>NC_132840.1:31655501-36655501 GCF_048164855.1 Canis lupus baileyi
AATATTTGAAGCCTTTTCCTCCCGACAGGGTGGCGATGTTCATGACTGAGATTGCGACACGCCAACATCTGGGACCTCTGCCCAGCTCACTGACCAGTGGTTTCCAGCCTGAAGCATGCTTGAGTAGAGATCCATTCACAGGGAAACAGGGACTGCTGGGGTGACAGAGCAGAACCACACGTGGCCACTGCCCCAGGCCCTGCTCTCACCCGCTCCCCGCTCCGGGCTTGGCTGTGGCAGCAGTGAGGACTGCTTGCTATTCTGTGCGTGGAGGAGAATGGGGAGGGCTCCTTCCCACGCACGTGTTCCCCCCCCCACATACACTGGCAACATGTGTGGTGGTCCCGGTGCAGTAGCAGACCCAGAACCCAGCCCCTTCCTCCTGCCCCGAGGTCCCAGACCTCAAGGATGCAGAACATACCACCATTCTCCCTGGATTAGTTTGGGGAAAAAAAGACAAGTTACTTTTCTTTTTTATTTTATTATTTATGTATGAGAGACACACAGAGAGAAGCAGAGACACAGAAAGAGGGAGAAGCAGGCTCCCTGCAGGGAGCCCAATGTGGGACTTGATCCCAAGACCCCGGGATCCTTTTTTTTTTTTTTTTTTTTTTGTCGGCAGCATTGCCTTTATTTCTCTTCAGGACCGCAGCCCCAGGCCCCTGCCCACACCGGGATCCCTAGCCTGGGGTTTAGGGTTCACCCGCGCAGCCCCATGCAGCCCCGCGCAGCCCCGGGGAGGCGTGGCCCGCCGCCTGCCATAGCGCAGGCCAAAGGTGTTCCAGTTGTAGGCGGGCAGGTCCTTTTTTTTTTTTTTTTTTAAGATTGAAAAATTACTATTTATTTGACAGAAAATTTTTGAATAAAGAAATGGCAATTAATTGGTACTTACATGAATTCAAAATATTTTCACTAAGCACCAAATGGAATAGTTCTCAATCTTTTCAGTAAGAACCTCTTTATTACTGAATGACTGCCTAAACCTTAACCCGTTTATTTAGGTTTTTTTTTAAAGATTTTATTTATTTATTCATAGAGATGCAGAGAGGGAGAGAGGGAGAGAGAGGCAGAGACATAGGCAGAGGGAGAAGCAGGCTCCATGCAGAGAGCCTGACGTGGGACTCGATCCAGTGTCTCCAGATCACGCCCTGGGCTGCAGGCGGCGCTAAACCGCTGCGCCACCAGGGCTGCCCTATTTAGGTTTTTTAATCAAGAAATCTAAAGCTGCCAATCAGGGCTTCTAATTGGTGTGAGGTGGCCAAAGGCAGATGTTCAACCACTGACCACTCAGGCGTCCCAGAAAAGTTTTTTTCATAAAATGTTACTTATATTAATGTAAACTGGTACAGCCACTGTGGAAAATAATACGGAAGTCCCTCAAAAATTATAAATAGAAATACCATATGAGCCAGTAAGTCCACTGCTGGGTATTTACCCAAAGAAAACACTCATTTGCAAAGATGTAAACACCCCTATGTTTATAGCCGCACTATTTACAGGAGCCGAGATACAGATGCAGCTTGGGTGACCCTCGATAAACAGATGAAGACGTGGTGTGTACAGTGGAATTTTACTCGGCCACGAAAAAGAATGAGATCTTGTCATTTGCAACGATGTGGATGGAACTAGAGAGTATCATTCTAAGTGAAATAAGTCCGTCAGAGAAAGACAAATACTATATGATCTCACTCATGTGTAGAACCTAAAAAACAAAGCAGACAAACAGAGACATAGACACTTGAATGCAGAGACCACACTGGTGGTTGGTTTCCTTAGGGCAGGCGGGTGGGGGTGATGACGGACAAGCTTCTAGGCACAAGATAAGAAGTGGCAGGGACAGGAGGGACAGTGTGGGCAACACGGTCAGCGATGGGATAACGTGATCATGGTGAGCTCAGAGTGATGCTCGCACCACCAGATCACCGTCTGTGCCACCGAAACTAACACAGCCCCGCACGCCAACTCTACCTCTACAAAAACTGAAAAATATTTATTTCATGCACACGTGATCAGCGGGTTATATTATTCAGTAAGACCGCATCGACAGAAATATTTTAGATGATCAGTTTTCACATCTAATGTAGTAAACATCAGATAATAATACCCAGGAGCGGGTCAGGATTTACCAACCAGGATTTACCAAGCCCTGATGGGTGCTATTGGCCAATTTCCATGTAAAAACGCCCTCGGCAGCCAATTTCCCGCCAGGAAGAAACACGGTCATATCCCATCCGTACTCTGGGCACAGACTCAACTGCACCAAGATAAGGACACAGATAACAGCAAGATGTGACTAATCGGGAGGCGAGCAGTGTGACTGTTCATTACCTTGCTTTTTAAATAATTTATATGTTTTACATAATTTGATTAGTTTAATTTGATGTTAATAATGGCCGTGTGTCACAACACAGCTGGCTCTCGACGGTCCCAGCAATGGCTCAGACTGGAAACCGTGCTCCACTAATACTGATTTTTAAAACCTGCAGCAAAACAACACTATTCACGCTGAGAACTACCACAAACAAGAGATGCATCCTGAACTGCCGCCAGGACAATCCGTCCGGCACCAGGAGTGGCCCCGGAGGCTCTCACAGTTAGAACTCAGCTTGAAACCAGCCCTGCACAGCCTGAAGCCTCCCTATGAGCCTCGCTTTCTTCACCCCTTAGAGCAGGGTCCTACGTGCCCCTCCCCCACAGGAGATGGCAGGTGTGGTGTCCACCTGCCAGGGGCCAGCGCCAGAGGAGCCCAGCCTGGCCGGCAGACCTGGGCCCCTCCTGGCCTTCACCCCAGGACCGCCATGCCTGGGCATGCTCTCTGGTGCTTGTCCCAGAAGCACACCCCATAGGGGCAGGGCCCAAGTAACGGGGTTTCACCCCACAAAGGGAGACAGGCCCGGGAAGCCCCCATACCCACCAACAGACCAGAGCCCCTCTGCCCTGCCTGAACCCCACCTTCTCCATCCAAGTCACTCGGGGCCCAACAGGCAGCTCCAGGTGGAGACACAAAGGTGGTGATAATTTTGTCTCCACCCTCAGAGCTGGGGGTTTGAAATGGAACCACACAGCCCAGGGCCCAGGAGGGGCAACAGAGACTCCACCTTGGATGCCTCTACCTGACAATGAAATGCTGGGTCTTTGGGATGGAGGCAGGAGTCTGCTGACAGCGAGAGGTAGGTCGAGCCTGGGGGCAAGAGGAAGGAGGAGGAGGCACAGGGCACGTCCCCACATCCCTGTGTCCTTAACCCAGCACACGCTAAGCTCCTGACCAACAACCAGAGACCAAGGCAGCCAGTGAGGTCTTGGCACCAGCCCTGACCTGCATCCAGCAGCCAACCTGCTGTAAAGCTCCAGAGCAGAGGAGGTTACGAAGGGGCTCAGAGGGGCCCAGGGGCCGGCCAAGCCCAGGCTCGGGGCTGTGAGCAGCACCCTCTTCAGAAGAACAGCTTGTGCAAAGGCTCTGTGGCAGGAAGGGCCCTCTGATCCATAGAGCCAGGGCTGCCAAGGAGCTCCATGTCCCAGTGCAGACTGAACCTACAGGCCCGCCCCTGCTCTTCCCTCACTGTCCTCACAGTAGAGGCAGGCCGTGGCTTCCCGCATCCCACTGCTAGACGGGCACACAGCCAACAGCAAATCAGACATCCATCTCCCACTGCCAGCAGCTTCACTGTGAGCGTGCACCTTGACCATGCCATTGCAGGCCTGCCAACGGCACCCAGGACCAGCCATGACCTGAGTGGCTGGCTGGGCAGGGGCATAGAAGCAGGCAGACCACAAGGGAGACAGAGGAGGTCCCACGGGTCCCAGGAGGGAGGAGGGCCACTGAGGACCCCAGGCCTCAGAGGCCCAGCCACGGGGGTGCCATGACCCCGACAAGAGCAGTTCTGGGGAGGGTTATGCTCTGGGGTGGGTGCATGGCTGGGGGGGTGCAGTCTTTGGAGCCACTACTGAGGGATGGGGAGCAGACACCAGGGCATCTTGGACAGCAAAGACGCTAGCACTCGAGGGACATGGGGCCCAGGGTGGGGTGTCCTCTAGCGGAATGAGGTGGGTGTAGGGGTGCTGGGGGCCACCTTGGCCATCCCTTGCCCCCCTACCCCCACACTCTGTGCTGTGCTCCCCTCTGGTGCCCATTTTATCAAGGTTTTCAGCATTGCCCTCAGGGCTCTCGACCAACCCTAGGACAGGGCAGGGAGACTGCAGCTAGGCCCACCCACACCCATAATCCAAAGACGCGTCCTCCACCCAGAATCCCAGGCCTCAGGGACTCAGGACAAAACGCTACCACCTTTGTAAAGGGGAGTGTCCAAAGCCCACCAGCCTGGCCTCCCCCGAAAGCCTCCTCCAGCTGCCCACACTCATGGAGGAGCTCCCCTTGCCTGCCCCTGGCCTGGTGTCCCAGGCAGGTGCCCAGGGCCACGCGAGGCTGGAGGAACAGCACACATGCCCACCTACTGCCCCCACCCCCATGGATGGCCTGGGAATAGGGCTGTGCAATCCAACAGGAACAAGAGGGCACAGAGACACCTTCTAAAGTCCCACAGGCCAGGCCCCCCCTCACCTGACGGCACCCCAGCCGCCCCCGAAGATCTGGGCAGCTGCCCGGCCACCTGCTGTGGGAGCCTGGAGAGATATCTTAGCCGAGTCACAGCACAACCCTGGACGAGATGGTACCTGGAGCCGTCCTTGTGGTGGAGGCAGTGTTCACCTAACAGGGCACCCCTGTTCCCACATCCCCACTTCCTGAGGTGCTCATAATATCTGTGGGCCTTCCAGGGCCAAGTGCAGACCTAGACTCTACCCTGTAGGCCCAGAGCAGTTCCGGGCCACAGGGGGTGGTGAGGCAGGGACACCGTGTGGACTATAAGGGTGCTTAGTGCACCACACACCCAGAGCTCCCAAATCCAGTGGGCGACTCACCCCTCGCCAGGTACCTGCTCAGTACTGGCCTTTGGTGACACTTGGCAGGCACACCTGTTCGTCCATCTACAGCCTGTAAGCGGCCCATGAGCGTGCAGCAGGGCAGGAATACCCAGGGCCTCTTGCTGGACGCCTCAGCTCCTGGCCACTGGCCTCCGACAGAGCCTGGGCTCAGGATGTGTCCACTTGGTGGAGAACCCAGGGCACAGCAGGCCACAGCCGGGCTGTACTCAGGCATCTCCGCCCCCCAGGAGCGCCCATCCCTTGCTCACACAAAGCCCCACAGGACTTGCCACTTCCAGACACTCACGCCCAAGACCGGGAAGGCCATGGGCCTTCAGTAGCCTCACTTCCTCAACTCTGAAACTAAAATATCCCGGCTGCTTCTGTCTGCCTCACTGGTGAGCACCCTGAGGTGCCCAGAGGAGCTGGGAGGCACTGTTGCCCTCAGCGGTTTCTAATCTCTGTGGATTGGAACAAACCTGTGAAGCCCACGCTCCGAGTGGGATGCAGCCAGAGCACGGGAGACTCAGAGTCCCGCCCTAGAGGAGATGCTGGCAGGACGGGTCCCCCCGGGGGAGCCCTGCTGCGGGCAGGCCAGCACCTGCTCTGGGACGAGCCGGGAGCCGGTCAGGAGTGCCCCAGACCGACCCTCCCGGCACCAGCACTGTCAGAGTCCTCAGCCCCTGCTCCTCAGGACCCTGAGCCCACAGGCCCACAGGCCCACACCGGCCAGCACACGCGCACACTTCCTGCAGCTCCCAGAGCCTGGGGAGGTGACGCCTCTGCTGCCCCCCTCGGCAGGTGAGGATGCTGAGGCCCAGGGAAGGTGGGGGCCGCCCAGGGTCGCAGGGCTATGCGGACACGGCAGCCCAGTCCCCATCCCCACAATGAAAAGGCTGCTACAAGGAGCCTGGCACCACAGGAGAGTGTCTCCCAGGAGCCTCCAGCACTCAGTCCCTCAAAGGTGGCCACCCTGCCCACAGCCCCACCCAGGGCGTGGCCCAGGACAGGGCTTGCCCTCCTCACACCCTGGGAGGGAGGCCACTGTCCTGGCTGGAGTGAAGATAGCATACAGGTGACCCATGCCACTCTCAACACCCTGCCCAGACGATGCCCTCCCTGGTCCATGGGTCCTCACCCTGCAGGGGCCTGGACTTTCCCTCCCTGCCTCCCTTTCTTTCTCTCACCAGCCCCATGAGAGGCCAGAAGGATGACCCATCAACCCAGCCTCTTGTCTGGATAGAGCGCTCCCTCTCCTTCTGCCAGTGTAAAGCCTCCTCATCCAGGAAGCCCTCCTGAATTGTCTCCTCCTTGGGCCCTTAGTGTCTTCTACCAACCAGCTCAACCCAGGATGATGGGCACAGCTACATGGAGACCCCACCCCACCCAGCAACAGGTGAAATCATTAGGATACAGATCTGGGACCAGACAGACCTGGATTCCCCAGATGTGTGCTCTGACCGAAGAACAGCCTCTCTGAGCTTTGATCTCTTAGCTCTGCCACGTGATGCAACCGTGTCCCTCCTCAGCCTTCAAGTACGGATTCCTGTCCTGGCTCCCGTGAAACCCTGACCATGGCCCTGAGCTCCAGAGCGCCAGGCTGGCTCTGCTCTGGCCACACAAATGGTTCTGCCAGGAAAATCCCACCCCTGACCAGCCCAAGGGACACAGTGGCCCCCAGCCACCCACCCATGCCCTGGAACCACTGACATCACCTCCCAGACAAGCCCAAACCCCAAGCCCAGCCTCTATGTTCTGGCCTCGCGCCCTGACCCCACCTAACAAGCCCCTGAGGGGGCACTGCTTGGGACTATCCTGTAGCCGAAGAGGCCTCTGCTGCAGGGGTTGGCAGGAGACCCAGTGTTGTACAGCCCTGGCTCTGTTCTGGAGGTGCTGCCCATCTGCACCCAGGGCTCCCCTCCCCACCTTTCCCCGCCCCAGGCTGCCCCCACCCCATGCCCACCCCCTGCCCACTCCATGACCACTGCACACCCATACAATCTGGTGGAGTGAGGTGCATTCCTGGGCCTCTGAGCCCTCCAGGCAGCCACAGGGTAGAGGAACCTGTTCTCCGGGTTTGTTTGTTATGGGAGCCGCTCCCCATAAAAGGCAGCAGTGCCCACCTCTCTGCACCACCAGGGTGCATGCCCAGTCAGGGGCACCCAGTCCCAGCACCCAGACATCCTGTGTCCCCCAACATCTCTGCCTGGAAGCACCCACTCCCAGTCCCAGAACGGGGTGCATCCCACTTGGCATGTGACAAAAGGATCCCAAGCCCTGGGGATTAGGGGATGTGCTGAGACCACCTTAGTGAGAACAGGGACAAGCTGACCCACCGTGTTTCTCTTGAGTGCCTAAGTGCTCTAGCCTTGGCGAAACAACAGCCAGCCACGCAGGAAGATTACGCCAGGCGAAGCTAGCCTCTCTGGTGAAGCAGAGGGGCACAGACAAGCTGGCCAGCTGACCACTGGCTTGCCCCCTAGGCTGCTGCCTGGTGGAGGGGGGAGATGAGGCAGGGAACCGGGGGTGGGGGGTGAGGTATGCTACAGGGCTCAGGGAGGGGCCAGAGCAGGTGTCCTGGAGGAGGGATAAGGGACACAGCGTGCTGAGAATCACACTCTTGCTCAAAGGGTGGCCTGTGGCCCAGGGGACTCGTGCAACACCACAGCAGCCTCCTAATAAACACCAGCTAATTCTACCAGCGGTCCCATTTCACAGAGGATTAAGGCAGAATGTGTGTGAAAGCTCTAAGTGATCAATGGCCTGCTGAAGTCACAGCTGGGAACGTCAGAGGACACCTGGGCAACGTCTGCTCAGCACGGCCCGTGGCTCGGCGTCCCCTGGACACGGGAAGCAGCACACTCAGGTGAACAGAGCGGCCCCTGACTGCAGGCCCAGCCAGGGGACGGCAGCCCCACATTGGGGCTGGACTCCAGCTCGCCGGCCACGTCCCTGACGTCCACACGGCTCTCTACCTTCCGGCCACAGGGGCTCAGGGTCACTCCGCCACCCCTTGAATTCTGATCCAGATTCACTCTTTGCGGTGAAACTCACTCCCCAATCCCCAAAAATTCTACACACTGACCCGGTAGAGCAGATAGCGATGGGCCAACGGCACCACCTGCTGGCCGTTCTGCACTCTGACTCCAACCCCAAGTCCTCTTGGCAAGGACCTGCTGCAGCACCAGGAGGGGAGACTGAGTCTGAGCCGGGCGGACCCAGGTCACACCGTTTCTGGCCTTGCCCTGCCCAGGCGTGGGGCTGACCTGGTGAGTTGTTGGGAAGGTGCAGTCCTGAGCAGGACCCACCCGTGGGCGCAACCGGCCAGGGAGGGAAGGAAACCTCCACCAGAGTCCCCTGGGGGCCGCTGGACACTGAGCCTGTCTGTGCAAACCCACAGTCCGGGCGTCTTTGGGACCAGGAAGGAGCTCAGCGCCGCAGACTAGTATAGGAATTGGCCAGAAATTTGAGAAAGCCGCAGGGTCTTTCGGCTGCCCACACCCCCAGGGCTGAAGGGTCTACCCCGGGTGCCAACCGAAGCTTCAGGCAGCCTCTGCCTCCAGGAAACAGGGGCATGGGCACCGGGCCTCAGGAGCAGCAGGGCCTGTGGGAACCCCCCGGGCAGTGCCTTCCCTCTAAGGGGCCTGCCTACAGCCGGGGGCCCTCCGGACGAGCCCTGAGCCAGTCCCCGTCCCCGCAGCCGCGCCGCAGCCGTCAGTTCCGGCCAGCGACAGCGGAGGGGCGGCCCAGAGCGGCGCCCGTCCCGCCCTGCACGCTTCTGGGCTCCGAGGCGCTCCCTTTAGGGCCGAAAGGGCCAGCGGCTCCCTCCCCAGGTCAGTCGCGTGGGGCCGACCGCACCCGGGCACATCCCCGCCCTTCCTCCTCCGGCCCTCCCTTTCCCCTCCCCTCCCCGCGCGGGTGCGGCGGCGGCCGGCGACTGAGCCCCCTCCGGGAGCGGGTGGCTGAGGGCCGGGGCCCCGCTCTCCGCGACCCGACACACCAGCTTCCGGAGGGAAACCCCACCGCTCTCTCGGGCCTGCAATCTGGCCCGCTACGGCCCACCCCCGCGACCCGGTCGCCCCGCTCGGCCCCTCGGAGCCCCGCCCGGACCCCGCTAGCGTCCACGTCGCCCCCCCGCCCCTCGCGGCTCCTCGAGGCCCCGCCCCAGCCCCGCCCCAGCCCCGCCCCGCGCCCACGTCGCCCCGCTCGGCCCCTCGGAGCCCCGCCCGGACCCCGCAAGCGTCCACGTCGCCTCCCCGCCCCTCGCGGCTCCTCGAGGCCCCGCCCCCACCCGCACGGCCCGCCCCTAGCGGGCACCCGTCCCTCCCGCCGCCCGCTCCGCCCAGGCCCCGCCCCCGCGCTCTGACGCACAAGGTGTGAGCCGCACGCTAGCGTCATCAGGCACCGCCCCCTTGTGGGCGTGACCAGGCCGGTGCCGGGTCCCGGGAGCCGCCGCCATGAGTCCCGCGGCCGCCAGCCCGGCGGAAGTGGTTCGCGCGGCGCAGAAGGACGACTACTACCGCGGCGGGCTGCGGAGCGCGGCGGGCGGCGCCCTGCACAGCTTGGCGGGTGAGCCGGGGCCTGGGACGGGGCAGCGGGGACCCGGGAGTGCGTGCGTGCGGGGACCGGGGTTCGCGGGGCGGCGCCGACGTGCGAGCGGAAGAAACGGCTGGTGGGTCCCTGACGCCTCACTTGTTCTGCGCCAAATGCCGTTGTGGGCGCTTTACGAGCACCCGCCGCGCGATCGTCAGAACGTCCCTCCCGGGGGCCGGTGGACGCCTCCCCTCTCACGGGGGTGGCCGGGGTCCCAGACACGTCCTGGCGGCCCTCCCGAGGGGCCGGGGGGTACCTGGCTGCAGGTACGGGGCGGGGGGCGGCCGGGGGGAGACCCGGAGCAGCCCGGAGGCCATGACGAGTCAGCCCGGTGGAGGAGCGGGAAGCCCCGGCCGGACCCTCACCGCGCCCCGCCTCCCGGTCTCAGGTGCAAAGAGGTGGCTGGAGTGCAGGAGAGAGGTGGAGCTGCTGTCGGACGTCGCCTACTTTGGCCTCACCACGTTTGCAGGTGGCAACCCTGGTGGGACCCTGAGACCAAGGGGCCCCCAACACCCAAGCCCGGAGGGCGGTGGGGGTGCTGCCGGCCGAACAAGTAGTCCCGGAGGCCTTCCCGGGGCCCCCGGGGTAGCCCGGAGGTAGTCTCAGGGAAGGAGGGAACTCCGAGGCCCTCCTCTGGAGGCCAGGCCCGGCCCTAAGTCTCTCATCTTCTCTCTTCCTTTTTGTATTTCCGGGGCCCTTCATCTTGCATGCTGGCCAGGGTGCCCAGGGACTGTTTCTCTGTGGCTGAGCCCCTTGGCTCAATGGGGGATGCCGGGACTGAGCTCTGTCACGGCAAGGTCAGCGGTGGCCCCCATGGAGCGTTGCACTGTGGAGGAAAGGCAGGGACCTGAGAGCAAAATCCAGTACAGAGAGAAGGATGGCAGATCCCTGCCTTAATTTCTCATGTGAGTCACTCCCACCTCGGTATCTGGCAGGCTACCAGACCCTCGGGGAGGAGTATGTCGGTGTCATCCAGGTGGACCCGTCCCAGAGCAGAGTGCCCTCAAGGTTGCGCCGTGGTGTGCTGGTCGCCTTGCACACCCTCCTGCCGTACCTGTTGGACAAGGCCCTGCGGCACCTGG
Organism: Canis lupus baileyi; assembly: GCF_048164855.1. Lineage (NCBI taxonomy): Eukaryota > Metazoa > Chordata > Mammalia > Carnivora > Canidae > Canis > Canis lupus. The sequence goes on from NC_132840.1 coordinate 31,666,097, forward strand.
AATGTGAGCTGCAGGCCGATGTCGAGGGCTCCAGGCCCTCACAGGGCAGCCTGGTCCTTGGGGGGCGTGGCCGGTCGAGGGCAAGGCACTGGGTACACCGGCAGGTGGCCCCCCTGACGGAGCCGCAGAAGAGGACCTTCCTGCAGGCCGTGATGGTGTTGAGGCAAGGCCTCAGTGGCCTCCAGCGGCTACATGTCGCCTGGTTCTACATCCACGGTGCCTTCTACCACCTGGCCAAGAGGCTCACAGGAGTCACTTATGTAAGTTTTCAGGGCTGTCCACACTCGTTCGACTCTGTGTTTAGGGTTCCTGCCCACCAGCATGATTACAGGGCCGGAGCCAAGGTTCTTTACTGAGAAACAAGGGTTTTATCACGTTTGCTGGAAGATCCCAGAAAGTCAACCCTGAGTGTGAGGCGTGCCAGCCTCCCCACAGCCAGCACTGGGAGCCTGCCTGAGGATCCAGGCCCCTGGGCCCCATGTCCTCTCCTTCCCAGCTGCCTGTTGGAGGGTCAGGTGTAGTGATGCGTCCTGTCACTGCAAGGACCTTCCCTGATCTGAGCCTGCCATCCAGCCTTTCCTCCTGTTTCTCACCTGGTGCCTTTGCTCCCGGATTCACCCGGAAAGTCTCAGCTCTGGCGCCTGATCACTGGAGGGTCACCCCCTTTCTTGCCTGGCTTGGCAGCACTGTCCTAAACATGTGCCTCCCTCCTGTCCAGTCCAGTCCCCGCCCTCAGGGTGCACACTTACAGGAGTCAATGGCTCCGGGCCCCCAGCGGTGGCTGGGGTGTGTGCTGAGCTGCCACGTTGGGGCCAGAAACACAGCCTCAAACTCTCCTGGGGCCTTCCCTGCATGGGCACAGGGTGTGATTGGGGGGTTCCCAGGCTGAGGGAAGGGACACCAGAGATGGAGAGCAGCTGACTTTGTCTTCATGCATCGCTAGCTACACTGCACTGGGTGGTCCAGCGTCCCTGGGGGAATTGGGTGCCCTTTTGAAAGCCAGAAACTTCTCTTTATGTGAGAGAGAGGTTGGTTGGCAATGTCTGCTTGTGAGGCTTTACCTCTCATCCCCCAGGCAGTTTTTCTCAGGATTCTTTGCCAGTGCCTTATTCTCTGAGATGTAGGTCCACTGATGGACCTCACCTCCCAAGTCCTCATCTGCAGCCAGAGTGACTGCAGACTTGGAGCCCTATGGCCGTCTTCCTTGCCTTGCTCAGCACTCAGCGGAGATGCCCTCGTCATTTCCTGTCCCCCACGCCCCTTGTCCCAGGAGGGCGGGTTTTGGCCTCATCCTATGGGGCACTCTAGTGCCACTGGGAAGCCTGGCCCCTAGGCTGTTCAGTGCTTTGTGCCAGCTGATCATGTGACTGTGTCTTGGGGTCCTCCACAGCTTCGTGTCCACTCCCCGGCTGTGGAGGACCTGAGGGCTCGAGAAAGCTACAGGCTGCTGGGGCTCGTCTCCCTGGTGCACCTGGCCCTGTCCGTGGGCCTGCAGCTGTACGGTTTCCGGCAGAGGCAGCGCGCCCGGCGGGAGTGGAAGCTGCACCGCGGCCTGTCTCACCGCAGGTGTGGGGGCGGCAGGAGGGCACAAGGTCCTAGCTCGGCTGCTCCAGCCTAGGAGGTGGGGGCAGTGGCTGGGCGCTAAGCAGACCGTGGCTCCGAGCAAGGGCCACGTTTTGCAAGGGCTTCTGAGGATAAATTTTGGTGTCTCCCTCTCCTTCCCCCAGGAGCCACATGGAAGAGAAAGCCATTTCCAGGAACTCCGTGTGTACGCTGTGCCTAGAAGAACGCAGACACTCCACCGCCACACCCTGCGGCCATCTGTTCTGCTGGGAGTGCATCACCCAGTGGTGCGACACCAAGGTGGGCGTGCACGGGCTCTGCGAGCACGGCTGGCCCAGGAATCCAGAAGCCTGGCCCAGGCACCTCTCAGGAGGGATGGAAGGCTGGGTATCTTTCTAAAGCTCCTTATGTGAGCAGTATACGGGACAGATCTGGAGTCAGTCAGCATGCTGCACTGTGCATCTGAGGCATCATGGGGAGGCGGGCAGCGGTCAGGCTATGAGGCTTCCTTCCTGGAGTCTCCCCCATCCTGCCACTCCTTGGGAGCCCTGGCTTGCCAGCACACGCGGGGCTCTGTCCAGGATGCCCCACCACGACCACCCACATGGGAGCCCTCAGAATGCAGAGCCGCCAGCCCCAGCCTTTCAAGACCTCAGGGTGGTGCCAGGCAACCAGAGCAAGGGATGGGGTGGGTTCCTGGGCCCCCACCAGCCCTGCCACCCAGGCTCAGGGTGGGAAGGGCTGCACAGATGAGGTGGTGATGTGCACCCCACAGTTGAAGTGACCTGTTCACTTTCTTCCCTGAGGGTATCTACCCGTACCAGCCGGCCAAGGGGCCCCCCTCATAGCCTGTGTCCGGGGTTCACAGTGGCTATGGCCTTAGGGCCCAGCTGGAGCTGGTGTAAAATCAGCACCTGTGAAATGTCTGTGCCATGTGGGTCCCACAGCTGTGATTCCACAGCCTCCTCTTTGGGACCCCTGCCCCCCTTTTCCCCCTGTTCCCCCCAGAACACAGGTGCCACCTCCTGTAAGTGGCCAGCCCCAGGAAGGAACGCCTGTGGGGAGATGAACTGGCCTTCCTGGGGACAAGAGAATGCAACCTGTCCTTAGGGGCAGGGCTGCCTCCCTGGCCTGGTCACTGCTCCTGCCCCACTCTCCAGGGTTAAGGCCTTCCCCTCAGGTTTGTGACTTCTGAGAAAAGTGATTTTTTTAAAATTGTCTTCATTGAAGTGAATAGAGGTGTGTGTACGTGGCATGTGTCATTGCAGATGCCAGTGCGGGAGGGCCTGGGAAGGGGGCTCTGCTGGCCACAGCCAATGTGACACACACCCCACCCCACCCCCGCCCCTCTCTGCAGACAGAGTGCCCTCTCTGCAGGGAGAAGTTCCCTCCCCAGAAGCTCGTCTACCTGCGGCACTATCGCTAACCTGACCAAGGACAGGAGCCCAGTTTTCCTTAACGTCGGGGGATAGACGTAATCTCTCAAGGTTACCTTTATGTGCACAGAAGTCCTAGAATTCTCAAATTTTATCTCCTGTCACATTAAGAGACTATGCCAGCAGCTCAGGAGGACAGAGGCTGGATCTGCCTGGAAGATGGCTGGTCCAAGCCTTTGGGCTGAGTGTGGCCCACCCACCCAGTGAACCCCCAAGTGCACGGTGCAGATGGCAAGCAGCAGTCGGAGCAGAGCCCACCTGGGGGGCCACACCACACACCCCCTGTGACACACTGGGGTCACTTCTTCAACAGCTAGACTCTCAGACAAGGTTAGTTTCCCCTCCTTTCCTCAAACTGGTTTGGAAAATGAGTTTCAGAAACAGGACCAACATTCATATGATGAGAAAGATTCTCAGGCAAAGGGTTGGGGTTTGACCTGAATGGGCAAGTGTGGGGAAGAGTGGACGAGAGTCACCAGTGGTCCGTCCACCAGCACCGACAACCTGGAAACTTTGCCCTCGTCACCAGAACCAGGCTGCTTGGTGGCTCGGGCACATCCATTCACGGGAATAGAACTCCAAGATGCTTTATCTCCACTTAAGACACGGGGTACCGGTCTTTTAATATGCATTCAAGTTTGTTTCCCATTTTAGACAGTGGCAGTCTGCATCCCGGCTGAGCTCTGCTTGGAACCTGGGGATGTGGTGCCAGGCTGCTTAGGTTCTCCACACCTGCCCCACAGCTGCCTCTCAAGAGCTCAGCTCTCCCCAAGGCCTGGGAAGCTGGCTGTTTGTGCCAGGTCACTGCTGTGCCCAGCCTACTTCCTGCCACTTTTTTGTTACTTTCAGGTCTTTAAAAGTATTAACTTGTGCAAAAGACCAGACTTTGCCATAAGCTCCCTTAAGAAACGAGCTCCACGGAAGCAGAGGTATATTAAGAAGGCCCTAAGGATGAACCAAAGATCACATTCATAAAGGGCAAGAACCTGCAGTTAGGATGTCCCAACCCTGGTGTGAGGCCACAGTTCTGGCTTCTGGCAGAGGCCTGTGCAAATGGCTCTGGAATCTGACCAGAGGTATCAAAGGTACTGAACCCATTCAGAACATTTAAGTACCGAGGTTTAAACATGGGATCAGGTGTGTGAAAGATCTTCATATGGCCTCTTAGAAGCAAGAGGAGTGCACTTTAGATATGTAAAAATTGGCTCCAAAAAGCCAGTGAACATATTCAGTGCCTAAACCCCTAAGATTCAGAGCTATGAGTCTGCACTGCTGGAGGACACCCATAGGCTTGTACCTTGGCACCTGTGCCCCAGTGACCGTTCCAGCTCAGCCTGGGGAATTCAGTGCACCTCCCAGCTGGGCTTACTCACAGGCAGTAAGCTGTATAGTGTTTCACATAAAGACTCCACAAGAAAGGGGACACTGTCTTTAATAAAGTTGGAATTAAAAAGTCACTTAGTAAAATGTTTACGAGTATTTGTTTTTATCACATCAAAAAAGTTGACATGCGGGTCAGAGTTCTGTTTTCCTGTAGAAAGTGAGAAGCCATGTTAAAACCCACAAACTGGTCTGCCCTTACCAGTTGTTCTGTAAAGGGGCCACTGCATGAGAATTTCAAATTAATCAAAAACAACTCTTCAGGTATCAAAGAAATGTGTCAAAATAATTCCAAACAATTAAAATATAATATATATATTTATAATTCCAGGCCCCCCAAAAAGCAATCATGGTAATTAAGAACAAAGTTTTGAGTCATTATGATAGAGACCAACTTTAAACATCTCTGGTGAGATAAAATTGGGAAACTGGCATTAGAACCCCAGAGTTACTCAGAAATCACCTTTCAAATGTTCTTCCAACGCACAGGAATCAGGTTAGCATCATCCTCCAGCTGGGTGATGTGGCCAAGGGTGTCCTGGTTGGGGCAGCTGGGGTGCAACCCGGCTCCTTCAGCGCAGGTCCGTTCCAAGGCCACACGACAACCGAGACCGCCCACCCCTCCCCACACCCCCGCTCAACTGTCCACCCCACCAGCAGTTTACTAGAATTCTGTCCGTTTGAACACTTGAATGTCACTGAAAAATAAATCAATGCAATTTGGTTTAAATGTCAGTTTCTTCAAGAACCTGATATTTCAGTTACAAATAATTGAAGCTCCTTTTTAAAAAGAAAATTCGACTCCCTCGAAATCAACTACTTTATGTGAAGGAAGAAGGCATTGTTACAATGGCTGAGAACCGTCCCCAGACTGTGACGGGCTGGGCCAAGTGTCTAGCTCGCAAACGTCTTGCCTCCGTCTTCCTTCCCCTTGTATGTCCTCTTGCCATGCGTGAATGGGATGTACCGGTACTTTATCATGTGCTGGAGACAAACAGACTCATTTTAGAATGGCTTTGTGATGAACTATGTTTTCTCCAAATCTGAGTCCTGATCTTCCCTACACAAGGCCAAGTCCCCTCCCCACCCCCCAATGACACAAACTGACACAGTAAAACCCTCCTGAGCCCAGTGAGCCGGGCTCTGGAAATCCCGAGGGTCTGGGAGAGGTTCCATGACCTTGTGCATGCAGGAAGGGCTAGGGCTGGGCGGGGGACCCTGGGATCTACCAGGGGAGTCGGGGGGGATAAAGCTGCCCTGGGATCTGTCTGAAGGTAAAGTCAGCACAATACATGGGGACTGTCCGGCGGGCCCTGGGCTCTGAATCCCCAGGACGACGTGGCAGTGAGGACAGCATGGCAGAACAGAGGGCCTTTCCCAGCCAGGCCCTCAGAGAGCTGTCCGTGGGCTGGACAACCGCACTGTGGGCCAGATCTGCGCTGGGCCACCTTGGTGGGAAGGGGATGTGCCGCATCCCTGTTGCAAACCTGCACAGAGCTTCATGATGCTCCAAGTACAGACAGACCAGGAAGATCCAAGCAGGGCTTTCGGCGCTTCCCCGTGCGGCAGTGCCCACCCGTGCTCACCTTTATTTGCCTCTTCATGGTGATACAGAAAAGCATGATGAAGTACATCACCAGGATGGGCCAGAACACTGGGACATTGAAAGCCTCAAAGAAGGTGCAGGCCATGGCCACGAGGATGCCCTTGGTCGCCGCGTGCCTTAAAGCAGGGGAGGTGGTCAGTGTGGCCTGGGGCCACGGCAGCACCCCTCCTGGGGCAGTACTGGCGGTGTGTTCTTACAGGGCGCACCACATGCAACCAGACACGGCATTCCCTCGGCCCCTTGAAAGCCCCCGGTGTGCTTCCAAAATTACAGAGCATGAAACATTTAGTGAAGAGGCTGCTAAGGCCAGCCCGGGCGCCTTGGGTCTGCCACCTGGACTAGCCCACCTCCCCCACCTAGGCTGTGCATCGCTCACAAGACCCTCGTGGCACCCCAGCCAGGCAACTCCCTCCAGCTCGGGCCTAGCCCACTGGACTCCCAGCCATACTGGAAATGCTCCTGGATGCTCCCTTTCCCGCAGGACGAAGGCCAGCTTCCCGGGGGACTTGCAGGGCCGTCTTGCCTGCTTTCTGCTTGCTCCCCCAGCAGCTCCCGCAGCTGATGCCCTTCACAGCCAACCAGCAGACTTGGCAGACTTGCAGAGTACCTGCCACACCCCACACACGGCACCAGGAATGCAAAGTAGAGGTGCAGCAGCTTGTTCCCCTCGGTTCTTTGCTCCAGCAAATACATGACAGACGAGGTCACAGCCTTTATGCTGTAAGGGTCACCTTCATGCATGTTTCATGCATGACAGCAGGGGTCACCTGTCCACCTGTCACACTTGTCCTCGTGCAACATCACACAGATGTCACTACCTCCAGGAGGCCTGGGGGACAAGCCAAGTCCCATCTAAGCCCCTCCCCAGAGCGTAGCATTTCCAGTGAAGGCAGATGTCCCCAAGGCTGCACCTGTCCAGGATCTGCGCAGACACCCCAAGCAGGAGGGTGGAGGAGGCAGTCCGCTCATGCCAGCAATCAGAAGGGGTGCCGTGTGAGGAGCAGCACACAGGCCAGCCAGTCTGCCCAAGGCAGCCAGACCCTACACACACATCCCTCCTGAGGCCCATGACAGCAACATACACAGGACCCTCTGCCCCAGAAGCAAAGAGCACTGGTGCTCACTTTCAAGTGAGAGAAGCCAGCAGGCACTGCGGTCTCTGAGAGGCCCCTGTGACCTGCCTCCACACCCAGCCAAGCACAGCATCACACTTGGGATGAATGTTCAGAACACACACAATAAAACGCTCATTTCTTTAAGAAGTCTTTGCTGGCTAATGAGAACAAAACCCCTCTGTTCTCAGTCTTATTAGCCACACCAAGGACAAGTGTCTTTCTCAACTACCCTTAAGAATTAACTCACCAAAATTTAAACTCTGGAAGCCTTCGAATAAAGGGCCGGAACTCCTCATTCTGTTTGGTTGGTAATGAGGGGCCGTCATCTGAAAGGCAGAACGTCAGTGAGACGGAGCGGGCGTCTCATCCATCTGTTCCCATCACTACGTTTATGAGTTTCTCCCTAAAGCTTCTGAACCAGCCCTCCTGTCGTACGAAACATACATTTATGTTATTTAAGCAAACGCAACATGGGAGCCTTCAGCTGATTCAGAAATCAATTCACTGCTTTAGAAGATTCAAAATAGAACTGCTTTTTTAAAAGAATTACACATTGTAAATGATTGCATAAAAATTAAACTGCAGAACAATCTTGAGGCACACATCAACTGTAGCACACAAAGGCAGAGAAAACATTCACAGAAGAGAGGCAGGAGAGACACACAAAGCTAGATCTACTCCTGAGAGTCCAACTCAGCACCGCCCCCCCCATGGTTGACCCCCCCCACCCCCACTGAACTGGGTGTAGTCAAGCCACCCTGCCTGGCCCTGGCCCCACCCCACCCTGCCCCACCCAACTCCAGACAAGCGTCTTCCCCAGCTACACACAGAGGAAACAGGTCTCATCTTCTAATTCCCCCAAATGCCAACAAATGGAAGTGTTGTTTCCTTTAAGGTTTTCATTAAATACTCCATAGAGAAAAAACCACAGGCTGCTGGTAAGAACTTGAGCAGCATGGAGAAAGCATCTAGGACTTGGGAGTGTGTGTCTGCCGGCACAGAGGAATCCACCCACAGGCAACTGCGCCTGGGTTTTCCCAACAGTGGTGACACGTGCTGGCAGGAGCAACCAACTCCCCATTTGTGCCCCCCCCACCTCCCCCCTCCCCAGCTGGACAGGCAGGTGTGGACTTGGCCCTCCTACCTGGCCCAGGTCTGGCCAGGAACAGGGTGAGCCAAGAACTTTTCAACTTGTCATCTTGGGGAATCAGGGAGTACACCATCAACAGTGCCCAATCGTGGAGGGTCAGTATCCCAGTGGCCACTGCTGGTCCCCAGGAAGGGGACCTACCCAAGGAGCACAGATATGCGGGCTTTGTGGCGGGGGTGCCACCCCCCCTCGCATGCACACTGCCTGTGATCTCGGTCAAGTCCCTTATCCACAACACAGAGTAGCGGGAACACCCACCCCACATGGCAACAAAGGTTTAATGACTCCATCTACATCCAAGATTCTCAGTCTGTTTTAAAAACCAAGAGAACAGTCTCAGAAGTTCAGATTTCAAAGACTTGTGGAGAAAATGAGGCAATCTGTGAAATCTACAAGACCACAAGCATCCCGAACAGAAGCAAGGTGGATAATCTCTACTGTACCTGAGTCCTCCATCAGGGAAGGGTCCACTTTGGGAGAGAGAAAGGCTATGAAAAGATTGAGGTGGTAGATTCCCAAGGCGTAAGTCACAATGTACCAGCCCTGCAAGAGGAGGACACGCGGTCAGTGATGCCCCCCAGCAGCCAGGCTCCAAACCAGTCCCTTCCAGTAACTCACAACCTTGTATCAGCTGAACTTCAGAGCACCCACAACCTACCTCCAGTCTGGGGACTGCAACAAGTAACAGGCACAGTGAAAGTTTATCTCAAAGTACCTTGTGAGTGGGACAGTGGACAAGCTGCAGTACAAAGAGCCACCTTCTCCGAGGGTCCGGGTGGGTGCAACGAACGCTGGAAGCCACCAGCTCCCCACCAGGCATGCAGGAGAAAGTCACACGCCCGAGCCATGCCACACCTTGGGGCAGATGTGGGCCGGGCAACGGGTGCCGCTGGTGTGTACACCTGGCCCAGGCCCAGACCCTGCCTTACCAACAGCCACCTGAACTGGAATATGGGCTCTGGGCTGTCACTCAGGATATGCTGGCTACGACTCGTGCTGGTGGGCCCCTCACACTGCCACACATTGCTCAGGGGTGTTAATAATACGTGCCCAGAAGAAATCCAGAACCGGAAAATCAGGAAATCAACAATGAGATTAAAGAAATGCTGCAGAGGGGCACCTGGGTGGCACAGCCAGTAAAGCATCCGCCTTCAGCTCTCAGGTCATGATCCCAGGTCCTGGGATCAAGTCCTGCATCTGCATCCGGTACTTCTCCCTCTGCCTTTGTTTCCCTCACTCCCCCACTGGCACATGCTCTCTCAAATAAAGTCTTAAAAAAAAAAAAAAACATTGTGGAGCCAAAGTCTCCTCAAGAGATGCAAAGAAATGGAACACCCGTACAACATCGTACAATGTGTGTACTTGCAATTAAACTCATTTCTAAATGAAGTTTATCCAATTAGACCAGAATGCACCACGTTATCAATTTTAAAAGCCAAAAACATGTGCAAACACAATGAAATCCTTGTGCCTTAAACCTTCTCAAGTCTGAAAATTACAGATGAGATGTGGGAAGCTGACGCACCTGAGGGGTGCCAAAGCAGGTACAAAGTCGGTTTAGAAGACAACTGCATCCCCATCCTGCCTGCACCCCTAAATTGAGGTCTCTGGGTCTGGTCGCTCTTTCCATTAGAGAATGGACCAAGCTCCCAATCAAACAACAACCCTGAAGACCGTTACAGTAAATGGAATGTCAATTTTAGCCAGCCTGCACAGGCTGCATCGTCACCCTGGACCCTACTACTCCAGAAATGGGGGAAAAACCACCACCCCACCCAAGCCTACATCTGGACGGCATGGAGATGGCATGGGCTTTGGCCCCCGGCCCACACCTACCTGTAGCAGGTAAACTCGAATCATGTAGACAAAGCTCAGGCCCAGTGTCACTACCCATCGCACGGCTGTGTAAGGTGTGGACTTGTCTAGCCATGACTGATAAATCTGGAAAGACAAGGGTTCACGTGCACTGTGGAGACCCTGCTCTGTGTACCGAAAAGCATACTTCCCACAAGCTCTTGCTCTGCACTTTAGGTCAGCAACAACAAAGCAGTGACTACAATTAACCCAAATTCCTGACACAGGTCCACCCCTCAAGCAACAGTGTTACAGAACAATCTCTCACAGCTGACAACCCTGTAGCATCAGCCTGAGGGCTCCCTCATCCCCTTCCCAACCCCTCCCCGAGCTGGCCCCAGGGCGGACCCTGCCTCTGCTCTCAGGCCAATCAGCCACAGCCTGACCTCCCGCAGGTGTGGAGCTCATGTGTGGAATTTCTGGAAGGAATCCTTGGCTTCACCCATATACACACATACATGTGCGCAGGTACATGTAATTAGCAACATATGTGCGCTGTTTAATTTTAATTTTGAAATTAATTTTAATTTTTAAATTTTTAATGAAATATGTCAATAATTCATAAAAGTACCCACCGCCTGGCTTCAATAATTATAAAGTTTTCCAAATACTCTTTTTTAGTTTCAAAAATATATATTTCTAATTCTAAACCGAAACATCACATCAGCATATGCACTTGTTCACTGAACCAGACTTCCGCACTCAGCGTGTGATCGTGACTGTAGCAGGCCTTGGCATAACCCACAGGTACAACCCACAGGTCAGCGCAGAGCTGGGCCAGGGGGCATAAGAGCCCCCCTGCCCCTGCCAAGTGGACATGGAGGTGGGCAGCTGGGATAGAGGACGGGAAGAGCACAGCAGGGGCCACCGCCATGCCACCCAGGAGCAAAGGTTTAAAAGGTTGTTGGGGGGGGGGGGGCGGGGGGACAGAAAACAAGTGTATGGCAGAGAACATCTGTGGCCCCAAGGCCAAGAGCACTGTCTGGCACTTTACAGCTGTGCAGAGGGAAAGTATAAACCGAGGCTGTGGGAAGGCTCACTACACTCCTGCTGGGAAAGCGAGTGGCCAACACACAGGTCCCTGCAGAAAAACGACCTAGAGCCAACCTTTTCTTCCTCAGCTCAATTATCTGTTCATCAAGTCAGTTTTTTCATCCGTGGAAAAACCAACCTGTCCAAGTCTCGTGAAAAATCTGTACACGACAGAAGGTTTCCCATGGACAGAATCTCCAACACTGTCACCTTCGGACATTCTGTAACTGAGAAACAAAACACTTTAAATAAAAACATTCAAGGATATTATCACTTTGCCCTAATTTCATTAGCACCATCAGGCAAATTTTTTCAATATTCACTACTTGTTTCTTCTAGTGTCTTTGCCATAAGTTGTCCAGGAAAAAGAAACAAGAGGGGTCCCTGGGGGGCTCAATCGGTGGAGCATTTGACTTTTGGTTTCAGCTCAGGTCATCAGGGTGGTGAGATCGAGCCCGTGTAGGACTCCATGTTCAGCAGGGAGTCTGCTTGAGATTCTCTCTGCCTCTGTCTCTCCACCTCACTCTAAAATAAATAAAATCTTTACCAAAAAACAAACGAGGGACCCCAGTGGAGAGCCAGAATGGTACATGACACACAAAGCAGCACTGGATGGACTGTTTCTGCTAATATCACCTGGACCGCACCCCTCTTGTTGGTCCCCAGGAGCTGCCCCTGCTGACCGTGGAGTCCTATGGATAGTCTCCCTGGTACTGGTCCACACTACAGGCTGCTGCACCCATGTCTCCCTCCTCTGGTCTATTCCTAGGGCTCCCCTCAGCAACCCCTCTTCTCTGGACCCAGCCCTGGGCTCTGTCTAGGCTGCTCCTCCGCAGGACACCAGCAGTCAGCTGGGCAAGCCCTGGTCCTCTCAGGGCCTGGTCCTCCACCCCATGAACAGGAAAATGCACACGATTTCCAGGGAGGGAGCCAACCATCTGTGCCCCAGTTTGTCATCTCTAAGTGGAATTGATCCTATCTGCTCCTGACCATTTCAATGTGCCTGCCACTGTGGATTCCACGAGGAACTAACTGATGAGAACCTGATAACCAAGCGAACTTCATTATCTCTATCTTGCTAAGGAGGACCGAGTCTCAAATACTTCAAGCCACTGACCTAAGGTCAGGAACTGCTCTGCATGACTGGAGTTTCTCTATCGGAGCATGCTGTTGCCCACACCAGAAAACTGAGGTGCTGGTGAAGATGCCCAGGCGAAGCTCACTGCTGCACCCCGAACCTATGCACAGCACCTTCCCCAGTAAGTAGCACGGCAGGGCTCGGCATGGAAGCAAACAGACTCCAGCTCCCTATGTCCAAGGCTACCTGGGCTATACAGCGGTGTGGCCTCATGGACACAGCAGCCCGTCCCATGCAGACAGGCAGCTCACAACTGCTACGGCGGCCCCAACGGCCAGCCTGCATGTGTGGCTACAACCTGAACCCACACCTGCCTGGGGCCGTGGTTCCCAATCACATCCTCAAGGCAAATGCTCAGAACATCCTCTTTTCAATATGAAGTCAGCAGGCTTAGGTGACTCTAGACCTCAAACGGAAAACTTTCCAATTACAACTGAGATACTGAGACCACCTGAGCAGCCCTGCCATGCCACGGCATCCAGTCTATGTCACACCAGTTGCCGGAGCCACCATAGGATGGGCAGAGGGCCAGGAGTGTCAATGGGATGGAGAAATGCCCTTTGCCCTCACAAGACACAGGAAGTACTGACAACTGAGTGAACTGAGCAGATGAATCACGGCCCTGGGCCCCATGTCTCCAGGAGGTGCGTTTTTACACCTGGGTGAGAGGATCCTATATTGTATGAGATTCCCTGGGATGGCCACAGCCTCCCTGTCTGGGCCAGAGACAGGCCAGCAGAAAGCTACATCAGTGATACTCCTTGTCCTGGGGATCTTCACAATTTTCTTCTTTTATTTAGGACCAAGCGTTCACCATGAAAATGCTTTTACTTGAACAGAAACAGGAAAAACTGTCACAGAGGACACGCCTGGTGAGCCCTGGACCCATGCACTCTAGCTGGAGACGTCCGTGGCTTTTAGATGAACGTCCTGCCAGCTGCTGATTGACAAGCAACACATACATCGTTGCATGGCCTCCGCTGTCACAGAGACTTGAAGCACGCCAACACCAACTCCGGAGTCAAGCTGTCCCCTTCTGGAGTCCGGTTCCATCGCTTCCTATAGCGGTGTGGCACAAGCGACCCTTCATTCCAAGCTGCGACATGGGGCGACAGCATCTGGGCACCATCCTCAAAGGGTCCTTGCAGGGACCCGGCTGTGAGCCCCGAGAACCTGGCACCCCGGGACTGAGAGGCCTCCTCCGAAGCGCGGCCATGCCTGTGGGTTGGGGCCAGGCTCCCCCCAGCTCCTCCCACTGCGATCCCCTTCCCTCTGCTCCGTCTGAGGATCACCTTTTCGGAAAGGCCGCCCTGTCATCCATCCCCAGGTCACATCACCTTGTCTTTACTTTATGTAACCAACCTTTTCCGACCTTCCTAGTGTTTCTTTATTTCCTATTAGAGCGGGGGGGAACCTTGTCTGGGCCACGGTTGCGTCCTGCCCCCTAAAAAGGCCTGCTACACAGAAGGTACCAGTCAACTACCTGTTGGATATAAGTGCTTTATGCTCAATCACAAACAAAACAGTCAAAAACAAAACACAGGCGTCCCAAGGAAAGTCCGCGAGCGTCACGCCTGAAGCCGCGCACGAATCTCTGTGGGCCCCGTCCGGGCCCCCGGCCCCAGCACACAGCAACCGCGGCATTTCCAGAGCCCGGCTGGGCATCCGGGTCATCCACTCGCTCCTCCTCCCAGGCCCACCTGCAACCTCGGCGCCGCTCCCTCCGCTCAAATGCCCTTCCGCACGTCACTCACTGGCTCTCGGCGACTCCCGCCTGCGGACACGGCCGCCCTGAGGTCTTCCCGGCCCTGACCTCCCCGCCCTCCGGGACCTGCTGGCTCAGGCTCTTTCCCCGCCGAGGGCAAGACCAAGTCCACGGGAAAACTTCGGGCTCCCGGCCGCCCGGACTCGGAGGACACGAGGGAGCGGAGCCGACGGCGGCCCCCGGACGAGGGCGGCTGCGGGGGCCCGAGAGCCTGGGCTGCTGCGGCCGCAACCTGCGGCGTTCCTGAGATCACCTTGAGCGGCCGCACTCCCACCCAGACCCCGCAGACCAGCCCCGGGACCGAGCAGGGACCCGACGGGGAAGGGCGGACGTCCGCCCGCGAGCCGGAGGGTGGCAGCCGACCCCTCCCGGGCCGCGCCCGCGGGCGGGGGCGGAGGGCGGTCCCTGCGCGCCCCCGGGGGCCCCGAGACCCCGCGACCCCAGCCCCGCGCCCGCCCCGCGCCCCGCGCCCCGCGCCCCGCTCCCAGCCCCGCCCGCCCGGACCCCTGACGCCGCCGGCACCTCGCCGCTCCCTGCGGCCGAGCGCGGTCTCCGAGGGCCGCGGGAAGGAGGACGCGGGCAGGCGGCCGCGCCGGCGCTTCGCACGGTCCGGGAAGGGCCAGCCGAATACTTCCGCTCTGTCCCGTGCGGCACCGCCTCCGGAGCCTCCAAGATGGCCGTCGGGGCGGAGCTAGGAGCCTCCAACCATTTCCGCTTCCGGTGCAGGTGCCCGGGCCGTTGGCGGGGCGGTCCCCTCGACGGAAGGGACGTCAGCGGCGGAAACGCGCCGTGCTGCGCATGCGTCCTTGTGTCTTCGGGCTCCGGGCCGGCAGAACTCCAGTCCAGAGATTGCTACCGCCCGGGGACTGACCCACCAGCCAATGGAGGAGAGCTTTGCTGGTTGCTAAGGAAACGTGAAGCGGCAAGATGGCAGCCGCGGGCGGAGGGAACCCGAGCTCCAGTCGGTCGTCCCGGGACCCGCGGAGGAGGCCGCCGCGGGACGGTAATGGCTGCAGGCGGGGGCCGGGTCTCCGTCCGCGATGGGGGCGGGGGGAGACGGGCCTCGAGCACCCCGGCAGTCCCCGAGGGCTCTGGGAGGAGCGGCGGGCGCTGCTCGTAGATCCACACGATCGTGTCCGGGGCGGGGGGAGCCCCGGGGAGCCCCAGCCTCTCCGTGGACGATACGGGAGTCTGGCGACCACGCTGTCCACGTCCCGCCGTGGACACGGGCTGGTGGGGAGGGGGCCCGCCTTCCCGGGAACCGCCGGGCTGGCTGTTGCAGGCGTGGACTTTGTGCGGAGGGGACCCGACGCCGCAACTCAATGCCTGCGGAGGGACCCCAGGGCTGACTCCTTCCCCTCGCCTGCACTCCGCAAATGCCGCCCCTCTACACGCCGCGTCCTCTCGAGGCCCCGGGCTCCCGCATCCCGCACCCCCCGCCCCGCCCCAGTGTCCGGGGTCTCGCATCCTGCAGCCCCCAGTACCCCTCCCCAGTGCCCGGGCTCACGCATCCCGTACCCCTCTCAGTTCCCCGGGCTCCCACATCCCGCATCCCCTCCCAGTACCCCAGCTCAAGCATCCTGCACCCCCCTCAATGCCCGGGCTCCCGCATCTTGCACACCCCACTCAGTGCCCAGGCTCCTGCATCCCTCACCACCCTCCAGTGCCTGGGCTCCCGTATCTAGCGCCCCCTCCCAGTGCCCGAGCTCAAGCATCCTGCACACGCACACACACCCGTGCCCCCCCTTAGTGTCTGGGCTCCTGCATCTTGCACCCCCCACCAGTGCCTGGGGTCCTGCATCTTGTACTACCCCCCACTCAGTGCCCGGTTCCCGCATCTCACATTCCCCAGTGCTCCTCCTCAGTTCCCGGGCTCCTGCATCTCACACCCCCTTCCAGTACCCAGGCTCCTGTATCTTGCATCCTCCCCCCTCAGTGCCCGGTCTCTTGCATCCTGCACCCCCTCCCAGTGTCTGGGCTCACGCATCCTGTAACCCCCACTCGGTGCCCAGTCGTCAGCCAGGTCACCTGTGGCACCATGTGCTCACCATCCATCTTTTCAACATTCAGGGTATGGTGTCTACGTGTACCCGAACTCTTTCTTTCGATATGAAGGAGAATGGAAAGGAGGAAAGAAACACGGTGAGAACTGTCTCTGGCCTGTTCCCACAGCTGCCCCTTGCACCGACAGCCCATGTCCTTGGGGAGCCTGGGCCCCCATACCTCCTCTCACTGGTGCCCACCAAAGGCCATTCCCTGTAGTGGGCCTTGCAGCTCACAATGCAGCACATCCCAGGCTGCCTGTGGCTGGCAGCCCTGCAAGACCCCTGGTCAGTGGCCTTCTCCTGGGCTCTGGGGCACCCTGGGCAGGGGAAGCCTCCACTTAGAAATCCTCCCCTGAGTGTTAGTCTGTCTTTGCCAAAGTGAAAATTGCCTTTATGGTTTATGTTTGATGAGTAAGATATTACCCACTTTTGTATTTATCAGAAAGATACAAACATAGTGATTCCAAGGGGCACCTGTACCCCAATGTTTACAGCAGCAATGTCAACAAGAGCCAAACTGTGGAAGATCCCAGATATTCATCCACAGATGAGTGGATAGAGAGGAGGTGGTCTATCACCAGAATCCTACTTAGCCATGAAAAACTTTGAAATCTTACCATTTGTAAAGTCGTGGATGGAACTAGAGGGTATTATACTAGTGAAATAACTCAATCAGAGAAAGACAAATACCACATGATTTCACTCATATGTAGAATTTAAGAAACAAAAAAGATGAATGCAGGGGAAGGGAAGGAAAGCTAAAATAAGATGAAACAGAAAGGGAGGCAAACCATGGGAGACTCTTAATCATAGGAAACACACTGAGGGTCACTGGAGGGAAGCGGGTAGGAGATGGGGCCCCTGGGGGACAGGCACTGAGGATAGCCTGTGATGGGATGAGCACCAGATGTTACGTGCAACTGATGAATCATTAAATTCTACCCCAGAAACTAAAACACAGTCTATGTTACCTAAATTGAACTTAAAAAACCTTTTTAAAAAGAGATTACTTTTGTAGAAAATCTCAGTATCATGGGAGAGAAAGTACCAAGTAAGAGCCTCTGGAGTGCTCCCCAGGGTAGGCCCAGACTTTCCCGGGTTCACGCTCACAGTCTCGTGTCTGTTTGCGGTTCTGCCCGTGTATGTCCTCTGCCCACTTTTCTCCTGGAGAATTGGTCTTTCAGCATTTTCTTACGTGAGCTCTTTGTGTCTGCTGGCTGCCAGTATTTTTCTGTATTTTTAACCTTTTGACTTGTGTTGTTGCCACACAGATGTTTCTGGCTTGTGTCTGAAATCTCTGCTTCTCCTCTGAGCCAGGCATGGAGCCTCATGTCTGAGATGCTTGCCAGAGCCTGGCCTGGACAGAGTGGACCACCCCCCCCACCCCGCATTTTTTTTTTTTTTTTAAGAATTTATCTATGAGAGACACAGGCAGAGGGAGAAGCAGGCTCCATGCAGGAAGCCCGACATGGGACTCGATCCCAGGTCTCCAGGATCACACCCTGGGCTGAAGGCAGCGCTAAACCACTGAGCCACCCGGGCTGCCCCTGGTTCTCCCTTTGTAAATGTTTTCTTGAGTGCCCACAGATGCCATTTCCTTCGGCCCCGGTGCTGATGGAGGCCAGGTGAGCGTAGAGTCCCCTCTGAAGAGGTTGGGCTGGGCTCTCCCTGCACTTTGATGGCCCCGCTGTCATCCTGGCTGAGATAATCCTGTTTCAAGAATGTTGATGAACATGCATGTGGGTGAGTTTGCAGAGAGCAGGTGTGGGACACGCGGCAGAGCCACACACAGACCTGAGAACTCCAAAGCCCAGCTCTTTCCACTGAGAAACGAGTCCCACCACACATGGACACTAGGGGTTTCTCTGACTCTGGTCTGACCTCACGTCGTGATTTCTTTCCACAGGTTGGGGGAAGCTGCTATTTAAAGATGGGAGTTATTATGAAGGCGAGTTTGTAGACGGGGAGATCACAGGGGAAGGCTGCCGGCTCTGGGCCTCAT
Source organism: Canis lupus baileyi (assembly GCF_048164855.1). Taxonomy (NCBI): domain Eukaryota; kingdom Metazoa; phylum Chordata; class Mammalia; order Carnivora; family Canidae; genus Canis; species Canis lupus. The sequence goes on from NC_132840.1 coordinate 31,684,183, forward strand.
CAGGTGAGCAGTGGGGACAGGTGCAGGTGAGCAATGGGGATGGGTCTCAGCTCCTTTCTTGTAAACCGTCTTTGCTGTAAGTTGTCCCTGGCATCCGGATGCAGAAGGCACCTCTCTATCTGGGAAGTGCATCCTGGTTTCCATAAGGTATCCTGTATCAGCAGCGTGCTAGCCTAGGGCAGGGGTGACCACTCACAGACCTCCCCAGGCCAACATAGGGGCTGGTTCTCCATGGACAGAAGGCCCACCCCCCAGACTCTGACCCAGAGAGACCTTTGCCCTTGGGCACCTAGATGCCACAGAAAGGGTCGTCATAGGACGGGGGTCTGCACCCACCCACTATGAGCAGAGGGCATTGCCACCCCTGCAGGAGCCAGGAGGGCAGGACCAAACCCACGTGATCCTGTTTTCTCTCATTAGCCAAGGTAAATAGGAGATAAAGAGATACCCTCACCTGTTCTGACACGGTACTCGCTGCCACCATTGAACAGGGCAGGAGGGGTTTGATTGTCAGCCCACAGGGGACACAGGTAGCAGCACTAACCCTGAACATGCCCCCTGCTCCTCTTCTGCACCAGGGAACACCTATTCTGGACAGTTTGTTTTGGGAGAGCCTCAAGGACACGGCATCATGAAGTACAAAGCTGGAGGACATTACGAAGGGGAGCTCTCCCACGGCGCCAGAGAAGGTGTGATGCCTACAAGAACTTGCTGAATGTGGCAGGGCACTTCATGGGGAGCCCTGGGCCCCAGCACCCCTCCCCAAGGTCTGACCTGGGGCACCTGGCGGGGCTCGGAAATCTGTGCCTGCCCAGGGAGGCTGACGTCCACCAGTCAGATGGGGAGTGCTTTGTTCCCTGCAACCCACAACCACTCCTGGTTCTGGGTGGAGCTGTGGCCTGGGGACCCTGCCACTGTGGCTGTGACCGCAGGTCATGCATCAGTTCACCACTGCTGTGGTTAAAATCTAGCAGCTCAGAACAACTGCCATTTTATTATTTACCCACAATCCTGGAGGTCAGCAGTCTCCCCAGCTCGGCTGGGCAAGGCTTCTGGCCTCACATGGGGTCACCCCTACAGTGGAGGTCGCAGATACTTGAGCAGGGCTGGTGGGCTTGGAGCTCCTGCGGGGTGAGAAGCTGTAAGTCCCCTGAGGACATGCTGCTGGATAAAGCCGGTCAGGAGGCCACACTTGGAGGACTGCAGACTCTGCCCTGGGGGATAGGGATGCAGCCTATGCATCCCTGGCAGCCCAAAGACCGAAATGCTCACTGTTCTGAAGACCAACATCCAGAAGCAAGCCAAGCGGCCACAAGGTCCAACGATGCCTTTCCAGGGTCCACTCATGTGGGAGGATATGCTGTGTTTCTGGCTGTCCTGAACCATACAGTGAAGCCCTCTTCTCACGAGTGTGTCCTCTGGTCTTTGTTTTCTTTTCTTTTTTTTTTTCTTTTAAGATTTTATTTTTTTATTCATGAGAGACACACAGAGAGAGAGAGAGAGAGAGGCAGAGACACAGGCAGAGGGAGAAGCAGGCTCCGTGCAGGGAGCCCAACATGGAACTCAGTCCCAGGTCTCCAGGATCACACCCTGGGCTGAAGGCAGGCGCTAAACTGTTGAGCCAGGGATCCCCCTTTTTTTTTTTTTTTTTTTTAGATTTACTTGTTTATTTTATTTATTTTTCTTTTACTTTTTTTTTTGTTGTTGTTTATTTTAGAGAGAGAGATGTACAAGCAGGAGGAGGGGCAGAGGGAGAGCAAGAGAGAGAATCCCAAGCAGACTCCCTGCCAAGCACGGAGCTTGATGCATAGCTAGATCTCACAACCCTGAGACCATGACCTGAGCCCAAACCAAGAGTCAGACCTTCAACCAGCTGAGCCCCCCAGGCACCCCTGGCCTCTGGCCTTTAGACCCAGGGCCTCTGAGTTGTCACTGGAGGCCCAGCGCTGGGCCTCTGTGAGGTGCAGGTTTCCTGTAGACTTACCTGTACACCCTTGATGGCCAAGCCAGATGGCAGGCATGCCAGCCTCAGATGCTAGGGCCTGGGGGACCTTCCCCTGGCATCCTGGCATGGGGGTCACAGTGCCATTCCTGCCTGGGCAGCCCTGGCCTCGGAGGGCAACCTGATTCCTGGAAGCGCGCTCACCCCAGCTTTCTTCCAAACCTATTGCCACTCTCTGGGTGGGGGAGCTTACAAAGCCGCCTCAGGGAAGCAGGGTCCCCCCCCCCCCCAGAAGATGCAGGAGGTGACACTCAGTGCCCTGGGCTCCCTCCCTAGGACATGGGCATCTGGTGGATCCGGACGGACAAGCCTACTGGGGGTCATTCCATGACAACAAGCGGCATGGCCAAGGGCACATGGTCTTCCAGTGAGTATGCCATCCCACAGTCTGTCCTGGCCTCAGCATGTCTTCAAGATTTGGGATTCCACACTTTCTTAATTATTGACATTGGTTATTAAGGTGTCTGGTAGAGAAAATCTTGACTCCCCCTAGTAAATACCTCCTGGAAGCTTGGGTGGCATGCAGGGTCCACGCAGGAGAGACAGAGGCTCTCAGGCACTGCAGGACACAGTGGGCCACCTCTTCATGCTGCCATGGCAATGTGCAGGTTCATACCTACTGTTCTTCTCCAGTAGCCTGTCCAAGTCTTACACACCTGGGGGCCAGGCGAGCGGGGGCCAGGGGCCGGCTGCCATCACTCCCCACCGAGCGCCAAGGCCTCCTGCCCCTCTACCGTGGGCCCTGGCAAGACAGGAGCTTACGCCATCTGCTCGGGGCCTATTTTTGCCTCCGTCCGGGTGGCACATGCTGAGCCCCGGTCGGAGGAGTGGGTCTGAGTCAGCGCCACCACCTGGCTCTCCCCGGTCTGAGAGCAGCCCATGTTTGTGTCCCCAGGAATGGTGACAAGTATGAAGGCAACTGGGTCCAGGACCGGCGTCAGGGGCATGGGGTGCTCTGCCGTGCTGACGGCTCCACCTACGAGGTACTGGGAACGTGGCAGGACACTGGGCTCTCGGGGGCCCTGCTGGGGTACTTGTGCCACCCGGGCGTCCTCGTGCTGCATGTCAGTACTACTCCTCCACCCAAGGAACGGGGAGGGGGGGTGGCACACCCCACTTGCATGATGAGGAAGGGAGGGAAGGGCCCCAGCTCACACCTTATCCGTCTGGCTCCTGAGGTGCCTGCAAACTGTGCTATCACCTGTGGGAATGGGGTGACATTTCTCGGGCGCTTGAGGATGCCCTCAGGGCTGGTGAAGAGCTTTTGATGAGAAATGCCCGCCCTGATAACACAGGAAAGCAGGTGAGGACACCCACCCCTCCTTGCAGCAGGCACTACCCTTGAGTCTCACGGGAGTTGGGAAGAGTCCAGGCAGATCCAAAGCCACTACTGGGACCCCAGCATCCATCATTCATTTTTCTCATCAGACACTGGCCACGTGCCCAGCCAGGAGCCGATGGAGCAGGAGCCAGAGATGTGGGTCTCGTGAAGTGGTGGCTCCTGCCTCAGCTAGTTGGTGGCTGGAGTGACAAGTAACCCCATTGGTTCTTCAGGCAGCGGGGTAGCCACAGGTCCAGCCGTCCTCTCTCGGGTGTCATTCTTTGAGCCGAGGCCTAAGTGATAACAAGAGCCCCCACCACCACTGTAAATGATGACAAGAGCCCCCACCACCACCGAGGAGTGAGGGCAGGGTAGGAAGGGCAGCAGGAGGAGCCGGCATGGCCAGCCAAGGGCTCCGGGAGGGCCCGGGAAGCCCTGCAAAGAAGCGGCAGTCCGGTCTCAGTGTCTGAGAGGTCCTTCCAGCTCTTGTTGGGAAGGCACTGCCGTGTCAGGAGAGGTGGGAGTTCAGAGAACAGCATTGGAATGGCTCAGAGGTGGAGAAGCTAGCCTTGCTGGCAGGTTGGATGTTGAGGCAAAGGCAAGAGGAGAAGCGAGGGTGACTTCCGGGTTTTGGACTTGAGCATCAGAAGGTGGCAGTGCCTGGAGCAGAATCCCATCAGGAGGCAGGAACTACACCAGTCCGTCACCGTGGAAATACGTAGCTGGGGAAAGGCGGTGATGTGCTCAAAGGGGTAAAAGCAGAAATGCAGCAGCAGCAAACGCACAGGTGGCCCTGGAAACACCCCCAGAGATAGATCTGAGGCCCCTGCCCATGCAGCAGGGCTCGTTGGGGATGGAGCATCATGGCGTGCGGTGACCTCGCCTTGGTGGCTGTGACGCATCCACCAAATCGGGCCACAGGCCCAGATGCTGCACACGGCTGTTCACGCAGGGCCTACTGCTGGCGAGCGGCGCAGTGGGTACCAGTGGAGTCCATGAGGGGTCCAGCTCCTGCAACACAGACCCAGTAAGGGAGGGTGAAAGGCGATAAACCGATTGATCACTGGCCACCTTGTTGAGACAGAGTGGCTGGGGGCAGCTGGTGGAGAGCCGCAAGTGTCTGCCCGGCCTGCTCAGATGCCAGCTAGAGCATTGAAAGCCCCAAACAGCTGCCTTCCCTGCTCATAAAACAAGCTCAGCTTGTGTAAGACAACACCCAGGCTGGGTCAGGGCAGTCGGCAAGGCCTGGCGTCCAACATAAGCTCAAGGGGGTGCATCTCTTCGAGGGGACATCTGTGCAGCCTGTAGGGACAGCACAGGCTCCCACTGCCATCCCCCCACACCGGGAGTCATCCCCACAAACATGCACAGCCACAGCTCCAGGGGCTGGGGTGGACACAGGCAAGTTCCCGGTGCGCACCACCAGAACTGTGAGAACTCAGCCATGAGGCTTCACAGCATGGGCACCAGGCTCTGTCCTCAGCCCCAGAGTGGAGGAAGGAGCTCCAGCCGGAGCCCAAGTGAGATTAAGAAGCAACTGGCACGACCTTGGCCCTAGGTAGGTCCCCTCGGCCAGACAGGGCAAGCAGAGGGAGCATCTCGTTGCTTGGAGCCCCTAGCTCTGCCCTGCTCCAGGGGCTTGTCTGGCCCTCTGCCCGCCCCGCCCGCCCCCCCCCCGCCGCCGCCTGCAGGGCCTCACCGAGGGGTGTGGCTGCCCCCCACACACACCCCACAGGCCTTCTCTGCAAATCATGGGTCAGCTAGAGGGGGACAGGACTAGGGCAGCAGCCTTCCACACCCCACCCGTGGCGCCCATCACCTGCCCAGCAGTCCACCAGGGGGCAGCCCAGGCCCACCAGCAGTGTGGCCCAGTCAGGCCTTGCAGGGGTTTCTCCCACTTAGGAGACATTTTGCTCCAGCTTGACCACTGGGAGCAGGGTTGCAGAAGGAACCGACTGGGGCTGCAGCTCTCCAAGGCCAAGCTGCTTCTTCACAGAGCAACACCCAAACTCGGTGTCACGAGCTGCACCATCCCAGCCTGCAGACCTTGGGACCCTCCACACGCCCTCAAGGGATGCGTGTCCTCAACATGGGGCACCTCCCACATGAGTGAGCATGGAAGCTTGGTCTTCAGCCGCATCTCCCCAGGATGCAGACTTGCATCTGCCTGCATTCCCATTTGCCTGGCGGCGTCCCAACCTTCCAGAACCTTGTGCCCCAGGACCTTGGACAACCAGCCTGCCACTTGCAGCTCAGAGCACTGCTGGGGGACTGCTGTGTGGGCAGCCCCTGGCCACACAAGATGGCAGGGATGCAAGCAGCCACCTCACCTGCAGTCCTGAGTGGCACCTGGGTCCTGGACAGAGGGCCAGTGCTGGGTTCCTTGCAGCATTCCTCTGCCCTCCAGCCGCTGTTGAAACCGGCTTCCAGAGGCCTGTGCAGATGGGGCGGGGAGAAGGGCCACGCCCAGGAGAGCAGTGGGGTCAGGCTGCAGCCACACGGTGACCTCAGACACATGCGCTCGCCGCTGCCAGCGCGCGGTCCAGGGCCGCCAGGGACACTTGGCACACAGTCTGTTGCCAGGCCTGGCCCATGGGGAAGGTGCAGGCCTCTCCATGCTGTGGAGACACCTCTCGCCTGACCTCCGACCTCCGGTCATCAAGAGTCACCCATAGACGGGGTGCTGCTGGAGGGAGTGGGGCACGGCCCTCGGGCGCATCTCCCGGGAGGGCGCGGCCGTTCCCCGCGCTCTCACTAGGCAAACAGTCGGCCTTTGGAAAACACCTGTATCATAAAATACACCTAACAAAATTTATGGCTGTAACTGCCAAGCATACAGTTCAGAGGCGTGAAGCACATGGACGCTGTTGTGTGCCCGTCACCACCCTGTCTCCAGAACTTTCCATCCTCCCAGACGGACTCTCTAGGAGCCCCCCGGCTCCTGGCACCCAACCTGCCACTTCCTGTCTCGAGGCATCTGACCCCCCGGGGACTGCACTGCAGGGAGCCCTTCGGACTCGTCCTTGGGGACAGGCTTATTTCAGGAGCATGAACTCCCTGAGGTTCATCGTGCTCCTTCATTTCTAAGGCTGGACCATGTTCCGTCGTCGGGAGGGACCCTGTTCTGCACACCCATCCATCCAGCGATGGACACCTGGGTTGCCTCCCCCACTTGGCTCCTGTGAGCAATGCTGCCGTGACCGTGGGTAAGCACACAGCTCTCAGCCCTGCGTCCAGGTCTTCAGGGTGTTGACCCAGGAGAGGACCTTCTGGACCACATGGCAGTGCCCTGCTTGATTTCTGGGGAGCTCCACACCGCCTGCCCTGGCGGCTGCACCATTTTTCTTCCTGGAGCTGCGCACAGGGTTCCGATCCATCCACACCCTTGCCTGCACTTGTCCTTTCCTGCTCTTGAAAACAGTTGTCCCTGCATGTTCTGATGCCATTCACAAGAATGGCTACTGTCGGGGATGCAGCCTCCCTCCGTGCTTGCTGGGCTTCTGCGCGGCCTCACCCTCCTTCCCCATGTATCCCTTGGCTGGACTGCCGGCATTCACAGCTGCTCTCACCTGGGGAGCACTGGCTTCACCACATGCGCTGGGAATCAGAAACATTCTTGTGCCAGCAGGTGTAGCAGGATTCCTGCATTTCTTCATTTCCTCCCTGGGAGTGTAGACTCCCACCCTCTTCAACCCTGAGATGTCCAGAAAGCTGCTCTGGGCACCCCCTCAACACGAGCTGTCCCTCAACCATGTCCTACATCAGCTGAGTCTGACAGAACTTGCCAGACCTGAGGGAGGAGGAGTCCCAAGAGAGGTGGGTGCTGCAGGGCCCCATGGGGCAAGGGACTGAGACCCCTGTGCAGCAAAGTCTCCTTCCCAGTGGCAGGGGTGCCTCTACCACACTGTCCCTGCTTCCCATCACCAGTACTCCCGGATGCAGGCCGCTGTAATGAGCCTTTTAAAAATTAGTCCTAGAAAAAATCCACTCTTAAAAATATTACAGCGTCTCCCCTCCAGACATAAAACAGTGTGTCTCAAGGCCAGCATGGCTTCTCTCTCTCTCCTGACAGGAGCCACAGGTCAGGAGGGGGCTGGTGGTTGTAAGTCGCTCACCCTGAAGAGAGCATCTCCTGCCCCTGCTACTCCCTGAGGGTCTGTGCGGGTTACTTCAGGGCCCCCAGCTTGCACTTGCTGACCTTCCGTGCTACCTCCGTCTCCACGGGACTTGGGGGTGGGCAAGCCCAGCAGCTCCTCCCAGGACATGGCCACAGCACGGTGACCCCCACGGGCTGGGGCAGCACTCAGGAATCCCTGCATGTGGAGACATGCCACATGCCCAAGCTGTTGGTGAACTTCGGTGCTTGTTTGCACAGCACACCATTCCTGCATGGCTGTCGTGTGGTCCCCGCTAGAAGCTGCTGGCTTCCGGGCTGTCCCTGGTGCTGCTCCATGCACATTGGCTGTGTTCTTTGTGTTGGCTTTCCCAGAGGGAGGCCTGCTGGTTGGTACACCTGCTTGCCACATGGAGCAGGTGGCTGGCCTTATGTGCGTCTTCACCTGCTGACGGCTCCCAGCTTCCGTTGTCCTTACCTGTGTGTCTTCAGGAACGCCAGGGGCCTTTATGTCCTCACACCACCCTTCCCAGTCCAGGAATGAGGTGCACTGCACACAAGGACCATAGAAGCCTCCGGGCCCGTTCAAGCATGCGTGGGGGTAGGGCTAGACTGCAGAGCCATCGCGGGAACCAGTGCCAGGCTCCACATCCTCATGGGGTTCATATGTCAACAGACATCAGAAACAGGCGTGGAAAGGCAGCGAGCGCCCCAGTTCACACTTTGAAATCTGAGGAATTTACAACCAGGGTCATGGAGGTCAGACACTGACCCCCCGTGACCCCACTATTGTTTGGGAGGCTGATGAGCAGGATGCACACCCATGCCACTGACACATGAGCCTGTGTGGCCACTGCCACCTCTGCAGGCCACCCCCCAAGACGGGGATCCAGGTCCCCATGTCCTCATGTGACCAGACCCCAGGCCACCCCACCTGGTCTACAAGTTTGTGACCTCACCTACTCCGACTCCAAGATTTGGCAATGATGGGGAGGCAGTGAATACCATCTGAGGCAGACACGGAAGAGTCAGGCCCTTGGGCCTTCCTGGCCAGTCAAACCCTGGTGCCCGGGGAGGGCTGGAGGCAGGAAGTGACCGGTATACCAGGCTGGAGAGTGTGTGTCTGCCTGCGAGCACCAGAGGGCATGGGGGGAGGGTGGCACGCAGTTGGAGAAGCTCCCTAAAATGAGAAGAAAGTCAAATACTTATCACAATTTATTCCCACCCACCCAAGGGGTCTCTCATCCCAGCAGCCCAACTATCCTGGGAGCTTTGGGCACTCAGAAGCAGGCCTAGCCGCAGAGTCTGCTGCATCCCCTGAGTCCTGGGGGCACCCCAGCACCTGCAGGGTGATGGGTGCGCCTCACCATCATCCCGCAGGATGGCTCCCTAACAATTGGACCCTGTCCCGCCAGTCTTTGTGATGTGGACACAGGCCTCATCCCCGCTTCCCGCATCACACCTGCGGTGCATGAGCCCTCCCCTGGGCAGGCAGGGGCAGGGATAGCAGAGGGAGCCCGCTCCAATGGAATGCGCCCCCACCCCACCCCCGGCTGCCTCCGTGAGATGCTTTTGGGTGCAAGTCAGCTGAGAAAGGGCAGAATTTTCAAAGGTATGATTTATACCATTAATTAGAAAAGATTCCTGGCTGCTGGGTGAGGTACATTGTGCACTGGAGCATGTTTGTCCTGGGTAAGTTCTGCATTAAAGCTGTGAATACCCAGCTTCCCAGAGGTCCAGCAGCGCGAGGACAGGTCGCCTGACTTGAAATGACCAGGGAAAACATGTTGATAGCGCACTGCGTGGGTGCAGGGGTGCCATGGCCCCACGGCACATTTACAGCCACTTAGCAGGCTTCACTCTGTGCCCACAAGCTGTCCCTGAAGCTCCAGTGTGGAATGACCCATGCATCCACTCTTTCCTGGGGTCACCCAAGTCTGTGCCTTTGCAGGGGGCTGGGCAGACAAGAAGGAGAGTGGAGATGAGAGGTGGCCATTCTAGTGGCAGCAGCAGCTACAGTGAGGGCCAACATGGGGGACGGGCCCTGCAGCCATCTCTCGGTTTGGAGAGCTTTTCAGCCAATGCTGATGTCAGCCCCTGAGTGGTCATGAGGGAGCCCAGGAGTGTTGATGATTAGCGTCCATCTGTGGGACCTGGGACTCCTGGCTCCAGGAGCCCCAGATGCCCCCAAGGATGGGGAAGCAACAACCACTAGGAAGTACCGCAGGGTTTCACTCCATCTGGCTGGAGAGTCTGGAGCCACATGATAGAGAGCCGACAAGGGAGGTGCAGGGCTGAGCCGGCACTCCATGCAGAATGAACTCCGGAGCCAATTTCCAGCTTCTTGAATCCTAGCCTCCCACCTGGGAGAGCATATGAACGCGTGGCCGGGCTCCCCGCAGGATGGGGAGACCCCGGCACACCTACATAGGGACAGGAGTGAAGACTGGAATGTGTGGGCAGGTGGCTGGCTTCCCAGGTCATGGGCATAGGACTGCAGCTCTTGCCGCTGGGAAGGCAGAGGGTGGAGGGCAGCTGGAGCTAGGGGGCTGGGAAAGGCAGGGGGCCCCATGTGAAGGCTTCACTCTCTATGAGGCACAGCCATCCCCTGGGGCCCCTGCCCCTGCCCCTGTCCGGGCCTCCTTTGGATCCTGACCACATCTCACTGTACCACCTGTTGATGGTGGCCCGGGGACTGAGCCCAGTGGTTTCTAAGCAGAGGGCAAGGTGGGTGTTGGGGGCAGTGGATTTAGTTCGGCTTCTGTGGGGTTTGCATTTGTTGGGCTGGGAGTCCTGTGGCCTGAGTTGAAATCTCACGATGGAGAATGGTGTTGTGAGGGAAAGTTCCCGGCAAGCAAGCCATGCCAGTGACTTCTTCACTTCCAAGCCTCATTTTCTGCCTCCCAGCAAGCAGATAGAGTAACGGGGGGCTCTGGGGCAGCCCTCTGTCCTCCCAGGGCTGCCCCCGCCTTGACCCATAGCAAGTAGCCTATGTAGGACCCTCCTACTGCTGTCTCCCACCCAATGCACCTTGCCCATCATGGTGAGAGGGCGCCGCTGCCCCGCCTCACATAGGCTCACGGGTGCACAGGTGCACATACACACACACACAGAAACTCATGCACACACATCCCTGTGTATGTACCTGCCTGGTGGTAGGGCCCAGGCACCCGCTGCTGCTGCTCAGAGGTGGTCAGCTGGCCACTCTGTGGCTGCCAGGTGGGCTCCCACCTGAGTCCAGGGTGATAGAGCAGGGCACACTGGCTGATGCGGGTCCCCCTCTGCCCTGATGCCTGGGGGTCTCACCTCCACTTTGGTCTGACCCCATTTCCTGCACACATGAGCCACGTCCTAGAGGACATGACATCAGCCGCGCATGGCAGTGCACATCCAGGGGACACAGCCAGATGCAGCCTCCGGAGAACACGCTCCGTTGGCCCTGCGCCTCTCTGGGCTTTGGGGCGGGAGGGGCAAGGCTGTGTGGTGGCTGCAGTATGGCCCGGCCTTTCCCGGCACGGGGAGATAGCCTGCCCCTGCCCACGTGGACCCCAGCTGCAGCCCAGCCTCTCCTGCCGGTTGCCAGTTGTCCAGTGCCCTGGCCCACAGGCCAGCTGTGATGGGGTCTGGACAGGGATGTCCCCCTCCACCCCTCAACATGACCTGGCTCTGCAGCCCCGGGGCTCAGTGACTCTGGGCTTGGGGCATGAGTTCTGCAGGGCTGCAGCCTTCAGGGGCTGTCCCTGCGCTCCGTGGGCCCCAGCGGCACCCCCTTCTGAAGGGCCTGAGAGAGTCAGCACCAGCCTCGGCTGCCCTGGCCCCCCCAGCACCTGTGGGCACCAATGGCCTGGCCCACATTGACGGCAGGGACAGGACACGGGAGCCCAATTAGCTCCCACAGACAGGTGCATAGAAGCAAATGTGCTTCTGGCTGATTTTTCTTCCAACAGGAGTAATTCATAGGCAAATAAAATACTGTTAGGATCGTGACGTTTACTGCTCTTGCACGTGGTTCCCCCACCATGGGATTCAGAAAGCGAGGCTTTCTGTGGGGGCGGCAGAGCAGGGTGTGCAGCCACCAGCATCCCCTCACAGGTCCTTCGTGAACACCGAGGTCCCTTTGATGGGCCTTGCCACTGCGGGGTCCCCACCCGCACAGATGCAATCTCTGCTGGGAGGATTTTTGTGCTGAAAGCGCCTGTTTTGAGCCGGTGTTTTGTTTGCATTTTATCTATGTACCTTGTCCCCAAACTCCCTGGCATCTTACAGTTCGATTGCAGAGCAACTGTCACGTAGGGCAGTACGCTGTGATTCCCTGCCCCTGAGGTTGTGCGCAGATCCCCGTGGGCCTCCCCAGCGCCTCAAGTGTCCCCTGTGGGCTCTGGGTCCACATGGCTCTCTCCACAGGGACAGTGGCACAGTGACGTCTTCAGTGGCCTAGGCAACATGACCCACTGCTCCGGGGCCATCTACCGTGGGATGTGGATCAATGGTCACCCAGTGGGTAGGTGCCTCTCCCACCCCTGCCTCCCCCTTGGCCTTGCTGGGTCATCTGTGGGGTCTCTCCAGTGGCTTCAGGCACTTGCATGGAGATGTTAGATCAGGAGGTGTTGGGGGGTGCTGAAATGGGATCTAAAACCTCAGCCCCTTTAGGAAAAACATATTCCAATCAGGTTTGATAAGTGCTTGTGATGGGCTCAATTCACGATCTCAGGGTCCTGAGATGGAGCCTCATTGTTGGGCTCCCTGCTCAGCGCAGAGTCAGCTGCTCCCTCTCCCTCTGCCTCTTCCCACTCATGGTCTCTCTCTTTCAAATGAATAAATTAAAAATCTTTAAAAATATTTTTTTAAATAAAATAATTTTAAAAATTTTTTAAAGGTTTGTGACCAGCAGAGGTCCCAGCTGGGCCTCAGAGGCCAGCAGCTCTGCTGTGAGCAGGACATGCCAGCCTCAGAGGGTCCCCCACCAGCAGCTAGATGGCACCCCATCTAGCTCCCCTCCCTGAGCTCTCTGCACTGTGACAGGAGTGTAGGCGGCCTGCAGGGACCTTCGCTGGGGGCCACCTGCCCTTCCCTCTGTTGCCCCATCAGGTAGCCTCCTATTAGACTCTAGAACAGAGGTGCCACTAGGGGTCACAAGTCTGGGTGCTGCTGCTCACTCAGAGCCAACCAGGTGTGCACCTCAGGGAGGTCCCCAGAGTACCTTGCCTGGGAGACGCCTCAGCTCCAGGGTCAGGTGGAGTCTCCTTGAGGGACTCCTGGATCCCTCCCTGCCCCCCCCCCCCAGCCTCAGGCAGGCTCCACCAGGAGCACCTTAGTAACTTCACCTTGGGAAGAGACCCAGATCCCACCCCACCCCAAATTAGGAGTTTTCGAATCCCTGGGTGTGAAAGACTCAGGCAATGGGCATGAGACGTGGCCTTGCTTCCCCCCAACAGAGTCTCAGCAAACACTGGGAAAGCCTAGGACAGCTGGGGTGGGCTCTGGCCTCGCCCTGCTGGGTGTCGGGAGGTCCCCCCAGAACAGGGTTGGGCTGTGCCCATGTGAACTGACACCCTCCAGCCCCACTGTCTCCATGAAGCAGCCGGCACCTGTCGCCCTGCAGGCACGCCTGTGTGTGCTCCCTCCTAGCTGGCATGTCCTTGATCAGGCTTTTCGCAGTGATTGGTTTTAAACATCCTAGACCTTGTGCTGTGCCAGAGGTCATTGCCCTTGGGGACATCGGGGATACAGGGGAAGCAGACACTGTGAACATCATCTCCAGCTGCTCAGACCCCAGAGGATGCCCCGCAGGTCCAGCCTGTGGGTGGACGAGCCCTTGCCAGGCCTGCTCCCCAGCAGGTGGCCGCAGCACCGCATCTAGCACACATGGAGCCATTGACTCCAATGCAAGGAGTCCCAACCAACCAGAGGGTGTGCGAACCCATATGCTGACAAGCCAGTTGCTCACCGCTCTTCAACATGTGTTGGACCTCTGAAGTCTCTTTAATATGACCAGTTCTGTAATAAGTTGCTTAGAAGTCACACTGACCCTCAGGCTGGGGTCACAGTCTTATCTTAGTGACTGCCTGAGTCACTTGGTGAGGTGGCTCGTGCTGGGACTCACAGTTCCTCTCCTGCAAAGCCCTGGAACCATACAGGTGTGGGAGGGCCCACATGGGGGTCACTCAGGCAGGGGCCCCACGGGTCACCTGTGCTGCCCTCTGCTCTGCTCTCTCCAGCACAAGCCAAGAGAATCGTGATTACAGGTCCAGAGGTGATGGACGTGGCTCAGGGGTCTTCCTTCACACTGAGTGTTCAGCTGCGGCAGGATAATGGTGAAGTGGCCAAAGGTAAGCATCTCCAGGACAGTGACTGAGTTTTCAGAAAGATCAACAGGCCTCAGGTTCTCAGGGTTACAGATGTGGTTCCTTGTATGGGGACACCCGTGATAACTATGTTCAGAGGTCCTCATCACTAGGGCCTTGGCAGAGAGGCAGCAGGCATGTGAGGCCTCCAGCTGGCAGGAGGCAACCATGTGCATCCTATGCATGTGCACGTGCAAATGTGCAACATGCGTGCATGAGCCTGGAGCCATTGCACCTCTCACAGGAGGATGGGTGGCTCTTCAGTACCGCTGGTGCATCTGTAGGGCACCAGTCACTCAGCCTGGTGAGAGGCAAGTCCCTGTTGTCCTCCATAGGTAATCAGGGAAGGACAGGTCTCCAGTAGATTTGGTTGCTGCCTGAGGAATCATATCAGCCGGGAGGTGATGCAGAGGGTGAACTGGCTAACCTCCCAGAGCCCTTCCCACTCATGAGCCGAGCACCCGGTGCGGAGGGGGGTGCCCTGCCAGGGCAGCAGGTACAACCCAAGTACGACCCCAAGTACGACCATCGGCCCCTGGGTGGTCACTGTGCCAGGGCCAGTAATAAACGCCTGCCTGGGATTCTTAATGTCCATTAGTTCACCTGAGTTTAACCAGCTCTAACAAGCCACGACGAGCAGCACGGACCAAAGACAGTCACAATTGGTTTATTTTAACAACTTATTGTGGTGTCACTTATACCACTCAAAATCCTCATGTATTAAGTGATTCTGTGATTTTCAGTAAATTTACCGAGTTGGACAAGCAGCATCATGGTTCTGAGACCATTCCCTTCACCACAGAAATGCCACTCCTTCCTGCCCGCAGCCCCAGTCCCCCCACCCCTCTCCATGGATTTGCCTGCTGTGGGCTCGTGGGGTGAGTGCAGTCCCACCATGCAGAGCCTCTGGCTCTGTGTCCCTGACTGGTATCCTTAGCTGAGGCGCTTCACTGACCATGTCTGCGCCTGGTTCCCCTGCTTGTCTGTTGGTGCACCTCTGAGTTCTTACACTTTGGGCAGCTGGGAACCTTCAGTGGGTGTCTTGTGCAGCCTCCATTTTTTGTCTCTCGGTTATGCCCTGGTGAGTGGGGATGCTGGATCATCTGGCAGATTTATGTGTGAACTTTCACAGAAACTGCCAGACTGCCTCCCAAAGTGGCCACTCCACTCTACAATCCCGTCAGCCACACGAGGCTCAGTTTCCTCACATCCACAGCCACCCTGAGGGCATTGAGGGCATCCCACTGAGGTTCTGAGTCACACTCCCCTCACCACAGACAGTGTGGAGTAGCTCTTCGTGTGTTTATTAGCCACGTGTGTGTCTTCTCTAGAAAAGTGTTTATCCAACTATGCTGCCCATTTTTTTTTAATTAGGCTGTTATTGTTTTTCAGTTATACAAGTTCTTATGTATTCTGGATACTAGTCCTTTATCAGATACATATTTGCAAATACTTTGAGCTGTGGCTCATCTTGTCGTTTTCTTTGAATATTTTTTAAAAAACTGATAGGCTGGGGATCCCTGGGTGGCTCAGCGGTTTAGTGCCTGCCTTTGGCCCAGGGCACGATCCTGGAGTCCCAGGATCAAGTCCCATGTCGGGCTCCTGGCATGGAGCCTGCTTCTCCCTCCTCCTGTGTCTCTGCTCTCTCTCTCTGTCTATCATAAATAAATAAATAAATCTTTGAAAAAATAAAAATAAAAAACTGATAGACTAATTGATTTGAGAGAGAGAGCGCAGGAGGGGAGGGGCAGAGGGAGAAGGAGAATGAGAATCTCAATCAAACTCCCTGCTCAGCAAGGAGCCCAACTCAGGACTCAATCCCATGATCCCAAGATCACGACCTGAGCTGAAATCAAGAATTGGACACCTAACTAATGGAGTTACCCAGGCGACTTTCATCTCATCATTTTCTTAATGCAACCTTCTGAAGTGCAGAGGTTTTTTATTTTGATCAAAATTTGTCAATTCTTTCTTTTATGGGTCATAATTTTGGTAACATGTAGGAATGATTAGCTTGATGCATGTACACAAAGACATTCTCCTGTTTTCTGCTAAAAGTTTTGCTCTTGCGTTTCTGCAATCCATTCACAGTTAATTTTTGTGGGTAAGATAAAATTCTAAATTCATCTTTTCTCATGGAGATGTCCAATCATCCCAGCATCATGTGCTGAAAAGACTGTCCTCTCCCCCACTGAATTGCCTTGGTGACTCAGTCAACAGCCACTTTACTATAAGACTGAGGGCTTTGACCCACGTGTCTGTCCCTGCACTGCCACCACACCATCTTTCATTGTGAGTTTGAAAATTAGAGGCTCCTCCAATTCTGCTTCCCTTTTTAAGATTTTATTTATTTATTCATGAGAGACAGAGAGAGAGGCAGAGTCATAGGCAGAGGGAGAAGCAGGCTCCATGCAGGAAGCCCGATGCGGGACTTGATCCTAGAACTCCAGAATCACACCTTGAGCTAAAGGCAGATGCTCAGCCTCTGAGCCACCCAGGCATCCCCAATTTTGCTTTCTTTTCCAAGATTGTTTTGGCTATTCTGGGAACTTCGAATTTATATAATTTTTTTAGGATCAGCTTGTCAGGTTTTGCTATTAAAAAATTTTTTTTAAAAGCCTGCTGGGATTTTGTTAAGGATTGCTTTGACTATGACCAGGAACAGCTGCCATTAATAGCACCGTATCTTCCAATCCATGAACATGGGACACCTCCCCATTTATCCATATCTTTACTTTCTCTCACCAATGTTTTCTAATTATGTGTGCAAGTGTTTCACTTCTTTTGTTAAACTTATTAATAAATGATAATTTATTGGTAGTTAGGTTATAACTTAACTGTAATTTGTTCACTAATAAATGTGTAATATTTATTATTTTTATGCTATTATGAGAGGAATTGTTTCCTTACCTTTATTTCAGAAATTTCTAAGCTAGAATCAATTTTTAAATATTGATCTTATATCCTTTGACCTTGCTGAACTCATTTGCTAGCTCTGCTAGTTTTGCTGAGAATTTCTTAGGATTTTTCTGTATAAAGAATCATGTCATCTGCAAAAATATCCGATTTTTCTTCTTCCCTTCCAGTCTGAATGTGTTTCTTTCTTTCATTTGCAATATTTTACATTCCCATTGGAAGTCTCTGGTTGATCAACATCTTTGCCAGCATTTGTTACCATGAGTCTTTTTGATTCTAGCCATCCTACTGGGTATGAAGTGACATTTCATTATGCTCTGATTTGCATTCCCCAAACAAGTAAGATATTGAGCATCTTTTTATGTATTTGTTGACCATTTGTATATCTTCTTTGGAGACATATCTATTCAGCTCTTTGCCCACTTAAAAAAATGAGTAACTTTTTTTTATTGTTATTTAGAGTTCTTTATATGCTCTGGTTGTAAATCCCCTTATCAAATACCTGCTTTGCAAATATTTTTTCCCATTTTGTGAATTGCCTTACAGTTTCTTGGTGGTGTCCTTTGAACACAAAAGTTTTCAATTTGGGGGAAGTGCAATTCACTTATTTTCTTTTGTTGCTTGTGCTGTTGGTTTCATATCCAAGAAGACTGCCTCTTTCAGAGTCCTGAAAATTTTATTTTCTTCTAAGAATTTTATATTTTTAGCTCTTACATTTACAACTATGATCCATTTGGAGTTAACCTTTGTGTATGGTGTGAGGCAGGGGCCAACTACATTCTCTTTTGCATGTGAATGTCCAGTTGTCCCAGTGTCATTTGTTGAAAGGCTGTGATTTGTTCCATTGAATTATCTGGGCATTCCATTTGCTAAAATTTTGTTTAGAGTTTTTGCATATCTCTCCATGAAGGATATTGGTCTTAATTTTTTCTCTTTTTAAAAATTTTATTTTTGGGACACTGGGGTGGCTCAGCGGTTGAGCATCTGCCTTCAGCCCAGGGTGTGATCCCAGAGACCTGGGATTGAGTCCCGCATCGACCTCCCTGCATGGAGCCTGCTGTTCCCTCTGCCTGTGTCTCCACCTCTCTCTCCCTGTCTCTCTCATATGAAGAAATAAATAAAATCTTTTAAAAAAATAAAAATAAAAATTTTATTTTTAGGTAATCTCTACACCCAACATGAGGCTCAAACTTTTAACCCCAAGATTAAGAATCACATGACCCACCTACTGAGCCAGCCAGGTGCCCCCCAATTTTTTTTTATAATGTCTTAGTCTGGTTTTGGTATCAGAGTAATGTTGACCTCATGCTTCAGTTTTCTGGAAGAATCTGTTGAATTAGTATTATTTCTTTCTTAAATATTTGGTAGGTTTCAATATGAAGGCCATTGAGGCCTGCAGTTTCTTTGTGCAGACTTATAACTACCTACTCAACTTCTTTAATGGATATAAGGTTATTTCGGTTATCTATTTCTTCTTAAGTAAACCTCAGTGTTTTGTATCTTTGTGTGTGTGTGTTTAAAGATTTTATTTATTCATGAAAGACACAGAGAGGCAGAGACATAGGCAGAGGGAGAAGCAGGCTCCCTGTGGGGAGCCTGACGTGGGACTCGATTCCAGGACCCTGAGATCATGACCTGAGCCAAAGGCAGCCACCCAACCACTGAGCAACCCAGGTATCCCATGTTTTGTATCTTTGAAGGAATATTCGTTCATTTCATCTAAGCTGTCAGATTTATTGTAATAAGTTTGTTCATAATATTCCCTCATTCTCCTTTTAATGCACTTTTAATGCACTCTTTTGTTCTTACTATGGGTTATTGATGTCTTCTTTTCCATTTTGCCTGACTAGTCTGGCTACAGGTTATCAGTTTCATTGATAAATAATCAACTTTTGGCTTTATTGATTTCTCTATTGTCTGTTTTCTATTCCATTAATTCCTATTATGGTCTTATTATTTCCTTGCTTCTGCTTACTTTGGGTTTAATTTGTTTGTAACAACAAATTTTGTTGTTTTGTTTTAGTTTTTAAGATGGAAACCAATGCCATTTCTTTCACACCTTTCTTTACTAATACAAGAGTTTATTGCTATTAATGAACACCCTTAGTACTGCTTTAGCTGCATCCTGGAGATTTTTTTTTAAGATTTTATTTATTTATTTATGAGAGACACAGAGAGGCAGAGACATAGACAGAGGGAGGAGCAGGCTCCCTGTGGGGAGCCCAATGTGGGACTCCATCCCAGAACCCCAGGATCATGCATGACCTGACCCAGAGGCAAATGCTCAACCAAACCACTGAGCCACCCAGACATCCCTCCAGAGATCTTTCTGCAATTAACTTCTAACTTAGTCCCTGTGGTTAAGAGTCACACGTTGTATTTCTTCAGTCCGTTTCAATGTATTGAGACTTTTTAATAACATTGGTTCTATTTTGGTAAATGTTGTATGGGCACTTTGAGAAGAATATGATTTCTGCTTTTGTTGGGTAGAATATTCTATAAATATCCATCAGGTGGATTTTATGATACTATCAAGTTTACATGTGCTTGCTGATTTTTCTGTCTGCTTGTTCTATCAATTATTGACAGTGGTATATTGAAATCTCATTTTTCATAGATCTTTTTACCAGGTATAGAATCCTGGTTCACAAAAAAAAAAAAAAAACAAACAAAAACAAACAAACAAACAAACAAAAAAACCTGGTTCACCTCCCAGCAGTACAGCAGCACTGTTCCATTGTCTTCTTGTCTGCACTGTTTCCAGTGAGAAGTTGGCTGTCATCCTTATCCGTGTTTTCTCTGTACAAACATGCTTTTTCTCTAGCTGCTTTTAAGATTTTCTTTTTATCACTGATTTGAATAGTTTTATTTTTGATGCAACATGGTATGGTTTTCTTCATGTTTCTTGTGCCTGGGATCTGTTGATCTTCTTAGATCTGTGGTTTTATAGTTTTTATCAAGTTTGGGAATTTTTCTAAACAAATAAATCTTAAAAAAAAGAAAAAGAAAAGAAAAAAGGAAAGAGGTTCCTGGATGGCTTAGTTGGTTAAGCATCTGACTCTTGATTTTGGCTCAGGTATTGATCTCTGGGTAGTGAGATTGAGCCTCATGTTGGGCTCTGAATTCAGCAGGGAGTCTGCTTGGGATCCTCTCCTTCTTCCTCTCCCTCTGCCCCTCCTTCCACCCCTTCCCCACTCATGTGCTCTCTGTCTCTCCCTCCCTCCTCCCCCTCAAATAAATAAATAAATAAATAAATAAATAAATAAATAAATCTTTTTTAAAATGGGGGGGATTTTTCAGCCTTTATTTCTTCAAATAGCTTTTCCATCACAACTTCTCCCTCTTCTCTTTTAGGGGCCCCTTTACCCATGTACTAGGGCGCTCAAAGTTTCCCCACTGTTCATGGATTCTTTCTCCCCTTCCCCCTTCCTCCCTCTTCTCTCTTTACCTTCATTTCTTCTTTTTCCCTTCCATAGCTATGTTTTCAAGTTCATTAATATTTTTTCTGCAATATCTAATCTGTCCTTGATCACATGCAGTGTATTTTTATTTTACAGTTTTTATTTCTGGAAGTTCAACTTTGTTTTTATATCTTCTGTGTCTCTACTTATGTTTTGAATGCATGAGATACAGTTATAATAAAAACTTTGAAAAAGCGCCCTTTCCTGCTAATTCTAACATCTGGGTCAGTTCTGGGTTGGTTTTAGTTGATTACGTTCCCTCCTCATTATGGACCATGCTTTTCTGCATTCTTTGTGTGGCGATCTTTGATTGGTGCCAGACATTGAGAATTTTACCATTTAGGGGCTGGATATTTCTGTGTTCCCAAAACTTCTTGGGCTTTGTTCTGGGGCATAGTTGGTTTATTTGGAGACATTTTGATCCTCTCAGGTTTTGCCTGTATGATGTGTTAGGTGTGGAGGAGAGCTCTGTCTGAGGCCCATTATTCCTACTCTTGAAGTGGGAGCTTCTGAGAGCCCTGCCCAGTGTGGCCAACGGGAGTGAGCACCGCTCCCAAACTGCCAGGATCAGACCCCTGCCACCTTCTCAAGTGGCTCTTTCCCTGGCCTCTAGGCATTTCTTCACACTCATGCACTGATCTGTGCTCTGCTGTGCACCCGAGGGGCCTGCGCTTCTCTTTCTTTGCCTCCAGGCCTCCAGGACTCCTGCTGTATGCCTGTTGTCATGGATGTCCAGCTATTTCCTCACTGAGGAGGTTCCTGGGCTTGCTTAGTCCCCTCCCTGCACCTAGTCCACCTTCTCTAAGATAGTGACCTGGGCAGTTATGGAGTCGACACCATTTGTTCCCCATCTCTCAGGGACTGCTGTCCTTGCCTAAGGTCCAGGATCTTGAAAACCATTATATTATCATTAAATTTTGTCTGCTTTTTTGGTCTCTTCAAGTAGGGTCATGGATTGGTTGCAGGTACTCCATCTTGACTAAAAGTGGAAGCTGGTCAAACCACAGTGGGCCGTGGCTCTCTACTCCTTTCCTTCTGAGTCAAAGTGTTTGCAGGGCCCACCTGCCATGTCTCCTCTTCCAGAGGGACTGGACAATGGGCCTCCACTGACACTGGTCAGTGTCGTTGTTGGCTGTCCTGCAATGGATCCAGAGTCCACATGACCAGGCCCTGTGCTGAGTGCCTCGGGAGTGTAGACTAGGGAGACAGAGCCACCCCCTGAGTCGAGGTGGGAGATGGGTAATGGGTAGTGATGGCTCCCTGGAGGCAGGACCATACTGGAGACAAGCCTCCTGTGTATCTGGTCTCGACAACCCCCATGCCCCTGAGCAGGTGAAGTCCTGAGGACAGCCAACAAGGAAAGGTTCTCCCAGAGGCTCAGCTTGGTCCCATGAGGCCCAGACCCCCCCAGCAGGGCAGTGTGGATGGCTCAGCCAAGGGCCAGGAGGGGTGGGGAGGCCAGGAAGGTGGTCGGGGCTCAAGTTGAACGTAGTTGTGGCCTGGGCCAGCATCACTCCTATGGGAGGTCTGCTGCAATGCCCCTTACAGGTGTCCAGGCCAGGACCAGGGAGGGAGAGATCCAGTGCTTGTCCCATTCTATTCCTTCCTTGAGACAGCCTGCTTCTCTCCCCTTTCCAAGGTGAGGACGGCCGGGTTTTGAAGATCTCAGCTGGTGTCAGGTACGTGCAGCTCCCGGCCTATTCGGAGGTCAGCTTCTTCAAAGTGAATAAGGACAGCCAAGAGACACCCATCCAGACGCCGTTGTGAGTATGGATGACCCTGGACAATACCTGTGTGACACTGGGGACAGGGAGGAATGGCCCAGAATTGCTCTACCCAAACCCGTCTCCACATCACTCTACACCAGCCAGGACTCTGAGGGCACTGACCGCCAGACACCATGAGCTCCATTTTGTGGAGAGGAAGCAAAGGCACCTGAGGCAGTGGGGGCTGGGCAAAGAGCCAGGAGCAGGAAGACTAGGGTTGCAGCAGGGTTCTAGGTGGTCCCAGAGCAAGACCAGCTCCCTGCTCCCACTCTCCCTTCTTCCCACTAACTTTACCTCTCAGTGCCTGCCTCAGCCCCTTCTCCTCCTAGGAAGGGCCTCTATGCCACGGTGTCCCCCTCAGCCAGGTGTCCCTACCCTTCAGCTCGGCATCCACCAAAGCACAGTCCCACCTATTCCCTTTGTAGTGGGTTTGAGTGCATTGCCTATCCTCTGTGGAGTCCCAAGTCTGGGGGCCTGGAGCCCAGAGCTGCCCTGGAAAGTGCCGGAGACCTGCTGCCCCCCAAGGGAGAGCTGGAGCCAGCGCTGGCATCAAATACCTTTCGTGGCCAGAGGGACATCCCCGGTGGCCTCCCTGGTGAGTAGAGTTAACCAGCTGATTGGCGAGGGGTGGCATGAGTGCTTAGAGGCATGTGGGGTGACAGCGAATGCCCCAGGAACTGGGCAGGAGGAAAATCAAGTTGAGCCTGGAGAACCCAGGCACGGTGACCCTGGAGGACACAGGACATCCCAGGAAGGTGGTAGTGGGCCTGAGCAGGCCTCTCCTCTGCAAGGCCAATCACCGTGTCTGTGGGCTGACAGACAGGTAGGGAGCTATCTGTCGTGAGTGTCCAGGCCTCTCAGGTGCAAACCCAGTGCCCAGGGTGGGGCTGGGGCACAGGCACTCCCAGGGGCCCCCACAGAGCGCATCTGGTCTATTGCTGTCAGCGTAAACGGAAGTGGTTTAGTTTGCACACCAGGAGCTGGCGGGAGAATGAAGCCCTGGCTGATGGTCTCAGGGTTGTTTCTGCATCTGTCAGGCCGAGGCCTGGGCCTGCGGCAAACCCACCAAGGTCACTGTCACCAGGAGGTCTGTGGTCAGTGTGGACAGGACCTCTGAGTGTAGGAGCCCACCCCGGTGGCCCCCACCTGCCAAGGTCAGCCACCATCTGTAGTCCTGTGCGGGTTTGCCTGGTTTTCCGGCTGATTCTGTGACTGTCCAGCATCTCTGTGTGCATTTGGCTCCAATTCCTAATGGAGACATGGCTCCCGGTGTCTGAAAACTTGCTGCCGTGGAGCCGCTGGCCTGGCTTTCCCATGGATTATTCCAGAATTACGCCTGGAAGCCAAGTGCTGGAGCTTAGGAGGTGAATCTAAGTTTAATCTCTACATCTCACTGTGTCTGGGGTTCCTAGGTGCCCCCACACCATCCGATGTGTCGCAGTCCCATGGGAAGAGCATTGGCATTACCCGAGGCATCCCAGCTGAGCATGGCCAGGGGTTCCTGCGTGGCCCCCTGTGCCATCCTCACCACAGGAAACAGCTCACCAGATCCTTGGGGACCATTGCAAGCTTTGTTCTCGGGACTCAGGGGTCCCCAAGGGGCAAGTTCACACATGCATTAGCTGTGGGGGCCTCCAGGCTCTTCTTGGCCTTTGAAGAGGGGCCGTCCCCACAGTTAGGATCCCAGCCCTGGACACCACAGAGGGGTGCTTCTGAGTCACAGAGTGCTGGGCGGACCCGGCCTGGGCTCTCAATTGGGGGAGCCACAGGCTGTGGGGGGGGGGCTTGGGGAGCCTGGCCATGACCCCTCGTCGGCTTCCAGCTCAGTTTATAGGAGCAATTTTACGCTGCAGGGCAAAACCGTTCTCATATTTCTGTGTAAAAACACTCGCTGGGCGCCACGCCTTCCACTGGGAGGGATTTCAGAGCCTGTAATGAGGTCTCCGTGGAAACCAGGCCCAGAAAGGGGGCCCCCCACGTCTGCTCCTTGATGTTTAGTGCAGGCGGCCAGGGCCTGGCCGGCTGTGCAGGCTTGGGGTGCTTGCCACTCGAGAGGCGGGTCTCACCCCGTGCTCGCGGGGCTGGTCTCAAGCTGCCAACACGTTCAGAGACGTTTCTAGCTTTGCTGAGGTGCGGGTGTGGTGCTGCAGAAAATTATCTTTTGGGAGACCGGGCGGTGGGGGAACGTGCCTTTGGTTTTATGAGAAGCACTTAGGTTGGAGCCCTGAGCCTTCGGGGTGTGAGCTCTGAAGGCATCGTGGCTGAGCCCAAGCCCCAGTCCTTGGCCAGGTGCGTCTGGGGGCTGCTGCCTACAGTGGGGCTGCTGCTTCTCAGCCCTTCTCTGGCTGGGCACTGCTGTACCGACCTCCTCTTCTGCAAGATGGTGAGCAGCATCTGCCCCCAAGATTGCCGCCCCATTGTGACCCCCTCCTGTCCCCCTCTCCGGGTGGCAGGCCAGGGACATGCACAGCTGCCCAGGGGTCAGGAAGGGTTGAAGGGCTTCAACTCCATTGATGTGAACATCTCACATGCTTCTGCTTCTCTTACGGGAACGGGGTCACCTCCAAATGCTCTGGAGGACCACTGGCCCTGACCAATCCCATCCCAACAGCTGCCCCAGAGCACCCCTCGCCCCACTGGTGCTCCAGCCTGGAGCATGGACATGCTGGCTAGCCGTCTGTCCTCTGGTGCGTTCTGCAAAGAGTAGATGAAGCCATTGCACATATCAGTTCTGCTGCAAATAGGGCGGGGAGGGGGGGTCCAGCCTTAAGGAGAAAACCCCAGCTTAACCCAGGGAGCTTGCTGTGTGGACTCTAGGGGGCGCCAGCTGTGGGGCAGCCCAACAGTGTGTGAGCCCCTTGCACCAGCGGGGGGGGACCCAGAAACAGACCCGGGGGGATAGGGAGCTGCTTGGTGGGAAGGAGGTAAGGCTTTTTTTTTTTTTTTTTTTTTTTAATGAAATGGCTTATTCTGTGACTATATGGGGAAGACATCCTTAACTTGTAAGTTTTCCTTATCCGTTATCCTGAAAGAGCAAGAAGTATGGCATTCCATGGCAGCCCCGACGTGTATGGGCAACATAATCAGGGATCTTTCTCTCAGACAAGCGAATGTCTGTATTCTCAAAGCCAAACCATAAACTGTGTCATTCTCATGCTTACCCCTGGCCTGGCACGGTGCCTTCTCGTATGGCTCCCAGATCTTGGCTCTCTTCCTCCTGTCAGACCGTCGCCCAGGACCCTGGAACCCCTTTCAAGCCTGCAGTGAGTCAGGGTCAAGCCAAGAGTCACTGCCTCTGTCTAACCGGGGTGACAGCCACATGTGTTTGAAAGTCTTGGGAGCATATGCTGGGGGCAGCCAGCCTGCAGCCGGGACATATGGACAGGCCCCTAAAGTGCAGCCCGGAGGGTTTAGGCCCAGAGAGCAGTCAATACACGCCTGAAATAGATGTGGGCCAGAACATCTTCCAGGTGACCGTCCCTCTTGAAGCTACTTGCTGTGGCCCTGAGCAGGGGGTCCACTGACATTTCTTCCTGCACACAGACTCCAAGCCCAGGGCTTCCCTCTCAATCAGGATCACAGGCGACACTGGACGCCCTCCCGTGACCAAGCAGGTGCTGTGCAAGCAGACAGGAGCGCAGCTAGTGGAAGCCTCATCCCAAGGACATACTTTTGCTCCCCAGAAGCAACCCCCCTCCCCAGTTCCGCGATCCTGAGCTCATGTAAGAGCCTGCTTCTGACAACACAGCAATGGCTTCAACTCCATTGATGTGAACATTTCACATGGACATTCAGAGGCAGGGGATGTCTCCCATGATCGCCAGGGATCCCCATTCCCGTTTCCTCTTCTACTCCATCGACCTTCCCATACCACCTTGTGGCCCCAGAGACCTGCACAGGTGCCAGTCATCATACCCCTGTTCCAGACAGCAGGAAGGGGGAAGTGTAAGAGGTAATGGCCCTTCTCTTCTAAGAAGCATCCCTTCTAAGACACCCACTGTCACTTCTACCTCCTTGGCCAGAACTTGGTCACATGACCACACCAGGCCACAAGGAGACAAGAAATACAACTTGCCAGCCAAGATCAGGCTCTGTTACCCGAGAACAAGGGGAGGATGGGTATATCGAGTCATCGAACCCAACCTCAGCTTACAGCGGAGAGCAAGGCCCTGGGCTTCCTGCCACCTCCAGGGACTGATCAGGCTGAAGGGCCCTTCCTTTACATCTCTCTATGGGAAGTGTGTCCCATGTGTGCAGCCCTGCCATGTCCCTCAACCTCATGCCCCAGTTCCATGACAGGACTGTAAGGCAGCGATCCGTGGGTTTGGTAAAACTGAGACTGGTGGTAAAGATGCTTAGTGTGTGAGACCAATGGGAAGTGTGAAGGTGGGGTCCCACAGCACCAGGACCTGAGGAGGGCTGCAGAGGGCCCTGCCCTGTGTCTCTGTCTCAGGGTTCACTCATGGTCGAGAAACAGTGCAGGATCCACCCTGGTCCTGGACAGGTGTCCCCCCTCCCTGACCCAGCGGTGGGTGAAGGCAGGGCCAGGGGCCTGGACACCTGGTTTTCTCTGCAGGCACCCCTCACAGGCCTTTGCTCCTGGAGGTACTGCTGGGTGCAGGCTGGGCCACCAGCAGGAGTCACAGACAGGCCACCTGCCCCTCCCCACCCTGCCCCTCCTGTCTCTGTGAGCCCCACCGGAAGGATGCACCAGTGTAACAGGATGTCCTTGCCCACCTCATGGTCGACTCTGAGCACTTTGGGGTTTCCATTCTCAGCAGCCAGGAGGTTGGGTGCCTGGGAGAGGAAGGAGGAAAGGGGCTGGAGCCACCCTACAGGGAGGCATCGCGGCGGAAATCGGAACAGGCATCATCCGCACTTGAAAGCAAGTATCCATGTTTCTACGTGTTCTTGAGCTCATGCGCACATGGCTGGGGTCCACGGAGCACAGTCCCCAGCAGGCCAAGCTACTATAGGCGCTCAGTGCTCTCTCCCCGCTGTACACTGGATTTCTCCAGCCACGTGCTCCTAGCCCCTCCAGTCACCAGAACGTGGGGCACGTGGACGGGACATGGGCACCCAAGGCAGGGCTCCACCGGCCCTTCCAGTTCATTCCCTCGCCCACACCCCACAGGGACCAGCTGCTCAGCCCGGCCTCACCCGTCCAACCCACAGTTAAGAGAGCGAACCCTCTAAAACCTTAGTTTCCAATCACGCAAATAAGTAAAAGGAAGGGAGAAAATTCTCTTTCCGGAGGCCTCATGTCAGTAACATGTAATTGCCAAAATCAGTGTTTGATTATTTTGTTGATATGAAATATTTCAGTCATTGAATTGTTTTAACTTTCGAACAGACGATTTGCTTTTTGCTGAGAAGAACAGGCGATTTCATGGGCGTGGACGATCGCCAGGTTTTCTAAACCCTATTTTGGTGAAATTACAGCACCCATGTTTCAGTGACAAAGCACATTGATGTTATATTCAAAAAGATTTTTATATTTAGATGTTTAACCTTTTGTAATTCCCACCCACAGCTTTCCATGGTAGCGCCCTTTTCTGTAAATTGCCGTCAGTGGGGTGTCTGCTCACCCCCTGGCAATTTAGGCCCATTGAGTCCTAATGCAGGTGCTGATAATTGCTGCGGGGACATTGTCAGGCAGCGGAGCCCAGGGGCGCAGACAATCCCCCGTAAATTGGATTTGGGAACCTAATAAAGCTGTAGCAGGAGAACCTCAGATTGCATCGGGCTTGCTCTCTCTCTTTCTCTCTCTCTCTCTCTCTCTTTTAAATGCACAAAACCCTCCCAGGAAACGTTTCCAAATGATCTGAGTGGTCCCTCTTTTCCATTCGTTGAATAAATGCTTTTGAGTGTTCATCAGATGGGACCTACGAAGAATCACCCGTAATTTAAAATGATTTTAAAAATCAAGGTGTCCTTTGCTGCTAATCCAATCTTGCCAATAAAAGCGACGGAATGTGTAGCAGAGAACTTCTGGAAATTTCATTGCTGCTTGGGGTGGTAACACACTATAATATTAACTGTCTATGGTTAATGATGACAAGATTAGCTAGCATGAAAGACCCGTATTTTTAAAGGGAAATTTGTGCTGTAGGTTTCTCATCGAGGAATCCTACCAGGTAGAGGGAATGTCCCCAACAAGTACAGACAGATTCTGTGGTACCTCCAGGGCCAGCGCAGGAGGACCAATGGGATGAATTCAAACGTCTGCCTGAAACCACACATCCGAGGGATGGGCGGCCACAGGACCTGCAACCGCAGCCCCCTCCCCAGCAGCTCCCCAGTCCCTGTCCTTCCTGCAACCTCCTGCCTGGTCTGGGGCCTGGGCTCAGCCACAGGGTAGGCACCCGAGGGCCACGCCCAGGGCCCCAAGAGCAGATCTGTGGGGTACCCTGGAGAGAAAAGAGGGCGGCAGACAGGCCCGGACATTCATCAGGCTGTGCTAGTGCCGAGCTCTCGCAGGGTAGCAAGCCCATGCCCCTGTAGAAGTGCCTTGGGATGGCTGCTCCTGGGGGAGCAAACTCGGCTCCAGAACTGGGTGCAGAAGTGCCTCCTGCAGTACAGAGCCTGCTCAGACTTCTCTCTCACCCTGGCTGTGGCCTCAGAGGCCTATCCCAGGGGACCCAGGGGGTGGTCCCCAAGGCAGTCTCCATGCTCACACCACAGGGGCGAGGTGGGCCCCTTCCCCATGACCTGGGGGATTTAGGCAGTCCACTGGACAAGCCCAGGCCAGGCAGGGACGGAGACTTCATTGTGTCCTGATCTGCCTCAGGTTTAGCCACGAAGGGGAGGGGACACATCCCACCTGGCCAGCTGCCCCTGTGCGGCTCTCCTTCCTCCTAGGACCTACCAGCAGGGGCTCCTGGTTTGTGATGGTCAGAGCCCTATTTGCCCTTCTGGGCTACTGCTGTGTCTCACCCTGAGTCTGGAGCCTCTGGCCTTCTTCTTGTCACCATATTGCTGCCTGTGACTCTCTGTCCACAGGGCACAGGTACAGTGCTCGGGTCAGGCCCTGCCCCAGCCGGTAGGGGCATGCGCAGGAGACTCAGGAGGGCAAGAACCTTGACCTGGGGAAGGTTCCGAGAAGGGGCCTGTTTGGGGTTGCTGCTGTCCTGGGCAGTGGTGGGTGGGCAGGCCCCCATGCTGGGCAGAGTCGGCCGGATGAGCGGCTGGGGATCTGTCCTGGGACTGAGGGGATGGGCCAGGTGTGCACATTCATGTGGGAGCCCACATGCCAGATGAGTCCTCGCCCCACTGAGTGTGTATCATGAGGCGACCCATAGGAATGTTTCTGTGTGTGCCCTTATGTGCAGACTGTGTGCACCTATGTGCATGTTTCCCATGTAGGTTGCATGTGCAAGTGTGTGCTCACACCCCGGTCATGTGACTGGAGGCCGTAGACCCAGCTACCTCCTTCTGGTACAGGCCGCTGGCCCATGGTTCTCTCTCTCCCGGGCCGCTCAGCAGCTCCTATTCTGCTCCTAGAGACACGACAGGTACCCTCATTCTTTCCCAGAAGGATGCACGCAGGGAGCTCTCTTTTGCTAGAAGCACAGCCTCAGCCACAGGCCAACTCCATCCCTCTCAGAAGGCAAGGCGTGCTGCCAAGTCAGGAGACCTCCGACCTCTGGGCCAGCCCCAGCGAAGGGCCCCGCACCACCTGCTGACCGCCTGCAGGCAGCCCTTCGTGGCCTCGAGGCCTCTGCGCAGACCTGTCCTGAGAGCCCCCGGGGGCTGAGGTGCACAGAGCTACCCTCGGCCAGCCCTCCCAGGACACACACCGTCCAGGTGGCCCAAGGGCTACAGGGGAAGCTTCTGAGTAAGTACACAGCTCGCCACCTGCGAGGAGTGCCTCACGCAGCCACCCACACCAGCACATCCTGAGGTCAGCTGCAGTGCCTAGACCCTGCATCCCAGGGCCGTGCCTAGGGCCTGGTCGCCTGCTCCACCCTGCTCCTCGCCCAGATGGGCTGCTGCTTTCTGGATGAGCTGCCTCTGCAAGATGAGAAGCAGCCCCTTGCGGGGGGTCACCCTGTGTGGTGGCAGGCTGCCCGCCTCAGTCCTCTGGGGCTGGTGTCTCCATCGGTCGTCCCAGGGGTGGGCCAGCCTCACCCTGGCCCCTTGGTACAAATAGCCTGGCCAGGGGACCTTCTAGAGGTGAGGAGTAGGGGGATGTCCATGATGGGCTCATGGAAGACCCCACATCAGTGCCCCCATCCCGGGGTTGCCAGCAGAATCCCCTCCCCTTCACATCCCGTGTGGCATTCCAGCTCAGTATAGCTCCAGGAGGGAGTCTGGAAACAGTGGCGCACCCCCAGGGTAGCAGGAAGATCTGGGGAGAGAGGATGCTTTAGCCACTTGGCACAGAACTCACGGCCCCCTTCAGAAGAACACCCGCATAGGAGAGGACAGGGCAGTGCGTCCTTTATTTTCTGCACATCCAGAAAGGACTTGGGCCAACAGGGACAGTGGCTTTGTGTCAAGTCCATTTTTCACGCTTCAATAAAGGGAGGGGAAGGCAGGCAGCAGGCTCCCCATGAGTACAGTGCTGTGCCCTCCTGGTGTGTGAGCCGCCGAGCTCCACCCAAGGGGCCCAGGGTCCTGACCTGCTGCCACAGGGCCAGGGGGCCTGAACACCTGCGTCCCGCCCTCCCTGCCCCCGCCAGCCTGGGCCACACGCTCCCTGCTAGGCTGCTTCTTACACAGGCTCCTTGGGAAATGCTTGAATTTGAAAACCTCTGGATGAAACTATGAACCCAACCCTGCCTCAGGTCTTAGGGCCCCACATGGGGACCATCTGTGTCTGGACTGGCTCCGCGGGCGCCTCCCCCAACCCAGGGTGTAGCCTGCGTGGACATGAGGCAGGGGGAGCGCCACAGGCCCTGCCCCGTGGTCGAGTCAAAGACAACATCTGGAGGTCTGTGGGGCCAGCCCCCACCGTACACATGGACAGGTGGGCAGGGGGCACACGGTGGTGACCTGGGCCATCTGAGAAGGGCCCCAAGGGGCCCCCCCAGCCCTGCCCAGCGCTCACACTGCCTCCTCTCCCTCTGCGTCATGGAGCCCCTCGCCCTGCAGACTGCTTTGCCTTGGGAAGCAACCGGCTCCTTGGCTAATTGAGTCCGCCCTAAAGCCTAATGCAGTGTGTCTGGTCACCTCCACATGAGACGACTCTCGGCCCCTTAGGGCCGATAACTTTTTTTTTTTTTCACTTAAATGAAGAAAACATCCAGCCCGTGGCTGGCTCTCCGCCCGGGCCCACGGCGGCCGTTTGACGGTGCCTGCGTGAGGCTTGTTTGCTCCCGCCGACGCTCCGCCTTTGTCTCCGTGTCCTACACAGGTGATTAGGGAGTCTAATTGAGTTGGCTGTAAAAAGATAATTAATCGGCATTTCCTCCCAGAGAGGTCAAGCGCTGATCTCCCCGCGGCGCAGCCTCCCGTTAAGAGTCGCCCTCACCCCCCCACACCGGTCCCAGAGGCAGCAGTGACCTTTATCTTGCTGATAATTAAAATTGACATAAAGGCTTCGGAAAGAACTCCTGAGAGCTGAAGTCTGGCGTCTAAGGTGGGGGAGCTCCCTTGTGGGCCAGCCAGGCTGGGGAGCACCCCCCAGCGTGGCCGGGACCAGCTCCAGGGCCCCTACAGGCCAAGGCGGGACCCTCAGCCAAGAACGCTGTACCCTCGGGAGCACGAGGGGATCGTGGGACACTCACTTCTCCCGGAGGCTCCCTCGGGACCTGTGGGCCCAAGTGCAGGAGGGCAGTGGGATCCCAGAGAACGTGGTGCTCTGGCCAGGGCTGCGGCTGGGAGTGGGGTTGCGTCTGCCTGTTTTGTGTGCCTGGTGGTGTCTCTGCAGCGTGGCCCCTTATCAGGAGGTGTTCTTACATCCTGTGGGTGGCACCTGCCTGCAAGTCCAACAGGGGGCACACGTGGCCGCCGTGGCAGCAAGGTGAGCAGTGGCAGGGGTAGGCCGCCTGGACACAGCACCTGCAATGATGCCCCAGGGCCAGGATGTAAGCAGAGGCCGGAGGGGCCAAGTGCCCGGAGGCTCATGTGGCAGCAGGGTTGTGAGCTAGGACCAGGGGCAATGAGTAGCAGGGGCAGCCAGACCTGGAGGTGCTGTGGCCACAGGGCTTGGTGCACACTCAGGACCCAGGAGGTCGGGGGTATCTGTGTGCTGGGTGTGAGGCTGGCCCCCACGATGGTGGTCTAGAGGGACATTGTGAAGGGAGGGGCAGAGTCAGGTGTCACCTAGTTGCTGGTAGAGCAAGTGAGATGGGGGGTGGACCTGCAAGAACAGGAATTGGGCCTGGGGGGCTCAGAGCTCCCTGGGGCCAGCGTGCAGGGGTTGAGCTTGGTCAGGCTGGCTTGTGCTCTGTGGACTTCCTGTGAGGGACAGTGCTGTGACCATGCCTGTGGAGGGCAGGCCAGAGGGAGACTTAGGAGCCTGGTGGGGGCAGCGCCAGCAGGAAGTGCTGGAGCCAGTGGGGGTGGGCAGGGAGGGAGGGACTCTGGTGGGTGGTGGCAGGGATGTGTTCTGAAGACCCAGGGCGGTGGGGACAGGGGGGTGAAGGAGCACTGGCTGGAGAGGGAGCCCCAGTCCTGGCCACACACCAGAGGTGCCCATCCTGGGAAGGTGGCAGCAGGTCTGGGTGTCACATCTGAGAATGCTAACAGGGGAGTGAGCCCCACAGGGTCCTGTCCCTTGTGCAGAAAGGGCCCATGTGTGCAGGGAAGGGGCCCCGGTGCCAAATCTAGAAGACCCCCTGCCCCGCACCGCAGACACACAGCTGCTTCGGTTTAGGGCCAATGGCTTTGGGTTTCTCTCACTTTGAACAAGACAAGGTCCCTTTGGTCCTCAGACAGTGGAAGGCGTGGAGGGAGACCTGCACTAGGTCATGGCAGATGTCAAGCCTATGGCTGGAAGATGGGCTTCCACTGAACCGCACCTGGTTGTCCCCTTGCTGCCCTGCCTGTGGGCCCCGCTGAGTTCCGTGACGTTTGTGCCACCAGGCAAAGCATGGAGGTCAGTGTGCAGAGCCCTTGCTCTCTGGACCCCGACTCCTCCTTGCCAAGTGGAGAGGCCCGGAGATTTCTGTGAGGATCTGCCTGCAGCTGCTTGGCCCTGGGCTGAAGGAGATGACACGCTCCAGGCTGGGTGTGCCCGTCCCCTGTCTACCCCCACCCTGAAGACGGCATGTTGCTGTCGGAGGCATATCCGGGACCCACTAGCCTGCGGTCATCTGGCCGGGGGTGCTAGGGTGCAGAGCTGGGGGGCGGGGGGGCAGTCTTCATCATCCAGAGGCAATCAGCTCCACCGAGCCCACTGGAAGCTGTCCGTGCGCTCGGAAATAGAAATTATGCCATCAGCACGCGGCCCCCAGTCATTGCTCAGGACATAAATAGCGTGAGGACAGCAAAAGCTAATGGAGAGAAGGGCATTAGTTAAAGACTGTCCTTGCAGAAGGACAGACTTGACTTCTTATAATGCGCTGTAATGATGAAATGAAGATACCTCTGAGAGAAATAATTCCCTCCCTGTGATTTGGAAATACTTCTGGGGCCTGTCTGCAGAAGCTGGTCTCCAGAGAAGGGACCTTAGTGCCTCCTGTCCTTGGGCCCGTCCAGCGCATGGATGAGGGCCGCCCCGCCCCCCACCGCAGATTCTGTTAGCAGGAGCATCCAGCCCGCCTTGCCTGTCTCTAGCTGTCCCCATGGCCCCATCCAGCCACCTCCCTGAGGTTTGACTAGCTTCTGCCGGTGGCCTCTCCCTGACGGTGTGAACATGGGGCAGGGACTTCAGGACAGAGGTAGATCAAGAGAGCCGGGAGCCCAGCTCCCCAGGATAGTGGACTGCGATGCACGTGTGTTTGGGGCAGTCCTGGTGACCCTGCAGCAATCTCACTAACTCCTCTCAGCCACCAGCTTTCTGTGCATGGGACAGAAGGAGGAGGCAGCCAGGGCCACAGCTACGTCTGCCAGGGGGCAGACCCTGGGGAGGGCATCTCTGGGAGCAAATGCTGGTCCTCCTTACACCTGGGGGTGCCAGGAAAGCAGGAATGATAAAAGCTGGGATGGACACAGAGGCGGTACCTGCTGCAGGGCTGAGCCCAGCCCACTGCCATCCTTAGATGCCAGAGGACTTGGGGGGCTCCTGGAGGCTGTTGCCCCTTTTGAGGGCTGGTGGCTGCCAGTTGTGGCCTGACGCCACCCGTAGCAAGAAGCCATGGAGTGGAAATGTCCTTTTCCAGGCATACAGTGCCAAGTGGAGAGGCCCGGCCCGGCCCGGCCCTGTGTGGGTGCCCAGGACCCTTCCAGCCCCAAAGACTCAGCCTACCGGGCCCTCTGGTGGGTCCCAAAATACACCACACAGAGCCCACTCTGTGTGTACCGGGGCCTGCTGGGGAGTGCCAGGACCATGGTGCCCAGCCATGCACCTGGAGATGGCCATGTGGCCGGTGTGCACTCTGGGCAGCAGGACTCCAGGGCCCCAGGTCAGCGTGGCCACCCGGGGCCCAGGCAGCTCAGCTGCAGAAGCGGTACTTCAGAGGCTCGGAAATCTCGTCTTTGCCTTGCGCCGCTTAAAGGTCTTTCCGTTCTTCACTTTTCAGGAGAAAATTCTTCTCCCTCTTCCTGGGGACGCAAGCCCCAGTGTCCTGAGGACTGCCAGCGAGTGGAACAAGGCTGCGCCCAATTCTCGGACGTCCGCCTGGGGCCCCCACCACCAGGGTACAGCCCTGTCTTCTTCCTCAACGACCCCCGTGAGGTAGGGGCAGGGAGACCCGCCCCGCAGCGCCCCCCCACCGCATGCTGCACAGCCCCAAGGTCCGTACACGGGGGAGCCCCTCTGAGCCCTCCCCCACCACTCCTTCTAGAAAGCAGACGGCAGGCCCAGAGGTGGCCTGGGCCCCGGGAGGACGACGCCCACCATGCAGGACCTGCCAGGAGGTAGCAGGTAGGAGAGGCTCACCGACTCAGGGCGTCTACGGGTTTGGTATAACCTTGCCCCCAGCCGGACTGCAGGTAGGGCCTCCCAGGTGTATGCACTTGGGAGCAGGGACTTCTGTGGCCTAGACAGCAGGGGAGGCCAGGCCGGCTGCTTCACGAGAGCCCAGCCCTGGTCCAGGGTGGCCAGAGCTAGGGCGCTCACTCAGACCCGAGGTGGGCAGAGCCGGGGGGAGGCCTGCTTCAGATGATGGGGCAGCAGGGGGAGTTGTGCCAGTCCTTCCTCCACGGGCTGGCAGGGGCAGAAAGGGACATTGCTCACGTGTGTGCAGAAGCCAGGAGGGGCCCAGAAGGCAAGCAGCGCATTCGTCACCACATGCCAGCCACACACCCGCCACAGGCCGGGGGTCCGTAGCAGCCGGTCCTACAGCAGAGCAGACACACTGGAAGGGCCACAGGCCCCCTGGGGGCCGAGGAGACAGCACTCCGTCAACCTCTCAGCCACACACTCTTTCCAGCCCACTGCCCTGCCAGGAGGAAGGCTGAGGTCCAGAGAAATCTTTCCTGGCATCTGCATGTCCCCTGCCAGGCCCTGTGGCCCAAGGCTCAGGTGGGAGTGAACTCCCTTCCCCCCCAGGCTCCCCCAGCACCTGGGAGCCACCAGCGCCTGCACACACACACCCATCCCCCAGGCCCCTGTGGTCTCCTCTGCTGGTGGAGCCTGGAGCATAGCAGACCTGGGGCTGGAAGCAGAAGTTCCCAACATCGCAACGTGCAGACCCCTAGAGAAGAGTCACCTGCTCTGGAAGGACAGGAGCCCTCGGTCTGGAGACAGGGCAGCACCAGGCCCTGGGCGGGGCAGGGAGGGGCCAGGACTTCCCAGATGCCCGCCTGCCAGCAAGGGTAGGCCCCTGACCGGTGCTGGGGGTCAGGGCCAGCACACCTGGGGTGCACCTCTCTCCACACCGCCAGCTCCGGGCACCGGAGAAGAGCCACGCGCAAGAGCAGAAGCCTGTGGGCACTGACCCAACGACAAAACTCTGGGAAAATCAGAAATTCAGTAGAAATAGGAAGAGGGCCCATGGTGTCCGTCTTGAGCCTCCAGAGCCTGCCGCCGTCCCTGCAATTAGATCGCTCATCGCTGACGCCAGCGGGCGTGGGCTGGGCCGGGACACCCGGAGGCTGGCACGGTGTCGGCAGGCTGACAAGCCTTTGATCCCACTCACGAGGCAGAGCCGGGACGCTCTGTTTCCCGGGGAAGATGCCACCCTTCTGTGTCGTTCTGAGTCACGGTTTGTGAATTAAATATGAGGCCCGCTTTACACAATAACTGGAGAAGCACAGACCTAAAAAAACATTGTCAAGATCCTGCTAAACATGGAGACACCACATTCACCCAGTGTTTCGGTGGCGGGAACGCATGTGAGAGCCAGAAGCGGACACACGTAGGGCAGCGCTGGCCTGATGTCAGGCGGCAATGCTGGACGGGCTCCTTTCA
Organism: Canis lupus baileyi; assembly: GCF_048164855.1. Classification (NCBI taxonomy): domain Eukaryota; kingdom Metazoa; phylum Chordata; class Mammalia; order Carnivora; family Canidae; genus Canis; species Canis lupus. The sequence continues at coordinate 31,720,568 of NC_132840.1, forward strand.
GCAAACAGAAGGCGCCTCCTGCGGAGGGGGGCTGCTCATACTGGGGGGGTCTGCAGTCCTGGGAGGGAGGGGCTCCCCTGGGTCCTCTTACTGGGGGGGTCGCAGTCCTGGGAAGGCACATTTGCATGTGGGATGCTCCACATCTCTGCGCATGAGCTTTCTGAGCTGGTGACGTGGCCATGATGCACTCCTGCCCCCGTCTGGGGTTCACGGGGGCTGTTGCCCCTCCCCCTGGGAGGCTGAATCTCCGGGTGGCCCAGCTAATGCTTCTGCGCACAGGAAGCCTGGAGAGATGATTTTCATGGAGAGCTCTGGGGGCTCTGGGAGGTCTGGGGGCCCCTGCCCCTGGGTCCCGTTTGCAGGCACAGGTCTGAGCATCGATGTGCAAAGCCCCATGTGGCTGCAGAGCGCACGCTCCCCCGAGCCACCTCCCTTACCCTGGTCACAGGGTCCATGTGGCAAGTCACCTCTCTCAGACCCCACTGCCCCTGGTGCTCTGTGCCCCAAAGCCCCCTATTCCACCTGGGTGTCTCGTGGCCCCCCACCCTCATGCACAGAATGAGGGAGAACATACCCGAGGCCCCCAGCATATGCCCAGTGCCCCCTGCCAGCTCTGCTATGGGAGCATGGCCATCCCGATGTCTCCCACCGGCTCCTTACTCTGGCTTGGGCACCAACTCCCCACACCAGCACCCATACCTGGCTCTTGCCTCCAAAAACCCACCTTCTGGAATCCTAAGAAAATATCCTGTCTAGCAGCCAAGGCTGGGTCAGAGGCCCTGGACTTCACACCAGGTCTGGTTTGCGTTGAGGACCCCCCCACACCGCCAGGTCTGGGGTATGTGGTCAGGGCATTTGCGAGGGCTGGCCTCCACATGCACGTGAATGGGGCCGAGGGAACCAGGTGCTCCCCATGCTCTGTGAAGCCTCCAGCTGCCAGGTCCCGCGTGGGGACTCTTGTTTGAGGACAGACCCATGGGGTGGGGGGAGGAGGGAGGCAGCTCTGGTGGCCTTATGCCCCCAGTGAGCATGCAGCCCCCACCTTCCCCTCCTGACGGGGCTGTGATGCCATTTCCTAGATGCCTTGGCTTCTTGGGAAGGCCACCACACAACCCCACTTTCTGTAACAGGGAACAGGGCCCCATAGGCTCCCATCCTGGGTCCCCCCACCCCAGACCATGTCAGGCCATCCAGGCATCCCAGTCCAAGATTCTGCATTTCTGTCTGTGGGTTTGCAGCTGGCCTCTCAGGCTAGACCTCCCTCCCTGGAGGGAGGGGCCATGGGGGGCAAAGTTTGGAAGGGGGCAGCCCCCAGCCTCCCCCATGGTGACAAAGGGGCCACGCCCAAAACAACCCCAGGGACACAGAGCCCTGGGCCCTGGTACTGCCACCCCCCGACCCCAGGCTCTACCCACTTCCTCTCACAGCCCTGCGACTCCAGAGCTTGGTCTTCACCGACCAAGGTTTCCAAAGTGTTAACAATTTCCGGGGGGCAAGGTGGGGTGTGTCCAGATGGCTTCCACACCCACAACCTCACCACATGCTGCCCCCTCCCAGGGACCAGGGACCAGGGGTGCAAAGTGGCCCCAGGAGTCAGGCCGGGTCCAAGCTCTCCTGCTGGCAGTGGGATGGCGGGACCACTGGGCTGACCACTGGGCTGCTTGCTGCTCTGGGTCTCTAGGTGTCAGACCCCAAGGTCAGGGAGGGTGGGGTGGTGGGGAGTCCAGGTGGCTGCCGTCCCCCCTGGGGTGACCCAAGTGGGGACCAAGGGCAGAAGGCCAGTCCTCAGCCTCAGTCTTGTGGGAGCCTTCTCAGTGGCCAGGTGCTGGCACATAACCTCCCCTGGGGTGGGAGCCACCTCCACGTCCACCGGGGCCGCTGGGAAGGGACAGGCCTCGCGGAGGCTCCTGCCACTGGTCAGCCGTGAGGTGTGGGCCCTTGCCTGCCCGCATCTCCCTGGTGACCCCTCAAAGCCGCAGGAAACCACGCATTTGCTCATCCACTCACTTTGCCCACGGAGCAGCCCATTATTACCATCCAGGAGGCTCACACAATAGAAATGATTGAAAAAGATTAAGAGGGACTCGCCACCCTGTAATTCCGGAGCCTGGCAGAGGTTTTAATTTACATAAGAAGGGTAAAGCGTTCCAGAGGAATCATTTGCCTCTTGCTCAACTCTCGGCTTAATTGTGCACCATCTTCAATGTCTAAGAAGGATCACCTTTGTGCATTTTGGTGATAGAGGGGAGGGGAAGGTAGGTTAGCTGCCAATGGGCTTCCAGCAGCTTCTGCCTTCCAGCGTACATGCCCTGACCATCTGGGTTTTTTTTTTGGGGGGGGGGGCGGGTTTCTGCCCAGGGTAGGGGGCATGCAGGTGCAGCCAGGGGCTAAGGGCCCAGCCTCAGCCCACTTGGGGCCCCTGGCCACACAGACCCCCACCCCAGCCACACCTGGCAGATTCCCAGGCTGGGAGGGCCCTGCATGTGGATGACAGGGGAGGGGCTGGCTGGGGTGTTAAGCGGGGTCCCAGGGTCCCAGAGGGGGTGAGGTCCATCTGACTCCATTTCCCCAGGGAATGGCATGAATCGGGGCCCTGTCTTCTCCACCATCTCCGAGTCTGGGTCCTGAGTCGCTGCCTGTCTGGGGTCGGGTGGGCCTGCTCTAGTCCCCGAGTCCCCAGTGCCAACCAGCTCCCACGGGGTGAGGCAGCACGTGGACCGAGCGCCCCACGGTGTGGACCCAGACTGGGCGGGTGGGCAGATGGCTGCGGGGGTAGCGCATCTACTCCGTTCCTGGGGCAGAGGGCAGCAGCTCCTGGCTGAACCCAGCCAGGAGCCTCAAGGCTGCCTCCCTGTGCCCACGGTGGGGGCATCTCCGGGTCTGCTGCTCGTCCCCGGGACGTGTGTTCCTTGCTGTGTTCCCGCGGAGACATTCCTGGCACATCACGGAGTTTCACAACATGACACAGAGCCCTGTCAGTTCCTGAGTGATGTGAAATTGTGTCAGCTGCAAAAGACGGAGTCGATTTTGGAAATGTGGCTATGAGTTTGCCCAGCCACTCATGAGAATTCCATTGAAACGAGGCATTCCCCCCCTTCAAATCCTAAATGCGTGCTTTGTGGTAGGACAACTTAGCCACCTGCAGCCCCACCTGCCAAGATGCCACCAGGCGGCCAGGCAGTGTGTGAGCACCTTGGGGATGACCTTGCCCATGACTACTCGTTGCCAGCTCAGCACACGGCCAGCCGGAGCCTGATGCGCCCTGGCCGGCACAACCCCTCCCCTGCTCACTCGGAGAAAAATGGGTTTAATTAAGACTTCCGTGATTAGTCATTTAATCAGTCATCAGGCCAACACAGATGGAGCCAATTAATGTTTTTACTTGGATAGAGAGTTGGGGCCAGCAGCCCCTCCTCACAGGGTCACAGGCGACTGCTGAGCACCTGACGCAGGCCCCTATCCCTTCCACCCCACACTCCTCGCCAACCCTGCCCCAGGGGCACAGGTCCTCCTGCCATCCCCCCTCGTCTGCCCTGGGGCCTGTCCTGTGAGACCACCACTGACAGGCTCCACCATGACCTGGAGATGCTCCGACCAGGGGCCTCCAGGGTCAGCAGGGCCCCAAAGAGGACCGGCTCGGGGTGCCCACCCCAGCGGGGGTGCCAGGGTCCAGCCAGGCGGGCCTGGCCAGTGAAGAGCCAGAGCTGGGTGTGAGCCTGGAAGTCCGGCTTGTGCCTCCAGGCCCAGCCCGGAGCCCTTGGAGCATCTCCGCAGGACCTCGGGACAGAGCCTCACCCGGGCCAGGGGTACAGAGAGGCAGCCCGGAGGCTCCGGGCTATGCCCAGCCAGGAGCTGCCGCCTTCTGCCCCAGGGACCGAGTAGATGCGCGACCCTCGCAGCCATAGGCCTGCACTCCGGCTCGGCCACCTCTGGGTCCAGCTCTGGGTATCCCCTGCTCTCTCCCTCCACTCTGTTACCTACTCAGAGCTCAGCCCAGGAGGCTGGGCTATATGCTTTGAACTGAATCTCCAATCACCCAGAGAAACCCCACAAGAGGTCCAGGGTGAAGCCCACAAGCCCCTGCCCCTGTCCTGCACAGGCAGGGCCCTCTGGCCTTTGGGACGCGCTGGCTCTCCACTGGGTTGCGGCCTGCATCACCAGGGAATGTGTCAGGGGTTCTTGGCCAGGGTCTGCTGCAGGGGCGAGAGGACAGGTGGGTTGATCTCACACCTGGGGGTGAGCACTCCCAAAACCAGAGAGCGCCATGTAAAAGGTTCCTGTCACCCCTGCAACGTGCCCCTGGTCGGTGGCCCTTCCCTTGGCCATGGATCTCTCACAGAGTGGGCTCAGCCTCCAGCTCCCCGTCCCGTAGCAGGTGGCTCCTCTCAGTATGTTCCTGGAAGATGAGAGATAGTGATTGAGGACTTTCTCTACTTCCTCAGAAACTTTAGAGATCCAGAAATGAGCCCTGTCTGGTCCAAGCGGGAATAATAAAAGGAAGCAGGTGTGAGGGCCGGGCGGGAACAGCTGGGCTGGTGCTCCGGCTGCCCCAGTCCCCCTCAGTCCCCCTCGGCACAGCGGGGCTGGGAGGGCACAGTCACCACAGCAGCAGATGGAGGATGGAGGCACACATGGCCTAACTCTCACATGCCCACGGCAGGCCATGGGGTGGGTGCCCTCAGTGAGGGACAGGCACTCCCACACAGGAACTGACTGCTTGTGGGGGACAGTCTAAATGGCTTTAGAGCCCCTCAGCCCTTCCCCAAGTCTGGGCTGAGATTTCCTGAAGCTTTTGGTGCCCCCTTCTCTCCTCTTCCTGGGATTGAGCAGTTTTCCTGCCGTGTGCACGGGGGCCTCACTTGCAGGGGCCACCATCCCATCATGAGCTTGGCTGAGCAGAGCCCCACAGCGCAGACCACCTTCTGCAGATAGGGGCTGCACCATCAACGAGGGAAGCCGGGGCTATAATCCCATGGCTATCACTCGGGGCCTGTGGCCCTGAAGCTTCTGCTTCTCAGGGGTCCCTAGGAAGGAGCAATGGTTTCCAACTCGCCCCAGATCCCGGCCACCCCAGCTCCAGCAGTTAACTGACCGTTCTAATTTTGGAACTTTCTTAGGAGCTCTTTGTAGGGGCCCCAGAAAGCCCCAGGGCTCATACCCCATGTGGGCAGGTCAGGAGAGCCTGGGCAGTTTCTCTGCTGGCCACACACCCTGAGGGTGGCACTTCCCCTAATCTGCGCCTTGACTGTCCTTTCCCTAAGCCAGCATGTCCTACTAGTACTTAGTACTTATTACCAGAGGACAGCCATGGTGCCCACGTGACTATAGGCAGAGGCCAGGATCCTGGGCCATGAGCCAGACTGGCCCAGAGGGGGTGCTCACCCCCAACCACGATGCAGGAATGGGTCCCCATGCCCATTGAAGTCTCAGGGGGTCTACACCCCATGCCATGCCCATGTGCCCACTTCACAGCTTGAAAACCAGTGACAACAAGGGTCAGTACCAGGGTTGACCAAACCCTGAGCCTGTGCCCCCAGCCTCCTGCCCCTAAGTGTGGTCTTCAGCCAAGGGGCCTACTCTGCCTACCTGGAAAGCCACCAAGCCCACAGCCCTTCAGGTCCCCTGGTGGATTTGTGGGTAGACAGGCCCAGGTCCCCTGAGCTGCTAGAACCCCTTTTTCCTGACACCCACTATGTGCTTGGCCACATAGTGGCCGATACACACCCCCACCTCCCTCTGTTCGGCTGCCCAGTAAAAGGACAAGCATGGGCCAGGGTGTGGATGGCTGGCTTTGGCTTCTTCTCCAATTATGGCCAGTTCTTCTGCTCTGCCATTTTTTGCCCCAACTCGAGCCATAGAGAGAAGCCCAGAGCTTGCCTGTGGCCCCATGCCCTGTCCAGGCTGCTGTGGGCATCACCTCAGCAAGAATTCTGCTTAGGGTTGGATGTGTCTATGGTCCTTCCAGTGGGACAGAGTTCCCAGGAGCATTCCTGGGGGCTTCATGACTTTCAGTGCAGTCCTGAGGCACACCCGTCCTGTTGAGGTCAATCGGCTCAGACGGGACATTCTCAGGCCTAAGGGAAATACATGGGGTCATGGGAAGCACCAAGGCCAGCTTTGCTGAGGGGACAACAACTGCATTGGTGAGCCACTCAGGTACTGAGCACCCAGTAGGAACCTGCAGAGCTACCTTGTTGACCTTGGCAGGAGGCCACTTGCTTGCCCATGCATCCCCTGGGGGCAGGCCAAAATTGAGGCCATCAGATCTCATGCAGACTGGGAGACCCACCATGGGAGCTTTACTACAAATGATGCACACTGGACCAGGGCCATGAGCAGTCAGGGCAAGATGCCATTTTGGGGCCCTCAAAGGACAACCCCAAATACCAGGGGCAGAGGCCTCATGCCCTGCCCTCCACTAGGAGCCCTGGCCCCTCAAGATTGACCACTGAGCCATGAGCCAGGGCTATCTGGGCACCATATCTCAGTTTGGTCTATGGATATGGGAACAGGCTTCTGCTTCTAGCCGGGATGAAGTGCAAGGGCTGGATTTGCTCTTCCACAGGTAAACAAGAAACAAGCTGGACAAGATCCAGGAAACGACAGCCAGCCTTCAAGACACCAAGAGGCTCCAGATCACCTCCTGGAGCATTTCCAAGTGTAGTGCAGGGAGGAGACTCAGCCAGTCCAGGAGTCCTCTCAAGGGGAAAGATGGAGCTAGGGGTCCTAGGAAGCCAAGGCCGCTAGAGTTTGCAGGAGGGAGAACAGAAAGGAGGGAACACGGAGAGGAGGGAGTCCTAGGGATCTGCAGAGCATGAGGAATGTGCTTGAAGCCAGGAAAACAGACAAGAGGTTCACAGTGAGTCCTGCCCAGAGCTCACACAGGGTTGTGGAGAGTGACCCATCCGGAAGACCTCGGAGGAATATTTAGTAGTCGGAATAATTAACCGTATCTTGAACCCCACCTAACAACCTAAAAACAGGACCCAAAAGGATCAAACCTTCTCTAAGTAACTGAACAGCATCAAGAATATAAGAATACAAAGTATCCATTTTTTTACAAGAAAGTAAAATCCACAATGTCTGACATCTGACCGAAGATTACCAGGCACACAGAGAAAGCAGTAAAGTACAACCCATAACGAGGAAAAATAAACCAAAGCCAACCCAGAAATGACACAAATGGGGGAGTCATCGACAGAGGCGTGAAATGCTATGACTGGACTGGGCATGCCCAGTGGGGAAGACTGGCCACGTGCAGCAGACACGAGAGCCGTGAAGGAGTGGAATCGCCCACTGGAGCTGGAGTTTGTGGGCAGGAATGGGTGCAAGGGAAAGGAAGCCACGAGCTTGCAGACACAGCCAGGGGACCCCCCACGTGAAACCCAGAAAGAAAAGCAAGGCTGAACCTCATGAGCAAAGCATTTTGTCACATGGCTCCTGCCGGCCAGGATCAGAAGCTGCCAAGTGCTGTGGGGAGGATGTGACAGAAGAAATGATGGCCAAAATTGGTTCAAACTTGATGAAAAATATAAATCTACAGATTGAAGACACAAGGAACCCCGAGCACAGGAAGCGCGAGGATGACCACAGCAGTGGCAGCTGAAGAGAAAGCACAGGACGGATCGCTGGTCTCAGCGGCCCAGGTCCAGCTCCCAGCACCGCCTACCTCCCACTGGCTCCCGATCCACCCCAGACACCACCCTGGACCCCTTGGAAGCCTGGGGGCTTCTGGTCCGTGCCCAGCCAGAGCTCCCGCCATCCCACAGAACCCCGTTTACACCACCACCCAGCGCTCCGGCTGCAGACTGTGCTCCCAGTGCTCCCACTGCCTCCCCATCAGTTCTGCCCTCACCCCGCCCACCGGCTTGAGAGCCATCCGCTCCCCAGCGCTGCTGGCACCTCCTCACACCGAGGCTCCCCAGTCCCTTCCCCCTCACTCTGCCTCTGTTTTCTTGAAGCCCTGGGGGTTCTGTAAAAACTCTCAGGATTCTTGTAACCCCATCTACTTCTCTTGAAGCTGGCAGGCTGACAGACTCCGGTTATTCTTAGGGCTGAATTATTTATCTGCATTCCCCTCCTCACCCACACTTCAGAATTTGTAACGTGGCTCCTGGGTCTGGGCCAGGGCCCATCTTCCCCCACTTGAAATGAAGTAATTTTAAAATCTTTGTCTTTAATTTTTTATCACCCAAACCATGCCCAAGGTAATTAAGCTTGGCAAGAGGTCAGAGCCTGGTGGGTTGCCGAGCTGATGCCCGGGAGCCCCTGGCCCTCCACCCCACCCAGCTCTGATGACGGGAAACTGCCAGCCATGAAGGGCCAGGGGGGAGGGGTCCCCTGGCTGCCCCCAAGTCCCATTGGATAGATCATTCAGGGCAAAGCCCATCCCTTGGGGCCTCGGCCGTCCCGCCAAGAAGGTGCCCCCAGCAGCTGGAGGATTCAGGTGGGCATCCGCACCACACTGGCTCCCTCATCCCAAGGTGGCAGGGAGGAGGCCAAGGGCCTGACCCAGGGCAGAGGGCTCAGACAGGGGTTCTGTGCCACATGTCCTCAGCGGCACACAGCATGCCCCCCACCCGGGCAGGTGACCGCTCTGTGGGCAGGTAGAGTGGGCACATCACCACACGCCACGGAGGGGACCTCCACCAGGTGAGAGCCCTCAAACTTGGGCTTGAGCTGCCCCAAGTAGCCTGTCAGGGCTGTCTCCCCACTGCCATGACCAGAAGGGAGGTTCTCTGTCCCTCAGAGTTGGCACCAGGCTGGGGCTCACCCCTCCTGTCCCTGCCTGTTACCTTTTCTTCCCTAGGTCGCCTAGCTAACAGTGGTCTTCGGGCCCTTGGAAGGGGACCCAAGGGGATACACTGGTCCCCATGATCCCACCTCCCACCGAGCCCAGCTACCAGTTCTGAGACACCTACAAACTTCGTGGGTGCAGCACATCCTCTGCCCGTGTGCACACAAGAACCTCACCTTTATCCTGTGCAAAGCAGCACTGGCTGTGGGAACCAGGATGAGTCTGCTGGCTCTGGCTCCAGACTCTGTCCACGGGCATGTCTGGGTTGAGACAGCAAGGGCCCAGGGCTAAGGGGCAGAGAGCTGTCTGGAGGGGGCTGCACATAAGGCCCTGGGAGGGCAGAGGTGAGGCTCACAGGGCAAGATGCTCACACCTGTGCCTACCTGAGGCCAGCAGGCAGGGACTGCAGGGACTCTGCTGTCCTCAGGGTCCCAGTTGTGGGGGCTGTGCCACATGCAGCGGGGCCCTGGGCAGTGATTCAGGGGCTCCCTTCTCTTGTCTCTACAGGCCTGATGGGGTAGCTACTGCAGAGCTGGCAGCAGCAGCCTTCCCAGGTAGGTGGGCAGACAGAGGACACCTGTCACCCCACAATCCAAATGTATCATATTGTGGACTTTTTGCAAAAACTCCCTTCCTGTGAACGCACCCCTAAATTCAACATTTATCTTGGCTAGGGCAGGCAGGGATCAGAGAGGGCAGCTCTCAGCCTGGCCACCACCCACACCACTCTGGGCAGCCCCAGAAGCACCAGAGGTGGAGGGGACATGGAGGGCCCAGGGCCTCCACAACGCCCCCTCCAGCCTCCATCCCCCAGAATGGCCATGGGCACCGGGCAGGGTATCTGGTGGAGGGCGGCTTGTCCATCTTGGGGGCCTCTCTGTCCCCACGGGCAAAGCCGATGACCCTGTTTCCTTGTATCCCGGATCCTGATTGGAAGGCTGGCAGGCCTCCGGACCTGGGCCTCCCCTGACCCCACAGGTATTTGGGAGTGTTAGCAGGAGGAGGTCTGGGGCCTGGGCAGCGACCCCCACGTCCCCCTCTGGGCTGGTACGGGGCATCCCAACAGTGGCCACATTAGTCTGCTGACCAGCCAGAAGAGCCAGAGCTGTGGCCACCGTACTTCCAGGTCCTGGGAGCTCGTGGGTGCCTGAGGCAGCCAGGGTGAGCAGAGGGGACGCCCTCTGCACTGTAGTGGGGAGGAGCCCATGGGGAGTGGGCTGCAGAAGAGCAGGGCCCCAGGGAGAAGCAGCTTCCAGGCTGCGAGGGCCAGAGCCAGAGGGGGGCCAAGTCCCTGAGATGTGGGCCACGCTGTCTCTGCGGGGACACCAGGCGCGGGGCCCACGGGCAGACCACGTGGGCCGGGCCTCGGTGGCCACCAGCCAGCCCTGCTCCCAGCCACGGGAGGAGGGCGTCAGGAGCGGGGTCACACAGGGCGGGGCCGGGTGCACGCGGCTGCCCAGAGCCCTCTGCCCAGTCCACTGCTGGCCGCGGGCCGCCGAGCCGTGATCCCGGGAACACCTGGAAACCCGGCTGCTTGCAAACACCGTGGCGTTGCCATGTGTGGTGGGAGGCCGGTGCCGCGGGCGGCGGAATGCGGGCCCCCCTCCCCGCCCCGGGCCCCCCAGGAGCTGCAGGAACTGACTCAGAGCCCAGCGGATTCCTGCTGCCGCTGCTGCCACCAGGCCCTTCCCCATCCTGCCCCGGAACACGCGGCGTCCGCAGCGCGGCGAGGAGAGGGCCTGCCTTCCAGACCGGGGTGCTGGAATGTTCTCTCTGACGGTGTGAGCCGACTCCTGTGCCCTGTTTCAGCTGCGGCCGCATTCCTGGTGTGAGCCTGGGCCAGCCCAGCGAGCTTTTTCCGCGCTCGGGTGCCAGCCCCCGTGGGCTCGGGGGAGGGAAGAGGGCGGTTTCTATGGCAACCGCACTTTCTGTTATTTCTTATTTTCTTTTTTATGGTTTCTCCAACTTTGAAGCTCTGCAGACAGTTTACAGACTGCAAGAGGGAAAGTGCGTCTCCTCCTGAGTGCCCCCGGGGCGGCCCTCCTCCCCAGCCCGCGGCCAGCGGGGCAGCCATGTCTTCAGAGGATCCTTATTTTAAAAAAACATTTTAGAGGAAATGAATTATTTTTCTCTAAAAAGATAGGGAGTATTTTCAAAAAAATGCTTGCACTTAACCGTGCAGCCCCATCAACCGTGAGGGGCTCTCCACCCGCGCCCGCCTGCCCCCGCCAGGCCTGTGGTCCCGGGTGGAGGAAGTGGCCTGGAGCTCCCCGAAGGGCACTGAGGCAAGGTCCCAGGGCCCCAGGCAGGGTTTGGGGGTGGACAGAAGCTGAGGCCAGAGTGGGGCAAGGGCAGGAGCCTGGGCTGTTGGGGGCCCCTGGGGGCCACGTCTGAGTGCCTGTCTTTTGCAGGGGAGTATGTCATCATGATCCGCGACGTGACTGACCCGCCCTTCCTGGGCCACACGCTGCCCACCGCCTTCAAACACCTTCGGGTCTTGGGGAAGGGGATGGACCAGCGGCCCCATGTCCCTGGAGAAGGCCCCGAATCTCCGAGCTAGGACAGCCACCCTCACACATCCCACAGCTTCAATAAAATGCTCCACACTGACTCCCGAGAGGTACCTTACCCACCCCGCCAGGCCCGCTGTGGAGGCCCAACCAGTGATGCCAGGTCCCCCTCTGGCGACACCTCCACTCCCCAGGGAGAACCCAGGCCAGGCTGGGGAGGGGGCGGGCCTGGTCCCCCCCGCCCCCCACTGAGTCCCCGCACCCTCCCCCGCCAGGCAGCCTGGGGACATGGGAACTGGCTGCTAAATGAGAAATCGAGAGGTAGCAGCAGGTGACTGGTTTTCCGGAAAGGAGCTTCATGTCTGGGGGACACTTCCTGGATTTGACAGCTGCCTCTGAAACACACCAAAGTCCCGAGAGTGGGGCAGGGCAGGGGAGTGGGGAGACTCTGGAAGCTGTGGCAGCTAGACAGGCGGCTGACATGAAGGGAGGGTGGCGGGGCCTCCTTTGGCCTCCACTTCGTGGGCTCGTGGCTTGCCAGATCCAGGATCCAAGGTCTGCCCACCTCCTGTTTCCATGGCCCCTGGGGCCCACCCTGTGCCCACCCTGTGCTGGTTGGAGCCAGGCTTGCCCCTCGCTTCGAAGCCCACTATCCCTTCTCCCTCTGACAAATGAGGAACAGGGAAGGAGCCCCCAGCCCCCAGCCAGGAGAAGCACACTGCTGCCTCCCATCCTGGAATCCCTAGGCCCCTCATCCCTCCATCCAGCACCCACTTCCCTCCTACACAGGCATCTGCACTCTGCCACCCCCTACCCGCCAGAAGGAGGCTTCCTCCAGCGCTCACAGAAGGGCCACCCCCTCCCTCAGGCCCCCCCACACCGGCTGCTCCCTTGTCTCCCTGACTGTCCCTCCCCATAAGTCTCCCTGGACCCCCGCCCTAGTGTAGCCAGCAGTGAGGCACAGCAGTCATGCGACAGAGTCCCTCTGGCCAGGAGGGCAGCCCATAGCAAGGCATCTCGGTCCTGCTTCAAGGAACGTCCCCAACCCAACTCCATCCCACTGCCCCATGCAGCCCCACACACCCTGCTGCTGCTTCTGCACACAGCAGGTGCTATCAGGGCTCACCCCCCAAGTCTGTGCCAGGACTTCCAGCCTGACCAGAGCAGGCTCCACACTTGCTGCCCTCATCGCTGGCTGTTCCCCCAGCTAACTGGCCCCTGCAGCTCCATGTTTCTGCCTCAGGGCCTTTGCATATGCTCTTCTTGCTACCTGGGATGCTCACCTCCCAGATGTCACCTTCTCATGAGGGTTTCCTTGGCCACCCCACCTCCAGCAAATACTTCCTGTTCCCTCCCCACATCACGTCCCTGCACAGGTCAAGGAGCGAACATGCCATGCACTTCATTTGTCTGGCTTGCAATCTCCAAAGGGAGACATTTGGTCAGTATTGTCTGCCTCAGCATCTAGCCTCAGCATCTAGCACAGTGTGTGATCTTAGCAGGCCCTCGGCAAATGTTTGAATGAATGAGTGAATTTGGAGGACCTACTCTGTGCCAGGCAGAATGGGGGCCACTGGAGACAAATTGGGCAGAGGAGATGTACAGGGAGACTCATAGCTGAATAGCTGGAAGGAGGGCTACGAGGGCTACAAGGATGGATGGTTGGGTGAATGGATGGTTGGATGGGTGGGTGGAGGTATGGATGGACGGAGAGATGGACAGATGGATGGATGGACAGATGGGTGGGTGGATGGATGAGAACATGCATGGATGATGGATAGAAGATGAGTGGTCACGCGGGGGTGATGGGTGTAATTATAGGTGGACGGAGGAGCAGAGGTTTATTTGCTGTTAGGAGGCAGGTTCATGTAGAATAGTTGTTTTCTGACTAAAGGCAAGAGGTGGGAGGAGGAAAGGGTCCCTATGTCAAAACCCACCCAAAGCCAGAGAGCCGTTGTCATCTTGCCCCTGGCAGCCACCCCTCACTCTGCCCTCCCTGCTCTTCTCTTAGTGGTTTCCCATCCAGTTTTGTCTCAGTAGGAGTGAACCAGTTCATGGCTGGCAGACGGGGCAGCCCAGGACCAGAGGGTCTGACCCCTGGTCCCAAGTGATCCTCCACCCCTTGCTCAGTCCTGGCTTCTAGACCCAGTGAAGCAGCAGCCCCTAGAGAGCCAGTGTGACTGCAGCAGCAGGGCCCTGGGAGAGATGAGAGCCAGAGAGGGAAAGGGGCCCCAGAACCTCCACGACTGGGGAATTGAGGTAATTCTGAGCCTGAGGTGTGAGGCAGCAGCTGTGCCACGTGGAGCAAGCTGTATCCACCAGGCTTCTGGTTCCGTGAGCTCAAGTGGCCATAGATGCTGCCCGCCTGGCTCAGCAGGGCTTCTGCCTCTGACTGGCCATCAGGAATGGACAGACTGCTGGTGTCCACAGCAGTGAGTCCCCAGGAAGTCCCCATTCTCGGGTCTCATGGATCCCAGGTCAGAGTGCCTGGGCCCTAGGGGCTGCGTCCTGCCCAAAGTGCAGGGAGGCAGATGGGGGGCTGCAGCCGATGAGCTGTCATAGGAGGTGTGTCGACACACATCTGCATCAACATGAGGGGGGCAGAGCCCCTCGCGGACACCCAGGGGTCGGGAGGGCTACACACTCCCACTGTCCCCAGAACAGCTTTGTCTGGGCTTCACCATCGCCTGGGCCTGCCCCTGAGGTTCAGCAAGTTGCTCTGCGGCTCTTTCCTCTTTTCCAGATGAAACCACACTTCTGTCAAAAGAAAAACAATGAAAATGATGTTTGAGTTTAGGAAGACAAATGTGCTAGGCTCAGAAGCAGCTGCTGTGTTTCCCAGCTTGTCCAGGGGGTCCTTTGGTACCTCCAAATTAGCACCATGGGGCTTCATCACAAAATCCAGGACAGAAGCTCAGAGTCAGCGTCCCAAACAGATTGAGGCCCCCAGAACCCTGGACATGGGGCAGGGATGGTCTGTCCCCTCAGCCCCCTCGCAGACATGGAGCAAAACTGGCTCTATGGTCCCAGGCCATGAAGCCTCTTGCTTTCTGGTCATGCAAGTAAACCTGAGAGTGGGCACTGCACCCGGGGGGTCCCACCAGGCTCTGTCCGTCCCATGCTCCACGGCTTCCTGGCAGGGCGGCTGCGGCCCAGTGGGATGATGTGCTGGGGCAGGGGCCACTCAGCGAGGCCTGAGGAGAGCTTAGACCCTGTGGACCCATGTTTAGGCAGGACCCACTGACCAGCCTCTGCTGGGACTCCTGGGTGAGGGAGCAGGAGAGCCCTTGAGCATGGCGACACCTCTCCTGGCCAGCAGGCCTCCAAGCCAGGGAACAGCGGCCCTTCCCAGGGCCGCAGCCCTGGGACTCCCATGACTTCTGCTGATGGCTTGGGGACTGCTGGCTGGGCACCAGAGGTGCCTGCTGTCACCCCGACCAGACCCCTAGTCCTCACAGACAAATCCACCAGAAATTTGAATTCTCCAGGAAAAAGAAAAGAGGGTCAGCAGAGGCCCGGCCACAGGCACTGGCCCAACCATCAGGTCTCCCAGGCCAGGGGCTGAGTGGGAGAGGCACTGTGGCCCCGGCCCCCTGGGGTGACCAGTCCTGGAGTAGGGGCCCTGCTGGGAGAGCTCTGCTCTGGAGCCCTCATCACCTAGAAGCCCACCTGTTCCATGGGTCCTCAGTGAGGGAAAGAGGGACGTCAGCCTGGTCATTGCTCCCGGCATCAGGGCCAGGTAGCATCAGTGCTGTCCCGCCAGGGGGTTATGCCCGGGGTCCTGACCGAGTGGCCATCTGACAGTCAGCACACAGCCTCCTCAGTCCCTCCCCGGAGACCCGGAGGACCAGGAGGCTCCCAACCTGGGCTGGCAGAGGGAGTTGCCTGAGGCTTCCCTCCATGCCTTACACCCCAAGAAGCTGCTCAGCCCCCAGGAGGCTTGAGGAGGAGGCTCTGCTCCCAGACCCTCCCTAACTACAACCCAAACCTTCTCTCCTGGGTCACAGTCTCTCCCTGGGGGGCCCTCCTCCTGCCGTCCACTTGCTTAGTGGACATTTACAGAGATAAACTCATGCTTGAGCCACAGTCAGAGCCCGAGAAACAGAGAGACAGGTCAGAGGCCTGCTTGTCCCTCTCGGCCTGGCCCACCTCCCAGCAGGGTCTTGGCCAGTGCATGGTCTCAGGCCACCCCTCGCCAGCCTGGCATCTAGTACAGGACAGACATAGCCCACCCTCCCATGGGGCCCCACCTGGCGTAGACAGCTCGCCCAGCCTCCTGTCCCACTGGCGGGTCACCCAGGACGCTCCTGGGGGAGGCCTCCCCTCTTCAAAGCCTGGGCAGGCCGCCAGGTCTCGCCACCAGCAGGGTGGCAAGGCCAGCTGCGTGGGGCCCCTCCTCCTGGGCTTCCTGCGGGGCCAGGCTGTCTGCTAGCTCCCTGCCTGCCCCAAGTGGCCCCCTGCACCCTGGGGTCCCTCAGTCCTGGGGGAGTTACTGGGAGTCACAGGTCTGCTTCAGTACAACCATCAAGGGGTGGGCGGCTCTCAGCACCGGTAATGGACACAGCTGCGTGGGGCCATCCCTTTGCCACCCCCGTCCCCTCATGGCAAGAGACAGCCACTGAGGGCCAGCCCACAGCCTCTCTGATGGAAAAGACTGGGCCACAGTGAGTGAGCACCTTGAGAGCCAGTTGGGGGCCTGAGCAGGAGGGGACAGGTGCCTTGTGTCCCTGCCCACTGGGTGACCCTGGGGACCCACAGTCTCAGGTCTGAGACTGCTGTGCTTCCTCAGCAAGCCCAGGGGGTGGCGGGGCGGGGGTAGTGAGCAGACCAGGCAGCCACCCTTACTGGCCGAAACTGCCCCGGCCTGGGCTCCTCTTGGCACCAGGCCCTGGGCATCGAGGAGCAGGCAGGCTGCCCCACTGCCGTGGCCGCGGGTGTTTTCTGATGGAGGCTATAAATAGGGCTGTCATCAGCCGCCCGGGCAGCGGGGCAGCCTGACAGAGCCTGCCAGATGTGCTGGGCTCCACAACCAGGCCTGCCCTCCCCACCCGCGTGTGACCCCCCAATGGTGACACTGCCGAGACTCTAGCCACCACTCCTCCTGGTAACTCTGCCCCGCTGATCAGAGAAGTGTCAGCACCCCCCAGCTCTGCCACCTGGACAATTAGAGGAGGAAGAACCAGGACAAATGTCACTCCAGGGGGCAGCCCAGGTGGTTCAGCAGTTTAGCGCTGCCTTTGGCCCAGGGCATGATCTGGGAGACCTGGGATCAAGTCCCACGTCAGGCTCCCTGCATGGAGCCTGCTTCTCCCTCTGCCTGCGTCTCTACCTCTCTCTCTCTCTGTGTCTCATGAATAAATAAATAAATAAATAAATAAATAAATAAATAAATAAAATCTTAAAAAAATAATTGTTACTCTTGGTCCCAGCCTGGGGAACGCATGGAGGGGTGCTACCTACCCTAAGCCTCCAGACCCTCCCTGGTCCCCCCTGCGGAGGCCACAGGCCAAGGTCAGGGTGGGGCTGGCCTTCCAGGGGTTCCTCCTTTCCTCTGCAAATCCTTAGGGAGCCCCCCCCTTTGCAGACCCACAGAAAAATGGGCAAAGGTGAGGCAGAAAAGGAAGGTAAGGGGGTCTTTAGTGGATTCCTGGGGCAGGATGGAGCACCCCTGGGGCGCAGGCCAGCTCCTGATCAGGGCAGGTCCACTGAAGTAGGTCTGAAGGCGGGAACACCGGGGCTAGCAGGGAGTGGCTCAGGCAGCTGGGGAGGAACAGCAGGTCGTGTGGATCGGGGGTCATCATCCTGGTGACAGCAAGTCCCTTGCCGCAGGGGGGCCAGTCCTAGAGGAGAAAGGACAGGCAGGAAGGGGTCACAGGTCACCACGTGGCGTTCCATGGCTCTTGGTCACACCTGCCAAGGCCCCCACCCCACTCCCCAGCCAGGGCCCTGACAGCATCCCCAGGAGTCGGGCCAAGCCACTAGGGGCCGAGGGAAGTGGGGCCCGGGGCAGGGGACCGCCTGGGGACACCTGGCTGGGCAGAGGTCTGGGCGGGGGCGAGGCTTGGGGCAGAGGTCTGCGGGCTGGGGCGCTTTTCCACCAGCGGGAAGGCGCCGGCCCGGCCTCGCGGGGTGGGGGGCAGGGGCGCCTTCTGGGAGGGCGCCCGCAGGCCCCGTCCCGGCCCAGCCTGCACTTCCCGCCTCCGCCGCTGGGGGCCGCCCGCGAGCTCGGGCTCCCGACACGTGGACACGTCCGCGTCCCGGCCGCCGGGACTCCGCTCGCGCCCCCCAGCTCCAGCCCCGCGCCCGCGCCCGCGCCCCCGGCCCCGCCTCTCCCGGCAGGGACCGGAAGGGCTCGCCGGCCCGGCCCGGGGGGAGGGGGGCACTTCCTGCGCCCGGCCCCGCCCCCGCCCCGCGCGCCCCCGCACTCGGGGAACCCCAGCTCCTCCTGCGCCCCGGTGCCCGCGCCCGCGCCCGCGCCCGCCCCTCGCGGGCGAGGAGGGAGGGGAGGGGAGAGGGGAGGGGAGAGGGGAGGTGCCCCCCACCCCCGGGTCGGAGCGCGGGGCTGCGGGTGGAATCGGACGCGACGCCGGGCGGGGAGTGAGGGAAGTGAAACCGGGCGGCGGGGCGGCCCGGGGGCGGCGAGCGGGGTCCTGCCAGATGCGCTGCGGGGACCGGAGGCCCCGCGCCAGGCCCCCAGGGCGACTCCGCGGGAGGAGGCGGGGACCGGCCGGCCTGCCCGGCCCCCAGGGGCGCGCCCTCGCGCTGACTCGGCCGCGTCCCCCATCGGTGCGCGGCCCGCACCCCGGCCCGGCCCGGCCCCACCCACGTGGGCGGCCGCAGCGGGCGTAGGTCCCCAGAACGGCCCGCCCGGGGCCCCTGCGCCCCGAGGGGGGACACCGCGCGCCCCCCCGCGCCCCCCCGCGCCCCCCTCCCCAGGCGTGCTTCCGGCCGGGCCGGAAGGAGCCGGAATTTGGAATGTTTGGAAGGAGCTCTAATTCCCGGGGGAGTCCCGGGCCTGCCCTTCCCCCTGGGGAGGGGTGCGTGGGGGGCTCATCTGCATCTGCAGGGGACGGTGCCCTGCTCGCCGGCTCTCAAGCCGGGGCCGTGGGACGGTGGGTGGGGGCCCCGCTACCCTAGCCTGACGCGCGGACCCCGGGGCGCCCACGGGCGGGGCGGGGCGGGGACCCTGACCCGGGCCGTCCCCCTGACCGCTGCCTTCCTGCCTGGGGAAGCAGGTGGCCGGGGAAGGCAGGGGAAGGCAGATGGCCTGCCGGTGACAGGGTCAGTGAAGCGGCCTGGCCACACCCGCCGCCCTCGGTGCCCCTCCCCAGACCCCCAGGGCCTTACTGCCGCTGCTTTGTTCTTAGAAACAGGAAGTTGGGGGTGTGGGCCGCACCTCCACGGGGTCAAGGCCCCCCAAGGCAAGGGCGGTGCACACCCCACCATGCTCCATGCTGGGCCCCCAGTGCCCCAGGGAACCCCTAGTACCAAAGCAGGGAAGGGAAGGAGGGTCCAGGGTCTACCTGGAGGGGCTGAGATGGGGAAGGGGAGTTCACCGGGCACTGGAGGAATGTGAGGGGAGGGCACAGGTGGGGGCCACAGAGGGCCTGGTGGGCACCCTGGCACTTGCCAGTTTGCACGAGCCAACCTGGTTTTCCCAGGCGCACAAGTTTGCAGACACCACAGCAGTTGCCCACAGCCTCCCTGAACACTGCCTACATCCCTGCTCCGCTGCCTTCCCCTGTCCCACCTCTGCCTGGGCCTGGAGCTGGACTCAGGTGTCCTCTGCGGGGAGACCAAGCCCCGATCTCGGGCTTCAGCCTTCCCAAGGCACCCTGTCCCTAGAGGTTTCCAGAATAACCTTCTGTGGCAGGACCAGAGACCTGGGCAAGAGTTTGGGCCCGGCTTCCTGCCAGTAAGGGCTCCTGGGCCAGGCTGGGAACAGGAAGGCTGACCCTGGCCCTGCCAGACACCTGCCTGGCACAGGCCGCTCCACCTGCCCATCCGTACTGCCCCCCGCAGTGGGGCCACCTGCTCCAGTGCTGGGAGCCCCGGCCCCTGCGGCCCCCAGCCCCTGGCACAGGTCTGGGCACAGATGGCCACGCATGTGAGGCCTGCAAGGCTCACGTCATCACTCTGTGGGGGGCAGGAGGGCAGGGGCAGGCAGGCATCCGGGCCCCAAACGTTCTGCCCCCACCCGTCCCAGGGTGGCTTGGCAGTGGGCAGGGCACACCAGAGGGCACAGAGCACACTGGGTTTCTGTGGGGAGGGTTAGGGTCCCCTCCAAGGCCCTGCTTTCACAGTCAGCTGGGGCCAGCACAACCCCCTTCCTGAGGGCACAGTCTTACGGGACCCTCCCAAGGAGCCCTGCCTCCCCACAGGTGGCGGTCACCCTGAGTGCCCGGGCCCCTCGCCAGCAGGGTGTGGGTGTGGGGCCTTGGGGATTTCAGGGACCCCCCCCTGCAGTCGGAGAGCTGCCTCTGCCTGGCCAGCAGGAAGGGGGGACCTGTGTCAGGACAGGTGGAGAGGGAGGGAGAGGGTGCCGGTGGCCAGCAGAGGCAGGTGGGGCTCCAGGCTGGGTGAGTCCAGGACGGGGCTGCTGGCCACAGCCAGGGGTGCGGGTGGTGTGGAGGGCGAGGGACCACGCTGAGCACGGGGGGGGGGAGGGGCAGGGGAACTGACCCCACGGTCCTCCCCAGGGGCCCAGGGGGGAGGGGCCCTCCCAGCTGTTACTGTAAATGGGCAGGCGGCTTCCTCTTTCCACGGAGGGTGCGCCTGGCATCCGCTGCCCCAGATAAGGGTGCAAGTTCTCGGCCTGCGGTCAGCCCCCCTGACCACAGGGTGCTGGGTGGGGCCTGGGGGGCCAGACTGTGGCTCTGGAGCCAACAGACTGGGAGGAGGGGTGGAGATCCCAAGACCGAGCCAGGCAGGCACAGCTGAGAGCACCAGAGACAGGGCTGTGGCCCTGACTGCTGGTGACAGGCAGAAGTGAAAGCTGGGGGTGGGGGTGGGTCACAGGGCAGGCCCCTGCGTAGGTGCCCAGGAGCAGCCCCTCTAGCCTGTGCTCACCATCCCCGGGGACTTGGAGACGCAGCCTGCAGAGCAGCACCCCCTTGGGGAGGCCCTAGAGCCACCAGCACAGGGAGCAGCCCCTGCCAGGGCTCCATGGGCCGCCGGGCCGCCACGCCACGGGACGGACTCGCAGGACAGACTCGGGGACCCAGACCAGAGCCCGGCCATGCTGGAGAGGCGGGTGGTCCTGAGCTGGGGGACCTGGAGGTGGGGTGAAGAGGAAGGGTGTGGCTAGAAGTACTAGGAAGGGGGCTTTGGGAGGGGCGTCCTCACCAGGGGGCTCCTGTCCTGTCTGGCCTGCATCAGGGTTCCCAGGAACCTTTAAGGATGGGGGGGGGGAGCGAGCAAGAGTGCGAATGTGCAATAGCGTGTACCCACAACCACTGTGCATGAGCTGGGAGAAAAGGGGGGGCCCACGAGCTAGAAGCTCAAGCAGACCACCGCCAACTGAGCCTACAGCCCAATACGGTCTCCATCCCCCCACCCATGAAGCCACAACCGGAGCCCAGATCCCAAGACTGACCCAGAACAGGCTGAGCCACCCAGGTGCCCCAACCCTCGGGACGTGCTGGCTGGCATCCGGGCCTTTTGAGGTTGCTGCCGGACCAGCTCAAAGGCCCTGGGGCTGAGCACCATCCGGGCCATGGGGCCACCCCTCTCAGGCAGCCCTGCCACCCTGAGAAGCCCTCCTTCAGGCCAGCCTCACCCTTTGTGGCCCTCACACTCAGGGCGGCACGCAGACGTTCAGGGAACCAGGGTGGAGGACAGAACCAAGGGGCCCGGGGGGATGGCAGGAGGACTTGCTCTGGGGGATGCTTGAGGGCCCTCGGTGGCAGCAGCATGGGGACACTCACTTGGTGGGGCTCAGGGCATTGCTGCCCCGTGGGTATTCAAGGTCTTCTGAAAGGTCACGCAAGGTGGGCAGGCTTGGTCATGAGGCTGAGAAAGAGGCGAGTGTTTGGCATCGGCAGGAGTAGGGCCTTAGCTGCCCACTGCTGCAGCCCTCAGCTCACCACTGTGGCTGCAGGGGTGCCTCCGGGACCCCCAATAGGGGACCCCAGAGACAGTGAGGGGTGGCCCTCCCAAGGAGGGCTGGCTGGTGCCCTGGGGTGGAGGTGGTAGGAGGGGGCCCACAACCCAAGTATCCGGCCCTGCTAAGGGAGCAATCTGACTGATGGTGTCCTCC
The DNA here is from genome assembly GCF_048164855.1 of Canis lupus baileyi. Lineage (NCBI taxonomy): Eukaryota > Metazoa > Chordata > Mammalia > Carnivora > Canidae > Canis > Canis lupus. The sequence goes on from NC_132840.1 coordinate 31,742,133, forward strand.
AGCTCCGTGGGAGACCATCCCCAAGAGGGCGGGGAGCCAGGCCCGTTGACACCCTGGTGACAGAGGGGGGCAGACAGCACTGAGGCCTGTGCAGCAGGACGGGGTCAAGTGGGGGCAGTGGCTGGGGCCCTCGTCCCCTGCCCCGGACCCCACCTCTGTCCCAGGCCCTTGGGGGCACCCCATGAGGGTGAGCCCATGAATAGCAGGCAGAGGTGAGGGCAGGCAAGGCTTGGCCTCCTGGTATCTGCTGTCCCCACCCTAGGCCTGACCTGGGCCCAAGGTAGAGCGGGCTCTTCCTGGCCTGGGTGGGGCTGTCGGGACCACAGTGGGCCTTGTGCCCCCTCCCCGGGAGCTGACCTGCACAGGACCTCTGAGGGCCACGGGGAAGCCGGGAGTACATAGCCCCAGGCATCTGGGAGAGATGGCAGCCCAGCCCCTAGCCCAGCAGAGTCCCAGTGCTGCTCCCTGCTCCGATAGGGCACGAGGGGCACCAGCCATCTACCTGGGGGGCAAGTCTCTGGGCTCAAGAGAGGCAGACAGCACCCCAGGCAGAGTGCTGCCTACCTGCGCCCCACTTCACTCAGGGGCCATGGAGACCAAAGGCCCCCCTCCCCAGTCTGGAGGGCAGACACGGTTGGTCCCATCCCCTCCCAGGGCTCAGGCCCAAATGGGGGCCGGGGGGAGGGGCGGCCCTGGGGGGGGGAACCTTGGGGCCCAAGCATGGCTGTCCTAGGCATACTCTCAAAGTCCTTTATTGTACAAGGTCATCTGTCTGGGGGAGGGGCGCCAAAGGACTAACGGGTACACAGCGAAGTAGATAAATATGCCAAGCTTTTTCTTTTTTCTTTTTAAATCAGGCATTTATAAACAAGAAAGCATACATTAATTACATAAAAATAGTTTTCGATAGTAGAGTAAGTCATCATGTTGTCATTAGCAGCAGCAAAGGAGGGAACAGCGGTGCAGACGCTCCTGGCGGATATAAAGGTAGAGCTGTGTTTTTTTCCTTAACTGAAAAAAAATGTCGCTTGTGACTCCTGACTTAAAGCAAGAACAAAACGGCCTCTTGAGCCTGGTGGACGCAGTGGGCGGGCAGGGGTGGGAGGACAGGGCCCGGGGGCGCCGTAGGGGCTGGCGGGGGGGTCCGTCCCTCCGGCAGGTGAGCTGTTCTTCCTCAGTTAAAAACAACCCAGAAAACGAGACAACTACCAGGTAAGAAAAGTTTCTGAAAAAGGAACCACCGTACACGCGTGTGATACAACAGTGTCAAGGAACGGTATTTACAGGGGGACCGTTTTTACACGGGGCTAGTTCTGTACGAAAAGCAGGATATTATGTGTGTGAGTTAGCTGCTCCAAAGATATGAATGTTATTGCTGTTGTTTTTCCCTTCGTTAAAAATCCTCTTTCAGCATAGAAATAATGAGTAATTAAACTGAATACACAATCATTTGGAATAATGGATATTACACACAGGGAGAGTCAACAGCCAACAGGATAGATCCCTTTCCTCCCTTCTGCAGGGAAACTGAAACACAGCTGCACGAACGGAAGCCAGGTCTCAGGCTCCTGGGACCCAGGCCCCCTTCCCCCGAGGATGGAAGGATGGAAGCAGCCAGCACGAGCCGACGCCCCCTCATCTCCTCACCCACTTCACCCAGGGAGAGCTGCCTGGGACCAGAGGGAGCCACCCCAGCTCTGGTGGGCCATGGGCCCCTTGGGCAGGGACGGCAGGGACGGCAGGGACGGCAGGGACGGGCCTGGGTTGCCCCCGAGCTGCCCAGGCTCGGCCAGCTCTCCCTGACCTTCCGGGACAGAGCTGCCACTAGGAGGCAAGGACCCAGTAGTGGAGTTGGTGAGCAGAGGTGGGCAGCACGGGGCCCTGACACAGCTCAGAGCAGCTCCCCACCCTCCGGAGCCCCAAACCGAACAGTGAACAGGTAGCCCTGGGCCCCTAGATCTCTCCCGACTTTCAGACTTGGCAACAGAGCACAGCCACACAGAAGCACACGGGCACACATGAAGCTCTGTTCCAACTGAATCATTTAGTTTCCCTTGAAGAAATGACTGAGAAAACAACTCCGGAGAAACATGGCCGGACACAGCATTCTGAGTGTTGTGTAGTACACAGGCCCCTCACGGGACCCGGTAATAATGCCCATCAATGGGGACACATACGGCAGAGGGTTAACATTCCATGCATACAAATTCTGGAACTGCAAAAGAAAAACAAAAGCAAAAAAAAAAAAAAAATCCCAACAAACGCTGCATATATATGATGTCCCTTTTGCATTGCACTTTAGAAGGGGGGGTCCAGCAGCACCTGCGCCCTGCCCCCCGTAAACCACGGGCTGGAGCCCCGCAGATGATGTCATCACCAGACCTCTGGTGGGCGCTGCAGCAGGCGGCGCCTGTACCTGTGCCAGCCGTCTCCCCCTCCGTCCGCGCTCACAGCTGCCTCGGTGTTAGAACGGGGTCAAGCGAAGAATTCTGGTAAGATCTTCCTCACATACATAAATACCGTAATTCAGGATGGGGAGCCGCCTCTCGTCTACTGGAAAATCATTTTTTCAAGCTTGGGCATAAAAAACCTTATACAATTTGCATGAACAGTTGAGAGTAAACGAGATTATTTGGAATAAATGCAAGTAACTTATTCTGATAGTGGCAGATTCCATCGCTACTGAAGACAGTATCTCGGGGGTAAGAAGACAAGTCAGGGTTTGCTGTACAAGATGCTGGAAGGCACAGGACTACCCCCCAAGTCAGTTTTTGCATTTTCGTTTTGTGATTCCCTTGTTCAACCAAGCACCAGAGGGGGTTTCTAAACACTCGAGCACTTAGGATGTGGACTCCTCTATAAATGGGGCTGCGATATTTGAAAAGTAAAAACCTCAGTTAACTGGGGAATAAAAAGAGAAGGGAAGATTTTTGACAAAGTGCAGTTCTAAATATACGTTTAAATGAACAAACAAAAAGAAAAAAAGTGAAGTAATGCTGTTTTGTTCCAACACCGCGGCCTCGGTCCCAACGCGACAGGAGTGGCCTAGGGAGGGCGGCCGCGGTGGGGCGGGCCCGGCACTGAGCCCCCTCTGGAGCCGCCGGGTGGGCAGGCAGGCGGAGGTGGTGGCCTGGCTCGGCACGGCTTGCGGCTTGTGGCGGCCTCCCTGCTCTTCCCCAGCGGCGGCACAGGAGGCCCGGGTCCTCGTCGTTGAAAAAATAGACTCTGGAGAAAACCCTCCCTGTCCTTGCTCGGCCACGGACGAGCTGCGATGGCTTCAAGGGGCGGGGTGGCTGCGCCCCGGCAGGTCCTAGGATGGCATCACGTGTTGGTGGGGCTTTTAAAAGTTAGTCATTAAAAAACCTGTTGATTTTTTTTCTGAGTATCAAGTCTTCTTATTGGTTTTAAATAGCTTATAACAAAAATGTAAATGTTAGAACGTTCCAGCAAGCAGAGGCCCTCTGCGGGCCTGGAGCCTCCACTCCAGCCGCAGCTGGGAACCCGGCTTGCACACTCAAACTTGGCCAGTAGAAAATTTTGCAGTGGATTCCAAAAGTATGTGGTTCCAAACACTCGCTTGGTTAGAGGCACAGTAAGACGTTGTGCTATGTGGACGTGGGGGCGGGCCCGCCGGCACGCAGAGCCCCCGAGCCCCCGGCTGGCCTGGGCTGCCTGCCCGCCTGCTCCCTGTGGCGTCCGCACCGCAGCGGCACACAGTGGGATCCACTAGGGCTCCAGCTCAGCCGTGCTCTCGCTGCCCGCTGCCTCGGGCCGGGGCCGCGGCCACAGCTGCTCCTGCAGCTCCTTCACCACCTTTTCCAGATGCTCCCGGGCCTCGCGCTCCCGAAGTAGGTCAGCCCGGAGCTGCTCACGGTCCGCTTCTGCGTGCTGCAGCTTCACCTGTAGGTCCTCGATCTGAAAGGGACGCAGGTATTAGCATCACCCGCTCCTGGCCCCCTGGTACTCTCTCCTCCTCACACTCAGGACATGGGCCTGTGAGGCAGGTGGTGACCAGGCCTGGGATGTCCAGCCTGACAGCAGGACAAGTCCAGACGTGGCCTACAGAGCCTCTGACAGCTGGCAACTACCTAAACCCAGAGAGCGGCCTCGGGGTGCCCTCTTGACCTCCTGAGGCCAGAGTTCCCTTGGAAGCCTGCTGACCAGGCCAGACTCTTGGAACACCAGTGAGGTCAGGGGAGGAGAGGCTGCGGGGCTCCAGGACTCTGGCTTGGGGGTTGGACAATCAGTGCAGGAACTGTGGGAACCGCAGACACTGGATGGGCTGCCGAGGTTGGGAGCTCCTTTGCTCCCCAAGGCTGGCTCAGGGATGGTTTCTCAAGCAAAACCACCAAGGGCATGGCCAGGAGGGAACAACTGCACAGAGCTCCTGCACAGTGGCTCACAGGCCCCTGAAGCCCAGGAGGGCATGCTTGCATCAGCCTACTAGGCCCCTAGGGTCCCCTAAGCTTGCAGTAGACCCAGAGAGATGAGAAAGGACCTGGAGATGCAGACAGACCACCTACCACTTCTTGCCCATACCAGGGACCTGCCAGGGCCCCCCCTTTCCCACACACAGCTGAGTCTGGAGGTGGCGCTTGGTGGCCTTGCTGAGAAGCATGGCACCAAGCCTCACAGGCCTCAGTCCATCCCCCCCCACGCCTGCCCCCCAGGCACCAGGTCCTACCTCCCAGGTGGTGCCTCAAAGCCCCTGCCACAAAGCCCCACCCGTACCTGGGCCGAGTACTTGGCGCGCAGGCGGCCGGCCTCACAGCCCTTGTCACACACCCGCACCTGGCGTGCCTGCTCCAGCTCCCGCTTTAGACGCAGTCGGGACTCATTGGCCTCTCTCATCTTCTTTTCATTCTCAGCTCGAAGGCGCTCAATCTCCTTCCGCAGGTTGCGCTTGGCCTCTGTGGCTTCCCGCAGCTTCTCTTTCTTGGCCACACGCAGAAACTCCAGCTCCTGGTGGGGGCGGGGGGAGGGGACAGGTGGCACACACACCAGGCCAGGGTCACCATACCGCCAGTGCCCCCTCCCAGGGGGTCAAAGTCACCCCGCTGCCCTGGTCCTCACCTGCCTGCAGCAATTAGTGCTCCCCAGCACCCCTGCACAGGGCCCTCCCAGCCTTCACATGCTCCCTGGCTCCCAGACACCCTAACCGGCGTGCCTCGTGTCCTCCAGCCTATGGCCTGGGCAGTGACTGAAGTGCTAGAGCTGCGGCAGGACATTTCCCTTCCCCAAGGCAGTGCCCTCACTGGCTCAGGCTTCCAGGCTGCCCTCCTCTAGTCCATCATCAGGGACTGCCACCCCACCCCTCAACATGTTTGTGAGCGTAACATCACATCTCCAACCAGAACCGGGGAAAGGGGGTTCTGAAGAAGCGAGTGCTTGACACACACTCAGAGGGGATATCTGAACTCCTGGGGCTCTCGGGATGGTAGGGCTGTGCTGTGCTAGAAGCCCCACGTGTGAAGCTGCCATATGCCAGACACCAGCCACAGAGGTGTGAACGCAGCTGCCGCTGAGCAGATCTCCAACAAGGCCGCAAGGGCCCTGTGTGGAGGCCCCACCCTCGGCACTGTGAACTCTGGGCTTCCCCCACTTGTCAGGAAAGGTGGCGCAGAGGACACTCGCCCACAGCCTGAGGAGCCAGGGCTGGCCCCACTGTCTGCCCCTCCTGACGGGGGAGGCGAATGCAGGGCCTCTAGCCCCCTCTTCAAAAGGAAGCAGTCACTTCTGTGGAATCATCTAGAACCCAATGTGCACGCACAGGCCGTGCACTTGTGCCTGGAGCCACCTGGTCCTGCCTGCACACCCGCTGCAGGAAAAGCTGCTGGTTCGGGTGCACGCATGCCAAGTACCGGCTCCACACTGGGCGTGCAAGTCTCAGGCTCCTCGCTGAGAACAGCTGGGCCTTCACTGCCCCCAGAGGGACAGACCAACCCCATGAGGGGCTGAGCCAGGTGCAGGGGTGCCGAGGAGTGGTGTGGCAGTCTCACCTGGTGGAGGCTGCGCTTGGCTTGCAGCGCGGCACTCAGCTTCTCCTCCTGCTTCACGCGCATCTTCACCACCTCGTGCAGGAACTTCTCTTTGGCTTCCTTGGTGTCCAGGCCGCCCTCCAGGGCCTGTCGCAGGTGCTCCAACTCTGCCTCCAGCCCACCACTCGTGGTGTCTGCAGGGGCTGCCACCTCAGGGGCGGGGGGCACAGCAGGGGGGGCATGCACACCTGGGGAGCTCAGGTCCTTGGCAGAGCTGGATGAGGTGAGGGATGGGGACGAGAGCGAAGACAGGGAAGAGGTGACTGCAGAAACAGAAAGGGAAGGGGAGGTCAGCAGGGGGCCCAGTGCACCACCGGGCAGCAGCGAGCCCGCAGGCCAAGACCCCGACTCACACGTACATTCCTCCCTGCTCTCCACCTCCACCTCGGCTTCTGAGTCCTTGTCATCCTCAGGGGCAGCTGCGGGCGCTGGTGTCTCTGGGGCTCCAGGAGTGTCCACGGTCAGCTTCCGCTTCCGTGGCTGGAGGCAGGTGGCTAGAGGCTCAGTGGCCCGGGAGACAACGGTGGCACATGGTGGGCTGCTCACAACCTTCTGCTGGGCAGGCGGCGCCAGGGCCACATTGGGGGCCACACCGGTCTCGAAGCTCTTGTAGGAGTAAAAGCTGCAGGGGCACAGGGGCCGTTGGGGCCATAGGCCTCCCCACCACCGTGGGGAGCACAGGAAGGCTCACAGTGGGACCCACCCCCTGGAAAGTGTGGAGGTGGAGATGCAAGCCAGGAGCCAGCCCCACAGTAGCTGGCTGCACCCAGGCGAGGGCAAAGAAGTTCTGGGTGTGCCCACCGGGACACTGTCAAAAGGATCAGCACTGCCATGACCGCCTTGACCAAGGACTCAGGGTCTGGGCCCCATGTAGATGCAGCAAGAGCACAGCCACGCAAATAGGAAGCTGCCAGGCCAGCAGTGTGGCTGCAGAACATAGGGACCTTCTGCCCATGCTGAGCACATGTCACTGTGTCCTCGGGCCACTGAAGGAGCACCCAGAAGAGGGGGAGGGGGCACCAGTCCTGAGACCCACAAAGCGATAGCCTCTCTAGGATCGTGTCTTCATTTGAAGGAAAAAAAAAAAAAAAAAAAAACCCTAGGCAGCCCCACAAAGGGAAGGTCTCACCCAGCAGATGATTACGGGCCCCAAGGTGGTAGAGCCCAACTGTGGCCCCACCCCACCCTACCCCACCCCGGGCCTGTTTGACCACTGGCCACCAGCACAGCTGCCACTCACCTGTCTCGAATCAGGGCTGGGAGGTGTGGGGAGAGCTCTTTGTCACTCGTAGACACCGCGGGGGACCAGGGTCGGAAAGCGGAGAGGCGCTGGCGAGGGTGAACGCAGCCAAGGCTCTGCTGGGAGAGAGGCGCCAGGTGTCAGGAGCTGAGATGCAGAGGCCCGCTGCCGCCCCACGCCCGTGCCCTGCGCACAACCTTGCTGGAGGGGCCAGCCAGGGTCCGCAGCCAGCCAGACTGTTTGTCCTTCTCAGAAGACGGGGGGAGTTGTGAGGGGGCGTCATCTGTTTTCCGGATGGAGGCCGGGGGCTCGGAGGAGACCTGCAAAGGACACAAAAGTTGTCAATGGCACCTCCAGTGGCATCTGCACTCCAGGCAGGGTCTCCCGGCCAGCAGACTCGCCCATGCACCAGCCGTCTCCTTGAGCACTCTCTGTGGACCTGTGATGCTGCCACCCCACCCACAGCTGCAGAAGGCCCAGGGTAGGGGTGTCCAGGCTGGGCTCCGGTGTGTGCACTGTGGACTTGGTGCCAAAACAGCCGACGGGAGCTGTGGACTCTGGCCTTCTACCCACACCGGTGGTCATGCCAGGATGGGGAAGAGGCGGCCCGGCAGGCAGGCTCAGTGGTCAAGTGTGGGGCCTTCCATCGGGGGGGTCACCCAGGTCCCCAGAGTTCTGGGTATCACCAAGCAGAATTTCAACAACATGCCGTCAGCCAGAGATGGTGGCACCTTGGCGGGTAGTGCGGCTCTCTGGCAAGACACCGGAGAAAAAGCATTCTCAAAGTAAGAGATGTGCCTTTCCAGCAGGCACACAGAGCTTCAGGACGAAGGCCTCGCTCTTGCTTCCCCCACACCAGGGGCCCCAAGGAGTATCTGTCGGACGCTGTGGGCAGAGCGGCTTCCTGAGCCGGCATCAGGACAACCGCCCTCCGCCCAAGGTGACGGCACAAGATCCCTGAGGGAGATGGGGTCTCTTCCCAAGAAAACAGAACTGCCTTTGGAAGATGGACTGTGCCTCCCCGGGGCCGCTGTGCAGGCGTCCACAGCACAGGTCAACAAACATTGCGTTGCATCACCCACATTGCAATGCCACGGTCACTCCCGTAGGTCTGACCTCAGGAGGAGGGAGTAGAGGTGGCGGGGCGGGGAGTGGGGGGCTCTGGCCTGCAGCTGGGAGTCTTGGAGGGGAGACCATGGAGGGGGGCAGGGAAGGGCTCTCCCACCTCTAGGAGCACTTGGAGGATGTACTGTCACAGACCTGGCCTCCTGGGGGCTGGGAGATAAGTGGAGGTATCCCGCTTTACCAGGCTGTCATCACAAAATTCCAGAGACCCAGGACAGACTGGACCCCGGGCAGAGAGCCCGCTGGCAGGACCACAAGGGAAGGTCCTGACCAGCCTGGCATACAATAGTATGCATCCTGCTCCACGGCAGCCCCTCTTGGGACACAGACAGGCAAGGGCAAGGAGGACCGGGAAGGCTTATCCCTAAATCCACTCCGGGCAGATGCAGCCCTCAGGCCCCAAGAGAAAATATAAGGACCTCAGACCCACTACAGGGCTGCACTAGCCTTTGTCCTCACAGAGAAGCAGCAGCCCTGGGGCCTGGAGCCCTGCAGCTCAAAGGTCCCCGCCCAGCTCCTGGGAGGCGCCTCAGAGGGGAACCCACAGACTGCTGTGGACAGTTTGCTCAGACGTGAAACAATCATTCAGGAAAGAGAGACCCATTTGTTGGTGCTTTTAAGGGGAAGAGTCCAGGTGACGTCTGCCTGCATTGCCTGGACACCTCCCACCGCCTATGAGCGGGTAGTCAGTAGGGGGACGGGAGGGGGGGGGCGCGGTTACGCCAGCAAGGGTGGAGCTTCCTGTCTGAGCAGATAGGAAGCAGGGAGGAGAGGAAACAAGCTGAGTTCTCACCAAGAGAAAAGCCACAGGTCTGGCACTGGCTCCTGCAGGTTCCCAGGGGCACCACCTGACTCTGGCTATAGGGCCACCCCATGTACAGTGGCTGGCTGATGGCGCCCAGCACTCACTGGCCAGAGCCCCATCCGTATGGTGGGGGACCGAGGGGGTCCTGGCCTTCAAGCACGAGTACTCAAACCCAGCCCATTGGTGCTAGCAAGGGCCAGAGCCTCCCCTGCACCCCCCCTCCACTGCCTGTCAACCCTAGGATGGGGAGGGGTCTTCAGGCAGCTGGGGTAGTTCCTTTGGAATTCCTGTAGCAAGAAAAACCCTATAAGCAGGACTTTCTATGGAAGTGAGAGCTCAGCAGGAAGGGGCCACGGGGAAGCCTCGACAGGACGTTTGGACACTGGGCCCTGAGGGAGGGTCATGGCTCCCTGTCACCTGAGGGCTCTCTAAAGCCCTGGCAGGACATGCTTCCTCAAGTGCCAGCGAGTCCCAGTGATAGCAGGCGTTCAGGGATACAACCATGCCCAGTGACATCCCCATTGTGCAAGAGGTCAGCAAGCAGGTAAGGACAGTCACTTTTGGTTTCTGACCCTTCTCAAGGCCTTCAAGCCAGGTTGTGGGGGCCTATAATCCCCAAGGAGGGGGCAGGCTTCTGGGCCTTGGACCTGGCCAGAGAAGCAAGGCCTACACCCCTGAGCCTGAGGCCAAGAGCCTGCTGGGGCTCCTGTACAGCAAGGTGGGTATAGCAGCTGGCCAGTGCACTACCCATGGACACTGTGCCATGCATGTGCAAGGGCAAGTGCCACCGTGCACAGGTGTGCTCCCATGTGCACACCCCCAGGAGACCCCAGCCTGCCACGGAGCTGCAGCCCTGCTGAAGATCTGGTGGCACAACAGCCAGACTATGGAACAAGCCCTGATTCTCACGACAGACGAGTACATAAAGAAGGTGTTGTATGCAAACGATGGAATATTATTCAGCCATCAAAAAAAAACAACCTTGCCATTTACAAGGACGTGGATGGAATTAGAGGGTATCACACTAAGTAAACTCAGTCAGAGAAAGATAAATACCACATGATTCCACTCAGGTGGAATTTAAGAAACACGCAGAGGAACCATCGAGGAAGGGAGGGAAAATCAAGACGACATCAGAGAGGGAGAAAAATGAGGGGCTCTGAACTCTGGGAAACAACCTGAGGGTCGTGGGGGATGGGTGGCTGGGGGATGGGAGTGATGGAGGGCACGTAGGGGGATGTAAGATGACAAATCACTGACCTCCACCTAGGAAACCAGTAATACATTATATCTTAATTAGCTGAATTTAAATTTTAAAAATTGTGGTTCCCAGGGCTGAAGGGAGGTGGGAATGGCAAGTTATTGTTTAATGGGCATAGAGTTTCAGTTTTACAAGATGAAAAAATTGAATGGATGGATAGGAATGATGGTTGCACAAAAATGTTAATATACTTAATGCTATTGAACTGTACACTTAAAAATGCTTAAAATGGTAAATTTTATGTTACGTATATTTCAATTTTTAAAAATAAATGTTTTTAAAAAAGAAAAGAAAAAGAAAAAAAGAGCTGGCTATAGATGCCGTGGGTACCCACCCAGGACCACTGAGTATGTGTGTTCCTCACAGAGGAGAGGACACCCCACAATGAGGTTCTGCACACTGTGCTTAGGGCCTCTGGAGGTTTGCAAGCATTTGGGGGTATGAGTTAGGGATGACTTGACTACGTGACCTTTATGTCAACCTAGGCCGGGGTGTCAGTCATGTCACTGATTCTGTGGGCTCCATCAGATACAAGTGGAATGGGGGTCAGGATGGCTGCTGGGGTTGTGGCCACTACCCCAGACCAGTGCAGGGAAGAGGAGAGTAGACGAGAGGGTCAGTGGCCACCAGGAGCCACAGCTTCTGGCATTAGCCCCAGGGCCTCGTGCTCACAAAGGCCGTACTTCAGTGCCTGAGTCCCAAAGGCACAGAGGGACAGCCCAGGCCAAGGCCCAGAAGCAGGGCGGGGTGGAAGGAGGGCTTTGGGCTCCGGGACCTTGGATTTCTGAGCTGTCCCTCCTCCACACTCTGCTGAGAACCCCATGTTCCACCAGCATGGTGAGGCCTGGGCTGAACCCCTAGAGCAAGACTCCTAGAGAGATGCCACTGGCAGCACCCCATGTTTTCTTGGCGGAAGGAGCTCATTACCGCTCTGCCTCCCGAGACTGCCCTGGGATGTTCTATGAGCTCCCACACTCAGAGCCTGAACCCAGGAGGGGTCCCTGTCCTGCCCTGTCAATTCTCACGCACGGTTTCCCGTGCAGCACCCTGCACATCTTCAAAAAGACTGAGAAACTGCTCATGGGGAACAGAGGAGGGAAAAAAGACGTCCCAGATGCTGGCTGACAACACTGGCCCAAGCACACAACCTGACTTCTGTGCCGAGCTCTGGCTGCCATGGTGGACACTCAGCATTGCTCAGGCATCTGCTTCTGGGGTAACACTGGTAGTGAAGAGGGGCTGCTCCTGCCCAACTCCCAGGCAGAGCCAGAAGCCAGCTGGGGATACAGCTGCCCACTGCAAACCAGGACAGCCCAAAGGAGGGACACCTAGCAGCGAGGCCAGAACACACCTGTAGAGCACAGATCCAGTAGAGCGAGGCTGGCCCAATCTGCAGCCATGTGCCAGGCACTGCCTGAATGCAAAGCCAGTGCGATCGAGGCAGGGCCCTGCAGTGTGCCACATCCAACACCTATAGCTCACGGGAGGGACAAGAGCCACCCTAAGAGGCTGTCCTGCAGGAAGGGTCACGCTAAGTGAGTGGGAATAGTCACCTTCCCCACCCAGGTCCACAGACCCCAAATCTTATCCATGCCCACTTGGGAGATGTGTGGGTCTTAGGCTGAGGATCTTAACACTACAGTCTTAAGACTCTGCCTGTCATAACTGGTGCTATGGATGCTCAAAGGACGAGAAGCAGTGACCCTGGTCTGCTCACTGGGCACCAGCTCTGCCACGAGAACCAATGTCCTAAAGCAAATGTCTGTCTGGGGCACACCAGCAGCTTCAGCACGCCTCTGGCTCCCTGCACCGAGCTGCCTCCCTGGCTGGTGGGGTCAGGGTCTCAGGCTCCTCTACCCTCACCTAGGATGTCCCCTACTGGGTCCTTCTCTCCCTGTGCTCTGTCTGGACACCCTTGGTACGGGTCACCAGGCCTCAGCACCATGGAAGCACACAGAGCCCTGTTGTGCAGGCTGCTCACGAGTATATCAGAGCACACGTACACCCGGGCAAACGAATAGCATCCCCCCTCCCCACCCCCCGCCCCCATTCAGAGCAGATGGGAACTGCTTTGCTTTTGTTTTCTTACTATACTTAGATGAACGCCTAAGGCCAGGGAAACATGCTGCCTGGGGAGCCACGCAGTGGGGCTGACATCAATTGCCCCCCAGGTCCCCTCTGGCCCAACAGTTCTGGGCACTGATAGGACCGTGGTGAGGGCAGCGTCCTCATAGCAGCTGGCCCAGAGCTCCAGATCCCCACCGAGGGCCAGCAAAGACAAGATGCGTCCTCACAGAGGAAATGAGTCTCGGGTTCTTGAACTTGCAGCAGCAGAGCCAAGCCCCAATGGCTAAGCCAGGGCTGGGGACCCAGGAGGGGTTCAGCAGCGATCCACCTCCCCCAGCAGCAGCAGGCCCAGGTGACGGTCAGACACAGCCCCTATGGCAAAAAAGGCTCTCCAGCAGTGTTCCCTCAGGAAGCAGGAAGTTAACAGCCAAGGCTAGGCAGGCCCCCAGACTGAGGACAGGAGAACCAAGCCAGGTGGGCAGCACCGCACCACCCCCCCAGCACAAGCCAATGAGAAGAGTCACAGGCCTCAGCCAAATGCCAAATGCCAAGATAGAGCATCAGTAAGATCCACTTGAGACCTTTTCTGCTCAACGTGCAGATGACCTGGGGCTGAATTTTGCTCAATTCCTCAGGGAACAGGAAAGGAGTTCCAAGTCACAGGTGGGATGAACAGCAGAAACCCCATCCTCCCAAGCCCCCAGCTCACAGCAGGCCAGACCTTTGCAAAAGGCCCCCAAAGGACAAAGGACCAATGCCCCAGACCCAGGGGAGGCTCCCAGGGCTCAGGAGCATGTCAGATGTCATGAAGGTAGAAGACTCCCCCAGAATCTAGAACCACGCAGAGCCTCAGGCCACACACACCCTCCATAGGAGCACAGCGACCACGCCAAGCTGCATGTCACTGGCACCTTGGCAGGAGCAGCCATAGGGCTGAATGACCCCACAGGAGGCCTGGCCTGGCCTGTATGACCTACAGCTGACAGCTCCATGCTCAGAGGGCCTAGGGGGCCGAGAGCCTGGCAGCAGCTCCTCCCCATTCCCCAAACTCCCTTCAACCCGCGGCCTTGGCACCAGTACCAGCAGAGCCCAGCCCCACCACCTTGTCCACTGGGGCTCCCAAGGCAGGGATAGCCACTCTGGGCAGTGCCCTGCTGCTGGGCCTCAGCCTCATGCTTTCCCACTCTGTGCTTGGGGGCCCGGCTGTGAATGCCTAAATACTAATTAATTGCTAATTAAAGGGCAAACAACAGGTCCTAGACCAAACCCCTTCCCCCTTCGCTGCCGATTTGGTGCTGATGGTCCCTGCTTTGAACCTTCCAGGCACAAGGGGTTTGAGTCAAACTTTAGAGTTGGTACACCCAAAATCAAAACAAAACACTGCCAGATACTAGCCTACACAGCCACTCACTGTCCCCTGAAGGGTCCTGCTGTCCTAGCACCAAGTAGGCAGGTTTAGCCACACCAGGCAAAGTCGGGGTCATCAAGCTTGAGAGTGACCACGGATGAGGTTCCCAGAGGTGCTCAAGGCTGGAGACACTGCTGAAGGCTGTGCACAAGCAGGACACGCTGGCCTCCAACACTTAAGACTAAGAGAATGTGAAGCCTGAAGAGATTCAAGCAATCCCTAACAAGCTCTGGGAGAGCTATGTGCTGTGATCCAAGAGACCAGCTGGTGCTGGAGGAACCCCCTGGTCTGTTACCCCACAGAGAAGGAGTATAGCAGGGCCTGGGCCTCCAGGGGACCCCACCCAGGCCCCCAGGAGCCTTGGAAGGCCACAGCCACGTTGCCAGCAGTGTGTTTTAGTTGGGGGAGGCTGCCTGTGCCCCAGACAGAGCAGCAACATCTGAACCAGGGGGCGTGGACCACGGAGGAAGGTTCTCAGTCCCAGCCTCAGGAGTGGAGCTTCCCATGGGGGGGGGTGAGGAGCTGGCTTATCTGTCCAAGCAAGCCAGGGTGCTGGTCCTGGAGCAGGACATGAAGACCCAAGGTGCTGGAGGGCAGGGCTACGCAGGGAGATGGCAGAGGGTCCTCAGGGGATGGGGTCCTCGAACAAGGCTTAGGACACCAAGAAAGCCATAAAAAGATGGTGGAAAGGCAGCCTGGATGTCTTGGTACGTACCCAGTGCCACAGGGGTGACTACTTCTTGCTTTTTTTTATTAAAGATTTTATTATTTATTCATGAGAGACACAGAGAAAGGCAGAGACACAAGCAGAGGGAGAAGCGGGCTCCCCAGAGGGAGCCCGATGTGGGACTCAATCCCAGGACTCCTGGACCACAACCTGAGCCAAAGTCAGATGCTCAACCACTGACCACCCAGGCATCCACTTTTTGTTATTGTTTTTTTTATTTATCAGCAAATAAAGGGCCCCCTTCGGTGAGTGGGTCTATTGAGAACCAAAACTGGCCTAAATCCATTCCTGAGACCCTGCTGCCTGGCCCTCAGGCTGACTGCTCAGGCCCCGAGAGGTCTCACTGGTAATGAGGCACAGCGTGAGGGTCAAATGACAGAGTACCTGGCAAAGTGGCTGTAAGCCCAACAGACATCCCACCTCCTGACCAGGCCACCGCCACAGCATGTCAGAGATGCCACATGTGGGCCCAAGAGTGAAGGTGATGCCTCACCCCCGGACGGCCTGGTCAGTGAGTTGTCAACTTGGCAAAAGGATGCCGCTTGGCGTCTGCCCCCGCAGACTTGGTGTCTGCATGAAGCGAGGTTTTGCAGCAGAGCCCCAGCCAGCAGCATAGTGTGTGTCCAGCTGAGACACCCCCCCAGGAAAGTAGTTAGGTTCTGCGAGGATCACCAGCCTCTCCACAGGGCTGCTTCCATTCTGGACAACTGAGTAGCACACAGCAGGCGCAAGTTCCAGATTAAGCCAGGGACTCTGCCCCAAGCTCATGGGTGTGCAGAGAGACCCCCGTTCTGTGAAGTTCACACGGAGCTGGGTATAAGTGCTCTACTGCACAACACTCCTGCCCTCTGCCCCCGTCCTGTGCTGCATGCTTCCACTAGGTCACAGCCTTCTGAACGACGACCGCACAGCCCACCAGCCTCAGATCTGACCTGTGAGCGCTTCCGGCTGGCACAGCCCCGAACCATGGCTGTCGGTGCAGTAAGTGAGGCAGTTGAGACAGTTCGGCACCGGGGACATGGGCAGGCTGTGCCAGGAGCTGGGGAGAGCATCTCATCAAATATCCAAAGCTGTTCTGATTTCAGTGGAAGCAGTTCTGGGAAGCGGCAAGGCTGACAAGAAGAGATAGCACCAATGTCTCACAGAGGCTGAGGCCTGGGGGTGAGGCCACGGGCAGCTGCTGCACACCCGCACCCTCCTCTCCAGGAGGCTGTGATGATAGCCCGCAGGGGCTACCCCTGGGGGACTAGTGCCTGCCCCAGTGGTGGGATCACCCACACCCCCAAGTTCTTCAAATGCAAACAATGGCCACCATGAGGGCCACAGCCTAGCTAACACTCCCAAGGTCCACCAATTCCAGGCAAACGTGGTCACATGCAGCCTGTGATCCTGTCAGGGCCCTTACTGTGGTGCTGCGACCATGACTAGTCTGTTTCCTACATGGCCGAAAGGTGGCTCCTTGAAGGGTGGGTGTCTCACCTGTACTCACCATGCTTTCCGGGGGGAGCAGCCCACGCCACCAAAACCCACATTTCCGTGGGGTGGTGCCTTTGGGGTCTTGGGGCGAAGGCTGCTGATGGGTACCTTTCTCGACCCTCGCAAAGAAAACTTGAACCCTTGGGGCCAACAGGGCCAGAGCCATGGGTTTCCTGCCGACCATGCACGCTGCTGCCAGTCTGGTTCCCCACAAGCCATGCTGACCCAAGGACGTTAATGCACAAGGAGCAAAAGATGGAACATGCAAGTGGGCGCTCAGTAAGGCAAGACCTTCCCCTGCTTCAAAAGATGCCACCAAGAACATGGCAAGACAATCACCAACTGGGACAAACAATGCAAATTGGGCACCGGCTGAGGGACCTGTCTCAGGACAGAGAAAAACCGCCACTTGACAAAACCAACAGAAGCTTAGAGGAGAAAGGGGAGAAAGCAGGGACCAGACCTTCCTCCCCTAGAGCCCTGCCCGAGGCCACGCCTGTCTGCAGCAGGCAGCCAGACACCACTTCACACCCACCCAGGCAGCCAGGATCAGACAGACAATCATAGGACAAGGACGATTGTGAGGGAGGCCAGGAACCTCAGCCCAGTGGGAGGGGCTGGAAACACACAGCTGTCCTAGAAGGGGGCCCTTCAGCAGGAGAGACCCAAACCCCCGAACACGGCAGGGGCGAGGGGCCCCCGCGATTGCCTGTAACTGTTGACCAGAGGCCTTAGCAGCCACACAGGCACCTAATCCACACAGTCTGCAGTTCTGTGTGTTACACGTGTTGTGTCCTTACAGTAAAGTAAGCTACACAAAACAAAGTGCTACTAAGAAAATCAAAAGAAAGAGAAAACCCAGGGTTGAATTTGCACATGTGGTAATTCACACGGCCTGTTTACAAGACGAACTGTCCTTCAGGACGAACCTCAATGCTGTCTTATACGATACAAAATCCTGGAGACATTGTACATATTACTAACACTGACATCAAAAAATGCAAAGATGGTGTGAAAAATAAATTCATACATATTTACAGGTATAACAGTTCACGCACTTGATAACGAAGCAGCGATAGCACTGCCTTCTGGAAGCCTCGCCCATCCACTAAGAAACAAACTGTTACAAACCTTTTATTTTACAACATATAGGATTACGGTCATATTCATAATACAGTACCACAAACTTTTTTACATGCTTTTAAAACCACTGACTTGTGATGATAGGCCCAAAGCCACTTTCTCCAGTTCCTCCAATTATGAGAAAGAAGCCAATTATACCATAATTACTTGAGAGCAAAGTTACAGAATCAGGAGAGCAAGCTTGCCTGAGCCACAACTGCCTCCAGTAGGACGTGGGCACCTGAACTATCAAGTGGCCCCCCGCAGACAAGTGGGTTCTCAGCATCGCCATCAAACATCACCCTCAGAGGCTCAGGTTTTACACACAAAACCCCTAAGGAAAGGAGAGCCCATACCAAAGGTCAGGGAATGTTCTGGTCTGGCCCCATCTGGACCACAAGATGCCCTGGTCTAAGCTATGGAAGGGGTGAGTGGTGGCAAGGACTCCATGATGAAGGGGCCTGGCCTTGCAGAGACCCCAGCCTGCTCCCACTGAGCCAGGACCTGGTGCCAAGACACTGGCAGCAGCATGGGGGTGGAAGGACCGAGCCACCAGGAGTGTAGGCAGCTCTTGGGAGGGGAGAGTGTGAAGAGCAGCTGGCTTGGGGAGACATGGGGTCACAGGCTTCTAGAAGCTACTCTGTGCAAGGCAAGGGATGGGCGAGGCCTCAGCGGCCAGCTGGGCAGCTAGGGCCATTCCAGGATGACACTGTGGCCTGGCTAAGGCCAGGGGCGGCGTGCTATATGCAAACGCAGGAGCTCAGGGCAGGAGGGCAGGTGGCTCCTGAGGCCCACCAGGCCACCTCCCCTAGTCGTGTGGTCTGGTGTCCTGGGCAGTGGGCACCACAGGAGCCCTACTCCAGCCAGCTCTCAACCTGGTACCTGTTCACAGATGAGAGAAGGTGTTGCTTGAAACCACCACCTGGCACAGCATCGGGCCCCCTGCACTGAGCCGGAGCCCCTACTCTCAAGCGTCAGGTCGGCATCTGGGCCCCTCCCTTCCCAGCACCCATGCTCTGACACTCCCTCATCTGTTCCCTGACTCTCGGTTCCTGAGAACTCAGATCCCTGGGGCTGGTACCTGGGAGGCAGCACATTCAGCAGCATTGACTTTGGCATCATCTGTGGCCCCATCCTGGTTTATGAACCACTTGGAAGACAAAGCAGCCCTGCCCATCCAACCTCAGGTAATCTATAACCGTGAGAACTAGCCTGTGTCCCCCAGACTGAGGCCTCAGAGCCCACAGGCCTTGGAAAGGCAAGTGGGAGGACTTCTCACAAATCAGCAACATTGTGTCTGAGCACAAGTGAGCACTTTTAACAGGTAGAGATGTCATAGGAAAACCACATCTAGGGTTCTGAATACACGCATCTGTTTCCTAACTTAGAGACTAAAAAGCAATTCTTTCTCATGGTTTGGCACATTTTAACACAGAATTCAACCATGAAGTGACATATCCAAGCTGGAAACTTGGTGCAGGTTTAGAACTGGGGCAGGCAGGACCTAGCATTTAGGTTGCCCACAGCTTCCAGATGACCGGAAACTTTTGTTACATTAAGCTCACCAGGACAGCTAAAGCCCAGGTATGGCCCGGAGGCACGAAGCCATGGGTTTCATGCTCCAGAGCAAAGATAGCAGCTTCAGGCTGGGCCTCTGGAGAGAGCTGAGGGAAGGGCCAGTGGCCACACTGGGGTGCTGGGGGTCTCTCCATGACACTTGGACAGAGGGCGCAAAGATTCCAGTATTCATGTTCTAATTCTCCTCTCACTGAGTGGGTCAGCAGAAACAGCCAAGACCACAAATTAAGAGATGAAAGTATTCATAGAAACATCGTTAGGGCTTCAAAGCAGCCTGCCCCATGATGCGGACAGGCTATGACCACCCCCAAAGAACATGTGTGCTTCTCGGCCCCATGGCACTGAGGCCTGGAGTCCTCCACAACTGCTCCAAACATCAGAGGAAACAGTACAACGTCCCTGGCAGGAGTGGACCTCGGGAGGAAAAGCTCACGCACCTGGGACCAAAGATGAGAAAAACTATATGACATGTCTGCTGCACTGACCCAGGGGGCCTGCCGTGACCACAGTGGTCAAGGACCACCCCCACCCAGCCTGTGCTAGGAGAGCCCCACGTCCACGAGTCCAAAGTGGAGGCTGAGATCAGCAGAGTCAGGGGGCAGCACCACACACCCCACTAATCACCCCAGGCCCCAGGGCCTCATCCAACAGAGCAATGGGTACAAGCACTAAAACAGACCTAGTTCAAGATGAGTAAATACATACAGAAAAAATGTGAGAAAGGAGTAAGACATCAAAAAAGATCACACAGATTGGAAAAAAAGCAGAACTTTCCAGAATAAAAATAGTTCTCAAGGAAATTATTCAAACGCAGTGCAGAGGAAAGCGAGATGAACACACAAGAGAGGGTAACAGACGTGAAAGAGAAGAGAAGGAATCCCAGAAGGAGAGAGCCTGGAGACAGTGCCTAAGAACCTTCTGTATCTGGTAAGAGGCCCTCAGGTTTCGGAGGTGAGGCAGAGGAGGGACCTTTCAGGTTCAAGGTCAACGCCATCACACCACCACCACCAAGGTCAAGAAAGTGCCGTGTTTCCCGGGCCACGAAGCCTCAGCTTCAGTGTCTGATGTAGCAAATCCCCACAGATGCAGGACCCATGTGGGAAGCAGGGTCCTAAACACACCCTGTGGCGGCCACGTGGCACCTCCCTGTGCAGGGCAAGCAGCAGAGGCTTCCTCCCAGCTTCATAGGGGTCGGCATACCCTACAACACAAGGACACAGGACCGTGTAGAACGCAGCGACTCCGACCACACCCGCATGCTCAAGGGTGCGGCCGCCCCCTTGTTGACTTGTCCTGTGCCCCCCTCCTCTCCCATGTGTCCTGTCCCCCTCTCCCTCTGCCAGTGAGAGGCCCAGGAAGTACAGCTTGGATGGTGTCCTCTTTGACACCTTGGGCCATGGCTCCTGGTCCACAGCGCCCCCCCACCCCCAACTGGGGATGCTAGATGCTTTGTGACAGAATCCAACTGTCTCCTACAGGTCAACTCTAAACCCCCTGCTTAGAGCCACCCTAAATCAGCCCAAGACCTGCATTATGGACCATTCCTGAAGATTTTACAGTTCTAGAAACTGCATAGCTATTTTTATAAGTACCATTAATATTTTCCACAGGATAATTCATGTTTCATATTATGCTTAAATTAACCTATTTCTGATTATTGTGGTACAGAGGAAGTAGATTAAATTTGCAAGACAACGCCAAACCCCAAAATGAAGTGAAAATAGCAATTTTAAAGATTCACCTTGATCTCTTAAAAAAAATTAAGTAGGTCATCTTTTCTGTTACTTCCACACTGTTGAGAGTAAGTTAAGTCTTCTCTAAGGACATTTAGTCACGGACTACTGGGCCTCATGCCCCTGCCCAAGAATCCAGGGCTCTGACACTCGCAGCACCAGTCAGCACCTTCCTTCTCCAAGGACCCCCAGACCTCTGCCAATCGTGGCCTGTGCACCACGGTGGAAGGACACAATATAGGCTCCAGCTCCCAGGAGGAGAAGCCCCCCAGGGTTGGGCAAACTACTGGGCCTGGAGATCACCTACCAGCCCATCTATGAAAACACAAAAGTACCCCTCGAAACAGAGGGTGGAGCAGGGAGGGTTGGAGTGGCCCAACCCTCTATCCCTTCTGCAGACTCTGGGGTTGGGGGGCACATGCATGGTTCCCAGGGCTCAGTCACCTTCAGGAGGGGAGGGAAGAGGCTCACCTCCACCCTCGAGCCCACCCCACAGACTCACCACCAGCCCTCCTGACACCAAGGTCTCCCAAGCCCCTGAAAAACCTCACCTTTTGCATCAGAAAATGTGTGGGAAGTCCCCAAAGGGACAAGGTGGGGTGGAATGGAATCTTTCTCTTCCTTGACAGTCACCGGAAAGTAACTGTTAAAGGGCCCAGAACAACAAAACAGAACTCCAAGAACAATGAAGCTGGCTTGAAAAATCAATGGTGTTTGTTTTGGGGCTTCTTCTTCTATTTTTTTTTTTTTTTAAGATTTATTTATTCATGAGACACACACACACACACACACACACACACACACACACAGAGAGAGAGAGAGAGAGAGAGAGAGAGAGAGAGAGAGGCAAAGGGAGAAGCAGGCTCCATGCAGGGAGCCCGACGTGGGACTTGATCCCCGGTCTCCAGGATCAGGCCCTGGGTCCAAGGCAGGCGCTAAACCACTGAGCCACCCGGGCTGCCCCTGGGGCTTCTTTTAATGCTCCACCAATACTCTCGGTTTTTTTGAGAAATGGTGAGCAGGAGGGTCTGGCCCTAGTGCTCAACTGTCACATCTGGCCTCCAGCCCCTGCCAGAGATGACAGAGACAAACACACCCTCCATCTGCCGTCAAAGCAGATGCTGCGCACAGGAATGTGGGATGGGCAGCTCTACTCTGGACCATAGACCCTCGGCCCACAAAGGCCCCTCTGGAAGGATGGCCACACCTCCTCCCCCACAAGCTTCACACAAAGACTAGCGAGACTCAGGGACCCTAGCAGACCCAGCCCAGGGAAGGGTACTGCTCTGTGGAGGGAGCACTCCTGCCAATGCCCCGTCACCCTGGGTCAGGCTCGCCCTCCAACGTGGAAGCAACAGCCACACTCTCCGCTCATGTCACGCAGCCAGAAACATGGGGAGCTATGTGAGAGGCACCAGGCGGTAGCCACCTGCTTCCCACCTCCTGACCCCCACCCCTGCCCCTCCCTTGGGCCCATGGCACTAGTCCCTTCTCTTGCCATCAGGGGGTACATGGGCTCCTGTGGTGCCATCTCCTTACTACTACTGTCTCCATTGCCTCCCATGTGGACAGCGCCCCTCTGACCCTCAGGGAGCTGCATGTCCTTGCCTAGAGTGGGGACCCCAGGCTACCCTCAGCTGCTCCCCTTAAACCTACGGGTACCTCCCACATGCCCCCATCACCTGGCCTTGTGCTCTGACTGGGACAAGGCCTCATGTGTGTGCATGTGCAGGCACATGGGGTGCACACTGTTGTGTGACCTGTCATCTGTTAGAAGGGGAAGGCCTTAGAGAAAAGGCACTGACGGGGTCAGGGGGTACTTTGCAAGTCTATACTGGGTGTGGGGTGACACAATCTGAAATGAGGGGAGTCCTGACAAGGACCTCAAGGAGCAGTCAGCTCTGCCCCAACCCCAGGGACCCAGGGGACTGTTAGCAGAGCAAAATGTCAAAAGAAACTCCTTTCGACCACAAATCCAGTGGGGCTGGCAGAGGCAGGGGTCACAGGTGGCTCCAGAAGAGAGACATCCCCCTGCCCCTGAATATCAAGCCTGACTGCTGGCGTGTCCAAGGGGTGGACCAAGATGCTGCTGTATCCTCAGACCGGCCATCACACACTTGGAGCAGAAGCCACACCCGCAGGCCTCTGGGACCCGGGGGCCTCCTGCTTCTGGCCAACTTCCAGTAAAAGGCCTGCTCCCTCCTTGAAACTCTGAATCTGCTGCCAGTCACAGGTCTGCGATGTGGCTGCACCCCCAGAGCCTTGGACAGGAGCAGAGGAGAGGTGTTTCATCTCAGAGGAGGAATTAGCAGGTAGACAGGATCACGGGAGGCAGCAGAGCCCTTGTGCATAGCTTCATCTCAGTTTCCTACCACAGAACACTTATCCCACACAAAAGTTATGTCCCTGGCCACACACACCTCTCCAGGTGTCATCTCACCCTGTCACCCATTCCTGCAGGAGCAGCAGCCAGGCCCAGAAAGCTAGCGAGCCCAAGCCTGCCAAACCTCCTTGCAAAGAAAGCCTCCCATCGGCTCAGCCCCTCCTCCCACATACAAAGGCTCCAAGGCTCAGCGCCCTCGATGAATTATGCATAACTGCTCAATTATGACAGGAGTCGTGGGAGGGCCGGTGTGGGGGCCCAGGAGGGGGAGGAGGGGGAGAAGCCTGGTGGCTGGCATCCTGGAGGAGGTGGCAGGGGGTACTCCCAGCCCAGCAGGGCAATCAGCATCTGCATGTGTGCATGAAACAGGTACAGAGAGCTGCCTGGTATTTGGGAGGGATCGAAGGATGAAGAGCTCCGAACTCTAGCTTCTGGGTCCCAGGTACTGGCTAGCTATCACCCGAGGCCCCAGGGCCCTACTGTAACCCCAACAGGCTGACGACTCTGACTCCATCAGAGAAGCACAGAAGAGCTGCTAAAGCCCTAGCACTAGTGGGAGATCCCCCTGGAAGACACACAGGGTGCCACAGGCCCCAGCCCCACACCTCCCACCCTGAGCACCCAGGGGAGACACACAAAGGCAAGGGCTGGGCACCCCCTAATGAGACCTGAATTTCAGTGCTGACCCTGCAGGCGATCTCGTCTGCAAGACCATTAATCAAGAGCAGGGGCTTCAGGAAAGGCAGAGGAAGACAGGGATGAGGCCTCTCTGCTCTCCGACAACCCATCTGGCTGGCCCCCCGGAGGAAGAGGCTCACAGCCCATACACACTCAGGATACGCCCCTTGGAGGAAGGTGGGCTCAGATGGGGAGAACTGCCTACTAATGCCTGCTATCCATGGGAAGCTGACCCAGCAACCCACCTGGGTGGGGGGCCCATGGGCACAGAACCTGGCAATGATGCTTCCTGGAGCCCAGCCTGCCCACACTGGAGATCTCCAGTTCTCCCAGGCCAGGGAACTTCTCCTGTTAGGACCAAAACTTCCCAGGCTGCAAAATAAAAATAAAAATACCCCCAAGTGGCATCCACTCACAAGAGGACATGCAGTCTTGTCTCCACAGAGGAGGAAAGTCTGCCAGGCCCCCCAGAGCCTAACACTTGCATGAGGAGCTGAGAACCCCGTAGGCCATCTGACCCCCCACAGTAGCTCTGGAGGCAGGAGGGCAGTAGGAAAAGGGGTCTGGGGAAGCCCACCCTCTGGCACTCACAAGCTAGACCTCTGGTCACTGACTTTTTAATCTAAAAGGAAGATATTCCTCAGGCTGGCTCTATGGGCATGCAGTGTGTGCACTGGGTTTAATGCTCTGGAATTCTCAATCTTATCTTTGATAAAATGTGGTTTATGACTGAAGTCCGATGGGAGAACAGAGCATGTGTGGAGCCAGTGAGACTCACAGAAGGGAAAGGGGAAGAGTGACACCCAGAACAAGCACAGGTGCCCCCAATCCCAGGAGGCCAGTGCACCCTCTCTCCCAGCCAGGGCCCATCCTCTGAGCCCAGCAGGACATGTGGGGGGCAGGGGGCACGGCTCTCTCACTCTAGCCCGCTCCCTGAAGGAGGGCACTGGGGGCACATGTGTTGCAGGAAGTGACCAAGAAACCACCGAGTCAGCTCCATGCTGTTTCCACTGTTCCGGGTAAGGAGGAAATATACATGCATGTTCAAAGCACAAAACACAACCATGCGACTCCAGTGACCTTGCATCCAAGTTAGTGGCTCTTGAGTTTGCATTTAAAACTGGCACCCCGGGCAGCCTGGGTGGCTCAGCGGTTTAGCTCCACCTTCAGCCCAGGGCGTGATCCTGGAGACCCGGGATCGAGTCCCACATCGGGCTCCCTACATGGAGCCTGCTTCTCCCTCTGCCTGTGTCTCTGCCTCTCTCTATGTCTCTCCCATGAATAAATAAATAAAAATCTAAAAAACAAACAAACAAACAAACCTGGCACCCCATGATATATAAAGATCAACAGTACAACCTGGGGCAGGAATTTAAACTTTCGATTATTCCTTCCTTGAAATGACATTAAATAGCAATACAGATCAGCAGGACGAGTTGAAAGACTGCAAAAAAAGGGAACACGTTTGCATTCTAGTGGCTTTTGCATTTTCCTCCTGCTTCCCAGAACCAGGCCCCAAATGCTCGATTCATACCACCACCACAGATCCTGCAGTCACACCACCTCGGCCATAGCCACACAGTCCCCAAGGAACCCAGGCAGAGGCTTCCCACCGACAGCAGACTCCAGCCAACCCACAGGCATCCGTGAGTGGTACCCCAGAAGCCTCCCAGGCCAGAGCCTGGCAGCTGAACCTCCCCTCACCCCAGACACAAGACCCTGGGGGGACATTTTCTAATCCACTAGACAACAAAATCTTCTGAAGGATGAGTCTTAAGCCCACTTGTTAACACCTTGCAAATGCATGTGGAGAACCAGCTGATGACTGGAGAGTATTCAGTGAAGCCCACAGTCCACCATAGCCCCAGCTCAGGATGCCCAGGCCATTGTTTCCACTGATACTACTCCCCGCCAGCTCTGAAGGGGAGCCGGAGCATGACACACTTCATCAAGCTCAAGACTCAAGAACATTCCAGTGGGACCACAAAGGAATAAAACTATACATCAGCAAGATCAATGTTTTCTGGGGCACCTGGGTGGCTCTGTGGTTGAGCGTCTGCCTTTGGCTCAAGGTGTGATCCTGGGGTCCTGGGATCAAGTCCCAAATCAAGCTCCCCACAGGGACCCTGCTTCTCCCTCTGCCTGTGTCCCTCATTAATAAATACAATCTTTAAAAAAAAAAAAAATAAGAGATTTTCTGTGCTCTAATTAAAGTTAAAAGGAGGGCAGCCCGGGTGGCTCAGTGGTTTAGCACTGCCTTCAGCCCAGAGTGTGATCCTGGAGTCCCACATCAGGCTCCCTGCATGGAGCCTGCTTCTCCTTCTGCCTCTGCCTTTCTCTCTTGAATAAATAAAATCTTTTTTAAAAATTAAATTAAAAAAATAAAATTAAAAGTAAAAATGTTTTTTCTTTTTATCACCAGAAAGGCCTAATCTGGGGATGTATTTGTAAAGAAAAGCATGTGGGGATCCCTAGGTGGCGCAGCGGTTTGGCGCCTGCCTTTGGCCCAGGGTGCGATCCTGGAGACCCGGGATCGAATCCCACGTCGGGCTCCTGGTGCGTGGAGCCTGCTTCTCCCTCTGCCTATGTCTCTGCCTCTCTCTCTTTCTCTCTTTGTGACTATCATAAATAAATAAAATTTTTTTAAAATTAAAAAAAAAAAGAAAAGAAAAGAAAAGAAAAGAAAAGAAAAGAAAAAAGAAAAGAAAAGAAAAGAAGAAAAGCATGTGTGTTGTCCCTCAACTCCCCTCTCTACACTAGACACTGATGAGGACAGTCTCAGAAAGGACATCTGAGCATGACTCCCACTCCGCAGGCTGCAGGCTGTCAGGTCAACAGGCCCCCAGAGGAGGGCCACATCTGCACCCACCACTACACCTCCAGACCACCTGGGGGTGGAAGGGAACAGAAGGAAACCAACCCAAACCTGCATGGTCAGCCGACACCCTGCCACAGGGCAGGTGCCACATTAGGGGTCTGGGCCCTGGAGGGGCTCTTAGGAGGGGAGATGAGCATGGTGACACACATTGGGCCCCTTACCTTGGCAGTGGCTGTCATGTCCATACATGCAAATGGCCCTGAGCAAAGCACAGTGACCAGAGCCAAGCAAGGAGGCTGAGGCAGGTGGGAAGTGTGTGCAGAAAGGAAGATACTTCTTGCTCATTACCATGGCACAGCAAAGCCCCGACCCTTGTGCAATGATCTCCACTCAGCTGGGCAGTCCCACCAGCAGGAGATGGGTTCCAGGGTGGCTGCCCCCCATTCAGCAGCTGCCTAGGGCTACCCCTCGCCCCCAGGCCAGGGTGGCAAAGGAGGCCAGGGTGTGGAGGAGAGACCGTGTGTGAACTGTGTCCCTGAGCTGCTCCTGGCCATTACAGCAGCTCTAGAAGCGACCACTTTCACCTTCCCAGCCAGGAAGTGGAAATGCGAGGCCAGCCCCGCCCACACGCCTGCTGTGTTTTGCTTTCCCAGCACCCGCCTCCCAGCCGCACACCACCCCCCCAGCTCCCGCCCTGTTTTCTCTCCATAGAAACCGACACAACAGCCCAAGTGGACAGGGGGGGCGCTGCCGGGCCACAGGGCCGCCTCCACTTCCGGGCTGTGGCAAGAAGGCTGGCCAAGGACCAGCAGAGTCACCACTAGTGCGTCCCGAGCGCCGGAGGGTGAGAGGCGGCTCGAGGGTCCTCAGAGGAGGGCGTCCTAGACTCGGACACAGCCAGCAGGAGCTCAGAGGCCAGCACCAAACCACCAGGGCTCAGACCAGCGCACAGAAAAGCAGAGCCACCAGTAGGGGTCCCCAACAATGTGAATTCTCCCTCGGAAACAGACACACAGCATACTCTGCAAAATGCACGTGTCACCCTCACACTTTGGCAAGCTGGGACCAAGTTCTCCAGGGGGATCCAGCCCCTTCTGTCTGAGGTTCAGTCACTGCCAGGTGGGTGGAGCCGGACAGGGGACAAGAGGCTCTGACAGGCCTTGGGCCAGCACTGGTCACGGCTGGGGAGGTGGCTGTGTGGGTCAGAACAGGCCCAGGTGGGCACTGGCCCAGAGGGACCCGGAGGAGAGCCAGGACTGTGTGCGTCACAGAAGCCTCAGCCAGGGGCCCAGAGTGAAGGATTCAGACCACTTTCTCATCTGAAAATTGGGTTGACACAGGCTCTGCTATCTTAGAACAGCCAAGAGCAAAGAGAATGTAGCAGCATTCCTGGAAACCACCAACTCAAAACATGTCCCGCCATACAACAGGAACCACAATGTTTAAAACACAACACCTCCCTAAACTTCAAAATTCTTCACAAAGTGCAAACAGGTTAATAGGTCCAAGACCCCAAGACTCCCTTCCTGATGGCCCAAGGACAGGCTCCCGGCCCCTGCAGGAGAGGGGGGCTGGCAGCAAGCCCCCCCCCCCCCCAGGATGCAGGCCTGGCAGACGGAGGCAGCTTGGCTCAGGGCACCAAGGTATTCACTGAGACTGCCAGGCCAGCGTTCAGTGATATCCCTGCACTGGGAGACCTGGCCCAGCACTTGACCACACACTACCTCACTGGCCTATGCCAACACTAGCCTGGTGTCTGCCCACCCTCCTACCACTGCATGAAGCCAAAGACCACATGGGGAAGGGTGGGGTCTCCCAGGAAAGAATTTGGCAGAGCGGGGCAGCCCAGCTGGAGAGCAAGGCCAAGAGCCCTCCTGCACCTTCTCCTCAGCAGAGGATGAGGGCGACTGGGAGCCCCCGCCGCCCCAGTCCCTGGAATAAAGGGTGGAGGGCTGCGGACAGTGTCAGAGCCAGTGGGCATGGAAAAAAGGGATTTCGGTGGTTTGGGAGAGCCCTACCTACCACAGTCAGCAGAGGCTGACCCTTGACCCCTGGGGTCCAGCCTGGTTCCACCTGAGCACTGACCCTCACTTCCTCTGATATTGTGTTCCAATCATTTAATTAGACAGATTAAGGTCTCTCGGTTTTGTTCTTAAACATTCATATGATAGCCTGTATCCTTGCTGGTTCTGGAGACTACATCTATCTTCAGATGTTAGGCAGTACAGTCTCCCAGAACTTAGGAGGAGCCCTTTCTATGGGCCACCAAGAAAGGCTACACAACCAAGACACACCGCTGATGTTGGTCAGAGGGGTATAACCTGAGGGCATGCTTGTAGGTGGGGACGCGCAGGCCCCTCTTTTGGTGACACGAGGGGCGGCTTCCCAGAGAAGAGGCCATGGGGGGAACTGGGCACACTACACTGGACTGACTCCTCAATGACCAGAAACACAGATGACTAGAGAGTGGGGCAGGGTCACCACTTAATCTGCTTTTTAACAGACCCCACTTTAAACAGTGAAAGGAAAACGCTGCTCTCCAGAGAGCCCAGGGAAGAAGGGGGAGCAGGGTGTGCAGGCCCTTGGTTTCCCTCCCAGGATACTCACAATGGACCAGAATTAGGGAGAAAGAGCCCTTCTGTCTGCCGGGCTGGGACTGTGGGTTTGCCTTGGCGGGGGGACAACTTTCCACTGGCCCGCGCCCCTCCCCCAGCTCCCTGCACTTGCAGCTGGAGCTGTCCTCAGAGGGAAGGAGGCATTTCCTGTGCCCCCCCCTTCCATTTCCCAACATTCTTGGCAAGGCCAGGGAAGAGAAAGCAGCAAGAGCAGGGACGAGGCCAGTCATGCCCCCAGGCACACACGGTTACACGATGGAGGACACGGTGCACAGAGGAGCCCAGCGGGGCAGGGGGAAGGAGAGGCACTGCTCTGTGTAGAGGATTCCCTCCTGCTAGAGTATCCACCAGCCCCCCCACCACTCCCCCACCAGAGATGTAGGAAGATTGCATGAGCAGGCAGGAGGCAGGGGTTTCAGGACAATGGCTGAAATGCAAGCCTGGTCTGTGGTTAAGACAATGTTCCAAGACACAAGAGAGCTAGGTGGACAGGAGTTCAGGGGACTGTCCAGTCACTGGCCACTAAGTCTCCCAAGCAGTCATGGCACAATGGGAGGGGTGCCCTCTGCCAGCCCCTCTCAGCATCTCAGCTCCCCACTGGGCCAGGAGGAAGCCCTGAGGGCCCTGGAGCCTCAGAGACACTAGGCCTGTGGCAATTGCTCAAGAAGCATCTGCAGCATGTGAAGGTGGGAGATCAGGACAGGAAGGCCAGGCCAGCCAGGGTGTCCTGATCAGAAGCAGGCTCCAGAAGGAGGCAAGGGCTCCACCCAGGCGCCTTTTCCTATCTCCTGCTGAAAACCACAGGATGCCTTTTCTTCCCAACCCTCCCCAAAGGCTGTCAGGAGGCTCTGGGTATCTCTAGGAACCTCAGCCCCTGGGGCAGGTGCTCAGCCAGAAGGAGGCCACAGGACTCTAGCATAAGCTTCCCAGGGGTCAAGGCAATGGCTGCAACAGTGGTGATGGTCCCCACCCCAAGGGCAGGGCCAACCTCCAAAGACGCCCCACTCCCTGGGCACACCTGTACCCTCTCGGCAGGCGTAGGATGGGGGCCATCCCACCTGACTTGCAGGTTATGTATCTAACAAGAACTAATCAACTATGGCCACATGGTGGCCATTTGGTTGGACTTTGGCCGTGGAAAACCTACAGCTTATTTCACACTTGCTGACCTTGGACATCCCTCCCCAGGACCCCGGCTTCTGCTCAGTTCCTTCCCAATTTGCCTGGAGTCCACGGGGCCAGCACATCCATCAGTGGAGCAAGGAGAGGCCCATGGCTCTGACGACAAAGCATGGGCTGGAGGGAGAGGTAGGCATGAAGGGGCACGTTTTTGTCCTGGTGAGCACAGAGGGATTTCTCCATGTGGAGCTGTCTTTAAATCAGGTTTAGAAATCCAGATTCGAGAATGGCCCCAGGGCTCCTGTCTCAGCAGCTGAGCTTCCCAGCCTCCCGGCAAGGACAAACCACAAACCTAGTGCCTGAGCCAGCATGGCCAGACCTGCAGCCAGTTCACCGCTGTTCAGCTTGAAGGATGCACTGCCAGCCTCGCAGCCACAAGACTCTACCCTGTATGGAGAGCAGGGGGCCCTGGCTTTCTACTGGTACACTGAGTGTGAGCACTTGGCTTGAGCAGCTACTTTGGGCCACGAAGCAGGAAGCAAGTAGGAAGGACTGTCCAGAGAGTGCCAGTCTGCCCAGAGCTTCTGCCTCCAGACGCCACTCCCTGGAGGGACAAAAGCCTGGGGCCCCACCCCACTCCTTTCCATGGAGTCTCCCAGCACCTCAATTACCCCAACGCCGCTCCTTGCCAGGGAGGCAAAGGACAGAAGGCAGTCGCACTCATCGATGCCAGGGGTGACAGGGACCCTGGAACCCCCTAAATTTCAGAACAAAGGGCAGGCTGGTGAACGTGTTAGGTAAGAAGCTATAGGAAGAGATCTTCATCCTTTCCACACAAAAGCAGCAGAGTCGGCCCCCAGGAACCCAGGACTCCTGGGAAAGCACCACCCTGCTGCCCGCTGCTCCAACCCCACCCCCACTTCTGCTCCAGGGACTCCTGTCCCCCCTGCTCCAGGCATCCCACACAGGAGACCACAGCACCGCTCCAGGCCAGAGCCCACAACTTCTTACCCCCAAGATGCTGAGTCCCTGCCCTAGGCAGCAGCAGGTGGTCTCCAGGCTTCCAACCTCCCTGGTGGTCCTGCACAGCCTCCCTTCTTTAGAGGATCTCTGACTGTGGCAGGTGAGCTTCAGAGAGCAGAGAGGGTTCTGGTGCTGGGGGCGGGATGAGCAAGACCACCTTTGGCAAGCTCAATGTGGGGGAGTATGGAATCCTGGCCTTGTGCTTGGGCTGTGGGCACAGCGGCTGGAGGAGGCTGCGGGGGCCTGAGGAGACACCAGAGCCTACAGGCTGCTGTGGATCAAGGCTCTCCCAGGACGACGTCCCAGGCTCAGACTGGAAAGCCTGAAACAGTAAAGATGAAACTTCAGTCCCAGGGCTTCCATGGCTGAGAAGACACGAGCACAGAGAGGCTGCCTCCCCCCAGGACCCAGCCTCAATTTCCTCTCAGGCATGTGGGACCTGCAAAATCCATGCAAAGGCCAGAGGGGCAGGCCAGGCGCAAAAGGCATGGCTGGGAGCCAGTGTGTCCCGGCAGGGGGGTGGGGGGGGTATGTGCACAGGACTCTCCCACAGAATCAGGGAAAGGGCAGGCTGTGGCTGGATGGTCCTGCCTCTGCCTCTGCCCCAGGCCAGGCCAGGCCCCCTCTGCAGCTTCTGGCAAACATTTAAAGACACAGAACATTTATGGAAATACCAAGACCCTCACACCCCTCTCCCACCCCAGGGCTCAGGGGGCGCTGAAAGAAAAGGCAGAGCTGCCCAAGCATCCTGGCCAGACCCCTCCAAGATCACAGGGAGAAGGAGCACCCCCAACCTAAGAACAAGCTTGGATGGTAGGCTGAATGCAGGCCAGGGGCTGCCACAGACCCCTCATCCCTCCACACACCTGTCTCCAAAGAGCCCACCTCTGCTGGACTCTCAAAGTGGCAGGGCATCCTCCTTATGGTAAAACAGACACGGGGCTTTGTGACTAAAGGAAGCAACCTCACAAGTGGGGAATCTGCATCATTGTCCATCGGAGACCAGCTTAGTGTCCTTCCCACTGCTCCATCTCTCAGGACCAGCCCCGGGGCTAGGATTCCCCAACACTGGATTCCCACCCCCTGCCCCAGGCCAGTCACTGTCATGGCCCTTTTCAAAGGTGGGGCCCCAAGACAATCCTGTCTGGCTGGAGCGACCCCCAGGGTCTCCCACAAAGCTCTTTCTGTCCGGGTAGGTGAGCAGTGCCCGACAGGAGGGACCTTGAGCTGCCAGCAAGCAAAGGACAACAAACACCCAACATGACAGAGGCACCGAGCTCCCTGAAAAACAAGGAGGCTGGCATGTGGCAACTCACCATCATTCAGCATCAGGGAAACAAAAATCACAATCACAACGAGATGCCCCCTCACACCTGTCAGAATGACTAAAATCAACAACACAGGCAACAACAGGTGTTGGTGAGGACATGAAGAAAAGGGACCCCTCCTGCTCTATTGGTGGGAACACAAGCTGGTGCAGTCGCTCTGGAAAGGAGTGTGCAGGTTCTTAGACAGTTACAAGAATTACCATATAATCCAGGGATTGTACTGCTGGATATTTACCCAAAAAAAAACACTCAATTGGGAAGATGTAAACACTCCTATGTTTATAGCCGCATTATTTACAGGAGCCAAGATATGGACACAGCCTGGATGGATGAGCCTCAATAAACAGAAAAAGACATGGTGCTTACAGTGGAATATTACTCGGCCATGAAAAAGAATGAGATCTCATCAATTGCAATGATGTGGATGGAGCTAGAGAGTACCATTCTCAGTAAAATAAGTCTGTTAAAGAAAGACAAATGCCACATGATTTTACTCATATGGGGAATTTAACAAACAAAAATAAGCAAATGGGGAAAAGAGAAAGGTACACCAAAAAACAGACTCTTAACTAAAGAGACCACATGGACAGTCACTGGGGTGGGGTGGTGTGGAGGGAGCTGAAGGACACATCTGTTGTAATGAGCACCGGGGATTGTGTGCAAGTGCTCAATCACTATACCGTACACCTGACACAATATTATACTGTAGTTTAGTTAGAATTTTTTTTAAAGTTTTTATTTATCTATTCATGAAAGATACAGAGAGAGAGAGAGAGAGAGAGAGAGAGAGAGGCAGAGACACAGGAAGAGGGAGAAGCAGGCTCCATGCAGGGATCCTGATGCAGGACTAGATCCTGGGACTCCAGAATCACGCCATGGGCCAAAGGTAGGCACTAAACCACTAAGCCACCCAGGGATCCCCTGGAATTTTTTTAAAACCTACTAAAAAATGGATATGGCAACAGGAGCAGGAGCCAGAGCATAGCCTCTCTCCCTTGTAGGGAGTGGCCCTTGCCCTGCGTCCTGTAAGTCCCACTGACTGACACACCTGACCTGGCACCCCACTTCTAGAAGCACGTTGTAGGGCTGCACATGGCCAGGCATCACTGGGGCTGCCTGTCGTGGGGTAGGATGGACGAGAGCCAGGCCGCACTGGGCGGGGGGACAACACAGGCTGTTCACATGCCAGAACACACACAGCCACAGTGTCGGCACAGAACCTCAGGCATCACGTGGGCAGAGACAGAGGGACGTTGAGTGTGTGGCACCCATCTGTGCCACATCGCGGGGAAGTGCACACAAGCTTCGTAGCAGAAACACTCTGACAGTTCAGAAAAGAAACCAGAACAGAGGTGTGAGGGTGGTTTCCCCAAATACTTCAGCACTTCCAGCCTGTGAACAATCTCCCTTTCCTGACAAACACAGAAAACGGAAGGACAGAGCACTGGGAGCGAGGTGGGGAAGCTGAGCTACAGGAAGGTAGGAGGGAAGATGACCGCCCTTGCCCAGAATGCTCTCAGTTACCTTGAGAACCAGAAGGTCACTCACATCCTCCATATACATGAAGTCTGCTGAATGACCCCAAGGTGGTCCACAGGAAGGGCCCCTTCAGGATGCCAAGCCCTAGAACTAGAACCCCAGAACCCTGGCCCCTCATCCTTGTGTGGTTGTGCACTCCCCCTCCGGAGCACAGAGCACATGGGCCAGCCCCTGCGCTGCCCCTCAGCTGTAGGGCCTACCAGTATCCCACATTCACAGTCACCAAGCCCTACAGAGTGAGAGGTTGCAGCGGCCCCTTTTAGAGACCAGGAGCTGGCACAGGAGTTCCACGGGCACTGTCACCAGAGTGCTCTTCCAGAGCCAGATGCCAGACCTATCCACCTCTGTCCTCCGCGCATGGGGTATGCGGAGTCTCAGCCTCAGGCTGCAGGAGAGTCAGGCATGAGGGCCTACCCTCCTATCCCACTGCAGGTGCACAGTGGAGAGGAACCAGGCAGACTGCTCCACCTCACTGTTCCACATCTTGCTCATAGGTCTGTGCAATGGCTGCATCTCACCCACAACACAAGTGCAAGCCCAGCTCACATCAGTCTACACCAGCACACCCAAGAATCTACTGGAATGGCACAAATGGAAAAGCATGGCCAAGAAGGAGAACAGTGACCACCAGCCTGGGGCACAGAGCCCACTGAACCTGAGTCCCAGGTGTGTGCCACAGACCCACAAATGGTACTGCATAAAGGACCAGATGGCCTCAGGGGTCATCTAAGGAAGAGCAAGCCTGGGACAGACAGCTGGGCTTCGGGGCTGCTGGCAACGTAACAAATGTCTTCCTGGCGGAAAGGACAAGCAGCCTGTGTTTTCAGGTGCTCCCTCGGCCGGTGATCGCTTTTACTAACGCCCAGCAGGCCCTGATTTAAGACCTGGTGCTCCTGCCCCCTGGGAGGAAGCCTCTCTAAACGAGGTAAGTGGCCAGGGCGCTCAGTGGGGGGTAGGGGGGGTCCTGCGGGGGACACCTGGGGTCCAGGGATGCTGGTCAGAGGGAAACCACCGCACCGGCTGTCCCCTGTGGGCAGAAGTAGCTTACCTGTTCTGGGGGCCAGAGAACTGGGCCCAGAACACGCTGACAAAGGAGCGCAGAGACAACTCAGACTCTGACCCTGCAGACCACATGCTAAAACAGCAATAGGGAAGTCTTGGTTTTGATAAAACGTATAATTACAGCGAGGACAATATTTACAAGACACAGTGGTGTCTAATTTAAGGGCTTCTGGGGCAATCAGTCACAAGACAGAAATGCAAACCAACTCACCCTCCGTAGTTCTTTTTTTAAATCACAAAGGACTTCCCCATGCCTGAGCCCATGCAAGCTGCACACTCCCACATGCCGTCCCCACCCAGTCCTGCACACTCCCTGCGCACCCCCACACATGGCCGCCCACACACACTCCGTGCACACTCCCACATTCACACACTTCTGCACTCCCTGCACACAAGCCGCCCACACACACTCCCTGCACACCCCCACACTCCTATACACTCCCTGCACACCAGGTGTTCCCACACACTCCCACACTCCTGCACAACCCTGCACACCGGCCACCCACACACACTCCTGCATGTGTGCCACCCACTCCCACTCCCACACACTATCTGCACACTCCCTGCACACCCCCATACACGGGCCACCCCCCGCACACACTCCTACACTCACACACTTCTGCATACTCCCACACTCCTTGCACACTCCCGCACGCTCCCACACGGGACCGCCCGGGGTCCCTCAGCCCCACACACAGTCCCACATGCACAGATGGCCCTGGGACGGCCACCTCGATAGCCCCTCTGTGGAGCACTCTGCTCTGGGACATGGCACTGCCCCAACTAGCTCTGTTTTCCACTTGCCTGAAACCTCAGCCTGTATGTGTGTGTTCTCAGCTTCTAATGCCATTTTTAAGCTACAGAACCATTTCACCTTGGTGGCTTGCAATTCTAACCTCTTGGCGTGTTTTTCATCCCCTGAAAGGCCCTGTCAAAGCTCCACGCCTGTCCGTCTGTGCTGAGGGCGAGGGTCGTGGGAACTCCAGAGGCAGCAACAAAAATCAGGGCAGTGACCTTTTGACCCAGCTCTTGGCAGGGCCTACAAGGTGGCTGGGGGCGGGGCACCCCCACAGCCAGGCCACCCTCCCTGGGCTCTTCAGCTCAGATGGCCCTGCACCTGCCCATGGGGCCGCTGACCCCTGCAGAAAAAGAAACAAGTAGTTGGGACAGGCATGACCCCCCAGCCTCCCTGAACCAGGGAATGCCTGTTGTTTTGGGGACCAAGTCTCCTTTCAAGAAGTGGCTTTCTAGAAACCTAGCCAGGCAGCCCTTCCCCTACATCAGCCTCAACGGCTAAGACATTTGTCCTTGGCATCTCCCGGACCTTTGGCCCCCAGCCTGGGGGGGGAGGGGTTGCCCCAGAATCCCCCAAGTTCCCATGAGCCAGGGAGCCAACTGTGAGCCCCTGACGGATTGGTGGGCTCAAAGGCACAAAGGTTTCTGGGGGGTGGAGGGGCAGGAGCTGCTTGACATGAAGGAGAGTCTGGGCCAGTGCAGGGCACACGGAGCTCACAAACCCACCCTCAGCTCCAGCAGTGCTGATCTCGGCCTCCAAGTCCCCAGACTGGCCCTTCGCCCCCACGTGGCCAGGAGCAACAGGACACCACATGGGCCCTCCATTAAGGAAGGCTGACCGCTTGAGGCTTTGAGACCACCAGGCAAAAGCTACACACAGCCCAACCCCCACCCCTGGGGAAGAAGGCTACCTCAGGAAGGATGTCACCCAACAGCTCCCCCAAAGCCCCAGCAGACTTCTGGGGGTCAGCTGCCATCTACCTATATCAGCCAGGAAGAGCTAATGTGGAGGGGGCAGCATGAGGGCAAGCCTGACTACAGGTGAAGGGACTGTCCTAAAGGTCCCCTGGCTCCCCCACCCCCTACAGCGGGCAGTGACCCTATGCAGACCCCAGAGTCCCCAAAACCCCGCCCAGGGATGGCCCAGCAGGAGGGGGTTCAGGGAAACTTATCTGTGGGTCCCAGGCCTGGCCCCACAGCTGAGCCAGTGGAGAGTCCTGTGGAGTGCATGTGGGTCTGCATGGTCAGCTCCCGGGTCCGTCCGTCCATGTCCTGTCTCCCCTCCGCCCCCCCCCCGTCAGACCAGCCTCAGGATTCAGGGACCTGAAGGAGGGAAAGTGAGCATGTGGCTCTGCCCCACACCCAGATCCCCTTGGAGATGGGACAGCCTGAACTTTTCACCCCTCAGCACAGACATCAGGAGAAAAGAGCCACAAAGGTGTCTGCCGGGGGAGGGGGGACACAGGGAGGGCGGCCCCTGACACCGTCGGCAGTGTGTTCCTCTACCATCCCCCCTCCAAAAATGTGTATTGCCCGTTTTACAATCACCAGATGGAGGCCCAGGGCCCGCAGGCCTCATCACCCTATGACCGCCTGACCTCTTGTAAACGCAGACGGAGTCCAGGACCTG
Organism: Canis lupus baileyi; assembly: GCF_048164855.1. Classification (NCBI taxonomy): domain Eukaryota; kingdom Metazoa; phylum Chordata; class Mammalia; order Carnivora; family Canidae; genus Canis; species Canis lupus. The sequence continues at coordinate 31,779,703 of NC_132840.1, forward strand.
AAGCCACACCTCCACTCCCAGGGGGCCAGTGCAGGTCAGCAGGCTGCAGCCAGCCTTGGCATCAGGTAAACTGCTCATGTTGAAAACCATAAAGAACCCAAAACCCAAGAGGCAGAGGCCCCAAACTACACCCTACTGGCAGATGACCTGGCACCCAGCACCAATGGGTTCCCCTGCAGTGAGAGGCTATCACGGAGGGGGACATGCAGGGACATGGGTGGGTCTTCACTGATTTGCAAGCCCACCCTGATCATGGCCACTCCCCGGGCCAGTACAGGCCAGGGAGCAACCTCCGGCCACTGCTGCCCTGAGCTGGTGCTCACCAGCAAAGCAAACCTACTGTCTCCCGGTGAGGGGGCCACCCACTGTTAACCCCCAACCCTCCCAGGGGCGGGGGGCAGGCACAAACCCAAGTACCATGCTGTCTGGGACAGTGCTGTCACAGCCCAAGAGCAGACACCATCAGAGCCTCCCTGCTATGCCCCCACCCCTGCTGCTGTGCACATTGCCCACTGAGGGGGCCCTGCAGGCACCCTAAGTTCCTAAGCTTGGCAGCCTCTCGCCCCCTGCCCCCTCCTGCTCAGGGAGAGAACCATGCTATAAAACCAGCAGGAAAACTCACTGCCACCTCCAAAACCAAATCAGATGTGGTTCAGTATGGTCCTTTCTGAGTGACCTGGGAGTATGTGACTTCCATCAGGTGGGTGGGCACCAGGCAAGGGTCTTTGGCCCCACCTGCTTCCTCCTCATCTTCTCTGGTGTGCAGCCTCTGCCCCATGGCTGCTCTGTGGTCACCTGGCACTGCCTGGGGAGGCTGGGCAGGGGGCCTGTGTACTTGAACACAGCTCCCCAGGCAGCACGGACCAATGAGGGTCCCACTGACGCAGCAAAGAGCACAGGCAGACAGTGAACCACACCTTAGCAGTCGAGACGCAGCCAGGGGCTCCTCCCCTCCCAACATGCTGGACACTTGGTCGCCCACTCAGGTACCATTAGCGATCAAAGTCCTGCTCCCCAGCAGGACTCCTGCCCCCTCACTCAGCACCCAAGTGTGCTTGCTCAAGGACTGGACCCGGTACCTGGCTCCAAGTGTCCCGAAAGCCTGGATAAAGGAATGCGGGGCAGGGCGGGAGGTGCGCACTGGGGCAAAGAACAGCGGCGGCAGCAGCAGCGGCAGCTGGGAAAGACCCAGAACATCAGCAGAAATAACATGGTACCAGCTTCCCAGGCCCAAGGCCCTGCCATACAACTGGTTGTCTGAGCTGCAGGCCTGTGCCTGGGAGGTCCAGCAGCTCCGTGGAGTGCCCTCAGAAGGGTCCTGAGTGGCAGTACCCTGGCACACAGTTTGTAGGAATGAGCGACATCCATTGGGAGGCCAGCTGCAGGGCACAGCAGCCATGAACCTGCAAGGTTCGTCCAGGAAGCCAGGGCAGCCACCGTCCCCTCTGTGCCAGAACAGCAGCCACAGAGCACAGAGCTGACCACAGAGCTGAGGCCAGCCCAGGCTGCTTAGAAGAACTTCCAGCCTGAAGTGGCCTCTGATACAAGCTCTGAGCATAAACCAAGGCTTCTATCAAGTCCTCCCAATCATAGGCGGCAGAACCCTGGACCAGCCACCAAGAACTGTCTGGAAGCAGAGTCCATGATTCAACCGAGCACCAAGATGCCCAGGGCATCATGTCCCTGAAGCATGCTGAGGCCCCGCGGGGTCTGAGATGTCGAGAGCCACACAGGGTAGTCCCCTCCTCAGAACAAGCCTTTCTCCTATGGTCTGGCCCAGCACCCTGCTCCTCGCACCCCATGCCTTTCAGATGAGAGCAGAGCAGCACCGACCTGTGGTCCCAGAGCCCCCTTCCCTGAGGTAGCTTGTGAGAACACAGCACCACCCCCCCAGCCTGGCTGAGACCCCAAGCCACTGACCAGCCTCCAGTCCTAAGAGAAGGCTCTGGCTGGACGTGGTATTTCAAGGCCACAATACTCACCCTAGACAATGCAGGTCATTCATACTGCTCTCTGCTACACCCTGAACAGCATCACAAACATGCCACTTCCTCACTCTTAGAGGGAGCACACTGTCTGGCAATTTTTATAAACAAGCTAAAACAGTCAATTCTATCTCTGCTCAAGCTGAATTTTGAGTGGCACTTCAAGGGAAGGGTGAAGACCCTTTCCCCAATAGCCAGCTCCTCAACTGTTAGCATTGTCAGTGCTTACAGATGTCACAGAGAGCTCGTGGACACCAACCCCGGTCTCACAGGTGTCACCACAGCGCAGGGACACAGAGCCTATTTTTGCAGGTGTGACCAAGAGCTCGTGGACATGAGCCTGTTAGCAGACCGGTGAAGTGCTGCCTTGCTGCAGCTGCTGCTCTGAATAGTCAAAATCATGGCACTTTGTTCATAATCAATTCTGACTAAAATTGAAAAGGCAGTAATGAAGATGTTAACAAAACGAATTTAATGCAGCCAAAATTATTGCAAAAAAGAAAACATATCCACTCACAATGGACATGCCAGTCAGCACAATTCAGCGATTTTTTAAAACCTTCTACCTCTGAGCTTGATTTGCTCACCTTCCTTCCTACAGCTGAGATCACCCCCAAGGATCTGTCATTCAAAGTCTTGAGTTATTTTTGCTTTCTGCAGCAGTCACACAGCCATCCTAGAGGGACACACCAGAAAGCCTTTGGTGTGTCCTTTGCAAAGGAGCCTCCCAGGCCACAGATGTCCACATCAAGCAAGAGGACAGCAGCTCTTCTGTTTTTTACCTCACATTTCCAATGTCACTCAAGAGAGCGTATGGTTAGAGAAGTGGAAAGCTGATCTTAGCTGGAGACGGCAATCACACCGGAAGGAGAGGACCCACCTACAGCCAAGATGGTGTCACAGGGGCCAATGACCCCTCCACCTCCCCTGGGGCCTGGAAGCACCAAAACCCAGACAGGGCCCAGGAGCCACCCACCCTCAAGGCACTGGACATCAAGAGTCTAAGCACAGGGACCCCTAGACACAGACGCAACCACAGTGAGCCCTCCAACAGCACCAGCCTCCTGCTGCTATGTCTTCGGGGTGGGTGGAATGGCACTGAGAGGCCCCAGGTCTGCCCAGCACAGACCAGCACACACGTGCAAGGAAGGCACATGAGGCCGGGAAAGAATCACCAGGACAATTAGTGGGAGCAGGGCCTGGGGCTCTTACCCAACCCAGTGGCAGGCTGGGAAACCTCTGAATTCATGGGGTCCCAAAATCCTGGGAAGGTTTTGTATAGTATGGGGAATAGTTAGCCCCAGAAAGGGCACTGCTCTGGACCCATGTAACAAATCAAACAAGAGGATCAACTTATCTCCAAATAACTTAATTGCACCTCAGGAGGAATGAAGCTCAAGAAGATTTATAGAAACACAGAAACATTCAGCTCTCAGACATAAATTTCAAAATGTGCACAGCCAAAGAAGCAGGAAAATGTGAACCGTAATGGGAAATATCCATTAAAACTGACCGGAACAGACAAAGATATAACAATTCACAAAGGATGGGGTGCCTGCAGGGCTCAGCCAGTTGAGTATCTGCCTTCAGCTCAGGTCATGATCCCAGGGTCCTGGGATTGAGTCCTGCACCAGGTGCCCTGCTCAGCAAGGAGCCTGCTTCTCCCTCTCCTTCTGCCCCTCCCGCTGCGTGTGTGTGTGTGTGTCTTTACTAAATAAATAAAATTTTTAAGAAAGGAATTCACAAAGGATATTAAAACCACTATTTAAGCTGTATTCCACACATTCAACAAGTTAAACAGAGATATGGAAATTCGATGAAGTCCCAAGTCACCCCTGTGGAGATGCATGCTATACCAAATGGGGTGGCAGCAGACATGTGCAGACGACTCTCAAGCTGGAACACACAGCCACAGAAACCCTGAGTAAAGGGGGTGAAGAAGAATGAGAAGAGCACCCATGAGCAGAGGGACCACTTCAAGTACTTGTGTGACCCAGGTGCCCAAGGGCTAGGGGAGAGGAGGGTGCCCAAGTTCTGGGGCGGGAAGAGAGCCTTGAAAAGTAGTGGCCGGGGGCACTCAGGGCTCAGTTGGTAGAGCATCCGACTCTTAGTCTCAGCCTCATGTGTTCAAGATGCACACTGGGTTCTATGCGGGGCACAGAGCCTGCTTAGGAAAAAAAAAAAAAAAGGAAGGAAAGAATGGACAGAAGTTTTCCAAAGAAAAACAATAAACCCCAAAGTCTCATTAACTACCCCCAAACATGTGCAATTTAAAGAGAACTACAATAATGCACATCAAGATCAAGATGCTCCAAACTAGAGACAAAGCAAAAATCTGAAAAGACGTCACATAAAGAGAAACCAGGACCACAGCAGAACAGCTTCTTTAAAGTATAATAAAGGGACACCTGGGTGGCTCAGCTGTTTAGCACCTGCCTTCTACCCAGTGCGTGATCCTGGGGTCCCAGGATTGAGTCCCGCATCAGGCTCCCTCATGGAGCCTGCTTCTCCTCTGCATGTGTTTCTGCCTCTCTCTCTCTCTGTTTCTCATGAATAAATAAATAAAATCTTAAAAAAAAAAAGTATCAAAGAAAGAAAAACCTGACAATCTAGAAATCTATACCCACTGCAAATATCTTTCAAAAAATAAGGAAAATGAGGAGGTTTGAGACACACAAACTCACCAACAGCAGACCCACACTCTGGAGTAAGTTGAAGGACACTCTCCAGCAGAACACCACACCCAAATGGACATCCTCATCGACAAGAGGATTAGAGTACCTAGAGTATCAGGGCTGGTGACTATATAGACAAAATGCAAGAAATTGTTCCTTATCACTTCAACACCTTCAAGAAGTACAACTAGTAAGGATGCATTACAGAGCTCACAGGCACTGGTCGAGACCCCTGCATGGTCACCCAGGGGGGTGGGGGGTACTCCAGTCACACTCTTCCAGACAGAGCACTGTGGGCCACTGGGGAGCCAAAGGGATGCACACCACACCGTCTGCTAAGTCCCAGAGGAATCATGAGTACAGCAAACAAGCCTGCAAGGAGAGGGAATGGGATCACAGTGTTTGATTCAGCAAAAGAGAGCAGAAAACCATCAAAAAGACAAAAGATCCAAGCCTAATCTTATTAATAATCATACTAAATGTCATCATATCAACTCCCTAATCACAAGGCAGAGAAAAATGGGTAAGTAAATGAATAAATACAGGCAGAGACTATCAGATCAGACAGAGGAGCCGCTTGTAGCCCACAGGAACCCCATTTTAAAACTAAAGACACACACATACACACACACAAAAACTAAAGACACAGGTTAAAGTAAGAGGATGGAAAGCAGGGCATCCAGTCGCTCAGCTGGGGATGACACATGATTCAGTCTCAGGGTTGTGAGCTCCAACCCCACATTGGGTGCAGAGATTACTTAAAAATAAAATCTTAGGGGCAGCCCGGGTGGCTCAGGGGTCTAGAGCCGCCTTTAGCCCAGGTTGTGATCCTGGAGACCCAGGATCAAGTCCCATGTCTGGCTCCCTGCATGGAGCCTGCTTCTCCCTCTGCCTGTGTCTCTGCTCCCTACCCCCTCGTGTCTCTTGTGGATAAATAAAATCTTTAAAAATAAATACATAAATACATAAATAAAATCTTAAAAAAAAAAAGGATGGAAACAGATATGCCATGCTCACAAGACTCCAAAGAAAACTAGCTGTATTAATATTAGACAAAGGTTTCAGAGCAAAGAATATTAATCAGGGACAATGCAGAGAATTATATTGATAAAACATCATATAATCAAATACAAATAAAGTATAAACATTAATGCCCCAAATAACAAAGCTACAAAATACACAAGGCAAAAACCAGTATGACTGTACAGAGACAAATTCACAATTACACTACAAGACATCAACCCTCTTCCACCAAAACTGGATAGGGCAATAAACAGAAAATCAGCAAAGATACAACTCCATCATCACCAACCTGACCTGAATAGCATTTACAAAGCTCCCCACTCAGCACAGGTCCTTCTCAGAAGTGCAGAAAACATTCACTAAGAAAGACTATATTCTGGGCTAAATACAAGTCTCAGTACATTTAAAAGGGTCCATATCACAGAGTGTGTCTTCTGACCAAGGTGGAATTCAATTAGAAATCAGTAACAAAGAGATCTCTGGAGAATTCTCAAGTATTGGCAAACTAACACACTTCTAAATAACCCATATGCAAAGAAAAAAATCAAAAGGCAATTATAAAGTATTTGAACTGAATGAAAATGAAAACAGAGCACATCAGAATCTGTGTGAAATCCCAAAAACAGGACTTAGGAGAAAACCAAATATTTCTATCAGAAAACAAGAACAGTCTTAATTTTTTTAAAGATTTATTTATTTATTTATGATAGACATAGAGAAAGAGAGAGAGAGAGAGAGAGAGAGAGGCAAAGATACAGGAGGAAGGAGAAGCAGGCTCCACGCCAGGAGCCCGATGCAGGACTTGATCCTGGGACCCCAGGACCGCGCCCTGGGCCAAAGGCAGGCGGCTAAACCGCTGAGCCACCCAGGTATCCCCTGAAAACAAAAATAGTTTTAAATGAATAAATCAGCTTCCAACTTATAAAAATAGCAAAAGGACCAATTCAACCCAAAGCAAAGCCAAAGAAAGGAAATTATAAAGATCAAGACAGAAATCAATGAAGTAGAAAACATTATCAAAATCAGTGAAATCAAAACTGGTTCTCTAAGATCAGTACAAGTGATATGTCTCTTGCTGGACTCATCAGGAAAGAAGAAACGGTCAGCATCAGGACCATGGGGGTGACATCAGCACTCATTTCTGTAGCTGTTTAGAAAAAAAGAAGGGGATATCGTGAAGGACTTCATGACAACAAAGCTGACAACTCAGACTGTGCCATCACTCCCGAACGCACTCTCACACTCTCAAGCAGGGCGGGCAGCAGGGGCGGCCCTGCCTTGTTAAAACCCTCACATAAAGGCCTCCAGACAAGGACGGGCTTCCAAAGGTAAGTGCTACCACGCATTTTTAAAACAAATCTCTTCCAGAAAATTTAAGAGAGAATATTTACTAAATAATTTTATGAATCCAATGTTACTCTGATACTAAAACTAGACAAAAAAACATTAGAAGAACAAAAAACAAAACCAGAAACCACAGACCAATAGCCCTTATGAATATAAATGCAAAAATCATAAACAAAATTTTACCAAGTCAATCTCAACAATATCGTAAAAGGATAACATACTGGGGGGCGCCTGGCAGGCTCACCTGGCAGAGCCTGCAACTCTTCCACACAGAGCTTACAGCTTACTTAAAAAAAAAAAAAAAAAAAAAGACTAATTAATAATGACAACAATAAAATAATAATACACTGGCACCAAAGGAGATCTGTCCCAGGAATGAAAAGTTTACCTGCCATTTAAAATCAGTCAATGTAACTGACTGGGAAAGACATTCATCGTATTAATAATCTCAGTAAATGCAGAAAAGCTTTAACAAAATTTAGCACTCATTCCTGATCAAAAGAAACCAGGAACAGAACAGTAGGGACTCCCTCAGTCCAGTAAGCAGCATCTACCCACAACCAAGCGCACCTGGAGGAGAGCCCACATGCCTGCCATGGACCAGGGGCCAGGCTGGTGGCTTGCACCACCACCACGACCCCCACCAGCACCACACTGTGGACCCATCCCATGCAGCAGGCACCACAGATCCTGGACCTCCAGAAGTAAAGGGAGAGGTCACACTGTCTTTATTATTCACAGGTGGCATTAGTGTCTCTGCAGGGAACAGGTTGGAATCTACAAAAAAAAAGCTGCTAGAATAAGTAAGTTGCCAGGATGCAGGATGCAAGGTCACTATACAAATGTCAACTGTACTAACCAGGAACAGAAATTTTAAAAGTAGTACTACTTTGGGGCACCTGGGGGGCTCAGTAGGCTAAGCATCTATCTTTGGCTCAGGTCGTGATCTTAAGGTCCTGGGATGGAGACTCCAGGCTAGTCAGGGCTCCCTGCTCTGTGGGGGTTCTGCTTCTCCCCATCCCTCGCTCCTCCCCCTCTGCTCATGCCCGCTCTCCATCTTTCTCTCAATAAGTAAACAAAATCTCAAAAAAAGTAGTACTACTTAAAACTTTATTTAAACACCATATGTTAACTAATATTACACTGTACATTTACTAGAATTGAAATAAAAACTTGAAACTACAAAAGAACAGAAACATAAAAAGTAAAAAGCAGTACTGCATACAGTAATACCAAAAAAGAAAAACTTGGTACTAATCCAATAAATCTGACAAAAGGCATCATGGCCTGTGCCCTGAAAACTATGAACTATTGCTAAGAGAAATTTTGAACAACTTAAATAAACAGAGTGGTGCACTTTGATCACAGTTTGGAAAACCCAATACTGTTAAGAAGTCTCTTCTTCCCAAATCCATCTGTAGACCCACCTAAATCCTAATCAAAATTTTAGCAAGATTTTTCTCATCAAAATGACAAACTGATCTGCATATGGAGACACAGAGGGAGCTCCTGTTACCTGACTGCAACAGCTATGAAACTGTAGCAGTCTTGACCAGCAGGGTAGTGATGGAAAGATACACAAACAGATCAAGAGAACACAACAGCATCCAGAAATAAACCTACACACATATGGACAACTGCTTTTTTAACGAAAGGGCAAAGATAATCCACAAAGAGCAGACTTTATAACAAATGGTATTGGAACAACTGGATATCCAGAAGCAAGGGTATGAACGCGGATGCACACCTTGTACCATTCCCCAAAATTAACTCAAGATGGATCAAAGACCTAAATGCAAATCTTTAAGCTACAAAATTTCCAGGAAAAAGCACAGGGGGGGCGAGCTCTGTGATCTGGGTTAGGCAAAGGTCTGTAAGCTAGCACACCACGTTCCAAAACAACTGATACATCGGAGTTGATCAACATCTTTACATTCAACTCTTCCAAAGATGCTATTAAGAAAGACCAAAGCCTCAGATTGTGGTCTCAAGGTCCTGGCACTGTGTAGGGCTCCCTGCTCAGCAGGGAGTCTGCTTCTCCCTCTGCTCGTTCTCTCTCTCAAATAAATAAAATGTTTAAAAGCAAGCAAGCAAGCTGGAGACGGAAGGAATGTTTGTAAAGCATCAGTGTGAAAGGGGCTTGCATCCAGAACACAGCAATAAGTCTTAAAACTCAACAATAGGAACAATGACTGCTTCAATAACAGGCAAAATTTTGAACAGACACTTCACCACAGAAGACCTACAGACAGCAAAGAAGCACATGAAGAGAAGCCCAACATGAGTAGTCTTCAGGGAAACACAAATTAGAACCACAATGAGATGCCACCGCACATCCGCTAAAAATAGCTTGGCATTTCCAAAAAGTTCAACATACACCTCCACCCATGCATGACCCAGCCATTCCATTGCAAGGTCTGCTTCCATGGGAACAAAACTCATACGTCCCTACAGAAACCTGCACGTGAATGTCCTAATAGCCAACACCTAGAAATGATCCAATCACTCGGATAGGTGAATGCATAAACACTGAGCAGCAAACCCAGGCAATGGAACACCACCTAGCAGTTAAACACGTGCAACTATGCTGAAGAACCTCAGAATAATTCTGCTGAGTGGAAGAAGACCAAAAACAACCAGAGAGAGAGAAATGTCATTTATATAAAGCTCCAGAGAAGACAAACTCATCTCCAGTGACAGTGCCTGGTGGGGGAGGAGAGGGGCAGGAGGGAGGAATCACAGCAGACACAGGGACACTTTGTGGGTGAGGGACAGGCTCCTTATCGTGACTCCAGTAATGGTTCTACACACGTGCACATTTGTTAAAGTTATCGGACTATAATGTTTTAATTACATGCAGCTTATTATGTTGAGTGTATCTTTAAAAAGCTGTTTTTAGTGATCCCTGGGTGGCACAGTGGTTTAGCGCCTGCCTTTGCGCGATCTGGAGGCGCGATCCTGGAGACCCGGGATCGAATCCCACGTCGGGCTCCCGGTGCGTGGAGCCTGCTTCTCCCTCCGTCTGTCTCTGCCTCTCTCTCTCTGTGTGTGACTATCATAAATAAATAAAAATTTAAAAAAAAAAAAGCTGTTTTTAAAAATAACTATACAGCAATTATCCCAACCAGACCCTTTATATTGCAGAATTTATTTGTTCCGTGGTCTTAAACAATTTCCACAGGTCAAGGACAAATGTAAACTAGCAGGATAAGGCCACCGTTTCTTCTATGGTTGATCCCAAACATATCCGTTTCCATCCCATTAAGATTCACAAAAATACAGTAGCACTGCCTTAAAATCATTTCTTTCTCTAGATCAGGAATTGGCAAGCTTTTCCTGTAAAGGGCCAAATCCTAAGTATTTTTAGCTTTGAGGGCCATGCGCTTTCACTCACAACTACTCAAAGCTGCTGCTGTATCACAAAAGCAACCACAAGCAATGTGAACAAAAATGGGCGTGGTCAGGAGCCAATAAAACTTTTATTTACAAAACGGAGTGGGGGTTGGATTTGGCTCAGGGCCCCAGCAGGCAGAGCTGCAGATCAGGGGTTCTTCCAAGAGGTTCCCCACCGTGCAGCAGCATCACCTGGGAACTTGTTAGAAATGTAAGCACTCAGGCCCTACCTCAGACCTAGGAATCAGACACTTTGGAGGTAAATGACCGAGAAGCTACTCATTCTTAAGAATTCTGAAGCTCAGTTTAAGAAACTACTGGCCTAGAAAACCAGCAAGAATGAGGGACTGACCCAAAGCCAAGAACGAAGAAACCAAAGCAAATGTTTGACAGAAAGCTACAGACCACACTTCCCAGAGAAGGTGCCCTGAGCCTTTGGGCAATCAGATAGAACAAAGCCTACTAAGAATTCTCAAGAGAAAAAGTTCCAGACAAGGAGCAAGGATCATGAGACTCTCCCCACAAACCTCTGTGGCTGGTTCTTTTCACTCTTTGACAAAGAGTTTTCAACCTGTTCTAAAAAACAGTTCTAGAATGTCTTAGCTCACATTCCTCCTTCACCCTGCATTCCACTCAACAGAATTTGGAACTTCATCATTGCTTGGGGTGATTAAATCTTACACTGAGGGGCCTGAGTCATTCTTCCAGACGTCATCAAGACCATACCCAGTCACAGACGCAGAGGGCCTTCCAGGACCGTGACTCCCGTGTGGACAGGCACTCACACACACGTGCACACTAGCATGGAATAAGGCATTCCAAGGACACAAACCCAGCTTGTCTGAGGTTACTTCTGGGTAAAAATCACAAATAATTGGCGTTACTCTACTTTCCCTTCAAAGCAGCTCTCTATATCCTTTCTCCCTCAATGCTGAAAATGCCAAAACCTTTTGCGAATCCAGAAAACTCCTCCAGAAAATGTAGTAATTAAAATGCATCATCTGAGGAAAGAACACTAGTTTTAAGATGGAGATGCAAAAATGCTTCCACACTGCACTCCTCGAAAACCGCCAAGGGGGCCTGGCCATCATGGAGGGTGGAGCTGAGGCTCTTGTTTTTGGGGTTCTGTGTTTGAGCCTCATGCTGGGTACAGCTTTGCTTAAAAATAACATCTTCAATGTTAAAAAAAAAAAAAAAATCTCCCGAAGCTCTGCTCCTCCATGACGGAGGAACCAAGTTAATGAGCACATGTGAGGGCAGGAAGCGGCCAGGAGGAGAGCAGGCTGAGGTTGAAGGGCAGCAGAGAAAGACCCCTAGGAACCAGAAGGGACAGCTCAGGACATGGAGATGTCTGTCAAGAGGAGGGTTCAAGAGAGCAAAATCGGGGACCAGCCTGCAAGTCAGGCATCAAGCACAGAGAAAGCAGAGCTCAGAACAAAGCAAAAGTAGGATTTTTGAGGAAACCACCGTTAACACCCCTGGGGATGCAGGCGAGATCACACAGCCACGACACACAAACAGGTGAAAGCATTTATAAAAGAAACAACAACAAAAAAAAGGACATCTCAGAAATTACAAATGAAATCACAAAATCTGAAAGTAGACAAGAAAACAGTCTGGTGATAAAGCTGAGGAAGGCCCTGAAGAGACCAGAACAAGAAGGCAGGCGCCCCCAGGGGCGGCCAGCTGGAGGCGCTCCCAAGGGCAGGAGACAGGAACCAAAGGCCCAGGAAGATCCCCAACACCACCCCAGCGGGGGCTGGCCTCCTAGGGGCTGGGGAAGCCCCCTGTGCACTGTCCAGGCACCAGGGCCAGAGAAAACAGATGGGCGGGCTGCTCACCAAGTCTGGAGCAGTGAGGCCTCCCAGGAGGGCCAAGGCCAGAGGTGGAGGAGCGAGAGGCGCCCAACTCCCAGGTCTGGGGTGCTGGGAGAGAGCCAGGTGGGAACGAGGACCCCGAAGCGTGTCGGATGGGGAGCCAAGTCAGCAGTTGGGTGCCAGCCTGGGGTGAATGTGGCCACACAGTGAAGGCTGGTGTCGTCAAACATGAGACACGATGGTGTGGGCAGGCCGGGGTTGCAGGGGGCTAGCAGCTAGGGCGGTGACAGAAACAGGAGGTCCACAGGAGAAACCGTGAACAACAGGAAGTCCCTGCCCAAGGACAGCACGGGGAGGCCTGGTTTGTGCCATCTACCCTGCAGCTATAGACCTGGGCTTAAGCAGCAACAAAGGGGAAGGGAGCGCCCACACAGAGGGGACATCGGCCCGTGTCTCCGTCCCTCAACAAAGTGGACCACACCAAGCAGCCCCACAGAAGGGAGCACACGCAAGGTTCAAGAGTCTGCTCCCATGCCCAGGGGCGCTGAGCCCATCCCCAGGGGCAGCAGTGACAGCCAGGTGGTGTATTTTCAACATGTCCGGACTGAGTATCGAGTATATTAAAATGAAAAGCAGCCAGATAAAGATCTAAATGGGGTCTTGAGCATTCCATCTGGTCATTTCAGGATGAGGCAGCATCACTGCAGGGTCACTCAAGGGACAGGGAAGGGATGAGATGGGCCTCTGTGGGGCGAGCATCTCTGCAGCACCCATGACCAAGGAGATGATGGGGAGGGGCACTGCTATGCTGTGGGGTGAAGCAGAAAGGCCTCTTCCATCAGCACCCACACCGGGCATCCCCCACCCCCACCCCCCGTCACTGGGCTCACAGAGGCTCATCTTGGGGCATAGGGACCAGGCAGAGGGCAAGGCCCATGTGCTGCAGTGGGACGGACCAGGGCCCAGCCCACCGGCACTCCAAGCAGGCACATCCAGCTAGGCTATGGCCTAATCCACACAGCAGACCTTCCCGACTTCAGAAGCATCTGCAGATGAATGAGCACATACCCAAGAGGACCCAGAGAAATCCACCAAGCCACCTAGAGGCAGGCCACTTACAAATGGACCCAGGGTGTCTGAAACCGAGAACACACAGCACAGCTCGGGGCAGCTCCAGACCCTTGAAGGCACTCAAACACTACGGGACTGCAGCTCCAAAGGAGAAGCAGGGTGGCCTCTGCCTCCTCTGTCACAGCCAGGGTCTCCCAGGGCCCAAAAAAGTGTCCAGCTGTCTGTGTTCTCAGCACCTCCAGGAGAGGCCCTTCCCAGACTGCAGTGCGGTGAGCTCCACAAAGCATAGTTCCCACCCTCGGTGAGGGCAAGGCCACACCAACAGGATGGCAGCCCACGTGTGGTGCCTGGGGGACCTGGGATGATTCCCCAGTCAGAGCAAACCCCTCAATGTGGATCAACAGGGTATTGGCATGACTCATGAGGATGAAGCATCTAGAAAAATGGAGAGGCTTCCCAGCAGTCAGCGCTCTATCTGTGATATCTACTCCGGTCCACAATGTGCAGGGACCGCCAGCGCCAATGCTGGCTGAAGCCTCTGCTGGCAGCTGACTGCCTCTCCACCCCCCCAGCACCCTACCCCCCCCCCCAAACAGCCACCTGGAAGCTGAGTTTACTTCCCACTGAGGCATGGGTTCCCTAGGCTGCAGCCCCGTAAACGTCTGAACCAAGGCCTCAGTGCAACATGTGCCACATGGACCCTCACACCCAGGCGGGGCTGCGAGGGGGCAGGCACATGTGCTCACAGCACCAGGCTGGGGGTAAGGGCAGAGGAACGCCCTGGGGGGCCAGCCACTCCCTCCCATCCCCTCCCACCACGTCCCTGCAGACAGCAGGTGCTGTGCACCAGCAGCTCCTGTCTCCTCATCCCTCCTGGAAAACCTGCTCCTGCCTCTGCCTCCACAGCTATGGGTATGTGCACACAGGGTGAGAGCGCAAGCCTCAGGATGGAGTGTTGCGTGTGCAAAGGGTTTGGAAGAACTGAGGTTCACACAGCTTCCTCAAAGTATTCATCTGAGGACAGACCTGGGCTCACAAGGTCCTCTTCCCTGCACAGAAAGCCCAGCCCCTGGGGCACCAACCAAGGATACAGAAAACCCCAAGGCCCAGCATGGCCACAGGAGCTTCCATGAAGGGAGGACTTGGGAGTAGGAGGCCTGGATGCATTCTTGGCCCTGACACCAGTCACACACACTCTCGCTGACCGTGGAAGCGGATCCCCAGGGTACAGGCTGCGCCCGGGAGGCCAAGGGTGCTAGCACAGGGTCTGGGATCCTGGGGGTCCTCCCCAGCTGCTGCGAGCTATAGGGCACCCCACACACACACCCTAGAGCAGGAGTCCCTACTCTAAAAACACACTCATCCTTTTCAGGGCTGCTGAAAATCCATCGACCTTTGCTGGTTTGTTTTTTACCTTGTGGGGCTTCCAGAAATCAGAGCTTAGGTAAGATTCGTTTTAAAAGTGAATATAGGGACACCTGGGTGGCTCAGGGATTGAGCGTCTGCCTTTGGCTCAGGTCATGATCCCAGGAACCTGGGATCAAGTCCTACATTGAGCTCCCTGCAGGGAGCCTGCTTCTCCCTCTGCCTGTGTCTCTGTGTCTCTCATGAATAAATAAAATAAAATCTTTTAAATAGATGAATGAATAAGTAAATCAATAAATAACAGTGAACATAAAAGGGTGCCTGGGGGGCTCAGTCGGTTGAGTGTCCAACTCTTGATTTTGGCTCAGGTCATGACTTCAGGATGGCGGGATCGAGCCCCTCCTAGTCACCCCTCATCAGGCTGCATGGTCAGCAGAGTCTACAAGAGATTCCCTCCCTCCGTCTCCCTCTGCCCCTCCTCTGTTGCCTGCATGCACTCTCTCTCAAATAAATAAATGATACAAAAATTGAAAAAAAAAATTGGAGAGGACGACAGTTTCAATCCTCTCATTCCAACCCAAACCAACATGCCAAGCATCTGAAGGATGCCATGCCCAGCCCTGGAGTCTCTTCCCTCTGACTGCACTGGCCACGCAGGACGCCATAGCCCCAGGGGCCGGGCTCCCGGTAAGCCTCCGGGCCAGGATTGAGTCCTGGAGAACATTCTGAGTAAGGAAGAAGGCGAGGGACCATGTGCCACAGCCTTTCCGGGTCCAGCTGACCGAGGCACAGACACAGGGACAGGGAAATGTCAACAGACACAACGCCATGGGGGGCTCCACAGCCAGGAGCCAGAGAAAACTATGGTACGGAAGGAAGCAGCTTGGTTTCTATAAATGACCTACAGCAGAGAGCTGCGGGGAAACGGCTGATGTCCCCACCATCCCCGCCGCCCTGCTTGGGAGGAGGACAGGTCCCATCCAGGGCTGGATCTCCAGGCGTTGGACCTCCCCTGCTGACCAGGGTCCCTAGGGCCCAGGGCAGGAACGCACCCACAGTCATGAGGTGTGCGAGGGGCTGAGACAGTCACCAGGAAAGTGAGAGACTGAAGGAGAAAACATGGGCCACCCTGATGGTCAACAGCAGGAGGGTCTGCAGGACGAGGCAGGGATGTTGAACCCACTGGCAGTTCATCACAGGAGATGCTGACGAAGTCCAAAGTCCTCAACAAATTACTTATTAACCATGGAGTAAAAGGCAGACCCCACCCACATGCAAGATCAAAGTTCCCGGCCTGAGAAGGGCCGGGTGGTGTCCAGCCTCTGGCCAGCATGCTGGGGAGGATGCAGCACCAGGCTCGGACCCAATGCTGTCCCTACATACAATCAGGGGGCGCGACAGGCACTGGGACCAGAGGCACAACCCACAGGATGGCCCCATGCCCTCCCAACCCACTGATGTATGACGGAGGAACCCCAAAGGGAAGCAGCTCAGGGACGAAGGTGCGTCCCAGTGGGTCCTGGGCAGGACAGGGCTGCAGGCTGCTCTATGCTGGTCACCATGCCGTGCCAACACCAGAACGCCCTCATTCTCAGGAAACATACACCGAAGACACACACTCTCAACATGGCAAGGCGTCCACGACAGGGAACCTTGGTGAGCGCTGCTCTTATGACTCCACTGGGTGCCTGAAGACTTTTCACAATAAAAAATCCAAAGCTGAGGAAAAGCGGCAGGCTTACAGACAGGCTGATTCATGCTCCTCCATCAGCCACCCCCAAGAGGAGGACACACAGGCACACTTGTGGGCACATACCAAGAAGGGATCTCAGGTACCCTGGGGATGGCCCTGCAGGTGCCACATATGAACCTGGGGATGTGCAGGACAACGAGCTCCCTCAATACCTGAGCCCACTTAGTGCTTTTTCTAAAACACACAGCCAAAAGCATCTGAAATGAAACAGCAGCATGACACCTAACTCCAAAAATCCCAAATTTTGGGAATCAATAATAAACCCTACAGAATTTTGGGACCATAACAAACCCTAGTTATAAAAACTGGTATCAAATTCCAGTTCGATTCTCTGCTACAACGACCCAGAAACCCAACATGCCTGTGCACCTGGACCAAGGTAGCAAGACGGTAGGGAGAAGCCCTGTGGGTCCAATCAGGCCCGTGGAGCACAGAACCAAGTTCCTGTGACCCTGGGCCCTGGCCAAGGCACACGACGACTGCTGAAGTCAGTTCCATGAGCCAGTTTCACCAGCTCTTCACCCAACGTGAGCAGGACAGGGCACCGCAGCTCTCAAAGGTGGTTCTCTACTCACTGTCTTGTTTTCATTTTCTGAGAAACCTCACTTTTCCAGATAAGAATTGCTCAGGAGTCAGGGCACCTGGCTGGCTCAGTCAGTAGAGCATGAGACTCCTGATCTTGGGGTCATGAGTTCAACCCCTGCATTGGACATGGAGCTCACTAAAAAAAAAAAAATTCACTCTGGGGTCAGTTTTACCTGGTTCAGATCAAGGCTGAGTTTACCACTGTTGGCTCAATTACCAAAATCACTGTTCCAAGAATTATCAAAGGTTGTCCCACTTGAAAAACACATCCTACCAGCCTTCTCTGAAATAGAACTCAGGCCTACCCTCCTGCCAGAAGTCATCTAAAGATGGAAGGTGACATGAGCCCATCACCAGGCACTGCCTACAGCACGTCTGTATACAGCCAACCTCACCCTCCCAGGCCTAGCATGCATGGCGCCCAGAAGCCTGGGACAGCCTCAGCCTGGGCCCCCCAGGGCTTCCAGGACAGTGGCAGCCCCAGCACCCCAGTTGGTGAGTCGGGGACCCTGTGGACTCGACCACACAGAGGCCCAGGTCAGACACTCCATCAAAGGCTCTGCAGTGGACACCACCCCTTATAAATCAGCTGAGACTCTGAAGTCTAGGGAGGAGCAGAGCCAGCAGAGAGTTACCAACAATGGACAGCATGGGCCCCACACAGACATGCCCACCATGGGCACAGGAAGCCTCCGTGCCTGGCACGCCCTGTGTGCTCTGCTCACAGCACCTGCTGGCGTCCGTCTGACTGGCCCAGCTGGCTGTGAGGAGAGCCACCACACCAGCCTTTGTGTGCCCACATGTGGCCCTGACTGGGCCCCTGGGACAGCTCGTCAGCCCAGACTGCCTCCTTTCAGATGCCCAGAGGCTTTGGGAAGAGAAGACTTGAACTGGCGGGTGCCAATCTGCACAGCACGGCACTCTCATCATGCACTACAGTCACGTAAACGGAGAACCAGGGAAGTGGCAAGAGCTAGGGCCTAGGCCCAGGGACCACCTGTGAAGCTCTGCTGTCTCTCTGAATTTCTAGAAACTCCTACTTGACCAGAAATACCAAAGAGCTGGAGTGACTGCAGCTTGCATAGAGAAGGCGAGGGAAAAAAAACAGGGTAATTAACTTGAGACTCAGGGACAGCGGTATTGTCCTCTCATGGTGAGCAGCACACAAGGCGGACAAGTGGCTGCGGACAGATATGCAATTCTGGTTTTCTTCAACCCAAACACAAAGAGCCATCCTCACTGACATGGTCACAGGGCCCCCCCACCCAGGCTCTCACTGCCAGGCCTTCCTTCTGCCCAGCACCTAGCACAAGGAACCCAGCAGTATCTGCAGAACAAACACCAAGGATCCTCTCATCCAGACCACCCGCGCCCTCGCTAATACAGACAGAAAGGCAGAACTGTCACCTGGACCAGGAATTGCAGGTCCCTCAGCTCCAAGCCTGTTCCTGATGCAGAGGGCCAACACAAGGTATCTGGCAACCAAATAATGGGAATGGCTGTTGGCAGGTGAGTCACCAGCTTGGTCTGTGTAGCCTCAGGGATGGGGACACAGGCAGGGGGAGCAGCACGTGTTCTAGCCTAGGCAACCTCCCAGCCCTGGGGCTACTCTGGGACCTCAAGCCAATACCCCCTAAGAGGCAGGGGGCCAGGCGCTCTGGGGCTCTGGAAAAGGGACATGGTGACACCCTCCAGCCTCACAGCCACAGTCACTTACACACTCTCCCTCCACAAGGTGCCAGAATACAACAACAGCATGTGGCTCCTGTGGAGGACCAGCATACCCCAGGCCACCTGTCACCCCCAGACTCCTGGAACCAACAGAAGCAAACTAACGCACACCACGGCCCAGAATAGGCCTGGACCTCAAAGCCTGCATGAAAGGGGCGGGAGCCACATAGACTCCCACCCAGCTCATAAGAAATGACATTTCCAAGGTGCAGAGAGAAAGCAAAGTGGCTGGGGTCCCATACGTGTGCTCCCCAAACTCCCAACTGTCCTGAAGCTGAGCTGGACTTGGCTGCAGAGCCATCATGCACATCCTGAGGCCACCCTTGGCTCACAGGTGCCCATCTCCTTTCATCCTGCCACCCAAGAGCAGTGCAAGCTTCTTTCCTCCTACTCTCTGGGCCAAGTCAGGGTCAAGCTTGTGCCCAAGCTGTCTGGTGTCTCCTCACTCTGGGTCCCTTATGCTACCCGCCCTTGGTAATGAGAGTAAAAGGAAGGCAGATCTTTGGTGGTGAGAAGCATCATTTTCAGTGAACCCATTTCTGTCTTCAAGAACTTTCTCCATAAACCAGCAGGGCACAAACTTAAGAAAGAGAGGAGGGGGCGCCTGGGGGGGCTCAGCTAAGCATCTGCCTTTATCTCAGGTCATGATCCCAGGGTCATGGGATCCAGCCCTACATCAGGCTCCCCACTCACTGTGGAGTCTGCTGGAGATTCTCTCCTTCTGCCCCTCCCCCTACTCACAAACTCCCACTCCAACTTGCATACTCTTTCTCCCTAAAAATAAATATAGCTTTAAAAATTAAAAAAAAGAAAGAGGAAAAGTGTGTGCCAGGCTTGTCCAGCCACCCCTCAGAGCCTGTGGCCCTCTGGTTGCCCTTCCCTATCCCCAGGCTGTGGCCCAGACTTCTGTCCCCAGCTTCGCCCTGGTCGAGGTCCACACACACCCGTGCTGCAGATCTCACACAGGCTTCTCCAGGAGGCAAGGGCAGCTTTTGGCACAGTAGGCAACATGGGGTCGCCAGCCCACCAGACTGACCCTGAGGCCCTGTGCAAATTCTCTCTCCTGGTTGCCACAGGCTGGGCACACAGTAGGGCTCACAATAAAATGACATCCACGATTGGATGTGTCTGCCACTGTGCTCCCACCATGAGACTTGCTCCCCTAATGATACAGCCCCTCACCCCAGCAGGTCACTGTTAACCTCTCAATCCGGCCGCAACCTCTGTCTGGGTGCTAGATTCTCCATGGCACCCAGGATTTCCTGCTAAAAAAGATGGATCTCCAGGGGCCCCTGGGTGGCTTAGTTGGCTAAGCATCCAACTATTGGTCTTAGCTCAGGCCTGGATCTCAGGCTTGTGAGTTCAGTCCCTGAGTTGGGCTCCACGATGGGTGTGGAAACTACATTAAAAAAAGGGGGGGGGGGATCCCTGGGTGGCACAGCGGTTTAGCGCCTGCCTTTGGCCCAGGGCGCGATCCTGGAGACCCAGGATCGAATCCCACATCGGGATCCCGGTGCATGGAGCCTGCTTCTCCCTCTGCCTATGTCTCTGCCTCTCTCTCTCTCTCTCTCTGTGACTATCATAAATAAATAAAAAATTAAAAAAATGTTTAAAAAAAGGGTAACTTTGATTATTAAAAAGGAAAAACTTTTAAAAAGGGGGGGGATTTCCAGCATAGAGAGGAGATACCCCTGTCCCTAATGTACCAGAGGGATGGCTAAGCCCCACTCCATGCCACAGACAGAACAGAATACCACTACCACACCGTCGCTTACCACAGTATAGTAAGATTAACATTCAGAACACACATAAACAGCCCGATTCAGAAAAGGACAAAGGGGGGCACCTGATGGCTCAATCAGCTGGGTGTCTGCCTTGGGCTGTGGTCAAGATCTCCTGGTCTTAGGATCAAGTCCCACGCCCCATGAGTGGGAAGCCCGTTTCCCTCCCCCTGCTTGTGCACCTGCATGCAATCTAATAAATAAAATCTTTAAAAATAAAAACAAAAAAAGGACAAAGACCTTGAACACTTTCCCAAAGATGACATCCACATGGCTAACAGGCATACAAGACATTCAACATCATTCATCATCAGGGAAATGCAAATCAGCGCAACACAAGACTACCTGACACTCATCAGGATGGCCACCTTATGGATTCCTGGGTGGCTCAGTGGTTTAGTGCCTACCTTTGGCTCAGGGCATGATCCTAGAGTCCCAGGATCAAGTCCCGCATCAGGCTCCCTGCATGGAGCCTGTTTCTCCCTCTGCTTGTGTCTCTGTCTCTTTCTCTCTGTGTCTCTCATGAATAAATAAATAAAATCTTTAAAAAAATCTTTTAAGGGATCCCTGGGTGGCGCAGTGGTTTGGCGCCTGCCTTTGGCCCAGGGCGCGATCCTGGAGACCCGGGATCGAATCCCACGTCAGGCTACCGGTGCATGGAGCCTGCTTCTCCCTCTGCCTATGTCTCTGCCTCTCTCTCTCTCTCTCTGTGACTATCATAAATAAATAAAAATTAAAAAAAAAATTAAAAAAAAAAAAATCTTTTAAAAATTTTGAAAAAGGATGGCCACCATTTCTAAAACACAGAAAACACAAAAACGAGCATCCTTAGCAAGAATGTGGAGAAACAGAAACCCTCATGCACTGTTGGTGGGAATGCAAAATGGCACAGCCAGTGTGGGAAACAGGATGGCAGTTCCACAAAAAATTCACAACGATTATGGTAAGATGCAGAGATTCTCCTGCAGGGTATATGGCCAAAAGTTGAAAGCAGGGTGTCAGAGATCTGCACACCCATGTTCAAAGTTACATTTACAAGAGCTAAGATATGGAAGCAACTGAAGTATTCATGACCATCTAAATGGATAAATAAAAATGAGGTCCATTCATATGACAGAACATTCCACAGCCTTAGGAAGGGAATGCTAGCACCCAGTCCAACTTGGAACAGATCCTGGTGAAATAAGCCAGAAACAAAGGGGCAAACCCTACAGGATTCTACTTACAGCAGGTCCCTAAAGAAGTCAGAGACAGAAAAAGAGAAAGGTGGGTGCCGGAAGCTGGAATAGGGAGTGTTGGAGAGCAAGTGTTTCACACAGACAGGGTTTCAGTTGGGAAGAGGCAAAAAACCCTAGAAATGAGACTTCTCCAAGAAACTCACCCCCATCTGACCTCACCCAGGCCCAAGGAGATAGACTTACATCAAGAGCTGACCTCAGCCACCACGGGAGACAGGACCTGCCCCCCCACCCCCACCCCAGAAGGGGGCTGCCTGGCCGCTGCAGCCATGGCAGGAAACGATTCAGCGTGGTCTAGACGTCCTCTGATGCCATCACTTCACCCCTGGCCCATGCTCCAGACACACAGATGTACATGGACCAACAGCAATCTGCAACTCTTACACCCAGGCGTCCAGGTGGGAAGCCAGAATGTCCACCAACACAAGAATAGGGACAGGCTGGCATGCTCACAGCCGAGCTGCACAGCCACGGGGCTGCATGCAGGAGGGACGAGGGTACCTGGGTGAGAGCCCAGACGAGCATGACTGACAGGGCCAGGCCAGCTATGCTGGGACACAGGTCCACACACAGGAGGATGTGGAGGGCGTCCCCTGGAGGTCACAATGGAAGGGGACTCAGGCATAGCGCCTTCCTTAGCCTGGGTGGGGACAAAGCAGGTGGCAGCCAGTATGCACCAGCAGTCCGTGCTCTTCCATGTCGCTGCACTGAGGCTTCTGTGATGCATTCGTGGCAAGATGCTCCCTAAAGCACCACTCAGAGTAACAAAATACAGCACATGCCCCAGATGTTAAACTCCAGGACCCTCAATACTACATATACTTGAAAACACTGGGTATGCAGGCACATGCGCAGACACATACACACCAACACACACATGCACAGAAGGCCTGTCACCCAGGAGCCGTGGTGGCCCTACAACCTGCAAAGCAACCGCAGAAGAGCCATTTGGGAGACTGCAGGGATCTGAACACAGACTGGTTACCAACTGGCGGGAAGGAGCTCCCGTTACTGTCTGGTACTGATGGCACCAGGGTCACAACTTCGCACAACTCTGGATATGTTAGATATATAAATGCTGAGCTATGAAACAAGATGCAAGGAGGGAGAAATCACATGAACCCGAATGAGTAAGATGCTGGTAGCTGCTGGGACAGGATGCAGGGGCTGTGCCTATCAGTCTCCTGATCTCAGCATCAGCTTGAAATTTCCCATCCTAACTGCGTTTTCATAAATCCAGACACATCCTGATGACACTGAAAGAAACACCACCCCTTCTCTGGCCCTGTCAGGGGGCAGGGACAGGGGAACTCCCACCATCATGGTGCTGGGAGCGACAGGAAGGGATCCTTGTAGCCTTCCTGGACCTCTGCTCCACATGTCTAGTGGAGTCTGAGCAACAAAGGCAGAGGCATCAGAGGCGCCACCAAGGTTCTGCAGTCCCCTGGCCCAGCTCCCCAGTGCTGCCTGTACCCCTTCCCTAACCCTCCGGCTCCTCACACATGCCTACAGGACCACAATGGCCAAGGTTCCAAAAGGCTGGAGCCACAGGGATGGCAGGCCACACTGTAGGGCTGCCTGGCTGGGTCCCTGCTGTTGTCCTCAGCCCCCAAGGATCACAGAGAGAACCAAGACACAAGCCTTTGTCACAGAGATGGAGAGGAAACAGATCTACCAAAGAAATCACAGTTCAAACATAAATGTTTAAATGAGAAAATAAAGAACCTATCTGTTCAAGATGTCGAGCCTGGTAATCAGGTAATTAAATCTAGGGGTGCACTGATATCACAGAGGGACCCCTCAGTAACACAAGACCATCTCAACAGCAGTGACAGGGAAATTAAGCAAGTCCCCAATAAAAGGGACAGAAGCAACACAAACCCAGCAAGAAGGGACACGTGTGCTGAACCCCCATTGGGCAGCAGCGAATGTCCACAGGATGGACACCACACTCTGGCTTGGGGGGCGGAGGGGTGCAGGAGAGAAAGCTTCCTGCTAATGGCCAGGAAGGAACTTCAAAGTTCAGAATTCCCCAAGGCCTTCAAGGAGGCATCAAGGACCAGGATGTGCACTGTGGCGACACAGGGACCCAGGCCCACAGATCACAGGCACTTCAAGGCACAGAGGCCTATAGCCGCTGGCCCTCTGGGGTCCCCTCAGTCGCAACCCTCCTGACCTCTGTTCCAGGGGCAGGTACACCACCCTGGCCCTGGATGTTGCCATGGGGTCCTGGACTGGAGTTAGGAGCCCACGACCACTGCCAGCCTGCACTCCAGGAAACACGAACATGTCATCCCCTGTTGAGCCACACTGAGGCAACCCACAGGCTTACCTTGCTCTTACAGCTTAAAGAGCTTCCTAAATTGAGACAAAATCGACCAAGGTCAGGCGGGCTGGGCGACACTTTCTGCATACAAGAATGTTAAAAAAAAAAAAAAAATCACAGTTTTGATAGTTCTGCAAAAAAAACTTAGCAAATTTACAACAAAACTGTCAAGTAATTAAGGCAAGGCACTTCACACATGAACTTAAACTGCTAATTAAAATCCCCTCGCTTAATTGACTACATTTGCATATCATTCAACTTGGGAGCATAATTTTTTTAATGGTTTGGGCAACACAGTTGTAACGCCAGGAAGCAGCGAGGCAGCAGGTAAGGCGGAGCCAGCAGCACCCACCGCACACACGCGTCCATACACAGCCACCCGCATGCATCTAGGCCGGGCAAGTGGTGCTGCAGCCTGACACCGCACAGACTTCGCCTGGCCTGGGGGGTCACCCACCCCACCAGGGCCAGCCAGCCTGGGGCAGACTCCTCGCTTCCTCGCTGCAGCCTGGGCCCCCCCAATCCAGGCGGGAAGGAAGAGAGTTCTCAGCATGGAGATCCCACTGGGGCTGGGGCTGCTGACAGTAAGTACCTCCCTGCCACCCAGCACCTCTGCCCTCAACCTCCCCAGTGGGGAACCCCCAGCAGATTCCAGAACCATAGGAGGGACGTGCGTACCTGTCCCTTCTCCTGGGAGAAGGTCTGTCAGCTTCCCCAGCAGCACTCCTGACTGCCTCCTCCTTCCGCGGTTCCTCCACATGCTCAGAGTGCCAGCCCTGTCACTCCCTGTGCCCAGGGGGCCAGCCAGCGCTCAAGCACAGGGGAGGGCAGACGCTGAAACCAGCACGGCAAGAGGAACTCAGATGACCAGAGCAGCTTAGGGATCCAGAGCAGGCACCACAAAGCCCAGGCAGGTGAGAGGGCCATGGGTCTTTCAAACGGGTTTGTGCATCCCCTCCAGCGCAGGGCCAACACAAGGACCACAGACCCACATAAAGACCCCACACAGGGGTCTGCAGGGGCAACAGTTACTTCTTGTTCTGACAGTGTCAGTGCAGCAGGGATGGGACTGGACAGGAGAACATCAAGCCATCAGAAGCATCCAGGGGGATGGGCAGACAGCAGGGACTGTGCCTGAACAGTATAGTTATGCAGAGGGAGGACCACAGGGGGACCAGGAGCGCTCTAAGAACCGCCAATGCCACATGCAGAAGCAGCTCCAACAGCAAACTTCAGGTCTGGGTACTCAGAGACAGTGAGATTGGGTGTGAAAAGTGAGCACACTCTAGGGGGAATGGGGCATGGCCTAGTACCAGCTTGCCCATCCCTGCTACCTCCTTCAGGGAGGCCTCACCTACCCGCCATGCCAGAGCCACAAACTGCCACCGTGGGGCTGGGATCATGAAAAGAACACTTAGTGAACAGGCGTGGACAAGGCATGAGAAGTTGGCTAGAATGCAGATCTGGCTGGCCCCCATAACAGGTACTCACAGGTCATCCAGACACCCCCAGCCTCACACGCAGGCAGGCTGCCCGCCTCACTGGTGCTGGGGTCCCTGTGGGCTGCAGGTGCTGGGCGTGGCTGTGCTCACCCACAGTGTGTGGGGTCCCTTCCTGCACACAAAGCAGGGCAGAGCTTCAGTTGCCCCTTAATCCAAGCTGCACAGCCCAGCTGGGAAGAGGAGGGCACAGAGGACAACCAGGCCCAGGCTCCAAGCAGGTCTCCAGATAGCAAGTCACAACCAACGGGTTCCTATGATGATGCAGCCAGCAGTTCCTCTGGGGCAGAGGAACAACCTGACACCCAGCAGAGGACCCCAAAACCACCCAATGCCCTCACTAACATACTTCCGGCGTGCTCAGCCCTGTTCCTACACACAATCTCATCCTGCAGGTTCAGACCCAGGAGCTGGAACACACGGCTGAGCTGCCACTGTGTGACTGTCACCCCCACTTGCCACCACACATGTGGACTCAGGTCAGGCCAGGAGGGAGAAGAGCCACACCAGAACCTCACTGGCCCCCAGGGCTCTCAGACCACCATGACTTGGCTAACCCTCAGGGCAGGATGAGCCCCTGGCCAGGGCTTCCCCCCAGGCAGCAGCTGTGGAGCCAGCCTCCCACCCTCCACAGAGGTGTTTCTCTGTAGCTATGACACCCTGGGTCCCACCAGAAGCCTATTCTCAACAAGAGAGGTTTCTCTCAAAGCACGAGCTAAAATCCCAGTACAAGCCAAATCAAGGCAGGCACCACAGCTGGGTTCTTCCAGCCCCAGAGCCAAAGCTGAGAATACTTTCATTCCACAGCAGGAGCCAAGCATCTGGGTTCAAACCAGGCCTAGGGCACCTGCCACCTTCTTCAAAACACACAACACAGCCAGGAGGACACCTCGGGGACATCACATGGTCCTGAGAAAGTTCCTCCACCTTTCCTCTTCTAGCTGTCAAGAGCAGAGCTGCCCAGAAACCCCCAACAACTAGTGATTTCATGCCTGTGTGACTCATTCAAGGAGTATTTGTTCTGGGCCCGGAACTGGGGACCCAGCCGTGACCAACCTGCCCCCTCCACAAGGCTGACAACACAACCGCAAACACACAAATCCCAGGCCCACCGCAATGAGGGCAGCCCAGAGTACCAAGACCGCGGGAAGGCAGGCCGACCACTGTGGGCTGCACAGCCCGGAGGCTCATGCCGAGACTTCCTGAATCACTACCTAGAGCTGCAAAATCAAGAAGTCGTGGCGTCCTTTGATTCCTTCTAAGTCAAAACAGTAAAATCAGATAAAATACAAATGCCGTGCACCAAGCCCTGGGTTGTTTCCAGGCTCGTGCCAAGACCCCTTTCGAAGCCTCCCATCTGTTTCAGCAGCACGGAAGACACAAGGATTACCCACAGGAATGAGAACTTGTCACCAAGAGCAGAGCAGCACACAGGACACCCGCTGTGGGGAGCGGGCAGCCAGAGAGCTGCCCCCACGCAGATGCCCCATCTACCCTGGTCCTGCTCACGTGATTCTCACCTCCACCATCTCCTGTCGCTCTCATACCCGAGTCCGGATCCTTCCGTTAGTAAGTAGACACTAGCAGTGGGGAGTCCCAGAACTAGACCCCCTCCCACCACCCCTCACCCCCACCTCCCAAACTCAGTGACCCAGAAGTCCCTCCACCTCGTTGACCCTCTGCAGTGACGCTGCCTGGAGACCCTAAAACTGAGAAGGCAGCCAACAGGCATCCAGGCTGTTCTCCAGAATTGTACCCTCTCTTCACAGAAGAGCGGCATGAGAGCCGCCGCTGAGCCCACTGCCAGCCAGGGGACAGGCCAGAGGCTTCCTGAGGGCAACCTAAGTGCCCCTGGACACACTGCACCTGGCTTGCCGGGGGAGAGGCCAAGCAGGGCGAGCACCTGTGCTGTGCTCACAGGCTCAACAGGGTGGCCACACAGGTAGCCCCCAGAGGTCTCTGCCACCCACACCACTTCATTCCCACGGACTGCCCAACGCCAGCTGAAACCTGCTTCAGACCCCACGAGGCCACGTGGGGAGGAGATGTCCGCCACACACAGCCCTACACCCCCAGGAAATGACTTCCTGCCCTTTCTGAGACTCTGATCCGCCCCCACCTCTGAGCCAGTCAATAAACAGAACGAGGAGAGCCGTGGACATGGTCCCTGGGCCCCGCCCCGGCTCCATCCCAGGGGTCCCCGCCTCTGCCCGGTTTCCCATTTCCCCAAGGACCACAAGCCAGGAGGGCAAGGGCCTGAGCAAGAATGGAAGCCTTCTCCTCCCACTGCAGCTCTCACAGACCTTAAGGAAATAATTCAGCCTCTATATTTTGACTCAAAACAAAGAAACTTTTTAAAAACATTTCAGTTGAAACTTGCATAATTCTTCCAGTGGAGAAATCCTCCCCGACTTTCGCAATCCTTAGAAAGAGACACATTATTGCTGCTTGTGTAACAGTCCCCGGGCCACGAAGAGTCCGGCCGCCAGCCTCGGCCACCTCCTGCGGTCACCTCCCGCCAGACGGGCCAGGCTGGCCCCGGAAGCGGTGCCTCCCCACCAGCTCTCCGTGGCCAGGGCTTTGGGGCGGGGCTGGGTCACCTCCCCAGACTTCCTCCTGCTCCCAGCCTGTCTGCCCTCACCCGACATCTCAGACACACATGACACCACCAGCTGCGGGGAAGGCTGAGAACCCAAGACACCAACAGTCCATGATCCTACTCTCAGAGCCCTGCGCTGATCCAGAGCCCCGGTGAGGCAGCGGGACCAGGGCCGAAGGTTACCGGCTGACCCCACTGCCCCCAGGCCAGCTGCTGCCCTGGGGAAACCCCAGAGGTTAGGGGCCCAGTCCCGCTCCAGAGAGGGGTCCCGGGAACCCGCAGTGGGGGGGGGGGGGGGGTGGCGGGCAACAGATGGGCCAAGAGACAGATGGGCGGCAGCCCACACCTGGAGGACCATCCAGACGTGGCAGTGCACACAGACGGGCTGAGGCACCCAGCCAGCCGCCAGGCCCGCCCTCCTGCAGCAGGGTGCAGGGAGAAGCCAGAGGCCTTGCTGGAGCTGCCCTATCCCCTATCTGGGAAGACCCCCCCAACCTCCACTCTGGGGCCTTTACCCTGGCGATCAGACCCATTTGCAGACCCCATCCTTCTGTGGGGGGGAGGTGCCCCCAAAGCCCATCCAGGAACTCTGCCTCAGAGCATCACCTGAGACGGTACCCCAATTCCCCAGCCAAGTGGCTGAAGCCAGGAAATCACCACAGAACCCCACAAAACATTAGAGCAAAACAAGTAGACAAAGGAACAACTGGCCCTCTAAACCTCTGCTCACACAACAGATGGCATCAGGGCAGGCATTGCCCCCCATCAAGGAGAGGGTCTCAGATGAAGCATGCAGGTCAGAGTCTGATGGAACTTTTTTTTTTTAAGGTTTTATGTATTTATTCATGAGACACAGGGAAGCAGAGACACAGGCAAAGGGAGAAGCAGGCTGAGGGGGGGCCCGATGCGGGACTTAATCCCGGGACTCAGGGATTACAACCTGAGCCAAAGGCTGACACTCAACCACTGAGACACTGAGCCACCCAGGCATCCCCTGATAGAACGTTCTTGATAGCATTCCTTCCCATGAAAATTCCAGCTTGAAAAAAGCAAACCACCCCTTGCCAGGGAGGGTCCACAGGCCGGGACCCCCTTCCTGGCCTGCCGTCACTCCCCAGCAGGGGCCAGTGCTACTGGCCGGGCGT
This sequence comes from Canis lupus baileyi, assembly GCF_048164855.1. Lineage (NCBI taxonomy): Eukaryota > Metazoa > Chordata > Mammalia > Carnivora > Canidae > Canis > Canis lupus. Next base: position 31,809,036 of record NC_132840.1, read on the forward strand.
CTGCTTGGAGAAAACACTGGCCCATGACCAGGGACAAGTTTTAGGTGACATGAAGAAAACTATTCCAATGTCAGGAATTCAGACAAATTCAGCACTCATGCCACACACCAAGGGGTCACCCCACAGCACAATGACCCACACGACAAGGGCAATCCCACAAAAAGTCCTGAGAACTCAGGTGTCTGAAAGACAGACATACGATAAACACAGGCCAGGCTCTCCAGCGTAAGAATCAGGACACTCAGAAGACAGCAGTGCCAAGGAGCCTGGTTCTTGAGCACACCAGCACCGACCTTGCCCGGGCCCCAGGGAGGCAGAGCACCGCCCTAGGGTCAGCCCCAAAGGGAAGCACCTGGTTACCCAGGGAGGAGCTGTCCTGCGGGGCGAGGAGCCAGGCCCCAAGCAGCAGCCAAGCCAGCAGCACAATGTCCTCCCCTGACAGCAACCTACATGGCTGAACGACCAGCCCAATTTAGTGCATGTACCGTGAGACGAGCCCAAGAGAACGGTACAGAGCCAACTGGGCAGAAGGAGGGCAGAGAAGGCTGAGTTCCCATCTCCTTGCCACGTGTTCCCCCAGCAACAGAATGACACATCCCCACCCTACCTGACACTGGACACTTGAACATCCTAGAGAAATCAAACCTTACCAACACACTGCTTACTACAGCCTGTTTCACACACAGGGGAACAGAGACACAGAGAGGTTAAGCATCAAGCTTGAGGTCAAACAGCCACTAGAGACATAATGAGAACGTGGGAGCAGCCCCATGGGGTTCCACAGTGGGACCAGCCCGCTGCAGGACCACCAAAGACAGCAGCTTGGCGAGAGGGGCTAAGAGGCCCCTCCTGGCACTGGCAGCAGCAGAGCGCTGCCTGAGTCTCTGGCTGGCAGGAGGCCTGGGCGGCACTTCAGCCAGACAACACCGGAACGTGCTTCAGCTCCCATTGGCCTCACCAGAACCCAAGGCCCCAGGGGAGCTGTGTCCCCTACAGAGAGAATTCTAGCACATTCTTTGTTCTCTGCTGTCCTTATCCTTGGTAAATCAAAAATATTAAACTAACCAATAAAACAACTGAAAGAAATCAAAACCTACTCCACAAATATGCCGTCAATAGCAAGTGGAAGGAGCAATCAGAAATAGGGCTCTGGGGGAGAGGTTCGGGGGCAGGGTCTGGAGCAAGTGGGCTCTGGGCAGCCAGGGGCCCTCCCACCCCAAGCTGACACCGTTCTCACGTGGTGCCCTTGGCAGGTAGACAGATGAGCATGTGGCTGTGCTTGGAGACTTATAAAGAGGACGGCCGGAGCACCCCAGGACTCCCAACTGCGTGGTCAGAGCCAAGGCAGCAGGCGGAGCCCCGTACACAGGACACGAGGTGGCAGAGCCAGCAGGAGAGCACTCGAGACCTCAGGGAAGCATGGGGCCTGACAGCCAGTCCAGGTCACCACGGCGAGGACAGGGCTGGCTGACACTAGGCCTGCAGACCCCACCCACTTACGATAAGCAGCTCTTCCTCATCACTGGGAAAATTTGTTTAATCGGTAAATGAGATTTAGGACAGCATCAGGGAGAGCGCACTGACAGAGAAAGGGCGGCCCTAATCATCTGCTGAAAAGGCCAGAGCAGAAACAGGCTCTGGCTTCGGCTTCACGGAGTGTGGGCAAACAATCCTGCCTTCTCCCCAGACGCTGTTTGGGCCTGAGAGCTCAGGCTGGGCCGTCCCTAAGAGGGGCGGGCGGGCAGGGGGGTGGGGGGGGGGCCGCGCCCAGAACCACGGCCCCACTCTACAGCTGTGACAAAGAAGCAGTCCCAGCGAGCCCAGGAGACTCCACCACTGCCCCTCACACCCCTGACTGGGACACCCATACGAACACACCCTGCCAGACAAGGCCCCCCACCCCACCCCCTCTGGAGGCAAATGGCCTGCCATGGCCTGGGCCAGGAACTGCAGCCTGTGCCTACCACAATCCTGCACACAAGACTCCCACAAGCCACAGTGGCTGTGGTAGGTAGAGGCACCCCGAACAGAAAAGTCCCCATTCACGTCGGGTGCCCATCACGCCACCCATCACCAACTCATCCAAAATCAAAGGCTTGGGCCTTTCCTGCCAATACCCTCCCCTACTCAGACACTCCCTCCCACCCAAGCCCTGCCCCAGTCTGCAGACAGCTGCCACCTGGGCAGCGGCAAAGCTGAGGGCAGAAATGCCATGGAACACACGTGCACGCGCGCACACGACAGCCCCTCTGAGCACAGGCACCCAGCCCCTCCATCCCCAGCCCCTCCTCTGCTCACCGAGACTCTGACACTCCGCTGGAGGGGCGCCCAGAGAAAACCGGGCGGGAGCATCTATTCACAGATTTAGAAAAAAAAAAAAAGTTTGATGCAGTAGCTGAATTAATTAGGCCTCCTCAGAATAGCTGAGCCAATGCAGCATTCTGTGTATGCAATTTAATAAGCCTGGATATTTAAAAGAAAAGTTACAAATACTTGGGGAGGGGAAGACACCGAGAAGTTGGTGAAGACCCCAATGAGAGGTTTCACCGTCCAGTCGCCCAGGAGCTGCCCAGCCAGATCACACGGATCACATCCTCCGCCTGGCAAACAACAGAGCCTCGGCCAGTGGCCCTCCCCCGCCCTGCAGCATTTGAGAGAGAGGGAGACAAGGAAACGGGCGTGTCCAAAACAAATCGCAGGCCACGAGCTACTCCTACTCAGGGCCCAGGTGCCCGCTGACCAGGCCCCAAGCCCAGGGCCAATCAGCCCTTGCCCCCACATGGGGGACTCTGGGATTCACACCCTGGCAGGCCCAGGGAAACGCACAGAACTGGAGTCACCGAGTCTCGGCCCCCTGCCACTGTGGCCTGGACACCTGGCTGCATTTCTGAGCCTGTCTCCCAAGACTTCAAGGCACAAACCGGCCCTGCCAGGCCCAGTTCTGTCTGCTGAGGACCACTGGCAGGCACCCTTCTGTGTGCGAGCCTAGGGGCCCACCGGGTCTGCACCCCTCCTCACAGTGGCCCGAGGAAGGCCTAGGCCTGAGGCTGCAGCCTGGGCCCGCCCGGATCTCACTTCTCAGTTCTCTGGGGGCAAGAGTGTCTGAGTATTGGAGCCGAGCCTCCCGCCATTCCTAAGCCCATCAGGGCAATGGCTGTGGGCCTTGGGAATGCTTCTCCAGCCACCAGGCCGAACCCCTAGGGCCCCTGTCCCAAGCAAGCTGGCTCATCACAGGGGTCGAGCAAAAGGACCTTCCTACACAGCCACGACTAGGGAGGGACCCAACACAACCCTGAACTTCCTTAAATCAAATCCAAACCCCAAGACAAGCCCCAAGCTGCACACACAGAGCCCCTGGCCCAGGAGGGCCCCCCAGCCTTTCCCCAGGACCCAGCCCTCCCAGCTTCCAGGCCCTGGGGCCCAGAGCACCCAGCGTCCTCCCATGGCCCCAGCCAGCAGGGTCACTCACCCGGGGCACCCGCCGCTTGTACTTGTTGCCATAGTCAAACTTCTCCTTCACGTCGTCCAGGCAGCGGCCAAGGCGTGCCTGCTCCTCCTTGCCCGTGTAGTCCTGGCTCAGCAGGATGTACGCCCGCCAGTTGGCCGAGTCGAATCCCCAGTGGCAGGTCCGGTTCTCCAGCGCCTTGTGCGAGTGCACGACGAACTTGTGCGGGGGGTACATGAGGCGGCAGTCGAGGCACTGGATGCATGCGGCACTCGGGCTGCTGTAGAGCTCGGGCACCAGCAGCCCCTTGCACTTGCCGAAGCACTCGTGGTACACACGCACGCTGCGCTCGCTGAGCTCCAGGCCCAGCGCCAGACTGGCGGCCAGCTCCTTCTTGCAGGGCGGCGGGTAGGCGCCGCCGTATAGCAGCGCGTTGCACAGGCGCTCGGCGTCCGTCTTGGTGATGAGCCCGCACGAGGGCGCCGAGAAGGGCAGGATGCCCATGACTTTGAGGATCTCCAACTGGTCCGCCGTGCAGCGCGAGCAATAGATGTGCAGCTCGTCGCACACCGAGTTGATCTGCTGCAGCGAGAAGTCGCGCAGCACCGAGTTGAGGATCTGCGGCAGGCACAGGCGCTTCTCGCCGCCCACCACGAAGCACGAGATGGTCTCGCCCTCCAGCACGGTCTCGCAGCGCTCAGTGGAGCGGTCGGACGGCATGAAGAAGGGCCCGGGGAGCACGGGCGGCGGCGGCTGGATGGCTGGCAGGTGCAGCACGGGCGGCGGCTCGGCGGCCGCGGGGACCGGCGCCGGAACGGCAGCCGCGCTGGCCTCCTTGGCGCTCTCCTTCTTGTAGGCCTCCTGCGCCCAGCGCGCCGAGAAGGCGGCCGGGCCGCCCAGCGAGCTCATAGAGCTCAGGTGGAACTGCTCCAGCGTCTTCTGCAGCCCCGGGTGCGGCTGGAAGCCGCCGCGGCCGCCCGCCGCCGCCTCCATGGTGCGCTCCGGCTCCCCGGGCCGCTCCCGCTCCCGCGCGCCGGGGCCCCCGCGGCCCCCGCCGCCGCCCCGCGAGCCCCGGCGGCGCCCCCGGCCCCGGCCCCGGCCCCCCCCCGCCGCCGCCGCCGCCGCCGCCGCCGGCTCCCGGCCGATCACGGCCGAGGCCTCGGCCTCGCCCGGGGGCGCGAAGGGGTAGGCGGGCGGGGCGAAGGGGTCCCGCCGCTGGAGCCCGCCGGCGCCCGGGCCCGGCGCCACATCCACGCGCCCCGCGCCGCGCCCGCCGCCGCCGCCGCCGCCCGGGCCCCCCGCGCGCCCCCCGCGCGCCCCCCGGGCCCTAGGCGCGGGGCATGCCCCTGCGCGCGCCGCCAACGCCAACGCCAACGCTCGCGGGCCCGGGGCTCGCGGGGGGCGCGCGGGCAGGTGCCGGCGCCGCGAGGCGCGAATCGCCGCGGCGGCCGAGGCCGAGGGGCCCGGGAGGAGCGGGGGCGCGGGCGCGGGGCCCGCCGGGCCGTCCTCGCGCGGCGCGCCGCCGCCGCCCCGCTCCTCCCACCGCGCGGCGCCCGCCCGGCTCGTCCCGGCGGCGCTGGCCGGCCGCGTCGCGCCCGCCGCCGGCCGCCCCGGCCCGGCCCGCGCCCACCCCGCCGCCGGCGCCCGGCTCCGCGGCCCGCCCGCCCGCCTGCGCGCGGCTTCCGGGGCGGCGGGAGCGCCTGTGGCGGCGGCCCTCAGTGCGCGGCGGCGGCGGCAGCGGCGGCGGCGGCGGCGGCGGCGGCGGCGGCGGAGGCGCGGGGCTCGGCGCACATCCTCCCGGCGGCTCGCTCCGGCTCGGACTGAGCGCGGAGCGCTGAGCTCACGCCGCCGCCCCGCCCCGCGCCGCCCCGCCCCGCCCCGCGCCGCCGCCCCGCCCCTCGCGCCGTCTGGAGCCGCGCGTCCGCCTCAGCCGAGCGCCGGCCAGGAATGCGACCGCCTCCCGGCCTGGCTCTTCCAAGAACGCGCGCTTCCCCCTCCCCCGCCGCCGCCCCGCCCGCGGCTCGGGCCGACTCGGCCGCCTTCGGGCCGGCCCGCCAGGAACTCGGCTCCGCTCGGCCGCGATTCGGCTCCGCTCGGCCCCGCCCGCCCGGGACTCGGCCCCGCTCGGCCCCGCTCGGCGCCGCTCGGCCCCGCTCGGCCCCGCTCGGCCCCGCTCGGCGCCGCTCGGCCCCGCTCGGCGCTGCTCGGCCCCGCCCGCCGGAAGGGCGCTCGGCGGGGGCAGTGGCGGCGCCCGGGGCCCCCCCTTCCGGCCGAGGCCGCTTCCTGCGCGGCTGGGAAGGCGCCCGTGCTGCCGCCGCCGCCGTCGCCGCCGTCACCGCTGCCGGGCCCAGAAACCCACACGCGGCCCCCGCCACAACCGCAGACCCGCGGAGGGGCGGGCAGGACGGCGGCCTGCGCGGCCTCCACCGCACACCTCGCGGATCCGGCAGGACGGGGACCCCACATAGCGCGCGACCCGGGCCTCCTGGAAGGACGAGGACGCCAGTGGGTTCCCACGCGTTAGGACTGACCCTCCCGGGAGCACCCCGCGCAAGCAGACACGATGCACCGTGTCCCAGGGCTCCCCCGCACGTGCAGGCCCCACACGGCCTCCACCCCACGACCCTGCTCCCAGATCCGGCACCCGGGTCCCCGCACACGGATCCTGCACCCTGGTCCCCGAATCCCACCACCCTGCACCTGGGTCCCCACACACAGATCCTGCACCTGGGTCCCCGCACACGGTGTCCCACTGCAGGACTTCTTGCAGCTCAGGGCAGGGCCTTGGTGCCTGAGCTACACAGCTTCAGTCACTGCCACGGCCAAAGGTGGGGAGGGGGCTGGGGACCCTGGCCCCTTCCTGCCACAGACAGGTGGCCTGACTCTTCTGCTGCAGCCCCTCACCCTGGCCGGAGGGCCGCCCTGCTGTGTGCCCTTCCAGGAACTGGCTGTGTCATGGGGGAGACGCCTGAAGTGCAGGGTGGGAGAAGACCAGGGCTCACAGTGGGACAAGCTGGCTAGGTAGCCCCCACAAGAGGCAGGGTGCCCCCAGGTGAGGCCTATTACGTGGGGACTTGAAATCAAAGAGACAGTCTGTGCTCAACCCTAGGGCAGAAGGACAGTCCAGCAAGCTAGGCAGGAGCTCCGAGCTGGCCTGGGCACTGGGTAACCTGTGAGGGACGCCCACATAACCGGGCAGAGGTGAGAGGACTGTCCCCCCTGCAGGCTGGGTGACCTTCAGTTGACTTCAGCTTGTCACCTCCTGCTGCTGCCTCCCCAGTGGAAGCTGAAACTGGCCCCAATTCAGAGCTCCTAAGGGGCGGCGCCTGCCCTGGGGAGCCGACTGGGCATCTCTACCCATCTCAGGTCCATGTTGCCCCTGAGAGGCCAGCAGGTGTTTGGAGAGGCAGCTAGGCTAGGCAGGCAACCCCAGCCCTGCATGGCTGCAGGCCCAGGAGGGGCTTGAGATCAGGGCATAGTGCTCTGTGTCTGAAAACCCAACAACCCTCCTTGCCCATGTCCTAGGGCAGTCCCTCCCAGGAATAGCAGCCCCGAAAGGAGACTTCTTTCTGTGTGCAGACATAAAACTTGGAAGGAGTATTTAAAACCAAGGAAAAGGGGACTTCTGACTTGTTTTGGGATATCATTCTCTTGGCCCACATTTGGACCAAAAGTTTGTATTGCACCTGAGAGGGTTACTTCCTTCCAAGTAGACTTGAATTGCATACAGCTCTGGCAACCTGTAATCCACAGGAGGTGGTTAGAGCTCCAGAGGGCTGACTAGGAAGGGTTTCCAGCCAAGCACAGAATTTCTCCTGCCTTTTGGCCAAGCAGGCCCTCCCACAGGGGCCCTGAGCAGGTGGTCCCCTTGATGGCAGTGCCTGGATCCAATGGGGCACTTCCTTCCACATCCTCTGGCTTTGTAGGGGTCTGGAAAGGGATCTCAGAAAGGGGCCAAGAAGGGGAAGCCAACATTTTGCCAGAGATGCAGAATACCTGTGGTAGGAGACAGGTGATTATGAAAGGGCTGTGGGAAGCAGGAAGACACTGAGTTGCCTCTGAAGCTTCTCCTCCTCCGTGGACTTCGGGGCCTCCTCCCCAAAAGATGCTGGAGTTTCTGGAGCAGCCAAACCCACCTCACCCACCAAGGGCCAGGCTAGCTATGCCTACACGGAGCCAAGCAGGCCCCCTGTCTTTTCCTTGGCCCACTAGGGGGTCTCAACCCTGCTGACCTTCCTCCCTACAACCTCCAACTCACCCCTGTACCTGGCTGGTGGGGTGGCTCCTCCCCTTGTCCCCCTGCCACGGGCCAGGCTGGCAAGTAGAAAGAAGGTCCAGGCCACAGGCACAGCCACATCAGAAGACAGGGCCAAGGACCCACTACACCTATGTGCCACCCACCCCTACTCTGTCTGATGGTTGTGGGCAGCAGGTCATGTGTGTTCACATTTGTGGATCTTATACCCCTGCAGGCTCAGAGCCAAGTGCTAGGACCAACAGGGAGGGAGAGCAAGTTCTACCCTACATGGCTTCCATCTCCTGTGGAAAGACTGGCAAAGGACTGACACACCTGCTAGTAAAGGAGCAAGACCCTTCAGGTCCTGTGGAGCTTTGAGGGGGTCACAAGCTTTGAGATCAGGTCTCTCGCCATTAGAGATGGAAATTAAAGATACAAAGAGGAATAAACGAATTGTGTATTGAGTTGGAATTAGCAATACCTGTGTGAACCCACAAGTTTCAATATTTATAATATTTAGATATAAATGTGTGTTCGTAAAAACATCCATATAATTCTAACTCTGTCTAATGAGAGGGCCTGAGAGGAGTGACACCCCAACAGCAGTGAGCTCACTGAGAACCTGCATGCTGGTTTCTAAATTCCATCTTCCACCAGCCAGAACCAGAGTTCTTTGGCAAGATGGCTGATCTCAGGCCTTGGGCAAGGAGAGTACAGGATGATCCTGGAATACTTTCCTATGCCCAGAAGTACAGAAGTGCTCAAAGCCTAATAGGGATATGTCTAAAGGACATGTGCCAGCTCGAAGGGGCCCCCCACTGGCAAATCAGCTCATAATTATAGTTATGAGCTATAATCATGGAATAAAATAGGAAACCACAAGTCCATGCATATTCAGATACTTATTAAAATAGATGTATTTGTAAGTTGAAAGTTTGATGAGAAATAGGCTGTTTGCCTAGTTTTAAAGTTCCTCACGGAAGATTCCCATTAATCACAAAGAGAAGAAAAGCAAGTTCCCAGGGGAGACGATGGCAGACACCACCGTAACCAAACAATCTAAATGGACACCATCACTCATTGGATCTATCACAGTCCCGCACCACTGACAGGGTGGGACAGGCAGACCACACATCACTTCTGTGATTCTCCTGCCAAAGAAGCATAACCTGCATCTGATCATGACAAAGACTCAGACACCCACACAGAGGAACTATACAGAAGGATGGGCCCAGAACCTTTAAAGGTGTCAGGGTCTCAGCAGTCCCGGAAAGGCCAAAGAATGTCCCAGACCTTTGAAGACTGAAAGGATGATGACTCAGTTAACTTGTGGCCCTGGGCTGGATCTTGTTACTACAAAGGACATTATAGGGACAGCCAGAAAGTCTTGGATGTGGTCTAAGACTAGATGGCAGTAACCCCACTCTGGACAAGGTACTGTGGTTCTGTCAGAGAACATCCTTGTTTGGGTGTGTGATAGAACACCAGGTCAGCAATTGCAAATGATTCAGGGTTGCAGGGCAGGGTGGGGGGTGTCCTGTGCTATTCTTACAACTTTTCTGTAAGCTTGAGAGATTGTTAGAAAATACAAAATGTAGTTATAAGAATGTTATGGGTAGGAAGCATAAATTCTCTTCTCAGCCCTGCTTAGCTTCAGCTGCCCAGCAGAGCACGGTCTAGCCTGAAGCAGTTGAAAGTCTTACCATTGCCCCTGTAGGGTGAGGCCTGAGGGGACACTAGAGGGACACCAAGAGCATATGCTACAACTTCAATCAAGAGGACAGAGGAGCTGGACCCCTTCCCAGTGCAACACAAACCTATGTCAGAGAATATAGGCATGTTCTCTAAATATTCTGTGAAAACGCACAGGGAAGGAAGCTCTGTAGAGCTGGAAACAATAGAATATGAATCACAGTGGTGAGCAGAGTGGAGACCAAGCAGCCTACATGAGGCTTGGAGCTTACACCCACTGTGGGCTGAGAGTTTAGGCCAGTGTGGGAGAGGGTTGAGGGTTTCAGCCCTTTCTGAAATGGGAGTTGGAACCAGTTATGACAACACAAATTGAAAAGGGGCTGTCCACTCTACAGAGGACTTTGAGACCCTGCTCACCAGCCTAGAGGCAGAGCTCAGAAAGCAACCAGCTCAGGTCAGGACAGGACAGAGTGTGCCAGGGAAACACAGAACCAATGGAAAATAGGATGTGTTCAACTAGCTCAAAAACTGTATGGAGTTCCTGTCAGAAGATGTGGAAGGGATTAGCTATAGGCACAGAGAAAACTTGGCAGGTGAAAACATAAAGGCAAATATTAACTCCAAGAAAAACAAAGAAAAAAATCTAAACAGAGTTCACTACTTGGATCAGCAGTGAACAGCATTTACATAATTATGATAGTGCAATCAACAATAACTGAAAATTATGAAAGAGTTCACTTGGGAAGTTGAAAAAAAAAGAAAATAGATTCGAAGCAGAGGGTGCTGGTGAGCTCCCCCAGTGACATCCCATAATGTCTAAAACTGATTTAAGAAAAGCAAGAGCACATGATTTTTAAATGTGGAGAAAAATCAGACAAAAAACAACTGAAAGAATTGGGAGAGGCTGATGCCAGGCCACTGAACCCAGAATCTGGAGGGTGGCTCAGGGACCACTACAGACTTGTTGAAAGTGTCCTAACCTTTTGGGTTCTTTCTGTTCTTTCTATCTATGTATCTGTCTTTCTTTGGTAAGAATTAAAACAAACAAACCAGAACTCTAAACTAAAAATAAATCACAATGAAAAATGAACTGACATTGCCACCACAAAATGCCACAGTTTGGAACATTAAAGAATATACTTTGAATAAGTCATTGATTAAAGAAGGAATTAAAATGTGAATTACAAAATATTTCAAAGCAAAATGATAATGAAAACAGTGTCAATCAAAATTCCTGGATGCAGCTGACATGGCACTTAAACTTTTATAGCCTTCAGTTCCTACATCAGAAAACAAGATTGTGGTTTTTGCCAAGTGAGGGAATTATGGATATTTTAATTTTCTTCTGTGTCCTGACCTGCACTTTCTGGTTTTCCAAAGAAGCCACTTTTGGCTTTGTTGACCTTCCCTATTGTGTCTTCTGGACCATTCTGGCAAGAAAGGACCCCCCCCCCCATCCTCTGTAGGACCTTCTGTGGGACCAGCCTGATGGCCCATTCATCCCACATGGCTGAGGGTGTGTATCTGCCTTCCCTGGGATGGTTGGGGGTCAGGGTCTGTGCAAGGCCACACATGGATCCCAACATCCAGCATGCAGTTAAGACCGGCCTTGTGGGGGTCAACCATGGTAACACCTGGGAAACCGAACAGAGCACTTAACCATGGGACATGGGAGTCCTACTCTGGTTGCCACTGGGAATGAGAAGGTGAGCCCAGCATCCTGCTCCAAGGGCTGACTGCTTCACCCTATGCCCCTAAATCTTGCTTGTTTCCCTTTGTGCACAACACCCCCATGCACCTGTCCCCTGCCCAGGAGCTACCCTTGCCTTCCTGGAAGTGGGAGGAGGGAAAAGTGGGGTACCCTTTCCCACGCCAACCAACCACCCCATAACTCCATGGCACTGCCAGCTTGGCAGCCCCCTGCTATGACAGGCTGGGCCTCAGCAATTGGATAGAGCTGGATGGGGCAACATTGTTGCTTCCCAGCTCTGGGAGCCTGGGCAGGGCATTGGGCAGTCCTGCCTGGGAGCCAGGTGGTTTTTAGGTCCCACCTCTGGGCTCACACCCAGGGGGAGGGGGCCTGGCCTGGGTCCCAGGGCCCAGGTTGGAGAGGCAAGGCTGGTTCTGGAACCCCCTCCCCTGAGAGAAACATCTCAGCTAGCAGCAGGAGAGTAGATAGCGCAGGAATGGCAGGGGATGGGAGGACAGACACCTTCCCACCCCCTGCCAGGGCTCAGAGCGCAGGGGCCTGCTGGCCTGGATCTGGGGATGTGTCCTCAGTTGGTGGGGCACTCTAGACACAACTCAGCCTGGGGGGTTGCATAGAGAGCCTGTGTGGGCAGTCTGCCCTGCGGCCCCACCTCCGCCCACAGAACCCTGTCCCCCGAAGCATTCTGTGCCGCTCTGGAATGTGCACCTTGCTGGACATGGCCTGCCCAGGGCTCTGGCCAAACCCCACTGATCACAGGGTGGCCGCCTCATGCCTGTGCCCTGCAGCCCTGGGCCGGTGGGGGCCCCACAGTCAGAGCCTCGGTCCTCCCTGTAAACCATGACAGGTGGGGCACAGAGCTGCAGAGCAGAGGGGAAGCCAGGGCCAGCCAGCCCAGGGCCAGGACTCCCCAGTGTTCCTCAAGGACCCTCTCCCCCGTGTCCTCCACCCCACTATCTCTTTGTCCTACAGACCTGAGTGCCACCAGGTGGGTGTGGGGGACCTGATGGGGGCAAGAAGGCCAAGTTTTGCCTACATGAAGTTTTTCATCAGCACCGTCCAAAGATAGTCCTCCAGGGGCTGGAGCTTCACGCAGCCAGTTACAACGGGAAAGCCATGAGGTCAGAAGTGGGATCTGGGTGCTAGTGGCTGTGAGCACACTATGAGTGTCGCTCCCTTGAGGTGGTGAGGGGGGTGACGCTATCATCCCTGAGTCAAAGCAGAGCAGGACAAGTGTCAGGGCCACCCAGGAGCCGCCCAGGGTGCCATGTGGGAAGGGGGTGGGCGCCTGCTGTGGGGTTTGGACAGGTAGGCTGTGGTGAGCAGACTGGGGCCAGTGGGCACTCAAGGGCCAGACCCCAGTGATCCCACACTTGGGGAGGGGCAGCAAGGAGCTCCTGCGAGGAGGCTCGCTCCAGACATCCACTTTACTTCCCAGCACCTGGGTAAGGCACGGGTCCGCCTTACCTTCATGTGGAGGGAGTCCCACCTCCTGGCCTCACACCCACCAGTGCTGCCCTCCCATCTGCCCCTCCCCACAGCCTCAGGGCAGCCTCATCTTTCCTCTCAGGCCCACAGCCCTTCCAGCTGCCCCCTTTCTGTCCTTCTGGCCATACTTCCTGGCCCCAGCTCTGTCCTCAGCCCCCCTATGCTCCAACCTGGGCTCTGAGGCCAACCTCCTCTCCCCTGTGCTATCTGCACTCTGCTTGTCACCCACCCTTCCCCGTCAGAGGCTCTGTCACTCTAGCAGTGAGTGGTGAATCAACTGACCCACTGACAGAGGTCCAATGAGATGAGGCACTTGGCCCCAGGCCCAGCCAGTGGTGTGACTAGGTATCCCCAGGTGCTTGGGGAGATGGCTGTCTTGGCTGAGAGGCACTGCCCTCATGACCCCCAAGCCATGAGAACTGCCATGTCCCTATGGCAGCTGTCTTATGGCCCCCACCCCTCTGGGCCCAAGGCAGCTCCTCCAGGAGACAGAGTGACAGGGCTGGGTCTAGGGTTTGAGCCTCCTGGGGTGGGGAGGGGCATCGCACACCCCAACGGTGACGGACCAGGCAGGGGACAGGGAAAGGACAGAGGGGAAGACATCCTGAGAGTCCCATGAGGCGGAGGTAGCGCAGGAGGGTGAGGGGCAGAGTGCCCATTCCTCCGAGGCTCCCTGAGGTGCTCCCTAGAAAACGTTGGATGATTTATGGAGGTTCTCTCAGCACCTGGCTGGTGGAGGTAGCCAGGACTGCATACTAGGGCCTGGCCACAGCACCAGGCCCCTCCCGGGCCCTCTCCCGCACCAGGAGGACCCAGGCCTGTCATCTCCCACCCTGGGCCCAGAGCCCAGGCCCCTCTCTCCAGGAGGCAAGGCCGCAGGCTCCTCTCCCTGAAAATTGTAAATTGTAAATCAGAGACACACTTGGTTCCCCGAGCAGGCCCCCTCCCGCCCTCCTGCCTCCTGCCGTCATTCCTGGCAGGCCTGTGAGTGAGCTCACTCATTACATAAGGCATGTGAGCTATTTCTTGGGGGAATGAGCTCCCCCTGCACGGGGCTTATTTCCCCCTCCTGCTCCAACCACCAGCCACCAGCAGCCAAGGGGATCTGGGCCTAAGAGGCGAGACCCTCATGTTCCCAGGGCCTTCTCGCCTGATGCAGGGAGAGGAGCTGCTCAGCCCAGGCCCCAGCCCCTACCCCTCTAAGAACCAGACATCTTCCGAAGACCAGGGACTGTGGGTCCTTGGGCAGTAGGAGAAGCATCCTGCAGGGCATCCTCACTCAGCCCCACCCCCGCCGCAGGAATAAAGGAAGGGATTTCCCCAGGGCAAGAGTGCTTGCTGCCCCTAAGGTCATCACCCCAGGTAGAGCACAGGCTCTCTCTCCTCTCTCCCGGGATTGGGAGTCACCCCCACAGGTACCCATCACTCTGTGCTCTTGGCTCCCTTAAGGACACCTGGGTCATCCATGGGCCCCAAGCCCAAAGACAGTTCAACCAGGACTTGTGCTCTTGGGAGGAACAGTAGCTACATTTCACTTTGGTCAGAACAGAGTGCCCAGCCTCTGCCCCCAGTGAGGGCCACCTGGAGGACAGGAGCCCCCATGGGTACAGTCAGGTTTCCTGGACGTGGGCACCAGCCTGGGGAGCCCATCACGGCTGCAGGGGCTCCTCCCGACTCTCTGTCTTCCACCGTTGGAGGACAGGGGCCCAGGGACCTTGGACCCCCTACCTCATTTCTGGGAAGGGGACTGAGGGTGACCCGCAGAGGACACGGCTGAAGGGACACCCAGGCAGGGGGTGCGGGGCATAGCGGGGCGGTGAGGGGCAGGGCAGGGCACTGCCCCGCTTGGGAGGAGAACTGGTGGCTAGGGGCTGGGGGCCTCCCTGCCCCTGGGTGGGGGCGGCCGTGGGCCTGGACGGGGTGGGAGGCCCTCAGTTTCCTCTTGCCTTGAAGGCAAAGGCGGGAGGAAACCCAGCCGAGCGAGTCCCAAGCTAATGGTCCCCTGCCCCCGCCCAAGGTGCCCGTGCTTGGGACTTCCAGACGGCTCTGCCAGGCCAGGGCTCACCGCGCCCTGCTTGGGGACAAAGCTCCCGGGGCTGCGGGGACACCGGGAGCCGGAAACGCCGCGGCCCCTCCCTGGCCCCCGCCCGGGGGCCTCTGTCCCCGCGAGAAACAAGACCACGGCTTCTTTCTTTTCAGAGACTCGAGTTCTTGGAACGCACACCCTCTTGGGTTTGCTATTTTTACCCGCCCCAGCCTTCCGGTCTCCATGGCGACGCCTCCAAACAGCAGATTCCAGGCGGCAATGACGTCACCTTTCCCCTTCCTGCCGCCCAGGCCCCCAGGCCCTGCCGCGCTGGACCCCATTTCACGCCTCCTGCCTCCCGGGTGTCCCAGGCTGAGCGCCCCCCACCAGGGGCCGCTCCTGTCTCCCCCTCAACCCAGGGACTGCTCCAGTCCCTCCCCACCCAGGGGCCACTCCTGTCCTCCACCCCCTCACCCAGGGGCTGGCTGCTCTTGTCCCCTGTTCCCCCCATCTAGGGGCCGCAGGCGTGCTGGGGCTGCTCGTGTCCCCTGCTGGCCCAGGCAGCTGTGCCTGCAGCGGCCGAGGCCCTCTCCCTCCCCTCAGAGCGGCTGTGCTGGAGCCCCGTGGCAGAGGGCACAGGCCCAGGGGCGGCCCTCCCTCCAGCTCCGGGATCCCTGCCATGCTGGCTGCCCTGTGGGAGCTGCCGCAGGCCTAGCGGCTGGGGAGGCAGGGGCAGGCCGGCGCCAGGCCTTGCTGGCTGCCGGGGCAGCCGCCTGTCTGGCCTGGGAAGCCCCTGTGGCTTCCTCATCAGAAACCGGTGACCATGGCAGAGGGCCTCGGAGGTGGCTGGAGGGCCTGGAGGGGCTGCCGAGCCCCTGCTGCTGTGCCCATGGGCATCTGGCCCCCTCCTGCTCAGTGGTGGCCCTGTCCAGGCCTGTCCTGGGCCACAAGCTCAGCACCTTGGTCCTGAGCAGACAGCTGAACTGCATGGCAGTGGCCTGGTGCGGGGCCCAGGTCCCCTATGGTCAGTCCACAGGCTGGAGCTGTCTGGACCACTCTCTACCCAGCCTGAGGTCTGAACTCAGTCCCGACCAAGTACGAGGACACCTGGGGCTGGGCGGCCATCCGCGTTTGATGGGGATGGGGTGGGAGTGTGGGCTACCAGTGACCTGACCTACTCCCCCACCCCGGAGGAACACCTCACCCTGGGGGCTTGCTCCCTTTGTGCTGTGGACTCACTTTCCCCAAAGTGGCTGAGAAGTATCCTTGGTGGCTTGCAGGGTAGGAAATGCAGCTGGGGGGAGCGTCGCACTCCGATGGGGGCCAGCAGGCCATGGGCTTGCTCAGGCCCACTGCGGTGCCTCCTGGGAGCAAGTGGAGTTTGCTCCTCCCCATCACCCCAAGGAGCGACAATGAAATAAACCCAGGCCCTACCCCCCGCAGCCCCCCCTTCTCTGAGAGCAGACACTGAACTCGGCATTCAAGGAGGGTGTGGAGCAGGCAAGCCAGAGGGGACATGGGGGGGCATAGGCCCTGGCCCAGGCCAGCCGGGGAATCAGGGCCACACTCCATCCTGCAGTATCCAATAGGACAAAGAAGATGCTTAGACGCTATGTTGTTAGCTGCCGTCTCTGCTCCCAGAAACGGCCTTGAAAGAAGGTGGTTTCGAGGCTCACATTCCTGTCCTCCTGCTCCATTTGAGGTACGAAGCCCCAACTCGCCTCTGTCTGACGTGGGCAGGCACACTCGCAGGCCTGGGCACGAGGCAGGCAGGTGGGCGGCCCTGTCTCCGGAGCCCCGCACAGACGCATTCATGGGAGGTGTGCAGAGAAGCTGCAGCCCCGGGCAAGCCTTTGGAGCAGCCCCACCCTCAGGAGCCCTGCTGGCCCCGGGTGGTGTCCGGGGCACGGTGGTGTCCAGGGACAGGGTTGGGGGAAGGCCCTGCAGGTGCTGGGAGCCTTGGGAGACAGCTGAGCCTCCTGAAGGGGGTGGCCCCTGCGGGAGGGGGACAAGGCTCATCCCATTAAACAGCTATTTCCACGGGCTCTATCCAGACAGAAGACTGGAAGGGGACGCTGGGTCTGGGGAGCTGCAGGACGGGTGGGAGGGAGACCAGGCTCCACGTGAAGTGTGAGGATGAACAGCTCATGGCCCTGGAATGGGCGGGGTGAGGGCACCCCCAGCACCCACAGGCAGCCATGCCCGCACTTTGGGTGGCTCTGCCTCTCTATCCTTCCTCTCAGCTTTTATGTAACAGCGCAGGCTCCTAAGGCTGCCTTGGCCCCTGCCCTTTCCTCCTGACCCGACCATTTGGACCCCTGCCAGATCCCCCGGGAAGCCCCTGGTCTGAGCTCTGGTCAGCCCACCATGTCTTGCACAGGCTGAGATCCAGGTGTAGGTCAGGGGGCTCCGGTGTGAGAGGTAGTGGTGCCCACGAGGAGGCCACACACCAGGTGTGAATGTGGGATTGACTTCTTCCACCAAGGTTTTTTTTTTTTTTTAAGATTTATTTATTTATTCATGAGAGATACAGACTGAGAGAGAGAGGCAGAGACATAGGCCGAGGGAGAAGCAGGCTCCTCACAGGGAGCCCGATGTGGGACTCCATCCCGGATCCCAGGATAATGACCTGAGCCAAAGGCAGATGCTCAACTGCTGAGCCACCTAGGCATCCCTTCTTCCACCAAGTTTACCGAGGACCTATATTTATTGGAAGAGAAGCAGGAGAAAGTTCTTTTTTATTTTTTTAAGACTTTATTTATTTATTCATGGGAGACACACACACACACACACACACAGAGACACAGGCAGAGGGAGAAGCAGGCTCCATGCAGGGAGCCCGACGTGGGACTCGATCCCGGGTCTCCAGGATCAGGCCCTGGGCTGAAGGCGATGCTAAACTGCTGAGCCACCTGGGCTGCCCCTGGAGAAACTTCTTGCTCTCAGATGCATACAGTTTCATGGGAGACAATAAAAAATGAAATTTTTGTATGTTCTGTATGAGATGAGACATGTCTTCTTACAAAGAATAGGCCAGAGTGAGGTGGGTAGGAGGCTGAGTCAAGGGGAAACTCCTTACAAGGTCCACCTTAGCACAGTCCTAAAATGGGTTAAGAGGTGAGCATTCTGGGCAGAGAATAGCAGGTGCAAAGGCCCTGAGGCAGGAACTTGGTTTGGGGTCCATGTGGGAGGGGCAGGGCAGGGTACTGAGGAGGAGGGATTGGGGGGAGAGGGTGGGCAGATGACAGTGAGCCTGCTGTTCACCTCCAGCCTAGCTCCCCCAGGGGACGGGGGCTTGAGGGTACTGCTCTGAGCCCATCGTTGACAGGCTAGGGTAGAACAGCTGCTGGGTAGGGTGAATGGGAGGGGAGTTCAGCATACAGCACCCCTTGCCCCCACTTCGCTGCTGTAAACACTGAGGCCTAGGTAGGGAGAGTCGATTCGGCACAGCTGACACTGCTCTTCCGAACGTTCTGTTCCCAGTCCTGCCCCTAGCCTGGCACTGGGCTGGGGTAACAGCCAAGAGCAAGGCCCTCACCTGGCCCAAGCCCCTCTAGGGTCCCTGTCCAGGGACCCCCTGCCCGCCACCCTGCCCCTGACCTTACAAGCTGGGCGTGAGGCTGGAGGGACCTGGGTATGGGTGCAGGCTGCCCCCTGGCCTCACAGACACTACAGGGAGGGGCCCGTGGCCACAGGCCTGGCATTGGCCTCTGCCCAGCGCCTTCCACAGACCGAATGCTGCCCAGCGGCTCTCATCTCTGTGAGTAATGTTTAACTTGGAAGGGCTGCAGGGGAGAAGTTAACAACAAGTTCGGATTGCAATCTGCTTCCAGGACGAGTAGAGGGAGAGAGGGTACAGTTGGCGGTGGGAAGGGGGGCTGGAGGCAGGTCTGGGAGGCTGGCTCTCACCAGGGAGGCAGGGCTGCAGAGGCTGCACCCACCCTGGGGGCCTCCCCTATGAGCCTGGGATCCTGCGCAGTGCCCTCCCCAGGGAATGGGAGCTTGGAGACCAAACGGCTGGAGGACACATACTGAGCCCGTCCAGCCTCAGTTTCCCCCGTGGGAAACAGCCTGGCCAGGTGGAGCCTTGGGATCCAGCTCTGGGGAAGAGAGCACAGATATATACGCACACATCACACATGCAGACACAAACAACGCATGCTTATACTGACGTAGGCAAACCACAACACATACATGAACACAGATACACGTGAACACACATCCATGCAAACATATGAACACGCACACAACCAGGAACACAGGCTGCAGGCAGAACAGCCCCCATGGGGCTGAGGCGTGCACACAAGGGAGCAGGATGGAGCTCAGCCGGGTGTGAAAGGACCCACGGCGGCGGTGATCTGGGCACTTGGGGCACCGAGCACCTGTCCTGCCTGCACCCAGCTCCAGCCCTCCACCAGCCACACCTGAGAAGGCTAAGGGGTGCTGGGGAGGGCTCTACTCCCGATGACCCAGGGGAGAGGCCACCCTGCGTGTCTGGGCCACGTGGGGTCTGCCCGGGTTTCCCCCCAGAACCCTGCCCTGAGCTCCAGGCCCACTTCCGTCACACCAGGCACGCTGCCATCCCCACCCCTCGCCAATTCAGCAAATTGAAGACCATGTGTTTTCCACAAACATGCATTTTCCCAGGGAAAAATGCACCCCTGTCCAACCTGGGAGTGTCTCCTGGTTGGCTTGACCCCTGGGGGACCTAAACCCCTGCTGGGTGGGCCCCCCAGCACCAGGTGGACCACGGGGCTTGCCCTCCCTGAGTCACACCGGCTAATGGAATCTGCTCGGAGGAAGCCCCTTCCCCACCCCGGCCACTGTCCTTTCACTAAAGATAAACACTTTCGCTTTGAACTTTCTCCTTGAGAATTCTGAATTCATGACCTGTCTTGTGAGTTTGGCAGAGGGCCCGGACAGAATAAGGATATTCCTTCCGCAATGTGTGTGCGATTGAGCATCAAAGCCTGGATCTGGGGGCGCCTGCTCCCACCTGAGTGGTGATCGGCCGAGTACCTGAGAGCCATGCAGGTGCTATGTGGTCTGCATGTGTGCACCCCCTAAAATATATATGTTGAAGCCTAGCCCCCAACCAGGCAAGTGGGGACTTTGGGAGGTGAAGAGATTACAAGAAGGGAGCCCTGTGCTGGGATTAGCACCTATATAGAAGGGACCCCAGAGAGTTCCCTCGCCCCTTCTTCCACCTGAGGACACACCCAGGAGCCCGTCTGCTGTTGCCCGGGAGAGGGTCCTCACCAGAACCCAACCCCACCAGCACTCTGGTCTCAGACTTTCAGACTCTGGAACCATGAGGAAGACATTTCCATGGGGCACAAGCACCCACCCCTGCCACCCCAGTCTGCGGTGCTCTGAGATAGCAACCCACACTGGGGTGGTGGGGCTCTGCAGTCCTGCCAGTGGTACCAGCTCTCAGGCCAGGCTGAGGAGGTCTGGACGAACAGAGGCCAGCAGAATTCCCCCGCCTTTCTCGTCAGAGGCTGTTTCTAGGGCCCAGGCCCACCATCGGAGGGGGGGCAGGGGGACAGAAGGCCCAGGTTGGGTGGCAAGCATCCGAGGCTCCTACTGGCTTTGCAGTGCGGCCCCACACAATATGGTATTTGGAAGACAGTCAGGAGACCCTTGTTGGAACTTGCAGCCTCCATGTGGCAGGAATGCCCTAGGGGGAGTCTGGGCTCCAATGGACATGTGGCAAGAGCCTCCTCAGGCTCCCCCTACCCCTGCCCCCCAGTCCACGGCCACCCCCACCAGGCATGGCCCCTGAGCATCTGCCACGCAGCCGATGGGAGCCACACTCCGCACACGGAGCACACGCTAAATTCCAGACATCTAGCGTGAACCCAACAGGAGGTGCCTTATATGTGGCTTCCTCGTGGAAACGCAATGTTTTAGGTATGTTGGTTAAAATGACACATTATTACAATTAATTGCACTGGCCTTCTTTCACCTTTTCCTGGGACAACCTGGGAGGAGAGGCCAACAGGGCAACAAAGGCCGGGATGGCAAGGGCAGGTCTGAGAAGGGGTGCGTGGGAAGGCAGCTCAGGACAACCGACCAGGAGAGAGAGGACACTGCCTGCAGGTGACAGCAGCAGAGGCCAGCAGCAGTGGTGCAGCCCAGGTCGGTTGCACAGACTCCATTCCAGGGGCATCAGTGGACAGTTGTGTACAGGTCCGTGGCCCCCTATTCCCAAAAGAGCTGGGCAGTGGGGACAAGTGCAGCTGGGACCCACCCCAGCTATCACTCATGGGCCCACTGGGTGGCCAAGGAGCCTGGGACTGTGGCCTCAGTGAAGGTGGCTGGGCAGTGACAGGCATCGAGGCTTCTCTTTGTGCCCGTGGGCAGCCCCATGGCCTAAAGCCCAGTGGCTAGGACCTCAGCAGCATCCACCCTGTGTCTGCCCTGACCATCCTGTGTCTGACCTGGCCACCTGGACCACTTGGCTTGGTGGCTTATTCCATGTACTGCCCACCCCCCGGAGCCAGATGCTCTCATTCCCTAGGGAAAAGAAGCTGCTCCTAGGGGGAGCTGACCATACTGTGCACATCCCAGCAGGCGACAGGCCCCCAAGAAAGAGATCCGGGGGAGCCTGTACCACCTCAGCTCCTTCCAGTGTCGTCTTCTGTTGCAGACTGCCGCCGGAGCCAGGACAGGCTCACTACAAAGGCAGGAGGGATGCACCCTGATCCCAAGTACAAGGACCGTCTGCTGCAAGGCAGGGGACCACGGGCGGTTGGGGAGGCGGAATGTGGGCCTCAGGAGGCTGACTGCCGCAGACCAGGGGCAGCTGGTGTGGGCCCAGAGCAGGGGCAGGACTGTGTTCTCCCTAAGGGTGGAGGTGGCTGGGGGCTCTCCAGAGTTCAGGAGCCCCCAAACAGGAGGGGTAGGCCCTGTGGTCTGCCTGGCCTTGGGCTGGGTCCCCTGGAGACTCAAAACACCCTGCACTTCACTTCACGCTGTGACCTCAACCCTTCCTATGCAAGGCCAGTGGCTGCCACAGTCAGGGAAACCCAGAGCCCAGGCAGCAGGGGTGGGGGTGGGGGGTTCAAGGACAAAGGGACGGGTGCTCTGGGCCACAGAAGGGCTGTCTGTAAATGGGGCAGAGCAATAGCACCTCCATTGCAGGGCTGGTTCCTTGGGTGTGAGAGCGTGGCCTGTGGCCCCAGGCCTGTGGGCCTGGAGTGGGGCTGTTCACCGGGGCAGGGTGAGGGAAAGAAGCTCAGAGGGGAGAGGCCCAGCAGCTCCCCCTTCCCCTGCCCCACCACCCCTGACACAGCCTTGTGCTCTGCAACCTGCTGCCTCTCTGAGAGAGTAGGGACCCGTCCCTCCCTTCACCCCGGGTGGGGCCTGGGGGCCTCCAGTCCTGCAGCTGGAAGGCCAGGGGCTGCTCAGAGACCAGCTGCCCACCCTACACTCCCTGAAGGGGTGGACTGACAGGGAATGACTGGGGCGGGCCGGGCCCAGCAAGGGTGACCCACGTGGGCCGGGGCTGCTCGGGGTGGCAGCGGGGGGCAAGCAGTCACAGAGACCTGCCCGGCCTGTGACTTGGGAGAGGGTGGACCACACAAAATCCCCTGCATTCCCTGTGGGAAGTGATAGGCAGTGTGGGAGGAGCAGTGCTGGCCGAGCTCTGTGGTCACTCAGCTGGTTCCTCTGTCCCTCTAGCTCTGCCCCTAGTGGGGGACAGGACTCCACAGAGCAGAGTGGGGGTGCCAACTGTGCCATCCTGTGTTCCCAAGAATGTGTTCCAGATTCCCCCCGCCCCCAGGTTTTCTGACTGGCAACCACCCCATCATCCTACTTCTGAGTGGTCGGCCCGGCCTGGAGGTACCTCAGAGGCTGGGGGGCTGCTGCTCTGGCCAGACCCCCCCCCCCAGTCAAGCATCCTAGACTGAGGCAGCAGGAGGGGAGGGCCTGCCCATCTCTGTGGCCCAAGGGGGCTTGCTTGGGCTGCTGGCAGGTGTGTGGCTGGTTCAGACAAGTGATTCCCCAGGCCGGTGTGTCAGGGCTCCCGCTAGCCAAACATCCTGCAGGCTTCAAGGGGACCCTCCTGCCCTATGGCCTGGGGGATGGTCCGGGCCCTGGAAGGTCTAGGCAGCAGAGGCAGAACAGGCCTAGATAGGTGGCCTGGGCTCTCCCACTGCTCCCACCTCCTGGACAGTGAAGCCACCGGTCTCAGGTCAGGATGCTCCCCGGGCCAGATGAAAACCAGCTGTGTCCTTACCAGCTTCCTGCCCTGAACTTGGCAAGTTGAAAGGTGGACACAGTCTCTCTCCTGGGAACCACATCCCTCACTGTGATGCAGGCTGATGACCCTGTGACCCCTGGTTGCAGCCTGGCTCTCTGGTTGGCCAAAGGGCTCCAGTAAGACTCCAAGGCAGGGAAATGACCCTGGGTCCATGGCCCCTGGGGGTGGCATAGTGGACAAGCGGCTCTCTCTGCCTAGCTCTCCCACCCTTGCCCCCACAGACCTTTACCTGTTATTGCCAGGGAGGTCATCCGCTGACCCCCACCCCTGCCTCTGTGTCTCCACTCAGGGCTCAGGCCCTGTGGCCTCAAACAGAGAAGGGGTGCAGAGGAGGAGGGTTAGGGGGAAGGGAGGATGGGGAGGAGGAGGGAAAGGAACACAGTGGGAAGGAAGAGAAGGGGAGGAAGGAGACAGAGGGGAGAAAAGAGGTGGTGAGGGAGAGGAGAGGGGGGAAGTGGGGTGGGGAAGGAGATGGAGGGGAGGATGGACCACTGGGGCCCAGAAGCTCCTCCGGCAGACAACCCCCTGCACCATGGGCCACCCCCGAGGAGGAGATGAGGGCTTCATGGGTCAGAGCTGTCTCACACAGACACGGGAGTGACAGAGCTGGGGCTGGTGGTGGCTGAGGTCCTGTCTGGGGCCTGGAAGGCACAGGAACCTGCTGGCATCTCAGGAAGGCGAGGCCCCAGCCACCAGAGGGGCCCTAAGCAAGGCTCGATGGGCAGAGCTGTTCCTGGGGAAGCAGAGAGGCTGGGCCTTCCCCAGAGGGACTCTGGCCCAGGGGTGCCATCCTCTGCCCTTCTAGGAGATGCATGGGGTTGAAGCTGAGAGCTGGCTCTGCTCTGGGCCACACTCTCAGCACCGACTTCCTCCGCCTCTCGGGGTGTTTGGTGGGCCCCAGGGGGTGATAGGAGGCTTCAGGGTACCCAGATGCCCCGGCTAGTCATACTTGGTGTTGGCAGCTTGGAGAGTGTCCTGGGGCTGCTGCACAAATGACCAGGAATTGGCCACTTGAAACTGTAGGAAACCGTTCACTCATGGCTCTGGGGGCTAGAAGGCCAAACCCAAGGTGTGGGCAGGGCCACCTATCTCTGAAGGCCCCAGGAGGATCTGTGTGGCCCCTTCCAGCCCTCTGGGCTCCGGGCTGCCCTGCATGGCTCCAGCCCTGCCTCCTGTGTGCAAGCTCCCTCTCCTCAGACGGCACCAGTCAGGCTGTATCAAGCCCACCGAGACCAGGACTGCCTCATCTTACCTGGATTCCATCTGCAAACACCTGCCTTCCAAATGGGCTCACGTTCATAGGCTCCCAGCAGACATGGTGTTTGCTACCGTATCCTTTAACTCCCAGTACCCCCAAAGCTTGGTCTCTGCTTGACTTGCCCTCCCCGCAAGAGGGGTGCCTGACATGTCCCCCTACCCCACCCCTGGCTCGCCCTTAGGCTGGGCTGGCACCCCCTGAGGTTCTGGGGACACTCAGGGGCAGGTGTAGGCTCATCCTCCTGGGAAGGCAGACAGCACCCCAGCCTGCAGCTCCCACTTGTGGCGCGGAAAAATCCAGCAGCACCCACCAGGCGGAGAAGCTGCCGAAGGGTGGTGAAGGCCTCTCTGCTCAGGGGACACTGGAGCAGAGCCCAAGTTCACTCACAAGCGAACTGGTTAGGGCAGAAGCCTGAGTGGTGGAGCTCAGCACCGAGGAAGGGCCAGTGTGGCCGGGCAGCAGGGCATGGGGGACCCCGTGGTAGTGGCAAATTTCTAAAGGACCGTCGTAGTGGGGGGGTGTCCAGGAGAGAGGCAGTAGCTGGGATGGAGGCTTGGAGACAGGGCTCTGGGGTAGGGGGTTGGACGCTGTGCTAGCCTGTGGCCTGAGCCCGCCAAGTGCAGTGGGCCTCGGCCATGGATGCCTGGCCCCTGTGGGGAGGAGGTGCCTTGAGGAGGCTGCAGAAGCCCTTGGCCCCGAGTGGTGAGTGGGCCCCATACACCCACTCTCCTGCCCGATGGGTCCTACCATGTTTCCCAGGCAACTGTTCCAATCTGGCCTGTCTGCCTGGCGCTCTGCACACCCACGAACGCCGCTGCCTGTCTACAAGCAGGCCTGCCTGCCTGGCACACACCGGCTGGCAGGTGCGGCCTAACATAGCCTCCAGCCTGGCTCCGTCAGAAGGCCAGGCTCTGGTGGGGAGGCAGCCCTGCATTCAAGGCCATCCTCACCTGGGGAGTGGGCACTGCCAAGGCACCCTGAGTGGGTGCCATGCTGTCCTGCCACACGGGAAGCGAGGTAGCAGCCCTTGCTGTGAGCACATGCGCTGCCTGCTACCAGCGTCACCCAGAAGTTGGAAGAACACTCTG
Source organism: Canis lupus baileyi (assembly GCF_048164855.1). NCBI lineage: Eukaryota > Metazoa > Chordata > Mammalia > Carnivora > Canidae > Canis > Canis lupus. The sequence continues at coordinate 31,834,247 of NC_132840.1, forward strand.
ATTTCTAGGGCTTTCTGGGTCATTCCTGCCAGCTTCCATCCCTGCTCTGCCCATCCATGCCATCTTGACCTCATCTGCACAATAGCCTGACAGCAGGACCAGTCCCCCCCAAATCCAAGGACGGTGCAGAGATGCTAAGCAGGGCTTGGAGCGCTTGGGCTGGTTCCAGGCAGGGATCTGGCTAGCAGCAGGTAGCCCCTGGCTCAAGCCCTGCCTGGTAAGGAGCCCCGTTGGGCTTCTGGGGGCAGCAGCACTGGGCAGACGCAAGTCTTGCTCTCCCAGTGGGAGGGAGGAACCCGTGGCCATCTTGGCTCTGAGAACAGCAGGAGCTGAGACATTTGCTCCTTGGTAGTGGAAGGGTTGGGGATGGAGAGGCCCCTGCCTGGCTGGCCACATGTGTCCAATGCTGGGACAGGCACCTTGGAGGGAGGGGCTCTGGTTCATCAGCCGCAGTGTCCTCATTGCCCTGTGGAGGAAGCCGGGGAGAGCAGGGAGCAGACTGCAGGCCAGGGCTCCCACACACCGGCCCCTTGAGCCCTTGCCACCTCTCCCTAGGGGTGCCTCTTAGAAATCACTGAAATAGTCTTTGTAAACATGAATTTTGGCTCATAGAAAATCCCTTTCTGCAGTGCCAGCATCAGTCCTAATCAGAGATTATTTTCCAGGGCAGCCCCAGTCACTGTCACCAGCAACAGGTGGCTTAAAAACGAGATGAGAGTCTTTTAATCAAGTTCAACTGTTCAACCTCCAGTCCTACCACCGCCACTGCGTCTTGCTAGTGACGCCCAGGCAGCTGCGCCAAGGTGGGTCTGTTGGGTGCTCTGAGCTTCCACTCGGCCTCGGGAAGGTGCTTGCGCCAGCAGGGGCAGGGGTGGCGGGGACGGGGGCAGGGCTTCCTGAGGGGCACCAGCACCTGCCTGGCTGGTCACCCCTGCTCTGTTCTCCGAGGAAGTGTTGCAGGCTGTAGGTGCCAGCAGCAATGGGGGACTTAATCCCCAGCAGCCGCATGAAACCAGAGAGGAGAAGCCCCCAGGAGGACCACGTGTGCATGTTGCTCTGGCTCTGCGCCCCCAGGAGGGCCGGGCTCCGAGGGTCTCTGTTCTGCCCGGCGGTGCTGGCCTGGCCCCCAGCCAGAGGTCCCGGACTTCTCCCTCGGCAGCCAAGGGCAAACTAGGCCCCCTGGGCTGGCTCCGGCCAAGGAGAGTGGGTGTTGCCCACCTCGTGTGGCTTGGGCCAGCCAGGCCGTGACAGTTTCCCTGAGCCACCCTTACTCGGGGCACCTGCCCTCAGGCCAGGGCCGTAGCCAGGGTCTGTCTGAGACCCGTCCCTGCCAATGCCCTGCTCTGCCCTTCTTGGTCAGGGGACTGGGCCATGTGAGCTCTGTAGAGACTGTAGAGAAAGGGACTGGAAGGGGCAGGAGTGGTTGGGATGTCGAAGACCCTGGTGTACGGTTCCCAAGGCCCTGTCTAGGGGCAGCAGCTGCTCATACAGAAGTCCCAGCATGGCCAGAGAACTGAGTGTATACTGACTCTCTAAGACCTGGCTGTGCCCCCTGTGCCTGGGGAAGCTTGGCTGTATCCCCCTGTGCCTCGGAGAGGCCTGGCTGTGCCCCCCTGTACCTTGGAGAGGCCTGGCATCATTCCTTCTGAGGCTCCCCATGGCCAGTTGGTGGAAGTGTGGTGGTACTCCCAGCAAGGGCTTTGGATCTGCAGAAGCTGCAGCCAGGACCCACGGGACTGTGCATGGGAACCCCCAGCACCAGGTGTGTGGTAGTCCCGGGGCTGCTGGACACCTTCATGGAGCCATGCCTGGGAGCCCTCATGTCTGGCCTTCCCTCACCTGGGAGCAGGTCCAGCTGCAGCCTCCTTCAGGGACCCCCGGGACCACCGAGCTTGGTGACTCTGCTTGTTTGTGCATGTGGGGTCTGTTTCCTATTGGTTGGCAGGTTCTGAGGGCAAAGACCCTGCCTTGTTTCCTTGGAGGTCTCCAGGATCTAGAACAATCCCTGACAAAGCTGCTGGGGTTGGGGAGAGCGAAGGAGTCCCAGCACCCCCCGTGACTTCTGCTTGTCTGTTGAAGGGATTTCCTGCCACCCAGCCCCCTGCATACTTCAGCCCCCGTGAGGGTGGGGGTCACCCAGGGGCTCCTGAGGCCCTCAGGGCTTGGGGCTCTACGGGAGCAGGAGCCACGGAGAGTGCCTGGGCATCTGCTGCCACCAAGTGGTGGATTGAGTGGTCGCTGGGCAGGAGCTCTGGGCCCTGAGTCTTGGGGAGAGCCCCATGAGGGAGGATCCCCCCACGCCTGCCCCTGGCCCAGCACCCCTGGTCTTGGCTGGCTACTTGCACTTTGTTGCCTCTTCTTTTTTTCTTAACTCCGAAAACCAAGTTCCTCCCTTTAGGAGGAAAACACAACCGCCCCGAGGAAGACAGGCTGTATCCTCTTCCGCAGAGCTGGAAACAGGCTCAGAGCTGTCCCCCCGCAGGAGGTGGGGAGCAGGGCAGGTCTGGCCACTGGGCAGGTGGCAACTGGGGAAGGGGTCCCTGGCCTGACCACGGGTCCAGTCCCCCCTCCCAAGCCTCTGCAGGCCACAAGCCTGCGGGTGGGGAACCGCGTGAAATGGGCCCCCCATCCCGGCCTCCATGTCTTCCTCAGTGGGCAGTCAGCTCCCCTGAGCTCCTCTGGCAGAAGCGACCGTGACCTGTCTCTCCCGGTGTCGAGGTCGGAACACCTTCCTCTCCGACAGTGTCCCGGGGTTTTGGGGGGCTGCCTCAGGACCGCAGAGCAGGCTGTGGGGTCGGGATGGGGGCCAGGGGTGGGGGACCAGGTCCACAGCGCGCTTCAGGCAGGAGGAGGTCGACGAGGGTGTCTGGGTCCCCGGCAGATGGCGAGGGGCGGGGCCTGGTCGGGGGCGGGGTCCCTCGAGGGGCGGGGCCTGGTCGGGGCGGGGTCCCTCGAGGGGCGGGGCCTGGTCGGGGCGGGGTCCCTCGAGGGGCGGGACCTGGTCAGGGGCGGGGTCCCTCGAGGGGCGGGGCCTGCTCGGGGCGGGGGGTCTCTGTCGGAGCTGGGTCCGTGCGGGGGATGGGGTCAGGGCCGGAGGCGGGGCCTGGTCGGGGGCGGGGTCCCTCGAGGGGCGGGGCCTGCTCGGGGCGGGGTCCCTCGAGGGGCGGGACCTGCTCGGGGGGCGGGGTCCCTCGAGGGGCGGGGCCTGCTCGGGGCGGGGTCTCTGTCGGAGCTGGGTCTGTGCGGGGGATGGGGTCAGGGCCGGAGGCGGGGCCTGGTCGGGGCGGGGTCCCTCGAGGGGCGGGGCCTGGTCAGGGGCGGGGTCCCTCGAGGGGCGGGGCCTGGTCGGGGGCGGGGTCCCTCGAGGGGCGGGGCCTGGTCGGGGGCGGGGTCCCTCGAGGGGCGGGGCCTGCTCGGGGCGGGGTCTCTGTCGGAGCTGGGTCCGTGCGGGGGATGGGGTCAGGGCCGGAGGCGGGGCCTGGTCGGGGGCGGGGTCCCTCGAGGGGCGGGGCCTGGTCAGGGGCGGGGTCCCTCGAGGGGCGGGGCCTGGTCGGGGCGGGGTCCCTCGAGGGGCGGGGCCTGGTCAGGGGCGGGGTCCCTCGAGGGGCGGGGCCTGGTCGGGGGCGGGGTCCCTCGAGGGGCGGGGCCTGCTCGGGGCGGGGTCTCTGTCGGAGGGGGGTCCGTGCGGGGGATGGGGTCAGGGCCGGAGGCGGGGCCTGGTCGGGGCGGGGTCCCTCGAGGGGCGGGGCCTGGTCAGGGGCGGGGTCCCTCGAGGGGCGGGGCCTGGTCGGGGCGGGGTCCCTCGAGGGGCGGGGCCTGGTCAGGGGCGGGGTCCCTCGAGGGGCGGGGCCTGGTCGGGGGCGGGGTCCCTCGAGGGGCGGGGCCTGCTCGGGGCGGGGTCTCTGTCGGAGGGGGGTCCGTGCGGGGGATGGGGTCAGGGCCGGAGGCGGGGCCTGGTCGGGGCGGGGTCCCTCGAGGGGCGGGGCCTGGTCGGGGGCGGGGTCCCTCGAGGGGCGGGGCCTGGTCGGGGCGGGGTCCCTCGAGGGGCGGGGCCTGCTCGGGGCGGGGTCTCTGTCGGAGCTGGGTCCGTGCGGGGGATGGGGTCAGGGCCGGAGGCGGGGCCTGGTCGGGGGCGGGGTCTCCGGCGGGCCGCTCACTTCCGGCGGACGCTGGGCTGGGGGCGGATGGAGGCGGCGCGGAGGCCGCGGCCGAGCTTGCGCCGGCGGAGGCCGTCCCCTGGGGGCGGGTGAGGTCGGGAGCCGGGGGCTAGGGTGGGGTGGGGGGTGGCGGGTGGGGGGAGGAAGGGGGCCCGCGTCCCCCGGCCGCTCCGGCGCGGTGGCCGCGCGCCCACGTGCTTCCCGGAGCCGCCGCGCCGGGCCGCCCCCTCGGAGCCGCGCCTTCCCCGCCCTCCCCGCCCTCCCCGCCCTCCCCCGCCGGGCGTCTCCTCCTGAGTTCTCTCCGCGCCCTCAGCGGCCGCGGGGGGCCCGTCCCGGGGGTCGGCGAGTGCGCGCGGCCGTGGGCGGACCTGCTGCGCGCGGGGATAGCTGATCTGAGCCCCGACGGAGAGCTGCCGCCGCTGCCCGCCTTCCCCGGCCCGGTGCGTGCGGGGCCTCCGGAGAATGCCGGGGTGCGAGCGGGATGGGGGTCCTGGACGGGGGGGGGGGGCGCCAGGGCGCGGCCCGACGGACGACGCGGTTTGGCAGGATCCCGGCCGCCGTCCCAAGCGCACCGCGTCCCCCGAGGAGTTCACCGTGGGAGCCCGGACCTTTTCCTGGACGCCCTTCCCGCCGGCCCCGAGAGGAGGCGGGGGCTTGGGCCCTCCCCACCGAGTGCCCCTTCGGGCCCGGTCCCCGCAGCGATGCGCCTCGCCTGAGCCCCGAGGGACGCCCGGTGCCCCGGAGCAGCTGTGGGAGGCCTCGCCCAGCCTGCGGAGCTGCCCCATGTGCCAGGTCGACTTCGCCCCCAGGTGAGTGCGCCGGGCTGGGGCCTCTGTCCCCCTCTCTGACTCAGCCCTGCTTGGCACGCACAGCCGTGTTTAGAGGGCCAGGAAGTGCCCGAGCTCGGTTTGGCCACCTCAGGTCAGTGCATGTTGAGTTGCTGAAGTCCAGGTAGCTAGAGGCCGCTGGTCGGGGTTGGGGACGCTGGGGGTCCCCTGCTCACTCATCCCTTGGAGCCCTGCGCACAGGCCGCAGTCTCCCTGGGACAGACTGTGCAGCAGGAAAGCAGGGCACCTCTCCCCACACCTGACAGCCCACCCTAACACAGGGAACCTGGTGGGGACCGCCATACCCTGGCTGAGGCCACCTCTGGGGCCAGGCCAGGCTGTGGGTCACCAAGCAGTCCCACCAGTACCTACATAGGAGTAGGTTTTAAAAATGAAGGTTGTTGGGACGCCTGGGTGGCTCAGCGGTTGGGTGCCTGTGTTTGGCTCAGGTCCTGAACTCAGGATCTGGGATCGAGTCCCGCATCGGGCTCCCTGTGAGGGGCCTGCTTCTTCCTCTGCCTGTGTTTCTGCATCTCTCTCTCTCTCTCTGTGTATGTGCTCTCGTGAATAAATAAATCTTAAAAAAAAAAAAAATGAAGGTTGTTTGTGCTGAGAGATGCTGTTTTGCTTTAAAAGCTCAATGTATGTTTTTATTTTTTTTTTAAAGATTATTTATGTTAGAGAGGAAGAGAGAAGGAGCATGCATGAGTGAGGGGGGTGTGGTGGAGGGGCAGAGGGAGAGAGACACAAGGAGTCTCCCTGTTGAGGATGCAGGGCTCAATCTCAGGATCCCAAGATCACGATCTGAGCCAAAAGTTGGATGCTTAACCGATGGAGCTCCCCTGGCACCTCTCTTTATATCTTTTTTTGAATAAGGGGACTGGACTTTAGGTTTGCTAAGATGTTAAGCTCTGACTGCCCAGCTTGTGGGCCACGTGTCACACAGCTGAGGACACAGGTGCTACGGTTTTAGGGGTCAAGACTGTCAAAAGGAATTTGGTCAGATGAAGTGAAAGAACAGTAGGTTTCAGTAAGTGGACCAGCTCCAGATTTCGTGTGGCTGGCAGATGGTGTGCAAGTCACAGGCCACATCCCTGGTCCCCCAGAAGCAAACACCATCCTGGACAGTGAGGGCAATGGAACTGACAGCAAAACAAACACCATCAAGCCACTGGTTCAGGTAAACAGCCTGCACACCAAGATCTTTAGATGCTACTTTTTATTCAGAGATGTGATGTTTCTATTAGTGGTCAACTCTTTGGGCTCCTCTAGTCTGCATTTTTGTATCAGAACAAGCCTTTGAGAGCTGGTATTGGGGTGAGCCCAGTACCCTCATGCTTATCTCCTTAAGGTGCCTGCACAGCCCAGGGCTGGTGAGAGGAGAGTGGCTGGTTTGGGCAAGGTGGTGGATGTTCTGGACCCCGACGGACAGGGACTAGTGTCAGGGGCTGTGCTGCCGGTGAAGCCCCAGCAGGTGGAGCCACAAGCAGGGCCTGGAGGGGGTCGCCTGGTGGTCCACCGAAGATGCCCTGGCTCTCCTACAAGCACCAGGGAATTTGCAAAATGTTTCCAGAGCCAGCACCTCCAGCACTGCCTTTTGCCTGTACTCAAGTTTTAGGACACTTGTGAGTTGCAAATACTGACTGGCTTGCCAATTCTGCTAATGCAGCAAACACTTTTTAAAAATAGCGGTTGGTCTTGATTCATCCCTTGTCTGAGAAACCCAGGGGCAGAGGACATTGCTGGAAGCCCCAGAGAGAAATTCTTTTCTTGGTAGAAGCTGTTAAGATATTTAATGCTGTCTGGGTGCCCCACCTTTTCTCCTGTTCCAGAAGGGGCTTTCTGTTCTTGGAATGCTGGCATTTCTACACAGTCTAAAAAAAGACTTCTAATGACAGAGATGTTAGGGAGAAAAAAGTTCCAGCTTTGAGTTTTTTAAGCAGTTAAATTAAAGCTTGGCAGAGTGCCTCATTTTTTCCAAAGTGGGTGTCAGTACAGTGGGGTCCAGTCCTCCGCGCGCACGCTTCTCTGAAATGCTTGTAGCACATTCTTCCACTTGACTACAAAGGGGAGAGCTCTGGGGCAGAACACACCCCTCAGGTGGTAACAGTGAGTGCGGAGACCACAGGTCACTGAAAACAAAGGCCCACACTCTCCTGGGATGCTCAGGACCCTGGGGCAAGGAGACAGCTTGGGCTGCGGGGGGGGGGGGGGGGGGGGGGGTCCAGTTCAGCAGGTGCACAGTAAGCTGTCAAGTTGTCTTGTGACTCTCCCTAGAACAGTATCAGCTCTTAGGGATTCTTGGGGAAAGTTTTTGTTATGTATAATCTGTTCTACTTAAAAAAAATATTTTTAAGTAAACTCTACACTTAATATGGGGCTTGAACTCACAGCCCCCGAGGTCAAGGGTCACGTGCTTTACTGACTGAGCCAGCGAGTTGCCCCACTTGGGAAATTTCTTAACCAGAGACTGAAGCCTCGAGCACTGCTCTTCTGATAGCAGGGGAGGTGGTGTTGGACCTCAGGGGCGACTTCTAACCCGAGTGATGCTTGTGGAGGGTGTGCTTTGGGGGCACAGTGCTGTGGGATGAGCTCATGATTCTTCTCAAAGCCATAGCCGGCTCAAGTGACTCAGAGAACAGTTTTATTCTTTAACGTGATAGATGATTGTATGGCGAATTTGACTGATGGGGTGTGAGACCCTGTGCCCCTAAGATCTGCGCACTGCTGTGCTCAGGTGTCCTGTATGATCTCTGATCCTGCAAGTCACAAGGGCACCTGGGGAGATGGGTTACCACGGGCCACTGGCCACAAAGATGTGGAACCCAGAAGTTGGGTTGTGTCCCACATATACAATGAGAACCTCAGTTGTTGGTGTTTTACCAGCTCCGAGGCCCCTCATGCTGCTGGACACTGAGCCCCCTTGGACGCAGGAGTCAGTAGAGTCTTGGACGGAGTGTCCTCTTCTGCAGCTGCACGCATCGTCCACAAACTGGGCCTCAATGAGACAGTGAGGTTGGCCTGTCTTGGGGCAGCTGCTGCAAAAGCTTGGCATGCAGGATGAGGCTGGCGAAGACCAAGCTTTCTTAATGAGGAGGAGGTCTCAAGGGTCCCAAAGGGTGCCCCCCACCTGAGGGATATCTCCTGGAAACCCCAGACAAGGTGACCTGGTCCAGATCTTAGAATCTTCTGGCAGCCTTAGAGCATGCGGGGGCCCCAGGGACTTGAGAGCACACTGACCAGCCCCACAAAGTCTGAGAGGGCAGCTGATGGCCACCAGAATGGGCACAGGCTCCCAGAGCAACAGGGTGAGGTGGTGCTGTGGCCCTCAGCATCTTGCTGTGATGCTCCAGGGAAGGGCCTTTCCACTCTGGCCAGTGAACTTGGCCAGCTGACCAGGATGGCTCTAGGTATGGGCGGAGGAAAGGTCGCATCTTGGGGGGTCTCCCAAGTAGAGAGAAGCCATCTGGGCAGACTACTGCAGAAGCCATGGTGTAGAGGCGTGTCCAGAGGGCCAGGCGGAACTCCTGGCGATGGATGAAGTGTCCACGCTGCCAGCTGCTAGTAGAGACCCAGGGTGTACCAGCAGGATGTGGTGTGTTCCAGTCTGGGAGGTGTGGTGGGGTCCCGGCCACCATGACCTGTGCTGAGGCTTCGGGGGTCATCACATGTGCTGCTGAGCCGAGGGAGACACGGGGTGACTGGGCCTGCCTGGAGCATAAGAAGAACTGCAGGAGCTGTGGGCAGGTTGGCAGACAGGATAACCCCAGGCTGCAGGGGGCACAGAGAGTGCTACTGTTCGCAGCTGGTGGGCCCAGCCCCCCCCTAGGGTGTGTCTTGCCGCAGGCCTGCTGCTGTCTGGGGGCACAGCTGGAAGCTGACTGTCCCTGGCTCCAGTGCGTGGGGGGTGGTCCTGCCTGGCCCGCCTGCCCAGATGGGGTGAGATGAGGTCGGGAGTGGAAGGTGTCTGCTCCATGACACAAATCCAGGCCCCTCCCCACATGCCCACGGGATGCTGAGAGGCCATCCCGCAGGCTGTGGAGCCCCCAGCGCTGTAGGCTGGCAGGAAGTTTGCTGCCCTCCCTCCCTAGGGGTCTTAGTCCTCCACAGTGAGCAGACAGATCCGAGCGACACAGCCACCTTTACCTGCTTCTGTTTTCCCACCTCTTGTAGAGGACAGTGATCGTGCTCCTGGGGCCCAGCTGTGTGCTTTTTGTTTTGGGGGTGCCACGTGGGGCAGCTTTCATAAGAGGAAGTGATGTTCTGGGTGTTTGTTGATACAGAACCCCCTGCAGGAGCCCCTGGCACGGGCAGGCAGGGACCCTCTGATGCTGTCCTGAGTCTCTGCCAAGCCCCTTCATCTGTGGGTGGCCTTTCAGGCCCCAGGACAAGCAGTCCACCCAGATCCGTGAGGTCCTTAAGCTGAGTGGATTCCAGAATCCCCTGGAGGCTCATTGAGACACAGGAGGAGGCTGGTCGAGCCCAGGGTGTGTGTCTGACAGGTGTCCTGTTGCTGCACATCCAGGTGCACTGAGCACGTGGCCCAGACAAATATCCCTAAGGCACGGGATTGGCAGAGGCCTTTTCCGGTTGGCATGGCCCTCCTGGACCTTTCCCTCATTTCTGACCAGCTATGGAGATGATCACTGGTTTCTCTGGCTGACTTGGGTGTTGTTAGTACAGGGAGTGGTGTGAAAGTGTGGTGGGTGTGGTGGCAGGTGGTGTGTGGTCGGCGTGTCCCCTTACATGAGTGACCATCCCCTCCCTCTTGCAGGCTGGCCCAGCTAGACATCGACAGCCACCTTGCCCAGTGCTTGGCAGAAAGTACGGAAGACGTGGTGTGGTGAGCAGACAGCCGGAGCAGAGGCTTGGCCCCACCTGCCAGAGCCACGTCCTCTGCTTTGAAAGCTGCTTATTAAAATGTCTGTGTAGACTACTGGTGTCACATGTCTGTCTATGTCGGGACCAAAACACAGGATCCTTTTCCTTTTTGGCTTAGCTAAGCAGAGTGCTCTGCTGCAGTCAGAATCTGGCAGCCGCTTGGCAGACAGACCCAAGCCCGGGCAGGTGAGCTGAGACGATCTCGAGCAGGACTGGCCACATCTACGGACAAGTGGACAGGTGGGCAGAGTGCACTTTCCTGCCTCTGCAGACTCCGCTTGCTCCGCGTTTCAATTCTCCCGGTGAACCTGCTGGCCACATGGTTCAGGCCCCCCCCCCGCCCCCCCCCTCCCCCGTAGACGCTGCCACTGCGAAGTGCCCTAGTACCTCACAGACGGGCGAGGGTCGCAGCGCAGCGTCTTCTCCAGCCGGGACTGACCGGGAGGGAATGGGCCAGGTGCCATCTGCAGTGGGCAGGCCCATCTGCCAGAACATTCTGCGTCAGCCGTGTGTTTGGGCTTCCAGGGCAAGTGGAAAGTGGGGCACAAGAGTGTCTATAGCTAGTTTTCCTTCCAGCGCTGACAGCCCTTGGATTCTGGAAGAGCTGGGCTTTGGCAATGTCCCCATCTCCACCCCAGCCACCTTGGCCGTGAGCACTGGCACAGGGAGCGGGTCACAAAGCCACGAAAGGACCATGGGGGAACCTAACTGCATGTGACCAAGTGAGAGATGTGGTCTGAAGAGACTCTTGCCATAGGGGCTTCTGGAAGAGGCAGAACTATAGAGACAGGGAGAGGGCAGTGGTCACTGGAGGATGGGGCACGGGGCCTTTGGGAAGGTGAAGCCACTCTGCATGATCTACAGGGTGAATATATGTCATTTTGTCTAAACCCACGCACTGCAGCCACCAAGATGTGAGGCTCGTGCCCTGGGGATGCTGTGTCCTTGGGGTTCATCCAGGGTCACACATAGCTTTGGGAGGGGAGGCTGGCGGTGAGGGTGGTGGTACATGGGGGTATGGGCACATGGGAAATCTCTGCAGTGGCCCCACAATTTTGGTGGGAACCTAAGACTGCTCTAAATAAAACCTGTTTTTTAAAAACGCTTTCCAAAACTGCTGCTTCCCGAAAACACCTACTTTTATTAGAAATAAGTCGTTAGGGACACCTGGGTGGCTCAGCGGTTGAGCATCTCACTTTGGCTTAGGAGTGTGATCCCAGGTCCTGCTGCTGGGATCTGCACTCTGCCTGCTGCTCGAGCTACACCTAGTGGGTTAGAGAATCAGAAAACCTGTGGTTGGGCATTGATGCAAGGAGGGTGACGGAGTGATGTGTGTCCCCTGTGCTGCTTGCGGGAAGCAGGAAGTGTGCAGTCAGGAACATGCATGCAGGGTGTCTGTGGTATTCTAGATTGATTATTAAGGCTGGGACACTCATACACAGATCTTTGTAAATTTTCTAATTCTGAGCATCATTATTACCAATAAAAATATTTTTTCGAAGATTTAATACATAACACAAGAGGTCACATAGGCTGCCCCGCTTAGTGTTTTCAGAGATATTTTGTGCAGATTTCGTCTTCCAATTTCTTACTTTATTTGGTATCCGGGTGCTTCAGTGAGCAGCATTAGAATCCAGGATTGGGTCTCCTCATGGTCGGTGACACTGTGGGGGCTGCAGATGCACTGGTGTGACATACATGCTAACTACAAACGTGGGAACTTACTGGGATTGAGAAAATGTCCCAAATTTGTCAATTCTCCACCGCAGTGCCTCTCTGTGGGCACTCGGACTCCCGTTCCCAGCCTCGACTCAGCGCACAACCCCGCCCACTCGGGCTCCTCCCATGTGGCTGTCGCCTGCAACGCTGGGTGGGTGCCGCACGCGGAAAAAAGGCACCAGGACGGCTTCGACATCATGGGCACATTTTATTCCTCAGGACATTACAGGCTAACTCTCCTGGCGGAGCAGGTCAGTTCTGTTTCTGTGGAAAGTGTGCACCTTCGAAATCGTGGGGCAGTTTCTCCCTTGGACACGGTCACCGCGGGTTGTCCGCGGCGCAGGCACAAGAAGCAAATTCCTCCAGCACAAAGCTGGCCGCGCGGGCCCAGACGCAAGACTGTTCCGCTATGAGAAGCGCCCGCTTGGCGCCCCCGTCCACGGGGTCGGCGGCAAGTATCCCTCCCTGGCCGCACTTGGAGCCTTGCACCCAGCCTGGCATGCATGCGCTGTGGTTAAGGATAGAGTGAAGGGGTCATTCACAGACGTGTCCATGACAGAGAAGACGGCCTCACACGGACTCCTCGGTGGACAGCAGTAACGGGTTGATGTACTCAAAACCTTCAAACTCGGACTGGTCGATCCTTTTTATGACGTCCCTGTGCACAGGCAGAGCATGGGGAGTGGGGTCAGACCCTGGATAGGGCAAATGGCAGACGGGGTGTCCCAACCCCCGGCCCGCCCCCGGCAGGCCTTACTCGTCATCTGGGGTCAGCTGCACGGGCTCGCTGGTGAACTGGGTGTCGAAGTTGTCCAGACCGTACTCGTCGGTTATTTGGGGCTGGAATGGCGGGAGGGCCTGCTTCTTCTCCAACTGGGAAGAAAAGGCAAGAAGTCAGGTGGTGCTGGCTGTCCTCTCCACGGGATCTGGGTTTTTGCAGGAACTTAAGTCACAGAATGGAATAAGAACACACTCGGTGTATTTGGAGACAGTTTTCTTTTCCCTTAAACACAAAGTTTAGGAAAATGTATCTGAAGCCAGTAAAACCCTGAGTTTAGGGGATCCCTGGTTGGCTCAGCGGTTTAGCGCCTGCCTTTGGCTCAGGGTGTGATCCCGGACTTCCAGGATGGAGTCCTGAGTCAGGCTCCCTGCATGGAGCCTGTTTCTCCCTCTGCCTGTGTGTTTCTGCCTCTCTCTCTCTCTGTGTCTCTCATGAACAAATACATAAATCTTGAAAAAAAAAAAAAAAACAACCCTGAGTTTATAAATGTTGGCAGCACTGGCTGCATAGGCCCATACCTGGGACAGAGCTGTACTGGGGTTCGCACCCTGCACCCCGCAACCATGCCCCGACACCCAACGAGGCTGGTCTCATGGTCTCAAGAGATTTTCTTTCTTAGAATTTGGAGCCTGGTCATAACGGAGCTTGGACTCGGCAGGGGCGCCGTTGCCCATGCCAGTGCTGGCTGAGATTCCATCCCACCAAGACCTTCCTCCCTGAAAACGCTAACTGAGCCTGTTTCTAATCACAAGGGGATGCTTATCAGGCAGGAAACGGGCTTCTCGGGATCCAGACTGCGATCTCCACCTCACCACATAGGGGACAGAGATCCCCTGGCGGCATGTCACCCAGGTGAGGATGGTGAGGGCTTGCTAGTTCCATTCCTGTGACACTCAAGCCTCCCCCCTATCCTTCCCCAGCTCTATGCCCTGCACTGTTGGCCCAGGCACGTTCCCAGGAACTAACCCTGAGCTGTAAGTGAGGGACACGGGTCCCCCACCTCCGCCTGCCATGCAGCCACACCTGAGGCCAGGGAGTGTGAGGAGGGGTGTGAGGCCAGCAGTCCAGCCCCCCCTCGGGGTACCCCTTTGCTTGCAGGGCCGGAAATGCCTGCCCACATGGGGCTTCTGCACATCTCTGTACAAGCCATGGAACTATCCAGGGCCAACGTGATGACTTCAGTTACAACAATAGGAGGAGAGTGGGAGTGGAATGTGATACGTATGGACCCCACTTGGACATGCAGAGGACACGGGGTCCTTCTTGCCAGCCACCCGATGTGCACAGGGACATGGGCCGCCTGGTAGCTGGTCACTGGGCAGAGACCATCCCTGAGGGGAGTCAGAAGGGGAATGTGGTGGTGAGGACGGGCTGTTCCTGCAGACAGAGCGGGTCACCCGTGTGCATGGGGACTGAGGATCCGTCTCTGTTGCTTCTCACCTTTTATACTCAATTACCCGTTTCTTTTGCATAAAATGTTTTCTGATAAAAAGGGGGAAGGGAGGGCATCTCTTAAACTATTTCCCTATCTTGATTTAAATATCAAGTCCCAGCAGACCAAGTGGCAAGCAGAGCTGGTGCTCCCTGGGTTCCTCCAGGCCCACCCCTCATCCCTCGGCCTGTCTGGCCTAAGGGCGAGAGGCTGCTCAGCCTCCGTTGAGCACATCTCATGTCTCACGAGTCCTCTCCTTTCCTCAGTCAAAACAGTGAATGAGAACAGTGTCACCTGGAGCACCGCTGGGGGGACATGCCACCGCTTGGCCATGCCAGTGTGCGTGGAAAGAGGATACTGGGAGGGCCTCAGCATGGCAGCCAGGGTGGGCCTGAAGGGGGCGGGAGGGCAGCCCTGCAGTGTGTTGGGGGCACTGGGGGCTCAGTGAAGCCTGAGAGGAGGCAGGAGGTCCCTGGACAGAGGAGGCCACCACTGGCAAGGCAGAAGCAGGTCCTGTCCTGGGAGCGGGAGAGGCCAGGCCCTGGAGGCCGAGTCCCTGAGGACTGGGTGGGGGACACAGAGCAGGGTCCAGGATGACCCCAGGGCCTGAGCCCCAGCCTGGTGGTAACAAGTGGCTGCAGTGTCTCTGAGCAGGGCTTCTCATACTCACTAGTCCCTGTTTCCCCAGCTCTGGGTGATGAAGCCCGACAGGACGTGTGCAAAGCAGAGTGTCTGGACTCAGCTTTCCTGGCTGTGGCGGTGGGGAAGGAATCCCAGAAGCCACCCTGTGGGGCCCTGTGAGGGCAGAGGGCCCCCAGCACCTGTTTTATCAAAGCGCTTCTTCCCCTCCACTATCTGCACATCCCTCTCACTGAAGACAGCCACCCCTCAAGCAGTGTTGGGCACTGGGCTCTGGACCCCACATGCCTCCACATGGCACACATGCTTCTGCTCAGGCACATCTTCCCATGGCCGACGGCAGCTGCTGAGCAGGATGTCACTTGGCGGAGCCAAGGGTGGACTCACACACCCCCAGGCCCCTGGAGACTACCTGCACCTCCCTTGGCCCAATAGGGTCTAGATATGGCTCATCAATGTGGACGCTGCCCGTAAAAGAGTAACGTTATCATTTCATACCCATGCCATCATCCTTCCTCTTCTGATCAGAGGAAACAGGCCTCACTTGAGAACAAGGTTTTTGGCAGGGATGCATGGAGACTGGAAGTGACCAGATGCTGCCCACGGGACATGGCACCCCAGGCCACTGAGGGCTCCCTGAGAACTGACATCAGGTTGTAGCCCCAGGGTGGTGGGCACAGCATCTACAAAGGCCTTGTCCAGCTCAACACCTGCCTAGCTGGTGCCAGGGCTGCAACGTGCAGAGCCCTAAATCTGCAGGGGTGGGGAGGAAGAGGACACTAGGCATTGCCACGGGCTCAGTCAGTCAATGTGTGAACCACTGAGGCTCAGTATGGGCCTCCTGGGGTTCCTCCAGGGCAGGTGTCCCAAACTGTACAGGTAACAGAAGCCAGCCAAGATCTAGATTTCGTCTCTCTTAGGCGAGTGGACCAAGATCAGTTTCTCTTCTCTTTTTTTTTTTTTTTTTTGAAGTAAGCTCTAAACACAACATAGGGCTTGAACTCAGGTCACGGAGACCAAGAGCCAACGCTCCATGGATGGAGACAACCAGGTGACCAGGAGCCACTCAAAATCTTTTTCTTAATTAAAAAGTACCTGTGGTCTGAATGTTATTCTAATAACTCCAAGGGACAGGATGCTGGACTGTTTTGAAATAACCCAGCAGGAGCCTGGATGGGGTTGAGTGTAGGTGGGGTGGGCGCATGGTCTGAGGACCCTCCTGGCCCTGACCAGGGCCCTGGGTCCCCACAGATGCACAGGTGACAGTCCTGTGGTGGGAAGTGACAGTGGCCAGGGGGAATGGATGAGAGCTGCTCTGCCCACGGGGCCGGGGAGGGAGACGCAACACTGCCCGAGTGGGGCTTTGTCTTGATCTCCTTTGAGCTAAAGTCCAACATTTACTTAATTAGCTAGCTAATCTCCTTTTTCCCAGGGGAGCACATTTTAAAGGTTATATTTCAGGAACTCTGCAACCATTTACATATTTTGAAACCAATTCAGTTCAATCTTGTTTTAGTACCAGGAAGCAGATGCTGCAGCAGGAAGGGTTGGTATACCTCACGCTTAGCCACGTCCCCAGACAGGCCCAAGGAGGGCAGGTTTGGAAAACCAACCATGACACCTAAGGCTAGCTCCCACCAGTGGATTTTGCACAGAATCAACCAGGCGATGTGGTCACAGATCAAGGATGTCCCCACCGGACCATATGGTCAGGGACACCCAGGCAGGGCTTCTCGCAGGATCACCTTCCCCAGGGCCTCCTCACAGCCCCTCACGCTCCCATCAATCACAGGGGAGTCTCCCGGTCACCCCCAGGGGCAGAGGGCAGTACCCACCATACCTTCACTCCCAGCCCTCCCTCGGGGTCTCCCGTGCTTTACCAGGTCCCAGTCTATGCTGCGGAAGAATGCGTGAGACTTGATATCAGAAAATCCTGTCTGTGGCCGGCAGCCAAGCCTCTCTTTGGGGTCCTAGGGATCAAAGTTCAAACAGGGACCAGTCAGTATGCAACAAAGAAGCCCCAATTCACAGCAAGAGGATACCCAGCTTTCCTTCCCTCCATGAGCCAAATTTATTAAATTTCTCTTTAATTTCTCACATTTTAGCAAATATGATTAAAGACTGACGATTCACAGGACAGACATCAAATAGGAAGGCAGAGTGACCCCCATTCCCAGGTGTCCCCTAGGGGACCTTGGAAACACCCACCCTGGTCAGCCCAGGTAGTCACACGCGGGACGGCCCTCACGGCGGCTACAGGTGTACCTTGTTTAAAAATCCTTTCAAGACGTGGGAGGCTTTCACGGAGAGGAATCGGGGGATCCGGATGGGTTTCTCTAGGATTACTGCAAGGATTGGGGCCCTGGTGAGAAGTCTCGTCGCTTCTGGACGCTTCCCGCTGCATTTGCTCTGCCCAGCCGCTGAAGGAGCTGGGCGGTCTGCAGGGTTCTCGAGACCCTTTCTGAGCAGGAGCGGCCAGGGCGCTTTTAGTGCCCTGGCCTCTCTTCTCTCCATCCAGCAGGGTCTCCCCCACAGAGGGTCCCCCACCCACCGATGGGCACGTGCTCACACGTGCTCAGAATCACAGGTGAGCCAGCAGCATCCTCACGTACGAGGGCGCTTCCGCACATGACCACCAGAGGGCGCCGAGGGGACCACCGTGTCCTGGGCACCAGTGTCCCAGAGGCGGTGAATTCTGGCCCCGGAGCAGGGGTTTCGTGCTGGCAGGTGGCCCCCGCCCACCCGGCCTCCAGGGCATATAGCTGGCAGGGCAGGAAGGAGTCTGGGTGAATCAGACAGGCTGGATTTCCTGGTGACTCCTGGTGACCCAGAGGAATCCGCTCCCATGTCGCGGCAGCTCCCATTGTCCTAGCCCAGACTTTGCCTCCCTGAGAGCTGGCTGACCTTGCCCCGGGGGATAGGCGGTTGCAGCAATGCAGGGACCAGCCTAGGTTCCTTCCATCCACAACCCTGCCCAGCGGTGGGGTGGGGGTGGTGGTGGCACCTGAGCCTGGGGGAGATGCCTAGTGGCCCACGCACCTTGGAAAAGGTAGTCCTCTGTGTTCATGTCGGGGTTGTCAGTGATGATGTCAAACGGGGAGCGCCCAGCCATCATCTCAAACATCAGAACGCCCAGTGCCCACCAGTCCACGCTGAATCCTGGAGGGATGGCACAGGCCCGGCCCGCGGGCAGTCGGCAAGGGCTCGGCCATAGGGCAAGCCCGCTTTGGCCTCAGTGGGGAGGCAGGGGGATGCAGCCGCCGGCACAGCTCTGGCCAGTGCTGGGCTAGGCACCCTGACATCCCCCCACAGCCTGGCCTCCCCTCTGCCCACCGTCGCAGGGCCCTTGTCTTTTTTATCTTGACTGCTTGCACAGCTGTTTTCACATCAGGGCCTTTAACCCTCTTGCTGGCACTTTGCTGGTTTTCCAGATTGTCATTTGGCCTCTTAATCCTGCTTGTGGTACCTCTGACGGCGCAGAACCGCGAAGCTGAGTGAGCTTGTTGGGCAACCATTCTTTTCATTCTCCTTTGGCTAAGCTTGAAAATCCCTTTCTCCAAGGCTGTAAACATTCCTTCCCAGATTTTCCTGCCTTCACAGTTTTGGGGTGTATTTTATTGCACACAGGGGTGGGAGGTCCTGGCTGCAGTCGTATCTGCAGCCCCTCAGGCCTTCTGGAACAGTCACCCCCATCCTGCATGGGAAATCTCATCCCAAGCAAGCTACTAGACGCTTGAGCCTGGTCTGCCATCTGCCACCTGTCTTTCCTCATCTGGCTCCTCAGTGACTTTGGGATAGCAGCTTCACGGGCACCTCTGACCCGAGAGGGCAAGTGACCTACCTGCCTAACCAGTCTCCACTTTAATGGCAAAGAAAATGTTTAAAAATATTTGGTGGTGTGTTTGTGACATGCTTCACTGAAATCACTAGGACACAAGAGTATGTGGGGTGTGCACACATGTACAAATATGCATCACACGCCTGCAGACATGCACACCACCCAGTGCACACATGTACAAACACACATCACACACACCCCACACCACACGCCTGCACACATGCACATCACCCAGTGGACACATGTACAAACATGCATCATACATGCATTACATATATTACATGTGCAAACACATGCACAGGCATGCATCACACATCGCACTTCACACTCATGCAATGGACCACACACACTACAGCACACATGCACAAGCACATACAAATATGCACCCCCCACACACGTGTCAAATGCACACCACACACACGTGCACACACAGTAATCTCATTTTCGTTTCAGACCCAAAGAAAGCAAAGAACTAGAAGCACTGTCCACTGTCTGCAGGGGCTGCAGATGGGTTAACCTACGCCTGCCTGCTTATTTTACTGCCTGGTCTCTCCCGGCAGCACATCAAATGGGCACACCCAGACTCAGGGGCCTCGCATGCCTCTCCCTCCTTATCAACCCCTTAGGGCTCCTTGATCAAAGGAATCCTACCCTGCGTCCTCCACCAGGCGATGCCTGAGCAGACACCCAGGAGGACAGATGGGGGCTGAGGCAGATGGTGATGGGCTGGGAACAAAGTCAGGGGTGTGAGGTGTAATTCGGTGTATTTGAGGTGTAATTCGGTCAATAAAACCACTCTGATGACTGGGCCAGGACCCCAGGCAGGGTCAGCCCCAGGCAGGTCCACCTGGCCCCCTGTGCTCTGGGGCAACCGCATTCCTGAGAAGACAATGCCTCCAGGGGTCATGGTCGTCCTCAAGCCCATCCAACTGCTCTGCCAGCAAGTAGCCCCCACCTGCCGGATAGCCCCGCTCACCCCACTCACCGTACTCCTCCCCCCGCAGGATTTCAGGGGCGATATAATTTGGGGTTCCGCAGAAAGTGCTGGTCGTGTCACCAGGGCCCAGGCCTTCCTGTGGGGATAAAGTTCGTTACCAGGAGGGAAGATAATCTCTGGTTACCTGCCCCCACCCCGCGAGCCATGGCGCCACCGGGTGGCAGCACCTCTGACCACTCGGGCCCCTGCTCAGGGCCAGGGCGCTCGCCTTGCACATGCCGTAGTCCGTTAACTTGATGTGGCCGTCGGCGTCAAGGAGAACATTGTCCAGCTTCAGATCCCGGTAGATGATCCCTCTCTCATGTAAGAAGTTGAGAGCGATACAGATCTCAGCAGCATAGAATCTGGGGGCAGCAGAAAGAACCCAGGAGGAGCATGGATGGGAGGCCCGTGTGGGCAGAACTGGGGGGACACCACCAGCCCAGGCCCTCCCAGAAGACGCCCCGCTGTCCTCTGCTGCCAAGCATGTGGGACCAACAAGCATGGGAGACGCTCAGCATCCTCATCGCCAGGGAGATGGAAATCAAGACTGCCTCACACCTACTAGGGTGGCCACTCACAGACAGATGGACCATGGGACGTGCTGGTGAGGACATGGGGAAGCTGGTGCAAGTGTGCCCCGCTGGGAGTGCAAAGGGATGCAGCCACTATGGGGACAGTGTGGAGGTGCCTCAGAAAGTTAAACACAGAAATAACATGTGATCTAGGGTCGTGAGGATATGTCTGCACCATTCACTGTAGCCAAAGGTGGAGACCGCCCCAGTGCCCATCAGTAGATTGGACGGAAAAGCAAAGCACGGTCCCTACACATGATGGGGTATTACTGAGCCCTGCTGTGACACGGGTGGACCATGAGGATGTTCCACTCGATGACATGACCCAGTCCCAGAAGGACAGATGCTGTAGGATTCCACTCAGGAGGTCCCCAGAGGGGCTGGGAGGTGGGGGAGGTGTTTCATGGGCAGAGCATCAGTCTGGGGAGATGGAAAGTTCTGGAAACAGACGGTGGGGATGGCTGCACAATGGTGTGAATGTGCTTTGTGCCGCTGAGCTGTGCACTCGTCGATGGCTAGCATGGAGAATTTTGTATTCTGTCCATTTTGCCACAATAAAAAAGAAAGCGCTAGCATGTGGGGAGTGAGCTCTGCCTTCCCCTGAGACGATCTAGGGTGACTCAAAAAACTGCATGAACTTGTTTTAAGTGAGGAGGGGAGGAGCAGGGAAAAGCATGGGGAGCAGGAAGGAGCAGAGTGGTAGTCACCACTTGGGGCCTTGGAGGCGGTGGCGCTTAAACACAAACAGGCCATTCCTCTCAGAGAGCCTGTGTCTTGCTCTGCCTGTGTGACCAGAACCAGAAATGGCAGCCCCAATGCTCCGCAGGGGAATCCGAATGGGTGCCCCCCTCTGCCACCGCTGCTCTCATTTGGAAACAGGGAAAAGGCAGAACCATGTGCAGTGCCGCTGTGCACACCCTCCCAGGAAGCACCCACTTCTCTGGGCAACACGTCATCCTGCTCTGGGGGCCGAGGAAGGCCGTTTCTGAGACCCCGTAACTCAGGGGACCCGCAAATCGTAGGACCCTGAGCTGCTCTGGAGTTGGCCACGCTGCAGGGGTCAGAGGCATCCTTGCCATGGCCCCCAGACTCCATCTCTCTTCCAGCTCACTGCCAGCCTCCCAGGAGGGGACCTGCCAACCCAGCCTGCACTGCCCGCCTAGCAGCCCAGCACCCACCTGGCATGCTCCTCCGGAAGCTTCCTCTGTCTCTGCATGTGGAACATGAGGTCCCCGCCATTGACGTACTCTATGACCAGGAACAGCCTGAAGGGAGAGAGGGCAGTGGGGGCTGAGACTCTGTGCAGCCCCACAACCAGGAACCACCGTGCTCGGCTGCTGGCAGGTCAGCTCTCCTCCTATGAGGCCAAACTGGGGTCACCTGATCCGTCCCAGGCCGGCGAGGAAAACAGCCCTGACTGAAAAGTCAGGCTCCACAACCCAGGTTGCTGGGGATGTCAAGAGACCCTGCCCATGGCCGGGTGTGCTCACTTCTGATCCCCATGTGGGGAAACTGACAGAACGCAGGACAACTCCCATTGGGCCACTCATGTCATCCAGCACAGGAGCAAGTGCTGTCCCCATGGAGGCAGAGGTGGGGGCAGGACACAAAGCTGTGGGACCACCCTGGAGTCCAAGGGCCCTGGGGGGGGGGGCAGGTGCACGGGTGCACAGGCCAGGTGAGGGGGTGGCCATGTCTAACGAGTGACTGCTCCAGATGCTGAGTCTGGATGGACCCCAGGGGACCTGGAGGGGGCTGTGGCGCTGAGGACTGCCTTAAGCTTACAGAGGTCCGGACATCGGGGGCCGAAAGAAGGTGGGGGGCTAGAGCCTGGACTGATGGTCCCGGTGCAGGGGTGACTTGGAGGCAAGGGGAAGGCGGGGCGGCTGGGCCCAGAGCAGGCCAGCGTGACCCTGCATGACCCCTGTGCCTAAGGAACTGGGACCACACGCGAGCCCAGTCTCCAAACACTCTACCATGTGGATCCTTCTGCATGACATCTTTCTCGTGTTCATTAAGATGCCATTTTCAACTAAATTCACACATGATCTTCTAGAAATACGCTGTTGGAGGCAGCTCATGGGGATGGCTTGTGGGTCACAGGTGCCGTGCTCACTCACGGAGGTTCACATACATGTTTACACAGGCAACAACCTGTAATCTGTCGACACACAGAACTGGACCCCAGGCGACCAGCTGCGACCCCCTGGCCCTGCCTCTGCTCCTGTCTCTAGAAGGTATGTGCGGAAGGGTGCAGAAAACTCGACCTCCCCTCAGATTCACCTGCATCTGTAGCTTCAGAGCACAGAGCCATGCCCATTCACATGCTTGCTGTGCGTGGCGGCGTTCCTGCCATAGCAGACGTGAGATAGAAAACATTTATCATCTGCCCTCGACAGCACATCCAATTCTGTTGGTGGGAGGTATGGGGTCACCCCAGCCCTGTGAAGGGACCTTGGTTAACTCTTTAACCAAGAGTTAAAGTGTTTTTAAAAAAAAAGGCAATTACTTATAACCCTTAGGGTGACCTCAAAGTACAAGACAAAGGTTTTCCACGATGACCAGGAATCAGGCCCCCAGTCAGCACAGCTACCAGAACCTGCTCCCCCAGGGGAGAACTGTGCACCCTGACACCACACTCCTGGGGAATCACCTACGGGGTGCTGGCCCAGCTGTGGTGACATCAGGGGACAGGGCCTTTCCATATCAGGGACAAATCCGACGCCAGTTCCAGAGAAAATAACAAAACACACTGATTTTGGGGGGAAATATCCATAGCATTAGGGAGCTAAGACATTAAGGGAACATTGAAAAAGCAAAGCTAGTGTCATCTTCTACCCAGGGGAAGAACCCATGGTGGGAATGCAGGTGGAGGCATAGCCAGACCAGTTCTCAGTCCCAGGGAATTCACTCATCAAAGGACTTGCTCACTTTGAGAAGGTGATCAAGCCCCAGTCACAGTGGACGAGTTCAGTTTTCTTTCCATGGCAGCTACAGATGTATGGCTTTTGGGGGTTTTTCTTTCTTTCCTTTTTTTTTTGGTCTACAGATAAACCTTAAGACTACTTTTGACATTTCTTCAGAGCAAAACTGCACCAGAGCCACGTGATGCCGCTGCTTTGTGACTCAGCACTGGCTGCCATGTGCGCGGCGACCACCCCCTGCTCATGGGTGCCTGGCACGTGAGCAGCTCATGGCATGGTGTGGGCGTGGGCGTGTCCTTTCACCCACAGATCCCCGGCTCATATGGCCACGCCCAATACAGATGGAGGCAGTGGCGGGTCCAGCAGAGGCCCGGGGCTGCCCCTAACACTCAGATGGCCAGACTTGGCCAGATTCTCCCATAGTCGCTTGTACGTCACACCAGGAAGTGAGGAACCCCAGCTGTGGAGCAGGTCACTTCTGACCCTGCCCTGACCCTGGTCACCCAGACGGGAGAAGTAATCGCAAGCAGAGGAGGGCACCCACAGAACCGCAGCCTGAGACCCGTGTGTGGACTTGCTTCCCAGCACCAAGGACCTACAACACCCTCCTCCACACGTTGGCTCAGAGGGAAAAACTGATGCTGTAGACAGAGCATGCTCAGATCGAGAGGTGATACTATAAACTCAGAGCTGGCCATGTCCAGCCTGTTACCTGTGTTTGTAAATAAAGTTTTATTGGAACACTGCACATGTCCATCTTTATATAACTGTGTACAGCTGCCTGTGCACCACAGTAAACACTTCTGACACAAGCTGTGTGGTCTTCAAAGGTGAAAATATTTATTCTCTGGTCCTTTGAGGAAAAGTGCTGACCACAATACACAAAATGAAAACAGCAGCTTCTGCAGCCCTCACTACACCTCAGGCCATATACTCAGCACTTCTGTTCATTAATGTTTAACCTTGTAATCGTAAGAGAAGGTCTAGTGTTTCCCTGTCTTACAGATTGGAAAATGGATGCACCGTGTATATAAATGACTTTGTCAGGATCACAGTCACTGTCAGATCTGGTACCTGATGAGGAAGGTGAATCCAGAACCTAGAGCGATGGCTACAGGACCATCGTTGGGGACCCTGGTCTCTGCTGTCCCCAGCCTCCCACAATCTCTTGCACATGGCAAATGCCAGTGCTGCCTAAAACTCAGAGGGCCATGTGGTTCTGCTTTGCCCACAGCAGCCGGTGGTGCATTCACAGTGCAAACACCAGAATGTTCCCACGAGGTCAGGGAGAGGCCAGGCTTACCCACTACCACCCACTATCCACACAAGGTAGGCACGGGCCATGTCATCAGAGAGACAAGTGAGCAGGAAGGGAGGGGTAACCTCCTGCCTATAGACATTCTAACTGCACGTCCAAAAACCCAGGAGAACTGCCTCCCAGTTCACGAGGCACCAAGGCACCAGGCTGATGTAGGAGCCACATGTGTGCTGCTGGTCACCCTGCTGGGAGGAAGGACCGCACATGGAAATGAGACAGACATTACGGTAGGAAGTAAAGACCCTGCATGATGAAAACTTTACCCACGTCAAAAAGTAAAGAGCAAAAAGAAACAAGAAGCAAAATGGTGACAGTAATAACCCGGGGCATTGGGTGTCCACAGAGGTACCTCTTCCTTGGCATTTCCCTGATTTGAAAATTGAGCAGGAACACTTGGCCAGCTTGGTCAGAGGAATGTGAGATACTTGATCTTGGGGTCATGTGAGCCCCACATTGGGCATAGAAATTGCTTAAAATAAATAAGAATAGAAATAAAATTGCCTAAAGGTTTTTTTATTTTTAATTTTTATTTGTTTTTTTAAGATTTTATTTATTCATGAGAGACAGAGAGAGGCAGAGACACAGGAAGAGGGAGAAGCAGGCTCCCTGCGAGGAACTTGATGTGGGACTCGATCCTGGGACCCCGGGATCACGCCCTGAGCTGAAGGCAGATGCTCAACGGCTGAGCCACCCAGGCATCCCTGGCCTAAAGTTCTTTAAAAAAGCTATTCTTTTATGTGTTTTCTGAGGTCCCATAATAGTCAGCAAAAGCACAATTTCAGTTCTGCCCTGACAGTTTCCTCGAAAAAAGGAGCTGCAGGATTCATTGGGGTGTGACCCCGGCCAGAGGCCTGTCCTGGGTGAGGAAGAGGGGGCACCATGTGCTATAGGGACAGCCCCAGGACACTGTGCAGCATGGCCGCACCTATGCTCTTCCATTCCAAGCACACGGCAGTAACGTGCCTGCCCCCACTTGTCCTGACTCCATGGCAGTCAGTCACCTCTGGATGAGGATGACACAACCTCCTGCTTGCACTCAGGAGTGGTGTATGGTCCCCAGCAACAGGAGGCCAGTCCTCGGGCGTTCTCCACTACTCAGGGCCACCCATAGCATTTCTAAGTGCAGCGTGGTCGACCAGTACTTGCGAAAGTAAAGTGAACCCCCTGAAATCTCCTAATTGCCTCAGGAGTCACAGGCCCCTCGGGACAGAGAATCTTACAGCCCCACAATGCCCCCCACGCTGAGCTGTCTGATGGAGCCTGAGGGCTGGGACTGAATCTTAGCCCTCTAGGCGATCCTGATGAAACGTGGGCAAGTTGGGGGCTCTGGAGCGGCCACCACTCCCCTGTTGGGAGAATGAAGCCTGCAGGTGACTCCCCCTGCCCTCCCCTTCACTCTGCTGCCTGTCACTCAATGTCTGCTCCTTCTATTCTGGGCTTCAATTAAATTATGACTAACAAATTTACTGTGTTGTGAAAGTGCAGTGACTCATGTGCTCAAAGGGGCGGGCACTGGTCCTCCCAAGGTCTCCAATGGTTCTAGCGCATGCGTGCCCTCCCACTGAGCCCCCCAGGGCGCAGCTTGCTGGGGGATCAACCTGGCTGTGGCTCTGCTCACCTGCCTCTCAGCACGTTAACCATCACTCCACTTGAGGCCTGACCTCCTCCGGTGGCCACCATATCCATAACCCCCCACCGGACACGTGCTGACCGCTGACCCCAGCATCCCCTGGATCTTGTGCACAGACCCCCACCTCCGCCCCCAGCACCCCCACCTCGATGTTGCTTGGTGAGTCCTGCCACCCGGCAACACACACCATCTTCAGCTTTGCTCTGAGGCTTCCTTCCAGGCTTGATGGCGGGGGTGGGGGGTGGGGGGGTGCCCATGCTCTGACCCTACGCTGCCAACCCTCCTAGGGGCTGGGCAGTAGGCGTCCCCAGCAGAATACCACTGTGGCCTCAGCTCCCCTGCTTCCTGAACGGTCATGGGTAGCTTCAGGATGACCGCTTACCACTACTGGGTCCCGGTGAAGTCTCTACGGGGCTGCAGTCAAGTCTTCAGGTACAATTCATAAAGGAGAACACAGGATAGCACTGGCAAAGGGGCATTTAGTGTCTAGACACCACTTTGAACCGAGAACAAAGCACTTGTGTCCAAGTCACAGGCAGCCCGTGAAGCTCTCCCATAAACAAACAAGGGCGTAACAGGTTTGTTCTTTTTGAGAGAGTGAGTGCACATTCCACCCGAAATCACTGTAATACGATAAATCGAGGCAC
Organism: Canis lupus baileyi; assembly: GCF_048164855.1. Lineage (NCBI taxonomy): Eukaryota > Metazoa > Chordata > Mammalia > Carnivora > Canidae > Canis > Canis lupus. The sequence continues at coordinate 31,860,591 of NC_132840.1, forward strand.
AGTTAAAAGGCTGTATTTCAGAGGAGTAAGCTAACCATTTTAACGGCAGCTTGCTCATCTGTGATCTGAGGTCACGCTAAGTGCAAAAAATGTCCCCAAACTACAATTTAGTGGGGGTGAGGGTGGGGGTGTGCATGCTAAAAATAGTCATTTCAGCTACAACCTGTAGCCCATTTTCCCCAGAATAGCTCAAACAGATGCAGTTTCCATTTTGGCAATTCTGTAGTTAATTTTAATTGCGGCCATTGTTTGGAACCATGGGCTGTGTAGCTGCGAAGGATGGTTCTTCCAGGGCACAGATGTGGATTCTGTGATAAAAACACCACTGCACTTGTTCTGTGCTGTTTGTGATGACATTAGTACTGAGCCATAAAACTTGGGGAGTCTATGTAGCCAAGAGCACAGAATGTGGCCAACCCCGGTGGGCCCTGGATTTGAAGCGGGGAGAAAAATCTTTCTTTCTCCTCACCCCAAGGCCCCTGCCAGTGACCGTGCTCACAGCAAGCTCTGCAGACATCTACCCAAAGCCACCCCTGTGCAACAGGCCCAGCTCCACAGTTGTTGGTCTCGTGGTGTCTGCAGGCTCTGCAGGATGGGCTCCCCGACCCTGGCATCAGGCCTGTGGTTAGCCCCTTGGGGTGATGCACTCCAGACAGAGTCTGCAGCGCCTCCCACAGCCCAGCAGCCTATGTAGTGGCCGCGTGCACCCCTGGCAGTCGGGGCTCCAGGTATCCTGTCCCAGCACCTGCTGCACCACCCCTGCTTGCCAAGGCCTCGTCATGTTTCAGGACTTGAATCCCTGTGGGTATCCTGCTGGCTGTGAGGGCTGGTGGGCGCAGTGCTAACTACCACCCGGCTGTGGTGGGGGATGTTCCTGGTCCCTGGGGCCCAGATACAGTGCCAGCGATTCACCTGTTCAAAGGCCTGGCACCAACACAGAGAGAGGCCCTCACATGTCTATCAACAGTTCGCCACGAGCTGGGCCTTGCTGTCAACATTTTAATGTCTTACTAATCCCTGCAGTGACCCTATGAGGTGGTGTCCCTGCTGCTCCCTGTTTCCAGGAGACTGGGGTGTGCACGGGTCACCCTGAGGTCGTGCAGCTGACAAGAGAAGGGCTGGGATCTGCACCCCAGAGGTGGCCCTGACCCTCTGCTGTGCTGCTGTCAGGAAGAACCAGGGGCTGCATGCACAAGCCCCTCCCTGCCATTTCCGTGGGCTGTTCAGACTTCCCGACTCTGTAAGTAGCCACGCCAAGGACACCTGTCCACAGACGAGCAGTAGAGCCCATCTGCCAAAGGACATCATGGCTCCCAGCCCCAGCCCTGCAGCCGGCTCTCCCCGCCATGCATGTGTGTCTGGGCTCCTGGGCTCCTCCCAGCTGCTTGTAACATCTGCAGCCCTCACTGATTAATGAGTCACATAAAATATGACATGAATTCCCTTTTACTTGTACCAAGGACAGACTTGTACCTTAAAAAAACATTCTTTAAACAGCGTGACTGCTTACAAGGTGTCAGGTATTAACCAAATGCTCATGGCACAAGACACCTGGAGCCCACACCAGGTTGGGGAGACAGACACACACATAGCTGGGGTCAAACAGGCCCAGGAGAGGTGCCCTATCTTGACTAACCAGGTGTTCGGTGCTTCTAGAAGACAGATCCTGTGAAAAGAGAAACTTGGTGTCTATGTTAGCTGTTTCTGGGACGTGGACTCTCCTCATGAGCATCGTAAACCAATCTTCTAAAACGATTGCTTGGAAAAGCAGAGTGGCCTGTGGTTGTGTCATAGGGATCACACAGAAACAACGGATAGACCCACTTTTTTTAGGTTCTATTTAACAAAGCTGGGAACATGATATGTAGTCCATCTCCGGGTGCAGAAAGTGTGCTCTAGACAAGGCAGATGGGAATGAGGCCGAAAGTCTGATGCCTCTCCATCCAGACCCCCATGAATTCATCCAGGAAAATCAAGTCTTTTGGAATCTCACCATTCAGGAAGTAGGGGCTGGGATGGGTTGTCTTCCCTTGGGTGTATTCATAATTCCCAGGGACAGTGGTCAGCACTAAACAGAGGCATGGAGAGAATGTGACTGCCAGACCTTTCCGGGATCTCTGAAGCAGGAGAGGAGGAAGGAGGAGCAGAGCCCACCTGATGGCATGACAAAGGTGGGCAGAGCAGAGGCACCAGGGTAGAGCCTGGTCACAGCAACCTCGTCCACATGCCTGGGAGCCCAGATCGTATCCCAGAAGCAATGGGGAAAGTAATCAGAGGAGCTTTGAAGCGAGAGAAAGATACTTTTGATCTGTGTTTTCAAAATGGCTTAACTGTAACACGGGGGATCTGGCAGCCTGGGGAGTCCCAGGGACTGGATGCCCCCCGAGAGGCTGTGGCCAGGGTTCTGACCAGAGAGGAGGGAGGAACCTGAAACACATCAGGGAGGTAGTATCAGTGAGCTCAGTGGAAGGAACATCTACAGGTTTGGGGGAAAGGCCATTTATCCCTTGGTGCTTGTGCCACACAGGTGGCAGCCAGTACGGGTGGGCGAGGGGATGAAGGTCAGGAGGGAGTTGAGGGTGGACGTGGGGATGATTTACAGCTGAGCTGAGCTACTCTTGGAAGCTCCCACCTTGTTTCTCCCCAGCTTCACCCCATGAGCCTCTTCCCGTTGCCAATTTTGCTTCATACCCTTTCACGGCAAGAAATCTTAACCTTGAGTTCTACTATGTGCTGGTCCTATGCGTTCTCCTGCTAAATCACTGAACCTGGGGGTGGTCTTGAGGACCTCAACACTGAATATAGTTGGTATTTTTTTTTTAAATAAGCAAACTGGGTGAGTTCAAGTCAACTGGGTGAAAAGAATTCTAAACAGAATATATATGGACTATCCTAAACCAGTAGTTTTCAAGCCTTTTAAAACAGTAGGATTCCAATATATATAAAGTTTTATTAAGTGAGGTTGTTGGTATTTTTTAATTTATTCTGCTTACTGGTTAAGATCCATGAACACAGAAATCCACCTCTTGCCCACCGTGGCATCCCAACACCTAACCCAAGGCTTCTATGCCTGTACTCAGTAGGATGTTTTCAATAAATATTTTATAAATGCAATGAAATAATTTAGGTTCAAATCCATAAAATTTTCTTGATGTAACATCAGCTGATGAGAACAACAAAGTTAGTTTGATGAGCCAAAAAAAAAACCCCATACTTGCAACTGAGAGAACCCTGCTATGATGGTGGAAACCTCATGCCTACTCAGCTTCCGTGCAGTTCAATTCAGAAACCAGCAGAATCTTAGACACATGCTCTTTTTCTTACCGACTTGTTGTCTGGAAGCAGGAGTGTAAGCCGACCAGGAAAGGGTTGCTAGATGCCTGCTCAAACACATGCTTCTCTGTCTGTACCCAGTCAATATCCTGAAATAGAAACCAGGGCGTGTTAATGAGGCTCCTGAATACTCTTCATCCTCGAGAAGGAGAGGCAAGAGAGAAATGTCTCTCACCTCTGCTTGTAAGCAGACAATGCAGACAGGAAAAGGAAAGTGCCCATTAAGAAATACATCATCACCACCATCCCCATCTCTATCACCATCCTCACTATCACGTTCATCACCATCACAATCATTGCCATCACCACCATCATCATCATTACCACCAACACCAATACCATCACCAACATCATTGTCATCGCCATCATCACCATTACCACCATTACCACCATCACCACCACCAACACCAACGCCATCTGTCACTGTCTCCATCACCATCACTAGCTGTGTGCTGGCCTCTGAGCTACAGGCTCTCCATGTACTGTCTCATGTGCTCCCTGTGGCAGCCTTGGGGCTGGTATCACCTCCACTTAAGACACAAGGAAACGGGACAGATGCTTAAGCAGATTTCTCCATGTCCCGTGCCCATCTCTAGAGCACCAGTCCTACCACAGGGCTGTCTCCCTCCCAATCGGTGCTGGAATTTGGGGAAAGCTGCAAATTCAAGTCACTTTAGAGTCATGATTCCACAGCTTTGATTCCATTCCAACCCAGAAAGCAGAGCTGAATGAGTTAAATGGCTCCTCCCAGGGGTGGAGAAGCAAGAGTGAAAGGGGTGTATCTGGAGAAGTGCTGCCTGCCTCTGAAGGTGTCCAGGAACAAATACACAGGTTTCAGTGGGGTTCGTCCTCTGTGGGCTCATTCAGGAGCCCCCTGTACCCCCCAAGACACCCCTTGGGTGGGCCAGCTTCAGAGCCATCCATCCATGCAGAGGACTCCCAGCCTTGCCTCTCCCTGATCTCTTGACTCCGAGCTCATGCAATGGCCGGTTGGTAGCCCCACGGGGCATCCTGCATGGCACAGACAGCCTTCAACAGGGCTTCCAGCCAGCCTCCGCCACCTGTGAACCCAGGCACTCAGGTGAAAACCCTGGTGGGTGGCTGAGACTTCCCTCCCCTCCCACACAGAGTCATGCCACCAGGGTCACCTGTTTGCACGTAGTTGTTCCTTCCTGCCAGCTAGGCTCCCAGGGCTGTTTTAACAAAGTACCATAGACTGGGGCCCGAGAACATCCAAACTTGTTCTCTCACTGTTCTGAGCCAGACGCCTGCAACTGGGGTGCCGGCAGGGCCACGCCCCCTCTGAAGCCCCAAGGGGGGACAATCTGCCTCTTCTGGGCCTCCATCAGCACGATGGTTTCCCTGTGCATCTGTCTCAACTCTCTGTCTTTCTCTCTTCCTGAGCCAAAGGCAGATACTTTACGGACTGAACCCAGGCACCCCCTCTGCCTTTCTCTAAAAGGATACCTCTCATTGGACTCAGAGCCCACACACATAATCCAAGATGATCTCCCCAAGATCCTCATTTATAATCTGCAAGGACCCCATTTCCAAATAAATTCAGATTCAAAGGTTCCTGGGGTTAGGATGTGGACATATATTTTTGCAGTGCCCCTACAGCCTGTCCATGGCCCAGACTTATGGCCACAGACACCGGGGTCTCACAGATACACACATGGACATGTACACAACACGATCAGACATGTGCATGCATGTGTGCACACACACACGCACACACACACATACAAACTCCCACTCACTGACTCCCAGAGTCACACTTTTCTTGAGAGATCACCTAAAAGTCCCACCTCCACATCTTGGCCCACAGGGGACAATCTGAAGATGCCAAGTATGAACCAAAGCAGTGTCTCCTGAACGCCTTTTCTTTCAGTTTTACAAACTTGACACTGTACTAATTTTCCAGCTGGCCAGGGTCCCAGTATGGGAGTCTGGAATCATCTTGAAGTACTGCTGACCCGCATTGAAGATGAGCAAGCCACTGCCTCTTGAGCTTCAGTCTCCTCAGCTATGAGGCATGGGTACCACCACTTACTTATGAGTTCAGCACTCAGGGGCCATTTGGGCAGTCTGTGCACTGCACAAATGCATCCTGCTGGTAGGGCAAGTAAAAGCTCTAGTTCAGCGCCAGCTCTTCCTTCCAAACCATAAACCTGGGCCAAGGCCAGAAACCCTCCTGTGGTCTGCTGGGCCCACGGACATCAAGTTGCCTCATGTGCTACAGGGGCCTGAATGTAAGAGCATTACTGCTATCTATGTGTCAGTCCTTCCTCTGCTTCTAAGAGAGAGAATCTGCATTCAACTGAGAAAGAAAAAGACCAAAAGTACACGAAGCCAAGGAGCCCAGGAAGAGCAGCTCAACAACCCTAGTCAGCACAGAAATGTGGATCAAACCACAATGAGGGCAGATCATACCCACCACAAGAGTGATAATCACAAGAAGAAAAAAGCCAGCCCTGCCTGGAAAGAAAGGGTGCACCGAACTGGGGCCCTTGCACTAATGGCAGGAATGTGAACAAGCAGCTGCTGTCCACTCAGTGGTTCCTCAAATAGTAAGCATAAATGACCCTGTGGCCCAGTAGTTCCACTCCTGGATAAATCCCCCAAGAACCGGAAACAGGGACTTGAACAAATATTCACACGTGAACATTCATGGCGGCATGGCTCACAGGCACCAAGGGTGGGAGCAACTCAAATCTCTATTGACAGATGAACAGAGAAGCCAAATGTGGGCTGTTCATCAAATGGGATATTATTCAGGCATAAAAAGCAATGAAGTTCTGATTCAAGTCACGATGGGGCTGAACCTCAGAAACACGATGCTCAGTGAGAAGCTGGAAACAAAAGGCCACCTGGCATGTGATTCTGTCTACACAAAATGTCGAGAAAAGCCAAGTCCAGGGACAGAGGGCAGATGAGCAGTGCCAGGGGCTGAGTGCTCATGGACATGGTGTTTCCCTCTCGGGGGATGAAGGTATCTGGAATGAGATACCAAAGGCCACATGGACGTGAAGTTTAATATGGTTAAAATGATGAGTTTTGTTACGTGCATTTTACTTCTATTGGAAGAAAGAAGCACTGGAAGCCAGGATGAAGACCCCAGAGAGGAAGCTCGAGCCGGCGCCTGCACTCACCTCATCATCGTGCACCAGCTCCTTCTTTACCACCTTCATGGCATACATCTGGTCGTTCTTCTTCAGTCGGACCAGGAGGACTTTGGCGTAGCTCCCACGCCCAATGACCCTGATCAGGTCAAAATCCTGCAGCCCGAGCCCCTGAGATATTTTGATTCCATCCATCCCATCGATAACTGGCTTGAGGTCCTGAGGACAGGAGAGAAAGTGCAAAATAACAAGACTCCTCCCAGGCGAGGCTGATGTCCCCGAGTGGGCCCTGGAGCTCAGAGTGCAGTTCTGCTCACGGCCCTGACCCCACAGCCACCCCACACCCACCATTCTCAGACCCTGGCCACTCCATGAGCAGGTGGGTGCCCAGGGCCAACCTCCCATCCACCCAGGGCTCTCCTGGGGGCTATGGAGTTTAGATAGCTGATGTCTGCAAAGCCTGGCCATGCCCTGAGCAAGGGCTACTGGAAACACAAAATGAAAGAGAAAGATGATCCAATTAGGAAAAGGAGCTTCCCTCCTATGGATTATTTCCAGTAAGGCTATTTCTCGTGTGGGCAGGAGGTAACTAAGTGCTGACATGTCCCAGACACAGAATGGCCAGGTAGAAAAGCCAGGGGACATTTGTCAGTTACTCTGGGAAAGCTTTGGCCCTTGCAAGGTAGGGCTGTTCTGAAGTTCTGGACAGAGGCTGCAAACTCCAGCTGGTGGGACTTCCTCACTCAAGAGAACAATCTCATATGCCTCACTTGTCACCCAGAGCTGGCCACACATTCAAGGCCAAACTGAACCTCTTGGTCCAAATCTGGGGAAGAAGACAAACAGGCAGCAGAGGGCTTTCCCAGAACAGAAGGAGCAAATCACGATCCCAGGGTTTATGCTTAACGAGACAACTTTGGAGAAGCTCCAGGCCACCTAAAGACGGGGATAGGTTCTCAGGGGTTGCCAGGGGGACCAACTGCAGGGTGAGAAGCTTGGAACTCAGTCTCACCCGCTGACCTCCAGGGATGCGAGAGGGGCTGGGGATTGAGCCCATTCTCTACCATCCAATGACTAAACCAATCATGCTCCTATTATGAAGTCTCCTAACAAATCCCCAAGGACAGTATCTGGAGAGCTTCAGGTGGGTGAACGTGTGGAGGTAAGCCTGGACAGGGTACAGCAGCTCTGTCCCCTTTCCCATCCCTGGCCCTGTGCAGCTCTTCCTTTGGGTTCTTTCTGAGCTACATCCTTTTATCATAAACCAGAAATCTATTAAGCAAGATGTTTCTCTGAGTTCTGTGAGTTGCTCAAGCAAACTAAAAGAACCCACTGAAAGGGTCATGTGAACCTGATTTACAGCTGGTTGGTCAGAAGCACAGGTGACCACTTGGCCTGCAAGTGGCACCTGAAGGGGGGCAGTCTCATGGGCCTGAGCCCTTGAGAGGCTCCTGTGGGAGCAATGCCAGCTCCAGGTAGTTGGCGTCAGGACTGACTGGAATTGCAGGGCACCTGACCAGTGTTCCCCAAGCACTGGAGAATTGCTTAGTGATGTGGAAAAAGCACAAAAGACAAATAAAGGAAGGGTTTTATGCAAATAAAATTTCACAAAAATTGCAGCTCAAGAGTCAGCTCTGGACCCACTCCACCATCTGGGCAGAGGGGGTGCTGGGGAAACCAAACCCACAGCAGATATGGTGCCACAGCCGGGCCCCAGAGAGCAGCCTCTGGAAGATTCATAGAGGATGTGCCCCAAGCAAGACTGAGCTACGACAAGGCAGCAGCCCATCCTTCTGCAGCCAGGTCCTGGGCTGCACATACCCCTCTCCTCTTTGCCCCCAACAGACCAAGCTCTCCATACTGCACACCCCATCCACCAAAGCTAGAGGGCCCTGTGGCCCGGGTGGGCAGTGACCGCGGGAGCAGCATCCTGTTGCTTCATGAGGTACCAACTTCCCAGGGATGGGACACTCCTCCTGTGACAGGATACAAAAAGTAGTTGGAGAAAATGGAGGCATTTGAGCCTTGGGAGTGAGTGGAGAATCAAGTTACTAGCAAATCTGGTGAGCATCCACCAATATACCTCTGACCCTGGCCCACCTGGCCATAAACCTGCCCGACTCAGGACAAAGGCCAGACTATGACAGGTGATCCCTCCACACGGAGCCCTGCAGACGCTTGCAGCCAAGCAAGAGATTAAGACAATAAAAAGCAAGTGACCCACTCCCCAGGGAGCAGCCTCATTACCTGTTCTCGAAGCACATAAGCAGGGCTCTCCTTGCAGCCCCCTGGGGAGCCCAGGCCACCCTGTGCTGATGTGGGAAGAGCCACACCGACCATGGGTGTTGCGGAGGGCTCCCTATGTGCCAGGTGTGGCTGGGCATGCACACAAACACTCTCTGTACACTCACAGAAAGGTGTGGTCATTATCCAACTTGACAAAAGCAGATTCTGAGGTCAGTGAGTCCCCTGCCCCAGGACACTGCATCTTCCAATTGTACAGAGCCAGGAACAGTACAACGGACATTGTGTCCTCACACCTAAGATGCAGCAACAGCTCAGGTCTGCCACACCTAATAGCTTGGAGAGTCCTTCTGCATTAAATATTGGAGACTCCGTGCCACTCGGCCCTGAAGTCTTGGCCGGTGCCACCTGAGGTCCACAGACCACACCCTCACCTGCAGTGAGTGACAACTCTCAAACCTGCCTTGTTTATACTGAAATTTCCATAATTTCCTCAAAAATGAGCTAACAAACTTCTAAAAAAAAATTGGAAACTAATGAGCCATTTCATAGACTCACCTCAGAATCATCTTTAATGTTGTCGTGTTTCCGGGTTGAAGAAATGTAAGCAACTAGTGAGGAGAGAAAGAAAGTGGACATTGCAGGCATTGTCAGGACTGCAGCCTGAGACACAGGGATCCTGAGGCCCCTCACTGGTCACAGACACCAGCAGCCCAGCTAGGCCAGCCGCGCTCAGGCTGGACCACGGGCAGCCACACCTCACCCAGAGGCCTCAGGAAACGTGCTTCTTGGTCCCACCCACATCTGACTGTACACCTCTGGGGCAGAGCTTGGGAACCTGTGATTGTGACGGGTTTTCCTCAGTGATTCACCTGGAAGTAATTATTCACCAGATTTCAGTGTCTAGCCTTCCAGATGTTGTTCTCAGTGTGTGCAGGTGGGTGGGAGAGGGGATGGATGGAAGGATGGATGCATGGGTGGATGGATGAGTGGATACGTGGGTGGCTTGTTGTTTCTTAGGAGCCTCCTTTGTGTGAGGTACTGTGCTAAGTGATTTATGTTCTGCGGTCTCATTTCATCCTTCAAGGGCTCTCAGGGCACACAGGTCACACTGACCATGTGAGGGCTCAGGCTCTGAATAGTGCACACGCTTTGGGAGCTCAGAGTGGGGCTATTGGTCCAACTAGTATTCAGAATCTTTCTCCAAATGCTTCTGAGCGTTAAAAAAAAAAGTCTCTTCCTCACCAAAAAAATCTCACAGAAACTGAAGAAACAATTTGACAGCATGCCTTTCCATGGAGACCAGCCTAGGCAGCAGCCCACCCATGGGAGGGCCTGGCCGTGCTGGCCACCCCAGGCAGGGCCTTCCAGAACTCCCAAAGTTGGTGTGAGGGAGAATGCCCGTCCTGGACTCCTGCGGCAGCCACGCTGTGAGATGTGAGCGCCTAGGGAAGGCTGCCCCGCCCTGCCGGCTCTGCCTGGGGGGTGATGGGAGGCCCGAGACGTCCCTGACCCCACAGGGAGGTGCGCGCTGGCTGATATTGACCCTCGGAGAGCGATGGGGGCTAGAAGGGGTTGGTGGTCAGAGAGAGGGGGCAAGCAGCAGGCAGAAAGCCCGGGTGCCACCGGCAGGAAGAAAGCAGCCCCTACTTCCATGGGTGTCCTCAGAAGGAAGATCCACATCGTCCTTGTCATCTACTGCAGGTTCTTGGGAAGGCATGACAGTATCCTGCAGAGACACGGGTGACAAAGGGACCAGCAGGTATTACCATGTGGCTTCTGGAGACACTGTGACTTTCTAGAACCGCCCCTTGGGACGTACACATTGTGGCACATGTCCTACCATGTATTTCAAGAATGCGCCCTCTAACCGGATTGCACTGGAGACAGGAGGGTCCACAGGAACATCTCCTGTGGTAGGGCACCTCAGGCTCTGACCTTTCCAGCGGTGCTTTAAAAATGGGGCATTTGTGCATGAAGCTAGGTAGCCTCCCCCCTCGCAGTGCTGCATCACAGAGGCTGGGGAGCTGATGTCACAGCAGAGGCAGCCCCCTATTGGCTGGCACGAAGCTCCCTCAGCCCCTGACTGACTGCATCTCTGGGGGTGGCCTTAGTGTTTAGGCTGTTGTGGACCCATGGGGTCAGACGGCATGTGCACCTTTGTGGGTTTTGGCAGCCGAGGGTAAAAGGACTTTAGGAAGACAGTGCCCATTCCCCCACAGCAGCCCGTGTAGTGCTCAGAGGAGCCAAGCCTCTCAGACTCATGCCTGCCAGAGGCCCAGGAGGAATCCAACGTTCGGGTCAGTCTCCCGCTCAGCAGTTCCACGAGCACAACCCAGCCTGGATGCTCAGTAGGGAAACAAAAAAAGGGCCAGCCTTGTGGGCAGGGGTACATAGGGGCCACATCTTCTGACTTGCAGAGCAGCACAGACGAGCCCCCTCCTCTCCCATATCTTCACCCCAGGGCGGCCGAGGGCACTGGAGGCCCCTCTAGAGGCCCCCATGCAAGCTGGGGGCTCACAGGGCTTCGGAAGAAGGGCCCATCCCAGGTGCCAGTCTGGGTCATGGCTCTGCAACCCACAGTCACCCCTTCCCTTTATCTCATTGGTGGCAGGGTCCTATTAGGACAGAGGGAGATGTAGGGTCACGGGGGTCAGCATGGACAATGAGCCTGAGGCTGTCCCCCTCACAGCCCTGGGCCCATCTGACCCATACTCACCATATGCCTGTTGCAGGTCAGCGGGACGAGCACGTGGCAGCGTTTATGGACTAGCAGCTTGCAGTTGATGCACCTGTAGCCCTGCCTTGCGAGACCCCATATCCTTTCGCTGCACTGGCCACAGTACGCTCTCTGCAGGCAAGAACACAGCCATTAAGCCGAGGTCCTGTGTATCCTCTGATGCCCATGCTACACTGGAGACCCTGCTACGCACTGGGGCTTGTTGCATCTTGCAGTTGACTCCCTCAAAAGATGACAGGGATCTAGGACAAGAGGTGCCCTGATCACTGGTCACATCTGGACACCAGGCTCTGTCCAAGCTAAAGAGCTCCCACTGGGGTCCATCCCAAGGTTGGGGGAACCAAGGACCCCAAGGAGGGGGCTGGGACTCCACTCATGCAGGAGTGATGAGACCCCTCCTGGGGCAAGGCCCCCCTGCTTCCAGGGGCTGGAGGGGGATCGCAGCAGAGACCCCCCTAGGCTGAGACAGGCAGGGGTATGTCCAGATTCTCATCCGTGTGACCAAAGAGACAGAGAATCTGCCTGGCGTTTGTTGTGTCGAAACACTGAACTGCTAGGAGCAGTCTATGATTATCTTGGGGTGGGTATTTTTGTGGTATTTTTACAATCTTTGCTCTTCAAGGTTCTAAACATCTGAAATTAATGATAACTATCAGCTTGTTTGATGGTTTTCCTAATTTTTAAAAAAGATTTTATTAATTTATTAGAATGAGAGAGAGAGAGTGAATATGCGAGAGCAGGAGCAGGGGGAGGAGCAGACAGAGGGAGAAGCAGACTCCCCGCAGAGCAGGGAGCCTGACCTGGGACTCAATCCCAGGACACCAGGATCATGACCTGAGCTGAAAGCAGACGCTTCACTGACTGAGCCCCCCAAACGCCCCATTTTCCTAATTTCTGACTGTTACAACATGCGCGAAGATGAATGTGTTCAGAAATCTGGTCACATGCGGCAGCGGGTGCACCTGCATGTCAGTAGCGCCGGGGTCCCGTGAGCATCTTTTTTCCAGCCGTAATCCTATGCATGTTTTAGCTGCCTTGTGCCATGTTTAACAAATTTCATTCTTTTGAGAGAGTCTAATTACTCCTGAGAACAATAAAAAGGACCATAACTGTTCTGAACAGAGTTCATTTACAGCAGCTGTGGTGCGTGTGTGGGGGGCACAGACTGGCCACGTGTCTGGAGCTCACAGCCATGGGCACCGAGAAGCTGATTCCTCATCCTTGAAGCGCCAAGCAGGGAAGCAGCGCCCAAGGAGGCTGGTCCCCACCACTGAGCTTCTGGTCTTGCAGTCAGGCCTGGGGCAGTGCCCGGCACACCGTGCGTACCCAATACATGTTCCTAACGTCAGGTAAACACACACATACCCTGTTACTTTTAACTTTGGAAACAGGAAAGAAAAGCATTTATTGCAAATCCTCCGTGTGGCCTAAAGCATCCATCCCACGAGCAGCCAAATGCAGACTGTGTGGCCCTGTCAAGGAATGGGCCAAAGTGCAGCAGGCAGTGGTGAGGGTCAGCTAGGGGGGTGGCCGCTGGGGCACCTCTCCAAAGGCCTCCAACCCCAGCCACTGTCGTGTCATGCCAGCATTGACCAAGCAGGGCAACTGCTGAACGCCTGACTTCGGAATTCAAAGGAAAGCTTCAAGTATGAAGACCTGTTTTCATTCCCTTCTGTGTGTTCTGCTGTCAAACAACATTTGTGAAGCCATTTAGAACAATTCACCTTTCCTATACGATATGCTAACATGTTTAGCTTTCCCACAGTCCCTGCTTCATGACTGATCTGCGATGCTTGGGCCCTGTTAGGGGCAAATTCCCAGCTGCCTTTACAAATTCACAGATTCCTTCCCAGAGATAAGCAGGGGCCAGCGACTAGCTGGTTAGGAGCAGCGTGGCCTCACCAGGCTCCGCACCAGGGATCAGGAAAGGACGTGGGATTCAAGTGTCCATGCTGCTCAGCAGAGGCTGCCACAGCACTGTCAAAGGCTCTTGATCTCAGACCTCTGTTCGAACTATTAGCACCTCAGGAAACATGACGCTAAAAAATAAAATAAAATCTAAATGCCTTGGGATGCCTGGGTGGCTCAGCTGTTTAGTGCCTCCCTTCGGCCCAGCATGAAGCCTGCATGGAGCTGCTTCTCCCTCTGCCTGTGTCTCTGCCTCTCTCTCTGTGCCTCTCATGAATAAATAAAATCTTAAAAAAAAAAAAAAACCTAAACCCCAAGCTTCAACACTTTGAAATCCACATGAATGAATAAATTAATGGGGTGAAAATATTTTTAAGTCTCCTTCCATGCTGCCGACTCAGTTCCTTGCTCATATTTTCATCACATATTCTCCTTTTCAGTCCCGCTTTGGTCAGGGCTTCTGCTGGTTCTTGCTCGGATGCCCTGTTTCCACTGTCCTCAGCGCTTCTGACTGTGAGCTCAGGTTCCCTTTTTTTTTTTTTTTTGGAGAATTTTTATTTACTCATGAGAGACACAGAGAGACAGAGACATAGGCAGAGGGAGAAACAGGCTCCATGTAGGAAACCCAATGCAGGATTTGATCCTGGGACTCCAGGATCATGTCCTGAGCCAAAGGCAGTTGCTCAACCACTGAGCCACCCAGGAGCTCAGGTTCCTCTGTGGGGTCGGGTGCACTGCTGAGAACCAGCGCCCCTGGGGGCCCTCCTGGGCCAGCCTGTTAAGCTGTGGATCAGTGCCACAAGCAGATCGGGAGTCCAGCTTGAGGCTTCGGATTCTCCAAGCATTCCTACCTCATCATACAAGGTATAAGAAGCTACTGCTCCACCTGTGGTGGGAGGGTAGCCTCGTTCCTCCAACGTTTTCTTTCTTTTTTTTCTTTTTCTAGCTGCTTGGGCCAAAAAGCTTGGGAGAAACCCCTGACCAGCATCTACAGGAAATGCTCATGCCTGGGGGTTCCACTCTGACCTCGCCCTTGTGCCTCCACTCCCCCCCCACCCCCCGCCCATCTATGTCACTGGTGTCTCTTTTTCTAGGGTAGAGGTCTTCATTTCTTCTCCAGAAACTCACTGGATCTCTCCCTTTGATTCACCAGTGGAACTTTTTCTCACTGTTCTAAAAGAAAAGTCCTGGGGATCCCTGGGTGGCGCAGCGGTTTAGCGCCTGCCTTTGGCCCAGGGTGCGATCCTGGAGACCTGGGATCGAATCCCACGTTGGGCTCCCGGTGCATGGAGCCTGCTTCTCTCTCTCTCTCTCTCTCTCTCTCTCTCTCTCTCCTCTCTCTCTCTCTGACTATCATAAATAAATTTAAAAAAAAATTAAAAAAAAAAAAAAGAAAAGTCCTGTGAAGGGCAAATACAGATCTAGGTTGGGAACTTCAGTCGTATGATGCCCACTCACTTTCTGCCCTTGGGTCACCAAATGAAGAATATGAAAAATGATCTCTTGTGGGTTTTACTGCCCAGAAGTCTTGCTGATTCCTGTAGAACCAAGTGTGTGGCTCTTAAAACATCCTTTCAAGTGATAGGTGGAGGTGAACTGCACGATCCTGTGATTAACACAGTGAATGGTTCAGAGCCAGCCTCCAGGGTCTGATAAGACATGGGTCTTAGAACCAAGGGCAATTGGGGAGGATCAAAACTGGCAACTAATTGCAGGCCTGTCTGCCGCCTCATTCTGTGAGCAACTAAACAATCTAAGAGTTGAGGGTCTTTGCACTGGCTCCCTTCTCATCCTCCCTGTGTTTGTGAAAAGCAACTTTTGGTGCTCTAGGGGTAGCTAGACATGTATAATAGGGTGGGAATGGGCTGGTAGGAGTCCCTACTTCTCCTTGGGGAGGAAAAGCCCTTTCTCACTGACTCTGGGGAGAGGGCAGGCAGGGGGAGAGTGTGAGGGTCTGTACCCTGCAACCAGAGAAATGGGTTTTTCTCCTAAAATCTGCAGGGTAGCAGAAGCCAGATTCCTCTGTACTCCCTGGGCCCCAGCCTGTCTTGCTGGGTGGGTGGGCTTCATCTTGGACCAATGTCAGCTGTAATAAAGGAAAGAGCATTTCCCTGAAAGTCGACATGTGTGGGAGTGGGGCGGGGCTCCTAGAACCCTCTGTCTGATATTCCAAAGGTGGCCAGTCCCATCTGGCCAAAACCCCTCTCTGTACAGGACCAAGCCAGGGCCCAGATATGCAGAAAGAGAAGCCACCTGGCCACAGAGCTGGCTGGTAAAATAAACATGAGGTGGGGGCAGCGGGTGCCTTGCACCCTGGGGTTTGGGCCTTTCCATGTGTTTAGACCGTTAGCAGCCAGGGTGCATCGCTTCTGGTTGGCTCACCACAGCATCTCCCGTCCACACCGCATCAGTCCATCCAGAGATACGAGAGAGGTCCATCATCTATGCATCCCCACCCCTGTCCTACTGCTCCAGCAGGGTCCTCTCACACACCCACCTCGCTAGGTGATGCCTGACCCCCCAAGTCACCCTATGTTCTCCTGCACCCTGGGTTCTCATTCCAGACAGACATGCCCCATTCTTTCCCTAACTCAGTGCCCCTAGGTCTCCCTAGCTGACTCCTCCAATCACTATAGCAACAAATCGGTGTCGGGAGTCCCTGCGCCCAATGGGGAGGCAGCAGACGCAGAGTTGTGGGGAACACCAGGTGTATATGTGAACGGGGGCCACAGGGAAAGGGCTGCAGGGATAACTGTCTGAGCCAAGACAGAAAGTACAGCAGAGCATGAGCTCTGAGCACGTGGGGGTGGGTGGGCAGGGTGGAGTACACAGCACATGCAAAGGCCCTCAGCGAAGCATGTGAATAGTGTCCCCCAAATTCACGTTCCCTTAGAATCTCCAAATGTGACCTCCCTTGGAAAAATAATTTTTGTAGATGTATAGTTAAGTTAAAATGAAGTCATACTGGAGTGGGCCGGCCCTAATCCTGCCTGGTGTCCTTGGGAGAGAGGACAGGTCATGTGAGTACAGAGCATAAGTGGGGTCCTTGCAGCTACAAACTGAGGATTGCCAGCAGCCCCTAGGAGCAGCAAAGACACAGGAAGGACGATCCTCTAGAGCTGAGACAGCATGGCCCTGCACACAGGGTTTGGACCTCTGGCTCCAGGACCAGGAGAGAGTGAGTTTCTGCCTGAAGTCCCCAGACTATGGGGCTTGGTTCTGGCAGTTCCAGGACAATAAAGGTCCTTGGCCTGCAGGATACCTGTAGGCACCTGAATCACAACACTTTCAGAGAAAATAAGTACATCCTGAAGAGAAAGGATGGAACAGGTGAGCCAGGCAGTGGGGCCGTGTGGGCGGCAGACACGGAGCTGCCTGGGGTTCCCAGGGCACATAAGAGACGCCTGCGGCCAGGAGGACACACTGAGCAGCACAATATGCACGCCAGCGTCATTGGTCAAATCTGCAGACCCACTTCTGGATGCAAGCAGGGCAAGATCTCAGAGCCACTGTGCTCCAGCAAGAGCTGCCTGACCCTGGCCAGCACAGACACGAAGACGTACACGCTGCATTGCCAGGCAGCCACCACATGCAGAACGGCCTTCTGAGGTCTCTGAAGCCTGGTCCACTCTCAGAGGAAGTGTCCCCACCTTTCTCTTCACTGGTGAGGGCATCACAGGCTGGGCGGGGACAGGCTGGGGGGTGCTGGGGGCCAAGATGGTAGCACTCACCCTGTTAAAGCGCTTGGCCTGGAAGAGATGGCCGTTGGCGCGGTACAGCTTCCTCCATCTTCTGGCTCCGCGGCGGTAGATGGATTCTAGGGGGGACAGGAGAGAGGGGTAAAGAAATAGCCCTGCGGCCTGCCAGCCCCACCACTCCCCACCCAAGGTGCCCACAGGGATGGGCTGCCCCGGAGCGACAACAACTAAGCATCCCCCAGAGGGTCCGGCCAGGAAGTCATTGGAGGCCAACACACTTCCAGACCGCCTCCCTGTTTTCCTTTCCACCGTCCTTCCCCCCAGGCATGGAAACCAGGCCCCATTTCCACTCGGGTGCGGTTTGCACAGGCTGTGAGCTCACGCCTCACGATCCAAGGAGGGGCAGCGGCTGCCACGTGGAGTCCATGGTCCTCCCAAAACGCAGCCTGCGGCCAGGCATCCTGCCCACCTGGACAGGAGACACCCCCGCTCGGTGTTGTGCGCCCCCGTGCTGGTAGATCTCAGGGCAGAGGTGAGGCAGACACACTGAGTACTTATGCTGAGTCAAGGGTTACCAAACATGTCGCTTTCAAAAACTGCATTCAATAATCCAAACTTGTAAGAAGGACGCTGCTAATAAAAAATGCCAGAGCTCGATGTGTAACTAGAACTGTTAGTTTCATTCTTCCCTAAAAAGGTTCGTAGCTGCGCTCCTTTCAAATTCTCCGAACCAAATGCTGGTACAAACAAAATACTCAGGATACAACGGGAAGCTTTGTGCTTTTATAAAGTTTCGTAGTGAAAGCCACTTTCATGAGTCATGGAAGTGCCACGGATATACACCAATGTGGAAACTAACGAAATGTTTTTAAAACAAGCAAATTACCAGCTCTGTCTGGACCGCTGACATCAGGTCATAGCCTCTGCAGAGCCCACTTCTCTCCCTTTCAGTGAAAGATGGGGTGAGAAACAGGAAGTCCAGATTCTTCCGGGCAGGAGCCCCACAGCTGCTGGGCAGCTGAGGTTTGGCAGACGCCCATGCATCGCCCAGGACCCCTCCAAGTTTTCCTGCCACAGACTCTTCAGCTGATGGCCAGACGAGAGCAGGGCCTGGGGGGCCAGAGGGGAGGCCACACCAGCCTTCCCCTCCCGCTCCCCCATCTGCAAGTTCACACTGGGCATCAGGCCTAGGGTCCACGGGACGCAAGTGCCACCCTCAGGCCACCTGCCCCTAGGCTCTAAGGAGTCCTGGTGATCCTCAGGGCCTTTGCCTGTACAACAGGGTGTGTCTTGCCATATCAAGCCCTTCCAGCCTACTGGGCTCGGTTTGGGGGAAGCCTGGCCAGGGCAGGTCCATGCTAATGTCCACAGGACTGACTGTTCCCAGGTCCCCACGTGTGCCCCCAACCCTCACTGCAGGTAGCATTCACAACCCCCAGCTGTCCTGCAGAGAGAAGGTACTGAATGTCCGATCCAGATGAGGGGACACAGAGATGCAGAAGGAGCCAGCTGGCCCGCTGGTTTTCTTGTGCCCACCACACAGAAATCTACAAATACTCCCTTTACATTTGGCTAAAGTCGCTGGAAATAAGACACATCAAGATGCCTTAGCAGAGGCCAAGGGGTGTGAAGGACTGCATAGCATGAGAGGGCAAAACCAAGGGGTACACGTGGCCCCCACAGGCCCAGAGTACAAGTAATGGCCGCCCCTTCTCCACAGTGAGAAACACCCAATGCCTGTAGCTGGACTGTCTGCCTGACCCCCAATTCATCCACTGAAGCCCTAACCCCCAGGGGCCACATTCAGAGGTGGGGTCCCACGCTGGGATTAGTGCCCTATCAGGAAAGGGAGAGATCCCAGAGCTCATGCCACCCTGTGCAGACCTCGGGGCAGGGGCTATCTGGAAGCCAGGAATCTGCCCTGACAGCACCCTGACCCAGAATGCAGGGAAGTAAGTTCCTGCTTCTTGCAGCCCGTCTGGAAGCCCCAGCAGACTATGACACCTGCCTCACTCCACACACAAATTTGCCCCCTCCAAAAATTAGAACTTAAACATAAGTAAAATGATGGCAAATTTTAGAAGGAAATGTAGGAGAAGACCTTAATAATATGAAGAATTCTGAAAACATAAAAATACTAGAAAAAGTGGCAGGTGCATCTGAGTGCATTGAAGCGAGGGTGTCTGTCCATCCAGAGGCCATCATGACAGCAAAAGATGATCAATGTAAAGGATCGGCACACAGAGCAACAAGAATCAATAATTCAGGATGCATACAGGACTTGTACAAATAACAAAGAAAAGATGTTTCACAGAAGAAAGGCAGTGAGAATGACCAGAAGAATCTGAGAAACCTGACTGATTGGCCAGGATTAATCTCTGTAACCCCAAATGTAGAGCAACTAGAGATTGCTTTTTCTCCCAGAGGGGGGCTAATTGTTACAGGAAGCACAGTTGTGACATGAAATCTTCTAGTATGTGAAAGACCAAAGCCAAGTTCGAGACAGAGTGGCCTCCAGCCGACAGTCCATGGCGGGCAGGTACTGGTTAAGTTCTATCCTGCCGGTTGCTAGGGGCACACTTGTCCGCTACACTGTACACTCTGTGAGTACGTGAGAAACGTGTTCCTCGGGCACCTGAATGCCACTCTGACCACAGGCAGGGACGCCTGGGCTCAGTCAGTGAAGCATCTGCCTTCAGCCAAGGTCGTGATCCCGGGGTCCTGGGATCAAGTCCCGCATCCCGCTCAGTGTAAAGTGCTTCTCCCTCTCCCTCTGTCCCTCCCCCTGCTTCCGTTCACTCTCTCTCAAGCAAATAAAATCTTAAAAAAAACCAACAAAACAAAACCATAAACAATTAAAAGAGTAAAAACAGGGGGAAGGACCAGAGGTAGCAACAATGGTATGGCTACAAACTTTTCAGGTATTTCCTTCCAACTCATATTCAAATCATTCCATCTCAATTTTTCTTTAAGGATTCAATTTAAATGTTTTTTTGGGGGTGCAGAGGGGAACAGGTGCTGAATTTTATTTAAATAAAGTATATCAAATTTTAAAAAATGAAACAAAGCTCTAAGTAGGCAAAGAAAGGCCCTGTCCCCAGCTGCCAGCCCTCCCAGAGGCGGCCCCCACCCCTGCCACTGCTGCCCCTAGGAAGTGACACGGGATGTATACCCGAGTCCATGTCCTGCCATGCCCTCGCCCACCACTGCTGCCCACCTGCCAGTTCATGTGAGGCAGTAGCACGGTCTTGCTGCTGTCTTTAACTGGTATGGTTTCGGAAAATGTGTACGGGTGCCCCCTGGCCTGGGGTAGGACATGGTGGTTCATCTTGTATGTTAGCTGGACTGGGCCGGGGTGCATGGATATGTAGTCAAACGTTACTCTGGATGTTTCCATAGGGTGTTTGTTTTGTTTTGTTTCTTTTTTTTTTTTTTTAGGATTTTATTTATTCATGAGAGACACAGAGAAGAGAGAGTCAGAGACATTGGCAGAGGGAGAAGCAGGCTCCTCACAGGGAGCCCAAAGAGGGACTTGATCCTAGATCTCCAGGATCACTCCCTGAGCCAAAGGTAGATGCCCAACCACTGAGCCACCCAGGTGTCCCTGTTTCATTTCTTTTTTTTGTTTTATTTGTTTTTTAAGTAGGCTCTCCGTCCAGCCTGGAGCCCAAGGCAAGGCTCGAACTCACAACCCTGAGATCAAGATCTAAGCTGAGATCAAGAGTCAGACACTTAAGCCACTGGGGAACCCAGGCAGCCCCACAAGTGGTTTTGGATGAGACCGCCATTTCAATCCTTGGGTTGTGAATGAGGCAGGTTGGCCTCTGTGATGCGGGTGGGCCCCATCTAATCAGTGGAAGGGGACCAGCATCCTCTGAGCAAGAGGGAATCCCGCAGCAGCCAGACTTTGGATTCAAACAGAAGCTTATTAGGCCCAAACTGGGTCTGCAGCCTGCCCGCCTGTCCTGCAGAGTCTGGACTTGCCCACCTTCCTACCTGCACGGGCCAGTTCCTTACAACAGTGCTCCTCTTCACTTGACGCACATCCTATTGGATCTGTTTCTCTGCAGAACCTGGATCCACATAAGGTCCACAGGATGGAATTTACCATCACCCCCATCCCATGCAGAGACAGGGAGGCGTTTCCAGGGCCCCTGGCGCTGTGGACCCTGGAGGGGTGCTGGGTGCTTGGCACCACCTCAGAAAAGGCAGGGGAGCCCCTGGGGAGTCCTCCATGCCCAGGCTACACAGTGGAAAAGCAGTGGTCAGGTGAGTTGTAACGAACCACAGGGACAGCAGGACATTCTTCACTTACATACACATAGTTTATTTCAGATTTACAGAAAGTTGAAGGTCAGTATGGGGAGCTCCCACACACCTGCCTGCAGCTGCCCTGCTGCTCAGCACCCAACTTCCCTCAGACGCTCTCATCAACACCGACACGAGCACCAGTGCTATTTCCTAAACTCCAGCTTTAGCTGGCAACTCCTCAGCTTCCTTCTCAATACCCTTCCTGTTTTAGCATAGACTCTGGGGGAAAACCGCAGAGACAGCACAGGAGCCCACAGGGCGTCCTCTGGCTAACGTCGTGCAAGTGTGCGGCACGTTTGTTCCAACTAATGAAGCAATCATCATCTCTATTCAGGTTTCCTTGGCTTCTCCCCGAGGCCCTCGTTCTGATGCCACCCAGAATCCCACACTGCATGTCCTACACTTTGCCCACTGTCCCTGCTCTCGACGACCCCGCAGGCAGTGAGGCGCGCAGGTCAGATGCTGTGTCCAATGCCCCTCTCCTGGGGTTTGTGGGTGTTTCTCTCAAGACTGCACTGGGATTACCACCTCCTTAATTTTTTTTAAAGATTTTATTTATTTACTTGACAGAGAGCAAGAACGAGAGAGGGAAAAGGGGGAGTAGCACAGGGAGAGGAAGAAGCAGACTCTCTGCTGAGCAGGGAGCCTGATACAGGGCTGATCCCAGGACCTTGGATCATGACCCGAGCCCAAGGCAGACGCTTCACCGACAGAGCCCCCCAGGCGCCCCTTACCTCCCTAACTTCTAAATCAACTGAGCACCTTTCCTGAAAAACCCACATTCCTACCATGGCAGCCCCCAAAACCCCCCCAAATTTTCAAGCCTCAGCCTCTTTACTAGAAGGTTCCCCAAGCGCAGGGCTGGAGGCAGCTGGATGGTACCCACTGCGCCTTCCTGAGCCCCTGAGCTCAGAGGTTACCATGGAGGCAGTGTGGGCCCAGCCGTCCCCTGCACTCAGAGGCCAGGGCTGTCAGCCTCGTGGGCCCCTGGCTCCAACAACGGTCACGTTTGTAGATTCTGGGTTTCTGCCTGGAAAGTCACAGCCCCTATTCCTGATCAGAAGTGACAGCCGTACTGTAAAAAGGAAGAAAAGAGCGCGTGTCCTCAGAGAACATGTGTGTGGAGGGATGGGCTCTGGGAATGAAGCTGCCCTGCGCCCCCACTGGGTATCCACCTCATCCTCGCTGATCTCAGTCCCCCACAAACAAGGGACCCGCAGACAAGTTGGGCGGCAGAAAGGGCCTCCGCTCACCCAGCACCTGCCCCAAGTTCTTGTGGGTCAGAGGGCTCTGCCCGGCGGTGCGATCAGGGGGTGTCTGCCGGGGGCCCTTCCCAGTGCCCGCAGAGAAGCCCGGCCAGCTCCCAGCGGCATGCAGCACGCGTGGGCTGCTCCCCCGCCCCCAACTCAGCCTTGACTCCAACCCTCAGAAGATCTTTTGCTTGTCTTTGAAATTCTATAATTAGGAGGCTGCAGGGAATTTTAACGAGCTCAGTTTCTATGGCAATCCAGTGTCTTGAGGGCTGACAAGAACTGTGCGTGGAGCGACAGTGTGAAACCAACCCCATGTCCCGCAGATACAGGGACAAGTGTGGGCTGTGCTGAATTTCCGGGGCAGGGCAGCAAGGCGTGCAGACCTCTCTTGCTGTTCACAGGAAATGGGCCACAGTCCAGAGTGATCGGCACAGCCACACTGCATGGATGGCCCCGCGGCACCTCAGAGCCAGGCAGGGAGTGCTCCCACACCAGGCACAGGCACACGGCATGACTACAGATGAATGTCCCTGCCCCGCCCCAGGGGGGCATCCCAGCTGAGGGACCTGGTCCCAAGCAGGGCCAAGATGCTGGTGAGGTGGCCTCGGGCCATAGGGCGGGAAGCAGAGTACAGCTGGCTCAGGGCAGACCCAGCTCCCTCCTAGGGGAGCAACCCTAACTGGACGCTGTGCCCTCGAAGGCAGGGACCCTGTCACTCACCAGGTCTCTCCAGTACAAGGTCCAGCCCTGTCTCATGCTGGGCAAACATCTGATGCAAAACAGTAATGATAAAGAACACATTTCCTGGGTGAAGACAACTAAGATGTCCTGGTCATGCGCATCCAGGACGTGTGCAGAGATGTGCATGTAGGCAAAAAGGCGGGCAGCTGGAGGCCCCACACGGCTGTCCTCTGTATCACATCACCCCACCAGCATCTGGGTTCACCATACATTTCCCCCAGGACTCCCTGTTCTCACCACTAAAGGCTCCTACTACACGCTGCCACGTGACCCTCTGAAACCAGCCATTTGGGGTTTCAAGCAGGACATCAGCCTGGCTGCAGGGCCAACATTTGGTGCTGCTGTGAAGCCTAGCAGGCACTGGGCTGGGAGGTTCTGAGGGACCATGGGGAGTATGGACAGATATATGGTCACAGTGACAGGAGGACCCAGCTGTGGCCCCTGCTCCAAGGCTGCAAGGAGCAGGATGCAGAGCAGGACAGGCCCCACAGCCAGGGCACAGGCCTCTTCCACGGAGGGATGTCCCTGATCACAAGCCTGCTTCTCACCATCATTTGTTTCCCTGCTGAAAGTGTCAAAGTATGCTGGGCTTTGAAAGGTGAGTGAGGAAGAACCGCAGTAACTGCAGTGGGCCTGGGAAAGGTCTGGGGCCACACAGCAGGAAGCCGCAAGGCATGGGAGGCGGGTGGCCGCCTCGGGTCACATCAGCCACAGCCCTTGCTCCCATGGAAGTGGCACGCTCGGCTGGCTCCTGCCGGCACTGCAGGGCCCCGTCCTCCCCACAGAACATGGCCTTTGTCACAATACCACAAAAATCTAGGTAAGTACGCAGAAGATGACAAAGGTGCTCGACTGGCCGGTACGGAAGCGAAGCTCTGCCAACCTCCGTCCTGGCACCCCGTCCCACTTGCCCACACTTGCTCATCTCTGGATCCCAGCCTGCACCCTTGGCAGGCATGAGGGACACAGAGAAAATGGGCAGAAGTGCCTGTCCTCTTAGAACTGATGGGAAACACGATGAATATGTAATTGGCGGAGCACTGAAGGGAAGTGCAAGTCAGGACAATGATGCCCCAGGGGGTGTGGCCTAATCAACCACATGGTCAGAGTCCTTGGCTGGGCCCCCCAAGCGGTGGTGACATGCAGCAAGACTTCACTGCCCAGGGTGCATGCAAGGCACTTGTCACTGGATGCCCTGGCCTTTCTCACTGGAAGCAAACATCAACTAGGCTTCTTCCCACCTGTTTGGAGCTGCCCCTGACACCTGCCTGCCCCTCCTCCCGTGGTCCTGGCATCACCCCCCAAAAACCTTGGCATTGCTGGGGGTGGGGCGCTGACCTCACCTGCTCTAAAGCAATCGGAGCAGGGTGACCCTAGTGATATCATTAGTCCAAGGCAGTTACATGACTGAAATGGCCCTACCAGACTGCAGAGAGGGACTTCCCTCCCAGGCCGGATGGCCCTTCTCCCCTGGGAGCAGGGGCACCAGGCTCAGTCCCTGCTGGCTGGATGGACAGGATGGGGGCAGCATCCACGTGCTGAGGAGGAAGGCAGACAGAGTGAGCCTGGCCTTGGCTCAGCTGGATCCACCCAGGCACCACCTCCTCCAGACACATGTCGGGGCATCACTGGGGCAAGCTGCCTGTCTGCTGCAGCCATGGTGGTCTCCCAGAGCATGTGCCAGCACTGCCACCCGGCAGCACTGAGGCAGCCCCAGGGCCACACCTGCTGGCAGACTGTGGTTTCAAGCTGAAATCGTGTAAAGGCCACACGATGGTCAGCCTCTCTGCAGAGGGGGACAAGAGACGGCACCCCGCTCCTGTGTCTCTGTGTCTGGTGACCAGCCATCCTTCCAAGCTTCTCCCCACATGGTGCCCACGTGCCAGTAGCTGGGACATGGTCCCTGGGACTCACCAGCACCCCCAGGAGCTTCCCGCCACTCTCCCTGCCCTGGTGGCCACAGGCAGCATCCAGCACATGCTCCACGAGGCCACAAAAGCGAGTTGGGGGACAGCAGGATTCCATGGATGGACGAGGGGCTAACGCATCACAGAGGAGCTGGGTCAGTGGTCAGGGAAGGAGATGCAAGGCTCTCTTCGTGGTGGGAAGAGGACAGAGACGTGCTGATGGCCTGGAGAGGGCCTGTGTTAACAGGTCACCTGTTGGGAGACCTATCTGATTCACTGTCACTGAGAAACCTAGTGAGCAAGCAGGCGTACACAGGCGCATGTCTATGATCAGGTTGCGGATTTTTGAAAATAAGAAATGCTCACGTCAAGAAAGCCTGCTACCTGAGAGGGAAGTTGGGGGCTTGGAGGGGCTGGCAGCACGCTGCACATGGGGTGGCCAGTGACAGAGCACCACAGCGGGGGTGTAACCCCTTTACTGCCCAGGAAGAGGGGGTCACAGCCCTGCCAGGGGCTCTTCAGAGCTGTCCCTTCGTCACCAAATACTGTCAGTACTTGTCAAGAAAACCAATCTTAAAAGATGTTTTAAGAGGGGGGTGGATTATAATTGTTCAATTTTCTAATAATTTTGTCACAAATATCTTAAGTTTTCAGGGCACAAATCAAGTTTTAATTTAATGGCTGACCAATATCTCACAAAGATTCTATGGAAAAACGTATATCAACTTCCAAGTAAGCTATGACCAATAACTTCATACTGAACACAACTCATTTCTGTGTGGAGGGTTTCCTGTATGGACTCGCTTAAAATGCAGAGTGCTTGGAGCTGCCCAGAGCCCATGGGGCCGCAGCAGGACCGGCCACCTCTCCCATGATGGAGGGCAGCGCCTGGGCACAGAGTGCAGAGCCAGGTCCACAAGAGTACCGCAGGCACCTGCTGCTGGGGAGGAGGGGGCAGCTTGACCAGCAAAATGGGCCCTGATGATGTGGGCTGGCCCCAGGAACCAATGGGCCTGAATCTAATTCCATCTCCAAGAACAAAGCACAACATGAAGGAAAATGTGCCAGGGCGTCACTAGCAGACGTGTGACTAGGAGAGTAGATGATGCCAGAGGGGGAGAGATGTGTCACCAGGGCGACCTCATGTCCTCACGCTGTGTTGGGAGTTCTTGGGGGCCAAACAGAAAGCAAGACCTGCATGCAGCTCATGGGCATCCATCTGGAGATGGAAACGGGGACTTATGATGCCCAAGACAACCCTTTGCCTAAGGGTGTTTGTTGACCTGGGGTGCTGGGAGATGGGGGTGCAAGAGAGCTCTCACCGTCTGGAGGCTGGCAGCCTGAGATCAGGGTGCCCGCAGGGCCGGACGAGCGAGGACTCCTCCTGGCTTGAAGACAGCCTTGTCACGATGCATTCAGAGGACAGAGACAGATCTCTGGCTCTTTTAAGGACACCGGTCTCGTCACGTGGGTCCCGCCCCTCTGACCTCAACTATCACCTCCCCAAGGCCTCATTTCCAAATACCGTCATGTTAGGGGTCAGGGACTTAGCACAGGAGTTCTGAGGGGACATGTTCAGTCCATAACACTCTACCCCAGTCTCCCGCCCCAAATCCATGTCCTTCTCACAAGCAGAATACGCTCATTCCATCCCAACAGCCCCCAAAGTCTTAACTAACTCCGGCATCAGCTCTGACGTGCACAGTCTGATTTAATCAGGCATAGGTCAGACTCTAGGTACCATTTACCCAGAGACAAAATTCCTGTTCTGTGAATCTGTGAAGCCAAACAAGATACGTGCTTCTAAAATACAAGGCCCAGACAGGCCTTGGATGGCTATTACCATTCCAAAAGGGAACCACAGGAAAGCAGGCAAGGGGATGGTTCCCGAGGGAACCCACAACTCAGCAAGGCAAATCTAATCCCCTCTGGGCTGAAGCTCTGCCCTCCAGGCCCCCTGGGGGTGGGGGTGGGGCGGTAGTGCCCTTGCTGGGAGGATCTCTCAAGACTCTAGAAAAGGGAGCCATGAAGAAGTGACCCTGTAGCCTGGCATGTGGTTTCCCTTCAAGGCATCTGCTGGGCCCTGAGCTTCCAAAGTTCAAGGTGAGAGGCCAAGAAGCAGCTGCTAGATTAAAAAAAAAAAAAAGCCAGTTCAGGTAGAGACTAGGGCTGACTCATGGTGCCAGGGAGATAAGAGGTAGACATCGGGATCCTGGGGAACCCTCAGACCTTCTGGGTTGACACTACTGGAAGACACTTAAGGAAAATGAGAAATGGACAGGCCTGAGCTGAATCCAGGTAATTCATCCACATTCCACCTGCCAGGATAAAATTAAATGTTCTCATGAGGAAAATAACATCATTCGGAGGCCTACACCTACAGTGTTTCTAGCACAGTATCTGATATTTGATCACAAATATCCAGGCAGGCTAAGAGACGGAAGCATACCAAAGAGTCAACAGAATCAGACTCAGGTGATTCAGACATCTAAATGTATTTAGAAAGATGAGATGAAAAGATTTCACCACTGAACTAGACCTACAGAAAAAAGAGAGAAGCCCTCAATACCCTAGGATTTCAGAAATTTAAAACCAAAAAGAGTCATTGGAATCAGTAATTCAGGAGAAAGATTTAAGAGCAGATTAGACAAAACAAGACCCATCAATAGAAAATATCCAGATTAAAAAAAAAAAAAAAAAAAGAAAATATCCAGATTGAGGCACAGAAGGTAAAGAAAACCAGGATGGAATAAAGTATAGAAAAGAGCATAAGACACATATGGGAGATGGTGGGAGTACTGGAGGAAGAAGGCAGAGCCAACAGGGCAGCCTTTGAGAAGACACCACTGACACCTTCCAAAAAGACAAAAGACATTATGCCCCAGATCCAAAAGCTTTACAGTCCTCAGTTGGAATAAATTCAATACTTCCCTCTCCTTCACGGGGCTGCTGAGATTGAAGAACAAGGACCATTTTAAAAGCAGCCAGAAAGAAAAGAGGGAGGGAAGGATGGAGAAGGAGGGAGAAGGAGGGAGAAGGAGGGAGAGGGAGGGAGAGGGAGGGAGAGGGAGGGAGAAAGAAGCATTACTTTCAGGGAACAAGATCGACAGGTGACTTTCCAGCAGGAACAAGAGCGGCCGAAAACAACGTACAGAAGTGCTGAAGGAACAATACTTACTGCCTACACTTGTGCACCTGGTGAAAAATATCCCTCAAAAATGAACGCAAAAGAAGCACATTTTCACACAAACAAGAACCAATTAACTGTCAGCAAATCTGTGCTGAGATAACTAAAGGAAGTATTTCAGAGAGAAGAAAAACGGAAACAGAAGCTTGATCATGACAGGAAGAAATGAAGTACATCAGAAGGTTAAATAAACAGGTAAATTGGAATGGGTACCATTAAAGTAATATATATATATATATATAATTTTTAAGATTTATTTATTTTTGAGAGAGAGAGTTGGAGGCGGAGGGGCAGAGAAAGGAGAATCCTCAGCAGACTCTGCACTAAACGTGGAACCTGATGCAGGGCTTGATCCCACAACCCTGAGATTATGACCTGAGTAATCCAGAGTCAGACACTCAATCCACAAGCCACTAGGCACCCGTAAAACAATGTAAATGATGATTTGTGAGGTTTAAAATATATGTGATATTTACACATAATAATAACATAAAAATTCATAGGAGTGAGGCATCTGGGTGGCTCAGTTGGTAAAGCATCTGCCTTCAGCTCAGGTCATGATCCTACGGTCCTGGGATCAAGTCCTGCATTGGGTTCCCTGCTCAGTGGGGAGTCTGCTTCTCCAACCCCCTCTACCTGCCACTGCCCCTGCTTGTGCTCTCTCTCTCTCCCTTGTCAAATAAATAAATAAAATCTTTATTTTTTTTTTAAAAAGCAACATTTCATGGTGATAAGAGCATCAATCCAAAAAGCAAGTATCATGATCCTAAATTTGTATGCACCTATTATAGCACAAAACACATAATACAAAAGTAACAAAATTAAAAAGAGAAAGATAAATCCCTAATAATTTGATGAGATCTATAGATATGAAGGATATTTTAGGATCTCCTGGGTGGGTCAGTTGGTTAAGCATCTAATTTCAGCTCAGGTCTTGATCCCAGGACAAGGCCCACATCGGGCTCCCTACTCAGCAAGGAGTCTGCTTCTCCCTCTGCCCCTTCCCCTGCTCATGTTCTCTCTTTCTCAAATAAATAAAAATCCTGATAAAAATTTTTAAAATAAAGATATTTTAAAACACAATAAAGATATGAACTATGTCAATAAGTATTATTTAGACTTTTGGAGTCCTTAAAAGCACAACTTAACTTGAGGCACCTGGGTGGCTCAGTCAGTGTAATGTGCAACCGCAGATATCACGTCGGATCCCGATCTTGGGGTCATGGGATCAAGCCCCACATTGGGTTCCACACTCAGCAGGAGTCTGCTGGGATATACTCTCCCTATGCCCCTCCCCCTGCTGATGCTCACACCTCCTCTCTCAAATAAATAATTTTAAAAATCTAAAAAAAAAACAAAAAACAAACAACTTGACTAAAGATAACAAGAGAAGAAATACAAAAATCTCAATAGTTAATTTCTATTTTAAAAATTAAATATAGGGGAATCCCTGGGTGCCTCAGCGGTTTAGTGCCTGCCTTCGGCCCAGGGCATGATCCTAGAGTCCCAGGATGGAGTCCCACATCAGGCTTCCTGCATGAAGACTGCTTCTCCTTCTGCCTGTGTCTTTGCCTATCTCTCTCTCTCTCCATCTCTCCCTCTGTGTCTCTCATGAATAAATAAGTCTTTAAAAATAAAAAAATAAAATAAAATAAATAAAAATTAAACATAGAATTTAAAACATTCCCACAAAGAAAACTCCAGATCCATAGGGCTTAACTGGTGAATTCCTCCAATAATTAAGTTAGAAATAATATCAATTTTATGTAAAATCTTCTCAAGAATTAAAAAAAAAACTCATTTAATTGTATAATGCTAATATACCTCCACGCTAAATTCTGACAGTGACATTACTAAATAGGAAAACAGGCCAATCTCTCTCACAAATATAGTTGCAAAAACACCAAACAAAATATTAGCAAATTGAATTTGGTGAAATATACAAAAGGTAATAAATGCATTACAACCAAACGGAGTGCATGAAGGGGATCTGGGGTTGGTTAATGTTCAAAGTCAATCAGTTAATTCACTGTTTTAAAAAAAGATTTTATTTATTTTAGAGAGAGAGAGAAAGAGAGAGCGTGCACAAGCAGGAGGAGGGGCAGAGGGAGAGGGAGAAGCAGGTTCGCCACTGAGCATGGGGCCCTGACTCGGGGCTCAATTCCATGACCCTGAGATCATGACCTGAGCTGAAATCAAGAGTTGGACGCTCAGCCAACTAAGCCACCCAGGAACCCCTAATTTACCTTATTAATAGAATAAAAGAGAAAAACATGTCAACAGACAAAGAAAAGAAGCATGTGATAAAATCCAGTACAATTCAGGACAAAAACTCTCAACTAGAAATAAGATAGAACCTCCTTAATTTGATGGTGGGAACTTACAAAAGAAAAAAAAAAAAATCATTCCACAAACATCCTTAATGGTGAAGCTTTTGAGTCACCACTTCTGTTCCACATTGGTTTGGAAAGATAAACAGTGCCAGTGCTGCAAGGCAGCAGATGTCGGGTTGGAGAGGTAGAAATAGAGCCCATTCATGGAGGAATGCTAGTCTCGGAAATTCACGGGAGTCTGCACCTAAAGAGCTGGGATAAATATGTGAATTTAACATGGTTGCTGGACAAGACAATATAAAACAGTTAATTGCATTTCTATCAACAAATAGAAAACTATAAAAGTAACACTGTTTAAAACAGCATAAGAAATTAAATACCAGTGAAGTGCTCTAACAAAAAAAGGCTATATAAAATGTTACTGAGAAAATGGGAAAAAGGGGTAAGCAAGTACTCTTGGGTCGGAAGCCTCACTACTGTAAAGACATTAATCTATGCATTCAAACGCAACCCAAACTAAAAACAAACAAAAAGCCCCACTGGGTTTTTGGGAATTTATAAGCCACTTGTAAAATCTGTACAGAAATGAAAAAGGCAGAGAACCATCACAATAATCTTGAGGGAAAACAACACTGGAGGATTTACAACGCATTGTATCAACAGTTATTAAAGCTGAATTAAGACAGTGTGATGTTGGTACAAGAGATCAATGGGACAGAAGTCCCAGAAACAGGTCCCCACACAAACCGTCACCTAATTTATGACAAGGATGCCACTGAGAGGTGGTGGGGAAGGGATGGGCTTTTCAAGAAATGGTCCTAGATCAACTGGTCATCAGCAAGGATGCAAAAGACCTGGACCCTACACTGTACATAAAGTCCACTCCCAGGAGTCGTAGGAATAATAAAAGCTTGCAATCTTGGCAAGAGATGGAATGTTCAGCCCCTTGGGGTGAAGAGGCATTTCTTCAACACAGTACAAAAAGCACTAATTGTGGGGTGCCTGGGTATGTCACTGATTGAGTGTCTGCCTTCAGCTCAGGGTGTGATCCCAGGGTTCTGGGATCAAGTCCCGCCACAGGCTCCCTACAGGGAGCCTTTCTTCTCCCTCTGACTATGTCTTTGCCTCTCTCTGTGTGTTTCTCATGAATGAAATAAAATCTTAAAAAAAAAAAAAAAAAGCACTAATGGCAAGGTAAGATTCCATTTTCTTCAGCAAAAGAATGAAGAGGAAGCCCCGGGATTGAGCTGCATGAGGGGCTCCACCATCAGTGGGGAGTCTGCTTCTCCCTCTCCCCCTGCCCTTCCCCTTACTCATGCTCTCTCTTTTTCTCTATCTCATAAAATTAAATAAAAATCTTTAAAAAAAAAAAAGTACCATGGTCTGAAGGTTAGCCCAGGGGTCCCCTGGTGGCTCAGTGATTGAGCATCTGCCTTCAGCTCAGGGCGTGATCTCAGGGTCCTGAGATCAAGTCCTGCTTCTCCCTCTGCCTGTGTCTCTACTTCTCTCTTTCTCTCATGAACAAATAAATAAATCTTAAAAGAAAAAAAAATTAGGGATCCCTGGGTGGCGCAGTTGTTTAGCGCCTGTCTTTGGCCCAGGGCGCGATCCTGGAGACCCGGGATCAAATCCCATGTCGGGCTCCCGGTGCATGGAGCCTGCTTCTCCCTCTGCCTGTGTCTCTGCCTCTCTCTCTCTCTCTGTGACTATCATAAATAAATAAAAATTAAAAAAAAAATACTTAAAAAAAAAGAAAGAAAGAAAAAGAAAAAAAAATTAAAAAAAGAAGGTAACCCCATAAGCATTCCTCCAGGAGATGAGGAAATACAAATCAAGGCCAGATTTTGATGTCACTTTACATTGACTCTGTTGGCACAAATGAGGAACTGCCAACAACCTCATGTTCTGGGAAAGGTGTGAAGGAGGAATTCCCCACAGCCTGGAGGGGGTATGATGCAGCATGTTTATCACAGATGTGTTCCTAGCACACACCACCTGAAGCCCTCACCCCTCCGGAGTGATGTGACTCAGGGCCTGGGCCCTGGGCAACTTCAGGATGGGGGCTGGCCACCATAAGACCAAGGCATGATTGGGGGGCTGGTTATGTCAGCCCCATGCCCAACCTTGGGGACAGGAGCAGGGCTGGAGGCTGGCCGGTGATTTCACCCACACCTTTGTAATGGCAATCTCTGCAAAAGTCCCTAGGCTAACCAGGTAGAGCTTCCAGGCACTGGACCTAGAGGGAGCCTGGAGGTCCACAGCCCCCCACCCAAATCCTGCCCTTCAGGTCTCCTCTCTGAAACTGGTAGATGTCAGTGTTTCTCTGAGTTTTGTGAGCCTGAGCAGGGGTCTTGGGACACCTGATCTACCAACGTCGGTTAGGAGTGGAGGCCAGTTGGTGGTAGGACAGGTGTCTGAGCCGGGGCATCAGCCCTCAACCTGTGGGGTCTGCGCTGACCCCAGGCAGACATGTCAGAATTGAGTTAAACTGCAAGACACCCAGTTGGGGTCACACCTGGTGCTGGTATGGGAAATCCCCGCAAGTGACATTGCTGCAGTCAGGCTGTGCACTGGTGCAGCAGCTTCAGAAAGACAGCGGAACAGGCACGAAGCTGGGGCTCAGTATGCAGCCACACCAGAGGGCAGCAGCACCCTCACCAGGAGCTGGAAACCGCAACCTTATTTAAGGGGACAGCAGAGAAAGGTGCAATGAATTCACACAACGAAACCCACCCAGCAAAGGGAATGATCAACCAGAACCATGCCTGACACCATAGGAAAGTCTCACAACAGGATGCTGACTGAGATCCTGGAGGATTCCAGGACAGAAAGTTCAAAAACAAGCAAAACTGTTGTGGCTAAGGACAGAATAGAGGCTGCCTGGAGGTGGGGAGGGGGAGGGCAGGTGACCTGGGGCTGTGAAGGGGATGCTGAGCACAGGTGAGGGGAGCCCCCTGAACAGCTGGAGGCTCTGGGGTTCCTCTGTAAAAAATCATCCAGTTCCTCACTCTAGAGTTTATGGTTTTCTGGAATGGTTTTATTTCGGTTAAAAATAATTAAGAAAGAATATGGGACCAGAGACTGCAGGCACCAGATCATAATATCCCTCCATAAAGAAAAGCTAAAGCCCCCAATATCGGGGCAGACCTAGGAGATGCCTTCGTAACTTTGGCTTATTGTTTCTAAAAATTTGCTCTCTGAGATTAACGTTTGGGGCCCATATTCAAAACTTAATCTCGGGGATCCCTGGGTGGCGCAGCGGTTTGGCGCCTGCCTTTGGCCCAGGGCGCGGTCCTGGAGACCCGGGATCGAATCCCACGTCGGGCTCCCAGTGCATGGAGCCTGCTTCTCCCTCTGCCTATGTCTCTGCCTCTCTCTCTCACTGTGTGCCTATCATAAATAAAAAATAAAAAATTAAAAAAAAAAAAAACTTAATCTCTTATTTCATTACCCTTGTAAGTTGTATCAAATAAAAGCACTTCTAAAAAGAGCTAATGTCGGGCACCTGGGTAGCTCCGTAGGTGAAGCATCTGTCTTGGACTCAGGTCATGATCCTGGGGTCAAGTCCTGCATGGGCTCCCTGCTCGGCGAGGGGTCTGCTTCTCCCTCTGCCCCTCCTCTCACTCCTGCTCTCTCTGTGTCTCAAGTAAATAAGTAAAATCTTAGGGAAAAAAAAAGAACCAATGTCTACTGTATTCTTTTTGTGCAATGAAATAGGCATTTCTTTTGTTCCAAATGTTTCTTTGCTCACCAGACAGCACACTGATGTCACTTTGATTAGCACAGAAGCCCGGGAAGCACACAGTAAACACACACACAACAAATGCTGCTCCCACTCCCATTCCCCACATCTCTGGGGCACACCTCGGTCAACAAGCCTGGTCCAGCGGCCCCAGAGCATGCCCTTCCTGTCATCCACACCACTCCTGCTGGGCAATGTCCTCATCACAAGGGGCTGGGGTGGACCGCTCTCTGCCTGATGTCTCCAGCTCTCCAACAAACAGCACCACATCCTGCAGTGCCCTGATCGTGTGCTTCACTGCACACAACCTGCCAGCCCTTTTGGCACCACAGTGATAGTGCCTCTCTCCACAAAGCTAGCCCCATGGGCCCTCAACTGGGTGTCCAGCTGCAGGGCCTCAGATGGTGGGTGGGCTGCCCCTCAGCCACTCCCCTCCCCTTCTGCATCTGTCCTCTCCCTACCCTCAGAGATCTGAGCACTGGGTCTCCTCCATTCTCTCAACATTGATGACCTCAACCTTCCTCACCTTGGCCACCCCACAGACCTGCCATCCCTCAGAATCACCCGACCTGCTGGGACTGGACCACAAGCCCCTCTGTGCCTGCATCCTGTGCCCACACCCAGCCCACCCCTCTGCCCTAGATGCCAGTCTACTTCCTCGGCACTCCTCATCAAATCTAAGAGGACAGCGACTAGAAACACAATTATTGTGCGTGCCACCAAAGAAAGACAAAACCATTGCCAAGGAAACCAGGACCCACGGACCTGAAGACGCACCCTAGTCTCAGGGATGCTAGGACATGAGAGGTTTGTCCCAGAGCTGTGGGGACACCAGCTGGGGTCTGCTGCCAGCTCTTCCAGGAGAAAATCGATGCTGGTCTCCTCCTCTCGGGTGGAAATTTGCAAACCTCGATGGACAGATGGTGGGATGGGGGCTGGATGCACACATGTGCCAAATTTTTGTAAATTCTGTGTTTGAGGACCAAATCATAAGAAAGGTTTTGGGAAAAGGATCTGGACCCTCTGGACCAGGAGCTCAGACAGGGTCTGGCAAGGGTGGGCTCTGTCCCAGGCAGGCCTGAGGTCCACGGTGACTCCAGGGGGGCCAGAGCAGGAGCGTGAGTGTCCCCAGAATCCAGGCTGGCTAGCAGTGACAGCAGCAGGGTTAAGAGGGTGTTCTGTGCCCTGAGGAGCCCATCTGAAAGCCAAGACAGAGGCGGTGGGGGGAAGGGCTCCTGATGCAGCGGATGCCTCTCCACCTCCCCTCCCTCCCTCCCTCCTCCCTCCTTCCCTCATTCTCACCCTAGACAAGACAGCTCCAGCCACACCCATCTCCCTAATCCCAGCCCCTCCTCAGCGCCTCCTGCACCCCAGAACCCAGTGTCTCCTCAGGCCCCAAGGGGCACCTACAGTGCCCAGGGCAGGTCCCTCAGTCCCCACCCTGGCTTCTTGGCAACTGCCTAGTCTCCTCACCTTCCCCATACAGCCTCCCAAAATACCTAGTCTTTCCCCACCACACCCACTGCTGGGGCCGCAGGTCTATCCCCCAGATTCTGTGCTGAGCGTGGCACCCCCTGTGATGGTGCTGGGAGGGAGGGTGGCCCCTGATGGGATCAGCACCCTACAAGAGGAAGAGCTCGGAGCTCTCTGCCCCACTAGAGGGAAGGGCGCACTCACCAGACCACTAAGACCCATCGGGACCTGCCGTGCAGGCCCCCTGCTCTCAGACCTCATCTCCAGGGGTGAGAAAGAAACACCTGTGTTAAGTCCTGGTCTGCGCTGTTAGGGCCACCGAGCTGACCAGGACAGCCCCGCTGCCTCCTCAGTCTCAGCTGCTCCCCATCTAACCCCCCTCCACAAGCCTCCATGCCCAGCCTAGCAGCCCGGCCTGTGCCGGGCTCTGACCCGGCCAATCCACCTCCACAGACACCAGGACCTCCCTGCAGGGTGGGTGGGTGGGTCACCCCCTGCTGCGGTGCCTCCCCTAGGTGAGGAGGCTTCTTCCTTGTGGACACATTTATGGCTGCCGGGGGCCCCACAGCCTCCCGACGCCTCCTCTAAGCAGAAGCATTCGAGCTGCAGTGATACTTCCTAAGCGCTCAGCCTTGGCACAGGTGAGGCCCTCATCAGGATTCTGGTCCCCCTGGCGTGTGTCAGCTGTTTCTCCACCATCCACCCTGCTGAACCATGCTGGCTAGGCCTGTCTGTGCTTGGCACCAGGGCCCACATGCATGACGTCTGGAGCCTTCTGGAATGGTCTGGCCCTGCTAACTCACTGGCTCCCTCTCTCATCCATTCCATGCACGTTTATGGACATCTGAACGCCAGCATGAAAACAGCCCACTGCTCATAATCCAGGGTGCAGTGCAAATATGTCCAGAATCTGCCCTCGGGGGTGTCCAGGGTTTGGGGGGGACTCAGGCACTCTCACGAACTTCGTGAGGATGACAGGTTGGCACCCTGAGGAGAGGACCCAGATGGCCATGTCTGAGCTTCTGGACCTCCAGCACCCCAAACAGGTGCTTACAGCCCCGGCCCTGTGCGCTTCCACCCACCCACCAGCCCAGCCTACCTCCAGTCCCTGCTGGGCCCAGGCCCAGCCCTCCCCATCTCCACACAGGGACTTCTGGCCAGTGATGGTTGAAGGGTTCCTGAGGAACCAAGGGTCTCCAGGGGCCAGTGGAACTTCAGTGCCAGGCCAGAGGCTTGATTCGCTCCCTGAAAGGGTGACCCAGTAGCCATGGGACCTGAGAAGTCACCAGACTGAGGGTGGAGCCCCTCCATGGCCACTAGGGCTGGCAGCCTGAGGACGAGCCAAAGTCAGTAGATCTCTGTGCTTGGGCCCATCTGCTTCCTGTTCCTGGTCATGGGAGACCCCTCGTGGGAGTCCCGAATAAAACGCCCCTGTCTCGATGGGCTCTTCCTTCTCCCTGGGCCACCTTGGCAGCAAACCCACACTCCCCGGCACCCCAGCCAGTGACCAAGTCCACCAATCCTGCCTCCACACCTTCTGGACTCACCCTCACCCCCACCCCTCTGGCCTGCCCTGACCAGCAGCCTCCCCGCAAGGCTCCCGGCACCAGCAGGAGTCGCACACGTCCGCAGGCCTGTGTCAGGACCTCCCCTGACACCACTTGAGTGTGAGCTAGTATCCACCACCATGGTCACAGCTGTTAGCCCTTTCTTCCGTCCCAGTGACCCCCACTCCAGGGGTCCAGTTCCATGTGGCTCCCCACCTACTGGCCTCCTGGCAGAGCTCAGTGCAGGACTTACACAGCATACTTGGCATACAGTTCATTTGATCAAAATGACCCAGTGAGGAGGAAGGGGTAGGTACCCTGGACTGCACTTCGCAGAGGAGTAAACTGAGGCTACCCAAGGCGAAGGCACCCCAGGGATAGCTAGAGGTGGCCCCTAGGCTCCCGCTCCAGGAACCTCATCAGCGGGGTCAGAAACCTCCAATGTCCACACATCTAGAAACCCCTGTGGTCGCCAGAATGACAGCCACCATCCCAGACCCTGGAACCTGTGAGCACATCACCTTACAAGGCAAATGGGACTCTGCTGACGTCACTAAGTTAAGGACCCTGAGATGGGGACGATCCTGGATTATCCGGGTGGGCCAACGTCATCACAAGGTTCCTGTAAGAAGGGGAGGGGGCGTGGCAGAGTCAGAGAGACAAAGCAAGTGCTTGGGGCGGGACATCACTCACCCCGCCCTCTCAGCACCATATTTGTTCCGAAGACTCTGGCACAGGGTCACACCCAGGGGCTCCAACTCTGTGGACACCTCCACCTCACCATGGTCACCAGAGCCACCACCATTTCCCTCATCTCCTCCGCTCCAACTGTCATGAATGCCGCAGCACAACGGTGCTCTGCCAAGACCAGGGACCCACAGGTGATAGCAAGGTGGGCCCAAGACCAGGGGCCCAGAGGTGGCAGCAGCATGGCCTGGCCTCCAGGAGCCCCCAAGGTCAATGTGGGGTCCCCGGAATGGAGGGTACCCTACCTTGAGTTAGTTGGAAAGCATATAGGCAGGAGCGGCCAGGCAGGCTTCCCAGAGGAGGAGATATTTGAGCTGAGTTCTAAGGAGGAGGCAAAGAGAAGACAGGATGAAAGGCAGGCTCACCACAGGCTTCAGGCAGGCCCAGGAGGACCACAGGCCCTCCAAGGGACCACACAGGGACTCACAGGAGGGTCTACCTTGAGCCCTGTTTCACTGAAGTGCTACTTACATGAGCTCTCCAGTCAGCCCAGTTCCACAGAAGTGCCCGGCCCAATGGAGGGAATCATTCCCAAAGAAGCTGTGCAAAAAGCAGAGCCAGTGCGGTGTGCACAAGGATCACTGCTGTGGGTTTACCTGCAGCAGAAAAAGACTGAAAGGGTCCCCAAGACCCACTGACCCCGCTGACGGGTCCATCCGTGCGGGGCGGGGAGCTTGTCTTTGGAAGGTCCACAGGACACGCTGCGGGTGAAGGGCATCTGCTACATGACTTCCATCCATCACTTGCTAATGAGTGGCCGGATGAGTGTGCTACAGCCACACCATGAAGAGCCAGGCAGCAAGAAAAGGAGCCAACACAGACACACACACCACTCCGGGGAGAATCTCCAGCCACAGCGCTGAGTGCCAGAGGCCAAACCCAAAAGACCACGTGCTAAACAATCCCACCTTTATGCCACTCACAGCACACGGGGCTGCTGCTGGCAGGGGTTAGGGACGGTGGGGGGGGGGGGCGGTGGGGGACCAGACCAGCACAGGTGAGCCCCTGGTGCAGACTGAACATTCTGCACATGTGATAAATGACATGGACTGTACACGCACAATGGCCTCCCAGCTAAACCTCCAGGGCACAGTCACCTCCATCAAGTGCACCTGACAGGCACATGTGGCCAGCTGAGGTTACCTCACGCAGGGCCCAGGACTGGCCCGAAGTCAGGCCCCCTCTACAGGAGCCTGAGCAAAGGGTGCATGACCCTCTACGGTTCTCACCAACTTCCAGCTGCAAGGTACATGTCTTACTGGATATAGTTCTGATTCAACAGCAAATGCTCTTGAAAGAATGGAGGCAATTCAGGAAATTGGCATGCTGGCTACCAATCTGGTGATAGTAAAAAGTGACAATAAATGTTTTCTTGTGTTGGTGAGACAGTGCTATTAAGTGATGCCTGTTTTATAGAGAATTTGCTAAAATATTTATCCATGGATGATAGGACATCTAGGATGTGGGCTGGGGACAGGGCGTGATACTAGCTGGCCAGAAGTTACCGATGGAACTGGAGAAGGAGTGCACAAGTCTTCACGGTTCTCTCTGCTTTTGTAGAGGTTTGGAATTTTTCATAATAAAAATTTTCTGTAAAAAAAAAAAAAAACCCAAGAGGGACACCTGGGTGGCTCAGTGGTTGAGCATCTGCCTTTGGATCAGGTCGTGATCCTGGGGTCCTGGGATCAAATCCCACATCGGGCTCCTCGTAGGGAGCCTGCTTCTCCCTCTGCCTTCTCTGCCTCTCTGTCTCATGAATAAATAAAATCTTTAAAAAATTAAAAATTAAAAACATAAAACAAACCCAAGAAGCTCATTTCTACTTTTTGGTTTCTGTACACACTTTGAGCCGGAGCCCCAGTTTCTCCCAAGCCGGCTCTGCGGGGAGAGGGCTCTGTGTTCATGAGGCTACTGAGTCAGCTCGGGGCTGGGGGATGGGGGAGTGGAAGGGGTACAGTAGGGGAGCTGGCAGCTTCTAGCCTCAGGAACAAGCCAAGTACAAATGATACCACTCTCCCCTGGGGGCTTGTTCCAGCCCCCACACACTGCCCTGTCCTTCCTGGAGGAAGAACTCAACTCACATCCTGACTACTGGACATCCCCAGAGCCGCCTGAACACAGTCCCCAAAGGAGGCCCTCAGGCTCCTCTTCGAAGCTCTCAGCTAGAGCCAAATCCAGTTTGCCTGGACATTTAAAAAGACTGAACAAGACACTGGAACAATGGACCGCTGCCCTCACGTTACTCCCAGACCAACCAGAAGGAAACAGACCCGTTCTGTTAACAGTGAGCCCTGATCACGTCATGACCCCCTTCAGCCCCTTTTGGGGTTCATGGATGCAAATACCCTGCAGGCCCCTTGTCCCAGGTCATCTTTTGGCTTGAAGTGCCAGTACAGGACAAGAGCACCGACTCCTTTCCGAGTGTAGACATGGGGCTGGAGCTGGTGGGAAGGGTCAGTGGGGTCATGACAACTACATGGGGCTTCAAAGCCATTTGATGGGAAACTGCCTTAGCGCACAGTGGACTGGCGTTGTGATGAGAAATTACTTTCTGTGAATTGCGTATTCAAGCATCCCTGCCAAAATAGCATTACCAAGTCTGGATGCGCTCTGGAGCGGCCACAGATGAATGCCGACCAGCCAGGGGCCAGTTGAGCGCTATTGCGGATGTGGCTGGCCATCCTCAACCAAACAAAATACCTAGAGCTGTCTGCCAATACATGGGCTGTGGGGGAAGAGGAAACATTTGTGGTCCTCGAGGCCATGCCCTCTTGAGGAGGCTCCTGCCCTTGAAGCTGCATGCTGCCCGCCAGTGGTTCTTGTTCCCCAGCCCATGCTAGCCTCCCAGCCTCAGCCCTTCCCGGTCCTGCCAACATTCTCCCAGTGCTCGACACCTGCCCCTCTCCCCCAGGCCTCTCCTGCTATTGCTGTTGGCCCAGTGAGCAGCCCCATTGGCACTGAGAGACCCCCTGTACCACATGTCCAACCACATGGCTTGCCCTCCACCCACCTGCAGCCATGGCAGGTTCCTTGGCATCTGCTCCCTCCAGTCCTGTCTCATTCCCTCTCACCTGGCAGAGCCAGCTCCTCCTAGAAGTCAGGGGGTACCTCCTCGTGGAGGGAGCAGCCCCCTAGCCTGCCCACCACTGCATGGCTGGATGTGTCTGCAGACTCACCTGCCTGCTCTTTCCCTCCCTCTAGAACATAAACTCTGTGTGGGCAATGATGCCGTCCCAGTCCAGACCCGGCCACTGGGTGCCTGCACACAGGAGGCTCTGAGGAGCAGGTGCCCAGGTCCAGAGCCCCCACCTAGGGCTCAGAGGGGCTGAGCTCCTGACAGTCTGGCCCCATATGTGATGTTTAGCTGCTGGCAGCTTAAGCCCTACCTTCCCTTCCCTTTTCCCTACATCTGGGCAAGCTGGTGAGAAAACCCAAGTGTCCCCTCTTTCAGCGCCAGCCCTGCCTGCCGCCCCACCCAGACCACCATGGAGACCCCCAACAAATGTCTTTCCTCAAAACCTCAAGCCATTTTGAGCCAGCCCTGAGCTCACCGTGCTGTCCCAGAAAGTCTTGTTATGTAGACAAGAAATGCTCTATGGGTGCATGGCCGGGGGAAGGGAGTCTTGCCCTTCTGCCCCAGGAAGATAGATACCAGGAAGCTCCAGTTCACACAAGGCCAAGAGGAGCAGCTGGCGCTCATGCACCATCCCCGACCCATGCGGCCTGTCACCTACTTTGCCGCCAGACCTCGCTCCTGGGCCGTGAGTTCCCCGAGGGCAGGACTTCCATCATATCTCCATCTCCGGATGGGTCTCAATAAACGTGCATTAAACAGACAAACAGCAGCTGACTTTCAAGTATTTATAACTCACCTTGTGATAAAAGGGACCCAAGAAAGCAAACTATAGCTCCACCCACTGAGAAAGGTTTATAATTGTCACAATATTAAAAATTTATTTATCACATCAATGTGATTCAAATTCAAGACATGTTTAGATAGAGTGCTGGGGCAACGGGCCCTCAGCTAGGGAGGCAGCTGTGTCCAAAACACCCTGCACATGT
Source organism: Canis lupus baileyi (assembly GCF_048164855.1). Taxonomy (NCBI): domain Eukaryota; kingdom Metazoa; phylum Chordata; class Mammalia; order Carnivora; family Canidae; genus Canis; species Canis lupus. The sequence continues at coordinate 31,902,939 of NC_132840.1, forward strand.
GGGGGGCAGGGGCACTCCCCCTGCTAAGAGAAACTCTGCCCCTCCCCCAGAGAAGAAACAAATACAAGAAAAAATGAGGAGGCAGGGGGTGTCCCATGACACCTGTCCCATGGTGGGGCCATTTCTGGGCCATCTGCCCCCATGATCAGCCATTACTTCTGCTTTTGGACCCCTCAGTGAGGTGGGGGCAGGGGGCTGCATTTTTAGACTTTTCTATAAAGTTGAAATAAAGAAAAAAGACATGAAGTTTCTAGGAAATCTATGGTTGACTCAAACAAACAAAACCAGAACCACCACAAAACCTGTAAGTAGGACTCACAAACCCACATGAGACCCTGGACGAGGCGAGGCAGGAGGGTATGCATGTGAATCTTGAGGCAGAGCAAAGGGATGGGTCTGGGGCAGGGCTGGGGTCAGAGTCACGGAAAGGGCTGGTTCCGGGGGCCACCTACCACCTCAGCCTGAAACTCTGCCTGATGTTATGCTCCCTCAGAACGTATGCTCCCTCACCAGCAGGGACAAGAAGAGTGGCCGTTCTATGTCTGGTAAAACAGAAAGTGGGAAAGGAAATGAATTGCACTGTTTTCCCAACCCCTCATGCACACTCTTTTCTGGTATAACGGGCCTGGATCTTCACAGAGTGGCATGACCCCCACCCCCCATTACATGTGTGGCTCCTGTTCTGTATCATATGCACCCCTGCTCCGCACCCATCACCCATCGACCCTTGAACCACACAGGGAAGGGTTGAGGGCGCTGCCCACCCCCCCACAGACAAAAACCCATGTGTCTAACTGTTGACTCCCCCAAAACTTAATTACTAATAGTCTACTATTGACCAAGAAGCCTCACCAACAACAGATAATCGATTAACACATATTTTATGTGCTGTGTGTATTACAAACTATATTCTTACAATAAGGTAAACTAGAGAAAAGAAAATGTTAAGATGATACAGAAGATACATTTAACAGCGCTGTACTGTATCAAAAGACCCATGCATAAGTAGACAGTGCTGCTCAAACCCATGTTGTTCGAGGTCGATTGTACATCTACCATGTACCTGTTATACACACATCTCTGTTACGGACTCGTATCTGCTATGTACCTACTGTGTATCTATGACACACACACTCTGCTATATTATGTAGCTCTGCCAGAGGCATACTTTAATAGATCTATTATGTATGTGCATCTCTGCTCTAGATCTACTACATACCTGCCATATACCTCTCACGCCCCTGCTACGTATCTCTTACGTATCTATTACGTATCTGCTACACACCTGTCATGTATCTCCCATGTGTCTCTTGTGTACCTACTAAGTGTCCACCAGGGGCCTGTTATGTGCCCTTCAGAACGAGGACAGCTGGATTTTTTCACTGTCACAAGCCTCCTGGGAGGCAGCTGTTGACATCTCTGTTTGCCAGGCAGGCCTGCAGGGCTGGCAAGAGAGGCCCTGCCTGGACTTTGGGTCACTTCTGCATTTCTAAAGCCTGCCTGATCCTTAACCTTGAAGTAACATCAACAGACATGAGAACAACACAGCGGCAGGAATACACGCGCACACACACACACACACACATGCACACACACGCACCCGCACACATGTGCACATCCCAGGAGCCTGGCGGAGGCTCAGGTGTGCATCCCTGGGTATGTCCCTTCCTGGAGCCTGTTCCAATGGGATTCCAAGGGAATCCTAAGCACTCCTCGTGAGGGAGCAGCACAGAGCAGGGAAGGGGTTTAAGGTGCAGAAGCCAGGCCCTGGACCCTTGCTTCAGCCCCACCTGCCAGCCCTGACAGGCAGGCACTACTCCTACCACCTTGGCTTCTGAGAGGGGTAAACTGAGGACCGGAACCTAAAGTCCTTTGCTCTGGATCCCACAGCCAGTGGCCAAGAGGCCAGGTGCAGCAGAAGTCTCCTGGCTCATGGTCACCACAGCTGAGCTTAAATAAATGAATGGATGAATGAAAGCAAGCAAGCAAAAGGAGGACAAACTAAAAAGACAACAGGTAAATGAGCATCAGAGCCTCCTCCACCGAAGGTCACCCCTGGGGTTCTACGACAAGGTCAAAGGAAGGAAGGGGCTGGGGCCACAGCAACTGCTCTGGGGACCCAGGATCCCACCAGGAAGAGCATGGAGGGAGGGGACCCACCAGCCTCCCCCAGCTAGAGGACTTAGCCTGCACATTGTTTTAGATTCTTAAATTATGTTTGAGATTCAAATGGCTTTAGTAATTAAACACACAAAAGGGACCTGTTTCTCCCAGAAATTAAGCCTTTGGAAAGGTTTTAAGAATTTACTGGGGGTAAAGCCCAGTGTTGCCAAAACTAAAATCAGACTGGGGTGGGTGGTGGATTTCCATATTGCTAGAGGGACTCTAGGTCAGAAAGAACACCCCTCCCATCCCTCAAGAGGCTGGCCAGGCCCAGAGGAGCCCCCCAGGATCCCTTTACAAAATAAAGTAACTATTTCCTCATTATCCTGCTTATTTTAGAAAGTCAGACATAAGGAAGAAAGGCAAACTCACCAGGGCCCCTGGCCTCCAGAAGATGGGACAGCACCATGCAGCACCCGTGTCCCCCAAGGAAGGTGCAAGGAAAAGATCATGTCTCCATGATGACAAAAGTGTGATCCTTTATTTAATGAAAATTCTAGCAAGACCCAAAACTCCCTCCAGATCAAGCTCTCTGCCACAGGGGCCTCTGCAGACCCCAGCTGCTCTCGGTGAGAAGGGCCTCCATCCAGGGGGCCACTGCACACCCAAACTGATGGAGTTCCTGCCCCATGCAGGTCACCCCAGAGTGGGAAACCAGGGCAAGGAAAGGCCATGTAACATCTGCTGGCCCATGAGAGACGGAGTTGGTGCCCGAAGGGAGGCTATCCATAGCACCCCAATTGGTCGGGCCCCACCCAGGATTCCCTCCTTAGCAGGGTGGAGTCTGACCAGGACACCTGTCTCTTGAGTGTGGCCCCAGTTTCTCTTGGGGGCATGAGAGCAGGTGAGCTGGAGCAAGCCCTGGTCATGCACACTGGGCACCTAGGTCACAGGGCAGAGGAGAGGGCAATGTTAACGGGCAGATGGCCAGCATGCCTGTTCCTGCTCCATCCCATCCTCTATCCTCCCCCTGCTTTTACCCCAAGCAGCTGTCCGGGCTCCTAGGTTGGGGAAGGTCCCACACAGCATGTCCTCGAGTAGAGGGAGCCTGCCTTGCAAACTGCCCGTGAGCTCCCTTCATGGGTCCAGATGAGGCTGTCCTTGGAGAGGACGGGACATGGAGAGGACAGGACATAGCTCTTAGATCCAGAGGCACAGCCCTGGGAGCCAAACCCAGACCTCAAAGACCAGAAGGAAGGGGCAGCCAGTTGGGACCACCAGGGGCAGGGCCAGAGGAGAGGTCCTGGCTGGCGGCTGGTGACAGTCAGGTGAGCAGGAGGACAAGGTGAGACGCACCAGCACAGAAGTTGCTGCTTCTGTGGAATCCACACTCCTGCAGATGGTGCCCCTGACAGGCAGGGCTTTCCATGTGGCAGGTTTTGAAATAATTTTAGCCAAACAACCTCTACCACCACAAAAATGAAATGGCACCAAGGGAAGACTGCACTGTAGGTCATGAAAGGAGAAGGAGGGTCAATCAGAGTGTCTCCTTGTTTGCCTCTGGGCTAGGCTGTAAAGGTTGACAGTCACTGTGTCAGGAGAACACAGGGATGGTTAATATTCAATAGGGTTGGAGCGGGCTCTGAGAAGACAGAAGTAGCTCACAGTTTCAGTGAGCTGGCTCAAAGCCGGGGGACATGGCTCGTCACCACCTGGGTGCTCAATACTGAGGTTTCTCTTTCCCACAAAAAAGGCACCCTAATCTCCCTTTCGTTACTTTGAAAACACATTTCAAGATGTTTCTGCTCCTTGCAAGTCTGTTTTAGCCAGACGTGGACAATGGACGTTTAATCTCATTGGTGCAGGAAGTAGGTCATACCCACATTTCAGGTTCGTTGGATTAACTCTTTAGAGGCTCATGAAATGCATCACTAACGGATGGCCCCGACCTTGTGCAGCCTCCCCACCCTTGCCTCTCAAAGCCGCTCTCTGCCCAGTGGGTTCTGCTTACAGGGCCTTTGCATGTGCTGGGCCCCTACACCTAATGAACCCCCCGCCCACTCTTGCCACGGAGCTTTACCTCACGAGTCGGGCTTCTGCAGGCTGTCCCGGGTGCATGGGCCTGCCTGCCCCACCCAGTGTTTCTGTGTTGGCTCCACTGTGGCGGCCACTTACACTAATTATAACTTAGAATTTTAAATTAGCTGTTTCTGCAATGTTTGCTCATTAACAAGGGGGAGAGGGGGTGGGGATTAGGAGTGCCTCCTCCAGGTCAGTGCTCTCCCAGCCTCTACCCAGCATCTGCCCAGCCCTGACATGCAGGGACCACGGTTAATGTGCATGAAATGTGTAAGAGAATAAACTATTAAATGAATGAATGAATGAACAAACTACTGAATGAATGAATGGTAGGGCTCTGGGAAGATCTTCCAGGATGCCATGCTGAGGATAATCTTAGAAAGGGAGAGAAGACCCCCTTGGCTGCTATCTGGCACTACACCGCCTCACCACCCCAGCAGCTCAGCAGAAAGGCATCCCTGCCCATGCCATAACAGGGATCATGAAGCTTCCTATCACAGAGCCGTGTGGCTTCAGGAGCAGGTTTCTAACAGAACCCCACATCACAACACACATGAAGGTCGTTGTGTTATCTGGCCTAGGAGCAACAGCACGGAGGCTGTCTGAATGCGTTCCTGGAGGCTGGAAGGCACAGCCATGGTTCTCCATCACCAGCCCGATACCAGTAGTCCTACTTTTGCTTGGATGGAGCTGAGCTGAAAAGCCCCAGTTGGCAGCAGACCCATCAGAGGCGCCAAGGGTAGGAGTGGGGAGCTGCTCTCAAGCTGATCGCCGACCCCCTCTTACATACAGCCCACTCGTCCTCCCAGAAAGGTTCAGAAGTAGCACAGCATCTCAAGTCCCGATTGCCACCCCACGAGCTGTGACACTCCATCTGGGTGCAAACAGAACTGCCCCATTGCCAGCACCCCTGTGCACACAGAAGGCTCCAGGGCCTACTCTATTAAGAGTCGGGGTCACAGCCCATGTTGAAATTTAGTACACCTCATGTTCACATGTCCCCAGAGGTATTTTTCTTTAATTGAAGCATCTCTTGAGTTTGGAGAAATGGTCTGAAGGCCTATACATCCCAGGGCTGCATCCCAGTGGGAAGCTGCTCACTGAACACCCTGGGGTCCCCAAGGCCAGCCAGTGAAGACCCTGGGACCTCCTCTCACCGGGGACCCCCACTGTGGGGGGCAGAGTGGGGAACCTGCCATACATCCCACATCCTCCAAGAGCCCAGTTTTTCCCAGACTTCTCCAAAGTCCCATGGAGAGGCCAAAGAACCTTGATCACACCAGGACCCTCGGTCACACCGGAACATAAAACAACCCAGCCCTCCTGGGCCACCACATGCCTGGCACACAGGTTTAGACATGGGCTGCCCATGAGTCTCCACAATCCTGAGAAGCAGAAATCTTGGCCCCTTCCAGAATGAACAGGAGCCAGGGCCACAGGGCAAGAACTTTTTCCAAAACCACCAGTTCCTTGGGGGTAAGAGCCCACAGCCCATGTCAGCCAGTGCTGCCACCTCTTCCCAGTATCCACCTGACAGCTTCAGCACTGGGGTGCCAGGACGGGTCGAAGTCCGCCCCAGGCCCGGGCCAGTCAGGACATCAAGCCCTCCCACAGCAAAGGATCAGAGACAGCTTAGGACCCAGAAAGAGCAACAGATGTCAGGGCAGAGCTCAGGATCTCTGTCAAAATGGAGGAAGAGAAACCTGCTTTCTCCCCTGGAGAGAAGCCACAGCCCCCAGGTCAGCGCCTCCTGCTCCGCTGGCCTGGGGACAGTTCTTCCCCTCGTGGGCCTGCAGCATCCTGACCAAGCCCTCTGCTGCTCCTTGGCTGGACCCTCAAGCCACCCTTCCTCGCCATGCCAGCTGACACGCACTGAGGCTGGCTGTTCCGAGCCACCTCTGTGCACATAGGTGCCTAGTCTGTCAGGGTGCTGCCACATGAGGTCAGAGGATGTACATGGTGACAAGCACTTTTGTCACCCACCTTTGTTGTGGTAACTCACACAAACCCGTTCTGCATCAATATTAGCCAATAAACCCTTCTGATTGCTCTTTTCCCCAAAACACTGCAACATAGAACACAAGTGTAAGCAATAGCTTCCTGCACCAGAGGCTAGCAAACAACCCGTCCAGGTTCCCAGGTGTGAGCATGAGGTGACGCTTGGGCTGTGGGCACCATGAACACTCCCACAATGCTCCCTGAGTCTCTGCCACAGGGGAAGCCAGGAGTTGACAAAGATTCACGAGTTCAGTCCCTGACCCTCAGCCTGGGAAATGCTCAGACCTGCACCCCGACTCACGACTGCGGCCCAGGATGGTTCCTCCTGACTCTCATGGGATCCACACGTGAGCAACTGCACCACCCAAGCTGCCATGCCCTCCCTCCTGGGATCCTCCCCGACCCTTGCAGAAGTCCATTACCAGCACTGATACGTACTGGACACCGAGTCTGAGCACCTACAGGGGACAAGCTCGGCGCTGAGCACGTCCTGCACCGATGCACTAAATCCTTTCAAAGTCCACATGAAAAAGTTCCTTGTGTCCAAGAAGGAGAGAGGTGATGTGTCAAGGTCACAGAACAGGAAGTGGGGTCTGGGCTCCCAGAAGGCTGTGCCTCTGGTGCTGCCCGATGCCTAGGACCTAAGACTTCCACACAAGTCTATGGGGCACACGCAGAAACCACCTGCCTCAGACGGAGGGCAGTAGTCACGGGGCAGCATCTCCACAGCCACCATGAGAACCCCATCAGGGAGTCAGATGCAAGCAGGACAGGTGCTGTGCCTCTCGGCCTGTCCCAGGACCAGCCGGGGTCCTCGGCTGTCCACTTGACCACCAAATGCCTCCCGGGGAGGAAGGGCCTTGGAGGCCAGATGGCCCAGAAGACTGAGCTGGCTCTAGTGTCCACTCACCCTGTGGGCGGGAGGGCTAGGCCCTGCCTGGGCCCCAGGACACATGCTGACCATGTGGGCGCCAGGAGAAGCGAAGCAGGAGCAGGGAGGCTCAGGTGGGAGTAGCAGGACTTGTGGAGCCGGGGACCAGATGCCATCTTGAGCCCTGACACAGGGCAGGTGGCACAGAAGCACATGCTGAGGGGGAGGCACAAACCCTGAATTTCCCTTCTCCTCCTCAGGATCTCCTGAGCCACTTGGAAAGCCAGCCACTTCTGGGAGGAGTGTTTTCTCTCTTCCTTAAGTGGCCTCCCCACTCTCACACGCCTGCAGTGGGCATCAGATACTCAATTGCCGCATAGTGGGCACCTCCTCCTGCACCAAGACACAGCTTTTATAAGCACATGTCCTCCCCCTGAAAGCACTCAGCCTGCTACTGTGGCCACAACACCACCAAAGGGCCATCCATGGCCAGAGAGCTGACCACACACCCTCAGGGCTCCCACCACAAAAGCAGAAGGAAGTCAACGGGATGGCTGAGTTCAGAATTCAGAGCTGGACCATCACAGAACCAGAAAGTCTCTGGAAAGCACAGTGATGTCAAGCAGACCATGACACACAGTGTATGAAACAAGATCAGCAGAGCACACAGCATGCTCCTGGGGCTAGCATGGCCAGGGCAGGCCAAGGCGGCCTGTAATCCGGGGATGATGTGCATGGACCCCTAGGTGACCCACATGCCCAGTAGCCCAAGACTGTGAAGCAAGAGCTCCCACCCACCAGCACTGCAGGCAAAGGCAGATGACCCGTGTCCACCTCATGGCCAAGTTGGGGCACTGGGACACCACACCAACAGGTGAGGGGCACGGGGGAACCGGGACAGAGCCTTTCATAGCAGAGTGAAGGAGACTGATACAGAGCTTTCAGAAACACAAGCGCAGCAGCAGGAGTTACTTTGAAGCCAAGAACAGCCAAGTGGCGGGATTGCTGGGGACAGGAAGGAAGGCGCAGCAGAAGCCTTGGGAGAGACACCAGCTGAGACTGCCACAGTGATCACCGTACCCCCACGGGGCTCAAGGCCACACCACTGATGGTGCAGCCAGGCTCCTTCCATCTCTCACCAGAGGTGGGGTCAGGACAGGGACTGTGGCTCCCAACAGAGGGAGGTGATGGCAAAGAAGAAGCACTCCACGACTACATGGGACAGAAGGTTCCAGAGGGCCCATGGGTTACCACAGGAGGAAGCTGCCCCAACAAGACAGATGGGGTGGGGGTACAGGGGCATCCAGGAAGAGACATGACCTCAAACTTATAATGGGAGAATGAACACAGGGACCAGGGCACCCCCATGCCCCAAGTCTCTAAGTGGGGCTCTCATGCAGGCCTACACCCAAGGCCCCCCCATAGATGGTTCAACCCCCGCAAGGGACCCGGAGGATCCAAGAGGTGCTGGGCTCCGAGTGCTTGCAGGGCAGCAAAGAGGACACAGGAGACCAGGAGGCAGCCAAGTTGGCCCATCCACACCTGTCTACACTGTCTATACCCATCTACACTACATCCATCCACACCTATACCTGTCTATATGGTGGTGCATACCCACCTGAACCTATCCACACCTGTCTACACTGTCTATACCCATCTACACTACATCCATCCACACCTACACCTGTCCACATGGTGGTGCATACCCACCTGCCTATCTACAGGTGTAGAACCCATCTACACCTGTGTGCACCTGCCCACACTGTCCACATCTGTTCACACAGCCCCTATGACCAACCATGCCTGTCCATGCCTGTCCCACTGAGGAGGATGCCAGGAGTCTGTGCTCCAGCTGTAGCCTCTCTCACGGCGGGATCCCCCCAGGCAGGCACTGCATTTTCTCTTGTGCTTCTGATAAAAGAACCCATCATGCATTTCTGTGCCAACCTGGGTCTCCAGGCGCCAGCCTGTAACTGGAGCAGCAGGGCAGTGCTGGGGTTCTTACACTGGGAAGTGAGCGTAGCAGGCGGCTTCTGCTCACACGAGGGAGGCAAGTGTATCAGAAGCACAGATCTGAGGTCCGCTGGCCTTAGACACTGGGTCTGTTTAATTCTTGGCTGAGACTGAGATTCAGCAACCCCTCCAAATTCCCTCACAAACCCCTAGCCCCCCGCCCCTCCCCCACCTCCTCTGGGTCCTCACAGTGTGAGCACCTTGGAAACCAAGCCTCCACTTCCTCAGATGAACCATCTTTTAATACTAAAAATAAATAAATAAATAAATTTAAAAGCTCCCTTTGTACAAAAGCAGACCAGCTCAAATTCATGAATAAATTATGCTTGTTTTGTTTGCTTCCAAGAACATCAATGCAAAGGAGCTTTACATAAATAAATCCACAGAGCTTCAGTCCACCTGACCCAATGGTTTAAAATCCAAAAGCTAGGAAAATGAAGGTGGTTTTCATATACCTGTGACCCTTGGCTCACAGGGGCCCAGGCACGTGCTGCCAGAAAGGATAGGGACAAACAGAGTACTGGCTGGTCATCCAGAGCACAGACCACTCTGCTTTGCTCCCGGATGGGGTGTCAGGGAGCCCAGCATGCAGGGCCGCTGAGGGGGGCCCTAGGCTGTGTCTCTTTTCTTCATGCTGACCTGGGTCCTCCCTTGTGTGCATTACCCTAGGAACCACTGGGAACTGTCCCTGCTGCCCTCACACTGGGGGCCAGAGTCCCGGGCTAGGCTACCTCATCCTATTCTCACTAGGATTCATCTTCATGCAGGAAATCTTGCTGGGGGGTAGGAGGGGGCTGCAGTGAGTAAGCATCCTGGGGAGGGCAGGACACAGACCCAGTGGGGCAGCTGTACTGGCCAGACCCCGCAGGGGAACAAGCACTGGGGACTGGGGGAGGCGAGGGAGATGGAGGGCCTGCCAACTAGTCACTGCACTGCTGGCTGCAGGAAGGGTTTCACACACACACAATAGTTTCTACTCTACACAAGTTTTCTTCCTTCAAGGACACCAGAGGCTGGCTTGCCTGTCTTCCCCCCAAAGATGGTGCCTCCATGTGGGAGTCACTGGGTTCCAGCAGAAAAGGCAAAGATCCACATGCACGGCATAAAGTCTGCTGTTAAGACTCAACCAGGACTGGGGGATCCCTGGGTGGCTCAGCAATTTAGCGCCTGCCTTTGGCTCAGGTAGCGATCCTGGAGTCCTGGGATCGAGTCCCGCGTCAGGCTCCCGGCATGGAGCCTGCTACTCCCTCTGCCTGTGTCTCTGCCTCTCTCTCTCTCTCTCTCTCTCTCTGTCTATCATGAACAAATAAATAAATAAATCTTAAAAAAAAAAAAAAAGACTCAACCAGGACAACCAGCAACAAGAAAGTAAACAACCGGGATCCCTGGGTGGCGCAGCGGTTTGGCGCCTGCCTTTGGCCCAGGGCGTGATCCTGGAGACCCGGGATCGAATCCCACATCGGGCTCCCGGTTCATGGAGCCTGCTTCTCCCTCTGCCTATGTCTCTGCCTCTCTCTCTTTCTCTCTCTGTGACTATCATAAATAAATTTAAAAAAAAAAAAAAAAAGAAAGTAAACAACCTATTTTTTAAAATGGGCAAAGGACTTGAAAAGTCATTTCTTCAAATTAGAGACAAATAGCCAATAAGAGCATAAAAAGATACTCAACGTTACTAATTATCAGGGAAATGCAAATCAAAGCAGAGACACCACCTCACACCCATCACAATGGCTACTATGAAAAAACAGTAGGGGTGCCTGATGGCTCAGTGGTTGGGCATTTGCCTTCGGCTCAGGTAATGATCCTGGGGTCCTGGGTTCAAGTCCCACACTGGGCTCTCTGCCCCCTCTCCCTCTGCTCCACCATCCACCCTGGCTTGTGCTGTCTCTCTGCCTTTCAAAATAAATAAAATTAATAAAGAAAAGAAAAAAACAGCCAACAGCTGAGTATGCATGGAAATATGAAGAAACCAGAACACTGTACACTGTGGTGGGAGCACAAAATGCATCAGCCTCTGCGGGAAAGAATTCAGCAACTCCTCCAAAAATTAAAATGAGAATTACCATACAATCCAGCACCCCATTTCTGGGTGTGTCCCCAAAAGAACAGAGAGCAGGTCTCGCTGGGACACCTGAACCCCTGTGTTCATAGCAGCAGTGTTCACAACAACCACCAGGTGCAAGCAGACCAAGGGCCCACCCACAGGTGAACAAATAAACCCAGTGTGGCATGACCAGACTTGAACTATCATCCAGCCTTAACAAGGAATGAGAGGCTGACTTGGACCACAGCATTGATGAGTCTTGAGGACATGATGCTCAATGAAATAAACCAGTAACAAAAGGACACACACTGGTCATTCCGCTTCTGTAAGGTGCTTGAATCTTTGAATGCAGAGGAGACTGGGGGTGGGTAGGGGAGGGGAAGGTAGTGTTGCATGGGTGCAGAGTCTCAGTTCGGGAAGATGGATAGTTCTAGAGACAGTGATGATGGCTGCACGAGCATGGGAATGTACTTTACTGAACCATACACTTAAAAACAGTTAAAACAGTATATTTCATATTATGTGCATTTTGCAGCAATTAAAGAAAAAAAGAACAATGGTGGGCTATAGTTTTCTGACTCTTTTATTAAAATATATCCATATTGTGTACATTTGGCAGTGTTTGAAGATGGTATTCACAAAATGTATTCAATATCTTAGGTCATAAAGTTAAGAAAAAAATGAGATTCTGCAAACTGTACAGAAAGTGAAGTAAAAATGATTAAAATACTTGTATGGAAAAAAGTCTGAATGCAAAGAAACTACACTTTATAGGGAAAAATGAGAAGCCCCTCTCCTATCTCCCCTCCCAAACAGGTCACTGGAGTCCCAGGCAGATTGGATCTCGGCAGCCTCCCCTGCCGCTCAGAGGCCAGCTATACCAGGTCCCACACACAGCACCATACGTGGGAACAGGGAGGGAAATGCAACAGAAAGCCGAGGCTTCATTTCCACCCGTGCAAGGGGCCTCCCCGAGGAGCACTCTGTGCCAAGTCCTTTCTTTCTGGTACTGCCAGCATGTCCACTTGCAGTCACCACTGTCCCTCCTAAGACACAGGGTGAAGATACCACAGCCGTGAAGGCTCCCAAGCAGTGGAGCTGCACAGATGACCCAGGCTACTCGGTCTCACCCAGCCGGACCCATGGAGCAGAGGTAACATTTGACCCAGGCAGCAGGCAGTGCCAACGGAGTGTACCCCTGACTAGTTCCAGGATATGGAGCCCTTTGGGAACACCCCCAGTGGGAGGAGGGGGGAGTTGAGTCATGAGATCCATCACTGTCCTGAGCAGCATCTTCACTGAAAGATATTCAGTAAACGTCCACGGAGGACACACCCTCGCAGAGGCCACACAGAGTAGGGGTGGGGTAAACCTTCATGAAGGGAGAGGCCTGGGAGCAGAGGCTGGAGAGAGGACAAGGAGAGAAGGGGATGGGTGGTGGGGGATGGGGAGGAAGGGGGATGGGGTAGAGGGATGGGCAGAAGGTGGATGGGGGATGGGGGAGGGAGGAGAGGGGATGAGATGGGGGGGTAGAGGGATAGGGAGGAAAGGGGATGGGTGAAGAGGAGGGGGAGGGCTAGAAGTGGGGAGGGAAAGAAGACAGGGAAGAGGGGAGGCATGCAGACCTCCAGGCATGAGGTTTCCAGGTAGAGGGAGGCAGGGCTAAGGCAGTGAGGGGACTCTGCTGACCAGAGAGAAGTGGGAGGAGGGCACAGGGAGGTCGAGGCCCAGTAGGACTCCTGTTTACAGGCTCCTTCAGCCAGCAGAGGTGTGTCATCCAGGTGAGGATGGCAGAGCCGGGGCCAGGTAGAGGAAGAAACAGCTAAGGTCACACGGGAGAAGCAGCAGAACCAAAGGCCAACCCGATGGCATCTAAGCCAGAGCCCCTCCTGGCCACTCCACAGGGCAGGCGGAGAAAGCAGCTATTCAGAACCAGCCCTGCTCTGGTCCAAACAAAGGACGCCTTCACACCATGTGTCCAGGCAGCCAACACGTGCCAGTCACCAGGCAGCCTGCCCTGCACGCCTGTCCCTGGGCCCCACCTGGAGGGCACTCTGTGCCGGCTCCCTTGGGGGCCCAGTGGGACGGGGCTTCCTGCCCTACTCCCAACAGTCAGCTGTGTGTCCCAAGGAGACCACTCATGGCAGCAAACCCTTCCCCTTTCCCAAATGCCAGTCCAGAAGAAAGCACCTCCGAGTTACTAATTTGTTCCTTACACAATGCATCTTTTTGATGACATGATACATATATGCTCAGATATCTTACTTTATTCCTTGGATAATACAACACCAAAATTTTCTGGACAATGGGAGAAGACTTAAATAAGCACTGCAAAAATAAGGGCATCGTTGAGATCCCCACAAGCAGAGACTTCACCAGAGGCACATTCGCCACAAGAGCCACTGGCATTTCGGGACACGGTTCAGAGGTGCTGACAGGCCAGCTGTCTCCATGTGGCGGCCCCTTCCCAGCTGTCCACACCGGTACCCGTGACAAAGCCTTACCCTGCAAGCCACAATGCTCCAAATCTACTTTTATTTCTCATTCCCTACAGAGTTGCTCTGTGTGGACATGCCAATAGGAAGAAAGCACTCTAAAGTCTATAGCACAACAAAATAAACACAGTTAACGTCTCTGAATCATACACTAAAATGGTTAAAAATGTACCCATTAGAATGACCCAAATCCAGAACTCCGGCAACACCAGATGCTGGGTGGACATGGAGTGGCATGAGCCCACAGTCACTGCTGGCTCAGCCACTCAGGGGAGTGGTCCAAACATCCTCTTTCCATATGACCCAGCTCTGTGGCAATGCTCCTCGGCATTTATCCAAAGGAACCGCAAACTTCTGTCCACGCCGAAATCTGCACACAGGTGTTTACTGAGCTTTAGCGCTACCCGCTAAAACCTAGAAAGCCACGTTGTCCTTCAGCAGCTGATGGGTGAGTAAACTGGGGTATATTTAGACAATGGGTATTCAGCACTACAGGGAAATGAGCTATGGAGCCATGAAAAGACAGAGACTTGTCCGTATCACTGAATGAAAGAAGCCGGTCTGTAGGATTTCAGCTCCTGATCTTCTGGAACAGGCAAAACTAGGAGACAGGAAAAAGAAAGAAAGCCCGTGGTTTCCCAATGTTGGGAGGACGGATGCACAGGTGGAGGGCAGCAAGCTACTTGTCCAAACCCACACACTGTACAATACCACGAGTGACCCCAATGTTAACGTGGACCCTGGGGGAAGACAACGCTTCACGGCAGGCTCGACTGCCACGAACACACCCTCTGTGGGGTGCAGATCATAGGGCAGACTGCATGTGTATGGTGGCTGGGGATATGGAGGAAATCTCTGCATCTTCCTCTCGATTTTGCTGTGAACCTAAATAGCCCAAAAACAATAAAAACTAAATCAAAGGAATCATTTAAGGAAAGTTAAGTGGTAAATTTCATATTATGTGATTTTTTTTTTTTAAAGCCACAACAACCAAAGAAGATGTGTGAGGAGGGCGGTTGGATGTAGGGCATCACACATGCTGGGGGCTCACTCTCAGCCAAGATGTTTTACACGACCAGCAACTACCATCATAGGCTTCCAAGTTTTGAAGCAAAAGTAGTTATTTTGAATAAAAATTGGAAATAATAATAGGGGCGCCTGGATGGTTCAGTTGGTTAAGCATCTGCCTTCAAGTAAAGTCATGATCTCGGGGTCCTGGGATCAAGCTCCACATCAGGCTCCCTGTACAGTGGGGAGTCTGCTTGTGCCTCCCTCTCTGTGCTCTCTCTCTCTTGTTCTCTCTAAATAAATACATAAAATCTTTTTAAAAATTATAGTTAATGATAATAAAGAACTGTGTGACTTGGAATGCGTCAGATCACCATGCTGGTGGGCACCAGTCTTCAGCACGACCACAGGCAGCTGGCACTTCCGCGTGGTGAGCTTTGTTTAGTGCATTTCCACAAAAATACCGAATTGGGTCCTACATTTCTCACATCTCTAAAACATTACAACATGAATGCAGAGAACATAAAATTCACAGAATGTGTGCCACTCACGAGGGCTTTGACCACAAAGCAATGCAGCATTGTCATCCCAAAGAGTGCTTAAGACTAGTCACTCTGCAAGAAAATGTGGAATGTCCTATAATAAAGTCTTACCTACCTCACACGAAAGCAATGGAAATTCTCCCCGAATTCCGAGACAATCCTAAAAATGTATGTGACTTTATTAGTAATAATTATGAGGCTGAAAAAAAAAGGATTTTGTGACCAGAAAGTAAAATCTTGTCAACTACGGCACAGGAACTCTGAGATGATCATCACAGAGGTCTCTCTATAGAGAACACTGCCAGTGCTCACAGTTGGAAAATCCGGGTGAGAAAGTATTATAGGATCATGCCAAGCAGATGTTTACTGAGGAATGTAATTCATGTTATTTTTCTGGATTTTGCAGCGCTTGTAGTGTTCGTTAGTATTTAAAAATTCATCATTTCTGGGGCACCTGGGTGGCTTAGTTGATGAAGCATCTGCCTTTGGCTCAGGTCATGATCCTGGGGTCCTGGGATCAGGTGGCGTTGGGCTCCCTCCTGCTCAGCTAGGAATCTGCTTCTCCCTCTCCCTCTGCCCTTCCCCCTGCTTGTGTTCTATCACTCATGCTCTCTCTTTCAAAAAACATTCATCATTTCTTTTGATCTCTATTCTCATTCTAAATACATACCTGTATTCCTGTTATTAGAAATGTGGATGCGTGTAAGATGTTAAGAAGAGTGTACACATGTGGAGACTTTCTGGGCAACAAGCATTGCTAACACATGCACTTGTTTCCAAGTTTACGAGATGACACGCAGGATGGTGAAGTGATTCAATGGGTCTGAGCAATCTCTCCGTGTAGTTTCTAAGTCTGAATCAGGTTAATGTGTTTATACAGCCCATAAGCAAGACAAACAAGGATGGGGAAATACCCTAAAATTACGCAAACAGAGGAAAATAAACTCAACTGACCATTATGCTGATAACACCACTGGAAGATGACAAGAGATGAATTCAAGTGAAATGCCCAAACATGCACCAACCGGCAACAGATGGAAGAAGTCCAAGGACCAGTAAGCAGAGAATCCCTGGCCCTACCTCGGCTCTGGTTGCCAGTTCTGGACTCACTGTGACTGTCTCCTCCATGGGGGAGCTGCCTGGGGCTGTTCAGGGGAGAGAGGCTCTGTGGTCCAGGATGGAGGGTGGGGGACAGTCCAGGGGGTGGGGGGAACAGTTTGGGGGGTGGTTCTGTGGTCCTAGGGGGTAAAGAGGGGTATGTGTGCATGGGGTATGTGTGCTTTGTGGGGGGGAGGCACAGGGGCTCTTTGGTCCTGGGGGAGTGGCACAGGGGGCTCCCCAAGGAATAGCTGGCTCCAGGCTGGCCCTCATGTGCCTGGAATCCTGGAGGCAACCAGGTCGGGGGTGAAATGCTCAAAACTGCTGGAAACATCAGAGCTCACAGACCCTCAACATCAATCATGACAGAAGTGTTTTTTTAATAAACTCAAGTTTTAGGAAATCTTCGTCCATATTGGTATTGCATGGATTTTGTAAACAGGTTGGGGGAAGGGACATACTTCCCTATGGCATGATGCCAACTGATCACCAACTGACGCTGGACAAGGGTCGCCCAACACCCTAGCACTGCGATGGGAGTGCCTGAGTCTGGCAGAACCACTCGTGAATGCAGAAACCATCTGTAAGATGCTCTGAGCATGAAGAAAAAATCACTGGTGGTATCGGCTTGGAGGAGGCATCTTCAGATAAAAAGAATCTCAAAACAATACAACAAACAAAAGCACAGTCTGGAAAAATGGGAGGCTACAGGCGCCGTGGCAGAGAGCGTGGCAGAGAATGTAGGCTTGGCCCTGCCAACCAGCCATGGGACCACAGGGGAGACCCAAGAGGACCACCCCTCAAAGCCCCGGTTATAAAGGTCTGGGAACACATCTGGTAAGATGCCACCACAAATGTACCCAATTCCTACCATCCAGGCACATCGCGTGTGTGTCACCAGCTTCATCCAGCCCCAGGTGTTGGCTAACTGATAAAATCCCATGTGAGAACACAGAACAACTGTGTTGTGAGAACACAGAACAACTCCCTGTCCTCATCTTCAAGTAAGGACACACAATATCGAAAATACCCCTGATAAACTTTTGTTAGAACGAAACACCACCACCCAAGGAAGTGCAATTTAATGACACAGAACTAAGGGTTAGCTGGTGGGACCCATGGCAGACCCTAACCTGCTCTGTCAACACCCCAGACCCTTCGTGTGCTCCCACAACAGCCCACCGCTCCCTCCAGTCTGCTCCTGCCCTCCTGCTACAGCTCCACATTGTGCCGAGGTGCCTGCCTGAGCTGGTTCAGACACCAGGGGGAACGTCTGTGCACACAACCCCTCTCATCCCCAGCCAACAGAGCCAACCCATCCTGCCAGGGGAATAAGGGGGTGGGATGGGAAGAATCAGGAGCAGACTAGCTGTGGAGTGCAAAGAGCACACCTGTGACTCACCCCCCTCCAGTGCCTGGTCCCATTGGCTGACAGAGTGTGGCTGAGCAGGCCCAACTCTGGGTGGCCTGGGTGGCGGGACACCCAGATAGTGGACCCTGGATATCCTCAGCACCCCGCCTCCCCATACATGTCCCCAGCATAGACAGCAGGGCTGCAGGCTGGCCAGCCACATATGTCCTCCTATGCAAGGGGACAGGGGTAGCTGGCTGAGCCCGGCAAGCCTGGGGACCCCGGGGTCCTGGGAACCACAGTGGGAGAGCCCTGGTTACAAGCTATACCCACAGTAAGACAGTCTGCCTCCACAGTGGAGGGGGGCTTCCCAGCACATCTTTAGGAGACTTGCGTTAACTCAGTGAAATTTTCCAGATGACCAGCATGTGAGGTCACAAAAGTACGCGTGGGTAACAAACCTATTCAAGGGATGCCTGGGTGGCTCAGTGGTTGAGCGTCTGCCTCTGGCTCAGGGCGTGATCCTGCGGTCCAGTGATCAAGTCCTGCATCGGACTCCCTGTGAGGAGCCTGCTTCTCCCTCTGCCACTCTCTGTGTGTCTCTCATAAATAAATAAATAAAATCCTTAAAAACAAACAAACCTATTCAAATATAAGACAGTGAAGGAGTTGAACCTAAGATACAGTTTCAGAGTCTACATGGCAACTAACATGTAAAAATGCTATGGTTTCCCTCACACTTCAATAGCACACAATGAGCTGCAACGGGCTGATGCAGAGGTGCATGGAGTAGTCCAGCCGCATGCCCTATGCAGACACCCCTGAGGTCTGCAGCAACATGGCCACCCTCACACTTTATTTATTTATTTTTGTGGGGGGAGAGGAGTCATTTTTCATTAAAATTAAATGTACATTAAAATTTTTGCTAACATGACTTATGTTAACACATAACAGGCTTAAAATGTTTGAATGAATTAATACTTCCCATTTTACGTTTCAAATACAGTCAACGCTAGATGAAAAACAATCTAAAGGGTCTGTGAGGTTCTCAGTAATTTTCAGGAGTGTCGGGAGGATCCCGCAGTGGCTGGCCAACAAGGACAGAGGCTGGAGGAGGTTGGAGGCTGGAGGTTGGAGGAAGCTGGAGGCTAGAGAAGGCTAGAGGAGGCTGAAGGAGGCTGGACTGGGACCAGAGGGGACAGAGATCTGTGCTGGAGATGGGCATCAAGCAGCCTGGGTCTGCAGCATGAATGCAGCAACCTCCCTCAGAGCAGCACCTTCTCCCTAACACCTGTCCCTCCAGGGGTGTGGCATGAGGTTGGTCCAAGACCCAGATGTGGTGATGTGGGAAGAAGGCACATAAAACAGGTTCAATAGCAGAACAGCCTTAAATGTCACTTCACATGCAGCCCTAGTAAGATAGAGGAGAAGGAGAGAGCAGGAGGGGATGCGAGGAGGCACCCCAGGCAGCACACTGGCCCTCCACCTGCCGCCTTCAGGGTCTGCTGCCCTGGGGGCTCCTTGTTCCTCAGGTCCCCAGCTCACTATGGATTGTCATGGGCGCCATGCTAAAAGGGGGCAACCCCTTCTGAGCCAATCAGAAAAGTGTCCTTTTCAGAGATGAAGTGACCAAGTGAACAGGCCCCGGTCTCTGTCACCTTCCCGATCTCCTCATGTCCAGCTCTCCAGAGCCAGCTGAGCATCTCCCAGTACCACCGCCTTCAGCGACATCGGGGTGCTCACCTGAGAGCAGCAGGGGTGGGAGTATCTACACCAGGGAAACCGGCAAGAGTGACAAACCAGGTCTGTCCTGTTCCCCAGACAGCCGGCTGTTGAACGTTTGCAGCACACCACAGCTTGGATCACAGGACTAATTAACCTCCCATTCACAACATGATCAGTCGTCATCTCCACGCAAATCCACGTTCCTCATGGGCTCAGTAAAGCAGGACCAGCTCTGCTCCCCTTGGCTTACGGCAGATGGTCTGACGGATGCTTGACAGATGCATGCTAGCCAACCTGTCCCGTCCCCCCCAACCGACCCTGCATACTTGTGACTCATGACAGGCAGCGCTGGGTCCCTCTCCCCAGACACCCCACCAGGGCAGGGACAAGGCACCCGGGGCAAACACAGTAGGTGGGAGCTGCTACCAGGCCTACAACAGTAAATAGAGCCACTTCCAGCAGTTTTGTGGTGGTGGCCGCCTGGAGAGCAGAGTGAAAAGATGCTTGGGCACCTGGTGCCACCACACAGTGTCCAGTATGAAAATGCATTGACAGCTTTGATCGAGCCTATTTCAATGTCATCATTTAACAGACTTAGGAAATACAAGAGAAATGAATGGGGCTACGAAGCAGAAGGCTGCCCGTCTGAGATTGGCGCTGACATGACGGAACTTCTGTGAAGCTGATCAGGGCTCTCTCTGCCTCTGTCAACTGTTCTCAGACTCCCAGAGAACTCTAGAGATGAAGGGATGTGAGGAAGAGCCTGTGTCCAGGGTCGGGCAGCTGGGCACCGATTCTGGGCCTGTGGGTCCATGCTCTGCTCTTCTTCCTGCCTGACCGGAAGGGGGGACAGAGACTGCCCTCCTTGCCTTCCCCATGGGAGCTCCAGGCCCACCTCCCAGCCCCTCCCCTGAAGGCTGTCATCACTCCTGGGGCTGACCCACAGAGACCACAGTGGCAACAATGTGAGCAACCCAAAGTAGGAGGCTGACACCCAAGAATCCATACAGGTGAACGTGGGGGGGGGTGAATCCGCCCACACAGAACTCAAGATGCCCCCTTAAAGGGGAGGAGTATGCTTCCCTCTTCTCAAATGTGGGCTGTGCAGCAATGTCCTTCTACAGGGGCAGCAGTGGCAGTGGCAGACACACCCCAAGGTCACACCACAGAAACAGGCCGTGTTGGGAGCAGGGACCAGGGATTCAGTGCAATGAAAGAACATTGCACCTCCAGGGTCTCCTCCCGGAAACCCACACCCCAGTCTAACCACGAGACAAACATCAGAGCAACTCAAACTGAGGGGAATTCTACAAAACACCTGACCAGCACTTCTCAAATCCGCTATGGTCATCCCCAAACAGGTAAGTCTGAGAAACTGTCACAGCCCAGAGGGGCCCAAGGAGAGGGGACAACTGAACATCTGTCGTCGTGTGGGGTCCTGGGACAGAACAAAGGCGTCGGGGAAAATCTACAAGAATCTGAGTCAAGTGTGGACTTCAGCTGATGGTAACCACTGACACTGGTTAGCTTGTCATAACTGACATAGACACAAACGTGGCGTTAACAACCAGGAGACCGCGGTATTCTGTACTATGTTCCCAACTTCTCTGAAAACCCAAAACTGTTCTAAAAAATAAAGTCTATTTTCACACACACACACCCATGGCCGAAGCACCTGTGGGTCCCCCAGCTCCACCTTCCAGACCCCCCCTATGCCCCAGGGTCACCACTAGCCATCAAAAGAAAGTGAGTCACAGCCTTTTTACTTAAGGCTGTAACCTCAGTCTCGGGTCTCACGGTGACACGAGGCCTCAGGACATGCTGATTCACAACAGCCACGCACGCCCACGTCCACCTGTGAAGACCTTTCTTAGCGCCATTTCTCCTGCGTAATTTAGCCTCGGGAAGGTATAATCTAGATGGTATCCAGATAAACACAGCAGCAAGAACACAACTATTGGTCCATACTCCTTCCCAAGACCAAAGTCAGAGGGAGACAAACACCAATGAGAAAAGAAGCACAGAGCAAGCGGCACCACATCAGAAGCTGGAAAGCAGATGGTCTGGCAGTCTGCAGGGGTCTGAGCAGCACTGATCCCTCAAAGGCCGGTGAGTCAGAGGCTCTGTGCACCAGAAAGTGAGGTGCCCACAGCGTGGGCTCCCAGCCCTGACCTCACCCAGTGCAGCTGGGGGCATGAAGACTCAGCCTGGGGGGATAGCAGTTCCCTTCCCCAGGGCTGGGACAGCCCAGCCCCTTCCCAGGCAGAACACTCCCCTGGCCACCACACTGCAATGTACACCAGCTCTGTGGTGCCCCATGTGTCAACAGAGGCAGATGACCAAGGGTTGCCCAAGGCTGTGGAAATCCTCCTAGGCCAAAGCCCACTGAGAAAAAGAACTCCGGTAGAAACAGAGCCGTGTCAAGGGCCAAAGGAAACACCAAAGAAGATGACTTTACCACTCACTCCACAGCACTACCGCATGGCCTAACCTCTTCACTGCTGCTCCGAGTTCAGACCATGCCATGGTCCTCACAGTGATGGGAGCCATGCCCATGGTCAGCACCCCACTTCCCAGGGTCTGAACCACAGGGTGGACATGGCTGTGACCAAGGTCACATGGCTGGTAAGTGGCTGAGTGGGGACCGTGCACTGTGCCAAAGAACACAGACTCAAGCCCAGGTCCCAGGGGGTGAACCCCAGCTCCACAGCACGTGGCTATGATCTGGGAAAACTGCTTGACCTCTCCATGATTCAGGTGCCATTCTCACCACTGGACAGAGACAACAGCAGTACATCCTGCGTCAGGCATAGTGAGGGTGACACCAGCTCACAAGTGGGGAGCCTTGAACCACAAGTGTTTAAGAACTTGCACAATTACATTATATCATGGGGCCTCTTGCCACAGTTAATAACCTCAAAGAAACAGTGTGATCTCCCACCTCTAAAACAGGAGCAGGTCACTATTATTTTTTTTTTAATTCATTAGAAAGAGGGAGAGCATGAGCCAGGGGAATGGCAGAGAGAGGGAAAAGCAGACTCCACACTGAGCAGGGAGCCTGACAAGGGACTTGATCCCAGAACCTGGAGATAGATGAAGGTAGACACTCAAACGCCTGAGCCACCCAGGGGCCCCCAAGCCACTATTTTAAAAAGGAACCTTTAAAGCCTAAGAAAGAGCTCTCAGAATGAAAAACAAAGAAAAAGACAACAAATAAGAGATGGTTTTGACATGAAAAATGTAAGATATCTCCTAGAAAATAAAAGAAACAGAAGTGGAAAACAGACAAGAAAATTAAAGGCCGGTCGGGGGGGTGCCAACAAATGACTCATGGTAGCTCTAGAAAGTGACAACTGTAGGGTAAGGGACCATCAAGGAAAGAAACAGGGCAGCCCCAGTGACTTAGCGGTTTAGTGCCGCCTTCAGCCCAGGGCATGATCCTGGAGACCCGGGATCAAGTCCCGCATTGGACACCCTGCGTGGGGTCTGCTTCTCCCTCTGTTCTCCCTCTGCCTGTGTCTCTGCCTCTCTCTCTCAAATAAATAAATAAATAAATAAATAATAAAATCTTTAAAAAAAAAAAAAAAAGAAACAAAAGCATCTCATGCCCAGTGTCTTCAGTTCCTGCACTGTAACTTCTCAGCACAAGAGACAAGAAAGGCCACAGCAAGACATATCACAATGAAACTTGAAAACAATAAAGACAAAA
Organism: Canis lupus baileyi; assembly: GCF_048164855.1. Taxonomy (NCBI): domain Eukaryota; kingdom Metazoa; phylum Chordata; class Mammalia; order Carnivora; family Canidae; genus Canis; species Canis lupus. Next base: position 31,925,975 of record NC_132840.1, read on the forward strand.
AAAAAAAAAAAAAAAAGATCCTGAACACTTTCAGGAGAAAATAAAGCACACACAAAAATAAAAATGGTCCCTGACTTCTGGGAGGCTGGAGGACATGGGTACAATCCTTTTAAAATGCTCGGAGCGGGGTGGGGGGAGCAAACTGTTTCCAGTCTGGCTTCTATAACCAGCTAAACTATCACAAGGGCCCAGGATATACTGTGCTGAGGCCCGGGGGCACCAGGAGGGATGTGGTGCAGACATTGGGGAAGGGCTGCCCTCCTGGAAAAATTATGGGCAAATTTGAGACAAGACTTCTAGAAATGCCAAGGAAGGGGTGGGGAAAGCAAGGCAATTATTATCCCCAAGAAAAACTAAAAGTTGTACAAGAAAAAAAAAATGTAATGCTAATGGCTTGTGAATATTTTTCCAATCCGCCATAATGTAAACACTCAGTGATTAAACAATAAAAGTTGACCTAACCCTATATTGGGAGCAGAAAAAGAGAGCTGACCCATTCCAGAGACAGAGGGGAAGAGGTAACATCCCAAACAGGAAAGTCTAGAAGCTGCAGCATAGGTGCGTTATTTAGAAATCTGGAAATGCCAAGAAGAGCCACTCGGATGGGAAGTGAGCCCCTCCTGGAGGGGAGGAAGGGGCAGGGACACCTGTTCTCTCTTCGTAAACCACATGGAAGTATTCAATACCTTAAAACATAAACATGTCAAGCTCAAAATCAAATTCAAAATCTGAAAATAATGTACAACGCAAACTTGATACATAAGCATTTAGCAGTAACGATATGGTTTCCCGACCAAGACAAGGCATGCCCAGCCTGTCCATGCTCAGCATGACTTTATTCAGTTTCCTCTACAATTGCATCTCACAGATGAGTACTCGGAGGCATGGCACGGGGCTGTGTGGGGCTGAGCGAACAGACAGCCCATGTGGTGCTGACCACCCGCTTCCCACCCAAGGCCCTTCACACACGCACACACCGCGAGGCTCCATCTTGTTACAAATCAGATGTTTTTAAATTTCCCGTTAGGAGAAGCTTAAACAAGCAGCAAACTTAAAAAAACAACAACAACAACAACAAAAAACCTCAGACACATTCTAACCACCAAACTGAGCAATAAAACATAAATTCAACCAAAAAAATAAATAAATAAATAAAACATAAATTCAGGATCCCCTCCACCCACACGGACATTGGGGTACAATCTCCCATTCACCCCGTAAGTGTGCATGCACCAAATGTGAAGCACATCTGTCTGATTGCACTTACAGCACCTTAGAAATAACCTCCGAAAAAGGATTTATTAGTTATCAACGTGGCATTCCTGCCTTGCCTGACTCTGAACTTCGCCCAGGGAGACGGCAGACCTGTCCACTGGCTCACAGTCACCTGGGGTGGATGGAATTGACTAGGTCAGCCCAGAAGCCACAGAGACACTGAACAGAAAAGACAGCAGTCATAGATGAGGTGCCTTACTCTACCTACTTAGGATAATCCTAAAAATAAACTGCTATTCCAAATACACCTGTGGGGGATTTGTGGGGCTGTCTTCTGTGCCATAACTTTATTACCAAAAGCAATGTGAACATTGAATGTGCAATTGGTTCAGACAGCTTCGGAGAAAGCCCTTCTGCTCCTCCCATAAAGCCCCACACACGTCCAGGGGGCCTGCTTCGTGCCATCCAACTCTCATGGAGTAGTGGTTGTGGGGGCAGTGATCCTCAGGGCCACTCACCCTGCAAGAGGAAGGAAACAGCACAAGCAAAGGCCCAGTGGCAGCAGGGATTAGAGACCCCAGCCCCTAGAATCCTCATTCACCACAGACAAGGGGGGTAGACACAGGAGGTTATGGTCTCTGAATGTAAACACCAAAGACGTATCAAACCTGGCATGGAGGCTTACCCTCAGCGGGCCTGGTGCGGTTCTGGAGAGCAGCCGTTCAGGGCTGCCCCCCTTACCCCTGCACAGCCTCAAAACAGCCTCTGGTCAGTCAAGGAAACGGCCACTGCCTCGTCTTTGGATCTTGGAGCCTGACCCCAGGCACCTGCTGACCTGAGCTTCGGCCCAATGCGTTGACCTCCATGGGCTGCACTGTGCCACATCTGGGTGGTCAGAAATGCCAAATGCAATGCAGCCCTTGCCACCACATCTACACCAGAGGGAGCAAACAGACCTCTGGGGGGTGCTTCGGGGCAGGAGTCTCTGGTAGGACCACAGATGACCCTGTGTTCCCACCATGCTGACCCCGATGGGAGGGGCTGAGGGCAGCATCCATTGGGGGTCTGGGACCGTCCAAGGCCCTCAGCTGCTCCGTGTGACCGACAGGATGACAGGCGGCCCTGGATGTGACGTCTGGGAGGTTAGCGGGACCTCAGAGTTGGGCAAACAGTACATACAACTCCTTACATAACTGTCAGCGGCTCTGAAGTTTGTGACGGCACCTTGTCAGTGGCTGACGCCCTAGGACAGGAGGAAGAGGAGACTCCATGTGGATCTGACCGGGACACAGACACAGGTGACACCCAGCCACAGCCCCACCTGACAGCAGCAACACACAGTGGGGCTTTCTGGGGGATTCGCTCTCCCAACCTGTCCCCGCGTGGGGCTCTAAGCCCTGCCGAAGCCCTGAGGCCCAGAAGCCACCTGCCCAGGCCCGTGTTCAGGGTAGCCCGGCAGCGTAGCAGCACCGTGAGGGTTCACATCAGCCACGCACTCATAGCGCGTGACCACACGGAAGGAAAGAGGCCAAGATGTCCCAGACATCCCAAGAAACTATGACACAGCTAATTTCTCCTCGTTGGCAAGCACACACGTGAGCCGACACCCCGCTCCTCTCCTCTCCCACGCACCCACCAGCACACCCTGGATTTCATAATATTCAAGAATCCAGAACTAACGCGTTAGCCCTGCGACCCGGGCTGGCGGCAGAGAGCAGCGACTGTCCCTCCTGTTCCTGGGGGAGGGGCAGGCTGGCTCAGAGGCCTCTGGGTCACCCCAGCACCATCCACACCAGGGGCTACCCATCCCGGCAGCCCGTCCACCCAGGGCATCAGCCGCCTGCCAGCCTAAGGTGGGGGGTGTCTACTGTGGTTGTTTTTTTTACAAAAACACCTTGCAAAATGGACGTCACCAAACACCCACATTCCCACATCCCCACCAGCCACCAAGCAGCCCCCGGGCGCATCTGGGTCTACCTCCAACCATCTCAGAATAGAACACCGGACGCCGGCACCACGCTCATCACCGACACCCGTGGACCCCGGTGGAGTGAGCCGGGCACGTCAACACCAGCCGTGCCACCCAGACTCCAACACGACGCTGTCGTCAACGCAGACACGGGGCCAGGACCAGCAGAGGCGCGCAGAGCGGCGGCAGCTCTGCGGAGCTCGGTGCAGGGGAGCAGGTGCGGGCTGCTGCCACCAGCCTCGCGGCCGGGGGCTCCTGCCTGCAGCATCGCAGCTCGTTGGACCCCTTGCCTGCAGCAATGCAGAGTAGGGAGCGAGCGGGGCACACGCGCGTGCACACTGGCCACGGCAGACCAGTCACCCTACCGGCACGCGCCGCCGCCACACTGCCCTCAGCCAGAGCCCCCGCACCCGGCTGCTGGATAAGCATGAGATGGTTGGTGTCCCCCGGCTGCCCAGCCGCGCTGACAGGCCTCGCTTCCCAGGGACACATTTCCTTCCGGCACCCCCGCATCGGCTACTCTGCTCGCTCCTCTGGGGCCTGTTTTGCTAAAAATCTGTCACCTCAGAAACAAGAGCCTCTCACCGCTCTGCACCCCCACCCCCACCCCGCGGCTCAGAGCCCCGTGGCTGCATCCCTGCCCCCGGCTGGCAGCACATCCACGCGGCGCTGAGGCTGCGGCCAGGCCCCTGCCCTGGACCCAGCAGCCAGGCAGCATCGCCGCCGCGTACTCATACTCGGCCTGCACCCAGGCAGGAAGGCACGAGCGATGTGCATTACTCACCGGGCTTTCTTCTCCCGCCTGCTCAGCACAGGGTTCTTTATGCTCTACGGAGCGGTGGGCGTGCAGGGAGGCATCTTCCTTCCCTTTAGTGAGCCGACACTGCCCTCCACTCCCCTCGGACCCACAATGGGCAGGGTGCGCTCAAAGGCGAGGAGCAGATATTTAAAGGAAGGCTGGCCGGCCCGTCCCCCGCCTCTCACATCCCTGCCTCCTCATGTCTCCAGGCCGGGTGGTACCCGGCTCCCCTGGGAGCCGGCAGCTGAGGCAGCAACTAAAACACGGCCTGGATACCGAGGAGCTGACGTCACACGAAAACAAGCATCTCTGCATCAGGACGGTCCTGGAAGAGAACGTAGGGCAGCGGCCAAGAGGAGGCGGCTCATTCCCAGAGCCCTCCAAGTGCAGGATCCATGGAGACTGACCCCAGTGGGCCAGGTCAGGCCCCCGCATGGGATGTGGGGAAGCAGCGGCCACTGAGTGCAAGCGACCTCCAGCCTGTGTCCACAGAGGCCCAGAAGGGGCTGGCACAAAGACTCATGGGCTCCAAGGCCTGGGGGCCAGGGACCCAGAAGGGGAGGGAGGGAGAAGCCACGGTTCTAGCCACTGTGGCTAGGTGAGAGCCCAAACCCAATTCCCTCCAATTCCAAGGAAGAGATGCCAGCAGCCTAGGCCGGGGAGTTCGTCCAGCCTCCTGGAGTCCCAGACCTACGCTGACCCTACGTGGTCCAGGGTGCCTGGGAGGTTAGGCAAAACTGCTACCCCACCCTCCAGCATACGCCTGCTATGGGCCAGGGAGAGGCACATTCCTGGCCTGAACCACCACTGTGCATCACCTATAAGCAGGTGCCAGGCCCCCAGATCTGTGCTCGCTCCTGTGCATGGCACAGAGTCAAGGCCAAAGCTCTGGGTTCAAGCTCCAGCTCCTTCAGTTGTTTGAAGCGGGGCCTAAAGTCACTTCAGAGCTCCAATTGCCCGGCAGCCAACCAGCTGTGCGAGGGCATTTCACACACCGTGTCTTGAGAATATAACAGGTAGAGGCCGAGGGCCCCAAGGCTCTGCCACTGGCAGCGAGGGCTGGAGAACAGCAGGGCTTGGTGCCCTGAGCAACACGCTAAGGATGGCTTGTAATTTCTTAGACACGTGGAAATCGCACGAAACACAAATCTCACAAATTTCAGTGCCCGAAATAAAGTTTATCATGGCCCATTTGTTTGACTACGGCAGCGCAGCTGCTGCAGCACAGACCACACATTTACTACCTGGGCCTTTCCAGAATGTCTGCAGACCCCTGACTGAGACTTCAGAATCATAAAGTAACTGAACCACCATGTCTCCAGGGCACCCAAAGGGAAGGGCAAACACCTCCCAGGTCCACCATAAAGCCTCACCCACCAAGAGCTTTATGGCCCAAGCCTGACCTCCAGCCAAGAGCATGCACGTCCAATGCAGAGCAAAACACCAGTTTCAAAGAACTCTAGAAAACCCAGGCTAAACTGGCAGATTGCTAATTTTAATGGAAGCCTATTTTGGGTGGATAACTAGCTTTTCCAGTTTGTTGCAAGTAATTTGAGACAAAGCTGAATGAAACTAGATTTTAAATAAAACAATAGACATACCTATAAATACCAGGGAAAAATAGGCATATCTCAGGAGGATTCCAAGGTAACCCGCCCACCGGGGCCTGGAGGATGCTCCCTGAGGGCTTCAGCCCCCAGGCCAAGCTCCACATACCCTAGAGCTCTGCTTCGTTCCTCATGCAGATGACACCACCGGCCCTTCAACACACCTGCCCGGCTGGCGGTGGGGGTGAGCTGGCCTCACTGGGTGCTTAGCATGTCCCTGGAGCCCTTGGAAACGCTGTTAATGTCCACATAGCCCCATGAAGTGGCTATGACCACAGACCCCCTACAGGGAAGGGAAGTCAGGGAGCCGCACCCACCTGCCTGACACCACACAGCTAGAGAAGGCCCACTTCTTGGGGTCATCCTTCCCCAGATGCTGGGCTCAGCCCCAGAACCCACCCCCACAGCCATCCTGGGTGACCAGATAGGCCTCTGTAGTGTGCTGGGTGCTGCCAGTGCAGTAGAACATGGGACACCTCTCCCGAGGGAGCTGATCCCACAGCCACCAGCCCACCCAGGGGCATCTGTGTCACCCAAGTGTGAAGACAGGCCAGGATCAGGCCCACAGAGCACAGGATGTGCCAGATTTCAATGGCCTTTTGGGACACTGCTTGCTTTGAAGACAGGATCTGCTGCCACCAAACCCCCCCGACTTCTATGTTCTCCATGGACTCTCAGGACCAACTCCACTGTCCCTGCTCAGCCTTTGTACAGTTACCCTTGCCCTGGTAGGTGCCTTGAGTCTTCACCACAGGCCACAGGGAGGCCAGGGGGGGGCCTTAGCTGAGGGGGTGGGGCCACCCTGCCCCACCACAGGCTGCCAGGGCCAGCAGCCACCCACCAAGGGTTCCCGAAGCCTAGGAGAAGGGGCACAGAGATGCCTGGACTAATGAGGGAGAGTTGGCTGCAGGGCCTGCATCCAGCTCCATGTGGAAAGTCCTGCCGGCAGGTGAGACTCCTCCTCCAGGAAGCCCCCTCAGGACCATCACGGAGGCACCAGGTAGTAGGAGCCGTTCTCACTGCCAGGGTGGGGACCCCTCTTATTAATTGCATTAGGTCTGCTACCCTGTAAGTGCTACCAGCTGCCCTTTAGAGACACACTGATTAACCATTTGCTCTGCGCTTTTGCAAAGTATTTTTTCTAGATATTTATTTATGTATTTGAGAGACAGCGTGTGCATGAGTAGGGGCGAAAGACAAAGAGAGAGAGAGAGAGAGAATCTCAAGCAGACTCCATGCTGAGTGTCAAGACACAGGTGGGCTTAATCTCACAACCCTGAGCTCATGACCTGAGTTGAAATCAAGAGTTGGGTGCTTTACTGAGTGAGCCCCGCCAGCACCCCCTTGCAAACACTATTTTATACATGATCCCATTATTCCTATTTTGCAGGCAAGAATTGGAGTCACAGACATACACGTGGGAGGCGCCATGTGAAGACAGAGCAGAAGAGAGTTGGAGCAAAGTGCCAACAGGGGCCTGTGTCCCCCACCAGAAGCGGAGCATTGGAAGGCATCCTATATCAGAGGACAAACGCCTCCAGACTGAGACAGGGCAACACTCTTCTGAGCTTGCAGCCCTTTGCTACAGACCCAGGGGTGGACACTGTCAGGGAACCACACCACGGTCAGGGAGAGACTGAGGTCAGGGAGAGACCTCAGACCCCTCTCACTGCCAAGTGCCACCTTTCTCTGGGTCTCTCCTTCACAAGACCAGCCCCACCCCATCCACCCAGTGACACCACCAGTGTAGGGGACTGCTCTGTTATTTGTTTCGGGGGCCATGGCCCAGGTGTGTGCAGTGCATTATCAATTCCCCACAGCCCCCAAGTAAGGCATTTGCTGCATCTTACAGGTGAAGAGATGCAGGCTCCCTGCAGGGCCCGGCAGAACACATAGTCTTGGGTTTGCTGCATGTGGAGTCCAAGAGCTCTGACCACTCAAGACAAAGAGACTGTGTCACACCAGACACCAGGCCAACACTATCCCAGACACAGACTCACATTCCAGACTAAAATGCAAGAAACATTTTTTTTCTACCCTTTGGGGTAGCCAGAAAGGAAAATATTAACAGATTTGAACATGCAAACCTCAAACGTTAACATTTCCGTGTGACCTGAGGCATTAAAAGGCACGTGACAGAGAAGCGGTTTGGAAGAAAATGTCTGCAGTGTGCACCAGGACCCCCGAAGAGCATGGCCAGCCTGGGGATGGGCACAGCTGGGAACAGACTGTGCACACAGGGGGTAAAGGCAGGGGGTGAGGCCCAAGGCCCTCGTGGCCTGGAGGGGACCCATGAGGCCACAAAGCCCTCTGTGCTGCCTGGCACACTCCTCCTGGAGCCAGCAGGTGCACCTCCCGCAGACACTGGAGCTGCCATGTTACTCCTGTGCTTCAGCCAACCACCTAGAGCCACCAGAGGTGTGCCACACTTTGGGTTCCCACAGAGTCATTGGCCCACCAAACTGCCAGGATTCTCAGTTCCTTATCATGTCACACGTGCAGTCCTGGCATGCCTGGAAATGTACTACCACTTGGTGGGAGGGGTCCTCCTGGGTCTCCCAGCTCCGATGGGGCCCTTGCTGCTGATAGCAGGAATCCCGGCCTCCCAGCTGAATCTCCACGCATGGTCACCTCCATCGCTCACACCTGATGGGCAGCACATGGCCAGCTGAGGTCAGCTCATGTGGGCCCAAAACTGGCCTCATGGGGCCCCACTGATCGTTTATCCTGGCGATGCCTCAACATAGACAAACTCCATTAGACTTTATGGTGTGGCCAAAACCAGGCTACTCGTTTAGTACTTTCGAACCCTCGAACCTGCATGATTGCCACAGCAGCATGATTAACACAATCTAGGACATGGGGACAGCCAAGGGTCCATTGATACACAAACGGATAAGCGAGCTGCAGGAAATCCACACAATGGCATCAGCACAATAAACTGACACGGCCGGACAGCTGCACACATGTTCTTCCCGAGAGCTCACAGGCCATTCTCAGGACAGCCCACACCAGTGGCCACAAGTCTCAGTGGATTTTAAAAGATAAATATACAAAGTGTCTTCTGCAACCACCACAGGATGAAGTCTGACATGAATGACGGACAACTAGAAAAGTCACCAGGGTCTGCAAATTAAACACAGCCTTGAACAACCAATGGATCAAAGGAGGAATCACAGGGGAAATAAAGCAAACTTAGAGACACATGAATCCAGAAGCACAGCAATCAGAACTTCTGGGGTCTAGGGCCACAGGGCAGGGGTCATGGGCCAGGGGCATGCAGCTGTGACAGCCAACTCCAAAACTGCAACCTGAACCACGACCAGTCACGAACAGCTAACTTCGTGACTTGCAGAAAAATCATTCCCAAAGCCGTAGAAGTAAGGGAGTAATAAGGATCCCAATAAGGAATTCCTTGAGGAACCTGGACCCTTCACACACCCTGACTTCCAGCCAAGCATTGAACCTCTCCAGTCTCTCTTAGACGCATGTCAAGTTCTAGTCATTGAAGACCAGACTAGTCACTGTCTAGGTTTAGACAGATTCATGTTACAAAAATAGTACAAATATTTCCAATCTAAATAGGCAGTTTTGCGGGTGTCCAATGCCTCAGTCGGGTTGGGCATGTGATTCCAGATTTCAGCTCAGGTTGTAATCTCAGGACCATGAGATCAAGTCCTGAGTCAGGCTCTGCGATGGGGAAGGAGCCTGCTTGGGATTCTCCTTCTCCCTCTGCTCCTCCCCACTGCTCATATGCGTGTACTCTAAAAACAAACAAGCAGGGGCACCTGGGTGGCTCAGGTGGTTAAGTACCTGCCTTTGGCTTAGGTCATGATCCCAGGGTCCTGGGAATGGACCCCACATCAGGCTCCTTGCTCAGTGGGGAGTCTGCTTCTCCTTCTGCCTCTCCCTGCCACTCCCCCTGCTTGTGCTCACTCTCTCTCTGTCAAGTAAATTAATTTGGGCAGCCCGGGTGGCCCAGCAGTTTAGCACCGCCTTCAGCCCGGGCTGTGATCTTAGAGACCGGGGATCGAGTCCCACATCAGGCTCCCTGCATGGAGCCTGCTTCTCCTTCTGCCTGTGTCTCTGCCTCTCTCTCTCTCTCTCTGTGTCTGTCATGAATAAGTAAATTAAATTAAAAAAATAATAAATTAATTAATTTTTAAAATAAAAATTTAAAAAAGGCAAACAAACAAATGCATAAATAAGTAGCTTTTATTTAGGCCTAAAGGTGTTGGAAGACCTAAGGCTAAAGTTGCTACAGAATTTCTAAATGGCAGAGTTCCTGACTACAATGTAGTCCCATATCATTTTGATAAAAAAGTTACTCAACTTTCAAAACAAAAAACAATACTCAACAAAGCACAGAAGTCACTATGTGTCTCTTCCCCCTCATACCAACACACAATGAACTCAGTTCTGTCCCGGCCTCTACCTGGAGATAGAATCCAATCCCACAGGTGAACGCTCAAGGCCTTCCCTCCTCCCAGACTTCAGAGGTCAGTCACCAATCCAGGTTGTCACCTGTGTTTCTGACACAATGGCTACAGACTGGACATTCCCACAACCCCTTTCTGGGTGTGATTAATTTGCTAGAGTGGCTGGATTAACTCAGGAACAGACCCATGTAGGGAAAGGTACTGGGGAAGGGCATGGAGCTTCCACGCTCTCCGGACAAGCCACTCTCCCCGCATCTCCATGTGTTCGTGAACCCAGAAGTTCTGTGAACGCTCCTTTTGGGGTTTTAGGGAGGTTCTTTCGCAGGGAAGATTGATTCAACCTGCAGCCTGTCCCTTCTCCGCACAGGTCAGCGGGGAGGGCTGGCACCTCCAATCCTCAGGCAACAAGGTCTTTCTGGTCACCACCCCATCCTGAGGCTATCTAGAGGCCCCACCCTAAAGTACCTTATCAGCACACACACAAGTGTGTTCCAAAGGGACTCTGAATGAATGACAAAAGACACTCCCATCACCCAAGAGACTCCAGGGAATTTAGGAGCTCTGCCAGAAACTGAGGACAAAACCCTATACACATCCCATTATAGCACAAATGGAAACTACCTCAACAGAGTAAAAGCCATGTATGAAACCCCTCAGCAAACATCTCACTGAGTGGTGCAAGACTGAAAGCTTTTCATCCAAGATCAGGAGGATCTTAGAAAACAAGACAAGGATGCTCACTCTTCTATTCAACATTGTAGTAGAAGTTCTAGCAGGAGCAATTAGGCAAGAAAAAAAATAAGAGCACAAATTAGAAAGGGATAAGTAAAATGATCTCTGTTTGCTGATGATACAGAAAACCCTCATGATTCCACAAAAAAGTTGTCAGAACTAATAAATCCAGCAAAAGAGGACACAAAGCCAACACACAGAAATCAGTTGCATTTTTATACGAGAGCAGTAACAACCCAACCCAAAAAAGAAATTAAGAAAACAGTTCCATTTACGATAGCATCGAGAATAAAATACTTAAGAATAAACCTACCAAGGAGGTGAAAGATGTGCATACTGAAAACTACAAAAACGCTGAAAGAAATGAAATGTGACAAAAATAAGTAAGATATCCCATGTGTATGGGTTAGAAGGCATAATGCTGTCTTGGTGTTAATACCACCCAAACCAACCTACAGATTCCATGCAATCCCAAAATCCCAATGATATGTTTTGCAGGAATAGAAATACCCATCCTAAAAATCATCTCAAGGGACCCAGAACAGCCAAACCATCTTGAAAAAGAACAAAGCTAAAGGCCTCACGCTCCATGATTTCAAAACTTACTACAGTAACCAAAAAAATGTGAAGTTGGCATAAAAACAAACATATGAAGTCCAAGAGAATAGAGAGCCCAGAAACCAATCCTCCCCAGCACCCCCGTAAGATGATTTTTGACGGGGGCACTCAAATCATTCCCCCCCATTCAGTGGGGGAAAGGCTGGTCTTTTCAACGAATGGTACTGAGAAAACTGGATATCTATATGCAAAAGAATGAAGTTGGACCCCTACCTCACACCATATACAAAACTGAACCCAAAATCCATCAAAGACCTAAATGTAAGGCCTAAAATTATAAAACTCTGAGAAGAAACTATAGGATAAAACTTCACCACATTGTATTTGACAATGATTTCCTGCATGTGACAGCACAGGCAACAAAACCAAAAACACACAAATGGGACTTGAAAACTTAAAAATTATGTGCATCAAGAGACATGATCCACAGAGGAAAACAGCAACCCACAGGATGGGAGAAAATATTTGCAAATCATATGACTGATAGGGGATTAAAACCCAGAATATAGGGATCCCTGGGTGGCTCAGCAGTTTAGGGTCTGCCTTCAGCTCAAGGCATGATCCTGGAGACCCAGGATCGAGTCCCGCATTGGGTTCCCTGCAAATAGCCTGCTTCTCCCTCTGCCTATGTCTCTGCCTCTCTCTCTGTGGGTCTCTCATGAATAAATAAATAAAATATTTTAAAAAACAAAAACCCCAGAATATAAAGAAATCTCCCAAAACCCAGTATTAAAAAAAATTAACAATCGGCTCCAAGATGAGCAAAGGACTTGAACAGACATTTCTCCAAAGAAGACATACAGATGGCCAATAAGCACAGGAAAAGATGCTTGACATCCCTCTTCATCAGGGAGATGCAAACTGGCACTGCAGGGGAAAGATGACCTCACACTCCTGAGTATGGCCAGAAAACTGCAAGTGAGGATGAGGACGTGGGGAAATCAGGAACCCATGCACTGCTAGTAGGAATGCAGATTGGTGCAGCCACTATGGGAGACAGTGGGAAGGCTCCTCCAAAACTTAAACAAAAAACTACCACACAATACAGAAGTTCCACTTGTGAGTATATACCCCTCAGAAGTTGAAAGCAGGGTCTCGAAGAGATATCTGCACACCCATGCTCACAGCAGCATGATTCCCAAAAGCTAAAGCAGGGAAGCAACCCAGGTGTCCATCCACGGAAGAATGGAGAAACCAGATGTAGTCTATATGTACAATGGAATACTTACTATTCAACCCTAGAAGAAAATCCTGACATACACTTCGACATCGATGAACCCAGAGAACGTTATGCTGAGTAGAAGAACCAGTCACAAAAGGACAAATCCAGTTTGATTCCGTTTATATGAGGTACCCAGAGTAGTCAAAATCACAGCACAGAAGGTGGGAGGGTGGGAGCCAGGGGCTGGGAGTTAGTGTTTATTGGGGGCAGAGCTGCAATTTTATAAGATGAGAGAAGTTCTGGAGGTGGACGGTAGTGATGGTTGCACAACAATGTTAATTAATATCAACAAACTGTACATGTAAACATGGTCAAGATAGTTTTATGTTAGATGTAATTTACCACAGTAAAAAATTTGGAAAAGAAAGGAATTTAGTTTTGGCACATGCTAAAACAGGTGTAAACTCCGTAGACACCATGCTAAGTAAAAGACACCTAGGGTTCCATTATGGGAAGCATCCAAACCAGGTAAACCCACAGAGACTGTTGGGGGTTGGGTGGAGGCGGGACGGGGAGTGGCTGCTGATGGATGTGAGGTTTCCTCTCCAGAGATGTTCCAGAAGTAGGGAGAGGCGGTGTTGCACAGCACTATGAGTATACTAAGTGCCACAGAATCATTCACTTTACAGTGGTTAAATATTAAATTTTGTTATGTGTACTTTACACAAATTTTTTAAAGATTTATTTATTCCAGAGACAGACAGAATACAACACAGACATGCACGCGAGGGAGGGGCAGAGGGAGAGAGAGAACCCCAAGCAGACTCCCTGCTGAGCACAGAGCCTATGGTGGGTCTTGATCCCATGACCCCAAGATCATGACCCAAACTGAAACCAAGAGTCATACACTCAACTGACTGAGCCACCCAGGCACCCCACTTTATACAATTTTTTAAAACTATAAAACCGATTAAATTCATATTCACAACCTGAGCAGAATGTTCTGGAAGGTGTTTTGCTGAGAGTAGACACAGGCCCAGATGGTGCAAGGTGGCCCTTACAGGTGGACGTGCCCAGGTGCCACCATGGGGCTGCATTTCTACTGCCTGTCCATCTCCGGCCAGTCTATCAACCCATCCAGCCCTCTTCACACGGTCCTGATATAGGTCAAGGGCACCATTCACATGGCACCTGTCTGATCCTTCTCACTGCCCTGGCATCAGGCACATTGCTCAAAGCCAAAAAATGGACCACACAGCATGCCTGTTCACCATGGCCATCAGTGACCAGAACACACTAACCCTGACCGTCCAAGATTAGCCTTAAAATCAAGCCACAAGAGTAAAATACTGGGGAGAACACCTACAAAGAGCCCAGGAGCCCCCTCGTGAGGAAGGCATTCTGCTCACACACCCCTGGCCAGTGAGATGAGGCCACCCTTCCCCTGTGTGCACGGTGCTTGGGATCTGTGGGCAGGGAGTGACAGCACCTGTCAACCACCCTCAGCCCCTCCCCAGGACCTGCCACCTCTGAGGGCCTGGGAGAACGGTCAACAATACTGAGTAGTCATGAAAGCCTCAGGGCGGCCCCTGGTAAGCATCTCAAGGACCCACTTGCAGGCCAAGACAGGATGGCACTTTGGTGAAGCTCACCACATTCCCGACATTCCCCCACAGTGACACCATCGGTGCCGGGCCACTCCCCCTTCTACCTGCCTCGGAGACCCAAGACCCCTTCCTGCATTGCAGAGGCTGATGAGCCCACAGAAGGCCTGGTGTGATGGTGAGTCCAGGCCCCTGCAGGCAGTTCTTATTACGTCTGCTCCTCGCTGGCCCACCCTGTCTATTCTGGAGCCCACTGCATGTCCCACCCCACAAACCTCTCTGGACCCACACCCTGGCAGCTCCCAGGTCCCACGCTCAGCAAAGCCACACAAGCACACAAGTATCCACTGCTCTGGCCCAGGTGCACCTGTCTAGACCCCACAGCCGGGAGGCGCCATTGCTGGAACATTCTCCATGGACAGCTCTTCTCCCACTACCCGCTCAATGCAGCTTCTGCCCCCACTACCCCGGCATTTGTCACTGTCTGGCCTGTCATCTCCTCCCAAGGGGCTCCCACTGACCCTACCCAGGCTTGTAATGCCCGCGCAGCACCGAGGGAAGCACCAGTCCCTGTGCCTCCTTACATTCCCCCCGAAACCACCCCTCACGTCCACTACCACATCAGCTCACCCCGGCAGCATGTCCAGCCTGCCTGGGGGCAGCTCCAGCCTCAGACCACCTTGTATGACTCCCACCAGGAGTCTATAGTCCACGTTTCTCATGGCCTTGCTGGCTGCCCCTTCAGGGTCCCCTGTTCTCTGTGGGAGCCCCAAGGCCAGGCCCCAACTGCCAGTTGCTCTCTCTTTGCTGAGGAACCCCAAACCTACCTTCAGCCACACTGCTTTCCTAAACCCTAGATGCATGCACAGACACCTGCCCACCTACCATCTCCCCCAGGCCTGGTAAGCAACAGGAACTAGGCACAGCCTCTGCCAGAACCTGCTCCCAGGCAGAGGCACCTGCCTCAGTAACAAGAGGCTAGCCCAGAGCCCATCCCAGGGACCTGCTGAGAAGGGGCTGAGCCAGGTCCCCCAGGCGGAGCAAGAAGCCACCTTTGCCCCAAGGTCCTTACTCACACAACAGAGACAGCACAGGACCAGGCCAACAGAGGGTCCGGGTGGTTGGTGAGCCCCATCTGGGTGATCTGCCCTCGGGGACACAGGGGGACAAACTTCTCTGACCTGTTTGGGGTCCGATGGCCCCTGGGACTTCAGCCCCTACAACAGGCCCACGTGGAGATGGAGTGGAGGCTCCTACCTTGTCCCTGGGAGCCAGTGTACAACCAGGTCTGGGGTGGCCATAGCCGCGGCAAATGCCTGGGAGCAGCATCCAGTTGTCCCAGACTGGGCCCTTCCCTCCTCAGGGACTTTTCCTGACGGCGCCAAGGCACCAAGCCAGTGCCCCAAAGGCAGCATCTGTTAACCAGAATGCACTCACACGCAGGCAGAGGCAAGCACACCATGAAAACTCGACGTCAGGTCACACTATCCACTACTGCTCTGCCTCTGGTCTCTGTGCAAGGATAACCGCTCCTAAGCCATGGCCACTAAAGGTGCCCGTCTCCACCTTCCCAACATAACAGATCAGAATTCAAGCCATAACATGCAACACGAGTCATAGGAAAACAGCAGTACTCACTGTCTTCTCCTGGACACGGCATGCCTGGCTGCTCAGGGGTGCTGGGGAACACTGGATAGAGGAGAAAGAGCAGTGTGTCATTTGGTGCATCCTTGTGCCAGGCCCTGTGCCAGGCAGGCTACCCCGATGAACCGTCACACAAACTCTGCTGCTGATACACCTACTCTCAGGAGATGCTCCCTGTGGCAAAATTTTGGCAGCCCAAGGAAGCTGGTGTCAAATCTCCTTTTAAAGGACTTCAAAATGCAGTGAAAAACACAGGGGGAAAAGCCATCGGGGGACCTCAATGGCAGAGCTGCCCCCAGAATGCTCCTTCTGTGGGCAGTAAATTAACATGGGAAGTCAGGAGCTGCACCTACCTGGAGAATGGACTTCTGAAAGCACATTAGCTTCCATTTCGCACTCAAGGTAGAGTTCAAAATTAAGTATCTTAAAATATACCCTGGGCTTCCATAACAGATTATTAAAACAGAAGCTTAAAAAGTATTAAAACTTAGCTGAAGCAACCATTCCCTTAATGTAGAAAATAAAACGGGGTTTTTAAAGCATCAGAGCTTTTGGTGTTGAAAGACTCACTGCCATAATCAGGAGCGGGGCCAGGCTAGGTCCTTAGTGTAAACCACATTTACATAAAGAGCTACAGAAGCTGGAAATGTAACCAACTCCTAGCCCTGCACCAGGGAAAATGAGGAGCCCGCAGAAAACCACTGGGTTGGAGCTCTGGTCAAGTGCTTGGGATCGTCCGTCCCTGCCCACTCACCCTACCCCCAGCCACAAGCCTGGGCTGCACAAGAGTGAATGCAGACATCACTGGTCAGAACTACACTCAGACACCCTACAGAACCCCGAGTGCTGGGGGGCAGGCTGAAACTCCCAATTTTTAGACTATACTGAAATCAGAACAATTCTTATTTCTCATGACTCAATTTATGACACAGCTCTGAGCTTAACAAGCTGAGGACAGTTGTGAGCCAGGAGACAACACAGCAGGGTCACGGCCACCCCGTGCAGATCCAGGCACAGTCCCCTGCCCTGCCTGCCCTCATACACTCTGGATTGGGACCCTTTCACATTCTGAAAAGGCAGAAGCCAATGAGAGAGCCCAGGCTTCTGATGCACCCAGTGAAGCCAGCCTCCAGAGAATGGGGACGAGGACCAGCACCCAGAACCCAGGCCGCTGTATTCCAGAGAGAAGGAGCCTTTCTGACTTTATCAGCTACAGCAACTTCTATTTGGGTCAATAAAATATAAGATCAAAAACAAACCCAAATTGCACTAGATTCAACATCATTAAATTATCTGGAATTCTAAGATTTTCTTTAAAAAAGATTTTATTTTTCATTCACGACAGACACAGAGAAAGAGAGAAAGGCAGAGACACAGGCAGAGGGAGAAGCAGGCTCCATGCAGGGAGCCTGACGTGGGACTCCATCCCAGGTCCCCAGGATCACACCCTGGGCCAAAGGCGGCACTAAACCTCTGGGCCACCAGGGCTGCCCTGGAATCCTAAGATTTTATTTACTTATTTATGTATTTATTTATTTTTATTTATTTATTTATTTACTTATTTTTGTTTATTTATTTATTTACTTATTTATTTATTTTTGTTTTTATTTATTTATTTATTTATTTATTTATTTTATTTTTTTGGAATCCTAAGATTTTAAATCACAATCTTCCACGCAGCTTCCAGTCCCCAGGCCATCTCCCATCTCCCCAGACCACAAGGAGACCACTCCTCCCCTCCAGCCACCACTGACCGTGAATGATGAGCCCTTCATCCCTGCGCTGACAGGCCAGGCGGAAGGCCTCCTCCAGCTCCATTTGGGAGGACACAGTGCAGGGGTCACCTAGGTAGGGCAAGAGACATCACTGAGGCTGCCAGAGGCCTAAGGCAAAGGAGTACAATTCAAGTAGGGAAGGGCAGAGCCTGGCTGCTCCCGGCCAGGCACCCACCGCAGAGTTGGGGGAATCCAAGAACAGCTGGCTGGGCCTGGAAGTACGTCTGACTTCCAGGGACCCACAGCAGGAGGGAAGGAGTCCACCCAGAGCCCCCAGAAGTCCACCTAGAGAGCTAAACTCTGCCAATCTTCCCGGCTTGGGCAAGGATAAGGGTGTTCTTAGGTTGGTCCTAGATGAAAGGAAAGGCTCCCTGCCCCCATCCTGGATGGGAACATAGAAACACACAGAGCCCCTGCACCAGGGCCCAACTGCTGCTCCCCTATGCTGTCTGCAGCCAGCTGGACTGTGTTCCCATCCCCAGCCTTCTCAGACGCCTGTGTGACTTAGAGGGAGAAGGCTGGACAGGGAGGGAAGGACTCTGGCGCCCGAGCAACTTACCCTCCCCCTTTCCCTGACAAGATGAAAATAAGAAAGACTTATCCTTCCAAATCAGCCACTGGAAAGCCCAGGACAGAACGGAAGAACAGGGAAAGATGGCCAGAGCTGGTCCCAGGGGGACCGGGAGACCTCTGCCGCCCCTTCCCCATCTGCCCTGCAGGGGACTCTCCTCCCTCCCGACCCCCGAAAACACAGCTTCCTTTCCAGTAACCACTACAATAAGTGATTTCCAGCATCCTGACCCCAAAGACAGGTGTTAACTAGCTTAATGCCATCATTTTAAGGGGGCTGATCTCACTTCATCCACACAGAAGATTTAGAGATTTATAGTCTGACAGACACATGACCCAGGCCTACCTTCATTGTCCACCCACTTAAGGGTGAGCGGGTGCCCCTGACGGAGACTGCACATCTCTCGCACTTCATCACAGAGCTCCTCGAAGGTCATTGCTGCATCTAGGCTGGTGATCAGGATGTCCCTAGGGCAAAGAGGATGGACATGCTTCACCAAGGAGCACATTTAAATCAAATTAAATACTACTGATTGAGTTATTGGTTACATAAATGAAAATTCTCGCAAACAAAATATTACAGGCCTCTCAACAGAACTACTGACCAGTCTCATGGATGCCCCAGCACAGAAAGGAAAGATCTATCCTGTGCCTAGATGTGCCTAGATGGAGAAGTGGGGGTATCAGAAAGCATGGACTGTGGAAGCCGGGCAAGCACTTGCTCAGGCATCAAGTTCAAATTCCACTCAAAAGGTCACATAGGAGGGGTACAGGTGGGGTGGACAGTGCGTCCAGTTCAAGCCCACTGGCTTCATCAGACCTTCCCCCAAAGCTGATGGTGTGAACAGTAGACCAGACTGGAGCTGGAAAGAGGAAGACCCCCATGTGGTTGTTTCTGTGAGCTTAGTTAGACAAGGGCTGAGACTCAATCTGGCAAAGCAGGGTCTCCACCTCCATGGTACATTCATTACCTGGAAATACCCTCAAAACACGGTACTGCTGCATCCTGCTTGGACCCCACTCAGACCCTGGTGACGGCACATCCTCCAAAGGCCAACTTGGGGGCTCCCTATTTTTAACAATGACATCTTCAATGGGTCTGACCTTCTGTTGTGGCCCCGCTGTCCAAAACAACCTCCCAGCAGCCAGGCGGCAGCATAGTCCATCCGGAGTACCAGGACCCTGGAGGCCTGGATAAGTGAGCCCCTTGGGGGAGGGACCAGGGCAGGGGCAGCAGGAGGGAGTGGGGAGCAGGGGTAAGGCAGGAACCTCAGTACAGTCCAGGTACTACCTACCACCAAGGGAGAAAGGAAGAGTGTGGGAGGAGGAGGAGGAAGAGGGAGGGGATGAGGAAGAGAACAGGATGAGTGGACGCCTCATCAGCCCAGGAACCAAACCCAACAGGTCACATTACTGGCAGTAACCAAAGCACTCTCCAGGGGCCAAAGTAGGGGGCAGGGCTGGGGGCAGCAGGCTCCCTCCAGAACTCCCAGGCTCCAGTCCACTTTGCCTGCCCCCACCCCTCCACCCAGTGCCTGACACTGCTTCCTTGAGCCCAGCCTGGGGGCAGGCTGGGGGGCTGGGGGGTGGGGGGTCCCATCTCCACCCACCCCGGGCCAAGCGGCTGGGGTGTGGACTTCCTCACCCTGAGGACCAACTCTGATTTTTCACAAAGTGGCTTATTGCTCAATCCCACAGTTCCTGGCTGGGAAGAGGACTGTCAGATATGGGGACAGGCTTTCCACCGGGTTCACCAGCCAGAGAGCCAACCTGTTCTGGCCCTGCATGAGTCCACAGGCAGACCTCTTCAGGTGGGCTGGCCACGGTCCCCCCAGAAATCACTCCTCCCCAGAGCCCTGTCACCCACTCTGCCAGGTGACCCAGATGACCATGGCAGAAGGCACAGGACAGGTGTGACCTGAGACCCCAAAAGAGGTGCCCTCACCGAGTCAAGAGCCCCAGGCTCCTCCTCAATCTGGAGGATGCAGCAGGAGGCGCACCTCTGGGGAGACCACGGGCGTCAAGCAGCCGCAGCATCAGGGTTTTCGCTGCCCCCGAGCGCTGGGGGCTGAGGCCGGATCCCGGCCGGGCCGCGGGCGCCGCGCCACCCCCCGCACCACCAGCAGGGCTGCCCCGCGGCGGCGGAGGGTGCGCGCTCCCGGGCGTGGCCCGGCGCGCCCGGCCTCTGACCCCTGAGCGGTGCCCGCTCGCCCCATTTTACCGCGGGCACATCGAGTCCAGGGCGCCGCGCGGGCGCGGAGCGGATCAGAGTCCGAAAGATCGGCTCCAACAGAGCGGCGCCTAGGGACTTAGGGGGCCCCCGCCCCGCCCCGCCCCGCCCCAGTGGGCGCGCCCGCGGGCTGCCCGGTGCCCCTCACCTTCCCCGGGATCGTGCCGCCGAGCCCTCCGGCCGGGTAAACTGGGAAACGCCTAGGAAACCCGGATTTTTACAGCTCGGCCGGCGGTTTTCATGTGACAAAAACTTCAGTGCTCACAGGTCCGTGGCCTTCACGTCCGGCCACCTTCGCAGAGGCAGGGTCAGCGCCGCGCCAGCGCCGCACGGACCCGGGGAGCGAGGGCCCGGCGCGGCCCCCACCGGCGACCCCGCCCGCCCGGGGCGCCCCCTCCCTCCCGCGCGCAGCGGCGGCCGCTCGGGCCCCGACGGCGGGCGCGCTCACCCGCTGTGGTGCGCCTTCAGGCGGACGCGGCAGCCGCTCCCGTGCATCTTGGGGCCGGTCCTGCTGGGCATGGCGCGCTCGGCCGGCCGCGGTCAGCCGTCAGCCGTCAGCCGTCAGCGCGCGGGCCATGGGCACCCGGCGGCCGGCCGGGGCGCCAGGTGGGGCCGGCGGCGGAACGCGGAAGGGCGCGCGCGGCGCGGGGCCCCAGGGCGCGGGGCCGGTCACCTCCGCGGAACCTGGACGGCGGGCGGGCGGGCGGGCGGGGGCTCGGCCCGCGGGGGCGCGCGACGGGAGCGCACGGACTCCCGGCGCCAGGCCCGGGGGCGGGGGGTGCGGAGGGTCCGAATATGGCCGACCCGGGGCCCGGCGGGCGGCCAATCGGCGGGACGGGCGGTCCCGGGGCGGGGGCGGTGGCACCTGCGGCCAATGAGGGCGAGGCGGGGCCGCCACCTGGGCCAATCCCCGGGGGTCCCCGCGGCCGCGACCCAATGGCTCGGCGCGGGGCGGTCTACCTGTCGGGCGGGGCGCGGCCCACCTGCGGCCAATGGAAGCGCGCGCGGCCCGGCTCTGCCCGGCAACGGGAGGCGGCGCGCTGCGGGCCCCGCGCTCTGGCCCCTCGGCGAGGTGGGCTCCCGGGGCCGCGCTCCCCGGGGGGGCCCCTCCGCCGCGGCGCCCGGGAGCCCGCTGCGAAGGCGGGCCGTGGGGACTGCCCCATCCCAGACTCACGCAACCGAAACTCCGGCAGTCCGCGCGGACGCGCGCTGCGGGACCCGGGGCGAGCTCGAGTCCGAGAGGTTTGAGCCGCGGAGCCAGCGTCACGAGGACGGTCCGGCCCCGCTGGTTCCCTGGCCCCGGCCGCCCTCCTCCCCGTGCCGAACCCAAGATCCCGCTGTCTACACTAGCTGGCGGTTGCCTCTGCTCCGGTTGACTCTTTGGCCGGGACGAGGACCCTGCGTTTGCCCACGTCGCCCACGATCTTCATTTTTGTTTTGTTTTTTGTTTTAAGATTTTATTTATTTACTCATGAGAGACAGAGAGAGAGAGAGAGAGGCAGAGACACAGGCAGAGAGAGAAGCAGGTTCCATGCAGGGAGCCCGACGTGGGACTCGATCCCGGGTCCCCAGGATCAGGCCCTGGGCCGAAGGTGGCGCTAAACCGCTGAGCCACCCGGGCTGCCCCACGATCTTCATTTTTGAGTCCACACCTCCGTGGGTCGTCATAACTGCTGCACTTGATCCGGATTAGCGCCTCTGAACACCCTCCCTGCCCGCTCCTCAGCGGTCGTGTCGCTGCCTGGTTGCCTCCACGTGGCCCACACCGGCGTTTGTTTGTAGGACCTCACCTGGGCACCACGTGGGCACCCCAGATTCGGGTCTGCACTCGCTCCTCCCCGCCAAGCCCCCTCCTCCCCTTCCCCACACCACCCAGGGGGCAACCTCTGACCTGGGACTCCAGGCCCGCCAAGCCTTCACTCCTCACCTGGACAGGCTTCTGGTACTGGGTACTCACACTCCCATTCCACGGAGGCTTCCTGGTACCTCCTTGGTACTAGGCTCTGGGGTGAGCCTGGAGAACCAAGTGGACGGTGATTTATGGTCGTGGAACTCATCATCTCCAGAGGGATGGACACAGAGAAACCTGTTGAAAGCCCATCTCTCACCTACTTAGGATGCTGTCAACTCTCCCTTGGTAAAACACAGCAAAGGGCTCTACAGGTCACATCTGTCCATTCTCTGCTCTCTTTACAACAAAACTGCCAGGAGCCTCTGCAGCCAGCATCCCTGCCACATTCTCTTGAGCACCTCCCCACAATCTCCCTACACACACACACACACACACACACACACCATCATCACTGACTCCTGTGTTTTAAATACAATGGTTAGTTCTCAAGACTTTTTCTTGATTGGCTCTTGGCAGTGGTCTGACCCCTCCTAGAAGGTCTGACCCCAAGATGCTGCTTTCTGCTGTTTCACCCTGCTCTCTCCTACGTCTCCCTCCGCTGCTTCCTCCTGGTCTCACTCTCAAATCCCCTACTGCCCCAGCTTCTCTCTCCTGCTTAGGGCTGCTCCCAACACCAACCTAAGCTAAATTGCTCCCCTGGACTCCTGAGCCTGATTCCCCACACACACACCTCTCATCCCAGCAGAAGCCCCTCAGCCATGTTCTTCCCCATCTCTGTCAGTGCCAACCCCACTTTTCTAGGTGCTCACTCAGAAAACCTCCTCTCCCTCTTATACCCCACATGTATTTCCAGATTCCTACACATCTCACCACCTCTGCTGCTACCACCTAGTCCCTGCTATATCCTTTGTGCAGGGATTTTTGCAGCAATCCCCCAATGTCCTTAAAAATGTAAGTCAGTCCATGTCCATCTATCAGGGGTTCAAGACCCCCAGGGATTCCCACTGTTCTCAGGAAAAGATCATAGGTCCTACAAGATGTGAGGCCCCATTCCTTTATCTCCCACCATTCTCATCCTGTCTCACTCACCTCCAGATACCTAGCCACTTTGCTTCCCCTTGCCTCAGGGCCTTTGCACATGTTGTTCCCTCTCCCAGAAGCACCTTTGCTCAGACCCACACTTCCTTTGAGTCTCCACTTAATATCCCTGATGCCTGTATTGCTCTGCTCCCCCATCCCACCCCATTGGTTATTCCTCCATAGCCCCAGCATGGGCATGTAGAGCTCTTGGCTGTCAGTTGGGCATGAAGGGAAATGGAGTATGAGGGTTTGCCATGCCAGGGGAGCAGTGTGGTGCTCATGGGGATGAGCAGGACCAGAGAAGGCAAGTGTGTGGGAGGCACCTCTTCCTGTGCCTGGCCCACCAAGCAGCCCATGGCCAGCACTGTGGCCTCGTCCCCACAGCTGTCCAGAGCCCAGCCTGGCACGTGCCCTAGGCAGGGCTGGCTGGTGGAGATGAGCACAGTTACATCTCAGTGGGCACAGGCTGTCACCGAATGGAGAGGGGTCCTCTGATCCCCTACAGCATCTCCCTGGTACTCTGACCTCCTGCCCTTAAGGCAGGGAAGGAGGCAGTTCTTGGTGGACAGCCATCCCACTGCATGACCATTTCTCCCACACGCCCCACCAGACACGACAGCCCAAGTCTGGCCCCAGAGTCCTTTCTCACCAGGGAAGCTCTTGCTAGGGTAGGAGCCGTGAAGGAACTGACTTCACCTGCAGATCCCAGCTGACATGTGGAACCTCTATCCTGGCAGCTGGGACCAGCGTCTGGTACTGCCTTGCCCCCAATCCTTTTTGGGGGAAGTCAGGAGGAGAGCCTGAGGTGCTGAGCTTGAGGGCCAGGAGTGGGGGAGGGTGAATACGGGAGGCTGGGGTGTCTGTTCTCTGTAAGGGTGGGGGTGGGGAGAGGCATACTCCAGAGGGAGGGCCAGGGGAAGGCTCCACTCTTTGGTCTCTTACACATCCTGCCCCAGGCTGGGGTGAGGGCACAGGGGTCATCTGCCATGCCCAGAAAACTAACCTGGTCTCCAGACACCTCACAGGACTGCCCCCAAGCATGGAGGGCTTTGGATTTTCATTGTCTTCACCAAACAGCTCTGCAAAACAAGGGGTCCCACCTCCCCACCAGGCCTGTAGACAATCTCCAGACGGTGGGCAGCCACCTGCCCTAAGCCCCTATCCTTTCCCACCCTACCATTAGAGGGTGTGGTCCTGACCAGCAGGCAGGTGGTAGTGCAGGCCTTGTGCTCTGGCAGCAGACACAGGCTGTTTGTTCCCAAATTTTCCAACCACTCCCCACTCCACACGTGACAGAGGTTGGGACCCAGTCAGCATAGGCCACTGCTGTGTCTCCACAGGGCCTGGGTGTCTGGCACATTGTGGGATGAATGAGTGAAGCAGTGAGTAGGCAGGGAACCCTCAGAATTGCCACGCCAGGCCCTGCTCTGAGGGGCACTGGGCAGGGTTCCTGCTTCTGCAGTCTGCCAAGTAAGGGAGCTGGGGAGTGTGAGGCAGGGAGGTGGCCTTGGTCGCCCACGGACAGACCTGCCAAAGGCCCCGGGGCTGAGGGCAGGTCCCTTCCACCTCTCAGCAGCTTCTGTGTTTCCCAGATCTCCCTGCAAACACATCATGTGCTTTCAAAATGACAAACATTTATTTCCAAAATGAAAAAATACGAAGGTGTGGTTTTTTTAAAAGGGATTATAAAAGTGATAGAGGCTTGCTGGAAAGCTTCAACATCACAGAAGGGTGTCAGGAGAACTCTGCTACCCCACCTCCCTCCTCTCCTAACAGATTCCCCTGGGGTGGTGTCCCCTCTCTTGTCAACTGGGACCCCAGAGCAGGTGCGGTGCTGGTGGGGGAAGAGGGTGGCCAGGCCCCAGCTAGCTTACCCTGATTTTCTAATGTGAATGTTCTTTATGAGAATGCTTTCAAATGACATTGAGATGCTTTAGGGGAAGGGTGAAAGCCAGGCGAAGTGTATGCTCCGTGAGACACATCAGACACAAGCAAAGGCCTCCCATGGGGTGCCTCCCAATGGGACCTTCCTGCAGAACCCCCCCAGAGGTCTGTCTTCCTCATCAGAGCTCACGGACTGCATTTGTGCCAGCTTGGGACTGCCCAGAAAGAGGTGGCTATCAGGGGCTGGCATGTCTGGGAGCCTGTGGGGTGGAGACCCCTCGTCCTCCTGCCAGGTGTGACACTGCCCCAGGCAGTGAGGACCACAGCAGAGTCTCAGGAAACCCAGGGTGTGTGCTTGGCGCACAGCTGTGGGAGGAGCAGGGCAGCAGGTGTTTCCTTTCTTTGTCATAGATCACGGGATTTGGAAAAACTGGTTCAAGAGACAACATTCACTTCACTGGCTCATTAATTTGTTCAGCAGATGTTGACCAAGGGCCTACTGGGTGCCAGGATACAGAGGGGACTCAGGCAGACATGGCGGCTCTGTCATGGGAACTGCACACTGGTGGAGAGACAGACCACTGTCATTGGTCACATGACAGGGCAGTTTATTGGAGAGAGCCCAGTCTGACCAGGTCCCTGGGAGACAGTGTGACAATGGGATGAGGATGTGTGCGGTGAAGCAGGAGAGCAGGACAGGCAGGTTGGGTGGCTCGTGCAAAGGCTCTGTGGCCCCAGGAAGCACGGTTGTGTGGAGGTGTCAAAGCAAGGCTGCAGAAGCTGCTGGAACAGACCCTGAGGGGCCTCTAGGACCATGTTAAGGAGAGTGGGGGAGCCAGTGGCAGCCCTGGGAGCTTCCAGAAAAGGTTGCCCCGTTCCCTGGGCAAGGTCCTGGCCAGAGGGAGAGGGAGAGGTGTGTCTTCATCTCTATGGGCTTCTGGGCCTGAGTGTGTGTCTGTCTCCATGTGTGTCTGTGTGTATTGTGTGAGTATCTTATTAACGCAGAGTGTGTATCGCATTTGTGTGTTTCTGTATGGATGTGTCCGAGGCAATGGTGTGCATCGACGTGCCAGGGACCAATGTATTACTTCTCTGATCCAGGTTCACCATTTCCTACCTGTGAGTATAGATGGCATTCCTTCGGGCCAAGGGTGCGGGTTTCTGGCTCCGGGCACTGCAGGACCGTTCATCGCAGCGGGGCCAGCCTGAGCGCGGCAGGTGCAGCGGCGGCCCCAGCCAGCCCCTCTCCTCCCACCACGGCGCGATGCTGCACTGTCCCAGCAGAGGGCGCCAGAGGGACGCGGCCGGAGGAGGGGTGCCGCCTGGTCAGGGCAGGTGGGCGGGGTGTGGGCTGAGGGCATCCTGACACACACCCACCCACCCCCCACCCACCCACCCCCCCCCCGCCCAGGCCCAGAACACAGCTCAACTCCTGCCTGAGGAGAGGCGCCCCCTCAGCCCCAGGGTGCTAGGCCTGTCTCTACCTGCAGTCACTGTCCACAGCTTCATTGTCCATTGTATCAAGTGGTCCCTGTTCAGTCACTGGCTAGACCTGGGTGGGCATGGTCTGCGTGTGTGTGTGTGTGTGTGTGTGTGCTGCGTGTGCGTGCTTGTGCACCATGTGTGTTTCAGTGTGCATGCACTGGTGCAGGTGCTGGGAGAGACATTGTCTGGCTGAGGCAGAACAGCTAGGAGGGTGGGTTCCTAGGTCCAGGGGCTGCAGAGACACTGACTGCTCCAGAGATCTGGATGCCACTGTGCCAGCCACTCCTACATCCAACCAACTCTCACACAGAGGCCTGCAGCTGACATTGTCCCATCATCCAAGCGAAGAACACTGAGGCACCAGCACCCCTGGGTGCTGCCTGGGACAGTCCCTGGGACGTGGGTATCACAGGTCCATTTTCTGAATGAGGACTTGAGGGTCTGGGTGTCCCAGTGCTTTGTCCATGGTCGTGGGGCTGGCAAGGTGTGGGGCCAGGACAGCCTGGGCCAATGGGGGCACACTGCACATCTCTCCTTTCCTGCTGGATGTGTCTACTTTCCTTGGGGCCCCTGACAAGCAGGGCCAGGGCACCACGGAGGGTGAGGCCCTTCCCCTCCTGGGAAATGGAATCTCTCCCACTTTTAATCCCCTCAGCTGCCTGGGATTATATTTAAAACCCCAAGCAAGCCTGACATGCATTTGAGGAGGCAGCACCCAAAACCACGGTCACCATGGCAATGCCACTCCACGGGGGCTGCATATGGGTGCTATTTTAGCCATAAGAAAACCATAGTTAACTAGAAGCATCACAGGGAGACACGATGACAGAGTGAGACAGGCCTCCAGCTGCCTGGCCGAGCCCTTTGTCTGTCCGCCCAGGTGGAAGCCTGTCCATGCACAGCTGTGGGGGCAGGGGACACACTGGGCCTTGGTAACTCCACCTGGCCGAGCCCACCCTCCACTGTCTTCTTTGCCTTTTACTCAA
The DNA here is from genome assembly GCF_048164855.1 of Canis lupus baileyi. Lineage (NCBI taxonomy): Eukaryota > Metazoa > Chordata > Mammalia > Carnivora > Canidae > Canis > Canis lupus. Next base: position 31,953,626 of record NC_132840.1, read on the forward strand.
AGACTGAGATGGGGGCCCCCCAGCAGGCCACAGAGCTTGGCATTATGTGTAAACTGCTCTGGAGTTAGGCTTCCAGGCTGCCATGGTGTCCAGTAACCCCTTCCTGGGAAGGGACTGGAAGGTGCAGCTGGGATCACTTTCTAGAAAGCAAGGTGACAGTGTGCATCCAGAGCCTTTAGATCTCATCATTCCAGTTCAGGAAATCCGTTGTAAGGAGAGAACTGGGTGTGCAAACCTCTATGAGTCCCAGGCAGCTGTCCTGATGTTTGCAGGGTCAGGGGCAGGAGGTGACATGGCTGGCTGCAGAACAAAGGCAAAGTCCACCACAGGCCCCACATGACCTTTGAGAGCTGATGTTGTGCACAGACACATGCACAGTTGATGCCACCAGGTCCCAGGCAGGACTGGGGCTGCCGACCAGCCCCAAGGGAGCCCCCTGTGCTGGGGCAGCTCTCAGCCTCTCCTGTGGGTATCAGAGGCCACCTAACCTTCTGTAACTTTACCTCCGTCTTCTCCGGCCTTCCTCCCAAGCCTGTGCACTCAGCGGCAGAATGACAAAATGACTCAAGTTTTCACCTGAACCGTTGATTCAAACAGCCTCCTAGGTTCTGCGTGGGCTCCCTCATCTCTATACTTGCCTCCCCTACAAAGACGCATCTGGGTGCTGTGGGAGGGGACTGCTGCTAACTCACGGGCGGTCGCAGGAGGGGCCGTCAGACCCTTGCTGGGCTGGCTGTGGCGAGCAAAGTGAGCAAGAGTAGGCAGCTCTGACCCCACCATCCCATCTGCACCCACAGCTGAGGCACTTTCTGGGATCATGAGGCCGTTGTGAAGAGACATCAGAAGACATGAGAGTCCGGGTTCAGAGACAACCTGATTGCTCTCAGTACAGAGAGTAGTGGGAACAGTGAATTTGCCTCAACCTGCTTGCCCCCGAGCCCCACAGGAGAATACTCTGTGTGCAGTGGGTTCTGTGACAGGAAGTGAACCCCGAGCTCAGGGAACCCAGGTATATCACAATATCTGGGCAGGAAAAAAAAAACCCACCCTTTCTCAGGGGGGAGATAATTCCAAACTGTTCATTCAACAAACCTCCTTGAAGACATGGTCCAGAGCAAGAGGCAGTCGGCATCTTGCCAATAAGATGTGCAGAAACAGAGACAGGAAACTGTCTCCCAGCAGGAACTTGGGGTGCTGCTTCTGGACCCAGCAAGTCCCAGCAACACCCCAGGAGGGGCGGCCTCTCTATGGTCCTTGCTGGCTCTTCCAAACCTCTGCCTTTTCAGGTGGAGCTCCAGCCTCAGTGGACCCAGAGCAGGCACCCCAGAGGTTCAGGAGAGCAGGCCACACAACCTGCCTGTCCTGTCCTTGTTGTCTGTCCGCAGCACACTTCCCCCTGAACTGAGCCGAGAATGGGAGCAAATGTGCCCTGATGCATGTCCCTCCTCCATGCACAGCACACATCACATGCCATCCTGGGAAACCAGCTGTCTGAAAAGTCAAAGCCCCAATTACAGTGTTTCCCAAATCCCATGGTATCAAGTCACTGGCCCTGGGGTTGGACAAGCAGTCAGCTCCCGTGAGCCTATGACCCTTCCCTGCCTCCTCCATACTCTGAATGCCTTCTCCCTGCAGCCCCCTGGCCTTCCCCATTCCTCAGGCTCACTGCTGCTCCCCTGGGACAGCAGGCCTGAGGCCTGTGCTATGCCACCCTGAGGAGTAAGTCTGAGTCTCCTAGAACCGCCCTCCTGAGCCCAATGGCAGCTGAAAGTGTTTAGGAAATGTCCAAGGCACAGCTGGACTGCCAGGTTACACTCTTGCTGCAAATCCTATCTTGAATATCTAAACCCAAATACTGACAGTAGCCTTCTTTTTTCATTTCTTCTTCAACAAGGCTTATCACCCCCAAACCAGGCAGGTGGGGGCCTTGAGCTGACCCATAAAAAATAATAGCATTTACTGAGTGGCGTGAACTATAGGCTCTGCTCTAAGTGCTTTTTATTACCTATGTGACCAGTCAGTTCTCACAACTGTGAACCATCATGACCCCATTCTACAGAAGAGGATGTTGAGGTCCTAGGATGGTGAGTTCCTTGCCTGAGGTTAGGTAGACAGAAGTGCTAGCATGCCAGGTGGTCTGGCTCCAGAGCCTGCGCTGCCAGCAGGAGCATCACAGGACTTCTCAAGAGGAAGTCCCACCCAGGAAGGCCCAAGAAAGGGATAAGCTCTTCTGTCACCCTGCCCAGACGGCTGCATCTCTTCTACTGAAAATCCCTGACTTCTTGGCCAGAGATGCTGTTGGTGCCCTGTGCCACATCCCTGGGCTCACCTCTGATTTCAGAGCAGCGGGGTAGGTGGTCCTCCAGCGCACGGGCAGTGTCCTGTCTTGTCCCATCGCTGGCCTGCGCCAGGACCGTGTCTGACCTGCTCAGCCCAGGGCAGCCTGAAAGGGTGGGAAGTTAATACCCCTGGGGGCAACAGTCAAGCCCTGGAGTATGGCAATCCATCCTTAGAAGGTGTTTCTACGTGGCTCCTCAGGGGGTCTCCGGGAGGTGCAGACAATACCCCTATCCATGTGAGCTGCCCCCAGTACCCAGCCAGCTCAGGAACACAGACCCCACGGCTTTTCCCTCCTTGCCATCTCTCTGCACTGGCTCACTGCTCCCTCCTGGGCCCTTCTCAGGTGATACCGGGAACTGAAGTCATGGCCAACTCTGCCTTCAGGTACCATGCAAGTGTAGGGTTAGGTCACCCACTAGTATGATGACAGAGTATGTATGTATGTAGGGTTAGGTCACCCACTAGTATGATGACAGAGTATGATGCCTGCCAGTGGGACGTGGGATGGTAACCAGCCTGCAGAGCCCTCGCTGTGGTGGGCTGCAGAACCATGTATGGCATGCTGTGAAAGCCAAGAAGTTCTCCCCAGCATTTAAGGAAGCCTTGCTGCCTCCAGCCAGAGGGCAGGTGGTGCTGAAAATTAGGCCACAGGTACAGTCATATGAGTGAGAAATCCCAGGGAAGAATGGTGGGTGGCCTTGACAGGTTCCTGAGGGGAAGGTGTCCAGCCTGGGCCTGGTTTGGGGTCATTGTGAGGTATTTTCTGCAACTCCAGACAAGAGAAGCTTCCTCTCCTGAAACAAATGGGACATGAAATGGGAGGACAACTCCCAGGTGAATTTGCTCACCATCCCAGGGGGCCTTCCTTGACGCTTTCCGATGGGAGCTTGCAGAGACCCACCACAGGCCTCTTGAGCTCCACTGGACTTCCAGCCAGAAGGAAAGACAAGAAGACACAGGAAAGCTTGCACCCAGCTGGTCCTGCTGTCTTTTGCCCTGTATGCCCCACTCAAAATTACCAAATGTGGTATTTGTAGCTTCTGCAAAATGACACTTGTGGTGTGAGTTCATGGTGGCTGCTGTAACAATGACCACAGACTGTGGGACTGAAAGCCACAGAACTTTACTGTGTCCCAGGCTGGAGGCTCAAGTCTGAGATCAAGGTGCCAGCAGGCTGGGTCCTTCTGGAGGCCCCAGTGGCCATCTGTTCCTGGCCTTTCCCCAGCTTCTGGTGCTGCTGGCAACCCTTGATGCTCCCTGGCTGATAGACATGTCAGTTCAATCTCTGCCTCTGTCTTCACACGAACTTCTTTTCTGTGTCCCTCCGTGTGTCCTCCCATATAAGGATACCAGTGGCTGGATTTAAGACCCACCCCCTTCCAGCATGACCTCATCCTAACCTACATCTTCATTACATCTTCAGAGACCCTACTTCCAAAGAACATCACATTCACAGGTGCCGGGATGAGGACTTAACACATCTTTCAACCTATTATACTTGTTGTCTCCAGAATCTGCCCCTGCCTTCCCTCTTTGCATCCAGACCAGTAGCTGGGACCAGGCTTGGTCTGAGCAGGGATGTTGAGTACCTCATGGGAGGGAGTAGCTTCCTCCCAGAGGGATTGCAGCTCCTGGCTAGGCAGCTCCTGACTAGGTACTGGCAGGAACCTGAGGTCAAGCATGGGAGCAGCTCTGGAGACTGTTGGATGGGGGTGTATGGAATCTGAGGCTGGGCAGGGGAGAGTGTACTGATACAGGGGCAGTCACCTACAACTAAGCATTAACATCTCCGCAGATGGAGCCAGCCTTAATACACTTGGGGTGGCTCTCAGAAGCTGGGCCGTGATGGTGGCCAATACATATGAGGCAGAAACACCAGAGTATCTTTGGAAGAGTGTGAGGTATGGGCCCAAGGCCAGGAGGGGGGCTATTGGGATGAGTTCATGGGAACCAGCAGCTTACTGGGTCCCCAAGGGGGCTTGGAAGACATGCCTTCCACTAACGTAACAGGAAAGGGTACCAGCATTGCCAAGAAGCTCAGCCAGGGCTGATCCAAATGGCCAGTGTAACAGGTAGAAAGCCACCATGAGAGCTGCAGCAGGAGGGGTGTGGCTGCGCGTGATCAGGGTCAAGGTGGGGCCGTGATGGTGATGGGAAGAGACTCTAGAGGGAAGCCAGGTGCCTGTGGGAATCTGTGGCGCTGGCTCAGAGACCCTGGCAGCCCCGGGTGGACAGATGAGCAACTAACTAGGGCATCGCCTGACTTGCATGAACAAGGATAATCAAGCACTGGGATGTCCAAGGCTGATGTCAACACTCCTTCCCGGAGGGACCAGCATTCCAGTCCACACCCCTGTTGCTTAGAGAGGTTCCAGCGCCTCACGGAAGGGCTCCACACTACCCCACACGCATATGTGCCACACATTCCCCTGGAGTAACTCTACTCTGGACAAAGGATACCCATAATTTTGAAGGACTTTTTTTTAAAGGTTTTATTCATTCATGAGAGACAGCAAGAGGGGCAGAGACTCTCAGAGGCAGAGGGAGAAGCAGGCTTCATGCAGAGAGCCTGATACGGGACTCAATCCCGGAACCGCGGGATCACGCCCTGAGCAAAAGGCAGACACTCAACCGCTGAGCCACCCAGGCGTCCTGTTGAAGGACTTTTTGATACAGGGTCTGGGTTGACAGTGGTACCAAGAGACCCAAGATGTCAAAACTGGCCCCCAGGTGGTACGAGGGCTTATGAATGTCGAGTGATGGATGGAGTCCTGGCCCATGTCCCCCTCAGAGTCGATCCAGCAGGCTTGTGGACACATCCTATGATCATTCCCTGGTTCCCACCTGCTTCATGGTGGATTTATTTGGCAGCTGCCAGAGTCCTCTCATGTTTCCTATCCTGAGGGGTGAGTGCCCTGTGGTAGAGAAAGCCCAGTCACCGTGTGAAGCTGCCCTCATTCCCCAGCAGAGACAGTGACTTGGAAACACTTCTTCCAGGTTGAAGGACAGATGCGAACGCCAACCTCAAAGACAGAGAATTCGGGAGTGGTGCCCCCTTCACATTCCCATTCAGGCCGCTGGCACGGCCTTTGAACAAACCGGATGGAGGGCAGTAAGCGGAACAGGGCAGCAACTCCAATGCCCTGGAGCCGGCAAGGGTGTCTGCCAAGGATAGCCTCTGCTTCTAGGTGTGCAGATTGCTCCAGTCACTGTGTTACACCCACTCTGCCTATGGACAGCTGAGTGTGCCCAGACTGCTGTCCTGCCCTAGCGCTGGGTGAGCTCTCCCTTGCTGTTACAATATGGCACACGGGGCCCTCACTCCCTGCACATCTGATGGACGTCTCATGGGTTCATTTACTGAGGATGTTCTGTTCATTGGACCTGCTGAAAAAGAAGTGGAAGTAACCTGTGTGTCCTGGTGAAACACCTGCTGGCCAGAAGTCAGAGAAATCCTACAAGAATTCCAGGTTCTAAAAAAAAAAAAAAAAAAAAAAAAAAAGAATTCCAGGTTCTGCCACATTTGGGGATTTCAAGGGGTATGACAGTCTGGCTCATGCTGGAACGTTCCCTTAAAGATAAAGGGCTTGTTGCACAGTACACGGTGCTTGGTGGGCTTCTTTGAATGGTGGAAGCTACAAATGCCACATTTCCTGTATTTTGAATGAGGCATAAAGAGAAAGGACAGCAGAGGCAGGTTGGGTGCAAGCTTTCCTGTCTTTCCTCCTGAATAGAAGTCTAGTTGGAGCTCGAGAGGCCTGTGGTGGGTCCCTGCAAGCCCCTGTCAGGAAGTGTCATGGAAGGGCACCTGGATTCTGGAGCAAGGCCACAGCAGAGAACCATGTGCCCCATGAAAAGCAGCTCCCAAGATGAGACTGGGCCCTGGCACCAACCAGGACCATGGTACCTGGCCACAGGCCATGGCACGGTAACACACCCAGAGCTGCCTACCACGGCATTGCTAAGTGGGCACAGTCACTGTCTGGCAGACAGTAGAAATGCATTGCATGGCTTAGAATCAAGTGAGTCTCAAGAGTCAAAAAGTTACATGAAAAGTGGCCCAGGTGACCAGGTCAGCTATACCATGGAATCAGAGCCTCCCTTCAGTGCAAGTCTGTGGCCTCATGGGGGGCTGGGGTCCCTACAATCATGTGACAGAGGGGAACCCACCTCCATCCTGGTTCACAGATATCATGCCAGCATGATACGTTGGACAGAGGTGACAATGGACCGTTGTGCCACTTGCCCCACTCAAGAATGTCCTTGAAGAACAGTGGTGAGTACAAATCCTCCAGAGGCCAGAAATCTGAGCAGGATGCTTGGTTTTCAGTTTTGCAGGATTCACCTCTGGGGGCTTCCACATCAGTGGCACAGAGTGGGCCACGGCAGCAACGCACGTCCAGTGAGGGCCAAGCGGCTACCAAAGCAAGCAGAGGTGCTGGTCAGGGACAGATAGGGGGTGGTAGGGAAAAGGATGCCTCTCAGTTAATGCCTCAGTAGAACCTGCAGCCATAGGGATCGACTGTGTCTTCTTGTGCTCATCGAGGTTGTCTTTGTTGGTGGCGCTGTGACAGTCACCACCTTGAAGCACCAGCGATGTTCTGAGCAGACGTGAGCACTGCAGGGATGACTGCCCACTGCCAGGACCCCTGCACTGCACCTGCCACAAGCAGCAGCCTTTCTAGCACTTTCCACAGTGTCTCCAGGCTGTCCTCTGCTTACAGGCAGGGTGGCCCTGGGGTGGCAGTGGGTGATAAATGCCCCAGCTCCTCCTTCCTCAAGAATACCTCAGAGGTGCATTCCAATGTTGGGCAGGGGCTTCCCAGCAGGATTGGGACCCAAGTGCCCCAGGCCATAAGGCACCTTCCAGCGTTTTCTGCTTCCTGCACTCTTGCCTCCACATCACCCCCAAACTGCGTTAAACAGTGTCCCCCCAAATTCATGCCTACCCAGGCCTTATTTAGAAATAAGGTTAAGATGAGTCCTTAAGGGCAGCCCGGGTGGCTCAGCAGTTTAGCACCGCCTTCGGCCCAGGGCGTGATCTTGGAGACCCGGGATCGAGTCCCACATCGGGCTCCCTGCATAGAGCCTGCTTCTCCCTCTGCCTGTGTCTCTGCCTCTCTCTCTGTGTGTGTATCTCTCATGAATAAATAAATAAAGTCTTACAAAAAATATATAAGTCCTTAAATCCAATGACAGCCGCCTTTGTAAGAAGAGGATACACAGAACGGTGCCACGTGTCCACAGGCAGAGATTGGGTGCTGCATCTCTAGCCAAGGGACATGAAGATCCCTGGCAGCAGCAGGAGCTGGGACAGACCCCCCCCCCTCTCCAAACAGCATCCAGAGGGCAAACCTGCCCACGCCTTGATCTTGGACTTCTGGCCTCCAGACCAAGAGAACAAATTTCTGTTGTTTCCAGCACCTGGTCTGTGGTCCTTTGCCGTGGCAGCCCCAGGAAAGTCATCCCTCCTGAATAAATGCACTGCTCCAAAGCCCTCGTCCCAGGCTTGGCTTTGGAGAGAACCCAAATGATGTCCCCCAGGTGCTGGGGATGTGCCCCTGCTGTGGGCAGGAGAGCAAAATGGGGTCACTACCCCGGACCCTCCGGACTTGGGGAGGAGCTGTCCCAGCTCTCAGGGAAGCATTTCAAAGGCAGCATTGACAATGCACATTCCAGCGTCTGCCAGAGACAACACACGAGGAAGCCAGCAGCCCCCCAAAACTGTCCTGCTGCAATGAGACACATCCGGAGGCAGCCTCCCCTCCCCACCATCCCCTCCCCATCCTCCCGCCAGCCCAGATGCCTGTAATACGGGAACTGCTGGCACCCCCTTTCTGAGCTGGGCCTGCTCAGCTGCAAACCTCGATCCGCCCCGGCCTTCAATCTGCCCATCTCATCACCCCCGGAATAGAACTCAGCGTTTATAAAGCACCAGCCCTTCCCGTCCCTTTTTTCTGGCCCTGTAAATATGTGGGCAGAAATAGCAGCCTGCAGGCTGGAGCGAGTGATTGCTGGGTGCGGAACCAGGCGAAGGCTCCTGCCCGGGTGGGCCTCGACGCGTGGGTGCCCGAGGCGGGCACAAAGGCCGGCTTTAAATAGCTCCTTGTGGGTTATGTGCCGCAGAGAGAGGGCAGCCTGCAAGCCACAGGGAAGGTGAGGACAGGCAGGCATGGGGCCGGCAGGGGGGCGGGGGGGGGGGGGGGAGTGTCCTGGCAGCTCAGCAGCTCCGTGAACCTTGAACCAACCTGCACATCCCCTGAGGCCCACGGGTGCAGCTGACCCCACCCGGCCTTCCTCCATACAACATAAGGCTTGGGACAGCACCCTAGCTGCCTCCAGGGTTGAGGAGGACGGGCAGCCTTGAGCCCCGCCTGGTAGCTTCTGTGCACCATCTGGAGCTGGAACACCCTACCCCGGGGAGTCCTCCAGGGTCCAGGAGGAGGGAGCAGTGACTCTGCACAAGAAGGTACCGGGTGGCAAGGGATACAGGGGCCATTGCCCCTGGGCATCACTGTCCTCATTTATGGACTTGGCCGGACTTGGCTGCCCCCAATACCCCCGCCTGTCCTGAGGTGGCCCGGATCCCCAGCTGACCCAGATCCAAGCCCTGTTGTTCATCAGCCACCTGCTCTCCACTCACCCCCAGGTCCACTCCATTTGTGGAGCTTCTGCTCACATTGAATCCTGGAGGTCTTGCTCCTTGGCCCATCCTACTCCCTGGATGACTCTGCCAAGCTCTGCAACCCAGGCCTTTAGGGCAGGGGACGAAGGGGTAACCTTGTACCAGAAGAGGTCTTGAGGAGGTAAAGGGCCTTGGAGCTAGAGATGGAGGTAGGGCTGGAGGGGGAGAGGGAGGAGCTGGAGGAAGAGAGGGAGGAAGAGTGAAGTGGGAGCTGGAAGTGCTAAGCCTGGGTTGTGGTTTGGGAAGATTGGCGGATGTTCTCCTTTGCCCCTGACAAGGCCAGGTCTTTGGGGAGCCCTACCCTGCACCCCTTTGCTGGGGCACCTGGACCTCAGTAGTCACTCTGCCAGCATAGCCCTTTGGGAGTAAGTGTCCTCTAGCATCCTGTCCCCATGGCCTCCAAAGCTGCAGACCCCTGGATAGATTGTATGGCCAGAGGCAGATGGCAGGCCCCAGGGTTCACACAAAGTCACCATCCTTTCCCCCTTGAGGTGGCCTGAGGTGGGGACCATCAGGAAGGGCACCACGGGGCCAGCTGGGCAGTCACCTGGCTGCCACCCTGACCACAGTGTGGCATACCCATGGCTAGCCTCATCCACAGGCTTTCAGGGCTCTGCTGTGACCACTGCTCCTCTCACTGCCGGCTTTCGTCTCCTCTAAGTGTGATGACTTGCTCTGCTTTGGTGCCACCGAAAACCTGGACCCCCTGCTGCCTGTCAGATCTCCAGTGACCAATGACCCCTGTCACCCTGCTGCAACCTCGTCACCCTACGTCCATGGTGGCAGCAGAGGAGAAAGGGCTGAGTGGTGTTCATGGAGACTCAATGGCCTCCCTTCACCCATCACCATGTCTAAGGAGACAGCGTAGAGGCATCCTGGCCAAGGGACCAAGAGACCAAGTTGGGGTGGACTCCTCCAGCCTCTCTAGGTCCCCATACCTCTGCCCCTCCCACCGATGCCCAAGGACATGGGCACATCTAGCTCCAAGCCCCTCCGTCCAGAGCCCAGGGAGCCCACACTGGAGATGGTCTCTAGTCAGCGAGGGTACGGCCCCATCCCAGCCATAGGCACAGGGAGCACAGCGAGCAGCCAAAGGCTTTATTTCATGCTGGGACCGAAGGCCCATGGACGCCCTTCTCTACCATTTCACCAAGAAAGTAGCACCACCTACTCCCAGCCTCCCACGACCTGGTCCCAAACCCACAGACCAAATGCCTAGAATCAGGATTGTGAAGTCCACCAAGGGCCCTGAGCGTGCCTAGCTCAGCCTCAGGTCAAGCTGGCTCTGCCAAGGAGGAGCTGGGCTGGGGGTCTGCAGGAGAGGTGCATTGGGGGAGCCCCAGGCTGACTTCCAGGTGACAGTGGGGACAGAGCCTAGGGTATGCAGGGAGGCCAAGGCTTTCCTCTCGTTTTATGTGGCCTGTTGTCATGTCCCCTTTGAAACAGCCAGAGTGGGCAGATTACCTGGTGGCTATGGGCTCCAGGACAGGCAGAGGCCCACCTCTGCCCTCACATGGCGTAGGCTGCCCAGTAGAGGACATTGACTGCCACAAAGGCCGCAGGGAACACCACACGGGCATAAATGTCGATGGTGTCTGCGTCGATGGGCTTGAAAAGTGTACGGAGGCCTCCTTGGCCCCCTGCACGGGCCCCCCGCTGTTTCTTGGCTTCTCCTGTCTCCACCTCCACACACCTATAGGAGCCCATGAGGTTCCCAGGCCTGCGGCACTGCCGACGGGACACTGCCAGCTCCTGGGTGACTCCCGCGGCGGACAAGGAGAACAGCACAATGGCATTCTTCACATCCATCTGCATAGCGAGGGTAGGGGTGGGGGGACAGGGCTGAGCCAAGGGCTGGCTGCCTCCCCCAGAACCCCCAACCTGGGTCAGCAGCTAAGTCCCTCCGTGGGTATCACTGTGACCAGCAGCAGGAAGGGCCAAAGAGTCCAGGCCTGCTGTCCTGTGCCAGGGGCTGCAGGTTACCTCCCCAGAGCAGTAGGTCCTGAATCGGTCCCAGGAAAAGTGGCCCCAGCAACACTGCCCTTCTGTGCTGGGGGCGGAGGGAGTGGGGGCTGAGGGGCAGTGGGAGGTGGTAGGGGAGGCCGTCCTTGTTTCTGAGCACCAGAGAACCAGGAGCCCCAGCCTCACCTCTGCTCTCTGCTCTGTGACCTTGACCTTGGCCTTGGCCTTGGCCTTTTGCTTCTTCCGGTAGTCAGCATTGAAGTGGGCGAAGGCATACTCCACCAATGCAGCAAACACAAAGACATAGCAGATCCAGAAGTACACATCCAGCGCCTTGATGGCTGAGGCCCGCGGGAGGGAGGAGCGGGCACTGACCATCAGCGTGGTCATGGTCAGCACTGTGGTAATGCCTGCTGGGAATGGGCAGTGACACTGCTGGGGCCCCTGTCATCTCCCTGCATCCCTGCCCCCAGCCCAGGTGCAGGTCAGCTCCTCTAACCAGCCCCAGCCTGGCTGGCCACTGGCCCAGGACAGCTGGGAACAAGGAGGCAAGACCAGGCTTGTGGCGAGCAGGGTTGGAGTCCTATTTTTGGGCTCCAATCCTTCCACCAGCTCCCTCTGAGGAAAGATCAGGGCCCTGTACCTAGAGATACCCTGGCGGGCACTGCTGCCTGACTGATCCAGAAGGAGACCCAAGACATGGCGACCAGGAGGATGGAGGGCATGTAGGACTGGATGATGTAGACGCCCCGGTTCCTCCGGAGGTGGAAGTGCAGGCTGAGCCGAGGAAACTGACCCGCTGCCGGAAAACGCTTCTGGTTGGGACCTCACCCCCCACACCCCCCACACCCCCTACCCACACACAGTGGCTCTCGGGTGGAGAGGAGGATGTGGCAGGGCACTGGGGAGCCACTGTAATCCTCAGACCCCTTCTTCCCCACCTTCCCCACAAAGCCCAATAGGTCAGGGGGCTCCTCTGCCCAGGGTCTTGTCGGGGAGAGGCTGGCCCCCTGCAGGGTCACCCAGAGGACAGAGGGAGACAGGTCCAGTGCTGCCCTGACCCAGGGAACTCAGCCAGCAATGTGGCCAGCTCACCTGTCCTGGCCCTCCTCCATGCACAGCCAAGCTACAGCAAAGAGCCAGCCAGGCTAGTGGGCACCAATGACCAGGTGGTAGGTGCTGGGAAGGGGCAGGAGAGGCCAGGAGACAAGGCAGCCTCAGGAGGTGTGGCCCTGACCCCCACACCCCTCATACTCCCCAGACCCCAGGCCCTAGGCACGGCTAGCCTCCAGGAAGCAGCAAAGGACAGAAGAATAAGGCAGAGAGAGCCTGAGCCACATCCGCACTGTGGTGTCCTGAGTCCCTTGGTTGGGCGCAGCCCATGGCCATCAGTGGTTTTCCAGCCACATCCTCAGGGTAATGGAGGAGCCAACTAGCAACTTAGTTAAAAGTGCCAAAAAACCACAAGCCAGGTTTACAGGAAGAGGCCACGAGAGGCCACTAGAAGCCACAAGAAGCCACGTTACCAGATTTGAAGTTCATCAGCTCTGTGGCAAAGTGGTAGCTGGTGATGGTGAACTGAGCCAACTGCAGCTTGTTCAAGCCGTGGATCTGCTCCTGGTTCTCAGACCAGTAGTAAACGATGTCCTCCGAGGAGTAACCATCTGCAGGAGAGCCCCAGGTGGGCAGTAGAGCCCGGTGTCCCCCGGCCCCCAGGAGCCCTCAGCAGAAGCACCCCACCCATGGTGGAGATGGAGGACAGCACATGAAGACACAGCCAAGGACACAAAGGGAAGACCTTGGGCAGGTGGCCGGGGCCAGAAGAGCTGGCCAAAGGGCAGGTGAGCCACAGGGGCTGTCACACTGGGTCGGTGACACACACACACACACCTTGTCTGGGCTCCGCACCTGTCCATCCCGGGCAAGGCACTGACCCGTGGGAAGAGGGCCAGGCCGGTCAGGCCTTCCAGCAACCTCTCTTCCTTCTCCTCAGCCCAGGCCTCTGATGCCATAGGGCCCGTCCCAGATGCCTTCCTGTGCCTGAGCTGGGCCAGCTGTGAGTCCCCTCTCCTCTCACAGCAAAGTCACTGGAGACACCTGCACGGCCTGGCCCGAGTGCAACCCCACCCTGTCCCGGCCCCAGAAGGGCACTCACAGCTTTCCAGGTGCAGCATACACTCCTGCTCGTCCATAGGGTATTTGGCCAGGTCCATGTCACAGGCCACCGTGGAGGTGATTCTGCCCAGACAACATGCTGGTGAGGCCTCCAGGAGCAAGGCCAGTGCCCGAAATCCTCTGGTTCTCTTGCCCCCCACCCAGAGGGGCCACCTCCAGCGAGCATAGCCAAGCGGCCTCTTGGGTTTCACTGGCATCTGGGTGAGGGCTGAAAACTGTGGTCCGTGTACGGATATTTGTGGGTCTTTCTTCAGTTATCACCACTGGCTTCATTCACTTTCTTCGCTGGGCTACATGGGGAGCTTAGAAGGCAGGTCCAGCCTGAGCACCTGACCTCTGGGCAGTCCCACTGCCTGGGCAGTGTACAAAAAGGTCCGGGTTGCCAAATGTTCTGATTTTCCAGAAGAATTTAGATTCTTACATAAATCTCCTGGTTTTTAAAATGTTGGCAGCTAATGCTGTTTTTAAAAGGCATATGTCAGAAAGCACGTGTTCAAACAAATTCACACACATGTATGTTCACAGCAGCACAACTCACGATGACCAACATGTGGAAGCAGCCCCGAGCTCATGAATGGGTGAGGGGTGCTAGGCCACCAAACCCTGATAAACGTCACAACGGGGTAACCCTCAGAAACACTGCGCTCCAGAAGAAAGGCAGACACCAAGGGGACATTGCGTGTGATTCACTCGACATGAAATGTGCAGAATAGGCAGAAAGTGGGGTTCGGGGGAGTGAGTGCTCATGGGCATGGGGCCTCCTTTTGGGGGAATGAGACGTTCTGGAATCAGATAGATGTGATGTTTGCACAACACTGCAAATGTACTAAATGCCACTGAATCATTCACGTTGAAATGGTGAATTTTATGTTATAGGAATTTCATCCCCACATAAAAAACAGAAAGGCACCGTGTTGGCCAAAATGCTGCACCTGCGGGCTTCCCACGGCCACCTCTGCAGCTGCTGTGTTTTGCGCGAGGAGCTGGTTGCCTAAGGCTACAGACAACGTGCACAGCTCCCAGCAGGCAGCTTGGGGGGGCGGGTCCCAGGCTCACCGGATGCTGTACAGGATCACCCCGTCAGGCTGCAGCCGGATAAGCTTGTTCTCCACGGTCACATCGTGGAACCAGGCGGACTTGGCATTCACAATGAAGGTGTCCGGGAGCCAGAGCTTGTCCACAAAGCGGCTGTCCAGGCCCAGAGTCTCGTTGGTGTGGTTGTAGGCCAACCTGCTGTCCCGCCAGCTCTGGTGCAGAAACACCGTCATGGTGTACTCCTGCAGAGGGTGGCAGCCAGGGCCACTGGCCATCAGCCCTGCTCCTCTCCTGGGGGCCAATGGCCAGGGGTGGGGCAGAACCTGGCCAGCACCTACCATGTTCACTTCCGAGATGTGGTCGATGCTGGCCACCTCGATGGCCAGGGCTACATTCACAGGGGGCCCTGTAAGGAAGATGCTGAGGCCAGGCTCTCCACCCTGCACAAGCCCAGGTAGGCAGGACAGGGCTTAGCCAGGGCTTTGCAGGGAGGACCATGCTGGTGAAAGTCTGCAACAACATCCTGAGAAGATTCGTCTTCCTGGCTGTCTCCCTGGAGGGGAGCTAGCTGTGGCTAGCCCTTGGCTGACATGGCCCTTGGGAACCATAGCTACACCCCTTGGAGGAGCCAGCCCAGAGCTGAGTGCAGGAGTCCCCCCAAACTCCCAATCCCCTTGGCTGCCCTCACCTCCAATGCCAGGCCGGAAGTTGCGAGCATAGCCGTCCATCAAGCCGTCCAGGTTGGGGAGCCAGGATATCTCCAGGTTAGAGCCAACATAGTCTCCAATGTCATTCATTGCTCTAAAAACACAGAGCCTGTTGGTCACAGGCAGGGCACAGGCATCCTTATGGAACCTAGGTCCCCTCCCAGGCCCAAAGCCAGAGTGGCCAGGAAGACCACTGTGAGAGCCCCCCTAGGCTGGACCAGGCCAGTCCCAGGATCTCCTGCCAGACACAGGGAACTCCAGGGAGGAGCAGGGCCCAGGGCTCATCCACCTCACCCACCAGCCTCTCTGCTTGGCTACCTCCTGCCGACCCGGCCTTAAGCGAGCCTGCTGGGTCAGCCAGAGTCCCCAACCTCCCTCCATAATGGGCCCAAGGACAGTGGGCAGTCCCAGAGCCCCCATCTCTGAGGACTCTCGATGAATAGCCTTCGAGGATCCTGACAAGGGCACACAGCCTCCCTCTCAGCCTCTGAGGGCAAAGTGTCCTGTAGGAGGTGACTTGAGAAAAGAGCTGTGTGACCAGGAAGCTGCGGGCCAGTGGAGGGGGATAGGTGAGACCCCAAACCTGATAAGGGCCCATGAGACCCTATAGCCAACCTCTTGCTCTCTGTCCCTTTCCAGGCAGGCCCAGGCCTGGCCCCAGAGATCCCCAAGTGGTCATGTGCCTCTGAGGCTTAGCCTGAGGCCAGAGTGCTGGGGCCCATGCCAATGATTGAAGCTAGTCCCACTGACAGCTTGTGCTGGGCCGCAGGGCTGTCCCACCTGTGGCCTCTTATGGCCTGTACACACCAGACGCCCTAAGGCCCCCTGCCGCTCCACCTACCCACCCCTCCTGTGTTTATCTGTCCTGGGGTGAACACTGTTGCCCAACACTCATGTCCACCCAGAACCTTAGAACAGGACCTTATTTGGAAATTGGGCTATGATTAGTTAAGATGATATCATGCTTGATTGGAGTGGCTCTAAATCCAATGGGTGGTGTCCTTATAAGAAGAGAAAGCAGACACACAGGGAGGTCATACAGACACACAATGGAAGCAGAGATTTAGATAGATGTAGCTACAAGCCAAGGGATGCCAAGGACCCAGGCTGCACCAGGAGCTGCAGAGAAATCACAAAATGGATTCTCCCTCGGAACCCTCCAGAAAGAGTCAGTCCTGCCCTCAGACTTGATCTCGGGTTTCCCCGAGATCAATATAGGGGCCTCCAGAGCTGGGAAAGAATAAATGTTTCTGGTCTTAAGCTCCCTAGCATGTGGTCACTTGTTACAGCAGCTGCAGGCAACACACCCTGCCTCCTGGCCCAAGGGCAAGGCCCACCCACAGCCGGGCAGGAGGTGAGGAGGGCACTGAGTAACAGCGCTATTGTGTTGCTCTGTAATAACATCGTACTCTCAAGTGGGTTCTAGAACTCCAGGAGGGCTTGACTGGGTCAGGGAAGTACCAGCAGCTTGGCACCCAGCCGCCTCCTCTGATTCATATACCGGCGCTTTGAAGAATGTCAACTTTGAACCAAGAGCTCCTTAGCTGTGGAAACTCACTAGCCCCTCACTGATCCCAAAGGACCACCTTGGTCCCTCCAGGCAATGGCCTGGTTCAGAGGGGTTAGAGCAGATGATTTGGTAACAAAGTGTAAGAAGGAAGTGAATGAACTCCTGGCCCCAAGGAAAACACAATTAAAAATACAAATGGAGGTCACCCTGAAGATCAGATGCAAAGGGATTCCAATTAGATTTTATTTTTGGACTGGCCCAGCTGCCATCTTGCTGCAGCGGCTCGCCTGCCAGGAGACACCGTCCTTCCCTGGCCTTGGATGGAGCCACAGGCAGGCATACCTTTCCTCTGCTGGGACCCCTGACCACTCGCGGTCTGAAGGAAGAGTATGGGTAAGCCTCCAGCCACAGAACCCGCCCTCAAGTGGGAGGATGCCAGTGCATTTCCTAGCCTTCATCATCCCAAAGGGGGTGTGAAGGGAATAGGCCCCCAGCCCCACGTCACTTCTCACCTAGCACAGGAGCTGCTCGTTTTTCCATCTGTGAAGCTAGAACTACGTGCTAGGTGGGGTTGTGGAGGGCCTCGCTTTCCTTCCACAGCTCAAGCAGCAGCTATAGGGGTTGACAGGGTCCACATTCCATGTAGGGGAGCTCAGCACAGTGTCGGCTTCTAGGGACTCTGACCAGCACCTTGGGAGACAGGTTCTGCTTCATCTGATGGCCTTGGAACCCAATGATAGCCTCGGGTGGGAGCTCCCTTGATGTAGACAGAGAAGCTCAGAGACATACACCCAGACTCCTGGGATGAAGCAGGCACCGTGAAAATACTGGTGGCTTGCTCCTAGGTGCTGGGCACCATTAGGCCTCCCTCCCTCTACTGACCCATTGAGAAACAAGCCCACTCCTGTCGCTTGTCTGTACCCCTGGGGACAGGAAGGAAAGGTGGGTGTAGCTGAGCAAAGCAGTGGGAGCTTCTCTCCAAGGATCTTTCCACCGTGCACACAAGCCCACAATCCCTCACAGCTCTGCTTTCAGAGCAGCACCAGCTGCATTGGCACCTCAGTTACCAAGGCAAAGAGGAACACCGCAACGGGTGCACGGTGAGCTGGCAAGGCAGGAGATACAGGCATGGCTTCTCCAGGGAGATGGAGGTGCCAGCAACCCAGAGGGGCCACCCATGGGGGTGTGCAGCTGGCAAGCTCAGGCACCCACTGCATGGGTGGATCGTCAGGCTCAGGGAAGGCACAGCTTTGACCCAACCCACAAATGCTGCACAGCACTTTCCTCCTTCTCCCACCAAGACTTTCCTATGAGGAAGCCCAGGATCTGACCTGAGAGCAGGCACCTCCTGTCCTCTCACACCACTCCAGGAAGAAAGGGAGGGCACTGTCCCCCTGGCTTCTGGACTGGAGGGACACAGAAGCTGGTGGGAGGGAGGTCCCAGACTGACAGCACTGCACTGTCTGAAGGTCACCCACCAAGGCCCACAAAGCCCAGGGGCTCTCCTCTTGGCCATGGCCACAGTCTCCCTGCCTTCCTGCACAGGCAGACTAGCACATTCATTACCTGAAACCCCAAACCAGATGTGGGTCAGAGTTCAGAATGTTTCAGTTTTTAGAAAGGCAATATAGGGGCACCTGGGTGGCTCACGTCATGATCTCAGGGTCCTGGGATCAAGTCCCACGTTGGGCTCCCTGATCAGTGGAGTCTGCCTCCCCCTCTCCCTCTGCCTCTCCCCCTGTTTGTCTCTCTCTGCCTTGCTCTCTTTTTTTCTCTCTCTTTTTTTTAAAGACTTTATTTATTTATTCATGAAAGACACAGAGAGAGAGGCAGAGACATAGGCAGAGGGAGAAGCAGGCTCCCTGCAGGGAGCCCGATGCAGGACTCCACTCCAGGACCCCGGGATCAACCACTGAGCCACCCAGGCGTCCTGAATAAATAAAATATTTTTAAAAAGGGGGGGGGGTCAATACAATGCACATATGGACTTGGGGTGCAGGGTCAGGGGGTGATCTGGAGAATTTTCCAGCAGGAAAGTACAAGCAAGCCCCAAAAGTAGAATGAATGAGCCTCATGTAAGAGCAGAACAGGCTTTACCACCAAATGAGTTTTGGTGTCAAACTTGGGCTAAGACTTTGAGGTTCGGAGCAGCTTGGACTTCAGAATCACAGCTCCATGGCTGTACTGGGCCAACAGCCCATCCTAGGCCTCTAGCACATACATCCATGGCCACGCCTCGATGCTCTGCCCTTCCTGTTACCTTGAAGTAGGAAGAGGGAAGAGGGTGATGGAGCTTGATAAAAGAACAAAGCCCTCCCAAGGACAGGATGTCGCATCAACATTGCCCATGATCTTGGGCACAATGGCCACCCTATGGCCAGACCCAGAGCTTCCTGGTTCTTCCCCCATGCCACCAACAAGGAGACTTTGCCCACATCTTCCCCCACCTCCCCATTATGTGCTGCCTGAGTGCCTATAGCCCAAACACAGGCTGATGTTCAACCTTCCCCAGTCCCTAAGGTCTTTGACAATGGCTGATTGCCCAAAATCTGGAATGCTGGGGGGTGGGGGTTGGGGCTGTCCTTGCTCTGGTTTTCTGCTGCCCTTGCACCAAGATGATCTTCAGAAAGGCCCCTCACAATTCCCACGGAAGGTGGCCAGGATACGTGCACGGGATGCCAGACTACCTGGAGCCCCTTCCAAGTCCCCAGAGAAGAGAAAAGCCAGGAAAAGGGAGGAAGCCACAGCCCGGGGGGACCCTGCTTCTTAACCTTGTCCTTCTCCCCTCCCCCAACAGTTAGAAATCCTGACTTGTCCTCGTCCCCCACCCCCTCATCCTCTCCTCTCCCTCCCGGCTCCCCAGCAGAGGCAGTCGGCTCCTTCCCACTTGCATACTCTGGAGTTCAGTGGATTCCATTTGAAACGGCCCCTGAAAGGAGACTCCACAGTGTCCTGGGCCCGAACTTTCTGACGACCGCACACAGCCTTCTCTTGTCCACCCCAGCCCTGCTAGCTGCGGGCGGAAGCTTGTCTGGGTAGCTCTGCTCTCATGGGGAAGGGAACAGCCTCCTCCCCCGTGTCCACGGGATCGCTCCTTTCTTCCTGCCTGCAGCTCGTGCCCAGCTGAGCGCTCAGCCCGCGCCTGGAAGGGCACACGCCAGCCAGGGGCCGGCCAGGAGCCGCTGGGGCCGAGGACCCCCGCGAGCCCACGCGCGGGGGAGAACCGAGAGCGGCTCCCACGCGTTCGCCCAGCCCCGCGGCGCCAGTTCAGCACTGGGACGGCGGACAGCAGCCGGGCGGCCGCGGCCCCAAGGGCAGCGGAGCCGTGAGTCCTGGGAGGAGCGCCCGCGGGGGGCCCGGGGGAGCAGTGGGCACGAGTGGAGGGGGGTGAAGACGCCAGTCGACGGGGGAGCTGGAGACGGGGGCGGAGGTAGATACGAGGTGGGGGCGGGGAAGGAGACCGAGGGTGCTCCTCACCGAGGGCGACCCCGGAGCTTACCTGGTGCCGCGGGGCTGCTGCGCGCAGAGCAGGAGGAGCAGGGGCAGCGGCCAGGCCAGCGCGTCCATGGCCTCGGCACTCTGCGCTGGGCCGGGGGCGGCGCCGGGGTCCGGCCGGTCGCCGGCGCTCGAGAAGTTGCTTCTCCCGCGGCCGCGGCGGCGGCACAGGCGGGGCGGGAGCGGGAGGGCGCGCGGCGCGGGCGCGAGGGCGGACAGAGCGCGGAACCCGGAGCCCGCCCCGCCCCGCCCCGAGCCGGGCCGCCCCCCAAGCCGCCCCGCCCGTCCCCCCCCCCACCTGCCGCTGGGCCCGCCCCGGGGGTCCCGCACTTCCCACCGCATCACCATCACTGCAGCCAGGGACGCGACCCCGGCCCCAGACCCACCCTGACGCCGCCTCCCGCTGCCCGGCCAGGCGCCTGCAGACCAACCGGCTCCGCGAACCTCCTCGTCCCCGGGCTGTTCCCGGGGGGACCACGGTCCCGGGGGCCTGGTTCAGGTAAGTGAGGAGCGGGACGCGGCCAAGGGGGCTGGCGTTCCTGTAGCCTTCACCCGCTACCGGCAGCTCCTTCCAAACCCCTCGCACTCGCGCAGAGCAGAGCCAGAGCCTAAGCCATCACCTGGCAGAGCAGCTCTGCCCAGCTGAATGGCCTGACTGGAGAGAAGAGGAGGGGGTCCATGAGGCTGTTCCACTGGCCTCGGGCCTGGTCACTGGTCCCGGGTAGAGGGACTTCTGTCTGGCCTGATCCGGCTCTGTCACACCTGTCCACATCCCCTTGAAGGGCACTGCAGATGGCTGCGCTGTAACAGGGGTGACATCCACCCTTCAACACCCCACAAAAAGCTGAGAAATTCAAGGCCTTGAGCGTTTTCTTTTTTAATTCTTTTCAACATAAAGTTTTATGCAGTTTCCCTCAAAAAACTTTATCATTGTTTGTCTCGTTTATTCAAGTCCACTTCTGGACTTGGTATCAGCTGACAATAGAAAGCGAATTCTCATGAAAACACCTAAAAATGGGTAAACATGTCCTGGAGTGGGTTAAGCCTCCTTGTAAGACTGTAGGCATTGGCCAGAGCAGGTGCTGGTAGAAAGCACTTTGTTGCTGGGAATTTCCAGCCCAATCTTGAATGCCCAAGATCCAAGGATGAGGCTGGTTCCCAACTTTCTCAGTGCAAGTGCATCCTTTGGAGGATCTTCCCAACCCCCTTTGGGTATGGAAGCACTGATCTCAGCATGTACCCACCTGCGTGTATGTGCTCCTGTGCTCTGGACAAGTCTCAGGGCCTTGGGACCCCTTGCCTGTGTGTAGTCCTTCTGTACATGTTTGCTGGGAGAGGAAGGAGTTAATCCTTCAGAAAGTGCCCAGAGCAAGGCCTGACACAGAGTAAGAGCTGCAAGTGTCCACCAGTATTGTTATTATTCCCACTGGAATAGGGGTCTTGTCTGCCTGTTCCTCCAGTGTGCCTCACGTCAAAGCCTCTAGCATATAATAGATGCTCAATAAATGTAGGAAAATACACAGGCTCAGAGTCTCCAAAAGCCAGCAAAACGAGCATGGTCAGCAGGCCCTTTGCTGCTCTGGAGCTTCTGACTCATTCCACAGCAGCGATCTCTGTGCTGGTCCAAGCAGCCATACTCTGCTCACTCTTGCTCTCCTGTGAATCTTTGAGAAGATCCAGGTGCTAGCAGCCTATGGGAAAGAGTGTTGACCTTGAATCACTTGCCTCAATCAGTTCAGAGTGAACCAGAAGACTCTGGTCCTGCTGTTTTCCTCACTTGCCTCTATTACCCGAGGCATAAAATTAACCTTGAGCTTTCCCTGCAGAGGGATACTGTGCAGGTATTTAAGCCACAGCTTCCATTATTTGGTGGCATCCACTCGCCTCTTCTTCCTGAAGCCCTGGAGGCAAGCATGTTGCAAAAACCAGGAAGAGGGGGATCCCTGGGTGGTACAGCGGTTTGGCGCCTGCCTTGGGCCCAGGGTGCGATCCTGGAAACACGGAATTGAATCCCACGTCAGGCTCCCGGTGCATGGAGACTGCTTCTCTCTCTGCCTGTGTCTCTGCCTCTCTCTCTCTGTGTGTGTGTGTGTGACTATCATAAATAAATAAATAATTAATTAAAATAAAAAAAAATAGGAAGAGACAGAGGGAAAGAAGTCACAGGCACACATATCCAACCTAGGACCCTCGCGCCTTGTGCAGGTTTCTGCAGAATAGCTCTGTCTGGGAGAACCAGAATGTTCCATAACCTTCTGTCAAAGTGCTTGCTTTCCTCCCCAGAATCTGCAAGCTCCATTTCAAGTCCAAAATATGCCTATTTGGTTGGTCTGGATCTGGAGAATGGGGTTTTTCATTATTCCTTCTTCGAGTTTTTCAAGAATTAGTCTGTGGCCACTTCTAGACCTAACCAGGTGGTGTCCCCCTTTTCATGTTGGCCCCATTCAGACCAGCCCCAGCTGCCCCAGAACAGACAGAGCCAGTTCCAGGTGGCCTCGGCAAAGGTCAGGAAACCAGGTCCTGGGTTCCGGGTGGCCGGCCACCAGCCAGGCTGAGGCCAGCCCCAGAATCTGAGAGCATCCACACCTGTGAAACAGAACCGGCTCCCTCATCACCTCCCTTTGAGGATTCAGGAAATGCTTCCCCACTCAGAGGTCTAGAGTAGGCCGCCACCCTACTCTGGAAAACACTGTAGGCTATTCCCCATGTTAATTCCATGCCTGTTACTTTTCAAGGTGTGGAGGGAAAACCCAGCCAAAGCAGGACTTTCATGAAACTTTCAAGATCCCGAAGAAGGGGGTTCTCAGCAGTGGAAGGTTCTCCATTTCAGATGAGGTCTGTGCTCTCTGCCCAGAGGCCTGGACAACCCTAACTCTCTTCTTGGTACCACTAAGACCACAGAACGGGAGGCCTGATACCAGACCATGGGGAGGATGAAAAAGAAACTCAAATTTCAAACCTAAGGCCTTGGATCCCCATACATCTACTCATCTCGTCCATGGCCTCCCTTTGGCCTACTTGACATGGTGGCTTCTTCATCAGGCAGAACCCATGCACAGCCCTGTGGTTTCAGGCGCCGGGCAGTGATGGCTGTCTCTTTCTGCTATTTAGTGCAGGGAGGCGTTATGCTCTCCCCATATGGCACTGAGCAGGACAATCATGCATTTGGCCCTGGAAGGTATGGAAACTCTACATCATGAGTCAGTCCCTGGGGGTCACCAGCAACACTTCCCTGGGACCGCGCACAGCAGCCCTCAGCTGCATCTGGGAAAACTATAAAAGTGTGGCCTCCTGGTCTGTTAGATTCTTGAAATCATCAGCCTGCAGCCTTTTTTGTATTATTTACCTTTTGGGTAATCTCTTTGCCGGGTGCTCCCAGCAAATGGGAAGGGATGGCACCAAGTCTGAGGCTTGGGCGGAGAGCTGGCCCGCATCCATCCCAGCAGCAGGATGGGCCCCAGGAGGTAGAGGTGAGTCATAGGGATCCAGGAGGAGAAGCGGCACTAGCTAAATTTAAAATCCTTAGCCTGATATATTTGTGAGGTTGCTTTATTATTTTCCTGGGTAGAGAAATGGCAGTGACACAGAATTTTCTTGAGCTTAGGCTGTAATTATTAATGCTTTGATTTTCAGATGAAATCCATTCATTTGAGAAGCAGAGGGAACTTGGCAGAGAGGATCAAATGCAAACTACTTAGAGCAGCCTGAGGTTGTCTGTCTATTTAAACAGAGGCCAGGCTCGCAGAAGTAGGGCCCAGCTGCCATGCTGTTCTCCACAGTCGCAGTCGAGGCCCTGAGAACCTACAAACAGTCACACTTGGCCACTCGGGTTGTTTCTACACGAGTCAAATAGACATTCCAGTACAATTGGTTATGTTGAATGTGGAAAAGACAGAATTCTATTCTCCTATTTTATTTTTTTTTTAAGTAGTGATTTGAATTCTTTCATGTGAAAGAAGACACAGTAAACACAAATTAACATTCCTGACAAAAAGGCTGTCAGTTAGGTAAGGAAAACATTCTACTTTGGATAGAGTGAGGGCTGCATCTGCCACAGGGAGCCTCTCTCTGGTCCTCAATGATGATTCTTTGAGCAGGATGTTGGCCAAATAAAAACAGTAACCTTTTTCATACTTGACATTTGACTACCTTCATTAAACTTTCTCAAGAAAAGCCCCCACACAGATCAAAATTCATTTAACAAATATTAGTGGATCATTCATCCTACTGCATGCCAAGTATTTTGGTCTACACACGGAGTGTGAATAAGATATGAAAGGCCCCTATCCCCTCTGAGCTCACCTTCTAGAAGAGGGAAGATGGACAATCAGTGAGTAAATGAAGCAACATTTCAGATGAAACACAGGCTGTGAAGGAATGTAAGCAAGATAAAAATAATAGAGTAATTGTGCTGGATGGGGGGGGGGGGCACCTAGACAAGGTAGTCAGGAAATACCTTACTACGAGGTAACATTTGAGCTGAAACTCGAATTACATCCTCTCCCTCCTGGAGAAAAAGCCAGCCACATCAAGAGCCAGGCAAGTGTTTCAGAGAGAGAACAGAAAGTCCCGAGGTCCTGGGGCACCTGGCTGGCTCAGTCAGAAGAGCAACCAACTCTTCATCTCAGGGCTGTGAGTTTGAGCAGACATTGCATGTAGAGATGACTTCTTTTTTTCAAGATTTTTATTTATTTGTTCATGAGAGACACACAGAGAGAGGCAGAGATATTAGGCAGAGGGAGAAGCAGACTCCCCATGGGGAGCCTGATATGGAACTTGATCCCAGGACCCCGGGATCACAACCTGAGCCAAAGGCAGATGCTCAACCACTGAGCCACCCAGACATCCCCCTGGGGATGACTTTAAAAGTTAAAAAAAGGGATCCCTGGGTGGTGCAGCAGTTTAGCGCCTGCCTTTGGCCCAGGGCATGATCCTGGAGACCCAGGATCGAGTCCCACGTCGGGCTCCCGGTGCATGGAGCCTGCTTCTCCCTCTGCCTATGTCTGCCTCTCTCTCTCTCTCTCTCTCTCTCTCTCTGTGTGACTATCATAAATAAATTAATTAATTTTTAAAAAGTAAAAAAAAAAAGTGTTTTATTTTTATTTTATTTTTTTAAAGATTTTATTTATTTATTCATGAGAGACAGAGAGAGAGAGAGAGAGAGAGAGAGAGAGGGAGAAGCAGACTCCATGCAGGGAACCGGACATGGGACTCGATCCCAGGACCCCAGGATCACACCCTGGGCCAAAGGCAGGTGCTAAACCACTGAGCCACCCAGGGATCCCCCCCAAAAAAATGTTTTTTAAAGGAAAGAAAGTGCAAAGGTCCTGAGGCTGGAATGAACCAGCAAGTTCAAAAAGAGGCAAAGCCAGGCCAGTGTGGGCCGTGATGTAGGGAGTGAGGGGGGGAGCAGAGTAAGTCAGGCAGGGTCCAGGTCAGGTCATGCATGGCCTTTTAGGTTGTGGCCTGGATCTAGGTTTTATTTTGTTTTATTTCACTTTATATCAGCTTTGTTGACATATAATTCATATATAATAAAGTTTACCACTTTTAAGTATACAATTTAATGGGTTTTGAGGTATTTGTAAAATGGTATAGCCACAGCCATCATTATGCATTTGCTCCATCTTACAATCTCCTCCCCCAGGTCTGGTCCTGAGTAACCGAGAGCATCTGCTTTCTATCACTTCAGTTTTGCTTTTCTAAAGTATAACATAAGTGGAATCCCACAGCATGAAGTTGGTGTAGGCAGCCTTCAAGGATGGCTCCCAGTGGCCCTTGCCACTTGGTATTGGGCATTCCCTGGCATGCTATCTGGACCCAGTGACTTGTGTGGGTTTTTTTTTTTTAAAGATTTTATTTATTTATTCGTGAGAGACACACACACACACACACACACACACACACAGAGAGAGAGAGAGAGAGAGAGAGGCAGAGACACAGAGGGAGAAGCAGGCTCCATGCAGGGAGCCTGACATGAGACTGTATCCTGGGTTTCCAGGATCATGCCCTGGGCTGAAGGCAGAGCTAAACCACTGAGCCACCTGGGCCGCCCTGGACCCAGTGACTTGTGACAAGACATCACATCCAGGGTCAGCATGTGGAAGACGGTGACTTAGGTCTTGCTGGTACTCTATGAGCTCACTTTGACAAAGCCAGCTGCCATGCTGAGAGCTGATGTATCGAGAGGTTCACTGGGCAAGGAATTGGGGACTGGCCCTTTGTCCAATGGACAAGGAGCTGACACCCACCACAGCCAGAATGAGGTGGAAAGTTCAACCCTACCCCCATGGACCTCAAGGTGCTGGCTGACATCTTGGCTACAGCTTTGTGAGAGGCAGAGTGAGGACCTGACCCTGACCCACAGAGCTGTGAGATAAGTGTGTTACTTTAATCCACTACGTCTCGTGGCCATTTGTCACACAGTGATAAATGATCGATACAGTAATCTTTGTGTCAGACTACTTTCACTTAGTATAATATGTTTGAGATTCATTCACATTGTGGCACAGAAAGGAAGGTTTTTTTTTTTTTTTATTGCTGGGTAGCACTCTATTGTATGAATATACCCCACTTGCCCAAACCCACCTGCTGATGGATATTTGGGCTGTACCCAGTTATTGTCTATTAGGAGTAAAGCTGCTTTGAACGCTCAAGTGCAAGTCTTTATGTGGACACATGTTCTCATTTTCTTTGAATAAAAACCTAGTGGTAGGATCACGGGATTTTAAAAGGAATGTATGTTTATAGGAAACTACCAATCTGTATTCCAGTGTGGCTGTACCATTTTGTATTCCTAGGAGAAACAGATGAGATTTTAAGTTGCTCTGCATCCTTATCAACACTTGCTTACAAAGTCTTTAATTTTGGTCATTTTTGTAACTATGCATAGACATCTCATTGTGGATTTAATATGCATTTTCTTAATGACTTATGACACTGAGCACCTCTTTTTGGGTTTGTTCAAATCTTTTGACAATATTTTCTAAAAAAAATTTACTTATTTATTTGAGAGAGAGAGAGAGCAGGGGGAGGGGCAAAGGAGAAGAATCTCAACCAGACTCCCTGCCAAATGTGGAGCCTGACTCCCGGCTTGATCTCATGACTTCAAGATCATGACCTGAGCCAAAACCATGAGTCAGACACTCAACCTACTGAGCCCTCCAGGTGCCCCTTTTGTCAATATTTTAAAATGAGATTGTTGACCTTATTAAGTTGTAAGAGTTCTTTGTATATTGTAGGTAGAAGTCCTCCATTGGATGTATGGTCTGCAAATGCTTTCTCCCAGCCTGGAGCTTATCTATTCACTTCTCTTAACAATAGCTTTTCAAGAGCCAAAGTTTTCAATCTTGATGAAATCCATTTTGTCAATTTTCTTTTATGGCTCATGGCACCCTTGGGCCCTCCTTCCCCTGAGAAAGGGCCTGGGAGCATTCTCCAGGGAACAAGCTGAGATCCTCCTAGGGCTCATCTGATCTGTTCCCAACTCTCAGAGATCTCTGCCGCTAGTTCCCTGGCCGTTGGTGTCATTTTGTATAACTACATTTTGTTCAGGAAGGTAAATCTGCTGTTACTCCATCTCAGTCAAAACAGAAGCTTGCCTTTATTTAGAATTTTTTTAAATGACAACTTTATTGAGATATAATTAGCATACCATAAAATTGCCCTCATTTTCTAAAGTTGTTTTCTCTGACTATAGAAGTTTAGATCATCAATGGTTTTTGTGTTTTTCTTTTTTTTCTTTCAGTGTTTTTAAGTTGTTCATTCCATTGGGTTGAATGACTTCTCTCAGAAAGATTACTGACATTTCTTTGTTGCTCTATATGAAATGTGTCTTTTCTCTGAGTGTTTTAAAGAGTTTTTCTTTATTTCTCATTTTCGTCAATTTTATTATGTGCCTTGCTGTGATTTTCCTATATTTATTCTGCTTGAGGTTTGTTGAGCTTCTTGAATCTGTGGGCTTATCATTTTCATCAAGCTGGAAGATTTTCAGGCACTTTGGCAGCAAATTGCACATCCTCTGGGTCCTTGCCAGGGTATTAGATCCATATCCTGAGAGAATGCCCCACGTGGACAAACTCTCCCTCTTATGGCCTCATGTTTGGCCCTTGATCATGCACCCACAAAATCCATTCCGTGGTTCATACATGCTCCTAATTCTTACAGCTCCCTTGGCATATAGCCCCTGTTAGCCTTAAAAATAAAACTTCCAAAAAAAATAAAATAAAACTTCCAGCTATTTTACCAGCAAAAGACAGGTTTATTTGGGAATAAAAGAACTGCAACCTACACAAGCAACCCACATCCAAACCAGCACTGACTCCAGAGAACAAAGCAAAGGAAGGCTCTTTTATAGTGGAAAGGTGGTTATAAGCAAAAAGTCCATTGGAGCAGGCTAGAAGTTTGAGGTGTAGTGTCTTCTTATTGGCCGGGCTGCAGCTGGGGCTGAGCCTCATTTGCTGGGTTGTGATGGTCTCTCTTAGGCTGAGCTGTTGCTGAGCAAAAGAGAAGAAAACCTTCCTTTCTCTTACTGGGGTAGTGAAGTAACACTCACCTGCAAGGTCCCTCTCTTCTTGTTGGGTCAGCAGTTGACAAGGAGTGATAGGGTCTGAGAGCCTCCCCTCCCCAAAGCTCTCCAACTACATTTTCATGAGGTTTTCTGTTGTTAATTTGCACACACCTTTCTTTCTTATCAGGCCCAACATGTATTTAATGAGGCAATGCTAAACTTATCCCTGGTCGCCAGTCTGGCAAGCAGGAGGGGTGGGAGAGGGACTTTGTTGCCTTGTTTTTGAAACCTCTACAGTATCTTCCCATAAGAGAGGAGTCTCAGTGTTTCCCTTAGGGGCTAGGGGTGACCAACCTTTGCAGTCTCTGACGGTTCAGAAAAGTCCAGGGAGCCAAGACATTGGGGCATATCCACCCATGGCATGTTTCAAGGTCTTCCCAGCCAGAACCCTGACCTTGGCATTGCAAAGCTACCTTGAATGAGATTCAAGGTCGTTATACTTTTAATTTTTTGAGGAACCTCCATACTGTTTTCCAGAGTGCCTACATCAATGTACATGTCCACCAAATATACAAAAGGATTCTCTTTTCTCTGTATCCTTGTCGACTCTTGTTATTTCTTGTCTTCTTGATATTAGCCATTCTAACAGATGTAAGGTGATATCTCATTGTGGTTTTGATTTCCATTTCCTTGATAATGAATGATGTTAAGCATCTTTTAATGTACCCATTGGCCACTGGATGTCTTTGTCTTCCTAGAAGAAATGTGTATGTAGATATTCTGCCTATTGCTTAATTGGACTGTTTAAATTCTTTACCATTGAGTTGTATGAGTTTTTATATATTTTTGATATTAATCCCTTTCCAGATACACTATTGGCAAACATTTTCTCCCATTCAGTAGGTTGCCTTTTCATTTTGTGGATGGTTTCCTTTGCTGGGCACAAGCTGTTTAGTTTGATTTTGTCCCACTTGTTTATTTTTGCTTTTGTTGCCTTTGCTTTTGGTACCAACACACTTAGTTTCATTATGTGTTAACTGTCTCCAACTTCTGATATCCCTCTGAGGGATGTTTGTGTAAATTGGTAGCAGCCAGATCATTGTAGTATTCTTTTTGTTTAACATTGATTGATTGATTGATTTGAGAGAGAGAGAGAGAGAAGAGAGCATGAACTGGAGGGGCAGAAGGAGAGGGAGAAAGAATCTCAAGACTGAGCACAAAGCCCAACACAGGACTCAATCTCATGACCCTGAGATTTACTGTTCTTGTACATATCTCCTTCACCCTGCCAAACACACATCCTTCTCAGTCACTGTACCAACAACTGTTCTCCCAATTTATTATTGGTGAAAATTGTATCAATAGGCTGCCACCCTGTACAAGGCATCCACATACTACCCAACTGGGCAGTGAGTGATCTAGTTACAAATCCCCATCTTGCCATGTACTTCCTCAGACCATTCCTGCTACCAACTGTTAATTTGTATTCTCCAGCAAACAGGCTATAAGATGGAAGAGTGCAAGAGATTTACTGGGGGCTCATGCCTATAAAAGATGGGAGGATGAGGGTGGGCAGTGAAATTGGGCTGAGGAAGCCCGCAGACTACAGCACTGATCTGAAGCCTGCGATGGGAAGTGGGAAGAAGCAGAAATGGGCAGGAATAACCTAACTTTAATGCAAATCTGAAAAAGTTTTGGCCAACCCAAGGGAAGGGGATGGAGGAACTCTGGAGTGAAGACTGTCCTAGAGGAGTCCTAGGTTGGTGGATATGGTCCACCTAGAGCCCCTCCCATGCTGGATCATTGACCAGGAACTACCCAGAAAGAAAGTGAACCCAGCTCAAGGCCCTGCACTGAAGGTTGGCAGCTAGCTGCACTTCTCACAGCTACATGCAAATCCTTTCTTGAAAGGAGATCAGGATGAAGCTCGTCCATGGCTGCTACAGAATAGTGTGACTCAGTATCTCAGCATCCTTCAGGTGATCGACAAGGATTTTATTTTTTAAATGAACTCATGGATGTTAACATATTTGCTGTGCTCCAATCCACTGTATTTATTTTTCTTTTTGATACTCAAATTGTCCTTACCTTGGCCAATGGGAGCACCTCCACATTGGCTAGCAAGCCCTCTGACACAGAGCTAGACTTATTGATAATTTCCTGGCTTCCTGTTGATAAGAAGCTCCAGGATCATCTTATGTGTTTTCTGCCTTAGATCTGAAATCATTTTTCTAAGAAGCTGTGGTTTCTTTGAGTGGGAATGGCATGCAGGAAAACAAGCTGGTTGCTAAAAGTGCTCACTGCTACTGAATTAGTGATTGTTTTTAGACCAATGCAACCCAAGAGAAGCACTTTTTATATCTATGCTGTCTAATATGGCAGCTACTAGCCATACAGGGCTACTGAACACTTGAAATGTGGCTACTGCAACCAAGGAATGGAATTTTATTTTATTTATTTTTTAAATTATTTTTACTTATTTAAAGTAGGCTCCATGCCCAATGTGAGGCTTGAACTCACAACCCTAAGATCAAGAGTTGCCTGCTCCACTGCCAGAGCCAGCCAGATTCTCCAAAGAATGGAATTTTAACTTTTATTTAATTGTAATATTTTTATTGTGGTAAAATATACATGTCATAAATTTTATCACTTTAATCATTTTTTAAAAGGTTGAATTGTTTATTTGAGAGAAAAAAGGTGAGAGCACAAGCTGGGAGGAGGGGCAGAGGGAGAAGTAGACTCCCCATAGAGCAGGGAGCCCGATGTAGGACTCAATTGCAGGACCCTGGGATCATGACCTGAGCTGAAGGCAGATGCTTAGCTGACTAAACCACCCAGGTGCCTCTCATTTCAACCATTAGTTCACCAACGATTCATAC
The DNA here is from genome assembly GCF_048164855.1 of Canis lupus baileyi. Lineage (NCBI taxonomy): Eukaryota > Metazoa > Chordata > Mammalia > Carnivora > Canidae > Canis > Canis lupus. Next base: position 31,984,923 of record NC_132840.1, read on the forward strand.
ATTCAAATTGTTCGCAACCATCACCACCACCCATCTCCAAAATCATTCCATTTTCCCAAACTGAAACTCTGCCCCATTAAACACTAACTCCTCATTTTACACCCACCCAAGCTCCTAGCAGCCACCATTCCACTATCTGTCTCTATTAATTTGATCACACAAAAAAATTTTAAAAATAAAAATAAAAAAATTAATTTGATTACACTATGTACCTCACACAAGTCAAATCAAACAATATTTGTTCTTTTGTGTCTGGCTTCTTTCACTTGGCACAACGTTTTCAAGTTCACACACACTGAAGTATGTGTCAACATTCCTTTCTAAGGCTGGATAATATTCTATTGTATGTATTGTATGTATATTATCACATTTTGTTTATTCATTCTTCCATTGATGGTTGATGGACATTTGGGTAGTTTCCACCTTTTGGCTATTATGAATAATGCTGCTGTGAATATTAATGTACAAATATCTGTTCAAGTATTTAATTTTAATTAATTTTAAATTTAAAGAGCCACATGTGTTCACTGTCTACCATGTCGGACAGTTCTAGACCTTTTCAGTAGACAGAGGTAAAAAATAAATTTTTTATTATTTATTTATTTACTTATTTTAGAGAGAGCAAGCAGGGACAGAGGGGCAGAGGGAGATGAAGATACACAATCCTAAGCAGGCTCCATGCTCAGCACAGAGCTGGACCAGGGCTCAATCTCACAACCCTGAGATCATGACCTGAGCTGAAATCAAGAGTCCAAGCCTTTACTGACTGAGCCACCCAGGTGCCCCAGAAATACATTTTTTTTAATTCATGCTAATACTTTACATTTAAACCCAAGATTAAAGATCTTTAACTTAGCCCAGGTGGCTCAGAGGTTTAGCGCCATCTTTGGCTCAAGGTGTGATCCTGGGGACCTTGGATCGAGTCTCATGTTGGGCTCCCTGCATGGTGCCTGCTTCTCCCTCTGCCTGTGTCTCTGCCTCTCGTTCTCTCTGTGTCTCTCATGAATAAATAAATAAAATATTTTTTAAAAAGTTTTTAACTTATTTTACAGTTCTATCTCTTCTCTCGAGCTGAAAATGTTGGTTCCTATTATTACCATACTAATTATTTACTATATCTCACTTATGCAATTCCAGAACAGCAATAACAATATTTTTAGGAAGACCAGGACTACTGCAAACAACCTGAGATTTCTTTGCTGCTCCTTTTGCCCTTACTAGTTAAGAACAATCAAATTGTTAGGTTTTAAAGTCACTTGAATTCTTTTCTGTAATGTTAAGCTACCAACTTGACATGCATTAGGTTCATTTGTTTCATTTTGTTTTCCATTTGTAGGAATTGATTTATTTTTTCGTTGTAATTACACAAATCCATAGCCAAAGGGACAAGCACATTTAGAGAAGTCTAGTTTCTACCTACAAGTCATCCTCCTGATCCGGGCTGGTAACTACTTTTATGTTACTTTTTAAGGTAGGAAAATAGGCATGTATGTTCTTAACTGCCTCTGCCCCTTCTTAGTAAAATTCTACACACACTGTCCTACAACATTTTTTTTTTCTCAACCATAAGCTTTGAAGATCAGCCGGCAGCAGAACATAGGAACCGTCCTTGCACCTGTGACAGCTGCTCCGCTGTGCGGCTCCTCCTGCGGGACACTGGGCTGTGTCCAGTCCTCCGCTATCTTCCCTTCTGTCGTGGAAAGGGCACTGATGATTATGGAAAGGCCCAGAGAGGCAAAGCTGTCAAGAAGGCAGCCTAGCTGCGTGCGTGGGGTGAGGGAAAAGAAGTATAATTTCTGTTGGAGAAGCTATTGTGGGCTGATATGGTGCCCTCAAGTCCAGCATCCCGAGCAGGGAGGGGGCCGGGACGCTGGGGACGGGCGATGAGGGCGGAGGTGCGCGCTCCGCCACCCGCTCACCTGCACGGTTCCCACCTTCGCTGCGCTTTTTGCGAGGCTTGGTGGCTCTGCTGGACCGTCTCCCCGCTGTGGCACCAGGAGCCCCGGGGCGAAGCTAGCACGTGGCCCGCAGGGCGAGCCACCTGCCAGTCAGGTGCAGGCGCGGCGCTCCCAAGGGCAGGGTGTGCCCCCCCCAGCCCCGGGGCTGGTGGGAGGGCCTTCGTCACACCCTCCGCCGCCAGGGGGGTCGCCTAATGAGGGATTGGGCCAGGGCAGCGGAGTGACGGCGACGGCAGGCCGGGGTGGGGAGGAGGGGGCGCTCAGTGGCGCTCCCGCGCGGCGGGCCGCGTGTGCCAGCGCTCTGCCCCACAGGCAGCAGCCGGGAAGCCCGATTTCAGGGGACACACCGCCTTCTTGCGGCCGACCGCCCATCCGAACTGGAGCCTGTTTGGGCCACACCCTGAGCGGCCGCCACGCGCGCGGTCGGGTCCACCGAGGCAGCCGCTCCACGCGGGACCTCTCCGGCCCGGGCCCGGCCGCACTGCGCCTGCGCCGGGCCGCGCCGACCGAACCACCGCCGGGGCAGGGGTGCGTGCGGCGCGGAGCTCCCCCGCCCCCTGGGGCGGCCCGTTGCCATGGAGTCGCCCGCCGCCAACGCCGCCGCCGCAGCCGCCCGCGCTGCAGAGGAGCCCCGGGAGGAGCTGCAGCGAACCTCGGCGGGCCGCGGAGAGGTGGGTCCGTCGGTCCGGAGCCCCCGGCCTGGGTCGGCGCCCTCCGCCCAGGTTCTGACAGGCGAGCACTTGCTGCGGTGGGTCGCCCCCGGGGTCTTGGGGCTCTGCCCTGACGCGGCCGCCCCCCGGGGTCGTGCGCCGGGCTTTGCGGGGCTGTAGGGTGCGGTCGCGGATCTTCCGTGCCGGGCACTGAGCAGAGCTGGGGGGAGCCTGGCTGGTGGGCCCCTGGGAGGAAGGGCTCCTCCTCCCCGAGCTCCCGGAGTGCTCCCTCTGGCGCCCTGAGCTCCTGGAGTGCTCCCGAGGTCCTCCCCGAGCTCCCGGAGTGGTCCTGCGATCCTCTCCGGGCTCCCGGAGTGCTTCCTCGGTCCTCCCGGTGTCCTTCTCGAGTCCTTACCCCCCTGGAGTTTTCTAAGTAGGCTCCGCGCCCAGCGGGGCTTGAACTCAGGACCCTGACATTGAGACCGTAGCGGAGATCAAGAGCCCGCCGCTTCACCAACTGAGCCACACAGGCGCCCCCATTGGGTGTTTGAAAGGATAACCGGGTTTGGGCAGCGGAGAGGCCGGTGCTGTTTCCCACCAGCTGCTGTCTAGGCGCCTTTGCTGAACATCTGCCCTGCGCCAGGTGCCGCGCCAGGTGCTGCGCCAAGTCCGAGCAGACTGCGCTGGTCCCCCAAGGCGCCAAGGGTTCCTTCACAGGTACCTTCTGCAGGTAGACGCGCGCACATCCACGCACACAGCGCACAAATTGCTTTTAAAGTGAACATCAGGGATCCCTGGGTGGCGCAGCGGTTTAGCGCCTGCCTTTGGCCCAGGGCGCGATCCTGGAGACCAGGGATCGAGTCCCACGTCAGGCTCCAGGTGCATGGAGCCTGCTTCTCCCTCTGCCTATGTCTCTGCCTCTCTCTCTCTCTCTCTCTCTCTCTCTCTGTGTGACTATCATAAATAAATAAAAATTAAAAAAAAAATAAAAAATAAAGTGAACATCAGTAACAACTGCTCAGGTCAAGAAATAAAACCATGTGAGCACCGCAAAAGTCAAGCCACCGCTCTGCTGCCGCCTGCTGACCTCACTCACCCCCAAGACATGGGGACTGGCTTTTGTGGTTCTAATTTGCTTGATTTTCCATAGGTGTACCACCTATGTACGCTTTCCTAAGCAACATAATTAAGTTTCGCCGGTTTTTAAACTTCATATAAATGGAATAATATTGTATATGTTCTTTTTTTAATTTTTGAAACAACCCCACGTTTACAGAAAATTGCAAGTTCAGTACCAAAAATCTTTTCCTGAAGCATTTGAGCTTAAGTCGCTTCCATGATGCTTTCTGACCACACCACACTGTAGAGGGTGTCTCCTATGTGCAAGAACGTTCTCCCAGGTGACCCCAGCGTGATAATCAAAGTCAGGACAGTCACAGGTGTCAGCACCACGGGTCCTCAGCCCCAGGGAAGTGTTTTGACCATCGATCCCATAAAGTCACAAAAGCAAAAGGACCCAGTGTGGGACGGCACTTTGCACTCTGTTGTTGTCGTGTTTGTTAGTTCCCAGTCCACTGCAGTCCCCACTTTTCCCTGGCTTTCATGACTTGGCTGTGGGCGGGCTTGTAGAAAGTTCTTCCTGTGGGCTTGTCTCATGTTTCCTCAAGATTAGATTTGCATTATGCATCCTTGGCAGGAAAGTCATAGAATTTATGCACAACTTTCTGCTTATTCTACCCAGTCCGGTGGCTCACGGTGACACATTTGTCACATTACCGATGAAATTTACCCTGATCACTCAATTAAAATGGTGTTACTTTGTACCTTGGTAATTTACACAGGGAGACGTTTTGAAACTCTGGCCATGTCATCCCTCCCATGCGTGTGCCGAGTGTCTCACAGGGGACAGCTCCCCCACCCTGTTTGGGCTTCAGTGCCCTCCAGGGTGGCCTTCCTCCTACTCAGGCCCTGACATCCTGCTCTGGGCTGCGACTCCCCCACACTGGCATCCCAGTCTGGGCCACTGTGGATCCTGCTTGGCCCACCCCATCTGGGGTACCTCCTCTGAAAGTGGAGGAAAGAGGAAAGGCAGTATATTTGCTTTTGCACCTTCCCTGTCAGCTGTGCTGAAGAGGTGCGCCCACAGTATGACACAGCTGTGGACAATTCTTCGTTTCCCTAGAGCGCTATACGGGAGGAATCCTGCTATTGGTGTTGCTTGGCTATTGGTCTTCGGACTTCCTGCTGTTACCAGCACTGCAGCTCTGGGAGGTCCTCTTATGTCTCCTGGTGTTGAGTGTGTTATAAGTTGAATTGTGTTCCTTCAGGGGGAAAACATCATAGGTGGAAGCCCTAAGCCCTAGTATTTCAGAATGTGACCTCATTTGGAAATAGGGTCCTGGGAAATGTTATTAGTTAAGATGAGGTCATACTGGAGTCCTGAATATGACGGGTATCCTTATAAAAATGAGGTATTTGAATGTAGATGTCCCACAGAGAGAACGTCAGGTGAATGCTGGAGTTAGCCTGCCACAAGCCAGGGATCTATTAGAACCTAAGGGAGATGCGTGGAACAGATGCTCTCCTAGCACATCAGAGGGAACATCGTCCTGCCAGCACATTTATTTCAGATTCCTGGCCTCTGGAAGTATGAGAGTATACATTTCTGTTGCTGAGACACCCTGTGTTTTGCACTTTGCAATGACCACCCCACAAAACTAATGCAATATGTAAGAGTGTCTGTAGGGTGCACACCCAGGGGTGGAATCGCTGAGGCAGAGAGTATAGGAGGCCAAATAACATCCCCCAGAGATGTCCATGACCTAATCCTTTGAATTTGGGGATATGTTAGAGATGTGGCAGGGGAATTAAGGTTGTTGACCAGGGTTTTAGAGATAGGGACATTATCCTGGATCATTCAGGTGTGCCCAGTACAGCCACAGGGTCCTCAGAAGTGAACAGGGAGGCAGGAGAGCTATTGAGGGAGCCCCAGGAGAAAGGGCCTACATCACACTGCTGACTTTGAATATGGTAGAACAGAGCCTTGAGCCATGGAGTGAGTGTGGGTGACCTCGGGAAACTGGAATATTCCCAAGAGCCTCCAGAAAGGAATGCAGCCCTGCCCACACCTTGATTTTAACTCAGTGAGACTCATTTCAGAATATGACCATCACAATAATAAGGTAGTAAGTCTGTTAAGTCACTGGGTTTGCAGTAACTTGTGCATGTGTGTCTCTAACCCACATGGAACCAGTCACGGCACGAAGGCCGTGCCTGAGGTGTCGATCTTGCACACGTGCTCTGGCACACGCACGCCTGTTAGATTTGGGTGCGGGTCTGTGAATCTGCAGAGCCATTTGGAGACAACTGGCACCTCGACAACACTGAGTCTCCAGTACTTGAGCATTTTTGTATTTATACTGGCTTTATTCTTTCGTTGCACTTTTACTGTGGAAAATTACAAACTCAGAAAGTAGAGAAGGTGGTACCATCACTTTCCGAGCTTGCCAGCTATGTGGCTCCGGGCCCATCCCTGCTCCTCACTGGCAGGTTATGGTTGATGTAGTTTAATGAAAACCCCAGATGTAATGTTTTTACCTGTCACTATAGCTCTAACAGGTAGACTCACTTCCAGCATAACTACGAAGTCATCATCCACCCCAAAAAAATTAACATGAATTTCTTAATGAAATCTAATACTAATCTGTGTTTACTTTCCCACATCATCTCAAAAATGTCTTCGACAGCTGCTTTCTTGAATCAGGATCCAAACAAGACCCACCGTACTGCAGGTGGTTGACTTGTCTCTTAAGACCCTTTTAACTTAAAATGGTCTCCCCTTCCCTCTTTTCCACCATGACATCCGTATGTTGGAAGTTTCTGGATCATTTGTTCTATTTATTATTTAGGCCTTGAATGTCCCCCAGGGAGTCTCCAGCATTTTCTCTGTAGAGGTTCTGCACTTTCGTCATATTGGTTCTTAGGTACTTCATATTTATTGATGTAACTATAAGGAAATGGCATCTTTTCCAAATCTCATTTTCCCATATGTTCTGATAAATGGGAATGTATTTGGTTTTTATGATTGAATTTATATCTAGTGACATTACTAAACTGTCTCAATGACTTTGATAACGGATATCAGTGTGCCCACTTAGATTCTGTACATTCATAGGCGTGTAGTCTGAAAGTGTTTCCAGTTGGGAGTGCCTTTTGTTCCTGTGGGTTCTGGCTGGGAGCCCCTGGCCCTGCAGGTTAAGAGGATGGATGGTGTTTCCTGCGTGTGTTTGGAGACATCCAGCCTTTCCCACGTTAGAGAAGTCCATGTTGGTGTAAGATTGCCAAGTCTTTTTAAAAAGTGCAAGTGGAGGGTCACCTGGGTGGCTCAATTTGGGCGTCTGCCTTTGGCTCAGGTCATGATCTCAGGGTCCCAGGATTGAGTCCTGCATTGGGCTCCCCTCAGGGACCCTGATTCTCCCTCTGCCTATGTCTCTGCCTTGAAAAAATAAATAAAATATTTTATTTATTTATTTTTATATATTTTATTTATTTGTTCATGAGAGACACACAGAGAGAGAGAGAGAGAGGTAGAGACACAGGCAGAGGGAGAAGCAGGCTCCATGCAGGGAGCCCGATGCAGGACTCGATCCAGGGTCTCCATGATCAGGCCCTGGGCCAAGGTGGCGCTAAACTGCTGAGCTACCCGGGCTGCCCTAAAATCTTTAAAAAAAAATACAAAACTTCTGGTTTTCAGACCCTCTCTCTCACATTTGTTTTTGTTGCTGGAATTTCCTATCTTTTTAGTTTTCTTCCTTCTACTTCCTTTGGGTTTATCTTGCAGTTCTTTATGAAACTGCTTGTACTACGTGTTTAGCGCATGAGCTTTTAGCCTTTTCCCAACAGGCGCGGCGGTTAGGGTCACCAATCCACTGGGCTCCAGATGCCCCGCAGGGCAACAGGCACTATCATTATACTCAGTTGAAATATTGTATCTTATCTGGGATGATGTTTTCTTCAGCCCAGGAGTTCTTTAGAAGGATGTTTCTTAGAGGCACCGGGTTGGCTCACTCCGATAAGCCTCGGACTCTTAATTTCAGCTCAGGTCATGATCTCCAGGTCTTGAGACAGAGGTAGGGCAAGGCTCTTCGCTCCGCTCCGCAGGCACACTCCTTGAGATTCCCCCGCCCCCACCCCCTCCCCCTGCACAAGGGGTGCTCTCTCTCTCTCTCTTTTCTCTCTCAAATAAATAAATCTGGGATGCCCAGGTGGCTCAGTTGGTGAAGCATCTGCCTTTGGCTCAGGTCATGATCCTGGGGTCCTAGGATCAAGTCCCATGTCCCTCTCTACCTTCTGCCCATCCCCCTACTTGTGTTCTCACTTTCTCTCAAATAATAAATAAAAATCTTTTTTATTTTTTTTAAAGAAAGTATGTTTCTTAGTTTCTAAAAGTAGTTCTCTATTTGTTACTGATTTGGGCTGATGACTTGGTCAGAGAACAAGCTTTTTATGATTGTTTTGTTGAGGAATAACTGATTTATGGTATTGTGTTCATTTCAGGTGGACACTGCAGTGATCTGATATTTATCGACATTATGAAATCGTTACCAGAAGTCCCATCACCATCTGTCACTGTATACAGTCATCACGACGTAATTGACTATATTCCCTACTCTGTATGAAGCTTTGTACCATTTCAGTCCTTGAAACTTATGGAGATCTGCTTTGGACCTGGTGATGGCATTTGTAAATGTTCTGTGTATGCTTCTAGGGAGCACCTAAGATTCTGTAGTTGTCACGTTTTGGATACTTCTGTCAGGTTCAGTGTGTTGATGATGTCATCGAAATGTATGTCATTAATGACTTATTTTATCTGGGTTTGTTACCAGTTCCTAGAAGAGGTGTGTTAAAATTTCCCAGTAGAGTTTGTATTTTGACTTTTTCCCTTGTTCTGTCAATCTTTGCTCTGTTTACTTTGTGACTAAGTTAGTAGATGCACGTGCATTTAAAATTGTTGCATCCTCCTGGTGAGCCGAACATCTGGTCATGATGTTCTTTATCGCTGTTACTGCTTTTTGCTCAGAGTATCTCATGTGTTTCTAGATAAAACTCCACCAGCTTCCTATTTACGGTTTCTATCTAGAGCATCTTTTTCTGACTTTTAAAATGCGGTGCTTCCATAGGCTTGTGTTTCAGATTTCAATTGTGGACAGTTAGATTTCTTGGTGGTTGTTATTGGTCTTTTCAACCAATTTAAAAAAAAACACTTTTTGTTGTTGTTGTTGTTGTTTTACCTTGGGCATTTTAACTATTTATATTATTGCCTTTACTTAGGTTTTGACCTGATGATTTTTGATTTTCTAGTCAATTCTTTGAGGTTCTTGAGGCAATTAAAATACAGTTTTACTCTGAATTTCTGCCTATTTTTAGTGTGATGGCTGGCACACTGGACAGCCACATTGCCAAAACCAGAAATGGAAGTTCCAGCTGCTTCTTAAGCATGTTTTAGCAAATCTCTGTTTCTGATTCTACTTCACCCTCGCTTCATAGACACCCAGTTCTGGGGCCTTCTGCCAGCTTGTGCTACATACTCAGGGTTTCATGGTACAAGTTTCTCCCCTCAACGGTCAGTCTCAGTCGGTCAGTCAGTGCCTCCACCTGCTGGGCGATATCATCCTCACACTTCCCAGCTCTGTTTTGTTCAAACTAATTCTTCTCCTTTTCGCCTTGAACTTGTAGATTCATGTGTTAGAGCTCTGAATCTTTCTGCTGTTGTTTTAGGGAGAACTTAAGAGGGAGCAGAGGCCACCTGCTGGAACTACCATTTTTAACTGGATATTCAAAGTGCATGTGGTTTAGGGCACCTGGCTGGCTCAATCACTGGAGCAACAACTCTTTTTTCTTTCTTTTTTCTTTTGTTTTAGGGGATGGAGTAGTGAGGGGTAGAGGGGGAAAGAGAATCTTAAGGTGACTCCATGCCCAGGGCAGAGCCAGACATGGGGTTCCATCTCACAATTCTGAGATCATGACCTGAGCCATAATCAACAATCCAGGGCTTAACTAACTGCACCACCCTGGCGCACTATGACTTTTAATCTCCGGATAGTGAGTTTAGGCCCCATATTGGGTGTAGAAATTACTTAAAAATAAAATCTTTTAAAAAAGTATATGTGGTTTAATGTTATCATTTTAAATGAAACTGTATATGTGCAATGTTCCACCTCTTATCAGACTGTCATTCATGGGGGGGGGTCAATTAAACTACATTATCATGAACACATGGAGTTCTTGGGCATGAAGCAGAACAGATTCGACCACTTTGTGGATAGCTTCTAAAAGCTCTGCCATTCACTGACCAGTAGGTTAATAGACTTTTTTCAAGTGAGAGGAATATTGTTGGCATTTTATAAGATGCCTTAAAATTCTGCCTCTCAGAATTGTAACCCATGATTGTTTCTTTATAGCATTTTACAAAATGAATTACTAGCATTGGCTTATTAATGATTTATGCAGGAAACATTGTTAGGCTTTGAAAATATTTTTCAGCGAATTATTCTGAAGCAATTGCTAAATTAAGCAATGAAAAACAAATTCATCTACAATTTTAGTATCTCCTGCATAATAACAACATTCCGTACCAAGTTCTATGCAGACAAGCTCCTAACATTCCCCAAATGATAACCAAAGTGCAATGAATATTCTGAAATTCCTTAAGAATTGCTTTTGAACTGTACTGTAACATGTATAACATGCTGTATCACACACATATCTTAAATGTTCTCTTGGATGAGTTTTTATAATGATGTACACCTGTGTAACCCCTGCTCCAGACAAGATCTAGAACATCCCCTATCCACCATGTTCTTCATGCCCCACCCCATTCCCTGCCTTTAACCCAGAAACCACTATTACTAGCAATTTGTTTTGCCTGCATTTGGGTTTCTTAGTTGTCTTTTGTATTATGGCTTTCTTTACCTGACATAATGTTTCTGAGATCCATCCACATGTTTTCATGGATCAGTTTCGTTCATCTTGTCACTGAGCAGTGTTCCATCTCCCAGAGATGGACACTTGGGTTGTTTCCAGTTGGGGGCTATATGAGTAAGGTTGCCAAAAGCATTCGTGTACAATATTCTTTTAAGGACATATTTCTGTTTCTCTTGGGCACATATCTTGAGTAGGATTTCTGTGTCACACAGTAAGTCTATGTCAACATTTAGTGTTATGACTTAGTATTTATATTTTTTATTTTAGGCATTCTAATAGGTGTACGGCAGTGTCTCATTCTGGCTTTACTTCACATTTCCCCAGTGACCAATGCTGCTGCACACAGTTTCACAGGCTTATGGACCATTTGTGTATCTTCCCTTACCACGTCTGTCCTAAAATTTCTGTACCTTTTTTTAAAAAGATTTTATTTATTTATTCATGAGACACACACACACACATAGAGAGAGAGAGAGAGAGAGAGAGAGAGAGAGAGACAGAAGAGAGACACAGGCAGACTCCATGCAGGGAGCCTGATGTGGGATTTGATCCTGGGATTCCAGGATCACACCCTAGGCCAAAGGCAGGCACTAAACCACTGAGCCACCCAGGAATCCCCTCTGTACTTTTTTAGTTGGAGTTGGACTTTATATTGTTGATATTTAGGGGCTCATTATATATTCTGGATATAAGACTGTTGTCGGATTTATGTGCTACAAATACTTTTTCCTAGGGGCACCTGGATGGTTCAGTGGCTGAGCGTCTGCCTTTGGCTCAGGTTGTGATCTGGGGTCCAGAGATCCAGTCCCACATTAGGCTCCCTACAGGGAGCCTGCATCTCCCTCTCCTTCTGTGTCTCTCATGAATAAATAAATAAAATCTTTTTAAAAAATATTTTTCCTAGGTTGTGGCTTATCCATTTTCTTAATGTCTTTTATAAGAGAAATTAATAATTCTCATGAAATCCAAGATTTATTTTTTTAACTATGATCTTATTCATGCATGTCTGTAATAATTTTTTTTGTAGCTAATTTCTGCTTCCCAAGATGGAAGAAGATGCTAGCCTATTCCCTAAGAAGGAGCTTTTGGACAATGTCCCACTTTCGGAAGATGGTAATAAAGGTCTTTTCACAAATAACAGGTGTTTAGCAAAAATGAAGATAAATGATGTGCTTCATAGTTTCCTTTAATTATTTTTCATAAGAAAGACTACATCTTTTAAGCTTATTTTTTTCTCAAAGAAGGAGCTTATTTTTTTCTGTCTTTAGTTGAAAGAAAGATAAATTATGGCTGAGAATCTTGAAAGTGGCAGAACATAGTTTTCTATTTTCTAACATCTCTATTGAGAAATATGATGCCATTTTTATCCCAACCCTTTGAATATGACCTATTTTTGTTTTCTTTGCCTGAAAGCTGTTAGATTAAAAAAAATCACTGATAATCTCAAATATTTTCTAAGATGTGCTTTGATGTAGGCTGATGCTGGGCACCAGGCAGGACAATCCAACTTGGACTAATATCCTTGGTCCTCCATCTACCCCCAGCATGGCTTCTTTCTCAGTACTGAAGTAGGTATAGTGAGGCATGGTGATGTGAGGTGAAGTCGTGTGAGATATTGTGAGATGAGGCAAGATGAGATCATATGAAGTATGGTAAGGGTAAGGTGATCAAGTGAGATGGGCTGAAGTGTGGTGTGGTGAGGTGAGGTATGGTGAGGTGTAATGAGATGAGGTAAGTGAAGTGTGGTGAGGTGTGGTGAGATGAGTTATGACATGGTGAGGTATGGTGTGGTAAGGTGAGATGTGGTGAGGTGAAGTGAGCTGATGTGAGGTGTGGTAAAGTAAGGTGTGATGCAGAGGTCTGGTGTGAGGTGTGGTGAGGTTAGTGAGGTGATGTGAGATGATGAGGTGTGGTATTGCGTGATATGGTGATGTGAGCTGAGGTAACATATGGTGTGATGAGGTGAAGTGAAGTTTGATGAGGTGTGATGAGGTGAAGCGAAGTTTAATGAGGTGTGATGAGGTGAAGTAAGATGTGGTAAGGTGAGATGAGATATGGTGACATGAAATGAGGTCAGATGTGGTGGTGAGGTCAGGTATGGTGAGGTAAAGTATGGTGTGTTGAGGTGAGGTGAAGTGTGGTATGTGGTTTATAGTGGTGTAAGGTGGTGAGGTGAGGTGTGGTGAGGTGTAGTGTGATGTGGTAAGGTGAGGTAAGGTAAGGTTGGTGAGGTGAGGTATGGTGTGGTGTGTTGAAGTGAAATTTGGTGAAGTGAGATATGGTGAGGTGAGGTGAGGTGTGGTGAGATAAGGTGAAGTGAGTGAGTGAGATGTACTCACCATACGCAATATACTTCACCATACACAAAGATGTATGGTGAAGTGTGGTGTGGTGAGGTATGTTATGGTGTGATGTTGTGAACTGTGGTGAGGTGAAGTGAGATGCAATGGGGTGAGGTAAGATATGGGTGAAGAATATTGAGGTGGGGGATCCCTGGGTGGCGCAGCGGTTTGGCGCCTGCCTTTGGCCCAGGGCGCGATCCTGGAGACCTGGGATCGAATCCCACGTCGGGCTCCCGGTGCATGGAGCCTGCTTCTCCCTCTGCCTATGTCTCTGCCTCTCTCTCTCTCTGTGTGACTATCATAAATAAATAAAAAATTTAAAAAAAAAGAATATTGAGGTGGGATGAGATATCATGTGGTGTGTTGAGGTGAGGTATGGTCTGATGTGGTGTGGTGAGGTGAGGTGAAGTGTGGTGATGTGAGGTTTAGTGAGGTGAGATGTGGAGAGTGGTTTGGTGAGGTGAGGTGTGATATGCTGTGATTTGTGGTATTGTAAGGTTTGGTGAGATAAGCTGTAGTGAGGCGAGGTGAGGTGAGGTATGGTGAGGTGTCTTGAGTTGAGATGAGGTATGGTAAGGTGAGGTGTGGTGTGGTGAGGTAAGATGTGGTGAGGTGTCTTGAGGTAAGGTGAGGTATTATGCGGTGAGATATGGTGTGGTGAGATGGATGAGGTATGGTGAGGTGTGGTGAGATGTGGTGAAGTGAGATAAGGGTAGGTGAGGTGTGGTGACATGACACATGGTGAGGTGGGATGAGGTGAGGTGAAGTATGGAGTGACATGGTATGGCAATGTGAGGTGAGATGAGATGTGATGTGGTGTGGTTTGTGGTATTGTGAGATCTGGTCAGCTGAAGTGTGGTGAGGTGAGATGAAATGAGGTAAAGTGTGGGTAAGATGAGGTGAGTTGTGGTGTGGTGAGGTCAGGTAAGGTGTGAGGACATGAGGTGTGGTGTAGTGAAGTGAGGTGTGGTAAGGTGAGGTCAGGTGAAGTCAAGTGAGGTGTGGAGTGATGTGGTATGGTGATTGAGGTGAGGTAAGGTATGGTGTGATGAGGTGAAGTGATATGGTGTGGTATGGTTTGGTTTGTGGTGTGATAAGGTTTAGTAAGTGAGGTAAGGAGTAGTGAGGTGATGTGAGCTGTGATGTGGTGAGGTGAGGTAAAATGTGGTGATTGAGGGGAGGTATGGTAAAATGAAGTGAGATTAGGTGAAGTGAGGTGAGGTGAAGTTATGTGAGGTGGAGTTAGGTAAGGTGAAGTGTGGTATGGTGAAGTGTAGTGTGGTGAAGTGAGGTGTGGTGCAATGAGATAAGATGAGATGTAGTGGGGTGAGGAGAGATGTAGTGGGGTGAGGTATGGTGAGGTATGTTGAGGTGAGGTATGATGAGGTGAGGTGATGTGTGGTGAAGTGAGGTTTTGTAGAGGTGAGGTGTGGTGAAGTGAGGTTTTGTAGGGTGAGACGTGGAATGTGGTATGATGAGGTGTGGTGTGGTATGGTATGGTTTGTGGGTTGTGAGGTTTGGTGAGATGAGGGATGGTGAGGTGTTTGAGGTGAGGTATCATGTGGTATCTTGAGGTGAGGTAAGGTATGATGAGGTGAGGTGTGATGTATAGTGGGATAAGATGGGTGAGCTATGGTGAAGTGAGGTTAAATGAGAGGAGGTGTGGTGAGGTGAGGTATGATGTGAAGTGAGGTGAGATGTGGTAAGGTGAGGTAAGATGAAGTATGGAGTGATGTGGTATGTTGATGTGACATGAGGAGAGATGTGGTGAGATGAGGTGTGGTGTGGAGTGGCATGGTATGGTGATGTGAAGTGAGATGAGACATGGTGTGGTATGGCTTGTGGTGTTGTGAAATTTGGTCATGTAAGGTATGGTGAGGTGAGATGAGATGAGGTAAAGTGTGGTGAGATGAGGTAAGTTGTGGTATGGTGAGGTGAAGTAAGGTGTGGTGATGTGAGGTTGGGTGAGGTGAGGTGAGGTGTGGAGTGATGTGGTATGGTGATTGAGGTGAGAATAGGCATGGTGTAGTGTAATGTGGTTTGTGATGTGAGGTAAGGTGTGGTGAGATGAAGTGAGATAAATGGAGGTGAGATTAGGTGAGTTGTTTTGGAGTAAGGTGAGGTAAAGTTAGATGAGGTGAGGTGTGAGATGAAGTGAGGTGAGTTGAGATTTTTGAGAAATGGTGAGTTGAGGTGAGATGTGGTGAGATAAGGTGAAGTGTGGTGTAGTGAGGTAAGGTGTGGTGAGGTGAGATGAAGTGAGGTATGGTGAAGTGAGTTATGGTGAGATGTGATAGCGTGAAGTGAGCTATCATGAGGTACAGTGTAGTGAGATGAAGTGAGTTGTGGTTTGTTGAGGTGAAGCGAGGTAAGGTATAGTGAGATGAGGTGTAGTGAGATGAAGTGAGGTGAACTGAGGTGATATTAGATGAGGTGTGTTGAGGTTAGGTGAGGAATGGTGATATGAGGTAAGGTGAAATGAGGTGAGTTGAGGTACAATTAAGTGGGGTATAGTGAGGTGAGGCAAGGTATGGTGATATGAGGTAAGGTATGGTGAGGTGAGATGAGATGAGGTATGGTGAGGTCAGTTGAGGTGTGATATGAGGTAAGGTGTGGTGAGGTGAGGTCAGGTGACATGAGTTGAGGTGAACTGAATGAGATTAGGTGAGGTATGGTGAGGTAAGATATGGTGGAATGTGCTGAGGTAAATCAGTGCCAACCTTTCCATCTTCTAAAATTGTGTAGGGTTTTCTTGTCCACTCTCCTTCCTATACTCCTTGTGATTTGCACTGATGCCTTTTTTAATTCCTTTCCAGTCATTTTCACCGAGATTTAATGAAGGAGTAGTAATATATGGTATTGTGTAGATTGGCCATGTTTTGCTGGAAGTCTTTAAGACAGTATTTCTCAAACTTTTCTGTCAGAGAACCTTTACATTCTTAAAAATTATTGAAGACCCAAAGAACTTTTATGTTAATTGTATCTTTTAATATTTGCTGTATTAAATATTAAAGCTGAAAATTTTTAATATTCACTTAAATTAGCAAAACTGAAACTACTATAGGTAACAGAAAGAGTCTGATTTATCAGAAGATGGTTGAATCCTCATATCTCATCGAAGTTAGTCTGTTGTGATTCATAGGTCATGTGGCTTTTGCAAAACTCTACACTTAAGAAATGAGCGTGAAAAAGACAATGATGTTTTAGTATTATTAAGAAAATAGTTTTGATGTTGCAGACACTCTAGAAGGGTTTCAGGCACTCACATCAGGGTTCCCTGGGTGGGCCACACTTTGAGAACCGTGGTTCTAAGGTGCCATCAGCATAGTTGCCTGTCAGTTTGAGCTCTCTGGATTTATCCCAGGGCTTCAGACTTGAATGTCTACATCTGCTCTGTTTTCTCTCTTGCCTCGATTTCTAGAAAGAGAGGACCTAGAGGATCCAGAATATGAGGCTGAGTTTCTTCCTCCAGAAGCTGCAAACAGCGCTGACTTGGGATACTGCTGGTAAATGATGCGGGTGGGCAAGCCCAGCCTGGGCATCCTCTGTAGAGAGGCTGAGCTGGGCAGCGAGGTCAGGTGGCGTCCCTTCTACATTCAGCCCACAGAGAAAGCAGAGCACAGATGCTGATAAAAGTAAGAAGAGACCTGCAGTCCCGGATAGACTCAAGGCCTGCCACCTGCGGAAGACCTGGAGCCACCTAGAGAAGCTGCGAGAAGAGAAAGAGCTTTTCATTCAGAAAACCAGGTGAGGAGCGCCAGGGGGCTCAGTCTGACCTCAGTGGAGGTCATGAGCTTGGCATCCGGTCCCACCACGGGCCTGGCAACCCCCACCACCTGTTCCAGGCTCTGGGCTCCGTGGGGAGTCTGCTTCTCCCTCTCCCTCACCCCTTTCCTCACTTTCTTTCTCTCTCTCTCTAATAAATAAAGAAAAAGAAAATCAAGTTAGCCGAGTGGTGGTGGGCGGGGCCAGCAGCGGTAGCGAGCAATGGTGGGCGTGGTAAGTGGTGGGCGTGGCACGTGGCTGTGGGTGAGGCCTAGGTAGTAAGCTGTAATAGGAGGGGTGAGCAGTGGTGGGCGTGGTCAGTGGGGAGCAGCGGGCGTGGTGGGTGGGGGCAGGGTGGTGGGCGTGGCGAGTAGTGGTGGGGGTGGGCAGGTGGTGGGCGGGGCTACCCTTGTTCTGGAGGCTCTGGAGCTAGACCTGGAGGCGGTCCTGGAGTCCTGGATGGGCAGACCTCCTGCCTTGTGGGCTGTGGTCAGGTGAAGCTGCAGCCGGTGCCCTGGTCGCCCCCGCTGGGCCTGGACCTGGCCAGTGCCCTGTATGGGGCTTGCCCTCAGGTGCCCCTACGTGCCCCACAGGCCCTTCCTGCGTGTCCCACAGGCCCCTCGGTCAGCACCGGCAGGGATATAGGTGATCCCCAATGTCTGTGAAGAAACACAGAAAAGTCGGGAAGTTTTGAAGACGGTTATAGCTGTCACCCCTACACCACCGTTAACCTTTTCCCGTTGTTTCTTTCTCTGGAAGACATGCGTGCATTTACGTGATTTCTTTTTGCTATAAGTTATTTTCCCTAAGGAAATGGACCTCTCCCTACCTGTGCTGCATCCAGGTCCACAGGGCAGCTTAGAGCAAGTTTGATTCTGCCGTTTTCATCACAGGAGCTAGAGTTCTGCATCAGGGTTCAATCCAGGCCCACACACTGGCTGGCTGGCTGTTGGGTCTGTGGGTTTTAGAACACGGATGAGGTGCCACAGTTGGATGCCCTCTTGCCTGTGCCCTTTACATGCCTGAGCTCGTTCATTTGTGCTGGTTCATGTTAATTTTCATTTGGGAGGAGGTCACACAGGTGGCTTTCAGAAAACAGATGTCCAATACCCTGATCATGCAGCTTGCTTATGTGAGAGAAATCCCTGGAGAAATGATGTGACCTCAGACCCTGGCCTGGGTGAGAGGGGACAGGTGACATGGCCCCTGGCCTGGGTGAGAGGGGACAGGTGTCCTCAGCTCCTGGCCTGATTGAGAGGGGACAAGTGACTTTGGCTGCTGACCCGGGCAAGGGGGACAGCCCCTGGCCTGGGTGAGGGGGACAGGTGACTGCAGCACCTAGCCTAGGCAAGGAGAGCTGGAGGGAAATACCAACCTAGTCTGTGAAGGCCTAGACCTCACCCTGCCCTGAGCCCCACTGTCCTTTTCTGAAGATGGGTAATCATCGAGGCATCTGCGGGAAGGCATGCAGAGAGACTGAATTCCAGAGAACCACTTACTCAGATTCCGGTTTACTTTCAGAGGAGAGCTGCGTGCTTGCCACCAGAGGATAGATTCCATCACCAAACAACAAGCGAGCGTGGCAGCTGAGGTGGCTGCGGGAAAAGAGGCCAACAACACGTAGGTCTTGCGCACTGGGCACTGAGGGGGCTGACTAGTGCCATGCAAAAGAGGGGCATCCGGGCCCACTCCAACCATGACCTGTACCAACACCTGTGGCCTTGAGTACACGAGGAAGCAGCCTAGCTGACCTCCAGGGTGGGAAACACACAACCCCAAATGGAAACAAACAGATGATCACAAGGACAAGAAAGCTGATGGCCATGAGGTCAGGAGGGGTAATCACTTTGAGGCAGATGCCCAGGGAGGTGTCCTGAGAAATTACCTCCAGGCCAGGACCTAAATGACAGAAACAGCTTCTCTGTAGTAACCAGGAAAGAACCTTCTGGAGAGTGAAGTTGTGCAAAACCCCAAGAGACCCCGAACAGAGGGGCCACCCTGTGGGGACAGTGCAGGGATACCAATGGGCTTAGGGGAAGAAACATGAGGAAGGTGGGCAGAGGTGTAACCAGGGCAGGTTCTCCAGCAAATTCTATACCTGGCCAAGCAGCCAGAGGTGGGTGTAGGAGGTCACACCCACTGCCATCCCCATTGGCTGGTGTAGACAGATTTCTCTCAAGGGCATCACCGGGAAGGCCTGTGGGGTGGCAGCTGCAGGGAGGCTTTCAGGGCCGGGCTGACACCGCCTCCCAGCCTCCTTTGCCCCCTGCCCCTGTGCATCAGCAGCGCCGCCGTGGGCCGCCTCCAGGCAGTGTCCAGACGCCTGTGCATGGAGCTAGACAACGAGAGAGACATGCAGTCGAAGATCACGGCCCTGCTGCAGAAGAGCGAGTGAGTGAGGCAAGGCAGGCAGCCTTCCTGTGGGTGGCTGGATGCTGCCCCTCAAGTATTGAGTGTTGACTTTAACTGCCAAGAAATTGGAAGGGAGCTCATTGATGAAATCATTGAAAGGATAAGACTTCACATTTTTTGAAATGTTTCCCACTTTCTCCATGTGTGCTTACATTTTTAAGAACTATGAAATCTGCTTCTTTTCCTTTTCCCCTTTCCTGCTTTGTGCTTCCCAAGAACCACCAGCACCATTTTTAAAAAAGATTTTATTGATTTATTTGAGAGAGAAAAAGAGAGAGCGCATGAGTGGAGGGAGGGGTAGAGGGAGAAGCAGACCCCCTCACTGAGCAGGGAACCCAATGTGGGGCTCTGTCCAAGGACCTCAAGATCACGACCTGAGAGGAAAGCAGATGCTTCGCCTGCTGAGCCTCCCAAGTGTCCCTCACCAGCACCATTTTAAAAATTGTTTTGGGGGCGCCTGACAGGCTCAGTTCAGTTAGTTGAACGTCCGACTCTTGATCTCAGGGTCAGGAGGTGGAGCCCCGCCCCAGGTTCTAGGCTGGAGAGTTTGCCTGAGATTCTCCTCCCTTAGCCCCTCCCTGCTCACACTCTCCCTTAAAAAAAAAAGATTAAAAAGTGTTTCACAACCTTTGTAAAGCATCCCCCAGAAAAGAGACTGTTGCATTGTCTTTAATATTTTCCAGACCAGGCTGTGAACATCAGCATTGCCTCTAGCCAGTTGAAGCAAAAAAGGGATTTCAGGAGGGAATCAGATGGGTCATGTCCCTCATGTCCTGCTTCCCTGCACGGTGACCCCCTCCCCCAGGGGCAAGAGGGCATAGACAGACCTGGGCAGGGCGTCGGCCACAGGCCACCCCTCTGCTGGAAGAACCACAGATGCCCACCGCCCCCCCCCCCATGGCGACTCTTGGGGCCAGGAATCTGTGTATAACCCATCCCTCCTGTGAGTTAGACACAAGCTGGTCTGATCTCCTGGGTCCCGTGGGCTAAAGCATAACACCCTCCCCAAAATCTAATGGGGAGAGGGGTGAGAGTAAGATGGCCAGGATGGTAGATCTATCTGTGAGCAAGCAAGGAAGGACAATGGGCATTTGTGTAGCCCTTGCTTGACAGTTGGCCACAGAGCCAGGTCTCACCAACCAGCACCCAGGTGGGCAGTAGTCTTTACTAGAATGGCAAAAACCCTGGAGCTCCTGCCTTGTCAGATCCCCAGATGCACCTGTGTTCTCGCATGTAGGGGTAATCTGGTGCATCCTCAGTTAAACATGACAAGCATTTATTACCTCAGCCATCCTAGACGGTCTGGAACCCAGGAGTAGTGTAGCTGAGGGGTTCTGGCTCAGGGTCTCCCATGAGGTGTCAGCCAAGGCAATATTGGAAGGTTCACTGGGCTGGGGTATCAGCCTCTGCTCACTCAGTTCCACCCAACATGGGCCTCATCCTAGGGCTACTTGTGACAGGGCACTGAGCCCCAGGGTGAACAATGTGGAGGGAGGGGGCAGTAGCAAAGCAAAAGCCCCAGAGTCATCTCAGAATGACATACCATTATTTCTGCCATGTTTGGATCAACCATGGGGCCAGGTGGGTGCAAACTCAGGGGTGTGCATACAGGAGGCAGGGTCACAGGCTGTCATCTTGGAGACTGGTCACCTCATACTGAGTCTCAAGTTCCCCAGCAAAACCAGCCACTATGCACTTGAGGCACCTGGCAAGTGGTGATCTGGGTGTTTACACCATCTCAGCACTGTCCTCTCTGAAATGATATTGTGTGGAAGTCATGGGGCTGCATGATGAGCTGAGCCACTGTGCCTCCTCGGAATCACAGCAGTGACAAAGACACAGGTGAAGAAGGAAGCCCTGTATGCAGATCATTCCTGAGGGCCCGAATCACTGCATCTGCCATAGTGGAAGGCCATCTGGGTCCTGAGGGGCATGTGCAGAGTGGGGCCAGCTCGGCCCTGGAGAGGGCAAATCTGTGTGGCTAGCCTGTCTGCCTCATTGATGAGAGGGTTCTCTCAAATGGGGTCTCGATATCCTCATGCTCTGGGCCAGTTCTGAGAAGTTCGCCCACTTGATGCCTCAGGCCATTGACCTCTGGGCCACCAGCCACACCTGCAGTGCTGCAGGGTCTCTGCAGATTGCAGCCTCCACAGGTGGTCCCTCAGGTGATTTGATTGACCCGATGCAGGTTCTTGGAGCTCTGCTCTCAAGGAGGACGTGCCTTCGGGCCATCCTGTGTTGCTTCCAACCACGTGCTGGGCAGAAATATCCATGAGTCTGGGATTCTGAGGAGGCCCCAGGTGTGGGTGGGGGAGGACCCTCCAGGGGGTCTCATGTGCACTGGGGTGCTAGCAAGTCACCTGAATTTGCGGCCTGGTGTCTCAAGTAGTGCTACTCACGTAGTCATTCAACAAATAGTAGTAAAGCACCTGCTACATACCAAACACTGTTCTAAGCATTTGGGATTCATCAGTGAATACAGCAAATGAAAAGCCATGCCCAGGGAGCCTCTGTTTTTGTGGTAATAGGAGACACACGATAAGCAAAACATGAAGTTCATGACAGGTGGCCCACATCGCACAGTTGCTGTGTCCTTGGACTCAAACTTCTATCTCACCAGGGGTCAGAGTGGTCACGGGCAGGGCAGGCAGGGCTTTGCTCACTCCGCGGGCTCTGTGCCGCTTCCCAGCCAGCCTCCAAGGTAGAGTGTCATGCTCAGGCACCAGCCTGAGAGCAGTAACATTCCTTTTGTCACTGCTGCAGACAGCATGCAGGTATCTCACGTTCCTGAGGTCAATGCCCACACAGACCTCCCTGGGCTAAAGCCGAGGAGTTGGCAGGGGTGCCTTCCTTTCTAGGGAGAGCTGCTTTCAGGTCCCTTCTGGCTCCTAGAGGCACACTCCTTCCTGGGCTCATCCCTCTCCCTGTCCTCCAGGCCAGCAGCATCTCTGGCCCTCTGACCTTCCTTCCATTGTCACCTCCCTCTGACCACATATTTTTCAGGCCTGAGGACCCCATAACCAATCAGCCATGCTCAAACATTCCTGCTGCCCATCCAGCCCACCTCCCTTCCATGCCCTGTCTGTACTGCATCCCAATGCCACAGGAGCCTCCTTCATTTTTTTAAAAAGATTTTATTTATTCACAAGTGACACACACACACAGAGGCAGAGATATAGTCAGAGGGAGAAGCAGGCTCCCTACGGGGGGTCTGATGTGGGACTGGATTCCAGGACCCGGGATCACGCCCTGAGCCAAAGGCCAGCGCTCAACAACTGAGCCACCAAGCATCCCAGGAAGCCCCCTTCAAAGGCAGCATCTCCTACCTGTGTCCCTGGCCTATTTCAGGGTGCACATCAGTGCTCAGGCCAGGTGGGGCAGGTGCAGGTGAGTGCCCGTGGGCACTCGGGAAGGGAGACCCAGGTTGGAACAGGGCAGGGCCCAGGGGTGCTGCAGGTACAGGGGGAGGCTTGCTCTCTAGCAACTGAGGCCCAGAGGGCTCCCAGGAGGAGGAGCTGCCCTTCAGTAGTGTTTGTCAAACCTGGATGTCCAGGCCCTCACAGACCTGGGAGTGGACGCTCCACAGAGGGTACGGCCCCAGGTCTCCAACAAAAGTGCCTCTTATTTGAAGGAACACCATGTGGCACCTTGCAATCCAGGAGGGACAGCTGGAGGATGTCCGAAAGTCTGCCCAAGAGGAGGAGGTGACCAGCAGGAAGTACCTCCGGGAGCAGGTGGCCAAGCAGCTCCACAAAGAGGAGGAGGCCTCAGAGAAGATCAAGCGGAACCGGCTGCTGAGAGTCAGGTGGGTGGCAAGGACCTGCCAGGGGACCTGCTGCTTCTTGGTAACCAGCCTGCCTGTGGTCCTGCCTGAGCCCCGCCCCTGGCCAGAGTCCCCCTGCAACCCCCTACTTAGCGACCTTAACATCCACTTTTCCTTTCCATCCCTGCTCTGGCTGCTCCCAGAGGCTTAGGCCCCACTCCCCAGGTGTAGCCCCTGTCCAGCAGCCTCCTAGTTGGCCAGGTTCCCAAGCAGGGCAGAGCAGCTTCTGCAGGGGTGTCAGGGCCACAGGGCCCAGCTCCGGCCACTGCAAATGAACACCCACTCCTGCTCCCCTGGTGCAGTCCCCATCTCCTTAGCTCTCAATCCTTCCCCGAGGTCCACTCTACTCT
This sequence comes from Canis lupus baileyi, assembly GCF_048164855.1. Taxonomy (NCBI): domain Eukaryota; kingdom Metazoa; phylum Chordata; class Mammalia; order Carnivora; family Canidae; genus Canis; species Canis lupus. The sequence goes on from NC_132840.1 coordinate 32,008,206, forward strand.
TGCCCCTCTTCATGCCAGCCAACCCATTGCCAGCTTTCTCCGCTGTTTCTGTGGGAGCCAAGCCCCTGGTCACTCACAGAGTCCTCACCCACCCCTCCCCACCAGCTTGGTTCTCATCCTGCCCTTGGTGCCAGCTCTGCCCCGAGTCCCCCTCCTGGACCTCGTCCTCGGCACAAGCACTCAGGTGCTGCCACCCTGGGCCTTAGGGACACTTGTTCCCCTGGGTGGGTGTGGCCCCTCCAGAGCTACTGGGCCCGGGTTTCTGTTCCCACTGCCCCATGCACCAGCAGGAAGTCCATGTGCCTCCAGAAGGATCATGTGCTCAGGCACCAGAAGCTGGTGGAAGATGCCCAGAAGAATCACAGGATCGCAGTGAAGTTCCTGAAGGCTTCCCTGAGAAGGTAGCGTATTCAGATCCTCTTCCTGTTGATACCCTGGAGGAGAAATATAAGAATGGATCCTTTGTTTTTATTTGAAATTCCCCAATTTTACTATTAAATCATCACCTGACTGTCAAAAAATAGTAAAATTTGTTTTCAGTTTTGCTCTGATCGCCCATTATTTTCAGAAGAGGACCTACCATAAAATGGCAGGAGCCTCTAGTCCAGAGAAACATGCCTCAGTGTTTCCTCGTGACATTCAGCACAGCACTTTGCATGTATTTTGTTTTCCTGGCGGACACAACCAACCCCCAGGCTCCTTCCAGTTCTGTACTAGCATGTCAGTATGACCTTGGTACTTCTGGTGAAAAATCCACCTTCCTCCAGAATTCGGGAGCAGGAGAAGGAGGAGGAGATGAAGTCCCGGGAGCACATGAAGAGGCGCATGGACGCCGTGCTGGCTCTGAAGAACAGCATCACTGCCAACAGGGTAGGCATCCGCTCAAAATCTGTCATCGACCTTTGCCCGCAGGGCACATCGCAATCCAGGAGGGACTATGTGAGAGCCTCCTGACACCCTCAGGGCCCCGTGCAATCCTCCAGGAGCCTGTCCAGGCCGTTCTATACCTGCACACTGCTCAGTCTGCCCTACCCTGTCCTGAATCCCTGCTCCTTGGGATGGATCCTGGGTCCTCAGACTCACCACAAGTGGCTGCCTGGGGGTCCACTAAGGTTCCCCAAGGATCCGTCACCCACAGGTCTGTGCTGGCTCTAGCCAGATGCCTAGCTGGCAGGGAAGAAAGTAGCACAAACCTGTCCTCAGGGGGCCTTGTCCATGGGAGGAGTGATGACAAGGCTCCAGGAGGACCAGGGCTGGGTGAGGCCACGTGCAGGGGCCCAGGACCTCGCTGGGGGAAGTGGCATCTGCCTGGGGCCTGGGCTGTGGAAGTTAGGCCTAGGAAGTGGAAAGGGGATGAAGGGGAACAGCATTTGCAAAGGCTCAGAGGCAAGAGAGAGCAGGCCTCTTGGAGGAAAGCCCAATGTGGCCAAGAAACAGCAAAGGGCCGAGGCTGGCAGCCTATCCTGCAGAGCTGCGGAAGACAGCATGTCAGTTAGGGGAACCCCTGAGGATCCTGAGGATGGTCAGTTGGTAGGTAGGCAGGGCCCAGGGACGGGGTAGCTCTGCAAACATCTATTCAGGCATCTCAGAACTAATTTAATGTCACCCATCCAACAGAAAGCTCTGGGGGTGGGTGTATGTGCACATGCGTGTGCCAGTGCTGTAACCTCACTGTTCTCTGTTCCCAAGGAAACACTCCGGAAATTTCAGGCATGGAGCCAGGCCAAGGCAGACCTGGCTGAGCAGAAGGCCCAAGCCGAGAAGGAGATGATTCTGGCCCAAGGTGGGGACGCTTTCAAGCAGCTTTTCCATCAGCGCCGGTGCGAGGAGCTGGAAGCCCAGAACCGGTGCGTGCAATGTAGCACTCCAGGGGAGATGCCTCTCTGGGCCATGGGAGACATGTCCGTCCTAGTTAGCCAAGCCGCTTCCCTCTCTGGGCTTCCCCCTCTGGGGCCTCCCCAGTCCTCAGAGCAGGTCCTTCCGGCCCCATCACCCCTAGGGTGGCCCCACTTGGATTCCTGGCCTGGTTTCCCGATTTCTCAGGAGCCACCCCGAGGCCCCAACATGGCTCACTGTCTGGCTCTGGGCTCTCCAAGGGCCCTGCCCTGGATGGCTATGGGCAGCCTAGGCTCTCGCTCCTGGGCTCCACTTTCTGATTTCCTCCAAACAGTCACTTGGTGCTGCCTCCTCAGTGTCCTACACCCCCTCGCAATCCTGAGATCCCCCCTTTCAGCCCTTCAGGGACCCTGTACACAGCCCCCTCAGGCTGCGCCCTGCCCTGCTTCCCACCCCCAAGTCCCCCGGAGGATGGGCTTCCCAAGGTCCTGCCCCTGACCCCACCCCCAGTCATGGTCACAGTTAGAGTCTTCCCAGGTGTGGCCTCCTGGTTCTCTCACCGGGGACAGCCTCTCTCATCTGGGGGTCACTATGCCCTGAATGTCACCACAGGAGCTTTGCCCTCAGCTCACCTGCTAGGGGCTCCCAGGGGCAGCCCCAAAAGCCCCTTAGTCTGGCACAGGCCTGGCACCTAGGAAGAGTCAGAAAGGAGCAGCTGGGATGAGTGAATGGGCAAATGGCCTCAAGCCCTACTGTGCCCTTGCTCTGTGCCTCATCAGGAGTGCCCAGCTGCTGGCCTGGAAACCAGGAGCAAACTTCAGCGCCTGTGGGGTGGAGGTTTACGGGGGTGCCGCAGCCAGGCTCTGCCGGAATCTCTAGTCCTGGGTCTCCATCCAGCCTGGCAGCCATCCTCGGCCTCATCTGCCTCCCAGGAGCCTGGGGCTTGTGTGGAAACCAGCTCCTTGCAACCCTGTGCCCCATGGGGCCGCACCAGTGTTCCTGAGGAAGGGGCTCTTGGGGAGGGGCTCTTGGGGCCCCCAGAGGCAGTTGGCATCTCACTTCCTCTGGGCCCATGTGGTATTCTCCCACAGCACCTTCAAGGAGGAGCAGAAGCTCAGAAAGCAGGAGATCATCAACCAGATCTTGAAAGAGGAGGCTGAGGAAGAGAAGAGAAAGAAGAAACAGTCTTCCCCCGCCCCAGCCATGGGCCAGGCGCCTCTGAGAGAGAAGACCTGGAGTTACATCACAGACATTTGTGAAGGGAGGGATGCAGTGGCCCTTCCCAGCTTCCCTGGAGTGAGCAAATGCCCCATCAAATACTCGCAGCACCAGGGGAAGCAGACGGGCAATGCTCCCAGGGACCCTGTTGGGACCTCTGGCTGAGATCCAACAAAGGCCACCCAGCCTGTCCCTGGGTAACCAAGACAGGCCGATGACCACAGGCCAGTGCCTGTTACCACCCTGGTGCCAAACATGTTCAGGACCCCTAGAGTCCAGCGTCCTCCCTCTCGTGCATTCCCCAATCCATTCGTGCAATCGACCCTACCAAGTGCAGACTCTGTTCCAGCTCCCGGGCCAGTGACCTGTTTACCTGTCCCGGGGTGGGGGTGGGAGGGTGGGGGTCAGAGAACTCAGGATCCCCAGAGCCCAGTGCAGCACGTCCACTTCTGCCCTTGTGCACCCCAAGACCTGAAGGTCCAGGTCACCCCAGGTCTGTGGGGCCTTGATCTGGCCTGAGGTGGTTTTCAGTTTTCCTGTTTCCCAGCCCTGTGGCTGCAGAGTCTGCACCTCACCCCACACCCACCCCCTGCGCCCCCTGCCCCCACCCACATGCTGACCTGGCTCACACCCCAGGGCCTTCACACCTGCTACTTCCTCCCCTGTCCCCTGCCCTGGGAGCCTTCCCTGCCCATCTACACGAGGTGCCCTGTGTTTCTCTGCATTGGCACCCGCTCTACTTCCTTGGGAGCCTTTCACACGATTGTAGCAATGTCTCCTCCATCTCTGTCTGATGTCTCCTGGAGGAGGCTACACCCCAATTCCACTGCAGCCCAATCCCAGAGCCAGGCGTCCTCTGAGCATCAACCATGGATGGCTTTTCCAGGGCATAATTTATAGGAGCAAAAATTAGAAATAATGCAACACTAAGGGTCTGTGAGAAAGATTCCCGTAGGTCCATAAATTAGTATCTTTTGGATTCTTTTGTGGGCGTTGGAAAAAAATATTTAATGCCTTATAAAGACATTTATCTTTTATTTACTTATTTATTTATTTACTCATTCATTCATTCATTCATGAGAGATGCAGAGAGAGAGAGGCAGAGACACAGGCAGAGGGAAAAGCAGGCTCCATACAAGGAGCCCAAAACGGGACTCAATCCCAGGACCCCAGGATCTCACCCTGGGCCAAAGGCAGGAACTAAACCACTGAGGCACCCAGGGATCCCAACATTTATCATTTAAATGGGAAAGGTTACAAAACAGACTATGTTCTAGTGCCTAGATAAAGAGAACAAGATGCCTTTATCTTGGTGCCTGGGGGCTTATGGTGAGGGTCACTTTGTCCTTGCTAATCTGTAGAGTCCCTATTTGCAGGACAAGCTGCAGGATGGCGACAGGGCTGAACACCCCAAAGCCTCTCAGTTCTTGGAAGCCATTTCCAGTGAGTCTATCCAGGGGGACCTCAGGAATGTCAGCTGGGAGGATGACACACTGGCTGAGCCGGAGATCCCCGGGCTCTGGAAGGAAGACTATAAGCCGTACCAGGTAAACACTTCTGCTTCCAGGGCCATAAAGCCGGACAGTGGCCTGGCGCCTGCTGGCCCAGAGCACGAGGCCATAGACAGAGCTCCTGGCCAAGTTACTCACATCGCTTGGAGAGGCACCTTTACTTATGTCACTTGGGGAAATGTTGCTTCCTATTACAAGTTTCAACACCTTCCTCTGGGCCTGATTTAAAAATCTGGGAAACTGGGGCATCTGAGTGGCTCAGTCAATGAAGCATCCAACTCTTTTTTTGTTTTGCTTTGTTGCTGCTGAGACGTTAGCTCCTTATTTTCCTTTAAGATTATATATTTGAGAGAGAGAGAGAGAGCGCACACAGGAGAGCACGGAAGGGGGAGGGGCAGAGAGAGAGGGAACAGCAGACTTCCCGCTGAGCCTGGAGCCCAACCTGGGGCTCAGTTCCTCAACCCCGAAATCAGGACCTGAGCCAAAATCAGGAGTTGGACACTGAACCAAGCCCCCAGGCACCCCACACTCAGCACAGAGCCTGCATAAGATTCTTTCTCTCCTGGGGCGCCTGGTGGGGGGCTCCGTCCGTGAAGCATCTGCCTTCGGTTCAGATCATGATCTCAGGGTACTGGGATCCAGTCCTGCAAGGGGCTCCCTGCTCAGCGGGAAGTCTGCTTCTCCCTCTGTCCTTCCCCCTGCTCATGCTCTCTTGCTCTCTCTCTCTCTCTGTTTCAAATAAATAAAGTCTTAAAAAGATTCTCTCTCTCCCTCTGCTCCTCCCCTTCCAAAAAAGTATATATATAAATGGAAAATGAATAAAAACAGATAAATTAGTAAACTGTTCAAATATCTAAAAAACCCCACCTGGGCATTACTTCCCGGAAATCTGCTGGGCCCCTGGATGCATCTGCTCTTCCCATCTTTCCTTTTTCTCTGAAGGACGGCCTGCTGGCTGATGCCAGACTCCCCTGGCCTGGCTGCCCTGGGTCTAGCTCTGTGCCACCTCCTCCCGCTGCCCCCAGCCACCCCCCAGGGCACAGGTGGCAGAATGCCACTCTGGGCCTGGGCTTGCCCCTGGTGCCAGCCACTGTTACTGGAACCTCAGGTGCCCAAAGAGGAGGCAGACAGGAAGCCCGTGGATGGGACAAAGATGGACAAGGACATTCTGGCCCGTACCATGGAGCAGCTGCGCAGCCGAGTGACCCACAAGCAGGTGGTGTCAGGGCACGAGTTCAAAGGTCGCCCATTCAACAGCAAGCCCAAGCTCATTCACTTCAAGGTGAGCCCTGAGAACCCAGTGGGTGTGCAGGAGGGACAGACCCTGGTGCAGGGGACGGGGTGGGGGTCAGACACCAGCCCCTGAGGGTCCCCTGCTCAGGGCCAGCCTCCCTGGAGAGGGACAGCAAGGAGGTCAGGGCCCACACGTACTCATAGCCAGGAGAGGCTGCGGGGGCTCCGGGGCTGGCATGCAGTCCCTTGTCCATCCATCCATCTGTCCATCCCAGTAGGGCTCCGGCCTAGCCCACACCAACCTGGCTCCCCAGAAAGCCAATTCCCACCCCACTCTCCCTGCACTTCGTGCACCCCCAGAGGGGCTCTTCCCAGGTCAGGAAACCTGGGGAACTGCTCCTGGTCTGTGAGGATGGCCCTCACGCTTGTCCCCAGACCTTCCTCTGGCATCCTCACAGTGGCCATCGGATGTGAGGAAAGTCACCACATGCTCACAGAGGTGGCCACCCTCCAACAGGCTCCAAATAACTTCTGCTTTTCCCAGGATTTTGATATCGGCAAAGTGTACAAGAAGAAGATCACGTTGATAAACGCCACATACACCATCAACTACTGTAAACTGGTGGGCGTGGAGGAGCATCTCCGGGACTTCATCCACATAGAGTGAGGGGCTGTGGCGTGGGCTGTGGGTGGTTCTCACGCCTTCCCACCTCGCAGCCAGTGCTTCCGCGTGAGACCTTCTGCTGGAGGCTGCACTGTCTCTCTCCCTGTGTGGGTGTTGTTGGAGGCCAACCTCATTTTGCATGATCCGGGTGTGGCGGCCACATGCCCTTTCTTGTAGTGTATCACCCATTCTGGCCAAGATGCCCCTGGCAATTGTTGGGCCTTTTCTGTGTGAAGCTTAGACCCGTCCCTGCCACGGAATGGTCCCTTCCAACTGTCTGCATGTCCATTCTATCACCATGTTTCCCTTTCCTTCTGCAGAACCCCACTGGTGCATGAGTGGGTCTTTTTCCATCCACCTGGCCCCCCTAATGTTGCTTCTTCCTTGCTTTTTCCCCACATCTTTCTCAGGCAGACCTGCTGTCTCCACTACAGTGTCTCTCTTTTCTTCTCCTTTGCATTTTGCCTTTGGTTTTAAGGAAGTTTCTTCCTGGTTTCTGCTAGCTTTTAATTGATTTGGAGGCCCACAATGACCCAGGATGGCGCTAGGACTCCTGGCTGGAGTGCATGGCTGCAGGGCAGGTACCTACCACCCATCCCTGAGACCTGTCCCCACACTCTGTGCCTGCTGACCTGGGTTCTGGTCAGCTTCTCCCACATAGGACATGCTATTCTTTTCCGGGCACTGTTTGTAGGTCAGACGTGGGATCTGTGTGCCCCCCCTCTTTCCAGCAGCATTCTGGACTCTCCCCGCTCTGCAAAGGCTTATGTGGGCAGAGCGTACCCAGAAATTGCCCTTTAGCACTGTTACGCTGTCCTGTCCTGTCCTGGAGGCCCAGGATGTACCTGCGGTCCACTCATTCTTCATGCTGATCTATGGGTGTCTTGGGGAGTCGATCCTGAAGCATTCCCTGAGGGGGCTGGAGCTGAATCTCTCGTGGACAGCTACTTTCTTCCCACACTGCGGTTATCACCCTCCATCTTCTGGTCCCTATGACTGCTGTTGCAAAGTTGGCTTCCAGCCCAAAGGTACAGCCCTTGTGGGTTGTCTGGCTTCCCTCTGGCCACCTTGAGACCTCCTTGTCTCCCGTGTCCTGCAGGTGTGGGCTGATTTCTTAGATGTGTTAGGGCTCCCTGAGGACTCAGACCTCTGAACAACTGTGGACACCTCTCCAGCCATATGTCCAGGTGTGGTCTCGAGTCCCACGCTCACCTGGCCCTTCTCACTCTGGGTCTAATTGGCTGTTGAAATTGCTCACTGAGTCTCTGATTTCAGTGGCCATACTTCTCATTTCTCAAAGTCCTGCCTCCTGCCTCAGGCCCGCAGCTACATCTCGATGGTACCTTGTTCCCTTCTCATATCTGTGATTCTCTGTCTGTTGATAGTTTTAATGTTACATCTTTTAAAGTCACCATTCAATCGTTCTCTCATCCGAGGACCTTGGAGTTTGACCCTACTGTCTGCACGTATGTTGTTGGCTTACATGTGTCCTTTCCAACCTGGGATTCCCATCTTCTCACCAGAGGGATTCTGCCCCACTGGGTCTCTGTGATGTGGCATCAAAAACCTTCCCTCCCAACCAGAGACATTTTGGATTTGCTTCTGCCTGGTGCTGTGGGGTCATTACCAGCCAGGGGGGAGACAATTATATTAAATTTTTAGCTTATATCTTTCTAATTCAAGCACCTTTGGTAAAATCCAACCTTCTGAAAATACATCCCACATTAGAAATTCTCTGGGAGCTTCTTTTTCTCACTCAGGATCCAGACCAAGACAGGCCGACTGCCCTCAAATCTCCCTGTTTCATGGAAAATGGGGTTCAGAGGGTCCCAGCTGTGTTCAGGGTCAGTGTGAGTCCCCTACCTGGCTCATACCCCTCTCGCTGGTGTTGAAACCCTAGGCCTGTGGTTCCAGGCCGGCACATTCATGTCCCCAGTTTAACCGTGAGTACTGCTCACGCTGTGGCATCTGCCCCCTCTGGGGACCTGCCTTATTTGCCCATCGACTCCCTTACTCTGCACACATTCAGATGTTACTTGAGTGTCTCCTGGGACCTGGGCACTGGGGCACTGGGCCACAGTGCCCAGCACAGGCGGGAAGGAGTGCAGAGACCCACTCAAGTGTCTGCTTCTGTCCAACTATGCCTTCCCACTGCTCTGATTACATATCCTGTCAATTGTTGTGCCTGCAGCTTTGATCCCCCTGGTCCCATGTCAGCCGGGATGTCCTGCGAAGTACTTGTCACCTTCAAGCCCATGGTGAGTGCCTGTCCCAAAACCAGGTGATATAAACGGACTTTCCTCCATTGTGAGTGAGTGGTGGATGGAACTGGGTCTCTGCTTCTCCTTGGGCTCTGCAGACATCGGTGTGATTGGTGCTGGAGGAGGGAAACTTGGGCCTCAGTGGGGGTCACACAGGCCCCTGTTCTGTTTCCAGACACTTTCAGCAATGTTTCTGATGTTAGGAAGAATTACAAGGCTGCCCTGATGGTTTGCGAGCCAGCAGGTGTGATCCGTTGGTGCTCTTGGGTCTAAATGGGGCATGTTCAAGTGTCCTAAGGGTCCGTGGCCAGTGTGGGGCTCCTCCTGCTGCCGCCACACCCAGGTCCAGCCCATGGTTCTGAAGACAAGGCAAAGTTACAAACGTTATGGTGGTTGGGGTGTTTTGTTTTTTAGATAAACAAAGATCTAGAAGGAAACGTCTCATTTCTGGCTCAGACGGGTGGATTTTCTGTTCCACTGAAGTGCTCCACAAAGAAATGCACGGTAAGTCCAGAGACTCCCGAGCCAGTACCTCCAGGGAAGCCTTGGTGGCACCAAGCAGTGCATCCAGGTCTGGGCCTCGGTCCCACACAGCTCGGGTGAGGCTGGAGCAGCGGCCTGGGCAGGTGAGAGCTCGAGTACTGCTCTGAGCAAGTGAGTGTTCATGTGGACGCTGGGAAGCAGGGGCAAGTCCTGCAGCCACCGGGAGACCTCAGGGCTGATCTCAGGAGACTCGGTCACCTCAGATGCTCTGTGATGTCCCCTCTATTTCCTTCTGAAACTATAGTCACCATGCTGTGGACACCTCCCCAGGCCTGATGACTGAGATTTGTACCTTTGCACTACCTCCCACAACCACCTCTGCTGTCTGCACATGAGCTGGGGTTGTGGGTTCCTCACATAAGTTAGGTCGTACAGTGTCTTTCTCTGCCTGGCTTCTCTCACCGAGCAAAGTGCTCTCAACGTTCATCTGAGCTATTCCAAATGGTACGATTTCCTTCTTTTTTATTCCATCGTACATATACCCCATCTTCTTTATCTGTTCATCCACTGGCAGACACTTAAGCTGTCCCCATTGGTTGGTTATTGTAAATAATGTTGCTGTGAATATGGGGTTTCAGGTGTCTTTTTGAGTTAGTGGTTTCATTTCCTTGGATATATTGTTGGAGATGAGATTGCTGATCTCAGAGTAGTTCTACTTTTAACTTTTCGAGGAAATTCCAGACTGTTCTCCACAGTGGCTGCACCAGTTTGCACTCCCACCAACAGTGCATGAGGGTTCCCCTTTTCCACATCCTTGCCAACACCTGTCTGTTGATTCTAGCCGTTCCAACAGCTGTGAGGTGACACCTCATTGTAGTTTGACTTGCATTTCCCTGATGACAAGCAATGTTGAGTAACTTTCCACACACCTGTTGGCTGTCTACATGTGTCCTTTTGAAGAATGTGTGTTCAGGGTAGTGGAGAAGAGCTGCGTAGTACCCCATGGATCAACCACCTGAGTGCTCCATCCATAAGAACTGCCTTAATTTTAAATTGTCTATTTAAAAAAAGAAAAATGGGATCCCTGGGTGGCTCAGCAGTTTGGCGCCTGCCTTTGGCCCAGGGCGCGATCCTGGAGACCCGGGATCAAATCCCACATCGGGCTCCCGGTGCATGGAGCCTGCTTCTCCCTCTGCCTGTGTCTCTGCCTCTCTCTCTCTCTCTGTGACTATCATAAATAAATAAAAATTTAAAAAAAAAATTAAAAAAGAAAAATGTTTGTTCAGGTCCTCTGTCCATTTTTTTAAAAGATTTTATTTTTATTTATTAACAAGAGAAACAGATAGGCAGAGACACATGTAGAGAGAGAAGCAGGCTTCCTGTGGGGAGCTGGATGTGGGACTCAATCCCATGACCCCAGGATCACTCCCTGAGCTGAAGGCAGCGCTCAACCACTGAGCCACCCAGGTGTCCCTGCCTATTTTTATTTTTTTTAAAGATTTATTTATTTGTGATAGACAGAGAAAGAGAGAGAGAGAGGCAGAGACACAGGAGGAGGGAGAAGCAGGCTCCATGCCGGGAGTTGTGTGAGTGAGTTCTTTATATATTTTGGATGGCAAATATTTTTCTCATTCTATAGGTTGCCTTTTCAATTTGTTTACCTCTGCTGTGTAGGACTGAGTCTTTTAAAATTCTTTACTTTTAAAATTTTTATCATTGGAGTGTGGTTGACATACAGTGTTGTATTAGTTGGAGGTGTACAACATCAATTCGACAGTTCTATACATTATTCAGTGCTCGTCATGGTAAATGTAGTCATCACTGATCCTCTTTTTAAGAAAAAATTCAAACATAAGGAAAAGCAGAAAAAATAGCCCACACAGGATGTGCTGCCTGGTGTGTGCTTTGCTGATCCACTTCCCAGTAAACCAGCAATATCAACACCTCAGCCTTAAAAAACTTCCACATTCATGTAGAATAAAGGAGATTCTCCTGCAGAAACCACCAACCATGGCCCCTCCTTAGTGAATGAGTCAGCACTTACTGCAATGATGCTGGGTAACAAACCACTCCTACATTTAGCAGCTTATCTCAGCAGCAAGTATTTTGTCAGGTTGGGCTTGGCCAGGTGGCTCACTTCAGGATACAAGTGAACGAAGCAGTAGCTTCTCATGGATAACAGCCACAGCCCTGGAAACGAGGGCCACCCACACAACCTCCCTCATTGCATTTCCTAACAATGTTGACTAACACAAGTCACATGCAACATGTTCCATCAGTGGAGCAGAGAAAGAAGCCCCCTTTCCAGGACAGCACGGGATGTCAAGACCGAAAGCGGGAATGAACGAGAGGTCACAATAGTAACAATATTCTCCCCTGCAACATCCACATGCCTCCTCCCGGCCTGTTACCTGGTCCACACTCACATGTACCAGCTGCCCCAAACCACCTCCCATCGCTGTTTGCCAGCTAGGACACCCTCAAGATCGCACACTGTGTTGATTTACCATCTTAGCCAAGTGTTAAGTCCACGCTTCAGTAGATTACATGCGTTCATAATAGGCAGGCACCACCTCCATGCTTTCCAGAACTCTCCTGCCTTCCAGAATGGAAACTCTGTCCCCAGGCAGCACCTAACTGCAATGGCCCTGGGCGCCTCCTCGCCACCTTCTGTCTCTGGGGATTTGAATGCTTTAAGTGCCTTGTAAGTGCAATCACGTGGTATTTGTCTTTTGTGATTGTCCTCAGGAGTCCTGCTTGTTGCCGCATGTGTCAGAATGTCTGTCCTTGTCAAGCCTGTAGGTGCGGAGGCCGTGCTTCTGTTTGCCACTCCTTGCCTTCCTGAACCTCATTCCCTGCATCACCGTCTTCTTTTGTGTTTAGTTGATTTTTTTTATAGTGAAATATTTAAATTCCTTCCCATTTCCTTTTGTATACATTCTGTCGCTATTTCCTTTGTGGTTACCAAGGGATTCCATTTCACATCCTGACGTTAAAGCACCCTGACTCAGATTTCTCAGATTTCTCGCAGCTGAAGTCCAGTAGCTGATAGAATGTCTGCCCCTTTACGGCTCGGGTATTAATGTCACAGAATTACATCTTTGTGACTGTGTGTCCAAAACCAGGAACTCAAAATATTTCACACGCATTAGTCTCTTTTCATGTAGAAAGCAAAATGTGGATTACAAACCAAAGTGATGATAACATTAGCTTTTAGACTAATAATACCTGCTTTTTTTAAAAAAAAAAAAAAGCATTAGTCTCTTAAATCATGTGAGAACAAAACCCACAGTTAAAGCCCTGTGACAAGAACACTTGCTTTTATGTTGCCCGTGTGCTCACCTTTACTGAGGCTGTATTTCCCCTGATGGCTTTGAGTGACTGTCTCCTGAGTCTCCTCCCCGTTTGGCCTCAGAGTGCTCCAGGTGCATTTCTTGCAGGGCCCTCGGCTTTTGTTCATCTGGGAATGTTTTGCTGGAGAGAGGCTTTTGGTTGACAGCTTTTCCCTTTAGGCCCTTTGTATACATCCACCCACTGCCCTTTGGCCTCCAGAGTTTCTGAAATCTGCTGATGACCTTGCCAGGCCTCATGTGCACTGGGTCATCACCTCCCCTTCTTGGTCTCAGTGGTTTGATTGTAATGTGTCCCAACATGGGTCTTTTTGGGTTCATATTACTCAGAGTTCAGAGAGCTGCTTTGATGTTTATATTCATGTCTTTCATCAAACTTGGGAGTTAGGACCATGTTCCTTGTCTTCCACTGCCAGGACCTCTGTGATGTGGCTTCTAGTCCACCAATGGTGGCCCACCCGTGGTCCTGTAGGTTCTGCTCACTTTCCTTCAGACTCGACACCTGTTGTCATATGTCATATCCGAGTCCCCTGAGTCTTTCTCCCGTCTGCCACTGATGCTGCCGATAACATGGCAACAACCCGCCACCTTGTCTTGAACCCCAGTGTGGCACCAACTGCCACCTCCCCACCAAGTGGGCCATCAACTCAAGGTTTGAGCCATGACCATACCTCCTGCCTGAAGCAGCCCCTTCCTGAGGAGGGATGAGTCACGAGAGGCAGCTGTGCTTCCCTGGTTTCAACCCCTTGGCCTCCAGCCCCACAGGGGAGGCTCAGAAGGCCGTTTTCAGTACTGACTTGTTGCTTTCCCTATGTTTTCACTTCTTTACTAGTCTTTAGCATAAGGAGTTGGTAGTTATCACTTCTCATGGTGGCAAGTTAGGTCCTCTCTCTTCCTGTTTCCTCATGGATTCAACGGCTTTTGTGTATTCCACAATCTAAAGACTAAATTGATCTTTTAGTCTCCATTCTTGGTGCTCACATGGCCCAGCCGTGGCCATGGCAGCCCTGGGCCCCCACTTAGGTTTATTTTTTTTTTTTAATTTTTTTTTTAATTTTTATTTATTTATGATAGTCACAGAGAGAGAGAGAGAGAGGCAGAGACACAGGCAGAGGGAGAAGCAGGCTCCATGCACCGGGAGCCTGACGTGGGATTCGATCCCGGGTCTCCAGGATCGCGCCCTGGGCCAAAGGCAGGCGCTAAACCACTGCGCCACCCAGGGATCCCCCCACTTAGGTTTATACACAGCCTGTGCACTATGGCCCCAGGGCAGTGGCATCTCTACTGGTGGCTGCTGAGCCTCACAGAAGCCATGGAGAGCTGATGTGTGCTACAGAACACGTTGCCTCCAGCAACCAATGCTCCAGGGCTCCTGAGCCACCCCCGCGCGGTGTGGACACCGCCTTCTCAGAGCAGCTCATGGCACAAAGCAGCAGTACTTGCTGGGGAACAGGCCCTCAGAAAGAGCAGGTATGTGGTGGAGTCAAGATTCAAACCCCGGACTCGGCCATGGGAGAAGGCTGGGCACCTGGAAGCCCTGCTCCCCCAGAGGCAGGCCTCAGGTTCCTTTCTGGATGGACCTGGAAAGCACTCATCTGCTAGGCTGGCCCATTGCCAAGTGCAGAGAAGGGCCGTCAAATGCCCAGCGTAGGCTCCTAGTGTCCTCTGGGCTTCCCTGCAGTTTGATCATCAGATCATCAAGTGGAGCTGCCATGACAAAGGTGCCTAAGACTGTAAGACTGTAGCTCAGTTAAGCAAGGACTTGTTTCTGCCTCAGGGGTCAGGGGCTGGGCTGGCATGCTGCCTTGCCACCCTCAAAAAATGGCTTCCAAGCATTGTACCTTCCCAGTCAGAGGGAAGGGGGAAGGGAGGTCCCCCTCATGAGCTGGAAGTGATGGTGGCATGCTGACCTCTGGCTATAAGGTAGACTGGGCAGTAGAGCCCATGTTCCACTGAAGCTCGGGCTCTGTCATAAACAGGAAGAAGGGAGAACTGCTAGGGGCACACAAGGTGCCCCACAGTGCAGCCCACCAGCCACTGACTTCACCTGTGACCTGTTGCTCCCACACTTAGAACACACCAGCCCCTTTCCAGGGCAGCAACCCAGGCCCACCGAGGCACTGCCTCCAGCTCAGCATGTTTGAGAAGGGCCACCCTCCATCCTGTCCACACGTGGCTTCTGGAAGTCTGGTGACCTACAGCCAGGAGACAGGTCATCTGCCCACGTACTCCATACACACATGCACACCCACACCTTCACACACAGCCCCACACACCTGCACACGTGTGCACACTCACACACAGCCCCACATGCATGCACACCCATACTCACACATTTACACACAGCCCCACATGTACCACCACCATGCCTCACAGTGCCCCATGACCTTCATCACCTGACTCAGTGTGATTTCCTCACCATAATGTTTCTGCTCTGCCATCCTCCTGCCAAACTGTGCTCTGTGGGAGGGCCAGAGGGGCAGGAGAGACTCAAACAGCCATGTGGATTATTTGGAATTCTTCTGTAAAGGAGATTTATCTCTTCCTCATTCATTAATTTATAAAAATTATTTATTGATTTCACTCTTCGAATTAGAATCAAATACAACTTTCTGCTGCTGCTCACATTTTTCTTAGAAGAAATTCAGTGGCCCTGAGGTCCTCTGACACTCGACTATTACTGTGTTCACAACTTCTGGTTGAGCACACTTCCTTTCTTTCTAATACCAGATAACATGCCAGGTTCATCTGCGCACCTCCTGCCCCCCATCCTAGAGTAAGTCCTCTCCCTAGATAGCCCGGTTTCTTCTCCTGGAGAGTGATGTTAGTAACCAGTATCTGGGGGCGCTGGGGTAGGGGGTGCACAGCCAGTTCATCTCCTGACTCTTGGTTTCAGCTCAGGTTGTGACCTCAGGGCAGTAGATCAAGCTCCAAGTCGGACTCCTTGCTCAGTGCAGAGTCTGCTTAAGACTCTTTCTCCCCCCGCCCTAGTCTCCCCGACCCTGCTCACATGCACACTCTTTCTCTCTCAATAAATAAATACAGGGCAGCCCCGGTGGCTCAGCAGTTTACTGCCTGCCTTCAGCCCAGGGCGTGATCCTGGAGACCCAGGATCGAGTCCCACGTCCGGCTCCCTGCAAGGAGCCTGCTTCTCCCTCTGCCTGTGTCTCTGCCTCTCTCTCCCTCTCTCTCTCTCTCTCTCTCTCTCTCTCTGTCTTTCATGAATAAATAAATAAAATCTTTAAAATAATAATAAATACATACATATATATATATACATACATACAATTAAAAAAAATAAACGGGTATCTGCACAGAAGATGTGGCCATCGGAGCTGGGATGTTGGCACTTCCAAACCTTCATACGGACACCTCCACCTCTAATCTAGGACCACATGGATCGTTCTAGTCTCTTCCCCTTGCTGACCTGTAAGCAGGTCCAACAGGGAGAGCGTGGCTCCCCCAGCCACCACCCGTGCCCTGATCACCCAGCCTGCAGGCTCTGTGCTGCCCCAGAGTCACTTAGCTCCACACCTATTCCCTACTGTCCCTACTCAGGTTGTCTCTTCAAACCGTGACCAAGAGACATGGTTGTATGACATTTCCCATTCTGTTGAAATTTCCTCAAAGTCCCAAATGATATATTCTTCAATAGACTTTATTATTTAGAGCAGTTTTGGGTTCACATCAAAATTGTGAGGCAGCTGCAGAATTTCCCGGGTGCCCCAGTCTCCACTGTCCCCTCCGCCCCAGGGTCCCAGGGTGCATGGTGGGTAACAGGGCCCTAATTGCTGTGCGTCCTGTGGCTCGGACAAAGCTATAAGGACCTGTCACCACCCCTCCAATCACACAGAATGGTGTCACTGCCCCTCAGCCCCACTGTGTTCACCTGCTCATCGCCCCCACACTGCTGGCAACCACTGACCTCTTTCCAAAATGCCATACATTCTAGAATGCCACACAGTTGGCATTGCTGTATGTACCTTTTTAACAATGTGCCACTTGAGATTTCTTTGTCTCTTCAGGGCTTGATAGCTCATTTCTTTTTAACTGACTGGACTTTTAAAAAATTGAAGCAAAAAAATAAAAATAGAAAAGAAAAGAAAAAGGAAAGGAAAGGAAAGAAAAGAAAAGAAAAGAGAAAAAATTGAAGCTTAGGAGCTCCCAAATTGTCGTGATCAATCCACAAACTGAGGATTTCTAGGATGTGGACCGTGTTCCTGGGGTCTGCAAAGGCCCCTGGAACCAGATGTAGGACTTGGCCTGGTACCAGAGGAAGGGGCCAGCGCTCCAGGGTACCCTCAGGGCCGTAGGGCAGCAGGTGGGAGAGGAGAGCTTGCCTGGCACACTTACCCTGGCTCCTTCCTGGGTCTCTCGGCAGCTGTCCCTCGACAAGGAGCTCATTGACTTTGGCAGCTATGTGGTGGGGGAGACCACGTCCCGGATCATCACACTGACCAACATCGGGGGCTTGGGCACCAGGTTCAAGTTTGTTCGGGCCTCAGAGTCCTATGAGATGGACCTCTCCCAGTCAGTCATGAAAATAGTAAGTATATTACCTGTCCTGATCATGAGCCGTGGCTGCTCACCCAGGGGAAGGCGTGAGGCCTCCTCGCACCCCACACAGTCCTGTGAGTATAAAACTGACATGACAGGAAAGAGTCTGTCAACATAGGGCTGGGTGTCGTCAGGTAGAGTGGGAGAGACTGGGCTCCGTGAGAGGACACCTAGAGCCACAGTGACCCCACTGGAGTGTGTGGTGGCTGACAGGGTGGTGGCTGAGAGCCACAGGGGACCACCTTTCTCCTGATGCACCTATGAAGTCCCAGCAGGAGGCTGGCCAAGAGGACACGGCCTGAACACCGCAGGCAAACCCTGCCCGCTCCTGCACCTTTTCCAAAGGTGTGAGGTGAGCAATGGTCTTTTCATGGGAAGGCCATGCAGACATGCTGCTAAGTGATTGAGAACAACCTCAGAGCAACACGGTGTGCCCCTATCTGTGGAAACAACTTCCATCACACTCACTGGACACTGGGAGGTCTTTTGGGGGCAAGGATGGGTGAGAGAAACTTCCTGTAAGAAGCACTGAGCTACTTCAAAGTTTGGTCTACTTATTTTTTTTTTAATTTTTATTTATTTATGATAGGCACACAGTGAGAGAGAGAGGCAGAGACACAGGCAGAGGGAGAAGCAGGCTCCATGCACCGGGAGCCTGACATGGGATTGGATCCCGGGTCTCTGGGATCGCGCCCTGGGCCAAAGGCAGGCGCTAAACCACTGCGCCACACAGGGATCCCGTTTGGTCTACTTATTAAGGGCTCTTAGCAAAGGCCTCAGAAGTATCTCCCCCAGAGGGGACAGAGGACCAGTGGGGTGGGGGCAAGGGTGGTAAGGGTGGGGGTGTAAACCCAGAACACGGCCAGGGCAATGGTGGGTGAGGAGAGGGGTGCAGGCTGGGTCAGCCCTTAGGCCTGCAGGCATCTGAGCTGAAGCCAAGAGAGTGGAGCTGGGGCCTGGGGCTCCGATCCCACAGGGGGAATGGGACCAGGCATCCCAAGACAGGAGGGTAGAGCATCAATGTGGAACAAGGAAGAGCCAGCCTGGGCTAGAGACAAGTGAGGCAGGGTTGGGCCCTGAGCCCCTGGGCCAGCTGCTGCCCTGATATGCATGCTTGGCTCAGGTGGGAGAGGGAGCCAAGGAGGATGATTGTGGCTAGGCTCTCCATGTGGCCCTCCTTGGCAACAGAGGTCTGGGCAGTTGAGTGGGAAAGGCAAATGGAAAACTGCTAGTAAAAGTGTTATGTTCCCTTTTCAGAGCAGTCTGTTCACATATGAAGATAAAGGTTCTTACGAAAAAATCATCATCAGCCCTTCTGAGCAACAGATGGAGGGCAATGAGTCCTCTCCCTTTGACATGCAAAGCCAGAAGAAGGAGCTGGACAACAAGGAGCAGGAAGAAGGGCACCCCACAGGTGAGCTGGACCCAGCGGGGCTGGGGGGCAGACTCCTGGGAGCACCTGGAGCACTTGCTGCCTCCCAGGAGGCTCTGATGAGCCCCCGGGGGTGCCAGAGGGCAGGACTGTATGGTATTTTTCTAGGACTTCGACATTAATAAGGAAATAGATACATTCAAACAAATACTGGTTGTGGAGTGGATTGAAATTTGCAGTCACAGTTAAGCTAACAGGGTATTTTTAGGAACTCCCATTGGACCACCAGGCTTGGGGGTCCTTGTTGGTACAATTGAGGAGCCCTGCCCTCAGTGGGGCAGCAGCAGGACAAAGGGGGAAGAGAGGGAAGGGAGGACTGGGAAGCTCT
Organism: Canis lupus baileyi; assembly: GCF_048164855.1. Classification (NCBI taxonomy): domain Eukaryota; kingdom Metazoa; phylum Chordata; class Mammalia; order Carnivora; family Canidae; genus Canis; species Canis lupus. Next base: position 32,027,079 of record NC_132840.1, read on the forward strand.
ACTGACAGGGTCTTGGGGGGTTGAGGTGTCTTGGCCCCCTCCCCAGCTTTGCCAATAGAAAGGGCAGTGAGGGCAGTCCACAGAAGAGTCAGGAAACAGGCAGCCCCTCTAGTCCCAAGCCCCAGGCACAGAAGGAAGGACATTCCCCCAGGCCCGGCCTCACCCTGACATGCCCCCTTCTGCTCCTGGGACTGTCCCCGTCCCCTCCTGCCTCCCCGTTCGTTTGGTTTCCCCTTCAACACACATCCAGGAGTGGCAGGCTTTTGTCCTGTTTCAGCCACTTACACACAGAAGCCGAGCAGTCAGTCCCCTTGCTCAGGCTGCTCCGTGAGCTGTTCTTCCTGTCTCCGCCGCTGTGTGGCGTCTGCTCTCACAAACACACCTTGAGTCACAAACCTGCTGCAGCCCAGTCTCATGTGGGGCCTCAGGGTGTGCCAGACACCACCCCTCGTGCATTTGCGTCTGCAAGGCTCACCTGCCACATTCTTGCCGTCTCTCCTTTATTGGCTAATGTTAAGTTCTTTTTCAACATGATTGTGCCAATTCAGACTCCCTCCAGCACCCAGCACAGCTGCCAGCAGCCACTGGACATGTGAGGGCATTTCTGTGGAAATGGACAGCTGATTCTAAAATTCGTATGGAAACCCAGAGGACCTAAAATATCTAAAACAGTTTTGAGGGATCCCTGGGTGGCTCAACGGTTTAGCACCTGCCTTCGGCCCAGGGCGTGATCCTGGAGTCCTGAGATCGAGTCCCACATCAGGCTCTCTGCATGGAGCCTGCTTCTCCCTCTGTCTGTGTCTCTGCCTCTCTCTCTCTCTGCGTGTGCCTCTAATGAATAAACAAAATATTTTTAAAAAAACAGTTTTAAAAAAGAAGAACAAAGTTGGAAGACACAGACTACCTGATTTCAAGACTTGCTCTAAAGCTACAGTGACGAGACAGTGTGGTGTTGGCAAAGGGAGAGACACAGACCCTTGATGGGGCAGAACAGAGTCCAAAAATAGACCTGCACAAATATGGCCAATCAATCTTCACTAGAGATGCAAATGTAATTCCTTGGAGAACAAAACAGTCTTTTCAACAAATGAGACCTTAGCAATTACATAAACATATGCTAAAAAACTAACCTCCAACCATTCCTCACATTGTACACAAATACTACAAGATAAATCATAGACCTAAATGTAAAATCTAAAACCATAAAACTTCTAAAACAAAGCATAGAGGAAAAGTCCATGTCATCATGTGTTGGGCAAAGATTTTTTAGATATGACATTAAAAGTATGATCCAGGGATCCCTGGGTGGCACAGCGGTTTGGCGCCTGCCTTTGGCCCAGGGCACGATCCTGGAGACCCGGGATCGAATCCCACATCAGGCTCCCGGTGCATGGAGCCTGCTTCTCCCTCGGCCTATGTCTCTGCCTCTCTCTCTCTCTCTCTCTGTGACTATCATAAATAAATAAAAATTAAAATAAATAAATAAAAAAAATAAAATAAAATAAAAGTATGATCCATTTTTTAAATATTATAACCTGCTTTGGGATGCAGCAAAAGCAGTTCTAAGAGGGAAATGTAGCACTACGGGCCTACTTCCAGAAGCAAGAAAAGTGTCCTTATACCTAAACGTATACCTAAAGGAGCTAGAAAAAGAAGAACAAACAAAGCCCAAACCCAGGAAAAGGAAAAAAAAAAAAAAAAGAGCAGAAGCAAATAATATAGAAACTTAGCACACACACACAATAGGGCACATCAATGAAATCAGGAGCTAGTTCTTTGAAAAGATCAACAAAATTGAGAAACCTCTAGCCAGACTCATTGAGAGGAGACAGAGACAAAGAGAAAGGATTCAAATAAATAAAATCACTAATGAAAGTGGAGACATAACAACCAACACCACAGAAATTCAAACAATTATAACAATATTATTAAAACCTACATGCCAACAAATTGAACAACCTGGGAGAAATGGATAAATTCCTAAAGCAGGAAAAAATAGAAAATTTGAACAAATTATCAGCAATGAATGGAATCAGTAATCAAAAAACTCCCGACAAACAAAAGTCCAGGACCAGATGGCTTCCCAGGTGATTTCTACCAAACATTAAAAGAAGAGTTACTGCTTATTCTTCTTAAACTATTGTGAAAAAACAGAAAAGGAAGGAAAACTGCCAAATTCATCCCATAAGGCCAGCATTACCCTGATACCAAAACCAGATAGAGACACCACAAAGAAAGGGAACTATAGGCCCATATCCCTGATGAAAGTATATGGAAAAATCCTCAACAAAATATCAGCAAACCAAATCCAACAATGCATTAGAATCACTCACCATGACCAAACGGGATTTATTCCTAGGATGCAAGGGTGGTTCAATATCCACAAATAATCAACATGAATGATATGTCATATCAATATAAGAAAGGATAATAACCATATGATCATTTCAATAGATACAGAAAAAGCATTTGATAAAGTACAACATCCATTCATGATAAATATAAAAAAAAACCCTCTGCAAAGTAGGGTCAGAAGGAGTATACTTCAACATGACAAAGGCCTTATGTGAAGAAATCTACAACCAACATCATACTTAGTGATAGAAAACTGAGAGCTATTTCCCTAAGGTCAGGAACAGGACAAGAATGTCTACTCTCACCACTTTTAATCAACTTAGTACTGGAAGTCCTAGCCTCAGCAATAAGATAAGTAAAAGAAATAAAGGGACGCCTGGGTGGCTCAGCAATTGAGCATCTGCCTTTGGCTCAGGGCCTGATCCCAGATTCCCAGGATCGAGTCCCTCATCAGGCTCCTTACATGGAGCCTGCTTCTCTTCCCTCTGCCTGTGTCTCTGCCTCTCTTTCTGTGTCTCTCATAAAATCTTTAAAAAAAAAAAAAAAAAGGAATAAAAAGCATCCAAATTGGTAAGGAAAACGTAAAACTTTCATTATTTGTAAATGACATGATACTACTATATGTAGAAAACCCTAAAGACTCCACCAAAAAACTGCTAGAAGTGATAAATGAATTCAGTAAGATCACAGGATACAAATTCAATGTACAGAAATTTGTTGCATTCCTTTTTTTTAATGATTTTATTTATTTATTCATGAGAGACAGAGAGAGGCAGAGACACAGGCAGAGGGAGAAGTAGGCTCCCTATGGGGAGCCCAATGCGGGACTTGATCCCAGGACCTGAGGCAAAGGCAGATGCTCAACCACTGAGCCATCCAGGTGCCCCTGTTGCATTCCTAACATAATAATGAACTAACAAAAAGAAAAATTAAGAAAACAATCCCATTTATAATTGCACCACAACCAATAAAATATCTAGGAATAAATTTAACCAGAGGTGAAAGACCTATACTCTGAAAACTATACAACACTGATGAAAGAAATTCAGGATGTCACAAAGAAATGGAAAGACATTCCATGCTCATGGATTGGAAGAACAAATATTGTTAAAATGTCTATATTACCCAAGCAATCTACATATTTAATGTAATCCCTATCAAAATACCAACAGCAAAAAAAAAAAAAAAAAATACCAACAGCAAAAAACAAACAAACAAAAAATACCAACAGCATTTTTCACAGTTAGAACTCAATGCGGCAAAAAAAAAAAAAAAAAAAAAAAAAAAAGGAACTCAATGCGGCAGAACAGAGTCCAAAAATAGACCTGCACGATCCTGTGATAATCCTAAAATTTGTGTGAAACCACAAAAGATCCTGAAGTTGGCCAAAGCAATCTTGAAAAAGAAAAACAAAACTGGAAATATCACAATTCCAGATTTCAAGTTATATTATAAAATGGCAGTAATTAAAACAGCATGATACTGGCACAAAAATAGACACGGAATAGAAAGTCCAAAAACGAACCCACAATTATATGGTCAGTTAATATTCAACAAAGGGGGAAAGAATATCCAATGGGAAAAAGACTCTTCAACAAATGGTGCTGGGAAAACTTGACAGCTACATACAAAAGAATGAAACTGGACCACTTTCTTACACCATAAAAATAAACTCAAAATATATTAAGGACCTAAATGTGAGGTGTGGAACCATCAAAATCCTAGAAGAGAGCACAGGCAGTAACCTCTTTGACATCAACCATAACAACATTTTTCTAGATGTGTCTCCTGAGGCAAGGGAAACAAAAGCAAAACTTTTGGGACTATTGGGACTACATCAAAATAAAAAGCTTCTGTGCAGCAAAGGAAACAATCAACAAAACTAAAAAAACAATTTCTCCCTATGAAATGGGAGAAAATATTTGTAAATGACATATCTAATAAAGGGCTAGTATCTAAAATATATAAAGAACTGACACAACACCCAAAAGACAAATAATCCAATTTTTAAAATGGGCAGAAGACATGAACAGACATTTCTCCAAAGAAGATATCCAAATGGCCAACAGACACGTGAAAAGATGGTCAGCATCACTCATCATCAGAGAAATGCAGATCAAAACCACAATGAGAGATCCCCTCACATCTGTCAGAATGGCTAAAATCAGCAACACAAGAAACAACAGGTGTTGGTGAGGATGTGGAGAAAGGGGAGCCCTCCTGCACTATTAGTGTGAACGCAAGTTGGTGCAGCCACTCTGGAAAACAGTATGGAGGTTCCTCAAAAAGTTAAAAATAAACTACCCTGTGAACCAGCAATTGCACTACTAGATATTTACCAAAGAATATGAAAATACTAATTCAAAGGGATACATGCACCCCTATGTTTATAGCAGCATTATCTATAATAGCAAATCATGGAAGCAGCCAAAGCACCCATCAATAGATAGATAAAGACATGGTATATACAATAGAATATTCGTCATAAGATAGAATGAAATCTTGCCATTTGCAATGACATGGATGGACCTAGAGAGTATTATGCTAAGTGAAATAAGTCAAGGAAAGACATATATCATGATCTCACTCATATGTCAAATTTAAGGAAGGGCATCCCTGGGTGGCTCAGAGGTTTAGCGCCTGCCTTTGGCCCAGGGTGTGATCCTGGAGTCCCGTGATCAAGTCCCACATCAGGCTCCCTGCATGGAGCCTACTTCTCCCTCTGCCTGTGTCTCTGTCTCTGTCTCTCTCTCTCAATTAAATAAATAAAACTTTAAAAAAAAAAAACAGCTAACGTTTAAAAAAAATAAATTAAAACCACAGTGGAGGGACACCTGAATGGCTCAGTGGTTGAGTGTCTGCCTTTGGCTCGGCACAATCCCAGGAGCCTGGAATCAAATTCCGCATCGAGCTCCCCTCAGGGAGCCCGCTTCTCCCTCTGCCTATGTCTCTGCCTCTGTGTATGTGTGTCTCTCGTGAATAAATAAATAAAATCTTTTTAAAAATAAAATAAATAAAACCACAGTGCATGTCCATTACACACCTATTAAGACAGCTAGATCAAAACCAAAAAAAAAAAGGGCAACCCGGCCTGCTTCTCCCTCTGCCTGTGTCTCTGCCTCTCCCCCTTTCTCCCTCTCTTGCTCTCTGTGTCTCTCATAAATAAATAAAATATTTTTAAAAAAGAAAGAAAGAAAAAAGAAAAAAAAAGACAAAGAGCTGGCAACACCAAGCATTGGTGAGAAGTGACTGTAATCCCATCCTCTGCTGCTGGATATGCAGCAACTTTGGAAGAGTTCAGCATTTTCTTACCAAGTAAGCAAACATCAAACAACCCAGAAACCCCACTCCTAGGTATTTACCAAGAGAAATGGAAAACTATAACGGAACGGAAAATTGTACGTGAATGTTTACAGAGGGTTTATGTATAACTGCAGACGGCTGCTGACTAGTGCACAGACATGGTGACACGGCCCTGCCGCGCGAGGGAGTGAGTTAGTGATGCATACCACGACATGCATGAATCAGAAAGGCATCAATGGTCAGGGAAAGGTCAGGCTCAAAAAACCACAAATCATGAATCCATTTATGTGACATTCTGGGAAAGGCAAAATGATATAGATGAGTGGTACTCAGGAACTGGGGGAGGGATTGGCTACAAAGGAGTATCGGGGGGCTCAGGGATAATGGAACTGTTCCATATCTCGATCCTGGTGGCAGCTAGACACTATGCATTTGTCAAGGCTACGCTGAAAGGGGTGAATTTTAACTGCATGTGAATTATTCCTTCATAAAAGAGGTGGAAATCACTCAATACACATAAGCAGCAGAGCACTGTCATCTTGCATGTTTCAGATACTGGTATTATCAGATGCTGAACAGAAAACAAGCATACTCACTCAATGCATGGAAAACCATCCCGAAGGATGAGATGAAGCTGGTTTGAAAATGAACCAAGTAAAACTTCTAGAAGTGAGAATGTGGTCATTGTAACTGGAACCCCAGTCAGTAGGATGAACCGTAGAGAGACACCATGGAGGAGAGACCCGGGAATGTTCTCACCACAGATAAAGGGCCAGAACTGGAAACAAGAAGGAATGTACATGCCATGGAGGACAGAGGGAGGAGGTCTCATCGGTCTGCTCGAGGCCAGAAACATCGTATTTAGCAACATGCTTGCTGAGAATTTTCTAGAATGTCGAAACACATGTAAACTCATATCCTGGAAGTGAGTAAATATCCACTCTATGCTGATAGCACAGAACAGCACTGGATGCATGATTAAAGAAAGCTTTCATTAATGAGCCTGATTCTAGAATTTATGAAAGCTCACCATGTTTTTAGCCAATGGCTCGACACAGTTCCACACTGGGACACCAAGAGACCCCAAGCACCATCCACACAGAACAAAGAGCTGCCCCTAGAGTCTGCCCGGCTTCAGGTCCGAACTGTACACCTGAAGCAGACAAGGACATACGCATCACCATGGGGGCAGTCAGCTGCCCCCTCATCCAGGTGACAGTGTGGCCACTGAGTGGGGTGACAGGTGTGCCAAATGGGAGGAGCCCAGATCAGTCCCAGGCCCCAGAGATAGTGCACACCATCCTGTAGGGTAACAGTCCAGCCTCACGGGGCACATGACACCATGTCAGGTGCAGGGCCCAGGGCAGGCTGCCACAGAGCTCCAGGGCTCCACACAGTAGCCAGGCCAGGCCGCCCAGGACAGAAGGACTCGGAAGGGTGCCAACCTTCACCTCTCCCATAAGTTCTGTCTTCGTGAGCAAAGTCCACAGAAAGACCTTCTCAGACCAGAGGAATCAGCCTCTGCTTCCAGGGGCCTTCCCGACACATGGCCAAGAGATGGGAACACACCAGCTGCACACACGCAGATAAAACTAAATAATAGGGGTTAGGCTGGGACATTTGGAGGGCAATACCATTGTCAACTTCCAGACCTTGGTCCCTCTGCTCCCTGGGCCCGGAAATGCCTCCACCCCTAGGCTGCATGTCAGCCCCTCCCCACTCCCTCTGCAGCAGCCCTCCTCTCTGCTGGGCCTCCCTGTTTCTCCTCTGAATAGGAGACCCCTGTAAGCCCACTCCCCAATCCCCTGACCCCCAAAGGGCCAGCTTGCTCTGTTTTCTCCAGCCCTGACCTTCAGGCCACGGTACCCCACTGGCCATGCACAGCCAGCTTCCCTCACCTACCTGACCTCCCCTAGCTAGGGCCTTGCAGCTCTGGCCACCTTGCTCACCCCCAGCCTCCAGCGCCAGAGGCCATGGTGCCCACTGTCTTTGTCCCCCTGAGAAGCCCCGCTCTGCCCCTCGTGTGTCACTAGGTCTTTCCTCTTTGCAGAGCAGCACCAGAGAGAGGGAGCTGGCTGGGAGCTGGTGGTCCTGGAGATGGAGGGGCCAGATCCCCCTGGCACCCCAGCTCACCCCTGGGCCCCACGGGCTACCTGGCCAGACCTCTCACCTGGACGCCCTTCTTTTCCAGAATCAGAGGGAGTGACCGTGACCACTGTCATGACCATACCCCCCAGTGAGGAACAAATGGAAATCTCGCTGGGAGAGGTGAGCAAGGCCTACTGCTTCCCAGCCCACCTTCCTCCAGCCATGCGTCCCTGACCTGCTACCCCTCCTCCAGGTTGCCCTTCCACTGGGCCAGACCTAGTTGGTCTGAACGCACAGCCTTCAGGCAGCTTGCGCTATCAACTGGCCTGTGGCCACCCCAATCCCAAGTTGAGTCCGGGCCAGCAGCAGGGACAGCGTCCTGGATACAAGGCACTGGGTCGCCTTCCGAGAAAACATGGTCAGGGCCTCCCTGCCTGGAGCATGGTGTGTGTGTGTGTGTGTGTGCATGCATGTGTCAGTGTGTGCACATGTGTGTGCATGTGTATGTGTGTGTTCATGCACATACACAAGGGCCCTAAGTCATCAAGAGAGCAAGTACACACACTTGGAGCATCCCAGGAAGGGTTAAGCTGTGATGCTAGGCAGTGAGCAGTGAACCCTCGAAGGGCAGGGCCAGGCCACCCAGGGACACTCACACTCATGGTGACCAGCACCTCATGCTGGTGAAGACAGGGGGAGGTGCCCTGATAGAAATGTGAAGCCTGACTGGGTCTGTGGTATCTCTTCCCTCTCAGGTGACGGAGGGTGAGATTGGCCCCTTCAGCTCCATCAAGGTACCAGTCATCTTCACACCAGTCACCCCAGGAACCATCCACAGCATGTTCAAGGTCATGTTTAAGAATCAGCAGTGCCCAACTGTGAGTGCCCCACTGCCACTTCCTGCCTTCCTCACTGCAGCCCAGGCTGTCCCTGGGCCGCGGGATGCCTGCCCTCTGTGCTCCCCCCACCACAGCCCTGTGAGGCAGCTGCCTGTGCTATCCACGCCTAGACAGCCAGTTGGTAGCACAGATGGTTAGCACCATAGCCAACATACACACGAACATGCCTTTGCATGCACATCTGTGCACACACGGAGCCCTTGCTCTTAATTACTGGAAATGCCTCTCCAACTTTCCAAATACTTAAAGTTTTTACTCATTACTTTTTATCATGTATTTATTAACTTACTTATAGGTTTATTAAATGTTGCTCCGAGAACATGATCTGCAAACTCTGGTTCTTTTAAATTTGTTGAAATGTCTATTGTGACCAAAGGCAAAACTGAGTTTATCGATGTAATGTGTGCACGTATGTGTAAAGGCTGCATACAAATTCCTGAACTGAATGATTCACATTATTCACGGCCTCCCCATGTCGTTCCCTAGCACTCAGCCTGCAGCCTTCTGGTCTCTGCCCCAGGGACCCTGTGGCCTGGGGTCTGCTGGCTGGGCCGTCCTATGTGTCACATGTCCTGCAAGTCCTGGGCTCCATGGCCCCCGTCCCAGGCCAGGGGTCCTGGAGGAAGGCCCATGGAATCCTCAGCTCACCACTGTAACACCAGGATGGTGCCTCCCCTGCTAGACCCTGCCTGGCCCAAGAGGGGCTGTTAGGCATCAGCTGTCCCTTCAGGACACCCACACACCCCCAAACCTCCTGAGACCTGGACTCAGGGTTTGGCTGGGAGGAGCCAGTGGCCATGGAAGGGAGAGAAGTGGTTCCCTCTCTCCCTGGTCCCCCCGAGACCTCTGAGCCTCCATTCTGTATTTGCTGGGAAAGTTTTATAAAGTGTACATCTCTCTGTGAGACATGTTATTCTGTAATGAAAGAGGTTTTTTAAACAGCTAAAGATGTGGATAATCATGAAGCTGTGTGATGGGAACATGACAATCCATTGTGCTGTTCTTTTTATGTTTGAACATTTTGATAATAGAAAGGATTGTTTAAACTGTATGTTATGAAAACTGGCTCAGACCCCAAAACATGGCTGGTTTGATCAGTGACCTTCCAATACTGGTATGAGTTACAAACATCCTGCAGCTGGGTGGTGTTAGTGCTCACCGTCATTGCCCACTTTGCCAACAGAAATGTGTGTTGCTGACTTTTCACCTTCAAACTCAGTTGTATTTCAGAGTCATGGGCGTTGCTATGGACGTGCCCGTCTGGGTACCAAAACCCAACGTAGATCTGAAGATATGCATGTATGACCGGCTATACCAGGACTCTGTCCTTGTGCATACACGGTGAGCCCGGGTCCCACGCTGCCACTCAGCTGAGAACCTGAGGAGTTGACTCTCAGGGTCACAGCCTACGAGGGGTGGCAGGGCCAGAGTCAGGCACAGAGGGAATTGGATGGGCACACGGAGGTGGGGCCTCTAGACCCCAGGAAGGGCCAGGAAAGGGATGCTCCCAGAGCCTCAGTAGGAAGCAGCCCCACCTGCAGCTAGACATTAGCTCAGTGGGATCCATCTCTGGTTCTGACCTCTTTACTCTAGGAGAGTAAGTCTGGGTGGCTCCAGCAACAAGGGGATGCTCACCCCTCCACACCCAGGTACTTGGTGCATCATAAACACAGACAGGAAAACAAGGAGTGAGGCCGTGTGGACAAACCCCTGAGGAAAGAAGCGTGTTCTATCTGTGGGGTTTTGCAAAGACATCCAGGCTCCAGAGTAGTCACTCCTAAAAACTTAGTCACTCCTAAAAACTTTTTACTAAAGTACAAGTTAGGTGGAGACAAGTAGGCAAATGCCGTGGTTGGTGCTGTGGGGGGACGCTTGTTCCCCACAGGCCTGGTGCTGGCATCTGCTGATGCAGGGAGGGTGGGGAGGGGGCAGGGGGTTCACGGGCCCTGCTGCCAGTGCAGAAGTGGTTCACAGATGTGTGGGGCCTGCAGACTTCCTCTGTGACCATGCTGGTGGAGGGGCTTGCCTGTCTCAGTGCCAGGATCACACACATCAGGGGACTCGAGAGGGGCCCCCCTGAACTTGTGTGTGGAACTAGTGCTAGCCGGCCTCTGCCAGTCAGTTTATATCAGGACGGTGGTGCAGCTACCTTCGGGGTGGGGGGGGCTGAGGGGAGCAGCCCTGGGCCTATGAGGTAGATGAAGACCCCAGCTGCACACTCAGGGTATGTGTACATGTATGTGCGTGCATGAGCTTGCAAGGGCATGTGTTTGTGACACAGTCGGCCAGGTCACTTGGCTTTGTGGAGACTCAAATGCAGGCAAGGGAGTGGGGGAGCTTCCTGGTGGAAATAGGGAAGGTTCCAGCTGAACCCAGATGGAAGGGGGTGGGGGTTCGGGGCTTGGGTGAGGGAGCAAGAGGCACTAACTAGCCTCCTGTGATTGGTGGGGCCCACACTACCTCCTTTGACAGCTCTGGACTTGGAGGTGGGGACAAAGCCAAGGCTAGGTGCCCCAGGCCTATGGGGCCCAGCCCCTCCCCAGCCCAGCCCCCACACTCCTCCAGGCCCCCACACTTTGCACAGTCTGCCCAGAAAACACTCAGGTTTCTGAGAACCAATGGGGCCATATTTCCATGGCAGAGTTTCTGTTTGTAGGAACCCCTCATGAGGAAGGCTGCCCTTCAGCCCCTGAGCAAGCAGGGTGGTGAACCTTCACTGGCACTTGGCCTGGTGCGAGTGCCAGGGGTGTGCAGGAGCAGATGTGGGAACAGATCCACAGCGTTGCTGTCTGATGTCCCCCGGCATCCTGCAGGTCAAAAGCGGCCCTGCGTCTGAAGTTTGAAGTGTGCAAGGAGCTGCGGGAGCATGTGGAGCTCCTGCCGGAGACAGGCTACATCCAGGCCCAGTCCTCCTATGCCGTGCAGCTCAAGTTCCTGCCGCGGTGCGTGCCTGGGGGCTGCAGGGCAGGGAGGCTGCAGGCAGCGCCTCTCCTGCCTCTCACATGTCCTACTTTGCCTACCACTTGTACCTCCTGTGTGACCCCAAAGCACCATTCACAGGTCAGTTTTATTGTCATCCACCAAGTATAAAGAAGAAAAGTACTTTTGAGTGTGTCCTGTCTCTTTCAGACACTCCCTCCCAGAAGATGCAGGGAAGTATTTCGACAAGGAAAGCAGAGTCCTGGAGGCCCCGATGACAATACAGGTGGCTGACCAGGTCTGCGTGGGACACTTCCTGGGAACGTGGGGCACTCTTGGGGACCTGAGCACCACCCCCCAGAAGGCAGGGCCCTGGTGGGTCCCAGCGGCCTGACCCCAGCATCCCCTACACAGTGGGAATGAAGGCTGGGTGTTTGTGGATCAAGGACAGATCCTGGAGAGCTGGGCAGGGCTGAGGGGCGTCCCCCTGGCTCCAGAACCCACTTGTGCCCACGTGCCCACTCACAGTGTCTGCACACCGTGCACCTGCACTCATACACCCCCCATGCCTCGCCTAACCAGGGTTACTCCCCTCTTCGTTGGCACCTGCCTTCCTATCCTCCCAAGTCAGCAACTACAGGAAGGTGGCCTTTTCCTTTTTTTTTTTTTTTTTAAGATTTTATTTATTTATTCATGAGAGAGAGAGAGAGAGGCAGAGACACAGGCAGACGGAGAAGCAGGCTCCATGCAGGGAGCCCCTCGTGGGACTCTATCCTGGGTCTCCAGGATCACACCCTGGGCTGAAGGTGGCACTAAACTGCTGAGCCACCCGGGATGCCCAAGATGGCCTTTTCCAAAAAAGTCCTGTGTCTGGCCACCAGGTCGAAGCAATGCTTCTGCCTTTCTGCCTTTCTTGTGAGTGGAGACATTTGCGAAATGGACTGCAAGTAACCAGGTTGCCCTCACCCTGTGCACTTCAGATCAAGCCAGTGGGGTTTACCTTGCATGCTGTGGTCACCACCTCAGACCTGCAGCTCAGCCCCTCAGCAGTGGACTTTGGTTACTGTACCATCTATGAGGCCATCAGGACACAAGTCAGCCTCTACAACCACTCCCTCCTGCCCCAGGGCTTTGGGTTCGTCGGGCTCCCCAAGGTACCTCGCTTGGTCAGGGAAGGTCACAGGGTGTGGGGACAGAGTCAGGAAGCTCTGGGGGTGGGCCAGGGCGGTGCTGCCCCAGGGTCTGGATGCCCAGCACCAGGAGGCCTCAGCCCTCCCCAGCCCTCATGCCCTCCTATCCCCTCATCATCCCCACCGTCCATATCCCCAGCCTTTGTCTCCCCCTCTCTGGCCTGCCCCAGTAGGACTCAAGACTCCTTTCCCTCTCTTCCTGCCTGGCGTTGCATGATAGCCAAGATGGGACTCAGACCAGGCCGCCCTCAATTCTCCCTGGGCCGCTCCACCGCCAACCCTGCCATCCACTTATATACATGCAGACACGTGTACAAACGCACCAACATAATGCACACACTCACATGCAAGTGCTCATATATGTGCTAACACTCACAAAGACACAACATACATAGACACATAAACAAATCACACACACATGATTGCACACATACAGACGTGCTCACTGCTGGCACTCACATACTCACATACACACAAGCACGTGCACATACATGCAGATACTCATGTACACCCACTCGTACACGCAGACACCCACACACTCACATTTGCACACACACTCACATGCCCTCGTACCCACTCACACACACTGCCACACACATGTCCATGCAGCTCCCAGATAAGCCCCAGCAGATCACTGTTTTCACTTTGGTATTAATGGTTTTCCATTTGCTAGTTTGTGGACATCCAACCCAACGATGGGTTTGGGACAATCCTACCGCTAGAAACACTGCAACTTGATGTGATCTTCCAACCCACCAAGGCCAAGGAGTACAGCTTCGAGCTCATCTGCAAGTCAGAGATCAACCGGTAAGCCTGGCAGGCAAGGGGCGTGGAGGGAGGGGGGCAGCTGGCTTGGGGGTGGCAGTGTGCACATGTGAATGTCTATGGGTTGTGCATGTGTGGGCATGTGTGTGTGAGCATGTGATTACGCATGTGTGAACATGTACATGTGGTGTGCAGAGGATCTGGACATGAGCCCCACTTGCTCTGATCACACTATATGACAGGGACAGTCCCAATTCTATCCTGACAGATGGGACAGAGGAGGTGGTAGATAGAAAAGTCAAACAGGATGCAGAGGGGGTGGTCTGGGATAAGGGGCCGGTTCTTGTTGTTCCCCAAGACTATCAGCCCCAGCGAGGCATGTTCTGGAGCATTCTGTGCAGGTGTCCAGCTGGGCACCAGGCCACCTCCCCAGTGAGCCCCACTGCCTACCCTCCTGCCCCCATTTCTCTTCCTCTCTCCTGTTCCTACCTGCATTCCAGCCTGAGTTGCTGTTTGGCCCTGGGTGGGCCAAGCCCTCTTGTGGCCCTGGACACGTGGCCGCCTGGGATCCAACAGGCAGGCGAGCAGGAATGAGTACCCGTGTGGTAAGAGTTTAGGGAGTGAAGTGCAGAGTTAGAACCCACAAACATAGTCAAGGGCCTCGGCTACCCACCTGCCATGTCCCCCATTAGGGTCTTAGGTAAAACCCACTGCCTCCCATCATAAGAACTGCAGCCTCTGGCAAGTCTCACTGGAGCCTTGTTGACACCTCCCTGAACGGGTGGGGGACTTCTGGTTCTTCTTTGCAACAAAATGAAGGAGTGCTTAAGTGAGTGGCCAGAGGGGAGCTACTCAAAAATAACACTGGAAGGCGTGTTGCCTTGTGCTGTGGGGCATAAGGAGAGATTCAAAGGGTTGAGTGACTCTGGGGGACAAAGCTTCATCCACACCATCCCAGGGCCCTCCAGGGAAGCCCAGCAACACCTCCAACCACAGTCGCGCCACTCCCAGATGCTGGAACCAGCTGGGAAACAGAGTTCGTCCGCCATCCTGAAACATGTCCAGTGAAATCTCTGTGATGATTATCACAATTCATACATTTATGGCCTTTCAATTAATCCCATACTAATAATAACCTCAAAGGTATTTCCACCCACAAGGATTTTTTATCCCCCACATTTAGAGCCTGTGGTCACAGGACATAAAAATATATATTTTAGTACTTCAGTGTGTGAGCAACATTACCTTCACAGCCAGGTAGGATGGGGCCATCCACATCAGAGCGTTAAAGTGTCTGTAATTAGGATGAAATTTGACACGGACGGTGAAGTAGAAATCTGGGTTCGAAGAAGGTGTGGAATGAAAATATTCCAGTGATTAAGATACCAATATCAGTTCTTTGTTTTCATACATTATCTTAATTCAAATACCAGGCTGGGGCAGCCCGGGTGGCTCAGCGGTTTAGTGCCGCCTTCAGCCCAGGTCCTGATCCTGGAGACCCGGGATCGAGTCCCACGACAGGCTCCCTGCATGGAGCCTGCTTCTCCCTCTGCCTGTGTCTCTGCCTCTCTCTCTCTCTCTCTCTCTCTGTGTCCCTCATGAATAAATTAAAATAAAAAAAATTAAAAAATACCAGGCTGATCACAGATGGCCCAAGAACCCTCAAGTAGGGACGCATGGGTGGCTCAGTGGTTGAGCGTCTGCCCTTCAGCTCAGGGCCTGATTCTGGAATCCTGGGATTAAGTCCCACATCAGGCTTCCTGCATGGAGCCTGCTTCTCCCTCTGCCTGTGTATCTGCCTCTCTCTCTGTGTGTCTCTCATGAATAAATAAATAAAATCTTTAAAAAAAAAATGTCAGAGCCAGTGGTGCTAGGGTAGCCTGGCCCACAGAACCACACACACCCCTCTCTGGCCTCCCAGCTGGCGGGCAGAGCTTCCCTTCCCCGAGCTGCTGGAAGCTGCCAGCAAAAGCAGCTTCACTACTGTGTCCTGGCTCTGAAGAACTGCAGGTCAGCAGGGGTTGGAGACACCCTGGAAACTGGCCAAGTGCCAAAATGCACCTGTGGAGGCGGCTCCCAGGCTTTGGGGAAGTTGCCTTGATACTCACCGATGCCTGGACCTTTCACAATGGGCTGCAGACGAACAGAGCCAAAGTTCCAGGACTAAAGCCCACCGTCACACATCTGCTCTTCTTCTCTAAAGGATAATGGCAAAAATGAACTCACTAGATGTTATAGATTTATAATGTATAGTTTTATAGATTCCTGTGTTTATAGATTTATAGATTCATAAGCTTATAGATTTATAGATTCCTGTGCTTATATTTAAAGAGCAATTGATCCATTTTATTTTTATTTTTATTTATTTTAACACTTTTTTAAAATTTTTATTTATGAAAGTCACACAGAGAAAGAGAGAGGCAGAGACATAGGCAGAGGGAGAAGCAGGCTCCATGCACCAGGAGCCCGACGTGGGATTCGATCCCGGGTCTCCAGGATCGTGCCCTGGGCCAAAGGCAGTCGCCAAACCGCTGCGCCACCCAGGGATCCCCCATTTTATTTTTAAATGTCAATGAATGTTTAACAAAATAAGCCAGAAATTACCTCCTCGGCAACTAGAGATGCAATTTTTAGCTATCACTTGAAATGTGCACAGGGGTATGCAGTATTTTCAAAAGATGGTAAGATTCATTCATGAACAGTGAGCAAAATCTGTACCAACTGCTGTCGTAGTCCTAGGCACTGTGCCCATGCAGGCCACCGTCTCCCTCAGAGGCCACCTTCCACAGCCCAGAGGGACCCCACGGACCACACCCCCCCCACGGACCACACCCCCCCCATGGACAGTGCCCTCCCTGATCCACCTGCCCTGGCCCTTCCAGGAGCTTCAAGCTGGCATGCCGGGCTGTGGGTATCCACCCGCCCCTGGAGCTATCCCACTACCAGGTCAAGTTTGCAGCCACTTCCCTGTACGACACGTCCGTGGCCACCCTGTACATCATCAACTCTCACGTGAGCATAAACTCACTGATCCACTCCGTGCCCCGCATCGGCTCAGAAGATGCCTTTCCCGTGGGGCCCACGTCCTTTGAGTTCCTGCTGCCTCCGGATGCACCCATCACCATCTCGCCCTCCGTGGGGACCGTGTCACCAGGAAAGGCAGGTGTGGGCCTCACGGGTAGGCTTGGGGGGGGGGGCAGGGTTCTGCTGGGGTGCCTGGCTCTGAGACCACAGGGGTGGGGATGAGCTCTGCCCCTCATCAGACCCAAGTAGGACCAAGGAAGTCTGCATAGCCCATGAGCATGGGGGGGGGAGGAGGCCCAGCCCAGCCCCAGTCCCAGAGGCAGGGGCACCCAAGGGTGGCTGACCCCACAAGCACCTGCCTGGGGGTGCTAGCGGCTCGGACTTAGGGAGGACATGCAGACCCCTGGATCTCAGAGCAGATGGACACAGAGGGCCTGGTTATCAGAAGTATAGGGTGTCTGTCCACTCCATGGACCCAATGTCCCACCTCTACCCCACATCTGCTTTGCCTGATGGAGCAGAAAGAACAGGGCTGGAGGCAGAGGTCCCTCTTAGCCAGTACCAGGGCCATCCAGCCTCCTGGAGCTTAGATCTTTCCCTTCAAAAGTGAGGGTGGCCGCTGCCAGGATGAGGTGAGGAGGGGCATGTGAGGGTCCTGGGGAGGCCTGGGCCCTGGCAGGGTTTCACTTTAGTGTGATCATTTAAAATGCATTTTATTAAATTTAGCAAAAACTCTTAAATACCACTCCCCAAAGGGCATGTGGGGGTTGGCTTCTGTGTTCTCTCCCTTTCCCTGTTCCCTCTCCCCTGTCTCTGCCCTGCCCCCCACTGTGTGTGTACCTCTGCTGTACCAAGCAGTGGGGACACCTGGGAGTGACCCTTCCATGGGGCCCAGAACCTTCCCACAGGCTGGTCACAGGGACAAGTTGGGGTGAAGAACTCACCCCCAAATCTTGATGGCTGAATGCAGTTTCCTTTCTCACGCACGCTTCTTGTGAGCTGAGGGTGGGGTCCTGGCCCATTAGGACCTCCATCATGGGCCTCCCACCCTGCATGGTAAGAGTGGACTTGACAGTCATACGCTGTAACCTGCCTAGCCCCCGGGGGCAGGGGCACTGGTCAGGAAGCATCTCTCTGGAAAGGGCCCTCAGGAAGCTGAAATCCTACAGAGGTGCCAGAGGTGCCCTGCAAAGAATGTCAGCATGACAGGGGGACATGCAGGGGAGGGAGGACTGAGGGACTTCAGTGGGTGCTGAGGAGGACAGGGCACCAGGGGCCAGCTCTGCCCTCGGGGCTCCTCTCCCTTCAGAGGTGCCTGATCCAGGTGGCCTTCCGGCCTGTGCTGCCCAGTGAGCTGATTCTCCAGGAAGCCTTCCAGGCTCTGAACAAACAAGTGGAGGTCAAGTCGGTGCGTGGGGACTCCAAGAGGAGGGGTACAGGGCACAGGGCAGGGGCTGTGGCCTCCCCCCAACTCCTGAGGCTGCAGGGGCCCAGGACAGCATGCCGGGAGCACTGGGGGGACTTTGTGGAGCATTGTGTGTCACCTGGCTTTAAGAGCATCTTCTCCCTCAACAGCATTACCAGGAAGGCTAGGTCCCGGGGGGGCAGTCTCAGGGTGGGGTAGGGGGCACCTTGGCAGGGTGCACTGAGAAGCAAAAGGGGGGACGCCTGGGTGGCTCAGCGGTTGAGCGCCTGCCTTTGGCTCAGGTCATGATCCTGGGGTCCGCGGATCAAGTCTCACGTCGGGCTCCCTGCATGGAGCCTGCTCCTCCCTCTGCCTGTGTCTTTGCCTCTCTCTGTGTCTCTCATGAATAAATAAATAAATCTTTAAAAAAAAAAAAGAGAGAGAGAGAGAGAGAGAAGCAAGAGGGGCTCTACAGAGGGAGAGCAGATAAAACAGCAAAGGAAAAAAAAAACAGCAAAGGAGCCCCTGATCTCCCCGAGTGTGGCTTCTTTTTTTTTTTTTTTTTTTTTTAAGATTTTACTTATTTATTCATGAGAATACACAGAGAGGGGAGAGAGAGAGAGAGGCAGAGACACAGGCAGAGGGAGAAGCAGGCTCCATGCAGGGAGCCCGACGTGGGACTCTATCCCGGGTCTCCAGTATCACGCCCTGGGCTGAAGGCGGCGCTAAACTGCTGGGCCACCGGGGCAGCCCGGAGTGTGGCTTCTTAAAACCGCCAGGCAAAACCTGTGATAACAGCCCCACAAATGTAGCATCAGCCCAGAGACAAAGCCCAGCAAGGGTCAGGCCCACTGTCCCAGCCAGCTGCAACATGTGGGCTCCTGCCAGGAAAGGGGGTCCCAGGGACCCACATGGAGCTGTGGCGGTCACTGCGCCCCCAAGGACCCAGAGGGACACCCAGCATGCCCCTCCAGGGTCTGGCACACACAGGGGGTCGGTGGGGGGTGGGCACCAGGAAGGAGGACCCTGTCCTGGGTGACTCCTCCCCTCTGTTGTCTGTTTCCCTGCTGGTGAAGGCAACCACCGAGGTTGGTGCCCAGGCCCACGGGGGTCCCTGCACCTGTAGTCATTGACCCCTGAGGAAGCTGGCCCATCCCCCCTCCCCACACACCCCCACCCCTGGGGCCTGCACCCACCGCCGCATCCCCTCACAGGGCAGTCAGCCCAGGCCTGCTTGGAGAAGAGCCAGCTGCCAGGGGCAGCCACAGGGCTCGCTGGGCTGAGCAGGGCTGGCCTCTTCACACCCTAGGTCCGCAAGGACACAGTCACCCAGAGGAAGGACCTGAGGAGACAGTCCTTCTCCACGCTACGGCTGCAGAACCGGGACCGACTGCTCCGGACCTCCACTCCACTGAACACGGAGCTGCACGAGCAGGACCTCAAGTCCAAGTGAGCCTAAGAGAAGCCCATCCCACCACCTCCTTCCGTGCCCATGTGACGAGACCCTGTCCTGACCCCCATAGAGATTTTCCCCACTGGCTCCCTGGAACCGAGCTGTTTTGAGCCATGTGACTGGAAGTCCAGGACCGTGCTGGCTTCAGGCACAGTTGAATCCAGGCTCTGCCTTGAGGCCCTTCCAGCTCTGGCTTCCTGGGCATCTACCCACCCCATTCCCCTGGATCTGGGCCCCTGTACACAGCCTCGCACCATGGGCAGGGGAGACCCTGCTCCCCTGACTCCCATATTCCCAGTTCAGCAACACCAGCCTCTCCAGGTGCAAAATGAGGCCAGGAGAGCTCTGAGGGGCTTAAGTCACCCACCCTAGACCCTTGCCTGAGATCCTAGGAACATGGTCTTCTTGTTAGGTGCCTGACTAGGACTGGGGGGTGGTGGTAGGACAGCCACAGCCTGAGCCCCAGCATGGCCCCCAGGCCACTGCCCCTCTTCCCTTTCTGTCCCCCGTCCCCCCCGCCCCCAGGAGAGTGTGGCAGGGCCTTGGGGCTACTGGCCAGTGTGCAGTGTGAGTGCATACTGCTGCATCATTCCAGTTCCGACGAGTACCAGGCTGCCCAGGCCACCCTGGCCAGATCTTTCCAGGGGAAGTTTGACAAGTTTGTGGTTCCCTGTGTTGTTGCCCATGGTGACACCAAAGACAGGAAGGGGACAGAACCCCTGAGCTTCAGGTAAAGTGCTCTTCCAGAAAGTCACCATCCCTCCTGTGTTACCCACCCAGATGTGGGGCTCCAGAACGATGGGCATGGTATGGTGTCCAGAGTGGGCAGACAAAGGTGAGGAGGTGGGGCAGGTGCTATCAGCACACCCTCCCCACCCCCAGTCCTCACAATACCCTGTACCTGGAGCTGTGGTGTCCAGCAGTAGCACCATCCATTGTGGTGACCTCCAACAAAGGCATAACTACCACGAACTTCGGTGACATCGCTGTAGGTGAGCCCTGACTGGGCCCAGCTCGGGGACCCAGGCCCCCCATCACTGCCCGGGTCCCTCACCCCACTCTTGGGCCTAGGGCTATAGCCTAACTCCACCATCCCATTTCAGGACACCACGGCATAAGAAAGGTCTCCATCCAGAACATCTCCTCTGAGGATCTTGCTGTATCCTTGTCCATACCCAGCCCAGCCAGTTTATGTGGATGGGACAGGGGAGTTGGTGGGGGGCTGCAGTCCTACCCTGGCCACCTCTCCTTGACACTGGGCCCTCAGGTGGAGTTCTCTGTGCTGAACCCCAATGGCCCCTTTATCCTGCTGAACCCTATCAGCAAGCTGCCTGCAGGCGAGACCCAGATTCTGACTCTGTCCTTCTCTCCCCATGAGAGTGTCCTGGTGAGTCCCAAGCCCACTTTACACCATGCTGCAGCCCATGTGTCCAGGCCTTGGGGGTAGCCGATCCCTCTAGACCCCCACCTCCAGGGGACAAGCAGGAGGTGGCTAGGGAGCTCAGAACAGCCTCAGTCCAGCCTGCCCTGCCCCAACGGTCCCCAGAGGTCCAGCTCAAGCCTCTGACAGATGTCTGCTCCACACTAATTGATGTGGTCTTCACAGGCCCAAGAAACGCTAGACATCATAACCAAGAGAGGCACACTCTCCCTGACCCTCACGGGTACTGGTGTGGCATCCATGATCACATGCTCCATCGAAGGGGATGTTCTGGACATGGGTTACGTGATTGCCAGAGAGTCTGTGTCCTCAAGCTTCAAGGTGAGGCACATGACAGGTGGCCTGGTGCCCATGCTGGTCCCTGGAAGGGGGTTCCACCTGGGAGGGATCAGACCCACCTTGGTAGGGGAGCCAGTGGAGGTGTAGGCCATCCCCACACCAAGTCTTCCGCCCCACCCCCAGCCCCCCAGCAGCGGCCACCTCCATTGCCCTGTCCAGCAGAGGGAGGGCTGGGAACATGGTCCCTCCACCTCTCACCTGCCCTGCCTTAGTGCCCCCTGTCTTCCTGCTCAGGGCCTGGGATGAGGAGCTCAGCTCTTCAGTGTTGTGGGTAGTGGGAGCGTGGGCCCCCTGTAGGAGGGCTGGCCTAGCTCCCCATGCTTCTCCAACATCTGAGGGACTCACCAGCCTTGGGATCAGGCAATCCATAGGACACCAGCTTCGTCCACTGGCTTAGGTCAGGACCTGCACTGAGTCCAGAATAGGGATTTCCTGAGTGCCTCACGGAGGAGGGGGTGCTCTCAGGAGAAGGGGGTGAGGGCAGGGGAGAGACTGGGCAAGGACATTAGCTCAGCTGAAGGCTAGTCTGAGCCTGACAGCAGAGGGAGCCCTGGAGAACAGAGGGCATCACCAGGCTGTCCCCCCTTGGGGCACTGCAGCTCCAGCAGGTATGCCAGTCCGGGAAGGGGGTAAGTGGACAGCCAGCCAACGCCCTCAGGGGGAGAGTGAGCTGAGACCCCCTCCCACCGTAGCAGCCCGCTAAAGGTCACTTGTCCTCACAGCTGCAGAACTGCTCCGCGCTGCCCATCAAGTTCTCCCTGCAGCTGGACAGCCTCTCACCCTCCAGGAGCAAAGGCCAGCAGCAGCTGCCACAGTTCCTCACTTCGCCAGCCCAGAGGACTGAGGTCGTGGGTGAGCTGGTGGGTGGGGACGCAGGGCCACTGCTGGGGAAGGCAGGGATGCAGAGAGGGACGCCGGCTGGGGAGGGGAGCTGCAGGCTGGGCTGGGGACTTGCCATGCCGCTGGCCCCGCAGGCACTCAGAACCACAGCGGCCAGAGCGTGTTCAGCGTCATCCCAGTAAAGGGCATCATGGACCCCGGCAAGGCGCAGGACTTCACCGTGACCTTCAGCCCTGACCACGAGAGCCTGTACTTTTCAGACAGGCTGCAGGTCATGCTCTTTGAAAAGGTGTGGTTCCTCCAGCCCAGTCGTGACCCCCTTCCCGAGTGCCCAGGGAAGGGGGCCTAACCTGCCTGCCCTACTTTGAAGGCCCTGGCCCGTGGCCAGGACTCCACACCATGGGTGTTGTCTGGTATAGAGGCCAGTGTCCCAGGTCCCACGGGCCCACATCCTCTTGGAGCTGGGTCATGATGTTGCAGGACGAGGCTACTGTGCTCTTCGTCCCCAGAAATTATCCCACCAGATCCTTTTGAAGGGTGCAGCCCGCGAGCACATGATGTTCGTGGAGGGTGGAGACCCCCTGGACGTGCCTGTGGAGTCCCTGACAGTGATCCCCACGTATGACCCTGAGCACAGAGAGGGTGAGCCCTCCATGGGGCAGGCGCCCTGGGGGTGGGAAGGGAGGCTCGGAGGTACAGTGAGAGGGCCCCTCCTCCCAATTTGCACCTGCACCATTAGCCCTAGGAAGCTTCAAGGGCAGGATGGTCATTCCGGGCCCACTCCTCAAAGGGTGGGGTCATGCTGAAGAGATTTCCTGAGGACCAGCTGATTCTAGGCAGCTCCCTCCCTCTCAGCACCCCCACCGCCCCATCAGCCCCCAGCCAGGTCCTCTCTCTTTAGAAGCAGAGGAGCTGAAGCCCATCCTAGTGACCCTGGATTATATCCAGTTAGACACAGACACGCCAGCCCCACCTGCCACCCGAGAGTTGCAGGTGGGCTGCATCCGGACTACCCAGCTGTCCCCAAAAAAGGTGACCAGAGCACTACCCAGGCCTACCCTGTCCCCCTGAAGAACCCCTTGCCTGGCCTTGCCCCTTGATAGATGCAGGGTGGGCAGCCTATTGGTCAAGGCTGAGAGGAGGGTAGGTGGGGTTGGCCATCCTTGAGGAGGAGATGCTCAGCTCCCAGACCTACTGCTTCCTGGGAGCTGTGCCTGGCCTGCCAGCCCCACCAGCAGCTCCAGTGTCCCACAGAGTGTCGAGTTCAGCCTGGACAGCAGCACATCTCTGCAGCACAAGGGCTTCACCATTGAGCCCTCCAGGGGCTCCGTGGAACGTGGTCAGACCAAGACCATCAGCATCTCCTGGATGCCGCCTGCTGATTTTGATGTAGGTGCCACAGACTCTGGTCAGGAAGCCTGCCAAAACCAAAGGCGAGGCAGGATGACACCCCTGCCCCACCCAGGGAGGGAGCTCCTGAGTGGGCAGGAAGACCACAGATGTGTCTGGTGGGCCAAATGGCTAGGGCCTCCTCTGTCCTCCCCTCCCATTCCAGCCAGATCATCCGCTCATGGTGTCGGCCCTACTGCATCTCAAGGGGGATGTGAAGGAGACTTACAAGGTCCTGTTTGTGGCCCAGGTGGTGACTGGTCCCTGAGGCCACAGGATCTCCACAGAGCCCCCTCGAACTCCCTGCTCACCCCCAAAACCCTCAGCAAACCACCCACAGGCCTGGGACCTGGGCATCCCCTGCTGGGCAGACTTAAATGTCCAGCCTCTGCATGGCCCCATGGACAGGGCACCGTAGCCCCATGGGCATGGCCACTGCCAGCTGCCCTGGACCCATTGAGTCCCAAAGGCCCAAGAACACCCCCTCCCTGGCCCCAATCAGAACCAGCAAGAAGGCCAGTCCTACCCACATCCTACTCTTACTCTGAGCCCCTCAGAACCCCCAGCCCCACCAGTACCCACCTGCCCAGCCTTTAGGAGCCCTGATGGTATGGGGAGAGCTGCTCCCATAGGTCTGCCAATAAACCTTCTAGGCTTCTTCATACAGGCCTGCAGTGTGGGATGCGCACCAAAAGAGAGATGGGGACAGAGCCCTGGGGAGGCAGCATCCTGAGCCTCCTACCTCACTATACACAAATCAATCCATAAACTATGAACTCTGTCCCTCCAGAAGGTGGATGCCTAGATAATTAGGGTAACCGCTAGCAGGGCAGGGTGCTGGGGATACAGGCTGGAATTTAGACAGGCACAGACCCAGGGAGGCCTTGCAAAGATAGAGAAGGGTACAGGAGGCTCTGTAGGCTTTTCTGCCCCTCCCAAGTTTCAGGATCCTTGGTGACCCCAAGCAAGGAGGGAGCAAATGTGGGGGGCTCATGCTCAAGGCCTCCCTCCACGTCTAGCCAGGGTCCAGGGTGAAGGCCCAAAGCATGAGTTTGGTTTTCCATTTTTCTGGACAGAGTCCAGGCTCAGCCTTCTGGCTCTAATGCATCCTTCAAGGTAGAAGCCCCACAGGCCATATGAATCTCCTGGGAGCTCAGAATGTGCCCCTGTCCCAGTCCCTGCCATCTGGAGAGTGATGGTTGGATACTGTCCCCACAGAGCCCTCCAATCTGGCCCCCCTGTGCACAGCATGCCCAACACACCAACCCAGTCCCATGCCCGCCTCCAGGAGAACACATGCAGCTTTCCCTAGCAAGAATAGAGGGTGTGATGATGCATCTGGGGACTTTCCTAGGCAAAGGCTTCAGGACACCAGCCTGGAGCCACCTGTTCTAACCCCAGTTCCTTGATGCCCTTCATGCCTGGAAGCCTGCCATCTCCCTAACCTGAGGCCAGTGATGACCCTTCCATGCAATTATGCAGGACTCCTGTCTGTGCCCTCCTGGGGCTGACCAGCCATAGCCCAAGCCGCTTTCCTACCAGATGAGAAGAGAAGGCAGGGCTCTAGCAGCCCAGGCCAAATCAGGCTCCTGGAGGAAGTCCCTGACTCCTCTTCTGGCTGGTGGGCAAGAGGAGCAGGCTTCAAAACCCTGGCCTCAATCTCCTACTAAAGGCCCTGGTACTCACTGGCCAAGGCCCTGCCTGAACTCCTGTGCACTGGCTGGACTTCTGTCCATCCTCATCCCTCCCATCCTGTGAAGGCAAAAGACGGGGAGGAAGGAAGCCAGGAGCCA
Organism: Canis lupus baileyi; assembly: GCF_048164855.1. Taxonomy (NCBI): domain Eukaryota; kingdom Metazoa; phylum Chordata; class Mammalia; order Carnivora; family Canidae; genus Canis; species Canis lupus. Next base: position 32,052,282 of record NC_132840.1, read on the forward strand.
AGCTTAGCCAGCCTGGCTGGAGCAGGGTGGGCAGGAGGGGCGCTGGGGTGTCATCACACAGCCTGGAGGTGCAGAACAGCTTCGGGGCAAAGCGTGGGCCAAGATCAAGGGCGATCAAAGAGCAGGTGCCTGGCAGATCCAGGCAGGGGCGCCAAGCCTAGGAGGGGCTTCATACAAGGTAGTGTGTGTGCTGAATGCAATTAAGAAAGACAGAGGCGCCTAGGTGGCTCAGGTGGTTAAACTGTTGACTCTGATATGGGCTCTGGTCAAGATCTCAGGGTCATGGGACTGAGCTTCGACTCCAGCTCCAAGCTCAAAGGGGAGTCTACCTCTCTCCCCTCCTTCTGCCCCACTCCCTGCTTCTGCTCACTCTCTCTCTAAAATAGATGAAAGAGGGGCGCCTGGGTGGCTCGGTGGTTGAGCGTCTGCCTTCGGCTCAGGGCATGATCCTGGAGTCCCAGGATCGAGTCCCGCTTTGGGCTCCCTGCATAGGGCTGCTTCTCCCTCTGCCTGTGTCTCTGTGTCTCTCATGAATAAATAAATCAAATTTTAAAAAATAGATGAAAGAAAGAGAGGGAAAGAAAGAAAAAGGGAGGAAGGGAGTAAGAGAAAGAAAGGTAAAAGGTAGCTGCTCCTCCTGCTCTCCCCAGACAAGGCCCCCCAGACAAGGCCAACCACCCTCCACCTTGGGCTGCTGACCCCCTCCCTTGACCTGACCACCAGGTGGTGGGGTAAAGGCCTGAGAAAACTTAGCAGGGCCACTAGTCCCATAAAAGGGCGGTGAGGTGGAAGAAATGGCAGAAGGGTCAGTAGCATTCTGTGCCCCCAGGCCGGGTGACCACAGAGGGTACACGCCCCAGATTGGGCATGACTTTCAAGCCCAAGTGCTCCGGAAACATGGTCGGCTCCCAGGACGCCGCAGGAGCGGGGGTCTGGAGCACACTCCCGACAGGCCTGCTTCCGCCAGCCCCAGGCAGCGCCTGAGCAAAATAAACGTTGAACACGCTGGGCCGACCCCAGAACCCGGACTGCTGCATCACTTAACACCGCACGGTGTGCACGGTGTGCGAGCTCCGCCACACTTGTCCTGGCCGCCACCCTCCGAGGCGACAGCAGGGCTCACCTGGCCCGCACGGAGCCTGACTGCACTACAGGCCTGGCCCGCCCGGGACCGGGGCTCTGCGCCCGGCCGACGGCGAGACCCCGCTGCGCCCAGCAAGCCGAGGCTGGCGGGCTCCCAGGGCTCCGGCGCGGAGGGCGGGGCCTCCGGGAAGCGGCGCGGAGGACACCGGGCGGGGCTCTGGGGCGGGGCATGCGGGGCGGGGCCTCCAGGAAGCGGCGCGACGGGCACGGGGCGGGGCTCGGGGCGGGGCTCCGCGGCTGGGGGCGGGGCCTGCGGGGCGGGGCCTCCATAAAGCGGCGAGGCCCGCAGGCTAGCGCTCTCCGCAGGCCCCGAGCATGGTGCTGGGGGTTCTGGCCCCGGGTGCGCTCCTCCTGCTCCCGCCGCTCCTGCCGCTGCCGCAGGTGGGTCGCTGGTGCTCGGCTCGGGCACTGCGGGGCGGGTCTGCGCTTGGCGCGCCCTGGCTCGGGCTCACCCCTGTCCCCACAGGTGGCGCTGGGCTTCTCGGACGGCAGCTGCGACCCCTCGGACCTGTAAGTCAGAGGGGTGGGAGCCGGGGCCTGGCCCGACCTGTGGGGGAGGCTTGGGCAGGGCGGTCGGCTGGCTGGTGCCCCACCTGCTCCAGATGCTGCCTTCCCCGCAGGTGCCCGCCCCAGGCCCGCTGGAGCAGCCTGTGGCACGTGGGGTAAGTGCAGACCACGAAGCGGCCCCGGCCAGGCCCGGCAGACCCCTAACCTTCCTAGCTCCGAGGCTGAGGAGTCGCCAGCACTGTCCCCTCCAGGCAGCCCCCCAGGCTGACCCCTGCTTTCTGCCCTCAGCACCAGGATGGCCTGTCTTGTGGGCCCTATCCCAGTCCAGGACTGCTCTGGGCACCCGGGCCCTTGGCACCACTTCCCACCCCCTCCTTCCTCACCCCTGCAGGGGGCCCCTGTGAACACGGTCATTGGTCTGGGCACAGGATTGTGCAGATGGCCTGGGACAGTGTGTCCTGGGAGTGAGCCCAAGGCATTTGTGGCCAGCCCTGGAGAGAGCCAGGACAGGCTGGCTCCTCAGGCCCCGCTCTGGCCTGGAAGGAGGTCTCTGGCCTGGAGAGACATTCTCTGGTTTACTTTTATCCTGCCTGTTGTCCTGTCTTGGGTGGCTGGGCCATGACTGCCCCTGGGGAGCAGGTGGCCAGTGACAAGGGGTCAATCCAGTGGTAGGGTCTTGCTCCTCCCTGCACAGGCTTATCTTACTTGCTGTCCTCCTGCTGCTGCTGTGCGGGGTCACAGCCAGCTGTGTCCGGTTCTGCTGCCTCCGGAAACGGGCACACACCCAGCCACACCTGCCACCAACACCTCAGCCTTGCGACCTGACAGTCAGCCCTATGGATAGTGACAGCCCCGTGCACAGCACTGTGACTTGTGAGTGCCTGCAGACCTCACCTGTTGGCTTGCCCGCCTGCAGGGGGAGTGGGGGCGGGTGAGAGCAGACTCATCCCCACCAACCCACTCTGGTTCCCTGCAGCTTACAGCTCTGTGCAGTACCCGCTGGGCATGCGGCTGCCCCTCCCCTTTGGGGAGCTGGACCTCGACTCCATGACCCCTCCTGCCTACAGCCTGTATGCCCCTGAGCTGCCACCCTCATATGAAGAGGCTGTCAAGACGGCCAAACCCAGACAGGAAGAGCCACCCCCCTCTTAGTAACCCAGTCCTCTCCGTGGGACCTGAGGCCTAGAGACATCGGCAAGGCTCCAGGAGCCAGGCTCCAATGCCCAACACCCCTGGCTGTAGCCCTGATGCCCCTCAAAGGCAGAGGAAAACTCTCTCGAACCTCTCCATTCTGCCAGCCACCCTGTGCTCAGAGGTGACCGGTGCAAGGGCACTTGCAGCCGAGGACCCCCCCAGCGCACACCTCCCATCCTTCCCCAGGGAAGGCCAGCCCGTCCAGCACATTGCTGCAGCCCTGGCCTCGTTGCTATGTAACGCCAGGCAGCCCAACCAGCTGCCCCTGTGTTGGCCATACACATGCACTCTCACACACTAGGGCAATGCCCACACAGGCTGCTGCATTCAGCCCTGACCTCACAGGCTAAGCCTCAGGATTCAGGGCTGGCTGTAACACCCCCAGCTTTTTGGAGAGAGAATAAAGTTTGTACCTAAATGATCTCCATCTGTAGGAAAAGGCTCTGGGAGGGGCCTGTGGGTAGACATACCCCAATGCAGGCAGACAGGGCAAGTGGTAGTCTTCGACCTGCCCCCAATCTGGCTTCCAGCTGGTGTCCAAAACCCAGAGCTGGGCAGTGGGTGGTGTCAGATGTCATAGCAGGAGTGACAGGCCATGTGCTGTGGTTGCCCAGGAAAACCCTCTCCTTTTTCCAGACCCAGATCTTTGCCAGTCCCTCCTTTCTGGGCTAGGGACAGTGAAACACACATTAGTCTGGCTGGAGCGTTTATTGGCCAGAGTAGGGCAGGGTGGGGGGTGGCAAGGTAGGTGGCAGTGGGGGCAGTGCTGTGGACAGCAGCAGGCAGTGGCCTTCTTCGTGCAGGCCTTCCATGGCCACAGCACCTGCTCCTATTGGACCAGCTTGAAGGACTCTCCGGTCATCATGGCCACAAACTCTGAGAGCAGAAGGACAGGTCAGCCACCAGCCTGGCCCATCCACCCAGCTCCCAGGCCCATCCCTCACTCACCCTCGTAGTCAATGGTCCCATCCCCATCCTTGTCAGCCTCCTTCATCATCTGCTCGGCCTCTACCTCATTGAGGGGCTCCCCTGCATTCATGAGCACGTACCTGCAGGGCCCCCACATTCAGTGGTGGCCTGGAGGGTTCCAGCCCATGCCCACCCCTGCCCAGCTCCGGGCCCTACTTGAGCGTGTCCCAGTCGATGTAGCCCTTGCCTTCCTTGTCGAAGACACGGAACGCTGCCCTCAGCTCGCCCTCCTGGTTCTGGGCCTTCTCCCAATAAATCCCCATCAGGGCCAGGAAGCTGTCACAGTTGAAGAATCCTTTGTCTGCAGGGAGCAAGCAGCAGGCCGGGCCTCATGAGGGTGAGCAGATGCGGCCCTCCCTGCTCACGCTCACAGTTGATCACCCATCCAGGGCTGCCCCAGCCTCACTGTCTCTGTCCACGTCCTTGGCCATGGAGGCCAGCTCACTCTTGGTGGGGTTGATCCCCAGCAGGCTCATGAGCCGCTCCAGCTCACCAGTCTTCACCTCCCCGTTGCCTTCCTCGTCGAACATCTCAAAGACCCCCTTGTACTCCTTGATCTGCTCGGCTGTCAGGCGCTCCGTCTGCAGGGACACCAGCCCAGCATCACTGGGGCCCCCTCTGCCCCTCAGTCCGAGGGAGGTTAGAGGCCCCAGCACACGTGGCACCCTGCCCTGTCCATCCACTTGGCAACCCTTTGGGGCCTATGGTTCAAAAAGGGGGCCCCTAGCCCAGAGCAGCTTCCAGACAAGGTGGTACAGGGATGGGTCTGGAGGGGTGAGCAGAACTCTGCCAGGCAGCCTGAGGGGAAGGGCACACGAGGCAGAGGCCAGGTGTGAGGCCCCGGGGCTCAGGCCAGCCGTGTGAGGGAGTCTTGGGGGGCTACCAGGTGAGACCAGGTGAAGGACACTGTGAAGGAGCATGCGAAGATCGGGGTGAAGGGCCCCAGCCTGTTCGGGCATCTCTGGGGGTAGTCTAGCCCCTGCCGGCCACCACCATGGCAGCTCTCAGAAGAGTCTCGTCCATCCCAGCCACCAGAGCGAGGGGGTGTCAGCATCCAGCGGGGCTCAGCCTTGGCCTCCCTGCTTTGCCCTCTGAACTGCTCCCTTGATTCCCAGACAGGCACCCGCACCCTCTGGCCCAGCCCATGCCTGTGCTCGGAGGCCCTGTCGCGTCCTCTCGCCGCCCGGGCCCTGCTCCACTCCTGCCCCACCAGCCCACCAGGGACTCTGCCGGATGCTGGGAGCAGCCTCACCATGTCCGTGGCCGGTGGGGAGAACACTGCACGCTGGCACTGGAGCTGCTGTGCACAGAACACGAGGGGTGGAGGTGTCAGCTGCATTTTAGCTGGGCCCAGCTGCCTGGGGTCCCCAGAGTCCAGATTCCAAGATCCTTGTATGGCCAGAAGATCCTGCAGCCCTATTTTGGACCAGGCTTGGCCGTTCCCCACATAGCCCCTTTCTGGCCCTCCTTGGCCTAAGCATCCCCTCACCCTGAAGCTGCCCCTGGGATCCTAGGTCGCAGCCTCAGCCCTCTGGAGCCAAAGCATGGAGAGACACCATGACTGAGGACCAGGAGCAGGAAAGGGACTGAGGGGTGGCTGGGGAGGCCTGGAGCACTTGCCCATGTGTTCGCCCTTTGCTGTTCCCTCTTCACCGTGTCATCCTTTTCGAATTTTCTTCCCTATGGGGGCTGTCCTCCCACCATTCTGCCCTAGGACGCTCACACAGCCAGTCATCACTTACTTAGGAGGGTTCTTTCTGAATGCCCACCCTGGCCTGGTGACAACCTCCCATCCCTGTCGGCCGTGTGCTTTGCAGGCTGTCTCTACAGACGGGTCAAGAGGACAAATACACCCCCCTGGCCACCCTGTGCAAGAAGGGGCTGGAGGTCTGCAGTCCAGGGAGGGGACAGCTGGATGTGGTGTGGTGGTGAGAGAGGGCAAGACTGGCTACCAGGAAACCAGACCAGATTTCCTCTGAGCAACCAGGAGCTATTCTGGGACTTCTCAAAGAAACCTGACCTCCCTTCCACTCAGAACAACAAAGCTGGCTCCCGAGGGAGCCTCATGGCCACGCCGTTCAGTGACCAGATGCCTGAGCAGCACACACACTCAGCACTTGGACACACATACCCACCCTCACCTCCACCGAGGGCCTTCCTCCTACCCCGGCACCAAGCACAAGATCCACTGGCCTGGCCACGGGGCTCAGAGGCTTGCGTTTACAGGTTGGAGCCTCATGGGTCGTGGGGACTCCTCCCATCTCAGCCTCCAGCACCCCGCAGGGCTGGCCACAGATGGGTGCCCCTACCTAATTCCCCTCACATCAGTGCATGGCCCCCAGAGACACACAGACACACCTGCCGCCGCCCACAACTGCCTGACGAACCTGAGCAGGCGAGATGTGCCATGGCCCGACTGGCTCAGCCCTGGGCCCTGCCAGAATATCTGAAGCCTCTGGGACGCTCCCACTGAGGCCCAGGCCAGCTGCTGAGGCCGCAGGATTTGTGCTGACGGACAGGATGGCTCCGGCAGGCACAAGTCCTGAGGGCCCAGGCGACTGGGTTGAAGGAGAAGCCAGCTCCAGGTCCAGGGGGTGGTCCCCTACCTTAGCCCTGGCTGCTCTGTCTGGTCCTGGTTTCAGGCTTGTGCTGATGAGAAAAGACTTTCGCACTCCCTTCCCTTGAAAATCTCAAACTAGGACAGGAGTCAGAAACATTTCAATGACACTAGTCACATCTATAAGCCCAAACCACAACATGTGAGGAAGGAAGCGGGTGGGGAACTACAGCAGGGGCCTGCTGGGAGAGGCAGGGGGGATAGTGTTACGTGTCCAGCTGGGCAGCGGGCCCAGACTCCCGCGCAGACGCTTGTCTAGATGTCGTTGGGAAGGGGATTTTTTTCATATATGTATTGATTACAATGGTGACATTAACATAAAATATTACTCAGAGGGGGAGCTGACATTTACTGAACACCTGTTACGTACCACAATCCTTTTTTTTTTACATTTGTGGTAAAACACACACACACATATAAAATTTACCATCAACTTTCTCCTTGGATCTGACTCCTGCGTATAAGCAGACTTATACAGGATTTGTCCTTTGGGACTGGGTTATGTCACTGAACATGATGTCCTCAAAGTCCATCCCTGTTGTAGCTCATGTCAGCACTTCCTCCTATTTTGTTTTGTTTTTTAGAAAGAGGGGAGGGGAAGAGGGAGAGAGAAAATCCCAGGCAGGCTCCATGCCCGGTGCAGAGACTGACATAGGGCTCCATCTCACAACCCTGAGATCACAACATGAGCCAGAATTAAGAGTCAGATGCTAAGCTGCCCCAGCCACCCAGGCACCCCCGCATTTCTTCCCTTTTTAAGGTGGAATAATATGCCACTGGGCAGAAAGACCACATTTTGTTTATCCATTCTCTTGTCCATGGAAATTTAGGTTGCTTTCACTTCTTTGCTATTGTGATTAATGCTGCAATGAATGTAGATGTGCTTGAAGGTTTTTTAGATGTGATTAACATTTAAATCAGTAGACTCTGAGTAAAGCAGATGATCCTCATAATGAAGGTGGGCCTCATCCAATCAGTTGAAGACCTTAAGAGAGAAAGAGTGAGCTCCCCAGAGGAGGGGAGAATTCTTCTCCAGAGGGCCTCGGGTTTGAGCTGCAACACCAGGTCCTCCCTGGGTCTCTCTCTGAATTCACGAGCCCCACAATCTCCACAAAGGAAGCCAATTCCTTAAAATCAACATCTCTCTCTCCCTCCCTCTCCTATTGGGCTGTTTTTCTGGAGAATCCTGACTGATACAGGAGGCCAATAAAGGCAACATGTTCCAAGAACCTGGATATCTGTGTCTGGGCCCCCAGGACCACTCACAACTGCAGAGCACGTGGTGTTTTCTCTGGGTAGGTCTGGGAGATGGCACAGGCACCTGAAAACAGCTGCTGAACTCACAGACTGATGGCCCAGGCCAGGGTATAGTGAGAGGCCCTGTGTGCATTCAAGCAATCCCATCCCCTCCCTACAAGCAAGTGCCTCCCCAGTGACCCCTTCCTGGAAGAGAGAAGAAACCCATAGACACAGTGAGAAGACACAAGGCCCCCACCCTTGTGGGGCAGCGTTGGATGCAGACCCAGCTCATCTGGCCACCGTGGCCCCAGGTACGGTGGACCTCTGAAGGGGTACTTGCCCTGAGTCCCCATAGCTGGCCTGAGGCTTCAGGCAGCACAGCTGGGCTTCCCTCCACCCAATCCTACCCCCCTCCCTATCTCTGGGATTGACCCCTTGCACACAGCTTGTACCCATACTGCATCTCGAGGTCGGCTTCTATGGGATCCAGTGCACAACTAGGAGAATTGGAGACGGCTTCCTTGCTGCCTGGCTGGGAGTCACTGGAGGCAGGCGCACATGCCTAGTGGTTTACCTGCTGCAACTGTCACTGTGCTGGATTGGGCAGGAGGGAGACGAGAGGCCAAGCAGCTGCTGCCCAGCGCCCAACCTGTTGTTAGGACCCTGCTGGGGAAAGCAGGACCTTGTCATGTGTGTGGGGACACCAGGTGGCTGTCCCCCTCAGTTCTAAGGCCCAGACTCCTTCAAACCTGCACCCGCAAGGTTTGCTCACCTCTCCCCAACCTCAGCTGAAATAGAATTCCCAGGCCTCACCACCAACCTCCCACCCAGGCAACATTTGTTCCCGTCAGGACACCCACCTCCCCTCCCAGCCACTAGGCCGGCACCCAGGGGTATGTTGCAGCATAACCCAGCTGGGGATGAGCTGGGTCTGGCAGCTCAAGGACAGACAAGGGTGAAGGGATGGATGAGCCATGCTGGCAGGAGCTGGGGGAGCAGGGCTGCTCCGAGGGGCTGGAGCACAGCCCAGGCAGGCATGAGACTACACACACCAGTGCTCCTCACAGCCCCTTCCTCCTGCAGCTCCTGCCTGAGGTGTCCTAAACCAGCACAGGGCCAGCCATTGGGACCCACACTCTGCTCAGTGCCTGCAGCTAGCCTCCTTACCCACCAGCAACCCTGCTGCATCTGCCACACGGTCTCCCCAGGGTGGCAGTATCCCATCCATTGCCCATGGTGTCACCCCCTCAGCCCCAGGAATGCCCCAAGAAAACTCCATGTCCTAGTCTGAGTCTTTGTTGTGGGGTCTGCTTGGGGGAGCCCAGCGCTGGACCAACCACTGTGGCAGATGGGAAGAGAGGCAAGTGTGACATCTGTCACTGCTCAGGAATGGCCAGAACCGGGTACTGAGATTCAAGTGTTATGTGCAAAGTTGAGGTGACCACTGAGATAATAGAAATAGACTGTATAGCTTCCGTATTTGTGGAAGAGAAAAAGAATAAAGAAAATATAATGAACCTAACAGAATAAAGAAAAGAAGACAGATTTTCTCCAGTTATGCTGGAGAAAAAGCAGCATAACTAGAAAGCCGAAAGCAATGTCAGAAAAGTAAACCCAGGGCAGCCAGGGTGGCTCAGTGGTTTTGCGCCGCCTTCAGCCCAGGGCCTTATCCTGGAGACCAGGGATCGAGTCCCACGTTGGGCTCCCTGCAAGGAGCCTACTTCTCCCTCTGCCTGTGTCTCTGCCTCTCTTTCGCTGTCTCTCATGAACAAATAAATAAAATCTTTAAAAAATTAATGACCCGAGTAAAAAATAAATATCCATTGTGCATCAAAGCACACCATTGAGAGAGAGAAAGGGCACCCCACCGACTGGAAGAAAACGTTCACAAATCTTATATCTGATAAGGGATTTGTATCCAGAATATGTAAAGAATTCCTACAGCTCAACAACAAAAACCACCCAATTCAGAAGTGGGCAAATGTCTTGAATAGACATTTTGCCAAAAAAGACATACACGGCCAAGGAGCACATGAAAACATCACATGCTCAACATCACTAATCATTAGGAAAATGCAAGTCAAAACCACAATGATCTATTGTTTCACACCCTTTAGGATGGCAATGATCAAAACACACAGAAAACAAGTGTTAGGGAAGATGTGGAGAAATTGGGATACCACGCACAGCTGGTGGGAATGTGGAACAGTACACCTGTTGCAGAAGACAGCGTGGTGATTCCTCAAAAACGTGGGCACAAGAATGACCATAGGATCCAGAATTTCTGATTTGAAGTATGTAGTTAAAAGAATTGAAAAGAGAAACCCCAACAGGTATTTGTGTTCATAGCAGTCTTATTCACAATACATAAAAGATAGAAACAACCCAAACATACACCAATGGATGGATGGATAAACAGAGTATAGTGTATACCTTAGTGATAGTTAATATGTGTCAGCTTGACCAGGTGCCAACAGCCAGTAAAATGTTACTTCTGGAAGCATCTGTGAAATATCTCTGCAGGAGATAAGCACTCGATTCAATAAACTGAGTAAAGAAGATCGTCCTCCCCACAGCAGGTGGGCATTGTCAGATCTGTTCAGGGCCCAGATAAAACAAAAATGCATAGGAAGAGTGAGTTTGCTCTCTTCCTGAGTGGACTGTCCATCTTCTTCAACCTTCAGAAATTAGCGCTCTTGGGCAGCCCCGATGGCCCAGTGGCTTGGCGCTGCCTTCGGCCCAGGGTATGATCCTGGAGACCCGGGATCGAGTCCCAGGTAAGGCTTCCTGCATGGAGCCTGCTTCTCCCTCTGCCTGTGTCTCGGCCTCTCTCTCTCTGTGTGTCTGTCATGAATAAATAAATAAAATATTAAAAAACAAAACAAAAAAATTAAAAAAAAAGAAATTAGCTCTCTTGCTTCTCTGGCTCCAGACTCAGACTGAATCACACGCCCAATTTTCCTGGGTGTGTAGCCTGCAGAGGGCAAACTGTAGGACGCCTCAGCCTCTACAACTATGTGGATCAATTCCTATACTCGATCCCCTCATCTCTGTATATTTTACATATATGTGTACATATATACATATATATGTATATATATATATATATATAATGTTCTGTTTCTATAGAGAACCCTAATAAAACATACAATGGAATTATTATTCAGGCTTAAAAAGGAGGAAGTCCTGACACCTGCTACAGCATGGATGAAACTAGAGGACATAGGGATGCCTGGGTGGCTCAGTGGCTCAGTGCCATGAGAGGCAGAGACAGACAGAGGGAGAAGCAGACCCACAAAGCGTCTGCCTTTGGCTCAGGGCATGATCCCAGGGTCCTGGGATGGAGTCCTGCATCAGGATCCCCATGGGGAGCCTGCTTCTCCCTCTGCCTATGTCTCTGCCTCTCATGAATAAATAAATAAATAAATAATCTTTAAAAATAAAATAAGGACAGATATTAAGAAAACATACAGGGGCATCTGGGTGATACAGTCAGGTAAATGTCTGACTCTTGTTTTCGGCTCAGGTCATGATCTCAGGGTCATAGGATTGAGCCCCCAGTCAGGCCCCGAGCTCAGCAGAGAATCTGCTTAGGATTTGCTCTTCCTCTCCGTCATTCAAATAACCAAATAAGTCTTAAAAAAAAGAAAGAAAGGAAAACATACAAATGGTCAAGATACAAGGAAAGATGCTCAACACCATTAATTATCAGAGAAATGCAGATCAAAACATCAGTGAGCTATCACCTCACACTTGTCAGGATAGCTAGAATCCAAAACACAAGAAATTACAAGCGTTGGTGAGAATGTGGACAAAGGGGCCCCTGTGCGCTGTTGGTGGGAATGCAAACTGATGCAGCCACTCTGGAAAACAGTGTGGAAGGTCCTCAAGAAATCAAAAATAGAAATACCATAGGGGGATCCCTGGGTGGCACAGCGGTTTGGTGCCTGCCTTTGGCCCAGGGCGCGATCCTGGAGACCTGGGATCGAATCCCACGTCGGGCTCCTGGTGCATGAAGCCTGCTTCTCCCTCTGCCTGTGTCCCTGCCTCTCTCTCTTTCTCTCCCTGTGTGACTATCATAAATAAATAAAAATTAAAAAAAAAGAAATACCATAGGATCCAGTAACTCCACTACTGTGTATTTTTTGAAAGGAAAGAAAATACTAATTTGAAAAGATATAGGTACTCCTACATTTATTGCAGCATTACTTACAATAACCAAGATATGAAGGCAACCCAACCAAGCATACATCCATCAATGAACAGATAAAGAAGAGGTGGCATATATACTACTCAGCCATAAAAAAGCATGAAATCTTGCCATTTGCAACAACCTGGATGGATCTAGACAGTATCATGCTAAGTGAAATAAACCAGAGAAAGACAAATACCATGTGATTTTACTTGTATGTGGAATTTAACAAACGAATAAACAAAAAACTCTTTTTTTATGATAGTCACAGAGAGAGAGAGAGAGAGAGAGAGAGGCAGAGACATAGGCAGAGGCAGAAGCAGGCTCCATGCACCGGGAGCCTGACACGGGATTCAATCCCGGATCTCCAGGATCGTGCCCTGGGCCAAAGGCAGGCACCAAACCGCTGCGCCACCCAGGGATCCCCAAAAAACTCTTAAATACAGGGAAGAAACTGGTGGTTGTCAGAGGGGGAGGCTGGTAAGGTAAAATAGCTAAAGGGGATTAGGTACACTTACAGTGATGAGCACTGAGGACTGTGCACAGGTGTTGAATCATTACATTACACCCCTGAAACCAATGTAACACTGTTTATTATATTTCAATTTAAAAAAAGGACAAATATTGTATGATGATTCCACATATATGAGGTCCCTAGAGTCATCGAATTTAGAGACAGGGAGTAGCGTGGTAGGCGCCAGAGGCTGGGGAAGTTAGTGTTTAACAGGGACAGAGTTCCAGGTGGGAAGGATGAAAAGCTCTAAAAATGGATGGTGGTGACAGCTGCACAACAACATGAATGTACTTGATGCCACAGCGCTGTACAATTAAAATGGTAAATCTGATGTTACATATATTTTATCACCACAATAAACATAAGTAAATGTTGATGAATCCACACCAGTATAAGTGATGGAATAAACATATGGAGAAAAGAGTCAAATCTCCCATACAGAAGCATTCTAAATATTTATGCAAATATTCTAGCCTCAAGCAGGGGGAGCATAACCCAGACCTCAACAGTGACTTCCTTCCACAGAGGAGTAGAGTATAGGAAGGGAGAGATGGGTGCTGACTCCGTCAGGTGACCAAGGTCAGCAGCGCAGTCATGGATCATGGTGAGAGCAGACACACCTGACATGAGAGGGGCAGGGCTGTCATCCTCCTGAGCCCCACAATCCCAGTCTAACTGTGAAAAAACACTGCACAAATCCCAGTAGAGGCACCTTCTACAAAGTGTCCTGAACTTCAAAACTGTCAAGGTCATCAAAATAAAGAAAAATTCTGAGAAACTGTCACAGCCCAGACAAGCCCAAGGAGCCAAGGAGACGTGCTAACTCCATGCAGAGTGGGATCCTGAGAGAGAAAGAGGAGAGTTGTTAAACACTAAGGAAATCTGGTTAAAGCATGGACTGTAGTTAATAATAACACGTCACGGGATCCCTGGGTGGTGCAGCGGTTTGGCGCCTGCCTTTGGCCCAGGGCGCGATCCTGGAGACCTGGGATCGAGTCCCATGTCGGGCTCCCGGCATGGAGCCTGCTTCTCCCTCTGCCTGTGTGTCTCTGCCCCTCTCTCTCTCTGTGTGACTATCATAAATAAATAAAAAATTAAAAAAATAATAATAATAATAACACGTCACTATTGGTTGCCTGTGACAACGTTAATGTATCATGCTAATGTAAGATGTTCCTAACTGACCTGAGAGTGTGAAGTGCTCAGGAATGCTGTCCTCTCAGCACTGACCTGAGCCGAAATTGAGTCCAACGCTTAACTGCCAGGCCACCCAGGCACCCTCTTTTTAAAAAATATTTTTTTAAGATTTTATTTATTTATTCATAGACACAGAGAGAGAGGCAGAGACACAGGCAGAGGGAGAGGAAGAGGGAGAGGGAGAAGCAGGCTCCATGCACAGAGCCCGATGTCCTGTGAACAGAAATTAGAGGGACTCTAATTCAAGAGGGACTCGATCCCGGGTCTCCAGGGTCACACCCCGGGCTGCAGGCGGCGCCAAACCGTTGCGTCACGGAGGCTGCCCCCCAAAAAATTTGTTTAAGTTTATTTTACAGGTGCCTGGGTGGCTCAGTCAGTTAGGCATCTGCCTTTGCACTCATCTTGAGTCGCTGGGTCCTGGTATCCAGCCCTACAGTGAGGCTCCTGCTGTGGCGGGGGGGGGGGGGGGGGGGGGGGTCCTGCCTCTCCCTCTGCCCCTCCACCTGCTGGTGTTCATGCTCTTGCACTCGCGCGCTCTCTCTCTCTTCTCTCTCTCTCTCTCTAATAAATAATATCTTTTTTTTTTTTTTTAAACCAACAACAGGAGACGCCTGGGTGGCTCAGCGGTTGAGTGTCTCCCTTCCGCCCAGGGCGCGATCCTGGAGTCCCGGGATCAAGTCCTACTTCTGGCTCCCCACATGGAGCCTGCTTCTCCCTCTGCTTGTGTCTCTGCCTCTCTCCTTCTATGTCTCTCATTAATAAATAAATAAAATCTTAAAAAAAAAAAAAAGAACAAGAGTGAGAGTGGGGAAGGGGCTGTGAGAGAGGGAGAGTGAGAGCAAGAAGCAGACTCCCTGCCCAGCATAGAGAGTTCTTACCCTGAGATCATGACCTAAGCCAGAATCAAGAGTCGATCACTAACCTACTGAGCCACTCAGGTGCCCCTCAAAGCCCACATTCTGAAGCCACTATGTCCAGCTAGATGGCTCCTGTGAAGCTGTCCTGGTCCCCGAGTATAGGGACCGCTGTTGGCCTCTTCTTTTTTTTTTTTTTCTTTTAAAGATTTTATTTATTTATTCATAGAGATGCAGAGAGAGAGAGAGTAGCAGAGACAGACAGAGGGAGAAGCAGGCTCCATGCAGAGAGCCCGACGTCGGACTCGATCCAGGGTCTCCAGGATCACGCCCTGGGCTGCAGGCGGCGCTAAACCGCTGCACCACCGGGGCTGCCCTGTTGGGCTCTTCGAGACTGTAGTCACCGGTACCATCTGCCATGCTCACAGGCCACACGACCCAGTGTTTGTATTAGGTGGGCTCAGTGGTTGATCCTGGGGTCCCGGAATGGAGTCCCACATTGGGCTCCCTGCATGGAGCCTGCTTCTCCCTCTGCCTATGTCTCTGCCTCTCTCTGTGCCTCTCATAAATAAACAAAATATTTTATAAATAAATAAATAAATAAATAAATAAATAAATAAATAAATAAATATTTAAAAACCAACAACAATGCATTTAAAACAATCACCACGAAGGATCCCTGGGTGGCGCAACGGTTTAGCGCCTGCCTTTGGCCCAGGGCGCGATCCTGGAGACTCAGGATCGAATCCCACGTCAGGCTCCCGGTGCATGGAGCCTGCTTCTCCCTCTGCCTATGTCTCTGCCTCTCTCTCTCTCTCTCTCTCTGTGACTATTATAAAAAATAAAATAAATAAAATAAAATAAAACAATCACCACGTACAGTGGGAGACGGTCAGACTGAATAAAAACAGATCCCTCTAATTTCTGTTCACAGGACACAAGGTTCTGAGCGGGATGCGGGACGGCTGGAGGGAGAGCAGAGAGGCTGAAGGGCAGGGGGGGGCAGCGGGGGTAGGAGGCTGGCGGGCGGGCAGGGTTGCAGCGGGGAGGCAGCAGGTCCCGCACCCCTCACTCTGCACGCACGCTGGCTGTGGGGCGCCCCCAGTAATATCATCTCCAGCCAGCCTGGTCCAGGCATCGATCACTTATTGAGTCCCAAGGAAATCCCCACACCAGTCTGACCGCCTTCTCCAGCTGCTGAAATTGGATCATTTCAAATCCAGACGCGAGGAAACAGCCGAAGGAGTCGGAGGGGGGATTTCTGCCGCGGGATGGACGAGGGAGGGGCTGCGGGTGACCTGCCCTGAACCAGGGCGGCTGAAGAAGCGCGGGCTGTCCCAGAACAAACCCCTGCGGCCCCGGGCTCTTCCCTGGCAGCGCGAGACCCCCAGCCCACCGCCGGGCGGTGTCGCGAGGGGGCTTCTTCCGCTCCGGGCCCGCCCACCAGCCTCCGCCCCGCCCCGCGCTGCACAGGCCCCGCCCCGTCGCGTCACTCAGCACAGGCCCCGCCCCGCGCTGCACAGGCCCCGCCCCGTCGCGTCACTCAGCACAGGCCCCGCCCCCCCGCTGCACAGGCCCCGCCCCTGCCCGTCACTCGCACAGGCCCTGGCCGGGGTCTCTGGCCCACCCTCGGCTCTGCCCGGAAGCGGCCCGCCGGCGGCCTCTCCACACACCGGCAGTAGGCGGCGCTCGTGGGCCGCGCGGAGCCGGCGGGAAGGAGGAGTCAGTTTTCCGCCCCGGGCGTTGGGGGCCTGGGGTCAGCAGTCCAGGGGTTGGAACTGGGCGGGGGTCGCCGTCTCGGCTACCGGTCTGTGCCGCCCTCCGACCCTCGTCTCAAAGCCCTGCCCTCGGAACCTGACTTTGGGACCCACTTTAGCCGGGAGAGAAACAAATATCGCTTTCGTTCATCTCAAGGCTGACGCAGGTGCGGGGAGGGGGCCTGGCGTCGACCCTGACCGTCCAGGCCGCCAGAGAAGCCCCGTGTCCCTGGATGGCCCTCGGCTCCTGGTCTTGGCATCTCAGGACGCTGACAGTTGCCTTGTGACCGCCCTAACCCCGGCTCACAGCTGCCCTGCCCCTTGTGCCCTGCCCCCTGTGCTCCTGCTCCTGGGGGCTCTGAGGCTCTTCCTTCTCTCCTCCAGTCTGGTTTGCAGGGACCACACCAAAGACATTTTGTCCATAGCTAAGAGAGGTTTTAAAGGCATCCAGAGCCGCAGACCTCAGTAGGGGGTTTCAGTTGGCTCAGTAGCCCCAGGAGCAGGAGAAAGAAGGCTGGAGAACCGTCCTGCACAGAGGAGAAACAGGCTCAAGGTGAAGCCTCTCTGCCCTGCCTCTGCACTCAGCCTAGCCTAAGGGCGGGGCAGCGGGGGCTTGGGCACCATGACGCTAGCCTCAGTGTGCCCCAGGTGGTGCCCAATCCAGGGGTGACCCAAAGCCCCTCACCTGCACCCTCTTCAGTGGCTTCCTCTCCATGGTCTATCTCAGAGGTCTGGGCCCCAGGGGCTGCTGAAGGGGCAAAGACAGACAGACCCTTAGAAGTTGGATCCAGCAGGGCTAAGCCTTCCCCTCCCCCACCCCAGGTACCCCAGAGCAGCTCCCAGTGTGAGCCTTAGGCAGATGCCCAGAGGAATATAGCCAGGCCCAACTGGTCCCAGACAGGCGTCACAGCGAGAGCTCCAGGGCCCCCAGCACCAGGCTGCCACACCTGCTGGTTTCCAAAACACCCAGCCTCCTCAGGAGGTGCAGCCAAGGGCCTGTGGGCACTCAGAGCTCCTCCCAGCACCCCTACTGCCTGGGGTCCCAGCCTACCACTTCCTCCTCCAGCCTCTGAGACCACTGCCCTTGCACACTTTCCTTCTACAGCCCAGAGGCCCCTCTGCCCTACCCTGCCTCTGATTGCCCTTCCCAGGCATACCTTGCATCACCTCCCAGGTGGCAGGTGGGCTGGGCCTCAGGGACAGGATTCTTAACAAACAGCCCGCAGGCCCCAGGGACACCCTCCAGAGATGAGGCAGGCTTGCCCCTCCAGATAGAGCCCCGGATGGCCAGCAGCTGCAGGATGGAGACCCCAGGGGTGGGAGACTGGGGTGTGTGCAGCAGGGGCCCTGCAGTCCATGTGTCCTGGGGCACATGCAGTGGTGCCTGGCCTGAGGGTAAAGTGTCCACTTGACTGGGAGCAGAACCTAGTGACCAAGAGCAAGTGGGGGCAGAAGAGTGTGGGGACCTCTGCTTGCTTTTGCCACAGACACCCCCATAGCTCCCTGAGCACCCACCTTCACTTCAGAAGATACTTTGGGGGTTCTGGCTATTGGGGCAGCCTGTGGGTCCTTGTCAGGGCTCCTGAGGCAATCCTGTTGTCCTGACAGCCTGGTCTCACACATGAGCAGGAGAGCCACTGGTCTGAGGGAGGACCTGCAGGGGCAAGCAGGACAGCTAGGTCAACTGCCTCAGTCCCCGAGGTGGAGAAGGGACAGAGGAGTGGGTCCTCCCCCTGCAGGATGAACCATGCGAAGGGACCCCAGCAGGATCAGGTGTAGAGGGCCCTCGGGGATACAGCCCTCCCCACCTCCCAACGTCCCCCCGCCATGCTGCCCACAGCTCATTTACTCAGGGCCTGCTCCGTGTTCTGCCCTGGGCAAGGAGGGGTGTCTGCTCCCCCACACAGCCAGAACCGCAAGAACCAGTAAATAGGAACGTGCTACCTAGAAGTGGAAGAGGGCAGTGGGGTGGGGTGGGGTGGGGTGGGGTGGGGTGCTGCACTGGGGGCTTATTGGGGATAGCACTGGACCATAGGCAAGGTGACAGGAATAGTTGACCTCCCCTTCCTCCTGAAGGGTGACTAGACCTGGCCCCCAGGGCCTCCCTTCCTGGTCCTGCCTCCTGGCTGTGTTCACACAGGCCTCCTTGCCAGGCCGATTCTGGGACCCTGCAGCTCCCTGACTCCCTTCCTGGGGCCCCATCCCATGCTGCCCCCTCTTCCCTGACCATATCACCCTCTTGTCTGCAAAGTCCCTGCCTCTCTCTGGGGTTCTCTTCCTTCTCACTCCTCTCCCCTTGGGAGGGGGACATCCTTGGCAGCACACACTCCCCCATGGCCCTTGGCTGTGGCTCTCCATGTTCAGCACACACCCACTTCTCTGTCCAACATCTACAAGCATCTCAGACCCGAAAGATCCAAGACACAGCGTGCTCTCCCTGTGCCATCAAACTATCTGCTCCAGCTGCCCCCTCCACCCTCCCAGCTCACCAGCTGTTCAGACAGATACCCTGGGGTCCTCCCCCCACTTATCCCATGCCCTCAGTCTGGAACCACCACAGCCTCCCCGTTCCAGAATATGTGGCCCTGTACAGCCCACTGTGCTACCCTCCACACTGCTCACTCCACCCCGAGGCAGCCAGAGGGGGTCCTGCCCTTGCTCAGACCCCCAGTGGTTCCTATCACCATCCAACAGGACTTGTCCTCCTCACTGCCACAGGTCCTAAGGGAGCTGACCACCTCTGAATGGCAGAGACTAAGACACCCCCCACAGCCTTCTGCTCTCTGAGTTCATCTTTTTTTAAGAAGTAGCTGATGAACACCAATGGCCCTTTTATTTTTTCTGCAAAAGAAAAGGAATGGTAAGGAACTCAAAACAGTCAGCCGAAACAATCTTGAAAAGGAAGAACAGGGTTGGAGAGTCAGAGGACTCACACTTCCCAATTTAAAACTTATACAAGGGTGCCTGGCTGGCTTAGTGGGTAGACCATGTGACTTTTTTTTTAAGCTTTTATGTGTTCATGAGAGACACAGAGAGAGAGAGACATAGACAGAGGGAGAAGCAGGCTCTCCTCAGGGAGCCCAAAGTGAGACTCAGTCCCAGAACTCCAGGATCACGCTGCTGAGCGCTGAGCCGAAAGCAGAGCTCAACCGCTGAGCTATCCAGGCGTCCCAATAAAATCTTAAAAAAAAGAAAAGAAAAGAAAAAAGAAAAAAAAGAAAAGAAAAGAAAGCTAGCTTCAGACGGATCAGAGACCTAAATGTAGGAGTTAAAACTATAAAACTCTTAGGAATAAACACAGGAGTAAATCTTCATAACCATAGATTTGAGAACAGTTTCTTAGATGTGACACCAAAAACACAATAACCAACAAACAAAAAACAAAAAAGAAATAAAGTGGATTTTTTCAAAATTAAAAACTTTTGTGCATCAAACAACACCATCAGAGCGAAAAAACAACAGAACCAGAGGAAATGTTTGCAAATCACATATCTGATAAAGGTCTAGTGTCTAGAATATACAAAGAGCGCTTACAACTCAACCACAATAAAAAACAAGTTTAAAAAAAGGCAAAGATCTGGAACAGATCTCCCTCCAAGAAGATATACACATCCCCAATAACCACACAAGAGATGACCAACATCCCCAGTCACTAGGGAAATGCAAATCAAACCACAAGGAGCTACCACTTCACACTTCCTAGGATGGTTAGAATCAAAAGGGCAGATAATGGGATGCCTGGGTGGCTCAGTGGTTGAGTGTCTGCCTCTGACTCGTGATCCCAGGATCCGGGATTGAGTCCCTCATCCAGCTCCTTGCAGGGGCGGTGGGAAGGGGGGGTGCTACTTCTCCCCCCTGTGTCTCTGCCTCTGTGTGTCTCTCATGAATAAAAAAAAAAAAAAAAAAAAAAAAAAGGCAGATAGTAACAGGTATTGGCAAGGCTGTGGAGCATTGGAAACCCTTGTGTGTTGCTAGCTAGGAATGTAAAAATAGATGAGCTGCTGTGGGGAATAGTTTGGTGGCTCCTCAGAGTGGACACAGAGCTATGAGACCCTATAGTTCTACTACTAGATAAATACAAAAGGACAAAAAAAAAAAAACAAAACTGAAAACAGGTGTTCAAACAAAAACTTGTACACTAACCATCGTAGCAGCTCTGATCACAACGGCTAAAAGATGGCAATAGCCCAAATATCCAGCAACAGGAGAATGGATAAAGTATGGTGTATCCCTGCATGGAATCATCTAGCCACAGGAAGGAGTGAAGCATTGGCCCCTGCTATACTGTGGATAACCCTTGAGAGGAGCCAGACACAAAAGGTCTCCTGTTATATGATTCTGCTCATATGAAGCATTTAGAATAGACCCATCCATGGAAACAGAGCAGATCAGTGGTTGCCAGGGGCTGAGAGCATGGAATGGGACGTGACTGCTTAGTGGGCAGGGAGTTTCCTTCTGGACTGATGGAAATGTTCTGGAAGGAGACACAGGGGATGGTTGCACAATAATGTGAATGTACTAAATGCCAATCAACTGTACACTTCAAAAGGATCTAAACGGGGGTGCTCAGTCAGTCGGTGAAACATCTCCCTTCAGCTCAGGTCATGATCTGGGGTCCCGGGATTGAGCCCGTGCATTGGGCTCCCTGCTCATTGAGGAGTCTGCTTCTCTCTCTCCCTCTCCCTCTGCCACTCCCCCTGCTCGTGCTCTCTCTGTCAAAATCTTTTTACGACTTTATTAATGAGAGACAGAGAGGCAGAGACACAGGCAGAGGGAGAAGCAGGCTCCGTGCAGGGAGTCCGACGTGGGACTCAATCCTGGGACTCCAGGATCACACCCTGGGCCAAAGGCAGACACTAAACCACTGAGCCATCCAGGGATTCCCTACAATCTTTTTTCAAAAAGGGTCTAGGGCAGCCTGGGTGGCTCAGCGGTTTAGTACTGCCATCAGCCCAGGGCGTGATCCTGAAGACCGGGGATCATATCCCATGTCGGGCTCCCTGCATGGGCCTGCTTCTCCCTCTGCCTGTGTGTGTGTGTGTGTGTGTGTGTGTGTGTGTGTCTCATGAATAAATAAAATCTTGAAAAAAAAAGGGGGTCTGAATGATAAATTTTATGTGATGTGTATTTTACTGTGATTTAAAACAAAAATCTAAACAAAAACAAAAACAAAAACAAAAAAACAAAAAAACAAAAATCTACTGTGGCAGAACCCTATGTAGGGGGGTTCTAGAGGGGCCTCTCCCTCTGGTGAGGGGAATTTGGGGCCCCTTGTGGGCAGGAAGATCTTCATGGAGACCTGATGCCCTGAGCTGAGCTGGGGTGGGAACACTGGTATTTGGGCCATGATGGTGCGTCCCTGCCCCCTCCCGGGACAGGCAGCATGGAGGGGTCTTTTTGTCAGAGAGGACAGTCCTTCCAAGTCTGTGCCAGAGAAGAGAACAATGACCAGGATACAGGCCCAGAGGATAGGGCAATTCTCATCAGGCACCCCAGGGTCAGGATGTGCCACTGTGTCAAAACCCAGGTGGCACGGATGCTAGATGTGACCTAGCAGTTTGCAAATAATGTGGCACATAGTGTGGCATCATTCAGTACATAATGCAGCATGGCACAACATGGCACGTCGTGTGAGGGCCAGCTCTGGGCCTGTGTGGCTTGAGCATCCACACCCCTTCCCCACTCTGTGCCCCTGGTCCTCACTTCAGCTGTTCTGCTTCTCCAGCTCCAGGAAGGCTGCTCAAGTTCTGCCCGCCTGCTGGAAATGGCCTCTGGTGGCATCTTCCTATCAGATGACCTCAATTTAGGCTCCTGGGGGTGACAGGGACAGGGCAGTTGGAGGGCACGTGGCTCAGGCCCTGGGTCCATCTTTGGGCTGCCTCTTCCCTGGCAGGGCCTGACAGGGCAGGGAGCTCAGGAAGGCTAAGCAGGCACCCCAGACGCAGGCCCACTCATCCTCCTCCTGTGGTGCCACTGATGCAAGCTGTTTACCTGGCAGGTGCTGGTGGAGGTAAGTCCCAGTCTGTGGGGAGATGAACCCCCAGAACAGCCAGACGGCCCATCCCTGAGGCAGGGACCAGGACAGGTGTAGCATTCTCCTGAGCAAGTTGCTGTGATCCCCACACCACCCACCCCCTATGGTCCCTGCTCATCGCGTCTGCAGCAGAACGTCAGCAGGTAGGTGGTGTGCAGGTTGCCCTCACTCAGGGTGGGGAGCGTTGGAGTGTCAGGCCTGGGCTCAGGCTGGGGTGTGGGCAGAAGCCTCTGCCTGCATGGGTCCACAGCCCCCCAAGCCAGTGTGGCCTACCCATGCTAGGTTGAACACTGGAGCTGTGTCCCCACTTCCTGGCCTCAAAGACACCCCCAAGCATCCTCAGGCCCATTCGTGGCAGCTCAGGAGAGGTGGGGGGCACTGTGGGCAGCCGCACTCCAGAGTCAGGTGGGTGACTGTCCTGCTCTGGGCAGGCAGCTGGGGGAACAACTGTGGCCTCCTTGCCAAGGGAGCCACGCAGGCCAGAATTGGAAATGGGGCTGGGATGGGAGTGAGCAGTGACTGCCCCATGGGACAGCTTTGACCACCCCCCCTGCCCCGGTGGACGCCAGAGACTGCTGTGGGGTTGGAGGCGGAGCAGCCAGGGAGGCTAGGCTCCAGTTTCAGGCTGGAGCAGGCCAGAGGCTGGGGCAGATGGGCCTCCGCCAGGAGGAGCAGGGATCCGGGGCGTCTGTGGGCCTTGAACCAACAACCAACAGAGTTCTCCAAGCACTGCAGCTGCCAAGCTTGAGATCATGAATAGACCAGCCTCCTTGGCCACAGTTTGGCTCTTAGGTGGAGAGAGTAAAGGAGGCAGCAGACCTGGGGAAGCAGACAGGAAGGGGCCCTGAGAGCATCCTGGACACCTGGATCCAGGCATACCTCAAGTCCAGCTGTCTGCACAGAGACTCATACCCCGAGTGAGCCAGTTGTGCCTTTTCACATAAGCTAGTTTAAGCTTCTGCGACTTGCTAGCATGTGCGCATCTTGTGCACACCTATGGGCACACACATTTCTGGGGTGTAGGTGGGGAATACCACTCTCCTCAATAATGATTGCATTTTTCTCCATTAGAGAGGTTTGTATTTTCTTTTCTTTTTCTTTTTTTTTTTTATTTTATTTATGATAGTCACACACAGAGAGAGAGAGAGAGGCAGAGACATAGGCAGAGGGAGAAGCAGGCTCCATGCACCGGGAGCCCGACGTGGGATTCGATCCCGGGTCTCCAGGATCAAGCCCGATGTGGGATTCGATCCCGGGTCTCCAGGATCGCACCCTGGGACAAAGGCAGGCGCTAAACCGCTGCGCCACCCAGGGATCCCAGGTTTGTATTTTCAACCAAGGTTGTCTCACTCCACGGAAAGCCTCTACTTGGGCTTGTCTGTGCACCCAGCATCAGAGCCATCAGATGGAGCCAGGCTTTCCAGCTCTACTTCTGTGGCCCTTCCCCCGCCATCTGCCTTGTAACCAGATGTGCCCCCCACAGAGAACCTGGCACAGGAGGCTGGGCTCTCTCAAGTTAGGAGTGTCCTGGGAAGGCAGCTCCACTATTTGCTGGAGCTCAGCCCTGCCCCCACTGTCCCAATGCACTGGGGAGGGCTCCTTCGGGGAGTGGCAGGAAGGCCTCCTGGACCTGTGTCTGCTCCAAATCTCAGGGAAGACATGCCCTGCATTTGCTGCCCCCTCACTTGTTACTTTCTTTCTTTATTTTATTTTATTTTATCATTTTTTTCATTTGTTACTTTCTGATTCTCCCTCAAGTTTTGCTGGCCCCCATGAGGGAATGTCTGCTTTGTGACCAAAAGTAGGTGACCAGGAGGATCATGGACCTGGAGGTCAGGTCACGAGATGCACAGGACAGGCCTGGGAGAGAGAGGGGCTGCTTCTGCTGCATAGGGTGAGGGTCCAGGGCTCCTTCACAGTCTGATGGCAGCATCCTCCCCAAGGCCACAAGGCACACTGTGCCTGCCATCTCAGGCCTCGACTTTCCTGGTCTCTGAGCTGCGTACTCCTCCAAGCTCTGCACCCCAATGCCGGCCACTCCATGGCTCTGCTCCAACTGTCACCTTTTCGCCAGTCATCCAGCTCTCCCCTTGTCCCTTCCAGTATACCTGCCTGCATCAGGGTGGACCTGGGCCTTCCTGGCACCCAGTGGACACTTGGGAAGTGTCTGCTGAGAGAAGCCAGGAGGGGCCAGTTTCCTCACTTTCCTGACCCCGTTCTGTCACCAGACCCTGCCTCTGGCAGCCTGCAGAACTAATTAGCGCTTCTTCTGGATTACCTACATTCTGCACCCTCATCCTCCCTTCCTTGTCCCAGTCCTGTCCTCTGGGGTAGGGGCCAGGGTGAAGCTAGGCTCACCTAGTAGAAGTAAAGGCAAGATGGCTACGATGTAGAGGAACAGAGAGTGCTCTGCTGGAAAGGAGCTGCCCCTACGGCTCCGACACCCTTTAAAGCCGGGCTTGGAGTGTAGCCCCTGGGCTCGGGTCCTGGTCACGTGCACAAATTGTTTGAATAATTCAGATTTAAAAAGACCTACTTTCCGGTCAGACCATTTCCTGCTAGAGAGCAGATGGAGGGGGGGCATCTGAATAATGCATTTGCACACCCTAGGTTTTTAGTGCAGGCTGGGCATTGAGCCAGGCACCAGGGCAACTGCTTTCAGCCTCAGGCCCTGCTCAGCCTTGCAGCCACCTGGCTGGCCTGGCCTTCAGCTGGTTGTGGCTCACAGGGTGCGGCTTGGACTCAGGACTTCAGGCTGATTTCTAAGCCACTTATCTAGAGGAGGGAGTGTCTACAGGAAATCAGGAGAAGCCTAAGTTCCCTGCCAGCTGGGCACAAATTCTCCTTGCTGTGGCAGCAGGTCCACCATGGGCCCTGGTTTATACCCCACTGAGGAGGGGGCTGGGCAGCAAATGAGGCCCAAACTTCAGGAGGCCTGAGCAAGAGGTGGTGGGAAGGGGAGGGGAGGGAGGGCAGGCTTTCCGGAGTGAGCCCTTCATACTCTTGAGGTCCAAAGTTCTCTGGCTGGAAGCTAGAAGTTCTTGTGGGCTCTTGAGAGCTGCCAGGGCACGTGTCCCCAGGGCTAGAGGGCCCTGCTACTTGGGGACTGGCCTAGGAGTAGAGAAAAGAGCGCTGGGAACCTGTGGTTTCTACGCATAGAAGGGGGTGAGGCCCCAGGCTGTGGAGGGATCTGGAAATATGAACCCAGGGCTCTCGCCTCCTCTCCTCCTGCCTTCCCCTGGACTTTGCCCTCACACTCTTCTCCATAAATATGTAAATGAGGGTTCTGGCCTGGGCTACAGGACAAGTTCCAGGGAAAGCACTGCCCTACCCCTCAGATCTACAGATTAGCTGGGGGCTCCAGGTGTATACTCACAACCTCACCTGGCCTATGCAGGCTCTAGCCTGGTGTTCTCATTTGCAGCCTTGCTCTGTGGCCTTGGTGTAACTGGGGATGGGCCCAATCAGGCCTACAGTGGTCTGTGGGACAGGGGAGTCCTGGACCAGCCCTGCTAGCACCCTAGCTGCCCAGTCAGGCCTGCAGCATGGTGACCACCATGGCCCTTGGGCAGGTGTGAAGGGATTCAGGCTGGCGGAGTAGGGATTCCGAGGATCCTCCGGGCTTCCTCTCATCCCCATGGGAGTACTGTGGTCTCCACAGAGACCACTCACCCCCATTTCCTTCTGCTCTGCTGCTGGCCCTGCCCTGCCTCATTCCCCCTCCTCCTCCTTTCCTGTCTCATTTTCCTTGTCTCCCTCATTTTCCCTTTTCTAAGTCCTGGACCTAAGTAGTCACTGAAGGCTGGCATCAGACCTGCTGGATTCAGAGGGATGTCTCTGGCCAGAGTCTTCGGCCTTGGTCCATTGCTTCTGTGACCCACCTGCCAGTGCTCAGGACACTCATCTTTCCAACTTTGCATCATCCACCTCCCCTCTGGAGCAGTGGGCAGCACTGCAGAGTCCCTAGAGCTGCCAGCCTTGTCCTGGACATAGTGACCTTTTGATGCCGACGCTCCCCACTGCCACTGGTCCTCATGCTGAGTCTTGTCCCTCTCATTCAGAACACAGAGCATCACTCACAGCCCTTCCACCCATCTCATAAGCTTTCCCTGAGGACCCACTGTGTGCCTCATAGCCCATTTGGTGGGCAGGGGAGTCAAAGTACCGTCTTTGTCAGGGTAATGGGCAAGGAGCAGAGTAGCACAAATTAATCCGTGTGAGGTCTCAGGAATGAGAGCTACTGAGAAATGTTACAAGGCACTGGAGGACAAAGGGGCAGAGATCCCACTGAAACCTCTCTGTAGAGGTGCCTAGAGGTTATGGTGGGGATCCTCCTGGGACGATGGAGCCACAAAGGCTGAGTGTGGATGGGATTGGTGATCTGTGTGTTTAAGGAGCAGAGAGGAGCCAGAATGCTGAACAGCGAGGAGGACAGAGGAACCTGGACATTGTGGGAGGGACAATGGAAACTGTCATGTCCACTGAGCAAGGCAGATGTCCCTGCTGAGGTGGGGACTGTGGTGGGCCAGCGGAGGTCAGAGTCCATGTGGGGTGGCAGCAATCAATCATAGGGGAGATTGATTACTTGGCAGGGGGTACTTCGTGTGCGTGAGTGTATATATACACATATGCTCATACGTACACATGTGCCTTAGCTCTGTATGCTGAAGCAATGGCATTCCAATAGCAGTGAGCACACCTGGAGCCCTGATCCTGGTTTTTATTTTTTTTAAGATTTTATTTATTTATTCATGAGAAGGAGAGAGAGAGAGAGAGGCAGAGACCTAGGCAGAGGGAGAAGCAGACTCCATGCAGGGACCCTGACGTGGGACTCGAGCCCTGGTCTCCAGGATCAGGCCCTGGGCCGAAGGCAGCACTAAACCGCTGAGCCACCTGGGCTGCCCTGATCCTGGTTTTGAAACACCATTCCCTGCTAAAAGGACCCAGAGATCCTTGCAGAAATGGCTGAGTTCAGGGCTGAGCAGGGAGGGTATACATTGAACCTGGAGCATTCTTTTTTTTTTTTTTTAACCTGGAGCATTCTGTACAAGGATGTGTACGATAGGGACAGGAACGATAGGGACATGCTTGCATGCTTGGTAGGAAAGTCCCAGAGAGTGGGAGGGGGAGAGGTGGGGAACACAGCCCACCTGGGTGGGAAGTGATGGGCTCCAGGCTGGAAGGATACACATATCTGAAGGAGAAGGGTCCTGGATCTACCTTGGGGTGAGGAGGGTCAAGGGCTGCAGGATCCAAAGGGATGGAGACCATGGGTGATTAGTTGTTGGAACTGGGGAGCCAGGGATCTGCTGGTGGTGGTGGACCAGGGATTGTTCCACTGATATTCCTGGGGGTATCACTGGCTGTGCATATATGACCGACGCTCACCTTTCTGCTCCCACTTGAGGGGCTTCAATTCTCAGCGGCCTTCCCAGAGGCTGACACTGTTTTCCGTAGTCACACCTCCCTGCCCAGGCGGCCATTCCCACCAGGAGCTTCTTAGGTTTGACCTCCTGAGACCACACTGCCTGCACCTGCCCAGGCTCACAAGAGCCCCACCGGCATCTCCGAGGGCTGGCCCTGTCCACCCCCCCACCCCGCCCGGTTGGCGGGGGTCCACTTGGCGGGCAGGCAGAAGCTGCCTCCGTGGTGTTGGACCCCGTCTGGGATCTGGTCAGCTCGGTTGCACCCTTACGCCTGGGGGCCGGCCTGAGTTGGGAATGTGCACGTGCGGGTAGCCGTGCAGAACGCAGATGTGGGTGCTGAATGCACGGTGCAGGGTGCAGATGTAGGGTGCCGAATGCACGGTGCAGAGTGCCAGGTGCGAGTACATTGCATGTGCGCGAGATGCGGGTGCAGGGCCGGGAGAGTTTCAGCTGTGATCCTGCGGCCTGTACCCACGTCCCCTTGGCTGGAAAGCTGAGCAGGACTGCAGTGGGAAGGCCCGAGGTAGCACAGAGCCTCGCTCTCTGCCCCTGGGGCCCCGGGAAGGGGCGGCCCCTGCCTGAGGGCCTCCGCGAGCGGGTTCCCCGAGGGCGGGCGCGGCCCCTTTAAGCGGCTCGCACACGCTACTGGGGTCGGCGCAGAGAGGAAGAGCGCGGACGTGCGCGCGCCGGGGCCGCGGCCCGGCCTGCGTGCGCGCGCGGTGTGCGCGGTGACGCGGCGTGGGGTTTCCCGAGGCTGCGGGCAGGGGCCGCCGCGCCCATCCCGATGGCTGGAGGCGTCTGAGGGGCGGACGGAGGCGGCGGCGGAGCGGGAGCGGGAGCGGGAGCGGGCGCGGGAGTGGAGCAGCCGCCGCGGGACCGGAGCGAGCTTCGCCGGCGCACCTGCCCGCAGCGCCCGCGGAGCGGCCCGAGCGCTTCCACCTCCAGAGCGGCGGCCGAGGCGGCTGAGGCGGCGGGGCGCGGGCGCGTCAGGCGGGACAAGGCACCGAGGTGAGCGCGGTGGCCCCGGCCCGTCCCCGCGACCCGGGCCCGGGCCCCTCCCCCGCAGTTGCCCGCCCGGGCCGCCCCGCCCCCACCCTCCCCGCCCCCACCCCGCGGCCGGGCCGAGCGTCTTCCTGCCCCGCCCGGGTGGGGTCGCGGGCCGGGAGCGGGCGGGGGCCCTGCGGGCTTTGGCTGGGGTCGGGGGCGGGAGCTCGGGCTCCGGCGCAAGGGTCGGGGGGACCGGGGTCTGGGGTCCCGGGTGTGGGTCTGTGGGTCCGAGTTCTGGGGTCTGGGTCCCAGGCCCGCGGTCCCGGGTGCTGGGTCCGGGGGTCCGGGCCCCGAGAGTCGAGGGCCGGGGTCTCTGGGCGGCCGGGCCGGGGCCGCGAGAACAAAGGGAGCGGCGGGCTCGTGCGGTGGGCTGAAGGCTCGCCCTTGGCCTCGGAGGGACGCGGTGCTTTCCACACAGCTCCTCTGGGGACTTTGAAGTTAGTGCTTGGTGGCCACGGGGCGAAGGAAGGGCCCGTGAAATGAGGAAGCTGAGGCGCGGCCGCCGCCGGCCACTCGGGGTGGACTTGAGGCGGACAAAGAGCGGCGCGGGGAGGGCCGAGCGGGGATGGTCGGCTGTGGGGTTGTAGCAAGAAGTGGGAGGCGGCCCCGCTGTCAGCCCGCTGCGGTCCCCCCTCGCCCGGTGCGGCGCCGGCGGGGCGGGGGGCGGGGGCCCTGGCCGGGGTCCCCGGGGTCCCCGTGCCGAATGAATGGCCGGGGCCAGGCCCGCTACAAGATGGCGCGTCGCCGCCGCTGCCATTGTCAGCCGCCGCGCGCGCCCGGCCTCCTGCGCCCCGATTGTGTTCGGGCCCAGTTAACATTATGGAGCAGGACCGGGCGGGGCGGGGGGGAGGAAGTGACCCCGGTCTGCGGGTCCCCCTCGGCCCGGCGAGCGCCTGCTGGCCGCCCCGGCGGTGGGGGTGGGGGCGGGGTGGGGGAGGAGCGGGGCCGACCCTTCCGCCCGGGTGGTGGCCGCGCTTGGACTCGGGGGACCCCCCCTCTCCCCCGGTATGCTTCTTGGAGGAGGTGTTTTATTGAGACGTGCCTCAAGTCCTTTATATTACACAGCGCACGAAGTGGTATCAGCTGTATCTGCTCAATTCTTCTATGGAAGCTCCTCAGTTGGGATGGTGAGATCCATTTACTGGAGAAAAACAGCATGTGTGAATCTTTATGTTGGGAAGGAAGCTGCTGGGCAGCGATAGCTACGAATACTGAATTATACGTCAGGGATGTAGACTCCTGCATCTGTGGTTTTAGTTGGGGGACTTCTTTTTTGTATATTTTCATTCTACTTCCATCTGATTGCCGTGATCTCGGTATTTGATGGCTGAAGCAGCTGCTTATTAAATTATGAACTAAGAAAATGTGTACGTTGTTATGATTAGCAAATAAATGGAAGCATTAGCTTTGTAAAAAAAAGTTCTTTCAACTCTAGATACTGGTAAGGTCTTTAGAGAGTTCTTATCAATGAGAATTTTACATGAATTTTTTTGTTCTCAAATTTGAAGGTTTACTTTAGTCTTTTTTGGGAGTAGAGGGGTTCTTTATTTGAAAGTAAGGTTTTAGTTCGAATTCTGTTAAGATAGGGTCTATTCTAGATTCTTCCGGAAGGTATGTATTGCAACAAGAAAGTGAATAGGCAGTTCCTTTTTTGCTTCCTTACTAATATTGGGTGTGTGGGTGGGGACAGAGTTGGTGCCACCAACATGGAAACAGGTCTGAGAACTCTGCACAGCACAACTGGATGGTAGCTTTTGGCTCCGTCTAACTTTCTAACAACTAGAACTGTCTAGAAATGGAAAGCAACTGGAATGGTTGGTTAGAGGCCAATCTGTCAGACCTTGTAGGGTGTGTAGATGGGATCTCCCCCACCTTGAGGCTGGACTTCGGGGCCTCTGTCCAGCTGGAGACTCCAGGCTTACCTGTGTCTGGATTCACGGGTATTGTAAGTGCTACAAGTTTTTCTTAGCAGTGAGAATTTAGGAAAGCAAAGTAAAGTTTTGCGATTTTTTGCCTGTGGCTTATTCCCCTTTCTGGGGGGGGGGGGGGGGAGGACCAGTGTTGGGGCTACATTTCTTCTGTTGGAATGATTCCAGAGTTTGCATGTCCAACTATGCAGTTCTGACTCAGAACTGATACTCTCTCAAATACCTCTTGGACAAAAATTACTCCTGCAGTATGATACTGGAGTTTACCAAGGGGCTGTATATGTATCCTCACATAAGTACTCAGCTGTCTAATGTCCCTTGAAGGACATTAATGATACCTTAATAAAGATTTATCTTTGTTTAATATTTTGAGTTCTGTTTTGAGAGGAGTTGAAGTAAGTTTCCTCAGATATAATTTTCATCAGAGAACAGGTTTAGAAGACTGTTAAAAGACTGCATAGTAATGTACTGTCTTTTTTGTTTTTTAATGGTTATATTTATTTGAGTGAGAGCACTAGTGGGGGAAGAGAGAGAGGGACAAGTAATCTCCCTGCTGAGTATGGGGAGGGGAGCAGGACCCTGAGATCCTGACCCCAGCCAAAGTCAGACACTTGACTGAGCCACCTAGGTGCCCTGATACTCCCTCCTCCTTTTTTTTTTTTTTTTTTTAAAGATTTTATTTATTTATTCATGATAGACATAGAGAGGTAGAGAAACAGGCAGAGGGAGGCTCCATGCCAGGAGCCCGACGTGGGACTTGATCCCAGGACTCCAGGATCGCGCCCCGGGCGAAAGGCAGGTGCTAAACTGCTGAGCCACCCAGGGATTCCCCCAATACTCCTTTTTTTTAAGAGTAAAACTTAAAAGTTATTTTCAGATTTTTTTCATGTCTAGTGACTTTGATTGTAAAGCTTAAATCACCTTGGTAGACTTAAGAGTGACAGCCTGAGAATGGTACTGATTTTATAAGGCGTTAACTTATTTTTCAAAGCTCTGTTCTGTTACTTTTTAGTTTGTTAAAAAAATAAATAAATAAAATTAATTTAAGATTTTGTTTATTTGATAGCATACAAGCGGGGGTGGGGTATGGGCAGAGGGAGAAGAGGACTCCAGGTGAGCAGGGAGCCCAACAGGGGCTCGTTCCCAAGATGGTGACCCAAGTCAAAGTGTAAGGAAGATGCTTAACCAACTGAGCCACTCAAGCGCCCTGCTTTGTTAAAAATTTCTATGTTATCCATTGGTTTGATTGAAAAAGTTGTATTTCTCCAAATCACCTTGAGAAAGTTCTTCACGGACAGCCCGGGTGGCTCAGTGGTTTAGTGCCGCCTCCAGTCCAGGGCCTTATTCTGGAGACCCGGGATTGAGTCCCATGTCAGGCTCCCTGCATGGAGCCTGCTTCTCCCTTTGCCTGTGTCTCTGCCTCTCTCTCTCTCTCTCTCTCTCTCTCTCTGTCTCTCATTAATAAAATCTTTAAAAAAAAAAAAAAAGAGGTCTTCAGGATATCTGTAGACTTACCTACTATCAGTTAGCTTTTTATTTATTTTATTTTTTATTTTGTATTTTTTTAAAAGATTTTTTTTTTTTTTTAAATTATTCATGATAGACATAGAGAGAGAGAGAGAGAGAGAGGCAGACACAGGCAGAGGGAGAAGCAGGCTCCATGCCGGGAGCCCGGCACGGGACTCGATCCCAGGACTCCAGGATTGTGCCCTGGGCCAAAGGCAGGCACTAAACCGCTGAGCCACCCAGGGATCCCCAGTTGGCTTTTTAGCTAATACATTAATGACTAATGTTGATTTTATTTTAGACATACAGTATTGGCATTTATTATAGTTTTTTCGTTGGATTGTTTTTTCTTTGCCCATGTTGCTTTCTCTGGCTCATGTTGGTCTCCAAATTGGATTAAATTCTTACTGTCTACAGACTTTGGCCTTTAAAAGCATTAGTGGATTGGTAACAGATATTCTCAATGTTATTATCTGGGCTTGACCATATGGCATGCTATATTATTTTGAAACCTCTGTTAGCATAAGTCTAGTAAGACAATGAACAGGATCTTTTAAGCCTGGGAAAAAAGATTTCTGGTTTGGATTCATTGCTGAATGGTTAGAGAAATTATGAAGTGAGATGGGTGAGTTAAGTGTTTGGTTTAGTGAACATAGAATGAAGGGATAAAAAGAAGCTTAAGTTGACACTGAGGTCAGAGACACATTTCACAAACAGAAGGTGTAATGCTGGAAGGAAGGGCTGGTCTAAATGTATGTGGGGTGGGTGTGCATACATTGGCTAATGCAACATCATGTTGACTATTCTGGTAAAAAAAAAAAAAAATGAAGCAGCATTTCTTTCTAAGCTATGCATTTTGTTCCAGAGCTCTTATTTAGGAAATATAGGCAATCTATAGACATCCAAATTGGTCAGAAGAATGCCAAAAGCTTTTTAAACCTTTTAGTCCTGTTCTTGTGGTAGTATTTTGCATTAGATGCCACACTAATCGGTGGAAAGAAATTCCTGCTGGTTTCCAGTGATAGAAAAGCTTCTTTAATAGAGCAATGTTGCTTTCTTCTTTTCTTTTCCTTTTTTTAAAGATTTTATTCATTCATTCATGAGAGACACAGAGAGAGAGGCAGAGACACAGGCAGAGGGAGAAGCAGGCTTCCTGCGGAGAGCCCAATGTGGGACTCCATCCCAGGACCCCGGGATCATGACCTGAGCCGAAGGCAGACGCTCAACCACTGAGCCACCCAGTTGTCTCTGTTGCTTTCTTTTTCTCAGACTTAGTAAGTATTCAGTTATTTGACTTATTAAAGTTTTGGGGAAAGCTATTTCTACAAACATGGATTTAAAAGACCAGGGGCACCTGGCTGGATCAGGGAGAGCTTGAGACTCCTGATCTTGGGGTTGGGAGTTTGAGGCCCATGTTGAGAGTAGAGGTAAATAAATATATAAATAAATATATAAATAAATAAATAATCAAGTCAAGATTATCTAGGGTAATTTTTTTTTTAATATTTTATTTATTCATGAGAGACTCACAGAGAGAGAGGGGGCAGAGACACAGGTAGAGGGAGAAGCAGGGTCCATGCAGGGAGCCCGATGTGCGACTTGATCCCAGGTCCCCAGGATCATGCCCTGGGCCGAAGGCTGCGCTAAACCGCTGAGCCACCCAGGCTGCCCAAATTTTTTTTTTATTTTTTTAAAGATTTTATTTATTTACTCGAGAGAGGCAGAGAAAGAGAGAGGCAGAGACAGAGCGAGAAGCAGGCTCCATGTAGGGAGCCCAATGTGGAACTCAATCCCGGGACCCCAGGATCACACCCTGAGCCAGAGGCAGACGCTCAACCGCTGAGCCATCCAGGGACACCTGGACAAAACTTCTTGTCCCCTGATTTGCCAAATAGTGATAATAACAATAAAATACTGTAACTGGAAATTTGTTTAATAAGTGCTTATTCAGCACCTTCTCTGGTAGGTGCTAAGGCTATCAACTGCTGTAGAATGGGTGTGTCCCAGGGCCTCACTGAGTTTATAGTTTAATAGACAGCCTAACAAGGAGGTGCAAAGGAGAAATTCAAGGGCAGTAGGTTATAGAGACAGCTAGAGATCATGACTGAGTTGGATGTTTGACTGAGCCACCCAGGTGTCCCAGGAGTGAAGTGTATTTTAAGTTGAAACCCGAAGGACCCTCTGGTTGGAGCCTGTCTGGCATGCAGTTAGCGCGTGGAGGAGAAGGAAGGAGTGTTTTTTTTTTTTTTTTTTTTATGATAGTCACACAGAGAGAGAGAGAGAGAGAGAGAGAGAGAGGGGCAGAGACACAGGCAGAGGGAGAAGCAGGCTCCATGCACCAGGAGCCTGACCTGGGATTCATTCCTGGGTCTCCAGGAATCGTGCCCTGGGCCAAAGGCAGGCGCCAAACCGCTGCGCCACCCAGGGATCCCCAGGAAGGAGTGTTTGAAGCTGAGGAGGTGGTGTGAGTGTTTTTCATGCAGCCACCAATTAGCCTCTTTCACCCCCTATGTCTCCAGCACCCAGAACTGTGTCTATTGTGTGGTAGTGGTAGATGCTCAGTAATTATTATTATTTTTTTAAATTTTTATTTATTTATGATAGTCACACACACACAGAGAGAGAGAGAGAGGCAGAGACATAGGCAGAGGGAGAAGCAGGCTCCATGCACCGGGAGCCTGATGTGGGATTCGATCCCGGGTCTCCAGGATCGCGCCCTGGGCCAAAGGCAGGCGCCAAACCGCTGCGCCACCCAGGGATCCCAGATGCTCAGTAATTATTGAATGAAAGAAGGCACGGCTCATGAGGGATGGAAGTTCCAAAGGGCTGGAGGGTGGTGAGAAATGGACACTGAGGGTCAGAGCCTTAGGAAGGAGTAGTGCTTTTATCTTGAGGGCTCTTGGGAGCCTTTAAAGGATTTTAAAGAGGAGATTGACCATGGCCATGGTACTTGAGCTCAGAGCATGTTCAGATGAAGGAGGAACACTATGGCCATAGATGGCCATATGGGGTGCTAGTATAGAGAGGAAGGGATCCGGACTAGGATGTAAAGCTGGTGACTAGAAGACCTGATGGCTGCGTGGAAGGCAAGAAGAGAAGATGATCACAGTGTATGCTTGTCCTGGGCATCTGGGTGGCTGTTTGGCATTTACTGAAATAAGGAGCAGTGGTTCAGTGGAGAGGATAATGAGTTCAGTTTATGCATGTTGGGTTTGAGGACTCTAGGAAATCTTCCATCAAGGGTGGATCAGTCCTTAGGCTTTTGGCTCCTCTCCTTGAAAAGCTCTTCTCCTAGAGGTTGGTTTTGTACAGTTCACTGCCTTCATTCAGGTTTTTGTTCAAATATCCCCTTCTCAGAGGGCATTCTCTTATCTCCTCAGTCTCTGCCATTTTATCTTGCTCTGCTTTCCTAGTCCTTGTGCTCATCTCCCCAGTAGTTTTAAGCTCCATGAAGACAGGAATTTAGTTCACTACAATATTACCAACCTCTGAAACGGATGCTCATTAATTATTTGGATTTTGTTTTATTTTTATTATTATTTTTTTTAAATTTTTATTTATTTATGATAGTCACAGAGAGAGAGAGAGAGGCAGAGACATAGGCAGAGGGAGAAGCAGGCTCCATGCACCGGGAGCCCGATGTGGGATTCGATCCCGGGTCTCCAGGATCGCGCCCTGGGCCAAAGGCAGGCGCCAAACCGCTGCGCCACCCAGGGATCCCAATTATTTAGATTTTGTATATGTGAATGTGAAGCTCTGGAGAAGTGGTCTGGATGGAGGCAGAACTTTCAGAGTTAACAGTATTTAGAAGGTAATTGAAGTTTTGGGAATAATGATACTGAGAGCGGGGGGTCTTAAGGTATGATCTTTGGACTCCTGGGGGTCCCTGAGACCCATTGGGTCCATTGGGTCAGAGATACTTACACAGTAATCAAGATGCTATTTGATATTCACTACGTGGATGGTACAGAAGCAGTGGTAGGTAAAACTGCTGTTTCTTTAACACAAACCAAGGGTGTGGCATCCAACCAGTTATAGTAGTTATTGTAGTCATAGTATTCTTCACCACCATGAACTTGTGTTTAGAAAAATGCAGTTTAATCTAATGTCTTTGATGAAGTGTAAAAATTAATTTTTATTAAACTTTAACCCTGAATACCCATTTTTTCCTGTCTGTGAGATGAAATGGGAAGCAAGCAGAAAGAATCACAGTATCCCAGTGTATCCCAGAGTACAATAGCAGTCTCCTGGACAAGCGGCTTTGCCATAGCACTGAAAGAACAGCTGACAGAAAAGGATCGTCCTTTAGATGTGTTCTTTATATGGCAGATACTTTCTTGAAAATGAACGAAGTGAACCAGATATTATTTCAAGGAATGTAACTGACAATATTGTTGGCAGTGATAAAATTTGAGCTTTCAAATGGAAATTAGAATTTTGGAAAACTTGACTCTGCTATCCTGAGCTTGACAGCTTCCCAGTATTTAAAGACTTTTCTTGTAGGTGATACTTAGGAAATGTTTCTTTTTAATATTATGTAATAAAACGTGTCAACATTTGGAAGATTTGCTTAATTCAGTGAACTGATAGTTTCCCAATGGCCTGTGTGTGATGCTACTAACGCACAGATGGTAAAAGATCTATTCAGAACACAAGAATGGAATAAATCCTGTGGAATTTAATATAATGGTATTAAAATGAACTGACACAGTTTCAGATTCCACATCAGAACTTCCCTTTAGGAAACTTAACACTTGTAAAGTTTTGATGTAGTATCAAAGAAGGCTGTGCACATTTATTTGAAAAGGTTGTTAAAAATACTTCTTCCTTTTCCAACTGAATTCAGCTCTTCCTTGTTTAGGTGGACATTAAAGAAGTTGGGGCTAAAATGTAAAATACTGCTGCTCTTCTCATCGAATTATTTCTTAGTTATTTTTTAAAAAGATTTTATTTATTTATTTATTTGACAGAGAGCAGGCACAATCAGGGGGAGCAGTAGGCTGAGGGAGAGGAAGAAGCTGCTCCCCGCAGAGCAGGGAGCCTGATGCAGGGTTCCATCCCAGGACCCTGGGATTGCAACCTGAGCTGAAGGCAGATGCTCAACCGACTGAGCCACTCAGGCACCCCATTTTTTTAAAGCTAATTTTTTAAAAAAGATTTATTTATTTATTTATTTATGATAGACATAGAGAGAGAGGCAGAGACACAGGCAGAGGGAAAAGCAGGCTCCATGCCGGGAGCCTGACATGGGACTCGATTCCGGGACTCCAGGATCACGCCCTGGGCCAAAGGCAGGCGCTAAACCGCTGAGCCACCCAGGGATCCCCTAAAGCTAATTTTTATACAAATGTTCTTTATGGTAATATGTAATAGGTTTATTAAACATTTAAAAATCTTCTCTGTTTTATTTATTTTTTTATAAAAGATTTTATTTATTTATTCATGACAGACACAGAGAGAGAGAGAGAGAGAGAGAGAGAGGCAGACACACGGGCAGAGGGAGAAGCAGGCTCCATGCAGGGAGCCTGACGTGGGACTCGATCCTGGGTCTCCAGGATCATGCCCTGGGCTGAAGGTAGGCACTAAACCGCTGAGCCACTGGGGCTGCCCTCTTTGTTTTAATTTCAAAATAGTAAATATCCATAGATGTAACCCACAGAAACAGAAGCCCTCTGATCCTCAGTATTTAAGAGTGTGGAGGGAGCCTAAGAACAAGCTTTCTGAACAGCAGCAATTTGGAGATCAGGGCAGTGGTTAAACCCACTGGGCTACATCTAAGTTATTGGCCCAGGGTGCCTGCAGGCACCAGAGAGGTCCTCATCTGGAGATAGGCACTCTGTTCTGATGTGTCCATCTGCCCTCCTCTCCTTGCTGTTTGAGCATTATAGGTATAGGATATTGCCTTTTCCTAGGGAGAAGAACCCAGAGATTTCTTTAAAGGTTGAAAACCCAGTGGTGTAGCTTGACAAGAGGCCTTGGGACAGAGCCTTTAGGGGTGTGGGAGGGTGTGGCTTTAAGGGTGAGTAGAGGGCAGCCCAGGTGGCTTAGCAGTTTAGGGCTGCCTTCGGCCCGGCACGTGATCCGGGAGATCCGGGATGGATTGAGTCCCACGTCGGGCGCCTTGCATGGAGCCTGCTTCTCCCTCTACCTGTCTCTGCCTCTCTCTCTCTCTCTCTGTGTCTCATGTATAAATAAATAAAGTCTTTAAAGGGATCCCTGGGTGGCGCAGCGGTTTGGCGCCTGCCTTTGGCCCAGGGCACGATCCTGGAGACCCGGGATCGAGTCCCATGTCGGGTTCCCGGTGCATGGAGCCTGCTTCTCCCTCTGCCTGTGTCTCTGCCTCTCTCTCTCTCTCTCTGTGACTATCATAAATAAATAAAAATTAAAAAAAAAATAAGGGTAAGTAGAGGAAGAGCAGCTCTTAAAAGAATGATCAGAAGTTGGCAGAGTATTAGAATATAGTGTTAGAGCCTGGGATAGTCTTGGGCAGGGTTGGGTAGGGGTGGTCAGGGGAGCAAATTTGGCTAGGAGAAGTAGACCAGAGAATTCAGTGCCAGTATTCCCCAGGGCCTAGGATCAACAATGAGAGGCTCTGAAGGAAAGGGGTGGAGAGGCACTGAGAGAGGGCTCTTTTCTGCCCTGATTTTAGATAGAGTAGCTAGAGCATTGTCAGGTGTGGAGAGGAAGGACCCTATAGAGGAGAAGGCAGAGCAGCAGTAACATGTTTATTTAAGGGCAGAGCAGTGCCAAGGAGCAGCGGCTGTTGGGGCAGTGAGGAGAGATGTCAGCGCTGCCCTGTGGGAAGGATGTCTGTCAGGTGGTGGAAAAGACCATGCTGAAAAACAGGGCAGAGCAGGTCCGTGGTGGTTGCTAGAATTTCAGGTTTTTTCTTTTCTTTTTTTTTTTTAAAGATTTGTTTATTCATGAGAGATGCAGAGAGAGAGACAGGCCGAGACATAGGCAGAGGGAGAAGCAGGCTCCATGCAGGGAGCCTGACGCAGGACTCGATCCCGGGTCTCCAGGATCACACCCTGGGTGGAAGGGGGCGCTAAACCGCTGAGCCACCGAGGCTGCCCCTAGAATTTCAATTTTTTAAAAAGATTTTAGGGAATCCCTGGGTGGCTCAGCAGTTTTGCACCTGCCTTTGGCCCAGGGCGCGATCCTGGAGTCCCGGGATCGAGTCCCGTGTCGGGCTCCCAGCATGGAGCCAGCTTCTCCCTCTGCCTGTGTCTCTGCCTCTCTCTCTATCTCTCTATGTCTATCATAAATAAATAAATAAATCTTTTTAAAAAAATATTTTATTTATTAGTGAGAGAGCACGTGCGCGTGAGCAAGCACACGCATGAGCACAAGTGGGGGGAGGGGCAGAGGGAGAAGGACAAGCAGACTCCCTGCTGAGCAGGGTGCCCAATGTGGGGCTCCATCCCAGGACCCCAAGATCATGACCTGACCGGAAGGCAGATGCTTAACCAACTGAGCCACCCAGGCACCCGCTAGAATTTCGTTTTAAAGTCAGAGGTTGGGCAGCGGTTTAGCGCCACCTTTGGCTCAGATTGTGATCCTGGAGACCCGGGATTGCGTCCCACATCAGGCTCCCTGTGTGGAGCCTGCTTCTCCCTCTGCCTGTGTCTCTGCCTCTCTCTCTCTCTGTCTCTCTTTCTCATGAATAAATCAGTAAAATCTTAAAAAAAAAAATAAAGTCAGAGGTTAAAGTATTTGAGCAGCAAGCAGGAGATAGAGGATGACAAAGAGAAGCCCTAAGGCAGGACTGTGCTTGGATTGATAGTCTCCACTTGGCATAGATGTTTATACATATAAAGTATATTAGAAGTACTTTATGATTTCCCTGTTGAAATATATTCTTTCAAACCTTGGTATGGTACCTCCACATGGCATTCCTTGGCAGTAGATGTACTTTACTTTTGCTCTGTTGGTGATCCCAATGCTATTAGCTCATGTTTGTTGGGTGCATATTATGCCAGACACCACACTAAGAACTTTGTTATTACCATGTGATTCTCACATCAGCTCTGAGGCAGGTACTATGAATAACCCCATTTCACAGATGGCTAAACTGATGGGGATTAGGCAGTGGGACCCATATTTGAACTTGAGTCATTTGCCTCCAGAGCCTGTGCTCTAATTATTACACTGTTAGACCCTCTAACATGCGCTCTTCTCCCTTACTCTTTCATCTTGGAAGACTTGTGTCTGTTTGCATCTGCTTCTTCATATATTATTAAAGGGAAGACTCTTCCACTTGAAGACACTTAACGACAGTTTTTAGTTTCTTTTGAGGCTTGTTCTACCTTGAAACATGAGAAGGCCTTTTTTTTTTTTTTAAGTTTTATTTAAGTAATCTCTACACCCAACGTGGGGCTTGAACTCACGATCCTGAGACCGAGAGTCACATGCTCTTCCCACTGAGCCAGCCCCACACCCGTAAGATGACTAAGTCTTTTATAATTTAACCCTCTAGTTAATCTTGGTATCTTTTTCAGCCAGTCCCTGGGCAGGGGATCTGTTTCTACTGCTTCGTATCTCTGTCCTCTCCTTGTTCTCTTGAAGATCTTTGTTCCCGTACCCCCTCAGCCACCAATGTTGTTTTATAAAGATGTCCTTTTCAGGACACGTAAGTGGCTCAGTTGGTTAAGCTTTTGCCTTCAGCTCAGGTCATGATCCCAGGGTCTTGGGATTGAGTCCTGTGTTGGGCTTCCTACTCAGCGGGGCGTCTGCTGAGTCTGCCTCCCCCCTCCAAGTAAATAAAATCTTTTTTTTTAAAAGATGTCCTTTCCAGGAAATTGATTTTATTTTTGACATCTTTAACTTTTGTATTTTATTTTATTTTTTAACTTTTACATTTTAAAAATAAAATGTTTATTATAGAAAATTAGAAAAAAAAATTAGGGCCACAAAATGAGGGAAAATTATAATTTCTGTATCAGGAAATAACCACATAGGAATTTTTTTTTTTTTTTAATATTTTAGTTACTTATGAGAGACACACAGAGAGAAAGAGGCAGAGACACAGAGGGAGAAGCAGGCTCCACGCTGGGAGCCTGACCTGGGACTCGATCCTGGGTCTCCAGGATCATGCCCTGGACTGAAGGTGGCACTAAACCTCTGAGCCACTGGGGCTGCCATCACATAAGATTGTTATTACATTTTGAGGCACCTGGGTGGCTCAGTTGGTGAAGTGGCTGCTTTCTACTTGGGTCATGGTCCCAGGGTCCTGGGATTGAGTCCTGCATTAAGTTCCCTGCTCAGTGGGGAGTCTGCATTTCCTTCTACTCTCTCCTGCTTGTGGTCTCTCTCTAGTAGATAAATAAAATCTTAAAAATACAAGATTGTTACATTTTATTTACTATATATTATCTGTTATATTCATATATTTCTTTTGTATTGCTCATACATATGGGTGCAGAGATGTTTTCCCCAGATGGGGAGGATCACACTCCATATATAGGCTTTTTAAAAAAATTTTAAAAAATAAAAATAAAAATAAAAAAATAAAAAAATTTTTTTTCATATATAGGCTTTTTCATTTTAATTTTTCTGCTTTGTTGCATTTTGTATATATTTCTGAATAATACTCATCTTTGAAAACATTAGTAACTATAGCGAAGGTCTCCCTTTTCCCTGTAGATTAGCCATACATGTATGCAGGATATCCTGATTTTGCTGATTCTTAGCTTTGAGGCCTTGAGTGAGTTACTTATTTTTTAAAAATTTATTTATGGGGCAGTCCCAGTGGCTCAGCGGTTTGGCACCGCCTGCAGCCCAGGGTGTGATCCTGGAGACCCGGGATCGAGTCCCATGTTGGGCTTCCTGCATGGAGCCTGCTTCTCCCTCTGCCTGTGTCTCTGCCTCTCTCTCTCTCTGAATGAATAAATAAACCTTTAAAAAATAATAAAAAATAAAAATTTATTTATGGGCAGCCTTGGGTGGCTCGGCGGTTTAGCGCAGTCTTTGGCCCAGGGCATGATCCTGGAGACCCAGGATCGAGTTCCACGTCAGACTCCCTGCATGGGGCCTGCTTCTCCCTCTGCCTGTGTCTCTGCCTCTCTCTCTCTCTCTCTCTGTGTCTCTCATAAATAAATAAATAAAATCTTAAAAAATTTATTTGAGAAAGAGCTTATGCATGTGTGTGCTCACGAGCAGGAGCCAGGGGGAGGGGTAGAGGGAGAGAGAAACCAGCAGACTCTCCACTGAGCATGGATCTGTACAGGGCTTGAGATCATGACCCAAGCTGAAACCAAAAGTTGGATGTTCGACCAACGGAGCCCCTCAGGCACCCCTTAAGCTTATTATTTCTGTCCCAGTTTTCTCATTTCGGGTAGTTGTGAGGATTAAATGAGATGGTGTAAGAGCTGGAATGTTTGCTTCCATTACCACTGCTACTTAGGATATTTGGCCCCTTTGCCTTCCTCCTTTGCTGAGGTGCTTCTCCAGGTGGACCCATTCTCTTTTTTCCTGTTCTCTTAGAGTTTTCAGGGGTTCTTGTGTTTGGCTTTGAAACAGTACTACTCTCTTATGTTCCTGTGGATGCTATAATAAATTATCAAATTGAGGGGTGAAAACAGATTTACTCTCTCAGAATTTAGGAGGCCAGAAGTCTGAAACCAGGGTGTTGGCTGGGCAGCTCCCTCTGATACTTCTTTCTAGCTTCTGGTGGTTGCCAGCAGTCTAGTTTTGCCTCTGTTTTCACTTGACTTTCTCTCAATGCGTGTTTCTACTATTATAAGCATGCCAGTCATTGGATTAGGACCAATGCTAATGATATTTGCAAAGACCTTTTCTGCAAATAAAGTCACACTTAGAGAGATGGACAGTAATTTTCCGGGGATACTGTTAAAAAAAGCCCACTATAGTTACCTAGAACTTCATCCTTAACCCTGTTCTCCTTGTTTCTAACTCCCTGTCTACTCTGTCCTTCCCTTCCCTTCATGGCCAAGGTTGTAAACAGAAGTCTCAGTTGCAAGTTGAAGAAATCATTAAAAGAGAACTCAAATAGAAAGGTAAATGTTATAACGATTCTCGTCTCACAGAACTGAAGTTCAGGAATAGAGCTGGGCTTTTCAGGTCAGGGATGAAAAAAAACATTTGAGAATTTCTGCCCATCTCCTTTCTATTTTCCTTGTCTGGAAGCACTCTGCTTCTGCTTGAGGTGAGAAAGCTCTCTGAAATGGTCTTTTTTTCCCCTCTCCTTTTTTTTTGTTTTCAGCATATCCTGTGTCTTGGCATTGAACTCAGTTGACTACCACCACCTC
This sequence comes from Canis lupus baileyi, assembly GCF_048164855.1. Taxonomy (NCBI): domain Eukaryota; kingdom Metazoa; phylum Chordata; class Mammalia; order Carnivora; family Canidae; genus Canis; species Canis lupus. Next base: position 32,095,676 of record NC_132840.1, read on the forward strand.
TTTAAAACACTCTCCTCTCTCTTAGTTCCTGGTTCTCATGCTTACCTTTTGTTTGTCCTTGGTTTTCTTCCAGGGTTCCTCTTTTGCATACCCTCAGTTGTATGGCATTTCTCAGTCTTGAGTCCAGGATTCTCTCTGTTCTTGGGCTCTGCTTAGGTGATCATTTCTGTTCCCATCTGTTGTCTGTTTCACATACTGTTTACTGATTGTTTTGATGACTCCAAAATTTATAACTTTCTCTAGCCTTTCTGACTCCTAGATCCATCCATAGGGCTTGTTCACCTCTCATCCCCATTCCTTTTGCTGTTTGCAGTACCTTGTCCTTAATCCTTTAGGTCTCAGCTTGAGTGTCTCCTCCTCAAATAGACTTTTCCTGGTCCCCCCTGTTCCTGGTCACATTGACCACAGGTACCCCTTCATGGCACTTGCCTCATGTGGTAGTGGTGACGCCCTGCCTCTTTTTCTCCCTAACCAGCCCAGGTTGGAAGCAAAGGGCACGCTAGTTGAGTTGTGTATGTGGGCAGGGTTAGTTCTTGAACCTGTGAGTCAGGACTCCCTTGGAAATGTGTCCATTTGTAAGCCCTGGACTTGGGGTGTTTTAGAGAACTGCCCCAAGTGAATCTGCTATATATTCGGTCAAGTTTAGGGACCGTGGCTTGGGAAACTATATAATGAGGACATGAACCTCTAGGCAGTTTACTTGAGAATGGGTAAGAGTTATTGGCAAGGCTTTACTTAGGTCCCCTATCAATGGGATTTGGGTTTGTGGGTGCTGCTATAGACCCAGAGATATGAGAAAGAGGTGGGAGAGGTTTCCTGGGTGTTTTTGGAATCAGAATAGAGGAGTCTAGGTTCCTTACACTGATTGGGAAGGCATTTAAAATGTGCTTTTTGAATCAGTAAGTGCCCATTGTACTCTCTGTGTGTTTCTTAAAATATGGGAACTGACCAACACACATTTCCTGTAATTTAAAATTTGACATATTCAGGAAGATGCTGAGCTGCTGAGGAGCAGGCTGCACTTTGAGGAAGTTCCTTGCAGCTGTGAAAGAAGAGCTTTAAAATAGCATCTCTTCTGGTCCAACATTTGCTCCCAGATTTAGATAATGCTAACTTAAAAACATAATAATAAAATTAAAAGCTTATAAAATTGTTGCAATTAATGTTGGAAGTCAGTGGGTAAATCATTCTTTTTTTTTTTTTTAAATACCAGAGTAGCCTTGTAGCCGTGGTTACTATACTTGATTCGAAGAGCTTAACAACATGTAGGTATTTATATAAAAAGTGCACCTTTTGGGTCTATGTTAGATTTTTAAATGACCATATATGTGTTGGTATGCAGCAGTGAGCACTCTGGTTGGAAGAAACATTGTGGCACTCCTGGAAGTAGTACATTTCTCCATCTCCAGTAAAAAGCTTTACTTTGCTTTTAATTTCTATCTTTCAGATCAGCCTTGTACAATAGAATTTTTTTCAGTGATGGCAATCTTTTATCATCTACATCTTTCAGTATGGTAGCTCCTAGCCACATGGGGCTATTGAACACTTGAAGTGTGGCTCAAGTGACTAAGAAACCTTTAGTTTTTTGGGGGATCCCTGGGTGGCTCAGCGGTTTGGCGCCTGCCTTTGGCCCGGGGCGCGATCCTGGAGTCCCGGGATCGAGTTCCGCATCGGGCTCCCCGCATGGAGCCTGCCTCTCCCTCCTCCTGTGTCTCTGCCTCTCTCTCTCTCTATGTCTGTCATGAATAAATAAATCTTTAAAAAGAAAAAAAAAGAAACTTTTAGTTTTTATTTAGTTTTATTTTATTTTTTAAGATTTTATTTATTTATTTATAGAGACAGAGAGAGAGAGAGAGGCAGAGACAGAAGCAGGCATCATGCAGAGAGCTTGACATGGGGCTCGATCCAGGGTCTCCACGATCATGCCCTGGGCTGCAGGCAGCGCTAAACCTCTGTGCCACCGGGGCTGCCCTATTTAGTTTTAATATACGTAAGTTTATAAAAACACAAAAGGGATGCCTGGGTAGCTCAGCACTTGAGCATCTGCCTCCGGCTCAGGGTGTGATCCCAGGTCCTGGGATCGAGTCCCACATTGGATCGGGCTGGGCTTGCAAGGAGCCTGCTTCTCCCTCTGCCTATGTCTCTGCCTCTCTCTCTGTGTTTCTCATGAATAAATAAATAAAAATCTTAAAAAAAAAACCCACACATATGGCTAATAACTACTGTACTGGATAGCACAGTCCTAGATTGAGCATCTGGGTTGCCATTAGTAGAAATTTGGGAGGTATGAGGAAAAGTCTCTATTTTAAGGGGGATGAGAATTTGGGAAATTGAAGCCCATTCAGAACTTCTATTTAGCAGTCCTTGCATATCGTAGTTAGGAACCTATATTGTGTAAATTTTGGGGTGTTTGTCAAATGTGGTTAAGTGTATGTTTAAATTTTTATTTTGAGAGAGAGGGCATGCATGCAAGTGGTGGGGGGGGGAGGAGGGACAGAGAGAGAGGGAGAGGGAAAGAATCTCAAGCAGATTCTACAGTAAGCATGGAGTCTGACACAGGGCTCGATCCCATAATCGAGAGAACATGACCTGAATTAAAACCAAGAGTTGGTTGCTTAACTGACTGAGCCACCCAGGCAGCCCTGTGATAAATGTATGTTTAAAAGAATAGTTTATATCGTATATAGAATTGGAATTTTGCAGGTCAAATTTACTTGAAAAAAACAGCTTTTATTTACTCATTTTATTTTTTATTTTTTTAAGGTTTTATTTATTCATGAGAGACGCAGAGAGAAAGAGAGGTAGAGACAGGCAGAGGGAGAAGCAGGCTCTATGCAGGGAGCCCGATGTGGGACTTGATCCTGGGTTTCCAGGATCATGCCCTGGGCTGAAAGCAGGAACTAAACTGCTGAACCACTCAGGGATTCCCTATTTACTTATTTCAGAGAGAGAAAGCACACAAGTGAGCATGTGAGCTGGGCGGGTGGCGGGGCGCAGTCAGGGGGGAGAGACTCTCAAGCAGACTCTGCACTGAGCCCAAAATAGGGCTCAGTCTCACAACTCTGAGGTCGCGACGTGGGCCAAAATCAAGAGTCAGTGAGATGTTTAACCCACTGAGCCACCCAGGCGCCCTAATTAAATTTATTTTTATTTTTTGTTTTTATTATTTTTTTAAAGATTTTATTTATTCATGAGAAACACAGAGAGGCAGAGACATAGGCAGAGGGAGAAGCAGGCCCGATGTGAGACTTGGTCCTTGGACCCCGGGATCACGCCCTGAGCCAAAGGCAGATGCTCAACCTCTGAGTCACCTAGGCATCCCTTAATTTACTTTAAAATATTTTACTTTTTTTTTTTTTTTTTAATATACATGGTTCCTAAACTTGCTGGATTTAAAGGATCTTAGATCTTGGTTTTGGCTAGTTTTAGCTGTTTTTGTCTTCCTGGGGTCTTTAGAATTCACTCAGTAGCTGGAGTTTGAGTATCTATTGTGGGCCAGGCACTGTGCTGAAAGGGCCCTTGAGGTACTTCATGTTCTTTGCATCTGTCTTGTTTCCTTTGTGGGAAATGAAGAGTGATGGCCTTTTGGGTAATTTTCAAAGGATTAGGTAGAGAGGCTACCACCAATGTCTGTTTCACTAATTGTCCTTTGGGGACCAGTGAGGAGGAAAAGAACATATGTATCACCCCAGATCAGAAGTTAATGGAAAGAGACAAAGAATGCCCCCCAAAGCAACAAATTCTTCCTTCCCTTGTGGAAGTGCCAGTTCCCCTGGAGCTACAGATAATATTCTTCTCTTGCTCAGGGGAAGTGGTGTGGGGGGGAAATGGACACAGAGAGAATCTCAAGCAGGCTCCAGGCTCAGTGTAGAGCCCTGTAGGGCTCGATCTCATGGCCCTAAGATCTTAACCTGAGCCGAAATCAAGGGTCAGATGCTTAACTGACAGAGCCCCCCAGGTGCCCCTTTGCTCTTGGTTTTTGTCTGGGGGCATTTGTAGTTGTCACAGCATGGGGTGTGCTGTAGGACCGTTACTCCACAACAAAGGGTCGGCCACCCCAGGTTGTCAGCAGTGGCAGTGTTGGGGACTAATGTAAACTAATGTGCATCCTGCAGTTACAGAAATTCATCATGGCCCTACGTCAGATGCTGCATAACAGCAAACTGCCTCAAACATAATAATGTAAACCAGTAACAATGCCAATGAGTTCATCTTTGTGTCAGGGCAGAGTTTGGCTAGGAGAGCTCGTTTCTGCTCTGCGTACTGTTGTCTGTGCTCACTTGTGCATTGGCGGTCATTTGGCAAGTGGGCTGGGGTCTGCATGTCCTGCATGCCTCACCTGCCTGGACTTTTAGCCAGGGTGCCTCTGTTCTCCATGTGACCTCTCCAGCAGGCCAGCCCAGCCATCGTGTGGTAGCTGAGTTCCAAGAGGGCAGGAACAGAAATTGCTAGGCTTTATAAAGCCATGCTTACAAGTCACACAGTGTCACCATAGATGCATTCTCTTGGTCAAAGCCAAATTACAAGGTCCAGCTCAGACGGTAAGTGTAGGGAAATAGACTCTGGATCTTGATTGAAGTTGCTGCGAAGAATCTGTGGCCATTTTTGAAAACCCATCACAGACCCTCCTATAGCATGGCATTTAGTGGTTTAGCTAAATCTTTTAGGATGTCCAGTTAATAATAATAATATGTGGAATGGAGTCTAAAAATGAACTCTTTATAAAAACAATTTATTTCAATTTATTTACCAAATACTTGGCAAATACTTAGTTTGAGTCATACATGGTGCTTGTTGATACTAGGAAATAGCTTCTAATTTTATTCTCATGGGGGAGACAAATTTCTAATGTTAGGGTGAGTGTTGTATGGAGGGAGAGGGGCTTGGTTTAGGGCAAATGGAGAAGGCCTGGTGAGTAGAAGACATCTGAAGGGTGAGAGGGATCCAGGTAGGTGAGGGTAGAGAGCAGTGATTGACAAGGCCTTGAGATGGGGAGAACTGCATAGCCAAAGCTTAGAGGGAAGACATCCTCAGTCACCTGACCCAGTCTGCTCAGGACAGTATCAGTTTACCCCTGGTGAGCTGGGGTTCTGTCTCGTCAGTACCCTTGACTTTGAGATGTGCTCTGGTGTGGACAGTGCATATTGTGGCTACACACTATGGAAAAAAGTTGGAATTTTTTCTCACTGTAGTGAGAAGCCATTGAACAGTTTAAGCAGGAAATGACAAGATGTGAATTTTAAGATTGTTCAGATTGCTTAAGATTGGGTTGTTTAGGGGGGAAAATACAGGCAAGGATCATTTAAACGAGGCTGTTGATGAGAAATGATGTGGCTTAACTAAGGATAAGGGGTGAGGAGATGAAAGAAATGGGTAGATTCTGGTCTGCTCTGGTGATTGAGCCAACCAGAGACCTGTGCTGATGGGCCAGGCATAGAGGACCAGAGAAAGGAAGGGATCTAGTATGGCTGCTAAGTGGTTACTTTCCAGACTTAAGGGATGGTGATGTGGGCACTGAGATGAGGCCAAATGGGTGGAGAGGTTTGTTGGCTGTTAGTGAGGATCAAGACTTCTGCTTGGAACATTTGAAGTTCCAAATGGCCATAAGACAAGTGAAAGTGTCAGTGTTACTGGCCTAGAGTCCCGTCTGGAAATCAGAGATGGGATTCAGAATCTTTTTTTTTTTTTTTTAATTTTTATTTATTTATGATAGTCACAGAGAGAGAGAGAGAGAGTGAGAGGCAGAGACATAGGCAGAGGGAGAAGCAGGCTCCATGCACCAGGAGCCCGACGTGGGATTCGATCCCGGGTCTCCAGGATCGCGCCCTGGGCCAAAGGAGGCGCTAAACCGCTGCGCCACCCAGGGATCCCGTGATTCAGATTCTTGTGCGGAGATGCTAACACCTGTGCCTGGCAGTAGTGAAAGGGGACAGGAATATAGGCATCAGAGGTCTGAAACAGGCGGCATGGACCCAGGGACAGCTCTTCAGTAAGGAGGGCGGGTGGGTAGCCACTGCTTAGAGTGCTGTTGATGAGTCTGGTGGAAAGGACTGGAGAAGGGTCTCTTTGACTTAAGGACTACAGGTACTAGAGGGCCCTCGAGGTGGCATGGTGGTGAGCAGATTCGATGGGAGTGAGTTGGAACATAGGAAATGAGGAAGGGGAGGCCAGCTGTGTAGATGAGGTGACAAGAAGCTTTGTATGGAAGGGGGCAGGAAGAGAGCTGAAGCATTGGAAGGTCATGTGGACACAGAGTGTTGTATTTTTGAAGAGGGAGACTCTTAAGCCGTGTATTTATTTGGGTCCATAAGAATCCCTCGGGATCTTGTAAGATGTAGATCCTGATTCAATTAGTAGAGTGGGGCCAGTTGACCTTCTAACAGGCCCCAGGGTGCCTCTGGCTTATTGCTGGTCCCTGAACTGGACACTGAGAAGCAAGCACAGATAGAAATAACTGGTAAAGGAAATAGGTGTGGTGGAGAGAGGGGGTTAACAGCAGGCTAACCTCCATGAAGCCGGGGTGGGGGAGGGGTTCTCATCTGTCTGTATAACCCCAGGTATATCTCATCCTTGGTGCCAGCTCTTTGGATTGGCCTTTCATTTCTGCTGGCCTCACAGCTTTCAGATATGTCCTAATCAGTATGCTCTTCTGTCCAGTTGAACAAGTTAGCTGTGCCCTGGGACTTGTGATAGACATGTTATCATTAACTCTTGTGAGGTTCAGCAGCAGTTTGACTTAATATAAAATTTGTTTTATATCTGAGCAATGGGTTGAACCAATGACCTTTTAGCAAACAGTACCTTATTGTCATTTCAGCAGCTCTCCTGTGCATCAATTTACTAATAAGCTCAAGATTTTTTTTTTAAGATTTTATTTATTTATTCATGAGTGACAGAGAGGCAGAGACATCAGCAGAGAGAGAAGGCGGCTCCATGCAGGGAGCCCCATGTAGGGCTTGATCCCAGGTCTCCAGGATCACGCCCTGGGCCAAATGCAGGCACCAAACCGCTGAACCACCCAGGCATCCCTAAACTCATGATTTGAAGCTGTGGAAGAGACACAGTGAGATTAAGAAAGCTGGCTTTAAGGGGTACCACATTGGCTCAGTTGGTAAAGCATGTGACTCTTTTGTCTGTAGGTATGAGTTCAAGCCCTGTGTTGTTGGTCATGGTACCTACTTAAAAAAAAAGATGGCTTTGATGATTGGGAGGGGGGTGGGATTGAGTTTCAAACAAAAGATTTGTTTTTGTTTGTTTTGTTTTCAAAATTTATTAATGAGAGTTACAGAGAGAGAGAGAGGCAGAGACACAGGCAGAGGGAGAAGCAGGCTCCATGCCAGGAGCCCGACGTGGGACTGGATCCCGGGTCCCCAGGGTCACGCCCTGGGCTGAAAGCAGCGCTAAACCGCTGAGCCACCTGGGCTGCCCTGCAGGTTACTTTAGATACTCCTTGATAAACTGAATATAAGTAGCTCTGAAGTCTTACACATATTGACCTATTATAAAATCGGGGACATTCTTGGGGAAGAAAGTTGGAGCGTTATTTGGATCATCTGGAAGAAGAGGCAGAAAGGAGGTATCAGCATGATGAATAACTGTGATTAGACAAACAGGTTCCTCTCTTAGTGACACCCCCTTGCCTTTCTTGCTTTTTATTTCTGTGAGTGAGATGGCTGAGATTGGCCAAGGGAGGAAGCAAAGACAATGAGAAGGTTCCAGCTCCAGGTGCACCTGTACTGGTGCTCCTGCCCCTTCCATTGACCTTATCCCATCTTAGAGATAACCAAAAGGATAAAGACCACGGAAGCATGTAATTAAGCTGTTCATCCTGGATGTTTAGCTGAAATAAACTTTCTGGTTGGTTGGTTGGTTGGTTGCTTTATTTATTTATTTATTTATTTATTTATTTATTTACTCACTCACTCACTCACTCATGAGACACACACACACAGAGGGAGAGAAGCAAAGACACAGGCAGAGGGAGAAGCAGGCTCCATGCAGGGAGCCCGATGTGGGACTCAATCCCAGGTCTCCAGGATCACGCCCTGGGCCAAAGGTGGCGCTAAACCGCTGAGCCACCCGGGCTGCCCTTATGTTACTTTTTAGTGAAGTTCTGTTTTTAGTGTTATTACAAAAGTCAGTAACTTAAGTCATGTGTCTTAAATAATGAATAGAAAACACAAAGGAGCAGAGGTTCATAACAAGAGCCATGAGTCTTTATAAGTCTGTTTTTTTGTGGGGACTCCTGGATGGCTCAGTGGTTGAGCATCTCTGCCTTTCGAGATCCCAGACTCTTGGGATCACGACCCGAGCCAAAGGCGGATGCCCAGCTGCTGAGCCACTCAGGCGTCCCACTAAATAAAATCTTTTATTTTTATTTTTATTTATTTATTTATTTATTTATTTATTTATGATAGTCACAGAGAGAGAGAGAGAGAGACAGAGACACAGGCAGAGGGAGAAGCAGGCTCCATGCACCGGGAGCCCGACGTGGGATTCGATCCCGGGTCTCCGGGATCGCGCCCTGGGCCAAAGGCAGGCGCCAAACCGCTGCGCCACCCAGGGATCCCATAAAATCTTAAAAAAAAAAAAAGTCGGCTTTTTTGTAAATTACTCTTTTATAAATACTAACTTTAAAAATAACTTTTTATATTAGGCAAGTAGATTACTCTCATTTTTTATGTTTATTAGGCCTGAATCTTTTCTTTTTAAAGAGAAAAGCATATTTAAGTTAGTCATAAGACTGTATGAAGAAAACTTAAATGCATTCTTGAAGAAAGAAAAGAGAACTTGAATAGATATGAATGCAGTTTTCCTACATACATATGCTGGCATATTTTAAAAATGGCCCTTAATTGGAGGGGAATAAATGAATATATTTTTAAGATTTTATTTATTTATTTGAGAGAGCGCATGCATGAATGGGGGTAAGGAGCAGAGGGATAGGCAGACTCCCCACTGAACAGGGAGCCCCATGTGCGCTGGATCCCAGGACCCTGGGATCATGACCTGAGCCTAAGGCAGATGCTTCACTGACTGAGCCACCCAGGCACCCCTAGGAGGAATAAATATTTGAGAGGAGTCCATTCTATAAAAGATGAGAGGGAAAAAAAAAAAAAAGATGAGAGGGAAAGTATTCCATTTGAAAGTACTATAAAACATAGGTAGGTGGAACAAGGTAGTCAAGATAATGATCTGTAGCCTTATGGGAATTTAGTTCACAGTAAGTATGGCATCTGAAATCAGTTGGGGGGACACCTGGGTGGCTCAGTGGTTTAGCACCTGCCTTCAGCTTGGGGTGTGGTGTGATCTTGGAGTCCCCTGATCAAGTCCCATGTCCGGCTCCCTTCATGGAGCCTGCTTCTCCCTCTGCCTATGTCTTTCCCTCTCTCTCTCTTTGTGTCTCTAATGAATAAATAAATAAAATCTTAAAAAAAAAAAAGTGAAATCAGTTGGGAATGGATGAATTATGATGTGAAAGATACTGGATCAAGTGGTAGTATGCTGGAAAAAATAAAGTTGAAGACTACATTTCATAGCACATACAGATTCTGGATGGGTTAAATATTTATTTATTTATTTATTTATTTATTTATTTATTTATTTAAGATCTTATCTTACTGATTTTATTTATTTATGACAGAGAGAGGCAGAGACACTGGCAGAGGGAGAAGGAGGCTCCATGCAGGGAGCCCGACGTGGGACTTGATCCTGGGACCCCAGGATCACGCCCTGGGCTGAAGGCAGGCGCTAAACCACTGGGCCACTCAGGGATTCCCAGGATGGGTTAAAGATTTAAATTAAAAAAAAAAAAAGATTTAAATTTAAAAATTATAAAAACGAAAGTACTAGAAAAATATTGGGGGTATATTTTACAACCTTTGAGGTGGGGTGTATGGGGCAAGGGTTTCTTCATCTGACATTAAGGCTATAAGCCATAAAAAGATTATCTGCTGAAATACTCAGAACATATCTATACCAAAAGACACCTCATAGAGGACCTTTGAACTATAGCTCAAAGGCAAGCATATTGGAGGAAATATTAGAAATACATATGATAAAGGGTGGATATCCTTAGTATTAAAAGAGGCATTTTCAGGGATCCCTGGGTGGCTCAGCGGTTTGGCGCCTGCCTTTGGCCCAGGGCAGGATCCTGGAGTCCCGGGATCGAGTCCCATGTCAGGCTCCCGGCATGGAGCCCGCTTCTCCCTCTGCCTGTGTCTCTGCCTCTCTCTCTGTGTCTGTCATGAATAAATAAATAAAATCTTTAAAAAAAAATAAAAAAATAAAAGAGTCATTTTCAAAGTAAGTTATTCTAGCGATTTTAGTTTTAGGAATTCTTTCAAAAGGGGAAAAATTACTTATTAATTACAAAAACAGAATATTAAAAAGTCTCTGTTAGAAACCCTCACCTTAAATTTTTGAGGTAAAAGCAAAATTGTCAGTGGTAACTAGAATATAAATTCTACAAGGGCAGATATCTCCATGATACATACTCTGACAGTGCTTTTGCTGTAGTATATCTCAAATATTTTTTTTTTTAAAGATTTTATTTATTTATTCATGATAGCCACACAGAGAGAGACAGAGAGGCAGAGACACAGGCAGAGGGAGAAGCAGGCTCCATGCAGGGACCCCGACGTGGGATCCGATCCCGGGTCTCCAGGATCGCGCCCCGGGCCAAAGGCAGGGGCCAAACCGCTGTGCCACCCAGGGATCCCTATATCTCAAATATTTGTGGAATGAATGAATGGTTGACTTTAACTGCCTGTTAGTAGGAATTGGCTACCCACAGAATACTGTACAGCTGTTAAAAAAAAAAACTTAAAATGATCCTTCTTTATGGTTATGAGATGACCGCAGTGTAGTAAATGGGGGGGTGAGAAGAATTTTCAGAGTATGTATGATATATCATTTGATTCATTCATGAAAAATTATGCACCTGTGTAATCAAAGTCTGGAAGAAATACAGGCCCATCTTCACTCCTATGGGTTGATGGGAGCAAGTAACATGTTATAGTAAGATACTGTTTTCTCCATATTTTATTTTAAAGATTTTATTTATTTCATGAGATACATAGAGAGGTAGAGACATAGGCAGAGGGAGAAGCAGGCTCCATGTAGGGAGCCGATGTGGGACTTGATACTGGGACTCCAGGATTACGCCCTGGGCCAAAGGCAGACAGACGCTCAGCCACTGAGCCACCCACGTGTCCCAAGGTGAAAGTTTTTATTGGTGCTGTAGTTTGCTCTTTCAGTACATCTACGCTCATGGTTTGCTTTTTTTTTTCCCCCTGCATTTTTTCATTATTTTTTTGCAAAAGAATTGATGCCATGGGAATTGTCGTAATTGACCTATAACAACTGCAGTCTGGTGTTTTGTTTTCTTTTTTTTTTTTTTTTTTTTTTTTGAAGATTCTAACTCATTTTTTTAAAGAGAGGTAAAGTGGAGGAGGGACAGAGGGAGAGAGAGTCTCAAGCACACTGTATTTGTGAGAGAGATTGGCCTATTCTCCTATTTTGTAATGTCACTGTCAGAATTTAGGTGGAGGTATATTGGCCTTATAAAATTAAATGAACTTTTATTTTAATTCTTGAGAAGAGGGACGCCTGGGTGGCTCAGTGTTTTAGCGCCTGCCCCTGCCTTAGGCCCGGGGTGTGATCCTGGAGTCCTGGGATTGAGTCCCACATCAGGCTCCCTGCATGGAGCCTGCTTCTCTCTCTGCCTATGTCTCTGCCTTGCACGCTGTCTGTATCTCTCATGAATAAATAAATAATCCTTAAAAAAATAATTCTTGAGAAGATTTTACATGAAATTAATATTTCTAACTTAATTATTTGGAAGAATTCAGTTAAGCCCTGTGGACCTGGAGTTTTCTTCATGGAAATGTTTTACATTTTATGTTTAATTTTTAAATAGGAATTAACTATTGAGATTTTATATTTCTTCTCTTGTTATCTTTAGTTGTGTTTTTTTTTTTTTTAAGATTTATTTATTTAAGAGAGGAGGTGTGAACACCAGCGGGGGGCGGGGGGGGGTAGAGGGAGAGAATACCCCAGCAGACTCCTGCTGAGTGTGGAGCCCAGCTTGGGGCTTGATCCCTTGACCCTGAGATCAGGACCTGAGGTGAAATCTGGGGTTGCACGTTCCACTGACTGAGCCACCGGCACGGCACCTCTGGTGGTTTTTAATAGCCATACTTTTCAGTTGACGTTAGATAGTAGCACTGTACAGTCAGTCTGTACAAGGCAATCAGGCCAAACCGAAGACAAAATGGCATTTAATCAGTGAAGCCCAGTGTGGCTGATGAAGATTTTAGGTCATGTGAAAGGGGAGAAGTGTCAACACCTGTCATGGACCTAAGATGTAGAGAGCAAAAGATATGGGTAGATGTTCAGCTAAAATATAACCTCTTGGTTACATATAAATTGTTAGAGGTAGAATTCCAGTTAAAGTATAAATTTGTGGGGGGGAATCTTTCATATAGTATATTTTCCAGATTGATTTAGCAAGATGACATAATTTTAAAGAATCAAAAGTTCGTTTCTTGGAGTGGAGGAGTGCTAGGTGTATCTTTTTTATATTTTATTTATTTATTCATGAGAGAGAGAGAGGCAGAGACACAGAGGGAGAAGCAGGCTCCATGTAAGGTGCCCGACGTGGGACTTGATCCCAGGACTCCAGGATCACGCCCTGGGCTGAAGGCAGTGCTAAACTGCTGAGCCACCGGGCTGCCCCTGCTAGGTGTATCTGAAGTGTGAGTTTATTCTTCAGGCCAGCAGAAGTCACTGCAAAGCACAATGGCTAGGAACAGAATTGGTAGGTGGGAGCAGCCCAGCTCTTGAGGATATTGGGGATCCGTTTTTGGTTCTAAGATTTGTGATTTACAGCACGTAGTTATTGTGATCTGTAAGCTTTCAAGGTAGTAACTGTAACTGTGGATTGACTACCTGCTGGGTGCCGGACATTATACTCTCAACCAGAGACTGGCAAGCTACATACAGTCTGCTATCCTTTTTGTATGGCCCACAAACTAAGAATGATTTTTATTTTATTTTTTTATTTATTTATGATAGTCACACACAGAGAGAAAGAGAGAGAGAAAGGCAGAGACACAGGCAGAGGGAGACGCAGGCTCCATGCACCGGGAGCCCGACGTGGGATTTGACCCCGAGTCTCCAGGATCGCGTCCTGGGCCAAAGGCAGGCGCCAAACCGCTGCGCCACCCAGGGATCCCAAGAATGATTTTTAAAGTTTTTATTTTTTTATTTTATTTTTTAAAGTTTTTAAATTATTAAATCAAAGGAAGAATACTTTATGACATGCAAAAGTTATGAGAAATTCAAGTCTGATTCAAGTTAGATCGTAACAGAGCACAGCCACCATCCCTCACGTGTTGTCTGTGGCTGCTTTTGTGACTGTGGAATCCATAGCACGGCTGACTAGTTATAGTACTTCAGAGCCTCAGACTTGTGCTGTCTAGCCCTCTATGGAAAAAACTGCCCTTCCTGCTCTGAGCTCTTGACCAGCAAGGCATCTTTTGACCGCTTAGCAGCAGAGCTAAGGTGTGAGGGTTAAGCAGTTGACCTGAGGTCCCAGAGTTGGGACCCAAATCCACTTTCTGATCTCAGACCCTGAGCAGCCTGCTGTGCAGCACGACCTCCACAGAAACACTGCTGTGAGTTGTTTACCTTCAAAAATGTTCTGTTAGGGCAGCCCGGGTGGCTCAGTGGTTTAACGCCACCTTCAGCCCCCAGGTGTGGTCCTGGAGACCCAAGATCGAGTCCCACATCAGACTGCCTGCGTGGAATGGAGCCTGATTCTCCCTGTCTGTGCCTCTCTGTGTGTGTGTCTCTTGTGAATAAATAAATAAAATCTTTTTTTTTTAATTTTTTTTTCTTTTTAAATTTATTTATTCATGATAGTCACACGGAGAGAGAGAGAGAGGCAGAGACACAGGCAGAGGGAGAAGCAGGCTCCAAGCACCGGGAGCCCGATGTGGGATTCGATCCCGAGTCTCCAGGATCACGCCCTGGGCCAAAGGCAGGTGCCAAACCACTGCGCCACCCAGGGATCCCAAATAAATAAAATCTTAAAAAAAAAAAAAGTTCTTTTATGTTATGTGCTAACACAAAGTTAATAGAGTATTTTATATACAAAGAACTACAGATAGGTTTTCTAAAGTTTTCCAGTTTAAATTTCCTTTGGAGGCTTACTGTGATGTTTGAAATTTGGATGTTCATGTAAGGGAAGTCCCTTCTTGGAAGGAGAATCCCTCTGGGACAGTTGAACTGAGGAGGGTCTGAAAAATTAACTGATGATGAGGAGTGAGTTCTTTTTTTTTTTTTTTTTTTTTAAGATTTATTTATTCATGATATACAGAGAGAGGGAGAGGCGGAGACACAGGCAAAGGGAGAAGCAGGCTACACGCCAGGAACCCGACACGGGACTCGATCCCAGGACTCCAGGATCGCGCCCTGGGCCAAAGGCAGGCGCCAAACCGCTGAGCCACCCAGGGATCCCCTGGGGAGTGAGTTTTTTGTATTTATTTTTTAAAATTCTTTTGTAGTTCCCTGGACGACGTCTGGATCATGTTGGGACTTAATCACTGTGGGTTTAGGCATGAGAACAGCATTCCTGTCTCTGAGGAGGCACTTCTGTAAAGAAGGTTATTAAGTCTGTAAACATGTCTGTAGTGTGGCCGGTGCCTCCTCCCACCTCCTTTCCAGTGTGGCAGCCACTTAGGTATCACTAGTTTTCTGGATTGGCTGCTGTGCTTTCATGTTTACCTAGAGTATCACTTATATCAGTCATAAGTTGTCCCACAGTTCATGGGGTTGGGCATTTGTCACTTACTCTGTTCTCTCTACCCTTGATGCCGTGTCTACTCAGCATCTCTCCTCAGCCTGTCCACCTGGACTGCTCAGACTCTATTGGTTGATTGGAAAACTATAGCCCATTCATGGATTCTGTTGACAGGCTGCAGAGAGGAACAGTGACTGAATTCTCAGAGGTCAGAGGGACCTTTGGGGTTGTTACAACTTGAGGTGTGCTCCTGGTATCTAGTGGGTAGAGGCCAGGGGTGCTGCCCAGCCCCCTGCAGTACACAGGACCTCCCAGTGTGAGCAGTGCCTTGGCGGGGACCTGTTTTGTGCCTGCAGTCTACCATGTGCTTTTGGAGGGTCGAGGACTGTGGGCTGTGTAGGGTCCCCTTTTGGTGTGTGGAGGCGGTTTGTGTGGCCTTGGTCCACTGCAGTTTGAATTGCATTGCCTTCCCTCCCCTTGATGTTTCTGCAAGTCTCCAAGGGATGGTTCCATGCACTCCACTGAACTTTCATTGGTTTCTTTATCTTTCTGCTGAGCTCATTAGTTCTACTTCCATAAAAATGAAGTACTTTGCACCATTGGGTAGTATATTTAGGAAGTGGGGAGCATGCTGTGAGGAGGTATTAATGGGTGGCCACACCCTGTTCAGATTGTTGTTAGTCTCCTGATTGCCCAGTTTGCCAATCTTGTTGGCTTGTGTCCAGAGCACTCCATTCTTAACCCCCTCTCAGCCCCTCTGGCTGAGATCCTCCTTCCTGCTAGAAGGGGTGGCTCTGGGGCTGCTGCCAGGACTGGGAGAGGAGAGGGTGTCCCAGTAGTCCCTGAGTGGCAGACTGGGTAGCAGAGGATGTGTTCCTCATTGTCTAGTTCATCCTACACGTGATTGCCAGGTTGCTCTCCTGTAATGTACATGACTTTTGTTTTAAAACAAAAAAGAGGGAAGCCTGGGTGGCTCAGTGGTTGAGCATCTGCCTTCTGCTGGGGGCGTTATCCTGGAGTCTCGGGATCGAGTCCCACATCTGGCTTCCCTGCATGGAGCCTGCCTATGTCTCTGCCTTTCTCTCTCTCTCTGTGTCTCATGAATAATAAATAAAATCTTTAAAAAAAAATGTGAATTTACTAAGAAGTAGAATGCAAAATTCACATCAGTTTCCCCACCACCACCACTAAATACATCAGTGTGTATTTTTTGAGAACACAGATGTGTTTATATAAAACCACAGTTCACTCGTCAAAATTTGTAAATTAACACTGATACTAAGCTGTTTTCTATTTTATGTTTTGTTAATTGTCCCCATAATGCCTTTTATGGCAGTTCTTCCTGTTCTGGGGTCATCAGTCCAGAACACATGTTGTATTTATTCTATTATTTTTTAAAAAGATTTTTATTTATTTATTTGAGGGGGAAAGAGGGAGAAGCAGACCCCCTGCTGAGCAAGGAGCCTGATACAGGACTCATTCCAGGACCCCGGGATCATGATCTGAGCCCAAGGTAGATGCTTCACAAACTGAGTCACCCAGGCACTCCTACATGTTGTGTTCAGAGATCATGTCTATTCTTTAATCTGGAACAGCCTTTCTTTCTTTGTCTGTCTTGCTCTTGACATTTTAAAGATTACAGGCTGGTTTTGACCCAACTTTGGATCTGTTTGGACTTCCTAATGGTTAGATTCAGGTTTTGCATTTTGGGCAGAAAACCATAGAAAGGTTGTGTCCCCGGTGGTCTCTCTTGAGTGTTTCCGGTACTCTGCACTGCTTGAAGGGTCATGTCTGAAACCCTCAAGGCTTGGCTTGTTTCTCCTGTCTCCCTCTGTGCCAGCTCTTGGCTTCAGCTGCCTTGCTTATGTGGGGCCCACTGGGAAGCCAGCTTCAGCTCTTCGGTGGCTTTCCTTTCCTTTCCAGCCCTTCTGTCTCCCCAAGGATCTACGGTCTTTGAGATGCACTATCCTCAAGGCTGCATTGCAGATCTTGCTTCCCCTGGGAATATGTCTTTCAGTAAGCAGTTACTAAGTCCCTCTTGGGTTTTGTTCAGAGAATACAAAGTTCCCACTCTTGATGAATTTATAGTTTATTGCTTGATTTACAGCCCACCTGTAGCAGGGGAGCAGAGAGAGAGGTGAGGCTCTTTGAATGGAGTTGGAGCCCAGTGTGGTGGTGTAGGTTCAGGAGGTGCCGCACCCCCTCCCCATCTTCCCAAGGCCTGTGTTTGAGTCTTACTGTAAAGATTCCCACATTTGTGGCCCCTTCAGTGCCACTAGGATTTTCACAGTGCCCCTACACCAAAATAAATTCCTAAAGTTACCTTTACTGACTCATTAGTTCAAAACAACTGAAGGATTTGTGCCCCAAGAGCTTAGTAGTTATTTGAAGAAAAATGATATCCATAAATTTTTATTTTTATTTTTATTTTTTTTTAAAGATTTTATTTATTTATTCATAGAGACAGAGAGAGAGAGGCAGAGACACAGGCAGAGGGAGAAGTGGGCTCCATGCAGGGAGCCCCATGTGGGACTCGATCCCGGGTTTCCAGGATCACACCCTGGGCCACAGGCAGCGCTAAAACACTGTGCCACTGGGGCTGCCGTATCCATAAAATTTTAAAGCCTGTTTTTTTTTTATCCTATTCTAAAATAAACCACTGCTAACTAATAGGCTGTATAGCTTCTCAGACTTCATTGAGACTGGATACTGCCACCTTCATTTCCTGTTCCGTGTTGATTTTCTTGCAACGCTTGCTTTTCTCAAAGCAACCACTGAAAACTTAGCTTTGCGAGGATGTGACGTCATCACAGAGGCTGTAATGCCATCTGCTGGTGGAGCTGTGACCTAGACGCTCAGCTAGCCTGCTCCTTCTGCGTCTGTCATCTGGTGGGTTTCGCTGAGTGTGTGTCAACTTTAAAGTATCTTGGGGTGTGCCGTGAGTTCGCTGCAATGTCCCAGGCACCTCACTGCAGTTGAGGAGCTGAGGTTTTCATGACTCATGGTTGGCCTAAACTAGTCACTGAAGCCTGGAGGTGGTGTGTTCCTGTGAGAAGGGGCTAGCCCACCGGAAGTCTGCGTGAGGGCAGAAGACAAAGTGAAGTCCTACTGGTGCTGTCTGGTGCAGAGGGGATGTTGGAGGACACTCAGAAACAACCAGCAGATGTGGATTAAAGAGACCTCACCTGCATTCCTAACGTAGCTTCTAGAGAAAAATGGAATTTATCTTCCAAGAAACTACTTAAAAATGGTCTTTTGGGAGGTTGCGTCTAGTTTTTCTTGACATTTGTGACAGATGAACATGAAAATGTGTGGTGTAGGAAAAGAGCAAGTGGCCTCTTTTCTTAGATGCTCTCCAATTCTGGCCATGGCCCTTTCTCCTAGATTTGGCACAATAAATGGATAAGACCTTGGGGATATTCATGAATTCCTGTAAAGAAAAAAAAAAAAGATTTAAAGAGATTTTTTTACTTGTCTTTTTTATTTTTTAGTGCCACATGTTATCTGTTACCGTAAGTTTTGGGGAACTGAATTATCATGTGTTTGGATTTGTATATGGTACTTTATGACTCATCCTTTTCAACTGGTTAAATGGTGACTGAGTAAAGGAATAAATGCTTATATAACTTAAAGGGGGATGATTGTTATTATAGTAAAGACACCAGTTACTGCTTGGTCCTACCCATATTCCCTTCTACAGACCCCATCTGTAGCACCTGTGGCAGGGCCTGCCATCTTCTCCTGTGGCATAGCTGGCTGGCCACCTGGTCTGAGGACAGTTAGCCAGTGAGGTGGGGCAGAGGAATCTCTAGAAACAGACATGGCTGGCATTGGATGGTGGTTAGGATGTGAATTGTAGGTGGTTTTGGACTGTGCACAAGATGACAGTAGATGGTCTGGAGAGAGGGTGATAGAAGGGTAGAGAGATTATACCCAGAAAAACAGAAACTTCTCCTGGAGCCCACCATGCTTCCTGGCTTCAGGAACTGTGAGGTCCCTTTTCAGTTTCCAGTGGGAGTTCTTTTTTTTTTTTTTTTTTTTTCAAAGTTTTTATTTATTTACTGATGAGAGAGATTGAGAAGCAGAGACACAGGCAGAGGGAGAATTAGGCTCCATGCAGGGAGCCTGAAGTGGTTCTCCATCCCAAGCCCGGGTCTCCAGGACCACGCCCTGGGCTGAAGGCAGGCGCTAAACCGCTGAGCCACCCGGGGATCCCCCAGTGGGAATTCTTACTAGCAAACAAGACAAACAAGAGAGCCTTGACTAGGCCAGTTAAACTTTTGGGGGGTAACGCAGGGTAGTTAGGAGGAAATAGGAATCATTTTAATTTTTCACTTCTAGAGTTAACCATTTCCCAAAAGATGGAGCTGTTAATGACATTTCTTCTTTAATTTTTTTTTAAAAGATTTTATTTATTCATGAGAGACACAGAGAGAAAGGCTCAGAAACATAGGCAGAGGGAGAAGTAGGCTCCACACAGGGAGCCCGACGTGGGACTCGATCCCGGGTCTACAGGATCAGGCCCTGGGGTACAGGCGGCGCTAAACCGCTGCGCCACCGGGGCTGCCCCCAACATTTCTTTTTTAATGTGAGGTTTTTTATTGGCAAACAGGACAGATAATCAGACGAATTTATTCCATGAAAATATATGAAGTGGTTAAAAAATCAGAATATGCTCTCTTTGGAACCATTCTTGGGTGCCTTTTCTATATCACTGTTTTCTAGGACTTTTTCCTCAGAAGGTTCAATGATATGTGAGCCTCTTATGCTTTTTGAATCAATGCTATTTGTGGCTTTAAAAGAAAAATCAACTATTGTCAGAATTTAGATGCGTGATCGCCCCAGTGCGTCATCACATTGCTAATTACTACATTAGGTAGTATTGGGAGGAGGCAAAATCATTCACTGAAGAAAGGAGTAAACTGATATTAGATATTTGGGAGGCTGCTTGGTGCCAGGCCCAGACACTGAGAACTGCATGAAGACAGAGCCGGAGTGGCCGTGGTCCTGAGCACCACTGTCCAGGTGCTGTCCTCCCTGCAGTCTCCCCCAGCTCAGAGTCCCCTCACTTCACACTATCCAGTTCTGTGGAAGGGCCCTCCTGCCTACATAGCTCACAGTGACTCTATCTGTTATCCCTTCTCTAGGGGTCTTGTTTGTCTCCTTGGCTTTTTAAACATTCCTGATTAATGAATAACTTAGATGGAATTTGGTTTTCTTACATTCAGTAAGCTCCTTGGTGAATTCCTAATGACTAAGGATTCTTTGATCAAGGAATTTTATCTTATTTGAATATTTGCTGCTTTGCTATGTTCCCCTACCATCCCCCATTTTTTATGACTTAGCTTTTTTGTACCAACAAGATTTCTTTTAAGAGAGGGATAGCAGGGCAGCCCCAGTGGCTCAGCGATTTAGTACCGCCTCTAGCCTGGGGTGTGATCCTGGAGACCTGGGATCCAGGCCCACGTCCTTCCTGCATGGAGCCTGCTTCTCCCTCTGCCTGTGTCTCTGCCTCTCTCTCTCTCTTTGTACCTCTCATGAATAAATAAAGTCTTTAAAAAAAAAAAAAAGAGAGAGAGAGAGAGAGAGAGAGGGATAGCAGTTGGACTGAACATCCAGAGAGGGACAAAAAAAAAAGTTAATTTGTCAGCTTGTCAAATTGTCAAAGTCAATTTGTCACATTCAGGGATAAGTGACAGGGTTATCAGCGAGTCTCTAAGGAGGTAGGAACTTGAGTGGCAGGAAGAACTCTGTGTCCCAGGGACTTTGCACCTGCTTACCCCACTCCTCGGACTCTGTATAATCATCTCCACACTTTCTTAAGCCACCCTTATAAAGGATCCCCTCATCCCACTTCATCTCACCATCTCACCCAGTTTTGTTTTTCCTTAACACTGGACAGCATCATACATAGTGTATTTACTTATGCCCTCCTGAACTAGAAAGTAAGTTCCCTAGCAGCAAGAACTGTCTTGTTTACTGAGGAACATCCTTGCTTCAGTGCATGGATAGGAGAGGCTTGGTGAGTATTTGTTGAATGAATGAATATGTGAGCTGGACTCACAAATATGAACCCAGATTATCAAGGCCATTATATTGTTAAATCTTTTATCAACAATTTAAAACTTCCATCCACTTTTAGTGCTATCGTGTAGTATGGCTTGTACATGTCCTCAGAATGGAATATTCCTGTTTACCTCAGAGTGGCCTAAACGAGTACCTGGCACAAGGATGGGCTCAGTAAATCCTTTTCTAACAGTGACCACATAATAGATATAGATGTCTGCATAGCTTTACAGTAAAGAACAGTGCATAATTTTAAATAGTCTGAAGGTATAGAATCTGTATTCTTGCTTCTTTCCAGTTCCCACATAAGTCACAACTGATTTAGGAAAATGAGTTATAGAAACACTTTCAGTTCAGAGTGCTTTCTGTGTTTTGTAGTTTTTATTTTTATTTTTTTTTTAAGATTTTGTTTATTCGAGAGAGCGAGAGAGAGAGACTGAGAGAGGCAGAGACCCAAGCAAGAAGGAGAAGCAGGCTCCATGCAGGGAGCCCCATGTGGGACTTGATCCAGGGACTCCAGGATCACACCCTGGGCGGAAGGCAGGCAGGTGCTAAACCGCTGAGCCACCCACGGATCGCCTTGTTTTGTAGTTTTTTTTTTTTTTTTTTTTTTAATTTTTATTTATTTATGATAGTCACAGAGAGAGAGAGAGAGAGAGAGGCAGAGACACAGGCAGAAGGAGAAGCAGGCTCCATGCACCGGGAGCCCGACGTGGGATTCGATCCCGGGTCTCCAGGATCGCGCCCTGGGCCAAAGGCAGGCGCCAAACCGCTGCGCCACCCAGGGATCCCATGTTTTGTAGTTTTTAAAGGAAATCTGATACTCGTGTCTTCAGCTCATACGTGTTGGGAGCATGTCTTAATTTTCACTGTGGAGTTTATCATACTTTTTAAAAATTGTCTTTAGTTCTTTAAGGCAAAAAATGCATTTGTGTTTCTAGGACTTATGTTTAAGAGAAATCTGTTGAAATGGTCAGGATCTTGGTCCAAATCTGGCAGAGTAGCGGACTCTCTTGGCCAGTTAGTGTACATCTGTCTGGCCCTCTCCAGACTTAGTGCTCGGAGCCCTGGGGAGGAGGGGACACCTGGGACACAGTGGGTAAGGTGGAGAGCTTTAAATTAGGCTGGGCGGAAAAGTTTGATTTTCTTCCGTGGGAGGAGTGTTTGAAGACTTGAGCGGAGGAGTCAGATGTCAGAGCTGTCCTTCAGGAAGATAAATCAGGCAGTGATGTGTAGGGTGGATTGAAGAGGGAAAGAGACAGCTGGGGGAGCAAGTCAGCGCAGGCTAGTCAGAGATGGAGGCCAGGGGCAGTGGGGGTGGAGTGCAGAGGGTGGGAGATAGGATTGTTAAAATTGAGTGGTAGCCTGCTGGGAAGGGTCTGTTTGAGTCTGTCCTTGAGTGTGGTAAAGCCACCATTAGTCAGTTTGGAAAGGTAAGGCCTGTAAAGATAGCAGGAGATTGAACCTGCAGGGCACTGCAGGGTGTAGGATTCTAAAAATTGAGTGCGGTCAGGGGAATAGGAAGTACTAGAGAATGGTATCCTTTAAACCGGTTGGAGATGAGACTCAAGGAGGAGGAAGGGATTAGGTATGGCAGATGTTGCCATCATCCAGGTGGGAGACAGACGTAGGGTATGTAATTGCAGGCAAAGCATTCCAGCTTGGAAAGGAAGACCAGTGGGAATTTGGGAGACCTCTTCCAGAGACCATTGGTGAAGCCATAAAATGAGGAGTTTGTGTACTTTTTGCATGCACCTAGGAAATGGGTTCTTGGTGAGGGCACAGGTACGGTGTACAGATCATTTTATTAGATTTACTTGATTGCAAGAAGCAAATAACTGAAGCTCTAGATTAACAAAACACAGGAAGAATTAATGACAACGACTAGAATATAGAGGAGCCTGAACAGACACAGGAACAGAGACAGTAGCAAGTGTGCTCCTCTTGTGCATCTGTGTTGCTCTTTCTGCTGCTAAGAGAGCTGTGTCCAAGGTGTGAAGGGTAGCCAGCTGCAGTTCTCAAGTTCATGTCCCACTTCCAGACCTGGACAGTCCGCCCCACTAGCAGTCTCAGTTTCCACATTATCGGGGGATAGAGTTTGTTCTGACTTGAGCTGGGTACCTATTCCTGGTCTGGTCAGCTATGACTGGGTCAGTGGTGAGGAGACAGGCTTGTGTAGTGTAAACATGCTGTCAGGAGCTGGTGGATCACCCCAAGACAGGTTGGGAAGAGGAACCATGGGGTAGCTCCTAGAAAAGGTTGTTTATAAGGTGAACAGATCACTCCCCAACTCAAAACAAATGTCCAAAATAGCAGTGAAGGCAAGGCACAGTCCCTGCTTACAACCTTGTAGGATAGAAAAATAGAAATGGATCAGGAGAACGCAAAAGAGGGTGGTTAGCTGGGGAGAGGGAGAGGGGTGGTCAGGAACGTTTAGGGAAGATGTGTCTTTAAGCTCTGATTTTACGGTTGAGTGATATTTCCCAGCAGGAAGAGGGAGAGGACAAAGAATATTTAGACTTGGGAAAAGTATGAGCAAGGGGACAAGTCTTCATTTTTTCATCTGTTTTCCTGCTTAAAAGTTTTTTTTAAGAGTTTATTTATTATTTATTTATTTGAGACACAGAGAGAGGTAGACACAGGCAGAGGGAGAAGCAGGCTCCCCAGAGGGACCCTGGGATTGTGACCTGAGCCAAAGGCAGATGCTCAACCACTGAGCCACCCAGGTGCCCTCTTACTTTTTAAAAATTTTATATAGACATGGGGCGCCTAGGTGGCTCGCTCAATTAAGTGTCTTTCTCTTGGTTTTGGCTGAGGTCATGATCTCATGGGTTGTGAGGTCAAGCCCTGCATTGTTGTCCTTGTCATTGTCGACCTCATTGGCGAGTTCCACACTGAGGGGAAACAGTTCCTGCTTGAAGATCCTCTCCTTCTGCCCTTCCCCTCACACTCATGCTCCTGTGTGCTCTCTCTCCCCTCCAAATAAATAAACAAACAAATAAATTTTTGAATTTTTATTTATTTATTAATGAGAGACACACAGAGAGGCAGAGATACAGGCAGAGGGAGAAGCAGGCTGCATGCAGGGAGCCTGATGTGGGACTCAATCCTGGGACCCCAGGATCACCCCCTGAGCTGAAGGCAGATACTTAACCGCTGAGCCACCCAGGCATTCCTGTAATAAATCTTTTTTTAAAAATATTTTATTCTTTTATTTCACAGGGAGAGCATAAGCAGAGGGAGAGGCAAGGTGCAGGGAGCCCGACATAGGCCTCAATCCCAGGACCTGTGCTGAAAGCAGATGCTTAACCAACTGAGCCACCCAGGCACCCCTAAATAAAAGTTTAAAAAGACTTTTTTATGTAGACTCATTGTCTTAAAATGAGAATAAGTGTAGTGTCAGCATAAGCCCCTGGGCTTGTCTAGTTGCTGGGTGTAATACTAACTGTTTGAACAACTTTGAGCTAGTTCTGACCCTTTTTTTAACCTCAGATATTTTTCTTATGATTTTACAGATTTAAAATTACAAGGAATGATGACCATTGATACTCATTGGGTTCCTGAGGGGTTAATCAGGTGATGCAAAGAGTACTTAGTATTGTAACAGCTGGCATATAAGTCCTTGATAAATTTTAAGGTTGACTAAAAATAATTTAAGCTGTATCTTCTTTCTAGCTATACTTTTAAAATCTAGTTTGGTGGCTTAGGATAAGTCTATTTAGTGATCCCTAACATAACAGTCTACTCATAAGGCTTACTCACTAAATTGTGCCTTCACTGAATGACAGCAAAGATGCATGTAGCAGTGCCTGAGAGACACCTGATAGCCACATGGATTAGCTCTTCCTTGTGTGGCTGTTGCATCTGCGAACACTGTGGCCCATCAACTAGGAGGGACCAAGAAAGAAAACCCTCGGGCAGCCTGGGTGGCTCAGTGGTTCGGCGCTGCCTTCAGCCCAGGGCGTGATCCTGGAGTCCAGGGATCGAGTCCTACGTCAGGCTCCCTGCATGGAGCCTGCTTCTTCCTATGCCTGTGTCTCTGCCTCTCCCTCTCTCTCTCTGTCTTCCATGAATAAATAAATTTAAAAATCTTAAAGAAAGAAAGA
Source organism: Canis lupus baileyi (assembly GCF_048164855.1). Taxonomy (NCBI): domain Eukaryota; kingdom Metazoa; phylum Chordata; class Mammalia; order Carnivora; family Canidae; genus Canis; species Canis lupus. Next base: position 32,120,654 of record NC_132840.1, read on the forward strand.
AAACTCTGTCTCCTCTGGACCTTCCTTGGTTAAGGATGGGGTGTCTGCCCCATTTGTTCCCCTTTGGGGAGGAAATATCCCCTAATAGCATCCTAAGCTTTATATCTCTTTATTCTGACCTTACACTTGATAATTTTGTTGAGTATGGAATTCTTTGGAATTCTTTCAAGACATTGTCCTGTTTTCTTCCCAATGTCCAGTGTTGCTGTTGGCAAGTTGGATGTCATTGACTTTTGGTCCTTTTTGTATCATCAGTTTTTCCATCTGGATACTTGTAGGATCTTAATTGTGTCCCTAGTGTTCTGAAATATGACATGACTTGAGGGCAGTCTCTTTTCATCCATTATGCTGATCCTGGTGGGTCTTCTCAGTCTGGAGGGGCCTCAAGCGCCTCTAGAAGGAAGTCCTCAGCCACAGGAGGTGGTGTCTTGCTCGTGCCTCCCTGGTTCTTTATTGAGTTTAAAGTGCTCTGAGTATATTGCTGCCTTTTATACTCTTTTCCTATTGATGTATTTTCTTGGTTCTTCCAAAAACATGTTGGATGTTTAGTGGTAACTACTGTGCTTGATGGCAAAATTGCTTTTTTATTGCCAAATTTGAGCTGTTCATCTAGGCAAGCCTAATTTGGGAGAAAGTTGGAGAGATCTTTTCAGTGCTTAATGCATAATCAATACCCTTCTGTAAAAAATAAAGCATTTCCAACATAACTCTTCCTTAAAAGATTTACTTTGTCCCATACAGAAACTACAATGAAGTAAGTGTCAAAAAAAAAAAAACCAAAACTTTTTATGAACATAGGAAAATACAGGATAACTAAAAAAACAACTGAACATGTTTAGAAATTTATTGCTTAGCAATTAGCAACTAGGATCAGCCAAAACTATTTCACATAGGAACTATCACTACTGTTTAAATGTGCTTCTAACATCCCCTGGCATCCCTTATTACACAGCCGGATTCACCCCACACTTTGATGGTTGAGACTGCAGCTCCAGTGTGTTCTTACATTTCTCAAGGCTGGAGAAAAAGTGAGTATGAATATCAGATTCTCAATGTATCACTGTTTGAAGTCGTCGTAGGGTTTGAGTTTGGAAGTCCGGCTGGTATGGTTTCCAGGCAGGTGTAGGTTTGTACAGTCTAAAGTGTAGCTCCTGAGGACAGTTACTGAGGAACCCCTGGATGCACAAGGGAAGTGAGGCAGAGCTTCAGCCCATTGGGAGGATGGGGTTGTGGGAGAGCCCTGTAGCTGTGGGGCAGGGAGAATGAGCCGGAGACCACGTACATGGCACGGTATAGGACACTCACTTGTTGCTGAGTCCTTTGCGTGCTCTCTCAGTTTAATAGACATTCATGTTCTGTCAAAATAAAATGAAGGCACATCCTTACAGTGAGGCAACTTGATGTGAGTATGAATTTTGAGCAGAAGGGTTTGCTTTTCTGCCTCATGTCCAGCTTGCAGCAGATGTGGAAGTTGTTTCTCTTTTGGCCGATAATTTGTGAGAAAAATGTTCTGGTGTGAAGGTTAAGGCAGCTTACTGGGGAGTGGTTTGAAGCCTGTTGTGCACACAGATGCTGCTCAGCCAGAGCCTCGGTGGACTTAACCTGTCTGTACCAGGCCTGGCAGGGGAAGGAGGTGTGCTGTTTTTCTCTGCAGACACTGTTTGTTTCTGTTGCTGTTGATCTTCTTTGGCACTCAGCGAAAAATAGTGCAATATATACAAAGGGGTCTGTTGTTGAAAGAGAGATCCATGAAGCGGCATTGGGGGTGACCCAGATGTGGGAACTGTCAGGGCTTCAGAATAACGTGGTGGCTGTTGAATTACAGTAGAAATCAGTAACAGAACACTGTCTGGAAAATCCTCAAATATCTAGAAATTAAATCAAAGTCAAAGATGACATCATAAGGGAAATTTGAAAATATTTTCATTTGAATGAAAGTGAAACAAACCCCTCAGCGTTTGTGGGTCTTGGTGAGAGCTGTGCCACAGAGGCTGTGATGCAATGAAGTGTGTGCTGTAGAAACAAATGAGGCCTCAGCCAGCTAAGCTTCTGCTTTGATGCCTGCTGGGACATTGAACACAAAGCAGGCAGGAAGAGGAAATAATGAAGGTAAGAGGAGAAATCCATGATAGTGAAAATAGACATAGCAGAAAAAATCAGTGACACTGAAAATTGGTGTTTTGAAAAGATTAAATCGATACATCTCTAGCCAGCCTGAGAAAAAACACTGAAGCACTGTTAAAAGGAGGAAAAATTAAATATGAAAATTAAACATGAAATATTGATTCATCTGGTTTTCAAAGTGGCCTTAGAAACCAAAATGTGCTCACTGATGGTGTCAGTAAGTCAGGGACATATGCTGTGCCGAGTTTCCTGGCTACTGAAGGAGCTTCCCTGGTTCCATCAGTTGGGGAGGGGGGCGGGCAGTGAGGAGTTGAGAGAGTTACAGAAACAACAGTAATTTCCTCTGATTGATCTGTAGGCAGTCTCATCTTTTGTTAGATAAGGTCAAGGGCATTTTATTTTATTTTATTTTTAAAAAATATTTTGTTTATTTATTCATGATCGAGAGAGAGAAGGCAGAGTGTGACACAGGCAGAGGGAGAAGCAGGCTCCCTGCAAGGAGCCTGATGTAGGACTTGATCCCGGATCCTGGGATCACGCCCTAAGCTGAAGGCAAACACTCAACTGCTGAACCGCCCAGGTGTCCCTGTCAAGGGTATTTTAAAAGAAAATTGATATTTTTCTCTTTTTTAAGATTTACTCATTTGAGAGAGAGAGCACGAGCAAGGGAAGAGGCAGAGGGAGAAGCAGACTTTCCACTGAGCAGGGAGGACTCATCCTCTCAATGCCAGGACCCTGAGGTCATAACTTGTGCCAAAGGCAGACACCCAACCACCCAACCCACTGAGCCACCCAGGTGCCCCTATATTCCTATATTTACTTTTCATTGACCTTAATATCCTTCTCCCTAACTTTTAATTTTGAATAATTTTGAAGCTACAGAAAGTTGTAAAAAGGGTCAGTGAACATTCTGTACCTTTTTTTTTTTTAAGATTTTATTTATTTATTCATGAGACCCAGAGAGATAGTGAGGCAGAGACACACAGAGGCAGAGGGAGAAGCAGGCTCCACGCAGGGAGCCCGATGTGGAACTTGATCCCCGGACTCCAGGGGTCACGCCCTGGGCCCAAAGGCAGGCGCTAAACTGCTGAGCCACCCCAGGAATCCATCCCCATTCTATACGTTTTACCAAGTAGTTTGTAACTTTTTGGGAAGTCCACATTTTCTCTTTCTCAATGCTTTTTGGTGAACCATTAGATTGTTGCAGATGTCAGGATACTTTTATTCCTTATAACTCCAGGCTACTGTCTCAAGAACAAGGATATTCTTTTACATTTCCATAATAGTATCGTTATATCCCAAACTTTAACATAGATTCAATAATGCCTAATCCAGTCCACATTTAAGATTCTTCAGTGTTCTCTCAAATGTCTTCATACTCTTTTTCACATTCAGGGCATAATCAAATTCATGAGTTGCATGTTTGATTATCATGTCTCCTTATTAGGCTCACCACATCTTGAGTAGTCTTCCCACCTTTTGTGCTGTCACGACAGTGACATTTTTGAAGTGTTTAGACCAGTTTTTTGTAATGTCTCACATTCTGGATTTTTTTAAAAGGCTTATTTATTTATTTTAGAGAAAGAGCACGCGTGTGCACGTGAGCAGGAGAGGGGCAGAGGGAACAGAAGAAGCAGACTCCCCACTGAGCAGAGAGCTAGAAGTGGAGCTCCATCCCAGGACACTGAGATCATGACCCCAGCCAAAACCAAGAGTCAGATGCTTAACTGAGTGAGCCACTTAAGCACCCCTCACATTCTGGAGTTTAATAAACGTTTCCTTGTGATTGGATTCAGGCACAACATTTTTGGCAAAAATGCTCTATAGGTGTATACCAATACTTCTCATTTTATTATATCATGAGATACCTAATGTTAATTTGTTCCATTCTTGGTAATACTAAGTATAATCATTTGATTAAGGTGGTGTCTGTCAGATAATACCTTTTCCTTTTTATAATTAGGAAATGATCTATGAGTGACACTTGTAGACCTTGTATCTTCTAACCTAGCACATGGTAGCATCTGTCCGTGATCTTTGCCTGAACGTGTTACTAGTTTAGGGGCCCCCACATAGTTTTCTTTTTTTTTTTTATTTTTTTTATTTTTTTTTATTTATGACAGATACAGAGAGAGAGAGAGGCAGAGACACAGGCAGAGGGAGAAGCAGGCTCCATGCACCGGGAGCCCGATGTGGGATTCGATCCTGGGTCTCCAAGATCACGCCCTGGGGCAAAGGCAGGCGCCAAACCGCTGCGCCACCCAGGGATCCCCCCACATAGTTTTCTAGGTCTGTCATTCCTTATATGTCGATTTGTGTTCCTTCCTAAAGAAAAGCTTTACCTTTCCTCTTGTTTCTTTATTTTTTGAGTGTTACTGTGTGTGTTTTCAATGATATATTCCATTTGGGGGCACCTGGGTGGCTCATTGGTTGAGTGTCTGCCTGTGGCTCAAATCATGGTCCCGAGGTCTTAGGATCGAGTCCTGCATTGGGCTCCCTGTGGGGAGTCTGCTTCTCCCTCTGCCTGTGTCTCTGCCTCTCTCTCTGTGTGTCTCTCATGAGTAAATAAATAAAATATTTAAAAGAAAAATATATTCCATTTTACCCTCAGATTTTCCTCCATTCGGCTAGGAGACTCTTTCACATTATCATTTCATCTTCTTGTTCAGAATATCTTTGTACTAGAGAATTATTCAGAAGTGAGAAGCTTACTGTGTTTCTTACAAGCCCCCAGTCCTTCATGGACAACTCTGAAGGCTGGATGTGTTTAGAGTTCTGCCTTTTTCAGTGTTTAGAAAGATAAAGTGGTGTTTGTATCACAGATGCACACTACCTCCAGCAGGGCTTGTCATCAAACAATGTAAAGCCTCTGATAAAACATAACTGCCCCCACTGAATAGGATCAGGACCAATGAATGCCTTCGTGTCTGTTCTGCTCTGATTTGGTGGTCTCAGAATTGCAGGTAAGTAATGTTCTTTCTGTCTTAGAGTTATGTTGATATAGAATAAATCATGCCCAGCAAATGTACCTTTGCTTGATTTGAAAATTTTTTTAAATTTTTTAAAAAAAATTTTTATTTATTTATGATAGAGAGAGGGAGAGAGGGAGGGGGGCGGCGCAGAGACACAGGCAGAGGGAGAAGCAGGCTCCATGCACCGGGAGCCCGATGTGGTATTCGATCCCGGGTCTCCAGGATCGCGCCGTGGGCCAAAGGCAGGCGCCAGACCGCTGCGCCACCCAGGGATCCCTTGATTTAAAATTTTAATGCAACCAGTAAGGGAGTTTTCAAGATAAATCTCAAGAGGATTCAATTAAATATTAAAATATATTTAATTGGAAAAATATTAAAATAATAATACTCATGAATACTAGTATTTTATACTTAAAACCTCATGATGTACTAGAATATGTGTGAAGAAGTTCATTACAGTAATATTTAATACTGCTAAATTAACAACTCTGTAGTCAAACAGGCTCAGCTGATTTTTTTAAATGACTCTTAAGATTTATTTTTTTTGGGTTGAGAAAGAGAGCGTGTGTGCTCATGGGGGGAGGGGCAGAGAGAGAGAATCTCAAGCACTCTGTGCTTAGCTCAGAGCCCAATGCACGACCGTGGGATCAGGACCTCAGCTGAAAACAAGAGTCGGACATTTAGTCCACTGAACCACCCAGGCGCCCCTCAGCTGATTTTTTTCAAAAGCCTTCAAAAGGTACACACTCTTTGACATAATTCCACTTTTGGAAATCTGCTCTGAGGATTTTTTTTAAAGATTTTTATTTATTTATTCATGAGAGACACAGAGGCAGAGACATAGACAGAGGGAGAAGCAGTCTCCTCACAGGGAGCCCGATGTGGGATTTGATCCCCCGGACCCAGGATTATGCCCTGAGCCGAAGGCAGACGCTCAACCGTTGAGCCAACCAGGCGTCCCTGCTCTGAGGATTTTAACCTACAATCACCTTTGCTGTTGGGCATCTCAGCTAGTGAACCATGATGCCCAGAGTCACTTGAGTCCACCACCTATCCCTCCCTTTTCTTGTCAAGTGGCATATCCTATGCTGGCACGTGTCTTCCCCTCTCATCCCTAAGGCAGGGGTCAGCTGCATGCTCTGCTTTAGCTCTTTCTTCCCGGAGACCTAGAGTTCTGTCCTGGCTGTTCACCTGTGGTGCAGGTTGCCCTGTGAGTGTATTTCCAGGACTTTGTGTGGATCACAGAGCTGAGTGAAACTAGCCCTTTTGATTTTTATTAGTTCCGCTTGTATTGGTAGAGCCCCCCACTGCCGGCCTCTGTGCATTATAGTATAGTGTCCCATGCTTTCTCCCCTGGCTTGTGAGACCAATGTGGGCAACTAGGCTAAGCATGCCTGGGGTTTGTTTTGTTTTGTTTTAGATTTTATTTATTTATTAGAGAGCACAAGCAGGGGGAGCAGCAGAGGCAGAAGGAGAAGCAGACTCCCTACTAAGCCGGAGCCCGACACAGGACTTGATCCCAGGACCCTGGGATCATGACCTGACCCAAAGGCAGATGCTTCACTGACTGAACCACCCAGGCACCCCTAAACATGACAGTTTTGTTGGCTTGTGTTCTCAGCATCCAGAACACTGTCTTACATCCTAGGCCTTAAAATGTGTTGGTTGACTAAGTGGATGCATGTTCAGGGAATTTGACCCATAAATCACTTGAGATAAAGCCAAGGTATCTTCAAAGATGACTGTTTGAGGTATCGCCAGAGGCAGCCTGAGGCAGTGCTGGAAAGGAATGGGTGTAGTGTATAGCAGTCTGGTCCTTTTGTGAAGGAATGGTCTGGAAGCTTTGCACCATGCCATCTTGCACAGGTAGACTTGTCTACAGGAGACCAGAGGGAGGCACCATAGGGCTCCTGCCTTCTAGCAGAGTTGCTGCCACCAAGGGAAAAGGGCCTCAAAGCAGGGTCATCATGGTGGATGAGGAATTGTTCGTTTGGATTATTAAAAATGTTTGGTTTGCTCATAAAATGGATGATATTTTACTCTGTTAAATCTTTGATTCGAATCTTACATATTTTAAATTTTTTATTAGAATTGGCTGTATAAACCATTTAACATTTTTCTTGAATTCTATGTCTAAATTTTCCTTTATCTTCTTCCAGCTTCCTTTATGGATTGCTTTCTTAAAAAGATGAGAGAAAAATTCAGCATGTATGTATGTCACTCCTTATTTCCACTTCTATAGCAACATCTCTTTCTTGTAAGCAGGGAGGGTCCTTCCCTGCCTGCCCTGAGAAACATATTTTCTCACATCTGGGCAGGCACTGCCCCTTCCCCCCTTGTGCTCCCTAGATACAAGTCAGCTAGTCTCTGTGATCTGTCATCAGCTCCTCAGAGTCTAAAGATATGCCTTGTCTCTCCTTTTACTTTGCCTCCAGGAGGCAGAGTAGTGTTGTGAAACTAAGGCTTTGGTTTTGTTAAATCCCCAGTTTCTTGATTTTCTACAAGGGTGATGCTCCTGGTTTCGGATCACATTAATATGTGCTGCTGTCTAGGATAGTGATCTTGTCCTCTGGGCTAGATAGTCAGAAAAGCCCCACTTGAGTCTTATTTTTAGCCAGAAACGAGTTCAGACAACTGTACATGTGAATCCAGGCTGAGACGGTCTCCATGCCCTCTCTTGCACCATGGTCATACCCATAGGAGCTTCATGGCAGCTGCTCATTTGGGATCAGCTCCCCATTTTCTTCTTCCAAAGAAAAAGAATAGGGAACTTGAACTTTATTTCATGCCTTGAGCCACAAGACAGGCTAGGTATTTGAATTAGACCAAACTATGATACATTTTTCCATTTTAATTTTTTCCCTTCTGGGGATCCCTGGGTGGCTGAGCGGTTTAGAGCCTGCCTTTGGCCCAGGGCGTGATCCTGGGGTCCCAGGATCGAGTCCCGCATCAGGCTCCCTGCATGGAGCCTGCTTCTCCCTCTGCCTGTGTCTCTGCCTCTCTCTGTGTGTCTCTCATGAATAAATAAATAAAATCTTAAAAAAAAAAATTTTCCCCTTCTGTCTCAATGTGACAAGTACCTGAAAGGATTTGTATTTGAAGATTGGGATAATTTCAAGTACTTGCCACATTAAGAGATAGAGGGGAAAAGATTAAAATGGAAAAATGTATCCTAGTATTTATTTGTCAGAGCGAGAGAAAGCGCGAGCATGCACACACAAGCAGGAGAAGGGAGAGTGAGTAGCAGACTCCCCGCTGAGCAAGGAGCCCCATGTGGGACTTGATCCCAGGACCCCGGGATCATGACCTGAGCCAAAGGCAGACACTTTACCAACTGAGCTATCCAGGCGTCCCTCGCTCTTTTTTTTTTTTTTTTTTAAAGATTTTATTTACTTATTCTTGAGAGACACACAGAGAGAGAGGCAGAGATACAGGCAGAGGGAGAAGCAGACTCCATGCAGGGTGCCTGATGTGGGACTCGATCCTGAGACTCCAGGATCGCGCCCTGGGTTGAAGGCAGGCGCTAAGCCGCTGAGCCACCCAGGGTCCCTCCTCCCTCTTTTTTGAGGTAAGATTCGTATAACATTAAAGGAACCAGTTTAATGTGGACAATGTAATGTCATTTAGCACATTCACTATGTTGTGCAATCACCAGCTCTGTTTCGTTACAGAAGATTCCTTCTTCCCAAAGGGAGCCCTATACCTGTTAAGCAGCTTTCATCCCACACACACGTACACAGAGCCCTTAGCAACCGCTGCATTCTGTCTCTGTGGATTTGCCTCTTTCAAATAAACAGAATGTTTCATAATTCATATAAAATGGATATTTCATATAAATGGAATCATATACTTTATGATCTCTTGTGTCTAGCTTCTTCATGTAGCATAGTGTTTTCAGGGACCATCCATACTGTATTGTGGCAGTATTTTACTCCTTTTCATGGCTGAGTAACATTTATTTATCTATTTATTTATTTATGGACATTGGGCTCTTGCCACCTTTTGGCCATTATGAGTAGTGCTGCTATGAAATGTTTGTACGTGTGTGAATACCAGTTTTCAGTTCTTTAAGGTGTATGCCTAGGAGTGGGCTTGCAGGAGTGGGCTTGCAGGATATGTCAAATCTGTTTTTTAACTTTTTGAAGAACCTCTATATTATTTTCTTTCCACACTTTTACTGACAGAAAAGCTTGCACTAGCTCATAATACATACAACATAATTACAAAATAAAAGTATTTTGTGAAATAAATCCTTAGAATTCATAATTCAACTGGAGGACATTTCAGCTTGTTAATATTTCTCCTGATCTCCAGACCCATGTATCACTAGGAGTTTTAGATTCACGAGATGGTGACTCCATCAACAGGCAGGTGGTAGTCTGTGAAACATCCAGAATGGGATTTGGGCTGGGGCTGGGGGTGCTCTTCATACCTAGTTTAATTTGGAGAGATCACAAAAGACTATTTAAATGTTTTGAAACTTAGTTTCTGAGAAAGAACAAGCAGATATTCCAGAAGAAATCTAGAACTAAGTGTACTTTGGTTCTGGGAGAGCAGAATCAAAGGCTCTTCCGGAGGGCCTTCTGGCTACCAGGGCTCAGGCTGGTGGTGTGAATGGCCCCAGGGGTGGGGGTTGCATGTGTACCCTAGTAGACCAGTCACACTTGGAAACTGTCCAGGCCTTCTTTGTGATTCAGGTGAGGTCCTTTACATGTTGAATGGCAGAGTCTGGGTAAGAGTACTTTGATAGATTCTTGAATTGCAGTGATTGTTTTTACTGTTACTGTAATTTTCCTAATAACATGCCTTCTCCATAGTACTGTTCACTTGGATTCAAAGTATTTTCCATGAGGCATTGCTAAGGATTTTTTTTTAAGATTTATTTATTTGTTTGTTATTTATTTATGAGAGAGAGAGAGAGAGAGAGAGGCAGAGACACAGGAGGAGGGAGAAGCAGGCTCCATGCAGGGAGCCCGACGTGGGACTCAATCTCAGGTCTCCAGGATCGCGCCCTGGGCCAAAGGCAGGCGCTAAGCCGCTGAGCCACCCAGGGATCCCCATTGCTAAGGATTTTTAAAAAGAAATTGAGATCAGAGTTCTTTTCCACACGGGAAAGCCAAATACAAAGTAGTAAATGAAATGATTTGGGACAAGAAATGGTGATAGGGAAGGAATGATTATATACTCCTTCAAATGTATGGAATGTTCCTCGCAACCTGAATGCAATGTATATATAGCCTTTTCTCTGTCTGTTGCAGACAATTTTTCATGCATTGGAGACCAGACCAGAAGCACTTCTGAATTAAGGTAATGTTGATGTAATTGATCCTTGTCAGTCTTTAAAGTACAACGTTTAAATTTCTTCAGGGTTTCTTATTTTTAATGATTTGCTTTTTTTTTTTTTTTTTTTTTTAGTTTTGCCCATCTCTTTTTTAAGCCTATAGTTGGTGTTCAGAACAGTTGTTCCTGGGAAGCATGTTTTTTTGAAAGGCTCTATCCAGTGTTCAGAAAGAAGCATTAAGGTCCCAGAGATTATGGTTCACATTCTGGATAAGAGCAGAATTTCTCCCAACTTTTTTCATTAGAAAACAGGAGAGCCTTCTTTTCAAATCAGATCTTAGTTAGAATAACAGCAGATGGTAGAGATAAAAGTGAAGCCACGTGATTCAGAAAAAGAGTCCCCATAAATTTGTGTGAAGTGGGAGTGATAAAGCAAATGTGACACAAAGTCAGGGGTCAGTGAATCTAGTTGAGGGTACACAGTTTTTTGTAATTCTTACAACTTTGTAAGTTGAAAGGTTTTTTTTTTTTTTTTTTTTTAAGATTTTATGTATTTGAAAAAGCAAGACTGCACACGCAGGTGGAGAGAGAGGCAGAAGGGGAGGGAGAGGGAACGGGAGAAGAGTCCCAAGCAGACTCTTCCCTGAGGTGGGAGCCCAACGTGGGACTTGATCCTCTGACCCTAAGATCACAAACTGAGCTGAAGCCAAGAGCCAGACATTTAACTGAGTGAGCCACCCAGACAGCCCAAGTTGAAAGAATTTTGAGGGATGCTTGGGTGGCTCAGTGCTTGAGTTCTCTGCCTTTTGCTCAGCTCATGATCCTGGGATCCCGGGATTGAGTCCCACATTGGGCTCCCTGCATGAAGCCTGCCTCTCCCTCTCCTGTGTCTCTGCCTCTCTCTGTGTGTGTCCCTCATGAATAAATAAATAAAATCTTAAAAAAAAAAGAATTTTGAAAAGCAAAACTAAATTAGGGGCAACTGGGTGGCTTAGTCGGTTAAGCATCTGTATGTGGCTCAGGTCATGATCCCAGGGTCTTGGGATCGAGCCCCATGTTGGGCCACCTGCTCAGCAGGGAGCCTGCTTCTGCTTCTCCCTCTGTGTGTGCGTGTACACTGTCTCTCAAATAAATAAATAAAATCTTTAGAAACAAACAAGAAAAAGCAAAACTATATTAAATGACTTCATTGCTTGAACAATTGGTTGTCCCTATGCAGAAGGTGAATTTGGCACCTAGACAAAAAAAGTGAGTCATAGAGCTTAAATATTAACCCTAAACAGAAGATATTGAAGATTGTTAAGACTTTGGGTTTGGCAAAGATTTCTCAATTATGACATCAAAGATATAATCCATAAAGAGAACATTTATAGATTAGACTTTGTCAAGACTAATAAAAGCCTCTGCTCCTTCAAAGACACTGTTAAGAGAATGAAAAGGCAAGCCTCAGGCTGACAGAAAGTGCTAACATGTGACACGTCCTAGATGAGTTGTAGACGGCATAAGTAAAGAACTCTTAAAATTCTTAAAATGCAATGTGAAGGAAGCAAGTGATATGAACAGACACTTCACCAGAGAGTATATAGAGAGATAGCAGATAAGCATGTTTGAAAAGATGGCTAAAATCATTAGCTGTTGTGGGATGGAAATTAAATCCATAAGGAGATACCACTGTCCAGCTCCTTGATGGATCAGCAGGTGATTGCATCCAGTACTGACGAGGACATGCAGGAACCAGACTCTCAGGCACTGCTTTTGGGGTGAAAATGGTGTAAGCACTTTAAAAACAGTTTGACGGTTTCTTAAACTGTTAAGCATATACCTACCATATATGCTCCACTCCTCAGTGTGTCCCAAAGAGAAACGAAAGCAGATGTCCATATAAAGACTTGTACACGCAGTAACATGGCTAAGTGTCAAAATAATGTCAAGTGAACAGAGCCAGACCATAAGAAAGTAGATACGATATGACTCCCATGTACATAAAATTCTGGACGTGCACACTGGTGCAGAGTAACAGAACACAAATGAATGCTGCCTAGAGGAGGGAGTGAGTGGACTCCAGATGGGCACAAGGAAGACTTCTGGGGATAATGGGTAGGTTCATTACCTGAATTGTGTTGGTGGTTTCAGACATGTGTTACGTATTAAATTGTACATATTTATTGTGTGACTTGCACTTCAATGAATCATGTTTTAAAAACTAAATGAATGGGGTACCTTGGTGGCTCAGTGGTTGAGCCTTTGGCTCCCGTCATGGTCCCGCATCCCTGCATCTTTGCATTGAGCGTCCTGCTCAGTGGAGCGTCTGCTTCTCCCCCACCCCCCATTCTCTCTGTCTAATAAAGTCTAGGATAAAAAAAACAGGGGGCACCTGGCTGGCTCATGGTTGAGCATCTGCCTTCAACTCAGGTCATGATCCCAGAGTCCTGAGATCGAGTCTCACATCAGGCTCCCCACAGGGAGCCTGCTTCTCCCTCTGCCTGTGTCTCTGCCTCTTTCTTGTCTCTCATGAATAAATAAATAAATATCTTTTAAAAAATAAAAACAAATTAAATAAAAACTAAATGAACAATTAGAAAGTGATGAACCTGGTGAACCCCTCCCTGTTTCACTGGTTGCCACTGTTAATTGTGTTCTTAATTTCTGCAGTGGGGCCTACTCCACTGACAGGTAGTCTGGCAGATAAAGGAAGAAGTAGTTTTCTTAAATCATTTTAGGCCAAAAAATCTTGCTACCACTTTTACAAGTCCTATTTAGTGAGAATTTACTGTAGTTCAATTTTTGATCAAATAGTATGTTCTGGGTTCTTTGTTTAACCCTGGAAGCAAAAAGATGCCAAAAGCTAACGGGGTGAGATACAGAACATGTATATAACAGGTGGTTTTCATGGTGCACCAGACATAGGATTGAGGAGAAAGTCTCACTGGCCATTTCCTGTGATTCCAGAGGGAGAAGTGACCTCAGTGAAGATAATGACTACCTGCTCTCCAACACCAACTCATCCTGATCTTTTCATCTTGTTCCATGAACTGCCCTTCCCCAAGTATTGTACAGTCTCCCACCACTGTTACCCCTGATTGCCACCGTCTGCTGGGTGGGTGATTGGTCAGATGATGCATAAGAGGTGATGCCAGAGGGAATGGCATACCGCAGAATGGATGTATGGGAACTGTGTCTCTCTTGGTTTCTGATTGGGAGGACAGGGATTGACTTTGTGGAGGGAGAGCCCAATTCCTGCTTTTCTAGAAAGATGCTGAAGTGAATTCACCCCCAGTTGAGGCTCTCCCATGGGAATGAAGAGATGAGGAAGGGCTCAGTACTCTGCTGGCCACTGTGGTAGTTGGTGGCCAGTGGACAAGTGTGATTGAGGAGCATTTGGAGTGAGGCTAGTCCAAATTGAAATGTAAAATACACACTGGATTTTAAAAACTTAGTATGACACATGAATGTGAAATATCCATTTATAATTGTTTTATTTTTTTATTTTTATTTTTTTTTAATCTTTTTTTTTTTTTAATTTTTATTTATTTATGATAGTCACAGAGAGAGAGAGAGAGAGAGAGGCAGAGACACAGGCAGAGGGAGAAGCAGGCTCCATGCACCGGGAGCCTGACGTGGGATTCGATCCCGGGTCTCCAGGATCACGCCCTGGGCCAAAGGCAGGCGCCAAACTGCTGTGCCACCCAGGGATCCCTTATAATTGTTTTATATTGTTTACATGTTGGAATAACATTTTTGAGACATTGGTTTAAATAAATATATTATTAAAATTACTGTTAACCTGTTTCTTTTTACTTTTTTAATATGGAGACTAGAAAATGAAAACTTTTTTTTTTTTTTTTGAAAACTTTCATATGTGGTTCACATTGTGTTTCTGTTGGACAGCACTGGCAAGCTGATTGAATGAGATATAGAAGCCTGTGAGTGTGGGGGCTTGTGAGTGATATCCAGAAACTCTTACACCTATTGAGGAGGTTCTCCTGAACTGGTGATATTTAGCTGGAAAGCAATTTTAAGATGCTTCCCCTAGAAGTGGAGAAACTAAGATCTCTTACCCCTGATGGAGTGTCTGCAACAGGAAGAAGAAAGGTCTCCACACTATCCAGGTCAGAAGGCTGTCTTGAGGTGTTAACTTCTGTTGCATCAGTGTCAGAGAGCTTGCCCTGGTGGGGTGATAGTGGGTGCAGGTGACAAGAAAGTGAAACTTTTTTTTTAATGGTCCTGTGAACATTGCCAGCTAGTCGGACTGTACAGCGTCTGGCATAGGTAACTCAGGAGGTAGCCTGCAAGCAGAATCGTGGCCTTGCCTTTTGTGACTCCATCCACATCTCTTGTTTACCATGTGTACCATTGATAGGACCTCTTCCTGAGATGGTGAAGACATGTGTGAAGACACAGCATGTGCTCCTGAGTCACAGCTATAACCTGGGAGTAGATTGTAAAACTCCTGTTACTTCAAAGTGCTTAGGTATCCAAGTGGTGAAACCATAGAGACTTTCTGAGTCAGATCCTTAGGAGGACATTTGACTGTCCCTCTTTTAGATACTGATTCCTGAGGACAGAGTTTGTTTTTCACCATGGTGTCCTCTGTCCATAGCAGGTGGTTAATAAACCAATGTGAGTGAGTGAATAAGGTGTTTGTCAAGCAAGGCTAATAGTGCCTCTAGTAAGAGAAGAATTCTAGTTCTTTGAACTCAAACTGGACATGACGCCTGATCAGGAAGCAAGTAGGCTGCGCCTGTTAACCATTGCAACAGAAATGATCTGATGTTGTATCACAGCATTGTTTGATGAAAATGAAGACATATTCAGAAGAAATTAATATATATTGATGACTATGAGTTATGCTTTCAGTTTCTATAATTTTGGGGGTTGATGCAAGCTACGGGCTCTCTGAATTTATAATCAGTTTTGAGAGGAACAGGTTAGGATGGCTCTGCTCACCTAGACATTGGTTCCCTGTGGTGTCAGATCATCTTTGACCCCTGTCAATAGGAATGTATTTATGCAGCCTGTACGTATGTGTTTTTCCTCTCATGGCCTGCTTTTCAAACCGTGGACAGTCCTTGGCCATTGCCTTCAGGTGGGAAGGAAGAATCATGGCAGCCTTAGAGGGCAATGTAAAGGCAGTCTGGGCACAGGTGGAGAGTCTCCATGAATGAGCTTATACACCTGGCTCTGGAAGAGGCACATCAGAGGAGCTGCATATTGGGGGCGGAAGGGCTGTTATAAGTTGAGGGATATTTGGCAAGGAGTGGGAGAGTGAAGGATGTCCCTAGAAGCTCCTGGGCAGAGACAAGCCATCATCAGCATGTCGCACTTCCTTTGGCTTCCTGGGACTTGTAGGGCGGGGGCTGGGTAAGAGACCAGTGGTCTCTTCCCCCTCCATGAGACCCCCCCCTCCAGGAGGCAGCACTGCAGAAGAGGCTCTGGATTCAGTTCTCAGACTGTCAATTGCTGGGAGGTCCCCAAGGGTCCTCCAGGTTCAGTTTGGTGTTCTGCCAGCTAGAAATATGAAGTGGACAAAGTTTCAAGTTCTTGTCTAGTTCAAGTTTAAATAAGCCTGAGTTTAAAATTATTTAGTACGGATATAAAATAATAAAGTACCTTCTTTCCTGGCCTCTTTGGTCTCGGCTGCAGACAGTAGATGATGAAGGGGTTGCTGTCATTTGGAAAGTGTTCTGGTAAGCTGCACACATGCCTACCGCTGTGTCTCTGAGGCCTATGGCCTTCAGAAGTCAACCTATGGTAAATGTGGCGGCTCTGCCACACGGAAGGGACCTTGACCTGGAGTATCAAGGCTGAAAGATGGAGCTGTTAGGATTAGTCCAGTGAGCCAACTAAAAATTGTGCATTGCAGATTTAGGTCTGGATTCCATGAAGGATCAGCACCTCAACCCAAGAGGACAGCTGTCATGGCACCCAGCTCCTCATAAGGATTTCAACAAGTAGTCACACAATAAGTGTTCTTGTTTAAAAAATTATTGGGAATCCCGGGTGGCTCAGCTGCTTAGCGCCGCCTTCAGCCCAGGGCGTGATCCTGGAGCCGCGGGATCGAGTCCCACGTCAGGGTCCCTGCATGGAGCCTGCTTCTCCCTCTGCCTGTGTCTCTGTCTCTCTCTGTGTGTCTCTCATTAATAAATAAATAAAATATTTTTATTTTTATTTTTTAAAATTTTTATTTATTTCTGATAGAGAGAGAGATAGGCAGAGACATAGGCAGAGGGAGAAGCAGGCTCCATGCACCGGGAGCCCGATGTGGGATTCAATCCCAGGTCTCCAGGATCGCGCCCTGGGCCAAAGGCAGGCGCTAAACCACTGCGCCACCCAGGGATCCCTAAATAAAATATTTTTTATAGTCATAGAATATAAAATATTTTAGTATAGTCATAGGATACAGTTAACCCTTGGGTGACGTGCCAATCCCCCAGTTCGTGCGTTGATAATCCGCATATAACTTCTGAGTTTCCAAACACATAACTACTGAGAGCCCACAGTTGACCAGAAGCCTTACGGACAAGTTAATTAACACATACTCTATATATGTGTTATATACTGTATTCTTAGAATAAAATAAGCTAGAGAAAAGAGAACATTACTAAGGAAATTACAGGAAAGTGAAAATATATTTACAGTACTGCCCAGCATTTTATTTATTTATTTATTTTTAAGATTTTAGTTATTTATTTGAGAGAGAGCACAAGCAGGGGAGAAAGGGAGAAGCAGGCTCCCTGCTGAGCAGGGAGCTTGGTGCAGGGGCTCGATCCCAGGACACCAGGGTCCTGACCTGAGCCAAAGGCAGATGCCCAACCCACTGAACCACCCAGGCGCCCCCTGTATATTTTTTTAAGAGTGATTTATTTATTTTAGAGAGGGAGAATGTGCAAGCAGGGGGAAGGGCAGAGGAAGAGGGAGAAGCAGACTCCCCACTGAGTAGGAAGCCCATCACAGGACTCAATCCCAGGTCCCTGGGATCATGACCTGAGCTGAAGGCAGACACTTAACCAACTGAGCCATCCAGGTGCCATAGATTGAATTTAAATATGTTCTGAAGTATAAATTCTTTATTTTTTTTAAAAAAGATTTTATTTATTTATTCATGAGAGACAGAGAGGGAGGCAGAGACACAGGGAGAGGGAGAAGCAGGCTCCATGCAGGGAGTCCGACACGAGACTCGATCCCGGGTCGCCAGGATCACACCCTGGGCTGAAGGCGGCGCTAAACCGCTGAGCCACCTGGGCTGCCCTGAAGTATAAATTCTTTAAAGTATTTTTTAAATGTAGCATTGCATGGCAGCTTGTATATAATTTGCACGTATAGGTAAAAATAGTGTCTTCTGAGTAATGGGTTTATTTTATTTTATTTAAGATTTATTTATGATAGACCTAGAGAGAGAGAGGGAGGCAGAGACACAGGAGGAGGGAGAAGCCGGCTCCATGCCGGGAGCCCGATGCGGGACTCGATTCCGGGACTCCAGGATTGCGCCCTGGGCCAAAGGCTGGCGCCAAACCGCTGAGCCACCCAGGGATCCCCTGAGTAATAGGTTTAAAGGGATGTTGCTAAAAAATAAAATTAAGAAAAAAATAAAGGAATCTTCAATTTGTAATTATTGATATTGCCACTTCAGTCAAGCACATCTCTGTGTTTAGAGGGGGTAGGGGTATCTTAGATTTGTCTTGCTTTTGGTTGTAAGAGAAACTGCTCTACAATCTCCATAGAGCTGGATTACTTTCTTCTTGTTGCCAGGTGCGTGGTTGATTTTTGTCAGACAGTTCTTTTTGGTGCACATAGGCTCTATTATGACTCCTCACTTGAACATTGGCAGAGAGCTGGAAAATTGGGGGCGTGTGTGTCAGAGTGGTGTTGCAGCTGTTCACAGGGCAGCAGGCTTTTTCACTACATTGGTGTCAGGGTTGAGCACAGACTTCTAGAAGGACACGTTAGGTTCCCAAAAATTCAGTTTAAGTATGAGTGGCATTTGGCTACTGGTAACTTCATGAATTATCTATGAAGGTTTTGTTGACATTTGAAAAGTGTAAGAACTTTTATTTTTGAAAGGTAGTAAACTGAAGTGAGTGAGGTTCCTCCTGTTTTCTAAAATGTCAGCTGGGGACCCAGGGGCGGTCAGATTCTTTGTAGGGCTAATAGGTACATTCAGCATATGTAGAGATGGTTTCTTACGTGTTATTTTTCTGTTTACAGAAAAGATGATTGTTGTATGAATTTATTTCTACTGAGGATGATTAAGTTTTTTACTTTGTCCTAATGCTTTAGGGGATGTGCTTTAAAATGGGGTTAAGCAGTAAATTAAGAAAATTAAACTCCATTGTCCTTAAATGTAAAGTGTGCAAAGGAGAAGTTGCTTGTGTAGCATTATCTAATAGTAAGCATTTAAGTAGGGGGCTGTTTAAAATTTGCATCAGAAAATTGAGAAGCAGGGAAA
Organism: Canis lupus baileyi; assembly: GCF_048164855.1. Lineage (NCBI taxonomy): Eukaryota > Metazoa > Chordata > Mammalia > Carnivora > Canidae > Canis > Canis lupus. The sequence goes on from NC_132840.1 coordinate 32,139,476, forward strand.
TCTGAGGAGACATCCGAGATGTTGAGGGCAGACTATTTAAATATACTGCATCCTAATAGAGTACTTTTCAAATAATATGTAAAAGTTTGCTGGATCGTTAAACCAGAGCCAAATGAGGGTGTAATACGTGGTTGCATTTCCTTTCTGTATCTTCATTACCATCTGGTTCCCTATATAAAAACTAGTTATGGTTTACTTTTTATTTCATTGAATATTCTGGTATCTGATACTTTATAGAAGCTCATTTGGTGGTAATATATCATCAAAATAATACTATTTTTTATCACTTTTGAAACATGGATATATAAGCCTCTAAGGTTGACCATTCTGTTGTTCAGACATATTTGGGAATTACTGGGATTGAGTCCTTCTCAAAACCGGCTGAAGTGGCAGGCAGTCTGTGTCATTGCAGGAAAAAGTCTGAGGACACTGCATGATCTGCCTGGAGGATGCCTGTGTTCCCAGACTTTTTTTTTTTTTTTTTTTTTTTTTAAGTTTTATTTATTTAGGGTGTCTGGGTGGCTCAGTCTGTTAAATGTCTGCATTCAGCTCAGGTTGTGATCCCAGGGTTCTGGGATTGAGCCCCATATTGGGCTCCCTACTCCACAAGGAACCTGCTTCTCCCTCTTACTCTGCCTGCCACTCCTGCTTGTGCACTCACTCTCTCTGTAAAAAACAAAACAAAAAACTTTTTTTTTTTTTTTTTAAGATTTTATTTGTCAGAGAGAGAGAGAGCAGAGGTGGGGGGCAGAAGAAGAGGGAGAGAGAATCCCAAGCAGACCCTGTGCCCAGCGTAGAGCTTAGTGTGGGGCTCCATTCCACAACTCAGAGATCATGACTCAAACCAAAATCAAGAGTCAGTCAGTCAATTGACTTAGCCCCCCAGGTGCCCCTGTGCTTCCAGACTTCTAAATCAAGAGGCTTATGACAGATTTAACATAGGTTTATAATACAGTCAGACCATACCAGGAAATACTGACTTTGAAAAAATGTATTATGGGAATGTTCAAACGTAGATAAAAAAACATGTAATCACTCATCTCCAACATTTACATTATTTTTCTAATTTTGTTTAATCTTCTCCCTCCTTCCTTCCTTTTTATCTTGGAGTATTTTATTTTTATTTTCTTTAAATATATTTTTTTAAATTTATTCATGAAAGAGACAGGCAGAGACACAGGCAGAAGGAGAAGCAGGCTTGGGATCATGACCTGAGCTGAAGGCAGACACAACGACTGGAGCCACCCAGGTCCCCCTATTCTGGAGTATTTTAAAGCACATCCCAAAATCACATCATTTCACGCATAAGTAAGGAATATTTCTAACACTATGGACTTTATTCCCACTGTGACACCAAACAAAGGAATAGCAACTCTTTCGTGCCACCAAACACCCAAACCAGATTCAGATTTTCTGATTTTCTCTAAAATGTGTATGTTTAGGGATGCCTGGGTGGCTTAATGGTTGAGCATCTGCCTTTGGCTCAGGGCGTGATCCTGGGGTCCCGAGATCAAGTCCCATATTGGGCTTCCTGCATGGAACCTGCTTCTCTCTCTGCCTGTATCTCTGCCTCTCACTCTCTCTCTCTCTGTTTCTCATGAATAAATAAACACTTAAAAAAAATAAAGTGTGTATATTTGGATTTTGAATAAGATCCATCATCTAACATTAAAAAAAACCTTTTAAAAAAAAAAAAAAAAAAAAAAAACCTTTTAATGAAAAGTTGAAGTAAATACAAAAGTTAATAGTATAGGAACTTCATCATCAAACTACAACAATAACCAACTCACAACCAATCTTGTTTTATATATATGCCTTTGCCTGTTTTCCTCCTTTTTGGTTGTTGTAAAGCAAACTTCATTTGAAGTTTTCTTAGATATGTTGCTGTATACTTCTAAGTGACAGCAAAGGCTGTGGATAAGTCCTGGATGGAGTGTCCACAGTGTACGACACTGTGGATTTGCTCAGGCATATCACTTGTTTACTGAGCCTGGTGTCCTTGTTCTGCTTTGTGCTGCTCCCCGTTTTGTCAGGGCAGTAAGAGTGTAACATAAGGAGAGTTTATGTACTTTCTATTGCCCTTTAGATTTGCATGGTTGTAATTTGGAGATTAACTTGGATTTGGGAATGAATGAAAAATAGAAAAACTGATGAAATTGATTTAAATTCCTCATGCAAATGCCTTTCTCTCAAAATGCTTCTTCAACTTTGAGTTGTGGTACTTTTGTGGCTGAGCTAGTTAGCCACCTTCTGCTTCATGTGATGGTTGCTCAGTGGGGCTGGTTTTGATTTATGAAGTTTCAGAGATGTGTGAACATTGTGGGAAATCTCACAAACATAGTCTGGGAGTACTAGAAGAGGAAGTTGATAGAGGGAGCTGGTGCCACTCAATGTCAGTTGCAGGGAGAAAGAGAAGAGAAGAGATCCACTGGCCCTGCAACTCAGCCAGTGAGAAGCCATCATTATGCTGAACCCCTGCTTCTCTCCAGGGGACGTTCATTCAAAACAACCCTCCCAGGTTCCTCCTTTCCTGTATTTGTTGGACTTGCCTTTGGATTTGCTGTGGCTTGCTTGTCCGGAATTGGCAATTCTCTGTTGTTCCCCAGTAAACCCATCTTTTGGTGGTAAAATAGCAGTTTTATTTTAAAGGTTAACAGGTGCTACTGCTGTTACGTTTCAGTGTAGCACCACCATGGCCCAGGGGTATGCCAGTTGGCTAATGTCTTGGGCTGCCCTCTCTTTGCCTGTGAAACCACATGTATGCATTGTGGCTGCTCTGTTGAAAGGTAAGTATACTTCATAGTCTAATTGCTGAAAGGCTTATGGAGCACTTTCTAGCTGTCTCATTTAATTTTCATTTCAGCTCTGTGGATGTAGATAACACCATTCCCAGACGGACCAGACTGAAAAGTGATCTAATGTCACAATTCTTTGTATGTGGCAGGACCAAAACTTGGAATCATTTTTTTATATAATCACCCCATTTTGTCATTAACAAACTTGGAGCCTGAATGTCATTGTTAGTGACTGTGGGGTGCTGGGGGCACCCTTGAAGTTCTTCCCATACCTTACTGGGGTCTCTGAGAGGGAAGTGAAGCGATGGGGGCCACCAGAAGCATGGTATATTGCAAATGTGAAGTATTTGAATAAAAAATTTGTGTTAACACTTTGACTTACAAAGGTACGTTGGATTTAATCTAAATTAGGGTAGATCATATATTTTTAAGTTATTTAAATTTCTATGAAAAGTATATCTAGAATAGAAGTTCTAAATAAAAGCTAATGGCAATGTGGGTCATAAAGAACAGATGTGAGGCTCTCAGCAGGTCCTGTCTTAGTGGATTAGACTGGTGAATGCACTGAGTCAGCAAGGCCAGAGCTTAGCTGCGACTTTGGCACGGGAGAAGAGAAGGAGCCCAGGCCCTGGGAACCTGATGGTGGGGCTTTCAGAAGGCTCTGGGGATCTAAGGATAGTGAAGAGAAAAGCATAGTGACTCCATGTAAGTAAGACTTTTAAAATGTACATATTTTTTTTGTCCGAGTAACATAAACTGTGTTAATCAATGCTTGGAAAATGAAGAGGAAAATATGGCCAATAATCTAACAAAATGCTATTAGTCTTTTTAAATGTCTTTTTTATACTAATATATTTTTAATCTTGTAAAATAGCTAAGATTATTACACACAACTTTGATTTTGATTTAATATATGTCAGGCATTTTTCCAGGTGTTTATTCCATCTTCGTTATTGTTCTTAGCAATATGTAATAGTTCTTTCAGTTAAAAGTTAACATCAAGTAGTTTTGTTTTTAAAACTGAAAAGTATGGGCAAAATAATATGAACACTTCTTGGTTTCAGGGCCCAGATAACCTGTTAACATTTTTTTTTTTTTAAAGATAAAGTATATGCATAAAAGATAGTGTGAAAAGTAAAAGCTGCCCCACTATTCCTTTTTTTTTTTTTAAAGATTTTATTTACTTATTCATGAGAGACACACAGAGAGAGGTAGAGACACAGGCAGAGGAATAAGCAGGGTCCCTATGAGGAGCCCCATGTGGGACTTGATCCCAGGACCTTGGGATCACAACCTGAGCCAAAGGCAGATGCGCAACCACTGAGCCACCCAGGCATCCCCCACTATTCCTATCATTCTCTGAAAACAACCACTATTAACATTTTCTCACATGCAGAGAAGAAACATTCCTCTCATTAGCATAGATGTTTATCCTTTTTAGGTCCACAAAGAGCAGCTCGTCATCATTTATACTCTGTTCTGTACTTTGTCTATTTACTGTGTCCTCATAGAAGAGCATTTGGGGTAAGCTTTTAATTTATGGGGTTAGAACGTTTTTTGCTTCTTCTTATTTGCACTCTATTTGAGTATGTGTGCTCCTTTCTGTCTGTGGGCTGCCAGTTTCGCTTTGGAGGAGCATTGACCACCTGGTTTTCTGTGTTGTCCAGCCTCTTCATGCTCAGGCTCTAGTGCTGGGTCAGTGTCCATTGGCTTCGAGCAGAGAATGTGCACACATATCTCATCAAGGAGGTCCTAGACAGTGCCCACTCAGGGGCAGGAAGGCCAGGGTGCTGGAGATCCTGAGTGATGAAAGATCACTTTCATCAGTGAAAGTCCATCTATCTATAAAAAAAAACCTTTTTATCTATTTATAAAAAAAAACCCTTCTTTTCCAGATTCGATTTCAGAAAATACACCTTTGACATGGAGAATAGAGAATGTAATTTAAAAAAATTTTCAGATGTTTAAGTAGGTTTCTCTTTCTCACCCAGCCAATAGTATAGATTAAATAGGGTCTTACAGGACATTTATTTTTATTGCTAGTAGCCGTAGGAATACCTGTTTTCTTAAGAATGAACAAATGGGGATTTTGAGTCTCTCTGTTGAGACTCAAATGTAGACACTGATTATAAAGGGATCTGTAATTAAAAGGTAGCATTAATAATTTATGCTATTTACTGATAAAAGAGAAATAGATCTGGTTTTGTTCTCTTTGCTCGTGAGTGAAGACTCAAGTCAGCAAGTATTGGTATGTTGCTTCTGAAATTCTGTGGAGTACTGAGTTCAATGGATCTTCTCGTTTTAAAGACACTTAGGTTTTCTTTTTTCTTTAATTTTTTTAAAGATTTATTTATTTATTTATGATAGAGAGAGAGAGAGAGAGAGAGGCAGAGACACAGGAGGAGGGAGAAGCAGGCTCCATGCCAGGAGCCCGACGTGGGACTCGATCCCGGGACTCCAGGTTCGGGCCCTGGGCCAAAGGCAGGCGCTAAACCGCTGAGCCACCCAGGGATCCCCAGACACTTAGGTTTTCAATTAATTCATTTCTCTAGTTTAGAACAGTACAGCTGGGTGATGATTATCCTGATTGAATCCCGTATCAGGCTCTCTGCTCAGCAAGGAGCCTGCTTCTCCCTTGTCCTCTGCCCCCTACTTGTGCTTTGCGTGCTCTCTCTCTCTAGTGCACTCTTTCTCTCAAATAAATACATAAAATCTTAAAAAAAATAAAACTGATAATCTAAGATTTTATTTATTTTAGAGAGAAAGTGAGAGTGCTCATACGAGTCAGGGGAGGGGCAGAGGGAGAGATATTCTCAAGTAGACTCCCCACGGAGTACGGAGCCCCACATGGGACCCAGAAATTATGACCTGAGCTGAAACCAAGAGTTGGACGCTCAAACGACTGAGCCACCCAGGCACCACCATCCTCTTAAAAATACTTATTTAGGGCAGCCCAGATGACTCGGCGGTTTAGTGCTGCCTTCAGCCCAGGGTGTGATCCTGGAGACCTGGGATTGAGTCTCATGTCGGGCTCCCTGCATGTAGCCTGCTTTTCCCTCTGCCTGTGTCTCTGCCTCTCTCTCTCTGTGTCTCTCATGAATGAATAAATAAAATCTTTAAAAATAAAAAAAAATAAAAGTATTTATAAAATTTAACAATTCAGTTTTCACCTCATGACAACCATTAGCTGTTATTTTTCTTCAACATTGATTTTGAAAGGATTGAATAAAGTGGCTTTTTATTTTTATATATTTATTTATTTTAAAGATTCCATTTATTTATTCATGAGAGAGAGAGGCAGACACACAAACAGAGGGAGAGGCAGGCTCCGTGCAGGGAGCCGGATGTAGGACTTGATCCCGGGACTCCAGGATCCCACCCTGGGCCAAAGGCAGTCACTAAACCGCTGAGCCACCCAGGGATCCCCTGAATAAAGTGGCTTTATGGACCTTCTTTACCATGAGGGGTAGGGTGGTGTTGCTGGAATAAGACTACCCCCAACCCTGCATAATTGTGTGTGAGGTGTAATAGGATTACATATAAATGTGTGTGAGTGGTGGTAGGATGTCCTGGCTGGCAGAAAGAACACAAAGCAGTCCGTAAACTCAGAGGACACATCATCACAGCTTTTTGTTTTAAAAATTATCTTGTATTTTCTTGGCACTGTGACTGTTGCATACCTTAATATTCTAGTATATGTGCTGCCGAAGCGAGCACTACCTTAATATTCATAAATTGCAATTCTGAAAAAAAATTTAAAAAAAAATTGCAATTCTGAAGAGTTTGTATATGAAGACTGGAGAGAGTATTAACCATGATATTACAGGGATAAAGTGTCTGCAGTGTAGCCTCTCCTACATCAAGCTTCAGCAGTGCTCCTTTTGGCGAGATATTCTTTGAAGCTTTCTACATGCTTCCAGCATCCACTTAAAATTATGCCTTTAGAAACAACTATTTTGGTCAAAAATATTTCTGAAACTGTGTCACCGTGTATCGCCTTCCCAGAGGTGCCTTCACATCCCATCCTGTCCCGATAAGGCCTTTCCTGATGGTTCTACAGACTTTGATTGAAGGTCAGTGCTAGCAACTTGAGATTGCTTTCTGGAGATTTCAGCATGCACCGCAATCACCCCTCTGCCTCCTGCCTGTCCTGTTTTGTAGCTGTGAACAGGCAGCATAGCTGAAAGCAATAACTAACAAACACACTTTTTAAATATATTCCTTATTGGCAAAGGTATTTTTGTTTTCATCAGTAAGTATACATTAAGTTTCTGTAATGTAAGCCAGGTAAATTTATTTGAATGCTTTTGTGCAGAGTAGGGAAGTTTATCTAGTAACTCTTAACAAATAATGCTTCCTGGGTCCTCCAGACAATTTCCCCGAACCATTTCAATCTCAAGAAAATAGCTATTGTTAAATTAAGTATCTGGTGTATATAATATTAACTCTGTCAGTTTTGCATAAAATCTCTGATATGTGTTTGCATTGGGTGTTGAGGCCCTTGGATAAGCAATATTTGCATGTAGGAGCTCATTGTAGTCTTAAGTGATTAAGAGAGGTTGGGGGATCCCTGGGTGGCTCAGTGGTTTAGCACTTGCCTTTGGCCCAGGGCGTGATCCTGGAGTCCCGGGATCGAGTCCTGCGTCGGGCTTCCGGCATGGAGCCTGCTTCTCCCTCCTCCTGTGTCTCTGCCTCTCTCTCTTTCTCTCTCTCTCTCTCTCTCTCTCTCTGTCTATCATAAATAAATAAATAAATCTTTTTTTTTTTTTTTAAAGAGAGGTTGGGGGATCCCTGGGTGGCGCAGCGGTTTGGCGCCTGCCTTTGGCCCAGGGCGCGATCCTGGAGACCCAGGATCGAATCCCACGTCGGGCTCCCGGTGCATGGAGCCTGCTTCTCCCTCTGCCTGTGTCTCTGCCTCTCTCTCTCACTGTGTGCCTATCATAAATAAATAATAATAATAAAAAAATAAAAATAAAGAGAGGTTGGTAATTTTATCTTCAGCTTTGTGATACACTGGTCATAATTACCACTGATTTAACAGTCAGAAATGCAAACCCTGATTACCACATTCCCTTTAGAAAATAAGTGTCTAGCTTAAAGGGTGATTTTATTTTGAGTCTGATTTCAGGAACACTGTTTCATGAGACCGGGTTAGAGGTACTTCTACTGAGCCTAATTTGGTCTATGCCTGTAAGGATGGAGTTACTGCTTCTGAGTTTACTGGGATCTCAGGGCCCATTTTGGTGGGAGAGTGAGATGTCCCTGACCCAGAGGCTTGCTGGATACCACGCTGAGTCCTTTCAGAATTGCTCTGTAAACATTCTGACATCCTCTGTGGGGATCACGGATTCAAGATTGTCAACATGGTATTGAGGTACTGGGTTGTCAAGTTGCCACTCTGCTCGTTTCCTGAACTTGACTATCCCTGGTTTTCTGTATGAGAGATCTTCTAGATCTTCTGTCTGTCTTATGTTCTTGGGTTTATAATGAGACTCTGATCCTTCATGAAAAATGCTTATCAGATTTTTCCTTTTTTAGCCCCCCACCGTCTATTGAGTGGTCTGTTAGACATTGTCATTGTAAAAGCTAGTGGATGATAGTCATATTTTATTAATCCAGCCCTTGGTAGGCACTTTAGAAGTTCTGATGAATGCTTAAGAAAAGTGCTCTGACCTCTAATAAAATTACAGCTCTTAAAATCCCAATTTCCTTTTGTTGTCTGCTTTCCTAAGTTACTCAACCATTGTTTATTAATTTTTTTATGCTTGTATTTCTGTTTCAGATCTCAGATTCCTTGAGTTGGTATTGAAGAGCACTAGGAACCGAAGATGAGTGAACTTGACCAGTTACGGCAGGAGGCTGAGCAGCTTAAAAACCAAATTAGGGTAGGTAGCACATGTGTGCTTAGCTTATTTTATAAATCATTTGGATTTCAGATGAGATGTTTATCTGTTTTGGGAAAGGTGGATTTCAAAATAAGTATTCAGTGTTTTGGATTGAAACTGAATTTTCACTGGCCCAGGATTTGCTAATTAGAACCAGATATTTGGCCTAACACATGGTTTTCAGGGTTTTGTTTTCCAGTATATAGTTAATACCTACAATGTTTTCATAGAATTTGTAAATGTCTCTCTATATATTATTTTCTTAACCTTGGGAATTCATTCATGACATTATTTTGGTCACTATGTAGAATGTAGTGTTTGCTTCCCTCCCTTGTGACTGTTGAGGACAGGAAACTTGTTTAAAAAAAAGAGTATTAACAACGATGGTGGAAGGTGTCTCAGGTGTGCCCAGGGTATCCAAGGATCCTGGGTTGGATGCTGGCACCTGCAAGTTTACGTAGGCTGTTAAATGAGAGCAGGCACATCTAGCCGGAGATACAAACACCTACATGTCATTTAGCCACCCTGTACAACAAGTAGCTCCCAGAGTTCTACAGCTTTTAATCCCAGCCTGTCACTGGTGTGTGATGTCCCCCTGTAGAGCCCATGCACTTCTGAAAAGGCAGGACTGGGAGGGATCTGAAGTCATGGATTCTGTTCTCCCATTTTGTGAGACAGTACTTGAACACTTTCTAGAGAAACATTAAATACAAGTACTTGTACCTGTTCTCACACTGTTTATAAGAAGACTAAGAAAAGGAGGGGTGGACCCCCAGAAAAACCATCCTGAGGACATTGAGGCAGATTTATGTCCATTTGATGAAGGGGCTTCTCAGGCCCAGCTCTTCTCAGAGCATCATTTTTTAGTATGTGTCTAAATAGCAGTTTATTTTTCTGAGTCCACTGTAAGGATGGAGCCCAATCCCTTTCAAAAGGACCAGCTCTGTGTTCAGAAAGCCTGGTGATAACTGGGGAAAGGAGCCTCAGCATCAGGGTAGCCAAGTTTTTTTTTTTAAGCTTGAGAAAAGATAATGAATTTTTTAAAGATCTACAGCCAAGAGAAAACAAAGTGTCTTTCAGGTTTTAAATCCTAACATTCAAATGATTGGATATAGCTCAATAAAAATAAGGAAGACTTGGTGTCTTTAGTGGTTTGCTCTGATCAGACTTGTTTAATATGGCTGTCTACCTTCCAGAATATAGAAATCAGAATTTTGTTTTTCTAGTAGCTATAAATTATTATTTAGAAGTTGTTCTTAGTGGATTTGGATCTGTTCATGGCAGATAAAGGAGGTTTGTGTGGCATAGGTGAAAGAGATCCAAGTTTTGGGGGGTGGGGGAGAAAGCCTGAGAGTTAATGTTATATATCTTTTCCCACTTTGTAGAGCCAGTTATACTGTGAACTGCAGGCCATCCTCCCAGGAGACAGGGCTATCCTGTAGCCAGCTGTGGGGTTTGAAAGTGTGAATAGAGGGGCGCCTGGCTGGCACAGTCGGGGAAGCATGTGACTCTTGGTCTGGGGGTTGTGAGTTTGAACCCCACCTTGGATAGAAAGATTACTTAAAATCTAGAAAAAATTAAAAATAAAAATGTGAAAAATATGTGGAATCCATTTTTAATAGATGTAGCCAGGTTAGTCAGAAGAGCATGCAACTCTTGATCTCAGGGTTGTAAGATCGAGTCCCATGTTGGATATAGAGATTACTTAAAAACAAAATCTTTTTGTTATTACTTATTTTTTAAAAAGATTTTTATTTATTTGTTTATTTGCTTATTTATTTATTTGAAAGAGAAAGAGTGCATGCACTCTTGAGTGGGAAGGAGGGGCAGAGGGAGAAACAGACCCCCCACTGAGTAGGGAGCCCTTGCAGGGCTCTGTCCCAGGACCCTGAGATCATGACCCCAAGCCAAAGGCAGACTTCCAATCAAGTAAGCCACCTAGGCACCCCCAAAATAAAATCTTTTAAAAATAAAAATTTAAAAATAGGTGTTTTTATTATTTCACATTCCTTTTTTTATACCAAGCCTTGAGATTTCAGTGTGTCCTACAGTGAACGACAGGCCTCAGCTTGTCTTGCTAGATTTCATGTTCTTGTGGCTCCACTCTGGACCATCCTGAGGATTGCTCCTGAACTGCAGCCTTCTGTACACCCACCAGCCCAGGCCAGTCTCAGGAGCTAAGTAAGTCTGTGCTGGTTTCTTTTTACAGCACAGGGTCGGACAGCAAAGTCTATTGCACCAAATAGGTGACTTTCTTTCAGAAAGAAAAAATTAAAAAAAAAAATACCCTTTTTTTCCTGAATGCCCAAGAAATACATACTTGTTAAAGAATGCAGGGAACAGGAAATCAAACAAGCAGTGGTGGATGATTCTAAGAGGCTTTGGTTTTTTTATTTATTTATTTATTTATTTATTTATTTGTTTGTTTGTTTACTTGCTTATTTATTTATTTATTGATGAGAGAGAGAGAGGCAGGGACACAGGCAGAGGGAGAAGCAGGCTCCATGCAGGGAGCCCGACCTGGGACCCCAGGATCATGCCCTGGGCTGAAGGCAGGCGTTAAACCACTGAGCCACCCAGGGATCCCCCGAGGCTTTGGTTTTCTTAGATTTTTTTTTTTTTTTTTTTTAAGCTGAAAGATGCCAAGGACCATCTCATCCCATTATTTATTTCTTTATGAATGCATGCATGCAGGCTCCACATTCAGTGTGGAGCCCAGCACGGGACTTGAACTTGCAACCCTGTAATCAAGAGCTGAGCTGAGATCAAGAGTTGGGCATTTAACTGACTGAGCCACTGAGGCAGCCCTCTTCCCACTTTAGATTGTGAGGGAACACAAATTTTCAAAAAGATACTGATCAAGCCATTGCATGACTTAAAGTACATGAGCTAATTGATGGATTATAGAAAAACTCGGAAATGTACGGTGCAAATTGTTTACAAAGCCACTGTACCAACCCATGCAAGTGAGGAGACTCAGAGTTTGTGACAGTCCCAAGTGTTAACTGTCTAGCAACTGAGCAGATCAGGTGATTTCCTGGGGGCCCAAGTAGAAAGAAACCTCACTCTGCAGGGAACTGAGTGATCACTGCCTTGGATGTACTCTGGTTTAAGGAAACAAAAGAGAGGGCCATTGTTGTCTTCAATGGCATTTCTCATCACAGCCAGCATAGAAACCTTTGCATAAATAATTTATCCATTATCCACATTTTCACCGGTCCATTCAATTGGAAATTAATCTGAAAGATGGTAGAAATTTGTCTTTAGGAAGCAGTTAACAGAGATTGCTTCCATTAGGAGAATTCTTCCAGCTTGTTCTGAGAAATGCTGCACTCAGTGGCATAGACATTTGGTTAAAATGAAGACTGAATTGGAGTTCTTGGTGTTTAGTTTTAAAATGGCTTTTCCCTCCTTTTACCGATAGTATCACCACGGTCTGTTGTATGGTGCAGTGTGAAATCCAGGTTGATCTTTGGATGCTAATCAAGGTGAAGTTGCTTAAGTCCCATGATTTATTTTTTCACTTAAAAAATTCTCATTATTCTCTTTTAAAACTAAAATCCATGTATAACATTAATAAGAGTGGTGTTCAGAAATAAAGTTAATAAACTCAGTAGTTGTCAGATTCCCTGATGAAAGACTTGCTACTCCGGACCTTCCATCTGCTTGCTCCTTACCCCAAATTTAGGTGCTGGCATAGAAGTACTTGATGATACAGTTTTTGGTGTTTTAATTATTTAATCCATTAAGTAGAATTAATTAAGCAGAATGACTTCTAATAGGATAATTAAAGCTGAATTTGAAATTTAGATCTTTGGTATGTTTATAATAATAATGTCTTTGAGTACATTTCCATGTTCTCTGCTAATAAATATTTCCTCCAGTTTCATGCAATAAAAATAATTCACAGTAAGGTAGTTTGTCCTTAGAGAACGGTGTCCTGGGACCCACCTCCCCACCCTACCCCCCCCCTTCCCCCCCCCCCCCCCCCCCCCGGCCAATCCCCACCAACTGCGAGCCTGTAGGTATGTGCAAATAAATGCTGTACTTTCAAAAGTACATAATGAGATGACTGCATAATAGATACATTTTTTCATATTAGAAATTTGTCATAATTTCCTTTGAAATTACTCCTGCACTCATATTTTTACCCCTTTCAAACTATTGTTTCATTTTCCTTCATAATGTGTAACTTTCTATTTTGTGTATTTCCTAGTAAATTTGATCACTTAGGAACAATAAAAACTTCTTGGGATCCCTGGGTGGCGCAGCGGTTTGGCGCCTGCCTTTGGCCCAGGGCGCGATCCTGGAGACCCAGGATCGAATCCCACATCGGGCTCCCGGTGCATGGAACCTGCTTCTGCCTCTGTCTCTGCCCCCCTCTCTCTCTCTGTGACTATCATTAAAAAAAAAGATTAAAAAAAAAAAAAAAAAAAAAACAAAACTTCTTAGTTAGCCTTAGAATATCCCTTTGTAGTTGTTACCCACTTCACAATATCATTTTATAGATAAGAAAACAGATAACAGGGGATCCCCAGATGGCTCAGCTAAGCATCTGCCTTTGGCCCAGGGCGTGGTCCTGGAGTCCCGGGATCGAGTCCCACATGGTCTCCCTGCATGGAGCCTACTTCTCTCTCTGCCTGTGTCTCTGCCTCTCTCTTGGTGTGTCTCTCATGAATAAATAAATAAAATCTTAAAAAAGAAAGAAAAGAAAAAACAGATAACAGATATGACAGCCAGAAAGTCTTACCTGAATTTGATTATCTTGACTCCAGATCCTTTGCTCATAGACTTTAACGTCAGGTATTGTTGGCCTTGGAAACAAAATCCTTAGTTAACATGATCCGGAGGGACATCCAGTACTTTTATAATTCTTTTTTTTTTTTTTTTAATTTTTATTTATTTATGATAGTCACACAGAGAGAGAGAGAGAGAGGCAGAGACACAGGCAGAGGGAGAAGCAGGCTCCATGCACCGGGAGCCCAACGTGGGATTCGATCCAGGGTTTCCCGGATCGCGCCCTGGGCCAAAGGCAGGCGCCAAACCGCTGCGCCACCCAGGGATCCCCATCCAGTACTATTTTGGACTTTTTTCTCTGGGCCCCGTGGCTCCTGGGCTGTTAGAGTAAGTGAGGTCCAAATGCAGGTCTGTGGAAAAGTACAGGAGCCTTGGCAGGCAGGAGAGGAAGCAGCACCCACTTGTGGGGTTTCTCTGATGCCACCCAGCTTCCAGTGTGATCCTCCCAGCACAGGCTCCATTTCTGGGGTCACAGGGGTGTTGTGCTGGTTATAAGGTGATCTGCTGGCCTCAAATGTATTGGGTGCCATTGATGCTCTATTCGTTGTAACTTGGAACACATATAGCAAGACTGCCAGCGGCCTTAGACTGTGTCTGAACAGAGCAATGGAGAGAGGATGCCATCCTCTTCCTTTCTACTTTTGCTTCTAACAGTTTGTAGAGGTGCTCTGAAACTCTGATGTGAAGACCTGGGATTGAACGTATATGAAACGTTACTAACTTCCCCTTTGTCCTTCTTATTTCTTAGGATGCTAGAAAAGCATGTGCAGATGCAACTCTCTCTCAGGTAAGGACCCATTTATGCAGAGGCACCTGCTTGGCATTGGGCTGGCCTACCTACACTTAGTACGTTGAAAGTGATCTGTGCTTGAGACATTTTCATTCAGAAGGCACAGGAAATAGTGTTTTTTGGATGAAAAATAAATGTCTCACAAGCCTTTCTAAACTCCAGTTTGGCAGATCCTCAAAAAGTTGCACATAAAATATGAACCAACAGTTCTACTCCTAGATATATACCCAAAACTGGTGCTCAGACAAGTACATGTACACATGTGTTCTTAACAACAGCACTCTTCACAGTTTCCAAAAGGTGGAGACAACTACAGTCTCTGTGAACAGAAGAGCGAATAACAAAGTGGTCCATTCACATAGCAGAATATTCTTTAGCCATAACAAAGAATGCTTTACTGATATGTTTAGTATCATGGATGAACCTCAAACAAGATCCCAGTGAAAGCAGACATATAAGGTCACATAGTGTAGAATTCCACAGATAGGAAAGGTCCAGAGCAGGCAGATCCAAGGAGACACAAAGTTTATGAGTGGTGCCAGGAGTTAGGAATGGGGTGGAGAATGACTATGGGGTTTCCTGCTGGAGTATGAAAACATGCTGGAACTAGGTGGAGGTGATGTGGTGATTGTACAGAGGTGATAATGTGCTAAACACCATGGAACTGTTCACTTTAAAATGGTGAATCTCATCTCAAGAAAAAGTTTTTATCCAAAGAATTAAACAGAAATGTGAAATAAAAATTACATTCCTACTTCTCCTGAGGCTGATTAAATGTTTTACGTCCCAGTGCTTTAGGGTATGCACTTTAATTGGGGTTAAACAGTAAGTTAAAGAGAAACTTATACTGCATAGAGTTCCCAAATTTGAATTCTCAGATATACTTTGTGTACTTTGAATTGTACATTTTTTAAACTCATTATTGAGGTGCTTGATTGGCTGAGGCAATAGATCATGAACTCTTGATTTCGGGGTTGTAAGTTTGAGCCCCACATTGGGGATTTAAGTAGAGATTACTTAAAAATAAAACCTTAAATTTAAGACACAAACCATTATTGTCATACACTTAGTCCATTTGGCAACTGAGAATTGTTAATGTCCATTCTTTACATGTTGGGGTGAGTCCGCAGGTTTCCATGTCCAATTCTGTGCCATAGCAACACTATTTCTAGTCACTGCTGGGTGTTGTCCAGATCAGTGCCCAGCCTGGTCGCTGTGGATAGTGTGTGAACAGCAGGCCTGTGTTCAGTGTGATGGAGGCTGATGGAACTGTAATTTGGAAGGAGAGCAAGCGTACAAGGACTAGGGACAGGAGGAGCTGGGCCTGGCTGAACAGTTAGAGAGAGGAAGGAGGGAGTGTTGGGGAAGTCAACACACCTGTGGACCCACACAGGGGTTGGGGGATCAGAGATCCTGAAGAACGAGTAGAACAGTGGACCTTATACACATCAGGACAGGAAGGAGGGTGCCATGGGTTGCAGGAGAAGTCCTGGTGCAGAGCTGCCTAGGTGCCTGGCAGGAACCAGGGGTGGGGTAAGGGGTGGACACAGCACCATGAGTGAGCAGCATAGCCAGAATGAGGGTGGTGGGAGAGGAGAGGAGGCCTCAGGTGAGGTCACTTCGGACAGATTGTTAATTTGCGGTAACTTTTATTTTTAAGATCACAAACAACATCGACCCAGTAGGAAGAATCCAGATGCGCACCAGGAGAACGCTGAGGGGGCATTTGGCCAAAATTTATGCCATGCATTGGGGCACGGATTCCAGGTGTGTGGGAACATGAACAAAACATAGTGCTTGATACACTCGAGGATTGTTCTGGATTTTGAGGAAATACAACCTGAACTCATCTGCTGTTACTTATATGGGAAAAATGAGGTTGTCAGATATCTGGGCAGGCCAGGTATAGCATCACAAATGCAGATTCCCTGTCCGTGGTTCCACTCACCTGGGCTAATGGTACACTGTCGCTTCTTCACCACCCTCATCACATCTCTATGAGCTGTGACCCCCACCTTTGCACTCCCAGCTCCACTGTGCTATGCCTGTGTGACCTTGAGGAGGTTACACAGTATCTCTACGCCATGGCTCCCTGTCTCTGTCTCTCCAGCCTGTTCCTCATGACTCCGTGGTCCCTACCCTCTTGTGGTTTCAGGGTCCTGGCTCAGGGATCATAAACCTGCCCAGTGGTGTGAGGAAGATTAAGTGTGTTGAGCCTTACAGCAGCGAATAAAAGCATCCTGAGCACTGTGCACAGGTTTGCTACTGGTTTTCTTGGAGCCCATGTAGAGCAGACGTGTGGGAGTGCATGTCTTAGCTGCTACCATCATTCTGTCCTCTGGCCTGTCTGCCTACCTTCCTTTTATCTATTGTCCCAACAAGAAAATCCCCCTCAGATGCTCTTTGCTTTTAACTTCTCCTTATTGGGACTTCTTTCCCTCTGGGTGGTTCATCTCCATCATGACCTGGTCCTTCCTTCCCATCCCTCTCCACACTTCTTTCCCTTAGAGGCTGCCGGAGAATCTCTCTCTTCTGCCTTTTCCACCTGAATAATTAAATAACAAGCTGTGTGATTTACTGGCTATAACATGCTCTTTCTAATACCCGATGTATGATTCTCAAAATGCCTTTGTTTGAGTCGCATTATTTTGTGTTTGTGTCAGAGAGGAATTGCTTGGTTTTCTCTTTGTTCATGAAATTGTCTGCTATAGAGTGTAAACAGCTACAGAACAAAAGAATCTATCTTTAGTTTGTTCTATACACTGTTCCATACAATTTCAAATGCAAATGAGAGCTAACTTTGATCATTTTAATGATGGCAATAATCAGAAAAACTAAGAAAAGGGAAAGAAAATGCCCTTGCTAATCAGTCTGCCTTGGAATTTGTTATCAAAAGAAGACAGTAACCAAATGGTATATTGCCTCCAGGGCTTTTCTTCCATCTGTTGGAATATCAGTGTCCTGGTCTGACAGGACATTTACTAGGTAGTACTACAGCTCGGTTAAACTCAGAGCCAGTCTAGCCTGGTCCTTGGGAAGCTGGTACTCTTGGCTCACTAAGCAGTTTGCTCTCCTGCAATAACTGGGCTCTAGTTTGGGGAGTTGCAGAGGTGACACATCACTTGTGTCTTGGAGTCACTGGGAGCTACAGGGAATCTGCAGGCACTTCTGCGAATGAGGAGAGGGCGCAGCGTGAGGCAGGAGGGCAGATGGACACTAGATCATCTAGCTTCCCAATCACTATGTGCAAGGCTTTATGTTCCATATGATTCAAACACAAATTGCACTTTGAAAGCTTCAGAGTCAGAAGGAAGAAGAGCAAGGGCATGAATAAGCACCAAATTCAGGATGATGGTCACCCCTTAAAGGAGGGGTAACATACTTTAAAAATCAATCAATCGGGATCCCTGGGTGGCGCAGTGGTTTAGTGCCTGCCTTTTGCCCAGGGCGCGATCCTGGAGACCCGGGATCGAATCCCACGTTGGGCTCCCGGTGCATGGAGCCTGCTTCTCCCTCTGCCTATGTCTCTGCCTCTCTCTCTCTCTGTGACTATCATAAATAAATAAAAATTAAAAAAAAATTTTTTTTTAAATATTTAAAAATCAATCAATCAAAGTAAATTAAAAAAAAATAAAAATAAAAAGGCAGCCCGGGTGGTTCAGCAGTTCAGTGTCGCCTTTGGCCCAGGGCATGATCCTGGAGACCAGGGATCAAGTCCTATGTCGGGCTCCCTGCATGGCGCCTGCTTCTCCCTCCGCCTGTGTCTCTGCCTCTCCCTCTCTCTGTGTGTCTCTCATGAATAAATAAATAAAATCTTTAAAAAAATAATAATAAAAAGGGGGGGTAACATGGAAGACCTTGTGGGGGTTGGTGGGTGGTGTTGTGGTCTTGTTCTGTTTCTTGGATGGCGTGGTGGGCACATGTGTAC
This sequence comes from Canis lupus baileyi, assembly GCF_048164855.1. Classification (NCBI taxonomy): domain Eukaryota; kingdom Metazoa; phylum Chordata; class Mammalia; order Carnivora; family Canidae; genus Canis; species Canis lupus. Next base: position 32,157,671 of record NC_132840.1, read on the forward strand.
TTGTTTTATAGCTGTTTTTGAAACTGCACAGTTGTGTTTCATAGTGCCCTTATGTGAGGACCCTATTGTATAATTACAAACAAAAGAAAATGAAAAATGATATTACAGAGGATCTCTACTATCCAGAGCCTTTCAGACATTATTTTTTCTGGATAGCTATATTTTTCCAGATAGGTAAATTTTTGTCTCTTAAAAGTCCAAAATATTTTTTCGTGATACTAGGCTGTAAATTCATGAATACCAATTTTCTTATCATGTTTGTATAGTTTATAGATACTTTCAAATTGTTGTACTGATTAATTTATTTTCAAAACCACAAGGAGAGGGATCCCTGGGTGGCGCAGCGGTTTAGCGCCTGCCTCTGGCCCAGGGCGCGATCCTGGAAACCCGGGATCGAATCCCACGTCAGGCTCCCGGTGCATGGAGCCTGCTTCTCCCTCTGCCTATGTCTCTGCCTCTCTCTCTCTCTCTCTCTCTGTGACTATCATGAATAATAAAAATTAAAAAAAAAAAAAAACAAAAACAAAACCACAAGGAGAGCCCACAAGAGATTCATGCATATGCATGTGTCGATGTATATTATATATATCTTTATGTTTATCAACATAATAATTTATACTTAATTCTACTTTTTAGAATAGTTGAGTCTATTTCAGTTGAGTCTTTTTCAGTTGAGTTAATGTGAAACTTTTTCTCCCCTTTCTAAAGTCTGCTGAAGTTCTTGTTATAATTGTGAGGGAAAAACAGCTGGCCCAGCTAGGCCTGAGAGCCCTCCGTCCTCCAAGTAAATGAGGGGTCAGAGGCATTTGGATGTGGGCCTCTATTCAGCCTCTGTTCTCAGCTTCCTGGAGCCCTCACTTCCTTGCCGGTTCTTGCCTGTGTGTTCTGGGTGGATGGTGCCTCATAGTAACTGACTTGTGAATAGCTGAAGGTTCCAGGGGTAGAATGAACCCAGTTCTCCAGCATTTGTTCTGTCTCAGATTAAGAAGTGTCCTCTGTCACCTTCTGGAGGATCATCGGACAGCTTAACATTTCTCTAACCCCTGGGTGAGTCAGCATATATTAAGCTCTCTGACCAGGAGACCTTTTCTAAAGGTGACCCTCCTAGAGGATGAGCTTCTTTACATTGGCTTGAATATTCCCTTCAAAGCCTGTGTAAAGGGCTAGCCAGAAATTGAGCAGCAGAGTGAGCCTTATTCTTTTATGTGGAAGGAAATCGCTTTTAAGTGCCTAATATGTTTGTTACTGAACCCAGGTGCAGGACTTGGCTTTAAGAAACTGCATCTGAAAAATGATAGGATTTGACCTGCACTTACTTTGGTTCTGTGATAAATTTTGCTGTGCACCACTGAAAACATTTGTGTTATTTGCCAGACTCCTTGTTGATTCCTTATAAAGGAAGTTTGAGCATCAGAATATGGAATTTGATGCAAAATGTCACAGCTGTCAGAATATCTTGAGTAAGTTTTACCTCTAGGTTTTGATCAGTTTATTAAGCCAAATATGCTCTTGGCTGAAATGATCAAAACCTATGTTTGATTAAAATCTTTACAATTAAAAATCTCTTGGGGTGGTGGCCATGTGGCCCTGTCCTCACCTCACCCAACGTGCTGTTTGCAGGTACCTAGATGTCCTGGGGCAGAGGTTTAAAGACCCTTGATGGGGGCACCTGTTCCCCTCCAATTGGGACACTTGGGCTTATGGGGTGTTCAGAGGCCTGGTCCTTCTCCCCCTGGTCTGCCCCTGCCACTGTCCTCTCCTGCAGTAGGAGGGGCCATATGAAGCCTGGCTCTCTGTAAACATGTCCTTGTGGGAGGTGGGAAACCCTGGGGGCATGGCCAGGATGTTATGTTTAAAAAAAAAAAAATTTAATCTATTGTTATTTTACCATGCTGTGGTGTATCTCTGCCTAGCATTATGAATAGAGCCTCCTTGCCATTCTTTCAAAATAGCACATTCTATAGGACAGAGTTCTTAGGGAGTCTTATGAGTAGCTTGGTTCCCAGAATTACTCTGTCCCTTTGCCCATTAGTCATGCTTTCCTTCTGCAGTATCCTAACTTAATTCTACAAATATAGACAGCAACTTTTCAACACAGGATCCCAAACTTAGCAGTTACCCAAAGCAAGAAAATAGTCTTGAAGAAAATTCATGACAGTTACTATTCTCTACTGCTGGACAAGACACGATTCTGCTGTAGTTTGTCATCTCTTTGCAAAGCAGGTGGGAGGTTAAGCACCTCCTTAACGTTTCTAGGAGACCTGGATTCCAGATTTAGCTCAGTCTGGGAAATTTTCATGGTTTTAGTTTTGTTTCGTTTTTTTTTTTTTTTTTTGGTGAGAAATGTCTCACAAATTTGGGATATCTAAAAGCTGATTATTCTTTACTATCTAAGCTTTCTGTGTGTCAAATGGAACATAAAGTTATATACTGAATATTTTCTGCCACCTTTAGTTCTTGAAAGATCTGTATGTCTTAGGGCGCCTGAGTGGCTCAGTAAGTGAAGCGTCTGCCTTCGGCTCAGGTCATGGTCCCAGGATCCTGGGATCGAGCCCCGTGTGAGGTTCTCTCCTTGGCAGGGAGCCTGCTTTTCCCTCTCCCTCTGCCTACCGTTTCCCCTCCTTGTGGGCATGGTGTGTCTGTCTGTCTGTCTGTCTCTCTCTGTCAAATAAATAAATATTTTTTTAAATTAAAAAAACAAACAAACCTGTCTTAGCTCACCAGAGTGGCTTTGGTGATCTAGTCTTCATTTGAAGACAAGCACTCTTGAATTTGAATTATTATTTGTGGGAGTATTTTCTTTCATGCTTTCAAAGTTGAGTTAACAATTTAGACCTTTTTATTTATTTTATAAATCAGTGTGCTTTGTCTCAAACAAGTGTGACACTGAAGTGTGTGTTCACAGTCACTAAGATTCAGATTATACGGTTGACTTTGTGTGATACCTGTGTTGCTCTGGTACTGATGAGTTTTCTATTGTCCTCTCCCTGTAGGCTTCTGGTCAGTGCCTCACAGGATGGCAAACTGATCATCTGGGATAGCTACACCACAAACAAGGTAAGGATGGCAGGGTCCCTTCCTGACAAACCCACTCAGGAGGCGGTAGGCTTCTAACTTCCTGTCCACTTGTGTAAAACACATCATACAGGATAGGGAGGGGATCACAGTGAATTTTGTTTTTAGTGTGAAGCCCAATCAGATAACTAGTGCATGCTAGTTTAGCATGCTATTGGTCTCTTCTGCTGCAGTTCATGGTCTTGTTGCAGGGCAGGGGGGGAGGTAAGTCCCTCCTTAATAGTTCTGAGAGATATGGATTCCAGAGTTAGCTCAGGCTGAGAAATTTCATGTTTTATTTAAAGATGTAGAAATCCAGCTTTTCGTTTAGTTATTAGTTTTTACAAGAGATAACCTGAAAGGCAGTAAGTATACTTTCAAGTATAAATTAAATCCTTTTAAACAGTCCAAAGTACTGTCACTGGGTCCATATATATTAGAAGATCAGACTCTGTCGTATTTTACTGGAGATCTAAGATTGCAGTATTTGTAATAAGTCTATCCTAAATATGGGGAAGTCTGTGGCAGGATTAATTACAATGTCTAGTCTGGTTATTTCACTAAAAACATTTTGTTTCATAAGTCAGTGTAGAGCCATTTTGACAGGCCAGTGAACTGTTTTCTTTTTAACATATAACCTGGATTAGGAGGCTCTAAAGCTATTACTTAGGTGCATACCTAACCATAAATTGTGACCTTAACAAAACTGTAGATTAAATTTGGTGTGCAGCAGTGGATATTTTTTTTAAAGCTGAAATCAAGAGTCAGATGCTTAACCAACTGAGCCACCCAGGCGGCACGTGGATTTGTAATTAAATTAGTACTTTATCTGACTAGTCACATGTATAAATTATTTTCAAAATAACTCTGGCTGTTGTTTGGCTCTATCGCATTCTATGCTATGAAAGTTGTAGACTAGAAATAGAATCATAGTGTCCCTAGTTAATGTTTTTGAACTTGAGTGTGTCTGCCTCATCTGTGTTCTGTCACTTAGGTCCATGCCATCCCTCTGCGTTCCTCATGGGTCATGACCTGTGCATATGCCCCTTCTGGGAACTATGTGGCCTGTGGTGGCCTGGATAACATTTGCTCCATTTACAATCTGAAAACTCGTGAAGGGAATGTACGTGTGAGCCGTGAACTGGCCGGACATACAGGTACATGTTCTCACCAGTAACCTCATAGTTGGAGATGTTTGCCTGCTGTGTGTTATATGCTTTGGACACTCACCTCTTATCAATAATATTTAATAAGGTTGGTTGTAATAATAGTGAGAAACATTCTGAAAATGAAATCAAAGATAGGCTTTTGATATGCCTTCACTGGTAAGAAGCCTTTGGATTGAGGATCTTAGGGATCACTGCCTCATCCTGACAGCCACCTTTTTTTATTTTATAGAAACATTGCTTAATCTGTTACCTTCTTCTAAACCATCTTGTATTCATGAGTGCCTTTCCAGGAGGGTTTCCTAATCTACACGTGCATTTATACACATATACGTATGCGTACACACACATATACATGTATGGATCCAACCTGGTCCTCTAATACACTTTGTACCAATGAGCACTCTTGTTGAAAAGGAAACAGAAAAGAGTCCTTGTAGGCTGTTCCTTTGAATACAGCCAGCTTTAAGAGTTAAATGGTTATTATTTTGCCAAGTTTAGTTTACCTGTGACACTTGTTCATAACAAAAAGAGGTCTCATCCTAATATTTTACTTATATGGCCGTCTGCTCAGTTCTTACGGTTACACCCTGCTATACTCACCTACTACACCTGCAGCCAAAGAAATGATCAAAAGTAATGAATAATACTACTTTTGACTCTAGTTAAGCCTTCTGTTAAATTAATTTTAGCCAGATAATATGTGCATGGTCCCTTTTTTTTTAATTTGTGTGATATTTTTTTTGTTTGTATTAAAGTATAACTAGCATATGGTATTCTGTTAGTTTTAGGTGTGTAATATAATAGAGTTTCAGGTATAATCATTTAACATTTGTATACATCTCTCAGCGTTCGCCACAATAAGTGTGCTTAACCCTGTTTATCTGTTTCCTCCCTCCCTCTTCACCCTCCCCTCTGGCCACCACCATTAGATCATACAGTTATCCTTTTTAAAGATACGTTCCGGGATCCCTGGGTGGCGCAGCGGTTTGGCGCCTGCCTTCGGCCCAGGGCGCGATCCCGGAGACCCGGGATCGAATCCCACGTCGGGCTCCCGGTGCATGGAGCCTGCTTCTCCCTCTGCCTGTGTCTCTGCCTCTCTCTCAATCTCTCTGTGACTATCATAAATAAATAAATAAAAAATTAAAAAAAAAAAAAAAGATACGTTCCCTGGGGGGATCCCTGGGTGGCTCAGCGGTTTAGCACCTGCCTTCAGCCCTCCTTGATCCTGTAGTCCTGGGATCGAGTCCCACATCGGGCTCCCTGCATGGAGCCTGCTTCTCCCTCTGCCTGTGTCTCTGCCTCTCTCTCTCTCTCTGTCCGTCTCTCATGAATAAATAAAGTCTTAAAAAAAAAAAAAGATATGCTCCCTGTATTTCATTCATTTCTGCCCTGCATTATCCCACCCTCTGCTTGCTTTGGGTTTGCTTTCTTCTTGATTTTCTAGCTTCTTAAGGTGGAATCTTAGACCTTTCCTTTTCAAATAGTAGCACTTAAAGCTATAAATTTCTCTTTGAACAGGGCTTTAACTGTATTATCATTCAGCTTGAAGTATTTTTAATACCCTTTTGATTATTTCTTTGATTCATGGGTTATTTAGAAGTATGAAGTTTAATTTTCAAGTACCTGGAGTTTTTATTTATTTATTCCTTAAATAACTTATTTATAATTGAATTCTATTATGTTCAGAGAATATATTCTGTGTCGAGTCTTTTCAGTTTGTTGAGACTTGTATTTAATGGAGCAGATAGTCTGTCAAGATGAGCATGTCACATACACTAGGAAACCAGGTCTGTTTTGCAGTTGCTGGGCAATGTTCCAGGTGTGTTCATTCAAGCCAGACTTTTGATCCTGTTCACATCTCCCAAAACTTCATCTCTGTGAACTGCTGGCAGTAGATGTTAAGGGCCCTGATTATGGATTTAATACTTTCTTCCTTTAATTTTGGCAATTTTTGCTTCATATGTTTTGAGTTCTGTTAATAGAGCATATACATTTATGGGTGTCATGTCTTCCTGATGAATTGTTCCTCTTAACATGATGAACTGCCCCTTTTCCTCTCAGAATATGATTAATATTTTTTGTTGTAAGTCTACTTTATTTGATGTCAATAGAGGCATGCCTGATTTCTGTTGTTTTCATGTTTTTTTTTCCATCCATTTTCTTTCAACATAACTGTATCTTTGTAAGTAGGGTTCCTTATGACAGCATATAATTGGGTCTTGCCTTTTATCCATTCTAAAGGGTTCTGCCTGTCAGTGGTATTGGTTCATTCCTGTTTCATGTGACGTGCATACAGTTGGATTTAGCTCTGTCGTGTCACCACTTGCTTTGCTTCCCTGCCTTCCTTTGGGTTAGTTTACTAACCTAAATTCTTAGAATACTAGTTGAGTTTATCTGCTGGCTCGTTTGGTTTCCTTTTTGCATTAATTTCTAGTGGTTTATCTAGGGATTACAATGTACATTCATAACTTTTCACGGTCCACTCAGTTAATATTGTATCAATTCATATAAAATAGTAGAGTCTTGCAGCTGGAAAGGTCTATTTTTATGCCCTTCCTCATTCTTTTTTTTTTTTTTTTTAATTTTATGTATTTATTCATGAGAGACATAGAGGGAGGGAGGGAGGCGAGACATAGGCAGAGGGAGAAGCAGGCTTCTCACAGGGAGGGAGCCAGATGCAGGACTCAATCCTGGAGCCAAAGCCAGACACTCAACCGTTGAGCCACCCAGGCATTCCTACCCTTCCTCATTCTTAAAAGTTCTTTTTTTTTTTTTTTAAAGAATGAGAGAGAGCACAAACAGGGAGGGTCAGAGGGAGAGAGAATCTTAATGAGACTCCACACCCAGCACAGAGCCCAACGCTGGGCTCAGTCTCACACCCTGAGGTCATGATCTGAACAAGAAACCAAGAGTTGGACACTCGACCAACTGAACCACCCAGGGACGCCAAAGTTTTTTTTTTTTTTTTAAGTTTTTATTTTACTTTATTGTTATTATTTTTAAAGATTTTATGTATTTAATTCATGAGAGGCACAGCAGAGGGAGAAGCAGGCTCCCTGTGGGGAGAGCCTGATGCAGGACTTGATCCCAGGACCCCGGGATCACACCCTGAGCTGAAGGCAGATGCTCAACCACTGAGCCACCCAGGCGCCCCTTTATTTTATTTAAGTAAATTCTACACCCAACATGGAGCTTGAACTCACAACCCTGAGATGAAGTGTTGGGTGCTCCATGGACTGAGCTAGCCGGGTGCTCCTGTTTTCCTTCATTTTTGAATGGTATTTTTGCTGGATATTTTGATTTCTGGGGTTGACATTTTTTCTTTTAGCACTTTAAAAATTTTTTTGTATTTATTATGCTTCAACATCTTGAATTTGTAAAGTTTTGTCTTTTACTAAATTGAGGACATTTTAGGCCATGTCCTCAAATATATTTTCTGTTCTGTAGCCTCCCCTCATTTTGCACTGCAGTGTGTGGGTTTTCCTTTGGTTCTGTGGGTTCCTGTGGCTCTCCACCTTTTCCTGTAGTCTCCCTCTTCTACAGATCTGTCCTTGGGCTTATGTGACTTCTGTCACCCCCAATACTCTGACCACTGAGGAACCTGTATATGTCAGATGTTCTGTTTTTAGATTCTAGGATTTTGTTTGCTTTTTAAAAACATATTTGTTAACGTTTCTGTTGAGATTTCCTGTCTTGTTATTTATTACATATATATTTGGTATCCTTCATTATAGTTACGAGAGCTGCCTTGAGAATTTTTGTCTGCCATTTCAGCAGCTAATCCCTCTAGAGGTTGGTGTTGGTGACTCTTTTCTCTTCAGTAGGGGGTGACACTTCCTCTTAGTACGATCAGTAATTTTGAACTATCCCCTGGTTATTGTGAAGTGTTGTGTTGCAGAGACTGTGTTCTTGTGCTCTGACATGGCCATGCTGTGTCCTTTCAGGCAGCCACAGAAGCCACGTCTGTCCTTTTCCCATCAGCCAGGTCATGTGGAGCCTGCTCTTTGTGTGGTTCACATGTAAGCTTCGAGCACTTAGGTGCATGACTGAAGTCTCCTTTTCTGTGGCTTTCTCCTTTCTAGGTTCTCTTTCACTTTCTGACTGTGGTTGCCCGCAAATCTGTCTGCTGGCGATTCAAGAAGGTCTTACCCATGTGGTGTCTCAGATGGGGACCTGCCATAAAAACAAACTCAGTACTTTTCTTTTTTTTCCCAAGTATAGGCTTCCCTTCATTTTGTCTGTTTCTCTTTCCTGTGTCTTTAGATGTTTGTTTTTTGTGTTAAGGATTTCATTTTTAAGCAGTCTCAAACCCAACATGAAGCTCAAACTCCTCATGATCCTGAGATTAAGAGCTACTTATTTAACTGAATGACCTAACCATGTGCTCCTATTTGTTTTTATGTTTATCCAGAGCTCATAGTTATTTTCTGTGGGAAATTGGCTCCTGTGGATAGAACTGCTACCCCCCTGCCAGAAGCTGGGGTAGACTATATCTTCATGGTCCTTGCAAGCAGGGTGATTCTATCCAATGAGCACACTTCATAAACCACTTTGTTACCACGTTGATGAACTTCCAACACACATACATTCTTAATGTTTATCAATTGTTGATTTATAATCAGATTCAATACATTGATTCCATTTTTAATTAAGACTTTAGGTTTTTAACACTGCACTTATCAAAACAAAAAACAAAATTAGTATTAGAGGAAATTAGTGTTTTTGAAATTTTTGTTTCCTTCATATGTCATAAAATTTTACTTCCTGGGAGTTGAGTGGTTTCTTAAAAACATTTGGGGAACACCTGGGTGGCTCAGCAGTTGAGCATCTGCCTTCGGCTCAGGGTGTGATCCTGGAGTCCCAGGATCACGTTCCATGTTGGGCTCCCTGCATGGAGCCTGTTCTCCTCTGCCTGTGTCTCTACCTCTCTCTCTCTCTGTGTCTCATGAATAAATAAAATCTTAAAAAAAAACACACACACACACACAACACAGTTTGGCTCTTAAAAGAGTGTTACTTTCTTCAGACATGATACATAATTTTCAGCTTCAAGTCAATAAAGGTTACAATTTCATAAGCTTAAAATAGTCTTGTTTTAGTCAGAGGGTTAAGGTGTGAACTGTTAAAGGGTTCCACACATTTGAGGGTTGCTATCTTTGTCTTGTCTCAGGCCTGAATGTCCGTTCATCACTTATACGTCTCTCTGGCCTGAGCATTAGCTTGAGAACTCGTGTTTAAGCCATGGTAGGGACATTTTCTTATATAATCTTAGAAATGCAGTTACACTAAATAGGCCTGTGAGTGCCATTATCAGGTGTACTGAATCCTTCCTAGTCATGTTTGATAGCCCTGGGACAGGAATCCTAGGCACTCAGCTTCAGGGATAAGGCTCTTGGTAATCAGTTGTGTCCTGCTGTTGTTTCCATGGGATGTAAGGGCCCATATGGAATAAACAGCTACCCAGGGTTTGGAAGTTCTTTGGCAGTACTTCAGAGAGGAACCCTCAGGTGCTGCTCTGTCTTACAGAGTAAAGGATGCCCTCTGGAAATGGCTAATGGACTGAATTCACAGTAATTGAGATGGGATGTTTATTATCACTAGTATAAATGTATTACATACAGAGTACAACTTTCTGACTGCTGTTTTGGTGGAAATCCCTATATTTAAGAAATGAGGAACTCACTGAGGACTCACATCTGATGGAAGTGTCAGACCTGGTGTCACAGACCTATTCTCAGAGCAGGTCCCTTCATGCTAACAAGGAAAGAATTGACACTTGCTCATAAAGGTACCTTCCTTCCTCAATGTCTCATTGCAGTGTGGACACACTGCCTTCCCAGGATCATCTGCTCAAGATGGCCACAGAGGTATAAACATTTTGATAAGAGTTTAGCCAGAGTTTTTCTGGGTATACAACTGTGGTATGTTGCTCAATGACTGCCTATCATTCCTGCCAAACCAGCTGTGGTGGCAACTTCATTTTCTAGGGATAGTTTGTTCCTATAATCTGAAGCTGAATATTTTACACTCATGTGAAAGCACAGTGAACTGGACACATTGTCTGCTAATCGCTTGTTTTTCTGGCATACTGCAGCACACTTGGCTATAGGGGGAAAGATGTCTCCCCATAATTCTGCTCCAGGGGTTATAATACGGTTGCTCTTTGGCACCCACTTCATTGGCAGTTAGTTAGATTTAACAGGACACATGCTTTAGGGTGTGTGTGTGTGTGTGTGTGTGTGTGTGTGTTAGTGTTACAGTCTGGGAAAGTCAGGTCTCACTGTTCACTAAATAATCTCATGGACCATTCCTGGGGAGCCTGGCTGCCTGATGCCTGGCTGGGTGCAGGGGCTCATGGTCCTGTCTGGAATGTGTGCTGCTTGCCCCTTGGCTGCCTTCTGGATGGCCCCCTTGCCACCTCTCTGCCTGCTCAGTAGCCATACACAGAAGGAGCCTCTTCCTAGGGTTGCCACAAGTCCTGGCTATGCCTGCCATGGGCCACACTGGGTCCCACACCCACCCCATCCAGCCTCCTGGATTGACTACCTGGATCCAGATTTCATACCATCCTGGAAGGATGATGGCAAACTGCCCAAAACCCTGAGTTTTGAGAGCACGAGGTCACACAGCCTTGTGAATGCATCTGAAGGTGTTTCTAGGTTGCTTATGTTTTCATCTGATTCCATCTAGTGCCATTAATGCTTTATAAACTCTCTTAACTCATTTATTTTAGAGAAGGGGTGGGGAGGGACCAAGGAGCGAGGGAGAATCCCAGGTAGGCTCCATACCTGGTACAGAGACTGATGCGGGGCTTGATCCCACAGCCCTGAGATCACCACCTGAGCCTAAATCAAGAGTCAGATGCTTCACCGACTAAGTCACACTGGCGCTCCTAAGCTCTCCTAACTCTTAATAAATCCCTTCTTTGGTATTTCCTCACTCTCACATCTTTAGGTTACTTCATCATGTATTTACCCCGTTTTAACCAAACTACTTGAACAGTGTTTTCTCACTGTCTTTGCTCTCTGGCTGCCATGTGCACCAGAGTGTGGGGCAGCTGGCTTTCCCTCTATCTCTGGGCTGAACTGTAATCCCTCCCAGAACAGAAGCTGCATCGGATGCTGCACAAGTACCTGCTTGGTGGCCACCCGCGATGGGGCCTTGTGTGTCCGACTGCAACTCTGACTTAGCCCAGGCACCCAGTTTGGTGCATTGGTGCTTTCTAGGGGTAGGCTGGCTGAAACCACCAATGTGCTCACTATGAAAATTTGGGAAAATAACTTTAAATTCTCTTCTTTTGTGTTTTTAATCTATAGTCTCACCCAGAACTATGATGTTTCTAAAGAGTTGAGAGTCCCTTGGGTGCTGATGCGTCTCTGTTGCTGGATGTCTGCAGTCTTCAGTTTGTCCGTAGTGTGAACATTCTTATGGATGAATGACCCCTCAGCTTATAGCCATTTTCTTGGGAGAAGTTTGCTTAGCTGGGCCTTTTGGTCTTGGCAGGCCATGTGAGTCACTCTTCTACCCACATTGGTACTCTTGGCTTTGCTCTCTTTGGGTCAGTAGCTTCTCCACATGCAGAAGTAAGTGTATTTGCTCCTCTGGCAACAGATTCCCAAGCAGGCAACATACTCTGTCAGGACATCCTGCCTCTGTCCTCCAGGCCTCAACAGACAAAACCCCTGGGTCTCCCCCCATGGTCCTTGACCCAAGTACCTACTCTCTGTACTGCCTCATTTCAAGCCTCCTGTCTCTGGACAAGGCTGTTCCCTAGCATGTCCTGTTACTGTCACCCATGGTCTCTGTGAGGTGCACAGGGACACCCTTGTGCCCTTGCATCTCTGGACCTGGCACCCATGTCTGTTGGGGGTCTGTATTCCCAGATGCTCTCTAAGCTCCCAAAGGACAGCAGCACCACTGGCTGGCCACTGTGTAGCACACTCTGTAGCACACTCAGACCTGGGGAGGGGGTTCTCTTTACCTGAGGCAAACCCCCGCACATACACACAAACACACACACACCTCTGGTGGGGGGCCTTCTTCACCCGAGGTAACCCCACCCTACACACATATACACATGTATATGCAAAAAATTACCTGGACAGCCCTCCAGGTAATTTATTCATTCTTCATTAACAAAGATGGTCACTGCCACTGATTGTTAAAACTTTTTGAGTGCACAGACAGCTGTGATCTTCCCAACAGTTCCCTGAGACCATCCCCAGTTCAAGAAGAGGCTGCGATTCCTCAGAGAATGCCGCTGAGCCACCTGGGCTGCCCCCTATTCTTTTGTTTGTTTGTTTGTTTGTTTGTTTTTGAAAGAGAGAACAAGGGTTGCCTGGGTGGCTTAGTGGTTTAGTACCTGCCTTTGGCACAGGGCGTGATCCTAGAGTCCCAGGATCGAGTCCCACATCCAGCTCCCTGCATGGAGCCTGCTTCTTCCTCTGCCTGTGCCTCTACCTCTCTGTCTCTGTCTCTGTCTCTCATGAATAAATAAAATCTTTAAAAAAAAAAAAAAAAGGAGGAGTGAGACTGGGGGGAGCAAAAGTGAGGAGCAGACTCCCTGCCCAACATAGAGCCTTCTTACCCTGAGATTGTGACCTAAGCCAAAATTAAGAGTCGATCACTAACCTACTGAGCCACTCAGATGCCCCCTCAAAGCCCACATTCTGAAGCCACTATGTTCAGCCAGATGGCTCCTGTGAGGCTGTCCTGGTCCCCATAGGGAGCGCTGTTGGGCCCTTCTGAGACTGTTGTCGCCGTACCATCTGCCATGCTCATAGGCCAGATGACCCAGTGTTTGTATTAGATGGGCACCATCACAGTGCTCTTGAACACTGATGCGCAATACTTGTGTGTTAGCCCTATTTAAAAGTTAGGTTTCTACTTTTTCTTTATGGAAGAATAAAACGTTATAAAAAAGCATAATATCTGGCTAGGACGCCTGGGTGGCTCCGTGGTTGAGCGTCTGGTGTGTGTGGCTCAGGGTGTGATTCCCGCCTGGGGTCCGGGATCGAGTCCCACATCGGGCTCCCTGCGAGGAGCCTGTTTCTCCCTCTGTCTATGTCTACCCGCCCCCACCGTCTCTCATGAATAAATAAATAAAATCTTAAAAAATAAGCAGACAATGTAATATCTAAAAAAATACAGGTATGTATATATATATAGTATCTATGTGGCTTTTTTTTTTTTTTTTTTGGTCTCTCAATGTATAAAATTCAAAGAGGACCAAGAAGTAAGTTACAAGATTGTGATCAGGCAACCCTGACTTTTTTTTTTTTTTTAAATAATTTTTAATTTATTTATGATAGTCATACAGAGAGAGAGAGAGAGAGAGAGAGAGAGGCAGAGACACAGGCAGAGACAGAAGCAGGCTCCATGCAGGGAGCCCGACGTGGGAGTCGATCCAGGGTCTCCAGGATCACGCCCCGGGCCAAAGGCAGGCGCCAAACCGCTGCGCCACCCAGGGATCCCAACCCTGACTTTAATTAAAATATTTGTGTATGTATTTTGAAAGCTCCAACTACAGACAGGGAATGAATGTAAAAGCCACCTTCCCCAGCAGTGCCTCCCACCCCTGTCTGCATGAGCACTGTTTGTGCTGCCAGCAGACCTTTAGGACCCAGAGAGGGGACATTGTCTTGTGCGTTCTCTTCACCTGAGGGGTCTTAGTGTGGAGAGTTTCCATGACTGTCTGGGGCCATACGTTGTTTTGTAAATGTAATAATTTCCCATGATCTTCCTGGCCCTTAAGCTTACCTGACACTTGCTGATCATCTGAGGCTCCACAGAGTCCACCTGACTTTACCAGCGGTGGAGCTGATGTGTCAGCATGCCATCTCTGGTCCTGGAGGTGGGACGTTCATGTGCTCTGCCTGGCTAGACCACAACCTGCATGATACATGAGGTGGACAGACACTGTCTTGGAGCTCATATTTTTTTCTTTCTTTTTTTTAAAGATTTTATTTATTTATTCATGAGAGACAGAAAGAAAGAGACTGAGACTTAGGTAGAGGGAGAAGCAGGCTCCCTGCGGGGAGCCCGATGCAGGACTCAATCCCAGGACCCCAGAATCATGCCCTGAGCCAAAGGCAGATTCTGAACCTCTGAGCCACCCAAGCATCCGGAGGTCATGTTTCTTTGGGCCATTGGCGTACGTGTGTCCTGCCTGGCCCTGCTGGAGACACTGCTGGTGCTGGAGTCTCCATGACTCTATCCCACCTTCCCTGCACTCCTCAGTCAAGCAGAGGCTATGATGGTACAGAGTAAGGGTCAGTGGAGGGTCCACTGGGTACCTCACTAGATGGGGCTGGACATGCAGTGCCAACTTCTGGAAAGGAGGGGAGTTTGAGCTGACTTGAACAATATAAGAATGCACCAAAAAGCAAATGCTGTTTTTGGAGAGGCATGCCGTGTGGTGGGGGCCATGGGTCAGGTGCACAGTGTGACTTTGTCATCAGGCGATTTCAGCAAAGGCCACTCCTCACCCAGCTGGACATTGATTCACTGCTGGGGTCCTTAATGTCCCTGTGGATTGACGTGACATGGGCTCTGGGAAGTATTTGACCATACATCATTTTTTAGACACATGGCTAATATTTAAAAATTATCATCTCCAAATATTTACTTTACATACCAGAACTCTTCTGTAGCTTTCTTCTTTGTATTTTGTTTATTTTACTGGTTTGCACAACATCATACATGGCTCTCGTGTGGACTGAGAAGAAAGGTTTCAGGGCATACCTTACAAGGGTGTTTCATCTTTGCAAGAGTGGCAAGTGCTGCTGCACCTTCCTTCTGACTGCCTGGCCAGCTGGGGTGGGGACAGCTCTGGTACCATCCTGGCCAGCCCATTGGGCACACTCCTTTTGGGGTTAGATTTGTTTACCCTGCATTTCTAGTCCTTAAGGGCACTCATAGTAGAACAAAACTATAAACTACTAAACAAAGCTTAACTAATTAGAAACCATAATGTGTAGGTACTGCAGAATTGGTTTTCTGTTTCACTTTTCCTCATACCAAAAGCTGATCAAAGTTAGGAATTTCAGTACCTCCTACCCTCTACATCCCAGCTCCACAGCTCTGCCTCACCTCCCACACGCTTGGCAGGTTGGGTGCTCAGGCAACACTTAGCCATTTCCTCGCCAACTTGCCTGTTAGAGTGTCCTGTAGAAAACAACTGTACTGCTCTGCTTGGCACCCCAATCGCAGCTCTGGCTATGTCTTCCTGGAGAGTTCAGGAGGCCTCTGCAGGTATTTCTCTCCCCTTCCTTCACACACTTTCTCTCCCTACTGGAGTGTGGGCTCCAGGAGGGAAAGAAGCATTCCTAATTGCTATGTGTTCCAGGTGCCAGGGTTAAGTTCTTGTGGGATGAGTGGGTGTCTGAGTGGGAAGGGAACCTATTGTCCCCACATATGGATCAGAGGAGCAGAGATGGAAGGAATTCTTGTACCTGCTCAGTGTCTGCCAGTGTGTGGGCTACTCTGCTCACTGCCTGCCTTTTGCCCTGTTGTCTACCACCACCACCACCACCACCACCCCCTGCCCTGTGTGCTATCAGCCAATGCCCTGAGGGCTTCGCTACTTTCTTTATTTATTACTGAGTGGGATACCAGGGCCAGGGGTCCCTGATGAGGCAACAGTCTTCACCTTCATGTAGGACTTTGAGGTGTAATCATTCTGCCAGTGTGTGTTTCTATTTACAGGACCTCAGAATCAGGTCAGGGTCATCATCTTTGTTTGTTTTCCAGGTTATCTGTCCTGCTGCCGCTTCCTGGATGACAATCAGATCGTCACCAGCTCTGGGGACACCACTTGGTGAGCATCCGAGCGCCATGCCTTTCTCATACTGCCTGCCTTGGATGTGTAGGAAATAAGATTCTTGACATTAATTAGGCCAATTTTTTTTTAAGATGAAGTGTCTGTGAGGCATCAAACACAAGTGTGTGAGTGATATGGAGTTCATGGTACTGTGTAGATTTTAAAGCTCAGAGTTTAATTTGGAACAAGGAAGGACTGACTCAGGGACATTGAAGCTGCAACTGTACTAGAAGTGCCTGCTTTTCTTTCCCCAGCACACACTCCCTGGCTGGGTGACACTCAGCAGCCCTTTGAGGGGCGGAGGGGAGTGGGTGTGTTTCCATCCCCTCTTAGCACTGTGCCATGTGGACACTGAGCAGGGCTGAGGAGCAGGGCTTATTGTTTCAAGTTGACTGTGTCAGAATTCCTGAGTTTGAGCTGTTACCTCACTTAGAGTTAGAAGCCCACTTAAAGAATCTCTAGAATTTTCATTTGTGTCACCAGAGCATACAATTTAAATGATCAGATGGGTGGTTGATTGGTTGGTTGGTTTTGGATGTAGAACACATTCTTAATAGTTTCCTGTTTATTTATTTATTTATTTTTTAAAATTTATTTATTCATGATAGACAGAGAGAGAGGCAGAGACACAGGCAGAGGGAGAAGCAGGCTCCATGCCGGGAGCCTGACGCGGGACTCGATCCCGGAACTCCAGGATCGCGCCCTGGGCCAAAGGCAGGCGCCAAACCGCTGAGCCACCCAGGGATCCCCTAGTTTCCTGTTTAAAAGCCCAGGGGCACCTGGGCAGCTCAGTCCCTTAGGCTTCTTCCTTGGGGTCGGGTCATGATCTCAGGGTCCTGGGATCGAGCGCCACGTCAGGCTCCCTACTCAGAGGGGGGTCTGTTTCTCCCTCTGCTTCTGCAATTCACCCCAATCATGGTTGCTCTGTCTCCAATAAATAAATACAATCTTTAAAAAATAAAAGAGTAAGCCATCTGCTAAGGCTAGAAGTTTGACTTAAGGGTTTTTACATTGTTTGGTTCCAATAGGTATTTTATGAGTCATTTTAGATTCAAGCTGTCCTTGAAAGCTTTTCTGGTCTCTGAGGCATGATGTGGAGACCTGCCCTGCACCAGGTCCTGACTCCCATATCCAGCCTTTCCTGTTATACCGTGTTCTCTTCATATAAATTGTATAAGTTCATAAAAGGTTTATAATCTACATCAATTTTAGGAAGAATTTCTGTATTAGAAGATATATATTTTTAAAGATCAAGCTCCCTGCTCCTGGGAGCCTAATGCAGGACCTGAGGTCATGACCTGAGCCGAAGACACCTAATGAACTGAGCCACCCAGGTGCCCCTAGAAAATACTTTTTAAAGCTTTTTCACTTACAAATAAGTGTTTTTCAAAAAAAAAACAAAAACAAAAAAAAAAAAAAGTGTTTTTCAGAGTCGTAGGCACATCTTATTTCTTCCCCATAGTCCCCCAGTCCCTGGCACGGAAACCCCTGCATGGTATCCAGTAAACCATGTGACTGGATTTGCATTTCAACCAGATTTCCTGGGAGGCTGGAATGAGCAGAGCAGTGTTCAGTGCTGGTGCTTCCTAGGGTTGAAGCACTGTCCACATCTTACTTTTGCAGCTCTCAAGTAGCTGCTCACACTGACAGCTGCGGGGCGCACCAAAGTCAGGGCTGCCACCATGGCACATTAGCCATCTCCTGTCTGTTGCTCCAGGGAGGAGCCATGGGACCTCAGCGTTGCTGGTGTTGTCTCTGTCCTAGCTTCTGGCATTGATACTGGCAGCAGTAGATTCACATTCTCTGCCCCATTGGGGGTACCTCCAGCAGCTCCCTGTTGCTCCTGGCAAGCCCACACAGAGTACAGGTCACTGGCTCCCTCTTTGCAGGTGTTTAAGTTGACATAGAGATAACCATTGCTCCAAACCCTGGGGCCACATTCTAATCTGTATTTTGTTTGCTTTGGCTTCTTTTCTAAACAAAGTCACATTACAAATTTAGATTTGTCAGGAAAAAAAGTGCGGAGGTTTACTGTGGTCCTGGGTGGTTTGAAGGAGTGTTAGTCACATGACTGGTTGTCTGACAAAGTTAGATGACTGTTTGTCCTGTGTTCCTGCTATAGTGCTCTGTGGGACATCGAGACCGGCCAGCAGACAACCACGTTCACTGGACACACTGGGGATGTTATGAGCCTTTCACTCGCTCCCGACACCAGACTGTTTGTCTCTGGTGCTTGTGATGCTTCAGCCAAACTCTGGGATGTGCGAGAAGGGATGTGCCGGCAAACTTTCACTGGCCACGAGTCCGACATCAATGCCATCTGTGTGAGTCGGGGTCCTTTTCCAGCTGTTTGCAAGTTAGATTGTGTGCTGCAGAACACACCATTAAGTCATAAAATGTTTTCAGGGTTAGATGTTCTGTTTTTTTTCTATCAACTATAACCTACTTTACAAAAACTCTTTATAGAAAAGTGTGATATGGTCTGTCCTTGTGAAGCCAGCTAATTCTGTGTTAACTCGTTCATCTCACAGACATTGGCATTGAGCCTGTTGTGTGCAGGGGCAATCCAGTGATTGGTACCTTGGCTTCCCTCTCGTTTGCCTTGGCAAACAAGGCAATACAGCCTCTTAGGAACAGGAAGCAGAGGCTGAGTTTTGAGCAGGAACCTTATGCCCTCAGCCCAGTGGTTGGGGCATAGCCGATGATGTGAAAGGGGTTTTGTGAGATGTGAAGCATGGTATCTGGTTGGTTGGGTCTGGGGGTCCCTTCTCCACAAGGCTAATCTGGCTGCTCGTTGCCCTCAGGGGTAACCAGGCTCTTCCTGCTTCTTGGAAAATAGTTAATCATGAAATGAAGTCTTCTCTTTTGGGAGGACAGTGGCTATGTCTGCCCCAGTACCAATGCCCTCACTTCCAGGTACCTGGGCAGCTGCCACTCCAACCCCCTCTGCGTCTGCTAGAGCCCAGTCCTTGCTGACCTTTCCCTCCTGTGCCAGCAGCAGCCCTGCTGTTGGGCAGGCCTGTTTCCGGTACTTCTCTTTGTACATTTGCATACTCTCTTGACTTGCTTTCTAGTTCTTTCCAAATGGCAATGCATTTGCCACTGGTTCAGATGATGCCACCTGCAGGCTGTTCGACCTTCGTGCAGACCAGGAGCTCATGACTTACTCCCATGACAATATCATCTGTGGGATCACCTCGGTGTCTTTCTCCAAGAGCGGGCGCCTCCTCCTCGCAGGGTACGATGACTTCAACTGCAATGTGTGGGATGCACTCAAGGCCGACAGAGCAGGTAGGTACTTGTTGGGCCTTCCTGGGCCTACTGGGCACTTCTCCTGGGTGACACCTTTCAGGATGACCATAATGCACCAAGGCTGAAATGTTTAGGTTTGTAGCCCATCATGCTGCTAAGAAACATGTGCCGAGCCCAAGTACACCTGCCTGCACCGTGGCGTGCCCCAGCAGAGAGATGGGTGACAGGCCAGGGTATTCTTACTCAGGCTTATGTGGGCTTTTTTAGGACCAGAAGCTCTCCCTACACGGACTGTGTACAGTACACACAGCCACAGTGCGCAGGACAGAGTGAACTGCTGGGTGTTTGAGACTGTTGCCTTGCTTTCTCTCCCCTCTGGCTGTATGCAGTAGAACTGTGGTGTGCCCAGTGAAGTACAAAGTCTGAAGTTCACACATAAAGGGCAAGTTGTGGTTGTAAAGTTTTAAAGCATTAAAACACAGCTTGTACAGGAGTGCCCGGCTGACTCAGTTGGTGAAGTGTGCAACTCTTGATCTCAGAGTTGTTAGTTCAAGCCCCATGTTGGGTGAATTTATCTTTTTTTTTTTTTTTAATTTTTATTTATTTATGATAGTCACACAGAGAGAGAGAGAGAGATTGGCAGAGACATAGGCAGAGGGAGAAGCAGGCTCCATGCACCGGGAGCCCGACGTGGGACTCGATCCTGGGTCTCCAGGATCGCGCCCTGGGCCAAAGGCAGGCGCCAAACTGCTGCGCCACCCAGGGATCCCTGTTGGGTGAATTTAAAATAAAATATATATTTTTAAAGATTTTTAAATTTAATTTTAATTTTTTAAAAAAGATTTTATTTATTTATTCAGGAGAGACACAGAGAGAGAGAGAGTCAGAAGCAGGTTCCTCATGGGGAGCCTGATGCAGGACTCAATCCCAGGGCCCCAGAATCACAACCTGAGACAAAGATAGACAGACACTCAACCACTGAGCCATCCAGGTGTCCCAAGATTTATTTGTTTTAGAGAGAAAGCGAGGGAGGAGCAGGCTTACCCACTGAGTGTGGAGCCAGACATGGAGCTCAATCTCATGACCCTGAGGTCATGACCTGAGACAAAACCAAAAGTCAGACACTTAACTGAGCTACCAAGGTACCCCATAAATTAAATCTTAAAAAAAAATAATAGGGACGCCTGGGTGGCTCAGTTGGTGAAGTGTCTGCCTTAAGCTCATGTCATGATCTCAGGGTCCTGGGATTGAGTCCCACTTCGGGCTCCCTGCTCAGTGGGGAGTCTGGGCTTCCTCTCCCTTTGCTCCTCCCCCAACTCATGCTTGTGTTCTCTCTCGGTCTCTTGCAAATGAATAAATAAAATCCTAAAAAAAATAAAACACAAGTTGCACAAAAGATGAAAAACTTCCTGCATTAAACATATTAGGTAACTGAATTGAACTGGTACTTTCAGAATCTTTCAACTCTGTTAATTTTGGCAAGGGGAAGAAGGGGAGTGTGGCTTGGGATCTTCTAGGGTTCTCATCTGACCTCCCACTTTTTGATGCATCTTTTCCCACCGTGGGCTGAGCTTACCCTTTGCTCCCCCTGCTCCTTCTCGCAGACCCCTTGCTCCCACTGTCTCTGCCCTGATAGTTCCTTGGTCATGGTGCCACAGCAGAGGTTACTGTTGCATCTGGCTGAGGCTGTCTCTTTACTCAGCTGTGACACTAAATAGTATAGGAAATGGACAAGGGTCCTCTGAAATTAGCCATCAGCTTCTTCTGGATGGATGTGGAGTGTCCTGAGTGATAATTATCTAAGCACAGATGCTGAGTATCAGCAGGAGGCTTATCTCACTCTGAGGTCAGCATGGGGTTACTGTGTAACATCCCATTGGCCCTCTCCCTCTTGCATCTGTACCAGCCCTCTGTGTTTTGTGCCCTGTGCTAGGCTTTAGGGATTATAAACAAATGAAGAACCCAAATGAAAATTGGTTATAATTGCCCTGAGATTGGAATGGTTGGAATTTTTTTTTTTTTTAAGATTCATTTATTTTATTTTATTTTTTTAATTTTTTTTTATTTATTTATGATAGTCACACACAGAGAGAGAGAGAGAGAGAGAGAGGCAGAGACACAGGCAGAGGGAGAAGCAGGCTCCATGCACCGGGAGCCTGATGTGGGATTCGATCCCGGGTCTCCAGGATCGCGCCCTGGGCCAAAGGCAGGCGCCAAACCGCTGCGCCACCCAGGGATCCCAAGATTCATTTATTTTAGAGAGAGCATGAATGGGAGGTGCAGAGGGAAAGGGAGAGTCTTTTTTCTTTTTTTTAAGATTTTATTTATTCATGAGACAGAGAGGTGGGGGCGGGGGCAGAGACATAGGCAGAGGAAGAAACAGGCCCCTGCCTGGGGCCAATGTGGGACTCGGTCCCGGGACTCCAGGATCATGCCTTGAGCTGAAGGCAGATGCTCAACCACTGAGCCACCCAGGCGTCCCATGGGAGAGAGAATCTTAAACAGATACCACATTGAGCATAGAGCTGGATGCAGGGCTCAATCTCACCACCTTCAGATCATGACCTGAGTGGAAATCAAGAGTTGGATGCTCAACTTCCTGAGCCACCCATTGCTCCTTATTTAAGCTTCTTACTATCATGAGGATACTCGGGAGTTGGTGCAAGAGGCCCTGAGTCATTCACTGTGTGTTTTGTGTCTTTTTATTGTGTCTGTTCCTTGTCATCATGCTGTCTTAATAACAACCTTACTGGGTGCCCCAATTTATCTTTATTTTGTTTGAATACTTCCCCTGGCTATAGGTGCCTTCACATTATTTCAATAGAGGACTCTATTGAGCCTTACTTGCCTTAGATGAGCGTGGCTTTCCTTCCTCCTAACGTCATTTATTGCCATAGAGGCATTGCAGGCTCTGGGCCTCGGGGTTCAGGGCTTTCCTTTCTGCGTGTGACCCTGCCACCCAGCCCTGCATAGCATCACCACATCACTGCTGAGTGGGGCTCCACTGGGTCCAGGAGTGACGGGCCTGTCATTTGCTCTCAGGTGTCTTGGCTGGGCATGACAACCGTGTCAGCTGCCTGGGGGTGACTGACGATGGGATGGCCGTGGCGACGGGGTCCTGGGATAGCTTCCTCAAGATCTGGAACTAACGCTGACAGGTAACACAACAGTGCAGGCGCCCTCCCTGCATGCAACTCTGTGTACTTCTCACAGCACAGAGGGGCTGACAGTTGCTAGATTAATTTTGCTGTAGATTTGGAATTGTAGTGCATCCACCTGAAATGTGCCCTCAGCGGCAGACGGGCAGGGCGGTAGGAAGAGCCAGGAGCACTGACTTCAGGTCTTCTTTTTATATTTCTTTAAACTCTGTTTAAAACAGCAGGTAGACGTCGTGGCGACTGGAAGATCATTCCAACCTTGAAGCGTTACAGTGATAGCATTTCCAATCCACCCCTACTAACGTGGACGCCCTGCACCCCCTCAGAACTTCAAAAGGGCAAGACCTTTTCCTTCACTTATTGCTGAAATCAAGAGCACAATTCCCACGAAGAGAAGAACCTCTGTGCTGTAAACTCAAACAAATTGTGCATTCCTCCCGGGACCATTGTCTTTGTTTCCTTTTTTGTCTTGGATGAATTTAAAAGGAAAAACTATAATAAACGTGCTAACCAGAAGGTAAACTTGAGTGTAATTGTGAGGCAGACACACCTTTTCACTAGTTCATTTGAATTCTAGGTCAGTGACCCTATTTTGTGCTGTTCATGCAAAACAAGTTGAGGATTTTATCTTGTAATTGGTTCTAAATTTCAGGTTGTGTTTGTAACAGGATTTTGCAAAACATTCATATTTCCTTTTTAAAATCTATTCCTTTACATTCAGTAGTTACACAGAGGAAGAGGGTCTGGTGCAGCCTCTCTGAAATTGTTAATGATGTAAATTGAGTCCCTTGTTTTTTTGGTTTTTTTTTTTGTCTCGTGTCACATAATTGTTACGCACAAACATGACATAGAAAGGAAGATGCTAATAAGGAAAGGAACCAAGCACATGCTATGGATGGTCTTGAATGCGTGATGAATAGTAAACTCAGATTAGGCACCGTCTGCTCCCTGACCTGTCCTCCCTGCCTTCTCAGTTCAGTTCTTAATCTCGCCTTGGGTTTCCTTGTGAAGTCAGAGGGAAGTTCGTAATAATAGCCTAACACTACCCTGCGCCCTGCCCCCACCGTCAGGAACCTCTGTTTTCCAGAGAGGCGCCCGTCCTGTGCTTGGATAGTCAGTCAATTATTTGTGTATGAAACAATGTACAAATCAATGTTTTGAAAATAATGATCTCAAACTTTCTAAGTTAAATTTTAAAAAATTTGATCGTTTGCCATATTGGGTGGGTTTACTCTTAGAATCGCATGCTGTAGAAATGCTCAAAAGCGCATATAGGACTCAGTCCTTAGATGTTCTTTTTCTTTTAAGAAATAACCTCTTTACAGTTGTAACCACTGCGGCTCTGTCCACTCACTGCTGCTATTCTGTGCACAAGTGTCGGAAGCAGTGCAGCCAGCAGCGCTACACGCTTGGGCAGCGGGATTAGTCACTGTTTCTTTCTTTCTTTAAAAAAAAAAAAGAAAAAAAAAAAAGCCCTGTTCCAAATGAACGTTGTTGGATTCGTGGGTGGGGGTGGGCGCAGGGGATGGAGACCCTGGCCTTCCTCTATAAATTCCTCATGGCCTGTCTCTGCCATAGAACCAGCCTTTTGCATCTGAGGCAGATCATCCTCTAACACACAGACCTCCTTGGTCCCACTGGAGGCCAGTGTCCGGCAGCAGTGTTTGGACGGCAGTGCCATGGGCTGCCTCCCTGTACCCGAGCCCACTCCACAGCAGCAGTGGTGGCTTCTCTCTGTTCTGTTTCTGCAGCATCCTGTACAGAACTGTGCTGTGACATGCAGTAGGCCTGGATCTGGCAGAGAGAATAAACACGAGCCCTCCTTCCTTTCCATCGACACCTCTGTAGAGCTCTCTGCACCCTGTGCCCTTCACTGTTTGTATTTAATTTTAAAGTCAGTGTATTGCAAGGAGGCTGGATGCAAGATAGATACTATATTAAACTGTACTGTTATTTAAGATGTAATAAAGCAGTTTGACATGAGGGACTTTGGTGTGGCTGCTTGTTTGCCAGGCTGTTTGGGTTCGTGACGACAGCCATCCTCCCCGGCCACCCTGCTCGGTGACATCAGCTTGATCTGGTTGTGTGGGTGGTGCCATGGCTGCTCGCTTCTCTGCCATGTCTTTCATCTCCATCACCAAGAATCCGTGAAAGGAGGGTTGGGCCCTTAGCGGGGGCCCAGCAGTTCTACCACCACCAAACCATGCCCTCTCCGCCTCCTGCCAGGCCACTGCCCAGGGTGTGTGGAGTGTCCCCAAGTGACCATCCCTCCAGTCTCGTCTTCTGGGCCTGAGGCCCTTGCTTCCCCTTTCTCTGTAAGATGTCTGAGGATGTTACTTCAGAGACACAATTGCCTTCTGACTAAAGTTTTTATCTCAGTCTGAGTAAACAGAATTGCAGCTTGGAAGAAAAGTGAGCAGCTGCCACCATAGTGTGAGAAGTTAGAGGGGTGTGCTAAAGGACCCCCACCCAGGCCCTGTCCCTTCCTTATTCTCTCAGGCTATCCAAGTAACTTAGTAGTTCTCCTGGGTTAAATGCTGGTACTTAGTGAAGACTGCTCTCCATGGGAAATACTCCCACTTCAGGCTCTGTTCTCCAATTGCCAGTAAGATGGAGCAGCGGGGGGCCTATTGTGCATTTCTGTTAGGATCAGGGGTGCCTTAGAGACCCCCCGTAGCCTGAATGGTGAGTTTGCCTGGCTTCAACCTCCTCCCCCACGGCTTCCTCAAAGATACTGTCAGCTGTCTTACAAAATGCCAGAGAGCATCTGAGGTGCCCCTGGAGCTGACAGCTGAGTCCTCGGGAGGGAGGTTCTCCTCGGATGAGAAAGCAGGAGGAGGCAAGTAAGCCTGCCCAGGGGCACACCCTAGGATGGACACAAAGTGGGCATGGGGTAAAATGGGACCTCAGCCCACGGCTGGTCGTCCCCAAATGTCTTCTTGTTCCGTCTCCTGTGCCCCTAGACTGACATGGCCACTGCATAGTGCTGTCCTCTGCTGGCTGAGATTACTGTCCCACTTTCTCAGCAAAGCAGTCACTAGAAACAGGCACCAGTAGGGGCGTCTAGAAAGGGACCCCTGTACTACAGGGTGGACTGTGCTCCTTCTCAACCTTCAGGTGGAAAACTCAAGCTTGCATGAACTAGGTGGACCCTTTAGCACTTGGCCTCTGCTGCTTGGACAGTCCTGGGAAGTGACGTCTTGCTCTGTGCCAAGTGTCCCCTCCATGATGCCTAACCTGCTCCCTTGTCTTCCTCTGATTGCCCGTGCAACTTCTGACCCTCCTGTTCTAGTCATGGCCCTGCCCTTGGGGGCACACCTGCTTCAGGTCCACTGTTCTGTCTTCATACAGAGCCCGTGGAGGCTGGACTCCAATTGAGGCCTCTCTGACTTCTTGGGGCCTGTCCCCTCCTACCCAGTGTTGCGCCCCAAATGGATACCAGGTTCTCCTGCTGCCTCCTACAGCACCTGACCCTCAACCTGGCCACACTAGCCCTGGGGCTGCCCCACGGGGTGTGCTATATCCAGGCAGGGTCTCCCTCTTTCTAGTGCTTCAGTCTACTCTCACACCTGCCTGCTCCATGAGTCCAGTCAAAGCTCTTTCCAGAGCCAAGGCCAGACTGTGCCCCTGATGACCTCACTGCAGGTCACTTGGCCTGTCTGTACCCTGCACACCATGCAGAGAAGAACACTTGCTTCCTAGAAGCCTTGTGAGAATCCACTGAGTCCCCTGTGTGCAGGTGCCAGATCCCCCCAGCCCAGGCTGGCACTGCCTATGCCTCACAGGAGCTCCTAGCTGCTGGCAGTTCATGCCCCTTCACTGGCTATCCTGGTGAGTGGCTTACAGTTTACTCCAAGGTCTTGTTCCCTGCTGAGCCGTGTGCCTGGCACTTAGCGGGCCTGCAAGAACAGGGGCTGCCCCGCTGCAAACAGGACGCTGCCACATTGGCAATTCTAGACCCTGGCCCATGGGGAGGAGTAGGTAAGGCCAGGGCAAGAGGGGCTGGACTTGTCCTCACGTGCTGGCTAGAGGGCTGAGGCTGGGGGATGGATGAGATGACTTCTGCACACCCCAAGACGCCCCCCTCCTTCACAAGAAGCCTTGGCCCCTCCGTGCCACCCCTGTCACCCAGGCTCCAGGCCACTTCCCCTTCTCAATGCTGGGCAGCCTCTGTTCACCCCCCTCTCACCCCTGCCAGGCACAGTTGAGGCCAACTTCCCTATGAGCTGGGAGCAGGACTCTGAGGGGAACCCCTTCCATCCTAGAGCCGCCTCGCAGGCTGCACTCAGAATCTAGGACCACCACCCTACCTGAATGAGTCCACCTCTGAGCAGGCAGCCTCTGGCTCCACCTTCCATAGCCCAAGCTTCCTTCTGCCACCTAACCCACCCACTCTGCTGTCCCCCATCATTCAACCTTCAGAAGACAGTGCATCTAGGTTTTAGGAATCTGAGGCTCAAAACAGGAGTCACAAGTCACATTTCAGAAAAATACAAGGAAACAAATACTAGTGCTGGGAAAGGTTACCTGAGATCCTCTGAGGCATAACCCTCCGCCCAGCCCAAACAAGTCTGCCCTGCACCCATCCCCCACACTGGCCTTTGTCCCTGCTGCTGGTCCTGCCCTCTCCCCATCAAGTCTGGCTTATTCCTACTCCACCTTTGGACTCAGTTTAAGCAACACCTCCTCTAGGAACCTTCTGGATGCCTGAAGGAACCCTTCCCAGCATTGGCTTCTATTATTGCTGGTCAGCCCTTGGGGATCTGGTGGGACCAGAGCCTGCTGGGAGAAATTGCACAATCTGCTCAGCTGAGGAAGCCCTGTGTTCTCATCTCTGAAATGGGGAAGCACTCCTGCCTGAAGTCTTGAGGTCTAGGGTGGACGGAGGCTTTCCATTACTACCACACCTGCACAAGTTCCCTTTAGACAGAGGCACACAGGAAGTGGCCTGCTGTGTGACCTTGGCTACTTAGGAGACAGGCTCTCCTGCCTTGATGCCTTCTCTTTAGACTTCCTGCTCTAGAAGGATCTTGGGAGGTTTGGCCCAGTGCCTGGAACATGGTTAAGTGCTGGATCAAGCATTTGTGTTATTCTGTTCATGATCATATCCAAAATACACAGCTCAAAAGGCTTCTGTGGGTGTGGCTGGCTGTCACTTTAGAGAAGTGGTTGGGTTTCCAAAATAACCAGACGGGGAAGTTGAGAAATCCCCAGAGGTTGAGAAATCCCCCCAAAGTCCTGACAGCTTTGCCCCCCTTTCTACTCACTCTTGGTGATCCACTGCCCAGTTGTCCCAGGAAAGCACTAAGACATGTCCTGTCTTCTGCCCACCTGTGTTTCAAGTCTCTGGACACAGGGCCGGGAGACCCCACCCGAGAAGACTGACCACAGCAGGTACCGGGGCAGTGGAAACGCGGCAGCCAGGCTGCTGCAGAGGGCGCCGCTCCACACAAGGTGGGGGGAACCTGAGTGTACCGGGGAACAACGGTGGGCACCGCCCAACAGTGCCCTGTCCCAGGAGCCTGGCACCCTGTTGGGACACTCGACTGCTGCGTGGCCTGGGGCAGCCTGCGGCCCCACCGGAAGCTATAAAGTGGGCACCATGTCCCTGGTCCCTTTCCTCTCTCCTCTCTGGGTCCTCTGGGGGGGGGGGGTATGGCAGGTCATCTGGAGGGGCCCCCTTTGACATCCAAGGCGCAGCGCCCCTGTGGTGGCGCCTTCTAAGCAGATTCACAGCCCGTCGGTTGTGGAATCCTAAGCGGGTGCTGCCGCCACTCGAGGGGACCCGGAGCCAGCACACCCCGCCCGCGATGCAGGCGAGCGGGGGCGGACGGGGGCAGGGGCAGGGGGCGGACCCACGGACGCGCCTCCAACTTGCGGGGTGAGTGCGGACCAAGGTTCTTCTCGGCGGCCGCCTTCGGAGTCGCGGCAGCAGAGAACCAACCTGCCGGGAAACTCCCGCCCCTTGCCCCGGCTCCCCGGCCCCCTGGGCCCCAGCCTCCGGCCCCGGGTCCTTGCGGGCGGATCCCTGTGCCTGGGGCGCGGCGCATGTGCGGAGCGGAGCGCGTGCGCGAGGCGGGGCGCGGGCGGGGCGCATGCGTGGGGCGGGACGCGCGTGCGCACTGGCTGCATTGCTGCTCGGCGGGCCGGCGCCGCGGTCCCGGCGGCCGTGGGGCGGGGGGCGGCCATGGGGCCGGGGGCGGCCGCGGCGCCGGGGGCCGGCTAGCGACCGCAAGCGGCGGCGGGGCGGCGGGGCCCGCGGACTCGGTCCGGAGAAAGGACGGCCCCGCAGGCGCCCGGGGCAGCGAACGGTGAGTGCGCGCGGCCCCTCGGCCCGGCCCTCCGCCCGCGGTCGCCGCCGCCCGGGGGCCGGGGCCGGTCCCAGGGGCGCGGGGTCGGGGGCTGGGACGGCCCTGCCCGCCTCCCGGGTGTGGGCCGGGGGGCGCGACCACCGACCTCACCTGCGGCGGTAGCCTCCCGAGTCCGCGGGCTAGCGGGCCCCCGGGGGCAGGTCGAGGTTGTCAGGGGGCGACCGGCAGCGGCGGCCGCGGGAGTCTCGGGCCGCGGCCGCCCCAAAAGGACGGGTGTCCTGGGCTTTGGTTCCGAGTAACAGGTTACTTTTCCTTGCCCATCCTGGGCCGCCGTCGGCCTTCCCTGAACACTTGCCAGTCCGTCCTGGGTGGCGTCCCAGCTCGGAGAGACGGGG
Source organism: Canis lupus baileyi (assembly GCF_048164855.1). Lineage (NCBI taxonomy): Eukaryota > Metazoa > Chordata > Mammalia > Carnivora > Canidae > Canis > Canis lupus. The sequence continues at coordinate 32,186,831 of NC_132840.1, forward strand.
GTTGTTTTCCGTCTTTCGGGACGACGCCCTTGAGGGACTCGTTCCCCGGAGTTCTGTCCCCGGGGCCCTGTGTAAGCGGGCACAGCGAGCCCTTCCCTCATCCTGACCTTTGCCCCCGCCCCCGGGGACTTGAGGGCAGGTGCACGTGCAGCCTGGAGATGAGCCCCCGCGATGGTTCTGACTTGTGGGCAGGTCTGCGCTGCCAGGGACCCCGGAGCCCCGCGTGCTTCTACCTGACGGTGGAGGGTCGCCGTTGGGGGGTACGGGTCTCCTCCGTAGAGGAGAGAAAACCGCATTCGATTTTATTGAGTTTCCCACTTAAGGAAAGGTAGGTGTAACCTGCAGAATGGAGAGGCAGATGTGTTTTGATGGTAGGTGATTGCTCCGCATCACAGGACACAGGATGTCCCTAGGCACGGATGTTAGGGAGGGAGCTGGAGGAGCTTCAGGAGGCGGTGTGCAGGGGACTGTGCACTCCTACCTGCGGGGCCTCCTGCAGCCCTCACTGCCTCCTGTGTACACCTGTTGACAGGTGCTGCTGCTTTGGCCGGCCCTGGGCTAGTGGGGGTCACCTTGTACCCCACCATCTCATTTCTGTTTGTGCTGGTGGCTTAACCATTTGCAATACCTCCCAGACCCACGATTGTCAGGCTCCTACGTTTAACACGTGGGAACAGGTAAACACTTGTTTGGACAGTCAGCAGAAAGTATTGAGAGAAACACAGTGAAGGAGGCAGCTCACACTGCAGCAGGGGAAGGGCTGGGTGACACCAGTCTTCATTCATACAACACACCTTGTTTTCCTTACCTGCTCAAGGAAGGGTGTGGCCACTTCTCCCTAACAGCCCCCTCAGGTCTTCTGTTCACTTTATGGGGTTGCAGGTCAGGCTCCTGGTTTACGTTGCCAGCATGGTTTCCAAAAGATCTTCCTTGGTTCATATGCTGCCAGTGCAGATGCCCAGTTTTATCATGTCCTTGCCAGCTTTGAGCAATATTGGTGGGGGAAGAAGGGAAGGGCTATGGATTTGTTTCGCACCTCAGTGTCAACTAGTGAGGTTCAATGTTTTCGTGTCTCTGCCACCAAATAAACTTTCCTTTCTCATTTAGTATCTTCAACAAATACAGATTGAGAGCTCACAGTGGATGTCATGTGCATCATATCTAGTCTGTGGGCATGTGTACGACTTGTGTCCTGGTGTCTCACTGCCATTTCAGTGTGTCCCCTCCCTACCATGTGTGAGTTCTAGGAAATGTTGCCCAACACTTTTCTCCTAATGAAACTTCCCAATACCAAAGTTGTTTTTTGGGGGTTGGGGCGCCTGGCTGGCTCATTCGGGAGAGCGTGCCACTCTTAAGCTCAGGGATGTAAGTTTGAGCTCCACATGAGGCACAGAGATGACTTAAAATGAAACTTTGTTTGGTTGTTTTAAGGGTTTATTTATGTATTTGAGGAGGAAGAGGGAGAGAGAATCCAAAGCTGACTCTGCACTGAGCACAGAACCCAGACCATGGCTCAATCCACAACCATGAGATTGTGACCTGAGCTAAAAACCCAGAGTCATCTGCTTCACTGACTGAGCCACCCAGGCGCCCCTAAAATTAAACTTAAAATAATTTTAAAAATAAAATCAGGGATCCCTGGGTGGCGCAGCAGTTTGGCGCCTGCCTTTGGCCCAGGGCGCAGTCCTGGATATCCAGGATCGAATCCCACGTCGGGCTCCCGGTGCATGGAGCCTGCTTTTCCCTCTGCCTATGTCTCTGCCTCTCTCTCTCTCTGTGTGACTATCATAAATAAATAAAAATTTAAAAAAATAAATAAAAATAAAAATAAAATCAGAATCATGCTGTCAGAAATGTAAATGAACTTGGATAGAATTAGGATTTTATTCTTTTCAAATGACGTGCAGAACAAACTTGTCATCAGATTAGTCTTTGCAAGTAAATATTAACAGCTTCTAGATAATGAGTAACAGAAGATTTTTAAACACATTTGCCTTTTGTGATTCCTTTTTTTTTTTAATTGTTTTGAAATAATTATAGATTCATTCACAGGAAGTTGTGAAATAGTGCAGAGAGACCCTTGTCTCATTTTATACACCTGTAGTGTGGCCATTTTCATAACCAGGGAATTGGCATTGGAGAACTACTGTTCACTACACTCCTTATTCAGATTTCACCAGTTTATGTGCATGTGACTCTCTGATGTTTTGCCCCATTTATACACTGGTGTACCTATAGCCACAGTTGGGACTCAGAACCACTCCATCACACCAGGGAAGACTGCTCTCCCCTGTGTGGCTCATACTCTGCCTATATCATTTTGCTATCTTGATAATGTATATGGGATCATTCAGTACGGGACCACTAGACATTGGCTTTTTTTTTCACTCCATCTGAACTACTGCAGGCATCAACAGCCTGTCCGCCATGTGTTGCCCGGTTGTATTTTACTGTGTGGATGGACTGCGGGTGGTTTAACCTGCAAGGAGACATTGGGGTGGTCAGTTGCAGTTTTTGGCTATTGCACATAAAACTGCTGGGAATGTTCATGTGCAGTCTTTATGTGGACATACATTTTTGTTACTCTGAGGTAAATGCCAACTTGCATTTGCTGGGTTGTCTACTTTTTTTTTTTTTTTAAGATTTAATAAGACTGAAATTTCCAGACTGTACCTTTCATATTCCCACAGCAGTGTGTGAGTGATGCTTTCTCTGCAGTCTGGCTTCTAGTTGTCTTAGCCATCCTTGCAGGTGTGTGGTGAGACTGTTGTTTGAATTTACATTTCCTGGTGGCTGATGATGTGGAGCCTCTTTGACGTGTGTGTACCTTGTGGACAGCCTCTGGTGGGTGCGTCTCTTGCCAATTTTCTAATTGGATTGTTTGTTTTTTTACCTTTGCATTTTGAGATTTCTTTGCATATTCTACATAGAAAACCTTTGTTGAATTTCTCATTTGCAAATATTTTCTCCTACTCTGTAGCTTACTTTTTAAATCTCTTCATAGAATCTTCCACAGAGCAAGCTTCTCATTTTAATGAAGTCCGGTGTATTGATTTATTTTTTTTTTACCGTTTATGAAATATATATATATCTATATCCTGTGTAAAAAATGTTTTCTAGTACTAGTTCTATAAACTTTCTCCTTTATTTTCTTTCTTTTTTTTTTTTTTTGAAGATATTATTTTTAAGTCCTCTCTCCACCCAATGTGAGGGTTGAACTTACAACCCTGAGACCAAGAGTTGCATGCTTCCCCAAACCGAGCCAGCCAGGAACCCTGCTCTTATGTTTTCTAATAAAGTCCACAGGTCATGTTTTACACTTGACATAACCCATTTTGATTCTTTTTAGTTAATTTTTGTTTAAGGTATGAAGTTCAATTTGAGGTTCAGTTTTTTCCCCCAGTTTTATTGACAAATAATTGACATACATCACTGTAAGTTGAAGCGGACAGCATTTGTTGAGTATAGAATATTGTCCCAAGGTTCGGTGTATGTAGAATTCTTAAGCTTTGAGTGGGAGCTGAGACAGCTTCACCTACATATTTGGCTGTGGAGTTGATTGTATTCAGCACTTTTCCCAGGGAATGGTGAGGAGCTGGTGGAAAGTGATTTTGGCCTGGTTGAAGTGCGGCTTAGAAGACCATGCACTGCATGTTGGGCAGGCTCCCTGCTCTGTTGGGTCTTCTTGTCTGGGTTCTGTGGCCTTGAGCAGAGTCTTAGGAACGTTGGCCCAGATGCCATCTCTGCCCCATCCTAGCTGTGTGACCCTGGCCTTCAGTGTCCTAGATACTCCCCATCTAATTGTGAGAGTGTGTCAGGTGATGTGAGTTGAGCGCTTGGACAGGGCCTGGCAGGGTGGCGCTGGACCTTGCCATGGGCCCTGGTTCTGCTGGATGTGTTTCTGCTGCTTGCCAGTCACCCTGGTTTTGGGTTAAGTGTGCCTGTTCCCAAAGGCAGTCCTGCTTCTGCTTCTCAGTTCCTAGACAGAGGGAAAGTGCAGAAGGAACAGCACAGCCTTGTTTGCACTTCCCTCCCGTGGACTTGGCAGTTGCACATCTTTTACCATGTCCGCCCATGTTGGTATCATAGCTAGCTTATGTATCATTTGTCAGTGTGCCCTTTTTTTTCCCTCAGACATCATTGGTTCTAACAGTGGCAATTATTTAATTATTTAACAGCTCAAAACTGATTTTCCCCCCTACTTTGCTGAGGGTTTTTTTTTAATATTTTATTTATTTATTCATGAGTGACAGAGAGAGAGGCAGAGACACAGGCTGAGGGAGAAGCAGGCTCCCTGCAGGGAGCCCGACATGGGACTCAATCCTGGGACTCCAGGATCACACCCTTGGCCAAAGGTGGCGCTAAGCCGCTGAGCCCCCCAGCTGCCCTGAGGTTCTTTTAGTAAAGAGTGTTAGGTTCTGTGTATTTGCTTGTTTGTTTCTTTTAATTGAAGTATAGTTGTTGATGCAAAAAAGAACAAATCTTTTAGAATCTCTAAAAGTAGGAGTGCCTGGAAGACCTAGTAGTTTAAGCATTCGGCTCTTTGTTTCAGCTCAGGTCATGATCTCAGAATCATGAGATTGAGCACTCAGCCCTCAAATAAATAAGTAAATCTAAAAAAAATAAATAAGTAAATCTAAAAAAAAAAAAAAAAAAAAAAGAATCTCTAAAAAAGAGCGTTTTATTTGAGTTCAAGTTAGAACAGCCACCCGGGAAACACGTCTTCACAGGGAAGAAAGCACTCCAGGGATTGAATGGCTTTTACAGCATAACATAGTTTTTACATCTTGTAAAAGCTCAAAAGATTATAGATGAAGGTATACGCAGGAATCACGAGTTTTATCATAAGGGAATGTAGAGAATAGGAGTGTTGGTTGATACATCAAGGACAAGATGGTTTTCCTTTAGGCTACTCACAGAGCAGATGGACAATGCGTACGTGGGGTCCATAAATCAGGCTTTTTTTTTTTAAGATTTTATTTATTTAGGACACCTGGGTAGCTCAGGCATCCTAAATTTTATTTTATTTATAATGAATATATATAACTTCTATTATATAAATTTATTTAATATATAAAATATAAAATATATATTTTATTTACTTACATATTTTATTACATAAATACAATAAGATTTTATTTATAATGAACATATTTATTAGATAAACTTATTTGATATATAAAAATATATTTTACATAAATATAAATAAGAATTTATTTATATAATTATTTATATAATTTTTAGGTGAATTTAATATATAAAATATAAAAACATTTTATTTATTACATAAATATAATAAATAAGATTTTATTTATTTATTCATGAGAGACAGAGACATAGGCAGAGAGAGAAGCAGGCTCCCCACGGGGAGCCTGATGGTGGGACTCGATCCCAGGACCCCAGGATCACACCCTGAACTGAATACAGATACTCAACTGCTGAGCCACCCAGGCATCTCTATTTTATATTGTTCTTAAAGTAAGCTCTGTGCCCAGTATGGGGCTTGAACTCAGAGAAGAAAAATTGCATGCTCTACTGACTGAGCCAGCCAGGTGCCCCAAGATTGCCTCCTTTTTTCTGGCTGACTAATATTCTCGTGTGTGTGTGTGTGTGTGTGTGTGTGTGTGTGTGGTGTGTGTGTGTGTACACACCACTTCTGTATTCATCAGGATATGGACAGATGATTACTTGAGTTGCCTCTGTATCTTGGCTATTGTAAATAATGCTACAATAAGCGTAGGGGTGCATATATCTTTTGAAATTAGTATTTTCGGGGATCCCTGGGTGGCGCAGCGGTTTAGCGCCTGCCTTTGGCCCAGGGCGCGATCCTGGAGACCCGGGATCGAATCCCACATCGGGCTCCCGGTGCATGGAGCCTGCTTCTCCCTCTGCCTGTGTCTCTGCCTCTCTCTCTCTCTCTCTCTCTCTCTCTCTCGTGTGACTATCATAAATAAATAAAAATTTAAAAAAAATGAAATTCGTATTTTCATTTTCTTTGGGTAAACACTCAGGAATGGAATTAGTGGATCTTTTTTTTTTAATTTTTATTTATTTATGATAGTCACAGAGAGAGAGAGAGAGAGAGAGAGGCAGAGACACAGGCAGAGGGAGAAGCAGGCTCCATGCACCGGGAGCCCGATGTGGGATTCGATCCCGGGTCTCCAGGATCGCGCCCTGGGCCAAAGGCAGGCGCTAAACCGCTGCGCCACCCAGGGATCCCGAATTAGTGGATCCTATGGTAGTTCTATTTTTAATTTTTTCTTGAACCTCCATACTGTTTACCACAGTGGCTGCTCCAATTCGCATTCCCACCAACAGTGTAAGAAGGCTTTCCTTTCTCCACATCCTCACCAACAGTTATTTCCGGTCTTTTTGATAACTAACCATTCTGATAGGTGTGGGGTGATATCTCATTGAGGTTTTGTTTTAAAAGATTCTGTTTATTTGAGAGAGGGGGAGGGAGCAGCAAAGGGAGAGGGAGAATCAGACTCTCCACTGAGCAAGGAGCCAGCGCAGGGCTTGATCCCAGGACCCTGAGATCATGACATTGGCCAAAGGCAGCTGCTTAACCAACTGAGCCCCACAGACGCCCCATCTGGTTTAGGTTTTGATTTGCATTTCCCTGACAATTAATGATGTTGAGCATCTGTTCTTGTGTCTCTTGGCTATCTGTAGGTCATGTTTGGAAAAATGTCTGTTAGGTCCTCTACCCATGTTTTAATTGGATTGTTTTTTTGCTGTTGATTTGTAAGTTCAATATATATTACGGATATTCACCCCTTATCAGATACATAACTTTAAATATCTCCTCCCATTTACTGGGTTGCCTTTTTGTTTTGTTGATAATATCCTTTGCTGTGAAAAAGCTTTTTTACCTTGGTGTAGAGCCAGTAGTTTATATTTTAGCTTTCCTCTTTCCTCTGGAGACATAAATATGTTACTCAGGGTGCTGTCCAAGTGATGACTGTCTTTGTTTCCTTTTAGGATTTCTATGGTTTCAGGTGTCAGGTTTAGATCTTTAATGCATTTCAAGTTTATTTTTGTAAATGGTGTAAGAAAGCAGTGCAGTGTCTTTCTTTTGTATGGAGCTCTTCAGTTTTGCCAACACTATTTATTAAAAAGTCTGTCTTTTACCCATTGTATATCCTTGCCTCCTTTGTTGTAGATTAATTGATCATATAGGTGTGGTTTTATTTCTGGGATCTCTATCCTGTTCCATTGGTCTATGTATATCTCTTTATGTGCCATACCATACCATTTTGATCTCTATAGCTTTGTAATATAGTTTGAAGTCTCAGATTGTGTTGCCTCAAGCTTTGTTCTTCTTTCTCAAGATTGCTTTGGCTAGCTGTTACAGATCTTTAGTGCTTCCATACAGATTTTAGGATGATTTGTTTTAGTTCTGTGAAAAATGCTTTTGGTATATTGATAGGGATTGCATTGAATGTGTAGACTTCTGTGGATAGTATGGATTTTTTTAACAATATTCTTCCATGAACATGGTGTGTCTTTCCATTTGTTTGTGTTGTCTTCAGTTTCTTTCATCCATGTTTTATAGTTTTCAGAGTACAGGTATTTCCCTCTTTGGTTAAATTTATTTATTTATTATTGTTTTTAAAGGTTTCTATTTATTTATTCATGAGAGACACAGAGAGAGAGCAAGAGGCAGAGACACAGGCAGAGGGAGAAGCAGGCTCCATACAGGGAGCCCGATGCGGGACTCGATCCCAGGGCTCCAGGATCACGTCCTAGGCCGAAGGCAGGCGCCAAACCGCTGAGCCACCCAGGGATCCCCTTGGTTAAATTTATTATAGGTATTTTATTCTTTTTGGTACAAGTATAAATGGGATGGTCAGACATTTTTTTTTTTTTAACAATGTTCCTTCTAAAATTGTGAATTCACGTGTGATAGTTCCAGTTTCACTAATGGTGTTGGTCCCATAGGGTCCTTGTGGGGATTTAAAAAATTACAAAAGAGAAGCAATGAGGACAGTGCCTGGCACAGAGAAGATCCTCAGTTAAGTTAGTGATTCTTTAGCCTTTGGACAGTAATAATGAGGTAAACACATGCATGTAATTTTTTTGACATGTTGAACCAAACTCTGCCATCTTGTATCTCTTACCAGTTTTTCCTGGCTCCTCTTTAGGCCCTGCATGGCCTTTCTGTCCTCACCTCTTGGCACTTGGTGCCAGCCCCCCATTCTGAATCCTGAAATCTGTGCTACTCTTGCACTTTTAACTTTACACTGTCGGTTTCCTCCCAGACTTCTGTCCTGACCCTTTCCTTTGGCTCCTAAATTGAGGCCATGCCCTAGATTCAGTCCTTGGGTCTCTGGTCCATCTCCCTGGGGAGTCTCTCAAGTCCCATGGGTGTAAGCACTCACCATGTGCTGATGAAGCCCACATTTCTGTGCCCAGAGTACCCTGTCCCCTGACCTATGACCTTGAACGTGTAGCTGCCTGCTTGTCTTCTTCCCTTGGCTGGTAATAACCATGTAAATTCAATGAGTAACCTTTCAGGCCCTGAGAGCCCTCAGTAAAATAGAATTTCTGTAGCTTCTGTTGTCAGTTGGGGAAGGAAAGAGGCCACAAATGAGGGGTGCCTGGCTGGCTCAGTCACTGGAGTGTGAGTGTGACGCTTGATCTTGGGTTGTGAGTTCCAGTCCTATGTTGGGTGTAGAGATTACTTAAAAATAAAATATATATATAAAAAAAAAAGAGTGAGATTCCTGGGTGGCTCAGTTGATTAAGTGTTGGACTCTTGATTTTGGCTCAAGTCATGATCTCAGGGTCATGAGATCAAGTGATGGACTCCGTGCTGGGAGTGTAACTGGGCTGAAGTTCTTTCTTCCCCTCTTTCTACCTGCCCAGGCATTCGTGCGTGCTCTCTCTCTAAATAAATAAGTCTTAAAAAAAAAAAAAAAAAGAGTTGGACACTTAACCAACCGAGCTATCCAGGTGCCCCAGCAATAAAGTATTTTTATTATTTTTTATTTTTTAAACTTTTAAAAAAGATTTTATTTATTCATGAGAGACAGAGAGAGAGAGAGAGGCAGAGATACAGGCAGAGGGAGAAGCAGGCTCCATGCAGGGAGCCCAATGTGGGATTCGATCCCAGGACTTCCAGGATCACACCCTGGGCCGAAGGTCGGCACTAAACTGCTGAGCCACCGAGGCGTCCCACAATAAAGTATTTTTAAATTAGAGTATATATATTGTTTTTTAAGATATTGCACACTTTAGAGATGACAATATAGCATAAGCATAAGTTTTATATGCACTGGGGAATCAAAAAAATTCATTTGACCTGCTTTATTGCAATATTTGCTTTACTGCAGTAGTCTGGGACCAAACCTACAGTATCCATGATGTATGCCTGTAAAAAGATTAATGCAAAATAGATTATACACCTAAATGTAAGATTCAAGACTACAAAACTTTCAGTAAAAAGCATTGAAGAAAATCTTAGTAGCCATTAGTTTGGCAAAAATTTCTTAAACATGACATAAAGGTCAGAAACTATAAAAAATTTTGACAAATTCATTACAGTTAAAATCTTTTATCCTTCATAAGACAACAGTGAAGAAAATGAAAATATAAGCTACACACACAAAATATTTGCTAAACATATGTGTTATGAAAGACTTACATCCAGAATGCATAAAGAAATTCTAAAAACTCAGTAAGAGAACAGCCAATCAGAAATGAGCAAAAGATCCCAACTTGGGAAAGAAGATGTATCAAGTGCAAATAAGCACAAGAAAAAATGCCCAACAGCATCCATCTTTAGGGAAACACAAATTTGAACCACAGTAAGATACCACTTGACACTCAACTGGAACAGCTAAATATGTAAGAAAACTAACCATAGCAAGCAATGATGAGGCCAGGGAGGACTGGAAGCCTCTGACATCACTGCTGGGAATGGAAATGGTACATCTGCCATATGCTCCAGCTGTTCTGCTCCTGGGTATAGCCAAGAAAAATGAAAACTTGTGTCCACACAAAGATGTGTGTGTGACTCTACCTGTGATAGCCCAGAGCTGGAAACAAGCCTCCATTCAGATCTTTTCTCAAATGTTGCTTCCTCAAGAAAACCCTGCACACACACACACACACACACACACACCACACTCATACCCATTTCCTTGTCTTTAGGGTCATTACTACCTGCCCTTATTACATTACTCTTTCATTTGTTTTTGTTTGTTTAAAGATTTTATTTTATTTTATTAAGATTTTATTTATTCATGAGAGACACACAGAGAGAGGCAGAGACACAGGCAGAGGGAGAAGCAGGCTCCATGCAGGGAGCCCAGTATGGGACTTGATCCTGGGACCCCAGGATCACACCCTGAGCCAAAGACAGATGCTCAACTGCTGAGCCACCAGGCGTCCCTAAAGATTTTAGAGTGAGCCACCAGGCGTCCCTAAAGATTTTAGAGAAGGTATGGGGGTGGAGGACAGAGGGAATCTTAAGCAAACTCCCTCCTGAGCATGGAACTGGACACTGAGCTTAATCTTACAACCCTGAGATGACCTGAGCTGAAACCAAGAGTCAGATGCTTAACATACTGAGCCATCAAGGTGTCTCCATGTGTCCAACTCTTGAAATCATGGTCGTGAGCCCAGCATGGAGCCTACTAACTAACTAAATAAATAAATAACTTTATTGCTAAAAAATCCTAACCATCATGTGAGTAGCAGGGATGGCTGCCAACTTAACAAGGGTGGTGGTTGCTGGGGTGGCCATGGTGATTTCCTAAAATGAGACACCAATGAGGTTTACCTCATTAACTCTTTCATAAATGATTTCTCTGTAGCGGGTGATGCTGTTTGATAACATTGTACCCATAGGAGAACTTCTTCCAAAACGAGTCATTCCTTTCACACCCTGCCACTGCTTTGTCCACTCAGTTTATGTGATGATCTAAATCTTTTGTTCTCATTTCAACAATCTTCACAGCATCTTCACCAGGAATAGATTCCACCTCAAGATGCCATTTTCTTTGCTCGTCCATAAGAAGCAACTCCTCATCCATTAAAATTTCATCCTGAGATTGGGGCAATTTGGTCCCATCTTTAGGCTTTCTTTCTTTCTTTCTTTCTTTTTTTTTTTTTAGATTTTATTTATTCATGAGATACAGAGACAGAGAGAGAGGCAGAGACACAGGCAGAGGGAGAAGTAGGCTCCATGCAGGGAGCTCGACATGGGACTCCATCCTGGGCCCCCAGGATCACACCCTGGGCTGAATGAAGGTGGTGCTAAACCGCTGGGCCACCAGGGCTGCCCAAGGCTCTATTTCTGATTCTAGTTCTCTCACTGTTTACACCACATCTGCAATGACTTCCTCCCCTGAGGTCCTGACCCCCTCAAAGTCATCCAAGAGGGTGGGGGTCCACTTTTCCCAAACTCCTGTTTGTGTGGATATTTTGTCCTCTTCCCATGCATCATGAATGTTCTTAATGGCATCTGGAATGGTGAATCCTTTCCAGAAGGTTTTTAGTTGACTTTGTCCAGATCCAATAGAGGAAGCACTGTCTATGGCAGCCATAACTTTACAAAGTGTATTTCTTAATTAGACTTGAAAGTTGAAATTACTACTTGATCCGTGGGTTGCAGGATGGATGTTGTGTTAGCAGGCATAAAAACAACATTCATCTCCTTGTACATCTCTGAGTTCTTGGGTGAATAGGTGCATTGTCATTGAGCAGTAATATTTTGAAAGGATTTTTTTTTTCTAAGCAGTAGGTCTCAGCAGTGGGCTTAAAATATTCAGTCACCTGAGGTACGTTGTTGGCTCAATTGGTTAAGTGTCCAACTCTGTGTTTTAGCTTAGGTCATGATCTCAGGGATTGAGCTCTGTGTTGGGCTCTGTGCTCAGCACGGAGTCTGCTTGAGATTCTTCTCTCTCCCTCTCTCCCTCTCTGTCCCCTACACTAGCACTCGTGTGCTCTTTCGCAAATAAATAATCTTGTTAGAAAAATTCAGTCAACCACATTGTAAGCAGATTACTGTCATCCTGGCTTTGTTGTTCCTTTTCTAGAATGCAGCCAGAGTACTCTTAGTTTAATTCTTAAGGGTACTTGGATTTTCTCAATGGTCAGTGAGCATTGGCTTCAACCTAAAGTCACCAGGTGTGGGGCACTTGGGTGGTACTGTCAGTTTGTCCAGTTCTTGGTTTGTTTCAGTTCAGGTCATGATCTCAGGGTCATGGGATCGAACCCCGCATCAGATCCATGTTCAGTGCTCAGCAGGTAATCTACTGGAAATTCTTTCCCTTCTACCCCTCCCCCGGCTCATGCTCTCTCCCTCTCTCTCTCAAATAAATCTTTTTTTTTTTTTTTTTTTTAATTCATGAGAAACACACAGAGAGAGAAAGAGGCAGAGACACAGGCAGAGGGAGAAGCAGGCCCCATGCAGGGAGCCCGACATGGGACTCAATTCCGGGTCTCCAGGATCACGCCCTGGGCTGAAGGTGACACTAAACCACTGAGCCACCGGGGCTGCTCTCAAATAAATACATCTTAAAATAAAGTCACCTGGGCAGCCCGGGTGGCTCAGCAGGTTGGTGCCGCCTTTGGCCTGGATGTGATCCTGGGGTCCCGGGATCGAGTCCCGTGTTGGGCTCATTGCGTGGTGCCTGCTTCTCCCTCTGCCTGTGTCTCTGCTTCTTTCTCTCCTCTCTGTATTCTCAGGAATAAATAAATAAAATCTTTAAAAAAAAATAAAAAATAAAAAAATAAAGTCACCAGCTGTGTTAGCCCAACAAGAGAGTCAACCTGTCCTTTGAACCTTTGAAGCCAAGCATGGACTTTTCCTCTCTAGGTATGACAGTCCTAGCTGGCATATTCTCCCAAAGTAAGGCTGTTTAGTCTATAGTGAAAAATCTGTTAAGCATATCCACCTTCGTTAATGATCTTGGTAGATCTTCTGGAGAACTTGCTGCAGCTTCTATGTCGGCACTTGCTGCTCCACCTTGTACTTTCATGTAACAGAAGTGGTTTTTTCCTTAAACCTCACGAACCAACCTGTGCTGGCTTCCAGCTCCCCTTCTGCAGCTTCCTCTCATCTCTCAGCTTTCATAGGATTGAGGAGAGTCAGGGCTTTACTCTGGATTAGACTGCGTGTTGTGGCTGGTTTGATCAGCAGTAAGGCTGTTTTGCCTTCTTGTCTTTGTGTGCTCCCTGGAACGGCACTTTAGGAACTTTTCCTTTGCATTCACAGCCCGGCTGCCTGTTTGGGACAAGAAGCCTGGCTTTCGGCCTGTCTCAGTTTGCAGCATGCCTTCTTCCTTTATGTTTATATATGAGTTCTAGAATCAGTTTGCCTTTTTTTTTTTAGAAGGAGCATTTTGGGGGGTATGGTACAGAGAAAATCTCAAGCAGACTCCTCACTGAGTTCGGAGCCTGACACGGGGCTTGATGTCACATGACCAAAAGAGTTGGGTACTTAATTGGCTGAGCCACCCAGGTGCCCCAGTTTGTCATTTTATATAGAAGAGTCTGCTGGGGTTTTGTGCGTAGGAATTGTGGAGAATCTAAGTAGTTTGAGGAGAACTGAGAACAATATTGGCCTCTCTGATCTGTGAACATTATTTTATCTCCATTTATTTGCTTTCTTTCATTTCAGCAGCAGCATCTGTAGTTCTTAGTGTCCAATTTTGCACTTTTTACTATTACTGTGATGTCAGTAATATGTAGCATACTAGTTTTCAGGTGTACAACATAATGATTTGTTATGTATATATTGGGAAATGACCACTACAGTGGATCTGGTTAACATCCACCACCACATGGAGTTACAAATTGTTTTCTTACGATGACAACTTTTAAACCTTTTCTCTTAACATTCAAAAATGTGCTCTATTAATATTATTACCTAGAGGGCAGCCCTGGTGGCTTAGCGGTTTAGCGCCACCTTCGGCCCAGGGCCTGATCCTGGGGACCTGGGATTGAGTCCCACATCGGGCTCCCTGCATGGAACCTGCTTCTCCCTCTGCCTGTGTCTCTGTGCCTCTCTCTCTCTCTCTGTTCTCATGAATAAATAAAATCTTTAAAAAAATACGTTATTACCTAGAGTCACAGTGCTGTACATCTCATGACTTATTTTATAACTCGAATTAGTTTCTGTACTTCTGTCAACTACATATCTATATAGCTTATATTTCTTTTTTTTTAAAATTTTTTATTTATTTATGATAGGCACATAGTGAGAGAGAGAGAGGCAGAGACACAGGCAGAGGGAGAAGCAGGCTCCATGCACCGGGAGCCTGACGTGGGATTCGATCCCAGATATCCAGGACTGCGCCCTGGGCCAAAAGCAGGCGCCAAACCGCTGCGCCACCCAGGGATCCCTATAGCTTATATTTCAATGTTATTGTAAATAGTGGTTTTTAAATTTTTTTAATAAGATTCATCTATGTATTTTAGAGAGCGTACACGAGTGGGAGGAGGAGGGGCAGAGGTAGAGAAAGAGAATCCCCAAGCAGACTCCCCACTGAGTGTGGAGCCTGACAGAGGGGCTTGATTCCAGGACCCCAAGATCATGACCTGAACTGAAACCAAGAGTTGGCTGCTTGACAAATTAAGCCACTCAGGTGCCCCTATAAATGAGGCACCTGATTTCTTATTGTTTGTTGCTAGTACACGGAGATAGTTATTTGTATGTTGATTTTTGTCTCCTATAACCTTGCTAATAAACTCACTTACTGGATAGTCACTTTTTTGTAGATTCCTTACGATTTTCTACAGAGAAGACCATGCCATCTGACAGTACAGGTTTTTTTTTTTTTTAATTTATTTATGATAGTCACACACACAGAGAGAGAGAGAGAGAGAGAGAGAGAGAGAGAGAAGCAGAGACACAGGCAGAGGGAGAAGCAGGCTCCATGCACCGGGAGCCCGACATGGGATTCGATCCCGGGTCTCCAGGATCGCGCCCTGGGCCAAAGTCAGTCGCCAAACCGCTGCGCCACCCAGGGATCCCCCTTTTTTTTTTTAAGTAATCTTTACACCCAATGTGGGGTTCAAGCTCACAATCTGAAGATTAAGAGTCATACACTCCACCAACTGAGCCAGCCAGGTGCCCCTGACAGTACAATTTTACCTGTTCCTTTTTCATACCTATGCGTTTTATTTCATTTTCCTTATTACACTGGCTATGGCCTCCAGTACAATATTGAATAGGAGTGCTTATATCAGACATGTTTTTGTAGGTTTGGGGTTTTATTAAAGATTTTTCATATGTTTGGATAAAACATCAGTGTTTCTCAAGCTAGGAGGATATTGATCCACTAGGGCAGTGTTGTCAACTATAGCTAAAATTTAGAATCACCCAGCGAGCTTTTAAAACTACTGATGCTGGGGATCCCTGGGTGGCTCAGCGGTTTAGTACCTGCCTTCAGCCCAGAGTGTGATCCTGGGGACCTAGGATTGAGTCCCACATCAGGCTCCCTGCATGGAGCCTGCTTCTCCCTCTGCCAGTGTCTCTGTCTCTGTCTCTCTCATGAATAAATAAATACAATCTTAAAAAAAAAAAAAAAAAACTACTGATGCCTTTGGTCTGGGTTGGGTGAGGGGGTTACTTTCTGAGGATCCTCAGGTGGTTGTAAGGTGAAGCCAGGGTAGGGGTTCAAGGGCACCATCACTCTTCACCTTAACACAGAGGCCCAGGCTTATCTGTGGTCCACAAGCTTCCCTTCTGTCTCCCATTCACCTCCTGCAATGCCAGCCTCTGATGCATCCTCAACCCCTGCGTGCGGACATTTGACTTTGCCCTGTGTGTTATAGTCTCTTCTGGGATGACCTTGTTTGCTTCACTTGTCCCAGCAAAGTGGGTTGTATGGCAGTTATTCTGCTGGGTTCCACCTGCAGCGCCGCCTTCTGAGGTCTTCCCACACAAGAAACCTGTCCCATCTGCTCTTCCCCTTGGGCAGGTCCAGATGGGCTCTAGCAGCTGTAGGCACCCTCACCACAACCCTGTAGTGGCCTGCCCTCCCTGTCCTTGGAGGATTACCTTTTGGTCCCTTGATCTACACAAGTTTTGTCAAACTGTGCCCTTCCTTTTTTTTTTTTTTTTTTTTTTTTGAAGATTTTATTTATTTATTCATGAGAGACACAGAAAGAGAGGCAGAGACATAGGCTTCTCACCCCATCCGAGAGAGAAGCAGGCTCTTCACAGGGAGCCCGATGTGGGACTCGATCCTAGGACCCCAGGATCATGACCTGAGCCAAAGGCAGACACTCAACTGCTGAGCCACCCAGGCATCCCTCTGCCTTTCCTTTTCCATTGTTCAGTGTACTGGTTTCTGCCTCAATTTGTCACCACTTCTACCTTTCTTAGGCTTATTTTATTTCTTTTCTAGCTTTATAGAATCTTGGGTCATTGCTCTTCATTCTCAAAAACTTCAGCCACCTTAATGGGGAGGCATGGACTTTGGTTTGTGTTACATTCCTCTTGTTGTTTGATATGTTATAATGTTGGTTTGATACCCGTTTTGAAGTTGATTAGGACAAAGTTCAGACACTCCCAGGTGGTGCAGGATTGTTTTCTTTGTTCCTACTTTTTTGTCTTTTCCTGATTTTATTGTATTGTAGTTGGAAGGTAAAGATCTCTACCTTCACTAGTATTTGGAAATTGAAGTTTTCTTTGAGGCTAAAGTAGGTCAGTTTTGGCAAATGTTCTTTTGGCTCAGTCACAGGGTCTGGAGTCCAGTGTATATCTGCTAGTCAGTCTTACCGAGGGGCGTTAAGCACTGTACACCCCCATGGTGATCCCCACCCCCTGCATAGTGATTCCCCCCCACAGTGATCCCCCCCACAATGACTCCTCCCCAAGGTGACTCCCCCCCCACAGTGACTCTACCCTGTGGTGATCCCACCACAGTGACTCCTCCCCCTCCGCAGTGACTTCCCCCACAGTGGCTCCCCCCATGGTGATCCCCTCATAGTGACTCGCCCCCCCCATGGTGATTCCCACACACACAATGACTTCCCCCTGCGATGATACCCCCCAGTGATCCCCCTGCAGTGATTTCTCCCTACTGTGATCCCCCTGCAGTGACTTCCTTCCCTACAGTGACTACCCCCTCAACAGTGATCCTCCACAATGACTCCCCCTCATTGTGATCTCCCACAGTGACTCCCTCCACAGTGGCCCCCCACTCCCCCCGCCGTGATTCCCCCGTCACGGTGATCCCTCCAGTGATTCCCCACCCCCACCCCCCACAATGTGCTATATACCTCTGTCTGTGACTTCTCTAGCTGGCCCTTGGCCTTCTCTGTGGGAGAAACACCACAGCTCCAGCCTGTTAGTTCTTATTCTGGAATGTTAGCTCTTCTAGATTCACTAGAAACCACAGGTCGGTTCCTGAGTTCTTGAATATCTTTGGGATAGCGACTATTCTCAAGTCCTTTGGCAAATGGGACTTGAACCATATTTGTCCCACAATGCAATGGGTGCATGTATGTGTATGTATATTATTTTCTGCCTGCATATTTACTTACTTTGTTTTATTAAGGCATCAGTGTTTTTCTGATCGAAGTCCTCATTTACCGACTATGGAAATGGAACAAGAGAAAGTCAACATGAGTAAGGCACTGAGCGCAGACTCGGGCTCGTACCGCTGCTCCGCATGCCATGGGGACGAGGACTGGGGGTCCAAGCATCCCATTCGGGGGCGGGCCAAGTCCCGCAGCCTGTCTGCCTCGCCTGCCCTGGCCAGCGCCAAAGAGTTCAGGTATGAAGGCCCTCCTCCAACCACCATCCTCCCCTGCATGTTCTGACTGCTTGAAACCATGACCAAGGGTTCTTTTAAGGACTCTATACTTCGTAAATCCTGGCTAACACGATGTGTGTCCAGAGGGTAGGGTGGGGCTGAGTCCCAAGAGCAGAGGACAGACGCTCTCCTGGCACGTCTCCCCACATGGTACCAGCACCACATGCTTTTCCCTTTCTTGCCTTATCTGCCAGTGCCCACTCTGACTTTTGGATGTTTGAGGTGTGGGGGTGCTGCCTGAAGGCACACCAGTGGGACCTACACGGTGATGGGGCTGGTGGAGGGCTGAGTGTGGTCACAGGGGGTATTGGGCAAGCACTCTCCCCCAGCCCGATGTGCCCTCTCTGGTGATCCACGTGGTGCGTGTTCTTGCACAATGCTCTTGAGCAACAGTGCTGAGAGCTCCCCATGAAGAGCCCACCCGGCAGCGTTGTAATGGCACCTGTGGGTGTCGCCCTGGCTTCTGGAACATTAAAGGTGGTGAGTTTTGGGTGGAAGCCTCCAGGGCTGGCACTACCTCTCCGGCAGGGGTTACGACTGTCACATGTGGGGGGGTGGGGGAGAGTGTTTGGTGAAAAGTGTGTATTCAGGCAAGGTAGAGCTGCCTGCAGTGCCTTCCCTGGGGCGGGGAGCAGAGCAGGGATGTGGCATCTGTGGTGCAGCTTTTCGTACCAGAGAGGCGGTGCAGGGCTTTCATGTTCCTGGCAGCACTACTTCTGCTTATTGGTTTTGGGGGGTTCAGCACACACCATTTCTAGTTCACAGACTATGGAACGTGGTGCAGTGACAGCAGGTCAGAGGTAGCCTCTGTGTGTGGGTGTCAGTGAAGGAGGAAGATAACAGGAGTGTATCTGGTCACACCAGTCCTTTTTTTTTTTTTTTTTTTTTTAAATATTTTTTTAATTTATTTATGATAGTCATATAGAGGAAGAGAGAGAGGCAGAGACATAGGCAGAGGGAGAAGCAGGCTCCATGCACCTGGAGCCTGACGTGGGATTCGATCCCGGGTCTCCAGGATCGTGCCCTGGGCCAAAGGCAGGCGCCAAACCGCTGTGCCACCCAGGGATCCCTGGTCACACCAGTCCTTGAGCAGGAACTGTGCGTACCCCCTGGGGAGGCCTGCTGTGAGGTGCCTCCCCTCTGTGCACTCGGGGGGGCCAGGGAGGGCTTGTCTTTAACTGGACACCAGCCTCTCTCTTAGGTGTATTGCCTTTTACAGGATGGTAGGAAATCTGTTTTTGTTTGTGTTGAATTTGAAGATTTTGTGGATCCCATGAGACAGTTGAAGATGAAGTCAGCATTTGGCCATCTTTGGGACAATATTTTTGGCACAGGAAGGGACTGTGAGGCCACTGGGGTTGAATACGTCCCAAAACTCCATGGGGGTGTCCTCATTACTCCCTCTTGCCTGTGCCAGGGTGGGTGCCAACCCCTCAAAGAGAGAGAGGGAGGCAGCCAAGTGGTGGTGTCCCCACAACATGTACTGGCCACAGCCCCTTCATTTGGTGATTCTATGATGGCTGAGTCACTTTTTGGTTATTGGAGAAGTTGAACCATTCAAGTAATATCTTTTTATATTGACTGTGCAACTCAGTATGAGCATTTTTGTCAGAATTTTCATGTAGGTAATTTAGGGTTGGTCTCTAAGGTCTTGATTCCCAAGTAGAGACCGGAGGACTGGTCCTCAGACAGACTTGGTCAGAGAGACTGTTCAGTTGCAAATTTCCAGGCCTGACCCTGGGGGAGGTCTTACCTTTTCCTGGGGTGGGGCCTGGGCACCTGCGTTGATTTGGGGTCCTTTTTCTGAGGAGCACGCTCTAATTGCTGATGCTACACAGCATGTGGTGCTTCCATGTGGCTCTGAGGACCAGAGCCAGGTCTCCAGGGACCATCACATGGACACTGGGAAGATGATGGATGTAAGGTCCTTCCAGTTAAAAGCCTTTCTGAGGGTCTAACAGTCTGTACCTAGGTCTGTTCACCCACAGTATCCCATCTCCCCACAGGAGGACTCGCTCTTTGCATGGGCCATGCCCGGTGACCACGTTTGGACCAAAGGCCTGCGTTCTGCAGAACCCTCAGACCATCATGTGAGTGCTGTGGTGGTGGGGGGGTACTCCCTGGAGTGTGTGCTGTCGTGCGATCATGGTGCTGTGCAATGTTCTGACTTGGGTGAGAAGTTCACGTCAGCAGAAGCCACAGGGCATCTCCACCGGCTCCGGTGAGCATGGGGCCTTACCACCCTCCGGACAGCAGATGGGGATCGGGCCACGCTCTGCTTCTCAGGCACTGCAGCTGGATGGGCTTTGACTATGATCTTTAGAGTTACTGTTTTGTTTTTACAGTAAAAAGTCGTGGAGGAAACCAGTATATTTCACAGTACACTGGGTCAGATATGCTTCTCCTCTAATTATTCCTGAAATACAGAGGCATTAACTGGCTATTTTGAGACCCTGCTTTACTTCTGAGAGACACCCCACCTTGTGGGCACAGCTGTTATAAGCACGCCAGACTCCCAGTGCATCTTTGGGGGCCACGCGGATGGGGAGCTGTAAGAACAAAGCTGTCAGGGGTGGAGCTCGAGGGCTCTGTGTGGTGCTCTGACCATGGTGTCTGTCTTAGGGAAAGACCCGAACCACTTACCCCATGGTGCTGCTTTCTCTTAAACAGAATTCCATCCTACCCCGACCGTTGTGCTTGGCACCTCATGGTGAGCTCCCCACCTTCCCTGAAGCCCCCACAAGGTCCCCTCACATTTTGCACAGGGGTGAGGGCTGCAGGTTTAGGTTTATTTCCATGACTGAGCTGTCTAGGGGGTTCTTGCTCTCTGAGGCAGCCCCAGCAGTGGGTTGGGGACAGTGACACTGTCTGTGCTGCCACCTCCAGGCTTCCCAGGGAATTGCTGTGCAAATCGGGAGGTCTTTTGACCTGTGACTTGGCTGCCTTGCCTCTTACAACCAGAATTAAGTTTTATTGTCTTTGCTGGTTCCAGGTGCTCTCTGTAGCTGTCTGGTTACTGCTGCTGTGCTTGGGGCAGGTCCTCTCTGGATGCAGACTCCTACTGGTCTGCCACAGCTCCTCTAGTATCCCACAGCCAGCTCTGCATAGCACCTACCCAGGTGCCTCCAAAACCAGAGCCCCAGCTGCCTGCTGCTGCTGCTCCAAGCCCTGCCCTCCCCTGTGCCCATGCCTTCCTGTTTGCTCTGGCCCTGCCCTTGGCCTTTCCCCATCTGCCTGAGGGCCCCTCCCTGTACTTCCTGGTTTGGGCAGAACTATTCTTTCCTTGTTACTCCACTCGGCCTAAGTGCCACCGTGAGTGTATGAGCCTTAATTAGCCAACATGTAATCCCAGCCGAGCCACATCCACTGTATGAACGGGCTTTGTGAGCCTCAGGGAGGTTATATGGGTTGGTTGAGATGGGGCAGATACCCCTGAAATGTCCCTGGAGCTGACTTGCAGAGTGAGCAGCCATGTCTTCCCTTCCGAGCCCACATGCCCAGCACTGTCTGGTGGGGTTGCCATCTCTGGGGGACCCTTTCTCCACCCTGTACCTGCTCCCTTACAACACTGTACCTTGCTGGGGCAGGGCTTCACATGTCCTAATCTAACTTCTTCTCTAGTGTTTGAAAGTAAGATATTTTAGAAGGGTTGATTACAAAGAACTTTCACTTTCTAATTTATTGTCTGCATTTTCACATTTCTCTTATATTGAAATGGGTGGAATTACCAACATCTGATTGCCTTTGGCTTATTAGGCAGTGGCTCAGATTGGTCACCTACTACCACTCAGGCGTCCTTGCTTTCCCATCCAGCATCCACTACCTGTGTGCTGGAGGAGGGTCAGCCTCCCACCTTGCAGGGTGATCCAGCAGGAGGAGTCCCAGTTGGCAGCCAGGCCTGTGCAGGACACGCTGGTGGCTTTGGCTGGGCACAGCCGGGTCTGAGGACCAGAGAGGCTACAGGCCATGGGTGCCTGGGTCAGCACAAGGGGGCTTCGACCTGGCAGAGGTCCGTGAGCTGTCCACGCTTTTTCTGAGGCCCACGGCCAAGCAGAGTGACGAAGTTTGGGGAGTGTACACCCCTCCACCTGATCAAGGCCTGACAGCTCCTCCCACGGGGCCGAGCCAGTTCCACAGCCCTGCTCAGATTCCTGTGTGGCTGGGATGGGTCAGTGTACCTGGGCCCTGGACAGGGCACGTTCCAACTGCCAAGGGCAGCTGAGCTCAGCCGGCTAGTTTAGTGAAGAGCAGGGGACCTCCAGTCTGGCCTTTTTGGTGTTAAAGGTGATCCTGAGGACTTTTTGTTTTAAATAGGTGATTGGCCAAGAGGATCATGTAAATGGTGAAAAGATTATATAAGATTTGCTTGATTTTTAATTTCTGGGAGTTTTCTTGCCTTAGCTGTTTTATACAGCCTTTCAGAAGTCACTTTAGGATTGTTTTGCTTTTAGTTTTGAGGTTGCAGAAATTACATTTACAGTACAAATGTACAGTTGGGATAATTTGGGGGCTTGGTATGCCCTACACTTCTGTTGTTAGCAAAGTGTGACTAAAATGCTGTGACCAAAGCAGCTGTACCCTACTCATGAGCCACGCACGTGACCTGGGCAGCAATGAAGCTCACAAAGGGTGTTGTGAGTGACCCATCCTCTTGCAGAAACGGCTGGAAAGGGTGAGTGATGGATGGTCAGTAACTGGATGAAGTCACCACACCCCTTGTACTGGTGGTTTGAGTCACGGTGTTGGAGGTTTGTGATGGGGCTAGCACACAGTGCAAGGCCTAAGAGACATGCCTCCGAGGATGCCTGTCCTCTGGAGGGAAAGCATGTGAACACTCCTCTCCCCTCACAGGCATATCCAGGACCCTGCCAGCCAGCGGTTGACGTGGAACAAGTCCCCAAAGAGTGTTCTCGTCATCAAGAAGATGCGGGATGCTAGCCTGCTGCAGCCCTTCAAGGAGCTCTGCACGTACCTGATGGAGGCGAGTGAGCCAGGTTGGGGGGTGGCAACCCCAGGACTCCCCCCCAGCACCCCCTCTGCATCTGTGTCCACTGGATTCCACCCTGTAGCTTGGGAGGCTCCATGTTCTGGGTCATGTGGCAGGGGTGGGCACAGAGCAGGCCAAGTCAAGAAGCCCATTTCAGGCAAGTGACTTCCATAACTGAGGGTCACAGAGCCTCCAGAAGGAAAGAAATCTGTGCGTGAGCAGGTTGAAAGCAGTCTGCTGGCCAGGACTAAGGACTCACTTCCCCCCTCGTCATAAAACACTGTGGCTTAAAAGGAGGCTTCATGGAAGACCAGTGTGATCTGAACTGGGTCTTGTTGGTGGAGCTGATGTGCTTGTCTCCCTTCCAGGAGAACAACATGATTGTTTATGTGGAGAAGAAGGTTCTAGAAGACCCTGCCATGGTGAGCGATGACAACTTTGGAGCAGTGAAGAAAAAGTTCTGCACCTTCAGAGAAGGTGAGTCTGTCCTTGGCTCTGTGGCTTGCTGGCACCACACCCCTGGAGTTGGCAGAAGCTTCTAGCATTCCTGCCCCTCGTGGGCAGAGTACCCTGTGGCATTGAGGGTTGCCGAGACACCTTTTCTTGTGTTGTTCTATTTTCTAGATTATGATGACATTTCCAATCAGATCGATTTCATCATATGCCTGGGAGGGGATGGGACCCTGCTTTATGCCTCATCACTGTTCCAGGTGAGGTTGGCTGCTGGTTCTGTGCTCCTGGCCTCAGCATTGCATGAGGAGATACTTTCCCAGTGAGGTTTTCCATCCCTTCTGGTACCTTGTGGCTTTATGCCTCAGGGATGCCAAGTTTTATGGTTTCTTATTCTGGTACGGACCAAACTGTTTTTTTTTTTTTTTTAATTTTTATTTATTTATGATAGTCACAGAGAGAGAGAGAGGCAGAGACACAGGCAGAGGGAGAAGCAGGCTCCATGCACCGGGTGCCCGATGTGGGATTCGATCCCGGGTCTCCAGGATCGCGCCCTGGGCCAAAGGCAGGCGCCAAACCGCTGCGCCACCCAGGGATCCCCCAAACTGTTTTTAAGTGTGGTTATTTGGCAATAGAACTGTTTTGCAAATAATACCAAATGATGCATCTGCTCTCTCTCTCTGGGTCTCCTTCCTCACTGGGAGTGCTCCTGGCAGGAGAGTACAAGTATGGCATGCAAGCCTGGACTGGGCAGCAGGAGTGGCTGGGAGGAAGGGGGGCAGTGGCAGAGAAACTGTCCTGGGGGCTGCTGCAGATCTGTGGGCACCTCCTGGCTGAGGCGACGGCCCACAGCAGAGGAAGGCTGCAACTGCAGGCTAAGCCTCCAGGGTAGGAGGGTGGGAGTCTGCGTAGGACCTCACTCAAGTTGCCCAAAGCCTGCCTTCACTCTCTGCTAGACGGGGCCCTTGGAGGGTCCCAGCTGAGGTGTGTTGGAAGGTGAAGTGGGAGGCTCTGGCGTGGAGGCTTGACCAGCTCTCTCCTGTCCTCTGTGGCCAGCAGGCTGGTCAGTTCATTGCTTTGGTTTCTCATCGGCTCTGCATGCCACCATTCCTGGCCTCCCCAACTACTCGCTGACCTTCCGTGCAGTCACTTAGAATCAGCACCAACCATGCACTCATGTGCCTGTCCCTTCCCAGAGACAGTTGGGGACTGGGTCCATCCGTGTTGGGGACAAGTCATGTGGCTTTTGAGTAGATTAGCTAGCTGACAGACCTGCTCATTGGCTCACAGGGCAGCGTACCTCCGGTCATGGCATTCCACCTGGGTTCCCTGGGCTTCCTAACCCCCTTCAACTTCGAGAATTTTCAGTCCCAAGTTACTCAGGTGATACAAGGTAAGTCAGAATGTTCTGGAAGTCACAAGGAGTTCTGAACATGGGATTGTCTTTTCATTTGGTTTTTGGGTTTTTAAATAATGTGTAGAGCAACATTTAAGCATTTCGAGATTGAGATTTAAAATTTTTGAATGGGTCAAACCTTTTTTCCTAACATTGAGAAGTTTGAGGAGGTTACATGCTGAAGCTGCTGTGGGTGCTGACTAGTGGTGGGAACTGATTTTCACAGAAGTCACAGAGGTGCTGCCCTCGGTTTGGGAAAAGAAAGTGGGTGGTCTCTGGTCAAGCAGAGGTGTCTTTGTTTCCTGTGGGGTGCCACACCCCCTTTCCTCCTGGCCCCCAGGGAATGCAGCTGTTGTTCTTCGGAGCCGGCTGAAGGTCCGGGTCGTGAAGGAACTCAGAGGGAAGAAGATGACGATGCCCAACGGGATCAGCGAGAATGGAGTACTGGCTGCAGACCTGGACACGGAGGTTGGGAAGCAGGTCATGCAGTATCAGGTCTGTGGACACGTGCTCTGTCCGGGCTCCGGCCTTGTCCTGCGTGTCGTGTGGCCTCAGGGAGAGAGACACAAGGTGGGGGGACTCTGGGCTGGACCCAGTGGGACCGCCCTCAGGACCTTCCAGAGAGCCCAGGAACAGTACAGGTGCCTGTGGGGCAGACCACCCAGGCTGGCCCCTCCCAGTGTGCAGTCACTTTGTCCTCCCCCAGGTCCTGAACGAGGTTGTCATCGATAGAGGTCCCTCCTCGTACCTGTCCAACGTAGATGTCTACCTAGACGGGCACCTCATCACCACAGTGCAGGGTGACGGTAGGTGGGCGCCTGGGGTCCCACAGGGTGGGGTTGGCGCAGGAACCCACAGAGACTGACCCTGTAGCCTGTCCACCAGGCGTGATCGTCTCCACCCCAACGGGCAGCACAGCGTATGCGGCCGCCGCCGGGGCCTCCATGATCCACCCCAACGTGCCAGCCATCATGATCACGCCCATCTGCCCCCACTCGCTGTCATTCCGACCTATTGTGGTCCCTGCAGGGGTCGAGCTGAAGGTCAGAGTCCACCCTCTATCCTTTCTGGTTTAATCTGTTGCCTGGAGCCTGCCATGCTGACCACCCTCCTTGCCCCCAACTGTGACCCCAACACCCACTGGGTTGTGGGCCCTACCTTGCTGGGTGCTGCAAAGGGCTTCACTCTCGTCCTTATTTGTCTTGTCAGTGGGGGCAGTGCTGAGAGCCAGGCCAGCCGCTCCAACAGGGCTGTGGGCCCTTGGGAGCTGGGGATACTTCCCGCTGGGTAGGGGCAGGGTGAGAGGCACCCTGTGAGGAGTGGTGCTTTGGTCCTGGCATGTGGCTGGTGTCCACTGTTGATCCTCCATCTCCGTTCTTGGCTGGCATGTCCCTGCTCTGAGCCCTGGTAGGTGGGGCCACAAAGAGAGAGCACTGGAGGCAGACTCCTGGCTGGTGTCCTTGGCTCTGGGTAGATGGTTGGTGACTGGGCTTGATGACTGCCTGTCCTGTTTCCCAGGGTTGGTGTCAAGTGAGACATAAGTGAGGGCCTTCATGGCCTAGAACTGGCCTTGGTGAAGAGTGGGCTATAAGGATACCTTCAAGGGTTCTCCTGGGCAGTGCTCCACTCCCTGGGGCAGGGGTCTAAGGTTTTCAGCTGCATTCATGAGCCCGAACCTGTCCTGTTTGACTCCTTCAGATCATGCTTTCACCGGAAGCAAGGAACACCGCATGGGTGTCCTTCGATGGACGGAAAAGACAGGAAATCCGCCATGGAGACAGGTGTGTGAGCCTTGGGGCTGGAGTAGGGGCAGGCCCTGCCTGCTGCCTTCATGCCCTGTTGAGGTTGGCTTGTGGGGGTCCCGCAGACAGAACTCTATTACTGACCACCGTGGGACTCCATCCTCTTGGGCAGCTGGTCACCCACGCAGGAGGCAACATGTGACCCATGTTGTGCTGCGCTGAGGGTGACAGGTTCATGGCCTCTCACTCTGTCCCACCCTCCTGCCCTGGTGCCGCTGTGGCTACTCCTGTCCACTCGGTCCCAGGAGGTACTCCCCCTGAGCCCCCTGTCCTTAGGGTGAGGCAGGCCCCAGGCTCTGCAGCAAGTGGCATGAGCAGAGCACAGATGGTGCCCAGCTAGGCTGGGCATGGCCCCTGGGGAAGGGTCTTGGCCTGGTGCTGTGAGCTTACCTGTGCTGTATCTCTCCCCTGCCTCAGCATCAGCATCACTACCTCTTGCTACCCGCTTCCTTCCATCTGCGTCCGAGACCCTGTGAGCGACTGGTTTGAGAGCCTTGCACAGTGTCTGCACTGGAACGTGCGGAAGAAACAGGCGCATTTCACGGAGGAGGAGGAGGAGGAGGAGGAAGGGGAGGAGGGGGAGGGGGAGGGCTAGGTCTGAGCTCCTGCTGTCCACACTCGGGACCCCAGAGTCCCGAAGCTGCTCCCCTGCCTGGTTCCCACTCACCTTCCGCCTTCTGGGAACAGGCTGACCTGAGCACATGCGCTGTGAGCCCGAGCAGGCATCAGAAGTCACAGCACTTTGTAGCCAGGGGAAGAGCCGGAATCTGCCTTTTGTCAACCAGATCAGCTGTTTTTAACATTTTAAATCTTGACTTCTTTTTTGCATTTCTAAATAAGAAAAGTGATGTTGGGGGGCACCTGTGCTGTGGCTCAGGGCCTGGCCGCAGGTTGGGGATGCCAGAGCTGGGTGTGCTCTGTGTAATTCTTTGTCAGGAAACCTGTGCTTCAATCAGTATGTTGAAATTCATAGGGGATCAGAATGGATTGATCCGTCTTTCCGTGTTGAAAATAAATGTCTTGTAGCCAAAAACCTATAGCTACCACGATTTTCCCCTTAAATCCTGCACCTTTTCCCTTAAAAGGACTTAGAGGGGACACTTCTGCAGAGACAGTTTGGTATTTGATTGGCTGATGAATGTAGGGGTCCCCTCTCTCTCCTGCTCAGCATCTGTACCTCATCTGGGCATACCTTCCTGCCTTGGTCACAAGGCTCTCCCCTCCCCCGCTGCTGTGGTGTGACAGGTGCCGGCAGAGCTCCATGCTGTCGCCCCCTGCAAGCCCAGCGTGACCTGGTAGGAGGTCAGACCCATGCACATTCCTCGTGAAGCAGGGGCAGCCCCCTCTGTACCCTGAAAGGTATTTTAAATCCTGTGTATACTTTGTAGACATTATTTTAAGTTTTCTGAACTGCTTATGTACAGATTTTATTGTACACACTTTGAAGATTTCAGAGGGGATGGGATTTGGACTGTTGTGAAATGGAGCCTTGTTCCGATGTTTACACGTGTTCTGTTTGGTGCCGTGAGCTGGGACCACTCTGTTCAGCATGCTCACTGTGGGGGTGATGGTCCATGGAGAGACAGGGCGCTTCTCGGTTAGTAAGCCGTGGTACTTTGTGACTACAACTAGAAGATGGGGACGCATTGGTTAGTGAGGAAAGAGGTGGTGGGGACGTTCTGTGTCCATTCTGCTCTTGCTTCTCCCCATTGGCCTGGGCTTGCGAGGAAACTCCCATCATTCCAGCGGTCACTCCTTTGCCAGCTGGCCACCCAGACCATAGGCGTGTGTGTTTGCCACCTGGGACCAGAGCCAGAGTGGTCTGGTGGGAGCTGTGGCTCAGTGCACATGGCTTTGGCCCCCGGTTGCTGTTTGTTGCCTGACAGACATCCTACACTTGGGCATCTGTTTCTGAGTAACTGATTTCTCTTTGAGGTGCATTTTTAATCTATTGAATTGGCAAGAACACAAGGGACAGAAGCTGCCCTTTCTTGGACTCTTCTGGAGTAAGAGGGATGGGCCTGTGCTTTGCCCTCGTGGAGGGTCACATGCCTCATTCTTGGGCTGATAGAAGGGCTCTGGAGCACGTGTGCAGCCACGCTGAGCCAGGGGCCTCCACAGAGCAGGCTCTGCAGCCTGAGCACCATCTCCTGTGTCTGCTTTAGTGCCTGTGGCTCTCAGTGTGGTGCTTGGCCAACGGCCCTTATCACCCACCCACCCACAGGCACCTGGCAAGGTCAGAGGCTCACTGCTCAGACTCCCTTGGGCTGAGAGGGGGCTGAACCAAACCTCCCAGCTTTAGGTCCCAAAGACAGTGTCATTCAGAATTTGAGTCACTGGTTTAGACAGAAAAAAAAAAAAAAAAAAAAAAAGCAAGTGCTAACCAAGTCTGAAAGCAGCATGATTTGGAAGAAAACTTTGGATTTTTTGAAGTAAATTCTTAATGTTTCATATTGTTAATATCTTGAAAATTTGTTAGATGTTGTTGGAAGCCTTATTACTATTTTCAGATCCTTTCAATAAACAGACTTGTTTAAAAAGTTGGATTGGGTAGCAACTTTATTTGGTGTTTTATAACCAACACATTGATGCTCAGGGAGGTGGGCCAGGGCTTCTGGAGTCTGTGGACACACTGAGCACCATCGGCATGCACGTGGGAGAGAGGGTCCCACCCAGGCAGGCTCCACATTACATCCCATCCCAGGTGCCCCATCAGCCTTGCTATTGGCATCGGTGGGCCTAGAGCTCAGAAGCTGTCCTGCCCAAAAGAGGTGCGGAACTGTTTGTCACCACCTATCCTGCAGGGTAAAGCAGAGGCTTGGGCGGTTTCAGGCTTGAGCCTACAGAAAGGACCCGCTCTTGGGGAAATCAGAGCGCTGGGCCAAGGGGGCCCCCAGAGGCTTCAAAGTCCTCACCACAGCTCAATCCAGGCCTGTTGGAGTGAGGGGGCATGGGCCAGGCCCTAGAGCACACTCACCTCTCTCCTCTGCTCCCTTCTTCTATTCTACACGTCTTGACCAGTTCTTGGTGAATGTGGGGCAAGGCTTTTCTAGGAGCTGAAGTGAGCCCTGCAGACATGCATGAGGACATGGACAGCCCTGTGTGCTGGGACGCTGGGTGCCCCCAGCGATTTACAGAGGCCTGAAGCCCAGTATGGGGGGATGGCAGGTGAACTCACCCCCAGGTTCCCTATCCTTCATTCCAGACCTGTCCCATTGCATCAGCCTCCTGGGGCCATGTGTGGCCTTGGTCTGCCCTGCCCCAGGAACCCTTGCTCTCCTGGCACATGTGTGGGAGCACATTATCTTACTGGTCAGGTGTCTCAGTGGCCAAGAGGCATCTGCTGCCCCTGGGCTGGCCTGCTGGGAAACACAGGCACCTGTGGTCAGTTTGTACAGCTGTCATGGGCAGCAGGGCCAAGCATCAAAACTCAACCCTGGCATCCAGAGCTTCTAAGGCCCAGAGGTTCTCAAGATCCAAGCCGTTAGTGTGTGTGGACCCAGCCTAGGCCTTGTCCCTTTTGGTGGCAGAGGGCCCACTTTGAGGGCAAAGGCCAGAGGGGCTGGCTCAGTGGTGGGTACTGGCTTTGCCCATAAGGCCACACATCTCAGTAATGCCTATTGACCTGTGAGCCTTGGACTTTCCTACCTCAGGGAAAGGAGGAGGGTAGGACACAGAGGCCACAGGCCAGAGGCCCTAGGACATCTCCCAACTGGGCTCTGGGCCTTTCTGTGGGCTCAGGGCTCAGGCTGTCCAATCTTCTAGTCTTCAGTCCTTTGCTGGCTAGGTTGAGCAGCACAGAGCCAGACCCCAACCCAGGCCTCTGCCAAGTGCCCCACTTGGCTGGCCTCCCTTCTCAAGCCAGGCCACAGTCCACATCACAGCAGCGCTCTCCCAAAGAGGTGTGGCTCCCCTCCTGCCCAGCGGTTACCCCACCTGGAAGCCATTAGGTCCAGGAACCAGCTAGTCTGGGTGCAGGTGAGGGATAAAAGAACAGTTGGAGGAACACAGAGAGGATGGGTGGGATGGATAGGATGGATGGGGGAGGAGGCAGGAACTGCATAGGGACTACGTGGAGATCAGTCACTTCTGGCACGTTCTCCTTCAGAAAGATCCAGGCCAGGGCAGCCCTGGTGGCCCAGCAGTTTAGTGCTGCCTTCGGCCCAGGGCGTGATCCTGGAGACCCGGGATCGAGTCCCATGTCGGGCTCCCTGCATGGAACCTGCTTCTCCCTCTGCCTGTGTCTCTGCCTCCCTCTCTTCACTCTCTGTGTCTGTCATGAATAAATGGGCAAATTCTTAAAAAAAAAAAAAAAAAAAAAAAGATCCAGGCCAAAGCTTGGGTGGTTTTCAGAATTATATAAACACTGAGGATTTGGTGGGAGGAGGAAGAGGTGAGGAGGTGGGGTTGGGGTTGGGGATGGGGTGGGGCAGGGTTTGTCTGAGCCGCCTACAGACCCGCTGGCCAGGACCCCTCCTGCAGGTGGCCTGGATCAGCGGTGGCCCTCCTATGGAGGCCTCCAGGCAAAGCTGGCCTTTGTCCCCAGCAGCACAGAGGACAAAGGCTGGACTTGATCTCAGCCCATGGCTTCCTGGGAGCACAGTGAGGCCTTGCAATAGCCCTTTGTTCACCAGCACTGTTCCTCAGACACAGGCCTGAGATAGCAAATGAGCTGCTCCCTAACCCTGTGGTCTTGCTTCCATGACCTTTAATCCCATGGTACCCAGAGGCTGAATCCCAGGGACAGAGGATGCAGTGCCCTCACTAGGGTCAGGCCAAGGGTCATGTTGAAAGGTGTTGAGTAGGGACATCCAAAGGGTTCCCAGGAAGGGCTTGCATCCCTACTTTGGAGACAGGAGCTGTTTTTCCAAACCAGCTGCTCATTGCTCCCTGACAACCTTGGCAGTGGGCCTGGTGGCACAAGACAGGCGGCCTCATCCTTCCTCCCACCCAATGGAATGTGACCCAGACCCCATTTTCTTGGCTTCTGGGCCTCCCGGGCCCCTGTCCAGATATTCCTGTTCTCCTCACTGTCCCCTGGAAAGTGGTGCTCCTCTGGGCCTGCAGATTTCATCAGCATACCCAGGTGGGGCCATCAGACCAGGGCCATACACAGATGATTCCTGTTAAGAGGTGGTGAGGGCCTGGAGGCAAGAGGAGGTACACGCAGAACAGCCCAGCCATCTGGAAGGGGCCCATGAAAGTGGTAGAGCAGAACTTGCCATGGATGCTTTCCTTCCTGCTTTCTGGAAAATCACCCTTCAGACATCTTCCAAACCCTAAAGTAGATAGTTGTCAGAAGGGGGCCCTAAAGGTCAGAAGCCCCCTGTGTCATGGAAGGAAGCAAGGGTTGGACAGGGGGCCTAATGCCCTGATGCCCCAGCTAGAGCTTCACAGGCAGGATTCAGGGGAGCCTCAAACTCAGTCTCTTTGTTGGTCAGGTCTCCTCCTTCAAGGACTGCATCCTAACCGATTCATGTCTACAATGGGGTCTACACTGGAATCTTGGGTGTGCAAATCAGAAGCATTATTTAAATTACCCCATTTGAAACTGAGCAGAGTATGGAAAATCCTGACCAGTCTATATTCTTTCCTCCAAAATTCTGCTTCCTGGAATCCAGTCAAAGGAAGAAGTTGGAACTCTAACACATACAGATAAAAAGACATGGATCCACTTGTGTGGCACCCATTATGAATGAAACTCAGACACGGCCCAGTGGTGATATTACTCACACCACCTTAATAGACAGCAATGTTTCATTTGAATATTTAGAAATAATTGTTGACACAACAGAGAAAGGGACAAGACACCAATTCTGGAATGTGTGGGTGGAACAAAGGCTTCCTCAGGCAGTGGCTGGAGGCCAACTGGAAGCCCAGAAGAGAGGGAAAGGTCCTAGGCTCACATGATACCATTTCAAAACTGTGTCCCCAGATGAAACCTAAGAAAGATTTTGCTGTAAGAATGTTGAATTTTTATGAATTTGCTTTTGAAATTATCTGGTTATAAACAACTCACTCTCAAAACTCAAGACCACAGGGCAGTCATAAAGTATCTCAGGGTTTTGTGCAAAGAAGAAAAAACTTTTTTAAAAAAAATATTTTATTTATTTATTCATGATAGACATAGAGAGGCAGAGACACAGGAAGAAGGAGAACCAGGCTCCATGCAGGGAGCCCCACACAGGACTCGATCCCTGGACTCCAGGTTCACACCCTGGGCCAAAGGCAGGCACCCAACCGCTGAGCCACCAAGAGATCCCCAGAAAAATCTATTCTGTGAACTTTTGTTTAGATGGATGAAGCCCTTCTAAATACTTAAGGGATGATGAAGACGGCATCATATTATTATGTTCTGAGATAGCCATGTTAAGTAAACACTAATTTGGCTTTTGCTGCTTTCCTTTCTCATTTTTCACCTTTGGTGGGGCTCCTGGGCAGCCCTGGGGGCTCTCTCCCAGGCTTGGCCCACCCTGTGGATGAGCCTAGAAAAAGCCCAACCTGAGAGCACTGTCTGCTAACTAGTCTGAAGTACTAATTTTAAATCTCTGTAAAGAAAAGAAAAAATAAATCGCTGTAAAGAAAAACAAGTGAGGGACGCGTGGGTGGCTTACTGGTCCTGATCCCAGGGTCCTGGGATTGAGGCCCCCCACCCCGCACGGTGGGGCTTCCTGCTTCCCTCTCTCCCTCTGCCCCTCCCCTGCTTGTGCTCTCAACTAAATAAATAGTATCTTTAAAAAGAAAAAAGAAAGTTGGCCTGGTTGGCCTGGATTTCCTGGCCCATCCCTCCAAGTCAAGGCCGGCCCAGTGGTCCCCAGGGGAATTAGAGGCCAGTGCACGTGCGCGCATACACACCCCCGTCTGGGCCGCGGTGGTGGGTTCCAGGGCGCTGAGGCCCGGCACCAGGCCTCGCCCCTAGTTCCGCGGCGGCGGCAGGGGAGCCCAGGGGCTCAGAAGTCCAAGAAGCCGGGCCCCAGGCGCGGCGGCAGCTCTGGAGGCGTCACTTCCGGCGCGTCGCTTCCGGCCGGTGGCATCCGTCCTCCCCCGGCCCGGCGGTCGCGTAGAGCGGGGCGGAGGGACGATGGCCGCCCCATGGTGAGGCGCTGCTCGCCCGGCCTCCGCTGCCTACGGGACAGAAGGGTCTGCTCGGGGCTTCCCGGCGCACGCGAAACGGCCCCGCCCGCGCCTCAGCCGCGCGCAGAGCCCTCGGGGCGTCGCAGCCCGCCCACCCCGACCCCAAGGCCGCGCGCCGCGCGCTCCGTCTGTACCCGGACGCCGCGCTCTCCGGCCGGCGGCCCGCAGCCCACCTTAAATGCTGCGCGCCCTTAAGGCCCCGCCGTGGGGCGGGGTCGCCCCGTGTGTGGAGGGCGCCGCGCCCCCCGCCCGCCGTGCCGGGGGAGCTCGGCCCTCCCCAGAGTCCGGCGGCCCAGTCCTCGAGGCCGGCCGGTGAGCAGGCCCCGAGGCCCCGAGGTGGGCGCGTGTCGTCCAGGCTCGCGGGCGGAGGCCCCGGGCGTGTGCGCCCGGATGCGCACGGAGACCCCGCGCCGCTGTGGTCCCGCGGCCCCGCTGCGACCGGTGGGTGGAGGGGCCCGGCGGGCGCCCCGGAGCCCCGCATCCCCCTCTGCAGAGCAGGGCCCGGGACGCGGGGGGCCGCTCTGGCTGCGGGGAGCCCCCAGGCTGGGTCATTGTCTCGGGGGTGGTGGCCAGTCGGCCCGCAAAACGCTCAATAAAAGAAGCGGTCAGGTTGCCTCCAGTAGCTGCCGCACGCGCTGCGGCCCTAAGCCCGGCCGTCTGGCTCCCGGCCCCCTCCTCCCCCTCCTCCGAGAAGCCCCCTGGCCCACCCCCAGCGCCTTCGCCCGGCCCGACCCGCCTCCTCCCACGCGCTTGCTCCGCCCACCTCCAGCCGCAGCCTCGCTGGCCCGAGGGCTCGCCCGCCCTTCCTGGCCGCCGGGGCCCAGCGGGGTGGGGGCAGCGCTGGGGGCACGGCCTGGAGCGGAGCCGGGTGGCCGACGCTGCATCCGCCCTGGGGCCCGGGGTGCCGTCGCGCACGGATGTCCTGCCGCGGGAAGCTGACCTCCGTGCAGTGGCCGAGTTGCCAGGCTGCCCAGGACCGTCCGTGAGTCGGGCTCCGGCGACGCCGCTGGGTGTACCGGCCGCGGCCACCAGGCCCCCTGCCCCGCGTCGCTCACCGCTGCTGTGAAGGGGGAGCCTGCTTAGACGTGCAGTCTTTGTTCAGTGGCTTCTTTAAAGTTTGGCTTTTTTAATGGAGTGGAATGTACTTTACCGAAAGTATTTGAATTTGCAAGTAACATTTTAAAGCAGAATGAAAGCGTATTTAACAGCATGAGAATGGGCATTAAGAGCGGAATAGAAAGGATTTTAGATGAGACAAATCCACTTGCAATGTAAACAAATTACAAAGTGGAGAGAAGCAAACCAGGATTTTAATGAACGTGGGACTACGCCTGTCAGAGTTGCCGGTTCCTCTGAATCTTGTGTGCTTTTTAAATTGGGGCACATCGTGCAAAGGTCTAAGAACTCTGCTCTCACTTTATCTATGACAAATATTTTTTTTTTCAAAACTTGTCGAGCTACATTATGCCACCTTGGTAATAGGCCAGTGTTTATTACATACATACTCCATTGGATACTCGGATAGTGTCCAGCTTTTCAGTGATAAAAACGACTATCTGTCTATTCCAGTATGTACAAAGGGCCAGCATGACCTTTGTTAAATTGTTTCTTTAGGACAGATTTCTCAGAGATGAAGTTTTTATTCATTTATTTTTTAAGATTTATTTTTTCATGAGAGACACAGAGAGAGAGAGGCAGAGACAGGCAGAGGGAGAAGCAGGCTCCATGCAGGGAGCCCGATGTGGGACTCAATCCCAGAACTCCATGATCACGACCTGAGCCAAGGGCAGATGCTCAACCACTGAGCCACCCAGGTGCCCCTCCAGAGATGGAATTTTTTAATTATAGTGTATAAAACTTGTAGACTTTCAGTAAATTTTATCTAAAATGCCCTGCTGACAATTTGAACCAATCTAGATTTCCTTACCATGTGTTTGAGAACATCTTGAGTTGTTTGTTCTAGAACAGGAATTGTTATTCTCAGGCTGATGAGCCTTGGAATTTAGGACTCTGCATAATTGGCTGGGGAAACATCAACGTCTTTATTTTCAGCAACCTCCAGCCGAACGTTTCTTCAGTGGTGAATGTTCCACGGTGACACTAGCAGGTAGCAGCAGCAGATCCCAGGCCCCTTCCTGTCCCTGAGCCCCTCACTGCAAAGTTGAACAGAGTTCCAGTCCCCCTACCTCCCCACACCTGTTTAGGACATGTTAGGTAGTGGGGCACTTAAAGTCAAGATGTCACGTGTGCACATTCTGAGGACAGCTCTGGGCAGGAGAGCAGTCAAGAGCTGCTCCCTGGACGAGTAAAGATGATTTATTAGCTACCTACTCCATGCTGGTCAGAAAGCGTTATGCCTTAGTTCTTGTTTGTGATACTATCTGAGAGGGAGATCACTCAGACCTTTATCACCAGTGACCTGGGGGTAGCCAGTGCTCCACCCTGTTTCCAGGCAGACTTGAAATCTACTGTTGGCTCTTAAAGCCAATTCTTTCTTGTCAGATGAAGGCTGCTGACCTTTAGTTTTTGCAGGACAAGAATTGCTTCTCTCTGAAAGCAACTTGAATCACATGGTCCAAGAAAGAAGAGGCTGAGGAAACACGGGAGCTGGAGTCCAGGAAGGCATTTGTGACCCCACCAGGACTTTGGTGAGTGTGACCCTTTGAGCTCAGGACCATCTGGCCTGCAGCTTTTTGTGTGTGCTGCCCAGCATTGGATCCTGGAGCAGCTGTACCGTTCCAAGCTTAAACTCCGGGCTAACGGCTGATTATAAACCTGATTTCATTTGATCCACGTTGAGACCTTTGTGTCTCAACTCCGTTTGTATATTGCTATATGTTACTCGTTTTTACTGTTGTCTGATGTCACATTGTATGAAAATTCCCTGCTTGACGTGTCCGTCCTCCTGTGAATAGATAGCTGGGTTTCTGCTGCAGATGCTCTTACTGGTGTCTTGTGGTGCACACGGGCTGGACTATCTGCAGGAGATGTTCTCTAGGATGCAGTGGTTTGCAGGATCATGGTGAAGGCTGCCCGGTGGTGATTATCTAATTGTACCCTCCCTTCTACATCAGTCTGTTGATTTTGTAGTGGAAGGAAGAGCTTTCTTCTCTAACCTGTTTATCAATGGATGTTTGGGTACTTGTTTTATTCAGTAGGTTCTAACTTTGTGCCATCATTATTGACTTTCTCTTTCACACTGCCCCTGGATCTCTCTGGAGAATATTCTGTTCAGAAGGTACACGGGTGGGTTCTTTGTCTTCTGTCTTCACTGTGACTATGTCATTTATTTGGTTTGTGGTTTGGTTCACCTCTGTTTGTATCGCACTTCAGAAATTTTATTGAGTTGGGTTATTTTTGTTTTTTAAGCATGTGGAACATTAATATAGTTCCAGAAGTCATAACTGTCTGAACAGATGCATTTGAGAACTGTTGTCTGCTCATATTCCCTCTCCAATCCCCTTCCTGCCCTGTCACCAGTCTCTTTGGGCTTGGGCTTATCTTCCTCATGTTTATTGTTGTTCAATGTGATTTTATTTTATTTTTAAAAGATTTTATTTATTTATACGAGAGAGGCAGAGACACAGAGGGAAAAGTAGGCTCCATGCAGGAAACCCGATGCGGGACTTGATCCCAGGACTCCAGGATCACGCTGAGTCAAAGGCAGACACTCAACCACTGAGCCACCCAGGCATCCCTTATTTATTTATTTTTAGTCATCTCTACACCAGTGTGGGGCTCAAACTCATTACCCTAAAACCAAGAGCCACACAATCCCCAACCAAGCTAGCTGAGCACCCCTGCTTCATCTCTTTAAATTGCTTGTCTTCCCTGGTTTTCTCTGCTGGAACTTTCATGCTTATTTTTTTTTTTAAGATTTTATTTATTTTTTCATGAGAGAGAGAGGCAGAGACATAGGCAGAGGGACAAGCAGGCTTCATGCAGGAAGCCCTATGTGGGACTCGATCCCGGGTCTCCAGGATCACGCCCTGGGCTGAAGGCAGGCCTTCCACCATTGAGCTACCCAGGCGTCCCTTTCATGCTTATTTTTTCTCCATACTTGGGTTACCGTCACTGTATTATTTTGATTTCAGTCTCTGTGCTGCATTCCAGATAATTTCCTCAGACATTTTTCTGAGGAACATTCTGAGGAACATTTTCAGACGCAGTAACTGTTTTCAGCTCTGTCGTGTCTGTGTAACCCATTAATTGAGATGTTTTGTATTTCAGATTTTTCAAACTTATTTTGAGGAACTTGTAGACTTACAGAAGAAACAACTGTACCTGTATGCTCTTCTCCCAGCTCCCCTCCTGATGTCCTCCATGACTTCAGTGAGATTTACTAAGTATTACCGGTGCATTGTTCCCATCTAAATATCCATACAAAACTACCACTTAACCTGCAGACTGTGTTCAACTGTGGCGAGCTTGCCACTGACGTCCGTTCTCTGATGTGCGCTCCTGTCTGGGTGCTATCCCACATTGCATTCAGTGGCTGTGTTCCAGTGGTCTTTGCCGGTTCTTGACTTTGTGACCTGAGGACTTTTGGGTTTGTCTGACATATTTTCTCGACTAGATTTTCAGTCATGTGTCTGTGGCATGAAAACCACAGCAGTGCCAGGTTCTCCTTTAGTGCCTTAGATCAGGACAAACATGATGTCTCTCTGTCTCTAGTGATTTCAGCTTTGGGCGATGTCTGCCAGTGTCTTGGGCTAAAGTCATGCCTCTCCCCTCTGATTAGATAGCACCTGAAAGGGAGCAGTTTGGATACAAACACATCCTTTTTTCAGCCCTGCAATCGGGCAACTCCTCTCTGGACATTCATCCCTCCTGGCATCTTGGATGGCATCTTGGGTCCCTGCATGGTGTCCTGTCACTCTTCTGCCCTTGGCTTGTCTGCCCCTCCCTGGAGCGCCAGGCAACTGCCCCTCCCCAACGGGCAGCCCTTCTCAGCAGGTAATCTTTGATCTTTGATCCCTATCCATTGATCTTCAGGCCTGAACTGAGCAGGATTTTCTCCAGAGCTAATTTCTTCTCCTGGTACCAGACTACGGGTGTGACTCGGAGCAGGACCCAGAGAGCAGGTCCAGCTTCATGGCCCACCTGCCTCAAGTACCCCCGGCTCCTACTAGGGGATCCTGTCCTGAGTTGGAGCTTCCTCAGAGCCTCTGGTGAGATTTCGCTTCTGCTATCCTACACCTGATTTCCAAAGGCCCTTTTTGATGACATCTCCCTGTGGCTGGTGCTTCGTGTCTCTGGCACCCCCCTTCCTGGGACCTGCTACCTCCTCCTCTGGCCTCCTTCCAGCCCCTTCCTCTAGTTCCTTGTCTTGCTCTTCTCCCAGCTGCATTCTCTGTCCAAGACTCTCCTGGGGGGTCGTGATTTCCATACTCAAAAATCTGTTCTTTGCCTGTTGAATCTTTCAGAGAAGAGTCTCCTGGTCTCCTGCCTGTCCTCTCTGTGATCTTCAGTCCCTGCTTTCTCTGCAGACCAAGGCCTATTTCCACCCCCTAACCCCAGTCCCTGGAGGAGTCTGAGTGCTGTCACTCTCCTGGCTGAGCCCCTTGACATTCTTGCTTTCTTGCTTCTCTCCCCAACCTCCATGGGCTTCTATCTCACCAAACAAAGCAAGGAAGCAGTTGGGAATCCTGGTGTGACTGATAAGTCTTGATGTGAAGGATAGAGGCAGACCCAGTGTCTGTCATGCCTTGGACGGCTCCAGACCTGGTTTTCATATTTGGACTTGGTGTGGGAACCATGAACACTTGGAGGGCTCCTGCCCCTCAGTTACTCTGGCTGGACATGAGGCCAGGGGTCTGCCTGTCGCTGTGCCTGGTTGTCACGTTGGCTCATCACTGGGCTGAGTAGGCTGCCTGTGAAGATGTTGATGGTCACGGAAAGATTGTTCACTGGAAGGTGAGCATTTCTTGGTGGCCCAAGCATCTATCCTGGGCTTCCTGAGCCCTGTTCTGAACATGGGGGATGGGAGCACTGGTGTGGTGGCTGCTGGGGCCCCAGCACCTGATGGTAGCCTCTGTGTGTATGGGAGGAGGGGAAAGTGCAACCTCTCGCGCACAGGAAGAGGAAGCTCCCAGGCACCAAGGAGCAGATGGTGAGGGTGGCCACCCCCAGTTACCAAGAGAGGCCCTCACCCTCTGAAGGTGGGTCTACAGGGCTGGACAGCAAGCTTCAGATCTGGGGATCTGGGGGCGGGCAGGCAAATTAGGTCTACTAGAAGGTGCTGTGAGCCCTGCCCTCCCCTCACCATACAGCTTCCCTGCTTGGTTCTCACCAATGGGCTCTGGCCTAAACAAGCATGGAAGCATGGTGTCAGCAGCTGCGGGGGCTTGGGAACCAGCTGAGGACCTGGAAGATGCTACTCCTGTTGACGAGAGCTCTTCAAGGTGCATGGGGCTCTTTTCCACATGGAAATCTTGAGCTTATAGAAGAGTTTAGAAAATAGTATGCTGCCTCCCTACACACCTGCATGCCCTTTGCTTTCCCTCGAGTCCCATCCTTGCTGTCTCCCCCACCCCATGAACCTGAACCTCAGTTCCCTGCTCCCCACTCTTTTTCAGAACCTTTTCTATTTTCATTTCAAAATAATATTGGGGTTTTGGCATGTTTAACAGCCTTATGGGGAAACATGTTGAATATTTCCTTCTACTGCTTGGTCTTATCATTTCAGACCTCCAGCAGCTTTAAGATTTCCCTATTGGCTCTCATGGCAGAGCCCCGCATCCAGCTGCTGTAGGCCTTGGCCTCACAGATGTGCTATGATCTGTTTCTGCCTCAGTAGACATTTAGGCTGTGTTTTGCTGCTAACAGAAATGCTAGGGGCACTTGAGGTGCTCAGTCAGCTAAGCCTCCGACTCCTGATTTCAGCTCAGGTTATGACCTCGAGGTCCTGGGATGAGCCCAGCATTGGGCTTCATGCTCTGCGAGGAGTATGCTTCTCCCTCTCCCTCTGCCCCTCCCCCACCATGTGCTTGCAGTCTCTCTCAAATAAATAAACCTTAGAGAAAAGGAAAGAAAGAAAGAAATGCTACATTAAACCCCATCCCCAGGCAAAGATATGAGCATGCTTGAAGGGCTCATGGATCCCCTAGAACCACCAGCTCCGTTTCTACAGCCAGCCTCAGCCATGCACCCTGTGGGTCATCTCTTCTTTTATTGTTTCTTGTCACTCGCAGAGACTCTTGAAGGGTCACATCCACACCAATTAGGTCTGGAACCTGCTTGCATTTGTGCTGCTGGGTGTGTTCAGCCTGGAACATTTAGTGACGGAACCCACAGAGCACCTCAATCACCCCGAACAAAACTGTGGGACTGGGCTGGAGAAGAGGAGGCAGAACAGGGGCACTGCAGTGGAGCCGGGCATTGTCAGTGTCCTGAGGCGTTGAGGAGCTCGTGCTCAAGAGGAGGCAGTAGGAGCCCATGGAAGGAAGGGCCAGGCACACCCCATAGGACCAGGTCATACATTCTGGGAAGGCTGCTCTGGTACAGCCACAGTTGGGATGCATGTAGGCAGCCTGGGCTAGATGCGGGTGCTTGCTGGGGCCTGTGGTGCTGAGTTCATGGTGGACAGAAGGACAGATATTGGGGGTCAAGGCATGGTGGGGGGAGGATGGCCGAGTCTCTGGTGCTACCTGTGCCTGGGGGATAGGAGCCAACTTTTGGGCGTGGGGAAAATGAGTCTTAGGTTTGGGGCACCTGGGTGGCTCAGTGGTTGAGCACCTGCCTTTGGCTCAGTCGTGATCCTGGGGTCCTGGGATCGAGTCCTGCACCAGGCCCCTTGTGGGGAGCCTGCTTCTCTCTCTGTGTCTCTGTCTCTTTCTGTGTGTCTCATGAATAAATCAATAAAATTGTTAAAAACATGGGACACCTGGGTGGCTCAGCGGTTGAGCATCTGCCTTTGACTCAGGGTGTGATCCCGGAGTCCTGGGATCGAGTCCCATATCAGGCTTCCAGCATGAAGCCTGCTTCTCCCTCGGCCTGTCTCTCTGCCTCTCTCTCTCTCTGTCTCTCATGAATAAATAAATTTAAAAAATAAAATCTTAAAAAAAATTGTTAAAAACAAAACAACCCAAAGTCTTAAG
This sequence comes from Canis lupus baileyi, assembly GCF_048164855.1. Classification (NCBI taxonomy): domain Eukaryota; kingdom Metazoa; phylum Chordata; class Mammalia; order Carnivora; family Canidae; genus Canis; species Canis lupus. The sequence goes on from NC_132840.1 coordinate 32,228,479, forward strand.
CTTGAGGAGCTTTTGGGCACTTGTCTGCAGATGAACATCAGAGGGCAGCCCAGGTGACTCAGCGGTTTAGCGCCACCTTCAGCCCAGGGCCTGATCCTGGAGACCTGGGATAGAGTTCCACATCAGGCTTCCTGCATGGAGCCTGCTTCTCCCTCTGCCTATGTCTCTGCCCCTCTCTCTCTCTCTGTGTATCTCTCATGAATAAATAAATAAAATCTTAAAAAAAAAAAAAAAAGATGAACAGCAGAGCAGCAGAGCGGGCAGGCTGAGCTGCCAAGGGAGGTCCTGCTGGAGGTGCCAGCCTACAAGAGAGGAGCTGCCAAGCCCCTGCTAGTGGTGCAGCCAGCTTAGCACCTAGATGCCTCATGCTACACACCGTGGAGTCAGGGATGCAGTGTGATGGAGATTCTTTTAGATGTATCATGGGCAAGAGGAAACACACAGACATCAGAAGCTGTGGGAACAGGAGGCTTGCTAGGGACTCAGGTTTGAAGTCACTGGGGGAGGAGGTGGGACTCTGGCCCTCCTGAGATGGGGGCAGGCAGTTGTCACAGAGGACTTGCCTGGCCGCCATGGGAGAAGCTGGATCTGATTAAGCCTGTGATCTTAGGAAAAAGGACGGAGGCTCACTTAAGAAGCTGCTACCACAGGTCTGAGACCAGTCGCTAGGGGTTTGGTATGCTGCAGGTTTTGTCTAGAAAGTAGACACTTTTAGGGCATGTGACAGAGGCGGACCCCAAACCCTCACCCTGGGCCCAGGGTGGACAGTGGCCCCACACAACGTGATCTGCTAGAAGTGATTGTCATGTGACCCCCGGGGCTGGAGCCCACTGACACACAGAGAATCAGGGTGGTGCTACTAAGGTCTCGGGTAAGGAACTGTCAGAGAACATAGAACAGAAGATGTAAGAAGGAACCAAAAGATCAGGAAAGAACGAAACACAGGGGCCCCCTAGCCGGCCTGGTTGAAAGAGCATACGACTCCTGATCCTGAGACCATGAGTTTGAGCCCTATGTTAGGTGTCGAGATTACTGTAAAAAAAATTTTTTTTTATTTAGTTAAAAAAGAACAAGATACTGTGAGAAAAACTGATCAATTTCAGGTGGAAACAAATAGAACTGGTTAATATATGAACAGTCAGGGTGCCTGGGTGGCTCAGCAGTTGAGCACCTGTCTTCTGCTCACATCATTGTCCCAGGGTCCTGGGATCGAGTCCCATATCAGGCTCCCCATGGGAGCCTGGGATCGAGTCCTATATCGGGCTCCCCACGGGGAGCCTGCTTCTGTCTCTGCCTGTGTCTCTGCCTCTCTCTGTGTCTCTCATGAATAAATAAATAAAATCTTTAAAAATATACGTGTATATGAACAGTCAGGTAAGGGCGTGGGAGAGCAGCAAGGGTATCCATTTGGCACCAAGACCCACCGGCGGCCTGGGTGTGGCCTATCCTCTGGGAACCAGTGGGAAGGTGTGCAGCCCCTGGGGTGGCCTCAGGAGCCTGGGGGTTTGGCGGCCTGCAGGGGGGCATCCTGGGGTCTGCAGACAGTGGGCAGGTAAGGAAGGGCAGCTGGTGGAGGCTGTGGTTCTCAGCACCTCAGGCAGTGGAGATGGTTGCCATTGGGGTCCTTCCTCCCAGCACAGGATGCTTTCACACAGATGTGAAAAGAAAGCCAAAATTCCACGTTTGCAGTTACTCCAAATTGGTGGTTACAACTTTTGAGGATGTTAAGATGTTCACAGTGAGTACTGCGCTTTCCTTATGGCTTGGGAGGGCAAGTCACAGTCCATGCTCTGTCCCTGCAGGTCCTCACCCCAGAGTCAGCCTAACTCATGCTGCCCTTGGCCTTGAGGAGACAAGCATGTCGGCCTCAGCCAAATCACTGGCACTGGCAGAGCTGGTCCCCGGCCCCGAGGACAAGCCCAAGGGAAGGCCGCTCCTTGCCTGGGGGTCTCTCTTTGGCCACCGCAGTGAGAAGATTGTTTTCGCCAGGGGCGAGGGAGCCCCTGAGGAGAATGTGCTCACCATAACCATCACGGAGACCACGGTCATAGAGTCGGACCTGGGCGTGTGGAGCTCGCGGGCTCTGCTGTACCTCACGCTGTGGTTCTTCTTCAGCTTCTGTACCCTTTTTCTCAACAAGTACATCCTGTCCTTGCTGGAAGGGGAGCCCAGCATGCTAGGTAGGTAACACAGGGCCCACCTTCCAGGGGTCAAGGCCAGGCTCCTGGGACTTGCAGGGCAGGGCTGGTTGCATGAATTGGTCCTTGGGAAGGAGGGGCTATGGGTCGGGGTGTCGGATGTGTCTGGGTGCAGAACCGCATGCTCCGTCTGCCTACACGCTAGGAAGGGAGTTCACACGCTCTCCTCTCCCTCCTTCAGGTGCAGTGCAGATGTTGTCAACTACGTTCATTGGATGCATTAAAATATTTGTTCCTTGCTGTTTATATCAACACAAAACCCGCCTTTCTTATCCACCCAATTTCATTATGATCATGCTGTTCGTGGGTCTAATGAGGTAAGGAATCTGATGTTCCAGTTGTGTGTTGCATGGAATGTCTTGGCCTCGCTAGGAGTGGGAGGCCAGTGGACTGACTCTACAACCACGTGATCACAGGCATGTTTCTGTTGTGGACTTTATGTAGTCATAAGAGCTGTCTGGATTTTAGGACAACAAATGTATTGGTTTTGTGGATCTGAATGCAATCAGATTTCTTTCTGGAAGTCATGAGTCTAATTTAATAATGTTTTGAGAGTGATGCCCTTCATTTCAATGGGCCCGCCACTCTGGGGACATGGAGCAGCACCCCACAGTTTGCAGGGGTGCACCTAGGACTCCCCAGGGGAAGCAAGGAGGGGGGCGGGCAGCTGGATCTTCTGTCCCACTGACACTTTTTGGCTTATTTTTAGGTTTGCAACAGTGGTTTTGGGTCTGGTCAGCCTGAAAAACGTGGCGGTTTCATTTGCTGAGACAGTGAAGAGCTCTGCTCCCATTTTCACTGTGATTATGTCCCGGATGATCCTGGGGGAGTACACGGGTGAGTGTTCCTCTGGCCCCAGCGCCTCTTCCCCCTTGGGTAGGGGGTTCTTTCAGCAACAGCATGGTACTGGGGCTCACCTCTCCAAGGTGGATGGTTCACATTTTGTGAACATGCCCTGGTGTAGGGAGTCTCCCACCACAATCTGCAGTCTATGTGGGGCCTGTCAGGGGGACACCCAGCAGAGCCTTGGACTCTATCCCAGGGCCCTGAGCATGCCCACACCCATGGATACCTCCCAACTGCAAAAGCAAGTCCTTCCTAAGGGCAAAACAGCACTTGTAGCCTCCTGTTCTCTGAGTTTTCACACATACAGTCCATCATGAAACAGACATTTTTGGCGGGCTGGAGGACAAGACCACATGCTAGAGAACCGAGGCGGGGCTCACAGGCAGAGTGCTCAACATGCCAGGTTCCCTTCCTTCAGCTCTCAGCCTGGCAACTGCATAGGCCTGGGGGCTGCTTCTCAGTGTGCTGGTGGCTCCCTAGAGACCTGGGTCTGAACAGCACTGTCCTGTGCCAGGAGGTGGCCATTGTCTCCAAAGGTCAGAGTGGAACTCTAACATGGAAGACTCTTTCCCTCGTCTACTTTGAATTTCACAGTAAACTAAATAGTATCTGAAACTGAAGCAACCAGAGGCCCAGTATCCTGTTTCCAAAGTGAGTGCTGTTCCGTCCTGCTCAATGGACTTTTTTTTACAAAGATTTTTTTTTTTAAGATTTTATTTATTTATTAATGAGAGACACAGAGAGAGGCAGAGACACAGGCAGAGGGAGAAGCAGGCTCCTGTGAAGAGCCCAATGTGGGACTCGATCCCAGGACCCCGGGATCACGCCCTGAACCAAAGTCAGACACTCAATCACTGAGCCACCCAGGTGCCCCTCAATGACATTTTTAACCTTTTGTGTCGAGTTTGTTCCTTGGATTTCAGAATGAGGCAGAGAAATAATCTCCACATAGATTGCAGATTGTGGTGGGGGACTCCGTACACCAGGCCATGAAACTGCCCCCACCCCTGGCTCCCCCTTTTGGACAGACTGGTCTGGAGACTGCTTGTCCACCCTCCTCATTCTCAAGCGAATTTCTGTGATGCCCGGCCAGGCAGGGCTCAGGGTCCCCCGGCTTATGCATCTTGCCCGTGGACCCAGCAGACACACCTCATGGAGAAAGGCCTCACAAGTCTACTGGCCTGGGAGATGGTGGCGAGCTTATTGCGGGTATGGACGTTGATGTGTTGTAATTTCCCTCTAGTGTAAAGACTCGGAAGCTGCTTGTTTTTGAATGAAAGTGGAATTAGCAGCTTCCATGAGGGGTATGAAGATGGCCTTGGTGCCCAGAAGAGATTTTGCAGCAGGAAGACTGACCACCACATCTCTTTTGTGTATTTTGTCCTTTCTAGGGCTGCTGGTCAACCTCTCCCTCATCCCTGTCATGGGAGGCCTGGCACTGTGCACGGCCACAGAGATAAGCTTCAATGTCCTGGGGTTTTCGGCTGCATTGTCCACTAACATCATGGACTGGTGAGTCAGGAAGAGCATGGGGACACATGGTGTTATCGGGATGGTGGACATTTAAGTTCATATTAACCCAGAATTACATCTCACAGTTCAAAGCTGGACACATCTGATGCTGCCTTTTCCTAAATACCAAATGCCTCATATCCCAATAAGGTAACCTTTTCTCAAAAAAAAACAAAAACAAAAAAACAACTAGAATTTGACAACATGTGGTCTTAGTATTAAAAAGACTCATTGCAGGGACATGGTTAACTAACAAATGCCGAATGCCCTTGTGGGGAAATGCCTCTACGTTCAGCTAAACAAAGGGGAAGAGGCCGTCCGATGCCTAGAACAAAGGGGCACTTTCTGGTCCATGCCAGGGCCATGAGAGGCCGTGCCCATAGGGGCAGCCAGTGTCAAGTGCCAGACGAAAGGCACCACCTGGGAGGTTCCTTGTCCTGCAGCAGAAGGGGACATATGTTACGTTCTCGGTTGCTCTTTGGATTCTTGAGAGCAGCCATTCTGTATCCTGTATAGGCCATGGTGATGAGGTCCACGCTGAGGCCGTGGCTAGCCCTACTCTTCGAGAAGTAGTGATAGCTTCTAGGTCTCCTGTTTCTGGGAAAGAGAGGAAACAGCCACATGGGTGTTTATTATTGCTTTCCTGTTTAAGTCAGACAGGCTCACCCTGAGGTTTTCAATACTAGGGCCAAGTGAAAATTTAAAAGTCACCTTTAATTTCATTTTTGACATTTAGATGTATTTCCTTCCGGCTTTTTCCCCCTGTATTTGTAGCTCCTAGAAATCTAATACAGCCTCATCATGCATTCAGCCTGTGCCTGGCTCTGCTCCCTCTGTGTGGTCCTGTGAGCATCCCATGCTGGCACCAGGGGCTCTCAGAAACCTTAGCCTTATGATTGCCTCCTGCAAATTAGTGACTCCTTGCCTACATGTGCAGGGAGTGTCTCTTCACATGAGCTCCACTGGAGTTTCTGACGCTGTGCAGGGTAAATGCCCATCAGAGAGACAGAGCCTGTGAGCATCCACAAGGGCCCTTGAGCCATGCTGCCAGGGTTGCCCACAAGATTGTTTTGATTTCTAGTTCCTTAGTGAGGGCTTTAGTCTTTTCTGGTCCTCAATAAAGTTTTTGCATCAAAACAAAATGAAACAAACCTCTGCTTCTAGAGTCCAGAGAACAGAGTCCCTAGGGGAAGTGACAAGCCCTTTGGTTCCTGAGGAAGCTAAGTGCTGTTTCATTTTCTCGTTGGCCACGTGTGTATTTCCCCTGTGGTTTGTCTGTTCCGTTCAGGAATTTTGTCCATTGTTTTTTCACTGGTGTCTTCATGAGCTTAGACTGTTTTGTTCACTTTTTTCCACGTGTTGAGTCCTCAGGTGCCCAGCCTGTGGCAGTTACTGATTTTTGGGGACTCTTGGCTCAAGGTGAGGTTTTATGCAGCACTTCGGTCAGGATTCTCTGACGCCTAAGATCTGGGTGACCTCAGGCACATCACTCAATCTCTGAGTACCTCAGTTTACCCTTCTGTAAAGGGGGCCATTCATGGAGTCCCCCTCACAGTGAAACAACACCCAGGATATCTCCAGGATGGCCTGGCTCCTAGCAGACATGCAGGGCCATCATTGCTTAGAAGGAGGCAGACACGAGGTCCCTTTGAGGTCCACGCTAACTTCTTGCATCGCCAGCTAACCTCTTCTTTTCTTTATTCTAGTTTGCAAAATGTTTTTTCAAAAAAACTCCTGAGCGGGGACAAATACAGGTTCTCGTAAGTATTGTTAGCCCATGAAACTCCCCAACTTTTAGGCCTGAGAGGACCTTTTGCCCCTTTGAGCTTTCAGAATCCACGTAGACCTGACACTTTTCCCACTTGGGCTTAAATGGCTTTTAAAACTACTTTTTGGAGGGGGTGCTTGGCTGGCCCAGTCGGAGGAACAGGCGACTCTTGGTTGCAGGGTGTGAGTTTGAGCCCCATGTTGGGTGCAGAGATTACTAAAAGAAAAAAGAAAAGAAACTTTGAAGAATAAATAAATAAAAGTACTTTGTGGAAACTTGGAAGAAAAACCCCTTATGTTTCCAGCTGCCTTTTAATCTGCGGTAGCCACGCAGACTGGCCATCACACACAGGCCCTCCCTGTCCCCCACGACAAAACAAACTTGTCACGCACTGGGTATTCTAGAGCTGCCTGCTGGAGGCCTGGCCTCTGCCATGGAGAGAGGCCCTCAGGTCCCTGTGTTGCCCCTGCAGGGCGGCAGAGCTGCAGTTCTACACCAGTGCCGCAGCCGTGGCCATGCTGGTTCCCGCCTGGATCTTCTTCATGGTGAGTGTCAGGACACCACCTGGCGCCTGGGCTGCTGTTTACCTGTAGTGATAGTGACTTGGGAGCAGGACGCTTTAACTTTCCAGGTCATGTGGATAGCTCCTTGGTGTCATGGCTTTGCTGCATCATTCACAAAGTGTCAGCAATGTGCCCTTGAGGCAAAGGCAGAGAAAGTGGAAGCCAAACCTTGTACGGGTCTCTGACATGGGCTTGTGCATGTAGAGGCCAATCTGTAGCTGTGGGAGTTTCCTGAAATTTTTGTGTGAGGGTTTCTAGACTTGTTTATTTCTATTTTTTTTATTATTATTATTTATGATAGTCACAGAGAAAGAGAGAGAGAGAGGCAGAGACATAGAGGGAGAAGCAGGCTCCATGCACTGGGAGCCCGACGTGGGATTCGATCCCGGGTCTCTAGGATCGCGCCCTGGGCCAAAGGCAGGTGCTAAACCGCTGCGCCACCCAGGGATCCCTGTTTATTTCTATTTTAAAATAACATGTGCAAAAAAATAATAAAATAACGTAACGTAACATAACATAACATAACATGTGCCTAGCTATAGAGCAATGAACGGGCAGGAGTATATAAACAAGAAAGTCTGTCTCCTGATCTCTCCTGGACCCACTCCTTCCTACAAAGTTCCCTTCCAGACCTGTCTACATGGCTAGAAACATACTCAAATATACATGTATGTAGTATGATTCCACTAGTGTTATAAAAGAGATCTTTTTTTTTTTTTTTTTAAACACAAACAGAACTGGGCTGTTTTGTCCTTTGTCTGTGTTCCGAAGTGTGGCTGTGCCCTGATTTGTCACTGCCCCATCAACAGACACCTGACTGCTTGGTGCATTTCATACAGAACAAGGAGTTTCTTGTGTTATGTCGTTAGCAGATGAGATTGTTTCTGTAGGATACATTTTTGGAATTGGAACAATTGATTGAAAGAATGTGCATACCTGAAAATATTTTTATTGGTAAAATGTACATAAACATAAAATTCACCATTCCAACCATTTTAAAGTGTACATCAAATATGTCCACATTGTTGTATAATCACCATCACCATCTGTTTGTAGACTTTCACTGTGTCCCCATGAAACAGTAGCTTCCCATTTCCCTCTTGGGGGAGGCGAGACTCTGCTTGTCCCTGTTAGGGTCCCTGGCGGGGCCATTAAGTGGGGACGATCCCCCAGACTGATTTAACATAAGCTTCACATGACACGGGGCCCCGAGGAATCCGAGATCCAGAGGGGCACAGCAAGCCTGTGTGCTCACCTGCAGGCTGAGCAGGGAGAGGGGACTGCAGGAGGGCGGTGGCGTGCTGGCTGCAGGCAGATGGGGACAACATTAGCAGGGCCCGCCCAACTCTCCGTCTCTGGCAGTGAGTGTATGTATATTTTTCCTCCCACTGCATGGGCGTCCTCCACGGGGTCCTGTCTCCTGCTTCTCGGGGAGAAAAAGGGAGGTCAGAGCCCTTCTTGCTCTTGCTGGTTTTTTTTTTTTTCCTCTTGCTGTTTTTAAGGGTCTTCAGACCAAAGTAATCCTGATGCCAAAGTGGCATATTTGTGTTCTGAGCTCCTTCACCCCCGGCCCAGCCCCCAGCACCTACACTGTAGTTGGATCCGTAAGGATACAGGTCCTTCAGACAAGTAGAATCCTGTGGGATTTGTCCTCTGGGGACTGGCTTATGTCACTGAGCATGTTGTCCTCAAGGACCATCCACGTAGAAGGTGTCAGCACTTCCTTCATTTTTTCTTTTTAAGATTTTATTTATTCATGAGAGACACACAGAGGCAGAGACACAAGCAGAGGGAGAAGCAGGCTTCATGCAGGAAGCCGGATGTGGGACTTGATCCCGGGACTCCAGGATCATGCCCTGAGCCAAAGGCAGACGCTCATCCGCTGAGCCATCCAGGTGTTCTCAGCACTTCCTTCTTTTTAAGACTGAGGACCATTCCCTGTGTTGTTGGGCCATGTTCTGTTTGTCCACCCATCAATGGACACCTGGGTTGCTTCCACATTTTGGCTCTGGTGAAAAGTCCTGCTGTGAATGTGAGCATGCATATAAGACACTGCTTAGTTCTTTTGGGCTTATATCCAGAAGTAGGGTTGCTGGTTTTTGCAGTAGTTCTCTGTTTAACTTTTTGAAGACCAACCAAACTGTTTTCCAAAGTAGCAGCACCATGTTTCCTTCCTGCCAACAGTGCACGAGGGCTGCAACTGCCCTACAATCTTGCCTGCACTTGTCATTTCTGTTCTTTCAGTTTTGGTGGTAGCCATCCTAATGGGTGTGAGATAGTCTTCTGTTGCGCTGTTGGTTTTTATTTCCCTGATGATCAGTGATGTCGAGCACCTTCTCGTGTGCTTACTGGCCATGTGTATATGCATGTTTAGAATGTTGGTAGATGCTGTTTGGTTGTCACCCCAGAAGGCTATTTTCAGAGCACTCCTCAACAACAGTTTACCCAGATTACTAGGTACCTGTGACCCCACTCTTTTCTGTGGGTGAGCAGTGAAAGGAAGACTGGCCCCAGCAGAGCATTGTTTTTGTTCTGGCACATAGGACTTGCCAGTGATCGGCAGAAGTGGGAAGAGCTTCAGTTACAGCCAGGATGTCGTGTTGTTGCTGCTGATGGATGGTGTTCTGTTCCACCTACAGAGTGTCACGGCCTATGCCCTCATGGGTAAAATTTCTCCTGTGACTTTCAGGTAAGCATAGTAGCTTCCCGAGAGATGAAACATGTCCAGGTAATTTGCAAAGAACAAGGTTTTATTTTATTTTATTTTATTTTATTTTATTTATTTTATTTTATTTTATTTTATTTTATATTTTTTAAGAACAAGAATTTAAATCCAGGTATTGTTATAAAAGGTATTTGTGATTGTCAGATGCTGAAGTGAGGGTCGTGGCCTCAATTTATGATCACTAGGTTGTGCTGTTTTGGTGCTATTTGAAATACAGCGAAGCACATGACATAAATCTTTAGGGAACCTGCTTCCACAAGGAGTCTACACATTAGCATGGAAACTGTCCAGAGTGGTTCGAATATTTTCTGTCTGGACTAGCATGTCAGTACAACTGCCTGTGATGCTGGAATGTTCTTCTTCCGGCTTCTCAGCAGGGGAGCCATGAGCACCTGTGGTGTGGTGAGTGCAGTAAGCAACTGAATTCTTTTTTTTTTTTTTTTTTAAGATTTTATTTATTGGAACCCTGGGTGGCGCAGCGGTTTAGCGCCTGCCTTTGGCCCAGGGCGCGATCCTAGAGACCCGGGATCGAATCCCACGTCAGGCTCCCAGTGCATGGAGCCTGCTTCTCCCTCTGCCTATGTCTCTGCCTCTCTCTCTCTCTCTCTCTCTCTCTCTCTCTCTCTGTGACTATCATAAATAAATAAAAATAAAAAAAAAAGATTTTATTTATTTATTTATTTATTTATTTATTTATTTATTTGAGAGAGCGAGAGCACACAAGCGAATAAGCAGAGGGAACAGTAGGAACACCTGGGTGGCTCAGCGGTTAAGCCTCTGCATGTGGCTCAGGATGTGATCCTGGGGTCCCAGGATCAAGTCCCATATCGGGCTCCCTGCATGGAGCCTGCTTCTCCCTCTGCCTATGTCTCTGCCTCTCTGTGTCTCTCATGAATAAATAAATAAGATCTTCAAAAAAAAAAAAAAAAAAAAGCAGGAGGAAGTATAGAGGAGAGGCAGAGGGAGAAGCAAGAGTCCTTGCTGAGCAGAGAGCCAAGTATGAGGCTTGATCCCGGGACCCTGTGGTCATGACCGGAGCCAGAGTCAGATGCTTAACTGACTGAACCAGCCAGGTGCCCCAAGGAACTGAATTCCTAATTTTATCTATGGTTCCCATATGGCAGTCTTAGGCTCCCATATTGAAGGCACAGCCCTGGAAACTGAGAAGTGAGCCAGTGGCCTCACTGGCTTCTCTTCATTTCTGTAACTGGAAGCGTTTAATGAAAGCACCATTTCAAGACTGCAGTTTTAAGTAACAAGCAGAAAAGCATGAGCTCATGTCACCAGTGGGCCTAGAAACTAACCTCAGCAGCTTTGGCCACATCATGTCATGGAAGTCAGTGGGGCCTTTTTTTTTTTTTTTTTTTTTTTAAACTTCTGAACTGGTGGCAGAGAAGTGGAAGTATCTGCAGTTGTGAAGACCTTGGTGGGCTGGCTTGAATTGCACTGCTCGAAAGCCTCACTCATCAGGCTTCGCCAGTCAGACCTCTGTCTCCCTGTGGCCTTTCTGAGGCAGCTCTCACTCCTCCCTACTCACATTGGTCTGGCCTGGGTCAGTGCAGCAGCTGTCTGGTGCACCAGTCACGTTCTGTATTCTGGAGGTCAAGGGCTGGAGCCAGTGCCAGGGCTGGAGCCAGTGCTGTGCCCTGACCTGGGACTCAGGTAGTCCTCTCGTTTCCTGGGTCCTGAGTGGGAAAGGTCTGCAAGAATGTTGATTTTTATGTTCTCCTGAAGCCCATGGCAGTAACTGTCTCTGTCACAAGTCCTAGTAACCATTTGGGGCCAGGAATTATTTCCAAATATCCCAAACTTTTTCAGCAATTGTTAGTGATAGTTCAAAAAAGGGCAAAAAGCAGAAAACCAATTCTTTTTACAGAAGATAGCTTTTTTATGTATTTCATTCATATCATAAGAGCAATACTTAACTCATGATAGGAAGTTTGGAAAAATACAAAAAGTAAAGCATAAGTAGTCCACAATTCCCAGACACCAGCACTGTTAACAGTTCAATGTATTTCACATTAACTTCATTTTTATGGGGTCTTTGCCTTACTCGCACGGTGCTATTTTCACTGATCAGACAGTCTCCTCGAGAGGCTGGGTGTTGTCCCTGTGGCCTCTCTGGGGCAATTCCAGCTCCTCCTGGCCCATATTGGTCTGGCCCTTGTAGTAAGGGCACTATAGCCATCTGCAAAGTCCTCTTGTTCTTTTTTTTTTTTTTTTTTTTAGTCCTCTTGTTCTTTAGACAGCAAGCTGAACTATTTAGGGGCAAATGTTTACTTAAAAGTATTTAAAAAAAAATGTATCTCAGGGCAGCCTAAGTGCTCAGCAGTTTAGCGCCGCCTTCGGTCCAGGGCGTGATCCTAGAGACCCGGGATCAAGTCCCACGTCGGCTCCCTGCATGGAGCCTGCTTCTCCCTCGGCCTGTCTCTGCCTTTCTCTCTCTCTCTCTCTCTCTCTCTCTCTCTCCCTCTCTTTCTCTTTCTCTTTCTCTTTCTTTCTCTCTCTTTCATGAATAAATAAATAAAATCTTTAAAAAATAAAAATAAAAAAAATAAAAGTATTTCAGTGTCAGAAAAGGATGAAGCATATAAAACAAAATATTTAGTCTAGATGATGGGAATATGGCTGTTCATTATAACCTGTCCCTGCTTCTCTGACACCTTTCCCAATAAAAAGAAAGGAGGAGGAAGCCAGCAAGGGAGTGCCCCTGGCCTGTGCAGGTGGGTGGGCAGGTGGGTCAAACCCAGGCCGTAACCCCCTGTCATTGCAGTGTCGCCAGCACCGTGAAGCACGCCTTGTCCATTTGGCTCAGTATTATAGTGTTCGGCAACAGAGTCACCAGCCTGTCAGCTATCGGCACCATCCTCGTGACAGCTGGTGTCCTGCTCTACAACAAAGCCAAGCAGCGCCAGCGGGAGGCCATGCAGAGCCTGGCTGTGGCCACCAGCCGGACACCAGAGGATGAAGGGGAGCCACTGACCTCCAAGGACCCCAGACCACACCACTGAACTCTGGAAGCCTCGGCAGGTGCCCAGGGCCCCGAGGCGCCGCCCACTGCTGCTGTCCTCCTCGCTGACACGGACATCCAGCCTCCTGGGCCAGTGGGGTGCAGGAGGCTGAGGGATGTGCCGCCTTCCCTGCTCCTTTCTTGGGTTTTCAGTGAAAACCAATGGGAACTAGAACAGGGATCCCAAACGTCAGCTTCCTGGGGTGGAGACCAGAGCCAGCTGCTGCTGAGCCATGGCCACGTAATGTGAAAACCCCCTCCTGCTGACCCTGTGGTGAGCACACTGGCTTCTGCACGCTCTCACTAGCACGCAGAGCTGGCTGCAGCGAGCCCAGGTCCTAGTTCCTCTGTGGGTAACAGCCACAGCTGCCAACATGCACCATTCCTGCTGCTTGGTGCTTGCCATTGGAGGCCAGTGAAGGCATGCCCTGCCCTTCCACCATCTGGGGAGACTGCCCTGCTGAGACAGGCCGAGGTGCCCACTGCCTGGGTTGGAGGCCACAGCAGCCAAGTGACCACAGAGTCAGGAAAGAATGGAAAGGGAACAGAAGGGCACAGTAATAAGGGTCCCTGCTGCTGACAGCAGGCTATTGGGCCCTTGCCTTCCTGCCCTCCCACCCAAGGTGTCCTCTCCACCCCAAAACTCCCAACATCCACTACCACTTAGGGAAAGGCCACTTGTGGAAGGGAAGGTGCCCCGCCCCTTCCAGGGTCTCTGCTGCACTAGGCCCCCTACCTCCTGAGGGTCCCAACCCTTACCTGTGGCAGGCCTTCAGTCAGGGACCCCTAATATAGTGATTGCTGGTTCCAGAGGTGGAGGACAGACATGTGGCATTTACTCAGGACAGGGATATACCGACATTCCTTTTTGTTTTTTGGGCCCCTGTGTGTAACCTAGAGGTGCTCCTGCCATCACCCAGCTAGTCAGGGCCCACACCATACTTTGTCTTGTGGACAAGGGTGTTAAAGGTTTCCCTCATGAATGAATGAACAGGGAAGCGTTGGGAAGGATATTTGGAGTGTTCACAGTTTTTGTCACACTGCACTGAAAATGACAGTGAAGTTTTTAAAGAAGGAAGCAGGTGGCTTCTGGAAGGCATCCCCCACGGCAGGTAACCCGCACTGAACCTGCCGCCTGGCTTGGCCTGCTTCCCACCTCCCAGAACAGAGTCCACCACACTGGGTATCTGAGTCCTCTGTTGAGTTCAGGCTCCTACCCTCTTCACTCTGTTGATCTCACATCCTGGTGGGATTTCTGATTGAGGCGCAGTCTGCTACCAGCCAGGCTTTGCAACCTCTCCATGGTGCCAAGCTGAAGCACTGGGGCATGTCACCTGCAGCCTGACTTCAAGGACGGAGGACAGAGGACATAGTCTCTGAGTCCTGCCCCCACTGAGTGAACCAGCCAACATGAGTGCCTCAGGCACTAATGGCTCCCTCATCTGATTTCCTCTCCCTGTTGTTCACGTCCTTGGCTCCCATCATCTCTTCTCTGGTTTTCCAGTTGGCTTCTTGACTGGAAAATGTAAAAATAGGCCCTCCTAGAGATCAATCTCTTGGACACAAAGAGCAATAATCACGTCTCATTAACTTCTGCCTACTTGAAAAAGCTTGCCATGATGATGGGTTAAAATTAGACCTTTAAAACTACAACCTTTTTTTTTTTTTAATCAATGCCCATATTTTCCACCAAAAACAAATAAAAAACTACAACCTTTTTATGAAGTTGACTTCCTGTGTCTAGAGGACAGGCAGGTGTGTGCTCGCCTGCATACCAAGCTCACCTCCACCATGAAGCTGTTTCTAATGAGACTTTCCCCAGGTTTCTATCCCCTTTCCTCTCTGCTTCCTTCAAAAACAACAGCGAAGAGGACTCGCTGGAGGTGGCTGGGGTGGCAGGATGTGCGTGGATCTGTGAGGACCAGGGGAAAGCACAGCTTCCACAGGGCCCTGCCCCTGCCCTTCGAGAATGTGGCTTCCATGGCCAGCTACTGATGGGATGTGAGCAGAGATCACATCTGCAGTCATCCTGTTGCAAGATGATTTCTGTTGCCTCTCTCATGGATGTGGTTATTTGAGTGTAATGAGATGGGCAGAGCCTGCTTCTGAGCCTCATGAGAGACCTGGGTCCAAGTCTCCTATGGAACCAACCACCTTGCATGTCACCTGCCCTGTCTCCTCTCACAAGTGGCTGTCTGCTAGTTTTGATTTTCCAGATTCTTGGATCAGAAACAAAATGAAGATTTTTTCTAAAGTATTACCAAACGTAATTTCCAACAAAACTGCTTTTGAGACATTGCCTCAGAACACAAGCTATGGTCAGCACTGCCCTCGCCTGGGGCTTACATTCCTTCTTCCATTGACTGGTCTCCGCCCTGAAGCCGTCCACATACTGCATGTCCAGGACAGTCCTGCCAGGAGACAAAACCCATGGCCTGTCTTGGCCATTTGTTGAATGAATGTATAGACATATGTTTTTTATTAGCTCTATGTAGTAGTGTTTATAGTATGTTCTTATTGAACCATTGAAGACATGCTTGTATCAACATTGACACTGGGTGTCATCACTTACTTGGTCATTTCCTACCATGTCCATGGTTGTTGTCTGTGCCTTTGCAAAAAAACACTTCAAACAGGTCTCAAGTCAGGTTATCTGCTACCTACATCGCTATCTAGAGATGTACGTATGTCTGGCTTTCAATGAAACTTCCACTGAAGAGCATAAAAAAATTAAAAAAAAATCCAAGTCATTATTTCCCGTGTATCAGCATTAAAATAATCTGCCCTGGGAAGCTGAGAAGATTCTTGCACAATCCAAAATGTGTCTTTAATTTGAGAAAAATATACATGGTGAATCAGAAACGGTCACATGCTGCACAAAAAACATCGGCCAAGTGCAGTTGTGCTTGTAACCTCCCCTGGAAATGCTCTTCCCAGAACCAGTGGGTTCTGGGCAGGCCAATAGGGTTGACGTGTGTACCACGGGGGTTTTTACATCCGAGTGATGTGCTTTCCCAAGGCCTGAAAGTATTTTCATGATTTCCCTGGGTTTGAATAATTAAACAAGGATATTATTGCAGATAAAAATCTTTTTTTGCCTTTGACCAACATCATACTAAGACCTTCATTCTTTCACAAAATCTGTACATGCTCTGGTTGGGTCCTCTTCATTTCCTTAGTTTATAAAAAAGGAATGCCCCAGCTACCTTGGTGAATCTGCCTGTTTCCTCTGTCCTGGCTGAGGAGCCAAGAGCAGAGGTGAGCTTGTGCTAACGACCCTGCTGCTTGGTTGAAACCTTTCGACTTTGCTGTCTCCGAAGAATTTCTTCCAGTTTTCCTGAGGGTTCCGATTCAGGGATTCATGGGCACTGGATCCTTCCCCAGATTCCAAACGGAATTGCAAGCTATTCTAACTGGTTTGAAACAAAACCAAACCACTTTTAAAAATATTTTTATTTGGGGGACACCTGGACGGCTCAGTGGTTGAGCGTCTGTCTTTGCCTCAAGGCGTGGCTGGCTCGCTGCATGAATCCCTCTATGTCTCTCGCCCCCCCCCCCCCACGTATCTCTCATGAATAAATTTAAAAAATTTTTAAAGCAATCTCTAAACCCAATGTGGAGCTCAATCTACAATCTCGAGACGAAGTAACATGCTCCACCAACGGAGTCCACCAGGTACCCCAAATCTCCGCACCCCTCCCCTTTTGAGTAAAACATACTTATTGGCTGTTTCTAGTCTGTGTGCAGATGCGTGAGTTGAGTCTGAACCTGCCAAGGGGGCGTCCTCGACCCTAGGTCCGGGAGGGTCTGTCACCGAACCTTTCCCACACTGAAAAACTTGAAAATCACGTCCGTGATTGTCTACATCAGAACCAAGGTGTAGGGGCAGCCCCGGTGGCTCAGCGGGTTAGCGCCGCCTGCAGCCCTGGGCGTGATCCTGGAGACGCTGGATCGAGTCCCACGTCAGGCTCCCTGCATGGAGCCTGCTTCTCCCTCTGCCTGCGTCTCTGCCTCTCTCTTTCTCTGTCTCTATGAATAAATAATAAATAAAATCTTTAAAAAAAAAAAAAAAGAACCAAGGTGTATTTGCTTTACACCCAACAAAACAGAATGGACAGCGCGCTGTGTTCAGACGATCAGCACTGTTGGACTCGTGACGTTCTGGTCTCCATCCTCCACCTGGAATTCGGGTTCTGCACCAACAGTGGGCGCGGACCATGTAAGTGCGTCCTCGCTGCCCTCCTGACCCCGGAAGCCGAGGACGGCAGTCTTCATCCACCGCCTCTCCCACTTCAGGTACCTTTCCTATAGACGCCCGTGCCCTCACTGTCCCTGGGGCCCTTTCCAACCGCAAAGCCTGGGAGGTAGGAGAAGGGACCGGGCGGGACCGGGGAGCTGGGGGAAGCGCTTGGGTCGGCCACTGCCGCGCGGGCTCCGGGACCGGAAGTGACGTGAGGCCGCGCGCCGGATGTCCTCGTCGCGAGGGGCGGCGGGCTACGCCCCCGTGCGCCATCTGTCCGCGCCGACGCAGGAAGTGGGGACGCTACTGGCGCGCGCCGGGCGCTGTTTCTCCTCAGGCTCGGGGACCGGCGGTAGCGGCGACGGTAGCAGCAGCGGCAACAGCACAGGGGTGAGTGGCGGAGGGCCGGAGCGGGCGGCAGGCGCAGCCGCCTCCCTGAGCTCTTGGGACCAAGCGGACCCCGCGCGGCGCTGGGCGTTGAGGCGGCGTCGGGCCCGAACCCGGGCTCGTGGCGGCCGAGCCGAGGGACGAGGGTCCCAGCCGCCGCCGCGTCGCAGCGCCCCACGCCGGCCGCCCGGACCCTCCTGACGTCAGACCTCGGGCGCGGGGGGCCGGGGAGCGGGCTCCGCACCAAGGGGCTGTCCTGCCACCGGGGCGCGGGGGCGGCCCCCACCCGTCCGGCAGCTCCCCTCACGCCCCCTTGACGGCGCCCCCCCCCCCGACGGCTGCCCCGACTACGCCCACTCCCATCACGGTAGTTGCCCTCACACCCGCCCCGACGACAACCTCTGCCGCCCCGTCGGCGCCTTCGCAGCCACACTGCCAGCGTCCTGCCCTTGCTCCAATTCTCTTCTCTTTGCAGTGTCTTAACTCCAATGGGTGATGAAAAGGACTCTTGGAAAGTGAAAACTTTAGATGAGATTCTTCAGGAAAAGAAAAGACGGAAGGAACAAGAAGAGAAAGCAGAGATAAAACGCTTAAAAAATGTAAGCCATGTTTTTTAAGTAAGTGGTTTTCTTAAAGGAGATTTAATTTCTTTGCCCTCGTTTTTCCATTAGAACAACGCTTCTTCGGTGAAGTTCTTTTGTACTTCCAAATGTCTCAGGTGAGCCCAAAATCTATTCTAAAATTAACAAAAACATTCAAATACTCAGTTTACATTGAAGACACGTTGATAACGTATTACAGCTGTGTGTAGATGGCAGGATCTACATGGAGCATGAAGTACTTTGAGCCTAAATTCATTAGTGCTATTGAACTAAATTTTCTCATATCAGTATTTCTGTTTGTGGCACCATCTCTAAGTTTGTTAAGGATAGTAGGAAGTTACGTTGGAATTAATATTCTGTCTTTTCCTTTTTTGGTTTGCATAACATATTTAGAGAAACTTTTGGTAATTTTGAAAGGGATATTGGCAGAAGTAGCTTCTGATAATGCTAGTCACCCTTAACTATTTCTGAGATAGCACAAAGTATTTGGCATAAAATATGCTTTAAGGCTCAATTTCAGGTTATATAAACAAGTAGCATACTTGGCAGAGTCTTAATATTCCTGATCCTGTATACTGGTTTCAGATTTTTCATCTCAGTTTCTGAATTTACAGAGTTTTAATCATAACGTTGTATGATTTGAGTGAATGTTTTTTATATTTCATAACATTGGTCCTTTCAAAATATATGTGAAACTTTGTTTTTGGATGTTGGCAAGGTTTGATTATCATTAAAAAGACACTTATCTGTGAGGAAAATGACTTTCTCTTGCTTCTTAGTCTGATGACCGGGATTCCAAGCGGGATTCCCTTGAGGAGGGGGAGCTGAGGGACCACCGCATGGAGATTACAATACGGAATTCGCCATACAGAAGAGAGGACTCCATGGAAGACAGGTGGGGGTGAGGTGCACAATGAGGAAGGTGTCCAGGCTACACATGTGCTTCACTGTGGAGGCAGGATTGGTCCCACCATTACTTTGAAACTGTAGTCGTTTTCTTTTTTATTTTATTTTATTACTTATTTGTCAGAAGAGGGAGGAAGAGCATGTGAGCACAAGCAAGGGGAATGGTAGGCAGAGGGGAAGCAAACTCCCTGCTGAACAAGGAGCCCCATGTAGGACTCATCCCAGGACCCTAGGATTATTACCTGAACTGAAGGCAGAAGCTTAACTACAGTGTCCCCTTAATCGTGACTTTAGGTGTACCTCACAGTTGAGATGGACTCCGCATGGTATCAGTTGCTACCTCACATCTCTTATGAAAAGATTGAATGAGGGGTGACAGTGGCTCAGTTGAAGTGTCTGCCTTCAGCTCAGGTCATGATCTCAGGGTCCTGGGATCAAACCTCACATCAGGCTCTCTGCTCAGCAGGGAGTCTGTTTCTCCCTCTTCCTTTGCCCCTTCCTCTCCACAAGTGGTCTGTCTCTCACTTTCTTTCTCTCAAATAAATAAAATTTTTTAAAAAGAAGGAAAAGATTGAGTGTATATCCCTTTCCTTGCAGTTGTCATTTAGTCAAATCTACCCCATTCACAGGTTACATTTATTTATTCTTTATTACTTTTTAAGATTTTTATTTTTTTGGCGGGGGAAGAGTGTGTGAGCAGAGGGAGGGGCAGAAGCAGAGAAGGAGAGACAGACACCTCACTGAGCAGGGAGCCCGACGTGGGGCTTGATCCCAGGACTCTGAGATCATGACCTGAGCTGAAGGCAAGACATTTACAACTGAGTCCCCCAGGCGTCCCTCCCAAGGTACATTTACATAATTGTGCTGTGTGCTTTTGATGAGTAAAATCACTGCCTAAAATTGTACACAGATAAACCACACTACAGTACTGAAGTATATTAAGCAAGGCCTGTGGGCAGAAACATTTAGAAAAATGTTCTATCTAGCATTTCTTCCTGCCCCACTTGATTCCTTCTTTTTTTTTTTTTTTTTTTACACTTGATTCCTTCTTGTATCCATCTTCAGCGCCCAATTATCCATCAAATAATTTTTTAAAAAATTTTTATTTATTTATGGTAGTCACAGAGAGAGAGAGAGAGAGGCAGAGACACAGGCAGAGGGAGAAGCAGGCTCCATGCACAAGGAGCCCGACGTGGGATTCGATCCCGGGTCTCCAGGATCGCGCCCTGGGCCAAAGGCAGGTGCTAAACCGCTGCGCCATCCAGGGATCCCTCCATCAAATAATTAAAGCCAACCTAACCAGAAATTAAGAAACAGACGTAGGGATCCCTGGGTGGCGCAGCGGTTTAGCGCCTGCCTTTGGCCCAGGGCGCGATCCTGGAGACCCGGGATCGAATCCCACGTCGGGCTCCTTGTGCATGGAGCCTGCTTCTCCCTCTGCCTGTGTCTCTGCCTCTCTCTCTCTCTCTGTGTGACTATCATAAATAAATAAAGAAAGAAAGAAACAAACAAACAAACAAACAAACAAACGTAGATCAAGAAGTCTCCCGGGATTTTGGTCATATAGGCCATTGAAGATATCATTGAGGGACATTTGGGGGTCATTAAATTACCATAATATCTTTTTTTTAACAGCATTGTTGATGTATAAATGATAAATTACATATATATGAAGCGTGCAGTTTGATGTATTCGTATACACTTGTGTGGTTGTCACTGTAATCCGGGTAATGAGCATGTCCATTGCCCTCTAAAGTTTCCTCAGAGAGACGTCGTTATACATACACATTGGTTTTTCACTTATACTTTTGATTTGAGTCTGTATTTAATAAGCAGTCTTGGCTTAAGTTTTGTAGTGTCCTGTTTAAAATGATGGTTTAGATTAAACTTTTTTGTATTCTGAACACTGCATTTTTCTGGGTTGGAGAAGCTCCATGGTGCTCTGATGTTCCTTGCATTACTTTCTTTACTATGATGTGACGCTGTTGTGTCTTATTTCAGAGGAGAGGAAGATGATTCTTTGGCTATCAAACCACCACAACAAATGTCTCGGAAAGAAAAAGCTCATCACAGGAAAGATGAAAAGAGGAAAGAGAAACGTAGGCATCGTAGCCATTCAGCGGAAGGGGGTACAGAAGCTTTATTTTTGAGTTTTTATTTATTTGTATCATGTTCAAGAATGGTCTGTTTCCTATATCATGATCTGCTGCTTTCTCCATAGCACAATTGAAAGAGAAGAGAAAGTGAAATTTTAGTTGAAAGCATAAATATTTTGTGGATCATTCTGATGTTTTTTTCCCCCCTTGTTATGTTTTGGGTTAGTTTAAATGTAATTCTGTCTTAATTCAACAAATATAGGGGATATATTTGCAATATTTATAGCAACTCAGTGTTGAATTAATTTAACTGGGGATAAAAAAGGATGATTGATGGAAGTCCAGATGGGTTTGATGTTCTACCATTATTATTAAAGAGTTCTTTTATGTTTAAGACCTTATGTATTTATTCACAAGAGACACAGAGGTAGAGACAAAAGCAGAGGGATAAGCAGGCTCCCTGTGGGGAGCCCAATACCAGACTTAATCCCAGGACCCTGGGATAACACCTTGAGCCAAAGGCAGATGCTCAACCACTGAGCTACCCAGACGTCCATATTAAGAGATTCTTAAGGATATTAATTAAGATGCCTTGGCATCTAGTTTTAATCTCATTGTTAAAAATGGCAGTTGATGAACAGGGTTCTGTCCCACCAGATGGAAATCCACCAGAAGGAGCTAAGCTTTGTCCTGTGTTCTTTATGAACAGTGCTGTTTGTTGGTTTTTAATTATGAAACTAGTATATAGCTGACCCTTGAACAACACGGGCTCAAATTCTGGGGTCTATTTGTA
The DNA here is from genome assembly GCF_048164855.1 of Canis lupus baileyi. NCBI lineage: Eukaryota > Metazoa > Chordata > Mammalia > Carnivora > Canidae > Canis > Canis lupus. Next base: position 32,250,125 of record NC_132840.1, read on the forward strand.
TACGGCTATTTACTGGTAAACCCAGGATGGTACCACAAACCTTTTGCCTCTCTCCTTTTTAATATTTTATTTATTCATTCATGAAAAACATAGGCAGAAGGAGAAGCAGGTTCCCTGCAGGGAGCCCAATGCAGGACTTGATCCCAGGACCCCAAGATCACACACTCAACCCCTGAGCCACCCAGGTGTCCCTCCTAATTCTTCTAATGATATCTCTTTTCTGTAGCTTACAGGTTTGTAAGAGTACAGTAGGGAACACATATAACACACAAAAGAGGTGTTACTCAACTGTGTTGCCACTAAGACTTATTAAATGTTCAGGCTCAGTTATCCTTGGATTTCTGACTGCACTGGGTGTCCGTGCTCCTGCTGTGTGTTGTTCAGGGGTCAGCTAGTGTCCAATCATAGTTTAATACAGAAAATTGAAAGACAAGGCAAGAGTTACAATTCTATTCAGTCATAATCACGTTATTTTTTCCTTGTTTGGAGCCCCACTGCATTGGGTTTTAAGTCCTCACTGTTTGTTTGTTTGTTTTTTTAAACATAAAATTGTGATCATTTTTCCAAGTCATTAATTAAATATTCTTTTCTTCATGGGGTATTTTATTTTATTTTATTTTATTTTTTTTTTAAGATTTTATTTATTCTTGAGAGAGAGAAGGAGAGACAGAGCCAGAGACACAGGCAGAGGGAGAAGCAGGCTCCATGCACCGGGAGCCAGACGTGGGATTCGATCCTGGGTCTCCAGGATCGCGCCCTGGGCCAAAGGCAGGCGCCAAACCGCTGCGCCACCCAGGGATCCCTCATGGGGTATTTTAAATTAAGTTTTGGGAGTTGGATCCCTTTATGTGACACTCTCTTTCTCCTTAGGGAAGCACGCTAGAGCAAAGGAAAAAGAACGAGAGCACGAGCGCCGGAAGCGACACCGAGAGGAGCAGGATAAGGCTCGCAGAGAGTGGGAGAGGCAGAAGAGGAGGGAGATGGCTCGGGAACACTCCAGGAGGGAGAGGTGAGTGAGCGCAATTTGCTAAGGAGCCTGAACTGAGCACTCCTGATGGCCAGCAGCCCCACAAAGTGACGAAAGACACACACAATAACCTGGCAGCATAACACAGATGTGATGCAGAAGTGGTTTGGGAGCCCAGAGTCATGGTGCAGTATTGTAGGGTGGTGCTAACCAAGACATCTGTCCTGCGGGGATTGAGTTTTTACTGCATCTTTATTTATTATTATTTTTAAAGATTTTATTTATTCATGAGAGGCGCGCGCGCACACACACACACACACACACACACACACACACACGGGCGGGGTGGGTGGAGCAGAGATACAGGCAGAGGGAGAAGCAGGCTCCATGCAGGGAGCCCGATGTGGGACTTGATCCCGGGACTCCAGGATCATGCCCTGGGCTGAAGGCGGGCACTCAACTGCTGAGCCACCTAGGCGTCCCTTTACTTCATCTGTAAAGACAGAAATGGGTGTGGGTCTTCCTGAGAAAAAATTGTGAAGGAAATGGAACTCTGTGTGTTGGTTTCCTACAGGTGGAGGCTGCTGGGGGAAGTACTTGGAGCAAGGGGGACGGCCTGGCCATTGTGTCTCGAGACCCTGTATAAGAGTGTGATTTGTACTTGAAGGAAGGGGCATTGCTAGCAGGAGCTGGGTCTATTAACTCAGACGCAGGAGTGAAGTTTCGAGGCCAAATGCATAATGATGGAAAGGGAAAGGAAGGTAGAATAGGAAGAAGTGATATTCATAGATCTTGTCAGCTGTTTCCTGGTAAGGGGGAGGAGGAATTGTAAATACCTCTGAGCTTGGTACTTTAGGTTGGGGCATGCCTTGTGAGAAGGATGGGAGTGCTATGTACTATGTTTTCGTTGCAGTACTGTGTTCGAGTATAGTAAGGCCCTCTCGGAGGTAGCCCATTTCATGTATAGAAATTCTGACACACACACACACAAAAAAAGAAATTCTGACACACACTCTGTGCCCAAGAGAAGTCTGATGTAGAGTGATTTCATCATTTGCTCTGGGCAAGTATTTATTGAGGCCCTGCTCTGTACTAAGCTCTGTTCTAGGTGGCCTAAGCCAGGAAAACCAAGGAAATACATTGCTTAGAGTTCTCTGCATCATAGCAGAAATAGACTGTGGTTTTTTTCAAACAAGGAAATCCTAAAGACTTTGTAGCAGCCTGGGAGCTGAGACACCAGACTCTTAGACATTAGTCTCCAACTACACATCTGTGTGTACTTGGATTCCGAAGAGAAAGCATCTCTTTAGCCCTAGATCTGTTCACATGGGCCAGTAGAAACCAAGTGTTCCAGATTAGCAAGAACTTGAAATGGAGCAACAGAAATTATACTCTGAAGAATGGAGAGAATTGATGAAAGATGAACAGAGCCTCAAAGGTCTGTGGGACAGCATTTTGTTCTAACATCCTATAATTGGCGATCCCAGGAGAGAAGGAAGCAGCACAAAGATTTTTTTTTATATAATGAAAAACATTTATACATTTAAGAAGCTCAGTACCCCAGTAGGATAAATATAAAGTCAAATCAAAGTGAAACTGGTGAAGGACACCTGGGTGGTTCAATGCTTGAGTGTCTGCCTTTGGCTCAGGGCGTGATCCTGGTCCCAGGATCGAGTACCGCATTGGGCTCTCTGCGAGGAGCATGCTTCTCCCTCATTCTGTCTGTCTGCCCCTCTCTCTGTGTCTCTCATGAATGAATGCTCCCTTTGTCTATCTGCCTCTCTATGTGTCTCATGAATTAATTAATTAGTTAAACAGTGAAACTGGTTTCACTTTTCACAGAAGAAAATCTAGAAAGGCAGCAGGAGAAAAAATTACATAAAAGGGGGGCTTTAGTGTGATTGGTGGCTGACTTCTCAGAATCAGTGGGGGGCAGAAGGCAGAAGGTAGTGGAATGGCATGGTCGCACTGCTGAAAGAAAACCTGGCAACTGGGAATTCTGTATCCAGCAAAACTGCTCTTCAAAAGTGAGGAGAGATAAAGATAAACTGGTGGAATCCATTGTTAGTAAGACCCACCTTAAATACTCAGAAAAGACCTTTGTTTTGAATGGAAATGACAGCAGAAAGTAATCCTATTCAGGAGGAAAGAGAAGCTCCAGAAATGGTAAAGGCATAGGTTAACATAACAGAATCTACAAATGTTCCTTATTAACCTAATAAGGTGCATACTGCTATTGCTAGAGCAACTGCTAGGAAAATAACCAACAAAGTAGTACAAACAGGTATTAACATGGCATTCTAAAAAATCCTTGTTTAAACCCAAAACGGGATCCCTGGGTGGCTCAGCGGTTTAGCACCTACCTTTGGCCCGGGACGTGATCCTGGAGACCCAGGATCGGGTCCCTTGTCGGGCTTCCTGAATGGAGCCTGCTGCACCCTCTGTGTCTCTGCCTGTCTCTCTCTCTGTGTGTCTCTCATAAATAAATAAATCTTAAAAAAAAAAAAAAAAAAAAGGCAGAGAAACAGGACCTAAAAAAAAACAGAAAGAAGACATCAAAACAACAACAAAACTAAGTTCAGCCAAATCCGTAATTACATGAAACATGCAGTAGTTTCTATATCTCAAAGGGGTTCTTTGATAGCAAAGCAAGGTCCAGTATGTATGTTGTCTGTAAGGAAGACCTCTTAGAGTGAAGGACAAAAGTAGGGCAAAATTAAACGTGTGGACGGAGATGTATCATACCCACAGCAACCACAGAGCACCAGTGGCTCAGCAATAGGCATGGCATCAGAGTTCTCTAACAAGTCAGACCAGCACTGACACAGGCTTCCCAAAGACAGAAGGGTCTGTACGTCAGGAAGAAGTGATGGTAGTGAAAGAGTATGTGCCTGACAGCAGAAAGAATACATGATGCAAAAACAAACAGCTGAAAGAAATAGGCAGTTCATCAAATCTAATTGGAAATTTCAGTCCCGATACTCTTGTTGATAGAACAACTAGACAAAACAAGGATGTAAGGTGTCTAGAAAGTAGCCTGTACCGGCTCAGTCTCACCTGCATACAGCACTCCATCCACAGCTGCAGAGTACACACTCACTTCAAGAGGGGATATTGTCCAACACAGATCACATGTGGTCCACACAACAAGTTTCAAATCCCAGAGAATTAAAATTGTACAAAGCACACCTTACCACAAAAGGATTAAAGTAGAAATCAACACAAAGCTGGGGAAATCCTCAACTTTGAATGTTCGGATATTCAACAGTCTTTTTCCAAATCACCCATGACCCAAAGAAGAAATTAAAAGGAAAAGCAGGGGCACTGGGTGGTTTAGTCAGTTAAGCGTCTGACTCTTGATCTCAGGGTCATGAGTTCAAGCCCTGCTTTGGGCGCCTCACTGAGCATGGAACTTAAAAAAAAAAAAAAACTTGAACTGCAGGAAAAACACAGCATGCCAAAAGTTAGGGATACAGAAAAAGCCGTGTTGTAGAGTGAGATGTTTTGGTTTTTAAGCACTGATAAACAGAAAAGGAAATTGTCAGTCAGCATCCTGAGCTACCCCCAGAAAGCAGAAGAGAGAAGCAGGCTCAACCCAAAGCAAGCAGAAGGAATGTCCACAGAATCCCAAGCAGAGAAACAGTTTCGTGGGGCAGGCTAGAAGCTAGCCACAGATGGGCATGAGGGGCCATATCAGCTGATGGAAATGTTTTAAAACTGGCTTGTGATGATTACACAATTTTATAAATATATGAAAAATGGAATTCTGTGGTTGGATTTCATGTATTAAATTAGTTTTTATTTTGCAACAGTTTGGACTCTGGGCACATACAGAATAGTTCTAGAATCCCAGCCTTCTGCAGTGGTAGCCTCTGATGGGCCCCAAGTTGGTACCAGTGATTGTACCACAGGCCTTGTTCCATTTTCACCATTCTTTATGCTCATTTCTGTTTGTGTGTACTGATACTCTTTTTTTCTTTTTTAAAAATATATTAGCTTTTTTTTTTTAAGATTTTATTTATTTATTCATGAGAGATAACACACAGGCTCGTGGAGCCTGCCTCTCCCTCTGCCTGTGTCTCTGCCTTTCTCTGTGTGTGTGTCTCTCATGAATAAATAAAATCTTTTTAAAAAATAAATTTAAAAAAATAAAAAGCTCAAAAAAAAATAAAAATAAATAAAAAAAAATAAAAATAAATAAAAAGCTCTTTATGGTGCACCTGAGTGGCTTAGTTGGTTAAGTCTCTGCCTTTGGCTCAGGTTATGCTCTCAGGGTTCTGTGATCAAGCCTTGTGTTGGGCTTCCTGCTCAGCGGGGAGTCTGCTTCTCCCTCTGCCACTCACTTTAATTGTTCTCTCTCTTTGTCAAATAAAATCTTTAAAGAGCCCTTTATGGATTGAACAACCTAAATGGCGATTTTTAAATTTCAGCAAAAAGCTCTTGGGGTAAAAAAAGAAAACTTTGTGTTTGCGGAGAGAGAGAGTTGGGCTGTGCTTGTTGCAGGGACCGCCTTGAGCAGCTGGAGAGGAAGCGGGAGAGGGAACGGAAGATGCGTGAGCAGCAGAAAGAGCAGCGGGAACAGAAAGAACGGGAGCGGCGCGCTGAGGAGCGACGCAAGGAACGCGAGGCCCGGAGGGAAGGTGTGTGGGGGCGCACTCTGCGGTTGGGGTGCTGTTCCCATGGGTGAGCTCAGGGCTGCGTAGTGACCCTGAAGGATGAAGTGCTCTGGATGGTGGCAGAGCCAAGTGGGGACAGGCCGTGGGGCTCAGGCTGGGGAAGGCCACAGTTCCTTGAGGTATGAGGTGAGGGTGTGCAGCCACAGGACCTTCCCAGGCCTGGTTCTGGACAGCTGCACCAGGTGCCACATGTCACTTGTGTCTGCTGCCCACGCTGGTGAGGCATAGGCTTGAAGAGGTAGGTGGTGGCTCTCTCTTTTCTGACCAATAGAGAAGATTCTGGAAGGTCCATGTGGGTCCTCAGAAAGAGTTCGCTGCCTCCATGCCAGTGCGGCCAGGGCTATGAGTACGTGTAGTGCGTCACCACCAGCCAGGGTGTGGGTGGGATCTGATCGAGGTTGGGCTCTGCTGGAGATGGTGCTGCCACACCACCTCCCACTGTGTTTGGCGCCCCAGTTTCTGCACATCACCGAACGATGAGAGAAGACTATGGTGACAAAGTGAAAGCAAGCCACTGGAGTCGCAGCCCGCTACGGCCACCTCGGGAAAGGTTTGAGCTGACGGACGGCCGGAAGCCAGGTGAGGGTGCGCAGAACCTCCTGGGGTCAGCCTGCGACAGCTTTCTGGTGACAAATAGTCTAGCACAAAATTCACTCTTTTTGTGCAATGAAATGATAGGCTCAAGTGTTTTCGTATTGTGTGGTGGGACCATCGTTTGTGTGAAGCCTATTTGTCTGTTGGTGGGGACATTGGTTACAGGTCTTTGAGAGCAGTGTGGGTGAGCTGTGTTGTCCTACAGACCACAGTCTCTGCGAGAGACTGATGGAGCTGCCATCAGGTCTTGTTTATTGTAAAATGTTTTCCATGTTCACCTTTGATGGTTTGTTTCGTAAGTAAAAGAAGAGAAAATGGAAGAGAGAGACCTGCTGTCTGATCTACAAGACGTCAGTGATAGTGAAAGGAAAAGCAGCTCTGCCGAGTCCTCATCAGGTAACCACCGGCTCTGCTGCCACACGGGGAGGGCCCACCACCCCCTGCCATGCACTTCCAGCTGTTTTCTTCCTGAAGCGGAGTCGGGGTCGGGTTCAGAGGAGGAGGAGGAGGAAGAAGAGGAGGAGGAAGAGGAGGAAGAGGAGGAGGGGAGCAGCAGTGAAGAATCAGAGGAGGAGGAGGAAGAGGAAGAGGAGACAGGAAGCAACTCCGAGGATGCGTCTGGGCAGTCGGCTGGTGAGGAGGGCACAGGGCACCATGGTTTCATTTGGTGTTTAGAAACGAGAGAAATCATTTGAACTCTTGATTTAAAAATATTTCCAAACAGAAAATCCTATGGTATCTGGGACTCACATGAGACTCTAAAATTGATTATTTACAGTGGTTCTTGCTTTCCATTAGCTGAAGGAGATCCTGTTTGTGCCTCTAGAGGTTCTGGAGAGCCCTAGAAAGAGGCAGAACCCAAACTTGTGTGGTGCGGGGGCCTTGCAGGTCTGAGCAGACGTCCTCTCTGTCTTACAGAGGAAGTGAGTGAGGACGAGATGAGTGAGGACGGGGAGCGGGAGAGCGAGAACCACGTCCTTGTTGGTGAGCGGCATCCCTGTTGGATGGTCCTTCCCTCCACTGCCCCTTGGCACTGCAGCCCTTTCTGAAGCAAGTAGATCACCGTCTTGTGTGCGTAGCCTGACCAAGAGACATAAGCAGCCAACTCCCTGAGAGATGCGCTTGTGACTGTGGAGGGCCAGCATCCCTTCCTGGGGCCATACTGAGCATTGTCCGGAGTGTCACCATGGCTTAGATGTGGCAGGGAGGTGCCCTCAGGCCCTGAGACAAGTCCTGGGTGTGCTGCCTCTGAGCACAGTCAGCACCTCCTGGTGCTCACAGCTGAGCTGGTAAACCCCAAGACCCCAGCGCCCTCTGTCCAGGATGGTGGGATACGCAGCCCGTATACAGCATCCACATGCCCTCACTGTTCCCCCTGCCCCAGGGCAGGAGAGGGGTGATGACGATGCTTGTTCCTGGTTCCATAATTGGGTTTAATTTTTGAAGTTCCAGAGTCCCGATTTGATCGAGACTCCGGTGACAGTGAGGAAGGGGAGGAAGAAGCCGGTGAGGGCACTCCACAGAGCAGTGCCCTGACTGAAGGAGACTTCGTGCCCGACTCTCCTGCCTTGTCACCCATTGAACTCAAACAGGAGCTGCCCAAGTACCTCCCTGCCCTGCAGGTCAGACGTCCTCCCCACCCCGGGGTTATTTCAGCTTTGCTGATTGTGGACAAGGCCGGTAGCTAAGAACACATGGGGGGGGCCCCTGGTGGGTATCTGCCACCAGGGTCATACATGCAGCCAGGGAAGCCAGGGCTTTGGAGATGGGGTGCTGTGGGTGCTACTGCCCTCAGTGTTCTCTTATTGTGGGGCCTGCAGGCCAGGCCTGGCTCAGAAGGATGGGTCCTTCTGAGGTTTTGTTCATGTTGGTTTTATCTCTTAAGAAGCATATCCTCACTGAAGAAACTGGAGAGGAGGGCTACTCCTGGCACCACCCCCAGATTCCAGGCAGGGTTTACTGCATGTGTAAGTACGGCTGCAGCTGCTGCATCCTCACAACCTGCTGCTTTCCAGGGCTGTCGAAGTGTGGAGGAATTCCAGTGCCTGAACAGGATCGAAGAAGGCACTTATGGGGTAGTGTACAGAGCAAAGGACAAGAAGACAGGTGTGTACAGTGTTGGGGTGTCCCCCGAGGGGGGAAGGGGAGATGTGGCACAGAGAACCTATCCTCAGGCAGGAAGGAGTTTCTTCTGAGGAACATTGTCCATGGGTGTACCCACTGCAATTTCTCGGGCCCAACCTGTCATGTTTACTGTGCACAGCGTCTCCGAGGCCATCTGCAGGCACTGCGACAGAGGCAGGGTGTCCTGCTGGAGCCACAGCCAGTTTGCAGGTACTGAGATCCAGGCGTGGCTGTCCTGGCCTTTGGCACCCTCGGTGTCAAGGTCCTTGAACACAGTTCCAATTCTCCTGGGAGTCCTCCCTCCCCAGATGCCTGGGTATGGACTCATCTTACCTGTGAGCGCCAGCTAATGACTCGTGGGCCCATGAGCAGTTGACTTGTTGGTGCCTGTGGAGTCCAGAGGTCAGCCAGACCATGAGGCTCTGCACTTGCTTGGTTGTGACAGCAGGTACTTCGGCCCCATAGCAGAGTATGGAGTCTGGTGAGCGGTAGCACCTGAGCAGGTGTGTGAGCCATGGACCGGAAGTTTCCCCAGCACCCGAAGCTGGGTATTGGAAACTCAGGGAAGCCACCTAAGACCCTGGTGGATGTTTCTGTGTTGAAATGTTGAGGTTTGCTGAGTCTCATTGCAAATCACAGAGAGAAATGGGAAAATTCTCAGCTATTTTGGACAAAAGCTGGTCTAGAAATAGGCCTAATGTTTCTGTTGGGCAACAGATTTGGGCTTTTTTATGTGGTGCTGATGTGATACGGGACTTTCCAATTAAAACAAGGCTTTTCAGTGCAAAACAAACGCTTCCCAGGTCCCAGCCAAATGTGTGTATGTAAAAGGTTTTCTCAGACTGTCTCTGAATCATTTTCAGATGAAATTGTGGCCTTGAAGCGGCTGAAGATGGAGAAGGAGAAAGAGGGCTTCCCGATCACATCTCTCAGAGAGATCAACACCATCCTGAAGGCGCAGCACCCCAATATCGTCACTGTCCGGGTATGGCAGCCCCCAAAATGTCCATGCCTTGATGCTCATCACATGGTCTAGTTCCCTACCGTCTCTGCATGCCCATGCCCCAGGAATCAACCACTGCATGGGTGGAGCCTGAGAGGAGCAGGGCACCCACAGACCGGCTTTCCTTCTCTAGGAAATTGTCGTGGGCAGCAATATGGACAAGATCTACATAGTGATGAACTACGTGGAACATGACCTCAAAAGCCTGATGGAGACCATGAAGCAGCCTTTCCTGCCAGGTGGGGCCCTCTGGCCAGTGTCTCCAACGAGAAACATCCCATGCTTGGGCTGCCCAAGCTGCAGGCCGTGTCCCTGACCTTGTAACTCTGACCTCCTCATGCTGTGCACGAGTGTTTGCGCATGTGAGGGCCATGCTGAGCTGGGAGCCTCCCCAGGATGGACACACCCCAAGAAGCCTGGTCGCTCCTGAGGTGGGTAGATAACCTGGGACTGACCCTTTGCTCTCTAGGGGAGGTGAAGACCCTGATGATCCAGCTGCTGCGTGGGGTGAAGCACTTACATGACAACTGGATCCTGCACCGGGACCTCAAGACATCCAACCTGCTGCTGAGCCACGCCGGCATCCTCAAGGTAATAGGGCTCACCCCATGGGGCCCCTGATGCCCGGGCCTCGGGGGCCTGCCCATAGCCCACCCTCCATCCTTGCAGGTTGGGGACTTTGGCCTGGCAAGGGAGTATGGGTCCCCTCTGAAGGCCTACACTCCAGTCGTGGTGACCCTGTGGTACCGTGCCCCAGAGCTGCTGCTGGGTGCCAAGGTGAGTGCCGGGGGCTGTGGGGGCCTAACCTGCGCTCACTGCCCCACCAGCCCTGAGTGTGCCCCCTGGCCTCCCAGGAGTACTCCACGGCTGTGGACATGTGGTCGGTGGGCTGCATCTTTGGGGAGCTGCTGACTCAGAAGCCACTATTCCCTGGGAAGTCGGAAATCGATCAGATCAACAAAGTGTTTAAGGTTTGTCTGTGGCTCCTACCTGCAGGGCATCCTGTGAGGTGTACGCAGGCACCCCAAACCAGATCCTTCCCTGCAGGCTGTGGCTGCTCTGAGACATCTCTCTTTGTCTCTCTCTCAGGACCTGGGGACCCCCAGTGAGAAAATCTGGCCTGGCTACAATGACCTCCCCGCAGTCAAGAAGATGACCTTTACTGAATACCCCTATAATAATCTCCGCAAACGCTTTGGGGCCCTGCTCTCAGACCAGGGTTTCGATCTCATGAACAAGTGTGTAAACATGCAGGGCGTGCGCCCCCTATGCCCCAGCCCACGCCCACCCCTACCCCTGTGCCAAGTGTCAATTGCTCTTGTCCTCCCAGGTTCCTGACCTACTTCCCTGGGCGGAGAGTCAGTGCAGAGGATGGCCTCAAGCATGAGTACTTCCGAGAGACGCCCCTCCCCATCGACCCGTCGATGTTCCCCACGTGGCCCGCCAAGAGTGAGCAGCAAAGGGTGAAGCGTGGCACGAGCCCACGGCCGCCGGAAGGAGGCCTAGGCTACAGCCAGCTGGTGAGGGGCAGGGCTAGCAGAGGAGGAGGGAAGGTGTGGGGGTTCCCTGAGGCGGGGCTGGCCCAGCCGGGGCCCCACGGCACCACTTGCTCCCCAGGGCGACGACGACCTGAAGGAGACGGGTTTCCACCTCACGACCACAAACCAGGGGGCCTCAGCCGCGGGCCCTGGCTTCAGCCTCAAGTTCTGAGGTTCTGTACGGAGCCCACCCCAGCCCCATGGGGGCCGCTCAGGAACACTCGGCGGGGGTCGGTGCTGGAGGCAGCATGCAGGTCCAGACCCAAGCCCTGCTTTGTGTGTACTCAGCTGCCACAGGCTGGGACGGCCCTGGATCTCCACCTCAAGTCTCAGACTGCCTGTTCTGTTTGCTTTTCCACGTTTCATTTTTATTTTATCTTGGCTTGTAAATTTGTAGAATTAAATCACATTTTCCTTGTTGTGGAAGGAAAGGCTATATTTTTTCAGATGTGTCAGACTTGCCCTGCAAGGAGTGGGCGGGCATCAGTAGGTGGCCAGTGTGGACAGCATATCCCCGACACGCAGACTTGTATGCTGACCCCTGGGGGCTGTGGTGTGAGAATATAGCCTTGATTTGGAATGGAGCCGTGGGGTGGGTGTGGGGGGGATTTTTCTACTTTTAATCTTCACTCTCCTGCTTCACACCTTCCTGCCCCTCAGGGCATCCACAGACCCAGGCACCCCAGAGCCTGGTGTGTGAGCCCTTGGCCACAGTGAGTTTTGTACAAGATCATTAACGCATTTTAAGACCACAGTAAAATATTCCTGGAGGAAAGCTGTGGTATGTCCTTTTCAGCCCCTAGGGGACTGGTCCTTCACTCGTGCTGCCTGGAGGGGCCTCAGGCCCATGCTCTCTGGAAAAAGGATGGTGGGAGGGTGGGAGGAAGGATGCCTCTGACCCATGTGTCCCGCCAGGTCTCCAGCTCCCAGTCTAGCTGGACAGGGTGTAGCTCTGGCAAAGGGGGCCACCTGCCCTTGCGGGGGCCTTCCACCTGCCCCTTGTATTGGCACTACCACAGATCCTGTCTGGGGCCCCACTCCTGGGCCTCACTTGCCCCAACCCCCATCCCTCTCCCCCCAGAGGCCTGCCCTTCACAGCCTTCCTGCCTCACCCATCCCTGAGCAAACCTACCACATACCCAGGCCCCCCGGGATCCTCGGGTTCAGCCTGCTCTCCCAAAGATGCTGTTCACATTTGGGTGTCAGTTTACCCCATTTCTCCAGGACCAGCCAGGAAAAACCCTCTTGGCCTTGGCTTCTGAGGACTGCACCCACACCCCAGGCCACTGCAGGGAAGTCAGGAGTCCTGGCCCCAGGCTCCCCACGTCAAGCTGAGCACAGGCTGAATGGCCCCACCCCACAGAGCCCAAAGCTGATCCCCCTCCCTTCCAAGAAAGGTTGCGCAGACTTCAGAGAATAAGTGCTTTATCAGCAGCCTCAGCCTGGCAGGACACTCAGCCCCGCACTCGGACTCGCCAGGAGTAGGTGCTGAGCACACGCTGCCGCCGGCGCACCACACACGTATACGTGCCCTCGTTGATGGCGTTGGCAATGATGCTCAGATGTGCTTCGCCCAGCGCCAGGTAGCCAGGGTAGGAGAACTCCAGGGGTTCCTGGTCCTTGTACCAGCTGCGAGGAGGGTAGGAGGGCTGGCCAGGGTCCTGAGCCCCCACTGCCCCCCCTCGGGGTCATGGGGCAGGGCCACTCACTACACTTTGCCTTTCTTGTGAAGGATCTTCTGGCCACATCGGAAGGTCACATTCCGACCCTCAGGCACCAGCCTGGTCTTGGTCCTGGGTGGTGGTGCAGTGGCGGCCACCGTGGGGAAGGGGAACTCTATTCGGTGTGGGGGAAGAGGGGTCAGAGGGGCCACATAGTGCCCTGCCTCTGACCAGACCCAAGCCAGGAATTGGGACCCAGCCTCACCATAGCAGAAGTCACAGCTGCTGGGGCAGAGCCTCTTCATGAGCCTCCGGCGGGTGTCACAAAATCCCCTCCGAGCCCAGGATGTGCACACGAACAGCCGGTCTAGGCAGCCTGCAGGAGGGCAACATGGCCTTAGGGCCGGCCTGCCAGCCCGCTGGCCTGCCCACCTGCCCACAGCACTCACCATAGAGTCGGTGCAGCCCCCACAGTTCATCCTGCGACAGGGTCTTCCAGCCACGCAGAGTGGCATTAAGGTGCATGAGCGCCCGGCCATGCTGTGAGTGCATCAGGCCCAGCGCATGGCCAATCTCATGGGCCGCCACGTGCACCAGGTCAGTGAGCCAAACGCCTGCAGGTCCCGTGGGTCAGGCCCTCGAACCCTGGCCCAGCTCTCCCAGCTTTGCCCACCAGCCTCACTTGCCATGGCCACATCTGCAGTGTGGCCACAGAGCCTCCCTCAGCACAGCCATGGGAAGATAAGAATGTTCCAGGCCAGCAGAGGCAGTGAGCTCGGCCCCCAGGAATGTAACTCCAGCTCCCTCTCCAGCAGCAGGGGGCGGGGGTGGGGGGTGGTTCGGGGCTCCTGGAACCCAGGCCTATGGCCTCCTCCCAGCCTCTTCTTCCTGCCTCCTCAACCCCAAATCGCAGCCACCACCCCCAAAGCCCTCCTGCTCTGCCCACCGAGGTGCAGAGGGCCCCACAGGAGGCCAGGCCATCACCTTTCTTCCAGCTGTAGCGTGTGGGACCCAGGACCCAGTATTCGCTGTCATCAAAGTGGATGCCGCCGTGCGGGGGAAAGAAGGCGTGAGCCAGCTCGCCTGTTGGGCCATCGAAGCAGTGGTGCAGCGCGGAGACCAGGCAGTCCGTATGGTTGACCGGGTAGAAGCCTGGGGGAGCACAGGGCTGAGAGGGGGCCACAGGGCCAGGTGGGGGCGGGGGCACGGCGCCCACCTATGCGCAGGTCGCTGGGCTGCTCAGGGGCCACCTCTCGGAAGCTGAAGGGGGACACGTCACTCCACATGCGAAAGGCAGTGGCCAGGCCCCGCCGGGTCTCACTGGGGCTCAGCAGGTTCCGTGGGAAGGAGAGGATCCTGGGATGGGGGTCAAGGTCAGGGGTGGCGGCCAGGCTGGGCAAGTTCCCTCAGCCCCACCATCTGGGCCCCCGGTCACACCTGTAGGTGAGGTTGAAGTGGTCCCAGCGCAGCCTGGCTGGGGTCAGCGTGTAGCGGCGTCTGCGGGGTGCCTGGAGGGGCAGGGGACTGGGTCCTGGGGTGGCGAAGACACCCACAGGGTAGGGTGCGGCGAGGTCTCCCTTCAAGGAAAGCGAGTACTCTTGGGGAGGAAGTAGGGATCATCCCCACATCTGAAAACACTCAGAGAAAGAACTAAAGAAAATGGGGCGGGGTGCGTGGTTCAGGGACCTTTTTTGGTCTCTGCATTTTCAGGTTTTTCACCCGGCAACGGTGTTACTTTACAGCCTGGGTGGGGGGGAAGGTGACTGACCACAGGCGGGGTCCGAGTGGGTGGAGCCGGAGGCCTGATGCCGGCTTCCCCCTCCCCCTTCCCTCCCCCCAACCAGGGACATGCAGGCTCCTGGACCCTCAGGCCGCTGGCCCCTCTGCCCATCCCCGGCTGCTCTCACCTGCGCTGCGCTGGCCCCCAGCCGGGCTGCAGGGGCCCCGGGCCGCGCCAGCAGCAGGAGCACCGGCAACAGGCACAGGGCGCCCAGCACAGCTCCCAGCCAGCGAGCCTGGGCTTGGGCCCCCGACGCTGCTGAGGACACGCAGGCCCCGAGGCCCATGGCGCCTGCGGACTCGCTGTCGGGGCCTAGAGCCCACTGGGGCTGGGCGGGGAGGCGCTGCAGTCGGCTCCGGTTACAGGGGTGGGTGCTGGGGGAGGCGCGCCCCTGAAGGGAACCAGCTGGCCGTCCCCGCCGTCAGGACAGCCCCGCCGCCTGCCTGGAGTGCGGACCCGGGGCCTGTGGGTCGGTGGCAGCAGCCTGGGCAGGGCCTGCTGGGCGGGGTCACTTGGGGAGGGGGGGACGAGGAGGGCCCAGCAGCAAGGAAAGGGACAGATGCCAGAGGCTCAGGCCCAGGGAAGGGTAGTCAGTTGGGGTCCTGAGAGAGCTCTTTTCCTGGATGGGGTGTCCCCCAGTCCCCCTACTCCTGAATGAGACCTGGGAGTGGAGCCTGCATTCTAGCCAACTTGGGACCTGTCCCCTGCCCTTGGAGCTGCCTGACCAGGTCTCTGAGAGGGGTGGGGATGAGGAGAGTGGAGTACTGGGCACTGGGCAGGGAAGAGGTCGGGGCGAGACGCGGGGGAGGGGGCAGGCGGAATGGGGATGGTGCCAGGGAGGACCCAGATGCGGGAGCTGGCGGGAAGAGACCCCATGGGAGCTAGTGGGGAAGCTCATGGAGTGCGGCGGCTGTGGGAGCCAAGAACTGTTCCCCTGGCTGGGGCCAAGGTCTGGAACAGCCGGATGGGAAGGCGAGGAAACAGCGTCCTGAGGCCGGAAGCCTCCAGCCTCAAAGGGTTATTGGTGTGGGCCCCTCGGGGCTGGGGGACCTGGGATTGGGGACGCCTGGCCAGAGGGACAGGGAGCAGAGGGAGAGGCAGAGGGCCAGACCAGCTGGGGGGCTTGGCTGTCCCCATTCTCCATCCAGGCCTGGCGCCCAGTGACAGCAGCACAGCGGGCCAGCGGGGTCAGTGCCAAGTTGCTGGCCGACAGCCCTGAGGCTCTGGGGGAGCATTCCGGGTGGTTCTTGGAAAGCGCCCTGCCAGCCAGAGCCCAGGCGAGAGCTGCGCCCCGCTCTCCAAGGCTAAATATTTGCCCCCACAGGAGGTCCTCCTGCCCTGTGTCTGCCTCCCACGCTCCATGGTCCCAAGACCCTAGGGGTCTCAGGCCGAAAACTAACACCTCCCCCAACTCCCTGGGTCAGAGGCGACTGCACAGCCTGCCCAGGGGAGGAGGAAGGGGCAGGGGTCGGAGGGAGACACACACCCCCCCCCCCCCCCGCCCCCGACAGACACTGGGGTAATGGCCAAGCCTTGGCTTCCGGGGGACATCACGCTCCTGGGCGCCGTCCTTCCACGAACCCAGGCCAGGACGGTGGACGCTGGACACCGCTGGACGCGGGGGCCGGTCCAGAGCGCAGAGCCAGGGCAGCAGCGGACCTGCGCCACCCGCCCCCACCCCGCCCCAGGCAGGCAACAGACGTAAAAGTCCGAGAATCTTTTTATAAAACACGTGGTGGGGGCTTGCGAAGGCGACGGCGGGACGTGGCTCCGGAACGTGGCGGGGCGCGGCCGGGAGTGCGGGGGGGGGGGGGGGGGCACGGGCTACACGAAGATCTGGATGCGGTCGCGGATGGGCTGGCGGCAGATGGGGCAGGCGCTGAGCGCGGCGCCGCAGGGTGCGCACGCGCCGTGGCCGCACTGGAACACGAGGCGGATGTGGCTGTCGATGCAGATGGGGCAGGTGATGCGCTCCTCCATCTGCCGGTAGCGACTCTGCAGCTCCTCCACCAGCTGCCGCGGCGGGCCGGACGCGGGGGTCGCGCTGGCCACCTCTGTGCCGTCTGCCGGGGGGATCGGGGTCAGGGGCGGGGCGGCGGGGGCGGGACGTGCGCACAGAAGCAGGCGGGGCTGAGCCACCCACCTGGTCGCAGCTTCTTGCCGATGACCACCTGGCATCTGATGCACTTCTTCATCCTGCGAGCGCACTCTGCGGGGGGCGGGGGAGGGGAGAGGAAGCCGGAGCCCGGTTGGGCGGGCCCAAGGGGACCGGGGACATGCCCCCCGGCCCCCCGCACTCACCCTCGCACACAGTGCGGTGCTGGCACGGCGAGAACAGCACCAGCAGCGCCAGCTCCGAGCACACCAGGCACTCGGCGGCCTCGGGCCCCGACGGCGCAGCCACGTGCAGGTTCGTCACGGTGTTGGGGGTGCCAAGCACCAGCCTCGGGCCCGGGGCCGCACCCCCGCTGCCGCCCGCGTGCCTCTCCCTGCGGTTGGAGGAGGGGGCTTGAACGGGCCCGGGGCACCGGGGCCCGCCCCCCACCCCGCCGGGCTCACCGGAAGCGCTGCGCACAGCCCTGCAGGGCCTTGAGTACACGGCCCTCGGCGGCCAGGTCCAGCGGGCTGCGGCCGCGGTGGTTGGCGTAGCTCACGTCGGCGCCCTCCAGCGCCAGGAAGCATGCGACCGCCGCTCCCACCGTCAGCTCCCCGCTGCCCGGGAGGCCTGAGGCCTGGAGCTGGACGGCAGACACAGGCAGGCCGGTGAAGGCAGGCCCTGGGCATGCAGGAGCCTCTCCCAGCACCCGGCCCCTGGGGCTTCGGTGTGAGGCTGCTGGAACAGGAGGGAGGCAGGTGGCCGGGCCAAGCGCCCAGCCAGGGAACTCCGGGGTAGGGGCAGAGTTCTGATGGACCCCACCCTGCCCTGCTGTGTGTGCCCTATCCCCTCTTCCCAAGCCGGCCAGGAGCACATCTTCTCAGGGAACCTGGGCCACTCTGCGGTGACTGAGGTCACAGAAAACATCTTTAGCAAACCGCAGTCCCCTGGACTCACCCACCCCCAAGAAGGCCTGGCTCCCTGGTCAGACACCCACAGTGGAGGTGGCCAGTCCCTCAGGCCCCACTTCTGGCCTGCAGCCAGGCTCTCTGGCCCACCTCTTCAGTACCCAGATCCACACTTCCTCACCCTGGACAGCAGCTGCAAGGGCCCTGGGTCCCCCCCGGCCCCATCTGCTGCCAGGGGCAGCAGCTGATGACGCTGCAGGGCCACGTGCAAGGCTGTGTCCCCTTCCTCATCCTCGGCGTTGACACTGCAGCCCGCGTCCACTAGCAGCGGCACCAGCCCCACATGAGCCTGCTGCACGGCCAGGTGCAGGGGGGACTGGAGCTTACGGTTGCGAACGTTCACATCACAGCGGCCCTGAGAAGAGGTAAAGGCTCAGCCCAGGGACCCCAGGTCAGCCCTGGCCCCCGAGGCCCTGTGCTGGTCCACACCTCTCGGATCAGAATCTGGGCCACTTCCCGGTGGTTGTTGAGGGCAGCCAGGTGTAAGGCTGTGAAGCCATCCTCCTTCTTGGCGTCCACCAGCTGTCGTGCCCGAGCTAGAATCCTCCTGACAGCTCTGTGGGAGCAGGGAGACATGTCTGGGGTCCGGAATGGCCTCAGTGTCCCAGCAGCACCACGGGAGCTTGGCCACCAGCTGCACCCACCCCACACTCACAGCGTGTGGCCCTTGAGGGATGCGTGATGCAGCAGGGTGAAGCCCTGGCTGTTAGTGGCCGTGACATCAACACCTGGCACCTCAGTGAGGACCTCCACGATGCCGCTGGCGCCGGCGCCCGCCGAGATGGCACAGTGCAGAGGTGTGTCCGCGTGTGCATCCTGCCGGCAGTGGTCAACGGTCACCCAGCAGGAAGGTAAATGCCACTGTATCGTTGGGCCCAGGGGTACAGCCAAAGGACTCCGCACTTACAGGCAGGTTGACGTCACAGCCACGTTCACAGAGGACCTTCACCACCTCCAGGAAGCCCCTCTGCACAGCCACATGCAGTGCTGCGCTCCGGGTGCTGTTAAGAGCATTGGCCCCACACCCGGAGCTCAGGAGCAACCGGGCAGCCTCAGGCTGGTTCCTGACAGAAGAGGAAGCAGGAGGGTCCTGTGCCTACTGGCTGGACCTGCACCCCAGCCCCCACCGTGTCCCTGCCAGGGCCTCACCCCAAGGCTGCATAGTGCAGCGCCGTATTGCCCTCATCATCTGCCAGGTCCATGCCCGCTCGTGCCTGCAGCAGCAGCCGCACCAGCTCCACCTGGCCTAGGTAGGCGGCCACCTGCAGAGCGGTCCTGCCCTGGTTCTTGGTGTCCACCTACCAGGAGAGCCAGCAGGTCAGTCCCCAGCCCTCCAGCCCATCCTTGGGGCAGGCCAGTGGAAGGGAGGATGGCAGGTAGGGCGAGTGTCAGGGCCTTGCCTGCTCTGGGTGCCGCCTCAGCTGGTCCAGAGCCCCAGCCATACTGCCCAAGGCCACCTCCACCACCAGTCTCCCTGGGTGCTCCAGGTCACTCTTCTGGGCTCGAAGCTTCTCCAGAGCAACACTCAGGAAGCCTGGGTGGGGCAGGGCTTCAGTTAAGTGGAGGCCAAAGGCAGCCCTGCCTCCTGCCGGCCACCCAAGGTGGGCACACCCACTTTTGTTCTCCCTGGCACGTTCGGCCACATCCAGGTTGGCATCCTCCTCAGGCCGGTAGGCCACCAGGCAGGAGGGGCTGAAGGTCCACAGCTGACCACCGACTGCCACACGCAGGTTACCGTCTCTGAAAACTTTCACCACCTTCCCAATGCGGCCCAGGGCCTAGGTGGGGAGAGAGGAGGGTCATGGGCAGATCTCCCACCAGGTGAGAGAGGTGGGGTGGGGGTGGGATCAACAGTACTCACGGGGGCCATGTCATCTGTCCACTCGCCATGCCCAGCCTGCAGCCGCTTCACTGTGTCAAGGTCATCGATGACCCGTACCACATCGCCCACCCAGAAGGCATTGTGCTGAGTGAGAGAGAGGGGCACATGAGGGGCACCCCCAAGCATGTGTGGCTGCCCAAGGCCATGGGGTGGGAAGGCACCTCCACGGAGCTCCAAAGGACTGACAGGCGTGAACCTGACCCCAGCCCCCATCTGAGAGCTGGATGAGGGCCACAAGTGACCAGGGCAGCCCTGGGTAGCCAGCCCCAGAGCCATGGGAGTGACAGCCATAGAACTGGGCAGTGGCATCCAGACCAGACCAAAGCCGACATGGGTGAAGGCCAAGGCAGGCCTGTCCCTACACACTGACAGAGGAGCAGACGGCATGGCCAAAACTAGTCCGGACCAGCCCAGGGGATGGGGGTGGGGCCCTGGCACAAGAGCCGTGGGAGGCAGGGTCAGGAACCATTCCTCCCCCATCCCCAAGCCTTTCCTGGCCACTTCTCCACACCTGTGCCCTCCCCTGTCTGACTTCTGACATCCCGCAACCCCCAGGCCAGGACTCCAGGTCCAGAGCCAGCGAGAGGGGTATAAGCCCTCAGCCAGGGCCCCCAACTAAACCACCCTGCTCCCCAGCAGCACTCACTATACCCAGCCCTGTGCCCACTGCCTGGTTAAGTGTTCACCCTCTTCCTCAAGGGCCTCCCCACCAGTCCCACGTGCTCCCCACACCACACCCACCAGGACATTTTAGAAAGTCACCTCCCACCTCTAATGTTGCAGTGGGTCCCTCAGGCCAGGAGGAGAAAGGCCAGGGCCTGGGCTGCCAGCCCCCGCCTCCCCCAGCACCACACTCTCATGACTGAGTCCCCTCCCTGTGCAACTCAGCCCCTCTAGACCCCATGAAGCCCTCCCCTCTTCCTTCAGGGCTGGAGAAGGGCATTCCCAGAGCCGAGCAGGTACACAGACGGGGTGCAGAAGCGAACAGTTGGGGCTCAGCCCAGCCCCCCATGCACCTTGGTGAGAGCCCCAGGGTGGAAGGTCCAGCGGGTCTCACGGCCGAACTGCACACGCACATCCCCACGGTCCGTGATGCGGTGCACGGTGCCCGTCTGTCCGATAAACTGTGGCGGGTCACGGAGGCTGTGGCTGGGTGGAGCGGGAGGGCTGGGGGTCCAGAGGACACAGGGACAGGAAGGGCACAGGGGGCTCAGCGGGTGGGGCGGCTCACCTCCGCCATCCTGGGGTTCCACCCGCCGTGGCCTTCCTGCATCTCCCTCAGGATGTCTGTGTCCAGCAGACACTTAACCTTGTCCCCGTGCTGGAAAGGCTGGCTGTCGGCACTCACCCTGCGCTGCAGCTCTGCTGGCTTACCTGGGGGTGGGCGACAGGCCCCCCTCCTCAGTGGCATCCCACCTCGGCAGCATCCCCCACCCCCGGCCATGTCACAGGTCAGCCCCCACCCAGCACTGCCCCAGGACACAGCAAGGGCAGGAGGGTAGCTGGGCAGGCAGGGTGCCATCCCTGGGACCCCTACCAAGCTTCGGGAGGTGCTCCTTGTAGTAGAAGCCACCAGCTGCCTCGTTCACACACTTGAGGTCCACCTTGCCCTTGTGACCCACACGGTACACATTGGTGGTGCCATCAGCCCACGTCACACTGGCCACACTCCGGCCCGTCTCCACATCCCAGCCACGGATGTCCACCACTCGGCCCAGCTTCCCTTCCCCTCCTGGGGAGACAAGGGCCCTGTTGCAGGCTCAGCCTGTGCCAGGAAGCTTAGCCACGGCCACCGGCAGCCCAGACCCTCACTCACCATCCTGCGAACCCCACTCCCAGTCAGGGCCCCGCACCACCTTCGCCCCCTGGAAGATGCCCCTCAATGGGATCCTCGGGAGGCCCTGGCGGGGACTCAGCGTGACCCTGCAAGAAAGCGAGTGGGCACTGGACCATGCGACAAGCAGGGAGGTAGTGCGAGCCCTATGGCCCACCCAGTTGTTGCCCCAGGATGGCTGGCATGGCAGGTTATTGTCCTCCCCTAGGCCACTTGCAGCATGGCCTCGTGCTGTTCCTCCACACCTGGTGCCTCCTAATGAGCCACCTGCTATCAGGGTTGTCCCCAGAGCTCAGTGCATAGCCTGGCTCTCAGGGTACGGCTCGGCACAAAGAATCAGAAGAACCAGTAACACGGACTCCCCCAGAGGTGGCCACAGACCGCCGACCCCTGCTCCCACTCTGGGCAGCAGGTGGCTGGCACCGAGCATGCATCACTCCCTGCCACGTGTGAGACCTTGTAGGTGGGGTCTCGGGGCATCTAGACAGCCACCCCAGCCCCGGGGACACCTCCCAGCTTCATCCACTGCCCACCCTCAGCGAAGGAGGCCCCCTGCAGGCCAACAGCGTCTCCCCAGCTGTGCCTCTGGGTCAGTTCCCAGCACGGGGTGCCCAGGGCTCCCATGGCGGACACTGGCCACACAGCCACACACAGGTCCGCTCAGCGCTCCCTCCTCCTCCACCCCTACAGGGCCACTGCCAGGACAAGACCCTGCGCACAGCACCCACCCCTGCAGACCTGCTCCAATGGTTGGTTTGGGTTACCCTTCCACAGGGGGTGGGGGTCGGTGGCGACCGCCAGGCCTCTGTGGTGACCGGGACCTTGGCCGCTCCTCCAGGAAGCAGCTCAGAAAGGGCTCCAGCCACAGCCCGGAGGGGAATGCCTCCCCACCCCCACCACTCCAGGAGGCCAAGGCCTGCTCAGGCGCATGCTTGCTTGTCCCAAACCTGGGGCACGGGCAAGCTGGGAGGCGGTGCCACCAAAGCCTCGAGCCCTCCAGAGCAGCGCACGGCCACAGGGGCAGCGGGCAGAACTCACGGGCGGGAGTGGGCTGTCTCGTAGCGCTCGAAGGCGTGGGTGAGGTCATGCTTGTTGTGCATGTAGCACTGCGTGCACAGGTCGTAGTCGAAGCAGACGCGGCACTTCCAGCGCATGCCTCGCAGGCCGTGCTTCTTGCAGCAGTCGCAGATGATGTTGGGGTGGCGGACGCCTGGGGGCAGGGCGGGGTCAGCGAGTGTGGACCCTTCAGCCCCTCCCCCCCACCACCACAGCCGCACACACCGATCTGGGCGTTGTCATAGAGCAGCAGGTCGTGGGCACCCTGGTAGCCAGCGCGGTAGTTGGTGCGGGTGCCGTGGTCCCACTGCACAACTACCGTGCGGTCGGGGGTCGAGGGGCTACCATGGCGGCCGAGCTCCACCACTGTGCCCACGCCGCCCTCACCGCCATCCTGCTGGCCCCACTTCCAGTCCACGCCGCGTACCACACGCATGCCCACCTGCACACCTGCCTGGGGGTCTGGGTCCATGGTGGGCAGGACTGCTCCGGGACCTGCAGGCAGACGGTACCCTCAGGCCACATGGAGAAGGCCACACAGGCTCTCACCAGTTCTGGGAGGGCTGCCAGGGACACGGGGGAAGGAGGAGGTGGGGACACGTCTTGGAGAGCTAGGCAGGGAGGGGCATGAGGGCATGTGCAAATGCCCTGAGGCAGAGAGAAGCGTGATAAGCATGTGTGCTACAGCCCAAAGGAGGTGCACCTGGCTACTGGCCAGCAGCAGGGGACACAAGCTGCAGAGATGCAACATGGCACCTGTCCTGGAGGAAAGGTAGGACCCTTCTTTGGAAAGGCCCCTCCAGCCACTATGAGATGCTGTGGTGAACACAGGCAGAGGTCCAGGGGCAGTCCTAGAGAGAGGCCCGTGGACCCCCAGGGAACAAGACTTGGCAAATACCCAAAGAGTGGCCGCCTGTGCTCAGAGATCCAGTTCTGGGTGGTCGGCCATCAGTACACATTTGTTCTAAAATTAATGGATTTGGGACACCCAGGGGGCGCTCAGTCGGTTAAGCATCTGCCCTCAGCTAACAATCCCAGGGTCCTGGGATGGAGCCCCACATCAGGTTCTCTGTTCAGCAAGGAGTCTGCTTCTCCCTCTCCCCCAACTTGTGCTGTCAAATAAATAAAGCCTTCACAAAAACCCAGACTCTCTCTCACGCAGCCAGTTGGTAAGTGACACTGCGCTGACGTCAGGAACCAGTGTGTGCAGGCACCACAGAGGGCTTGTCTCTAGATCATATGGGGAACTCAGATGGACACAAAGCAGGTGACCCAAGAGTAAAGGGGCATCTGCCCAAAGACTAATAAACACAGGTTCCGGCCACCAGGCCACTGCCTCCGAGTGGAACGCTGCCCTAGGGCAGTGGACAGTGCCTGGGGTCACTCAGGGCCCCACTTCCGGGGTCTTCCCTGGAGAATTGTGGCCCACCCACTCCGGATTTGTACCAGAGGGCAGTGGCGGCTATGTACAGAGCAGCTCTGATCCCATGCCCTTCCAGGTGAACTGGTCATGAGATGTGACATACTCCCTGGGAGCACAAACCCACCACGCGATGCACGTGCCAGCTCCGCAGATGTGCAAGGAAAGCCACCAGGTGCCTGCTATCTGAATCCATTTATGGAAAGTACACAAACAGGGCAAGCAAACTCAGGGTGATGGCGGCAGGGAACCTGCTGGAGGCAGCCCCAGGGGCTCTGGGACCCAGGGACACGCTATGTCTTGACCTGGGTGCTAACTACGTGCCTATTCACTTCGCAAATCTGGATCCCTTATGACCTGGGACCTGTGTTAGATGTGTTTCTTCAACAAAGTTTTTTAAATTAATGACACAAATAGATTTGAGTAACTGTTAAGAGAGAAAGTCAACAGGACTCAGAGAGGACCCAGAGACTCCCCGATAGTAAGCGAGCAATCAGCACGCCATTTCTGGACGTGGTCTGCAGTGTTGCCAGCAGGGCCCTGAGGCTGGAAAAGGAGCTAAAGAGCAGACAGGCTCCTTCCAGCTCCCATGAGTGCCCAGTGGCCCCGCCTGGCCACAGGACACTGGCCAGCAATATGGAGGAAAACCGTATCATGCCTCTACTTAGGCCCCTCCCCAGGGTCCTGGGTCCTGCCCCACCCCCAAATCTGACACTCACCATATCACAGGCCTGGCTCCCTCAGGAAACACTGCCAGCCAGCTGAGGCCACAGGTGAGCAGTGAGGAGGGGCAGTGGCCAGGTTTTGCCAGGAGCAGGGGCCGAGCCCCACGGGCCCTCTGACATCCACCGTCTGCCCAGGTCCACGCCAAGACCCATGTCCAGCACAGGATAGGCAGGGAAGGGGCACTGCCCATGGGGCTGGGCCTCAGTCCATGCCCAGCCTGGTGTTTGAGTCAATGACCGCCTCATATTCTCAGGGGTATGAACCACCTAGCCAGCTCCAACGTCTGCACATTCTCCTCCCTCCTGGACGGGTTCCCTATGGCAGCTGCTGCTTCACCTTGTGCAGGCAGGACCTCTGGGGCTTTCACAGAAGCAGGTGGATGTCTTAGGACAAACCTTTCCAACCCATGGACTAATTATGAGCCTTTCCTCAAAGAAACTCCTCATTGCTTGTTCATCTCGAGAGCCTCACCTCTTGGGCCACTTGGCCTCCCCGTACTGCTGCTTCTCAGCCCCCTTCCCTTCTGGTCTCTGGCCCTTGCTAAGGCACGGCACCTGGGCCTGAGACCGCTGCAGGCTCCGTTACCAAAAACTTCTCTCTTCCACAGAGCACAGCCAAGCCCAGGTCAGCCACAGTATGGACGCCCCCCCCCCCCCCCGAGAATGCCTGTGACTCTTAAATGCCAGCAAGCTGCAGATGAGGGGAGGCATCCTGTGGGCTGCACCTGGGCAAGGAGGTACAGCGGGCCCTCCACGTGTGGCCTCAGCCACCTGCCTGGTGCCTGCCCATTAGCAGCTGCTACAGATGTCTGACTTGGACAGAGCAGCACAGCCTGAGCTGGTGGCCTGCTGGCAGCGTGGTGGCATGCCCCTTAATGCACAGGTCCGACCCCCTACCCTGCCTTCCTCTGCCGATCCTCTTTCATGCCAAGAACCCACCAGAAATAGCAGCACTGGGCAGGTCACACTGGGCTACTCCTTGCTCTCCCCAGATGCTCTTGCTGAGCGACACTCAGCTAGCATGCATCTCGTCCCAGGCAACCACAAACCTAGACAAGTGTGGGCAGACAGGCCAACTAAAGATCCCTGATGGCAGGAGAAGCCCATCTGCAGAGCCCCAAAACAGGCTCCACACAGAAATAAAGGACTCAGAGCAGGTAAGGACCCAAGTGGCATGAGCCATTCTAGGGCCAGGATGGCATGCCCTCAACCTGCCCAGCCGGCCACACCTGCCTGCCCACTGCCCTTACACTGCATGATCATTTCCAACAAGACATAGGGGACAAACCAAGGAGAATGAGTTGTAGCCCACGCCTGGCCTGGCTCTATGGCAATGGGCAAAAAATGAGGTGCGGGGTAGAAGAGTGCCCAGAAGTTTCTGTGAGAAGCCAGGACTGGGCTTTAGCCCACGACAGTGCCACGTGGGGCAGCAGTACAGTCCAGCCTGTAGCAAGAGGTGCTTCTGGCCAGCCTCCACTGCATTCACACACAATCAGTTGTACCCCATGCCTAGCAGGGGAACTGCCAGCCTTCCCAGGGCTGTTCCTCACAGGAACCCAGAAACCTGCGTGGGACACAGTCAGATGGGACCCGCTGAGCCGTGGGCTTCCTCCGGCCCCTCACCTTGGGTACCCAGACCAGCACCCCCTGAGGAAGATGGTGGAGGACAGAGGAGCAGCCTGCTCTGGAGACACCCACAGCCTTAGCCCTGGGATCCCCTTGTCTCCCCTCCAGCACCTGATCCCCACCAGTCATGAGGTCTGCCCTCTGCTTTGGCATCTCCATCCAGCATGGTGGCACCTTGGTTCAGGCCTGACCCTGAACCTCCAACAACCCCATTGTCCCTTCCTACATGTC
Source organism: Canis lupus baileyi (assembly GCF_048164855.1). Taxonomy (NCBI): domain Eukaryota; kingdom Metazoa; phylum Chordata; class Mammalia; order Carnivora; family Canidae; genus Canis; species Canis lupus. The sequence continues at coordinate 32,276,305 of NC_132840.1, forward strand.
ACTATGGGCACAGGGCACTCAGTTCCTGGGCCTCAGAAACATCTCAGCACAGTATCCTAGCACCCTCGTGACGTGGGCCAGGTAGCTTTCCAGGTCTCTCCATCATTCCTTTACACCTACCACTTTCACTTTGCCTGGGCTCCATCACTGATGTCCCCAGGGCCCAGCACACGCTGAGCATGCCCCATGTGACATCGGGTGCCCACCCCTCCTAGTATTAGGACCCACTACTTTACTTCAGAAGGTCCCACCGGGCTGTGCAGGGAGGAGGTGGCAAGTGGGAAATGGACCAGGGTCAGCAGTCAGGAGGCAGCAACCAAACCCAGAGAGGCTAGAGAGAAGAAAAGCACCCGTTTCAGTGGGAAATTCAACCAAAGAGTTATTTTTCTTCTTTTACCAGAAATGCTGTCCTCTGACATTGTCCACAGAGCTTATAGGCTGTAGCCCTGCCTAGCACCCAAATCCCTGTAGAGGCAGTCACTACAGATGTTTAAAACCACTCTGAAGCAGGGCGCCTGGGTGACACAGTCAGTTAAGCACCCAAATCTTGGTTTTAGCTCAGGTCGTGATCTCAGGCTCATGAGATAAGCCCCATCAGCTTATGGGTCCGCTTACCACGGAGTCTGATTAAGATTCTCTCTCCAAAAAAAAAAAAAAAAAAAAAAAAGATTCTCTCTCCCTCGTCCTCTGCCCCTCCCCCCCTGCCCTCAACCCCACTGGTGCGTGAGCAAGCAACAGCTCACTCTCTCTCAAACTCTCAAAAAAGCAAAAAGACTCAAGACAGTCAGAGTGTGAGGACTCAAGGGACAGATACACGTTAGCAAGACTATAACTTACCTTAGCACACAAACCAGTCTCGTGTCAGCATTCCAGACATTTAGCGGCTACTTCTCGGGTCACAAATTTGACAGCCACCAAGATTTCCTGTTGGAAACTAGCAGCCATGCCGACACAGAACACAGCAAACCAAACAGGCAGCCAGCAAGCAAGTCTGGAGAAAATGGTTTTTAAAAGGCAGTTTTACACTTCTGGTATTTACCACCTCAACCAAACAGGCGGACATCTGGGTCTGTTCTGTTGGGTAATAGTTTTTCTTATCTCAAGGAACTGCCAGCTCTTGGAGGCAGAAGGATTTCCAAAACATACCTTAGGACAGTGTAGAAATACGAGATTTTCCCTATTTGTGAATATTTTATTGGAAGAACTTTTAAAAGCCATAAAGATTAAATCCCACTTAGCTAGGAAGTTGGCAAATTGCCTTTATTCAATAGAATACAGTTACATGACACTGACACGACATGCAACAGGCAGCAGCCACCCCTTTCCCTGTGCCTCGGGCTGTGCCTGATGATGCTGTTTGAATCAACACCATGAGGGGCACAGTCGACTGGCCAAACTTGGTGAATCACAGGCTCCTGTCATGTAGCAGCTCTGGCTAAGACCAAGGTGGACATCCTGGGTGGGGGTGCAGGGGAGTCTGGCCCATGAGGGACTGGGGTGAAGCCCTGAGACAGCCCAGGAAACCCAACGAGGCCCAACACGAAGACACCTGCCTTCCGAAGGCCTAAAGTAAGTGCAGGGCTGTCATCACCCGGATCTCAGCCCCGAATCTTGTCCCCTCAGGCACCATGCAGACCGGGGTGTCACAGGGGCACCTAAAGCGGGAGCAAGGCATTCAGATACTTGTTGCACCTGGAGCAACAGGCCAGGAGGGGACCTGCCAGGAAGGACCGGGTTTGCCTGGACTTCCATTTGCCTGCCTCATCCCCAGCCCCACAGGTGCCTACCAGGAAGAACTGTTTGGCACCTTTCCTCATTTCTTCAATCACTTCTGAACGCAGAGGACTGACAAGCAGAATTATCTATCACACACACACCCTCCACCCCACACACACACTCAAAACAACCAAAACTCCTCTGACATGACATCAAACAGTAACCAAAGTATGCAACAGCCAAATCCAAACTATCACACCGCAAGCCTGTCAAGAGCTCACCTGTCTGGCCGTCCAGTCGCGCCCTCCCCCCCGCACCCCCTGACAGTACTGGACTGCAGCCCTGATGCCTGGAGACCTGGGGACTGGCCTGCAGCCTTGCTGAGCTTCAGCGCGAGCCCTGGGCCATCCAGCCCTATGGCGCCTGGGAGATGCCAAGACGCACAGTTAGCACGTCCTACAGGACCGCGGCGGGCAGGGCCGACCCGTCCGCTCCCGCGCTGCCCGCCGTCTACATGCCCATTTCCATGCCAACACCAACGCGGCCAGCGCCGCTCCGGGGCGCCTGCCCCCTGCCTTGCAGGGATCCTCTGGCTCTGGCGGCCTCGCGCCTGCTGCAGCAGCGAGTGTGGGGCGCGCAGGGGCCGCAGCGCCCGAGCACCACCTGCCGCCGGGACTGGAGCCGGAGGGCTGGTGGCCCGGGCGCTGCGGACGTCAGGGCCTGGCACTGCGCCCCGACCAAGACTCGCCAGGGGCAGCGTAGGAGGGCCGGGCCGGACTGGGCAAGGCGGGCGCGCACCCCCAGCGTGACCCCGCCCCGCCAGGCCAGGGCCGCCCCGCCTCCTGCCACCCCATCCCCCCCCTGCCTCAGGAAGCGCCCGGGGCCCCGGTCGCGGCCAGACCCTAGTGCCCCCGTCGACCCCTCCACTTGCCCGGAAGTTTGCGTCCCGCCCGCTCGGCCCGGGGTTCGGGGCTCGAGAAGCGCTGAGTCTATCTGCTAGTGGCCTGCTGAGCGGCCTTGGCGTGTGTAGCAGCCTGCCTGCGACCCCTCCGCTGCTGGCCCCCGCCAGCCAGGCCGTTCTGCCGCGCAGAGACCACCGGCTGAGGCAACCGAGGACCCCGAGCTCGGGGCTCCTGCGGCCGCCGCGCGGCCTGCCGGGAGTTGTAGTTTGCAGCCCGCCAGGGCCAGAGCCGGGGGGCGGGTCCGAACCACGACTCCCAGGAGGCCCCGCGGAGGCGGTGACGCACGCGGCCTCAGGGGGCGGGGCGTGACGGAGGAAGTCCCGGCCCCTGCCCGGACAGCGACGGGAAAGGTCCGGGCTCGCCTCCGTGGCACACGCGAACGGAGAGCGCGTTCACGTAGGACAGCGTGTGACAGGCGTCGTCAAAAGCCGGCGGCTGCCTTGGTGGACCCTTCAGCACGCCAAGGGTCCGGGGAGGCGCGGAGCTGAGCAGCCTGGACAGGAAGGAACTGGGCTCCTCGTCGGGTTGGGCGCCGGGGCCCTAGTGCCCCGGAGGCCACCGAGAACCGGGCTTGTACGGGCCGGGCAAAGAAAGTGGGCCAAGCCGCCGGGAGCCGAGGTCAGCGCCGCCCGTACGCTGAACTTGCGGTCACGCCCCCTCGCAGGGAGGGGCGGGGCCCTCCCCGGAAGTGCGTCACGGTCGCGCCGGCATTACGTACCGCGGCTTGGAGAGACCGGGCGAGGAGACGCGGCCCGTTGCCGTGGAGACGGAGGCAGCGGCCTGCAGAGGCGTTCTCGACCCAGAGTCTCTGAAAATCAGTGACACCAGTGTGCGGCTTTGGTTCCGGCAGAATTGAAGCCTCGCGATGAAGAGCAGCAGTCTTGCCGTCGCCCCCAGCGGCACGTCCTTTCGGCCCTTGTACGGTCCGCCGGCCGAAGCCTTCCGGATCTGAACAGAGGCCACTGCCTTGGGGTTCCCGGTGGACACGCTGTGGGCCACCTGAGGCCTGAGCTGTGGGCCCAGTGAGACCTGAGGCCTGAGTTGTGGACCCTCTGAGACCTGAGGCCTGAGCCCGCAGGCCCGCAGTGCCGCCGCCCCAGTGGTGGCCCATTGTCACCTCTGCCTGACTCTGTCCTCCGCTGTCCGCTTCACACGTACCTGTTGTTCTCATGCCTACATCTTTGCTAAGCCATATTTGGTTTTTCCAGACGCTCTGATGTTTTTGCACAGGCCTACCGATGATCCTGTCCGCCTTGTCCCAGTCCCCGTCCCCGTCCCCACACCATGGGCAGGCCCCTCTGGCCTTGCTCTGCGGTCACCCTGCCTGGAACCCATGCATCTCCCTTCAGTTTACTCTCCCTTCCACTAGCTTCCTGGAAAGGGTCAGTGTCTAGAGTATGTTCTGTGCTCATCTCTGATAGACTGCGCCGCAGACAGTAGAATTCTAGTTGGGAAACGCTTTACCTTCAGAATGTCTCACATAGTACTGTTTGCTTCCCTCCTCCAGGGATGCTATTGAAAAGTACAAACCTATTCTGAGTCCTGGTCGATGGTTTCTTCTCTGCGCATTCTCCCTGAAAGCTTTTAGGATCTTCCCTTTCTCCTTGGTGCTCAGAAGTATCACACCAATATGCTTTGATGTGAGCCTCACTTTGTTCTGTGTACACATTTCTCTTCATCCTGGAGGCTCTCTTTCTTCCTTCAGTTGGGGAACCTAAAAATTCCCCTCTTGTTTTCCTGTGTTTTTTTCTAAGATTTATTTATTTGAGAGAGAGCACACACACAGGAAGAAGGAGAGAGAAACCCAAGCAGACGGCATGCCCAGCACAGAGCCCAACATAGGGCTGCACTCGGGCTCCATCTCATGACTCTGAGATCAGGACCCAGACGCTTAATGGGCTGCACCACCCAGGCAACCCTTGTTTGCTCCTGATGGGATCCCAGTTTGTCAGATTCTCATTGCACTTCTTGGACTAATCCTGTAACTTTATTCTCTAACCCAGTGTTTTTCTGGTAGATATCCTTAAATTTACTGTCCATCTCTTCTCTTGGTTAGTTAACCTGTGATTTTGTGACTTATAACAGTAAACATGCACTTGGTTTGCATCCCTGTTTCTAGCACAGAGCTCCTAAAATGTTTGAACTTCCTAAGTAAAAACAGTCCTAAAGCTCTGTCTTGATACTCATAAAACGCCTCTTTCAGGGATCCCTGGGTGGCGCAGCGGTTTGGCGCCTGCCTTTGGCCCAGGGCGCGATCCTGGAGACCCGGGATCGAATCCCACGTCGGGCTCCCGGTGCATGGAGCCTGCTTCTCCCTCTGCCTGTGTCTCTGTGCCTCTCTCTCTCTCCGTGACTATCATAAATAAATAAAAATTTAAAAAAAAAAAAAACACCTCTTTCAGTCACATCTGCATTTATATTGATAAGGTGGTTTTTGGGAATACTTTGTTAACCTTAAAAATAAAACAGTTGTTTTACCCACAAAAAGTGGGCTTATTTGGTAATAACAGAGAATTAACATGGATACCTGGGTGGCTCAGTGGTTGAGCGTCTGCTTTTGGCTCAGGGCGTGATCCCTGAGTCCCAGGATTGAGTCCGCCTGGGGCTCCTTGCATGGAGCCTGCTTCTCCTCTCTCTGCCTATGTCTCTGCCTGTCTCTCTATGTCTCTCATAAATAAATAAAATCTTAAAAAGAAAAAACAGAATTACATTTCAGGACACATAAGCTATGGCAAAACTACAGATAAGTCCAGAGAACGAAGGCAGAATTGTTATTTTATGGAGCAAGGGGAGGTTGGGAGGGTTGTTTTGAATGAAAGCCCATTGGAGAGAAACAGGAGTTGAGGATGATGATGGTTTCTCACTGGCTGAGCTGCAGAGGCAGTGGATTTCTTGTAGGAGATGCAATGCACATCTTTTCCTATTGGGGCCTGTAATTGACAGTTCTTTCCTGTTGATGATTCTCTTGAGGAGGCCTTTCTTCCTGTAATTGAGATTGAATGCTACAGCTCCTTTCAGCTTCCCCTTCTAGCATTAGCAGTCCACTTTAGTGAGGTTTTCCTTTATTAGTTTTCACGCTCCTAGGGATGAGCAATGGGGAGACCAGCCACGGGATGAGAGGCTTGGAACTCAGTCTCACCCCCTGACCTCCAGAGGTCATAAATAAAATCTTTAAAAAAAGAAAAAAAGAAAAAAAATTGGAACATGAGTGGCGCCTGGATTGCTCAGTCGGTGAAGCGTCTGCCTTCGGCTCAGATCATAATCTTGGGGTCCTACAATGGAGCCCTGTGTCAAGCTCCCTGGGCAGCAGAGAGTCTGCAGCTCCCTCTCCCCTGCCCCCCCCCCCACTCATTTTCTCTCTCTCTCTCTCTCTCTCAAGATTTTATTTATTTATTCATGAGAGACACATAGAGAGGAGAGAGGGCAGAGACACAGGCAGAGGGAGAAGCAGGCTCCATGCAGGGACCCTGACGCAGGACTCTATCCTGGGTCTCCAGGATCAGGCCCTGGGCTGAAGGAGGCGCTAAACCACTGAGGCACCCAGGCTGCCCCCCCCCCTTTTTTTTTTAATTGTCTTTTTTCATGAGAGACTCAGAGAGAGAGAGAAAGGCAGAGACACAGGCAGAGAGAGAAGCAGGCTCCATGAAGCAAGCCCAATGTGGGACTCGATCCCAGGATCATGCCCCAAGCCGAAGGCAGACACTTTAACCACTGAGCCATCCAGGCGTCCCCTCGTTTTCTCTCTTGAGTGCAAGCTCTCTCACTCTTTCTCTCTCAGATGCAATCTTTAAAAATATATATTAAAAAAGAAAAAATGGATGATAAAAAGTTGGAGCAAGAAAGAATGGAACAATAATGGTCACAACTGGGGATCCCTGGGTGGCTCAGAGGTTTGGCGCCTGCCTTTGTCTCTGCCTCCCTCTTTATCTGTGTCTCTCATGAATAAATAAATCTTTAAAAAAAAATAATGGTCACAATTTTCCAGAAAAATAAAAGTAGGCCACAGAAGAGGCTAATGGAGGCAATGGCCATTGTTTACCTCAGAGAAGTAAATTTATGGTGCTGAGGAAGACCAAGGCACTGGGGATGTTGACTCTGCAGTTGGAAACTGCACAGAGGAAGTCTCTGTGCAGTTCCCAAGAAGAACAAAGGGGACCTGAAGTCACCAAAGAATAGGGATTTAGATGACATCACTGGACAAAAATGCTGCTGACTAGGGGCCTGGACGGCTAGGTCAGCTGAATGTCTCACCTCTGATTTCCGTTCAGGTCATGAACTCAGGGTCGTGAGATTGAGCTCTGTGTCAGGTTGCACACTCAGCAGGGAGTCTGCTTGGGATTCTCTCTCCCTCTGCCCCTCCTGCTTATGAACTTTCTCTCTCTGTCTCTGTCTCTCTGTCTCTGTCTCTCTGTCTCTCAAATAAATAGATCTTTTAAAAAATGCTTTGACTGAAATTCTACTGGATTCCACAGACGGAAAAATTTGTCACATAGGCAAAGGTGTACCCTGCAAGCAACAGAAGCCCCTGTGAAGAGAACACAGCCCTGTGCTTCCCTCACTAGGAAGACGGTTGAAAACAGGAAGAGCCAGATCATGTCTCCAGATCTTTGCACGATTCCAGAAGGGTGACTCTCCAGGTAGGGGGCACACTTCTACATCTTTTCCTAAAAGGAAAAACAGATATAGGGGTCGATCTCTGACATTAAAGCTACATGTAATAGAAGTAAAAGTTACTTCCTCAGAATTACAATCTCAAGCAGTAGGAGCAAAGATGGGGAAAAGCAAAGAAATCTTGGACCTTCCCGAGAGAGGCAGAGAAGGCACTCAAGAAATGGATGAACCGATTGGTCCAGAGGCAGTAGGAGCTGATATGGGTATAAATTTGATCGGTGTGGACATCCCAACAGGACCAGCTGTAACGTGAGGACCAGCCACCCTTACTTGTCATGAGCACTGGAGAAGGATGTAGATGAGCATGCCATGACACTTAAAACATTCTGTGCGGGGCATCTGGGTGGCTCAGTTGATTAAGCGACCGACTCTTGATTTCAGCTCTCATCATGATCCTCAGGGTCTTGAGATCAAGCCCCATGTCAAGCTCTGCACTCAGTGGGGAGTCGACTTATCTCCCTCTGCCCCTTGCTCGGCTTACTCTCTTTCGAATCTTTAAAAAAAAAATAAAATAAGTGATGCTTGGGTGGCTCAGTGGTTGAGTGTCTGCCTTTGGCTCAGGGTGTGATCCCGGGGTCCAGGGATCAAGTGCCACGTTGGACTCCTTGCAAGGAGCCTGCTTCTCCCTCCCCTCTGCCTGTGTCTCTGCCTCTCTCTATCTGTGTCTCCCATGAATAAATAAAATATTTATAAATAAATAAATAAACAGATAAATAAACAAACAAATAAATAAAATCTTTTTAAAATAAATAAAATAAATAGAACACTCCATGGATTCTTTTTTTTTTTAAATATTATTTATTTATTTATTTATTTATTTATTTATTTATTTATTTATGATAGTCAGAGAGAGAGAGAGAGAGAGAGAAGCAGAGACACAGGCAGAGGGAGAAGCAGGCTCCATGCACCGGGAGCCCGACGTGGGACTCGATCCCGGGCCTCCAGGATCGCGCCCTGGGCCAAAGGCAGGCACCAAACCACTGCGCCACCCAGGGATCCCCACTCCATGGATTCTAAGGGCTCGTCTCCATACAGAAGTACATTGTGGCTGTGTACATGAAACCATAATCTTCTTTTTCTTTTTCTTTTTTTTTAGTTTTTGGTTTTTATTTAAGTGATCTCTACACTCAGTGTGGGGCTCGAACTCACGACCTTCCGCTCAGGTCATGATCCCAGGGTCCAGGATGGAGCCGCACATCAGGCTCCCTTATCAGCCAGGAGGCTGCTTCTCCCTCTCCCTCTGCCTGTCACTCAGCCTACTTGTGCTCTCTCTCTCTCAGCCAAATAAATCACTAAAAACTTTTTTGTTTTTACTGCAAAGAAAATTTATTTTACATATTGCTAGCTATGAATTTTTATCATTAGTTCTTATATAAATACCACCTCCTGCCACCATCCAAATGGCAGGACCATTTTATGTCCGCATGTCACTCTGTATTTATAAAAAGAATTTGCATGACTTACATAAATGTAACTATCAGTAAAGGTTTAACAATGAAGATGCAATCTAACATCCACAATATCTGATGTTTTGCAGACAGCAATGTACAAGAGATGTACTTTTAATTATCTTTCATTTGAGTTACCTTAGTTAAAATATAAATTGATAAAAAGATATGAAAATATATATATATAAGTTGATAATTTATAAGTTCTTAGTCTCCTAAGGAGATTTTCTTTTTTTTTTTTTAATTTTTATTTATTTATGATAGTCACACAGAGAGAGAGAGAGAGAGAGAGGCAGAGACATAGGCAGAGGGAGAAGCAGGCTCCATGTACCAGGAGGCCGACGTGGGATTCGATGCCGGGTCTCCAGGATCGCGCCCTGGGCCAAAGGCAGGCGCCAAACCGCTGCGCCACCCAGGGATCCCTCCTAAGGAGATTTTCAAACACACGTATAGACATAGAGTGAAAATTTTATTTATTTTTATTTTTATTTGTTAAAGATTTATTTATTTATGATAGACATAGAGACAGAGAGAGGCAGAGACACAGGAGGAGGAAGAAGCAGGCCCATGCCGGGAGCCTGATGTGGGACTCGATCCCGGGACTCCAAGATCGCGCCCTGGGCCAAAGGCAGACTCTAAACCTAAACCGCTGAGCCACCCAGGGATCCCCTGAGAGTGAAAATTTTAAAGAAATATCTTCCATATCCACAACCTCTTGTAATTTCTGCACCATTTTCTCTTCCAGCTGCTTTCCTTTGCCTGCAAGATGGGCCTGGATAAGATGAATGTTTTGCTGGACTTCTTTGATGTCCTGAACTTTCTATAATTCTTTATCTTTCTTTAATCTATTCATTATAAATTTAGTTTGGCACTTCTGTTTGATCTCTTCAACTCTCTTCATTGCATCAGTAGTTGTATTCCATAACTCTCACTGGTATTTGACAGGTTCATTTCTACGGTTTTCAAATTCAAATGAATTATCCACTGTAAGCTTTTTACCAGCTGCTTTACTGAATGCTTTAGTCCACCTGACTTTGTGAGGATTGCGCTTCTTTTTACAGTTTTTATGACACTTGGATTTACAGAATCTGAATACCTTGCAATCATTGTGGACAAACACAATGCCGTGGCTGGGGTAAATAGGACCCCAACAGAAATAACACTTCTCAATACACATGTTGAAAGTGTGTGGGTTCCCACTGACCAAATGCCTCTGTGTGTGTGTTTCTCATGAATAAATAAATTAATATTTGTAAAAAAAATAGAAAAGATTTTCTTTATTCATGAGAGACACACAGAAAGAGAGAGGCAGAGACACAGGCAGAGGGAGAAGCAGGCTACATGCAGGGAGCCCAATGTGGGACTCGATCCTGGGACTCCAGGATCATGCCCTGGGCCGAAGGCAGGGGCCAAACTGCCGAGCCACCCAGGGATCCCCAAGAAAATCTTTTTAAAAAATAAAGACTTATTTATTTGTTTTTTAAAAAAATATTTTATTTACTTATTCATAGAGAAATAGGCAGAGGGAGAAGCAGGCTCCATGCAAGAAGCCTGACGTGGGGCTCGATCCCAGGTCTCCAGGATCACACCCCAGGCTGAAGGCAGTGCTAAACCGCTGAGCCACCCGGGCTGCCCTAAATTCTACTTCTGAAGCTGACACTACACTATATGTTAACTAGCTAGAATTTAAATTTAAAAAATGATAATTAAAGGTCATACATTAAAAAAGTAAGAATCCGGGATCCCTGGGTGGCGCAGCGGTTTGGCGCCTGCCTTTGGCCCAGGGCGCGATCCTGGAGACCCGGGATCGAATCCCACATCAGGCTCCCGGTGCATGGAGCCTGCTTCTCCCTCTGCCTATGTCTCTGCCTCTCTCTCTCTCTCTCTGTGACTATCATAAATAAATAAAAATTAAAAAAAAAAAAGCAAGAATCCCCAGAACATTTACCACAAACAAAATGAAGGGATATGAGCCCTACTAGATGGTAAAGCTTATTCACATCCAAATAATTAAAACAGAGTGGAATCCAGAAGCACTGCATGGAATTCCTGTAGTATTAGGGGTGGGCCTCCCCATCATAAATTCCTGAAGAAAGGGGGGACCATTTAATAAAGTTGATTCTGGAGCTTGTGTCTTGTGCCAGAACAAATCCCAAGTTGATCAAAATTCGACCTGGAATAAATAAAATTATGGCAGCCTAGAGGAAACCAAAGAAGAATCCCCCCCCCTTTTTTTCTCCCTGAAGATTTTATTTTTCAGTGATCTCTACACCCAACCTGAGGCTTAAACTGAGGGCCTCCAGATCAGGTGGCTGTTTCCACCCAGCCAGCCAGCCATGTGCCCCAAGAATCCTTTTTTTTTTTTTTTTTTTTAAGATTTATTCATGAGAAACACAGAGAGAGAGGCAGAGACACAGGCAGAGGGAGAAGCAGGCTCCATGCAGGGAGCCTAATGTGGGACTTGATCCCAGGACCCCAGGATCAGGCCCTGGGCCCAAGGCAGGCACTAAATCGCTAAGCCATCCAGTGATCCCCAGAGAATCCTTTTTTTATTTTTTTATTTTATTTATTTATTTTTAAATTTTTATTTATTTATGATAGTCACAGAGAGAGAGAGAGAGAGAGAGAGGCAGAGACACAGGCAGAGGGAGAAGCAGGCTCCATGCACCAGGAGCCTGACGTGGGATTCGATCCCGGGTCTCCAGGATCGCGCCCTGGGCCAAAGGCAGGCGCTAAACCGCTGTGCCACCCGGGGATCCCGAGAATCCTTTTTTTAACATCAACTTGAAAGTTTTTATAAACGTTACCCCAAATCCAGAAGTGATAAATAATGGGTGTTACATTTTACTACGTAAAAATGAAGCATTTTTGCCTGGCAGAACCCTTACGAGAAAATCCAAAGGACCACAATCCCCGAGTGATTTACAACCAACAGTACAAGTAAAAGTCAAGGGCAAGACTAATTGGTAAGATGAAAAGAAAATCGGCCAAGTACACCACAAGGACAGAAAAAGAAGTCTTTTTTTTTTTTTTTTTTAAGTGAAAGTTCAAGCAGTTTCTTTAAAGGCAAGAACCCACCCCCCACGCCCAGGACACTTCCTGAAGGGGAGAATCACGTGGTTGCTGCTGGGACCCTTGCAGTGCCCCGCGTGACCAGCAGGTGGTGATGCTGCCGGGTCGGCAGCGCCCCCTCCCGGAGGCGGCGTGAAGCGCGCGCCCAGGTTCCTAGAGGCCTGGTTGCATCCGCTCCAGGGCCTAGGCGCGCTGGTTCGCACAGCGTCTGTTCCCGGGTAGCGTGTGCAGCAGGTGTATAGTGCTGAAAACGGAAAGCAAAGCTTGCCAGCCACGGGTTGCTGCCGCAGCCTCGCACTGCATCCACAGGCATCTCATCAGGGAGGAAAGGCAAAAGGAGAGAGCACTGAGTATGCTACGGCTGTAAACACAGGGCGAGGACTCGCTAATTGCCTCTGCGGGGAAGCACACCTGCCGACCACCGTGGCCGCCTGCGCCTTAGGGAACAGTTCCCCAAGCGTATTTTTTATTTTTTTAAATTATATATATATATATGATTTATTTATTTATTTATGATAGACATAGAGAGACAGAGAGAGGGCAGCCCGGGTGGCTCAGCGGGTTAGCGCCGCCTGCAGCCCAGGGCGTGATCCTGGAGACCCGGGATCAAGTCCCACGTCGGGCTCCCTGCATGGAGCCTGCTTCTCCCTCTGCCTGTGTCTCTGCCTCTCTCTCTCTCTCCGTGTCTTTCATGAATAAATAAATTTAAAAAAAAAAAAAAAAAGAGAGACATAGAGAGAGGCAGAGACACAGGAGGAGGGAGAAGTAGGCTCCACGCAGGGAGCCCAACGTGGGACTCGATCCTTGGTCTCCAGGATCACACCCTGGGCTGCAGGCAGCGCTAAACCGCTGCGCTGCCGGGGCTGCCCGCCAAACGTATTTTTATAACCACGTATTTGTGAGCCAGGTTTTGCCCCTGAAAAAAAAAAAAATCGAATGATGAAATAAACCAACTATTGAGCAAGAAGAGGCCCACTTTCCGCAACAACGTGGATTTAATCACTTGAAAGTCCTCAGTGGAATGATGGAAAATTGTGTAGAATGTAGAAAGTGTCATTTTATGTGCATGGCTGAGCTGAGGGAAATGAGTGCAGGGAACCAGGAACCAAAGTGCCCCACCTCCCCACAGAGAGGAGGGGGAGCCCACAGAGGAGAGGGTGGGGGGGGGCACTGTCTGCAGGGGTGGGCGGGGCGAGAGGCACTGCCTGCAGAGGCGCGGGGAGGGGGGGGGACGCTGTCCCCAGAGGCCAGGGTGGGGGGCACTGTCTGCAGAGGGGGGCGGTCAGGAGGGGGGACACTGCCCACAGAAGTGGAGGGGGGTGGGGGGCACTGCCCTCGGTGGGCCGGGAAGGGGGGGACGCCGAGAACCAGCAGGTGCGCTCAGTGTACTGCAGGCATCCTGCCTTCTCTCTGGTCTCCCTGGCCAGCAGGGCCCCGTGTCCTTCAATGACTCAGGGACAAGTGAGCAGGTCCTGCATGATTAGCCACTGGGTGGCAGGGGCGCGCTCACGCAGGGCTGGGAGGAGTGGCTCCGACTTAGACGTTTCCTTGTGTCCTCGTGTCCTCGGGGGACCAGCGCTGAGGACGACGCCTTCAGGAAAAACACTGCATGGCGCAGGGGGGGGGGGGGCGGGGGATCCCTGGGTGGCTAAGCTGTTCGGTGCCTGCTTTTGGCCCAGGGCGTGGTCCTGGAGTCCCGGATCCAGTCTGGGATCGAGTCCCGCGTCAGGCTCCCGGCACGGAGCCTGCTTCTCCCTCTGCCTGTGTGTCTCTGCCTCTCTCTATGTCTCTCATGAATAAATAAATAAAATCTTAAAAAAATCTTAAAAAAAAAGATTTTATTTAGGATCAGGCCCTGAGTCAAAGGCAGACGCCCAACCATTAAGCCACCCAGGTGTCCCAATAAATAAAATCTTAAAAAGAAAAAAGAAAAAGAAGAACACTGCATGGAGGAGGATATGAAACAGAGACTTTGATGCTTTTTAAGTAATGAGACCAGCACAGTTATGAGATTCAGCATAACTTTTTGCAGAAAGGGAGAAAATAGAGATTCCAGTGCTTTCCTCTGGCTTCACAGGGAAGTCTCTCACATGTCCTCCAGAAAAGAACACGTCAGTTTAGATAGCAGTTACTAATGATGGATCCAACCAGAATGTTGGATTTGGGGGTGACAGGTCACACTCTTAGAAGTCCAGGTGTGGGAGAAGGTGCCCTTGTGCAGACAGCATGACCAGAATCACCTTTACAGCATCAGCAGGAAAACAGGAGAGGCTTCTCCCAATGCTCCACGCCAAACTTTCCCAGGGTCTGGATATCTGCGGATGCCAGAGAGCAGGAGCGCTGAGTGTCCCTCTCTCATCCCCCCAAGATCCCTGTCCTGCAGCAGCTGGGAACAGAGCAAGGCCAGAGGCAATAGCTCTCCTGTAAAACTTCTGGAAACACTGGCCTGCAGAGCTCAAACTTACCAAAGGGCGGAGTAGACTTTTCCTAGCAAGAACAGAGCGCCACACAGGACCGTTTTTAGGAGTGGACGAGAGGGTACAATTACATATGCAGCAAGAACAAAAACACTGTGGACATGTTCATGCTGAAACATTTGAGAACAAAATGGATAATTTCCTAAAGAAACTGAGTAGACTTAAGTCAGTAGAGTGTCCTGTGGGGAGGTGGGGAGGGGCCACAATGCCCTGACCACAGCAGGCCCACTCCTGCTCTGCCTTCCTGATGTCCTTGGCCACCACTGGCTGCACAAGGGTCTCTGTCCCAGAGCAGAAGCTGCACTTGTGGGGGGCACAGGGTAACTACAGTGACATTGCGTGTCAACTATACTTCTGTTAAAAAAAATCCTATATGAAGGAGAAAAAAAAAGCGGAAATGAACCTGATGGAAATTGGGTGACCTCTGCGTGTACCTTCTTCCTGACCCTTGGAAACAATACACGCAGATTGTACTCTGCTCTGCTCGCCACTCTTATTGCTCAATTTAAGGCATGTGAGGCCAAAGCCACTGTCTTGCCAAGGCCTGTCCTAATCTGTTCGGGGAGGGGGTGGTAAGGTACAGAGCCATGGGCAGCACCTGAGGGGGAGCCCCATCAGGAGTCCCTGCACCTGCAGACTCCTTGATGGGGTCCTGGGTGGGACATGGCTCCATGTTCCAGCCTCCCAGACCCCCTGAGCCTCAGTTTCCCTTCTACACCGGGTGGAATCAGCCTGTTTGCCCTGCTGGTTGTCACGTGGCCCTTTGGACTCAATGGCCACCCTGTCACACTTGGCTACCTATACTAGGTAGTGAAGGGATTGGGGTCACAAGCCAGGCTTACAGTCCTTCCTGTCCTCGGAGTCTCAGCCATGCACGAAGTGCTGTGCTCCCATCTGCCCATGTCTCGGGAAGCCACTGGAACCCCAGAGCAGCTGCCCAAACCCCAGAGTTCAGAGCCAGGCAGGCCACAGGGACCCTGGAATTTGGGACTTGCCCTACAAGTGAGAAAACAAGACTAAGTGGTGGTGGGGACAGCAGATGGCAGCCTGCTGCCCATACTGCCCTGGAGATGTGCTTCCAAGTACCCAGAACAGTCGGTCAGCCTCTGCACCAGCTTCTCCCACTCAGAAGCAAAGGTGATGATGGGTAAGGCAGGCAGAGGGTCCCACGGCACACCTTGGAGCATCGCCCAGTGCCAGGGCATCTGTTGTTGCTTTCTTTTTTTTTTTTTTTTTTTAAGATTTTACTTATTTATTCATAGAGATGCAGAGAGAGAGAGAGAGAGGCAGAGACACAGGCAGAGGGAGAAGCAGGCTCCATGCAGAGAGCCCGACGTGGGACTTGATCCAGGGTCTCCAGATCACGCCCTAGGCTGCAGGCGGCGCTAAACCGCTGCACCACCGGGGCTGCCCTGTTGTTGCTTTCAATGGTCGTGTCCCAGGGCTGAGGTGACTCTGGTACTGAGGCCTGCCCCTGGGGCCCTGGCATCTGGGGACAGGAGCAGCCATTCAGAAAGTGTTTTCTCTGCCCTCCCTGTTGGCCACTAGTGGCCACCATGCCCTGGGCCTGGGATCTGTGGGGCATCTTCCCCCAAGTTCATTGCTCATACATCTTGATGCCCACTGTGGATGCCTGCCGGGGGCAGGGCAGTGGGGGAGCGGTGGAGGCCACCCCCTCCCCCAGCTCAGGCCACACAGATGGCCAGGCCATGGCACAGTGTGGCCCAGTGGTGGCTGAGGCACTTGCAGGGTAACTGGGCCACACTCCTGCTTTTGTGGACAGAGGCAGGAGATAGCACATGAGAAAGGCCACCTCCTAGAGAGGAACTGAGACTTACCTTCCACTTGAGGTGAAGGCTTTGCCCACTTCCAGAAGCCAGATTCTGAGAACGAGGCATGGCTCCCAACAAAGGCCATCTGCCCCAATGTCGGGTCCAGGGCCTACCCCTTGCCTTGCTAGGATCACAGTCCGACCCTAGTGCCTTGGGGCTCGGCCAGAGCTTAGCTGTCAGGGCCCTGCTTCTCCAGAAGAGAAAGGTGTCCCTGCAACTGGAAGAAGGGAGTGGAATGGTAGTGTTCAGTGCCCTGGGAGGCCCAGAGGGCTGTGGCCCCCACAGTGCTCACACAGTCTGAGCAGCAGCCAGCCATGTCCCTATGTCTCTATGATCCAGGTCCCAGCAGGTCTGCTGCCAGCTTCAGGGAGGCCCCTGGCTCTCTCCAGGCCCTGACCAGGATGACCATGTTTTCTGCAAGCTCCCCTCCCTTGGAGGGGGCAATCCCTAGAAGTTGTCACTTCAGGCTGCTCTGGCTGTCCTGATGGGCAGAAGCATTTCCAGCAGGTAGGAGCAGCAACTAAAGGGACTCTATGGGTGGCCATGCCCACTGGGCTCTGGGACAGGCCAGGAAGCTCATGGGCTGCATGCAGGTAAGGAATGGGCCACAGTGGGGGTGTAGAAAGGATGAGGGCCATGAGGCTTCTGGGGACACCCTTTCTCCTTTATCAAGACTTATTTATTTGAGGGAATCCCTGGGTGGCTCAGTGGTTTAGCGCCTGCCTCTGGCCCGGGGCACGATCCTGGAGTCCTGGGATCGAGTTCTGCGTCGGGCTCCTGGCATGGAGCCTGCTTCTCCCTTTGCCTGTGTCTCTACCTCTCTCTCTATGTCTATCATTAATAAATAAATAAAATCTTAGAAAAAAAAGACTTATTTATTTGAGAGAGTGAGAGAGGGAGGGAGAATGAGTGAGCCTGGGGAGGGGCAGAGGGAGAGGAAGAAAGAGTCCCAGGCAGACTCCTTGCTGAGCGGTGAGGCCGAGTTGGGGCTCGATTCCACCATCTGAACCAAAACCAAGAGTCAGATGCTTAACCAACTGCGCCACTGAGGTGCCCCTGGGACACCCCTTTTTTTGGGGGGACACCCCTTTTAAGGTCAGTGTGGTACCTCCAAACAGGACAAGAAGACTGTCTGGTATTTATTTTTCTGGCACCTTCTATTTATACTCATGATATGAAGTATCTTACAAAAAACCTCTGTTAATGAAATGTAAATGTGCTTTTAAAAAGGTTTTATTTGAGAAAGAGTAAGAGTGAGAGAGAGAGTGTCTGCGCACACGAGCTGGGGAGGTTGGGGGGAGCCCAACAAGCAGCCCCCCCCTCCATTGAGCCCAGCAAGGGTGTGGGAGGTGGAGCTGGGGGAAGATGCTCAGTTCTGCAGGGAGGGCCCATCAGGCAGAGACAGTGACCTGGGGTTCCAAAAAAGAAAAGGGGTCATGGTGGAGGAGTGGGAGGTGACGTTGGTGAGGGTGGTGGTCCTGCATCCAGTGGGACTCCGAGTCTCAACATTGGAAAAGAGTGTTTCAATGTTTATACAAAAGGAGATTTCCTGGCTCCAGTGACTGAAGTTCGGGAGATCCTTGCTTTAGGCAAGGTTGGATCCAGACATTTGGAGCAAACACCCTGGCGGGGTTTCTTTCATCTCCCTGGGGTTGGTTTCATTCTCAGACCAGCTCTTCCCACACAACACCTTTAGACAACAGCTGGCAGTCCACCCCAGCTAGTGGATTCCAGGGGAGCAATCCCCCTTCCCTGCGAGCTTCAGCAAAGGCCTCGAGGCCTAAGGGGACCAAATGGTCTGACTGGCCAAGGCCTGCGTCCCTGGGCAAGGATGGGTGAGTCCCACCCAGACCTCCACAGATGAGGACGAAGAATGGAGCTTCCCAGAGAGAAATGGGGGGTCACTACTACTGGAAGTCAGAATGGTTGTGGGGCGGGTGGGCACCACCCTGGCCACGATGCTGTGGGAGCTCCCTGGGGCTTAGCTTCAGCTGCCCAGTTGGGCCTTGTCTCTTCCCTCTCATGTCAGCCTGGTGGCACCCAGCACCCAGCCACCACACCTGCAGAGTCCAGGCTCCTTC
Organism: Canis lupus baileyi; assembly: GCF_048164855.1. Classification (NCBI taxonomy): domain Eukaryota; kingdom Metazoa; phylum Chordata; class Mammalia; order Carnivora; family Canidae; genus Canis; species Canis lupus. The sequence continues at coordinate 32,294,564 of NC_132840.1, forward strand.
CTCTGGTTGCCAGTAGGACAGCCTAGAAAGGTGGCTCTGGTCAGAGGTGGGGTGACACATCTTCCAGCCCACCTCCCCCTCGCCTCTGGGGTCCTGAGAGAGGCCAATGAAGGGAAAGCTTCTGGCGTGTGTGTGCGAACTTGGGGAACACGCCACATGTCTTCTGCACACAGGAGGCGGTCCATGCTGTTTGGTGTGCCTTGGGCCCTCATCTTTGCAGTTGTGCCCACACACCCTTCTGGGGGTACGGAGGCCACCAGAACCACGTTCAGCTTCCTGGGGAAGGCGGGTGCTGACCTTAAGCCTCCTCCTCCCCTCCCCTTAACAGAGCAGAGATTACAACAGGCTCAGATGACCCTCCAAACCCCACCAGCACCTGTATTTCTGGGCGGGGGCTGCTGAAGGGCTCTTGCTGGAGGCTCTCAGGACTTGGGTCCAGGATCAGAGATGGACTGTCCCTGTGGCGCCAGAGAAAAGGGCCCCAATCCTCCCATATTCCCTTGAGGCTGTGGCTAGTGGCAGTGCAGGTTCCAGGCCCTCACAGAGCCACACCCTGAGACTCGGGTAGGACTAGGGAAGATGTCCCTACTGGCCATTGGCAGGGGTAGCTGTGCAGGTAAAGGGTGGGGGAGTCCCTCAGTCTCTGAGCACAGTTCCTTTGCTTCATCAGCCCAAAACCCTCACATGGGAAGAAAGGCTTTCTCCCATCTGCCCTCCCTAATCCTGCTACAGCTTAACAGAAAGTACACAGGGGCACCTGGGCACAGTGCTTCCCCCACCGTGCTCTTTGCCCCCAGTAGGCAAGATGCCCTGGACCGAACAAATGCCCACAGGGAGGGTGGGGAACAGCAGAGCCCACAGCCCCATGGTTAGCCCTTCTACCATCCAGGAGTTGCCCTGACCGGGAAAAGCTCCGTACTGGAGAGCCCCCAGCCTCAGGACAGGCTCAGGGTATGGGCACCAGATTCCCCAAGAGGGCATCAGGCTGGCTTTAAGTGGATCTCTCTACCTGCCAACTTTCAAAACCCTTTACAGCCCTCCTGTTTCCCGCCTGGCTCTTCCCCCTCCATTGGGCTTCTACCCTCCCTTCAGGCCCAGAGATGCCAGAGTAGTGATCTGGGCCACTGGACAGTATGGGGCCTCCTCTCTCCCCCCACACTGTCACCTGGGACAGAGTGGCTGCAGTTCCTTCCACTGCAAACCGAGGCCCAGGGAGCTGGGATAGGGACATGGGGGTTGCTAGATCATCATCACTTTCTGCTTCCCCACGGAAGCTCCTGAGTTCCCCCATCAAGCTGGGACAGGAGTCCAAGCCCAGGGATCTCTGGACCTGATGGGAGGGTAGAAGCCAGGGCCAGGGCCAGGGAGTGACCCTCCCCAAATCTTTACCCCCAACCCTTCCCCCACTAGGTATAGAGACCTGGAGAGATCCAGTTCAGGGTCCCAAGTAGCTGATGGGGCCTGGTGTTGAGGTCAGGGTCCCCGAGGCTGGTAATGAGGCATGCTGGGCCTGGCCTGGGTACAGGGTCCTGACCCTCAGCCTCCAGCTTTGCTAGAATCTTTGAAATCTGGTGCTGACCCAGAATTTTTGGGGATGACCAGGAATTAGTAAGGCTGGGGGTGGGGATGTGGAGAGGAGGCCTCCATGAGCACTGCAGCTCACACAGGACCCCCCCCCCCCCCATCCCAGGTGAAAACCGTACCTGGGAACTGCTACAAGGGAACCCAAGGTCCACCGCACAGAGGCCAGGGACCACTCCTCATCTCCCTGCCAGGACACGGAGGGGCCTCTCAGCCAGAGACGGCCCCCTGCCCCTGAGGCATTTCTGCTTCAAGTGCAGACGGGTTAGGCAGACCCCTGGCCCTGGAGGGGCTCTAGGAGGGATGGTTCTGAGGTGCTGAGGCCTCCGGCAGCTCCTGGAGACCACAGTAGGAGATGGGGGACGTTCCTCCTTCCCGGGTGGTGCACCGGCTGAACCTGTGGGACCCAGAGCACCGAGAGGGCTCGCCCCGGGCCGCGTCTGTGGGTGGAAGAGACGCGCGGAGGGCTGGTTAGAGCTCAGCCTGGTCTCCGGCAAGAAGCGCGGAGTTTTCAGCAAACGAAGCCTCCTCTCTCCCGCGCCCCTGCCGCCTTCTCCCTTCCCCGGCAGGGCCAACCGACCCTTACTCTGGGTCCCACCGCGCCTCTGGGAGGGGCGGCCTGCGGCACACCGACCCGAGTCCTGCGCGCTCCCCTTGGTCGCTAGGGGCTGCCCTCGGGGGCCACGACCGGGATCCCCAGTCCCCGAAAGCCTCAGCAGAGGCCTGGCGGGGGCGCGGAGGGACAGGAACCCGTTCACTCGGGGACAGAAGACGGGACAGGCCAGTGTGGGTCGCAGGGGCCCCCAGCACCCCACACTCCAGGGGTCTTGCCCCGGTCGCCCCCTCCCCTTCGCGATCCGCCCTCCGTGGGCCGCGGGCCCGCGAGGGTTAAGGGGGGCGGGGCGTGGGGCGGCCCCGCCCCCGCCGCCACGCCGGGTCCGAGCGCGCACGGGGCGCGGGGGCGGGTCGGAGCGGGAGGCGGCGGCGGCGGAGGGCGCGGCGCGCCGGGGAGCGCGGGGAGCGGCGGCGGCGCGGCCCGCGTGACCCTCCGCCGCGCCCGTGAGCCCGCGAGCCCGCGAGCCCGCGCCCCGCCGCGCCGCCCAGCCGCAGGATGCGCGCCCCGCCGCTGCTGCTGCTGCTGGCCGCCTGCGCGCCGCCGCCCCGCGCCACCGCCGCCGCCGCCCCGACGCCTCCGGGTTGGGAGCCGGCGGCCGACGCGCCCTGGTGCCCCTACAAGGTGCTGCCCGAGGGCCCCGAGGCGGGCGGCGGACGCCTGTGCTTCCGCAGCCCCGCGCGCGGCTTCCGCTGCCAGGCGCCCGGCTGCGCGGCGCACGCCTCGGCCGGCCGCTCCCTGCGCGCCAGCGTCCTGCGCAACCGTAGCGTGCTGCTGCAGTGGCGCCTGGCGCCGGCCGAGGCGCACCGCGTGCGCGCCTTCGCGCTCAACTGCTCGTGGCGCGGCGCCTACACGCGCTTCCCGTGCGAGCGCGTGCTGCTCGGCGCCTCCTGCCGCGACTACCTGCTGCCCGACGTGCACGACGGCGTGCGCTACCGCCTGTGCCTGCAGCCGCTGCCGCTGCGCGCCGAGCCCGCCGCCGCCGCCGCCCCCCCGGAGCCCGCCGCGCCCGCCGAGTGCGTGGAGTTCGCAGCCGAGCCGGCCGGCATGCGGGAGATCGTAGTGGCCATGACGGCGGTGGGCGGCTCCATCTGCGTCATGCTGGTGGTCATCTGCCTGCTCGTGGCCTACATCACCGAGAACCTCATGCACCCAGCTTTCGGGCGCCCCGGCCTGCGCAGGCAGCCCTGAAGCACCGGGCGGTCGCCCCACCGGGGCTCTGCCGGCCGGAGACTGGCGCCCGCTCCCCACTCCTCGCTCCTGCTCCCTCCTTAGGATCTCCACGCAGGGCCTGCTGGAGACTGGTAGGGCCCCGGCCCCACGCCTGGGCCTCGGAGTCATTGCACGACCTTTGGAGCCCGGCAGCTGCCTCCCAGACTCCAGCTCGGGACTCACCCTTGGGCCTGCGCAGGGGTGCCAGCCTCGTCTAGGGCTCTCCCTGCTTTCCAGAGGCCTTTATAGGGGCCACCGGGACATAACAGCCCCTTCTAGCAAGAGCCATTGGAACCCCAGGTCATCACCCTGCACCTCCAGCCTGTGCCAAGTTGGAAAAAACAGGCTGTCATCATTGCTTGGTCACTGTGTGCTTTGCCAACTGGAGGAGGCCCCTTGGAGCCTGTCCTCTCCCCACCTCACCCCAGTGGGCTTAGATTAGCGTCGTGCCTTAGTGTCTTGGGCCCACTGCGGGAGCCAACCACCCGTCCTGTGCTGACCAAGGGGTTCTGTGGCCCTGGTCCTGGCCAGAGCCCCTTGAGAAACCTCCTTTCAAGCTTTGCAGGAGCCCCAAGTGTGGGTAAGGAGTGTGCGATGGTGTTCCCCTACCTGGGTGACAGGCTGGGAACCATGATGTAGCGCAGCAGGTGAACCCCACCTGCACTTGCCATGTCCAGGGCTGAATGTTCTCTGACCTTCCGGGAAGCTGGCAGCTCTTCAGGGCTGCGTCTCATTTTCTTTTGTGGGTGCTGCTTCTGATGAGGGCTTTCAGTGAGTGGGGGCAAGTGGCTGGGAAGACGGCTTGTCTCAGAGGACAGTGTTGCATCTGGAGAGCAGAATTGATGCCGGCCTTTCCCGGCACAACTTGCCACTGTGGTGTTTATCCCAGGCCTCAACCACAGCATGATGGACAGCACCACTCCACCTCTTACTCGCGTTGGCAGCCAAGAGCCCAGGATATGGCTGGTGATGCTGCTACCCACTGGACTGTCCCTTTCTGGGAAGACCCAAGCACCCTGGCCAAGGTTGCTCCTTGAGCTGGGCACCTGGCATCACCAAGAGGGGTAAGGCACACCTCGGCTCTCCGCAAGTCCCTGACTGACCATCCTGGACCTTGTACTTCTGGAGTCACTGTGGCTAACCCCTCTCCACCGTCACCCCAGCAGCCTCCAGTGACCCCAGGTCCTGGCTGGTGTCCCCACAGTGCCCGCTCCCTACCTCTCTGTCTTTGCTCGGCCTGCCCCTGGCATGGCGCTGGTCAGGCGTGAGCCTGGCGTCAATGTCTAAATGTCCATCATTTTAGACCAAAACCACTGTCTTGTGTGCTTACTGGGGAGAGGGAAGGGAGGGGTGGGGGGGAAGTGGGTCCCTTTCCCAGTTCCAAAGCACCCTGTTTCAAGCAGGGGACGGGTGCTTCTGTTTGCCCTCAAACCTTGGAAAAGCATCTTTTCCTAGGCCTGCTGTGTTGGGGTGGGGGGCGTTCGGACAGCATTTGCTGCAGTTAGAAATAGCCCAGTCTCACTGGTGACCCAGTTTTGTGACATGCAGCAATTAGGCAGCTCCAGGAGGGTCCCCTCGCCGGCCTCGCCCTTCCTGGGGAGCGGGATGGTGGGCGGAGGGGCTTGGGGGATGTGCACTAGATCACAACCCACCTTCCCAAAAGCCCTCCTCCTCCTTGGCTGTCCTTGGCTGTCCTTGAGATCCTGGAGCTGGCTGTGACCCTGAGGATCAAACACAGCTGGGGGCGGGCCAGGATCTGAGGAGTGACTCATCCCTTCAGAGAGGGCGGGGTAAAGCTACATGTCTAGACAGCCCCTGGCAGGAGTGGGAGGGGTTCTGCTTCTAGCAGTCTTCATTCTGGTGGGGGCGGGGCGGGGGTGGTGGTGGTGGTGGTGCAGGGGGCTTTGCTGGCTGCAGCCCCTCTTGACCTGTTGTGCACTTGGGCATCTTACACAGGGTAGAAGTGGGAGTCCTTGGCAGCCCTGGTGTGAGGAGCCCTGTCGTCCATCCTCAGCTCCTGAGTGCAGTTGGGTTCCAGGACTGGAGCCATTGTGAGGTTCTGTGAGGCCTGCTCTCATCCCTTTCTTGTCCTCCCCTGGCCCTCCACCTAGTTTGGGGCTTCTTTGTGGGGTTGTGCTCATACCAGCTGGACCCAGAAGCCCGTCCCATTAGCTGCTCCACAAGGCTGGTTTGTAGCCTTCTGCTCCATAGAGTTTCATTCCAGGGGCTTCTGGAAGCATTTGAGCCCAGCTTTAGGTTTGCCAAGACAGAGCTGAGCAGCCGTGCCCCAGCACCGTCCAGTAGGGCATCCTGGGTTTGGGAGACACCCCAGAGCTGGTCTCAGGCTGAGCACTTCTTTTGAGTTCCCTGTCATCCTCACAAACTGTGCGTTCTTCATGTGCCCATCATTCTCCCAGGAGTGACAGGAACACCAGGATCCTAGCCCAGCCAGTCCACCCAAAAGACTGACCCATACCTCCTCCATCCCTACCAGCTTCTAGAGGAGCCTCCCTCCCCTGCCCCCTTCTCTCCCTACTTCTCTCCTTGTCATTGTCTCTGCTCTCCTTGTAGCCACTCCGGCTCTAACTGGCCAGTGGATAGACCTGTCACTGTCCTGTAACATCTTCATGGCTGCCCTGGACTCTGCAGGTGGGGTCCAGATACCTCATTTGTGGGTCAAGACTTTTCCTTTCTCATTGGTGCCTGAAAACACGTCAGGTTATTAATTTTTTGATGTGGAATAGAAGCAACTGCTCTGGTCCTGCTACACTGAAGGTTTTCCTGGCCTGTCAGCCTGGCTCTGCCTTTGAAGAGCCATGTAGCCTTTGGAAGCCTCTATTTCTTTCTTTGCAAAATACAAACGGTCCTGGAACCTAACTCACAGGTTTCTTTTAAAGCTTACATGAGATCAGGCAGGTAGAGATGAATACTTATGCCACCAGTTACTGGGGCATAAGTACCTGGGGCTGAGACCCCAGGGCTACATCTTCAGCCTAACCCTATGCAAAATCTAGATTGGTGGTCCTCCTTGAAATTCCCATTATGATGGCTTCTGTGTACAAACCCCTGATTCCTTGCTCACTCCCCAAAGCTGATTCACAGCCTATAGTCCTTGCCCAGCCAACAGGAAAGAGCCACCATCATCCTGTGAATACAGGCCCAAGACCCTCCATGGCTGGCTCTGGGGCTTAGCAGTGATTGCAGGATGCTGACCTGCCTGCCCAGGGCCCCTCCCCACCGTCCAAGGCAACTGCCTGCTCCCCTGGTCCCAGAGGGTGGGCCCAGGCTCCTGCCGTGAGCCTCAGAGGTTGTAAAGCTAGAGAGCAGGTGGGGGAGACAGCGAAAGGCAGAGAGGCAAAGTTTCACAACGAACAGGTTGTGGAGCTGGTGTTTCCCCGTTACCTCAGGGCTGGGGGTCAGGGCTGTTGGGTCTGGCTTTCAGGGACGTTCAGGAGCTGCCAAGAACGCTGGCCTGGGGGACCGGTGGTTTGGCCGCTTCAGCCTGGGTCTGGAGAGGTGGGGCTGACACCCAGAGCCTCCTAGCCCCACCACATCTCTGCCACGTCCATTTCTTCCCTAACTGCTGTCATGTCTTGTTTAGCTTTGATAATATACGCGGTTAAGATCTTTATCTGTTTTCTGGGTATGGCTTTCTGCTATGCCTCTTTTATCTGCAGGGGCATTACTATGCTTTTCTTACTGTAAATCTGCGTGGGGTTCAGCTGCTACTCTGTTCTCTTGGTCACGTATAACAGAGATGCTTTCCCTAGGCTCCTAGGTGAGGAGTAGGGGGGCCGAGATAGCTTCCCTGACATTCCTACTCTGTTAAATGATGTGGGATACAAAGGCAGAAGAAAATTTACATTTCCTAGCTGCCTACAGCCCATTGACAAGTCCTTGTAACGGAAGGACCTTACTAGGGACTTGGCTGTCTGCATGTTAATACCTTGCTGACGGCAAAAAGCAATCTTATCCCGACCTCCAGGACCCTGTGAGTCCATGCTAGCATATAAAAATTCCTTTGGAAACTTCCTTTATCTCTACCCCACCCTCAGACATACGTTGACCATCATCCCCCAAGCACATGACCCACCAATATCCATCTGAAGGGTCTCATGACTTAGGTTTTATTAGACAGTAATAAATGACCTCCCAACAACCAGCCCCCTCAAGGTCCTAGAAACCTTGCTTCCAAATTCCTTAGAGACTCACATTCTCCCTAACCCCCTCCCAACTTGAGTCTATAATGAGCTGGCCCCTCCTCAGGACCCAGATGCAGCTATTCCTGCCCTCCGGTCCTGTCCCAGTGCTTTAATAAAACCATCTTTTGGGATGCCTGGATGGCTCAGCGGTTGGGCGCCTGCCTTCAGCTGAGGGCATGATCCTGGAGTCCCTGGATCGAGTCCCGCATCAGGCTCCCTGCATGGAGCCTGCTTCTCCTTCTGCTTATGTCTCTGCCTCTCTTCTCTCTCTCTGTCTCATGAATAAATAATTAAAAAAAAAAAACACCTTTTTTGCTGGGGCACGTGGGGGGCTTAGTCGGTGAAGCATCTGGCCTTCGGCTAAGGTCATAATCTTGGGGTCCTTGGATTGAGCCCCACGTCGGGCTCCCCGCTCAACAGGGAGTCTGCTTCTCCCTCTCCCTCTGCCCTTCCTCATGCTTGTGCTCTGTCAAATAAACAAAATCTTTTTAAAAAACCAAACACAAATACCACTTTTTTTGCACAAAAGACATCTCAAGAATTCCTTCTTGGCTATTGGCTTTGAACCCTAACATCTTTCCAACATCATTAAATATGTAGCCTCATTGTGTCTGGGATCTGCCTTTCTTCTCCCCTCGTCCACTTTTATCTGAACTTGGATTTCCTTTGCCCTGGTGTCTCCATCCTGCTCAGTTTGGGTTCTTTCATGCCCGTTCCCTTTTTCTCTATTAGCAACCACTCTGATGTGTCCTGTTTGGTTTTTGTTTTTTTTAACTTACCTCAAAGTTGTGCTGTGGATCTTTATTATCTTTACTCAACACAATATATGGGATTTATCCATGTTGCAGAATGCACAAATATTTTTTTAAAGATTTTATTTATTTATTCATGAGACACACACACACACACACAGAGGCAGAGACACAGGCAGGGGGAGAAGCAGGCTCCATGCAAGGAGCCCGATGTGGGACTCGATCCTGAGTCCCCAGGATCACACCCTGGGCTGCAGGCAGCACTAAACCACTGCGCCACCGGGGCTGCCCCTTAAAGATTTTATTTATTCATTCATGAGACACACACACACACACACACACACACACACACACACACACACACAGAGAGAGAGGCAGAGATACAGGCAGAAAGAGAAGCAGGTTCGATGCAGGGACCCCAACGTGGGACTCGATCCCTGGTCTCTAGGATCACACGCCGGGCTGAAGGCGGCACTAAACCACTGAGTCACTGGGGCTGCCCCCCTATCAATTTATTCTAAATGACTAAAAAAGCACTTAACGCTCCTATCAGCAGTACGCTTGAGGTTTTATTTCCCTAATTTCTCACAAATACTGTGTATCAGCTTTCTTTTGCCGTCTGCTAGCTGTGTAGCAGTGACCTGAGGCTGCAAGTTACTTACAATTTTTTTTTTAATTTTTATTTATTTATGATAGTCACACAGAGAGAGAGAGGGAGGCAGAGACACAGGCAGAGGGAGAAGCAGGCTCCATGCACCGGGAGCCTGACGTGGGATTCGATCCCGGGTCTCCAGGATCGCGCCCTGGGCCAAAGGCAGGCGCCAAACCGCTGCGCCACCCAGGGATCCCACAATTTTTTTTTTTTTTTAAGATTTTGAGAGAGTGGGAGAGCAGACAGGGAGGGGCAGGAGATAGAATCCTAAGCCAACTTCTTGCGGAGCGCAGAGCCTAACATGGGGCTCAGTTCCATGACCTCAAGATCATAAGCTGAGCGGAAACCAAGAGTAGGATGCTTAACTGACTGAGCTGTCCAAGCGCCCCACCTACTATCCTTATGAGACATTTGAATTTCTCCTTGAATGAAGTGTTTATTCCTATTCTTTGTACATTTTTCTATTGCTATGAATTTTTCCTTTGGATTTTCAAGAGTTCCACAAATATTCTAGATCAGCACTGCTCAATAGGGCTTTCTGAAATTATGAAACTTTTTTTTAAATCTGTGCTGGGTTAGTTTTCCAGGGTTATTATAACAAATCACCATAAACTGGATGGCTTAAAACAGCAGACATTCCAACAGTTTTGGAGGCTAGACGTCTGAAATAAAAAGGTCAGCTGTGTTGGCTCCTTCTGAAGGCTCTGAGGGGAAAATCTGTTTGGTGCCTCTCTCCAGGTTCTGTTAAAAAGAAATCCTTAATTCTAGTGACAGGAGACCTTTTGTTTTCTACTACGTGTTGTATGCATCTTTTTGGTTTGAAGCAATCCTTGCACACACAAGGAATACAGATACCTTCCTTGGGTGCCTGACTGGCTGTCAGAAGAGCAGGGAACTATTAATACCGGGGTCATGAGTTCAAGCCCTATGATGGACATAGGGCTTACTTAAAAAATGTATTTTCCTGTTTTTTCAACTGGCTCTGATTTTATACCTCTTATATATACCCTTAATGCATATATGCATTATGCATATACCTTTTATATATTCCCTTAATCTATCTAGAGCTTTGTATAATATGTGAAGTTGAGATCCAGCTTTTTATATCCATACACTGAACCAATTTTCCCATCCCATTGTACAGAAACAATCCATTCTTTCCTAGTATGTAGTGCTCCCATCATTTACCATGTTCCCACATTTACATGGGTCTGTTTATGGCTATTGCATTCTGTAGGTCGGTGTGTCTTTTCCTACAGTACCATATTTACTATCTTTATTAAAACTTTATAGGGTGAGTTTCCACATTTTATGTTTTTTTAAATTTTTTTAATTTTTATTTTTTTATTTATGATAGTCACAGAGAGAGAAAGAGAGGGAGGCAGAGACATAGGCAGAGAGAGAAGCAGGCTCCATGCACCGGGAGCCCGATGTGGGATTCGATCCCGGGTCTCCAGGATCGCGCCCTGGGCCAAAGGCAGGCGCCAAACCGCTGCGCCACCCAGGGATCCCAATTTATGGTTTTAAAAAGACTTAATGAGATTTCTAGTTCAAGCCAAGATGAAGATTTTTAGTTCAAGCCAAGATGAAATAACAGGAACCAGAATTATTTCCTACCTGAAAACTAAAAAACACAAAATATGTAAAACAAAAGTTCTAAGCACTGAAGGGCTGTGACCCTTGAGAGAAAGGAACAAATGAATTTTTTTTAAGATTTTATTTATTTATTCATGAGAGACAGAGGCAGACACAGGCAGAGGGAGAAGCAGGCTCCATGCAGGGAGCCTGATGTGGAACTTGATCCTGGAACCCTGGGATCATGCCGAGTCGAAGGCAGATGCTCAACTGCTGAACCACCCAGGCATCCCCAAATGAATTGAGTTCTAAGACTGCTTCAGCTTTCCATTTGGTTTTCAGAATGCGCAGCAAGGAGGAAGAACTTGGGCAGAGCCCAGTGGTTGGCCTGAGCTGAATGGATGGGTCTGGGAGGAAGGGAGGCGAAGTTGGCCAGAGTTCACAGGTGAAACATTGAAGTAAGAAGAGAATACATGGGGATGAATAGCTTAGTACTGACTAGTATGTATGAGGGGACCATGAGGCCAAGAGAAGAACCAACAAAGACAATTAGAGGGAAACCTCCCAGAGCTGAAGCAGAGCCAGGAGCAGTGCCCCCAACAACCAGCCAAAGTGCATGTCTGCTGTTTGGGGCCTAATAACACCTGTATCAGCTGTTTGGCATTGCTGTGCAGCTCACTGATGCTCTTTGTATGTCTTCAATTTCATTTTCTGTGATGTCTAATATACTATTATTTCCTTTTTTTTTATTTCCTTTTTTTTTTAAGATTTTATTCATGAGAGAGAGAGAGAGAGAGAGAGAGAGAGGCAGAAACACAGGCAGGAGAAGCAAGGTCCATGCAGGGAGCCCGATGTGGGACCTGATCCCACGGACTCCAGGATCACACCCTGCGCCGAAGGCTGAGCCACCCAGGGAACCCCTATACCATTATTTCCACCCAGTGTATTTTTCATATAGATATTTCAGCACAAATCATAAAAGAACAAATTGATTAACATAGTTTATTAAGCTTATGAACTTTTGTCTTTCAAAAGACATTGATGAGAGGAAGAAAATACTTGTAAATTACATATCTGATATGTATGTATGTATATATATGTAAAACAGATACACAGCTTGAAACTCTATATGATAAATGTATAAATGATTCAGACACTTCACTGAAGATGTAGCAATGACCAACAAGCACATTAAAATATGTTCAGTTTCACTAGTCATTAAGAAAATACACATTAAAAAAATATATATATACATTAAAACCACAAGAAGAGGGGCACATGGCTAACTCAGTTGGTAAAGTGTGTGACTCCTAATTCCAGAGTCATGACTTTGAGCCCCACATTGGGCATGGAGCCAACTTAAAAAAGAAAAAAAAAGTAAAACCAAATTAAGAGATCATAAGATACTACATATTAGACTGTCCAAAACTAAAAAGACTAATCATATCAAGTGTTGGTAAGGTAACTGCAACACTGCTAGTGGGGAGGCAAGCTAGCATGTCCACTTTTAATACAATCTGTGAGGGACACCTGGGTGGCTCAATGATCAAGTGTCTGCCTTTGGCTCAGGGCGTGATCCTAGAATCCCACATCGGACTCCCTGCATGGAGCCTGCTTCTCACTCTGCCTGTCTCTGTCTCTCTCTCATGAATAAACAAATAAAAATAAAAAAATAGTAATACAACCTGTCAGTTTCTTAAAAAGTTAAACACACACACAAACATGACCTAATCATCCTACTCTAGAAGCAAAGTATGTCTGTAAAAAAACTCTCATATGGATGTTCAAAGCAGCTTTATGTAATAGATAAAAGGGAAAACCCAAATGTCAGTCAAGAGATGAAAAAAGTCAAGAGATGAATAAAGAGCCTGGGTGGCTCAGCGGTTTAGCACCGCCTTCAGCCCAGGGCCTGATTCTGGAGACCCGGGATCCAGTCCCACATCGGGAGCCTGCTTCTGCTTCTGCCTCTGCCAGTGCCTCTGCCTCTCTCATGAATAAATAAATAAATAAAATCTTAAAAAAAAAAAAAGAGATAAAGTATAGCCCACACATATACTGGAATACTACTCCACAGTGAAATGAACCACAGCTGATTTGTGCAACATCTGCTCTACAAGCACTCAGCAAGTGCCTCCACAGGGTCAACGGCTTTATTTTTTTATTTTTATTTTTATTTTTTTTAAATTTTTTAAGGTATTTATTTATTTATGATAGTCACAGAGAGAGAGAGGCAGAGACACAGGCAGAGGGAGAAGCAGGCTCCATGCACCGGGAGCCCGACGTGGGATTCGATCCCAGGTCTCCAGGATCGCGCCCTGGGCCAAAGGCAGGTGCCAAACCGCTGTGCCATCCAGGGATCCCGGGTCAACGGCTTTAAAAAAAAAAAAAGCAAAAAAGCCTCTGTTTCATCTGGAAGAGGCCTCACGCCTCTAGAGCTGTCTGTGAATATAGTGTTGGGAGCACAGGAAGGCCAGTGGGAGGAAAGAGGGGAGAGAGTAAACTTTCTTCAAGCTGGTGATATTTATCTGACTCTCAATCCCTGGACTGAGACTTGAGTTTTGGGGGTGGTATTTACAGAGGTAAAAAAGGCACAAGACAAGCAGTTTTCAGTTGATGGGCCATTAAGTTCCAAACCAGGAGTAGGAAGGAGGTAACAGCCTGGTACTGTCAGACCACAAAGCCTTTCAATTTAGGTTAGTATGTTCTGAGCACACTGGGGAAGCCATTGAGGGGTTTTGTTCTTAACATGAAAACAGCTGGGACACCTGGGTGGCTCAGCAGCTGGACGTCTTCCTTTGACTCAGGGTGAGATCCTGGGGTCTGGGATTGGGTCCCCCATCAGGCTCCTGCGGAGAGCCTGCTTCTCCCTCTGCCTGTGTCTGCCTCTTTCTCTGTCTCTTATGAATAAATAAAATCTTAAAAAAAGAAAAAAAAAAAGGAAATAGCTCTAGTATTTGTTGTGAATGTAAAAGAAAATAGGTGTTCATCACAAAAAACTAGGTGTTCCTCATAGAAAACTAAGGGAATTAAAAAAATATAAAGGACGTAAACGTAACGTAAGCACCCTTAACTCTACCACCCTTAAGTACCTGCATCACACTCTTTGGTGTGTTTTTCTCCCTACATTCTGCACATATTCAGACAAAGCAGGCGGGCAGAGTGTACTCCTTCCCCGGTTCTTCCCTCAAACACCCACGTCCTTCCAGGTAAATGCTTCCTCGGGGCAGTCACATCCTGTCCTCCGCTCACCACAACCATGTCCAGCGACCCTGGAAGATCCTGAGGGCCTAGGGACGCCTCTTTTCTCGGGGTTGTGAGTTCCAGCCCCGCCTTGAGTACAGAGATGACTGAATGTAAGATCTTAAAGAAAAAAAGGAAAAAATTCTGAGAGCCTCGTTCTCAGCTTTGTTCTTTTTTTTTCTTCTCTTTAGATTTTTAAAATTCGACAGAGATAGAACAAGTAGGGGGAGGGGAAGAGGGAGAGGGAGAAGCCGACTCCCTGCTGAGCTGGGATTGCCGATGCGGGGCTTGACCCAGGATCCTGGGATCATGGCCTGAGTCGCAGACGTTTAACCAGCTGAGCCATCCAGGCTCCCCTCACCGCCTGACTGGTGGGCGTTCCGTTCCCTTCCCTCCGCTCCCCGGAGTTTCTCTGCCAACAACGTGCCGCCGGGCGCCCCCGGCCTCTGCCCCAGGCCCAGTCTCGGACCCAGCACCCTCCAGCACGCTCGCTTCCGCGCCAGCGGCATCTTCCCGCCGTCACCCACCCTCTCGGATCCTCACTTGTCGCCCAGGCCCCTTCGCTGCGCCCCCTCTGCGCCGGAATCAAAGGCCCTGCGACCCCACCGCTCAGCCCCCAGAGCCTCCAAACCAACCCTCGCGCCCAGCCAATCTGCACTCCCACTCGAGGATCCTTCACGAATCCTCTTCAAAAGCTTCCAGAACTGCGACTAAACGTTCAACTTGGCAGGGCCGAGGAGAGCGACGCGCTCACGACAGACCAGGAAGCGGCCGATCCAACAGAGGTGCGGGGTCTGGGCCCGGCTCGGCCGCAGCAACGAGACCCCGAGGCCCACCGAGGCAGAGAAGGAGCGCGCGGCAACTGCGGACCCACAACCTGCGGGCGCAGCGTCCACCGCGTCACTCCCGGCGACGTCGGCGGGACGATTGAGGTGTCAAGGGCGACGGCGCGACGTCCGCGCGTCACTGCCGGCGACGGCGTCGCGGTTTCGTGACGTAGATGCCTGCGCGGGGCTCCGGGCCGACGCAGGCCCCTCTGAGGAGCTCCCGCTGCGGCCGCCCACGCCAGGAGCCGGGGTGCGCTCGCCCGAGACCCGGGCCTGGGGGCGGGGCCTCTCCCCTCCAGCGGCCGCGAGTTATGGGCCGGCGCGAGTAGGCCGCCCGGACGCCGTGCAAACGCCCACCCCGCGCGTCCCGACGCGCTACGTCGCCGACGCTACCGCCGCCGCCTTGGCGTCATGATTTCCGGGCGCCGTGGCCGCCATATTGCTCGCGCGGAAGCGCCGCGGCTGGGTGGCGGTCTCGAAGCGGTGGCGTCGCGGTCGGTGCGGCCGCTGCTATGCCGTCGTCGCCGCTGCGGGTGGCGGTGGTGTGCTCGAGCAACCAGAACCGGAGTATGGAGGCGCACAACATCCTCAGGTAGTTGGGGCCTCCGCCCTGGCCTCGCGCGCCCTGTCGGACGCCGGCTGACCGGCCGTCCTTCCGGCCCCGCCGCCCGCCCGGACCGGTGCTGGGCGGCAACGGCGGTGGTCCGGGCCCCGCTCCCTGCACGCCCGACGCCAGTAGTAGGGCTCGGGGGCTCCGGGGACGAGCGCAGCGAGGAGTGCACAGGCTCGGTCGTCTGCGGGCCCTGCGCCTGCCTGTGCGTCCCGGGAAGTTTCAGGTTTTGAGCCCAGAGGTTCCCGGGCGCGCAGACCTCCAAGCTCCCGGTAAACCCAGGGTTGGTGGTTTTGCATCTACTCCGCTCGCGTATCTGTGCACCTCAGAATAGCGCAGCTTCGGTGGGATTCCGTCCCCGGGCCGGTAAGTGAGAGATCAGGATAGGGTCTACGGCAGGCGCCGTCGTCCGGTCCCAGCTCTGCCGGAGGACGTGCACAGCTAACCTCGGGATAAAGCAAAAGCCCGAACACGGAAACGGCCTATTTTGTTTTATTTACTTCGTAAATTTGTGTATTTGCTCCTATCTACGTTTTCGAGTTTCGGGCCAAAAAAAAAAAAAAAAATGCTCTTCCTCCCAAAGCCTGCAGCTGGTAATTTCTGGACTCCATGCGAACTCAGCTTTGCGCTTCTGGTTTGTTTGTCAGTACTGACTTCTCTTTTGTGACCCTGGCATTGTACGTGTTTAATAAAAGTTTATTCCTGCTTGGTAAGTTTTCTCGTTCAAAATCACTTTGCAGACTGTGGAATTAACTATTTGTGTTTGTGTTAAAGTTTGGTGTACACGTCAACTTTGATAGGGAAGTAAAATTGAAACCGCCTTTTTTCCCAAAATTTCCACATAACATAAAGGACAGCAGTGCCGCCGTAGCAGCCTCCTGCTTACCACATTCCAATTTTCTCTCCTCAGTAACTTGGAAAACTAAATATTTCTTTTAAATATTTAGTTTTTAGTTTTAGTTTTCTAAATACCTCCTCTCATCTTTTAATGAAGGTGGAAGTGTCAGGGTTCCAGGATCTATTAAGAGTTTAATTTTTCCTAACCTCCCACACCGGCGATTTGCTTAATGTCATTTTTTGGTTAGAGTGGGATACTTTGAACCTAACAATTCAACGTAAACGTTGTTTTTAAACAGAAACTTTAAAAAAATAATTAAACAGAAAGTTTTAAAACTGCAAACTTGCTTTAAAGCTAGAAAATGTGCTATTGTTTACAGTCATTAGAAGTTGAGTAAATTTAAGCGGGAGAATGTAAAGTTAACAACACTCCTGGAAAATAACTCAAGGAAAGTGGAAGTTTAATGTTCTCAGAAAGAGTGATCTGGAGAGCACCTCATTCTGCTGGCTCTGGCTGTGATCTTTAGTTTAAGGTCTGGCGCTATATCTGCATAACAAAGTTGAGGTGAAATCTTACAAAAGGGAAATGGTTTTTTTTAGTTCTCTGTAGCAATTTTGTTAATAGAACCAGTTCCAGAACTTGGCCGTCGGATACGTCTTTTAGACCATCACTACAAGATGACAGGTCCTTGTGTAGTTCAAAGCAGTGGCAGGTGGCCCAGCATGGATTATCCTATGGAAAAGGGGCACAGGAAAACCTCTACAGATAATCGCCAGGTAGAAATGCTTAAGTGTGCTTTTACCCATTTCACTGTGTTTCAAATTTACTTAAAAAAGAGATTCAGGGGGGATCCCTGGGTGGCGCAGCGGTTTGGCGCCTGCCTTTGGCCCAGGGCGTGATCCTGGAGACCCGGGATCGAATCCCACGTCGGGCTCCCGGTGCATGGAGCCTGCTTCTCCCTCTGCCTGTGTCTCTGCCTCTCTTTCTCTCTCTGTGACTATCATAAATAAATAAAACTTAAAAAAATATTTAAAAAAAAAAAAAAAAAGAGATTCAGGGGACGCCTGGGTGGCTCAGCAGTTGAGCGTCTGCCTTCAGCTCAGGGAGTGATCCTGGGGTCCTGGGATTGAGTCCCACAATGGGCTCCCTGCATGGAGCCTGCTTCTCCCTTTGCCTATGTCTCTGCCTCTCTCTCTCATAAATAAATAAATAAATCTTTAAAAAAAAAGAGACTCGGAATGGAGGCAAAAGGTAAGTTTAGAGTAACCTGTGTTATTGACATCGTGAATGTGGCTATTTGGGGAGAGATTTTCCTTTGTCATAAACTAGTGTTTGTTTATAAAAAGATCTCTCCATAAACAAAATACACTGAAGATAGAGGTGATGACAGTCACAGGATCCTTGTAGCACCTTCTGGGTATCTCCTGTGTGTATATGCAGGAGGTTAAGGTGTTGTTTTGTAATTTTTTTCAAGTGATGTTATATTTTGGTTCTTATTTGGATGTATTGAGTTTGAATACATCTGTTTATATTGAGTAGCAGCAGTGGTTACAGAATCAGCACACAGTCATCCAGAGGAGTTCCGTGCAGCAATTAATTTTGTAGCCAGCCCCCCATTAGTAGGCGTTTTGGCTGTTTTTTTTACCTTTCACTCTTAAAATGTCAATATCCTGGTGCCATATAAATATAAACTTTACATAGTTATCTGATTGTTTCCTTGGATGAATTCCTGGGGGTAGACTGCTGAGTCAAAAGGTAGGCCTATTTCACATTTTCATACATTTTGCCAGACTGTCTTCCAGAAAGGTACCTAAGTATAGAATTGATGTTTTCTCAATCTGGGTATTCTTTTCTTTTCTTTTCTTTTCTTTTCTTTTCTTTTCTTTTCTTTTCTTTTCTTTTCTTTTCTTTTCTTTTCTTTCTTTTCTTTTCTTTTCTTTTCTTTTCTCTTTTCTTTTCTCTTTTCTTTTCTTTTCTTTTCTTTTCTTTTCTTTCTTTTTCTTTCTTTTTTTCACGCTACTAAGGCAAAAGAGGATCTCCCCCTCTTTTAGTTTTAAAGTAGTATTGAGATGCAACAACTTCTGTCATTTTCACTTTTGACAATTATTTATTGTTTTGTCTCTGTTTGGATTATTTACAGCATTTAGAAGCTTGATGATCTTTAAGAACTTGATGTGGTTTTGTCACCACATGAGACCTTATGAACATTAGGGCCTTCAAGAGGACTTTTGTGAAACAGGAAAGCTTCTGAAATGAAATATTAAAAGGAATGCAGTTAATTAAATCCACACAGGAGGTAGTTTGATTGCTGAAACCCTATTTGATATTTTATTTTTGAGCTATTGAAAATCAGCTTTGACAATTTTTCTGACAAGTCAAATACAGATTGTAACAAATGTTGGCATTTTTAGTCATAATGTTTCCTGTTTCATTTTGATCTTTTGAGGCTAAACTGTTTCAAATACCAGCCCTGGGAGTTCTTTAGGGTTTTTTGTTTTTTTGTTTTGTTTTTTTTTTTGTTTGTTTGTTTGTTTTAATTCTTTAGGTTTTTTAGGAGAGTTTCCACAAAGGCTTCTGTTTTTGGTGTGCAGTGGATTGAGATTTCCCTTTGGAGCCAATTTTATTTTCTTGTTCAGAGTGATCTCCTGGATGTTAAGGAGCATGTTGATTTTTGGAAGTTCTTTCATGGACTTATGCATATTGCTGAACTGAGTTCACAAGTCTGTTTTCAGCCCTAAGGCACTGATTTGAGGAACATGAGCAGGGAGGCTGCAAATGAGGAAACTAGGTTGAGGGTCAGTCTCTTGAGCTGCTCTCTGCTAGGTGCTTTCTAAATACCATTTGATTTCATCCTTGCAACTTTAGGATGTCCACACTTAACACAGGTGACGAGGCAGTATTCAGAACAAGAAGCCCTGACTCCTGAATGACAGCAAGGATTTGGATATGTGGGTATCTGATTAGAATGAGTAACAGAATCGAGACTCCAGATGGGAAAAGCATCGGCTGTAAAAGGGTCAAGGGTGAGGGCAGGGCAACAGAATCAGCTATGGTCCTGTGGTTCTCCATTTTGGATAGGGCTCCCAAATCATGACCAGAGCATGTATGTAGGCCCCCAGCCACACTGGGATAGGGGCAAAATTGTCCTCTCCCAGATGGGACCAAGTCTCAGGCTGCCTGTAGTTGTGCCATAAGAGCGTACGCAGTCATGGCACTAGACCCTTCCTGGTCTTGGACCCATTCCAGAAGTCTCTTTTCCTTTACCAGGGAGAGATAGTCGGCTCTGCCCTGTAGCCTCTCTGGCTGCATCTTTACTTTGGTTCTGGGTACCCTTGAAGAAAGTAAACTAGAAGCCATTTGGAAAGGTGAGAGGATTAAAAATCATGTTTTTAAGAATGACAGAGACTGCAGAAGAAGCGCCTACAGAGGAACACATTTACCTTCCTGGGTTTTAATGGACTGCGTTGTTTTTTTGTCTTCAGGAGGCAGAACTAAAGTGAGGAGGATGGTTGGAGAAAGGTCAGTTTTTGTGCGAACATGGATTCAAAACTGAGTAGACCAAGCATGGTAACAGGTCCGACGGCTAAAACATTTCTTTCCTGCATAAAGGATCATCTTCTCTAATCTTTTATACATGAGAACAGGTGGAGTCCAAAGCAGGAAAGACAGTGCAGCAGGTTCACCCTGTTAGTAACATGTTGCTGTATAGGGTCACTTCGTGTTGGGGCAGGAGAGCAGCATATTGGTGGTGATTTGTTGCTGACCCATCCGAAGTACCAGATCTGGAGGTCCCACTCTGCTGGCACTGTGCACAGGGAAGACACTGGAGAGATAGAGCAACCAGCAGAGCAAGGTGGCCCACGAGAAGCCAAGGTTAAGGAAAAGTAGCTGTGGAGGGAGGAACGTCTAAGCAGGGGTGCTGATGGGGGGCTGGACATAAGGGTGCACTTGTCACAAGCTTGACACAGTCATCCCACCCTTAGTTCAGTTTTATTATTTTTTTAAAAGATTTTATTTATTCATGAGAGACACAGAGAGAGAGGCAGAGACAGGCAGAGGGAGAAGCAGGCTCCATGCTGGGAACCCGATGTGGGACTCGATCCTGGGTCTCCAGGATCACGCCCTGGGCTGAAGGCGATGATAAACCGCTGAGCCACCCGGGCTGTCCAGTTGTTCAGTTTTATTGTTGACCTTGTGGGAGGATAAGAAAGGGAGATGTAAACCCTAGAACATATTTACTGAAATGTGTTTACAGCCCACATTTAGCAGGGGATGACATTAATTTTACTGGAGCACTAACATTTCAGAAGAGTTCATTTTGCAGGCTTTTGTGACTTCCGGGACAGTGACATTGCAGGCAGGCCTTCAAAGTTTGGTGGCTTCTGAGCATTTGATTTGTGTTCTGTAAATATGAGATCATCACATAGGTAGGCTGATTAGCAGTGAGTGATGTGCCTATAGGGAAGGTGACCTGGGATTGGGAGCGCATCGTGCCCTACTTAGAGACAGGGTGTGCTTTCACAGAGTTGGCAGTGGGTCTAGGATTTCAGTCTTGGCCAAAGAAGTGTATGAAATTCAATTAATAATCATATGATGGAAAATAGAAAACATAATACAATCCATGCTGTTAATTTGGATTTTTTTTAAATTTTTTTTTATTTACTTATGATAGTCACACACACACACAGAGAGAGAGAGAGGCAGAGACATAGGCAGAGGGAGAAGCAGGCTCCATGCACCGGGAGCCCGACGTGGGACCCGATCCCTGGGCCAAAGGCAGGCGCCAAACCTCTGCGCCACCCAGGGATCCCTTAATTTGGATATTAACTTGTGATTCTTTTTGGTGTTCATTTGAACATCGTCATTTTACCTTTAGCTATTGGGATAATGGTGGAAACAATTTCTCTTCCTCCAAATTTGACATTTTCTGTTATAAGTTCTTTATCTTATTTTTTTTTTTAAGATTTTATCCATGAGAGACAGAGGTGTAGGCTGAGGGAGAAGTAGGCTCCCCTTGAGGAGCCCAATGCAGGACTCAATCCCAGGACCTTGAGATCACGACCCGAGCCAAAGGCAGACACTCAACCATTGATCCACTCAGGTGCTCCTGTGAGAAGTTCTTTATGATAGATTTTTTTGGTACTTGTGAAGACATTTGATAAACACTTGTCTGGAATAGTTGGCCTTTGAGACAAAGCCTCTTGGTCAGGAATATTTTTTTAGCCTTTAGTTCTTTTATGTAAGATCGTTGTCACACCGCTGTTGTGCTGCTCTGGCAGTTGCATCAGCTCAGAAAAAACCACGCTTCTGTTGCTAATTAGCCTTTTTGCCACTTGGGAACATTCTGTTGGGGGAAGAACAAGCCACATTGTTTTATTTTTAAATACACTTGACTGCCATTTCAGAAAGTTGAGAAGGATGGTGAGGACAGGCCACTACACCATATCTTATGGCGGGCAGCTTCCTCTGTTCAGAGTTCTACCTGTCCCTTTGGAGATCCAGCGCTCATCCCCTCGAAGGCCTTGTAAAGGATCAGCCAGGTGGAATATTGGGCTCAATTATCTTTGGGATGATCTACTTTTACAGATATGGACAGACTAGGGGATCCCTGGGTGGCGCAGCGGTTTGGCGCCTGCCTTTGGCCCAGGGCGCGATCCTGGAGACCCGGGATCGAGTCCCACGTCGGGCTCCCGGTGCATGGAGCCTGCTTCTCCCTCTGCCTGTGTCTCTGCCTCTCTCTCTCTCTCTCTGTGACTATCATAAATTAAAAAAAAAAAAAATTACAGATATGGACAGACTAAAGTGGAGAATGTTCCATTTGGACACCTAATGCAAGCGTCAGACCCTACATAAAATGTGTAGAAGAGATAGTTGGGTCTGCCAGGTGGCACTGTCCAGGCAATTCAGACTCGGGCTGCCCCAGCAGGATGGGGATGTGAGTCTCTGGTTCAGGAGCCTCCCGAGAACCCTGTGGGTAGCTTTCGGGTACCCTGTCTTCCCTACCCCAGCCTGAAACACCTTGGGGCCCTGTCCAGGGTCTGTATCATGGGGTGTGTGCTGTGAAACTCCTTGAGGTGCTCTGTCTCCTAATTCCCACTCCCTGGTCCCCTCTGCTCCTGCCCATGGCTTTCTCCATCACTGTCCTCACTGTCCTGTGTACTGGATGTTTTACCTACTTTGTCACTGCCACCTCCCCCCCCCCCCCCCCCCTTTTCAGTTATCGAAGGACAGAAGGTTGGGTCTGGGTTGTTTTTTTTGTTTTGTTTTTTTAAGATTTTATTCATGAGAGAGAGAGGCATAGACACAGGCAGAGGGAGAAGCAGGGTTCTTTTGGGAAGCCCTATGGAGGAGATCCCAGGACCCCTGGGATCACGACCTGAACCAAAGGCAGGCTTTCAACCACTGAGCCACCAGGCGTTCCGAGTTGGGTATGTTATGATTATTATTGTATCTGTAATATGTTGAATCAAAATGAAGGATAAACCTGCCACCCCTGGGATCCCTGGGTGGCTCAGCGGTTTAACGCCTATCTTTGGCCCAGGGCGTGATCCTAGAGACCCAGGATCGAGTCCTGCGTCAGGCTCCCTGCATGGAGCCTGCTTCTCCCTCTGCCTGTGTCTCTGCCTCTCCCCACCCCCACCCCGTGTGTCTATCATGAATAAATAAATAAAATCTTAAAACAAAAACAAAAAAACCCTGCCACCCCTGAAAGTGGTGGTGGTTTTTAATGTTTGAAGCTGTAGTCATGTCCTTGGGCGGGCTTATTTCCGTGGACTCGTGGTTTCTTAGCACAGGTCCCTTCATTCCCCTGCCAGCTGAAGAGGCAGTGCTTTACATTCAGGTATTGGGTGTGTGAATGGCCCAGTGCTCTCGGAGTAAAGCTGCCCCTGAATACAGGTGAAGTGGTCGGTGGAGTTGACTTACCAGCATCCAGGATACTTGTGCTTCTGGGCACCTTTGTTTTTCCAGCAGTCACACAGTAAACTGAAAGGAGACCTGAGTTAGCAGGGTTAGAGGAAGGTCATGCTGCCGACCCTGGGTTAGTTTCAGGAGTAATTCTCTTTATCCCTCAATAATGTGCAGTTTTGTTTTGTTTTGTTTTTAACGTGCAGCTTTTATATTTCAACAGCCTTTAAGCTGCTGTAACAGTGGCAGGGTCCCAGGCAGTGGGAGAGTCTTTAGGACACCTCAGGGAAGTGGCTTGGAGTGTAAAAAGCAAGCTTCTTGTTTCAGACTGTTCTTCCAGAGTGGTGCAGACTTCGGCTCACCCCAGTGTGTTCTCTGTGGCTCTCATGGCCATGACCTGCTCTGCTGGGACAGTTTTAGGAGAATGGGACCTGCACAGAAGGAAGTGCCCTGCTGACCTTTCTTGCATGGAGGTGAGCAGGTAGTGGGTGGCTGGGCAACAGCTTGTTAACCTCCTCCGCTGTTGAGATGACCTTCGTCACAGGCTTGTTGGTGCTTTGGCAGAAAATATTTATTGTATGTAATCTGGTGAGGAAATAAGTTCAGATTTGGGGTGAAGATGGTCTGCATGGACATTCTTGGGGCACTCAAGTCGAGGTGTGCTGCATATCCGTGGTCTGTGGCTGTGATCAAGTGTCAGAAATGTTGGTTGTATTTAGGGTCATTTTAACAGTTCAGTTATACGTGGGTCTTGGTTTGCTAATCCAAAATCTCTGTTATGCTGTGTTCTTTGTCACAAGTGACTTTCTGGGGGCCTGCTTGCACAGCTCAGGCTTCTAGAGATGCAGGTACATGACTCAGTTCTTACCAACCTCAGAGGACTCAGATGAAGTGTTTAAAGAAAACGACAAGAATGCTTTTTAAGATTACTGTTTCCATGTATGCTTACTTGATGCTTTGTGTGGGTGCCAGGTGGGCAGGCGTGGAGGTGTCTTTTCCTTGGGGACACAGTGCTGCCCAGTCCCTTGAGCCACTAGAGTTGGACGTGTTTCCACTCTGCTTTTGCTGTGAATAATTGCAGGAGATTCTGGTGTATGTGGTGCTCCTCGCCTTGTTCACGTGGTCTACGATAACCTGCTGGATGGAGGGACACAACTGATTCTTGTCTTCTTTGGTTATGGTCAGGGCTGCAGTGAGCATCATCTGGGGACATTTGCAGATGCATACATGTGTCCTGTAGGATGGTCTTCCAGAGTGAAGTGTCTGTGTTGGAGGGCACAGTGATTTTTCACTTGGTGGATGTTGGCACCTTCTCCAGAAGTTCACGAGTCACATCCAGCTGCACCATTTGACTGAGGTTTTCCTTCCTTGTAAAATTGTTATTCATTTGCCATTTGCCAGATGTTGATTGTGTGCCGGCTGTGTGCTGCTATGGGTGCTAGGGACACAGCAGCGAGCAGAGGGACCACATCCCTACTGCATGGCGCTGACATGGCAGTGGGAGAGTGCTAACCCATAAACAGCCTTGGACCTTAATATGATGTGTTTCTCTTATGATGAAGGAGATTAAGCTGTTTCCTTCCCTGTGACTTTTATGTTCATACCTTTGCCTCTCTGTGGGGCTTATTCATTTTATTTTATTTTATTTATTTATTTATTTTTAAGATTTTATTTATTTATTCATGATAGTCACAGAGAGAGAGAGAGAGAGGCAGAGACACAGGCAGAGGGAGAAGCAGGCTCCATGCACCGGGAGCCCGATGTGGGATTCAATCCCGGGTCTCCAGGATCATACCCTGGGCCAAAGGCAGGCGCCAAACCGCTGCGCCACCCAGGGATCCCCTCATTTCATTTTATATGTCAGACTCTGCACTCTTGACATTTTGGGTTGGAGGACTCTCCTGTTCATCATAGGAGGTTTAGCAGCCTCCCTGGTCTCTAGATGCCAGGAGCACCTTTCATTGTGAAAACCAAATCTATCTCCAGGCATAGTCACATAAGAGTTACAGTAAAACTTAGGAAAGCGTGAGACCATTACCACCAGGGATTTCAGAGCCAGGTGAGCCTGTGGGGAGGATCGGGGCGCCAATGGAAACACATGGCCCCTTAAGTCTGTGAGGTTTGTTTTCAGATAACATTTTTTATGTCACTTAAAATGATAATGATTTATGTTGTCAGTCACAGGGGCTGCGCTTCATGCACATTCCCCTAGTTTCGTAATAGACATGTCTTTTGCTCCTTCGCTTTTCTTGGACTCCAGGTTACAAGAGTCTCCATAGCTCAGAAGCTGTCTGTTCTTAACCCTCAGGGCCGATGTGATAATGTAACAGGCTGCGGAGGTGCCCCTGTAGGCCCAATGCCCCTGGGCTCTCAGTTTGGTTTCCTGGCAAGCCCACATCACAGGACATCAGGAACTGAACTCAGGGTGCTCCTGTGGTGTCGTGTGCTGTCAAGTCTATGGGAGTTTCTTAGGAGTCACAAAATAGGGGTCCTGTGAACCTGAACCCTCTACAGAGGTCAGGGCAGTGGTCAGGTATGTTTCAGAAGAAATCTTCCCTAACCCTGCGTGTCTGTCAGTCCTCTGAGGGTCAGAGAGGTTCTAGAGAGGTGCATTGAACAAGCTGTACTCCTCACACGCCACCTTGTAACTGGGTTCACAAACCTTTTGTCTTTCTTCTGCAGTGGTTTCATCCAATTTTTGTATGATATGCTATAGGATTTTTATTTAAGATTGGCTTATTTATGGGACTCCTGGGTGGCTCAGTGGTTGAGTGTCTGCCTTTGGCTCAGGGTGTGATCCTGGGGTCTGGGGATTGAGTCCCGCATTGGGCTCCCTGCGGGGAGTCTGCTTCTCCCTCTGCCTATGTCGCTGTCTCTCTGTCTGTCGTGAATAAATAAAATCTTTTTAAAAAATTGATTTATTTATTCATGTGTGTATGCACACGAGTATTGGGAGGTGCAGAAAGGAGAGAGAGAATCTCAAGCAGACTGCACTGAGCACAGAGCCCGATGCATGACCCTGAGATCAGGAGCTGAGCTAAAACCAAGAGTCAGACATTTAACTCACTGCGCCACCCAGGCACCCCAGTATGCTACAGAATTTTTAAAAATTTGTGAATAAAATGCTTAAAGTTAAGAATATAAGAACCTGTTTGTAGTATCAACAGATACTCATTTTGTCTATATTCTGCTTCATATTCCTTGGTTTTAGAATTTTGTGTCTCAATCCAACTGTGATTTTTTTTTTCTTTCCTTCTGTGTCTTTCAGCAAACGTGGATTCAGTGTCCGGTCCTTTGGAACAGGAACTCATGTGAAGCTCCCAGGACCAGCACCTGACAAGCCAAATGTTTATGATTTCAAAACTACATACGATCAGATGTACAATGATCTCCTTAGGAAGGATAAAGAACTGTATCCCAGTGGGTTGCCCTTTTACAAACCCCTGTACTTGTCTCTGGCAGGTGTAATCTGTGGCATGTGTTGATCAGGGGTGCCTGTGACGCAGCTACATAGTGGCTGCCTCTGCATGTGCTGAGTCATGGCACACTTGATGCAAAAATGATGTTAAGGCGCGTTCAGATGTCAACGTAGAGCCCATGTTGACAAAGCCAAGGGCAGGTTCTGATGTAACAAGAAACAGGGCAGTGTAGGTGAGGAAGGCAGAGTGGAGTTGTTTTTCCCACTGCGGGGCTGCCCACCACTCTCTGCAGGTAGGTGTGTGTGCGCACACATGTGAGCACCATGTGCACTGATTCACATGTAGGCAGGCTGCTTCACACATCTCTGCCACATTTGCTACCAAAGGAAGCATGTTAGAAACAAATAATCCGAGAGAACTTGACTTCATTTCAGGAAGAGGCAAAACAGACTGGATCTGCTACTTAAGACTCATGTGAAAGAAAGGTATTTATTATTATTATTATTACTCATTTTTAGAGAGAGAGAGCTCACAAGCGGGAGGGGCAGAGGGAGAAGGAGAGAGAATCCCAAGCCGACTCCATGCTGAGTGTAGAGCCCAACACAGGGCTCAATCTCACAACCCTAAGATGACAACCTGAGCTCAAACCAAGAGTCGGACACTTAACTGCACCACCCAGGTGCCCCAAGAAAGGTATTTTTTAAAGAGATGTTTATGAGAATGACGTCCGGCTATACAGTGGTTAAGATCATTGTTGCCTGGCATTTGACCAGGATACTTCATGATCATCTGTGCTGCTTTAGAACTCTTGGGCCTTCCCTGTTACAGTGAGGGATTTCTAGTTCTCGGGATGGAGCCCAAACATACGCCAAGCAAAAGGAATATAAACACTGGAGAGAAAACTCTGCCTTCATGTTGGTGCTTTTGTAATTTTTAATAAACTACGAATGTTTTCTGTAAATCTGTAGATTACTTAGCTGGGAGTGTGACCCCAAAGGCCATTTCAAGCAAAGTATAAAAGTGGACCCTGACAGTTACCCCTGTGTTCTTCTCCCTCATCTACCATTAATTGTCAAGGGCATTGAGGTGCAGATGCCATAGCCAAACGTGTGGGGCTGGCTGCGGATTGCTGTGGGTGGTGGGTCACCTGTGGTGCACTGCGCCCAGGAGTCTAGGAGGCAGATCCGAGGTTCTCCTGGGAAGTCCTGTGTGCCTCCTTTCTCAGAAGCTGCAGAGCCTGTGCTGGGGAGAAGACCCTAAGTATTTCTGTTGAGCTGTGCTCTGGTCTCTGCATTGCAGGGCCATGTGCTGCTCACATCCTTGGGCCAAGAAGGAAGGCTGTGCTCTGGCTCACCTAGAGGCAGTGTCTCAGGCTTCTCTCCCTGAAATTCTTTGTGTTGACCACAAGCCCTCTTATCCTGGAGAAACCTGTGACCTTAACTCTGAGTTTTTCTAGCTTGGTATGAATTCTCCATGTGTTGTTAAGCTTATCTTGAGACCTCATCTGTCTTTGAAGATTCTTATTCAGCTAGCACCATTCATTTTTAAACTCTGGTACTCAACGAGAGAAACGAAAAATAACACACTTGTTCATACTCCCATATTTATTAGAAATTAGGCTTTTTGACGTTGGAGCTGACTGATCTTTTTGTTTCTAGGAGTGGGCAGCACTTAACCACATTTTAAAGAGACTGGAAAAAAGGATTTGGAGTAGGAGGGTTGATGTGTAGGTCTTAGCAGTTCTGAATGAAGGAGCAGAGTCCAGCTGCTCAGAATTCAGAATTTCCTTTGTGGGCTGACTTTGTACAGATGCATGGTCTCTCCACGAAGCATCCAGTCCAGAAGACAGCCACCCGTGTGTGCCTTTGATGCATTGTGGGGAAGGTGTGGTGGTTGGGGGGACATGGCTGTTCCTACTGTCACCAGCAGTATTTACCTCCTGAGACCCTATGTAGGAAGGTCAACTTTAGATCTCCCCTTTTGATTGTACCTTGCAAAGCTCTGGGAGAAACTCCTTTTTTGGTTTATTGACTTCACTTGGGTGGAATATCTGTCTTCTAGGAAAGGTGCTGTGCTTGGTGCTTAGCTCACCTAACTACAGCCCTGGGCCAGTAAAGAAGGGTCATCTGCTCCAGGAAGGCGTGTCACGGTGCACACTGGCAAGACTCTGGGGACAGAGGCACAAGTCTTTCATGTATGAGGGGAGCAGAGGTAGGAGGTGGTGGAGGAGGATCAGCTGTGTATTGGGGGGTCACATGTCTGGTGTTGGAGGTGCCCTGAGAACACAGGAGGGGAACACTTGACTAGCTGGGGACACATATCCAGCTGCTGGGAGGCCTGGCGTTTTGGTTGCTTCCGAGTTGGCATAAGATACAAGCAGATATGTGCAAAAAGCCAAGTCTGTAAGCTAGAATACCGGGGCTTTTGTGGAAGTGATGGTTATAACCTGAAGTGGAAAGCTAGAAAAGTATTTTAGGGTGTAAACTGCAGATAAAGCACATCCACTAAATGTTCTACTTTTTAAGGGAGAGAGTGACATGACAGGAGGAAACTAGTCGCACCTGGTTGGCGGAGCCTGGCGGTGAGGCTGAGTGATGGGGGGGGGGGGGGCTGTGGTGGGGGGAAGCACTCCTGGGGCTGAGTCAGGAACTAGGATGCTGAAGGGACCCTGAGGTTATTAAGCTTTAGTAAGTTTTGGCCAGTGGTCCTATTTGTGTAAAAGCACATTATTTCTTAAAATATTTGGCTCTTTGTAGGTGGTTTTCCGTCTGCGGGCAGGGTGGGCCTCCTGCCTCAGATTCTTGACAGGTGACACTTGAGTGGCCAAGCATGGGTCTGTGGTCCCTGCAGGACCTGCCCCTGGGAGGTCTGGGGGCCAGGGATGCTAGTTGGGATGGAAACCGTGTTAAACTAACCCTAAACCAGTTAGTGAAGCTAGGCTGGGCTGGTTACCAGTTCCCTGTGAGGATTATCTACCAGTAGTACAGGGAATCCAAGTTCACCTGATTCTCCAGACAAACAGAAATGTCTGATGAGGGGAACCGTTTGTTTTTTACAGAAGAGCAGTGTTGGGGGGAATCTGTGGAGCAGGCAAAGTGCACTGTGGGCACTAGTGTATTTTACAGGGTTGTGCAGCCATGTCTATGGTAGATTTTAAGACATTTTACAATTTTATTTAAATTTTTTTTTTTAATTTTTTTCTATTTTTTTAATCTTTTTTTTTTTTTTTTTTAAGATTTTTTATTTAGTAGAGACAGAGAGAGAGAGAGAGAGAGTCAGAGACGCAGGCAGAGGGAGAAGCAGGCTCCATGCAGGGAGCCCGATGCGGGACTCGATTCCCGGTCTCCAGGATCAGGCCCTGGGCTGAAGGCAGCGCTAAACCACTGAGCCACCCGGGCCGCCCCTAATTTTTTTCTAAAGATTTTATTTACTTGAGAGAGAGAGGCAGAGACACAGGCAGAGGGAGAAGCAGACTCCCTGTGGGGACCCCGATGGGGGACTTGATCCTAGGACCCTAGGATCACAGCCTGAGCCAAAGGGAGATGCACAACCACTAAACCACCCAGGTGTCCCTGTCCACTTTTTAAAAAAAATTCAGTTAATTAACATAGTGTATCATTAGTTTCAGAGGTAGATGTCAGTGATTCATCAGTGTATAAGACACCCAGTGCTCATCCCACCATATGCCCTCCTTAATGCCTGTCACCCAGTTACCCCATCCCCCCCACCCAGATTTTAGGACATTGTCATCCATCCCCCCATGACCCCCTGTCCCCTGGCAACTCCTGGTCTACCTTTTGTCTCAGGGTTTACCTCTCCCAAACATTTCTATACATGGAGTCCTGCAACATGTGGTCTTCTGGAGCAGGATTCTCCCATCATGTTTGCAGGGCTCACCCATGTCTTGGCTTTCGTGAGGATCAAACCGGTTTTGTTTTGTTTTTGTTTTTTTTTAAGATTTTTTTATTTATTCATTGGAGAGGGAGCAGCAGGGAGAGGGAGAAGCAGACTCCTTGCTGAGCTGGGAGCCTGATGCAGGGCTTGAACCCAGGACCTGAAGATCATGACCTGAGCTGAAGGCAGACTCCTAACCATCTGAACCACCCAGGCGCCCCCACACTGTCTATTTTTAAATATAATTTTTTCTCTTTTTTTTTTTTTATTTATTTATGATAGTCACACACAAATTGAGAGAGAGAGAGGCAGAGACACAGGCAGAGGGAGAAGCAGGCTCCATGCACCGGGAGCCCGACGTGGGATTCGATCCCGGGATCCCGATCCCGATCCAGGATCGCACCCTGGGCCAAAGGCAGGCGCTAAACCGCTGCGCCACCCAGGGATCCCTATAATTTTTTTCTCTTAACCTTAACTTTTTTCTTCCTTTGCCTTGAAGTTGTTTTGAATACAAAGC
Organism: Canis lupus baileyi; assembly: GCF_048164855.1. Taxonomy (NCBI): domain Eukaryota; kingdom Metazoa; phylum Chordata; class Mammalia; order Carnivora; family Canidae; genus Canis; species Canis lupus. The sequence continues at coordinate 32,325,402 of NC_132840.1, forward strand.
AGCCTTAAACTTAGTGTTTTGCCCTATGGGCTTTAGCGAAGCTCCCAGGGTAGAGTGGTGGAGGCTTCCAGTTTTTGTCCTTTACCTATGGAGCTGTGTGCTGGGCTGGAGCTGCCCCAGGCTCTCCATCACTTAATGAACGGAGTCTGCAGCTGAACCATCAGCTTGCCTGAGGACCCTCACTGGAACGACAATATAGTTCCTTCTACCTGTCAGAGTGGCTGGGGTGGGGCCTCATGCCCAGATCATGGGGCTCTGTGGGGTGTCTCTGGGATGAGGGCTACAGTGTCTACAGGAGGCACGATGGGGTCTTAGAAATTCAAGTTAGATGCCCACTTCAAACCTCTCAGGAGATGACCACTTTGTGAACTACAAAGTCACTTAAAATCACTTGTCTAAAAAGCAGGTAAATGTGCAGTTCTAATCGTCAGTGACTTTTTAAAATTTATTTTTTAAATTTGTATTTATTTATTCATGAGAGACACAGAGTCAGAGACAGGGAAAAGCAGGCTCCCTGCAGGGAGTCCGATGCGGGACCCCATCCTGGGACTCTAAGATCAGGAGCCAAAGGCAGAAGCTCAACCACCTAGCCACCCACACGTCCCCAGTGACATTTTTAATACGGGTGACCGCTTGCTCCCTAAACTGATTGGAAACACAGGTAGAATTAACATTTCCTGGGTCCTTTGTCCACATAATTAGGAGACACTTGGTGTGAGCCTGTATCCAGCAGACGTGTCTGATTTCTCTCCAGCTATTGTCCTAACCTTAGCAGTTGGGCTTTCTTTAAACCACACACTCATTTTCATCCTCTCACACTTTAGGCCTTGGGTTAATGTTTGTGTGCAAGTGACCCTGAGTGACATGGATCACTGATACACAGATTTTCTTGATGATCCAGTCCAGTGCTGTAAATGCTTTGTCTCTTCTCTTGATTTCCTTAACATCTTTTTTTTCTGTAGCTTAACTTTATTCCAACAATACAGTATATGACATATACAAACTGTTAGTGGACCTTTGGTCTCAGTGAGGTTTTGGAGTCAGTCATACTTGGATTTTTTGCCTGCAGGGGGCGCCCCTCACCTCGATGTTTTCCAGCTATAGACCAATCTCTGCGCGCATTTTCTTGTGTTGCAGTAAAAGCTGAAAATAAAAATAATTTCTACGATTGTAGGTCCCCACAGCTTGCTGACCTCTGTCCTGGATCCAGGCCAGTGGACACAGAAGCTCAAGGGGAGCCTGTCCTCCCTGAGGCCAGTTCTGCAGTGGGGCTACTAGCCTTTTTCTTTTTTGGGGGCCCCTGGGGGGAGGCTTTTGTTTCAAGCTCAGCATGCCTTCCCCTTCTGTGCCTGGCCGCTGGGTCCCCACAGCTCTGCTCATGCCTGTGCTTTTTGACCTGCCTCTGTGGGTTCAGGTTCTGCTCCGTTAGCCACATCCTGGCCTGCTCACCTTGCCTGTGGTCCCTGGCTGCCCATATGGCTCACCACACTGGGGCATATTGGACAGCAATACTTCTGCTGTATTGGACCTTATCTAATTTCATGTCAGTTGGCAGCTATGTTTTTAGAAGCTTTTGAAAGTAGTGTGTATCTGTTTAACAAATGAGCATATCCCTAAGCCAAACACTGATTTCTAGAGAAACCGATCTAGTGTTGCTGATATTTAAGCTTTCAGGTTTTAGAAAAGCACTTGTACCTAAAATATAAATCATGGCCTTAAGATACTACAGAGGAGGCAGAAGAACCGCCACTGTGTGGAGATGCCAGATGTTGAAAAGAGACGATTGGTTGGGGTAGCGGCCGGGGGGACTGGTGCATCTAGGTGTAACAGAACCACACTGACCTCGCCCACTGCTTCCAGAACTTGCCCAGGGCCAGGAACACACCTGGTCTTCCCAGCCCACGGTAGGTGAGATGCTGACACCAGGTGTGTTGAAAGTGGGCTACATGACGTGAATCATGCTGGTGGTTTCATTTTGCCTAATAACCTCAAGGGTAGTGGGAAGAGGGTGTTGTAGACGGGCCAGGACTCCTGGCTGCCGAGCCTCATATTGGGGAAACAGTTGGCTTGGGCTCCAGTGGCTCAGGAGCTACCTGAAATTCCTCCAGGAGTTCCTGGGTTCTTGTGTGTGCAGCCTGCGTGCTTTGCAAAAACTACTTTGATTTCCAAAATGAATTTATTTCTTACTATATGTAAAGAAGTCCTAGCTTGAAAGCTTTTTATGTAGTGGTTCTCAAGGCGTGGTTCCAGGATTTCCAGGATTCCAGCTGTCCCCATAGCCCTTTCAGAAGATCCCAGGCTTAAAGCCATTTGCTGTTTGCTGTTCTCAGTCTCCCCAAAGTGTGCCAAGGGCTCTGTCAGGCTCCCGCCCACTGCGTACCAGTCCTCCCTGTGATGCCTGATGGGCTGTGTTTGTATTGTGAAGACCTGCAACAGCCCCAGATTGGCCCCAAGCCTGTGAATTCCCTGAAGCACCAGGCTCAGACTCCAGGTGTTGTTTTCCTCTCACGACAGGAAGGAAGGGGGATAGAGCTACTCGGTGTGGTTGGCCACTGTGACACCTGTGGAGCACGAGACCCTGGGGGCTGTAATGAGGCTGCTGTGCGTCACTCCAGCCTACAGCTTGCTAGTTTAAGAGCAGCTGTAAGAAACCTTGCTTCCAAAATGCTTTTTAGTGCTTTTCTCTGAAAATATGGGCTGAATGGTGTCTCCTGTGGCCCTGTGGGTTAGGGGTGGTCTGAATTCCTTTACTTGGGCCTTCCTCTTTGTCCTCTGCATGGTAGCACTTGGCCTGCTTCTCAGGGAGTCACATGTGCAGTATCCTTTGGCCTCTCTGCCCTGAATGGAAACTCGGAGTTGGTGCCAGCCTATGCACGTTGCCAGCACTGGATGGAATCCAGGTGAGCTGCCATGAGCTCTGATGGAGGTGGGCTTGATGGGCATGTGGGAATGTGTCCTCTTCCCAGGGCTGGGGAGACTGCCCAGGATGGACATGCAGGGGGCAAGGAGTGGGTTGAGTAGGAGGGCTCCAGGGAGACACCAAGCTGAGCAGGAGGTATGGATCTGGGGTTCCAGGGGTCCCCACAGTCCCACCAACCTTGGGGGTGGAGTGCCCATAGAGAGAGTCCTGAGTAAAGACACTGGTCTAGCTGTGTCTCCCTTGGTACTGACTATGAGAGTTTGGAGCATAGGTGCCACATCAGGGCATCACCCTGCCCCAGCTGTGTTGCCAGCAGATGCTCCCGGCCATGTGTCCAAGTGTGGCTCCCAGTGGGTGTGTAACCCATAAAACAAGGGGCTTCATCAGAGTGCCTGTGAGGACACATGTCCTGTAGAGTTGACAGAACTGTCAGCACCTTCAGGGAGGGCCTGGTTCCTGCCCCACTCAGGGCACATGGGGCATCACCGTTTCCCCCAAGAGGAAGATTTCCAGGTCTTTATGAGGAAGAGCCCCCCCCGGCCACATTTCATGCATGCAGTTCTGGACACATCCCAGTTAGTGGGAGATGCTCAGCAGGATTTCCTGCAGACAGGGAACCTCGCTGAGCCTTGCCGTGTTGGCCGCACGTTCCCCCCCCCCCCCCCCCCGTCTGTGTCCTTAGGGGTCTGTGGATCAGGCTACTCCTGCTGGTCCCCATGAGCAGTCCTGCTGGGGGCAGGTGGGTTGGTTTCCAGTGACCATTGGCTTCTTGTTTGGGCCGATTCTTCCCTCTGAGGCAGACAGGTTTGTTGCACAAAATGCATCATTTGGACAGTGTGGAAGCTGCGCAAGGGGCAGGGGAGGATGTTGGCAGAGTAAGGCAGGGCCGGTTTCAGCTCAAGGACCAACCTAGGCTTTGTCTCGTTACTGTGTCCTGTTCCTGCTTTTGGCTTACCTTTTTTTCTTTAAGATTCTTCAATTTTGTGATGACAACTATTTTTCTTTAAATCACTAAGTAACTAGAATTTCTGAGGAAGAGGAGTCGTTTTATTTTTTTCTTCCTACTCAGTTGCAGTAATATCAGGCGTTGGGGGAGTTGCAAACCATTCTCTGACAGCAGAGCTCTGTGTGTTGCCACGCATTCTGTCCACACGGATGGCAGACACTTTCCAGAGAGCAGCAGTGTGGTGTGTGTCCATCCTGCTGGGCTCAGTCTTCCTCTCCACGTGATGCTTGGGATTTAGTCCAGTTTTGAACCATTTATGTAGAAAAGACATGTTGAAAAAAAAAGGCAAAACATGTTGCAGATGAATTCATAACTTTAAATCTTAAAATTTCAGAAAGTTTCACTAAAATTCATATTCAGTCTCAGCTTTTTGTTTTGAGGTTAAATTTTTTTCTTAAATTTTTTTATTTGTTTGAGAGAGAGCACAAGCAGGGAGGGAGTGACAGAGGGAGAAGCAGACTCCCCACTGAGCAGGGAGCTGGATGCAGGACTCTATCCCAGGACCCTGGGACCACAACCTGAGCTGAAGGCAGACGCTTCACCAGCTGAGCCACCCAGGCCCCTGAGGTTGAAAGTTTTATAAAATTGAACAGATGGGGGTAGGTTTGTGTCCTAAACCAAGATTAAGGAGGGGGGTGGGGCGCCTGGGTGGCTCAGTAAGTAGAGCATGTGACTAGATCTTGGGGTGAAGACTTAGAACCCCATGTTGGGTGTAGAGTCTACTTTTTTTTTTTTTTTTTTTTTTTTTTAAGATTTTATTCATGAGAGAGACACAGGCAGAGGGAGAAACAGCTCCATGCTGGGAGCCCGATGTGGGACTTGATCCCTGTACCCTGGGATCATGCCCTGAGCCGAAGACAGATGCCCAAACGCTGAGCGACCCAGGCTTTCCTATAGTCTACTTTAAAAACACATGAGGGCAGCCCGGGTGGCTCAGCAGTTTGGTGCCGCCTTCAGCCTAAAGCGTGATCCTGGAGACCTGGGATCAAGTCCCACATCGGGCTCCCTGCACGGAGCCTGCTTCTCCCTCTGCCTGTCTCTGCCTCTCTCTCTGTGTCTCTCATGAATAAATAAAATCTTTTTTAAAAAAGTTTAAAAACACACATGAAGGGGCAGTGAATGCAGTTTTTTATCTAATTTTGCTGGACAGTGCATTATGATGGATCCTTGTCATCTGTTCACATCAAGCCGACTTAACAGTGGCCAGAGGGAGACCCTTGGTGTCGCTAAGGCAAGAAGAGCCCCAGGCCAGGTCCTGAAATTTGACCTCACTGCCCTCCCTGGCATGAAGGATCCAAAGAATTGTCCTGCCAAACGCTGTTCAAAAGGGCGTGTTTCCTTTGAAGAAATGGGATGGCCTAATCTGCTCTGCAGTCCACTGATGCTTCATGCAGATGAATTTGAGGTGAGCAGAAGCTCCTGTGCTGCGTGTGATGCATTCTGTCCACACAGGGCAAGCACGCACTTTCCAGAAGCATCTGTTCCAAGCAGCACAACTTGCAAAGTATCAGGTTAGGCACTTGAGGGCAGCATTTTTCTGCATCCTGAGTGCTGATCAATCCGACAAGTTGAGAGCGACCCCACACCTCAGAACCGAAAACGTCCCCAGTGAGGCTAGGGGCCGACTGCTGCCCACACCTACCACTTGTGGAGGAGAGGCTATCGGTGCCCTGTAGTGCAGCGGCCCAAGTGTGCAGGGCGAGAGCAGCCAGCAAGTGTCGGCTGCGACTTGAGGGGATGGTCCAACTTGGGCACGCCCTGGGGGCATGCACAGTATGATTATAAATACAAATGTCTCCTTTCCCACACATTAGCCTGGCGAAAGTGACTGGGCTGCTACTGTGGTTCTGTGCACTGTGGGTGCCTCTGCTCTGCCGTTTCTGCTGTTTGCCCCTGCTGCCCACAGCCTTGCCTCCCAGGGCTGTGTCGCCATTTAGAGCGTTCGCACTGTGGGGTTGCAGGTTGGTGCCCGCGGGGAGCCTCTGCTCCCCACACTGGGAACATGCAAACCTCAAGGCTTGCTTTCCTAATGTTATTTTTTCCTATAAGTAACACTTGTGCCTAAAAATGGTGCTGTTGACATATTCTGGCAGGCTCTCAGGGGCTGTGTTCTCTAGGAGGTGCCGAGTGTGCAACACGGCGGTTTCCTGTTGCCACTTCTACTACTTCTGCCTCTGCAGGATCCAGTGTGTTCTTGGGTGTTCTGTCTGGGGGCGTGGGCTGTTTAACATAAAATTAACCTGAAAGGTTCCCATGGAGGCAGGAGTGCGCCTGTCCTGACCTCTGGTGGCCAGTGCCTGTGGTTCTTGGGTTTTTGTTTTAATGAGGCCTTAAACTAAACCCTGGAGGTTTTGTTAAAACAGATTATCAGTGATACTGGAGACCCCCTGCAGTGTCTGGCCCTGAGTGTGTGGGCTCGGGCACCCCCTGAGTGGGCTCAGAGCAGACCATCTTGCGCATACTGTGTGGCCCAGGGGTCAGGGAGGGCACCCGCCCATGTGTTCACCGAATGCTAGACCTCGCTGGGCCACAGGCTGGCTCCGTTCACTCCTCCATTGGCCCTGATTTGAAGTGAAGGCAGAAGTGTTCCTGCTGCATAATCCTGAGATGGGGTGGGGAGACTCCATTTCCTGCTGAGGGGAGCAGCCTGCAAGGTTCCAGCTGCATGGAGGGGGCTCCCTGGACATCTCCCCCACTTAACGTGTGGCGCACAATCCAGAGGGAAGCCCCAGGGGTAGGAAGGCCAGCAGAAAAGAGAAAGAAGGGCTCCTGACTGGGGGCTGTCCCTCATGGTAGATTTGGGATTGAGAGATTGCCCTGGGCTTCCCAGGAGCATGGCCTTGCTGATCCTCATGTGCTCTGTCCTCGAGCCTCGGGGGTGGGGTGGGGTGGGGGGCTTTCAGAAGCTCCAGTCCCCTCCTGGTGTGCAGCTGGCTATTGTCCATCTCAGGACCATGGGCCTGCGCTCAGCGGGGTGGTGGCCTCTTCAAAATCACCCACTCCCATTGCTGTGTCTCGACTGGCTCCCAGGGCCCACCCTGCAGGATGGGTGACACAGGCATTCCTGAGCTAGGCAGCCTCTGAAGATCTTGCCCCAGAGAGTCCCTGGGTCTCCGAATAAGAAATCTTGCTCCATGTCTTATAGTTTATTTGATCAAGCCTAAAATTGGAAGTAAAACTAGATTACAGGATTCAAAAAGATGAACAGGTTCTCTGTGTGGCCCACTCTCAGGGATCCTCCGCTACACAGGATTGAGGTTTACCTCCAAGGTCAGAAAGTGGAAAGACCTGAATGAGGCATTGGCTGGCTTTGGGGACAGCAGACCTTGATAACCTCCCAGGGTGTCCTCATATCCGTTCCCCCGGCATCTCCATTAGGGAAGTGTGGGCAGCATTTGGTCAAACTAGGGCCTGACAAGCCGCCAGGAGCATGTTAACCCCTATGGAAGGTGTGAGGGGAGCCCCGTGCGCCTCTGTCTGGCTCTGCTGGCCCATGGTGAAGCTTCAACTTCCCTGGCTGCTAAGAGGGAATACGTGGGGCCCATTGGGTGGTGTTGCCCTGTGTTCCTGCCCCTATCGGCAAGAACTGTGAGGCCACTTTGCTCTGAAGCCCCTTTTCAACTGGGTGCCCGTCACCCTCTGAGGTGGTTTCCGCTCAGAGACCCTGCTCTGTCCTCGCTGTCCCAACCCTGTCTTACCTGGCTTTGTTTTATGTTTGGTTTGTGACATTTGTGGGGGAAATGAGGCTTGAGCTGTGCTCACCCGTCCTTGGCAAGTGCCTCTGTCCAGCCAGGACTGGCAGAGCCAAGGGGAGCAGATCCTGCCTCAACGTGGCTCCACAGTAAATCCATGACCTTGGAGGGTGAGCATCGGGTCCCTCGTTCGGATTTTTGCCAGCACCTTTCCTTGCTCTGGAAACGGCTCTTCTGCTCATCTCGCTTGTTTGCCTTTAGATTAACCCTCTGCCTCCCCTCCACCTCCTTTGTGGAAACCTCGGGTTTGAGCCAGGGTTCTGCAGGTGGGCTCCACAGGCATGGGCCTTGCTCCCTCTGTCCCTTCCAACACCCTCCTCCCAGAACAGCAAGCCAAGCATCCTCTGCATGGAAACGGGCTTCCACATGCTTCCTTTGGGGTGAGGGCCTGTCTCTGGAGGACCCAGCATTCATGTCCATTAGATGGGCTGCTGAAGTCCGTGTTTTGGGGGAATCACTGTAGAGATAAACATCTGGCTAAATCTCTCTTTCTTGTACCAAGAACACTGTGGTTGAAGCGGAACCTGATGTTGGAACAGTTGCCCTGAATCAGAACTAGACTAACATGCCTCAGCTCTCAGGACAGGAGCAAGTGTGCAGGACAGATGCCGAGTCCAGAAGGACAGCCTTCCCAGGCGCCTCCAGCCTGGCCTCCTGGGGTACGCTGACCCTGGACATGGGGCCTGCGACCAGGTTGCCCCCCCGACCCTCAGGTCCCTGTCCATCTCTGCTCCACGGGACTTGTGTTTCAGCTTTGCAGAGAAGACAGATCTATTGTGGCTGCTTGTGTCTTTTCTCATCTCCCGCTTCTCTTTCCAAGGACGTGTCTTCCCTCCTGCATCTGGTGAGCTTGCCCTTAGGTTTCGTTTGGCCTACACACAAATGTTGACATAATAGCTTTTAAAGATCACGTGCTCTGTGCTGGCACGGTCTGGAGGGTCTATGTGATGGTTAAGACCGTGGAGTGGTCAATGTGATCCTTCCTTGGGCCCTCCCACCCTCAAGGTACACCCCCGCATCTGTGCTGGCCTTGCAGCTGGCGGGGGGTGGGAGTACAGACGGACACACCTGCTGCCTTCACCTGTTGCAGGTGAGAACAGTAAAGACAGGTGTCTTCTGAAGGCCTGGGCTAGGAGTGAACGAAACAGGGGTGAGCTGGGAGTGCATGGTGGCCTCTTGGCCTCAGACCATGTGACTCAGCAGGGCAAGGTGATGGGACTTCACTCGGCATCTCAGTGGCTTCATCCCCATTTCCTCTGCCTTCCAGAAGTATCTTGGGGTTCACTTGCAGGTTGGAGCTTTGTGAAGAGGTCCCCTGATTGATCCTGGGGCACTTTGGGCCAGGGTGCTAGGGAGAGTGGGTGCCCACATGCCACATTCTATGCGTTCAGCCACCTAGGAACCCGGTTGCCCAGCCAGTCAAGGGAGCTCATTTCTCAGGAGGTGAGACTCGCCTGCTGCTCTGCCATCACTGGAGGCACCATCCTGCCTCTGGGATTGGCTGGCAGCCGTCCAGGATGATGTGATACAGCGTCTCACTGCCCTCTCTACCCATGCAGAGGTGGGCCTTCCTCCAGAAGTGGGACCCTCTGTGACCAGCTGTGCTTCAGCCTTGCTCTGTTCCTTCACGTCCTGTCCTGTCCTGGTGAGGTTTCCAATGGGGCTCCAGTTCCCTGTGACTCGGAGCTACAGGTGGGTTTGTGTCCAGGGCTCCTTGCTGCGCACTTCCTGCTTGGCCCAGCCTGTGCTTTGCGTCTTCTGATGTTTGCCAGGAAATAGTTACCACATCCCTCATAACGCTGATAAAGGTTAGGGTTTGATCCCTGAACTAAGCACTTTTTCCTTAATGACATGAATCCTAGTTTCATTTGTTTTTCTTTACATCAATAATTGAGGCTTACATAGAGGAGGAATAGTTGTGTGAGGCCTTGGAGTGCCTGGTGGCTGGCCATCCCTCCTCAAGGGTGATTCCTGGGAGCTACAGTGGGTCCCAGAGCTGTGCTCTGCTGGATGGCAGGTCTGTCTCTGAGGACATGATAGAGGTCCAGAGTCTTCATCTGCTTGGCCAGTGTACAGGGAGCAGGATCACAGGCTGTTCTGAATGCTTGAGCTGCCTCTGCCCATCCTGCTCTGACACATTGGCCTCCCCTAAGCCATTCTTTACCCTGGACTTCAATGCTAAGCATTTGAAGGACCATGTGCTACCTGACCATGGAGCAGTACAGCCACTGGGGCGGAGCAGGGAGGTGCAGGCAGCAGCCACCAGGACAAGCACATGGGAGATGATCAGGAGCCAGAGCCCTCTCAGCTAATAGTCAAGTGTCTTTTCAACTTAACACTCTTAGACCATTTGAATATATTCTAGAAGCCATTTTCACTGTCCAAAAAGGTAGGCAAATGTGTTTTCAGTAATAGCTTAAGTAAATTGTTACAATTTAAAATCTAGGAAAGCCATGAAACCTTTTGCTCAGAAGTCCTCGGTCAGCTAGTCTGTGTCTCTTGAATAGGATTAAGGAGATGCTGATCCCCAGCTGTCTAGAAGGACCTTTAGAGACCATGGGCTATGTGTGCATGTTGAGGGCCCTTGGCCCAGTTCCTTGGGGGCGATGAACCCTGTCCCTAGGGCCCAGAGTATAGACAGGGCCACTGGGGATGGGTAAGGGTAACACCTGCTCTGGGGCCTGTGCATCCCCTCAGCTCTGAGGGACTCTGGGCTGGGGCCACTCTCACTCTCTGTTCCCAGCTGACCTGGGCTTCTCCCCCTGTGCCCACTTCTTTCTCAGAAGTTCCCTATTTCAGTGGTCTCCAGATCTTATTGGTACCACTGTAACTGAGCCCTTGGGGGACTGACTGTCTCTGCTGAAGGGCTTGTGTTCAGTGGGAATGGTCACCAAGTTGCTTCAAGAGGAGTCAGAGCAGCAGGTTACAGAAAGATAAGCAAAGGTTGCAGACACCAGGTCTGCTTTCTAGAGAACATTGGTCTGAGGGCTGCAGCCAGCCTGGCAGGCTGAGGGGAGCAAGTACATGCTGCTCAGGGCCAGTCTGCAGGGCCTAGAGTGAGCACCTCCCCCACTGGCTTGTCTTTTGCAGGACCCTGGGGACAGGCACGGCCTGCTCCCCAGAACTGCCTCAACCCCTCCACTGCTTTGATGCACTGCTGGAGAGGGGCCTGGCGGCCCTGCTGGCGCTCACACTGAGGCACTGGGCTGGGATTGATAAAAGTCTTTATAAAGTTCCTTGACTCTAGCACTTAGCTATACGCAGAATGGCATCTTACATATGTTGGACAGAAATAAGAGGATCAAGCCTCGGCCAGAAAGGTTCCAGAACTGCAGAGACCTGTTCGATCTGATCCTCACCTGTGAAGAGAGAGTGTACGATCAGGTGGTAGAAGGTAAGGCCCCAGACTGAGTGTGCCCCGTGCCTGGGCTCTCATCTCTGCCCATCACGGTCACCGTGGCTGCCCTGACGTATCTGTTGGTTCCTGTGGGCTGAGAAGGTGGGTATGGCCGTAGTGAGGTGGCTGGGACTCTCCTGCCTCCGTGGCCTCTGGCTGGCCACATGCATCGGAGCAGAGCACCAGTGTGTGGGCTGACTCTGTGGTGCAGGTTTTAAGGTCTTTGGGGCACAGGAAGAGTATGTGTGAAGTGGAGGAACCAGGGGACTGGTTTTTCATGAGTGAAATGCTCTGGGATGCTTTCCCCCAGGACAGCCTGGCTGTTCGTGAGACGAGGTCGAGAATCACCATGTTTCCTTGAGTTATACGGTGTTCAGTGTGAGTCTCCTTCTCAGGAAGGAAGTCCTCAGCCTGGTTTATCACCCCAAGGCCAGAGGCGGCTGGAGCCGGTGGCCCCTTGCCCTCCTGTGACCTGGTTCCGAGGCCTCTGACAGTTGTGTCATCTTGTTCCTGTCAGATCTGAATTCCAGAGAGCAGGAGACCTGCCAGCCGGTGCACGTGATCAATGTGGACATTCAGGACAACCACGAGGAGGCCACCCTGGGGGCATTCCTCATCTGTGAGCTGTGCCAGTGTGTGAGTATCCTGCACCTGCTCCTGGGCCCAGGACCCTCTCCTCCTGACACACGATTTTACCAGGAAAGGGGCTATCATGCGATTCCATTTGTGCTCACGTTTGACTTACTTTCAAATACTAAAACCCAAGTAGATGCAGAGCTGCCCACAGGTTTGCATATCGACCAAACGGCTTTGGCTTAACTTGCCCCCTATGCTTTCTGTTTGCTTGATGGTCATGCAGTGCCCTGCTCAGTCTGGCCGTGTGTGCCCATAAGAGCTTCTGCCAAAACCCTAGTCATATCTGGCAGAGCCCAGGGGCCCCAGAGGTGGTGTCCAAGCTCCGTGGATGCTGTAATGTGCTCCTCTTCACCCTCAGGACCGATCAGTCCTTGGACTTCCCCCCGGTGGCCCTGGGTATCCTCCCTTGTGTAGAAAATCATGGGGGCTTTGCAGCTGCTGTGCAGCTGTGCTCAGAGCAAAAACATTTCCTCTTAGATACGACAAAAGGACCTAGGGACCTACCCAGGAAGAGACCCATATGTCCTATACTGTTTTCCTCCTGGGAGATTTGCATTTAGGTCAGCTGACTTTGAGTGACAGAAAAATGAGGGAGACAGATGGCTTACCAAGAAGTCCAGAGACAGGTGGGCCTGGACTCATTTGCCATGTGAGGGGCCCAGGTCCTGCTTTCATGTTGTTGCGCCCAGAACAGCTTCTGTTCCCAAGATGCCTCATGGCCCAGCGTGGCTGCTGAAGCTCTAGCAGTTGTGCCTTTGTTCTGGCCACCACGCAAGAGAAAGGGCTGAAGAGGGACACATGTCCCAGAAGTTGCACACGTGACTTCCATTTGGGTCACCCTGATTAGAAACAAGTTACAGAGGGGTTGCTCTTCACATCAGAGAGGCACTGCTTACAGGCTAGGCCTGGGGCCAATGACCAGCCTCAGCCGCCGTCCAGCCCATACCAGCCCTGAATCATCCTTGGGCTGTCCATCGGCAGCACTTGCTCCTTTAGGGCAGTGGTTCGCCACCAGGGGATGTCTGGCCATATCTGCACACACATATGGATCTCACAACCTGGAGGGATGGTAGTGACAGCTAGTGGGTGGAGGCCACTGAAGGGTATGGGCCAGCTTTCTCACTCAGTGCCCTAGCAGGCGACTACCTTTGCAGAGTGTGGGCAGGGGGTCTGTGAAGTTCCAAAGGTCACGTCCTGGGGCAGCCGCTCTGTGCCTCGGGGTGCAACTATCCTGAACCCTCCATCCTCAGGCCGCGGCCTGGGGTGGGTGAGAAGGAGCCTCCAGGGCCCAGGACGGCCCCAGGACAGGTGGGAGGCAGCTCAGCGGTGATAGACCAAACCCCCAGCCCCGGCTGTGCCCACGGGGGCGCCCCTACCTCTGCACCTGCTCTAGTCGGCCTGTGTGCTCCCTCCAGATTCAGCACACGGAGGACATGGAGAACGAGATCGACGAGCTGCTTCAGGAGTTCGAGGAGAAGAGTGGCAGAGCCTTCCTGCACACGGTCTGCTTCTACTGAGCCGCCTGGCCTGGCGCGCCGCCCCCTCCTGAAGCGCCTTGTTGAGCTTCCTTTTGTTAATATTTTTTCCCTCCTGATATTTGTTTTTACCTTTAGGTATTCTGCCGGCCGACGGTAGCAGTACCCAATAAATTGTACATATGAAACGCAAAGCTACACATAAATGCCAGATTAAAAACAATCAAGTTTCTCTGTCCGCTTTGACTTAACGAGTGGGATGTTGATTATAAAGTTTTTTTTTTCTTTAACCAAAACAGTAAACAACGGTTTCTAGTACCTTTCCCCCATGCATTTGTGGCTTCATTGTGGCTCCTTCGTTCCACCCTCAAACATGCTGTAATGTACAAATAATCTGAATAAAGCAATGGGCTTGGTCTTACTAGGAAAGAATTTAACAGTGGTCCAATAAGTTGATGTTGCCATTTGTCTTTGCTCTGGCCTGGTCCTGCTGGCCTGGGCCCTCTGGAGGGACCCCTGGGCCTGACCCTGCCACTCACACCATTTCTGAAGTTGGGAGGTGGGACCCTGAGCCTGTGGGGGCCCTGACTTCCTAGCAGTACCCTGAGGTCCTGCTGCCCACGAGGACTGCTGGAAGCATGGAGCCCTTCTCCTATGGCAGCTTCTGGGGCCGGTATCAGATGTCCCCTCACTTCCCCATGACCCCTCCTGACTTCCAGAGGTTTTGGAAAACCTCAGGTCTCCATGGGGAAGTGTCGGGGACTCCTGAGTTCATGTGCCATCCTGGGGCTGTGGACTCCTCCCCAGGCTCCCGGGTTCAGGGGGCAGCCTGAGGAGAGCAGTGGACAGTGGCCTGGACTTTCAGGCTGCCCAGTCCCGAAGGGAGGATGCCACCACTGTGGGGCATTCTTTGGTCTTTGCTGGGCCATTGGCTATGGCTTTGGAGTGAGCTCCCTGGCAGCTCCCCAGCGGCCCTGCAGGCCCTCTGCTAAAGGCAGGTGCTTGCGACCCCGAAACCCTGGAGGAAGGTCCGGGGAGGAGCCCCAGGGCCCTCTCCAGGACTGCTCGTTCTGGTCGGGACGTGGCCTGGGGCCAGGGGCGCCGGGCGGGAGACGACGGCCCGGCCTGGCCAAATGGGGACGAGATCCCGCCCCGCGGCCCCCGGGGAGGGGTCCGGCCGGCGGCGCGGGGCGGGGCGGGCAGCGCGGCCCCTCCCGGGAGGCGGGCGCGGAGGGCGGGCAGGCGGTGGAGGCCGGAGCGGCACGGAGCGCGCGGAGGGAGGAGGCCGAGGGCGGAGCGGAGCGCGCGGGCGCGGCGAGCGCGGCGGCCGGGCGGCCGAGCGACCCCGGGAGCGGCCGCGTCCCCTGCCCGCCCCGCCCCGCGCCTCCCTCCCCGGCGGGTGCGCGGCGGGCTGACCTCTGCGGAGGCGGCGGGGGCCCAGCATCGGGCCGGGGCCGGGGGGGCGCCGGGGCCGGGGGGCGGCGCTCCGGCCCGGCCCGGCCCCGCCCGATGTCCATGAGCGCGAACACCATGATCTTCATGATTCTGGGGGCGTCGATCGTGATGGTGAGCGGAGGGGCTTCCCGTGCGCCCGCGCCCGCCTCCCGCGCCCGCGCGCCGCCTCCCCCACCTCCCGCGCCTTGTTTACCGGCCCGCGCGGCCTGCGCTCCCCATCCCGGGCTGCCCCGCGCTCCCCATCCCGGCCTGCGCTCCCCATCCCGGGCTGGCCCGCGCTCCCCATCCCGGCCTGCGCTCCCCATCCCGGCCTGCGCTCCCGGTCCTGGGCTGCGCTCCCCACCTCCGGGCAGCGCCGCGATCCCCATCCTGGCCTGGGCTTCCCATCCTGACTGCCCCCAGCTCCCCGATTCTGGGGCTGCCCCGGGGACCCCTCTCCCTGGCCTGCGCTCCCCTAGCCTCAGCGCGCCGCCCCCACCCCTCCACCCTACGCCCCAGGGCCCCAGCCAGGCCCGCTCCTCCGCGCTGACCGGTCATGGGCTCTTCCAGGCCATCGCGTGCTTGATGGACATGAACGCATTGCTGGACCGATTCCACAACTACATCCTCCCGCATCTGCGGGGCGAGGACCGCGTCTGCCACTGCAACTGTGGCCGGTGAGTCCGCGCCCGGTGGGGCACACGCGTGATCACACATGTGCGGTGGTGGCAGGGCCCAGGGGGCACTGGCAAGCCCCAAGCAGGCCTGGCTGCAGGACTGCGCTAGGCCCACGGGGGAAGGACTGCCCAGCCTCTGCTGGGCACCTGGGGATTGGCCAATCCGGTTCCAGGAGGGGGAGCATGCCTGAGTAGTTAGGACCCCCTCCCAAAATGCCTGTAGTGCAAGGGCCTTTGCCAGGGTGAGGGGCAGGATGGGCCCCAGGCCTCCTGGTCCAGGGCCTGGAGGCCAGGAAAGCAACAGCCCAGCCCTGTGTGTCAGGAGGGATCCTGGGCAGGGCTGTGCCCACAGAGTACACCATCCTCCCCAGGCCCTGCACTAATGTTCATGAACTTTCCTGCAAGCCAGGTACAGGGAAGTGCAGAAGGTCAAGGTGGGCAGGGCCTACCTCGAGGGCATCTGGTCCAACCCTCTGGTTGCACGGAGGAGGAACTGAGGCAAAGCTGGGTGTGGCTTGCTCAAGGTCATTCAGAGAGCCGGGGGAGGAGCCCAGGCCCCCTACATGCACTGTGTGCACATGTAGCAACGGAGTCTTCCTGGCCATGCATGTTTGTACGTCCATGTACAAAATAAACATCTTCTCATGAGACGCGCATATGTGTACTGTCTGTGCATATACATGTACGTACACATAGCACACGCACACACTCGCATGCACACCATCCCCCCAGGAAGCCCTCACACTGGGACCAAATAGAGAGCAGAAAGATGCTTGAGTGGATAGGGACTTGCCCAAGGTCACACAGCTAGCAAGGAACTTGGGGCATGAGCCCAGAAGCTGTGTTCCTCACCCCTGGCCTGTATTTCTGCTCCAGGGACATGTATGCACACAATGGGTGGGGTGTGTATGTGTGTGTGCAAGAGAGACAGGACAGTTACATGCCTCATTAAGCATGCTACATGCCTGTGGGTGCAGAGCAGTAGGTGGGAGCAGAACATAGAGACATTAGGGAAGGTGGAGGGGGGAGTTTAAACAACCCTCACGTGTGCTGCCCAGGAACCACCAAGAGTTTGCTGGGTGGGTGGCCACTCTTTTCCAGAGATCCCCATATTCTTTCCTGGTGCACACAGCCCCAAACTAAGGAAAGGCATGAGATCAGCACCATTGCCTCCGACACAGCCATGACTATGGGCAGGTTAAACCAAGGTGTTCCTGAGACCCTCCTAGAGGCTGGCAGTGTGCACACACCAGGCCCAGACTTTTAGTCCTGTAGACATGACGAATGCACATTTTACATGTGTGGGCTATTGTGTAATGACCCGCGTGTATGTGCCTGTGACCTCACACTGGGGACCCATCTGGGCAGACAGGGTGTGTTTGCAGAGTGTATTTGCCCAGGATGCATGTATGCGTCATATGCAGCATCCAGAGTATGTGTGGACTCAGGTAAAATGAGTGCCCACAGAGTGCAAGCTGAGGCTAGGTTAGCATGTCTGTGGATGCAGAAATCATGGAGAGCCACCCCTGTTGCAGATGTGGAGTTTCTGGGTGTGTGTGTCCACATGTGTGCTGTGTCCACATCACTTCATACAGGATACGTGAACTCAGTGTATAACGTATTCTTATATCTTGACATATATGTGTATGCACAGTACATGTATATCATAAATACAACATACAGCAAAGACTGTGCTCCATGTGGGCACAGCGAGTGTGTCTGCAGAGAACAGTTTTGCACATGAAGTATGTGTGTAAACCATGTACACAAATTGCCACAATGGACTTTATCCATGTGTGCACATGCCATGTGGAGCGAGCCTGCACATGTGTATGCCTTTGACATGCCTGTATGGAGAATTTTACACGGAGGACACATGTGTAAATGAATGCTCTGAAGTACATGTGCCAGCAGGCAGTGTCTGCGTGCACACAAACCCACGCAGATGCCACAGCCTCCACAGAGGGTAGCTGTGTGCCAGACTGCGTGCATGTGCGTACACATGTGATGCGCACTGTGCTCATGCCTGGGCAAGTGTGCACATGCACACATGTGGAACTCGTGGGCCTGAGTCCATGGTATACACGCCATGTCTTGTGCATGTGGCCAGCGTGTATACACAACACACATCAGACCTCAGGCAGGCACAGGTAGCATGCGTGGCCCAGGCAAGACTCAAGTATGTACACATCATAAAAATACGTGTGCAAGTGTGAGACCTGAGCCCCTGCCCCCAGGGGCCTGACTTGGTGAAGGAGGAGGGGCAGGGGCCGGGAGGAACAGCAGATGCCAGGCCAGTGATGGGGGCACAGGTGGTGATCTCTGACCCTCTGGAGGTCCTGAGCCACCAGGGGTGGTTGGGGCCCTGGCCTCACCTGGCTCACAGGGCCCCAGGTGCATTTCTGGCTTCTTGGCAGCTTGATCTTCAAGTTCCCTGCCTCCCCAGCTGTGTGTCGGGGGCAGGGAGCAGCAGGACTGCGGAAGGCCCTGTCAGGGGTCCTGGGCCCAGAAGGCTGGGTAGGGCAGGAGGTGACAGTGGAGACTCTGTGTTAGTAGCACCTGTGTGGCCTGCCTGCCCTGGTCACCCATGTGATTGGGGCCTTGCACGGGTCGGGAATGGTGTCCACTCCTAGGGGACCGGCAGCTGCTGCACATTCTGGGAGGGGACTAATACTTCTCCATCACTTATTGGTGGCTACTGACAGACTGTGCTCAGACAAGCATGGCTGCCAGGTATCGGGCCATCCTTGCTGACTGCGCCGCAGGGCTCGTGGCCTCTGCTCTGTGGGGCTGTGGCCATGGCCCCACTGCTGGGACTGGTCCCACCCTGGACATGCTGAGCAGAATGGCCTCCAGGAGTTCCCAGAAGGAGCAGGAGGGGTGTGAGGAGAGGCCTGCCTGCTGCCGACCCCGCGGGGCTCCTACCGGGAGGAAGACACTGCATGGACCCGCTGGTGCAGGGACACCTGGAGGAGGGAACCGCAGGGGACTTGGGGGAGTAGTGGGCTTTCCATTTTTGAGACAGTCCCTGTGGGGGCGTGTGGAACATGGCCAGTTGTGAGGCTGTGGTGGGAGATAGGGACTGTCTCAGCTGAACACCAGGCGGAGGTGCCGGCATCTAACTGAGGCAAAGATGGGAGAAGAGGTTCGGGGAGGGAGGAGCTATTTTTAGGTATGAATTTGAGGTGTCTGTAGATCCCACGTGGAGATGCCACACAGGCAGCGAGAGCTCAGAGCAGACGGGGTGGGGGGCAGGCAGGAGAGGTGGAGAAACCAGCAAAGGAGCTCAGGGAGGAGAGGGGACCATGAGAGGTGGGCCTCTGGGAAGGAGGCCTCCAGAACCGTCCCCATGCTGCCAGGCAGGAGGAAGGGTTGCAGCCAGCGGGGATGACAAGACCCAAGGGTGGAACCCAGAGGTCCCTCTCCTGGGCTCTCCTGTGGGCCAAACAGGAGGTCAAGGTGGGGACAGGCCCAGATCTGTTGTCCTGGGTGCTGATCTCCTGAGTGGGGCCACCCCACCCAGGATCTCTAGGCCCAGGAGAGCTTCTTGGAGGAGGAGGGAATCTTGACAGGCCTGATGCTGGATGGAGCCTTGTGAGGAGAATTCAGAGTTCCTTAGAGGCAAACAGTTCTGCAGTTCAGAGGGTTCGTGGCCTGAGCCTGGACAGTGGAGGGAAGGGAGGGTGAGAAACACCGCATGGCCTTGGTGGGAGATGGAACCGGCAAGAGTCCAGGGAACCCTGCCTGGGCAGCTGGAACATCCCAGGAGTGGCAGAGCAGGCCACAGACATGTGGCTCCGTGGAGACAGGGCAGGAGAACCCCCCTGGGAGAGGGGGTGAGAGATGGACTCCAGGCAGAGCCCCCTGGGCCTCCCCACAGAGAAGTGAGGAAGGGGAGATGCCTGCAAAGGATGAAGGAGCAGAAGGAAGACCAGAGGCCCAAGGGGCCTTGGGCAGAAAGGACAAGGATGAAAGGGCCAGAGAAGGGAGGACAGAGGGGCAGAGCCAGGGGCCAGCAAATGGGCGGTGACCCAGCAGGGTCGCCTCTGAGCCCCTGCGCCAGAGGAGGGAGGAGGGAGATACATGGGCAAGCGCCCCCCCCCCGCCCCGCCCCCCGGGCGCTTCGCTCCAACCACTGGCCTCACACCCCGGACAGCCTCTTGCCTGGTGAGCCGGCCCTGCCTGGGCGAGTCCGCCGGCCCCTTCCTGACCTCAGCTCGGCCCGAGGGCTGCTTTAGGACCAGCAGGGCGGGCGAAGGGGGCCGCTTCCTGCCGGGGTCGCCGCCCGCCCCGCGGGACAGGTGCCAGCCCGCCCTGCCGCCCCCAGGCACCACATCCACTACGTGATCCCTTACGACGGGGACCAGTCGGTGGTGGACGCCTCCGAGAACTACTTCGTGACCGACAACGTCACCAAGCAGGAGATCGACCTCATGCTGGGGCTGCTGCTGGGCTTCTGCATCAGCTGGTTCCTGGTGTGGATGGACGGCGTCCTGCACTGCGCCGTGCGCGCCTGGAGGGCTGGCCGGCGCTACGGTGAGTGAGGGCGGCGGGGCACGGGCCCCGCCCCGGGGTCACCCCGGCCCTGCCCCGCCCCCGGCTAACGGGTCCAGGCCCCGCCTCCCACAAGACCCTGCCGGTGCCCCCCCCACCGGCCCCGCCCCGCCCCCACCAGAACACGCCCCCAAGGACAGCCACGCCCCCTTAGACACGCCGCGCCCTGACCGCGCCCCCCTCCGCAGATGGCTCGTGGACCTGGCTGCCCAAGCTGTGCAGCCTGCGGGAGCTGGGCCGGCGGCCGCACAGGCCCTTCGAGGAGGCGGCCGGCAACATGGTGCACGTGAAGCAGAAACTCTACCACAACGGCCACCCGAGCCCGCGGCATCTCTGAGCCGCGCGCAGGACTCGCGGGGCCTTCGGCCAACGCGCCCACGCACACGGGACTGGACGGCCGCCCCGGGCCAGGGCGCCCGCAGCTGCCGGGCGTGTCCAGCGGAAGGTGCTGTCTCCTCTTCTTTTTATAAAGGGGGTCGGGGCGGGGAAGGCCGCCGGTCTGGGGGCAGGACCCTGGCCTCCCGGGCTGGACGGGGCGCGGGAACCGGGGCGGGGGGCACGGGCACCTGTGCGGGCCGCCAGGACCACCTGCTCGCCCCCACGCGCTGCAGTCTCGCCTGTGCCGGGCCCACGTCTGTTACTTAAACCCGGCTGTTTCCTGTGCGCCCGGCGGCCTCTTGGGGCCAGTCCTGGCAGAGGGAAACGAGGCCAGGAGAGGGTCTTGGCAGGGAAGGGGGCGGCCCCCGGCCGCGCCCACGTCTGCACACGGGAGCATGTGCATGGGGCGTGTGCGTCCGCGGGCCGCAATGGGGGTGGAGGGCGGGGGGCAGGGGTCTGGTGGAGGCCCCAGCCTAGCAGCAATAAGGCCCCCGAGCCCCACTGCGGCAAGTGTGGCCACCCTGCCCAGGGCATCCCCGGTCGGGCGCCTCACTGTGACCCCCACCCCTGCTGGTCAGTAAATTCTCCAGAAAGCTCCAGCCTCTGCCTCTTCTTTCATCTCTGAACCTGTAACCCCTTCAACCCCTGCCCCCCCAAATCAGCCATGAGATACACATTGTGAGGTATCCTGTCAAGAGTTTTTATTGGATTCTGATAAAAAGACCCCAACTCCAATGGATGGAGGGCCACATCCCTTGGGTAAGGGAAACCCCACCACACACCAGAAGTTCCTGGCCAATGGGTCTGGGGTCTTGCAGGCACTCGCACCAATTGCTGGCAGCTAGTTCTTACCCCTGGGTGCATCACAGTCAGATGTGTGCAGGGCTTCTCCCTCTCCCTAGTTCAGGGAGTGGGGGCAGACTGGGAGAAGCAGCTCCCACCCAGCAGTACAATGACGTGCTCTGCACAACCCTCACTTGCTGGGTAAGACTGGGCAAGGTCAGGCCCCTACCCATGCCCCGACCTCCCTCACCTAGGCCCCTACCCATGCCCCGACCTCCCTCACCTAGGCCCCTCTGGTCACAGATGTAGCAGCCAGGAGAGCTTAGCCAGCACCTGAGAACCGGCAGTGCCAACTTCACCACTGTTCCTAGGCATGGGTCTGGCTTGGAAACATATCTCCCAGTAGCGTCCTGGGGTCAGGGGATGGCCCCAGCCTGGCTCTCTCCAGCAAGCACCACAGTCTGGAGGACAGAGGAGCCAACCCCACCACAAAGACGCCACAGCTGCCGCTGGTCCCAAGCAGAGGCCTTTAATGCTGTCCTGGCCCTGACTGGAGGAGTATTTAAAAATGCTGAGGTGGGCGGCTGTGTAGGCCGATCACCATGAGATGTGGGCATCTTGGTGCTTCTTCCTGGTAAAGCCATCTGGGTACTCAGGCCCAGCTCATTCAGCCTGTGTACTTGGGATCAGGAACTGGGCACCCTCAGGTCTGGTCCCCTCAGCCTTCAACCACTGCATCTTCTGCTGGTGCTGCTGCATGGCATCCTGGACTCGGGCATCCATCATCGCCTCAGTGAGGACCCCATCCTCGGAAGCATATGCCATGGCCTGGCAGGAAAAGAGAGTACTGATGCAGGGCACCCAGAGTGGCCACCTGCAGGGGAAAAGTGTCTCCCAGCCCCAGGCTTTCAGAGCACGCCAGTCACCAGGAACCACCCACCCTGCAGGACAGGGCCAGACCCAGGGATGAGGCAGCCTGCCTTGCCCCACCCATGTGCTTGCCTATGGAGATGCCCTCCAAGACCCTGAAAGACTTCCTGGGGGTGGGGGCAGACTGGGATGTGGAGTCCACCAAGGAGATTGCTAGCCGGTAACTTCCACAGGCCTGTGCTCAGTCTTAGGAAGGGACTGGCCCCCCAGCAGAACACACACATGCCAACATGCCAAAAGCACATGCTTTGCTTCCCCGTGTGCAGGTGTGTCCACACATACACGCGTGCTTACAAGTGAATCCACAGCCCAGGGCAGCCACCATCCTTGCAATGCCTGTGGCTTTGCCCACATCCCCCGTTGGCACCAGTGCTATGTTCTCACATCTCTGAATTTCTCAATGACTTTCTAAAAACAGAAAGCTTCCAGCTGTCAGGAAGCAGTTCAGCACCCCCACCGTAGACCCGAAAGGCCTCTACTTCAGAGACCAAAGCTCCCCTCAGGCCAGGGCATAGATAACAGAACCACCACATACCACTGAGGGGCAGGTCCATTTTGATACTGAGGGGAGGGCAGGGCCCCTAGGAAGAGAGCTCCCTGGGAGCCCCCAGCAATTCCAGCTTGGTCAGAATATCCCACCAGGCTCCACTGCCCCTGATCACTGGGCACCCAAAGCACCTGGAAGCTTCCCTGGTGGGAGGTACAGGGAGTCAGGAGCCCCTTTGAGAAGGCATGTCTGCCCAAGGAGGCCAGGATCCCTACTGGGGGATGGCTGAACTTAGTACCATAGAGAAACCTGGGGGGCACCACCCTCAACAGGTCACATCCCTGTGATGTTGTACAGATGTCATGCGTCTCCTGTCAGGATGTGACCAGAAGGGTACCTCATCTCTGGGATCTTCTCCCAAAACCTACAATCTCAGTCTAACTGTGAGAAAAACATCAGGACAATCTCTTTAACACCTACCTGATCAGCACTCCTCAAAACTGCCAGGATCATCAAAAACAAGAGTCATCTAAGGAACTGTCATAGCCCAGAGGAGCTGAAGCAGACATGGCAACTGAATAACATGGGAGACCTTGGAGGGGATCAGGAAAAGATTAAGTCTGAGGTGGAGTCTACAGTGACATGGCCAATGTGCATCATGAAAGAAGTCTCGGCATGGGGGTGGGGGAGGCTCCATGTCATCCTTGCAACTTTCCCGTGAGCCTGAGATTATTGAGACGTAGGAAACTGCGTTAAAAACAACAAAAAAAACCAGCAAACTCTGGACTCGATGGGCTCACCAATGAATTCTGTCAACACTTACAAACATTGATCCTCCTCGAACTCTGCCAAAATATTGATGAGGAAGGAACACTTCCTAACTCATTCTGAGCCCAGCATAACTTTGATATTAAAATCAGACAAAAACGCCCAATAAAACTACTGAGCAATACCCTCTATGAACAATGATGCAAAATTCTTCAATAAAATACTTGCAAACCAAATCAGTAGCACAGTGAGGGAATTCTACCCAATGGCCAGG
The DNA here is from genome assembly GCF_048164855.1 of Canis lupus baileyi. NCBI lineage: Eukaryota > Metazoa > Chordata > Mammalia > Carnivora > Canidae > Canis > Canis lupus. The sequence goes on from NC_132840.1 coordinate 32,348,873, forward strand.
TGGGATTTACTCCTGGAAAGCACGATCATGGAGCACAGGAAAATTAATCAACATGACGTACCATGTTAACAGAATGAAGAACAAAAACTATACGATCATTTCAATTGATGCAGAGAATGAATTTGACAAAATTCAACACTCTTTCTTGGTGAAAACATTTAATAAACTAGGAATAGAGGAAATTTTTCTTAACTTTCTAAAGGTCATATATGAAGAATCCACACAGCAAACACATTAACAATGTGAAAGCCTGAGAGCAGTTCCTCTCAGGTCAGGAACAAGTCACGCACGGATGCCCACTCTCACCACTTCTATTCAACATAGTACTAGAAATCCTAGGCAGAGCAATTACGCAAGAAAAAGAAATAAAAGGGATCCAGATTGGCAGGGGAGAAGTAAAATTATGTTTCCAGATGATATAATTTTATATGTAGTAAACCCTAAAGATTCTCCCCAAAAGTTAAAACTAATAAATTAAGGTCACTCATTGAGTGAAGTGTCTGACTCTTGATCTCAGCTCAGGTCCTGATCTCAGGGCATGAAGCCCACTTCAAAATTTTAAAAATTAAAAGATATCAAAAAATAAAATAAAATAAAATAAAATAAAAATTAAAAGATATCAAAATTAGATACCAAATTAGATATGCACATTCATATGTTGGAAGACTTAAACTTGTTATGTCCAAGTGATCTACAGATTCACCGCAATCCTTATCAAAAATCTCAATGACCTTTTTACAGAAATAGTAATTAAAAAAAAAAAAAAATCCATCCTAAAGGGCAGCGCGGGTGGGGCAGTGGTTTAGCACTGCCTTCAGCCCAGGGCTTGATCCTGGAGAACAGGGATCCCTGCGTGGAGCCTGCTTCTCCCTCTGCCTGTGTCTCTGCCTCTCTGTGTGTGTGTCTGTCATGAATAAATAAATAAAATCTTTTTTAAAAAAGAAATCCATTGTAAAAATCATATAGAATTCTTTTATATGAATTTGGCTTCTTAAGGGAGGCCAAATAACCAAAACAGTCTCGGGTAAGATTTTCAGGTTTCATATTTCCTGATTTTAAAATTGACTACAAATCAGTGTGGTATTGGCATGACAGTGATACAGACCAGTGGAGCAGAATGGAGAGCCCAGAAACCCTCACATGTATGGTCAGATGACTTCCAAGAAGGATGCCAAGACCATTCAAAGGGAAGAGGACAGTCTTTTCAACCAATGTACGCGGAACACTGGATATCCACATGCAAAAGAATGATGGTGAACCCCTACCTCACACCACATACAAAACTGAACTAAACATAAATCACACCAAGGACGCCTGGGTGGCTCAGTGGTTGAACATCTGCCTTTGGTTTAGGGAGTAATCCCAAATTCCCGGGATCGGGTCCCGCATCAGGCTCCTTGCATGGAGCATATTTCTCCTCACTCTGCCTGTGTCTCTGCTTCTCTTTCTGTGTTTCTCATGAATAAATAAAATCTTAAAAAAACCAAAAAACCAAAAAAACCATGAACCACCTAGTTGTAAGACCTCAAATTATAAAGCTACTAGAAGAAAATGCAGAGGAAACTTCCAAACATTGGATTTAGTGATGATTTCTTGGCTATGACACTGAAAGCACAGATGAGAAACAAAACAAATTGAACTATTAGCAAAATAAAAATCTTTTGTGTACCAAAATCTTAAAAAAAAGGGGGGGGGAGGCCACTCAGCTGGCTCAATCAGTAGAGTATATGACTCTTTATCTCTGGATGGTGAGTCTGAGCCCCATGTTGGGTATAGATTACTTAAAAATAAAATCTTAAACCTTTTGTGCATCAAAGGACACTATCAACAAAATAAAGAGTGAAGGGTAGCCCCAGTGGTGCAGCGGTTTAGCACCGCCTACGGCTGGGGGTGTGATCCTGGAGACCCAGGATCAGGTCCCACGTCGGGCTCCCTACATGGAGTCTGCTTCTCCCTCTGCCTGTGTCTCTGCCTCTCTCTCTCTGTGTCTCTATGAATAAATAAATTAAAAAATCTTAAAAAAAAAAAAAAGAGTGAAAAGCAACCCATTGAAGGGCAGAAAATTTCTATAAATCACCTATCTGATTAAAGGTTAGTATCCACTATACATAAAGAACTCCTAGGACACCTGGGTGGCTCAGCAGTTAGGCATCTGCCTTCAGCTCAGGGTGTGATCCTAGAGTTCTGGGGTTGAATCTCACATCGGGCTCCCTGCATGGAGCCTGCTTCTTCCTCTGCCTGTCTCTCTCTCTGTCTCTCATGAATAAAAAAAATCTTAAAAAACAAAAAGAAAACAAACCCTCCTAAAGTTCAACAAAAAATAACCCTATTCATAAATGGGCTAAGGACATGGATAGACATTCCTGTAATAAAATATACATGCTGAGGGGGTCCTGTGTGGCTCAGGCACCTTCAGCTCAGGTCATGATCCCAGAATCCTGGTATTGAGCCCAGTGTCCCATTCCCTGCTTAGCAGGAAGCCTGCTTCTCCCTCTCTGCCCACTCATGCTCTCTCTCAAATAAATAAATCATCTTTATTAAAAAAACACAAAAAACATAGCACATGGCCAGAAAGCACACGAGATATCCATGTCAATAATCATCAGAGAAACGCAACTCAAATTGCAATGATACATCACTTCACATCCACAAAGATGTCTGTTTTTCAAAAAAACCAGAAGATAACAAATGTTGGTGAGAGGGGTGAGAAACCACCTTGTGTGCACTTCTGCTGAGAATGTAAAGTGGTGTAACCACTGTGGGAAATGGCATGGCAGCTCCTCAAACATTAAAAATAGTACCTTCAGGGATCCCTGGGTGGCGCAGCGGTTTGGCGCCTGCCTTTGGCCCAGGGCGTGATCCTGGAGACCCGGGATCGAATCCCACATCGGGCTCCCGGTGCATGGAGCCTGCTTCTCCCTCTGCCTGTGTCTCTGCCTCTCTCTCTCTCTCTCTCTCTCTCTGTGACTATCATAAATAAATAAAAATTAAAAAAAAAAATAGTACCTTCACTTGAGTATATACTCAAAAGGAATGAAGAGTGCAGTGTCAGATACCTGTACACCCACGTTCACACCAGCATTATTCACAATGGCCACTCAAAGGTCCATCTCAATGGATGAATGGATTAATGAAATACATCCACAAGGGACTACAATTCCTCCTTAAAAGGGAAGAAAATGTTGACACGTGCTACAAGACAGATGGACCTGAGGACATTATGCTTAGTGAAATCAGTCACAAAAGGACAAATACTGCAGGGTTCCACTCATATGCATTGCCTAGAGGAATTACATTCACAGAAAGTGGATGTGTGGGTGCAAAGGACCAGGGAGGGGGATGGGGATTAGTGTTTAACAGAGTGGCATCTCAGCTTGGGAAGATGTTCTGGAGACAGATGGTGGTGATGGTTCCACAGCAACAGGAATGCGCTTAAAGCCAAGTATGTACCTTAAAACGGTTAAAATGATAAATTTCCTTTAAAGAATAACAACACAGTGAATTCCCACAACAGAGTGGTTAAGAGGCAGCATGAACTCCACAGATAAAACCATCATACAAGCAGCAGGGACTTTAGAGTGAGTACATGAAGGGACCCCCAAGCAGTCTAGCCCAGGAGGAGGGGCAGAGCAGGCAGGAGCAAGCCCAACCATCAGCACTACGCCCGAGGGCACAAGAGCATGTGAGCACACTCCTCTTGAGCCAGGGGTACACAACACACTGTGGTACCTCCTCTCTGTCCCTCACTCTCCTCTCCCGTGAGCATGATAGGATGATCTGACATGTCTTGGGCTGAGCTCACTGGTCAATGACTGGATACACCCTGGTGGAGGACTGGACCTCCCAGGGAAAGCATCCCAGGGGCTCTGGGAATCTATCCACTGCCTCCCACACTTGTGTGGCATCTGACAGTAAACAGCTCTCTATCCACCAGGCTTGTTGCAACCAGCTGACATGTGATGTGGACAGAAAGGAGGTATGCTGGTTCATGGTGGAAACACTGAGAAGCAGGGATGGTTTGCTGTCAGGGCCTGAATGTGTCCCTAAATTCATACAGTGAAGCCTTTATCCCCTAGTGCAGCTGTATTTAGAGTTGGAGTGTCTAAGGAAGTGATTAATGTTCAAGGAGGTCATGAGAGTGGGGCCCTGATCCTATGGGACAAGTGTCCTTAAACACCAGAGCTCTCTCTGCCACATGACGAGGACAAAGCCAAAAAACAACCATCTGAAAGGCAGGAAGGGGGCCACCCTGGCTGACACCCTGATCTGGGACTTCCTACCTTCGGAACCTTCGAAGGAAAGGAAAGTCTATGGTTAGTGACCCTGGGCTGCAGTACTATTAGAGCAGTGCAAGCTGACAGGTGTCCTATCCTATACCCTGTTGGTTGTGGAAACAGAGCCACCCTCATGAGACGTGGATCCTGAAGAACGACAGCTTGGAGCAGAGCACTCAGCTGATCCATGCAGGGAGAACTCAGTCTGGAGCTGTCACAGCAGCACAACCCAGCTCTCTCAGACTAACACAGTCCCTATGTACCCAAGCTACCATGTTCGAATCAAAGTAGGTATCTAATTAACAAAATAGATGTTCACTTAAAAGCACTGTTGTATTTCTAATGTTTGGATTGTCATGTAGCCTCAGACAGATCTGAGCACAGACCCCACAGAGGAAGCGATGTCAGCACAAAACTAAGGGATGGTCAGAGACAGGAGCCAGTCAGCACCCTGCACCTATAGGGATTTTCACTCCTCAGCGATCACCAATCTGCAAATGCTTTCTGGATGGCTGCACTGAGGACTCCTGGGGATCAGCTGGCTTTTCTGCCCTGGGAGTACGGGGGGTGGGGCGGGGAGACTGTGGACATTTCAGGAGCAAACAGTGGGTGCTGGGAATGACAAGAACTACCCTAGGCTGTGTGCCCTTGGGCCACAGAACAAGGATAAAGTCAACTCGTGTGATCCATGCTACCCTCAGGACACCACAATAAACTACATGGAGCAGACAATCCTCAACACTCATGGTCTCCATCTGGAGAATTGCTGGGAAGGAGATGCCTGACCCCTTATCAGATCAGATTCACTCATTCTTCCTCATCTCACTTGCCCTCTGAGGAGCCAGATAGCTCACAGGATGCCCTATGTGCCCCCCATGGTCCCTTAACCCCCACTAACTATAGAATTACCTGTCCCAAATGTGCTAGGACCCAGCTTGGAACAGACTCCAGTGGTTACTGAGACATCAAGGCCTATGGAACACTGATGCCCATATGGACACTTGGTTCATTCCCAGGGAACACACATGATTTCAGAGAAGCCCCACCTGATTTGGACTAAAACCACAATGAGGGCAGCCTGGGTGGCTTAGTGGTTTAGCGCTGCCTTTGGCCCAGGGCATGATCCTGGAGACCCGAGATCAAGTCCCATGTCCGGCTCCCTGCATGGAGCCTGCTTCTCTCTCTGCCTGTGTCTCTGCCTCTCTCTTTCTCTCTCTCTCTGTGTGTCTCTCAGGAGTAAATAAATAAAATCTTTAAAATAAATGAATAAATGAATGAATGAATGAGTAAATAAATAAACCCACAATGACAATGAGTAGGCCATAATACATAAAGCCAGTGATACCTCTCCACACCTTCCCTGCAGTGGAGGCAGAAACAGGTGGTGGCTGGAAAGTAGGGCAGGGCATCACATCTGTGTACAGAAAATCCTTCCAACAGAAACACCTCGGGGGAGGCAGGGGTCGGCACCAGCCATCTTCATGTGACTATTTCCCAATGGGCCAAGCTCGCAGCTGTAAGGCAAGTGTCCCCTGCTCACCTGCCATGCCACAGCAAGCTGGGAGATCTCCCGGCCCGACATGCCCTCTGTCAGCTGTGCAATCTCGGAGCACTTCTTCCCGTAGTCAAACTGAGCGAGCTTCAAGCGCCTGGGAAGGAGGAATTCCCACATGATGCTCTGGGTGCCTGAGGGACTCAGGGCAAGATTGGAGGTCGAGGAGGGCCCCTTGGTTCCTACATGAAAGGACAAGTGGGGTATCTGCCAGTGACAGCAACCCCAACTGAATGCCCCAATTTTTAAAGAGCCAAACTCTGCCCTAATATCTGCTCTTGATGCCTGGTCTGCCTTTTTTTACCCCGCTGGGCACCTCTCTTCTTTCTGGGCTATGTGCAGAAAGCAGTGCATGATGCACTGTCGGGGCAGGAACCACGTCCTTCTCACTCAGACCTCCTGCAGGGCCCATACAGCACAGCAGCTGCAGAAATCCTGTCCAGCGTGAGCTGCTAATAAACAAGTGGGAAATCAAAGGAAAGGTGACACGTCCAGGTTAGAGTGCTGTTTCACATCTCTTGTTCGTGTGCTGACCCCTCCCCAATCAGGTCTGGCTGAAGACCCAGGAGAATGGGTCAAACACTCACAGAAAAAAAGATCTCAGAAAGTCAGACCACATTTGATATTTGGGCTGCAGTCAGGCTAGAATGAACCACTGGAACAGTGAGGAGTACTGGGGCCACCCGGGTGCAAAGGAGAGAGGCCCAGATAGTGGAACGCAAGGGCTCAGGCAGCAGAGGGACAGTAGGAGCTGGCAGGCAAAGCCCGTCCTAGAACAGAAGACGGCTCTCACTGCCACCAGCGACAGGAGGGATTCAGGTCAGTGCTGCTTTGAGATCTGGCTCCCTGGAGATGGTTAAAAATAGGCCATCGCCTATTTGGAGCACTGTGGACAGAGTGATGAGTGAGGGTGGCGCGGACAGAATGTGGAGGGCTCCCCCATTGCCTGGTGACTTCCGCAGAACTGAGGCCTTGCAGTGTGCTGGCAAGGTGCCTGAGACTCCCGGGAGTCAGGGTGAGTAGTGAACAACGGTAAGTCCACCTCCAAGACTGCCCAATCAGCCCCGAAGTGAACAAAGCTCGGCCAATGTCTGGCAACTGCCATGCCGGTCCCTTCACTCTCCAGGGCTTGACTGCAGCCTAGATTCCTCAAAAGCCGCAAACTGTTAAGAAATCCTTCATGTGAGACAAAAGGATGGAGATGCTGGTTTGTTGACAGTGGAAGACTAAGTCAAAAACCCAGCAAAAAGCAGGATAGAGGCATGGGGTCCAGCAGGTGAACACACCTGAACCCAATGTGAAACCACAGGCTTAGGACTGGGGTGTAGCACCTGAGCCAGGAGCTGGTGGGGTGCCAAGGGCCCCACAGCACTTGGGCCATCAGGACACTTACTGCTTTCCTTCTGTGGCTGGCTTCAGAACATACTTGTCAAAATACATCCTCACCAGGCGCTCCCGCTCCTCCCGCCCGGGCAGGTCAAAGCGGACCATCTCGTCAATGCGGTCGTTGACAGCCCAGTCAAACTGCTCGGGTTGGTTGCTGGCCAGGACCAGCATGAACCTGAAGCCAGCAGACAGCAGGGGTTAAGGGGCTGCTCAAGCTGGGCACTTGCCCCCAGAGTAGGGGCCTCTCAAACCCACATAGAACAATTTTCTAGCAGAATCTATCTGGTAGCTTTTAACCCAGAAAATGTCAGGAAGGCCCAGCATTGTCCAGCCACCCATCCCTCCCTCCCACACTTCTCTGCGGACCAACAGTCCAGCCTGATGTGGTGGCCACATAAGCTGTGCTATGCACAGGAGGAACAGGGAACCCATGGTCTGAGACAGACCTCTGCCCCTCCCCAACCTAATCTACAGGGTCTGGGGTTTTGCTAATTGAGCAGAAGCGCCAACTCAGCAGGAATCTGGACCAGACTTCCAAGGGGTCTGAGCAGGGGCGGGGAGTCTCTGCTGGCAGCAGCTGTGGCAGGGAAGGGGGACACATATGACTTGGTGGCTGCATAGCTGAGCAGCAAGGATAGGTGTGCCCCTGCGTGACCAGTGGGCACAGTACTAGAAGGCCCTCAATGATCCAGGAGAGCAATAATAGAGGATTTGTGAGCCCTTTACTGGAGCAACCAATGTCCCAGGGGACCTGGCCGTGGGGTGACCATCCCAATAGCCCATCGCTGGAGGGCAGCCAGAAACACCAAGTACAGTGACCTGTGGGTTAGGACTTGCCACCAGGCTGTCCTGAGACTCCCCCAGCATGTTTTCTCAGGGGTCTCCACAAAGTACCCCTTCACCCCGACTAGCCCTTCCCATCACCCTTGGGGCCCGGCCTATTCCAGTTCTGCCCCCAGCAGGCACGTGAGCTCAAATGGAACCTCAGTTTCCCTCTAGGAAGGGGCTCCGCACCGGCGGGTGGCCCTCACTTGCTGCTGTGCTGCCCCGTCCGGTGCAGGAATGCATTCAGGGTGGCCCTGAGATCCTCACTTATCTTCTCCTGCAGAGAAAGTTCTGGTGTCAGGGGGAAGGCAGCCAAGGGAAGTTGAAGGCTCCACTCCAACCCTCTGGGAGCCACACACAACAAGGTCTCCATGAAACTTAACTCCAGGGAAAACTCTAAAAATGCCACAGGATCAACTCCTGTTTCTCAGACCAAATTTATGAAGAAAGCGTGGCTGAGGAGCAGGTTTGGGTGAGACTCTATTGTGAGCGACCAGCAATCTCCCTGTAAAGTGCCAATGCAGCCACTGAACACACCACTCCTGATCGCTCACCTATGCCAGCCAGGCCCAGCAGGCCAGAAAGAAGCTTCCAGAATACTTACAGTCGCTCGCTTCCTGAGGAAGGCATCGGCTTCATCCACGAAGAGCAGGAGGCTGTGAAAGAGAAAAGACCAAATGAGAAGTAGGTGAGGGCCACCCAATGCACACTAAGGTGCTGAGCACACAGCAACTGAACTCAGTTTCAGGAACCCAAAGCACCTGCTAACCTCAGTGGTGGTAGGGACCCCAGGCCCGAGAGGGGTATGCCCAGTGCCAGTATTGTGGGAAAGCAACTGGTTCATACTAAACATCCTAATTTGGCAGTAAATTATTGTGACTTCAATGTGTCAATGTCAGAGGCAGGAAGAGGCCTGTGATAAGCACAAGCCACCAGGAATCCATCCTTGGGGTGAACTTCTCCCTCAGATTCTATCCCAGAGCGTTCCAGTCTTGTGTGCAACCATGTAGTTGGGCTGCAGGGAAAGTCACTGACCTCCCCTACCCCCTACCCCGACAGCTAGAGCTCAGTGGCCACTAGAAATCTGGACTGTATGCGCATGCTTGGGGGTAGCCATCCCAGGAGGGGCCCAGCTCACCCTCGCCGGCTGGTGCTGGCCCAGTCGAAGACCTTGTGCATGGCAGTCACGCCGTCCCGCCCCATCGGGGCCACATCCCCGCCTGTCATGATGGCGTAGTCCATGCCTGAATGCAGCGCCAGTTTCTGGGGGGGGCGGGGGGGGGGCAGGCGGCGCGGGCAGAGGGCAAAGCGTGTTTACTCCCCTACCCTTCACAGCCCGTGTAGACTGAGCTTAGCCCCACTACCAGCTGCTGCTAGGGGTCCCCCTTGACTGGAGAGCTGGCCCCCCACATGAGCCCTGATTCCCAGCGCCGTATCCCTACAAGCCCCAGCTGCAGCCCCTGCCCATGGCAACCCATCCCGCTGTGTGGCCAAGTGCCCCCACCTTGGCGAACAGTGTCTTGCCGGTGCCAGGAGGCCCATATGCCAGAATATTCCTGTATAGGCTCCTGTTTTTCATGGTGTTCCTCGTTGCTATGGCGATATCCCGCACGCGTGCTTCCAGGCTGGGCTGCCAGGGCACATGGCAGTTTGAGGGACGCTCTGTTGCCAGGATGCTCCTCCTGAGCATCTGGACCAACCCCAAGAGGCAGCTTACCCCAGGTTGGGCCTCAGGCAGCAAATTCTACTTTAGGAATAAGAAGCAGCCCCATCCTATAGAAAAGCTCCCCCAGCGGAAGGGCACCTCCCACCCCAATGCTCCTGACAGCCCCCAGAAGGGTAGTACCACTTACACTGAGGACGACGCCCTCTAGTGCGTCCTGAGGCTTACTGAGGAGCCGCCTGCTGACCTACAGACAGAAAGGAGGAACATGGACACAGGCTCATCTGCAGAGCCTATCAAACAGGAATGGAGTGCCGGGCACAACCAGACCACCGCATGGAAACAACTGCCGTGGCGATCACACTCCAGGCCGCACAGGACTGGGCCCTGCTCCCGCTCTAGAAGGGTCACACAGGGCTGGCTGTGGCACTGGGCTAGACGATTTACAGAGAGAGCACACGAGAGCGCCACAGCACAGAGCCCAACTCGGTGCCTGATCCCACGACAGTGAGATCACGACCTGAGCTGCAATCAAGAGCCAAATACTAAAGTGACAGAGCCACCCAGGAGGCCCTTCAGATTCTTTACTGATCTTGGGATAACTGGGTGGTGCAGTCGGGTAGTGCCTGCCTTCAGCTCAGGTCATGATTCTGGGGTCCTGGGATCAAGCCCCACATCAGGCTTCCTGCTTGGCAAGGAGTCTGCTCCTCCCCCCTGCTTGTGCTCTCTAATAAATAAAATCTTACAAGAAAAAAAAAATTCTTTACTGATCTTTATTTTTCCAATTATCCACAAGCACAAGTGATTGCTTTGGAGATGCAGCCACAGCCCATGGATGGACATGGAGTGACAACTGGAGTGACATGAAGCTGGGCAGGAAGCCTGGCTCTCCTAGAGGAGGAGAGCAGACACCATACTACTTCCAGCAACTTCTCTCACAGGAGCCCCAGGAGGACAGGCACATCAACAGATCCAGAGGCAACGGAGTGGACTAGGCTGAGGGTCTCTGCACTGCAAATGTGCACAGGCTCCCAGGACAACATCAAGGAGTAAAAAGCCACAACCAAATCCAATGAGCCAGAGAGAATAGACAGTATTTGGATGAAGAGGGGAAAGTGAAAATACATGTTCACAACTTGGCTGAAATGTCGGAAGGAACTGGGCAGGACATGCCACTCCAGTGAGGACTGAGCCCACAATTACCTGCACAGGGTGTCTCAGAGCCTCCAGCACCGTGATACGAGACGTCTCTCGCACCAGGGACGGCTTCCCCAGCCGGGCTTCAATGTACCGTCCAGCAACAGATGTGGCATTCTTAGCAGAGTAGACTCCGAGGGCCAGCAGTGTCAGCCCAGCCACCTGGAGCGGGGCAGCAGGAAGGTGAATGCCTTCCACCCATCCTGTGCCACACTGTTTAGTAGTCGGCACTGGGCCCTCACCTCATCCCATCCCATGAGAGGTGGTGACAAGGCTGACACAGGAGCATCCCAGCTGGTGCTCGATGTCATATGATTGCAGACATTTCCAGACAGGCGACCTATCAAAAAGCTTACCATAACCACTCTTTCTCAGAAAGCTACTGGAGGATGCACTCCAGCTATACTAGGGAAGCTTCCAGGCGACAAGAGCCTCAGCTGTAGACAGAGATCCTGAGGCTCATGGGGGACAGACCAAACACGGGGGCAGGGGTGGGGAGCACAATCACAGGGCACATGACCAACAGTAAGAAGAGGTTTCTGGAAAGTACACCAACACTTAGAAACTCAACCGAAACATCTTCCCTCCAAGACAACCTGGCCACTGCAGGGGAAAACAACGACTCTTAAACCACACACACAAGGTTCCAGGAGACCAGATGGCGATCACAGTGACAGAAACAAGGGCCCAAAGGGACTGTGATGGGGGAGGTGGGACTGCACCCGCCCCAAAGTAGCCATCAGCTTCCGAATCTGACATTGCCCAGCATTCTCCAGCGACCACCCCTCTACCCATCTCACTGGGAAGGTTGATGATTGACTTAGGAGCAGCTTATCAAACAGGAAGAATGGCCAAGAGGCATTTTCCCCCTCAGCCAGTCCTGTGTCCGGAATCCCTGCTGGTTTTGTCAGGGGGCAGGCCGGGACTGCTAGCCCACAACACCGCCCTGGGCAGGCAGGGATTCCAAACTGAAGATGGACATTAGAGACTCAACTAGCAAACACAGATGTTTACAACAGCTGGAAAGCACTAAAGAGATCTGAGTACACGGGGTACCACAAGACTAGTCGGAATGCTCTTAATTCACCTTAAAACACTTGAGGGGGCGGGGGACCAGGTGGGGGGGGCAGTCAGTTGAGTGTCTTGACTCTGGTTTTGGCTCAGATCATGACCTCTCAGTAATGGAATTGGGTCCTGCATCCAGCTCTGAGCTCAGTGTGGACTCTGCCCAGATTCTCTCCCCTTCTACCTCTCCCCACTGCTCACACGTACGTCTCCATTTTTCACACTAAAATAAATAAACTCTTAATAAAATAAAAAATAAAACACTTCAGGGAAAAATGAGTAGTAAAATGGACACCCCAGAAAGGTGACCCCCACTGGAGGCAGGGGATGATGGATGTGGGTCACTGGAAGTTTTCTTTAAAAAGTTAAAATAGAGTTCCTTTTAGAGACACTGTGGCAAAGCCAAAAGTAGGAAAAAGTGGTGTCACCTGGTGTCAGGACCCCAGGATATAAAGGTTCAGCTACCCCCAAGGTCAAGTCCACCCAGGGCTCCTCTCACTGTCTCCTGTGCCTCAGCCAGTTCACACATCTCTCTCTGTGACCCTTTGTCACAGAGAGAGATGCTACAATAGGATGCTACTCTGACCATGCAGCAGTGGGCACTGGGGAGGGTGTGCACCTTCACAGCCCAGACACAGTGAGATGCCTACAGGTGCCTCCCAGAAAGGCCAACCTGCCTCTCCTATCAAAACAGAGGGAGGGCACCCGGCTGGCTGAATAGGAAAAGCATGTGACTCAATCTTGGGGTCGTGAGTTAAGCTGCACGTTGGATGTAGAACTTATTTAAAAAAAAAGAATGGAGGGATGCCTGGGTGGCTCAGCGGTTGAGCGTCTGCCTTCAGCCCAGGGCATGATCCTGGAGTCCCAAGATTGAGTCCCACATTGGGCTCTCTGCATGGAGTCTGCTGCTCTCTCTGCCTGTGTCTCTCATGAATAAATATTAAAAAAAAAAAAAAAAGAGGGATCCCTGGGTGGCGCAGCGGTTTAGCGCCTGCCTTTGGCCCAGAGCGCGATCCTGGAGACCCGGGATTGAATCCCATGTTGGGCTCCCGGTGCATGGAGCCTGCTTCTCCCTCTGCCTGTGTCTCTGCCTCTCCCTCTCTTTGTGTGACTATCATAAATAAATAAAAATTAATTTGAAAAAAAAAAAAAAGAATGGAGAGGAAGCAGCATGGCAGCTCACCCAGATGTAAAGCCACACAGCTTAAAGAAAAAAAAAAAAAAAAAAAAAAAAAGCCACACAGCTCCTTCCTCAGAACTTCTTGCCACTTTGCTGGGTCTCTGCCTAAACTGGCCCTAAGGGCCTCTGACCACCCACACATAACCTCCTTCAGCCCTGCATGATGCAGGGTCATGAGAAAGACATCAGACATGTGAGTAGATGGTGAAAAGCCACTGCTTATTTACCAAAACTACAGTAACAAGACCTGAGTTCTTCCTGCAGGTTCATTAGCCTCTTCCTTCCCTGCAACACTCACAATCCAGTGGCCAATTTCAGACATAAGCTGGGAAGCAAGCCCCTGAGGTTTAGAACATCTTTATCTGTGGCTTTCAACTGCGAGCCTCCACATCCACATAGAGGCCACTGCAGGGCTGAGCACAGCTCAGAGTGGTGGCCAGGTCTCCTGTGTACAGGCCATGCCCTCCATCACTCAAAGCTAAACTTCTTTCTGAAGTTTCTGAAGCTTCTTTCTTCTTTTTCTGAATAAATGAATTCCACAGTTAAACGAAAGCCAGTAGTTCCTTCAAACAATGAACAGGTCAGCATACTGACTGCACCAATTTTATCATGTACAGCTCTCTTTGTCAATACTGACAGGCACTGACATTTAGATTCCAGACTCTGTGTCACCTGGCACAGCACCTGCGACAATGTGCAAGTGCCAGAGTCCCAAAGAAGAGATGGGCAAGGAGGAGGGTCAGGAGGGAGGTAAGCATGCAGGTAAGGCACCAAGGCTTGAGGTAGGAGCTTGGACACAGTGCAGCCAAGCCCACACCAGCTCTGTCCACAAGGTTTGGATGTGTATCCCTACCCAGATCTGTGCTAGAATGAATGCTGGGTGTCCCTCCTGCATGAACCCTGCTCTGAGCCAAGGGCACCCAAGGCAGACAGGAGGAAAGCCCATTTTCTTCATCTGAACACGAGGCTGCAGTCCTAGCAGCTCCCTGTGCAATGAATGGAAGGATATGGTCAGACCCCCAAGCCAGCACCTACCTCCAGGCAGCCCTGTTCTGAAGCCAGAGCAACTGCCCCGCTTACCCAGCCCCAACAGGCCTCAGGCTGCACTACCCACGGAGCCTACACCCACATTTAGCAGGATCCCCACTACCAACCAGGTGTTACTCAAAAGATGTTTGGGAAGAGTGTGATGGGTGCCCTTGTTCACCCCAAGTCACTGGCTGAGTCAGAGGACTCCAGGGTCCATTTTAAGAACCAGTAAAAAAAAAAAAAAAAAAAAAAAGAACCAGCAGTCAGGTGTGCCTGGGTGACTCCATCAATGAAGCATCTGCCTTCAGCTAGGGTCATGATCCTGCGGTCCTGGGATGGAGCCCCAGGTCAGGCTCCCTGCTCAGCAGGGGGTCTGCTTACCCCCCCACCTCGTGTGTACACATCCTAACAAATAAATAAAATCTTAAAACAAAAAAAATCCCAGCATTCTCACTAGCTGCAGGTTTCCTCGCTAACCTTCCCTAGATAGTCCAGACCCTGCTTTCCTCGAGCCACAAACTGACCTCATCTATCACCCCTCACTGTCTCCAGAATGATGCTGGAACTCCGTACAAAGCAAGGCACTTGCAGAAACCACCTCAAAGGTCAGAAGGCCAGGAACGCAGATGCTCAGGACACTCACGGTCAGCATGGTTACTTGCCTCACCCCTTGCTAAGACATCAGTACCATGTGAGCAGGCACCCAGTCACACTGTGCAGCCTAGACGGGTTGGTACAATGCTGGCATGCAGAAGTACTTACAGAATTGGGGGGCTTTTTAGGAACCAGTCCTAGCCAATGCCCTTCCCTCTGCCTTGAGTGCTAAAGAGCTGCATGGCACAGAACATGTGCCTGGAGTCCTACAGCCTTGTTGGCTGCCTTCTGCTTCCCACCAGAGGGTGGGAACCCTCACAGGCACATGGTTTAAAGGGGGTTCACTGCCACATCTCTGGGACCCCCTGGAGTTTTAGCTGGGCCTCATACCTGAGGCCACCAGGTAGATTTCCAGTTACACCTTCTAAAGGGCAACCCTTTTTAGGAAGAGGGAAACTGAAACTCTAGCACCTCCTCCCACATCATCCAGCCCCTCTACCAGCACATCTGCTGCCAGTGTCAACACTGACTTGTTCACGTGCCCTCCACCCAGAGGCTGCACCACATCCTGTTTTCACCAGAGGGGAGCGAGAAGGAACAACGGCAGCACATGCTTACACCTTGGACCTGCTTGGCACACTTCCCACCACTGAGTACCAGGCACTTTTCAGTGCTGGCAGGAGGGAGGGACATGACCCACCGGAGACCCCGACATAGGCCACAAGCAGGAATATGTGGCAGGGATGTTTACCGTGGCTGTCACTTTGTCCCAGTCTGTCACGAAGGTACGGAATCCTTCACCAAACAGGGTGCCAGCTGTCCTGTAGAGGAAGCAGCAATGTGACCAGGG
Source organism: Canis lupus baileyi (assembly GCF_048164855.1). Classification (NCBI taxonomy): domain Eukaryota; kingdom Metazoa; phylum Chordata; class Mammalia; order Carnivora; family Canidae; genus Canis; species Canis lupus. The sequence goes on from NC_132840.1 coordinate 32,364,488, forward strand.
AAGAATGGATCTAGGCAGTTGGCTGGAGAAAGGGCCAGGGCTTTGAAGGTCAGCCCTGAAGGTGAGCACATGGGAGCACCTGTTGAGGCTGCCTCCTGACACAGGTGAAGGGCCAGAAGACATCTGCGACAGGACTCTGCCAGGGGCCCACTGGGGATTGGGCCTCACCTGATGGACTCCAGGATGGTCTGGCGGTGCTCAGCAGCCTTCAAGCGTATCTGCTCACGAATAATGTCCGCGTTCTCACGCTCAGCCTTGGCCCGTGCCCGAGCCTCGGCCTCCACGCGAAGCATTTCATTCTTGTGGCGCAATTCCATCTCCCGTTCCACTGTGGCTGCCCAGGGAAACAACAGGAAGATGGTGTTCAGCCCAGGGTCCCTAATCCCTTCCAGTGAGGCCCCGGCAACTGTTCTCACAGGAGGGAGGCAACACATGGCAGACCCTGTGGGAACACCTAGCCTGCCTAGGTCTCTGCTACAAAGTCCCAACTGAAGGACATGGAGCCCCTAGGAGACCCCATCGGGAGCATTTGGAATGTTGCTTGCCTACAGCCTGCTTTCCCTAGAAGCCTTTCTCTAGCCCAGGTCAGCTCCAAGGACACAGCCACCCAAACCCCAGGCAGAAATGACAACTCTACCTCTCCTCATGGCCTCCTGCTTCTGCACCGACTCCTCCTGCTTCCGTAAATTCTCCTCATTGAGAAGTTGCTGAGAAGCAGCCACAGAGGAAAGGGAAAAGTTTTCAAAATTATGAAACAATCAGGAGCACCTGGGTGGCTCAGTCTTCTGAGTGTCAGACTCATGGGATTGAGCTGCATGTCGGGCTCTGTGCTCAACAGGGAGACTGCCTGAATCTCACTCCTCTTCCATCTGTGCCTCCTCCTTGCTTATGCACATTCTCTCTCTCAAGAATAAATAAATACCATTTAAAAAATATTATGAAAGATCAACAATCTAAGAGAGGAGATACTCCAACCTGTGGGGAAGCCTCTGTTCCCCTGAGAACTTCTCTGAGAATGACGCCCCAAGGCCTACACACACTATAGCCCTCTACAAGCAAGTTTGAATCTCACCTAGGACATGTGCACATGTGCATGAAGTGGGGGGCGGTGGCACAGGAGCTCATGCTCTAGCAAAGTTCTGCCACAGGGCAGACCTCTGGGCATCCCCAGTCCAGTCTTCATTTTTTTTTTTTATATTTTATTTATTCATGAGAGACACAGAGAGAGAGGCAGAGACACAGGCAGAGGGAGAAGCAGACTCCATGCAGGGAGCCTAATGTGGGACTTGATCCTGGGACTCCAGGATCACACCCTGGGCCGAAGGCATGCACTAAACCGCTGAGCCCCCAGTCTAGTCTTCAAAACACTGTCTTTCCCCTATTAGGTTTACTTTTCTTTTTTTTTGAAAAAATTTTTTATTTAAATTGTAGTTAACACAGAGTGCAATATTGGTTTCAGGAGTAGAATTGAGTGGTTCATCACTTACAACACCCAGTGCCCATCCCATCATGTGCCCTCCTGAATGCTCATCCCCCTCTGCCCCTCCCCTCTTCCCATCCAACAAATCTATTTGTTTGTTCTCTGTTAAGAATTTTTTATGGTTTGTTTCCCTCCATCCTTTGTTCTCCCCCCTTCCCCCATGTTCACCTGTTTTGTTTCTTAAATTACACATATGGGTGAAATCCTTCGATATTTGTCTTTCTGTGACTGACTTGGCATAACATTCTCTAGCTTCCAACCATGTTGTAGAAAATGGTAAGATTTCATTCTTTCAGATAACCCAAGTTTCCCTGGGAAATTTAAAAGCTGTAATGCCGTAACGGGTACAGATGTTTGGAAACCACCTTACCATGAACATGTCACAGCCAGGTTTCCAGATTCTCACCCAGAACCCTCAGCACAGCCAGAGCCTGGGGGCCGGTGTGTTGTGTGTGTAAAAGCATGCACATGCATGCTTTCCTGGGACCCAGCACTAACGGTTGGTAAAACAACTCTGAATTCTGGCCTACCCGCTGCCCCAAAAGATGCCTGTGCTCTCAGGGAAGACAGAGGCAGCACCCCTTCCATGCAAGTGTGCTAAGCTCACCTGTTGCTTCAACTGGTCGTCATAGCGCTGCCGGGCCAGCTTGTCTTGGTACTGGGCTCTCTAGGGAGGAAGAGGGCAGTGTGAATATGGCTCAGCTGGAAAAACTGGTGTATGGCCTGAAACCAGCATAAGAATCCAGACTTTACTGGGTGTTGGCCTCAGAGAAGCCACCCACCTCCACCTGCTGTTAACGAACACACTTGGGACTCGTGTGCTCCCCATCATACTGAGCACTGACGGATCCATGGGTTTTTGAGGTTTGCACAAGGTCATCCCAGAGCCTCAACGAGGCAGTAACTGACCCAGACTGAACGTTAGGACCCTGGTGTGCCCCCAAAGTGCTCCACCCTGGCCCCCCTGTGCCCATGTGATCCTTACAGCCTGGTGTTGCCGTGTCTCCTCACTCAGAGTCTTCCTCCTTTCCTCAGCCTGCACGCGGATCTGCTCACTCTTCAGCTGCTCCACAGCAGCCTCGTATTCCTATAGAATATACCAGCTGCTGCAAGCCTAGAGACTGTTGGGGCCTCCTCCTCAGGGCTCTGAGCTCAGGGCTCACACTGCCTCAACAACCCTCTCCCCTGTGGGCTCCAAAGGGGCTGGACAGGAGCAGGCGGTGTGTCCAGAAGACATAGCCTGGACCAGCACCCTACGTATCTGCTGGCCACTTGGGCACCAAGCCCCAGGATGACCCAGACCCACAGGTAGGGAAGCACCAGGGAACCAGACAGGGTGGGCCCCCAAGGAGCGAGACAGTATCCTGGGAAGTCTGTCACTCCCTTCCCCAACACTGCTTCCACAGTGCCTTATATAATGTGCTCACTTTTTAATTATGCTTTACAACAGCCAATGGTGGAGGGCAGAGCCTGTGCCTTTTTTATGCTTGCTACATGCTCAGCATAAAGGTCCTGCCGGATGCAGAGAAACCAGGTCAGAATCTCCCTTGGGGAGACCAGATGGTCCTCACCTACAACAGCCCTTCCAGGTAGTTCTGCTACTGTACTCGGGCCACAAATCCACTGTCTTTGACCTCCTCCTATTTCCTTCTTAACCATAAGCAAGAAAGCAAATTTGAGAAAGGAGAGGTCTGAAGCACCCACCCTGTGCCTACTGCCTACGTGCACATCTCTTTCCAGGTCCTTCCTCTGCCGCAGGGATGAGGCTGACCACTGCCAGCACCACACCCACTACTTACCTTTAGCTTGGACTGTTGCTCCAGCTGCAATGTCTGCTCCTGCATCTGTGCAAGACTCAGTGCCTCCTTAGCATGTCCTGTAGGGAAGAGGAAGAGAGCAGGTGTCAGGACACTGGGGCACCAGGCAAGCATTCATGCGTGCCAAGGGGCTTTCAGGGAGACCACAGCTAATCTCAACCACAAAACACATGTTCCCACTCTCATTCCTAGGCCAGATCTTGTTTGGTGACCCCACCCTCCAAAGACCACAGCCCCTTCTCGTCACCTATGTCTGCCCCACCCCCAACAGAAAATCCCACATACAAGACCTTATCCTCCCCGCCCCCCCCCCCCCCCCCGTAGCTGTCACATCCTGGAGAGCTATCAGAAAGGCTATCCCATGCTAGTTGAGAGTAGGATGGTCAACATGGCAGTCATTTCCCAATTAAACAAAAAACAATGGGTGGCTACAGTACCATATTTTTCGTGGTAGGCCCATTTCTTTTAAGTCTCTAGTATCTATTATTATTATTACTCTTAAAGTTATATTTATTTATTCCCAAGAGACAGAGAGAGGCAGAGACACAGGCAGAGGCAGAGGCAGAGGGAGAAGCAGGCTCCATGCAGGGAGCCCAATGCAGGACTCGATTCCGGGTCTCCAGGATTACACCCTAGACTGAAGGCAGACACTTAACCGCTGAACCAACCAGGCGTCCCTCCAATACCTATTATTAATCTGCTATCAAACATACACAGGTAACACAAAGGATTAGGAATAAACAATTATGTTAGAAATAAGCCAACGCACAGAGTGATGGCTCTTCACAGACTTCGTGTTATAAACACATATGTTATAAATATCTTTTTTGTGTATTTTATTCATAAGGCGTAATTCATATCCATCAATACTTGGCTATTCTGGAAAAAAACTAATTTCTGGTGCTCTCCTTGCCAAAAAAGCCTGTGCACCCAGCTTCTTAAATATTTCAGTGATGACACAGTTCTCCCCCATATATAAGGTTTCACCATAAAAAAATGTTCTAATACATAACAGCATGGAAAGAAGGTAGGGAACCTCTGTGAACCCAGTTCCCTGACACTACAACGTACATAGCTTTCTCCCTTTGCGGACCTCACATCTATCCTTCAACCTCGGTGTCATGGTCTGTGTTACTTTTCGAAGCCTTCAAACCCAGTACCCAACACGCCCAAGCTGCAGCAAACACATCAGTAATTAGAGCATGACTTCTGTGTGTAGTTCTATAAGCAACCCACACATCGAAATGGACGTGGAAGTCACGGTGTTCAGTCTGTTAGGGAAGGCAGTATGGCGAGAACATATTGCCTAACCCTGGGAAGTACCTTCAGAGCCAGTCCAGACTGGGCTGACACAGCCTCCACAACTCACCTCAAGGCTCTTCCCTAGGGCCCTGGTGATCAGGGGTGCAGGACACCTGAGGACCTGCCCCCAAGGAGAGGCAGCACAAAGGCACCAGGTCCCATACCCTGCACTGTAAATCTGGGAAGCCACAAAGCCAAAGCTTGAACAGACTTTAGGAGCCCCTTTAACATAAATGACACTTGACCAGGAGGGAGTGAGACCAACAACAGTGCTCATCTGGATGCAGCATAGAGGAGCGTGGGTGCCACAGATCAACAATGCTGAGATTAGGTCCTAGCTGCCCTTTGTACTCACAGCATGACCTTCGGCCAGTCAGGTTAACCTCACCTGAAAACAGAGATCTCTCAGCCACTGACTGTCAAAAGAGGGAAACAAAAGAGCAGGTAACCTCAGCACAGTGCCTGGCATCCACATGCCCCACTAAGCACAAGCTACAATTTCAACACTACCGATGATCATTTACCGCCTTGAAATCATCCTGTAACAGGAGTGGTGCATTCCAAAGCATTAGTTTAGTACCCACTACAGGCAAAGTGCTCTTTTACACAACCACCTTCATAGGGTTATACCTGGAGCACTCAGGTAAGCCTAGAGACTAGAGAATGAAGAAGCATCAGGCTGGGCCCAAAGGACAGAGCAAGTGGTCATACCGCAGGAGCAGCTGAGGACATCTTAGTTTGCTTGGAGACAGTAGTAAGGTCAAATGAACAGCCTGGGCCTAACCAGGCAGGCACTGCTGCCTATGAGCTGAGCATGCCACAAAGACGGGTTTGCAGAGGGGTTGTTGAGTAAAGGGGCATGAGGCGGCACCCTGGGAAGAAGTGTTTGGGGACAGAAGGAGGTGATACGTCAGGGTAAAACCTCTCCCACTGGCTAGCAGTTAGGCCAGGAAGATGGCAGGAACAAAAATGAAGGAGGGAGCACCCAGCTGACGGAGTTGGTGGAGCGTGTGACTCTTGATCTCAGGGCTGGGAGTTTGAGCTCCACATTGGGTGTAAAAATTACTTAAAAATTTTAAAAAATAAAATGAAGTAGGGCCCACACTTAGAATAGAACTCCTAGATGTAGAGACTGATGGGGGACCATCACTTCCAGACACTGGCCCCTGGGGACTCTGCAGAAGATGCTGCTTGGTGGAGAAATGAAGGCGTGGTCATGGGAGAGCAAAAGCCAAGGCCCTGAGGACCAGGTGGAGTATATTGTGGGGGAGGAGCTCTGTGGCTATTCAGAGACATAATTCCATGAGGAAGGGTCCCTACGTACCCCCTCTTAGACACACTCAAGGCTATTCACCAAAGCCCATATAATTACATGTGTTTGGAGATAGTAGGATTCAGCTTCCAAGAAAGAGAGAACTTTGAAATTCTATGCACGACTGAGTGGAAGAAATGTCCCAAGAGCTGGGCAGAAAGATTTGCCCCAACTAAACCTCTGACAAGAAATTGAGTCATGTGTCAAAAATCTGTCATCTGGGCAGCACGGGTGGCTCAGCGGTTTAGCACTGCATCCGTCCAGGGCGTGATCCTGGAGACCCAGGATCAAGTCCTATGTCAGGCTCCCTGCATGGAGCCTGCTTCTCCCTCTGCCTGTGTCTCTGCCTCTCTCTCTCTCTGGGTGTCTCTCATGAATAAATAAATAAAACCTTAATAAAAAAAAGAAAATCCTGGGGATCCCTGGGTGGCGCAGTGGTTTGGCGCCTGCCTTTGGCCCAGGGCGCGATCCTGGAGACCCGGGATCGAATCCCACATCGGGCTTCCGGTGCATGGAGCCTGCTTCTCCCTCTGCCTATGTCTCTGCCTCTCTCTTTCTCTCTCTGTGACTATCATAAATAAATAAAAATTAAAATAAAAAAAAAAAAAACACTTGACTTTAAAAAAAAAAAAGAAAAGAAAATCCTGTCATTATCTGAGGTGCCCTGATGCCCAGCCCAACCAGGGTTTCTCAAACTACCCTGGTAACTGAAATTACCTTGCAAACTCAATACACGTGGTTTGGGACCAGTGGTGTTCCAGCTAGGCCTAAGGAAGCAGGCTGTCCTAGGCCCAACCCAAACGTAAATGTTTTTAATGTTCCTCCGGGGATCCTTGCACGAGGGTGTTCTCACAGCCCTGGGGAAGTGCAGGGACTGAACCACGAAGTGCCAGGCCTCCCCCTCCTCAGACTTCTGTTTAGACCTGTTTACAACGTGACTTCTCCATACAACCTCGGAAAAAAAGACTACCTCCGTTCAAACAAAAGTTTGAGAACTACTGTGTTCTTCCGATCAATATTTATTCTGCACCTTCTGTATCCTAGGTCCTCACACCCTTACCCTACAGCCTAAATCAAAAATCGTTAAGCCAATGTGATAAAAGAGAGTGGGGAAGAAAAGACGTGAGTTTAGTGAAGGTCCAGCAGATAACGGTGCCTCAAAGGCCTGGGTCAGGAAGGCCATCAGGTGGGGCCGGAACAGACTGATCTGGTGGTTTTACAGACCCCACCTATCGGAACGCTAATGCTTTCCAACGAGCACACATCTGCTTTATTTTCCATAAAACCAGTGGCCCTCAACTGCGGGTCCCTTCTCAAGGGGAAAACTGCTAACAACACTGCACTCGGCTCCCAGAGTTGGCCGGGCTTCGGCCACGTGGCTGCAGCTCCCCTGGTCGACAGTAACTGAGGAACTCCAGCCCGAGCACCTGCCACCTGCGACCTCTCAAAGTTCGTCTGCACCAGCTTCCTCACCAAAGGACGCGTCGCAACTGGGAAGGTGCTGGTACCCCACCCTCCCCGCACGCACGGCGGCTTCAGCCACCAGGCTGATTCCCGCAGAGCGGTGTCCCCACCGGGCAGGTGCGGCGGACACAGCTGCGCACCTCTCCTGCGCCCAGGGACCCGGCACGCCCGGCGCTCGGAAGGCTGGCCCCCCGCCCCCGCCGCTGCACTTACTCGAGTGCTCCAGCTCCCGCGCCGCCTTGGCCGCACGTTCCAGGCCCGTGGGGTCAAAGTTGCTCCATTTGTCCTTGGGAGCCGGCCGGTCCCCCCCGCCGCGGTCTCCGCCGCCCTCGGCCCCGGGCTGAGCGGGCGGCAGGGACAGCGGCGGCCCCGCGCCCTCGCCCTTGGGGCCCTTGATCCCGAAGAGCCAAGACATGGCGCGCGAGAGCCGCCCGGCACGGTCGCCGCGGGGAGCTCTGGCGGAGCTGAAGCGTGCGGGTCCGGGCAACCTCCACGCGGAGCGAGCCGGTGGTCAGAGGGCCTGCGCAGGCGCAAGGACGCCCCTTTCTCCCAGGCGACGGAAGCGCAAGAGGGCCACGTATGGTGCGGCGTTCCGATTAGCCGCCGCTCCGCGACGTCACCAGCCGCGTCGCCACGATTGCCCAGACTGGCCCTGGGGGCGGGCCGTCGAGGGGCGGGGCGAATCGCCCCGTTACGGGGACCGATCAGGGACAAAGTCGGTTGGTGGACGCACGTGTCCTGCTGCTGTAGGCCTCCGCGCTACCCCAATGGAGCGGGGGCGGAGAGACCGGTGCCCGGGAGCCGGAGCGGGGTTCGCGTGGTCCGGGCAACGCGGCGTAGGGAGAGCCTGCGGAAAGCGGCGGTCGGGTGGAAGCCGGTGGGGCCCCAGGCGGCGGAAGACAAGCTCCTTAAGGGGCCTCCGCAGAGCTCCATCCTCAGTGCGCCTGCGATCTTCGTGCCGCAACAGGGTGGGTGAGGATGGGATGGATACGGATCTCAAGCCCAGGAGTCCCACGACACGGCGCCCTCCGCGGAGGTGGAGCCTCCGAGGCTGCGTGCCGGCCCCGCCCGGGAGTCCGAGGGCCGGGGCCGGGGCCGGGGGAGGGTGGACGGAGAAGGCGCTGCTTCGACTTAGCAAAGTTCGCTTCTGGGGCCAACATCTGAGTTGCCCTTTTCGTCTCCTTGACGGGCCGGTGAAGTCCCAGAATGAGGGGGAACCTCCCCCACACACACACACACACACACTAGATTGGAGAGTTTCTTTCTAATTAAGATTTTATTTGTTCATGAGACACACACACACAGAGAGGCAGAGACACAGGCAGAGGGAGAAGCAGGCTCCATGCACCGGGAGCCCGACGTGGGACTCGATCCTGGGTCTCCTGGATCACGCCCTGGGCTGAAGGCGGCGCTAAACCGCTGAGCCACCCGGGCTACCAGATTGGAGAATTTTGAGCCTGGGTGAAAATATGGGGAAAATTGGGAAGCCTGGGTGGCTCAGCGGATGAGCCTCTGACTTTGGCCCAGGGCGTGACCCTGGAGTCCCAGGATCGAGTCCCACATCGGGCTTCCTGCTTCTCCCTCTGCCTATGTCTCTTTTTTTTAACTTTATCATTTTTATTTTTTAAAGATTTTTATTTACTTATTCATAGAGACAGAGAGAGAGAGAGGCAGAGACTCAGGCAGAGGGAGAAGCAGGCTCCATGCAGAGAGCCCGACGTGGGACTCGATCCAGGGTCTCCAGGATCAAGCCCTGGGCTGCAGGCGGCGCTAAACTGCTGCGCCACCAGGGCTGCCCTGTCTATGTCTCTCTCTCTCTCTCTCTGTCTCTGCCCCCCCCCCAGCCCCCGTGTCTTTCCCCTCAAAGAAAAGGAGGGGAAAATTAAAGATAATTCTGTGATCTTTCACCCACCCACATAGAGAAGGCTAGATGAGTTTCCCAGCCAGATGCCCTCCCTGTCCAACAGCAGTGGACCGGCCACCAGCTGCACCTCCCACAGCACCCCATAGAGGCTCTGCTGGAACGAGAAGAGGAAGTGGGTAAAAGGCATCCACTCTGCTCCGTCCAGCCCAGGCCAGCATTTGGCAAGCTTGTGTACTTTTATATAAAAAGGAATGGCTTTGAGAATAGTCTTGCATTTAAAAACCAGTTTCAAAAAAATAAAATCAGTTTCATTTAACTTGCCTTAATTCGAAAAACAGAAAGAGGTGATGGTTGTTTAAGGATTTAGGTAAGGTAGGTGCACTCCCTTTGATGGGGGAGAGGGGGTCCCAGTTTCCCTCATCTAAGAGCTCCGTACTTTGCAATTTCCCTCTCTCTCTATGTAGATACTTTTTTAAAAAAAAAGATTTTATTTATTCACGAGAGACAGAGAGAGAGGCAGAGACATAGAGGGAGAGACAAGCCCTATGCAGGAAGCCCGATATGGGACTCGATCTTGGAACTGCGGATCATGCCCTGAGCCAAAGGCAGATGCTCAACCGTTAAGCCACCCAGGCATCCCTATGTAGATACTTTTTGAAAAAACAAAAAACTTTTTTTTCAAGTAGTCTTACCCATTGTGGGATTTGAACGCCCGACACTCTACGTATGGAGCTAGTCAGATGCCCCATACTTTTCAATTTCTTTTAAGATTTTTATTTATTCATGAAGAGGTGGAGACACAGGCAGAGGGATATGCAGGCTCCCTTCAGGGAGCCCCACCCGGGACTCACTCAGTCATGCACCCCAGGATCACACCTGGGCTGAAAGCAGAGGCTCAACCACAGGACCACTTAGGCGTCCCCCGATTTTTGATGGGCGGTACAAAACATCCTATCCAGGGCACCTGGGGGGCTCAGCTGGTGAAGCCTGTGCCTTCAGCTTAGGTCATGGTCCCAGGGTCCTGGGATCGAGTCCTGCATCCCTGCTTCCCCACATCCCTGCAGTAGGGGCCCTGCTCAGCAGAGGGTCCACTTGTCCCTCTCCTTCTGCCCCCTCGCTCCCGCTTGTTCTTTCTCTCTCTAATAAAGTCTCAAAACAAACAGAAGGGGGGGCACCTGGGTGGCTCAGTGGTTGAGCATTTTAAAATCTTAGACCGGGAGCCATTGTGGAGGGCAGACACATCTTTCCTAAAAACACTTAGTTAATAAAAGGGAATTACGATGATGCATTAACATTTAGCAGAGAAATGTGGGGTTGTCTGCTGCTTGTGCTGAGCTGTTATGCAGCCGGATTCCCTGACATCCCCTGCCCAGCATGTGGCTTTCTTCTCTGAGGGAGTTCTCCACCACTGAAGACCAGGAAGAAGGACTGCACAAATTGGAGATACAAGTGGACATCTTGGTCCCCAAACTGTCCATGAGCCCACAAAAAGAGGACATAGGTGCCCCTGGGGAGCCCCACTCAGCCCCTGCAGGCTGGAAGGGGGTCCTCTCTGGCTGCCCAATAGGCTTGGACCTACGGGTACCCAGGGGATCAGGGTGGGGCATACTAGCCTGCATGTGGGTTCTGATCAGGCCCAAGTTCCAGGCCTGGGGAAGGTTTCCCTCTCCAGTTGACACTGCCCCGGGAGGGAGCCAGCTGACTCGGCTGCCCTGCTAGCCACTGGTCAGTGCGTAAGCAAACTCCTGCATTGGCACACACAGGCCACACAATCCCACTTGACTTCCCTGGGCGTGATTCCCTGGGGGTTTTGGGGACAAGTAGGAGAAACCCAATGTCACTCAGCAATGCCTCCCTACTCTGAGCACGTCTGGCCTGGCTGGGCACTACCAGGGGACCCTGGACCCACCACCTTAACTCCTCTCCCCATTCTGCTTGTTCTGGTCCCACAGGCAAACCCTGGGCTCTGGCACAGCTGGCCCCCACAATGTTCAGTACATGGAGCCAGTGGGCGGTGCAGGCCTTCAGTGCTTTGTCAGGGAGCCATGGGATTCTTGGAGTCTGGTTCTTGACAAATGGTCAGCTGAAGGCTGACCCGGAACACATGCCCACCAACCCAGAGTGGGCAAACTGAGAACACTGTCAGGGACACGAAGACCACCCTCCTAGACCCTGCAGTTTGCTTGGGTTCCGGTCTCAATTTCCCATTAGTAGGCCGCTCTGGGAAGTCAGACTGCTGCTGAGAGTGATCTTGCCAGCAGAGGGCGCTAGGGCCACACTCCTAGGCTGAAGGCTCTGGTGGCTACAGCCCTGCCCTGTCCCTGAGACCCCATAGGACCAGCCAGGGCTCCCTGAAGAGGAGCTGCAGGTGGCAGGACGTCCTGAGTCTCAGTACCAGGAGGGGCTCAGCTCCTCTCCCCTTCTCCAGCGCCAGGCACAAATGTGGCCTTCCGTGTGAGTGCTTTCACAGAGCTGGAGCGTTGGGACAAGGTTGCAAAGCACTCCACGGAGACTGCAGGGCTCAGTTTACATCTAATTTACTGTATTTTAAAGTCTGGATGTTAGTGGGGAGGAGGCAAAGTGAGCACTGAGTGGTGCAGACAGAGGAGTACATGCCTTGGTGGGACCGAGGGACACCAGGTTCTGCTCTCAGGACTTGCCGGGTGGCCCCAGGATAATAGTCATGACAGGAGGTGGGGTAAGAAGATGCCGCAGAGAATCGCTGGGGTGAACCCACCCAGGGGAACCACATCTGTGGAAGCTGCCCACTCAGAAGCAGCACTCCCTTGGGGTGCTGGGAGCAAAGAGCCCTCCTGTCTCCAGAAAGGTGTCATCTGCATCCCGGTGGCTGTCCTGCGGCAGGAAGGCAAGGCCACTGTCCCCAGCAGGCACTACCCTCAGGCCAACTAAACACCCCCGGTAAAGACCATGTTACTGCTCACCCAACTGCTGACCACACCATCAACCTGCCACCACTCCTCCTTCCCTGCCGTTTTACAGATCCTGTCCCCTTGTGGGAAGACTTTGGACCCTGGCCAGAGGCAGCTCCTTGCCCCCCTCATCCACCTTCTACCAACATCTAGGATCTGAGTGGCCGCAGGGACTCAGAACCATCATCTGGACCAAGCCCTCTCAACCCAATGCCAGCCCTTGCCACCAGAGGGTCTGGTCCTTCACACAGTGAGAGGTCTAGCCGCTCTGCTCAGCTGCCTCCTGTCCTGGGCTCAGGCCAGTCCTGGATCTGAGGTTCTCAGGCTGCCTCGGATCCCCTGTCCACCTTCCTGCTAAATCTTGCCCAAAGGACAGCGCCATGTGCCCAGCTCTTGGCCCAGGTAGGGCAGGGGGTCGCGATGGCACGAGCTGCGGCCACAGCGGCAGCAGAGGGTCAGGCCCAGAGGGTCAGGCGGGGGAGTCAGGTGAGGCCTGCGTCCTAGCAGGCAGCCGCCCGGGCAGGGCGGACCTTCCGCCGCAGAAGAGTTCTGGTGGTGGTGGTGGGGGTTCGGGCGGAATCGCCGCGGGGCAGGCCCTGGTTTCGGCGGTGGGCACCTCCCCCGCCGGGTTCGGGAGAAGGGGGCCCTCGGTGTGGGGCGGCGCGGCCGGCTCACTGCTCCCGGCCCCCGGCCCCCGGCGGCAGCGGGCGCGGGGCGCGGCTGCGCTCGCCGTCCGGCGTGCAGGCCTTGGCAGACAGCGCCCTCTCGCGGCCCGAACGGAAGGCCGCCGTGACGGTCACCAGGTAGGCGGTACCGGGCGCCAGGCCCTGCAGGGTGGTGCTGTTGCGACCCGCGGGCACCTCCAGGCGCTGCGCCTCGCCGCCCAGAAGCGGCCCGACCTGCACGTGATAGCCCAGCACCGCGGCGGGGCCCAGCGCCGGGGCCCAGGTCACCCGCAGGCTGCGCGGCCGGGCGTGCGAGATGACGATGCGCTCTGGCCCGGCCTCCTCTGGAGAGGTGGAGAGAAGGGAGGGGGAGCGCACGTGAGCTGGGCGGACCCTCAGGCCCCGCCCCCGCCCCGCGGTCGCGGCCGCCCCACCCCACCCCAGCCCGCCCTCCACGCCCAGCTCACCCGGCAGCGTGTGCACCCGCAGGTACTGCGGCCTCACCAGGCGCACGTTTGACTCGGGCACCAGAGCCACATCGTAGTCCGTGTCAGGGGCGAGGTCGACCCAGGCCCAGCCCGTGGCGTTCCCGGGTAGTTGCTGGCGACGCACAGTCCCTGGCTCCGCGCTGGGTGCCAGCTCCAACACGTAGTAGCCAGAGCCTTGGGTCAGCAGGGGCGGCCAGGTCAGGCGGAAGCCGCTGGACGTGACCTCGGAGGCACGGAGCTGCTGTGGCCGCATGGCCTCTGCGGGTGGTGCATGGGGTCAGGCTTCCTCTTGCCCTGCATGGGGCCCCGACTTCGGACTCAGGGAGGCCCGGGCAGGGAGAGGTGGGGACCTGGAGCACTAGGGAGCCAGGCTCCGCAATGCCAGCTGTGCTCATGACCCACACACCGGCGACGACAGTGCAGTCGCCCACTTGGGACGCCACCTGGCGCTTCCCTGCCTGCCTCAGCCATAAACCCGGACAGGTGAGGAGGTATAATGGCCACTTCCTGTCCACTCCAGTGGCCTGAATAAGGGCCCCTCAAAGGTAGTGTCTGAGAATAGAGCACCAGCCACGCCCCAGCCCGAGTGGCCAGCACAGGTGTGGTCAGCTCAGCTCTGGAGAGTCAAGGCAAAGGGGCGCCATCGGTGCAGCCAGAAGATGGGAGGCCATGCGTGGGTGGGTGGACACCCTGAGGAGTGGTGATGTGACAACCCCAGGAGGAGCTGTACATGGGGTCACAGTACTGCCTGCCTCAGGTTTCTTGGAGGGGGGCTCCTGGGTGGGACCCCCAAATGTGCATTACTCCTGAGCCTGTGACCCCACGTGGCCCCATCTGAGTGACCATGCAAGCACATAAGGTTGATAAATGTCTGGGCAGGATTATGCCCATTGGGATCCTGATGCTTCCTCCTTTAATGCTGGGTGCTACAGCAGTCAGCCTGGCACTCATCCTCCTGCCCATCCCCCCATATGCAGACCCCACCCTACATACAGCCTCACTGCCCTGCAGCCTTGGGTCTTTCCTGTCCAGCTGCTTGCCTTTCCTCCTGCTGTCCCCTGTGGGCTCAGCTGCAGTTGACTCAGGGGCTACCAGGGGCCCATGTCCCTGGGGGAAACCTTTGGGAGGACCCCCACCCCTTTGCAATCCAGTCCAACCCCTTCCGGTTTTTGGTGGATGATTAACCCACAGGCAGAGACTTAGGAAGAACCCTGGGGTTAGTGGCATTTTTCAGTGGATAGAGCTGGCTGAACCAGTAATCAGGCTGTTCATCTCCAGCCCCTCTCACTGTGAGGTTTCCCTGGGGGTGGAGGGTGCCAAGGGTGGTCCCTAAGAAAGTTGGTGGGGAGCTGCTAGCCCCTGCAGTGGGCCCTGCCTGCTCTAGCCTTCTCTCCAGCAATCCTAAAAACCACCATTGGTGTGAACCCACTCACACTCCTCTGTGACGGTCCCTACCCCTGGGGTAGTAGGGCCTAAGCTCTGTGGGAGGCAGTCCTGGCCCTTCCTGACCTTGCTCTCTCATTCCCAGGCATGGTAGGACTTGACACACATACAGGAGTCTGTGCTGTCCATCTGCAGAGTCCTGGGGCTTGTACCCTCCCTCTTCCTCTCATGTACCCACATCCCACCAAATGCAGCCCCTTGGTCTCCTGGCCCACTTCAGGCCCCCAACTGATGGGTAGGTCTCCTGGCCCACTTCAGGCCCCCAACTGATGGGTAGGCCCATCATCAGAGAACCCCACCTGGAGGTGTTTACTCAAGCCTGGCTCTCTGTCCTGCTGCAGCCCAGGCAGGGGGGCCTACGGGGCACACAGTTGGAGCTGTCCCTAAAGGATACTCAGAGAAGCCATGTGTGTCACCTCCCTGCTGGACCCCCAACCCACACTGACTCCAGAGCCCTGGCCCCTGCTCCAGGCACTCCAGTTCCTCTCACCCCACCTCTTCCTGGGGCCCTTGCTGGGGTCTCCCAGGCCCTACCAAGAATGGATCCCGTCAGCTCCTGGGCAATGATGTGCAGGTCATCGACATCCACAAACTGCAGGTGCTTCTCAGGAGGGGCCGAGGCAGCAGCTGACAGCTCCAGGAGGTTGCCACGGCCAGTACTGACGATGAAGACAGTGACACCCAGGTCCTTCAGCTCCTGCATGGGGGGCCCCACGGGGTCGCTGGAGCCGCCGTCTGTCACCCACACCAGCACTTTGGGCACCCCTGGCCGGGCCCCTGCCACCTCTGCAAACAGCTGCTCCTTGGCGTAAGCCAGCGCCAGGCCAGTGTTGGTGTCGCCCATGCGCTGAGCTGCAGCCCGTATGGCATCCTGGACAGCCTCACCTGAGCTGTGCTGGCCGAAGGGGAACTCGGTGTACGGGCGGCTGCCCACATGTACCAGGCTGGCACGCAGAGCCCCGGGGCCCAGGGGCAGCAGGGCCACCAGCTGCCCCAAAAACTCCCGAACTCGGGAAAACTCATAATGAGACACGCTGGCAGAGCTGTCCAACAGAAACAGCAGGTCCCCCTGGGGGGCTGAGGCTGGGGCGCCTGGGGGAGAGGGGAGAGTTCAGCCCCAGGTGGTAGCCCCCAGAGAGCCCCACACCCAGGGCAGAACCCCCAGGGCCTGAGCTTTCCTGAAGCTGGAACTTGCCCAAGTAGGCCCTGAAAGCCTGCTTCACCCCACCCCCAAAGGTCCTGACAGTGGCACCTGTGGGGGAACAAGGGGAGGGGTCCTGAGCCAATAAGTGGCCCACAATCTCAGTAGGGTCTAGCTCTGCCCCCTGGCCATGTACCTGGGGTGCTCTCTGGGCTCAAATCTTATATGTAAAGGAGAGCTAACCCCTCAAAGCCCCAGCATCCTCCCTTTGCTCAGCAGACTCTGTGCAGGGTGGAGCCAAGGGTCCCGGCCCAGCCCCTAGGAGTATGAGTGGACAGGCTTGGGTCACAGGGGGTTCCTTCCCTCAGGCTTGGCTTCCAGAGAACCAGCCTCCAGGCTGGAGCTCAGGCCCACAGCCCTGCCTCTAGGTAAAGCAACTAGTGTGTGTCAGGGGGCACAAAGCAGCTGGGGAGACTGGGCACTGAGGGGGACAGAGAATGATCACAGCCGGTGCAGCCAGGCTGGAGTCGTGACCCCACTTACAGATGATGTCACGCCTCCTCCCGAGCCATCCCCTGCTCCATCTGGACCCAGGAAGTGGTTACCTGCTGCAGCAGCCTGAGGCCCCCCCCACCCCTCCCAGGCCTTCCCCCTCCTCCCGGCACCCCTTCCACCACTGGGCCAAGGGCTGACAGGATTCTCTTCTGTGCCTTGCGGCCTGTTTTCCCCAATCCAGCCCTCTTACCATCCCATCCCTCATCCCAAGGAGAAAAAAACTGAGGCAGAGACCGCCTCCCCGACAGACACCTCCCCCTACCTTTCCACACGCCCCACCCCCCTAATCTGGTGCCTGCCTCGCAGCCCGGGGCACCTGGACCCGCCCACCGCAGGTGCGTGGGGTACCCTGCGGCGGTCCGGACCCAGCGGGCCGCAGCGGGAAGGCTAGAGGTGCCCTGCGCCGGCGGCCGGGGGCAGGGGCGCCGCCCGAGCTGGACTGCAGCCCGCCGCCTGCCTCACTCACCACGTTCGGCGCCGCTCCGCGCCAGCGCCAGCCGCAGGCTCAGGGCCAGGCTGAGCGCCTTCCAGGCCAGCATCGCGCGCTAAGGGAAGGGGCGCGCTCGTCCTCCGCTCTCGGCTCGCTCTCTCGGGGACTGCAGGGCGCGCCGCCGCGCAGGCCGGACCCGGCCCCGCCCCCTGGGGCCCCGCCCCCGAGACCCAGGCCCCGCCCCCGGGAGCACAGGCCCCGCGTGCAGAAGCGCACAGACTCCGGGAGGCTTGCACGCCGACAGACCCGGGCGGGCAGCGACACGCCGCGCTCCAGAGCTGTGACCGCGGCACCCACGCGTGGACGTGCAGACACACATCCCCACCTCTCTGTCCTGGTTGGGAGGCCTCGGGCTCCGGGCTGTCCCCTGCCCCTGGGCGGGAGCAGAGCAGGGAACTATGACGCTGGGCACCCCCCCAAGCCCACCGCCCGTGACCCCTCAGTGCTAGTAGTCCCTGAAATCAGGCCCAAGGGCAGTCCAGGTGTGCGACGGGGCTGGGGGTGACACCCAGAGCAACCTCAGGCTAGCGAGGTCCAGGCCCTGGACTCACTTCTACCACAGGGCTGAGAGAAGGGTAGGCATTGGAGGCTGGACACTTAGAAAGAAAACAGGGCATTGGGAGGGGCAGAGGCCAGAAGGACACAAAGCCCCCTACTCCACCTGACTCCCTGGAAGAAGAGACTTAGGAGCAGGGAATGGCTGTTCAGGCCCTGTCCAGTGTGACCATGCTGGAATGATTGTTGTTCTCATATCCCCTGCCCAATGAAGGGCCCAGGGCCTAACCCCAGATCAAACGCCAGGACCAAGGGCAGGCCCCCAGCCCTCTGGAGGGACCCATGAGCAAGCCGGGAACCTTGCCATCTGGGATTCTGGTGGGGCCAGGCCAGGCATGGCTGACTGCAGGGGGCACCCTGGGTACCACTTTGGCCTTCAGGGCAGATTCCCTACCCTTAGGTGGGGCAGGGCAAGGTCTTCCAGGCAGGAGCTGAGGGTCCAGATGAGGTCCCTCAGTACTGGTAAGACCACTGCCCTCTCCCAGCCACTGTGTGGAGCCGGGAGGGCACAGGTCCCCAGTGCGAGGTGGCAGTGGTGCCTTTGCCAGGATGTCCACTCCCTTCCCCACTCTGCAGGAGGATGCTCAGCAGCAAGGACGGATGGGACTCAATGGTTTTCCTTCCTCCCTTTATGGCAGGTGAGACACTCTGTTAGACAGGCTGGAGCTCCAACTTTGCCTAAAAAAGGAAGTGGCTCAGCCAAGCTGGAGGAGCTGGGGCAGGAACGAGCGAGAACTGTGTCCCCGCTGCCCCCACCCCCTCAGACGGAGTCTTGGCAGTGCTGGTGCTGGCTCAGCTCCACAGACCTCAGGCTGCTGTTGGGACCAGAAACTGCCTGGTGCTTCCGCCTGGGCCCCGTTGAAGGGGGTGGGACACGGGCTTGGTCCCCTGAAGTCCGGGGCGTGCCTCCCAGGGGGGCCTTGCCTGGCACCCAGCCCTGAGACAAACCAGGCAGACCAGGGCTGCAGCTGGCGGGGACACTGAGTGGACGCCAGGGCCAGGTGGTGGCAGCTGGGGGCTGGGGCTTCCGCCAAGAGCCAACCCAGGGGGCTCCGGGGTTGAGGTACCCAGGTAAACATGTGCGAACACCTCGTGGCTCATCCTCCCTCTTACTGGGCACCCACTGTCGGGGGCAGGGAGCTGGGCCATGGTGGGCTGCTGCCCTGTGGTGAGGCAGCAGCCACTTTGCTTGTTCCCCAACCCCTGTGGAGCCAGCAGAGCCTGGTCACACTGTGGCCTGTGCTGCTGGGCTGACAGAGAAGTTTCCCTCCCTTCTGGAAAAACTGAGCGGGTCTTCTTGGCCACAACTCAGGCCCTCAAGGAAGCAGCCGCCCTCCTCCCTCCAGCCTCTCCTACCAAGGGAGAAAGGATGAGAGGCCCAGTGTGAGGATGGGTCTGCTGACGCCCCTGCCTGGGCTTGGCTGAACTCAGCCACCAGCCCCAGTAGAGTTCCTTTTCAGTTCTTCGGCTCATTCTTCCTGCTCATGCTGAGCTCTTACCTGACCCCTGGGAGATGGCCCCCTCCCCCCTGCCTGCATCTGGTCAGTTCTACTCCCCCAGCCCCTGTACTGCCCTGAGGCTCTCCTGGCCACACTGACCCTGCTGCCAGCATCATGGCAAGTCTCATTCCAGTGTCCTGCACTCCTCAAGGGGAGACACAGGCAGATGGAGGGTCCCCAGGGAGAGCAAGGGTCAGCCAGGAGTGTAATAGTCGTCAGGGTCAGGCCTGTGCTTGAGGCAGACGCCAGAGGAAGCACAAACATAATTGTCCGGAAACCTCTCAGAAGAAAGACAGGCTGGGAGGCCGGGGGGTTGAGAAGGACACAGTGAGCCAGGACACAGCAGGCCCTGCCCACCCGCCCTCTTCCTCCCCCAGGCCTGGCCCCTGCCTGGGCCTGGTGTGACTGAGGCGGGCCTCCCCCACTCCCCCACCCCGCAGCCTTGGCCCAGTCTGAGAGCCCCAGAGCATCACTTCCTGGCACTGGCCCATCCCATCCCACTGGTCCACAGGCAGGTGGAGGGGGTTCCATGAAACCCAGGGACATTGCTCTCTGAAGGCCCTGGCCCTGCCCCCACTGGTTCCACGGAACAGTCCCTCCTCCGCACAGACCAGGCCTCTGCAGAGAAGAAGGGCCTTTTGTCCCTAGCTCACTGTGGTCATGTTGACCCTCAGGAAAGGGCAGTTCGCAAGGCCTATGACCCCAGCCTGAGGGCACTCTGGGCCTAAGGGGTGGAGCAGTGTGGGCCCCTTCCCTCACCAGTGGGGCACCCTGTGCTTCTAACTTTCATGTGTTTGTATCTCACATAGATGTACCCATGCACATTACTTGAGGACACTGAAAGAGGAACAGGGGTTGCTATGGTCCTGAGTTGGGGGTGTGGGACAAGCTGGAGGCCCCAGATCCCACCACATGGTAGCTAGTGGGGCAGCGGGTGAGGGCAGCAAGAGAAGCAGGTCCTCTCAGAAGGGAACTTGGGCCATGCTGCCACTCACCCAGCTGCCCCACCCACACATTCTTCTAGACTCCACCTGCTCGTTCATGGTCAGGGACATGCTAGCACCTAAAGGACTGGTCCTGAGGGTCTGCAGGTCCTGTTGTCTCACTCCGCAGGAGCCCAGGCCAGCCCTCTGTGGTCCTACAGCTGAACCCCACTCAGGGCGGGCAGCCTGGGCATTAGGTGGGTATCACCCTGTCTGTGTTCATCCCAGCAAGTCTGTGCTGGGGCCAACCTCATGCCAAATTCTGCATCGGGGACATGCAGGCACCCTGTCCTCCGAGGGCTGCCAGGCTGGAAGGGGGATAAGCATGCTTGCCAAGATTCAAGTCTACTTATTTTCCCTGTACCAGGTGGGCATGAGCTACAGGAAGTGCCAAGACCCTAGGGTGGAAGCTGGCTGGTGTGTGTAAGGGCAGTAAGGAGGCCTGGGGGCAGAAAGGGTGGGGAAGGTTGTAGGGCTTTCATGGGCAAGGCAAGAGCCCATGCCATGTATGGGGCAGGGTTGATGCCAGGGTCCTAATGCTACTCATCTAAGGGGCCCCAAGGTAGTTGCCATCTTAGGTAGATGCTAAAGGACAGGGGAAGGAGGCAGAAATGAAGGCCAGCTTCCAGGCTCCTGAGTGCGTAGCTTGTGCAGAGACCTGAGTAGTGTGCCTTTCCTGCAGTGGGACCCCAGCTTTTGTTCCCTCTGCTGGAAATTTACAGGAAGATAATCACCATACCCAGCCCCAGCCCCAGGCAGGGTCCAGGCCAGTTTGGATTGGTAAGCAGAGAGCAGGGAGGGACAGACCAGTGTCAATACTTTGGTAGGGGCTCCCCAGAGATCAGGATAGGGCCCTGGGGGCAGAATGAGGAACTTAGCCTTCAGAGATAGCACTACGCAGCTCACTCACCTATTCCAGCCCAGAACCCCTTGCCTAGCCCGCATGCCTAGATGGGAGCAGGGCTTAGACCAGGTGTGTGGCTGACAGGAATGAACTGGCCAAATCCCCAGGACCCCTACTAGCTGCCACCATTGTCTGAGGGTGTGCCTGCAAACACCTGAGCTCCCAGGAAATACTTCGTGAATGAATAAATGATCTTGGGCAGGTCCAGGAGCCTTATGGAGCCCAATCTCCTGATCTGTGGGGTTGGAACCATGTCTCTGCCTGGGGTATTAGGGAAAGCAGACAGAGGGACACATGCACATGCACTCACACAGGCGCACACTATGGAGACCCCTCCCCCACGACCAGGAACACTCTTACAGGGCAGGGATCTGGGCACCCGGGAAAAAAGCATTTGTTGCCCAAAGTAGAGGTCTCTGCCTGCCCCACCAGTAACTAAAGGCCACCGCCCTTGACTTTCCCCCACTGGACCTCTAAAAGCCAACTGCTGAGCCCCTTCTGTTAACCTCCTACAGCGCCCCCACAGGTTCTCCTTTTGTGAGTGGCTGTGCAGAGCTGGAGCTGAGGCAGGTCATCCCTGGGGTCAGTTAGAGGCCATGCAGTGCCCCTGGGGGAGGCCTGGGAAGTTGGGACACACCTTAGGAACCCGAGGTTCTGGCAGCTGAGCTCCCCATGAAGGCCTCCCCCCTACCCCCCCACCAGGCCCAGCTGTTGTTTTGATGACTCTGGGGCCAGACAGATCCTCAGGAGAGTCCTCATCTTCGAAGCCTAGCCAGAGCCTGCCCAACCTTGGGCAGGAGGGGAAGGAAGGCGGCTTCAGACCAGGGGAAGCTCTCCTTGGGCGCTGGGCAGCCGGCCAGGCCCCTGTCTGACTGGGCGCAGACAATTGGAAAACCCCAAGAACTCCTGTGGGATCTAAGCCAGCCACACACCGAGCTCTGCTCAAGGCCACGGAACAACCCCTGATCCTTGTCATAGCCTAAACCCTGAGCTCTGGCCCTGCCACTCACACAGAGACCTGCCGACAACATGGTATGCTAGATCCTTTAAAAGGTCTTTCAGCTAACCCTAGATTCTGGACAAATAACAAGATACACATTTTAGTAGTTTTTTTTTTTTTTTAAGTAATCTGTACACCCAACATGGGGCTTGAACTGACAACTCTGAGATCAAGAGTCACATGCTCTACTGACTGAGCCAGCCAGTTGCCCCAAGAAACACAGTTTTAAGACACTGCTGGGCTTACAGGGAAGTAAATATCTTCTAAGGTTCCCCCCAAATTAAAAACACTAAAAATAAATAAACAGAAGAATAATGAACAGAAACTCAGGAAGACAAAAGGAAACAGGTGGGGTATCAGGGAGGCCCCTCGACGAAGGGATGGGGAGCCACAGGTGCAATTACAGAAGCTGGCCCAGGACCCAAGCCAGGCCCAGATAGGGCATGCCGTGCAGAGGGAATCCCTCCTGGAAGGACATGCCTGCAGGATGCTCACAGGTGCAGGTTGACAGTGGAAAATGAGCATCCATTCAAAGAAACACTATACTGTTAGTGAGAATCAGCAGAAACAACAAATAACAGATTCAGACCCCCAGAGAGTAAGAAATTAGAATTGTTAGGTACAGAATATAAAATAACTGTGGGTAGGGGCACCTGGGTAGCTCAGTCAGTTGAGCATCTGCCTTCAGCTCAGGTCATTATCTCGGGGTCTTGGGATCAAGCCCACATGGGGGTTCCCGCTCAGCTGGGAGTCTGTTTCTCTTCTGCCTCTGAGCCTTCCCCCCACCTCGTGCACTCTCGCATTCTCTGTCTCAAATAAATAAATAAATAAATAAAATCTTTAAAAAAATAACTGTGGGTGAAATGCTCAAGAAATTGAAGCAAAACTGGAATCCCAAAATTGAGATGCACGGAGACTCTCTCCCATCTGATGAGATTTGAATAAGAAACAAGTATAACTTTTTGATATAATAAAATAACTTAAAATTAATTAAATGAATGAGCTAATTGGCAGATTAGACATTAGACACAACCAACGAATTAGTGAACTGGAAGAAGATAAAGAAATTGCTCAGAATGCAGCCCAGAGAGCCAGGAAGACAAAAATACAAGAGACAGGCAAGTGGACACCAGGAGGAAAGGGGAAGAGATGCTCCCAAAAAAGAATGCAAACAATCAACGAGAGGCCAATTTGGTGACATAGGTAACGGCTGAGAATTCTCTAGAACTGATGGGAAGCACAGTGTATACTGAATGGGTGAATAAGAACACATCCACGGCTAGAAACATGCTTAAAGGGCAGCCTGGGTGGCTCAGCGGTTTAGTGCCGCCGTCAGCCCAGGGCATGATCCTGGAGAGCCAGGATCGTGTCCCAGTCCGGCTCCCTGCATGGAGCCTGCTTCTCCCTCTACCTGTGTCTCTGCCTCTGTGTGTGTGTGTCTCTCATGAATAAATAAATAAAATCTTTAAAAAGAAAAGAAATATGCTTAAAGCCAAAGATTGCAAAAGATAGAGAAGATCTTAAAATTATCCAGAGAGACTGAGCTCTTAACTCTGGCACCTGTCTAGATGCTAGCCCAGGTCACAAGCCGAGCCCTGACCCCCAGCCCAGGTTGAACCCTGCAAGCCCTGGGGCTGTTGGCCACTGCTGAGCTTCTGGAACTATGTGCCTCTGGCGGAGTGTGGAAGTCTCCCGCGCAAGTCTCAGCACCGGTGGAACCCTCTGCAGACCCACTGACTGACCAGACAAGGGGCCGCAGGGCTGCGGGACAGAAGCCAGGAAGGCCATCTTTTTCTGAGCCTGGCCATGCGCCCCTACTCTGAGAGGCATTTCCCTCCTCCCTGGGGGCTTCCCGGTTCCTCGCAATGACAGGGAACTGCGGGGATAGGGAGACCTTGGGGACAGGCGGACCTCGGTCCGGGGGAGTCCGGTGCCATCTCGCGGCCACTCCAAGCACTGCGCACGAAGCCCCGAGGTAGGCCCGCAATTTTCTAGGACGGAACCTGGACGCAGACCCCGCGATTGCAAGCCGGGGGCTCCCTCATGGGGCGGGGGATTTGGAGGTCTCGTCCTATGGAGGGGCATCTGGGGTCACACCCAGGCGCAGAGCTGTTCCTCCTCGTCGGGGTGGCGTCCCACCCGCCCACGGTCGCTGGACCCCTGGTGGCGGCGAGGTCCAGGGGGCCAAGCTGGGGGCGGCAGCAGCGTGCGGAGGCGCCGGGCCAGGCGGGTGCGGACGGCGGAAGCGAGCACGAGCAGAGGAGGCAGCGAGAGGAAGCCGAGAACGATGAGTGCCGCGGAGCCTCTATCCGACAGCAGCGTGCGGCACGCGGGGCGAGGTGCCGGGTGAACCTGGGGGCGAGGCGGGCAGTCAGGCAGGGCGGCGAGCGGCCAGAAGCAGGTGGCTCTGCGGGGGCCTGGGGGCGGGGCCCGAAGTCGGGGGCGGGGCCGTGGGGCGGGGCCTGGTAAAGGACTGGGGGCTGGAGTAGGTGGACCCAGCTAGGCGCGCGGTCAGTTAGCCCCTGAGGGGTGGGACCTGGGCCCAAGTCTGAGGGCTTGCGGGGTGGGCTGGCTGGGCCCCGGCATTAGTGAGTTGAAAATAGAAGAACCGGAGCCCAAGCAGCATATGACCTGCGCAGGAGGCCCTTGAGGGGAGGCTCAGAGCCTTGCACCGGATCGTCCCATCCCCACGGTCCTTCCGTGTCTGCTCTCCTGGGGCCCTTCCCTGTGTTGGCACTGACCTGGAGCTCCTTCCCGGGGCTCTCACCGGACGCATCACCTTCCCTTTTGCAGCCTTGCAGTCTGTGCCCCTCCCCCGCCTCTGACCGACCCCTTCCCCCCTTCTGACCGACCAAACCAGAGCTCATTGCACGTGAGGAAGTCCAGCCCAGGGCAGGAGCAGTCTACAAGGGGCTGTGGGTGCGCGTAGGGGTGGCGGACTGGAGAACTTTGGCAATATCTCCACCTTCTCTTCCTGGGACCTCCCTCTTCTTCCCCCCATGCCCAGCTGTCCAGGCCCTGGTGGCCCTTGGTACAAGGCTAGGGGGCCTCGGAAGGGGAGGGAGCAGGTCTGATCCAGTGACAAACAAAAGCTCTTCTTTTGCTGTGGCTGCGGGGTGTGTGTGTGTGTGTGTGTGTGTGTGGTTGGCAGAAGCAGGGGCTTACCAGGGAGGGACACAGATGTCTCTGGGACAAGGGGGCCATGCTGGGAGGAGGGAATTCACCTAGAGCCCCAGGGCCCACACTTCTCAGGACCCCCACTCCCTAGGGCCCCAGCCAGCCCCCACCCTGCCCATGGATGGCTTAGCTCACCCTTGAGTGGCACAGGAATCCCAGGTACACGATGGCAGCTGCTGGCAGCAGTACTAGCACGAACACAGTTGCAGGCAGCAGCAGGTGCAGCAAAAGTCTGGCCAGGGCTTGGCCAGGCAGCAACAGAGTCCCAAGGCCTCGGACAGCCAGCCCTACCCACCCTGGGGACCTCAGGGCTGAGGCCTGGCTGTCAGGAAATCTTCCCGGCAGCATGGGTGCTGTGTCTGAAGTGCCCCCTCCCTCATCCTCCTCTGTCTCCTTCTCCTGTTCACTCATGCTCTTGCAGGCAACACACCTGGTGGGTTCACAGAGGTATTCAGATGGCAGGACTTAGGTCTTCAGGTCAGACTTCCACCTAGACCCCAGCAACCTTAGAGGACCCAGATGGGGGAGAGCACGCTGGCCCACGTAGGTGCAGCTCTGACCATCAGTCTCTGAGGTCACACCCCAGCCTCAGTTTGCCCTGCTGCCAGGCTGGGCTTCCCTCTGCCAGGCGACTACAGCTCCAGCCCTGCTCAGTCTCTGCAGCCAGCTCCTGTGTGTTCTGGTCAGGGCTGCACAGCTGTCCTAGCTCTGGGGGCCCTCCTCCCTCCTGGTCCCACCCCCTCCTCGCTTCCAGCTCCCTCTCACAACGACTTCATTTCATAGGTCTTGACTCTGACAACTGCCCCATCAGTTGCCCCTGTGTTGAGGTGGCCACCCACTGCACTTCCTGACCTTAGTCCCTGCTGGTGCCCTCATCCCCAAACCTGGCCTCTGTCAGCCTCAGTAAAACAGGGAAAACACTGGGTGCCTAGACCGTAGGGGTGTTGAGAGGGCATGTGAAGCACTTAGTGCAGGACTTAGCACACAGTAGGCGCTCAGTAACAGCAGCTACGGTTATCAGCATCCTTTCTGTTGAAGCCTTGTCCATCCTGAAAACAGTGGGAGTGTGCATTTTGTTATTTCACCTGGGGAGAACGCATTCCCAGGTACTCCGTAAACCCCAACTAATTTCCCTCCAAATTACTAAAATGCTCTGAGCTCCTAACAGATGTTAGGTTTTTCTTGCATAGCATTTGGCATTTTAAAAACCGCTTACATAACTAGCTGACATTCAAAGAGTAGGTTGCCTGTGAGCTGAATGAACAAGCTGTGCGATCAGGTATGAGCATCTCCCCTTCACTCCTTCTCCCACCATTGGCTTTATTACATCCAACTTCTAACATTTTCCAGTGTGTAAATTCCCTTTGGACACAAATGAATGGTGGAGGATGGCAGTCAGTGCAAGCAGGTTTAAGGAATGCAAGCCTAATACATGCTCCTGTGAGAATGCCAACTGAGGTTCCCTGCAACACATGCCAAGCCCTGTTGCTCGACACACACAATTGTTTTCACAGGCATAAACATAACAAGATCTTATAGTGGCTGTTTATTTATTCAGATAATGAAATGAGGGTAAAAAAATGTTGCAAACAATACTGTTCAGATGGATGCAGAGTTCAGGTGGAAAAGGTACCAGCCAAATCTCCTAAGCTCCACCCTCTGCTTGGTCAGTCTTGCATTTATTCGCTCATGCTATAAGCACCCCTGAGCTCCCTCAGTGTGCCAGGACTGCTCTAGGCCGGGATGCCATAGGCCCAATGTGGGCCTCTGCTCTTCAGGGGATTGTTCTGTGTGGGTGCCCCAACAGGCCTGCATGCATTTATAGCTGAGTGAGGCAGAAGTTGGGATGACCCGCCACACAGCTGGCCCTCACAGTCTCCTGCCTTCAGGAAGGCAGTTTCTAGGCTTACCTGGGTCTCACGAGGTATTGGATTTTCCACCCGTCCTCCCAGGGTGCGGTGTCCACGGAAGTAGCTCTTCCATATCAGGGCTCCTGGGCACCCCACCCCCACCCCCCCGCGGCCTGTCAAGGGATGCAGGGAACTGATACCTCCGCTCCCTTGCTTTGGCTGGCCACTTAGGTAGTACCTACCCTCAAGGGGCTCCCTACTTTCCATAGTGTCACCCAAGTTGCTGAGCATCCATGGTAAATCAATCCTGGTGTGGAGGAGTTTACCTCCACAGCCTGGAATCAGGAGAGAAGCCAAGCTCTAGCCCCAGAGGTGGTCTTAGCCAGCAGGGACAGGAGTAGGGGATGAGGAGCAAGACCTGAGGGAGGGACCCAAAGGAAGGCATGTGGGTGCCTCCCTGGGGCAAGTCATGGCACATCAGAGGCTGTGGGCGTGTTTCTGCCTGCCTGGCCTTTGTTTCCCTGGAGGGAGGCCAAGCCAGGAGCCCTGGCAATTGGCAGGGGAGGAAAAGTGCTGGAGCAGGGACTGCTGCCAGCAGGCGGGGTATCCTCTTAAGTGGCTGGGTAAACAGTGCATAGAAGTGGCCCTGACCCTGGCGCAGGGGGAGCACTGCTATCCCCACCCCACAGCCTTGGTTCCAGCCTTCTAGCCCTTCGCAAGCAGCCCCACCTCCACTCTTTCAGAAGGTGTTTCATGAGAGGGCTGTCAGGCTGTGGCTTGGCCAGGAACCACATGGAGAGGACCCCTAGTTGGATGACAGAGTCCCAGGGTGGACTCCCTTTAGGGGTAACTAGGAGCTAAACCCTTCAGAAGGCTAAGTGGTAACCTGGTCCCTGGGGAATGGTGGTGGTGGTGGGCAGTTCATATTGGCCTGAGGACACATGGACAGGGGCTGGACAGGGGTCTCCAGTATCCATGAAGGATTCTTGTTCTTCCCAGATGGACTCTGGAAGCTCCCAACCAGGGGGGAAGGACATGACAGAGGCAGGAGGTGAGCAGGAACTTCGGTGGGTGGAACTGGGCTCAGAGGAGGCCCTGGGAGCCAGGACAGAGGGGCCCAGTGACCCACAAGCCTGGGGCCTCCTGCTGCAAGCTGTGTGGAGGGGTCACCTTGGCCTGGCCAGGAAGCTACTGCGTCAAGGGGCCAGCGTGGAAGAGAGGTGAGCCCCAGGGTTGGACCAAGAATCTTCACCAGGGCGGGGTTGGTGGGGGTCCCTTGTCTGGGCCCGGGGGAAAGGGCCCCTCTACCGGCGCCCCTGCCCGCGGCCACGCCAGCCTCGTTGCCCACAGGGACCACAGGGGCAGGACCCCGCTCCACCTGGCGGTGCTGCGCGGCCACGTGCCCCTGGTGCGTCTGCTGCTGCAGCGAGGGGCCGCCGTGGGAGCGGCCGACCACGCGGGGCGCACTCCACTCCACGAGGCCGCCTGGCATGGGTCCTCGCGGGTGGCTGAGCTCCTTCTGCGGCGGGGGGCCCTGGCGGCGGCGCGCTCGGGGGCTGGCCTCACCCCGCTGCACTGGGCCGCGGCGCTGGGCCGCACGCTGCTGGCGGGGCGCCTGTTGGGCGCGCCGAGCCCGGGCCCCGCGTTGGCGGATGCGCGCGGCTGGACGGCTGCGCACTGGGCGGCTGCGGGCGGACGGCTGCCGGTGCTGGAGCTCCTGGCGGCTGACGGCGCTGGCCTGGACGGCGCCCTGCTGGTGGCGGCCGCTGCTGGGCGCGTGGCGGCGCTGCGCCTCCTCCTAGCGCTCGGGGCGCGGGTGGACGCCCGGGACAGCGCGGGGACCACGGCGCTCGGCGTTGCGGCGAGTCTGGGCCGCAGGCAGGTACATCGCAGTGTGTTTGTCCAGTGTGTCTGCCGGGAGGCCACAGTCAGGCGGGCACCTGGGCAGGTGGAGCGGGACTGGAGGGTAGGAACAGGGTGGGGAGAGGTCGTTGTCAGGAGCCAGAAAGCTGCATTGACTGTGTCTCCCGTTTGTAACCTCTCTTGGGAGCCTGGGGTGGGGGAGCATGCATGGCCGGGCATTCGGACTTCATGCGGGTGACTGGCAGCAGCAAATACATATGAGCACCAGGGCTATGCTTGAGTCCAGCAGGGCCCTGGGTAGTGAAGGGAGGCCATGGGCTGCTTAGTCTTGGATTTTATCTGAGGATGTTTAGGAGGACAGGTGGTTGTCAGAGTGGAATCTCCCCAGGGTGGCAGAGGGGCTGGCTCATTTTTACTAAATGGGGAAGCAGTGCAGAGAAAGAGGCTGTTAGGCGGGGGAAGCCAGATGACGTGCGGGTCAGATAGAAACTGTGACCCCAGCCCTTCATCTGCGTGGGCCATGGCCAACCTCTGCCCTCTCCTTCCCTTCTCTTCCAGGACATGGAGGTGCTGCTTGACCATGGGGCAGACCCCAGCCTCAAGGACAGGCACAGTCGCTCTGCACTCCATAGGGCTGCTGCTGGGGGGCACCTGCCTGCTGCCCAGCTGCTAGCAGCCTGGGGAGTGGAGGTGGATGCTCGAGACTCATTGGGACTCACACCCCTACACCATGCTGCCCGGGGAGGCCATGCAGAGGTTGCCAGCCACCTCCTGGACAGGGGAGCGCAGGTCAATGCCACTGGATGGCTCCATAGCACCCCCCTTCACCTTGCCAGGGAGCATGGCCATGGCCCCACTGCAGACCTTTTGCTGAGCCGAGGGGCTAGCCCCACCCTGAGGACACAATGGGGTGAAGTGGCCCAGGACCTGGTGTCCCTGGAGGCTTGCGCCAAGAGCTGCCCACCTTTTGCAGAGAGCAGGAGTGGGAGGGGCACATAGCTGCAGAGGCCCTGAGCTGGACAGAAGTCTCCTGGCTCCCACAGCCTTCAGTGCTCCAGGTTCCTCTCTTCTGGACTGAGGCTGCCTGCCTGCCTGCGGGGAGGACGGCTGAGAGGTTCCCGGAAGAGAAGGAAGCAGTGGCTTGAGCTCCAGTAATGAACCTGTGACTGCCCACTGCTCCCTGGGGGCACATCACCCCTACAGCTCCAGATTCCTCCACACTGTTTAGCAGAGAGCCTGAGTAGTGGCAGCAGATTTGAGTAAGATGTGGCAATCTCCCCTGAATCCACCCTAGGTTTGTCACCCGCAGCAGCTCTCACTGTCCATGGGGATGTTCTTCCTATGTCACGTGAGATCCAGTATCTGTCTTCTGGCATCCATTTGTTACACGGCCAAATTAGTGGCCACAGTTGCTTACATCTCCCCTCTGTCCAGGGCCTGCTCCCAGAATTGCTGTCTCCTCTCTCATACATCCAGTGGATATTCCCTCTGTCCTAAATTATCTAAGGTCAGGCACCAGACAACTAGAGGCAGGCCCTATGCACCAAGGACCACTGGGATATTGGACAAGCCAATCCCAAATGTTTCCCTTGCTCTGCCTTGTCTTTCCTGTGAGAACCCCTATAAAGGCTCTGGCCCGAGCTTTCTGCTTCTTCCTGCTTCTGCCTCCAAGGGACATTGGTGCCTCTCTTTGGCCCTGTAGGGCATGGCATGTCCTCTCGTCTCAGGAAACGCAAGTAATAAGATATGTTCTTTCAATGGTGTCAGCCTCTCCCTGTCATCACTCAGCCATTTCCATAAATTAAAACTCCTGTGGCACAATTGAAACAGAGGGACAGTTGTTTCTTATGGTCTACCTCTGGATCTTCATAGAAAATCATCACCATTATTCAATTTAAAACTATAGTTTTTCTGAGAGATGGCTTTATGGGACAGATTTCATTTTTCAAAAGAGTGTTGTGTGCCAAATTAGCGCCTCTGCTTACAGGCCATGGAAATGCTTGGATTTACATCCAGGGCAATAGGAAGACTTGAGGGAGTTTATGTAAATGTGACATGGTCTGATCTGCTCAGGCACCTGCCAAATACAAAGTTGATGTGCCTAGGGAAGGGAGGTACAGGGAAACCAGTGAGATAGTGGCACCTTGGCCACCAGGGTGGTATATGCAGGCAGAATTGGGCTGATACTGTGGGCAGAGCCCTCTGGACTTGCTGATGGACTGGACATGGGAGACCAGGGAGAGAGGGCATATCAGTGACTCCTAGTGAGACCTAGGGCTGAGCTGGAGGGGTGTGGAGAGCAGACACACAGGGGATAAGGGAAAGTGGGGACTGCAGTGACATCTTTGGGATCCTCAGGGAGGATGGTCTTCAAAGGCACAGGATGGCTGTACACCCAGCTGCCCAGCAGTCTGTAGGCTCTACCTTCAGAGCATACCCAGCACCCAACTGCCTCTCACCTTCTCCATTGGATCTACTATGGTCCAAGCCACAGTCAGCTTTGCCTGAAATGTAATGTTGCCACAGCTAAGCCAGCTTCCAGCGTAACTGGTTTTCCTGCTTGAGCACTTGCCTCCCTGCAGTCTGTTCTGCAAATGGCAGCTGTAAGTTTATTAAGTTGGATGATGCTACTCTCCTGCTCAGAATGCCCCCAGTGACTCTTCCGTTCACAAGGTGAAAACTCAGTGTCGCATATTGTATTGTCCAGATACCCTAGTGACCTCACCCAGCTCACATGCTCTCTTTTTTTTTTTTTTTTTTTTTAATATTTTACTTATTTAGGGCAGCCCCGGTGGCGCAGCGGTTTAGTGCCACCTGCAGCCTGGGGTGTGATCCTGGGGACCCGGGATAGAGTTCCACGTCAGGCTCCCTGCATAGAGCTTGCTTCTCCCCCTGCCTGTGTCTCTGCCTCTCTCTCTCTGTGTCTCTCATGAATAAATAAATAAAATCTTAAAAAATATATTTTACTTATGTATTCATGAGAGACATACACAGAGAGAGGCAGGGACATAGGCAGAGGGATAAGCAGACTCCCCTCAGGGAGCCTGATGCAGGACTCAATCCCCTGACTGGGATCACACCCTGAGCCAAAAGCAGACACTCAACCGCTGAGTGACCCAGGGGTCATTCACATCTTCTTTCTACAATGTGATCTCCATGTTCCTCCTGTGCAAATTAACAACAGAAAGCCTCACGAAAATATAGTTGGAGAGGTTCGGGTGGGAGAGGAGGCTCTCAGGCCCTACCACTCCTCAGCAACTGCTGACCCAACAAGAAGAGAGGGACCCTGCAGATGGGTGTTACTTCATCAGCTCAGCAGGAGATAGGAGGCTTTCCTTATCTCCCAGCAACAGCTCAGCCTGAGAGACCATAACAATCCAGCCAATGAGAGGCAGCCCCAGCCCAGCCAATGAGAGACAGATGCAGTTCATCCAGTGAGAGACAGCCACAGCCCTGCCAGCGAGAAGCCACTATACTTCACACTCTCAGTTTACTCCAGTGGACATTTTGTTTCTACCAGCTCCTTTGTTGTCTCAACTCCTCACTTTCCTCTATAAAATATCCTCTTTGGTTGTTCTCCGGGTATTGTAGTAACTTGCTTGTCCTGGACTGTAATTCTCTTTTCTCAAATAAACATATATATTATATAATATATATATATATATATATATATATTTATATATTTATATATTTTTTTCTGGTAAAACGACTGGCAATTTCATTTTATTTTTTTTAAACATTTTATTTATTTATTCATGAGAGACACAGAGAGGCAGAGACACAGGCAGAGGGAGAAGCGGACTCCCCGCAGGGAGCCCGATGTGGGACTCGATCCTGGATCTACAGGATCAGGCCCTGGGCCAAAGGCAGGCACTAAACCACTGAGCCACCCAGGGATCCCGCAATTTTATTTTTAATCTTAACATTCCCATCCAGAGCTAGACTCTGTCTTTGCCCTTTGACATTGAGTGAACTTTTGTGACTATTCAGGCTCCTGAAATGATGCTGTGCGGTTCTCTCAGGTGAGCAAAGAAGGAGATAAAGTATTACCTTGCCCTTCAGCCATTATGTATGGAATGACAGCCCTGAAGCCATTGTGCTGCGAGGAAGCCTGAATGCAGCATGGTAAATAACCAGAACATGAAGTCCTTTCAAGACCAAGGCCCTACACATCCTCACCAGTTTCCATCTCTGGCTTCTGACTTCTTACTGAAGTTCAGAGGTCCTTGGGACTCTCGTTTGCCTCACTCCCACCACACTGGTCTTTTGACTGTTCTTGACCACACCAGGTGTACTCCTACCTCTAGTCCTTTGCACTTGCTGACTCCTCTGCCTGCCATACTCTTCCTACAGATACCTGCCTGCCCCAATCAGTAACTCCCTTCTTTGGACCCTCTAATTTAAAATTGCACCGTCCCAAAAGGGAAAGCTCTTCTTTGAGTAGAATCCCAATAAATATGGAAAGAATGATGGGGCTAGAAAATCAACAATGAATGAACGCAAATTTGATGAGAAACTTTGTTGTCTCAAAGTGTGGTAGCCACAGAGGGGTGCTGCTTAGGTACCCATTCCAGACTGCACTCACCATTCAGGTTCAAGTCCACCACAGCATCTCTTAGCAAATGGTATGCTTCTCCTGGTGGCTCTAGACACAGGCTGAACATGGTGAAAGTACTGGAGTCTCCCATTTCTGCCTAACATGAGGCATCTCTAATAGGGATCTCTGCTCAGAACTACTGGGTGAGTGCACATGTTGTCTGATCTGCATCCTATCTGAGGCCTCTCCACTGTGAGAGAGCAAGCACAAAAATGGGGAGCAAAAGGGGGAGAGGGAGAAGCAGGGGGCTCAATCCCAGGACCCGGAGATCACGACCAGAGCAGAAGGCAGACATTTAACTGACTGAGCCTCCCAGGCACCCCTGCTTCCTCCCCCTTTTTTTTTTTTTTAAATTTTTATTTATTTATTTATGATAGTCACACACAGAGAGAGAGGCAGAGACACAGGCAGAGGGAGAAGCAGGCTCCATGCACCGGGAGCCCGACGTGGGATTCGATCCCGGGTCTCCAGGATCGCGCCCTGAGCCAAAGGCAGGCGCCAAACCGCTGCGCCACCCAGGGATCCCTGCTTCCTCCCCCTTAACAAACATTACATAAGACACCTCTGTACTCCTACCTCCATCTCAGGGACCTATAGGAAACCTTGTAATGAATCACAAAGAATTTCTCTACAAGCTACTTATTACTTACAACCAAGTGGTCAGAGCTGATAGCACTCATGGTGTGGTAGGCTGTCATCAAGGCCTCCTAATACTATGCACTGACAAAGACACAATATAATTTCTGTAGTATTCTGCCAAAAATGTATGACCTGATTCTACTTTTTTTTTTTGTTTGTTTGTTTTTGTGTTTTTTTTTATTCTACTTTTTTTTTTAAGGATTTTATTTATTCATTTATGAAAGACACAGAGAGGCAGAGACATAGGCATAGGGAGAAGCAGGCTCCATGCAGGAAGCACGATGTAGGACTCGATCCTGGACTCCAGGATCACGCCCTGGGCTGAAGGCAGACACTAAACCGCTGAGCCACACAGGCGTCCTGACCTGATTTTATTTGTAAGGAAATCTCAGACAAACTCAGACATTCTACAAAATAAATAACCTGTACTCGTTTTTTTTTTTTAATATTTTATTTATTTATTTATTTATTTATTTATTTATTTATTTATGAGAGACACAGAGAGAGAGAGAGAGAGAGAGAGAGAGGCAGAGACAAGGCAGAGGGAGAAGCAGTCCCAATGTGGGACTCAATCCCGCGACTCCAGGATCACGCCCTGGGCTGAAGGTGGCACTAAACCGCTGAGCCACGGGAGCTGCCCCAAAAGATTGTTTTTTGTTTTTTAAAGATTTTATTTGTTCATGAGAGACACACAGAGAGAGAGGCAGAAACACAGGCAGAGGGAGAAGCACTCTCCATGCAAGGAGCCTGATGTGGGACTCGATCCCAGGGCTCCAGGATCACGCCC
This sequence comes from Canis lupus baileyi, assembly GCF_048164855.1. Classification (NCBI taxonomy): domain Eukaryota; kingdom Metazoa; phylum Chordata; class Mammalia; order Carnivora; family Canidae; genus Canis; species Canis lupus. The sequence goes on from NC_132840.1 coordinate 32,399,293, forward strand.
TAGGCCGAAGGCAGGCACTCAACTGCTGAGCCACCTAGGCGTCCCAAAAAATTGTTTTTTAATCCAAGACTCGTAACAAAGCAGCAAGACAAGTGAGTACAGGTTATTTTATTTTATTTTTAAAGACTTTATTTATTTATTCATGGGAGATACAGAGAGAAAGAGAGGCAGAGATACAGGCAGAGGGAGAAGCAGGCTCCCCGCAGGGAGCCTGATGTAGGACTCGATCCCAGGTCTCCAGGATCACGCCCTGGGCTGAAGGCGGTGCTAAACCGCTGAGCCACCCGGGCTGCCCCCAACCTCTTGAAAAACACCAGGGTCAAGAAAGATAAAGACAAGCTGAGGATTAAACTAAAAATTAGACACAAGTAAATGCAGTGCATGATCCTGGACAGGGTAAAGAGCAATAAAAACATTTAACAGCAAGCACCTGTTGGCTCAGGTCAGTGGAGTGTGCAACCAGCTCAGTCAATGGAGTGTGCAACCCTTTTATTTATTATTTATTTAGAGCCTGACTTGGGGCTTGATCCCAGGACCCTGGGATCATGACCTGAGCCGAAGGCAGGCGCTTAACTGACTAAACCACCCAGATGCCCCTACTTATTTAGCGTAGAGAGAGAGTACATATGAAGGGGAGGGGCAGAGGGAGGGAAAGAGAATCCTCAAGCGGACTCCCTGCGGGTGGAGCTCAGAGCCCCACTTAGGGCTCAATCTCACCACCTTGAGATCATGACCTGGGCACAAACCAAGAGTTAGATGCTTAACTGTGCCATGAGGGTGCCCCAAGTGTGCAACCCCTGTGTGTGGTCCATTTAAAAAAAAAAAAAAAGAACAGTTAACAAAATTGAAATAGAACTTGTGGATTAGATAACAGCATTAAATTCCCCAATTTTGATCGTTTTACTGTGGTTTGCATGAGTATGTCCTTGTTGTTAGGAAATACATGGTCAAGTATTTAGATATTTGCAACCTCCTCTGATACTCCAGGAAAAAAAAAAAAAAACAACAACAAACCGTACTATTGAGTTTATAAACGTTTATAGAAAGAATAATTTTGGGATCCCTGGGTGGTGCAGCGGTTTAGTGCCTGCCTTTGGCCCAGGGCATGATCCTGGAGACCGGGGATCAAATCCCACGTCAGGCTCCTGGTACATGGAGCCTGCTTCTCCCTCTGCCTGTGTCTCGGCCTCTCTCTCTCTCTCACTGTGTGCCTATCATAAATAAATAAAAATTAAAAAAAAAGAGAAAGAATAATTTTTAAAAAAGATCTTGTTTGAGAGAGTATGAGCAGGGGGGAGGGGCGAGGGAGAAACAGGCTGCGAAGCAGGGAACCAGAAGTGGGGCTCCATCCTAGGACCCTGAGATCATGACCCAAGCTAAAGGCAGGTGCTTAACCGCCTGAAAGACCCAGGTACCCCTAGAAAGAATAATTTTAAAATGTAGGAAAAAATATAAACAGTTGATGCTATTGGGTAAAGCACATTGGGGAATTTCATGAAGTAGTCTTGCAATCTTTCTGTAATTAAAAAAGTTAGAAAGAAAGTGCACTCTCCCATTCTGCCCCCCCCCCCACTTCGTTACCTTTCATTATAATGGTAATATAACGGTACGGTGGTAAATACACATAAAATTTACCACCAGATCGTTTCAATATTTAGTATGCGTGCTGCGGAAGCGAGCTCCCGTCTTGGCCATTTTACGTATGTTAATTTTTTATTTTTTATTTATTTATTTTTTTTCGTATGTTAATTTTTTGAACATTTATTTATTTACCCATGAGAGACACAGACTGAGAGAGAGAGAGCAGAGAGAGGCAGAGGGAGAAGCAAGCTCCACGCAGGGAGCCCGATGCGGGACTCGATCCCAGGGATCACGACCTGAGCTGACCGCAGGCGCCAACCGCTGAGCCACCCAGGCGTCCCCGTTTTGGCCATTTTAGAGCGCACAAGTGGACGGCGTTCAGCATCCTTAAGGCGTCAAGCAGCCCTCCGCCGCACGCAGTGGCAGAACAGTCCCCCCCGCCTGCAGCCCCGCCCCCACAGGGGCCCCCGAGCCCGCCGGCAGCCCGCCCCCCCGCGCCAGCTTCCGTCTGCGGACCTGCCTACTCCCGGCGTCTCCAACAAGTGGGACCATTAGTATTTACCTTCTCCCCCGTACCTACTGCGTCTGGCCCGCTACACACTCAAGACCGGGAGCCCCACTCCCGCCTCGAGCAAAGACTCGGGCTGTGAGTGGCGGGGGCGCCGGGCACACTCGCGGCACCCCGGAAATCCCCGTTGGGACTCTGACCCGGAAGCGCTCGGGCGCCGCCACCACTTCCTCTAGGTGCGGCACGGCGCGCGCGCGGCGGAGTGGAGACGCCGGCCCGCAGGCGCCATGGTCTTCCTCACCGCGCAGCTCTGGCTGCGGAGCCGCCTCACGGACCGCTACTGGCGGGTCCAGAAGGTGCTGCAGCACGCGCGGGTGAGTCGGCCGCGCACGCCCCGCACCCACCCCCGCGTGTCCTCCCGGCCCTGGCCGCGCTGAACCCCCTTTCCCGTTTCTTGACCCAGCACTTCCGAGGAAGGAAGAATCGGTGCTACAAGCTGGCGGTGAGAGCCGTGACCAGAGCGTTTGTGAAATGCACAAAAGCGCGGAGACTGAAGAAGAGGAACATGCGGACTGTAAGCGCTGACCCGGGGGCTGGGCTTCCCCTCCCCCTGTGCCGCTTGCTCCTGACCCTCTCCGCCCCCATCTCGGGATGGCGTCCCCATCCTCCGCACTACTGTCGCCTCCCACACCCGAACCCCCGGCAATTCCTGCCTGCCCCGCGCCTCGCCCCCCGTGGAAGCCGACTCCAGGCCCACTGGGTCCCTGAGACCGTCTCTGGCCACTTCCCCTCGCCCACTTGCTGTAGGTCCTCTCTTGGCTTCCCAGGTGCATCTGCGAGAAGCCTAGCCTGCTTCCTTACGTGTTCTTCGCATTTGGCGTTTCTTTTGCGTGCCCGGGTCACGCCCCACCTCCCTGTGGCGCATCTCCCTCATTGGGGTTGGGGTTAGGGAATTGAGCGTCCTTTCTGCAGCATCTTTGACTTGGTTGGTTGGTTATTGCTCCCCACCCCCAAAGTAAGTTTTAGGTGGGATTTTCCGCTCTGCTGAATGCTGTAACCTCCGGCCTAGATCAGTAACAATTTATAAGTATTGGATGAACGAATAAGGAAGAGGGAGTAATTCTGACCCTTTAAAGTCACAAATGCCTCATTAACTGTTGATCAGGGTCACAGCATGATAAGCAATCCCTGTGCACGATGGTCTCATGTGCAGGAGTGACCTCTGTATCCCAGCTTTGTCATTTATGCCTTTCATTTATGCAGAATGGTAGAGGTGGTGCCACTTGCTGTGACCCTGCATGGATCTGGTCAGTCCAAATGTATGGGAAGACTTGTGAGCAGTGTCTGGTAACACACATGCATTTGCTGCTCACAGAGGGGTGAGGTCCCTGTACAGCAGCTGCCTCATCTAGGAACTTGTTAGCAATGCAGATTCTCAGGGCCCACTACACCTATTGAGTCAGAAAGCCTGGAGGTGGGTTCTAGAAATCTGTTTAAATAAACCACTACACACGGTTCTCATGCACATTTAAAAATTGGAACCACTGAAGTAAAGGAATAAAATGAACTTGAGTAAGATCTTAGGATTGAGGGGATCCCTGGGTGGCGCAGCGGTTTGGCGCCTGCCTTTGGCCGGGGGTGCGATCCTGGAGACCCGGAATCGAATCCCACATCGGGCTCCTGGTGCATGGAGCCCGCTTCTCCCTCTGCCTGTGTCTTTGCCTCTCTCTCTCTGTGTGACTATCATAAATAAATAAAAATTTTTTAAAAAGTTAAAAAAAAAGATCTTAAGATTGAGTATAGAATGGCTTAAGAATCCAATCCCTTATTTTTATTTTAAAATTTTAAAGTAATCTGTACAACCTGGAGATTCAGAGTTGCAGGCTCTACCATCTGAGCCAGTCAGGTGTCCCATAATCCAACCTGTTATTTAACAGACCAGATCTATTGGGAATCTTCCACGTAACAGACTTACCTTTCTAGGTCGTGCTGCACCAAACCACTAGCCTTGATTTCTTGCAGTTTTCAGACCTTTGGCTGTGCCTGGAACTTACCCTGCTACCACTTGCCAGGAAGTTCTCTGTGATGCCTCCCCTCCTATCTCCTCCAGCCCTGTACCTCCTTCAAGACCGTTTTACCTCCAACTCCATGAAGCTTCCATCTCAAGTTTTTCATCCCCACCTGGTAGCACTGATCTCGGTGGCTGTTCTGATTCATTCACATGGATCCTTTCTGGATTGAGCTGTGTCTGACACAGAAGCCTTTGCTCACATTTGTATTCTCAGGATCCCAAAATGTGTGTTGAATTAATGCTTTACAGCATGTGATTTCCCTATTTATTTAGAAGGAAGCTGGCATTTGAATGAAGAACATCAAATTCTGCTGACTATACTGCAGACCAGTGTGCCTAAATATAAATCACAGGCTTTTCTACTCCTTTTTTTTTTTTAAGATTTTATTTATTTATTCATGAGAGACAGAGAGAGAGGCAGAGGGAGAAGCAGGCTCCCAGAGAGGAGCCTGATGCGGGACTCGATCCCTGGTCTCCAGGATCACACCCTGGGTTGAAGGCAGGCGCTCAACCACTGAGCGGTCCCAGGCTTTTCTATTCCTATTCATTTTTGCAAAAAGAGTTGTTTGATTTTTAGTTGACTCAGAACGTTTGTTGGGAGGTGTGGACATAATGCACATGTGGTCCTTAAGCATCTCAATGTTCCATTTCAGCTCTGGATTAATCGAATCACAGCTGCCTCCCAGGAACATGGCCTGAAGTACCCGGCATTCATTGTCAATTTAATTAAGGTACGGTTGAGGATGTGGTCCTGTTGAATGTTGAAATCTATAGAAAGCAGCCTGACTGGGGTGCTCCAGTGCAATAGGCCATGGAGTGTTAGCTCCTGATATGTTCTCAAGGTGGAGTTCTGGCAGGTTCAAGGACTCATCACAGTTGCTTTGCCTTTGCTCTGCTGGTAGCAGAATTGGAAATATGGTAACTGGTACCAGGACATGAGCCACTGTGTTTTTCCATCAAGAGAAAGAGCAGAAAACTTGGACTTCACTTTAAAGTGTAATTTGAGTTGTGCACTGAAAGATTTCTGATTAGGTAGCAGGTGAAGTTGAAACTCATAGTCAAACAGCATGGGGACTTATCCTGGACAGGACAGATTAAGCATGTGTCACAAAATCTTGGTTAATTGTTCGATTTGGTGTTTATCCTAATCCCTCTCCTTTTTTTTTTTTTTTTTAAATTTTTATTTATTTATGATAGTCACACAGAGAGAGAGAGGCAGAGACATAGGCAGAGGGAGAAGCAGGCTCCATGCACCGGTAGCCCAATGTGGGATTCGATCCCGGGTCTCCAGAATCGTGCCCTGGGCCAAAGGCAGGCGCTAAACCGCTGCGCCACCCAGGGATCCCTAATCCCTCTCCTTTTGTGTACATTTTATTATTAAAATTTTTATTTATTCATGAGAGAAGCAGAGACATAGGCAGAGGGAGAGGCAGCCTCCTTGCAGGGTGCCTAGTGTGAGACTTGATCCCTGGACCTCAGGATCATGCCCTGAGACTAAGGCAGATGCTCAACCAGGGAGCCACCCACGCATCCCTCTTGTTTTTTTTCTTAAAAAGAGGAGTGGGGGGGGAAAAAAGGAGTGGGTGTTGTGTTTCTAGCTTGTACCACACCCTGTCTTTGGTAATTTGCAAGGATCCTCATGCCTAACATTGCCGTTTTACTGATGAAGACCCTAGGCCCAGAATAGACCTTGTGCAAGGCTCAGGTAGTAGAGTAGGAGCCACCCCTGCATAGTTGGGGTTAACGTGCAGGGATCATCCTTTCTTTTGCTTCTTATGTTCATCAGTTTTTGGAAGTCACGTGCAGTTTTACTTGATAGGACATCTGGTTTCATTTTCTTGTGGGAATTGAGAATACCTGCTTTTGTTCCTTAATCCTCTGCCTGTATCTCATATACTTTTCTGTGTCTCACTTCATTGTTTGTAGGAGAGTTGTGATTTCTTCTTCAAAGTTGACTTAAAGGGTTACCCCAGGCCAGCAATCGTAGTTGTGTCTGGGTGATGGTAGATCATTGACTCCAAAAAAGTCCCCCCCCCGCCCCAAACAAGTTTATTAGTTCCATGGCTGGCACCAGGACTGGAAGCCAATATTCTTGTTCATGTGTCATCACCTCTTGCAGGGATGCCTTCCTCTTGTCCTTGTTCATATTTATCCTCCAGCATGCTGCTTGAGCACATTCTCCACACACTCTTCACCTCCCCAGAGACCATTTGTCCCATGAGGGAAGAGACTGCCCTGGAGGCGTGCATAGTATGCTCAGCAGAGGAGATGCTTTTGGCTGACTCAACATAGGACAGCTGTATTCAGTCTTGTCGTTTTTTCAATAAAAACACATTTCTTTATTTTTAAATTTTTTTTAAAAATTTATTTATGATAGTCACAGAGAGAGAGAGAGAGAGAGGCAGAGACACAGGCAGAGGGAGAAGCAGGCTCCATGCAGCGGGAGCCCGATGTGGGATTCGATCCCGGGACTCCAGGATCGCGCCCTGGGCCAAAGGCAGGCGCCAAACCGCTACGCCACCCAGGGATCCCCTAAAAACACATTTCTGATGCTGACACAGGCTCTGATTTTCTTCCCAGTGCCAGGTGGAGCTCAACAGGAAAGTACTTGCGGATCTAGCCATCTATGAACCAAAGACTTTTAAATCTTTGGCTGCTTTGGCCAAAAGGAGGCGACTGGAAGGATTTGCTGCTGCCTTAGGGGATGGCAAAGAGCCTGAAGGCATATTTTCCAGAGTGGTGCAGCATCACTGAGGGGGATTCCAACATTGCCTGCCCTTTGTAGCTGAATGTCTTAGGAAAAGTGTTTTTCCCCCTGATAATCACAGTGGTTAACATAGGGGCTAAAAGTTATGTCACCATGTGTGTAAGTTTGGTCAGCAATTATATTAGTTTGCATTTTAGTGACAGGTGTAAGAGAAAGGCCCCTTCTTCCCTTACTGGGACAAATCTAGAAATCTTACACAGATGTGCAAATAAAGCTCGTGTGGTGTTCAGCGTTTTGAGTTGTGTTCTCTGGCATAAGTACACATACCTTGGGTGCCTTGTGGGGTAAGGGGAGGAGACTGTTAGGGTGAGGGGTCAACTATGAATGAGCTCCTGCAGGTGGGGAGATTTGTGCCAGATATCTGAACTCTAATGCTAGCTCCTCTCAGGGCTATGTGGGTAGCCTGTCCTTAGAACCCAAGCCTACCTGCCCCACTCTGGCCCTCCCCAGGTCTCCACTTTCCAGCAAGGACCTTGTTGCTCGGCTCTTTAGTCACCCTGAGTTGAGTGCAAGTTTCAATTTCTCTGCTTTTTCCCTCATTCCCCCGCCTAACCTTACATCACCTGTGGGGAGACCTGAACATAAGGGTTTTGGGTCCCTTTTCCAGATACTCTACTTCAGTAAGTACAGAATCAAGCCTAGGAACAATTTCCCAACATCCTCACTCCCCTGATAGAGACCAACTTATAGCAACTGTAACTCTGCCCCACCCATATGTCTGGCATCTACCCCCTGCTCCGGGCCAGGTCCCTTCCATTACCCCCCGTTTCTCTCACTGTACTTTGTACTTCTCACTGTACTTTGTACTCCTTCTCAATGTACTTTGAGCTCCTTCCAGCTTGAGTCTGTTCCTCTCTTGCCCAGCTCTGGTCTCTACCTCTTGCTTCCTGCCACTGGTCTATAGTTGGTCCCATCATGTCCAGATAACTCTCATCAAAGCCATCTGGAACCAAAATCCAACACATAGTCAGCCCTTGACCTCCAAGGACCATGGACTTCCTCCCCTCCCTCTCCTTGCACTGTTTCCCTCTGCTCTGCCCTCTGCCCCCAGGAAAGTTCTTCAGGCCTACAGTAGCAGTTGTCGGCCTTTATCTGGCAATGTACACCTACCTACCCAAAATGAGTGCCCATCTTTCCTCCACCACTCCTAATGCTCCCATGCTGGGTCCTCCATCCTTTGTCAGCAGTCTTCTTGGAGTCACTGGGTTCCTATTGAGGACTCAAGACCCACCTCCATACTCATGGAAAGCCAATCAAAATCTGGCTACCTACTACTTGGTGACCTCTCGATGGTCTTTTCTTCCTCCTCCCTGCAGGCCAACATGTCTTCTGGCTCAGTTACTGTACTGGCCTCCTAACAGGCTCCCCCTCCTGGCTCTTTTCACTGAGTCTAATGATGACCAGACCGTTTGGAGGTGTGAGGTTGTCTTGTTCACTAGCTCTGCACACAAGGTGCTCAGTGTACACCAATCATCAGTGAGTGGGTTTTGAATACACACCGGGGTGGAGGACACATAGTCCTTTGGTGTAGGGTACTGAACTCTGTGTGCAGTAAGCTGCTATGTAGGAACTGCTTTTGTCCATCTCAATAAAGGACAGGAAAATGTAAATAACTGTGGGCTGCTCCCAGCACCCCTCCCCCTCCAGCAACAAGACCCAAATTTTCCTTCAGGTCAGCCTGGGTTCATGGCAGGGACAAGGAGAAACAAGCTGTTGCCTGACAAAAGAATGTTCCTCCTTTCCCCAACAGTGTGCTGCTCAGTCCACAGAGCGGGGCACCCTGGAGCTGGCAGCCTGGGATCAGGGGAGATGGGACCCTGTGACCGTGTTGCCCATGAAGATGAAGATGAAGAGAGGGAGGCAGGCGCTGTATGAGTCACCAGGGGTGAAAGCCAGAGATGCCTCTGGGTTTGGGAGTTTGAGTTGGGTGTAGTAACTAGTATCTCCAAGCGTCTGGAGCTTCCCCACCGTAGGCTTTTTCCCTGTCATCTCCTCTCCAGCGTACCCCACCCCCAGAAGTTCTTGCACTAGTCATGACGAAAGTCTGGGCTAGCTGTGCAGCAAGACAACGAATCCCGCAGCTGCTGCCCTGGTACGGGACTGGCCGGTAGAAGCGATGAGGCATCAAGAGCGGCTCCCCACTGAGGAACGACGTCCGAGCTCCCTTCCTGCCCGTCCGGAGCCACTCGTGCCTTAACCCAGGCTTCGCAGAAACCTCGAACTCGACGTTTAGTTATTCCTCCCTTGTCCCTGTGAGCTCAGGGAGGACCCGGGTGGGCGCAGGTAAACCGCATCTCGTTGCTGCGGGCATGGGCTGGGGACAACTTACCCGCACGCCAACTCTTCCTCGCGCTCAGCCACCCCAGGGGGCCTCCAAGGCCTGCGATCTCCGCGGAAACAAAACCGCCACGCGCCCGCATGTGCCCTCACTGACCTGGAGCGGTTTCGGGCCCGGTCGCGGGGACCTACCCCCCGCCCCACCTCAGGACAGGCCGGGGCTGTGCGGTGAGAGCTCCCCCAGCTGCCGGCTCTCCGTGCAAAGGGTACGACGCCTCCCGGGTAGGCCCGAGCCTCAGGGTACCTGCGGCGGGCCACCAGCCGTAGCGCTTCCGGGTCGGGCCGTGACCCGGGTTTTACACGGGCGCCGCGGGGCACCCTGGGTGACGAGCCCGCCCCCGCCCGTCCTGAACTACGGCGTCGACGTCCGCCAGAACGCTGACGGATAGGTCGCGCAGCCAATCGCGGCGAGGTAGCGCCGGGCGGCCCGCAGGTCGAGCCAATGACGCGCGGAGGGGCGGGGCGGCCGTGGCCGTGGAGCGTCGCGAGGAGCCGCCCTGCCGGGAAGAAGCCCGAAGGGGAGTCGGCGGTACAAAATGGCGGCGGCGGCGGCGACGGTCGCGGCTGGGGCTCCCGGGCCGGCGGCCCCCGCGGCAGCGGCCTGCACCCCGGGCTCGGGGAGCGCAGGTCCCGGGGCGCAGGGGATGCTGATCGGGGACCGGCTGTATTCCGGGGTGCTCATCACCTTGGAGAACTGCCTCCTGCCCGACGACAAGCTCCGCTTCACGCCGTCCATGTCTAGCGGCCTCGACACCGACACGGAGACCGACCTCCGCGTGGTGGGCTGCGAGCTCATCCAGGCGGCCGGCATCCTGCTCCGCCTGCCGCAGGTGAGGGCGCGGCCACGAGCCACGGGCCGAGGTAACCGCCGCGCCGGCGCTGTGGAGGCGGCCGGACCCTTTGTTGGCGGCGGGCGGCCGACGCCGTTCTCGGGAGGCTGGGTGGGCGGCGGGGCCGCGGGGCCCCGGTGGCTTGCCAGCGTGCGCGCCAGCGTCTCCGTTCGTCGCACGGAGCGAGAGGCTTCACCGCGAAGCTTTTACAAGCGACGGAACATTTCTTTCCAGGTGGCCATGGCTACCGGGCAGGTGCTGTTCCAGCGGTTCTTCTACACCAAGTCTTTTGTGAAGCATTCCATGGAGGTAATGGCTCTGTCGTGTCGGGGAGGGGCAGCGGCGTGGTGGTGCGGGGTGGCGTGCTGTCCTTGAGTGCCTGCGCTCAGAGTGCTCTCGCCGCGGCGGCCCTTTATGCGAGGCCCTGCTCTGCGCCCGTCGCTCTCTTTGAGTCGTCGGAGGCCGGTATGATGGGAAGGGACACATCTATGTGTTGACATGCTTGCATTTCAGCACGTGTCAATGGCTTGTGTTCACCTGGCCTCCAAGATAGAGGAGGCCCCGAGACGGATACGGGATGTCATCAACGTTTTTCATCGCCTTCGGCATCTGAGAGAGAAAAAGTGAGTCTTTGTCAGAGCTGTTGTAAATATCGGTCGCCTTGTTCTGTGGTTAAGTTTCACTAACGTTTCTGAAACAAAACTAAGGGTTTGAGCTGTTAAACTTGTGTACAGGAGAGGCCTGCTGCCCAGGAGGTACCCCGCAGATGCCGTTCGATGAGTGAAGGAACCCCAGTAAAAAGGGCAGGGCACCGTGGGTACGGTTTTATGAACATTGGTCTCCCTGTTTGCTAATGCCTGTCTCCGAATGTTCTAGAGTTGGATTCACAACTTCCACACCATTGACATTTTAGGCTGTATGATTCTTCATTGTGAGGACTGTTTTGTGCATTGTAGGATGGTTAACAGTACCCTGGTCTCTGAACTGGATGTTAACGGTTCATCTCTCAGTTGTGACAGCCAGAAATGTCTCCAGACTTGGCCCGGAGATAGCAAATTGCTCCTGGTTGAGAACCACTGTCTAGACAACCCAAACTTTATACTCCTCAAGGTCATGGAAGCCTTTTGGAAAATAGAGTTTTAGGCTGTTTAAATATCCTACATTGTTGGTACTGTGGTTTTCCGTTCACTTATAACAGATACATTTGTGTCTTGAGTCAGGTAAAGTGAGATTAGTACTTGTATGATGAGATCGTGAAATCTTATGCTCTGTGTTTGTTGCTTGTAAGGAAAAGTATTGAAAATGGATAATCAAGTTAGCTCTGGGGTTTTAGGAAGATTCTCTGGTTAAAGGAAACAAAGTGAACTAGCTACAGCTATATTATATTTACAGTGGATTTTCACCATTTGGAGGTAATTGGGATTCGAAAGACATCGTTTTATTTGACCCTTATGTAGACATGTGCTTTGTCTGTGTAGGAAACCTGTGCCTCTACTGTTGGATCAAGATTATGTTAATTTAAAGAATCAGATTATAAAAGCAGAAAGACGAGTTCTCAAAGAGCTGGGTTTCTGTGTCCACGTGAAGCACCCTCACAAGGTGGGTATGTGGCCCAGCTGCCACGGGAGCCCACCTGACTGCTCCGTTCTCACCAAGATTGAAAATTCTGAAGAGGATTAAATGTGTTCCTGACTTGGTTTTCCAATTTATATCTAAAGTCTGAAAGTTTCTTACTTGTTAATTGCCTTTATACTACCTGTTAATTTTACTAGTATGTTTTCAAGAGCTTTGGAAACGGAATCTTTTGAGTTTGAGCTTTCAAAAATAGTGATGAATTTGTAAAAATGAGATCTGTCAGTTTCTGTTTTTTTTCCTCAACAACTAATTTTCTAAAGTTGCTGTTTTCTTTAGTGGGGGAATTAGAAGGATTCTGAACCCTTTATTTCTAAATTAACTAAAGCAGCTTTGCAGCACATGACAGTTGAGGATGGCTCCTATATAGTACCATGGGAACTTTTAATGCGACACACATAAATTTTTTTTTTAAAGAAAAGATTGCAATTTGCGTCTTTGCTTTTATTTGTTTTTTATTGGTGAATTTCTTCGTATTATTTTCTCTCTTGCTTGTTTGACTTTCTGACATCAAATCAAATTCTTGATAAGTTAACATAGATTTTAGAGCTTTTTAAAAATTTGCTGAAGTATTTTTACACCATATTTTGTGTAAGGTGGTGACTAGGGTACAGAGATGTTTAAGACAAGCTAATCTCACTGATGGAAACTATGTCGAAGATGAGAATGAGCATCTGCCTTGTGATGGCCATGAAAAGTGCGGCTGCCTTTGCTGTGAGTGCAGCCTGGTCCTCACATGCTTTTGTGGTGCCTGGGTTGGAAAGCAGGTAGTGGGGCCTGTCAGCAAAAACTCCCCTCCAGCTGAGCTGTGCACCAGGCATATGACCAGGAGTCACCTCTGGGATCTAGCATGAGGCTCATATTTACTGCATGGACGCTCTCAAGATCTGAATTTTGGGTTCTCGAGGTTTTTGGTAATAACTACCTGACCTGTATCTTCCAGATAATCGTTATGTACCTTCAGGTGTTAGAGTGTGAGCGTAACCAGCACCTGGTCCAGACCTCATGGTGAGTTGACCTTCCTTGCTTGTTTTATGAGACCAGCAAGGGCAGTGCAGGAATATGTTGATTTGAGGCACTTGGGCAGTGGGTAGTCAGTCCCATGACTTGGTTGTGGGCTTGAGTTGTCTGAGTGCCCAGTGTTCCTGCAGTGTAAATTCTAACCAGCCTCCCAAAGTATCAGCCACTAGTATAACGGTAAGGTGGCCCATACCCTCCCCCGACCTTCCAGGAGAGCATTCACTGGGCTTCCCTTTGGAGACTGTTGACTTGGCATATCGGGATCTTTCCCACAGGTGCCAACGTCGATGTAGTGACTTTATTATCTTCTTTGAAGTTGCTTCTAACTGCTTCTTATTACAATCCTGTGGGAGAAGGAGGGTTAGGGTAAAGTTTTTCTGGGGACCAGTATTAACAATGCATATGTTAGAAATGAAGCCTAAAGTAATAGTCAGTGCTGGGTACTTTGTGAATTTTTTCCCACGGAGTTAAGTCTGTAAGGGTCATATTTTTGCTGCCTGAATTGTCTGGTGCTATGCCATATCTAATAGAGAACCTATTTTGACTTTTCTTTTCTGTACTCTTTCAATCAAAGGGTAGCCTCTGAGGGTAAGTGACTAAGACTTCTCCTCTACTGTCCAAGCGCTTTGGTGCAGGGACAGCGGCCGTCCTCAGCCAATCCAGTGCAGGCTCTCCACCGAAGGCTGGCTCTAGATGGTGGTATGCGCACGATAGTATAGTGCTGGCCGACTGCTGCTGTGGTTCTCTGACGGTTGTGCTTCTTGTTAATCCTCTGTCGTGCTTTGGTAATTGTATTGATTAGAGTTAACTGTCTTGACTTGAAATTTGTCCCTTTAAAACTGCTGTACCTGTGCAATAAAGATGCAGTACCTTTCTCTTAAAAAAATTTCTATGGAAAGCTGTAAGAATTGGCTGATGGGAATTCAGACTTCAGTGTGGGATTATGGCATTATTCCTGGAAGTCCTAAAGTTGCTCTTTTCAGCAGCTAAGTGTTGATACATTCTAGTAAAAGGTGTGCATCTTTAAATTATTTCATGGACACTTTTTATATTGTAACTTAGATAAGCAATAAGTTTAAATATACATCTCAAGGAATTCATTTGTTTTGTTTTTAGGATTTAAAAGTTAATAGATTAATGTTATTACTATTTGAGTATTGAATATTAGAACCAAAAAAGTTACTGATGCTTATGTTTATGAAGTGTTTGAACTGTTCACTTGCAATGCTCTGAGACCTACGGCCTTGGTGCCATTATGTAGGTTTTTTTCCTTGATTATCTCTTGATGCCTGGAGCAAGAACTTCCAGAGCCAGGTGCCCCTAGCTGGCATATGTTGAATATATCACTGAGAAGTCTGAGTGGGTTTGTGTATCACCTTCTCCAGGGTTTAGGGCAAAGTTACCAGGGTTGGGGTGGGGGTTTATCAAATCACACAGCCGACTTGGCTACCCTGTGGGTGTGGCCTGACTCTAAGGGTTGCCATAGTGGGGTATGTTAGGAGCAACAAATGTATGCTCTGTTTGACTGTTTTCTCATGGAATTAATGTGTTGTTTTTGCAATAATGATGAAATTAATATGAGATCTGATTTTGGTCTGTTAAATCTTAGACATGTTTTTAAAGGAAAATGTTGAAAACGTAGCCAATTTTAAAATCCTTAAGCTTTTTAAACATGCAAATGTTTTGTATTTTTATATCTTCTAAAGTAATGTTTTAAATGTATTGATTATGATGAAACTTGTAGTGTTTTATTGCTTTTGTCTGATTTTATGAATGTTCATTTTAAGACTCGTTATTGAAATGGGACAATTTGGAAACCGTTCTTTGATAAACCTGAGAAGAGGACTTCCCTTTGGGCATTGAGCCTTCCTCTGCATGATGTCCCCATGCGCCCGAGGGTGTTTTCCCTTTCCAAGTGGACTCATGGAAGGAGAAGGGCCAAGCCCTGAGCGCCTCTTCAAGGAAAAGAGATGCAAGAGGACGGCTTGTCTCAGAAGAGCCCTCGCAGGCTGCCTGCTCAGCCCATTCATTTGAGTTTGCATGTTTCTCTGCACTATGGATTTTGAGCATTTAGATATTCATCAAGTACATTTCAACCACTACAGTAGACATTTTCTCTCTGAGGCATTGTGCTTTGCACGAGAACAGCCAGAAGTTGAGGGAAAAGTAAAGTTAAAGTCGGTTCTCTTTCATAGCAACATGTGTTGTCTGACATTCAGCCAGCTTTTTAGATTTTTTTTCCAGTAAATTCCCTGTTTTCCTGTCCTGTATTCGCAAAAAGCAGTTAGAATGTCTCTCCAGGAATCCTGAGCCTCACAGGACTGTGTAGCTCTAAGCCTAGGAGTAGACTGCATAGAGTAGTGATCTTATCTAGATGACGTGCACGGGTATCCTGGGGGTGTCCGGGGCGTTGCAGTCTTTCCTGCATTTGGTTTTCAGGAATTACATGAATGACAGCCTACGCACAGATGTGTTCGTGAGGTTCCAGCCTGAGAGCATTGCCTGTGCTTGCATTTATCTTGCTGCCCGGACACTGGAGGTCAGTGTTGTGCCACCACAGGGGATCCTGGTCTGATTCTTTCTCCAGCCTTCAGTAAACTTCTATGTAGTGTTCTTCAGATTATGTGCATCAATGCCAATAAAAAGCCTGTTTCTGGGTGACCAGAAAGGCTTGTTTTTTATTGCCCGAAGAATCTTCGTGGCCATGAAAAAAAGTATTAAAGTGATGATATTTGTGTTTACAGATCCCTTTGCCCAATCGTCCCCATTGGTTTCTTTTGTTTGGAGCAACTGAAGAAGAAATTCAAGAAATCTGCTTAAAAATCCTTCAGCTTTATACTCGGAAAAAGGTTCTATGTTTTTTCATGTAACATATGCATTTGTGTTACCTAGAAGTACCTGGTTCTGAATCTTTTTGGATTTTGACTCCCACAGGTTGATCTGACACACCTTGAAAGTGAAGTAGAGAAGAGAAGGCATGCCATTGAAGAGGCCAAGGCACAAGCTAGAGGCCTGCTGCCTACTAGCACCCAGGCTCTGGACAATGCTTCAGGGTTCTCACCTGCCCCCAAGCTCGGTGAGCATGAGTGTAAGGATGTGGGGCCCTCCTTTCCTCCAGATTTCTCTTGGAATTGTGTGTCTGCTAGCCTGAGCACTCGGCAGGAACCACGGTCCCCAGCAGACATTTGTTGATCTGTGAAGTGAGGGGGCGCTCCTAAAGTTTTCGTTTTTATATTTTATTTTCAAGACTTAATTGATTTGAGAGTATGAGAGCATGTGCCATGAGGGGTGGCAGAGGGAGAGGGAGAGGCAGGCTCCCCAATGAGCAGGGAGCCTGACGTGGGGATTGATCCCAGGACCCTAGGATCATGACCAATTCGAAGGCAGATGCTTAACTGACTGAGGCACCTAGGCAGGCGCCCCAGGATTTTACTTTTAAGTAATCTTTACACCCAGTGTCAAGCTTGAACTTAAAAGCCTGAGATCAAGAATTGCATGCACCCCAACTGAGCCAGCCAGGCATACCTTATTTTTATATTTTCATTAGCAAGGGACGTGGACAGGCTTTCCAAAATCCTTTTTTTAATCCAGCCCACCTAATTAGCTTATTTTCTGATGAAAATTTTTATAAATCTGGGGTAGTAGATTATTTTGTTGGGTTGTAGCATGTCCCCAGTCCCTGAGAGAAAGCGAGGGAGACAGGTGGCTTATCTGTGTCTGTTGTCTTTTGGGTGCATGGTTAGGTTCTGAGTCCCAGGCCACGACCAGGGAGTCTCCTTACATCCCATATTAGTGGTGGTGTCTTGCTGTGCTAATATGTTTTCTATCACAACAGGTTCCTGATGGTCAGGTTTTTTTTTTTTTTTCCCTGATGGTCAGGTTTTAAACTTTCTGTATTTGGTCTAGCAGAATCCCCCAAAGAAGGGAAAGGAAACAAAGCTTCCCCGCTCTCTGTGAGAAACGCCAAGAGGAAAACGGATGGCGTGAAGAAGATCAAGGCTGACAGCCCAGTAAATGGGTGAGTACCCATGCATCCCAAGCAGGCCTTCAGGGTGGGCTACAGAGACTTCAAGCCTGTAACTGCTCCCACTGTGTTCTCAGCTTGCCAAAGGGGCGAGGGAGTCGAAGTCGGAGCGGCAGTCGTGAGCAGAGCTACTCAAGGTCCCCATCACGATCTGCTTCTCCTAAGAGGAGGTATGTGCTTGCTGCCCAGAGCTCCCCTGGTTGGGGGGTGGGGCTGCACCTGGCAAGGGGATGTTTTCCCCAGGGTGGCTGGTGATGTGGCTGCCGGAGGTGGTTGGGGTGAATGGTCACCTACTTGGTGGTGCTTGTCCTTCCTCACAGAAAAAGTGACAGTGGCTCCACGTCTGGTGGGTCCAAGTCTCAGAGCCGCTCACGGAGCAGGAGTGACTCCCCACCGAGACAGGCACACAGAGGTGCTCCGTACAAGGGCTCCAAGGTGAGGAGCTACCGGAAGTCTAAGGACTGCAAGTACCCCACCCAGAAACCACACAAATCCCGGAGCCGGAGCTCCTCTCGCTCTCGAAGCCGCTCACGGGAGCGGGCAGATAATTCTGGGAAATATAAGAAAAAAAGTCATTACTATAGAGATCAGCGAAGGGAGCGTTCTCGGTCTTACGAGCGAACAGGTCATCGCTACGAGCGGGATCACCCTGGTCACAGCAGGCATCGGAGGTGAGGTGCTGGGCTCCCAGAGCGCTGCCCTCTGATCCTTGGTGTGCACACCAGGCAGGGCATGACTGCCTTGTGGTGTGTGACTCTTTTTGGAAATGGCTGTTAACTCTGGACCTCGTGATTTTGGAGATGGAATCAAGAGGCCGGCGAGGTGCCCTTTAGGCCGGCCTGGGCACGGTACACACCGGTGCCAGCACAGGGCCCACCTCAGCAGCCAGCCCTGTGGCAGCTGGATGTGGAAGCGGACACGTACATCCTAGTGGTGTGGCTTGGTGCTAATGACAGGCTGTGTCTTTACTCCCATACCAATACTCAATTACGTTAAACCAAGAAAATGACTTTTAGAACCTTTGCCTATATTAGGTTGTACTTCTGTACATATTTTGCAGTGTTTCACGATGAGAAAATGGCCTTAATAGCCCCTTATTCTCTATCCGCCCTGTAAATAAACATGTGTTTAATACAAGTTAAAGCTATATATGAAAACTCAGAACTTGAATTCTGTCAGCTTAAAACTTGTGTAGAGAATTCTGATTTTTAAAATGTGAAGGTATTTAGATCTGTGTTGAAAGTCGTATATTTTTATCTGTGCGATGCTGTGTGCAGGCCACCAGCTCCCAAATAGAGGTTTCCTATATATGCATTTTACGTGATTAAATAAACACAATTCTCTCTACTCAGGACATTCGGAAGGTTCAGAAATGTGTGGTTTGTTCTGCTTGCTCGTTCCTGTGCACGCCCTGTAGTCCCGGCTCTCGTCTCATTGAGTGCTGGACTGCTCTTCCACCGAGGCTCGTGATGAGCTTGAGCCATGTCTGCTGCCCGACAAACGCCACTTTCTGGGCCCTCACGGAGGGAGGGTCGGGGAAGGACAAAATGGTCCTGCAATCCTCTTAGTCCTGAAGGACAGCAAGTGTGGGTCGGGTAGGTGGCGGCTGGGAGGGCAGCTGGGGCGTGGGCCCCAGGAAAGGCGAGGGCGGTGGGTCCAGGGGGCTCACTCGTTCCGGTGACCTGCCGGTAAAATGCCCGGAGGGAGGGAGGGTGGAGGCCTTGCTGCTTGGGAATCCTAGCGACACCTCCTGGGAGGTCGGGGCGCCCGCAGTCAAGTCCCTGGGGCGGAGGTCCACTGTCCACGCCGACCTTAGCAAGACCGCTGGCGGGGTACATCCTGGGGAGCTACACCCGGGCTGCCTGCGGTCTTTGGGTGTCCTCCCGCTGGCACAGGAGAGGAGCTCTCGGCCTTCAAAAGCGCCATGTTCTCCATGCACCCCCGGCGCCTCCCGCGGGGCTCCTCTTGACCCTGGATATGGGATCCAGGCCGTTCGCTCACCAGCCGCTGTCGGCTCCCCGAGAACTCTTTCCGTCGCTGGGCCGACGCCACGTCCGCCTGCCTCGGATTGGTCGGTCGTGATGCGAGGCTTTACTGCACAGGCGCACAGGGCATCTTATGGGAAATGTAGTTTCCTCGCCGCCATAAGGGAGAGGCTGAGGCTGCGGGCTGTGGGCGGAGAGGGCCGCCCCTCTGGCCGGAAACCGCCGCTATCTGGGCCCGGCTGGACCTGCACCGCGGCGGAGTCGGACGCCGTGAGGGCGCCAGGGGGCGCTGGGAGGAGGGGGTCGCACGCGAGGCCGGGGGCCGGTTTGGGGAAGGACCGGAAGTGCCTGAAGTCGGCGCCGGAGTGGTCAGTGTCAGGTCCCCGGGCTAGGTGGGGGTAGGGTCTGCGGGAGACCGCGGCTGCGGGGCCGCTCGAGTGAGGCCGGGCTAGGACGGGGACCGCCGCCTCGGGGCCTGCAAGCCCTGACGGCCGTGCGCCCAAGGCGGGTCCCTGGGCGGGCGCCGAGGCTCGTGGGGGTCGGCTGCGGAGGCTCCAGGTGCAGTCAGAGCCGCGGCGGGACAAGGTGATGAGGGTGACGGGCAGGAACCCGGCCGCCCCGCGTAACCCCCCGCTCACCTACATTGCCTATATTGCAGCCCCTGGAGCGCCTGGGGTCCCCACAACCACGGACCATGCTCCTGGTGCGCCTGATCCCGCTGCTGAGGGCTGTTCCTCGGGCAGGTAAGGGACCCCGGGGTGTAGAGGCACCCTGCTTTAGGAATGTGGAGCGAGGAGTCCCTGCCCCCCCCTTCCCCCGCCCTCAACCTGCCCGTGCGTCCCACTGGAGGTGGGCCAGCCAACAACCAAGTAGCAAAAAGGGAAGGCCTGGGCTTGAGAACGGCAGCGTGAGTTCCTGCAGGGAACAAGGTGCGGGGCATCCCCCTCCGTGTGGACAGCGCTGCTCCCCAGCCGCGGTGGCTGGGCTCAGCCCTAGCATCGCTGCTTGGGTGGTAACTGTGCCTTTCCCTGTTCTGCAGGCTGCAGTCGGCCCTGGCCGGCCTCGGGGCTGCTGGGCAGGCGAGCCTGCAGGCCCTGCTACAGCACACAGCCAGCCCGCCCAAGTGGAGTTGCCTCCATCCCTGGGAAGAGGTTCCAGCTGGAGCTTGAGGAGATGCTGGTCCCTAGGAAGATGTCTATCAGCCCCCTGGAGAGCTGGCTGAGCGCCCACTACCTCCTACCCAGACTAGAGGCCAGGGCCCCAGGGACCCTGGCTCCATCCCAACTCTATGAGTGTCCGCCTAGCCAGGTGGGCCAGGGGGCTGAGAAGGGGATGGAGGAGGTCTGGGATGCTCCCCAGATGCAGTGCAAAAATGTGCTGAAGATTCGCCGGCGAAAGATGAACCATCACAAGTACCGTAAGCTAGTCAAGAGGACCCGGTTCCTGCGGCGGAAGGTCCGAGAAGGACGCCTAAGACGGAAGCAGGTAAGCGCGAGCCTTTCAACCTGGGATGGAAATGTGTGACTGTGCTACAGACCGACCAGTCCATTGTCCCTTCCTGTGCCCGCAGATCAAGTTCGAGAGAGACCTGAGGCGTATCTGGCTGAAGGCAGGCCTGAAGGAAGCCCCTGCAGGTTGGCAGACCCCCAAGATCTACCTGAAAGGCAAATGAATCTAGTGCTCCTCTCCCCTGACCTATTACTGCTGGCAACCCACTGTAATAAATGTTCTGGAACTCCTCTGTCCCTGACTGTCCTGTATCCCCTGCTGCCTAAGTGTCACCTGTCTTGGGATGGATGCTGGTGCCAACCTCCAGTTTCCTAGGAGACACAAGAGCCCCAGGATGCAGATAGGGATCCCTTCCCTGAGAAGACTCTTATTCTGGAGCTGAGCCCACAGGAGTGACAGGCTCCTCATTTACTAATATGATGTCAGAACAGCTGTAGACAGAGGCCCAGGCCCACTCTCATGTACTGTCTTCTACAGGAGGAGTCAGACTCTTAAGCCTCTGATGGCAGAAGCACCAGGGGACAGTGCTGGGGGCCTAGGGGGCCAGACTATGAGAGGGAACAGGGAGGGGGGCAGCAGTGCCCCACAGACCCAGACCTCAAATGGCTGCCTGAGATGTCCTGCTCAGCGAGGACTGGGGACCACTGGTCTCCTTTGGGTTCCTTGGCTTTTGCCCCCTCATGGGACCCTGGCTGGGGGCTGATAGGAAAGGATGGCTGGGAGGGTGTCCTCTGGCAGGTTCAGGGTTGGGGGTGGCTGAGAAACGAATGCTGTTTGTGGAATTGGAGGAGCCCTGGAGCATCTGTGTAGACCAGTGGATCTCCACATCCAGGCTTGGTGAGGGTGGGCTGCAAGCAGGGGAGCTTGGTCAGAGCCATGAACATGGTAGAGGCTGTTCTCCAGCCTCTGCCCTGCTTCCTGGTGGCAGAGTTAAAGGATAGGTCTGAGTCATCCCAGCATCCTGATGCTGGTACCTTTCCTGGATCCCCTCCACCCATAAGGGCAACACCACTTCTCCCCAGGCTGTGGGGATTTTCTGTCTTGTCACAGAAACATGTCTGGGAACAGGGTTGAGTTCTCTGCCAGTTAGGCAGGTCTTGGGGAGGCCTGCCACGTGGGCTACCCAGCAGTTTCTCTGGAATGGCACAGACTATGTTGCTCACCCCACGTTTCAGTGAGCCAGGCAGGCCCCTGCCCTGTGCATGGCAGCTAGCCAGCTGGGTAAGCAGGCTTCTACTCACTGGGCTGCACTGGGTCCCTTTCTGTCAGGGGACATAGCACACGGAGGGGCTGTGTATGATGGACAGTGAGGAGTGTGAAGCTGGCTATGATCTGGAGGAGACCTGATACCATGGAAGGTGCAGGCCTGCTTCCGCATGCAGCTGCTGAGGGCCAGCAGTTGGGCTCCCAGCAGCCCCTGTGGTGGGGGCTGGGAACCAGGACAGCCAGAGCACCCTGCCAGCCCAGTCACCTGAGAGGGCCCAAGGGCCCTGTTAGGCCCCCAGCTAGGGTCACAGGCATCCTTCCTGGGTTTTGGGTTTCCTCATTTGGGGGCGCGAGGGCAAAGGTGCCATGGTGCAGTGGTGAGGCCTCTTGAGGTGGAGGGGACTGTGCCCTGTTAGTACCAGGTCTGGCCTCTGCTCCGCCTGGCATCTCAGCCTGGCCTCTGCCTGCCAGTGGTGTCGGCAGCTGCTGGGTGGCTGCTCCCATATCTCCCAGCCATGTTGCATTGGCTGCTCCGTGGCTCCCTCCACCCTTCCCTGGTGGGTGAGAGGAGCAGTGGATGCTAAGTTGATCTGCTATCTGGAGACAAAGCTCTGTGAGCAGCTTGGCTGGGCTGTGATTCCAGGGGTGTGATGGGCTGGTCTGTGCAGGAAGCCACAGGTCCACACTCCTGGGAGCTGGCAGCTGGCACCAGCTGCTTCACCTGGGGTGAGTGCCAGCTGAGGGGTTGGGCTCCTGGCCACATGTGGAGACCTTGGTTGTCTCAGTTGGGGGTGGTCCCACTGACAACAGTGGACAGAGGCTAGGAATGCTGCTATAAATGCCCTACAACGCACAGGGCAGCTGACACCTGAGAATAGGTTGTCCCAGACATCAGTGATACTACGGTTGAGACCGCTGTTCCAGATGTCACTGATCCTGTGGGGTCAGGTCCTGAACTGGCCCAGACCCCACATCCTTGTCTCCCTGCTGCTGCCTGGGCTGCCTGTGTGCAGAGCTTGTCCTGCCTGTGGCTTGGATGTATTTGGGCCCCAACCACGACCTCAGGAGGCAATTTTGGTGTTTCTGTTTTTATCTCTGCAGTTCCTCCCAGGCTGTAAGAAACCACCCCTTCCCTCTTCTGTATGGGGCCTCCACCCTGCCCCCCCCCAGGCTGTGGGATGTACAGCCCCTTCTCCCTGCTGGCCCCAGGCACCCCCCACAGTGAAAGGGCAGAGGCAGGAGGGGTGTGGCAGAGTGCCGCTCCTGGCATTGCCTAGGGCTTGGTTTCTGGCCAGAGGAGGCCCCAGCCAGGGCCAGAGGTATTGGGGGTGTTCTTGGGCATCTGCTGGGGGCTCTGCCTCTTGGCCCCAAAGTAGAGGCATCTCTGAGCTCAGCCCCCATTCCTTGTCACTTGGCTGCTCCATGCAGCCAGTGTCTTCTGGCCTGTGTGTTCCTGGCCACACGGTGGGCCATGGAAGGAGCCAGACAGGCTCAGGCCTCAGGGTAGGATGCTGAGGCTGGATGTTGGGTCCTGAGAGGGGCTGGTTGTGGCCTGCTTATGGCAGATGAGCTGGGAACAGCTGCACTCCCTGTTGTCCAAGGAGTATGCAGGCTGGTGAGAGTGACACAGCCTCCAAATGGAACGGAGATGGAGAAAGAAGCCTGTTTCGCGGGCCTGGCCAGCTGAGCTCTGTGAGAAGGGTCACTGGAATGTGGGTGGGGACAGTCCTCTCTAGGGCTAAGTTCTGGGGAAAGCCCTTGAAGGGCTCTTGATCTGTGGCTCCTGGGATGGGGCTGAGGAGTCCAGAGCTGGGTCTGGAGTTAGCCTCAGGATAGGGACCAGTGGAGACAGCCCCTACCACTTGTCAGGGTACCCAGAGTCCAGCCCATGCTCCCATCAAATTCTGTCCACTGCCGACCTCAGTCTTCTAGGGCCATTTGGATGAGGAATCCGATCCAGGACATTGAGTCGCATGACAGCTGAGTGCTAGGGCTAGAACTAGAGTCCAGGGAGGGTGAGTGGGGTGTCTGGACAGCGTCTGGGGGCCTGGGGTTCTCTTTAGGAGGTGGGGTGGCCTGTGTATCTGCTGAGGACCACTCCCAGATGTACAGGGGAGGGAAGCTCTGAACGCTCCCTGATGACCCAGGGGGGCAGGGAGTTGGGACAACAGCAGAGCTGTCAGGGCTCCTGAGGCAAAGGGGAGGGAAGGCCTCAGGCTGGGTACATGCTTGTGCCACCTCCTAGAGAACATGGTCAAAACCAGGGTTGAGCTACGTTGGGTGGTATTAATAGCACGTGCATCTCATAAAGTGTAAATTGTAGAGTGTACTTGTCCCAGTAAATTTGGGAGCACAGGTTTCTGCCACAACTGGATGCACGGTGAGTGCTTTGTGACCTGGCACTCTGTGCCCCACATCCTTGCCCCCAGTGCTGGCCTCACCTTGGTGTGGACAATCTGCAGTCCAGGAGGAGATTGATCCAGCTCAGAGTCCTGCTGAGCAGAGCTAGCCGACCTTCAGGGTCTGCTGTGTGGGTGGACGGGGCCCCTGAGGCCACCAAGACCCTCTCATGGACAGGGCTGTCCTGCCCACCATCTGTCCCAGCTGAGGTGGGTCATGTATGCAGGGCTGGGCTCCAACATGGCCTTCCCTCTGCACCCAGATCCGGGGGCTCTGGGCCCTTCCCCTCCTCCAAAAAGGAGTGTGTTCACTTTGATTGGCCTTGTTGGTTTCAGTACTTTGTATTTGCAGTTATTTTTTAACTTCCCAGCCAAGTAAGATTGTAGCTCCATGTGAAGTTGTTCTACAAAGCTGATAACAAAACAGTTTCCTTCTTGCCCACTTGAGTCTGACCAAGCTGGCAACCACGGCTTCTTCAGTGGACTCCCTCCTGGTGGGCATGCCACAGCCTGACAGCACTTGCATGGTCTCTGGGCTCAGCAAGATCACATTTTCCTTTTCATACAACTGTTTGTTTCCTTGTTTTTATATTTATCAAAATTCAGCCCTAAATTTGCTGACAGAATTTTAAAAGTCACAGTTTTGGTCAAATTTCTGAAATGATTCTTGTTCACATGGAGTAGCCTCCTGGTGTCCCCTGTCTGGGCTGCCCTGGGCCCCATCTGCTGGGTCCTGGTCACCATGTTCTCCCTTGTTTTCATGGAGTATGTTTGTCTTTTTCCATTTTTTTTTAAAGGTTTATTTATTTGAGAGAGAGCATGCACAGGTGGGGGTGGGAGGGACAGAGGGAGAATCTCAAGCAGACTCCCTGCTAAGCACAGAGCTTGATCCCACTACCCTGAGATTACAACCTGAGCTGAAACTAAGAGTCAGACACTCAACTGACAGCCCCCCAGGTACCCCCATGGAGTATATTTTTCTGGAAAGTGCTCATGGGAGCTAGATCATACAACAAGGACTAATTGACGTGTGTGAGTGGGTTCCCTGCAGTCCCAGGTGCTGTACTAGGTTCTTTATAGGAGCTGCTTCATTTCCTAGTAACAGTAAATCTGTGATCAGCTAGTTTTATCCAACAGCAGAGGTTACCTCACCTACAGTCACAAAGCTCAGAACCTGTTCATGATTCAGCTACAAGTCTGACTCTGAAACTTAATTTAAGAAAATTATTTTAATAGAAGTTTTGCCTGTGAATGCTGAACTAGGTCAGTAGTTCAATAGTGCTATGAAAAATAGCACACCACCTTTCCCAGGGTCAGTTTTAGCCCTCTTAGATGATTCTTTTGGCATTTATTGTCCTATCTTTAAGTTGGTGGCTTTTACATTGTTTTTGACAAAAACTCGAATATATTTTGGGGCACCTGGATGGCTCAGTCGATTAACATCTGCCTTCAGCCTCAGGTCGTGACCCCAGGGTCCTGGGATCAAGCCCCACGTTGTGCTCCCTGCTCATTGGGAAGTCTGCTTCTCCGTCTCCTCTGTCCTTCCCCCTGCTTGTGCTCTCTCTCTGTCAAGTAAATCTTTTTTAAAAAATTGATATCACTACCTGGTGCTTACACACACGCACAGAACTGCAAGGTTTTTAAAAAATATATTTTATTTTTCTATTCATGAGAGACACACAGAGAGAGAGAGGCAGAGACACAGGCAGAGGGAGAAGCAGGCTCCTCACAGGTAGCCTGTCTCAGGACTTGATTCCCGGACCCTGGGATCATGACCAAAGCGGAGGGCAGATGCTCAACTCACTGAGCCACCCAGGTGTCCCAGAACTGAAAGATTTAAAAAGCAACACTTACACTTACTCCTCCTAAGTGTAATAATCTCAGATATATTCTTTCTATTTCTTTTTTTAAAAGGTTTTATTTATTTATTTGAGAGAGAGGGAAAGGAGAAGTAAGCCACCAACTTGTTTTCTTGAAGCTTCTCTTTTTCCTTGTTCTGCAGTGTTCACAGTGATGTAGTTCACTACAGATCTGTTTCCACTTGGAAAAGCCTGATGCAATCTAGAAAGTCTTGGGAAATCCTCCGAGCTGCTGTGCTGTCACCTGCCCACCCTCTCTCCTTTCCCATTTCCTATCTCATTGGCATTTTCAACATTTTCTTTTAATCTATTTAATGAAATTTTAAAAATTTCAGTTACATAATTTTTAATTTCTAAGAGGCTTTGTGTTTTGGGTATTTTGGGGAGATATTTTTAATAGCGCTCACTCTGTTTATGTTTCACAGATGTGATGTCATCTCTTCTGTAAGGATATTAATGATACCTATATTCTCAAGCACAGTGCCCCCATCACCCCTGTCTAGTTTCTGCTTCTGAGATGGTTTTTCTGTTTGTTGACTTTGGTCTCTGTTTTCCATGTTAGTGGGTTTCCTCTGGTAAAACTTATATTTATGTGTGGTCTACAGAGCTCTGCAAGAAATGTCCAAGACACCCAGAAATACTCTCAAAGCACCCTTTCTGTCCACTTGTAGTGGGAGCCAGGATGCTTTGGAGATGTAGCTGCTTCCAGGTGCAGCTGTCAACTTGAGGAATTAAAGCACACAACCCCTCATTCAACTGGAATTTCGGATAAGGAACACGTAGTTTTCATTATATGTGTGTCCTGTGTGGTACTTAATCTGGTGACTCTAACACTGGGTCTGGCAAGAAGCATATGGAACTGGGGCGTCTTTTCATACCAGATGGAATAAGCATTGTCGAAGGCTTATGTGGGTGTGTCAGAGGGCTCAGGAGCCAGCATGGAAGGCTTTCACTGGCCAAGTGAGAAAGCGTCAGAAAGAATATAAACCACACTGGGCTGAAGCATAAAGTGAAATCCACTGGGCAACTGGAGGACTGATCGAGAGGTCATGAGGCATGTAGCCCTCCTGAAATTGATTACATTCTTTGATTGGAAGACTGAGAAGATTTTTATGAGTATATTAGTATAACTTTCTATCTTACTGAAAACCAAAAATGATGTATGAGATTATAAAGTCTCTGAAGTTTGATGGAATGCCCATTCTGATGGGCTTAAATAGGGTAATACATGCTTGTATAGATTTAAAATAGAGAACATGACAGTTCCAAAGGAAAAAAAAATTTAGCTTCTAATGCCTTAGGAATGTTCACCCTTTAAGAAAGGTCATTTTCTTGCAGAATCTACAGCTCAAAAAGAAAGAAAAAAGCAGGGATAATGGTTGATTGTTGGATAAGAAGCAAAGATGTAAATTCATGCAGAGAGCAAGTAATGCCAAGGGGACTTCAATTCAGATAAACATTCATTCAGTGTCGCTTAAATGTCAGGCTGAAAAATGTAGAGTCTGACAGCTTCTATCAGAAAAAGTTCAGGTAATATATTTTTAAGATTTTATTTATTTATTCATGAAAGAAAGAGATAGAGGCAGAGACACAGGCAGAGGGGGAAGCAGGCTCTATGCAGGGAACCTGATGTAGGACTCGATCCCAGGACTCCAGGATCCTGTGCTGGGCTGAAGGCAGAAGCTTAACTGCTGAGCTACCCAGGTGTCCCTCAGGTAATATTTTTAATCAAGGTGAATCCTTGGACAAATTAGACTCGTTTTATGATTTTGATTTAAAACAACTATGTGGGGACACCTGGGTGGCTCAGTTGGTGAAGCAGCTGTCTTCAGCTTGAGTCATGTTCCTGGGGTCCTGGGATTGAGTCCTGTGTAGGGCTCCCTGCTCAGTGGGGGGTCTGCTTCTCCGTCTCCCTCTGCCTCCCCATGCTTGTGCGCACTCTCTCTCTCTCTCTCTGTCAAATAAATAAAGTCTTAAAAAAATAAAACAGTTATAAGATGATAGAAAGTTACAGCTTCTGGAAAGATTAGGTTATTTACTGATGATGCAAAACTTGCATAAACTTTACTAAATGTCCTGGTCTGGTTTTAAGGTCAGGTGAGTTATCTTTATTGAGCTTTTTTTTTTTTTTTTTTTTAAAGTAGTGTCCACATCCAGCACAGAGCCCGACTGGGGCTTGAACTCATGACCCTGGATCCTGACCTGATCTGAAATCCAGAGTCAGATGCACAGACTGAGTCCCCCAGGTGCCTCGGGTAAGTTACTTTACCAGAAAATATTTACAGTCACATAAATGTACACATCTGTGTTTATGTTGAAATAACTGTTCTCTATCATAAAATATGTCTTCTGTAAACCTCAGTGCTCTGAATTATTTGCATTTCATTACACCATTCATCTCTCACTTCCTGTGGTATATTATCTCTGAAGATGTCACAACAACTTCCCCTTCCCAGTACACATGCTGCTTGGCAACGTGAGATTGCTGTCCTTCCTATTGAGAGCTGGGGTCTGACTCCCGGCCCTTGAGGGCTGCCTGGCACCTGCTCTGACTCTCTGAGTGTGGTCAAGTGCTGCCGAGCTTTCATGTTGGGGCCTGGCAGCTTCCATCAGCAGGAGGAAGGCTAGGCTAGACTACTGAGTACCAAGAGGTTGTGAGGCCACACGGACAGAGAGGACCATGTGGGTGGGGGGGCCACATGGACAGGGAATGGGCCATGTAGACACAGAGAGGACCCAGCTGATGGCCACTTTGAGGCCCCAGGTGCCAGAGGGAAGCTGTCTGGATCCTCTGGCCCCCGGTGAGCCATTCTACCAGCACTATGTGGGACACAGACAGGCTGTCCTGTCGGACTTCTTGAGCAGTAAAAGATCCCAGACACAGGTCTGGTCTCCTGCCCCATGCTGTGTGGTGGGGGCTAGGATGCTGCAAGCCATGGCTCTGCCATAGGTGCATAAATCATGGACTGTTCTAGGGTGTCAGAAGGGCATGTATAGGAGGGTCTGCTTTGGGTAAACGCGACCACCCTGGACACCTACCGCACTCTCTCCTGTGGCCATGTCAGGGCTCCAGGATGCCTTTCCACCAGATACTTTCTCTTTTCATCAGGAAAAGCATCTCTGTCGCCCAGACTCAGCCTCCTTGGGGCCTCCCCAGGGGTCTCGAGCTGATCCCACCAAGGCTTGAAGCAGACGGCCTGGAAACACATTCAGCTCAGCCCAAGATCCGCAAGATGAGGCAGAGTAAGTGACAGTCCCAACTGAGAGTGCAGGTGGGGGTGCTGGGCATGCAAGGCAGTGGGAACCCTCCCAGCTGCACTGCCCAAGGTGCATTGCAGGGTGAAGCAGGGTTGGTATCCCTGTGGACAGTGCTGCAGAAAGATTACCAAGGCCAGGTCAAGGCTTCGAGATGGCCGAGGGACCTTGTGTCATGGGAAGACACCGCTGACCCACCCAGCCCAGCCAGACACACAGGAAAACCCCTTCCTGCTGTGTGTTCCTGCTGGGGGAGCTCACACCCATGCTTGCTGTAAAGTGGAGATGCTCGGAGAAGTCCCAGGCCCAAGGGCACCGCCCGTTGTGAGGCTGGTACGGTGGAGGGTCAGCAACCTGACAGCTGGCACATCACACAACCACTGCAGGCCTGTCTCTTTTCTAACAGGACCTAACTGGATAAACCAAATCTGTCACCAACGGAGAGGTCGGTAAAGTGAACTTCCCTCCGTGGACCCGGGAAGCTACCTCATGTGGATGCAGTGCTCTGGGTCCTCTCAGGAGGCTGGGCTGGTGGCTGTTCCACAGGTCATCTGCCCCAGCCTTTCAGAAGCAAAGGCCGTCCCCTAACCAACTCGCTAGAAATGTGGTGGCCATGGAGGTCACCCCCACCAGTAGAGGCACTGCGTGTGACGGCCCTTAGAACAAAATTGATGGTTTTTGGCTCCTGACTTGAAAACTGATGGATCTGTAAGGACAATGAGGAAGTGATTTTGGCATCACAGGAGAGGTTAAAACACTGACGCACCCCCTGCAGCTCGGGGCCAGGTTCCAGTTCAAGAATGTCTATGAGGTGGGCTCCAGTGCCTTGGCAGGCTGGCTTGCTGTGCACCCACAGATGGGAGCAGCTAGGCGGAGGAGCACCCGACCAAGGGTGGCCCTTGGTTGGGTGCTGTGGCAGGAAACCACTGATGAGAGGCTGACCCTGACTAGTCAAATCTTTGGTCTTGTTTGCTTGACATTTTCCCAGGATGAAAAGTTTGGCTGGTCCATGAGGCAATGTATCTACATTTCCATATTCTTATCTGTATTTTTTATTTTTATTTTTTTGAGAGAGAGCTAGCACACAAGTGGGGTGGGGCAGCTGAGCACAGAGCCCTCTACCCTGAGATCACAACCTGAACTGAAATCGAGAGTTGGGTACCTCACTGCCTGAGCCACCCAGGTGCCCTCAAGATTTTAGGTCATTGCTACACCCAGCCTGAGGCTCAAACTCACAACTCTGAGATGGAGAACCACACGCTCCACCAACTGAGCATGCTGGGTGCCTGTCCTGCCAGGTCATCGCCCTGAAGTCCTCACCCTCCCAGCCCACAGCTCTCCTGAGGGACACACTCAACTCTTCTGACCCGGAATGGGCGCAGTTCTTGCCTCATGGTGTGAAACGCTGCAGGGTGGCGAGCCTCCAGGAGAAGGTGGCCCCTCCAAGAACAGGTCAGAACCAGCAGACACTGTCAGTGAAATTGGAAGAGCCTCATGTGACTGATGATCCATGCGATTCCCAAGGAACTTGGGCAGCCTCAGCCCTGCTGCCAGCCACCAGTCCCAAACTGACAAACTAGTCCCTTCTCCTTGTGAAACTTGTGCCTTTTGCAGGTTTAAGCCTGGCCTTGCTCTGTTCCAGAGACACTTGCATTTGTCTTCTATTGCTGTACCACACATTGAGCAGCTTAATGCAACACTTTTATTATTACAGAGCTGCCCTGGGTCAGACACCTAGACAGGAGCCTCCGCTCAGGGCCTCCCAAATGAAATGTCTGCCGGGGCTGCGTCTGGACCCGAGGCACTAGTCCCCTTCCACTCCATCCTAGGGGGCAGCAGAAATCAGGTCCTTGCTGTCATCAGACTGAGGTCCAGTTTCTTCTTGGCTGTTGGCTGGGGGCTGCCCACATGTTCCCTCCAAGGGCTCTTTCACAGAATGGCCAGCTGGAGAAGTTGACTCCAGGCAGCACGATGGAGACTCTATCAGACAGTGACATCCCAGCCCCTCGTCCTTTGGTTGTTACAGCACCCTGCCCGCACTCAAGGGAGGACACAGAGTGTGCTCTGACCGCACCTGACAGTCCTGCAGCCCACCTGGCCCTTGGTGGGCTATGTCCCTTGTGTGCTTGTGTAGGCCCTACTGGCTCTGAGTCACCTCACATGCCTGCGTCCCCAGACCACATCCTCCTCCCTTAGTCCCTCCAAGCACCCTATCAGCAAGAGAGCCTGACTGCAGCCCCGCAGACCTCCCTATGAGCCCAGCTCTGCTCTCATCTGAGAGGCAGCTTCCCCAGGCCCCAGCCTGGACATTTACCTGTGGGTGTTACTCCATCAGAGGCCGTCAGCTCAGTCCTGTGGAGGGAGATCCTGCCATTTTCGTCTCTCGACAACACTTCTTCCAGATGATCTTATTTGTCCGAGAGCAGGCCTGCCATCTGTCTGCCTCCCTCCAATAGCTTCCAGTTCCTTGGCACACAATAGGTGCTCAGCAAATATTTGTTGAATGACAGAACAGTGGCACGAGCACGTGTCTGTGTCTGGTGGCATCTCTGAGTGCCTGTGGTTTCTCCTCCCAGTGAGCTTGGCTGCCTGGAATGTCCGAGTCCCCAGGAACAGGAGCCAGAACCTGCTTCTTAGTGGGGCTGGTTGGCTGGCCCCTGCATTGTCCAGCCACACCTCCTAGAAGAGGGGAGGTGGGTACAGGGCTCTGGTCTGGTAGGGGGTTGGCCAGAGCTCAGGGTGTGACCATGGTGATGTCAGTGGCTTTGTCCTGGTGGTCTCTTCCCAAGGAACAGAGATGCTGAGTGACACTGGGAACTGAGCAATCGGCAGTCACTTGGGAAAGAGTCGGAGGTCTCAGGCCTTGGCCAGGGGAGGGGCAGGTGGCCTGCTGAAACTTTAACTTTACTCTCATCTGTGGCTATTAACTGCCAAGAGTAGGGGTGGGGACAGCAGCCTTTGCTGCTCATTTTGGTTTTGCTGGCCTCAGGCAGAGAGGGACAAGAGGGGTTGCAGCCCTGCACCACATCTGTCCATTCTTGCCCAGTGGTTCACTGGGGTCAGCTGCCCCCCAGTGGCGGCCCCCTCAGACTTACACATCTGGGCCAAGCTGAGGGCTGGGTTTCTACCCGAGAGGGCCTCACAGGGCCCAAGGCCAGGGAACCTGCTGGGAGAGGAGGCGCGCCCACAGGCTCCTGGCTCCTCGGCTGGGAGCTGACCCTGGTCCCCTTCCAGACAGGGGCCAGTGCTGGGCCATTTCTGCCTCCCTCTAGCACTGCCTGGACATCTTCCCTCCACTGTGGAGAGACAGCCCAGCAGACAGAGGCGGGAACAGAGGACAGAGATGGAGAGACATGGGCGGGACACAGAGAAGATTGGTCACCAGCTAATATAAACCAGTTAAAAAAACAGGAGGAGAGGCCAGGCCTCATAGCCAGCCAGGCAGGGCTTGTTTTTTCCAGAATGAAAGGCCCAGGGAGGGGCTGGGACCAGGACCAGTTCTGATTCCAGTTTGGAAAAGGGGCTCTGACCCCCAGGGCCTGGGTCTTGCTGAGGAAATGAGTCCATTGCGGGGGGGGCTCCTCACATCCTCATGGCTGGCGCTCCCTGTCCTGACCCCTCATTCCTCTGCAGCTGTGACAGTCTCCCCACCTTGCCTGGAGCTGGGGAGACCAGCTGGACTGGGTTCCTTGCTGGTCTGAGGAATTGGGGACCAGGACAGGGTTCATGGGTGAGATCCCCACCCACCAGGGACGGGGGCCAGTGACCATAATTCTATTCAAATGGGCAGTTTAAAAAACGCACTGTGGGTTTTGGTAGTTGTTTGCTTTTTTTTTTTCTTCTTGAGGTTTGCTTAACTAGAAAGAGTGGGTTTGGTATGCAGTGTATGATCTGTTATTTTGCATTTGTTTATGTGACTCTGTAAGTTTTCCCAGAGCTTCAAATTTGTGCCTTCCGTTGGGGAGGTTCCCATACCTCCCTTCCTCCCTCCACTCTGGGCAGGGAGTGTCTTAGCCAGGATTTGCTTTCAGGGACACCAAGCTCTGCCCTGGATGGTGGGCAGATGGGGGTCCAGGCCAGAGCTGGAGGCTGGTCAAATGCCAAAAGTGCTCAGGGTCCCCACCCTTATGCCCTGGCAGGCTCCCCTGGGTGGTAAAGATGTTGATCAACAGCAGGGCCCATCATGCTGTCCTAAGGGAGCCCCCTGGGCCCCACCCCCCAGGGGTGTTGTGACTGTTCTTTTCCTTTCATAAATAAAGAAATGCAGCCCCCAGAGGAGGCTAAGGGGAAGAGTTGGAAGAGGTGTAGGTCTGGCAACCTGGGCTCCTTAGGCGTCCCAACCCTGGAGGCCTTTCTGTTAGGAATGCCTCAAGCTCCATAGCAAGCACAGAGGGGGAGGATCCTGCCCACACCTTGGGCCAAGGTCCCCCGACAGGAGTGGAAGGGAGGTGATGTGCACCCCAGAGCCCAGTCCTGCAGCAGCCCCAAGGGCCTCATATGTCACAGCTGCCCCCACAGCATCTGGGACCATGCCCTCCACCCTCCTACCCCTCCTGGACCTGGGCCAGAGAAGGGGCAGGGTCTCTGCTCTGATTCCCCTCACGTTGTTGGGCACCATGCCCATGTTCCTACCCACCCACCCAAAGGCCAGCCAAGGATTTCTGGAGGGCTAGAGGCCAGCTGGAGCCAGAGGGGGCGGTCTGCAGACTGTTGACCCCGCCCAGGGCTCTGTGATGTCATGGTGGGGGCTAAGGAGGGGGAGGGGGCCGGGCTGTTTTTCTGGAGAGTTGGAGCAGAAGTGAGACAAAGCGAGGCCAGCGAGCCAGGCAGGCGCCATGGAGCTGCAGTCCCAAGTTCTGCTCTGGGAACTTGTGCTTCTACACAGTGAGTGCAGGGTGGGTGGGGGTCCAGAGTGGGGGCACAACCAGGTCTTTGTGTTCTGTGCAAAGCCGCCTGTCGGAGCTTGAGTGTGGAGCAGTGGGACGCCCTCACTGCTGGGAAGGGGCTGGGGCGGGGCGGGGGTTGGGGGGGCTCAAGATGGCAGCTCACCAGGATGCGGGGGCCCCCCAGGACCCAGGAAACCACACGGATTCAGGAACAAGAGGGCTAAGACAGGCAGGGAGGCTGAGGTGGCGGGTGCCTCTCCCTGGGGTCCCTTGCCCACCTCACTCTTCCACTTGTCCTAGTGGTCAGAAGAGGAGTAGGTCGGGGGATCTAGGGGGCCTGGGAACAGTGAGGCTCACAGGGTCTGTTCCAGCCCCCACTTGGCTCCCAGGCCCCCTGAGCCCGCCTCCTGGGCTGGCCCGCTGAGCCGGCACATTCCTCCTGGTCCCGGGCGCTCAGCCCATCTCTGAAGCAGAAACTTGCTTATGGGGGTGCGGATGGTCCAGCCTGCTCAGCCTCAGGCCTCTGCCCTTCAGGGGGGCTGCGGGGGCTCCAGCCGTGAGACCTGGGTGTGGGGCAGGGTGCCCAGCTGGGGCAAGGACTCTTGAGGGCTTGTGTGGCATAGCTTTGGCAGGTGTGTGTACCTCACTGTATACCAAGGTGCAGGAGCCCTCAAAACCAGCCTTGAGCATCAGGCTTTGGGGCTCTGGTGGCCTTGCTGCAGTGATGGTGATACTAGCCACCATTCCTGAGGGTGGCCCTTGGTGACAAGCACATACTCCAGAGCTGCCTCCACCACTCACCCCCAAAAGGGGAATGCTGTCCCACGGCCCAGGCAGGTGGCTGTGGGGATGAGGTGGTGTCCGTGGGAGACGTGCCTGCACCATGGGGGGCTAAAGGAGACCCCTTGCCCATCTCATCTGCTAGCCTCTGACAATCCCCACCTGCTAACAGGGAGTCATTAACATGCCCCACCCCACCAGCCCAGCAAGTGCTGTAAGGGGACCCAGGGAGCCATGTCGGCTCAGGCTGGGTGGGTGACCTGGATGCAAAGGCTCAGGTCAACCCCTCCCCAGTAGGACTCTCTTCTTCTTCTAGGCTCTGCTGTCCTTCTCTCCTCAGGTTAGTGGCCACCCTCCCCTGGAAACTACAACAGGCCCCCTCCTGACTTGCCAGACCCGCCCTATGCCTTGCCCTTGGGTCCTGTCCCTCCCCCAGTGACTCCTCCTCCCCACCAGTGCCCTCGGGGTCCCTGCCTGCCGCCAGCTCCGTAGTGTCCGAGTCCACCGTGAGCTGGGCAGCGGGCGCCCTGGCCGTGCTGCGCTGCCAGAGCCCGAGAATGGTGTGGACGCAGGACCGGCTGCACGACCGCCAGCGCGTGGTCCACTGGGACCTCAGCGGCAGCCCCGCCGGCGGCCCGGCTCGCAGACTCGTGGACATGTATTCGGCGGGCGAGCAGCGCGTGTACGGGCCTCGCGACCACGGCCGCCTTCTGCTCCCGCCTTCTGCCTTCCACGACGGCAACTTCTCGCTGCTCATCCGCGGTAAGGAGCCCGGGGCGGTGACGGGGCGCCGGGGAGGGGGGCGGGGCGCAGGGGCTGGGCGGGCCCACCTTGCACTTCACCGCTGGGTTTCCTGCCCGGTCGTAGCGGTGGAGTATGCCGACGAGGGGCTGTACACCTGTAACCTGCACCACCATTACTGCCACCTCTACGAGACCCTGGCCGTCCGCCTGGAGGTCACGGACAACCGTGAGTGCGCCCCCCTCCCGCCCCCGGGACGTGTCCCCGCTGGCTCCCTGCCCTCCCACCGGGTGCTGACCGGCCTGCACCCCCAGCCCAGGAGGCTGGCGCGCACTGGGACGGCGAGAAGGAGGTGCTGGTGGTAGAACGCGGCGCGCCCGCGCTGCTAACCTGCGTGAACCGGGAGCACGTCTGGACCGACCGGCATCTGGAGGAGGCGCAGCAGGTCGTGCACTGGGACCGACAGCCGCCCGGTGTGCCGCACGACCGCGCTGACCGCCTGCTGGACCTGTATGCCTCGGGTGAGCGCCGGGCCTACGGGCCGCCCTTCCTGCGCGACCGCGTGGCGGTGGGGGTGGACGCGTTTGCACGTGGCGACTTCTCCCTGCGCATCGACCCGTTGGAGCCCGCTGATGAGGGCACCTACTCCTGCCACCTGCACCACCACTACTGCGGCCTGCACGAGCGCCGCATCTTTCACCTGAGGGTCACCGAGCCAGTCGCTGAGCCGCCCCCGCGGGACTCGCCGGGCAACGGTTCCAGCCACAGCGGCGCCCCCGGCCCAGGTACCGTGCGCCCCTCCCCGCCCCTCCCCCCCCCCCCCCCCCCCCGCATGGCCCGGGGTGTTAGCCGAGGGGAGGCGCCCAAAGCCGCACCTTTCTCCCCAGACCAGCGCAGAGGGCCGGCCTGGGTCGGGTGCCCGCTGGGTGGGGGGCGCTGCGCGCTCCCTGACACAGCCCCCGCTCGGCCTGTGCAGATTCCACCCTGCCGCGCGGCCGCAGCGTCATCAACGTCATCGTCCCCGAGGGCCGCGCCCACTTCTTCCAGCAGCTGGGCTACGTGCTGGCCACCCTGCTCCTCTTCATTCTCCTGCTCATCACTGTCATCCTGGCCACCCGCCAGCGCCGCCGCGGAGGTGAGGGGGGCTCCATCTTGCAGGGTTGAGGACAGCGCTAGGAAGCCTCCCCTGACCAGAGGCAGGGTGTGGGATGCGGTGCCCTGAGCAAAGGGTGAGCAGGGGCGGGAGCTGGGGAGGGGGGTGAGACCATCCCCGACATGACTCTTCCTCCCCAGGCTACCAGTACTCGGACAAGAAGTCGGGGAAGTCAAAGGGGTGAGTGGCTCCTCCAGGCTTTCCTGGGGACCAGACTTCCCCACTGCTCCCCAGCCCACTCTCTGCTCTAACCACCAATCACCCTCCTGTCTCCAGGAAAGATGTTAATTTGGCAGAGTTTGCTGTGGCTACAGGCGACCAGGCTGTTTACAGAAGTGAGGACATCCAGCTAGGTGAGGGAGGGCCCCAGAACCAAGGAGCAGACTGTGGCTCCCAGGCCTGAGCTAGGGAAGGTACATCTCTGGGTGGGGGAGCCTCACCCTGCTCTTTCCCTGCACCAGATTACAAAAACAACATCCTCAAGGAGAGGGCTGAGCTGGGCCACACCCCACTGCCCACCAAGAACATTGACTTGGACAAAGGTGAGTGGCATACCTCACCCCATCCACACTCACTAGCCAGCCCCAGGGGCAGGGGTCCCTGGGCCGTCCTGCTGGATGTCTGCCTTGTGTTTGTCCCTGTGACAGATGTCCACCTGTTTCCTTGGCTTCCAGTGTTCAGGAAGGAGTACTGCAAATAAGGTGACCCTGGGCTCCTGGCTGGGCCAGCAGCCCTGCCAACTCCTGTCTGTCTATCTTGGAGGATGACCTCCTGACTCTCATGTGGCTCACCCGACCCCCTTCCAGCGGCTGGTCCCGCTGTCCTGGAACTTGGCCTGGACTGGTACAGAGTGAGGCTGCCTCCAGACCCCTTTCCTGAGAGCTATCCTAATCCTCACAAGCAGCAACGGGCTTGTTGGGATTCTGCTGGAGCCGCAGCTGCCCCTTCACCAGCTCTTAGCAGGCCGTTGCCACTCCCATACTCACTGGTGGTCCTGCCCACCCCCCCTGGCACAACCCTAACCCTGCTGATGTTCCCCAACCCAATCCTTCAGGCTCTCCTGGCCCCTGCCACTGTGAGCTGGTGCTCAGTGGGGACTCTTGGAGTTCAGGTCAGCCTCAGGGCTGGCACCCTGGCCCCTTCTTCACCCCTTTCTAGGGGGAGCCTACAGCTAGGACCTGGGGATTGCACACTCCAGGCCCCAGGCTAATTCCCCTCTGCTCTGTGTTGGGGCTACTTAGGGCTGCCCTAGGCTTTTTCTCTGTCTTCCACTCTATTCCAGCTTTGTTTCCAGCAAGTGCCTTGACAGTCACTGGGCTCCATGTGACTTCTGACTCTGGCCCCCCTCCCACAGCCCCTTCTTGGGCTGTAGTCTGGGGCTGGGACCCTGTTTGGTTTCTGTTTTGGCTGAGGACAGGGGAGGGGTAAAAGTGGTTCTAGAGTGGCTTGTGCTGCCACCCCCAACGCCCCACATTTGCTCCCCCTGGGAACCTACCATCATCACAATAAAGACCACATAATTTTTAGGTCTGCTTCTGTGGCTCCTACTTCATGTCCTGGGGGGCAGAGTCTGGGCCTTGGGAACCTCGAAATGCTTTCCTTCATCTGAAGCCCTGCTGTCACTGCCCATTTCTTTGGGTGGAAGGTCTGAATCCAGGTATCCTGGGAATCCTATGGCACTATTCCTGGTTGTGAAGGAGTTCCAGATTCTCTTCTGAGGGCTTATTTGGACATGGAGGAGGACAGCCCTCTGAGAAGCAGATGCCAACATGGGATTAGTTGTGTGAGGATAAAGAGGAGGGAAACAGGAGTAGGTGCCAAAGGCAGGACCCTTGTGAGGGGGAGTGGAGAGGGCTGCAGGAGGAAGCACCCCATCCTCCAAAACTCTCCCAGGATAGTAGGAGGCTGGAAAGGATGTCTGTCACCCCCTGCTGGAAACCCAGAGGTGGTGTTAAGAATATGCAGATTATGCCTGATTAAATTAGGGGCATAAGCCACCCACACAGGGTCAGCAGGTAACTTGGCATCCCAGCTCCCACTCCGGGGCAGGGGAAACACCAGGGCCACTTTGAGGAATGCACAGTTTCAGCACCTCACCAGGGAAGTAAAGTCAAAAGATTTGTTACTTACAGATCCCAGAACAGGGGTGCAGTGAGCAAGGCTTTAGAAGGGCCATCCTCCATCCCAGATCAGCAAAGAGATATCAAGGTAGCATACATCTATTACTTATAAGGTGGTTGGGGTGGTGGTCACTAATTTTTTTGTAGGCTCAGTTCTGAGTGGTCATTTGAAAAAATACCCCAGGAAACACGGCAGGAGTTTGAGGTGGGCATTCTAGGCTCGGGCTCTTATGTAAACTTCCAGACTCCAGGTGTGAACTCCATAAAATGCTTAGTACCTTGGAGTGGCTGTCTCCTCACCACACACTTGCAAGGGTCCTGCTGTGGCGAAGGCTGGGAGGGAGGCTGGGCCAAGGAGCTGTGGCTTGCTTGACAATGTGCCTCCCTCCCAGCCCAGTGACCCCTGGGCCCACAGTAGCTGCACTGCTCTGGCCACAAACTCATCCCTCCTTGCAGTGTGCCAGCCTGACCGCATCAGTCAGGTCTGGTACTGGTTGCTAGCCTCTGGCTGCCAGACTCTCTCATATGACTTGGGCAGTCAGGTGAGAAAGAGGGGCTTGTGTGTGTGTGTGTGGGGGGAACAAAGTAAAGATGGGGCATCAGATCCCCTGCATCTGTGAGACTAGCAGTCATTTATGTCTGGCCTGGGGCATGCTGGTCCCCCGTGAGCTCTCAGCGTGGGGACTGCCTCCCTCCCCTGGACATGCAGCAGAGAGCCATGGGAGACCCTTCCTCCAAGCTATACTGCCTGGCTTCCTCAGATCACTTCTGGGGAAACTGAGACCCAAAGGGAGAAGGCATAGGCTTTGCTAGTGGGTGCCAACCTCACACAGCCCTGCCCACTCTATCAGAGCCTAGGGGGATCATGGTCAGTCAGCACCTTTGGCCTGGGCTGACCTGGGGGTGGTCCTTAGCCTGGGCTCAGGGACTTTCAAAGTCTGTATCCTCCAGTCAGTGGTGGACTGATGGGCTTTTTCCTCTGCTGATCCACCACCCAAGGATGGTCAGACTAGGCAGCTGGGAGAGCCCCAGGCTCCAGCCAGCCTCAAGGGGAGTGCTGGGGACAGGTTGCAAGGGGCATCATGCATCCCCCCAGCATCATCACTCTTGGGTCCTATCCTATGGACTCTCATGTTCCTCAGGCTCATCAGTGTGGGACTCCCTCTAGTGGCCTCAAGTCTTCTTCCTGGGGTGAGGAAGACCTACGTCCAGTGGTAGCAGCTGTGGCTGGACCCTCCACAGCTCCAGGGGCGCT
Organism: Canis lupus baileyi; assembly: GCF_048164855.1. Classification (NCBI taxonomy): domain Eukaryota; kingdom Metazoa; phylum Chordata; class Mammalia; order Carnivora; family Canidae; genus Canis; species Canis lupus. Next base: position 32,439,211 of record NC_132840.1, read on the forward strand.
GCTCTGGGTTTCCCCTGGTCCACAGAGGACCCCGGGCTGGGGTGGGGGGAATCTCTTCACCTGCTGCCAGGTGCACCTTGTCTGGGCACTTCTGTGCACCGTGCGTGTGCACCGTTGCCAGGGTGACCTCCGCTGTGCCTTCAGCCGCCCATACACATGTCCACGCCAGCACCCGTGAGCCGCCGCGACCACCTGGCCCGTGTTCCTCGGAGCCTCCGTGGGACCCGCAGTGGGCGCCTGAGCGCAGAGACCGAGTTGTCTCCAGCCCCCTCGCCAGGCCCTAAGTACCCTAACCTCCCGAGCTGGCCCCTGCTGCCCTCCGATGCGACCAGGGCGTCCCCCGACTTTCCGCGCCCCTCCCAAAGGGGCGGAGGTCTGGGTTCTGCGGTCAACCCTGCGGGTCCCCGCGGGAAACCTGGCGTTGTCTGGGCCCCCCCCCGAGGGACGAGCCCCTGTCCGGCCGGCCGAGACCCTAGGCCCAGCGGGGGCTGCGGCCCGAGCACACAGTGGGCGCCCTGTCGCCAGCCGGGCCGTGGACCCCCGGCCCGAGAGGAGGATCGCGATCGCGACAGGGTACGGCGGAAAGGGCTGTGCGCGGGCGCGGACTCCGCGGGCCCCCACCCCCACGCGCGCCCCCACCCCCACGCGCGCCCCGCCCTCCGGCCCTTCCGCGCCTGCGCCGCTCCGCCCCGCGCTGCGCCGCGGGCCGCCCGGTGACGTCAGGCCCCGCCCGCTCTCGGGCGCCCCCCGGCGGGCGCGCTGAGCCTGGGGCCGGCGGTCCCTTTAACTGCGCGGCCCGAGGGGGCGGCGGCGGCGGGGCACAGGGACGCGGCCCGGCCTCACGCCCTCCCTGCCTGCGTCTCCAGGCCGGGGCGGATGGGCGGCCGCGGGCCGCGGGGCAGTAGCCGGGGCGCGAGCAGAGCCAGGGCCGGCGGGGCGGGCGGGGCCGGGGCCGGGGCGGCCGGGCGGGGCGCCGGGGGCCTGGGAGCGGCCGGGCCGGGAGCGGCGGCGGCTGGCGGCGGGCGGGCGGGCGGGGCGCAGGCCGGCAGCGGGGAAGCGCCGGCGTCCGAGCCCCGGGCCGGGCCGGGAGGTGGGCCCCGCGCCGCTGCCGCGCCATGGCGGAGACCAAGATCATCTATCACATGGATGAGGAGGAGACGCCGTACCTGGTCAAGCTGCCCGTGGCGCCGGAGCGCGTCACGCTGGCCGACTTCAAGAATGTGCTCAGCAACCGGCCGGTGCACGCTTACAAATTCTTCTTCAAGTCCATGGACCAGGACTTCGGGTCAGTGGGCCGCGGGGGGCCTGTGCGCGAGCGCGGGTGTCCGCACCTGTCCGTGCCCGGCCCGGGCTCGGCGGTGCCTCGGTCTCCCGGGGTGCCGTGCGCCCCACCTGGCTGTGTCCTGAGCTGTTGCCTGAGCTGGGGACGCGCGGGGGTCAGGGCGCGGGGCCCTGGCTGCCGCCCGGGAGCCTAAGAACCAGGACAGTGGGGAGGCACGGCCCTCGTCTCTGCGCCCACTCTGGGCCTGGGCCTGTGTGGCTCAGTGGCCCAGGGTGAGCTGAGGTCCCACCTTGGCACCTGTCAGACTCGGGGTGCCACTGCCTCCTCCTGTGGAGGGCTTGTGATTCCTAGGGCGGGGGGTCCGAAGGGTGTAAGGGGAGGGTCCTAGCACTGCCCCCTGGTCCACAGTAGTTAGCTTGGGGGGAATGAGGTGATCTACCACCAGCACAGAAGTTTCCAGAGGCTCAAGACAGCCTGTCTCTGAACCCCTCCTCCAGGGTCCTGAGGGTTAGGGCAGAGATCAAGGATCACTGGGGACCACAGGTCGTCCCTCCCCCACCCCCACCTAAGGGGTGCTGTCCAGTACTTGGGTTCCAAGGAGCAGCCTGGGCCATCTGCTGACTCTGGGCAGCCTCTGGGTCAGTGTCCCCACGTCCAGCCTCAGTGGTGGCTGTCGTGGCTGAGGGGACTTCCCACTTGCACTGGGCTGGGACTCTGGCACTGTGAGGAGGAGGCTGTCTGTCTGAGGCCTGACCAAGCACTGCCAGGGGTAACTTGAATCCCCAGCTCAGCAGTGCTGGGGGCGGGGTACTCAGAGGCCTCGTGTGGGCTGAGCAGGTGTGCCTGGCCGCCCTCAGGCAGCCTGTGTCCTTGTGTGTGACTGTGTCTCGGGACTTTGACATTGAGGCCATTTCCTGGATTCTCTGGTTTGCATGGACCCTAGGCAGCCCCAGGTCAGGTCAAGCTGGGGCCATTCTACAGCTCTCAGGGAACTGAGGGAAGTTGGGACAATATGACTCTCTTGCTCACCACCATCGCTGCAGAGAGGCAGAGAGGAAGAGCATGTTCTTGGCAATCCTGGATGGGCTGGGGCAGTGGCCCCACCATGAGAGGGGGCTCAGATCAGGGGCTGTGAGGAACACCCTAATGTGCCTGGGCCCCCTGCCCCTACTGTCCTGCTGTGGGCTGGACCTTGAGTTACCCAAGCCTCTGTGCCTGGCTATAGTTGGCCATCTAGCAAGGAAAGAGGGGAGTCTGAGATATGGCCACGGTCACCTGCTCTGGGTTGGGTCCCACTCCTGTTTTTGGCCAAGTTGGAGGGAAGGTTCTGTGCCTACCTCCCACTTTCTCCATGCAGGTCACAGCAAAGCCGGGCCTATGGTAGGCTGGCCCAGAGCTGTCCCACACTCTGGCTTTGGAAGGCAGTGGTACAGGGAGGAGTCTGACCCCAGTGTTTAGACTGTGAGGCAGAGGTTGGAGTCCCCCTGCTACTAGGGCTGCCTTGCTGATTCCAGGCCTGGCTAGACTTGGCACTTAGCTGATTTCCCTGGCAGTGGCCCTGGTCTCTCTATCTCTGGGCCAAGAGTTCTGGTCTCTGAAGCCACCTGCCTGTGGGCGGTGTGAAGACTACAGGGCAGGCGGTGGGGGCTGGGCCTGACCCCGCCTGCCTGGGTGAATGCCCACTCTGCCTGCTGCAGCTGGTCTATCTGGTGTCAGTGCCCCCAGTGGTGTCGGGAGAGTCCAGACAGGCACCTTTGGAGCTTCTGGCAAGGTGTAGAGGACTGGGACTCCCTTGCCCTGTAGCCTGCAGAGCTTGAGCCTGGGGGAGCTCTAGGGTCAGGAGGTAGGGGTCATGGGGAATGGACAAGCGAAGGCACGGTAGGAGCTGAGGATCCCTGCCTTGTGGGGGCATGAGGGGGTGCTCTTTGAGGTCCCCCATGTCATGTACAAGCCATCTTCCTGCTCTGTGGTGGGAAGGTCTAGTGGGGGGACCCTGTGCTTCTGGGACCCATGGGCAAGGGTTGGCTGTGGCCTGCTGTGGCCTCTGGGAGCCCTGGGGGTCCTCCTGTGGCTGTGCTTGGCTCCAAGGGCCCTACTCTGAGCAGATTCCTTGCCAGGGCGAGTCTGCGGGGGCGGCGGGCGGGGCCCAACAGCCACAAGTTTGAGGCTAACCAGGATCTTGCCAGGAATTCTGAGGTTGGGGGCTTGATACCAGTGGGGGTGCCCCTGGGTGGCCACCCCTAAAGGCTGGTGGAGACTGCTTCTGAGGCCTGCTTTTCCACCCTCCCTCCCAGGAGGGAGCCCCTAAATTGTTTGGAGGCATTCCCCCAGGCTCCACTGAGGCCTCCCCTGCCCGACTCTGTCTGGAGCTCCTGGAGGTTATGCTGGCCAGTGGTGGGTGGCATCATGCATCCTGAGGAAAGCACCTGCACCCTTGCTCTGGCACCCCCCCCCCCCGCCCCACTCTCTTGGCTGACCTGTGTCGGGGGGGGGCTGTGGTGCCCCCCCACCGGGCTTCAGGCCTCAGGTGGAAAGCAGGATGTTCTGTAGTGCTGGGTTGGGGGACTTGGGTTTCTCAGGTTGGGGGGCCAGAGGCAGGGACTCTGGGCCTCAGGGGCTCATTTGTGCAGGGGTAGGGGGCACAGAGGGTCGGGCAGCCCTGGGTGCTGGGTCATCTGGAAGCCCTGGTCAGGTGGGCAGTTGGCCCCTGAAAAAGCCAGGCAGGCCCAGTGGTGTGGGGGCTGGGGAGCTCATCTGCCTGCCTGGGGGTGAGTCAGGAAGGGCGGGGGCTTGGGAATGGCAGAGGAGGCTGGGCCTCCTGGGCTGTGAGACAGGAGTTAGGTCCCTCCCGAGTTTCTCTGTTGCTGCTTTCACTCAGGGACCTTTCTCTCAGCCTGCTGGGACCCATGGGACCCGGGGGGGGGAGGGCGGGGGGGAGGCTGGCTTCAGGGCTCTATGTTGGCTGTGGCTGGCAGAGCTTTTGGTGGCCCTAGGCCACCTCAGGTCTTCCTGTGGTGACAGCTTCTTATGTGACCTCAGCTGAGTCCTGGCCGGGGGCCTAGCATCCCCTGGAAGCTCAGTTCTGTAGGGCTGTGGTGCATGCATAAGTTGGGGTGGCAGATGTGAGGTCTTCTCTTCCTGTGGGGTGTCCATCTCATTGTTACATGTGGCTGGCATGGGAGCGGAGGGGTCTGAGGGGCTGCTGTGGGACTCTGGCAGGCTGCCCCCTCCTGCCCTGGCTGGCCTGGTCTCTTCTGTCTTCTGAGGCCTGGGTGGTGGGTGATGGACCTGGGCCTTGCTCCCTTGGGGAGTGTGGGGTGCCAGATCTGTGGAGGCCTCCTGCCCCTGTTGCTGCCCAGGACTAGCAGAGTCAAGGCATCCAGGCTCAACGGGTCACAAGGCTGCTTCCTGCCTGTTCTCCTGGCTCCTGTTTTTCCACTGGGCCCCAATCCCGGGTGTGGAAATCCCGCTGTGTTGGGCAGGGCTGGGCTCCAGGAGGTAGGGCATCGGGGTGCTCCTGCTGTGGGCCTGGCCCTGCCTGCCCTGATCCCTAAGCCTCAAGAAGGCCACGGTGTGGGGTGCATCTGGGCCATAACTAGGCAGCCTGCCCTTCCCAGCTGCCCCCAGTGTACCCTGCTGGCTGCTGCTTTCCTGGGCCCTTTGAATCTGACACCTGACCCATCCCCCACCTGTGTCTGGCCGTGGCATCAGTGGCTTCCTTCCTGCTTAGCTAGCATTGCTTTGGCTCTCTGTGTTCTGCCTGGGAACCCTCCCTACCCCCGAACCCACCTGACTGGGGGCAGCATCAAGACATAGGCCAGGGGCTGGCTGCTGGGCAGTATGGCTGCTGGAGCTTGCTGGCCTCTGGGGCTGAGAATTCTCACATCACCCAGTAGCCCTGTGCCTGGCTGTCCTTTCAGGCCTTGAGTTGGGCTGTTACAGAGGGTGGGGTCTGCTTCTATCTTCGCAGCCAGGTGGACGGGCCAGGAGGGCAGAGGCCTCCCCCTCAGGGTGCACGTTCGGGTCTGTGTGCCTGTGTTCATGCGGTCTGATCATCCTCACATCTGTATCAAGGCCTGCTGTGAACCAGGCCCTGTTCTGGGTTGGGGCCAGATTTGGGGGGTGGGAGGTGGAGGGGGTGCTCCAGTCAGAACCCTGTTTTCATGGATCTGTACTCCATGGGGCACACAGACACAAAGCAAGGTAGATACTGGCACAGGGTATTCCAGGAGATGACCTTCTGCTGCTGGAGAGTTGGGAGTTTGGACTTCCCTCTGGCCTGGGCCCTGGGAGGGGTCCCCAGAAGGATGACAAGGGTGCCCAGGAAGGGAATGCATCAGGCTGGAGCATCCACACGGAGTGATATCTGAGCATGTGGCTGGACACCCTGGGCTGGCGTGGACCCTGGACAAGAGCGTGGGGAGGTTCTCCCTCCAGAGCCTGCTGTGGGGAGCAGCCTTGGTACCAGGGGTCTCATGGCAGTGTCTTCCCACAGGGTGGTGAAGGAGGAGATCTCTGATGACAATGCCAAGCTGCCCTGCTTCAATGGCCGTGTGGTCTCCTGGGTGAGTCCATGGGATGTTGGCAGAGGATGCTTGGCTAGGGTGGGGGCTGGAGTGGGCTGAACCTGTGGGGCTGGGGAGCCTGCAGGCTGGCAGGTGTCCCCGAGCCACTGCTTTCCTCCATAGCTGGTTCTGGCCGAGGGCGCACACTCAGATGCAGGATCTCAGAGCACTGATGGTCACACAGATCTGCCCCCACCTCTTGAGAGAACGGGCGGCATCGGGGACTCCCGGCCCCCCTCTTTCCAGTAAGGACTGTGGGTTGGGGGCTGAGCCTGGTGGTTCTGAGGGGCCTGCTGCCTACCAGGCCTGTTGAGGGGGGCAGCTGACCAGGGACTCATGGTCAGTAGAAACTGGTCAGTGGAGGAGGGGCAGGCAGAGAGGCACCCTCTAGGCAGGTGAGTGGGTGGGAGATGAGGCAAGGAGCCGGGAGAGTGTCCACAGCGTGGTGGCCCAGCCCGCCCCAGCCCACCCCCTCTTGTGGGCACAGCCCCAATGTTGCCAGCAGCCGTGATGGGATGGACAATGAGACCGGCACGGAGTCAATGGTCAGCCACCGGCGGGAGCGAGCCCGACGTCGGAACCGCGAAGAGGGTAACAAGGCTGTACCTCAGACATGCCTGGGCCCCTATGGTGACCCCATGACTGTGCCTATCCACAGTTACTGCCCCCTAGCTGATGGGGTCCCAGAGTAGAGGCCCTAGATCTATCTGCCCAGCACCCCAGTGACCCTCTCAGCAGCCCACAGTCACCTGGCTGGCTCCCAGGGCAGTTGATACTTGAGGCCACACAGGGGACCCCCATAACCAGCTCCCCTTCTTCTGTCCCCTCAGCTGCCCGGACCAACGGGCACCCAAGGGGGGACCGACGGCGAGACCTGGGGCTACCCCCTGACAGTGCGTCCACCGTGCTAAGCAGTGAACTTGAGTCCAGTAGCTTCATTGACTCAGACGAGGATGACAACACAAGCCGGTGAGTGTGTGTGTGCACGCAGATGTGTATGCACACAAATGTGTGTGCACAGGTGTGTTATGGGGTATGTATGCATGTGCGTGGTGTCTGGGGGCAAGTCTGTGCAAGTGTGCAACAGGTATGCACAAGCAGGCACACAGGTAGGTGTGTGACCAATGTGCACACATAAGGGTGTCTGTGCATGCACACAGACTAGCGTGGGCACATGTGCATGGGTGTATGTGTGAACAGGTGTGTATGCACAGGCACGTCATGTGTGGGTGTGTAGGCATGTACAGATATGTGTGTACATGTGTGGGGATGCAGGTGTGTATAGGTGTATGTGACCATGGATGTATGTGATTCCCAGGGCATGTATATATGAGTGGGCATGTGCATGAGCAGGTGTGTTGCAGGTGTATGTACACGCACATGCTGGCTGGTTCAATGTCTGTGTCTATCTTCCCTGAGTAGCTCTCCATGTAGGTATGGGGTTTGTATGTGTCATGTGTGTAGAGAGTGTGTACAACCAGGAGCTGAACCTTCTGATCAGCCCTGTGTTTTCCGCAATCCACCTGGCTAGTGCAGAGCTGGCCTGTCGCCCATTGTGTGCATCCCCTGTCTTGTGTGTGTGGTGGGGGGGCCCTGTTCTGTCCACCCCGCTGCAGCCCTGCAGCCTCTGGCCTGGTCCCTGACCTTCATGCCCCTTCCCAGACTGAGCAGCTCCACGGAGCAGAGCACTTCCTCCCGGCTCATCCGGAAGCACAAACGCCGGCGGCGGAAGCAGCGCCTGCGGCAAGCGGACCGTGTAGGTGGTAGCTGGGTGCTGGGTGGGGTCTGCTCTTCTGAAGCCCCTGTCCAATCCCCTCACTGATCTCTGTCCACAGGCCTCTTCCTTCAGCAGCATCACGGACTCCACCATGTCCCTGAACATAATCACCGTCACTCTTAACATGGGTGAGGCCTCAGGAGGGTCCCCCGCGGGCTGCGGACTCCCTGGGCGAGGTGGCCCCACTCAGCAGGCGCCGGCTCGCCCCTTGCCCCTGCAGAGAGGCACCATTTCCTGGGCATCAGCATTGTGGGTCAGAGCAACGAGCGGGGTGATGGTGGCATCTACATCGGCTCCATCATGAAGGGCGGTGCTGTGGCAGCCGATGGGCGCATCGAGCCAGGCGACATGTTGCTGCAGGTGCAGGGCCGCAGGGAGGTGCTGGGGGGCTGGAGTCGGCCCCCAACTCCACCTCACTGAACCCCTCCCTGCCCAGGTGAATGACATCAACTTCGAGAACATGAGCAATGACGACGCGGTGCGGGTGCTGCGGGAGATTGTGTCACAGACGGGGTGAGACACAGGGCAGGTGGGAGACATGTTGGGGGGCCCATGCAGGGCCTTGCCTGTGTGACCTGCTACACCCCACAGGCCCATCAGCCTCACAGTGGCCAAATGCTGGGACCCGACCCCCCGGAGCTACTTCACCATCCCGAGGGGTGAGTGACCCCTCACGGCTGTAGGGGAGGGGGGATAAGGGTGCTGGCCCGGCCTGAAGGTCCTTTCCTCTGTGACCCCCGTGCTCTGTCGTGTGTGCTCCCATCTGCTCGTCTGTTTGTCCATCCATCCATTACCACACGGTGGCCACTCAGCTGACCCGGTGCGGCCCATCGACCCTGCTGCCTGGCTGTCCCACACGGCGGCACTGACGGGAGCCCTGCCCCGCTACGGTACGAGCCCCTGCTCCAGCGCTGTCACGCGCACCAGCTCCTCCTCACTAACCAGCTCTGTGCCCGGCGCTCCACGTAAGTGGCGGCTCAGGAGAGCAGGGAACTGAGGCGTGTGGGCGAGGGACCCAGCCGATGTGCCCACCTGGCAGTCACACCCGAGGGCTGTCCTGCCGTACCGCCAGGGCACACACGTGGATGGACGCTGCTGACGCGGGTGTGTCTGACCCAGCACCGACCCACATGTGTGCCTGCACACCCGCCCTCCTTGCCATTAGCTGTCTGGGTGGTGGAATTGGAAGATGCCCAGAGGGGTCAGGCCACCCCTGTGGTCCCTCCCTCCCAGAGAGCAGAGGCAGTGCATGCATGTGACCCCCACCTGGCTTTCCTGCAGCTAACATGACTAACGATCCTGAGCTGGCGGAGGGGCAGAGGGAGGGGCTCTGGTCCGTGCAGTGGGGGTGGCCGCTGGGCTTGGGCCCAGGATCTTGATGCAGCATCTGCTGGGGGAGGGAACAAAGATCCAGTCTCCCTGCCCTGCCCCTGCGAGGGTCCTTCCTGTGGTGGGATCAGGCCCCACAGTCACTGGATAGCCTCAAGGTCTAGGCTCTGTGACCACAGACCCTACACAGAGTCTAGGCTCTAAGGTGGGCTGCAGCCAAGGGACCTGCGGCCTGTCCCAAGCCCTCTCCCTGCCTGGGGCTGCTCAGGGCTGAGTAGGGGGCCATGCCTTGCAGAACTGGAGGAGGCGCCTCTGACGGTGAAGAGCGACATGGGTGCTGTAGTGCGCGTCATGCAACTGCCGGACTCGGGCCTGGAGATCCGTGATCGCATGTGGCTCAAGATCACCATTGCCAATGCCGTCATTGGTGAGAAGTCCCTGCCGGGCTGGCTCTGGGCGGGCAGGGTCCAGCCCCCCAGGCTCTGCGCCCTGACGTGTGCTGCGGGCCAGGGGCGGACGTGGTGGACTGGCTGTATACACATGTGGAAGGCTTCAAGGAAAGGCGTGAGGCCCGCAAGTATGCCAGCAGCATGCTGAAGCGCGGCTTCCTGCGGCACACAGTGAACAAGATCACCTTCTCGGAGCAGTGCTACTACGTCTTTGGGGACCTGTGCAGCAGTGAGTGGGGGGCTGCAGGGTGGGGCTCCCCAGAGGGCCTGCCCACCCTGCCCTCACCCACCTTCCCCTCCTGCCAGATCTCGCAGCCCTGAACCTGAACAGCGGCTCCAGTGGGGCTTCGGATCAGGACACTCTGGCCCCACTGCCCCATCCGGCCGCTCCCTGGCCCCTGGGTCAGGGCTACCCCTACCAGTACCCGGGCCCCCCGCCCTGCTTCCCACCCGCCTACCAGGACCCTGGCTTCAGCTACGGCAGCGGCAGTGCTGGGAGTCAGCAGAGTGAAGGTGAGAGCCTGCTCGGTGCCCAGCTCCCCTCTGTCCCTGCCGCCTGGCTCTGCCCTGTGTGCCCACCCTCTCTGCCCTGTGCACTCCTGCCTGCTCTGTGTTGAGGCCCTGGTTGAGCTCCTTCTGGAAGGGGTGAGTGGTTGAGGGGGATGGGGAGAACCCTGCAGACTTTGGTAGTCATGTGCGTGCTTCTCTGTGTGTGCATGTATGTGCGTGTATGTGTGTGCACAGTTGTGTGTGTGCCTGTGTTTGTGTATGTATGCATCTCTGTGGTTGTGTGTGGTGTGCATGTGTGTGTGTGTTTGTGTGCATGCATGTGTGCATGTCTGTGTGTGCGTGTTTCCTTGTGTGTGCGTGTCTCTGTATGTGTGCATGTGTGCGCATGTGTAAGTGGGGGGATTCCAGATGCAGCAGAAGCTAACGGCCAGGAGATGGCTTGGGGAGGGATGGAGAGAGGTCCCAGGACACAGTAGAGGACAGATATGTATCCTCAGCACCTGCACCTCGGCCAGGAGCCGGAGGTGGACGGTCCCCAAATAACTGTGAATCCCCAGGAGCCAACGAGGGATGTTGAGAGGTGTCCCTGAGAGCAGGGGAGAGGTCAGGCAGCCAGCCCAGCAGACCCCAACAGGAGTGGGAGGGAGAGGAGAGCAGGTCAGAGGGCAGTGATGCCAAAGGGGAAGCTGCCGTTGGGTGCCTGTGGGCCTCAGACAGGCACAGCCGGTGGTGGCATGCTCAGTAGGCGGGAATGGGCATCCGGGCCGGGCCTGCTGTGTAACTTGTGCTATCCCTTGCTTTGTGCTGAGCAAGCCTTAGACTGAAGGACTAGCGGAGTGGACCCTCCGGGCCGGTAAGCCAGGGTCGTGCCCGGCGTCTCTCTCGGCATGTTCCCGGCCAGCTGGCCTTCTCAGGCTCCCCACTCTTCCTGGGAGCCCAGGACAGGGGCTGAGCTGAGTAGCTGGCCAGGGCCTTGGGGCTGGACAGAAGGTGGGTCTTGGGGCGGGGTCGGGTGCCCAGGATGGCCGATGGGAACACCGGGCACACAGGGCCTCACTCGGGTCTCAGGTTCTCAGCTGCAAGATCAGGCATTGGGTGAGACAGGGGACACTGAGCTGGCCCCAGAGTGTCCCTGCCTGCCTGCCACAACTCACCCTGCCTCTCCCCACCCGTCCCCCCCTCCAGCCTGCTGCAGCTGCTCTTGCTTCTCTGAGTGGGGCCAGCCCTGCTCTCATGTCTGCATGGCTGCCCCCTTCCCACTCCCACCCTGCTTGAGACCACCAGGTTCTGACCCGGTTGCCCTGGCAGCGGCTGGTCATCCTGGAAGTGGCCTGGCCTGATGCTGACCATCTCATTCCTCTCCCCCATTCTTGACTCCAGGAAGCAAAAGCAGCGGGTCTGCCCGGAGTGCTGGCGGGAGCAGCCGGCGGGCACTGGGCCGTGAGAAGGAGCGCCGGGCGGCTGGAGCCGGGGGCAGTGGCAGCGAGTCGGACCACACGGCACCAAGTGGGGTCGGTGGCAGCAGCTGGCGGGAGCGTCCGGCTAGTCAGCTCAGCCGGGGCAGCAGCCCTCACAGCCAGGCCTCGGCTGCTGCCCCGGGGCTCCCTCCACTGTATCCCTTAACAAAGGCATACTCGGTGGTGGGGGGGCCACCTGGGGGGCCACCTGTCCGGGAGCTGGCGGCTGTTCCCCCAGAGCTGACAGGCAGCCGCCAGTCCTTCCAGAAGGCTATGGGAAACCCCTGTGAATTCTTTGTTGACATCATGTGACTGAGGAGAGAGTGCCTTCAGCTTGGCCCTGTGGAGGGGGAGCCGGTGGTCCTGCCCACTCCTGCAGGAGGGCACAGCCTCTGGAGCTTATGTGGGCTTGCCTTATTGGTGGCTGTCTTGGGTCAAGCCAGCCTGTGCTTTCATGCACACAAGAGGCCAGGTCATGGGGCCCAGGCCTGGCAGAGTGGGAGAAGGCTGGGCGAGGGGCTGAGGGCACCCCAGACCACCATGATCTGAATTTGGCAGTCCGTCCATTCCCATTTGGAGCAGCTTGTGTCCATGCAGACCCTGTGCCCTTGGGGTGTGCCTCAGGGACCCCCACTTGCCTACAGAGCTGTGTGCAGGGCCCCAGACTATGCTGGGAAGTGGCTGCTGGGCCTGGGCCCCCTCTTTGCCCATCACAGGCCCCACCACTCTTTCCTGGGCTGGGTTGGCCCTTGTCAAGGTGGAATCAGAACCCCCAGGCCCTTCTGTGGATGTCCAGGGTAGGGATCTAATTTATTTATTTATTGCCTGGCCTGTGTGCTCTAGGGGAGGTGGTGGCCAGGTCAGCTGCTCCTGCGCCCACCAGGCTTCAGACTGAATGCAGGGACACAGGTCCTGTCTGACAGTGGGGGGGGGGGGGTGAGGGGAGATGGGAGGGGGCCGTGTTTCAGCTGGCGGTGGTGGGGATGTGACCCTGAGGGGTAAGGGGGCACAGATGCCCACAGCTGCTGTAGAGGCTGGGTCTGGGGAAGAGGGGTAGCCAGCCCACCCTTCCTTGCTGTCCTCGAGTGACTGCCCACCCACTCACGCCGCTTCCTTCCTGGCGTTTCTGGCCTGCACACATCTGCGCTGTAGATACTGTATCGAGTCGGAGTGTCCATCCAGATAGTTAATAGAGCTGCTTCTGTGTAAATGTTATTTTAAAGACTAAAAAGCATTTAATTTTATGGGACTAACGTGTGGCCTGTGTCCCTTCTTTTCTGCTGGGGTACCTTAGAAGGCTGGGGTGTGAGGGCTTGTCCCACCTCCCCAGGGCCTGGCTGAGAGCTGATCCAGGACTGGCCCAGTGTTGTCCTCTGGGTCCGTGGTCAGCGACAGGGCTCTGTGCCCGATGCTGGGTGCCAGTAGGGTCCTGGTAGCTGCTCTTCTGTCCGTGGTGCTGGCTCCAGGCTCCAGGGGTCTTGGCAGTGGGTGCTGGCCTTGGTGCTGACCCCCACCCCCCCACCCACTGGGCTCTGTCCACGGTGCTGGTGGCCATCGAACCCCATTTTCCCTGCTTGGCCTGGGCCACAGAGAGAAGGAGTTTGGGTATGTACCCTCCCACTAGCCCTCTTCCCTGCTCACCATTCCTGCCCCATCTGGTCCTGTGGTCAGTCATAGACCCCTGCAGAGGGGTCACGACATCTCCAGCCCTCTTACCAATCTCCCATCCCTGTGATGCTTGGAGGGGGTGCTGGCTGGAGGCTCCAGGCTGGGCCTGGCCAGGCAAGTAATGCCCAGTTTGGCCTTTAAGTGACCTGGCTGGTAGGTGTCTTGAGCTCTTGGCATGAACGCCAGGAGCCTCAAGGATCCTTTTCGTGGACCTTTTGTTCAGTAGGGCTGGATCACATGGGTAGGCCTTGGCCAGGCCTTGGCTAGGACAGGGACAAAGCTTTTCTGGGGCCTCAGGTGGGTGCTGAAGCCCTTCATGGATGCTACAGGCCTAACGGTCACTGTGCCATCAAGGTCAGCTAGTTAGCCTACAGTTAGGATCTAGAAAGGGGTGGTCTCAGCAGCTGGGGTCCAGGTTGGTGGTTGCTTCATAGAAATGTGATTTGTGGGTATCTCAGCTAGGTCTGGGGTCACTGGGTCAGGGGTCACTTGTTTTTGCCCTAAGTCTCCTTCCCCCCACTACCACTGCTGCCCTGTCCTCTGGCATCATCTCCTAGGAAGAACTCCGGGTTGTTGAGCTCCAGCTGCTGCAGCAGCAGGTAGCACTTGGGCAGGTGGAAGGTGGCCAGGATGCCCAGGGCACAGAGGAGGATGGCGGCCATCTGCACAGTGGGCTGGTAGGCCACATGCACATTGGCAAAGAGAGGGACAAAGGAGATCCAGGTGATGAAGTAGGCCAGCATGGCAAAAGTGAGACCCCGGGCACCATTGTAGCGGCCTGGCCGGCTCTGCACCAAGAACGTGCCCAGGAAGCAGAGGAAGGCCAGCATGGCATTGATGGCATGCACTAGGCCAAAGCTGATCCAGGAGCGCACTCGGCAGTGCACCAGCACCTGCGTGGGTAGCACCCACCAGTCTGTCACCACCTCTGGTGGAAAGGCCACCAGGTACCAGGCACATAATGCCGCTTCCGCCAGCAAAGCAAGCAGCACCAGCAACCAGGCCCAGGGCCCCTGCAGGCACCTACGCAGCTGATCTGCCCAGCTTGATGGCAGCTCTGAACCCACAAATATCTGGGCCGCTTGCAGGAAAAGTGTGCTCAGACAGCCAGTGAGTGGAAGGTGAAGCAGTGGCTGCTGGGCCAGGCAGCTGGCAGGGCCCGGCTGGCCAGGGAACAGAAGGACACTGAGGCAGACAAGGCCCAGGCAGGCCAAGCCAAAGCAGGCCCGTGGCCCCCCTGAGGCCTGAACCAGTGGGCTGTCCCGGTGCCTAATAAAGAGCCCCAGGGCCACCAGCACCAGGCCCAGCGCCAGAGCCAGCAGTATAAGCAGCACCAGCACAGCCGGCTGCCCCCATGCCAGGAAAGTGAGCCTGCGGGGGAAGCAGCGTGTGCTCCGGTCTGGGGACCACTGGTTCTGGTCACACTGGGTGCAGAGGAGGTCATCTGTCATGTGGGAGGAAAGATGGGGCACTTGGGGGAGAGTTCAGGCTCCCACCCACTTGCTCTGGCCTCAGAGTTGGCCTTTGAGTCAGGACATGAGACCTGGGGGTCCCTGCCCCCACCTGTCCCGTGTGTATGGGCCTTGGAGAGGTGCTCACCTGGGCTGCGCTGATAGGTGCCCGCCTTGCAGTCCACGCAGTCATAGCAGCAGGAGTGGAAGCCCTTCACACGGCGCACCTGGCCCTCCCCGCACTGCCGGGAGCACTGGGACACGGGCCGCTGCCACAAAGGCCTTGGGGCTCAGGCTGTGCTGTGCTGAGTGCTCCCGCCCAGTCTTTGGGGTGCTCCCCCACCTCACCCCCCCCCCAGCAGAGCCAGAGCTCGTATGGGGCTGAAGGGAAAGCTGCTGTGCAGTTAGGGCCGTGCCACCTGGTGCTCACCTGGTTCCCAGGTGTGTGCCAGGACATCTGGGAGTGCCAGACCTTCAGGCGGCCGTTGAAGGCACCTACGGTGCGCAACTCGGGCTTCAGGTCCCGCCACACCCACAGTTTCAGGTCATAATCCATATTCACGTTCCCCCTGGCATCGAACTGCAGCGCTAAGCCGCGCACACGGAAGGTCAAGTTGTACATGTTTTCTAGGAGCTGGTAGGCAGATTGGAGCAGGTGGGTGGGGCCAGGCCAGTAGCTGTCCCCGGCCCAGACTCCCCACTGACACTGCTCCTCAGAAGTGCGGGGCCTCCTGGCCTTACCTGCCAGGGCCGCACTGGGTCCCGTGGGGGGCAGCCTGAGGCATTGCAGAGCAGTGTGTTGTGGAGGGCCTGGGCCACGCCATACACGGCTGCGTAGGCCGCGAAGGTCTGGTGGTGCAGCAGCCCTGCAGACATAGCCTCCAGAGTGACGTGGTCACACTGGGGACAGCGGGGCCCCACCACGTGCTCTTCCAGGCCCGGCTGCTCTGCATCCAGTGAGGCGCAAAAGGCAGGGTCAGCAGCCAGGGCCAGGCAGGTCTGCACATAGGATGGGAACTCGGGTATTGGGGCGCCCTGCTGCAGAAAGCCAAGCACGGTGCCCACCTCAGCCATGCCAGGCAGCGTCATGACCAGGTCCGAGGTCAGCCAGGCCTCACTGGCCACCCAAACCTTGGGCGAGAGCCTGCAGTGGATGCTGTAGCTGAAGAGGGTGCGGGCAGCACGAGTGGAAGAGAAAAGCACCACCACCTGCACGCTGCTCTGGTTTACCTGGTGCAGTAGGCCCTGGACAGTGCCCAGCCGCAGGCTACTCGTGTGCGGCAATGGCACCAGGCCCTCATGCGCAATGCAGATGCCCCTGGCATTGGCCAGGCTGGAGAAGAGGCTCAGGCCCTGCCGGCCATACTCGTCATCGCTGCCCACTGCAGCCACCCAGTTCCAGCCAAGCTCCTGCAGCAGCTCCACCATGGCCACTGCCTGTACGCGGTCGCTGGACACCGTGCGGAAGAAGGATGGGAACGTCTCCCGGTTGCTCAGCCGGTCGGTGCTGGCCCCGTAGCTGACCTGTGGCAGCCGGGAGGCACCTCCTGATGTGGGGGCTCCTGTGGGCAGGGCCAGTGGGGGCAGGGGACCCAGGAGAGGAGGGGGCGCACACCTGAGGCATGAGGAAGAAGCTGAAGAACTTGCCGGTGATGAGGGCGAGCTCAGATGAGTGTGGCCCAATGACTGCCAGCACACGGGGCTGGTACTGCGTGTAGTTGCAGTAGGCGGCGATGTCGCAGCTGCCCGCTTTGGCCATGAACATGAGGCTGGGCTTCATGGCCACCACAGGCTCCGAACATGTGTCAAAGAGGTCGTAGCCCAGGCGCAGTCCTGGCAGCAGCGTGGACCTGTTGTTGACCTCCTCCACCGCCATCTTCATGGCCAGCGCCCAGAGCAGGCCGAGGGACGAGAACCTGGGCCACAAGGGTTGTGGGGGGCTGACCCCACGTCCTCCCTTGGGAGCACCCCAGAGCTGAGCCCCCCACCCCGTCACCCTTTGCTTCCCAGCCCCGGCATCCCTACCTGGTGCACACAGTGGCATTGGGCTGTGTCCTGTCACTGAGACCTGTGTCCTCAGCTGTGCCCAGGGGGAAGAGCCCGCCCAGCACATAGTCCCCTTGCATCCTGAGCTGCCGGGATAAGCACAATGGGGCGCCTGCTCCAAGGCCCAAGAGAGCCATGAGGCTCAGGAGCATCAGGCCTGCCATGGCAGGTGGCAGCTTCCAGCAGGGACGGCAAATGAGAGAACCGAGTGGGGGCCCCCAATATGATGAGTGGGGGCAGGGGAGGGCAGAGGATTTGCTTAGCAAAATTATCACCTGTCCTTACCAGTCATGTCCAGGGGCCCCTGGGGACACCCTCACTTTCCTAGGCCTTGCAGGTCTGCGCTTCTTGGACTCGTTTATCCTTTTTTTTTTTTAAACATTTTTAAAATTTTTATTTATTTATGATAGTCACACAGAGAGAGAGGCAGAGACACAGGCAGAGGGAGAAGCAGGCTCCATGCACCGAGAGCCCGATGTGGGATTTGATCCCGGGTCTCCAGGATCGTGCCCCGGGCCAAAGGCAGGCGCCAAACCACTGTACCACCCAGGGATCCCGGACTCGTTTATCCTGATGCCACCACGAGGCTCTCTGATTGACAGTGACCTGGGCAGTCGGGCTCTGACTGACCACTGACCACATCTTGTTACATGCCTGTGCCCAAGCCCCACCCCACTCCTGGAAAGGAGGAAGGACACTCAGGACTTCTCTGCCAGAGGGTCCTGGGGTCTCCAGCTGCCTGAGGGAGGTGCAAGTGACCTGAGGAGTAGGTACGGAAACATTTCTTCCAGCCCTGGGAGAACTGTCAGCAGCCTGGGGGTTGGGGGTGGTGGTTGTGGTGTCCAGGGGTGGCTTCACCTGCAGACTCAGGGGGCAGACCATCCAGGGGGACAGCGGCTGGCCAGCTGGGTTCCCATCCTGTAGCTGGGGTGGGGAGGGCCCCAGGGTCGGGGACCTGTGGCCTCTCAGCCTGCCTGAGAACAGTGCAACCAAAAGGGTCTGAAGCTAGAAACTTTGGGGCCTCTGAGCCTGGGCTCTTGACACAGCAGATGCCTCCCTCTGGGGATGGAGGGCACATGGGCCTGCAGGACAGTGTATGCAAATGAGCAAGGAGAGGCTGTAACCAAATAGGACCCTGACGCTGGGTCTGCACCAGGTGTTTGCAGCTAAGTCCTGATGGAATTGCTGGTAGCAGGTCCAGCCCAGCCTCTGGGTGCCCCAGAGACCAGTCTCTTTAGGCTTGGGTCTGGGGGACCTGACATGAGGCTCAGATGTGGACACTAGGAGACACTACTGATGCCCCTGGTGTGGAGTGGGAGCTCTGGGTGGTCTCAGCCCTGCTGGGGTCTGGCCAATGTTTATAAGAGGAGTTCTGGGATCTGATATTTGCTGCCTATCGGGAGGGACCGTGCCACGTGGCGCACTCAGGAGACACACATACACGTGTGTAACACACGCTCAATGCCCCATACCTGCACACAACATGCCGTGCACCTGTATACACTAGAGGCACACGTGCAGCCTGTACTCTGGCCCTTGTGGATCCTTCATAGTCATCTGCCTTTGCTGGTACCACATGGTGCTGTGGCCCCTGCTGGGTGCAGGGCAGACCTGGGGGTGGAGGCAACCTGGCTCTGGACACTATGGGGTCTGATGTTGGAGTGGAGTGTCCAAAAGCATGCAGCCTGACGTGTCTCCTCTTTCTGTCCCAGCCACGGCTGTGGTGAGGAGCGGCTCCCCCTCCACAGGCTGCAGGCTGAGCAGACCTTTCTTCTCCTTCCACCCCAGCCCCTTGGACAGGCAGCATCCCCTGCTCCATGCCGGCCAGGAATTGCCCCATGTCCCTGCAGTTGACACTGCCTTCTGAGCCTGGCAGTAGGACCTTAGCCCTATGGGGTCACCCCCTCTTCCCATCAGTGAGCAGCTGCCTGACACACCAAATACCTCCATCCTGCAGTACACTGCCTGTTTTGTAAGTGGAATTTATTGATGTTGGAAAAACCATCACCCGATTACACTTTCCCAGGGTCTCTGCAAGCTCATACTTGCGCACATCTGCTGCATGGTGGATATGGTCTCCTTGGGGTCAAGGGGCCTGAGCACGGTGAAGAGCCAGTAGGAGAGGCCAGGCCCCCAAATGCTGGGCGATGGCTGGCCTGTCAGCTGGACAAAAGGGTCTAGTCTCTCTGTGTGTGCATATCATCATGGGCCTCATGAGCTCTGTGGGGCTGGGGCAGCAAGGGCCAGCAAGGAGGGAACCTGGCATTTTGTTGGATGACGGGGAGGGCAAGGCTAGCACTGGGCTGGCACAGTTGTGGGCTCGCTAGAGCTCTGGGGCAGTGCAGAGCCCCTGGGTGGAGGAGCACCCGACTGACAGGGTGGCTGCAGGGGGCAGCTGATGAGAGTGCAGAGAGAGGCAGGGCAGGCTCTGCTCAGGGCTTCAGTGCCTGACTATGGCTGCTAAGGACATGTGGGCCCCTGACTAACAAGGAGGTGAGGGGCAGGGAGAGAGTCTACACTGCCAACTGGTGCCCAGGGGTTCTATCCCTGTCCTGGGGACGGCCATCCCTGTATGGAGGACCCGGGGCACCTGGGCACAGACACCGAGGTGGGCCAGTTCCTGCTGAGTGTGTTTGCTGGCAGGAGGGATGCAGTCTGTGCCACAAGGACCTTCACCACTTGGCTCCCAGGCAGGGGGCAGCTTCTCCAGGTTTTGCATGAATGTCGATCCCGCCCCTTCCCCGCCCTGCCTCTGCACTTCACCCGTCTGGGTGAGGCCTGATTGGACATCTGTGTAACTTGGCTGAGGGAAAAGCAAGGATGCCCTTGGGCAGAGCACGGTGGCCAGGGAGGAGCAGGTTGCCAGGGCCTGCTTTCTTTTTCTCAGGCCAGGTGCCACAGGCCAGAAGCACGGCCCAGAAGAAAGTGTTCTTCCTGTTCCTGGGACACCCATAGGTCTCCATGGTGGGACTTCTGGGTGCTGGCTGCCCCAGGCCAGCTCTGGATGGGAGACCCTGCCCCACCCAGCCCACCAGCTCTTAGGGCAGGTCCAGTAGAGAATGCTCAGCATAGAGTTTCTGAGAGATGTTGTAGACATGCTCGATGAAGGGCAGGGCCTCACCCAGCATCTCCACAGCCTGCTCCGTGGACCCTACGTTCATGGCCTCCAGGAAGACCTTCCGTGTGGGCAACGTACAGAAGGCCACAGTGACAGCCCGGCGGATGATCCAGGGGTGGTATGCGGCCAGAGAGGCATTGTAGGACTCGGTGCAGAGCACAGCCGTGCGTGCATCCTCGGGGCTGGTGCGCAGGCCTTCCAGGAAGAGCTGCAGCCAGCGCAGGGCACGATGCAGCCGAAGCACGGTCCGGCAGCCTGAGTCAGGGTGGCGGGAGCGCCGCTCCAGGTCCACCAGCTTGTGGCTCACCTCGTAGGCCACCATGGACTGCAGGCTGCTATAGTGCTCCCGCTGTGGGCCACCGCGCAGACACTCCATGATCTGCAACTTTGTTGTGACATCCTTAGAGATGAATGAGAAGATGGCACCCAGGCTGTTCAGGAACCTGCTCGAGGGGGAAGTAGACATTCAGCGCAGGGTATGGGGGAGACTGCCCCCCACCTCCTGGTACACACATCCACTTTTAGACGGGGATAGTAAGGCTCAGTGCTGTCAGGCAAGTGGTGAGAGAGAACAGCTGACCAGCCCAAGTAAGTGGGAGCCTGGTATGCACAGCCCATAGTACAGCACGTGGGAAGTGTGGCCAGGGAAGCCCCACCTTTGGGGGAGGCCCCACCTTTGGGGGAGGCTCCACAAGGCAGTGCCCCCCAAATGTACCTGACTAGCCCCCTCCAGCCGGCGAGGTAGTGATCCAGCAGCACCTCCTGCTTCTCATTGAGACACTGCTTGAAACTGACTAAGACGATCTTCAGGTTGAAGTTCGACTCCAAGTCATCCATTTCTCAATATGCACTGAAATACACGGGTTGTCTCCCTGTGAGTCAGCTCACTCCCTAGGTCATTGCTTCAGGGTGGGGGTGAGAGCAGTCAGAAAGAAACTGCTGAGATCCAGGTTCCCCCACACTGAAAGCCCACTGTGGGCCCCTGATCCCCTCCTCCCTAGGGACCTGTTCCACTGTGTGGATCACATGCTCGCACATAATGATCTAGTGCTGCCATGCCCCTGGCCCCAAACACAGGCCCACAGATCTTAGCATGGCCCCTCCTTGTCACCCAGGCTTTCAAATCACTCTACTGTATCTTACCTACAGCACACACCTCTAACTCGTGTTTTCTTGATTGTTTATTGTTCGTCTCTCTCACCAGAAAGCATCTGTCTTCACCAGTTGGAGAGACAATTTGCTTAGTCTCTGCCCAGAGCTAAGCACCCTTCCAGGTTGGATGCCCCATGAGACAAACAGCCCTGCCTATGAGGAATATTCTTGGGGAGGTTGTTGGATAATAACAAAGCCAGAAAATTCCAACATGGTACATAAAAAGAGATAAACACTATGAAAAAGAAGACAGTAGAGTGAGGTGGAGGGCCAGGCCCTTCCTTGCTTTACTGCTGCATCTTGAGCTAGAGCAGGAACTGTGGGGTCACCACTGTCAGACACCAAGGTTCTCACTGCTACTGGAGCTGTATAGGACCCACACAGAAGGGCAGCTGGGCCAAAGGTCCTCCATACTCTGAAGACGGCCACAAGGCCTTCTCCTAGCCCAAGGAACCTTCCAGAAGTGCCCTAGGCCAGAGTCTTGCCCTGGGTTCTGCTCACATTCAGTCACTCCATAAACATTCAACTGCCCACGCATTAAATGGGTGCTACTGGGCAATCCCGCCTCTGCTGTCCTGGGCACCTGGGGCTGGCACTGTGGTTGGACCCAGCTGCATATCACCACCTGGGATGTCAGGACTATCTGCTAGGGCTTGGCGGCTGCTGAGCCCCCAGAAATGAGCTCACCCCATCTTCAGGTGTCGGGGCAGTCGACCTGGCCTCAGGAAAAAGAGGGTCCTCCTCCAGAGACTTCCACCACGCACCTCCCCTCTCTCAGGGCCCGTCTTTCATCCACTGAGCAGATGGTCTCTGAGACCTTCGGGGCTCCCTTCCTGGCCACCAGACATCCTGTGGGCCTGGCCCTCTAGTCCAGAACCACAGCCGGCAGCCAACGGGAGCGGCTGGGAACCTTTCAGAACTTGGAAACAGGAAGCACACTGCTGTGCAGCCCGGCCAGGCAGCCTGCCAGCTGTGGGGAGGTGATGCAGGGCACCAGCACGGCTCCCCAGGGTCAGCCCACAGCTCCAAGGTCAAGTCTCGGTCAGGAGGGCTGCCTGAGACCCCAGCCTTAACAGCTGATAGCAGGCGGAAGGCCCCGGGAGAAGAAGGCGCCCACCCCGCCACACCCAGCCCAGGGGGCAGAGGCGAGGCCAAGGGGCACCGGGCTCGGACCCCGCGCTCGGGTAGAGTGGGGCCCGGGTCCCGGGCGGGTCCTGCCCGAGAGGAGGCCGGGGGACTGGGCGGGAAGCAAGGCAGTCTGCCGCCCCGTCCTGCGCCCGGCCCCTTGGCGATGACCAGGCCCACCTGCCAAGTTCGGTTGGACTCTGCCCCCAGCCACAGGCCCGAGCCTGCCACCGTCCCGCTCACCTGTGCCGCCGAGGCTCACCTGAGCCGCCGCCGCCGCTGCCGCCGCCGCCGCCGCCGCCGCGGGACCCTCCTCCCCGCCGCCCCGCCGCCCCGCCGCCCCGCCCCTTCTCCCACCTGCCGCCGGGATTGGTGGCTCGTTGCCCAATCCGCAGGCTCGGCGCACGGCCCGGCGTTTCCGGCGGACGCACCGGAAGCTGGCCCCGTTGGGGCTGCGCCTGCGCGGTACGTCGCCGCGGGCCGCGTCTGGCGCGCCTGGGGTTCGGTTGGGGGTGTGGTGGGCCGCGGTGGTTCCGCCGGCTAGTGAGGGCTCGGGAGCGCGGCCGGCAGCATGCCAGAGATTAGGGTCACTCCCCTGGGTGAGTGTGGGCCGCGGAGGGCCGGGCCGGGCTCCCCTCCCGGGGGCGGCTGTGGGTCGGGTCCCTGCCCGCGGCTCTGCTACGCCCTCCGCGCTCCTCCCGGTGAAAGGAGGGTGGGTCCGGGACCGGGCGACCTCTCCTGGGGTCCACCCTCCGACGCCCCGGCACAGCCGCAGGGCCTGCGTGGTCGCTGCGCTGGCACCGGGCCGCGGGGACTGTGCCTCCGCTGCCCGCAGCTTCCCGCTCGCCCCGTCCAGCCGTCCGCTCTCACTTCAGCCTTGTCTCACTTCATCTCTGCAACGCTCTTTGTTGTTTTTATTTTTAAAAGAGGCTTTCCATTTTGTAAAAGATACACGCGCGCACTTTTAAAAGCCCAAAAAGCGCAGAACGTTGCGGAGGAGGAGGATCACTGAGAATCCAGGGTCCCAGGAACAACTGGGGTTACCTTTTTACGCTTTGGTGGCCCGCGCTTTAGAGGTCTCTGGGCGCCCTCCCCGCCCTGGCACTCCGTGCTCTTCCAGAACTGGCCGGGCTTCGTGTGCGGTTCCCCGCAGCTCTATTTTCTTTCTCATGGTATGAGCTCTTTCCCAAAATAGCATCCCCTCGTGTGGACGCTGAGCGGGAGAACACCCCTTCCTTCCTGCCGGGTTAGAGCACACCCCCCCATGCCCCTGCCTCTGGCACCTCTCCAGGGTCTCCTCCGGTTGTGCTCTCCAACCTGCCCCTTCAGGATGTGGCCTCTTTCTCACCATCACTTTGAGCCGTTCTGCCTTTCTACTGCTTGTTACCCCAACCTGCACCTAATGTGCTCCCAGGGCCACAGCAGCAGCAAAGCACAGCCTCATGGGCTCCCTGGGCACATGGACCAGATACAGACAGTCTTGGGTCACTCCAACCACACAGCCTTTGTACAGATACCCCTCCCATCTCCCCTCTTTCCCTCTCCACCCTGCTCAGAAGTCATTTTAAGGTGGACTTACTTGCCTGGTTCTGGTTCTGGAACCTTCTGTGTCATATTCTTCAGGGTCTAAACTCAACCTGATGGGCTCAGTGCTGTGTCTTATCTACATGGCCATTGTCTCCTTCCTCTGAAACATAAACTCCTGTGGACATGGTGTCACCTTTCTTTGCTCCTGAGTCTTGCCTCCTTTTGTGTGTCCTAGACTCCCTCACATCCCCTGCCCAGTTTGGGCCACTGTCCTTGCTCCCTGGGATGGTTGTCCTGTTGGGAGCAGGGGCTAGTACCTAAGAGCTGAACTCTAGAGTCTGGGAAACCATCCCTGGCCCCATGCTAAGAGCCAGTGAGCCCATGGGCTGATCCCATGACTTCTGTAAAGAGGGGGAGCCCTCCCCTTCCCCCACTTCCAATGTCTGGAGGGCCCCTGTGCTGGGCACAGCTTAAGGGTTAAAGGCACAGCAGGGAGCATACAGCTGAGACCCTGGTGTCCTGGTGGGGCAGGAGCAGGCCTACGAGAGCCCTCCAGGCCACTACCTATGGCTGGGCTTCCTGAGGCACACAGACAAAGCTCTTGGTTGGAGTCACCTACTGTTGTCACGGGGGATTGAAGCTTCTAAAGGACCAGCCGTTCTGGGCCACCATGATGTGTGTGGTGCTCACAGAAGGTTCAGATGGCTGGCAGAGGGAGGCTTGTAGGATCAGGATGGAAAGATAGTCATTTGCTGTCATCAGGTCCTGCAAGGCTGTGTCCCTTTCTTCTTGGGCCTCCAGACCCCAGAGGAGGTAACGGATGGCTAGAGGTGTGGCATGGATGTTTCGTGCCTGGGGCTGGAGCAGATGAATAGGGCTTGAAGTCAGGAACATGGATAGGACTGTTAAATTCTGGGCTGTGGGTGCCCTGAGAGGGTGTGGTAGTGGGGCATCTACACTACAGTACACTGGACAGCTGAGGCTGTGGCTTCCCATAGCTGGGCAAACACCGTTTAGGTGCCCCTCTGCAGTGACATCGCCTGGAGGTACTTGATGCCTTCTGGGAGTAGGTCATGAGGGAGAGGGCCCCACAGCTCAGATACGACCCCAATTGAGTGTTCAAGAGGGGTGGTGACACCCTGTGGAGCACCGATGTAACCCCATTAAGTGCCAGTACCATAGTCCAGCACCTATTACACAGTCCCTAGCCTTTGAAGGTTCTGATCAGCCACAGTAGATGGGCTGCTGCCTCCCGAGGTGCGGGGCTTTTCCATCTGATTTAGTTGTTAGTGGCAGGGCCTGAGGCTGGAGGTGGAATTGGGGAGGGCATGTGAGCTAGAACTTGCTTGGTAGCCTTTGCCCCTGCCCTGCACATTTCCCTGGACTATGTGTACGGGTGGCAGTGGCAATGCTTCTTGCCTCACACATCATCTGTGCAGCAGCCATGGAGGTCTGGTTTGTCCAGCACACTGAGGGTTCTGCAGGGCCAGGGCCCCAGAGTGCCCAGTAGAGGTATGAGGCAGGTAGTAAGGCCTTGATCTTGGGGCTGGGGCAATCACTTGCAGCAGTTGAGAAAGGGACATGGGGGTGGCAGCATCTAATCTCGTCTTCCTTTTCAGGGGCTGGCCAGGATGTGGGCCGAAGCTGCATCCTGGTGTCCATTGCTGGCAAGAATGTCATGCTGGACTGTGGAATGCACATGGGCTTCAATGATGACGTGAGTCCCAAGGGAAGGTGGCCTGTAGGGACCTCACTCGGCAGGACCCCAGGCTCCAGAGCGTCAGGCTCTGATGGTGGAGTAGGAAGTCTAGGCAGGTGGGCAGTAGTAGGAGGCAGGTGGGTCTGGGGTCACTGCATTCCCCGGCAGTCCCTCCACTATCACTTGACAGATAGGGTGCCTTGTGTGGAAAGGTTGATCTGTATGGAGCAGGGGCTCTTGGGCTCCTTGCAGGGTCATGTGGGGCAGCTTGGCACTCCCCACTCAGGGCTTGGTTACTGGTTCTGGCAGTTTGACCCCTCCCTGTGTTCTTGGAGCTGTGAGCAGTCAGTGATCCTGGTGTCGCCTACAAGGGTGGGGGTGCTGGTGTCCAGGCTCAGCCTGCGCTCTCATTCCCCACTCCTGGGGGCTGCTCTCTGGAATGCTGGCAGATCCAGGGATGCTGTGCTCTGACCCTTTCTCTTGGCTTCTCAGAGGCGCTTCCCTGACTTCTCCTACATCACCCGCAACGGCCGGCTGACCGACTTTCTGGACTGTGTGATCATCAGGTGGGCACCTTTCATTTTTTTTTTTTTAATTTTTTTATTTATGTATGATAGTCACAGAGAGAGAGGCAGAGACATAGGCAGAGGGAGAAGCAGGCTCCATGCCCCGGGAGCCGGACGTGGGATTCGATCCCGGGTCTCCAGGATCGCGCCCTGGGCCAAAGGCAGGCGCTAAACCACTGCGCCACCCAGGGATCCCAGGTGGGCACCTTTCAGCTGTTAGTGGTAGTGTTGTGTGTTGTGGGCTCACATCTTTTTTTTTTTTAACTTTTTTTATTTTTTTTATTTTTAAAGATTTTATTTATTTATTCTTGAGAGAGAGAAGGAGAGACAGAGCCAGAGACACAGGCAGAGGGAGAAGCAGGCTCCATGCACCGGGAGCCAGACGTGGGATTCGATCCCAGGTCTCCAGGATCGCGCCCTGGGCCAAAGGCAGGCGCCAAACCACTGCGCCACCCAGGGATCCCTGTGGGCTCACATCTAACCCCACCTTGAGGACGCTTAAGAGCCCAGGAGAGCTGCCTAGGTTTTGTTCCAGGGTACTGATGTGGCACGCCCCAGGGCTGGTCGTCCTGGAGGTTGTGTATGTGCATGAGGTCATAGGTATTCACAGTTGCTCCTTGGTGGGCTCTGGTCAGCACGGTGGAGCTAGGGGGCATCCTGTGCTATGCATGCCTATTGGCTGTGCCCAAGTGTCATGAATGAGAGCTCCATGTACCCCAGGAAGATGAGGCTGTGTTAGGGCAACAGGCCCATGGTAGGGAGGCCCCTCACCCCCCCGCCGCATTGCAGGATGGCCCGTTTCTCGTGAGATCTCCCCCAGGCTCCTTCTCAGGCCTCCTCACTCAGCCTCTCAGCATCATTTGGCAGCAGTGACTATGCCCTTCCTGCTGGTCCTCGATTCTCACAGACTTTCCCATATGTTCCCATCCACCCTGCCCCTGACATCCAGACTTGGGTCAGGCCCCTCTGGTGGCAGTCGACCTCCCCAGCCTGGCTGAATGGGGCTCCTGCTTTCCTCCAATTCCTCACGCTCCACCCAGATGGTCCACGGTGTGTGTGGTCCAGCCCATTCTCAGACCCTGACCTTTTCCATGTGGCCAGATGACCACACAGCCTCTTGCTGGTCTTCTCTCTGCATCTCCAAGCCAGAGGATCTCTGACCCAAGGCAGCCCTGTCCTCATCTGCTTTGAGGCTCTTGTGGTCTCGGTTCCTCTTGGATATGGGCTTGAATGCAGCGGGTCTGCTCCATTCGTGGACACACAGCACTCTGTTCCCTCTGCCCCAATGCCTTCCTGCCATGGTTCACATGCCATGGGGTCTTCCTGCCCATCTATCTGCCAGAGATGGTATCTGTCCTGATGCCCCGTCCTCCTTATTACTCTATAGAACACGTGTCCATCTGATACGAGTATTACCTCTTTACTGCTTACTACTTCATCAGACACTTAGACTGTAAGTTCCAGGTAGATGGTAGTTTTTATCTATTTTGCTCATTCCTCATTCTGTGGTACTTAGGACAACATCTGATACACAGTAGGCAGTCAGGACATGAATGGATGAATGGATGGAATGGCTGTGAGTCTCTGCTGGTGTGGAGGGGCTGTGGAGGGGGCAGGCTTGGTTGGGGAGCAGTGGTCCTGGGCTGACCTGTGTTGCACCCCCAGCCACTTCCACCTGGACCACTGTGGGGCACTCCCCTACTTCAGCGAGATGGTGGGCTATGACGGGCCCATCTACATGACCCACCCCACCCAGGCCATCTGCCCCATCCTGCTGGAGGACTACCGCAAGATTGCTGTGGACAAGAAGGGCGAGGCCAACTTCTTCACCTCCCAGATGATCAAAGACTGTATGAAGAAGGTGGTAGCTGTCCACCTCCACCAGACGGTCCAGGTCAGGGTACCAACAGACCCCATCTCACTCTGCTATTGCGAGACCACCAGGAGGCAGCACTGGGCAAGCACATGGGGTCCCAGCCCAGATTCAGAGGCTTACAGGGCAGTGTGCCAAGCGCCCATCAAGCATGTGGAACCTCTGCTGTTCCCCAGCTCTGCCTGAGTGCTTCTGAGAGGGTGTGTCCGCCAGGGGCAGCAGGTGGCAGAGACTGGACAGTGAGATGGGCAAACCCCAAAAGGCAGCCAGTACTGGGCTCTGGAGTTTGTTTTTTGTCTCAGTAACTTATGTGTGGGTCAGTGAGGAAGTGAAGGGTTTTAAGCAGGCAAATGCAATCAAATTGGGTAAAATTTATCACAAAGATTATAGTATAGATTTGTTTGTTTCTTCTTAGGGTCAGTGGGTTTTGCTTGTTATTAGGTACCTGTGTACTTTTAGTTATTTCATTTCTGGTTGAACCTGTTGTCAACACGAAGTACGTGTGTTTATCTTTAATAATGATTTTTATCTTAAAGTCTGTGTCTCTGGTAATATCATACCATCCTCAGATTTCCTGCTTTTGGCTCTTTGTATAGTATGTCTTTCTATTGTTTTACTTTCAGCTTTACGCATCATGTTTAAATGTAGCTCTTTAAAAAAAATTATTTATTTATTTATTCATGAGAGACAGAGAGAGAGAGGCAGAGACATAGGCAGAGGGAGAAGCAGGCTCCATGCAGGGAGCCCGATGCGGGACTTGATCCCGGGACTCTAGGATCACGCTCTGAGCTGAAGGCAGACACTCAACCGCTGAGCCACCCAGGCGTCCCAAAATACATTTTAAGTGTCAAAATACTCTTTTAAGTGTCATGTAATTTTGTTTTGTTTTGTTTTAGACATGTGAAAATTTATTTATTTACTTTTAAATTTTTATTTATTTATGATAGTCACAGAGAGAGAGAGAGAGAGAGAGAGAGGCAGAGACATAGGCAGAGGGAGAAGCAGGCTCCATGCAATGGGAGCCTGACGTGGGATTCGATCCTGGGTCTCCAGGATCGCGCCCTGGGCCAAAGGCAGGCGCCAAACCGCTGCGCCACCAAGGGTTCCCTGAAAATTTATTACTGTCCTGTTTTCACCATCGAACGTAGGATCTTGGTTTTCGCTTTTTGCCTTTGTATAAGGCCAAAAGAGAGATGTTGGCTATTTTAACTATTTTCTTTTCTTAAGATTTCATTTATTTATTCATGAGAGACACAGAGAGAGCAAGAGGCAGAGACACAGGCAGAGGGAGAAGCAGGCTCCACGCAGGGAGCCTGACATGGGACTCGATCCCGGGACTCCAGGACCACACCCTGGGCTGAAGGCAGCGCTAAACCACCGAGCCACCCAGGGATCCCTATTTTAACAATTTTAAAGCAAACTCCAGGAATGTCACTAACAGCTTGACCTTTGTGACCAAATCCAGCAACCACAACATCATCATTTTCCTCAATAAAATTCAAACAGCCATCATTGAGTACCAAGCTGTGATTTTTTGCCATTCTTGATCAGCTGGACCCTGACACACTTCCTGATGGCAGAATTTGGCTATTTGGCTTCAACTCCTACTTCTAGCACAATTCCCCTTGCATGGGAAGCACCTTCAACTCAGCTGCTGAGCTATCCAGGCGTCCTTTATTTATTTTTAAAGATTTTATTTATTTGTTCATGAGAGAGACAGAGAGAGAGGCAGAGACAAAGGCAGAATGAGAAGCAAGCTCCATCCGGGGAGCTCTATGTGGGACTTGATCCTGGGATCCCAGGATCACATCCTGAGCCGAAGGCAGACTCAACTGCTGAGCCATCCAGAAGTCTCAAATATTTTATTTTTATTTATTCATGAGAGACACAGAGAGGCAGAGACATAAGAAGAGAGAAGCAGGCTCCCTGCAAGGAGACCAATGCAGGACTCTATCCCAGGACCTATTACACCCTGAGCCAAAGGCAGATGCTCAACCATTGAGCCACCCAGGTGAACCCTGTTCTTCACTTTTTGAGATAATTTACTTTCCTCCTGAAGAACGCCAGTATGGATCTGTTGGCAATGAATTCACTTTTGTTTGTCTGCACATGGGTCTGCTTCACTCTCATTCCTGAAGGACTCTTCATTCTGTGTGGAATTATAGTTTGGCAATTTCTTTCTCTCAGTACTTTGAATATGTCTTCTTATTCACTGTTTGGAAGAGAATCTTTTTTTTTTAAAAGATTTTATTTATTAATTCATGAGAGAGAGAGGCAGAGACGCAGGCTGAGGGAGAAGCAGGCTCCATGCAGGAAGCCCGATGTGGGACTCGATCCTGGGGCTCCAGGATTACACCCTGGGCTGAAGGCGGCACTAAACCGCTGAGCCACCTGGGCTGCCCTGGAAGAGAATCTTTAATCTTAGGCTGCTTGTAGGATTATGCCTTTTTCTTTGGATTATGGTGCATGTGCTGTGGTGGCCCTGCATGTTCTCTTCTCCTGGAGCCTACCAGAGGTGAAGCCTCTTGGATCTGTGACCTGGGGTCTTTTGTCATATTCTTCCAGTGTTACACCTGCCCATTGTCCTCAACCCAGGGCCCAGATTGAGGAATGTTAGGCCTTCTTGCTCCAGACCTTCCCTCACATGTTTATTGTTCTGTGCTTTGTGCTAGGCAGTCCTTTCTATGTATTGATACTCTTTGATTATATATAACATGCTGTTAAATTAATCTGTTCAGTTCTTTACTGGGGTTATTACAGTTTCTGGTTTAGAATTTCTGCTTTTTAAAATAATTTCTCATTTTTTTGGTCAACATTCTGTCTTGAATTTCTCCAAATATTTTGATCACAGCCCTCTCAAACTCTGTCTGAAAATTGTAGGAGCCCTGAATCTACTTCTCTAGATAGTTGTTTCTCTTGTTTTACATGGTCTTGTCTTATTTCTTGTGTCTGGCTGCTTTTGGTTGAGAATTGGGCATTATGTGTGAGAAACAGGAAATGATAAGGCTTGGAACCATGTTTTCCTCTTCTGCCCTCTGCCTTCCTGGTGTCTACCTTCCTGGTCCCTCTGCCATCCTCTTCAACTGACCACATACCAGCATAGCTGGCAGACCTGACTTGAACCCTCTCCTCTGTAGGTGGACGATGAACTTGAAATCAAAGCCTACTATGCAGGCCACGTGCTGGGGGCAGCCATGTTCCAGATTAAAGTGGGCTCAGAGTCTGTGGTCTACACGGTCAGTGGAAGCATTTGGGGCACAGGGGGTGCTGCTTGGCCAGGGGGAGGAGGCACCCACTTTACTGCCACATTCTTTGCCAGGGTGATTATAATATGACCCCAGACCGGCATTTGGGGTGAGTAGACAGGTTTGTTTCCTCCTGTGGGGACCCCCCCCGCAAGTGTGCAGTGATACTTGTGGATGTGCTTGGTGCCTGGGCTGTCTGTGCATTGGTTTCTGCCACGTGTCCCCTATGCATGGCAAAGGCTCTTCCTCCTGTCTCCCCTGAAGTGTGCTGCTTTGCCAAAGGGTCCAGGGAGGCTGTGGCTGGGGTCTGTTTTGCTGCTTCTCGCTTTGCAGCCATGTGGGTTGTCCACCTCTGGCCATACCCTCCTCTGTTACAGAGCCGCCTGGATTGACAAATGTCGCCCCAACCTACTCATCACAGAATCTACATATGCCACCACCATCCGGGACTCCAAACGCTGCCGGGAGCGAGACTTTCTGAAGAAGGTCCACGAGGCTGTGGAGCGTGGCGGGAAGGTAGCTGGTGCTGGCAGGGTGTCAGGCAGGGCTCTGGGCTATGTGCCTGTCCTGACCATGCTACACAGTCCTTCAGCCACCCCTGGCATGTCAGGAGATGGGTGCTGTGTGTTCTGGGCATGCAGGGAGGAAAGTTTGCTCAGCATTAGTAGGAAACACTCCTCTGGACTAGAGGAGTGCTTATTCAGGCCTCATGTCAGATCCCAGCATAAGGCTGGCCAGAGTATCCACCATGGTCATTTCTGGACAGATTGTGGCTGGGAGCAGGACTTAAGGGCAGAATGTGTGGGCCTTACCTATGGCTCATATAGGGCCTCTGGCCATCAACTACCAGCAGGGCTAGTCTTTATAGCAGCTGCTCCCTGAGCAGGCAGCCGTAGGGAACATGCGTCTGCTCACTGTGATCAGATGTGGGTTCAGCTTGGTTGGGGCTCCTGCATGAGCTAGCCTTGTCCTCCCTCTTTAGGTGCTGATCCCTGTGTTTGCCCTGGGCCGCGCTCAGGAGCTCTGCATCCTGCTGGAGACCTTCTGGTAGGTGCAGCCAGATTGTTTTCGGGGACCTCTGGCCTGAGTGGGCATTAGCCATAGGCAGGGTGTACAGAGCTTAGGCTGTAGTGCTGGCAGCTATTAGGTAGAGTCAGGGTGCCTGACATCTGCAGGGGTGCCTTCCCAAGCCAGGAGGCTTGTGGTGTCATGTTGTCCCACACCAGGCCCCCCTAACCACATGCTCTGTATTCCCATCATCTGACCCACTGTAGGGTGAGGTGAGGGCATCAGGGAGTCATTCCTTACACTGGGCACAACCCAGGTTGGTGGTGTGGGGGTGACAGGGGCCCGTCATTCCATGGCAGCCTCCTCTACTGTGGCCCTGCACTGCCCACAGGGAACGCATGAACCTGAAGGCCCCCATTTACTTCTCCACGGGCCTGACAGAGAAGGCCAACCACTACTATAAGCTCTTCATAACCTGGACCAACCAGAAGATCCGTAAGACCTTCGTCCAGAGGAACATGTTTGAGTTTAAGCACATCAAGGCCTTTGACCGAGCATTTGCTGACAATCCAGGTCCCATGGTGAGGCTCTGGCCAGGAGGGCTGGGGATGGCTCTCCTGCGTCTCTTGTAACATAGTCACACCTGCCTCGGACTTGGACACCTGGGCCAATGCTGGCTGTCCACATAATGCACTTCCTCTGTGCCTGGGACATTCAAGGAGTCCCTGCATATAGGTCTCCCTTAGGGAATGGGGTGCACTGTGCTGGGGGATGGACGGAAGTCAGGGTAGGGCCTGTGACCAGTACTGGTTCTATGACAGGCGGGCACTGCTGCCCTGATTGTCGCACACACCCCCGCAGGTTGTGTTTGCCACCCCAGGCATGTTGCACGCTGGCCAGTCCCTGCAGATCTTTCGGAAGTGGGCAGGGAACGAGAAGAACATGGTAAGAGGTCTGGCTCCCAGGATCAGATGTGGGCCTGTAGGGGAAGGGGTTAGTGAGGACAGGAGCTCTGCTTGGTTAGCAGACACCACTGTTGTCAGAATAGGGCTCAGTATGCTGGGGCCATGTCTTACCCAGGCCGACTCCTGCTATATGTTGGCCTATTTGCATCAGGTAGTAAAGCCTCTGGCCATCTGAGCTGATGGGTTCTCAGGCCTGGGTGGGCTTGGGTCTGCAGTGGGGCCTGTGATAGGGAGCTGCTGGCACAGGAAAGGTGCCATTAAGGGTACAGGTTCTGCCGGGCAGGGAGGACCCCCCTGAGGTGGGAGTGGGGGTGGCTGGCAGCTCCATTTCTCCCTTCCCATAGGTCATCATGCCTGGCTACTGCGTGCAGGGCACTGTGGGCCATAAGATCCTCAGTGGGCAGCGCAAACTGGAGATGGAGGGGCGGCAGGTGGTAAGTCCCTACTTGGGTTGGTGGGGAGCCCTCAGCCTGCTGCTCGTGGTTAACGGCCTATATGCACTGTGACGCTGCAGTTGGAGGTCAAGATGCAGGTGGAGTACATGTCCTTCAGTGCCCATGCTGATGCCAAGGGCATCATGCAGCTGGTGGGCCAGGCGGAGCCCGAGAGTGTGCTGCTCGTACATGGGGAAGCCAAGAAGATGGAGTTCCTGAAGCAGAAGATTGAGCAGGAATTCCGTAGGCAGCCCAGGCATGGGGTGGGGGTGGGGGGGGGCGTGGGCTTGGGCTGATAAAGGGAATGTGGGCATGGTCTACCCATGGGTTCAGTGTGGGCAGGGCCAGGTGGTCTGGACTGAGGCTCTCTGCCCCTCTCTCTTGCCCAGGGGTCAACTGCTACATGCCAGCCAATGGTGAGACGGTGACGCTGCCCACAAGCCCCAGCATCCCTGTGGGCATCTCACTGGGGCTGCTGAAGCGGGAGATGGCACAGGGTATGCAAGGGAGGGCAGTGGGCAGGGGCAGGGCAGCAGCACAGCAGGTGGACAGCGCTCATCCCTGTCCCTTTCTCTGCAGGATTGCTTCCTGATGTCAAAAAGCCACGGCTCCTACATGGCACTCTGATCATGAAGGACAGTGTGAGTATGTGTGTGCCTGGGTGGGGGTACGGGGTGCCCCCATGCCCCCTGACTTGCCCCTGCCCCACAGAACTTCCGGCTCGTGTCCTCAGAGCAGGCGCTCAAGGAACTGGGCCTGGCTGAGCATCAGCTGCGCTTTACCTGCCGTGTGCACCTACATGACCCTCGTAAGGAGCAGGAGATGGCCGTGCGTGTCTATAGCCATCTGAAGAGGTGGGTACTGCACTCCTGGCCCTAGGGGTGGCAGGCAGAGGGCACAATGTGGGGTCTCACTGCACCTCCCCACAGTGTCCTCAAGGACCACTGTGTGCAGCATCTTCCTGATGGGTCTGTGACGGTGGAGTCCATCCTCATCCAGGCTGCTGCCCACTCAGAGGACCCAGGCACCAAGGTGCTGCTGGTCTCCTGGACCTACCAGGTAAGTGGCAGGTCAGGGTGGGTGGGGACTGCCCAGGTGTGCTGCTTGGGGAGAACAAGATGATCGCCTTCTCTTGTCTCTGGCTCCAGGACGAAGAGCTGGGAAGTTACCTCACGTCGCTGCTCAAGAAGGGCCTACCCCAGGCCAGCAGCTAAGGTCAGCTGGTCACCATAGGGACTTGGGCTTCCCCTCCAGGGCCACATGTGTCTCAGCCCTCATTCTGTGTCCCTGGATGGGGAGCCCACGGCTGGTTACAGCCTTGTCTTTGAGGACAAGACCACAAGTGTCACTGCCTGCCCAACTGGCTGGTTTTGGCTGAGGAAAGAAAGAACTCTGGGGACCTCATGACCTTTTATTTCTGTTCCTGAGCCCCTGAGATGGGTGGCTGCACCTGAGGTACTAATTTTCAGTAAAAACAGAACCAAAGACGGTGTGGATATTCCCTTCTTGATGCTCAAACCTTTTTCCTTCAGTCCACCCATAGCAGGTGCCCAGGCATGTGGGGCCTTTGGGCAGGTGCAGGCCAGTGGGGGGCAGGAGGCCCACATGCCTGCAGAGCTGGGCAGGGTCCAGTGGCTGGGCTGTGTTGGCTGCCCTGACCTCAGTGGGGCTTCTGGGGGTTTTCTGTGGCTTCCATGTGGTAAACCCTGTAGGGCACAGAAGGTTTTCTGCAGAGGCTGGGCCTGGCTGTAGATGCGGAGCTTCTTCCAGGCTGCAGAGCCCCTGCCTCTCCAGGCCCCCCTACTCTCTGAAAAGAGCCCCTGCCTCTCCAACCCTCCCCTACTAAGAACTTGATTCCAGGCCCAGGTCAGGAATATAGCTTGGGTGTGGGGCCCCAGGAAAAGAGGTACCTTACTCCAAGTCTCCTGCTTGTGGGCTGCTGGTCTCCAACTGGATTTTTTGGTTAATCTGGGGTTTCTCTGCCTCCAGGGCCCTGACTTTCCTGCTGAACACAGGCTGGATTCCCACCTGGCAGCAGGACAGATAAGGGCTATAGCTGTCCTGTCACCAAGAGCTCCTCCCCTGTCAAGCACCCAGGCTCAGGAGGGAGGGGGGTCAGTCAGTAGGTGTACTTGGCATCTCTGCAGGCAGTCCACTCTTACCAAGGTTCTCGTAGAGCACTGACTTGAGGAATAAGCCATGGGCTGGGGCCACACGCGCCTGGTGCCTACCCAGGGGGTCTCGGCTTTCCAGGATCACCTTCACCTGAGCAGGCCTCAAGGCCCCTAGCCCCACAGCCACCAGCACAGCTGTCATCCTCCGCACCTGCAACCCAAGGCCAAGACTGCCATTGGGCCCAGCCCTCAGGGCACCCCCACTCCCAACCCCGTCCAGGTGGCTCAGGGCAGAGCCCACCTGTCTGTATAGGAAGGACCGGCTCTCGAACTCCAGGTTCCAGAAATGCAACCTAGAAACACGAGCACATGTGGTGTCTGGGCCAGGGCAGCTCTGAGTCCATGCCACAACCTCGTGGGTGGGGGAGGGGGGTGGGGGGAGGCTGGGGAAGACTGGTTCCCCCTGTCTTCCAACGCAGCAGTTCCCACTGGCCACTCTACCCTCAAGTGAAGCTGGTGGGAGGGGCATCGGGAGTGGGAGGGGCAGCAGAGCCTTCTGAGGGCCTTGGCAGTGGGGACAGGGCCCTCAGGTGGAGGTGATGCTGAGGTGGAGGTCTGGGGGCAGGGCTCTGGGGCAGTGGAGGCTTCGAGCACAGCCAGCTCATCTACCAGACACCCAAGCCCCAGGCCAGGGATCTTCAGCTGACCATGCAGAAGCCCCTCCCCACTTCAGTGCTGGCTCAGACTGGGAAGTTTTGTAAGTCAACAGCTGAGGTCGGACCAGAGGCCCCAGGGACCGGAGAAGCAACCCCCTGCCAGGTAGGGCCGGAACCACTGGCCTGGTGCTTCTTTTTCAGCAAAGCCTTTACAGCAGCTGCCAAGGTCCATTTACTAGCCAATGAGCGCCGCACCGGGCAGGGCAGAGAGACCTTGGAGAAAGAGCATTTTCTGTTTTCTGCCCCCAGTATGGCAGGAACCCAGGCGGGGTGGGGGAGTGGGGCAGCTTGCAGGTTCATGGCTGTTGGGGCCATGCCACTCAACTGACTAGCTAATCTCCCCAGGAGGGCTGATGGGGCCCAGAGGGGTGCACTACCCTTGCCAGGGAAGGTGCTAAGTCGAGCTCCCCCAGCCTCTGGCCTGTGTGCAGGGTGCCCTTCCTTACCTCTTCTCCTGGGCAAGGACAAAGGGGCTGCCTGGGTCAGGGGACACTGAGGCTCGGCGCAGTGTGCGCACTGAGCTAGTGGTCGGGCTGCCAGCTGACTGGAAGGCTCTGAAGTCATGTGTCCCCAGGAGGTGCTGGGCAGCCTCCTGCATGGCATCCACATCCAAGCAGCTGTGGGGAGCCAGATGAGTGGTCAGGAGGGAGTAGCCAGCCAGGTGGGCCTGGCAACCCCCTCTGGCTCACGCACACCCCACACTCACTCTGCCCTCAGTGGCCAGCATCGGTTTCGTTCAAACACAGACAGCTGGTCAGGCCGGTGGCAGCCCGTGACCAGGCGGTACAGGTAGGTCCTGGATGTGGCTGCATGGCGGGCATGGAAGTCACTGGGTACTCTGAAAGCTTGCAGTACACTGTGGGAGCAAGATTAGGTACTCCACAGAGATCCCACAAAGTTCCGTCCTGACCCCAAGAGATTCCGGACTTAGGGCCTCCACCCACCCTGGACCAGTCTGGAGACAGCAGACGGGTGCTCACCGGATGGCCGGGTGCCTCACGTGGGCGTTGAGTGCCTCTGCCAGGACTTCGGGGGAGAAAGGAGGCTGGCCTGAGCGGCGCTGGACGTCCAGATGGGCCGCGTTGCTCAGCGCGTGAACCCCCGCATCTGTGCGGCTGGAGATCGTGAACCTGACAGGCACCACCGAATTCAGCCGCTTTGCAGCTTCCTGCGGGTACAGAGCTCCCTGGGGTGAAGGCCGCAGCCCCAGGGCGCGGGGGCTCCCACATGTCCCTGCCCCGGGTCTCTCCCTCTCCACTGCGGGCGGCGGGCAGGCAGAACTCACCTCCAGGTAGTTGAGGACGCCGACTGCGCGCTGGGAGCCCCTGACGGCCGCGACCCCGCTGCAGGAGAAGGCGGGCGCAGGTGAGCAGGGGGAGGCCACCCCCCCCCCCCGCGGTCCTCCCGGCGTCGGGCCCTAAATCTGGCTCCCACCCCCCACCTCGGGGCCGCGGGGAGGACCGGAGCCGTACTTAAAGTCCGTGCCCAAGTACTGGAAGTACACGAGGTAGCGCGCGGTCACCGAGCCTGAGGCCGGGCCCATGGCGGGAGCGGCGGAGAGGCTCCGGGTCCGCGGGACCGGGCGAAGGCTGGGGGTGAGCCACCCCAAACTCAGCAGAACCACACGTGTGCCCGGAGCGCCTGCGCGCCCAGAAAAGCAGCGTGGCCACGCCCCCGCCCCTGCGCCTGCGCCGTAGCGTTCCTCCCGCCTGGGCAGTCCAGCACTCACCCGCCCCACGACGGCTGAGGGCGGGAGCGGGGGGCGGGGCCAGACTTAAGGGAGCGGGTGCAAACTGCGGAGCCGTTGGAGAGAGAGTGGGCCGGATCCCGCCAGCGGCGCCCGGGAGGCGCTCCCGTGGGCTTTCACACTTCCGTCCACCCTCGCTCCTGTTCCCCCGCGCCCGCCGGCCTGGAGTGGCTCCGTCCCCACGATCCGCGCCGGCGGTTCTTGCAAACGCCCCGAGTTGCTCAGCGGTCGCATTGCTGGAGCAAGCAGTCCCGCGCCCTTCCAGCGCCCCGGGTTCAGCCGACTGTGTCTGGGTCCGACTCCGTCGCGGCCCGTAGTGGCCTGGGAGCGAGGGGGCGGACGACGGGGCGTCGGGCCAGAGCCAGGCGTGGCCGCGGCCCGAGACGCAGGAAGAGGCGTATGGCGACGCTCCCCGGCCGTGACAGCGGGAGGCGCGCGCGGGCGGCGGACTTTGGCGACGCTCCCCGGCCGTGACAGCCGGCGGCGCGCGCGGGCGGCGGACTTTGGCGACATTCCCCGGCTGTGACAGGCGGGGCGGGGCGGCGGCGCGGCGGCCTCAATCCAGGGCGGGCGGGCGCCGAGCGCGGCGCAGGCGGGCCGGCGGACGGACGAGCGGGGCGGCCGGGGATGCCGCTCGGAGCGCCGCGGTCCTCGTGCCAGTGAGCGCCGCCGCCGCCGCAGCCATGACGGTGGAGTTCGAAGAGTGCATCAAGGACTCGCCGCGCTTCAGGTGCGCCCCCGGAGGCGGCGCGGCCCTTTGTGGTCGGCGGGGGTCGCCGCCCCCTCGGGGCATCCCGGGCCGCCGTGGGTGGGCGTCAGTTGGGGGGTGTCGTTGCTGCCTTTTTGCGGGGCCGGGGGGGCCGCTGGCGGGAGCTGGAGGACCCTGCCTCGCACAAAGCCCGCAGCCCAGGCCCGAAGGCCTGGAACAAAAGATGCCCCTTGTGCTGGTCACCTCGCGCAGGGGTTTGCGGGGGTGGGGTGGGGGGGTGGGGAGGCTGCCAGGAGAGCCACCTTTCCGTGGGAGTGTTCACCCCCGCTTTGTGCCTGCACCTCCGTGCTGGGTGCCTGAACGGGACTGAGACCCTCCCGGCCCTGCCGTCCAACTCTGGCCAGGGCTGTCTGTGTGGAGGGGGTGTCTGCCGGTCAGGCAGCAGGGAGCCACGCGCTCAGGGGTGACCTCGCAGCTTGGAGGGGCAGGGGCTAGGGTGGGTAGGCTGGGTGGGAGTTCCGGCTGGGGGTTCTGCACTGCTTGTCTTTTTAGTTCTTCCTGGCAGACAGGCTCATCTGCTGGCACCTCGGGGCACCCTCTGTGCATCAGGTGCAGATGCTTATGTCGCGGACGTATGGGTGAGCTCTGCTCCCCTGGACTCTCCCCAGAGGCTCCTGACCCTGGACATGAGCGTGGGTGGGTGGGCTGCACCCTTGGGCGGCATGCTGATGTGGGCATGTACCTGTGTGTGTCACTCTGTAATGTTTCTCGTGGATGCATACTTGTACTGAATGTTTATCATGCACACATGAGCTTTGGCACAAGATACACATACTAATTTGTTCATGTGTGTTCTGGCATCAGGCATACATATCTGTACTCCTGTGTATGTCACATCTATGAGCACACGTGTCTATGTGTACACTGTGTCACAGTGTGTGTGTACATTTGCTTGCACATGAGCATTTCTACCATGCTTCTGTGCACACGTGTGCTTGGTCATGTGTGTGTGTGCCTGCTGAATTCTGGGTGTGCCAGCAAGAGGACCTGTGTATGGATGTGCTGGTGAGCCTTCGGATTGGTACTCTTACTCTCGGGCCCCTTGCACAATCATCACGCAGGGAAGCCAGCAGCAAAGGCTTGGGGAGGCTAGGGATGAGGGGTGGGGGGTTGGACCAGGAAGGGCCCCGGGGCAGAAGGTCTGGGGGTGATCCTCTGCATTCTCCCATTTTCTGTTGATGATTGATTGAGGGAGGGGGCGTGAGCAATTCTGGCACCCACAATCCTACATCCCTACCACCACCCACTGTCCTTTAGAACCCAGGCTACGGGGGAGGATATAGCTGGGGCCTCAGCTGGGGCCTCAGTCCTGATTGAAGCCTCCACACCTCACCCTGGCCCCTTGCTCAGAGCCTTATGGTCCTTCTTCCCCTGAGTGGAGAGATGCAGACCTACTTTGCCTGGGCAAATTGGGTTCATTGACACCTCATTCACCTCCAGGCCTTCCCTCCCATACTAGGTTGGTCTGTCCATAGCCCACAGTGGGTACAGTGGCTGCCTGGGTTTTGCTGTGCTTCCTCTGGCTGGGAGATGCTACCCCAGGAAGGTGCCCAGCTAGGCCTGGGATGGGGACTGAGGAACTTCATCTGAACCTTGGGCCACAGAAGCCACATTGTGGATTTCGGGGTTGGACTGAGATTTAACAGGGGTTTGAGGTTCTCCTGGGGTCCCACTATTTCTGCACCCTCAGGTGCCACTGAAATGTAACCTGGGACTTCCTGGTGGCAGGCCTGGGGTCAGCCACAGTAAGGCTGGGTGGGAGGCTGTAGTCAGTGACAAGAGGCCAGGTGGCCCCAGCCCTGGAAATAGGGACCATGCCCCCACGCTCTTGGCCTGGGGAGAGCCCCACAACCTTGGGATGCATGTGGGAGAGTCCAGACTCTTCCAGACAGGCCTGGAGGTGCTGCCCCCTCCCCTGGGTGGGGCTTCAGGCGCTGAGTCATGGCTTTGGTGGGGAAGCCTGCCTCACCCTCCTCCTTGTCATCCAAGCTACTGAAGAAATCCTGGAGGAAGGACAGGAGAGGAGGCCTTAGGTCCTTGAGGGCAGGTGCTGGGAGATGGGCACAGAGCCCCCAGGGCAGGGTG
This sequence comes from Canis lupus baileyi, assembly GCF_048164855.1. NCBI lineage: Eukaryota > Metazoa > Chordata > Mammalia > Carnivora > Canidae > Canis > Canis lupus. The sequence continues at coordinate 32,479,888 of NC_132840.1, forward strand.
CTGGTTCTCTGCTCTCTGCAGAGCACCTACCTTGCCCCAGTGAGCACATTCATCAGCATCTAGTTGGCCCCACCCTTGCGGGGCAGGGTGAGGGGCCCCTCCTTGCCCAGGAGCAGCATCTACCCCTGGGTGGGTGGTCAGTCCCTTCTCTGGAACTCAGAGATCCCCATGGTCAGAGAGGAGCTCAGGACCAGTCAGGGAGTGGGGTGGGAACTTCAACGTCCCTGGCTGGGGCATCCTGGTGCCCTCCTGACAGATCTAGATTGGGGGCAAACAGAACTACACCCCATATGAAAGACTAGGTCCCTGAGCCAAGGCCTGGGAAACCCGGAACACAGTCCCCACTTCCCCCAACCCCCACCAGCCATGGGGGCAGCAAGGGTCCACTGGGCATGGATGGCCTTCCCTCTGTCCGACCTCCTCCTAAGACCTGTCTCTGGAGCCTTGGCAGTCCCTCAGAGCCCCGCTGTCACCCCTGGCCCTCATTGCCTGCTGTCGTCCACCCCCAGGAGGCAGATGGGTCCAGTTCACCAGCTGAACGGGTTGGGGGGGTGGCGCTGGGATCCTGGCCCTCTTTCCCTATTTCCTGTTCCCAGAACCAGGGAGGGGGGTCACGTGCCTGATCCATCTGCCTCGCCTTCCGGGGATTCTCCCGTGTGTGTGGCTTCTCTGGTGATGTCATTCCTTAACTCTTGCCTCCCTGAGGCCGCACCATTGTCAGGCTGTTCCGGTGGGAGTGGGCTCCTCTGAGGCTTGCCCCACTGCTCCCTTTGAGCAAACTGTGCTGTTTGTCATGGTGAGGTTGGAGGACTCAGCAGGGCCCCCCCTCCACAGTTAGTCTGGGCTCTCGTGATGCTGCTAGAACCAGAGGAAGCAGCTGGCCTATGGTTTTGGGTCCTGAGACTGGTCTGCTCCCGGGTCCCCAGGCCCAAGGTGGGGTCTGGGGTCAACTGAGCCCCAAGAAGTGCAGTGGGTGGGCCAGGAGAATGGCTGCAGCCTCTCCCTCTGTCCTCAGGGGCTCGTCTGACCTTCTCTCTCTGGGGCCAGAGCAGCCAGACCCTAGGTGGGGCCATCACGGCTGACAGGGGTGGTGGGGTGGAGGCTGGGTGGCTCTGGAGTCAGGTGGACCTGGGTCCCAGTCCGTCACCCTCTGCCCAGGGGGGCATCTGCCTTTGCCAGCCTCCATTTCCTGCATATCTGAGGCACCCTGGACAGCAGGAGGGCTGACAGGAGCAGGTGGCCATAAGCTCTGTGATCCTTTCCCACTGCACATCCTCACGGGGAGGCATGGAGGACAAGGAAACCGCAGCCTGACCCCTGGCCCTGCAGGGCTCAGCAGCTTGCTGTGGGTTGGTCTGCAAACACCTTCGCTCTTGTTGCAGGGCTACTATTGATGAGGTGGAAACCGACGTGGTGGAGATTGAGGCAAAACTAGACAAGGTGAAGTGGGGTCTGGGGTGGGGTGGGGTGCATGGGGTCCAATGCTGCTGCTCTGTCCCAAGGCCTGGCCCCGACTGGCTCACGGGCCGCCATGCTTGTGTGCGAGCGAATATGTGTGTGCGAGTGTGTAAGCATGTGTGTACATGTGAGTGTGTGTGCAGGGCATGCCTCCTCCACCCACCCCCCCGTGTGTGGTGTACAGGGTCTGGGTCAGTCCCCCCTTCTCCCTGGCTGTAGCCTATCGTAACTGTCCCAGGGTGCACATGCTGCTTGCACATGTGTGTCTCCCATGAAGTGGGGGTAGGCCTTTGTGAGTCCCCTCCCACCCTCTGTAGGGCAAGGAGGGTGCAAAGGGTGCTTTTGGGTGACTGGGCCCAGGGGAAGGAGTGGGGTAGGAGGAGAGGGAGAGGGAGGGATTGCATCCCTGAGGCCTTCACTGGCTGGTCCTGCCAGCCCCTGGCCAAGACCCCATGCCCACTTCCTCCCTGTGTTCCCCTGCTCTGGGCTTCTGCTCTGGAGCCAAGACCCTCACGGCCCCTGGCTGTCCATATAGCTCCTGGTGGGTGAGAGAGAGGGCTGGCTCTGTGGGGACAGCTGTGTCCTGGGCACTGAGATGAACTCTGGCTGCCCCTGGGTGGTCCCTAGCCCTGGGGCCTGGTCTCTGGGAGGAGGGGAGGGCTGCCACTTGCAGGCACAGTGAATGGTCCTCCTTCTATCATCCATAGCTGGTCAAGCTGTGCAGCAGCATGATAGAGGCTGGCAAAGCCTATGTCACAACCAACAGACTGTTCGTGAGTGGTGTTCGAGACCTGTCCCAGCAGTGCCAGGGCGACTCCGTCATTTCGGTGAGGGGGGAGCTGAGGGTGGGCACCGGTAGGCAGCCCTGTGATGGTGCCTAGGCTGTCGGCGCCGGTGGGCATCTGTGCTGGGCTGCAGGGCTGGGTGACTCTGAGACCTGTGGGCAAGGAGATGCCAACAATCCTGGGAATACAGCCGTGTCATCTTCCCTACCCTGTCTCCCCCTAGGAATGTCTGCAGAGGTTTGGAGACAGCCTGCAGGAGATGGTCAACTACCACATGGTAAGCCCTGGCCCCGGGGGGTTGATGTGTGGTGGCCTGGCCAAGAGCACATCCCTCTGGCTACTCATCCCAACAGCCCCGCCACTGGCTCCCCTCAGGCCCCGCCCAGCCTGGAACTGCCCACAGCTGGCTCAGAGAGAGCTGAGCTGGCCACTATTAGGAAGCCACATTCCTACTCCTCAGCCTGCCAGGGTGGGGGGATACCACTGAGGTGCTCTACTGTGTCCCAGATGGGGGCCAGACAGTTGGGGGGGGGCAGAGGGAACAATATCAACCCAGGTCTGAGGACAGTGGGGTCTCAGGGTGGGGGCTACCTCAGAGGCTCCTTTAGGGTCCCCCACTTGGCCCGGCTGACCCCACGGCCCAGGGATGACTGCTGACCTCACTGCTACCCAGGCTGGGTATGGGTGACCTTGAGTCTCTCAGGATCTCGAGCACCTGTGGGTGGTCAGACCCCGGCTTGGGAACCAGGGTCCCAGAGTGATCGAGGAGCCCCACTCCAGCAGGGGAAGTATAGAGATAAACCAGCTCAGAACAGTGCATTCTGCCCTAGTTGTCTGTCTGTCTCTCTGTCCCTAGTTAGGGCCTAGCCCTCCTCCCATGATGGGAGGGTCTGATTCTGGGCCCAATCCATGTTGTTGGGAGGCTCTTCCACCGTCTCCTGTTCCCCAGGCCAAGCCCTCATGAGCTCTGGGCTCTGACTCCCTCCTTTCTGCTGTAGGCCTGGCTGTACTTAAGTGGCCTCCTGGGAGGCAGTGAGTATACTCAGTGGCCTGTGTATGCCTGCTCTGAGTTGGCATGAGGTGGTGCCTTAGGAGGGGGACCTGCCTGAGATAGCTTTGGTCTCTTGTTTGGCTAAGAGCCAGGTAGGGGAGATGGGCAGGTGGTCACAGCTGTGGCCTTTGGGCAGTGACCCAGGCCTGGGGCCAAACCCACTCTCCTGGACCCCATGAGGCTGGCTCTGTGTGAGTGACCTGCTGGGGCCCAGGCAGGGCTGGGCCGGGTTTCCCTGGTCCTCCCTTGGAGGGACAGGGGCTCAGCCCATGGAGTTGTATAGAAGTAGACCCCAACACCACTTCCCTCCCTCGGCCCCCAGATCCTGTTTGACCAGGCCCAGAGGTCTGTGAGGCAGCAGCTCCACAACTTTGTCAAAGAGTGAGTAGCCCTCAGACCCCTGAGGGAGGCCTGCCCTCTACTGGCCCTGGGAGGAGTTGGTGGAGTGGGGAGCAGACCAGAGCTATGCTTAATTTGGGAAGCCTGGGGCCTCAAGACTGAGTGGAGATTTAGCAGGAACCAGGGCTTGGAGGTGGGTGAGGCTGAGGTTGAGGAAGCAGTGCCTGGAAGGCAGGGCATGGAGTCAGAGAGGACACAGGGTAGCCAGGCAGGCCCCAGGCAAGGGGTGAGGGTTAGGGTGGTGGTGGGAGGGGCGAGGGCTGGGTGGAGGTCTGAGCTCTGTGCCTTCATGTACAGGTGGAGTGCTTATGGCACTCCTGAGTGATGTCGAGTTGGATCTGAGTATGAGTCTGGGGTCTAGGGTGAGGCAGGGGGTCTCTAGGCTGGAGTGATCCTGGGAGTGAAGTGGTGAAGGGCAGGAGGAGGCCTGGATCACAAGAGGGGGACTGGTGGGAGAGGAGGATGGGGGAGGAGGGAGAGGGGGAGGGAGATGGAGGAAGGATGAGGAGGAAGGAGGGGAGAAGGGGAAAAGTGGAGAGGGGGAGGATGGGGAGGGGAAGGACTGGGAAGGAGGGAGTGGGGAAGGAGGGAGAGAGGAGGAGGGAGAGGAGGAAGGGTGGGGAAAGAGAGGGAGGGGGAGGACGGAGGGGAAGAGGGAAGATGAAGAGGAGGGAGAGAAGGAGGAGAGCCCTGGCATGGGGGTGGGGGTGGGGGTGCGGGGGCAGGGAAGTAGGGAGGGGAGGCTCTGCTCCAGAGCACAGAGTGGGTGCTAGTGGAGGGAGGGCAATTCATGAAGGTGGGAGACCTACAAGCACTCCTCCCAAGGCCCCATCTGACACTCCCTGCCCCCAGGGATGTGCGGAAGTTCAAGGAGACCAAGAAGCAGTTTGACAAAGTTCGAGAGGACATGGAGCTGTCCCTCGTGAGGAATGCCCAGGCTCCACGGCACCGTCCCCATGAGGTGGAGGAGGCCACAGGTGCCTTGACCCTCACCCGGAAGTGCTTCCGTCACCTGGCACTAGACTATGTACTCCAGGTCAGCCGCTGGGCAGGGGGCTGGCGTTCTGAGAGTCCCTTCTGGCTCCAGGAAACCTTGGATGCCAGATCTTGGGAAGGAACATGGTGGGGGGTGGTGCCTAGGCAAAGGCTCAGCAGTGGGAGTGGGCTGGAGATGAATGTGAGGCTGCAAGACTGCAGGGTGCAGGGGGTGGACTGAGGCCTTGAAGAGTGAGGGGGGCTTGGAGGGCCTCAGAGCAGGTGTGAGAATTTCTGGCTTTGTTCATGGGAAGAGCCCAAAGTCTTAACTTGGGGAAGGACTCCATGACCATGGGAGAGTGAGGGTGGCAAAAGTGCAGGGAGCTGAAGATGAGCTGGAGGTCTCAGGGGACAACAAGCAGCCTGGGGGACAGGCCATGGGCTACCTCAGCCCCAGCACCCTTCACCTGTTCACCTCTCCCCTGGCAGATCAATGTCCTCCAGGCCAAGAAGAAGTTTGAAATCTTGGATTCTGTGAGTGATTGGTGAGGGGGTGGGAGTGGGGGCATTGGCCTCCAGTGCAGGCTTGTGAGGTGTGCTAGGTGTGAGGATACCTATTGGGTCCTCTGGTCACTGCTGCTGAGGACCCCCCACCTGTACCCGCCCCCCTTACAGATGCTGTCCTTCATGCATGCCCAGTACAGTTTCTTTCAGCAAGGCTACAGCCTGCTGCACCAGCTGGACCCCTACATGAAGAAGTTGGCAGCCGAGGTGAGCCCTAGGGTGAGGTGGACCCAAGACCAAGGTCTCAGTGGAGGCTCATTCACTTCCTCCCCCATGCCCCTCCCCCACAGCTTGACCAGCTGGTGATCGACTCTGCAGTGGAAAAGCGGGACATGGAGCGAAAGCACGCTGCCATCCAGCAGCGGGTGAGGCCCTTCAGCCCCTGACCTCCCTGCACGGATGGGGACCCCAAGAAACCAGTACCTCCTATTCCCTGTGTAGGCCTGCGGCCTCTGCAGGGGCTGATGCTGTTCCTCTTTGAAATGCGCCCGCCCTCCGAGGGGGAGGTCTCCATCCTTAGGAGCCTCAACCTGGAGGAGTGGAGCAGTAGGGTGGGCGGCGGGGCCAGCCTCCTGAGCTCACAGATGCTGGGGCTGGGGCTGGGATACGGGCTTTCCTTCCCTGGGGCTAGTGGTGGTCTCGGAGGCCTCCGTTGCTGGCCCTGGTCTAGACAGCCCCAGGCTGGAGGTGGGCCTGAGGTGGGCTGCAGGGAGGAGGGACTATTTCCAGATGCTGGGAGCCGCTGACACTCACTGGCTCTCTCTCCCCCTCCTCACACGCTGCTGCTCCCGGCACCCCCACCAGACTTTGCTGCAGGTGAGTGGGCGTGTCCCCGGGGAGGGCGGGGCCTCTGCCCGCCCAAGAGCTTCAGCACCACGGACAACTCCTGGCCTCCGCGCCGAGCACCTGCGAGAGCACTTGCTGGAAGCCGAGGCTGGCACCAGCGGGACTTGGGCTGAGCTGGACCGCGTCCCCCGCGGGAAGGGCGCAGCTGTCCCTCTCTGCCTCCGCTCAGCCAGGGAAGCAGGTGGCTGGGCCTCCTCTCCTACCGCGGACACACAGGACAACACTCAGTGTCTCCTCAGTCCCTGTGAATGGAGCTCTGTCAGGCTGGCTGGAGACGTCCCAGCTGGCAGTGTGAATGGGAGACTGCGGATGGGGGGGGAGGCAGCTTCCTTCCTGGTCCCGGAGCCCGCTGTCCCTACAAGGGTGGGTGTGGGGTGAGGGCTAGAGCTCTGGGGGCCCTCAGCTGTAATGGGAGGCATCTGCCCCCGGGGAGTTCAGGGCGATGTTCTGTGCTGGGGTCAGGAAGAGGCTGTGGAGGGCAGTGCCTCACCTCAGCGTTGGCTCTGGGGGAAGCCTGGCAGGGCGGCAGTGTCCTCACAGCCAGGGGTGGACACTCACTAGGGGCTGGGCTCCTACCACCCCCAGGACTTCTCCTATGATGAGCCCAAAGTGGAGTTTGATGTGGATGCACCCAGCGGTGTGGTGATGGAGGGCTATCTCTTCAAGAGGGCCAGTAATGCCTTCAAGACATGGAACCGGTGAGGGAGGGGTATTTCCAGGGGGTCTGTGGGGCAGACATAGGGTTGGCTCTGCCTGACCCCCTCCTGGCCCATCCACCTGCCCAGGCGCTGGTTCTCCATCCAGAACAGCCAGCTGGTCTACCAGAAGAAGCTCAAGGTGCGCCTCAGGGCTGCTGGGGCTGGGTCTGTGACTCCTGGGCCCCTCCCCTCCTGGACCCTGGGGTGGGCTGCTCTGTGGGGGGAGGTTGTACAGGGGTGAGGACACCCCTTGGGTGTCAGACAGTCTGTGTCTTTGAAGTAGAGTGATAAACAGGTGGCCAGTGCAGGACCAGGGCTGGGTGCTGAGCACAAGGCCCATGGTGCTACTGCCTGCAGGACGTGCTGACTGTGGTGGTGGATGACCTCCGTCTGTGCTCTGTGAAGCCATGTGAGGACATTGAGCGGAGGTTCTGCTTTGAGGTCGTGTCACCCACCAAGTGAGGAGGCCCAACCCAGGGCAGGGGTGGGGAGGGAGCCCCTGCCTGCCTGGCCTGATGGACCCCTTCCTCCAGGAGCTGCATGCTACAGGCCGACTCAGAGAAGCTGCGGCAGGCCTGGGTTCAAGCTGTGCAAGCCAGCATTGCCTCCGCCTACCGGGAGAGCCCAGACAGCTGCTACAGTGAGGTGTGGCCCTCTTAGTACCCTGTGTGTGTGCGCATGTGTGTGCGAGATACCTGTGTGCTGCAGGGGGTTGGCCCCTATAGGCTGCATGCAAGCAGATGTGTACGATGTCAGCATGTGTCTGTATAGGCCGGTGTGCATATTGTGTACGTGTGAGTATGCACGCACACGTGAGCACACAGCTTATGTTTTAGCTGTCCTAGCCTGTGCTGGCACCTCCAGCTAGGGAGGGAGAGGGGGTCCCCCTGGGGTGATGGAGGCTGGAGCTCCTGAGGGCTGAGTGGCCCCTTACACCATCCACAGAGGCTGGACCGCACAGCATCTCCATCCACGAGTAGCATCGACTCTGCTACAGACTCTCGGGAGCGCAGTGTCAAGGGCGAGAGTGTGCTGCAGCGTGTGCAGAATGTGGCTGGCAACAGCCAGTGTGGGGACTGTGGCCAGCTGGATCCCCGCTGGGCCAGCATCAACCTGGGTGTGCTGCTCTGCATTGAGTGCTCAGGCATTCACAGGTAGGCCCACTGGGTGGGCTGGGCAGGGGTGCTGGGGTCGAGCTGCTCCCTGACTCACCCCTACCTCCTCACTGTCCAGGAGCCTGGGTGTCCACTGCTCTAAGGTGCGGTCCCTGACTCTGGACTCGTGGGAGCCGGAGCTGCTGAAGGTATGTATGTATGAGGCCATTACAAGCTGCCACACTAGCAGGAGCCAGGTCTGCCAGCTTGGGGGATGTGGGGCACCCTGGAGCTGGAGCTGATGTTGGCACACCCTGTGTCCTGCTAGCTGATGTGTGAGCTTGGAAACAGCACCATGAACCAGATCTACGAGGCTCAGTGTGAGGGACCAGGTAGCAGGAAGCCTACAGCCAGCAGCCCCAGGTGAGGTGGGGAGGGGTAGCCTAGACCAGGCCAGGGGAGCCCCCGCCCTTGAGTGCCACCTCATGTCCACTCCTGGTCCAGGCAAGACAAAGAGGCCTGGATCAAGGACAAGTATGTGGAAAAGAAGTTCCTGCGGAAGCCGCCCTCAGCACCAGCTCGTGAGGCCCCTCGGCACTGGCGGGTGCAGAAGTGCCAGCGCCACCACAGCTCCCCCCGAGCCCCCGCTGCCCGCCGCAAGGTCCGACTGGAGCCTGTCCTGCCCTCCGTGGCTGCTCTGTCTTCAGGTGCCAGGGGGGCTGCACCCTCAGCTCACATACCTGTGCAAGGGTGGGAGGTGGGCTGTAGCTGCCAAGCCTCAGGCCCTAGGAAGATCAGGGTAGGGCAGGAGGAGGGACACAGAGACTCCCAGCATGATTAGGCCTCAATTTCCCCACCTCCCTGCAGCAGGTGCTGGGGAACGCAAGTTCCGGAGGGACTCTCTTTTCTGCCCAGATGAGCTGGACTCCCTCTTCTCCTACTTTGACGCAGGAGCTGCTGCAGCTGGTCCACGTAGTAAGTGCTGTGAGGACTCTAGTACCCTGCTGCCCACTGCCTTTGGCCCCAGTCAGGGCAGCAGTGCAGGGGCCAGGCATGGCTCACCTGTAAGGTGGCTGAGTGTGGCCAGCCAAAGCCCCTTGCTTGGAGACTGGAGGGACTGGTGTTCCTTGCAGGGAGGACAGGGCTGGGGAGAATCTGGGGGCCAAGGAGAGCTAAGGCTGAGATAGCCTCTCAAGGGTTTGGGCTTACTTGGCCACTGGATCAGAGGCTAAGGCCATGATCCTCAAGACTGATGTATGTGAATTGCGTGTGTGGTATGCACACTGCAGTATGTGTATGTGATGTGCGTGGGTGTACACGGCATGTGCATACTTGTGTGCATGCACACTTGTGGCCTGGGCAGCTGTGTGCTGGAGCCAGCCTGAGAGACAATCCTTGGAGTTGGGGGCCCAATGCTACAAGCAGGGCTTCCTGTTAATGATTTCTTGGCACCCAGTGGTTACCCATTGCCTATGTAGAGCTTTTTGGGCAATGTAGACAGAAGGCATTGGACCCAGACCAGGAACTCAGAGGGCGGGGGTGGGGTGATGAGGGGGTGTCCTCTGGCAGCAGAGGGCGCTGCCTCACCATCATTCCTAAGTCTGGGGCTGCCCTTGGGTAAGCCATCTGGGATTTCGCTCAGTGCTGGGGAGGGATGGGGGTGTGCCCTGCACTTGGTGAAGACCTCACGCTGCGCGGTGATCTCCCAGCATGCACTCGCCACGAACAGGCCTGAACGCCTGACTGCACGGTTATGCTTCAGTCCCTCTATCCGGCTAGGGCTGACCTGCCTGAGGGTAGGCTTCCTCTGGAGCTATGCTCTTGGGTGCGCTACTTGAGCTCCTTTGAGCTATCACTTGGTTTTCTCCCCTTCCCGCCATCCTAGGCAGAGCTCCCCTCCTCTAGGGCATTTCCCAGGGATGGATGGGCATTCTAGCCTTCCTGCAGGGCTCTGGGAGGAGTCAGGTACTCTAAGGACCTCCATCTGTCCCTGGACCCCACAGGTCTGAGCAGCGACAGTGGCTTAGGGGGCAGCTCTGATGGCAGCTCGGACGTTCTGGCCTTCAGCACAGGCTCCGTGGTGGACAGTGTCACGGAGGAGGGTGGGTGCACCCTACCTGCCTCACTGCAGCCCAGCCTGTGCCCTCCCCCGACCCTCCTTCAGGCCATGTTGCAGCCCCTGACTTTACTCCTCCCTTTAGAGGGTGCAGAGTCTGAGGAGTCCAGTGGTGAGGCAGACGGAGAGGCTGAGGCCTGGGGCCTGGCAGACGTGCGTGAGCTACACCCTGGGCTCCTGGCACACCGAGCGGCGCGCACCCGAGACCTCCCTGCGCTGGCTGCCGCGCTGGCTCACGGGGCGGAGGTCAACTGGGCTGACACAGAGGACGAGGGCAAGACGCCGTTGGTGCAGGCTGTGCTAGGGGTGAGCAGATGCGGGGAGGGCACAGGTGCGTCTTTGGCACTGGCTTCCTTATGGTGCCAACACCAGGATACCCTGTACCCTCCTGGAGACCAGCCAAAGTCCATTTCCTCAGTTGAGCCTGAACTGTCCTCGGCTCCCTAGGGCTCCCTGATTGTCTGTGAATTCCTTCTGCAAAATGGAGCAGATGTGAACCAAAAAGACAGCCGGGGCCGGGCGCCCCTGCACCACGCCACGCTCCTGGGACGCACAGGGTGAGTCTCTGGCACCCCTCCTGCCTGCGGGGGCCCAGGGTTGCCTTAGCCCACCCCGGGCTGCCTGTGACTCGTCCTCTCCATACTGCAGTCAGGTGTGCCTGTTCTTGAAGCGAGGGGCTGACCAACATGCCTTGGACCATGAGCAGCAGGACCCGCTGAGCATTGCGGTCCAGGAGGCAAACGCAGACATTGTCACTTTGTGAGCGTGGGCGGGGCCGCGGGGTGGGGAGAGAGCCTGGGGTCCTCAGTGAGGGGTAGAGGGGCCACCAAGGTGGGGGAAGGGGCATGCCTCATCCTGCATCTCCCACAGGCTGCGTCTGGCACGCATGGCTGAGGAGATGCGAGAGGCCGAGGCGCCCCCTGGCCAGCCGGGCGCCCTGCTGGGGACCAGCCCCACGGAGCTCCAGTACCGCAGGTGCATCCAGGAGTTCATCAGCCTCCACCTGGAGGAGAGCTAGGGTGGGCGGCCGGGTCTGGCCAGAGGCTGCAGCGGGAGCCTCCCTGTCCCCCCACCCTGCCTGCCCTGCCTCTGGTGGCCCTGGGCCCGATTCCTGAGAGCCCCAGGGCCTGGCCAGCTCTCCTTAGAGCCGCCCCAGCCCCAGGACTTGTGAGGGACCCCAGCACTGAGTCTTAAGAAGCCCCACTTTCCCCCTGGGAGGTGCTGCATTGCCTGGCACCCCTCATCACACCTGGGGACCCCGTGTCTTCAGGTGACCCCTTTCCTGGGGACCTGGGTTGCTCACGTCACAAACCACTCTGAAGGCCCCATATCACCTTGTGCCCCTCAGACGCCCCCTCCCTCTGGGGTCTGTGTCACCTTATGCCCCTGCATCCATCCTAGGTCCTCTCTGCCCTCAGGGCCTGTGTCACCTCGTGCCCCCACCTTTACTGCCGTAGAACACTGACCTGCTAGTTGGGTCCCACCTACACACCCCCAGAGCCCCTCTGCTAGGCCCTGGGGCTGGTGGCTGGCCACCAGTGCCCTTTGAGGGCAGAAGGGGCAGCCCATCCAGGGAATCAACCCGTGTACCTCACTTAGTTACCAGCATCCAGGCTGGGCTTCTCGGGTGCTGGGGGGGTGGGCTGTGGCCTGGGGCCTCAGCCCTGGCTGGACGCAGGCGTCCCAAGGCCATGTGGCTGGCCACACAGGCCCCAGTGCTGTGTGGCCGGAGACCTGTCCCTGCCTTCTCCAGAGGCTCTGGCCCAGAGCCGGTGCATAAAGGACTTTGGCACTTTCCACCCCTGCATCTGACATTCTTTGTCACAGACTGAGCAGATTTTCTACAACGACCTCTTTCTCACTTTGTCTTGCGTCTTTTCTCTGTGGATTCTTGAGGACCACCTTGACACACCTGGCTCTGCCTGCTGCTGGGGGGAGGCTCCTGCAACTCTACCCTGCCCCTCACTGGCCTCACCCCTCAAGCCGGGCCTGTGGATGGGTCCAGGGGCCCCTCAGATCAACCCCCCAGGGCCCACCAAGGCGTTCATCCTGCATTCCCCCTTCCGGGAGCCCTGGGGCAGTGGCTGGGCCTCACCCCAACTTACATCCTTGGTCTGGCCAAGGCCACTATGCAAAAGCTGTCCAGGGAGGCTCCATGGGCGGTAAGGTGGGTGCTGAGTCCCCCAACTCCCTCGCCTGTTGGCTGTGACCCCTAAAGAGCAGAATTAACTCCCTCCTTTCTCCCTGCTTGAGCTCTGCCCCCACCTCCCACCCACTACCTGCATCAGGGCCTCGGGCTGGCAGGACCTGCCCCCGCTCCAGATCACAGTTAATAAACTGCTGCTTGCATCCCTGCCTGTCATTGGCTCACCCGCCTTACTCCACTCTGTCTCATCTGGGGAGGAGGTGTCTCTGGGTCACCTAATGGTGACCCTGAGTGGGAGAGCATCCGTGCCCTGAAAGGATGCAGTAAACCAGAACGCAGCCACGGCCTGCTGGGGGCCTGCTGGGGTCCTGCTGGGGGCCTTGGGACTTCCCCCAGCCCCCCGCCCCTCTTCCTTTCTCTGGCCTGGACTGTGCCCCCTGGAGGGCACAGTAGGGAGTGGATGCTTAGTTGTGAGAGTGGTCTGGGGCTTGTCCTGTCTCCTGGGCAAGCCCTGGCCCTGCAAGCTGGCCATGGGCACGGTGTCCTCCTGTCCCCCAGCCCCCACAGTGCGTCTGTGGCTCCAAGGAGTGTGGATTTATAGCCAGGGGTTTTCAGCTTACGCAGGAGGGGTAACTGGGAAGCGCACACACTGTAGCCATCAGGTGGAATCACTGATTCTATTACAAAGCAGCCCAAGGCTACCAAGTACCGGCCTGGCTCTACCTTCCCTCCCACCTGCCCTGAGCTGAGGGAGGCTCTGGCTGATGCCTGCACGCACCTGCACACAGGTGATTTAGAGACACACATTAATTTATATGACGCTGACCATACAGGCACACACCCATATGGGGGACCCCTTCCCTCTTTCTTTTTTTAAAATATTTATTTATTTATTTATTTATTTATTTATTTATTTATTTATTCATGAGAGACACAGAGAGAGAGGCAGAGACACAGGCAGAGGGAGAAGCAGGCTCCACGCAGGGAGCCCGGCGTGGGACTCTATCCAGGGCCTCCAGGATCACACCCTGGGCTGAAGGTGGCGCTAAACCGCTGAGCCACCTGGGCTGCCCAGCCCCCTCCCTCTTGCAACGCACACACTCACAGCAATGCACAGACTAGACACGGGAATCCAGAGCAGTAGAGACACTGCTCTGGGCATCCCTGAGTGAGGCCACCACCACTGGGCAGGGTGGCTGGGCTGATGAGAGTGTTTACCCGCCTGCCTGCCTGCCTGCCTGCAGGTCCAGGTGCTGCTTCCTGGGCCCTGGGTTTGGCTTAGCTGGCTGGGGGCAGCTCTGTGGGGCTGGTCTGGTTCACCCTGGGCAGCCAGGAGAGCCTTCAGGATCAGGACAAGTTCCAGCAGGTTCAGGTGTGGGGAGGCTGGGGCTCTCACTTGGCCTAACTCTTCAGCAAGGACTCCTGCCAGGGCTCCCGGGAGCGTTGTGGGGGATGAGGCTGGCAGGTCCCCCCCTGAGGATTAATGTCATTCCTGCAATCCGTGGGCAACTGGTTGGCTTCTGGTGCACCCCGGGATGCTCCTGTGGCTGCCTCTGGTGAAGGCGCCTGCACTCTGCGGAGCCAGCGACAGCCTAGTAGCAGTGCGAGGGCTATGGCATCAAGCAGCAGCTCCAGCAGCTCCAGGACAGAGAGAACAGATGAACCAAACCACAGGCTCCAGAGGCTGCCCATGGCTGAAAGCAGCTGAGGCACCTGCAAGCGTCAGTGGGTAGTGAGCTGGTGCACAGGGCTGGGCCCCGGGAGGTTCTGGGTCCTGCTCCCAGCCCTGCTCTGGTTCCTGGTGGGCTCACCGAGTAAATGGGTGTCTCATCCACTGTCCGGTAGTTGAGCTCCTGGTAGAAGATGTTCACCTTGGCCACATGGCTCCTAGGGCAAGGCAGAGGGGTGAGGGGCTGGGTCCTGGGCCAGCCTGGCAGGGCCCCTCCTCAGGGCAGTGAAGGACAGGCTGGAAGACAGCAGGGCCAGGACCCCTGAAGGTGCATGCACCCACCTGAGGCCTGGGTTCTGGCTCAGGCTCCTGGGGTTCCGCTTGCCTAGTGCGGACAGGATCCAGTCCTGTACACAGAGGGCTCGCTGTGACCACTGCTTCTGCCAGCCCTCAGGGTGCTGGGCGGCAGGCAGGGCATGGGGACTGCAGGGCCCAGGCTGCCCTAGGGTGGGCTCCCTGGGACCTGTGAGACCCACCTGCATGCCCACCCCCCACCCCACTCCTGAGGGGACTCACAGCTGACTTTGAGGAAGGCCACCTGGAGGTCCCAGCGGAGAGCTTGTAGGAAGACTCCCTGGGAGAGACAGGCCCCCATCACACTCCCGCGGTGCTGCTGCTACAGCAGCAATCCCCAGCTCTGGACTCCCACACTGCGCTCACCTGCAGGGCCTGGGGCAGCGTGAGGCACAGGCCAGCCGGTGGGTCCCCAGGTCCCCGTAGAGGCGGTAGAAGCAGTGACCTGTGGAGGAGGGGTCACCAATGAACCCAGGAGGATCCATCCCGGGCAGGGCCTGACAGTGCTCCACCCCCTTGTGGGCGCGGGGCTGGGGTGGGGGGTTGGGTCTCACCCCAGCCGGGGTGCCTGGTGTAGCTGCAGTACTCGGCCCCTGACGGCAGGGGGTAGAAGTAGTAGCCGCAGGAGCAGGTCTCCACCATCAGCTGCTGGAAGCAGGACACCAGGCAGGTCTGGGGGGACAGGTGAGTGGGGAGGAACAGCCAGAGACATGAGCTGAAGGTCCTGGGGGGAACCAGCCCTCTCCTGGGGCTGTAAGAGGACTCGGTTCATCTCCTTTTCAGCGGAGCACCTGCCCTCCTTGTGCCCTCCTCCATGGTCACCCCTCCCCCTGGACCCTCCTACCTGGCTTTGCCCTGACCACCCTCTCTCCTGGCCTCCCGGGTCCCTCCTGAACGCTCCCCCCATCCTGTGGCCCCAGACTCACCTGCAGGGTATATGAGGCATTGTAGAGTAGCTGCACATCCACGCCCTCAGCACCCCTGGTGCAGTGGCTGTAGGGGCTCCCCAACCGGTGCACCTCATCCTGATGGGAGGGGACACTCTTCAGTTCCACTGTCCCCCGCCTTGATGCCCCAGGGTTGGGTAGAGAAGTGGAGCCCCTCTTCTGCCCCTTCTCCCAGGAGCCCACCCACCTCTCGGATGCCAATGGTGGTCTCGGTCCCTGGCCGGACGCTGAAGCCCTGGTGCTCCAGGAAGGGCGTGTGGTCACGCCCGTGAATCATGACCTTGATGCTGGCCTCCGTGGACAGCAGAGGGACCTGGTCCTGCTGCTCAGCTCTGAGGACCAGGCTAATCCCTGGGAAAGGAGGGGGTAAGGCCAGGCTGGCCCAGAGGCCCCCTGTCCCATTCAGCCTGGGGATGGCACCCACCATGGGTGATGCCCGGGTGCTGCGTGGCCGAGATGCCATTGAAGGTGTAACAGCTGCCGTAGGTGGGGTGGTGGACGGTCTGGAAGTACCTGGAGCCAGGAGCCACACTCAGACCAGCACACATCTTTGGGCCATGATCCATTGCACATGGCCTGGGGGACTGTGGCCTTATCTCTGGAGGAAGCTGTTTGCTGCCAGCCAGACCCCAGGGCTGGCACCCATGCCACAGGGGGGTGAGGGGAGCAGCCACCTGCCCACTCCCACTCACCGGGCCTGGCAGTCCTGGCCATCAAATTGGCAGGAGAAGATAAAGTGGCCTCTGTGGCTTCGGTGGCTGTCCTCATGGGCAGTGGGCAGCAGGGCCAAGATGTTCACATAGTGGAAGTGGTACCATTCTCTGGCGGCTGTCACACCTGATGAGTGAGCTCGGTAGAAGCAGTCTCCACCTGTGCTGTTACACTGTGGGGTGTGGGGTCCCTTCAGCATGGTCTCCTCTCCTGCCCACACCCATGCCAGGACCTTTCAGGGCCAGGGACACTCACCAGTCTGAAACCCACTTTGTTCTGATCACCTGGTTGGCTCAGCCTTTGCAGGCGGATCGTGCGGTCCAAGTAGAAGGCCGGCAGTGGGACCCGGTCACCAGCACAGAGGACATCCCTGTCCTCGCTGAAGTTAAATTTGTAGAGAGAGTGGATATTCTCCCGGGCAAACTCATCTAGTACCTGCAGATGGTGGCAGGCTGACCTCGGCCTAGGGGGTGATGGGCAAGGGATGGGGGCAGGTTGAGTCAGAGCCACCCCGGAAGTCCCCCACATCAGCCACAAGGTACTGCCAGGGGAGAGTGTGCCGGCCTCTGTGGCACTGATCCCAAAGATCAGTTTGGGGGAATCTAGAGGGGCCCCGTGTGGACTCCCCTCCACTATCTTTGCTCCTGCAGCCTCCTTCTACCCGAAGCCTAGCTCCAGGCTATGCTTCTGGGAAGCTCCCTCCCACCTCCCCTCACCCTTCCCAGCTGCCCAGCACCTGGGTGTCTGGGTGGCACAGATCACAACAGGCTCCAAATAGCTCCTCTCTGGCCCTGAACGTGCCCCGCTCCCACTCCCCACCACCGCTGCCCAGGGCGGAGGGCTCAGAGTTCCTGGCTGGGCACAGGGGTGTAGTGAGAGGTGGAGTCACCCATGACCTGGGCGTTGTGAGCCACTGGGGCTTCCATTGTGACCACACCTGGGGAGATGCCCACAGGCTGCCGGGGGGTCAGAAACCCACTGGCCAGCCCCCTACCCCTACCTGTGGGGGTTCATGTCGCACAGAGTGACGGACGGGAAGAGCTTTCGCTCCGAGTGCACGGACACCGTCATGATGACTGGGTAGCGCCAGTACTGCTCAAAGAGGAGCCCAAACTGCCAATAGAGTGCAGCCAGGGCACCCACGAACAGCAGCCCCCAGGATGCCGTCTTGAGGCGGTTGTGGCTGGAGCAGACGAGGCGGATGGTGCCATGGATGGTGGCATTGGTGCAGAAGAAGGTGAAGAGCTCCCTGAAGGAGGTGTGGAGCTCCACTAGCCTCTCCTGCCGCCTGTCCTCGGGCAGTGGTGGCAGTGGCGGCTGCGCCTCCTGCAACTTCGGGGAACCACCAGGAGTGAGGGCCATGGCTCTTACCTGCATCCAAGAAGCAAACTTAGTGTGGCCCCAGCCTGTGCCCCAGCCTGACTCCATGTGGGCCTCCTCACCCCACGCCACCAGGACTTCCATTCTCTGCCCCCAGGAACTTCAGTCATGTCGCTTGGCTGCTGGGGGCATCGCCCAGCCTGTTGAGGCCCTATCAGAGTCCTGGGTCCAGCCCCACAGCGATTCCCCAGCCACCTGCCAGGGCACCGGCCAGCCTCTGTAGGCAGGTCTCATTGCAGCCGGAGCTGGGTCTGCCTGGTGGGGACAGGGACAGCAGAGGGGCAGCTTTTCTACTGTTTACAGGCAGGCTTGAGGCTGGGTAGGTCCAGGTTCCTGTCCACACCAGTAGGGCAGGGGCCTCTAGGTAGGGGCAGGCCAGGTGACCTGCTTGGGGTGTCCTTGGGCCTAGAGCCAACGTTGGAGGTCTGGGGGCTCCAGAAAGACTAGGCTCTGGGCCTCAATGGCCTCTACCAACCCTTAGTGGCCAGCATGGCCACATTTGATTGGGGCTGACGGAACCAGACTGCTCCAGCCACAGCTGCGCCAAGGGTCAGGCCTGGGTATTGTTCAAGTGGTATGGGCTCCTAGACAAGGCTTCACCGACTGAGCTGTGTCCCCAGGGAAGCCCTGCTTGTGGACCTGGGGCTTCAGTGAAAGCCAGTGGGCTGTCCAATGGTGGAGACCTGAGGGCCCTGGAGAAACAGAGGCCCAGACCCAGGGCTACCCCAGGGACATGGTACCCTGACGAGGCCAGGCCTGCTAGCCCTGCCAGTGCCGGGGACTGATACTGGGTCTCACATCACACAGAGCTCTGCCCCTGCATATACTCCCCCATGATCACACTGGGCCTCCAGGAATGAGAAGGACCCTAAGCCGTATGTTATAGGTTAGGCACAAAGGCTCCAGAAGGTTCTTTCTGAGTCCAGTAACCATGTATGCCCTCTTCTAGACATGTGGCCCCAGCCAGCCTCCTCCTGCACCCGCTGGGGCTACCAGGGCAGTAAGATGGGGATCCTGAAGACCCAAAGAGCCTCTGGCATCTCCTGAGATAGGGGCAGGGTCAGGGTACTTGGGATGGAGGCCCAGATGCACTCAGGGGCCTGAGACATCTGGAGTCAGACACAGCCACGGCAGGGCCACGTGACCCCTTCGTGCACGCGCACACACGCACACACACATGCCCATCACATACACCAAACCCTCAGTCAGCAGGCCTGTGTGACCAAGAGACCCCGAGGATGCCCCTCCCTGCCCCCCAGCATGGGAAGGGGAGCCCATGACAGGTGCCCTCAGGTACCTTGAAGCTGCAGCCTTCATTGTCCCACGATGGCTGGCCTCCGTGACGACAGCTCTAGTGGGTGACAAGACAAAGTGGGATGTGGCCCAACACTGGCCAGGCTGCCTCCTATTTGTACCAGGCTGGCTGGGGTGTGGGGGAGGCGGGAGGGGCCAGGCCACAGGGGTAGACACACCCTCTCCGGACCTGGAAGGGGAAGGCACAGGGGCAGGGCTGGGGGTCCTTCCCCTGGGTGAGCCTTTCTTGCCCAGAGCCCCAGAAGCAAGGCCTGGGCATGAGGGGTTCTTGGTTTCTAGAGGGACAGGAGAGGCTTTTACTGGCTGAGACCCATTGCCTGACTCACCTGACTCTCTCTGAGCAGACCCTCCCATCCCCCCCAACTCCTGAAGCTTGGATCTCCCTAGGGTCAGACACCTAGTCTTCCAGCTCCCAGCAGACCTGGCCTGGCCCTGGACCCTCATCTTTCTGCCTGCTCTACTCCTGATAGGCCAGGGAGTGAGACATCCCTTTCTGGGGGGCACTGCCAGCACTGACCAGGTGTCTGTGACCAAGGGATGGTGGGCAGGGGCGCCACTCCTGGAACCCAGGTGTCTAGGGCCAGCCACCCAGCCCCTGGGACCGGCTCTAATTGTGGGAACAACCCAGGGCCTGGGTGTGGAGATGGCACCTGGTGCCCTGTGGCACACAGCTCACTGTTCCCACTGATAACACTGCAGAATAAGACGACACGGCATCTACGAAGAGGACATACCATGTGTCTTGGCCACATACACACTCAAGGTCCAGATCACCCTGTCCTGGGGTTGAAATCTTTGACCTCAGTGTGGTTGTGTGAGGCTGGAGGGTGTGCTGAAGGCAGGACAACCTGTACACCCCAGACTCAGCATGACTCAGAGGACTCCCCATCCCAAATGACCAGACCCTCAGCCTGGTCCCAGGTCTGGGGTGTGGCTCAGGCCCCCCTGCACCCGCAGGGCAGGCTCTAGGTTCTGACACCCCACCCCAAATCAGTGCTGAGGGCCTGGACTGGGATGATGGAGGGAGCCTCACTCCTAATAGGCCCTGCTGGTAGGACCTTGGCTCTGGGCGGGGAGGGGGTGAGGTCATCAGCCTTGGGGCTTTGGAAGGAGGCAGATGGCCACTGGTGATGTCTGGGAGAAGGAAGTCATCCCTGGGGAAGAGCAGGCCCTAGACTCACCAGGGTGTGGATGCGAATCACAGCTTTGTCACTGACTCTGTGATCTTGCCCAAATCAATCCACCTCTCAGAGCCCATTTCCTCAAGTGTAAAATGGGCCTCAGTTTCCTCTTCCTGCTCAAGGCTCAGAAGTGGGACCAGCTGGGATCAGCACAATAGATACCCCCTCCCCAAGTCCCCCCTCAGAGCCTCCAGACTCAGCACAGGCCTGGGGGTGTCTCAGGCCCTCTGCCACAGAACAATTTTCCTTTGTGGGATAGGCTACATTATCGAGGGAGTGGGGGCACACTGGCCTAGGGGAGGCCTCTTAGCAGCAGAGGGGCCCGAGTGCTCTGGGGCATTAGAACAGGAAGGACCTGTGGCTCCCAGCTCAGGAGGTTGAAGAAGTGAGCAGCCAGGAAGGAGGGTCCCAGGGACTCCTGCCTTGGGGAGCTCAAGTCTGCCCAGAGTTCCTGCCAGCCCAGGACTGCTTATAGGGAACAGGAGACCCCACTTTCCTGTGGGGGAGGGAGCCCTGCAGGCAGAGGGGCAGGGGCAGAGGCTCCCGTGTGATGATGACCTGTGCCTGAGGGACTCATGTCAGAGCTCATCCAGGCAGCAGGCACAAACCTTCCCTCCCTCCTCCTGGGGAGACAGCTGGAGGACTGCCAAAGGGTCAGCAGCCAGTGGAAGGGAGGAGGTCACCCCAGAGTCTACCTCAGGGAGGGCAGAGAGATCTCTGGCTGCCTCACCAGGATACAGTGACTGCATCCAGAGGCAGTGAGGCTGGCAGCCCCCTCCTCCCTTCCTGGGACATCCCTTCTCCTGCCTCTCCAGGCCTCACTGGCCCGGGGAGGAGCAGGAATGCAGGCTGGAGCAGGACAGGGTGACTCCAGCTCCTGGCACAGGACAGGCGCATGTGGTCACACCTCAGTAGCTGTACTGAAGGAGTGTGAGGATGCCTCAGAAGGGACAGGTGGGTGGTCCCATGTCATCCACCCTCTCTCCAGAAGGACAGTAGGATGTCTAGCCCCCACCTCCTGAGTACAACCCCAGTTGGGGCTTCCCTGCAGCTGGGCCTAGGGTGTCGAGGAATCCCCTTCCAGGCTGGGGCTGACCTGGGACTGTTGGTGCTGGGGCTTCATGGGGACCCCAAGCACAGCCTGTCTACCTGTGGGTGGCCCTACCCTCGGAGGCAGCTTAGAGTTGGTCCTAGGGAATTGTGGTGTCACAGCCCACAGGCTCTGCACGTGTGCTGGATTCCTGGTAGGCACGGGCAGGTGGGGGTCACCCTCCCTGGGCCTGGGGGTTGGCCTATCTGCTTCCAGGAGAAACGTAGAGCCTCCCCACTCCCCCAAACACTGACCACAGGGTTAAGCAGGGGCTTCAGCAGCACAGAGGAGACCTCTGTGCAGGCCTCTGAGGTGCCTCCAGCCAGCTGGGGGTGGGTGGGGGTCAGGGTCTGGCCGGCTGTCTCCCACTGGAAGGGCTGGGGTGTGTGCACACTTCCTGCCTGGTACCCTCTCTTGAGCCCCAACCAAGCGGCTCTACTGGTCAGATGTGACCGAGGCCTTCAAGTTGTGCTCAGGGAGGGGGCGGGTAACAGCAACTGGTAGGGGATGTTTTCTTGATTCTAACCCTCTTGGTTTCCTGGCAGCTCTTCTGACACAGAGCCATAGGCTCTCACTCAAGATGCTCAGGAGTGAATACAGCCTTCCTCTTCCTGCGGTTTGGCCACTGGCAGAAGTGGCAGGGGTTGGAAGTCTGGTAGGAAGGGCTGGCTCCAGCTTCTGCTCCAAAAGGATGGCTTTGGGGTTTAAGAAGATCTCGTTGTCATTTGCCACCAGCCTAGTTGCCTACCCCTGTCTCAACTGCTGAGGCCATCAGCTCTATGGTCGGAGGGCTGGCCCGGAAGGCAGCATATGTAGAGCTGTAGGGTGAGGGTCTTCACAGGACCTGCAGGCCACATCTGTCTCGGACACCTTCGCCCTTAGGTGTGACTCGGGGGTGCTTGGTGATCAGGAGGTTGGGGGCTTATGCCAAGGAGTTCTGAGCTGAGCCTTCCCATCAAGATGCTCCCACATTAAGTTGGCACCCCCATTTTACACTGGGACAAACTGAGGCAGGAGAGGGCCTCTACCTGCCTGAGGCCCCAGCCCTGCACTGTCACTGCCTGTACTCTGCAGGTGTGTGTGGGCGTGTGCCAGACACACCTGTGCTTGAACCCCAGGTGCCCTGCTGTGGCCTCCCTTATGTAACTTTCTGTGTGCTAAAAACAGCTGGGTCTGCCCCGCGTGGGGCTGGGAGAACCCCCGGAAGAGGTGGAGGGGTGAAGGCTATGCTGAATGTGGCAACTGGAGGCTGAGCTCTGGAAACCGCCAGGCTCCCCAGGAGGAAGGAAGGCCAGGGCTGGGTGATGGGGTAGAAGGCGGAAGCAGGCCAGATTGCCATGGGCTGACTTGCCTGGCTGCAGACTAATGGATGACGGGCATGCCTTCCAGGTTCTGCCCAGGGCCTGGGGTCAGGTCTGCAGCTGCTTAGATCCTGCCTGAGATTCCCTGGGTGGGCCAGACTCAAGGGTAAGCATGGTGCTTGCCCTCTGCCAGCGGCCATGGCTGGACCTGCCGGTGCTTGGTGTCCACTGTCAA
This sequence comes from Canis lupus baileyi, assembly GCF_048164855.1. Lineage (NCBI taxonomy): Eukaryota > Metazoa > Chordata > Mammalia > Carnivora > Canidae > Canis > Canis lupus. Next base: position 32,502,202 of record NC_132840.1, read on the forward strand.
CTGTAGTGTGATGCATCACCTGGTTGGCTCGTGGCCCATGCCCAGAGGCAGTTAGGCATGGTGAAGGGTTTGGAACCCCAGCTCTATCCCATGGATATGCCATGTAGTACAGCATAGCAATGGCCTCTCCAGATATGTCCAGGCTGATGACCACCACCCGCCTCCTAGTTGATACACAGCATTTCCCCTGACACCACCTAAGAGAGACATCCCAGCGTCCACTCGGCCCTGTCTTGGATCTTCTCTCCAGGGAGGGCAGTAGGCAGTAAGTATGCTGGCCTGCTCAGCCACCCACCCCACCCTGCATTCAGACACCAACTTTCCTACCTCCTGTGTGCCATCCTCATGTCCCTCCAAACCTTTCCCCATGGCCGACTTGAGGAGGTGGAGAGGACCAGCTCCAGGCCTCTGCAATCAGGGTCCTTTTGTGGCTGGCCCTTGGAGCGGCATCCCCACCTGCCCACTTCAGGCATGCTCCATGGCCCGGTGGCCAGTTCTGCCTCCCCCTCCCCCAGGCCAGGGAGGGGACCGTGGGAGCAGAAAGCAAGCCTCAGTGCAGTGTCCACTGTTGCATAATGACACTATTCATGGGCTGGGTGGAAAATTCAGCTGGGGAACCTGGAACTATCTTTATGAGGCTGGCTCTCCCCATGGGCAGGGGCTGGACAGGCTTGCCCAGCAGACCCCACCTGGTACAGGTGCTGGCCGGGCTCCCCAACCTCAGGCCTCCCTGGTGGCCAGACATGACCCTTAGGGGCCCAGGGGACGCTAGTTCCTCCGGCACTCTTCTGTTAAGGGGGCACAGGACTGGGTCCCCCTGGCCAGATTGGCCCCATTCTTTGGAAGGTGGCTGGGGCGAGAGTTGGGGTACCCGTGAACTCAGGCGGCTCACCCGGCACCTCGGGGGTCACCCTTTGCCCCGGCTGGGCTGTCCTCCCCAAAGGGCGTGCCCTGCCTGGGACGGACCCTGCCGACCCTCCTTCGTGGGGAGGGCTCCGGGATCCCGCGCCCGCTGATAGTCCCCGGGGCAGCCCACTGGACGTCGGAAGGATGGGTCAGCGCCCGCTCACCACGTCACCGGAGGGCCCAGGGGTCCAACCCCGCCCCGCACCCCCAGCTGAGCCGCCGTCAGCGCGCACGCGCAGACCGTCCGCCCTCGGGCCCCGCCCCACGGAGCTGCCTGCCAGTGCGCACGCGCGGGCGATTCCGGCCGAGAGGGGCAGGATGTGGCGGCGAGACGCAGGCGACGTCCGCCCGGCCGGCTAGAGCGGCCGCCCCCGAGCGCGGCGCACCGGAATCGGAAGCGGGGCTCAGCCTCCCCCGCCCGGGGAACGGCCATCTTGCAAGCTGAGGCGGTGGCGGCGCTGCGGTGGTGCGGTGGCCTCGGTCCCGGCGCGGTGAGGCTCTTCCTTCCCTGCTCCGGCCTCGACCACGGCGAGCCTGAGCGCGGCGGCGGCCCACGCGCGGCGACGGGGAGAGGTGAGCGCGCGCCCGCCCCGCCAGAGCCGGTTCGCGCGGAGGGCACGGGGCCGCTGCCAGGCTCGTCTCCGCCCGCCCCGCCGCTCGAGCGGCCCTGGCCTGGAGCCTCCGTGCGCGGAACCGGAGGTCGGTTACGGCGGGGCGCCCGGGGCTCCGGGCCGGGGTGCTCCTCCGGCCAGCGTGGGGGTGAGGTTGGCCCCGCGGCTGGGGCTCCTGCGGAGAGGCCTCGGGCTAGTGGCGCGCTTGCGGGCACCTCCAGGACGAGCCGGCGTAGATCTTGGTGTGTAAATGTCCTCGGAGTCGGGGGGGGGGGGGGGCGCTGCTCCTGAGCCCGCCGCCGCCTCAGGCCCGGCGGCTCGTTCCCTGAATCCCGGCAGGTGTGAGTGTGCCCGGGGCGAGGCCTGTTGGGCCAACAGCCGATAGAAGATTCAGGTGGTTGGGGTGGGAAGCCGCAGTCGGTGGCCCCGCTTGGGCCCCGGGCCGCGCTCCAGCACTGAGGGCGCTTGCACCCTCTCCACGTCCGGCCACATGTGCACTTCTAGCTCTTTTTCCAGCCGGTACCACTAGCTGGTCTGTATTTAATCCCACTGTGGTCCCCGGCCTCTTTCAGGCCTGGCGTAGAGCTGGTAGAGAGGCAGTGCCGCAGCCTGGGGGGAGTAGCGCTGGTAGGTGCACAGGAACTCCCCCGGCAGAGGAGCGGGCTGCTCTTTCCATTCCCAGTGAGGGGAACTTGGTGTAGTCTAGCTTTGGTAGAAAGAGGCCTCGTTGAAAAACCTGCGGTGTCCGTCAGGCAGGGTCGGATCATGGTGCCTAGGACTTGCAGTTGGTCATCGGCACTGTTTGGAGGTGTTGACCTCTGTGGCAGCTCCCTGCTCAGGCAGGTGCACCAATGGTGATGGGGACGCCTCCATCAGCCCCGGGAGTCTGTCCAGACTGTGAAGCAATCCTGGTGGAGAAAGGAGAAACTTCCGTGAAAGTCGTGGGCTTGAGTGTGTCACGTGCCCTGGTGACTGGTCAGGCCAAGGTCTCTTGCCACACTGTCACTGAGTTACGCTTACATGGAGAAGGAGAGATGTGTGGAGAGAAAAGGAGCAGGGTGAATGGATGCTGGACCCATGACAAGTGTGTCGATGGGAAGCTGAAGGGGCTCCTGCCCTGGGATGTTGGTTCAGGCTATTTTCTTTCAGTTTCTCTATGTGAAAATTGGTTATTCATGCTGTTTGTTTGTTTTAAATGTCTGCACTCTATTTCTTTCAGACTCCTACTCTGTGTGCCCTGTCTGTGGGGATTTGCAGGAACTTGAGACCTGCTTCATAGTGTGTGTAGATGCTGTGGACTGGAGAGGCTGTGGGGCCCTGAGTGAGGCAAAGGAGAGGTCGGTGGGGAGCCCTTTCTTTTTTATGAACTGAGTAGTTGATCATGAATGTGATTTTAAAGATCATGCCTTTGGGAGTAAGAAGGAGAGAGAAGTTTGTGACTGACCAGGCAGGATCCCTTTAGTTTTGTGCAGCTGTCCAGTAACCTTCATTAAGCATGCAGCCTGTGCAAACATAGTGGTATTTGAATTATCCACTGAATTGTTTTACATATGGCAGAGTGTTAACCTCACGGTGACCATTTAAAAGAAACTAAACAAGTCTGGTGTAGTGGTTCTGCTTTTGGGTTGTTGCTGTGTTATTAGGTATTGTTCCCAGGTGAGCCACCTGGCCCACTTGGCTTGGCCAGGAGCTTGGGGGCAGTACTGTGCGGGAAAGCACTCCCTTCTCAGGCTGTTCGCAGCCTGTTCCTGCTGTGAGTTCACCAGCATCTCTGCGGGGCCTGGCAGGCACCTGCGTGGTGTGGAGCTGGATAGCAAGGAGGCTGGCTGGTGGAGGCATTTGACTAGGGAAATCGGGGAGGCTTTTGAGGGACTTCACTTTTGAGTTGGGCCAGAAAAGGCCTAAGTGATTTTTCTGCCTGTAGAAACCAGGTTGAGAAGCAGCTGTATGGTTAGGATAAGGAGGGGTTTTGAGAGTTGGGAACTAGGAGGACTAGCTGGGACTCCTGTGTCGAGGGCTTAGAGGCAGGGGGAGGTGTTGAAGTTTATTTGCTTGGTTATGGGGGAATCTTGAAATGCTGTGATCAGAACTGTGGCTGGAAAAAGTTAATCTGACTGAAGTATACAGGATGGACAGAAATGGGGCGAGACTAGAAACTAGGAGGCCAGTTGGAAGGCTGTTGTGATGGTTAATGGGAGAAGTAGTGAGACCCTGCATTAGGGTAAGTGGAGTGGGAACGGGAGGAGGAGGGGAACAGAGGCTCTGAAACTTAGGGGCCCCAAAGAAGTGCGCTGGGCAGTGGTGTGCGGAGGACTGCTCTGCAGGCCCTGGGGTGTAGAGTAAGCACGCTGAGTCCTGGTTGTCATTTAAGGGTTTAGTGCTCTGAGGGCACGAGTCCGCAGACCTCTGACCTGATGGAGCAGAGGGAGCTGTGGCTGTTGCTAGGGAAATGAGCACGCAGAGGCTCCGAGGTGGAGATGAGGAGAGGCAGGCATCATGGTGGGAGGTGGGGGTGGAGTCACTTCTGGTTTGTGCAGGCCAGAGGTCAGGGTGGAGGTCCTGACCCCTGATGTCCAGTGCTGTGGCAAGATGGGCTAAGATCGCTGAGTGGCAGCGTCAGTAGCATGGAGGAGAGCAGGACAGGTATGGCTCCAATCTGCCACCACTGTAGCCTGGAAGCTCCTTTCTCCTTTCCATTCCTGCGTACCCCTACGTGTCCTCTGTCTCTATCATATTTTAGACCAGTGACTTTCACACTTTATTTTTAGCAGCAGAACTTTTTTGCCTTGCCATCTTATGGGAAACTTCAGTTTATGTAGCAGTTCGAGTTGGAGCTGTTCTGATGTCTGTGAGGGTGGGACAGTGCTCTATCTTCTCTCTCACCATCCCTCCCCTCTGCCTCTGAGCATAGCTGAAGTGTCCCAGGGCCCCCTGAACCAGGCCACGTTCCTCCTCCTGAGTGAGGCTGTGACCTCGCTCCTGGTCCTTAGCCTTCAGTGCTGTCCTCCTATGCCATCTCATGTCCCACTTGACCTTCGCTGAACTGTCCAAGTGATCTTTTTTCTTCCCTTTTAAAAAAAGATTTTTATTTGTTAACTTATTTGAGAAAGCATGGGTGAGCGTGCATGCATGAGTGGTTGGCAGGGGTTGCAGAGGGAGAGGAAGAAGCAGACTCCCCGCTGAGCAGGGAGTCTGACCTGGGGCTTGATCTCAGGACCCTGGGATCATGAACTGAGCTGAAGGTTAGACGCTTAGCCAGTGGAACCCCCCAGGTGCCCCACGTCCAAGTGATCTAACAGAAAATCTGATCTCCTGTAAGGCTTGGGGCCTAAAAACTTTTTGCTCTGCTGCCTGACTGCCTGGCCTTGCCTCCCTGGCCAGCCTTGTCAATCTCTGCTTATGGTTCTGTGACCCCTTACACACTGGCCCAGCGCTCTTTCCTGGACCCATGATGCAGCTCCTTCTGTGTGGAGGGTACTCCTTTTCCCTCTTCCCAGCATGTGTGTCAGACTTCTGAGCGTCTCCTCTCTCCAGTCTCAGAGAGAGACCCTGTCTCTGCTACTCTGTACCTCCTATCCACTTTTGACCAGTGGCAGATGTGTTGGAAAATGTTTAACAATAGGCTTTTGGTGGCGGTTGGTTTGGGGTGCATCCTAATTTCCGTCGTATAGAAGTTTTGTTTGCACAGAGTTGTAGAGAGATCCCCAGTCACCCAGGAGCACTGGTCCAGGCTGGCTTCTGCAGACCTCTACTTAGAACCCTTTAAATCAGGTTTTTCTCTCCATTTAGGTTCTTTGAGGACAGGAATGAGGCTTTGTGTGTGTGTGTGTGTGTGTTTAATCTTTGCATCTGATATTACATAAGTGAAGGTTGTGGCAGGGCAGACGGAAAAGGAGAATCTGCAAGTCCTGCAGGCGTCTGAGTGGGTGGGCAAGTCAGGACAACCTGCAGGCCTGGGTTCTGGGTGGCTGGGATTAACCGTGCATGATGATGGGCTGCAGAAATGAAAGCAGAAGTTGTGGGACTGCTGAAGCCATCTGTGGGTGAGGGAAGCAGTGGCATGTCTTTCGTTTCTTTGTAAACAGAAATGTTTGTTTTTCATAGATGAGCAGCAACAGCAATAAAAGAGCTCCAACAACAGCAACCCAGCGGCTGAAACAGGACTATCTCCGAATTAAGAAGGACCCGGTACCTTATATCTGTGCTGAGCCCCTCCCTTCCAATATTCTTGAATGGTAAGGCTCTGCACTGCCATTCACCCCACACTGTCACCTGGTTTCTCTGCTGGCTTGGTTGGGTAGCCTTGGTGCTCCCATCCTGGCATTGGGAAAGGTGTGTTAAACCTTTTCCAGATGCCAGTACACTGATTCCTACAGATATGCCCTGGTTGTGTTCATAATGGCTGTCAGCCTGGGCCATGATGGGGTCTTCCTTAACCCCTGCATGCTGGGGCTGGAGAGAGAGAGTGATGGAGAATACCTTTGGGGTGGGGGTGGGATGCTGGGTCTGCGGGATCCATAGGCGAGGCTCTGGGGTTTGGAGGTCTCACAGTTGTTGATGGGGACACTGCATTTCTAGACTCTCCTCTTGCTCTTTGCCTCTTGGTGCTGTGAAGTAGTTTCTCCTGCCTTGGAGAGTTTGTGACAGAGGGTCAGCGGTCCTAATACTTCAGCACCTGACACTAGCCTGGGCAGCCCTTGGGCTGACATGGCAGGTTCTGTACCTCACAGACACTTATTTTGTAGTGATTCTTTGGCTGTGTTCAAGTGTGGTCTTAGTAGGCTATGTGCTTCTACAGAAATGCTGCCATTATGAGATTTGTTGGTGATTTTGTGGGAAGTAAAGCATAGGGCTGAAATGGTAATAAGCATTTTCTGTTTGAAAGGTATTTTGTGTTTTGATCTTAAAAAGTGTGTTTTAGGGGTGCCTGAGTGGCTCAGTTGGTTAAGTGACTCTTGATCTTAGCTCAGGTCTGGATCTTAGGGTCATGACTTCAAGCCCCATATTGGGCGTGGAGTCCACATCTAAAAAAAGAAAACCGTTTTTTTTTTTAAAGATTTTAATTTTTTTAATTTTTAATTTTTTAAATCCAGAGAACATGGATTTAATTGAGTTACAAAGAAATACTTTTCAGATTGGACAGGTGTGCAGGGATTCTGGATCCACCTCCCTCAGCTTAGAGCCATGGCAAGTGAGGTGGGCCTTGTATGCACGAGGCTTTAGTGTTACAGCAGAACTCTCCCTGCCCCCAAGCAACGAAAACCAAGCATGGCCCCACACACAGGATTGGCAGATGCAGGGATATCCTCATTATCTGGGGAGCCTCTCCCTATCCATGAGTTCAGGTCCCCAGGTTTAGTCATTCACAAGGAGGATCTGCTGCTAAGGTTTATTTAGTACAGTGTAAAAACAGCAAGATCAGCAAATGGAAAAGGCACTGGGGGCAGGGTCCCTAGGATACCAGGCACAAGCTTCCCATCCCCATGGGCACTCACAGGACTTGGTGTGACAACAAAAGTAAGGTATTGTCCACCAGAGAAGCCTGTTAGAGACCTAGGGTGCGGGATTTCCAGTGGGAGCAGGTCATGTAGGCACCTCTGCCTGGCACCTCCCAGTGTTCCAGACTCCCAGGAGGAACGTAGGCTTCCTTTCAGCATGAATCCTATTTTTAGCACCAAGAATTTAGGCTCTGTTGGGGTGGTGAGACCCTCTCCCCAGAACTGGCTGAGGACAGCCACGTCAGGCCTGTTGGACAAGCTCTTCTGTCAGGCTGTGGATGGCCTCTGAGTCAGTGGTGCCCATCCCTTGCTCTGATGCTCAGGCTGCTGGGCTCTCTGTACTCTCTCACTGCCCCTTTGCAGTGTTCTCAAGTTGGGCACTGGAATTGGGAGGTGACAAATTAAGGCCATGTTCCTGGGTGTGTCATGTGCTTGGTTAGCTCTGAGAGTTGTTCCCGGTCGGCCAACATGGGATGGCAGTGTTTTTGGAGTAAAATGTATCAGCTAGCAGATAGGTGATGTATGGTCCACAGCATTAAAATGGTGTTTGTGGGAAGAGGCGTTAGTGTCTGGTCTTGCATTTCTGGTTGGTTCTACTTTCTCTTTTGTGCTTTTCTGTTTTGTTTGAAAATCCTTAAGTCCAAACACTTCTTGACATAGAACTGAAGCTCTTGATTTGCACGGGAAAGTGGTGTCTGGGTGCTGCTTTTTGTCTGAGGCACGTGGGCCCCACCTGGGCTTGGGCTGTGTGTGAGGACTTCTGTGATGGTCATGGGCTGTCCCTGTTCCTCCTGCTGGAGGATAGCTGCTCTGAGGTCATGCCTGGCTCTCCCAGAACCTTGACAGACTGGGGACACAGAGCCCCCCTCCTGTCACCAGCTGCTCCCTGCTTCACCTACTTCATGATGTTTGGGCATACTGAATGAAGAATGCAAGTTTCCAAGTACACCTCAAGAAAGTATGTGAAATTAACATCAAAAATTTTTCAGGTGACTGCAATGATTAGAGAGGATTTGTTTCTTGCATCTTGGACACAAAAGTACTTTGTGGGAAAACTGGGAGAAACAGTTTCTAAGATTCTGTTACAAAGTGGCTAAACCATCTGTAGTACAAGTTCACCTACTGAATGTTTGTGAATGTCTAGTTTTGGCTGGATCCTACCAACCCCAGCCTTGAAGTGACTCAGAATTTGGAGAATTTGCCATCCCCAGAGCCAGCTGATTTTCTTCTCTCCCTCAGGCACTATGTGGTCCGAGGCCCAGAGATGACCCCTTATGAAGGTAAGTCTTTGAGAGGAACAAGGGGCTATTTGCTATTTGAATATACCTCTCCCATCAAGCCCTTTGTATTTGTGAATTATGCTCTATTTGGGATGTGCATCAGTGAGGTTGGACTTCCTTGGAATCCATCCTGGTGTTTCTCCAAATCCTAGAAGTGTTTGGTGTTGCCATTGTGCTGTCTTCAGGGGCTCTCTGGAACCTCAGAGTTGACCCAGCTACTGACTTCAGTGGGATCAGAGCTGGAAGACAGGCCTGGTGAGCAGTACAGTGCGGCCAGTTTCTCCTAGGGTTTGTTTAGACCAACATGAGTATTGTCAGAGAAAAGATGTGTTTTTTGGGTACTCACTCTGCTGAGCCCTCTGAGCTAAGTGGTGGGCCCCTTTGTGGATGGGGTACTGAGGCTTAGGGAGGATGCAGGATCTGCTCTGGGTCAGCTGGCACCTCTGCTCTCCTAACTGCTGCTGAGGCTGATCTGGTGATGCCACCCAGGGTCCTCTGGTGTCTTACAACGTAGACCTGGGATTAGATCAGCGAGTCGGAGGTCCTCAGGGAGCCTGATGCCAGCTTTAGGGTGTAGGCCAGGTTGGGAGATGAGCCATGACAGGGCAGGCCCAGGGCAGAGCTGTGGCCAGGTGCGCAGTCCTCACTTTGGGTGACATCTACCTTGACATGGGGGTTTTGCGTAAGATTTCACTGGAAAACAGTCCAGCTGCTGGAGAACATTTGGCATATGTATCACTAGCTTTCTGAGAACTCTTCTTGGGTGCAGGAGTCCCTGTTCTGGGGAAACAGATGCAGAAGCCTGTCTTAGGGTGGGTATGTTAGTATTATGTTGGGGACTCTGAATGCCCAGCCATGGCGTGGGCTTCATGGTCTTGAAGTGAGCTTCCTAGAAATACATCAGAAAACAGGCTTCAGGGATCCCTGGGTGGCGCAGCGGTTTAGCACCTGCCTTTGGCCCAGGGCGCGATCCTGGAGACCCGGGATCGAATCCCACGTCGGGCTCCTGGTGCATGGAGCCTGCTTCTCCCTCTGCCTATGTCTCTGCCTCTCTGTGTGTGTGTGTGTGTGTGTGTGTGTGTGTGTGTGTGTGAGAGACTATCATAAATAAATAAAAATTAAAAAAAAGAAAACAGGCTTCAGGGCTGTCTGTACAGATCATGTTAAAATGCTTGTTAAGACTACATGTTCTCTCTCACAAGGGGCATTGTGCTGTTTTTTTTTTTTTTTCTTTTAAAGATTTTATTTATTCATTCATGAGAGACACAGAGAGAGAGGGGCAGAGACACAGGCAGAGGGAGAAACAGGCTCCATGCAGGAAACCTGATATGGGACTTGATCCCAGGTCTCCAGCATTATGCCTTGGGCGGAAGGCTAAACCACTGAGCCACCCAGGGATCTCCTGTGCCTGATTTTTAAGTTTATTTTTTGTAGTTTTAGTATTTTCCAAATAAGTAGTGAACACTTATTAATTTTGTAACCAGGCTTGTTGCTGTGGGAAATGAACCTGGACAGGGTGCAGTTAGCTGGGAGAGGAGAGGGCAGGCCTGGAGTGAAGCTGTGCAGGGCTGGGGGTGCAGGAGAACCCCATTCACCCACACCCTGCCTGCATGGGGTCTCCTGACTTTGCAGAAAGAGGCACTGTGCCCTCTTTCCAGACCTAATGCTGTCATAATGCTTCCTTGTGTCTGGTACTCAATTTCTCTGCTGGTTCTGGTCCTCAGGCTGCCTCAAGATTCCCTTCAGAGACAGAACTTTTCCTGCTGCTGCTGCTCCTCCTTCTCTCTTCCTCTTTCCCCTCCTCTGCCTCTCCTCCTCTCACTGCCCACCTCAGTACCTAATTCTTCCCCTTTGTCTCTGCCCATCCCCTCCTCCACTCTGCAGCCTGCAGCCTTGCCTTCTGCTGACCACTTTGATTCTAGAGGGATCCAAGGGGCAGATCTCAGACCTCAGTGTCTGGGGCTCTGTGGAACTGGATGGTGTTGACTCTAGCTTCCTCCTCACTTGGTGCTCCCCTGACTTCTGGATGTTCTGACTCTTCCTTCTCAGTCTCTCATGGCTCCTCTACCTGTGCATGTCTGGTTGACTCCGCATTGGTTGTCCACTGACCCTGTCTTTGCTCTGGACTCCATAGCCAGGTTACTCCTGGTCTGCTCCAGGCACACCGATCCTAACAGCTCAGAAATAGTTTCCTGCTAGTACAAGTGTTGCTAAAGATTCTCCCTTCCTTGATCTATAGATTTTACACAATTCTGTCAAAGTCCTAACAAAGGTTTTTTTTGTAGACATACACAAACTTATTCTAAGATTTTTGTTCTAAAACTTACACGGAAGGGAAGAGAATCTAGAATAGTTAAAACAAGAATAAAGTGGGAGGAGTCTCTCTGCCTGATTTTAAGACTTATGTAGCTTCAGTGAGCAGACAGGAGGGAATGTGGGAATGCAGGTCAGTGGAACAGAGTAGAGAACCAGGAACAGTCCAGCACAGCTGTGGCCAATGGAGGTCTCCCCCCACCCCCACTCCCTTATTTGCAAAAGCAGTTCAGTGGAGGAAGTGCGGCACTGACATGCAGCATCATGCTGGGCACTGTTCTCCCTGGCCTCCTTCCAGGGCCATAGTGCTCTCTGTAGTTTCTCTGCCTAGGGCTTTACCAAGGCTGTGCTCGTTGTTCTGTGGACACTTGGAAGGAAGGATGTGGGAGTTGTTGCCATGGGAGACATGCTTCCCTGTGCTCCCTGAGGACTTGACCTCTGGGTGAGGCTCCATCCTCTCAGGTCCCCTGCCTTGCCTCTTCACCTTTTAGGATGTACCTTCCTGGCCCATCTAGTACAGATCCTCCCAGAATTCATCATCTCCCCTTGAAGGTCCTCACCTAAATGGGGAGGAGTGCTTGCTTCTCCAGTTTGCGCTGAGAGGTATTTGCTCCCTGTGTGGTTGCCTGTGCTTGGCTCCTGCACAGAGCCCTTCCCTCGCTGGGAGGTTTTCACCTCACATTCTTCCAGTAGATGACAAGAGGTAGAGTTGCTGGGTCAGTGCAAGTATTGAGAATTCCCTTTTCCTGGCAGGTTTCCTCAGGAGCCTGCAGGTTCACACTCAGGCAATGAGGCGGTGTCTGCCTTCCACTACCCTCCACTGAGCTACACATGGCAGCCATTTCCTATGTAGTACTGAGCCAACTGGTTCAAGTGCACTTTGGCTGTTCCTGCTTCCTCCTGGGAAGAGCACCTGTTTGTATCCCTTGATTATTTTCCAATTTGGGTTTTCTTGTGATTTTGAGTGAGTGTGCCCCAAGAATCATTTATAGTGTTAGTTACTCACTGGTGGACTTGTCTGCCTGTTTGGGTTGGCCTTACAAGGGACACTACTAGCTCATGTCATCCCTCCACTACGGGCAGAGCTTGGGGTAGAAGATAGTACCCATGTGAGGTGGCCAGGGGTCTGGTGGGAAGCCCATATGAGGTGGTGGGGTGGTCCTACCCAAGAGTGGCATTGGAGCAGAGATGTGTGGTGCTTTGGGACTAGTGTGTCCCAATTCTTGAGGTGGGACCACACCAAGGGTGCAGGGGACAGCAGGGAGCCCAGGTGGAGGTCAAGGCAGCTCGTGAAGCCTCACTGAGCAGTCATGCATATGCACATGTCGCTGGGTATCCTGTCAGTGTGTGTTCCACTTAGCCTGCCTGTGGTCTGCCCAAAGGTCTGCATATCCAGCAGGCTCCCAGTGCAGCCCTGAGAGGAGGGTGTGAGGCTTCAGGTAGGTTCAGGACAGCAGGAGTGGGAGGTGAGCGGGTAGGAGTGAAGGCCGTGAGATTAGCAAGGTCTCCCAAAGTGTTGAAGGTGCGGCCAACAGGATTTGCTGATGGAGTTAGGTGTGAAATGGTGGTGGAGACTGGCAGGGAGCTGGGGTGGCAATGAGGCCTCCTAGATTTTAGTCTGAATGGCTAAGAGGGTAGAGTTGCTGTTTGAGGGGAAATAAGTGAAATTCTGTCTTGGACCTATCTGGGCAGTGTTCTCTCTTGGTCCATCCGTGGGTTGTACCCCCGTGTCACGGGAGGCTGTGAGAACCCAGAAGTGGGAGTGGTCAGGGGGAGCACCGGAGGAGCCAGTCAGTGGCCAGCACTTAGGGGGGTAGGATGGGGATGGCACCATGCCAGGGTGGGGCTCAAGGAGACAGGGCCAGGAATGCCACAGTGGGGAGGTCTGCTGATGTCAATGTCAGGGTTGAGGACCAGGGTGGGAGGAAGAGCTTGTCAGGGCAGACTTGGACAAGATTCTCCAGGGATGTTCCATAAAGGAGAGTGAGCAACTGTCTGGAGTTGGTGGGAGTGGCAGTCAGAGTTTTGTTTTTTGGTTTATTTAAAGTGGGAGAAATGATAGCAGTTTTGCTAGCTGCTGGATGTAGTTTGGTGGAGGAGAAGAAATGAGTAGTGCAGGAGAGAGCGGGTCTGAAGAGGGGTGACCTCAGCTGACATGCTGTAGAGGAGGGCAGGAGGGGGCCAGCAAGGGACCTGGTGCAGCTTCTCTTCTGATGTTCTACTCTCAGTGAGAGGGCACAGGATGGTTGAGCATTAGTCATGCAGGGCAAGGGCCACTCCTAATTTGTGGTCATGAGCCCCCAGTGAGACCTTCAGCAAGACTCTTGTGTTCCTGGTGGCTAGCAGGTGGGCACAGAGATAGGGGAGACCATGTGGGGTGGGACGCTAGCCTGGAGGCTGGAATGGGGCTAAGTGCAAGGGGTTTGCCCCTACAGGAGTTGTGCTTTGGACTGTAACAAGGCTCCTTCTCTGTTTTGATACAGGTGGCTATTACCACGGAAAACTAGTTTTTCCCAGAGAATTTCCTTTTAAACCTCCTAGTATTTATATGATAACGCCCAATGGAAGATTTAAGTGCAATACGAGGTAAGGCATTTCTGCTTCTCAAGTGTGAGTGTGGTCAGGCTGGGGGTGTGCTATATTGAGTGGGTCCCTCTTTTTCAGGCTGTGTCTTTCCATCACGGATTTCCATCCAGACACGTGGAACCCTGCCTGGTCTGTCTCCACCATACTGACTGGGCTCCTTAGCTTCATGGTGGAGAAAGGCCCCACCCTGGGCAGCATAGAGACGTCGGACTTCACGGTGAGGGCTGGAGAGCATGGTTGCATGTTGGCAGTTCCTTTCAGCAGTGGGAAGGGTGGGCCGAGCTTCCTCTGGGGTCTTGGGAGGGGCAGGCAGTCCTTGTGAACTGGTTTTTATTTCCCCAGTGTTTAAGTAGGAATCAAGTCTAATGTTATTAATTGATGGTACTGGTAAGATAAGCCTTAATAAGACTAAATTAGTTTGTTGTGAAGAGAAAGCTTATTGAGTGCTCTCAACGATAGGATAGCAGCTTTTGAGGATAAAATAGTCTTTAGGATTCAGAAGAATTGAAATTAGTTTTTGGGCTGATATTTCTATTCTCTTTTTTCCTAGAAAAGACAACTGGCTGCACAAAGTTTAACATTTAATTTGAAAGACAAAGTTTTTTGTGAATTATTCCCTGAAGTCGTGGAGGTAAGGAACAGAAGCGAGCAGTCTTGCTCCCTCCTTGTTGGAAGCACTTTCAGATTCAAATCTTCCAGAGAGAAGACAGTGCTCTTGTGTGTCCCTGTGCTGCAGATGCTCAGCACAGAGTGCACCTGTGCCCATATGCATGTGTGTGGGGCTGACTGGTGTGGGCAGCCTAGGCCCCTCCTCAAGGTGCTCAGGGGCTGGGAGGACTTGGATGTCAGGGCCTGGAGCGCCTCAGGTGGACTGCATGCCATGGGGGACTGGCATGGACCCTGCTCTTGGTCTGGGGCCAGGGGGCTGCCCTAAGGTGCAAGCCATGGTGATCCCATGTCACTTGGGCCCACTCTGTCAAGGGCCGGGGAGGTGCAGGTTTGGTGATTGTGACAAGTCTCTGTACAAGCAGCAGTCCCCACCTCTGAGAGTGGCTGTTGGGATTGAGCACATGCTCCTGGTGGATCTTGGGACTCTTCCTAGTCCTGAAGGAACTTGTTAGTTTAGACCAATCCCTGTTTCTCTGTTTTTATTTTAGGAAATCAAACAAAAACAGAAAGCCCAAGACGAACTCAGTAGCCGACCCCAGGCTCTCCCCTTACCAGATGTGGTTCCAGATGGGGAAACACACCATGGTCAGAATGGGCTTCAGCTCCTCAATGGGCATGCACCAGGGGCTGGGCCGCACCTTGCAGGGCTCCAGCAGGCCAACCGGCACCACGGACTCCTGGGCGGCGCCCTGGCGAACTTGTTTGTTATAGTTGGGTTTGCAGCCTTTGCCTACACGGTCAAGTATGTGCTGAGAAGCATAGCGCAGGAGTGAGCCATATGCCGTGGCCAGCAGAAGTGATCAAAAACGAGGGACACTGGGCCCAAGCTTGCCATGGGCTGGCTGGACGTGCCGCCGAGCGCAGGGTGGACCTGCCTGACTCCTGGGGTTAGCTTTTTAAAAACCTTGAAAAGGAAAACAAAACCAAAGTGTGTAATTTGGATTTAGAGGAGATGCAAGATCCTCAGCTCCCTGACCTCGCTCTGGGGTCTGTTGGGGACCATGGAGCTTGGGTGTCGAGGAGGGGCTTCACGCTTTGGTTTTATAGCTTATCTCCTGTATCGTCTTTTGGACCTGTTTTAGTAAACCTGTTTTTCATTTTATTAGATTTGGTCACTTACAAATACAAAACTCGATTATCACATATTCTGCGTGCATTCTTGGTCCACTGGAGCCCTGGCTCACCAGGCAGGGGCAGTTCCCACAGCTGCACCCAGTTGGCAGGGACAGGGGGCCCGCCATGGGGCCCAAGGGGGGCCAAGGACAGACACAGGCGGGGTCCGGGAGATGTGGTGTTCAGCCTCAGCATTTGAAATGTGCTTGTGTCCGCTTGGGAAGAAGCGGTCCCTCCTAGGAACGTGGTTCTTCATTTTGCTGAGGTTGAAGTTCAGCATCTGCTTGCTGGCTGGCCACAAGGTGGCATCCTTCCCCTGAAGAGCCACCTTGTCCTGTGTGATCCTGAGGTGGTTTTCCCTCCCCCCACTTCCCTCCACAGCCCTGCCAGGCAGGGTCCCCACTGCCACCTCTGGCTTCCCAGATGCTGTAGGCGGATGCCCTTCATGCCCACAGGAAGGTCCCGGCAGCCCTGTGGGGGGTCAGCACCTGACAGGCAGGTTCTGTGCACCTTGGGGCTCCCTCACCCTTGGTCCAGATCTGTGGTTCACCCTGTAGATGGGCTCACACGTTCCTTTTCACAGCTGATCCATCCATGTCCAGTATGGGCTCTTCCCTAGAAGACCCCACACGGCTCGGGCATCACAGGAAGTGACGGGCCGGTGGGCTGTATACGGCTCCCATCAAGCACCTGGCTGATGATTTCACTTGCACATCATTTGAAAGTGGTGTGTGTGCGAGTCCCAGGCTGAGGTGCTCTGATCTCACTCCAGGGCCATAGGGCTTCAAGTGCAGCCATGCACTTGTACGTCTTCAACATTCTTTGGTTTTTGATCAGTTTATTTAAAATTGCTCTATAATTTACCACTGTGTGTATTTAACTCACTCTTGTGAACAACATCTTCCATTATATCTTTGTTCCTGAATGCTGTGCTTTGTCTCTATTGGAAACCCATGTCCGTCTCAGGCGGTTGACAGGCTAGCCTGTGGGCTGGCCAGCAGCATGGCCTGTGACGGGCTGGAGCTACTGTGCAGTGTGGAGGCGCCTCGTGATGAGCTGTGGGCCCTGGGGCAGTGCCACACTGCCGTGCTGGTCCAGGCCTTGCCTCAGTCCACAGCTGGTATCTGACCCAAACACTTAGTGTTTCCTGCGGTTTTCAAGAGGCAGATTACTTAGCAAATATTTTACTTAATGTGGGTTTTCTCGCCGTATGTGAAATCTCAACTATTAAAAACTCTTTGTCAGCGGTAGAAATAGATCCGTGCTGTACAGAGCATTCACCCAGTGTCCAAGGTGGCGTGCTATCTGAAGTGACCCGAGGTAAAAGATGACCTTGGGGTGCCTGGCTGGCCCAGTTGGAAGAGCAGGCGACTCTTCATCTCGTGGTTGTGGGTTTGAGCCCCACGTTGGGTGTAGAGATTGCTTAAAATAAATAAAAGTGAAAAAAAGTTAAATGAGCTTGTTGTTTGGGTCTGTATGTCTGACCCCATGATGTCCCCACTGCTGTCCCTAGAGGGGTTCCTGGTGGAGGGCAGTTGGGCCTCCTCAGGCCGCCACCACCCGTGGAACATGTGTGCCCCAGTAGTTGGCCCAGGTGAACCCCTGGATGCAGGCCTCTGCTGAAACTGATGCTGCATGGACCCAGGAGAAGCAGTCCTGGAGGCATGGGACATGGTCTTGGCCAAGGGTCTCCACAGCATTTCTGCCCCACGAAGCTTCCCCAGGCTCAAGTCTGAGACCTGAAGGTGCAAATGCAGCTGTGTGGTCTGGGTCTGAGCCTGCAGTGGCCCCCTCTGTGCCCGGGGCATCATGGGGGCAGGCTGCTGTGGGAATGATGCCCTGGGTTGTGGCTGTGGGTATGGAGGACCGGCCGCTGCCTTGAACCCTCCTCAGGGCCAGTTGGTATCTGCAACAGCAGGGCGGGGAGCACTGGAGAACAGGGTCTCCTTGGTGGTTTCCAAGCAGCTCCTGTGCTCACGGTGCTGGGCCCCAGGAGGACCCATGGGATGTCGGGGAGGGGCCACTGACGCTGAGCCCCGGGGGGGCAGCATCCCCTGCAAAGCATGGACTGAGACTCAGGAACCAATGGGCCAGGGGACTGGCTCCTGCTTCCTGCTTATTGTCCAGGTGGCTGGGGTGAGCAGGGTTTGGGCGTGCAGGTCATATTTAGGCTTCCAGGCGGGCAGGGCAAAAGTGGGTCCTCTGCATTGTGGCACCCTTCACGACCCAGGCGTTGAGAGCTGGCTTACCAGCTGGACACCCAGAAGGGCCAAGGCTTCAACAGCAAGTGCAGGGTTCACCATCACTGGCCTGTGAGGTGACCACCTCTCCCTGACCCTGGAGACACACTCCTCACATCTTCCCACCAGGCTTGTCTGTGGGGCAGCTCTGCCTCTACTTGCCAACTGTGGACGTGGTCTGGGGCTGGGGTCTGCTTTCATCATTCCTAGCAGACATCTGGAAATTGAAGAGTGCCCAGGGGACCCTTACACTGCCACCAGGACCAGTGTGCTCTGCCTTCCTCTAGGCTAGACTGCGAGCAGTGGCTCCCACGGGGGCTAGCCTTGGCCATTCCAAGTCTCATCTGCCGAGGGGCAGCTGTGGGCCCACTTGGGCCCCTGCCATGTGGCCAATGAGTCTGCCAGGCTTTGTTGGCTTGAGCTGGCCCCGGCCATCCTGTTGCCTGCAGTGTGGAGGTGGTTAAGGAAGGCCCTAACTCTTCCTGGGACCCGCTCACTGTTTCTCAGGTCCAGCTGGGGGGAATCTTGTGCTCCCTCTCCTCGGGCTGGAAACAGCTACCCAGGCAGGGCTCACCCTTGTGCTGAGCTCCAGAGCTCAAGGCCTGGGGACTCCTCTCCCTTTCCCCTGCTGGCTCAGGATAGCAGGAAGCCAAGAGGCCTGGCTAGGTGAGGGCACTCCCCAGCGTTTCTTTTGTGCCCCAAGAAAAGGGGAGAGGAGGACTCCAGCAACTTTGGCCAGGCCACCCACCATTCCTTTCTACAGGGTCAGTCCTTCCCCTGGGTAGCCATGCTTGCCCCTAGTGGAGAGCCAGTGCCCAGGGTCACCTAGGCCAGGGCAAGGCTGGGAGACCAGTAGGTCAGCTGTCCTGCTTCCTGGGTCCTGCCTTTCTCAGGAGCTGGGTCTGAATTGGCCTCTAGGCATCACCAGGGCCTGGGGGTGGGGTCGGGGGGACCTGTGTCAGAGGGAGGGGACCCCGAGTGAGGTAGGTCATACATAGGAAGGGCAGCTGGGGCTGTTGGTCCCATGGGAGTTTGTCACTACCCTTGGGCTGCCTGGGCCACCACCCTGAAGGGGTTGGATGTGAGGTGCCAGGAGCTTAGCTGGGAGACGGGTGGAGTGAATTCGCCTTAACAGTTTACAGGGTGAGATGACCCTCCTGGGGAAGGGTGGGAGCTGTTTCCGAAAGTAGGGAGTGCCTGGGGGAGGTGCAGCCCCTGAAGCAGCCTGACACCCCGTCCACGCCCCCAGGCTGGCAGATCAGCAGAGCATGAGCCCTCCCCCTTGGAGCTTTGGGGAGGAGGGGAGGGTTTATCTCGCAGCGCGCTCTCGGGCAGCCAGGGCACTGCGTGTGAGGGGAGGCGGCGGCAGCGGCCCTGGCCCTCTGGCCCTTTGGCCCTCTGGAGCAGGAGCACGTCTTCACCTGCTGTGTCCCGTGTCGTCTGCCCATCGTGGTGTTCGCCCTGCCTGCACATGCAGCGGGGGAAGCCAGGCGGCCCCTGGGCTCGAGTCCCCGCATGTGGGCTTTGAGTGCCAGCTGCACTGCCGCCCCCATGAGCACACCTGGGTGTCCCTCCTCACAGCGCTGAGCCACCACCAAGGTCTGGAGCCACCAGGCGCCATGCACTGGGTTTGCGCAGCCGCTGTCGTGGCCCTCCTCTGGCTGCAGCTTATGCTCTTTGGGGGTGTTGGGGCGCGGCGGGAACCCAAGAGGCCACGGCAGCCCAGCCAGCGCACTGAGCCCACCGCCACCACATCCAACCGCGAGGGGCTGCTGGGCTCCCCCAAGGTACGTGCGGGCTGGTTGCATGTGGGTACGGGTGTGCATGCACTTGTAGGCTTCAGGGGGCCCCTGGTTCTCAGCTGTCCCCCTACTTGCAGTCTCTGCCCTGTCTGGCTCTCCAGGTCTCTCCATCCTGTCTTGGTGGAGTGGGGCTTTGGGCAGGATTTGCAGCAGCTGGTCTTGGAGCAGCCACTGGGTGCCCCCCACACCCCTAGCTAGGGGAAGGGGAGGGGGAAGGAGGCCTTCCCAGAGGGGCTGCACTGAACCCTCTGAAGCTCCAGGTCCTACCTGCTTCTAGCAGTCTGCTGCCATTCCGTGTAGCTGCTAATTCAGGAATGGGTGGGGGGAGCTCTAGACCTTTGTTGGGGATCCAGGTACCCCTCAACTTGAGTGGCCTGAGAGGCCGAGGTTAGCCTGGACTCTGTGCTTCCTGGAGGTCCTTGCCCTGACTGCCACTGTGTAGTGAGCACCCCAGATGGTCTCTGGCCTCAGTCTGCCCCTGGGTTCCCCTCCACCCTCTCGAGCCAAGTCTCTCCAGAGTAGGTCTTGGAGCCAACCCCAGAAGCACAGGCCTGGTGGCTTCGTGCAGCTGCCCACCTGGGAGCCGAGGCCTGGAAAGGGAGAGGCAGATGCTGAGGCAGGTCCCCCACCCCCTAGGCCCTCACGCCTTTGATCCTGGCCTCCCACCTCCTAAGGGCGTCTCTGTGGCGGCCAGCCTGGCTGCTCTCAGCCCACGCGCCCGTTGGAGCCTGAGGCCCCATTTTCCAGATGGGCAGGCTGAGGAGAGGGAGTCTTTGGGCCAGCCAGAGCCAAGTGGGCTACTAGCAGCTTCTGGGGGCAGGCATCGGTTAGTCTGGGGACAAGCAGGCAAATCTCTATTCCAGGAGTGGTTTCATGCGGTGGGGGGAAGGGGGGGCCGGGGACTGCACTGTGACATGTGCTCCAGACACTGGGACCCCTGGTGTCCGTGGGGTGGGGGGGCGGGGGGCTGCCATAGGACATGTGCCCCGACACCGGGAGTCCTGTTCTTCCTGCTAGCTGTGGGCTCATCTCCGACCTGCCCTTGCACCTGTGGCCCTTGGCTCCTAGACCACTAATGGACTTGTCTGTTAAGGCTCCTGCGTTCCTCATTCGTGGCCGGGGTGGATGGCAGGCAGGGGGTCAGGCAGGTATCAGATATGTGAGGAGCCGGGATATTCAAACGTTCTTGGCTTCTCTCTCCTCTCTGGGTGGGGCCCAGATCAGGGTTGGGAGGCACCCCCCCTGCCTGCCCCTCCCACACCCCACCCTGGGATAGAGGCCTGTCTGGGGGTATACTGGGAAGCCCCGGCCGTCCTAGAAACCTGGCTCGTACTGTGGGAGGGATTGAGGGCTGACTGCCAGGCTGGACCCCTGAGTCGGGGCCTCTCAGTCCGCCCTGCCGGGACAGCTCTCTGAGGGCGGCCGTGCTGGTGGCTCTCTCAGCCGTTTTGTGAGTGTCCTGTGGGAGCCTGGCCTGCAGCCTTCCTCAGAGAAGGCAGATTGTCCCCAGCCCATGCCCCCTTCCTTAGGGTGAGGTTCTCCTTTGACTTTGGGGTTTAGGGTGCTCCTGCCTGTCCTGCCAGCTCTAGGCAGAAACTGGGCCGAGGAGAGGGTGATTGAAGGGTGGAGGGGGACATGGTATTGGGCAGCTTGCTCTGCCCCTCCCAGCCAGGGGCCCTCCCTGCGGCCTGAGGAGCAGGGCTGGCGGGAGGGCCAAGGCTGCCAGCTCTCACACCTGATGCCCAGCACAAAGCCGGGCCTGGGTCTCTCCTCTCCCCGGCTTGGGTGTCTCTGAGGCTCTTGAGAAGCCTCCCAGGAAACTTGCTTCTGCTCTTTACTGTGCCCCCAGCCAGGGCAGGTCCCTGTTGGGACTTGCGGGGTTGCCCCCGGTGTGCATGGGTGTGCCTGTCTGCTCGGGAACTCAGCGTGGTGGGAGGGGACATGGTCGCTCCAATACAGAACCCAAACCAAGGTCCTTGGATGGCAGGTCCTGGCTTCCACAAAGGACCTAAGCCCTTGCCCTGTGTGTCCTGGTCTTGGTCCCCAGGGGTAGCCTGCAGTGCCCTGTTGCCATGTTTCTTGTGAGTGTTCTAAGTCCTGCCTGGGCCCTGAGGTTCCCCACTCTCCGCTGAGGGCAGTAGGGCAGGGCTCATCGGGGCCCAGTAGCCGGAACACTAGCCCTGTCCCCTGTCCCCTGTTCCTGCAGCCACCTGAGGCCCTGGGGTCTGAGTTCTCAGATGCACACATGACATGGCTGAACTTCGTCCGGCGGCCAGATGACGTGGCCTCAAAGAAACGGTGCCGGGGCCGGGACCAGAAGTCGGTGAGCCCCAGGGTCTGCACCCAGGGTAGGGGTGGCTGTGGTCCCACTGGGGCCCTCACTTCCTCCTGCCTCCCTCCAGCGAGGTCTCTCTGGACCCCCCGGGCCCCCCGGGCCCCCGGGGCCCCCAGGACCTCCCGGGGCTGCAATCACCCAGGAGGCCCTGCTGCGAGAGTTTCAGGAGATGCTGAAAGGTGAGACCCCTGTCCCAGACTCTTGCCGCCTAGGCCTTGGGGGTGATTCCACCCTGGTCCCAAGATGCTGTCCTCACCCTTTCCCCCACCAGAGGCTACCGAGCGCCGGTTCTTGGGGCTGTTGGGCTCATTGCTGCCCGAGGGGACAGGTCGGCAGCTGGTGGCAGAGGCCTTCCACTGTGTACTGAAGGGCCCCATGGTGGTGGAGGAGAAGACGCTGGTAGAACTGCATGGCTTCCAGGCCGTGAGTGGGCGTGGGGATGAGCCCTGGTGTCCTGGGGGCGTCTGCTGGAGGCCCTCCTCACCTGCCAGCAGGGGAAGTGGGAGTGGGCAAGGTGCTGAGTAGGCTCCCCACTGCTGGGCAGGGTTCACAGTTGGCCTGGGGTGGCCACCCAGCACAGACACACAGGGGGCACCTGGGGGAGGTCATCTGGGTCAGGGTTAGCAGGTCCTGTGTGCCACAAATATAGATGGGGTGCAAGGTGCTCAGGAGCCAGGATGCCCTCTCTGGTGAGGGCTCTGGAGGGTTCATCCATCCCTTAGGGCCAGGAGCCCGTGACCCTCTGCCCTTGTCCTGCCCACCTGGGGTCTGCTTGGGGTGGCGGCTGTTGGTCACAGACGCCTCCCCCAGGGTGGATGTGCGAGATGAGGGCCCAGGCCCTGTAGCCGGCTGTTCACCTGCTATCCCTCCAGCCCGCTGCCCAGGGCGCCTTCCTGCGGGGGTCTGGCTTGAGCCTGGCCTCCGGCCGGTTCACAGCTCCAATGACTGCCATCTTCCAGTTTTCTGCCAGCCTGCATGTGGGTGAGTGGGGGCCTGGGTCCCCTTGCAGATCCCACTGGGGGGGATTGCTTGGGGCCCACCTGCTCACAGCCTTCAGCTGCTCCTGGGCCTGTACTTGGTGGTGTGCCCCAGGGCCTGGCCCCTGCCCCCTCTGCTCTGTGCTCCCTGGGGGCTGCTGCAGGCTAGGCCTGTCTCCACAGACCACAGGGAGATGCAGGGCAGGATGCGACTGCGGGCTCGGGACACAGTACGGGTGCTCGTCTGCATCGAGTCCCTCTGTCACCGACACGCGTGAGTCTTGTCTTCCTTGGGGGCATCCTTGATGCTATGGGGGCTGCAGGGGTGGTGCCCAGGGCTGGACTGTCCCACCCGTAGACAGGGAAGGGGCTACTCCAAACACAGAGCTGCCTGTGAACCTGGTGGGGTCCTGGCCTCACAGGCAGCGGTACCCTCACCCCTACCCTGGGGCACTGTCTCCAGGTCCCTGGTGGCCATCTCAGGCCTGGAGAGCCGTGCCAGGGTCTTCACCCTGCATGTGGAGGGGCTGCTGCAGCTGCAGGTGAGGCCGTGGGCTGGGTTGCTGAGCAGAGCTCCTAGGACTGGAGTCTCGGGCCTGCACTGCCCAGTGCAGAGTGGATAGACCCTGGGGGTGGCTGCTGCCTGGTGGGGCTCGAGCTTCATTCGTCCAGATGCTGCCCCCTGGGCAGGTGGGGACTGTGGGTGGTGATGTCCAATGTGGGGTGTCTACAGGCTGGACAGTATGCCTCCGTCTTTGTGGACAATGGCTCCGGGACAAGCCTCACCATCCAGAGTGGCTCCAGCTTCTCCGGCCTTCTCCTGGGCATGTGAGGGCCATGCCAGGGGCTGGAAGTGTGACTGTCCCTCCTGTCCCCACTGTTTACTGTGTTGACTGTTAAACCTATGCTCACAGCAATAAAGAGCTTTCAGCCCCCCTGTCACCTAGTCACTGTGTCATCATAGGGGTGGGGTGGGGGTATGGCCCTGGAAGGACTAGTGGCCTCATGTCCAGTCTTGAGGGCAGCAGCCTATGACACCTGTGGGGCCAGGGGCCCAGAGTCCTCATCCTGGGGCACTGGAAGTCCTCAAGGTTGGTGAGTCAGATGGCGGCCAGACACCCCATTCTGTGCCTGTCTGGGGTGCAGAGGGCAAGGTGGGGAGCTCTTGGGAAGGCCTTGTCCCGGGGGGGGGTGTGCAGGCTGCCAATGCCACATGTGACCCAGAAGGCGTTCCTGCCCACCCCCAGCTGAGCTGAGTGCTCATGAGTGGGGCAGGGCCCGGGGCTGTCCGCTCCTAGGCTGGGAGGGCACCTTACCGCACCCCGCTTCACCTTGGTGGCTGCCACACCGGGCAGCCGCAGACCCCAGGCGGGGTGACCGAGTCCGGCCTGCAGGTTCTGTGTGTACTTGGAGCCCCCAACCCCCACCCTGTTTTGGCTCCAGCAAACCCAGACCAAAGAATGTAAATTGGTGTTGGGATGTCCGGGCCTCTGCAGAGCTGCCGAGATACCATCTTGGGTTGGCACCTGGGCCCTCGGCAGATGCCTGGGGGCTGGGGGTGGGGCCTGGCTCTGCAGCAGCAGGGCCTGAAGCCCCCTTTCCAAGGCTGAGCAGGGCTGGGCAGGGGGAGGGCAGGGGCAGGGGGAGGGCCTGGGCTCTGGGGCCTGCCTACATGCTCCAGACGGGAAGCAGGGCAGGAAGCTATTAGAGGCTGAGGGCCAGCCCTGCCCCTTGGGGACTCTGAAGGCCCTGGGGGAGCGGGACTGGGGGGAGCACTTGCCCGGGAGGGACCCTCCCTGCAGCCCGCTGAGTAATGAGGCAGGAGAGCACTGGTGCCGGGCTGGCGGCAACCACGGGCTTGGCCGATGACCCGTCCTCACCTCTCTCCCTGGTCGCCCCAGGGTGGCGTCAGGGGCAGGGGGAGGGGGGGATGCTGAGTGGGGATATTCTGGCAGCTTGGGGGGCAGGGGCACGGGGGGCCTTTCTGTGTGTTGGGAGAGGACATGTGCACAGGGGAGGCAGAAACTTGGGAGGGGACACTGGCCCCCCTTCCCATCCTTGAGGCCCTGTGCTGGGCTTGACTGTGGGCACTGGCCATGCCTGAGACCCTGTAGAGAGCGGAAGACAGGCTCCCCCAGGGTACAGGGGGTGGGAATGCTGAGACATGATGGCCAGCACCCAGCAGATTCTCAGCTGTGCCCGAGGGCTCCCTGCAGTCCTTCAACACCAGCCAGTCCTCTACCTGGTCAGGCCCAGGAGGGGGCAGGTCTCACTAGATCCAGACCTGCTGTGGGGGCTGTGATGACAGAGATGGAGACCCAGACCCAGGGATGGGGCCCAGGGCCCACAGAGAGTGACAGGAGATGACAGATGAGAGGCTGGGACAAGAAGGATGGAGCAGGCCAGCCCTGGGAAGCCCACGGTGGGCGCGTGGCCAGGGCTCGTCCTGGCGCCTGACTGCGCCTGCCTCCAGGTCTGTCTGGTCTCCCTGTTCTCACCTCCCTAGTCAGAGGTCCCCGTTACCACGTAGACCTAATCCCCCTGGAATGCTCTGTGTCCCGCTGAGCTTCTATCGCTGAGGGGGTGGGAGTGAAATTATGGGGGGTTGGGATGGTCCGTGGGGGCTACTGTATAGTGTCCAGGGTTATGAGCTGGCGGGGGTCCAGGGCTCAGGCCCCAGGCTCAACCTGGTCCCCCAGGACGCAAGCCAGACTAACCCCCGCACCCCCCCAGCCCCGTGTGAGCGAGGGGCCGGGGCAGGGCCTTCCAGAGCCCAGGTATAGGCCCGTAGGTGAAAGCAAAGACAGCCTCTGTCCAATGGAGACATCGCTGGCTCTGGGGCCTGCTTCAGTGGGAGCTGGCTGCTCTGTGGCCCCCACCCCAAGCTCCCTGAGGCCTAGGGAGGTATCTGGAGCCCCTACGGGGCCCTGGATATTTGTGGAGATGATTCAAGGGGTACGAGAGTCTGGGAGATGGGGTTCTTCTCCAGGCCTGGCCTCTCTGGTTTTATAGCTGGGCTTCGGGGTGGCAGAGCCAGAGTGGGCCCACAGCTCCGTATGACCTTGGGGTCACCCTTGACCCAAGCCCTGCCCGGGAGCAGCAGGAAGCAATGGGCTGACCACACTGACCTCTTCTAGGGCTCACATCTCAGAATCTCCCTCTGACTCTGGGGCTGGCTAGGCAGGGCTCAGGGCCAGCTGTGCAGGTTGGGTGCTCCTGGGAAGGGGTGTGCCCCAGTATCCTCTGGCCCTGCGCTGCCACAGCTCTGGTCTTGGGGCCTTGGGAAACTGGGGCAGGGGGCATCTTGATGTTGGGTCACAGCCCAGCCCTTCCAGACCCTTGGCGTGCCGTCTGGTTTGAATGCGGACAGGAATGTGGGTGTCAGGACAGATAGAAAGTCCTCCGTGGGGGTCCAGGAGCAACCACTAGCTTAGGAGCCAGGCCACACCCCAGGTGCATGGCACGAACCTAGAGGGGCAGAGTGGGGGCTCCTGGCTGTGAGCGGGAAGGTTGCCTGTCCCCTCTTCCCATGACTCTCTGTGGGGCTGAGGGATGGGACAGCGCAGGGGTGAAGCTTGCAGAAGCCCATCCCTCCCCGGCCTGGGCCCTGGGGTACCTGCAAGACATGTGGATGATAGCCTGTGGCCAGGCGGGCTGGCCTTTTGTGGCCAGGGCCCAGCTCTGGGTCTGACTTTGCTCCCTCAGTGTGGGCCTAGGGCTGGTAAGGGGGCTGTTCTGGGGCCGGCTCCCTATCCCCAGTCAGGTTCCTCCCTGCACACCAGACATCCTGACTCCTGTGACCTGGGCCAGGGACTGAGACTTGGCCTGGAAGCCTGTGTATTTCTCTTCTTGGGTCTGCATGTACCCAGGCTCCTTGTACCGACCCGTTGTCCTGGTGGCTGTGACAGTGTCTCTGACCTGGAGTGGTGGGGCTGCAGTGTCCCTGAGTATCTCTGTGTGACATGCATGGGGTGAGTCTCTGTGTCTCCTCTGTCTCTGCCCTGGGACCAGGACTTTCTTTGTTTAGCAAGAATTGCCAGGATCCTTGGGAGCAAACACAGGGCAGGTGTCCAGGACCTGGTGGCTGGAACTCTGAGTTCCTCACCCCCAAGGAGAAGCTCCAGTACACCATCCTGGGGCAGAAGCTCACGGGGGGGCAGCAGGGAGCCTTAACTCCCCTGAGGTCGCTTTTCTGCACACAGAGCACTGATCTGACTGGGACTGGGGAAGGGGTGCGGGGTGCTGCATACCTGGGGTCTTGCTCACTGATTGGTCTTGGCCAGTGTACCCTCTGGGCTCTGAGTTCTCCATGCCTTCAGGGTCCTACCCCAGGTCAGCCAGGTACTGGGGCTCTAGCTTGGGGCACCTGAGCTGACCCGAGCTGAGGCCTTCAGCATCCCAGGGTGTCCCAGGGCCCAGACCCTGCAGCTGGGTCACGGCAGCATGTCTGGGTGTCGAGAACACACACCTGACCCAAGCCTGTGCCTGCTGCTGCCACCAGTAAGTCTGCTCTCTTGCGAGTCTGATGGTGTGCACAGGCGGGTCTGGCCTGGGGCTGGCGGGGGGGGGGGGGGCTGCTTGGGGACAAAAGGCCTTTGTTTGGGAGGGTTTGGGGTGCAGCCCCTGCTTCGGGGCAATGACTCATGGGTTCCTCTGGTGTGATAACTTCAGTTTTGCAACAGCCGGCATGTCACACACACACACCTGGGGCGGCTTCGAGGGTAGGAGGGACCCCCACCTGCTCTTGCGGCCCTTCCAGGCTGCTCAGTTGGAAGCTGGGTATGTGTGGGGGTGGCAGCGAGAACAGGAGTGAACAGGAAGGGTGTCAGAGGGCCAAACAAAACTCCATTACTTAAGTAAAGCATCTCCAGAGGAGCCCCTTGCCTGCTGCCCAGCCCCTTGCCATAGGCCTGGACCCCTGCCACCCATGCGGGGGGCCCTGGCCACAGGGGTCCCTCAGAGCAGAATACACCAGTCCAGACCCCGGGGGCACTACCAGGCCTTTACTGGGGGGTTGTCTGATCCCTCCCCTGGGACCAGAGGGACAGGGTGGGGGCCTCTCTAGGTATGTGGCTGGAGGGCCTGACACGGTGACGTGCTGTTTTGGGCTTCAGTCTGGTTCTGGCCAACCATCCATCACTCTCTTTGCAAGATCAAGTGGGCGCCTGTGTCAGGGTGCAGGGGCCTCTTGGGGGCTGGGCCATTGACATCCTCAGACTCCTGGGAGGAGGGGAGGGGGCAGGGCTTGGATTTCCTTCTCCTCGGGTCACCAGGCTGGGTCAGGCCATGGGTCAGTGGGAGGCGGGATCTGGGTGAGTGTCCTTGCAGAGTTCTGGCCACTGCCTGTGGTGTTTACTCTGGAGGATGGAGCAGCCCATGGTCCAGCTCCATCCAGTGGACAGAGCAGTGTCCTGTTCAGGCCACTCTGGGGCCCTGGCTCCTCCCTAGCCTTGAGCATCACCCAGCGCCACAACCAGATGAGCTCTGCTTGATGGAGCCTGCTGCCCAGCGGGAGGGGCTCTGGGGCCATGCGCAAGGGAAGTGCAGGGACCTGGGGCCAGGGGACAATGGGGCACCACGTTGGCAGGTGGCCACAGGAGTGTGGGAGGGCCCTGCTGAGGGGCCAGCCAAGCTGCTGCTGCTGCTTTTGGCTTCCCCCACCAAAACCACCTGCCCAGTCCTCCCGGATTCTGGTTCTGGCTGCCCATCCAGCTACCATGTCCCCTTCCTAGGGTGGGGGTGTGCTCTGGGGTGGCTTTCATTTCTACGCTCAAGTGGACACCCCTCTGTAGAGACTCTTGACCCTCATCACTTCCTGGGTCACCCTCCACACACACCCCTACTCCCAAGGCAGCCAGGTGTAGCCTTCAATTCTGTGTTGAGGGGAAAGGGGCAGGAGCCACGCCAGCCCCACTCTGGGCTTCTGCAGAGGCTGATTCCCCCTCTGAGGCTTGGTACTCTCTCCAGGACCCCACCAGTTGGATGGGGCTGGATGGACCCCTGGGCACCTGTGGGAGCTCAGATTGGGGGCCACACCTCTGTCCCGTCTTCTGACTTGGGCAGCTGAGGCTGGCATCCCAATCCCTGGGACCTCCCAGAACAGAATCCCCTGGCCCTGGTGCCCTGTCCTAGCCTCGTACATTTTCCTCACTTTCCATGTCCTGTTCTGAGCCCCTCTGGGGTGCGGGGAGGCCTGGAGCTGGGAGCAGCTGCACTGCACAGATGCCCATTGGCCCCTGGGCAGAGCAGGGTACCGGAGCCTCCATGTCATTGCAGATGCACCGAAGGCCTGAGGCTGTCCGTCTCCTCCATCCCCTCACCTGCTACCACTCCTGAGGCAACCCCACCCACTGCACAACCTCTAGTGGGACCCCACAGTAAGGCCGGAAGGGGTGGCAGCTCCTGGCACTCCTGAAGGTGTCCCAGCAGAGGACAGTCATCATTGAAGTGGTCAGTGCAGGGGGTAGGGTCACCTGGCTGCAGTGTGGCCATGAGGGGTAGCATTGGGGCTCCTGAAAGGGGGAATGGGAGGGATAGGGAGCCAATTGCCTCATCCACAGGAGGCATGGGGGCTGGGGAGACTGGGAATGGGTCTGGAATGGAGGAGTGTTGGGAATGAGTGGGAGCAGGTGTGTGTGGGGAGGAGGAGGACTGGGGTGGCCCAGGCTGGCAGTAAGCCCACCCTGGCCCCAAGGAAGGGGCAGTGGGTGCCCATAGAGGCCAGGGGACAAGTGGAGGGATGATTTTAGTTACCGAGGGAGGCTGTGGGGAAGGTCCCTTGGGTGGGGGCTGGAAGGGGCAACCCCTGGGCAGGACCGAGAGTTGGAGGACCATCGGGTCTTAGGAACAAGGAGACCCACAGGGCCTGGACTGTGGCCCCTCAAGAGGCCAGGTCGTGGTGCCTGCTCCCTGGACTCAGGGCAGGACAGAGGCATAACAACAGAGCATACTTAGCAGGAGCGAAAACAAGCCAAGCCTCTCTTCAAGCCTCTGGGACCTGAGTGCAAGCACCAGGGAGCAAGTGGGCGGTAATTCGGACTTCACTGCGCGACCTGCTGGCCAGGGCCGTGGAACGTGGGGTTCTCTCCGATTCCTCTGAGGTCCTGAGTGGGCCTATCTGTGGCCAATAGCCATATGCTCCCTTGGCTCCTGACAGCGAGAGGCAATGGTCTCACCATGGGGACCAAGTTGCCCAGGTCAGGCGGGGGCTGGGAGGGCACTGGCCATCCTTGTTGTGACCCAGCCCTCCCAGCTCGGATGTGGACACCCAGAGATCAGGGGTCTGTGACGTGCATGCAGCTGGGAGGGCCAGGGGCTGGTAGGGACCCGGAGCTGTGCGGGTCTAGGGCTCAACCATAATCCTGTAGCTCTGTTGCTACGTGGTCCCCTCCAACAGGTGTGGGTCCAGGGTGGGCCCCCCACACTGCAGCCCTCGTCCCCATCAATCCCTCCCATGTCCCCTATCCTTCCCAGCTATTGCCAACTCTGCCACACCAGGTGGGCCCAGGCTTTTGGGGGGTATGAGGGGGCAGGAGAGGGGATGGGGGCTCTTGGCTGAGATCCAGGGAAACAGGGCAGATGGTGGGTTACAGCACCAACTCCCATTGGCCACACAGCTCATGGCTCATCTCTGGGAGCCACGCTTCTCTCCCCCACGTGACTGCAGTCCCTTCCTGGTGGCCATCCACCCAAGAGGGCACTGCCTCCTCCAGAGTCTCTTGGGTCTCACATTCCTCTCTTTTGTATTAGAATTAGTGATGTAATATATATTTCTGTATTAAATTTTAAATGTTGAGATGATTGCAAATGCAATGTACTCGTGACAAATAATACAGGGAGCTGCTGTGCCCTTCACCCTGTCTCTCCTTAAGGTAGAGTCTTGTAAAACTACTGGACAATATCACAAGCAGGATGTTGATATTCAAGCCAGATGCCGGGCAGTTCCACCCCCAGGAGAGCCACCTCTGTCTCCCTCCCACCTCCCCTCCTTGACCCCTGGCAGTGCTCATCTGTCCTCCATGTCTATAACCGTGACCATCCAAGAATGTCATTGGAAATGGAAGTACCCGGTAGGCAATCTTTTGGGATGGGCTTTTCTTTCTTGACAAATCTTCATAGATTCATCCTGTTACTGCCAATGTTTCTCCAGTTTCTCCCATTTTCTAGCCATGGGACCTTGACCACAGCACTCAGGGTCTAGGTCCCGTCTTTTCCTCCGTTCTCGGGAATGTGAAGGGGCTGTAGCCAGGGCTGAATGCAGGCGCCAGCACGTGATCCTGGTCCTCTGACGGCCCATGTTCTCTCTCCAGATACCTGCTCTCCATGTTGGTCTTGAGGGAGGGAGGGGCAGGACCAGAACCCTGCACGAGGAGGGGCACACCACCTGAGGGGGTTCTGGATGCCCCCCTGCCCTGTCTGGCCTCAATGCCCTGTCAGTGGGCTCTGATGGCAACTAAGAGAAGGATACTGGCTTGGCTGGGAGCAGAGTCAAGCCGTCCTGCATCCTAAATCCCCCATAAAAACCCGTTCGGTGGTCTAAATCCCCACCTCCTGGACAGTGCTGGGCTCACAGAGAACCTTGGCTCAGCCTCTGGTCCACAGGGCACACATGTCCAGATGGTGTGGAGCTCAAGTGGGGTGCCTCAGTGGATGGGGAGGGGCACCCTGACCTGGAAAGTCCACCAGTTGGACCGCAGGAGGGCAGGCTCTATCCGAAGGCCCCGTGACAACAGATAAGGTGACAGCGGAGGGTCACTGTAGGAAGGGGCCACTGGCTGTCAGCTCCATGTAGTCTGAACACTGATATCACAATGTGCTGATGATATGCAGTCAGCCCACTGCCTGGTCTGTTCTGTTTGGAAATTTAATGACTTAGGTTGAACAATACAAAGTTCCCATTTTTGTGAATGGGAATGCACATTAGCATTTCCATGTGATTCAACTGAGTGCTAAAGCTCCAGGACCCCCTCCTCCAAAGAGACATGCCTAGATTTTTTATGAGGAGGTCTTGGACATTGGTGCCATACTTTCTATGGGGTCCACTCTGGAGAAACCCAGAAGCTACAGCAGGACCGCAGATGCTGGGCAGGGGTCTCGAGGTCCAGTCTTCGGCTCAGAACTGGCTCTGTCATTGGAACCCAGGCTCCAGAAGCTGTCTGGTCTATGCCAGCAGTCTCCTTGTTTGAAAGATGGAGATGTACACATGCCATCCCCTTCAACCATCCAAAGGTTCAGACAGACGTCCAGGTGTCCCACTGTTCTCAGCATTCCTTGAGAACCTGTTGTTCAGTTGGCAGGGTCCCCTTCTGCTCACCAGTGTCTCCAAACCTGGACCCTCTCATGAATCCTTGCCTTGTAAACAATGTGTTTATGGGGCAGTCAGACCTGCCTCGAGGCAGCCAATCAGAAGGCTCACAGTCACCTTATAATTAGAATTTTGTCCCATCACAGGACATGATGGGGTCCCATGGGTCATGGGACCTCTCTGGCCCAGCTCTACCTTCTAATAGCAGGAGAATTGCGACCACAAGACCATCCCCCCTTCCTTCTAGCTCAAGACTTCAAATTCTGGATATTCTTCTACCTTTAAACAAAAATAACCCAAACCTTCTGCTTGGACTGTGTCCCCCAAAATTTAGACTAAAGCTTTAACCCCCAATGTAATAGTGACTGGAGCTGGTGTTGGCTGAGGTCATGATGGTGGGCCCTCTGCTGGTATTAGTGTCCTTGTTAAGACACCAGAAAGCTTGCTCTGGCTCTCTCTCATCCTAAGGACATGGCGAGAAAGTGGCTACCTGCACAGCAGGAAGAGGACCCTCCCCAGAACTGCACCTTGCTAGCTAGCACTCTGATCTGACTGCTAGTCTCCAGAACTGTGAGGAACTGTGAGCCTTGTCTGTGGGGTTTTGTCATGGTGGTGCAAGCAGAACAAGACATCTGCTTTTAAAATCCATGGCCTAGGGGATCCCTGGGCGGCTCGGCGGTTTAGCGCCTGCCTTTCGCCCAGGGCATGGTCCTGGAGTCCTGGGATCGAGTCCTGAGTCGGGATCCCGGCATGGAGCCTGCTTCTCCCTCTGCCTGTGTCTCTGTCTCTTTCTCTATGTCTGTCATAAATAAATAAGTAAATCTTTTAAAAAATAAAAATAAAAAAATCCATGGCCTAAGAACACAAAAGAATGGCAGTGAAAAAAGGCAAGTCAGAGATTTGCACCCCCAGACTGCACTGCCCCGAAGGACTGCAGATGCTGGTGGCATGGCCGGGTGACCTGGACAGCAAACCCAAGCCAGGTTCCAGAATAAGAACGTGCGTTAGCATCGAACACTGCAGGACTGAGAAAAGGGCTCACGGCTGTGCTGGAGTCTGTTTATTTTACTTTTGTGATGACCACAACACTCACTTTTCACATTTAATGGGGAAAAAAGAAACTGATCTTCTGGGATCTGTTAGGGTATGAGAGAAGATCGGCAGGGAGAGTGCTGTCTCCAAAGGGATGCGCCAGTTGGCAGAGCCTGTTTTCTTAAGACAGAACGTGGGAAACCTCACCGATGCTTCCCAGGGTTCAGATTCCTGGAACTTGAGCCCAGAGTCTACAATAACAGATGCGTGTGTGAGAAATACTTGCCCCTGCATGGCCGTGAGGAAGCCTTAAAAGGAAAGTCTTTTCAGAAAGAGACAATAGGACTGACTTTTGTGTAAACTGGGAAGAGAAATGGACAGTTTTAGAATTCTTCCACATTTAAACACACAGGCAGCAACAGGTCTATGACTCAAGCTGTAAAAACAGATTAATCCACAAAGTCCAAGTTCTGATAGAAAAGTCTTCCCTTAAATAATTTAAAAAATACTGAGGTCCACATTCCTAACTTAATCTCTTATCTACACAAATTTACAGTATTTATAAATCACAGGCTAGCACTGAATTACATTTATCACGAATTCACCCTAAAGCAACACAGACCAAAATACCATTGAAGCTAATTAACATCACACACGGTTAACTCTTGGATTACCACGCGACAAATGACACCAACGTGGAACATAAAAGAAGGTAACCTAACCCAATAAATCTACGGTGATTTTGATAAAAGCCACTGGAACACAACACAGTCAAGTCGCAGCATGCAAGGGCCGGAAGATCAGTTCCCTGCAGCCACAGCTCCAATGTGGCGACCTCCTAGATGGACGGTCAATGCAGGATGCAGGCTGTGACCTAGTGCCCACCCCCGAACAAGTCTGGATTCTTTCTTTGGGGTCAGGCTCTGCAAGTGCCTGGAGGCTCCAGCCTCTGGCTGCCTTCCTCTACCCTGGGAGAAGGCAGCACACGCCCAGACCCGGGAGGGGCTGCAGCCACCTCTGCCTGCCCTCACACTCAGAGGTGGGCATCTTCCCAGTGTAGGCCCATGCTGGCTGAACTCCAGGAACAAGACATCTCTCCCTAGATATTATGTGCTGCCCTGGCAAGCCCTATAGTGACCACTGGGATGCACAGCCCCAGGCACCCACTGGAGCCGGGCCCTACACGCTGTCCACTGCCACTCAGCATCTGCCTGAAAACCCCACCGGTCGCCAAATACACCCCGTCCCCCGAAGGGCTGGACTCATCCTGGGTGACCATCGGGAACCTGTAGGGCCGGTGGGAGGCCCCCTCGGCAGCTGCCGCCCAGAACCCCGCCTGAGGCATCTGTCCCGGCCTCCCTCCAGCGCCGGGTGCTGGGCGGCTCAGGGGATGCCCTCCTTCCTCTGGCAGCACTGCGACGGAGGCGCGGACCAGTCGTACACATATGAGAGGCGCAGCTGCACCTCCTGCTTGCACAGGCGGCCCTCGCGTGTCAGCATCTGGTGCTTCTCCAGCATGTCCTCCAGGCTCTGCTTGTGCGTCACCAGGTACTGGTTGCTGCAGCCGCGGGACTTGTACTCAGTGTCGAAGCGCGGGTCGTGCTCGCGCTGGACGTCCACCGGCGCCAGCCAGGCGCCCAGGGACACGTCCTCGCTGTGCCAGGCGCGCAGGTACTCCCGGCTGAGGCGCAGGTAGTGCACCAGGTCGGCCGAGAGCACGTAGCCGCCGCCCAGCGCGTAGGGCAGGTAGTAGTCACAGAGCTGCCAGGCGGCTTCACGCCAGCGGCCTCCGGGCTTCACGCGGCCGCGGCCCGAGAAGAAGCCCCAGTAGAGGCGGCGGCGACGCGCGGGCTCGCGGGCTCGCAGCTCGGCCAGCAGCGCGTCCAGCCGCGCGAACGAATCGTCGTCGGCCTTGAGAACGAACTCGAAGGCCACGTGCTCGTCCAGCCAGGCCAGCATGGCCAGCACCTTGGCCGTGAGGTTCTCGTAGGCGTCGCGCAGCGCCGGCAGCAGCAGCAGGTCCCCGTGCCGTGCCTGCTCGCGCTCCAGGGCCCGGCGCTCCTCGGCGCCCAGGCCGCCCGTGCCCACCGCGAAGCGCGCCCACACGTCGCCCGGGCCGCCGCGCCGCCCCGCCGCCAGCCACGTGCCGCGGACCACGCTGCGCCGCTCCGCCGCCCGGGGCGCGCTGGCCACCAGCACCGCCAGGAAGGCGGTGGCGCGCGCGGGCCCGGCGGACGGGAGGCTGCGGCCGGGCGGCGGGCGGGGGCCGTCGGCGGCGCAGCGGGCCAAGTAGAGCAGCCCGGCGCCGCAGAGCGCCAGGCCACCCAGGCCCAGCGCTGTCCGGTGCCGCCACGCGCGCCGCAGCAGCTTCATGGCGGGCGCGCGCGCGCGCGCGAGGCGCCCCGGAGGACCCGAAGCCGGCGCCCAGGCCGCTTCCACCGGCGGCGGAGGCGAAGGGCCCGGCGCTGCCGGTCACGTGCCCGCCCGTCACGTGGGCACGCGCACCCAGCTCGTTGGTTGCCTCTGGGAGGGGCCGCGCGGTCACTTCCGCCCGGAGAAAAGATGGCGGCACCAGCATCGTCGCGCTGGGGTAGTGCCCACGCGCGCCGTTCTTGGTCCGCCTCTTCCCGGAAGAAAGATGGCCGCGGCCTAGGCGAGTCCGGTTAGAGGCGTCACGGGCGCTCGAGTCCCGCTCGGTGGATCCTGAGCGAGGGAAGGGAGGTCGGTGAGTGAGGGCCCCGGGGCGGGGAGGGGGCGGCGGGAGGCCTGCGGACGCACCCTCGGGCCGCTGGATCCTGGGCTCATGTCATCTCTGCCCTCAGCGACGGCTGCCTCCGGGAAACAAGCTGACGATGACCGGTCGGCAAGGGAGCCGGGGGGACCCCGGTGTTTACCGGCCAGGCGACCTCGCTGCCCTAACTGGTGGGACTTGGTGAAGATTTGAAATTGTGCGTGTGAAGACCCTGGCTTCCGGGTCGGCCAGTGTCAGTTGTTACCGACCTTCTCTACGCGACTCCCGAGACCTGTGACGGGGCGTTTAGGTGAAGCGTTTGCGCTTTTAACCGCGAGAGATTGAGGTTCGCCGGAACGGACACCCCAGGGCGGCCGAGAAATGTCGCGTCCGCCGAAGCTGGGAGCCCTGGGGGGTGTTGCCTTCCCTATTCACGTCGCTTCTAGAGGATGGGGATTCCCTGCGCTTTGAAATCCCAGCCTTGGGGTGTCGGGATCAGGGGGTCCGGGTGGGGGTCAGGTGTCGGGGGTCCGGGTCAGGGGGTCAGGTGTCGGGGTCGGGGGTGGGGGCCTGAGGGTCAGGGGTGCAGGGCCGGCAGAGGGTGAGGAACCCAGCACCTGATGGCATCCTCAGCCACGCTGCTACTTTCCTGCTAAGGAACCTCTGAAGGGAGAAGATAAAGTCTCACTTGGCCTCCTGATATCCGTTTGGTTATTTCGAGGTTGCTTTATCTGCAGAACTAGTGTTCTGCCCTTGAAGATAAGGAAGGAATCGAGTTTGTTCTTTCCGGGAGCAAAGTACAGTCTGCTTGGACCCGATGCGTGTTTTTATGTCCACTGTTCAGAGAGGGCTGTATTAATGTCAGGGGCGGTTATCTTGGTGTGAACAGCACTTTTCTGGCAGGCAGGAGCAGGAAAGGAAGGCCAGTACTGGACCCTAGTGACCGCAGGCTTGTGACAGGCTGCATGTCCTCCTGGGCCCCAGTGGCGTCTCCACTCAGCATAATCCCCCAGGCCCTAAGCTGCTGGTTGGAGCTGTGGGTGCCTCGCCCACAGCGAGTGGGCAAGGTACAGTGGGTGAACACCACTTACTGGGTTCCTCAGGGTCTGTTTATGTAGGGCTCTGCTGGTCTTGAGACACATACCCCATGTTGTTCCCACAGGCCCTGTGTTTTTTATTGTGCGCTTCTGCAGAACACGGATATTTTCAGGAACATGTGTGTGCACTGTGGTAGAAACCCCTGTACATGTTCGTTCAGCTGTGTGGACAGCGTGACTGCTGCTTGGATGGTGAGGGGCAGGAGGTGTGGCGCTCCAGTGGATGTGACTCAGGGGCAGTCCTGTCACAGAGAACACCCTGGGGCAGCCGGCCAGCCTGCGTGCTTCTGAAAACATTGCAGGCCCCCCAGACCAGGAATGAGACAAGTTCAGAGAGTGGGGCCCAGGTGGTGCTCAGGTTGACAGGACTAGCATATAAAGGTGTCAGCTGACAGGTGGATAGTGCCATTCAGGAGTAGGAACATTTGAAAGGAAGCATCAAGTAAGCAAGTGGTGGCATCTGCTCGTGTTGCCGTACCAGCCAGTGGAGCTTGTGTCCTGCACAGTGTGCCCTCAGGCTGTGCTGTGGTGGCTGTGCTGCTGGCCAGCGTAGACATCTGCTTGGCCAGGTAGAAGGTCCTGTGCTTCCTGCCATGCCCCAACTTGGCTGCAGGTGGCACCCTGGCCTGCTGTGGGTGCCTCCAGGGCCAGCAGCCCTGGGCCCTGGGCGCTACTGGGCTTCCCTTTGCTGCTCCTCCCTGCAAAGACTGCCAGAGGAGGGCAGGGCCTCAGCTGTGCCCGAGGGGACCACCAGGTGTTTGCCAGGTGGACAGACTATGAGGACAGGTTAAGTAAAGGGCCAGAAGGAACTGCTGTTCTTTTGGGAAGTGTGGAGTGTGAAGGTCTGTGAGAAGCTGAGCTAGACGCTGAGCAGGCAGCTGGGCCATGTTCTGGCGCCAGCCAGAAGGGAGTTCTAGGTCATTCCAGAAGGGAATCTGGAGGAGCCTGGAAGGGAAAGCAGGTAAGTGGAAGGAGCCAGGTATGGGAGGAGGCTGGGATGGCCAAGTGCTGGGCATGAGTACTTGTGGCCCTGGGATCCTTACTGTGGGGAAGTAGACGGAAGAGTGGCCTTGATTCCTCATTGCCAGGTCCAGGCATACCGAGGATGACAGACTTCCTGTCTTCTTGTTCCTGTGTGAACACGAGCAGGGCTGTGTGTGTGTGTGTGTGTGTGTATGCTCGTGTTTGTGTACAATTGTGTACTTGCTGCGTATGTGTGTGCACACCTGCAGGTCATTGAGATGGGAAGGTAGGGAGGGGCTGGTGCCCTGATGGGTGGTTTGGGCATTTGCTGGCACCAGGCCCTGTCCTCACAGTGCCTCAGACTAGGGTAGGGGGCTTCCTGTTTCATGGTAGAAACCGAGGCTGGGGAGGTCAGGTGACTGAGCCAAAGGGACAGAGCTCACAAATGCTGAGTTGGGATTTGGAGAGTGGGTTACCATGACTCTGGAGTCAGTCTCAATACCAGAAGGGATGGAGAAACACTGTTTTGGGAATAGCCGCTGTGGGCATTGAAAAGGGGTAGGTTTAGTGGTGCTGAGTGGCCCTTGAGGTGGGGCAACTTAGATCTGAGTAAGAGAGAGAGATAAGATGCTTCTCCAGCATATTTGGAAAATGGAAAAGTAGTATGTCTAGTATAGATCCATAAACCAAGAATTTCTATATCGTGTTGTAAAGTAAGCGCTGCTTTAGTGAAATATTTGCTGATGCTCCATTGAACGTTGGCCATGTCCTCTTTGTGGACTTTTAATTGCATGCTGGGGTCTGGTAGCTGTGGGCTGTTGGCCTTTCACAGTACCTGGGGTGGTGGGAAGGTTGTGACCCAGGCCTCACTAATGACCTGTCCTGTTCCTCTCTCCCCAGCTCCTGGCCGCACTTGCAGGCCATCTCACAGTCCGGACCTGGGTGGCCATGGCATTCAGGCAGGCTCCCCTCTGCGGCCTGGCTCCTCACTGCCTATGGCTCTTGGGGGTCATCCTTTTGATGGATGTGTCTGCCCGGCCTGCCAACCACTCATCTGCTCGGGAGAGAGCAGGCACCAAGGACGAGCCTGAGATCCTACCCCCGGATCACCTGAATGGGGTGAAGCTGGAGATGGATGGACACCTCAACAAGGACTTCCACCAGGAGGTCTTCCTGGGGAAGGACATGGACGGGTTTGAGGAGGATGCAGAGCCACGGAGGAGCAGGCGGAAGCTGATGGTTATCTTTTCTAAGTAGGCACCTGGGCCTGGACCACAGCTCACACAGGCTGATGGTCATCTTTTCTAAGTAGGCACCTGTGGCCTGTGGCCACAGCTCACACAAGCCATGTGCTGGGGCTGGGCAGGGCCCACAGATCTCAGGGGGCCTGAGCCTTAGGAGACTCCCTGCCCAGCATAGGCCTGTTGGGGCCCAGGCTCTCAGGGTATTGGTGACTGGTGGTCCAGGCACATTCCAGGACCCAGGATTCATGGCTCTCGGTTCCAGGAAGGAGACTGAGAGGAGCCCCTCTGAGTGTACACAGGTGTCACACAGGCTGGGGACACACGTCCAGAGGGCACAGGGCCTGGTGGCTTTGGAGCCTCCAAGAGAGTAGAGGGGCTTCATGGCCAGGGCATGAGCCTGGGAGGAGGCCCTTGGTAGTTGGACCTGGACTCTGTTCCCTGAGCCTGTCAGCCTCAGCGTCCTCATCTATGGAAGGGAGCATTGAGAGCCCTGCTTCCTTGGTGTGGGGAGAACAAAGTCTCGGCATATGCTGGGTG
The DNA here is from genome assembly GCF_048164855.1 of Canis lupus baileyi. Classification (NCBI taxonomy): domain Eukaryota; kingdom Metazoa; phylum Chordata; class Mammalia; order Carnivora; family Canidae; genus Canis; species Canis lupus. Next base: position 32,541,440 of record NC_132840.1, read on the forward strand.
CTGTTTATTTCTAGGGTAGGGTGAAATGAGGTGGAGAACAGATAGGAGGGCAGCAGGGCTGAGTGGGTAGTGCAGTAACTTGGGAGAGGCTGGGGTGTGCTGAGGGGTGTGGTGGGTTTTACCACTGGGTAGGTGGGAGAGGACTAAGCAGCTGCAGGTGGAGGTAAGAGAGGGTGGGGCGAGTGCAAGGCTCCTACAAGTAGAGCAGAGATGTCGGGTATACCAGTTACCGAGTGGAGTTGAGGAGGAGCATCCAGCAAGTGTGAGTGTGTCCTCGGCCAAGTCTGGGCACCAGGTGAGAGATCTGGAAAGAGGACCATGGCCAGACCAGGGCCTGTGGGGTTCAGAGGTCAGGAGAAAGGAGCAACTAGGAGGCTCTAGGGGGAAAGGGTTGATGCTTCCTTGGACAGCCCCCTCTGGGGCTGAGTTGGAGGAACTGGTGTCTCTGCCCTTGATGAAATGTGCTAAAGCCTCGTCTAGCATCCAGGTTTTACTCTCATCTGGAGTGAAGTCTTCTGTTTTCTGTGAGCAGAGGAAAACTAGGGACCAAGCCACCAGGTAGCAGGTGGCTCCTTCTTTGTCAGATGGAGGCAAACCCACACAAGGCAGCGAGATTGCAGTGCTTGTTCTGTGTCTCCACGATGCCCTGATGGGGTTTCCCTGGATAGGTATTGGCGAGAGAGGTGGATCCCACCAGCTGAGGGCGGCTGGAAGGTCTGTGGATGGTGGGCTGGCCGAGACCGAGTGGGAGACAGGTGGGCGCTGGACCACCAGACTGGGTAATCTGTTCATGATTTGGCTGGCTAACGTCGAGGTCCCTGGCCTCTCCCCAGGACTCTGTTGGGAGCATCCCTCCCCACACTGGGAGCCACCTTCCGGCAGCGTGACGAGGGTGGTCTGCACCACTCACTGGGCCACGGGCCAGCTGTGTGCCCGCAGGTAGCCTTTGGGCTAAAAACACTGGGCAAGGACATCTACCCAGACCTGCCCTGGGCTTCCTTGGGAGAGGGTGGCTTCACCCTGGATCCCAAGATACCTGTGGAACCTCAAACCTGTGAATATCGTGTCCGTTAGAACATCTTCCCATCAGACAGACTCAAACTCAGCTGTTGAGCCAACAGCATGTTCTCCCCGAGCTGCTTCTGGGCCTTAGAGCCCTTGGCACTTTTGTGTGTTGGGGGGCCCAGGGCTCTGGGAGGAAGGGGCCATGAGAGGGCCGGGCCTCGAGAGACCAGGCAGGGCCTCTTGGACAGGTGACGGCAATGGGGCAGAATCCAAAGAGGGTGGGATACTGCCCAGAGACTCTGCGCCAGGAGCAGGCGCCTGACACTGGAGCAGGGGGTGCAGTCAGGAGGCAGGCGTTTTCCTGCCGTGCTTATGTTTTCAATGTTGAAGGTTCGTTCTTTACCTGGTTGGAACATAGCTGGCTATCATGACGGAGCACAGAGCAGGGAGCCAAAAATTCAGCAATGAGCCTGGGACTGTGGGGGCTGGGGGTGTGTCTGGAGCCCCACCTGTATCTCACACCTGTCAGGGCTCTGAGGTCCAGGTGTGCAGATGTCTGTGCGCAGGCAGGGAGCAGGCTTAATGCCAGACCTCACCTGGGCCTCTTCTTCCTGGGCACCTGCTGCCCTCTGCACGGAGTCACGAGGGGCCCTGCAGGTGGAGAGGTGCGCGCTTGCTCAGAGGGGTAGCAATGCTAAGAACACATCCCCTGGAAGTGGAGAAAACGGGACCAGTAAGCCGTGTTGCCAGCGGGAAGATGGGGGTTGCCTTGCAAGCTGCTTGCTTTTCAGTCTTTCTGAGGTGTGTGGCTGTGGCTGTCCACAGGAGGTATTTTTGTTATGCATCACTTATTTTGCGGGGTCACAGGTGGGGAGCACCTCACTCTACTCACCACCACTTGCCACTGTGGTTTCCACACTGACTTCCATCTATGGCCACTCCTGCTTCAAGAGGCTGCATGGCCCAAGACTGTGGCGTCTGGCTTTTTGTCAGCTGCTGCCTCACTGGCCCTCTGCCCGAGTTATACGTGGTCTCAAGGACCTGGTTTTGATGAATGTAATCCTGTTACAACATTTATTCATTCATTCATTCATTCATTGGAGACACAGAGAGAGAGAGAGAGGCAGAGACACAGGCAGAGGGAGAAGCAGGCTCCATGCAGGGAGCCTGACGCGGGACTCGATCCCGGGTCTCCGGGGCCACACCCTGGGTTGAAGGCAGGTGCCAAACCGCTGAGCCATCCAGGGGTCCCCTGTCACAACATTAAAAAAAAAATTATTTATTAGAAAAAGAGAGAACACAGACACCTGCACATATGCATTTGGGGGTGATGAGGGGAAGTGGGGGAGAGAATCTCCCCACTGAGCACAGAGCCTGACATGGCGCTCGATCCCACGACCCTGAAATCATGACCTAAGCCGAAATCAGGAATCGAGTGCTTAATTGACTGATCCACTCAGGCACCCCACCACAATATTTCTTAAATAAGACTTTTATCTTGGAATAATATTAGATTTACAGAAAAGTGGCAAAGACAGCCAGTTCTCCCTTATACTGACCTTTAGGTAACCACAGTGCATTTGTCAAAACTAAGAATCAGCAGGGCTATTCCTGTTGCCCACACTCCAGCCTTCATGTTCCACTCTTCCCCATCATCCCTGTCCATTCAGGGGACAGGGACGCTGAGTGTCACGGGTCCTCTGTCCCCTCTGGGATGTGGTGGTGTCTCTCTCTTACTCTTTCATGACCTTGACAGTTTTGGGGAGGACTGCACAGGTGTGGGGTCCCTCATTTGGGGTTTATTTGCTGTGCTTTCTGGTGCTGAGAGTGGGGTTGGGGTTTGGGAAAGAACACCCCAGAGGTGAGGTGGCCCTCTTGTCAAATCCCGTTAGTGGGTAGTTGGCATCTGTAGGATAGTTCAGGACACGTTGGCCTGGTCACCTGGTCCAGGTGGTGTCTGTCAAGTGTCTCCCTGTCCCTCCCGTCTTCTTTGGGAGCCACTCAGTGAGACAGTTGCCCTCCAGCGGGATGGGGAGGGGAGCCACCGTATGACTTGGATTTCTGTGGGGAGCATTTCTGTCTCCCCGTACGTTGACTTATCACTCGTTTCCTTCTGTCAGCCGGGACTCCTGGACATTTCTTGTACACTTTGGGTAGGATCCAGTACTGCGCTGGTCTGCCACTCGCATCATTCCCACTTGGAGGTGGGGAGGCCTTCCATTTGTTTGTTTTGGGGCACTTCCTTACTTGCTGGCACTACCAGGTGCTCCAGGGGCAACTCTCCAGGGAGCCCTGGCTTCTTTTATTGCCCAGATCTGGGCACTGGTTCTGTGCATTACTGCTGGGTTCGCTTCCTGGGGCCCTCCTGGTGGGCAGGGCTAGATGATGTGTGTGAACATAGGTGTGTTAACACGTGCACACACATACTAGTGTGCACACGTGTGTATGAGCCAGTTCATACACTGAGTGTGTGCTGATGCATGCACACACGTATATGCACACTTGCATCTGTATTTGCTTCTCCATTTAGCCATCTGTACCCACGTATGGAACATGACTCTGCTCTGGCTTCATAGCTCTGGTCCCATGTGTCTGGGTGTGTAGATTTGGGTTGGCAATGCCACCTGTCTTGAGCAAGGGCCGAGTCTGTCCTCCCCCGGTGGCCCCCAGACTACTGGGGAAGTGATGCTGATCTGCTGCTACAGAGTAGACCACCAGTCTTCCCTGCCACCCCCAGTGTCCCCTGACACTTCTGGCGTCACTGTTGGGTAGAATGTGTCCCTGTTCATGGCAGTGGAGTCCCGCTGGCCATCCTTTGGTCCCGGGTTCTGGAGACCTCGTCTGATGTTGCTTGTCTGGCCACAGGGTTGATGTGAATACTGACCGGAAGATAAGCGCCAAGGAGATGCAGCACTGGATCATGGAGAAAACTGCAGAGCACTTCCAGGAGGCCATCGAGGAGAGCAAGGTGCACTTCCACGCTGTGGACCCCGATGGCGATGGTATGGTGACCTCACCCTGACTCCACGGGCTGGAGGCTGCCAGGGGAGGGCAGTGTGTAGGGGCAGAGGAGGTGAGGCCGTAGTGTTCGATTGTGCTGGCCCCAAGACAGACCCCTGGCTCATGCATCCCCTGCAGGCGAGGATGGGGGTGTGGGGCATGGGCCTGGCTTTGGGGTGTGCTGTGGCCACTTCAGTGCTTCTGTACTTGCCTGCAGCCTGGGGATACTGGCAGATGTCTGCAAACAATCACATACCTCTTCCAAAACTGTCCATTTTGGATCGGTCTTATCTTCTAGGGCATGTGTCATGGGACGAGTATAAGGTGAAGTTTTTGGTGAGCAAAGGCCACAATGAACGAGAAATTGCGGAGAAGATAAAGAATGGGGAGGAGCTGAAAGTCGACGAGGAGAGTGAGTGCCTGGGCCCTGTGGCATGCCTAGAGGGAGGCCTCTAGCCGGGCAGGCCATGGGAGCAGCAGGAGGCCTCCCATAGGTTTTTGCTGGGGAGGTCTGTGGGCCAGGACAGGGTCCGTGATGGTCGGGGGAGGATCCTCACAGCCCTCACTGCATCCCGTTTGGGGCCCCTGCCGAGTTTTGGCGTGTTGCCTGTTGCGTCCTGTTCTTCCTCCACGCAGTGAGTCAGCATCCCACCTTGTCCTATCGTGTCTTCTCTTGGTGATGTGTGTTTGAAAGTTTCTCTGCAGCATGTTTGCACCCATGACTTGGTCCCTGTTTGTCATGTGCCCGCCCCCTGCCCCCTCGCTCTGTGAGGGCTGCTGCTGCGGCCCCTGGGCTGTGGCTGTCCCCTGCTGCTGGGTCTTCAGGGGGACTGTGGGCACTCTTGTCTGTGCCAGTGTTTGTGGTTAGGGGCCCAGACCCCTCTGTCCTCTGTTGGGTGGCAGTCATGCCTTCTTTCTGTTTGTATTTTCCCTGTTCATCCTTCACCTGATTCTTTGCCTTCCTTGCTGGCAAGCAGGGAAGTGACTGGCCTTTTTGTGCTAATCTCTGTCCTGCGGTCTTGCTATGATTGCTTAGTGGTTTTAGGACTTTAGTTAGTTCTCTCAGATTTCTCTACAGGTGACAGTGACATCAGCGAACACAGTTTGTTTCCTTCTTCCCAATCTGTATACCTCCTGCCTCCTCCTCTTACCATATTTCCTGGGACTTCAGGACCATGCTGGAGAGCATTGATGATGGGGCACCTTTTCCTTTTTCTGATCTCAGAGGAAGTGTTAAGTTTCTCCCCATTAAACTGGTGTGAGCTGCAGGTTTTCTGTAGGTGTTCTTTGCTGGAGAAAATCCTCCTCTGTTCCTAGTTTGCTGAGAGTTTGGATCATGAATGGCTGTTGGATTTTGTGTCATTTTTTCTGTCTGTTGATCTGATCATACAAGTTTTCTTCTTCAGCTGTTGATGTGATGATCACGGTAATTGATTTCCAGATGTTGAAATGGTACTGGCCTTGTGTACCTGGGATGAGTCCCATTTGGTCATGGTCTATAATTCTTCTTACATGTTTTTGGGTTTAATTTGCTGATCTTTTGTGGGGCATGTTTGCATGAGACACACTGGTCTGTAGTTCCCTTTTCTGTTTGTGTCTGAGCCCCCAGCTTTTGGGCTGTCCCGTGGGGGCTGCCTGTTACAGGCACCCTGTCCATGTGTCTCATACGTTTGTTTTTCCTGCTTCATCTGACCATGGTGCATATGTAACTTAGAAGAGCCTCAGGTTAAGCAGCACCAGATCCTTTTCCTGAGCAGCACGGAGGCTCCTGGACACCCTTGGACACTGGCTGGCCTTTCCCCATTCCTGGGGCGCCATCCAGAATTTCATTTCTGTTCTTTTTAAAGCATGTACCTTGGATGTGATTATTTTTTTTTAACTTTTATTTATTTATGATAGTCACAGAGAGAGAGAGAGAGAGAGAGAGAGGCAGAGACATAGGCAGAGGGAGAAGCAAGCTCCATGCACCGGGAGCCCGACGTGGGACTCGATCCCGGGTCTCCAGGATCGCGCCCTGGGCCAAAGGCAGGCGCTAAACCACTGCGCCACCCAGGGATCCCGATTATTTTTTTTTGAAATGGTAGTTTGTCTTTTTCATGTCTGTTTCTGTTTTGTTTCCATGGTTTGTCCTGGGGTTCCACTGTCCCCTGAAGAGGGTAGAGGCCTCTAGGGGTCCTGGGGGAGGAGAGGGCTCTGTCCTCCTGCCGGTGTTGGCGATTTGACACCAGCGTCTGGGTGGCTACTGGGGTGCAGGGAGCCGGCCCCCTGTCCCGCCTGCTCTTGGGATCTGGTCTATCTGCAACGCCTTTCCCTCAGGTGTGTCTGGGGTCAGGACCTGTCCTTCAGGGACATGGGCTCTGCTGCCTAAGCCTGCCTATCAATGTTTTCATTTCAGCACGTGTCCCTTCTTTAGTTTGGAGGGGATGAGCAGGTGAGGGACATCAGAAGTGAGGAGCAGTGTTGAGGGTGTGGGATGCCAGGGAGCACAGGTGGGGGCTGAGAGGTAGGCTCAAGAGTTCCCATGTGGCAGCGTGTCTCCTCAGGGATGCTTGGCACATGCACGTGGGCTTGGGGGGCTGCTGTCCCCAGGTACCACACATGGGGGCCTGCCCAGGTCAGTGCCAGGCCTCCCTCCAGCCTCTGGCACTGCTGGCATTGCTGCTTGTGTGTCTGACCTCTGCTGTGGTGTTGGGTTCAGCACCCCTTAAATCCCCAGTGACCTCATGGTGAGGTCCTTGAGGGGTTACAGCTGCTCACAGACTCTGTACCCGTCCCCACGCGTCTTGTCCCAACGCAGAGCAGGCGAGAACATGTCGTCACTCCCACCTTTCTTCAGGTGTATTTGCCATTAAAAGTAGGTCACCACGGGATCTTCTGTCATAGAAGGTGCTGGGGCTTGAGATGACGGGTGCTGTGTGGGATGCAGCCATGGCCTGGCTCTTGGTGATGGCAGTGAGGGCCTCCATGCCCGAACTCTTCCTGCTTGCCTGGCCTACGCCGCTCTCTTGGAAGACTGGGACAGTTATGGAGCCTGTGGAGCTTCAGGCTGGGCTCTAGGCCTCCCACGGAGGGAGAAGGGGGACTGTGGTGAGAGGCTGTGGGGGATACTTGAGTCATACCTGGAAGCTGGGTTTTCCTCCAGAGCCCTACCCACCGTATACGCGCACGTGAAAGAGATAGAAGGGAATAAGGTCGCGCTTTGTTCCTGTGGGTGCGTGGCGGGGGTGGGTCCGCCTACATCCTGCTTTCCATTTCTCCCGAGGAGCAAACAGCAGCAGCAGTAGCTGAGGGTGGGGCCTGCAGGGGGGGCGTCTGTGCCTGTGTGTGTTGGGGGTGTGTGTTGGGGGGTCGGCACCCATATTTGGGGGGTTTGTGTCATGAGCCTCTGCATCTGTACCTCGTGGGATCTGTGTCTGCATCTTGGGAGGGTTTGTGTCTGTCTGGGGGGCTCTGCACTGTGTGCCTCCTGAGGGCTGAGCTCTCCTTGGGGTGCTGAGCCCCTGGCCTCATGCACCACTGTGTCCTGGGCCAGCCTTGCCCATCCAGGCAGCACATCTCAGAGCTGCTCAGGTGCGTGCAGGTGTCCTGGGTGCTGGGTCCTCACAGGTCGGCCTTTCCCAGCACAGGAAGTCCTAGAGAACCTGAAGGATCGCTGGTATCAGGCGGACAACCCCCCTTCAGACCTGCTTCTGACGGAGGATGAATTCCTGTCATTTCTGCACCCTGAGCACAGCCGTGGCATGCTCAAGTTCATGGTCAAAGAGATTGTCCGGGACCTGGGTGAGGCCTGGCCTGTGGCCCATCCTGAGGGGGTGGTGAGGCTGAGGGTGTTGGTACCTCCCTGCTGGTGGCTGGGCTGGATGGCAGGGTCCGTGGTACACCTGCAGCCAGTCGTCCTGGCAGCGGTGGCCCTGGGGGTTTGGAGGCTGTGTGGCTACACAGCGGTAAGGGATGGTCAGGCCTTGTCCTGCACCATCTGGCCTCCGCTAGGCTCCTGAGCGGGTCAGGTGTTTTGCTTTAGGCTAAAATTTAACACATGGAACATTTGGCAGTGAACCTGTTTGGTTGATTTCCCCTAGATGGGCCTGGGTGGTCCCATGCCCACTTGAGGTCCAAGCATCCCCTCCCCTATCCCACAGACCAGGACGGTGACAAGCAGCTCTCACTGCCTGAGTTCATCTCTCTGCCCGTGGGCACAGTAGAGAATCAGCAGGGCCAGGACATTGATGACAGTTGGGTCAGAGACCGAAAAAAAGAGTTTGAGGAATTGATTGACGCCAACCATGACGGGATCGTGACCATGGCGGAACTGGAGGTGAGCGCAGGCGCTTGTGGGGGCATCTCCCGCCCCCAAGGTGGGGCCCAAGTCCCCAGGCTTCCAGGTGTGCCCGAGGCAGGGGCTATGGTGATGAGAAGGCAGTGTTGGTTGTGGGGGCACCTGGGGTGGGCTCCCTGTGTGTGGGGGAGGGGATCCACCTGCCAGTGTGGTCATCTCTGTTGTTCAGATGAGATTTGAGCAGAAAAGCAGGCAGCCCAGTCAGGTACTATACCTGCCCCCAGGTCAAGGTGCTTGGGATGTCTTGGCCCCTCTTGACAAGAAGGAGCCGCTCCCCAATGGGCAGCTGGCTGGATGCTGGGGCGCTGGGGGCCACAGACGGTGTTGGAATCTACCATCTTCCCCTGAAGTGTTTTCGCCAGTGTCGTGTAGGTGCTGTGTGGGCTTGTTTTTCCCCGTTGCTGGATGACTCATTCACTTTACGCCAGAATTCTCTGATCCCTGTTGATAGCTGGCGGGCGCAGCTGGTTGAGTCCGTGTCTGTGCCTGTGTCCGGGTATCATATAGATCTGTGGACAGGTCCCTGGTGGCCACTCAAGGCAGGGCTTCCCTCCTCCCTATCCCTAACCCTTCCCTTCTGTTAGGTGTCCTGACAAAGGTGGAGGTGGTAAGTCTTGGGTGCCCACACAGGTGAAGGCTGCCTGGCCCTGAGCCACTTCCAGCCTGGTGTCTGCCTTCCAGAACATGCTCATCTGTCCTTGCTGCTTCTATACTGTCAGCCAGTGGGGTGTTTTGCATAAGGAGCGGCTCTCTGTGCTGGTTTTAGGGTCAGAGGTCAGGCCCTGATGCTGGTTCCCTGAGGGAGCATCCAGTGGGGCGGGGTGTCTGTCCTGGGGGCTCTCAGGCCCGTCACCGAGTGTGGACCTGCGCCGCTGTAGTGAAGAGGACACTCGGGGCGTGGGCAGCTGGGCAGGGCCGTGGCAGCCAGGGTCTGCAGTGGCCCTGTGCTTGGAACCATTGTAGGACTACATGGACCCCATGAACGAGTATAATGCCCTAAACGAGGCCAAGCAGATGATCGCCATCGCCGATGAGAACCAGAACCACCACCTAGAGCCTGAGGAGGTCCTCAAGTACAGCGAGTTCTTCACAGGCAGCAAACTGATGGACTATGCCCGGAATGTGCACGAGGAGTTCTGAGCCCACCCCACCTGCCACCTGCCCTGCACACCTCGGCCCCCTGGTGCCTCCTAAAAGCCCCCCTTCCTGTGGCCCCGACAGCTGTGGCTCCAGGCTTACTGAAGATGTGCTTGAACGGGCCCAAATCCCCGAGGTGCAGTTGTGGGCTGGCCACCCTCCATGCATGGAGTCCCACAGGACTGTGCAGGTCACTTCTGAGAACTGACTGCATCAAGGCGCTGCAGCCTCACCATATCTGTGGGGAGTAACGCAGTTCCTGCCGTTTCCTTGAAGACCAAGAAGTGATCATAGTATTAGAATGAGCTCTGCTGAGAGCTCTTGGCCGGCCTCTGGGGGGTGCCTGCCCCTTCCCGGGGTGCTGGGGAGGGGCCGCCACAATGTTTAGTCTCCGAAAACACAAACGCTTGTGACGAGAATCTCATTAATGTACTTTAAATTACAGTTGCTTTTTTCTCCTAGCTTCATTTTTTTGTTGAAAAAAAAAATCCCATAAAATGATTTTGAATGTTTGTGGCTAGGTGGCTTCCACTTACTGCTTTTGAGGTGGGTGGTTTGGTGAGAACAGAGGGTTTGGTCAGGCTCCTGCCAGGGCAGGTGCGGGAAGGACCAGGCCCCGGATGTGTTTAGTGATGGGGAGGCCCACAGTTACGTGGGAAAGAGCTCTCACAGGATGCTGAGGGTCTGGGCTACGGATTCAAAATCAGGAGCCTGGAACCTGGGTGAGACCCCCTGGGAGGAGCTGGGGTGGAGAGGAGGAAGGTCTGAGGACAAACCCTGAGAGCAGGGGCTGGGGGGGAGAACACAGAGGTCCTGGGTTGGCTGTGGGGGATGCAGCAGAGCCGTCAGGGGGCCGGAGTCTCACGGAGCCTGCGCTGGGGCTGGGGGCCCAAGAGCCTGGGTCCTGCCAGGCCTGAATTTCTCATGCTTGCTTTCCCAGGTCCTTTGTGGGGGTCAGTGTGCCCAGTGTTCGTCTGGCATGTGGGGACAGAGGGCACTGAGCTGTGAGGGGTTTAACTGAGGGTCTCTGACCCCACGTGCCTCCCAGCTGCTGCCTTGAGTCCCTGCCTCGACCCTCCGCACCTCCATGTTGGTCATCCCCTCAGGAGCCCTGAGCTGTGGTTTTGTGGCACCTTAGTGGATAGCTCACCCAGACAGTGGGTCTGCTTGAGCCTTAGAGGGCCCTGTTCGGGTGGGGGCTCCAGCCAAGTGGGCAGAGGGGCTTCCTTGAGCTGCCCCTGTGACCCGCCCTTGCCACAGGGACCTGCTTCCGAGCAGCGTGGGGTGGGGCCGTTGCAGAGGAACAGAGGCGCAGTGACACCTGTGCTGGTTTCCAGGCAAACAAGAGGAAAGACTTCAGAGAGGACGAGAGTACGTGGTGGGAAGGGGTCCCCGCAGCCAGGCCCACATGGCTGAGCCAGCAGCAAGCAGATGTGTGATGCTCAGCAGAAGTGTGGGCTGTGCCGGGGGGTCAGCTGGGACCCCAGGGTGGAGGGTGAGCATGCGCATGACATGCAGTTGGCCATCTGTGCTGCGTGGGTCACAGTGGACAGATGCCCAGTCATGTGGGCCCAGTGTGCAGGGCCTCAGGCAGTGGGGACCACCCAGCAGGTGGCCCCAGAGGAGGAGAGGCACCCTAGAGCAGAGCACAGCCTGCCCGACTCCCAAGTTAGCTCAACCTCAGAGGCCACGTTTGTCAGTTTAAAAAAATAGATGTTTCTCAGCATCTGTGGAGGGGGGTGCACATGCCCACGCACCAGGCTGCCTGACCCTGGACCCTCGACCCCCTCCCTGTGTGGCCCTTTGGCCGCTGGTGGAGCCTGCCTCTCTCTCTGCCCCCTAGTTGGGGTGCCTGGGATATCTCAGCCTCCCCTGGCTCCAAGGAGCCGCTCTCCAGTGGGCAGGTGGCTGTTGGGCCATGGCCTGTGTGGCGGCCTTGCCAGCACAGCCCGGGAGGAATTCCCCAGGTGGGCTGGGACGGAGCTTTCTCACCTGTCCTCGGGGAAGGGGATTTCCAGCCTCTACCTCTGCCCACGGGAGGCTGCCCTCCCCGAGGAGGCCCTCTGCCTCACACTTTTTAAATTAACTGTTGAATGCTTAATTTCATCTCAAGATTATGATTTGGAAGGTAACAAAAGTGACACTGTGTAGCCTCCCCTGCCCCCAGAGCACCCAGTGATATCGGAGAGAGTGCGTGTAAGAGAGGACGCGTGCACATGTATGTGCCTGTGTGTGCACATGTGTGTGTGTGTGTGTGTGTGTATGTGTTCTTCCCCTTTTACACACCACAGTGGTCCTGCGCATGGCCTCCCCACCTGCCCTGGAACTGCCAGGTCCGTGTCCGAGGATGCCAAGGGCTCCGTGGGACCATCCAGTGGGTCGTCCCAGTCTTTGCTGCCCTGTGGGTGCTGTAGAGACACCCTCAGCCCAGGGTGGGTTTAGAGTGGGGCAGGCTTGGCCACCAGAGGGGACACAGTCATCCTGCTGGCCCCGCCTGGCCAGGGAGCTAGGGGAGTGCAGATGGACCCCCCTACCCTTACAGATACAGGTTCATGCTTGCTCCCAGGCATATTTTGTCCCCAGGATGCAGGGCAGGTGCTGTCTGTTGGGCCATCCTGATGAGTACCATGGATGACTGTCTCTCAGTCCTGGGGGCTGGAATCTGAGATCAAGTGTGGGCAGGACTGCCTTCTCCTGGGGCCTCTGCTTGGTGGAGACGCTGCCTCCTTGTCCTCATGTGCCTCCTCTGTGGGCTCTCCTGAGGTCTCCCAGAAGGATGAGCCCTATGGGATCAGGGCCCACCCTGCTGACCCCATCTGAACATCACCCCCACTCTAGAGGCACCATCTCCAAACAGCCACACTGGGGGGTCAGGCCTTCAACATGTGACTCTGAGGACACAATTCAGTTCCTAACACCTGCTGTGCTCAGGCACCTCAGCAGCGCACATGCACCACTACACCCCTGCACAAGCTCCCACACGCAGGGCCTCACCATGTGGGCCTCCTGCCATCCCAGTCCTTGACCACTGCCTCGGTCTGAGCTAGTTTCAGACGCTTGGGCCGGCGACCGTGCTCTGGAGTCTGGGACCAGTGAGCTGATGCCCAGTAGAGGGTCCACATGGTGAGGGGCCTGTCTCCTAACCCAGTGTGCTGCCTTGGTTTACCCGTGTGCTCTGTGCAGCCTTTTATGTGTGGGGAGGGGATGGCAGGAGCAGCCACCTGCTCCTCCCGAGGGGTTTGCCCTGCCCTGTACATGGAGAATGAGGGCCCAGAAGAAGCGGGGTTGTGCAGGGGCCCTTAGTGGCTCGGTTGTGCTGGGCAGAGGGGTCCAGTGTGGTGGTGGGTGCAGACTAGAGATGCTGGCCCTGGCAGGGGCTGGGGGCTGCGAGTCCTCACTTGGGCCTGGTTCTGTGTGCTGGCTGGTATGCTGTGCCTGCTGGCGGAGCCTGAGCTCAGTGGGTGTCGTCGGGGGGGATGAAGGCCCTGGGGCCCAGGGCGGGACGGGAGCCCCTAGCCTTGGTGGGGGCTGCCCAGACAAGCTGCCTTCCTGCCACCAGCCCAGGCCAGGGGTCGCCAGCCCTTCCTGGGTCTCCTTCCTTCTGGTCCCCTCCTCCTCCCACCCTCCCCACCCCTCCTCCGCAGCCCTTATAGCCACATCCTCCAAGGAAAAACCCCAGACTCCTGTACTGCTGGCAGAGATGAGGATGTTCGTGGAGTCCCTGCGGCTCAGCGGTCCTCACTCAGCCCTCCTGCTCCTGGGGCTTGTGCTGGGTGCCGTAGCTGAGCACAACTGTTTCGGGAACACCTACCCCAAAGACGGCAAGTGCTGCAATGACTGCCCACCAGGTGAGTGGCCTGGCCACAGAATTGGGGAGCGGTGCCCATGGGGAGGATGGCATGGGGACCTGAAACATGGGGTTGGGGGTCATAGGGGTAGAGACACGGGGACAGAGGGCAGGGACACTCGACATGGGGGTGGGTGGAGACACAGGAATGGAGGATGGGGAGTGGGGGACTTGCTGATGGCGTCCTGGGACACAAGTGTCATGCGCTAGTGGACTTGGGCTGATGGACCGGGTGACCTGCCATGGGGCTTGGGACAGTGGGCCAGCCGGAGGCTGGGGAGGAGGCTGCCAGGACCGGGGCCAGGGCCAGGGCCAGGGCCAGGCTGAGTCTGAGCCACGTCCCGCTGCAGGTTATGGAATGGAGAGCCGCTGCAGTAGGAGCCATGACACCAAATGTCATCAGTGTCCATCTGGCTTCTACAATGAGGCTACAAATTACGAACCCTGCAAGCCCTGCACTCAGTGCAATCAGAGTGAGTGCCACCCAGCCCCAGCCCGGATCCCTGGCCCTCTGCCCTTGGGGGGGTGGCTGGGGGCCCTGTCGCTCCACCCAGCACTTACATGGGGCCCCCCAACCATAGAAACAAGCCCCAAACCACAGCAGGGCCAGCTGCACCACAGAGGCCCGCTAGGAGTACCCCCTCCCACCAGGGGGGCTGACACCACTTGGGGTCAGGGAGGAGCACATGCCTGCCAGGTGGCCCTCCCCCACACCCCTCCACCCAGGGTCCTGCCACGGGCCTCAGAGGAGGCAGGAAGGGCGGCTGGAACAGCCATGAGGATGGGGAGGCATCCCAGGAGCCTGTGGCCAGAAAGAGTGTGGCATCCAGAGACTGGGGATGGGGCCACTGGTCTGGGGGCCCACCTACCGCCCTGGGCGCCCCACCAACTGCTCCTGACACCTCCCAGGAAGTGGGAGTGAACCCAAGAGGAGATGCACACCCACGCAGGACACCATCTGCAGCTGTAAGCCAGGCACAGAGCCCCGGGACGGCTACAAGCGTGGAGTCGGTGAGCCCCACGGGGTGGGCAGCATGTGCATGAGAGGTTAGGCTCTGTGGGCCTGCAGGGGGGACCTGGAGGGGCCAGGGGGCTTCGGGGACCCGAAGCCATTAAGGAGGCCTGTCTCCCACATTACATGCTATCACTTCCACTGCATGCCACCCCCACTGCCCTGTCAGACCAAGGTCCTTCCCTAGCAAATAGGTTATGCCAAGAATGGGGTGGGGGGAGGCACCTGGGTCAGGGCCAGTGGGTGGACTGTGGGCAGGGAGGAGGGTCTGGCAGCCCTGGAGGGTGAGCGCCTAGCCTCACGTACCAGTCCCAGCAGCCATGGTGTCTGGGTCCCCGACGTGGCCATGGACGGGCTGAGATGGTCCTGCTGCCTTGTTGCAGACTGTGCCCCATGCCCACCCGGACACTTCTCCCCAGGGGATGACCAGGCCTGCAAGCCCTGGACCAAGTGAGTGACCTGCGGGCTGGCTGGTGGGGGTGCTACTGGTGCCTGTCCCCTCATGACCCCTGGCCCCACCCTGCTGTCTCCCTGCTTAGCCCTGCCAGCCCCCACCCACCAGCCTGGCAGCTGGGTTGGAGTGAGGAGGCTGTGAAACTCCCACTCATCCAGACCTAGGGCCTCCATGGGCAGAGGCAGGAAGAGAAGAGTCAGTGGTGGGTGGGTAGGAGGGGACGGGGTGGGGAATCCATGGAAAGGGGGACTGAGGGTGTGGTTCCCTGGGTGGGAGTCTGATGCTGCCTCAGCTGATCCCGTGTGGGTCTCCCATTACTCCCCACCTGTTCAGGTCCTGTCCTAGTTCTGGGCCTATCTGGTCAATCTGGGAGGAGTTGGTGGGGTGGGGGGTGGGCTCTAGCTTGACCCACACCCCTGCCTTCCTCAGCTGTACCTTGATGGGAAGGCGTACAATGCAGCCGGCCAGCAAGAGCTCAGACGCTGTCTGTGAGGACAGGAGCCTCCCCGCCACACTGCCATGGGAGACCCAGAGCCCCCTGACCCGGCCCCCTACCCCTCAGCCCACTATGGCCTGGCCCAGGACCTCGCAGGGGCCCTTCACACCCCCTACGGAGCCCCCCAGGGGTAAGAGGGGGGTGGCTTCACCCCAGCAGCAACCTCTGCTGACTCAAGAGGGAAGGGGGTGAGGAAGGGAGGGAAGTGTTGGGAATGGCCTCTGCCCCCTTGCCCCCCTCAAGAGGCCACCCTGGGGTGGACACCCTCCTCCAGGGGCCCCATCCAGCAGGCCCCGCCTCCCCACAGGCCCCCAGCTGGCTGCTGTCCTGGGCTTGGGCCTAGGCTTGCTGGCCCCCGTGGCAGCCGCACTGGCCTTGCTCCTGCACCACAGAGCCTGGCGGCTGCCCCCCGGTGAGTATACACCGTGACCCCCGCCCAGACTGCCTCCCAAAAGGCTGAGACATTAACCCACCTGCCACCTCCTGCTCTTTCCTCTTCCCCAGGTGGAAATAGCTTCCGGACCCCCATCCAAGAGGAGCATGCTGACGCCAACTCCACCCTGGCCAAGATCTGAGCAGCCAGTGCTCCCACCCCAGGCTGGGGGCCCAGAGGGTCTGCTGGATGTTGAGGGGCATTGTGGGTGCCCCCAGGCACTGGCCAGCACATCCTGTCACCTGGGTGCCCTGTCACCCCGCCACCCCAACCTGCGCCGTTTTAGGTGCTCCTGGGCTGGCATCCAGGGCTCTGCTACGTATGCTGTGCATACTCCCCGCCCAGGGTGGTGCCCCCCCCCCCAATAAATGACATGGGCAAATGTGGGTCTCTGACTGGGCGCGGGTGGGGAGGCGGCTGCACGCCCATGGTGGGAGAGCTGGGCTGTGCCCACTCTGGCAGAAGACGGATCTCCCACTGAGGCAGGGGTGTGGGGTAGGGGCTTACCCTTTCTCTGGGCATGTCCTGGCACCTGCAGTGTCCTGGGGGTGGCTAGACCACCCAGCCGCTTATTGGGTGGATCTAAGAACTGCTGCTCGGATACCCTGCACTTGGGTGAGAAGGCCCAGGGCACTAGGAAGCCCACTGATCTGGTTCTAGTGGGAGCAGGTAGGAGAGACCTGAGACCCCAGCCCCAAAGGGGACATTTGAGGGCAACCCTTCAGGTCTCTGTGTTCCCCCAGAGCACAGAGCTCAAGAGCCATTCCTTGTTTCTTGAGGCCTTTCAAACCTCAAGGCCTGCCAGACCTGTGAGTGTGTTGCAGATAGTAAGTGGCAAAAGTTGGGCATCACCACTTTGGGAAACTGAGCCTGTTTGGAGCACAGCAGCTTTCTGTGAGACATCAAGCAGGAAAATCCCGCTGCCCGTGGCTTGTCTTCCACAACCATGGCGCCCCTCCTAATGGGTACCAGACCAGATTGTAGATGTCCTTTAAGGCAGAGGGGCTGCGGCCAGCGCTAAATGCTGGCCTTGACTCTGGCAGAGCCTCAGCCCTGGCCACCAGCCCTCCTTGTCTCTGGGGCCATCTGTCTCCTCAAGGTCGCCCCAGAGGCCTGTCCAACTTGTCTTCAAACCTCTGACCCCTCTGGTCCCCGCCTGAACATGCGGAGAGAGGACAGAGCTGTTCCATATCCCACTGACACTGGCTTCCCACAGTACTCTGGTGTGGGACTCGGCGGTGAACAGAAGAGTGGAAGCCGTGCCCTCAACACAGGCAGCAAACCCGCACCCTTGATGTGGGGGCAGTGGTGCCCAGGACAGCACCTGGGCGTGGGGAAGTGCAATGGGACCTGTGGAGGAGTCAGGGTGGGGGCAGGGGAGAGGTCAGGTCCTGGGGCCCGGGGTTTCTTGCCCATACCCACCCCTGCCTGGCTGAGCCATCCCTGCCATAGGGTGGAAACATGGACAGTGTTGCCTTCTCTGTGCTTCTTCACCAACCCTCAGCACACTGTCCAACCCCTTACCCCCTGCCCGGCTGCTGAAAACCCACAGAAAAAAAAAAAAAAGAAAAAAAAAAAGAAAACCCACAGACCCTCTCCACCTCAGCCCTGCCTGACCCCCAGCCCCCACCTGATCCCCGTCCCCACCTGACCCCAGGCCTGGGTGTTGAGCTGTGATTTCACACAAGCTCCAGAAGCCCCCTCCGTGCCCCCACAGTCAGATCCCACCCCCTCTGGTTACTGAAGGACCTTCTGCTAACAAAACAGAAGTGACTCCTGTAAGCTGGGACAAGTGATGATGCAAACATGCGGTGAGCCGCTCACAGAGGGCTGGAAAACACAGATAGAGATCATCTCTCCTGCGCTGCCCAGTTCTGCAAGCTCCACTTGTCCACGCAGCCTGTGGCTAGGGCTGGGGGGGCGGCTTCCGGAGAGGCTGGGACCAGAAAGCACACGCAGGCACTGACATTTCGCAGACGTCACTCCTGCCTTTTGAGGGGCCCTGCTTGTCAGCCACCATCTCTATGGGCACGTAACCTGGGCCCTTTGATTCCTGTGTGGCTGTAGGTGGCAGCCACTGAAGAACCTTCCTCTCCTGCTCACCCCCAGGCTCCCCAGGGAACATTTTCTGCACAGAGCTGCTCCTGCCCAGCCCACCTTCACCCTTCCACCACAACAAACTACTTCCAGAAGTTTCTCTATCCCTGCTTCCAGAAGAGCCAGCTGGCACATGCACAGTCTGACAAGCATCATTTGTTGGGTATTGATCCCATTTTCCTGGGCCACGGTATACTGCCCGCTTACCAGAGTTGGGGTGACCCTGCACTGCCACAGACCTGTCCCCTTGGTCTTTGAACTGAGCAGTAGACGAAGGTCCAGAACTATTGGTTCTGTGCTTGGAGCGCCTTTACCAGCTGTCCCTCTTGTCCCAGCGCTTGGACACAGGTCCGTGTCTGGGAGCTGAAGGGAGATCTCAGGGCTCTACTGAACCCACCCAAGAGCCCCCTCCTTCCCCTGTAGGACCCGGTTTGCCCCCTGCAGAGGAGTTGTGCATCCTGGGACTTGGAGAATTAAGTCCTGTCATTCCCCTCGGAGAAGGGACAGCTGCCCATGAGACCAGGTACAGACACAGGTCTCAGAGGGCATGAGCACACCTGCAGCCCCGGGGCGTCACCACAGTCACGCTCCTAAGACCCTGGCTCCAGGGAGGCTTCCCGGAGAAGGCAGGGATCCAGAGGCCCTCCGTGTCACATGAGGAAGCCAAAGCTCATAGTGAACTGGAGGCTGAATTCTCTGGTTGGAGAGCTCGGTTGGGGGCTGGCCCTCCCCACCCTCCAGGAGGAGCAGATCTGTTTGGAGAGGTCTGAGTGGGACCTGGCCCAGTGGTGAGAGCAGGGGCCTAAGCAAGCCACCTCTGGCCCAGAGCTTCCAGTGACTAGAGGTTCCATCAATGCCCAGACCTCTCCTAAGATCTGAGGAGGTCTCTGGGTTGGGAGATGTGATGGGGCCCCCCTGGGGCTCTAAGCTGTGAGCAGTGAATCTGCACAGCTACAGAGGTGTGTGTGCTGGGGCTTCATGTGCACCTGGAGCCCAGTTAGACCTTGATGGCCAAGTGAGGGGCTTGTCTCAATCCCTGGAAAGTGGGGAGGCCTCTGGGTGTGGGGCTCTGTGCTGAGCCTCACCAGGTAGGGCCATGATGCCTGTTGATGGGGGCTAGCTGACTAGGGAGGTGGAGATCTTTAAAAGCCTGTGAGGCCCTCCTGAGGAAGCTAGGGGACCCAGCCAGGCACAGTGAGGGAGCAGTCCCTGCACTAGCTCCCCTGTGAGCACTTCCCACCTCAGCATGCTGACGCTTAGCATCTAGCTCCCACAGTTTCTGCTGGTGTCTATCCCTTTAGACCGGACAGATCCACAGGTTTGACTAGAACAGGTTTCTGATCCTCCCCCTTGAAGTGTTGCCCCAGACCTAGCTGGGGGTGGGGGGGCAGGCTGGGGAGGCAGGCTGCTCTGTGTCCCCCCTCCCACATACACATTCAGGGGCATATTTAAATTCTAGGTAGGAGGGATCCCTGGGTGGCGCAGCGGTTTGGCGCCTGCCTTTGGCCCGGGGCACGATCCTGGAGACCTAGGATCGAATCCCACGTCGGGCTCCCGGTGCATGGAGCCTGCTTCTCCCTCTGCCTGTGTCTCTGCCTCTCTCTCTCTCTGTGACTATCATAAATTAAAAAAAAAAAAAAAAAAAAAAAAAAAAAGAAAGAAAAAATTAAAAAAAATTCTAGGTAGGAATTCCTGGACCAAAGTGCAAGGACACTTAGGAACCCCAAAGGTCACCCTCTTTCTGCTTGCTCGCTGCACATGAGTCTCCTGGAGGCCTCCCTCCCTCCGTGATGGTGCTCTGCAGCCTGCCAAGAGACCCCACCTCCCTGAGATACAGCCAGGCTCAGTTGACTTAAATTTTTTCAATTTTTAAAATAATTTAGAGCAGTTTTGGGTTCACACTAAAATTGTGCGGCAGCTGCAGATTTCCCTGGTGCTCCTGCCCCATGCCGGCTCCCACGCCCGGGGTCCTGGGGTGCCTGGTGTGTAACAAGGAGTCCTGCTGCTCAGACAAAGCGGTAAGGACCTGTTGCCGCCCCTCTGGTCACGCAGAGCAGTGTCCTACCCCCCTGCGAGCCGCTAGGTGCAGCCGGCGGGTTCCCTTTCTTCCACTCGGCCCGGGGAGAGGCCCTCGTGGCGGGGCGGGGCGGGGCGGGGCGCGCCGGATGGGGGCGTGGTGGGCCGGCCCCTCAAATCTCCCAGCTCGCTGGGCCGCGGGGGCCATGGGGGCGCGGCGCGCGGGGCTGTGCGGCGTCGTGCTGCTCTGCGCGCTGGGCCTGGGCCGCCCCGGGGCTCCGAGCTGCGGCCCAGGCCGCCTCCTGCGCGGAACAGGGACAGATGCGCGCTGCTGTCGCCCGTGCGCACCGGGTGAGGCGGGTAAGGGCCGGGGAACCGGGGAAGGGGTAAGGGGGCGGGCGCAGGGAGGACCTCTGAGGAGGGGCTGGGGTGTGAGAGCCCTCACCAAGGCGAGTGTTGGGTCCTCCGCGCAGGAAGGCTGTCCCAGCTCCAGCTGAGGGTAAAGGCCACCACTGTCTGCCCAGGTCAGGGTGGCAGCACACTCCCTGCCCCGGCCCTAGCTCTGTGGGAGACAGCAAGTTTGGGGACAAATATTGCAAGGAAGACACCCCAGAGTGTCAGCCTGCCAGAGCCTGGGAATCGAGAAGGGAGGGTCTGAGGGTCCCAAGTCTCAGTGAGGCTTGCAGAGGCAGGCAGCCTGCCCTGAGGGTCATGGCAGCTGGGGGCCGTGCAGGAAGGAGAGGGAGCAGGTCCCTCAGGGGACCCCTTGTCCAGCAGAGATGTGTTCTGGTCACTCCCCCTAGGTGGGAGCAGCTTCAGGGGTTGAGGGACACAGCCAGGCCACATGGGTGGAGGAGCTGGATGCCGAGGAGGCAGACAGCTGGACCAAATGGGGGTCTGAGGGTGGGGAGACTGCCCTTCCCTTTATCATCCCATTCCCCCTGAAGGGCCCCTGGGAGAGCCCTGAGGAGGGAGGGGCTTGGCCCAGCTGCTGAGAGGGCTGGATTTTCTCTTGCTCAGCTGAGAAGGTTTGTCCTGAGCTGGACTGCACGTGTGTCCAGCCAGGGTTCCACTGTGGAGACCCCCAGTGCAAGACCTGCAAGCACCACACTTGCCCCCCTGGCCAGGAGGTACGGCCTCATGGTAAGTCACTGGCAGCTGTGGCCTGAGCAGGACAGTGGGTTAGACCAGGGCCGAGCCAGAGCTCATGGGAGTGGGTGTGTAGCCAGTGCCATGTGGGGGTGGAAGGTACATTCATGTCCTCTGGGCAGGCAGGCACTGGCATCTCTGCTGTTTATTGCTTCAGCCTAAATATGAGTCCCAGCACCCATGCAGCTCTGGGAAGTCCTTCCCTGTCCTAGCCTGGCTTTCTCTCTCCAGAGTTAGGGTATTCTTCAGGGCTGGTTGTGTGAAGTAGTGGAGTGTCCAGGGCTGTCTAGCCCTTAGGCCCTGGCTCTGACCAGGCCCCCAGTCCTCCACGTACCTTAAGCATCTGCATGATGATCTGACAAAACTAGGCCTGCCCCCTGTTGCCCTGTCTGGTGGTCAAGTGTATCCTAGAAGGAGCAGCTCAAATCCTCTTGGGGCTTACTTGGCTGATGGGAAGAGCATAGTGTCACTTGAGCAGCGTTGTGATGTTGGATAGGGCAGGATCTAGGGGCAGCTGGGGCACAAGCCTCACCTGGTCTATCTGGGATCCTCACTGACCTCTTGCCCTCCGGGCTACTGGACCAAGCATGAGGCCTGGCCTGGGTCTTTGCCTGGTTTCCACCCCCACCCCCTCTGGGCTCCCTCACCCTCCAGCCTTCCAGGGGACAGGCCCCTGCACCTCCCTCTGGCCATGTGCCACACAGCTCTCCATCCCCAGATCCCCCAGGGACCTCCACTCAGCTCAGGGTCACAGCCCTGGGGTCTCCCCAAGTCTGCTTCCCCCTCAGATGCCTGCCTGGAATGGGGCATACATGATTTATAACAGGTCTGGGTCTTGCAGGCATCAGAGACCTCAGTCTAGAGGATGAGGTGTGTTGGAGTCATTCCGCTGTAGACTCAGGCCCCAGATGGATCCCATCTCATCCGCCCCAACAAACCTTGGCTGTCTGTCTGTCTCTAGGGAATTTCAATTTTGGCTTTGAGTGTGTCGACTGTGCCGCAGGGACCTTCTCTGGAGGCCAAGAGGGTCGCTGCAAACCCTGGTCAGAGTGAGTCCTGGCAGGACCTTCGGGTGGCCGGGCAGTTCCTGAGGGAGGGGCCTCTCCGATCCTTCCTGGCACGGTGACCCTCGCACAAGTCAGAGGACAGCAGCGTGCGGAGGGGTTGCTCCGGTGGCCATGGGCTGATGGAGGGCTCTGTGTCCGTGTGTCCCAGCTGCTCCCAGTTTGGATATCCTACCACGTTCCCCGGGAACAAGACACACAATGCTGTCTGCAGCCCAGGGCTGCCACCCACCGAGCCGCGTGATCCACTGACCATCGTGCTCCTCACCGTGGCCACCTGCATCCTGGTCCTGAGTGGGACCCAGCTTGTCCTGCACATCTGGCAGCTGAGGGGGCATCGTAGGTGGCCGCCAGGTCAGTGGTCCCCAGGGGTGGGAGGGGTGGGTCCTTGGGCTGCCTGCTGACTGAAGCTGCTTTGCAGAGACCCAGCTGCTCCTGGAGACACGGCCGCCAGCAGAGGACACCTGCAGCTGCCAGTTCCCTGAGGAAGAGCGGGGGGAGCAGCTGTCGCCAGACAAAGGCCAGCTAAGGGACCTGTGGGTGTGAGGCCTGGCTGTCCTCTGCTGCTGCAGACTCGGAGCTGGCCCACCCAGGAAGCACCCTGGGTGGACCCTTGGGAGCCAGGGCTCCTACCCTGCCATGGGGCCCCAGCTCTGGGCCTGGCCCTGCTCCCCTCGATGGCGGAAGTGGGTGGGGGGTGGTGACCGTGACCCATCCCCCAGACCTTGCAGAAGAGACAGCAGCTGTGCCAGACCCCACAGGAGATACAGACACAGCCATGACTGCCTCCCTCCCTTGCTGGCCCTGTCTGGGGCCCCCGGCTCCCAGGACAGGAGGCTGTGCCCCAGTGCTGGACCTGGCTGCCGGCAGCGCTTAATAAACACTTGTGTAGCGACCCAAGTGGATGTGTTCTGGGGTCGGGGGACAGGGAGACAAGGCCTCCCTGACTAGAAGCCCCTCTCCCCCCTCCTCATCTGCTTCCAGCCTAGGCGGGGCTGGGGGTGGGGGGCAGCTCTCAGGGCCATTCTCGTCCTGGACACAAGCACTTAGCAGGGACCATGGGACTTGGAAGGCTTCTTGGAGGAAGGGCACCATGATGGATACTTGTCCTGCGTGCCTTTTCACGGCTCTTTGGAAACCCCTCCCCTGGCAATCTGCTCAGCACACTGGGACCATTAGATTCTGTGTCTGGTCTCTGGCCTGCTTCTGCTCCGGACTCTGGGTCCTGGGCTGCTCACACAGCCTACTGGCTCCTGCAGGGGGCCTTTCCTTGTGTCATTCACCCCCAAGTCCCAGACGAGGTCTACGCCCAGCACGTCGTGGTCTGGAGGGTGACCTCCCAGTAACCTGCCTTTGGCCTGCACCCTTTCTCCAAGTCTCACTGCTTACCTCCCTCCACCACCTCCCCAGACCCTTGTCCCTTGGGGCATGTTCTAGGCTCCCGCTCGTGGGAACTGAGCAGTGTTCTTTCCCGCACCTGGAGACTTTGATAAAAAAATCCTTGACACAGCGGTCCTGGGTGTGGAAGGTAGGCCCCTGGAGGCTGGTCTCGGCAGCAGCACCCTGCAGGTGCCAGCACACCCAGCCACCTGCCCGAAGTCAGTGCTCCAACAACCCCTACACCCCTCTCCTGCCTGTAGCTACCCAGAAACATCCCCTGACTCATTGTCCCAACAGGCATCAAGGAGGTGGTGAAGAGCTCTGGAAGCATCGTGTCTAGGGCATCACCTGTGTCCCCACCCCACTTCAGCATGGCACATCCTGCTTCTACCCCTGGAGGGTGGGGTGTGAACAACTGCTTTATGATTTTACTCATACTGGAAGCCCTCATCCTCTCCATGCCTGCTGGATCCCGGGCTCATCCCTGGCTGGATGTCAGGGGACAGTGGAAGACAGCACTGGCAAAGCCAGTGAAGTGCATTCTAGGAGAGCCCCCAGCAAACTTCTCTGGGACCTGCCGGCCACACTCCTGGCCACTCTTGGGTCTCCAGGCCAGGTTTCCTGCCCTGCCCACCCCTTACCCACCCTGCTTTGGGAAGCCAGCTCTCCTCTGGGCTTGCTCTTGTCACCTGTGTCACTTGACAGTCTCACTCCCATGGATGGGGCACATGGGATGCTCACAGCTGCCTAGGACCTTCTATAGTGGCTGGCTCAGGCTGCCCCAGGGCAAAGGGTTCCCCAACAATGGCTCAGCTGTCCCCAGTGGTGGTTGGGGAGAGGAGGCAGGTCATCTGCACTCACAGACCTTCCTGAGAAACCACTCTGGCCTGCACACACCCAAGTCCCGAGGGACCTCTCTGTTGGCTGACTCAGCATGGAAACTCCCCGGGGGGGGGTCCCATGTGGGGTGGTAGCACCCTGACGTCAGTATGGGGGCGGCACAGAGCAGGGTGGGAGATTCCAAGGCCCAGGTGGAGAATGGGGAGGAGGCTAGATTCAGGGGGGCTGGGCAGGAGGGGTCTGGCCCTGAGGATCTCAGGGTTTTGGGGAGGGCTGGATCGGCCCCCTTCTCTCTGTCCCTCCGCCACAGCACCTCACAGAGATGCCCCCATCCCTCATCCCAGCTTGGGGCACAGGGGCTGTAGAGTCAGGAGGAGAACCCAGAGCATGGCTGTGCAGAGGTACCACTAGGGGTTTTAGATGGGAGAGGACTGACCAGACCCAAGGTCTAGGGGACG
Organism: Canis lupus baileyi; assembly: GCF_048164855.1. Classification (NCBI taxonomy): domain Eukaryota; kingdom Metazoa; phylum Chordata; class Mammalia; order Carnivora; family Canidae; genus Canis; species Canis lupus. The sequence goes on from NC_132840.1 coordinate 32,566,164, forward strand.
GAAGTGTGGGTGGGTGGGTGTTGGAGGGGGCAATGCCTGGGGCAGGGTGGGCCGAGGGGTGGACCTGGCGTAAGGGGCTGTAGGGGCTCCTGTGCCCTCCTACTCAGCCCAGCTCCCCGGCATGGAGGCAGGTGCATGCCCAGCAGCAGAGCCTGACAGGCCGCCTGACCTCCTGGCTCACTGAGCCCCAACAGAGACCCCCCCAGGAAACCCTGCCCCGCCAGCTCTAGGCACCTGACTGCTTCCTCTGGAAACCCCCACTCTACGGAACAGCTCTTTAGCTGTTCTGGAAAACCGCAGCTCCTCCGCTCCGGCTGGGAGTCCACGGTGTCTAGTTAAACCTCAGATAAGGGCCTGAAGGCCGCCGTGGTTCTCAGAAGTGCTTCCTGCCACAGTCGCCCCCTGCTCCTCACCCCTCCACTTGCTGGAAAAGGCCCCTGCCTCTTCCTTTACTGAGATCTGGACCCGGCCAGTGTGGGTCACCCTCGGCTGGACACCCATCTGAGATGGAACTGGACACTGGCCCCTCTCAGCCCCAGCCCTGCCACAGCTGCAGGGAGCTGTCCGAAGGCAGGTGGTGCCTGGCTGCCCCCAGGCACGTTGATAATTTAGGTTCATGATGCCAGGCCTGACCATGCTGGGGCTTTGACAGGATGTGCGGCCATCACTCATGGCCACCTCCTGCACCTCGTGGTTTCCTGAACATTCAGGAGCAAGCAGTCTTCTTCCAGTGGGGCTGAAGTCTGAGGCTTCTGGAGGGGTTACCCCTGTGGCCCCTGTGGCAGTTTCACCAAGTGGCTGTGCTGGGGGTGGAGATAGAGTCACCTCCACCCCCGCGTGTCTCATGTTTCCAGGAAGCTTCTGGAGTTGAGATGCTTTCCAGAGATGCTGATTCGGGGCAGTGCTGCTCCAGACCCCTTTCTCAGACACACATTCCACAGGAGATGGGCTTCGGGGGGTGCAGGGGAAGGTCCTCTGAGTCCTTGGGGCTCCTTGGGACCTTTATCTGAATCAGACCTGTGGCTGCTAGAAGGTGCTCAGCAGACCCGGCACTGTGTCCACCAGAGGCTGAAGGAAGCCCCAGTGGGTGCCAAGGTGGGGCCTGTGCCGGGCAGTCCCCCCGATGGATGCAGCAATGATGGGGGTCCCTGAGTGGTGCCCTGGTGAGAGCAGAAGGCACTGCTTGAGTTTCCCACCTATCGGTAGGACCCTAGGACTCAGCCTTGGAGGGGGAAAAGGGGAGAGGCAAGGAGGGAGTGTGGGTGAGGGGGGCGGGGGAGATACTTAGCTTCCAGGAGCCTGTATTCACCTTGAATTGCAAACTCCAGCAGCGGTGCTGGCAGCCCTGTCTGAGGCACTAGGGAAGCTGTCCCTCCCGTGCTTCTGGGGCAGGCTCCTTGAGCCCCTGAAGGCGTCCTGAGCCCCTCTTCTGTGTCTGCTGCCCATCTGTGTCATTTGAATCCTGGGATCCACCTCGTACCTCCAGGTGTTTGGAGGTACACGGCACCCCAAACTCCGTATCTGGCCTTTTTCTCCCTGGTAGTCCTTACAGTTCTGGCTGGAAAGGGCACTTCAGGGCCAAGTGTGAGCTGAGTGGGGCCCAGACAGTGGGCAGATGGAGGGCAGGGGTGTAGCCATCACCTCTGGGTGTTTGAACAGCAGTGATTTTTTTTTAAAGATTTTATTTATTCATGAAAGACGCAGAGAGGGAGAGAGGGAGAGAGAGAGAGAGAGAGGCAGGCTCAGAGACGTAGGCAGAGGGAGAAGCAGGCTCCATGCAGGGAGCCCGAACTGGGACTCGATCCTGGGTCTCCAGGATCACACCCTGGGCTGAAGGCGGTGCTAAACTGCTGAGCCACCTGGGCTGCCCAACAGCAGTGATTCTTGGGAAACTTCATTTATTGACACTTGGGCTCTCAGGGGGTGCCAGGGACCCCAGAGCAACAAATAGGCCTTTTGGGGAGCCCCGGGAGGAGGCTCAGTTAGGACAAGGCAAGCTGTTCTGCTAAGGTGCACTTCTCTTCACATTGCACCCACTTAGGGCCTGGGATTATGGAGGCAGCAGGAAAAGGAAGCGTGTCACAGAGGCCTCAGGCCACTCTGTGAGCTCTGCATGGCCAGGTGAACGGCTCCACTGTGGCAGGGAGGAGAGCCGGAACGCTCTGGGAAAGCACCAATGAGCCACATCAAGAACTGAGAGATAATGTGGAGGGCAGGGGACCTGTAGGCAGGGGTTTGCAGGGTGGATGGGGTGTCCAGAAAGGGTAGGGTACAGAAGCCTGGGTGTGTGTAGGGGGAGCGTATCAGGAAATGTGTAGTAGCCTGAATGCTAGCAGGGCACACAGCCCTGACCCCAAAGGTGTGTGTATCTTACAAAGACCTGGGTGTACTCAGCTTGGCCCAGGCAGCCACTGAACCCCCACCCCAAAGGAGGCTAGTTTTCTTCCTTCCCCAGCCTTTTGATGGCAGAGCCAACAGACCCAGCTGCACAGCAGGCAATGGCTGAGCTTGGCCAGCTGTGAGGATTGATCACCAGATGTGCTGGGAGGGGACCTAGGGTCCCTAGGCACATGGTGACAAGTGCTTCTTGACTTTGGTCTGGGGGCCCCATATTCCAGGCCACAGCAGCAAGATCATGTGTGTGGGGGGGTGGGGGGTGGAGGAAATGGGGGGTGGGGTGGAGTGAGGGGTACAACAGGGGTGGGGTGGGTGGTTTGTGAATGATGGACAGGTGAGTCCCTGGCCCCAGGCCTGCTGCCTGGCCTGAGCAACCGCCCGGTGCATAGTGCCCTCTAGTGGTACTGTGACTTCTGACTTCCGGCCCCCCCCCCCCATCTGGACAACAGACCCCTGTTGACCCCAGGTCCCACCAGCACTCCGAGGCAGGACAGAGAATGGGTTCCAGCCAGTCAGAAGGAGGGCATTTGTGAGCTGGGGAAACTATTTGGAGAGGTGAGGGCAGGGGAAAGAAAGGGAGCAAATGAGGAGTTGTGCAAGCTGGCCAGGAGGTGGGGTGGTGGGTGGGGGGCAGAGGTGGAGAAGGCATTATGACTGGCCCTGGACACAGTGGTGGCAGGAGGCTTAGACACGTCAGAGGCCCTGCATCTCCCTGTGGCCTTAGGGCTGGGCCCAGGAGGAATGGGGACACCTGAAGCCATGCAGGGACTGGCCAGGGTAGGGCCAGTGCTGGTTGAGCTCGTTCTTCAGGGCTGTGCTGCCATGGCCACGTCCCCTCACCCATGGCCTAGGTCCTCCAGGCCTCAGTGTCTGGCCTTTGGGAAAGTTAGGGGCGGTGGCGGCAGTGGGGAGCGGAGCCCAAGCGCTATGCAGGCCCCTGAGAGGGGCGATGCCCTGAGGGGTGAGGGCAGCCCCAGGGGCAGCCTCTGTGGGTGTGAGCGAGTTCTCCCCTCCATGGGCATCCAGACCCTCTCCTGGGGATCACAGAGTCAGGCAGCAGGGATCGCGGGAGTTGTGGGGCTGCAGGAGGGTCCCAGTAAGTGAGGGACACGGGGTGGTCTGGAGGAGCCCTGAAACTGCTGACTCTCCCGGATAGAGGCAGCCCCATGAGGGCAGAGGCGGCGGCTGTGGGGAGCTCATCACCTCCAGCAGCCCCCTCCCCCGAGGACAGAGGGCAGGACGCTGGGTCCAGGGGAGCCCCCGCGGGAGCGCCTGGGGCCATCCATCGGCGCAGAGGCCCGTCTCTAACAAAGTAGTCTTTATAAGTCCCGAGGGGGCGCTGGTGGCCCGGCGCTAGGAGCCGCGGTGGCCCGCGCTCCTGCGCTCCTCGCGCTCCTCCTCCGCCAGCCGCGCGCAGGGCTCAGGCGCCGGGTCCGCGCTCTGGGCGCCGTCCGGGCCCAGGCCGGGTGCCCGGGGCCTCTGCTCCGAGTGGGGCCGCCCGTGCGCGCCGCGGGGGCTCCGGGGCAGCGCGGGCCTGCGAGCGCCCGGCCTGTCTGCGGCGCGGGTCGGAGGTGGCGCCGAGCAGTCGGCCTCGCACGCGGCCCGGGGCGGCGGGGGCCGGAGGGCGCTGCGGGAGCCCCCCAGGCGCGGCCACAGGTCTGTCTCACCGTTGTGCAGGAGCACGAAGCGGCGCTGTGAGAGCAGAGGCAGCATCTTCTGGTTGCGCAGGCTCTTCTGGAAGGTCTCCAATGCCAGGTCTGGGGGAGGGGGTGAGTGGGGGCATTGTTGGAGGGGACGGGGAGGGGCGTCACGGTTCGGGGCTGGGGCGGAGGTTCTGCACGCAGAGGAGGTGAGGGAGCGGGTGGAGATCAGGTGCGGTAGGCACCCGGGTAGTGGGGAGGTCCGGCAGGGGTGCCTTTCTTCTGTGGGGCCCGAGGGCATCGGAGAGCTAAGCTTGTGGGCACCTGAATTTGGGAAGAGAGTGGGATGGCACATCCAAGGCTGGGCAAACTGCCTGCTGGAGGTTTGTAGGGGCTGCACAAGGGCCTCACCCAGGGTCTCCACGATCACGCCTGGAATCACCTCCTTCAGGACTTCACAGTTGGTGTGCAGAGCGGGGTTGGAGTTCATCTCCAGCAGCCACACCTGGCCCAACACTGGTTAGCATCCGTCCCCACACATCACCTGGCCAACAGGAGGCTGAGGCCCTGGCCCCCATAAGGCCTAGTGATCCCAGGCAGTCCACTTCTTTTGTGTGGCCTCACTCCTATTTGCTCAGGGGGCTAAGGCTCTTGCTGGGCCTGCAGGATCTTGGGGAGGGGGGTTTGGGGGTGTGTGTCTGACTGCAGACTCCACCCCATGGGCTTGTCTGAGGGGTTTGGGTATAGACAGGTGGCCCCTGCCTCCTTGCACCTGCCTACCAAAGCCCACTTGCCCCAGGAAACCTCAGCGGTACCTTGAAGTTCTCATCAATCAAGAAGTCACAGCCAATGAGGTCGAAGTAACCCAGCTTGCAGTGGAGCTTGGCCTTGACAGCCTGGAAGCAGTGGGCCATGATCTGCTGCATCCGCTTCTGTGAGTGGAGCAGGGAGGGGGTGACTGGATGTCACCCCTTGATTATACCTCCCAGGCCTGAGCAGCCACAGCCACACCCCTCACTTGCGCTCCCATCTGTGCCCCCTCACCTGTGCTCCCACCTATGCCCTCACCTCACCTGCATAGCTACACCTGCTCACACTTTCACACTGAGTCACAGGCTCACAGCTAGAAACTCATTCACTCTTGTTTTATCCCTGCAGCAAACATGTGGAGCTCCTCCCTCATGGCAGGTACCGGAGATATGAACGGAGAGAACTTTGAGCAGCTCAGTTGTAGCAGGAGAGATAGAAAACAAATGTGATACATGAGTCACTGCATAGTTTGTGCAGCATATCAAGCAATAAGTGCTGATGAAGAACATGAAGTGGGGTTAGGTGTTGGGAGGGTTCTGAGGTGGTTGTTGTAAAAAGGGCATGGGGTATTGGTCTCATTGAGGAAATAGTGATCGGACTGAAGACTGAATGGAAAGTCTGTGAGGTAGGGGATGGGGAATTTGGGGGAAGAGCAACAGCTGTAAGTGTGAGCATGCCCAAGGTATTGGGGAAACAGTGAGGCTGCTGGGGCTGTAGCAAGCTGGAGGGGCAGCAGGAAATGAGTCCAAAGTGGTGCCAGTCACATCATGGGGGCATGGGAACCACCTTCTTTTAAGGCTGATATCAGAGCTGCTGGGAGGTGGACCAGAGGAGGGGCATAACTAATTCATGCCCTAATAGAGTCTACTGGCTGCTGTGCTGAGAGAAATGGAGGGGACATGAGGAAGATGCAATTATCTACCTACCTTAAGCAGGTAGAGCTGATGGGCTGGATTCTGAATATACTTTGAGGTAGAGCTAACCTGATTGGTTTATGAATGGGTTATGAGCCTCAGAGTTCTCCCTAAGTGTTTGGTCTGAGACTCTGGAAGGATGAAGTCCCCCATCAACTGAGAAGAGAAGGAGAACCATGGAGTCTGGGAGGCTTATGAGCTTGCAGATGGGGTGTTGATAGGCCCTGGGATATAAGGCTCAAGTTCAGGAGAGAGGTCAGGGCTAGATGTTTAATTGTGGAGCCAAGAGACTTTCATCACCAATGGGTGCAGATAAAGAGCAGAGCCCTAGGCCTCCAGAGAGCAGTAGCTGGGACATGGGGGGCCAGCACAGGGGGCCAAGAGGGAGTGGGCAAGGTCCTGGAAGCCATAGGGAAAGAATACCGGAGAATGAACAGTTGTGTCCAAATTGGCTGACAGATGGGACAAAGAGGACTGGGAACTGACGTCTGGGTTTGGCAACATGGAGGTCACTTGTGACATCAGTGAGTGTTTCAGTGGCACCCTAGGAAGAAGCCTCATCGGAGTGGGTCAAGGGCTCAGCAAAATGGCAGAGGAAGGACATCTGAAAATAAATCACTCCATGAAAGTCACACACACACACACACACACACACACACACACACACAAGAACCTGCAAAAGTAATCAGAATCAACTGTTTCAGAACTCTGGAAATTAATCAAAGGCTTACAACAAACTGAGTAGTGCTTACAAAAGAAAAATCTTGCGGTGCCTGGGTGGCTCAGTTGGTTAAGTGTCTGCCTTTGGCTTGGCTTGTGATCCCAGGCTCCTGGGATCAAGTCCCACATTGGGCTCCCTGCTCAAAGGGGAGCCTGCTTTTCCCTCTTCCACTTGCCCTGCTTATGCTTTCTGTCAAATAAATAAAATCTTTAAAAAGAGAAAAATCTTGAATCTTGGTAAGAAGAGCAAGCTTTGTAGCATTTTAACTTGCCATAATTTTATCCCCTACTTCCTAGCTCAGTGCTAGACTTGAAAAAAGTCTAAATTCTCAGTACTGGAGATGACAGAATGTACTTGATTTGCAAAGAATTGTAGCTATTTGTTGTGTGCTTTCTGCTGGCCCCCAGAAGACCTCACTTGAAAATAACTAAAGAAGAATATGAGAATGATTTCTTATCAAATAGAGTATCAGTGAAGAGACGGAAATTATAAAAGGAAACTACAAAGAATTTCTGGATTTAAAAAGTATAGTAAACGGGCAGCCTGGGTGGCTCAGCGGTTGAGTGCCTGCCTTTGGCCCAGGGCGTGATCCTGGAGACCTGGGATTGAGTCCCACATTGGGCCCCCTGCATGGAGCCTGCTTCTCCCTTTGCCTCTCTCTGTCTCTCATGAACATATAAATTAAATCTTAAAAAAAAGAGAAGTATAATAAATGAAAAATGGAATTCACTAGAGGAACTTAATAGTAGATTTGAATTGTTTGAAGATAGGTCAATTGAGATTATCCAGTCTGAGGAACAGAAAAAAGGAATGAAGAAAAGTAAACAAAGCTACAGAGACTTGTAAGACACCATCAAGCAGACCAACATAGATAATGGGAGTCCCAGAAGAAGAGAGTCACAGGCAGGAAGAATAGTTGAAGAAATAATGGTAGAAAACTTTCCAAATTTGATTTAAAAAAAAAAATAGTCTATACACCCAAGAAGGTCAGTGAGCTCCAGTTAGGATAAACGCAGAGATCCACTATACCATAAGCAAACTTTCAAAAGACAGACTATTGAAATCAAGAGAGAAGTGATGAGTCACAAGGGATCCTTGACAGGATACACAGCCAACTTCTCATCAGAAACCATGGATTCCAGAGGACATGGGATGACATATTCAGAGGCTGAAAGGAAAAGCTGTTATCCAGGGATTCTATATCTGGCAAAACTATTCTTCAGAAATGAAGCAGAAATCAAGACGTTCCTAGATTTTAAAAACCAGAGGTTATCACTAGTAGAACTGCCTTAGGGTCCTTTCAAGCTGAAATGAAAGGACACTAGATGATAAATTGAATTCACATGAAAAAATAAAGAGCATAGTTAAATTTAAAAGCCATATATACATGAATTTTTGGTAATTCTTTTTTTCTTTTATTTAAAAAACAACTCAATAAAGTAAAAATTATAAATCAATGTTGATGGCCACACAATATATAGAGCTGTAATTTGTGACAGTAACAGATAAAGGGAGGGAAAGAACTATATAGGAACAAGGTTTTTTTTTTTTTAATACTATGGATATTAACATGGTATTAATTGAAACTAAATTGATATAAATTAAGATTTTAATGGTAATCCTCAGGGCAACAACAAAGAATAATTAAAAGTGGAACAATGGAAAGAGGTATATCATGCAAACAGTATCAAAAGAGCTGGAATGGCTTTACTAATATCAGAGAAAATAAAGAAAAGGACACTGTAAAATGATAGATCCAGAAGATGTAATAATTGTAAACATACGTGCACCTATCAACAGAGCCTCAATATACATGAAGCAAAAACAGAATTGAAGGACAAAATGGACAATTCAATAATAATAGTTGGAGACTTCAATACCCCACTTTCAGTGTTGAATAGAACGTTTAAACTGAAGATGAACAGGAAAGAGAAAACTCAAACAGCAGTGTAAACCAAGTAGACCTTAACAGACATCTACAGAACACTCCTTCCACAATAGCAGAATGCATATTCTTCTCAAGTGCACATTGACTATTCTCCAGGACAGACAATATGTTGGGACATACAGCAAGTTTCAATGATTATGGAAGGGTGCATATCACACCAAGTATTTGCTCTGACCACAATGGAATGAAATTGAAAATCAACAAGAGAGGGCAGCCTGAGTGACTCAGCGGTTTAGCACTGCCTTCAGCCCAGGGCGTGATCCTGGAGACCCAGGGTCGAGTCCCATGTCAGGCTTCCTGCATGGAACCTGCTTCTCCCTCTGCCTATGTCTCTGCCCCCACCCCCCGTGTCTCTCATGAATAAATAAACAAAATCTTTAAAAAAAAATCAACGAGACGGAGAATTGGAAAATTTACAAGTCTGCGGAAATTAAACAGCACACTCTTTAGTAACAAATGAAATGAAAATAGAACATACAAAATCTCATGCAATCCGGTAAAATCAGTTCTTAGGGGGAAATTTATGGCTGTAAACACATATAAAAAAAAAGAGATCTCAAATCAATAACCTAGCTTTTAACCCTAATAAATTAGAAAAAGAAGAGAAAATCCAAAGCAAGCAGAAGGAAGGAAAATAATAAAGATTAGAGTGGCTACAAATGAAATAGAGAATAGAAAAACCACGGAGAAAATAGATGAAACCAAAAGCTGATTCATTGAAAAGACTGACAAAACAGACATACTCTTAGCTAGATTGACCAAGAAAATGAAGACTCAAGAAATCAAGAAAGAAAGACCTTATGTGGAGACGAAAATAATTATAAAAATGATTATAATTGTTCATAGGATGCTATGCCAAGCAAATTAGATAACTTGAAAGAAATGGACAAAGTAACAAGCTTGACCCAATAAGAAATAGAAAATCTGAATAACTTATAACAAGTAAAAGTTGAATTAGTCATTCAAAAAACCTTCCCACAAAGAAAAGCCCAGGAGAAGGTGGCTTCACTGGTGAATTCTTCCAAACATTGAAAGAATTAACAGTAACCTTTCACAAGCTTTCCAAAAAACAGAAGAAAAGAAACACACCTCAAACCAGACAAACATGCAAGAGAGTGCTATAGACCAATACTGCTTATGTGTGTAGACCAAAAATACTCATTGAAGTACTAGCAAATTAAATCCAGTAGCATATTTAAAGGTTAATATATCACTTCTGAGTTTGATTTATGCCAGAAATGCAAGAGTAATACAGGAAAATCAGTCAATGTAATACAACACATTCATAGAATGGATGAAGCAAGAGCTATCAAAACAGTGTGTGCTGGCACACACAGCAATGGGATAGAATTGATAGAAATAAACCCAGACATACCTAATCAATTAATTTTCGTTAATGTGCCAAGGACAGTCTCTTTGACAAGTGGTGCAGGAAAGCTGGACATCCACACACAAAAGAATAAAGTTCAGTCCCTCACACCATATGCAAAAATTAACTCAAAATGAGGCAATGACCTAACTGTAAGAGCTAAAATGGTAATACTTTTCGAAGAAAACACAGATACAAATCTCTATGACTTTGGATTTGGCAATGGATTTTTAGATATGAAATTGAAGGTATGAATAACAAAGAAAAAATAGATGAATTGGGTGTCTTCAAAATTGAAAACTTTTGTGGAAGGAAAAGGACATTATCAAAAAAGTGAAAAGATAACTCACAGAATGGGGAAAATATATGCAAATCACATTTTTGATAAGGGTCTAGTATCTGGAATCTGTAAAAAGCTCTTATAGCCTAACAAAGAAAAATGGACAAATGATCTGAATAGACATTTTTCTAAAACAGACTTACAAATGGCCAATAAGCATGTGAGAAAATGCCCAACATGATCATTAGGGAAATGTAAATCAAAACCATCATGAGATACCACTTCACACCCACTGGATGACTAAAGAGGAAGGAAGGAAGGGAGGGAGGGAGGGAGGGAAAAAACCAAGTGTTGGTGAGAATATGGAGAAATTGTACCCTTCTACATCACTGGTGGGAATGTGAAATATGGCAGCCCCTATGGAAAACAGTTGGCAGTTCCTCAAAATGTTAAACATAAGTTACCACGTTACCTCACAGTAGCATTCCTAGCTATGTATCCAAGAGAACTGAAACTATGTTCATGCAAAAACTTGCACATGAATATTCACAGCAGCATTACTCATAATAGACAAAAAATGGGAGCAACCTATGTCCATCATCAGGTGACAAATGTTTATCCAAACAAATTGTACATCCCTATGATGAAATATTACTGAGTCACAAAAAGGAATGGAGTACTGACATATGCAGGAAAGGCCACATATTGTATGATTCCATTATTATGAAATGTCCAGAATTGGGGGAGATGATGGGGAGTGTCTGATAATGGGTGTGGCCCTTTCTGTTTGACGATCCAGGTGGTGATCATAGCACAACTTTGTGAATATACTAAAAATTCCTGAACTGCACACTTTAAAATGGTGAATTTCATGTTGTGTAAATTATCAAGGGTGGGAGGAGAGGGAAGGAGTGGAGAGGAGGGGGGAGGAGGAGGGAGGGAAGGAAGAAGTGGGGAGGGCGGGTAACTGGCGACTCCTTCGAGAGGCCAGCTGCCATACTCAGAAGCTCACATGCAGAGACACACTTGACACACACTAGCACAGACACAACCCCCAGGACTGTCTGAGCACCTTGTGTCCAGTGGCCTTGCCGCCCCGACCATAAGGGGTCTTGACCCTGAGCCCCCTCCCACAGGCTGGTGTTGGGGAGAAGCACACAAACCGTGAAGGTGGTGAAGACCCAGTCTCTGGGGAGCCCCTTGGTCTTCCTAAACTTGTCATTGATGTGGCGGTTGAGGCGGTCCATGCTCCACACTGTGTCCTCTTTGAGCAGCACGTACAGGGGGCTCTTCTTCTGCATAAACTGAGGGGAGTACAGCACCTGGAGACCACCATCCCAGGATGCCCAGACCCTCCAGTGACCCTCTCAACCACCAAGTCTCCCACAGATCCTCCTGGAAGGCCCCATATGGACCCTTCTCATTAAGAACTTTCCATAGAAACCTCTGCCCACAGGGGTCTCTTTGCTGAGCTCCTCATGGAGACCCCTCCCAACTGCACTTCCCAGGCTCCACCTCTACCCAGGGCCCACCTGGCTCCACCCTTCCCCTCCATGACCACACCCCACCGTGACCTCTCAGGGCCTGGTCCTGCCCTAATTGTGCCCACTCTTTGTCCATCCCTGAACCCATCTCCCCAGAGAAGGCCTGGCGTCCAGCGGCCTCTCACCATCAAAGAGAGTGGGCCACTTCTGGGTCTGAGCTTCTGCCCATACCTGAACTCTTCTCTGTGTTCCAAGCAATGGTTGTGTCCCCAGGCTGCAGAGACGGCCCTCATCTATGGGCTACCCTTACCTGGTTAGTCAGGTGGCCACTGAGATCGCTGGAGTGGGGGTCATAAAGGCTGAGGGTGAGGCGGGCGTAGCCATGGCCAAAGAAGACCATGTAGGGCATGGCGCAGGCAATGAGCAGGTAGGAGCGCACATCAAACTTCTTCCCATCCAGTAGCAGTGGATTCTGGATGTACCTGGGGGGACGCATGGGGGTTGAGTACATGGCCAGCCTAGTTTGTATTCCCTTGCCCTCACTTGGGCCTAGACCACTTCCTCAGCACCAGTTGTCCCGGGTGTGATCTGTGGGCCCTTTCTTCTGAAGGGACATTTCTGAGCCTGAACAGCTCAGGGAATTGGGAGGGAAGACCTGGCCCCTGAATCTCAGCCCTCTGCACATGTCTGAGGTGCCCCAAGGTGCGGTTTTCACTAGATGCCCTGAGGGTGGGAGCAGACTGGGCCCCGTGGGCAGGGAGGACTGCCTGGAAGACGGAGCAAGGGAGGGGTGGTCAGCTCTGGCTCCAGGCCTGACGGCTGGGGCTGGCTGGGCTGGGGTTGGGGGAGACGCTGGCCTTCCTGCAGGACAGAGAGGCAGGGCCCAGGCTTGGCCTATGTCCAGGAACCTGTGTGTGTGTGTGTGTGTGTGTGTGTGTGTGTGTATAGAGGGGCAGGCATCTCCTCTGCAACCTGGACAAGATGTGACACCCTCACCTCTGCTGGCTATACAGACAGCCCCATTCCATGACCAAGGACTCCTCTATGGGCCCTGTGGTCCCCCCAGCCCTCCCAGGCACCAGAGGGGCGCATGGTCAGCCCCAGCCTGAATGTCACCTTTGCACGACCCGCGCCTGAGGCGCCCTGAATGGCATCTTGCGGTAGATGGGGTCGTCCTCGATGCTCTGGGCCTTGACTTGCAGAGCAGCGACCTCCTCCTGGTTCCGGAGCAGAAAGATGCCTTTGCCCTGGTTGGAGGCAGTGGGCTTGCAGATCCATATCTGATTTTCTGTAGGAACAGCTGCGTGAGCTCCAGGTTAGCCTCGCCCCACTCTGACCACGCCTGTCACGGCCCTGGCCACGCCCCGGGGTGACCACACCCATGCTCCAACTGCCCTCCAGGCCATGGTCCCGCCCCTCCCCCCGGCTCCACCCTTCCCCTCCATGGCCACGACCCCCGTGACCTCGCAGGGTCCTGCCCTGCCCTAATCCTGCCTGGTCCTTGTCCATCCCTGAACCCATCTCCCCAGAGCAGGCCTGGCGTCCAGCCTCCTCTCACCATCAAAGAGGGTGAAAAAAGCCTCTCTGTCATCCCTGATGTCCAGACGGTAGGTCTCTGGGAAAAATTCTTCCATTTTCAGGACCCTAGGGGAGCAGGGAGGTGGGGTGGGGTCGAAGGGCGGGCTGTCCCCTCCCCCCAGCTAGGCCAGCCAGCCTCACTAGGGGACTGACCTGCGGGAGCAGGGGGACAGTATCCATGGGAAAGCTGGTTGCCTCTGCCCCACAAGCCAACGCCTGCACCTGCTGTTCCCTTGCCAGGAGCAGTGTTTTCTGGGTCCTTGTAACCTGGCCTCTCTACAGGCTGTAGGCTGCCTCACCCACACCCTGGCCCCTCTCCCACCTCACCGGTGCACTCCAACCCACACCGGCTCAGGCACTGTGAGCGGACAGTTGAGAGCTGTGTCCCCAGGCCAGGACGGTGTCCAGCATGCAGTGAGTGGTCTGCATAGGTCCCTGAACATGCTTGCCTAGTCCACACCTCATCCTCTGTCTTAGGGGTGCCCTTAACCCCTTGTCGTTGACCATCAGGCCATCCTTCCATCTAGGGCGGAATGGCTCAGCATCTACCTCTGTGGCCAGAGGTGTTCTGGGCTGTTCCATGTAAGCTCCTCAAGGAAAAATGCTGCGTCCTTTCTAGATCTGTACCCCAGGGGGGACACAGTTCCTGGCCTGAGTGGCTACTTAGTAGTGTATGGAGAATGGATTGGTGGGTGTCTGGAGAAGTGAATAGATGGCGATGTGGATAGGTGGGTAGTTGTATAAATGGATTTTGGAAGTAGGTAGATGGGCCAGTGTTCCGGTAGATAGATGCCTGGAGGGAGTAGACTAGAGTTGTTGAAATGGGTAGTTGTTGAAATAGGTGGATAGCTGGATATGTACAGGTAAAGGTGATGTCATGGATGGCCGGGTAAGCAGGTAGGCTGCCTGCCTGGTGGGGGTGGACGGGGAGGCAGATTAGTGGACAGTTGTTCATGCACAACTGTGTGGTGGGTATGGGAGGATTGGGGGAACAGTTGTGGGTGGGTGGACGACAGTGGGTGTGTGTACAGATCACTGGGTGGTCCATGGGGGTAGGTAGATGCAGTGGATGGCAGGCAAGGAGACAGAACGGTGAGTGGATGGATTCCAGGGAGGGTCAGGACCAGTGACGGACCTGTTGGATGGGGTGCATATGGAGCCTAGAAGAGGACAGTGAATGGGTTCATGGGACAGGGTATGTGGACGACGTATTATTGCTCTGAAGGACACAGGGATATGTGGTGGGTTGATGGTGGGTGCCCTGGGGGACGAGGGCAGGCTTACTTGGCCTGGGCACATAGTGATGTCTTGTGGATCTTGTTCACAACCCTTGAGTATTCCCTCAGGGCACTGAGCAGCCCGATCTTGGTGGTGAGGAGCTTGTTGTTCGGAATCTGGTACAGCAGCTGCTCACCTGATACGGCAAAGTCCTGGCTGGCATGCAGCGCTGTGGGCCAGGGCTGCCCAGGCCACCACAGCCTCCCACCATGGCCTCCACCTCCCAGAATGGAAGACAATGGCATCCCTTTGCCCCTGGTTCAGGACCAGAAGGATTTTGCTGGCTGCAGGCCAGAGCCCGTGGCCCCTCCCCTGCTACCTTCCCGGAAGCTGTAGTAGTTGTCTCTGCACTTGACCTCACACCACTTCAGCTTATAGTCCTCTCGCCGGCTGTCCTGGATGCGCTGCCAGCCCTTGCTCTTGCAGTAGGAGCTGATTCTGCAGGGGCACGGGGCAGCGGTGACCCTGGGGGTCTCAGGGACCTGGGAGTGGGTAAGCATGCTGGGGGTGGGGATGTGGAGGCTGGGCTGGGCCTTGAGCCTGACTCCCCAACACCCCCCACTCACATGGAGGCCCCATTGGTCCCTCCAATGTAGAAGTAGGGCCCCTGCCCAGTGCTGTGTGGCTGCTTCTCCCCCTCCAACAGGTGTCTCTCCAGGAGAGTGGTCCGAGGCCTGGCAACATCAGTGTCATCCAGGAGGTCTGTGGCCAGGTGGGAGGGGTTGCGGTCAGAGGCTCTGGCCTGGCTGGAGGCTCTCCTGTCCCTTAGCCCTGCCCCAAGCCCACCTGCATCTTGTCCCAGCTGGCTCAGCGAGTGTAGGAGCTGCTCCTCTTGGATGCTCCCCATTGGTCTCTCATGGGCCCAGCCTGTGAACAGGGTGGGGTCCGAGGGGGGGCGCTGGGGGAGGTGCCCATCCTGAATCTGGCCATCCTGCCTGTTTCTAGCAGCTTCTGGGCAGTTCCCCCAGTCATCTGGGCTCATTTCAGCCTAGGCTGAGTCCTGACCAGTGGGCCTGAACCTATCTTGGGCCAGCAGGCAGTCATCACCATTTAGGGCCAGACTTGGAGTGGGCAGGGTCCCTGCTTACCAACAGGGCAGGGACTCCATGCAGGGGAGGGCTAGGGTGTGAGGCTGGACCTGGGAGGAGACATGGTGCTGGGATGTGCTCAGGAGGGTCACAATGTCTATCATGATGTCATGGATGACCCACATCAGGCAAGGGAAATGGGGCCAGGCTGTCCTGGACAGAGGCTGGGTTCTGGGGCAGGCAGGGGCCATGCCTGCTATGGCTGCCCATCAGGATGGTGCCCCCAGACTATGGAGGGCAGCTGTGCTCCCTCCCTGTGCCTGTTCAGACCCCAGTCGTGCTGCCCTCTGCCCTGCTCAGCTGGCCTGGACCTCATACCCAGTGCATGGCCTTCTTCTGGCCGCTCGCCCAGAGAATGGCTATATGTGGTCTGCCCATGGGACTGCTTTCCTTGGGGATGGGATGCCTGCCCCAGCAAGGCACTGGCTGGAGGATGGGGGTGGAGCCAAGCTGGGAGCTGCATTCACCTGGCCCTCGGGGGTGGCTCTGCCGGACCCCTGCCATCCTGGACCGCTTGCCTCTCTTCCCACTAACATGGGTCCGAGTGGGTGGCCCCCGACGGTGGATGAAGCGGCTATGGCTGTGGGCTGCAGGCATGGAAACCCCGGGGCAAGGGCACCTCTGGGAGGACACCACCCCAACCCGTCTGTGGGGCCTCTGGGCCATCTGTGGTCCTAGCCCTGGGGAGGAGTGCCTCCTGGCGTCCTGGACGTGGGCTTCAGCTTGCGGCGGGCTCCTGTCTCTGTGGTGACTGTGGTGCCTGGTGCCCTGTGGAGGCAGGGCCATCTGTACATCCTGTTTATCCCAGGCGAGGCTTTCTCTGCAGGGACCGTCTGTCTGGCTTTGCCATGCTTGGCCTCGGTGGTGCCGGCTGTAAGGAGGGCTGCTGTCAGGTCTCTGTGGGCCTGGAGGGGTATGCTGGCCCTAGGTGGGGTGCCTCCCCGGAGCTGAGGTGGCTCTGCAACATGAGGCCTGGCAGTCAGGTGTCCAGATCATCCTCACTGCTGCTCCAGGCCCTGCTCCAATGGCCATGTCCCCTTCTAAGCACCCTTTCCCATGCGGCCAACTTGGGAACATTTCAGGGAATTTTAGCCATTTATTAATGGTCCCCTCCCAATTTGGGGGCTGCTTGGGAGGTAGGGACTTTCTAAAGCATTGAAAACACGGAAGGGGGAGAAAGGCGAGCACACTGTAGAGTCGGCAAGACAAAGCAGGTGCCAGCAGAGAGTCGTCCCTCAGAAAGGACGATCATTTTGCAGACAAACCAGCTGGTCAGCCAAGAAACAGGCTAGTCAATCCCCATGTAGGACAGAAGAGGGATAAAGTGTGAAGAGCTGTCATCCTGACTATGGGAGCTGGGCTGGTGGCTGAGGGTGGGCAGAGTGATTGTGGACAACCCCAAATCCCTTGCCTCAGTCTTGGCCTACGCAGAATGAGAGGTTTCCTTGGAGGAGGCTAAATGTGGGTGCTGGCCCCGGCCCGGCATGGCTGGGGGGTCACAAGCCTGCTGAAAGCAGGGAGAATACCTGTGGGTGCCATCTCCACATGGGCTGGAAGACCCTGGCCCCCTCCACAAGGTGCCCAGAACCCAGCAGCAAGTCCCAGGAGTCCTGCTGGGGGGCATAGGAACCCCCACCCAACATACTAATCTTCAGTACCATCCCTCAGCACTCATGGGTGAGTGGCCCCAAAGTCAACACGCATCTGACAGAGACCTTCACAGGTGTGAGAGCCCCACACACGGTCACGCACACAGATAGTGTGAGTGCGTGGGAGACACGGGACCCAAGGGAGCCTGCCCTTGGAAGGTGCTAGGTGGTGAAGAGGAGACTGGCTTCCTGAAAGGGGGTTGGCTGCAGGCACAACAAAGGGACAGGGGTGAGAGGGCTCGTGGAGATGGAAAACGCAATGGAACGGTCGGAAGTTCTGGGAGAGAGCGCAGGAAGAACGAAGAGATGGCAGCAGGATGAAAATGGAGCTAAGCTGGCATCTGCGGGCGCCAGACTGGCAGGAGCCCCGAGAGGTGGAGGGGCTAGGGGGCTGCATGTCAGAGCACCTGGGCCAGTTCCCGGGCAGCCCGGCCAGTGCATCTGGGCCTCACTTTGTTCATCTGTAATGCAGGCCGGCAGTGGCCACAGCCTAACCGGGGCAGCTGTGAGGATGGCCACATGTCAACGAGGACTTGCCGGGGCATTTGGGCGTGACTTGGGAAGGGCAGGAAGACAGCAGGTGTAGAACAGGGTGATGGTGAGCTCTGGACAGAGCAGACTGCGTGCAGTGGAGCGAACCTGTCCTCCACCATCCAAAGCTGATGGATATGTGAGCACAGCAGAGATGGGGCTGCACCTGAGCTGGCTTCCCTAACTTTATGTGGACGTCTGAAGGCCCTGGTTATACCTCTTCACTTTTAGGGAAGACCTACGTTAGGACCTGCTTTTACAAAGAAAGGTGAAAAGGGGAAACGGTGTGTTCCTATTTCCACGAGTCCTCTAGGGCCAATGAGCAGCCGGCTGGGCCTGCCCATTCCTTCCTGGGGCACACCCACATCCTGCGTCCAGCCCTCTGGGCTTCTCTCGATTTGGGTTTTGCATCCACTAGCAAGACGTATCCTAAGGTTTCAGAAAAGCCTAAGAGAAGTTATTTTAGGGTCTGGGAATGCTAAGATTTTTTTTCCATATAAATTAATGGCACTTGGCTTTTTGCTTTGCGCCATCTCAGCTTACGAAAGCCTTCATAGGAGTGCTCTGCTGCTAGTGGGAAAACCTAGGTTTATTACTTTCACAGAGAAGTAAGCCATGAGTTATTGTTTCTTGTCATTGAAGTTAACAGAGATTAAGGGCAGAAAAAGGGACTGTGGGTGGGCACGCAGGCGGTGCATTGTGGTGTCTGCACAAGGCTGGTGGAGTGACAGGTGGGCATGTGGTGCGGGTGTCAGACCTCCCGGCTCCGTGAGCCTTCTGCCTTAGCGCTTGCACTTTTCAGGGTTTCTCTGGACATAATTCTAAATACAGAGACAAAGCTTTGTGGTCAGAGACGTTGAGGGCATGCGTTGATCCCACGGGTGAAGGATGGCCACCAGACAAGACAGGGCTGTGGAAGCAGGGACCGCACTGCCGGGGGCAGGGGACAGCTCGACTCTACAGTAAATTTTGAAATAAACTTTTTACCTGGTGAGGTAAAAAGACCGGCAGGAAGCAGCACCCTGGTGTGATGAAAGGAAGACCCCGGTGAACCTGCAGAACATGTCCAAGCAAAGGAGATGTCAGGGTCCTGCCTGCGTCTTCTCCTCGGACACACGAGTGCCGTCATAGGTGCTGGGAGGTGCTGACACTGTTGGGTGGGTTGGGGCCTCCTGGCTGGGGGTGGACTCTCTGGGAGGGCGGCCTGTGTGGGGCTGGTCCGGGAAGACAGACCTAGTTCTGGGCAAGGGGGCTCGTCCTGAGGAGCCACCACCCCCAGAAGGTGCACTCCTCTCGGCCTGGCCCGAGGGCTCGTGATCCTCATGCAGCAGCTCTGGGGGTGTGGGTCGCCCCCAGAGGGGGCTCATCTCAGTCAGGACTCCCCTCTCCTGACCCTCCTTCATCTCCCTTCTGCTCCTGGGCAGAGTCCTGAGAGAACCCACGGGGTCTCCGGTGGAGAGGGTGCACAGGACGGTGGCCACGGCCCTCACGCCCAGCAAGGACTCGCGCCGCTGGCCCACCTCTCCCTCTTACCTGCCCAGCAAAGTGGTGTGAGTCCTCTGCCGGGGGAACAACAGTGGTGGCCTGGCAACAGTCTCTGGGCAACAGCAACCCTGTGGCCCAGAGGTGAGGGGAGCAGGGCAGGCACAGGAGGCCAGGCTCTGAGGGGAGCTGGGCAGGGGGCTGTGGGAGGGAGGGAGGATGGGGCTTGGCCAGAGCCAGAGCCATGGTGTGCACGGTCCCCACCTGGGCCTTGGGTCCTCCACAGGAGCACCCCGCAGCCTTCCGAAGACCCCCAAATCCATGGTAGGACCCCAGGACCTGACCCTGTGCTCTTTCATCTCCTGTCACTACAGCCTCTCCTGTGTAGTGTCAGCCCTCCGGTCACACAGCCTCATTACCCTCAGAGTGTCCTGTGGGTCTCAAGGCTGTGTCTGCCTATGGTACCCTAACTTGTGGGGCTGGAGGGTGGCCCCCAAATGAGCCCATGTCTGAAGCCCCAGAACCTGCAGATGTGACCTTACTTGGAAAAAGGGTATTTGCTGATGTGGTCAAGGATCTTGAAGGGAGATCCTCCTGGATTAGCTGGAGGCCCTGCATCCTCACAAGAGGGAGAAAGAGAGAGGAGACCCGGGAGAAACCACGTGAAGACGGGAGCAGGGGCTGGTGTGGCCACAGTCCAGGGAGGCTGGAAGGGCAGGAGGGGGTGTCCCCTAGAGATGGGAGAGAGTGCCCCCCGCCCCCACCTGCATCTCTGACTTGTGCCTCCTGGACTGTGAGAGAATACATTTCTGTGATTTCAAGCCCCCCGTCTGTGGTTATTGGTCACATGGCCCCAGGAGACAAACATATCCCTTAAACTGCTCCTTTTGAGGTCCTGTGGATGACCCCCACAATGGCGAGGCCTCTCTGACTCCACACAGAGGCTGATGCACCCCCAGGCTCCTTGCCTGTTTGTGCCAGTGCTGGGGGCTCCAGGGGTCCGTCCTGCTGGACTATGGTCTCTGACTCTCTGCCCTGAGGTGGCCGTGCATCAGCCTGGATGTCAGAGAGCTCATCCAGCCAAGCCCCCAGCCTGGGCCTGCTGGGGCAGCGGTGGGTATGGGGAGTGGGGCCCCTGGTCTTCTTGGTGGCCTGAGCACAGAACCCCCTCCAGAATCTGTGCTCCCTCCCCATATCAACTCTGGGGGCCCAGGCCCCTTGGAGGCACCCAGGCTGGGCCAGCCCACCACCCTGGGTCCCCAGCCTTTGCCGACACAAGATCTTGAACTCCAAAACCCTGCCTCATAACCTGTCCAACTGGATGGTGTGGGCGCCGCCCCAGCCTTTCTCATGATGATAATGGCCTGGGGCTGGGCACGTCACTGCGCATCTGCACCCTGGAGCGAAGCAGGGGAATCATTAACTTGCCATGGGGCAAGTGGGCAGCCCAGGGCCTCCAGGCTGGGGGCCGAGCCCTTCCTGCAGGGCTGGGGGTGCAGGGGAACGGCCCAGCCACTTCCTGCCTGGTTGTGTAGTTGGTGCCTTTGCTGGGACCAGGCTGTGCCACCTGGACACTGGGCCTGGAAGTCCTCCTGTCTGATGGCGTGCAGCCCCTGGCCTCTGGTACTTCTGCTTGGCTCCTGCAGGTGTCTGCATGGCCCTCTTGGACATCTGCTCCTAGAGGCCTTCCTGGGCCACTGTAACCCCACTCCCCCACCCAAGCACCACCTTCTTGACTGCCCAGGCAGCCCTCCTAGTTGACAGGCCCTGCCTCCCAGCCTCGTCACCATTGCCCCTCCTTCTCAGGCATGTTCCTCTTCCCCACAGTATGCAGGATTGTGCGAATCTGCAAAAGGTTCTCAGGAGAGATTTGGTAATGGAAGGAGAGAAGGTGGGGAGGAGCTTCCCCAGAGTCCCCAGAGGTCCCCTCCTCCTCGACTCTGGCTGCTGAGCACTTGGGCCAGACGTAGACCCTAGGACCTAATTGGAATTCTTAAGGGAAGGAAGGGGCTTTAGGGGTCAGCCCTGAGGCTGAGGATGGATTAGCATCCAGAAGTTTGGTTTGAGGATTACTTTAGACAGGGGACATGTGCATGAGTACCTAGTGGGTAGAGGAGAGGGGAGCAGGGAGGGGGCTTCAGGGTGGGAGCCCAAGATTAAGGGCTGCCTGCCCTTCGACCCCCATGGTGATGGTCTGGCACCCGGAGGGTGCTCCCTAAGCTCTGGAGATGGGCCTGTGGGGACCGGGTGGGGCCCTGGGCTAAGGCTGTAGAAGAAGCAAAGGTGGCCTGCACCCCCTCCACTACCCATCTCACCCTTTCCCCGAGCTTCTTGCTCTAGGCAGAGGGGTAGGGTCTTATCCAGGGGGTCTCTGCGCCAGCAGTCTGCAGTGTCCTGGTGCTGCCTGGGGCGAGGGGCAGAGCATGGGTGCGCGGCTGGCTCTGCATGCCCTGCCTTGCCCTGGGTTGGAAGTTTGAAGATCTGGGGCTGCTTTGGTCTTGTCGTCCTCAGGCCCCGCTCTGCCGGGCTCAGGTGTGTAGAGGGGTGAGGGGTGAGGTCACTTCCCTGGAGAGGGCTCTAGGCGGGGCTCCAGGAGAGTGACTGACTATGGCCCCTGGGCTGGTTTCTGGCTTCAGGGCAGTGCCGACAGCACAGTACGGTGTCTGCCTCACCTGCTGGCAGACCCTCAGGGTGGGGCCGCTGGACCCCGCAGCCCCACTCACCCACACACCTGAGAGGAAGAGAAGCCAGCCACCTCCATACCTCACACCCTTTATTATGCAGAGAATCCGTCATGGCTATGACAGAAAGGCCAAAGCCTGGGAAGGGCTCCCTGGTCTGGGTCATGGCCTGGGTCACAGCGGCTGGGGAGGACCCTGCCTGACCTGTGCCCTGCAGGGGACACAGGGGCCCCGGGCCTGGGCAGGTGTGCACCGCCTGGCTCAGCCACGAGCGGGCCCACAGGCCTCGTCCTCCCCCTGGTGTCCCCGCAGGGGCTCCTCCTCGGCGGTGGTCAGGCCATGGATGAACGGCATTACCAGACAGTATTAGACACCAGAACCCAGATCTAACCGTGTCTGGTAAGACGCCCATCAGCAGGCTGTGGTGCGGGCGGCCTCCAGGCGGTGGCACTTCCAGGACAGGAGTGCGCTGCCCATCCTGCAGCACCCTGAGGAAGCAGTGAGACCTCGTGAGACCCCCAACCCTTCTGAGTTGCAGAGCGGTCCCCAGGAGCCACTATCCCCTGGTGTCTGGCTGGAGCCTCCCAGGACCTGTGTTGCCCGGGGCTGCCCTGAAGAGGCCTTTCCCACAGATCCAAGCCCCAGCAGCCCCAGCAGCCTCTAGGTGCGTGTGTCTGTGGGTGTAGCTGGGGAGCGGGCAATCTGATTTCCCTGCACTTGACTCTGAGTATGCTCACTGTGGCACCCTCACCAGGTTCCTGAATGGTTCTTGGCTGGTTAATGAGTAACAATGAGGCCAGGGACAGACCCCTCCTCCCTCCCAAGAGGCCAGCTGGGACCCAGTGCAGGGTGGGGTTCCCTGGGCCCAGAAGGGCCGCCCCTGTGCAAGTCAGCTGGGCAGGCCTGGAGACCAGCGTCCTGGCTTCAGATCAAAAAGATAAAACAAAGGCCATCCCGGCCTCACTGATTTTGGACAATGTTCTCATTCTCAACTGCAACACCGTGGGGGCTGGTGGGGGGAGAGGGAGACTCTGTCCTCGTTGGGAAACAGCACAGCGTGTCTACTACATTCCGCCTGTGGGTTTGGGCCGGGGCACCTGCCACACCTTTGTCCTTCCTGCATCTCTGGCTGACCAAGGGAGTGAGTTCCCCTTTGTAGGGTAACAGTCCTGATGTGAGAGAGGTCACTGCCCATGGCTGGCCCTGCTTGGCTGGGGCTTCTAAGGGCCGGGCTAGCTCCCAGAGGGCCGGCCAGGGTGCCCCAGGACCCACAATGGGACGTCTGACCCTGCACGGTGGGCAGGAGGGGCTGAGAAGGGAAGAAGGGCATGCTGCCTGCTGCCAGCTCCATACCAGCCAGAAAATACATTTCTGTGGCTGCTGACCCCGTCCCAACATCTGTTTGTGCTGAAAGCCCTCAGCCTAGCCATAGCATGCGCACTGGGCAAGGCAGGCAGGGTGGGGTGTGGGCCAGGCCCCCAGGACGATATTGGTGTCTTGGACAGGACTGGTGGTCCTCTCCAGCCCTGGAGTCCTAATCCTCCTGGTCTCTCCCAGGTATCAGAGCACTCTGAGAACTCTGCTCAGAGGGAGAATCGGGGCCCCCGGCCTGGGCTCAGTGGGACAGCAAAGGGGTGCCCGCTTGCAGGTGGGTTGGGCTGTGGTGCTGAGACAGGCCTGTCGACCCATCCCTGAGCCAGCCCTGGGCCTTGGCCCATCTGTGGAGGCCAAGAGCTCAGGACGGGGTGTCCTCGGGCTGCTTCCTGGTGGGCAGGCAGTGGGTCACCTTTGAACATCGTTACCAGACAGTGTTAGAGTCAAGCCAAGAAATCCAGCACTGTCCGGTAAGATGCCCACAGAGGCCCAGGTGCGCCTCGGCCCGAGGACAGGGACAGACTTCTGGGGTCCACCCCTGGGTAGGCAGGGTTCAGATGGAAGTGGGTGAGGATCCCTGTGATCCCTGTGTGGGGAGGCCTCCCTGCAGAGCAAGGAGACCTGGGGCTAGAGCTGCTGCCAGTCTGCAAGGTGGCCCTCCCACCCCGGGGCCACCCCGGGGCCCAGGCTGCCTTTGCCCTCCAGACGCTTTGTTGTCGCCTGCTCAGTCCACACCTGCCAGGTGTGGTGGCAGCACCTGCTTGGGGACTGTGGGCAGAGCCCAGATACCTGAGCGTCCTAATCCAGGATCAGCCTGGGTTGGGGGTTGCTCAGTGCAGCTGCAGGACAGCTTTCCTTCTGGGGGGCCAAGAAGGAGTGCTGGGATACATCTGGGCCTGGGGGAGGGGTCATGTTTCTGCCCCATAGCCCCACCTGGCAGGATGGGATGTGGGAACTTTGAGTGGGTGGGCTGACTCTGTGGGTATCTGCTGGGGAGCTGTGGCCTGCAGAGAGCTTGCGTGGGGAGAGGGAGGGGCGTGGGGGCTGAGTGGGGGAGGGCGGCCCCGTCGTTGCGTGCAGGGCCCCGCCGTCATCATTACCAGGCAGTATTAGAGACCTGACACCATCCAATGCTGCCCAGTAAGATGGCGATGGCCGCCCCCTATTGGGTCTGGGGGCCGCCCAGCTGGGGACTCAATGGGAGGTGATCAGCAGCCTGACCTAGAACCAAGTCCTCTTGGGGCACAGAGGTGGGGAGGAATCTGAGAGGGATGGGGTCTCAGGAGAGGCCCCAGTGCCAGGCAGACCACAGCTCTAAGGACCAAGCATGGGAAGGCTGGACTGCAGTGCCAGGAAACCCTCAAAGGCCAGGACCCCAAGGTGACCTCCTGCCCAGCCAGCCCTGCCGGGCTCAGCGGGGCCATCAGCTCTCAGTGTAGGGTGAATACCAAGGAGAGCCAGATGTCCTGGCCACAGGAGGGTGGTCCCAGGGAAAGGCCTGGACATCAGGCCCGGCCCCCTCAGGGTCCAGGTGAATGTGAATGTGAGTGTGTCTAAGACCAGGAGGACTGCTGAGGCCGGACAATGAGCCTCTGTCTCCTGGACGCCACCCTAACGGCTGCCGCCAGCCCAGCCCCCTCCTGCCCTTGTCAAGGGCGTGGAAGGGTGTTGGGACAAGGATGGAGCAGGCCACGGCTCCCGAGGCAGGAGGGTACCAGGGGCCCCCTCAGGACCCATCCCCCATGCAGGGCAGGAGCTCCTCAGAGCCAGATCCTGCACCCTGCTCACCAGCCAGGTCACAGATGGCTCTGTGTGCCCGCCCCACTGCTCCGAGGCCCTGTGGTTCTGGCCGCTGTTGGCTGTGCGGTCTGAGGGTGAGCTGGCAGTGGGCCTGGAGGAGGGTGTAAGAGTGCAGTCACTCCTGCTCCCGAGCACAGAACACAGGATGACAACTGCAGCCCCCGGCCCCCGAACAATGCCTGCACAGGCCAGGCCAGTCCTTGGAGTTCAGAGTGGGGTCAAGGAGGCGGGCAGCTCCATGCCCACACCTGGGGCCCCTGCCCTGGAAAAACAGAGGAGGCTCTTCCTCCCTCTGCCTCTTCTCTGCCTGCCACACGTGACACCTGGACCCGGAGAGAGGGCCAGAGCAGCTCAAGTTTTCCAGCACCTTCCACCCACAGAGGCTGTAGGGAGGGGGTGTAGGCCCATGCCCATTCCCCCCAGGCTGTCCAGCTGACCACAACAAAGACTGTGTCCACTTGCCTGGCCAAGGCCGAGTTCTCTGGCTTTGTCCTTGGGAATGGCCAACATTTCTGAGGGGACCCGACCCTAATGTAGGCCGTTTTGGGGGGACAGGTGAGATGCCTGCCCTCCACCTGGGAAGGAGGCCTCCAGGTGAGTATGTCCAGGCTCAGGGGATGGACCTCACTGTCAGGCTCCTGCCCTGTGCCCCTGTCACCACCTCCCACCCGTCCTGGCTCCATACGTCACCTTTCAAGGTCTCTCTCATGGACCCTGTAAAATCAGTGTGCTGGAGGTAGGCAATTTCACCTTTCTCTGAGCTAAGTGAAACCATCTCAACTTTGCTTTCAGAGGTGAGTTAAATTTCAGCTCCACTCTCGGCTGCCAGGCTACAGGGGGAGGCAGTGGGGGTTGGGTATCCAGGGTCCCTCCCTCATAGCCAGCCCACAGTGCACAGACTGGCCTCCCGCTGGGTGGCCTCTGGAGCCAGGGCCTGGAGTCCCTAGTGTCCTTGGCCACTCCGGGCCGGCCCAACTTTGGGAGCGCCAGAGACCCTGGAGTCCCCACAGGCCCAGAGATGGCCTGGCTGAGAGCCTGGTGAATAGGCCTCCCCAGCTGTTTGCTGCCCACCATCAGCCCTACCTTCTCACCTGGGAGGTGAAGAGGTGCGTGGACGGACACGCGGACAGACACGGGGACAGAGCCGGGGCAGGTCGGGGGGAGGTGGGCGGCAGAGTGCTCCCTCCTAAGTTCCAGGATAGAATCCCACTCTCTTCCTGAACCCAGAACCTGGCCTTGGCCTCTGATTGCGGCTGAGTGCGAGGTCAAGAGCCCAAGCGTCCCACGTCTGGGGCAGACAGGAGTGGCAAGTTTTATGGGGTGATACGCAAAAAGTGAAAATAACCCTCCCCGTCTCAGACTGCCTAAATGGAGCTTTCTCTGCCAGATGTCGCAGGGGGAAGCCAGCCTTATGTCGGTCCCGGATGTGGGGTCTGGTTAATCATCACCATCCCAAGCAGGCTCAGCTCGGAAAAATCAAGGAATGAATCAAGAAGCCCAGAGCAGCACCCTCCAGGCTCCTCTCCCACCGGCCCTTGGCCGTCCCACCTACACGGGCACAGAGCTGGGTGGGGAACGCGATCCTGGCGATCCTGGCGTGAAAACCTAACTTGCGGGGTAACCTGCCTGACGGGCCTTAATCAACGTTGAGGGCCGCACACAGAACAAAGCCCTGAAACCCAACCCCTGTGTGCTGCGCAGATCAGCCCGCAGGCCCGGAGGCCGCTGGGGGTGAGGGGCGGCGAGCGCTGGCCCGACTACACCCGGGCGCTTCCTGCACGGCCGCCATTTCCCGCACACGGAGGGAGGGCACGGCGGGCACCGGCTCGCAGCCCTCCCGGGGCGCGCCCACCGTCGGCCAGCCGGGGGCACAGAGGCTCCTCGGGGTGGGGGACCCCTTTAGGCCATTCACTTCCTCTCAGACTCGCCAGAGACGGTCTTACGCGCTGGTTTTGCAGAGAAGGCATTTGCAAATGACCAAAATGTCGGAAAAGTAACAGTGGACGGTGTCCCTATCTTACAGCTGTTTTGCACTTTCATAAAGGAAATGCTTTGCACTTATTTTGGCCAATTCGACACCCTGCCAATTGCTCTGACTTGTAAGCATTTCATCTGGGTTACTAGAAAAAAACAAAACAAAACAGACCTAAATTTTCAGACAGCCTAAAAAAGGCCTAGAATGCTCCCACTGGATTAATGAAAACATGGTATTTCTGTGCCCTAAACGAACCATGAGCTCTGCATTATGCCCCAGACAGTTAGCATCTCCTCGCAGCAATGTTATCACCTCTAGAAAAGCCAGTGACTCGGATCTGTGGGAGCCGCTCTGGGGCAGCCACGCGGCAAGTTCAAAGCCGGGCACACACCGCTGAGGTGGCGGGGCCGCACTCTGCTCCGGCTCGGGTCTGTGGGCCGTGACCACAGACACAGCCGAGGACCTGCCCCAGCAGGGGTGTTGGGTGAGGGGCTGGCCCGCACCTTCTCCGAGGTGGTTCCGGCTTTGTTGGCGCCTCAGACGCAGGCGTGAAAGGCCTGAATCCAGGTCAGACCGGCTCTGATCCCGAGCCCTGCTCGCCAGAGCCAAGCCCTTCCCTCCGAGAGCAAACTGCGGAATCCCACCCCGGAGCCCCCCCACCAGGCCCTTCCCCGCACCCTGCGCCAGCCGAGGAAACAAGGGGCCTTGGGAGCTGGCACATCGGCGGCCAGCAGGGGAGCTTTCCAGAAGGTCCCGTCACCAGGCGGAAGGCGGGAACCCTGGCAGCCAGTGACCATGAGCTGCCTTCAGGGTGGCTAGAGGACACCCACTGCCTGGCTGCTTCCGCCCGCCGACCTCAGCGGCCCCGGCCAGCCTGAGACAGCTCTGCAGCCCACAGCCCTCATGCTCAGCCAGAGGGGCACCTCCTTGGAGGGGAAGGATCACCCTGGCCCGCGTCTGAGCCCGTTGGCCACCGTCACTCTGTCTGCCCTGGGTCAGCCAGCCACTCGAAGGACTCTCCCCACACAGCAGCCTCCTCAGGCTGCTGGCCGCCGCCTCCCGGCTTGCCTGCCCCAACAGGTCTTGCACCTGAAGGACGGTGGGAGGCCGCTCCCCGACCCCGGCCGGCAGCCTGGCCTGCAGCCTGGCCTGCACGTTCCGCACTGTCCCTGCATCCAGGACCCCCCAGGCCTCAGAACAGACATCAGAGAAGCTTTGGCACCAGTCACCCCGAATACCTGTCAGCCCGTGGTGAACCGCCTGGGTGCCCAGGTTTGGCTTCTGCCCAACCTGCCCCCAACCAAGATCCAAACTCGGAGCGGCTTGGAGGCGGGCGAGGACTGCCGGCCTCCTGGAAAAGACCAGCTTCCTGCCTCCCGCAGCTCAGGCTCCTCACAAAGGGAACTCTTAGGTTTACACGTGTGCAGGTGGACAGCTGGCCTGGTCTTTCAGGGAAGTTTGGAGAGCGACGGGGAACAATGGAGGCTGTGGCGGGTCCTTCTGCAGCTGTGAAGGGCAGGGCAGGGAAGAGACGGTGGCCCCAGGCTCGCCTTACATGTAGGGCCTCACCCCGCCCCATGCAGGTGCCTGCTCACTGCCGACCAATCTCTGCTCCTGGCCGCCGACAGGTGTGTCCCCTGGGCTCCCATAGGCCAGGAGGGAGGCAGCGACGTGACGCAGCGGCAGGGCGGGCGGCAGGCCCCGCACACATTCCTGCCCCCGCCTCGCCCAGCTCGCCCGCCTCGCCCGCCCGCTGCTGCCGGGGCCCAGCTTGAACAAAAACCAGGGAGGAAGGCTTCTGTAGGAGCTGCCATGCATGGAGTGTGCAAGCTACCGTCCTGGCCCCTGGGCACCGCCTTGCCCATGAGGAGGGGGCCACTGAGGTCACAGCCTGCACCCTCTGCTGGGCCCCAGGCCTGGCCCCGCAATGGCCCCCTGCACCCCGGGACTGAGGCTCCCATTGATAGAAGGCCAGGCCTGGACCTGCCCCTCTGGCTCTTGGCCCCAGCCCCAGGCTGTGGCAGCAAAGGGGGGGTCTGCCTCCCCTGTATGCCTCCAGCCACGCCCTAGGGCAGGAGGCTGCAGAACGGGGCAGACACGTGTCACATAGACCCACATGTTGGGGATGCCAGGCTGCCGGAAGGCCCCTTCTGCCGGGCAGGGGCCGGTCTGAGGGCCCCGTCCAGTTTGGGGGGGTAATGCGGGGACACTCCCGGCGGAAGGTCCCGTGATGAAACACAGCTTCACGGGTAATTGGCCCCACCAGCAGAGATCCCTGAGGGCCCAGCTGTTTTCCATAACGACCCTGCAGCTCTGCTGTAAACTCCTGGTGACAAAGGGCCTGTCCCCCGGGCTGCCAACGCTGAGGCTTGTTCTACCCCAGGAGCCCAGCTTGGTTCAGCCTCACCTTTCCATCCAGGGCCTGGTCTTACACCAAAGGCTGTCCTCCAGGGTGGAGGTGGCCAGAAGAGCTGGTGGCTGCCTCAGAGGCCCCCCCTGAGGGCGGTACCACTTCAGGGAGTGCTGTCCCATCCCTACTGCAAGAGAGGTCCCAGACGATGGCTGGGTGTTCCCCACCCCCTGTCCAGGAGTCCTCATGGGCCTAATCACTGGGGTCCTGGTGGAAGACCCTCTGAATCCACTCTCTACCCCAGAAACCTGGCCTTCTGCCCCAAAGGCAGTGCTGGGGGTGGGAGCACCTGCCTTGCCTCCACAGGGGGCAGTGGGAGTTGGTCTAGTTCCCCTGGTCCCAGCCTTGGAGCTTCAGTGATCTCTGACACTCCGACCTTCCCACCTCCAGCCCAGGGCAGTGTTGATGAGGGTGACCCACTAGGCATGCCCCTCCTCAGGGCTGTCAGGACCACTCACTCAGGAGGTGTGTGTGGGGGAAGGATGCACCTGGCCTGGCACCTGTGTTTTGGGGAGACTAAGGCATTGCTCACTAACAAAACTCAAAGGCATTTGCCGTTGGATGGGAGTGGGAGGAAGGGCTGCTCGCCGCTGACCCCTGTCTCAGGCCCACAGCCTGACGTCTGCACGCTGCCCCATCCTCTCAGTCACAGAGCTGCTTGGTGCTGCCCTGCATCAGAACCACCTGGCTCTGCCCAGAAATGTCGGGTTGGGGCTCGTGGGCATTCAGAAGCTCCCAGGAGGATGAGGGGTGGCTGCAGGAGGCCACAGCCAGTGTTCACTGAGCCCCCAGAGCCAGGATGTGGTGAGGACAGGGTGGCTCCCCACTCAGTTGTGACATCTGGGGCCACTGGGGAGGACAGGGACAGTCGCCTGTCAGGAAAGGGGCACCCGGGTGAGGGAGAAGTGAAATTTTGCCAGGTCGCAGGCCCGCGGGGTGGATGCCTTTTGCTTTTTGGCCACTCAGTGGAGCCTGGCCTGCTGTGACTACTCTGATCCTGTGGTCAGCTGGCCGAGGAGGACATCGTACTTTCCATTGACTCTAATGCTCACATGCACAGAAACACCCGGATCACAGTGAGCTCTGACGCAGAGTTAAGAGAGCACACTGTTTTCTACAGGAGGTTGAACGAGGAGCCAGATGGTGCTGTGACTGGCGCTCAGCATGCGAGAGACCTCGGCACGCGCTACTCCTGCACAGTGGGCAAGGGCGACACAAACTTGGTCAGCTGGGTGGCTGAAGAGCACTCCACCCTGGGTGGAAAGGCACAGCAGCAGCTGTGCTCTCTAACCAGAGCTCCAGGGGGGCACCAAGGTGCTCTGCGGCTCGGCCAGGTGGCCCCCAGCTAATGGAAACTTCGTTGACTGACTCCAGGGGCTCATGGCTTTGAAGAGAAAGTTTCTGGTCTGGCTGAGCACCTGCTCTCTGACCCTGCACTGACTGCTCACTCTTTTCCTTGCACTGTCCTACTTGAGTCCCAGAGAGAGTAAAAATGATCCAAAGTCAGACTATGGAAATGATTGATCTGCCATCTGGTGCTGGCAAGGGGTCCCAGGAGGGCAGCACATGCAGGATTCCCTAGCATCCTGTCCCTCGGCTTCAGACACATGGTCAGTTGGGACGTTCCCTGTGCTCTTGGAGTTGTCATGGGCAGATCCTGCCAGCAGGGCTGGGTCCCATGGCCCCCAGGTGCTGCTGAGCTCTGCCCATGAACATCTTCCAGACCCTGAGCTTGAGGCTTTTGGTCCTAACCACGCAGCTGTGGGCCACCACCAGTTCTTGGCAGCTGCAAGATCCCAGCACTTGCCCTGTGCAGAGGTGCTGTGAGGGCAGGCTTGGGACCCTTGCCCACACAGGTCTCTCTGGGGGCAGGACACCCCATTCCTCAAGGATGTATGTGGACAAAGGGGCAGTGGGGTAAGGCTTGGAGCCTCTGGCCTCTTGCAAGGGAAGAGCTGTGGTGTCAGAGCCCAGAGTGATCAGCCTGGGCCCAGCCCCCACAGCACATCAGGCCTGTGCCGTTCTGACCTAGAAGGTGGCAGCTGCACCGGGTGCCAGGATCACTGGAGAAACCGCCACATGAAGGCTCTGGCCCAGCCCACCTGCTGGGTGTGGATGTTGCCATGGCACCACAGACAGGGTGGGACAGGAGAGACAGGGACAAGGAAAGGAAGGTCTGACCTGGGAGGGTGACAAAGGCCACCCTCACGCTGGGGGGCACAGGCTGGTGGCAGAGTTGGCCTGAGGGGGCCCAGCCTCCAGCCACCAGTCCTGGCTGGTGCCAAGGCCTGCCTGGGTGGGGCAGGTGGGACAAAGGACTATTGTGTTGGGGCTCCTGGCTACTTCCTGCATGGCAGCCAGTCGCAGCTGCCCTCAGGGTCTCTGCACCCCTGAGGCTCAGCCATGGCCTGGAAACTGGGCTGATGGGGGTCCTACCTCAGTACCAGGGGATTGCCCCACCCCTTGGGCTGTACTGGGTACAGGGAGGGAGAGCCATGGAACCTCTAGAGCCTTGGACGCAGGGGGCGGGGGACTCTGCTAGGACTTAGCCAGCTCTGGGTTCTGAGGGGACCCAAGCTCAAAGATGCCTGCGCAGGTCCCTCCAGTTCTGGTTGGGCCAGGCTTCTCCTCTACACATGCTGAGTGGCTTCCTGCAGCTTCAGGCTTCTCCATCTGACTCACCTTCTGGCTACAGCAGAGCCAACCCCTGGGGCAGGTGTAGACTCTGGGGCCAGCTACCAGCCCACATATGCTCCACTTGGGCAGCTGTCTCTGGGGTCAATGCCCCTCATGGGAGAGGAGGGTGCAGACGCAGTCACTCACCTTGGGCGGGGGGTGGGGTGGGGTATGGATGGGGAAGGGGCTCCCCTCAGTAATGCCCTAGAACACATTGAGAAACTGGGAAGAAGTTCAAGTCACAGGCCCAGCAGAGCTGGACGCTAGTGTTTGGGGTTGGATTTGGACATTGTGCCCAGGACAAGAGCTCTCCCACGGGGCCCCAGCACTGCCTCCTCAGGGTCTCCCACGTTGGTGTTTCCCAGCTTCCTCACCGCCCCCTCACACCCTGAGCTGTCTGAGGAGCAGTTGTCCCTTTCCACCTCCGCAGAAGGTTGCAGGGGCCCGTGTATTTGGTGAGGATGGGGCTGTAGCAGCCATGCCTCCAGCCTTGCCCAGCAGCTTGGCTTCCAGCCCCTGACCCAGGTGCTCCCTCCTGCCCTGCGGACAGGGAAGCACAGCCTGGCATGCATGTGGCACTGCCATAACTAGACACTGCGCCGAGGGGGCCCTTCTTCACCCACCTTCTTATCTATTTCCATGCCTTCAAGCCCTGGCTCTTCTCACCTGGTACGAGGCCCAGGGACCCGCTCACTACTCCAAGCTCAGAGGACCAGGGCTGCCTCTCCAGCCCTGTGTGGCTAAGCTGGAGGACTGGTCACCTCAGAAGACCTCCGACATGCCCACAGATGGGGTGAAGGTTAACTCCACACTGGGGACCCCTCTCCAAATCTCCTGGATAAATCCTGGCCACCCCTCCCCCATAATCCTGCTCTGGACCACCATCTCAGGGCCTGGCGGTGACACCCACAGGCCCCCCAACTCTGATGCGTTCTCCTGCAATCCGACTCAGTCCTGATCTTGACGCTTTTTGCCTGAGACCCTGTAGCACCTGTGTTGTCCCTGTGTCCCTCTTCCTGAAAGCCACACCTGGTCCTGCCATCCAGATAACATCAGAAGGCTGAAAACCTGTGTCCACTGTACTTTTGCCACGTACAACTGTCCCTGTACTGTCCATTTACTTCTCCTGGTCCCAACTGTCCATTTACTTCTTGAGTGCTCACCCATCCAATCGTCTACAGCCACTATCACTGAGGTCCCCAGAGGCTTCTGGGATGTCAAATCCATGTCAGCCCTCAGACCTCCTGGGCTCAGCCTGTCAGCAGCTGGTCACTGTGTGTTTTCAGAGCCTCTGCTCCACTAGGCCACCATGAGAGGGGAGTGGGTGCAGGTGGAGACCAGGAGCCTGAGCACAGAGCCCTTGGCATCACAACATCTGGAGGCTGGAGGGGAATCAGAACATTCTTCCCCAGGGTCCAGTGGTTTCAGCCCAGATGCCCTGCTGTTTCTGATTGGGCAGGTGGAATTTGAGTGGGAATTTCTCAAGTGGAGAGTCCATGCTGGCTGTAGGAAGTCAGCTGAGAACCTGGGCAGGAGATATACTGGTTGGAATGGAGGCCACAGTCAGAGTCCACTGTGCCGGGAGGAGTCCCGGGATTCCTGGTTGGGAAGTGATTGGCAGACTCATAGTGGAGACAGAGGAGCAAGAAGGAGAGTGAGGAGCCCTGAAAGCAAGGGAGAGAGAGCCCCAGGAAGGAGAATGTGGCCAGCACCAAGCTGCTTCTTGGCAACAGTGGAAGGAGGAGGCTCTGAGGCCAAGCCACTCACTGAAAATAACCAAAATGCTGAGCTGTCTTATTAAAGCTTTGGTGAGCCATGGAATTGGTAAGGGCATTTCAGGCTGCAACAAAAGGAAAATTGTCACCTTGAGAGGTAAATGTGCACAAAGGCCACTGTCCTGTGGGATCAGATGTGAGTTTTTGTTCTGATGGTCTTGAGGAGCTGGGGGATAGAAATGAAAGCTCAGGGTCCCCACTAAGTGAGCATGTGGGTCTAACAGAACACTCTCCCCACAGAGAGCAGGGAGCTCTCCACTCCCAAGGTCTCCAGTGAAGAGGAGGTATAAGTACAACCCAGTCCAAGTGCTGGGATCTTCCTCAAGTCAAGGTAATCCCTGAGCGGGCAGGGCCCCGGTGCCTAGCAGAAGAAAAACGAACCAGGAAGGCACCTTTACCCGAGGCATCAAATCATTCCTGCAAATAAGTTTTCAAGTATAATGACTGGCACACAAAGATAACCAGGCGTGCAAGACTATAAGGCACCATGAGCAAGAATCAGCAGAAACAACAGAGATCAAAAGATTTGCAAGAATCTCAGATTTTGGAATTATTAGATGCAGACCAAAAAAAAAAAAATTTACTATGTTGAAAAAGAAAAAAGAAGACAAGTTTAGTATCTTCAGGCAGCTGGAACTTATAAAATTTATAGTAGATTAAAAAAACAAATGAACATTTAGAAATGAAAACACTTCATAAACACAATTTAAAATTCAATGGATAGACTTAACATCAGGTTAAAAGTAGCTGAAAAGAGGGTGGTTGGCTGGCTCAGTCAGTGGAGCATGTGGCTCTCGATCTTGGGGTTCTGAGTTCGAGCCCCACATTCAGCATAGAAGCTACTTAAAAATAAAATCTTTTTAAAAATCTTTTTTTTAGGGCAACCTGGGTGGCTCAGCGGTTTAGCGCCGCCTTCAGCCCAGGGTGTGATCCTGGAGACCGGGGATCTAGTCCCACGTTGGGCTCCCTGCGTGGAGCCTGCTTCTCCCTCTGCCTGTGTCTCTGCCTGTGTCTCTGCCTCTATCTCTCTCTCTGTGTCTCTTGTGAATAAATAAATAAAAATCTTTTAAAAATAAAATCTTTTTAATTTTTTTTAATTTTTAATTTTTTTTAATTTTTTAATTTATTTATGATAGTCATACAGAGAGAGAGAGAGGGGCAGAGACACAGGCAAAGGGAGAAGCAGGCTCCATGCACCGGGAGCCCGATGTGGGATTCGATCCTGGGTCTCCAGGTCGCGCCCTCGGCCAAAGGCAGGTGCCAAACTGCTGCGTCACCCAGGGATCCCTAAAATCTTTTTTAAAAAAAGGTTTATTTATTTGAGAGAGAG
The DNA here is from genome assembly GCF_048164855.1 of Canis lupus baileyi. Classification (NCBI taxonomy): domain Eukaryota; kingdom Metazoa; phylum Chordata; class Mammalia; order Carnivora; family Canidae; genus Canis; species Canis lupus. Next base: position 32,601,354 of record NC_132840.1, read on the forward strand.
AGAGCAAAAGCAGTGGGGGGGGGGCAGAGGGGGAGAAAGAGAGAGAGAGTGAATCCTTAAGCAGACTCCCTGCTGAGCACAGAGCCTGAGGCAAGGTTCAATGTCAGGACCCTGAGATCATGACCTGAGCCAAAATCAGGAGTCAGCCACTTAACTCAGTGAGCTACCCAGCTGCTTCCAAAATGAATAAAATCTTAAAAAAAAAAAAAAAAAAAAAAGTAGCTGAAAACAATTGGAATGCAGGTAAGAAGAAATTATCCAGAATGCAGGCAAGAAATGGAAAAAAAGATGCAAAAAATACAGAAGGAAGGGAAAGATGTATAGGTATATATAAAACATACAGAATTGGAAGAGGAGAGAATGAAAGACATTAATACTTGAAAGGATACTGTCTGAAAACTTTCTGAAGCTGTTCAAGGCCATCAAAATATGGATTCAGGAAGCCCAGTGAATCTCCAATAGGTTAAATAAACAGAAACCCACACCTTGTCATTGAAGTGAACCCCCCCAGAAAACCAAGGACAAAACATTAAGAGCAACCAGAGAAAAACAAGACATCAACAGTGGGCGTGACTGTTGATGTCTGGACAGTGATGATGGAAACAGGTGAGGGTGGAGCCCCAACCAGAATGTCTTTTCTCAGAACAAAGGGGGAATACAGCTAAACAAACAAAAGCCAAGAGAGAAGAACTGGGATAATTTGCCACCAGCAGCCTTCCATAAAAGAACCACCAAGGACACACACCTGAAGGAGAATGATTCCAGGTAGGAGGCTGGAGGTGTAAAAGGCAGGTCAATCTGAATTAATTTTCACTTCACACAACAATGATAATGACAATGAGCAACAGGACTCAAAGGTAATTGAAATTGAAATACAAGACAATAAAAAAAGCCCCACTGATGGAAAAACCTTGTTGAGGAGGTCAGGGTCAACATCACAGTGACAGCAGACACCCTGGCATGGCATGATGGGAGTGCTGCACCTCTGTGGAACTCCCCAAATCCGCACACGGTCTAACCATGAGAGAATTCTCAGAGCACCCAAATCAAGGCGGGTCCCACAAGGCACTTGACCAGTACCCCTCAGGACAGGCAAGGTCAACAAGAACAAGAGAGATGGTCACAACCCAAAGGAACCTAAGGACATGTGGTGACTAAATGTCATGTGAGATTCTGAATGGGATCCTGGGACAGAAAGAGGATATTTTGGAGAAACTAAGGAGATCTGACTAAGGCGTGGACTTTAGATAATAGGAATGTATTGACACTGGTTCATTGTGGCAGATGCTTCCCACTAGGGAAGAATAATAATGGGGAAGTTGGGGGTGGGGTTGACAGGAACTTGGTACTATTTTTGCAACTTCTCTATATATTCGAAAATACTGGAACTAAAAAGTTTATTTAAACATATATTAAATAAATAAACATACATATATATATATGTATCTGTGTCTCTGCCATGAGTCTCATTTATTCATGAATGAATAAATAAAACCTTTTTAAAAAGAATAAAAAATAAATATATTTTTAAGATTTTATTTATTCATTCATGAGAGACACAGAGAGAGACAGACACAGGCAGAGGGAGAAGAAGGCTCCATGCAGGGAGCCCGATGTAGGACTCGATCCCAGGACTCTGGTATCACGCCCTGAACCAAAGGCAGACCTTCAACCGCTGAGCCACCCAGGCTTCCCTATTTAAACATTCTTTGAAGAATCCTCAGGGCCAGATAGGGAAGGGCTTCTGGGTCTTGCCCCTGAGAGATTGAGGGGGCCCAGGAGATGGACCCCCACCTTGGATAGCCAAGGCCAGCTGTGTGAAAGGTGAACCCCAGGAGCAGGCCCTGGAGGGAAAAGGTCTGGGGAGCCAGGCAGCCATTTGGCATCTGACCAGGGGTGTCAGGCTGATGACACAGCTTCCTCCGACTTCCCTTGCACAGGAATCTCCAGAGGTGGGTGTCAGAAAGCAGGTTCTGATGGAGCTCATCGGCAGAACCCACCCTGGTGCTGCCAGCCTCGTCCTTGAGCACATCCTGAGCTGTGGGGTTCTGGACAAGGGCACTCCCAGATCAAACCATTTGGATCAAACCAAGAGCTCTTCCAAGGATGCTGGAACCTCAGAGCTGTGAGCACTGAGTATGCACCCCCCAGTCACCATTTCAGGGGACTCAGCAGGTTCACAGATGTGAAGCACCTGCTAAAACCAGAACTTCCAGGAGGAAGCCAGGCAGCCATGGAAATGGGGCCTTAAGGCCATGGGGGCTCAGCTCTGTTCATGGCCCTCCCTTCTCATGGCCTCTCTTCCAACCTGCAGAGGGAGCTCTGGAGACTCAGGGCCTGAAGGGGGCAGGTGTTGGGGCGGGGGGATCCCAAGACATCTAAGTGCCCTGCACTTCCAGAGGCCCTGAGCAAAGACTGGCTTGTGGTCTGAGCAACTGGTGGGTGGTCCTATTTGTCTTGGGGAAGGACAGCAACACGAACTGACCACAGGCCTGGGGCCTTGGTGTGGACCCCCTGGAGGGGGTGGCGAGGAGTGTCTGCACCCCATCTCTCTCAGAGCCCCTCGGCTGAGGACCCCTTGAAACCTCCTTGCTGGAGAAGCCTGGGGCGAGGTGATGGTGGGGGAAGACCAGCTCAACCCTGCCATACCCTGACCTCAGCCAGCCTGCCCCCTACCCTGAGGACCCCTGGCCTCCCTCTCTGCTCAGCTCTCATTTCTAACAGGCCAAGGCTCTGGCAGGGACGGCTTCCTGGGCTGGGGAGGGCCCCCTGCCGCCTCCTCCCGTGCCATCACCTAGAGCTCTATCTCCTGGTCATAACTGACAGGAGTCTGAGGCAGGTTCCGGGCCTGTCCTTCTGCACAAAGTTCCCCTGTGTGGTGTCTGACCCCCTGCCTGTCACAGCAGTGGCTCTGGCTTTGCTCACCAGTGGTCATGAATGGCAATTTTCTTGTTCATGGTTCTCTTGAAAGGAAAAGCGGTTCCCTGTCCTCCCCACGCACCTCACACACTCGCATCTGTCACCATTTTTGGTGTCTGTTTTGGCAGGTGGGGGGCTAACAGGCTGGCTCCCCTCCTTTCCACACTTTGTTCATCTTGTGTGGCCCTAACACGTGTTTCTACAAGCAGCTGGGTGCCTTTCAGTGGAGATTGAGCCCTGGGGGCTGCCCAGCTCCCCTTTGCCTCCTCCCCATGCCCAGCACTCAGTTCTCAGGCACGGCTGAGACCTTCTGCCCTTGATCATCTGATTCTGTGGTCTTGGAGCAGGTCTTTCATTTGGCCTCCTCTCCTGACCCTGGACACTTCTGACCTCTGAACCTGGCCAGGCCCCAGTCTGTCTGTGCTCTGTCTCTGGTCCCCAGACAGAATGCTCTGCGTGCTAGCAGCTCCCAGACACTACCCACCTGCCACACCATGTCCATGGACCCATGGACCCATGTGGACCCACTCCATGTTCACTGGGGGCCCTCTGTCCTTCCAGTACCAGCCGTCCCCTTGCACTCTCTCCAGCCCCAGCCCTCAGGACAGCTGGCTGCACCCAGACCTGGAGATCCTTCTGGCCTGTGTTGCTGCCTGCTCTAACCACCACTGTCTCTCTTGGGTCAGTGCTGTGACCCTGGCTGGCCCCGCAGCTGACCTCAAGGGCCAAAGGCTCAGCTCCACGTGCCGCAAGTGCAGACACACTGACCCCTGGTCCCTGGCAGGCTCTCCCCACTCAGAGCCTGCCTTTGCCTCTTCCTGAGGGCTCATCGGCCCCCTCACCTCTCGGCTTCTTTGCTCACATGTTACCTCAGTGAGGCCCAGATCATCTGCTAACTCAGAGCCTGGTCCACACTCCACCTAGCACTCATTTGCACAGTCTGATGTAGCTCTCACTACATCGTTCAGGGCCAACCAGGAGATGAGGTACAGCCATATGTAGATGGCACCACTGGTGTTTGCAGAATGAATGAATGAATGAATGAATGAATGAATGATGCTGGAGTGCCAGCTCCACCTGGATGTCGAGGTGTACTTCCGGGGCACTCACAACTGGGAAGGGGGATGCCAGTGGCCCCAGGCCAGCACTTTGGGGTCAGAGGACAAAGGGAAGTTTTGGGTTCAAGACACAGTAGCAGCAGCTTTTTTGCATCTGTTGGGCAGATGTCTGGGCAGTGTCTGGGCACCAGTCCTGTGACCTTTCCCCATGTGGAGGCAAAAAGACAGCAAGACGTACAAGGTCAGCTTGTGGCCAGCACTGGCTTTACTTCAAGTGGCCTTGGAGCTGACCCTGGCACTAACCTCCCTCATTCCTGAAGGCAGGGGTGGCCCCGGGCTCTGGCCTCCTTCTGAGGCCCAGTCCAGGACCACGTGGGCAAACCTTGGAAGGTGTCGGATGCTCCCAATGGCCCTACCAACAGGGGTGACTTTGCATCCTGGAAGCCCCCACTCTGACTCCTGCCGCCCAACCCTGCCCGAGGGCCACAGAACGGCAGCAGCATTTGTGTGGTGGTTCAGATTTGGTTTTCAAATCACCAGCTGCAGCCGGCATTAGCATCTAATTTGAGTGAAAATTCTCAGATTCAGGGCAGAGGGTGGGGCTCCAGAGCTAAAGGGATGATGGGGGGCCTTCGCAGTGTGTGGGAAACTTGCCTATCAGCCCCCAGACAGTGCTGGGAGGATGCAGGGCACATCCCCCCTCCCTCCCACCCTCGACACCCTGACTAGGGTTCTGGGCCAGCCGGGCTGGCGAGCATGGATGTCTGTCAGGCCCCCCACCCCTCCAGGCCCAGCTTAGCTGCAGTGGTGATGCTGCTTCCTGCCTCCTCTCACCCCTGACCTGCCTTCTCCAGCCACGGTCACAGTTCTGGAGAGTCCACTGCCTGTACCCCACAATCCCACTTGGCCTCCCTGAACCTCAGAGGTGGCACAGAGATGGGGCAGCCCCAGCACAGCACCCGGCGGGGATAGGGAATGCTGCTGGCCACTCCTGCCTGCAGTTGGTTCTCAGGTCCACTCCCACCCGGTGTCCTCAGTGGCCCCCAGGGCCTGTAGGAGACAGCGAAGCCCCAAGTGGCCCTCTGCCCCACTCACAACCATCTGGCTCTACCTGACCCTCGCTCCCAGCCACAGCCTTCCTGGTGGCTTCCCTGGAGACACACTGCCTCTCTTCTGGAAGGTTCCCCTTCTCGCTTATGGATGAGCCCTCGAGACTTGGGGCACCCCACCCCCCAGCAGGCAGGAAGCAAGGGTTCAGGAAATACGAGTCAGAAGAGGGAGGAGGAGGTCAGGTGGGGTCAGTAAGAGGTCAGATGAGGTCAGTGGGAAGGTCAGCAAGGTCAAGTGGGGTCTTTAGCAAGAAGGTCAGGGGGCATCAGTGAGGTCAGGGGGCTCAGCCAGAGGTTATGTGAAGTGAGTGAGGTCAGGTGGGGCCAACGAGGTCTGATGAGGTAGGTGAGAAGTTCAGGAGGGGGTGAGCCATGAGGTCAAATGAAGTCAGTGAGAGGGTCAGGCAGGGTCAGTGAGGAGGTCACCCTCTTCCATCCTGTCCCCTGGCCTCCCACCTGGGGATGCCCCATCCTCCTGGGTGGCCCCTTGGTTGTTACTGTCCTGTGCTTCCTGCAGGGGCCTGTCCTAGGGGGTGTCCTCCAGGATCCAGCTGTGGAGAGACTGGAAGTATAGGTCTTGTCCCATACCCCAAGTTAGATCCAAATATGACTACAGGGAACAGGGACTCAGGGGCTGGTCCAGAGGGACGTGGGAGTGACTGTAAGGAGGAGCCTAGAGGTTAGGTTCTGTGGGTGAGGCCTCTCCTAACTCTCCCCCTGAGCCAGAGGCAGATCTTGGAGCCATGCCAGCTCCTCCCACAGATGCCCATCTGCAGGCCAGCAGGAGTGAGGACGTCATGGCCTCAAGTCTTGTGCTTTGAGGTGAACAGGGAGGCATTTCCTTGGGCCTTCAGATGAGGTACCCGGGAGGTACCAGGGGGTGACGGGCAGCAAGAGGGCCGAGGTCCTGGGCTCCTCTTGCTCCTGTGGTGGGTGGGCAAGGGGTCAGGAAAGGCCATGGCTCTTGCCCTGCTACAGGATTACCCTGAGAGGCCTCCAGAGAGTCAGTGGCTTGTTTGGGAAGTTGCTCTGGAACCAGTGTCTGGTCTGAGCAGACTGCCTTGCAGGCCATGGAGGCAAAACTATCCAGACACCCCATATTTATCAGGTCAGGTAGCATCAGGGGAGGAGGGGTGGCTGTGGTAATCCCAAGCAGGACAGAGCTGCAGCCTGGTGCCGGAAGGCGGGGCATCCAGGAAGCACCCCTCCCCCCTCTATGGTGCTCCCCTCATGGGGCCACTTGTCTGATGCAACTTGGGTCCCAGGAAAGGCAGGCGTCAGCTGGGCTGTTGCCAGGGCAGGGAGAGAGCTCTGCAGTCCTGCACCACCGGGCACCCCAGCCCCCGGGGAGGGGCCTGCCCCCTGTTCCTCTGGGCAGAGCCCTGACTCCACGTGGGGGAACTGGCATGGCCAGGCTCCTTCTGCGCCCGCAGGCCCTTGGGGCCTTGCCGAGCTGCCTGGGCCCCTCGGATGGAGAAAGCAAGCTAACGAGGCCGCTGGGCCCAGCTCACCCCCTCCACCTCAGTAATTGGTCTCCAAAGGCAGAAGAGTGTCACGGAGACGCCTGAGGCTGCCACCAGGGATAGGGCTCCAGAAAATTACCACCCTCTTTTTCCACTCACTGGAGGCTGATCGTGCTCTGGGGCCGCCCACCCGGCACCAGGCAGCTTTGTTTTTGAGACGCACACAGGAGGAGAGGCTGGCTCCCCTGTTTCCAGGGGCACAGATGCATTCCCAGCTGAGCCTTCCAGGTCTGCTCAAGCAGAAAGGACGAGGGCAGCCGCGCCATGGCCCTGAGCCGCACCTGGATCCTGGTCTGCCGGGGTTTGCTTTGGGGGGTGTTTACCAAGGGAGAATTTTTAAACTGAGGTGACATTCACACAACATGAAACTAACCGTTTTAAAGTGAACAACTCTGTGGCATTTAGTGGCCTCAAAATGTTGTGCAAGCGCCATCTGCATCTAGTTCCAGAACATTTTATCCCCCTGAAGGAAAACCCGCTAGATAACCCTCCAGCCCAGGTAACCGCTGCCATGCCTCCATGTCTATGCCCTTGCCTGTCTGCACACTTCCCAGCAGCGGCCCCCACAAGGGCTGAGTTCGGTGTCTCCTGCCCCCATGTTGCTGACTGGCACCTGCAAGGACCCCCATCCTCCCACCCTCCCTTGGGTCAGACAGCAGGAAATGTGGGGCCCCTTCAGATGATTCGTTCATAGGCCTGATGCCTGTGGGCAGCAGATGGAGATCCCAGCAGCACTGGGACTGGGGTCCAGGGGCAGCAGGGGCTGCAGAGGCCACTGTGCACCTGGATGGGAGGGAGGCACTGGGGTGAAGCCTCGAAAATCTGAGGCAGGGCAGATTTGGGGAGAGATGCGGAGGATTTTTCACATAACAGACAAACATGATGGCCACCCAGACCAGACCCTAGGGTGTCAGCGACCCAGAGGCCAGCTCTCGTGGGCTTCTCGGATATGAGGGGTAATTTGTGAGGAGAGTCTGTGCTCTTTGACCCATTCACTGGCACACATGAAGGGCACCAAAGTCCTGGGTCCCTGAAATGTGAGCACAGCAGTTGGGAAGTTTACAAAATGCTGACGAGACGCGTCAGGGCTTTGCTGACCCTCCCACCATGTGTGCAACGCTGCCTAGAACCTGGGTGGGTCTGTGGCTGTCATCAGACCCATGGCTCCTCCAGGTCTGGATTTGGCATTTCCAAAGACACTCGGAAACTCTGTCCCAGGAATCCAGCACCCCTGGATAGCCCCGGGTCTGGATGTAGCCGCTGGGAAGGGCCCTGGGGACTGGCCTTGGCCTGCATGTGAGTGGGAGGAAGAGGAGGGAGACAGGCGCTGGTGGGAAGGTAGGGGAGCATCAGGGCATGGCTGGGAGGCCTCTGTGACCTTGGCTGCAGGAGGGAGGAGCCCGCGGTGGGTTCTGGAGGTGCAGCGTGGAGAGGCAGTGAAGGCTTTGTGAGAAGGGCTGAAGAGCAACAGGCAGAAACCGGAGACTGCAGCCAAGGAGGTTCTGTTCAAAGGTGAAGGTGGCCGGCATGGTGTGGGCCAAGGTGGACCTGTGAGGGTAGGGCCCCCAGGATGCCCCTGAACAGGTCCACTGGGGCTCCCCTTGGCCAGGAGCACAGCGTCCACCCTGAGGGAAGGCTCCAGCCTGACCACAGGCTGAGAGGAGGCCAAAGACCAGGTGTCTCCTCACAGCCCTGTCAGCAGGGACCTGAGAAGGCAGACGGTGGGCAGGTAGGCCGCGCCCCAGGAGTCAGGGGCAAACCCCGGAAGGTGTCACAGGAGGGGAGGAGTGGGGTTCACAAGTCCCACAGCGTCTTGCTGGATCCAGCCCCAGGGGCGGCCGGTGGCCCATGCTCCCGGGGCTGGAGAGGAATAGTACAGACTGGCCCTGTGGGTCAGGGAGCAGGGAGGCTGCAGCCCAGGAGGCCAGACCTGGGGACGGGTCACAGAGGCTGGGGTCCCAGGGCCCAGCCCAGAGACCTCTGTGGGTATGGCAAGCAGTGGAAGGGTGTTGGGAGGCCCGTTAGAACACCAGCTCGGTGGGGACAGGAGTGGTAGGGTGAGCACTTCACAAGAAGTAGGCTTGCATGGATGGTGATGGAGGAAGCATGGGAGTGGATGGTGGGGTTCTATGGATGGGGTCCTGGGCAGGGGTGTGTGCCAGCACTCAGCCCCGGACCTGGGGGCCTTTGAGGAAAGAGAGTGGGGACGATCTAAGGGGGAAATAGAGGCTGTTTTGACCACAGTGATCGGCCCATGTCCCACCCAGCCAGAAGGGGCAGCCCCCTTCCAGCCCCCAGTACCTGGGTGGTCCCTCAAGTCCTCATGGGAAGTGGACCCTGTACCCACCCTGGGTCTAGGTGAACCCCTTTCTGTTGCCCACACCTGTCCATGGGTGGGACCATGCTGTGGGCCTCTGGTCTAACTGAGGCTTGGGACATGACCCTACACAGTGCCTTGGGGACCCCTGCAACACCTGGGGGGGTCCTTCATGCAGCATCTGCAGCATCCCCAGAACTGGGCGGAGGCTGGGCCAGGGCCCCAGGGATGTGGGAGCCTCTTAAAGACCCGTGTCCCATTTGATTGTCCATTGGCCTTGACTGATGATTGACAGGTGTCCTGGCCTACCAGGGGCTGATCCTGGGGCCAGGTGTGAAGAGACAAGACAGACCATCCCCTAAGGCCTCTGTCTGTGGGGGGTGAGGGCTGGATGCTAAACTAACATGTTAGGAGTGACAGGGCTGCAAAGCTGGGTGGGGCAGGCTGCCCCATGGCCTGTGCCGGGGACGGAGCATGGCCACGAAGCACTTAGACTTCTGGAATTAGCCAAGCAAAGTGCAGACGTGTCTTACTATTGCCGAAGTAAACTGTGGGACCAGGTAGTGAGAATCATGAAAGCTGGAGATTAAACGTACAGCAGTCAGTTATGAGCAGCTCTCGGGTCATCAACAGGGAACATGGACACGCGGGCAAGAACAGTGGCTAACTGCAGGGGAACATCGGACACTCCTGGGGCCATAAATCCTCACCCTTTCTAATTCATCATCCTGCGAGGAATGATAGGAATGATCATAGCACTGAGTGTCCGCCGTTGGCTGGACCAAGCACAACGGGATGCTGGATGAGCTTCAAGGACAATATTTGTAGCTCAGCTAGTGATACCACCTGGGCTTCAGGTCTTTCAAGGAAAAAGTCTGCCTGGGGCTTTCCCACATCTTGAACCTGCCTCGCTACATGAGGAGGCCAAATGCTCCCATAGCAACCATGTCCAGCAGGCCTGGGAATTTGGGGTGAAGTAGAAGGCACAAGGGGACCCAGGGGCTGGTCCTGATGCCTGGGATGCTCAGAAGGATTTCTTCCCTCACTGTGGCTTGAGCCCTCAGCTGCTGCCTGAGAGAGGGGCATGCATGTCAGAGGGTACCCCTCACTCAGCATCCTGGCTTGACTTGATGCACAGGGACCCCCCCGTCCCACATCCACTCCTGGTTTACATGCTGGAAGCCCCTCAGCTCCAGCCCCACTTGCTCCCCATGGGGGCACAGATCATTCTTGAAGGTGTGCTTCTGGGCTGGGATCTGGGGACAGCACACCCTTGTTAAGTGGGGTCCCTGCCCCAGTGAACCTGCCATGGCCCAGGAGGATCCCAGCCACTTGTCCAAGAGGTGAGATCCTAGAGTTTACTAGCTCACTCCAGGGCGTCGCCCCAGGACACTGCCTCTTGTCCCAACAGTTCTTTCACATGGCTGCACCTGCCAAGGGACTTCTTCCCTCAGATTTCACCTTACAGACTGCCAGAGCCTCACTCATGTGTTCCCCCAGCTCTATCTGGATGTTGAAAGGTGCTGGGATCACACCTGGGGCACCCCAGGTCTTGTTTCTAGGGTGAACAGTGGGAAGGGTTGCTCCTAGTCCACTGTCACTTGGCTGCCACCCCAGCCCAACTCTAGCTGCCTTTCCTTCTCACTATCACTTAGGGGGTCCTCCCTCCTCAGGGTCAGATGGGGGTCCTCCATCTCAGGATAGTCTAGAACCATGAGGAGGGAGCCCTGGCAGAAGAAGGAGACTGCCCCCCATGTTTACAGGCACATTGCCTGTAAACATGGCCCACAGCCCCCTCATCAAACATCCACCCTCTGGGTTTTGGGTCACCTGTCCTGCTCTCTGAAGTCATGGCTCCCACCTGGAGCAGCTGCCCCCAGGCCCCCCAGGGTATCGGCCTCTTCGGGTCGGAACCCCAGGCTCTTGTCGGGCCCCAGGGGGTTCTGTGTGAAAGGTGGGGGTGCACTATGAGTGCCCGTGAGTCCCCGTGAACACCTTGAGTCCTGTGGATGGGCTTTGGAGGTGTCTGGAGGGCCTTTCTGGGGTCACTGGGACCTGAGCAGCCTCTGTGGAGCGAGGTCAGGACTGCAAGGTCAGTAGGGTCCTCCTGAGGAGATGCCTGCACAGGGACATGCAGCAGGAGGGCAGGTGCAGGCTGGCCTGTGCGGGCAGGTAGACAGTCGCATGACCCAGTCACCTGCACCGTCCCTGGGACCCTCCCTGTCCTTGGGATGTTAGTTGGGATAGGGAAGGAGTAATTGTGTTGGCAAAGGAGGTTTCCCCCCTGGCCTGAGCCTCCGGGCTTCCGTCTGTTTGCAAAGGGTGTTCTTGTCCTCAGGGAGGAGCCCAGGTAGGCCCCTCAGCCTTGGGCAGGGGTCTGGGGCGGTGGGAGGGGCACGGCCACACAGGCTACAGGAAATCTGTCACTCAGGACGCGGACTCCTCTTCGTCTGACCACTTTAAAAAGGAGCTGCCCCCAAAGGCTCTGGCCTATCCATCTCCGAACAGAACCGAGATCCTTCCCTGCCTGACCGGGAGCAGCAGGCAGTGCCGAGAGTTGACCTGGACGGGACCCAGGGATGCAGGGACGCAGGCCTTGTCCCAGCTGCTGCCCGCCCACAGGCCCTCACCTCCTACCCCCTGCGTTGTCCTGTCTGGGGCCAGCTTGTCTGTGCGGTGCTCTGTGTGCCGGGTAGAAGCCACGTCTAATCACGGGGTGAAATGTCATCAGGGTTGGAATCCTGGATCTGCTTTATAATTATATTAACCTTGCTTTATGATTGAGTAAAGCTGACACTGTGGAAAGACAACAACATGTGCACACCTTCACTGTGTGCTCAGGACACCCAGGCGGGACGGCTCCTCCGTCCTCCAAATGTCTGGGGGCCACCATGTGGACCGGGAGCACAGCTGTGGGCCCCTGTTCTGCCCTTCCCCTCAAAGAACACAGACCGGGCCCACTGTTCTGGACTTTGGGGTCCAGCCTGTGTTTCTTTGATGCAAAGGGCATCTAAACATACTGCCACCTACCACCTGTCATTTTACAAAGCAATCAAGGTTGCAGCACCCATCAGCGGGGAGGACACAATCCTGGGGTGAAGGATGCTTCCTTGAAATTGCATGCGTTTAAACTCAGCTTTCTGGAAAATTCACTGCATTCCACAGACCAGCAAAGCCAGGCCGTCTCTGGCGGAGAGGGAATCATCTCAGCTCTGATGGACACACATGCAGGGCGTGGGGTTCCCCCACTCCCCGCGTCTCAAGAGCTTCCCTACTCTGCCTGCCCAGACAACAGGCTGCTGAATATCCAGAGTGTGATGGGAGCTGGGAAGGCAGTCACCCTGGGGCAGGGGAGACAAGGGCCCCACCCTATTCCTGGAGGAGGCGGGAAGCAGGAAGGAGCCATGGCCTCCAGCCCAGGGCAGCCTGTTTGGGTGAGATCAGCTTGGCCCAGCCAGTGAGGTAGGTGCCAGGTCAGGACCACTCCAGTCTCCACAAGACCGAGGACAGCAAGGCCTGTGGCCTAAAGCTCTTTCTCTGTGAGGCTGATACCATTTGCCTTGCCCTCTACTGGTGCCTGGAAGACTCTGGAAATGAACTGGAGGGGCTGAGGGGTGGATCCCCCAGGATGGGGCCAGAGGACGCTCCAGACTGCTGTCACCCAGCTCCAGGGCAGCGGGTGGACACTCCTCTTGTGTGTGTGTGTGTGTGTGTGTGTGTGTGTGTGTACATATGGTGATTATGTGTGACTGTGTGCACCTGTTACCAAACACACATGTGACTAGCATGTGTATGTGCACAAGCATGTGGAGTCCAGGGGAGGAAGGAGACGAGGGACCAGAGAGCAGGGGGGTACAGGTAGCCCAGACACCTGAGCTTCTGGGGTGGGCTGAGCCTGAGAGGCCTGGGGGACTCCATCCTCCCCATGGATGCTGGTTTTGTCGGTTCTTATGACGGAAGACCCTGACCCTTCCCCCAGGTCACAGGGATCTGAACCCAGGCCCAGAGACTGTGCCTCACCCCTGCAGCAGGCTGGGTGGGAGTGGCACAGGCCTCTTGCCAAAAAGCCCCTCCCTTTGTAGGTGCCCAAAGTTCCCAGGGATGCTTCTGAGGTCAGGTTCAGGAGTACTGGAGCACCCACCCTATGACAGTGCAGGTAGTCAGGGCTCCAGAAGGATCTAGAGCCACGGACACTGCAGAAGGCTGGGGCGCAGAGGAGGGCAGGCCCCAGACCCTCTGGTGGGGAGCTCATGCCCCCACATAGGGCCATAAGGCTAGGGAAGGAAAGGCAAGGAGGGAGAGGGAGACCCCTGAGCTGCTGCTTCTGGTGGGCATCTGCCCTTCTCTGGGAAACGACTCCAAGGACAAGTGCACGTGCTGTGACCAGCAAGCTCGGCCCTGTGGCCCTCGGTCCACAGATGTGGGGCTGGGAAGGGCCCACAGGAGGGGCCAGGAAGCTGGGGCAAACTTGGGCCTCCTAGACCCCCACACTCACAGCCCCTGCTCTGCGGATTCCCTCCTCCTCCCCCTCCTGAGTCCACACAGCACGGTAGCCCCCCACCCCCCCAGACTCCGTGTAGAGGATCCGCCCAGAGCCTAGCAGGCGGGTCCCTAGGCTTTGTCTCCCGCACCTGGTGGGGCTCAGGTTTCCTTATGCAAAGCTGAGCTTCCCACCCACCCACACCCTCCTACCCTCCCAGGACGAGCACAGTCCCCAGGGTGAGGCCACCACAAAGCGCCCTGCCTGCATTGTTAGCTGGAAAACCAAAGAAGAGGCGGAGCTGAGGGGTCGTGGACAGGTGCACGGACTCCAGAGGCCCTGATGCCAAGAGATTGCATAGGGAGTGAGTGGGCTGCGGCCGCCTGGGTCTCCTGGTCTCCACCTGACCCAGCTGGTCAGCAGGAGTGCGGTCACTATTCCCACAGTGCTGCCTGTGGCCAAGGACCTAGGGCAAATTGACCTCCCGGCTGAGACAGGCCTCTGGCCCTCTTACCCCACAAGTCTGCTACCCTGCCTCACCCCCAAGTCCAGAGAAGATCAGCAGGGAAAGGGTTAAGCCCGCCTGGGCGGCACCTTTGTTTGCCAGAGATCCACACCTGCTCTTGAATTAAACCAGACAAATGAAGGTGAGATTGCAGAGTCCCACCAGAAAAAGGATCCGCCCTCCTGTCTGTCGCACAGGCCTAGGCCTGGGCAGAGACCCCCCAGGGGACGAGAGTCGCCCCCACCCCCTTCCAGTCTGCAGAAGGCAGGTGTTTGCTCACATGGAAGAAGTTTAAAGCTCTGTATTTGGATTCCATCAGCAAGGGTGCAGCCTCAGCCCTGTGCCCCCTGCCTGCCCCTCTGGGAGCTGCTGTCCAGGCTTGTACCCCAAAAGCTGAGACCCCTGCCCTGAGCTCTGGGAATGATCAGAGCCTCCTCTCAAGGTGAAGCCCTCCTAGCACCCCAGGACATCCCAGAGGCCACCAGCAATCCTTCTCCCATGCTGCTACAGGGTGGCCGGGGTTGCCCACCTGGTGTGGACCCCATGGCCACCCCCAGGGCAAGGAGGGGCTCCCAGGCACTTATGCCCTGCAGGCCTCTGCCCAGCCCAGAGCCCTCCAGGGCCCCAGCTCCACCCCCACCGTCCCCAGCCTATTGGTTTCCAGAGCTCTGCCCGCCCCCCACCCACAGGGCACAGACAGCTGGGGAGTAAATGTCTCTCTTGGCCTCAGAGGGTGTGTGTGGACACAAGACTACAGCTCTGGACACACTCCCTTTGTTCCCTCTTCATGCACCCATAAGCTTAAAAGGGGGCCACAGGAGGCCCTTTGGCCCAGGCTTGGGCATGCACCATTACCCCTGTGGCCAAGGACCACGATGACCCCAAAGCCCTACTTTCTGACCTGGGGACACCTGTACTTCTGTGTGGTTCACTTCCCACACAGGACCACAAGAGGAGGCCATGATTCAGGAAGCACTCCCACTGGTAGATTACTCACATCTCTTCCCACCTCAATGTTCGCTGGCTGTGCCCTGGCAGCTTGGGATCAGTGGTGGGCGTTTACACCGTGGAAACGGACAAATGCCCCAATCAGGTGCCCACACCCCAGGGCCAGCTGTTAAACATTTACCAGCTCACCATGGCCTAGGACCATCTCATTCCCTGGGGGTGGAGGTGGCAAGACCCTCCAGGCCCTGGAGCAGGGAGGTGTGGGGGTGTGCAAGCATGCTGGTCCCATGACCCAAATGTCCCTGAGCAGCCTTGGGCCCTGTCATCAGGGAAGCTGGAGCAGTAGACAGTGGCCTTGGGGCCTGGTTTTCCAGAGCCCCTGGAGATGGTCAGGGGCTGTAGGCAGCGTACCTGCCTTAGGAGGTGTGGTCACAGGTGGGGCTCTCCTGGGCATCCAGCACATTGGACATTAAAACCCTCTGACGCCACAGACATGCTGGTCTGGGCTCAGGTTGGAGCAGCCCCCTAGGGGAGCTGCAGAGGGCAGTGTGATGACGAATCAGGCAGCCCACTCCCTCCCTCCACACTACTCCCTTCCGGCCTGGAGGGAACCTGGTAAAAAAGGAACAAACCACAAACCAGAAATCACCAACCCCCCCGCCCCCCCCTCCCGCAAAAGGGACACTAGTGAGGCCTGGGTTTGAGCTCCAGTCAGTGTCAGCCATGGACCTCTATGTGTCCTCTTCCTTGGGCCTTGGTGGTCAGTTGGTCCCTCTGGAGGACTCTGTGGTCCCCAAGTTCTTCTGTGGGGCATCACCCCAACCACTCAATCCCATGCTCTGCCCCTGAGTGCTATTTCTTGGGGCCAGCACAAATATGGACCTCCGACACTTCCCCAGGGTGCATTCTCCTAGGCACCCGTTTGCAGAGCACTGGAAGGAGTCGGCACCCATACTGTGGGGCAGACTCCGGGAGCCCTGCAGACACCCCCCCACCCCACCCCAAACATTCTTAGAGATGCCCAGGGTGTGATGACAGCTCCAGGCCCCAGGGTGTGGGGACCTGCCCTCTCTCAAGGCCATCTCACCTGCTGGAGTGCCACTCAGTGAGGTCCTGGGAGGCAGGGACAG
The DNA here is from genome assembly GCF_048164855.1 of Canis lupus baileyi. NCBI lineage: Eukaryota > Metazoa > Chordata > Mammalia > Carnivora > Canidae > Canis > Canis lupus. The sequence goes on from NC_132840.1 coordinate 32,617,343, forward strand.
CCCATCTCAACTCATCTCAGATGTTGTCATTGAGATTTTGTTGGTGTTAACAGCATGTGAAGAATGGGTTTATGGAGAGCAGTGACAGATGTGTTCTGGTTTTCAGAGTGGGATGGGGTGGTAGGGAAAGGGCTGGAGAGGGGTCTATACAGGGAGAGAGCAAGCCTGCACTTGGGATTTCCCAGTGAGCTGATGGTCAGTCGTGCTATTATATTAGGTGCCTGTTTCTTAGGAGAGGGAGAAAGTGTGCCTTCCCAGACCCTGCAGTTTCATAGATACTAAACAAGGAGCTCACAACAAAGATGTGCAAATTCATCAAACCATTCTTTTTCAGGAAAACCAAGCACAGAATCCACATTCTAGGACACTTCCCTCTCCCCAGACCAATGACCCACTGGGTTAAACTCCAAGAAACCATGTGCTTGTCCAAACAGACCCAGGAACCCCCCACCTAGCCTGTTGAGCCAAGTCATGGAGAGACAGACATCGTGAATGTCCCCAAAATTCCTACTGGTGACTCTGGCACAGACCTGACAGGTTAGAGGGAAAGGCCATTGTTTTGTCCCTTGGGGGCCCAGGTGGTAGGTTTCTGTAGAAACAGCTGAAGGCCCACCCAGGGTTAATCAAGCTGGGTAGGGAGTGAGACATTCTCCCTACTTGCAAGGCTGCCTGTCCCACTGGCCGCCTTCCCACCACTCCCTGGGAACAGAAACTGAGTCTAACCAGGGGATCCCCCAGAAGTGGCAGGCTTCACAGTGGGGTCTACCCTGGGCCAGTTGGGAGGACACCATGTGCTACCCGCTCCCAGCCTTTCTCTTTCATGGCCTCCCTGAGTAGTAGAGCAGATGACATCTGTGCACACAGGAGCATTACACTCATGATGAACCCCTTTGGGAAGGACACACCAGGAACCAAAGACAGGAGACCCAGGCCCACCACCAGGGATGCGACAGATAGACTGGGACACCCACCAGTGCACCGTGGACAGACTACACACACTTACACACAGCCAGCCCTTAGGGAGCACTGCCTCTGCCTCCCATCACACCCTGTGGGACTCCACAGGACGCCTCCTTGCAGGCACCTAACAGATGCTCCTGATTCCAGCGATGTGAACAGACCACCTTCCCCAAAGGCCAAAGCACCTGTGCCCTCCCCAAACATGAGATCTTGCTTTCCCTATGTCCACCTCCATAGCTATTGGTGCTTTGCTTTTTCAATTTTGCAAGTGTGACACCTCCCAAATGACACCTCACATCCCATGAAACCAGGTGCCCCCTTCTAGTAGGTATATAGTCCCCACTGCCCAGGGCTCTCAGCTGCCTCTTGGGGGTTGTCACCCTCAAAATGATAACTGATACTCAGCAGAGTAGTGTGGCCTGCTCCCCAAGGCCAGAAGCTCCTTCCCTACCCAGTCTTGCTTCCCTGCTCCCTGATGTATCCTCCTCCCCAGTACCCCCCCTTACACAGGATTCCCTGCCCTAGGCTCTGCTTCCAGAAAATGGACCTACGTCTGACTTTTGCCTTCCTGACAGATAGCGAATCTGAATTTTCTCAAGTCTGATTGCTCAGGGATTTGCTCATTGGCTCACTGGGCCATAGCCCATACCCATCCTTCCATAGAGTTTCTTGTGTTTTTCTTGACAATTTATGAGTTTTTAACTCTGATTCAGCTATGATTTAACTTTGATATAGTAAGTGTAACTCTAAGGAAATATGGGGAAAGATATATTTATTGTGTTTCTCCATACACAGTCTGTATGAGAGGAAAACTTTAAAAAGATCATTAATATCCTCAAAGAGATAAGAGAAAATATTGTGAGCATAGTAAAAGATCAGAATGCTGTAGAAATAAATATTCAGAGAACCAAATGAACTCTTGTAAATTAATATTACAGAGGAAGTGAAAAGTTCAGTAAAGGAGCTGGAACACTGAAAGTAAAGCCAGAAGATCAGGAAAAGGAATTAGGAAAGGTTGTTAGAGGCCAGTCTAAGAGGTCCAGGATCCCAATATTTACCACAGAAGAAGGGGACAGAGAAAATAGGAAGGAAGAAATAATTTAAAATTAATAATGTAAGAAAGTTTCTTGGAACTGAAAGGAATTCCCAGACCAAAAGAATTACTGGGCACTTAGCAAAAGGAACGGAAATGAATCCACACAAAGATCATTTGTCAGAACACTAGGGACAAAAAGTTATCCCTAAACACTTCCAGCAAGAAAATCAAAAGGTGGTTTTCATACCACAGATCAGGAGTTAAAACATCACAATTACCCACAGCAGCATCAGAAACTGAGAGCCACTGGAGTAATGTACTAAGAGTTCAGAGGGAAAACGGAGTTCTATACACCACCAAACCGCCACGTAAGTGACAGTGGATCAAAGATATTTTAAAGCCATGTGTCTGCCACCTGCCCTTCCTCAGAAAGCTACTGAAGGACATGCTCCACCAGAACAAGGAGTAATTAAGAAAGAGGAAGATGTGGGATCCAGGAAAATCCAACCTAGAGAGAAGCAAAGGGAATCTTCAGGATGAAGGTGAGGGATATTTTGATGTGCCAGCCTTGCCGCAGATGCACGAGGACTAACCAGGACTGGGGCAGGGCAAAAGCTCCTGCAGGTACCTCCTCAGAAATACCCCATGTGTTTGAATTTAAGCCACGGCAAGAATCTGAGGATGAATTAGTAATGAGTTCAGAGAAAACTCAGCAAGCACAAAAAAAAGAAAGGTGATGATTAACTCCAGGGAAAACAACACGCATGTGTGTTGGAACAATTACCATGCATGCCGTAGGCTGGGGGGGAATACAAACTAATCCCTGAATACAGAGCTAACTAAAATTATAACATAATTCCATTGAAAATAGAGAGGATGCAAGTGTGGGGGGGAGTAAAGAGAAGTGGACGAAGGAAATGCTGTCTTCCATAGAATGAATTCAGTAGATAATATCTAAAACTAAAGCAAGAAGCTGGTGTTTGATCATGTTGCTACACAGATGCAGGTAAATAACACAAGAATTGTCTGGAATAAGGAAGTGGTTGTCTTTGAGGATGGCATGGAGGGGTGGTAACTGGGAGGCTGTGTTGGTCCAAGCCTTATAGGAATGTCTGACTCATACTACATACAAATATAACTCTGATAAAAAATGAAATAAAAACTCAGCTGGTATCCCCTCTGGCCAATGAAGACTGTGGAAGGACTTGCAAATAAAGCTAGCTAAAACTTATCTGCCTCCTACGAATACTATCACACTCTCCACCTCCTCTTGATAGATGGCAGGGACAAGTCCATTTTCTATGATAAGGTCACACATAGTCTAGCATCCTCACCCTGAGTCCACCTTCTTTGGCAGGCATGGTTGCCACCACATTCTGACCCTTTTGCCACGTGACCACTCAAAGCCTAACCCCATTGTGGAGCTGTCCTGTGTTTTAGGCCACATCTTGTTTCTTTTGTGTCCCCACATTACCATGACACCACAGGCTCCAAATCTCGGCAGGGTTCAATTTCAACTTTGATGGAGGAAGCTGGCCCTACTCCAGCCAATCATGAACTCCATACCTTTAGGGTAGGGCACAGTATGAAAGTGTCTTTTGAAATGGAATAAATTTGGTTTCCTTGAGAGTGCTTTCAGGCCATTGTCGTATCTAGGAAATGTGAAGGATCTCAGTCTTGCTCCCTCCCTTCTTGAGCCCCCAGGGTCCTGGCTGACATCTTCAGAGGTGATGGGGTCATAAGTGAACATTTTAGGGACTTAACAACATCCTTCCCCAGAGAACGCTCAAACACCCACATTCATCACAGAGGTTCAGGACCCCCATTCTGCCGGGAGGCCTGTAGGTCACCTTGTGGCCTTTTCGGGCAGGCAGTGAGGCTGGATTTCCAACAGGTCACCGTGCTGTGGAACCTCAGGCTGCCTCCCTGGCCAGCACAGGCCTATTGGCCCCCTCCTGCTTTCCCAGATAGCTTCCAACACTCCCAAAGGTGTGCCTTGGGCATAATTCCTCCCCATCCTGCAACAAATAGAAATACTGCTAGCTTTTTATATGACCCTTTCAGCAGAAGCAGCACCTGCCAAAGACCCCCACTCTCCCCCAGGGGCTGGGGGCCTCCCCCTGGTCATGGTGCCACTGGCAACACCAGGACATCCAGAGACTGTGGGCTGGACCACGGCTCAGAGAGAAGAACTGCAGAGTTGGCAGGGCTTTCAAGCCACCTCTGATCACACGTGATGAGGTCACTACAGACCCCACAAGACAAACTTCACACTGGCGCTTTCCCGGAAGCCTCGAGTCCTACCTGGTCTCTGTGAGGATGGCAGGGTGGCAGTGCAGCATCGGCAGGCGCAGCTCCCCGGGCTGCCTTATCGTGGCCTGGCTGGGCGGAATGCGGTGGAAACCTTTGCCTGGTACAACCGGCCTCTGCAACACAGCCCAGGAATTTTGCGTTGAATAATTTTTAACTTCTGCTGAGGGAAAACCAGGGTTGTATATAGTGTCTGTCTACATAGGAATGCCAAGCGGCTTTCCCTTAAAAGTAAATACCTCAATCACAAGGAAACCTGCTTTGGGGAAAAAGAGAGAAAAGAACAGAGAAAGAGAGCAGTCACAGGGGCTGGGGGACTCGCTGGCCATCCCACTGGGCTGCAAGCCAGGTCTCACCTCCTCCTGCAGTGAAGTGGGGGGCAGGCCTCTCAGGTCCTGTGGGCGCTGGCTCCAGCGTGTGGGCGCAAACCCTTCCTGACACTTTGGGTAGAAAGCCGGCTAGGTGACCACTCCCCACCCCGTGGCCCCCTACCTCTCCTGGCATGTAACCCCACACCCAGGATGGTGATTTCTCTCAAGAGCCTCCTACCCCTGCGACCCACAGACCCTGCTTTCCCTTCTCCTGGCCACTAGTTCTGTACTTATCCAAGGCTTGGACCTGCAATCCTGTGGCTGGATGAGACAGAGGCCATGCGGAACTCTTGTGGGCCTGTGGATAATGGTGGGGGCTGGAGGGGGGGCAGGGGATGGCCCAGCCGGCCCTGCCCAGAGTAACCATTATACGGGGCACCAGGAAACACAGCCTAAAACCAGTTTGCCCTGAAAAGACCTTAAGTTTCTCCAGCTCTGGGACAGGCATCACCACCACATGGGAGGAGGCAACACCATCCAGTGCAGAGGACCAGGGTCCAGGTGGCCCAACTCCATCCTGCTGTGTGGGTCACGGGCTGGGGGCCCTGGGAATCTCTGTGTGTTGGGTGTTGTAGGGAACTGAGCTTGTCCCTACAAGGGAGGTGGGGCCGAGCTGAGAGCCCAGACCCAAGGGTCCTGGGCAGGTGGGTCAGGAGGCGCTGGCTCCCCAGCCTCTTCCTAAAGCATCGTGTGATCCCTGAATGCCCCCAGGCCCTCTCAGGGACAGCAGAAGGCTCACTAGCTCACTAGCTAGGTGGTTCAGGGCAGCTACAGGCCCTGTCTGAGCAGGAGGACACCGCACCAGGCCTAAGCTGGGAATAACCCTCAGGAACACGCATGGGGGGGTAGAGGCTTCCTTTGGGGCCCACCCTCTTATACAGTGGACGCCAAGGCATAAGGAACAGGGGACATGGGGATCCCTGGGTGGCTCAGTGGTTTAGTGCCTGCCTTTGGCCCAGGGCACGATCTTGGAGTCCTGGGATCAAGTCACGCATCGGGCTCCCAGCATGGAGCCTGCTTCTCCCTCCTCCTGTGTCTCTGCCTCTCTCTCTCTCTCTCTCTCTCTCTATGTCTATCATGAATAAGTAAATAAATAAATCTTAAAAAAAAAAAAAAAAAAGGAACAGGGGACACAGTGAGCTCCAGCAGGGCCACAAGCTGTGACCCTCAACAGGCAAGGGGTATAATGTTAGGGCATGGGCTCAGGCTGCAGGTGGCCGGGGCTCCTCGGATGGAGGGCCCTAGTCCTCCTCACTGTGAGCTGGGGAGCAGGTCGTACACCCACCGCAGCCCCTTCCCCACAGACCACGGTTGCTTTGAGTGTGGGCACTGTCAGCCCTGAGTGCACCTAGCTGCCTGACACTTCTCCGCCCTGGTTTGTTCACCCTGTGTCAAGTTTCAAGATGTATGGAGTGGCCTGAGCTTCCAGAAATGCTCCTAGCATGTGTGTTGCTCTCTGGGGGACTGTCTGCCCACATGCTGTGGGGAGGCCTACAGGTCCCACCGGCTCCTCTCTCCCTGCCGGCTGCCCTGAGCACACCTGCCCACATGCTGGTGCCTGTGCTGGGCAGCCTGACATGCCTTTTTGTGATCCACCTTGCATATCTGACTGCTCATGTGCCAACCATGTCCCCACATGAGGCCTTCGGGCTTGGGCCCTCCTCTGGAAACATGCTCATTCGTAGACATCGCTCCTTTTCTCACTTTTTTTTTTTTGGGGGGGGGGGTGGGATTTCTAGCCTTTTCCTGCTACATTGCAAAATTCCTAGTATATTCTAGATGATAGCCCCAATGGATTTGCTCATTTCAACGAACTCAGGTTCCATCCTGTCCGTTGGTCAGGAATCCCTGACTTTGATACAATCAAATGCATCCATTCTTTGCCTGATGGTTTGTACATTTGAGGTTTTGCTTTGGGTCTCGCTCCCTGTGCCTCCTAGGATGCCAGGCACCAGCGAGCTCTCCAGCCTGCCTTGCACAAGCTATGAGGGATCCAGCTCTGTTGTGCACCATACAGTGACCCCATCCCACTGATTTGTCCAGATAAGGTCATGGCACATTCGTCCCTGGGCTGTGTCTCCTCTGTCTGTGTCTCGCTTTGCCCAGATCACCTGGTTTATAAAACTGTCACTTTGCCATGTGCCCCTAACACCTGCAAGAGCTGGCTCTCCTCTTCCCTCTTTTTCTTTTTTTAAAGATTTTATTTATTTATTAATGAGAGACAGAGAGAGAGAGGCAGAGACACAGGCAGAGGGAGAAGCAGGCTCCATGCAGGGAGCCCAGTGCGGGACTCGATCCCAGGACTCCAGAATCGCCACCTGAGCCAAAGGCAGACACCCAACCTCTGAGTCACCCAGGTGTCCCTCTTCCCTCTTTTTTTTATGTTTACTTAGTTATTCATACCTTTTTCTCTCACAGATTTTAAGAGTAAATTTATCTAGTTCCTGAAAAATCTCCACCTGTAATTTTGAACAGGACAGCTTGGGCTTTGCAGTCCATGAGGGAGAAGTGGTACTTGTCTAACGCTCAAGCCTCATCCACAAGCGCAGAGCACGTCTTGTGGACTCAGACTGGTGTCAAGGGCATCCATCGAGGCTTCCCATTCTCTCCACAGATGCTCTGTATACTCTGGCTTCAGTTAGCTCCCAGGTACTTTATCATTTTTCTTGCTCTTGTGAATTCTTTATTTTTTTCCCCCTAACTGGTTAATGGTGGTATATAGAACACTATTGATTTTTTTCTTTGTTAGAAATGAGGTGAGGGGCGCCGGGGTGGCTTAATCAGTTAAGTCACTGACTCTTAATTTCAGCTTGAGTGTTGGTTTCTGGGTTGTGAGTTCAGGCCCCACATTGGTCTCCACACTGGGCATGGAACCTGCCTTAAAAAAAAGTGGATTTTACATAATGTAAAAGTAACCTTTGGAAAAAAAAAAAAAAAAAAAACAGAAACAAAAACCTAAGCCCCACACCCAAAGTGGGTCTTTTTTTTTTTTTTAATTTTTTTATTTATTTATGATAGTCACAGAGAGAGAGAGAGAGGGGCAGAGACATAGGCAGAGGGAGAAGCAGGCTCCATGCACCGGGAGCCCGACGTGGGATTCGATCCCGGGTCTCCAGGATCGCGCCCTGGGCCAAAGGCAGGCGCCAAACCGCTGCGCCACCCAGGGATCCCGCCCCAAAGTGGGTCTTGAGCTCACCACCCCGGTATCAAGAGTTGGATGCTCTCCTGACGCGCCAGCCACACAGCCCTGAAAGTAACCATTTTAAAGTATATGTTGCAGTGGCACTTAGCGTGTTCACATGTTGTGCAACCACCACCTCTGCCTAGTTCCAGGACATTTTCATCGCCCCAAGGGAAGCCCCACACCCATAAGCACTCACTCCTCAACCTCCCAGCCCCTAAAACTACTAATATGCTTTCTTGTTCAATGGATTTGCCTATTCTGGATATTTCATAGTAATGGAATCACACAACATGTGATCTTTTATGTCTGGCATCTTTACTATTCTTTACTATAATATTGACCTTTTTATTGTGATAAAATATACTTCACATAAAATTTACCATGTTAACCCTTTCTGGATACACATCTCAGGGGCATGAAGCACATTCATACCGCTGTGCAGCCATCCCCATGTCCATGTCCAGAACTTTCTGCGTTCCCGAGCCAACTCTGTCCCATGAACATTCATGCCCGCCCCAACCTGCGTGCCACCATCCACTCTCTGTATGACTTGACCAGTCCAGTTTTCTCATGTAAGTGAAGCCACACGGTGTTTGTCTTTTTGTGACAGCCAATTTCACTCAACATAATGTCTTCAAGGTAATGTTACTGGCTTTTGTAGATTAGTTTTTCATCCAGCGCTCTCATTGGGCTCTTGTTCTAAGAGTTTACCCATCAATTCTCTTTGTTTTTCTAGATGGATGATCCAGATCTTCTGCAAATAACATCAGTTTTTGTCTCTTCTCATATCCAGATGCCATGTCCCTCGCTGATTTTTCCTCACCCTATGGAGAAGGTCTCCAGGACCATGTGAGGCTGTGCCGGGCCATGGGGCACCCTGACCTGACCCAGGTCTTAAAGAGAATGGGTTGGAGGCTTCCACAGGTCCTATGACGTCAGCTTCGAGGTTTCAGCGTGTGGACACTTTGCTAAGAGGTATCTTTAAAATCACAAATGGGTTGGTTGTAAGATTTATTAAGAACTTTTACTGCATCACTTGAGCTGATCACACTTTTCTCCTTGTGTTAATCTATCAAACCAGCCTTGGATTTCTGTGATGAAACTCATTCGGTCATGGTGTGTTATTTTTAATACACCACTCCATTGGGTTAGTTCCAGAGGGGGTCTCTGTGCTGAAAGCTGAAGCCTGCATCCTCGCCCCATGGGTCAGCACAGTGGCCTCACCTTCCTCTGCCCTGACCTCCTTGGGGACTTTCCCCATCTTGGGAGGAGGGGCAGCGCACAGGAGTCACAGCAGGCTCCAAATACCACAGCCTGAACAGCAGGCTTCCCCACACATCGGGAGGCCTCTCTGCTGCCTGCATTCCCTAGGCCGGGTCCTGGGGGTGGGCACAGGGGAAGGCCCCTTCCCTCACATCCTGGGGGCATCATGAGCCCCCTTGGAAGGTGGGGGACCATCAATGGGGTCCATGGTGGGTGAGTGATGGCAGGTGTTGTAAGGTGTGGGTTCTAACGACATCTGTTTGTGTATGTCTCAGACAGAGACTCTAGCAAAGGGAGCAGAAACATTTCAGAAAACAAATCATCATGTGCAGGGAACAAATCCCATCCTTTCCAAGGGAAGACACAACAGAAAAAGAGCTCACTGTATATACCTAAGACATTTGAAGAACTGACAAGTTAGAACCCTCAGCTCCTGTGATAGTTCCTTTTCACGAGGGAACCACCTGCAGGAGGCCACGCTTGGGAAAATATTGAGCACCAAGTGTTTAAGAAACACCAAGGCATCAAGTGCCTATGAGTTAAAGTTTATTCAAATAATAAAACTGCTCTGGGTGTCAGCTCAGCACTCTTAGGTACACGTAAAAAGCATAAGCCAAATGGGGTGCACCCTAGGGTGTGTGTTCATTGCTATCAAATTAGGAAACCTTAGGGAAGCCCAATGATGCTTCAGCACTAAGACCACCCAAAGGACAGAGGAGCAGAAGGGACCCTGGCCACCCCTGGAATGGGACCCACGAGCTCTGACCAGGCACCAAGGCTGTAATCAGTAAAGGACACAGACCAGGTCTTGGGAGATGGGGGGCTTTCATCACAGGGCAACATGCAGATGGAGCAAAGAAAAGGAAGCCGGGGTGAGGGCCTCAGAAAGTGTTCTCAGCAAGGGAGATGGCCCTGGAGGGAAGGTGGATGCAGTGGATTGGGTGGGGGGGATAAAGCAGGTACAGCCACACCTGTACCCCCTACAGTTTAGGGGTACAGGTGTGGCTTTGGGGGGAAACTTCTGTCCAGGGAAGGCAGGTGTGGCTAGGGTACAGGTATAGCAGGGGAAATAGCTACTTCGGGGGGCAGGTGGCACTGGGGGTGGGACCTTTGCTGACAGGCTGGGGCTGAGGGCTGGATAGATGGGGAAGCCACAATGTACGCGGTTGGCAAAAGACATGTTCCCAGGGCTGGCAGGAGTGATAAGTGGGGACAGCAAACAGGCCAGGGGACCATGCTTCCCTGGGAGCAGGTCTGACAATGGGGGTGACCAGCAGGCCCAGCCCAGAGAGGGTCTGATAGAAGTTGTGCTGGAACCCCGACCAGTCCCCAGATGGCCAAGGAGCCAGGGAGATCATGAGTGTGCAGGACCAAGCACCAAGGGGTGGGGGTGGGAGGGCACTGGGCCTGCCCTGAGGCCTGGGAGCAGGGTCAGGTGCCAGAGCCAGCCCTCACATCAGTCTCTACCTTGTGACCAGCTGTCCACATCAGCTTTCTATCCTGTGCCTCTGGGATCATTGCCTCTGCTTGCGGGGACCTCGCAAACCTCCAAAGGAGAGGAGGGCAGTACCAATTGTGAGGCTCTTTCAGCCCATGCGACGTTCAGGGACATTGGGGGTGGCCCTCCAACACCCACCAGCATGTGTGGTGGTGACACACAGTCAGGGCCCAGGAGGACTGCCTCGGAGAGGGTCTGTCTCAGTGTGTGTGTGCACATGTGTGTGCCTGGACATGTGTCAGCGAGGTGGTGGAGGGGCAGGTCCAGCCTTTGGCTGGAAAGCCTGCCCAGGCCCCAGGCTGTCTGCAGTTCAGGGTGCCTGGGCTTGGCCATAGGGTCAGAACCATGAGAATCCACAGGCTGGGGCAGCTGCAAGGACCAAACCAGCCAGGCGGAGCCATGCTTGGCGTGACGGGTTTCTGGGCCCTCGAAAGGCCAAAGGCTCTCAGCTGACCACTATCCACTCTTCCCAAGATGGGCAGGACCCTTGTGATGCACTGGGAGCCAATGAAGGAGCATTTCCCTCAGGATGAAGCATGACCTCATGGAGCCCGTGGGCTGGATGGGCAATAATGCAGCCCTGACTCTGGTGAATAAACAGGAAGGCACCTGATGCGCACCACCCACTCTGGTGCCAGGACACGCAGGTGAGTGCGATGCTTGCTGCCCTCTGCCCCAGGGATACCTGCGGGCGGGCCTTCAGCAGCAAGGTGGTCAGCTGTGGGAGCAGGAAGGGAACAAGCTGCTCCCAGCCATGAGCCGCCCCCAGAACCAGACAAATAGCAGGACAGATCAGGTTCAACACGAGTCCTCCTTAGAGTCAGCCCAGCCCCTGAGCTCAGCCAGACAAGCAGGAGGGAACGTGCAGGTCCCGGGCAGGCAGCACCGGCTCCTGAGAGTGGCCAGCGATTCCCACGCGTATGGACGGGGCCCCCTTGGCGTGAGCCTGGCGGTGGAGGTGGGTCACCGGCCACAGATGGGTCCCCAGCACACCGAACTGGGAGCCTCACTGCAGGCAAGGACGTGTTGGGTGCGCACCGCACAGCACACACCAGCACATGGGTGGGTTTTCCCTGATGGTGAAGTAGTCACTCGGTGGAAAATACATACAACTGTTCGAAGGAAGTCACCACCAGGGCAGATCCACATCTCACAGGTACATCACCGACATGTTGGTGCGCTTCCTTATAAACTTTTCCTACGCATTAATACAAGTATAGGCTAAAAGCCAATTATGCTTTTCCCATTCAAGGCCACACTGTCTTTTCTCCCTTTTTGTTATTATGCACTCACCAGACACAGCTTGGTGTCATAATATTACCCGTCTGTGGCAGGGTTTGCTTAAGACAGCTTCTGTGAGGTCAGGCAAGCACCTCATCTCTTGTTTCTGATTAGAATTCTAGGGACCAGTTCAGAGGGCTAGTGCCCAGGGGAGCCAGGATGTGGGTTTGCGTCACCTGACAGGTGAGCCACGGGGAGGCCGAGCTGCTCATCCCAAGGCTGGCCTGGGAGCCGGGACTAAGAATTGGCCCCAAGCTCTGGAGGTTGGCCACATCCTGGGGTCCCCCCGGAGGGGCAGGCCCCATGCCTCCCTCAATGCTGCTCCCTGGGGACCACAGGACTACCCTGCAGGCCAACACTCTGGGGTGGCTGAGGGTCCTGGCTCTCAGCCAGAGCTGTGGGGCCTCTCCCGCCCCTCCTCAGCTGTGCCCTCTGCCTCCTCCCCCAGCACCAGCCATGTTCCACCCTTCTCACAAACAGGACTGCGGGGTGAGTGCCGTGGTGTCTAAGGGAGAGGTCTCGGGTCTGGAATGGGCTTTTGCTAACTGGAAGGTGGCTGTGAACTTTGTACTTGCACTGGGAGCCAGGGGATCTTCCGGCAGCTGGGACCAGGCTCCTCAGTCCCTGGAGGGCCCAGCTCCCCAGAGGGATGAGTCAGGCCTCTAGGTACCCAGACAGCAGAGGGGAATGAGGTCTGGACTGCATGCCCCTCCCCAAAATCCTTAGGGGGTCAGGGAGAGCACAGTCCACATGGCCAGGGTTCCCAGAGGACACACCTCTGTGACAACAGCCCCTCCGAGGAGAGGCCTGCAGGGTCCCCAGGGACTCTGACCACACAGCCTACTACACCCTTACCACCACTCTTGAGTTCTGGGGCGGGGGAGGCAGTACTCTCCCAAGAGCCAGCCTTAGGCATCTGTGCAGACCACAGCCGCACACGGTGAGGCTCCAGGGCTGTGGGTCCCCTTGGCCCCTTTGTTTCCACCATCATATCGTCAGCACACAGGGACTCTGCTCCAGGACACGCCCTCAGTGCCCATGACCCCGCCACGCATCCTGCGCAGGACATGGTGTCCAAGCACCCCTCGGCATGGCCCCTGCTTCATATCCCATGAAACCCCAAATCCTCCAGAACCATCCCACCCTCCCTCTGTCCCCACCCAGGCCACCATTTGCGGCGGTTTGCTCACGTACTGCTGCCACAGCTCTGAGAAGCTTCTTGTGGCCTTTGTCCTGTGAGCCCTCCGTTGCCAAATAAATATTTACCCAGGGTGGGGCTTGTGCTCAGGGTTAAGCATTAAATGGGCCTAAAGTCAGAGCATCTGGTGGCAGCCGTGTATGGGCCGGGGCAGCCAAGGGAGTGCGGGGATGCAGGCCTGTTGGCACGCCACATTCCCGGCCTCCCCATCCAGGGCAGAAGAAGAGCTCACCCCTCAGCCAACTCCGCATCAGGCGAGGCCAGCAAAGGGACTGACCAGAACAGAGGCAGAGGGAAATCTGGGGAACGTGAGGTGACAGGAAGCCATCATCCATACCAGAGGGCAATCCCCAAGGCTGTAGAATTTATAGGACTTCTTGCTGCGTAACAAGAGACCCCACCTGTTGTAGGTGGAAATGACAGGTATTTGTCATCTCTTTCTGAGGCTCAGGGCCCCGGGGCAGCTGTCCCTGCAGTGTGGGTGTCAGAGTGTGACTGGGGGCTCCCACGGGGCTGCCCATGAGGGCTGGTGTCCCCCAGGGCAGGCAGTCCTGAAGAGAGCCCTGAGACAAGCTGTGGCCTTTTCAGAGCCAGTCTGGAAAGAGCTGCTGCCCACCTCTGTCGCATTGCATCCACCTTGAGGTGAGTCCGGAGTTGGCCAGGGGAGGGGTGGCATGGGGGACAGGTGCCTCGCAGTGGGATGCCTAGGCAGATCACAGGTGGCCAGCCTTAGGTGCTTGGAGTTGCAACAGCCACCAATCAGGATCATTGCCCACTCAGTTTTGGTTTTGTTTTTTCCTGGAAGTCATTCATCCCATTTATGGATTTGCTTGTGTTTACTGGTGAACTGGTGACTGGTTGGTTCAGAATATAAAGTGGGAGGACTTTAACTTAATTCATACAAACGCATGAGCACACATTACCCTCATGGGGACAGGCCTTCTCTTCAGAGACCCTAGGAACCAATGTGCACGCTGCAGTCCTGGACACCTATTGTCTGACAGCACCTTGTTCCACAGAAATGTTGCCACATGTCATCCTTATGTGGTCTTTTCAAGCATTAAACTTAATTTCCATAAGAACAGCTCCATGTCTGGGGCCATTCCATCTGTTTTTCACTTAAATCACCGCGGCATCTTGAACTTGGCTGAGTCTCCAAGGCAAACCAGTGTCTGGGCTGATTTTGTATCACCTTGGCTGGGCCACAAGGGGCCTCAGCTATGTGGTCAAACATTATTCCAGGTGTTTCTGTGACGGTGATTTGGATGAGATTAGTGTGTGAATTGGAGAGTCCTGTCCGTGAAGGTGGGCCTCATCTGATTCATGGAGAGGCTGAATAGAACACAAAGGCCAACCTTCCCCCACCAGGAGGCCATCTCTCCCGCCTGATGGCCTTCAAACAGGGATGTCTGTCCTCTCCTTCTCTACGCTTGGCCTGAGCTAAAACTTCAGCTTTCTGGGTCTCCACCTTGACAAGTGCAGATCTCAGGACTTCTCAGCCTCCACGGTTGGGCGCAAATTCTTTACGGCAGATCTTTCTTTGTATATATACCCCACTGGGCTCCCTGCAAGGAGCCTGCTTCTCCCTTTATATCTCTGCTTCTGTCTCTCTTTCTCATGAATAAATATTAAAAAAAAAAAAAAGGAAAGAAAAAGAAAATGAGAGCGCAGAGGTGCTCAGTGCAGAGGGAGGTGTGATAGCCGCCAGGTCTCCTCTGAGGTGCTGGCGAAGGTTTGGGGAGCTGGGGGTCCCATGATTTGCCTGGAGGCACGGAGTGTGAGAGGGTTAAGGAAGGCTCCCGTCCTCTCTGCTGGGAAGGGGCTGTCTCAGCGCCAACCTCAAGATCACTCCGACGTGCTTCAGTGTGGAGGGACCAACATTCAGGTCTGAGAAGCCAGCACCTCCCTGAGAAAGGGTCTGGATTGTCGCCAGCACAGCAGAACCACCTGGGCCAGTGTCGGGGC
The DNA here is from genome assembly GCF_048164855.1 of Canis lupus baileyi. Lineage (NCBI taxonomy): Eukaryota > Metazoa > Chordata > Mammalia > Carnivora > Canidae > Canis > Canis lupus. The sequence goes on from NC_132840.1 coordinate 32,632,409, forward strand.
TGGCCGCCCATCAGACAGGGGCGCCACCTGCAGGCCGGCCTGAGAACGTGCCTCCCTGGGAAAGGGGCTGACCTGAGCAGGCCACAGGATCCCACTGTTCAAGGGTAAAGTTACCTCAGCCCAAAGGGAGGAAGGGGTCCCCTTTCAGCCCCACAGCAGGTGGCAAGGCGAGGCCCTGCAGGATTGAGGTCACCAGGGCAATTTCCTGCAACGTGCCCAGGCCTCAGCTAGGGGGTGGCCGAGCCCTGAAGGTAGCGTGACCTCAATAGTCCACCAAGTGGGACAGGTGCTACAGAGATTTGCTAATAACAAACAGAGTATTGGCTTCCCTGTAAGGCTGGTTCTTTGGAGTTTTGAGGACATTCCAGCAAAGGTTGAAATGCTCTTTGGCTTTCAGCTGTGAGCAAGGAGCATTTGGGGCCCAGGGCTCAGCCTGGCAGGCACTGTGTCCATGAAGCCAGCATCCTCCAGGCCCCATTCCCACTCAGCCTTGTGGCTGACTCAAGGCTGCTTTTTGTGCTTTGCCAGGTGCCAGGTATTCACACTGCATCCTTGTAGCCCTAGGGTCCTGGGGGGCTATGTGCTGGGTTCCTGCTGCAGGTGCCAGGCCTGCTGGTGGTCCCTGAGCAGTGAATGTCCCAGCAGGGCCTCCCCTTACACAGCTGAAAGGCAAGGCTGGGGTAGGGAAGCCTGGGGCATCCAGCTGGGCTTCCTGCTGGGCCTCAGATGTCCACCATGCACCCCACAGCCTAGGGAAATGGGCCTGTTGAGGACCGGGTTGGGGGAGCTGTAAACATGGCAATTAAGGCCTCCTTCTAATTGCAGGCAATCAATTCGCTGAAAATTGAGCCTCCCCCAGCATTAGGCTGTTTGGAAAGAGCTAACAACCTTCACCTGCTCCCTGTGCTGTGCAGATGTTCCTGCAGATGGGCGTGGACAGGGACATCAGGTGTGCTGAGGGTCCTGAGCCTGCTTACATCCACATATGTCCCTCAACAGCTGTGCCAGGGTTAGAGCACCTTCCCACCTTCCTGGTCACCGCAGAGAACACTCTCTCGAGGGAGCTGGGGCGCTGGGAGGAGCAGGAGCAGGGAACTTAGACTGGCCCAGGAACCTGCCTTCCTGAAGCAACCTCAGAAAGGCCTCAGATGGGAAGCTGGCTGTTTTGCTAACGCTTCTCTGGGGCAATCCTGGCTCAAGAGAGTGTGGCTCGTCAGGGGCTCCGTTGGCAGTTCAAAGACGGTTTCTTCTCTCAGAAGCTGCAGGTCCCCTTTGTCTAAACAGCCACGTTATAGGAAAAAGCTGGGCATGAGGAGGGTGAAGACAGGACACAGGACAGAAACCAAAGCCCAGAGGTGGGAGCCAAGCTGCAGGGAAGGTGGAGGAGCAGAGCTTCCAGAGTCCCACGTGCCCGCTACTCAGGTTCCCAGCCAGTAAGATCTTCCTAAAGACGAGGTGCCTGTCACTGTAGAGAATCCATATCCTTGAGGCTCCTCCTTCACCCCCATTCCAGATGTGGCTTCCACTTGCCTCCCTGCTCCCAGAGGCGGCTCCAGGACATGGCTTTCAGATGCTAGTGCTAGTAGGCTGGGCTTGACTGGGCCCAGGTAAGGCCTCTGCACAAACTTTGGAGATCTGGTGCCTGGTGTGGGGGGGATCTGCTCGTCTTGCTGCTGCCCAAGATCAGCCTCAGCTGTAAGTTCCTCTGTTTATCAGACCCTCACCTCCCAGCCTGGAGCATCCTGCTCCTTTCTTCAGGCTCTCTTGCCCTCCTCATTGGGGGCCAGTTTCAGATTTCACCAGGGAGGCTCCTGAGGAGCTGGCACAGCAATAGTTTCTACTGGGGAGGGACACTATTCATACTGAATAAACACAGTATGTTTATTCTATTATTTTATGCCACGTATGATGCTTGTGACCACCCTGCAATCAAGATGCAGCCTGCTCCACCCCCAGAGGCCCATCCTGCTCCCCTTCTGGTCACCCCCACCATCCCTAACCCCTGGCAACCACTGTTGTCAGCTCTCCACCTCTATAACTCAGTCATTTCAGGAATATTAGGTAAGCAGAACCATACAGCATATTGGACTGGATTTTTTTCACCGAGCAAATGCCAATGAGATTCATCCAAGTTGTCTTAAATTATTCCAAAGTGACTCTTAACTTTTCCAACACTGTACGTTAGTTGGGTTTCATTTTACAATACCAAGTCTAAGAAGTTTCCTCTTATGAACACTGGCATATGAACAATGGCAACACTAACCCTCTCATAGGAAGAGTTCTCTTCTGCTTTACAAACACAGAATGTGTCCTGATTCCACTTGAATGCCCCAAATGTTCGGGTATGGCTTTTTGACTCTCCCAACCTTCCCCATACTGAATTTGAAATCTCCGCAGGGTAGAGAGGTGTCCATGCAGGGACACAGCCAGCCCAGCGGGCCAAGGTGGTGCCGCTGACCTCGAGATTTCTGTGGGATCCACTCCCTGACCACTGTGGGTTTCTATGGGCACCAGCCCATGTCCTATTGTGTGTTGGCCTACAGGAGTATACCACACACAATTGCTGAATGAGATTTTGCATTTCTGTGGCTCTTAAGATAGTTAACTAGATATATTTTTTGTTTTAGTCTAGGGAATTGTAACTTAATGGGCTTCTTAAGAGATGTCCTTGTATTATGCACTTAACCTAATAAAATCTTGTATTCTTTCATCTTCTTGGCACCATTCTAGCTCATGGGGTTACTTAGAATGTCCCAAGAACATCTCTCTTGGCCTTTTCTGGGCCACAGGGTGCCACTGACCTTCAGAACATTTACCTGGGTGCCGTCACTCTGACAACAGCTTCACAGGTCTTGCTGGGCTTTCTCTGCCTGCTTACACAAGAGGAGTGGCACTGGAGGGGGGGCAGGTGTGCACCACCAGGCAGTTGCTTGGCAACGAGAAAACCAGTCTAGGGCAGCCCAGCCCCTACATCAGGAGAAAACCTCCCTGGATGCCTGAATGAGGGAGAGGACAGGAGATACTTGAACAGCAAGGTCTAGGCCATGACAGGACACGTGGAGGACATGACCGCCGCCAAGAGATGCCCAGGAAGGCTGGGGAGGAGGCTCAAGCTGGGAGGTGGATGTGGCAGGGGCTGAATTTAGGAGATGAGCTGAGGCGGTGGGGGCAGATAGAAATGGTCAGCTCTGAGCTCTATCCTGTCACTCCTGGGAGCACCTGTGGGGACTGGCAATGATGGGGGCTCCTGCTAGAAGGGTTCAGGCCTTCCCTAGGCCTCATCTTGCCCCCCAGCTTGGAATCAATCAGGCCCAGAATGGACAGAAAGGTGGAAGCCCATTGCTGGGCCTAGTGGGAACAGCCTGTGGCCACCGTCCTACGGCAGCTTCCCCAGCCAGCTCCATCGGCCCTGTCCCCCAGTCTTCCTGGAACACTGGCCTCCCACCTGACTGCCAGGCCTGTGACCCACAGAAGCCCCCGAGGGGTAGGCTGACAAGCTCCAAACCCTTTTATTAGCACACATGAGAGTCATTAAGTAATGGAAAACCTGTGAGTGCTGCAGGATGCTCACAACTGTTCTTTTTTTCCTGGGGCAGCTCCGCAGCAGAGCCTGAGAACACACTTGGGGAAACGCCCCCGGCCTCGCGGCCTCGGTGTCATCCTTCTGGGATGCTGTACAGGTCAATCACCCACACAGACCCCATGGACAGCCCCCTCGCCATCCGTGAGTCCTCGGGGCTGTGGGGTGGCGCGCCGGCTCAGAGAAACCCCAGGTCACACCCGGGTCTTGCCGGCCGGGCAATGGGGACCCCAGGTCTCTGCTCACCTGCAGCCCTGTTTCTTGGCCACGACACCCCCTGGAGGCGCCCCCGTGCCCTGGACGGTGTGTTGCCACCCGGGGGACCAACCCCAGCATCAGGAGGGTCTGAACAAGCCGGACACGCTAGGGGGTGTGGTCAGCCCGGGGGGGAGGGGCGGGTGCCGGCAGGTAGGATAGGACCCGCCCCCGCCCCTTGAGAGGCTGCCTGAGGTCTTCCGAGCTGCAGAACCGGTCCTGTCAGCCCGAACAAAGATTCCTTCCTGGGCCCGGCGCTGGCTTCTGGTCAGGACTTGGGCGTCTGCAAGGGCGCGGGGACGCCCGGAGCGCCCGCTACAGAAGGCCTCCCAGGGGACAACGTCTTCACTCCCCCGAAGGAGCCTCTGCTGGCCCGCGGCTGAGGTGACGTCACCTGGCCTGGACCCGGCACGTGACCTCGGTTGTGTGACGTCACTCCTGTCCTCCGTCCTCGCGTCCAGCCTCAGCCCAGACCGGAGCTTTCTATACTCTAAAACCAATAGTGTTTGTTCAGCGTCGTCGCCTCGGGAGCAGACTGGCGGTCTTCTCCTCCAGGTAGCCTCCGCTAAGGCAGACATTGGCCGAAGCCCCAGCGACCCCGCACGTCCTCTCCGGCCCCGCGCCGCCGCTGATTCCCGGCACAGACCCCGGCGGACCACGCGCAGCCACCTGCGGGCCCTCCTCCCCGGGCTTCCCGGTCTCCTAGCAACGCCAAAGATGGCCGGCGCGCGAGGACTCTTGGGGAGTGTAGTTCTTCCCCTCTTTCTCAGCTCGGTCTGGGGCCCAACTATGAGGACCTAGGCGCCCTAGACTACACTTCCTAGGTTGCTCCGCGCGCGCCTCCCACGACCTCGCGAGAACCCAGTGCCGGAACCCATCTGGAGAGAGGGAGCTCTCGAGGTGATCGCCGGGAGTTGTAGTTTGAGATGGGGAGTCGCGCTGCCTGGTACCGGAGTTGAGACGGCAGAGAGACTACAAATCCCAGGGGGCGCGGCGCGGCCGCCTGGAGGGCGGGGGGTACGAAAGAGGAACGCGAAGGGCGCCGGGGTGAGTGAGGGGCTGGGGGCGGGCGCGCGGGCTGCAGGGGCCGGGGGCGGACCCGGGGCGGACCGGGGACGGGGGCGGGGGGTGGCCTTGGGGTGCGGACCCTGGGATCGGGCGGTCTGGGCGCGGCGCGGGGCGAGGAGCCCGGACAAAGGTCCGCGGGGATCCGGCTCCCCTCGGGCTCCGAGCCTCCTGCAGGTGCCGTCCGCCAAGAGAGCCGGTGGGTAGCTGGACTTAGGGTCCCCGCCCCCGGAGTCGTGGAACCGGGGCGGGGTGGGAGGCCGCCCTGGAGCCCTTTCTAGGCTGGCACTGTCCCTTGAGGCTGCTGGGTTCTTCGTCCGTTTGTGGCCGCGAAATAATCAAGGCTGAGCCTCAACGTCGGTTTTCCGGGAGCGTGTAGTCACCACAATTTGATATGTTAATTCAAGGATAATTTAAGACTAGGTCGTTTGGATACACTTGGATACGGCTTTTCAAGGATTTCAAGGAGTAGCATTTTGGTAAATGCAGTTTCTCCCCCCAAAAACTGTTCTTGTGACAATTCTTAACCCGCTTCATCCTATTAAATTCGAGGGTGTCAAACTTGGCCCCGTTTTTTGTTCTGTGTTTTTCTGAGTATTACTACACTACACGGAGAGGGCTGAGCTGGGTCTTCGTCTCCCGGTGGTTTTGAACCCGGGGCAGCCCCGGAAGGGCGGGTGCAGGTGGTCCAGGTGCGGGGTGGTGGTGGTGGGGAGCTTTAATAGCCCACCTGGATCATCCGGTTCCCACTCCCAGCTAAGAGCCGCTGGACTGTGTTCAGCCAGAATCATGATGGCTACATTGTTTGCAGAAGTTCCTAGAAGGAAATAAAATCTGAATTATCAGGAAGTTTTCCTAGCATGTGCACACCCCACGCCTGCGCTAGTAAACTCTCCCCAAAGGAGAGCAAACCGATGTCCTGCTGGGGATCGCCTGAGTGGGCTAGTCCACAGGCAGGACCCCAGAGGCACCTCCCAACCCCTCCCTTACTCTTGTACTCCAAAGTATGCTGTGATTTATCATCTAACTCATTTGAAGAATGACTCTAGTCCCCATAGCTCTGAGAATTCCACGTCCTGAGGCTGAGAATGCCTTTGAGTGCTTTTCCAGCAGGCAGAGCCCTGGGGTACCTTGGGGGGGGGGGTCCACACCCCTCACAGAATGGTGGTCAGTGGGCGCCTGCGTGCTGCCCTTAGCATCTGCCATAGTGTCAGCAGATGGGAATGTTTCCTTTATGTCCATTCAGATCGACCACAGCCTTTATTTTCCATTACAGCATGAGATAGGATTTTCAGATGGAAAAGTGAGTTCTTATTTTTCCCTCAGTCATATTCTGTGTTGGCTTCCTTTGCTTGCTGAGAAGACAACCAGCAGTACCTACTCTGATGGGAGGAGGTCCAGTGGGCCTGTGTCGGCTGCCGTCAGTGCATCAGACCCCGGAGCTGGTGACCACCCATCCGCCCCCCTCCTGTCTGGCCACAGCCCTTGGAGGCTGGGGGACAGCTGCAGCAGATATTTGTGTGGTCATTCAGGCCAGGCTTCTGGCTGCAGTGCCTGTTTACAAAGTTGTCCTGTCAGCACTAACCCCTTACTGACTGACCACAAATAATTCCACCCAGTTAACCCTGATGCATTGCTAGTTTGGAATCACAGCAACCTGGAGGCTTTATTTCTTCGCTGAAACCAAGTCTCCTAAGGAAAAATGAGTTGTGAGAGAACATATAGTACACTTTAAAATTTCACCAAATTTTTCATTACCACATAGAAATATTTTTACCCAATCATTTAACTTTTTGGCTCCACTACGATTTTTCAAAATGAATCACATCTATTCAGTTAGTTATCGAGGTGTAATTCACATGCAGTGAAATGCACAGGTCCACTTTGACCAGTTTTGACAAAGCTGGGTGACCTGCACACTGATTGTGATAGAAAACATTTCTGTCATCCCTGAAAGGGTCCCCTGTGTTGTGGGCTGGATGGTCATGTCCCCAAATCCATATGCTGGGGCCCTAACTCCCAGTGTTTTGGTGTTTGAAGGTGGGGCCTTTGGGCAGTGGTTAGGGTTCGATGAGGTCGTGGGGGGTGAGCCGTGTGGTGGGATTAGTGCCTTAATGAGAAGAGAGAAATCTGCTCACAGGCTTAGGGAAGGGCCGTGGCACAGTTTGAGAGTACCACCCGCAAGGCTCAAAGGGGCCTGTGCCAGGCACTCCTGAATCTCTCTCTCTTTTTTTTTAAAGACTTTATTTATTTATAGAGACAGAGAGAGGCAGAGACACAAGCAGGCATCATACAGAAAGCCTGACGTGGGACTCCATCCAGGGTCTCCAGGATCACACCCTGGGCTGCAGGCGGCGCTAAACCGCTGCGCCACCTGGGCTGCCCACTCCTGAATCCCTTGAATCTCCCAGCACTTTGGGGTCTTTCCTCCAGACCCTGGGTGTTGCAGTGTTGGCACTCCTAGGTTGCACCACAGTGCGCTTATCTGCCCTGTGATGGCACTTGGTGTGGTTTTTTGGGGTTTGGTTAGTATGACTGAGGAGGTTATGGACATTCTTGTACACATTTTGTGGGTTTGCTTTCCTTTTTCTTGAGAAAATCCCTGGGAGTGACACTCCCTATGGGTCTCATAAGCAGAGCAATGTTTCATGGTGGCTTTAATTTGCATTTCCTTGAGCTTAGTGATGCTGAGCGCTTTTCCACCTGCTTATTATGATTCATACCTCTTTTCTGAAATGTCTGATCAAGTCTTTGGCCTTTTTTACAATGATCAAGTTGTAAAAGCCATTTATATCTTCTGGGTACACAGCTTGTCAGATACATATTGCAACTATTATCTCCCATTCTTTGACTTGCTTATTCATTTTACTAATGGTATATTTTAAAAATTCACTTAAAAATTTTTGGAATAATATTAGATTTACAGAAAAGTGGCAAAGACAGCCAGTTCTCCCTTATACCGACCTTTAGGTAACCACAGTGCATTTGTCAAAACTAAGAATCAGTGGGGCTGTTCCTGTTGCTCACACTCCAGCCTTCGGATTCCACTCCGTTCCCCAATGTTCCTCTCTATGTCCCACACTATGCTGAGTGTCATGGCCCCTCTGTCCCCTCTGGGATGTGCTGGTGTTTCTCTCTTACTCTTTCATGACCTCGACAGTTTTGGGGAGGACTGCACAGGTGTGGGGTCCCTCATTTGGGGTTTGCTGTGCTTTCTGGTGCTGAGAGTGGGGTTGGGGTTTGGGAAAGAACACCCCAGAGGTGAGGTGGCCCTCTTGTCATATCCCATTAGTGGGTAGTTGGCATCTGTAGGACAGCTCGGGACACGTTAGCCTGGTCACCTGGTCCAGGTGGTGTCTGCCAAGTGTCTCCCTGTCCCTTTTGTCTTCTTTGGGAGCCACTCAGTGAGACAGTTGCCCTCCAGGGAGGTTGGGGTGGGGAGCCACCGTATGATTTGGATTTCTGTGGGGAGCATTTCTGTCTCCCCGTACGTTGACTTATCACTTGTTTCCTTCTGTCAATCGGGACTCCTGGATGTTTGTTGTACACTTTGGGTAGGATCCAGTACTGCGCTGGTCTGCCACTCGCATCATTCCCACTTGGCGGTGGGGAGCCCTTCCATTTGTTTGTTTTGGGGGCACTTCCTTACTTGCTGGCACTACCAGGTGCTCCAGGGGCAACTCTCCAGGGAGCCCTGGCTTCTTATATTGCAGGACGGTGTGTAGAAGCCCAGATCTGGGCACTGATTCTGTGCATTGCTGCTGGGGTCACTGCCTGGAGCCCTCCTGGTGGGCAGGGCTAGATGATCTGGGGTCGGTTATCTGTGTGTATCTGTACCCAGCTTATTTGTAACCTTCCTGTGAGAACCTGGCTCCCACCCTCCACCATCCCTTTTTTTTTTCCTTTTCTTTTCTTCCTTCCTGAGAGAGTGGGGGAGGGGGCGGAGGGAGAGAGAGAATCCCAAGCAGGCTCCATGCACAGGCCTGAATTCCGGGGCCCTGAGATCACGACCTGAGCCAAAGTCAGGAATTGGTCGCTTAACCAAGAGCACCACCCAGGTGCCCCCTGCCATCCACCTTAGATGAGGTGTCCAGCCCAGCCCCAGTGTGCACATTAAAGCTCTTTCAGAATTGTTCACCCACATTCTGCCCCCACAAGAGACAAATTTACCAACTCAAGTACAGTGCTCATGTGTGGTTCTTCTTATCTTACCTCTCAGGCAAGTACCATTTTCCAGAGACACTGAGATCAGTTCCTGGTTCCCATCCCCTTCAGTGTGGGATTGTCCTACATTTGTAACACAGTCAGTCGATGGTCACAATCTATTCCGTCTTGCGATCCTTGACATTCTGTTTCATTTTTTTTTTGCATACGTTAAACTTTATTCTCTGTGATACATGCTTCTATGGATTTTGACAAATGCATAGTCTCATATCCACCATAATGGTATATTTTGATGAGAAGTTTTTAGTATTGATAAAATTTAATTTATGAATTGGTTTTCTTTTTATTTTTTTTTATGTTTTTATTTTTTTCAAATTTTTATTTATCTATGATAGTCACAGAGAGAGAAAGAGAGAGAGGCAGAGACATAGGCAGAGGGAGAAGCAGGCTCCATGCACTGGGAGCCCGACGTGGGATTCGATCCCGGGTGTCCAGGATCACGCCCTGGGCCAAAGGCAGGCGCCAAACCGCTGCGCCACCCAGGGATCCCAATTGGTTTTCTTTTTAAATTCGTGCTTTCTGTGTCATTTCTAAAAGTCTTCGCCTAACCAAGTCACCAAGATATCCTCCTGTATTTTCTTCTAGAAGCTTTATAGAATCTGTTTTCACATTTAGCTTCATGGTCCATCTCTAATCTTTTCATATGATTTGAATGTAGGTCCAGTTTTTATTCCATGTGAATAGCCACTTGTCTGGAACCATTTGTTGAAAATGGATCCTACTCTATTTTCCTCCATTGAATTGCTTTGGCCTCTGTCAAAAATCACCTGACTGTGTTATTTCTGGATTCTCTGTTTTGTTACATGGGTCTGTTTATATTCTCACCAATCCAACTGTCCTGTGATTGTAAGTCTTCAAGTAAGATCATGTAAATCCTCCATCTTCTTTTTAAAAACTGCTTTGGTTCATCTAGGTTCTAAGCATTGTCTTATAAATATTAGAATAAGCTTGTGAAAAAAAAGAATCAGCTTGTGAATTCCTCAAATAAAAGGCTTTTGTAATTTTGATTAGTATTGTGTGAAGTATAAGAACATGTGGAGACAATTTACATCTTAATAATGTTGAATTCTCTAAAACACTGACATGGATTAATGGGTATTTCCATTACTATAAAATGGCGTATATAATATATGCCATTATGGTATATCTTTCCCTTATTTAGATCTTGAATTTCAGCAGTGTTTTATAGTTTTCAGGATAGAGGTCTTACGTATTTTAAAATAAATTTATCCCCAGGAACTAGCAAATAATGTTTTTTTTAAAGATTTTATTTATTTATTAGAGAGAGAGCAAGAGAGATCGCAGAGGGAGAGGAAGACAGAGAAGCAGACTCCCTGCTGAGCAGGAAGCCCAGTGTGGGATCATGACCTGAGCTGAAAGCAGATCATTAACCTACTGAGCCATCGAGGTGCCCCAGCAAATTATGATTTTGAATGCCTGTAAATGATATTTATTTATTTAAGTTTCATTTTCCAATTAGTTGTTGCTGGTATATAGAAATAACAATTCATTTGTATATTGACCTTATATTCTTGGAACATTGCTAAATCCACTTATAAATTATACTAGCTTTTATCTGTAGATTTCTTAGGGCTTTCCATGTAAATGGAAAAGTCATGCCACCTGCACAGAGACAGTTTCTTGATTTTCTCTCCTTATTGCATTGGCACCTACAGGACAACACCAAATAGAAGTACTAAGATTGGACATCCTTGATTTCTTCAGTCTAAAGACTGAAGGGGGAAATGTCCACTATTTCACTGTTAATGTGATGTTAGTTATAGGTTTGTTTGTTTTTTTTTTTATAGGTGTCTTTTATCAGGTTTGGGTGTTATTTCCTTCTATTTTAAGTTTGCTGAGAGTTTTTATTATAAATAAGCCTGAAATTGTGTCAAATGCTTGTTTTGCGTTCTACTGAAAAGCTCATACATGTGATTGTTTTTCTCCTTTAATCTATTAAGGTGGTAGAGTACAGTAACTGGTTTTTGTATGGTAAGCCAATGTTGTGTTCCTGAAAGAAGCTCCTTTGGTCATGTTCTATCATCTTTTTCATTTGTTACTGTATACAATTTGCTAATATTTTGTTTGAGTTTTTGGATTGATGTTCATGAAGGATATGAGTCTGTATTTTGTTCCTTGTAATGTCCTTATCTGGATTCTGTTAGAGGATTATACTTGTCTGTCTTTTGAGTCTTGCTTTCTGTCCTTGTAAGTGAGTTGGGACATGTTCCCTCCTAGTCTGTTTTCTGAAGGACTGTGTATAATACTGGTATTTCTTCCTTAAATGTTGATAGACTTCACCAGTGACACTGAGTTTGTTGTTTTCTTTATGGAGAGTTTTGAAATTGTGAATTCAATTTCTTTAATGGCTATAAGGCTATTCATATTTTCTGCTTCATTTTGTATCATTTTTGGTAATTTGTGTCTTAAATAAACTAGACCATTTCATCTAAGTTGTTGAATTTATTGGCTTAAAGTTTATAATATTGACTGATTATCCTGCCATGTTTGTAGAATTTATAGTGGTGTCTCCTTTTTCATTTCTGATATAATTTGTGTTGATATTTTCTTCTTGATTATTCTTGCTTGAGATTTATCAATTTTATTTACTTATTTTTTTAAAGATTTTATTTATTTATTCATGAGAGACACAGAGAAAGGCAGAGACACAGGCAGAGGGAGAAGCAGGCTCCCTTCAGAGAGCCCAATGGGGGCGGGGGGACGGGAATCCCAGGACCCCAGGATCATGACCTGAGCCAAAGGCAGCCTCTCAACCACTGAGCCACCAAGGTGCCCCTCATTTACTTATGTTTATTGAAGTATAATTAACATGCAGTGTTATATTAGTTTCAGGGGTGAAACATAGTGGCTCAACAATCCCTTACATTACTCAGTGCTCACCACAATCAGTGTAGTCCTTATCTGTCACCGTACAACACTCCACAGATATTGACTATATCTCCATGCTGTACTTCCCATCCCTGGCATTTATTTATTTTGTAACCGGAAGTTTGTACCTCTTAATCCCCTTAATCTATTTTACCTAGTCCCCTACCACTTCCCCTCTGACTACCACCGATGTGTTCTCTGTATTTAAAAGTCTAAATTTGTTTGTCCCTTTTTTCTTTGTTTCTTCATTTGTTTTGTTTCTTAAATTCCACATCATGAGTAAAATTATATGGTATTTGTCTTTTTCTGTCCAACTTATTTCACTTAGCTTTGTACCATCTTGGTCCATCCATGTTGTTGCAAATGTCAAGATCTTGTTCTTTTTTATGGCTGAGTAATAGATCATTGTACAGATATATCACATCTTCCTTATCCTCTCATCTATGGATGGACTTGGGTGCTTCCATATCTTGGCTATTGTAAATAGTGCTGCAATAAACATGGGGGTGCATATACCTTTTTGAATTAGTGTTCTTGTTTTCTTTGGGTAAGTACCCAGTAGTGGAATTACTGGATCATATGGTATTTCTATTTTTAATTTTTTGGTGAAGCTCCATACTGTTTTCCAGAGTGGCTGTACCGGTTTGCATTCCCACAAACAGTGCATGAAGGTTCCCCTTTCTCTACATCCTTGCCAACACCTGTTATTTCTTGTCTTTGATTCTAGCCATCCTGACAGGTATAAGGTGATGTATCATTGTGGTTTTGATTTGCATTTCCCCGATGATCAGTGATGTTGATCTTTTCAAAGATCCAACTTTTGATTTATTTTTTTTAAGATTTTATTTTATTTATTTATTCATGAGACACACAGAGAGAGAATTTGTTGAGTGTCATATTCTACAATTGTCAGTTAATTGATAATTTTACCCAAATCTTTTATATCCTTACTAATTTCGTTGTCTACTTGATCAATCAATTATTGAAAGAGGGATATTAAAGTCTCAATCATGGTTGTGGATTGTCTTTTTCCTTTTTGTCCTGTCAACATATTCTTTATGTATTTGGAAGCCTTTTATTAAGTGCCTACACATTTAAAATAGTCTTATCTTCTTGATGAACTTACTCTGTTATCATTGTAAAAGATCCTTCTTTTTTTTCTAAGGCAGTACTGTTCTTGAAGTCTACTTTGTCTGATACCACTATATCTACACAAGTGTTCTTATATTCAGTATTAAGTGGACTAGCCTTTCCATCATGTGCTTTTAATCTGTCTTTATCTTTTAAGCTTGTTTCTTACAAAGAACATATTATTGGATCTTTTTATTCAATATGACAATTTTTACTTTTTTTTTTTTTTTTAATTTTTATTTATTTATGATAGTTACAGAGAGAGAGAGAGAGAGGCAGAGACACAGGCAGAGGGAGAAGCAGGCTCCATGCACCGGGAGCCCGATGTGGGATTCGATCCCGGGTCTCCAGGATCACGCCCTGGGCCAAAGGCAGGCACCAAACCGCTGCGCCACCAGGGATCCCTATTTTTACATTTTTGATAACTATAATAACTACCATTTATTGAGGTACTTATATATATTTTGTAATTTTATTTTTTCCAGATTTTTTATCATGGTAAAATATACATAATATAAAATTTACCATATTAACCATTCTTAAGTGTATAGTCTGTGGCATTAAGTATATTTATATTGTTGTACAACACTCACTACCATCCATCTCCAGAACTTTCTCATCTTCCCAAACTGAAACTCTCTCTACATTAAACACTAACTCCTCATTCTTACTTCTCTCCAGCCCCTGGCACTCACCATCCTACTTTCTGCCACTTAAATTTGACTGTTCCAAGTGCCTCATATAAGTGGAATTATACAGTACCTGTCTTTTTGTGTCTGACTTACTTCACTTAGCATAGTGTCCTCCAGGTTCATCCCTGTTGTAGCATATGTCAGGACTTCCCTTTTTTCAAAGTCTGAATAATACTCCGTTGTGTGTATATGCCACATTTTGTTTTCATTCATCTGTTCATGGACACGGGGGTGCTTCTGTCTTTTTGGCTGCAGTGAATAATGTTGCTATGAACATCCATGTGCAAATATCTCTCTAAGACCCTGTTTTCAGTTCTTTTGAGTATATAATCAGAAGTGAAATTCCTGGATCATATGGTAATTTGGTGTTTAATTTTTTGAGAAACTGCTATACTGTTTTCTACAGTGGCCTTCTACAGTGGGTGGCTACACCATTTTACATTCCCACCAGCAATGGACAAGGGTTCCAGTTTCTCCACATCCTAGTCAACAGTTGTTATTTCTGTTTTTCCACCTCATGGCACAAAGTAGTATATTTGCTACATCCCTAATGATTAGAGATGTTAATCTTTACTTTTTAATTGAGTATTTAGTCCATTTATACTTAATGCAGTTATTAGAGTATATGAGTTTAAATCTAAACTCAAATTAAATTGAAATATCTTGGTGTTTGAATTGTTTTTCCCATCTGTTCTTTGTTCTTCCTTTCCTCCTTTCAGGTGAATCCAGTTTTTGAAAGTTCATTTTATTTCCTTTACTGATTTTTTTAGTTCTCTCTCTCTCTCTCTCTCTCTCTCTCTTTTTTATAACGATTTTATTTATTTACTCATGAAGAGACACAGAGAGAGAGAGGCAGAGATATAGGCAGAGGGAGAAGCAGGCTCCCCATGGGGATCCTGATGCAGGACTCAATCCCAGGACCCCTGGATCACGACCTGAGCCAAAGGCAGATGCTCCATCACTGAGCCACCCAAGCATCCCATAGTAAAAGATTTTAACGTCTCTTGCTCTCACCAAATATTGGAACAAAAACCCAAAAGAAATTAGTAAAGACAAAGAGGATCTGAACACTGCTTTCAGACATCATGACCTAATTGCTATTTATAGAAAGCTACACTCATCAAAACCAGAATACAGGGATCCCTGGGTGGCTCAGCGGTTTAGCACCTGCCTTCGGCCTAGGGCATGATCCTGGAGTCCCAGGATCGAGTCCCACATCAGGCTCCCTGCATGGAGCCTGCTTCTCCGACTGCCTATGTCTCTGCCTCTCTTCCTCTCTCCCTCTCTGTGTCTCTCATGAATAAATAAAATCTTAAAACAAAACAAAAAAAAAAACCAGAATACAAATTCCTACTACGCGCATATTGTACATTCTTTAATATAGATCAAGTGCCGTACCCTAAAACATGTTTCAAAAAAACTAAAAAAGTAAAGCTGTTTTTATTTGCAGAGGACATCATTTATGTAGGATATCCTAAGAAATTTATAAAAAGTGCTAGAACTATCAAGTGAATTTAGTAAGATTTCAGAAACCAAGGCTGAGGGACAGATTTTAACTGTATTTTTATGTACTGACAGCAAACTATTAAAAAATGAAATAAGAAATTCAGTTCTATTTGCAATAATACAAAAAATAAAATATTTAGTAATAAGTTTAAAAACTTATTTGTTAAGTAGTCCGAGCTCATGTAGAGGACTGGCTTGTCCAGAACCTTCTTCTGCTTAGGACCACCTCTGCACCACAAACTTTAGAAGACAGCTGAAAAGAAAACTCGAAGAAATGGGAAGTGAGCACATTCATAGATTGGAAGACTCAGTATTATTAAAGTGTTGATTATCCCAGCCAAAATTCCAGCAGGCTTTTTTGTAGCAACTGACAAAGTGATTCTAAAATACGGAAATGCACATAACCTGGACTTGACAGAGCTATTGAACAAAGCAAAGCTTATATGACCTGTTTTTCAAGATTTCAGTAAAGCTTTAGTTATTGAGACTGTGGTGTTGGTGAAGGATGGACACAGAGATGAATGGAGCAGAAGAGAAAGTCTAGAAATAGACCCACACATATACACTCAGTTGATTTTCTTCTTTATTTATTATTTTCTTAAGATTTTACTTATTTATTCATGAGAGACACAGAGAGAGACAGAGAGGCAGAGACACAGGCAGAGGGAGAAGCAGGCTCCATGCAGGGAGCCTGATGTGGGACTCGATCCCAGGTCTCCAGGATCATACCCTGAACCAAAGACAGACGCTTTAACTACTGAGCCACCCAGGCATCCCTGAACATACGTATATCTGATAAAGAACATGTGAAGAACTATTACAACTCATAATAGAAAGCCAGTTAAACAAAATGGGCAAATAATTGAAGAAAACAAACACTTGAGTGCCAAGAACCATCATTAGCCATCAGGGAAATGCAAATTAAAGCAACGGTGAGCTATTACCACACACCCACTGACACAAAGCCAAGTGCTGGTGAGAGCATGTGGTGGTACCAGCATGGGAGACAGATCGGCAGGTTAGAAAGGTAAATACACACTTACCTTGACCCAAGAGAAATTAAACAAATGTCATACAAAGACATGCACAAAAATGTCTACAGCAGCTTTATTCATAGCCACTAAAATCCAGAAACAGTCCAGTCAGCAGGTGGTTGGGTAAAGGCAACGTTATATATCCTCACAACAGAATATCATTCAGCCATAAAGGAATGAAGTGCAGATGAATCTAAATATCATTAGTTCAAGTGGGAGGAGCCAGGAACAGAAGTGTGCATACTGTATGGTTCATTTACATAAAACTCTAGAAAATGCAAGCTGATCTGCAGTGACAAAGATCAGGCGTGGATGCATGAAGCCAGGCTTGAGGAAAAAACAGCAGAGGGGCTCAGATGTCATCTGCGGGTAGCAGAGACATCCTCCACAGTGTGTCTGAACTCACTGAGCTGTGTGCTTTACATGGATGCAATTTATCGTACATAAATTATATTCCAGGGCAGCCGGGGTGGCTCAGCAGTTTAGCACCGCCTTTAGCCCCCGGGCGTGATCATGGAGACCTGGGATTGAGTCCTGCGTCGGGCTCCCTGCATGGAGCCTGCTTCTCTCTCTGTGTGTGTCTCTGCTTCTCTCTCTGTGTCTCTCATGAATGAATAAATAAAAGCTTAAAATAAATAAATTATATTCCAATAACATCAACTAACTAGTGTTGATTAAAATCTTAGACTTCTGAGGGGCGCCTGAGTGGCTCAGTTGGTTAAACATCTGCCTTTGGCTCGAGTCATGATCCTGGGGTCCTGGGATGGAGGTCCCTGTTGGGATCCCTGCTCAGTGGGGAGTCTGCCCCTCCCCTGCCCTCCACTTGTGCTCTCTCTCTCTCTGTCTCAAATAAATAAAATCTTTAAAAAAAATTTTTTTGGGGGATCCCTGGGTGGCACAGCGGTTTAGCGCCTGCCTTTGGCCCAGGGCGCAATCCTGGAGACCCAGGATCGAATCCCATGTCGGGCTCCCGGTGCATGGAGCCTGCTTCTCCCTCTGCCTATGTCTCTGCCTCTCTCTCTCTCTGTGTGACTATCATAAATAAAAATTTAAAAAAAAAGTTTTTTTTGGACTTCTGATTCCTGAATTGAAAGTATTTTGTGACTTATTGTAACCCTGAGGATGCCTCTTACCACAGAGTAAGCTAGAAGATCCATGACTTTTAGGGTTTCCACAAGGCAGAGAGAGCACACATTGAATAGACAAAGAGGAAGAGATTTGATCACACCTGTCAGCGTGTCTGTGACATTAGGAGTTCCTATCCTAGAAAGGAGAAGGTACATTTTGAATAATGCATGCATTTCAAATGGGATGGCATGAATAAGGGGGCTCTTAACAAGGCCTGGTTGTTCCTGCTTCTGCAGGGCTCCTAAGCACTAAGTGAGGAGCAAGACAGAGCCCCAGCCCGTGTCCCAATATCGCTGTCAAGCGCATGTCATCCCGGCATCCTCGATGGTGGGGCTTTTCCCCAGGCTGGAACTTGCTCACTTCCTCGTCCTGATGGTTTTGAGGCCGGATGAGGAACGGGTTTCTCATTCCCCGGCCCAAAATGTATTCCTTGCTGACCCACGTTGTCACCATGGAAGCTTCATCTCCAGGAACCTGAACAGGTTCCCTGAGTAACTACAGCTCTTTCTGTTGAGTAAGAAGTCTTTTTAGAGGTGACTTTTTTACTCAAAATACTTAGCCAGCTGTGTTCTGGACAGATTATAATTATGGTTACCAGGTTGCAAGTTAAGAGAAACTTATTTTTTTTTAAGATTTTATTTATTTATTCATGAGAGACACACACACACAGAGAGAGAGAGAGAGAGAGAGAGAGGCAGAGACACAAGCAGAGGGAGAAGCAGGCTCCAGGCAGGCAGCCCGATGTGGGACTCAATCCTGGGACTCCAAGATCATGCACTGGGCCGAAGGCAGGCACTAAACCACTGAGCCACCCAGGTGTCCCAGAAACTTATTTTTTTAAAGATTTTTTTTATTCATTCATGAGAGACACACAGAGAGATGCAGAGACACAGGCAGAGGGAGAAGCAGGCTCCCTTCAGGGAGCCCAATGCAGGACTCGATCTCAGGACCCCGGAATCTCGCCCTGAGCCAAAGGCAGATGCTCAATCGCTGAGCCACCCAGGCATCCCAAGAGAAATTTGTTTAAAACCTTAACAGCATAGCAGGATTTGTCCTCTGGTCATTGGGAATGTGACAGCTTCGGTACTAAGTCAAGTGGGCTGCTGAGTTTTGAATTTGCTGGTGTTGGGAAACTTATGTGCAGCATGTGGGTGGCACTGTCCTGTCTGCCTGCTACCCCATCGAGGTCTTCTGCTCTGGAGTTGTCCTCAATCATGGTTCTAGATGGTAGTTCTGTCACCCAAGGTGACATTTTTCCTGCAGTTTCCATGACAAGAGCAGGGTGAGGAGTAGAAAATTGTAAGGCTGAGGGTCCCTGACTGGCCCCAGAGGTGTTTCACTGCCTCTTGGTAAAAATGCTTGAATTGGGGTTTTTCCAAGGACAGAACAAGGTGGTAGATGGGCAAGTCCTGTCCAAACTCATGAGTAGGGCTGGCGCATCCAGAAGTCCCTATTGTTTAGTTTCCTCAGGCGGGAGGGAGTGACTGAAAGCTGTGCAGGAAGGAGCGAGTTCATCCAGATCCACAACCAGATGGGTTGATCTCAGCTCTGGGGGCTTTTTACTGTAAGTCAGTGGAGCCTACCCACACAGGCCTCACCGTCTGCCTTGATTTGCAGGCTTGGGACCAGGGATCTGCAGTTTCATAGCAGCCCCGCCCTGCCAGCTAAGCACTGGGCACCCACTCTGGATGTCTGCAGCTCCCATCCCAGAGGGCCAGGTAAGGGTCCTGCACCTCAGCTCCCACCTGGTGCCCTGAGGAGGTGCCCACATCTGCACAGTTCCCCTATCTGTTGCAGACCCTATGTTCTGGAATATGGCGCTCCAGCGTGCCATCCTCCTGGCGGGCCTCCTGGTGGAAGTTGCCAGCAAATCCTCAGAAAGTGTGGTAGGTATCTCATCCCACCGTGGCTAGGGCCAGGAAGTAAAGTTGAAACCTTCTTTTCCTAGTCATTCATGGAGGCAGTGGGCCCTTTGCCCAGAAGGGGCCTCACCCTTCAACCTTATTTACCCACTGTCGGGGTCAGAGACGCTTGTGCCTCATGGAAGGCAGCAGACACACGCCCCTGAGCTGGCACCTGCTCTGTTATGCCCCCTAGAGCCTTCTTTTTCTCTTTGCCAAACTAAACCTGTTGCGGTGGCTGGAAATGGGTCTCTATAGAGCTGCCCCTACTGGCACGAATGGAGCCTGTGAGCTGCCTGCCCAACTTGGTGGATGGAGACTGCGTACTCCAGGCAAGAGGCAGCATTAGACAGGGTCCCAGGCCAGTGTTATGGGTACGCTGCACCCTGGCTGTGCCCACATACACCCAGCCACACATCATCGAGGCCAGGTGGGGCCTTCCACCCTCATGGGCTTGGCCTCGGCCATGAACTGGCCTTGGACACCTCCTGTGATGGCATGGATACTCCACTCCTTAGGCACCCTTTACTGTTGAATGTGTTCTAGTCGCTAAAAACAAGCTCAGCTATGGCACACACACACTGAGCCAAGTTCCCACTAGAAACCCCTCAAGTCTGGTCCTGTAAATGCCAGCACCTGGCATATCTGTTTCCCATTCAGTACATGCCCACACATGCATACAGCAGGCGTGAGTTCACACCCTACAACCTGCCCTGGTCTGGGCACTTCCTCTGCAGGGGCCACACTGGAAATCCCTGGTGGAGGGCATCCATGGAATTGCTGAGAATGTCAGTGGAGCAGCCAGGACCCTGGGGTGACTATCTTTTGGGGAGCAAAGGGCAGACATGCCTCACCAGGGAGGCCGTGAGTGCCTGGGTTTATCGTCCTATTTTATTACAGTCTAGAAAATCATGTGCTGCTTTTTCCTGTGAAGTAGTCCACATGTGGCACTGGAGTAGGGTTTAACACCTTTAATTGTTTAATTTTCAAAGCCACCATCTGGCAAGTGGTGAATAACATACAGGCACACCTTGTTCTGGGCACCCGCTTATTCTGTTGCACTTTACAGATATGCTGTTTACAAATTAAAGGTCTGGGGCTACCCTATGTTGAGCACACCTATTGGTGCCATGTTTCTATCAGCATGCACTCACATCATGTCTCTGTGCCACATTTTGGTAATTCTCGCGTTTCAGACTTTTTCATGACTATCGTATTTGTTACGGTGACCTGTGGTCAGTGACACTGACCTGCTGAAAGCTTGGGTGATGTTCAGCATTTTTAGTGGTGAAGTTTATTTTTAAATTTTTTTAAAGATTTTATTTATGCATGAGAGACACAGAGAGAGAGGCAGAGACACAGGCAGAGGGAGAAGCAGGCTCCATGCAGGCAGCCCGATGTGGGACTTGATCCCTGAACTCCGGGATCATACCCCCTGAGCCAAAGGCAGACACTCAACTGCTGAGCCACCCAGGCATCCTATGGTGAATTATTTAATGAAGGCATGTAGGTTGTGTTTAGAAACAATGCAATTGCATGCTTATGAGACTATAGTTCAGTATAAATATAACTTTTACATATACTGGAAGACAGAAAATTCACTTGATTCACTTTATTTTGTTCTGGAACCGAATCTACAGTGTCACCGAGTATGCCTATACATTTTTCGGATTGAAGTGCTTTACCCTATATCCTCTTGTAGTCCACAGGGGTGAGTGGCAGTAGCTCTCCCTCAGACCGAGAGACCCACCTGCAGAAAGGGCCACCACCTCCACCACCTCCCAGGTGAGGCTTTGCATGGTCAGGCAGGCAGTGGAGAGACCACTCACAGCCCAGGACCACTCCCTGCCTCACCAGGGCTGCCCCAACCCAGGGCCGGTCAGAATCCCCAAGGGGTCCCCTCTATCTGGCTCTTGGGAATCTGAATGCTGAGAAACATGCTTCAATGTGTATTCAGTCATCAAACACTCACTGGCGACACGAAGTTCTGTCCCAGGAGGTGTTCATGTGCTGTTGCTGTGTCCTCACCTCACTCTGGGAAGCCAGGAAGCGGCCACCTGATTCTGAAGTTAGAAGAGGCAGAGCCGTGAGTGTTGGGTCAAGCCTGTGAAGTAGGATGCCATTCTCAGCCTGGCCTGCTAGTCCTGCTGAGCCCCGGGCTATGGGGTCTAGAAACTCACAGCCATCTCCCCCGCAGGGTCAGCAGCCTGAATGCTGTGTGGACATGCTGGCCACTAACACCACCTGCCAGGGCACAGGCCTGTGTGGTCCAGGTAAGCTGCTTGGCACAAGCTGACCTTGATGAGCCTTGGAGATGAGAGCAGTGGTCACCATGCCTGCTATGAGCCAACAGGCACCCAGGCCCCTCAGGAAGGACATTGGACATGCCTGGGAGCTGGGGTGAGGGGCGGAAGATTGGTCAGAGGCAGCGGGAAGGTGACAGGATCCCATCGGAGCCCCCCTTCTGGCCGGCGGGTGGTGGCAGGACCCCATGAGGGGCCTGGCTCTGGGCAGTGGGAGGTGTGGGGGAGGTGAGACTCTGCTTGTCCCTCTTAGGGTCCCTGGCAGGGCCATTAAGGGGGGACGAGCCCCCAGACTGATTTAACATAAGCTTCACATGACACGGGGGCCCCCCGAGAATCTGAGATCCAGAGGAGGGGCACAACAAGCCTGTGTGCTCACCTACAGGCTGAGCAGGGAGAGGGGACTGCAGGAGGGCAGTGGCGTGCTGGCTGCAGGCAGATGGGGACGCCCGACTCTCCATCTCTGGCAGTGAGTGTATGTATATCTTTCCTCCCACTGCATGGGCGTCCTCCACGGAGTCCTGTCTCCTGCTTCTCGGGGAGAAAAAGGAAGGTCAGAGCCGTTGGCTGAAAATATTTTTGTGTGTGAAAGAGGCATATTCTGGTTTCCCTCAGTTCCATTTGCAACTTTATCTTCAGAAAGTTTCACACACTAAAAGCCAAGTTGGTAGCTGCAGAGAGAATTGGATTGGAATTTGTGAGATAAAAGAGCAGCAAAGGGGTGGAAAAGGCATAGATGGAACCAGATGAAAAACAGGGGTGTGAGCACGCCGTCGCATGCCTCGCCGATGGGCCCGAGCCTGGCAGTGCTCAGGCCCGTGAAGCTGATGCGCTGGTGTCAGGAGCCGGCGTGCAGGCAGGCCTCCTCCAGCATTAAGTCTCTGTGTGGTGCGAGTAATCAGGTCCTTGGTAAGAAGCGTTTTTATGGAAATAAAAACAAATGTCAGCAGTTGGAGCAAATCATAAGTCTAGTTTTTGAGTCTAGAGGGCAGTCAGCTCAGTATACTTCTAGATGTTGGACTCAAAGCCAATTTAGGTGGAGTGAGAGTGTCTGAGGAATCCCGGGGTTGCCCTGTCCCTGGTGAGGCCAGGGGGTGCTTCTTGTGAACTTTCTGAGTGGCCCACACAGCAGCAGGCATGAGGCCTCAGTTCGCAGGGCTCTGGGGGAAAGGGCAGCTTTATTTCATCGTGATTCCCAGTCAGAAGGGTGGGAGGAAGGTGGGAGTGTTAGTTTGGAGAGTTGTAGCCAAACATTGGAAGAGAGACTGGAGGGATGCAGGAGCCAGTGCAGCTTACAGGCAGGTAACAGAATGTCAGACACGACAAGCAGGAGTCTGATACCCACACAGATGCGTCACAGACACAGTCACCCCCACTTCTACCAAAGATAATCATAGTGAGACACGAATTTGCTTTTAAAATAAGTCTAGCCTCATTGAACGTGGCCTGATCATCTACATAAGTGCAGCAAGACTAGTGATTGACCACGTAAGACTCTAAGTCTGCCTTGCTGGACCTTTCCCACAAGGAATCCTCCACTGGACTCCGGGGTTGGGGGACCAAGCCAAGGACTCGCCATCAGACCTCAGCCACAATGCCCATAGATTTGGGTGAATTCCTCTCTTCTCAAAGTCAAATATCCTGTTTCCTGGACTTGCCCAGAAGTGACCTTCCTTACTCACCTGTAAGGCTGGGAAGCCAGTTAAGCCAGATATCAGATGGTTTTTCAAAGGGGCTTCATTGGCTTCATCAAGTCACCCTTAGCTCCTTAGTCTTCCTGGTCACCAGTCCCGGCTCTCTAGCTGTTCCTTGTCCCTGCACACAGCAGCCCAGCCAGGGCCTCCTCGCGGCCGGCAGCCCCGGGTAGCGTTGCCCAGTTACTCAAAGCCATTCAGAGGGGTGCTTTTCAGGAGATCCGCTGCCCTGGTGCCAGGTTTGTGCCAGGCTCCTGTTCCCAGGCCCCTGGTGCAGTGCTAGGCCTGTCTGCCCACAGCATCGCAATCTTCAGGCTCTGCCATCCGCTGGTTGTCCCTGCAGAAAGGTCTTCTCACCACGACACATTGTGAGTAGATTAAACATCAGTAAAATTCATTATGAAGGACATGTGGTCTGTGGCATGTCCCTGGACGCTGCCCCCAGCACCAGCACTAGCATTCAGGGGCAGCTCAGTACTGGTACTCAGTATCAGACAAGCACGTATTTGCAGCCTCTGTGCTAAATGTTGGGATGTTAAAAAATAAAGGTATGAGTCACAGTTCCTGCCCTTAAGGGGTGCCCTAGCTAGTTGGCAAAGTGGACTATCTGTTAACCGCTGGTTGGGGGGGGGCCAGGGCTGCTGGTGGCAGCAGCCATCTGGGACCTCCCCAGGGCAAGGGGCAACAGAAGGGCAGGGGTCACACCTGGGCTGCAGACGGTGCCACCGATGGGGGTGAGCCTGGTCCCTTGTGGCACCTGTGGAGGTGGGCTGACATCCGTGGTCCGGCTGCCAGGGTCCTCTCTAGAGCACAAGGCCACTGCATGGCACCTGCCTGTCTCAGATTCCCAGTTTCTCTGGAGTGTTTTACAAGATGTCCAAGGAAAGGAGCCTACAGGAGCCCCTGGGTGAGAGCTTGGTGTGGCTCCAGTCAAGCTTGCATCTTTTTCTGAAATCGAATGTGCCATTCCACCCAGACTTCCAGAACAAGCCCATTAGCATTCCTGATGAACTGTCCTATCACAAACTCAATGCAGAAAAGCTCCCTGGAGGCATGTACTGGTGTGGGTGGCGGGGTGCTGAGTCTCTGTCTCCTGCACAGGCTGCTACGGACACCAGAATGAGGACGGCAGTGTCAGCTGTGTCCGCTGCACGAACAGCACCTATGGCTCTGCCTGCAGTGGCCGCCCTGCTGCACCCCCCGCCAGGCCCACATGGCCTGCTTCCCACCGAGGGGCTGCATCTCCAAGTTCTGGAGGAACGGGTGGGCGTCACCCTATTTGTCCCCACACCAGCAGGTGGCCCTCCTCACCCTGGACCACTGTCTGTCGAGGGAACACCCCCACCCCACCCTGCCCGCCCGGTCCCCTCTCCCTGAGTCTTCTTGTCCCTGCAGGACAGCCATAGGGTGAGGGCAGCTCCGTCTCCATGGCCACTTCCCTTCCTGGCCTCTGGTCTGTGATTCCCCTCTGGGCTGTGTCTCTTGCTCCCTGGGGGTCCTCAGTGGGGTCCCCTGCATGGTCCACATCTGCCCATGGCTCTGGGCTGCCTGGGGAGCTGGCAACACTGACAGCTCTGCTTCCCCACAGTCGCTGGCTGGGGTGCACAGTTCCCGATGAACAGGAGTGCGGGGACGCCCGGACAGCCGAATCTTGGTAAGTCCCTGGCTCAGCAGATCAGAGCAGGACCTCTGCCCAGGTCCTGGTGGAGGAAGGGGTCATCATCTCTGGCATTCCGTGCACTTGACCACCTACGCTGGCCTCAGCAGGGCCACAGCCACGGCCAAGGTCACACTGCACTCCAGGTAGGAGATCTATGGACAGGAACTCAGCCTGACCACAGAGCAGGGCTGGCTCACTAGGCATGGGCAGGCAGCCCTGGCCCTCACACATCCCCCTTTGCCTCAATCCTGGCCCACCCAGCCCCTCAGTCCATGGGAACCCAGGATGTGCATGTGGTTCTCTGGAGATGGGAGGGCACCCTGAGGTCCCCTTGCCCCCCTCCCCTGCGGCTCTTCTGAGGATATGGCACTCATCCTGCATGCACTGCATGCCAGGCACACAAACCTGGTGCTCAGGGGCAGACATGGGACCCTCCTATCTGAGATGCAGCCTACCCAGCCACGGGGGCATGACCCTGCCATGGGGGCCACTGTGGTCAGGGAGCAGGACCCGCCCCAGGAGGGGTCACCTCCTCTTCTCAGATGACCAGGTTGTGATGGAGGCAGAGGGCGTGTTGGACCCAGACTGAGGGCTCTGGCTTTCTGCACAAGTTTCAGGCCCAGCAGCCAGGGCCTCACACTGGCTGGTCACCAGAGCAGCAATTCTAGGGTGGGGTCAGCACAGATGGCCATGACCTCCTGGGACACCGTGCTGGGTCTGGCAGTGAGGGTACCAACAGAGGAACACCAGCAGGTCTGGCTCTAGAGCCTGTTTTCATTGCAGCAAATTTGGGGCAGGACATGGCAAATTAGCTGGAATTCACTACCTCCCAGGTTCTAGCATAGCTGTGGCCACACCTCATGCCTGGGTTTCAAGATCAGAAAGTCACCTCCCCATAGACATTGAAGAGCACTTTCCCCACAACTACCACCCAGAGGCCCCTGCCAGGGGCCCACCAGCCCATCCTGACCCTGTGTAGGTAAAGATGGCCATCTGGGAACGAGGAACAAGCTCCCAGGAGGCAAGGGTGTTACGGGGAACCCCTGCCTCTGCCCTGAAGGCTTTGACCTGGCAGCCGGGGATATGTGGCACCCCACAGTGTGCGCTGGGTCTTCAGGAAGGAGCTGGGGACCCCAGGCCTGGAATCCCTGTAGCCCCATAGCTGGGTGTGTGGGTCTCTGTGTGGGACCCTGTGAGGGTTCAGGTGTGCATGGGAATCCTGGAGACCCCTGTCCAATGCAGCCCGCCCAGGGCAGTCACTGGCAGCCTTTCCTTTTGCTCACAGGGAGCCCTCAGGTGGCAGCCTCTCTCTTCCTGGGGACCCTCTTCATCAGCTCTGGCCTCATCCTGTCGGTGGCTGGGTTCTTCTACCTGAAGCGTACCAGTAAACTCCCCAAGGTCTTCTACGGGAGAAACAAAGGTATTCCATCTTGCCACGCTAGGACCAGAGCGCATGCCCACTTACTGCCTGGGGGACGCAGGGAAGGGGTGTCAGCCCTAAGGACTCCTCACAAAACAATAAGAAGGGGACTTGGTTGTCATGTGGTTCTTTTGTCAGAATAAGAGGGGCAGCCTCATCCTGGGGAGGCTTCCCTTGGATTCTGTGGGGCCCTCAAAGGAAAGGTATTGGCATGACCCCACCTCAGGGCATTATGGCGGGGTTGCTGATCCCTGGTCTTGGGTCCACCTGCCCGCGGCTCCCCCAGCCAGCTGTGTCCTCTCCCTATCCTGCGCCCTGGGAATGGGGTGGGCAGGCTGGTGCAGAGACTGGGGGGCCCCACACTGCCCCAGCTTGCCCTGGGACTGGACACCAGACCTGCCTCCCTCTGGAAGAGTCGGTGTCACTCCTGCTATGCCTTCACGTGTGCAAGGCAAATGGCCCGGCCAACAGATCTGACCCTTCAGGGGATAGTGCCAGTGGGTGATTAGCCAGGGTCTCCTCACCCAGCCTCCATGAGACCCAGTGCTGGGTGCCTCAGTGGGGCTGTTGCAGCTCCCAGGTCCTGAGAGTCAGGAGCTGGGCCCCCATGCCAGTTGTGTGGGCACTCCTGCTCTGCAGCCATGGTCAGAGAGGTCTTGGAGTGGCTGCAGTGGCTGGGGCAGGCCCGCTCCATGTCTCTCCTCCCTACCACCCCCAGGCAGGGCTTGGTCAGCCTAGGTGGCCACCAGGAGTGCAGGGGTGCATAGCAGCCTCCCCGTGGAGGTGCACAGGGTGGGACGGTGGTGGTCTCCTTGAGGTGGGGGTGGTACCCTCTCTTTACCTGCTGGTACCTTCTGAGGGCTGGGTTGTCGCTCTGCCAAGAGGGCCTGTGAGGGAAGCTTTCTCAGGGTTCTTGGGGGGCCCTCACCCTGAATGCAGGGGGGAAATGCAGCTGGACAGGCACCCCGGGCACTGCTGGGTGGGCGTGTGGAGTCAGGGGAAGAGCCTCTGCAGCCCCGTGGACCCCCTCCCCAGGCAAGAGGCCCCGGTCCTGGGTGAGACCCCTGTGCGACCTCCCGGTGACACCCATGTTTGCCCACAGCCCCTGCTCTGCAGCCTGGCGAAGCCGTAAGTAACCTGGAAGGATGGGCCCAGTGCCCCACGCCGCGGGCCTCTGCTGGGGGCCACCCACTCTTCTCACTGTGCCTTTTCTCCTTTTCAAGGCCGCCATGATCCCCCCGCCACAGCCCTCAGGTATGTCAGTCCTCATCTCAGGGTGAAAATGTCAACATTCTCCTGCTTGTGGGATCGGCCCATCTCCGGGGACACCGCAGGGCTGAGCTCTGCAGGCACCCGGCCCTGCTGCTCTTGGGACTCGGGCCAGGTCTCCCTGCAATCCATGGCTCTCCTGCCTCTTCTTTTTTATTCCTTTTTATTCTTGACATGTTGAGTCTGTCAGGAGAGAAGGAGATTCCCCAGCACAGGGCCTGAGGCCACCCCTGAAGCCTTCGCTTAGCCATCACCAAGTCCCAGCTCAGCCTGGGTGGTGGGTGCAGAGGGCGGGCTGGTCTGGGTGTCAGGCCCTCCCCTGCCCCTCTGGAGGGGCTGGCAGTGCAGTGTTACTGGGCCAGGTGCCCCACCTTGGACGATTCCAGGTGTAGGCACACATTCAACCCCGTTTAGATGACACTATGAGTACAGAGAGGTTAGGTGACTGGCCCGTGGTCACACAGCTACAGGCCATGAGTGGGAGTCTCCTGGCCTCCCCCGTCAGTGCAGCAGTCTGCAGTGTGGACAAGGCGGGCTGTGCTGTGTTCTGGGGAGTACTTGTCTCTGCTTTCTCTAAGGGGACACCATATGCACATGCATCTTACATCTCTCTGTGTTATTCTCCTGGGGCCATGTGACCAATAACCACAGACGGGGGGCTTGAAATCACAGAAATGTATTCTCTCACAGTCCAGGAGGCACAAGTCAGAGATGCAGGTGGGGGCGGGGGGCACTCTCTCCCATCTCTAGGGGACGCCCCCTCCTGCCCTTCCAGCCTCCCTGGGCTGTGGCCACACCAGCCCCTGCTCCCGTCTTCACGTGGTTTCTCCCGGGTCTCCTCTCTCTTTCTCCCTCTTGTGAGGATGTAGGGCCTCCAGCTAATCCAGGAGGATCTCCCTTCAAGATCCTTGACCACATCAGCAAATACCCTTTTTTCAAGTAAGGTCGCACTTGCAGGTTCTGGGGCTTCGGACGTGGGCCCTGCTGTACCTCACAGGGCCTCGTGTCTCAGGAGAGCAGGGCCCTTGCCCAGGCCGAGGGGCTTGAGGAGCAGGGGCACTGAGTGTCTGTGATGAGTGGGGCGGGCATCCGGCTCGTCAGCAGCGGCAGCTCCACACACGGGCCGGGGCTCCCTGCTCGGCTGCTCCCCACGCATGCCAGGAGCTCTAGGGCCACCCTCCCTGTCTCAGGCCCTGCTCTGACCCTGCCTGTCTCTGACCCTGTTTCAGTGCGGAAGCCGCGCTATGTGAGGCGCGAGCGGCCCTTGGACAGGGACGTGGGCCCCCAAGCCATCTCCTCGGTGGAGGCCCGGGTTAGCAACGTCTGACCCAGGGCCCCCCCACCGCTCCGCACACCGCCTTGGAGAGGACCCAGCGCACAAGGGGCAGGTGCTGCCCAGCAAGGCCTCAGGACGGGTGTGGGCGCGGCCCCTGGCTCCGCATGGCGATGTCCCAGCAAGGGACGCTGGGCGGGAAGCTGCCCGAAGGAGCTCCTGCCCCCTAACAGCTGCACGGCCTGAGGGGCTGGGAGCCATGGCCAGAGCGTGGCCAGATGGGGCCTGGGCCCCTGAGGAGAGACTGCTGGGTGGCACCATGTCTGGCCAAGCAGGGGGCTCGGCTACTCCCCTCGCGGAGCCCATGGTGGGCAGACACCCCCAGCACCACAGGGCCTCCCGCATCCCCTCTGGAACGTGCCCGGACAAGGGACAAGAGGAGGTGAGGGACGAGAACTGGCCACTCCAAGGTGGAGGCGCCCACGGGGCTGTCCCGTAGCACGACCCCCTGACCCCCCCCAAGCCCAAGACTACACATTTCCCGGAGCAGCAGAGGCATTTCCTGTTTCTTCCCAACTTCTGTCAGTTTTAAGCAGAACACTGCTCTCCCCGTCGTCTCTGCCTCGACCTGCTCCCACACTGGGCCCTGCCCCCCCGGAACAGACACGGACCCGAAGCGATGGGAGACCAAGGCCAGGCCCCCAGAGGGACGTGTCTACCTAGGGCCACGTGTACCTGGACCACTGCCTGGGGAGCCTGGGTCGATGACCCCGGGGAGGGCTGTGCTGACCAGTGGTCCCGGACCCCCTGCCCTGGGTCTGAGATGCGTTTCTGGCACTGGCTGGTTCCCGAGGAGAAAGCAGCAGTCATAGCAGCTCTCACGCACTGGGCTGGGCCCTGACCTCCCCAGATTCCATCGGGGCTGCTACCTCCTCCTGCACCGTGATGCCCGCCCGAGCATGGACAGGTTGCGGATACTTGAACCCACGACAGGCCCAGCAGCTGACGGGCACACCAGCTTTAATCAGTGTCAATAAACTCTTCAGGGCTTCCCTCCACCGTTCTTACTGCTCGGTCTGTTTCTCAGTGAGGGGGCCATTGGCCAGGCTGACAGGACCTCTCTCACTTTACCAGGAACGGGTCCTCGTGGGCACTGCCGCTCTTTCCTCTGTTCCCCAGCCCCACCCCCACCCCCTGTCTGAGGAGAAGGGGACCCAGGTGGAGGTTGAGACCAAGATCAGACCCCACCCCCCGGCCAGCTTCAGGGACCACAGCGGGTGCTGCCGCGGTCTGGGCCGCTCTGTACCAATCTGGGGGCTGGGGCTGGGAGCCAGGGGAGAATGTGCAGAACCCTCCAGATCCCCCTGGTTTCTGAGCATGGGGGAGCCTGTCCCATCCTGTGGACCCTTGGGGAGGGAGGGGATTCCCTTGTCCTGTTCCCACTTAGCACCAAGCCTGGCTGCCAATCTGGGGACAAAACAGGAAATGCAGAGCCATGTGTGACCAGGAGAGCAGGTCCAGCCAGTCAGGCCCTGGCTGGGCCCCCACCTCCTTGTCCATCTCCCACCCTGGGTACAGATTGGAAGCCTGGGCTGAGGCCAACATCTCCATGTCCCTTCCCCAAACCCCCCTGAGCCAGCCTCAGCTTTGTCCCACCCTTGGCAGCAAAGACAACTCTGAATTCGACCTTGCAGCCCCCTCTGGCTCCCATGCTCGAGATCTGCTTCTCCCGACCTTCAAGGCCTCGGTGGCCTGGTGTTTGGGGCCCCCAGCCTGCCAGCCTCCCTGTGCCACTGGGCATCCCCTGGGCCTGGGTGCCACTGTCCTTGAGGCCCCCAAATAGTGGGGAGTAAGGTCACTGGACTTAGCAGCCTTGTGACCCTGACAGGTATTCAGTCGAGAAAGCACATGAGTGGGTGCAGTGGGGCACAGGGGAACCTGAGCCCGGTGTGGGGCAGCTGATAGGGTCAGGGCATCTGCAGGGGCACCCTGATTGGCTGCTCCTTCCATCCCGTGCTCCATTCTCTGCCAGTCCTTACCTGGACTCCAGCCCTCACATATGAGGCCTATTTATGGGGTCATTGGCTTAGGCCAGAGTAGGCTGGTGGGCACCTGTCCCCTTCTGACCCCCCACCACGTCAGCTGCTTTGGGGCCCCTCACACCCTAGGAGGTGAATGTGGTATGGGGAGGATGGGCAGTTGGCACAGTCCTGGGGTCACAGCTGGCAGCTCACTCACTAGTTCCCTCAGCACTAGGAGAAGCCCCGAGAGCTGAGAAGTCAGAAGCCAGCAAGAGGAAGGATGACCCAGCATTAGGGGATGGGTACACGAGGCACCCCACCCCAGGCAGGACCTTGTGGGGCCTGAGGAGGTGATGTGAGCAGAGGTCCCAGCCAGGAGCCTGGGCATGACAGCCTGACAGGGCTGGCCACAGCACGTCGGGGAGGGGCCACCGTTTGACCTTAGGAGACCTAGGCTTAGGAGGGGCATGGGATATCCTGGCAGGGC
Source organism: Canis lupus baileyi (assembly GCF_048164855.1). Taxonomy (NCBI): domain Eukaryota; kingdom Metazoa; phylum Chordata; class Mammalia; order Carnivora; family Canidae; genus Canis; species Canis lupus. The sequence goes on from NC_132840.1 coordinate 32,663,941, forward strand.
TGCCTCATGCCATGGGGCCATGCTGAGCCTGTCCAAAGACCATGGCCCCATTTCTGCCCATATTAGAATCACAGCCTGGACATGTCCCAGAGTCTCCCGTGTCATGTCCCCAGCTGATGGGTGGGACAGCAGAGCAGCTGACAGATCACCCAGCACTGGGCAAGCATGGGTGGGGGCTCAGCCCTCACACCATTAGGCCTCCTGATGGCCTTTTCATGCAGTGGCCATTCCATGGGTCCTTGGAAGCACTTAGAGTTTGAAGCCATTCTGTCCCAGTCCTGGAGTAGAGGGACCCCCTTGGAGATATAGTCCTCGCACCTGGCCAAGGACAACCTCTATGTCCAGCCCAGAACTCCCAGGTGTCTTGGGGATCAGGGCACCCACATTTCAGAGCCATGAATGGACAGGGGTGCAGTGCTCACTGGGGACCTCGTCTTGTCCCCAGCCAAGTACCAAGGCTGCGGGGTCACACGCTGAGAGCCATGCCCCCCCCTCACACATGTGAATGCACCTGTACCTGAGCAGGCACATTCGTGCTCAAACAGCCAGGTTAACCTGTTCATGTGCACACGCCCATGTACACGGAGAACATGCACAGTCTCTGCGCCTACACAGCACAGGATCTCAGTGCCAGAGGTCTGTACTCTGCTCCCTGGCAGGGAGGCCTGGCCACCGCCCAGATGGCACATTCCTCAGGCCTTCCCTTCGCCTCTGGGCACTGACTTGTCCACTTAGGAGCTCCAGTGACTTCAGAACTTGGTATTCCTAGGAGCCCTCAGGAGGGACAGAAGATACTTCCTGGAGGCAGCATGTGACCCTGACTCATGGTCCCCTTGGGAACCAGAGCCCCATCATGAACGAGCTGGGCCAGGCCCATGCTGAGCCCCCACCTCCTCTCTGAGCAGCTCCCCTGACCAGCACACCTCATCGCATGAGCTGGATCCTCTGGGAGGCTTCCCACTGTCAGAACTGTGGCAACAGGGCTGTGAGGGGCACAGGCTAGACCCCCGTCCCCACTCCAACCCCCACATCCTCCATCCAGACCCCCTCCTTAGCCCAAGCCTTTGCAAGGACCCCACCCTGACTGGCGGAAGCCGTTACCCCCTCTTCAGGAAGATTTCTGGTCCCCTGGCTGTGTTGGCGGCTTCCTTGGGCTTTGGGGCCCTTGCTCCTGTCCCAGCAGCCCCATGGCTAATCTGATCCCTGAGTCCACCCCTTAAGGGTACCCAGCCCTGACCCCTCACCCGATTCCCTGGACCTAGAGGTGGAGGGTTCCCTTGCGTATGTGCACATTGGGGTGCCATGGAAGCAGGCTGGGTGGATGGGGTGGGGGTGACAAGCTAGGCTGAGATTGGGGGTGCTCCTTGGAGGCCCCTCAGAAGGGACGTCCCCCTAGGCAATCAGGTATACCCAGAGTTAGAGAGTGGATCTGTTTGTGGAATGGCGGCTCCATCACCCTGGGGCTGCCGGAGGGAGATTTTACCCAGACATCAGCACCCCCAGACCTGCCCAGGCTGCTGAAGCCTCTGCTGACCCCCAGCCTCACCACAGGCTCTGACCTGTCACCTCTGACTTCCTGCCCTCCACTGCCCAGCCCGCCAGGGCAGGCGAGGACAGGAGGCCAACCCCTCCCAGAGGCCCCAGGCCACGCCCCCTGGCCTGCATGACCTCGAGTGTATAAATACACCTGCCAGAAACCACACCCTGAGAACTCAACACCTGCTCCGGACTGTGCGCCGCGTCTAGAAGAGCACACGCATCCCCCGAGACCCACTTGCCTGCGACAGAGCAGAGGGCACACCTGCCAGACCAGCACCACCAGGAAGCCCAGCCACTGGCAGTCAGCCCCGTGGAGGGACCCCTGCCTGGTGGAGCACAGGCTGGCCCAGCCCGGAGGACAGGAAGCAGCCGCTGCTGGGGCCTCACAGCCTGCTGGTGGCCAGCCAAGAGGATCATGCGCAGGCCTTGCTGACCCCCGGCCACCAGGTAAGGCCAGCTCAGCGGCACCCGCCCCTCCCTCGTACAGGCTCAGGGGGCGGTACCTCTGGGGAGGGGCTGGGAATCTCAGCGCCAGGAACTGATTATGTGGTCCCCCCAGACTGTGCCAAGACCGCTGCCTAGCCTGTGGCCACCACTATCCCCAGAGCGTGGTGACATGTCATGTTGCAATGCTGGGAGCACTCGTGACATCACAGCAATGTCACTGTGATTCATGGCGGTCAGAGTCATCATGTAGCAACGCCCAGACCTTCACGACACATCACCACAAAGTCATTCCACCGGCCCACCTGGACTAACAAGCAAGTGAGGGTCAGGGTCACCTCTAGGGGGCCCTTCTGGGCTCCACGAAGTCTGTCCTTCATCTTCCTCCCTGTTCTCCTCTGGGCAGGACCCATGTGGCAGGGCAAGAGGCAGAGCTGAGCAGAGCCCCAGTCAGCAGGTAGGCCCCCAGAGCCTTGCCAGGGAGACAGAGGCAGGGTCTGCTGTGGAAATGGGACTGGGGCAGGAGGACGACAGCCTGTGTGACCCTGCAGGGTGAGGGTTCATCCCAGAGGATGGCTGGGGCTGCTCCACCTCTGCTTCTCAGGTTAAGGGCATCACTAGGTCCTGGAGGCCAGCAGAAAGCCCTCATCACTAGCTAGACGAGCTGGCCCTACAGGTTTGGGCGAGGCTGGGAAACAAACCGTCCTCGGGACACTGGCCCCCACCCTGCTCAGGCCCTCCTCAACTTCCTGAAGCCTGCAGGCTTACCCTGGCCCCCGGAGTCCTGACCCTCACCCAGCCAGGCCTGGCACTGCCCGCCATACCGCTGCCCAAAAACCAGATGTGTACCAATCAGGTGTGCAAGCCGGTGGGATCCATGTTCAAACCCATCTCACCTGACTCCTCCAGTGAGAGCTCAGGTCCTGCTGACCTCTTGGCCAGGGGACCCTGGCTAAGTCACCAACCCTCTCGTGTATCCCATGACCCGGGCCCAGCCTGGCGGATCCCAGACGTCAATAGCCACTATTGTGGGTCATTGTTATCAACTTTATTTCTGTCCAGACAGCACTGCCAGGTAGGACAGGCCCAGCAGGAGGTGTCCACTGAACGGTCAGCACAACACCCTGTGCACATGGTCTTCATGCTTAGACCCTCTGTGGGCTGGCCAGGACTCGAGCACCCCCTGATGCTCACCCGTCGTGGAATGTGAGGAGGTGGGGGAGGCAGGATGGCAATTTGAACAGAAAGACCTTGACTCTCATACAGAGGGGACTTTCTGGAGCTGCCCACAGGTGGGCAGTGTCCTCCCAGAGATTTTGGGGCTGGTGCTAGGCAAGAGACATGAGGCGAGGGCAGCAGGAAAGGGGCAGCCTGTGATCACACACTGTGTTCTCCGTTTGTCCCACAGCTCAGAGTTGTGTCATTAGGACAGCAGGTGTGGCACGGCCATGTCAGCCCCCAGTCGGACCAGCCCTACTGCCCCAGCGCCCAGATCCCCCAGCACCCCTGGCTCAGAGAAGGTGGCTTCCCCCCTGGAGTGCTCCATCTGCTTCTCAGGCTATGACAACATCTTCAAGACGCCCAAGGAGCTCTCCTGCACGCACGTCTTCTGCCTGGAGTGCCTGGCCCGGCTGGCGGCCGCCCAGCCAACAGGCCGGCCCGGCGGCGAGGCTGTGCCCTGCCCATTCTGCCGGCAGCCCACAGCCGTGCCCGCTGCTGGGGCCCCTGCACTGCGCACCAGCCACCAGCTGCAGGCCAGGATGCCGGCACACCTGCGACGGGAGGAGCCCGTGTGGCTGGAGGGCACCAAGCTGTGCTGCTGCCTGCCGCCCTCCGTACCTGGCCTTGGAGAGCCTGGCATCGTGTGTGTGGATGTGGGCCTGAGCAAGCCTGCGGAGCCCACTGCGCCCACACCCGCCCCGGGCCCTGCCCGCCGCCAGGGCCGCCTGGCCCGCTGCTGGGCACGCTGCAGGGACTGGAGGCGTGTGGCGCTGGTCACGGCTCTGCTGCTCGTGCTCTTCTGTGTGGTGCTCTGGCCCGTGCAGTGCGCGCTCAAGACTGGGAACTTGCACTGCCTCCCCCGGCCCTCCACCACCATCACCACCGCCACTGCCTTCTCTTCCAGGCCCCTGGCTGACAACTAAGGTCAGCCACCTCTGCCCCGGCTCTAGCTGTGGGTCCCTGGCCCACAGCTGGTGTCACGGGTGTGCCAGCCATTAGGAGCCAGTCCCCTGGAGGAGCCCCAACATCTCCGAGGACCCCATATCCCATGCAGCTCACCTTCCCCCTACTCTGTGGGGCTGAATCCTGATGGCATGAACTAAAGGGTCCCTGAGACCTCCAAGAATCACAGGCTCCTATGTGTCCACTTTCCGAACCCCCATCATGGAGATAGCCTTGATGAGGCTGCCTCCCTATACACTGTGAATGACCTGTGTTAGCAGCCCTTTGCTGAGAAAGGAGAGCACTCACCATCTTTTTTATTCTCACATTTCACCCATGGCTCCTTCCCCAGGCCCCTTCCCCAAGTAGGGCTGGCCCCTTCTGTGGGTGGGTGTGCTAAGGGGGCACAGGGCAGTAGCAGGAGACCCAGTCCCCCAGTGCCCACCCCAAACTGTACATTTTTAAATAAAGTATTTTGTATCCACATTTGTTAAGGCATCCTCACCCTGTGTGCTCTCCTTCCCACACCACTGTGCTTTTCCCTCCCCATTTCAGAGAGCTTTGATCCAGAGGACACCCCTGCTGGACTGAAAGCCCTGCAACTCCTAGGGTGGATAGACCCCTAGGTTCTAGGGTGTCCAAGTCCTGCTCCCTCTGGGCTGTGGATAGGCTCCTCCTTCCCCAGAAGTGTGAGGCTCCCCCAAGAAGATGGGGAGGGCCCAGAGCAGCTGGAGTAGGGTAGGGATGGGCCTTCAGCATACAGAGCCCTCCCCCAACACCCCCCAGTATCCCCAAGAAGTCACAGCTCCACAGCCCTGCTGAGAGTCCCAACAAGAGGGCCCAGGGCCCCAGGACAGACCCCCTAGGATCTGAGGTCTAAAGATGCACAGAAGCCAAGGTGGCGACAACTAGTGGGCCCCGAAGATCCTGAAGACCTCCAGCAGACCGCCCTGGGCAGGGCTTGGCTGCTCAAATGGTGAAGTGAAGGGCATGAGCGAAGGGCAGGAGTCCTGCCAAACCCATGGCCACTGGCACCAGTGCTTGTTCCTGCTATGAGCCGTGGGAATCCTTCACCACCAGTGAGCCAGGCTGGTTCTGGATCCCAGGCCTCAGACTCCTCATCCCAAAGCTCAATGCTCCCTGCTCCTACTAGCTCTGGCTGGGCTCAGGGAGATCCTCAAGAAGCTGGGCCCCAGGCCCCAACAAAGACACAGAACTGAGAAGGAGTGGTTTTATTGAGGATACCACAGAGCCACAGGACCATCCGTGACAGGAGGGTGTGAGCACAGACTACATGTCAGTGACATCACACCCGCCACACACCAGTCATGCACACGTGTGAGCCTCAGGCACATGAGCACCTCACATGCACCTACACTGTGGGCAGCTCGGAAGCCACGGTGGGGGCTTGGGACAGGGAGGGCAGGCACAGATGCCAAGGATGGCTACAGTCAGGTCAGGCACAGACCCACCCCTTGCTCACTGGTCAGTCATGTCACACATACAGGCCAATACCCAAACGTAGCACACACAGGGTCAGAGGTGGTCACTGTGTTGTGCAGGTGGTGACTGGTGGCCTCCCATACCAAGACAAGCCCCTGAAGCCCTGCCTCCCCCTCCTCCCTCACCTGGGAGCCCCAGAAAGGGCAGGGACACTAGCGTGTCCGACTGCCTCTCCCCATTTCTAGGCTTCCAGGACCAATTAGGAGGATCTGAGGGCTCGGGGACTCTTCTTCCCCCCAGCACTCCCCCCCAGCGCCAGTCTGTTCTGCCCTAAACACAGTCCTTCTGAGGAAGGCGAAGCCTCCAGCGTGGCTCCAGCGCCCCCTCCCCGACCCGGGGTGCACAGACGAGGGATCCCCTCAGCGCGGGAGGCCTTGAAGGTTCTCATACACGCCGCAGGGGGCCTCCGCGGTCCTGCGGGGCAGAGACAGGGTTTGGTCTGCACCCGCGCGGGACCCCGCCCCGGGTGCCCCCCCTACGACCTCCCCGCTCCCGGGGCGGGGGGGGGCACTGCCCGGCCCCCCCACCCTGGGACCCAGGCCTGGTCCAGTTCCCCGACGACCTCCCCACTCCCGAGGCGGCACAGCGTGGCCCTCTTATCCCGGGACCCCGGCCCGGTCCAGCTCCGCGACGACCCCACTCACGCCGCCGCCCGAGGCAACGCGGGTCCAGCGCTGTGGCCGGAATCCTGCGACCTGACGCCCACATTCAGGTAGTCGCGCTCCCCCGGCGGCTGGCGGGGGGAGGTGGGGCCGCCGGTCACCATGGTGATGGCCGTGCAGGCCCCACCCCCGCCCGGCCCCGCCCCCACCCCACCTGCTCGCGCAGGCGCCGCTGCTCGTCCTGGATGTACCGCTGCAAGGCCAGGTACACGAACTTGTACTGCGCTTCGGTCTGCACCATTCCCGAGCGCTGCCGCCGCACCAGCTGGATGGTCTTGGGAACGTCGATGTCGCAGTCCAGACCTGGACACAGCGCGCTCAGGGCCGGGAGGACGGGGCGGGGCTGGACAGGAGGGGCGGGGGCCTGCGGGGGGCCGGGGCTGGACAGGAGGGACAGGGCTGGACAGGAGGGGCGGGGGCCTGCGGGGGGCCGGGGCTGGACAGGAGGGGCGGGGGCCTGCGGGGGGCCGGGGCTGGACAGGAGGGACAGGGCTGGACAGGAGGGATGGGGGCCAGCGGGGGGCCAGGGCTGGACAGGAGGGGCAGGGGCCAGCGGGGGCCGGGGCTGGACAGGAGGGACAGGGCTGGACAGGAGGGGCGGGGGCCTGCGGGGGGCCGGGGCTGGACAGGAGGGACAGGGCTGGACAGGAGGGGCGGGGGCCTGCGGGGGGCCGGGGCTGGACAGGAGGGACAGGGCTGGACAGGAGGGGCGGGGGTCTGCGGGGGGCCGGGGCTGGACAGGAGGGGCGGGGGCCAGCGGCGGCTGGGACTGGACAGGAGGGGCGGGGCCAGCAGGGGCCGGGGCTGGACAGGAGGGGCGGGGGCCAGCAGGGGCCGGGGCTGGACAGGAGGGACAGGGCTGGACAGGAGGGATGGGGGCCAGCGGGGGGCCAGGGCTGGACAGGAGGGGCAGGGGCCAGCGGGGGCCGGGGCTGGACAGGAGGGACAGGGCTGGACAGGAGGGGCGGGGGCCTGCGGGGGGCGGGGCTGGACAGGAAGGACGGGGCTGGACAGGAGGGACAGGGGCCAGCAGGGGGCCGGGGCTGGACAGGAGGGGCGGGGGCCAGCGGGGGGCTGGGGCTGAACAGGAGGGGCTAGGGCCGGCGTGGGTGCCGCGGGCTCACCCTGCCTGCGGATAGTGTCCACCAGGATGTCAATCACGATGATGGTGCCAGTGCGACCGATGCCGGCGCTGTGGGGACGGAGCGGGAGGCCTGTGGCGAGTGTAGGGGAGGAGGCCGTGGCCCTGCCCCGGCTGGACCTGCACTGCCGGCCTACCCCGTCCCCGATCGCACCTGCAGTGCACCACGATGGGTCCGGCTCCCGGCATGCTGCTCTGGGTCCTGTTCACCTCTTCCAGGAAGCCAAGGACGCCAGATGGCTCTGCCGGGACCCCATGGTCTGGCCAGCTGAAGTAGTGGTAGTGCTTCACTGTGCGCCGTGGCTCTTCCTGGGCAGGGCGGGCTGGTGAGCCGGGCCAGTCTGGGAGTTCCCAGGTGGGGCCAAGCCGGGGGTGGGGTGGGGGGTAGGGGGGTGTCAGAGTGGAGCTGCTGTGACCCCTCATCCCTGGGGATCAGAGGGCACAGGGCAGGAACCTGCAGAAGGCAGGCAGGATTTGCCAGAAGGAATGACCAGCAGGGTCAAGGCCCAGCAGATGGGGATGGGAGGGAACTATAGGGTTCAGAGCCTGGGGGCACTCAGATAGCTCCAGGTGGGCTCGGGCCCCTGGGGAAAGGAAGAGGGAGCAACAGGGTGACAGGTTTAGGGACAATGAACTCTATTTGGGAAAAGCCAAGTGTGAGGGGCCTGCAGGGCCCCCCAGGTGGTTAGACATAAGAAACCAGGTAGAGATGGGGGGCCTGGGAAGGGATCTGTTCCTGCCACAGAAACAGGCACCACTGGCATATAAAAGTCATTGACTCTGCTGAGGTGGCCCATGGAGAGAGTAGGGAGGGAGAGGCCATGTGGATATGAGGTCACCCTGGGGCCAGGGAACTGGGACCTGGGGGCCTAGGGTTGGGAATGTCACCTGCCTGTGAACACTGCCCCGTAGCGCCCAGGCCAGGACTGTGCCCACTGTCCCCACTGGGTTAAGGAACCTGAATTCCATCAAGGCCAGTAGGATTGGGTGGGGCCCCATGAGGGGGTTCTCCCAGGACAGGGCTTCCTCACCCCCAGTGCAGACCTGTGGACTTCTACCACTGTGACTCTGACCCTGCATGCCTTGTGGCCCTCTGGGCTCACCTGATCTGGCCGCCACACCTGCAGTTCCCGCACACAGTAGCCCTGGGCCTGGTACTCAGCCAAGTTGCAGATACGTACACAGCCATATTCTTGGCTGCCATGCAGCTCTGGCCAGTATCGGAAACATTTGTTCTGGGAGGAGGGTGCATTGCATCAGCTGTGCTGAAAGACCACCAGCACCCTTGTCCCTTATGCCCTATGGGGATTTGCATATGCATACACAGGGGCCTTCCAGAGTCCTCCCACCCCCTACCAGCATCCCGAAGGATGAAGGAGAAGCAAGACAGCATCAGCCACCAGCACAAGTCCACGTGAGCACATGATGGGGAGGGGGCTGTCCAAGCTCCTACCCGGCCTCGCTCCACCTCCCTTGTGGCCATGACAATGACCCGTGTATTCTCCTGGTATACCATCGCCCAGAAGGCAGCCACTGTGGTTTGCAGACAGCCCTGGGTGGCGATGTATACCTTGCCCAGTCCATGACCTGGCTTCGCCTCTGGATCACTCTGTAAGGGGGTGGGGGTCAGGTGTCCACTCTTTACAGGATTTAAAGTGCAGAGAACAATGCAAATCTATGCAAATGATGTACAATGTAGCACCAGGTGGTTCACAAGCAAATCAAAGCAGCACCACCAGGTGCCTCGCACATGGCCCCTCCTGCCCTAGGCTAGGGAGGAGCTTAGGACCAATATTTAGTCCAGCCCATTCTGAGAACCCCTTGGAAACTGCCACAGCCCCTCTCTCCCAATCATGTCTCCTGTCCTGCCAGGGTCCATGATCCCTGGGGGACCCAGATCTTCCTGAGCCTGTCAGCAAGAGCTCTAGATTCATCATAGAGGGATAGGGTGACTGGTATGTAGCCAAACATGGCTCAGGTTGTCCTATGTGATCCATGCTAGGCTCTACATGCAGCTGGCCACTCACACGTGTCTCTTGCACACCCACCCTGATGTAGTTGGCATTGATGTAGTCTGCTCCAGGCACATTGTCGTCCACATCATGCAGAGTGACACGGGTGGTATCAACTGGGAAGGGGAAGATGCTGCTCAGGTTCCCAGAGGAGGAAAAAATAGACCCCACCTGCCTCCTTGCCTGGGGACCCCACGCTGAGCAAGATGAGGGAGGGAGGGGCTCTGAATGTGCAGAAGGCAGAGTCACACTGGTGGTGGGAACCCATGCGGCCTCAGCCCACACAGGGCTCCTCCTCGCCAGATCGGTCCTGCCCCCAGTGTGGCCCCGCACTTGGCCCTCACAGGGAAGGATGTTCTTGTAGCGATTCTTGGGCTTGTTTTCCAATCGCTGTCCCTCTTTCCGGGGATATAGGAGCCGACATTCCTGCTGCTGCAGCATCTAGGGGAGGGGTCATGGAAGCCTCAGTCTGTTGTTCCCCAGAGCCTTCCACAACCATCCTTCCTGTCCTGACCCTCCCCCCCGACCCCCCCTCCGCCGCTGGCCCTGGTCCAAGCCCCAAAGGATGGGAGTCTGTGGGAGAGTGAACAGTGGTGAGGGGGGCGGGCACCTCAAACTCTTCCCAGAAGCCCTGCTTGGCCTTCTCACTGGCATCAGCAGCCCTGTTGAGCTCCTGTACTCGGCTCTCGATGCTTGCGGCATTGATCCTCGTGGCCTTGAGGGGCTGGCCGGGAGAGGATGCGTCCCTTAGCAGGGCCCAGCAGACCCCACAGCGCCTTCCCCCGGGGCAGCTACCCTGGCCCCACACCCTTTCCCCTGGGTACCGGGGTCCCTTGGGCCCTCCCCACCCCAGAGGTGAAGCTCACTCTGGGTCCCAAGGCATCCCCTGGGCTCTGGGCATACCTGCTTGAGATGAACCACAATCCCCGACTTCTCCACCATGGGGTTCTTCCTGTAGCGCTCCACCAGGTCTCTGAGGGTGTCGAACCGTTCCCCACCTCCTATGTCATACTTCCCATCTGGCTGTGGGGGCGGCAATGAGGGGCCTGGCCACGACCCCCTCCCCTGAGTCACACCCACCCCTGCTACCACCTCCCACCTGGAAGTGGATCATGATGTGTGTGACCCGTGGCCGGCGGTCTTCCTTGTCTGGCTGCTGTGTGAACACAGACAGCACGAAGTCCCCAGGCTTGCTCTGACTCTCCCGTACCAGGAAGGTACCCGGACGTCCTTTTTCCATCAGCAGCTGCTCGGCCTCCTTGCCAGACAGGTGCCCATGGTACCACCTGGCCCAGGGTGTGGGGTTCGTGGGGGACACAGGTGAGATGGGGCTTTGGCCTGGCTGGGTGAGGGGACACAGACCCACATGCAGCCAGAAGGCTCCAAGCCAAGACAGAGGGAGACGGACAGACCCACCCAGATCCCCTCACCCAGGCCAGCCTGTCTACCCTGCCCTACTCTCTGACTCTCCCTACCTAGGAGCAGGCAAGCAGAAGGCAGGACAGGTGGGGCCTGCAGGGCCAGAGGTGGCCACCAGGTGGCAGCCTTGCTCCAGCAAGGAGGGTCAGGGCCACCTTCCTAGACCAGCCCCACAGCCCCACCACCCCTCCCTGGCAGATGCAGTTCCTTCAGGTCTCAGCAGTGCAGGTCGGGAAACTGAGGCTGGATGAAACCGTTCACCTGAGTCACCAGCCAGGAGGGTGGGCATACGACTGGCTGCAGGGCTCCAGCTGCTCACGCTGACCCAGGGGACATGAGTCTCAAAACCCCAGGGGAGGGCAGCATGCAGGACTCCCTCAGCTTTGCTGCAGCAGTGCCCAAGCCTGGCCCTGAGCCGTGGAGCACAAAAGAAACCAGAGGCCTTGCCCAACAGGCCCTGCCCCAGGACATCTGCATGCACATGGTCACAAACACCCAGATGTCTGCTGCTCACCGCTCAGATATGGGGTCCTGGCAGCCCAGGGGGTGCCTGAGCTCAACGGGGGCCCCGCTGCGCTCACGGAGCAGCCCCCCATGCTGGCCTGTGTAGTGCTGCACCAGCTCCGCCAGCGTGGCAAACTTCTCCCCACCGTAAAGATCATAGTAGTCGCCTGTGTTTTGGATCTTGACGTGGGTCACTTCGTCATGGCGCCTAGAAGGGCAGGGACACCAGTCACTGTCATGGATGTGTGTGGGGGAGGCATGCTCCCACCAACCCCCTTCTTCCCATCACCACCCTCAGCTTCCAGAACAGTCCTTGAGCTTTTCCTGTGCTGTTATCTCTGCCTCTGTGGTTCCCCTGCCAGGAAGAGCCAAGGCCAGGCCCTTCCCCATCCCGCAAGCCTGAGAGCCCCCCCGCACCCCCCCGGCTGGTGGGTAACCCACCCCCCCGCTGTCCCCCTGTGCCGTCAGGACTGGACTTGCAGACCACAGGCCAGACTCTCCCTGAGCCTGGAGGCAGACACTGAAGCGACCCTCCGTGACCCAGACCACCTGCCTGGGGACACGGCCCCCAGGATGGCCTCTCCAGGCCTCGCAGCACAGGAAGCTATGAGGGAAGGCTCAGGGGAGAACCTCAGTCTCCAAAGTGAGAGAAGTCCATCCTGACAACTAGCCTCAGGCCCACCTGCTGCCTCAGTTTAGCAGAGAAACTGGAAAGATCTAGAGCCACCCCAGCAGATCACCACTCTTTCCCACAGACTGACCCCTTCCCATCCAGGGCCAACACAAGTCTGGCTGTCCACTCTGCTGCTTGCAGCCCCTCCCCATCCCTGTCTCCACACAATGGGCCTTTCATGGCCTCTGGCCAGACCCTCAGTCGGCAGCACCCCCAGGAGATGGGGTCATAATCGTGGGCCATTGAGGCCCCCTGCCCAACATACCAGAATCCTCAGAGGGCAGGAGAGAGGTCCTGCCAACTCCCCAACCTCACTGAGCCCTTCTAAACGATTCCCTCCTGTCCAGAAGCCACCTGGCCAGGAATGCCTGCTTCCCCCCATCCTTGCCAACCTGTTGGCTCCCCACCCCTGGTGGGGATGCTGACTTCCTAGGGTGGGGGTACTGATCCCCACCTGTCCCCCAGCTTAGGGTGTTGGAATCCCTTGAGCCTCCTGGAGCCTCAGGCCTGTCCACACCAGGCTGCATCACCCATCCACCTTCACCCACCTGACAGACAATGTGAAGCCTCCCGGGCAGCTCTTGCTGGGTCTCGCCAGGAAGCTCCCGTGCTGGCCCCTGGATAGGAGCAGCTTCTCTGCCTCAACTCCACTGATGTTGGGGTGAAACCACCTGGAATGAAGACCACAAGTTGGCTATCCCAGAGAGCTAGGATGTACCCTGTATCCCCCCAGCCCCACCCAGAGTCCTGGCCCACACCCAACCTCCACCTGGTGCCTGCTGTGGGCCTCGTGCTTACCACCTTCCATGGTCTGAGGTCTGTGGGGAAGGAGGTGGAGCTATGGGGTCCCAGGGATATAGATGAGCAGAAACTTTCCTACAGCTGGAGGGTGGGTGGGGTGACCACCACCATCAGGATCCTCACCTTTTTTTTTTAAGATCTTATTTATTTATTATTCATGAGAGACATAGGGAGAAAGAAGCAGAGACATAGGCAGAGGGAGAAGCAGGTTCCTGACAGGGAGCCCTTTGTGGGACTCGATCCCAGAACTCCGGGATCACGCCCAGCCGAAGACAGGCGCTCAACCACTGACCCACCCAGGTGTCCCAGGATCCTCACCTTAAACTCTGTGCCTGGTCCTTCTGGCCCTGTCAGGGCATCCCAGCTTGGCCAAAGGCACTCGGGGAGCCCCAGTGTCACCAGGGCTTCCTTCCTGCCTTTATAGCCCCATGAGCAGACCCTGTCCACTCTATGCCTCCAGGCGTGGTATTGGCCACCACCTTCTCTCATGGGGCACATGCTGCAACCTCAAGGACGGCTTCCCCAGCCCTGGCTCTCCTCAGAGAGCCGCAGGACTAGCTGTTTTCTGCTCCACTGACCCACAAGCACAAGGCTGAGAGAGCCCTCTCACTTCTTCTTCTTTCCTGCTTACTCTGCCTTATTTTTCTCATAGTATTTGTCACCTCCTTGACATACAGGATGTATTATTGGCTTACTGTCTATCTCCCACTCAAGCATTTAAGCTCCAAAGGACAGAGACTGTTCTGCCTGGGTATTAATGAATATGCCTGAATTAAGAAATGAATGAAAAGGGGGGTACCCAGGTGGCTCAGTCAGTGAAGCTTCTGACTCTTGGGTTTGGCTCAGATTGTGATTTCAGGATTGTGAGATCGAGCCCCCTGTTGGGCTCTGCTCTCAGGGGCAAGTCCGCTTGAGACCCTCCTTGTCCCTCTGCCCCTCCCTCCACTCCTGCTCTCTCTCTAAAATAAATAAATAAAATCTTAAAAAAAAAAAAAAAGAAGAAGTGAATGAATAAGTAAATGGATGGCAGGGGTACAGGTGGATGGGTGGCCTACACCTGAGAGGAGGGTCAGGACAGCTGGCAGGTTCCGCCACCTGTGGAGCCCAATACAGGCTGAGTCCTGTTGGTGAAGGACTAGAGGGGCTGCAACCCTGCCTCCACCCCCCAGCCCTGCCTCCCTGGGACTGGCCAGAGGGACTAGCCAGGAGGGCCCTTGCTCAGGGCTGTGGATGAGGCCACAGCCAAGACCATAGCTGCTATGTTCTTTACCCTGGTAGCTCTGATGTCCCCTCTCAGGGCAAGCTTTTTTTTTTTTTTTTTTTCAGGGCAAGCATTTAAAGCTCAGGTTTATTTTATTTTTATTTTTTGAAGATTTTATTTATTTATTCATGAGAGACACACAGAGAAAGGCAGAGACATAGGCAGAAGGAGAAGCAGGCTCCATGCAGGGAGCCCGACATGGGACTCGATCCCGGTTCTCCAGCCAGGATCATGCCCTGGGCCGAAAGCAGATGCTAAACTGCTGAGCCACCCAGGGATCCCCCTAAAGCTCAGGTTTAAATCTGACCCAAGAGATAGGAGCAAAGACGATCCTGCCCTGTAGAAATCTTTCTAGAATGGAAATCAGACCACATGTCTAAAGCTCCCTGGATCCCTCCCTCTGGGTCTTCTCCTCCTTCAGGGCCTGTCCTAACTCCTCTAAGGAGCCATCTGTGCACACAGTCTATACCTGTATGTCCCACACAGCAGCTTCCATGTGAATGTAAATGAATTAAAATTCAACAAAATCAAACCCGGTTCCTTGGTCACACTGCTACACTTCACTGCTGAGAGCCACATGTGGCTGGCAGACACTGTTGACAGTGCAGGTAGGAAACGTTTCCATCACCACAGAAAGCTCTGGTCTGTGCTGGTCTGCAAGCTCGTCCTTGCCTGAGTCCTCACAGGTCTGTTCCCCTCTGCCCTCCAGCCCCACTGAGACCTCAGCTCTCAGAGTGTCATCTGTCTCCAGGGCCTGTGGTCAGGCCTCTGTCCTCAGCAGCACCTGACAGACACGGGTGGTTATGCCTCCTTCTAGAAATATTTCTCCAGAATTCCACACTGCCCAGCTCTTCTGCTTTCCCTGGCTAGAACCCTCTGCTGGGCCCTCCTCTTTCTGACCTCTCAACGTCAGACTCCCCACCTGAGCCCAGCATGTGTCGACACATCCATGTGCCTTCTATACCTCTCACCCCACGTGGGATCTGAGCCTCAAACTCACAAATACTTCTTGGTATCTCTCTTTGGAAAGGTAACATTTCTATCTTTCATTTGCAAAATTTAAAACTCCTGGCCATGCCCATAAACCATAGTCCTCACTCAGGGAAGGGGACACCACTCACTCATAGCTCAGGTCACCAACCTGCAGCCCCTCGGTGCTCTCTTCTCCAGCAGCCTTGTGCCCTATCTTCCAAATGCACAGAACCAACTGCCTGTGCTGGGCACGGTGTATAGTCCCTGCATTTCCCTGCAGCCCCACTGCTCCCCTACCTTGTTTTTTTTTTTTTTTTTTTTTTAAGATTTTATTTATTTATTCATTAGAGACACAGAGAGAGAGGCAGAGACACAGGCAGAGGGAGAAGCAGGCTCCATGCAAGGAGCCTGATGTGGGACTTGATCCCAGGACTCCAAGATCACGCCCTGAGCCAAAGGCAGATGCTCAACCGCTGAACCACCCAGGCGTCCCTCCCCTACCTTGTTAACAGCCCATAGACACATACACAATTTGTGTTTATCACCTTGTGCCTTCACTGAGAGCAGGCTCCCCAGGGTCCATGTGTTGATTCAGAGAGGCCTGGAAGCCCAGATGACCTGCCCAGGGCCACCTGGCCTGAGTAACACTCCTGTTCACACTTTCCCTGGGGGAATCAGGGACAGGGCCATCCAGGTACTTCCTGGACTTGGCCTGAGACTACTGCTTTGAGGTCCCTCCCACACTGGCTTGTGGGGGAGCCAGACCTGGGGCAATTTTTGGTCAAGTGGTCCGGCAGCTGAGGCTGCCAGGGAAGGCTTCCTAGAGGCGGAGATGCCATGTGGTGACCTCCAGAGCTGGTCACAGGAAAGTGGGCGGCGAGACCACCAGGAACAGGGCAATGGCTTTCTGCTGTCCTTGAACCGTGATGAGACAGCGTGGGGTGGTGGTGGGGGGAGGACTAGAACCCAGAAGAAAGCTTCCAACCCCCTCCACCCTGGGCCACCTACTCTGTTGAACCACATCCTGTGCCCAGATGCCCCCTCCCCCCAGCCCCAGCAGGCAGCCTCCGATTCCAGTTCAAGATGGGCAATGCCCAGAGTGTGGGGGCAGGGATGGAGGGTGGAGGCCCAGAATCAAAGCCACAGAGAGGGGTGAAGGGCACCTTGGTGTCCTTTCAAGGATTCTCATACTTTCCGTCCCCCTTGCCTCCCCACAAACTGTCACTGGGTCTATCAGGTGGAAATCTTCAGGGGTGGGGCGTCCTGAGAACTTGCAGCCACTCCTACCAACGCGCTCCAGAATCTCAGGCTGAGGCAGGGCCTCACATCCCCCTAGCCAGACCTGGAGGTGGAGCTGGGTGCCCAGCAGGCCAGTGAGGCTTGCTGCCCCTGGCTACAGGGGTGGGAGGTGGTAGGGAGGCTACAGGTGCCCATCTCTAATCCCTGGACCCTCTCTGTGCCAGAGCGCTCCCTGCCCTGTGACGGGTCAATGACTCAGCTCTGCCTTGGTGATGCGGCCTTGCGGTCCCAGGGAGGGGAGGTAGGTAGGGTGAGCAGCACATACTGGGCTTCCCACAGGTCCAATGGCCTGGCACCCTCAGGCCCGCTGGACCCAGTCAGTGCTCAGGAACCCAGGAACAGACCAGGCCACCTAACCAATCAGCTTGAACCCATGCTGGCCACTGGCTGGCCTCACTCCCTGCACAGCCTTGCTGCAACCCTGGGACCCTGGGAGGCATGCGATACAGATGCTGGACACCCCGCAGGGCAAACACTGTCGTGGTGATGGGGCGTACACAGGCCAGTGGAGGGGGTTCCAGGCGTGAGGACTCTAGAGCACACGCAGTGTCCTTCCCCTCTCCCTGTTCCCAGCCCCCAAGAGGAAACCAAACCAAGGTCTGCCTGTCCTATAGAGAACTAAACTAATCAGAGGTGCACTTTCCTCTCCAAGCCTGGGAGCAGAAGGAGAGGTGGAGGGGGTGCAGCAGGCCCACCACCCCATCGAGGGATCCAGCCCTTCCCAGGTACCAGTACTAAGACACCTGCACCCAGCCCTGCCCCACAGAGAACAGTGCCCATTGACCCGCAAACCACAGGGCCACAGGAAGGGGACATGACGTGGGGGCGGACACAGGGGGATCGACTGTACTGCCCAGGCCTGATAGGGGTGCAGGCCATAGAGTGACCTCCAGATGGTCACCATGGGGTGGGGCAGAGAGGGGCTGGCAAGGGCAGACAGAGCCCCACCCGGGGCTTTCCCAGGCTGGCACAAGGTCACATGCACATGACACAGATGTGGCCTTCGCTGAGCACCAGGCTGAGGCTGAGGGGAGCCTGAGGGGTCATCCCAACCAGACATCTAAACCCCCTCCTCCCCAAATTTGGGCTGTTATCGACAAATTCCTGAGATCCGACTGAGTTCCGATATTTCTGAGCCTACAAGGGCTTATGACCTTGGTGGAGGCCAGTGTGCTTCGTGCATCCCTCCTAGGGATACTGGGACCCTCGTTACTGAGCTGTTGCTGGCGGGAGACGGGTGGAGACAGGGGTCTCTGCCTGGGGCTGCGGACCTTGCCCAGGCAGGGAGACACCCTGTGGACCTTCAGATCAGAACTTGTCTAGCTCCTCACGGATTGAGCATGGCCCCTCCTGTGACCTCTGGCTTCAGCAAGCCCCCAGTGATGTGTCTCCCACTTGTTTCCCCCACACACAACCCGACATCCCCATGCAGGCTAAGAGTCTGAGCTCACACACGTGTGTGCACATACCCATAGAGCAGGGACCCACAGAAAGGGCAGGGTGGACCCACTTCTTGTCACAGTTCCCATTTTTGCCTCATCCCGGAGGCTGGAAGCTGGCCTGACCTGTGGCTACTTAGGCTCTCAGTCCCCACCAGGGAGCTTGGCCTCACACCTGGCCCTTAGGAGGGTCTGGAGGAAAGATGAGTCCAGCCACAGAGGGCTGGTCCTTGTGACTAGACCCTCAGGAGCCCTATTGCCCTGGGTTTTGGGCCTAAGGAAGGCAGAGTGACCCACACCTGGCAGGATAGAAGCCCAGTGGCCAAAAGGGAGCCTGGAGCAGGGCAAGGGGCACAGGGGAGGGAGAGTGGGAGGGTCTGCCCATTCTAGGCTCCAACCCCTGCCACCCACCCCTGTAGGGGCCCTTCTGGTCCCTGGGGTTGGAGTGCTTCTGACCTCCACCCAGGCCACCCCTGCCCCCCTTTTGGAAAGAGTCCTTTCCAGCTGCCTCCTGGGCCTGGGGCCCTGGTGTGGGGCCCTGGCTGGACAGAGAGGTCTCGCCAAGAGGTCTGGCCTGGGGGCAGGTCTCCGCGCTACCCGTCGGTGCCCGTCGGGCCGGGCACCGCCCGAAGCGCATCTCCAGGGGTCGCAGGGTCGAGCCACCTAGCGGCCCTGGCTCACCTGCGCGAGGTCATGTCTGCTCCGAGCCCGGTGCCTGGCGGGTCCGGACGGCCGCGCCCTCGAGCCTCGGAGAGAAGGCCCCGCCCCCCGGAGCCCCGCCCCCCGGAGCCCCGCCCCCGGAGCCCCGTCCCGGGACTTCCTTAAAGGCGCCGCGCCCGCACGTGTGCCCTGTGCGGGAGAAGTTGGGATGAAAGCAACAGTCTTCGAGGGCATCAGACTTCAGAACCAGGGGATCACGCGGCCATTCCGGGCTCGGAGGGCGAGGTTGCGGGGCGGCCGGGACCGAGAGGCCCTCAGCCTGGCCGGGGCGTGAATGTCCCAAACCCCGCGTGTCCCAGGCCCCATGGGCTTTTCCTGCATTGTCTCCTTAGTGTGTGTGTGGGGGGGGGAGGGGGGTGCGGAGCTGGACGAGGAGACCCCTGAGGGACGGAGGCGGGATCCAGTGTGATGACCAGGGAGCCCCTTCTCCATCCTCCTACCGTGGGGGGCTTCCCTCCTTCCCTTCCTCCCTAAGTGGTGCTGACACACCCTTCACCTGTGCTCCAGCTGCGCTTCCCACCATCAGCTTGTTCCCAGCCCAGCCCCCACTGGCCAAACCACCTGCTCCTAAGCCTGTTACTGGGAGCAGCACCCTAATTCCTCTGGACTCTCAACCTTGAGACTCATTAGGAACATCAAGGCCCTCTCCTGTCCACCTCCCCTCTACCACTTCTTCAGGAGTGGTACAGCAAGGCATGGAACCTTCTGCAGCTTCCAACCCTGAAGCCCAGATCCCCAGCCACCCTACTGGCCCACCATGGACAGAGGGGCAGTGCTTCCTGCCTGGGATACTTTCTCTCCTACACACTCAGGTCACTTCACCTAGCCACCTGAGGGCTCAGCAGCAATTGCCCTGAGAGCCTCTCCTTCTGGAAGCATCAACTCCAAGATACTCCTGGTCCTCCTGGCCCCACTGGCCCAACTTCTCCTTGACCTCCTGGTATGAGAGCCTCTTCTCCCCTCACTTGACCCCCAGAGCAGCCCACCGGCTCCCATATGTTCAGTGTGCCCTCCACCTAGTACTGCATGGCTTCCTGAACTCCATTCGGTTGGATCTCAGCTCCTCAAGCTGAGCACCTCCAGATGCGTCAGGGTGGCAGCCACCCAGGTGCCCCAGTGCCTGCATTAGTGCCCTGCCCCCCCCGCCCCCACCCACTACAGGCCTATCCACTCTGCTCCAAAATCCCTCTCTTCTCCCTGTCTTTCTTGGGCCTCAGTACCCTGTCCTACACAGCAGGAATGCTCTCATAAAGTCTGACCAACTCTGGTTCAAAGCCCTCCTGGAGCTTCCTACAGCTCTTCAGACAGATCCCCAGGCTAACCAGGCCCTGCAGGGTCTGTCGTGCCTATCTTCACCTGCTCCCACCACCCTGATAGTCGGCTTCTCTATCCTCCAGCTGTTTGGGCTGGCCCTGCACTTCCTCCTGCTCAGATCACTTCCGTTTAGCCGCAGGACCCTTGCACTGAGGTACAGATACCTCCTGCCCTACCTCAGGCCTTCACACCCTTGCTCTAGCAACTTCCTCACCCTCAGGCCTGGGTCTGAGCTCCAGGTTTTCCTGGACCTTCCCTGGAGCCTCAGGCTAGTCCTGCCCCTTGTAAGCATCTTCTCCTGTCTATCCTTCCTCAGCATCTTGGGGTTCAGAGCCACGCTCCTTCCCTTTCCCAGCACCTGACAACTGACTGGCATACACTAACACAGCATGCATTCCACACATGTCTCCTGAACAAACAAGTTAAGGAATAATGGATTAAAATGTGAATGTGCATGGGCTAACAGGTCACCTGGGTGCAGAGTGCATGTTTTTTTTTGTTTGTTTGTTTCCTTATATTCATTTTCTACCTTTTTTCTATTAACAACAATAACAAAAAGAACATTTAGTTATCCTTTATAAAGGTCACGAGTTTCAGAGAGAAGGCCACTCAACTCTCCTTTTCCCCTGATCCTTGTTAGAGGTTCACAGACACTGTGGGGCTGGTCGGTCATAGCTCCACAGGACCAACCCATGTCAGGGACTCCTACTTAGGGTCTCCCAGTAGGGCCAATAGTCACCCTCCCAGCTAGGCCAATGAAAAGGGTGTGTGCCCTACCCACCCACCCACCCTGGCTGCACCTCCAGGCCCCCCACCCTCCTGTCCTTAGTACAACCAGACCACTCTCCTCACAGTTCCCCTTCCCATCCAGTGCTCACATACAGATGTAGAGGACATGTGTGCAGACACACACATGCACATGGGCACCACCCCCATCCAGAACAGTGTGCATTCTGCGAAAAGCAGCCCTACACCCCAGTGCAAGGCCCTTTGCTCCATCCAGAGCCTCCTAAGGAAGCTTGGAGCCTGTGCTGTATCACAAAGCTGAATAAAAAAAACAAAACAAAACAAAACAAAACACCAAAGCTGAATAAGAAGCCACAAGAGAGGAGGCAGCCAGGTCAGTGATCACTCGGCCAGGCAGGGCTCAGGGGTGGTGTTGGGTGTGGACAGATGCCAGCACCTCTTTTAAAGTGTTCAGACTTTATTTCACGGTGATTGACACAGACACAGACACAGACTGTAGTTAGTAACATGACATATGGGGGTCCCTCCAGCCTTTGGGCTCACTGGCCCATTCACCACTGTGGGAGGGTTAGGGCTGCCACCCCCACAGGACAGGGGGTGGGGGACAGGTGAGATGGGGTGTAACATTGCAGTTTTCTCTGCTGCCTCTACACTCACCCCTTGGCCTTGGTATTGGACAATGACACCCCTCACACCAGTGCTTGCTGTGGTGTGTGGACTCAGGAGACCTTGGGGCAGGACAGGAAGGATGATGGCCCTGTCATCGCAGGTGTCAAATGAAATCAATGCACAAAGGTTGGTGGTCAGACCTGGACATCCATCCTTGAGAGGGGGATGGCAGCTGGCCAAGCCAAGAGGCATGGTCGTCAACCACATCACATAGCAGCTCTGCTCCCTCTCAGGGCTCCTACTGGGACCTGGGGTCTCAGGGAGAGGACACAGCTATGTCCAAGGTGGCTGAGTAGACAGGCAAGGCCAGCTAAGGGCCAAGGTGCCCTGACCAGGTCTGGGCCTGGCCTCTGTTCTCCAGCACTCAGGGACTGGTGGACATAGTTGAAGGAAGGGGAAGCACAGCCCCAACAGTAACATTGCTTCTAAGTCACAGTATTGGCACAGGAGGCCTGGGAGGAGGCCGTGTGGGCTCGAGGCTAGCCCTGGCCTACAGCACACGCAGTGGGCAAGAGCAGCTCAAGTGGGAACCTGGAGAGACCCCTTAGGATTTGTGTGGAAGAAGGGCCCCCTCAAGCCCCAGCAGCACCTCCCTGCTCTGGGGACACAGTGGACACACAGGGAGGCCCAGCAGAAGGGGCTGAGACAGTGGGCCAAGGTGGAGGCGCACATCCTGAGGCTGCTGCTGGTCAAGCCCTTCAAGCTGCCTGCGCCAACTCCCCTGCAAGTCCCGAGACAGAGTTTATCTCTGTAGCTTGTCTGCTTGGACGGTAGGGAGGCTGGTCCAGCAGTCCCTCTGGCCAACACATAGGCAAGAAAACCATATCAAAAAAGCAATGAATTTACAAAAATAGAAAATAATGACAACGGGGTAGGTAGTGGACTGTGTTGTATGTCATGGGGCGGCACAGGGTCGGAGCTCTGGCTTGGTGACAGCATCCTCCAGCAGGTGCAGTGGGCGCTGCCCCACCACCACATCCCGCAGGCAGCCCACAAAGCCCGTGCCATAGGCCTTGGGCAGGGCCTGGCCTATGGGCAGCTTCTCCAGGCCACCTGCAGGAAGACAGGAGGAAGACCGCCCGGTGTAACAAAGGGATGGGCAGCCTGGAGCACCAGCCAGCAGAGAGACCCGCCCATACTAGAAAGACCAAGTGAATTACCTGGGGCCTGTTGGTGCCCTGGGGGTGAGGGAACCATGTGACCAGGAGACATGCTCCAGCCTCCTCGCCCCACAGTCACAATCGCCCAGGGAACTGCAGTGCCTAAGATGGAAGTGGACAGAGCCCTACCCTGACTCATTGGTCTGCCCTCCTGGATGGGGTGACTCAGGTGGCACTCTTAGTTGCTAACCCCAGGGGATGAGGTCTGTCTTTCAGAGATTCTGAGACCCTGGGGGGGCTCCCCCCACTCTGGCTGACCCGAAAACACTCACCCAGCCATAGAGTTCCGTCTGTGTCTAGCTGTGTGGCACCCAGCGGGGAAGAGCCAGTCACGGGAGCCTCATTGCCCACCTGAAGGGAACCTTCCCTCTGTTCCCTGGGGGTGGGTGAGGCCATCAGACAGTTCCAGAGGTCACATCTGCCCCCAACCCCCATCTGAGCCCCATATCCCTCTCACCCAGAAGCCCTGCCCTGGGGCTCACCATCATCACCCCCAGGTCTAGAATGAGATGGCCATGGTCCCTAGCAGAACACGTGGTGGCTAGGGCGGTGGGGGGGGCCTCATATGGGTTAGACTTTGCTGTAGGGGATGGCCAGGCTCAGACTATACAGACAGGTCTCCACACATAAATGGGGCAGAGCAAGTACCCCCCTTTTGGATCAGGGATTCCTCGGCCGTAACTGCTTCTCTTTTGTCCTCCTGTCCCTCCCCCATCACTGGCAGTGGTCATGAGTGACTGGGCACACCCCGGCTGGGCAAGTCCAGGCACCACCTGCCGCTATTCTGGGTGTACCAGGCTTCCCACTGACCTATGTGCCCTGACTCGTAGCCAGCGGTTGGTGTTGACCGGCACGGTGGAGCGCAGCACGACGGGCTGGGAGCCCAGGTCATAGGTCAGCTGCAGGCGCCCATCCACGATGGCCAGTGCGACATAGTCGGCCCGCTCCGTGGCCTTGCCGCTCCACAGCACCAGCCCCTGAGTGGCTTCCGTGCGCAGGCTCAGCTCAAAGTGGTTGCTCTGCAGGGCCTTCTCACTGCGGAGCAGAGAGTGGGTCAGGGCCTCCAGGAGGGCAGCCAGAGATGGGGGGCGGGAGGAGGGAGGGCCAGGGCCATGACCGCAGCTGTGAGGAGACCCGGGGAGACTGGATGGGCGGGTGGGTGGACTCCCGCATGGCACAGACAGGCCGAGAGATGGACGCTAGGACACAGGGCCAGATGGCAGATACATAAGCAGAGGAATGAGGTGCAGACAGCAGGGGTTGGGGTGCCACTGCTCACCTGGGAAGGGCCCCGGAATCCGGAGCATCAGGACTTAGAAGCCGGAAAAGAGGGGAAGCAGGTGAGCAGGGGACAGACAGGCTGTACTGTAGGGTCTGTGGGGGGACCTGGCAGCCCCTCCCCAAGTCCCCTTTCCAGCAATGGAGAGTGAGAGAGCAAGCACCCATGGGGGACACACAGGACCCCGGGACCTGGCTCTACCCGCCACAGAGCCGGGGCAAGGTCACGTGCTTACACATACAGTTGGTGGGCATGACCCAGGCCAAGGGCAGAGATGGAGAGGGGAGGCTGAGTGCTCGGATGCCTGGGAAGGCCCCTGGATGTCTGAGCGCATGTGTGCGTCTGTATACACATAGGCACATGAGGTACACGTGCAGGGACGCATGTGCACGCATACACACGTGCCCTCTAATGCATGCATACATATACATGCCCTCTAAGGCACACACACACACGTGCACACTATGCTGGTGCCTTGTGTCAGGGCAGTGGCTACAGGGGGTGGATGGAGTGACTGGCCCTCAGCATGAACAACCCCTCACCCCATTCTCCTACACAGAATGGAAAGTCTCGCCCCTGCCCTCTGCAGGGTAGGGGTGAGGCTTGGGATGTGCTGCCGTGGATGAGGAGCTGAGATGGGTGAGAGTGAAGGTGGGAGAGGGGGCCAAGGTGCTACTTACGCTGGGATCTCATTGGTCAGTTCGCTTGGAAACAAAGAGACAGGTGGTGAGAAGGAAGGAGAGTGGAGGAGGGGGTGAACACTGGGCCTTGCCCTCCTGGCCATAGGAGGAGGGTGGGTGTGGAGGGTCCAGCGTCTTACCGTGCATGGCATGCACGGACAGGACCAGACAGACCGCAGAGGGCAGAGGGGTGCCCGGCTCCCAGGTGGCGTGTTACCTCTCAGTCACGGCATTGAGGTACTCGACGTAGGTCTGTCCGTCAAAGGCCAGGGCGTCCACATCCCCTGCTGACTTCTCAATCAGCCCTGAGAGATAGTCGGGGTGAGGGCCGCCTCGGACAGGGCTCCCCCCATCCAGTCTCAGCCAGGGGCTGGGCAGCGCTCATCCTTACCCTTCTCACAGTGAAGCCCTGAGAAGCCCCCGGGGCACAGGCACTCATAGGAGGCCTCTCGAGGGAGGCAGGAGGCCCCATTGAGGCATGGGTGGCCCGAGGCCTGAGTACAAGGGTGGTGGGCAAAAGATGAGACATCCACTGACCGCACCACGTGCTCCTGGGACAGCAGCTGGTGGCCTTTCAAGGAGACCTGGAGGGATAAAAGATGGAGAACCTCTGTCTGGACTGCTGGCCTCTCTACCACAGCAGCCACCACCTCTGGGCCACCTCTGGGAGGGGCCCCACCCCTGCCCCATGTACCAGTTGGATGGCGCCATCGAAGCCAGAGAATACCGCAGCTGCCCGGGCCAGTTTGCTGAAGTCAGGGGCCCCTCCAACATAGAGTGGCTCCTTCAGGTTGAGGACAGTGTGTGGCACCTGGGGTGGGGGGAGATGGTGGGTGAGGGGCTGCGGGGCCTGTGCACTGGGCAGAGACCCAGACACAGGGCCCCAGACCAGCAGCCCCACCAGCCTGCAGGGACCGCCCCCTCGCCCATCAGCCTAGCTAGGAGGCAGAGTTAATCACGAACATGGCCAATGCGGACTTAGTGGGGGCAGGAGCTACTCTAGAAGGTAAATGAGTAGGGTGAGAGCAAGAGACCAGTACCTTGCGGGATTTCTGTCGTCCGAAGAGCAGGGTGGGGGTTGCAGAGCAAGGGCCAGAGAGCAGTGAGGGCAGAGAGAGACAGTCAGAGCACAGGGCGGATGGGGGAGAAAACAGTTCAGTGAGAGCCAGCTGTGGGGTGGGGGCGGCCAGGCCTCCCAGGAGAACAGGGAGGAGCAAGGAGGCAGGCAAGTTGGTGATGGGAGGCCCAGGGCGGCAGGGATACTCACCGGGGACTCTCCCAGCACGCGAGGCCCATCACTGACACGCATGGCACCCTTGCGGCCATTGCGCTCTAGTGAGACCCTGGTCCAGGTGTCCAGGGCCACCGGCTCCTTGCTCCTGGTGAGGAGGGGTTACAGTGAGCAGGCTCTGGGCCCTGCCAGCCGGCCACCCCAGAGTGTCCCCAGCCTCACCCCCATGCCCAGCCACGAGGGCGCACCTGATGACCGCTGCTCCCTTGCCCAGGTCATAGCGGAATTCCAAGAAGCGGTCATGCAACGCCAGTGACACAAAGTCCCCCTTGCCGTCTGTTTTCTGCCCATTGTAGAGGAGCAAACCACTGGGCCCACGGGCCAGGAACACCACCTCCAGTGCCAGCTTCTCCCTGGGGTCAGTTAGACTCAAGTGGGCAGGCATCTCAATGGCCCTTCAGCCTGCAGGCTGGACGGGGGTTAGGGGGAGGTTTCCCCTCATCCCCCACTTCTGTCTACTGACCCCAGGTCCCGCTCAAAGGTATGCAACCCTTTCAGCTCCAGGTAGGAGAAGCCATGGAAGTCAGCCAGGAAGGGCTGGGAAGAATCCCGCTCCGAGACTGTGGAGGAGAGGACAGTGGTCACATGGGGGGCCGGCCCTGACCCCTGGGGCTTCCTGTAACTCCACTGATCTGCAAGCTCCAGGACTAACTCAAGCCCTAACACCGACCTGAACCGTGACCCTAACATCAACCAGAACCCACACCCAAATGCTTAACCCTCAACTCCTCATCCCCACCCTCCTCCCTGCACTGACGGCCCAGGGCCCCCACCTGTCTGGCAGATGGCACCCCCTCGTCCTCGGGGGCATTCACACTTGGCCTCCCCATCAGGCAGCACACGGCAGGGGGCTGCCCCATGGCAGGGGTTCGGCTCACAGGGGTTCTTGTCACCACTACAGGTTGGACCTAGGAGACAAGATGGGGTCCCAGGAGGTTCGGGCCCCTGCCCACAGACACACGGGCATGCCCTCACCCCCACCCCGGCTCCCGGCCTGGGCCCCACCCTCACCAAAGCGGCCAGGTGGGCACTGACAGTGGAACATGCCAGCCTCCAGGGCCTGGCACGGAGCCCCGTCGAGGCAGGGGTTGGGCAGGCAGGGGTGGTCTCCACACTCGCCCACCCCGGAGCTTCGGGCTGCAGCCCCTGGCCAGCTGCTGAGCTCTAAACGCTGATTATTGACATCCAGCAGGCGGATGCAGCCCTTGAGGCCAACGCTGATGGACGTCCTTTCGAGTACCCTGCCGCCAGGAGGAGGGTCGGGCATCAGAGGCCAGAGACCAAGGCAACTGTAACACTGGCACCTCCAGCCAGCCAGGATCGAGGTGGTCCCCAGCCTATCCCTCCTCTAGGGGCTCCCGGAATGGCCAGTCCCACAAACAGGACAGAACCCAGAAGTGCACTGAGGGTCAAGGGGGCTGGCCCAGCCCCTTCTCAGTGGTAACACGGCAGCCACCCAGGGCACAGGGTGAGGACCAGGATCAGGATCCGATCAGGGTCACTGCCATCATCACACTTGTCCTTCCACCCATTTTGCTATCCACAGCTTGGGCCTCCTGGGTGCCACCCACAGGTCAGGGGTCCAGGGTCAGGGCTACCCCACCCTCCTTGATGCTCACACAGAAGCCTGATCCTCAGGGATGCCGCCCACAAAAAGGTCTGTGTCCAGGTTGAGACCATCTGTACCGCTGGGGCTGTGGCCCAGCACCAGGGGCTCACCATCCACTGAAAGTGTTCCCCGGCGCCAGTGCCGAGACAGCTCCAAGCGATGCCAGCGGCCAGGCTCTATAGGCACTGAGCTGGTCAGTACTGCAGGCCCGGAACCTGTGTCAAACCTGATGGATGGGAGTAGACCCTCAGGTCAGCCAAAGGGAGCCAGGGCCATGCCAAACCTCAGCCTCTCGCCCTCACTCCTCACCCGCCTTGGCTCCACCCCTGGCCACCCTCACCCCAGCATGTCCCCCCACCCCCTCTGGGCTGCCCTATCCACTGACCTGAGCTGCACACGGCCCCCCAGCAGCGTCAATGCCAGGAAGTCCTTGCCCTGGGCATTGCCATTATAGAGCAGCAGGCCCTGTGGCTCTAGTGCCCGGAACTCAAGTGCTAGGCGCAGCGTGTGGTAGGCACGGAGGGTGGGGAAGGCCAGGAAGGAGCGGCCATTGAAAGCTGGCACCGAGAGGTACAGGGCTGCAGGGAGATGGGGGAGACCAGCTGGAAGGGCGCACAGGATGCTGGCCCCCCTTGCTGTGCTCCTCCAAACTGAAAGCCCCAGCCTTGGCTCCCCACCCTGACCCTGGCCCTGGCCCAGCTACAACCTGCTCCCCTCTGCCTCCCTGCCTCTCTCCATCATGGATGACCCTTACCCTTCTCACAGACGGCACCCCTCCTGCCCACTGGGCAGCTGCAGGTGAAGCCTCCACCCGAGTCCTGGTCCTGGCAGGTTCCCCCATGGAGGCAGGGCTGGGAGTCGCAGGGCTTCGGGGGCTGCTGGGTGCCTGGGGGCAAGGGCCGGCGTCCGGGCACGCGACGGGGAGCAGTGGTGGGAGGCTGGCGTGTGGTGGGTGGAGCTGTGGTCCTGCCCACAGGCCGGCTTGTGTGACTGGGGTAGAGGGCCCACTGGGTCCCAGCAGGTGGCAGGTGGGCCACCGTGGTGGCTCTGGCCGTGGCTGCGGCGGGTGTTGCTCCTGTGGTGGCTCCCGTGAAGAACGCAGGAAACCAGTCTGGGGGGAGGAGGACTGTCAGGACCCACAGAAAGCAGAGCACAGGCAGGGCCAGCAGGGTCAAGGGTTCTGGGGGTAGCAGGGAAGGGGACAGGTGAGCTGCAGCACTTTGCCAGCCTGGCACTCACCAAAGTCCATAAAGCGCACGTGCTCCTGCAGTGGCCGCCGTACGCCCAGGGACCGGCGCCGGGATGCCTGTATCTGCCGGAGCAGGGCTTGGCCCACATCAGGCGCCCTAAAGGTTGTGGCTGAGAAGGAGGGGACATGGAGCATGGTAGAGCCCCACAGAGACACCTGCTGCCTCCAAGAGGGCCCAGGGTGGGGGACTCACCAGGGTCAAAGTGCACATCCACAATGGCTCGGACTGAGCTGCCAGGCCCCAAGTCCCTCAGCCGGACGCTTCGGAAGTCCTTCTTAACCTCTGAGTTCCGGAAGAGGTCATCCAGCTGCAGGTGGGGAGTGGGTGAGGGCTCTGGGGAGCTGCCGGGGCCGGGCTGTTAGGCCCTCCCACTCCAGCTCGTCTGGGTCTGTCCTAGGGAAAGCTGCACCCCTGCACGTACGGTGCTCTCGATGCTCCTAGCAGTCTCCCCAAAAAGCTCTGACTTGGGGTCAGCCATCTCCGGCGTGTAGAACAGCTCTTGCCCCTCCACGCCCTCAAGCTCCAACACACCCTGGAACGCCTTGGTGGCTGTGGGGGAGGAGGCAGTGAGGCCCTGCCTGGCACCTGCCTGGCCTCTGGGCAGGCCATGGGTACAGGCCCCAGCAGCAAACCACATGGGGTGCAGGGTGGGTTAGTCAGATGGGCATGAGGTTAGTGGGGTGTCGGGGCAGGGCTGGCAGCAGTTACCAGGCAGACTTCTTGGAGCAGTGCTCCAGGCGGGCTTGCAACAGGAGAGACAAGTTAGCCACAGGGTCCCAGGTACCCACACATTTGTGGGGGCCGAGACCACACATGTGCATGCCTATGCTGAATCCCCAAGGCCATGTACACATGTATGCTAAAATCAGAAGACCATAAACCCTGAGCGCCCACCTTCTGGGCAGGCCTCCTGCCTGGGAAGAGAGACTGCATTTCTGGCCGTGTCCAGGCCACTGTTCACGCTCCACCCCAGTCCCCGGCTACCCACTCACCAGGACAGTTGGAACCCTCTGCGTCCAGCGAGGGCGTCTTGCCATCCGAGCAGCAGCCCAAAGGCGAGTTGTAGCAAGAAGCCCTCTCCATGGGTGGCTCAGGGGTCACAGCACTGCCACCTTCAGGGGGCTCGAGTCCTGGGGAGGTATAGTCTAAGCCTGGCCAGAGGGAGAGCCCTCCCAGGCCCTGTCCCCCATGTCCCTGAGACCATGCTCACCCCCTGAGCCAGTCCCACTGGCCTCCAGGTCACCACTCAGCCCCTCATCGCCGCTCCCGTCAGCACTGCCAGACTCGCCAAAAGCAGATGTGGCGAGGTTGGCTGCCGTGGCGGGGGCTGTGGGGGGCATGGTCAGCACAGGCCTCGTGACAGTCCTGGGAATGCTGGCAGTGGTCCGAGATCCTGGTGAGGGTCGAGGCGTGGGCCGGCTATGAGGGGTGCTGCTGGGAGCCAGGGGGAGGGTGCTGGGGGCGGGTGGCAGCGCCTTGCTCGTGCTGAGCCCTGAGGTGGCCCTGGGTACAGATGTTGGGCGGGCCCCAGGAGCAACAGTCTCTGCAAGGAGAACAGAGTCTGAGTGGAGGGCCGGGTCAGGTAGTCAGCCCAGTCAGCCCTTCTTGGTCAGTTCTGAGGCAGTGGGTTAGGCCTCACCCTGGCACGGGCCAAGGCTCTGGATGGAGATGTCCAAGCCCTGGCGGCAGGCGATGGTCCTCAGCTGGCACTCATTGCCGTAGGTGACTCCATCTGACCCACAGACCTGGGGCACAGGGCAAGGATGCTGGGGAGAGGCCCTCTCCCCACACCCACAGCCCCCCACATGCCCCAGCCCTCACCTTGGTAGCACTGGCCCCTGGACAGGTAGATGTTGGGCACACACAGCGTGCAGAGCCAGCCTCCTCCACGCAGGACGCCCCAAACTCACAGTGCATCTCAGCACACGTCTCAGGCGCCAAGGAGTCTGAAGCAGACATGGGAGACCCTGCTGCCAGCTGAGGAGGCCTGACCCCTATGATGGCCCCACCTCGAGCATGGAGAGCCAAGGGCAGTGCCTGGCTTGGCTCTCACCTGTTTCACAGCCGCCAGGGCCCAGAGCGTGGCCATCTGGACACTGCCCGCACTTAGGTCCAGCCACCCCAGGCTTACATGAACACAGCCCGGTCATCTGCTCGCAGTCATCCCGCACAGCGCCCCGGGGGTCACAGCTGCAGGCTGGGAGGCAGGGGGAGGAACCTGAGGTCTGCGCCTCGTTTCCCCATTGGCTCCAGAGCCTGGCCCAGTTCCTGCCTGGTGTGGGTCAGGCTAGGGTCTGAGCAGGTGAGACAAGGAGCACAGGGACAAGATGGACAGGGGGGAATGTTCGGCGGGGGACTGACCATTGCCCCTGTCACTCACGGGTGCAGCCGCTCCGGCCATCAGTGACAATGCCACGGAAGTTCCAGAAGCCAGGCTCACAGCGGTCACACTTGAGGCCCCCGACGCCTGGGCGGCAAGAGCACTGACCCGTAGTTGGGTCACAGGTGCCACTGTAGGAGCCATGTGGGTTGCATTGGCAGGAGCCTGCAAGCCAGGGCAGGATAAGGTCACTGCAGCTACACACGTCCACTTGGCTGTGGGCTAGGGCTGGGCTTGAGTACTCACTGGGGCAGCCAGCCAGGCCCACACCCCTGGCAGCAGTGACGTTGTCCTGGCAGCAGCCATAGGGGGTCTGGGTGCAGTGTGGGGGAACTGCAGGTAGCAATGGGGCCAAGGTGGGGCCTGCAGGGAGTGGCAGAGAGTTCAGATGTCATGCATTGCCAGATGTCTACCTTGGGCCTGGCCACTCCACCTCAACCTCCCCTGGTTGTCACCACTCAGCCCTCCTGATGCCAAATCCCAGCAGGACCTGGGTACCTGGAGCTCAGGTCATAGGAGAGGACCCACACTAGTTATAAAAACACACCTGTACACACAGGACCGAGAACATGCACAGCGCCCCAAGATCATGGCCATACAGCCACATACACACACATACAACCAGAACCAAACATGCTTAGGTTACGGTGTTTTTACCAACTGGTACATACGTGTACAAAAACGTGTGTGTGCACATTTACCCATGTTCCTCCCAAACTCCATGCATCAAACACACCCACACAGACACACATGTGTGCACACATACGTCTGCACACGCTCACAAGCACTTGTGCACACAGGTAAGGATGGTAAATGTAATATTTACTGGGTCACCATCAGCCTCCCCCCAGGAGACAGAAAGTGTCCCGAAGTGGGGGGCGTCACCAGTCCACCACCTCCCCACCCGGAGCCCAGTCTGGCCCACAGAACTCAGGTGCTTAGTGCACCCTGCTAACCACAAGGCACCCATGCCCAAATGCTGCAGTTGCACAAACATGAATACTCACCAGCATTGCACTCTTAGAACCACCCCAGCACACACACAACACCCATGAAGATATGCACACGTGTGTGCCTCACTCCTACATGTACACACGGCTTTGAACACACAGGCGATTGCACAGGTGTGCATGGGCCCTCGTGCACACACCCACATGGGCCTCAAGGGCCCACTCACCACGGCAGGCTCCCTGTGCTGTGACGTACAGTTCTCGCCGCGATTCACACCTGGCCTTCTTTAGCTCACACTCGGTGCCATAGGTGAGCCCATCTGAGCCACAGACCTGGAGGGGTGGTGTCAGGGTGGGTGGCCACAGCCATTCCTCGCTGCCTGCCCAGGGCCAGGGGAGGTGGGGGCCTCACCGGGCTCCTCAGGACGCTATGGCAGCTGAAGTCACAGACGCAAGGCCCATCTTCCGAGTCCTCATCCCAGACACCGCCATGCTGCTGGCACAGCTCCTGCTCACACTCGCCATCCTCTCCGGAGCCAGAGCCTCCAGAGCCACACTCAGCTGTGGGGAGGGGGCTGGGTCACCCACAGGGTCGTGCTGGAGGCTGATACACAGCAGCCCCTGCCTGGCATCCCCAAACCTACCCTGCTCACAGGGCCCCGCCCGGGCCTCCTCAATCTGTGTCTGTTGCTGGCAGGCAGCTTCTCGGAGATGACAGGCACTGTCGTAGGTGACACCATCGCTGCCACACACGGGCCCGGGTGGGGGTCGCTCACATCGGGGACACACACATTGCCCAGCCAAGCACACTGCCCCGAAAGCACACACTGTGTCTCCGCAGGTCTCTGCAAAGGGCAGGGCCAGGTAGGGGTCAGTGGACCCCAGCTGAGGGAGACAGGACCACGGCCTGCCCACACCCATGACCCCACTTACGGCAGTGTCCAGCTGAGACCACATGCAGGCTGATCTGGTGTGTGCAGGCGTGGACGTGCAGCTCACACTCGCTGGCATACGTGTGCCCATCAGAACCGCACACAGGTTGAGCCGAGGCCACGCACTCGGAGGGGCACACACAGCGCCCAGTCTCAGCCTCACACAGAGCTCCAAAGCGGCACTGCCCACAGCGGTCTGAGGAAGAGGCTCTGTCACCATGACAACCAGGACTCACAACCCCCTAGCAAGACTCATTTGCCCACTACTGACCACAGGGTCCTCTGCGAGCCACCCGGATCTCCCGTCCAAGGGCGCAGGCCGTGGCTTCCAGTTCACATGTGCTGCCATATGTGACACCATCACTGCCACACACAGGATCATAGATGCCCGAACACACCTGCTGGCACACGCACTCAGCCTCCCCATTCTTCACGGCACATGTTGCCCCAAAAGGACACCGCACCCCAAGGCACGGGGACAGGGGCTGGTCTGGGGAGAATACAGGCCCTCAGTGAGCTCCTCCCATCCCCCCAGGCTCATGCACAAAGCCCCCAGCTCCACGCAGCAGACCCTCTCCCAGGGTGGGGACAGCGGACGGAAAGTGGACGGGGAGAGGAGCCGAATGCTCAGGACACAGCAGAGAAAGGGGCAGACACAGGACAGACGCAGACAGGGACACAGACCCAAACAGCCTCAGCCCCTGCCTGAGTGCGGGAGGGGCTGCCCCCAAGACATAGGACCTTCCTGACTGCCCAAAGCAGCTTGAGGAAGGGCCAGGCTGTGCAGCCACCCAGGCTGCTGACCGCTGACCACCAGCAGCCCTGGGACACCCTAGTGTGGGGGGGCGGGGCCTGTAGCCCACAGTCACCCCAGGGCCACAAGGAGGAGGAGGTGTCTGTCCACTTGCTCTGAGGACCACAAGGCCAGGCAGCAGCGAGCCACCCCCCCCCCCAAATGAGCCGGGGCAGACCTCGGGCTGTGGGCTCCTGGCGGCAGGCGCGGTACCTCATCCTGCCAGCAGGTCAGGCTGGAAGACACAAGAGGCGGAGCAGAGAGGGAAGGAAGGACAGACGCAGAGAGCGCGGAGAGATGGAAGAGAGACGGACAGACCAACGGACGGACACAGAGTGGGGTGTTGGCAGAGCCGCGGCAGCCCAGCCCACACATTAGACGCCGGCTCCGCTCTCTGCCCCCCACCCCCCCACCCCTCCACTCCCTGTGCTAAGGGCTGACTGACACTTGGCCTTTGGGGGGACAGTGGTGCCCCCAGTGTGGGGCCCCGGGACTGGAGGCTTCTGGGGCAAGACAGCCTTGCACGGGTACGAGGGAGCCTGCACAGTGACCCCTGCCTCTGCCCACTGCCCCTGGGGGCTCCAGACACCCTCCACACAGAATCCACTTCCCTAGAGCCTACTGATGTACGACAGCCCTGCCAGGCCTCCCCCACAACTGGCCCTCACCCAGGACCCCAGGAGAGGCATGACTCAGGATGGAGATGGTGTGTGATGACAGGCAGCAGGACTGACTCAGGACCGACTCAGGACCAGCCCGTTCTCAGCACGGGCCCCACCCGCCGGTGCTCACCACACGGGCCCTGGTGCTTGGCGGGAATGGTGCGCTGCTGCCGACACTCAGCTTGCTGACGCCAGCAGTCATTATCATACGTGTGCCCGTCGTGAGCACACACGGGTCTATAAGCCCCATCACAGATGACACGGTCACAGGAGCAGCGGGGGCGGCCTCGGCGGGACAGACACACAGCATTGAACCTGCACACATCTGGACACTGGTCTGGGAGGGTGAAGCAAGGAGATCACTCAGCTCAGAGCACCCTGTCAGCCCCCATGAGGCACATAGAGGGGACCCATGGGCAAAGAGGGGAGGATGAGTGGGTACCAGTGAGGACTGCCAGTGACTGTGGGACAGGCAGGGCCCTAGGTCACACCACCAGGAACCACCCACCTTGAGGCTGGC
Source organism: Canis lupus baileyi (assembly GCF_048164855.1). Lineage (NCBI taxonomy): Eukaryota > Metazoa > Chordata > Mammalia > Carnivora > Canidae > Canis > Canis lupus. The sequence continues at coordinate 32,698,729 of NC_132840.1, forward strand.
ACTGGCCAGAGCGCACTTTCTGGAGGACAAGGCCACGGGTGGCTCCTGTGCGGCCCATTATGCAGTCGTTGTCATAGGTGACTCCATCATCCCCGCACACAGGTGCTGGCTGAGAAGGGCAACTCTCTGGCCGGAGGAGCATCTCAGGATGCCGCGTGCGTGGGTGAACGCGGCAGACACGGCTCAGGTCATGGTGGGTGCCCTGGCAGGGGTCTAGGATGTGGGAGGGCAGAAGTCAGGGTGCTGTGCCATGCAGACATGCACATGTAGAAGAAACATGGCAGGGCACGGGGCAGGGCTCACCACAAGGGCCGTCAAACTTCTTGACGATGTTCTCCTGGCGAGTGCACGCGAGGCGCAGGAGCTGGCACTCACTGGGGTAGTCAGCACCGTCGCTCCCACACACGGGGCCCTCCGGGGGCCCCCGGCAGGTGGCAGGGCACAGGCATGTGGCTGTCTGCCCATCTGCTGAGCGCACACAGGTGCTGCCGAAGCTGCATGTCACATTGGAGCAGGGGTCCCGGGAACCTGTGGGTGGGGCGGGACAGGGTCACGGAGCCATCCACTGCACGCTCTGGAATGCCCCCCTCATACCTGCACTCACCACAGGGTCCGCGACTGAGTAGGCGGATGCGGCGCTGCTGGCTGCACTGCGCCCGCTGCAGCTCACACTCATTGCTGTAGGTGGAGGCGTCAGAGCCACACACGGGCGCCACCACGGCGGGACAGGCACTCTTCTTGCACACGCAGGAGGCTCGGCCTGAACCCCCTGCACTGGGCTCACACACAGCACCGAAGCCACACAGCATTCCTCGGCATGCTGGGGAGTGGCACAGGGGAAGGAAGGGAAGGTCAGGGCCCAGCACCTGCTGCCACCCAGGCCCCAAGGTCCGTGCACATTTCCTGCATCCACACACCTGCACAGACCAACATGCATTCAATATGTTCAACCCCCTGGGGACACAGCCACCCATCCACACGTTTGTGCTGGCACTCATGGGAACACGTGTGCCCATTGAGGCCACGTATACATACCCTTGCACATGTGATGGGGCCTGGCCCCTCCCCCCCTCAAGCCCACCAGCCCCAGGGCATTTCCTCATGGTAGCAATTCTCAGCCCTCTTCCCCTCCACAGCTGTGGAGGGGGCATCTCCCTGATCTCGCACCAGCACCTCAGTGGAGCCCCACACAAAGCAAGAAACAAATCCTCAGGCCAACTCTACCACGGGGAACCTGTCCCAGTTTTGCTTAGACCCCTCCTCACATCAGAACCAGAGCCCCTCACCTGACCCCTGACCCCTCAGAGGCCTGGTCCCTCCTGGGAGCTGCTCCAGGGCCCAACACCAGCTCAGCACCCAATACCTCTGGCCTGAGCTCACACACTTGTAGAGCAGATGGGTGGGAAGTCTCTGGGGTCAGCTCACCTGCTCCATCTCTGGCTCTGGTCGGGAACCTAGCACTCTGACCCCAGGCTTCCCCCTATGTTCTCCTTTTCTTCCCACATCTTTTCCCTGGGGGCCCTGCCTCGTGGGCTTTCCTTGGCCTCCCCTTCTCTACCCGACCTTCTGTGCCTCCCTCAGGTCTCTCAGCTGTGGTTTTCTTGAAGGTTCCTGGCTCTCCTGCCCTCCCAGGTCTCCCCGGGTGAGAGCTGATGGGGCATCTCTCCTGGAGCCCCCACCTCTGCACACCTCTTCCCCAGGCCTGCTGTCCCACCTCAAACGCAGCAGCCACCTCCTCTGGGAGGCTGAGCACTGGGTCTCTGCAGACCTGTAATCTTCCTCTTTAAACATTTAATTCCTATTTTTTTTTAAAGATTTTATTTATTCATAGAGACACAGAGAGAGAGAGAGAGAGAGGCAGAGGGAGAAGCAGGCTCCATGCAGGGAGCCCGACGTGGGACTCGATCCTGGGTCTCCAGGATCACACCCTGGGCTGAAAGCGGCGCTAAACCGCTGAGTCACCTGGGCTGCCCAAACATTTTAATTCCTAACTCTGTAGTTAAAAACTGCTATGCGCCCAGCACATCCCAACGAAGGGGCCGCTCCTGACACCCACCGATGAGAGACCACAGCTCCTCCAGTTGGAGGAATGCAGAAGGCTCTGGGACACTTTAACCCAGAGCTGTCAGGGAGAGCCCCTCCTGAATAAGGCCAACTGACTCCGTAGGACCTCCACTGGGACTTACACACACCCACAGGCACAGGTTTATAGGGTGCAGCTGTCTACTCTAATAAATGTTTAACTGGGTCTAATTATCATTAATAAGTTATGGTGGAGACAGCGGGTGGCTCCCTCCATCGTCTTCCAGCAGGCTCAGGAAGCAGGGCAGGAGAGAGAAAGCACCACCGTTCTGGGGAGGGCAGGGCCCCAAAGGGAGCTGGAGCTAGCTGTTGCCACAGCAACAGCCCCCATCAGGCTCCTTCACATCTGATTGGCAGCCCTACCCCTGCCCCCCCACAGGTTGAGTGAACAGGGGCCTGAGGCCAGGGTGGGGCCCATGTGCACACCCCAGCCTGAAGTCCCTGTGACCACCCGTGCTCCCCTCCCACCGATACTTCTGTCTTCCTCCTCCCACTTCACCTGGAGATCCAAGCCAGGCTACTGCCAACTCTGCATTCATCTGCCTGGTGACTGTGGGCAAGTTATCACCCTGCCATGCTTCAGGACCTCCTTATGTGAGTGGGCACAGTGGGGCCTACTTCCCAAGGTTACTGTGGGGCTAAAGGGGCTGACATCTGCAGAGGCTTGCAGGGTGCTCTGTATGCAGCTCTAGTGGAGGGTCAGCTGCCATAGTAATGACAATTGTTGTTACTGTCATTACATTGGCTTCCCCTCTGTCCTGACTCAAACCAAACTCAAAGCCTGTCCCCCCATGAGACTCTTCACACCCTGTCTCCCTCTACTCTTCCCTTAGCACTTTTTTCTCACCTTTTTTGCTCAAGGCTCCTGGGACCCCCCAGACCAAATCCATAGGCACTTGCCGAAATCCATCTGACTACTGTTTGGCATCCACCAGACCTCCTAACCAAGGTCTCTCCCAGAGTCCTGACCCATGGCCAAAGACTTGGTCCTCCTGTCAGTACACTCCAGGCTCCCGGCCTGGCTGTGGAGTGTCTGTGCCCTGGAGTCAGTGTCTGTGCCCTCCCTCTGCTCACCTTGGTCCAGCCAGACCCTCCCAAAGCCCCAACCCCTCAGACAAAGACATCTACTCTTGGATGACTACCATGTTCCTTGCCCACCAAGACCTGCACCCTTCCTCCACAACCCAAGACAGTAACTAGGGGAGGATGGTGATGATGACAATGACAGCTAACCTGTGATAAGCAAGCCTGGAGCACTGGGTCAGGTATATAGAAGGTGGACTGGAAGGGGAGGGGCTAGGGGCAGGAGATCAGAGAGACATCTTGAGGACAGGTTCTTTGGGACTAGCTGTTGGCCTGAAGGTGGCTGAGGGCAGAAGAGAGGCCAGGGTGCCTCTGGGGCCATCAAGCTGAGGCCCCCACACTGACTCCCAAGTCAGACAGGTGGGTCTAGGTCCCAGCCCTTCCACCTCCCACCACTTTGTGGAGCCTGCAGCCCTCTCAGAGTGGCAGTTCCCAAGGAGCAGGGTCTGGGCTGTAGAGCAGGGGTAGGTCTCATGGCTCCCAGGGCAGCTGCAGCATTTGGTGATGTGATGTGGGCAAAGCAGAAGCTTGGAATTCATGGCACTCATTCCCTGTCCAGGGTGAAATGGGTTCCTTCCCCAGACCCACGCTCAGGCTGTTAGGTCTGGGGAGGGCTGCTCCCATGCATAGTTTTGATGCCCACTTCACAGCTGCCTGTCTACATGTCTGTTCTCCGCTCCCTCCGGAACTAGGGAGTCATAGAGGCTCAAGGTGAGTCTCTTGACTGGACATAAAACATGCACAAGTACACATACATGCACACACATGCAAGCAAGCACATAAGAGCCATGCCCTTCATGTGTGAGGCACCACTCATACCACACCTCTATTAGCCCTTAACCATTACGTAAGCTGCCCCTCGTAAATGTATGTAGAGCACCCCTATGGCCATGAGCCACACTTGCCCAGCAATGACTACTACAGGAGGCTTTCCCTGACCACTCAACTCCCCAGTGCAGGCTTGCTCTCTGCATGCCCAAGGGCCCCCTCACAGTGTGCCATGCCGGAGGCGGCAGTGGTTTTTTATAGCCACCGGTTGAAGTGGGTATATTTAAACTCCCCTCCTGCTCTCGGGTGAATTAGGGGATGGAATGGCCTGCCCATGGCCACAAATACACAGTGTGTATGCCTAAGAGGGATGACAATGGCCATGGCATGGAGCTGTCCCCAAGTGTGCAGTAGGGTCAGGATGTGGGTGCGAGGGCCCACATGGGCAGCAGCAGGGAAGGTCAAGACACACATAAAGCAAAGGAGATGCACCAGGCTTTTAGGGTTCAGGAGAGGAGGCTAAGTACACTGGGAAAGGGGAAGGTGCCTCCCACCCAAACCCAGTCTTTAAATCCAGACAGAGCCCCAGGCCTCTTGCCCACAGCCTGTGGGAAACTCAGTCGGGTCTCCAGCCCCCAGCCCACTACAACGGAGTATCCTTTTATCCCATATATGGATAGCTTTCTATGTGGGGTTCTGAACTCCGGCAGGTACCTGCCCAGCAGGGAGCTTAGGTGCTGAGCACAAACTTGGAAACTTTCAGTGTCCCCACCCAAGGACAGAGCCCCAAGCCACCTTTTCCTGTGACACTAACTGCTTCATCCCCTCCCCCTCTCACATTAGCTGAATTACAGCGGCTCACAGACCAGCAGGCGTCTCAGGGAGGCCACGTCCCAGCCCACAGAGCGGGTCAGAAGGCCAGCCCTAAGCTGTTCAGTACCAGGGACAGGCTCTGCAATCTGTCCCCAATCAATGGTCCTTCACGACTCCCCGCCCCCCACACATATTGTCTGACCCATCTTACAACTTGTAGGCCCCAGGACTTATTCCCAATTTTTGGGCCAAGAAGGGCAAGGCCCAGAGAAGTTGGAGCTTGTGTGCAATGGCTCATGGCCAACACAGGCCCAAGCCCAGGCCCAAGGACCCCACCTGTGCTCTGCTTGTCTCCCGATGTAGACATCCCAGGAAGGACCCAGGCTCCCACATCCAGCATCCTCTCTGCTCCAGATACACCTAATATGTCTGGTGTGCACACCCCAAGAATGGCTCCTGATCCCTAAGAGTGCCACTGCCCCTCCGAGCACAGTCTCCCAAGTACAGCCTGTCACCAACTGAGGCCCCCCACTCCACTTACCATCTGGAGGCGTTGGGGGCGCTGGTGTGAAGTGGGTCCCAGGTTTGTCTGGAAGAAAACCCAAATATCTGAGTTAGGCCTCTCTGAGCAGACCTTTCCATAGCCTATCCCTTTGCCCAGTCTGAAGGGGCCACCCCTGCCCTCCTGCCCTTGCCCTCTATACCAGTTGCCCATCCCCAACCCTTCCCTGGCCCCATGCTGAGCCCCAAGGACCGGCCAAAGCCTGTGAGTAGCCAGAGGACAGGCCCTTCCTCTTCTCTGCCCCTCCAGCTGTGTGGTCATGGCCTAACACCTGTCAGGCGGGGCCCTAACAGCCGGGGTGTAGGCAGCCACCTATTCCCAAGATGAGCCCAGCCCCAGGCCCTGCCGAAGCTCCCCCTTCCAGTGTGGTCAGCTGCTCCCTTCCTCCCCAGCTCCCAGAACACGTTGTCTCTGCAGCTCAGGATGAAGATCAGGTCCTCCATGGGACCAAGGACAAGCTCCGAGGGGCCCAGGGATCCAGAGAGCAGCCCATCCTGTCCCTGGAAGATGCAGGTGGCCCATCTGAGCAGCATCTCAGTTGGTAGCCTCTGGGGGACCTGCCTGTCCCCTAGTCCGTGGTGGCTGAGGTAGGGGAGCTCAGCCAGCAGAAGGAGGGTCACACGGGCCTGGCCCACAACCACGTACAGTTGTTGAGGAAAAGCAGCACCGCGAAGCCCAGCGTGGACGTGGCCAGCAGAATCAGGCAGACGTTGCAGGGAATCATAAAATACCGCACCAGCAGGGAGACCCCACGCTGCTGCCGGGGGTCCCGCTCCAGAGGTGGCGGAGGCATGGCCCTGGGTTCCTCAGCCCCACTCTCAGGGGATGGGGGCTCCTCAAGGGGTGCCCTTGGGCCTCCTCGGGGCAACTCCCCCCATCCTGGGACCCCTGGGACAGCTGACAGCAGCTATGTCCTCAAAGTTCAGTGCCAGTCACCGCCCGGGGAGCAGCAGGGCCCCGCCAGCGCCCTTGAGGCTCATAACGGGAGGTGTGCAGAATTCCCAGAAGGAAGCGGAGGCGACGCTGAGGGCCAGCCCGCGGCCCCCCCTGGTGTCCACCACCCGGTAGCGGTAGCGTCGGCGCCGGTAGCTCTCCGCAGGGCTCCGGCCGCGCCCGGTCTTCCCCAGCCCGCGGGAGCCCCGGAGCCGCCCCGGCGAGGGCCAGGCCGAGGAGCGCGGGCGGCGAGGGCAGGCGCGGCGGGGTCCGCGGGCGCGCAGGGTCTCGGTCCGTCCGGTCCGGTCCCGTCCCCGGCGGAGGCGGGAGGAGCGCGCGCGTCGGACGGAGAGAATAAAGGGCCGGTCCTCGGTCCTCGGAGGGCCGCGCCTCGGTCCCGCCTCTGGGCGAGCAGCGCCCGCTCGCGTCGGCCTCGCCCGGGCTGAGGCGGTGAGTGAGGGGCGAGGGGCGCCGCGAGGGAGGGCGGGGAGCGGAGACAAAGGAAGCCGCCTCCGGGGACCCCGGTGTCCGCGGGGAGTCGGCTCGCGTCGCCAGCCAAGGACCGGGCGGAAGAGGACGGGAGGGCAGCCGCACAAAAGGCACCGGAGGGGCAGGGGGATGGATGGGAGTGAGGGTGGGGGCGAGGTGGGCGCGGGGCTGGGAGGCAGAGGAGGCAGGTGCTGGGGCGGGGTGGGGGCGGGGAGAAGGTGCGGGGCGGGGTCAGGGGCTGGGCGGCTCCCCTACCGCGCCCACCCCAGGAGGTCCGCGGGGTCACTCCGACTCCCCGCGGCGGGAGGGGGCTCGGCCCTGCACGCGGAACTCCGTTCGGGGCTGCAGTGTGCGGGGGTGCCTGTGCGCGCGTGTCACCGTCCGTGCTTCTGCGGCCCCGCCCTGGCAGTGTGCAAGGGGTAAGGGTCCCAGGTGCACGCGCAGGTGGAGGGCCGGAGGGGTCCGACCCGAGGGCGGAGGTGGAAGGACAGGCCCACCCCCACCGCCCCGCCGAAGTGATGGTCACACCTCAAACCACCCGGGCACTCCCCACCTCCCCTCGGACAGAGGAACATGCAAATGAGTTCCTTGGAGAGGAGCATTATGTAAATAGTCGCGGTCCTCCCGGCACCGTCCCGCGGGCCTGGAGCGCCCCCCAGAGGCCACAGGGAGCATCGGGGCCGTGACGTCACCGCCGGACCGGGGCGCGGGGCAGTACCGGAGCCAGGCCTCTCCACATCCGCCCTCCAAGCCCCTGCCCTGGGAGGGGGAGAGGCGGGGTGGGGGTGGGGGTGGGGGTGGGGGGGTCAGCGCAGGAGTGCAGCACCGGCCCCATAATCCGCACCAGTCACGTCCCACCCTCCGCAGCCGGAGTCCCGTAGGCGGCCATCTCTGACTCACCCTCCGCCCCCCTGCACCCCCATCCCGCCACCAGCCTTTGCGAGGGATCCCTGAGCGCCCCCCGCACCACACCCACCGCGGCTGGCCGCTTCCAGCCTGGACCTGGTCACAGGCCTTCGAGGACCTGCAGTGACCTCTGCCTGTCCCTCTTAGAGTCCGCCAGCCCTTTCTGGGGAGAGAGGAAGAGGAAGCCTGGCCTCCAAAACAGAGCGTCCCTCTTCTCCTTGGGATCAGGGCCCACCCAGCCCCATTCCAGAATCCCTTCTGGTCAGTTCTTTCCAACAGCTGCTGACCAACTCCCCGCTCCAGCTGAAAAGACGTGAATTGCACCACGGCCCCCCCATACATGCCCAGTCATACCCATCTACACAGAGTCCCACACTCTGCAGACAAATACCTGTCCACTCACTCAGAGTTACACACACCGCACTCAGTCCTCCAGAGGAGTATCTGCATGTGTGGTCAGCAGGTTTCCCTTTCAGCCAAATGGCTATTGCCACAGCCACCAGTGCCACCCCTGGTCACTTTAGGTCTCATCTCAGTCCACCCTGGGAAAGAAGATTGAACACACCCCCTTCCTACAGGTGCTCCCTCAGATCTGTGGGGCTCCTCTGCCCTGGAACAGGCCCTTCCCGGTGCCAATTCTCCACTCATCCACACTGACACCACCCCAGGGGACCAACAGACATTTTAGTGCCTCAACTCCTACCACACCTCCACCTGGACACTCCCTAAGGTCCCTCTACCCTATGCTATATTCAGCGATGTCATAAACATGTCCCTAGAGCCCCCTCCCTCCTGATCAGGTAGGTTTGTCCATAGTCCCCCCCAGCCCTCTCCCCCCCACCCCCACTTTCTCAGCCAGAGCAGCCACCTCTCAGCCAGCCGGTGCCCAGTCCCATGAGGTCCATCTCCTTTGACACAGTGCCACATCCCACACAGGATTAGCCCATCTTGTCAGGGTCCCCCATCACCCACAGCAGAGGTCATCAAACTTCTTAGAGCCTGGAACCTGGGGTTCTAATGATCCCTAATGAAACTTTGCAGGAAAAGCCAATAAACAAAGCGGTTCCCTCACCTCACACCACAACGGAGCCAGAGCAGCAGGCCACCAAACCACCTGGAGACCCTGGCCCCTGGTCGTCCTTACCTCCTCAAAGGTGCCTCCCATCCTCACCTCATTGGACCTTGGCACTGCCCACACCATACTGATAGTGCCAACAGCTCCCCAGGGTGCCACCCTGGACTGGGAGCACCCAGGGCAGGGTCTGACTTTTTATCTTCTCAGGGCAGGGCTTGGCTCAGAGCCCAGAGGCTTAGTGTGGTGAGTCCCAGCAGTTCACACATTTTCCCGTTTACTTGTCCCTGCAGTCCCCCAGGGTCCTCATCCCTTGGCTGAGAGAGGGCCCCATGGACAGTGCCAAGGGTCAAATCCCAGGCAATGCTCACATGCCTGCACAGATGGACCGTCTGCTCTCACCACAGCATCACGGGTAGGCTCTGCAGGAGGGAGATACAGGAACCAGGGTATGGGAGGGTTAGCCCAGGGATCAGTGTGAGCCTGGGGTGGGGGTGGGGGAGCAGATGTGCTCACCTTCAGATGCTCACTTGGAGGGGAAAGACTGGCCCACCCGGTCAACATGGGGGTGGGGCTTAGGGCCTGGCTTGGGGGAAGGGGAGCCACTGGGCAGCCTGTCCTTCCTGGCCCCAGTCAGAGTCTAAGCCCCTGACAGGGGCTCCACTCCACGCCTTTAGAGAGACAAAGGGCCATTGAGGCCCCAGACCCAGCAGGGGGAGGGGAACACAGGCTACCAGAGCTATTTTGGGATCTTCAGACTCAAAATCATTCAGCCCTGACCAGCCCACGCAGGCGCATGCCCTAGGAAGGAATAGAGGATATTCTGAGCCAGAAATTAGCCCCTCTGGTCTCCAGGCTCACACACAGCAACATGTGACTGCACAGATGTACACATGCACATCCAGGGTTCCAGGTGTCATGCAGGCAGACACCCAAGTCAGCACTCCACGGGGTACTGGGTGTTACACACTCCTTCCTCACTCGTTGGCATGAATATACATGGGGTATCTCACACACACTCTCAGCTTCATGCAGCACAAACCTTGTCCCTCACCCACACAACACACATTGTGTTTGCTCCCACATACACGCATGTGCACACATGAAGGCTCTGGTTGGGTACCTCCAGGTACTTCTTTGAAACTGAGAAGGAAGGTGAGGGATGGGATCTAGAGAAGATGGGATGTCCAGCCCACTGGCAACCTGCTGGCCGCTTTCTTATGCAGATGACCCCCTCCTCACTCCTGAGGGACCTGGGCCCAGCTTCTCAAGAAAGGATAGGGGTGGAGATGGGGTAGCATCAGCTTCTGCTTGGAGTGGTCACGGCACAAGTGCCCACACACACTTCTAATGTTGGGGCCTCTCCTGGCCAGAGCCACCTCCAGCCTATCTGTCCACCCCCTTCCCTGGGGATCCTGAGGTGCGCACATTTTTCTGAGGACAGAAAATGCAGCTGCCATGGAGGGAGCAGTCAGGCATGGGCTACCTTGCTGGCCAGAGTCACAGGTCCTGGCCGCCCTGGTGGGGGAGGGGAAGAGGACCAGACAGAGCCGCCCCCACCCCCAGTCCCCAGTCTCCTGGTGTCCGCTCTCAAGTGGCAGTCAATCCCTCCTTCTGGGCCTCCGCAAACAATGGGCATTTCACAGCGGGATGTCGCTGCTGGCCTGGGGCCAGCCACTGGGAAGGAGGCCATGTCAGGCCCCAGTCTCCAGTTCCCACCCCAGGTGAGGCCAGAAGGTACCCATGTTTGACTCTGCAGGCTGTGTGCTCACCCACCTGCCACCTGGCAAGGCCCATACTTCTGCCTGTTTGTCCCCACTGCAGGGTGGTGGGATGAAATGACAGTTTTGAGGAGGGGGCTCAGCAAGGCTGGATGCTTGGGTGCCAGCTGCCTGACCACTAGCCTCCACACCTGTCCCCCTTCCTTACACATGGCTGGCTCATGGGAGCCTGGGGCCCCTCCAGCCCTGTCTCACTAGCCTGTCTGAGCTCCTCCACAGAGCAGGCAGTCAGATAAAGTCTCTGCCCTCAGGAGGGTTACACTGAGGCCTCTACACAGAGACCTGGAGGATGGAGGAGTTGACACAGATCAGTAGGAAGAACTTCCAGACACAACTACGAAGTCTCCGGGGCCTGCACGGGACCAGGCGATGCCAGTGTGGTGAAGCCTGAAGGTGACAGAGATTAGGAGTAGGAGATAAGGAGGTGGGGGCAGATCCTCAAGCCTGGGGGGACTCGGGGAGGGAGCTCAGTTTGGGGCCTGGACACCTGCCAGGACACGGGGCTGGAGCCACCAGGGGGCGCCATGTGAACAGAGAAGCTGGAGAGTAGGTGCCTACAGAAAAAGCAGGGGTGGAGTAGGGCTGACCCATACCCTCCCTTCCTCTTCTCCAGGACAGCCCCATATCCACCTCATCCTCCATCAGGCCTTGCCCCTGTCCAGGAGGAAGAGAGAGCAGGAGAGGCACACAGGTGTGGGCAGCATCCGGTGGATCAGGACACCCTGTGTTCCTGCTGAGGGCCTGGCTGTGTCAAGCTGGGCATCCTTCAGAGGCAACGGGGGATGCACAGCCTGGCACCCAGGCCTGAATGGAGGTGATTGGTGGAGGAGATGACCAGGTGGGTGTCAGGATGAAGAGGAGTAGCAGACACACAGTCGCTGGGAAGCAAGGAGGACAGAAGGACAGACGCAGCAATGGGGTCTGTAGGGAGAACTGTCCCCAGGGGCAAGATGGAGGCTCAGTGGGTAAGGAGCAGCTTGCTCTCTCAGCCAGCAGGTTATAGCAATGGATTCTGGTTTTCCAGCACATTCTCCCTCCCCTCCCCCCCCAGCTACAGGGACACCTGCTGTCCTTGCGCCCACGGAACCTTGTGCTGTCTTTTCTGCCCAGAACATCCTTCCTCCTTTGCCTTTAGCCCTCAACACAGAGCACACACCCTGAGAAGCCCATCCAGAACCCCAGCAGGGCTCCATGCAGGGGGCAGCAGGTCTTGCCAGTGACCCCATTTCCAGTGAGGATCTGGTACTGCGCTGTGAAGGATGTGTGGATGAGGAAGGAGCCTCCGAGCACACATTCCCTCTTCTCCGGCAGGTTGGAGCAGGCCACAGTCTGGTCCAGATGTTTATTTCTCTCGATGTGCACTGGAGCCTCCTATCTATGGACAGAGGGCCAGGTGCCTCCAGCAGCCACAGTAGGCTGCCTGCGTCTCCCAAGGCAGGGGTGGGGCGACTGAGAAGATGCTACCAAGGGGAGGCACAGGCCAGCACAGACCCACCTCTCCAGATTTGCCCAGCCTGGCTCCCTAACTGCCCTATGTCAGACTCAGGCTCCTACAGGTACCTGCCAGGACAGGGAGCCTGTCCTGTCCCCACAGCCCCTTCATCTCAGTGTGGAGAGCCCACCGTGGTTACTCCCAGAGGCAGAGCCTACAGGAGGAGGTGCCCAGCCCTCTGCCAGGTCCAGGGTGGGCAGCAGGAAGGATGTGGACAACTGACCCCATTTTGAGGCCCGAGACACAAGCACAAGTTGCCTGCAAGCAGCCTGTTGGCAGAGCAACTGCAGGGCACCTGCTCCAGCCCAAGCCCAGGGAAGCAAGGGTGGCAGGAACTACAGACCACCAGCGGGGGCTCTGACCAGAATTCTCATGTGCAAGATCAGTTCATCGGAGGTTATGGGCACACATGCACATGTGCACACACACACATGTGCTGGCCACACAGCTGGAAACAGCTGGCTGCCGGTGAGGACAGAAAGCCCCCCCTCCCTTGAGCCTCCAATCCAGGCAGGGGGAGGGGTGACTAGGAGGTCCAGCTGTAAGCAGCCCCTGGCAGGGGGTCTTCCTCAGAGGAAGTTCTCAGGATCCGCTCTAGGGGGAGAGAGGCCCCTTTAAGGGGAGACCTCTCCCCACTGGACACTCTGCCAGAGGCCTGGGTCACCCCTCTCCAGATCCTGACTACAGCCTCAGGCTTGAACATGACCCCCTCCTAAGCCCCACATAGAACCATGGGGGGCACATTACCCTCCTTCCCTGAACCATGTCAGTAATCTAAGAACTGTCAGTGGGGTGCTGTCTCATTTCTCAGCCCCCTTTATCTGATCAGTGGGCACTTCCTGGGACTCTAGGGTGTGCAGTCCTGGGTGGGCTACTTTGCTGATTGCACCTATAGCCCCCAGCCCAGCCCCAGCCAGGCCTCAGTAGCTTGAGTGGGGAGCCTTGATTCCCCTGTCCCAGTGGCAGGGGGAGTTTGAGGGCCAGGCAGGGAGGAGGGGGTCAGGGGCAGAGCAGAAAAGGGAGTCTATTCTCTCCCCACAACCCCCAAGTCTCTGGGCAAGGGTAGAACTTGTTCGGGGTGGGGGCAGGGACAGGGTACAACTGGTCTGCATCCCACAGACAGAGGCAAGGGGTGTGGGGTGGGAAGGAGGCCTGTTTCTGCAGCTGTTTCCCACCCTCCTGTGGTGACGGGTGTAGGCTTTGATTCTCATGGGGTTGAGGCGGGTTAACCCTTCAGGAAGGAAGCAACACAGCCACACTGGAGGCGGCTATGCCCCCATAGCCCCCGTCCACTGGCTTCCCTGGGGCAGCCTGTGAGGGTTGGCAGGGTGGCGGCAGCTAGTGCAGAGCGGGTCATCTCCCATTTCCTCAACTGTGCAGGGGTGCCAGCACCCGTAGAGATGCCACAAGGGCAGAGCTGGCCCCATGGGAATGTGTTCTGCCCAGCACAGCTCCGGGCGGGGGTGGGGGTGGGGGTGCTGGTGAAGACACAGGCAGAGGGAGGTTGTTCCAAAACAACCCTTTTTCCATTTCCAATCTGCAGGGGCTGGGGAGGGAGGGGATGGGTGGTGTCTGGAAAGAGCCAGAGCTGTTTCTACTAGCTTAGTCCTGCCCAAAGGGAAGACATCCCCAGGGAAGTGACATGAGAGCAAGCCCTTTGGTTTTCGCTGGCAAAGCCCACCCCCGGGGTTGTCCCAGCAAATGCACACCAAATTCACAGCCAAAGCCAGCAGGTGCCCTGGGAGCACCTGACTCCCAAGCAAGGACTCCCCAGGTGGGAGCCCCACCTGGGCAAACTCCCTCCCCCAGCTGCCAGGGAAGGAGAGACGGTGGGGTGGGGGCGGGCAACCTCGAGTCTGGGCCTGCCTCCTCTCAGCCCTCCTGGCTGACCCGCCTGGGGGAATGGCCCAGGAGGACACTGGGTGGGGTCTACAAGGGGGTGGGGTGAGAACCCATAGTCTGGGAGAGGGCAGAAAACGGAACAGGGAGAAGCTACCTCCCACTTCAGCAGGGAGGAATGTGGGGGGAGTAGGGCAGTAGGGCAGGAATGGGGGGAGGAGAAGCTATGTGCCAGACAACAAGGAAGAGCCCAGAAACATGCCCTGGGCATCCTCCTGCCCCCACACTGTGGAGAGCCAGTCCCTGTCTGAGGGTCTGCCACCCACACCCAGCTCCAAGGCCTGTAGGGCCTGAAGGAAGTCAGGGGCCCAGGATCTCTCCTGGAACACTGACCTGGAGCACTGCCCTCCTGAAGGTCCTAGACAGCTGGTCTGGCCGGGAGGAAGGGAGGGGGTACTCACTAGGATCAGGCCTGCCAGGCTTGGCCTTGGGTTGCTGCTGCCAGGACCCCCTCCAGGGTTGGGCAGGGCTGGGCTGGGCCAGGGCCAGACCCACTCTGACCCTGTCCCTGTGCCAGGACCCCGTCCCTGTGCCAGGCCCCAGTTGAGGGCAGACAACACTTCCTTTCTCTGTTTCTGGCTCCTAGCAGGGAGGGAAGGGCCTCAGGCCTTCCGCCAGGCCCATGTCCCTTCTGGGGGCTACAGGAGAAGCCCTAGGACCAGCCTTCATGAGTGAGGGTGGGGAGGGTAGTAGGAGTGTGTGGGCAATGTCCAGACCAGGGCAAGGTGGCCGAGACCTAGAGGAAATACCTGGTCAGCTGCCAGCCTGGGCAGGCTCTTGGTGCGTGGGCAGCTGGCACTAGAAGAGGCCAGGCTACTTCCCTGACAAAGCAGGGGTGGGGGTCTCCTGGCAGAGGCCGCCCCAGAGCAGCAGGCCTCCCTCACCCAAAGGTGGCGCAGAGGGAGGGACACATACCTGTCTCAGTTATGCTAGGAATGTGGTTCCCCAGGCAGAGGAGGAGGAGGAGGAGCCTTCCTGGGGGCTGGAGGCTGGGGCAGGGACCTGACCCCACAGAGCCAGGAAGACCCTACCCTGTAGGCCCTGGCACAGGGAGCAGAAAAAGGGTGCACCCGAGAGTGCCCCCGACCTTGGCTGCTCTGGGCCTTTGGCAATGGGGGGGAGGCCTAGGGAGAGAAGTGTGTTAGGGACAGGGATTTCCTACACGAGGTGGGACCTGGTGGTCTCAGGGGACCTGTACGTATTAGGGGCTGCCCAGGCTTCCTCTGGACTCTGTGGGGCTGAGACAACTATGAAGCCCCTGGAAACAGAATGGGGTCAGAGTCAGCTTAGCTCAAGCCCTGTTTGTCTGTCTGTCCTCCTCACTTGGGTGAGGCCTTGGCTCCCAGAGAGCCTAGAGTGCAGTCCTGAGAGGGGGGTTTAAGGTCCGTATCTCCTGCAGAAAAGGAGGAGGGCCATCCTCCCACCCTCACCCAACTTGGGAAGGTGGGCACAGGGTTATTCTTTCCCCAGCCTGGCCCCAGCTCCAGGGGATTTTGTGCCTCAGGCCTCAGGGAGTCTCAAGGGGGAAGCACCCATCTCACCCTGGGCCTTTGGGGTGTATCAACCCTGTCCTAGCACCAAAGCAGAAATGTATGTCACCCAGCTCAAAACTTCCAGGCACCTCACAGTGGATCCCAGGCGCCTCAGTCTGCAGTTCCACCCTCCCCAAACGTGCTCCCTTCCACCCCCTCCAGCTGCCAGGCCCCAGCTGCAGTCACAGCTCATGCCTCTCTCTGCATCCCCTCTCCCCAAGACCATCCTCCCCAGCAGGCCCACCCCAAGAGCCAAGAGCGTCCAATGGCTCAGCCCCTCCTGGGAGTTCACACCATTGCTGCACGCTGTCCAGCACCGCTCCACCTCCAGCTGGAGCCCAGGTCCGAGCCTAGCACCTGAATGCTGGCTGCACAGGGCACATAGCAAGTCAGGTCTCACCTGGTCCTGACTGGGGTAGGGGCGGGGGGCTCTCCCCCAGTACCCTCTTTTCCAGCTATTCCCAGTGCTCAGCCTGGCATAGCCAGTGCTGGCAAGATGCCAAACCTGTTCTGCCCAGGGTGGCCCTCCCGCCACATGCCCTCTGACCCCACAGAAGGCCACAGTTACTGAGTCACAGACCCTCAGACTGGACCCGCCCAGCTGCAGAGTTGATAATTCACTCTATCTCATAGGGACAGGGGACTTTCTGTACCCTGCTCCTTCTACACAGCTTCTCCTTAGACCTCCCCCCCTCACAACACATCCCCCAAACTGGGCATCACCAGCCCACAGCCTGCCCCATCTCCAGGCCGCCCTCCCGTCTTTGTGTCCAGAGCAGGGCCAGGGTCTCAAGTCTGGGGTTGGTGTGAGGGCTAGGCTGGGACCCCTCATCTGAGTCACTGCCAGGAAGAGACCAGGGACACACAGCCCTGCTGGCTTCCCTGTGTGATGCTATGGCCTAGGACCCTGGGACAGCCCCGGGGACGGGTGACCACAGGCTGGGCAGAATGCACAGGGCTCCCCATTCCAGGCCATGCCCCTACCCATGCACAGGGTACATGACCACCGTCCAGGATCCCATAAAAACCAAGCCAGCATCACAGCAGTAGGTTAGATACAAGGTGGGACTTCCCTGATGGCCAAAAGAACAAATCTGAGAGACAGAGTTGTCTTCCAGAGAAAGGAAGCCACAGACCCTTCCCACTGCCCTGAGGAGGAAATGTTCTTTCCACCACCACCACCACCACCACCACCCCCCACCCGGCCCCCTTCAATGCATCCCTTCCCAGGCAGCCATGAGGGGACAGACAGGATGTGGGGGCAAGGGGCAGCTCCTACATTCTCCCAGCCACATTCCCCAGCAAAGGATCTCAGCCCCCAACTGGGACTCTCCTGGGGCAGGGGGGCAGGGAAGCCATGGTCATGTGATTCTAGCTCACCTCCCAGAGGCTGGGCTGGGGGAGGGGTGCTCTTGGGCCATTCAGAATAGACACGTGCTGCATGGACGACAGTCAATTAGGAAATTCCATACCCACCAAACCCCTACGAGTACCCACCCCACATAATTCCCCCTTTCCAGAAATGACAGGCCTCTTGGAACACAGAAGGGTGCAGCCCCTCCTCCAATCCCTACGCCCCACTCTAAGGAGTTTGCTCAACATCTGGGACCCGTCCAGACAGATGTTTGGGCTTCTGCAGGAACATAAACAGCTGGTGTTCATTCACCTGGTCCCTGCCTCTCGCTCAGAAAGGACCCTCCAAGAGGGGGTGTGGAGCCGGTGGGGTGGGGGGAATGGCAAGCAGAAGAGGAGGAAGCTTGTCCCTTTGCAGGACTGGGACTTGTGTGGCTCCAAGACAACAGATGGTGGCATTGTGGGACAGGGGGTGGTTAGTGGGGGACTCTACTGACGTCAGAGACTGGAGCTGACCTTGAGATGGCCAGACTCGGCCGGGAGATCAGGGAGACAGGAAGGAGATCAGCCTTCGGCCTTCAGCCACAAGATACCCATGCTCTAGACTAAAGCAAACTCTCCTCTACCCCCTAGGGCAGCCCCACCCGCCCCAGTCACCTCTTCCCCTGGTCAGGTCCCCAAATACCTTCTACACAGTGCTCTACTTCCTCCAGATTCCGCAGGGTGATGCGCATGAGGCTGGAATTGAGCATCAGCTCATTCTTATGGGCTGGCCACAGGTATGGCGGTGCAGGGTTCACAAAGAAAATTCTGGTATCCCCAGTGGACACCTGGTTGTCACAGATGAGGGGATCTCCAAAGCCACCAATCACCACCTTGTTGCCACCATCAAGCAGACTCTCTTGGGTCACCATGTCTTTGCCCTTCAAGTACCGCCAGACTCGAACCTGGGGTGGACATGGGAGGGGACAGGTATCAGTGGCCTTCTTGCCATGAGAGATGAAGCCACAGAGTCCATGTGGGCACCTGGGCTGCTGCTTCTCTTCCCACCTCTGTTGCTCAGGCCAGATGTCCAGAGTAGACCCAAAGCCTGGGCAGAGATGTACAGAGATCTTAGGGGCACACACGCATGATGGATGCCCCTGCCAGTGCACATCACACCAAAGGACATGCAGCCTGTGAACACACACCCTCACCTAGGAAGCAGCACTACCACCCCCTAGGTCTAACTGACCCCAGCCACCTCCAATAATGTCTATCTCAGCTCAGGCTGGATATGGGAAGGAGATCCACCTGGTCTGGGTGCATGTCCCTACTTTCCCCATCTACCCACCCTCTAAGAGCCAGAG
This sequence comes from Canis lupus baileyi, assembly GCF_048164855.1. Lineage (NCBI taxonomy): Eukaryota > Metazoa > Chordata > Mammalia > Carnivora > Canidae > Canis > Canis lupus. Next base: position 32,716,843 of record NC_132840.1, read on the forward strand.
GAATCTAACATGGACAATGGATTTTCAGGGCAATGGGCTCTGAGCTTAGGGCTCTGGGCCAGCTTGGCTGCTTGCAGCCCTGTGGGTGGGCTAAGACACCCTCCCCCCACACACACACAGGAGGTGAAAGACCCCTCCTCCTGCCAGGCTCCTACAGTGAATGCAGTCAAGGCAGCCTTCGAACCACAAAATCAAGTTTGGGCAGCACAGGGCAGCCCCACCCTACACACTCTCACTCCTGGGGCCCTGAGGGTACCTGATCTAACAAACCAAACCCTGAGACACCCACAGCCTGGTGTGGCGGGGGTGGTGCAGGAGGGTCATGGGAGCTGCAGACTATACTAGGATGTCCATGGGGATATGCCCAGGGGACATGAGCCCACACACTCTCTGAGAAGAAGCCCCTTTCTTCAGGAGCTCTGGGGAGCTGAGACTTCTGGAATGGGTGATCAAAGACAATGGTGGCCTGCCCACCTGCCAGGTCCCTGCTGGAGGCCTCAGGACTGCAGCTCCTGTAAGGTCCCCCTCCACCATCCAGTGGCCCAGTTGGGGGCCTTGTCCAACCTTATCCCTCCCAACCCCAGACACATAGTAGGCTCTAGAAGGATGATAACCAGCGGGGAGAGGGCTGGGCCATTTCATCGCCTCCCCCCACCCCAGCCACACCCAGGAGCAGCGGGGAGGAAGTCGGGAAAATCCTGCAGGGACTTGGCAAAGTGCCCTGGTGTGGTGGAGGGGAGGGGGCTGGGCGGGGGATCCCAGCTGTAGCCTGCACAGGCCAATCTGAAAGAAGCTGCCACCCCTCTCCATCTCCATGGAGAAGGAATGATCCGATTTCTGGTCAGGGAGGTGGTTTTAGGGGCCAGAGTGGGGATGGGCCCTGAGTTCCCTGAGCCCTCCCCAGGAACATACTGTGGGAAAAAAGCAAAAAAAAAAAAAAAAAAAAAACCAACATACCTATCCCAGGGAGCTCCAAGATCCAACTGAGGGAGGGGCTGGGCAAGCCCCCTCTCCTGTGACTAGAAGGATCAGTTCTCATAGGAGCAGGATGGGGCACCTGTCCCTGCACCCCTCCACATTTGAGGCTCAGAACAGTCCCCGCCCACTTTTCTGCCCCTGTCCCCCACACCTAGTCACTGCAGCTCCCCCAGGGTCCCTGGGGTTGGGGGACTAGATGTGCATCCCAATCTCTCCTAATAACCCCCTCTTGCCCTGGTAAAGGCCTCTGGGAAGGGGTGACAGCACTAATCAAAGGCCGAATCCCCACTTTCAACCCAAGCTGAAGGCGTCACCGCCCCTCGTCCCCATTCCTTTTCTTTAACTGATGGGGAGAGGTGCGGTAGCCATACAGTTTCCCTGGGGGGCGGCGCACTTGTTTCCAATAAGGTAGTGGGCCTGGGGTGGGGGTGGGGTCAGACATCTCCGGGTCTCCAGGGCCTGGGCTCCGCGAGGTGGGACTGCAGCAGTACCGCAAGAACTTTCCCTCTGGCACTCGAGAGTTTTCCGGGACCCGGCGCCCCACCCGGGGGCTCTGCGGTCGCCAAGGGAGCGGGAGCGGGTGCTGCGGAGCGCCTGGTGCCCGTTCCCACGGCCTGGGGCGGGGGTCTCAGTGGGGCGGCCAGCATCTCCAAGGGGGGGAGCTTCGGGCAAGGGGTCCGGGATGGAGGGGTAAGAGACCCCCACCCAGGCTTCCAGGAGGGTTGGGGTGGGGGGCTCAGGGTCCCGGCGGGGGCCCACCTTGCACGAGTACGTGTGCTGCACCGGGTCCACGTTGAGAATCTCCTCCACAGTGCCGGTGAGCACCACGTTCGCCTCCTCCTCCCGCCGCTCCAGCGCGCGTTCCGGGCACGTCCCGTCGGCGCTGGGCAGAGCGCGCGCAGCCACCACCAGGAGCAGCAGGAGCAGCTGCAGCGGGGCCGGGCCGGACCGCCGCAGGCTGGCCATGGCGCGGGCCGAGGACGGCGGAAGGCGGCCAGAGCAAGCGCGCGGGCCTGGCCGCGCCGGGAACGGGACTAGACAGGACGGGACGCAGCTCCCGGGAGGCGGTGGGAGCGCGGGCGGCGCGGGGGCGGGACCCGGGGCAGCCCCGCCCCCTCCCCGTCTCCCCACCTCCCCCCAATCCAGCTACCCAGCCCGCGCCGGTCCCCGGCCCGCCCGGCGCCCTGCGACCCGCGCCGGCCGCGAACAAAGCGCCGGGACGGCGGCGCCGGGCGGAGGCCCGGCTGGTGGGAGGGAGGGGGCCGGACTGGGTCGGGCCAAGGTGGGTGGTGGGACTCGCAGGGCGGAGGGCGGACCGAGCGGGCGGGTGGGCGGACCCGGGGGGTGGGGGGTGCTCTCTTCTGCGGCGCGCCCCCACTGACTCCCCTCCCCCTCCCGCGCGGACGTCTCTCCCCCACCCCGCGCCCCCGCCCAGGAAATGCGGCTGCAATCGGGTTAATGCATAATCTGGAGGCGACGTGACGGGACTTCCAAGGGGCTCCAGGCTGTGCCGTGGCCAGAGCCGCGGGAAGGGGCTGCCGGGTGCTGGGACCCCGCCGTCCCTCGGGCCCTGCGGGACTGCGCCCCTCCCCTGGCGGGAGGAACCCGCTGGGGCACGACAGCCTCTTGGAAAACCGGGGCCGCAAACTCGCCGGGGCGCGGGACCCCCAGCCAGTTCGGGCGAGTAGGCGGCCCCCGCAGGCCGCGCCCCCGGCGGGCTAGGACCAATGTGGGCTGGGGGCCGTGGTGATTGGCCAGGACGGAGCGCAGACCCGCCCACCTCCCGTTCCCGGGCGAGCTGGGGCCTCGCTGCAGAGCGGAGGGCTCCCTCTACAGGCCAGCGGTGACAACGTGGGGCCGGCGGCGCACGGACAGCCACGCCCCCTCTTCAGCCCCGAGAGGAGCGCCTCTCCAGCCTGCCGGCCTGGATAACCCGGGTAAACCGAGATCCAGGGGGTACAAATGAGAGCCTAGCTTAGCTGGAGATGGAGGGAAGGGAGAGGCTACCGCTTCTGTCCCGCCAGGGCCGGGTCGCCGGCACACCTCCTCAACTCCGAGCCAGCCACAGATCGCTGAAGCAATGGAGGGTAAGTGGCAGAAGAGCCCCCCTCTGGAGGAGGACCCTACCTCCCCAGGCCCTGGTGGGAGGGTGCCACCAAGGGTGTATGCTCACACTGGCTAATTTGTCTTATGACAAAGAAGGGAGGGTAGGGACCCAGGAAATGAAACTGGAATCAGGGGAGCACCCCACCCCCACACACACACAGCTGCCTGTCTACACATATTGGTCACAGATAAGCCAGACCTAGAAGTCCCTTGGCCTAGATACAGACCCCCACAGACCAGAAAGGGGCTTCTGGGCCTCCAGCCAAATTACCCTTGCAGTCTGAAAGCTGAAGTCTGAGTGTCCTCAGAGAAGTATGTTCTGAGCGTCCACCCCCCCCACACACACACACACACACTCCCCATCTTGCCTGTGTCCAAGGCTGACTCCATCTGGCTCCTGTAGAGCTCTTGGGGAATTGGTATAGAAAGAACCATTCTATGTGGAAGCAGGTGTGTTTCCACCTATGTGGAAATAGGTGCCCCCCACCTAGGACAAGCTCTTCCGTATGAACTAGAGGAACCCCTCATCCCGGGAGGCCCCTCTCCTGCTGGCCATGGCCTCTCCATTAAGTAAAGCCCTGAAGGAAGGTGTATCTGCTGGAGAATAGTCTCCGTTTAGCAGTTTGTGGGACAGTGATGTGTGTGTTCAAGGCCCTGCCCGTACCCCTCCCTAAACCAATGCAGACTGGACAGGGCAGGCTGATGGATCCTGGAGGGCCATGAGGCCCCAGGGCCCTGGCTGGTTTGGAGGAGCCTGCTTCACAGCCCACCGAGGCAGGCTCTGGGGCCTCACCCTCTCACCATTTCCAGGGGTGCTGGTCCCAGCAGGAACCTGACCACACCTCCCCCCACCCCACCATACTGTCTGCTGACCCAGGTGTAGGGAATGGGAACCAGTTGTGCAAAGGCTGATTCTGGCTCAATCTGGAGATAGAGGTGGGCTCCAGCAGATGTGTCTCTTTTCTTTCTCTAGAAGTTAACTTCCCGAAGGTGTGGGGACATCTTCAATTTGTCCAAGGTGTGGATGGGAGTAGATCTCTATTTTGATCTCACTAGTCTTGTCCCTTAACTTGGCAACCCCAGCCTACTGACCACCCAGCGTCCCTGGGTCTCCTTATCCCACTTCCTCCTCTGTCCCTCCCTGTCCACATCAGCAGGGATGCAGAAGTGAGGGATGCTGGGGGAAGGACCAAGCAGAAGGAGCCATTTAATTTTGTCAACTTTTATTACCCATACTTGGTCAAGGACTTGGGTGGGTGGCTCTCAGCACTGCCCTCCTGGTCCTGCCCAATTCCCACCACCACCCCGCAGGCGTAAATTCATGAACACAGTGCACTGGGGTGTGAGACCATACTCCCCCAGCTGGTGCTTGTCCTCCATGGGCTTCCCTTCAAAACTCAGCCAGAACAGGTCAGCCTGCACGTGCTCCTGCTGGCACACTTGCTGCTTGAGCTCAGCCACAGTCTGTGTCAGCCAGACCTCGTAGGCGATACTGCGACCCTTATTGTTTCTCACCAGGATGCTCAGGGGGTCATTACAGTTCTTCACCACCAGCAGGACTGTGCTGCCAGGACACAGGCCCTGCCTGATGAGGGAGATCCCATCCTGCAGCACTGTGCCAGCCGGGTGGGTAGCTAGGCGCTGTTGGAACGCAGGCACGCCAGTTTTCAGGGCTATCTGCTGCTTCAGCTCTGATGCCAGCATAGAGTCCCTCAGGGGCACCAGGAACTCCTCACCTCCCAGCATCTTCACAGTCAGGTTCCCAGCCTGTGGGCATCACACAGACTCATAAACCTCACCATCAGTCCTGGAGCCTCTACATGCAGATCATTGGCCACAGGGAAAGCTGTGCTCTCCTCCCCACCCACCAGGAAAGGAACCCCAGGCACTAGAGGGAAGCAGGGAGCATTTCCAGAAGAAAGGCCCATCCCCCAGGACCATCACCTCACCTCCTCAGCCCACTAAGATGCCTTCCTGTGCCAATGCCAAGGGATCTCAGAATTCAACACTGGCAAAACACATTTTCCCAGACCCAGACCTCAATCTCAGAAGCGGCCCTGCCCCTCCCCTCATGCTTAGGGACCTGGGGGAGCTCTGAGCACCTCCACTTGCCTGGCTCCACCCTTGGAAGACCCTAGCAGTAAGATAGGAAAAGAGCCTGGTACAGAGCCCACCTGCCCCCCGCCTGTCAAACACCCCTTACCATGGCTGTAGGCTCCAGCATCAAGTCCTCCAGGGGCACAGATGGATTGGCTGCCTCTCAGCTTGCAGCTACTCTCCTGTTCAGCCCTTTTATGAACCTGAGCTGTTCACGTCAGAGGGCAGTGTTGGGGAGAGAGCCTGACCATTGGCTGAATTTAGCTTCGGTTTCAGTTTCCTTTTCCCAGGGAATGCTCCTGTGAGTAGCAGAAACAAAACAGTAATAAAGACCTGGGATTACCCACCTGCCCAGAGACTCAGGACAATGCTCTCACCCTGTGTTCATTCAGAAACCCCCGTAAGTGTCTAGCACTTCAGGTTCTTTACAAGCTACACGGAAGTCATAACAGAAACTAATGACTGGAAACATTCACTTTCCATTTACCAATTTGCAAAATTAGTAAGTTTGGAAAACATTGCTGCAATTAATTCAGAAATAACAAACAAGTGACAATCCAAACTACCCAGAGATTATCACCATTGGTTTAGGATGGTATTTCTTCAGATTGTTTTTTGTTTGTTTGTTTTAATGAAAGAAATATATCTCTTATTTTCTATAAAAATGAATTCATGAACACTATCCAGAAAGTGAAAAGGCTTTTCTCAAAATGGAAGAAAATATTTGCAAATCATAAGTCAGATAAGGATCTGGTGTCCATAACATATAAAGAACTCTTAGAACTGAACTATAAAAAATATAAACAATTCAATAAAAAATTGGGCAAATGGGGGCACCTGGGTGGCAGAGTTGGTTAAGTGGCCAACTCTGTTTTGGCTCAGGTCATGATCTCAGGGTTGTGAGATTGAGCCCCATGTCAGGCTTTGCACTCAGCCTGGAGTCTGCTCAGGTTTCTCTCTGCCTTTCCCCTGCTCTCTCTTTCTCTCAAATAAACAGATAAATAAATCTTTTTTTTTTTAATTGGGCGAGTGTTTGAATAGATCTTTCTCTGTAGAAAATACATAAATACACATGAAAAGATGCTCAACATCATTAGTCCTTAGGGAAATGTCATTAGAGAAACTTAGATCAAAATCACAATGAGATACTATGTCACACTTATTATTATAGCATGACTATAATAATATATTAGTATAATATAAAATAATAATTCAAAAAAAACAATAACAAGTGTTGATGAGGATGTAAAGAAATTGGAACCTTCATACATTGCTGATGGTAATGTAAAAATGGTGCAGCTACTGTGGAAAACAGTGTAGTCACTCCTCAAAAAGTTAAACAGGATTTTCACATGACCCAGCAACTCCATTCCTGGGTATATGTTGAAAAGAATTGAACACAGGTGTTCAGAGAAGTACTTGTACCCAAATGTTCATAGCAGCACTATTTACAACAGAAAAAAGATAGAAATTGTGGAAACAACCAAGTCCATCAACAGATGGATGCATAAACAAAATATGATACACTCTTATGATGGAATATTATTGAGCCATAAAAAGGGATGAAGTACTAATACCTGCTACCACATGAATGAATCCTGAAAACATTATGTTAAGTGAAATAAGCCAGACACAAAAGGCCACATATATCATATGATTCTATTTATATGAGATATCCACAATAGGCAAACCCATAGAGTCCAGTATTGATTGCCAGGGAATGATTGCTTTATGAATATGAGGCCTCCTTTGAGGGTGATACAATGTCTTATAACTAGATAGAGGTAATGGTTGCACAATGTTGTAAATATACTGACTCTGAGTTATGTACTTTAAAATGGTTAAATTTTTGTTATATGAATTTTACCTCAATAAAAACAAAGCCAAAGAAATTAACTCATCCTACTCTTACCATTTTGTAACCTGCTTCATTCAAAACAGTATATCATAAACATTTTTCCATATTAACAGATATTTCTATGCAAGTTTTTTTTTTAAACATTTTCTTTTTTTTTTTTTTTTCATTTATTTATGATAGTCACAGAGAGAGAGAGAGAGAGAGAGAGGCAGAGACACAGGCAGAGGGAGAAGCAGGCTCCATGCACCGGGAGCCTGACGTGGGATTCGATCCCCGGTCTCCAGGATTGCGCCCTGGGCCAAAGGCAGGCGCTAAACCGGTGCGCCACCCAGGGATCCCGCAAGTTTTTTTTTTTAATGGCTGGATATATTCCCCATGGCATAATGAATCCATTATAGTATAGAGTGGAATTTAGTTAACCAATCCCATATCATTGACTGTATCGGTTGTTCCCAAATTTTTGCTAAAATAAATAACACATAACAGACATATGTTAGCTAAAAATAAAGAAATAAAATTTAAATAAATAAGAAAGTAAATAAATAATTTTGAAATAAAGAAGCAAAGGACTGGAAAAATAAATTTCTGAATATGAATCTTGGCCATTTAACTTCCCCACCCCCAAAAAGATTTCATAGGGCTCCAAAATTATGAACACACAAAGAACAAACAGAGGGGCTTAAATGTCTTTCTTTTTATTATTATTTTTTTAAGATTATTTATTCATGAGAGACACAGAGGCAGAGACACAGGCAGAGGGAGAAGCAGGCTCCACACAGGGAGCCCGACGTAGGACTCGATCCTGGGTCTCCAGGATCACACCATGGGCCGAAGGCAGACGCTAAACTGCTGAGCCACCCAGGGATCCCATCTTTTTATTATTTTAAATGTATATCTTGACTCGTTCCTTGCATAAATAATATTGCTTTTATGAAAAGGAAACCAAAAAAAAAAAAAAAGGAAACCATAAATGTTTGTTTATTTATTTATTTATTTATTTATTTATTTTCATAAATGGTTATTGAAACAAAGAATACAGGGCAGCCTGAGTGGCTCAGAGGTTTAGCGCCACCTTCAGCCCAGGGCGTGATCCTGGAGACCTGGGATTGAGTCTCATGTTGGGCTCTCTGCGTGGAGCCTGCTTCTCCCTCTGCCTGTGTCTCTGCCTCTCTCTCTCTCTCTCTCTCTGTGTTTCTCATGAATAAATAAATAAAATCTTTTTTAAAAACGTAAGAAACAAAAAATACAGAATATGAAAATTTGCCCCTCCATATGACCATTATTAAACATGGTATTTGATGTCTTCTGATTTCTTAATACTGACATATAGTACTAGAATCTTCATTTTCTTTTAGTTACTTCATCCATGCCACCAGTTGTCTTTCTACTCTTGATAGGAAAAAGTAAATGCAAAGGCATTTACCGACAGAATCTGTCTCCATTTCCTGGGGCTGTCGTAACAAATTATCACAAATGAGGAACTTGCAACCTTAGCAAGAGGTTGAAATGCAGGGGGACTAAATGACCAATATTGTCAGCTGGTTAAAAATAATCTAATTTTATGTGGCTTACAGAAGACAGGAATCAGGGGATCCCTGGGTGGCGCAGCGGTTTGGCGCTTGCCTTTGGCCCAGGGCGCGATCCTGGAGACCCGGGATCGAATCCCACATCGGGCTCCCGGTGCATGGAGCCTGCTTCTCCCTCTGCCTGTGTCTCTGCCTCTCTCTCTCTCCCTGTGTGACTATCATAAATAAATAAAAAAAATTAAAAAAAAAAGAAGACAGGAATCATTTGAAATATAAAGATACGAGAAATTGGAAAGTAGAAGGATGGAAAGAAACATACCATATGGCTATTAACTAAAATGAAACAGATGTGACCATATCAACAACTTTAGCTTTCTGCTGTAGGCTCAAGTGGCTGGTGTCAGGATGGGCAAGTTCATGAAACCCGGGAAGGTGGTGCTGGTCCTGGCCAGCCGGATGCTACTCCGGACGCAAAGCAGTCATCGTGAAGAACATTGATGATGGCACCTCAGACTGTCCCTACAGCCATGCTCTGGTGGCCGGAATTGACCGCTATCCCCGAAAAGGGACAGCTGCCATGGGCAAGAAGAAAATCGCCAAGAGGTCAAAGATCAAGTCTTTTGTGAAAGTTTATAACTACAATCACCTCATGCACACAAGGTACTCTGTGGATATCCCCTTGGACAAAACTTGTCATCAACAAGAATGTCTTCAGAGACCCTGCTCTTAAACGCAAGGCCCGAAGAGAGGCCAAGGTCAAGTTCGAGAAGAAGTACAAGACCGGCAAGAACAAAGGTTCTTCCAGAAGCTGCTGTTTTAGATTTCTTTTGTTTCAGTCATTAAAAAAAGAAAAAAGAAAAAAACACAATTTTATTAACACATCAACAAAGAAATTTTATAAGCAAAGTGCTACAGAGACACAAAACGTCGTGTAACAATAAAAGGTTGAGTTCACTGGTAAAATAAAATAATTTTAAACTTGTATGCACCTGATAATATGGTCACAAAATACATAAATTCTAGTCACAAATATTAGCATTCCATTTATAAAATTATAACAGCCACTTATAAAGGGACCTTTGGTTAATATTTTATCTCATTTACCAACTAACTTAAACTTCCTTAAACCTTTAAAACAGCATCTAGAACATTTAATATACTTGATTTGACTTTTAAAAAAAGATTTTATTTATTTATTCATGAGAGACACAGAGAGAGAGAATCAGAGACACTGGCAGAGGGAGAAGTGGGCTCCCTACAGGGAGCCTGATGTGGGACTGGATCCCGGACCCCAGGATCACGCCCTGAGCCGAAGACAGATGCTTAACCGCTGAGCCACCCAGGCGTCCCTACTTGAGTTGAATTGATCCTTTGACTATTGAATAACCACAAAAAAAAAAAAAAAGGACATTCTTTCCAAGAATGTCCACAGTCCTTACCACTTAAACTTCGCAGAGGTACTAGAGGTACTGAGGCCTTTGGTCCCAGCTCAAAGGTCACCCCGGGGCACTATGGAACGATGGGTGTGGGCTGCCCCAGGAGGCCTCCTGATGGACAGATGTTGGAGGCCACAGGCACACCATGACTTCTGAGAAAGTAGCACAGAGGAGCACCTGAGGGGCTCAGTTGTTTGAACATCTGCGTTTGGCTCAGGTCATGATCCTGGGGTCTTGTGATCAAGCCCCTCATTGGGCTCCCAGCTCAGTGGAGAGCCTTCTCCCTCTCCCTCTGCTGCTTCCCCTGCTTTTCTTTCTTTCTCTGTCAAATAAATAAATGAAATCAGAAAGAGAGAGAGAGAGAGAGAGAGAGAAAGAAAGAAAGAAAGAAAGAAAGAAAGAAAGAAAGAAAGAGAAAGGAAAGAAAAGAAAAAGAAAAAAAAGAAAAAGAAAAAGAAAAAAGAAAAAGAAAAAGAAAAAGAAAAAGAAAAAGAAGATCCCTGGATGGCGCAGCGGTTTAGCACCTGCCTTTGGCCCAGGGCGCGATCCTGGAGACCCGGGATCGAATCCCACGTTGGGCTCCCGGTGCATGGAGCCTGCTTCTCCCTCTGCCTGCTTCTCCCTCTGCCTGTGTCTCTGCCTCTCTCGCTCTCTCTGTGACTATCATAAATAAATTTAAAAATTAAAAAAAAAAAAAGAAGAGAAAGGAAGAAATAACTTCTTGTTAGTATGGCTGACCAGGAAAAATATCATCAGAGAGCCTGGGGGGTGTGGGGGTGGCAGCAAATTTCTTAAGGAAGGTTTATTGTTGAAATCTAATTAGCTGTAAATATGTGCCAGCTGGGCTCATTAAGTTGGCAGCCCCTTCCTTTCCGTGTTTTCTGAGGGAGAAGTGTTGCTCTGTTCCTCCCACCCAGCACTAGGAAGGTTGAGCACCCCCAACCTGGGCCACAGTCTCACTGTCCTGGACCCCAGAGCTTCTCAGGCCAGACCCTCACTACCTGCCTGGTGGGCACATCCCTCTCCTAGCCACAGTCCTTTGTGATGGATGTCTAGGGAATGCAGGACTCAGTGCAGGACAAATAGGCTGCTGTCCCCACACTGACTGGCAGGCTTAGAGGGCCATTCAAACAGCCCCCTGTCTGGTTATCCCCAAAACAGACTCTGGGCTGTAGGGCTTGGCCCTCAAGGAAGTCAGGAGGTAGTCTTCACATGAGAAAGATTCTTTTTGCTGCAGGGATGGCTTATAGGGAAGGAAAGGAGAAGGCAGACCTAAGATGGGAGGGTTGTTCTCTTTTTTTAAAGATTTTTTTTCTTTTTTAAGTAACCTCTGCACCCAATGTGGGGCTCCAACTCATGACCCTGAGATCAAGAGTCACACACTTCTCTGACACAGCCAGTCAGATGTCCCCTGGAGGTCTATTCTAACCTGGGGGAGGCAGCAAGTTGGAGCTGTGGTATGGGAGGAGCAAGGTAGGGGGCACTCAACTTGGTTCAAACCCACAGGACCTGGTGACAGCAAGGAAGGAGCACAGCTGGATTCTGGCCCATGTGGCCCCTGTGCTAAGGCTGCCAGTGGCTGAAGGGCCAGGCACATCCCATAATCCTGTGTGGTTACCTGTCTGTTGGACAGGTCTTCTGAGTTCAGGCCCACACGAGAACAGCCTGGAGTCTGCAGTGTGGAGACCCAGGGCCAGTTGTGCTGGAGGACTCCCAAATGTCCCTTGCCACTAAATGGCACTTTCATCTTTTCATCCCAGATGCAGCAGGGAAGTTACAGGCACCTGACACACCCAAGGCTAAAGCTGAAAGACACAAAACAGAGAAAATCTAATGGGATGCATCTGCAGACCCCACCTGCTCTGCCCACCCTTTGAGGGGAGAGGAAGAGGTGGGGAGGGGAAGAGAAGGAAGGATCAGTTCCTTATCCTCCCTTTCTGCAGGACTTACCCCTGGACACAAAGCCCTGACACTTCATGAAGTCCAGAGCCCCTAGCTTGAGCCACACCTGACAATCTCTCACCACACCAGGTTGGGATCTGGGCCTTGGGGCCAAAGTGGGGAGGAGGAGACTCACGTAGGAAGGTTGGGGGAGAGGCTTCTACTGCCAGATGGAGAGGAAGAGCCTACCAGTCCCCAGTGTTAAGAATATTATCCCAAACTTGGAAATTGGGCACAAGGAGCCTTCCCATCCTTGAAGGTCTCCCTGGAGGTACCTTTGCTGATATTCTTGAAGTTACAGGTTAATGTGGTGTAGACATCTATCCTACCAGACGTAGAGGACTTCTATCCTGGAGAAACATGATCTTGCTGCCTCATATGGCATCTGACCTGTACTCCCTCAAAGCCTCTTGGAACCTGCTGGTTTTCCCATTGGTGAGCTAAACAAAACACTCGACATGTGCTCACTCTGGATTTTTTTGGAAGTCATGTTTTTTTGCCTTGAAAATCATATTTTGATATGAGATATTGGAATATATGCCTCCATTGCTCAGATCTTGGTAGGATGCTGTCACCATTGATTTTGGGAAAAGATGGTATCATTATCTGGATATTGGAGAGGTGCCATCTTTGTTATTCATTCATTTGGCTAACATGTCTTTACAGAGTACACACTTTGTGCCAGGTACTACTCCTGGACAAAATGGAGTTCACATTCTAGTGTAGTGGACAGACATTGGTATAAGTAGGTACAGAAGTCATGTGTTGCAGGGTGCCCAGCTGGCTCAATTGGTATAGCGTGCAACTCTCAATCTCAGGGTTGTAAGTTTGAGCCCCATGTTGGGTATAAAGATTACTTAAAAATAAAGTCTAAACCAAAAAAAAAAAAAAAAAGAAAGAAAGGCATATGTTGCCAGGGATAAGTACAAAGAAGAAAAGAGCAGGAAAGGGGGATGTAAGTCCTAAAGAATCCCAGGCAGAGGCCAGGGTGCTGCAAAACCCTGGGGCAGGAGTGTGTCTACACATGCGGGAGGCAGTAAGGCTGGTGAGTGGATGCGGAGAAGCAGGGCATGGAGATGGCCACTGGAGACACTATGCATTCCCCCAGGAGGGGCTGACCTGATTTTGCTCAGGCCTAACAGGATCATCAGGACAGTTGCATGAAGTAGAAGACCTCAGGTCAGGAAGGGAGCTGGAGATCAATTAGGAGCTTCTCTGAAAATCCAGAGAAAATGTGGTGTTGGTGTGGAGTCAGTGGCAGGAGAGGTATTGGATATATCAGGGAGCTAGAGCTGTAGTAGGGCCTGATAGGCCAGGGTGGAGAGTGGACTCCTAGTGTCAAGGGTGGCAGCAGAATGCTGGTCTGAGGAGTCCAAGAAAGATGTAGGGGAGGCAAGGGGCTTCAGTCAGGCCCAGACACCAGGCAGAGACTGCCCCATTTGTCTAAACAGAAAAGTTAGTATAACAACTTGTTCACCAGGTGTCAGAGGGGGGAAAGTCATAGGAGAACATGGGGACACTACAGTGGGGCAGGAGGTTGGGCAGCAGAGAAGAGGCTAGGGCTATAGAGGGTAGAGGTGGGACAAAAGTGGTCCAGAGGGAGGTTGGCCAACCCTACTCATGCCTCTGTGGTCAGGACCTCCTGGTGGTGGGAGGGAGGGGAAGACTCCAGGGTGGGTGTGAAACTGAGATCCACAGTCAAAACCCAATACTATAGGACTCAGGAACTTGGTTATAGACATATTGCACCTGAAATGTCTGTTAGATTTAAAATCCGGTGAGGGATATGGCCTGCGGTTCATGGATAAGTCCAGACTGGGGTTACCATTTGGGATGTCATTAGCAGGAGACTGTGTGAGGCATGCAAGGGAGTGGGTACAGAGAGGGTAAGGAGTCATGCAGAAATCAGAAAGGCAGAAGGAGTGGCAGTGAGGCGGAGGGCAATCAGGGGTTGATATGGCTAAGAAGCCAGAGAGGGATGTGTAGCCACCCTAGTCACTACTGGATCAGCCGCAGGGACATCCTGGTGACCTTGCCGAGCTTGGTCTCCACAGTCTTGGGGCAGACTGAGAGAGTTTGAGAAAGCAGAGGAGAGGAACTGGATTCACACGGTAGATGGTTGTCCCAGGAGCTTCGCCATAGAGAAGCAGCAGTAGGTGGAGAGTGAAGTGGGGACCTGATAAGTTGGTGTTGTGTTGTGCTTTTCTAACATAAGCGGCATAATGGGAACAGACTCACAGGGAGAGGAACTGAGGATGCAGAGAGAGGGGAGGGTGCCAGCTACCTGCCTAGTGCAGAGCACAGGGGCTCAACCAGGGGACATTATGTTCTGCAGGCCTCTACATCCTTGGCTTCATGTCAGGTGAGACCAGGATAGGGGAGAGGCACTGTGGGCCCAAGGAGGACCACCAGTGTGCTAAGAGCACATTGGGGAGTGGCCAGGGGATGTGAGGTGCCTGGGCAGCATCAGGGCCACCTGAGGCTCATGGTCCAGAATGCAAGGCAAGGATGATCAGTGGTTTGGAGCATCTCTGGCCACATGCAGCTGCAGGATGTCAGAAGGTTCATGTGACTGACAGAGAAACATGGCCACGGCATGTTATTCTTGAATCTGGCTGGTCTTGTTTCAGCTGATGCAATGTCTCAGAAGTTTCACTGTGTGAGTTCTGGAGCTCAGGCCTCAAGAGACCCCGAGTGTCCACTTCACCCTTCTGAAATGTTAACCAAGCCAAATGAGGAAGCTGGTCCAGCTTGGGCAGGATGGGGCCACGTGGCAGAGAGCCAGAAGTCCGGAGACCGCAACTCTAGTGTCCATATGTGGTGCCACTTCCCTCCTGGCAGGCCAGCGGACAACTGACAGCAGGTGCATGAGGAAGGCCCCAAGGAAGCCACAGCACCACCCAGATCCTACAACTGTGCAAAGGAACAGGCAGAGGACTATGAAGCCACAAAGATAGCTGGGATTTAACCCAGGCGGTGGTTTGGCCTAAAGAATATGATGAAGCAACAGGAGGGAGCAAGGGTTAGGGAGCAGGCCCCATGGCTGGCCAGATAAGGTTCTCTTGATACAGAGGGGAAAGGATGTCAGAGGATGAGGAAGCACCAGCTTGGGTCTTATCCAGGGACTGCCAATCTTAGCAGGGCTGAAGGAGAGTGGGAGACACGAACTGTGAGGCTGTGAAGTCAGCAGGGAATGTGATGCTTGAGGTTAGCCCGGGGAAGGGTTGCATTCACGAGAAGGACCCTGGCCAGGGAAGTGAGGGGCCAAGTGGGGAGGTAAAAGGACTGCTGAAGGGGAGGACGTCCAGAAGGTTGGAGAATCATCTTTGTGGATTTTGAAATTACCAAGAACCGTGGCAGGAGTGCTTGGGGAAAGTGACAGAGGATCGGGAATAAAACACATAGGGGGGACACCTGGGTGCCTCAGCGGTTGAACGCCTGCCCTTGGTGCAGGGCGTGATCCTGGAGTCCCAGGATCGAGTCCTGCATCAGGTTCCCTGAGCGGAGACTGCTTCTCCCTCTGCCTGTGTCTCTGCCTCTCTGTGTCTCCATGAATAAATAAACAGAATCTTAAAAAAACAAAACAAAACGAAACAAAACACAAAGGGATTGAGAGAAGCCCCAGGGGCAGAGACAACTTCAGCAAGGTGAGATGTGACGATACAAGGTTGACAGCTGGGGCTTTTGTGGTAGAGAAGAGAGTGGTCTGGAAGTTACACAGAGGAAGGGCAAGGAAGCTCACCTCTCTCCAGGTGTAGTGGTCCAAGAAGAGGGAGCAGCACCCCTAGGAGCCATCCCACACAGACAGGGGTTGGGAGAAATTTCACCACTTCCCAAGGTGGAGAGATATGACTTCCCGGATCTGGAAAGGTGTCAACACTCAGATTTTGGAGAAAGATATTAATAACGCCCAGACCATGGGGAAGATGCTATCACTCACCATGTGTTGGGCGGGGGGTGCCCTGCCCACTCTTCAGGTAGCTGAGGGAAAGTGTGTCAGTTCCATGGCCTGTAAGGGTGGAAGATGCCCCTTTGGCCAAGAAGATGAGGACCATCCTGGAAACTGAAACCTCATCATCAGCAAGCTGTGCTCCTGGCCTCTGCCTGGGTCCTGGGTATTTGTTTCCCTCGTTGATATCTTGCATCCTGGATCCATCAGCCCTGACCTTTGTCACTTGCTGGATTCTGGCAAACAGTGACTCAGCCCCCAGCTCCCACTTTGCAGCAGAGAACCAACAACAGTCCTAGCTTAGTCACTTGACAGCTCTGGCCCCAGTTGCCTGAGTCGATGGGCTGCTGCCTCTTGGCAGGAGAGGAGGTAGCAGACTCTAAGGAGGGTACATGGGAAGACAGGAGCAGATGGTGGCCTATGGTATCTCCTATGTTCTGGAATCCATGTGCCAAAGGAATGTGAGGGGCAGGGTGTAAATGCAGGTGCCATCTTCCTGTCAGAGGTTGGGAGGCAGGATGCACACAAACAGCATTTTACAGGCTCTCAAGTGACACTGGCTGAATGTTGTCATAGGGAATGCTGTTATGGTGGCCGATGTGAGACCTCCTCCCCCATAAGGCTAGAGCCCCCTGTCTGGCCTAGAAGATATCTCCATCTTTCCTCACAAACTCCCCCACTGACTTTCCTGCTTTGCTCCCCACCCTCTGGCCATCAGTGGGCCCTGCGGACGTCCCCTGAACCATCAGCCATCTGGGGTGTGGCCCACTCAGGCCTGGGTCCAGGAAAACAGACAGCTGGCCTTTGATGGCTTCCAAGAAGCATTCATCAGACAGAAAGCCAGGGTTCAAAGGCCCTGTAAATGCAGGAGAAAATAAGGAATAAGGACAGGGAAGGAGGAGTGGGTGGAAAAAGCCACTGTCCTGGGTTTAGGCCTTGGTTCATCCCAGGTAGTCCAGTTACTACTGCTCTGAAACAACTGACCCTGAAATGTCATAGTAAACAACTGTCCTACTCTGGGAACCAAGAATTGGAACAGAGCACACAGGGGCAGCTGATCAGATGTGAAATAGGTGGCATGGCAACTTCAGGTTAGGATCATTTGGAGGTATTTCGCTCATGTGTTTGGCAGCTGAGACTGACCACTGGGCTGCTGGCTGTGACACCTACACAAGGCCTTTCCATGGGACCTCTCCTTGTGGCCTGTCCATGAGGCCAGCTGGTGCTTCCTTACAGAGGCAGTCTGTGGGACAAGGGCCTAGAGGGTCATGACCAGACAGATAATGGGGATGTAGGTGATGAGGACATTGGGAAAGCATACCATGCTCTGGCCTAGAGAGGGCTCCTTGCTGGGAAGGCCAAGATACAGGCCCCTGGACACCCTGGGTGGAGGGCTTCTTTCCTTCTCTGGCAGGCCTCTGAGGATGAGCCGAGGAGGTGCTCAGAGTGTGGAGAGCATTGGGAGGCATATCTTCCCTCTGTTCCCACCTGCTTCTCTGGGGCAGTTGCAGGGCAGCTGACACGTCCCCCGTTCTCACTGCATGCTGGGTACCTTTAAAGTAGGCTCTCGTTTATCTTACCAATAATCCTAGGATAAATAGAAAGGTGACCCATTTTACAGGTGAGGAAGCAGGTACAGGAAGGTAAATCAGCCCATCTAACAACTAGTGAGGGAAAGAATGGGCAAGAACGTCGCTGCCAGGCCTCTCCTTCCAGTCTGGCCGCCTGCCAGAACCCACCTGGCCCAGCGGCTGCGCCCCGACCACTCCCAAGAGGAGGAGGAGGCGCCGGTGGCCACTGGGGGCGCTCGCGGGCTCCCGGCCTCTGCAATCCCTGCGACCTCCTAGACTGCAGGACTGGTTCCAGCTTGCGCCCCGCCGAAAAGCGCTCCCAGGGCTTTTTGGGCTCCGGTGGCAGCTCTTCAGATTCCTGCCTGACCCCAACGGCTTTCCAACGCCCCCTCCACTCCCGTACGCTCCTCTGGGCGGGAAAGGGGAACCGGTAGCCTCATCTAGGTGCCTGTGCAGAAGCGATCGCAGGCAGGTAGCGGAGCGGGGCAGGGCGAGGGCATCGGTGGAGGGCAGGTGGAGGGCAGTCCTCCACAAGGACTTTGCTTGACCCTAGACTACAGTCACCCTCGGAAAGGAAAAGTGGCTTCTGGATGGGGGCCCAGAGTGGGACCCGGAAATGGGTGTTGGGGCAAGGTCCAGCCGTGGACACTCACTATGGAGACCCACAGCAGTCGAGCTGACCTGACCTGACCCTTCCAGGCTCGCCATCGGCTCACTCCATTGCTCAGAAAAGCTCCCCCCGCCCCAGGCTCTCCCACAGCCCTCCCGGGGCCCAAAGCCTCCAGGTCCCCGTGCCTCTGCCTGTCCCTTCCCCTCCTCCCTCAGCCCCTGGGGTCCCTTCCCCATCCTGGGGGCGCCATGCCCTCCCCCTGAGGCTCTGCAGAGCTGCCGTCTCCCTAGAGGATTCCATCTCAGAGGAGACTTCCCCACCACCCAGTCAAAAGAAGGGTTTCCTCTCTCCCAGCAGCCGATCCATTTCTTTCCATCGCTTACAACGGAATGATTATTTCGCTCGGCAATTCCTCCAGCACCAGATTAGAAGCCCCAGCACCTGGCCAGCCCCACTGTGGGACTCCAGAAACGTCTATGGGAAACCACACTGCTGCCAGGCGACAGTGGACTGTGGACTGTTAGTATGCAAAGACTATGGCCCTGCAACCTAATTCAAAATGAAAACAATATCGAACAGGAAAATAACATAGTCCTGTTTCTCTCACTGTGCCACTTTGAAAGAAACAGATATTAAGAGTTGCTCCTCGGGGTCCCTGGGTGGCGCAGCGGTTTGGCGCCTGCCTTTGGCCCAGGGCGCGATCCTGGAGACCCGGGATCGAATCCCACATTGGGCTCCCGGTGCATGGAGCCTGCTTCTCCCTCAGCCTGTGTCTCTGCCTCTCTTTCTCTCTGTGACTATCATAAATAAATAAAAATTGAAAAAAAATATTAAAAAAAAAAGAGTTGCTCCTCATTTTTTTGTGAGCCCTCCTTCGCTGGTGCTTAGCCTACTGTTGAGTAATCTAAAAGAGTGTGACATTACCAGCCCGGTGACATTACCTCATCTGGCTTGTGTGATCACTGACCTTCAGCCTGAGATATCGCCTCATTATCTGGTGGCCAGTGACATCTTCCAGCCTGATTGGTGACATCACTCCAACCTGTCCAGCAATATCACCCTCAACGGTTCTATGCCATAACGCACTTGTCCTGCGACTCCCTGGCTGCCTCAAGACTGTAGCCAGCCGGTCTCTCTCCTGCCCCGGGTCCGGTGTGCCACGTTCACCATGTCACACGCCTGGGGTAGGTGTGCAGGCAGTGGGGGTCCCGTGAGGCTGTTCAGAGCCCCTCGGCCCCGGACGGGAACCCGGGATGGCGAGGGAGAACGGAAGAGGCGCGTGGGCCGAGGCTCGCCTACTCCTCCGGGGCCTGGCCCACCTCCCCTGGCGCGTTCTCCTTTCAGATTTCCCGCGCCGCCCTCCGCGAACTCCGCGCCCTCCTCCCATCCCGGGCCTCGCTCGGCCTGAAGGAGCGCCTCGCGACTCCGCCCCGCCAGGGAGGTCCGCTGCCCGGAGCGGTCGGAAGGGGCCCGGTCCGGGCGCCCAGGTCGAGCGGCGGCAGCGGAGGAGGGGGCGCGGCGATTTTCCCGCTTCATCCCCGCGCAGCTGGAGGCTTTTGTCGCGCGCTGGATCGCTGGGCGGGGAGCCGGGGCGGGGCTGACATTGGGCGGGGGCGGCGGCCGGGGCGGGGGGGGCGGCAGGCGGGTGGAGCGCAGCCTCTCATTGGCTGGTGAGAGTGTGGGAAAGAATGCCGAGCCCGGTTCACACAGCCGGCGGCCGCGCTGCCTTAAATAGCCGAGCGGCTGGCAAGTGTGCGCGCGGGCCTGCAGCCTGAGACCCGAGCGAGGGGAGCGTGGGACGCCGCGCGCCCGCCCGCCGCCGGCGGTGCACCCCGCCCGGCCCCGGAGGCGCACCATGCCTGCGGACACCCCAGGGAAGCCGAGGGCCTCGCCGCTGGCAGGAGCGCCGGCCAGCGCTAGCCGAACCCCGAATAAGCCCCGGAGTGCGGCGGAGCACCGAAAGGTGGGGACCCGGCGGGGCGGGGCGGGGGGGTGGGGGCGTGGGGTGGGGCGGATGGACGCGGGACTCAGCCACAGCCCGATCCACAGTCCTCCAAGCCGGTCATGGAGAAGCGGCGCCGAGCGCGCATCAACGAAAGCCTCGCGCAGCTCAAGACCCTCATCCTGGACGCTTTCAGGAAGGATGTAAGTCGGGGTCGGGAGGGGAGGTCGAGGGGCGGAGGTGCGGACCCGCAAGTCTTGGCGCTCTACTGGCTTGCAAGCCGCCCACCACCGCCCTCCCCCCAGAGCTCCCGCCATTCGAAGCTGGAGAAAGCAGACATCCTGGAGATGACCGTGAGGCACTTGCAGAGCCTGCGGCGAGTGCAGGTGACAGGTGAGGCGCGGGCAGCAGCGGCGTGTGGGAGGAGGTGGCCGGGAGGCGCCCCCCGGACCGCCGCGGCGGGAACCGACCGCCTGTCCCCTGCCGCCCCGCAGCCGCGCTCAGCGCCGACCCCGCGGTCCTGGGCAAGTACCGCGCCGGCTTCAACGAGTGTCTCGCGGAGGTGAATCGCTTCTTGGCCGGCTGCGAGGGCGTCCCGGCCGAAGTGCGCTCTCGCCTGCTCGGCCACCTGGCGGCCTGCCTGGGCCAGTTGGGGCCCTCGCGCCGCCCCGCCCCGACACCCCCCGCTGCAGAGGCCCGCGCGCCCGAGGTCTACACGGCTTGCCCGCCGCTCCCGGCTTTCGACGGCCCCTTCCCCCTGCTGCGCCCCGGGTACGCCTTCGCGCTGCGGCTCCCGCCGGGCCTGACCGGGACGCCCCCCACCGTCCCTAGGGCGGGGCTGCAGAACCGGGGCGCGCCCTGGAGGCCTTGGCTGCGCTGAGGCTGCACACGGTTCTGGGGCCGTGGCCCTTGCTGAGAGCGTGCCTGAGAATATTTGTTTCCAGAGGCCGCGTGGAGGGAGCTTTGATCTTTTCTTTGTGAAGACTCTAGGCTGGCGTTTCTTTCAGCCCTTAGTTCTGGGGCTCTGCTGGTTACTTTGCGCCAGACTTCTGGGGCAGGACTGCGGGTGGCCCTTCCCCCAGGCTCTGTACCCTGCCTTTCCTCTACCCCAAGGCTTGGCCGATGTGCCTGCCTCTGTGGAGGAGCCAGCGACCCTCCTGGAAGCACTAGGAATGTGAGAAGCCACTGAGGAGGCCCAGGAAAACGACAACTAGTCATCACATTTTCTGGAATGTATCCCAATGTCAGAAAGCAGTCTTGGCGGCATCATTGGGCAAGGTTGGTTTGTTTGTGTTTTAAAGTACTTTACCCTACTCTCACTCCTGTGGACCTTAGAAGGTGGAAACATTGTCACTTCTTGTTCTGGGCTGCTGAGCTGTGGGGAGAGGTGATCATGGCCTGAAGCTTCTGGCTTGGTGCACTGGTTCTGGCTTGGTCCACTTCCTACTTTGTTCTTATGGTTCAACAAAAAGCTGCCTGGACTGAGCCTGCCCCAGGCCAATGTGCACGGAAAAGCCAGCAGGAGAGACTGGCTGAGTCCTGAGGACAGGGAACTGGGGCAAGACTGGCCAAGAGCACTTAATGTCAGGGCTTGTGTGTGGGGGTACTGTCCCACCAGAGTCCAGTCCTGCTGTGTACCCTGGGAGGGGAGGTCTCCTTGATAGTGGGAAAAGACTGGAGGGTGGTCCTGCGCATGCCTCTGTCCTGAGCACCTGCTGTGTGTCAGCCCTACAGTCCCGGGCAGTAGTGCTGGGCAGCATTGGACATCAGCCCTGGAGTCACTGTCCCAGATCACAGGTCTCCCTCAGCTGCTGCTGGGGGCTATGCTCCAGTTGCAATGAGGGGGTGATCTGAGTCATACAAGTTCAGACTGGAGTGTCTCACCCTGAGCCCATCAGAGGTTGAGCCAAGATTCATTTCCCTACTGCAGCTAAGTTCATCAGATGGTAGCCTGCTGCCTACCTGGCCAGGGCCCATCAAGGAGAAAGAGGGTGAGTCACTGCTAGAGGTTAGCTTCTCCTCCAGTGGCTTCCATGGTTGTGTTAGAGGCAGGATTCACCTGGGCCCTCCCGCATTTAGCCATGCTCACCTGGCAGAGATCTCCAGGTCCCTGCCAAGCCATCACTCTTGGCCCTCTGATCTCCTTGCCCATCTTCCCAAGAGTCCAGGGCCTTGGTCAGTGGTCCTAAATGGTGGCAGTTGCTGGGCCAGGTACTATATCCTTGGACTTTTATACACTCAGTGATCCTGGCCCTAGGGGAGCTTCAGAGTAGTCTCTCCTTCTTCAGAGCTGTGGCACTAGCAGGACTGTCCAGGAGGAATAGTTGATTAGGCCTAGAAAGCTCTCTTGGGCAGGAGACCAGCACAGGGTCCATTGCTGAAGCTGGAAGCTCAGTTTGGTTGAGGGAGGAGAGCTGCTGAGGGTCTCAGGGCAGAAGCTTGGGGGAGGGGTGTGGCACTTTGGGATGTGAAGCCTGATGGGTGATTAGGGGGGTGGTTAGGGTCTGTACAAAGTGGGCCCCTCACATCCTGCAGGAAAAAGAGGGATCTTCCTACCTGTGTGGCCACCTGGGGAAATCACCTGGAACTTGGGCCATCATGCTCTCATTACTCCCATGAGAGGGCAGCAGGAACTTGGCCTCCTGGCCCCCACCCACCCATACCTCTTACTTCCTACTTCTGATCCTCTCAACACTGTGGCCAAAGGGAGCTGTGCCATGAGGACCCTCAAGGACCTCTCAGGCTCTGTGGGGGACCACACACAGTCCCACAGACAGGCAAGCTCCCCGGTGCTCTGTCCTTTTGAATCAGCCTCCCTGCTGGTGCTGTCTCCTTACTTTCCCCCTGGAGGCAGCCACTGTGGGCTCCAGAGGCTAAGGCCGTATCTGTGTCACTCCCTTTGTTCCTAGCACCTGCTTGGGACACTTAAGTTCATAGTGACCTGATTGATTAAATGAAAGTCAGAGTCTGGAGGTTTGGGAGAGTTTTTGAAGTATAGTTGACATACAGTGTTGTATTGATTTCAGGTGTACAAGGTAGTGATTCGACCGTTGCGTACATTAGACAGTGCTCATCACCATGAGTAGTCACCATCTGTTAGGGCACAAAGTTATTGTATTACTGACCATATACCCTATTTCTCATCTTTGTGACTTATTTATTATATACCAGGAAGTTTCTACCTCCTAATTCCCTTTTGCCTGTTTCACCCACCACCACCCCCCCCCCTTCACCTTTCCTCTGAGAACCACCAGTTTGTTTTCTGTATTTAGGAGTATTTTTTTAAAGATTTTATTTTTAAGTAAACTCTACATCCAGCATGGGGCTTGAGCTCACAACTCCAAGATCAGGGATTGTATGCTCAACCGACTAAGTCAGCCACGCACCCCAAGACTCTATTTTTTGTTTGTTCATTTGTCTTGTTTTATAGATTCCACATATTAAGTAAAAACATACAGTATTTATCTTTTTCCGTCTGAATTATTATTTCACTTAGTGTAATATCTTCTAGGTCTATCCATGTTGTTATAAATGGCAAGATTTCCTTCTTTTTTAAGACTGAGAACGGTGTCGATCTTGCTTCCATCAGAGAGGTCTAAGGACACACAGCTCAAGCTGAAGCTGGCTTCCTCCCCAGGCCACTTCTTGCCTCCAGCTGTGGAAGGGCCCCCACCCTGACCCACACTCAGCCTGGACACCTGCCCAATCCAGCAGACCTCCTCAAGTGCTTTTGTACAGGCCTCAGTGGGGGGAGTTAGGGCCTAATATGTAGAGTAATTGCCCTCACACCAGGGGTTCTCCTTTCTACCCTCCCGCTCTTCCACCCATTTCCTACCCACCTACCCCCTTCACTGCCCTTAGATGGGCTTCTGGTTACTCCCCTATCCCTGACCTCCCACCCACCCACCCAGCTATTTTTATCTTGGCTTTTGTCTTGCAGACATTTCCTGCTGAATAATAAATGAAGCACCTTCCCCAGGCTCTGTAGTGGGGGTGGGGGAGGAATCAGGACCTCCTCCTGAGGAGAAGAAGGCTAGAAGGCCTGCCCATCATTTCCCCTCCACCAGTAGGTGGAGTCTCATTCAATACGTGGGGTCTCCTTCCAGCCCAGTTCCTGGCAGTCGGAGAGTGGGTAAATGTTTGCTAAATTCATGTGCATGGTCAGCAGTACTGCCTGCCTCTGTGGGTGTGGGAGCCTTGTGTGTCTGGGTCCCATCTGCCTGTGGGGCCAGGGCTTGGGACCAAACAATGACAGCAAATCATGGGGGTTTGAAATTTAGAGAAAGAATCAGTCTCTGTGGTGACAGAAGTTGGCCCATGAAACTGCAGTCAGTTGGAAATTTGGAGTGGTGGAGGGGCAGGGCTGTTTGAGCCCTGGCTTCTGAGAGGTGAGGCCTTAGTTCCCCCCACCAAATCAGTGGTCCCCTGATTATCTCCAGGCCCCAGCAGCCTCTTCCCATCACCTGGCAAGCTTTCCAGGGCAGGAAGTTGAGCCTACAGGATCCCACAGCTGTGCCTGGCTGCTCTGTCTCAGCTTCCTAGAGCCCTAGGGACTAGATCTATCCTGGGATGTACTATGGGCAAGAAAATAGGCCCTGGGGTTGGCAGCTTCCTAGAAGGCCACCAGCAATCCCCCTCCTGGTTTGTAGGCTTGTGGATGTGTTGAGAGGTTGACTCACATGATCAATAGGGCCCTGCAGAAGCCATGTGATGTCTCTTTAATGTTAGTTTGCAAGTCCATCTTATTCTGTCTCTTTCTGTCACATCATTCACTCTGGGGGAGGCCAGCTGTCCTTGACTATGAAGAGGCCAACTGAGTGTGGACCTGAGTGAGAGTGAGTTTAGAAGTAGATTCTCCAACTCCTTGAGCCTTTGGAGGAGACCCCAGCCACTGTCAACATCTTGACAGCAACTTCAGGAGAAATCGAGCCAGAACCACCCAGCTGAGCAGCTCCTGAATTTCTCTCTCAGAAACTGTGTGAGATGGGGGATCCCTGGGTGGCGCAGCGGTTTAGCGCCTGCCTTTGGCCCAGGGGGTGATCCTGGAGACCTGGGATCGAATCCCACGTCAGGCTCCCGGTGCATGGAGCCTGCTTCTCCCTCTGCCTCTCTCTCTCTCTCTCTCTCTCTCTCATGTGACTATCATAAATAAATAAAAATTAAAAAAAAAAGAAACTGTGTGAGATGATAAATGCTTGTCATTTTAAGCTGCTAAACTGTAGATTAATTTGCTATGCAATAAATAAGTTGTATGTAAAACTTAAATAACAATAGCAATAAACAACTGTGTACCCACAGTCACCCAACAGTCACCCCCACCTGCCCACCTAACAACGGGGTTGTAGAAGAGGTTGGGTGGGGGTAGGACTGGACTCTTGGGGCTTGCTAGGAAACTGCTTCCAGGTCAAAGTCAGGCCCATCCACTCTCCGTTTATGATAATAGTTGCAGGGACTACAGACCCTAGTCTAGGGCCCTGCCATGGTGCTGACCAGTCACAGTCCAGGTCCACCCCTGAGGGACCCAGGCAGAGCCAGGGGTCATTTCTGTGGCAGTAACTGATAGGGCACCCTGGATCAGAGCATGGGGTTGTGGAGTCACGGGCTCCAGGTTTCCAACAAGAACAGGTGTGAGAGAAGCTTCCTGCCGAGAGCCATAGTACCACTACTGTGGGTGGGCCTGGCCTCACCTGGCCCTGTCATCCATAGCAGAGACACTGAAACTCCTGGGCCACACTGCCCTGCTCCCTGATGGGGTGCATCAACTCTTAATGCAGCCTGGTAACCATGCTTATCAAAAAGTACATGTCTGCTGCTACCTCAAAGGTGTCTCCTCCTGGTGTCCCACCAGACCCCAACATCCACCTGAGGGTTTTGGGTTCAACACCTGGGCCTCTACAGTGTGGAGTGAGGAGTCCCAATGCCTGTGTGGGGAGGTAGGGGCTCAGCACGAGGAGATGGTTAGTGTTGGCAGCTCAAAGCCCTAAGCTTGGCCCTCATCAACCCCTGACCTGACTGTGAGGGAGGTGCACACACCTGAGCCAGCAGGGCCATCCCACCTCTTTCCCTCCCATCCTTACCCACCTAGTGGACTGGCAGGGGGAGCCTTCCTGGAGCTGCTTGTCCCAGCCAGAGGCTAGTGGAGAGCAGGGCCTCTCCAGCCCTACCCCTCCCCTCACTGAAGGTCCCCCAGCACCCCTTGCCAATTTAGCACAGTGAGGGAGAGAGGTCAGCAGCCCCTGGGTATAGGGAGGGGACACCATCCCACTCTCACCTCCCAACTTCCGAGCTGACCTGATAGCTGACCTGACCTGAATGCTGACCTGACCGCTGCCTGCACTAAACAGTCACACCCAGAGGGCTGGGGGCTGATTTGGCTCCTGACCCTCCCCTCTCATTGTTCAAGGCCCCAGGCCCTGTGATGCCACTGACCTCAGCTCTCCTGCCAGCCTGGGGTCAGGAAAGTGTTATATGAGCTCCAGCTGAGCTGCTTTCTGCACATTCAAAGACTGGCTCTGGGCAGCCCCCATGGTTCAGCAGTTTAGTGCCACCTTCAGTCCGGGGCGTGATCCTGGAGACCCAGGATCCTGGAGTCCCTGCATGGAGCCTGCTCCTCCCTCTGCCTGTGTCTCTGCCTCTCTCTCTCTCTCTCTGTCTCTCATGAATAAATAAATAAAATCTTTGGGATCCCTGGGTGGTGCAGCGGTTTAGCGCCTGCCTTTGGCCCAGGGCATGATCCTGGAGATCTGGGATCGAATCCCACGTCGGGCTCCCGGTGCATGGAGCCTGCTTCTCCATCTGCCTATGTCTCTGCCTCTCTCTCTCTGTGTGACTATCATAAATAAATAAAAATTAAAAATAAAAATTAAAAATATAAATAAATAAATAAATAAATAAATAAATAAATAAATAAATAAATATCTTTAAAAACAAAACAAAACAAAAAAACCCACAAAGACTAGCTCTGGTGGAACAGGCCATCATCCAGTGGTGTGAGCAAGCAATTTCCTTCTCCAGTTCAGCTTTAGGAAAAGAGTTCCGTGAATGTGTCTCTAGAGATTTGGTTTGCAAAATTGAGAGGTATGAGTCCCATCCCAGAATCTGAGCTGACTAGTCTGCTCACTTAGAGCTGGTGATATTTGGTCAGACTTTTCCTGAGCAAAGGCCAGGTGCCCTAGACTGACCAGCTCCCCCCAAGGTGATGGCATTAGGAAATGGAGCGTTTTGGAGGTGAACTGCTCACAAGGGTAGAGCCCTCAGTAAGGAGAGTAGATTGAGGTCCATATAAAAGGTCCAGTGGATTGAGGGCATGGGAGCTCGCACTCACTCTGCCAGGTAACGAAACAGAGGGCAGCAATCCACAACTATGAAGGGGCCCTCACAAAATCAGCCTGTTGGCACCCTGATCTCGGACTTCGGCCTCCAGAACTGTGAGGGCCAGCGTATGTTTCTGTTGTTGATAAGCTACCCAATCTGGTAGCCCTTAAAATACCAGAACTTACTGTTTCCAAGTAGATTGGTGACAGGAGGCAGTTAACTTTCTGGAAGTCACAGGGCAAATGACTGCTCCTCCGGAGGGCAGAAACAGCTTCAGGTGTCTGGGCTGATGCTCCTTTGTGTATGTTGTTGCTCCCTGGCACGAGGGTACAGAGGGGACCTTCCCCAGATGAACCCCATGGTGAGCCTCAGCCTGAAATTTGACCTCTTGCCCAAGGCAGCCCAGAACACTGGGGAATATTCTGGTCCACCTCAGCCTGGAGCTTGGAAGGGTTGTGTGGAGTGAATGAGATAGTGCTGGAATGTTCCAGTCCCCAAGAAGTACTTAGAGCAGGCAGCTGTAACAACAGGTCCTGTGGCTGCAACTCTGTGTGTGTATGTGTGTGTGTATGTGACCAGGTTGTGGGGTTCTTGGCTGCCATCCACTGCAGTCTGGGGTGCACAGTCCCCTCAGGCCTGTGATGTGGCATTGGGGGAAGTTTGGAGAAGGGAATTGGGAGGGAAGCAGTAACCAGCTCTTCCCAGAACAGCACCTGCTGCTGGGCTTCTTCTGGAGGTCTTCCCACCTAGAACCTGTTCCACTTGGATTGAGGAGGACAAACATGCTGAGTCAGAGACACACAATCCCTTGGTCAGAGATAGAGGCTGCATTGGGTACAGAGAACCCCCTCAGAGGCAGCCAGGGCCTTTCCCACAAAGACGTACAGACTCAGACCTTCTCTCCCATGTGCTGAATTTCCTTCAGCCTGTTCTGTGTTTGGGAAGGCTGCAGACGTGTATGTGCCCTACATCCACAATCTCCGCGTGGGGCTCTTGTGTTGGGCACCCCTCAAGGTCTTGTCAGCACGGTGGTTCAGGGAAGGCTTCTTAATCCCACAGACTGGGATTAAATTTTATTTCTGCTGTCCCTTAGTTGTGTGACCTTGGGCAAGTCACAAAATCTCAAATGTATAGGATTAGTAATACTAACCTCTAGCACTGTGTGATTGAAGGAATTAAATAAAAGAAACAATCTGCATAATGACAATTGCCTCCACCAAAGGTGGAGGAGCAGGGACCAGATTTATCCTCCTGACTAAAACAACTAAAACGTGGACAAAATATATGAACTAACAAGCTTGAAAGACAGTGGTCCCTGAGAAGTGGGCAACAAATGAAGTGAGCCCTGTATTGTTCCAGCTGAAGGTTTAGAAGAAGGTTCAGGCCTCCACTGCAGGGAGCCGGGAGCCCGGCAGTTCAGCAGACTTCCTGACCCTGGGTGGGGGTGGGGAACCAGTACAGCTGGAGATGCTAGAGACAAGAGAACAGCCAAGAGGAAGACATAGAAAACACTGAAAGAAATAATGACTAGAATTTTTCCAGTCTTGATGTAAATTTAGAAAACCCACAGATCCAAGAAGCTCAAGAAAACTCAAGCCTAAGAAGTTTGAAGAAAACTACATCAAGGAATCACATAATCAAATTGCTATGATACAGGAATAAAACAATGGTGTCTGCTGGTGCCACTTCTGTCCAGCAGTGTAGGAAGTTCTAGCTAGGCCAGTTAGGTAAGGAAATGAAATAAAAGGCACCCAGATTGGAATGGAAAAAGTAATATGCTCAAATGACATGACCTTATATGTAAGAAATCCAAGAAATCCACTAAGAAAACAATTAAAACTAATAAATGAATTAAGCAAGGTTGCAGGGTACAAGATTGATATTTTAAAAATCAACAGTATTTCAGGGGGATCCCTGGGTGGCGCAGCGGTTTGGCGCCTGCCTTTGGCCCAGGGCGTGATCCTGGAGACCCGGGATCGAATCCCACGTCGGGCTCCCGGTGCATGGAGCCTGCTTCTCCCTCTGCCTGTGTCTCTGCCTCTCTCTCTCTCTCTCTCTCTCTCTCTGTGACTATCATAAATAAATAAAAAATTAAAAAAAAAAAAAAAAACAGTATTTCAGGGATCCCTGGGTGGCTCAGCAGTTTAGCGCCTGCCCCTTTGGCCCGGGGCATGATCCTGGAGTCCCTGCATGGAGCCTGCTTCTCCCTCTGCCTGTGTCTCTGCCTCTCTCTCTGTGTGTCTCTCATGAATAAATAAATAAAATCTCTTTAAAAAAATAAATAAAAATAAAAATAAAGATCAACAGTATTTCTACACACTGGTAATAATTTGAAAATGAAATTAAGGAATGGGGGATGGGCTAACTGGGTGATAGACATTAGGAGGGCATGGGATACAGTGAGCACTGGGTGTTATATAAGGCTGATGGATCACTGAACTCTACATCTGAAGTTAATAATACACTGTATGTTGATTAATTGAATCTAAATTAAAAAATAAAATGTCGGGGCACCTGGGTGGCTCAGTCAGTGAAACATCTGCTTTCAACTCCGGTGGTGATCTTAGGATCCTGGGGTCAAGTCCTGAATCTGGTTCCTTGCTCAGCAGGAAGTCGTCTTCTCTCTCTCCTTCTGTCCCTCCCCACCACTCATTCTCTCCCTCTCTCAAACAAATAAATATTTTAACAACAAAAATTTGACTTTTAAAAATGCTCATTCCTGGGACACCTGGGTGGCTCAGCTGTTAAGCGTCTGTCTTCGGCTCAGGGTGTGATCCTGGAGTCCCAGGATCAAGTCCCACATCTGGCTCCTACATGGAGCCTGCTTCTCCCTCTTCCTGTGTCTCTGCCTCTCTCTCTGTGTGTGTCTCTTGTGAATAAATAAATAAAATCTTTAAAAAAAAAATAAAAATGCTCATTGCAGAAAAAAGAAAATCAAATTAAGAAATCTGTTCCAGGGATCCCTGGGTGGCGCAGCGGTTTGGCGCTTGCCTTTGGCCCAGGGCGCGATCCTGGAGACCCTGGATCGAATCCCAAGTCGGGCTCCCGGTGCATGGAGCCTGCTTCTCCCTCTGCCTGTGTCTCTGCCTCTCTCTCTCTCTCTCTCTCTGTGACTATCAGAAAGAAAGAAAGAAAGAAAGAAAGAAAGAAAGAAAGAAAGAAAAAGAAATCTGTTCCATTTACAATAACATCAAAAAGAATAAAATACTTAGGAATATATTTAATAAAAGAAGTGCATAACTCACACATTGAAATCAACACAGCACTATTCAAAGATATTAAATAAGTCCTAAATAAATGAAAAGCTATCCCATATTCATGGATCAGAAGGTTAAATATCATTAATTCTTACTTTCATTAATATCATTAACCAATACTTTCCAAATTGACTTTTAGATTCAACGTAATCACTATCAAAATTCCAGCTAGGAGGGACACCTGGGTGGCTCAGTGGTTGAGCAGATATCTGCCTTTGGTTCAGGATGGGATCCCAGGGTCCTGGGATTGAGGCCCACATCAGGCTTCCCTCAAGGAGCCTGCTTCTCCCTCTGCCTCTCTCTCTGTGTCTCTCATGAATAAATAGATACAATCTAAAAAAAAAAAAAAAAAAAAAAAAAAATTCCAGCTAAGATTTTTTCAGAAATTGACAAGCTGCCTCTAAAATTCATATGGAAATTCAAGCAACTCAGAATATCCAAAATGGTCTTGATAAAGAAGAGCAAAGCTGTAAGACTCAACCTTCTAATTGCAAAACTTATTATAAAACTACAGTAATTAAGATAGTTTGGTACTAGTATGAGATTGAGGTTAGACATAGTGATTGAGAAATGAGAGTTCAAAAATAGGCCATCATATTTACTGTCAGTTGATTTTCTGCAAGAATGCCAGGACCATCCAATAGGGGAAAGACCAGTCATTTCAACAAATGTTGGGACATCTCATTATCCACATCTTTCCTCACACCATACACAAAAATTAGCTCAAAATAGATGCTACACATAAATGAATGAGCTAACACTTTTATAAAATTTTTAGAAGAAAATGATCTTGGTTGATAAAGGACCTTAGGCAAAGCCTTTCCAGGTATGATATATATTTTTTAAGATTTTATTTATTTATTTATTCATGAAAGACACACAGAGAGAGAGAGAGAGAGAGAGGTAGAGACACAGGCAGAGGGAGAAGCAGGCTCCACGCAGGGAGCCCGATGTGGGACTCGATCCCAGGACTCCAGGATTGCATCCTGGGCTGAAGGCAGGCGCTAAACCGCTGGGCCACCCAGGGATTCCGCCCCCCAGGTATGATATTAAAGCATAATGACAAAAGAAAAATAAATTGAACTGGGGGATCCCTGGGTGGCTCAGCGGTTTAGCACCTGCCTTGGGCCCAGGGCGTGATCCTGGAGTCCTGGGATTGAGTCCCATGTTGGGCTCCCTGCGTGGAGCCTGCTTCTCCCTCTGCCTGTGTCTCTGTCTCTCTGTCTCTCTCTGTGTCTCTCATTAATAAATAAATAAAATATTAAAAAAAAAAGAAAAATAAATTGAACTTAATAAAAATGTAAAAATACCTCAAAGGACATTATCCAAAAACAGTAAAAGACAGGAGAAAACATTGCATAACATATATATTATATACATATGTTATGTTATATACATGTTATATATAACATAACATATGTTATGTTATATATATATATACCGGGCTGCCTGGTATTTTCTTTTTTTTTTTTTTTTTAATTTTCTTTATATATAATATACAAATACATATTGATAGGTATTTTATATATATATATATATAAAATATATAATAACTCTCAACTCAATAATAAAAATACAAATAACTCAACTAAAAATTGGGTGAGAAACCTGAATGGACATTTCTCTAAAGATATATAAGTGGAAAAAAAAAAAAACGATATATAAGTGACCAACAAGCACCTGAAAAGATACTCAACATCATTAGCCATCATGGAAATTTAATCCAAAACCACAGTGAGATACCACTTCCCACTCACTTGGATAACTACAATGAAAAAGACAGAGGGGCACCTGGCTGACTCAGTTGGTAGAGCATGTGGCTCTTGATCTCTCAGGGTTATGAGTTTGATCCCCACATTCGGTGTAGAGATTACTTTAAAAATAATAAAAATAAGGCAGCCCCAGTGGCTCAGTGGTTTAGTGCCGCCTTCAGCCCAGGGCGTGATACAGGAGACCCAGAATCGAGTCCCACGTCGTCGGGCTCCCTGCATGGAACCTGCTTCTCCCTCTGCCTGTGTCTCTGCCTCTCTCTCTCTCTCTGTGTCTCTCATGAATAAGTCAATAAATAAAATATTTTTTTTTAAATATAATAAATTAAAAATTAAAAAAATACAGGGGTGCCTGGGTGGCTCAATTGATTCAGGTCATGATCTCAGGGTCCTGGGATCCAGCCCTGTGGTCAGACTTCTGGCTCAGTGGCAAGTCTGCTTCTTCCTCTTCCTCTGTGCTCTTTCTCTCTCTCAAATAAATAAATAAAGTCTTAAAAAAAAAAAAGAAAAAGAAACAAGGCATGCAAGGAAACTGGAACAACATGTTTAAAATACTAAAAGTCAAAACTATTAACCAAGACTCACCCATGCCTATATGGTCAGTTGATTTTCAACAAAGTTGCAAAGACAATTTAGGAGAGAAAGGAGGCTTTTCAACAAATAGTGTGGGAACAACAGGATGGGACATCTAAGTGCAAATTAAATAACTTGGATCTCTACCTCACACCATATACACAAATTAACTCAAAATGGATTATAGACCTAAAGACAAAATCTAAAACTTTTTGGGGAAAACTTAGGAAATCTTTGTGAACTTCGGTTAGGCAAAGATTTCTTAGCTGCAACACCTAAAAAAAAAGAAAAAGAAAAAGAAAAAATTTCCATGAAAGACAAATGGGTAAATTGGAATTCATGAAAATTAAAAACCTCTGCTCTTCAAGAGATATTGTAAAGAAAACAAAAAGATGAACCATAGACTAGGAGAAAATATTTTCAAATCACATATCTAATAAAGAACCTATATGCAGAACATATAAAGAACTCTGAAGACTCAATAATAGGAAAACAAATAACCATGTTAAGAAAATGGGCAAGGGACACCTGGGTGGCTCAGTGGTTGGGCGCCTGCCTTTGGCTCAGATTGTGATCCCAGGATCTGGGATCAAGTCCCACATCTGGCTCCCTGTGAGGAGCCTGCTTCTCCCTCTACTTGTCTCTGCCTCTCACTCAGTCTGTGTCTCTCATGAATAAATAAATAAATCTTTAAAAAAAAAGGGCAAAAGATTTAATCAGTTATTTCATAGACGAAGATCTATGGATGACAAACACATGAAAACATGCTCAACATCACTTGTCATTAAGGAAATTAAAATTAAAACCACTATGAGAGGGACGCCTGGTGGCTCAGAGGTTGAGCACCTTCAGCTCAGGGCGTGATCCTGGGGTCCTGGAATTGGGTCCCACATCAGGCTCCAGCAGGGAGCCTGCTTCTCCTCTGCCCATGTCCCTGCCTCTTTCTCTGTGTCATGAATAAATAAATGTTTTAAAATTAAAAAAAAAAAACCACAGAGATGCCACTGTATATCTATTAGAATAATTAAAGTTAAAAAGACCGACCATACCAAGTGTTGACAAGGATGTGGGGCAACTGGAACGTTCATATATTTCTAAGAATTTTTTTTTTAGATTTTATTTATTTATTCATGAGAGACAGAGAGAGAGAGAGAGGCACAGACACAGGGAGAAACAGGCTCCATGCAGAGAGCCCGACGCGGGACTCAATCCTGGTCTCCAGGATCACATTTTAGGCTGAAAGCAGTGCTATACCACTGAGCCACCGGGGCTGCCCCGTTCATACATTTCTAATGGGAACAAAAACTCGTACCCACACTAAAAAATAGTTTGGCAGTTTCTTAAAAGTTAAACACACACCTATCATATAACCTAGCCCCTCCACCCTAAGTGTTTACCCAAGAAAAATGAAAGCACATGTCCACACAGACTTAAACACAAACATTCACAAAAGCTTTATATATAATAGCTCCAAAATACTCATCATGATGAACATTCAAAATGTTCATCAGCAGGCAGCCCCGGTGGCGCAGCAGTTTAGCGCTACCTACAGCCCAGGGTGTGATCCTGGAGGCCCTGGATCGAGTCCCACGTCGGGCTCCCTACATGGAGCCTGCTTCTCCCTCTGCCTGTGTCTTTGTCTCTCTCTCTCTCTCTGTCTCTATGAATAAATAAATAAAATCTTAAAAAAACAAAACAAAATGTTCATCAGCAGGTGAATGGATTAATAAGTTAAGGTATATCCAACAATGAAATACTCCATGTTAATACATAAAAAAAAGAGAGGCGCCTGTGTAGCTCAGTCAGTTGAGCATCTGACTCCTGGTTTTGGCTCAGGTCACACTCTAAGTGAGATGCAGCCCTATGTCAGGCTCTGTGCTGGGCTGGAGTCTGCTTGAGATCCCCTCTCCCCACTCGTGCTCTCTAAAATAATTAAATAAAGTCTTTAAAAAAAAAGAACTGTTATATTGTTATATATAATGGATGAATTTCAAATTATGCTGAGTGACAGAACTTAGACACACTGTACAAAGTACATACTTTATAATCCAATTTACTTAAAGTTCTAGACACTGTCATCTAACTATTGTAGATTGATGGTCAGCTTGGCAGTAGGGAAGAAGGCATTGCCAATGGTACAGGAGCCATTAGGGGTGATGGGCATATTCACTCTGGATTGTGGTGATTGCTCCCTGGGCATCACAAATGTCAAAACTAAGCAAATTTTACAGTCAAATATGTGCAGTTTATCATATATAAATTGTACCTCAATAAAATTATTTTTACAAACGTTAAAAGCCCCATTATTTGTGTAAAACATTGAAGATTGGCACGTAACAGCTTCTCATTGAAAGTGGGCTCTTATTTTTCAGTGCTTACTGTCGCAAGGTCAAGGGCTCACAGGGGGCCACACAGCTTCAGGAGAGGAGGCTCCAGGCCTCCCCTAAGTATCCATCCCCCCCAGACCAGGGTAAGGGTGGGAAGGGCTGAGCTCTGTCTGCTTCCAGTGGAGTCCTGGTGCCCTCATGTGGCCCCAAGGGGTACAGCAGGCTGCCTTCCCTGTAACCTCAGTCTCCTGAGGCCCGTCTTCCTGCTCTGTTCTTGCTCCCCGCTTTATGGCATGTGTGCCCAACTGCCCATCGTCCATCCACTTGTTACCCCTGGTCCAGGTCTACACCAGACATCCCTCAACTGCCCCCAACAAGGGAGTCCTCCATGATTGGATGGGGAAGGAAGAAAGGGGAGCCTCAGAGTTGAGCTCAGTCCTCACATGTCCTCCCAGGTGAGATCCTTCTCTCCATCACCCTAGTCCACCTTCTCCCTCCTCACAGCCTCAGAGCCAGCCTCCCTGCCTCCCTCCCTTCAGGCTCTGTATTATCTTCTTCTAGGTCAGCTGGGCAATTATTGAAAAGCCCTGCCCCAAACCCTCCAAACCCCCTCATCTTGTAGGGCTCCAATACCATGTGGGGCTGTGGGGCTGTGGAGCTGTGCCTCTGTAGACAGATCCATACATGTGTGCGACCTGGGCCTTGACATGGACTGGGCCAACTAGGTGTCCACACGGAAACAAAAAGGTATGACACGACCCCATCACCTACCATCCACAAAAATTAACACCAAGTGGATTGTTGATCCAATGTGAAAGGCAAAGCAACAAAGCTTTAAACCAATATGCAAGGGTCTCTTCGTGAAATCTTTGACTTTGGGGCAGGCAAAGGGTTTTTCAAAGAACAGAAAAGTGCCACCTGGGTGGTTCAGCGGTTGAGCGTCTGCCTTCGGCCCAGGGCGTGATCCTGGGGACCTGGGATTGAGTCCCATGTCGGGCTCTCTGCATGGAGCCTGCCGCTCCCTCTGCCTGTGTCTCTGCCTCTCTCTCTGTTTCTTATGAGTAAATAAATAAAATCTTTTAAAAAAGCTTTCTGTTTATCAAAAGGCACTGTGAACAGAGTGACAAGACAAACCTGAGGGAGAAGATATTGATAACACAGAGTCAGCCCACAGTTTATGTCCAGATGCTCAAGCCCTACAGATCAATAAGGAAAAAGCACATAAAATGGCAAAAGCATCAAGACATACCTTCACAGAAAAAGACATGTGAATTAACACTGCCATGTGGCTGGCATGGAGCCTCTAGAGTGCCAAGGTGACCAAGACGTGCAGCAGACGTGTAGCACACAGACTGTCCGAGTGTGTCCTGAGGTCGGAGCAAGTATACAGCCATTCAGGAAAACTGCTGGGGAGTGTCGTCTGAGGCTGAACACGCACACCCTCTGGCCCAGCCCTCTGACCTCTCCAAAACCACGAACACAAGTTTTCCAAAAGAAATGTTCTGGATTGTCTGTAGCATCATTATTTTTAATAGCTGCAAAGTGGAAACAACCCAAATTTCTATCCATGGAGACATGATGCAGAGACATGTACATTCACACGTGCTCCACTCTTGGGGGTGAAGCTGACAGCACAACTCCTGACATGCCTCACTCCAAAAATGGTGAGGCTCAAAGGAGGCCAACTATGAGATCATAGAAAATATACATATTGGTTTCTGCTCTCCATTCCCGGTACAGAGCTATTGAAACCTTATAAATTTGTAAGTGACAAGAGTACCAGGACCATCTTTTGTTCTAATGAGGCAATTCCAGGTGGGCTCTCAGATAGGAATGGTCATCAGAAAGACCAGCCCCCCATCTTCCAGAGAGGGGAGAGGGGCTGGAAATGGAGTTAATGAGCCATCATGCCTATGTGAAGAAGCCTCCAGGGACACCTGGGTGGCTCAAGGGTTGAGCTCCTGCCTTCGGCCCAGGGCATGATCTTGGAGTTCTGGGATCGAATCCCACATCGCGCTCCCTGTAGGGAGCCTGCTTCTCCTTCTGCCTATGTCTCTGCCTCTCTCTCTATGTGTGTCTCTCATGAATAAATAAATAAAATCTTAAAAAAAGAAGCCTCCATAAAATCCCAACAGTATGGGGTTCAGAGAGCTTCCAGGTTGGTGAACATGTGGAGAGCAGCCCCCTGGACAGGGGACGGAAGCTCCATGCCCTTCCCACATACCTCACCCTATCCATCTCTTCTATCTGGCTGTTCACCTCTACCCTTTATCGTATCCTCATACAATAAACTGATAAACCTAAGTCAATGTTTCCCTGACTTCTGAGAGCCGCTCTAGTGAATTAATCGAATCCAAGGGGGAGGGCTCATGGGGAACTCTGGTTAGTAGCCAAGTTGTTCAGAAGTTGTGGATGTCCTAAGGACCTGCTGCTTGTCACTGGCATCTGAAGGAGGCTGAGCCCTTCACCTGTGGGGTCTGTCTCCAGGTAGAGGGGGTCAGAACCACGTTCAACTGTAGGACACCAGGTTGGTATCAGAGAGACAGAAGGGAAGCATTTGTGTGGGTAGTGCTGGAGACTCGGAGGAGAACAATATAAGAAGGAAACTGGGTTTTCTTTTTCCACAGACACAGAACAGTTCTTAGGGTACAATTCCACTTGTATAAAGTTCATTACAGGCCAGGCTGGCCAGAGGTGCAGGGTGGCCAGGGGGCAGATACCAACAGGTGGCGCCCCTCCTGGGTGGATTTGGCAGCAGCTACCCCTGCGCTCATCATTTGCACACTTCCTGCACGTGGGATATGCCACCTAGTTTCCTGGAATCAAAGCACTCCAGCCTCTCTCATCCTGTGTGTAAAGTTGATCCCTCCATCATCACCCTCGCAGCCTTGGCCATTGCCATCTCCCACCCATTGAAGCTTGTCCTTCTGGCCCTTGAAAGCCGTCTCTGCAGAGAAGTCTCCAGTCCCTTCAGGGCACCTATTCTCTCCTCAGGGCTTCCTTCTTACATTATGTTGCTGTCAGAAATGGTCTCATTTACCTATTTGTTTAGATGTCTCCTAGCCTGGAATCCACAAGTGTGCGTGTCACAGGGACCTGCGTGGGGATGGCCAACATCAGCCCCAAGATCAGGATGGCTTAGAGAATGGCTGAGAGTAGGGACTTTGCAACCCAGCTCTGCCATTTCCCAGCTGTGTGGTCGTGTGCAAGTCTCTCGCCCTCTGTGTGCCCCACCAAGCTCAACTGTGAAAAAAGAGTCCTTCTTGTGACCCCTCTCAGGATAGACAAGTTTTAGGAAAAGTGCTCATGAGGGCCTGGAAGAGGAGGTAATATTCCAGAGGCCCATCTCTGAGTCCCTGACACACTTGGTGGCTCTACTCTTAGTGGCTGGTTCACCCTGGGCGCGGGGGGTGGGTGGGGGCAGAGTGGGGTATAGGAGGGGTTGGGAGGGTGGCACAACATCAGACTCCCTTTCTTGGAGGATTAGACTCTGTGCTACTACCTCTTTCTTGGGCCCTTTTATAGGAGCCTAAGTCAGGAGAGAAGCTGGTGGGGAATAACCCCACTTTCCACCCCTGAATCCTCCTAACCCTCTCTAGAGGCCCAAGGCCCATACTCCTTGGGCTTCCTGCAACCAAGAGCCCTCAATGATCCCACTGATCCCTTGAGCCTCACTGGCAGTTTCAGTGATGCTGCTGGAGGAGGGGCCAAGGAGCCTCTTGAGACCAGAGGCCAGAGGTGCAAGCCTTGCTCCACCCCTAGTCAGCAACACCTTTAGGAATGTTCTGGAATGGTGATTTTTCACTTATCACTCTGCAATCCTCACAGGTAACAGGGAAAAGCCCTAAGACCCAGAAGGGCCTGGGTTGGTGGAGAGAGAGAAGATGGAGCTGCTGGCGGAGGGCCTGAGGTCTCATAGCAGGTGGGGCTACTTTAAGAGGAAAGGTCAGCCTGGGCCAAGAGATGAAATGCAGAGTGGCCTTCAGCTTGGAAACGGGAGGCCCGTGCAGGACTGGTTGCAGGTCAGCATTCTCTGGCCGGTATCTGACCTGACTAGGAAGGCGTCCCTCACAGAGCTGGAAGCGCCTCAAATGCCATCTATTTGTGGCCTGGACCCTGAGGGCTGGCAGGAGACATGTGACCTCAGGGATGGAGTATTTTTGGTCGTGGGGGTGGGGCCTGCGTGGTGAGCCCAGCACCATGCTGCTCTGGGACAGGCAGCTCAGACGCCCAGCTCCACTGCCCTGGCTGGCCACAGGGGCCCAGGTATGACATCGTTGGTTTCTCAACCCCCCACCCCCCAGAAGTCCTAAAGTCAGACAGCCCCAGAGGGGCTTCCCCAAGGGCCGGCAAGGAGGGTAAATTTCAGAGGTCAGGAAGCCACAGTGCTCTGGTCTCAAGGCATCTTCATCTCAACTCTGGCCTGGCCAGAGGGACCTCCCACCTCCCTGGGTGTGGTGGTAACTGACCAAAGGCCAAAGAGCACTTCCTGTAGGAGGCTGAGACATTAGGGGCTCTCCAGAAGTTAGGGTCACCTTTGTTCCCTGAGCTGAGGCAGAAGGAGGGAGCTCTGCCAACTGGGCAGGTCTAGGTCAGGGGCACAGGCTTTGAAGATGGCCCTAATGGTCCACTGGGACTTAGGAGGCTCGTTTCTGTTCTGAGACCTCTTGGCTAGGCAGGGGGCAGAACCGGGTGCTCCCTGATGACCCTGGGTGGGCTCTGGCCAGCACTAGTGTGACCTTGATGATCTCAGTGGATGCCCAGAAGCCTGTCCCAGCCAAGGCTGGTGGAAGGTCATCACCAGAGACTGGTCACCTGATGGACACTGTGGCCCCTCCTCCATGGCCAGCTGCCACCTGAGGCATCCTGGGACAGACCAGGGCTGACCATCATTCAGGTGAGTGACCAGTGCTGAGACTCCCAGTGAGTGACCCTTGAAGTGGGCTTAGCTGTGTGAAGTTTACTTTGGTCCCTGCAACTCCCGAGGAAGTTTGAAGAAGCGGAGCTGACCCGGTGGGATAGAAAATGCTCAAAGACCACTTCTGCAGACAAAAATTCACCCACAAGGAATCCTATGTTCTCAGTGTACTTCACTAATCTAAGCCTTCTGTGATTCTGGAATGTAATGATACATCGCCACAAGGTTATCCCGGGGGGTGAGTATGGACCGTGGGAGCTGCAGGTTTCTAATCTGGAGGAGGCTCAGCTTGGGAGCAGCTCAGCTTCCCTCAGGATTCCCTGTTTTGCTTTCCTTCAGAACGCAGATGGAGTGCTGGGCCCTAAGCCAAGGAGGTAGGGGCCCCCCACGAGTGTATGCTGGTCGGTGCCTGGGACCTGCATCCACGAAGACCCCGCCTGGCCTGGTGCTCTGCTGATCTGAGATGGAAAACTTCCAGTACAGCATTCAGCTGAGTGACCAGGATTGGGCTGAGTTTTCAGCCACAGCTGAGGAGTGTGGCCTCCTCCAGG
The DNA here is from genome assembly GCF_048164855.1 of Canis lupus baileyi. Taxonomy (NCBI): domain Eukaryota; kingdom Metazoa; phylum Chordata; class Mammalia; order Carnivora; family Canidae; genus Canis; species Canis lupus. Next base: position 32,757,566 of record NC_132840.1, read on the forward strand.
CCAGCTTGGCATCTGGGGATGAACTCTTGTCCAGTGACATTGACCAAGGGGACAGGAGTGGCAGCAGTCCCCTTGGGCCTCCACCCCTTCTCGAAGGACAGCCGGGCTCTCAGGGGAGGGGCTGGCCCAGCTTCAAGAAGGAGGACAAGGCAGCCACCCGGCCACTGGTCAGCAGGTCTTGGCATGAACCTGGCTTGGCCCTGGGGGCCGATCAGCAGATGCCCAGCACGTCCACACTGTCAGAAGCTTTGCTGTCCCTCGGATCTGATGCCGCCCCTCCAGGCCAGAGCTCGTCCCTTCTAGGGCCAGTGTCTTCCAGAGACAAGATGCAGAAGCTTCTGCAGGGGCCGGCCTCCCAGGGCCCTGCCCCTAGTCCCTCTGGCGAGCCTCCTCAGAGCTCTGAGTCTCCCGGCTGCAGCAGTGCTCCCCAGAAGCCCCCTGGTAGCCCAGGAGCCCTACCATGCAGCCCGAGCCGAAAGAAGAGGCGCTCTGCTGGAGCCAAGGGAGGCAGGTGCTTGAGCACCCCAGACTCTGCTCCCACCCAGCTGGGTTCCCTGCTGCTTGCTGATGTCAAGCCCAAGGAGGATCTTGGCCTGGCTGGGTCCAGGGGGAAGGGTCTCTCGGCTGAGACAGCAGAGCAGACAGCAGGAACCGGGCAGGATGAACTGGGTCCAGACTCTGCAGGAGCCCCTGCACAGGTGACCAGGCAAGGAACAGATCTGGATCTGTCTACACCTGTCCCTACGACCGAACAAGGTACAGACCTACTCAGAATGACCCCTACAGCTAAGCTACATACCATGTCCACACCTCCCCAGGAGACTCATGCAGATATCTCAATGGCTAAGTCAGATGTGGCTCTGTCTACACATGCCTCCAAGCTTCAACCTGACACGCCTCTGTCTACACCTACCTCCAAATCTAGACTGGACATGGATCTGCCTATGCTAGGCCCAGTGGTTAAGCTGGAGGTGGATTCATCTACACTTGCTTCGCCTCACCTTGTTTCCAAGGCCCAACCTGATGTGGGTGTGTCTACACCCACTCCCATTCCCCAGGCTGGGCCAGACGAGGTGAAAGTGGAGGTTGCCCCAATGGCCAAGTTGTGTTTGAGCCCTGTTGTGTCTCCAGGAGGACCCCAAGAGAAGCCCAGAGAGGAGGAGGCTTCAGCAGGTACCCCTGGATATCACTCAGGGGAGCCCCCACTAGGCCCTGTCCAAGCACCCAAGAAGAAGAAAGTACGATTTTCCATGGCTGTGCCCAGTCCTGAGGAGCCAGGTTCAGGGGACACCTCACCACCTTCACCAGCCACAGCCCAGCCCTCATCCCCCAGGACCACAGTGGGGGCCCGAGGGGGGCCTGGAGCCTGGGACGCCATGGCTGTGGGGCCCCGGTCTCCGCAGCCTCGGATCCTCAAACACCTGCCTCCCCCTTCGCCCTCTGCTTCAGTGGGGTCCAGGCCCAGGAACAGCTTTGCAGTGACCCTCCCGGAAGCCTATGAGTTCTTGTTCTGTGACACTATTGAGGAGGAGGATGAACAGGCTGAGGAGGAGGCAGAAGCTGGCCAGGCCTTGGCTGAAGTACAGTGGCCAGACACGTGTGAGTTCTTCTTCCAGGACTGCCAAGCCCAGAGATCCGGGCCCCAGGGGAGCCACTCTGTGGCCCAGCCCCCACCAGCAGAGCCTGTGCCTGCCCCTCCCCCTGGAGACCCTGTGCCCATCTCCATCCCCGAGGCCTACGAACACTTCCTTGGAGAGGACTCTTCAGGGGGCCGGCTGGAGCTGGCTGCCTTTCTCCAGCGGCCGGCCACCGAGCACGCCAGCTTGGTCCCCTGGGGAGTGGGGCCTGGCACCCTACCAGAGCCCAGCCCAGCCACAGCAGAGCAGCTCAGTCTGGCAGTCAAGCAAGCAGGTGCGTGTCGCGTGGGCCCCATGGGCTGTCCAGGGCCTGGGAACATACTGTCCAGGGAGTTCAGCCAGGAGGGCCGTTGGGGAGAGGCAGGCTAGGACCCCGAGTCATGAGCCGGGGGAGGGGGCTTGGGGATGATCTGGGAAGGATGGACTAGCCTACGTCGGGCAGACTAGGCCAGACGCTGCAGCCACTCAGATTTGTGCCCACATGGACCATCATTCTGTGTTCAGGCCCAGATGAAAGCAGAGCCCTGGTCTCTAGCCTCTAGCGTGGTAGACACAGGGACAGCTTCCACTCAGGCCTTGCTGCTGGCCAGGTCAGACACAGTCCCCCTGGAAGATATTTTACAAACCAGGAAAAGGTACCCCAGAGGCAACTCGCTCAAATCAGCTTGACCCAACCCTGCCACACGCTATTCTGTGTCTTGGGACGGAGGTGTCCTAGGGAAGATGTGACTTAGACAGCATGTCTAGGATACAGGGGTCTGAGTGGAGCGGCCAGAGCACAGAGCATGCTTTTCTCTCCTAGGGGAACCCCGAGATCTTCTCACCTCATTCACCTTCAGCCAGAATGACATGTGCTTGGTGTTTGTAGCCTTTGCTACCTGGGCTGTGAGAACATCAGATCTCCACACCCCAGATGCCTGGAAAACAGGTTTGGGGGCCCTGAGGGAGGAGCGGGCTGGTGCCCAGCCCAGGGGGGCCAGTGGTTCCAGCCTCACCTGCTGGGCCAGCAGGGATGAGGGGTGCATGAAGAGGCAGATGTCCCTCTGACCCTGCTCCTCTCATTGCTGACCCACTCTTCACCTGGCTGGCCTGCTCTCACCCTTTGAGGGCCAGGCCATATGCAGGAAGGGTGGTGACCAGGCCAGAATGGAGCTGGCACTTACAAAGCTTTGTGTTTCTCTTGCAGTCTTGTTGGCCAACATCGGTACCATCTCTGCTATCCACTACTTCCGCCGGCAGGTGGGGCAGGTTCGCCGCAGCCGCAGCCGCAGCCGCAGCCGCAGCCCCAGCCCCAGCTCTTAGAACATAGTAGGCTCCGTCCAGGAAAACACAGGACAAAGAAATGGCCACAGGTGCTGAGGACGAGATGCTGCCCTCAGGTCTTGCCCTTTGACCCCTGTGTTCTATGGCATCTAGGAAGGAGCCAGTGTCCTTGGTCCTGCTCCCTTGGATTCCACCCAAAGTTCTAGCCAGAAGCTAAGGTGAAGGCTATGCTCCACATGTGGAAGGAAGGAGATTCCCAAAGGCTGGGTGGGTAGGTGCTAAGCAAGGAGCTGGTCAGTAAAGTGTCCAGATTAGCTAATAAAAACATAGGGTGCCAATGAAACTAGAATTTCAAACATGCAGTATTTGAGATGTATTTGTACTAAATTATGTGTGGTTTATCTGAAATCAAACTTAACTGGGTGCCCTAAATTTTATTGGGTCATTTAGTTAGGGGGCAGAGGCAGGATAGGGCGTTGGAACTAGAAGGTATCAGAGAAGCAGCAAGGCCAGCTGGAAATCTGGGCAGGGGACAAGAGTGAGGAGACTGAATGGCCTTCGGGCTTGGAGGGGGGTGTCCCAGGGACTCTGCCCTGTTGACAAATGGGCTGGGGTAGTGAAAGCCTCTAAGGCCTCCTTGGCTCCTGCCTAAGACAGTGAACAGGTAGGGTGGCCCCAGTGGCCCCTGCAGGGTGGGGGTCTATAGGGCAGAAGCTGGAGCCCCTCCTCTGGGGAACCCCAGATGAGGTGCAGCAACAGAAATATGATGGTATCAGATAAAGGGATTGGACATTTGGGATTGTCCCAGGGCTTTGAGGAGATGGGGCAAGAAGGTGGGTGGGAGGATGGTGGTAGCAGAGCAGTGGAGGCCACCAGGCTGGGTGCCGGGTGAGCATGTGTACAGGGCCCCCAGGATGGGGGACGCCTGACTGCTGAGAGGAAAATGCATGGACACACAGCACAAATAAAATCTTCTCTTTCTTTCTTGTTCGGTCTCTTGTCAGTTTCTCCAACCAGACTCAGCCCACCGACACTCACCCTGAATACCCTTCTGTCTCGGTCATGTCTCAGGCTTTGCTGACCACCTGCCCTTGTGCTCTCTGACCCTCACTAACTTGACTGTTCAGCCCTCTGACCTTCACACCTGCACCGTTCTCCCCCGGCAAGGTAAAGCCAGCATCTAGTGGCCTCATTCAGTCCTTTCCTGGAGGAAAGGTGGAAGTCTGGTCTGATGTGGGTACAGCCCTGTCGCCAGGCCATCTTCAGTATGAGGCTGTCCCCTGGCCTCTCCAGAGCCCAGGAAAACTCATAGTTCTGGAGACCCCTTCACCCTGCTGGGATCAGACACTGACTCAGCATTGAATGGCAGTCGTATTGGATGCCGGCCAGCCTGTGGCCCTACAAAGAAAGAGCCAGGCTCTGTGCTCTGCTGTAGACCCCCACTCCAGGATCCATGCTGGCAGGTGGTTCTGAGAACCAGCTGCCCAGAGGCCATCAGATCCACTGGATGAGCCCCCCTCCAGCCTCAGGTTCTCCTCGGGGCCACCGCTGGTGGGAGAGAGATGAAGCTTTGTCCAAGATGTTGTCATAGCTTGTGGGGGGATGGCCACCTGGTGGGGAGGACAGAGATGCATGTGTCTTCAAGGAAGCAGCACCCAGAGCTCCCCTCAGAAAGAGGCAAGGGCCCTCACTCACCTGAGGGAGGCAGCGGGGGGTCGGGTGAGACGTCCCTCTGAGGGGAGACCTGAGAACCCCAACCACGAGTCTGAGAGCTGAGCCCTGGGGGAGGAGACTTGAAGACCAGCCCATGAATCTGGCAGATCCCAGCCCTACATTTTCCTCCTGGTTGTACATTGTCCATTCCTGCCTCCATCCCCCCCTGCACTGCCTCCTGTCCTTGGTCTCAGCTGGCCTTGTCTTCCTGTTTGCATCTCTCCTGCTCCCCCAGGGTCACTGAGGCCCAACACTATTTCCCACCCACCCACAGAACCTCTTGCCTGGCAGGGGCAGAGGCGGCTACTCACATGCTGAGGGGAGCCCAGGTGTGGTGGCCTCCGGCCCTTGACGGAGCCTCGGTGCCTCTGGGAGGCTCTAGGCTGTGGGGCTCCCTTCTTGGAGAGCAAGTGGGGACCGGAGGGTCCGGAGCTGGAGTCGGAGACGGGCACGGACACAGAGATGGAGGGGAATGGGCTCGAGGACTCAGGTCCTAGTGAGCTCTGCACTGCGCTGAGGAACTGCCAGGAAATGGGTGCTGACCTGAGGTCCTGAACTGGAACCTCCATGGAGCTGAAGGACCCTTGCCCCCAGAATCCTGACCTGAGCAGACTTCAGGCTGTGGACACATCCAGCCCTTTCTGTCACCCACAGGGAACTGACCTCATCCAGGCCCTGGACGTCTGTGATCTTGTGCTGGGAGTTAGCAGGTGGTGTGTAGGGATCAGCATAGAGTGGGGAGTGTGGGGTCCTCATAGGGTCGTCTGGGGCCTCAGGGTGGTCCTCTAGGCTCTGCTTGCTCAGCTGCAGGCAAGAGACACAAGAGACAAGTTTCCTGGAGCTGGAGGTGGCCTGAGTCCTCCCTTCTCTATGGAAGAAGGCCCCTAGGTGGCTCCAGGACCTGAGAGATGGAGGCCCGGGTGGGGGCTGGAGGGAGAACTGGGTCAGTGTGCTGGGCCCACCTTGGTCAGGTCCAAGTACAATGAAGTGGCCAGGCTGCGTCCCTCACCCCGGGCCTTGCTCCTGGGTGACCGGCTGCTGCTGCTCCGTCTCAGCTCTGCCCTCTGCCTGCTGATGCCGGTGCAGCCAGGGTTGGCCTGGTCCTGTGGGGACCAAAAACCTTCCTTCTAGAAGCTTCCCTAGGGCCCTGGCCCACTCAATACTCTGAGGCTGCACAAAGTTCCCTCCGGGTTCTGCTTGCGATAGAGTGCCATGGGACCCAGTTTCCCTAACACAAACTGTCCTCATGACCCCCTACCCTTTCCTTCTGCTGATTCCTCCCCACCCCCAGGTACTCACAGGTATAAGCTGGGCAGGGCAGCCTGCTGTGGATGTCACTGAGGACTCAGGGAGAGAGTGGCTGGTGTGGGTGGAGGGGGGTGCTGGGCACCCCGAGTCCCAGCTGGTTCGTCCATCTGAGGAGAGTGAGCCCCGGCCGCCACCCATGGCCTGGACAGCAGGGGGCAGGGAGCAGGGAGGTGAGACATCAGAGAGCGGGGCCTACCCTTCTGCCCAGGATGTGAGATAGGGGGGCAGCCTCTCCCCCTGTTGATGCCTCACCTGTGTAGACACCCGCAGCCCCGGGAAGCGCTCAGGGCCCAGCAGTAGGGGGACTCCATCCCTGTGGGAGACAGTCTGCAGGCAGAGCAGCCAGTGGCTGTAGTCCTCGTAGCTGGCGCACACCACTCGGATAGTGTTGATGAAGCGGCCTAGGACACAGACACTGTGAGGGGCCTGGCAAGCAGAAAGCTCCCTGCACGGCCTCACTGAAGAGCTGGCTCATGCCCTCCCTCCCAGGCTGGGCCTCTGCCCACCTTCAATCAGGAAAGAGCGGATCTGCTTCTCCTTCTCTTCCAGGTTGATGTGGATGGCGCTGAGTGGGAGTTCCGCCTGTGCCAGGCAGTGATGAAAGATGGAGCCTTAGCCTGGGCCCATACTTCTGTCTCACCCTCCAGAGCTGGGCTGGGCCCTCAGATGGCAGGCAGAGGGCAAGGCAGGGCTAAGGCTGACATCCCCGAGGGAGGCCAGGGCTCCCTGTCTGTCCTGAGGGATCCCTTTACCCCTGGACTCTGGGTGGGGCCTTCATCAGCCAATGGCAGGCACAAGTGGAGGCTTCACTCCAGCCCCAGAAGACTCTCATAAACATACATGCATACACACACACACACACACACACACACACACACGCCCGTGCATGCACACACCCCTCAGGCACCAGGAAAATGTCCACTCAAAAGTATAGGCCCCTCTCAGGGATACTGGGGCCCAGCACAAGAGTACCTCCCAGGAGTGGTTCTGCCCCCATGCCACCTCCCCACGTGATAGTCCTGCTGGTGGTGGTGGACCCTTTAGGATGATAATGGGTGCTGAAGCACAGACCCTTCCTTGGCCACATCACAGCTGAGACCAGACTGACCAGGACAGCAGGCTGGGGGTGGGGGTGGGGCCAGCAAACTCTGTCCCAACAGGCCCCGAAATACAGGTTCCTCCTAAGCCGCTGCCCTCTCCCACCCCCACACACAGGGCGTCTCCCTGGGGTGGGTCCACAGTGGGGAGGGACCCACCTTAAAGCAAAGGCCATCTGCTTCTTCGGAAAAGATAGCCAGAGATGTTGGGTACAGGACCAGGAGCCGGTCCCATTGCTCCTGTGAAGGGGTCAAAGGGCAGAATGGGGCCTCAACCAACCAGTGTGTGTGAGGGCCTGACCCCACTTGCCTCCTAAACTCCTCCCCATTTTCTGTGCCCTCCCCCATGTCTTCCCACCTACCCTGTGCCCCCATCTCCTCCCACCCCTGGGTACTGCCCCACTCCCACCTGGCCACGCACCTGTGAGGGCAGATGCTGCAGCTTGACCCTCGAGGCACAGATGGCACTGCCCACCATTTGATGCCCTGATTCCATCCGTAGCTGGGTCAGACTGTGCTGCAGAGTCCAGGGCAGCTCATCCTCAGGGGCACCCTGGAGAAGGGGGATCAGGGGCAGGCAGAGGGTGTTGGCACAGGGGAGATAGGAAAAGGGCATGGGGGTTCCCAGCACTGACCTGAGGGGGTGCCAAGTGGCAGCGCTGCAACCCTCCCACGAGGGCTATCTGCTTTTCCAGGTGGAACAGCCAGCGGCCTAGCTCAGTCTGGCTGGGGCAGAGCACATGAAGGGGAGCAGGCAGCGGGCCTGGGGGTAGAGGGGTGGAGTGGGCTGGGGCCAGCAGCCCACAGGAAAGGCCCCACCCAAGGGCTCTGTGCGCACCCCGGGGCCAGGACCAACAGCCACTAACAGGGCCACATTCACAGCTCTGGAGGTCTCCTGCCCGCTGCCCTGCACCCCACCCAGCTTGGTAAATGCTCATGCACCCACTGGAGGAAAAGCCTGGATCCCTCAGTGCATGCAGAGTCCCTCCAGTGTTCTGAAGCCCAGCCAGAGTCCAAAGTCACTGAGCAGCCCTCACGCCCCCCACACACCTGTGATCTGGAAGGCATGCTCTCTGGACCCCTCAAGCGGGCAGACACTCAGCTCCATCAGTGGTAACAGCCCCTGCCAGAGCACATGCGGGGAGGGGAGGGCTGGGGGACCCCTAGTGGGACTTGGATACCCACCTCCCAGGAGGCTGCTCTCTCCCTCTACCCCTAGTCTCCTCCTTTTGCCTATTTCCCCTCACCTGGAAGGTGAGTCCTTTGGAACCATGGGCCTGGAAGTGGAGGTAGGAGGGGAACAACTCCAGGTAGCAGTCGCTGACGTCCTGGGGGAGAGTAGGGCTGCCGGTCTGAGGGGCTGGGGGGCGGGGGGCAGGCCCCAGGCTGGTACCCGAGCACCCCCCACTTGGCCCAGCCTGGCCCCACCTGGCTATGTTGGAATCGTAGCTGGACCTTGGCGTAGTGTATAACCTTGCCCAGATTCCTCACAGGTACCCTCCGCCGCCCCTTCTTGAACACAGTCAGGAATGGCTGTTCCAGGTTTTCTCGCGGGCTCTCCAGGCCCCGGATGTCCTGTGGGGAGCAGAGCTCAGGGGAGGGGGCCTGAGCTGGGCCGGCTGCCCCACCCATACATATAGCCACAGTTCTATGACCCAAAGGTTAGGAACATACACACAGCATCATTCGTAGCTACGGCAGCCTCATACACGCTCCCAGCCTCTAATGTGGAGATAGTGGCAGCCTATACGCGTGAGCTCACTGTCTGTTAGTCATAAAACTGCACAGTCTAGAGCAGAGATGGTGAAGCCTGAACTCAACGGACATTCAACTCTTATTTTTGATATTTCCTAACTTGTAATACCTTCTTTTTGATTACTCAGCCTCCCAAGACTTGTGGGTCAGAGGATGTCTGAGGGGTGTCTGAGGGGTGTCTGAGGGAGACAATGCTCCAAACTCTCCCATGCCTCTCAGGTTGGCTATAAGTGTTTAACACCTGGGTCTCTGGGGGTGGGGGGCAATTTCCATGTAAACACTCCCACCAGGACCCATTTAAAGCTACCAGGACCAGCTATCAGCTCTCGAGCACCCGTGCTGACTGCATTAGCACACGGCAGCAGGCCCCTCATCTTACCCATGGAGAAGGCCAAAGTCCCAGCAATGGCCCAAGGGGTCCTCTCGGATCTGCCCCTTCCCTACTCATTTTCTCATATCAGCCATAGGTGCCTTGGGACCTTTGTACTGGCTATTCCCTCTGACCAGACCACTCAGCCTAACTCTCTTCTCACCCATCAGGACACTGCTCACAACCCACCTTCTCCATGAGGACCTGTCTGAGTAACCTAACATTCCAGCCTTCCTGACCCCTCTGCATACCTTTCCTCCTTTATCTTTCTCAAGACTCACCACATCTGGCTTCTCATATCTTTTACTTATCACCTGGTTCTGTCATGGAGATGGGAACACCAAGAGAACAGGGCCTTTGTCTATCTTGCCCACTGGCGTACCCCCAGAGGTAGGCTGGGTCTGGGATGCGCTGGGGGTTCAATGCTTGCCTGCTGAGGGGAGGGACTATTGGTGCCTACAAACATGTAGCCAATCCTGGCACTCAAAAGATCCTCTCTAATCAGGGACTCGATCATCAGACGGGAAGTCAGACGGGGATGGGTGATGACCTGACACCCTAGCTGGAAGAGCTGAGGTCTAGGGGCTCAGGGGTGAGTTGGGGAGGGGCCATGCTCCATTTGGGTGCTGGCAGGGGCTGCTTTGAGGGCTGTTGAGCCCTGGCCAAGCTAAGCTGCCCCTTGGGCAAGCCCAGGAATGTGAGACCTTCCTGTCTCTGGGTGGGGCCTCCTGTACCCACACCCAGTGTGGCAAACAAGTCAGGGATGAGACCCACGAAAAATAGGCCATGGAGCAGGAAGGGCCATGAGGCTGTCCCTGTGGCCCAGGCTCAGCCTTAGGGCCCAGGGAGGAGGCAGCTAGGAGCCTTGGCAATGCTAGTTCATTTGTATACGCAGAACCCACCACAGGGCAGGGCCTAAGAAGTGGCTTCTCCCCCAGCCCCACCTCCCAGCTTCCAATGTGCCTGGTCCCCTCTTCTGGTACTATGTTTGTGCCAGAGAGGACCACCAGGGCCACAACATCTCATGTGATTCCACCCGGTTTACACGATATGTCCTGGGCTTGGACAGAGAGAGTTGGGGTCTGAGATGCAGTCACATGGAGGGATCCCACTGCAGCCCAGCCAGACCCTGGACAGAAGTGCCCTGTCTACTTCTCTGAGGCAGCATACTTCCTCAAGCCAGCCCTTGCCTGCAGGGAGCCCTGGGACCTCAGCGGGCAGGAAAGGAGTCAAGCCTGGGCTTCCCAGCCTGATGGAAACAAGTTGGAAAGGTGGGCTCTGCAGGCTGCTTGGCCTCAAAGAAACAGTGTGAGGATGAGAGTGCAGGGTGGGAGCCCTGGCCCAGAGTGACAAATGTTCCTCCTTCTCTGGCTTGAGGTTAGATATTGGTATATCATTTCCCTCACATTCTAGGGCTTCTGCACATAGCAGAACCTCACCCCAACCCAATGCTCTCCAGGTTAGGGAAAAGGGATGGGTGTCCCTCTCCTCTTAGCTGACCCTCAGCCTCTCAGGAGCTGGGCAGGGTGAGAGGAAGCAGCATTCAGCTCAGAGGTGGCCTAGCATGTGGGAGCCATGTCCTTGCTGTGTGGCTTTTGTAGAGGGCAGGGGGAGGGGGAGACAGTGGGCTCCTTACAGTGGAATGAGGCAGTGGTGGAGGCCCAGACACCCCGGGGGGACAAACCAAGGCCTGGAGTGGGTGAGAGTCTGGCTCACTGTTCACCTGAAACCCCTTACTGAGTGATGGCAGCAGGTAGAGGTTCACAGCCACACTATCAACACAACAGCCATCCCCACACAGCAACACGGATATAAGTGCTTGGTCCATCTCAAATGTGCCTGGACATGCAGGCAGACACCCGGGTACGGCTATGAGTGGAAAGCCTGGCCATGGTGCCCCCTCCAGCGTAGCACAGGGCTCCTGCAGGCCCCGCCTGTGGCCCGCCCCTGCTGGGTGCTCCTCACCCCACTGACTCAGTGTGTCTCAGTTTCGCTCTCTGCTCAGACTTTCGGCCAGATGAGCTCCCCAGGGCGGGGCAGTGTCTACTTCCTCACTTCATTCTGGATCGGATTCCCCCCAGCCAGGCTGGGTGAAGATAGGACAGGTACACACAATCACACAGAGACCACCGCCACCGCACCCCTGTGAGCTGGGACACGCCCACCCGCCTGCTCACCGTCCCAGGGATGTAGTAGAAGATCTTGTCAGCAGTGGCGTCCTGGTCAGGACCGGCCTCGATGCCAAACAGGCCAGCCAGCTTCCTTGTGCCATCCTCTCTGGGGACAAGGGAAGGGGGGGGCTCACAGCCTGGCCCCCAAGGCAGACTGAAGGACGTCCCGTGACCTAGTGACGGAGGCTGCGCCCCGCCCTCCCCTCACCTATTTCCCTTCAGCGAAGGCTTTCTGGAGAAGGAAGCCCGGAGCCTCCTAGGGGCCTGAGGGACGCAGTGGCTGTTTCCCATGGGTGGCGGTGGCAGCGGGCCCAAGTGGAGCAGGTCGCCGGGTCTGGGTCCCTCTGTACTGAGCCTCTGGTCCTGCCTCCCAGGCGGAGCTCTAGAAGTCCTGCCCTTTCCCTAAGGGTTGGACGGGGGTGGAGCCTTCCTGGGAGGGACCTGGCCCTTACCTGGGCCCAAGCCTTTCAGTTCAGACCTGGGTCCTGCACACATGCAGGCCAGGCTGGAGTCAGGGTGCGGCGTTAGGGGGAAATCTTCTCCCCTGGTCCAGCCAAGAGCACCCATCTCAGTCTCCAATCTGTGTGGGAGGAGCCTCAAAGTCCAGGTTTGGAAGTAGTTGGCCTGCCTGTACTCAGGCTGGAATTGCCTGGGGCTGGAGCTCCATGAGTCCAGGGATCCCTCCCCCTAATACCACCCCTCCCCACGGAGAACACACATCCTGTTTCCACCTAAATGCCACAGGCTGAGTCACCACTGACTGTAAGGAGGTGTGTGCTTGCTCTCAGCTGCTGAAATAGAAGTTTGCAACTTTGGGGAAGGGGAAGCCAGGACCCTCCCCCAACCTATCCAGCTTCAGCCCAAACCTCACCCCAGGCCAAAGTCCAAGGAGGCCACAAATGTCCCGGGTGCACTCAGAACCATCATGGTGAAGCAGGGATAGTACTGTGCACATACCCTGCTCTCCAGAGCCCGGAATGAGATGGGACCACGAGGGCCTCTCAGCACCAGGGTAACAGCAAATCACATTCCTGGCTGGGTGCTCGTCCACAACATCACAGCCCTGACCCACCCGGACATGATGATGCTGCCTCAAAGCCCCCAGATGCCAAAGCAGAGCCTCAGCCCAGCTGCACACTTGTCTCCAGGCCCTCCTGGTCACCGCAGACAAGACCCCAAAGGGTGGAGATGTACACTCAGCCTCAAGCCCACAGAGCCCAAGAAACATGTTTATTGTTCAAGTTGGCTCATATTGCTGTGTGGGATCTGTGGTACGCTTGTGCTCAGCTCAGTGCAGGATCCAGAAGAGACACCATGCCCACAAGAAGGAAGCTTGCTTCATGCCCTTCTTGGGAGCGTGCCTGGCTGGGCAAGGTAGGGGTGCTATGCTAAGCCCAGGCTAGAAGGGTCTGCACCTGCTCAGAAAACCTCCACCCCACTAACCCTGGCCTGCTGCTCTGCACCTGTCCCCTCAGTCCCTCCAGGTCTACAGAGTTGGAGTTCACCCCTGACCCATGCGAGATTCAAGTGTCCACACCCATTGCTTCTTGATGCCCCCAGGGGGACAGGAGGACACCTGGAAAGGCAGCTTGGTCCCAGAGACACAGGACACTTCAAGGGGAAACATGTAAACTAGTAGGTGCTGCACGGCTCATCGACCAATAAATAATAAATAAATAAACCAGTAAGTAAATAAATGGCACACACGTAAACAAACACTGAAAAACGAACACAGACATGGACAGCCTCGACGCAGAGAGACAAGGACAGACAGGGCAAGACTTTCCTGGTGGGGGGGCCGAGCATCCTGCCCCCGACACACAAGGCGCTGGGGCCCGCCCTGTGGGGCTTAAGGCATGTGGGAGGCCGGGGGGCCGGGCCTCAGTGCAGTCCGCGCCGCGGGTCAGAGGCTGGTGGACGACACGGACAGCGTGGGCGAGGAGGGCGGTGGGAAGTTGAGCAGCTCGAGCACGGCCACGCCCACGCTGCTGCGCCGCGTGAACATGCAGGACGCGGCCACCCACTTGTTGGTCCTTGGGTTGTACTTCTCGATGGAGTTGAGGCTAGAGCTGCCGTCGTTGCCTCCCACGGCATACAGCCAGCCGTCCATGGCCACCAAGTCGTGTGTACTCCTGGGGGTGGAGGAGGTGAGCCGTGGGGGCAGGGCCGCGGGAGGAGCCTCCTGGGGCAGGAGGGGGGAGTGAGCCGTAGGGGTGGTGCCGTGGGAGGAGCCTCCCGGGGGCGAGGCGGGGTGAGCGGTGGGGGCGGGACTCTAAGAAGAGCCTCCGGGGTGGGGGCGAGCCATGGGGGGCCTTGGGCGGAGCCTCCTGGGGAGGGCGGGGCGGGGGAGTGAGCTCTGGGGGCGGAGACTGCAAGAAGAGCTTCAGGGGCCGGGTGGAGACCTGCTGCGGGCGGTGCGGATGCGAAGCAAGGGCATACCACGCAAGCCAGGCCTGAGGCCTTAAGACCTCTATTTCAGTCCCTGGTGGGTGGTAGTGACAGGGGCGCACCTTCGGATGTTCATGGGTGCCACGCTCTCCCAGGCACCGGCCTTGGGGCTGTATCTTTCCACAGAATTGAGGCAGCTGGTGCCATCATTGCCGCCGGCCACGTAGAGGGCCCCCTCCAGCACCGCCACCCCTGCTGAACTTCGTCGGCTCAACATGGAGGCCACGGGGGTCCATGCGTTTACCTGCAGTGAAGGGGACCAGCTGGGGGCAGACCCATCAGCAGCCTCCCTCCTCCTCCGCGGGGGAGATCCCTACTCCAGAATAGGCTATCTGTGGGACAGAGGTGGGACGTACAGGGCTGATCCTCTGGGTGGTGTGGGTGACTAGGGTGATGACCTCAAGCAGCGCTTAGGAAGGGAAATTCACATGATTGGGGTGTTTCATACCTGGGGCTCATACTTCTCCACAGTTGCCAGGTGTGATGAGCTGTCATAACCACCCACAGCATATAGGTTCCCATCTGTGGAGAGTCAACATGCCCGTGGTATGCCTGCTACATGCGGGGTCCCCCAGGGTGGGGGCAGGTGGGAGTAGGGTAGACATTACACAAAGCAGGCCTGTCACCTACCAAGCATGGCCACACGTACATATCGCCTCCGGGTGCTCATGGCAGCGATGGATGTCCATGTTCCCGTCAGAGGGTCGTAGCGCTCAGCACTGTGGATACCAGGCCTGCTGCTGACCTTGAGCAGTGGCAGAAAGGCTGCCCTGGTCCCAGGACCTGCCCTCCCCCATGGAATATTAAAATCCCAAGCTGGGCAGTCACAGAGACTGACCCCAGAATCCCACTGGAGCAAGAAGCAGACCCTCTGGGTGGAGACACAGGCCACTAGCTGGCTCCCTGCATGATCCTGGGCAAGCGTCCACATGGTCCCCAGCCCCTGGGCTGGTGGAAAGACCTTGAGAGTTAAAGAAGGGGCAGCTGGGCTGATGCACACAAAGAAGCAGGGCACCCTGGTGACTTGAGTCAGGTGGGATCCCTCTTCACTCCCCTCAGGCATGATCTCTGCAGTCCTGATGCAGGCACACCTGCAGCCAAACCAACCCCAAGAGGCCACCCGGCCCTGACCCCGGCCACTACCTGTTGAGGCAGGAGGCCCCATCGTAGCCACCAGCTGCATACAGGAGCCCGTGCAGGGCAGCCACACCCAGGCAGCTGCGCCTCGTGCCCATGGACACCTCAGGCTGCCAGGTGTTGGTCACAGGGTCGTACGACTCTACGGTGGCCAGGTCTGAAGTCCCATCGTAACTAGGGGAGGGGTCCGCTGCCGGTCAGGACTGGTCCAGTGGGCACATGCTAAGCCCCTGACCCAAAACCAGCCTCCACACTTACCCACCCACAGCATACAGCCGGTTCCCAACTGCTGCCACACCCACTCGGGCCCGGCGCGTGGACATGGAGGCCACCACGTGCCAGCGGTCAGTGCGTGTGTCGTAGGCTTCACAGTCCCCATGGATGGCGAATAGGCTCCCACCACCTAGGAACAGGGAGGTGACGGGGCAGGACAAAGGACCCAGGGAGGCAATGGCTGTGGGTCTCTAGCATAGCTTAAGGTCAAGAGTGATTATGGGCTCCAAGGGTGGGCAGAAATGGGGACTGGTTAGTGGGTCACACCACACGGGGTCCTCCATGGGCCAACAGAGGAACAGGTGTGGAGTGGGTACAGAGTATGACCAGCAAAGTGTGATGTAGCCTCAGGTGGGGCTCAGGCCAGGGATGGGAGGGGAGAGGTAGGGTATGTTGGGGGGCCCAGACATGAGACAAGAGACAACATAACAGGTGAACATACCCACAGCAAAGAGTACCGGGCCAGCTCCCTCACAGCGCCGGGGCCGTGTACGGCTGGTGCCCAGAACGCCCCTCTGCTCTGGTAGCAGGTGGAACTTGAGGGCCTCAATAAGCAGGTCCTTGCAGTCAGGATGGTGCCTCACCAGGCTCTCCGCATCCACGTGGCCCAGCAGGAAGTCCCGGCTCAGCAGGGGCAGGCGCACACACTTCATCAGCTGGGGTGCAGGGGTGCCATGGTCAGGCGGCAGGCTCCAGTGAGGAGATCCCCCTCAGACACCCTGGACCCTTCTTTTTTTTTTTTTTTTTTTTTTTTAATTTATGATAGTCACACACACACACAGAGAGAGAGAGAGAGAGAGAGAGGCAGAGACATAGGCAGAGGGAGAAGCAGGCTCCACGCACCAGGAGCCCGATGTGGGATTCGATCCCGGGTCTCCAGGATCGCGCCCTGGGTCAAAGGCAGGCGCCAAACCGCTGCGCCACCCAGGGATCCCTCACCCTGGACCCTTCTTGAAACACGTGTCTGCATCACTCCTGTGAGGGGGTCTCTGGACTGAGCCCAGGTGCACCCAGGCCCTCAGCTACTGTGTATCCCCTCCTAAGCACAGCAGGCCTCCCTAGGTACTAGCCTCACCCTCGGGACATGCTGCCTCCGAGCATCCACGTCATGTTTGACCCAGCTCAGGACGGCACGGTAGACATCTTCCTCTGAAGGCACGTTCAGGCTGTCGCTAGAGACCAGTTCCAGCACCTGGGGGTGGGGATCCTCAGATCTGAGATCTGGGGAGGCTCTTGGGGGCCCATGGAGCCCTGAAGGTGCCCAGGAGGGAGAGTCCAATGGGAGCCCAGTGTTCCTATGAGAAGGGGCCAAGTGGGGTCAGGAGCTACAGATTCGGTTCTTGGGGATGTAGAACCAGGGACTGGAGATTGTAGGCAGGGATGTGGTCAGGATAGGATCAAAGTCAAAAGCTGAGGGCTTAGGTAAGTCAGGAAAAGGGGATGAGGCAGGGGTGTGGGGGTTGGGGAGGGCAGGGGATGTGTAATGAGGCTGGAAATAACGGTTGGGGGGCAAATGGTCAGGTCTTTAGAGTTAAAATGAAAGGAGTTCAAGGGCTGGGTCTGGGGTCCAGGGTCAAGGCCATGCCCCAGCTGTCATGTTACCTGCTTTAGTGGCAACAGCATGAACTCCTCAGTCTTGGCCACATCCACGAAGTGCTGCAGCACATACCTGTGTGCTGCCTTGAGCAGGTCGCTGCATGAGTGCGTGTCAGCAAAGCCCCGGATGCCCAGACAGTTGGAGGGGTCGAGCTGACTCAGCAGGAACTTGCAGCAGGCGTCACGGACGCCATTCAGCTGCAGGAGACTGGCCGCTGGGAGCAGAGTCTGTGGGGTGAGAGGAGAGAGAGCGCCACAGGAGCAGGGACAGGGAAACGGGATGTGAAGAATCGAGGGGACACTGGGAGCTGAGGTGCTGGGCTGGGCAAAGGTGTGCGATGTGCAATGAGGCAGCCTCACCTGCACGTTTCCTTCGCCCACCACAATCTCAGCAGTGTACGCAAACTGCACCAGCTGGTCCAAGGCCTGAGGGTCGATGTCGTGCAGAGTCACATGCGTCTGGCGGCTTTCACTCATCTCATCTGTGGGGACAGCAGGTCAGGCCGGTCCCTGCCCTAGGAGATCGGCGGAGCCCCCCGTGTGCCCAGACTGGATGTGGCGGTACTTGCTTGTGAACATGGCGTGGAAGTAGGGGCTGCAAGAAGCCAGCACCACCTTGTGTGCTCGGATCTCCTTGGCTGCCACGTGCAGGACGATGTCACACAGGAGGCCACGCTGCCGCATGCGGCTCATGGCCACGAAGGCATCATGGTAGTGCCGTTTGGAATTGTGGGACACAGTGTGGCCCTCACGGCTCAGCAGCTGCATTGCACCCTCCATTGGGGCTGTGGGCCGGGCCTGCCGAGGACGTGCACGCTCTGCCTCCGGGCTGCGGACGGGCAGTGCCAGGTCAGGGTGCGCTCTGCAGGGAGCTGCTCGCCCACCCCTAACACCTAAGGCAGGGCTGGAGCACCTCGGAAGGCCACCCCTCTCTCCGGCAGCCCATACCTGGGTTCCATCAAGGACCAACCGCTATCCCCTCCCCCTAACTCTTGTCCCTCATACAAGGGAGCCTTCCTTGGAGTCCAGCAAAACTGCTCCACCCCTGCTCCTTGCATGGGGTCCAGTCACACACCTGATGCCAAGGCTGAACATATCCAGCTTCCTCTGCCAGGACCTCTCCTGGCACCACACACCCCTCTGCCCAGGTGCCCCCATAAGAACGGGACTTCTGTGCCTGTGACTCTTCTCCATCTGTCACTGGCCACCCTTCCCACTACCCAACAGAGTCAGTGTCCTTAGCACGGGCTGGGCGCGAAGGACGCGTGCCAGGTGTAGGACAGCTCTGAGACCCCTGTGCCCCCCAGCAGGCCTGACCTCGCTTGACCCTCTGGAGCGGCTTGCCCCCATCCTGCAGGCGAGCTGTCTAAGTCTGAGCGGCGCGGCCGGAATTCAAGGGCGGCGGGAGAGGACAGAGGCTCCGGGAAGCGGCCACCTCTGGACGCCCTGTCCCACGCCACCGTGTGCGCGATACACAGGGGTAGTCGTACCCTCCGCGGGGCGGCCGAGGCTGCCTCCTCCGGGCAGCCAGCCAGGCTCGGTGCACCCCCTCCCGGTGTCCTTCCCGGACCCACTCGGCCCCTGCTCTGGCTTCCGGGCCCCCAGCCCCTCGGCCCACTCACGCTGGCGGCTGCGGCGGCGGCGGTGGCGGCGGCGCCTCCGGCCCGGGCCCCGGGCTGCCGTGCTCCGGGCTTTGCGTCCTGCCCGCCGGGCGCTCGCTGCGCGGCTGCATGGGCTCGGCTGCCGGACCCGCCGCGACCCGCGGAGAACGCACTGGCGAACGGACGCCCGGAGTGCTGGAGGGCTGCTAGGCGGTGGCGGCCCTCTCCGCGTCCCTCGCTCCCGCCGCCTGCCCGCAGCCGCTGTTTCTCGGCGCCGCCCGCCCCGCCGCCCGCGCTCCGCGAGTCTTCGAGGACTGAACCTCCCCCAGTCAGTAATGACCGGGCACCCCAGGTCTCCTCCAGGAAGACCCCGGGACCGTCCATCCCCGCCAATTCATTTAAGAAGAAGCCCTGCCCCCGTAAGCACCCTGGGCCCGCAGCTTGGAAGGCCCTGCTGCCCCGGGGACCCGAGGCAGCCCTGGCCCACATCCTGCTTGCCTTTTGTGACCCCAGGCGGACCACTCGGCCCATCTGGCCTTTACTGGTTCGCTCCACGAACCCCTGCAAGTACCAGGCCTTGAACTGGACACCGTCTGCGGGGGACAGAGTGGCGTGGGTGGAGGTAGCCTGGGGGACCTGCCAGGAGCCACGCCTGCTCCCAGGGCGGCTCTGGGGTCAGGGGGTCCAGACCCACCAACCCTTGCCCTTAGGTGGTGGGGGCAGGGAAGGAGTGCATCAGTGGCTTTCCTGCCTCCTTTCTCCTAGCAACACAACCTTCCAGCTTCTGGGCCTTGGAACCCGCCCTTCCCACAGACTGGGCAAAAGAAAAGTAGCCTTTCCTGCCCAGCCCCACGCTGTGGGCTTGGGCAAATTGCCAGCAGAGGACTCCATGGACTCAAGTATCAGGAGCAGTACTTTCAGGAAGGTTTGGCCAAATGGGCTTCAATAACAGCTCTGGGGACAGCCCGGGTGGCCCAGGGCCTGATCCTGGAGACCCGGGATCCAGTCCCACGTCGGGCTTCCTGCATGGAGCCTGCTTCTCCCTCTGCCTGCGTCTCTGCTTCTCCCTCACTGTGTCTCTCATGAATAAACAAATAAAATCTTCAAAAAAACCCCAAAACAATAAATAACAGCTCTGTGATCTGTTCACTGCCCCCCCACCCCCACTCCTTGGTGTGGACTGTCCAGTGAAGTAGAAATGACTCTCTTCATTCCATTCACATGAGACCGGCCTGGCCATCAGAGTCTCTCTCTCTCTCTCTCTCTCTCTTTTTTTGTCACACTGCCCACCTATGGCATTGCCTATTCTACTAGACTGCTTTTCCTGCTGGGTTGTTGGCTCTTTTCTCTCTTTTTCTTTCTTCCTTTCCTTTCCTTTCCTTTCCTTTCCTTTCCTTTCCTTTCCTTTCCTTTCCTTTCCTTTCCTTTCCTTTCCTAAGATTTTATTTATTCATGACAGACACACACACACACACACACACACACACACACACACAGAGGCAGAGACACAGGCAGAGGGAGAAGCAGACTCCATGCAGGGAGCCGGACGTGGGAACCCATCCCGGGTCTCCAGGATCACACCCCGGGCCGAAGGCAGTGCTAAACCGCTGGACCACGGGGGCTCCCCTTATTGGCTCTTTCTTATTGATTTGTAAGAGCTCTTTGCATAGAAGTCCTGTCAAATGTTTTCACCTGGATGCACCTTGTCGGTTGTCAATGCACTGACCCCCTCACAGGCACGTGCTTTGGAGCTCTGGGGAGGCTGTGGGCAAGGAGAGGGTGCCCAGGTCCTGGGCCTCATCTTCCCGTCTCTTACCGGGAAGGACACAGATCTGTGAGCACCAGGTCAGGATTCCATCCTATGCAGTCTTGCCCGATATTCGAGATCTACAGCTCAGCACTCAGCGATGTGTGCGGGAGCCGTAACTGCACTAGGCCTGCGCAGTTAGCCCGCATCCGGCCTGCCATTCTGGGAGCCCACGGCATAGGGTTGTGAATGCGCCCTCCCGCCTGGATGCCGCCCGAGTCACGATTGGAGAAACTTAGAGCCACCAGTGGGGCGCGGTGGGGCGGGGCCGGGGGCGGGGCCGGCCCGGAGGAAGTGCGGCTAACGCACAGCATTCTGGGGCCGGAAGTGGGGCCCACGCTGCGGGCTTGCAGTAATGGCGGCGGCGCGGGGTAGAAAGCGGTAAGCTGGGGGTCTGAGGACCAATTCGGCCTTCCGGTGGGTGCTTATATCCAAAGAGGCTCTGATTGAGCGTCTCCGTGTTCCTGGGGCAGCAAGGCTGGGGCAAACCGGGATGGCGGGGAGTCCTGACACCGGCGTTGTAACCTGCAGGCGCCTGGCAGAACTGACGGTGGACGAGTTCTTGGCTTCGGGCTTTGATTCTGAGTCTGAGTCGGAGCCCGAAGGAGCCCCAGAAGTAGAGACGCGGGCCGCGTGTGGAGCCGACCGGAGCCTGGATGGGCTGGGCGGGAGCCCCTGGTCCAGGTGAGGGGAGCGGCTCCGGTGGCACGTCCGTAAAGCAAGCCCTTCTCCTGGCCCACCCCATCGCATGAATGTTGACCTCCGACCCCCTCCCCCAGCCCAGACCCTTGGGCTTATTCATTCCCTCATCCAGCGTTTGCTGAGGTCTTGTTCGCGGACGAGCGTTTTTTGTTACTTTTTTAAAAAATTGAGAGAGCGCGGGGGGGGGCGGGAGGGCGGCGCGGAGGGAGAGGAAGAGAGACTCTCAGGTCGACTCCCTGCTTGAGAGCGCCGAGCCCTCTATCTACCCTGAGAGCACCATCCGAGTCGAAGGCAAGAGTCGGAGACTTAACTGAGCCTCCCCGGGCGCCCGGCAAACCTTATTTTAGGTGGTGGGCATGTGTTAGTGAATAGCAATGTTTGGAAGAGCTCAGGCATTCACCTATGATTCGGGTGAATCATAGGTATCGTAGGTTAGAAGAGATAAGTGTGGCAAACAGCGAAGAATAACACGAGGGGTTAGGTGAGTAGGGAGCACGTTGGGGGCGCCTGTTGTGTTTGGTGGAGGCGGCCCTTGGAGGAGATGCTCACTGAACAGAATCCTGAGGGGTTTTGGAAGCCACACAGGGGAAGAATGCTTTGGTGTTTCACGGATCAGGAACGGCCAAGCTGCTTTTGCCTCGTTGCATCCGAAAGAGCAAGATGGGTCACCAGCAGCTCTACTGGAGCCACCCGAGGAAGTTAGGCCAGGGCTCTCGTTCTTGCCGTCTGTTCGGACTGGCACGGTCTGATCCGGAAATACAGCCTCAACATGTGCCGCCAGTGTTTCCGTCAGTATGCCAAGGATATAGGCTTCATTAAGTTGGATTAAGTGAACTTCCTTGAATGGGTCATCCAAGATACCTACCTTAACTGCAGATGTCCAAGATACCTACTTTGATGCCGACTCATTGTACATAAAATAAAAACACTCCAATTATGCAAAAAAAAAAAAAAAAAAAAAGGAACAGCCAAGCTCCTAAGGTGGGGGTAGGTCTGCACAGAAGTGTGTGTCTGAGAAGTGGGAGGAAGAGTAGTAGAAGAGGAACCTGGAGAGATGGTGATGGAGTCAGATCTCGCAGGTCATCTGTAAGACGTGCAGGTAAAATGGGAAGTTATCTCAGGGTTTAAACCTGTGAAGTGATGTCACAGGACACAACACAAAGGGGTGTTTTGAGAATAGGTTGGAGATGGTCAGTACCGAGATAGGGAGACAGAAACTATGGTAATTGGGACACTTGAGAGATGGTGCTGGTTTAGGAGGAAACATGAGGGAATTTGAAGGATTTTTTTTTTTTACTGATGAGATATCGTGGCACTTTGCATGCTGGGTATGAAAGATAGAGCTTGTCTTCCCTTGAGTCCCTGGAAAGGCAAGATTACCAGCACCTGAGATGGAGCAGGGTGCTGGCAGAGCAAGTTTGGGAGAACCACAAGTTTGGTGTTGGATGTGATGGGGTTGAAACACAGGTGTTGGGATCCCTGGGTGGCGCAGCGGTTTAGCGCCTGCCTTTGGCCCAGGGCGCGATCCTGGAGACCCAGGATCGAATCCCACGTCAGGCTCCCGGTGCATGGAGCCTGCTTCTCCTTCTGCCTATGTCTCTGCCTCTCTGTGTGTGTGTGTGACTATCGTAAATAAATAAATAAATAAAATAAAAAAAAAAACACAGGTGTTGAAATGTATATAGAGAGACTGTTGAGTATATAAGTCTGGAGTTTAGGGGAGTGGGGGATCTGCTGAAAACTTATCCCTGGAAATCCCCCTGCCTTGGTTGTTGATAGTTGTTGTGGAGCAAGCAGATCAAGCCCCGTAGCTTCTCTGTGGAGCCTGGGAGGCTTAAGTGTGGAGGACAGGAAGCCTCACCCCACTTCCCCCATCTCTGTGAGCTGTGCCTGTCTGTTGTACTTTGACGACACTCACTTTCTCAGCCGGCGGAAAGGTCAAGCATCTGAGCATAAGGACCAGCTCTCACGGCTGAAGGACAAAGACCCTGAGTTCTACAAGTTCCTGCAGGAGAACGACCAGAGCCTGCTGAACTTTAGTGATTCAGACACCACTGAGGATGAAGAAGAACAGCTCCACTCTCTGCCAGACACGCTGGAAGTGAGGGCCTAGGCAGAGTTGGGTGGGGGCAAGGGCATACTTAGGGCCTTTTCATCCTGCTTCAGCCCAGCCCTCTGTATCTGGTGCAGGAAGCAAGTGTGGAGGAGGAAGATGCAGATGAGGATGGAGTCCCTGGAGGGCTGAAGGGGAAGAAAAGGGATTCTGTTCCCGTGACCCTTGCAATGGTTGAGAGGTGGAAGCAGGCAGCAAAGGTGAGAAGTGGCATGGGGTGGGCAGCTGGACTCCCCCCACTTTAGGAATCTGCCCTGGGCTCATTTCAGACGCTTGGATCTGTGCAGTTGCGAGGAGGTAGGTGGGAGGAGCCCGTCTCTGAGCACGGGCGCTGGACTCCTATTGAGCACCAGGGAATCTCACATAGTTCTTTCTTTATGCTGAGAGGCTCCAGGATTACATGCTCTCCTTTGTTTAGAGATCCTAGGGGCTCTTGCTCTCTCTCTCTCTCGGTTTCTCTCTCAGGCTCCCTGTTACCTGAGTGCCATCGTGGGCAGAACATAGTTTCTGTGTCTTAGTGGAGCCAGAGCCCTTCTTTGAAGGGTTCTGCATTGGTTTTGCAAGAAAAGGAAAGGACGGAAGGGAGAATCCTAGGTACTACTTGTCACAGGCCACCATGAAGATCTGGAACCCTTAGCCTTTCCCCTGTGGCCCTGAGCCAGGCTCCCTGCCCTTCCAAGAAGATTCTGGACTCCTTTTTCTCTTCCTTGCTTGTGGCTCCGTAACACTGCCTCCACCTCTGCTCTATGTCTCAGAATGTGGGCAAGGGATGCTTTTCTCTCATAGAGCAGGTTTCTGGAACTCTGGTTGCCTCTCACTCTGTCTGACACAGCTGGTTGCTCCCCCAACATTCTGGGTCCTCTTAACCCCTTTAGCAGCACCTCACTCCAAAGCTGTTCCACGAAGTTGTGCAGGCATTCCGAGCTGCTGTGGTCACCACCCAAGGAGACCAGGAAGGTGCTGAAGCCAGCAGATTCCAGGTCACGGACAGTGCTGGTGAGTTGGGGCAAGGGGATGTGGGATAGTGGCTTTTTGTTCTACCTTTTGTCCTGTGAATAGCATCTGTAGTTTCCTTGTTGCAGTGTTCAACGCCCTGGTCACCTTCTGCATCAGAGATCTCTTTGGCTATCTCCAGAAGTTGCTGTTTGGAAAAGCCACCAAGGACAGTAGTAGGTGAGAGGGAAGAGGGGAGGTAGAGGGGCATGGTCAGGCCCCCCACATTAGGGAAGGCAGAGGCTTTGTGATATAGTGGCCCTCTCTAGACCCAGCCAGGATGGAAGGATGTTGAAGATGGAGCCAGGCCCTTTGCAGAGTTCCTGGGAGAGGGTGGGCACTCATGGCCAATTGGGTGGTTTTGTCTTTTTTTTCCTTTTCTTTGTGAGAAGGTAAATTCCTTACCCATAATTCTTCTGGGGCCCAGAGTGTGTGCTTGACTTTGCACCACTACTTTTATAGATCAGGATGCTGTTTTCTTTGCTATTTTTCTCTCTTTAAATGAATGTTTTGTTCACTTCCTTCTGTTTGCTCTGGTCATTGTGTGTGCTTGTAAGTAGGTGAATTTGAGAAGAGGCTATGGAAAGTCTTCAGAGGGGAGAGAAGAGCAGCAGATGGGTAAAATGGGAGGGATATTTGCCTGGGAGGGTCATAGAGCCACATGACTAGGAGGTAGTAAGGGCACAAAAGGTCAGATTGCGCTAGACACCAGGGAAGGGTCCTGCTGTTACCACCTGTAAGGGAGGCAGGGGGCAGTGGCACAACTGGGGACACGAGGATCTGTGTTTGGTGGAAGCTGCCAGAGTTGGACTAGTGATCAGGAGGGTATGGCTTGGTGGAGGTAGCCCTGTTTGAAAGGGGCAGGGAAACTGACAGACCTTGGGAAGGTGGTGCTGGCATTGGCCAGGCATGGGCTTTTGTGTGAAGGGGACCGTTGCACTGGGAGAACAGGGTTCACTCAGATGGGGTGGGTTTGGTCTCTCTGCAGGGTGCTGCAGCCGTCCAGCAGCCTACTGTGGGGGAAGCTCCGGCTGGACATCAGGGTTTACCTGAGCTCAGTTATACAGGTGCAGTTACAATGGGGAGAGGGCCTGCTGGGTCCCACAAGGCCTGGCCACATCTGGTGGTCCGGTCCTTCCTTGTTGCCCAGATGTGACTGGGTGTTGGGCCTCATAGACCTCTTCTGCTTCCCCAGCTGGTGGCCTGCATAACGGAGACGACGGTAGCGGCAGCTGTGCTCCAGCACATCAGCAGCTCTGTGCTGTACTACTTGACCTTTCCGAAGCAGTGCCGCATGCTGCTCAAGGTGTGCAGTTCCCTTCCCGTGTTGGTGTTAGGGTGGAGGTGGCATCGGCGCCCATCCCCACCTTGCCCCTTGTTTGGCCTCCGCCTCTATCAGCTCTCTATTCTTGGGGTTGCAAGACCAGTCACGTAAGGTGGCAGCTTTCTGATGTTTCTGCTGAGAACTGCAGTGAGACATGCTCTTCTTTATAACGTATGTTCCTGGATCTGTGTGTAACATGTTTTTGTGGTACTGCTGTGGGGAAAGAGTGTGCTCTGTTCTACATTTTTGTTACTCCCTATTTGAGCTCTGACTGGTTCTCTACTGAGGTGCTTTGGGAAGGGCTGTCTCCTAGCCTTGACCACCGGGGCCTCTGACAGCCTTGGGGAGGCTGGGGCAGGCAGTGATGTCACACCTTTTGCAGAGGATGGTGGTCCTGTGGAGTACAGGTGAAGAGACATTGCGTGTACTGGCCTTCCTGGTCCTCGTCAGGGTCTGCCGGCACAAGAAGGAAGTCTTCCTGAGTCCCATCCTCAAGGTAACGCAGGCCCAAGGCTCTTGCCTCCAGTGCCTCCGAGTCTGTGTCCATCAGGGTCTGGTGGAAAGTCTTGGCCTGAGGGCTGGGGAGCTGCTTTTGTGGTCAGCGCCCCTTGTTGGCACCACGGCCCTGGGATGACCCACACCATCATCATAGTTTCCTCCCTGAGAAGTTGGGAACAGTGACAGGGATGGGAACTCTTGGCCCCCAGGAGCTGCACATGGACTGCTCTGCGTAGCTCTCTCCTCAGTGGCTGAGGACATCAGGTGTGTAGAGGGATGGGGACCTTGCTGCCTGCCTGCAAGCCTGGGGTGGCCTGTCCCACATGGAGTCCCTCTAGAAATTCCCAGATAGGCCTGGCACATAGCTAGAGCTTTTTTTACCACCCTCATCCCCAGTCCCTCTGTGGTGTCCTGGCCTCTTCCTGCAGTTATTCATGCTGCAGCTTCCTTGACACTCCACCTTCCCTATAGGACTGCAGACTTAGTACATGAGATTGGTGAGTGGACACCTGTGGAGGCTGAGTAGCAGCAGCAGGGGGCCCTAGGAACAGGTGCTATAGGAGGAGGGGGTCTCAGCAGACATGGCCATGGCCAGACTGTGGTTCCTGCAGTAGCTCTGAGGGAAAGGCCCAAGTATCTGGTGGTGGCTTTGAGCTGAGTGGTGGGTACATATGGCCCTGGGAGCTCTGGTGGCTCTGACTGCAACTTTTCTGGCAGCAAATGTACATCACATACGTGAGGAACTGCAAATTCACCTCCCCCAGCACCCTGCCCTTCATCAACTTCATGCAGCGGACCCTGATCGAGCTGCTTGCCCTGGACACTGGCATTGCCTATCAGCACGCCTTCCTCTATATCCGCCAGCTTGCCATCCATCTGCGTAATGCCATGACCACACGCAAGAAGGTGTGTGATTGGGCTTGTTGGGGGAGGAAGCCTCCCATCTCTTAGGAGAGACAACCCAGCACCCTGGTGGGGTCAGGGCCCTTGCTGGTGGGGGCTTTGGCAACAGATGGAAGGTGGGGACGTCTCTGAGGGTGGGGGGTGGGGAGTTTGGGTAGGTGGGCACAGTGTTGCTGCTACCTGGGACCCTGTGCACAGGGTGGGTGAGGAAGGGCTGGGCCTCTCCAGGACCCCTGAGCTGATTTGGAGATGGACTTCCCTCTGTGCCCAGGAGACCTACCAGTCCGTGTACAACTGGCAATTCGTGCACTGCCTCTACCTCTGGTGCCGCGCTCTCAGCACTGTCTGCCCGAGTGAAGCTCTCCAGCCCTTGATCTATCCCCTCTCCCAAGTGGTAATTGGCTGCATCAAGTGAGTCAGGGGTGGGCAGGGCTGCACTGAGGGCCAGAGGAGGCCAGGGCCAGGGCTACCCGGGCAGTTGTGGGGGTCAGAGTCAGGGCTATGCAGGGAGGCATTCTGGAGGGCCAGGCAGAGCTAAGTCCCCAGGAGTGTCTGGCCAATCCCTGGGCCCTGGGATCTGCTATTTGACAGTGCCTGAGGAAGGACAGGGGGTGGTGGTGTCTGTGGCCCAGTGCCCTGCATGGGAGAATGCCCCAGACTCATGCATTCTGGGTGATGCTGGGTAGGAAAGACTGTGCAATTTGAAAGGAACTTGGGTTTATTACCATGGGGTTCTTGGACAGAGCATATCTGGTATGATGTGCCACATTTAAGTTGTGACTACTAAGCTGTGGTCAGTGGGGACAGAGATTGGAGGAGCTGCCTGTGGTTGGGTGGCTGCCTTTGTTGGCTGGGAGGGATTGCCCCTGAGCTCCTGAAGGGGGGACTTTGAAAGTAGGGGCAGGGAAGAAAGCAAGCCTTGAATGAACGAACCATCTCCCTTTGCCACCATCCTGTATTAAAATGAAGTGAAAAGTCAGTTGGGGTGTTTCCTCATCCCGGTGAAATAGTGAGGAGGCAGGGCCTTAAGACTAGAATTTCAGTCAGGGCCTTTTGTTCTGCTTTGTTGTGTCTAGAGGAATCAGAAAGGGCAGGTGTCCCTCTGACTCTGAGAGAAATTGACAAGAGGGCCCCTTCCTAAGATTAGAACCCCAAGGGTTGGAATGAGTCATGGGCAGCCAGGTCAGGAGGGTGAGGCTGATTTGTGGGGTCTCTGAGGCCCAGGCCTCTGCTCACCTCTGCTTTCCCACGTGCCCCCAGGCTGGTCCCCACTGCCCGCTTCTATCCCCTGCGCATGCACTGTGTACGCGCTCTGACGTTGCTCTCGGAGAGCACTGGCACCTTCATCCCAGTGCTGCCCTTCATACTGGAGGTGAGAGGGTGCCTGTCACCTGGGGTGGGGTGGTACAATGCCTCTGTGCTGTTCTTGGAGGCACTTCTTGCTGTATGGAGACCATCTGTTCTGAGATGCATGTAACCTTCCAGAGTGCTGCTTTTTGCATTTGTAGAGCAGGTTTTGTCAGGACATTGTTGAGTGCAGTGCCTTGCTACCTGCCCAAGCTGGTGCTGTGTGTTGGTAGGCCAGAGTGGCAGGGAGAACAGGCTGCTCTGCAGGGCTGGCCTGAGGGTGCTGGTTTTAACACTGCTTGGGTCTTTCTGGTCTGTAACAGTGAGCAGGAGAGCTCGGCCAGAAGCCTAGAAATGATTCCAAAGCTGTATTTCTTTTCCTGCACACTCCTGTGTGCATCTGTGTGTATGCGTTGATCTGCGTGTACACACATGTGAGTGTGTCCTTGTATGCCCACACGTGCATATAGCTCAGGTAGGGAAAGGTTGTGGACTAAAGCCCAGAAATCCACTAGGGGTTAGGCCCCAGCCCACTCTAGACCTAGAGAGGTGTTAGTGTCCCTGTTCACCACATGGGCTGGATAGGGGTGGGCTCAGTGTAGCCAGGGCTGTTCTTTGTGTCTCCTTACCAGGTAGGGGAGAGAAAGCAGTCTCCAGAGGGTTCCTATTCTGATTTCTTCTTTTAATTTTACTTGGCTTTTGTACTGATCCCGGCCTCTGTGTGCCTCAGCCCTACTTGGCATGTCCTTTTGACCCCCAGGCATGTAGGCCTCTCCTTTCCAGAGAAAACAAGTTACAGAGGCTGAAGCAAAGCTCTCTGCCTCCAGGGAATTTCTGCCTTTCCCTTCCTGGGTGGGTGGAAAGGGGGTTGAGAGCAGTCAGGCTAGAGAAATAGAGAAAGGGCAGTGCCCCCCCTAGGAAAACACTTTGTTGTTACAACAGTTACAGTGCTTTCTGTCCGGGGTTGTGCTGAGCCCAGCTGGGAAACCTCATCCCGGCTCTGGTATCTTCAGCATCAGCTACCTGTTCCCCCTCAGAACAACATCCTGGATCACCCCTGTGAGAGGGTGGTGAGGAGGGGCCAGGTATGGCTCCCACTCTGCTGCCACAGGGCAGCCTTCAGCCTTTGGACCTGAGGGTGGGCTTCTCCAAGGGCGGAGGTCGGTGAATGCAGCTTGTGGTCTCTTGAGGGTGAGGGAGTGGAAGCTCTTTAGGGCTTTATCGGAGACCCCCTGTCCGTTGGTGTGTTACTCCCAGGGATGCAGCCCTGGGGTTGGCACCAGACCTCAGGGATGCAGTCATGGATGAGGATGTTGTAGTGACAGTGGCTGTGTGTACAGGAATGATCTCCTGACACTGATGCTTAAAGTTTCTTGGTTTAGTTTTAGGAGAGAGTCAGGGTGTGTGTGCTCCTGTTCCTGCCCCCATCGGTCCCACTTCATTCCAGAGAACTCCACTGTGGAATGAAGTGATTCCCTTGGAGGCCAGAGCTCTGGAAGGCAGGGAGTCTGTGGGGCCACAGGACTGGCGCTGCATATGGCTGCTTGTCCCTGGTTCCAAAATGGGTCCCTAAGGAACCAGTGTATGGGTGGAGTGTGCGGTATAGTGGGGCATGAGCTACAGCAGGCCAAGCTGATGTGGCCTTGGGACAGGTTTTCCAGCAGGTCGACTTCAACAGGAGGCCGGGGCGCATGAGCTCCAAGCCCATCAACTTCATGGTGATCCTGAAGCTGTCCAAAGTCAACCTGCAGGAGAAGGCATACCGGGTGAGGCCAGCCTCCAGGCCTTCTGTGGAGGGGCTTGGAGAAATGCCTTGGGTAGAGGTCACAGGTAGATGTCATAGGGCATTAGGGTCTGTGTATGGGGTGACAGCAGTTAGAGGTGTGTGGACACGAGGGAGCTCACTGCCCTCCAGAATTTGTGTGGATCTTCATGGGTGTCTTGGGGTGGAGAAAGCAGTGTTCCCTGGCCTCAGCCACACTCAGTGGCTCACACACTCAGTGTGAGTGTGGCTTGTGGGGAGGCTGTGGAGTCACATCCTCTGATTTCCACCCTGGAGAGTGAGCTGACATACTGGCCTGCTTTGGAAGGTCACTGAGCTTCCGTCTCCCCTGACATTCCCCTTTCTTCCCTGCTGTCTCAGGATGGCCTGGTGGAGCAGCTGTATGACCTCATCCTGGAGTACCTGCACAGCCAGGCCCACAGCATTGCATTCCCTGAACTAGCACTGCCTGCCGTGCTGCAGGTGTGTACCACTGTCTGGTTCCCCCTTCCCTGCCCAGATCACTAGATGGCCTGCTTTGTTAGCAGGCTAGACTGTCTTAGTGGGCTCGGCTCCCCATTTACGTAAGGGGCCAGGAGCAGAGTCTAACCTGAGGCCTCCATGTTGGCACTGCCTCAACATGGGAAGTATGAACATAGGGGTGTGGATCTTTAGGGGTGGGGCTGGCCCAGGTAAGTCAGCAGGGGCCCTAGGACTTGCCAGCTCCACCCCAGGTCTGCCATAGTCCAGGGACCAGACTGGCTAAGAGGTCTACCCTAGGGGTAGTTGGGCTGGAGTGGGCCGAGTCAGACTGGTTTCCTGACTCTAGGCTTTCCCAGGTGGCCCTGGGTGGAAGCCCAGTCAGCCCCATCACAGACCCTGTCTCAACTTTCCTTCAGGTGATACAAGAGTGGAGTAGGCGTCCCTTCTCTCAGAAGTCCCTTCTGGGCCTCTCTGGGAGTGTCCATTTGCTTTTAGACCAGATGTTTCCCATCTTAAAGGGGCAGGTGCCTGTCATAGGACGGGTCAGGTGGCACAGCCTGTCCCTGTCTGACCCTGGTGGGCAGAACCAGCCCCCACAATTGTAGGTCTGCTTAGTGAGTAGGGGTGGGGCTGCTCACCTGGCTCAGAGCCCCATCCAGACATGGGTGTGGCTGAGTGCAAGGCTTTATTTCTGGACTCTAGGTCCAGGGATCATAGTCTGGAACAAGGCTCAGCAAACTGTTTTGGTAGAGTCAAATGATAAGTATTCAAGACTTTACAGTCACTTGATTTCTCGTAACTGCTCAGGTCTCCCCGTTGATATACAAAACCCCCACAGAAACACGTAAGTAAATGAGTATGGACATGTACAAATACAACTTTATTTACAGAGACAGGCCAAAGGTGGGATTTGACCTAGAGTGTAGACCCATGCTGCCCCACTGCTGCCACCCATGCCTCTGCATGGCCTGTGGGATGGGCCATCTGCTCTCCAGCTATCACAGGCCCAGGCAACAGAGCTCATGTGGCCCCTGCCTCTCACATTCTGGTGTGTGCACTTGGGCCTCACTCCCCAGGTGTGTGCACTAGCACTCCTGGCTAGGGTGCCAGGACATGTGCACTAGGGCCGTGAGACACACGAACCCATGTTTCCTGCTTCTCCATTATCTCCTTGGGGTCCTGTGTGACCCTGGCAGATGGTGTGGTGCAGAGCATCCCTGCATCTGGACCTTGACTGAGCCCTCCCTCCCTTCTGCAGCTGAAATCCTTCCTCCGTGAGTGCAAGGTGGCCAACTACTGCAGGCAGCTGCGCCAGCTGCTGGAGAAGGTGCAGGAAAATGCGGAGTACATCTGCAGCCGCCGCCAGGGGGCCTCCTTCAGTGTGGCTGACCTGCATGCAGTGGTGAGTTGGGAGCTGGGGAAGGCGGCATTGCCTGAGGGCACCAGTCAGCACAGAGCTGGGCTTTGGAGGTTTGTGCAGAATGGGACATGATCCTGATCCTCTCCCCACAGGATACCTGGGAGAAGCAGACCCGAGAGGAGGGAACCCCTCTCACCAAATACTACAACCAGTGGCGGAAGCTGAGGGAGCGAGAGATCCAGCTGGAGATCAGTGGCAAAGAGCGGGTATGTCTGCAGGGAATGTTTGCTGGGGGGTGGGCATCACCACTGGTTTGTTTGAAGATAAAGATCTAGCTCTCTGGCTGTATCTTTAAGACCAGACTGGGGAAGGCGGCTTGTGGGAAGGGACAGTGCCAGGGATGAGGTCAGCTGATGGTTGGGGCCTGTTCCCAGCTGCAGCCTGTCCTGTGGCTGCTCTGAAGGGACAGATGTTGTGCCGAGCAGAGTAATCGGGGGGCTTCTCTTAGGGCCTTCAGCAGGAGGTCACTGGAGGCTGGACTGGCTAGGGACTTGGGGGGTGGGAGTGGCTGGACTGACCCTGTTACCCAGGCCAGCCCATGGACAACAGGAGGGTGGGAAAGGAGGTGTAGGAGGGGCTATGCCTCTATAAGTCTGGGCCTGGCCTGTGTGGGACAGTGTGACTTGAGGGAACAGCTTCATGCTGAGTGGCATGCCTGTGACTGTGTCCTTGTGCTGATGTTTGCTATTTCTGGGAGCCAGAAAAGGGAGGGATTGCAGCTGGTCTTCAGCCAGTGTGTGGCTGGAGCCTCCTCACCTGCCTAGCAGGACAGCTGTCCAGGAGTCCTACCTGGTGATGCCGACCAAGAGTTGGCTATAAAAAGTGGAGGACCGGTTGGGAGGCAAGGCTTAAAGGGAACAAGGGAATGGGACGGTGGGTTTGGATAGAGTTGGTCTTTGGGAATGTGAGGGAGAGGAAGACCGTAGTTGTGGTCAGGGTTCTTGCTGTGGTTGTGGGCTAAGCCTTAAGATGGAGGTCAGGCCTAGGGCTAAGACAGGACAAGTTGGGGACTGGGCTAGCGTAGGCTCTCAGAGCCACCTTGACCACCCTCATCTCCTCCTCTGGTTCTGGATCCTTCCAGCTGGAAGATTTGAACTTGCCAGTGATAAAGCGGCGGAAGGTGGGAGACCGTAAGAATGAAGACAGAGTGGAATTTAAAGACCTCTTTGATCTGCACAGTGATGAGGAAGATAGTACTGTGGACTTCTCAGAGAGAGGTAGGGTCCTGAGCTCTTTCTGGGTAAGGGGAAGGCGGACTTAGAAGGCTTCCTTGCACACCTCCTGGAACCAGGAGAGCGGGCGCTGGCTCCCACCTCACTGCTCACTTTTGCTATGCCCCTCCTACCACCAATTCTGCTTGTCTTGGGGTGAGGGCCTCCTGGAATTAGGACATGTGTCCCCAGACCTTGTTCCCTTGCTCCCACTCCTTGCTGGGAACTTGTGAATCCTCTCCACCTGCCCAAAGGTGGCCTGAGGAGAAGATGGGTGGGTGTGGGGTTGTGAGCTTGCCCCACCCTCCCGCATTAGCTGCACCTAGTATGCATTAGCTGGTGGGCCTACTCCCATGGGCTCTTTTTCCTTGGTCCCCAGGGAAGCCTGGGTCCCCAGGAGCTTGGCAGAGGGTAAAGGAGGAGGAGGAAGAGGAAGAAGATGAGGAAGATGAAGAAGATGGCAGCTGTAGCAGCCAAGAAGTCAGCAGTTCAAAAGGTAAGTGTTTCCTGGAGGTGAGGAGTGGTGCTGTGGCCCTTTGAATCTTTCCAGGAGCCCAAGGCTGTCATGGGCTTAGGTGAGTGGATAGGCAGGGCCATTGGGTGGGAGTATGGCTCTAGGCTGGGCCCACACCCCTCCTTGGGGATGCCAGGCCAGCTGCTCTGTTCCCACTGGCTCTGGCAGCCAGTAACAGCAGCACCAATAAATTTATTAGGACTGTGATTAATTAGTGATGAGTAATCTCTAAGGCTGGCTTCTTCCCGATAAAGCAGAATTTATGTAGCCTCGGTCTTTTCCTGCAGATGGAAGCCCAGACACAGAGGTGGGCCTGGATGACCAGGAGCTGTGGCGGCTGGCCCAGGGACCAGAGGATGAGTTGCAGGATCTCCAGCTGTCTGAGGAGGACTGAGGGGTGCCAGCCTGGGGACCTGTGGGAACTGCTGTGCAGTGTTCCTACCTCATCAGGCAGTCGGGGGGGAATGTGGCTTCTTGGCTGGCCCAGAGGTCAGGCAGGACGCGTGCCATGGGGTAAGGGCAGTAGATGGTGGATGGGGCTGTTTTTACAACATGAAAGACCAGAAAGTACTGAACCCTGTGCAGATCCCTGGAGGGGTGGCTATGGGGATAGAAACCAGCACTGTAGAATCTGTCTACCACTGCACCCCACAGTTGAGAGAAGCTGGAGTGGGACCCTGCCCTAACCTCTCACCCAATGGCAGGCTGCTGAAACCCTGGAGAAGAGCAGTCCCAGTCCCAGACAGAGCTAATAGGCAAGGCCAAGGCCAGGGTGGCCTGACATGCCTCCTCTCCTTCCTTTGTCATTCTTTGGTTTTTGTCTGCAGGTACCCAGGATGCAGAGTCCCCGGGCTCTCTGTACCTGGCTCTACTGCCACCCCCAGAAAGTTCTAGAAATTTTTCCTCTTAAGTCACATTTTCCGCTTAAAAACTTGTGTTTTTGCATCCAAAGCCAAAACAAAATTATGCAGTAGGGTGGGTGTTTTGCATCAGAGCTGCTGGCACTGAAGGGCTTCAGGATCAAGGTGGCTCACCCACCAGTTCAGCACAGAGGCTGGGGAGGGTCTGCAGGCCCTGGGAGCAGAGCCACAGTTCCATTCTCTTGCTTAGGTGAGGCTCGGCCAGCAGGGGGGTGGCCACCTGCATAGGGGGAGGGGGCCATCGTTGGGGACAGGGACTGCTCCCCAGAGGTGAGCTCCCGCTCTGGGGCCCGCAGTGTTGGTGGCTGCAGCGGCAAAGCCACAGGGAAGCTGGCCATGTAGAAGACTCGGCCTAGGCGCTTGGCCACCTGTGGAGAGATGGGCCTGGGTGGGGGCCTGTTGGCTTGCAGCCATAAAGAGCCTTTGTGCTGACCCACCATTGTCTGGAAACAACTGGTCCCAGATGAGACTCACCTGGGCCCGGATCTTGAGAGCAGGCCCTAGCTTCAGCCCCATGGTGGTCAGGAGGTGCTCCTCTGTCAGCAGGGGCAAGGTCTCCCCATCAATTCCTTGTTCTCTGAAGACCTGAGGGACGGTGGGGGGGGGGGGGGGAATATCAGGGCCTGAGTGCTGGGACCAGCGCCTGCCCACCATGCTGGGTCCCTCCAGCCCACCAAGGGCTAAATGCCTGGGGTTGGCCCAAGGTTTTCCAGAGAGAACAGGGCCAAGAGAAGCTAGTTTGCTAGAAAAACTTGTAAATGAAAGGAAGACCTTTGTCTTGGGCACATACCATTGTTGGAGGCAGAAGCATTGACATGGTGGGGTGCAGGGAGAACATGCAAAGCATCCTTCTCCCTCCCTACACACTGCTTTTGAGGAAGGGAGATTTTGGGTGGGAAGAGGCATTGGGGAATGGAGAACTCAGAGCCATCTCAAAAAAGGTGTGTCCACTCCTGCTCCCTCACCGGTGCATATTCTCCGCAGCCAGACAGGCCCCCCACAAAGCTGCAGACATCGTCCACTGTCCACTTGCTGAGGTCTTCAGGGGCTGTGGCCTCCTCCCCATCCATGAAGAGTCCCCCCATGGTGCCTGGTTTGGGGGGTTGGTATTACTAGGGCTATGGCCAGCTCTTTCCTACGCACCCACCCCTGTTGGTTGGCCTTTTGCCCAAATTGTTCAGAGATGGACTGATAAAAGGGTTTTTTTTTTCTCCCCATGGACACCCTCCCTAAGACCCCAGGCGGTGGTGGGACTGGGTTTCCTTCCACCCCATGGAGATCTAAAGCATGGAGGGGGGTATGCCCACCTGTGTGGAAGTAGGGGCTGACGGCGTAGGGTAAGCCCAGGGGCAGTGGAGGGGGCAGCATGGACCCTGAGAGAAGCCCCTTCCCTTCAGGGCTGGCCCTTCCAGTTGGGGCTTGGCCCAGGTTGGGGCCCTGGCCCCCAGCAGCCACCATCTCAGAGTCCTCTCCTTCTGAATCCTTGGGGGGCTCATCCTCAGAGCCATCTTGTGCCCAGAGCCCAGCCCCCGTGGTCTCCTTGGACTCACTGGAGTGGGCTGAGGCAGGGCTGGGGCCCCCCTTCCGAGGGGCTCGGCGGACAGGCTCCCGGGGAGGGGTCGGGGGGCCGGGGCCTGGGGGTCCCTGGGGGGGCAGGGCCAGCAGCGGCGCAGAGCTGTGTCTCAGCACCAGCATGGCCCCGCGCCGCTGCAACTCCTCGGCGCCATCGGACGGGCGCAGGGCGGCTTCGGGCGCCAGCAGCTGCGGGCGGTGCGCGCTCTCCAGCTCCTTCTGACGCAGCAGCTCTGCCGACATCTCCAGCCTGGACCAGGAAGAGCAGACAGTAGCGGGGGTCAGGTAGTTGGGCAGTGACGCCGCGGCCGCCACCTCCCCCTCTCCCCCTTCTTCCACCCCCTACCTCGCCGCCACGGCGCTTAGGCGCTTACCGGGCCAGGTTTTGCTTCCGCAGGAGCTCCTGCTGCCGGGCAAGCATCTCCGCCTGGGCAGGGGGCAGGAACCCGTAACCTGGTGGGAAGGGGACAGACCACGAGGCCAGGTGGCCGAGTGATCTAGGGCCACCCATGCCCACCTGTCTGTCCTTGGCTTCAACGGGGAGGGGCGGGGTGCTCCGAACGCGGCCGGGCACCAGCAAACCCGGATGCACCCGCACGGACAGCCTCGTGGCGCCCACTCACCAGCCCCTTCAGACACCAAGAGCTCGCACACCCGCCCACTCCTCACCTGGGGTCTGGCACAGGGCCGAGGGCACCCCCAAAAAGGGAGGCCTGAGGTGGGGGCCCAGGGCGATGTGGGGGGCATTCTGGGGCGACAGCAAGGGAGGCGGCTGCGACAGCTCCCTGTGGACGACAGGGCGGTAAACGGGGCGAGCCGCAGGCCCTCGCCCCGCGCGCCCCCTCCATTCCTGTAACTGCCTCGCGCCGCCCGCCCCTCCGGCCGCCGCCTCTACTAATTGCCGGCCCCGCGGGCGGTCGATGCGCTGCTCGTTATGGCTCCGGGTCGCGCGCCGCCCCCGCCCCCGCCCCCGCCTGGCGGCGCCAATTAATCTCGGCGGCGGCGCGGAGGCGCTGACCCGGCGGGCGGCGGCGACTGCAGCGGTAATTACCGCGCGGGGAGCGCCGGGCCCCCGCCTCTCCGCCAGCAGTGGACCCTGGGCGGCTGGGCGGGTGGGGGGCGCAATTAGCTGCAATCCAGGAGGTGGGGGAGGCAGCTGCAAATAGCGCTCGCGGTAGGAGGGCGGGGGGCGCGGCGTTGCTGGGGGGCGTACCCTGGCGCCCGGCGGGAGACCGCGGAGAGCTGCCCAGCCGCTTAACGCCCCCTAGCTCGCTCACCCCTTGGCCTCTGCAGGTGGACCAGCCGGGCGCGCGGAGGTGGGGGTGCCCCCCGCTCCAGCTCTCCGACTTCAAGGCTTCCAGACTTCGCGCTGCTCCCCCCTCCCCCCGCCCCGTTCTGCCCTCTGCCCTCCCTCCACACCCCTCTCTCCACGGACTTCCCCAGTCTGCCTCCAGCCCTTCACCTACCTGTTGGGGGGACAAAGCCCTCAGCTGTCTCTGGGGCACCTGGATTCAGCGAGTCCCAACAGTTGCTCAACAGAAACGGCAGTCACCCTTAACACCCTGCCCAGAGGGGTGGTCACCCCCACGCATTCTACTCCAGAGTGTTCTGGGCCTCTGACCAGCTCAGCGGGTGTCAGGACCCTTCTGCAGACCATGAACCTAGGGCCAGCACAATGCCTGGCACACTCCGTCCCAACACGGCCTCGTGTGGCTGTGATGGGGGAGGTACTCGATTGAAGGCAGGTGACAAGGTAAGGAGATGCAGGCTGTGGACGTGACCTGCAGAAACCAGGTACTAGGTTTCTGATAGGCCCACCCCAGCTTTGTATCCAAGAAATAAGCCAAGAGAAAATGGGGACCTCTCCTGTGTGAGCACCCAGTACCTCTCTGAGAAGGATGGGGTGCCAGCTGACACGGTGCCCTCTCGGTGCTGAGCCAGGCCCTGCTTTCGACGTTGACCTGCAGTGGATGAGGGCAGGTGGACTTCCAGGGCACTGGGACTCCTCACAGCTGCTGCTGCCACCTCCTGCCGGACCCTTAGGAGATCTGGGAGTGGGGAAAGTGGTCAGTGGTGACCTAGAGGCCAGGCTCTGCCCAGGACTCTCGCTACCTCAACCCTGGTGAGTGAATGACACCAAGGAGATCAAAAGCTGGTCAGAGTACATCCTTAAAATAACCTTGCTGGTTGGTCACAGAGAAAGACAAACAGAAGGCCACAGGACAGAGGAGACCCAAATCATTACAGTGCAACTAGCTTCATGGTGCCAGGAATGGGGGTTGGGAGGCACCCACTTGTATTGGGAGGGGAGCTGGTAAGCATTTGAAATGGATATGGGGAGGTCAGAAACCAAAATGCAGTGGGAGGGAGGGAAAGAGCCGGCAGATGGGATTCTGTAGTGCGGGCATGCTGATACGGACAGGAGTTCAGAGGTTCTGGAGATGGGTTGTGCAAAGACCCAAAAGTGAGGGCGCAGGCCTGCTCCTGGAGGATGGGAATGGGCTTCCAACCCCAGACTAACGCTGCCCAGGTGCCCCCTTCTAGATAACAATGCAGCGCCCCCCAGGGCGCCTAGCACTCTGCTCCCCATCCAGGTTCCTCCATCCTGCTCAGGGCCGGGCCTCTGAGTACCCCCCGCAACCCCCCATGTGTGCAGGCTCCGCCGACATCGCCGCCGCCGCCTGTTTATAAATTAATTACCCGAAAAGCGGAGGTGGGTCCTGCCCGGGCCGGGTGCCAGCCCGCAGAGCCCAGCCGGCGCGGCCGCCTGCATCGATCCCAGCGGGGCCCCTCGCCCCCGCGCCCGCCCGGCGGCCTCGGTTATTTACAGTCGGCTCCGCGGCGGGGGCGGCGGCGCAGGGCCATGATTGACAGCCCGGCTCCCAGCGCTGCTCCCCGGTGGCCGGCGCCCCCTCCCCCGCGCAGGCCAGCGGAGCGGGCCCCAGGCAGGGCAGGGAAAGCAATTAAAAAGGAAGATTTTTAAATTATTAACATTTGGTGAATTATTCAGGCTCTCGGTGCCTGACTGCCCTGGGGGACAGTGCCTTGTGTAAGGAGAAGAAATCCTGCCCTCTTCCCAGCACCCCTCACCCACCTCCAGCCAGAGAAGCCAAGCTAGGGGCAGCGCCCTTGAGCTGGGGTCTGCTGGGCTACGGTGCAGCTGGTCAGGGTGCCAGATGGTGGGTGAGTGAGGGGTGTCCATAAGAGGCAGGAAGGACAGATGGACGAGCACAGGGTGGGGAGCCTGGTGGGGCAGGGACTGTGCTGCTGAGCGCTTCTCCTGAGCACCAGGGAAGTAGGTCCTGGTGGCCATATCCTAACTGCCACCCGATCTGCCTTCTGGATGTCCTAACCTGACTGCTCCCCTCCTCCCAGCCCCTTCCATGTAGAGACCCAGGCAGACCCCAGGCAAGGTGTTCAGCACAATCTCCCACACTGCCCTGATGGCGCTACAGTAAGAAGGACTGCAGCATACAGATCAGGCAACGATAAGGTGTGTGTACTACTGGAGAGGGGCAGGTTCTGTCTCTGGTTCTGTCCCCACCTCCCACTCTCACTGCGGCTCATCCCAGACTCAGTTTCCTCACCTGTGAATGACAGTGCTTGCATGCCACAGGTAAGGGGTGGCCCTGCTGGAGAGTCTATGGGAGATGATGGTAGGGGTGGACTGTACGGATATGCAGGTGGGGGATCTCCCAGAACTACCCAAACAAGTGGCTGCCTGGGCAGAGGGAGGAGAGTCACAGCAATGCCCACCTAAAAGGGGGGTGAGGGGCCTACAGATCTGCATCCAAACCCAGCCTTGGTGTCAGCAGCCAAAGATCCCAGGGCTTCTTTCCAGGGTAAGCAGAGGCCTGCAGGGACAATGGAAACCCAGCACACACAGGTAGACACTTGGTGAGGGATGGTGTCACGGGATGGGAGCACATACCGTGGCTGGGGAGGCCCAGGTGGTACAGGCGCTGGGGGTCCTCAAAGGTGCTGGCCTCACTCAGGGCAGACACAAGCCGGCGGTAGTGATCCTCAGGGGCCATGCTGGGCCCAAATTCTGGCAGCAACAGAGTCTCTGTTGAGGGGAG
Source organism: Canis lupus baileyi (assembly GCF_048164855.1). Taxonomy (NCBI): domain Eukaryota; kingdom Metazoa; phylum Chordata; class Mammalia; order Carnivora; family Canidae; genus Canis; species Canis lupus. The sequence continues at coordinate 32,797,583 of NC_132840.1, forward strand.
CAATGGTGAGGGTATCTTCCTTCAGATACTGCCCCAGGAGAAGGGCAGGACCTCTCCCTCTTAGAACCGGCTGCTGGGCTAATTCTGCCCTGTGCAGGATCAAAGTTATCCCCCTCCCTCCTTGTGACCTGTCCCTCCACCTCCTAGTTGAGCTCCCACCTTGGGGTGACTTGCTTCGTGCCTTCTTCTCCAGTGGGCAGTCACTGCTGATGTGGGGGGAGCGGCCTAGCCTCTTGCCCAACAGGTCACCTAGGGGAGGGCAGAGTGAGCCCCATCATGTGTCTCTGGGCTTGGAGGGGACAGAGTCTGGGAGGGCCGGGGTAGGGAGGGATCCAGCCCAGGCCTCGGCCCCTACCAGCTCCATCTCAGCCCAGAACCAAATCCAACACTGCTCAGGTGCCTTTGGGTCCTGGCCACATCAAAGACTTTTCCAGTCCAAGGTCCCAGGCCTTCAGCCAGAGGACATCTTGCCAAGGTCTGGGCAGGTCAAGGGACAGTTCTGATCCTGGATTTTAGAGTATGTGTGTATGTGATGGGAAATTGGTGGTAGCAGACTCAGGTGGCAGCTCAGGACTGCACAGGTGCCCTGGTGCCCCTACCCAGCCAGACTAGTCTCCTGTGTAAATTAACGGGCCCTCCGGGTCATTCTTTTTTTGGTTTTTTTTTTTTTTTTTTTTTTTTCCTCCGGGTCATTCTGCTGAAGAACTGAAGGCTTTGGTTTAGATTGGAAGCCATCTCCCCTCGGTTGAGGAGCCTAGCCTCTATGGCTCAGGGAAGTCACTAGGCAACAGGCCCCAAAGGTCAGGCACACCTGCCACATCCACTCTGGGCACCTCCACCGAGGCCACACCCTTTGCTGCCCTCAGAAGGCCTGAGCCAGCACCCTGGCCTTGCCTGTCACATACACGCTCACCTGCTCAGCTGGGCTCTGAGCTCTTGAGGGCACCCCTGAACAGTCACACCTGCTATACATAGTCTGGCCATAGTAGCAGGGGGACCCAGCCCCACCCATCTCCCAAAGCCCTCTCAGGTCCTACATCCAAACCATACTCCTCTGTCTTTCCAAGTTCGTCCCTCTCCATCCCAGCCCCTGGTCCTTCCTTCCTGGGCTCAGGGCCTGGGATAGCATCTTTGATGAATGGCTAGGCAGATGTCCTGGTCTCCCGGGCCCACCCCAGTGCTGGCCTGTGGGCCAGGGCCCTTGCTCTTGCCCCCTCTCCAACCTGACAAGGCTGCCTGGGTGGGTGGGGTGAGGGCTATCTGCTCTGTGAACCAGACTTGCCGTGACACCTCAGCAAGGCAGGCTTCCCAGAGCCTAATTCCCAGAGCCTAATTCCTTTCTCTTATTCCCTTAATCTGTCATTTTTATCAGGCTGGGGAAGTGCGGCAGCAGTGAGAGGCCGATCAATCTCCACTTTACAGCTGACAGAATGGTGCTAATAACTTATTGATCTCAGCCACCTCACTGCCACCGGTCTGGGCTCAGCAGCCCAACCCCAGGCCCTACCCAGAGAGGGACGAGGTCCTTCACCGCTTGACTGAAGGGTCCCTACCTCAGGGATCTGTCAGGACAGGTAGGAGCACAACCAGCCTGAGGGCACCTTGAGGAGGCCAAAGCTGGCCCCCAACAGCCTTGGGGCATCAGGGCCCAGCTGGCAGGAGGGCCATAATATCCAGCTGTGCCAGGCCTGGAGGCGGGCCTGGGCTTGGTCCACACCTGCTGCTCAGGCCCCATCCTACACATATACCTTTTCCTCTTGGGTTTAGGGAATAACCCAGCCCTCTCACTTCCCTGAGTTCTTCTCCCATTTCCCACAGTGGAAACTTCCCCCTCCCCTTCCTGTTGGGGGATCGGGCTCCTCTCTATCTGGGGGAGGAGCTGCTGAAGGTAGAAGAAGGACCCATGGGGAGACCCAGGCCCATGGCTGCAGTAATGTCCTGCCATGGAGATCTGAGGGTTCATGAGTCCCTGACGAGGGCAACAGTCGTAAGATGGCAGCTGAGCCCCTCACCCACGGCCCTTCCTATCCAGGGTCCAGGGAGGGACCAGGGCCGGGGCTGTAGGAATAGAGCTGACATGTGCTCCTGGGGAAGCAAGAGGCAAGGACACGCAAATGTCCCCAGCCAAGGGCCAACAGGAACAAGTGGAAGCCAATAGGAGACTAGAGCCCCAAGAAGAGGGCAAATTCTCACAAGACCTGGACACAGCACAGATGTGACACTTTACGCAGAGCACCTGAGCCCTGGAGTGCTTGCCTGCACCTCAGCATAAAGTGAGAGCGAGGACACAGGTGTGTGGCATGGTGATACCCACACACAGACCGTGAGCTGGGGTGTCTGGGCCATACCAGGGCCCCAAGCACACAGCCCTATCGGAGAGCAGGCCACACATGCACATCGGTGCCCGTGGACTGTGAGGTCTCCGTGTGTGCAGGCAGCCGGGGGAGGGCCTGCCGGTTCAGAATATCTCAATCACCGGGGGCTCCCATGGCTCTGCCGATCGATGGGGCAATTAGATTTTATCAGCTGCCTGCTCAGCCACCTCCAACAAGGCTGCAGAAGCGGCCCCCTCACACCCAGCCCGCAAAGGCCTTCCCAGGCACAGGCATGCCTGGGAGCACGAGGGGGATGACTACCTCCTACCCAGCCATTCTCAGAGCTGTTAACCACTGCTGGAAACTTCCCTGCCCAGGGCCCAGAGGGCAGCAAGGGCCCCCTGCCAGCAACTTTGACCTCCCCTCTTTCAGTGAAAGCTCAGCCACCACCCATTCTCTGCAGCAGAGCCTCATGGCCAAGTCCCCTCTGGCCTGTTCCTCTGAGGAGGGCCTAGGTCCCCCAACTGCCCCCTCCTCCTGAGCTCCTGCTGCCTCCAGGAGCTGTCCCTCTGAGATGACCTCAGGAGCTCTTGGGCCAGCACTCTCCCTTCCCACCCCTGCAGAGGTTCAGGCTCCAGCCCCCCCATCTCTTAGGCAATGAACCTCTTTCCTCTAGGAGCCTTTGCCCATGGGGTTGGTGGGCACTCTCATGCATGCAGAGCATGTCCCTGCCCTCAAAGGAGGCATTCAGGATGTGCATTTCTGGGCCTCTCTGAGGCCTGCACATCCCTGACTGTCCTCCCTGCTTCTGCCCCTATGAGAAGGGGGTGGCAATGGCCTTGACCACTCCGAGCCCACCCCAGGAGCAGCCATGGTGGAGCCACAGCCCCTGCCTCCTGTCTGCCCGGCTGGCCGGGATTAACACAATTACCATCACACGGAGCCCCAGGGGACAGCCAGCCTTGCCACCTCCCGCCTCCACTGGCCTCCCTGGCTGCCAGCCAAGGCTGCTAGGGGTGGCGGCATCCAGAGCCGCTAAGCAGAGACACTGGAAGGGTGGCAGGGCAGATTGTCCTCAGGCTGAGCTGCAGTGGCCCTGGCAGCCCTGTTCTCCCCCCCCAGCTCCTCACCTGCAGCTCCCAGGCCTATCTCCACACCACCTCTCTGGAATTCACAGCGGCTCTGATGCTCGGGCATAACGAGGTGGCGGCTGCGGTGGACACTGGATATAAGGGTAGGCAAGTCGCTGTCCTGGCTGCAGCGAAGCAATACAATGAAGGTGAGATCCCAAAAGGCCGTGCACCCAGCCCTGGGCACAGCAAGTGCCTGAAAAAGCTCGAGTGTGGGCATGCATAGTGCCAGAGGACAGTCTGTAAATGTGCAATGCCTCCTGCATACCTCTGTGTGAGTCTGTGACAGCACACATGTGGGCATCCCCAGAGCAGGTCCCAAGGGAAACCTCTGGTGGGTGTGACCTACCCAGGTCTCACCCAGGCCCATTAGGACCTACCAGGTGTCTGCCAGGCCTCTGTCAGGCCTGGGGCCCTTACGCTCTGGCCCCACCGCAGCTCCCAGGGAGGTGTATGCAGAGCACGGGAGCCCAGCTCAGTCTTGCCATGCTCTCCCCATAGTGACCAGAGCAAACACCAGGCAAGGGGGTGTCTGCTCATGAGGAACAGTGACCAGAGAGGACACGCACTGTCACACATGCACCTACTCCTGCGCCAGCTGCTTCATTAAGAAAGTTGCATTTACTCTTCCAACTAAAACCTGCAACTACCCACAGACCCTCAATTTCTTCAAATAAGGAAAGGAAACTGAAATTCAGACCAAAGTCCTGCAGGCAATGAGATGTGTGCACAATAGGGACGTACACACGGGCACGTGCAGGCTCATGCAAGGGCAAGAGCATGCACCTACATTTGCACATACACATAACCCTCCCTCCTCCCCCGCCATGTGCCCATGACACCGGTCTCCCCAAGGCCCCCTGCTAAGAATCTCAGCCACCAGGAATAAACAAGTATTTAACTCTTCTATTCCCTTTATTCCCTCATTTCTCTTTTTGGTAAATCAACTCAATCCTACAGCACAGGGTCCCAGAGGAAACGTTAGTGTGATTGTGTGTGAACAACCCCCAACCCCATTGTTCCTTGTGTTCTTAGCATAGAGAAGGGTCACCTGCCACCTTTCAGATGCAGCCTGGAGCAACAGGAGGTCAAGACAGTACAGAAGAGGAGCAGCGAGGGCCTGGGCACCCCACCCTCCCCAATACCCTTGCTCCCTGGCCCACCTGTAATAGAGCAGCCTCCCAGCTGGGCCGCTGCAAGGAGGCCTCCACGGAATGACCTGGGAACCGACCCTAAACCTCATTAAATAGCCCCCAGCCCCCCTGGCCTGGGTGGCTGGAGCAGGCTAATCCAGGCTGGCCCCTAAGCAGATCAGTTTCAGCCCCAAAGACTCCAGGGCTGGGCTCTAGAGCCTTCTGGGAGACCCAGATGCCAGATCTCTCCCCACCCCCACCCCCCTCCCAGAAGGAGAGAAGGCACCTCCCCCCCCCCCCAAACACACACAAAGAGGAGGGCAGGTGGGACTAAGTACTTTATGAGATTAATTGGCAGCAACTCTCATCCCTCTATCATCCTCATCAATGCGAGGATGTTTAGGACAGAAGTGCTGTCCTCAGCATGAAGGAGGGGATGGGGGGTGGCTAGAGTCCTCCAGGGAGTTCTCCCCTGTGGGGATCCAATGCTGTAGGGGTCCTGATCCCCAGGACCCCTACAGGAAGTAGATCAACTCCCCAGAGACTGAGTCGGCAAGGAAAAGCCACCTTAATTTGTTACCCATGAAGCCATGGTCCCATGCCCACACTGGGACCTGGGGACCATACCCCTTACCTCACCACTACCACTGTGGCCATCAGCCCTTTCACTTTTGGGTCATTCAGGCACTCAGGTGGTGTTGTGGCACCATGGAGGTGAGGCCCAGGGGGGCATCTGGACACCACTGCCCACTATACCCCTGCTCTCTGCCTTGGGGGTTCACTCCACAGGCAGCCTGGCCTGATTCTGGAAAACCTGTTTTTGTCACTCACTGAACAAATTATGGAAGCTTTTGTATAAAGAACTACAAAGAAACACCAGGCTGAAAGCATATAAACTCTGCATTTGGCACCCCAAGTATGAGGTCCCCGCAGCCATGAAAACACTCTCTGCATCCTGCTGTGCATAAGGGGTTTGGGAGGCTCTCTGTTCCACTGTGGGGGTGTGACTGTGTATCAGGAGGTGAGGGCAAGAACTTGAGTGGCAGAAGGAGCTACACGGAGGAGGGCGTGTGCTGGGAGGCTGAGGGAGAAGGATCTGGCCCCTTGCACCCCAACTCTGCCTGAGGGGCTCCTTGGGCTTCTCCAGGCTTCCGCAGCCAACTGTCATACTGGCAGTGTTTGCCCATCTCCTGGCCAGCTCAGGGGCCTCCAGAGGGCAGGGACCACATCTCCTGCCAGCAGCGTGGGGTGCCACGGGTGCTGAAGCAGGAGCTCCAAGCAGGCAGGTGGGCCAGTAGATGGAACTCATGGACAGATGGATGGATGGATGGACAGATGGATGAAGACCAATGGATAGAGGGAGAGGGATGAATGGACAGTGAGAGACGATGACAGGTGAACAAATAGGCATTACTGAATGGATGGATGCAGACAGAGACAGAAAGGATGGGAATGGCAGAGAGATAAACACACAGAGCCTAAAGAACGACAGGACATTACAGATGAAAGACAGATGGACAGGGCCAAGAGGAGCCAGGAAGAGACAAGATAGACATGGGGTGGGGGGCAGCATGAGGCAGCCCTCCTGGGCCGGATGCTGAGGTGCCACATCAGCAGGTGGGGGGCAGATAGGCTGTAAGTCCTCTTGGCCATGCTACACCCCTGCCCCACAGCCCACTGCAGTCTCCCCTCTGGTAAAATTCCAGAAAATCATCCCAGCCACCCCTAGTGTCTGTGCAGGACCGAAAGAACCCACATGCACATGGATTTGGCCCCATACCACGGGCACCCTCCATCTGGACACCTGGGATCTTCTCTCACTGTACAAGGCGAGGGGTAGGTGAGGAGGGGATGCCACAGGAGGCAGGAGGAGTCGTTCTAGGAATGGAGGAGCCTCCCTTGGGTTCGCTATAAGCTTTGCTGACAAATTCAGCCTGTAGCTTCCCAAGTAAAAGGCTCATAAAATGTCATCAATGTTCATAACGGTTCATAAAAATGATCAGTTGAGTGGGCAACTTCAAAATGAGGTGGAAATAAGTTTAAAGATGTTTTCATTGTAATTTGGCTCTAGGATCCAGGTATTTTCAGAAGCATAAATAATAATATACACAGCACAGAGCCAGGCTGGAAGTGGGGAGGACAAGCTCCCACCCTCCAGGGCTGCCATCTCAGCTTTGACAGAAGCAGCTGGGCCTATGCTCGGTGCCCACTGCCTCCTGGGCTGGGCCCTTCCTGTTCCCTCCCTTGAAACCACAGCCTGGGCTCCAGCCACAGACTGACCATCCTCTGCTCCCCTGGAATCCAGAACCTGGGTCTTTCCAGTGCACCACCCACCTCCTCATCAGGTCCCCCCTGCTCTCCATCGTGCTCCTGCAGCTAAACCACCATAGACCGAGTAAACCTCAAACCTCCTGGGCAGGGCCTCCAGAAAGACCCCACTGAAACACACTCTGTCACCCCTCTGCTCAGGAATTTTTGGTGGCTCCTCACTGCCTGGAGGACCCTGTCCTACAGGCTCAGCACCCAAAGTCCTTTAGCATTCGATGAGGCCAGATCTGCTGGCCCTCCCTCATCCCTCCCCCCACCGACATCCCCTTCCCTTGTTCTTCCACATCTTTGCAGACCTCCTCTGTCCCTATGAGACCATTTTTACCTCCTGGTAGGTAGATGGGTGGGTGGGTGAGTGGGTGGGAGGGAGAAGTCATGGCTCATCTTTGGGCAGTTTGACTCAAATGGCTAGTCCCATGTGGGAGGCAGAGTGCACTCTAGCTCTAGGGTTGGGCTGCTCAGAACCCACACCCATGCTGCTGTGAAGGCCTAAGCACAAACTGAAAGACTACAGAATAGGGCGGGGAGGAAGGGAGGGAGGCTGGGGAGACTGAGAAGCAGAGGGGCAACAAGGCTCCAGCCTGCCCATGCACAGCGTGCGGGGATAAGCCCAGCCCAGGCCCAGACCCTACCTGCAGGACGTCTCTCGGAAGGAGATGTTCACATCCCAGTGGGTGTGGACTCTGCAGGGAGAGAAGCAGAGGGTCAAAGTGGCCTCCAGGACCTAGTACCCAAACAACGGGGTGGGTGTATGGCATAGCCCTCATCTGCCCTGGAATGCTGGCCCCAAGGGAGCAGGGCCGGCTCACATTTGTCTCCAGTGCCATCTGGTACCAGCTCAACCAGCCAGTGGCTGCCACCAGGATAGAACCATGGGGCAGGAGTCAGCTCCTGGTCTCACCAGACAAAGGACTTGAGATAGACAGAATCAGGCTGCCATAACCGTCCTTCCAGTTGCAAGAAACCCAGAAGAGCTGCCCCATTGTGCTAAGGGTGGGAGCTGCAGCCTCTTCTGCCCATCAGCCAAGCTACTGAACCAAACCCCTTGGTGTTAGAACCGCTCAGCCAGGCTGGAACCATGTCAGGGAGCAAGCACCACGGCTGTTGCTGACACCAATGGTCCAGTGTCCACCCAGGTGTGTGGAGCTCTCTAGGCCCAAGCTGCTAGCAGTCTGCCTCCTGAAAATGACCACCACACGCTGTAGGTAGGAGGGATGCCAGAACGAGAGGCTCTGCGCTATCTCTGTCCCCTCACCCAGAAAGACCCTCAGGCTGACGGACGGCAGGTGGAAGCCTGCGGTGTGTCATCTCAGCAAGTGTGGGTATGAGGGCTAGGAAGTGGGGATGTTGGGGGTTTGGGAGGGTTATTTTAGCGTAGGAGAAACTGGAACATATTGAAAAACTAGGTGAGAAGAGAAAAAGGCCTAGAAACTCGGGGTGGGGGGTGGTAAGTAACATGTGCTAGATGGACAGACGGATGAAGGGATGAAGAGGAGAGTGGACAGAGGGAGGTGTCTCTGCCAGAAGAAAAGATGGAGGGAAAACAGAAAAAGCAGGCCCCAAGCCTGGGAGGGACAGTGGGGAGTCAGGACTGCTGCTGCATGCCAAGGAGAATGAGCACGAGTGTTTTAAGGGCTGCTCCCGGGGGGTCTGCTCAGCTCCTGTCTCTCTACTTGGCTGTGGTGGTGTCAGGCCCTCTCCTCCTGGGTCTCCCTGACTGCCCTCCTCCCAGAGCCCCTGGCCCAACATCCCTCCTTCACAACATGGAATCATGTCGGCCCCCTCCCTCCGAGTGGGGGCAGGGCAGGTTCTCCCTACAGTCTTGTGGCATGGAGGGGTTCAGACGCGACAAGCTAAACTTGGGCCTGTCTCCAGGACAGAGGGCCCTCACACTAGCCTGGCCTGGCCTTCAGCTGCCTGGAGACACCAGCCTTGAGGTGCCGGCCGGAGCCTGTGTGCCCTCCCCATCCAGGTCCCCAGTAAAAGTACCTTCTCTTCATGATACGGACATGTGGGGTGTCCTCCTGTTTCAAGCCTGGGCGCCGCCCACAGGCTGGACCACTCCCATCGCTGTCACCATCACTGGCTGAGAAGCTGGGGGTCAGCTCCTTCTTTAGGACCCTCGCAGTGGGGAGGGCAACTGTCCTCTTGTCTGCCAGTCGCCCCCGGTTCTGGGCAGGGAGGGAAGAGAGGAAGGTTAGGCTGAGCCAGGACCCTCAGGCTCCTGGGAGGCTTGCACCCCAGGCCCAACCCTCAGGCAAGGGCCCAGGTGAGAGAAACCCTCAGAGCAGCCTCTATGACCAAACGGGCACCATCACTGGCCCTGCTAACGGGCTTTCAGCCTGCAGGACAGGCCCAAGGCCCAAGGCTTACATAAGTTCCAATGGCTGGAGGTGAAGACAAGAGCAGAGACATGAGGCCTGGGACTGCCACCCTGGAGGGCGGTGGAGTGAAGGGCTATAGACCTTGTCCAGACTGCACACTCCAGCCTAGCTCCCACCCCACGCTGTCAGCAGACCCCAGCTTTCCCAGCTCCAGGGAGCCCCACGGGGCCATGTGTGCCCCCACAACACAGCACATCTGCTCTCTGCCCCTGATCCAACACGCAGTTACGGCTGTGTATATGTGTCTGCTGGACAACCCCACATAGCTCCTGGGCCAAGTCCTTTTTCTGTTCTGCTAGTGCCATCCAGGGGCCAGTTCAGGGTGGTCTAAAGCCTGACCCTGGGGCCTGGTCCTGCTGACCCCGTGGCAAACTGCAGGTCTGGGGTTCCCACGTCAACAGGTGAGGAGTCCTTACCAGCCTAGACCCTTTGTCCTATGGGCCCCAAGTGAGCCCACCCTCTAGAGCAGAAACAGAGATTCAGTTTCTCCCACAATAGCTACTTCTCCCGTCCCTGCACCCATGTTGTGTGCTGTGTGCTGGGAGAGCAGAGCAGGAAGGTATGTCCTGTGCACAGACATGGAGGGCACTCCACACTGAGCTTGTCCATGTTCAGTACAGGAACACACCAGACGGTACACGCCCCTCACTCGAGTGACAGACAAGCTCACTCTACACCATGGCTCCCTCCAGTGTCCTTAGGTCCTGCTGCCCCAGTGGAAGAAGAAAAGGTGTTTAAGTATTTTCAGGTGGGCAGGACTCTTTTTCTTATTTAATAAGGGGGTGCTGTTTCAGGAAGGTGGCCAGGGACCTTTACATTATCTAATTCTCTCTTGTCTTTTCAGTCACCAGGGGCCCCTTGGACACCCTCTTTCCTCTTCCTAGGACCATGCCACCTGTGAGCTTGAGGAAGAAAGTGTGAAGGAGGGTCTCACCTCACCCTGGACCAGTGTAAGGACAGCTATGCAGTCCTGACCTCCAGAGTAAGGGTCCTTCTCTGAGCCCACTGCAGCTCTGGATTTGGGCAGTGACCACAACAGGGCCAGGGAGCCTTAGTCTTCTCCCCTTGTTGGGTCTGGGGGCCACAATTACCCCAATCCCCAGATCCCCACAGATGCTAGGAGCCACAGTCTCCTCCATACTTGCCCTTATGAATCCATTTGGAACACCCTCCATGAGATACACTGGACAGCACTGGGACCAGGTGGGGTAGGAGTCTGGGGGCAATGGAATCTGAGGGCAGGCCTGAAGGGCCTGCTCTGTTGCCCCTTCTGAGACCCTGGCCTTGGCCCTGTGGTCTAAAAGCAGTATCAGAGAGTGGGTGAGGCTGCAGGTATGACAGTCCCTCTGGTCTCTATGCCAGCCAGTGGGCTCCAGGGGGAGTGTCTTCAACAATCCCTGGCCTGTCTGACATGTGCCCTGCTGGGAAACCCCACTCAGTTCTGCCCTTCTCTAGCCTGTGGCCCAAGCACCAGGGCCTCTTCTCCTGTTAAACCATTATCTTAAGAAGGAAAGGAAATGCATTTCCCTCTGCTTTTCATCTGTAGGACCAGAAGGAGGAGAGGAAAATGAAAGCAGTAAGACTGCCACTTGAGATGAGGCCAGAGCAGCTATGCTGGCCTGGGGTGGCTCCTGGAGGTGCTCCTGTGGGAGGGGAGCTGAGGAAGATGGACCAGGATGGGCAGCCCTGATCCTGACCAAGGACAGGGAGCATACTTTCCTCCCATGCACACTCAAGACCTCAACCACTCACCCTTCTCAGCAGCACACAGATGTGAAAGCTGGGTGCCAAGCTCCTGCCCTTCATCAAGCCCTGGCTCCTCAGAGTGCAAGGCTGGGTACATGAAAGCCAGTTTGCATGGCTGCATGATCCCTGCACCCTATGCACATCCACACTGTGCCCTGGGTTATCTGACTGTGAAGTGTGTACATACCTTTGGGCTTGGCTGTGAGGGATGGAGGAAGACAATCTCTGTATGGCAAAAGTGAGGGCTGGAAAGACAAGGGGGTCTGTGGAGCTTATTCCTAAGGGAGTGTACAGGGATAGGCCTAGGAGGGACCAGGTTCAGGAGAGGCAGGCCCAGGTCTGAGGCATCCCTCATGCAGACAGGAAGGCAGTCCTAGACTGTGGCCTCATCCCTGTCTGACCTCCACCCTCCCCAATCCAAGCCATGTCCTTGGAAAATTGATACTGGGCTCAGGCCATCTGTAACCCACACTCCTGTGAGAGACCTCTAAAAGGTTGGGTTGAAATAGGCTGGGCCCCTCTGACCCAAACAGAAGCCCAGACTAGCCTTGAGGATGCCCAGAAGACTCTTCTCTAGTACTAGCTGCTTGAAAAGGTGGGTAAGTGGAGAAGGAACTCATCTTCTTGCCCCAGGCAGGTACCATGGGAGTGGGCAGGAGGTGGGCTGCCTGTGCACACATACTCCAGTGACGAGCCCATGGCAGACAGGCGGGTGGAGTAGGTACACAGGTGAGGCATGGCTGCATCCCCCTTCCCCTGTCCAACTTGTGTGTCTGATCTAGTGTCTGTCTTCATAGATGTGGCTCTGGCTTCCCAGCCTGCCCAGGTTACCCGCCTCCAGGGTCCACGAGAAAATCAAAAGATCCCTTCCTACTTCCTCCTTCCAGTCCAAAGTAAAGAAGCTGAAGGTGGCTGTCTTGGGTCCTGTCTCACCCCTTCCTGTGAGAGGGTGCTGCTGGTGGCGCCAGGAATAGCATCACAATCCCAACCAACACCAGGAGCCAGGGCCCTAATTGGCTTTCTCCTAGCAGCTCAAAATTGGTTCCTCTCAAGATGCAATTTCCTCCTCAGATCAATCCTCCAACTATTACTGCCTGGAGGACATATGATGTGGAAGACAGTGCTTCAGGGGCAGGCATGGCACCCCAATCTCTGCTGCTTCCCTAGGCCAACGAGGAGGTCAACATACGTCTACACCGGGTCGGGGGCCCCACATCAGTCTTCATCTCCAGTTCTTGACACCAAAGGCCCATACTGCTCAGATTCTGGCCCTGACTGAATTGTATCCTCAGACTCTCCTGGACTCCAGGGCCTTGCCCAGCAGCGTTCTAATTCTTGGCATCCCAGAGACACATGTTACGCACATCCAAGCTGTGACCACCCCAGAATGCACATCCAGGCCATCCAGTAGTGTCACATCCCAGAACAAGTCTTACCCTAGGACCAGCCCCTCTTCCAAGCTGAGCCGGCTGACACAAATGGCCCCTCCCCCCCAGACTTGTGACAGGGCAAGGTCCCCAGGCCACAGTTGGATGACACTGTCCAGGGAGGAGACCTTCACAGCCTAGACTGTCCCCAAGACTTCAGGTGATGCAGTCTCGAGGCTCCCAGATAGGTAATAATCAGGCCCTGCATCCAAAGAGGAGAGGGCTCCCCAGGATTCCCACCCAGAGCAAAGTCTCCCCTATTTGCCCTTGGGGAACTCACTCCTGCTTACTGGCAGTGTTGAGATTAGGACTCTGGACCCTAGAAAACAGGCACAAGCTCCACAGGAGAGAAGGAAAACCCCCCCAAACCCCAACTTTTCTCCCACATCTCACCACCGGGGAGGATATTCGACAGCCCGGACAGTCGCAGATCGGAGGGTGCACCTGCAGAATCCCCTTGGACATAAGCGTCTTCAGACTTTTTCCTGTGAGGAGAACCGAGGCAGGACCGGTGAGAGGGCAGGGCTGGGGCACAGATGGAGCCGGCGCAGGCGGGCACGCTTTCGGGGCTCAGTAAGCGGCAAGGCCGGTTCCCCCTCCCGGCACGTGCACGAACATCCACCTCCGTTCAACTTCGGAACCCGCTACCTGGCCCTGCCGGCCACCCCACCCTGGAGGACGCCTCGGGGATCTGTAGAGCTCCGAAACTCAGGATGGGGGCAAGCGCCCTCCCCTGACCAGGGGCAGCCTCCTCCCCGCCCCTTGCGTCCTTCCTCCCGCGCTCTACCCTCTCCAAGCGGGTCCCGGGGAACCGGGAACAGGGCCCAGGACGGTCCAGCCTGCGTGCAGGTGAGCGGCGCTGCCGGGACCCGGGACTGTGCCTGAGCCCGCAGCGGGAAGAAGGAGGCCGCCGCAGAGCAGCGAATCCCAAAGCGCAGCGCGACTGGGTCCCTAACTTTCTGACGACCCCCACCCACGCCCCCGGCGCCCACTGCGCTTCCCCGGCTTGCCTGCTCCGGCGCCCGCACTTCACGCCCTCGGAGCAGGACCCCTGAGTGCTCCAAGCAGGCGGCTCCCGGCCCCGCCGCAGCTCCAGCTCCGCGCGCGCCCCCGCCCCCGCGCGCGCCCCCGCGGCCCCCACCTGCCTGCGACACCCCTTGCACCTTTCCCTTCCCTCCACCAACTCGCACCCGCACCCTGGCCGCTCCTGTGCCGCTCTACTCCCGCTAGCACCCGGTGGCTCCCCCGCCCAGGAGGGAAGTGTGTCCTGCCCAGCTGGCCTCCCGCAGGCTCCCGAGTTCCCGTAAACTTCCCCTGAGCCACAAAGCCCAGGAATCCCGCAAAGACCTTCCGAGTGGGAGGAGGGGCCGGCTCGTGTGCAGCCGGGGGCCCAGAGCACGCGGCTCAAGCGGGGGTGACGGTGGAGGCCGAGGGCGCTCTGCGGGGTCCACCAGCGCGACGGTGCTGGGGGCGGGGGGGATGGGGGGTGTCCCTGCGGCAGCCCCAGAGTCGCAGCGCCCTCTCTAGGCGGAGATGGAGTCTCCCAGGTGGCAGAAGAGGGGGTCCGGACCCAGGGGTCCTCGGGGAGCCGAGGGGAGGGACGGTAGCGGCCTGCGCCCCCACCGCGGCCGCACCTTTGTGGCGGATGCTTCGCTTCCAGTCCTTGGCCGTCTCTCGGCCGCTGACGAACTGGAACTCGTTGGGTGTGAGCCACTCCCCGCGGTGGCGGATGGACGGACCCTTGCTGCCTTGGCAGAGTTTGCGCACGTAGAGCAGCGCGCGGTTGGCGCCGCACTCCACCTCGATGCACGGCTCGCCGTTGTCCAGCAGCGGCTGGAAATCCGGTGCCGCGGCCGCGGTCGCCGAGAAGCGCTCGAGGGCCAGAGGGTCCCGGGGCAGGTGGAGGTGCGGGGCAGCCTCGTGCAGGCTCAGGTAGGCGCGCGGGGAGCGGAGTGGTGGAGCCAGCAGCGCCTCGTAGCCGGCGGTCGCGGCGGGCAGCGAGGCGGCCGGGGGCAGGGCGGCCGCAGCTGGCAGTGGTGTCAGGTAGCCCGGGAGCGGCGGCAGTGGTAGTGCGGCCAGGGTCGGATGGAAGGTGGCCAGAGCCAGGGCCAGGTCCTCGCGGCCTGGGAGCTCCTTCTTGACCGCCGGCATGGCGGGCCAGTGGCCCTGTAGCCCGGCTCTCCGCCGCCGGTGCAACTTGTTCGGGCCTGGGCTGGAGTTGGGTCTCGAGGGTTGGGGGCCCAGGAGTCACCTGGCCGCGCGCCCGCCCTACCCGCTACTGCGCCCCGGCACCTGCTGCCGCGCCGCCCGCCGGGCCACCTCCGACCGCTTCCCGGCCGGCTGGCGGGGCCTCGGCTGCCCGAGACATGGTGCTGCGGGAGCTGCTATCGATCCCCTAGCGACCTGCCGAGCGCCGCAGCTCCGGGGCCCCAGGGCTCCGCTGGGCGCCGGGCCACCTGCGCCCGCGCCCCCTGGGCGGCCCCGCGCCCCGCTCGCTGGTCCGCCGGCCAGGCCCAGCCGGGCAGTGGAGTCGAGAAGTCTCCGGCCCTGCGCCGCGCCCCGCCCCGCCCCGCCCGGGGGTCCCAGGCCCCCGCCCCGCCTCGCCGCCCCGCCGCCCCGGCCGCGCACCCGCGTACACTGGCGCGCGCCCGCCGGGCAGGGACTTGGGAGACTCCCGCCGCCGCCGCCTCCGCCGCCGCCGCCGCCACAACTTGGCCCATTTAAACGGCCCCGGCGCGGCGGGCGGGCGGGCGCGGGCTCCGGCAGGGGGTGCGTGACGGCCGACTGGGCTCACACGGCTGGCGGCGGGGGCGGCGGGACGGGGCTGCACCGCTACCCTACTCCGGGGTGGGCGAGGGTAGGAGAAAGGGAGACCCGGGCGTGGGGGGGGGGGGGGGCGTATGCTAGCGAGAAGCGGCGCGCGCGGACGCACCATTGTTGAGGGAGTCGCGGGGCGAGCGCGGGACACGTGGGGAGGGGCGGGCCCGGCGGGGCAGGGGGCTCCCTGCGGAGGAGAGGTCTGTGATTAGGGGCGGCCCGCGAGCCGGCGGCTGGGGTAGGAGCGCTTTCGCAGCGGCGGGGTGCGGTGGGCACAGCGGCGGGCGTGGGTGGTCTCCTCTGCGTCTGCAGGGTGTGAGGTTGTGGGTTTGTGGTGTGTGGCCTTGGCAAATGTGTTGGGGAGGTTTCATGTTCTGTGAATAACGACAACAATTCTGTCAATTATTGCCGCCCTAGCCGCCCTACTCTGCCCTGTACCTGCTTTAGTTCACTTGATCATCTCAATATGAGTTTTCCTTATTCTCATTTTATAGATGAGGAAGGTGAGACACAGAGAGGTCAAGTAACTCCCCTGATGTCATACAGCTATTTTAAATCCTGGGCCCTCTGGCCCCGGGACAAACAATACCTGAGCCCTGGTGTGTGGGGCAGGAAGGTGGGCTAGACCCAATCTGGGTAAGGAATGGAGGATGTGGGGAGGAAAAGGGGCTAATGAATGTGAAATTGCATACTTCCGTTCCTTACTATGAGCCAGTCTGGGGAGGAGGAACCCTCTGAGTCCATGTCAACTTTGGTGCCCTGAGGAAACAGGTCAGCCTTGGCCCAGGCCTGGAACGAGGGTGGCTTGTTCCTTGGTGATCAACCAACCCCCATCTCCCTGCAGGCCAGCATGTCAGCCTTGCTGTAGGAGCATTAGGAAGAGAAACCTACTAATAACTGATGAGACAGGTGTGTCTTTCTCTGATGTGTTATTCTCCACAAGTTAAAAAGTAGCCTCAGATCCCATCTCAGCACCTAAACCCCTACCCCTGCCCCTCTGAGATGCACTTGGCAGGGCATTCGTGTGGGTATCTCTCTGACAGGCTCTGGGGGGCTGAGCTGGATCACAGGCATGCTTGCATGCCCACAAGAGATGGACTGGCACTGAGGGAACACAGCATCATTATCCACCTCCTACCAGACACCAGCACCAGCTGGGCATGAGGCTGACCATTGGCTGCTGCTCTGCTTTCCCTTGCTGATGCACGTTGCCAAAATCATCCACAGCTGAGGAACCAGCCAGCCCCAAGACTGACTTGGGGGAGCAAGGCCTAGGCTCAGATCAGGAACGTGTCTGGGAATCTGTGCACCCAAACCTCTGCATCCCTCTTCTGCTCTTCTCCTTGTACATCTGCCTGTTGGGATTTAACAGGCCAGGTATGAATGTGGGTGTGAATGTGAATGATCCTATTTAGTTTGCCACCCTCAGCCTGATTGCCCGAGGTGCAGCCTGGATGCTTGCACATGCCTGACCCTAGGTACACACTCATGTTTTGTGGCCCATGTCTTGCTCTCAGGTGTGATGCCTCTATGTTAATGGATGCAGGAGGCTGTTCCTGCCCAAGAGCCAAGGCCCACAGAGGAGCCATCATGCTAATAATCTGTGGTTGTGGCACAGTGTGGAGAGGTATTGGTTGGGCTCAGCTGGAGGCCAACTGTCTGGCTACAGCTCTGACACTGCTTTCAAAAGATGGTCCCCACCATTCAGTTCTTCTCATACTTGCCTGCACCTGTTCACAGACCCTTAGGCCTCCTAACCCCTGACCTTTAAAGGAGGTTTGGGGAGGGAAGTTTATCTTTAGATCTGAGAAGGTACCATGTAGCCTGGGGGAGGGGGCCTCCCTTCCCTTCTGCAGGAACACCTCTCACTCACCCCTGACCTCTTTCATCCTGCACAGGTCCACAGTGGTGAAGGAGGGGCATAGAAGGCCCCAGCATGGGCTTTTGGAAGTGGGATTCAGCTGGCAAGGTATGGAGGCTAAACTAAGCCAGCCTAACCTCCATGCTACTCTCTCTGGCTCCTCTCTCTGCAGGACCAAGGTGCCTTCCTGAAAAGACCATGCTTGGGTTCAAAGTTCCCTGCAGGATCCCCTTCTCCTCCAAGGGCCACTCCTTGACTCTCAGAAGGCCCCCTTCCAGTGACTTTCCAGGGCTTTGGCTGATTTGTTCACCCCTACCTGATTTCCCCTCTTCATGGGGAACACACGTCTCTGCCCACGGGGTCAGAGCCACTTTCCCGCAGGGATTGGGCATCCTTACTCCTGGACATTATAGCCTTCCACAGGGATCTGCTCACTTCCTCCCTCCTGTCCACCTGTGTCCCGGTTTGGCATCTGGGGGCCCCTGCGCTCCTCTGCATTTCTGACTGAAGCCGGAGGTCAGAGGGACAGAATTTTGGCTCTAGAGTCACCCCAGGCCTGGCATTCTGGTCTGGTGGCACCCTGGGGAACACAGGCGGGATCCGCGGCAAAGCCCCTCCTCCGGCCCTCAGAGGCCCCGCCCCCGCCCTCCCCCGAGGCCCCGGCGGCGCCGTCGCTGCTCGCGGTCCCCCCGCTGGGGGCCCTCCGCCGCTGGGCCGAGGCCGGAGCCGCCGCAGCCGCCGCCGCCGCCAGGGAGGGGGAGGGGGTCATAAATAACCCGCGGGGCGGCGCGGCCCGGGCGGTGCAGACGCTGACCCGAGACGTCCCCGGGGAGCGCGGGGGCGGCCCGCAGACCCTGCTGCCCCCAACCCAGGCTCGGCCAGCCTTGACCGCCTCCTCTGGAGCTATCCGACCCCATCCACAGCTGGCGCTCCTGCCAGAAGCCTCCCTCCCATTCTGGAGTGCCTGCCTGCCCCCGTCTCCAGACTGTGCCCCTTAGAGCCCCTTTTCATCCATTCCTTCACCAATCAATCATTTATTGAGCACCAGATGTAGAACCCCAGGAAGAGAGATCCAGAGGTGAGATTGGAAGGACAGAAATGGAGAGGAGGGCAGTCTGT
Organism: Canis lupus baileyi; assembly: GCF_048164855.1. NCBI lineage: Eukaryota > Metazoa > Chordata > Mammalia > Carnivora > Canidae > Canis > Canis lupus. The sequence continues at coordinate 32,815,843 of NC_132840.1, forward strand.
CTCTGAGATCACAGGTGCATAGTTGGGGCTGCCTTCTCAGCCTTGGTCTTCCTGAACTCATCCAGGGTGACTGTCAGGGTGGGGGAGCAGGCCCAGACATGCCAGACCCAGATCACACAGGTGTGGGCACAGCCGACACAGCTGTGAGGAAGCACACCCATGTGTACATATCCATGTGTTCAAACAAGCACCCAAAGCCACTAACAGAGGCGTACATTCTCTAAAGCACACACTGTCCATACACTTCCGTACTCACACACAGCGGCTCCTCAAGCTGCACACACAGGAAAAAAAAAAAAAAAAAAAGCTGCACACACAGGACAGGGGCATGCACAGATGCTGACATCTGGACCACAAATATGCACAGACCATATTTGTATTGACTTACATCATAAGCCAAGATTAAAGACACCACCAAGACCTGTGGGAAAACATCCAGAGACACGCAGGCCTGCAGCATGAGCCCTGGATGGGTAGAGCTGTCATAGCTAAGAAAGCATGGCTGGGCAAGGGTCTGGTTTAGGAAGGGTTAACTTGGGAGGTCAGAGGTGAGCCACGGATCAGCTGGGCCTCCCTCAGACTCCCTACTAGAGTGGTCAGAGCTTCCAGGAATGTGTGTCTGTTCTCAGCTGCAGGTCAGACACAGAGGGGCTGCCCTGCTAGGACATGTTTTACCTTTGGCTCGCCATGAGCTGGATGCAGGCCATGCCATCTCTGTCTCAGGAGTAGAGATGCTTCTGGGCCAGTCTGTTCACTGACTGTAATTTTTGCTATTAAAAGGAGCAAAGAGATAGGACCTATGGTCAATGGGTGTGCAGACTTGGGGCACCCACAGGGCACACACTGTCAGAGCATTGGCAACACCTGGTGTGTGACACATAAGCTGGCACACACACACCTCACACACACACACACACAATGACCTCAGGCAAAAGCACAGTGACACAAGTGAACTCAATACACCACAGGGTGCACTGGGTACACTCTGATGCCGTACAGAGGAAGTTGTTGGTCTGGCAACATGGATGGGAGTCTGGCCACCACTGGCTCTGCATGCCTGACCCCTCTGGAGGAGGAATGAACACACCCACTCGCTGGCATCACTGGGGAGAGACAGCAGCACTTACTTCAGGGCAGCCCTGCTGGGTGCTGTGGACCCTCCTGGGCCTGGGTTATGCTGTGCTAGGCTGACACAGGTGGTAAGCAGGGCAGACTCTGCGGTAGCCTGAGATTTGGGTCCTCCTGGCCAACCACTGGATGACCCAGTCTTCTTTGCCCTTCTTCAGACCTTAGTTTCTCCATCTGAAAATGAAATCAGGGCTCAAAATCTGTGGGTTCCCTTTTGGGGGAACAGGGGAGAGCAGTCAGGGTGAGATGTGGCTACAGGTGCCCTGGTTGGCACAGTGAGGTAGGCCTGGCATGCTCTAGATGCTTTCTCCATAAATGGAACCAGGATGCAGGAGCTAGGGGTTTCACCCCATGGTAGGGCCAAGCAAAGGGCAGGAATAGAGTCTTCCAGGGCCCCCAGGGACAAGAAAGTCTTCCCAGTGAATAGGCATGAGGACGGGTTTCACCCCTTTCTCTCCCTGCGGACATTGTTGGCCTGCTGCCTGGACATGGCTTGGGATGGAAATGGGGTTGGGAGGACCCCTGGATGCAGCTGTTGCCCTGCTGGGAGGATGTGGGTGCCAAAGTGGTCCACGTGGTCCTCATCCCTCATGGCACAAGCCTCTGCAGCACCAGTCACCCTCTTTTTCAGATGTCAAGTCAGGGAGATGACCAGAGTGGAGTAGCAGAGCTAAGGTGCAGCATGCAGACTCAGCTCCAGTCCCCTTACACCCCTATGTCCCAGGAATGTGCCAGCAGGGACTGAGTGTGAGGGATGAAGAGATCCTTATCTAGGATTGTAGGGATACCTATGTGCTCATGTGTGTCCATGCTGTATGCTTATTTGTGCAGTGACCACAGTCCTGCTGTGCATGTCAGCTCACACTGAGCATAGACCCCACATAAAGGCCTCAGGGACCCATGCTCCTCATTGTAGGGGTGTAGGCCCTGGAGGGTCAATCCCAACTGGACTGGTCACATGTCTTGGCCCGGGAAGACCTGTGAGTGTTTAGAGCCTATCACAGTCCTGATAGTGTCATCTCAGACTCATAGGCAGCAAACTCCCCGGGGGAGTGGGTGCTGGGGGAGGAATGGGCTTGGATATGGGAGGGGCCTTGGAGTTGAGCATGATGAGCATGACTGGAGGAGTGGGCTCAGTGGGCTCTATGCCAGGACTGCTAGGTGGAAGTTGAAGGAGAAGAGGAGACATTCGGGTGGGGGCATCAGCACAGCAAGCCTAGAGGCAGAGGAAAGCTGGAGATGAGGGGTCAGTTGGTGGAAGGCTAGGAGGGTGGCTGGCTACAAGCTGCTCTCCCCAGGCCCACCTCTGAGAGACTCCCAGGCTACACAGGGACTCCAGACTGGCCCTGGAAGTGACAATTTATATGTTGGACTTCCCGCCAAATGTGAGCTCCCTTTGAGCAGCAGGACTGTTTTTGAGCATGTCAGCATTTGAGGGCTGCTTATAGGGATCCATCCTGGTGTGGCCCACTCAGCCCAGCTTGTTCTCCTTGGCCTGCTCACCTCTTCTCCCAGCACCTGCCCACTGGGCTTCTGCCTAGGCAGGACTCTGAATACCCTCCTACCCCCAGAAGCTTCCTAAGACTCTGGACTCCATCTCATGACCCTGAGATCATGACCCGAACCGAAACCAAGAGTCGGACTGAGCCCCCACCCAGGCACCTTGTGAGGGTTCCTTTATTACTGCAGCCAACTGAGTCCTCCATGGGGTCGTCTCATCTGCACTGGTGTCTGTGGTCTCACTTGCACATTGTGCCATGAGAGCAGGAACTCTGTGATGTCCAACCTGTTGAAGTTATGCACAGTGCCCCAGGTGCAGTGTCGGAAGTGGGAAGGTGGAAGAGCACAGCTTGGTATGGGCTGAGACCCCAAACAGAGCCCATCTGCAGAGGCCAGACCTGCGCCTACCTCGGGTGGGGGAAGGGCAACAACCTGACAGTTTCCAGGGCTCTGTCCAAGGGCACAACCTGGCACTTTCTCTAGGACATTTAACCAAGTCCCAGGTTGGCCCTCTGGGGCTTCCTACCTGCAGACTGGCCAGGCTATGTGGAGGCCCATGGGAAGTGGAGCAGGAGAGGCAGCTGGCAAGGCTGGGGCTGGTCTGAGGGGGTTTTACCTTTGCATGGAGCACTGTGGCCATTTCCAAATGTGGAGTCCTCATGCCCTGCTCAGGACAGTGGAGCCTGAATGTTCCTTGCACATGTAGATGTTAACAGACGTTGGCATGCTATAGACCCCTTCCACAAGAACATACGACCATTCTTCTAGACTGGGTCGCCTTGCCAAAATCTGAGTCTGCCACATGCTGGCAGTGGAGTAACTGTGTATCTGAGGTCCAGCAGGTGTGCGTGGGCTCCTGAGCTCCTGGGACCTCAGACACATGGCAGGATGATTCATGACTGAAGAGGGACAGAGCCAGGACTCGGGCTGGGTCATTCCATCTTCCAGCCAGGAACATGGCCCTCAGCAAACTTGTCAGCTTTTGCTTGATACCTTGTTTTGGCCTCAACATATTGGAGGCCACCCCTCATACATAGGCGGAGTTGAAGGGTAGATGGATGGGGGAAGGATTGATGGGTGAATGAGTGGATGATGGGTGAAAGTGGGTGGGTTCTACATTATGCATTCTTCTCTTTCATAAGTACTTCTGTGGTTTCTGTTACAGACTATGACTCTGCATCTCCAGCTTCAATCCAGACACTCAAGAGTCTGTAGCCTGGTGCATCCACCCCACAGCCCCTTGAGTCCCTTTCCCACCACCATGCTGACATCCCCATCTCGCTCAGTCACTCAGAGCAGGCATTATATTTCCTGTTGGCCAAGCAGCAAATGCCATCTGTGCTCTCTTCCGGATCCCTTTTCTCCAAACACCTAATTTAGCCCCTCTCACCTTGGAAATTTCTGTGACACTCCCAGACTCTGTCCCCATTCACCTAGGGCCTGATGGGCACATCTGGCCAACTGGTTCTCCAGGGTCTTCTTTGGGAACAGTCCAGAACCCTTGGCCTGCAGGCCTCACCTCTGCCCCAGGGTTCAGCTTCCTATTTCCCTGTGTTTCTTCAGTGTTTGAGCACCACTGAGCTGTCACCTCTGCTCAGGAGCACCACTCCTCATATCACAATTCCATGGTCCCAATTAACAGTTGTGTAGCAACTGTTGCATTTGGGAGTCCTTTCCTCCATTAAAAAATTTTTTTTTAAAGATTTTATTTATTTATTCATGAGAGACACACATACACACAGAGAGGCAGAGACATAGACATAGGGAGAAGCAAGCTCCTCGTAGGGAGCCCAGTATGAGACTTGATCCCCCGCAGATGCTCAACCACTGAGCCACCCAGGCATCCCATGAAAAATTTTAAATTATATTTTATAACTCTTGATAAAAAGACAAATATATTCCATGATAGATTCATTATTCAATATTCATTATTATTTTTTCCCTTCTGGTTTTAAGGGAAATTAAAAGTAAAATGTTTTTGTGGTCTCTAAATGTACTAGGGTCCAGGTTCTATGCTCCCTGCGCATGGTGGTCATGTTGGCCCTGGTACCACCTACTTATCTTCAAGACTCACAGCAGCACCCCCTCCTCCAAGAAGCCTCCCTGGATTATCTTCCTTTCCTGTCAGGGTCCTCTGTACCCCCAGAACACCAGCACATATCTTGGACCCATAGATTTCCTACAGTGAGTGGTGCTGAGGCCCTGGGCAGACAAGGGTGCCCAAAGGTGTCAGGCGGAGCCTGGGAATGCTGATTTGGGTGATTTCACTGAGAAGTGATGCTGGCAAGCTGGTACAGAAGCTGGAACTGTCAGGGGCAGAGGGAGGTGGTGTTGACTGAGATTCTGAAGACAGACCTGACCCCTGGGGGGGGGGGGTGCAGGTGAGGCCAGCAGACATCACTCCCAATTCTGAGTGAGTGGCAAGAGCCTAGGCCCAGAGCGGCCCACAGCTGCCAAGACCTCCCCATGTCTGCCTGTGGGGTCCCTGGATGGGTTGTGTCTGTACCTGCAAGTAGAGCTGGACCAGGTCACCACATCTCTGGAGCTGGGGACTTGACTTCCCTCTTCTGGGTCCCCACTTCCAGCCATTTGGCCCCCAGGGTTCCAGGCAGATCCAGGTGCCCGTGATCCCTGAACCCTACTCTGCCTCTGGCCAGGCTCTCAAAGGTCCACCAGGGAGGGAAGGGCACAGACATACACATGCTTAGGTGCACATTGAGCCTCTGTTGTGACCCTCGAGTGTCCAGCCTGAGGACTGAGGAGTGGGCCCTCGGTCTGGTGCTGGGGGGATGGGGGTCTAGGGCATTTACAGCCCAGGTCCAGGGGATGCCTAGGTTCCTGGTGCCTGCCCGTGATGACAGGAAGCAGTTGGATCCCTGGGCACCATCAGGCTGCTCTGAACAGCACAGGAGGATTCCAGAACAGAGGACTCACCCCTCCTCCCCCCAATCTCAGTGCCTGCAGCATCGAGGCCAAGACTAATAAAACACCCACCTCACAGGAGACAGCTTTATCTTGTTGATCGGAAGTCTGCCAGCCCAATTTATGATGGAACATAAGCTCTCCAAATCTGAATTTATGCGCTGTAGTATAACGAGAGGTCAATGGGATTAAAAGTGGGCTTGTGAGAGGACCACAGGCGGCTCAGTCCTCAGCGCTGCCACAAGAACCTCGTGGCCCGAGTCCCTGTACCCAAGGGAAGACAGCCCAGCCCAGGAGCAGGACAGGAAAAGGGAGGGCAGGGGAGAGATCAGCCTGAGAAGAGGAAAGGAGGTGGGAGGCAGGCAGGAGAAGCAGACAGAGAGGGCCACGGGCTGGGGCTGCTGCTGGCTTGGCCCTTCAGTGTGATGGGGCAGGCACTGGGGGAGAAGGATGAAGAAAGGGAGGGAGCAGAGGTTTTCCTGCAGGGACCAGGGAGCTTTCTCTCTCCACCAAGCCCTGGGCTAGCCTCTGGCCCTGAAAATAGGTAGGAGATGGCCCTGAGGCAGGTTGAAGGACAGAGTTCTGACCCTGGCCCAGGGGCCCGTTGCCTAATGAGGTTGAAGTGTGCACACATGAACTCCTCCAGTTCGGGCCTACCTCCCTGACCCCCTCCTCGACACCCTCCGTCTTCAGCACCCCTTGAAGCACTGGATGAGGGTGAGGGAGGGGTGTGCTCGGTCCAGGTGGGGGCCTGAGCACCCGTCTAGTGTGAGACTGGCTTTCTAGGCTCAGGCTAGACCCTGACTTCAGAATTTATACAAATAAACGAAATGAAAAGTGCTGGCAGCCCTGATCTGATTACAGAGTCATTCATTCTTTGGTCGTTAATAATTTGTGCAATAAAGGATTGCGGCCGCTCAGTGTGAGGAGGAGGCTGTGGCCCAGCCTTCCCTTGGCGCCGGGGCCTCGGGAGCTGGAAACATAAATTATTAGTTTCTTATCGCTCAGCCTGCCATCGCTCATGCTGCCAGGGGCCTGGCAGGAGCCAGCGGCAGTCCCACCGCCTGCCTTGGCCTGATTCTCAGCTGCTGTTTGTTGTGGAGACTCTGGGTGAAGACCCTCATTGTCATCCCCTCCGCCGCCCCCAGAATCTCACTGGCGGGACGTGGATCCTCAGTGTAAGCTTATGGGCTGCAGCTAGCACTGAGGCCAGTTCTGGAGTGAGGGGGAGCTTGGGGGTTTTTGCTCTTGTGCTGCTCGGAGCCTCAGATCCTCCCTTTGTGTAAGTGAAGCCAAACCACTGGAGGTTGGTAAAGCTACCGCATACTCCTGGCCCATGGCACTTGCGCAGAAAGGGCAGTGGTCATTATGAGCAGTACAACAGAGGCCCACAAACTGCCCCCCTCCCTGACCTAGCCCATCCCCAGTCAGGAGAAAGGAGAGGTCTGTGTCTGGGTTTGTGTCAACTCCTCGGAGTGAGTCTGTGCCTTCCTGGGTGGGACTCAGAGCAAGCACCAGGACCTGAGTGTGCACACCTGCAGGCATGGCATTCACTTCCTGGCTCATTTTGTTTTCCTGTGTCCAGCACTGGGCTCTTGGTCTGGTGCGCAGGCATAGGGCAAACAGTCTAGACAAGGGTGCTGTTGGAGGCAGGTGGTGCCCAAGCTGCAGCAGGGAAGGGCTTGCTGGGGTGGCTGGGTGAGCATGTTGTGCCCCTGGGCTGTGCATCTGTACCCCCAGGTGGACCTGCTGAGGTGTGCAGAGGTGGGGGTTGAATGCAAAGGCTGCAGAAGAGTGTTCCAGCCCAAGTGGTGATTAAGGCAATTATGGTAATTACGGAAATGAACACCCTCAGGCAGGGTTCCCAGCCTGTCCGCTGTGGTTCCCTGTCTCCACCCACAAACTGGGGAGGCCAAGGCAAGTTTGGGAAATTGGGGTGGTGGGCTCCAGACTCCAGATAGCCTCGATGGAGGATGTGGAAGGAGTCAGGGTTTGGGCACTGACATCTGCCTCCTGGCAGCTAATGGGATTGGACCTGAACCCTCCTGTCTTGGCTTACTTCCTAGGGGACTGGGGTTATACCCTAAGCCTACCTCAAACTCATCAGATTGGTACAGATCTGGTGTTTGGTGGTGTGCTGCCCAGAGTGTCTGAGGCTACATGCCCAGTTCTTGGCTGCCAAGACCTTTAACCTCTCCGAGTCTCAATTTGTATAATGGGAATGAGAATTAAACAAGACAATTAATATGTATCGAGCACCTGCTGTTTGCCAGGCATCCCAAGCCTGCATAGGGTGGGATAGAAATGGCTCATCCCAGCAGCTGTGCATGCTGGGAAACCGCCTGCAGGTCTGGGTCCAAGCCCAAGTCCCCCTGGCAGAGATCCTACTCTCCGCATCTATGCAGTCCGCCTCCTTCCCAGAACTGACCTCATCTTAGCAGCCCCAGAAGGTCCCCACTTAACTTAACTTGTTCAGCCTGTCCTCTGGCTTCTTGAGCACCCAGAGACAGTTGTAGTGGGCCCTTTCGTGCCCTGTGCTCTTCCCTTGCCATCCCCATAATTTCTGGGTCAGCATCAAGTGACTGGTTTTCCTTCTCATGGGTCACCTTTTCCTGTTTCCTTGCATGCCTGGTGATTTTAAATTGGATGACTAGGATTGTGTACTTTGATGGGTGCTGAATATTTTCAAAAATATTCTTATACTTTACTCTGGACATCAGGAAGTCATTTGGACAAAGTTTGGTCCCCTCAGGTCTTGCTTTTAAGCTTTGCTGGGAGGACCAGAGCAGTGTTTGGCCTAGGGCTAATTTTGTCCATTTTACAGTAGCAAGACCTAAATGTACTCCACCTGGACCAGGGGGTCCATCTCTTAGCTGGGAGGGCTTCATCACCAGTGCCCTAGGATGCTGCCACTGGGGGAGGAAATTCAATCTTGAAAATTCCCTGGGAATGGAAAGAAACTTTAGAGATGCTAGGTTTGTTTTATTGCCTGGAAGTGTATTCTGTAGACAGAAGGAACAGCAGCTTTGATAATAAACACACACATGTGCCACACAAGGGCATGCATTTGCTAATATGTGTACACACAAGACGCAGGCAGGAGTAGACATCGTCTGAAACAGAGTTGTGTTCAGATCTTGGCCTGTCATTGCGTAGGGACTCCAAGGACAGGGTGTTTCTGACATGGGGAGCTTGGAGGGAAGGACTCTTAGGGCTGGCCCTCTGGCCAAAGAAGCAGCCTTGGGATATGGTACCTGGAGGAGGCGGATATCTGACCTGCAGGCAAACCAGGATCTAGGCCCCTAGCACTGTGGATAGATGGGCAAACAGTATCAGGAATGGCATATTCCAGAGCAGGGTGGAGGGACAGAATGAAAGGGAGTGAGGGCACCATCCACCAGTCTTGCTCTTAAACTGGGCTCTATTTCTTCTATTTGGGGGACAGGTTGGACCCAAAGGCTCCAATGAGCCAGGCATTCTTTAAGTGGCAGGTAAACCTCTTTCTCAGAGAGAGAACCTGGTTTCAATTCAAAATGTCCCCCTTCAGCATAGCCAGCATCAAGTGAGAACATCTGGGAATCCCACGTCAGAGGCTTACATGGCAGGAGGATGCTGTCCCCAGCTACCCCAGGGGAGCTTAGAGGTCCGTGTCACTCTTGGGAGGTGACCTCTGTCCCCATGAGGTACTATCTTCAAAGGTAGTGACTGATTTTCAAAGCTCAGTGCCCAAATAGCACGGACACCACAGGCCCTCTGCCCTAGCATTCTCCTTTCAAGCCCTGAGCTGTCTGATGAGCCCCCCTTCTTATCCCACACTTGCTCCCCTTTAGCATCTTAGGCCTTCCCTGAGCCGGGCCTTGTGGGCAGACCTCCTAGGGTCCCACTCTTTCCCCACTGGCCTCTCTCATACTGTCCAGAATGTTCGACCTGTCATTTCTCGACTCATTAACTCCATGGCTCCACTGCCTGCAAGGTGAACACACATTTATTATTTCTCTCTGATTTGTTCAGTCAGCACTAAGCCTGCCTCTGTGTCAGGCACAGCGTCATGCCCACTATGGACAAAAGTGACTGGTTCACATGGCCCTCTCTTCTGGGCGTGGGAATCAGAAAAGGAAGCTCTAACCCTCCACCTGAAACGGGCTGGACCACCCGCATTCCAGAACAGCACTTTGGCACCAGTCCCCTCTGTCCAATTTTACTCATCCTTCCATGCCAATTTCAAATGCTGCTTCCCCTTTGAAGCTTCCTGGATCTCTCTGGTCCGAATGAGTCCATTGTCCCTTGAACTTTTGAGCATACTTCCCTGCTTTTCCAGAACTCTGACTCTGGCTCTGGCTTGCACAGGAATCCGATATTTCTGCTTGATCTGTGAGCCTAAAGAGGGGTCTCTTCTCTACTCTGGGGGGGCCAGCCAGCCCTCTGAAGACCTTGGAAATAAGTGTCGCAATGACTCAGCATTTCACAAGCATAATCTCAAGTGCCCTTAGAGCAACCTGTGTGGTAGGTGCTCTTTCCACTTCCTTTTACCCATGACAGCTGGCAGGTGGTGGAATAACTTTGAGGTCTGGTCCTCTGGATTTCTGTACTCTAGCAAAGGAGCCCACAGCTGCTCTGGCCCAAGGACTGCCCTCGAGCTCATCATTTTGATTATTAATTAACCCTTTAGTTATCGGCTAAGGAGTTCTCATGGATTCCAAGGCTGCAAGCAAAAGAAAGCAAGGGATCCAGAGAAATCCAGAGGAGCCATTGGATATCATTCTGCTACCTGGTGGAAGGGACTGGAGGGATCAGAAAACTGCGGTGAGAGGCAGCCCCGGTGGCTCAGCGGTTTAGTGCTGCCTTTAGCCTGGGGTGTGATCCTGGAGACCCTGCATGGAGCCTGCTTCTCCCTCTGCCTGTGTCTCTGCCTCTCTCTGTGTGTGTCTGTCTCTCATGAATAAATAAATAGAATTAAATCTTTTTTTTTTAAGATTTTATTTATTTATTTATTCATGAGAGACAGACACACAGAGAGAGAGAGAGGCAGAGACACAGGCAGAGGGAGAAGCAGGCCCCATGCAGGGAGCCTGACGTGGGACTCGATCCTGGGTCTCCAGGATCAGGCCCTGGGCTGAAGGCGGCGCTAAACCGCTGAGCCACCCGGGCTGCCCTAGAATTAAATCTTAAAAAAAATAAAATAAAATAAAATAAAGTCTGTTTAAAAAAAAAGAAAACTGTGGTGAGCCACGAAATGGGGTGCTTGAGGCAGACGAGGAGGAGGGGGGAAGAAGGCTGGTGCTGAGAGCCTGACCTCTAGATACCTTAGTGTCCAGAGGCTCCAGTTAATATGGGCAAGGGCTCATCTGACTTCTGAAGCTGCTAGAAGCTGCTTTGTCATGCTTACCTGCAGCTGCATGGTCACTGGCCATCCTGGCCTTTCGTTCAGGATCGGCCTGCTTCCTTCTTTCAGCACCACACAAAGCTCATAGACACCCAGCCCCTCCTCCTGTCTGCCCCAGCACCCCATTCTTGTGCTCCACAGTTTTCTGATTTCTCCAGCCCCTTCCTCTGGGGGATAGAGCCTCTCCTCTCTGTGACCTTGCCTGGACTCTGAATCCCCGCTGCTTCAAGGCTCAGCCCCCAGCCTCTACGCCGATTATTGTCACTCTGCAAGGCCAACAGGCTGGCTCAGCATGCCCAAACACAGAAACACACACACAGATCTTTTTACCAAGAGTACACATTAGGACACACAGACCTACTAACTTGGCCCTCACCAGTCTGTGTGCTAACACAGAGACAATTCATCAGGGTTTCCCTCACCCAGGCCCAGAAACCCTGAATGAAGCACCCCCACCCCGCTCTGTGTGGTCGCCTCTAGACCAATTTCATTTATCACTGGCTGAGGATGAGTAATTTTATCGTGAAACACAGTTCAGGGTGATAGATGAGGGAGTGGGACAGGTGATCGCCTCACTGCCTCCCTCCCCTTGGAGAGGGAGGCTGGAAGGAGATTCTTGCCCTTTTATAAAGGGAGAGCAGCCTTGGAGGGGGATGAAGATGGAGGAGCCTCTGAGATAGGGTGGCTGGCAGTGCTGGGGTGGGAGGGTTGTTGAGGAGGCAGAGGACCAAGGTCCAGGCCCCGCCATGAAGAAGAGGAGACAGGGCCCAAGTAAGGAAGTGGACAGGTCTTCCCCCCAAATCTTGCTCAGGGCTGAGGCCCACAGGGTCCTACTCGGGGGGAGGGTAGGTATGTCGCTCCAGTGTCCAGACAGAGAAAGTAGAGAAAACTTTTCTCTGAAAACCTCCATAATCGTTTCCTCTTCTTACTCTGAACCTTGTCTTCTATTTGCAGTGAGATTCTCTGAATTGATGCCTTTCTCACCAGTGTCCATCTCAGCAGCTGAGCACACCTACACTGTTCAAAATAACAACCAAGACTATCAGCACTTGTCATATGCGTTTGGAGCGTATAGATTTGGATTTTCTGGAGCTTCTTCTGGCTCCAATTCGGATTCTAGTTTGAATGGCTGCCAGTGGTGGTCGGCTGGGGAGTGCTGAGCTGCCCAACCACCACCAAGGTTTCCGGCCATAGTGGGTGGCTGAGGGCTCCACAGGAGGGTGCTGGCAGGCTCAGATTGCCCAGGGAACAAGTCCCCCCCCACCCCCCCCATTTGTACGGTATGAGAAGTTCCTGGGGTCTGGGAGGGGGAATGAAAGCATCCAGATCCAGCTTTTTCCTAGGTGTGAACAGCCGGAGGATCAGCTCTTACCCCCAGCTTCATGGGACCTGGCCGATTGCCCGTGGCTAGGCATGGGGACAGACAGACTCAGCCCCGCAGGAGCCCGCGGGGAGGGGCATGATCGTGGGCTGGCCGGTGGGAGCCCTTCCTAGGGGCCGGCCTCGGAGGGCGCGGACAACCTCGCTGTCACCGGGCTGACGAGCACCGAGAGAGACAGTCCCCGCCCCCCCCCCCCCCCCCCGGGGCGGGAGACTTGGGGGAGGGGGGGGCTGGCGCAGGAGCAGAGCTGTCCCCAGGCAGCCGGGCAGCGCGTCCCCGGAGGCCGCCGGCGGCGCAGCGGAGGCGCCAGGCGCGTCCGGGAAGTCTGGGCGGCCGTCCGCCCGCAGCTGCCCCCGGGTCCTGCGGCCGAGCCAATCGCGACGGCTCGCCGGCGGCGGCAGCTCCCCTGCCCACCCCCAGCCGGCGCGCCGAGAGCTTAACCCTTCCCTTCCCGTCCCCCTCCGGGTCGGGCTGCGGGCCGGGGCACTGCGCGCCGGAACCCCGGGTGATGCAGCCTGGGTGGGGGTGGGAGCCCGGGGTGGCCCCGGGGCCTGGGCGCACTGCCCAGAGATCCCGGTGGGCGCCTCGGCACGGCACGCGGCAGGTACAGGAGCCGCCCAGCGGCGTCGGGGCGGTCGCGGGTCAGCGCGGTCTCGGTCTCGGTCTCGGTCTCGGTCCCGAGGAGGCCACCTCCCGTCCTTCGGTCCCATACTCCGCCCTGCCCCCACCCCCCAGTTCTCTGCAGCCCTATCTGCTCTTCTGTCTTTCCTCCCCACGTCACAGGGATAGCAGGAACGACACACCAAGGACGACTATTCTTACTAGTGTTACTAGCGGGGTAGGCACTGTGCTGTTCATTCAGATCAGAAAGCCAACGATCGCCCTCGCCGTGTTGCCCAGGTGGCGGATGAGGAGACGGAGGTCCAGAGAGGCTAAGGACGGCGGCCAAAGTCACCGTGGAGGAAACTGGACAGGATCCTGTCTCCTGCTTCGGGACTAGTGTCCCCTCTATCCCTCCTCCTGCACCTTCCATCCTATTGCTGTTGTGTGGATCTACCACAATTTGTTCATGTATTCATCAGTTGATGGATATTTGGGTTGTTTCCACTTTTTGGCCATTACAAATAGTGAACATACGTGTATAGGTATTTGGATACTAGTTTTCGATTCTTTGGGAGTATAGGCCTAAGAGTGAATTGCTGGATCATACGGCAATTCTGTGTTTTACTTTTTGAGGAACCACCAAATTGTTTTCCTCAATGGCTGCATCATTTTACACTCTCACCAGTACTCTTTTTTTTTTTTTTTTTAATTTTATCTATTCCTGTGGATGTAGAGTGGTGCCTTGTTTATTTATGTGTTTGTTTTCTCAGCCGAATGGCAGTTTCAGGTGGCAGCGATTTACCAGTAGAGTGGGGGAGAGGGTCAGGCTGCCTGGTGATGGGGGGAGAACTGTACACATTGCCTCTGATGGTTCTAACAACCCTTCTGGGAGGCACTATTATCTCTGTGACAAAATTGTCTCTCAGAGACTGGGTCCCCTGCTCAGGGACATTCAGCTTATCGGAAGATTCTTGCTGAATTCCAAAGTCCGGTTCTCCTCTATTCCCTGCTGTCCTTGTAAGTGTTAGGTATTAGGCTGGTCTCCAGGTGAGCCCAAATGGCCAAGTCTGCAAGCTCTGGCAACAAAATCCCACATGTGTTTACCCAGAAGTGGGGGATATGGTTAGATGTCAGAACCAAATTTCTATCGCAGATACTTTCCGGAATGTGAGCCCCTTTTTGTCAATTTCGGGTCCAGAATAAGACTAGAATTTTGGGAACCTGGCCCAAAATTGCTATGATGCACTCCCACCCCCAGCTTCCTTTTTGCTCACCTTCATTTCTAAACGTTTATTTGGAACTCTTCAGCAGGGTGCAGGATGTTCAGAGAAGGTTGGAGCGGCATTTCAAGGAGGAGCAGCGCCCTCTCGTGGCCGTGCTGTGTTCCTTCGCGGAGGACCCACAGCAGTTCCACCCTGGGAAATCAAGACAACGGATGGAGAGACCCCGTGCCCTCTCAGGGACAGCAGGCAAGCGCCCATGGTGTCTAGGGACAAGACACGGGTGCGAGGAGGGTGGGAGTGGGTAGTCTCTCAGTCATCCAGCTACTGGAGGAGGAAAGGCAGGCGTGAGCAGGCACATGGGCCCCGCATCCCCAAGCCCCAGGGATCCTGGTTTCTTGGGTGATGGGAAGCGGTATCAGGTGGCCCTGGATCCTCACCAAACTCCTAGGAGCAGGGGCCTCTTTGGACCTCACAGGTCTGAGTGTGGAGGGACCTCCACACTCATATGTTCAAGGCTCTGGCTCTGGAGAAGTAGTGACCTAGTGTCGGCCCTACACCCTTTTGCTGGTACTTCATCAGGGCTGCCAAGAAGAGCCTGCTGACACAGAAAGTGAAGCTCTGAGGGTTAGAAGGCCTTGCTTCAAATCACAAAACTGTTAGACCAGCATCTGGGGACACTGGGACTTGCACCATCCTGTGTGGCTGGCACAGTGCTCGTGCATGAACCCTGGTGGCTTTGCATAGTCGTTATTCTCACTGCTTGGGAGAACATTGCAGTGACAGAGGGAACTCTGGCTGCAGTGGTTTAAGCCACCTCTGTCCTGCTGAGAGACCCCTCATTTGGGCTAAATTCCTGGTCCCCTTTGCTCAGATCCAAGTTCTTTCTTGGGCCTGGTCACTGTTCATACTATATGTGGCTTGCTGGTGTCAGTTCTTTCCTCATCAGCAGAGGAAAGGGCTTGCGATATCCCTCTCCTTCGATCTCTCTGGCCTGGACTCTCTCCCATGTCCCCCTGCACAAGCCTTGTATTCAACCTTGTTTTTGGCATTTTAGAAATGTTTTTCTAGCTAAAGTTCCCACCTTTATTTTTTTATTTTTATTTTTTTAAAGATTTTATTTATTTATTCATGAAAGACAGAGAGAGAGAGAGGCAAAGACACAGGCAGAGGGAGAAGCAGGCTCCATGCACCGGGAGCCCGATGTGGGATTCGATCCCGGGTCTCCAGGATTGCGCCCTGGGCCAAAGGCAGGCGCCAAACCACTGCGCCACCCAGGGATCCCTAAAGTTCCCACCTTTATAAGTTATCCTCCACAATAGTGTCTTTTTACATAAATTAACATAATCCTGTAGGGCCTAGAGAGGAGGCTGAGCTCAGCCTGTGGACTCCTCTTTCTCTCTCTCTCTCTCTCTCTTTTTAAAAAGATTTTATTTATGAGAAAGACAGAGAGAGAGGCAGAGACACAGGCAGAGGGGAGAAGCAGGCTCCATGCAGGGAGCCTGTTGCAGGACTACATCCCGGGACTCCAGGATCATGCTCTGGGCCAAAGGCAGGCACCCAACCCCTGAGCCACCCTGGTGTCTCTGGACTCCTTTCCAATGACAGGCCCTAGGGTCTCTGATGAGGGTCTTGAATATGAATTGATGAGCTGTATGTGGGAGTGGGAGTGGGAGGAACAGTCTAGAGGGGGGAGATGAACATATGTTGGCAGAAGTGCATAGATGTGGGGTGTTCATTTATTTTCAGCTCCTAAGTGCCCAGTGTGTATAGGAGGTGGGGCTTAGAGGCAAGACAGAGTAGAGCTTGAAGGAAGATGAGAGCCCCTGAAAGCCTCTAAACTGCCTCCAGTGATCCCCTCATGTTGCCCATGATCTGTGTAATGGCAGGAAATGATGGAGCGTCACTTCTGAGCTTCTGAGATTAAGTTATGAAAATATCATGGCAAGCAGAAAAGATGACACAGTGAGAACCTCAAAAAAAAAAAAAGCGAAACTATCAAATAGAAGTCATGGAAATGAAGAATATAATAACTGAAAAATACACTAGAGAGGTACAATGGCAGACTAGATGAAGCACAAAAAAGGATCAGTGACACCTTTTAAAGACAGGGCACCTGGGGTACCTGGGTGGCTCAGTTGGTTAAGCTTCTGACACTTAATTTTGGCTCAGGTCATGATTTCAGGGCTGTGAGATCAAGCCCTGCATCGGGCTTCATACTGGGCATGGAGTCTGCTTAAGATTCACTTTCTCCCTCTCCCTCTGCCCCTATGCCTCTCTCTCCGGAAAAAGAAAAGAAAAGAAAAGAAAAAGACAGGGCAGTGGAACTCACTGGAACAGAGGAGCAAAAAGAAAAAAGAGTGGAAAAACAAAAATAAAGATAGCTGGAGGGACTTCTGAGACAATATCAAGTGCACTAACATACATGTTAGAGGGCTCTCAGAAGGAGAAGAAAAGGAAGAAAGTGACAGGAAGCTTATTTGAAGTAATGGCTGAAAACTTCCCTAACCTGAGGAAGGAAACAGACATTTAGATCCTGGAAGCAAACAGAATTCTAAATAAGATGAAGTCAAAGACACCAACACCAAGACACGTTATAATTAAACTGTTAAAAATTGATGACAGGAGAGAATAGTAAAAGCATCAAGAGAAAACAACTTGTTATATGCAAAGAAACCTCCACAAGAATATTGGTAGATTTTTTAAGCAGAAACTTGTCAGGCCTGAAGGGAGTGGCATCATATATATTTAAAGTATGATATATATTTAAAGTATTGAAGGGGTGTCTGGATGGCTCAGTTGGTGGAGCATGCAACTCTTGATCTTGGTTTTGTGACTTCAAACCCCACATTGGGCATAGAGCTTACCTAAAATAAATAAATAAATAGACAAATAGATAAGTTAATTAATAATAAATAATAAACAAATAAACTAAAAATAAAATTCCTTGAAAAAAGTACTGAAAGAAAAAACTTCCAACCCAGAATACTCTACCTAGCAAAGTTATCATTCAGAATTGAAAGAGAGATACAGAGTTTCCCAGACAAGCAAAATCTAAAGGAGTTCATCACCACTAGACTGATATCACATGAATTGTTAAAGGAAGTTCTTAAAGCTCAAAACAAAAAGTGTGTTAAGTATGAATGAGAAAAAAAAAGTATGAATGAGAAAACATATGAAAGTATAAATGCCATTGGTAACATAGAGTAAAGATAGTTTATAAAGCTAGTATAATGGTTAAAAAACTGAAATGGTAAAAATAGCTATAACTACAACAATTAGTTAAGGGACAGACAGGATAAAAAGTTGTAAAATGTGACATTGAAAACATAAAATCTGTATGTCGGAGAGTAAAAATGTAAAGCTTTATTTTTTAAAAAATTATGCATTTTAGAGAGAGAGAGAGTGAGAGGAGGGCCAGAGGGAGAGAATCTTTCAAGCAGATTCCCTGTTCAGCATGGATCCCACTGGGGGCTCCATCTCACGGCCCATGAGGTGGTGACTTGAGCCAAACCAAGAGTTAGACACTTAAGTGACTGAGCCACCCAGGCATCCCTAAAAATGTAGAGGTTTAGAATGCATTCAAACTTAAGTTTAGAATGCATTCAAACTTAAAACAGATAGACTGTTAAAATATACATTATTATATGTAGGCCTCATGGTAATGACAACTCAAAAACATATGGTAGATACACGAAAGATAAAGAGAAATGAATCTAAGCATAGCACTAATTAAATTCACCAAACTACAAAAGAAGAGAGCAAGAGAACAAAGGAACAGAGAGAAACTACAAAAACAGCCACAAAAGAAAGAATAAAATGGAAATAAGTACACACCTATCAGATAATTACTTAACATATAAATGGACTAAATTGTCCAGTCAAAAGACATAGAGTGACTAAATATATAAAAAAATAAGACCCATCTATATGCTGTCCACAAGACTCTATTTTATTTTATTTTTTAAAAAATATTTTATTTATTTATGAGAGATACACAGAGAGCGAGAGAGAGAGGCAGAGACACAGGCAGAGGGAGAAGCAGGCTCCATGCAGGGAGCCTGATGTGGGACTCGATCCGGGGATTCCAGGATCACTCCTTGAGCTGAAGGCAGACACTCAACCGCTGAGCCACCCAGGCATCCCCTACAAGACTCACTTTAGATGTAAGGACATGCACACATACTCTGAAAGTGAAGAGATGGACAAAGGTGCTCCATGCAAATGGAACACAAATGGAAGCTGGGATATCTATGCTTGTAGCAGACAAAACACACTTTTTTATTAAAAAGATTTTATTTATTTGAGAGAAAGAGGAAAAAAAAAAACATGGGAGGAGCAAAGGGACAGGGACAAGCAGACTCTGTGCTGAGCACAGAGCCTGACATGGGGCTTAATCCCACAACTCTGAGATAATGACCTGAGCCAAAATCAGGAGTCTGATGCTTAAGCGACTGATCCACCCAGGTACCCCCAAAACACACTTTAAGACAAAGACTAATAAGCAACAATGAGGGACTTTACATAATAATAAAAGGATCAACCCAAGAAAAGGATATAATATTTGTAAATATTTCTGTGCCCAACAAAAGAGGATCTAGATTTATGAAGCAAATATTAACAAACCTAAAGGGAAAACTAGCAATATAATAATAGTTGGGGGATTTTAATACCTCACTTACATCAATGGATAGATCATTCAGGAGAAAATCAATAAGGAAAAATGGTCTTAACATATAAGACCAGACAGAATTAATAGATATATAGTTGATCCTTGAACAACACAGGTTTGACCTTCAGGGGTCCACTTTTATGTAGATTTTCTTAATAAATACAATACAGGACTAGAAATGTATTTCCCTTCCTTATGATTTTTATAATAATATTTTCTTTACTCTGGTTCACTTTATTGTAAGAATAAAGTATATAATATAAATAACACAAAAAATACATGTTAATCAACTGTGTATGTTATCAGTAAGTTTCTGGTCAACAGTAGGCTATTAGTAGTTAAATTCTGGGGGACTCAAAAGTTAATACATGGATTTTTGACTTGTGGTAGGTTAGCACTCCTAATCCCTGCACTGTTCAAGGGTCAAGTGTATACAAAACATTCAATTCCAAAATAACATTTTTCTCAAGTGCACATGAAACATTCTCCAGGATGAAATATAAGGCTCAAAACAAGTCTTAATAGATGTAATAAGCTTTTTGGAACACAATGGTGCAAAACTAGAAATCGATTATTCACATATGTGAAGATTACAAAACATTCTACTGAACAACCAATGGATCAAAGAAAAATATCCAAAAATACCTTGAGACAAATGAAAATGGAAACATAACATACCAAAACATATGGGATGCAGCAAAAGCAGTTCTAAGACCATAGCACTACATGAAGGTCAATGCCTACATAAATAAACAAGAAAAATCTAAAACTAAATTTACACTTCAAGGAACTAGAAAAAGAACAAACAAAGCCCAAGGTTAGAAGGAAGGAGATAAACATCAGAGTGGAACTAAATGAAACAGAGAGTAAGAAGACAACAGAAAAGATCAATGTAACAAAGAGCTGGTTCTTTGAAAAGATAGACAAAATTAACAAATCCTTAGTTAGACTCACCAAGAAAAAGAAGAGAGAAGGCTCAAATAAAATCAGAAATGAAAGAGATGTATCATGAGAGACTGCTGTGAACAATTATAAACTGACAAATTTGACAACCTAGAAAAATGGATAAATTCCTAGAAACCTACAACCTACAAAGACTGAATCATGAAGAAATAGAAAATCTGAACAGACCAATTAGTAGTAAGGAGATTTAATCAGTAATATAAAACCTCCCAACAAACAAAAATCCAGGACCAGATGGCTTCACTGGTGAATTCTTACAAACATTCAAAGGAGAATTAATACCAATCCTTCTCAAACTTTTCCAAAAAAATAGAAGAGGCGGGAACACTTCCAAACTCATTTTACAAGGCCAGCATTACCCTGATACTACAAGTAGACAAATATGCCACAAGAAAAAGGAAATTACAGACTAATATGTTGATGAAAATACATGCAAAAATCCCAGACAAAATATTAGCAGACTGAATTCAATAATACATTAAAAGGATCATACACCATGATCAAGCAGTATTTATCCCAGGAATGCAAAGATGGTTCAATATCCACAAATCAATCTGATATACCATATTAACAAAATGAAGGATAAAAATTATATGATCATCTCAATAGATGCAGAGAAAGAATCTAACAAATTCTAACATGTATTTAAGATAAAAAACTCTCAACAAAGTAGGTATAGAGGGAATGTACCTCATCATAATAAAGGCCATACACAACATGCCCACAACTAACATCATACTCAACAATGAAAAGCTGAAAGCTTTTCCTCTAAGATCATGAACAAGACAAGGATGCCCACTCTCACCTTTATTCAACACAGTATTGGAAGTCCTTTCCAGAACAATTAGGCAATAAAAAGAAGTAAAAGGCATCTAGATTGGAAAGGAAGAAGTAAAACTCACTATTTTCAGATGACATATTATATACAGAAAACCCACTAAAGAACTGTTATAACTAATAATGAATTCAGTTAAGTTGAAGTATACAAAATCAATACAAAAAATCTGTTGCAGTTCTGTACACTAATAATGAAGTATCAGAAAGAGAAACTAAGAAAACAATCCTATTTATAATTGTATCAAAAAGAATAAAATACCTAGGAATAAATTTAACCAAGGAGGTGAAAGATATGTACTGTGAAACTATAAAAACACTGATGAAAGATATTGAGGATGCCACAAAAAAATGGAAAGATATTTCATGCTCATGGAACCTGTTTTGGATTTGAAGGTGAAAACTAAGACAGTAATGAAAGAAATTGAAGAAGATGCAAATAAATGGAAAGATATTTTGTGCTCATAAACTGAAAGAATTAATATATGTTTAAAAATATTTTATTTATTTATTTGAGAGAGAGAGAAAGAAAGAAAGAATGAGTGAGGGGGGAGGGACAGAGGGAGAGAGAGAAGCAGACTCCTCACTGAGCAGGGACTCCAACATGGGGCTCACTCCCAGGACCCTGAGATCATGACCCAAGCCAAAGGCAGACACTTAACTGACTGAACCACCCAGGTGCCCCAATAATTAATATTGTTAAAATATCTATATTACCCAAAGCAACCTACAGATTCATACAATTCCTATCAAAATTACAGTGATAGGGCAGCCCTGGTGGCCAAATGGTTTAGTGCCGCCTTCAGCCTGGGATGTGATCTTGCAGACCTGGGATCGAGTCCCATGTTGGGTTCCCTGCATGGGGCCTGCTTCTCCCTCTGCCTGTATCTTTGCCTCTCTCCCTCTCTCTCTCTGTGTCTGTCATGAATAAATAAATAAAATCTTTAAAAAAATTAGTGACATTTTCCCATAGAAATAGAGCAAACAACCCTAAAGTTTTTATGGAACCACAAAAGACCCTAGATAGCTAAAGCAATCTTGAGATAGAACAAAGCTGGAGGCATTATACTCCCTAATCTCAAACAAAACAGTAATTTGAAAATATATATGTACCCCCATGTTCATTGCAACATTATTTACAATAGCCAAGACATGAAAACAGCCTCAGACAGAAAAATGGATAAAGATGTGGAATATTACACACACACACACACACACACACACACAATGGGATATTACTCAGCCATATGAAGGGATATGCAACAACATGGATGGACTTTGAGGGAGTTATGCTAAGTGAAATAAGTCAGAGAAAGACAAATATTGTATGATCTCACATATTTGGAATCTAAAAACAAAAAGAAAATAAGACAGGAAACCCCTGAGCTCATAGATACAGAGAACAAATTGGTGGTTGCCAGAGTTAGAGGGTGAGAGAGGTGAAATGAGTGAAGCATGTTAAAAGGTACAAATTTGGGCAGCCCTGGTGGCCCAGCAGTTTAGCGCTGCCTTCAGCCTGGGGTGTGATCCTGGAGACCCGGGATCAAGTCCCACATCAGGCTCCCTGCATGGGGCCTGCTCCTCCCTCTGCCTGTGTCTCTGCCTCTCTCTCTCTCTCTCTCTCTCTCTCTCTGTGTGTCTCTCATGAATAAATAAATAAAATCTTTAAAAAAGGTACAAATTTCCAGTTATAAAATAAGCATATCATGGGGATGTAATGTACAGCATGATGCATGATGACCAGAGTTAATACAGTATTGCATATTTGTGAGAGTAGATTTAAGAGAGTAGATTTTAAAAGTTCTCATCACAAGAAAAAAATTTTAACTATGTATGGTGATGTGTTAATTAGACTTGTTGTGGTGATCATTTCACAACACATACAAATATCAAATCATTACACTGTATGCCTGAAATTAATATAGTATTTTATGTCAATTATACCTCAATTAAAAAAAAAAGACTATAGTTTCCTTCTTGGTCCTATGCTCACTCTGAGCAAGCTCTTTACCATGTTGTGAGGTAAGCCCATGAAGAATCCCATGTGACAAGGGACCAGGCCTGACCACAACCACATGACTGAGCTTGGAAGAAAAGTCTTCAAGTCAGGCTTCCAGAATGAGACCATAATCCTGGCCAATAACTTGAGGGAAAGAGGGCCTGGGAGGTAGGGTGATTTAGGTTGTAAGGTCAATAAAGACTTTG
Organism: Canis lupus baileyi; assembly: GCF_048164855.1. Lineage (NCBI taxonomy): Eukaryota > Metazoa > Chordata > Mammalia > Carnivora > Canidae > Canis > Canis lupus. The sequence continues at coordinate 32,838,654 of NC_132840.1, forward strand.
TGAGGAATTGATGTTCGAACTAAGCTTAGATGGCAATGAGTCAGCCATTGGAAAGTGGAAGGGGTTTGATGGAAGAGACCCTGAGTCAAACCAAGCTTGATATTTTTCAAGGACAGAGAAGTGACAGGAGTGTAGAGTAAAAGAGAGAGAGATGGCACAGAGAGAACTTCACTGGACCAGTTGAGAGAGGAAGGCTCTGAGCAGGGAAGGTGTAATATGAAGAGTCTGGCACCAAGAACACCCCAAGGTTCAATGATTTGCTGGAAGCACTCAGGTTGAGAGACGCTGCTATGCTCATGGTTACAGTTTATTACGGGGAGAAGATGTGCACTAAAAGCTGTTCTGTTTCTCGGTGGGACATCCAAGTAGAGGTGTTGAGTGGGCAGTTTGAATATGTATGTCTGGAGTCTGAACAGGAGTCTGCTATGTAGATGCATTTTGGGGGACAAGTATCAGCAAATTGAAGCCACAAGTGTTTGAAACCATGGGAGCATTCTCCAGTGGTGTGTATGTGTGTGTGTACACAAAGTTCTGAAGGTAGCCAGGGAACTTTTGCCTGTGGGGACAGTGGGCCCTGGGCAGAGCAGGAAAACCAGAGGGACATTTGGAAGAGTATCCCACAAGGATTGTGTGGTTAGTAAAGGTCAGGACCCTTGCCCAGAAGTCAGGGAGGAGGAGGCTGACGATTGTCCTGAATTAACTACATGGAGGCTGCTAATCACCATACAAGATCCTGACTGCAATGTTGAGAGATGGGAGAGGTGAGGGAATGGAAGCCACTCTTCCAGAATAGGGATGCATGAAGCAGGCTGTGGAAAGGCACTGGACTCTCTCAATCCTGGACACAGTAGCCACCGGAAGTCTCCTGTATTGAAATGCTTGAAGGTAGAGATCAAACAGACTGGCTTTGTGGAGGAGAGTTAGCTGGCAGGGAGTCTTCACTGACTGAGTCCCACCCATTACAAGTCTTCAGGTGTACCTGGAGGTTCCCTTGGGGCTCCTCTCCAATTTACATTCCCATCAGTATCTTGACAGTGTGACAGGGCAAAGCCACCACTGCTGATGGCTGCCTTGGCTCTTCTGATCAAGGTCAGAGTCATGAGGCGCTTACATTCCCTAGAACTGATGCATCCTGCTTGTGCCCAGAAGCTCTCAAAACTTCGACGAAGCCGCTTCCTCTGTTTCTTACCCTCCAAAACTGTCACATGCTGTGTAGATGCCAAGGCCATTCTTCCATTGTTTCCATGCCCATGTCCCCTCTCTGCTCTCCCCAGGCTCCCCTGCTGCCAAACTAACCTTTCCTCCTTTGGAAAAAAAGTACATTCCCTTCCTTATATAGGTGAACTGTCTCATCTCCAATCCTGCCCCCAAAGTCACTGTGGTACCCAGTCTACAGGACAATGCTCATGGCTGAGTCTTCAGCTCCTGCACAGCACTGTGGAGTCAGGAAAGTCTGAAGTTAGCCATGTCCCCAGAATACCAGCAGGACAGTCCCCTTTAGGCCTGGCTGCCCTTGGGAGGTGTCTGCAGTGTACCTGCCCCAGGTGTCCCAGCCTAAGCATCCCTCACCCCCATGGTACCCTTCTCACCTGGGCTTTTCCCTACTTGCTACTTTTTATCAGTGTGTCCTTCAGGCTCCCTGAGCTGTGCAGGTATTTGCTAGTGTCTGAGCAGTTAGCACCCTGCTGTCCTCTTGCCCAAAGCATAGCCTGGAGGGTGGGGTTTACACTCTCCTTCCATTTTCAAGCCCTCCTCCCTTCCCCTTCTCTCAATGACTCACCTCAGGGAGGGCTGTTGGGAAGAGAATGAAAGGGGGCCTTAGGAGCTCCGACCCAGGGGGTACTGGGGGCTCAGAACTCAGGGACTTTAGAAGGGGGTGGGCTTCAGCCTGGCTTCTGTTGAAAACAGATGAGGTATCCTTGCTCGTCTGCTGGGGCTGGCAGGACATCAGTCTGCTTTTCCAGAGATTGGAAGCTACAGCCTCACAAAATCATGGCCATTCTTCTCCTGGGGTTAGCGGCAGTGGCCAGAGGGTCCACACCTGTCATGGGTCTTGTCCCTTGCTCCCTTCTTTCCTCCCAAGTTATAGCTCCTTGCTTTTGAACAAGTGTCTAGCGTGCCGATAGCTAAGACGTTCTGGCAAACACTGGGCAGACACCAAGACCTGACATGCATAGGTGGACCTGTCGGCAAGTGCAGCAGGACTTCTGTGGGACAAGCTCATGGAGGGATGCTCCTCAGGACACTGTGCTGCACAGCCCACACATGGCCTCACACTGATCCCTCCCCCACTGACCTTCCCGAGGCTGCATCTCCAGCCCCACATCTGAAGGCTGGAGACACCCAGGCTTGGCCTGTCCCAAATGAAGCTGCCCCCAAACTGTGTTCAAATAGCCTCTCTTGCAGGGGTCACTTCTCTCCCCACCTCTTCTTCCCTACAGACAGGACTGCCTTCTAGACACCATCCTTGCTGGATCCTTTTTGTTTTTTTAAGATTATTTATTTATTTTAGTCATGAGACACACACACACACACACACACACACAGAGAGAGAGAGAGAGAGACAGAGAGAGACAGAGGGAGAAGCAGGCTCCTGGTAAGGAGCCTGATGAGGGACTCAAGCCTTGGACCAGGATCAAGCCCTGAGGGCAGCCTGGGTGGCTCAGTGGTTTAGCGCCACCTTCAGCCCAGGGTGTGATCCTGGAGACCAGGGATTGAGTCCGGAGTCGGGCTCCCTGCATGGAGCCTGCTTCTCTCTCTGCCTGTGTCTCTGCCTCTCTCTCTCTCTTTGTGTCTCTCAAGAATAAATAAAAAGTCTTAAAAAAAAAAAAAAAAAAAAAAGGATCATGCCCTGAGCCTAAGGCAGACACTCAACCATGGAGTCACCCAGGTGTTTCTGAGGCCCATAGGTTAAATGTGACTTTCTTGATTTTCCCATGTTCACTGTCTTAGTGGCTTGGGCTGCCATAACAAAACACCATAGACTGGGTGATTTGAATAATAGAAATGGACTCTTAGCCTTTAGAACTGTAAGAAAATAAATTTGTTTTTGAAGCCACATAATCTATGATATTTGTGATGGCAGCCTGGCAAATGAATACAGTAAACACTCAGCAGCCCATATACATCTGGAGTCAACCACATGCAGCACCATTTCCTGCAAACCAGCTTTGCCTTTCAAAGGGTGAACTTGACTGACTTTCCATACTCAGGTGAGAAGGGGTTGCTGCTTTTTTTTTTTTTTTTTTTTCCAAATCTTTAACTTTTTTATTGCATTGATGAGAACTTTCCAAACTTTATTGAATAATATAAATCTTAGTCATCATCTTTGTTTTGTTGATATTTCCTCATGTATAGAGAATACCTCAAATGTTTCACTTTCAAGCGGCTAAAAACTTGATTAACATGATTTTGTTTCAAGTACATTGAGCTGTTTTTATCAGTGTACCTACATTATTTTCACTGTAAGAATCTGTCAAATAGGGGTGCCTGGGTGGCTCAGTCAGTTACGGGTCTGCTTTTGGCTCAGGTCATGATCTCGGGGTCCTGGGGTCAAGCCCTTGCATCGGGGTCCCTTCTCAGTGAGGAGCCTACTTCTCCCATTGCCTCTGACCCTCCCCCTGCTTGTGCTCCCTCTCAAATAAATAAAATCTTCAATAAAAGAATCTGTCAAATATTCCTATTCTTTTGTCACTTCCTTCATATTGATCTTCTTTGCAAGATCTATGCCCAGTGTGGGGCTGGAACTCACAACCCCAAGATCAAGAGTCACATGGTCCACCACTGAGCCAGCCAGACACCCGAGAAGGGGTTGTTGGCTCCCACTAACCCACTCCTCCCTCCGCTGGGAGGCCCACTCTCTTCTCCTTACAGGGCGTGCAGAGGAGCATGGTTCCCAGTGCAGTACAGCTTGAGGAGCAGGATGAAACCCTGAAGGTGAGCAGAAGACCAGTCTGCAGGAGCCCTAAAGGGGCTTTGCCCAGTTACAGCTTAGGACCCCAGGCCAGGAGAGCTCCATAGTGTTCCTCCCATCTGATCTCCATGGTACCCCAGATACTAAGTCACTTTCTTGGGGCTTCTGTTAACTTGGTACCACCCCAAGACTCCTCCCTTCTTATGGAAAAGCACAGACTGCTTCCTAACCATCACACATGGGCAGTCCCTCAACTCAGGGTAGCATGTAAAGACTCTTCCCCCAGCCACACGAGGACACCTCCACACTGTCATTTCTTAGTAAATAAAATTACCTGCATAGCCTACTGCCCTGCCCAGTGTCAGTCACGCTGACCTTGCACACACAAATACATTCTTATACATGGCTGTGCGTACATGGCATCCCTTCACACACACAGACATTCTTGCCCCACCACACTCGGTCCACATAGACCCTGCCCCACCCAGAGGTTATGCACACAGTCTATACAGCTCCCCCCCCAACATGCCCATGCTCCCATCACCTCACCCGACCCATCCTGGGTTGCCTGTGAAGATTCCCCTTTCACATAGACTCTTCCTTGCCCCACACACTTAGAGGGAAGGGACAGGTTTTCCAAGGGCAGCTCTTCCCTGGGACCCTTTCCAGAGAGTCCAGGTCTGGGAGGGTGGACAGAGTGCTCTTTGTAGGCCTGGAAATGGTTGTTTGTGGTGGTCTGGGGGCATTTCTTTCATAGAAAAATGGTCTTAGCCCCTTCCTGCTGTGCCTAGGAGACTTGGGGACCTTGTTTGCCCTGTGTGCCACATAGGCATTGACTTAATTAGGCAGGCAGCTCAGGAACCTGAGGCCAGGAATTGCCCCCATCCTCCTTCCTAACTTCCAGATGTGACCTCTGAGGCCTAAGTCACAAAGGCTCACCTGATGTCATTTGAAAAGGCATTTGACACAGAAGAGAGGGCAGTTGAGGTCAGGCCATGGAGACTACAAATCTGGGCTGCAGGAGCATTTGGAGGGGCCGAGGCAGCAGGAGCTTTTAGCCCTTCACTACCCAGCAATCCTAGTCAACAATTCTTGACATTCAAATTTCAATGTTTAAATTGCTAGTGTGATTTTAATGAGAGCAGCTATTGAAAGAATAAAGAATGAGCCCCCTCTCGTCAGGCTGTCCATCCCAATCACCCAGAGCTGTTACTGTAAGGTCATTACTGACCTCACATTGGTAAATGCAACATGCCATAGAGTTGATGCCTTCTTCAGTCACCGGTTTACACTGTGTTTCCAGGATGCCACAGGCTTTGGGTTTTTCTATTTCCCTGGTTGTGGCTTCTCAGTATCTTTTCCCGATCTTTTCTTTCTCCTCTGGATCTCTGCTCTGTTCACCCTGACAGTGATGATCTTATCTGGTTATACATGTACTTGTGGCTCCACGCACACCTCTCCCACCCTCCTTCTCACAGGGACTTGTACCTGTGTGCCCAGCTCTCTGCTCATACTTCCACATGGATGTGGGAGCAGATGCTGTCAAAGCCCACCCACTTCTCCACACTCACCTACGGCTTTTTATTGCAAACTCCTGCACTCTACTCAGGGGTTACTCTGGTCACAGGAATATGCGTGTCCAAAGTGCCAGAGAATTCATGCCCTGGAAACAGCCTCCCAACAGAGATGGATGGGGGTCAGTGAACAAGCTCCTAGCCCTCCATGCTAGTGTGCAAATCTGAGGCGTGTTCTACGGTCTCCCTGAGGTCCCGGAAAGGACCGAGTCCAGAGGCCCACCCCCTTCTTAGGATCCTCCGCCCTCATGCACTGCTTGCAGGCAAGTACGGCCTAAAATCCATTCTCAACCCTAGGTTTCTACACATGATCTGTTTTCCATCTTCATGTCCTACATTGCGCAGGGCAAACTTTTGGCCTATGGCTAACTCCTTTGTCTCACACCCTCACCGCTCTACGCGAGTCTGACCCCCTCTGCGTCTCCGCCCTCCCCCCCCCCCGCCCCCCGCGCCCGCGCCCACGCTGCTTTGGCCCGATCCGCTGTCTGTCCTGGACTCGGTGGGACCACAGGTCAGCTCGGGGTGCCCTCTACTACTCTCTCCCCTCAGCCCCGCCCCCGCCCCCGCCCCCGGCGTCAGGTGCCTCACCTCTGCCCTCGGGGCGTCCTCGCGGGGCCACCCACCCCGAAGGACCGCCCTCTGCCCGCCTTCCTTTCTCTTTCGCGTTTGTCCCTCTGCCTCCGTGCAGCGCGAGCTTCGGAAGGGCAGGGCTGTCCTCTGTTCTTTATGACCGACCACGCCAGGAACGCCGTATTTATTGAACGCTTCTCCCGCCACCTGCGGCCCCTCCACCATCCTGGTGACCGGCTCTGAGACCCTCTGCAAGCTGAGGGGACGCCGGAGGAGGACAATCCCGCTTCCTTTGTTCCAGGAGTCGCTCACACCCGCAGGTTCCCCGGACTACAAATCCCAGAATACGTCACGCCTCGCGTCGTTCGTGTCCTTGCTGCGGTGGCGCTGAGCATTCTGGGAGGTGTAGTCCATGACGCTCAGGTTTTTTTTTTTTTGCGGAGCCTTGGGTAACCAAGGCTTTTTGGCTTTTGCCAACGATGTACCCACTCGCGAAAGAGACTTCTGCCTTCTTCGCCTAGTTGGGGGGAAAGTGTTTGGACTCCCTGTCTCCCAGAGTAGGCCAGACGCCCTTCTTAGGTCTGTGCATCTCCAAGTGTGGGAGCATTTACTGTGCCCGTCACCTAAATTACGGGCTGGCGTGTCACCCGCCTCTACGTGGACACCACCCACCGAGGGCCTGCGTGCACCATTTCACTCATGGTTCAACGGCGTTTGCTCACCAGCTGCCTACTAGGCTGCATAGACAGCCCAGGAGTCAGATAACAAACACTTTAACTGGATATGTCCCAAATGCGATATAGTTTTAACTGGAAGACTCTGGCTATTGTATTTAAAATGGCCTATGGGGGGAAGGGCTGAAGAGGAGAACCCATTAAGAAACTGTTAAAAAGAAAACCACAGGCCCCAAATGGTGTCACTTAGACCAAATTGGGGCTGGATATCTAATATAATTGCAGTTTCAACCTCCCCCAGAAATGTCGTTTTAACCTGTCAGTCAGGGATTTTTTCATCTGGTATGAGGGGCGGGGCACCTGGGCCCTCTCCATCCTCCCAAGAAAGATGAGGTAATCTGCACGATCCATTTGCTTTCCCCCTCAGGGAAAGTAGCCTTGAACAATCTATTCTTTTTGCTGCTAAATATCTTGGGCCACCTTCCTTTTATAAAAACCTTCCATTGTATACCCTTTTATTTGCTAAATGGGATGAAACCCCATTCATGAATCATTTAATAAAGCCAATTAGATCTTTAAAATCTACTGTGTTGAATTTTTGTTGACAAGACTTCTCTTTGTGTGACCTTGGGTAAGTCAGTTAACACCTCTATGACTCAGTCTCCCCATCTAAAACTGAGTATAGTGATAGTATCCATCCAGGTCCCAAGTCAGTAAACCGAGGCTTAATACCTAACCATACTGCAGTTTCAAGTCCCCAGGAATGTCACCTTTAACCAGTTCAACATGGTTGATCAGAATTAGGAAATTGTCTGATAGATGCCGTCTGTTCCCTTTAGGAGTGTGACTTGCCTAAAATAAAAGATTCTTTGCTAATAATTTCCTTGTTCCTTCTCCCTCTCTGCCTTTAAAAACCTTTCCTATATTTAACTCAGGGGAACTCTCCTCTGCTTGCTAGATGGGAAGTTGCCTGATTCACAAATCATTTAGTAAAGCCAATTAGGTGTTCAAATTTTCTCAGCTGAATTTTATTTTTTACAGAGTTACTGAAGGGGAATTTTTTAAAAAGATTATTTATTTATTTATTTATTCATGAGAGACACAGAGAGAGAAAGAGAGAGAGGCAGAAACACAGGCAGAGGTTAGAAGCAGGCTCCCTGCAGGGAGCCCAATGTGGGACTTGATCCCAGGACCCCAGGATCATGACTTGAGCCAAAGGGAGACGCTCAACCACTGAGCCACCCAGGGGCCCAGTGAGGGGGAATTATTAAGAACAGTGCCCAGTACACTGAGGGGGGCACTTGGCGGGATGAGCACTGGGTGTTATGCTATATGTTGGTAAATTGAACTCCAATTAAAAAACAAACAAACAAACAAACAAGCAAACAAAAAAACAGTGCCCAGTAGAGAGAAAGATCCATGCGTAATTTAATAATTCTCATTATTAAAATCAATGCCACCAGCCAGGTGAGGGGTAAAAGTGGTTTCAGCCAGGTGGTAGTGATAGAGTAGGCAGTTGTTAGACACAAGCTGGAGGCAAAAGTGGCGAGAAGTAGGTAACACCTTAGAAGGTTGAGGGCACAACATCCTGACTTTGTGGCTTCCAACACCCAGGGGGCTGACAGACCAAGAGCCTGGGGTGCAGAGCTTGCATTCTCCTCTTCCATCTCTGCCCCAGGGTAACCTATAGCTTCATTATAATATATTTACATTGTGGTTTCAGCCTCCCCCATGGGGGGATGAGGCCCTGACAGGCCAGAAAGAACCTTGCAGGGCCAAAACTCCTCCTCCCAATTGGTAGGAGTCCCTTAGATGATTGTAAACAACCTCAGTCAGAGACTGCCCTGGCTATATAACCACTGTAAACATAAAAAGAAAAGACACCCCTAACCTGGGTGCAGTTGCCACTTTTGTGCCTCTCTATCCCCCTTTCTTGAGCATGTACTTTCCTTAATAAACTGCTTTGTGCTTACTGGGGAGATCCAAGAACCGAAACCTCCATTCACACAACCCAGACTCTCCCACTGGTAACAGTAGCAATGCGGCTCATGAAAAGTAGTCACGTGCTGGAGCCAGTTTTCAGATGGAGCCCACAGACTGTGCTGAGGAGTTGGATGAAAGAGTTTGGCCTGAACAACCAGGAAGACGACAGAGTCATTTCCTGAGTGCAGGAAGCCTGGGAAAGGTTGGCTGTTAGGAGGCATCAGGAACTGAATTTTGGATATGTGAAGTTCAGGAAGACTAGTGGACACTCAATACAAATATTGAGTAGTTATTTGGATATGAGACTGGAATTTAGGGAAGTCCAGGCTGTGGGGACAAACCTGGGAGTCATTGGGATATAAATAGCCTTTGAAGCTACTAGGCTGAATGAGGTCACTGGAGGAGTGAGTGAGATGGAGAAGCAGCCTGAGACTGAGCCTAAGGGTGAGTCAGCAAGTAGAAGGCTCTGGCTAGGAAAGCAGCAAGGACAGAAGCCCCACCTAGGTAAGAGTCCAACTCTGCCATGTGGAGCTCTGAGGCTTTGGGCAAGTCAGCTAAGCTCTTTGAGCCTCAACTTGTTCACCTGGGGAGGAAATAGGAATGGCCATATTTAGTTTGCAGGAGTGTGTGACAATTAAGATAAGTAATGCAGCTACAGGACCCTGCACAAGGCCTGACTACAATAAGTGCTTGGAGCAACTGTGAACCTGGAGTGACAGGTGCCTCACCCCTATCTTACCCTTTCCCCATGGATTTCTACTCAGGGGCAGACACACAAGAACTCAAGACATTCAGAGGGAGCAACCTGCAAATGCCAGGCCCCAAACATTCCTCCTATGGTCAGCTCACTGCCCACGTCTTAGGCTGGAGCTCAGAGCTGGCTTCCTGGTTTCACTTCCTCTGGTCAACAGCAGATGGGCCTTGGAGCAAACTGCAAGTCTACAGGGATGGCTTAGAGCCAACATGCAAGCAGGGAAGAAAGAGGCACATTCGCATATTTAATTATACAATTTTTGTCAATCATAACTCAATGAAGCTAAAAATAGATGTAAAAAAATATAATAGAACTCAGAAAAAGAAAGAAAAAAAGGAGTCATATTCTATGGCTCTCCTCCTGTCTTAGTCTGTTCTGGTTGCTCTAACAAAGTACCTGAAACTGTCAGCTTATGAACAACAGAAATTTAGTGCGCATGTTTCTGGAGGCTGAAAGTCTGAGATCAGGGTGCTGGCCTAGTTGGATGAGGGCCCTCTTTCTGGTTCACAGCCAGTGCCTTCTCACTGTTGTCCTCACATGGTAAAAGGGTGAGAAGCCCATGGGCTGTCTTTCCTAAGAGCACTAATCCCATTCATGAGGGAGGGGATCTATCCTCATGACCTAGTCACCTCCAATATCTTCTACATTATCACACTGGGCATTAGGATTCCAACACATACATTTGGGGGGGACACAAGCATTTTGACCATGGCACCCCCTGACGCATAAAACAGGACCAAAGTGTTTTGTGGTGAGAACCACATTTGATGTTCTACTCTGTGCGTGACCCCTGCGGGCCAAGCTTTTCCACAAGAGGTGACCCCGGGCTGTGCATTGTCCAGGACATGCTGACGGGTGACAGGTATCAACTCTTTGCTCTGACTTTTCTCTTAGATAAAACTGTTGTTGATTTTGCCCTTTTGTTTACATATTGTTTTCCCAGGAAGACAGATTTCTATAGCTTTGATTCAATTGTTGTTTTTTTTAAACAGGTTTTGCTTTGTCATGAGTGTATTTCTGACCATCTGGGTTTGATATTTTGTACCCTAGCCTCTCATTTAGATTTGAGAGGCACTATAGTTTTTGTTTGCTTGCTTGCTTGTTTGTTTATTAAATTAGCTAGCCACTTCAGATTTCTTGGTAAAGACGCAGGGAATGCTGTAGTCTATAACTCATTCAGACCTCTCAGGATGGGTTATTGTATGAAGGCTGCACTTGGCAGTGTTGGGTCTTGTGCTCATGAGAGGATCTCTCATAATTATATATGGCTGTCATCAGGAAAAGGTTAAATTATGTCTGCTATTTTTCTTTTCTGAAGTGGAGAAGTCTTATGTCAATGAGCCTAATTTCTGGGTGGTCAGAATAAGGGAGACCCAAGCAGAGATAAGGAACAGAAAGAAAGCCAAGATGATTTTAGGGTTCACTATTTTATTCTCTTCTCTCAGGGATTCCTAGCCTGCCTTGCCTCCAAGCAGTTCCTATTTTGTCCAATATTGTCATTGTTTATATGGTTCAAAGAAAAGATGAATTCATCGGTGTCTTGCTTCCACCCATGTCCTCACACTATTCCAACCCTTCCACACACAGTGCAGTTGTTTGGCTCCTAGTGTAGCCTTACTTGGGAAACAAACATCTGCTTGTACATTCTAATTCACTCCCCTGTTCTCACAGAAAGTAGCATGCTATGTGGACTGCTTTGTGCTTTGCTAGTATCTCGGGGATCCCTTCACCTTTCCACATAGGAACATGCCTCTTTTTTGCTTTGGTGCATAGTACTGTAGTGTGTGGATGTAAGAGACTTCATTCATCCAGTTCACTATTGATAGGCATTTGGGTTGTTGCTAACATTTTGCCTTTACAAATAAATATTGCAAAAAAAAAAAAAAAAAAAAACAAATAAATATTGCTTCAAGTGAAAAGCTCGTGCATGTGTTATTTTTACTTAGGGAGGCAGATCTTCATGGTAGAGTCTTAGAAGTGGGATTGTCAAAGGGCAGATGTATCTGTGACTTTGTTAGATGAGGTAACCTTCTCTTTGGTAACCTACTATCTTGCACTGTCAACATACATGGATGCCTGTTGTTCCACAGCATCACTCATGGAGCATTTTGCCAACATTTTGGATTATTGTCAGTTTGGTAAGTGAGACGTAAGTCGTGAGAAGTCAGTGTGATACAATTTGCATTTATCTTTTTGAGAGAGAAATTGAGCATCTCGCTATATGTTCAAGGGCTATTTGCACTGTCTTTTCTGTGAACAGTCTATTCATGTCTTTTGTCTCTTTTTATGTTTTTTTTTTTCTTTTTATGTTTTTTAAAGAATTTTTCTCCTTGATTTTTAAAAAAGATTTATTTATTTGAGAGAGACAGTGTGGGTATGCATTCACTGGGGGGGAGCAGAAGGAGAGGGAGAGAGAGAGACCCAAGCAGACTCTGTTTTGAGTGCGGAGCCCTGATGTGGGGCTTGATCCCACAACCCCAAGATCATAAATCCAGTCAAAACCAAGAGTTGAATGCTCAACCAACTGCGCTACCCAGGTACCCCTTCTTGGTTTTAAAAAGCTCTTTATATATTGGAAAGATCAGCCTTTTATTTTTGATATAAGTTGTATGTTTTTTCTACCAGCTGCTTGGATTTTGGCTTTGATCGTGAGACTGCCAGCTCTTTCTAAAACATCTTCTGCCCTTAGCTTTCATTTTGCTCACTGGCTACTGCTCCTCCGAGGCCCATCTCTCTCTGCCTGACAGTGGGTGTTTGTATCCTGCATTAGGTGGCCTTCTGTCTTCTTGCACCCCCTCTCTGGGTGGCCTTGGTCATAACTGAGGCCTAAGTGGGCATCTCTGTGTTACCCTGTGCACCTCCAGCTGGGGCTCTCCTTGGAGATCCCAGCCACCTGCCCCATCATTAGTAGATCCTGCCTTCAGGTATCATCTCAGGCTGTGTGGGTCCCAGGCTGGACTCAGAAACACACTTTCTCTTGTGACCTCTCTCCTGGCAGTGGCAGAAGTCTCTCTCAATCCCATCTCTGAGCTTCCCTACCTCAAACCTAATGGTTGCTTCTCAGGTTGTCAGTGGGGAGATGGCTCCTTTTTGTATAAAACGTCTGATGTGCTGAGAAGTTCATGATGTCCTGGTCTAGGAAGATCTTGCATGGAGGGTTGAGGGCTCCACTGAGCAGCACTACCCTTCACTGTCAGCTCCTTTGACTTGCTTGGGGTCCACATCCCTTGTCTAAATAGTATCCCCTTCTGCCCTGAAAAGAGCCATGTTGGTTCACACAGTCACAGCATCCTCCTGTGGCATCTGTCCTCCTTATGCCACTTGTCATTGCACACTTCAGGCCCCCAGATGTGCTGCAGCAAGCAAAGGCCCCTTTGACACTTGGAAGGTTGTGATGTCCCCCAGGGGGTTCCATTCCTAGAAATGCAGGACAATATGGGCCACTTGGGGAATGGTTTTTCCACATAAGTATAGATGTGCTGAGGCTGGGCTTAAGCGGTCAGTGACTGTATCAGAGCTCAGTGGGGTTTGAAAGTCCCAAACAGTTCTCACCACAGAAAGTTAAATACTTCTCTTGGCTTCAGAAACAAACAAACAAACAAACAAACAAACAAAAAACACTCTCCAATTGGCTCTTTCTACAACAGAATTCTCAGTGCTGTGAGAGTCCTTAATGGGCATCTAAAACTTACCATGTCCAAGATGATATTCAGGGTCTTCACCCTGGGCGATACTGTGTCAGTATGCCCCTGCCAGCAGGATCAGTACTATCTAAGCTGATGAAGAGAGATATGCAGATATTATTCCCCATTTTCCCCTTACCTCACTCTCCATACTTGTGTCATCTGTGAGCCACTCTATAGTGCTTTTAGATGTATTGCCAAGGATGGTCCAGCTCCCACCTGGTCTTGCCCCATAACCGGTGACAAGCAGGTACTCCTCTGCAGCCAGAATACACCTGTTGATCCTACCACCCGACCACATTGTTTTGTCCTTGGCATCAAAATTCATGTCCTCAGATGGGAGCTACACTCATGGCGAGCACGGTATAACATATAGAGTTGTCAATTCTCTACATGGTGTATCTGAAACCAGGGTGACATTGTGTGTCACGTATGTTTCCGTAGAACAAATAAACCACATAAACAACACCCCCACCCCCACCCCCGGCTGCAAACTCATATCCTTAAGCAGCAGCAACCTCAGGCAGAGCCAGACTCGTGGCGTGGAATGAATGAGGCTGCAGGTGGCACAGCTAGACTGAAGAGCAGATGTGACCTCATGGAGCTGTGTGTGGATCGCATGGATTGCTGCAAGGCCCCCAGACCCATTGTTGTTGGATCTTCTGATTCTTTCAGGAGATGCTTGAACTGTGGATATAAAAACTATAAAATCTCTTCCCCTTTCTTTCACAATTCTTTGAACAGGCCATCCTCCTGCCTGGTTTTCCTTTTATTTTCCCCTCCATTTCCTACCCTTTCTAATGTCCCCCCAAGCTTCTTGGACACCTGAACTATTGTGTTGGGTCTGTCTTTTGTTATGCATGTACCCTTGTATGTCATGCGGTGAGGTTTGTGTATATGTGCATTTCATTTATGTACATATCATCGGGCCACAGATCTGGTGCTTGCACCCCTTGCTCAGGACTGTTTTAGTATTGATCCCTATTCATTATATCATCACCCCCATGATGGGCCAGAAGGTGCCTCTAACTCCCACACACAAAGCTGCAATGAGCTCCCTCCAAGCTGTCCTCCTATAGCCCCCAAACTGACCTGGGGTGGGAGTGCCATGCCATGGGACAAGCGTGCTTAATCACAGCAAGGGCTGACAGATTGCAGTCATTGGTCTCCACACCCCAGCAATGCCTTCCACCTGGCCGTACCCATACCAACCCTTGTGTATACACAAAGGGTACAGTGATATGTGATTTCTGTTTTAATGACTTTTTTTAATCATGTAGTTTTAACAGTATTCGAAATAGCCTTATAAAAAAGGCCTTTCATGAGAAAAATGTTGCACAAGGGCAAAAATTTTTTTTTAAGATTTTATTTATTTATGCATGAGCGACATAGAGAGAGAGAGGCAGAGACACAGGCAGAAGGAGAAACAGGCTCCATGCAGGGAGCCCGATGTGGGACTCGATCCCAGGTCTCCAGGACCCTGGGCTGAAGGTGGCGCTAAACCACTGAGCCACCAGGGCTGCCTGGAAACTTTTTTTGTATGTGATTACTTGTCTCTGTGACTATCATATAAATATTTGATATTTGGAGCTTTCATAACCTTTGTGATAGTGGACAGAGCTGTTACATTTCTCTCACTGGGGTCATGGTTAGGGGGTTAGGGGTAGGGTTATGGATTCTGGTTAAAGCCAGGCTTGGGATCAGGGTCAGTGGTCTGGGCCAGGATCTGGTTCTGAGTCAAGATCAGGGTCAGGGTCAGATTCAGGGTTAGATATGAGCATAACTGGCTTTCTTCCCCCTTCTCTAACTGTCTGGCCCTCTGGGATGGACAAGACTTGCCTAGGGTTACACATGCATCAAGGACTTGAACTGGAACATTGTTTTTTTGTCCTAAATCCTGGTCTCTAACAGAAAAAGAATAAAATGTCTGCCTGGACACTGACTATTTCAAATACAACTCAATCCCAGCCAAAGGTTGTGGAGGGCCTCAGAGCTTGTGCAAAGTCCTTCCACCCTGCTGCCTGGGAAGGATGCTGCTGGCCCCACTCTGCCTGGGCTGCCCCAGGTTCCAGCATAGCCCTGACCCTCGAGGGCACTCAGTAGACACTTGTGGATTTATATAGGACTGGCTGCAGTGGCAACTGTTTTAAGGCTGATGAGGCCTTCCTAGCACTGGCTGGATCCTTCATCCCATCCGAGTGATCCACAATAGTCAGTAGATAGGACAGCCCTTGGCTTCCGTCCATCCTGGCAGGCATCTGTGGTCCTCTGGCTCAGGCCAGCCTGGGTCTTGTCAACCCCAATGGCCAATTACTGAGCTTACTGTGCTCCTTGCAATGTAACAGGTCCATAGGCAGTGTAGACAGCTCCTTGGGATGTTTCTATTCCCAACATCGGTGCAGTTGAGCCAAGTGCCCCCCTCCCCATCTTACAGCCTCTTAGCCTGCCAAGAGAGGTAATAACCCTCCAAACATAAAATGTAACCCTGTCCACAATAGCCATAGAGCATACTGGCCCTGCCATCCTTTGCCCTCTTGATTATAATATAAACCTGACACACATACTTGTTAAGAATCAAGGATATACGAGCAACTGTGTCTCCCAGTGGGCGGTCTTGGGTGCTGCATGCATGACCATTTGTGGCCTCCAGAAAGCCTGCCACATGTGGCTTCTCCCTTGTAGAATAATCTTTGAGGCTCCCACTGCTTTACTGAGCAATAATTTCCTTACTGTCCTCACAATTGGTCTCTGCTCTTTGTAAAGGAGAGGGGAGACTGGAAAATGAGCCAGTCTGTTCTTTTGGGATGGATGATTAACGTGGAATTAATGTGTGACTCCTGGGCTCCGTCCCCCACAGGGACACAAGTGAGGTCTGTGAGCCTTCCAGTCTTTGAAATTCAAGGACCCAATGCCCAAAGGCAGGAGCCTTGAGTGTCCCACCAACAGCAAAGTTGCTTTTCCAGTGGTTGGAAGAGCTTCTTGCCATCATGGGAAAATAGCAAGAGCACTGGATAGACCACTGCAGCCCCTGACCCAAGTGAACATCTTCCTTCCTTGGGCTTCAGGTTCTATAGCCATGCAATCAGCCACCAGTGATGTAGAACCTGCTGCTTTCCTAGCCCAGCATCTGTTCTCACGTCCAAGTCCAGCACCTCAGCTTGCCTTTGGGAACTGCACCTTACCTGTTTCCCATCTAAAAAGTTCTAGAGGGTAGACCCCACTTTCCACCCACCGCAGAGATGGGCATATAATCCAAGTCTAGCCAAGCCCTTGCTTCATCCTCTGGGTGCTCTGAAGGCCTCAAGGGTGAGAGTGTGACCCAAGCCAGGTCTTTTAAAGCCATGACTTTTCAAGGAACCCAAGAGAAAGAGAAACCCTTCCAGTAGAATGGTAATGAGTGGGTGTCAGTCTGGAGTTGCTGGAGGTTCCAGATACAGTGAGAGAGATTGTGGCTGTGAATGGGGCCATCCCAGAGCACTTAGCAGGATGGAGATTTAGAGATGGTCCAGGTCACACTATGAAAGTATGAGCCCCTGGGCCTGCCAGATCCAAAACTTCTCTTAAACTTGCCTCTTGCAAGTATTAATTTATTTCTACCATTTAAAACATTATTTTTTTTTTTTTTTTACTTCAGTAAGTGTGTCTAGTCTCTTGCAAGCCAAAAAGTCCCAGCTATTACATCAGGACCAGCAATCCCTGAAACTCTGTGCACCTGTGTCCTCACTGAGTGGGGCAGGTCTGGGGAAGACAAAGTCAGTGGGTGGGGTCAGGTCTTAGGGGAGCTCCAGAACAGCTCTGTCCCTGTTTCTTCTCTGTCCTGGAAGAGGAAAAATCTTGAACAGTGAGAGGAGAGCCAGCAGGAGGAAGAGGCCCCTGGATGGCTAATTGGTCTGCTTGTTTTTTCCCTTTGTTTTAGGGTCCATTTTGTTAATGTGTATTTTTATTAAGAAATAACCCATTTTCTCTAGGTTTCTAGCCTGATGCAATAGGTTTCTCTTATTTGACCTTTAATTTCTCCTCTTTTTCTAGTTCTCTCCAAAATTGTCACTATTAATGAACAGATACTGATATGTTATTTTTAGCTAAAGTCCATATTTTATTCAGGTTCTCTCTGCTCTGCCTTTTCTGGCTCCAGGATCCCATGCAGAGCACCACATGACATGTGTTCATCATGTCTCTTTAGGTTCTTCTTCTTCTTTTTTTTTTTTTTTAAGATTTTATTTATTTATTCATGACAGACACACACACACACAGAGAGAGAGAGAGAGAGAGAGAGAGAGGCAGAGACATAGGCAGAGGGAGAAGCAGGCTTCATGCAGGGAGCCTGACATGGGAGTGGATCCTGGGACCCAGGATTACGCCCTGGGCTGAAGGCAGGCGCCAAACCGCTGAGCCACCGGGGCTGCCCTCTTTAGGTTATTCTTGACTGCATTTCTTTCTTTCTTTCTTTCCTTCTTTCTTTCTTTCTTTCTTTCTTTCTTTCTTTCTTTCTTACTTTCTTTTTTTTCTTTCTTCTTTCTTTCTTTCTTTCTTCTTTCTCTTTCTTTCTTTCTTTCTTTCTTTCTTTCTTTCTCTTTCTTTTCTTTTCTTTTCTTTTCTTTTCTTTTCTTTTCTTTTCTTTTCTTTTTATTTATTTATTCATGAGAGACACAGAGAGACAGGCAGAGGGAGAAGCAGGCTCCATGCAGGGAGCCTGACGTGAGACTCGATCCCAGGACCCCAGGATCACACCCTGAGCCAAAGGCAGATGCTCAATGACTGACCCACCCAGGCGTCCCAACTGTGACAGTTTCTCAGTAGTGCTTTGTTTCAATGACCTTGCCAGTGTTGAGGAGGACTGGTCAGGCATTTTGTAGAAAGTCCCACATTGGGATTTACTTGTTTTCCTCATAATGAGACTGGGGTTATGGGTTTTGAGGAAGCAGGGAGGTAAAGTGCTCTGTCATCATTTTATAGCAAGGGAACACTTATCACTGTCTGTGCTAACTTTGGTCACCTGGCTGAGGCAGTGTTGGTCAGGCTTCCCCACATGAAGTTACTCTTTCCCGTGTGTGTATGGTGTGTCTTCGTGAGCAGGAAGACATGGCACGGAGCTCACACTTTAGGAGAGGGGAGTTATCTCCACTTCCTTGATGGCTGAGTGTTTGCATCTATTATTTGGAATTCTTATAGGAGAGGTCTATTCAATCCCATTTTTAAAAAACTGTGTAATTTGTCAATAAAAATGCAACCAAGTAATTTAAAAGATCCCCATCCCATTGGCTTCATTGAACAATTCATGAAATGGGTAGCATCCTGTTTAGCAAATAGAAAGGAGCTCTTTCGAGCTGCAGGGAAGGGAAGGATTTTAAAGGTAGAAAGGGGATTGAAAAAGAAATTACTAGAAAAAGAGGCCCTATTTTAGGCAATGTCTCCCTCCTAAGGGGAACAGAAGGGGCCATTTAGTATGTTTTCCAGGTTGACTGGTTAAATTTCTCGCAGAGGTGAAGGTGTGTGAAACTGCAGTTAGGTTAGGTAGTAAGTCTTGGTTTGTTGGTCTGGGTCTCTTGAATAAGTGACTCCATTTTGGGCCTGTGGTTTGTTTTTAAAAGATCATTTATTTTTACCAGTGTGGACACCAGGGTAGGTTACACTCCAGCACTACAGTGTCTGGTCGTTGGTTCATTCCTATTTTGGTGATTGAGAGCACTTCCTATTGGCTCCTCTTTTCCTTTGACATCATTTCAACTCTATCGTTTTTCTTGGTACTTCCTCACTTTCTGATACTTCAAGATCTCCCGGCTCCTATGTTTACTGTCTCAGTCCTAGTGTCAGCAATTTCTTCAAGGAGCCCTGGTTCCTTTTAGTAGAGAATGGAATTAAAAACTTACATGTGAGAGTTAAATGTGCTCAGTGGACAATGCAAGGAATTGTATGCATATATCCCGACCTAATTATGTGGAATTGTATCCATATATTATTTTTAGATTTTATTTATTTATTCATGAGAGACACAGAAAGAGAGAGGCAGAGACACAGGCAGAGGGAGAAGCAGGCTCCCTGCAAGGAGCCGGATGTGGGACTGGATCCTGGATCCCAGAATCATGCCCTGAGCCTAAGGCAGATGCTCAACTGCTGAGCAACCCAGGCCTCCCTGTCCGTATCCATAATAAGCTAAAGAGGAGGTTATGCTGATTGCTCCAACTCAGTCACCACCACATGGATATTGTGATCTTTTCCCTTTGCTGATTTATAACTTTCTGCTCCAACAGTGAGAAACCCGACTCTCACCACCTACCATTTATTTAAGTCATTACTCTGTTCCAGATTATAGATATGCTACTTTCAGAACTGTTAGCCTCCACCCTGATGAGAAAGAACTTTATAAAACGCTGTTGATGTACAGTACATTTTTCCTTTAGGCTCCAGATGTCATTCATTTCCAAAGTTACTTAGGTCAGCATCTTTTGCCATACAATCCACAGTGAGTTTTTTCCATACATTTCTAATACAGTTAGATTATTTGCCACATCCTGTATTCCATTGAAGGGGGGGAAGACATTTTCTCTGTTCAAGTTTCTTCCAGTCGGACTAGGAATTAAATTGACCTGAAACAGATTAATGGGAAGAAAGCAACAACAATAATAAAATGTAATCATGTGCAGATAGAGATCCAACAATAAAATTGACACCAAAGAAATGACCAAGAAGGGTGGTTTTTATACTTTTTGGATAAAGAGAAAATAAACCTGTGAGGGATTCGTTCACAGGACAAAGAAAATCTTTGGAGCTTCAACTAGTTAGGATTCTAAACAGAATTTGGACCGGGGTGGCAAATTAGTAAAAAGGAACAAGGGTTGTTTATGCAGCCTTCTCAGCTCTAAATTTCCTATCTCTGGTGACAAGAAAGCCCTTTTACCTCATGGTAGAGAGTTAGGTTATTTTGTTTGTTTGTTTGTTTGTGGATTGGCTTCTGGGATTGTGCATTAAAACTCATCACCAGGCCAACAGACACGTGAGAAAATGCTCAACATCACTCAGCATCAGGGAAATACAAATCAAAATCACTTGCAATATCACCTGACACCAATCAGAATGGCTAAAATTAACCACTCAGGAAATGACAGATGTTGGCGAGGATTCAGATAAAGGAAACCCTCTTATACTGTTGGTGGGAATGCAAGCAGGTGCAGCCACTCTGGAAAACAGTATGGAGGTTCCTTAAAAAGTTGAAAATAGAACTACCCTACAACCCAGCAATTGTACTATATTAGAGATTTACCCTAAAGATACAAATGTAGTGATGTGAAGGGGCATCTGCACCCCAGTGTTTATGGCAGCAATGTCCACAATAGCCAGACTAGGGAAAGAGCCCAGATGTCCATCAACAGATGAACGGATAAAGAAGATGTGATATATCTATTGGAATACTATTCAGCCATCAAAAACAAGAAAATGTTGGGGATCCCTGGGTGGCGCAGCGATTTGGCGCCTGCCTTTGGCCCAGGGCGCGATCCTGGAGACCCGGGATCGAATCCCACGTCGGGCTCCCGGTGCATGGAGCCTGCTTCTCCCTCTGCCTATGTCTCTGCCTCTCTCTCTCTCTCTGTGTGTGTGACTATCATAAATAAATAAAAATTAAAAAAAAAAAAAAGAAAATGTTGCTGTTTGCCATGATGTGGATGGAACCAGAGGGTATTATGCCAAGCAAAATAAGTCAATGAAGGAAAGACAATTATCATAGGATTTTACTCATATGTGGAATGTAAGAAACAAATAGGATCATAGGGGAGGAGAGGAAAAAAACAAGACCAAATCAGAGAAGGAGACAAACCATGAGAGACTCTTAATCATAGGAAACAAACTGAGAGTCTCTGGAGGGGAGGGGGGCGGGGGACCCGCTAACTGGGTGATGTAATGAGCACTGGGTGTTATAGAAGTCTGATGAATCACTGACCTCTATCATTGAAACTAATAATACATTATATGTTAATTAATTGAATTAAAAAATATTTAAAAGCTAATCACCAAACCCAAGGTCATATAGATTCTCTTTTATTTCTTTTTTTAAAATTTTTATTTATTTATGATAGTCACACACAGAGAGAGAGAGATGCAGAGACATAGGCAGAGGGAGAAGCAGGCTCCATGCACCGGGAGCCCGACGTGGGATTCGATTCCGGGTCTCCGGAATCACCCGTGGGCCAAAGGCAGGCGCTAAACCGCTGCACCACCCAGGGATCCCTCTCTTTTATTTCTTTTGATATTTTTAAAGTCTTGTATATTTAAAATTTATCTATAATTTGAGTGAATTTTGATTTAGTTGTAAAGTTAATGTCTGCATTTCATTTTATTCCATATTGTTTCCAATAATTGTTCTTTAAGAGTTTCTGGATAGATCAGGGGGATATTTGGCTCCATTACAGTTAAAAATTTCCAAAATTTTATAAATTCAGCTGGAGCGGGGGATCAACAGTCCAGCCTCTACAGAACGGAGTGCGAGGCATCCTGCAGTGTCTCCACCTCCCGCAGGGGCGCCGGAGTCCTGCTCCCCCAACCGTGGGTGCATAAGTCCTCAGCCAGCCTGGTCCTCTGCCTGTGGTGACGGGACCCCGGTCTCTGCAGAACCCTCTACAGAGGACGTGGGTCCGCGTCCACGACAGGAGCCCGACTTCTTCAGCATCCCCTGTGGTAGACTCGGACAGGAACCTCTCAGGACCCGCTGTGGAGGATTTAGGGTTAAGATTAGGGTTAGGGTTTGGGTTAGTTTTAGGGTTAGGGTGAGGGTTATGGGTTAGTGTTAGGGTTAGGGGTTGGGGTTAGAGATTAGGGGTTAGGGTTAGGAGTTAGGGTTAAGGTTAGGGTTAGGGGTTAGGAGTTAGGGTTAGGGTTAGGGGTTAGGAATTAGGGTTAAGGTTAGGGTTAGGGTTAGATTTAGGGTTAGGTTTAGGGTAATGTTAGGGTTAGGGTTAGTGTTAAGGTTAGGTTTAGGGTTTAAAGTTAGGTTTAGGTTTAGTGGTTAGGGTTAGGGCATAGCTATAGTTTATAGTTAGGAGTGTGGTTAGGTTTATGGCATAGGGTTTGGGTTAGGGTTATTTAGTGTTAGGGGCTTAGGTTTGTGATAGGATTAGGCCTCAGTTTAGGGTTAGGGGTTATGGCTGTATAGTGGTTAGGGTTAATGTTAGAATTCAGGTTAGCTTTAGGGTTAAGGTCAGTTTTAGAGTTATGGTTATGGGTTAGGGTTGTGTTTAGGGTTAGTTTTAAGTTTAGGGTTAAGTTGAATGTTAGATGTTAGGGTTAGGATTAGGGTTAAGTTTAGTGTTATGGATTAGGTTTAAGGTTAGGTGTAGGTTTAGTATTAGGGTTAGGGTTGCATATTAGGCCTGGTTAGGGGTTACGTTGTGGTTTAGGGAGAGGGTTTAGGGTTAGTGTTAGGTTTAATTTTAGTGTTAGAGTTATGAATTAGGTTTAGTGTTAGGTTTAGTGTTGTTAGGTGTTAGGGTTAAGTTTAGGGTTAAGCTTAGGGTTAGGTTTATGGTTAATGTTAGCTTACTGTTAGGATTATGGCTTAGGTTAGGGTTAGGGTTAGGGTTAGTGTTAGTGTTATGGTGATGGGTTATTGTTAATATTGGGGTTAGGGTTATTGTTATGAGTTAGGGTTAGGGTTAAGTTTAGGTTTAGTGGTTAGTATTTGGGTAGGGTAGGTATAGGGTTAGGGTATGGGTTAGGGTTAGGGTTAGGTTTATGGATTAGGGTTAGGGGTTAGGTGTAAGGTTAGGGTTAAGTTTAAGATTAGGTATAGAGTTAGGGTTAGGGTTAGCGGATAGTGCTTTAGGGTTATGGGTTTGGATTAGGGTTAGAGTTATGGTTAGTGTTAGGTGTTAGTTTTAGGGTTAGGTGTTAGGGTTGGGTTATGGTTAGGGTTAAAGTTAGGGTTATGACTTGGGGTTCAGGATTTTGGTTGGGATTAGGGTTAGGGATTGATGTGAGGTTCAGGGTTAGGATTAAGTTTAGTTTTGGGGTTATGGTTTATGGTTAGGTTTAGTGTTAGGGAGAGAGATTGGGGGTTAGGGTTAGGTTTAGGGTTAGTGTTTATGGTTATGTTAATGGGTAAGGTTAGGTTTATGAATAGGTTTATTGTTATGGTATAGTGTTAGGGTTAGAATTAGGATTAGGGTTATGGTTATGTTCAGCTAGGGTAATGTTATGCTTAAATTTAGAGTTAGGTTTTAGGTTTAGGGTTAGCTTGAATTTTTGCGTTAGTTTTTGGTTTCGGGGATAGTGTTAGGGTTAGTGTTAGGGTTACAGTGTGGTTAGGGTTAGGGATTAGATTTAGGGTTAGGGTTATGGTTATAGTTTCAGGTTAGGGTTAGGTTTATGGTTGTGGTTAGGGGTTGGTCATGGTTAGGGTTAGTGGTTAGGGTTAGGGTAAGGGCTAGGTTTAGGGTTAGTTAGAGTTTGGTTAGGGTTAGGAGTTAAGGTTTGAGTTAGAGTTAGAATTAGGGTTATTGTTTTGGGTTAGGGTTACAGTTAGGATTTGGGGTTAGGGTTAGTAATTATGGTTAGGATTAGGGTTAGGGGTAGGTTTATTATTAGGTTTAGGATTAGGGTAAAGGTTAGTGTTAGGGTTAGGTTTAAGGTTAGGTGCTAGGGTTAGGGTTTTTTTCGGGTCAGGTGTTAGGTTTAGGGTTAGGTTAGTGTTAGCATTATGGTTAGGGTTAGGTGTTAGTTTTATGGTTTATGTTAGTTTATGGTTTTTGAGTTAGGGTTATGGTTAAGGGTTATGGTTAAGTTATGATCTGGGTGAGGGTTAGCATTAGGGGTTACTGTTAGCATTAGGGCTAGGATTAGGGGTCAGGGTTAGGATTAGGTTTATTCTATGGGTTAGGGCTAGGGTTAGGGTTAGCGATTGGGTTAGGGTTAGGGTTAGGGATGGGTTAGGGTTAGGCTTAGGGATGGGTTAGGGTTAGCGTTAGGGCTAGGTTTAGAGTTAGAGTTGGGTTAGGGTTTGGGGTTAGAGTTAAGATTACAGTTAAGGTTAGGATTTGGGGTTATTTTTTGGGTTTGGTTTGTGGTTATGGTTAGGATTAGGTTTAAAGATAGGGTTAGGGTTGGGTTTAGAGTATTGTTAGGGTTAGTGTTAAGTGTTAGGGTTAGGTTTATGGTTATGGTTTTGGTTTAGGATTAGGCTTAGGTTGGGGATTAAGTTGTGGCTTAGGGTTATGGTTATGGTTATGGTTTGGTTAGGGTTAGGGTTAGGTGTTAGGGTTATGGGTTTGGTTTAGAGTTAGTTGGTTTAGTGTTAGAGTAGATTTAGGGTTATGTTTAGGGTTAGGTGTTAGGGTTGCGTTATGGTTAGGGTTAAAGTTAGGGTTAAAGTCATGGCTTGGGGTTCAGGTTCAGGTTTTGGTTGGTGTTATGGTTAGGGTTAGGAATTAGTGTTATGTAGGGATCCCTGGGTGGCACAGCGGTTTAGCGCCTGCCTTTGGCCCAGGGCGCGATCCTGGAGACCGGGGATTGAATCCCACGTTGGGCTCATGGTGCATGGAGCCTGCTTCTCCTTCTGCCTATGTCTCTGCCTCTCTCTCTCTCTCTCTGTGTGTGACTATCATAAATAAATAAAAAAATTTAAAAAAAAGGAATTAGTGTTATGTTTAGGTTTAGGGTTAACGTTAGGTTGGAGTTAACAGTATGGATGGTTAGGTTTAGGGTTAGGAGTTAGAGTTAGGGTCACGTTTAGGGTTAGGATTTATGGTTATGGTTATGTTATGGGTTAGGGTTAGGTTTATCATTATGTTATAGTCTTAGGGTTAGGGTTAGGATTAAGGTTATGGTAAGGTCAGCTGTAGGATAATGTATTGCTTAAGTTTAGAGTTAGAAGTTAGGTTTTAGGTTGAATGCTAGGGTTAGGTTTAGTTTTAAGAGATAGTGTTAGGGTTACTATTAGGGTTATGGTATGGTTAAGGTAATGTTTACGGGTAAGTTTAGGGTTAGGTTAGACTTAGAATTAGGGATAGGGTTAGGGGTTAGTGTTAGGTTTAGCGTTAGGTTTAAGTTTATGGCTAGGTTTAGTTTGGGGCTAGGTTAGGGCTGGATTAGTGTTTTAGGGTTAGGTTTAGGGCTAGGGTTAGAATTAGGGGATAAGGTTAGGGTTAGGGTTATGTGTTAGGTTTAGAGTTAGTGCTAGGGTTATGGTTAGGTTTAGGGGTTAGGGCTGCTGTTAGGGTTAATGTTGGGGTTAACTTTGGGTTAGGGTTAGGGTTAGATTTAGGGTTCAGTTTTTGGTTATGGTTATGGGTTAGAGCTAGGGTTAGCGTTATGGTTATGGGTTAGTTTTAGGTTAGGGTTACCTTTACATTTAGGTTAGGGTTATCTTAAGCTTAGGGGTTAGATTTAGTGTCAAGGTTTGGTTTAGGGCTAGCCTTTAGGGTTTAGATTTAGAGTTATGGTTAAGGTAGGGGATAGGATTAGGGTTAGGGTTACAAATTAGTATTAGGGTTAGGTTTAGTGTTAGGGTTAGAGTTAGGGGTTAGGTCTGGGTTATGGGTTAGTGTTATGGTTATGGTTAAGGTTAAGTTTAGGGTTAGGGTTTGGTTTAGGTAGGATTAAGGTTAGGTTGATGTTTAGACGTTAAGGTTAGGGTATAGTTAGGGTTTAGAGTTAAGAGTATGGTTCAGTTTAGGGCTTAGGGTTAGGGTTCAGGTTAATTTAGTATTAGGGTTTTGGGTTAGTGTTAGGTTTAGGTCTAGAGTTAGGGTTAAGGGTTAGGGATGTGTTAGTGGTTATGGTTAGAGTTAGAATTAGGGTTAGGTTTAGGGTTATGGGTTATGGTTATAGATTAGGGTTATGTTTAGGGTTAGGTTTAAGTTTAGGGTTTAGTAGAGTGTTAACTGTTAGGTTTAGGATTAGGGTTAATTTAGTCTTAGGGGTTAGGTTTAAGGGTAGGTTTAGGTTTAGTATTAGGGTTAGGATTATGATTAAGCCTGGCCTAGGGTTTACATTTCTAACCCACCCCTACCCCTAACCTACCCTTACCCTACCTGTACCAACTCTATCCCAAGCTCTACACCTACACCTACCCATACCCTACTCCTACCACTACCCCAACTCCTAACCCTATCCCTACTCCTAAATCCCATCCTACCGCTATCCCTACCCATGGAGCCTGCTTCTCCCTCTGCCTATGTCTCTGCCTCTCTCTGTGTGTGTTATAAATAAATAAATAAATAAATAAATAAATAAATAAATAAATAAAATCTTTAAAAAATAAATCCTTTATCTGAGAGGCTGCTTGAAGGCTGTATTCAAGAGATGGTTGTTACTCTCAGTGTACTCAGAGTTTAGTACACTGCATTTCCATGTGCCTCCACTGCTACTTATGAGATAGGTGCTAACTCCCTTATATTAGCAGCTAGTTGAAAGCTGCTTTCAAGGAACGCTGGTTCCTCAGAGCTAACATAACCCTGGTCCTACCCCTACCATTCCTACCATTCTCCTAATCCTACCATGACTCAGTCCCCTACTCCTACTCATAACCCTCACCCTATTCTAACAGAAACCCCTAGTGCTTCCCCTACTCCTAATCCTAACTCTACCCCTACATGTACCCCAAACCCTAACCCTACTACTACCCCCAACCCTACCACTACTCCTTCCCCTAATCCTAACACTAACCTACACTAACCTTACCCCTACCTCAATTTCTAACCCTACACCTACCACTTCTCCTACCCTACACCTAACACCAACCCTACCACTAACCTTCTACTACTCCTAACCCTAAACCTATTTCTAACCCTACTCCTACACCTACTCTTACTCCTAACCCTAACCCAAACATGAACCCTAACCTAACCTCACACCTACACCTACACATATACCTAACGCTAACCCTAACCCAATCCCTAACGTTACATCTATTCATACACCAAATCCTACCCCTACCACTCTATAACCCTATTTCTACCCCTACCTTTACCACTAACTCTCCCCCTGCTCCTACTCCAACCCATATGCCTACTCCTAAATCTAATCGTAAACCCACTCCTACTTCTAATCCTACCCTACCTCTAAACTGGCCTCTACCCCTAACCCTCCCCAACCCTAACACTAACTCTAAACCTACCCAACCCCTACAACAACACCTACCCCTAACCTAAGCCCTAACCCTACACCTAACCCTAGCCTTATCCCTATCAGTAATCATAACCCTAAACCTTCCCCTAACCCTAACCCCTCTCTACCCATATCCTTAACCCTACCCTACCTCTATCCCCAAAACTACCCTGACCCCATCCCTATACCCATCCCTACCCCTATTTCTACACCTACACCTACAACTACTCCTAAACCTACCCTACCCCTACTCCTAATCCTACCCCTACCCCTAATCCTACCCCAACCCGTACCACTACACCTAATCCTACCCCTAATCTACCCTTACCTCTACCTGTATCCCTACCCCTAACTCTACTCCTACACCTACCCATACCTTACTCCTACCAATACCCCTACTTCTAACCCTATACCTCCCCCTAAATCTAATCCTACCCTTACACCTAAATATAAACCTACCCTATCCCATCCCTAGATCTAACCCTACCTCTAAACCTACCTCTATCCCCTACCCTTACCCTGAACCCTACTCCTAACATTCTTCCAAAACCTACTCCTACCCCTAGCCCTACACTTTCCCTTACCCATACCAATAACCCTACCACTATACCTAACCCTAAATCTAACCTACTCATAAGTTTATCCCTACCCCTACACCTGCCCCAACCTGTAATCCCACCCTTATCTTTAATGCTAACCATAATGATACCCCTACACCTACCCCTACCCCTACTGCTATCCTTACCCATACCCCTACATCTACCCCTACTCCTAATGATACTCCTACCATACGCCTACCCTACCCCTATCCCTACTCATAACCTTACACCTACCCTTACCCTAACCCAACACCTACTCCTACCCTTAACCCTACCTCTAACCCTACTCCTATGAGTACCCCTACCACTACACCTTACTCTAACCTTAATCCTACACCAACCCAACTCCTACTACTACTTGTATCTACACTCTACTCCTACCCCTAACCATATCCTATCTCCACCCCTACCCCTAAACCTACTCCCACACCTACCCCTATACCTATACTAACCATAACCCTACCCATACCCTACCCCTACCCCTACTCATATCCCAACCCCTAAGACTACTCCTAGAACTACCCCTAACCCTACCTTAACCCTAACCTACTCCTATCTGTAATCTACTCCTACACTTAACCCCTAACCCTAACTCTACCATTTCCTCTGACCCTACACCTTCCCCTAACCCTACCCCTAAAATACCCTACCTGTACAGCGCATTTCCATTGTGCCTCCACACCTATTGCTGAGACACATTCTAACATCCTAATGTGAGAATCTAGTTAAAAGCAGCATTAAAGGAACACTTGTTTCTCAGAATTAAGGACAATGCATTACCAATTGTGCCCCCACAACTACTTTGCAGTAAGTTCTAACTCCCTTATGATAGGGGCTCATTGAAAGCTGCATTCAAGGAACACTTGTTTCTCAGAGATACCCATAAACCTACTCCTACCCCTGCCCTTACCTCTAACTACTTCTAACCCTACCCCTACCCCTAAACTAACCCTACTTCAACACCAACCCCTACCGCTACTCTTACCCTTAATCTTAACACTAACCCTACCCCTACCTCTAACCCTAACCCTAACCCTATTCCTACCCCTACTCCTATCCTACACCTAACCCCAACCCTACCCCTACCCCTTCTACTACTC
The DNA here is from genome assembly GCF_048164855.1 of Canis lupus baileyi. Lineage (NCBI taxonomy): Eukaryota > Metazoa > Chordata > Mammalia > Carnivora > Canidae > Canis > Canis lupus. The sequence goes on from NC_132840.1 coordinate 32,867,598, forward strand.
CTACTCCTACATTGCCCCTAAGCTATTTCTTTATTTTTTTAAGATTTATTTATTTATTCACGAGAGATACAGTGAGAGAGGCAGAGATATAGGCAGAGGGAGAAGCAGGCTCCATGCAGGGAGCCTGATGCAGGACTCAATCTAGGATCCCAGGATTATGCCCTGGGCCGAAGGCAGACACTCAACTGCTGAGCCAACCAGGCTTCCCTCCCTAAGCTATTTCTAACCCTACCCCTAGCCCTACACCTAACCCTACTCTAACACAAACCCTAACCATACCCCTACACTTACCTACTCCTACCCCTACACGTATGCCTATGCTACCCCTACCCCTACCCTATATCTATCCATATCCCTAACTCTACCCATACCCATACCCATACCCATAACCCTATTCCTACCCTATCCATACCGCCAACCCTACCATTACTCCAACCCATACACCTATCCCTAAAAGAACCCGAACCCTAAATACTACCCCTATGCATAAACCCACCCCTTCTATACCCCTAAACATACTCTACCCCTAACCCTACCATGACCCCTACCTCTACTCCTGCCCCTAACCTACTCCTACCCCTACCCCATCCCTAGTCCTATCCCTACCTGTACAGTGCATTGCGCTGTGCCTCTACAACTTCCATTGAGATAAGTTCTATCCCTTATGTGAGAGGGTAGTTGAAAGCTGCATTCAAGGAATGCTTGTTTCTCAGGTTTATGTACAGCGCCTTTCCATTGTGTCTCCACACATACTTTTGATATAGGTTCTAACTCCCATATGATAAAGGCTAGTTGAGAGCTGCATTTGAGAAAAGCTTTTTTTTTCACAGTTAAGTGCAGTGCATATCCATTGTGCCTCTACACCCACTGTTGAGGTAGCTTCTAACTCCCTTATAATAGGGACTAGTTGAAAGTTGTATTCAAGGAATGCTTGTTTCTCAGGTTTATGTACAGGACATTTCCATTGTACCTCCACAACTTCTTTTGAGATAGGATTTAACTCCCTTAGATGAGAGGATAATTGAGAGTTGCATTCAAGGAAACCTTGATTCTCAGAGCTACCCATAACCCTACACCCACCCCTACCCTCACCCCATCCCTAAACCTACCCCTAAACCTACCGCTACACCTACTCTTAACCCTAAACTCACCCCTACACCTATCCCTAACCCTAATCCTACCCCAACACCAACTGCTTCCCCTACTCCTAATCCTACCCCTACCTCTACCCCTACACCTACTCCTACCCCCTACCCCTACCCTATACCTAACCCCAATCTACCCTTACCCCTACCCCTAAACCTATTTCTAACCCTACCCCTACTCCTAATCCTACACTTACCCCTAAATCTAATCCTACCCCTATCTCTACCCCTACACCCTAATATAAAATTACCCTACCCCTAAAACAAAATAAAACAAACTACCCTACTCCTATATCTAACCCTACCGCTAAACCTACCTCTACCCCTACCCTGAACCCTACTCCTAATGTTAACCCAAAACCTGCTCCTGCCCCTACCCCCACCCCACCCTTTCCCCTACCCATTCCAGTAACCCTACTGCTACACCTACTGCTAACCATACACCTACCCCTACCTATACCCCACCCCATACCTAACCCTAAATCTAACCTAATCATACCTTTATCCCTACTCCTACACCTACCCCAACTTGTAACCATACCTCACCTTTAACCCTAACCCTACCCCTACCCCTATCCCTACCCATATCCCTACTTCTAACCCTACCCCGACCCTTACCCCTATATGTATCCCTACCCTTACCCCTACCCATAAACATACCCCTAATGATACTCCTACAACTACCCTTACCCTACTCCTACACCTAATCCTAACATAACTCCTACCTCTATATTTCTACCCTAACCCCTTTCCCTACCTCTAACTCTAATCCTAACCCTACCCTTACCTGTAACCTTACACCTACCCCTACCACTAACCCTACCCCTACTCCTACCCTTAACCCTACCTTTAACCCTAATTCTATCAGTACCCCATACCAACACCTTATTCTAATATAACTCTACACCTACCCAACCCCTACCACTACTCCTACCCCTAACCATACTCCTACACCTAAACCTAACTGTAACCCTAACCCTACTCCTACACCTACCCCTACACCTATCCTAATCATAACCCTACCCATACCCTACCCCTACCCCTACTCGTATACCAACCACTAACATAACCCCTATACACCAACCCCTAACCCTACTCTAACACTAAGCTTAATACTACCCCTACCCATAACCCTACCCCTATCTACACCCCTAAACATACCCTACCCCTACACTGACCCCTACCCCTGCCCCAAACTACTCCTACCCCATCCCTACCCCTACCTGTACAGTGCATTTCCATTGTGCCTCCACAACTTCCATCAAGATAGGTTCTATCCCTTATGTGAGAGGGTAGTTGAAAGCTGCATTCAAGGAATGCTTGTTTCTCAGGTTTATGTACAGCGCCTTTCCATTGTGTCTCCACACATACTTTTGATATAGGTTCTAACTCCCATATGATAAAGGCTAGTTGAGAGCTGCATTTAAGAAAAGCTTTTTTTTCCACAGTTAAGTACAGTGCATATCCATTGTGCCTCTACACCCACTGTTGAGGTAGCTTCTAACTCCCTTATGATAGGGACTAGTTGAAAGTTGTATTCAAGGAATGCTTGTTTCTCAGGTTTATGTATAGGACATTTCCATTGTACCTCCACAACTTCTTTTGAGATAGGATTTAACTCCCCTAGATGAGAGGATAATTGAGAGTTACATTCAAGGAAACCTTGATTCTCAGAGCTACCCATAACCCTACACCTACCCCTACTCTCACCCCATCCCTAAACCTACCCTTAAACCTACCGCTACACCTACTCCTAACCCTAAACCCACTCTTATACCTAACTCTAGCTCTCATCCCACCCTAATACCTACTGCTACCCCTATTCCTAATCCTAGCTCTACATCTACACCTAATGCTACCCCTATGCCTAACCCTACCCATACCCCTGCCTCTAACCCTACTCCTACTCCTACTCTGAACCCACCCTACTCTTACAGCTTCTCCTACTCTCACACCTACCCCTACCCCTACCCCTAAGCATACCCCTACCCTCAACCCTACCACTTCCCTACCTGTACCCCTACCACTATCTACCTACTCCTACTCCTACTGCTAATGCTACCCCTAAACCTATTCCCACCCCATCCTTACTCTTACCCCTAACCATATACCTTCCTCTAACCCTACACCTAATTCTAACCCTTTCCTGCCCATATCCCTAACCATAAGCTTATCCCCAATCCTAAACCTACTAATACCCTTACACCTACTCCTATCCTTAACCTTTCCCCTAACTGTAGTGCTACCCCTAACCCTACACCTACACCTAACCCTACCATAACCCCACCCCAAACCCTACTTCCACCCCTACCACTACCTTACCCCTAACCCTAACCTTAACCCTACACCTACTGTTACCCCTCCCCAACCCTACCCCAACCCCTACACCTAATCCTAACCTTACTCCTACACTACCACAACCCTTATCTCTACCTCTACAACTAATCCTAACCATAACCCTACCCCTACCTCAAACCCTACTCCTACCCCTACACCTAAACCTACTCCTAAATCTTACCCTACCACTACTGCTAGACTGCCCTCTATACCTCCACCTCCCCCTATCCCTACCCCTATCCCTACCCCTATCCCTATCCCTACACCTACACCTAACTGTATTGCTACACTACTCCTATCACTAATGCTACACCTACACACATTCGACCCCTTCAAGTACCCCACCTACCCCTAACCCTTCAAATACCACTCCCCTATTCCTACCCAACCCCTACACCTACCCATACCCCTACCTTTACACCTAACCCTACTCCTACCACTATGCCTACCACTTTCAGTACCCCTAACCCTACTCCTACACCTACCCTTACCTCTACTCCTAGCCCTAGCCCTACCCCGACCCCTACCACACCCACTGTACTCCTACCCTACCACTACCCCAAATCTAACCCCTATCCTTATCCTTACCTCTACCCTTAATCCTAACCCTAGCACAACTCCTACCACTACCCCAAACCTAACACTAACACTAACTCTACCATACCCATAAGCCTACCCCTTCCCAACCCCATATCCCTACCCCTAACCCATAACAATACCTATATCCCTACCCCTAACCCAATCCCTAACACTACCTCTACCCTACCACAATCCCTACCAATCCCCGATCCCTACTCCTAGCCCTACTCCTACCTCTACACATAACCCTCTTCCTCATACCCCTACACTTAACCTTAATCCTACTGCTACCCTTCCCCTAACACTACCCCTATTCTAAACCTACCCCAACACTACCCCTAAAACTACCCCTACCCCTAACCCTAACTTACCCTTGACTCTACCCCAACCATATTCCTACCTGTATACTTCCCCATACACCTAATCCTAACCAAAACCCTACTGTACCCTACCCCTACTCTTATTCATATCCCAACCCCTAAACCTACCCTAACTCTAAACCTACTCCTACCCCTAAAATTACTCCTATCCCTAATCATACACCTACATCTTATCATAACCATAACTTCACACTTACATACCTCTACCCCTGATTGTATCTCAACAGTTAACACTACCCCTAAACCTACCCTAACCCTAACTTACTCCTACCCGTGATCTACTGCTACATCTACCACTACCCCTACCCCTACCCTTTCCTCAAAGTCTACACCTACCCCTAACCCTACCTCTAACCATACCACTACTCCTAAAACTACTCCTACCCCTAACCCTACATGTACAGTGCATTTCCATTGTGCCCCACACCTACTATTGAGATAAGTTCTAACTCCATTATGATAGGGGCTCATTGAAAGCTGCATTCAAGGAACGGTTGTTCTCAGAGTTACCCATAACCCTACTCCTATTCTTACCTTTACCCCTAACTCTATACCTAAACCTACCCCTACCCCTACTCTTTCCCCTAACTCTACATCTAACTCTAACCCTACTCCAACACCAACCCCTACCATTACTCCTACCCATAATCCTAACACTAACCCTACCTCTAACTCTAACCTAACCCTACTCCTACCCCTAATCTTACCCTACACCTAACACCAAGCCTACCTCAACCCATATACTACCCCTATCCCTACCTCTAAACCTATTTCTAACCCTACCCCTAGCCCTACTCCAAACCCTAACCCTAACAAGAACCCTAACCCTAACCCTAACCCTATGCCTACCCCATCCCTACATAATCACCTAACACTACCACTACCACTACCCTTACATCTTACCAATGTGAACAACAGTGAGATAGTGCTACACACCTACTAGAAATGCTAAAGTAAAAAAAATAAGGATACCAGCGTCTGGAGGGTGGCATATGACAGGAATGCTCCTTCATGCTGAGGATGTATGTACGGTTGCTTTGGAAGACAGTTTAGCAGTTTTTTTCAAGGCTAAATAAATCTCACCTTAGGGTCCAACAGTCACACTTCAATATTTACACAACTGCTTTGAAAAAACTATTTCTACACAAAAACTAGCATGCAATTATGCACGGCAACTCTATTCATTATAGCTAAAACTTAAATAGATCAGGATGCCTTTCAACAGATGAATCCATAAGTAAACTGTGGTACATCCAAGTGAAGGGTGCCAGGAAGGCACCACCAGCCTGCAAGAAGAGTGCACATGGAGATTGCTGGGCCCATGCACACAGTCCTGTATAAATCCACATGTGTCTATTGAGTGCCCTCACGGGTCAGGGCTGTGCTGGCACCTGGAGCTACCAGGCAAAATGGGGCCAGCAGCACTCTTCCCAGGTGAGAGAGTGGAAATAATATGACCTCTGACATCCTCCACAACCCTTGACTAGGGTTGGTTTGGATATGAAACAGTCAGTGACCAGGGAGACATTTCACTCTTCTATTAGAGCCCAGGACCAAAGGGCAGGAAACCAATGCTTCAGCTCAATCCTGGACTTGTATGTGACCCTGGGCAAATCCTGTCCACCTTGGGGGCCCAGGGAGATGGAGGAGAGAAGAGGGTCAGTTATGTTTAAACTTAACCCTGACCCTGACCCCAAACCTCTAACCCCAGACCCTGACCCTAAGCCCAAACCTGAATCTATACCTTATTTCCCAACCACATGCTGGAACCATCTGATCTATACTATTCTACTATATCATAAGCTGAGCATGTAGCCCTTTGTCATAAGGTGTAATTGTGACAAGCTGTCTTATTTTCTCTGCCTGTAGGAGATACCTTGTTCTTGGGTGTTGACCTTTCCGTGTCTTTTTCTTTCTTTCTTTCTTTCTTTCTTTCTTTCTTTCTTTCTTTCTTTCTTTCTTTCTTTCTTTCTTTCCTTCCTTCCTTCCTTCCTTCCTTCCTTCCTTCCTTCCTTCCTTCCTTCCTTCCTTTCTTCTTTCTTTCTTTCTTTCTTTCTTTCTTTCTTTCTTTTTCTTTCTTTCTTTCTTTCTTTCTTTCTTTCTTTCTTTCTTTCTTCCTTTCTTTTTCTTTCTTTCTTTCTTTCTTTCTTTCTTTCTTCTTTCTTCTTTTTTCTTTCTTTCTTTCTTTCTTTCTTTCTTTCTTTCTTTCTTTCTTCTTCCTTTCTCTTTCTTTCTTTCTTTCTTTCTTTCTTCTTTCTTTCTTCTTTCTTCTTTTTTCTTTCTTTCTTTCTTTCTTTCTTTCTTTCTTTCTTTCTTTCTTTCTTTCCTTCCTTCTTTCTTTCTTTCTTTCTTTCTTTCTTTCTTTCTTTCTTTCTTTCTTCTTTCTTTCTTTTGATTTTATTTACTTATTTGACAGAAAGAGAGAACACAAGTAGGCAGACTAGCAGGCAGAGGGAGAGGGAGAAGCAGGCCCTCCACTGAGCAGAGAGCTCAACGGGGGGCTCTATCCCAAGACCCTGAATTCATGGCCTGAACTGAAGGCAGACACTTAATAAATTGAGCCACTCAGGCAGCCCTGCCCCCTTCTTTCGATCTTCAGTTCAAACCTCAAGTCACCTATATATTCAATAGTTCTCAGGGCAATAATCTTCAGAGTATTTTGAAATCTTGTTCCTTCTTTATCTTAAACGTAGGTAAAAAATTATTGCAAATTTAAACACATTTCTGAATTTATGTGCAAATAATACTGTTTAAAAATTAATTATGACATATTTCTGACATAAAAAAGTATAGAGCACAATTTAATAAACACACACTTTTCATTACCTTGCTTAGGGCTAGGATTACCTTATACCAAAAAGTACCCACTACCCTTTTAGGGGTTTATTGATTTCTTTAATTGTGTGATAATATTTCTGATGTTACAAAACATTCTACATTATGTATGTGCTATTATTTTATAAAATTTTAAAACTTATATACGTGGCATCATTTTCTAAACCATACATTTAATCTCTAAAATGTTTTGTAAATTGGGGCACCTGGGTGGCTCAGTGGTGGAACATCTGCCTTCAGCTCAGGGCATGACCCCAGGTCCTGGGATCGAGTCCCACATCAGGCTCCCTGGAGGGAGCCTGCTTCTTCCTCTGCCTATGTCTCTGTCTCTTTGTGTCTCTCAAAAATAAATAAATAAATCCTTTAAAAAATAAAAAAAATATAAAATGTTTTGTAAATTGACAATAAATTATAGCTCTTTGGATTGTTAACTCAGTTCAATGGGGACAATAAATGTAACTTATGTCATTGATAAGCATGTTACTTTATATTCATACAAATGACTCCTGTGTTGCAGAAGAATGCTAAGGAGTGTTCCTATGATCAATGAATTTTCTTTAAGAAGAGAAAAATCTTTTTCTTTTTCCATGAAATTTATTGTGGAAATTTTATTTTCGGGGATCCCTGGGTGGCGCAGCGGTTTGGCGCCTGCCTTTGGCCCAGGGCGTGATCCTGGAGACCTGGGATCGAATCCCACATCGGGCTCCCGGTGCATGGAGCATGCTTCTCCCTCTGCCTGTGTCTCTGCCTCTCTCTCTCTCTCTATCTCTGTGACTATCATAAATAAATAAGTTGAAAAAAATTAAAAATATTTTAAAAAATTTTATTTTCATTTTTATTTAGAAAGAAAGAGCAGATGGTCAGGTAACATGATGAAAAAAAAAGTTAAAACTTCTCCAGTTGCTGCTTTTTCTTACTTGCATAAAATAAATAAATAGTAATAAAGGTATTGGTCCAGTAAAAGAAAACAAAGCAGCTCATCAGTATGAGAATAACATGAGTAGCTTTGTTCTCAGCAGAGTGTGATGAAAACTGGATGGTACTGCGAACATTCTGAGCTGCATTGTGGTGTCTGTAAAGGATATTTACCATGTAGATACTACTACAGGTCATCAGGGAGAGAAAGGACAAATCTTGAATGAATACTGCACTTAGAAATATTGATGATATCTGACCATCATCTGCATTGTTTTTACAATAAGCAATCTGATACTCAAGTCTATCATCGGTGGTATTCCTGTTGGCCACCGTTCATAAAATGATCATAGAATAGATGGCCATGTTGATCATCCAGAAGAAAAGTAAAGCGGGTTGAGTGATTGGAGAGATTTTGTATTTGAGTCAGGCCCATTTATGACTACTTGGAGTAATAGTCATTGCCTGAAGTGTACTCTGGAGGGCAGTTGTACACAGATAAGTACTCCGGGTAACCCTCTAATATACAGCACTGTTTTACATCCAGTATTACCCATCTCCAGCCTAATTCCAAAAGATATATTTGGAATCCCTCCAAATATGAGCATCAGGGCACTAGCCAAAGTTACATGGGTAAGAATCACATCTACAGGCTTCTTCTTATGAGGAAGAATTAAGAAGTTGTACATATATAAGGTAAATGACAAAGAATTCCCCATGAAACTGATACAAGTTTGAAAGATAAAGAAGATCCCAAAAATTATGTCACTGGAAATCATTGTCTTTCAGTCTCTCTTAGATCATCAAACCAAATCCAATACATCCTATAGACAAATAATTTGATTATGAATGTAAATATTAAAAGTAATTGAGACTGAGGGGTAAATGATCAAGTTTCAGGGAGTCTTCCTGCAGAATCGGCAGCTATACAGCTATACCAGACCAATGGATCATTGAGATTCTTAAAGAACAGAACTGTCAAGGAACAGAATTCAATGTTTATGAAGAAAGAGAATATCACATTTTCTGTGGCAATTAATAAAAGTAAATTTTGTTTAAAATGAAGGCAGGGGGCCAAAGCGAAGAGCTCTAACACCTTACCATTCTAAATCAGTTGCAGACCCAACAGGAAAAGAAGTCACAACTTGATGCCACTTTAGCTACTCCTTTACTATCCCAGCAGGAGGAAGGGTAGTCTCCTCTGCCTAGGCAACAACAGCCTAGTGATGAGAGACTATCTGGCCAATTTTGAAGACTATTCTTATATATTATGAGACACGTTTATTTCAAAAATTTAATTCTTAATCTATATATTTTAATATTCCTGTTTCTACGCACATTGAATGCCAGTAACATCTGTGCAATGATATTCTTCCCAAAAGCTTACTGTATTACATAGCTCATTTTTACAGATTGTATTATTGTAGCATATATAAACACGTTGCACAGATTCTGCTAAACAAAACCTATTTAACACTAGCTATGTTTTGCTAAGTTTGTTATAAGGTTGACTAATTTCAGAAACATTATGGTATATATGGTCAAATGCAAAATACCAAAACCCACAGCCAAGTTATAGATTACTTCCATCATATTCTAAATCTCTTACCTCCAGCAAGTGGACCCTGTGATCTGCTAAAACTGGAAAACTTGTAATTACCATAATCTCACTCCATATTCAGTTCACTTACACTGACTGACATGTGTCTTATACTGCCTACCTATGTGTCTCAGGACTCTCTTATCCCTCCATTTGAGTATTTCCTGAAATCACAGGTCAAGACTGGAGGTGCCACAGACAGACCAAGAGGTAAGAGGAGGCTTATTACCTACATAATGAGGTTCTGGGGAGATCAGGACAAGCCTATGGAGATGATCCAAACATGGCTAGGGAATGAATAAATATAAGGGAAACTGACCAGATTTCTTTTGTTATGGCTACAAGTGTGGCTGGGGGAATGGGAATAGCTTATACATGCCAGCAGAGGGTTGCATGCTTTGAATCTCCTACTGGTGCCAAAGGAGGGAGAATTTGGGATTTCTTATTGCTTTGCCCAGAGTTGAGGCACAGGGAGAAGAATGAGGAGGGAAGCCTAAAAACTGACAGCGAACATTTTAAAAAAAACAGAGTCAGATTTATTATTACAACTATTCACCCATTAGAATAGCTACAATTTTACAAATGACAACACCGACTGTTGGCAAGGATGCAGAAAACTTACCATTTGTATACATACAGTTGTAATGTAAAGTCTTACAATCACTCCTGGAAAAGAGTTTCTTCAAAAAATATTTTGCATACAATTATCACATAATTCAGTAGTAGCACTCCTGGGAATTTATCCCAAAGAAATGAAAAATTATTTTCACATAAAAAATATGCTACTGTATATTTTTTGCTACTGTAGATAGGATTATCTACAATAGCCAAATTATGGAAACAGCCCAGTGCCCATCACCTGCTGAATGCATAAGGAAGAAGTGGTATACATTGTAATAGTGGACCTATAAACATGTCCATATGTATGTATATTTATAATATTTTTTTGTGCCAAAGGGACTTTCATGCCCTCAGAAATATGCAAATATGTGATAATTTAAACTCTTTCTTTTTTTAGTCAGATAGTTTAAATTATATTTTTTCTTAAATGTGTTCTTGTCTAATGGTTCATGTACATCTCTGGGGAACACCAAAATTTAAGGTGGCACTTGTGACTTTTATCCCATGATATTACTCCTATGATAATGTGGCAAAAGGTAAATTATTCAGCTAGGCTCAATCCAAACACAGAAGACTTTTAATTGCATAGAGTTTTCTCCAGGTGGTCATAGAAGGCAAATGTCAGTGGGATTTAAATTGCAAGAAGGACTCAATGCACTGCTATGAAGATGGAAGGGCCATGCAGAAAGAATGTGGGTGGCAAGAATGTTGATAGTATCTATGAGCAGAACGTGCTCCCATCTGACAGCAAAGGAAACAACCGGAGACCTATGGCCACAAGGAACTGGATTCTGCCAACATTCTGAATGAGCTTGGAAGTGCCTTCTTCCCTAATCCTCTAGCTAAAAGCCTACTCAGGCTGACACTCTGATTGGAAACTTGTTAGACACTAGGCAGGATTCTGTTGAGCTCACTTGGACTTCTCATCTACAGAACTGTGAGCTAATAAATGAGTATTGTTGAAATCTGCTATGTTTTGGTAATACACCAAGATTTGTTTAGAAAAAAAAAAAGGAGATATACATGAATTACTCCCCCATAAAAAAGAACAAAATCTTACCATTTGCAAAGATATGGATGGAGCTAGAGTATCATGCTAAGTGAAATAAGTCAATCAGAGAAAGACAAATACCATACGATTTCACTCATATGTAGAATTTAAGAAACAAAACAAATGAGCAAAGAGAAAAAGAAGAGAGAGAGAGAGGCAAACCAAGACAAAGACTCTTCGCTATAGAGAACAAACTGATAATTACCAGAGGGGAAGTTGGTGGGAGGACAGGTGAAATAAGTGATGGGGATTACAGAGGGCACTTGTTGTGATGAGCATGGGATGTTGCATGGAATTGTTGAATCACTACATTATACTCCTGAATCTGATATTACATTGTATGTTACCTAACTGGAATTTAAATTAAAACTCTAGCAAAAACTAGACAACAAAAATAGAGGCATCTATTACATGAATACAGACACAAAACTCTCAAGCTAAATAGTAGCAAAATGAATCCAGCAATACATAATAAAGTGAGGGAAACCATAATGATGAAGTTGGGTTCACTCCTGAAAAACATGAAAAGGTGTTCAATGTCATTATTCATTAGGGAAATGCAAATAAATAAAAGCCATGATGAGATATGACTCCACACTCACTAGGAGTATCATAATCAGAAAGAAGGAAGATAATGACAAGTATGTGGAGAAGTTGGAACTCTCAAATATTGCTGGTGGAAATATAAAGTGGTCAGCCGCTGTGGAAAGGAATTTAGTGGTTCCTCCATAAGTTAAACATATTATTACTATATGATCCAGCAGTTGTACTCCTAGGCATATACTTGAGTAGAAATAAGTGCTCAAACAAAGACTTGTATAGAAACAAATATAGCATATCCAGTTGCAATAGCTGCAAGGTGGAAACAACCTACATGCCCAACAATAGAAGAATGGATAAGCATTCATGTGATGGAATATTATTCAGCTATAAAAAGGAATGAAGTGCTGATACACACTTCAACATAGGCAAGCTTTGCAAGCATTATACAAAACAAAAGAAACCAAACAAAAAGTGTCCATATTGTAGGATTCTATTTACATGAAATATAAGTGTATATAAATATAAATGCCCAGAATAGGTAAACCCACAGTGATGAAGAGCAGAGGAGTGGTTGCCAGAGGCTGGGAATGGGGAGGGAATAAGGAAGAACTGTCTACATGGCATGAGGTTTTCTTTGGAATAATGACAATGTTCCAAAACTAGATATTGGTGATGGTCACCTGATACTGTGAATGTACATAATACCACTGAATTGTGGACCTTAAAATGGTCAAAAGGTAAATTTTATGTTATGTTTATCTTAACACAGTAAAAAATATGAAGAAAAAACAGAATTTAGCTCAAAGTTGAGATATATTATCATTATTGAGAATATTTCACTGCTTCTAATCACAAAGAATAGAATTATATATTTAATGTGATTTATTTTTTTAAAGATTTATTTATTTATTCATGAAAGACACAGAGTGAGAGACAGAGGCAGACACATAGGCAGAGGGAGAAGCAGACTCCACGCAGGGAGCCCGATGCGGGACTCGATCCTGGATCCTGAGATCCCAGGATCACGACCTGAACCAAAGACAGGTGCCCAACCGCTGAGTCACCCAGGCGTCCCTATTTAATATGATTTAAAAAAAATAACTCTTATCCTAGAAATTAAATACCAATGAAAATATTACTTAGGGTAAAGGTACACTGAAGATATTTTCAGAGACATATGCTAAAACATATGCTAAAACATAAACACACACACCAAAGCTACTGTAGTTAATATAAAAAGAAATTCTAAAGAATATTTTTCAGGCAGAAGAAGTTACCCCTGAAGGACCAATGTCCTAAGTTGAATTCCTTCACCAACCTACAGTGCAGTCACCAAAACCCTCCACAAGGAAACTGCAGAACCAGAGAACATCATGGTGAACTCTATTAAACAGTCAAAGTAAAGTAATTTCACACTTACATTTTGACAAATAGTGAAAATTGCAAGCATTCCACAACTATTACACTAGTAAAACTTGAAAACCAAGAAAGGAAAATACTAAGACATATCAATATCATTCATGAAAATGTAATCCTGAACAAAATCACTTAATCCAACAGAATACAAAATGGTAGTTTACATGTATGAGTTAGGTTTACCCCAAGAAAACAAAATTCCTTACTGTTAAAAAGAAGTTAGTCAACTAAGCTTTGACAAAGCAGGAAAGAATATCCAATGGAAAAAAGATAGTCTCTTCAATAAATGGTGTTGGGAAAATTGGACAGCCACGTGCAGAAGAATGAAACCAGACCATTTTCTTACACCATTTTCTTACACCTTTCTTACACAAGGATAAACTCAAAATGGATAAAAGACCTAAAGATGAGACAGGAACCCATCAAAATCCTAGAGGAGAACACAGGAAGCAACCTTTTTGACCTCAGCCACAACAACTTCTTGCAAGACACGTCTCTAAAGGCAAGGGAAACAAGCAAAACTGAGCTATTGGGACTTCATCAAGATAAAAAAACCTCTGCACAGCAAAGGAAACAGTCAACAAAACTAAAAGGCAACCTACAGAATGGAAGAAGATATTTGTAAATGACATCAGATAAAGGGCTGGTATCCAAGATCTATAAAGAACTTATCAAACTCAACACCCAAAAAACAAAATCCAATCAATAATGAGCCAAAGATATGAACAGACATTTTTCCAAAGAAGACCTACAAATGGCCAATAGACACATGAAAAAAAGCTCCACGTCACTTATCATCAGGGAAATACAAATCAAAACCACAATGAAATACTACCTCAGACCAGTGAGAATGTCTAAAATTAACAGACAGGAAACAACAAATGGCGAGGATGTGGAGAAAGGGGAACCCTCTTACATGGTGGGTGAGAATGCAGGTTGGTACAGCCACTCTGGAAAACAGTGTGGAGGTGCCTCAAGAAGTTAAAGTCGTAGAGCTATGACCCAGAAATCACATTGCTGGGAATTTACCCCAAAGATACTGATATAGTGAAAGGATGGGACACCTGCACCCCAATGTTCATAGCAGCATCATCCACAATAGCCAAACTGTGGAAGGAGCCATGATGTCCTTCGACAGATGAATGGATAAAGATGTGAGATTATATATATATATATATATATATATATATATATATAATCTCACACATATATATATCACACACACACATATATATAATGGAATATTGGTCATATATATAATGGAATATTAGTCAGCTATCAAAAAGAATGAAATCTTGCCATTTGCAATGACATGGGTAGAACTAGAGAGTATTATGCTAAGTGAAATAAGTCAGAGAAAGACAAATACCATATGGTTTCACTCATATGTGGAATTAAAGAAACAAAATAAATGGAACATCAGTGAAGGGAAGGAAAAATAAAGATGAAAACAGAGACAGATGAAAAAGACACTCTTAATCATAGTAAACAAACTGAGGGTCACTGGAGGGGAGGGGAGTGGAGGGAAGGAGTAACTGGGTGATGTACATGAAGGAGAGTACATGATGTAATGAGCACGGGTGTTATATCCAACTAATGAATCACTGAGTTCTACCTCTGAAACTAATACACAATATGTTAATTGGATTTAAATTAAATTAAATTTTTTTTAAAAAGCACATTTCCTTCTGGGCTCTCTATTCTGCTCCATCAGCTTATGCTAGAACCACACTGTTGTGGGTTTGGTTTTTAAAAGTAGGCTCCATGCCTCATCCACAGTCCAGCACTGGGCTCAAACTAATGACCCTGAGATCAAGACCTGAGGGGAGTTCAAGAGTCAGATACTTAACTGACTGAGCCAGCCAGGTGCCCTAGACCCACACAATTTTAAATCTATAGCTCTGTAACATAGTTTGAAATAGGAAAGTGCTGCGTCCAACTCTGTTCTTCAATACTGTTTTTGCTGTCCAGGGTCATTTGTGGGGGGCGTATGAATGTTAGGATTGTTTTTTTCTATTTCTAAAAGCTGCCATCATGATTTTGATAGGAATTACATTGAAACTGAGGGTTGCTTCAGGTACTATGGGCATTTTAACAATATGAAGTCTCCCACCCCATGAGTCCAGGATGTTTTCCCAATGTCTTCTAGTTTTCAGTGAACACATCTTTCACTTCCATGGTTCAGTCTAATTATTTTGTTCTTTTTGATGCTACTGAGAATGGAGTCATTTTCTTAATTTCCTTTCTGGTAGTTCATTGTTGGTACACAGAAAGGCTACTGATCTTTGTATGTTGATTTTGTGTCCTGCAACTTTACTGAATTCATTAGTATCTAACAGTTTTTGTTGAAATCTCTAGGGTTTCCTATTTATAGTACCCTGTCTTCTGCAAATAGGGTCAGTTTGACTTCCCCCGTACAGATGTGGGTACTTTTTCTTTCTCTTGTCTGTTTACTAAGGTGAGGACTTCCAGTGCTAAGAGGGGACTTCCTTGTCTTATTCTTGCTCTTAGGGGAGACAATTTCAAGTTTTCACCATTGAGTATGATGTTAGCTGTGGGCCTTCATAAATGACCTTTATTCTGTTGATGTATGCTTCCTCAAAACCCACTATGCTTTTTTTTCCCCCACTATGCTTTTTATGTTGTATTTTCTCAAGTGCTTTTTCTGCAACTATTGAGATTATGGTATGGTTTTTGTCCTTTCTCTTAATGTGATGGATCATGTTGATTGCCAGAGGGGAAGTGAGTGGAAGATGGGAAAAATAGATGAAGAATGTTAAGAGCTATAAGTGTCTGGTTCTAAAATAAATAAGTCACAGGAATTTAAAAAGTACAGCCTAGGGAATAGAGTCAGTATTATTGTAATAACTTTGTACGGGGACAGATGGTGACTACACTTCTCATGGGGAGAGCTGAGTAATGTACAGAATTGCCGAATCAGTAAGTTGTAGCCATGAAAATAATGTAATATTATGTGTCAACTATACCTCAATAAATATTAAAGAACAGCGGTCTCTGATAGAAATCACAGTGGGTCCATGAAAGGCATTTACACAGCCATTACAAATATGAAGGCACCTCTGCAGAGATGATAAAGATTTCTCAAATGTTTTATTTTATTTTTTCTCAAATGTTTTAAATGTTAATTTGTGAGATTTATTTGAGAGAGCGTGAGGTGTTAGCAGGGGTGAGAGGCAGAGGGAGAGGGAGAATCTGAAGCAGACTCCTCATCCACCACAACCTCGAGATCATGAACTGAGCCAAAATCAAGAATCAATGTTTATCCGACTGAACCACCCAGGAACCCCTTAAATGTTCTTATGCGCAAAACCCATGCTGTGAACCCTTGGGGGCCAGAGAACATTAGTGACACCCAGTCAACCTAGAAGGGCGGGAGGCCTGGAGGGCCTGAGGATGGGAGCTAAGGATGTGGGAGGATGCCAGCATCCCCTTCCCACCCTCCGTGATGACAGGACCCTCCCCGGGACGTTTGGCCTTCAGGATGAAGGGTTAAGTCCTGACTGGACCCGCCAACCTACAGGGATGATCCGGGACCCCATTGTGGGTATAACTGTGGTGCCCCATGGTTCCACTACTGCCTGATGCTTACTCTGTGTCTGCAGACAGTTACTCATGCTCCATACCTGGGCTCTGCTGCAATTGAACTGTCCCAGTCTCCCCAATACCTCAGTCTATAAACAGTAGGTGCTCACACAATGACATGTCACAAGTGGGTAGGAGCTGCTCTCTGCTCCCCTTGTGAGACTGTGGGGCCTGTGGGCTCCGGGTGGAGGCACTGGCCTCCCAGGCTGGGGTGAAGGACACCCCGACCCCCATGTGAAGACCATGAGGCAGTCAATGGGATAAGGGCTGCCACCCTGCTGCCCCAGTCCAGGGAAGGAGGCTGAGGTTAGAGCCCTGGCAGCTCACCTAGGACCTCTGCTCCTGTGTAAGCCCTGTGCAGTGCAGGGGAGACCCAAGCCATGACCTTTCCAGCCCATCCTAGATCCATGGATCCCGACACATGATGACCCCTCCCCTCAGCCCTGTGGTCTGGGGTGGACGGTCAGGGCTCTCTGGGACCTCCTGGCCAATGAGCAGGCTTGCTCTTCATGAACTGGAACATGGAGTCCTTTGTGCTCTGCACAGACCCTTCCTCAGGCCATTCACAAGTCATTGCATTCAGGGTGGGTAGTTTTGTCACACCCTTGCTTGCGTAAGTTTTTAATTTTGATGAAGTCCAGTTCATTGCTTTTTCCCTTTGGTCACTGTGCTTGTGGAATCTAAGAGAAACCTTCAATACCATCCTTCCCAAGCCCATAGGAACACTTACTGGCTGGCCCATCCACCACCATCTCGGTGCTGATCCTGTGCTGGGAGATGTCACCCCAAGCATCAGGTCAACAGTTACCCAGAGCCTCCTGGGCCCCTCGTGTGCTCCTGATAATGGGTTGGGAGAGCTCCGTCATCTCAGCATGACGGTGTGTTCTGGGACAGTGGCTGGGAAGGTGGACTGCAGGTGGGCAAGCTACAGAGAGTGAGTACTGGTGTGTGATCCACCAGCCCAGCAGGTCCCCCTTAGAGCATAGGGTTGTCTTCATGCTCTGGAGATGGAGATATGCCAACAGGGAGCAGATGGACTCATGTGTCCTCTGAAAGTTTTCATGCAGTGTCATACTTGGATGTGTTTGGTTTGCAGCACCATGCAAGAGGACCTGGAGAACCTGCTGGTCTAGGAAAGGGCCTATATAATAGCCAAATACCATCAGGTGAGGCCCAAAGAGGTCCTATAGATGCTAGAGCACCCACTAGAGGGGGGGGGGACCATACCTGCAAGAGCAGGTGAGGCTCAGGTGGGGATCAGAGCCAAGGATGAGCCAGGTCAGCTCAGACAAGGACCATAGTCATCAGGAACAAGTGAGACACTGGGAATTGTCCTGGGCGTCAGTAGCAAGTGAGGGTCCATCTTGGATCATAGTCATCCATAGCAGATGACCCCAGGTGGGGATCATAGTCACCAGGTCCAGGTGAGGCCCAGGTGGGGATCGTCACTGGTAGAAGCAGGTGAGGCTGTCAGGCTGCTCCCGTTGGGCAGACAGGCCCTTCCTCCTGTGCCCAGCCAATCTCAGAGGGTCCTGAGCTCCCTCAGGATTCAGGGGAGGGCGGAGCCATTCTGCTCCCTCTTTTCACCCATGTCCCTGGCTCTGATCAGTTCCCACCATGGGGTACCCTCTGTTTCAGGCATGCCAAGCAGGGTTTCCCCGGGACCCTTGGGATGATGCTGACCTGTCGCTGTGGAAGGTCACAGACCGTTACGGCTTTCTGCAGTGAGTCCCCTGGACACCCCTTTATCCATCTCAGGGGTGGTTTGCATTTGTAGGAACACCTCTCTGGAGGCTGACCCATTCCCCCCAGGTCAGGATCTTGTCCCCTGGAGCCCTCTGAGGGCCATGTCTGCACTGGGCTGGAGCTGAGAGACCCAGGAGGCAAACCTGGGCAGGAATGGAGCTGGGCCTTGGGTCAGGCCCCTGGGCATTCAGAGGAGCAGCCTCCATGCCTGCTTTGGGGAGGCCAGGTGTCTGGCTCCTGCATCTTGGGGGGAGGGGGTCCAGTCCCTTCAGCAGGGGCTCCAGAGGGTGAGGGGCCCTGGGACCGTGGTGTGCTTTCTGTAGAAGGATGGTCTGTTCTGTGGCAAGGCCAGAGGGGTGCTCCTCACTGACACCCCCCAGGCCAGGGCCTCCACAGTCCCAAAGGCTTCTGTGGGGCTGCAGGTAGATGCCAGGGACAAGGCAAGGTCAGGGAGGGAGAGTGCGCAGCAGAGGGAGTGAATGACCAGCTTAGGCAGGAGGAGGCTGCCCTGGGGCAGGAACGAGGGAAGGGGGACAGCCCAGTGGCCTTTGTCAGAGGGAAGGAGGCTGCTGGGTTGATGGCCCCACAAGAAGCTTTGGAGGCTGGAGACTCCTTGGGAGGCCAACAGGGCTTCTCCTGGCCCCCTCAGCCCTGATCACTGCCCAGTGGCAAGTGGCTGCTTGGATGAGTCAGGGGTGAGTCATGCTCAGGAATAAAAATGGGCCAGAGTGGCAAAAGTGACAGCCAGATGAGTGGAGTCAGGGGACAGCACGGGGACAACCAGGGTGCAAGGGAAGGCTGACTGGACGCTGGGCAGTCAGGCCCTGGAAGGCATGGGGACCTCGGCTGGACAGTCACTGGGGCACCCAGGCTGCGCTGACAGCTCTTAGACTGGTCCATCCCAGGACGGTGGCAGGTCACCTCCTGGGGGTACTGAGGGGCCCCTGCCCAGCCCACCACCAGCAATAACCCTTCTGAGACCCCCCCAGAATGCTGCCCCCGCCTGACCACAGGCATATTCACACATAGCTGGCCACTTCAAGGTTCTCTAGAGGGTCTGTTCCCATCAGAAGCCCTGGTGTCCAGTAGAGTCCCCAGGGGCTGAGCGGGAGGGCGGGGAAGGCAGCGTGCCCCCAGACAGGGTGGGGTACAGGTGGATGGAGCAGAGGAAGGAGCTCTGTCTGTGTAGCATGCAGTGGCCGGCGGTGTGTGTCAGAGCCCTGGACCCACAGAGGCTGACCTGGAGGGGCCCCTGGGACGGGCTGAGGAGCTGCCAGGTAGGGGTGCACTGGGGCTTCCCAGGGGGCCACTTGGACAGTCTCACCACAAGATGTCGATGCTCTTCCATGCAAGGAACCTTGGTGACCCCTGTGTCGCCCTTGGCCCTCAGCATGTGGCTGGTCTGGCTGACCTGTGACCCCTGGCATGGCAGGCAGCAGGGGCTGGGGGTGCAGACTCATGCAGCTGTGTGGGAAGGTAGGTAGGTGGGCGGCTTCTGGCAGTTAAGTGGGGCCTCACCACCATTCACCCCAAAGTACTCATAGATAGTGACCCAACTGGTTCGAATCCTTTTATTGGAGTCAAACCCGCATGAACCTGCTTTCTTCACAATGGCTCAAACCTGGAAGCACCCAAGATGCTCTTGGATGAGCAGGGACGGGGTCCCTAACACAGAATCCAGTTCAGGGACACATAGGAAGGAGCTGTGGATGCACTCAGTGCCATGGGTGTACCTGCTGCATTTGCTCAGGGCAGGTGGCCAGACGGTGGCTGGTGGTGTTCACAGGACACGGGGAACAAGCCAGAGCAGGGGGAGGAGAGGCATCAGGGGCTGCCGGGAGCGGGTGCAGGGTGAGCGCCTGGCTCCTGAAGGGGGTTTAGGGTGGGGGGCTGCTCTAGGGCTGGAGGGGGAGCTGGCGGCTCTGGGAGAGCCCAGGAGCTGCACATCCCACAGCAGGAGCTCTCATGAAGGCAAAAGAAAACCCCAGAATGTGGATAACTGCCCAGCACTCTGTGTCTGAGATCGATGCCTGTCACGGTGTGCAGACCTGACCCCAGAGAAATGTCCTCCACTGAGGTGCCCTGAAGACCACAGGGCCTGCATGGCTGGTGTCCACACCTCACCAGGCTCGCTCAGCGTGTGGCCAGATGGAGCAGACCACCCTGCTGCCACCCCTCCTAGGCAGCAAGCCTGTTCCACGTGCTGTCGGCCTATTTCACGTACAACACTGTGAGTGTCCCTGCCCCCAGGCCTGCTGCCCCACGGTGTCCTTGTCTTGAGTATTGGTGACTAAACAGGACACATAGGACCCCAGCTCCCACTGTCTCAAGATGCAAAGAAGGGTCTCTCTCCTCTAGGACCTGGGCAGGGGTCTGGGGTGCAGACCTCACTGCTGAGAAGGAGGGCACCTGAATGCCTGAGTGCTGGGGCTGCCTGGGGCTCTAATGTGCACCGCTGCTGTCCTAAAACTCAGGTCTGGGTCCTGAAGAGACGGGACTGCGAATCAGAACCAGTTCGGGAGGAAGACTCCCATTATGGAGCCGTGGTGGTGTCTTGGCCCTGCTACCCTCATGGGACCTCCCAGGTGCCACACCCGACCTCCACTCATGGTGGAGTCTCCAGACCTGGCTGGTTCCTTTAAGCCTGGCACACCTAACAGAGGCACCTCCTCCTTGTCTGAGGAAGGGGGCCCTGACATGGTACCTGCAGGGCTCAGTAGCAGGGCCGCGTGGTGCTGGCACATGAGCTGGTCCAGGTGACCCTGTACCCTGCTCTCCTCACTCTCTGGGAGCACTCTCTAGGAGCCTAGAAGGTGGACACCTTCCATGGGCATCTGGCTCTTGCAGGAGGTGGGCTACTGTCAGGGCATTAGCCATATCATGTCCATCCTGCTGATGTACCTGACTGAAGGATGCCTTCTGGGCACTGGCTCAGCTGATGACAAACAAGAGGCACGCCATGCATGGTAGGGACTGGACTGACTGCTGGATGGGACTTGGAGCTCAGGAGAGCCTCACCGCAGGGCTGCTCCAGCAGTGGGACAGGTGGGGACCTCCACCCAGCCCACCTCCCTATCTGCAAGAGCACTGCCTCCCCAGGTGGCCTTCAGGGTCCTAGTGCAACGGCCACTAGCCCCACCATTTGCAGACCTGTCTTGCACTCCTGCTGTCACTTCAGCCTCATATCTGGCTGCTTGCTTGCCCACCAGGCCACCCTGCCACCCACAGTCAGAGAAAGCCCAGGTGGCAGTGTCTCCCCCTTCCCATGTGCCCCCAGCCTGACTCCAAAGCTCCAGAGAAGGCCATGCACACCCATCACCCTCCCTGTGGCCAACACTCCCTGCCCCTTGGTGCTGGGGACCCACCTGCTCCTGCTACAGCCACTGCAGGAAAGAGGGTGCTAGGTCAGATGGGCCTGGTCCTCAGCCTCAGGCACCCACTCAGTGGAGTCTCTGTGAGGACGAGGGTCCTCAGGCCCTGCCACCCCTAGCCTGGAAGGCAGTCCTGCTCTCTGGGATCGAGAGGGTTATGGGCACACTGGGCTCAGGGTGTGGGGGAGGAGGCCCCTGCCAGGATACCCCGACCCCGTGCCTGGTGCAGGAGAAGGCCCTGATCACTGGGGACCTGGGGCCTTCTCAGGCTTCTTCATTCCAGGATTCCCCAAACTGCTGAGATTCCAGGCCCATCACAAGCATATTCTAGATAAAGCTCTCCCCAAACTGAGGAAGCACATGGCGAGTAGAAGCTTCCCAGAGGCACCCTCCCAGTAGCCCTTCTGAGCCAGAGTTGGTGTCATGTTCCTCCTCCTGGAGGGCCTGGGGGCACCCTCGGGGCTGGGCAGGGCTGTGGGGACTGTGTCCATCTGACTCCACAGGGCTGCTGGGTGGGTCCTGAGCACCTTTTGTCCTTCCGCCAGAGGACAGATGTGCACTGGCATTTACACCCCTAAGTGGTTCCTTCAGTGTTTCATTGACCGGGTAAGGCCACCCAAGAACCCCTGCTCTCTAACCTGCTCCCTTACCCCAGGGGAGGGCCGAGCTCAGCCCTACCCTCCAGACAAGCCAGACCCGACCGCTGGGCCCTAAGGCCAAGGCTTGCAGCCTAGACTCATCCTGGAGAAGCCCAGAGGGTTCCTTGAGGAGGTTCCGGGGGACAGGCTGCCTCTGCCTCAGCTCCCACAGGGAAGGCCAGGTCAGCCTGGGGTGTGGACAAGCCCTCAGCCCATTCTGCAGCCAGCCTGGGGTCCTCTCTAGGCATATTGCCACAAAGTGGGGGCAGAGTCTGTTACCTCCCAGGTTTGTGGATGGTGCTGGCCAGGATTAAAACCCAGAGTGGCCTGGAGCCCTGATCTCCCCAGGAAGAGTACATGCACAGGAGGTGGATGGGGTGCTGTGGGGTCTCGTTTGATGCAGTCAGGGGGGCGGCAGGGGTTGTGGGCAGATGGGAATCCCTAGCCCCATCATGGGGGTGAGCTGACACCCCCAGGGGCCCTGCTCAGGCCAAGCCTCCCACCCCTGCTGTCCTCTAGACCCCCTTCTTGCTCACCCTGAAGCTCTGGGATGCCTACATCTTGGACAGGGAGAGTGTGCTCACAGCCATGGCTTACACGATCCTTAAGGTACACACCAGTAAGTGAGCCCCTGGGAGCCCAGGTGTGCCCGAGGTGGGGGAGGCAGGGGCATTGGCCCACTGCTCTGAGCAGCACCCAGGCCTGGGAGAGGGGGGACAGCCGGGCAGTCGGGTTGAGCAGGGCTCCGTGAGAGGAGCAGTAGGCATGGGGCCTCCCCCAGCCATAGCACTGTTGGCGGCGCTCCTGGCCACAGCTGGACCCCTAGCCACTGCCCCTGGGAGGCACCCTAGGGTGGGGCCCTTCTGGGTCTGACTTACACCCATTGCCCAGAAAGCCTCCTGAAGCTGCCCCTGGAATGTCTTCAGGAGTTTCTGCAGGACTCGCTGGCCCAACGCTGGGCCCTGGAGGATGAGGTGCTGCTCAGACACCTTTGGGCCTCCATGGCCCAGCTCTGAAGGATGAAGTGTGATCTGTAACACCCCCTGCCCCTCATACCGCCAGGTGGGTTCAGGCCCCAGTCCCCTCCTGATTCAGCCTCCTGGGGCAGCCTGTTGTAGACAGAGCCCCTGGGGCCTTCCTCCTCTTCTCTGTCCCTCTCCTCTTTTGCTCCAACCTTGGGGAAACCAGGCCAGGGCTGGGCTTGTGGGCACTCACTGAAGGGTCTGGGATCAGCAGTGTGGAGAGCTGTGGTCAAGGTCAGGTCAGGGTGGCCACACAGGGAGCCTTGAGGACCCCTGGGGCCCTACCAGCTGGGGACATACAGCCTGCTGGAGATGCTAACCTAGTCTGCCTCTTTCCAGTGGGACCCGAAGAGTTCCCCATGATGCCCCTGGGCCTGGAGTAAGTGTCCCTGGTGCCCAGTCCTCTCCTCCTTTCTCCTAGCATTGAGACGCTGCCCAGAGTGGACAAGCTGCCTCCCCAGGCCCAGCCACCTAACCTGAGCAGCCTGGACCCCCTCCAGGCCAGGCCAGCCTCAAGACTGAGATGCTGCTGCAGGAGGGAAGCTCCCCTGAGCCCACGGCTGTGCACCTGTGTCCAAGAACCCCAGGGGCTCCAGTTCTGAACCTCCTACCACCAGCTCAGGACCCCTCACTGGCCCGACTGCCCCCACAGCATTGGAATTCCCACCCCATCCTCCCGGTGAACCAGGAGGGTGCAGGCAGGTGGCCCCCGGACATGGACTTGAAACCAGAACACTGGGTCCTGTTCTGTTAGCACCTGCCTGCCACCCCAGAGGACACAAAATAGCCCAGGCCCTGGAGTCCCCCTGGGACTCCTGTCATAGGGTCTACCCAGCTCACTAAAGATGATGCTGTAGGGCCCAGGACACCATTCCCTGGGCTCCATTCACTGCAGCTCATGTCCCTTGCTGGGCAGTGACTGGCACAGCCAGGACAGAGCCAGGGCAGCATGGAGTCAGCTGCCCCAAGGCCCTGCACATGCCTGGGATCCTCTGACCTCTGTGTCCACAGGGAAGCTGAATGCTCACAGGCCTCTGGAGCAGAGTGTGCTGGTGAGTGTAGGGGCCCTGAGGCTCTGGCCAGCAGGCACCATGCCCTGCCCCCTCACCCTGTCCTTCCTGGAGGGCAGCACCCCTGACACAGGACACAAGTCCCTGACCCAGAGGAACCTGGGCTGGCCTGGCCCTGGGCTCTGTGGGAGCAGAGATGACTTGAGCCCCACAAGGGCCAGAATGAAGACTGATGGGATTGAGCTCCCCATGGCCCTGGCCAGTCCTGGATTCTACCCCAAGGTTGGGTGAGCCCTCTCAGAGCAGTGTGTGGCCACGTGGGACCTGGGCATACCCTACAGATCCAGGTCTCTGACCTAGGGCAGAGCTGGGAATAACAGGACATCCGCAGCTAAGGGGTAGCAGGGGCAGGCTGGTGGGCCCCACCCTCACTTATACTAGGCGACAGGCTCCTCCACATGCTGGATCTCGAGCAGTCACCTGGCACCAATGGGCCAGAGGCTGGGGTCCAGCAGACATGCTGGGACCCACCCTGGGAACCCAAAAGCTGCAGGTCCAGGTCAGGTCTGCTGTCCTCAAAATTGCATCTCATGGCCCAACCTCAGAAAATGTGCCCCCACCCGGAGTCAGCACAGGCTCCAAGGTGGGGGACTCTAGCACCCACACCCCCATGTGATTTTGGCTTTCCCCTAAAGGATAGGAAGGTCTCCCTCCCCAGGGGAAGGCACGCACCCTCGGCTCTGAGCCCCTTTTTGCTGTTGAAAGTTCAATAAACTGCTGTTGTGTTAAAATGCATGGCCAGCCTGTGTCTGCAGCTCCCAGAGCTCTGTGCAAGCAGTGCCAGACAGACCCCAGAAAGGAAGACGGTGGCACACCCCTGGCCCCCTAACCAGCCTCTGCAGGGGGGCCACCAGGCAGACAAAGCTGACTGACGTTCCCACATGCCTTCCAATGTCGGCCAGACATCAGGGTCAGGACTGTCAAAGAATTTACTGTGACTCAGCCTGTGTCCCACGGGCCAGCATGAGGGTGGGAGGAGAGTGACAGCCAGGGGGCCGGTGGCATCAGTTCACAACAGTCTGTGCAAAGCATCCTGGGAGGTCTGTGTTCCCTCTGTCCAGGGAGGCTGGGCTGGCAGGGCTCCAGGCGCTTCCTTCCTTCCTCATCCCATGTTTGTGCTCCTGGGGCACAGAGGGTCAGTGGGGCTGTCAGGGTGGCCCTGGAAGGGACGTCAGGACAGCAGGCACCTGCAGCTCATGCAAGCCTGGGCCACCCTCTTCGGGCAGGCTCAGCTTTCACACTTTGTGCTACCAGATCTCTCACACCAGCGTGTGGAAGGCATCTTCCACGCCCTGGAAAGTAGGGGCTGTGTGAGAGTGGGGCTCAGCCTGGGGGCCTGGCCATGGAGGGGATCAAGGGACCCCAGCCCCTTCCGCACTCCCTCCCCTCCCCGACTCCCACACTCAGGCCGCCCCAGGGCTACCCCCATCAGGCAGCTTGCTCCTCAGGAGCTCCCCCACATGGCGGCCCGAGGTCTGGATCCCAGCTTGAGAGGCATTGAGGAAAAGAGAAGCAGCTGATGCTCAGCTGGGACCAACTGCCAGACACTTGAATGTGGCCAAGCTGGACCTTCAAACTCAGCTGACTGTCTAGTGGAAAGTCACTGCTTGAGCGAGCCCAGGCTCGACCAGTAGAACCCAACTAGCTACCCAATGCCAGCCCCAGAAATGATAAATGTTGGTTTCAAGCCATTTCAGGGCTGTCATCAATAGGATGAGGATCAGATAGCTGCACGGCAATAGATACACACACCCCAAAACGAACAAATGTTGGAATCTCCCTGCATGTTGTCAAACAGCAACAGAATGGTTAAATACACGATGCTCTAGTCACACAATAGAATAGATTGACGATACTATAAACCATGACTGCAGAGAGGTGTTGGAGGAGGCATGGGAATGGCTTGCTGGGTTCCGACAATTAGTGAGGAGCAGTAGGAAACATTTTACAGAGGGTGGGCTCTCTCTTAGGAAAGGACACTAGATCCTTTCGAAGGCTGCAGATGGTGAAATCTGTCCTTCTCTCTTTCAACTTCTGTTTTTCCCCTACTTTGTTCTTCATAATTCTATTTCAGCCCCCTCCCTTCATCCAAGCCAATGACCATACAGGCTTTTTTACGACTTTGGGTCCTAAAAGGAGGCAGAGCTTTGGCTACGGGTTTCAGGAATGATGATTGCCTAGATTTATGCTGATCCACCTAACTCATGCCTTCACAACTCTTCTCTCCTTGCAGAACAAGGGGGAACACAGGTCTTACAATGAAAGAAGCCCACTCCCACGCGGACAGGACCAATCACTTATAGACAACGTCATCTGGGCAAAGTAGTGAAAGCAGGCTGGATAAAGAATAGGTTGTAGGTTAGACATATTCCAGTTTGATTTTTTTTTCTGAAGCAAACACTTATCTTTGATGCCATGTTTTGTTTTTTTATCCATTTATTATTTTTTAAATATTTTATTTTTATGTAATCTCTATACCCAATGTGGGGCTCAAACTTACAACTCCGAGATCAAAAGTTGTATGCTTCGCTGGCCGAGCCAGCCACGTGCCCCAATGCCATGTTTTATATATCTTTGCTTGCTTGCCTATCTCTGCATCCAACTGGAACATTAAATCCATGAGAGGAGAGCTTTAGCTACCTCCAAATCATAGAACATTCTTGCTATATCCCAATCCTAGAACGATGTTTGCCATTGAATAGCACTTTAAATAAATCATCAGTTAAATGAATACCAGTAAAGGAAATTGTCAGCTTTTAACATGTGGGGGCTCCGCTCTCTGGGCTCCTAGGGAAGCTATGCTTTCTTTAATAGTTATTAAGGTCCAAACAACTCCACAAAACCTCAAAGTGTGGGCTCAATTTCTGCCCTAAACACATGCTGCATGTTTGGTTCAATTAATGTATAAGTATCAAAGGGAGGCTGGCCAGCTCAGTGTGGTTGGTAAGAACATGCAACTCTTGATCTTGGGGTAGTGATTACAGAATAATAAAGTCTTCAGAAAAAGAGCAATCAGTTATTTGTGGGAGACATAGCCCCGAATCCCACAGGGGCCAGGGAGCCAGTTTATGGGTCTACGCACAGTATCATAAGCAACAGAGCACAAAATTGGAACTTTTAGAAGTCTGCTAGAGTGGGGGACATCCTGGGCTTAACGGTGCTCAGGTGGCAAAGTGGGGGGCAGCCCCAAGAGCGACAGGGTGGGCTCAGGTGGGCTTATCACAAGGATGGTGGTGCCAACTGTTCCTAGGCATGGGAGCAGGGAAACTGGCTGAGAGCCGCGGGTCTAGGGGCCAGCTTTCTGTTCTCATGACTGCAAACCCCAGCACAGTCATGAGACTGCTTTCCTGGGATGGGCCAGCAAAGGGCAAAAGTGGGAGGAGACCCTCCCCAGGAAGAAGAGCACAGATCTCCACCATGGGAGTCTCTAAAATTTGGAGTTTTGAAACTCAGTCACTTGCCTGAGATAAAAAAGCTCGGACACAGGCAGGGTGAACACAGGGCAGAAACTGCGGAGACAGGAGTGCTTGATGGCTCTTCTGTGAAGGCTCCCTGCAGACTGGGGAGCGGAACATTCAGCTCCAGGGCCAGGGAACCCAGTGGGTCCATATTCATCCTGCCCATCAGTGCTGAAAGTCTTCAGGGAGAGAAAGAGTGCTGCCTGACAATCAGCACAACAGGCCCCTCACCCAGAAGACTGGCACAAACAACTCCCTCCCACCAAGTTTACAGATCACAGAGGGCTGCAAAGATTCAGCTCTAGGGAGAAAGTTGAATCAGGCTTCCTTTGTACATTGTTCTTTATTATTTTTTCATTTATTTTCTTCAGTTCATTTTTCTTAATTTTTAAATTTTAATTTATATATATACTTTATATATTTTTATTTTTGTTTACTTTCATTGTACTTTTTTCTTTCTTATTTCGGGATCTAGATTCTTTTATTTTTTATTTATTTATTTATTTATTTATTTATTTATTTATTTATTTTATTTATTTATTCATGAGAGACGCACACACAGAGAGAGGCACAGACACAGGCAGAGGGAGAAGGAGGCTCCATGCAGGGAGTCCCATGTGAGACTGGATCCCGGGATTCCAGGATCACGCCCTGGGCTGAAGGCAGGTGCTAAACCGCTGAGCCACCCAAGCATCCCTGGGATCTAGATTCTTTTAAAAAGCAGGCCAAAACACACCCAGGATCTTGTTTGTTTGTTTGTTTGTTTGTTTGTTTGTTTGTTTTGGGGGGGGCTTGTTATTGTTATTGTAGTTTCTCTTATTTTTTCTTTTTCTTTCTTCTTTCTTTTCTCGACAAAATAATGAGATGGAGAAATTCATCCCCCCAAAAGAACATGAGACAGTACTCACAGCTAGGGAGTTAATCAATACAGATATAAGTAAGATGTCTGAACTAGAATTTAAAACAATGATTATAAGGATAGTAGCTGGGCTGGAAAAAAGCACAGAAGACACTAGAGAATCCCTTACTGTAGAGATAAAAGAACTAAAATTTAGTCAGGCCAACATTAAAAGTGTTATAACTGAGATGTAGTCCCAAGTGGAAGCCATAAAAACAAGAAAGGTAATGGACCAGAGAGGCAGACTTAGGGAAATTGGTGACTTATTAAAGCAATAACACTCATATCAAAGGAGTCCTAGAAGATGAAGAGCGAGAAAAAGGGGCAGAAGATTTATTTGAACAAATTATGAAACTTCTCTAACCTGAGAAAGGACACAGACACTGAAACCAAGAGCACAGGGAACTCCCACTAAATTCAACAAAAGCCAACCATTGCCAAGACACATCACAGTCAAATTCACAAATACAAAGAGTCCTGAAAGTGGGGGTGGGGGGCAGGGGGGAAGTCCTTAACTATAAGGGAAGATGGATCCCGCTCACAGCAGATCTGTCCACAGAAGCTTGCAGGCCACAAAGCAGTGAAAAGAAATATTCAATATGCTGAATGGGAAAAATATGCAGCCAAGAATTCTTTATCCAGTAAGATAGTCATTCAGAATAGAAGGAGAGATAAAGAGTTTCCAGACAGAAAAAAATTAAAAAGTTCATGACCACTAAACCAGTCTGGCAAGAAATGTTAAGGGCATTCTTAGTGGAGAAAAAAAGAGACCAAATGCAACAAAGACTAGAAAGGACCAGAGAATATCACCAGAAACACCTACTAGTAACACAAAGTCACTAAATTCATATCTTTCAATAATCACTCTGAATGTAGATGGACTAAGTGCTCCAATCAAAAGATATAGAGTATCAAAATTGATTAAAAAACAAGATCCATCTATATGCTGCCTACTTAGACTCATTTTAGACCTACAGACACCTGCAGATTTAAAGTCAGGGGATGGAAAATCATATATCATGCCAACAGACATCAAAAGAAAGCTGGAGGAGTCATGTTTATATCAGACAAACTAGATTTGAAACCGAAGACTATAACAAGAGATGAATAAGGGCATTATTTCATAATTAAGAAGACTATCCATCAAGAAGATCAAACAATTGTAAATATTTATACCCCCAACATGAGAGTATCTAAATATATGAACCAATTAACAACAAACATATAGAAATTCATTGATAATAATGCAATGATAGGGGATTTTAACATCCACTTACAGCAATGGACAGATCATCTAAGCAGAAATTCAACAGGGGAACAATGGCTTTGACATACTGGACCAGAGGGACTCAACAGATATATTCAGAACATTTCATCCTAAAGCAACAGAATACACATTCCTTTCAAGTGCACATGGGATATTCTTCAGAAAAGATCACACAATGGGCCACAAATCAGCCCTCAACAGGTACAAGAAGATTGAGTTCATATCATGTACATTTTCAGACCATGACACTATGAAACTTAAAGTCAACCACAAGAAAAAAATTTGGAAAGACCACAAATACATGAAGATTAAAGAACATCCTACTAGAGAATGAATTGGACAAACAGGAAATTAAAGAAGAAATTTAAAAAATATATGGAAACAAATGAAAATGAAAACATATTTATCCAAACTTCTGGGATGCAGCAAAGGCAGTCCTAAGAGGGAAGTACATAGTGATACAAGCATACTTCAAGAAACAAGGAAAGTCTCAAATACACAACCTAACATTACACCTAAAGGAGCTAGAAAAGAAACAGCAAATAAAGCCTAAAGTCTGCAGAAGACAGGAAAACAAAGACTAGAGCAGAGATAGACAATAGAGAAACAACAACAAAACAGTAGAATGGAATAATGAAACAAAGAGCTGGTTCTTCAAAATAATTAATACAATTGATCAACCCACAGCCAGGCTTATCAAAAAGAAAAGAAAAAGGACCTAAATAAATAAAATCACAAATGAAAGAGGAGAAATCACGATCAACATCACAAAAATAAAACAATTATAAAAGAATACTATGAAAAATTGGATGCCAACAAATCAGGAGACATGAAAGAAATAGATGAATCCCTAGAAATGTACAAACTACCAAAACTGAAACAGGAAGAAATAGAAAATGTGAACAGATCCATAACTAGCAAAGGAATTGAATCAGCAGGGGCAGCCCAGGTGGCTCAGTGGTTTAGCACCACCTTTGGCCCAGGGTGTGATCCTGAAGGCTCCGGGATCGAGTCCCATATTGGGCTCCCTGCTTGGAGCCTGCTTCTCCCTCTGCCTGTGTCTCTGCCTCTCTCTCTCTCTGTGTGTCTCTCATGAATAAATAAATAAAATCGTTTTTAAAAATTGAATCAGCAATCAAAACTCTCCCAACAGGGATGCCCGGGTGGCTCAGTAGTTGAGCCTTTGGCCTCAGCCTCAGCCTTTGGCTCAGGTCAAGATCCTAGAGTCCTGGGATCAAGTCCCACATCAGGCTCCCTACAGGGAGCCTACCTCTACCTCTCCTTATATATCTGCCTCTCTCTGTGTGTCTCTCATGAATAAACAAATAAAAAATCTCTAAAACAAAACAAAGCACAAACTCTCCCAACAAATAAAAGTCCAGGGCCAGAAGGCTTCCGAGGGAAATTCTACCAAACATTTAAAGAAGAGTTAGGGGATCCCTGGGTGGCGCAGCGGTTTGGCGCCTGCCTTTGGCCCAGGGCGCGATCCTGGAGACCCGGGATCGAATCCCACGTCGGGCTCCCGGTGCATGGAGCCTGCTTCTCCCTCTGCCTTTGTCTCTGCTCGCCCCTCTCTCTCTCTCTCTCTGTGACTATCATAAATTAAAAAAAAATAAATAAATAAAGAAGAGTTAGTAGTTACTCTTCTCAAATCTTTCCAAAAAAACTTCCAGACTAGTTCTCTAAGGCCAGCGTTACCTTGATCCCAAAACTGGACAGAGACCCTAGTAAGAAGGCGAATTACAGACCAATACTCCTGGTGAAAATAGATGCAAAAATTCTCAGTGAAATACTACCAAGTCAAATTCAGAAGTACGTTAAAAGAATTATTGACTACATCAAGTGGGATTTATTCCTGGGCTGCAAGGATGGTTCAACATTCACAAATCAATCAAAGTGATACACCACGTTAAGAAAAGAAAGGATAAGAACCATATGATCTGTCAATAGATGCAGAAAAGGTATTTGATAAAATACAGCATCCTTTCTTGATTAAAAAAAAAAAAAAAAAAACCTCTCATCAAGGCAGGAATAGAAGGAACATACCTTAGCATCATAAAGGCCATATACCAAAGACCTACAGCTAATATGCTCAGCGGGGGAAAACTGAGAGTCTTCCCCATATAGTCAGGAACAAGACAAGGATGTCTACTCTCACCATTCCTATTTAACATAGTACTGGAAGTCTCGGCCTCAGTAATCAGACAACAAAAAGAAATAAAAGAGATCCTAATCATCAAAGGAAGAAGTCAAACTTTCACTATTTGCAGACATGATACTCTCTATATAAAACCCAAAAGACTCCATCAAAAATTGCTAGAAGTCAAAGATGAATTTGGAAAAGGCAGGATATAAAATCATTGGGCAGAAATCTATTGCATTTCTATATACCAATAACAAAGCAGCAGAAAAAGAAATAAAGGAATCGATCCCATTTGCAATCACACCAAAAACTGGAAGGTACCTAGAAATAATCCTAACTATAGAGATAAAAGATTTGTACTCTGAAAACTACATAACACTTACAAAAAAATGTACAAAGAGCACAAAGAAGTGGAAAAGCATTCCACGCTCATTGATTGGAAGAACAAACATTGTTAAAATATCTATACTATCCAAAAAAATCTATACATTTAATAAAATCCCTACCAAAATACCACCGGCATTTTTCACACAGCTGGAACAAATGACCCTAAAATTTATACAGAACAACAACAACAACAACAACAACAAAACCTAAATAGCCAAAGGAATGTTGAAAAAGAAAACCAAAGCTGGAGGCATAACAATTCTGGACTTCCGGTTATATTACAAAGCTGTAGTCATCAAGACAGTAAGGTACTGGCACAAAAATTGACACATAGATCAATGGTAAAGAATAGAGAACCCAGAAGCTCAACTCTATGATCAACTAATCTTCAACATAGCAGAAAGAATATGCAATGGAAAAAATAGAGTCTCTGCAGCAAATGATGTTGGGAAAATCAGGCAGGCACATGCAGAAGAATGGAACTTGACCCCTCTTTTATACCACACACACAAATAAATTTAAAATGTATAAAAGACCTAAATGTGATACAAGAACACATCAAAATCATAGAGAAGAACACAGGCTGAAACCCCTTGACTTTGGCCATAGCAACTTCTTATTAGACACATTGCTGGAGCCAAGGGAAACAAAATAAAAAATGAACTACTGGAACTTCAAGTTAAAAATCTTCTGCATACTGATGGAAACAATCACCAAAACTAAAAGGCAGCCTATGGAATCTGAGAAGATATTTGCAAATGAGTATCTGATAAAGGGTTAGTACCCAAAACGTCCTGCACAGTAAAGGAAACAACCAAAACTAAAAGGCAACATACAAAATGAGAGAAGATATCTGTAAACTGGCATGTCCAACAAAGAGTTAGTATCCAAAATATGTAAAGCAAATATAAATCTCAATATCCCAAGCATGAATTATCCAATTGAAAATGGGCATGAGGGATCCCTGGGTGGCGCAGCGGTTTGGCGCCTGCCTTTGGCCCAGGGCGCGATCCTGGAGACCCGGGATCGAATCCCACATCGGGCCCCCTGTGCATGGAGCCTGCTTCTCCCTCTGCCTATGTCTCTGCCTCTCTATTTCTCTCTCTGTGACTATCATAAATAAATAAAAATTAAAAAAAAAAAAGAAAGAAAATGGGCATGAATGGATATTGTCTCTAAGAAGACATCCAGATGGGGATCCCTGGGTGGTGCAGCGGTTTGGTGCCTGCCTTTGGCCCAGGGCGCGATCCTGGAGATCTGGGATCGAATCCCACGTCGGGCTCCCAGTGCATGGAGCCTGCTTGTGTCTCTGCCTCTCTCTCTCTCTCATTGTGTGCCTATCATAAATAAATAAAAAATTAAAAAAAAAAAGAAGACATCCAGATGGCCAACAGACATGTGGAACTACTCAATATCATTCATCATCAAGGAAATGCAAATTGAAACCACAATGAGATATAACCTCATACCTGTCATAATGGCTAAAATTAACAACAGGTATTGGTGAGGATGTGAAGAAAGGGGAGCCCTTTTGCACTGTTAGTAGGAATGTAAAGATGTGTAGTTACTGTGGGAAACAGTAAGGAGATTCCTCAAAAAGGTAAAAATAGAACTACCCTATAATCCAGAAATTGCACAACTAGGTATTTACCCAAAGGATACAAAAATAGAGATTTGAGGGGGTACATGCATCCCAATGTTTATAGCAGTGCTATCAACAATAACCAAACTCTGAAAATAGCTCAGATGTTCATTGGCAGATGAATAGATAAAGATGTTGTGGAAAATATACACACTGGAATATTACTCAGTCATCAGAAAGGATGAAACGATGCCATTTACAAAGACATGGAAGCTAAAAGGAATTCTACTAACTGAAATAAGTCAGCCAGAGAAAGACAAATACCATACAATTTCATTCATATGTGGATTTTACGAAACAAAACAAACTGGCAGGGATGCCTGGGTGGCTCAGTGGTTGGGCATCTGCCTTCCACTCAGGGTGTGATCCAGGGATCCAGAATCAAGTCCCACACTGGGCTCCCTGCATAGAGCCTGCTTCTCCCTCTGCCTGTGTCTCTGCCAATCTCTCTCTCTCTCTCTCTCCTCTCTCTCTCTCTCTCACTGTGTCTGTCATGAATAAATAAATAAATCTTAAAAAAAAAACTGGCAAAGTGTGGTGAACAACTTTGCAAACCAGGAAAAACACTCTTAACTATAGAGAATAAACTAATAAATGCTAGAGGACGGTGAGGGGAGGATGGAGAAACAGGGGATGGGGATGAAGGAGGGCACCCAGTGATGAGTACCAGGAGTTATATCCAAGTGTTGAATCACTATATTATACACCTGAAACTAGTATTATACTAGTATTATATATAACTAGTATTCCTGTTAACAAACAGGAATTTAAATAAAAGTTTTAAAATAACAATTGTTAGTATTCATGAAACAGGTGCACACACAGAGACAGAAAGGAAATTGAATACCCATATAAAGAGTATTTAAAGCCACAAATCCCCTTCTTATCTCAGCTCAAGAAATGGCTGCCATGTCTATTCTCACCCCAGCAGAAGCCTGGAGCTTGCTTCTCTGGAGAGAACTCTGAACTGATGGATGCCAGGCACATAACCTAATCCAAAACATAACTATAATGCTTAAAACTAACCTGGTGAAGATACTGGGAGTCCCAGGGGCCAGACCCAACCTCCAACTATACACAGAAATAACCCTAACCTTAATCTTAATCCTAACCTTAACCTAAGCCTAAAACTAGACCTATTACTAACCAAAAACCTAACACTAACCCCTAGTCCCCAATACTTAAAACCTAACCCTGCTGAGTGAAGTAAGTTAGTCGGAGAAGGACAAACATTATATGTTCTCATTCATTTGGGGAATATAAATAATAGTGAAAGGGAATATAAGGGAAGGGAGAAGAAATGTGTGGGGAATATCAGAAAGGGAGACAGAACGTAAAGACTGCTAACTCTGGGAAACGAACTAGGGGTGGTAGAAGGGGAGGAGGGCGGGGGGTGGGAGTGAATGGGTGACAGGCACTGGGGGTTATTCTGTATGTTGGTAAATTGAACACCAATAAAAAATAAATTAAAAAAAAAAACCTAACCCTAACTCCAACCCTAACCCTAACCCCAACCCTAACCTTAACCCCAACCCTAACCTTAACCCCAACCCCAAGCCCAACCCCATCCCTAACACTAACCCACCATTTGCTTCGATGTGGATATAACAGAAGGTATTATGCTGAGTGAAATAAGTCAATGAGAGAAGGATAATCATTGTGTGGTTTCACTAATACGTGGAATATAAGAAATAGTGAAAGGGATTATAAGGGAAAGGAAGGGAACTGAGTGGGGAAAAATTAGAGAGGGAGATAAACCATGAGGGACTCCTAACTCTGAGAAACAAAGGGTTGCGGAAGGAGAGGTAGGTAGGGGGATGGGGTAACTGGGTGACAGGCACTGAGGAGGGCACTTGATGGGATGAACGCTGGGTGTTATACTATATGTTGGCCTGTTGAATTTAAATTTTTAAAAATGTAAAAAAAATTAATTAATTAATTAAAAAAACAAAGTGGCATTTGTTTAGCGTCCCATTTAAAAAATAAAAATAAATAAATAAAATAAAATATAATAAAATGCATTACCACCGTAGAACAATGTGCAGCAGCAGTACCCAGTGTTGAAAAGAGGTCATGAGTAATAGGGAAAACAGTTTTATGTTGAAACCCACCCCTCTCCTGCCCTCTACTGGTATGTTTAGACTATTAAGTCATTGTTCAACTTTTATTTTCAAATAAGTAGTATTATTAAACTGAAGTTGTAAGTTTTTTTTTTTTAAGGATTTTATTTATTGATTCATGAAAGACACAGAGAGAGGGGGTGGGAGGCAGAGACATAGGCAGAGGGAGAAGCAGGCTCCATGCAGGGAGTCGGATGTAGGACTCGATTCCGGAACTCCAGGATCATGCCGTGGGCCAAAGGCTGTGCTAAACTGCTGAACCACCCAGGCATCCCTGAAGTTGTAAGTTAAAGGCAGTATCATAATATCTGCTGATGTGGACAGTTTTATCTGTATGTTACTTATTTGGGAACTTTATATGGGTAGGGCTTCAGAGTAGTGTTCCAAGACAGCTTACAGAGCAATTTGCAAACTTATGGTTGCCCTCTCAAATCCATTGTAGCAGTTGCAAGTGGTTGTGTGGATATTGGATGTTTAATCTTTACCATTTGCTTTGTATTGACAATATTTTTCATTTTTAGTGTTAACTCATGCACTATTTTAGGAATAATGCAAATCAAGCCTTCATTCAGTGATGAGAATAGCAGTATAATAGGAATTTGCTGAATGTGCTTTAAAGGATTAATTGCTTTTTTCTTTTTTAGCATCTCATAGACTTTGCATGACACGGTACACTCCTAATTATGCATTCTTTAGTTTCCAAATCCTAACCTAAGACATTCTATATTAACTGATTGGTAACCTGAGAAAGAGCTTTCTCTGCCTGTTTCTCCCCTCACTCAATTTTTTTGGGCAAATTATGGGAAAATCAATGCAATTTCTCACTTCTCTGGATGAAGCAAAGTTTGTTTGGAGGGCACAACCAAATTTCAGGACTATATAGAACGGCTATTAAGAATATTTAGAAAATCCAAATTGATGAAAATTACTCCATAACAAATCATAAATCTCGTTCATTAATAATATGTGCTTAATTTTGAACTTACTTTTGAGAAAACAGTTCAAATAGGTTCTTTTAAGATTATTTTAATCAGGGATCCCTGGGTGGCGCAGCGGTTTGGCCCCTGCCTTTGGCCCAGGGCGCGATCCTGGAGACCTGGGATCGAATCCCACATCGGGCTCCCGGTGCATGGAGCCTGCTTCTCCCTCTGCCTGTGTCTCTGCCTCTCTCTCTCTCTCTGTGACTATCATGAATAAATAAATAAAATCTTAAAAAAAAAAAAGATTATTTTAATCAGCTCAGAAGCAAGAACCTACTTAGCTAATGAAAGTTGAGATACTTTCATAAAAGCAAGAAATTCTTGAGAGCATTTTTTTTCTTTAAAAATGGGACAATGTTAATGTCAAGATGTTTATGCAAGAATAAAATTTTTAAATCTTTGACTTTTGTAGAATTCCCACTGTCAAATTCCCATGGACTTGTGTGAGAAAAGCTATCCTTTGCTTGAATTTTGATGGAAGAGCTTAACTTTTCAAAGGATATGAAAAATTCATTGGGAAGTGTAATGTGTTCATTTCAAAGGCTCTCAGTTATCTGAGCTGAAGGTACTGTTCTCACTCTGGCCAGATGACTGAGAGTGTTCTGTACATGAATCACGCAATATTTTCAATCAGGACATCACTTAGTTACAAGTGTTGTATGTATAGAGTTTTGTTTTGGGAATTTTTTTTTTTGCCTAAATAAATGTTATAAATTTAATGTAAAGTGTGTCTTGTTTACTTTATTTCTAGGCATTTGCTTTAAATTTAATGCAAGATTTAGATTCCTTGGTTATTCACTTGTAACAATTGCTTACCAGTGGTTTTACTGCAGAAGTTTCCAATCCTGGAACTCCATTGATTTCATTAAATGCCTGTGGTAGGTACTATTAAAGTGTTGGAATTTATATAATTTATAAGTCCCTCAAGGGGGAGTTTTGTGGAGTTTTATGGAGAAGAAGAAATATTAAGCATATAAATATTAGTTAACATTGTATCACAGGCCAGTCCAAAGTGCTTGTTACAGAGCCACAGAGATCAACTTAATCCAAAGTAGGTACCCATTACACAGCCCAACAAGACTTCCTAGAGAACATAATATCTGGGTTGATGTCCATTCACACAACTATTGAGGTAATTAACTGATATTATACATATTAAGTGCATGTGATGAAGCAGATTACCAAACAACAGAGCATAAGAACCCCATAGCCAGGAAGAATCCTTAGTTATTTTAGTTTTAGAAACTCATTTTTTAGTTGAAGAAACTTATTCTTAGATAAAATGAGCTTGCTTGTCACACAGTAAGTCAGTGACGGACACTGTGCTATAGTTCTTATTTTCAGACTTCCAATCCAGTGGGCCTCTCTTCCCCACCATATTGTTACATAATACCATGAGATTTCTTAGATCTTAGGCATTATGTAGTTAAGCATCAAATGAATGATTCAGAAAAGATTGTACACCAAATGGTCAGAAAAGTGGAGATTGTCCTGAGGAAGTGTTCTAAGGCAGCATTAGTGTTTAAATTCTATAGAATTGTTAATGAATGACCACTACAAATAGTATTGCTTCACTAATACACAGACGTGAGGTTAGCTGTGTTAGGGTGACAGGGTTTGTTTGTTTTTAAATTTTACTATAATTTTCATAATAAGGGATCCCTGGGTGGCGCAGCGGTTTGGCGCCTGCCTTTGGCCCAGGGCGCGATCCTGGAGACCCGGGATCGAATCCCACGTCGGGCTCCCTGCATGGAGCCCGCTTCTCCCTCTGCCTGTGTCTCTGCACCTCTCTCTCTCTCTCTGTGACTATCATAAATAAATAAAAATTAAAAAAAATTAAAAAAAATAATTTTCATAATAATTACTAGTTTCATTAACTTGTTATCTGTCCAATAATTCACTCAATAGTGACATGGTATTACTATGAGCCATACATACTGAGGAACATAAATACTTTTGGCTAATACCTAACCAAATAAGTTGATAAGCTGTGTAGTCTATAGCCAACACCAAAAATGTAAAAGCCCTCCTCCATTCTTCCCCCTCCCTCCTTTGTCACAGTTTTTATTATGTAAATTGACCCAATCTCTCTTGACAAAATTCTTCCTTTCCTCCTCATTACCCATCCATCTCCTCTTCTCCATTCTTAATCTGCATTTTAGGAGTCCAGTGAATTGATCTGACTAACTGCATAACTCCTCGAATTGAGAAGAGGGGATAAAGGTAGAAACTGTGAGCACTCACATTAATCCTTTTTTCCTGATAATTTTAGATTCCAATGCACTCTCAAAATTCAGCCTCTACACAGGCTCCTGCCTATGAAAGAGCAAGTCATAGAGTAGGAGTACCCACAGCAAGCTCTTAGTTTTCAGAAGTAAGTCTTTTGAACATATTTGGGGGAAATGACACTTGTAGTCAGATGCTGCAAATGAAAGGTTTATTCCCATACATTCAGTAGGACAGCTGTTTAAAATCATCTTGTGGGGCGCCTGAGTGGCTCAGCTGGTTGAGCGTCTGACTCTTGGTTTTGGCTCAGGTCATGATCTCACGAGTCATGGGATCCAACTCCACATTGGACTATGAACTTGGCAAGCCATCTGCTATGGATTCTCCCTCCAGCTCTCTCAAATAAATAAAAAATCTTAAAAAAAAAATCATGGTGGCACCTGGGTGGCTCAGTGGTTGAGCATCTGCATTTGGCCCAAGTCACACATCAGGCTCCTCACAGGAGCCTGTGTCTCTGCCTCTCTCTGTCACTCATAAATAAATAAATAAACTCTTTAAAAAAATAATAAAGTTTTTGAAGAAATTTGACTATGCTTTAAAGAGATCTTGAAAACAGTTTTCTAATTTCATTTCAGAAGTTTAATTTCTTTCAACTTCTTAATTTTTCTGCATCTGCACTATCTTTCTTCTACCTTTTCTTCAGAGTTTGCAGGAAGAGGGTGGGGTCTGTTAGTGAAAGCTCTATAGAGGAAGTGACATCTAAGTAAGGATCAATAGGAATTTAGTAGGGGGCAATAGAGTGGACAACAATGAGTGTGCAAAAGTCAAAAGTACATTTCTGGAAGTGAAGCAACTTCAGTACGAAATGGCCAAATGAAAGGTTATAGTGAGAGTACTCACGGTTTAAACTAGAGAGGTAACCAGGAGCCAGCTCATGAAGGGCCATTGAAAGCCATCCTAAGAAGTTTGGGTTCCATTCTGAGGACAATGGGAACATGGAAATGGGAAGAAAGGTGGTCAGATTTGTGTTTTAGGGAGAGCACTCACTGAAGAATTAGAAGGGATGAGTCTAGTAACAGGTCAATTAGGACCATGGACTGAATCTTCAAAAACTGTCAAACTGAAGTGCAAAACTGACAAATAGGTGGAGGATAAGCATAGAAGAAATTAAGAGAGAAAGGGATAGTAGAACCAATTATCAAAAACTTCTCCTTCCCTAAATAGATACAACCTTGTCTCTGATTTCAGAGAAACTTTCCTCTAGAGGTACAATTCATTTTTTCCAGGTAGCCACGTATTTTTTCAACAAATATTATTGACCCCTTCGAAAAGTTAGTCATTGTTTTAGGCCTGGGGATACAACAAAATAAAGTCTTTGTCCTCATAAAGCTTACTTCTTTTTTTCCTTAGAGAGAAGCAGCCAGAAAATTAAAAGAAAGAAATAAAATAAATAGCATAACAAATAATGGAAGCAGAGGAAGAGAGACAAGCAGTATGAGGTGGCATGGCAATGATTATGTGGATTGCTATTTAATGTATCACAGCCAGGGAAGTCCTTATTGATAAGGCAGTATTTGAGCAAAAACCTGAAGGAGGTAAGAGAGCCATCCATGAGAATAACAAGGAGTCCAACAGTGCTGGGGTGGAAAGGCATGAAGAGAACAGACTATGTAGAATCTTACAGAACACCATCCTTAAGAATTTTTAAATTCTTTTTCTTTTTTTAAGATTTTATTTATTTATTCATGAGAGATACAGGGAGAGAGAGAGAGAGGCAGAGAGAGAAGCAGGCTCCATGCAGGGAGCCCGATGCGGGTCTCCAGGATCATGCCCTGGGTTGAAGGCGGCGCTAAACCGCTGAGCCACCCTGGCTGCCCAGAATTTTTAAATTCTTAGTGAGATAGTAAGTTATCAGAGAGTTTTGTACAGAAGGGTGACATGGCCATCAGCTTGTTTATTTATTATTTAAATTCAATTTAAAAAAATATATATACATTTATTTATATATTTGAGAGAGGGAGCATGAGTGAAGGGAGGGGCAGAGGAAAAGGGAGAAGCAGATTCCCCGCTGAGAAGGGAGCCCAATCCCCAGCTGGGTCCCAGGACCTTGGGATCAGGACGTGAGACCAAGCCAAACACTTTAACCAACTGAGCCACCCATGTGCCCCAATTTTTAAGTTTTTTTTAAAGCCATCTCTGCATCCAACATAGGGCTGGAACTTTAAACCAAAATCAAGGGTCATACGCTGCACTGACTGAGCCAGCCAGGCACCTCTCAGCTTGTTTATATGCTGGTGGCAATGATTCAAGAAAGCGGGGGAAAATGCGGGAGAAAGAAAGGATGGTGCTGGATAATGCCTTTGAGTAAGCAAGAGGGTATGGGATCTGGTGGACAAGTGCAAGTCGAGGAGCTGGCCTTAGGTAAAAGCAAAATTGTTGGTGGTAAGGCAAAAACAGCCCATACAGATTGGTGGGTAGATGTGATGGTGAGAGCTTGGGATTTTTTTTTTTCTTTCTTTTTTTCTTTTTTAGTAAAACAGGCAGCAGAGAATATGGTTGGAGGAGGAGGTGTTGGAAGTTTGAGGATAGAGAAGAAGTTATAAAATAGTCCACTGGGAAAAAACCCAAAACTTGACTGGACTCGGAGTTAGAAAACTGGATTTTGACTCCCAGGTTTTCCACTCACCAGGTGTATACAATTTAACTTATCTATTCAACCTCTCAGGTGTTCAGTTTCTCTGTGGGTAAAATGGAGATACCTACTGATAAGGATTATTTTATTATTATTATTTGGTAGAGGATTAAAGAATAAATGTGAAAGGAAAGCATTTTGCAAAGTATTTGTACTTGAAAAACAACTTTAATTTTTAAATCTACTTATCAAGGACTTGTTATGTATCAAGCATTATTATTTTTTATGTACATTATCTTGCTTAATCTTTTCATCAATCTTGTGTGCTAATAATACATCCTTATCCCACTTTACCTATGGGGATGTGGACTTTCAGAGAAATTAAGAATGTTGCCCAAGTTTGCAATTTAGTAGACAAAGTTGAGCGGATATTCCAATCCAAGATTCGAATCCAAGGTTCGTACTCTTTTTTTTTTTTTTTTTTAAGATTTATTTATTTATTCAGAGAGAGAGAGGCAGAGACACAGGCAGAGGGAGAAGCAGGCCACATGCTGGGAGCCCGACGTAGGACTCGATCCTGAGCTGAAGGCGGCGCTAAACCGCTGAGCCACCAGGGCTGCCCCCCCCCCCCCCCGTTTTTTAAGATTTTTATTTATTTATTCATGGGAGACACAGAGAGAGAGGCAGAGACACAGGCAGAAGAAGCAGGCTCCATGCAGGGAGCCCGATGTGGGACTCGATCTGGGGACTCCAGGATCACGCCCTGAACCAAAGGCAGATGCTTAACCGCCGAGCCACCCAGGGATCCCATAAAGGCTCATGCTCTTTAGAATTATGCTATTCAAGGTATATTTTTTCTTAAATTAGCTGAAATGTACTAATTTCCTGCTCTTTGAGGGCTTCTTTCTTGGAGCAAGTTATAAAGATCTTCTTGGTATCTTGTAGGTAGAAGAAAGTAAAGTAGTTGGTTTTGTGGATTAAGGTCAGACGTGGTTTTGGCATTTGATTCCTCCAATGTCAGTAAGAGTCGAAACAGAAGAGAAGAGAAGAGAACAGAAGAGAAGGCTACTGTAATAGACGTGCCCGAGTTTTAGGAGAGAGGTCTTTAAACATATATCTGAAAGTCTTAAAAAAAAAAAATATATATATATATATATTCTACAGGTGCCTGGCTGGCTCAGTGGGTACAGCCTGCGACTCTTGATCTTGGGTTGTGAGTTCGAGCCCCACGATAGGTGTAGAGGTTACGAAAATAAAAAACAAGAATATATTCTGTTTCCCAACTTCATTGAGCGTATTTGTGCGCAGGCTTTAGAGAGGCAACAGGAAAGCGGTCTAAGTCACTGAGTCGTGGGTCGGAGGGCAGTGGGTCTCAGAGAGGTGAGAAGGTGGGTGTGCCGGTAGAGCAGGCCGAAGGCGGTTCCCGCAGGAGGACGGTTGGACCCTGACAGGGTGGGGTAGTGGCCGGCGCGGTAGGGGGGAGGGGGAGGGGGTAGGGGACGCAGGGGGGGAGGGGAGGCGGGAGGGCCGTGACAGGGCGAGGTAGTGGTCGGCGTGGGAGGGGGGAGGGGGAGGGGGGAGGGGGGAGGGCCCACCCTGGGGGCGGGGCGTGCGCCGGTCCGGCCTCCGCGGGAGGGGCGAGGCTGCGGCGGGCGCGTGCGCGCCGTCACGCCGGGCGTTTCAAACTCTTGCGGCCGGGACGGAGCGGCGTGAGCGCTGCGTGCGCTGCCTGGGAGCCGGCGCTGCTCAGCTGCCTGCGGGCGGGAATCGGCTCTTCCTCTCGCGGGATCCGGGTCCCGCCTCGACGCCCGCTCTGTCCTGACGCCCCGCCGACGGGGGTCGCCATGGTTCACTTCTTGCACCCGGGCCTCTCGCCGCGGAACATTGTCCCTCCGGACGCCCAGAAGGATGCGCTGGGTTGGTGCGTGGTGCAGGTGAGCCAGGGGGCGGGGACGCGGGCTGCGGCGGACGCCGCGCTCGTCCGGGAGTCGTCGGGGACGGCGGGGAGGCACCTGTCGGTTCGTTTGGCCGACGGGG
This sequence comes from Canis lupus baileyi, assembly GCF_048164855.1. Classification (NCBI taxonomy): domain Eukaryota; kingdom Metazoa; phylum Chordata; class Mammalia; order Carnivora; family Canidae; genus Canis; species Canis lupus. The sequence goes on from NC_132840.1 coordinate 32,912,260, forward strand.
GTAGAGTCCGAAGAGGCCGAGCGGCGGCTGGGCTCGCGTCGTCGCCGGGGAAGTGCGCGCTGGAGGGAAGTGCCCTGCCCGGGGCGTCCCAACCTCAGGGCGGAGCGCGCGGACCACGCGCCAAGCGTGGAGGCGCGGCGAGGGCGAGTCCGGCCCCCGGGTGACCTTGGGGCGGGGGTGGCGGTCGCCTCAGGGCTCGGACTCTTGACCCAGGTCCGCCCGAGGCAGCCGGCGTTTTGCCTGGTGGTGTAAGTTCGGAGGTGAGCTCTGGTCCTGCCGCAGGCGTCACCGGCACTACACGGTGGCGCTTATTACTGTCAAAATGAAGCCAGATGCCCCAGACCTCGACCGTAGGGCCACGTGCGGGGCGGACGTGGCACCCCCCAGAGGCCGTGACGCGGCAGTCCCTAGTGCCCGAGGCTTTGGGCCCGGGAGCTCGTGCCGGACGGTCCTCCTGAGCCCGGCGGGAGGGATCCGGAGCCCCAAGGCCGAAATTCCTTCAGTTCACGTGTTCTCCCCTCACGGGATTCCTATTAGACGGAACTTCTCAAAATGCAAACCGAAAGAGCCTATTTGCTGCTTACGGTCTGTTATTTCGTTTCTACAGTAATTCGGTTATCTCCCTCTTTTTAGGCATTGAGAGTCTCCATTTTAGCGGTGCGTAGTAGAGAGGTTGAGAACTCTGAAAGTTAGTTGATTTGCTCAAGAACCTGAACTTGACATCAGGTGTTCTGAGGCCAGACTCCACATTCTACAGCGCCCCAAGGACCACCCTCTTAGAACTCAAAAATCTAGTAAAGGCTCAACGTAAAATACGGAGGGAAGGAAAGATGCATTGAGGTTGTACTTTACATTCAACGTCTTGTTGGAAGGCTTGTGCCCTGCAAAGATCTGGCTTGTGCTAGTGTACTCTTGGACTCTTTATTTTTTATTTTTTTATTTTTAAAATTTATTTAATTTAATTTATTTTATTTATTATTTTATTTTTGGACTCACTTTTGAACACCACTATATAATTTGTAAATTTGTAGCTAATGGAAAAGCTGGGTTTTTAAGCATGTACTAGTACTGTCTCGAGCACATTTTTGTTGCCCCTGACTGGAATTATAACGAACTTCCTTAGAAAAGTGATCAACTCTTTTTCTGTCTGGTTCCATTGTGTACTGTATACAGTCGCTTTCTTTATAAGATTTTATTTTTAATTAAAATTAATACAGTGCATGAGTACATTTTCATTTATGACACGTTTCTCCATTTGTTTATGTTGTCTGATTTTATTTAGTAATGTGTTGTAGGTTTTTTTTTTTTTTTAAAGATTTTATTTATTTATTCATGACAGAGGGAGAGAGAGAGGCAGAGACACAGGCAGAGGGAGAAGCAGGCTCCGTGTAGGGAGCCGGATGTGGGACTCGATCCTTGGACTCCAGGATCATGCCCTGGGCTGAAGACAGACGCTCAACTGCTGAGCCACGGGCGCGTCCCATAACTTCTTGTTTTTTTTTATATAAAGGTCTTTCGCATATTTGTTAAATTGATTTCTATCTTCGATACTGTAAATATTTTTAAAAACAATACAAGCTTTTTTTATTGGTATATTGACCTTGTGTTCTACAACCTTGCTAGATTCCCTTTTCTCCAGTTTTTTTTTTTAGATTTTTAAAAAGATTTTCTTCACAATCATGTCATCTGCAAATAAAGACAAACTTTATTCCCTTTTAATTTGGCTTTTTTTTTTTTCTTTTAAGTCTATGCTTCTTATTTACCTCTTTCTAAATTGCATTTTCTAGGACTTTTGTAGAATGTTGAAGTGGTAAGAGTGGACCTCTTGGTATTCTAGATCTTTCACCTTTAAGTATGATACTGGCTATAGGTTTTTCCATTGATGCCCTTTATCAAATTAAGAAAGTTTTTCTTTTATTCCTAGTTTGCCAGCATTTTTTGTTTCTCTCTCTCTCTTTTTTTTTTTTTTTTTAATTTGCCAACATGTAGTATAACACCCAATGGTCATCACATCATGTGCCCTCCTTAATGCCTGCCACCCACTTACTCTGTTAATGTGGTGGATTTTATTGATTGTGAATTTAACTTTACATTCTAGGAATAATCCCCAGCTGGTCATGATGTATTGTTATTTTTTATATATCACAGGATTCTATTTGCTGATGTTTTGTTAAGTATTTTTGTGTCCATGTTTATGCAGGAAATTGCTCTTCAGAAATATTTTATCTAGTTTTAGTAGTATTAGGATAATGCTGACCTCCAAAAATGAATTGGGAAATATTCCCTATCAAGGTTTTTTTCATATTCGGGGCACCTGGGTGGCTCAGCGGTTGAGCATCTATCTTTGGCCCAGGTCATGTTCCCAGCACAACTGGGCCAAAGCATACTTTCATTTTATGTCTGTAAAAGGATCATAACATTCCTAAATGTATGTGCACTTACCAACAGATTGTCAGTTTTTGTAGTTTTTCTAGTAATTTGCCTATTTCATCTGAGTTATCAAATTTATTGGCAAAATTGTCCATACAGTTCCTTTATTGTCCTTCTAATGCTTATAGGATCTGTAATTGTCTTCAGTCTTGTTCCTGGTATTGTTTTCTCTTTTTTCTTTCTCTAGTCTTTGTACTTAGGGATTTAGTAATATTATTAGTCTTTTTGAAGAACTAACTTTTGGCTTTGATTTATATCCATTGCACATCTGTTTCCTTTTTTGTGTATTTTTAAAAATTTTTTTCATTTATGAGAGACACAAGAGAGAGGGGCGGAGATGTAGGCAAAGGGAGAAGCAGGCTCCTCACAGGGAGCCTGATGTGGGACTTAATCCCTGAACTGGGATCATGCCCTGAGCCAAAGGCAGACACCCAACCGCTGAGCCGCCCAGGAGTCCCCCCCCCCTTTTTATTTTTTAATTTTATGTATGTAAGTAATCTCCATACCCAAAGTGGGGCTCGAACTAGAACCCCAAGATCAAGAGTCACACGCTCTTCCCACTGAGCCAGCCAGGTGCCCTGCACGTCTGTTTTCTCTTATTTCTGTTCATATCTTTATAATTTCTTATGTTTACTTTGGGTTTAACTTTCTCTCTTTTTTTAATCTTTTCATTTATTTTTAAATATTTTATTTATTCATGAGGGACACACAGAGGCAGAGACATAGGCAGAGAGAGAAGCAAGCTTCCCTCGGGGAGGCTGATGTGGGACTCGATTCCAGAATCATGACCTGAACCAAAGGCAGATGCTCAACCACTAAGCAACCCAGGCGCCCCCTTTTTTCTTTTAAAGTGGAAACTTAGGTCATTAATCTTATATCCTTATTGTTTATAATATTAACATTTAGAGCTATACATTTTCTCTAACACAGCTTTGGTTAATACCCATAAATTTTGATATATTGTTCAAAATGTTTTCTGATTTCCATTATGAGATTTTATTTGAGCCATGAGATATTTAGAAATGTATTGCTTCAATACCAAATAGTTGGGTATATTTCACATTTTTTATTTTTTATTTATTTTTTTATTTTAAAAAGATTTATTTATTTATGAGAGACAGAGAGAGGCAGAGACACAGGCAGAGGGAGAGGCAGGCTCCATGAAGGGAGCCCGACGCGGGACTCGATCCCGGGTCTCCAGGATCACATCCTGGGCCGAATGCAGGCGCTAAACTGCTGAGCCACCCAGGGATCCCCCTATTTCACATTTTTAAAAAATTGACCCCTAATGTAATTGTTGTCAGATCATATTCTATGATTTTAATTCATTTATATTTATTGATATTTGTTTATAGCTCAGATATGTTCGATCTTGGCGCAGGTTCTTATGCACTTAAGGAATATGTATTGTACATTTGGGTGTGATAGTCTATGAATGTCAGATCAAGTTGGTTGATAATGTTAATTTTCTATATTCTTACTCATTTTCCAACTAGTTTTTTTAATCAATTGCTGAAGATGAGTGTTCATTTCCAACTGTAATTGTGGATTTGTCTTTTTATTTCAGTTTTTGCTTCATGAATTTTAAAACTGTTAGTAAGGGCATATATGTTTAGGAATTATGTCTTCTTGATGAATTAATCCTTTTATCTTTATGATTTCTGGTAATATTCTTGCCCTGAAGCCTTCATTTTCTGACACTAGTATAGTTAACTCCATTTTCCTTATAATCAGTGTTTACCAATCCTGTATTGTTTATGTTTAAAGCATATCTCTTGTAAACAAAGATCTTTTTTATCCAGTCTGACAATGTGTGCCTTTTGAATGAGAGTAAATGAGAGTAATTCTCAAAATAGTTGGATTTAAGTCTACTATGTTGCTATTTGTGTTCTATTTGTCTTGTTTTGTTTCTTCCTTCTCTGACTTCAGAATTGAACATTTTTAAAGTTCCATTTTGTCTCTTCTATTGATTTAATCTGTTTCTCCTTTTCTTTCTCTCAATCTTTCTTTCCCCTTCCCTCAGTCTTTAATGGTCACTCAAAGGTAACAGTTCTTTGTGTTTTTTTTATTTTTTTATTTTATTTATTATTATTATTTTTAAAGGTTTTATTTATTCATGAGAGATAAAGAGAGAGAGAGAGAGAGAGAGGCAGAGACACCGGCAGAGGGAGAAGCAGGCCCCAGGCAGGCAGTCCAACGTGGAACTCGATCCAGGGTCTCCAGGATCATGCCCTGGGCTGAAGGTGGCAGTAAACCGCTGAACCACTGGGGCTGCCCTGTTTTTTTTTTTTTTTTTTTTAAGGTAGCAGTTTATTTCTTATTTTTTATTTTTAAAGATTTATTTATTTATTTATTTTATGAATGATAGAGAGAGAGAGGCAGAGACACAGGCAGAGGGAGAAGCAGGCTCCATGCTGGGAGCATGACGTGGGACTCGATCCCGGGACTCCAGGATCACACCTTGTGCCAAAGGCAGGCGCTAAATCGCTGAGCCACCCAGGGATCCCCAGTAGCAGTTTTTAAAGTGTGAACTCAGGACCTCTGTGGTCTCTAAGATGCCATTTTCTTTTTTACTTCCTTTTTTTTTTTTTTTTTCTTATTTATTTATTTGAGCAAAAGTGGCAAGAAGGAGGGGGGCAGAGGGAGATGGGAAAGTAGACTCACCACTGAGCAGGGAGCCCCGTGGGAGGCTTAATCTCAGGACCCTGGGATCATGACCTGAGCCGAAGGTGGAGTCCTCTCTGACTGAGCCACCCTTGTGCCCCTAAGACTCCTATTTTCTTAAGCTACACACTAATGAAATTTGCAAAATGTAAAACAGTGCTGCTGTTGTCACTGACCTTTAAAAAAATTGCTTTTGAAAATTTTTTAAAAAATTGGTCTTGGGGATCTCTGGGTGGCTCAGCGGTTTAGCACCTGCCTTTGGCCCAGGGTGTGATCCTTGAGTCCCAGGATCAAGTCCTGCATCTGGCTCCCTTCATGGAGCCTGTTTCTCCCTCTGCCTGTGTCTCTGCTTCTCTTTCTGTGTCTCTCATGAATAAATAAATAAAATCTTTAAAAAACCGTTCTTAACAAAAAAGACAGGGGGCACCTGGGTGAATCAATTGGTTAAGTATCTGACTCAGAATATGTCCAACTAGATACAAAACATAAGCCCACTGGGATGCCTGGGTGGCTCAGTGGTTGAGCATCTGCCTTTGGCGCGGGTCATTATCTCAGGGTCATGGGATTGAGCCCCCTCATCAGGCTGTGTGCTCTGCAAGGAGTCTGCTTGAGATTCTCTTTCTCTTTCTTCCTCTGCCCCTCCCCTCCCTTGAGTGCATGCATGTGCTCTCTTCTTCTCTCTTTCTTCAAGATAAATAAATAAAAATTTAAAAAGATTTCATTTATCGATTTACGAAAGACACAGAGAGGCAGAGATATAGACAGAGAAGAAGCAGGCTCCATGCTGGGAGTCTGGTACAGGACCTGATCCTGGGACTCTGGGATCATGCCCTGAGCTGAAGGCAGAAGCTCAACCACTGAGCCACCCAGGTGTCCCTTATTTATCTATTTGAGAGAGAGAGAGAGAGAGAGAGAGAGATATGAGAGAGAGCTCCAGCACAAGCGTGTGTGTGAGGGGTGTGGGTGTGGGCGGGAGGGGCAGAGAAGAACGGGAGAAGCAGGCTCACCCTGCCAAGCAGGGAGCTCTACGTGTATTTTGATCCCTGGATCCTGAGATCATGACCTGAGTAGAAGGCAGACATTCAACCAACTGAGCCACCCAGGTGTCCCTAAATAAATAAATCTTTAAAAAAATGATATTTCATTGGGACACCTGGGTGGCTTAGTTAAGTATTTAACATGTGATCTCAGCTCAGGTTTCTGTCAGGGTTATGGATTCAAGCCCCATGTTGGGCTCTATTGTGGGGGTGGTGCCTACTTCATAAAGGTATTTCATTGTCTTCTGGCTAGTCTTGCATCTGATGAAAATTCAGTTGTTATACTTTTATTTTTTTTTTAATTTTTTATTTATTTATGATAGTCACAGAGAGAGAGAGAGAGAGAGAGAAAGGCAGAGACACAGGCAGAGGGAGAAGCAGGCTCCATGCACCGGGAGCCCGACGTGGGATTCGATCCCGGGTCTCCAGGATCGCGCCCTGGGCCAAAGGCAGGCGCTAAACCGCTGCACCAACCAGGGATCCCAGTTGTTATACTTTTAGAAAAATAACTGCCACAGTCCTCCCCCAACCTTCCATGTTAGGATTTTTTTTTTTAATCATTGGTTTTTAGACATTTGTCACATTGTGGTGTCTTTTGTTTATTTCATTTTGGGTCCATTTCGCTCCTGGGATCAGTGGTTTTATGTTTTGTGTTTTTTTGCTTTTTAAATATTTTTTTATTCATGAGAAACACAGAGAGGCAGAGGGAGAAGCAGGCTTCCCAGCGGGAGCCCAGTGTGGGACCCCAGGGAATGTCAGGACCTCAGGATCATGACCTGAGTCAAAGGCAGATGCTCAACCACTAAGCCACCCAGACATCCCAGCGGGCTTATGTTTTGTATCTAATTAGACCTATTTTCACTTTTTAAAGAAAGCCATCAAATTTGTTTAAATTTTTCTTTGTACCCAGTGAATTAACTGTATGCTTCAATAAATATTTAATAAAAACAATTTCAGGGGAAGCCTAGGTGGCTCAGCAGTTGAGTTTCTGCCTTGGCTCCAGGGTGTGATCCCAGAGTCCTGGAATCAAGTCACACATCGGGCTCCCTGCGTGGAGCCTGCTTCTCTCTCTGCCTATGTCGTGCTCTCTCTGTGTGTGTCTCTCATAAATAAATAAAATCTTAAAAAAATAAAAAAAAGATAAAAATAAAAACAATTTCATAGGGGGCACCTGGGTGGCTCAGTGGTTGAGCATCTGCCTTTGGCTCAGGACGTGATCCTGGGGTCCAATGATTGAGCCTGCTTCTCCCTCTGCCTGTGTCTCTTCCTCTCTCTGTGTCTCTCATGAATAAATAAAATATATAAAATAAAATAAAAAACCAATTTCATAGATTCCAAGTATAGGACATTGTACTTTTTGACCATTATTTACAATAGTTTTTTTCCTCCCTGTTGATATCTCCTCTCTTCTGAAATTTCAGTCACACATATTATACTGTTTAAGATTGTCACTTGGGGCTTTCTGCTTTTTTTTTCCCTTCAACTCTGGAAGTTCCACTGAGTCTTCTTCTGATCTTCCATTTTTCTGTTGAGAGTCCATATTTATTCTCACATGTTTATGTTTTCCTTTGTATCTATGAATTAAAATATCTGTTTTAAAAGAGAAGAGTAAGTGTGGGAAGAGTAAGTGTGGGAATCTATGTGAGAGGTAGGTGGCAAATTGAAGCTACCTGCACAGGTAGAACTGGTAGGATTTTGCTAATGTATTGGATATATGTGTTTGGGGTGATTAAGGACAAGAAAGTATCAGTAATTTCTCTTATCAGTAGAAGGTCCTAGACCTCTTAGCACACAGTGTGTGTGTACATTGCCTCTGTAACCTTAAATTAAAATTCTGTTTTAGGGATTGTGGAGAAGCTTAGTGATAATACACATCAATGTAAAACTTCTTGTGTCATATAGCTGCTGACTCTAAATTAGAAAGTTTGCAACTCTGGAGTTTGATTTGGTGGTTATCTAGGACAGGGAATTGATTTGTTCTTACTAATGGAAAGTATAGGTCTTTAAAGTGAGAAATAATGGAATCTATTTTACGCTTAAATAGAATTTTACATTGAACATTATTGCTATAGCATGGGCTTTGGATGTGAACTTGTAATGGTTACATGTCACAAGGAGCATGTTCCAGATTCACAAGAGTGCTTTATAAAATTGTATTTTTAGAATATATGGATAAAAGTAAGTGCTTGCTTCGGCAGCGTATATACTAGAATATACGGATAGGAGGGGTACCTGGGCTTAATCAGTAGAGCAATGCAACTCTTGATCTTGGGGTCATGAGTTCCAGGTTCCACATCGGACACAGAGCCTACTGAGAAAAGAAAAGCATGGATATGATTTTGTTTTAATTTAACTTGAATGTACTGGATGCCTTCCATGTAAGGCTCTGTCATGTAAAACAAAAATAGAAAACAATGGGTTTTGATAGGTTGATACTGCCTGTTCTCCCTAATTCTGTCCATATGTTCTACTCTTTATCAAATTATGTTATTAATCCTAGAAATGCTCTTTCAGTGCTATTCCATTCCCCAATGTGTTTATATGAAGGAGTGATTAAGAATAATTATTTGAAGCTACAGGTACTTCATTTTTTAGTTACTTGTATTTATCCTCTTCATACTTCCAAAACGAATTTAAGATATCTTCATATTCTGCTTTTAGAAAGAAGGAAACAGCAACAAATCCAGTATCATCAGAGTTACAAAATAGATAAATTAGGAAATTATTCACATTCTAATAAAAAGCCACCAACTTTTCTTTATAGGATGCAGTAATGCAGAGTCATCCAGATAGCAAGGTATAGTGGAAATGAAATAATTTATAAAGATCCATATTTGTAACTTTTTTTGCAGTTTGATCTATTGCCAAAAGTAAAGTGTCTGAATATTTCTTACTTTTTGGTACATATTGTAAACTCTTGAACCTTGACATTATCTTTATTCTTTTAACATATGCTTGTTGAGCCTTTGCTTTGTTTCCCAGGTTGTACTGATGTGGGGAACAGTCACAAAGACACAGCTGCTTTTTATTCTAATTTCAGGGTTGGGGAAATTTAATATCTAAGTGAAAGGTTGTTGACGGCCTATTGGCAGGTCAGAATTTGTTCTCGTGTTCTGATTTTCAAAAGATGGTACTTGAGCACAGCATCTAGTTCTGGTACATGTTTTAAGACCACTGATAAATAGAGTTAACCACAACAGACAATTTTTTTTAAAGATTTTATTTATTTATTCATGAGAGACACAGATTGAGAGAGAGGCAGAGACAGAGGCAGAGGGAGAAGCAGGCTCCATGCAGGAAGCCTGACGTGGGACTCGATCCCCGGTCTCCAGGATCAGGCCCTGGGCCGAAGGCGGCGCTAAACTGCTGAGCCATCCGGGCTGCCCACAATAGACAATTTTTTATCTTAAATTGGTGTATCTTACAGAAAACTGTTAGAATTTTTCTACTATCTGTATTTCAGGGAATTAAAGTGTTTTTGAGTGCAAATTTTTTTATTAGTTTATATCCATCCAAGACAGTAGAAGGAATACAATTAGTCATTATGTTAGCTTATTTGAAAACATACCATTTTTAGCACACTAATTTCTAGAAAAAGGGGAAATCTAATTAAAGCTAGATTGATCGAGATGACAATGTGAACTTATATTATTTGATTCTCTTAACTTGGAAGATTTAGAATTGTTGGTAAGAAAGTTTGGCAAATGATGCTTTTTAGAAGAAATGGTCTTGTTTCCTGTGTACTCTCAACGCATTGTGGAGTTCAAAACTCTAATGCCATACATAATTGAAATGCCAAGGTAGAGCTGCGGCATGATGGCCTGACAACTTGGTTATTATTTGATTCAGCATTTTAATGTATTTTCTTTTTTTAAAAATGTATTTTCTATATTACCAGCCATGGCAACAGTGTAAAAGATTCTCTTGTTTTGTTTTAAGTAAGCTTCATGCCTAGTGTGGAGCCCAACTCAAGGCTTGACTCAGAACCTTAAAATCGAGACCTGAGTTGAGACCAAGAGTCAGACGCTTGACTGAGCAAGCCACCTAGCTGCTCCTAAGAGGTTCTTTATGTGAAATTACAGAGGATGTTGACAAGTAAATATCTGCTGCTGTTGATCAAAAATTAAAGCCTAAGCAAGGGATAAAAGTATCAGTAAAAATTAAGCAACCAAATAGATGTGATGCCATTTTACTGAGCATTTTACTGACTGGGGAAGTTCAGTTTTCTTCATGGTGGATTTGGAGTATTTGTGACAGTTAAATAGACATGTCAGGGAGGCAGCTGGGTATCCAGGACTAGCTTAATGAGATATGACCTGGAGATTATCTGGAGTTCATTGGGTTTATATAGATTAGTATCTGTTTAAGTAATGCTTACCCCAACATGAAGCTCTAATTCCGAGGTCAAAAGAGTCCCATGTTCCACTGACTGAGCCAACAAGGTGCCCCTGTAGGTTAATATTTAGAGTCATGCTATTAGTAGTCAAATAATACAAAGAGGCATTAGTCATTAGTGGTCTTGGCGAGGGATGGAAACCTGATAGAGTGATTTGAAGAATGAATGGCATAGGATGTTTCTCTAAGACATCTACTGACTTCTAAAACAAAAACCAGTAGCAGAATACTATTGCATGATTCTATTTACATAAAGTTCACACATAGAGAACTAAACCGTATTCAAGATCATGATTACCACTGGATGAGGGGATGGGAAATAGCATCAGGGAGGGACACAGTAAGGGACTCTAAATATTGGTATATTCAGTTTAAGGTACGGGGTAAATACAAGCGTATTTATTTCTTTTAAGATTTTATTTGTTTGAGAGAGAGAGGGAGAGTGTGTGCATACACACCAGGGTGGGGTAGGGGGGTGGGGGCAGAGGGAAAGGAACAAGCAGACTCCCCGCTGAACAGGGAGCCTGGTGCAGTGCAATCCCAGGATCCTGGGATCAGGACCTGAGCCAAAGGCAATTGCTTAACCAACTGAGCCACCCAGGCACCCCAGTACAAGACTATTAAAAGGATGGGATGCCTGGGTAGCTCAGTGGTTGTTTTTATTTATTTATTCATGAGAGACACAGAAAGAGAGAGGCAGAGACATAGGCAGAGGGAGAAGCAGGCTCCATGCAGGGAGCCCGATGTGGGACTCTATCCCAGGACTTCAGGATCATGCCCTGGGCCAAAGGCAGGCGTGCTCAACCACTGAGCCACCCAGGGATCCCTGTCCCTTGTGTTGTATTGAAATTGTCAGATTTCTTGGTGGTATTCTCCACTAATCTGTTAGCTCCAAAAGGATTAGTACTATATTTTGCTCTTCTGTGTATTTTTAGTGGCTGGTAAGAGAACAGGTGATGAATGAAGTATTGAGAGAACTTAATTTTTTTTCAAGGTAGAATAGAAAATAAAATCTTCCATTCAGTTACCAGTTGGAATAAGGTGGTTTCATTACCTATAAATCATAGAAATCACTATTAGGGTAAAGAGAATGTATCTTCAGATATCATCATCAAGTAGTTTGAGTTTTTTGCATGACTACTTTCATGTTGAATTTTTGTAGATGTATTTTAACAAAGTTTTATTTTCTAGGAGGAGGCATCTCCCTACTCTTTGGTTAACATCTGCCTGAACGTCCTCATTGCTAACCTAGAGAAATTGTGTTCTGAAAGATCTGATGGAACCTTGTGCCTTCCAGAGCATTGGAGCTTCCCTCAAGAAGTAGCTGATCGATTCCTTGGGGTAATGACATGGCAAGGTAAAGATAAAGCTCCTTTAATTTTTATTTTATTTAATTTTTTAAAATAAAGATCCTTTATATTGTACCCTAATAGCACTTTACTATTTGAAAAGCATTTTCATATACAATTTCTGTTTTGCTCCTTACAAGTGGATGGGAAATATGGAAATGATTCCCATTTTATTTATGTAGACATTTGAATCTCTGAGTCTTTTTGGGAACCCTTGACGGAAATTGATCTTGGTTCTAGGCTTACCTTGCTATTGGCTTAGCAGAGTGAAGACAGTGGAGAACTAAACCAAGTTCCCACTCCTCCATCTCTCTGCTCTCTAGCTTCTGAATTGCTGTTGCTGTAGTCTTGTCTCCTACTCTTTTTTTTTCCTAAGTTTTACTTATTTAAGTAATCTCCGCACTCAACATGGGGCTCAAACTAATGACCCCAAGGTCAAGAGTCCTGTACTTTTCTGACTGAGCCAACCAGGTACCCCTCCTACTCTTTTCACTGTGAATATGAGACTTAAAACATTTTTTCCAGGGCATGTGGGTGGCCCAGTTGGTTAAGCAACTGACTCTTGATTTAGGCTCAGGTCATGATCTCAGGGTCCTGGATTCAAGCCCTGCATCTGGCTCTGAGCTTGACGAGGAGTCTGCTTGAGATTCTCTCCCTCTGCCCCTCCCACTGGTGCTTGCACACATGTTCTCTTTCTCAAATCTAAAACAAAAAAAACCTTTAAAAATGTTTTTCCTTTACCTAGCATCGTAGTGGGGCTTTCAAAGGGCTATGTTTAATTTACCATATTACAGTTTTTTCTTTTTTCTTTTCTCTTTTGTGTTTTTAAATATTTTATTCATGAGAGAGAGAGAGAGGGAGAGACATAGGCAGAGGGAGAAGCAGGCTCCCTGCAGAGGAGGGAACTTGACTTTGGACTTGATCCCAGGACTCTGGGATTGTAAGCCAAGCTAAAGGCAGATGCTTAACCACTTGAGCCACCCAGGTGCCCCCCCGCTTTTTTTTTTTTTTAGATTTTATTTATTTATTTGAGAGAGAGTGAGCAGGCATGAGCCAGGGAATGGTCTGAGTGGGGAACCCAATACAGGGCTTTAATCTTAACTTGGACCGTGAGATCATAAGCCAAAGGCAGATGCTTAACCAAATGAGCCATTCAGGAGCCCTACAGTTTTTTTTTAATAATAAAAAGATTTTTAGGGGGGGACGCCTGGGTGGCTCAGTGATTGAGCATCTGCCTTTGGCTTGGGTCAGGATCCCAGGGTCCTGGGATTAAGTCCCACGTTGGCTCCCCAGAGGAGCCTGCTTCTGCCTCTGCCTGTGTCTCTGCCTCTCCCTGTCTCTCATGAATAAATAATAAAAAAAAAAGATGGGGGTGGGGTTTGGTAATCAATTATTGAGATATATTTTCACATACCATATAATTCGCCCATTTAAAGTATACAGTTCAGTGGATTTGTGTGTGTGTGTGTGTGTGTGTGTGTGTATTTTTAAATCACAGATTTGGGCCAGCCATCTTCACTGTCAACTTCAGAACATTTTCATCATCTCAAAAAGAAACTCCTAACCCGTCCCCCAACCCTAAACAACTACTCATCTACTTTCTATGAGTTTATCTTTCCTAAACAACTAATATAAATCAAATCATGCAGTATGTGCCCATTTATATCTGACTTCATTTACTTAGCATAATATTGTTAAGATTCATCCATGTTGTAGCATTAGTCACAACTTCATTTTTGCGGCTGTATAATATTCAGTTGTGTGGATTATGGCTATTCATTCAATGAATAATGCTACTTACAAACATTTGTGTACACATTTCTGTGTGGACATACATTTTCATTTCTCTTGGGTGTATACCTGGGAGTAGAATTGCTTGGTCAAACAGCAACTCTATATTTAACTTTTTGAAGAATTTCCAAATTATTTCCCAAAGTGGTATCATTTTACTTTCCTATCAGCAGCATGCAAGAGATCTAATTTCTCCATAACCTCACCAAGAGTCCTTACTTGACTTTTTGATTATAGCTGTTCTGGTGGATGTGAAATATTTATTGTGGTTTTTTTTAAAAAATCTTTTTTTTTAAAGATCTTATTTATTTATTCATGAGAGGCACAGAGAGAGAGGAAGAGAGGCAGAGACACAGGCAGAGGGAGAAGCAGGCTCCATACAAGGAGCCTGACATGAGACTCGATCCCAGGTCTCCAAGATCACGCCCGGGGCTGAAGGTGGCGCTAAACCGCTGAGCCACCCCGGCTGCCCTTTATTGTGGTTTTGATTTGCATTTCCCTAATGAGTAATGATGTTGAGCATATTTTTATGTGCTTTTTGGCCATTTGTATATCTTCTTTATTATTTTTTTAAAAGATTATGTTTATTTGAGAGAGAGAAGAGAGCACAAGCAGGGGGAGTGGCAGAGGGAGAGGAAGAAGCAGGCTCTCCACTGAGCAGGGAGCCTGATGTGGGGCTTGATCCCAGGACTCTGGGATCATGACCTGAGCCAAAGGCGGACACTTAACTGACTGAGCCACCCAGGTGCCCCTGTATCCTTTCCTTTCCTTTTCCTTTTTCCTTTTTCCTTTTCCTTTCCCTTTCCCTTTTCCTTTTCCTTTCTTTTCTTCATGAGAGACACAGGCAGAGGGAGAAGCAGGCTCTATGTAGGGAGCCCGACCGATGTGGGACTCAATCCCGGGACTCTAGGATTACCACCTGGGCCAAAGGCAGGTGCTAAACCGCTGAGCCACCCAGGTGTCCCAACCCCTGTATATTTTCTTTAGAGAAATGTCTACTCAGATCCTTTGCCCATTTCTTAATTAGATTGTCTTTTTTTTTTAAAGATTTTATTTTATTTGTTTAGAGCGTGAGCAGGGGAAGGGGCACAAGAAGAGAGAAGCTTAAACAGATTCCATGCTGAGTGTGGAACCCGTTGCTGGGATCCATCCCATGACCCCGAGATCATGACCTGAGCCGAAATCCAGTCAGTTGCTTAACTGAGCCCGTCAAGTGCCCTAAAAGTTGTTTCTGTTTTTTTATTTTTTAATTGATGTGTAATTGACATCATTAGGTGTACAAGACAGTGATTCAATGCATATGTTACAAAATGATGATCATGGTAAACCTAGTTACCATCTGTCAGCATACAAAGTTTTTACAGTATTACAATATTCCCTAAGCTGTACATTCTGTGTCTATGTCTGTATTCTTTAAATATTCTAGATACAAGTCCTTAATCAATTACATGGCCTGCAGTATTTTCTTGCATTCTAGGAATTCTTTTTTCACTTTGCTGATAGCATCCTTTGATTCAGAAGTTGATTTTGATGAAACCCAATTATCTGTTTCTTTTATGGCTTAATGTTTTTGCTATCCTATCTAAACATCCATTGCCAAATCCGAAGTCATGGTATTTGCATCTGTATTTTATTCTAAGAGTGTTGGTTTCTTTACTCTTACACTTTTAGGTTTTTAGTCCATTTTGAATAAATAAAATCTTTCAAATTTCTTTTTTAGTTTATGCACATAAATTTTATTCTTCCTTTGTTAAATTTATTTTTAAATATTTTGTTTGTTTTTAGAGAGAGAGTGCGCACATGCATGTGACTGAGGGGTTGGGGAGTGGTGAGCAGGAGAGAGAATCCCAAGCAGGGATATAATGCAGGGCTTGATCTCTTGACCTTGAGATCATGACCTAAGCTGAAATCAAGAGTTGGATGCTTAACTGACTGTGCCACCCAGGCACCCCAGTATTTTATTCTTTTGATGCTATTTTACATGGAATTGCTTTCTTAATTTCATTTTTTTAATAAATTTATTTTTTATTGGTGTTCAATTTGCCAACATACAGAATAACACCCAGTGCTCCTCCCGTCATGTGCCCCCCTCAGTGCCCGTCACCCATTCACCCCCACCCCCCGCCCTCCTTCCCTTAATTTCATTTTTGGATTGGTCATTTTTAGTGTACAGAAATGGTTTTTTAAAATTTTAATTTCAATTTTTTTTTTGAGATTTTATGTATTCATGAGAAACAGAGAGAGGCAGAGACATAGGCAGAGGGAGAAGCAGGCTCCCTGTGGGGAGACTGATATGTGGGACTTGATCCTAGGACCCCGGGATCATGACCTGAGCCAAAGGCAGATGCTTAACTGACTGAGCTACCCAGGTGTCCCTATTTTTTTTTATTTTTAAAGATTTTATTTTAGTTAGTTTAAAGATATATTTACTAGGCGCGGAGGGAGAGAAGCAGACTCCCCACTGAGTGAGGAGTTGACAGAGGGCTTGATCCTCCTGACTCTGAGATTACGACCTGAGCCAAAAACAATATTGGATGCTTAACCAGCTGAGCCACCCAGGCACTCCAAGATTTTATTTTTAAGTAATTGCTACATCCAGTGGGGGATGAACTTAGAACCCTGAGGTCAGGAGTCATGTGCTCTTTTTACTGAGCCAGCCAGTCACCCCCATATTCTATTGCTTCTTGAGTAGTTTTAGTAGTTTGTGGTATTCTTTGAACTTATCCATTTGGTTTAAATTATCTAATTAGTTGGCATACAGTTGTTCTTAGTATTCTTTTTTTTTTTCTTAGTATTCTTACATAATATTTTATTTCTGTAGTGTAAGTGGTTCTGTCCCTTTTCATTTCTCATTTTAGTAATTTGAGTTCTCTTTTTTCTTTGTTAGTCAAGCTACAGGTTTTTAAAAAATTTTTATTTTATTATTTATGATAGTCACACAGAGAGAGAGGGAGAGGGAGAGGCAGAGACACAGGCAGAGGGAGAAGCAGGCTCCATGCACCGACCTGGGATTCGATCCCAGGTCTCCAGGATCGCGCCCTGGGCCAAAGGCAGGCGCCAAACTGCTGCACCACCCAGGGATCCCCCTCCCCTTTATTTTTTAAATTTTTGTCAAGCTACAGGTTTATCAATTTTGTTGATCTCAGAGAACTAGCTTTTGATTTTTTTTCTTCTGTATCTTTTCCATCCTCTATTTCATTAATTTCCACTCCAATCTTTATTATTTCCTTCCTCTTGCTTACATTGCTTAGTTTGCTTTTTCTTTCCCATGTGTATTAAGACTTTTAAAAAAAATTATTTATTCATGAGAGACAGAGGAGGGACATAGGCAGAGGGAATAGCAGACTCCTGATGCAGGACTCGATCCCAGAACCTCAGGATCATGCCCTGAGCTAAAGGCAGCCGCTCAACCACTGAGCCCCCTCAGGCGTCCGGATCTAGTCTTTTATAATGTTGTTCTAACCTTTGTGGTTTTTTTTTTTTTTTTTTAACCTTTTTTTGTTGGATCTTTTGCCTACATTGAAAAGGTTTTTTAATCCATTTTGTAATTCATGCTAATGGGATACACATATACCCTTAGGAAATTTAACAAAGAAGAAAAAAGAGGGATGGGTAATTTTTTGAGGGTTAGGGTGGGGGAAAGGATAGCCCAGATCTGTTGTATACAAAAAGGGAAAAGCCAGTGAAGACTGAAACATTAAAAATATGTAAGAGCTAAAAATTGATGACACAAGGTCCTGTGGTGGCTGAAGGATAATCATGAGCCTAGGTCAGTAAGGTTTGCCTGGGAAGGAAGAAATGATGAATAACTAAAAGGAAAATAGGGTGGGGTAAGAGCTGTGTTTGATGTTGGTGGGGAGGAAAGCCATTCTCAAAAGATTCTAGGTTATTTGTTGGCTGAAGATAGGTTCTGAAGAGAAGGAAATAAAGAGATTTATTTTTCCAGGTTGAGGTTGGAATAACCAATTTGTAAAGTCAGTGTTCATTGACTCACTCAGTTTATGTCAGAGACAAAGAATACTTTTGGTGTTCAAGAGTCCATAAGATAACTTCACAAGGGTACAGTTGCTAGAGATTTGGTGGCTGAAGCTGAAGATTAAGAACTTTTGTTCTGTGGTTTAGTTAGGAACAACCCCCTCCCTCTCCCACATCAGTTTTTCCCAATAGAGATAAGGAATATATCAACCATATGTTATTAAGCTTTGTATATACTGTTATCTCTTTTTATAGATGGAGAAACTGAGGATCAGAGAGATAAATAACTTTTGGTCTAAGGTTGTATAGCTAAGAAGTGGCAGTCAGAATTTGAACCAAGACACTCTGGATCCAGACACAGTGGTTTTTTGTTATTTGTTTTTTTAACCACTATGCTATGCTTATTTGATAACCTTTTCATGAGACTTGTGACAGATTTCTTGCAAATAACTATGTGCTTACAGCAATTTTCACTTCTTAATTCATCAAGTCCCCACTACTCAGCAGATACTGTGCTAGGAGCTAAAGCTTCAAACCCTGAGCTGTATTCCCCTTAAGGAGTCCCTGAAAGTGCTACTTTTTCATTCTCCCCGCCTCCCCCCCCCCCCCCCGATTTTACATGTTCAATTTTATGTATTTATTGTATTTTTTTTCTTTTTTATATTTATTGTATTTTAAGCAGGTTCCAGGAACCTAATGTGGGGTTTGAACTCATGACCCCTGAGATCTAGAGTTGCATATTCTACTGACTGAGCCAGCTAGGCACCCCTCATATTAAGTTTTAATATAAAGATGCTATATATCACCAGTTAAATAAATTTGCAAAAAAATTAACCAAAAGAAAATGCATTCTATCCTGTGGCTTTTACCCTCTGAGGCCCATATATTCCTCAAAGTGAAGGCATATAGTTTGGCAAGAAAAGAAGATAAATTTTATATCTTCTAATCTCTGTAGATTTGATTTTTAAAAAACTTATGTAAATATTTTGAAATGTACAAAACTAGAGAAACTAAACCTCAGTATATTCAACTTAGATAATTATCAGCTCATGGCCAATCTTGTACCATTTATACCTCTACCCACCCTTGTCCTACGCCCAGATATTTTGTAGATATTCTATCATTTCAACTGTAAATGTAGTTGAGGAGTGGGGACTTCTGTGTATGTTTGTGTATATGTATGTGTGTATGAATATGTACATATATAACACTGTAATTTTAATTTCACACTTAAAATTTTAGTATTTTTTATTTTTTTATTTTTTTAAAGATTTTATTTATTTATTCATGGGAGACGCAGGGGGAGAGAGGCAGAGACACAGGCAGAGGGAGAAGCAGGCTCCATGCGGGGAGCCCGATGTGGGACTAGATTCCGGGTCTCCAGGATCATGCCCTGGGCTGAAGGCAGCGCTAAACCACTGAGCCATCTGGGCTGCCCAGTATTTATTTTTAATATCAAATATATAATGAGTGTTCATTTTGACTGTCTTAGAACTTTTTAATTTTTAAAAAAAGATTTTATTTATTTAAGAATGTTTTATTTTAGAGGGGTGGGGAAGGGACAGAGGGAGAGAGAGAATCCCGCAGCAGGTTCCCCCACTGAATGTGGATCCCACAGGGCTGGATCTTAGGACCCCAAGGTCGTGACTTGAGCTGAAATTAAGAGTTGGCTGCTTAGCCAACTGAGCCACCCAGCCCCTGTCTTACAACTTTTAAAAACCTTTGTTTCAGTTAGTATCCCGGTGAGGTCCATATATTTTGATTGGTTGATGGGGGTTTTTAGGCCTCTTTTATTCTATAGGTTTTCCACCTGTCTCTTGTATTATTTTGCAATATGTATGTTATGTGTGTGGGTATCTGTGTGTGTATGTATATTTTTAAGTCTTTATTTTTTAAAGTAGTTTTAGGTTTACAACCAAATAGAGGAGGTACAGAGATTTCTCATTAGTTCTGCCCCCACACATGCGTAGCTTTCCCTATTATCAATATCACTCATGAGAATGGTATTTTTTTCTTTATTTGACACATTATAATCACTTAGAGTCCTTGTTTTTGTTTTTTTAAAAATATTTTATTTATTCATGAGAGGCACAGAAAGAGGGAGAGACAGAGACCTAGGCAGAGGGAGAAGCAGGCTCCATTCAGGGATCCCAATGTGGGACTTGATCCCTGGGCTCCAGTATCATGCCCTGGGCCGAAGGCAGGTGCCAAACCGCTAAGCCAGCCAGGTGTCCCTCAGAGTCTTTGTTTTACCTTAAGGTTCACTTTTGGTGTTCTGTATTCTATAATGCATAGACAAAAGTATAATGACATAGTCATCATTATATCAAAGTATTTTCACTGCCCCAAAAATCCTCTGTCTATTCATATCTTCTTCCCATTCCTGGCAACCACTTATGTTTATACTGTTTTCATAGTTTTGCACATTTGTAATCATTCACTATATAGCCTTTTCAGATTGGCTCTTTCACTCAGTATGTGTTTCGCCATGTCTTTTATAGCTTAATTGCTCATGCCTTTTTTCTTTTTTTTTTTAAGATTTATTTATTTGAGAGAGAGAGCACACATAGCAGGGGGGGAGGGTAGAGGGAGAGAATCTCAGGTAGACTCCCTGCTGAGCACAGAGTCCAAATTGGGGCTGAATCTCATGACCCTGAGATCACAACCTGAGCCAAATTAAGAGTTGGCCACTTAACTGAATGAGCCACCCAGGCACCCCTAGTTCATATATTTTTAGTGGTGAATAGTCCATTGTCTGGATGTGTAACAGTTTATTCATTTACTTACTTGCTTCCAGTTTTGGTGATTAAGAATAAAGCTGCCATAAACATCTTTATGCAGGTTTTTGTGTAGGCATGTTTTCACTTCCTTTGGGAATGCAATTGCTAGATCATATGGTAAGAATATATTTAGTTTTGTAAAAAAACTGACAAACTGTCTTTTGTATCATTTTGCATTCCCACCAACAGTATATGAGTCCCTATTGCCTCACATCTTGCCCAGTTTTGGGCGTTATCAGTATTCTGAATTTGAACCATTCTTATAGGTATATAGTAGTGTCTTGTTGTCTTGGTTTGCATTTCCCTAATCACATATGATGTGGAGCATCTTTATGCTTATTTGCCATCTATATATGGTCTTTGATGAGGTGTTTGTTAAGGTCTCTGGCCCATTATTTAATTGGGATGTTTGTTTTCTTACTGGTTTTTGTTTTCTTATTGTTATGAGTTCTTTGTATATTTTGGATTAGTTTACCAGATATGTCTTTTATAATGATTTTTCTCCCAGTCTGGCTTGTCTTTTAATTTTTTAATATACTCTTTAATAGAGTGTAAGATTTTAATTTTTTAAAATTAACTAATTAATTTGAGAGTGAATGAGTATATGAATGAGAGGAAGAGGGAGTGAGGACCTGAAGTAGACTCTGCACTGAGCACAGAGCCCAACATGGGACTCTATCACATAACTGCAAGATCATAACCTGAGCTGAAACCAAGAGTTGGATGCCCAAACAGCTGAGCCCCAGGTACCCCAAGATTTAAATTTTAATAAAATCCAGCTTATCAATTATCATTATTTTAAGTTTTATTTATTTAAGTAATGCATAACCCATGACCCTGAGGTCAAGAGTCACATGGTCTTCTAACTGAGCCAGCTAGGTGCCCCTCAATTATTTCTTTCATGGATTGTGTTTTTAGTATTGTATCTAAAAAGACATCACTATACCCATTGGTTTTCTCCTATGTTACCTTCTAGGAGTTTTATAATTTTGTGTTTTACATTTACATGTTTGATTTATTTTGAGTTGATTTTTATGAAGGGTTTTAGGTCTGTGTCTAGATTCACGTTTGGTTTTTGTTTTTTTCATATGGATGTCCATTTGTTCCAACATCATTTGCTGTAGTATTGTATTTGAGGCATTGAATCACCTTTACTCCTTTGTCAAAGATCAGTTGGATCTATTTCTGGGCTCTTTCTTCCTTTCCATTGATCTCTTTCTCTATTCTTCCACCAGTACCACACTGTCTTGATTACTGTAGCTTTTATAGGAAGTCTTGAAGTTAGGTAGTGTCAGCTTTCCAAGTTGTTCTTCTCTTTCAAGGTTATGTTGGATGTTCTGGGTCTTTTGCCTTCCATGTAAACTTTATTGATATTCACAAAAATAACCTGCTGGGATTTTTCTTAGGATTGCATTACATTGATAGATGAAGTTGGGAAAAACTGGTAACTTTAAAAAAAATTTTTAATTCCCATATAATTAACATACAGTGTTATATTAATTTCAGGTATACAAATTAGTGATTCAGCAGTTTTGTATATCACCCAGCGCTCATCACAAGTGTACTCCTTAATCCCCATCACCTGTTACACCCATTCCCCTGATCCTCCCCCAGCCATCAGTTTGTTCTCAATAGTTCAGAGTCTGTTTCTTGGTTTCTCTCTCTCTCTTCTTTCCCTTTCCCCTTTCCTCATTGTTTTGTTTCTTAAATTCCACACAAGTGAAGTCATACAGCATTTGTCTTTCTCCAACTGACTTATTTCAGTGAGCATTATACTTTCTAGTTCCATCCATGTTGTTGCAAATGATCAGATTTCATTGTTTTTTATGACTGAACAATCCAACTGATATTTTGATAATATTGAGTCCTCTTATTTGTGAACATGGAATATCTCCATATCCATGATATCCAGTATCTCTCCATTTATTTAGTTCTTCTTGGATTTTATCAGTTTTTAGTTTTCTCATAGAGATCTTGTACATATTAGATTTATACTTAAATATTTCCTTGTTTTGGGGTGCTGATGTAAATGATATTGTATTTATGGAAAGAAGTGGTGAGAGGGGACATCCTTGCCTTTTACCTGATCTTAGTGAGAAAGTTTTGTTTCTCACCACTAAGTATGTTACTTGTAGATTTTTTTGTACTAAGGCTTTTCAAATTGAGGAAGTTCCCCTCTGTTTATGGTTGAGAGTTGTTACTAGGAATGAATGTTGGATTTTGTCAGATGCTTTTTTTTTTTCCATCTAGTGATATAATCATGTGATTTTTCTTTTTTCAGTCTGTTGATGTGATAGATTACATTAATTGATTTTTATTTTTATTTTTTTATTATTATTTTTTTTCATTAATTGATTTTTAAATGTTGAGCCAGCCTTCCATACCTGGAATAAGTTTGTTTGCTTGTGGTGTGGAATTCTTTTTATACATTGTTGGATTTGGTTTGCTAATATTCTGTTGAGGATTTTTGCATCTGTGTTCATGAGGTTTATTTGTCAGTAGTTTTATTTTTTTTTTAATTTTTTATTTATTCATGATAGACATAGAAAGAGAGAGAGAGAGAGGCAGAGACACAGGCAGAGGGGGAGAAGCAGGCTCCATTCAGGGAGCCCGACGTGGGTCCCGATCCCGGGACTCCAGGATCGCACTTTGGGCCAAAGGCAGGCGCTAAACCTCTGAGCCACCCAGGGATCCCCAGTAGTTTTCTTTTATAATAGCTATGTGGTTTTGTTGTTAGGGTATTGCTGGCCTCAAAGAATGAGTTAGGAAGTATGTCCTCTGCAAGAAATTGTGGAGGACTGGTATAATTTCTTCCATGAGTGTTTGGTAGAAATCATCACGAAACTCATCTGGACCTGGTGCTTTCTGTTTGGAAGGTTATTAATTATTGATTCAATTTCTTTAATAAATAAACCTTATCAGATAATCTATCCTGTGTGAGTTTTGGTAGATTGTGTCTTTCTGTTAAGAAACAGATTCTTAACTATTGAGAACAAACTAAACTGATGGTTGGGGGAGGAGCGGGGGAATGGGTGTAACAGGTGATGGGGATTAAGGCATACACTTAATGGGTCTAGGAATGGGTCCATTTCATTTAGGTTATCATATTGTGGGCATAGAATTAGTTCATAGTATTCTTATCCTTTTAATATTCAAGGGATAGTGATGTCCTCTTTTTCATTTCTGATGCTAGTAATTTGTCTCCTTTTAGTTAGCCTGGCCAGAGGCTAACTTATTTATTTATTTATTTTAAAATATTTTATCCATTACATTTTATCCATTCATAAAGAGACATCTTATTCATAAGAGACACAGAGAGAGAGAGAGGCAGAGACACAGGCAGAGGGAGAAGCAGGCTCCATGCAGGGAGTCCGATGTGGGACTTCCAGGATCATGCCCTGGGCTGAAGGTGATGCTAAACCGCCGAGCCACCCAGGCTGCCCGAGGCTAATTTATTTTTAGTTAGGCTGATTTTTATTGATCTTTTCCAAGAACCGGCTTTTGGCTTTGTTGATTTTTCTCTATTGATTTCACATTTTCAGTTTCATTGATTTCTGTTCTAATTTTTATTATTCCTTTTCTTCTGCTTGCTTTGCATTTAATTTGTTCTTTTTCTAGTTTCCTAAGGTGGAAACTTAGATGATTGGTTTTAGCTCTTTCTTTTCTAATGTATGTATTCAGAGCTATCTATAACTTTACCTTTAAGCACTGCTTTCACTTCATCTCATAAATTTTGATAAGTTGTGTCTTCATGTAGTTCAAAATTTAAAATTTCTCTTGAGATTTCTTCCTTGATCCACATTTTAATTACAGGTGTGTTGTTTAATCTCTATGTATTTGGGGGTTTTCCAGTTATTATTTTTTTTCAAAGAAACTGTGGTGGTTTGTTATGTAGAGTTTTTACACAGTCTGGATTTTGCCATTGTTTGACAGTGCTATAATTTTTTGCTGTTCCTCTGATAGCTGTAATTCCTTTAAATTGGAAGTTAGAGGTAGATGCTTGATTAGATTTAGATTTGATGTTTTTGATAGGGCCTTGTACTTCCTTAAGGGAGTTAATTAAGTCTGGTTGGTTTTGTATTTTGGTGGCCATAAATGATCATTGCCTAGATTCATTAAATCATCAGAGATTATTGTACTTTTGACTTTTAGTATTAATTACTCTTGACCTTCTTCTGACTTACAGTATTTCATTCTTCTGTTTTTTTTTTTTTTTTTTCTTGTATTCTTGGTTACTCTTTCACAATTTCCTTTGTATGCTGTTGTTTTTCTGTATGTACCTTAAATATTTTATTTTCCTTGAGATTCTGATTTGGGTACCCAATAGTACTTTGTACATTCTGTAGGTCTGTAGGTCTTTTTGTTTTGTTTTAGAAGCTACCACTTCTACTCTGATTCCTTAGAGTTCTCAGCATAGTACTTTTATTCTAAGCTTCAGAACCATATATCCAGGATGTGTCCTGGGTCTACTGTGTTTCTTCTCTAGGCTTCTCAGTCATCATATTCTTCTGGTTTTCCTTCTACTTCAGTGGCTGCTGCTGATCTGTCTCCTTATCCAACTCTCCTTGAAAGGCAGTACAAATTAAGATTTAAGAGTTCTGGTTCTGGTGTCAGACTATTTGGGTTTATACACTGTCCTGACTATTAGATGTTTCCTTGGGCCAGTTACTTTCCTATGCTTCAACTCATCTGTAAAAGGTGACTAATAATAATCCCTTCCTCATTGGGTTTTATGAAGACTTAGAGAATTAATATATCTAAAATATTTAGAACATTCAGCAGCTATTATTTGCTATTATGACTATTATTCCTCATTCTACTGACCTCAGATATAGTTATTTTCCATATTTTGTTCTTGCTCTTCCTCCTCTTACATTCCCATGTCATCCATTCCCACAGTTTTTTTTTTAATGAAGCAGCTTTTATTTATTTATTTTTTAATATTTATTTGAGAGAAAGCAGAAGCATGAGGAAGGGCAAAGGGAGAGGGAGAAGCAGGCTCCCCACTGAGCAGGGAGCCTGATGTGGAGATTGATCTCAGGACCCCAAGATCATGGACTGAGCCACCCAGATGTCCCAATTCCCACATTTTTTTTTTAATTTAATTAATTCATTCATTCATGTGAGACACAGAGAGAGAGAGAGGCAGGGACATGGGCAGAGGGAGAAGCAGGCTCCATGCAGGAAGCCTGATGTGGGATTTGATCCCAGGATCCCGGGATCACGACCTGAGCCACCCAGGTGTCCCTCCCACAGTTTTATTAAATACTGTCTCTATGCCAGTTAATTCCAAGTGTTTGTCCTTTAGTCTCATAGGTTTAAACTCTATGGAATCTAGAATACCTCAGCTGATCATTTGGGGAATCCTGAAGGTGAAACAATGACTCAGATCTGTGCTGAGTTGAGATTTGAGATGTGAGGGCTGGACCTTTATACGAGGGTTGGACCTTTATACCATCCAGATCAGTTTCATATATGGGTCTGCATGGAAAATGGTGTGACCTTGGGTAGGGCAGCTCTTTTCAGTTGATGTCCCATAGATGAGGGCTGACTGCGCTCCCAGCAGCTCTAATAGTAAGTTCTTTGTTCCTATTAAGGATCCAGGTGTCATATTACAACATCCACTACACTGCCATTTCCCCCATCTCCAGAATGACTTGGTCATCTACCTTGTTGTTCAGTGACTTAGGAGTAGTTTTTCATTTCTTCTTCCTCTCTCCTTGATTCTTTTTTTTATTCATGATAGACATAGAGAGAGAGAGAGAGAGAGGCAGAGACACAGGAGGAGGGAGAAGCAGGCTCCATGCCAGGAGCCCGACACGGGACTCGATCCCGGGACTCCAGGATCGCGCTCTGGGCCAAAGGCAGGCGTTAAACTGCTGAGCCACCCAGGGATCCCTCTCTCCTTGATTCTATTGAAACATTTTCTGCCTTCAAAATATCTATCTCAAACATTCTTTTCTTCTTAAAAAGTCCTATCAATGACACCTTTCTCTTTCCTCTTCCCTGACCTCACAAGTGCTCTCTTTACCTCCACTTTTGTCCCTTGCCAAGCTCTGCCACATAGCAAACAGTCCTCATGTCAGATCTGGCCACTCTTCTGTCACACTTGAAAGGCTTCTTCTTATACTTAGGATAAAATGTCAATTCTTTGCTCTGGTCTGACAGATCTGACTCTTGCCTCTGTCTCTAACCTTCATCAGCTGTGCTTCAGTCACATTGGTTTCCTCTCATTTCATAGAAAAAGCCAACCTGTTTCCCATCTCAGGACTTTAGCTCTTCCTTCAATCTAGAGTGACAGTAATCTTTCTTTTACGTCCTTAGGTCTTAGCTTAAATATCACCTCCTCAAACTCCAGAGAGACAAAGAAGATTCTTGACATCCTTCTTCCTTTCCTTACCCCGTTTTATGTTCTTGTTTGTTTCCTTTAGAACACTTACTACATTTCTTTAAAGTTTTAATTTAAATTCCAGTTATTTAATATACAGTGTAATATTAGTTTCAGGTATACAATTTAGTGACTCAGCACTTCCTGTATCAGCTGATGCTCATCACAAGTGCCTTCCTTAATCACCATTACCTATTTGTAATCTGTCTGTCCCACTTCCTCCCTCCTAACCATCATTTTGTTTTCTATAGTTAGGAGTTTGTTTCTTTTTTCTTTTCTCCTTTCTCTTCTACTGAGAGAGAGAAAAGAGAGAGAGAGAGAGAGAGAGAGACTGTATACTCTTGGGTCTTGGGGTGGGGTAGGACACAGAAGGAAGAAGAGAATCCCAAGTATGTTCTCTACTCAGGGTGGAGCCTGCCTTGGGGATTGATCTCATGCCTGAGATCACCATTTGAGCCGAAATCAAGAGCTGAGCACTCAACCAGCTGAGCTTCCCATATGTCCCAAGAGTTTGTTTCTTGGTTTACCTCTTTCTCTCTTTTCCTCCCACTTTGTTCCTTTCTTTTGTTTCTTAAATTCCACCTATGAGTGAAATCATACGGTATTTGTCACTCTCATAACTTATTTTGCTTGGCATAATACAATATTCTGTAGCTCCATCTGTGTTGTTGCAAATAGTAAGATTTTATTCTTTTTTATGGCTGAATAATATTCTCTGTCTCTCATATATACACACACACATACATACATTTACATATATGTGTGTGTGTGTGTGTGTGTTTACACGTACCATCTCTCCTTCATCCATTCAGTCGATGGGCTCTTTCCCATAATTTGGCTGTTGTTGGTGATGTTGTTATAAACATCAAGGTAGGGATGGCTGGGTGGCTCAGTGGTTGAGTGTCTGTCTGCCTTTGGCTCAGGGCATGGTCCTGGAGTCCTGGGATCGAGTCCTGCATTGGGCTCCCTGCATGGATCCTGCTTCTCCTTCCTCTCTTCCTCTGCCTACATCTCTGCCTCTCTCTCTGTCTCTGGTGAATAAATAAATAAAATCTATAAAAAAAAAAAAAAAACATCAGGGTACATGTGTCCCTTGGAATTAGTATTGTTTTTATTCTTTGGGTAAATACCCAGTAATGTGATTGCTGGATCATAGAGTAGTTCTATTTTTCACTCACTATTTTTTTTTCCACTATATTTTTAATGTTAGTAGTTTTCTGCTTGTTCAGTGTTCTCCCTCTAGGGTGTAAAGAAGCTCCATGTTGGCAGGAGCCATGTTTATTTCCTTCACCATTCTTAGCATCTAGCATAGCTGACATTTCACATACAGTGAACTCTCGGAATTTGTTGGATAAATGTATGAATGAAAATACTGAATTCTTCCTCAAAGTCTGAGGTATAGTGACTTCCTTCCTCTTGTCTTGGTAGTGCAACTTAACACAAACTGGGAAGCTGGGAATCAGCTTAATATACTTTTTTTTTTTTTTTTTCTCAGTTCTTTGCCCTGGTCTGTTCAGCCACCATGTTCTGTCAGTCTTAGTTTAAACTTTTATCTTTCATTTTGAAAAAACATTAATAATATCTTGCCGTATCTCACTCCCACCAAACACCATCGTAATTATTTTAGTCACATAATCGGTCTTTCTAAAAATGTAGTTATGACCATTCCTTTTTCTGCTTCAAAATTTAATTGTTCTTTATTGTCCATAGGATAAAAGTCTGGGTTTCCTAGCTTTGTGTACAGACCCCATCTGCCTTTTACCTTCCTTCCACTTTCCTTTTTAGCTTTTACACCACTGTGTTCCAATAGTGTTGGTCTACTTAGGATCTTTCCAAATAAACCTGCTCATCTGTGCCTCCTTGTCTTTGATATGTTCTTCCACCCTTCACCGTCTCCCTTCACTCCCCCAAACTGATATTTAGTCTTCAAAACTTTTCCCAAAGTTAATCTTATGTGCACCAGCTCAGGAATGGTATAAATTAGTACTGCATGTCAGTACACTATTATAATCCTTTATTTACCTGACATGCCTTTCTAACTGAACTCCTTGTCGTCACAGGGGTCAAATTACCTTGTGTGCCCATTTCTTAACACAGGATCTCACATATAGGAGATGCGTAGTAAATCTTTTCTAAATAAAATCTAGTATAACCCATTCATTTTATAGATGAGGAAAATGAGGCCTACAGAGGTAAGTGACTTGTCAGAGGCTGTCCATTAATTTGGTTAAAAGTAATCATTGGTAGTGTTATTTTTATATTATATATCCTCTACTTATTTATCTGTTTTGTCTTTTGTTGTTGTTTTGTTGAGTGTATGAACAAAGTTACTATGGATAAAACTATGGGCTCTGGAGTTGAATTAGTTTTGATTCCTGGTTCTGCCACATATTTTGACTTTGAACAAGTTACTGGAGGTAACTGGAGCTCTTTAAGCTCCAGTTTCCTCAGTTATAATAGTAATAGTATTACGGTATTGCTATAGTATTATAAAGAATAAGTCGGGATCCCTGGGTGGCGCAGCGGTTTAGCACCTGCCTTTGGCCCAGGGCGCGATCCTGGAGACCCGGGATCGAATCCCGCGTCGGGCTCCCGGTGCATGGAGCCTGCTTCTCCCTCTGCCTATGTCTCTGCCTCTCTCTCTCTCTCTCTGACTATCATAAATAAATAAAAATTAAAAAAAAAAAAAAGAATAAGTGAAGTAATCTGAGTAAAGGGTTTAGAACAATGCTTCGCAGGGTGTAAGCAGTAAATGTAGTCATTGTTATTATTAGCATCTGTCATTGTTCATTGGCCACAATGCTTCCTGGAAAAGGCATGAGATTTAGTTATTACAAGCTGGTTTTGGTTCTCTTATAGGGAAGCTGACTGATAGAACAGCAAGCATTTTCCAAGGCAACCAAATGAAACTGAAGCTGGTCAATATTCAAAAAGCTAAAATCTCGACAGCTGCATTCACAAAAGCCTTCTGCCATCACAAAGTCATTGAGCTAGATGCTACTGCAGTGCACACTGACCTCCCAATTTCAGACATCCTAAGCGGACTCTGCAGCAATAGTTGGATCCAGCAAAACCTTCGGTGTCTCCTGTTGGACTCGACAAGTATCCCTCAAGATTCAAGACTCCTATTTGGTCAGCTCACTGGTCTTCGCGTTTTAAGTGTTTTCAATGTTTGTTTTCATAGTGAAGACCTGGCTAATGTTTCTCAGTTACCAAAACTGGAAAGCTTGGATATCTCCAATACTCTGGTGACTAACATTTCTGCACTCCTTACCTGTAAGGATCGACTCAAATCTCTGACTATGCACTATCTGAAATGCCTGACTATGACCAAACCACAAATTCTTGCAGTTATTAGAGAACTTAAATGTCTGCTTCACCTTGATATTTCTGATCACAGGCAACTCAAATCAGATCTAGCTTTTCATTTGCTGCAGCAAAAGGATATTCTGCCTAATATTGTGTCGCTGGATATTTCGGGGGGCAATTACATCACTGATGGAGCTGTAGAACTGTTTATACAACAACGGCCTGCAATGCAGTTTGTGGGACTATTGGCTACGGATGCTGGTTATTCTGACTTCTTTACTGCAAAGCAAGGCTTGAGGGTTTGTTTTTTATTTGAAATAAGTTTGTTTCCTTTGTTCAGAATGTTGTTAGGCTTTTATTGTATATCAGAATCTATGCTAGGTATTAGAGTTACAGAGACAGATAAAATTCCTTAAGGAGCTTAACAGTAATTTTTATGTAGCTACCATGTGGTCGGTTCTGGAATTATGACCTTAAACAAGATATGGTCCAGGCCTCCAGGGTCTTCTAGGCTAGTTTGGTATGATAAATATAGCCATTTATACATTCCCTCCTATGTACCAGATGCCACATTGTGCATGTTGTTTTCTTCTTTAATCCTCCCATTTCACAGATGAGGAAATGGAAACTCAGAGGTTAAACTGATTATTCATTATCATATAATTACCTATTAAATGGTAGAGCTAGGATTTATTTATTTATTAAAAAAATTTTTTTTTGAGCTAATACTTGTATCCAGGTCTTTGTAACTCTAAAACTTACGCTCTTCACTTTTATATAATTAGTTAGGCAGGTGATCAACATTTTTGGTGAAGGTATGAGAGAAAACAATTTTGAAAAGAATCTTTAAAAAAAGTTTTAACAGGGCACCTGGGTGGCTCAGTCGGTTAGGTGCCTGACTCTTGATTTTGGCTCAGGTCATGATCTCAGGGTTGTGAGATCGAGCCCTGTGTGGGTTCCACATTCACTGGGAAGTCTGCTTGGGATTCTCCCTTTCCCTCTTTTGTCCCTCCCCCTGCTGGTATGTTCAAATTCTCTCTCTCTCTCTCTCTCTCTCCCTCTTCCTCTCAAATAAATAAATCTTAAAAAAAGAAAGAAAAAAGTTTTGAACATTGCCAGAATAAATTTATAGCTAATCATGCTATATATATTTTTTTAACTATGGAACACCTTACAAATTTGCATCTTATCCTCGCTTAGGGGCCATGCTGATCTTTTCTGTATTGTTTCAGTTTTAATATATGTACTACTGAAGTGAGCACTCTTGGTGCTGTTTTTAAAACAGCATATATTTAAGCATTTGTGTTCCAGAATATATTTTTTTAAGATTTTATTTATTTATTCATGAGAGACACACACACACAGAGAGAGAGAGAGAGAGAGAGAGGCGCAGAGACACAGGCAGAGGGGGAAGCAGGCTCCATGCAGGGAACCCGACGAGGTGGGACTTGATCCCAGGTCTCCAGGACCACGCCCCGGGTTGACCACACCCCAGGTTGAAGGTGGTGCCAAACCGCTAAGCCACTGGGGCTGTCTCAGAATATTTCTTATTTAAAATAGTGCAGTGCTTGGGTGGCTCAGTCGGTTAGGTGTCTGCCTTTGGCTTAGGTCATGATCACAGAGTCCTTGGATGAAGCCCCGTGTCGGGCTCCCTGCTCATTGGGGAGCCTGCCTTTGCCTGCCGCTCTCCCTGCTTGTGCTTTCTCTTTCTCTGTCAAATAAAATCTTTAAAAACAAAACAAAACAGTGGTTCCCTACCTTGGTTGTACATTGTAATTATTTTGGAAGCTTTGAAATGTACTGATGCCTGTGTCTGATCTCCCACAGATTCTGATTTAACTGGTGTGGGACTTGATGTGGGCATCAAAATTTTGAAAGTTCCCATGTAATTCTAATTTGTAGCCAAGGTTCAGAACCACTGCTTTAAAATGCTTTATAATTATACAATAAGTAATTCTTTTTAGAATGAGAGAATAAAGTTATTTGCAATTATTAGTTGTTTTTATTTATTTATTTACTTACTTATTTAAGTAGGCTCTATGCCCAGCATGGGGTTTGAACTCACACCCCAAAGATCTAGAGTTGCACGTTCCACCGACTGAACCATCCAGGCACCCCTGTACTGGATTTTATTACCAATTTTCATCCGAATCCACTGGGAAATTGGATGCTTCTGCTTTTGTTTCTTGGCCAGGAATCACTTGATCCTGAAACTTTTGTGAGAAGACATGATGACAGTCAACCACACACACCACGATGGTGGAACAAAAGAGAGAGTTGTTTTCACGTTTTTGTTCTTTTGATTTGAAAATAGCAATTGTATTTTGAAGTCCTTTTATGTTTTTAAAAAAGATTTATTTTAGGAAGAGAGCATGTGAATGAGGGAAGGAGCAGAGGGAGAGAATATCCAAGCACACTTCCACTGAGCATGGAGCCTTAGCGTGGCTAGATCTCATGACACTTGAGATCAAGACCTGAGCTGAAATCAGGAATGTGACTCAACCAACTGAGCCACCCAGACGCCCCTGAAGTCCTTTTAAATTTCTGGCATGTCTAATGAAGGTGGAAGCCATATCATATCATTAGGCTTGTAATAGAGATAATGTGAACTTTCAGATGTTGAGAATTATTTACCAGGAATGTATACCTAGGCCTGTTTCAGATGAATAGCATTTAGTGTCACAATAATTAAAAGACTGCAGGAATTGGGGAAAAATTGTTTTTAGCATGTTAGAGCTCTTGGTATATGCAATAATATGGGACAAATGCTGGAATATTTTATTGCTGGATTATGCATATAGTTGAGATACTATCAAAGTGGGTGTGCTAAAAGAAAATGGGAAGCTATGTTTCAGTGACCTTATCTGGTATACGTGTAAATTTAGTTTACTTTGAAAATTTTAAATTATGCATTATATACAGTGTTTGATATTATTGGGATGGAGAGGAGAGACCACAATCTATCCAGTACTAAGAAACTCTAAAAGATCTTAAGCCAGCCTTATGTAGACTGTAAGGTATGGCAAATTAAAAAAATTTTTTTTTAAAATTTATTTATGATAGTCATACAGAGAGAGAGGGAGAGAGAGGCAGAGACATAGGCAGAGGGAGAAGCAGGCTCCATGCACCGGGAGCCTGACGTGGGATTCGATCCCGGGTCTCCAGGATCGTGCCCTGGGCCAAAGGCAGGCGCCAAACCGCTGCGCCACCCAGGGGATCCCAGGTATGGCAAATTTAAAAGGTATGTTTCAGGAAACCTTTTATTTAGTGGAAATGTATGTTTCATATCAGATGCAGAGTATACCAAGTATCTTAGTTGTTTGATAAAAAATTTGCTCACATTTAATATGGATAAAATTAAATGTCAGCAAAGACCCTCAAATACAACAAATGTTATTTATTGCACCCCAAATTAGAATGGGTAACATGTACCTAATTCCTTGAAAGTAGGCATAAGGGGGAGGTGCCTGGCTGACTTAGTCGGTAGAGCATACAACTCTTGATCTTAGGATCATGAGTTCAAGCCCCATGTTGAGTGTGGAGCCTACTTAAAAAAATAAAAAACAGGCAAAAAGGGCACCCAGCATTAGTATCAAAAGCCATGCAATATCTTCATTAGGTAGGAAATCCTGTTGATCCACTGGTGGGGTGTGGCAAGAATCCTTTTTGAAGATTGTTTTGTAGTGGCATCTTCAGGAAGCCAAGGAGAAGAGAGGGTGAGGCAACAACTGTTTGGTCTTCTGCTTGGTTTTGTTGTGGCTTATTCATTGTCCCTTTTCAGCTCTTACATCTGATTGCAAAACTTTTTTAAAAATTTTTTTATTTTGTTTTGAGAGTGAGAGAGGAGAAAGAGAACACAAGTGAGCATGCACAAGTAGGGGGAGGGGCAGAGGGAGCTCCCTGCTCAGCAGGGAGTCTGCAGGACTTGATCCCAGTACCTTGGGATCATCACCTGAGTTGAAGGCACACACTTAACCTACTGCGCCACCTAGGCACCATGATCATAAAACTTTTAAAAATTTTAGAATATATTCTTTAGATTATTATGTGTAGGTCCTTGGGCCATTAATCTATGTATAGTACTTAAAATTTGTTTTGAAAAAACTTTTAACTTGGTGGGTCGCTAATTTTAAACATTTCGACCATATTTACTTATTTATTTATTTATTTATTTATTTGACCACATTTATTTTATCGTATCCTTTTTATTTTTTTTTAAAGATTTTATTTATTCATGAGAGACAGAGAGAGAGAGAGGCAGAGGGAAGCAGGCTCCATGCAGGGAGCCTGACGTGGGACTCGATCCCGAGTCTCCAGGATCACGCCTGGGCTGAAGGCGGTGCTAAACCCCTGAGCCACCAGGGCTGCCCTATCGTATCCTTTTTATACACAGAATTTTTTTTTCTGAACCATTCCAGAGAGGTTGCATACATCATGTCCTTTTAGCCCTTAATGCTTGAGTTTTGTATTCCTAAGAGCAATGATATTCTCCTTAATGGCCAAGTTACAATGGTAACTTGTAGTTACCAAGTTTCAGGAAGTTTAACATTGATGTAGTGCTTTAAACAATTTTTTTTAAAAGATTCTATTTATTTATTCTTGAGAGACAGAGAGAGAGAGAGAGAGAGAGGCAGAGACACAGGCAGAGGGAGAAGCAGGCTCCATCCAGGGAGCCCAACGCGGGACCCGATCCCGGGTCTCTGGGATCACACCCTGGGCTGAAGGCAGTGCTAAACCACTGAGCCACCCAGACTGCCTGATGCAGTGCTTTAAATAATCTTACTATGCACATTTACAATGTTGATTAATCCCAGTAATGCCCTCTGTAAAATATTTTTCCTTTTAGTCCAGGGTCATTTTTGCATTTATTTTTCACGTGCCTCTGTAATTTAATCTGGGAGAGTTACCTAGTCCATCCTGTCCTTTGTGACATTGATATTTTTTAAGATTATAGACTAGCTTTGTTTTGTTGACTTTTTTTTTTTAAGATTTTATTTATCATTTGAGACAGAGAAAGTGAGAGAGAGCACAGCAGGGGCAGAGGCAGATGGAGAGGGAGAAGCAGGCTCCCAGCTGAGCAGGGAGCCTGATGTGGGGCTCTGATCCTAGTACCTTGGAGTCCCGCATCGGGCTCCCTGCATGGAGCCTGCTTATCCCTCTGCCTTTGTCTCTGCCTCTCTCTCTCTCTCTCTCTCTCTGTCATGAATAAATAAAATCTTAAAAAAATAAATAAATAAAAAATAAAATAAAATAATACTTCCAAGTGTTCATCCTCACACCATTCTCCTTCGCCTTTCCCCATTCTGTTTTTTTATCTCTTTATCTCTTTTCCACAGTGAGAACTTGATTTTTAGCAGCATCAGCACATTTGCTTAATCCTACAGTACATATAAAAGAGTTTTCAGAATTGCTATACCTAACTACAGTGAAACACAGACCTGCTAAAAAAGAGTTGAAGATTCATTTGCTGTTCTTTTTTTTTTTTCTTCCTAGACTGAGGGTATAATCAAGGTACTAAGCAGATGGATGTATTCAGGTTCTCTTATTTCCTCTTATACAATAGGTAGTAGGCACTTTGCATTTATTACCTAACATTGTGTCTTGAAAATCACCCCATGTCAGTTCATGTTTCCACTTTTTTTTAAGAGATTTTTTTCTTAAGATTTTATTTATTTATTCATGAGAGAGAGAGAGAGGCAGAAACACAGGCAGAGGGAGAAGCAGGCTCCATGCAGGGAGCCCGATGTGGGACTCTATCCCCGGTCTCCAGGATCAGGCCCTGGGCTGAAGGCGGTGCTAAACCGCTGAGCCACCCGGGCTGCCCCCATTCTTTTTTTTAAGTAATTGCTACTCCTATCATAGGGCTCAAAATCAGGACCCGGAGATCAAGAGTCACACGTTCTACCAACTGAGCCAGCCTGGTGTCTTAATATTTCCATTCTTTTAAAAACTTTTTGAATGGCAAACTATATAATGTAAAATTTACCATCTTAATATAAAGTTATGATGGTAAGTATACAGTTCAGTGATATTAAGTACTTTCATAATGTTGTGCAGCCATCACCACCATCCATCTCCATAGCTCTTTTCATCTTGTAAAACTGAAATTATATATACACATTAAACACTAACTCCTCATTCCTCTCTCTCTCCAGACCCTGGCAAACGCCATTCTACTTTCTGTTTCTATGATTTTGACCAAGTACTTCATATAAATGGAATCATAGAGTATTTGTCTTTTTGTGATTGGCTTATTTCACTTAGCATAATGTCCTCAAGGTTCATCCATGTTGTAACATATTGCAGAATTTCCTTCTCTTTTAAGATTGAATAATATATATATGTGTGTGTGTGCACATTTTTCCTTATCCAGTTATTGTCTTTGGATGCTTGAGTTGCTTCCATGTTGCTTTCAACTATTGTGGATAATGCTGCTATGAACCGGGTATTCAGATACCATTTTGAGACTCTGTTTTCAGTTCTTTTGGTATATACCCAGACTTAGAGTTGCTGGATCATATGGTAATTGTTGAAGAACTGCCACACAGTTTTCCACAGCAGCTGTACAATTTTATATTCCCACAGTGCATAAATATTCCAATTTCTCCACATCCTTGTCAACACTTGTTTTTTTCTTTTTAAGATTTTATATATTTATTTGGGCAACCCCCGTGGCTCGCGGTTTGGCGCCGCTTTTGGCCCAGGGTGTGATCCTGGAGACCCAGGATTAAGTCTCATGTTGGGCTCCCTGCCTGGAGCCTGCTTCTCCCTCTGCCTCTCTTTCTCTCTGTGTGTCTCTCACAAATAAATAGATAAAATCTTAAAAAAAAAAAAGATATTTATCTATTTATTTGACAGAGCACAAGCAGGGGGGAGTGGCAGGCAGAGGGAGAAAGAGAAGCAGCCCTCCTGGCTGAACAAGGAGCCCAATGTGGGGCTTAAACCCAGGACCCTGGGATCATGACCTGAGCCAAAGGCAGATGCTTCACTGACTGAGCCATGTAGGTGCCCCAACACTTGTTACTTTCTGTTTTTGTTTTTAAATGGTAATAATCCTAGTGAGGGTGAGGTGGTATCTCATTCAAGTTTTGATTTGCATTTCCCTACTGTCAGTGATTATTAAGCATGGTTTCATGAGCTTATTGACTATTTGTTTCTTTGGAGGTCTTACTCAACTCCTTTGCCCATTTTTGAGTAGGGTTGCTTGTTTTTTGTCGTTGTGTATAGGAGTTTTCTCTATATTGTGAATATAGATACCTATTTGTGTATCCATCCCTTACCAGATATATGATTTGCTGATACTTTCCTCTTTCTGTGGGTTTCTTTTTTACTCTGTTGATGCACAAAATTAAAAATTTTTGGTCTGAGGTGCCTGGCTGGATCAGTTGGTAGAGCATATGACTCTTGATCTCAGGGTTGTGAGTTCAAGCCCCATGTTGAGTGTAGAGATTACTTTAAAAAAACTTTTTTTTTTTTTTAGGTCCAATATATAGATTTTTTTTTCTTTTGTTGCTTTGGTATCCTATCCAATAAATCATTGCCATGCCATTGTCATAAAGTTTCATGTTTCCTTCTAAGAGTTAAGTAGTTTTAGGTTTTATGTTTAGGTCTTTGATCCATTTGGAGTTAATTTTTTACATGGTGTAAAGTAAGGGCCCACAATTTTATTCTGCATGTGCATATCCAGTTTACTTAGCACAATTTCTTTAAAAAAAAAAAAAAAAGACTGTACCTTCCTTGTTGAATGGTTATGAAACCCTTGTCAAAAATCATTTGACCACATATATGATCATATATGCAAGTGATTGTTTTGGGAGCTTTTTACTCTATTCTATTTCTCTATATGTCTGTCTTTATGCCAGTACCACACTGTTTTGATTACTGTAGCTTTATAGTTAAGTTTTGAAATTAGGAAGGTAAGTTATCCAGTTTTGTTCTTTTTCAAGATGGCTTTGTCTAGTTGGGGTTCCTTGGAACTCCGTATGAATTTAGGATGGGCTTTTCTGTTTCTGTAAAAAAAAAATCTCTTTAGGAGTTTGGTAGGGATTATCTTGAATATGTAGATCATTTTGGGTAATATTGATATCTTAAGTCTTTGATCCACAAACATGTCTTTCCATTTATTTATGACTTTAATTTCTTTTTTTTCTTTTTTTTTTTTAAAGATTTATTTATTCATGAAAGACACAGAGAGAGAAAGAGGCAGAGATGTAGGCAGAAGGAGAAGCAGGCTCCATGCAGGAAGCCCGATGTGGGACTTGATCTCAGGACTCTAGGATCTCGTCCTGAGCCAAAGGCAGAAGCTCAACTGCTGAGCCACCCACACGTCCCTGTGTCTTTCATTTCTTAATTAACTTTTTAACAGTGTTTTATTTTATTTTATTTTTTTTTTTAATTTTTATTTATTTATGATAGTCACACAGAGAGAGAGAGAGGCAGAGACATAGGCAGAGGGAGAAGCAGGCTCCATGCACCGGGAGCCTGATGTGGGATTCGATCCCGGGTCTCCAGGATTGCGCCCTG
The DNA here is from genome assembly GCF_048164855.1 of Canis lupus baileyi. Classification (NCBI taxonomy): domain Eukaryota; kingdom Metazoa; phylum Chordata; class Mammalia; order Carnivora; family Canidae; genus Canis; species Canis lupus. Next base: position 32,950,901 of record NC_132840.1, read on the forward strand.
GGCCAAAGGCAGGCGCCAAACCGCTGCGCCACCCAGGGATCCCTTAACAGTGTTTTATAGTTTTCATTGTGTCTTTCACCTTCTGAGTTAATTCCTAAGTACTTTGTTATATTATTATAAATGGAATTGTTTTAATAATTTCCTTTGTAGATTATTCATTGTTATCATAGAAATATTGCTGATTTTTAAAAAAGATTTGAGAGAGTGAGAGTGAGTGGGGGAGGGGCAGAGAGAGGGAATCCACAAGCAGACTTCCTGTTGAGTGCAGAACCAGATGCAGGACTTGATTTCACAGCCTTGAGATCATGACCTGAGCTGAAACCAAGAGTTGCATACTCAACCTACTGAGCCACCTAGGTACGCCAAGATGTAGCTGATTTTTGTATGTTGGCTTTGTTTCCTGCAATTCTTAGTTCATTTATTAGTGCTCATGGTTTTTTGTGTGTGCGTGGAATCTTTAGGCTTTTCTGCATATAAGAGGATATTATCTACGAACAGAGATAATTTTACTTTTTCCTTTGCAATTTGGATGTCTTTTATTTCATTATCTTGCCTAATTGCTCTAGCTAGGAATTCCAGTACCATGTTCAGTAGAAGCCATGAAAGTGGGTAGCCTTGTCTTTTTTTTTTTTTTTTTTTAAGATTTTATTTATTTATTCATGAGAGACCCACAGAGAGAAGCAGAGACATAGGCAGAGGGAGAAGCAGGCTCCCTTCAGGAAGCCCAGTGCGGGACTTGATCCCAGGAACCCGGGATCATGCCCTGACCAGAAGGCAGATGTTAAACTGCTGAGCCACCCAGGGGTAGCCTTGTCTTGTTCTTGATCTTAGAATAAATGTTTCCAGTCTTCTACCATTGAGTATGATGTTCGCTGTAGGTTTCTTTATACATGGCTTTTATTAAGTTGAGGTAGTTTCCTTCTACTTCTAGTGTTGAGTGTTTTCACCATGAGAGTTTTGTCAGATGCTTTTTCTGCATTAATTGAAATGATCATCTTTTTTTCCCTTAGTTCTGTTAATGTGTATTACATCAATTAATTCCCATATGTTAAACCATTTTTGCATTCCAGGACTAAATTCCACTTGGCCATGCATATAATCCATTTAATATGCTGATGAATTTAGTTTGCCTATATTTTGTTGAATCTTGAACCTCTGCTCATGAAGTGTATTTATCTGTAGTTTTCTTGTAGTGTCTTTATCTAGCTTTGATATTAGGGTAATGCTGAACTCAGAATGAATTAGGAAGTGCTTTCAATTTTTGTTAAACATTGAGAAGAATTGATATTAATTCTTACTTAAATGTTTGGTAGAATCTATTAGCAAAACCATCAGATCTGGCTTTTCTGTAGAAAAGATCAGGAGATCTTTGATTACTGATCTAGCGTCCTTACTAAGTTATAGGTCTCTTGAAATTTTCTATTTTTTCTGGATTTAGTCTTATTAAGTCTTATGTTTCTAGAAATTTGTCCATTTCATCTAGGTCATTCAATTTATTGCAGCATAATTGTTCATAATACTCTTACGACTTTTGGGTAGGGATTGGTAGGAATATCCCCACATTGATTTCAGATTTTAGTATTTTGAATCCTCTCTTTTTTTCTTAGTCCATCTGGTAGCTAATGGTTTGTGTTATTCAAAGAACCAACTTTTGGTTTTACTAATTTTGTTATTCCCAATTTCATTTATCTTTGCTTATAATCATTATGATTTCCTTCATTCTGCTAGTTTTGGGTTTAATTTGTTCTTTTTCTTGTTTCTTAAGTTGTAAAGATAGTTGTTGATGTGAGATTTTTCTTTTCTTAATTTAAGCATCTATAGCTATAAATTTCCCCCTTAGCACTGCTTTCAGTGGGTCCTATAAGGTTTAGTATGTTGTATTTTTGTTTTCATTGTCTCTAAATATTTTCCAATTTCTCTGTGATTTTCTTCTTTGAGCTATTGGTTGTTTGAGAGTATATTACTTGGAGAACTGGGTGACGGGCACTATGGAGGGTACTTGATGGGATGAGCATAGGGTGTTATGCTGTATGTTGGCAAAATGAATTTAAATTTTAAAAAAGTATATTACCTAATTTCCATAAATTTATAAATTTTCTGGTTTTACCTCTATTCTAACTTCATCCTGTTTTCAGAAAAGACAACTTTGTATAGGTCTCTTTTAAAAAAATCTATTGAATCCTAATTTGTGGTCTGACGTATGGTCTATCCTGGAAAAGTCCCATGTGCACTTCAAAGAATGTGGATGCTATTGTTGTTGGTAGAGTGTTTTCATATGTCTGTTAGACCTAGTTGGTTTATTGTGTTAGGGCCTGTTTCTTTACTTCTGTCTGGTTGTTCTATCCATTATTGAGTGGGTTGTTAAAGTCTCCATTATTGTAGAAATATCTATTTTTCCATTTAATTCTGTCAGTTTTTGTGTCATGTTTTAGTGGTCTGTCATTAGGCACATAGATGTTTGGGCTTATCATATCTTCTTGCTGTTGTACTGAACCTTTTATTAATATATAATGTCAGTTTGCTTCTTGTAACCTCTTTTGATTTAAAGTCTACTTTGTGTAAAGTACTGTAGTCAGCCCTACTCTCTTTTGGTTATATTTGCATGGAATGTCTTTTTCCATCCTTTCATTTTTCATGTTGCTGTGTCTTTGGTTCTAAAGTGGGTCTCTTATAGACAGTGTATAGTTGGATCATGTGTTTTTTTATTCATTCTTCCAATCTTTGTCTTTTGTAGCATTTAATCCATCTACATTTCAAGCAGTTAGTGATAAGGAAGGACTTAGTCATTTTGCTCTGTGGTTTCTATATGTTCTGCAGCTTTTTTGTTCCTCATTTCCTGTTTTTTTTTTTTGTTTAGCTGATTTTTTTTATAACAAAATGTTTAACCCCCTTTCTCTTTTCCTTTTATGTATATTCTGTAACTATTTTCTTTTGGTTATCATGGAGTTACATTTAATATCCTAAAGTTAATTTGAATTTATATCAGCTTCACCTCAATAACATAAAAAACTGCTAATTTACATCTTTATCCCCACCCTTTTAGTCAATGATGTCCCCAAATTACATCATTATACAGTGTCTGCCCCAGAGTTTAAAATGGTAATTCCTTTTGATCCATTTGCCTATTAAATTATGTTGAAAATGGGGGCACCTTGGTGGCTTAGTCAATTAAGTATCTATCTTTGGCTCAGGTCATGATGTCTGGGTCCTGCAGTTGAGTCCCATGTTGGGCTCCCTGCTCAGCAGGGGAGTCTACTGCTCCCTCTACTTTTCCCCTCCTTCCTGTTCATGCTCTCTCTAAAATAAAAAGATAAAATTTATAAATTATGTAGAAAACAAAATTTGGAGTTACAAACCAAAATTTGGAGTTACAAACCCAAGTTACAAAACAGAATTTGGAGTTATAACCAAAGTTATAACAGTTTTTAGAGTAAAATCTTTTAGAAAATGTATTAGTTTCTTGAATACTATAGAAAACAAAAAGAGTCACAAACAAGTTTTTGGGTTTGTTTTTTGTTTGTTTTTTTTGTTTTGTTTTTAAGTAATTTGTACACCCAACATGGGGCTTGAACCCACAACCCCAAGATCAAGAGTCACATACTCTGCCAACTGAACCATCCAGGGACTCCTACAAACCAGTTTTAATATATCTCTAGCTTTTTAAATTGCCCTTGTGTTTACCTTTATTGAGATCTTTATTGCTTCATATGATTTCTTCTTACTGTCTAGTGTTACTTTATTTTACACTGCAGGATTCCTTTGAGCATATCTTACAGGGCAGGTCTAGTGGTAATGAACTTCTTCAGCTTTTGTTTATCTGGGAATATCTTGATTTCTCCCTCACATTTGAAGGACAGTTTTGCTGGATATAGAATTCTTGATTGACAGGGGGTTTTTTTGTGTGTGTTTTGTTTGTTTGTTTGTTTGTTTGTTTCCTTTTAACAATTTGAACATATTGGCCCACTCTCTTCTGGCCTTCAAAGTTTCTGATGAGAAATCTGGAGATAATCTCATTGAGCACCCCTTGTGTGTGATTTGCTTCTCTCTCACTGCTTCCAAGATTTTCTCTCTCTTTAGCCTTCAAAAATTTGATTTTAGTGTGTTCTGGTGTGAGTCTTCTTGAGTTCATCTTACTTTGGAGCTCCTAGGATGCTTATATTCATGTCTTTCATCAAATTTGGAAGTTTTCAGCCATGTTGTTTTTTTAATATTCTTTTTGTCCTTTCTCGCCACCACTTTCTTCTGGGACTCCCACAATGTTTAGTTTGGTCTGCTTGTTGGTATTTCATAAGTTCTTGAAGCTCCATTCACTTCCTTAGGTCTTTTTGCTTTCTGTTCCTCTGATTCAATAATCTCCATTGTCCTGTCTTCAACTTGGTTGATTCTTCTGCCTGCTCAAATATGCCTTTGAGTCCCTCTAGTGAGTTTTGTATTTCAGTTATTGTACTTTTCCAGGATTTCTTTTCTTTTTCTGTTTGTTGGTTTTTCTCTTTTGTTCTACATCATTTCCTTGACTTTATATCTTCCTTTAGTTCTTTGAATATCTTTAAGAATCATGGTCTAGAAGTCTTTCCTAAAAGATCTTCCATCAGGTTTTTTTTTTTATAGGAACAGTCTCGTGGATTTCTTTTTCTCTTAAATGAGCCATACCTCCCTATTGTTTAGCATATCTTGTGATTTTTTTTTCTTGTTGAAAACTGGACATTGGAACTAACAATATGGTAACTCTGGAAATCAGATTGTTTCCTTTCTCTAATCTCTTTGCTGTTTGTTACTGTTTTTGTTTTGTTTGGATCTGTGCCAAGTATCAGCCTGAGATATAAATTATAAGGTCTTTTTAGCTCTTTTCTGAGCCTTTTCTTGGGTATATACAGTCACTTTGGAATTTTCTTTGTATATGCATTTGTGCGTTTTGGAGGGTTTTGTTAAGATTTTTATTTCAGAGAAAAGTGAAGCACAATTGGGGAGGGGTAGAGGGAGAGGGACAAGCAGACTCCCCACTGAGCACAGAGCCTGGCTCGGGCTTGAACCCAGGACTCTGAGATCATGACCTGAGCTAAAGTCAGACACTTAACTAAGTTACCCAGGTACCCCTGTGCATTTGTTTTGGATGTCTTAGTCTTTAATGTCTGGCTCCCCAAATTGGAAAAAGAATTAAATGAAGACAAGGGAAATATAAAGGATACTAACCCTTTACCTTCCCTAGAAATCACTTTGGTTGGAGGGAGGGATACATTGAACAGTTGGGGAGGTGCAACAGCAGTGACTGCTCACTTGTTTGTACCTATTAGAAGCAGCAATCTGTGATCAGAAAACAGATCCCTGATAAATTGAGGATATGGTCCTTTTCCCCATTCTGGCTCCCACAAACTAAGTGCATGCTGCTCTGGGTGTACTGGCTGGGGAATGGACAGCTGCTATTGTGCTAAGAGCTGAAATTAATGGAAACAAGTCACAACTTACTGTCCAAGGCTTCTTCTGGAAGCCTTTAATAAACTCCAGAGTTCCTGGGTAGCTCTGTCGTTACGTGTCTGCTTTTGGTCCTGGGATTGAGCCCCAGGTCTCCCTCACCTTCTGTCCCCCTTCCTGCTCGTGTGCATGTGCTCTCTCCCTCTCTTAAATAAATAAATAAAATAAAATAAACTCCAGAGTTCCAACATAGTTATGTTACACAAAGTTTCCCAATGTACTTGTTCACTCTGTGGGGAGACTGATCTATAATTAAATACATTAAATGGTCACTATCTGTCCTTTTGCCACAGTTTTACTCAGTCATCTCTTGGTTGTATGAAACTTATCCTCTAGTAGATTTTTCAGGAAGGAGATTTATGTCCTACTCTCTTGAGTTCTTGTTATTCATGTTCAATCTTTTATAGCCTTGCTATTTGAAGTATAGCTTGGCTGGGTTGGGTATAAAATCCTTGTTTACCTTTTTCTTCCTGGTTCCTTGAAACAATTTCTTCACTGGTGACTTGGTTTGTATGTTGCTTGTTAAGTCTGATGACAGTCTAATTCTCTGTGTAATTTATTTAATCTTTTTATAAGCCCTGAAGATTTTTTTTTCTTTGTTTTTAAATTTAGTCCTTGTACTGTGATATGTCTCAGATGATCTAGGTTAGTCTTTCCCAGAACTTGGTGGATTCTTTCAGTGTATTGATTTAGGTCTTCTTTTTTTTTAAATTATTTTTATTTCTGGAAAGCTTTCCTAGATAATAGTTTTATTATTTTTTTTAAGATTTTACTTATTTATTCATAGAGATACAGCTAGAGAGAGAGAGGCAGAAACACAGGCAGAGGGAGAAGCAGGCACCATGCAGGGAGCCTGACGTGGGACTCCATCCCAGGTCTCCAGGACCACGCCTCAGGCTGTAGGTGGCGCTAAACCGCTGCGCCACCGGGGCTGCCCTAGATAATAGTTTTAAATACTAGTTAGTTTCCCCCTCAGGAACTTCAAATATACGTATCATAGATCTTTGTCTTTCTTCCATATCAACACTCAATCTTAGATCAGTTTTGTTCTTCTTTTTAAAAAATTTTGTTTTCTTGAATTTCTTCCCCTTACTAAATTTTGATTCAAATCCATCCTTCTTTGAGTACCTTGTAAGTTAGTTTTTTTATATTTGATATAATTTTATCTCTTTCTTTCCATTTTAATGAGTTGTTTCATCTTTTTGTTAAAGTTATTTTTTTCACATTCCAAAATGCTTATGGTAATTCAGTTTAAAGTGCCATGTTAAAATTTTCTTCTGATTTGTTGTTGGGTCTTTTATTGTTTTTGTTTTTCAAATAAGCTCCACACCCAGCGTGGAGCCTAACACAGGGCTTGAACTCATGACCTTGAGATCAAGACCTGAGCTGAGATGAGGAGTTAGACACATAACTGAGACATCCAGGTACTCCTGTTGTTGGTTTATAGAAAATAATTTTGCTGAAACGTGTAGATTTCCTGCTTACATATTTCTTACAATAATAGCTTTATATGGAATTGGTTTGAATTTTATATTTTTTGTTATTTAATTGACATAGTTCCTCATGTCCATTAGTGATGTCATTTAGCAATATGAGGTTTTTTCAGTGATGTTACTGGTCATGATACAGTAGAGAGGGGAGTGGTTTTTTTATTTTGTTTTATAAGATACTGAGTTTTCTCCCTTATTTTCTTTTTTTTCCCTTCACTACCCAGGAATGCTGAAAGTTGGGTCATATATAGTTTTATGTGCATTCCTTGTTAATTTTTTGTTTTGGATCTGGGGAGGGGATACTATTATCTTCCAGACCCAGAGTCTATGTATAGATTTTTAAAAACTATTACTTAAATGGTAACAAGGAAGAATTATGTTAACATTTAATAAATAATAAAATATTACTACAAAAGTTAATTCCCTTTTCCATTTTAGTTATTTTATGTGGCCTTTTTTCTTTCTCTTATTGTCTAATTTGTCCTATGTAAATACTTAGAAGACATGCAGTCATGGTTATTGATTGTTTAAAAATTTATGTGCTCCCCATTGTTCAGTTGAGGTCTTAACTAATGTAGTTATAGGGAGATGGTATTTGAATTTGGCTCCATCACTTAATTGGTTTGTTACATTTAGTGCCTTCCTTCACTTCTCTGGCCCCATCTGGAAAAATGAGGTTGAGGTGAACATTTCCATATTAGACTTAGGATTCAATAGAGCAACTTTGTAAAACACCTGAAACATTTAATTGAGCACTTGTCATTGTTTCAAATACTCAAAGCATCTAAAAAAGCCTGAACTGTGAAACCTATTGGTAACATCTTTCTTTTTCAGGTTGCTGGAGGAGCCAATGTGACTCAGATTTCAGAAGCACTGAGCCGATACAGGAATAGGTCATGTTTTATGAAGGAAGCTCTCTATAGGCTCTTCACAGAGACATTTTCAATGCAGGTAACCATGCCTGCTATTTTAAAGGTAACTATACCTCAGACAGGCTTTTGCTACTACTTTTTACTTAGTTCAGTTAAAGCTATTTACCAAACAGAGTACAACAACTTATGTGCCTTATTCTATAGTGAGCCAAAAAGTACCCTCATGGAAAAAGGAAAACAATGTTTGGCTTAACTGCCAGATCATCTCTCATTTTGAGCATCTAAATTAGAATCATCCAGTGTTTTGGTTTAGTCTGAGAAGGGAGTTTAGGACATTTGTACTATTTTGCCTAAAATAGGATATCTTAATCTATAAACATGTATTCACTTTACCCTAAATGTTTTTTCTTGTTTATTCATTTGTTTACTCTTTAAAATCTAATACCTGGTTTTCTAAAAGAAAACAACAATGTCTCCAACAGAATTGGGGCAAAGTATAATATTTGAAGGTGGCCAGATCTACTACTTAACAGTATTTTGTGAGTAAAGTAAAATTACCAGTATTGATAGGGTCAGACTTTACTTTGGTTTTCAGAAGAATGAGTTTATTTTAAATGTTACTGGAAATACTGAGTGGTTTGAAAGAAAAGAGCAGTTATTTAAAGTGAAATGTAAAATGAAAATGAATTGAAGCCACTTTGTCTTTATTATTATTTGTAATTCTTTATAGTTCCTTTAAAAAATTGGGTGTTTCTGTACTGTGAGAGATTAGATTTATTCGTAACTTAAAAGTATACTGTATAAAGTGAAAAAAAACTCTGGACCTTTGTTTCCCATTAGAAATGAGATTGAATTAGATGTTCTAAAGTCCTTTTCATATCTAAGATTCTGTGATTTTTGAAAATCAAGTTTTGTGTTTTTTTTATTTCTACATATTTAACTTACAGATGACAATCCAGTGAAATCCTAGGAATAGTTTAGCAATATAGAAAAAAGTCCTCTTCCATACTTGAAATGTGTCTTAGGTTTGTCTCTAGGCTCTGTTACTCAGAGTGAGGGGCTCTGGTCTCTTAAAATCATGGTTCATGCCAGTTTCTGAGCTAGAGAGAGACAGAACAGATTGTATTGTTGCTGAATGTTAGTGCAGGTGTGGTCTAAGCTTAGTACAACACCTTCATGTTACATCTGTGTTTTAGGTCTTCCACAGTCTTGTCCCCTAGAGACCTCTCTAATGTTATGTTTGCAGTTTTCAAATTTGTTCAAAATTCTGTTAAATTCAGATTTTTTTCCTCCTCTGTTGGTGGGTTCATCCCATCCTTTTGTCTGTTTTGTGTATTTCTTTTTTTTTTTTTTAATTTTTATTTATTTATGATAGTCACAGAGAGAGAGAGGCGCAGAAACACAGGCAGGGGGAGAAGCAGGCTCCATGCACTGGGAGCCCGATGTGGGATTCGATCCCGGGTCTCCAGGATCGCGCCCTGGGCCAAAGGCAGGCGCCAAACGGCTGCGCCACCCAGGGATCCCTGTTTTGTGTATTTCTTTATCACATTTCCCTTCCTTAGGAATCTCCTCTTTATTCCATCCCTACCACTTCCTTCTGTCCAATTCTTATCTAAGATCCTTCCTAAATATGCTCTCTTAATGAAGAATGCTGAGCCATACCAGAAATGAATGCTCCCTCCACAGCTACCTTAGGCAGCACTTTATATATACTTTTATGGTGCTTTTTTTTTTCCCAGTTTCATATTTTGATAGCCTTAGCAATGTTATTTGTTTACATACTATATTTTTTTCCACAAGGCTTTATGCTAAGGAATAGGGTGTGATTCATGTTTCTGTCCCCTGTAGTGCTTATCACAATGCCTTGTATGAAGTGAGGTTCAATAAATGGTTATGAAATCATGGAGGAAATGAAGTCCAGAGAAGGAGAGTGACTTGGCTAAAGTCTCACAGCTAGTTAATGGTTTCACTTGGATGGGTAGGTATTGCTGGTGTCCTAAAAAAGCAAATGCTGAGGATAGGAAAAAATGTTTCTGTCCCAATGAGCAAATATTTTTGCCAGCTAACACAAAAACAAGATAGTATGAAGAATGCTCATGTTGTCATATGCCACTAAAAACCAGTTCATCTTCAGCTTGTGGCTGTAGGAATGAGGAATCATCCATTGGATTTGCCAGTGCAGTTCACAGCCAGTGCTTGCGCCCTCAACTTAACACGCCAGGGCCTGGCCAGGGGAATGCCTGTTCGTCTGTTGTCAGAGGTCACCTGTCTGCTTTTCAAGGCTCTGAAAAATTTCCCCCATTACCAGCAGGTAATTTGAATTGAATACTTGACTGCTTCTTCCTTCAGAAAAAATATATGAAAAAAAATTATTATTAGCTATTATTAGTATTTTTTTATTATTTTTCATCTACCCTGAAAGAGAGAGAGAATAGATAAGGAATCTTTTTGTTAAAAAAAAAAATAGCAGATTTGGATAAGCATTTGGGTTTACATTTAAAAAAAAGTTTTTTAGAAACCAGTAACCCAGAATCCATGTACTATTAACACTTCAGCACATCCCTGTAGGCTTAACATCATATGTGAAAGTTAAATTAAAAAAAAAAAGTTAAACTGAATTGAATCATAGATACAAATATAGAGGCTAAAAACTGTAAAACTTCTAGAAGAAAACAGGACAAAATATTTGTGACCTCAAAGTAGGCAAAGTTTTCTTAGGATACAAAAAGCACACATCCTAAAAGAAAAATAATAAATTAGAATTCATCAAAATTAAAAGCTTCTCACATGCACACACACCCACAAATTGGAAAGGCTAAGTCATGGGCTGGGAAAAATGTTTGTTTTTTGTATATGAGAAAGGACTTTTATAGAGAATATAAAGAATTCAGTAGCACAAGATGAATAAATCAATTTCTTAAGACAAAAGATTTGAGCACTTTACTGAAGATATGCAGATGACAAATGAGCATGTGAAAAGATGCTCAGTATTTTTAGTTATCAGGGAAATGAAAATTAAAACCACATTGAAATACCACTGCATACCAAGATACTACTACACAGCCTCTAGATTGGTTGAAATTTTTAAATAAATATTTTATTTATTCATGAGAGAGAGACAGAGAGGGGCAGAGACACAAGCAGAAGGAGAAGCAGGCTCCTTGCAAGGAGCCCAGTTCAAGACCCAATCCTGGATTGGCATCACACTCTAAGCTGAAGGCAGACGCTTAACCGATGAGCCACCCAGGTGTCCCAAGATTGGTTGAAATTAAAAGACTGACCAAATGTTGACAAAGGTGTAGAGCAACTGAAATTCTCATATATAGATGTTAAGAGTTGTAAAATGAGAGATCCTTGGATGGCTCAGCAGTTTAGTGCCTCCCTTCGGCCCAGGGCGTGGTCCTGGAGTCCGGGGATCGAGTCACATCAGGCTCCCTGCATGGAGCCTGCTTCTCCCTCTGCCTGTGTCTGCTTCTCTCTGTGTGTCTCTCATGAATAAATAAATAAAATCTTAAAAAAAAAAATTGTAAAATGACAAAACTATCAGTTCAGTCTGGTAGTTTCTTTCAAAGTTAGACATACCTTTTTTACTACCTAGTCATTCCACTTCTAGAGAAACAAAATCATATTTTCATACAAAAACTTGTATGTGAATGTTCATAATGTCTTTATTCATAATACATACCCTAAAGCTGAAAACTTTTCAGTTGTTGAATAGCAGGAGAATAGATAAATTATGGTTTATTCATATAAGAAACTCCTATTTGACAATAAAAAGGAATAAAGTACTGATAACATGCAACATGGATGAATATCAAAAACATTATATGCTGAGCAAAATAAGCCAGATACAGAAGAGTAAATATTATATGATTTTATTTATGTGAAACTTGAGAAAAGATTAATCTGTAATGACAATGTAATTTTCTGGGGTTGAGGTTTGTAAGTTTGGGATTGACTAGAAGGTGGTATGTGCAACTCTTGGGGTGATGGAAATATTTTTTATCTCAGTTATGGTGATGGTGGATGGTAGTGGTTATACAGCTGTATCAATTTGCCAAATCTAATTTAAGTGTATACTTAAAATGGAAATTTTTAAAAAATAAAATAAGGAAGGTGGCCTTTCCTCATTAAAAAAAATCTACACTTCCACTTTCTGAAATGGAAGCTCCCTCACAGTTTAGCATTAATTCCTTCATGGAAGGCATCAGTTGGAGTAACAACTACCCCTATAAAAGGGCATGAATTCTCCATTTGGCCATAATTTCCACCACTGCCCTGCTGTGTCACACTCAGCCCTCTTCACTTATTTATGTTACTGCCTAGTTTCTGTTGGCATTTCAGGCTTGCTGCCCCTGCTTCATACCCTGTACTTCAGTTAGACTGGCCTACTCATGGCCTTTCAAAGAGATGGTGTATTTTTCTATTCCTACAACTTTCTCAGGCAGCCTTCTCTTTCTTTCCTGTCCATATAGACTCAGTTCAACCCCTGCCAGTCTTAGGTTGCAAGTATAGCTCTAACACAGAGTTAGTTATGAGATCTGGTAAGGACATTTGTAGATGGCCAGGCTTCAGGTAATTGACTTGGATTGACACATAGGCAGGCCACTAGAGTTCAGAGGAAAGAGATCCCTTCCTTTGCCAGAAAAAAAAAAAAAAAAAAAAAGTAGCAGGGGGGTTATTCTTTAGGCAGAGGTGAATGATTAAATGAAGAACTTGGAGAGGGCCAGATACACAGTGAGTTCTCAGTAAGAAAAGTTCGTTGGTGGCACCTTCCAAGTGCTTAGAATCTTTTAGAAATGAGGTATACCTTTGCTCAAAATTATTTTTCTTTATTTCCTTAAAGTTACAGAAGAATTGTCTTCTCTCCTTAACTAATTCCAGGATTCTTGTGGATGTTCCATTTGACAGGCAAGTATAAAACTTGGTCATCTGATTTTGGGATATTTACCAGCGTTATTCTGAACATTGTTGACTTTTGGTTATTAGCTTCTTAGCAAGGGTTTGATTAAGGCTGGGCTAAGGTGTTTGAGGAGGATTTTCTGTTGAGCCTCTGCCACAGAGGTGATTGAAAGTCCCCTACAGGGGCAGCCTGGGTGGCTCAGCGGTTTAGTGCCGCCTTCAGCCCAGGGCATGATCCTGGAGACCCGGGATGGAGTCCCATGTCAGCCTCCCTGCATGGAGCCTGCTTCTCCCTCTGCCTTAGTCTCTGCCTCTCTCTCTCTCTCATGAATAAATAGATGAAATCTTAAAAAAAAAAAAAGTCCCCTATAGATAACCCTAGAACAATGTGGGGGGTTAGGAACACTGACCTCCCTTATCCCCATCTTGCGAAGTCAAAAATGCATGTATAACTTTTTTTAAAGATTTTATTTATTTATTCATGAAAGACACAGAGAAAGGCAGACACATAAGCAGAGGGAGAAGCAGGGAGCCTGACATGGGACTTGATCCCGGGACTCCGGGATCACACCCTGGGCCAAAGGCAGGTGCTAAACTGTTGAGCCACCCAGGGATCCCCACGTATAACTTTTAAGTCACCAAAAACTTTACTCATAGCCTCTTGTTGACTGGAAAGTTTTAGTGATAAACAGTTGATTAACATGTATTTTGTATGTTAAGTGTTATATATTGTATTCTACAATGAAGTAACTTAGGGAAAAAAATGTTACTAAGAAAAATCATAAAGAAGAGAAAGTACAATACATTTTCAGTACTGTATTTATTGATACCAAAAGCTTACATTATCTGTTTAGAAGATGAATTATCTGTCAGTACCCACAACCGTATCATCTTATATGATACAAAACACTGTAGATGTTGTATGTGTTACTAAAACTAGATATCAAAAATGAAAAGGTAGGGGTGCCTGGGTGGCTCACTCAGTTAAATGTCCAACTCTTGGTTTTGGCTCAGGTCATGATCTCATCTTGGGCTCCACACTCAGCTGTGAGTCTACTTCTCCCTTCTCTCCCTCTCCCCGTCCTCCTGTGCATGTCCTTTTTCTCTAAATAGATCTTTACAAAAAGAAAGAAAAGATAATGTGGGGTACCTGGCTGGCTCAGTTAGTAGAGCATATAACTCTTGATCTCGTGGTTGTTAGTTTGAGCTCCATGTTGGGGATGATGTTTACTTAGAAAGAGAGAAAGAAAGAAAAGATAATATGAAAAAGAAATACTTGGACAGCCTGGGTGGCTCAGCGGTTTAGCACCGCCTACAGCTCAGGGCGTGAGCCTGGAGACCTGGGATGGAGTCCCACATCGGGCTCCCTGCATGGAGCCTACTTCTCCCCCTGCCTGTGTGTCTGCCTCTCTCTCTCTCTCTCTCTGTGTGTGTGTCTCTCATGAATAAAAATAAAAGCTTTAAAAAGAAAAAGAAGTACTTATTTACAGAGCGCCTGGGTGGCTCACTTGGTTAGGCATCTGACTCTTGATTTGGACTCAGGTCATGATCTTGGGGTCATGAGATGGAACCCTCCATCAGAGTGTACCTTTGTATTGCATTCTCTCTCTTTCAAAAATTTATATATTTTATATATAAAATATATAAATATATATATATAAATTTGTACACACACAGGTATATTCATGCATGGGATAATGAAGAAGCAGCAATATGATTGCTTTATGGTAATGTTGTATATAATCAATAGAGTTGCTTCATGGTAGCCTAGCCTTACACTATTGAATGAATCACTATAAAATTTTTATGGCATATAGTATAGCAGTCATTTTTATAATACAATACTGTAAATATTGTTACATTTAAAAACTACCTACCTGTAATGATAGACTGATAACGCAGTTTCTACAATTATGGCAGAAAGGCATATTATATGGTAATGTAATTCTTTGAAAGCAAAGTTATAAGCTGTAAGAAAACTAACACATTGCTAATTTTATATTAAATATCACTTACCGGGCAGCCCCGGTGGCGCAGCAGTTTAGCATCGCCTGCAGCCCAGGGTATGATCCTGGAGACCTGGGATCAAGTCCCATGTCAGGCTCCTTGAATGGAGCCTGCTTCTCCCTCTGCTTGTGTCTCTGCCTCTCTCTCTCTCTTTGTGTCTCTCATGAATAAATAAATAAAATATTTAAAAATAAATAAATTTCACTTACCTTATGCATAGGTAAAGGTAGGCTGTTCACTTCCATGCAAGTCTTGCATGTGATATTCTGGATCACGAATACTTAGGTGGTGATGATGATGACGACACAGAAGCATTTCATAGTTGCTATACGGTTATTAGATGTTCACATGAAAATACACAACAGATAATGCTTATTAACTGTAAGCATGATGATTATTTACTCTTCATTAAGTGTAACTAGATCATCATAAAGGTCTTTATCCTTATTGTTTTCATGTTGAGTAGGCTGAGGAGGGGTTGGTCTTGCTATCTTGGGGGTGGAAGAGGGGAAGAGGTGGAAGTAGTGGAAGGTGAGGCTGGTACAGTTGGTGTACCTTGACAGAAATACATCATAACTTCTGTCTGACTTCTTTGCTTTTTCATTTTCTAAAAATATTTCTATATAGTACCGATCCTTCTTCCACCATTTGCTTTAGTTTCTTTGCTCATATCCTATCATCCATGTCATAAAAGAAGCCAAGAGCAGTCTTGAATAATGAGACCCTTCTGCCAGATAATCTAATGTCAGTTTATTTTCTGGCACTGCTTTTACATCTTCTTCCTCATTGTTGGGCACTGGTTTGGAAGTGCTCATCTCCATCAAATTGACCTCCATTAATTCCTCCAGTGTGGTATCTATTAGCTCTTGAATTTCTCCAATATCCATGTCTTGAAACTCTTTATCCCCCACCTTTTTATTTTTTTTGGCCATATCTAAAATCTCTTTCATGATTCCCTTGAAATCATGAATCAACAGATTCACTCTGTTATAATTACTATGAAGTCACGCACAGCATCTGGACACACTTTTCTTCAGCAGAAATTTATTATTTCAGGCTTGATGGCTTTTATGGCTTTTTCTATAACAACAGTGGCGTCTTCAATGGTGTAATCCTCCCAGACTTTCATGATGTTTTCTCTATTGGGATTCTCTTCCATAGTGTTGACAGTCCTCTCCATAGAATACTGTGTGTAATGAGCCATAAAGGTCTCTATCACCCTCTGATCTAGAGGCTGAATTAGAGGTGCTGTGTTTGAGGGCATATAGACTTCTTTAGTGCCTTCAGTGTTGAACACATGGGATTCTGGATGGGGTATTATCCAATATCAAAAGAATTTTAAAAGGCAGTCCTAAATCAATATTGCACTATATGTTAATTAGAATTGAAATAAAAATTTAAAAATTTGAAAAAGGCAGTCCTTTACTGACAAGGTACCTCTTGACTTCAGGGACGAAGTATTGATGGAACCAATCAAGAAAAAGGATTCTTGTCCAGGCCTTCTTTGTTGTATAACCAAAAGACTAGCAGCCAGTGTTTCTCTTTTCCTTTCAAGTTGTGGGGATTAATAGCTTTATAGATAATGACTGTATTTGCACAAACCAGGATGTCTCTTCCTGCCTTAAATCCTGGTGTTTGCTTCTCTCTCGATAATAAATGTCCTTTGTGGCCTTTTTTTTTTTTTTAACAGAATGGGGCACTTTCCGTCTACATTAGAAACTTGTTCAGGTAGATCTCTTTTCTCTTCTATGATTGTCTTAATGGTGTCTGGGAACTCATCTGCTGCCTCTTGATTGGCATAAGCTTTTTCTCCTGTTATCTTGACATTTTTATTTATTCATGAGAGAGACAGAGAGAGAGAGACAGGGACACAGGCAGAGGGAGAAGCAGGCTCCATGCAGGAAGCCTGATGTGGGACTCAATTCTGGAACTCCAGGATCACGCCCTGGGCCAAAGGCAGGTGCTAAACTGCTGAGCCACCCAGGGATCCCCTATCTTGACATTTTAAAATTCAAACCTCTTTCTAAAATTATCAAACCATCCTTTGCTGGCATTGAATTTTACAGTTTTAGATTATTCACAGAATGATGTCACTTTTTGTGGAGTCATATTAGAGTCTGTAATATGCCTTTATAGCAATCCTGCACCCACACAAAAGCTGCATTTTCATGCCATAAAAAGGTATTGTGCAAAAAGTACAAGATTTTCATACCTGCTGACATAGCTGCAACAACTTCACAAATTTCCTTATCCACTTTTTTTTTTTAACCTTGGTCCTTATACTGGATTCATTCGTCTTGAAATGATGGGTTTCCATAGCTGCTGACCTTAGTCTGCAGTAGGTATCAGGTAGTCGGCTTTTTCTTGTAATGTCTTGACTTTTCTCTGCTTCTTGGGAGCGCTTCCAACATCACTAGTAGCACTTTATGTGGATTCCCCCCATGGTGTTACTCCAAATTTACAATATTTCATTAAACACAAAATACACAGGAACTATAAGAGATTACTTTTTATTGCTGTATGCAATTTACTGGAAAGACAAACTGCTCATATGGAGTGATTAGTTTTACATGACATTTTAAGTGGATACTTGTAACACTTGAGCTCACTCCTATATTGACAGGAGGTGGCTGTGAAATAATTACAGTAGTATAATATATACTACAGTTAATTTTATGCAGTTATCATTTAATACTGTATCTTTGTTTACATTTCTATCGATTGGTGTCATGTATGGTCAGCGTTTGTGTACATTTCAATAAATTTTAACCTTTTATAGTAGATGTGTGTATAATTTATAGTAATAAAATAGTAAAAGAATCTAGTACCTACTATGTACATATATTTTATGCATTTATAAATACCTTTCTCTTAAATTTTTTGGATGTTTCTAGGCTTGTGGGTTGAGTTTTTTCAAATTGTCACAAATCTCCTAAAAAAATTTTCCAATATATTTATTGAAAAAAGTCTGTGTATAAGTAGACTAGTACAGTTCAAACCTGTGTTGTTCCAGGGTCCGCTGGGTTCACACATGTTGTCTCTCAAAGTGTGATTCCATTTTAGGGTAGTGAGTGGTAAGAATGTGGGCTCCAAAGAGTTAAACATACTTGGTTTCATGTCCTAGCCCGTCCATCATTATCCTCGTGCATAAGTTTCCTCATTTGTAAAATGGCGACTGTTATGAGGATTAGACGTGATAATGTTTGCAGAGTACTTAAGTCAGTGCCTAGTTTAAGAAGTAGAGGCAGTTTTAACATTAGTCATTCTTGATTTTCTTCATTATTATCAATAAAATAATAACAACATCATCCTAGATTCCAAAGGGGCTTCTCTTGAGGCCTTTATAGTCTTCCAGATTCATGAGCCCAAAAACATCACAGTTGCTGGTAATGGCAGAACAACAGGAAGCGCAGACTGACATGAACAGGACCTGTGATACTGGGGTGCAGGGTTGTAGGCTAAGCCATTCTCAAATCCAGTTAAAAGGTGTATATAAAACAGGAGTTGAGGGCAGCCCGAGTGGCTCAGCAGTTTAGTGCCGCCTTCAGCCCAGGGCCTTGATCCTGGAGACCCAGGATCGAGTCCCACGTCAGGCTCCCTTCATGGAGCCTGCTTCTCTGCCTGTGTCTCTGCCTCTGTGTCTCTCTCTCTCTCTCTCATGAATAAATAAAATTTTTAAAATAAACAAATAAATAAATGAAACGGAAGTTGGCTTTTTTTGGGGGGGGGAGTTGGCTTTTAAAATTACAGTAAGGAAGGTAGTCGTCCTCAAAAAAGAATTCTATTTCTACCTTCTTGAAAAGTTAGAACTTTCTCAACTGTCTTCATTCCTACAGTTGCAGTCAATAGGAGCTGACTACCAGCTGTCCCTATAATGCATGCATAGAAAGGCATGCATTCTCTCTAGCTAAGTGATTTGTTTGCTGTGGCATTTTAGCATTGTATAGAATTCAGATAATAAATTGCTACCTGTGGAGGAACTTCTTTCCTTTTTTCAGACCCATCATAGCAGAAACTGAATGCTAAAAAATAAGTCTTTTTTAGATCTGCTTATCTTTCTTTGAATTCTACACATTTTCCTTACATTCTTATTTGCCTGCTCTCTTCCTCTTCTCATCTCTTCCTTAGGCCATATGCCCTTGATTTTCATAGCTGAGGCTTTAAAAATCTAAGATACAGGATTTGATGAGGAGCCTAAGTGATTTCTTCTCTCCTTGTATACAGTTGAAAACTTTATTGTGAGAAAAATATGCTTTTCAGGTTTGATGCTGCCAAGTTTGTTATGAGATGGCTCTGTAAGCACGAGAACCCGAAGATGCAAACAATGGCAGTGAGCATCACCTCTATCCTAGCCTTGCAGGTATGTGATTGCTAAAGGCAGGATTTCTCTTCCTAGTCTTGATGGAGCTCTGATAGACATCCAGTATTTCACTTTTGGCTTTTTGTTTGCTTATAGCTCTCACCTGAGCAAACTGCACAACTTAAGGAAGAGCTCTTCATGGCAGTTAAGGTAGGTGGATTGCCACTTTCATAGTTTTTCCAATAAAAAAAATTGTGAACATAATTTTAAAAAGTCAGATAGTTCTTAAATAGCTTTTAAAAAAATCTGTAAGACCTCTTCCCAGAAGATACTACTTCCTACTCTTAGAGCTACTTCTGATATCTACCTCCACATCTCTAAATAAAATGCTTTTAACTTGACTTACCAGTTTTATTTTTATTTTTATTTTTTTTTAATTTTTATTTATTTATGATAGTCACACAGAGAGAGAGAGAGAGGCAGAGACACAGGCAGAGGGAGAAGCAGGCTCCATGCACCGGGAGCCTGACGTGGGATTCGATCCTGGGTCTCCAGGATCGCGCCCTGGGCCAAAGGCAGGTGCCAAACCGCTGCGCCACCCAGGGATCCCGACTTACCAGTTTTAGATGTTTTGTAGTAATTCTACTGCTATGGTAAATAAGAACGTAGCTCTCCCATATGTATCTCTACAAATTACCTCCCTTCCCAACTTAATTTTTAAAATTAAAATTCAGGTTAATTAGCATATACTATATTATTTGTTTCAGAGAATTCAGTGATTCATCAGTTGCATGCAACACATAGTGCTCTTGCTTAAATATATCATAATTTGTAATCATTATTTACATTATGATTATGCTAACATTGCTCACTAAAAAAAACATGTACCGTTGTTTTATTTTGCACTTATTTTGAGATGAGGCTTGTGATACCTAGCCCCTCAACTCCAAATCATTTTTGTTTCCTGTGAACTATTCACTCTTAGCCTTGAAATGTTTTCCTTTGGGTTGCTAGGTTTCTTCTGATTTATAAGATTTCTTCGTATATTAAGGAATTGAACCTTTGACTGTGATATTAGACATATTTTCAGCATTTGGCTGTTTGACTGTTTTTACTTTATTTATGGCATGTTTCACCATGTAGTAATTTTAAAATGTTTATAGGATTGAACTTATTATTTTATTCCTCTGGCATAGATGGCATATTTAGAAAGTATTTCCAAAAGTTTTTCATTATTTTTAACATGTAAAAATAACTTGATTTACTTGAAGCTTTTCTTTCCTTTTCTTTTTTTTTAAGACGTAACGGTTTTTCTTCTCAGTACTGCCTCTCTACCTTTTATTGAATACATTATCTTTTCTCCACTGTTAGTGGAGAATGCTGCCTCTCTCATATATTAAATTCCCGTATCTGTTTGCATCTATTTCTGGACTTGCTGAGTTAATTTGTATATCTATTTATATACTGATATCATACTTCTTATTAATTGTCTTTATAAATTCCTTAACAGTTAAGATCTTTCCTTGGGTTTCTTTTAATTATCTGTATCCTGTTTGTTTTTTTTATTTTTTTATTTTAAAGATTTTGTTTATTTATTCATGAGAGACACAGAGAGAGAGAGAGAGAGAGAGAGAGAGGCAGAGACACAGGCAGAGGGAGAAGCAGGCTCCATGCAGGGAGCCCGATGTGGGACTCAATCTTGGGTCTCCAGGATCAGGCCCTGGGCTGAAGGTGGCGCTAAACCGCTGAGCCACCTGGGCTGCCCCTGTTTGTTTTTTTTAAATTTTTTTTTTTTTTTTTTTTTAATGATAGTCACACAGAGAGAGAGAGAGAGAGAGGCAGAGACATAGGCAGAGGGAGAAGCAGGCTCCATGCACCGGGAGCCCGACGTGGGATTCGATCCCGGGTCTCCAGGATCGCGCCCTGGGCCAAAGGCAGGCGCTAAACCGCTGCGCCACCCAGGGATCCCCCTGTTTGTTTTTTTAATGTGAACATCAGAATTGGCTTGTCTAGTTCTTTTTTTTTTTTTTTTTTTTTTAAGATTTTATTTATTTTAGAAAGAGAAAGAGCAGGTGTGCAGCTGAGAAGAGGGGAAGGGGCAGAGGGAGAGGGGAGAGGGAATCTCAAGCAGATTCTCCCACTGAGTGTGGAACCCAATATGGGACTCGGTCTCACAACCCTGAGATCATAACCCAAGCCGAAACCAAGAATTGGATGCTTAATCAACCGAGCTACTCAGGTGTCCCTTGGCTTGTCTAGTTCTAAAAAGCTTTGTTTTCTTTGGGCTTTGTTAAATGTATAGATTGACGTAGAAGAATTGACATTTCCGACACTGATTTTTCCTTCTGAGAACACTGTATGTTTTTCCATTTATTCAGTCTTTCATGTCCCCCAGAAGTATGTGGATTTATTCTTCATGTTGATATTCTGTATTTCTTAAATTTATTCCTAAGGTCTTTGTCTTTTGCATTCCTGTTACAAGTGGAATCTTATGAGTATTTGGATCTAGTCAGTAAGTTTGGGGGATAAAAATCGAGTGATTTTAGACATGTTAAGTTCTAAGATGCTTGAGATGTCAAGGAGGCAGTTTGATAGGGGGTATAGCTCAGAGGATTGGGTGGACAGGACTAGAGAATAATTTGAGTCATCAATTCTGATGTGGAATGCAAGTACCTAAAGAGTGTGGAGGTTGTATAGAGAAAAGAAAAGGACTTAAATGAGTATATTTGAAGAGAAAGAGGTGCCAGGGAAGGAGAGAGAGGATGAGTTAGTTAGAATGAGTTAGTAGAAAACTAGGAAAGAGTGATGTCTTAGAATCCAAGAAAATTATTTCAAGAAAAGTTGAACAGTTATATCAGATGCTGTTGAGTAGTTCAGTGAGATGAGAGCAGAGTTGCCAGTTGGATTTGGAAGTTGTTAGTCATCTTGCTTACATTATATTAGTGGAGAAGTGGGACAAAACTTGTGTAGACTACAGTGATGAGCAAATGGGATGTGAGAAATGGAGGCAACTTTTTGATACATTTTAATGAGAAAGAAATAAAAAGGAAGACACTACATGGGAAAATTGATGGCAAAGGAAGATGGAAATAATTTGGTGCCAAATCTTTGTGTGTGTACAGAATTATATATAGAGCAGGAGTAAAGATTTTGGTTTTAGGCTAGAGCAGAAGGGGAAAGAGGAGTACATTGATGCAAGTGCAGGTAGATGGAGATTTTGTTAGGAAGAAGAGCAATAGTTTTCAGTGACAAACTAGATGAAGGGATCAAATGAGTAAAAAGACAGTGAATAAAATTGGAATAGAGAAAGAATGAGTAGTCTTGGGAGCAAATTTGTTGAGAAATATGGTAGGATTTCCAGGTACAGTTGAATACCCTCTTAAAGTATTTTGACAAATATTGAAAGTGAGGTTGCAGCAGTCTTTTTCAGTATTCAGATGTTTGGACCTGGAGCATAAAGTAGGGTGTTTAAGGCAGCACTTTTGTCAAGATGATATGATGGAGTCGCTGGAAATGGTAACAGGATAGACAGAGATACAGAAATGGAGTGAGATAGAGAACAAGTACTGAAGTAATACGAAGGGAAGAGTAGCACTTGGAAAAACAGTTTTAAATGATGTTACCAAAAATTCACCCAGACTTTGGGTGAAAACCGGTTGTGTTCAGCCACTAGTCGTAAGACCTTAGATAATTTATCTATTTTTTCTCTACCTCCGAATCTTCATCTGAAAACTGGCATCATCTGAAAAACAGGCATCTGTCCCAGGAATGTCATAGGAGTAGTAGTTTGCAGTTATTTTGAATGTCATTAAGGTGAAATATATAAAGCATCTAACCATGGGCCTGGCCATGGTCATTAGTTTCAAGGTCAACCTCACTTCCCTTGCCTTGGTGCCACTCACTCCCTTGGTTGTCTAGATGATTGCTACCAATTGTGTGTGCCACTCTTACACTTCCCTGTTGGTCCTCATAGCTTTATTTTTATGACAAACTCTTTTGGTACTTTCTTTGCTTACTGGGTAAAATATTTGAAGTGATCTCATTCCTCTTAAAAATAGACATACTCTGATTTGTTTAGAGCTATTATATATTATGTTCCTTTTCATTAGGTGGCTGAGTGAAAACTGCTATCTTTTCCCTCTCCTATGACAGTTGAATGTGCTTGAAAGAAAGCATGAATACTAGCTTAACTTGTGTCCAAAAATACTCTGATCTGAAATGGTGTTTTGGAATCTCAATTAAAGTGAACCCATGATTTTTTTAAGCTATTAGGACATATGGTTGTAGTACTAGTATTACTCTCTAGCCATCCTGATTTTGCTCAGTGACCTAGAAAAGCATACTTTTGCTCTGCCTGGCATGTCCTCCCCCCCCGTGTCTCCATTTCTTGTTATTTACCCTCTTGCTCTTCTCGTCTTATTTGCCTCAGTTTACGTATTACCTTTACATGGAGGCTTCTTTTTTCTACCTTTTCTAAAATAAAATGTGTTTTTAATGTGTTTCCTTCAGAACGTTTACCAAAACCTAAAATTCTTTTATTTAGTTGGGAAAACAGACTTTTTTTTTTTTAAATCTGCCTCACCTGAATAAGTGCTTGATTTCCAGGAGATGTTAACTAAGCAGTCTCAATAAATAATGGAGTAGCTAATATGTACTTGATTATGAGTCTTAGTAAGGACCAAGAACTAGATTTTTTTTTTTTATTTTTTATTTATTTGTGATAGTCACACACACAGAGAGAGAGAGAGGCAGAGACATAGGCAGAGGGAGAAGCAGGCTCTATGCACCAGGAGCCTGATGTGGGATTCGATCCCGGGTCTCCAGGATCACGCCCTGGGCCAAAGGCAGGCACTAAACCGCTGCGCCACCCAGGGTTCCCCAAGAACTAGATTAAGTGCTCATTAAACTTTAACTTTTTTTTCCCTTTAATCCTCATAAAAACCTTAGGAGTTAGGTGTAACTCATTATATATAGAGAAAATGGATCATAAAGCTATTAAGCGGTAGAAAAACTATTGGCTTTTCTTGTAATCGAATCAATCACTGGGGCATCTAACTTTTTGTCTCTTTGGTTTTTAGGAACTTCTAGCAATAGTAAAACAAAAGACTACTGAGAATTTAGATGATGTCACCCTCTTGTTTACTTTGAAAGCACTTTGGAATCTTACAGATGAGTCTCCAGCTGCCTGCAATCACTTTATGGAAAATCAAGGATTGGCGATCTTTATCCAAGTCTTGGAGGTGGGAAGACAGGATTGAGTTTGTATGTAAGGTTCTTTTCTTCATGATAAAGTAACCTGTATATTCTTTTGACAGACTTTTTCAGAGTCAGCAATTCAGAGCAAAGTACTTGGTCTTTGGGTAAGGTGAATTGTTTTCAGTTAATTCTAATTACTAAAATAAGTAAATAACACTTATGTAGCACCTACTATATGCTAGGCACTTTTGTAGGCAATTTCTGTATATTAACTCATTTAATCTTCACATGATTCCCTATAAAATAATACCATATTAGTCATCTGTTGCTGTGAACAAACAATAGATAAATCAGTAGCCATTTTATCTACCTTTGAATCTGTGGGTCAACAGTTTGAACCTAGCTGTACAGTTATTCTGGTCTCATGTGGAGTTACTCATGTTGCTGCTGTTACCTGGTGGCTCAACTAGAGCTAGATGCTTTGAGATGGCCTGACTCTTGCTGTGACAGTGGGTGCATGTTGTTGGCTGGGTCTCGTATCTCTGTGGGTTTCTCTATTTGGCATTTTCAGAGTAGCAATAGAAAACAAGTCCCACTGTACAAGTGCTTCTGATGCCTCTGCTTATGTCACGTTTTCTAATGTCTTGTTGGGCAGAGCACATTCAGGTGTCTGGGGTGTTTCCCAGTAATCACTTCTCCAACTCTTTGGTAGCAACTGGGTATCCTACCCTTCACTTCAGTTCTTACACTGACTACCTGGAGTTATCCTCTGATCCCACAGGTTAAATGGCTCAGTCCCATGAGACTGCCCCCACTTCAGTTGCCAGTTATAAGTTTTGCACCAACTGTACTTCTGACTGACTGGCTATCAAGTAAGGTTTCCACAACCCCCTCCTCAGGTTGATAATTTGTTAGAATGGCTCACAGAACTCAGGAAGGTACTTTACTTGCTATTATCAGTTTATTATAAGGGATAATAAAGGATACAACTCAGAAACAATGAAATGGAAGAAATGTATAAGGCAAGGAAGGATGGGTACATGCAAAGCTTCCATATTTTCCCTGGATACACCACCCTCCCAGCGCCTTGATACGTTCACCAACTCAGAAGTTCTCCAAACCCATCATGTAGGGTTTCATCACATAGGCACAATTGATTATTAATTCAGTCTTCAGCTCCTCTCCCATGTCCCAGAGGTTATGAGGTGGCCCTGAAAGTCCCAGGCTTCCTCATCCTGAAGCTGTTTAGTCGCCTGTCAAGAGTTCCCTCATTAGAACAAAGGTACTCCTATCACTTGGTAAATTCCAAGGGACTTAAGAGTTGTCTTTCAAGAGCAGGGGACAAAGACCAAATATATATTCCTTATTATATGCCCATGGTTAAGCCCAGATTAAAGGAAGTGGCCATCCCTCGATGGGAGGAGCAGGGAAATCCCATGACTAAGTCAAACAGCATTAGGAAAAATTGTGTTATGTTCTATACCCTACCATACATTCTTAGTTATATTTTATAGACAAGAATCTGAGGCACAGAAGGGCCGTTTACCCTGTGTTACCTAGGTAAAGGAGGCAGAATCAGGCATCCTGGCTCTAGACCCTTTGATAATAACCACTTTACTTCCTTTTTATCAAGGCAGTCAGTTTTTTAGAAATTCCTTTGGGACACCTGGGTGGCATAGTTGGTTAAGTATCCTGCTCTTCAGTCATGATCTCAGGGGCATGAGATTGAGCCTAGTGTCAGGTTCTGCTCAGCAGGTTTTAGTTACCTGCAATCTGGAAGCAGATGATCCTCTTGAGGATTGGTCAGAAGGTCACTAGTAGCCTAATGCTATGTCACATGCCTACGTCATCCACCTCTTTATCTTGTCATATAGGCATTTTATCATCTCATCACAAGCAGAAGAAGGGTGAGTACAGTAGAATAAGTTATTCTGAGAGAGACCACATTCATATAACTTATTACAACATATTATCTTTGTTCTTTAGTTATTGTTGTTAATTTCTTACTGTGACTAATTTATAAATTAAACTTTACCATAGGTATGTATGTGTAGAAAAAAACATAGTATATATAGAGAGTTTGGTACTATCTGCAGTTTCAGGCATATCCACTGGGGTTTTAGAACATGTCCCCCACAGGTAAGAGGGGACTATTGTATTAATCTCTCTTGCAGTAGACATGCTAGAGAGAGACTCTTCTTTACTATCTTTGAAAAAGTTAAGCTGCCATGAAATAAGTGGTTGGAGTAGGGAGAAGCTCACATTGAAAGGAACTATGGGCAGTGTCTAGGAGCTAAGGGTGGCCTCCACCAAGAAACTGAAACCCTCAGTCTTGGAGCTGCAAGGAAATGAATTTTGCCGACAGTTTGAGTGTGCTTGGAAGTAGGTTTCCCTCCAGTGGAGCCCCCAGATGAGAATGCAACCCAGTCAGCACTTTGTGAGACCTCAGAGTAGAGGAGCCAACTAAGCCATGAATGAACTCCTAAACCACAGAAACTGTGAGAGAAAAAAATGTTTTAAGCCACCGAGTTTGTGGTAGTTTGTTAAACAGCATAGAAAACTAATATATATATATATAAAATAAAATACCACTTGCCTTTCACTGTTACTATTAAATTTCAAGTTAATGTAACCTATAGTAGGCTCGAGGAACTTTTAAGTATTTGAGTCAGACCTGGATTTTATTCTAGTTCAGCCAGTTATTAGCAATATGAACCTGACAAGTTCACTGAATGACAAGTTAAGTCTTGCTGAGTGACTTACTTATTTGTACAACTATGTTAAAAATTAAATGAGGGGTGCCCAGATGGCACAGTCAGTTGAGCATCTGACGCTCAGGTCAGATGAGTGTCTGTTTCAGCTCAGGTAGTGATCTCAGGGTCATGGGATCGAGCTCAGCATGAAGTCTGCTTAAGACTCTCCCTCTGCCTCTCCCCACTGTGCACACTCCTATGCTCTCTCTCTCAAATAAATCTTTTTTAAAAAGATTAAATGAGATAGGCAGATAAAAAGACTTTTTTGTCTATCTAGTACAGTGCCTGGCACTTAGTAAGTGCTTACTCAGTGATTTGTGATGATCCTCATCATCAGGGGGTGGGATTGTGGGGGTAATAGGCTAAATTGAGAGGGAGGAGGATGGGACTAAGTGTTCTGACTGTATCTGAGCTAAGCAGTAGAAGAGGCAGAGGAGCCAGTGTCTGATTCTCTCTTCCTTCCCTATCCCTGATATTTCCTGCTCCATCTGACCTGTAGAACAACATAGCTGAAGTTAGAGAACTCTCTTCCAAGCTGGTGACCGAAGATGTGGTGAAACATATTAGCAACTTGCTCCACAGCAAAGAAATGGAAGTCAGCTATTTTGCTGCAGGCATCATAGCCCACCTGACATCTGACAAACAGCCCTGGATGTCCCATGACCTTCAGAGGAGTGCTCTTCTCCAGGATCTGGTACAAGGATCATTCCTCTTTACAAACTCTGGAGTAATCTCTTCTTGTAGGAAACCTATTTTTCTAGATCATAAGAATTTTATAAATATATGTTCATTGTAGAAAATGAGAAACAGAAAAGTATAAAAATATATTCTAAATCACTCATACCCTACCATCCAACACTAACCTTGTCAACATCTTACGTTCCTTCTGATATTTTTATTTTATAAAAGTTACACACGCAAACAGTTGTATATGGCTGTACCAGTTCTCTTTCCCATTTTCAGCTCTTTTTCAAGTTTATTTCTTTTGGTATTTACCTCCATATCTCTAAATAACAACGGTTGTCACTTCTTGACTTTGGAGTAATAGGCATTATCTGTTCATTCATTTTCCCACTCTGGAAAAATGAAAATTCTTTTTCTCATTGTCCCTATGCACACCCTTTACTATACTCAAAGTATAAATCTCCTTTCAGTATTTCAAACATATTCTATCCATTTCAGTTTCTCAGAGACTTCTTTCCTAGAACCTTCTTTCTCCTATCTGGTCTGCTTATTTGTATATCTGCTATGTTGCTGTCATCCCAGGATATTCCTTTACTATCATCCTGGGGATTCTCTTTGCCTCTTTGGTGTTGAAGTCCCAGTTTCTGGATTGCATGCCTTCCTGTTTTTGTTTTTGTTTTTTTTATTCCTTATTCTGTTGGATTGTATCTAGTAGTTTCCTAAGAACTGTGTGAAATAGAAAACTTCAGATCTTCTCTGTTTGAAAAGGCCATTATTTTACTTTTACATTTGGTTGGTCACATGGCTAGGCATAGAATTTTTGTTTTGGAATATTTTCCCTTCAGAATTTTTAAGTCATTGCTGCTTTGTCATTTATTTCTCGGTATCACTGTTGAGAAGCTAAATGCCATTTTCCTTTGGAACCTTTAAGATCTTTGTCCGCAGTGTTTGGAAATCTCAGCAGTGTACCTTGATGTAGGTTTATTTTCTTATATTATGTTGGCTACTTATTGCTCTGGAAGCTTGTTTTCTTTAGTTCTGGGAAGTTTCTTTCTCCCTCTCTCTCTCTCCTTCCCTTGTCCCTACCTTCCCTCTCCTCCTTCCCCCCCCTCCCAGGATGTCAGCCTTCATGGATTCATTTTTTCTTAAGCCTATTTCCTTATTTGTCCTTCTTTTTTTTTTTTTTTTTTCTTATTTGTCCTTCTTGAAAAAATCTTTTATTTTATTTTATTTTATTTTTTTGAAAAAATCTTTTAAAATTTCCACTCCTATTGGATTTTGCACCTACATTTTCTTTTATGTATTTTATTATAAATTATATATTTTAATATAATTCTGTTACATAATTTATGTAATTTAACATAACTTTAATATATTTTTGTATTTATATATAATATATTTAAGCATGTTTATTATGTATACTTAATATACTTATTTATAAACTTATTTTTATTTATATATTTATAATTTATTTTATATAGTTCTATTTTTATTTATATATTTCTATTTTTAATTTCCAAGAACTCCTTCTCTGTTCTCTGAGTGCTTCTTTTTTATATCCACTCTTTTTCTGTGGTTGCTGTATCTGTTACCTCTTTAAAGGTATTGTTTTTTTTTTTTTTTTTTTTTAAGTTTTTCTCTTCCTTCAAGGTCTCTGTTTCCTATGATTTCTTTATCTTCACTATTTTGTTCCTTTATGTTACAGAGTCTCTTAAAGTATGTGGTGATCCTCAGCTGTCCAGTCATATCTAAGAGTGAGGCTATTTGGAAGCTGTGTGCAGATGGGTAGAACTTGTCAACCATAGGCTTCACCTAGAGTGACTGGATTATTCATTGTCCTTGTCATTAGATCTTTTGTCCTGATCTGGTTGGAATTTACCTGAGGAAGAATCTTCTGTTCTCCTGACTGAAAATGACGTTCTTGGTTTCCTCTTACTGAAAGTCCAGTACAGGAAAAGAGTTGAGGACAGGGGACTCTCAGCATTTATTATTTAGATTTTCACTTCATCCCCTATTTTTAGCATGGTACTCCCACCCTCAGATGTTCACAAGGTTGCCTAGACCAGAGATTTTTTTTAAGAGTGGGGGAAAAGATCTGGGAGTCTGGATTCTTTAGTACTTTGAACCACTCCTGTTTTCAACCCTACCTCTAATCTCACTTCCTGAAGTACCTGGTGTGCCAAATTTTTAAGTCTCTTGGGGGTTCTGTTGAAATTGGTTCATTTTTTAAATCTCTCCCAGTGCTAGATCTGTTAACATTTTCCTTCTGCTTTGTTCTTATGTGTTTGCCTTCTTTTACTTTAAACCGTTTATACTATTCTGTTCATGGGATTTAGGAAAGGAATGGATACATGCTCAATCCTGCATCTTTAAACAGAAGCCCATTTCATTGCACCTTTTCCCACAAGACTTTGTATTTCAATATATATAATGGTTACCTAATTGATATTTTGGCAGGTAGGGATACCTTAATTTGGGTGATATTCCATATTTTGAAAATTTTTTTTTCATATACATGTAATTATAAATGACATGAAACAGCCAATTATGACCTTTTACAAATTATGGAATACAATACTTAGAATCTTGGTTTCTCTTTTTTGTATAGTATGCAACCATCCAGAATTGGCCCAGTTCAAGTTGTAAGATGACAGCATTGGTGACCTACAGGTAATCTTGTGATATAATACGTGGTGTAATACTTCTCTTAAAGCTTGTCCTCATTATATTATGTAGAGGCCATGGTACAGTGATAAAATATAGTCAAATGGCCTTGTGTTTCAAATCCAATTTCTGTGATTTTGGGAAAATCACTTTTAGAAGATTTCTGAGATTCAGTTTTCCTCATCTGTAAAATGAGGCTGATAGTATGCAAGATTATGGATGAAATGGGATATTGAATGTAAAATATGTCTAACACAAATGCTGTTTCTTAAAATGTTAGCTTCTGAGATATGCTCAACAATATGTTTGTCTCAGTGAGGAAATAACCCTATGGGGAAAAGGTTGAAAATAATTATTATATCTCTGATGCTAGCCTGAGTTCTGAATTAACTTCTTTGTGCCTTTTAGATCCTTCAAGGCATTTTTCCCACTCCTTAGCAACTTCTCTCAACCAGCAGTTCAGCTCTGGGCACTATGGGCAATGTATCATGTCTGCAGTAAAAACCGTATGTATTCAAAATGGTAGTTTTTTAGTTATTTTTCTGTATAAAGACTAAGTTCAAATGGAATTTTGGAAATTTTTGTTCACCTGCATACTGAATTTAACTCTTTTATTTTTTAAAGGTTTTATTTATTTATTTTAGAGAGAGAGTGCGAGAGCGGGGAGAGACAGAGAGAGAGAGAATCTCAAGCAGACTCCCCATTGAGCATGGAGCCCAACTCAGGACTCAGAATCATGACCTTGAGATCACGACCTGAGCCAAAATCAAGAGTTGGACACTTAACCAACTGAGCTACCCAGGTGCCCCAGAATTTAAGTTTTTTAAAAAAGAAATTGGAAAAGGTTTTGATTTTAAAAATGCTACAGAATTGGGGGGATGGGCATTAAGGATGGCACTTAAAGTAACGAGCACTGAGTATTATATGTAATTGATGAATCACTGAATTCTGCCTCTGAAACTAATAATATGTATATGTTAAATTAAAACATTTTTTTAAATGCTACAGCCAAAGGTAGACACTTAAGTGGCTGAGCTACCCAGGCACCCCACAAAAACAAAGTTTAATTGAACTTTTTGATCTTTGCCAATCTCAGGTGAGAGTGATGGTCTCATTTGACATTTAAGTGTGGTTAACCATCTTATATGTAAGAGTTCTTTTCTTTTCCTTGGATTGTCTGTTGATATTCTTTATTCACTTCTTGTCTACTATTCGTTTGTCTTTCTCTTTTTAATTTGAAGGAACTCTTTGAGGCAAATATTTTTTTCCCAGTTTATCATCTTGACTTTGTTCATTGTGTTTAGTCAGCCTTTTGTTATATGGCCTCTGAATTTCAGGCCACAGTTACACTTTACAAAATTGATGAAAATTCTCAGCTATTTGAAAATATTATTCTTACCCTATACTTTTCTTATGGAATATCTATTAGAAATATCTTGTATCTTCTCTTACTTTATCCTTCACATCCTGTAGACTTAAAAAATAATAATTTCAGTGGCACCTGGGTGGCTCAGTTGGCTGAGTGTCCGACTTTTGATTCCTGCTCAGGTCATGATCTCAGGGTCGTGGGATCAAGCCCTACGTGGGGCTCTGTGCTGGGCATGGGCCTGCTTGTTTCCACATACTCCCTCCCACCAAATAGATTAATAAGTAAAATCTTTAAAGAATGTTTTTAAAAAGTAATTTCCATGTCTTTGTTTCTTTGTGCTACATTCTTAGTAATTGCAGTGTTTTTAAATCATTATATTTCTCTGTGCCTAATTGGCTTTTGGACTTATTAAGAGAATCCTTTTTAGACTGTGTTGTAGACATGTTCCTTCAGCAGCTTTGTATTTGCTTCTGTCAGGTGCTCTAGAGGTTTCTCTGGGTTGAATTAATTAATTATTTTTTGGATTGAATTAATTTTTATGTTAACTTCTCAGCTCAGGGGTTCCCAGAACATTTGGGTAGTATAAATTCAAATCCTATACCAACTCAGTACTGTGGTTATGAATTCTTGGGAAAGACTTCTCCAGCCCACTCCTGTATATCAACCTAGAGCCCAGAC
Source organism: Canis lupus baileyi (assembly GCF_048164855.1). Taxonomy (NCBI): domain Eukaryota; kingdom Metazoa; phylum Chordata; class Mammalia; order Carnivora; family Canidae; genus Canis; species Canis lupus. The sequence continues at coordinate 32,983,285 of NC_132840.1, forward strand.
CAATCTTAAAGATGTTTCATTGTCTTATCCCTTCTGTATAGTCCTTTGAGGGATCAACTTTATGCACTGATACATATTTTATTATATATGTAGTGCTTCTAACTTTGTAAGTTAAAACCTAAATTCTTGGATTACTGAAACTGACAGTCATTTTCTAAAGCTCTCTTTTCTGCCCCTTTTCTGTCCTAGGTAAAGTTACATGAGCTTAGGTGCTCTCAGACTGCTGGACAAATGCTTTACTTTGTACATCACTATGCACTTAAAATGTTTTGTTACATTTTATCCAGCATCTGGTGTTTTCAGGTTATCTAGCTCAATATACTGCCTGAACTTGAAATGTGTATTATTTATAATATAAAAGAAGTTCTTATTCTTTTAGCTAGGCTTAGAGATTTTGAAGCATAAAGTTGTCTTGAAGTAAACATACAAAAATAATCATTTGTTATCATACTACACAAGTCAAGCATTATTTGAGTTTTAATATAATTCTTTTAAATTGACTAATTTTATCTGTTAATTCCTGTGTCAAGGGGCTTAAACCTTAGTACCCTTACTTCAAAAAGGTGAATGTGGTGACTTGGAAATATTTAAAATGTCAACTTGTCGGTCAGGTTTTTTTGTTTCATTTTCTTTCAGCCAGCAAATACTGCAAAATGTTAGTTGAAGAAGAAGGATTGCAGCTTTTGTGTGACATCCAGGAGCACAGTGAGGCAGACCCTCACGCACAGCAGATTGCAGCCTCTATTCTAGAGGACTTCAGAATGCATTTTATGAATTATCAGAGACCGCATCTGTGTTGAATGCCCTTCATAACCTCTGGGGCTTCAGACGTGCTCTCTGATCCTCAGTGTCAGGACCTCTGCCTTGCCAGTTGTCACTGGAGTTTGTGAGTTGGCTGCCTCACTGGCTTTTTATTATTGATTTTCTATAGGCTACAAAAAGGTTGGATTTGAATGATAGCCATAATCCCAAGTAAAGTTGGAATCATTCTGGGAACACCCTTTCAACAGTTTTGAAAAGTCAAGCCTCGGACCGTGTGGGAAGACCTGTGAGCTTGTGTTGCAACAGCCCTGCCAGATCCTTTTCCTAACCCTGGACAGTTTCTTAACTCTGGGAGTTTGTCTCTGGGAGTTTGTCAGAGGAAGGAGGAAAGAAAAATGTGCAGGAAGATCTTGAGGTTTATGTTAACTTTTCATGTTTGAAAGAATATCTTGAGTTGTTATTCGTACTTACGTGAGGCTACTAGAAATGTACGTGAAAAAGTTCTGGGAAATACATGCTTATAAATATGTTGTTTAGAAGGCAGAATCTCCTTTGGAGGGGAGGAGAAAGAGGTTAAAAAGAATTTTTTAAAATAAACACCCAAGTATCTTCCACTTGTGGGGTACAGGGAAGAAAAATAACTTTTTTTTTTTTTTTTTTTTTTTTACCATTTGGGATATTCTGCCTTTGGCCTTTTTCTTCCACCTTTACACATTAGGCTGAGTGAACACATTCTGTGTAAGTAGGTATGGTGGTAAAAAACAGTAGGATTTAGGACTATGAGTAGAGTGTTTAGATGAAGATTATCTAGGAACTAAATATTGATCCTGTAAGGTTTTGATTTTAGTAGGATTATGACCAAGAGGAAGAAGAAGCTAGCAAAAAGACTTTGCTGTAGGTTTTAAGAATGCTCTTACTTGGGGCAGCCTGGGTGGCTCAGCGGTTTAGCGCTGCCTTCGGTCCGGGGCGTGATCCTGGAGTCCTGGGATCAAGTACCATGTCGGGCTCCCTGCATGGAGCCTGCTTCCCCCTATGCCTGTGTCTCTGCCTCTCTTTCTCTCTGTGTCTCTCATGAATAAATAAATAAAATCTTAAAAAGAAAAAAAAAAAGAATGCTCTTACTTAACATGGAGGCAAGAAAAATAGAGGCTTTTGAGAACCAGTTTCAACTGCAGTATAAACTACCAGAAGCTTCTGTTTGTGTCCTGTGGGACAGAGTATGAATTCCTTCCTTGTTACTGACAGCTAACGAAATGTGTTTCACCATTCATCTGCTTAAGTTTTCCAAAGAACAAAAGTAAATTCCTTTTTGGTTAGTAGCATATTTTCATATTAGATATTTGTACTTTTATCTGGCCAGACTCTTAACTAGAGTACTATATAACATCTTTTGGAATCAAATGAGGCTTATCCTTACTCTGAATCATATTCCAAATGATTGTTCATCAGTGTCCCACTGAATAAGGGGAAATTGTAAACTGTTTCGTTCTTTTTTTTTTTTTTTTTAAGATTTTATCTATTTATTCATGAGAGACACACACATGCACACACACACACACACAGAGAGAGAGAGAGAGAAGCAGAGACACAGGCAGAGGGAGAAGCAGGCTCCACGCAGGGAGCCCGATGCGGGACTCAATCCTGGGTCTCCAGGATCAGGCCCTGGGCTGAAGGCGGTGCTAAACCGCTGAGCCACCCGGGCTGCCCAACTGTTTCTATAGTTCTGAAACTGCACTGTATTTTCTGTTATTCACTTTTCTGCATAATTCCAAAGGGTGTCTTCATTTCCTGACCTGGATGCTAGTACTTGATAGATAAGTTGTATTCTCCCCATTTAACAGATGAGAAAAAGGAAGTTCAACACGGTGGTTACTAGAGTGTTACAGCTAATGCATAGTTCCAGCTAATATGGTTGGTTCTGATTTTATGACCTAGGCTCTTCTGTGTTACTCTTCTTTCCAGGAAAGGAGCATAGCCTTGGGCACACCTGCATTTAGCAGCAAATCAACAATGTTACTGGTATATATCAGTGCCCTTGTCTTAGTGTCTCTAGGCCAAGCCTAGGCTTGGGAAACTCAAATGAATTAAAGAATAATCATAAGGCCACAGCTTAAGATGCAGCCTTCTCTTTTCCTACGTTGGTATAGGAGGAAGGCTAGCTAGTGTGCATATGTGTTTATCAGCCCCCATTATTTATAAGTGTGTCATCCTCTTACTCACCTTCACTCTTGCTGTTCCCCTCAGCCTTCCTCTCCTTGCATAAATGCTGACTGAACCTTCAGGCTTCACTCCAGTGTTACCTGCCCATTTCCTGACCCTCTATTCTCTCCCTCAGACTTAACTGCTCCCTTCTCAGTGCTCCTGAAGGTTATGTGCCACAGCCATCAAAGATTGCCTGCCATCCTATATACTTCACAAAAGATTTCCACAGTGATAATTCCATTTGGTTCTCAGAAGAACACTGTACATTAAAAATAACTCACTTATTGAACATGAGGCATAGGCTTTTTTTTTCTTTTAATACAACAGTTTCATTTTGCAGATGAGAAAGCTGAGGCACACAGAGAGGAACTCTCTGGCAGAGAGTTGGGATCTGCAGTGTGATTCCAGATGCCTAGTCAACCACTGCCAGGCTTTCTGTATTTATTGTACAGAGGAAGAAACTGGAGGGTTCTTAACAACATTTTGCCATCTCTGGTGAGCACCAGATAACTAAGAGGCAAAGATCAAGCCTGAGAGCCAACAATACAAAGGCCCAGAGTGGTCTGTTTTAATCCGTAGTTTACCATTCGAGCAGGGAGAGACATTCTCCAAAGCCAACTTGACCCTAGTGATTATCTAGCCAGGATGAGGAATTATGAAGGTAGCTGTAGATGGCATGTACCTTAGTATCAAACACCATGCCAATGGTTTTATATCTGTCCTTGTCCTTATGAGGAAACTAAAGCTTAGGTGAAACGATGAGACCAGTCACCCCACAAATTTTCCTTCTGGATCCTGCACTGGAACGCAGGCATCTCCCATACTTATATTAAATGGGAATCACTTGCCAACAAATCTGGGGGGCCGCTTCTCCCTGAAGGCTGCCATGCCCTCTAGCCGGTCCTGGGTAGGGATATTCTGAAACAACAACACAAGAGTATTAATTTGGGGGATAGCTGCAAGGCCAGAGGTCAGTAAAGACTTGCTCAAGCTTGTTCACTCCACGACAAGGTCAGAATCCAAATCTTTCCATTATCTCTGGACTCTGGTGATGGACTAGGCAAACGTATGGGCCTCAGTGGCTTCCTGGTCTCCTGAGGAAGAGGCCACCTCTCTAGCATCTGCCTATCACATTAGCCTCTTAGCACACTGCTTATATGCCTCCAGAGAGCTGATAATCTGCAGCAATCTGATAATGCAGCTGCTTAGTTGAGAAAAACAATTAAGTTTTGCAATAAGAAATCTGGCTTTGAGTCCTGGTGTGTAGTTCACACTAGGTTTTCCAAGGCCCAGGACTCCTTGTTTAGGAGTATTATGAATATTTGTTAACCTGGAAATTAGTATTTTTGACTCAACTAGGAGTCCAGGGCTACATAAGTCAGCCCCAGATCAACACTATCCTCATCCCCCCACCGCCCATTGAACACACAGAACCTGCAGCTATAACCAAGGCCTTGACATCCCAGCTCCAGCCTGGCCTCTATAGCAGCCACTTGTACAGAGATAGTAGAAGCAGTTCTTTGTCAAGTACCTACCTGTGTGCTCTGTGATTCTGTGTGTACCAAGTGGGACAGGATGTACCACTATTAGATGGCTGGAAACCCTCCCAGAGAGAAGCAGTATGGTTTCCTTAAGACCACCCCAAGCTAATTGGGAGAGGGAGAGTGGTCCAGAGTCTAACTCTTCGGGTTGGGAGGAACCTACCAAATTGGTCATGTATTACACAAGGCTCCCCACCTCTGGCCTGGCCTTGCTTGCAAGTGTGTGTAGACTGGCAGCAGTCATATACATACCTGGGCATAGCATATCCCTTCAATGGCCATCCCTGATGCAATGTCCACCTGTGAGAAAGAAGTGGTGCCTGGATCAGCCTGATTAGCCACCTCCATCTGTACTGGGTGCCAGCCCACCCTACTGCCTAGATCATTCCCTACTGTTCCATAGATTACTCCAGCAAGATATTACTGAGGCTTACTATATACAAGTCCATACAGAGATGATTAGCATAAGGAATTTCCTATCTGGAGAGGGAACACCATTCTAATGGTGATAAAACAATACTAGACAAAGGTGGGGGGGAGCTTTGAGAACAGTAGATAGGATCACACTTGGCCTGGAGAGCTGAGGCTATCTTATAGCCAGTGTTCCTTTCTTCCCATCTGGCTGCCTCTCCATGCCTCCTGTCACTCCTGGTAAGTGAACTTCATTCAGGCTTTCCATTGCCCTGAGGAATAAGGTCCTCAGATTTTATGGCTGAGCCTCTGGTAACTTTCCAGCCTCTACTGTCCAGTGTTTACTGTCACTTATAAGCACTATTGTAAGAGAAGTACCATGTGTGTTCAAATTCATTTACTTTTTACAGCAAGGGTTATAGCTAAGAAAGGCAGAGATAGTAAAGGTCACAACATGGACCTTAGTCCATGGTAATCCTTAGTTTCCCTAAAACTGGGACACAGAGCAAGTCTTTGAACCCAGGCAGGCTAGCACCAGAGCCTGTGCCTCTATCTCTGTGCTGTGCAGTCTTCACTCACCCCTCACTCCCACTCAGTCAGATTGCTTAGTTATACAGCTCTGTGCTCTTGTTCATACTTTTCTTTTTCTGAAACCCTCAACCTTCCCAAGGCCCAACTCTACAAATCATTATCTAACCCAGCACTACCCATTAGTAGTAGCCACTAGCCACATCGACAGCATAGCTCTCACCCCTCCAGGATGTCTGCTTCATACCCCCCTTTTTTTTCTTTAAACAATCTCTATACCTAACGTGGGGCTTAAACTCGTAACCCCAAATTAAGAGTTGCATGCTCTAGTGACTGAGCTAGCCAGGCACCCCTGCTTGGTATCTTTTTTTCCCCCTCCCTGCTTGGTATCTTTAATCTTGTATCAGTGATTGTGTCTGTATCTGTCCTCTCTCCCACCTTGGGGATAGTAACCATATTTTACTTCTCTCTGTGTACCAGTTATCAGCTCAGGTCTAGATTCAGTATGTAATAGATAGGTTGATGAGGAAATTGATGTCTTAGGTTGGATTAGCTGCAACCAAGGCACCACCTTGAGCCCTATCCTTTGGCCACTTTACCACCAGCACAAACCCAGAATATGGACTGGGAGACACACAGAGCTGCATTCTTATTATTCACTTGCTTTGTGAGCCTAGACAAGTCATTTATTCTTTCTGAACCTCAATTACCTTCTCTCTAAGGAAGAGAGATGAAGATAAAATGTAATTCAGAATGTCACCTGATCTAACTTTACATTTCATGGATGGGTAAACTAAGGCACAGAGAGGTCAGACTCAATGTCTGTTAGAAGAGTCCAGTTCTGAATTCTTTCCAGCTGTGCTTTCAATCTGCATTGGCGTAAAAGCACTGTCTCCCACCCACCTCACTGACTTGAGTGGACCTAAGTTCTGACCCAGAACCTGCTCACCTCCATTCCTCTGTCAATGGCTACTTTGCCCAGCCGCACAGCAATGGGTGCCTAGGGAAAATAAAAAAGACTTGGTTGAGGGGATTAGTGCTGATAGTTGGTGGAGGAAGGGGTGGAGGAAGGGGGTTTGGAATAAAGAGAGGGACACAGCTTCATGGTAAGGGAAGACTCATGGACAGGGAGACTGGTCTGGATCAAGTTCCAGCTACTGTACTCACTGTTACATTTCCTTAGTGCTAGTACCTACTACTCAATTGATATTCTTTTCTATAATGAAGAAAGCCTGACTGATCCCTGTCCCTCTCAATTCTGACAGTATGCGGTTCTTGTCATTTAATCCATCCCAATAAATAGGTAGATAGTAAAATGCTAGTAATGCCCACTATTGCTGATTCAGAAAATAGGTATTTGCATACATTATTGATAGAGTAAATTGGTACAGTGCTTCTGAAGGCAACTTGGCAAGAACTGGCAAATGTTCTTAGATGGATGAACATACTCTGATGTTGCGATTCCATGTAGGAATTTACCTTACAGATATACCTCTAGAAATACATGAAGATGTTGAGTTATGCACTCTAGCTATTTATAGTAGCAAAAAGCAACATAAATGTTCATTATTAGAGTATTGGTTAAGTAATGATGGCGTATCTGTACCGAGTTATTTAAAAGAATGAGCTCTAAGTTTGTGCTGAAGTGGGAAGTCTTCCAAAATACTGGGTGAAAAAAAAATAAAGTGCATATTAATATGTATATCATTATGTCATTTGTGTAGATGTTGACATAACATGCCTTTGGGGAGAAGGGTCAGGAGAATGGAGAACCTCACTTTTTGTTTTATACTTTTCCATACTGTTAAATTTCTTTACTGTGCATATTTTAATTCCATGTTTTTAAAATGTCTCTTAGAACTGGATTACCCTCTAAAAGTGTTTTTCCTGTCCCCCAAACCATCAAAAGGAATTCAGAGTTATTTAGATATGTGGGTATATGTGCATAATATAATGAAAATTTCAGGAAGATTGTGTAAGTTGTTAATATTGGTGATCTCAAAAAATAAAAATAAAAAACAACCAGGCATGGTCTCTGGGGAGAGGGACTGGGGACTTGAGAACTGTTTTGGTGATCACCTCTCTTGGTTTGCTAGTGACTGAGTTAATCAGGATGTGGGACTTTTCACTTTTAACTGGAATAGCCTTACGTAGACAAGGTTACCTACTTTTGATTTTTACCTTATGCCCTTATTCTGTTCTATTTGTTTTGTTTGTCATGAATATGCATTATTATTTAGGTAACTACCCTAATAAACTGATTTCTCACCAAAGAAAAGTAAAAACTATATAGATGTATGTGTATGTGTTGAAAACACATTTTTTTTCCTGAATGTGTGGCTTATATATATCATATGACTCCCTAGTCTTGGCGGCTTATCCACTAGAGCCCAGCCATTTACCATACCATCCCCAGCACTTGCCCCATCCAGAAACCTCTCATTCTCGGTACCTCATAATTTAGCTAGAAATCCAAGATTGGGATTAGTGAATGTAGAACTAGGTTTTGGTCAGATGGTGTATTGGTATATAAAGCTACTCTTAAGTACTGATATACTAGTAATTATATTCATAGAATACCATTGACCATTGTTTCAGTATATTCAAAAATCTGAAATCTGAATCCTCTTGCATTCAGTTTATGCAAAAAGAAACCCTACAGTTGACAGGTCTTTGCTAGATAGCACCCCTTGTGGAAGTGCAGTCAGCTACACACTACCTTGAGTCAGAGTTTTGTGTTGGTTCAGAGACTTTTTGCTCAGGTGTAATAGAAACCTGGCAGCATTAAAATGGTCTAGGTAACAGCATAAGATTCTATTTGTATGTGATGAAGAGAAAAGAAAGAAAAGAAAAACACCAAACAAATGCTTTCTTTTAGACTATACTCAACTATTTTTAAAATTTATAGGATTATTTAAATTTAAGGGAGACAAGATTTTTTCTGAAATAAAATACTTATTTTTGTGATTAATTCAAATGCCTCTGTTAATATTAAAATAATATATAGTTAACATTTTTATAAACAAAATCTTTGTTTTGTAACCTTTGTCAATTTTTGTGTTGGAAATGCATTTGATATTTGGTTTGAGTTTCAAAAATTTTATATATGTTCTGCACTCTTTAGAATACCAGTTTTTATATTGTATTTTGTATTATGCAAAATAAAACCCCAAATACCAGTATTATCTTTCTTTCTGGTATTGCAATCACTTTTTATGATCTTTATTGAGCAAGTTATTTATCTTTCTGGGTTTGTGATATCACAAATACAATAGGGATAATCAACTCAACTGGATTGTACTAGTAACTGAGAAACTTGTAAAGTACCTAGGATTGTTTCTGATGGATAGAAAGTGCTCCATATGGGCTAAGTCAGTATTTATTATAAATTATAAAACCTAGGGCAGCCCAGATGGCTCAGCGGTTTGGCACTGCCTTCGGCCCAGGGCGTGATCCTGGAGACCCTAGATCGAGTCCCACATCAGGCTCCCTGCATGGAGCCTGCTTCTCCCTCTGCCTGTGTCTCTGCCTCTCTCTCACTGTGTCTCTCATGAATAAATAAATAAAATATTTTAAAAAGTAAAAAAAAAATTATAAAACCTAGCTCCATTTCAAGCTGCTTTCATATGGAAACTTGAGACCTTCCTCTCGGTCCTCTTAGAGTAGTGAGAGGCTCTCAGGTCCTTGGAGACCACATCAGCCACATCCTGGCCTGTCCTGCTGAAGGCTCTGGACTTGGCATCTGGTAGGATTACACCTAGGCTGGGTCCTAGCACATGTCTTACATGATGTATTTCAGGAAATTCTCCACCATGTTGTATGCTTGGAAAGATAAGTTCTTTATCTGCTTTAGAATCTTCTTTTTTTAGTTTTGGGGACATTTTATTGCCATATTATCCAATGTTGGCAGTAGGTACATGTCGCTATTAGCATCTGAAATGGGGAAGTGTAACTGAGAAACTAAATATATTTATTTTAAAGATTTTATTTATTTATTCATGAGAGACAGAGAGAGAGAGGCAGAGGGAGAAGCAGGCTCCACGCAGGGAGCCCGATGCGGGACTCGATCCTGGGACCCCAGGATCAGGCCCTCGGCCGAAGGCAGCGCCAAACCACTGAACCACCCGGGCTGCCCAAAACTAAATTTATTTTTAAGTAATCTCTACACTAGTGTGAACTTAACTCTCAACCCTGATATCAAGAGTTGTGTGCTTTACTGAGTCAGTCGTGTTTTTGAAAAACTAAATTTTTAATAGAAGTCTGGATAAGTGGATCTTATGTGGCCCCATGGGACAATACCCCCAGCCTCCCCACAGGTGTGCTCCCCCCCACCTGTCCCATGGCACAGGACCTCCCTCCTGTGCTGGGCTGCAACCACACCTGGGGCAGGATCTCCTGGGCCAGTTCGCGTGCCCGATGGTAGGCAGCATTGCCGTCCTCATTTTGCGAAACAGTGTGGTTCACCAGCCCCAGGGCTTGGGCTTGTGCACCATTCAGTCTTCGGCCTGTGAAGATGAGCTCCTTTGCCAGGGCCACCCCTATGCATCGAGGCAGCCTTTGAGTCCCTCCTGCCAGGATGAAGCAGGGGTAGTAAATCCATTTGGGAAGTGGGAGCCCAGAGAAGCCCAGTTTGGGAGTAAACTGAGACTTCTCAGAGGAGCAGATCCTGAGTTAGGATGGAAAGGCAGAGCACAAAGCAAAAGAGGAAAGCAGGGAATTAACCTGGATAGAGTGGGACTAAGTAGAGAAGGATGGGTACTGTGGGTATAGTTACCTGCTCCTGGGAGGAGCCCTCGGGTGGTCTCGATCAGCCCCATGACAGCTGAGGAAGCTGCTTAAACAGAACAAAGTGAAGCACCCCACTATCCTGCAATGCCATTCCCCAGAGGGAAGAGACACCTGCCTCTAAGCTTTGCTCACCCCTCCAGCCAACCACTTCCCTCGTGAGCTGGTCACAGCAGACCTCTCAAGACTCTGCCCTGGGAAGAGCCCTAGTGTGGAAGTCAGGAGGCTCAGGCCCTCACCCTGCTTCTTTCAGGGGTGGAGGTATGCATCCAGGCTCATCTCACCCTTTCTGAGCCTCATTCATAGATGAAAAGAAATATAGTTATCCCTCTTCTGCCTTCATCAGAGAGCTTCTAAGGATCAAGTGAGGTAATAGTGCTTGTAACGAGGAAGGAGTCCTTAGAAGTTGCCCAATGTCTATTTGTGTGTTAATGGATTCTCTGTCTCATGGACCCTTAGCTCTGGCCTGACCTCGAGCATCAATGACTCCTGCTCCTACCACAGTTATACCTCCCAGCTTCCATCAGTCTGAAATTTCCCTATGTTCCAGTTCACATCTCCTTCCAAGTTCTATTTCCTCTATGAAGCTTTCCTGGAGTGTCCCGCCCCACAGACTTCTCCTGAATTCCCTCATAGACATCTGAACCATACAGTATGACAGCAGTGAATGGCCATTACTCTTACTTATAAAGGGTTTTGTATTCACACTCTGCCATCTACCAAAACCCTGCAAGTTAGTTGACCTAAACATGGGGCTCATGAGAAGCACAGTTGTAGCTTGACCTATTATGATGCCTTCTCTTTGATACATACGCATCATGTAGAAACAAGCTACCTCTATGCCCAGAGGTACACATTTCTAAATGTTCTACCTGGAGTGGCAGGAGAAAGCTGTGAAGGGGAGAGAAGAGAGTAGCACCAGATAGCACTTGGACTTTTTCTAACTGCCTCCAAGAAGGGCACAGCTAACCATCAAGTCAGTAAGGCTAAAGGAGATCAATTATCTTTATCTCCTCCCTCCACTCTTCAAAACTCAACTGCTCTGAACAAGTAATGCAAACCTTGGTGGTGGTGCCATTAAACTAGAGGGCAGTGTTCCTGCTCAGGCATGTTTGTGAGTAGCTGGGCTGGTGACAAACTGCCACTGTAACTCTCTTTGTGCAAAACATGACAAACAGAACTGGAAACTTCAACAACTGATCTTTGTCCTCAGTCTCCCCTCTCTGTTCTCTTTTTTGTCCTCTAGCAAGTTGCTCTGGAGTTGGTAGAAACATTCCTGAGGTGAGGGAGGCTGGTTCTGAGGTGACAGTACTACAGTTGTGGCTGGGCCAGGAGGCGAACAGCTTATGCCCAAATTCTCTCTGTATCCCTTTAGTTTTGTGGCTGGTTTGGAAAACCCAGAGTAGTGGCTAACCTTGCAGAGTCCCCACTCTACTCTGTTTTACTTACACTTCTCACCCTCATCCCACCTTTCTTTCTGCCCAGTACCTGCTACTCGGAGGTCACAGGCCAAGGCAAGTTCCAGGCCGCCACCCAAGGCAAACCCATCCATAGCTGCAATAGTGGGCGCAGGAAAGGCTGCTGTAGAGATGAAGAAAGACTTAGCCTGCGAGGTCCTGGCAGGACTCAAGGCTGGGGAGGGGATGGCCCGCTCGTTGGGACAGAGGACCTCACTGGCTCTAGGTTTGGAACCAGCCAGGTTACTGTAGAAGACGGTTTTCCTATTGGGGAAAAGCTGGGGAATCAGCTGGGGTACTGGAGTGGGAAGATGGGCTAGATGATCCCCACTCAGGCCCACTTTCCTGCTGGCCTCCTGGACCAGCCTTCCTGCTCTTCCTCTAAGTTCTGTGTGTCAAGCCCCACGCTGGATGTTAGGAATAGACATGGGGAAGGCAGAGCTATCAACAGGCAATGATGACCCGAGGTGATAAGTGCTCTGAAAAAGCTTAGAGAATAGGTCAGGGAACGCTTCCTGGGAAGGATGAGTAAAAAGTTTACTCATCCTTTAAGGATGAGTAAAAAGTTCAAGTGGATGAGGAGGGAAATTGTCAAAGCCTTTTGGAAGCATGCTTGGTGAAATCTGACTCCTATGGAGTAGCTGGACTTGAACCCTGAGGGTAGAGGGGTGAGGGATCAGAACTAGCAGGACACAAAGACTGAGGGCCAGAGCTCCCTCTGGGAGAAATGCCCTCTGAGTCTCCTGATCACCTGTCTCCTTGTCGAATTCCTTGTGCCCATTCCCCCTGGGAGAGTCATCTGTCTTTCCAACAGAGCTTACAACAGAAACTGTCCTTTCTTTATAGGAGAGAATGGCAGGTGAGGTAGGGCTGGGATCAGCAGGGCCCCTGAATGCCCTCCTCCAACCCACTCCAAGACCCTCACCAATCTCATTCATCAGGCCTCGGAGCCGCTGGACAAAGATCCCCACTTCTGCCTCACTCATCTGTTCTCGCTCCTTCAGGTCTGCACCTGCAGATGGTGAGGGGTTTGTGACAGCCTTTGAGAAATAACCCATTACTGAATCCCAGGCTGTTGAAGGATCCAGCAAAGGAGACTTGAAGAGAAGCAGCCAGAGAGGAAGGCAAAAACATCAAGAAAACATGGTCAAGGAAGCCAAGGAGGAAAGGGATTGGGAGTGGGTCAAAAGAACAGGTGCAAGATCAACAAAAAGACAAGGTGAACATCATCAGACTTAAAAAAACTTCTGTGCATCAAAGGACACTATCGAGAGTGAAAAGGCAATCCACAGAATGGAAGAAAATACTAGCAAATCACATGTCTGATAAGGTAGTAATATCTAGGATACATAAAGAACTCCTAGAACCCAACAAAAGTCACGGGGCACCTGGGTGGCTCGGTGGTTGAGCATCTGCCTTTGGCTCAGATCTTGATCCCGGGGTCCTGGAATCGAGTCCTGCATCAGGCTCCTCATGGGGAACCTGCTTCTCCCTCTGCCTATGTCTCTGCCTCTCTCTTTGTGTCCCTCATGAATAAATAAAATCTTTAAAAAAAATCACAAAGGACAAGGGACTTGAATAGACATTTCTGCAAAGGAGATATATACAGATGGCCAATAAGCACAAGAAACGATGCTCAACAACATCAATCATCAGGGAAATGCCAATCAAATCCATAATGAGAAACTAACTTCACACCATTTAGGTTGGTTATTACAAACAACAGAAGCAGAAAACAAGGGCTGGCATGGATGTGGAGAACTCTGGGACACTGCTGGTAGGAATGTGAAATGATGCAGCTACTATGGAAAACACTTTGGTGGGTCCTCAAAAAGTTATACATTGAATTACTATATGATCCAGCAATCCACTGCTAAAAGAATTAAAGAGACTTACATGCTGGTGTTCATAGCAGCATTATTCACAATAGTCAAAAGGCACAGATGACCCAGTGCCCATCAAGAGAGATAAACAAAATGAGGTGTATATATAATGGAATATGATTCAGCCATAAAAAGGAATGAAGTTGTGCCATGCTACATTATGGATGAGCCTTGAGGACATTATGCTAAGTAAAAGGAGCCGGACACAAAAGGACAAATGCACGATTGCACTTGTATGAGGTACCTAGCACAGGCAAACTCAGAGCGAGAAAGTACAACAGAGATTATCAGGGGCTGGTGGCGGGAGGAGGGATGAGGAGGGATTGCTTAATGGGTATACAATTTGTTTAGGATGATGAAAAATTTCTGGAACTGGACAGTGGTGATAGTTGCACAGCCTTGTGAATGTACTGGCACTTAATTTTATACTTAAAAATGGTTAAAATGTAAACTCTGTGTGATGTATATATTTACCACAGTTTTAAATGTATAAAATAACTTTTAAAATGTATCATTTCTTTCCAGTTTTATTGAGAAATAGGTGACTTAAAAAAATAAAAAGAGAAATAGGTGACATATTATTTTTTAACAGGAGGGGTCAGTGTAGTCCAAGGAAGCTGAGACAAGAGTCAGGTAAGATGAGAACTGAGAAGCAAGGGCAGGATAGAGTGGCACGGAGGTAGGTGGGCAAGGACCTTGGTGAGAGAAGTGACCACGGTGGAGTCATCTAAGGCCAGATGGCAGAGGGCTGACACAAGAGGGGGTGGTGGTGAATATATTCTCTTCAAGTCTGAGACTAGGAAGTCAGAGCTGAGAGTCCTTGCAAGTCTTTGAGTAGTTCCAACCCCTCAACGAAAGATGGAGAAACTGAGGCCCAGAGAGGAGTAAGGGCTATCCCAGAATTCCAGAGCAAGTCAGGGACAGACCCAGACCTACAGCAGTCACCCCCACTCCCCTGTGCGTAGCTGGGATAGTGGGGCTAAAGGCAACCTTGAAAGAGGATGCCAGACAGAGCCAAAGGAAGAAGCCAGGGTGGAGTGAGGGCCTCATCCAGGGCAGCTGGGTCAGGCAGACTGGTCCTGCTAGGCAAGACCCCAAACTGGGCACTGGGATCCCTACTGCTCAGACCTAGGGACTCAGCCACATCCCCTTGAAAGTCCCTGAAAATCATACTCTTCCTATCCTAGACGTCCATGGCCTCTTCCGACTTCCCCACTGCCCATTGCTGTCCCTCCCCCAGTCACACCAGAGTTGCGTTCTTAGCTTAGCCCAGCGCATCTCTCACTCACTTACTTCTTGTGGTGGGGATGGGATGTTTCTTGTCTTTGACACAGAAGCTCATGGTGCTTGTCCTGTTTTGAGGACCAAATCCTCCGGGGGCGGTGGAGGGCTATGGTGACAGGGACTTAGCTCTTGTGGGTGGGCAAAGGGGCACAGAGTCCCATCTTGGCCACAGAGCTTGTGAATGTCACTGGACTCCGTTTCCTCAATTCCTCAATGAAGGGTCAGAACAGAGCATGGTGTAGCAGAAAGAATATGGATTTGGGGGTCAGAGGGGCCAGGTTAAAAATCAAATTCTGTTCTACTTCTTACTAGCTGTCTAACACCAGGCAAGAAATTTTACCTCTGAGTATTTGACCTCACTTCTGTGAAATGGGAATAATAAGTCCTATGCTAAAGCTGATCTAAGCCCCTACCCCCTATAGACTGGTGGGAACCCTGCTGAGCCCTGGGCTTGGGGCCGGGGAGGAAACCCACCTGCACAGAACACACCCTTCACTCCACTTCTGAATAGCAGAACACGCACTTGCTGGTCCTCCCGCAGCTGGGCCAGAGCTTCCAGCAGCTGCAGAGGAGACCTTGTCAGACACCTCCCAGCCCAGCCCCAGCCCAGCCACCCCCCCACCCTGGCACCTGCCCTTTCTCACCTGGTTGACCAAGACGTTCCCCAGGGCATTGCAGGCACTTGGTCTATTCATCAGAATCTCAGCGATTCCTGCAGGTGACAGGGCAGCCTTGGGTGAGCCAGCTGGTCTGCTCACTCCTGGGCTGGGATCTGGAGGCAGCAGCCTGGATTTTGGGCAACCTCTACTACCCTTCATGAGCAGCGTGACTTGGGGCACGTCACACACGTCCAAGCTTTAGTTTCTTTGACTATAAAGTGGAGAGAATAAACCCTCGTTCTTTCTGCCTCACCAAAGAAGTGGAAGGGCTTGTAAAGCCCATGGATCAGTCTTTCTCCTGTACCCTTTGTGAGCAAATAATCTATCAACCCAGAAGTGTGTCCTTTTGCTCTCTCTTCCTCACCCATGAAATTTACTCAGTCTCGTCAACCAATTCAACTTCTTAAGTAGATCTCAGATCTCTCAGCTCATATCCCTCCTTGCAGCCAGTAACCTGGTCTGGGTTCATTCCTCTAACTGGCCCTCTTGCCTTTGGTCTTGCTCCTCCCCCCTCCCCATGCATTCCCTTATTTGGGTCAGAATCCTCTTTCTAACCCAAATCCAACCAAGTCCCTCCCTTTCCCTTTTCACCAAAATTAGGTCAAATTCCTTAATACCACCCAAAGGATGCCTCCCTTCCCTAATCTGGCCATTGCTTTCCACTCTAGCCTCAACTCACCCACAATCTGGGTCAATTGTAGGGAAGAGAGACCAACTCCAGGCAAGGGCTCAAATACTCTTACACCTTCTTGGCTGTTTTCCCTCCTGTGTTTACCAGTCCTTTAGCCTTCAAAGGTCTCTTACTATTTTATCCCAGGATTCTTAGCCTTGTCAGTGGAACAAGCAGTATTTATTAAGATAGCACAGACATGGAGAAAAGACAATGAAAGTTTTGGGGCTCTCAAGGAACAGAGTTTCTAGCCAGGAGTTAGAGAACCGTGGTTCAGGACAGAAAACTAACATTCAGACTAGGTCGGCTTCCTTAGCCTCCCCAGAAACCTTCAAAAAGTTCTTCGAGCCCAGCAGGCCTGGAGGTCCCACAGAACTCAGATGTCCCCAAGGTCTTCAGCTCTAGTGCTCCAGGAAAGAAAATACTGCAACTCTGGGGAAAGGAAACTCTGGTAGATACAGAAAAGCCACATCAGAGTCTAGAGGTCCAAGGTCTTTGTGGCAGACTCTAGAATGGGCCCAATCTTCATATCCTCAGTAATCTCCTTCCCTGGAGTTTGGACAGAGCCTATGAATTGCTTCTAACCAACAGAATACAGCTAAGGTCATAAAATGTCGCTTCCAAGATGAAGGTTCAGTTATACGGCAGAGGTAATGAGATGTTAGTTCTGTGATTAGGTTGTAATATATATAAGACTGTCTTGCTAGGGCACACTAGACAAACTAGTGGGCCTACAGAGAGGGTCATGTGGCAAGGAGCTATACGCAGCTCCGAGGAGTGAAGAATGGCCCCCCAGGCCAGGAGGAAGAAAACAGGACTTCAGACCTACGACCACACATGGTGAGTTCTAGCAACAGGAGCTTAGGAATAGATCTCTCCCCAGGCAAGCCTATGATGAGACCACATTCCTCACCAACTCCTGGATTGCAGCTTAGTAAAATCCTGAAACAGAGAACCCAGCTAAAATGGGCTTGGACTTCTGACCTACAGAAGCTACAAGATAATAAACATGTATTATTTTAAGCAATAAAGTGTGTGGTAATTTGTTATGTGGCAATAGAAAACCAACACAGTCATGTTGTCCTGAGATTGATAGAAACTTTACTCTCTCCTCTTCACTTTCCTGTTCTGTCCCCTTTTTTTCTGATTGACTGTCTACTGTATTTCATCTGTATCCCTCTCCATCTTTATCTCCTTCTCAAGGATACAAATAGGGTGCTTGGCTCGAGTCACAGCTTGGACAAATACTAGCTCTACTGGCCTTGGGCAAGTTGCTTTACCCTTCTGACCTTCAATGTTCTGATCTATAAATAGATATAACAAAAAGATTTTTCTGAAGATTAAAAGAGATAATGTCTTGGGACACCTGGTTGGCTTAGTTGGTAGAGCACGAAACTCTTGATCTTGGGATTGTAAGTTCAAACCCCACTTTGGGTGTAGAGAGTACTTAAAAATAAAATCTAAAAAAAAAAAAAAAGAGAGAGAGAGAGAGAGAGAGGGAGAGAGATAATGGCCATAAGTGCTTAGCCAGAGTTTATGGGTATAGTGAGCAGGAAAAAGGCACAGATGCTAGAGAAAATTATACGATTCAATAGATGGAATGAACTCCAAGCTGGGAGCTGGGAGGAGCCAGACAGGGTGTCTTTGGCTTTCATTTATTTTGTATTACCACATGTCAGATCCTGCAGAAATGGTGAAGACTCAGCCATAGTCCCTAAATTTTTAGTTGAGCCCTGATTATGAGAATACTACCCTTGCTGGATGTCTGCAGTAGGGATAGGTCTGTACCACACTGTCTCCACTCTTCCAAACCCACCATGCTACTGGCTGATAATTTCTTTAGCAGCTGACCTTGGGTCACTTCTATCTGGATGGCCTAGATTACAGGCTAGGTAATGCAGGTGGGAGTTGTAGGGGCCAAGGACAGGCTGCCCCAAGACTGGCATGAAGACTATTTGAGTTAAAAAGCAACCAAACTCAGCAGACTCAGGAAAAGCTCTTTACCTCCCCACACAAACACTTAAAAGGAATTTGGATAGACAATCTGATCCAGGAAGAGCGCTATCACCATAGATAACTACATTGTACTATGAACTAGGTATGGCAAGACTGAGAGGAACCTAGCAAGGCCTGTTTGGTTTATTTTTGTTGTTGTTGTTGTTGTTGTTGTTGTTGTTGTTGTTTAAGATTTATTTATTTGAGAGACAGAGTAGGGGGGAGGGTCAGGGGGAGAGTGAGAGAAAGTCTTAAGCAAACTCCTGGCTGAATGTTGAGCCCAACCTCTCAACCCTGAGATCATAACCTGAGTAGAAACCAACACTTAGATGCTTAAGTACTGTGCCATCCAGGTGTCACATGGCCTGTTTGATCAAAGTCCTATATGTCCCATTGTTTCTGGTGGCCCAGCAAACATTTGTTTACCAAATATTTACTCCTTTTCATCTTCCTGTGAATTATATTCCTTCCCTTTGAAGTCCCAAGCCTCTAGTCTCTTCTCCTTAGCCCAGAATGACATATATATATATATATATATATATATATATATATATATATATATATAATTTTGCCTGTTTGGGGAATTTCCATATCTATGTGAATTCCCTATACATACAAAATTAAATTTGATTTTATCCCGTTAATCCATCTCATGTTAGTTTGATTCTTAGTCCAGCTAGAAAGACTTTGAAGGGGACAGAAAATTCTGTTCCCCAATGGAGTCCATAGAAAGCACTGTAAGGGGCACCTGGGTAGTTCAGTCACTTAAGCGTATGATTCTTGGTTTTGGCTCAGTTCATGATCTCAGAGTCCTGGGATCCAGCTCCCACATTGAGCTCCCTGCTCAGCGGGGAACCTACTTGGCTTCCTTCCCCTCTCCCTCTTCCTCTGCCCTCTGATATCCTCTATTCCTCCCCTTAGTCATGCTTTCTCTCAGTCTCTCCCAAATAAAATTTTTTTTTTTAAAAAGAAAGCACTGTAAGCTATTAGAGACCAACTGGTTTTACAACCTCTTATGATACAGAAGGGGAAATTGAGGCCCAGAAAACTAGAGATTGTGCCTAAGTTAACAGCCGGACCCAGCTAGCAATCCTCACTTTCAAAGAGCTAACAACCTATGAAGCAGACACATCCAGATATGGGGAAAGTAAAGGGATGACAGGAGGGGGAGGGGTGTATAATTCCAGAAGGACTTATACAGGCAGAGAGGAAAGAGAACCCAAATGAGCAAAACATAGGTGGGACAGTTTAAAATGAGTCCCTGGCTAGAAGAGGTAAGATGGAAAGGTGAGGTTGTGGTTTTCGAGGATAACAGGTAAAATGTGACAATGCTGGGGTGCCATCAGCTCAAGTGGAAGCAGAATCTGTGGCTTTTTTTTTTTTTTTAAGATTTTATTTGTTTATTCATGAGAGACACAGGCAGAGACATAGGCAGAGTTCAGGCTCCCTGCCGGGAGCCCGATGGGGGACTTGATCCAAGGACCCCAGAATTACCACCTGAGCTGAAGGCAGATGCTCAACCACTGAGCCACCCAGGTGCCCAGAACCTGTGGCTTCTAACATGAACATCAAATGACCCTAAATGGTCACTTTGGGGTGGAGGGGTGTTCTCCTTTGTGAGTCTCTTCCTCTTGCCTCCTCCACCTTTTCTCTGTAGTTTGTTTCCTCAGTGACTTTATCCTGCCTTCTATATGCTCTCTGGCAAGGGCAGAGTCCTAACTTGCTGACCTTTGTTTTTTCTGGATAAAACATTCTGTTATTTGGAAGTAAGCCCTAATTTGTGTGTGTTTTTTTTTTTAATTGAAGTACAATCTGTGTTTTGAGTCAGTGATTGCTTAATAGTTGAGAACACAGGTTTTGAAATCAGACCTGGTTCAAACAGTTTAACCTATGCAGTTCCTTAGTCTGTAAAGTAGGGAGAATAATTATAACAATCTCAAGGCAAGTGCTGTTGAGTTTGGCAATGAACTAAGCATGAGAGAAAGACACAGGAATCCCAAGTGGCTGGAGAAAGCCCCTCCTGTTCGCGTGGGGGATGCATAGTAGGGAACAGTATACAACAGCAGAGAGCAAGGAACCAGACTTATATGGCAAAGTAGCTCTCCAAAACTTCGTATCAACCCGGGAAGGAAGGAAGAAATACGAGATGTGTAGTACAATACCATCTATGTACACTAAAAGTGTGTAAATTAAAACACAAACTATGTTACATCAAACATAGGGAGAGGGGTTTAGCTAAGAAAACGGCTTCACCCTAATGGTAACATGCATTGGACTGAGGCATGAGTAACCATTGAACCTACTTTGAAGTATTTTGAAGGCATGAGTAGCCATGAAGTATTTTGAAGGCATGAGTAGCCATTGAACCTACTTTGAAGTCCCCTCTCACCAGGGGGAAAACAACACAACACAATGGGTGCATTAAAAAATGTGGGACGCCTGGGTGGCTCAGCGGTTGAGTATCTGCCTTTGGCTCAGGGCATGATCCAACAGCCCCGGGATGAGTACCATATCAGGCTTCCTGCATGGAGCCTGCCTCTCTCTCTGTGTCTCTCATGAATAAATAAATAAAACCTTAAAAGAGAGAGAGAGAGAGAGAGAGAGAGAATGTTCTCTGCCGATCAATTTGGGAGGAGAAGGCATGCTGAGGGCAAAGCACAAGCTGACACCTTGCAACTTCCCACCCCCACAGGTGGAATCTGTGTGACATCCCTGGGGCACTCGCAGCTGCCCTAGAACAAAGGAAAGGGAAAAGCAAGTCCTGCAAGACTTAAGTCTTCATCAGTTTGCAACTGTCTCAATGATTTACAGGAAAAAAATAAGCCCTCTCCAGAAACCTATAGACTCAATGTCCGGGAGCCCTAACGTTATCTGCCCCTCCAAAGGCTAGAAAATCTTAGATATCACTCCTCATAACCGCAGAGCAGCTCTTTCTGTCCATGGGTCCTGTCCCTGTGCTTTATAATAAAACCACCTTTTGGCACCGAGTTAGTATTGATGCCAGGGCTAGCTGAGGACAAGGCGTGAGCCTGGGGCAGCACACTGACAAGTCCTTGAAACAGGCAAAGGGACACTCCTCTACAGACTCCAGGGCCTCAATGTTCATACTGTTCATACTTTGCTAAAGGCAAAAGGCAATCTTAGCCCGACCCCCAGGGGCCTGTAACCCTACTTTAACTTATATGTTTTTTATATAAATTCCTTTAGAAATTTCCTTTAGGGGATCCCTGGGTGGCTCAGCGGTTTAGCGCCTGCCTTTGGCCCAGGGTGTGATCCTGGAGTCCCGGAATCAAGTCCCACGTCAGGCTCCCTGCATGGAGCCTGCTTCTCCCTCTGCCTGTGTCTCTGTCTCTTTCTGTGTGTCTCTCATGAATAAATAAATAAAATCTTTAAAAAAATAGAAATTTCCTTTATCTCTAACCCCCCCAGACACATGTTGACCATCATCCCCCAAGCACATGGCCCACGGATACACATATAAAGGGTCTCATGAAGAAAAAAAATAAATAAAAATAAATAAATAAATAAATAAATAAATAAATAAATAAATAAATAAATAAAGGGTCTCATGACTCAGGTTTTATCAGATGGTAATAAGTGACCTTTTCCCAACAATTAGCTCCCTCAAGGTACTGGAAACCTTGCTTCCAAAATTCCTTAAGAGTACAGCTATCCTCAAACCCCTCCCAACTCCCAGGTATATAATCAGCCACCTTGATGGGATGAGCACTGGGTGTTATGCTGTATGTTGGCAACTTGAACTCCAATAAAAAGAAATAAAAAAAAAAAAAAGGTTAAAAAATATATATATAATCAGCCACCCCTCACAGGCCGGGGCGGCAGCTCTTCCCAGGACCCAGGGGTCCTGTCCCTGTGTTTTAAGAAAACCACCACTTTGCACCAAAGACGTCTCAAGAGTTCCTTCTTGGTGGTGGGCAGCGGACACTTATGTCCCAAAACTTAATCAGTAACAAGAATTCTTTCTCGGCCTTAGGGTGCAAACCACACCACCGGGGAGCAGCGTGAACTTTGTGGATTCCGAAGCTCGCGGCGTCGGCCCGAGGGCAGGGCCAGCGCGCGGGGAGTCGCGCGGCTGCTGCGGCCGCCGCTAGGTTGTCCTCGCCGCGCTGCTGGGCGCTGCTGGGCGCTGCTGGGCCGGCCTGGCCAGCGCCGCGGGCTCCTGCGCCTGGACCCGGAACCCAGCCGGGACTCCGGGCCAGGAGGGACGCCGGGCCCCGTGCAGTTCCTGGGGTGGAAGCGGTGGTGCTGGCGGTGCCGGTGCCGAGTCGCAGCCCCGAGCGACGCCCCCTCCCCTCCTCCCCGGCCCCGGGCGACGGCAGGGCCTGGCGTCCACTTGGGTTCCCGCTCACTTGGGGTCGGCGCGGCTGGTAGGGCGGCCACCCACCTCCGCGCCTGGAGCCCGGCCTGGGAAGGGATCGAGTCCCCCAGCGCAGCGAGCGGCCCCGCCTTCCCTTCAACGACCCGTCCTCCGGCGCCTGGTGAGCGCGCGGGCCGTGACTCCCACCCCCGCCGCGGCGCCGGCAGCGCGGCTCGGACCCGGGCGGCCGCCTCCGGGGCGCTCCCCGCGACAGCGCGCTTACCGTGGTCGGCGCCCGCCAGGGCGCGCACTTGGATCTCGGGGGGCCCAGCCGGCCCGTGGGAGGCGCAGCTGCGCGCCCGCAGGGCCTTCCAGGGCCGTGCAAGGCGCCGGGCGTTGGTCAGGGCGCGCAGCATCGGGGCGCAGGCTGGGCAGGTGCCAGGGGCCCCCCGCCGTCCCTCCTGTCCCGCGGAAAGCTCGCGGCTGGGCCCCAGGGTTTCGCAACTGCGCCACCTCCCGGCCGAGCGCGCACAGGGACGCTTGGAGCCCGGGCTAGGCGACCTTGCGGCCTGGGACCGGGGTGGCAGCAGTGTTTTAATCACCAAAGCGGGGGTAATGATAGTGACCACGGTCATAGATAAGGGGGGAGGCTAAAGTAGCGAGAACACGTTTCACTCAGCAATGTCCTGCTGCGAAGGGGAAATGTCCGGTGCGAGCTGACCTCGGCTTCCGTCTGTGCGGAGGTGACTGAGAGCTCTAAGGGGAGGAGGAGACAGCATGGAGGTGAGTGACCCGGGCTCTAGAAGACAGAGAAGTGAGATTACAAAAATCGGGAAAAGTATTAGGCCACGTGAAACCCGCCCGGGGTCAGCAAGCCAAGGCCTGTCCAACCTCAGGCTCCCACAGAAACTAAGGACAGGGTGGGGGGTGTGGTCTGCAGGTGCTGGCTGCAGCAAGCAGTAAATTCTTTTGGCAGTGTTGACTTTAAAAATAACAGGTATAGGGACACCTGGATGACTCAGCGGTTGAGCACCTGCCTTTGGCCCAGGGCGTGATCCTGGAGTCTCGGAATCGAGTCCCACATCGGGCTTCCTGCATGGAGCCTGCTTCTTCCTCTGCCTGTGTCTCTGCCTCTCTCTGTATGTCTCTCATGAATAAATAAATAAATAATCTTAAAAAAAAAAAGTTATTTTACCAGCAAAAATAGGTTTAAGAATAGCAGAGAATTGCAATTTGGGACAAACAAGCCGCAGTAAACAACCGTAGGCTAGTCCACCAGGGGAGAGAAACATCTTTTATGGAGAAAGTTGGGAAGATTTGTTTTGCAGCTCAGACCCATTGGAGAAAAGCAAGAGTTCTCAGTGATGATGGATTCTCATTGGCTGAGCCGCTGACCTACTAAGTTGCTTGAAGGAGGTACAGTGCCCGGGGAATCCCTGGGTGGCTTAGCGGTTGAGAGCCTGCCTTCGGCCCAGGGGTGACCCTGGAGACCCCAGATGGAGACCCGCATTGGGCTCCCTGCATGGAGCCTGCTTTTCCCTCTGCACCCCCCCTCTCTGAGTCTCATAAATAAATAAATAAAATCTAAAAAAAAAAAATGGAGATACAGTGTCCTTCCTCTCCTGATGCCGCCTCTGACCATTCTGCCTGTGATTGATGTCTAGTAGTAGGATGCCAGAGACCCCCCCCCCCTTCTAGACACCTGACTGCAATTTTAGTAAGGTTTCTTTTTTTTTTTTTTTTTTTTTTTTTTTTTAGTAAGGTTTCTTGTTAATTTCTACAGCTGGCTTAAATTTTCTCAGGCAGGCACTTAAAGGGGGTGGGTGGGTTAGGGTCATCTTAGGAATGTGGCCTGGAGCTGCTAGGAACTATGTTAGTGTTTAAGTCTTTGTAGGCCGAGGTTGAGGCCTAGTAGAGAAGTGGGCTCAGAGGAGCGGGACTAGAGTTTGGTGACGAAGAGTATCTTTGTCACTATGTCATGGTTGTATTATGATGATTGAATGGGGGTGTGTGAACCTTTTTCCACAAATGCCCAATAAACGTTATTTCATTTTAAAAATGTCATTTCATTTATTCATTCTGGCATTGTCCACATTAATGGACAATGCCATTCACTGCTTCACTGCCCAGGTTACACTTCAATCATTCCAATTTTATGATCAACAATTAGATTACAAAAATATTTGTGAATGTCAGTCTCTAGCTTCTGCTCCCACTACCCACCCAAACTGCTTTTGCCGAGGTCAGCAGTGGCCCTGATGAGTTCTTTCTGGGTGGATCAATAAAGAGTGTTCAGTGAATACTCTCTCCCCCACTTCCCACTTGTTAATGACCCAAAAGTCATTAACAATCCACACCTCCAACCAGTAGCTGGACTGTTGGGTGATCCAGAAATAAAATTCTCTCTTTTTAAAGTCATTGGTGCTTGCTGGGGTCACCACTGTGTCCATTAAAATCTAAACAGAAATGGACTCTCATTTCCTTCCTGGGTTTAGTGGGAATCTCTAAGTTCCCCTCTGTGACCTAAAAGATTAATTAGAGTTTACATCAGTCCTAGTCATTTTTCATCCCTTGCCTTTGCTTCCAATGAATTAATTCAGGTTATGGATCATCTGGCCATCCCTCTGTGTCCCTTTTCTATATATTACTGGACACAATTCCAATTCCTTCACTCCTTAAAGAATAACAGACACAGATTGTGTGAGAAAGAAAGGCTGGGGAGCAACTTTGGGACTCAACTTCTCACACTTCATGAGGTTAATGCTAACTGTTATAGACTGAATTAGGTGTCCCCCTAAATTCATATGTTGAAGTCCTACTCTCTAGTATGTCACAATGGGACTGTGTCTGGAGATAGGGACTTTAAAAAAGTAATTGAGTTAAAATGAGGTCATTAGGGTAAAACTTAATCTAATAATATGACTGATGTCCTTATAAGTAAAGGAAATTTGGACACAGATAGGAATAGAGGATAGACCATGTGAGACAGAGGGAGAAGATGGCCATTTAGAAGGCAAGGAGAGGCCTCAGACAAAATCAACCCTATTGAGGCCTTCATCTCAGACTTCCAGCTTCCAGAACTGTGAAAAAATGAATTTCTGTTAAGCCACCCAATCTATAGTACTTCATTGCGCAGCACTAGTAAACTAATATACCAATAAAAGAATTCCTTTTTGTTAAGAGGAAATCTGGTGCCTGGTTTTTAAAATAACAAGGTGCCCCCCTTCCTCTATATTATTATTGTTTCTGAGACTCCAGGGAAGATCAACAGAGGAGCAATGGGGATAGGACGAAAGTGGTAATAACGATATGGCCATAGGTAATAACATTTTGTCTCCTTTTTAATCCTGTTGGGTTTTTTTAAAAGATTTTATTTATTTATTCATGAGAGACACACAGAGGGAGAGAGAGGCAGAGACACAGGCAGAGGGAGAAGCAGGCTCCATGCAGGGAGCCCGATGCAGGATTTGATCCTGGGACTCCAGGATCATGCCCTGGGCTGAAGGGAGACGCTAAACCGCTGAGCCACCCAGGCGTTCCAAATCCTGCTGGTTGTAAGCAGAAATAATTCCTCAGTAATCCTTTTTTTTTTTTTTTTAAGATTTTATTTATTTATTTATTTATTTGAGAGAGAGAGCATAAATGGGGCGAGGGGTA
The DNA here is from genome assembly GCF_048164855.1 of Canis lupus baileyi. NCBI lineage: Eukaryota > Metazoa > Chordata > Mammalia > Carnivora > Canidae > Canis > Canis lupus. The sequence continues at coordinate 33,009,437 of NC_132840.1, forward strand.
CAGGGAGAAGCAGACTCCCTGCTGAGCAGAGAGTCCAATGCAGAGCTCCATCCTGGAACCCTAGGATTATGACCTGAACAAATGGCAGTTTAACTGATTGAGCCACTCAGGTGCCCCCTCAGTAATCTATCCTGAACTATAGTTATAGTTTTAAAAGAATATACACAAAGCACTCACATTCCTGTGGAAATGTCTTTAATGGAGAACAATTGGCAATGTATCAGAATTATAATTTATCTCCTTTTTGATCCACAAATTCCAATTTTAGGAATTTCACCTATAGATATACCCACACAGGTATGCAATGGCACATGCACAAAATTATTTATTGCAGCATGTGGCATATACTAGCAAAAGACTTGGGGTGCCTGGGTGGCTCAGTTGGTTGAGCATCTGCCTTCAGCTTGGGTTGTGATCCTGGGGTCCTGGGATCAAGCCCCACATAGGACTCCCTGCTCAGTGAGGAGTCTGCTTCTCTCTCTATCCCTATCCAATGCTCATGCTTCTCTTTCTCTCAAATAAATAAAATCTTTAAAAAACATAGCAAAAGATTGAAAACAATCTTAACATGCATCAACAGAGGATTGGTTAAATAAAGTATGGTACATCCGTAAACTGAGCACTAGGCAGTTATAAAAAAAAAACCACACAAGAAGCTCTTTATGTACTGATAAAATCTTCAACATCTGTTGTATGAAAAATTCAAGATGTGAAATAGCATGTAAAGAAAGCTAAAATTTGTTATAGAGGGAGGTAACATTACTGAGGTGTGCATGTATGTATTTGGTTGTGGTTACATAAAATATTTCTACGATGAGGAGAGGAACTGGGAAACTGGGAATAAGGGTAGGAGGGAGAATTTTGAGTTTGACTTTTTGTCTTTTTTGAATCTTAATTCCTGTGTTGAGTATTATCTACCTCAAAAATAAAATGAAAACAAAACATGACAAAAATTAAAGACATGATACAATAAAAATAAAAGTAATACACAAAGTCAAAATATTCAAACAGTACAGATGGGTATGAAATTAAAAGAAAAAATGCCCCTCCTTCATACTGTATGCATTTAAAAGAATGTTTATTGGTTTTTTTTTTAAAGAGTTTATTTATTGGGGATCCCTGGGTGGCGCAGTGTTTAGCGCCTGCCTTTGGCCTAGGGTGTGATTCTGGAGTCTCAGGATCAAGTTCCACCTCAGACTCCCTGCATGGAGGCTCCCTATGGGGAGCTTGATGCTGAACTCAGTCCCAGGACTCCAGGATCAGGCCCTGAGCCAAAGGCAGATGCTCAATCACTGAGCCACTCAGGTGTCCCTAAAAGAATGTTTATTTTATTTTATCCAGCATTTCTGGGTGTTTCTTGGCAGGAGAATTTTTTTAAAGATTCATTTATTTGTGTGAGGGAGAGCACACATGTCAGTGGAGGTGGGGGGAGGGAGGCAGAGGGATAAGGAGAGAATCCTGAGCAGACTCCCCACTGAGCAAGGAGCCCAACATGGGGCTCCATTCCAGGATCCTGAGATCATGACCCAAACCAAAACCAAGAGCCAACTGCTCAACCAACAGAACCATCCAGGGTCCTCGGCAGGAGAGTTTTTTGATTATCTAGTCCTCCACACTGAAAATGAAAATGTTCTTTCCTAACATTTCCAGCAACTTTTATTTTCTTACTAGTGTCTTTCCACTTCCATGGCCTTCTACTTTGAAACCAATATCCAGGGGACAGCCAGGATTTGTTACATAATAATTAATCTGGATCTTGTGACTTCTTGTTCTGTTGGGTTGGTAGCCCTGTCTTATTTACCAGTTACATCACTAACTTTATTGGCTAATCAGAATTTCAAAAAAGAACTCTGCACTTAGTAAAAGCTTCTTCAGTGCCTTGCTTTGTGCTAGGGATTTTGCTCTACGGATAGGCAGGAAAAGGGCGGGGGGATTCTTTGCCCCTTCTCTGAGCAGCCAGGGATTTTACTAAATGGACCTACTCCTGGGCCAGTAGTTCTTTACCTAGTGTTGGGGGAGGGGAACTCCTTAGAATCACCTGGAAGGATATTTCTAAATGTTGATGCCTAGGCTTTACTCCCAGAGGCTCTGATTTGGTATGAAATGGGGTCTGGATATGGATGTTTTGAACCTATGGTGATTTTTATTGGGGGTAGTATGGTGAGTATAATCATAATTTCTATAAGGCCTTTTGAAATCATGAAAATATCCTGTGAACTCAAGGTCCATTTGGTTCCATTTCCCTCCTGGGGTAAGGCTGCCTCCCACTGTATCCCTGAGGCCAGTCAGCCTCAATTTGAATACATCTCTTCACCCAGAGACAGGGAACTTAACCCCCACAGAGGCAGCATGTTGCAGCCTCAGAACATTTTTGTTTGCCCCAAGTCCTTCCTTTGATCTTTCCTTTGGTCCTTCCTTTGGTCCTTCCTTGTAGCGACCCTGTTTTCCCCCTCCTGCCCAATGGTTTCTCTGCCAAGGAATTTCTATGAAATGAACACCTGGCCTTGCAGTCCTAGGAACAATGATAGGTGGTTTCCTAGGAGTGAACTTCCAGCTATTCTGATGCTTTATGTCCCAGAGATCCATAAGGAGCTTTTATCACAGACCCTAACAACAGGAAGGTGCCTCTTTACACATACACATACCCTTCTAATTTTTTTGTGGTAGTTATGTCCTAAAAGTTGCTGTGAACATTAAATTAGTGATTACTGGGAAGCCTGGGTGTCTCAGTGGTTGAGCATCTGCTTTTGGCTCAAGTTGTGATCCTGGGGGTCTGGGATTGAGTCGCACATCAGGCTCCCTGCAGGGAGCCTGCTTCTCCCTCTGCCTATGTCTCTGCCTCTCTCTATGTGTCTCTCATGAATAAATAAATAAATAAATTCTTAAAAAAATAAATTAGTAAATACTGAACCATTGCTCTTAGGAAAAACACAGAGTTAGACTTTTGGATGTCTCTGGTTTTGTCAACCTATCTATACATAACCTTCCTTGTTTTATGTTCTGTTTAACGGCACCTTATTTGATATATATTGTTGATTCGTTAACATTGAACTCAAGGCCTCTATAACTCAAGTCCGAACTAAGTTTATCTAACACCTATTTTCTTCATAAGGTATATCATACTTTTTTTTAAGCAATTAACTATCTTGGTTTAATTAATCATATTTCATAGAAGCTGAAAACACTAATTTCTCCTTTATTTTAATAACTAAAAGCCTACAAATTACAATCTGGAAAATACTATATAAAAGAGTCCTTGGGGCACGTAGGTGGCTCAGTCAGTTAAGCGGCTGCCTTTGGCTGAGGTCAGGATCCCAGGGTCCTGGGATGGAGCTGCCACCACCACCACCACCACCATCATCATCATCATCATCATTGGGCTCCCTACTCTGCAGGGAGCCTGCTTCTTCCGCTCCTGCTCCCCCTGAGAGTGTGCACTTTCTCAACTAAATAAATAAAATCTTTAAAAAATATTAAATTTTCATCTTCAATGAAATGAGCTTGGAAATAACATATATTCCAAGACACCGATACTACAGTTTTCGGATTCACAGTAAGATACACAGAATTACATCTGTAATTAATATGAATGCCAACATTTCAAACAATAATTTCTGTTACATGGCAAACAAAATCAAGAAAGCAACCATCAAACAAAGGAGACCCATAGCTTCAGCCAATGTCAATCTCAGGATAGCATATGAGATTAGCTGCTACTTCAGTGAAAGGTTTTTGGCGTAACCAATGATGAGGCTGCCAAAGACTGGCCCAATACCAGCTCCAGACCCACCCACTCTCACTGTTGCAGCACCAGCACCCATACATTTGGCAGCAGTACCAATGTTTCCGCAGATCCCACATTTACCTGTGTGCTACTGGCTTGGGACATAATACCACTATAAATTAGGAGTCCCTGCAGGGAACCTGTACTACATAAACTATTGGCAAAGACAAATCTCATTTCTGGGCATAATTTGCTAGAGCGAAACAAGAGAGAGTTTCAGATATTGACAAGGGAGGTCACATAACTAGTAAATGAATTTTGGTTATTTTATTTTGTATATTTTTTAAAGATTTTATTTATTTATTCATGAGAGACAGACACACAGAGAGAGGCAGAGACACAGGCAGAGGGAGAAGCAGGATCCACGCAGGGAGCCCGACGTGGGACTCGACCCCGGGCCTCCAGGATCGCGCCCTGGGCCGAAGGCGGCGCTTAACCGCTGAGCCACCCGGGCTGCCCCAATTTGGGTTATTTTAGATATGGTAAATTAGCAATTAACTATCTTGGTTTAATTAATCATATTTCATATAAGCTGAAAACACCGCACTCTTGCTGGTGTACGGCCCTAGGGGTTTTAACACCTGCACTGACTCAGGATGCAGAACCATTACAACACTCCACAGACGTATCTCGGGCCAACCCCTGCTCTCAAGTCAGTCTCAGGCGCCACTTCAGGCCACACTCCCTCTCATCATAGAGGACTTAAACCCAGATGGCTGTACTCGGTTATAAAGTCTTTTTCCGATGTTTGAGACGGACCTCATCCCCCACCGCCACGTGGGCCGCGGCCGAACCCAGCCCGCAGGGAACTACGCAGCGCTCCCCTCGCTCAAAAGAGCGCGCCCTTCCGGCGCCTCTACGCACGCGCACGCGCACGCGCACGCGCACGCGCACGCGCCCCCCCCCCTTTTTTTTCTCTTTCTCTCCTCACTGCGCGTGTCCCTCTGCCCCTCGCCGCCTCCCGCCCCGCCCCTCGCCGCCTCCCGCCCCGCCCCTCCCCGCCTCCCGCCCCGGAGCGATAGCCCGCGTCGCCGCAGCCTCAGTCCGTGCGCGCGCACGTCAGCGGCTCCAGGGTCTGCCGCTCTCGCCTCCGCCGGGCACGTCTGAGCCAACCCTATGGCGTCTCCATCTGGGGCCCTGCGCCGGGTGTTCGTGGTGGGGGTTGGGATGACCAAGGTAAACGAGCCGCGGACCCCTGGAGGCGGGCTCCCTGGTCGGCTCTGGTCGGCAGAGGCCGAGGAGTCGGGGAGCCCCCAGGTGACCGGGAAGCGAGGAAGGGCAGATCAGGGCCTGGCGCTGCCCCGTGGTTTATCCTTCCTCCCGGGAGGGGGTCGCAGGCATCCCACTGCCCAGCTTCGGCGTCTTGACTCTTGGCTACTCGGATGGCTTGTGGTTTAGAACTGTCTCTGAACTATGACAGTGGCTGGGGGGTGTTCCTGCGGCCATTCCCCCCCCCCCCCTTCGTCCTTCCCTTTTCTCCTTGGATCAGAGTTGCTGACATACACCCCAGCATGACCCGAAGTCCACACCTCCTTTGCTTCTGAGTGAAGTTCCAGGTGTGTGGACTTTGGACGAGGCAAGACCTTCCTTACCCTGGAAAGGAAAGCAGGTAGGGAATGTCCCCCCCTGTATACCCAGGAGACTCCCTTGTAGGATCCTTTTACATCAGAAGTGAGGATGAGGAGGAGAAACACTTAAAGTTCAGTATGTTGGCACAAGAACATTAGTTAAGTTGGCACAAGCGGCAGGTTTTCTGGATCCTCCGACCACCTTTCTGTTCCGCAGGTGGTACTCTGCTTGGTTCTCAGGAAGCCAGGGGCTCCCAGTCTCGTTTCTTGGCCCCCCCACTGCTTTCACGTTCTGGTCATGCCACACTGCTGTTCGTTTCACCCCACACTGCTTTACATCTCTCCTGCTTTGCTTCTCTTGTTCTCACTCGGTGGCGCCTGAGACTGACTTGAGAGCAGGGGTTGGCCGGAAACCAGACTCTCACTGTACTTGGTTGACTTCAGATCTTCTCCAAGAAGTCTCTGATCCTTCTGACTTTCGAGGAGAGCCCTGCCTGTACTTACCTTTGCTTTGGTGCAGATATACCCAGCTGCTGGAAAGCTCAAGTTATATCGCTTCACCTTCACAAAAGACCTATGCTACTACCTTATTTTCATTAACTGAAATTCGAAGAGGATCTTTGGTTTTAGAAAAAGGCAAAAAGTGAAAATAGCATCCAGCGTTTGTTTTGCAGGGAGTTGTTAACAGAGGCAGAGAGCACTCCAAACAGCAGCCAGAGTGGAACTGTCAAGCTCCTTCCTTGGAAATATCCTCAACATCTTAGCCTTAAGCTGCCATCGCTTTGAACTGCCTCTGTGAGCCTCTGTGCTTTATCTTGATTTATTTGGTGTGTTCGTTATCAAGATGTGTCCTAAGGTATCCGCAAAGCCTAGAGGTTATGTTTTGGGGTCTGAGGACACTCAAAAAATTTTCCATTAAGTTAATGGTAATTCCTTCTTTATGACATTTCAGTTGATAGCAGGGGAAACCTATACTTATTATATTATACTGAAGTTCTCTGTTTATATGTTCATATTCTTCCTCAGCATGTAAGTTCCTCCAGGGTGAGTACCATGTCTAGTTTGTTGCTGAATATGTAGTACCTCGAGAATGCCTGGTGCTAAAGATCCTGAATGTTAGTTGGACAGTACTAAATGGATATGCTTTGAAAAGAGAAAAAAGAGAGAGTTTCTTTTTCTTCTTTCTTTCTTTCTTTCTTTCTTTCTTTCTTTCTTTCTTTCTTTCTCCTTCCTTCCTTCCTTCCTTCCTTCCTTCCTTCCTTCCTTCCTTCCTTCCTTTCTTTTTTTCTTTCTCTCTTTCTCTCTTTCTTTCTTCTTTCTTTCTTTCTTTCTTTCTTTCTTGATTTTATTTATTTATTTGACAGAGAGACCCAGAGAGCACAAGTGCAGGTGGGAGGAATGGCAGAGGGAGAAGGAGAAGCAGGTCCCCCACTGAGCAGAAAGCTCATCGTGGGGCTTGACGTGGGGCTCGACGTGGGGTTCAATCCCAGGACCCCGGAATCATGACCCGAGCTGAGCTGAAGGTAGACCACTTGAGCCACACAGGCGCCCCTGAAAGAGAGTTTCTAAGTAGAAGTGCTCTTCCTGAGAAAACAGCCTAAAATCTTTTATTATCTTACCAAATGGGGTGAGAGTACATAATTTGATCAAAACATATAAGTAGAAAAGTCAACTAATCATTATGAAGCAGATACTTGGAGCTCATCCTATTGTTTCATAGGAGAGGGGACTTCTAATATAGGTGGACAGTAAAAGCCTTTTCTTTTTTTTTTTTTTTAAATATTTTTTTTCAACTTTTATTTATTTATGATAGTCACAGAGAGAGAGAGAGAGAGGCAGAGACACAGGCCGAGGGAGAAGCAGGCTCCATGCACCGGGAGCCCGATGCGGGATTCGATCCCGGGTCTCCAGGATCGCGCCCTGGGCCAAAGGCAGGCGCCAAACCGCTGCGCCACCCAGGGATCCCAATAAAAGCCTTTTCAGTATGATATTAATGTAGTCAGATCCTCCCTTGGCTGTTGAGTATCTGATTATATTGGCTGTAGAGAGAAGCACAGAACTTTCTAACCCTTTGAGAAGTAGTTTGTTTCTTTTTCGAAGTTAAGAGGTGGGGGTGTGGGCGGTATTAGTTACAGTCCTGAGGGAAGAGACTGGGAATGTGAAGTGGAGGAAGACCTATAGATTTAAAAAGAATCAAAAGACCCACAAAATTTTGATAAACGGGCAAGACTAAACTGTACTGTCTACAGATAAACATTTGGATGATAAAATTATGAAATATCATAAGGGAGTGATTATGGTAAGGGCACAATAACTACCTTGAGGATAGAATGGAGATTAAGTTTGAGACTGAGTGCTTAGAAGAGTTTCTGCAATAGAAGGCAAAGTTCAGTTTTTTGGTCTGGGTCGTAGTGTCAAAGAAGGAAAAATAGACGCTAGGCTAGGTAAAGCATCAGGACAGATTTCAGTCAGTAATATACTATTGGGAAAGGGAAGGTCCAGTGTGAACTGAATTCAATATTGATTAATTCAGAGGTGACTGGCTGTTTTAAAGGGAAAATGAGGGAATAGAGAGTGAATTGGAGCTCAGTAGGGAAGTGAAAACTTGTAAGTAGTGGGCAGGGGGGCTTGGTCTATGTGGAATCCATCTGGATTTGCTAACTGGTGCTTATTCAAACTTAGGCTCCTCCTCTCCCACAGAGACTTGGAGACAGAGAAGTATCTTCTGGTGTTTGTGGGAACAAATAGTAACTTCTTTTCAGTAGCATTGAGACACTTTAAGTAGGGCTAGGGTCATCTAGGGATGTGAGCTGTTAGAAATTGTTAGTGTTTAAGTCTTTATAGACCAGAGTGGAGGCTTAGTCAAAAGGGCTCAGAGGAGTGTGGCTAGGGTAGAACGGGAGAAGAGAATCTTTGTCAGTGGTTGCAAGAATGTTTGCCTTAACAATAATTCACTAAGATATGTATATACATACATACATACACACACACACACACACTTTTATTAGTTAAATAAAAACCTTTTAAAAAGGCTAAAACTTTATTTTTTTAGATTTTATTTATGCATTTGAGAGACACACACAGAAACAGATGGAGAGGACGAGCAGAGAGAGAGGGGAAGCAGACTTTCTGCTGAATGGGGAGTCTGATGCAGGGCTCTATCCCAGGACTACAGACAGGGCTTATCCCAGGACCCTGAGATCATGACCTGAGCTGAAGTCAGATGCTTAACCAACTAAGTAAGCCACGCAGGCACTCCTAAAACTTACTTTTTTTTTTTACTATTACTTCTTAACGCCTATTTATTTATTTATTTATTTGTGATCTCTACACCCAATATGGGGCTTGAACTCACAACCCCGAGATCAAGAGTCTCATGTTCTACTGACTGAGCCAGCCAGATGCCCCCAAAAGATTAAAACTCTTAAGGCAGTTGGGGGCACCTGGGTGGCTCAGTGGTTGAATGTCTGCCTTCTGCTCAGGTCGTGATCCCAGAGTCCTGGGATCGAGTTCTGCATTGGGTTCCCTGCTCAGTGGGAAGCCTGCTTCTCTCTCTGCCTATATCTCTGGCTCTCTGTGTCTCTCATGAATAAATAAATAAAATCTTTAAAAAAATGAATGAGGCAGTTGATAAGAAAAAGAAAATTGTCCCATAAAGGAACTGTAACCATAGCACACAACTTGGCCCAGTGTTAAATATTTACTTGATAAGGTGAACACTGAGTACTGATTTAATAAAAAATTATTTATTCAGTTGTGTAAGCAGGATGGGGGATGTGTAAATGTACATGTGCGGGGGCCTAAGAGACCTAATCTCCACTGGCCCTTATTGGAGATTGTGGTATAATTTCTTAAATTGATAAAGATATAATAGTATAGAATATTTATAAATGCAGCAGTTTATAGAAGAAAAAATATCTAAGAGTTAAAAGTGGATGTTTGGGGAACAAGTAAGACTAGTGTGTGGAGAGTAGTCAAACAGGATTGCCATTTTTTATTTTAAGCCTTATTATAAGCCTCATGGTGCTTTTTGTTTGTTTGTTTTGCATTTATTTGATTAAAAAAAAACATGCTAAGAAAATAGAACATTACCAGCACCTCAGAAATATCCTTTTTGCTCTTTTTCAGTCACTGGCTCCTCACCTGCAAAGGCTTACCATTATGCTGACTTCTCACCTTTAATACTGTAGATTAGTAAGGACAAAGAACATGATATCAGAGTCCAGGAACATGATAGGCGCTTAGTATGTTTTTGTTAAATTTAATAGATGAATGAATTTTTGCAGGGCTCTGTTGTGAGAAAAATCTAACTGTATTTCTTCTATTTATTATCTCCTTCTATATTTCTAGTTCCTGAAGCCTGGAGTTGAGAATTTAGACTACCCTGACTTGGCAAGAGAAGCAGGTAATAAAATTTAGATCTTTGAACATTAGAGTTATTATATAGTCTATCTTGGTTGTAGAGTAGCCTTGCAACCATAAAAAGGAGCCTCAGTCAAGGAAGAGGAATCTATATAGGCAATTGCTACTGATTCATTAGAAAGGACAAAGGGAAAAGAGTTTGGGCATTCTTTGCTAGATAGCCAGGGCAAACAGTGGCCTGATATTATGTACTGTCCAGCTGTTTGCTGGGACATCGAAGGGCTCTGTGGCAGTGTCCCACCACCCCACATTCCCCCGCCCCTAGTAATGATATTCATAGTTTTGTCCTTTAGATGTGCAGTGGACCTACAGAGATGAGTAAGACAAGGACCTTGCCATTAAGGAGCTTTAAGACTTTGGGATTTAAAAAAAAAAAAAAAAAGACTTTGGGATTTAATGTATTTATAGTTACGTGTACAGTTAGGACAGAAGATGTTAAGTATCAAAAAGCAGGTGTGAAAAAGTAGTAGCTTAGAGGAAGAAATAGAGGAAGAAATAGTTACTTCTGAATGTAGGGATCTGAGATGACTTGATGAAGGATTTGTCATTTGAATTGAACAGGGACTATTTAGAGGTAGATCTACTCTGGGAAAACTCTAAACTTAGTTTTGACTCACCTAAAGAAAATACTCAAAGCACTCTTTGATAAAACCTTTTTGTTTTTATAGGCCAGAAGGCTTTAGCTGATGCACAGATCCCTTATTCGGTAGTGGAACAGGCATGTATTGGCTACGTTTATGGTATGTGGTAAACTATATATTTTTTTAATGTTTCACCTAATCTAGCAGCAGCTTCATGAACAATTCGGAGGCCTTTGTGAATTTTAACCTTCCATACTCAGAATTCAGAGTCTTATTCCCATCATTCCTAGATTACCATTGTGTGCCAGCCTAGTTAGTATATGTTTTTTTGCTATTGTTTATTGCCAAAACAGGAAGTAAATTAAAATACATTATCTTTGAAAAAGAAAAAAATTACCCATAGTTCTACCATGTAAAGATAATAACTGTTTAGAAGATAAACGTTTGCTCTTTTATGACCTTAAAGTTTGTATTTATTGACTTTTTTGTATTCAAGAAAATTTCTTCGTTAAACTTTTTCCTATTTAGGAAAACAGTATACACTAATTGTAAAACAAAAACAAAAAACAAAAACAAAACCCAACAAAAAACAGGAACACACAAAAAAAAAAAGCAAGAAAAAAGTCACCTGTAATCCCATTGTCCAGTCCAGAAATTATTACCATTAATTTTTTTATGTAATCCTCCAGTGAATATGAATGTATGTAATTATGCATGCACATGGAATTTCCTCTGAAAGAAAACAAGATCAGTTAAATGTCTGCCTTGGGCTCTGGTGATGATCTCAGGGTCCTGGGATCAAGACAGGCTCTCTGCTCAGCAGGGAGCCTGCTTCTCCCTCTCCCTCTGCCTACCACTCGCCCTTCTTGTGCTTGTGCTCCCCCCTCCTGTCAAATAAATAAGTAAAAACATAAGAAAAAGAAAATAAATAAAATAAAACATGGAAAAAAGTTGTAGTCAAATTGAGTCTATGTGAGGCATGGTTTTGAAGCAATCCTTTGAAAGAAGAAAGAAAAGAAAAAGGAAGAAGAAGAAAGAAGAAGGAGGAGAAGGAGGAGGAGGAGGAGGAGGAGAAGAAGAAGAAGAAGAAGAAGAATTAAAAGAGAAAGAAAGAAAATAAGATCTTGGAGCACCTAGCTGGCTCACTTAAAAGAGCATGCAACTCTTAATCTCTGGGTTGTGAGTTTGATCCCCATGTTGGGTGTAAAGATTACTTAAATAAATAAAATTAAAAAAAAAAGAAAAAAAAAGTGAAGATCCCAGCATACATACCTTTGGTAATCTACTTTTCTATTTTCTCATCTTCCCCATTAAGTCTTTCTTTATATTATTATTAACATTTTTTCGATTAAGTTTTTTTTTTCTGGAATAGATAAAATATTTACATGATACAAAAATACCAATAGTGGATGGTTATATAGTGGAAAGTCTCACTCTTATTCCGGTTTCCCTGTCACATGGTTCCCTTCCCTTAGATAGCCAATTTCACTAATTTCTAGTCTTTTCAGAGGTGATTTGTACATACAAGTGGGTGTGAGTATGTAAGTTCCCCTTTCCCCTTTCTTTTGTTACACACATAGTAGCATGATAAACACACTATTTTGTTTTTTTTTTTTTTTTTTTTAAATTTTTATTTATTTATGATAGGCACACAGTGAGAGAGAGAGAGAGGCAGAGACACAGGCAGAGGGAGAAGCAGGCTCCATGCACCGGGAGCCTGACGTGGGATTCGATCCCGGGTCTCCAGGATCACGCCCTGGGCCAAAGGCAGGCGCTAAACCGCTGCGCCACCCAGGGATCCCTAAACACACTATTTTGTATCTTGATTTTTCTTTTTCTTTTTTTTTTTTTTTTTTTTTTTAATTAGTAGTTCTTGGCTACTGCTCCAAATTGTATCATAAAGAGCTTCCTTGGTCTTTCTCTTTTTATGATAGCGTAAAATTCCATTGCACAGATGTATCATAAAATCCACTGCCTTTTTTGTTTTGTTTTGTTTTAAAGAGAGAGAGAGTGCATGCACTTATATGCACTAGAGCAGGGAGAGAGGCAGTGAGTGGGGAGGGGCAGAGTGAGAGGAAGAAAGAGAACTTTTTTTTTTTTTAAGATTTTTATCTATTTATTTGAGAGAGAGAGAGAGAGAGAGAGAGAGAATGTGCAAGAGAAAGTACAAGCAGGGACGCCTGAGTGGCTCAGCGATTGGGTGTCTGCCTTTGCCCAGGATCCGGAATCGAGTCCCACATCCGGCTCCTTGCGTGGACCCTGCTCCTCCCTCTGCCTATGTCTCTGCCTCTCTCTCTGTGTCTCTCATGAATAAATAAAGTCTTTAAAAAAAAAAGAGAGAGAGAAAGTACAAGCAGAGGGGAGGAGTAGAGGGAGAGGGAGAGCCCCGTGTGGGATCATGACCTGAGCCGAAGGCAGATGCTTAACCAACTGCCCAAGTGCCCAATCCACTGCATTTTAATGGACAATTAGAATGCCCAGTCTTTTTGTAGCATTTTTATTTATTTTTTTAAGTTTTATTTTTTATTTTTATTTATTTATTCATGAGACACACACACACACACACACACAGGCAGAGACACAGGCGCAGGGAGAAGCAGGCTCCATGCAGGGAGCCCGATGCGGGACTCCATCCCCGAACTCCAGGATCACTCCCTGAGCGGAAGGCAGACGCTTAACCGCTGAGTCACCCAGGCGTCCCTTTTGTAGCATTTTTAATGATTGCATGATTTTCTAGTTTTGGGGATTTACTACAGTTTATTTAGTAGTTGTAATGATATCCTGTTTGTGGACATTTTGTGTATTTATTGGACATTTAAAATTGTTTCTAATTTCTACTTATCATAAAAGGCTATAGTAAGCATTACCGTAGATGAATCTTTGTGCTTATTTGTGATTATCATTATTATTATTATTATTATTATTTTTGGAGATTTCAAGGTATAAAGAGAATCCTCAAAAGGAAATTTATTAGGTCAAAGAGGTTCACAATGTACTTATTCAAAAGAAGGTCCTGAACCTTGCTGTTTTCCCTGAAGACTTTTTTTTTTTAAGATTTTATTTATTTATTCATACATACACACACACACACACACACACACACACACACACACACACAGAGGCAGAGACATGCAGAGACAGAAGCAGGCTCCATGCAGGGAGCCCAAAGTGGGACTCAGTCCCAGGTCTCCAGGATCACATCCCAGGCTGCAGGCGATGCTAAACCGCTGCGCCACGGGGGCTGCCCATCCCTAACGACTTCTTGGAGAGTCTGTACCTTCAGGTATTCCTATCATATCGCTCCAGCATGCCTGCCTTGGTGTCCATGTGACTTGGGAAAGGGAGTCAAAAGTGTATTCAGCTTGCATCACTGTTTTTCTGGAGCACCCTGCCATACAGGATCTTTTAAACTTTTTGAAGTTGTAGAACCTTTATATGAAGAGAAAATCATAGCCTTTTAATCAATTGGTGTTGTTTTAAAGATTCATAGCTGAGGTATAAATGAAACATTGCTTCCTTTATCATGTAGTCCTAGCCAGTTTGAATTGTTTGCTATTACTTGGTCATTTCTCGACTCTCCTACATCTGTAACACGTAAAGAAAGTATACATATACTGTGTTTTGAGGACTTTTTATATTTGGAATGTAAGTAATGCTTAATTCTAAAACTGTTTCTGAATAAGATGTCAGTAGTTTACTGTTGTGCCTAAGCACGTGTGTCTGTGCTAGGCAAAGGCATAACACTGAAAAAAAAAAAAACCCTAATGTGGTATCCTGTGTTACATTGCAGCTTCATAAATTCCCATGTTGCAGATATTACAGTTTTTGTTTCTTTTTATACAGGTAACTCTACCTGTGGGCAGAGGTCTATCTATCACAGTTTGGGACTGACTGGAATTCCTATAATAAATGTCAACAATAACTGTGCCACTGGTTCTACTGCTTTGTTTATGGCCCGGAATCTGATTCAGGGTGGTGAGGATCGCTTATTTGTCTGGTGTGCTTAAATAGATATGAGGTTATTGCCCCCTCCTTTCATCAGTTCTCTTTTCCCTTTCCTTTCCTTTTTCCTTTTTTTTCCTTTCTCCTTTCCTTTACTTATTCTTTCCCCTTTCCTTCCTTTCAGTAGGCTCTGTGCCCAGCATGGAGTCCAAGACAGGGCTTGAACTCACAACTCTGAGATCAGGACCTGAGCTGAGGGGCACCTGGTGGCTCAGCCATTGAACGCCTGCCTTCGGCTCAGGACATGATTCTGGGATCGAGTCCCACATGGGGCTCCTTGCTAGAAGCCTGCTTCTCTCTCTGCCTATGTCTCTGCCTCTCTCTCTCTCTCTCATGAATAAATAAATAAAAAAATTGAAAAGATTTTGATTAGGATCCTTTAAACATTTTAAAAATTTTCTTTAGTATTGTAAAATTCAAAATTAGCTGTTTATTTTTCATTGAACCATATTTCCATATTAATAAAAAGTTTTGTTAGCATATTGGGAATCAAAGGAAAAATTAATACTTTCCTAATTTTTCCTCTTACTGAGAATCATGTAGGGGCACCTGGATGGCTCAGTCCTTTAGGTATCTACCTTTGGCTCAGGTCATGATCCCAGGATCCTGGGATTGAGAGCCTGCACTGGGCTCCCTGCTGGGTGGGGAGTCTCCTCCTTCTTCCCCTCTGTCCCTCCTCCCTGCTTGTGCTCTCTCTTGGTCTCTTTGTCTCAAATAAATAAATAAATAAAATCTTAAAAAAAATAGAATCATGTAAGAATTTTCCCTAATTTTTTGCTTATTAAACATTTTATAGAGTTATAGCATCTTTTTCCATTTTATATAAATTCCTTAAAGTACTTAATGATACTTTGCTAGGTGTCTGAAAATTTAATTTTCCCTAATAGTTACATTTTCTTTCAAGGTGTGGCAGATTGTGTCTTGGCTCTTGGGTTTGAGAAGATGGAGAAGGGAGCCATTTTATTAAATGTGAGTCTTATTTACTGTTATTCTGGAGTTGTTAAAACACAGCGAGAATACTTTGCCTATCTGACTATTGTAAATAGAACCTGTTAAAAAGCATTATAAAGCATAATTTGGCATAGTTATTAAATGAGCTGATACAATTCACAATCTGAAAAGTGACATTGGATATATATGCATAAATTCTGGTATATTAGAGCAGTAAAGAATCAGAGAGATAATTTCGTTTAACTTTTTTGTCAGTAATGAAACCGATGTTCAGAGAGGTCAAATAATCGAATTTGAGGTGACTTACCTATTTAACTTGTGAGTTATTAATTCAAAAATTAATTCCATTTAACATTGAAGAGGATAACTAAAGTGTGGGACTTATGATTCTGGTAATGGGAAGCCAGGTTATTTGAACCAATTCTACCAATGACAGTTAAGATATTTGAATAGGATATAAACAAAAAAATCCTAAAGGCATTCATGTGCTAAAGAGAGAAGGGAATTGCAGGATCAGTATTTGAAGCTGCTTTTACCTTGAATGCCTTTGATCAGGAAGTTGTGAGCTTCAGTTTTGATGGCCCCCTAGAATGAAGAGGAAAGTAGTCAAAACTGAGGTCCTCCCATGATCAGAAGTTTAATATCCACTCCCCACATTAAACTGGGGCTCTGCTGGGACAAACCCTTGGGTAAGTGTGAACCCCCCAAAAAACTGTCCTCCTTCCCTATGCCCTCTTTTCCACACTTTCATGAGATTACAAGGAGAGTTGGCATGGCCCTGTGTAGAACAGGGGTGAATAAGAGAGGGAAAGAAATCCCCCAGAAAAACCTTTCACTGATAATTAATAAACTACAAGCTAGTCCTTATTGAGATTGCTACCAAAATTCTCATTACAGAGCAGTCAAAAAAAACAAAACAAAACAAAAAAAACAAACCATAAATTTGAATTGAGGCTAAATTGGTTCCAGAATGGTAGTTACTTAGGCACTTCACAGACATAAGTGTGAATTTGCTTTTGGAGGAAAGCATTTTCTTTTGGAAACTTTGAGAACTCTTCAAGTAATTTTCTAAGACATGGAGTCAAAGATAAGCAGGCATTAAAGGATCAAGGCACCATAATTGGGAACCAGGAGAAAGAAGGCACAGGAAAAAGTGATCTCAGACCTCAGAAACTGGATTTCTTGAACGTAGATTTAGACACACTATGTTTAAAGGAATAAAAGACAAGCTTGGAAATATCCTAAGGACATAGGAAACTGCTAAAAGGGACATTATAGACATGAAAACAAATAGAGTTTTTAGAAGAGAAAAATAAAATAATAAAAATTAATAAATCAAAATTAAGAAATCAAAAAGATACAGATTGTACAGATTGTACATAACTGAAAAGAGAATTAGTGAAACTGGACTAGATTAAAAATAATTATTTAGAATACATTTTAAAGAGAAAAAAGATGAAAAATTGGCAGGATGTTAAATGGAAGACAGTGTGATAAGATATAATTATGTTTGATTGAATTAATGGAGAAGTGGTGAGAAAGTAAGGCATGGACATTTTGTTTATCTTCTTTAAAAAACAGCATTGAATTTCACTCATTTCTATTTGCTTTTTTTCTCTTTCATTTATTTCCATTCTGATCTTTGTTATTTTCTTTTTCTACTGACTTTGGGCCTTGTTTGTGTGTCTTTTTCTTGTTCCTTGAGGTGTAAAGTTAAATGGGTTTTTTGTTTGTTTTTGTGTGGTTTATATTGTGATTTTTCTTGTTTCTCAGTGGAGTTTATCACTATGTACTTCCCTCTTAGAACTGCTTTTGCTGCATTCTGTAAATTTTTGTTGTTGTGTTTCCATTTTCATTCATCTTAAGATACTTTTTGATTTCTTTTTTTTATTTCTTTGACCCTTTGGTTGTTCAGTAGCGTGTTAATTTCCACTTGTTTGTGAATTTTTAGTTTTCTTCTTGTAGTTGATTTCTAGTTTTAAACCATTGTGGTTGGAAAAGATGCTTGATGATTTCAGTCTTCTTAAATTTATTAAGACTTGTTTTGTGGCCTACCACATGATTTATTCTGGAGAATATTCCATGTGTACCACAGAAGAATGTATATTCTATTGCTTCTGGGTGGAATGTTCTGTATATGTCTGTTAAGTCCATCTGGTCCAATGTTTCCTTATTGATTTTCTGTCTGCATAATCTATCGATTGATACAAGTAGGGTATTAAAGTTCTCTGTACAATACTATTACTGCATTGCTGTCCACTTCTCTCTTTAGGTCTGTTGACATTTGGTTTATATATTTAGGTGCTCCTGTCTTAGGTGTATGAATAATTACAAATATTATGTTGTCTTGTTGGATTGACCCCTTTGTCATTGGGTGGCTGGTTTTGAGGTTTTAAAGCTGACTTAAAATAATAAGACCAAACATAATTATACTTTAATAAGTATATCAACATGTGAATGTGGAGGACAGCCAAAATAATGAAGTGTTTTTCTTTAGATTGAATATTTGAAAAAAAAAAGATTGAATATTTGAATCTTATGTGTAACAAATAGAAGTAAGTTTTAGTTTATCCTGTATAATGACCTTTGTCACTTATTTTAGTCTTTAAGTCTGTTTTATCTGATATAACTATAGCAATCTCAGCTTTCTTTTGGTTTTCACTTGCATAGAAAGTCTTTTTCCATCCCTTTACTTTTTTTTAATGCACATTTTAAAAATTTAAATTCAATTAATTAGCATGTAATATATTATTGGTGTCAGTGGTAGAGGTTAGTGATTCATCAGTCTTATATAACACCTGGTACTCATTACATCATATGCCCTCCTTAATGTCCATCACTCAGTTACCCCATCTCTCCACCTCCTCCCCTCCAGTGATCCTCAGTTTGTTTCCTATGATTAAGAGTCTTTTATGGTTTGTCTCCCTCTCTGATTTTGTCTTGTTTTATTTTTTCCTCTCTTCCCATATGATCTTCTGTTTTGTTTCTTAAATTCCACATATGAGTGAGATATGATACTTGTCTTTCTCTGATTGACTTATTTCGCTTAGCATAATATCCTCTAGTTCCATCCACTCCATCCCTTTACTTTTAATCTCTATGTCTTTACATCTAAAGTGATTCTCTTATAGGCAGCATATGGATGGGTCTTGTCTTTTTATTCATTCAGCCACTCTGTCTCTTGATTGGAGAATTATTTTATTTATATTTAAAGTAATTATTGATAGGTATGGGCTTACTGACATTTTTAAAAAAAAAGATTTTATTTATTTATTTTGAGAAAGAGAGAGGGAAAGAGTGAGAGTGCATGGACAGGGAGGAGTGGCAGACAGAGATGGAGAAGCAGACTTCTTGCTGAGTAGGGAACCTGATGTGGGGCTTGATTCCAGGACCCTGAGATCCTGACCTGAGCCAAAAACCAAGAGTTGGATGCTCAACTGACTGAGCCACCTAGGTACCCCTGTTTTTTTTTTAAGTTTTATTTTTTTAAATAATCACTACACTCAACATGGGGCTTAGACTCATGACCTCAAGATTAGGAGTTGCATGCTCTTCTGACTGAGCTAGCTAGGCGTCCCTAAAACTAGAGCCATTGTTAGAAAACGAGTTGAAGATAACTTTTAGCCTATTCATCGAAGATTATACTATTTATCTAATTTATGAGGTCAATCTGATTCAGTTCTCTGTTGAAACATTAAAATATCTCTATAAACAATTAGATATAGAATCTCTTAGTAATCATGAGAATGGCACAGAATAGGCATTCAAATCAATAAGAGCTATTTCCCTTTTTCCCTCAGGAAACATTTCAAGAAAGTGGAAAATGTTAGGTTGGGTCTTAAAGACAATAAGAGATAATAATTATGTGAAATGATTATATCACAAATAAGGATAATTATAATAATAAAACAAAGATAATAAAAGAGAGGGAAAGATGGATCTTTCTGGGTATGGGACAAAGCATCATATGCCAAGTCATAGATGTTGGAATGATCATAATATGATATGTTCAGGGGCACATGGCTGACTTAGTCAGTAGAGCATGCAAGTCTTGATCTCAGAGTTGTGGGTTCATGCCCTGAGTTAGGAGTGGAGCCTACAAAAAATAATAATAATATGTTCAGGAGATAGTTTGAAAAACTAGATTGGAGGGTAGGAGCCGGAGAACAGTACAAAATAAGATTATTAGGTAAGTCCCTAATAGGAGTACCTAGCATTTATGATATATGAAAAATAGATTTTTTTCTTAAGTGGTGAATGATAAATACCTTGATAACTTTTATTTGAAAATTATTAAAAACCACATCGGGGTCTAGAGTTTTCTCTATGGGAAAGTTTTTAACCTTTTAAGTTCAGTATATTTCTTCAGTAAATATATTACTATTTGGGTGGTTTTTGTTGTTGTTGTTGTTGTTGTTGTTTTTGAGGGCTTTGATAATGCCCTTTCAGGAATTTATCGACTTCATCTAAATTGTTGAATTTATTGACAAAAAGTTGATTGTATTATTCTCATAGTACACCTTTAGAGTAAGATCTTTGGATATGTCCTTGCTCTTTCTCTGATGTTGTTAATCTTTATCTTCTCTCCTTTTCCCATGATCAGTAAAATAAAAGTGTTTACCAATTTTATTGATCTTGTTAGAGTACCAGCTTTTACTGTCATTGATTTTTCTCAATTTTTTCTCTTTTCTAGTTCATTCTGCTAATTTCTATTCATTCTATTTCATTCTGTTCACTTTCTAGTTAGATCTGTGATCCTTAATATTTCCTTTATCTTACATTAGGTTTAACTTGCTCTTTATTTTTATAGTCTATTAAGTTGGAAGCTTAGGTCATTGCTTTTAAATGTGTCCTTTTTTCAAATGTAGGTATTTGATGCTGTAGAGTTTTTTAAAACGTTGCTTAAGGTCCTAGGACTTTGGGATCATGACCTGAGCCGAAGGCAGTTGCTTAACCAACTGAACCACTTAGGCACCCCAAAGCTCACAACTCTTGTTTTTGTTTTTTTTTTTTAATTTTTATTTATTTATGATAGTCACACAGAGAGAGGCAGAGACATAGGCAGAGGGAGAAGCAGGCTCCATGCACTGGGAGCCTGACGTGGGACTCGATCCCGGGTCTCCAGGATCGTGCCCTGGGCCAAAGGCAGGTGCCAAACCGCTGCACCACCCAGGGATCCTCACAACTCTTGTTTTCAGCTCAAGTCATGATTTCAGGACCGTGGGACTAAGCCCTGCATCAGGGTCCACACTCAGCATGGAGTCTGTTGCTTAAGATTTTTTCTCCTTCCTACTGCCCCTCCCCACACCAAGCTCTCTCTCTCTCTCTCTCTCTCAAATAAATAAAAGAAATCTTAAAAAAAAACCCAAAAACCTCTTGTGCAGCAAACCACACATTTTTTTATGTCATACTTTTCTTTTCATTTATTTCAAGTTATTTTAAAATTTCAAAAAAAAAAAAAAAAGGGATGCTGAGTGGCCCAGTCTGTCAAGCATCTGCCTTCAGCTCAGGCTGTGATCCCAGGATCCTGGGATAGAGACCTGTGTAGGGCTCCCTGCTCAGCAGGGAGCCTGCTTCTCCTTCTCCCTGTAACCCTCCCCACCTCTTGTGTTCTCTCTCTCTCTCTCAAATAAATAAAATCTTTGAAAAATTTTTTACCCCAAAAAATAAAAAGAGAGAGGTAAACCAGGAAACAGACTCTTAACCCAAATAGAGAACAAACCCAAAAGAGAACTAATACCCAAATAGAGAACAAACTGATGATTACCAGTGTGGAGCTGGGTGAGGGGGATGGGTTTAATGGGTGATGATTATTAAGGGGGGCACTGGGTGTTGTATGTAAGTGATGAATCATTAAATTCTACAACTGAAACTAATATTACACTGTATATTAACTAACTGGAATCTAAAGACTTGAAAAAAAAATTTCCATTGTGATTTTTCTCTCACCCATGTGTTGGAAGTGTGTTACATGGGACCCTTGGGTGGATCAGCGGTTGAGCGTCTGCCTTTGGCTCAGGGTGTGATCCCAATTCTGGGATCGAGTCCCACATTGGGCTCCCTGCAAGGAGCCTACTTCTCCCTCTGTCTGTATCTCTGCCTCTCTGAGACTCTCATGAATAAATAAATAAAATCTTTAAAAAAGAAAAAAAAAAGTGTGTTGCTTAATTTTTAGATATTTGGGCATTTTTCAGATATCTTTCTGTTATTTCTGTTTTAAATCTCTGTGGTCAGAGAATATACTTTTTAATTTACTGAGACTTACTGTTTGGCTCAGAATATGGTCTATTTTGATTAATAGTCTTTGTGCACTTAAAATAAATATATACTCTGATGTTATTGGGTGTTCTATAAAAGCTAAATTACATTGGTTGTTAATATTGATCAAATCTTCTATATCCTGGGACGCCTGGGTGGCTCATGATTTAGCGCCTGCCTTGGGCCCAGGGCATGATCTTGGAATCCTGGCGTCTGAGTCCCACATTGGGCTCCCTGCATGGAGCCTGCTTCTCCCTCTGCCTGTGTCTCTGCCTTTCTCTCTGTGTCTCTCTCTCTGTGTGCATCTCTCATGTATAAATAAATAAAATCTTAAAAAAATCTTCTATATCCTTATTGATATTTCTGTCTGCTTGTTCTATCAGTTATTGAGGGGGTTATTGAGCTCTTCTGCAAATCTGTGAATTTGTCTATTTCTTTCAGTTGTATCAGTATTTGTCTCATGTATTTTGAAGCTCTGCTATAAGATATAGTAATATTTAGGATTGTTAGGTACTTGATAAATTGACTCCATCATTGTGGGATAACCATCTTTTATCCCTTATAATGGTTCTTGATTTTAGATCTATTTTGTCTGATATTAATATAGGCATTTCAGCTTTCTGTTGAATAGAATTAGAATAGTATGTCTTTTCCCATCCTTTTGCCTATTTCTGTCTTTATGTTTTTTTTTTAAGATTTTATTTATTTATTCATGAGAGACAGAGGGAGGCAGAGACATAGGCAGAGGGAGAAGTAGGCTCCATGTGGGGAGCCCAGGATCACACCCTGATCCAAAGGCAGATGCTCAATCACTGAGCCACCCAGGCATCCCCCTTTTTTTTAAGATTTTATTTATTCTGTCTTTATGTTTCAATTAGATTTTTTAAATTTTTATTTATTTATGATAGTCACACAGAGAGAGAGAGAGGCAGAGACATAGGCAGAGGGAGAAGCAGGCTCCATGCAGGGAACCCGACGTGGGATTTGATCCCGGGTCTCTAGGATCATGCCGTGGGCCAAAGGCAGGCGCTAAACCGCTGCGCCACCCGGCGATCCCTGAATTGGATTTTTTAAAAAGATTTTATTTATTCATGAGACACACACACACACACACACACACACACACACACAGAGCAAGAGTTGGAGACGTAGGCAGAGGGAGAAGCAGGCTCCCCATGGGGAGCCTGATGTGGGACTCCATCCCAGGACCCTGGCTGGGATCACCACCTGAGCTGAAGACAGATGCTCAACCAGTGAGCCAGCCAGGTGTCCCTGAATTAATTTTTTTTAAGTTGAGGTATAATTGACATACACAATTACATTAGTTTCAAGTATACAACGTAATGATTCAATATTTGCATATATTGTGAGATGATCACCACAATAAATCTAGTTAACATTTGTCACCAAACATAGTTATTGACATTTTTTTTGAGCGCCAAATGAGCATTTATTTGGGATTAAAGAATCGCAGTGTGGGGAGCATAGATTGAAGTAAATACCCCAATAGGATTCCCATTTGTAGGGTGAAAGCAACAGGTTTTTAGAGGAAGAAGAAGGGGACAATTACCTGAGTTGAATAAAAGAAGGAAAACAAGTTTCTACGCATGTTTACAAGGCAAATTACTCCAGGTCATACATTAACTGTCGACTTTTTTTCCAGAAAGTTCATAACCACCAGTCTAATGATGAAAGTCTGTTCTTTTGACCTCTCAAACAATTGCTTAAAATAATTACTATTTTGTCCAGAAGATTTTAGACAGTTCAAGCGAAAGCAGATAAAGTGTTTTCTCTACCGTGGCTGCTCCAACTCCATTTTAAAATGGCTCTAGTCCTGTCAGTTTTCCACAAGATCATGAGGCAGATAGACTATTTTTTCTTATGATGAGAACTTTTAAGGACTTTTAAGATTTACAGTCTTAGCAGTTTTTGAATATGCAATGCAGTATTATTGACTAGAGTTACCATGTTGTACATTATATTCCCTGACTTTTTGAAAGAATTTATTTTTAATTAATCTCTACACTCAATGTGTGTCCGGAACTGAGATCAGGAGTTGCATGCTGTACTAACTGAGCCAGCCAGGCACATCCTCAATGACTTTTTAATTTTATACTGGAAGTTTGTACCTTTTGACTCCCTTCATCTATTTTGCCTACCTTCTACCTCTTGCCTCTGACAACTACCAGTCTGTTCTCTGTATCTATGAGCATATTTAATTAATTAATTAATTTTTAAAGATTTATTTATTTGAAAGCAAGAGCATGCACACATATGTGAGCAGTGGGGAGGGACAGAAGGGGAGGGAGAGAATCTCAAACAGACTTCCTGCTGAACATGGAGCCGAGCACATAGCCTGATCTTGTGACCCTGAGATCATGACCTGAGCTGAAATCGAGTCAGATACTTAACTGACGGAGCCACCCAGATGCACCTTATTTATTTTCTTGGATTCCACATATAATCAAGATCATATTTGTCATTCTCTGGCTAGTAACACTTAGCATAATGTCTCAAGGTCCATCCATGTTATCGTAAATGGCAAGATTTCATTCTTCTTATTGCTTTTTAAGTTATCTCCTCTACACCCAATATGAGACTTGAATTCAGAACCCTGAGATCATGAGTTGCATGCTCTCCTGACTAAGTCAGCCAGGTGACCCAAGATTTCATTTTTTTCATAGCTGAATAATATTCCATTGTATATTTATTCCCCTCCTGCATTTTTTCTTTCTTTCTTTCCTTCTTTCTTTCTTTCTTTCTTTCTTTCTTTCTTTCTTTCTTTCTTTCTTTCTTTCTTTTCTTTCTTTCTTTCTTTCTCTTCCTTCCTTCCTTCCTTCCTTCCTACCTTTCTTTCTTTCTTTCTTTCTTTCTTTCTTTCTTTCTTTCTTAAGTTTTAAAAATGTATTTGAGAGAGAGATAGTGGGGAAAGAGGCAGTGGGGAGGGAGAGAGAATCTTTTTTTTTTCTTTTAAAGATTTTTAAAATTTATTTATTCATGAGAGACACACAGAGAGAGAGAGAGAGAGAGGTAGAGACATAGGCAGAGGGAGAAGCAGGCTCCATGTAGGGAGCCCGACGTGGGACTGGATCTCGGGTCTCCAGGATTAGGCCCTGGACTGAAGGCGGTGCTAAACCGCTGAGCCACTGGGCTGCCCCGGAAGAGAGAGTCTTAAGCAGATTCCTTGCTGATCATGGAGCCCACTGTAGGACTTGATCTCATGACCTCAGGATCATGACCCTGAGATCACGACCTGAGTGAAAACTGAGAGTCAGACACAACTGACTGTGCCACCTACATGCCCCCACCCTGCATTTTCTTTATCCATTCATCCATTGATGGGCATTTAGATTGTTTCCATTTCTTGGCTGTTGTTAATAATGCTGCAGGAAACAACATGGGGATGCATATAATTTTTAGAGTTATGTGTTTTTGTTTTCTTTAGATAAATACACAGAAGTCGAATTTCTGAATCATATGGTAGTTCTGTTTTTAATTTTTTGAGGAACTTCCATGCCTTTTTTTAATAGTGGCTGAAATTTACATGTGTACCAATAGAGCACAAAGGTTCCTTTTTCTCCACATCCTCACACTTGCGATTTCTCGTCTTTTTAATAAAAGCTATGCAAGGTGGTATCTTGTGGTTTTTGAATTAGATTTTTGTAGGCAACATATAGTTGGGTCTTGCTTTTTAACAATATATCAATCTCTGCTTTTAATTGGGCTTTTAATATCCTTTTCATTTACTGTGGTTATTGATATATAGAGTTTAAATTAGTGGGGTTTTTTAATAAAGATTTTATTTATTCATGAAGAAATACAGAGAGAGAGGCAGAGACATAGGCAGAGGGAGAAGCAGGACCCCTGCAGGGAGCCTGATGCGGGACTTGATCCAGGTCCCCAGGATCATGACTTGAGCCAAAGGCAGATGCTCAACCAGTGAGCCACCCAAGTGCCCCAAATTAGTGTTTTGTTGAAACTGATACTTACTGGCTCATACCAGCTTGCAAGATCTGATTTTGCATATCTCTTTTCATCTTTGCTTTAAGTGATTTAAACTACCTATAGTGGAAATATTTATACCAAAAAAA
Organism: Canis lupus baileyi; assembly: GCF_048164855.1. Classification (NCBI taxonomy): domain Eukaryota; kingdom Metazoa; phylum Chordata; class Mammalia; order Carnivora; family Canidae; genus Canis; species Canis lupus. The sequence continues at coordinate 33,035,094 of NC_132840.1, forward strand.
TTGGTAAATCCATCAATTAGGTCTCTCCCACCTTTGTGATCCTGCTATTAAACATTTACTAGGACAACATAATTTAAATCTATTATCTTGCTGCTTGTTTTCTTTCTGTTCAATATCTTCTTTGTTCTTTTTTTCTGTCATCTGAGATTTTTTTTTGTAATTTCGCTTTAGTTGTTATATAAGCTCATTAACTATATCTCTAATGTTTTGTCCTGCTTTTAGGATTTCTAGTGTATATTTTTTTCCTATTCAACAGAAATTTTTCTTATTTTTCTCCAGTAGAATATTTTTAGTCTCAAAACACAGTAAATACAATAATTTAACTTTTCAAAAGATGTTTTTATTTTAATCATCTGATGTTTATCATGACAAGTGCACTCCTTAGTCCCTATCACCTGTTTCACTCACCCTTGCATCCACCTCCTCTCTGTTAACTATCAGTTTGCTCTCTGCAGTTAAGAATCTGTTTCTTGATTTGTCTCTCTCTTTTTTTCCCCTTTGCTCCTCTATTTTGTTTCTTAAATTCCACAAATGAGTAAAATCCTATGGTACTTGTCTTTCTCTGACTTATTTCACTTAACATTTTACTCTAGCTCCATCCGTGTCATTGCAAATGGCAAGATTTCATTCTTTTTTATGGCCAAATGATATTCCATTGTGTGTGTGTGTATCAAATTTCCTTTATCCATCATTTGATGGACACTTAGGCTCTTTCCATATCTTGGCTGTTGTAAACAGTGCTGCATAAACATAGGGATGCATGTATCTCTTCAGATTAGTGTTTCTGTATTCTTTGGGTAAATTCCCAATAGTGTTGGATCATAAAGTAGTTTTATTTTTAACTTTTGAAGGAACTTCCATACTGTTTTCCACAGTGGCTGCACTGGTTTGCATCTCTACCAACAGTGCAAGAGGGTTGCTTTTTCTCCACATCTTTGCAAATATCTGTTTCTTGTGTTTTTGATTTTAGCCATTCTGACAGATGTGAGGTGATATCTTATTGTACTTTTGATTTGCATTTCCCTGATGATAAATGATAATAAGCATCTTTTTCATCTGTCTGTTGGCTATCTGTCTGTCTTCCTTGGAGAAATGTCTGTTTATATCTTTTGCCCATTTTTAATTGGATTATTTGTTTTTTGGGGTGTTAAGTTTTATAAGTTCTTTTTATATTTTGGATATTGACCCTTTATCAGATATGATATTTGCAATTTTTTTTTCCCCATTCCATAGGTTCCTTTTAGTTTTGTTGATTGTTTCTTTTGCTGTACTTTTGTTTCCCTTGTCTCAGGGGACTTTCTAGAAAAAAAAGTTATTATGGCTGATCTTGGTAAAATTATTGCTTGTGCTCTTTCCTAGGATTTTTATGGTTTCAGATCACATATTTGGGTCCTTAATCCACTTTGAATTTATTTTTGTGTATAGTGTAAGAAAGTGGTATAGTTTCATCTTTTGCATGTTGCTGTCCAGTTTTCCCAACACACTGTCTTTTTCCCATTGGAAATTCTTTCCTGCTTTGTCAGAGATTAATTGGCCATATAGGGACGCCTGGGTTGCTCAGTGGTTGAGTGTCTGCCTTTGGCTCAGGGCGTGATCCCGGGATCTGGGATTGAGTCCCACATCAGGCTCCTTGTATGGAGCCTGCTTCTCCCTCTGGCTAGGTCTTTGCCTCCACCCCCCTCTATCTGTGTCTCTCATGAATAAATAAATAAAATCTTTAAGAAAAACAAATAATTAGACATATAATTATGGGTTTATTTCTGGATTTTCTATTCTGATATATTGATCTATGTTTTTGTGCCAGTGTTACACTATTTTGATGACTACTGCTTTGTAATGTAACTTGAAGTCCATAATTGTGATGTCTTCAGCTTTGCTTTTCTTTTTCAAGATTGCTTTAGGTATTCAGGGTCTTTTGGGGTCCCATACAAATTTTTAGATTGTTTGTTCTAAGTCTGTGAAAAACACTGGTGGTATTTTGACAGGAATTGCATTAAATGTGTGGATTGCTTTAAGCAGAATAGACATTTTAACAATATTTGTTCTTTCAATTCATGAGCATGGAATGTATTTCCATATCTTTTCTTAAGATTTTATTTATTTATTTGAAAGAGAGAGAGAATGAGAGGAGGAGAGGAGGGAGAGGGACAAGCTGACTCCATGCTCAGCACAGAGCCCAATGCAGGGCTTGATCTCAGGATCCCGGACACTTAACTGATTGAGCCACCCAGGCACCCCATGTCTGTCCATTTCTTTGTGTCATCTTAAATTTCTTTCATCAGTGTTTTACAGTTTTCAGGGTACAGGTTTTTCACCTCTTTGGATAGGTTTATTCCTAAGTATATTATTATTTTTGGTGCAATTGTAAATGGGATTGTTTTCTCAGTTTCTCTTTCTGCTCCTTCATTATTGGTGTAAAAAAATGCAACAGATTTCTTGATGTTGATTTTGTATCCTGTGACTTTACTGAATTTGTTTATCAGTTCTAGCAGTTTTTTGGTGGAGTCTTTCAAGCTTTTGATATATAGTGTCATGTCATCTGCAAATAGTGAAAGTTTTACTGATATCGATTCCTTTTATTTCTTTTTGTTGTCTGATTGCTGTGGCTAGCACTTCCAGTACTATGTTGAGTAGAAGTGTGGGTGTCAGTGTCTTGTTCCTGACTTTAGGGGAAAAGCTCTCAGTTTTTCCCCATTGAGGATGATGTTAGCTGTGGGTTTTTCATAGAAGGCCTTTATTATGTTAAGGTATGTTCCCTTTAAACCTACTTTGTTGAAGGCTTTTGTCATGAATGGATGTTGTACTTTGTCAATTTTTTTTCTGCATCTATTGAAATGATCATATGGTTCTTTTTTTTTTTTTAATTTTTATTTATTTATGATAGTCACAGAGAGAGAGAGAGAGAGAGGCAGAGACACAGGCAGAGGGAGAAGCAGGCTCCATGCACCGGGAGCCTGATGTGGGATTCGATCCCGGGTCTCCAGGATCGCGCCCTGGGCCAAAGGCAGGCGCCAAACCGCTGTGCCACCCAGGGATCCCGATCATATGGTTCTTATCCTTTCTCTTACTGATGTGATGTGTCACGATGATTGATTTGTGGATATTAAACCACTCTTGTAACCCAAGAATAAAGCCCAACTGATTGTAGTTAATGATTTTTTTTAACATATTCTTAGAGCACCATATATACCTTTAACTTATTCACAGACCACCTTTGAGTAGTATTGTGACTGTACACTATAGTATTATAAGAACCTTATAAAGTTTTTTTTTGCTTCTTCCTAGAAGCACATTTTACATCTCTCTCTCTCTCTATATATATATATATACACACACACACACACACACATATATATATAATAAACTCTACAACAGTTATTGAATTTACCTTAGTCGATTTTTTTTATTTTTTAAAGATAATTTTAAAGTAGTTTTACTGGAGGGTATTATGCTGAGTGAAGTAAGTCAATCGGAGAAGGACAAACATTATATGTTCTCATTCATTTGGGGAATATAAATAATAGTGAAAGGGAATATAAGGGAAGGGAGAAGAAATGTGTGGGAAATATCAGAAAGGGAGACAGAACGTAAAGACTGCTAACTCTGGGAAACGAACTAGGGGTGGTAGAAGGGGAGGAGGGCGGGGGGTGGGAGTGAATGGGTGACGGGCACTGGGGGTTATTCTGTATGTTGGTAAATTGAACACCAATAAAAAATAAATTAAAAAAAATAAAGTAGTTTTAAAGGTAACTTGAATTATACACATAGTTATCATTTTCAGTGCTCTTTATTCCTTTATATTGATTCATATTTCCTTCTAGGGTCATTTTCTGTTTGCTTGAAGAATTTTCTTTAACATTTTGTATAGTGCTGGTTTGCTGGTGATGAGTTCTCTTAGCTTTTGTATGTTTTAATAAATGTTTATTTATCTTATTTTTTGAAAGATATATTCGGTGGGTACAGAATTCTAATTTAGCATTACTTTTTAAAAAATTTTAGTGCTTTGGGCAGCCCCAGTGGTGCAGCGGTTTAGCGCTGCCTGCAGCCTGAGGTGTGATCCTGGAGACCCAAGATCGAGTCCCACATCAGGTTCCCTGCGTGGAGCCTGCTTCTCCCTCTGCTTGTGTCTCTGCTTCTCTGCCTGCCTCTCTCTCTCTCTGCCTCTGTATAAATTAAAAAAATAAAAAAATAAAAAATAAAAAATTTTAGTGCTTTAAGGATATTGGTTCACTGTCTTTGGCTTTCATTTTTTGTGATGTAAAGTCTGCTATCCTTCTTTTTCTGTTGTTGTTCCTATATTCTTTTTTTTTTTTTTAAAGTAGGCTCCAACCCGGGATCGAGTCCCACATCGGGCTCCCGGTGCATGGAGCCTGCTTCTCCCTCTGCCTGTGTCTCTGCCTCTCTCTCTCTCTGTGACTATCATAAATAAATAAATAAATAAATAAATAAATAAATACCTTAAAAAAATTTAAAAAAATAAAAAATAAAATAAAAAAATAAATAAAGTAGGCTCCATGCCCAGTGTGGAGCCTAGTGTGGGGCTTGAACTCACGACCCTGAGATCAAGACCTGAGCTGAAGTCAGGAGTCCCTTACTTAACCAACTGAGCCACCCAGGCACCCCGAATTATTCCTATATTCTTAATATATCTTTTTCTCTGGTTGCTTTTGAGATTTTTTTTTATCACTGATTTTAACCAATTTTATTATAATGTACTTTGATGAAATTTTTTTAAAGGTTTTATTTATTTGATAGAGAGCCAGAGAACACAAGTAGGGGGAGCAGGAGACTGGAGAGGGAGAAGCAGGCTTCCCACTGAGCAGTGAGCTGGATGGAGGCTAAATCCTAGGACCCTGAACTAAAGACAGATGCTTAAAAAAAAAAAAAAAAAAAAAGACAGATGCTTAACTGACTGAGCCACCCCCATACCCCCTTTGTTGAACTTTTATCATGTTTTTTGTGCTTGGTGTTGGTTGAGGTTCTTGGATATGTGGGTTATAGTCTTCAACAGATTTGGAAAAATTTCAGCCATTATGTCTTTGATTTTTTTAAAAAATTTACTTGAGAGAGAGATAGTGAGCATGAGTGGGGGGAGGAGCAGTGGGAGAGGGGCAAGCTGACTGAGTGCTGAGCATGGAGACAATGCAGTACTCAGTTTCATGACCCTGAGATCATGACCTGAGCTAAAATCAAGAGTCAGATGCTTAACTAACTTAGCCACCCAGATGTCTCTAGCCATTATGTCTTAAAATATTTTTCTTCTGACTTCTCCTTCTCTCCATCTTCTCTTTTTCTGGAACTCCAGTGACACATTTACTAAACTTGATTGTTGTTCTGTGACTCACTGATGCTTTGTTAATTTTTTTTCTAGAGTTCTTCTTTTTATGTTTTATTTTGTTATGTACCTAAGTTCACTAATTAGCTATATTGCCATGTCTGCTGTTAATTCCATTTAGTGTGTTTTTAATTTCATATTCTGTACTTTTTTATCTCTAAAAGTTTCATGTGGGTCTTTTTTTTATATCTTCCATATTTTTCATTGTCATGCTTCTGCTTCTGCCTTCTTGAACAATTAGAGTATATTTACATGCTGTCTTAATGTGTCATTTCTAAGTCTATTTCTATTGATCAATTAATCTACTCTTTACAGGTTTTATTTTTCTATTTTATTACATATTTTATAATTTATGATTGGATGCTAGACACTGTACATTTTACTTTGTTGAGTGTTGAATTTTTATATTCCTTTAACTATTTGGGGATTTGTTCTGGGGCAGTTTCTTTTAGAAATGGTTTGATCCTTTTGAGATTTGCTTTTAAGCTCTGTTAGGTAGAATCAGAAAAGCCTTTATTTGTGGGCCAAACTGGCCTGGACTTCCAGGCAATAACCTTAGGATTATTGATAACCCATATATTAGGAGATCTTTCTATTGTGGTTTGAGAATAAAAACTATTTCTGGCCTTGTGTGTGCATTGGGAATTGTTCTATCTGCTCCTATCCAGTAATTTTTTCCCCCTTATCTAAGTAGTTTCCTCATACTCATGTATTGATCAGACTCACTGAAGACTCAAGGAGAATACTCTAGATGTTCAGAGCATGTGCATATGCTCACCCTCTCTCTCACTTTATTTTCTCTGTGAATTCGAGATTGCTTGACTTCTCTAAACTCTGTTTATTCAACTTAGGAAGACTACTGGACCCTATGTTACTCTTTCATACTGTTTCCAGGTAGTAATCTGAGGACAGTCATAATGCTCATCTTATTTATTTTCCTTCTCTCAGAGGTCACTATACTATTCTTTCTACTTGACTGAAAATGATTGATTTTTTATATTTTATCCTGGTTTTTAGTTGGTTAAGGTAGAAGGATAAATCTGTTTTTCTGTAATCCATCATGTCTAGAAGTAGAAGTTGTATTTCACTGTTTTAATTAGCATTTCCTTTTTACTTAGCAACAAACATATTCTCTCTCTTTTTTAAAAATTTCTTTTGATAGGAAAAAAATTTCCATCTCTGGCTATCCAAATACATAATTATATGTACTTATTTTTAAGGTTTCTGTGTTCAGGCTCTGTAAGACCCATTTATATTAATATAGCCTTTGGATTGTTGAGTTGTTTATAATATCTAACAATAATTTTCTTTCTTTAAAACTATTTTTTTCTTGGGGTGCCTGGGTGGCTCATTTGGGTGAGCATCTGATTCTTAACAGTTCAGGTCTTTTTTTTTTTTTAAGATTTTATTTATTTATGCATGAGAGATATATATAGAGAGAGGCAGAGACACAGGCAGAGGGAGAAGCAGGCTCCCTCTGAGGAGCCCGATGTGGGACTTGATCCCAGGACACGAGGATCATGTCCTGAGCTAAAGGCAGATGCTCAACCACTGAGCCACCCAAGCATCCCCTACTTTCAGTCTTTATTCTCTTACTTGGATTTATTCTTTTATATAGCATTATTGTTTACATTTTTAAAAAAAGAGATTTTGTGTATTTATTTGAGAGCAAAAGAACAAGTGAGTGGGGGGAGGAATAGAAGGAGAGGGACAAGCAGACTCTGCACTGAGTGCAGGGCTGAGGTGGGGCTTGATCCTACAGCCCTGAGATCATGACCTGAGCTGAAATCTAGAGTCAGGCTCTTAACCAACTGAGCCACCCAGGTGCCCCTATTTACATTCTAATTTATCTTTGTCTTCATCACCTTTTGCCCTCTCCCTGACACAGATGTAAATGCCAGAGGAGCAGAGCTTTTATCTGTTTTGCTCACTATTTTATTCCCAGCACCTTGAGTAGTATGAGTACCTACTGAATTCTTTCTTTCTTTTATTTTATTATTTTTAAAAGACTTTATTTATTTAATTGAAAGAGAGAGAGAGAGAGAGAGAGAGAGAAAACCCAGAGCAGACTCCAGGCTGAGCATAGAACCCGATGTCGGGCTCAATCCCATATTGTGAGATCATGACCTGAGCCAAAATCAAGAGTTGGGCACTTAACTGACTGAGCTACCCAGACACCCTGCTTACTGGATTATTTATAGATATTTTGTGAAAAAATTAATATCTCATTTGATTATTTTTCCTTTCCTTGTTTTCCTGTAAAACATTTCCTGACTAATTTTATTCACATTGCTTATTTTTTACTATGTGCTTAGAGTATGTGTATGTCTTAGTAACACTGTAACAGTTGAAAGAGACACTTATCATGTCAAGTACTTATTGATTTTTTTTTCCTCTTCTTTAGTCTTCACAGAAGACCAATCCACTTGATAAGCATGTTGAGGTCTTCATCAATAAATATGGATTGTCTGCCAAACCAGTTGTTCCTCAGATGTTTGCATGTGCTGGAAAAGAGCACATGGAAAAATATGGTATGTTAAAAAAATTTTTAGACCTATTGTTAGTTGTATGCATGTGATGAGAAACAACAGGAATTTATTCGGATCTGTGGACAATGCTAGGATATATAAAATATAAAGTGTTTTTTTAATTAAATTGAAGAAATAGTCCATATAGGATTTAGCTGTGAAAAAAGTATTTATATATAGAACATCATATGGGAAGTATCTAGAATGTTCCATGCCAAAAAATTGAAGTAGGAAAGATAACATAAATCTTGTCCCCTTAAACAAAAGCAAAAATGAATTATTGGGACTTAATTAAGATAAAAAGCTTCTGCACAGCAAAAGAAACAGAAAACAACTAAAAGACAACCTACAGAATGGGAGAAGATATTTGCAAATAACATATCAGAGAAAGGGCTAGCATCCAAGATCTATAAAGAACTTATTAAACTCAACAACAAAGAAACAAACAATCCAATCATGAAATGGCAAAAGACAAGAATAGAAATTTCACCAAAGAAGACATAGACATGGCCAACAAGCACATGAGAAAATGCTCCACATCACTTGCCATCAGGGAAATACAAATCAAAACCACAATGAGATACCACCTCACACCAGTGAGAATGGCGAAAATTAACAAGACAGGAAACAACAAATGTTGTAGAGGATGTGGAGAAAGGGGAACCCTCGGGATCCCTGGGTGGCGCAGCAGTTTGGCGCCTGCCTTTGGCCCAGGGCGCGATCCTGGAGACCCGGGATTGAATCCCACGTCGGGCTCCCGGTGCATGGAGCCTGCTTCTCCCTCTGCCTGTGTCTCTGCCTCTCTCTCTCTCTCTCTCTCTCTCTGTGTGTGTGACTATCATAAATAAATAAAAATTAAAAAAAAAAAAAAGAGAGAAGGGGGAACCCTCTTGCACTGTTGGTGGGAATGTGAACTGGTACAGCCACTCTGGAAAACTGTGTGGGAGGTTCCTCAAAGAGTTAAAAATCTTCTTGTCATTCTATATTGTTTTTGGAGGATATGGAGAGAGAGATTTAGGTTGCTAAATTGTTGTCCTCAGCTACCTGGATGTCCTGTGTCTGGTGTGTTTTTAAGCTTATATCTTTTCTCAAGTTTTATATTATTCAGAATAGTTGGACAATTTTCTAGCCCAAACTTTGAGGTATAAATGTACAGTATTTTAGTTGAAACGTTGTTTTTCATCCAGTAGATTAATAAATTATAGAATCTTATGGGGTTTTATTTATTTTTTTAAAAGATTTAATTTATTTATTCATGAGAAACACAGAGAGAGAGAGGCAGAGACACAGGCAGAGGGAGAAGCAGGCTCCCTGCAGGGAGCCTGATGTGGGACTCCATCCCCGACTCCAGGATCATGCCCTGAGTGGAAGGCAAACAGACGCTCAACCACTGAGCCACCCAGACATCCCTCTTACGGGCTTTTAAATTGTCATTTGAAATTGCTGTTTGTGACTAGACATGATTGCATAAGAATGTAGTAGCTTACGTTCTGCTGTAGAATCAGCAGATTTTTATGGCTTCAAAGTTTGACTCAAGGAGGTTGAAAATTTTTTAAAAAGATTTTATTTATTTATTTATTTATGAGAGCACAGAGAGAGGCAGAGACATAGGCAGAGGGAGAAATAGGCTTCCTGCAGGGAGACTGATGCGGGACTCGATCCCAGGACCCCGGGATCACTCTCTGAGCCAAAGGCAGACACTCAACTGAGCCACCCAGACATCCCTGAAATGTTTTTATATTAGACATATCCTTTGAATAACCAAAAATCTGAATTAGCAGTTCAGGATCAGTAGTCAACAAGCCTTTTCATTAGTACCCAGGCTTAATAAATATATAGTAAGTCACTGGCGGAATATTTTTTAAAGAGTTGCTGTCTTCTATAGATTAATTGGGTCCTAGGGTAAGAAAAAACGAAAAGAAAAGACATCAACACTTCTTAAATATCTCTTATGTCAGACAGTATGCCAAGTGCTTTTATAGAGTTCATTTGCCCCTCTTCCCTCATCAATCCATGAATGAATTACTTGTAAATCTAATACCTGACAATAAAGCATTTGTACTTCTTGCGACAAGGAACTTGCCACCAACTGAGCCCACTCTATTTTTTTGATGATTCCAATCGTTACAGTATTCTTTTCCACTTTGAACTCAGATCTCTCTATAGTTTCCACCCATGGTCTTGTTTCTGTCTTCTGAGGCTCACAAGAGATGCGCCTCTTTTACCTTATAGCTCTTCAGATATCCGAAGCCAGCCAGACCTTGTGCTTAACTTCTCTTCTCCTTAACCGTTTCTCATCTGACTTGTTTCATGAGCCATCATCACCGGTCTCATTGCAGATACCGTGATCACATGTGAGCTTTGCTGGTAGTTGTAACACAGTTAAATCATATTGAGCTTGTAGTCAAACAGAACCTCAGAGCCTTTTTCATAGTTTCTTCTTCTTTTCCCAGGTTGTTTTGGGGTTTCTGGAATAGAATTGGTCATTTAATTAATTACATTCTGATCCAACCCATTAATAAGGTTAATAAGCCTTGTTGAAATCTATTTGGATTCAGCATTATAAAGCAGTCCTTCCCGGGTTCAGGTTTGGTGAGCATATATTTAATTTCCTAATCCAATTTTTGGTAGACATACTAGCTAGAGCATGACTGAGGTTAGAGATTAGCCTAGAGACTTTTCTCCAGGTTAATACGCATTAGTCATGCTGGTGGTTTCACAGCATGTGTTCCATGGGACATTAACTTTGTATGGTTCTTTAATGACATGAGTCAGATAAGTTGGGAGATGCTTCATCCTTTAACCCCCTTTTAGACAGTAATAATACACATGTAATAATAGTAAAGGCTCTGAATGTCTTGCTATAAAGAAATCTGTTTAACTTTGTTTAACCCAGTATTATCTAAACTCATTTGACAGAAGAACCCTTGTTTTTTTAGTAACGTCAAAATGCTCCCGGCAAAGAAAAACCAAAACCCAACAATAGTATTTCCTTACCTTGTCCCAAAAGATGTCCTAAAACATTTCATTGCCTTGCTGATATACAGATACTATGTTTTCATCTGATCTGCCAGTCAAACCAATGAAAAAAAGATATTAATCTGCTATGGCTTGTTCTTACTGAATCCATGTTGGCTGCCTCCTGATCATCACCCTTATTGGTAAAAGATCACTGGCATGGACTCTACTTTCTTTCTTTCAAGATTTGCTCAATTATACATATATCATTTCTGCTCTGAAGATCATCCTCCTGACAGAGAAGATAGAGATGAAGCAGAAATGGGGACTCTTCATTTTCCTGTGCCATGCATTAACATAACATTATCAGCTCCTATCAGTGGACTTTTTTTTTTCTTCCTTAGTCTTTTGGCTCTAAAGCAGGATTCAGAACCTATCTTGTGCTGCTTTGTCTTCTTAAAAGTATTAAAAAAAAAAAAGGGGGAGTGCCTGGGGGACTCAGTTGGTTAAGTGTCTGCCTTCAGCTCAGGTCATGATCCTGGGGTCCTGGAATCAAGCCCCGGGTAAGGCACCCTGCTCAGCAGGGAATCTACTTTACCCTCTCCCTCTGACTCTCCCCCTTGTTCGTGCTCTCTCTCTCAAATGAATAAAAGAAAAATCTTAAAAAAAAAAAAAAGTAGTGGGGGCCCCTGGATGGCTCAGCCAGTTAAGCATCTGCCTTTGGCTCAGTTCATGATCCCAGGGTCCTAGTATTGAGCCCTGCATTGGGCTCTCTGCTCAGTGGCAAGTCTGCTTCTCCTTCTCCCTCTCCCTCTGTGATCTTTCTGGGTCTCACTCTATCTCAAATAAACAAATAAAATTTTTTTTTTTTAAGTAGTAAAAAAAAAACCTTGCATATTTTACTTTCTTAATATATACTTTTGTTTTTCTGACACTAATCTTTAAGCTTTTTGTTAAGATATTTAAAAACATAACGTATTTTTTGTTAGGCTGTAACTTTTCTGAAGACCCTTTTGCCTTATCATGAGGAAGGAGAAGGATCAGGTCCTGGAGGGTATGATTTATAAAATTCACTTAGTCTAGGGGCATTGAGATGCTTTGGCAGACTCCTTGAAAAATTTCTGGCAGTGCTTTCCTGCTTTATATCCACTGTGAATCCCAGGCTATATTTTCTGGTTTTTGAAATTGGACTCTAGTTATACTAGGTAGACTTGACCAGTTTGAACTGTTTTCATTTCATATGCTTATTAATAGATTCAATTCATTAATTATATTCAGGTGTAATTAAAGAAATATTTATGTGAGAAATCTGTTGAAGTTGTCAGTACTCATAATTTATACAAGGGAAAATGTGGAAATATTTAATGGGACACTCAGTCCATTGCAACATTTGTTAATAAGCAACAGGAAGGCATGATCTCACTAATAGATGTTTGTTTTCTCTACAGGAACAACAGTTAAACAGTTTGCGAAAATTGGATGGAAAAATCATAAACATTCAGTTAATAACCCGTAAGTATTTTGGAAATATGAAATAGTGAAAATTTGGGTTATCCTGCTGTGTAATGCACAACTTTATACTTGAAAAGTAAATTCAAGGAACGCCTGGGTGGCTCAGTGGTTGAGCATCTGCCTTTGGCTCAGGGTGTGGTCCTGGTGTTCCGGGATCGAGTCCCACATCAGGCTCCCTGCATAGAGCCTGCTTCTCCCTCTGCCTGTGTCTCTGCCTCTCTCTCTCTGTGTCTCTCATGATAAATAAATAAAATCTTTTTTTTTTTTTAAAGAGTAAATTCAAAACCTCAAAAATATTAACTAGAATGTTTTATTGTTTTTCATATAAAAGGCTTGTGCCCAAGTAAACTTTTGACTATAGTTTTAGTTTCGGGTCTATTTATATTTAGAATGCCATGTAAGTTTAAGAAAGAATGTGAATGGTTGGTGTTAAAGATGTAACTGGTCATGCATTACAACTGCAGTAAATGAAGTTTATTGTGATAATTCTAGTTGAAAATAACCATTTTAAACCATTCCTTAAAACTTTTCTTAAAATGTTTGCAAATAGCCTATCAGTAGCCATATAAATTACTTTCTATTAAATTATTTGTATTGCTTTAGTAATGTGTTTTAGTCATGTTAGTGTCATTAACTTTTATTCTGGTAGAATAATATGATTATTTATATCCTAAATGATCTTAAGTAAAATTAAATCCTGTGTATTACAGATCATTCATCCTTGAATCCCTAGAACTTAGTGCAATGCCTGGTTCGTAGCATGTTCTTAATGGTTGCTGATAAAATTGGTTCACTGGCAATTGAATAAGTGCCACATAACTATAATTTCTACGAAAACAATACCACTAGGCAATGAAAGAGTAATAGCTAGCTTTATTAAATGCCAACTCTGTGTCACTGTGCTAGGCATTTTTATATGCATTTTGATTTAATCCTCTCAAGGACCCTATAAGGTAGATATCTTTATTCTCATTTTATAGATAAGGAAAACAAGGCTTACAGAAATAAAGCAACTTGCACAGGATCATTCTAAGTAGTGGTAAAATAATGTTTATATTTCTTCCTACTAGATTATAAACTCCTTGAGGGCCAGAGTCATCTCTTCCTGTTCTTTTTTGTTTTGTTTTGTTTTAAAGATCTTATTTATTTATTCATGAGAGACATAGAGAGGCAGAGACACAGGCAGAGGGAGGGAGAAGCAAGCTCCATGCAGGGAGCCTGACGTGGGACTCAATCCCAGGTCTCCAGGATCACGCCCTGGCCTGAAGGTTGCGCTAAACCGTGGAGCCACCAGGGCTGCCCTCTTCCTGTTCTTAATGCTTAGCATAGAGCTTGGAGCATGATAGGTGCTCAGTAAATTGTTTCTGAACTATTAAACAGATTTTGTCATATTTACTAACATAAAACCATGACAAGAAATATTTTATACCCCAAAGGATCATTACCACATATTTCTAATACTACATACTACTGCTAATTCTCCTAATTTTACTTAGTTAATTAATTAATTAATTGATTTTTTTATTAAAAGATTTAATCTATTCATGAGAGACACATAGAGAAAGTCAGAGACATAGGCGGAGGGAGAGGCAGGCTCCCTGTGGGAGCCTGATGTGGGACTCAATCCTAGAACCCAGAATCACAACCTGAGCCAAAGGCAGATGCTCAACCACTGAGCCATCCAGGTGCCTCTGATTACCCTAATTTTAAATTGATGTTTGAGGGATGCCTGGGTGGCTCAGCGGTAGAGCATCTGCCTTCGGCTTGGGGCGTGATCCTGGAGTCCCAGGATCAAGTCCCATATCAGGCTTCCTGTGTGGAGCCTGCTTCTCCCTCTGCCTGTGTCTCTGCCTCTCTCTCTCTGTGTCTCATGAATAGGTAAGTGGAATAGTTAAAAAATTTTTTTTTTAAATAAATAAATTGATGTTTGAGTTCAGGGCATACCTAATTAACAAATAGTATCTAATCCCATGCCCTGGATCAAAGGGTATTTTATGAAAGATATAAGGGTATTACAAAAGCTTTAGTGATTTTTCATTGTTTATATGATAGAATATGAATTGCTTCATATGACATAATAATATGGCTATAATTTGGCCTGCTCTATTTTGCCAGTCTTATTTCCTACCACTTTCTGGCTGTTCCTAATCTCTATCCTCACCAGATTGTTTTTTCCTGAGTATAGTACACATTACTCACTTTTGTGTTTTTAGTTATTCTTTTGCTTTTCTTTTGTTTGGTAGATATCTACTTACTCATCAATCCCCCAGCCCAAATGTCATTCTCTTAACATCTTTTTTTTTTTCTTTTGTTTGGTAGATATCTACTTACTCATCAATCCCCCAGCCCAAATGTCATTCTCTTAACATCTTTTTTTTTTTCTTTTGTTTGGTAGATATCTACTTACTCATCAATCCCCCAGCCCAAATGTCACTTCTCTTAACATCTTTTTTTTTCTTTTAAGATTTATTTACTTATTAGAGAGAGAGAGAGAGAGAAAGAGAGAAAGCAAGTGCAGGAAAGGGCAAAAGCAGAGGGAGAGAGAAACTTGAGCAGACTCCTTGCTGAGCTCAACACGGGGCTTGATCCCATGACCCTGAGATCATGACCTGAGCTGAAACCAATAATTGGATGCTCAACTGACTGCACTACCCAGAGGTCCCCTCTTAATACCCTTTTTAAAGCTTCCTGGGCTTAATTGTTTCTCTTCTCATGAGCTCAGTTGCACTGTCTGTATAACCTCTATTATAACACATCGCACTACCATACTTAGTTATTTTTAAGTCTTTCTTCTTGATGATGGTGGTTCTTGAGCAGACATCCTGTCTTGTCCTGAAGTGAATAATCTTCACTATCTGGCAGGTTATTGGAACATAGTATATATTCAATAAAACTTTGCTGTCACTGATTGTAGGGTTTGGATGAGTAGTCTTTAGACCATCTTTATGGGCGTCCCACCCTGTTACCTATTTCTCAGAAGGTTGAATTACAAAACTATTTTCAAATGTTTTCTCACAAATTATAAGAATACTTAAGGGTGGGATACCTGGGGTGGCTCAGCGGTTTAGCGTGGCCTTTGGCTCAGGGTGTGATCCTGGAGACGTGGGATTGAGTCTTGTGTTGGGCTCCCTGCATGGAGCCTGCTTCTCCCTCTAACCTGTGTCTCTACCTCTCTCTCTGTGTCTCTCATGAATAAATAAATAAAATCTTAAAAAAAAATACTTAAAGGCCGTGAGATTCTGTGATAAGTAGTGATAGAATTAGGGGATAGCTCATGCTACGTGAGCCCTCAGACTTGTTATATAATTTTATATATGAAAGTTATAACTTTCTCCTAGTTGTGTGTACTTAGATGCTCCACAAGTGCCTCAGAGTCAACATGTCCATACGGAATGTATCATTCCCCTCAACCCTGTTTTTCCTTCAGTATTCTCCATGAATGACATCAGTATGTATCAATATATACCTAATTATAGAAAACTAAAAGTCATTCCTTTTTTTTTTTTAATGCAGACTCCACACACAGTGTGGAGCCCGTGTGGGGTGTGGAGCCCAGTGTGGAGCTTGAACTCATGACCCAGAGACCAAGATTTGAGCTAAGTTCAAGAGTTGGATGCGGGTTACTGAGCCACTCAGGCACCCTGACTAGAAGTCACTCTTATTTAATTTATTTTTTATTTTTTAATTTTTATTTATGATAGTCACAGAGAGAGAGAGAGAGAGAGAGAGAGAGAGGCAGAGACACAGGCAGAGGGAGAAGCAGGCTCCATGCACCGGGAGCCCGATGTGGGACTCGATCCCGGGTCTTCAGGATTGCGCCCTGAGCCAAAGGCAGGCACTAAACCGCTGCGCCACCCAGGGATCCCTAGAAGTCACTCTTAACTTTGCCTTCTTCCTCAGTGTCCCATATGAGTTGCAGATGAGTTGAGGATGAACTGAAGCCTAGTTATTCTGCCTCCTTACTCTCTTGAATTCATCCCTTCTCTCTATCTTTCACTTCTTAGTTTCCTACTTTAGACCCTTATCATTTCTTGCCTTAATTATTGCCCTAATTTCATAGTTTAGTTGCTTTTGGTGATGACCTTTACCATCCCTTTTCCATTTTGTAGCCTTCTTATTTAAATTTAAGTCTGATTGTCACATATCCTTTAGTAGTTCCTCATTGTTTTCAGTATAAAATGTAAATCCATATACTGGCCTTTCACGATCTGATTTTTGTTTATTTCTCTTACTCTGTCTTCTTCAACTTGAATCCACATTTCCTCCCAGACTTTGTGCCCTAGCTTCAATGAACTACTTTAAACTAAAGAGGGTTTGTGTGTACTGATCTTTTTGCCAGGAATTCTCTATCTCCTACTTTCTTTTATTTGCTTCCAGAGAGGAAGCTCCCTTTGGTATCTGGGTCTGATGCCCAGCCTCTGATGTCCCATGGCACCTTGTATAACATTAAAAAATATTTTATTTATTCATGTATTTGAATGAGAGAGAGAGAGAGAGAGCATGTGTGAGCATGGAGGGAGAGGCAGAGGGAGAAGGAGAGAATCTCAGGCAGATGCTATGCTGAGTGTGGAGCCTGATATGGGATTCTAATCGCACAACCCTGAGATCATGAACTGAGCCAAAACCAAGAGTCAGATGCTTAACCAACTGAGTCACCCAGGCGCCCTTGTTTTGCTTTTAAGGAACTAGTATTTAATAATTCTGCAGGGGAAAGAAAATGGTATTCTATTTTAACCTCCAACTGATCTGACACCTACTGGATGTACTGTAATTCCGTTTTGTCACTAAGCACCCGAGTTCATGCAGACCCCTGAATTAGTCCTCCACAAGACTGCCCTCACTTAAGACATCAGCCACAAGTAGGGTCCCCAGGTCACCTGCACTTCTGACCAACTGACAATAAATTCAGGGGTTTCCATGACCCCTTAGGTTCGACAGTTCACTAGAGTTACTCACAGAACTCAGGAAAGTGTTATACTTGTCATTATAGTATTATTATAAAGGATACAACTCAGGAACAACCAAATGAAAAGGCACATAGGGTAAAGTCTGAGAATGTTCCTAAAGCAGAGTTTCTGTACCCTCTCCTCATGGAATCAGGACACATCACCCTCCTGGTATATGAAGGTACTCACCAACCAGGAAGCTCCAGCATGTTTCAGTGTCCAGAGTTTTTTATTGGGGCTTTATTAAACTTGACTAAATCATTGGCCACATGAGTGAACTCAATCTCCAGCCCCTCCCTTCTCCTTAGGGGTCAAAGAGGCTGAGAAGTCCTAACCCTGTATTCACATGGTTGATGTTTCTGGTGACCAGCCCCCTGTGTCCAACCTACTCCCCCCTCAGTTAACAAGGGGCCCACTGTGAGTCACTACCCTATTAGCATAACAAAGACACTCCTGTAACTCAGGAAATTGCAAGGGTTTTAGAAGCTCCTTGCTAGGAACCCAGGACAAAAATTAGACAAATTTTTTTTATTATACAGCATATGGTATTTTGGAGTTCAGATTTTTTAAAACTTCAAACAACTTATATTAAAGGTTGAAACTGCTCATAAAAGCCTGTCTTTTGGTTGTAAAAAGAATATTTACTTATTATTCTCTGACTTCTGGATTAGAACATTTTCAAAGAAATTGTAATTGCTACCTCATATTCTATAACTACTTATTTTGTGTTTAGGAATTCCCAGTTCCAAAAGGAATTCAGTTTAGACGAAGTGATGACATCTCAAAACGTTTTTGATTTTTTGACCATCTTACAATGTTGGTAAGAAAACCACATTTTAATATTTATTCAGTATTCATTTTTTAAAAATATATTTATTTATTTATTTGAGAGAGAGAGAGACTGGAGGGTGGGGAGGAGCAGAGGAGAAAATCTTCAAGCAGGCTGCCTGCTGAGTGCGGAGTCAGACATGGGGCTAGTTCCCACCACTCATGAGCTGAAACCAAGAGTTGGATGCTCAACTGACTGAGCCACCCGGACACCCCCACATTTTAATATTTAATAGAAAAAAGTAACTGCTCCCTCCTCCCACCTTAGGTAACCTTAGGCTTTGTGTGTCTGGGTAAATCTGTATCTGTATCTGCTTTTATAGCACTCCTGCTAATGTAGTCCTCACTCTGGAATGAGGACCTTTACTTCCTATTAGTATCTGGAGATAGACCATGTTTTCTCTTGGAAAATTATGCATTTTATTTCCTTCTTTCATGAGTTCTACCAACTTCTTAAAAATTGTGTTTTATTCATTTAAATATGGCTTAGAAGGCCAGTGGAGTCCAGAGTTTCTCCCTTGAGGATTTTGTTTTCTCTGCTGTATGCGTTTACCTTAGGAAATGTTACTCACTGCTAGTAACTAAGAGTAAATGTGAAACAAGAAAAACAAAAACCAAGAAAAACAAGAAAAAAAACCCTCTAATAATGATAAATAGTTGCATCTTGAAAAGTGCTTGACAGTATCTGTCCCCCAGAAGATTGAATTAGTACTGCAGAGCTCCTGCCTGTGCCCACTTCTCACCTGGAAGATATGGACTGGGATGCCGGTGAACAAACAGGGTCAGCTTTTATCTGTTGCAATACGAAGATCTGCCCATTTATTTTTTTAAAAAAAGATTTTATTTATTTATTCATGAGAGACACAGAGAGAGAGGCAGAGACATAGGCAGAGGGAGAAGCAGCCTCTATACAGGGAGCCCGATGTGGGACTTGATCCCAGGCCTCCAGGATCACACCCTGGGCCAAAGGCGGCGCTAAACCGCTGAGCCACCCAGGGTAACTGGTCTGCCCGTTTATAAAGACCAGCTGAACTCAGAGAAGGCTTTTGGTGTTTGCCACTTTCCTTCAGAGCTTGCTATCAGGAAAATATCTGTTTTGGGGAGATCTCAAGAGTCTTAACTAAACCACTTTCTGTTTTGGACTTTCTGGTATCTCGTATTCTATTTTTTCCCAGTTTTCAAAAGGATTCCAAGGCTGGTTATTTGGGAGATAGCAAAGTTGGAGCTAGTTAGGCCTATCGTAGAATTTTTATTGTAATGGGATAGAACTAACCTTATGGACTCCTCAGGAGTCACCAGAAGATGCCTGGTACATTTGCAGAGGCAAATCCAGGATTCTTTGGAGTAAGAACTTCCTGGGAGAGACTCTTTGAGCCCAAACAGTGACTGGTACCATTTCAGTTTTTTTTTTTATTAAGATTTTATTTATTTATTCATGAGAATACACAGAGAGAGAGGGAGAGGCAGAGACACAGGCAGAGGGAGAAGCAGCCACTATTCAGGGAGCCCGATGTGGGACTCGATCCTGGGTCTCCAAAATCACACCCTGGGCTGAAGGTGGCGCTAAACTGCTGAGCCACCCTAGCTGCCCCCATTTCAGTTCTTGATGGAGGTTCAGGCCTCAGTTGGGAAGCATGTGTAATCTTTAACGGTAGGTTTCACAAAGAAGACAGTGCAATGACTAGCGAGCACATTCAGCTCTTCCTTCTGCATAGAAAGAACAAGGACTAGGTGTAAATAATTATTTTTACTTCCTCTTAGCCCCACTTCAGATGGTGCTGCAGCAGCAGTTTTGGCTAGTGAACAATTTGTACAGAAGTACAACCTGCAATCCAAAGCTGTGGAAATTTTGGCACAAGAGATGGTAACTGACTTGCCAAGTTCATTTGAAGAGAAAAGCGTTATTAAAGCGGTATGTCTGAGATTCAATTTTATTTATCAATTGAGGGATTTCTTTTTAAAGATTTTTTTAAAGATTTTATTTATTTATTCATGAGAGACACACTCACACACACACACAGAGGCAGAGACACAGGCAGAGGGAGAAGCAGGCTCCATGCAGGGAGCCCGATGTGGGACTCGATCCCGGGTCTCCAGGATCACGCCCTGGGTTGAAGGCAGCACTAAACCACTAAGCCACCCGGGCTGCCTGAGGGATTTCTGTTTAAAAATGTCAAGATGACATATTGTTACTAGCTCTAGAAGTCCAGAAAATTCAATATTATAACCCATCCTTGTCACGCATGCATTTTTAACTAACTAGACATGCTATTTTGGTGGGGTTTAGTTTTTTTGTTTTTTTAATTTTTGAGTTGGCTAGATATGCCCAAAACTCCTTTCTTACAGAGTTAAGGGAAAAACAAGGATATCGTCAGGGAATTTTCTTGACCCTTAGAGCTTTAAAAATCCTAATTAAAGATTGAGTAAATATGGAGGAGGTTAAGAAAATGAGAATGCAGAGCTAAGTTAGTTGAATATTTGAAGATACACACATATATTTAAAAAATGCAAATGTGCATAACATACACACATATATACCAATCATAAGGTAATTAGAGCTTATGATAAAAATGATATTGCAATAATGCTTTGAATTTGAAAATGGGTCTATAACTTGCCCAAGATCACAAAGCTGGGATGTGGCTGAGGTAGAACTTCTCAGGTTTTCTGATTATAGTATATTTACGCCACAATTTTATGCCTAGGAGAAAAATTGAGTTTTCTTGTTATTATCTGAGACCAAAGAGGTGTTAAAAGCAAGGATTTGGAAAAATGGAATCCTATATGACTTTTTTAAAAGAAGATTGTTTATTTTCATGTAGAAATTCCTCTTATTTTTTAGTGTATCGGAGTCATAATGATCTATTGGTCAATATCTTCCAGCCTGTTTACCACAACAACACATTGTGGTTTGATAGAGTTTTTGTAACTGCACAAGATATGGCCTGAGGAATTATAAGTCCTATTTATTTATTTATTTATTTATGATTTTATTTATTTATTCATGAGAGACAGAAAGAGTGAGAGGCAGAGACACAGGTAGAGGGAGAAGCAGGCTCCATGCAGGGAGCTTGACATAGGACTTGATCCCAGGTCTCCAGGATCACGCCCTGGGCTGAAGGCAGCACTAAACCGCTGAGCCACCTGGGTTGCCATAAGTCCTTTTTATATATCTTTTTTTTTTTTTAAGATTTTATTTATTTATTCATGAGAGACACACAGAGAGGAAGAGGCATAGACACAGGCAGAGGGAGAAGCAGGCTCTATTCAGGGAGCCTGATGTGGGACTCGATCCTGGGTCTCCAGGATCACACCCTGGGCTGAAGGTGGCATTAAACCACTGAGCCACCCGGGCTACCCCCCCTTTTTATATATCTTATTTAAAATTCTGTTCTTGGGATGCTGCGTGGCTCAGTGGTTGAGCGTCTGCCTTTGGCTCGGGTCATGATCCCGGGGTCCTGGGATCGAGTCCCGCATCAGGCTCCCTGCAGGGAACTTGCTTCTCCCTTTGCCTGTATTTCTGCCTCTCTCTCTGTGTCTTTCATGAATAAATAAGTAAAATGTTAAAAAAAAATTCTATTCTTTTTTTTTTTTTATTTTTTTTTATTTTTTTTTAAATTTTTTTTTTTATTTATTTTATGATAGTCACAGAGAGAGAGAGAGAGAGGCAGAGACACAGGCAGAGGGAGAATCAGGCTCCATGCACCGGGAGCCTGACGTGGGATTCGATCCCGGGTCTCCAGGATCGCGCCCTGGGCCAAAGGCAGGCGCCAAACCGCTGCGCCACCCAGGGGGCACCTGGGTAGATCGTTTGGTTGGGTGTCCACCTTCGACTGCGGGTCATGGTCTCGGTCCTGGGATTGGGCCTGTGTTGGGCTCCCTGCTCAGTGGGGAGTCTGCTTCTCCCTCTCCCTCTGCCCTGCCCCCAACTTATGCTTGCTCTCTCAAAGAAAGAAAGAAAGAAAGAAAGAAAGAAAGAAAGAAAGAAAGAAAGAAAGAAAGAAAGAAAGTCTTAAAAAAAATTCTGTTCTTTATAGTACAGAATTTAATTTGTACATTCTCCATCCTGAATATTCTTTTATTTGGACTTCTATGTAATATACAATCAACCAAGATTTCAATATATGCACTCCATTTTCAGCAACAAAGATTATGCATTTAATCTCTTATAAATCTTATATAAAAGTCCCAGTATTGATGCCCTTAATGTATTTATATGTGGTTTTGGTTTTAGGTTGGCTATGATATGAGTAAAGAAGCTGCCAAAAAGTGCTATGAGAAATCTGGCCTGACACCAAGTGATATTGATGTTATAGAACTTCATGATTGCTTTTCTGTCAATGAACTCCTTACTTATGAAGCACTGGGACTCTGTCCAGAAGGTAATATCTTTGGTGAGATGCAGATTAACTTAGCAAATTTCACTGAGGAAATTTCATTTTGCCACTAAAAAAGGAATTCACTAATTGCCTTTACCTCAAGAAATTAAAAAAATAGAGATATCATACGATCCATAATGTCACTAGTAGGTATTTACCCAAAGAAAGCAAAATCACTAATTTGAAAAGATTTTGCACCCCTTATGTTTGTAGCAGTGTTATTTGCTACAGCCACAATATGGAAGCAACCTAAGTATCCATCAATAGATGACTAGATAAAGATGTGGGGTGTGTGTTGTGGGGGGGGGGTTAATTTGTGTATATGTACACAATGGAATATTACTCAGCCATAAAAAAGAATGAGATCTTGCCATTTGTGACAACGTGTCATTAAAGTTATGCTGGTCTCATAAGACAAATTGAGCAGTGACCATTCATTCTGTATTTTCTGAAAAAGTTTGTGTAAGATTAGTATTAGTTCCTCCTTGACTGCTTCGTGGAATTTACCAGTGTAATCAAATGATTTTCAGTTTTCTTTTTGGGAAAACTTCTGAGATGTTAAAATTGGTTAATAAATATGGACCTATTCAGATTTTCTGTTTCTTCCAGTGTCTATCAATTTTTATAAGTTATATTTTTAAAGAAATTTACCCATTTTATTTAAGTTGTCAAATTTATTGACTGAGGTTGTGCAAACTATTCTCTATTTTTTTAATGTCTATAGGATCTAAGGAGATAACTTCCTTTTTATTCCTTGTATTGGTGATTGATGTTCTTTCTCCCTTTTTTTCTTGATCTGTCTAGCTAGAGGTTTGTCAGTTTTATTAAGCTTTACAAAGAGTCAGCCTTGGTTTTGTTGATTTTCTTTATTGTATGTTTTTTTCATCTCATTGATTCCTGTTCTTTATATTTTCCTTCCTTCAACCTACCTTGGTTTTACTTTGGTTTTCTTTTTTTAAGTTTTTTATAAGAGAACCTTAGGTCTTTTGTTTTAGATCTTTCTCCTTTTCTAATATAAGTATTTAAAGCTGTACATTTTTCTCTATGGTATTTTAGCTACCTTTCACAAAATTTGATATATTTCATCATTATTCAGTTCAAAATATTTTTCATGTTTCTTATAATTTTGTCTTTGACCTGTAAATTATTTGTAAGTATGCTGTTTAATATCCAGGTATTTGGAATTTTCCTGGATATCTTAAAATCTTACTGTTATTGCTCTCTAATTTAATTCTGCTGTAGTCAGAGAATATACTTTGATTTTGATCCTTTAAGATTTCTTGAATTTTATCTTATGGCTCAACATATGGTATATATTACTGGTGAATTTATCTATCATATGCACTTGGAAAATAATGCGGATTCTGCAGTTACTGGCGTATGTTCTAAACATGTCAATTAAATTGAGATGATTGATAGGATTTTCAGATCTATGTCTCTAGTGATTTATTTGTTTTGCTCTATCAGTTGCTGAGAGAGGGGTGTTAAAATCTCTTTTTTTTAATTTATTTTTTATTTTTTTTAAATCTCTTATATTAATTGTGGGATTGTCTCTTTCCCCTTTAGTTCTGTCAATTTTTGCTTCATTTATTTTGAGATTCTATTATAAAGCACATTTATCGTTGTATGTCTTCCATTTTTTCATTATGAAATATCATTCTTTATGTCTGGTTATATTCTTTGTTTAGAAGTCTGTTTTATCTGGCTAAAATATCCACTCCAGGGGCACCTGGGTGACTTAGTTGGTTGAGCATCTGACTCTTGATTTCTGCTCAGGTCATGATCTTGGGGTTGTGAGATCAAGCCCTTCCTCAGGCTCCTCATTGTGTGTGGAGCCTCAAGATTTTCTCTCTGCTTCTCCCTCACTCCCTCTCTCCCCATCCTCTCTCTCTCACTCTCAAAAAAAAAAAAAAAAAAAAAGCCACTCCAGTCTTCCTGTGCTTACTGTTTGCATGATACATTTTTTTCTGTTTATTTGCTCTTAACATATTTATGGTATTAATCTATCTGCATAAGGTAGATAGATTTGTAGGCAATAGTGTATTTTTTATCATTTGTCAATTTCTGCCTTTTAACTGGATGTTTAAGCCTATGCTGTCTGATATAGTAGCCACTAACTGTATGTGATTATTGAGTCCTTGAAATGTGACTAGTCCAAATTGAGATGTGCTGTATGAAGTACACATTGGATTTTGAAGACTTACTATGAAAAATAGAATGTAAAGTATTTTATTATTAATTTTTTTATTTCTTACTTGTCAAAGTGAAAATAGTTTGGATATATTGGGTTAAAATATATATTAAACAAAATATGTATTAGAAAATTTCAAAGTGCATATGTGATTTGCATTATATTTGTTTGAGAGTGTGATTTAGATCATTAATGTTCAAAGTAATTATTGATACAATAAGACTTAGGTTGACCATTATCTGTTATTTATTGTTCTCTCTGGTTTTTGATCTTCTGTTCTCCTTCTCCTGCTTTTTTGGATTATTTGAATATTTTTAGTATGACTTTTATTTTGTAAATTTGCTTTTGGGCCGTATCTCTTTAGTATTTTTGTTTTTTATTTTGTTCTGTCTTAGCTGATACAGGGTTTTTTAACCTCAACATTGTTGATGAATGAGATTATTCTTAGTCATGGGATTTGTGTATTGTAGGATGTTTAGCAGCATTCCCAGCTTCTACCCACTAAATGCCAAGAGTACTTCCCCACAGTTGTGACCATTAAAAATGTCTCCAGACATTGCCAGATGTCCTCTGGAGGAGCAAAATATTTCAGAGTTGAGAACTGCTGGTATAGGTGTAATAGTATGCATACCTAACCTTCATAGTCTCTGTAGAGTTAATATTGTACTACCTCACATAAAATGTAGAAATCTTGCAAGCATATATATACATTTACCAACTCCTTTCTGCCTCACACCAACTCTTCTGTTATAATTGTCATATGTATTACATCTATGTACATTCAGTATATGTGCTACCGAAGCAAGCACTCTATGTACATTCACACAAAAAAATCCCACAATGTTGTAATTTTTGTTTCAACAATTACACATATTTTAAAGATCTTAGAGGACAAAATTTCTTTATATTTACCCAGATTTTTATCATTTCTGTTCTTTCTTCTTTCTTTTTTTTTTTAATAAAAGATTTTATTTATTTATTTATGAGAGACAGAGAGAGAGAGTCAGAGACATAGGCAGAGGGAGAAGCAGGATCCGTGCAGGGAGCCTGATGTGGAACTTGATCCCAGGACTCCATGATCACGCCTGAGTCAAAGGCAGATGCTCAACTGCTGAGCCACACAGGCATCCCTCTTTCTCCTTTCTTGAAGATACAGGTTTTTCTTCGTTATGATTTCTTTCAGCCAAAATAATTTATTTTAGCATTTTTTTTAGCATTTTTTTATAAAGCAGATTGTCTGGAGATGAATTCTCTTAGTTACCTTTCATTGAGAATGTCTTTACTTAGCATAAATTCCTAAAGGAGATTTTTGTTGGATATAGAATATTCTGAGTTGGCAGGTCTTTTTTTTTTTTTTTTTTTTTTTTTTTAATAGCACTTAAAGCATCTTGTTTTATTCTCTGGCCTACATTGTTTCCAATGAGAAGTACATTTAAGCAGTCAAATGTGTTGTATCTAGGCTTGCTTTTCTTTTAATTTACTCTGCTTGAGATTTTCTGAGCTTCTTGAGTCTGTAAAATGTCTTTTGCCAAATTTGGGTAGTGTCTAACCATTATTTCTGTAAGTATTTTTTTCTGCTCCATTTTTTTCTCTCTTCTCCTTCTAGGATTTCAATGATGCATTTATTAGACCTTTTAATATTGTCCCACGGGTCCTTGGGGTTCTGTTCATTTTAAAATCCTGTTTTTCTCTGTCCAGATTTGATCATTTATACCTTTATAATGATATATATCTTTAAATATACGGACTCCTACTTCATCCTCTTTCTGCTCTTGAACCCATCTTTAGTGAGTGAGTTTTGTATTTTATTTATTTCTTTTAAATATTTTGTTTATTTATTTGAGAGAGAGAGAGAGAGAGAGAGAGGGAGAGTACAAGCCAGGGGAGTGGTAGGCAGAGGGAAGGGAGAAGCAGGCTCCCTTCTGAGTAGGGAACCAGATGCGGGGCTCGATACCAGGACCCTGGCATTATGGCCTGAGCTGAAGGCAGCTGCTTTACTGATTGAACCACCCAGACATCCTGAGTTTTTTATTTTAAATATTGCATTTTCAATTCTAAGAGTTTCATTTGGTTCATTTCATAGGTTCTATTTCTTTGCTGAGAACTCATATCTTTTTATTCATTTTTAGTGTGTTTTCTTTACCTCTTAGTCTATTTTTGTCTTTGGTAATTCTATGATCTGGGACTTCTTGGGCTTTCTATCTGTTGATTATCTTTTCCCATGAGAATTGGTCAACTTTCCTTTTCCTAGTTCTTATTTATTTATTTATTTATTTATTTATTTATTTATTTATTCATAGAGACACAGAGGCAGAGACACAGGCAGAGGGAGAAGCAGGCTCCATGCAGAGAGCCTGATATGGGACTCGATCCTGGGTCTCCAGGATCACGCCCTGGGCTGCAGGCGGCCCTAAACCACTGCGCCACCGAGGCTGCCCTCCTAGTTCTTTTCTGTATTAATTTTGGATTGTATCTGGGACAGGTGATTGTTACATTGAGATCCTTTAGAGAGTGTTGTTTTTGTTTTAGCAAGCAGTCAACCCACTTGTGTTCAGATACCTTCTGTCTTGACTTCTGTGAGTACTGGTTAAAGTCTTTGTTCAGTTGTCCAAGCATTTGCTGTGCTGCTTTGGATCTCTCCTATGTATGCTTAGCTCAAGAGTGAGTCCGAAGACTTTCTTTTTTTTTGTAAGATTTTATTTATTTATTCATGAGAGACACACACACACACAGAGGCAGAGACACAGGCAGAGGGAGAAGCAGGCTCCATGCAGGGAGCCTGACGCAGGACTCGATTCTGGGTCCCCAGGATCAGGCCCTGGGCCAAAGGCGGCACCAAACCACTGAGCCACCTGGGCTGCCCAGTCTGAGACTTTTAAGTCCATACATAGAAATAAGGGATCCTCTTCTCTGGCTCTTTCCACTGTGAGCTTTCTCTCTTACTCTCTGACCTGGTATGGATTTCTTTTCCTGGTCCCTCTGGTTAGAAAGATGGGGTTTTTGTTAGAGGTAGTGCTGTCCTGCTGCCAGTCTGCTCCAGGACTGTGCTCACCCTTGGACCAAAGTTGTTGTGAGAGCCTAAAATGAGAAAACTTGAAACTCACCAAGGGGGTTCTCCAAGTTTTAACTCCTTCTGTTATTATTCTGTTTTTGTTTACTTTTCAGAGTCTTCAGCTAGTTGTTTTTTGTATTTACCCAATGTTTTTAGTTGTAAACAGTAGGAGACACAGGCTATAGTGAATCTATGTTCCTTGGTGGAACTGGAACCCAATTTCAAGGTTTTAAATATGTATACACTTTGATATATGATGATGATTTTTAAAATTATATCCCCAGCTTAAGCCACTTCCCTGATCTCTAGGCTCATATGTTTAACTGCCCAATTTTCAGGGATATTTTGGATGTCTCATTAGCATCCCAAACCTAAGTCCAAACTGAACTTCTGATGTGACCCAGACTTCTTCCTTCTTCAGTCTTCCCCATTCTCCAGGTAGCTCCAGTTCCTTTCTTTCTCTCACAGCTCCCATTGAATCTGTTCCCAAGTCCTGTTGGCTATGGACTCTGCCGTCTAAGTATATGCAGAATCTAACTATATCCTATCGATTTTTTTTAATCACTAACAGCGTAGTCCAGACCACCATTATTTCTCCTGTACGTTATTGTAGTAGTCTCATAACTGGTCTGCTTCTGCCTTGTCTCCTTACACTCTGTTCTCTATAATGAATCTTTAATGATCCTGTTAAAAGCATAGCACAGATTGATGTCATTCCTCTGTTCATCTCATTCAGAAGTAAAAGCCAAATGTGATCTTTTCTCTTTAGTTCCCTCTGCTGTCTCTCTGACTTCCACATCTCTGGTTCTTTTACTTTGCAACAGATACATGAGCCTCCTTCTTCAAACACTCTAGGCCTATTCCTAGCTCAGGGCCTTTCTTCACATATCTCCGTATTGTTTGTTCCTTTATTCCTTTTAGATCTTTGACCAAATTTCACCTTCTCAGTGGGAGCTTTCTCCAATTACTTGTTTTAAAATGTGAACTCCTTACACATCCTTTCCTGCCTTTTTTTCCCCCATGGCACTTACCACAACTCTATTATATATCTTACTTACATTACATATTATCTGTCTCTTCCTCACATCTCTCCTGACAATGAAGTAAACTCCATGAGAGCGGGGATGTTTGTTTCATTTACTCTTGTATCCCTAAGTTCCCAGGGCAGTTTTTGGCACATAATAGGCACAATGATTGCCTTCCATTTATTTTCTTACCACTTTTAGATGATGAGTTCAAGATAACTTCCTAGTAGAATCTTCCAATATTTAATAGAATTATATATATTATCAAAGAAAACACGCAGTGAATTATTCATTTCTTGGGGTTGATTTGTGTCCAGTCTGGTATTACTTGGTACAGTAACAATACTTGGAGGAGTTTTAAAAGCTGTAATAGCAGATAGAATACCTGTTATGACCAGAGCCTTGTATCAGGTTCTATGTCAGAAATATATAAAAAAAATAAAAGAATGCCTCAATAGGTGGTTTTTAATCTACAACCTAGATTTAAAGTAAAATTAGAAGTGTTAGTCATAGGGATGCCTGGCTGGCTCAAAGGAGCATGCAACTCTTGATCGTGGGATTGTGAGTTCGAGCCCCACATAAGGGATAGAGGTTACTTAAAAATAAAATAAAAAAAAAAGTATCAGTCATAAAAAAATCTTTTTTTTTAAAAAAAAGATTTTATTTATTCATAAGAGACACACGGGGGGTGGGGGGCAGAGACACAGGCAGAGGGAGAAGCAGGCTCCATGCACGGAGCCTGACGTGGGACTCAATCCCAGGTCTCCAGGATCACACCCCAGGCTGGAGGTGGCGTTAAACCTCTGAGCCACCGGGGCTGTCCCATAAAAAATTCTTATATGTATTTCAGTTTACCAATGGAGAAACTCTTTGGTTTTTGAAGGCAATAAAATATATTGATTAAGGAAAGCTATGGAGCCAGGCTACCTGATGATTAACCCTAGATTGATCCCCTACTGTTTCCTTGGGCTGGTTACTTAAGTTCTTTGTGTCCGTTTCCTATAAAATGAGAATAATACCTGCTTCTCGGGGTTGAGGGTTAAATTATGTAAATATATGGAAAATAATTACAACAATGCCTGACACAGGGTGAATACTTAAAAGTTATTAGCTACCTCTGATGGTGCCAGAACCACCTGTATCATCTTTATTTGGAGATTCCACTTCATTATATTCTAGCTGGAAGAATATTTTATACAATGCATTCATTTTAATTTACTTCTTAACAACCTGGAAGAATGACCAGAGAATTGATAGGAATGTTGAAATTATCAAGCATGTAATTTTCATTTTCTTTTAAGCTTGCATTTATGTCTTAACAGTATTTTCAGCCATTGCCCTTCATTTCATGTCCCCTGCCCTTCCGCCACCCCCTACGTTATCCCTTCCATCTACAAAGAATGTTTATATAACAGTGCAGCTGAAAATGGAAGTGGGGGCACCTTGGTGGCTCAGTTGGTTAAGTGGCTAAGTGTCTGCCTTCAGCTGGGGTCATGATCCCAGGGTCCTGGTGATGAAGTTTTGGAATATAGGTGAGGTCCAGAGCCCACGACCAAGAAAGAATTCTTGAGACATCTTTGGTGCAAACTGGTGGTTTTATTAAAGCACAGGGACAGGACCCCTGGGCAGAAAAAACTGCTGCCTCGGGCCTATGAGGGGTGGCTGATTATATACCTGGGAGTTGGGAAGGTTTTGAGGATAGCTGTACTCTCTAAGGAATTTTGGAAGCAAGGTTTCCAGGACCTTGAGGGGGCTAATTGTTGGGAAAAGGTCACTTATTATCGTCTAATAAAACTTGAGTCATGAGACCCTTCAGATGTGTATTGGTGGGCCATGTGTTTGGAGGATGATTGCCAACATTTATCTTGGGAGCTTAGAGATAAAGGAAATTTCTAAAGGAATTTTTGTATGTTAAAGTAGACTTACAGGCTCCTGGGGGTCAGGCTAAGATTGCCTTTTGCCCTTAGCAAAGTATAAACATTGAGGCAGTTGAGTCTGTAGAGGAATGTCTCTTTGTCTGTTTCAAGGACTTGTCAGTGTGCTTTGTCCCCAGCTAGTCCTCTGTTCCCTCATCACTGGGTTCAAGCCCCTGCATCAGGTCGGGCTCCCCACTCAGTGGGGAGTCTACTTCTCCCTCTGCCCCTCTCCCCTACTTGTGCTATTTCTCTCTCTCTCAAGTAAATAAATAAAATATTTTTTAAAAATGGAAATGAAAATATTGGGCAAAATGATGTTTTTTTTTTTAAGATTTTATTTATTCATGAGAGACAGAGAGAGAGAGAGACAGAGAGAGAGAGAGACAGAGAGAGAGAGAGAGAGAGAGAGAGAGGCAGAGACACAGGCAGAGGGAGAAGCAGGCTCCA
Source organism: Canis lupus baileyi (assembly GCF_048164855.1). Classification (NCBI taxonomy): domain Eukaryota; kingdom Metazoa; phylum Chordata; class Mammalia; order Carnivora; family Canidae; genus Canis; species Canis lupus. The sequence continues at coordinate 33,066,211 of NC_132840.1, forward strand.
TGCAGGGAGCCTGATGTGGGACTCGATCCTGGGACTCCAGGATCACTCCCTGGGCCGAAGGCAGGCGCTAAACTGCTGAGCCACCCAGGGATCCCAAAATGATGGGTTTTTAAACTAATATAATTATATTAGTTATAGTATTATATCCAGTTTCATTCTTCAGGTTCTCTGAGTCTCTATTTTAGTTGTAGCTATTTTGGAAGCCAGAGAACTCTTAGGAACTATTAAGAGCTCTGTTTCATGCATGAAATGTTCTGAAAATATAAATCTTTATTACTCAATATTTATTATGTAACTTTTTTCTTTTTTTAGAAAGAGGTCGTGAGCAAGAGGGGAGAGGCAGAGGGAGAGGGAGAAAGAGAGAGAGAGAGAGAGAGAGAGAGAGAGAGAGAAGAGAGAAAGAATCTTAAGCAGGCTCCATGCCCAATGTGGAGCCTGATGCTGGCTCGCAACCCTGAGATCAGGACCTGAGCTGAAATCAAGAGTCAGCTGCTTAACCAACTGAGCCATTCAGATGCCCCTATTGTGCAAGTTTTAGAAGTGCTTTTATGAATTTGATATTTGAGCTGGGTTTTTATTATTTATCTATTTATTTGACAGAGAAGGTGAGCACAAGCAGGGGAAGTGGCAGACAGGGGGAAAGGGAGAGGGAAAAGTAAGTTCCCCTTGAGCAAGAACCATCATGACCTGAGCTGAAGGTGGTTGTTTAACTGACTGAGCCACCCAGGTACCCCAATGTTTGAACTATTAAGAAATGTTTGCTATAAGAAATTCTTGGCTATATTGAAATTAAAAAAACAAAACATATTATTTGATCCAATGTTTTTGTTTGTTTGTTTGCTTTGTCTTGTTTTTTTTTAGGCTCCATGCCCAGTGTGGAGCCCAAGGGGCTTGATCTCACAAACAAAAGCTCAAGACTTGAGCTGAGATCAAGAATCAGATGCTGGGCAGCCTGGGTGGCTCAGCGGTTTAGCTCCACCTTCAGCCAAGGGATTGATCAAGTCCCACGTCGGGTTCCCTGCATGGAGCCTGCTTCTCCCTCTGCCTGTGTCTCTGCCCACCCCCCAATGTGTGTCTAATGAATAAAATAAATAAAATCTTTAAAAAAAAAAGAATCAGATGCTTAACTGAATCACCCAGGCACCCCTGGTCCAATGTTATTTTTAACCTTTATGAATATTATTTTTCCTTCTCTAGGACGAGGTGGAGAACTGGTTGATAGGGGAGATAATACTTATGGAGGAAAGTGGGTCATAAATCCTAGCGGTGGATTAATTTCAAAGGGACATCCACTGGGAGCTACAGGTAATTCTACAAACAGATTTCCTGATTTTTTGTTATCATATTTCACATAAGTATGAATGGTTTAGCCATTGATTTGGATGAAAGATCGTATTCTCTGAACATGGTAGCCAGTGCTTTAAATGATTGTTTAGTCACAGTATTTTAAAGTTTCTTTTTTTTAATTTTAATTTTAATTTATTTTTTTTAAAGTTTAAGTACAGTGTACTTCAATAATAACTGATGAGAATTTGAATTAGTTGAAACTTGAAATTCAACAGTATATATATATTTTAAAAGTTTGATTACTTTTAAATAGGTATAAGGTTTAACTTAAAATGTTTCAAATAGAGATCTTGCTAGACCTGCTAGATAAGAATAATTCGAAATGGGCACATTATTTGCATATAGTTGTAGATGTCGTTGGTGTTACATGTAGATTTTTTTTCTTGAGAGAACCAGACTAGAAGTTATGAAATAAGAATTTTACTGGGGCTCTACTGCTGACTGGCCATGTGACCGTTTTGATTAATTAATTTGTCAATTAATCACTTTGACTTTTAGTTTCCTTAATTGTAGAATGAAATTGTACAGTTTATAAAATAATTTAGCACTAATATCTGGGATTTATTGTTATGAAGATAGGTGAGCTTTGTATTTTTTTCTTATTGTCAGATATTAATTAAAATTTTGATAAATTATTGCAAATTCCAAATAAAGAAGTTAGAATTAATAGTGTATCCATTACAGGAATTAACTTTGGTTTGTTTCTGTTTATCACTGAAATTTAGTATTGGAGAAAATAGATGTAGATAGATAAAGATCAAAAGATAAGTAGACAGGTATGCATACATAAATAGTTGCAGGATAATGTGCCACCTTGCTATTTATTTTGTCTTATTTGTTCTTTGGGTCTTTTCTCTTTTTCATGCTGTATTTTAATTAATTGGGTATTTTATAGCATTTTATTTTCTCTCTTCTATTGAATTATTTGTTTTTCCTATTTTTTAGTGGTTGCTCTAGGATCTACAACATGCATCTTTAAATTAACCACAGTCTACCTTCAATTAATGTTATGCCATTTCACATATAATACAAGGGGTTTTTACAACAGCATATATCTATACACTTCTAAATATGTAATAAACCCCACTGTATACTGTTGTTATTATTTCTTTAAACAGTCTAATATATTTCAAAGTAATCTGAAAATGAGGGGAATGAGAGTATCATTGGGAGTGATGGAATAACAACATCTGACAAATGCTCTCCTTTATAAAAGTTCTGAGAACACTTGCAGAAATTGTCAAGATCAAGTTTGGAAATTAACCAAAGACAACAATTTGGGGGAACATTTTAAAAAACAAACAGATGACTCTCCATAAGAATACTGAACTTTATGGCATTTTGACTTGTTCTAATACCACTCCCCCTTTCTTCAGCTCCATGGTAGTCTTGAAAAGAGCAGCCTGCAATCATCAGCCTAGCTGGCACTGGAGGAATCATAATGGAGTTGGAGCTCTTTTAAAGCCCCATTCCAAAAAATTGTCCTTATCTGACCTGTCTGGCAGTTGCCTGGTAAAACATTCTTAAAAAGCTTGTCTTTTTATAACCTGACAGAGAACTTGTGCAGTGCAAAGAGTATTTTCTTCAAAGTCATTTGTTAAGAACAGTTAGCAACAACTGGCTTAACCACATAGCTGCCTGAGGTACTGATAACAAATGGCCAAACAACCCAATCAAAAAACTTAAAGAAAAAACTGAATTAGTTTGGTAAAGTCCCTAGGTCAACAACAACAAACTCTGGGAAAGGGGAAGAATGTGATTTCTAGATTTGCCATGTTATATTATATAAAATATTAGTTTTCAACAAAAAACTATGAGACATACAAAGAAACAAGAAAATATGGCCCATACACAGGAGGAGGAAGGCAGTCAATAGAAACTGAAGTAGCTCAAATTATGGATTTACTAGACAGAGACAGTCATCTACTTAAGTGTGTTCAAAGAACTAAAGGAAAACTATATATAAAGAACTAAAGGAAGATATCACAGTATATCACCAGAGAATAGCAATTACTAGGTAGAAATGATAGAAAAGAACCAAATAAATTCTGGTTTTGAGGATTACAGTAAGTGGAATGAAAAATTCACTAGGGGAGCTTAACACCAAATTTAAATAGGCAGAATAAAAAATAAGTGAACTTTAAGGTAGGTCAGTTGAAATTATCCAGGCTAAGGAACAGAAAAAAAAAAAAAAAAGTGAAGAAAAATGGAGAGCCTCAGAGACCTGTGGGACCGCAGCAACTCTAACAATGTATACACAATAATAGCCCCAGAAGGAAAGAAAGGGACAGAGAAGGTATTTGAAGGAATAATGGCTGGTAACTCCCCAAACTTGAGGAAAAAAACATTTATATTCTTGTTCAACAACTTCAAATAGGACTACCTCAAAGGGATTTATGCTTAGACACATCATAGTCAAAGTGTTGGAAGCAAAGACAGAATATTGAAAACAGAGAAGATTCATCCTGTAGAAGCAGTCCTCAGTGAGGCTTAACAGGGGACTTTGTTGTTGTTTTTTAAGATTTTATTTATTTATTTGAGACAGAGAGATACCGAGAGAGAGAGAGAACGTGAGTAGGGGAAGGGGCAGACGGAGAGGGAGAAGCAGACTCCCCACTGATCGGGGAGCCCGATGTGGGGCTTGATCCCAGGACCCTGGGATCATGACCTGAGCTGAAGGCAGACGCTTAGCCATCTGAGCCACCCAGGCATGCCTAGCATCTGATTTCTTTTCAGAAACCGTTGAGGCAGTGTGATGAAAGAAAGCGCTAAGTAAGAATTCTGTGTTCAGTGAAACACCCCCACTTGTTTTTTAAGATTTTATTTATTCATGAGAGACACACATAGAGAGGCAGAGGGAGAAGCAATCTCCTTGTGGGGATCCTGAAATGGGACTCAATCCCAGGACTCCAGGATCACGCCCTGAGCTGAAGGCAGACGCTCAACCGCTGAGCCACCCAGGCGTCCCTGATGCACCCTTTAAAAATGAAGAAGTGAAGATATTCTCAGATAAAAGTTGAGAGAATTTATCACTAGACCTCCCCTATATGAAATACTTTATAAAGTCATTCAGACTGAAATGAAAGAGCACTAGACCGTGAAATAAAGAGCATATGAAGTAAAGAGCATTAATAAATGTAACCAAATTGATAAATATAAGAACAATATAAGTGTAGTCTTTAGTCAGTTTCTCCCCTCCTATCCAATACTATGAAGCAATAATCTGAGTCAATAGGCATACATTGCAGAAAGATATAATTTGTATGACAGTAACAACACAAAGAAGAGTGGAGGGAGCAAAGCTAATGTTTTTGTATACTATTGAAATTAAGTTGGTATTAATCCAAACTAGGTTGCTATAAATTAAGGTATTTTAATCCCTAGAGCAACCACTAAAAAATAACTTTAAAATATATAGTAAAGATATATAGTGAAAAATTATATAGTAAAATGACAAGAATGAAAATGATATTCTAGAAATACCTATGTAACACACAAGAAGGAAATAATAAAGAAAAAGAGGGTTTGAAAAGACAAAATTTTAAGAGGATAAGGGGACAAGCCACAGACAGGGAGAAAATATTTGCCAAAGTTGTAGCTGCTAAAGGACTATTATCTAGAATATATAAAGAGCTCTTAAAAGTAAATAATGAGAAAATGAACAATATGATTAAAAATTGGGCAAAAGACCCAGATACCTCACCAAAGATGATATACAATGGCAAATATGCATATGGAAAGATCTTCGACATTATGTGTCATTAGAGAATTTCAAATTAAAACTACAGGATGCCTCTACATACATATTAGAATGTTCAAAGTCCAAAATGATGACAACACCAAATGTTGGCAAGTTTTTGCAAAATGAAACATGATGAGCACTGACTAATGTGTAGAATTGGTTTTTTTGTTTGTTTTAAAGATTTCGTTTATTATTCATGAGAGCACAGAGAGAGAGAGAGAGAGAGGCAGAGACACAGGCAGAGGGAGAAGCGGGCTCCATGCAGGAGCCTGACGTGGGACTCGATCCCAGGACCCCAGGATCACACCCTCAGCCAAAGGCAGACGCTCAATTGCTGAGTCACCCAGGTGTCCCTAGAATTGTTCAATCACTATAATGTACACCTGAAACTAATGTAACTCTGTATGTTAATTATATTGGATTTAAAAAAAACTTAATCAAAAAGAAATGAATCATCCCCCATCACAAAATTCAGCAGCTGTCCTCATTGACATTCACCCAAATGAGTTGAAAACTTACGTCCACACAAAAACTGCACATGGACGTTTATAGCAGCTTTCTTTTTAACTGACAAAACTTAGAGGCAATCAGAATGTCCCTCAAAAGGTAAATGAATAAATAAATGCTGGTACAGCCAATGTAATATTCATTGCTAAAAATAAAAAAATAATAGTTAATCAAGTGATGAATGGACATGGAAGAACTTTAAGTGCATATTATTTAGGTGAAAGAAGCCAAACTGAAAAGTTTACATGCTATATAATTCCAAATATATGACATTCTAGAAAAGGCAAAACTAGGGAAATATAGAAAGATCATGGGTTAGGGGAGAGGGAGGGAAGAGTAGGTATAGCATAGAGCATTTTTAGGGCATGAGATTGTTCTATATCATCCTACAATGGTGGCCACATGTGGTTATACATTTGTCAAATGTATACAGCAGTAAAAGCCAGGTACCAAGCTCTTCTTTCACTGCAGTGAAGCTACTGTTGTTTTCAAGACTTTTAAACTAACAGAGCCCAAAGTTTCAAGAATGGCAAGTAAAATTTTGCTAGTGGATCATCAGGGATAATAGTGATCCATTTTGTATTCAGGCTGTTGAGAAATAGCACCATCAATTCAGAACATATTCAATATATATATTTTAAAGATTTTGTTTATTCATGAGAGACACACAGAGGCAGAGACACAAGCAGAAGGAGAACAGGCTCCCTGCAAGGGAGCCCAGTGCGGGACTTGATCCCAGGACCTTGGAATCATGACCTGAGCCAAAGGCAGATAGGTCCTCAACCACTGAGCCACCCAGGTGCCCCAGCATGTTCAGTATTTTAGAGGATATGACTCCAGCCCTGCAAAGTATTGCTGGCACAATTATAGAGTCTTCCAAAGGCCTTTACATTATTCAGACCAACTGCTTCAGGGTGATAGAATACATGGTAAGCCCAATGAATGCTGTGAGCAGGTGTTCTTTCTGTATTTCATTCATTGAGGCTGTTAAACGAGCTTCTTAATCAGAGGAAATACTATGTGAAATGCTATGTTGGCAAATCCAGGACAAAGACCAAGAATACAGTCCTAGGGGATATAAAAATTAAAGGTGTAAGTGGGGAAGAGACATTTAAGAATAATGAAGAGACCTGGTCAGTTATCCAAAGGAGGAATGTTTCAAAAGTTAAGTGGTCAGGTCAGAAAAGTTAGATTGATAGAGTGAAAAAAGTCCTTTGGATTTGGCTATTATCAAGGTATTGGCAATACTGGAACAATTTTATTGAAATATTATACATGAAAATACATGGGAATACAGAAAGAAATAGAAGTGGGAAAGTAGCAACAATAGCACAGATTAGGAACAGCGGCTGTGAATGGAAAAGAAGATGCAGGGGATGTACCTCGGTTGCAGGTGTGTGTTTTGTATGAAAGAAGTCTTGGATTTGATCCTACCCTCTTCATTCTTTTCAGTATATAACTTTGTTGTTCCTAGTTTTTGTTGTTTGTTTGATCTGCAAAATGAGAATAAAATGTAGTATCTACCTTACAGGGTTGTTCTGTGGATTAAATGAGGAAATATACATATGTAAAGCATTTAGCAGAATTCCCAAAACAGAGTAGAAAAACAATAATTGCTAGTATCCTCCTCCTATTATTTTTACAAAAAGAAAAGCCAAATGGATCCAGTTAACTGTTTGTAGCTAGTAATAAAATCCATGTTTGTATCACAACATGAAAAATAATTTACAACCATTTTGGGGAAAGAACAATCTTTAATTTATAAGGAAAATAATATTTCTTCCAATATGACAGCCTCAAGGCATCCATTTCTCTATGTAAATTTTGATCCCAGTGCTACACAGACATTATAAAGTGATTTTTCTGCGTTTGGTAAATATACTAAACTGTTTTCTTTAGCCCTCAAAAAAGTTCGTCATACTTCAGTGTTTATTTTTTGCTAATGGGACATAGAAAAATCTGAGTGATAATAAATATTTCTGCACTATTGTTATAGGAATCTGAGTCCCAGCCCTTAAAGGGATAGCACAACATACAGCTCTGTGGAGATACAGCATAGAAACAGAAGTTTGCAAAACACCTGGGGTATATAGGGGGGAGATTTGCCTACAAATCTTAGAGCATGTGCTGGAGGGGCAGGGTTCTTTGGGAGACTTCTCTAAAAACAAAAGAGTTGGCAGGTGCCATTTCCCTCCCTGGCCCTCACCCCCAACCTAGACACATGGACACCTGTGAACTAGTACAGTGCCAACACTCTCCACCTAGCTTGCTAACTGTAGACCTAGTCCTCACAGACCTGCCCCCTCCAACCTAGCTAGCCTCGGTAAGAATTTTACAGGATGACTACAGGTCCCCTTCTGCAGCAGACCAGCACAGACCATGCCGACACTGCATGCCAAACCCCCACATTTTCCTCTGGAACAGCCTTTTCCCATACACCGTTGGCTGTGGCCCATCCAAAGTAGTGCTACCAGCCTGGCAGTGTGCAGGCAGCCCCAAAAGGAGCCAGCACCACTCCAGAGCTACTCTTGCCCTGGGGAAAGGGGAAGATAACCACACACACCAGTCTAACTATAGCCCTAGCAGTGGGCTAGGGGCAGACATCTGGTCACACTGCAGGTCCTGCCCACCCATGTTTCCCAGGAGACAACACAGGGAAAGTGCCCCGCAGTTTGGTGCTACTGCATTTCTGACAAATTTCTTGACTCAACTAAGCCCAAGGTGGCTCAGGACTGACCCACTAACAACACAGGCACCAAACCCTGTCCACAGCAGGCAAAGAGAGTCATTACTGAGGATTGGACCGAAGGCAAAAGCAGCTCAGCTACAACAGTACAATGCATGCAACATACATAAGAGACACCAGATTCTGGTAAATAGGGGACATTGCATTGCAGAGCACAATAAGACCTTTCCTTCATAAGGCCGCTACATTCAAGAGTAGGAGATGTAGCTGACTTTCCTGACACATAGAAACAGACACAGAAAAAAATAAAAAGAAACAGACACAGAGTTAAACTAAATAAGGAGACAGGAATACGTCCCAAATGAAAGAACAAGACAAAAATCACAGCAAGAGACCTAAACAAAACAGAGAAAAGTAATATCCCTGATAGAGATTTAAAAGTAATGGTCGTAAAAATACTCACTGAACTTGAGAAAAGAGTGGAGGACTTCAGTGAGACCTTCAACAGAGATAGATAACATAACAAAGAACCAATCAGAGATAACTCAAAACTGAAATTAAAAATACACTAGATGGAATAAATAGTAGATTGGGGAAGCATAAAAATGGATAAACAATGTGGAGGACAGAATAATGGAAAGCAATCAAGATGAAGAGGAGAGAGAAAAATCAATAATAGTAAAAGAAAATAGGGAACTCAGTGACTCCCAACAAGTGTAATAACATTTGCATTATAGAGATCTCAGAAGAAGAGAGGAAAGGGGACAGAAAATTTATTTGAAGTAGTAATAGCTGAAAACTTCCCCAAGTATGGGGAAGGAAACCAGCAATCTAGATCTAGGAAATACAGAAGGCAATAAAATCAATGCAAGGAGGGATGCACCAAGATACATAGTAATTAAAATGTAAAAAGTAGTGATACAGAGAAAATTTTAAAATCATCAAGAAAAAAGAAAAGTTACATACAAGGGAAACCCCTGAAAACTGTTAGTTGATTTTTTTCAGCAGAAACTTTGCAGGCCAGAAAAGAGTGGCATGATATATTCAAAATGCTGGAAGAAAAAAAAACCTGCAGCCAAGAATATTCTATCTATGAAGGCTATCATTCAGAATAGAAAGAAAGATAAAGAATTTTCCAGACAAACAAAAGTTAAAGGAATTCTTGACCACTAAACCAGCCCTACAAGAAATGTTAAAGAGGACTCTGGGTGGAAAGGAAAGACCATAAGTAGGAATAAGAAAAGTAGGAAGCACAAAAGCAGTAAAAATATCTATAAAAATCAAAGTATTCACAGAATAAAAGAATGTGAAATGTGACACCCTATACCCAAAATGTGAAGGTGGGGAGAAGAGTAAATATTAGCTTCAAACTTAAGTGACCATGAACTTAATAAGACTGCTGTGTGCATAATGTTATATATAAACCTATTGGTAACCACAAATAAAAAACCAGTAATAGATGAGCAAAAATAAAGAGAAAAGAATCCAGGTATATATATCCCTAAGGAAAGCCAGCAAATCATGAGAGAAGAAAGCAAGAGAAGAAAGGAACAGAGAAGAACTACAAAAACAAACATCAAACAAGTAACAAAATGGCACTAAATACATACCTATCAATAATTACCTTATGTAAATGGACTAAACAGTCCACAATCAAAAGACAAGGTGATGGAATGGATATAAAAGCAAGACCCATGTATATGCTGCCTACAAGAGACTCAAATACTAATTTGAAAAGATAAATGCACCCCTATGTTTGTTGTAGCTGTATATACAAGAGCCAGATTATGGAAGCAGCCCAAGAACAGACAGATGGTTATCAGAGTGCAGGGGTGTGTGTGTGGGGGGGGGGAGTAAAATAGGTGAGGGGATTAAGAGTAAATATATATTTTTAGAGATTTATTTATTTGAGGGAAAGAGAGTTCAGGGGGTCAAGAAGGGTAGAGGGAAAGAGAGAGGTTTTTTTTTTTTTTTTTTAAGATTTTATTTATTTATTCATGAGAGATAGAGAGAGAGGCAGAAACATAGGCAGAGGGAGAAGCAGATGCGGGACTCAATCCCAGGACCCAGGGATCATGACCTGAGCCAAAGGCAGACGCTCAACCACTGAGCCACCCAGGTGCCCCAAGGGAGAGAGTCTTTTTTCTTTTTTAGGGGGTCTGGGGGGAGAGTCTTTTAAGAAGACTCCATGCTGAGCGCAAAGCCTGACATAGGGCTTGATTTCACAACCCTGAGATCATGACCTTGAGCCAAAACCAAGATTTGGGCACTGGCTGTGCCACTCAGGTGCCCCAAGAGTAAACTTACCTTGATGAGCCCTGAGTAATGTGTAGGATTACTGAATTACTGTATTGTATACCTCTAACTAATATAACACTATATGTTAACCCTACTGGAATTAAAATTTAGAAAAAGACCAAAAAAAAAAAAAAAAAGAACTGCAGTTTACATTAAAAATAGTGATTTAAATTCTTTTAGACAGCTTCTTCGCTCTCATATGAAACACTTGTTTTCATCAGGAGATGAATGTGGCATTTCAGGTTGCTTTTATCGACATAACTTTTTTCACCCCTGAAGGAACATATTTTTATTATAATTAACTTGTTTGCCATTCTGAGATATTTTTGTTCTGCCATTCACTGAAACACTCAGAAATCATGCTTTGTAGTAACAATATGATTTTTCACATCCATATTCTTTCTTAAAATTGAGATGTGACTTTCATGTAATAAAGTACACCATTTTCACAAAACACAATTGTTTATAGCAGCATTATTTATAATAGCCAAAAAGATGAAAACAACCTAGATGTCTGTCATCAGCTAATAAAGGGATAAACAAAATGTGGTATATTCATACAATGAAATATTCGTAAGCATAAAAGAAATGAAGTACTGATAGATGCTACAACATAGACGAACCTTGACTTCCCTCAGACATCTTCCCCATTCTCTAAACCCTTCTCATTCAATTAGGCTAAGACTAATACAAATTTTTCTTGTATCAATAGTTCGTCATTTGTTATTGCCAAGTAGTATTCCATATACCAGTTTGTTTATCCATTCTCCTATTGATGGATATTTGAGTTCCTTCTTGTTTGAGGCCATTATTAATAAGGATGCTATGAACATTTTTGTACAAACCTATTTATGGACATACCTTTTACATTTCTCTTGGGTTAGTAACTCAGAGTAAAATAGGTCAATCAGAGGGCAGATGTATGTTTAACTGTATAAAAAGCTGCCAAATAGTTCTCCACAGGATTGTCATATGGTTTTTAATATTCTAGCAGGATGACAAATTTAACATTTAACATGTCTTTCTCTTCCTTTCTACCCTTAGTTCTATTCCTTAGAGTCAACCTCTTTTATTAGTTTTTTGGTATTTTCTCCCAAATTGTTATGCTTTTAGAAATGTATATTTCTATGTGTGATTTTTACAATCTTTCTTTTTTGTTGTTATAAAGTATAGTTGACACATAATGTTACATTAGTTTCAAGTGTATCACATAGTGATTGGACAAGTCTATACATTGTGCTATGCTCACCACAAGTGTAGCTACAATCTGTCACCATACAATGCTATTACAGTACCATTGACTATATTCTCCATGCTGTATCTTTTATCCCAATGACTTATTCATTGCATAACTGCCTGTCTCCCATTCTCCTTCACCCGTTTAGCCCATCTCCCCACCCCCTTCCTCTGGCACCATCAGTTTGTTCTCTATATGTATAGGTCTGTTTCTACTTTTTACTTGTTCATTCGTTTTGTTTTTTAGATTCCATACATAAGTGATATCATATGGTATTTGCCTTTCTCTGTGTGACTTATTTCACTTAGCATAATGCCTTCTAGGTATTGTTGTTGTGAGTGGCAAGATATCATCCTGTTTTATGGCCGAGTAATAGTTCATTGTATATATGTATATACCACATCTTCTTTCTCCATTCATCTATGGATAGACACATGTGCGGCTTCCATATCTTGGCTATATACAACCTTTCTATATGTATGTGTTATATGTATGTGTTATATATATGTATATTACCATGTTGTAGATGGCTTTACTTACATCTTAAAAATCTTTTTATATTATCACTTATAGATATTATTTACTTTTTAAATGCCTGCACAGTATTTTCATTATAAGAAATTTACCTAGCCCTACCTAGTAGACATATTTGTGGTGTCGATTTTTCTATTATAAACAATGCTGTGATAAGCATCCTTGGGTCTTTGCATACTTTTGCACGTAGATCAAGATAAATTCAAAACAATGGACTCACTATGTCAAAGATTAGTATATCTTTAAAAATTGGAAGACATTGCCAAATTTTTTCAAAAAAGATAATACAATGTATAGTCTCAACAATAGAGTGTACTTATATTTTTAAAAATAATATAATGTTTTATTCATCAAATTTGTAAAGTTTTTGTTCTTAGATTTTATTTGTTAATTGGAGAGAGAGAGCTTGAGCATAGTGGGGAGGGGCAGAAGGAGAGGAAGCAGCATACTCCCCACTGAACAGGGAGCCTGATGTGGGGCTTGATCCTAGGACCCTGAGATCATGACCTGAGCTGAAGGCAGTTAACTGACTGAGCCACTCAGACACCCCAGGAATACTTCTTTTTAAATCTAATGTCAACATTAGATTCTTTTATCAAATGTAAGAAATTTTGTCAGTCTTGGCAGTTCATCTGCTTCTTAACCCTGGCACTAAAAAGCTAACATAAAACACCTGATATTTTTATTGATTGATTGATGGATGGATTGATTGTTGTTTCTTAACTAGGCTCCACCCCCAGCGTAGATCTCAATGCAGGGCTTGAACTCACAACCCTGAGATCAAGACCTGAGCTGAGATCAAGAGTCTGATGTTCAGCTAACTGAGGCATCCAGGCACCCCACCCTTTCTAATATTTTAGTCAATGCTGTCGGTAACATATTCCTTTTATTATCGATCATTAGGGATAATGGTTAGTGGAGGGGTAGCATTTTGGGAGGAAAACGTACTGATTTTGCTGATTTGATTTGTAGTCTGAATAGGGATAAGGAATTATTGAAGTATAAATGTTTACTTGGTACATATTTAGGATTTGAATATAGTTCAAGTAAATCTGACACATGGCTATTAGCTATAGTCAAGAAAGAATTCAGATTCTTGGAAAATGTATCAGAATGACAGCTCTGAAGTAGTTTAAATATTTTGCCCTGGTTACTTGGATAACAAATTGCAATAGGATTCTAAGAAAATCAGAAAATAGTTAAGTGCTTCCAAAACATACCAACTTATGATGGGGTGGGGACAGTGTGTAGTGTTCTTCTACAAATGGTGTTAGTTTAATTGTAAGATATTGCTACTCTGGTGGGAACTCAGTGTTGGAAAATTAGCTTTAAAATTAAAGCTTCATGATATGGTTTCCAATTTTAACTTTTCCAGATCTGGATGAAAAAATGCTTCTAGTTGCCATAACAGTACCTGTAATAGGAAAAAATAGGGTTTAAGCATTTGAGGTGAATACTTTGTTTATTGTTAGTTCAAAATCATGATTCCTTTTGGATCTTTCTTTCTTTCTTTCTTTCTTTCTTTCTTTCTTTCTTTCTTTCTTTCTTTCTTCCTTCCTTCCTTCCTTCCTTCCTTCCTTCCTTCCTTCCTTCCTTCCTTCCTTTCTTCCTTTCTTCTTTCTTTCTTTCTTTCTTTCTTTCTTTCTTTCTTTCTTTCTTTCTTTCTTTCTTTCTTTCTTTCTTTCTTTCTTTCGATGTACTTATTTCTTTGAGAGAGAGACAGAGCAGTGGGAAGGGCAGAGGAAGAGAGAGTCTTAAACAGGTCCTGCACTCAGCATGGAGCCCAATGTAGGGCTTGATCTCATGATCCTGAGATCATACCTGAGCTGAAACCAAGAGTTGGATGCTTAACTGACTGTGCCACCCAGGTGCCGCCCTTTTAGATTTTTCCAATTAGAAAAATCACATTAAAACTTAGATTTTTAAATTGTTAGTATCCAAATAATAGTATCATATTTTATTTGTTTTTAATGTGCTTTCATAGATATTGCATTAAAGTTTACTGAACACTTGTTTGAAATGAATAAATAAAATTTGACTTTAGCTTATTATTAGCTATCCCTGTTTTTGAAAATGCATATTAATATTTGTGATCTGCTGAAAAGGCATGAAAGTGATTTAAGATAAAGCTTCTTAGAAGGGATTGTTGTTTTGAAGCTGAAAGTTGGTTATTTAGTTTGGCCTTTTGTGCTAATTAAGCCTGGCATTCAGTGCCTTTTCTGTATGGCTTTGACCTAGTTTTAGGTCCTGATCTTCCATTTTTCAGTCCATGAGAGTTCGACAAATGCTTATTGTGTGCCTACTTTATCACTGGGTGATCTAAGTGATTGGTTCTCAAATATGGTGTCTACTGATGTACTGATTCGGAATCTCCTATAGCTTTTAAAAATATATAATACTCCTGCCCTCCCTTGGAAATACTCTGTCCTTTTTCTGGTTGAGCCTAACAACTTGTATGTTTTTAAGTCCTGCCAAGAGCTTCTCCTGCACAGCTGGGTTTGGGATCTAGGGCTAGGATATGCAAGAGAACATTGCCCTCAGGAAGGATACTACAGACAAGTAATGTGATCATGCAAATAATCATTATGCAAGGCACAATGCACAAATTCAGGCAAAATATAAACTAGAACTATGAGGAGAAGAAAACGGGAAAGAAAAGTAGCAGGATAAAGATTTACTAATTGCCTA
Source organism: Canis lupus baileyi (assembly GCF_048164855.1). Taxonomy (NCBI): domain Eukaryota; kingdom Metazoa; phylum Chordata; class Mammalia; order Carnivora; family Canidae; genus Canis; species Canis lupus. The sequence continues at coordinate 33,081,250 of NC_132840.1, forward strand.
CCACAGGCCAGGTTTTGTGCTAACATTTATATCTAGCTGGGTGTTTGGGTGAAACCAAAATGTTGAAATGTTTAAGTTAAAATGAACTGTTTGCTTTTCCCAGGTATCTTTAATTCCTCACCTCTGCAAACTCTTATCTTTGATGTTTTCTGAATAACAACAACAGCAAACATTTACATGGTGCAAAGTGCTGGGCACTCACTGTTCTAAGTATTCTTCATTCAATTCTCATGTCTGATTTTGTATTTTATAAAAGTGGAAAATAAAAGCACAGAGTAACTTGCCCAAAGTCACCAAACTAGTGGCAAAGTTAGGATTCAGACCCAGACAGTGTATTTCTAGAGTCCAAGCTCTTAACCACTATACTGACTAATGCTTTTTCCTCTGGAGAAATGCCCATCTTCAAGGTCCGTCTCAAGTGTTACTTGCCTTATGATGCTTTCCCTAATTTCTTTATCCTTTCCATAGATTGAATTAATCTTTCTCTTTTTTGAACTCATTATACTTTCTCAGTGCTTCTTTTTTGACATTTGTACTTATAGTACAAATGTCATTTGTATAGTACAAATGACATTTGTGGCTTTTAAAAAAAATCTCCCCATTTGACTGAGCCTATAAAGGCATAATCTGTATTTCCTTCGTCTCTGTACCCTAAACAGTGCTCAGTACAAGAGTTTGCAAATGTAAAGGGGATGGTTGAATAAATTATAGTTCCTTTAACATCTGAAAGGTGGCATGGAGTAGAGAGGATAAACTTGTCTAGTGTGGGAAGAATTGGGAAAAATTCATGGGAAGCTAGATTTGGGGCTGATGTAGGAAATTACTGTCTCACATAGCTTCCCAAAAGTGGAATTGGTTGTTTCCTGAGAGCATGTATTTCCTTGCCCAGAGGCTGTGTATGAAAAATACAAGTTACCAATTTGATGTGAATGTTGTAAGGGGAACTGCCTATTTGTTAGGGCCTGAGATTTGATGAGATCTTAGATCCTTTCTAATTTGAAAATGTTCTGATCCTACAATGTGATATAATTATTTGTCCTACTGAATTCACATTGTTCTTGATATATTTAATGGTACACATTATTCTATCGTGATTTTTGTTTACATGTTTTAATACTTTTGTAGGTATTATAAACATAGGTTTTAAAGATTTGGATGAAAGTGGAAAGAGAGTAAATTAAATTTGAGGCAGGAGACCAGACCTAGCATACTCAAATTATGGCTTTCCTCTTCTACTCTGTAAGAGGTCACCAAAAGAAATACATCCTAGGATGATGACTGGCAAGACCTAAATCTAATACTGACTCTAAAATGTCAGTAAGTCAGTAAGGCCTAAGTAGCTTTTTATCAAAGCATCTATTTTAGCCTTTTATCATGTTCTACAGGCTACGTAGCCTTATTCCCATTGTTAAGAACTTTGCATTTTTGCCATTGTGATGTGAGGAAAGTTAAGTTTTATCATTAGAGTCTAATGAATACTCTCCAGTGCAAGGGGAAATGAAACCCAAGTGAAGAGTGTTTACTCTTGATACCTGTTGGCAGGTAGAGATAACTAGGAGCAGGCTCTGACTTTTATTGCTCTTGCCAAGTAAAAGGAAGGGAAAGGAAAATTGTGCCTATATATCTCATATTTTATTTTATTATTTTAATGGCTTTATTGAGGTAAAATCAACTTATAATCAACTGATTTTAAAGTGTAAAATTTAAGTTCTGATATATATATGTATTTATCTGTGAAACTATCACCACAGTCAAGATAGTGAACATATCCATGAACCAAAAGTTTCTTCTTATATACTTTTGTGTAATCACTCATTACTCCCCACTTCTTATCGCAAAGCATTTCATTCTTTTTAATGACCGACTAATATTTCTGTGTGTGTGTGTGTGTGTGTGTGTGTGTGTGTGTACCACATCTTCTTTATCCATTTATCAGTCAATGGCCACTTGATCTCTTTCCATAGTTTGAGAAACTGTCAAACTGACTTCCAGAGTGGTCAAACCACTTTACGTTACCACTAGCCATGAATGAGAGTTCTTGTTCCTCCACATTCTCATCAGACTTGGTATGGTCAGTCTTTAATTTTAGTCATTCTAACCAGTGTGTAGTGGCATCTCCTTGTGGTTTTAATTTACATTTTCCTAATGACTAATGATGTTGAGCATTTTTTCAAGTGCTTATTTGCCATTTGTATATCTTCTTCTTAAGAGTCTATTCAAACCTTTTGCACATTTTGGGACACAATTGATTGTTTTGTTTTGTTTTAAGGATTTTATTTATTTATTTGAGAGAGAGAGAGAGAGAGAAAGAGGGAGCAAAAAGCAGAGGGGAGGGACAGAGGGAGAAGCAGGGAGCCTGATGCAGGGCTTGATCCCAGGACGCTTAACTGACTGAGCCACCCAGGCACCCCTGGTTATTTTTTATTGAGTTTTGAGAGTTTTTGATATATTATGTGTCTAAATTTTTTTTATCAGATACATGCTTTGCAAAAGTTTTCTCCCAGTCTGTGACTTCCTTTTCATCCTCTTAGTAGTGTCTTTTGAAGAGCAGAAATTTTTAATTTTTATTAACTCCCACTTATCTATCTGTACTTTCATGGATTTAATTCTGGTTTTGTATCTAAGCAATCTCTAATCCAGGGTCACCAAGACCTTTTCCTCTGTTTTCTCCTAGATATTTTATATGTTAGGTTTTATATTGAGATCTGTAATTAATTTTGAATTAATTTTTGTGTATGGCACAAAGTATGAGGCCAAGTCCATTTTTTACTTAATGTATTTCCAGTTATAGTGCCATTTATTAGAAAAGTTATATTTTCTCCATAGCATTGCCTTTGTCAAAAATCAATTGTTCATAAATATGTGGGCATTATTTCTGGACTCTCTTTTCTGTTCACTAATCTATTTTCTGTCTTTAATACTATACTGCTTTGATTGCTGTAGCTTTATAATAATTCTTGAAATTAGGTAGCCTTAGCTCTCAACTTTATTCTTCTTTGGCTATCCTAGCTCCTTTGCATTTCCATAGAAATTTTAGAATCAGCTTGTTGATTTCCATTTAAAGAAAATCATCCTTGAATTTGGGGGGAATTATGTTAAATGTATAGATTTATTTAAGGGGAATTGACATCCAAGTAATAGTGAGTTTTCTGACTCTTAAACTATTTATCTTCATTTATTTAGGTCTTCTTTAGCTTTTCTCAGGAATGTATTATAGTTTTTACTATATAGATCTTATGCATGTTTTGTCAGATTTATCCCTAAGTATTTCATATTTCTGATGTTACTGTAAATGATATTTTTCAGTTTCAATTTTCTATTGCTAGTATGTAGAAATACAACCAATTTTTGTATGTTCATCTCCTAACCTTGCTAAAACTACTTTTTAAATTTATTAACCGTAAAAAAACTCCATCAGGTTTTCTATATAGACAATCATATCATTTGTGAATAAAGACAGTTTTGTGTTTAAATCTTTATCATTATGAGATGGCCTTTTTTCCCTGGCAAGTCTTTGCTCTGAAATCTGCTTTAGCTGATTGAATATAGTTGCTTCAGTTTTCACATTTTAAGTAATGTTAATGTGGTGTATCTTTTTCCATCCTTTTACTTTTAACCTATTTGTGACTTTAAAGTGCATTAACATTGGGGCACCTACATAGCTCATTTGTTTAAGTGGCTGACTCAAGATTTTGGCTCAGGTCATGATCTCAGGGTCCTAGGACCAAGTCCCATGTTGGGCTCTGTGCTCAGTGGGGAGTTTGCTTCAGGATTCTCTCTTTCCCTCTGCCCCTCCCCCTGCTTGCTTGCTCTCTTGTTCTCTCTCTAAAATAGATAATCTTTAAAAACATAAAATGCATTAGCATCATTTAATTTAGTCTTGCTCCCCCCCATTCTTAGAATCTCTGCCTTTAATTGGGTGTTTAGATTATTTACATTTGATGTGATTATTAATATGCTTAGTTTGAGTTTGTCTTGTTATTTGTGTTCTCTCTGTCACTGCTATTCGTTACTCCCTTTTGCCTATTTTTTTTTTCAGCCTTCTTTTGGATTACTTTTTTTTTTTTTTTTTTGGATTACTTTTTACTCCATTTTATTTTTATCTTATTTGAAGAGATTTAAATAATAAAAAAAGACCTTATTCATTTACCCATATAGTTACTACTTCCAGTGCTCTTCATTCCTTCGTGTAGATCTTTTTTTCTATCTACTATCATTTTCCTTCTGCCTAATGGACTTCCTTTTTAACATTTCTGTGGTGTGGATGTTGCAGTATGGTAGTGAAATCTTTCAGCTTTGTGTGTTTAAAAATGTTTTTATATAGGGGGATCCCTGGGTGGCTCAGTGGTTTGGCGCCTGCCTTTGGCTCAGGGTATAATCCTGGGGTCCTGGGATTGATTCCCACATCGGGCTCCCTGCATGGAGCCTGCTTCTCCCTCTGCCTGTGTCTCTGCCTCTCTCTCTGTGTCTCTCATGAATAAATAAATAAAATCTTAAAAAAAAAATAAAAATGTTTTTATGTTACTTTTGGTTTTGAAATATATTTTGTATTTGATAGCATTCTGGGTTGGTAACTTTTAGAGGGAAAAACTGCTCTTCCATAAATATGCACTCTTTGGTGCATGCTGAGTCTAGTAAAGTTTTTTGCTTTTGAAGTTCAGCAACGCTTTTCTTTCTCAAAAAGCCAGGATCTGATAATAGAAAACCATGCCTTTTTTTATGTTGTTTATTTTAAGGCTTTTAGATGTCTAATGTAAACTAAAACTGAATTATGACTTTTTTGTACTTGGCTGTCTTAATGGTATAAAGAAGAGTGATGGGGTCAAGGAAGCAGGAAAAGAAAAAGACCTCAGATAGTATCTCAACATGTTTTTCCCTAGTCTTTCCATTCTGAGGTTTTCCATTGCACTTAGTACTTATCTTTATTAGCACTTTATATTACATTGTCAATTCTTTATATATTTAATAGTGGACTGCTTGGTTTATATTTGAGTTGTTTGTTTTCAGTAGCAACCAGACTATATGTAGTGAAGTCCTAGGCTAATGCTTTCATAACTGCTATGCCTTCTTGCTAAGTGGATTTCTGAGGTCAACTTTTGACTTCCACCTTCACAGGTCCAGATTCTAGAAATTCAAGAAATCCCATTTATTATGAAAGTAGACAACTGGAAACCTCAAATAATCAGTATGCTTTCGTACACTCATCTTTTGTCAAAAGCAAATAAATAACAAGACCTTCTTCTTCTCCTCCTGCTCTCTCTCATTCTGCCTGCCTCCTTACCTGCCACTCCCCATTATGATAATGCTACCCCCATAGTAGGCTGTATCGTAAATGCTTGCATCTTTATATTGCAAGACTATGAGCTTCATAAGGGAAAAAAAGTTGCCTACTTTGTTTATTGCTGGATCTCCTGAGCCTTGAGGAGTGTCTGGAACATATTAGGCCATAAAATATTTGTTAGATGGATGGTTAGATTAATATTGGTTCTTTGCATGTTTTACTAAGATTATATGTCAGTTTTTTTGTGTATATATATATAAATAATATATACGATTGTTTTCCTAAATTGTTTAACATTTTCCTAAATTTTTCCTAAATTGTTAAACATTTTATAAGTGTTTTAAATAGGAACATAGTGCTTTGTTATATGGATGGATAGTTCATAATTTATATAACCATTCTAGATTATCTACTTTTTCACTGTTAAAATATGATGAAGATAGCCTTTTCTGTAAAACTTTGCCTATGCTTATTTCTGTAGAATGGTTTTCAAGGCTCTTAATTTTGTACATTGCTTTCCAAAAAGGTTGCACTGATTTGAACTTTCGCCAGTACTGTATGGAAGTGACTGTCTTGGTTGTCTCCCCAGCATTGATTAGTCCTATTTTAAACATTCTTACCTAAAACAAAACAAACAAAAAAGCATCCTTACCAATTTGGTTAAAAAATGGCATTTTTCTGTTTAACCAAAGTAAGGTTGAGTATTTTCTCAAATATTACGAACTATGTATATTTATTATTTTGTGAAGAAAACTAGCTGTACTTTTCTGCCCATGTGTATATAAGATGCGTGTGAATACTTTTTGCCTTTCAGATATTCATTAAATGGTTGAGCTTTCTATAGGGCAGATTTCTAGTAAAATTAATTACCCCAAAGTTTCACATTGATCTTCTTCATTAATATTCAGAATGTTCACAATTCAAAAAATCATTATAGGTTGTAGAGTTACCTATTATAAAACAGTGCTTAAGATATATATTCTGTAAATACACAGTTACTGCTTGGAAATAAGTTGCAGTTAAATTTCTTGAGGAGGTTTGGGTCTGTTAAATAGCAAAAATTCAACTGACTAAATTTTAAAGACCTAATTGGCTTTAATAAATGTTTCATGAATTGGGCATGAATCCCATCTAGCAAATAGGGGGGGCTCTGAAGGGTTGTACAAAATGGAAGGTTTTTACAGGAGAGTGAGGCAAAAAGTTCTTAGCAAAAGGATTGTTCCAGCCAGAGTGCTTTCCCTTAGGTGGAAAAGCAAAGGGTCTTATCATGCAGGCTACCTCATCTTTGGGAGATGCAGAGGGCCCAGGTGGCAGACTCCGTGGCACTGATCAAAAAATTCCTGACTAGTTAAGACTGCATTTCTGGGGGAGGTTGAAACTACAATTAGATGAGGACTTAAGCCTTGGTTTGTGAACTCAGTCTAAATGACAGCATTTTGGACCTGTGGTTTTCCTTGGAAATTGTCACGGGTAACTCAGGAATCAGAAAATGTGATTGGGGGCAGAAAATGGTTCAGTGGTTTAGCGCTGCCTTCAGCCCAGGGCGTGGTCCTGGGGTCCTGGGATCGAGTCCCACGTCGGGCTCCTTGCGTGGAGCCTGCCTGTGTCTCTGACTCTCTCTCTCTCTCAGGAATAAATAAAATCTTAAAAAAAAAAAAAAAGAACACGTGATTGGGTATGTAGATGGAAGAACATACATTGTAGGTAGACCTGTAGAGCTCTGCCTCCAGGATGGAAATCAGTCTATCCTGTTAGAATCTTCTTAACTCGGGTATCCTTGAATAGTTGGTCTGGTAGAAAGACAAATGTAAATCAGGAGACAGGGGTTCTATAAATGTCAGTTCTAGAGGAGCCTACTTTGTAACCATTCACAGTTTACTTAATTTTCCAGGATGACGCCCTGGGCCCAGGGCAGGTGCTCCACCTCTGAGCCCCCCCCCCCCCCCCCCAACAGGTTGGATTTTTAAAGAGTGCAGGAAATTTCTTAAGCCTGAAGAATATTGTCTAAGTACAGATTTAGGAGGGGGGAAAAAAACCGACCCTACAAAACTGGCCGCCGATACTGTCGTGGCTTTTAAGCGAAGTTCTTATTTATGCGAATATTCTCTGGGCCTGCTACTCACGAGCCCGATCCCGCGTAGGCTCCGGTCCGGGTCCGGCGGGAGGAGCGGGCGGGGCCGCGTGCCGGCGCCGCGGAGCCTGACTGCTCGGTGCTCGACTTGTCAGGTCTGGCTCAGTGCGCCGAGCTCTGCTGGCAGCTGAGAGGGGAAGCCGGAAAGAGGCAAGTTCCCGGTGCAAAGGTTGCTCTGCAGCACAATCTAGGCATTGGAGGAGCCGTGGTTGTGACGCTCTACAAGATGGGCTTTCCTGAAGCTGCCAGGTAAGTGGCTCTCTGGGTGTCGCCTGCTAACGAGCCTTGATTTTTTTCGTAGCCGATGATGTTGCACAAGTGCAAAGTCCGTATTTTATCGTCCAGAACTCAATAAATACCACATGGCTCTGCTTTGGTGGTCCGGTCCGGCTTTAAGGTCTTTGAACTGGCAATTAGCAGCTTTTAGACTTAACCAGCCTTGGGAAAATTTTGTACACAAAGGAGGCAGTACCGGTGCGCCCGGGTGGCTCGGTGGGCTAAGGGAGGGACTCTTGATCTGAGCTCAAGTCTTGCTCTCCGCGTGGTGAGTTCAAGCCCTCCACTGGGCTCCATGCTGGGTGTGCAGACTACTTAAAACAAAACAAAACAACAGACCCCCCAAAACCCCAGCACAGTCAAAAGAGAGTGCTGACCTAAAAATACTCGTCTTGGACCTGACAACCAGAGTGATTCACTTTTTACGATTCCCTTCTCAGAATTGCTTTCTCCCTGCATAGCCTCCCAGGTTTCTGAGATTGTTTGGAGAAAGTTATTAAATACGCTGATTGGATCTCTGCACGTGTATGACTCTGAATGCAGCTAAGGCCTCACTGCTGCTAGAAGCCTTTTCTTGGGCTCTTGCTGGTTCTCTTCCTGTCCTTATCAAATGCCCGTGCACCTCCACTCCGCCAGCGCTTTCTGGTCCAGGCCTTCAGGACCCCCAGCTTCCTCGCTCCCGTCTCTTTAGTGCTCATTCATCCTTCCCACAGGCAAAAAGTCCCTCTTCCTTCCCAAGGCCTAGCTGACCTCCTTGGATGCTTTTGTTTCCAACTATGTTCTGTAACTTCGTTCCAAATATTAACTATACCTTCTCCCTTTTGAGTCTTTTCCCTTTGCTTTTCTACTGACTTCTTTCCTCTGTTAGCAAACATGGTCAGGTCTTACATATGATAACAATTATTTTTTTATTGCCTTATTTCCTTTTGCCATGAGCCTTTTATACTGGGCCACTTTTTTTCCTCCCCCACGCTGAAGTATCTATCTTAATGTCTATTTTTTTTTTTACCTCACCACTGAGATCAGGTAAGGCTACCGGTGATTATGAAATGTTCTTGTCTTTGTTTTCTTTTCTTGTTTAACTTTAACCCTGCGGTAGCTGTCAACACTAACTAGCTCTCTTTTTCTTTTTCTCCTGGAAATTCTTGGTAATTATTTATTTTTCACACTTCCGGTTCCACAAAGGGTATGTGACACACTTCTTTTCAGAATCCGTTATATTCTTATGTTTTACAAGCTCATAAGTCTCTTCTCTCTGTGCTTTCACTTTTTTTTCTCTTCCTGGAATATCATTTCTGTTGTGAGTTCTATCATTGAAGGCCCATCTCCAGTACCATCTTCCTTAAATATCCACAGCACTCTGTTCCTTTGGACCCATATTCAGTTTGGGCTTAGTTGTAGTATATCCACACTTTTATTCCCCTTATTATATGAAATCCTTGAGGTCTAAGACTGTTGTGACTTCTTTCAACCCCTGTAGGGCTCTCTGTCATAAAGAGTGAATGTTTCTTGAATTGAATCAAATAAAAAGGTGATAAGATGTTGAATTTTCGAATTTTCCTCCTAAAGATGATCATCAGTCTGTACTGTCTTCTAGAATTCCATCTAGTTCATATTTGGAGTTGAAAACACTCGGTAAAAGCCAAACTATAAAGAGCTAACTGCAGTATTAGAATAGTATCTAATTGGCTCAGATTAGAAGTTTATGAATCGGCGGCAACAAATTCTATTTTAAACATGGGAGTCTCATAGTTTTTTAATTTCAGGAGACTAAAAAATTGGGAGATTGAGTTGTTCAAAATAACTACAGTGTTATTTGTAGGAAGGCAGAAGTATGAAAAAAAATCCAGATGATATACAGGTTTCCCCTGCTGTCCAAAAGTAGAGCGTTCCTGTGAAATTTTTCTTAAGCCAAAATGGTGTGAAGGAAAGAAGTTATACCATTAACCTATATGGAAAAATTCTTGAGTGTTTCCCAGACCCCAGAATGACCTCTTTTATGCTTTTCTGTTAGGACACATCTTGCTAACGGATGCACAGAATAAATTGAGAAAAAGCACAGATGCTCACAGCCACAGCTGTGGCTCCTGCTTAGTGTAGTTCTTGGGGAGAGAACATGGGGGAGGTGACACTCTCCATGTACACACTGCCTCTAAAATGGCTTGCTACAAAACAAACGTTAAATGCTATTACCTCTTTTTAACTTTTTTTTTTCCTTTTTTTTTTTTTTTAAACCAAAATCCTCTTTGGATTTCTTTTGGTTAGCAAAAACAGGTACTAATATAGGCCTGTCATAGAAGCAAAGTAACATGAACTTTTGAAAAGCAGGGATACCTGTATACATGACTAATAAGAATTAATGACTAATAAGAAAATATTGAAGGTAGTATTGATAGTTTTATGATATAACATAACTCACTATAAAGGCCAAAGCTGGGAAAACGGTTCTTGAGTCTAATGGTACAAATACAGTTTTAAACAAGATCATTTTAAGGTATTCTTTTAGGGTTCCCAGACCCAGTTCCAACGTGGAGAATAGGAGTTCCCACTACCTGTCCGCAAACACCAGGCAATTTTCAGACACCAGTAGGTCTGGATTCAACTCAATTCTGACACTATCTACCCAGAGATAGCATCAGATTGCAAAGTTTAAGGGTTCAGTCCCACAAGACTGGCCCCCACCCACCACTTCAGATGTGTCACAAACTTCAGTTTGTTACCTGGGCCTCTGACCAAGAGGCTACAGGTTGGAGTTTCCAAAGGCCTCCTCCTTATGTTTGATTAATTTGCTAGAGTGGCTCATAGAACTCTGAAAAACCCTTACTTCTGTTTTACCAGTTTATTAAAGGACATGATAAAGAGTACGAATCAATAATAAGATGAAGAGATATATGGGGCAAGGTCCCATACAAAGGAGTTTGGGGCCTGGCTTAATGGTATGAGGAAGGGTTCTGGTTTCCTGATTGTGGAAGCTCTCTGAAAAGGACCAAAAATCTGTCGTCTTGGGTTTTTATGGAGGCTGCAGTACATAATCATGATTGACCAAGCCATTGGCCATTGATTCATCAACCTCCAGCTCCTTTCCTCTCACTGGTAGTGATGTGTGGTAGGGTGCATAAGTCACTTTCATTAATACCAAGTCATTCACTTCACCTTTATGGCTTTGAAGCATTTTCAGGAACTGTGGATGAAGACCAGATATATCTGAGAAGTATATTTTAGTCATCTGAATGACCAAATATTTCTTATAAATCATTTTATTGCAGGTAATATCAATCATTATATTGCACATGATCTGATTTACTTAGTTCCTTATTTAGCTAACTTTGATGGAGCAACTGCTACATGCTTAGACCCCCAAGAATGGCCCTCTGTGTATGTGGGGAAGGCAGACGTAAGTTTTTCAAAATGCTGTTGAAGCCCAGAGGAAGAAATTATTATGGAGAAGGTAAATTTAAACCAGATGACTAGGATTGCCCAGCAGAAACTTAGAGGAAGGGTATTCCGGGCATGTACATAGATAGTTACAAAGATTTGAAATACCGGATTTGATGAGTGGTTGTACTGTGTGGGTACAGAGTAGATTATGTGTGTGCCTTGGTAGATGGGCAGAGTCAATAGTGTGCTGGTGACAGGAGGTACAGTTGTAACCAGATTGGATTATGGTTTTGAAACCTTAAATCCTCTACTCAGGAATTTGGAACTGAGCCCACAGAATGAGTGTTATCAAAAGATCATGTGGTTATATTGCCCTTTAAGCAGATCAGTCTGGCATTACTTTGATTTGAATGGTGCAGAGACCAGAGGCCAGCAGTCCTTAGGGGAGGCAGTTGTAGCAGTGTGTGTGGATAAGAAATGTTCAGTGCTGCAATAGGAACAGAAAAATAAGAAGGAGAGGTCATATTTAAGAGCTGTGACCAATTGCATTTAATTTATAGTTAAACTTTTATTTACCTTCACTTAGATCAATTTTGAACAGTTTTTCTTTTTTCTGTTACTACTTTCTGGTTTTGAGCTTTATCTTGGATAAATTGAGGCCTGCTATCTTCATCTGTTCAAGTTGCTATAACAAAATTTGTCCTTGGCCCCCAAATTCGTATCTTTCTCATGCCATCAACTCAAAATGTCTCTGTTTCTCTCTTCTGTGTACTCTTTAATTCACTGTACTCTGACTTCTACCTTCCCCAACTTCTTCAGATTGTTTTTGTCGAAGTTCCCTGTACTCTCCATGGTGCCAGATACAGTGGGTGTTTGATCTTTGGCAGTAATTGGCATAGTTTAATGCTCCCTCCCAGATTCTATCTCCCTTCTCAGCTTCAGCAACACCATGTTCTTCTGGTTTTTCCTTTTGTTTTTTTTTTAAAGACCCAGGTCCTAGTTTCTTCTTTGTTCTTTTTTTTTTTTTTTTTTAATTTTTTAAATTTATTTATGATAGTCACAGAGAGAGAGAGAGCAGAGACACAGGCAGAGGGAGAAGCAGGCTCCATGCACCGGGAGCCCGACGTGGGATTCGATCCCGGGTCTCCAGGATCGCGCCCTGGGCCAAAGGCAGGCGCCAAACCGCTGCGCCACCCAGGGATCCCTGGTTTTTCCTTTTGTTTGCTTTTTTTGTTTTTTTTTTTTGTTTGTTTTTTAATTTTTATTTATTATGATAGTCACACACAGAGAGAGAGGCAGAGACATAGGCAGAGGGAGAAGCAGGCTCCATGCACCGGGAGCCCGACGTGGATTCGATCCCGGGTCTCCAGGATCGCGCCCTGAGCCAAAGGCAGGCGCTAAACCGCTGCGCCACCCAGGGATCCCTGGTTTTTCCTTTTGTATCATTGGCTGCTGCTTCCTCTTTATTTTTTTTTTATGTTAATTATTTTTTTTTAATTTATTTTTTATTGGTGTTCAATTTACTAACATACAGAATAACCCCCAGTGCCCGTCACCCATTCACTCCCACCCCCCGCCCTCCTCCCCTTCTACCACCCCTAGTTCGTGCTTCCTCTTTAAATAATGGAGTACCATATGGTGTTGTCCTGGGCTCTCTTCTTTTTCTGTAATTCTCTCCAGGCAAGTTTATCATTTCCCATGGATTTAAATACTTTCATTATGTTGATGGTCACCCTTATTTTATATTCATCCTCAATCTCTCCTCTGAGCTCCAGACTCATACCCAACTGCCTTCTTGTTTCACAAACATTTCATACCTCCTGTGCCTCAAATGGAACTTTGATCCCCTCCCACTACATTCTTCCTTTTATCACTATATGGCACTGCCATCCCCTCAGTTATATAGGAAAACTGAATCATCCTTGCCCTTCCCCCTACTGTGAGATCCCCCTCATTTCCCAGTAGTAAAGCCTATGGATTCTGTCTCTAAAATATACACTTTTTCCTCTCCATTTCCACTGGCAGACTGTCCCCACTGTAGTCCAAACCACCATCACTTCTTATTGGGACTATTCCAGTAGCCTTACTATTCTCCCTGCCTCTGTTCTCACACACACACCCTCCCCAGTTCATTCTGCACACTGTTGTAAGAGTAATCACAAAACAAACTACGGTTGACCCTTTTTTTTTTTTTTTTTTTTTTATTTATTTATGATAGTCATCAGAGAGAGAGAGAGAGAGGCAAAGACACAGGCAGAGGGAGAAGCAGGCTCCATGCACCGGGAGCCCGATGTGGGATTCGATCCCAGGTCTCCAGGATCGCGCCCTGGGCCAAAGGCAGGCGCCAAACCGCTGCGCCACCCAGGGATCCCCCGGTTGACCCTTGAACAATGAAGAAGTTAGGGGTGCTGGCCCCCTGTACAGTTGAAAATTCCCCAAAGCTTTTGATTCTCTAAAAAGTTAATAACTACTAAGAGCCTACTGATGGTTGGAAGCCCTACCGATAACATAAAAGGTCCGTTAACACATATTTTGTATAAGTACTATATACTGTATTCTTTTATATATATATATATATGTACATATATATATATACTGTATTCTTACAATAAAGTGAGCTAGAGGAAAGAAGGTGATATGAAGAAAACCATAAGGAAGAGAAAATACATTTACAGTACTGTACTGTATTTATGGGAAAAACCCACATGTAAGTGGATCCATGCAGTTCATACCCGTGTTGTTCAAGAGTCAACTGCATCTCACTTCCCTGCTTAATCATTTCAGTAGCTTCCCAAATTCCCTACTTTAGCCTTTATGATCTGACCCCTGCCCAGTTTTTCAGTTTCATTTTCATTATCACTCTCCCCCCACTTGTGTTGTAGTGACTGCTTTTGTTGTTCTTTAAACATACCAAGCTCCTTTCTCAGGATCTTTGCAGTTTCCTCTTTGAATGGCTAGCTCCTTTTCTTCTTTTAATAAGATCTTAGCTTAAATTCAGCTGCTCTGAGATGTCATTCCTGACTGTTCTACCTAAAGTAGGTTCTTCCTATTACTTTAAATTATTTTATCTATTTACTCCTTTTTCTACTCCCACTAGAAGAATATAAACTCAGTGAGAACAGGGCCTAGGTCGGACTTGTCCACCCTTATACTCCTACTACCTTGAACAATGCTTGCCATGTCAAAGGAATTATCTAACATCCTCCTCTTCCTCAGACTCCTCCAGTTTCTGTCTGTATCTAATACTTGAAGCTCTGGAGCCTATTCTAGTCATGCTATCCCTTTTTACCATGGGCCAGGGGCTCTGCTAGGTACCCTCCTCCCACCCCGGGATTCTGTTTAGTTATGTAAAGTCATTGGCCCTCTCCACTTTCTTTCCTACCTCCCCACCAGAGGTTCACAGAGGTCAAGTAATTTACTCAGAATCATATAGCTAGTATGTGAAGAAACCCTTGAGATTCAAACCCAGGCCTTTGTAGCTCTAAAGACTATGTTCCTTCTGCTACATCAGGTCATTCATCTATAATTGTTCCCTAACTATCAAACAACCAATAGGCAGACAGTTGTTAAATTCATATCTGTGTCACAGGTAAAATACAAATCTTGAGCCCAATCTCTGCTTATCTAATCACCATCAGTTCTTGCCTGGACTATTGCAGTAGTCTCTTTGCTTCCCTATTTTGCAGCTTTATAGTTTTCCACCTGGCACCCAGATTTGTTTTTTTAAAACATGTAAATTGGATCTTGCTACTCTGTAGCTTATACCATACAGTTCTTCTTATTATACTTAAAATCCAAACTCCTAATAATAATAATAATAACAACAACAACAACCTAACTTTATTATCTTGCTCTGTGTGTTTCTGTGACCTTAGATCCTTCTACGTCTCTGCTCTGCTCCAGTCATACTGGCCTTCTTATAGTTCTTTTAACTGCCAAACTAGTTTTTTCCTTAAGTTTTTTATGCTGGAAGTTTAGTACTGGCTTCCCCACCTAAATCTTTATATGGCTAGCTCATTTATATAATTTAAAAGCTAATATCACCTCCTCAGAGAAGCCTATCTGACCAGGCTATCTAAAATAGAACACTGTAGGGGAAGGGAGAGAAAAATAAAATAAGATGAAATCAGAGAGGGAAACAAACCATAAGAGACTCTAAACTATAAGAAACAAACAGGGTTGCTGAAGGGGAAGTGCATGGGGGGATGGAGTAACTGGGTGATGGGCATTAAGGAGGGCACATTATGTAATGAGCACTGGGTGTTATATGCACCTGAGGAATCACTGAACTCTACCTCTGAAACTAATAATACACTATATGTTAATTCCTTGAATTTAAATAAAGTAAAATTTAAAAAATAAAAATAAAATACCCAACAGACACATATTCTTTCTCTATATCCTCTTAACCTGCCTTATTTTCTTCATAGTTTTTTTTTTTTTAGGTTTTATTTGTTTATTTATTTGAGAGAGAGAGAGAAAAAAAAAGAATGAGTGGGAGGGAAAAGCAGAGGGAGAAGGACAAGCAGACTGTGCTCTGAGTGCAGAGCCTGATGTGGGGCTCAATCCCACAACCCAGAGTCATGCCCTGAGCTGAAATCAAGAGTTGAGTGCTTAACCAAATGAGCCACCTAGGTACTCCATTATTTTTTTCATAGTAGCTTCCTTCCTTCCTTCATTTATTAGAGAAGAGAGTGTGTGTAAGAGTGGGTAGAGGGGCAGAGGAAGAGAATTTTCAAGCAGACTCCATCTCAGGACTCATGAGATGGGACTTGAGCCAAAACCAAGATTTGGATGCTCAACCAGTTGAGTGACCCAGCTGCCCTTATATTTATTTTTTTGCTTGTTTGTTGTCTCTCTCCCCAACTAGGGTAAATTTTTTTGGTTTACTTTATTTTTAAGGACAATGCCTAGTGTCTTGTGAGCACTCAGTATTTGTTAAAAAAAATGGGAAGAAAAGCTTAATTGTTTTATGGACTTAATTATGATTTTCTTTGGGTAAGAGCCACAGCATCTCTGTTCTTAGGGATTTTTTGAAAATTACTAGTGTTAAATGGTGAAAACCTTGTGTCTGTATGACTCCATGGATTGAAATTGGTTCTTTTCTCCATTTTCTTACAGAACTCATCAGATTGAGGCTGTTCCAACCAGCTCTGCAGTTGATGGATTTAAGGCAAATTTGGTCTTTAAGGAGATTGAGAAGAAGCTTGAAGAGGTAAGTAAGAATTTTATAAAATTCTACCAGGAGGACTTTGAAGCTAGAGGAAGCAGATAATAGATTTCTGGTGTTTCTGTGAAGTGATACAAGTTAAAAATTTATATAATATTGTCAAGTAGTGAGTGTCTTTTGTATTTCTGAGTGTCTGTTATAGTTTCTTTGTAATTCTGGTAAGAATGCATTTCAGAGATGTACAAGCCTCCATACTTGAGTTCTATAAAGAGCTATGGTAAAATGCTGTGATAATCTGAACTAGAGGAAAGGCTAGTCCTTGTTACTCTCCTCAGTCCTCTCTTTGTCAGGAAGATAATAATTTTGGACCAAGGTCATATGTAAAAGGATTCTCACTTATTTTGTGTAATTTCCCTTTAATTCAAAAGAATTAAAATTGAATTTTTAATTCAAAGACTTTACTTAGAACCATTAAAAAAGAATGTTTAAAATGTGTCTTTAAAAGGTACCTAATATCAACACTCCTTATAAAAAATCTCTCGTGCTTCAGTTTTTTCAGAGTAGTTTTTTTCTTTAAAAATAATGCTAATTTAAAAGAAAGTCACACAATATAGAACATATGAAAAAGAAAGTTAAAAATCTCTTGAATTTCCATCACTTGGAGTTCACTAAAATGTGAACAGTGGTTGACATTGTTTCAGACATCTCTCTTTGTATATGAATATGCAGTTCTACATAACTGGGATCATATGATACATGTTGGGTTTTTAAATTATACTCTGTATACAAATTTATTTTTATGTACAATAATTAGTTCTTCATAGATAATAATCATACAAAGGCAATCTAACAATAACTTATATTAAAAAGAGAGCTATTCTTTTTTTTTTAAGAACTATTTTCTTTAAGCAAAATTACTACTTATATCATTGTTTCAAACCTAAAGGCATCTCAGGATATTATTACTGATTTTAATTTTCAAACCAAGAAGTCACAATTATAGTCACAGTTACACAATTCCAATTATACATCTATTAAGCTGACCAAAGTGGCTGAAATAAAAGGATTCAGAATAGGTAAGCTGTGTATTTCATTTGGGCTACAGTGTGAAAGGCATACATTGTGCATATCTTCTAATTTATTGTAGCACAAAGAACTTATTAACATCTAAGGTGATTGCACTGTAGGTGGAAAACAGTCAATGTGACTGATGTGTCTTGAAAAAAGACCCTGCGTTTCTGGGATTTTTGTGATCAATGACCTTCCAGAGGTAGAGGGGGCTAGGTTTGCCGGTTCTGGGCAGGCAGGCATTGGCTCAGGAGCTGCAGACCTGTCCTGCCACCATCTTGTGGGGATACACCTACATGGGGGTTAAACGTGTTTTATAACCCACTTTTTTCTCTTGACAGTGTTCCAGGCACATAAATATAAATCCTTACCATGAGTTTGAATGACCACCTAGTACACTTTGATTTTTATGTATCATAATCTATTTAACTAGCTTCCTACGGTGAACATTGCTTGTATTTAAGTTTTTGCAAGTAAAGTAGTGGTATAATAAATTTCCTCTTTTTTCATCTTTAAATATTTAATGCCATGATCATCTTAGCATGAGTAATTAAAGGGGGAAATCGTTGAGTTGTTGGATATGCATATTTTACATTTTGGTATATATTGCCAAGCTACCCACCAAAAAGAGCATACTGATTGACAAACCTCATAACAATTCATGGGAGTGACTGTTTTTTTCCTCCTACTTTCTCCGGTGCTTTGTGTTGGCTGGTTTTTAAAAAATCTTTGCCAATCTAGTAGGAAAAAATATCTCATTATTGGTTTGTTTTTTAAGTAATCTACCCCCAACATGGGGCTTGAACTCATGACCCTGAGATCAAGAGGCCCATGCTGTAATGACTGAGCCAGCCTCTCATTATTGTTTAACTACCTTCATTATATTTGTCCACTAAACTGAAGTTGGATTCTGTAAGGGCTCAACTTGAATTTTTTTCCTTGCCAACAACATTTGCCTGCAGAGCAACCTATGGGATAATTGCTTCTGCCAAATTGTCCCATTTTTTTCAACTTTATTCTGTCAATAAAAATAATTAGAGAATATCTGATAGCTATGTGTCAGTCACTGAATACTTCATTATTGGGGTTAACAAAGAAGTGCTCTTTTTATTTCACAGTCTTAGCTTTGCAGTTGTATCCCTCCTGCTCCTATTTTAATTCTTTTCTCCTCCCTCTTAAACTTCACTTGAGCAGACCTTGTCCCCTTGTTTCCTTCCCACGATTGTAAGTTTCCTAAATGTTTGTAAGGACTAGAAAGTGAAAGTCTTGGAATCTTTTGTCAATTCATGCATTTTCTGCCTTAGCAAAGGAAATCTGGCCAGAGATTTTATTTCCACTTTTGTCTTAGCAATACCCTGTTGCCCTTTTTTGAATTCTGTCTTAACTTTTTGTTCCAATTAAGTTTGAGACAGAACCTACTCCTTGACCTTTTGCCTACTCAGAAAGAAATACTTTTTTTTCACTCAAGGAGCAAACTTAGAACTTTCTTAGTATTAATGAACTTTAGTTCTACAACAAATGTGTATTTTCTTTCCCCTTTTAGCTCTCTCCTTGTCCATTTCCTTACCCTGTCTCACATCTTCTTCAATGAAAAATGTTATTTTATAAAAGGATCAGTTGATTTTTTTTAAAGGAGGACATTTGATTTTTTTATTATTTTTTAAAGATTTATTTATTTATTTATTCAGAGAGAGAGAGAGAGAGGCAGAGACACAGGCAGAGGAAGAAGCAGGCTCCATTCAAGAAGCCGGATGTGGGACTCGATCCCAGGTCTCCAGGATCACACCCCAGGCTGCAGGCGGCGCTAAACCACCGCGCCACCGGGGCTGCCCGGATCAGTTGATTTTTAAAAGTAACAGCAAGTGCAAATTAGTCTACATCTGTTTTAAGGAAGTGGGGAGAATTTCTCTCCAAGTATGCTAAGTAGAATTTCTAAATACTTGCTGGTGTTTTCCTGCTCTAACTTGTTGGTGTCTGTTCCTGAGGCATTATGCAAGCAGATGGCATGGATGCACCTAGAAATAGTCATTCATGGGCTGCTGGCCCCAAAGGAAGCCTGGCTCTTGGGTGGCCCACCATACTAGGATAATTAACCCACTCTTCTAGATTGTCTTCATGGAAACTTGAGGGACAAAAGATCTTAAGGAATGTAGAGAAGACTTGAATTTAAAATTCATTTATGGAGACACACTGCTTTCATAGGCTCACGTTGGAAGTATTGATGTAACCTGCTTCGCAGAATGGTATGGTCAAACGACAAGAGCACTGAATTTGAAGTTAAACCAAACAGGGATTGAATTCTGGTTGTACTACTTACAACCATGTGTCCCTGCCTTTTAGGGAACAGAGTTTAGTGGGAAGACAGACATGGGGAAATTTTCCCCTGGAAAAAAAAAATAATAACTACAAGAAACATGGATACATGTGCAAATGGCTATCAAAGTGTCCAGTAGAGATAGAAGAGCTGTCCCAGAAGAATTAGCAAGTAAGCGGGGACTTCACGAGGTTGGGGTGGAATGTAAATAGGTGAGTGAGCTGGGACAGGGCATAAGCAAGAGCATGGGAGGCTCATATGTTTATGGAATTCAAGATGATCAGTATTGTTGGAACCTACAGCCTGAGGAGGATGAAAAAAGTGACTGAAGGTAAGAACAGATAAATATCCCTCAGATTATGACAAATCTTGAATGATATGTAAAGACAGACTTCCTCTTGTAGGCTCTGGGGAGCCACCTTTAAGAAATTCACACCTGTAAGTGTTAGATGGCTTACGTTAGTGTGTTAGATGGATTATGTTAAATGGCTTACTTGGCAATAGGAGACAGAATAGTCCGAAGCATTTTTAACCTTTATGAGCCTTAGTTTTTTCTGCTCAGTGAGCTGATATTAATATCTGTCCACCTACTTACAAGGTTTTATGGAGATTAAAGAAATAATGTATATAAAAGGATTTGAACACTTTATAGCCCTAAAAAGATTATTATTGTCATTAATAATTTCTCCTAAAGCTAACTTAGAATGATTTGAGTGAGATATTTTAAGGGAAGCCAAAATAAGAATTCTTCTTTAAAAATCTGACAAGAAATTTTGGTTTCTTGGTTTAACTAGAAAATAGTAATAGTTAATTCTAAGACACCCACGTGTAGGAAATGCCCCCATGATAGTCAAGATAAGTAGGCCTAGACTAAATATTTTTAGAATAGCTTCTTGGGAGTCTAAGACACATGGTTGCTTTTGAATAAGTTCAGGTGTGTTATCTAGTATAAATAAGAAAAAGATTGACATGCCCATTAGGATAACTAACATTAAAAAGACAAAAGCCTGGGGTGCCCGGCTAGTTCAGTCAGAAGAACATGCAACTCCTGATCTCCAGGTCTTGAGTTCGGTCCCTACATTAGGTGTAGAGGTTACTAAAAAAAAAAAATTAAATAGTCTTAAAAAAAATAAAATAAAAACACAAAGGTCTGTGCAGTGTGTAAAAATTGAACCTTCATTCATTGCTGGTTGGATTATAACATGGTGTAGCTACTTTTTAGAGAACAGTTTGGCCAGTTTCTCAAAAGGTTAAACATTATCCTATGATTCAGCAGTTTTACTTTTAAATATATACTTAAAAAGTACACAAATTTGTACACAAATGCCTATGAAGTATTGTTCATAATAGCTAAAAAGGGGAAGTAATCAACAACTGATGAATGACTAAATGAAGTGTGCCACATCCATACAATGGAATGTTATTTGGTCATAAAAATTCCATGCATCAGCATGGATTGGAATAACCTTAAAACATTTTGCTGAGTGAAAGATGCTAAGTGAAAGTCACAAAAGACCATGTATTGTGTGATTCCATTTATATAGTATGTCCAGGATGAGCAAATCTACAGAGATAGAAAGTAGATTGGTGGTTGTCAGAGACTAGCAGGAGGGAAGTAGAGGGCAGTGATGACCAATGGCTATGAGTTTCTTTTGGGGTGATAAGAACATTCTAAAATTAGAAAATGGGAGACGCCTGAGTGGCTCAGCGGTTGAGAAGCCTGCCTTCGGCTCAGGGGGTGGTCCCGGATTCCCAGATTTGAGTCCCGCATAGGGCTCTTTGCATGGAGCCTGCTTCTCCCTCTGCCTGTGTCTCTGCCTCTGTGTGTGTGTGTCTCTCATGAATAAATAAATAAAATCTTAAAAAAATAAAATAAAATTAGATAATGGTGCTAGTTGCACAACTTTGAATATACTAAAATACCACAGAATTGTATACTGTAAAACAAAACACAACAAAAAGAAAGAACTTAAGCCAGGTTCTCTGCTTACATAGAAACAGAGGTTAGTATCTGATATCAGTCTATGTAAGTTCCTCAGGGATAATAATTATTTGAGTATTTCAGGTACTTATACCATAGTGCCTGAACATAGTAAACACTTCAGTCTTTTTTAAAAGAATGAATATTAGACAAACCGTAAGAGACTCTTACTTCTCGGAAGAAAACTTAAGGTTGCTGGAGGGGAGGAGGGTGGGGGAATGGGGTAACTGGGTGATGTGATGAGCCCTGGATGTTATATGCAATGGATGAATAACTGAACTCTACCTCTGAAACTAATGATATGTTAACTAATTGAACTAGTTGAGCTATTTGTTAACTAATGATATGTTAACTAGTTGAATTTAACTAAAATAAGCTAAAAAAATAGAAGAATAAATATTATGATACCAAAAGGAAGAATCTTATATCTAAATTATTGCAGGGATGTAAAGCTGAAATAAAGAAGGTGGGAAATAAAAACTACTAGAAATTATAAGAGAAAAAAATTATAAGAGAATTCAAAAGGTAGCCAATTCTAAAATATTCAACGATTAATATGTTATTTATGTATTTGCCATAAACCACTCACACCCCCCCGCCCAAATAAAAGACTTTGCTCTCAGAACCATTTCTCTTTAAGTTCTGATTGTGGGAAGCCAGAAACACACGTAAAAGAATTTACCTGCAAAAAAAAGGGAGTGGGGGTTCCTACATTTAGACAGGCCAGAGTGAATCTTTCAGAAATTGAGATAAAGGAAAGCTACTTCAGTAGAACATGCTGCTGTGCTACCCTCATTCTCTCTTTTCTTCTACCAGTTGTGTTGGGAAAGCCATTTTTAACAAAAGATTTGGCAGATGAGGGAGTTGTTGCCTTTCAGATTTTTCTGGGTGAAAGATCCTGAGGGAGCTTGGCGACTGCTGCTGGCCCAGCTGCTCACATCATATATCTATTTAAACATTCAATGTAGAGAAAAAGCCTGAGAAACAAACTTAATACAACTCCCAGAATTTTGGTTTTTTATTTTTTGTTTATTTTTTCCTGTCCAGGAAGGGGAAGAGTTTGTGAAGAAAATCGGTGGTATTTTTGCCTTCAAGGTGAAGAATGGCCCTGAGGGGAAAGAAGCTACTTGGGTGGTGGATGTGAAAAACGGCAAAGGATCAGTGCTTCCTAACTCAGGTCAGTGCAATAATGACTTCATTAATAGGAGGCTTGAACAAATACACAAGGGAAAATGGGGATCTGCTTTGGTGTTTTCCAAAAGGGCTGGCTTCAGAGGCATAGGACCTTGTTAAAAGAACTAGTGAATCCTTAGGAAAAGGGATAGGTCACAGCTACCTCCTCCCAAAGATTGGGAGCCTCCATCACAGAGTTGCCAATTTTAGGCCTTAGAATTTACACAGACTTGGGTTGGGGTGCTGGCCTTACCACTCACACATTCTGGCTTTGAACAAATTATTTAACTTCTCTTAGCCCCAGTTTTCTCATCTGTAAATGAGAATAATAAATGGTACCTATATCATAGGGTTGATGGAAGGATTAAGAGAATTATCTCTTAAGTATCCTATAAAGCACATGGTCCAGCATATGGTTACATGGCCTCAAAAGTCCTATCTATAATCACTATCTCCATTTCCTCTCATCCTAGTCTTTCTTGAACCTACTCTAATCACTTTTTATCCTCATCACTGTTCCAAAACTATTCTTATCCAGGTCACCAGTGACCACCATGTTGCTAAACTCAGTGGTTAATTCTCAGCCTTCATGATATATTTGTAGGGTTTCCTCTTACTCATTGGCTGTTTCTTCCTGGCTTCTCTTCCTATTTTCTCCTCATCTCCAAATTTCTTAATGTTGGTGTACTCCAAGGCTCAGTTCTATCTCTATTCACTCCCTGGGGATCTCCTCAGGTCTCGTGCTTTTATTTTTATTTATTTATTTATTTTTAAAATATTTTATTTATTTATTCATGAGAGACACAGAGAAAAAGAGGCAGAGGGAGAAGCATTTTATGAGCTGCCACTCTCATGTGGTGTAGGAAGAAAAACAATGCATTGTCTAGATTTAAGCTTTTAAAAATAAAAAGAACTTTTGGAAAATAGTTATTTCAGGATTATATTCTGATATGCCCAGGCAGATGATAAGGTGATATTCTAAAAAAATTTGTTTTTTGTTATTGTTTGTCATGAAAGATAATATGTTTATGGAAAGTTATTATATAATTTCAGAAAACCTTGTATGTACCCTGGCTGTGAGCAGAGGAGAATCACAATCAAACTTAAGTTTCAAAATGATCACTCCAAAAAAAAAAAAATAATAATAAATTAAATAAATCACCCCCCAAAATAAAAACCAATCAGTCAATCGACCGATTGATCACTCCAGCTGGTGTGTGGAGAAGAACCTACAGGGGGCAAGGTTAGAAACAGGAAAATCAGGCAAAAAGAAAAATGATAGAGACTTAGACCAAGGTAGTAGAGGAAAACAGAATTTGCTGATGGATTAGACTGCTCAATGTGAGCAAAAGAGGAGTCAATGAGAACTTCAAGGTTTTGACCTCGGAACTGGTAGGACAGAGAAGCAATTTATAGAGATTGAGAAGATGGTGGGAAGAATATTAAAGGGGAGTAGGAGCAAATCAGGAGTTAAGTTTTATACATATTAGCTTCAGCATAACTATCAAGTATCCAAGTAAACTTGTCAGTTAAGCAGTTGGATATACACCTTAGAGTTCAGTGGCTGAGTCCATGCTAAAGATATCTGGGAGTCATCAGTGTAGGGATGGTTTTAAAAGCATGAGACTTGGGCAGCCCTGGTGGCTCAGTGGGTTAGCGCTGCCTTTAGTCCAGGGTGCGATCCTGGATACCCGGGATCAAGTCCCACATCAGGTTCCCTGCATGGAGCCTGCTTCTCCCTCTGCCTCTTTTTCTCTGTGTCTCTGAACCCTCGGGATCCCTGGGTGGCGCAGTGGTTTGGCGCCTGCCTTTGGCTCAGGGCGCGATCCTGGAGACCCGGGATCGAGTCCCACGTCGGGCTCCCGGTGCATGGAGCCTGCTTCTCCCTCTGCCTGTGTCTCTGCCTCTCTCTCTCTCTCTCTGTGTGTGACTATCATAAATAAATAAAAAAATTAAAAAAAAATAAAAATAAAAATGTACAGCAAAATGAATGGATGGTGTTCAGTAAGCATTCAGGAGGTTACATTTTGTATGTTGTATTATATGTGTTTCATATGTTCATTTCTCACAGAGAGTCTGGTATTATTAAGAAACATGATGTATGAGGACTACTTTTTTGGAGCGCTTAAAATACCATGCTATGAACTTTGAGAGTGATTTGATTTATAATCAATCCAGTTAAAGCTTTTTAAGTAGAAAAGAAAAGTGAGGGCTGTATTTTAGAGGATGAAGCAGGTGTATTAGATCTGATGAATTGGAAAGGGAGAAATCAGATACAGAGAGAGCAATTGGGGAGATGGATGTTGCCATGTCTAAGTGAGCAAAAAGGATAGCCTGAGTATTGGCAGTGAGAAAAAAGATGTTGTTACATTGTAGTTACCAGGGTATTTGGGGTGAAGTTGATGGGATCTGGAAGCTGTGTAGGAGAAGGAAGTCTATCAAAGATGGGAGAGTTTTGTTACTGATACATTATTGAGTGGTGCATGATATCAGGAGCACAGAGGGAAGGCTAGCAAGTAGCAAGGAGGGACGATACTTGTTTCTCTGAGAGGGTAGATAAATATTCAGGGACACTCTGAGGCAGAAAGGACGTTGGCAGAGCTCTTGGAATAGAGTTTAGAGCTTGGAGAGAGGAGAAAATGTTATGAGTAGTGCTTTTGAATAAGGAATCAACTAGAATAGAAGAAAGAGGCAGTAGTAAGGGCATCTTATATGGGCAGCATGGTGGTGTTGTGGAAAGTTCACGAATGATATATATAGTCACTTTTTTTCCCTCCAAATGGGTAGGCAGAAAAAGAACTGTAAGTTTGCATTTTATGAGCTGCCACTCTCATGTGGTGTAGGAAGAAAAACAATGCATTGTCTAGATTTAAGCTTTTAAAAATAAAAAGAACTTTTGGAAAATAGTTATTTCAGGATTATATTCTGATATGCCCAGGCAGATGATAAGGTGATATTCTAAAAAAATTTGTTTTTTGTTATTGTTTGTCATGAAAGATAATATGTTTATGGAAAGTTATTACATAATTTCAGAAAACCTTGTATGTACCCTGGCTGTGAGCTCTCCCCGTATTAGGTGCCCCATCCCATACCTGAAGGGATTTTACCCCTGGAGCAAGGTAATTTCTGCTGAAACTGACACTTGTTGGCAGCTAGGAGTGGCGTTGAAATATGGACTTACCCAGTAAAAGCCACCATTGGAAATTGCCAGCTTCTTTTACATCAGCCAACAAATGCCCATTTGTTAGGGATCAGGTATGTTAAAGCATTAATAACCTGTCCTAGTTTGAACTACCACCTTAAAGAGAATTGCTAGTTCTTTTGGCATGTACACAGTGTTGAGAGGTTTACTTACTGTTGACGAAGTAAGATTTCCTTAAAAGTATTTCATTTGCTTATATTCTAAGAGTTTGGTAATGATTTACAGGTGGTTATATTAAGGACTTCTAGATTTTATGCATTTTCCATAATCTTTTCCTCCTGCCTGGTGTCTTTGTCTATGAATTCCGCCCCTCCCTCCTCTCTTTTAAAACAACTCATATAGCATATCTCTAGGAAGCCAACTTTGATTCATCTAACATGACACAGTATCTTTCGTTCATTTTTTCTGCCCTCTCAGCATCTACTTGAATTCTCAACACTGCCCCATTGTGGGCAACATGATCTAGAAGGGCTCAGGATCTTGCATCCCCAAGGTACAGTAGAAATTGCATAGCCTTCGGAGACACTCAAACTGAGTTCAGACTATAGCTGTGTCACTTATTAGGTGTATACCTTCCCTGAATCCAAAGGTCTTGTCTAGAAAATAGAATGATTTCTATCCATGGAGCTGTTGTGGGGATTGAATGAGATATATAAAGCCCTTTAGCGTAGCAAGTGCTCAATAAATCATTGCTTCCTCCCCAGTACATATATTAAACATTAATTAATTAATTAATTAATTAATTAATGTGAGACTTGTCCAAGACTCTGCAAAAGGACTTGGGGAACTGAGGAAGCATCTAGATTCATCAGATCCTGATGAACTGGTGAAGGCCCAATTAAAACTGAGCTATCAGGGCACCTGGGTGGCTCAGTTGGTTAATCATCCGACTCTTGCTTTCAGCTCAGGTCTTGATCTCAGGGTTGTGAGTTCAAGCCCTGTGTTGGACGTGGAGCCTACTTAGAAACAACAACAACAAACTGAGCTATTCAATGTTTGTATCCTTCCTATAATGATAGGAAGCCATAGAACTTGGGAGTAATGAGCTTCAGTAGCAGGAATCTGCTTTCAGATCTAGCTCAATCTAGCTGTGTGATTGTGGGCAAGTTGTTTGACCTCTCCAATCCTCATAGAGTTGTTATAAAGATCAAATGAGTCATGTATGTGAAGCGCTCAATAGATGCTGATCTTACAGCAGCAGCAGACTTCATTTTCCTAAACTTAAATTTTTTTAGAGGTGGGAAGAGAGAGAGGCAGCAGGGGCAGGCAGATAGAGAGGGAGTGAGAGAGAATCTTAAGCAAGCTCCATGCCCAGCACAGAGCCCAACATGGGGCTTGAGATCATGACCTGAACCAAAATCAAGAGTTGGATACTTAACCAGCTAAGCCAACTGAGTACCCCTACACTCACTCTTCAATGATTAAGAGTCCTTTCTTGGAATATTTGGATCAAGTCCAACTATAAATCAAGTCCGAGGATCTCAGTTTGCTAGCTTTTGTTCCTCCTGTTCTTTGAGGATATAAATCTACGTGAGAACTGAATTTTCGAGACTGTAAGTCCCTTCGTTTTCAAACTTCACACCTTTTTTTTTTTCAATAGTAAGAAAATTTTGTTAGAAGCAAAGATGGAATAGCTGTTGAATCTCAGTCTTTTAGGGGCTATCCCTGAGTTTTAAGACATATAATAAAACTTACAACTTTCAATCATGTTTGAACTATTTGATAATATGGGTATGCTGTGCTTTCATAACTTAACTGCTCTCTTAGCAGCCCGTTGGGGCTGCTGTAACAAAATACCACAGACTGAGTAGCTTATAAACAACAGGAAGTTATTTCTCACAGTTCTGGAACCTGGAAGTCCAAGATGGTGGAAAGGGCTGGGGGTCTCTTCACAAACATTCAGACCATAGCAACCCCTAATCTCTTAATTAAGGCACAGATTATCTGATTAGCTATTGGGCCATGATTTGATCATCTTTTGAATGCTACGTAATCTACTTATTCAATGGATTGATTGCCCTTATGTGTCAGGCACTCTTCAAGGACCTGGGATATAGCAGTGGACAAACCTGACAAGGGCCCTGGCCCTGTGAAGTGTCTGTTCTAGTGGACAGACAGAAAAACATACAAATAAGTAAGGCAGTTTGACATAAATGCAATAAAGAAAAGTAAAACAGTAGTAAACTAGAAAGCAACTTGGTTTCAGGGAAAGGCCAACTTTAATTTGAGGAGGAGCCAACTGTTAGAGGACTGTGGTCATATTAATTGTCTAACACTGCTGACAGGTTTTTTTTTTTCTTGGTGAATTTTTCCTTTTGCACTTGAAACTTACTTGTCCAAGGTAGACATGGTTGATTTAGCAATGAGATATTAGTCTTTGTTGTATACTTTTTTACTCATTATACTTTGATATTAAAGTTAATATTTTTAGGGGCACCTGGGTGGCTCAGTCTGTTAAATGTCCAATTCTTGATTTCGGCTCAAGTCATGATCTCAGGGTCATGAGATGGAGCCCTGTGTCAAGGTCTACACACACATGCTTGGTGGGTGTCTGCTTCTCTCTCTCTCTTTCTTTCTCCCTCTCTCCCCAACCCCCATTTCTCCCCCTCCCTCCCTCCCTTTCGTTTTCCCTTTGCTTTTCCCCTTTCATGTGCTCTCTTTTTCTCTCTCTCTAAAATAAACAAATCTTTAAAAAAATTAGAAAAGGTAGAGAAACAAAATGGAAAAACTACTCTCCTATAATTCCACCATCTATGTTAGGAGTTGATAAACTATGGCCTGTGGGCCAAATCCAACAACCTACCACCTGTTTTTTTGTTTGTTTTGTGGAAAATTTGTATTGAAGTCTAGCTTATAATAAAAGGCATAAATATGAAGTGTACAGCTTGATAAGTGTTTACAGATGAATATATCTCCCAGATCAAGCTGCACAATGTTGCCAGCAATCTAGAAGCTTCTCTTACGCCCCCTGCTAATCACTCCCACAAGAAACCACTATTCCAGATTGTCACTGTAGATTGATTTTATTTATTTTGGAAATTCATTTACACGGACTCATATAGTATTTATTTTCTTAGGTTTGTCTATTTTTTGCTCAGCATCATAAGATTCTTTAATATTGTTGTATGTAGCAGTAGTTTGCTTTTGCTATGTGAATGCCCCAGAATTTATTAATTCCATGGTTGATATATCTTTTCAGTGTTTCCATTTTGGGGCCTTATGAATAAAGCTGTTATGAACATCCTTATATAGGTCTTCTAGTGGATGCATGTACTCATTTCCACTTGGCACATAACCAGTAGAAATACTAGGTCATAAGGTACATTAGAGCCAAACAGTTTTTGATGTGAATATACTATTTTACATTACCCTCTGCATTCCATGAGAGTTTCTTTTGCTCCACGTTTTTGATAGTACCTGGTACTAGCAGTTGTTTTAAGTCAGATTCATTGAGGTATAATTTAATACAGTAAGATCTACCCTTTTTAAGATGTATAATTCTATGAATTTAGATAAATGCATATAATTGTGTAACCATCACTAAAAATCAAGAGATAAAATATTTCCACCACCCTGAAAAGTGTTCTCATGTCCCTTTGTAGTCAATCCCCTCCTCCCACACTCAGGCCCTGGCAACCACTACTCCGATATCTGTCCATGTACCTTTACCTTTTCCAGAATGTCATACAAATGGAATCACACAGGATGTAGTTTTTGTTTTATTTAAAGGTTTTATTTTTAAGTTATCTTTATACCCAAAGTGGGACTCGAACTTACAACCTTTGAGATCAAGAGTCACACGCTCTACTGACTAAGCCAGCCAGGTGTCCCCAGTATATAGTTTTTGAGCCTGCTTCTTTAACTGAGATTCATTCACTTTTTTCCAAAGGTCAGATAGTTACTGTTTTATATCGGGATAGTACATTTCATATTTCAACCAAAAGACAAAAATGCAGTTTAATTTAAACAGAAAATAATGGCATCTCCCAGATGCCTTATTTCTAAATCAACCAAATACACAAATTCTGTTCCTTTCCCCCCTCACCCCCCCAATGCCAGCCCATAAGCTTTGCCCAAAGTCTTGAGTCTTCCATGCCATAGGACATCCGACATCCTGGACTTGTGAAGCACATGAATGTAGCAATTAAAACACTTGAGAGGTCTAGCAAATGGCATTTGAAAGGGACCTCAAAGTGCAGTATGTCTTTTTAAACATGTTACAGACTGAGCTGGTTCTTTGAACACTATCACTCTGCTTAAATTCGAGAAGCAGGCTTTAAAAATGCAAAGCATGTAAGTTATATTTCAGTGCAGATCTTCAGCTGGTCATTGGAAAAGATTTCAAAAATAAAAAAATATACTTAGTGTCACCTGCCCCTCCCTCCTACCCAAAGCTAAAATGAAGGAAAAACCAGCACAAAACAAAAACAAAAGAATTGCAGATGACTTTGGAATCCTTTAGGAATCCACTACTTCCGATTAAAAAATTTTAATACATTGGAGAATCATTAAAATGAAAAAAAAAAAACCCACAAAAGTCTGCTCTTCATGTATAGAATAAGCTGCTGTGTAGAATATGTTTGAACTTTGAGTTCTTCTGGAAGGCTCTGGCGACACTGGGAGGCTGGGGGCTGTGTTTCTTTTTGTGGCTGAGTAGTTTATCCATTCATCAGTTGATACACATTTGTTTTTTTCCCCAGCTTTTGGCCATTTGAATAAAGCCACTATGAGCATTCACATACAGTTTTTTCTGTTTGGACTATGTTTTCATTTCTTTTGGTTAAACACCTAAATGTGGGATTGCTAAGTCATGGCACGTGTATGGTTAGTCTAAGAAACTTCTAGACTGTTTTTTTTTTTTTTTTAAGATTTTATTTATTTATTCATGAGAGACACATAGAGGCAGAGACACAGGCAGAGGGAGGAGAAGGAGGCTCCTCACAGGCAGTACGATGTGGGACTCCATCCCAGGACCCCAGGATCACGCCCTGAGCCGAAGGCAGATGCTTAACCACTGAGCCACCCAGCTGCCCTTTCTAGACTGTTTTTTAAAGTGGCTGTACCGTTTTACTGTCCCTCCAGCATTGCATCAACTTTTCAGTTGCTCCATATCCCAACCAGCACTGGGTATTGTCTTTTTATTTCCTTTTTTGCCCATTCCTTCTGGTAGATATATAATAGTATCTCATGTGTGCTTTTAATTCACATTTCCCTGATGAGTAATGAAGTTGAACACAGTTTCATAGGCTTTTTTGGCTATTTGGAGATCTTTTGTACAGTGTCTGTTATTTGCCTGTTTTTATTTATTTTATTTATTTTATTTATTTTATTTTTTGCCTGTTTTTATTTTAGATTATGTAACCTTTCCTAATTGAATGATAGGAATTTTTTTTTAATATAGTCTGGATACAAGTTGTTTTCTTTTTTTTTTTTTTTTTTGGCAGATACATGAATTGTGTATATCCTTTCCTTGTCTACTACCTATTTTGAAAATTTTATTGGCACACAGCCACACTCATTTGTTTATATATCATCAATGGTGGTTTTTGCACTACAGTGGCAGAGTT
Organism: Canis lupus baileyi; assembly: GCF_048164855.1. Taxonomy (NCBI): domain Eukaryota; kingdom Metazoa; phylum Chordata; class Mammalia; order Carnivora; family Canidae; genus Canis; species Canis lupus. The sequence goes on from NC_132840.1 coordinate 33,112,791, forward strand.
GCATAGTTGTGATAGAGACCTAGTAGCTTTTGGCAGAGTCTAAAATACTTAGTGGCCAATCTTTTACAGGAAAAGTTTGATAACTCCTGCTATAGATAACTGTATACTCTTTTTTTTTTTTTTATTACTATATAGCAACTGACCACAAAGGTAGTGGCTTAAGACAACACATGCATCTATTACCTCATAGTTCCCAGGGCTGAGTTGGCTGCATGTAGCTGGGTCCTCTGCATAGGGTTTTACAGACTTCAGTGAGGGTATTGGCCTGGGCTAGGTTCTCATCGGGAGGCTTGACTGCAGAAGGGTTGGTGTTCAAGTTTACTCCGGTTGCTGGAGATTCATTTCCTTGCAGCCATGGAGAATGATAACTTGAGTTTTTTTTACTGGCCATAGGCCAGAGTCTACCCTCAGCTCCTAACAGCCAGCACCGCACCACATGGTCCTTTGCATATATGCACTTCACAGCACAGCAGCTAGTTTATTCAAGGCCAGCAGGAGAGACAGAGAGTCTTCTAGCAAGACAGAGTCTTACATAACATAACAGAACCACAAGGATGACATCCCATCTCCTTTGCCACATTCTCTTGGCTAGAAGCAAGTCACAGGTCCTGCCCATATTCAAGGGCACATACAAAGGCGTGAACACCAGGAGGCAGGCATCACAGGGATCACCTTAGAGTCTGGGTGCCACAGTAACTGTTATTAATATATTGGTATCTAAGTTTATAGATGTTATTTCCTATGCATATATAATTGAATATCTGTTTTTAAAGCAGAAATGGGACCATGCTCACAGTTTGTTTTATAACTGGCTTGTATGACAGTATCATGCATGGTACAGTGTAACATGAACATTTTTTCAGGTCAATAAATGTAGATCCACATCATCTAATGATTGCATTGTATCCCATCATATGAATATGATAATTCCTTTTAAAGATTTATTTATATATTTGCGAGAGAGCACAGGCGGGAGGGACAGAGGGAGAGGAAGAGAGAATCTCAAGCCAACTCCGCACTGAGTACGGAGCCTGACACAAGGCTCAATCTCATGACCCTGAGATTACTACGTGAGCCGAAACCGAGAGTTGGACACTTAACCGACTGTACCACCCAGGCACCCTGGTAATTAATCAATTCCCTCTTGTTAAATATTGAGGTTGCTTGTAATTTATGCCACATTTCACCAGGCTGCCGTAGAAGAGTACATGAGTAACGTTTTCCCCGCACTGCTCCAGTACTGGAGGTGAATACCTGAAACTGAATACTCTCCTTGCTCTTCCTTCATACCTGTTTTAGATAAGAAGGCCGACTGCACAATCACAATGGCTGACTCGGACTTACTGGCTTTAATGACTGGTAAAATGAATCCTCAGTCGGTAAGTATAAAGGGGCTTATTTCCTCCTAGTAGGTGGGTCTTTGAGTCCATTCCATTTCATCTCCTGCCTCAGCCTTATACCATAAAGTGCAAAGTGGTCAAACTGACAAAACTTAGTGTTCCCTAAAATGTTACTTAACAAATGACAAACATTTGTGGCACAAGCCATGTGCCAGGTACTGTTTTGTGTCTTGTGTAAAACCAGATGAATTAGAAAGAGTTCTCCTGCACTGGACAGTCACAATTTGGTACGAGACAAATCTGTAAAAGAGTAAGTGTATCCGAATATCCACAGTGCTATGCCTAGCTTATGGACAGCAGTGGGCGGAGCCATGTCTCCCTGGACCATCAGAGAAAGTCTCACAGAGGAAGAAACACTTAAACTGAGTATAAGAGTGACCAGAAGTTAGCAGTGCACAGATGGAGAGTGGGAGCAATCCATGGGGAGGGAGCAGTGTGAACAGTGTGAACAAAGGCGTGACCTTTTACATTTCATCTCTCTGCCCATGCTCTTTGTCCAAACTGCCTTCCCTGACAAACTCCTTTTCTTTCCAAATTAGCTTACATATTATCCCCAAAGACCTCCTTACAAGTTACTGGGGGACTGTAGCCAGTCCCTCTTCTGGGCAATCAATTGGAAGAAAGCTTAGCACTTGTCACATGATATTAGTCATGATGTGCCTATTTCCTTTCCATTAGGTTGTGAGTGTCTCAAAGGAACAAACCACATTTTGTTTGTCCTCATGTCTCAAGATCTTAGCACAGTGTCTGACATTTTTAGGTTTTCACTCAACAATTGCTTAATTTGTATTCATCTGAATACAATTTGATTAAATTGTATTTGTCTGAAATGTATTTATGTCTCTTATGGATTTTCCTGGTCCCCAAATCATCAAGGGTCTTCGTATATCATTAGCCAGTGTTGAACAGACTTGATACACTGAGCTTTCATTAGCCACGGGGGAAGAAAAAAAAAAAGAAACTGAGATGCTGCTTTCCATTGTAAACTTATTGTTTCGTTGCCTCAGCCTGATTTGTTTTAGGTCTTATTCCTACAGCCTCCTGGTAATTCAAAAGATTGGATAAAACAACAATCTGACACACACTAATATTCCTTTTTAAAATGCCTTCTCCAAGCAACTAAGCCTATTGTAGTTGATGCTTTGACAAGTGAGAAACTTGCATCTGTGATGTTTCAGCTTAATATACACCATTGGCATTGACATCTCTACCCTCAGAGCCTGCTCCAAAAATTCTGGACACAACAGAGGCCACCAGTATAGGAGCTGGCTGTCTTCTTCCTTCCCACCCACTGTTCCTTGTTCCACTATGCACTCTCCATGCACTCCCTTGGCAGGGTGATCAGACTTCACACATAAGCTACCCTGGTTCTTGGTTTATCTGTTTACCACCCATTTTGGGGGGCAGAGTATCAGCATTTTCCTGAGCACCTGTTAGCACCCAAAGGAATTAAAGATAAAAATGGCAGATAATTCTATTAATATGCTAATGGTCTTCCCTTATGCTTAGAGGATTTGACTGGAAACCGTTAAATGCATTGGAAATTATAGTATCAGTGTTTGGCTACAGTTGAAACAAAGCAGTGTGCTCTCCAGTGTAAAGCACACCCAATACCTAGGGGCCAGATTAAAATGATCCTTGTGTTTGGATATTGTGAAGACTCATGTTTTCTCTATAATAATTAGTAAATAAAAAGTCACTTTCTCTTTTAATTTTAAAGAAAGGAAAGATGGGGAGTTTCTCTTTTAGGTGCTACTGGTCCATATTTTTTAAGGACATATGTTAAATATATTGTGTTCTGAGACACCGGACCTTTAAGTCATCAGACAGAGAAGGCTGTGTGCCATATAGAAAGGAAATATTTAGTTTGTCCAGACAGAGGAGGGGAAAAAAAAAGGAATTAGTCACCCTTACCAGGAGGTGTAGACAAAGCAGAGTTCTGTGCATTCCTAGGGATAAGGTAAAAGAGCTCCTGACATCTTTATTATACTTGCTTAAAAAGCTAAGACTACCAGAAACTTGTTGCATGTAGCTCTTCCTTATTTTAACAATTGAGTTAGAAGACTGAGATCATAGCAGGGAAATCACGCTGTGTTTGCAAATTTGCTATCATTTCTCTAAAGTTTTCCCGGGATTTTGTTACATGATAAATTTAGCAAACATCAAGTGATCAGTGATCTAATCACAGGCAGTTGTTAAATGGAGCAAATTGTGGCTCTGCACTTAGGGTTGGTTTGATTCTTCTTAAGCCAAAGATTAACACCAGCACCTCAGTCTCAGCAGGCTGCCTGTCCTCCCTCTGTAGGGATAAATCCTTTATTATGTAGACCTAGAAAGGGGAAAAAAATTTGGTGACATTTCATCCACAGTGTATTGAACCCTTAGAGTATCTAAGTGTGTTATGAATGTGCTTTTTCTCTCTTTCAGACTACTGAAAATTTTGGTTCATATATTTTTTTCTTTTTTTAAGATTTTATTTTTAAGTAATCTCTATACCCAATGTGGAGCTCCAGTTCACAACCCAGAGATCAAGTCACGTGTTCCACTGATTGAGCAAGCCAGGGACCCCTCAGTTCATATTCTTGATCCACATGTAGTATTTTTCAACAAAATCCATCTATTTCAAACCCACTTTGCCTATTATTTGGAAAATGTACCATCGGTGACGAAGGCAGATAAAGGTAGACTCAATTTCTAAGAGAAGACATTTGGGAGAGATAGTCGTATGACTGCTCTTAGTAAAGCATGCCTTTTACAAAGCCTTCCTTTTGAGGAATCTAGTTCTAAATCTATTCCAGAAAGCCAAGTTTCATATTTTGAAGAAAGTTTAAGAAACCTGGATAAATAAATGATCTCAGGGCTGGATCGCCTAGAAAGATCAGCAATCACAAAAAACACCGAGTAACAAATTTTCTTTCTTCTTACTCACAGGCCTTCTTTCAAGGCAAATTGAAAATCACTGGCAACATGGGTCTGGCTATGAAGTTACAAAATCTTCAGCTTCAGCCAGGCAAAGCTAAGCTGTGAAGAACTCCCTTTGCCTGCCTTTGAAAATTAAGATGAGATATATAGATATATATCCATATATTTCATTGTCAAGGCTTGGATGGAAACTACACATTGGCAAACAGTGTGAGATTTGTCTTTAGTTGGGTGTGACCAATCTTGTTTTTCCTAAGCTCGGGGTGGACAGAGCCTAATAGTGTACTACTGCTTGCTGAATTGCATAGAACTGTGCATTACAAAGTTAATATGGTAATTATGGTTTGGGGTAAAACTGAGTTTCAGAATAAAATTAGGAACAGCAAAATCTAAAAACTATGTAAACAGAAGCTCTCATTTTGCTTATAAAGTATGTTTAAAGATCATTCTGCTGAAGATTCAATTTAAGTTTTCCTTTGGAGAACTAGGGAAGAAACCGAATACCAGGAGCTGGCCAATAATTAGTGTTGTGCACTTAATGACTTTAATCTATTTTTCATTAATAGTTTTTAAAATTCTGTAGCGGGCTGTTTAAAAAAAAAAAAACTTAAATTTTGCATTTCACGCCATCAAAATGGTACTTTCTTCCCAAATCAAAATAAATCTGATCAGAGCCTGGGGTGGTGGCGGGGAGTCTACAGCTGAATGCAGCCTATTTTTAAAGTAAAAATATTTTTTAAATGAGTTTCCTTCTTGAAAAAAATCAGTGTATTGGTCAAAAAATGCTGTTGTTAAAAATAACTGAACAAATAAAGTTTGCTTTGAGATGCACAGGTTTCAAAGTATAATCTCATATTTAATTCTGTAAAGCTCTCAGTCCCTTGTTCTCATTTTCCTTTTTCATATAAGTTTAATTAATTATGCACATTTAATTTATCTTTCTTCCTGTTTTTTCTAATGCTAATGTTATTTCTTATAACTCAGTAAGATACGGAGTAAAATAATGCTTTTGGAAGAATGTTTAATAGAAAATTAAAATAGCTTTTCCTGATCTCCTTTGTGTTTATTGTGTATGTTCTTTTTGTTCAGGGTCTTCTCACCAATGGAGATTAAGAGAAACATTGGGGGATTTAGAGTCCGTGTTATTCAGGTGTCATCTACTGGTTACTCTGACAAAATGACTAGTTCTTGATTGGGGAAGCAGGGTGTTGTAGTGGAAAGAGCACTTGGCCAGGAGACAAGAGTCTTGCTTCTTTTAGGCAAACAAGTAACTGCCTGCTGGGCCTGTTCACTAAACTGTTAAAATTGGGGATTAAGTAGATGGTCTCTAAGGTCCCTTCTGCTCTGATAATCCTGTGAGTCTACTCAGAACCCAGCAGAACTCTTCCGGAAGTTATACAGACTCAACCTTTCTGCTGTTAACATGTTACTTCACCAAAAGGCAGTCAGAGCTAGAAAAGCCAAGGCTCATTTGTCAGATACCCGGAGCCCGTGCTAATCAGATCAGGACTATGGGTCTGATCCCCTTCGACCATTCAGCTTTACATGTTCTGTGACCAGCAGAGAAGCATCTGGTGATGAGGAAAGACAGCACATTAAACCAATGTAAATTGATCTCGAGTTCTTTCTTCTTTTTTAAAAAGATTTTATGTATTCATTTGAGAGAGTTTGAAAGAGCACAAGCAGAGGGGCAGAGGGAGAGGGAGAAGCAGACTCCCCTCTGAGAAGGTACCCCATGTGGAGCTCCATCCTGGGACATGGAGATCATGACCTGCGCCGAAGGCAAATGCCTCACCAACTGAGCCACCCAGGGACCCCATCTCAAGTTCTAGAAAATGAACTCAGAATTCAGACCTATTTCCTAATTGTAGTAGCTTCTTACTCTGAGAAGAAAAATACTTAAAGAAAAAAGTTCCAAAAGAATGTCTGATTTATCTGTAGTTTGGTTTTGCTTTATCATTCTGCTATCACTCGTCCGAGAGAACAACAGACGCGTGAAATAGCCTCTAGGATGAACCAAAAAAAAAAAAAGACAAACACACACAAAAAACCCTGGTTCTTGGGTAGGAATGTATTTGTATATATGCAATTTATATATATAATAGAAACTCAATGATCAAATATGGTTAGTAGCAGTTTAATTTCTAGAGAAGGAAGCATCATGGTTTGGAGGAAAGGTTAACAGGTCTTGGCTAAAACTGCTGCTGTTACTGGTTTGCCACTTGAGCAGATTGAGTCTCAGTTGCCTGATCTATAAAGTAAAGATATTAATATTGACCTCCTTGGATTACTGAGAATCTAGAGAGAGAGAGAACCTAAGTACCTATTACGTACATCATAGGCACTCAGTAAATGTGAGTTGCCATGCTAGTACCACAGCTACTGCCATGTCTTGCCTCTGGGATAGGTGATATGATGTCTATATTGTTTTCTTATGTCCCATTTTTGGAATCTTTTCATTTTACTTTTTAAACAAATATTTATTGAACGCCTACCAAATAGAGGGTAATATATTGAAGGTATGATGCTAGGCACTGGAGGTGGTGATGAGCTTTTCCCCTCATGGTGTTTACAACCTAAAGGGAGAGACAGTTTATCAAAGATGAATAATTATTACAGACTGATGTGCCATGCAAGAAATGGTCAGGGTGCTGTGATGAAGAATCACAATGAGGGGCCTTCTTTGATAAAGTAGTTAAGAGAGACCTCTCTAAGACCAATATTTAAGCTGAGGTGTAAAGGTTGAGGAGTGAGCCATGCAAAGAACAGTGCATGAAAGGGTGGGGAGGGGGTCCATGTGAGTGGTGTCCAGTGAGCTGGATGGACAGGTAGGTCCACGAGGAGGTTGGATAGGCAGACACAACCAATTGGATTGGAATTTGTTAGTTACGATAAGGCACTTGATCTCTTGAAGATATAGATTTACATCCATTCATTTCTCACTCATGCTGCATATCCACTTTGCCATTATATCATAAGTCTAGAACCCAGGCTAATGGAGTAGCTATCACCTGGAGCATTGTGATCATTAGAGGAAGGCAGAGGAAGAGAAAAAGGTGAACTACACTCTGGCTCTTAAAGTTTCCACCCCAAAGTGATACATATCACTTTTGCTCCCATTTCATCATCCGAAGAAAGCCATATACTCCACCTAACTTCAAAATCTTACCAGGTACCAGAGGGAGAGAATAGAGTTGAATATTTGTGAAAGAACTATGACCATTACAGAATGGCTTTAAGCAGTGTAATGACATGACTTAAAATTTAACTGTGGCTGCTGTGTAGAGAATATACCCCTTTACTGGGGGTGGAAGGCTGAAGACTGGATGTCCAGGTGCAAGAAAATGGTGTCCTGGACTAGGGTGTTGGAGGCAGAGATGGATGTGGAAAAGTAGGCAGAGGGAGGGCTGACAAAATTTGATGACTGGGGGTAAGGGCAAGAATCATTTCCAGGTGTCCTGACTGACTGATATGATGAGGGGACAAGTGGATTTTAGGGAGAGCAGTTGAAATAATCAGCTCTACTTTTGAACCTGTTAACTTTGAGATACCTGAGAGTTTTCCAAGTGGAGATATCAGAGAGGCAGTTGGATTTATAAGACTGGAGCTCAGAGGTGAGATCAGCTTGGAGATACACATTTGGAGGCCATGGGCATCTGGGTGATATTTAAAGCTATAGGAATGGCTGCTGTCAGCCATTGAGGAGCTTGGTGGAGGTGGAGGAAGCCTTGAGGAACTTCAGCTTTAGATATCAGGGAGAGGAGGAGGATCTGGCAAAGGGGATGAAGAAGAGGGGCTAGAAAGACTGAGAAGTTTCTCAAGAAGAGAGTATATATATTCAAAAGGTGGGAATGGTCATCTATGTCCTTTGCTCTGCAAGGTCAAGTAGAATGATGTCCGAAAGTGTGTATAGGATTAGAGTTGGCAACATGGAGGTCACTGGTGATTACTTACAAAATCAATTTCAGGGGAGTAGGAGGGATAAAAGCTAGATTGGAATTGGCTTCATAAAGAGCTATGAATAATAAGAACAGAAAAGTTCCATTTGGTAGTGATATGCTCCGTTTCCAAGTGATTAAAACAGAGCAAGCACATTAGCTAATGCTTTTAGTTCTAAGTTAGGTCATCTCGCGTACCACGCATCTTGCAACAGCAACAACAGCATCTCGCTGTTCTCCCTGCCCACCCCCCCCCACCCCCCCACCATCCGCTTGGCAAATTCCTTTTCATCCTTTTCATGCCTTAGCTTTCAGGAAGCTGTCCCTTTTTGCCACAAGTGGAGTTAATAGTTCCTTTGTAGTAATTTGTTTTAGTTTCCCCTGAACAGAGACTGCATTTCTTGTATCCATTTCCTCCAGTACAAAGTCTTGGCTTGCTGTCATCAAGTATATGAATGAGAGTTGAATAACAATTTAAAAACAATTCACAGGGGGCATTTCTGAGTATAGGAACCACATCACAGAAATGCATTCTCTACTACAATGACCTTCATGGCCCTAATGATGGAAGAGAACATTAAGAGTTCTCCTTTAGGGGGGCCCTGAGTGGCTCAGTCAGTTAAGTCTCTGCCTTCAGCTCAGGTCATGATCCTGGGGTCCTGTGATTGAGTCCTGCTTTGGACTCCTTGCTTAGCAGGGAGCCTGCTTCTCCCTCTGTCTGCTGTTTCCCCTGCTTGTTCTCTCTCTGACAAATAAACAAGAAAAAAGGAGGGAGGGAGGGAGGGAGGGAGGGAGGGAGGGAAGGAAGGAAGGAAGGAAGGAAGGAAGGAAGGAAGGAAGGAAGGAAGGAAGGAAGGAAGGAAGGAAGGAAGGAAAAGAGAGTTCTCTTTTAGTCTGATTTAACCCTGCTCTTTCTTTGAAAATATTTGCAGCTTAGAGCAGTCTTTCAATTTAAGATTGTAGCAGCCCAAAGTAATAAGAAAAGTCAGTTTGTGGTTTGATCACAGCTTTTAAAAAAGTGACCTACTGGGTTCTGTGTGCATTAAAATCACTAGCCTTGCTGCTGTACTTGTCCAGATTAATTCAGACTCTCAGATTTCTACAATCCTTGTTGAATATGTAAACAATAATGGAGAACATGATTAGGAAGTGGATGGGGAGGTAGGGCCTGTGGAAGAGTCACTGAATTGTGATCAGAAGAATCTTGGATCAGGTCCTGTCTGCCTCTGGGAAGCTAAATCAGAGTAAGGCACTTAGACCTCACAGTCTAGTTTCTTCCTGTGCAAAAGGAGGACACTGTTAATTCTTTTCTAATGGTCTCATTGAACCGTGAACACCTTGAGGGTAGAAACTCTGTTATTCATCTCTGTGTTTCTTGTATTAATACAGTGTCTACCAGAGTAAGCATCAATAAAGTTTCTCAAGTTTTGGACAATGATCATTAAAGTTCTTTTTAAATTGTAAAATCCCTTTGAAAGTTTCAATCACATATAAATATAAACCCCTTCTGTTCTCCCAATATATGTCACCTTAGAAAAAATAAATATGAACTTAAATCCTATATTAATAGCTTTATCATCTGAAACATTAGCAATTACAGAAAATAATACTTTAGAGGAACCTGGTATAAAAAAGTTGGGGTCCATCAGATGTGAGTTTTGGTCCTAGCTCTGGCACTTAAACAGCTTCGGGACCTTGGGCTAATAATAAGTAAGGACTCTGAGCTTCCTTCTCCCTTTGTAGAAAGGGAATAATAATTCTCCCTTGCTGGCTGTGAGGATTAGCAATTATAGGTATAAAATGTCAAGCCACACAGTAGGTACTTAACAGATGGTTCCTAATGTTATTTGAGAAATTTTTTAACAGGAAGGAATTGATTCATTGGAACATTTTGTGATAATCTTTTGAGTTCAGATAATATGCTAGCTTCAGGATTGGGGACAATTTGCGTATTTTTGTGGACTGTCCACATCCTTATATTTTCTTCATTAAAATTTAATAGTCTCTGTAACTTAGTGAATGAATATAGAATTCTTTAGTTTGACTTTCAGAAGGTTTGCATTTCAGCCAAAGATCACAGTTGTAGCTGCCCATGGCATAACTGCTTTCTGAACACAAAGAATTTACTGGATGTTATAGACCAGAATAAAAATGGTAATCAGCCAGATTGTAAATCAGTAGGTAAATTAATCTGTGGGACTGGGTTTGTTTAGAGACCACACTGATATGAGTTAGGAATTAGGGGTATAGTACTAAACAGCTAATAAGGGCCCTGAAAGAATTATGTGCTATCAGGAACCACAGCTGTGTCTAGCCAAATTTTAAGAGTTTTTCTCAATAGAGAGTTACAAAATCTACTGGAAAGGTCCAGTATTAATATCTATCTGGAGACTGCTGCAAACAAACAGCTCTTTAGTTCTTGGTTAGAACAGAGAATATGCAGCCAGATTTCTGGCCCTTAAGAAATGTGGCGTCTGATTCTATTTGGCAGGAAGTTTAATCTGGTATGGAATTTTAACCAGACTTCTTGGAGGAATATTTTTTTAATGTATCATATCCAAAATTTATTGCAAAAAGTGATGTCCATTTAATCTATCCTATTAATAGTCATTTAAATACATTGTAAATAGTCACAGTGCTGTTTTCAGCAGCATGTAGTAAGCATTTGGCCTTTTATTTACTGATTTTGTGGTCATAAACTTTTATGTAAAACTGGGGGAAATTCATTGCAGTCTGCTGTTTATTTAAGCTGCAGGCTGAGAAGCAGTAAGTGCTACAGTTTTCTTACCAACTACCAAACAGCAGGATGTTTTCTTTTTTCTTTGTAAAATATTGTAAAGTTCACCTTTTAGAATACAGCATCTTCTGTAGTGTGCAATACACTCTGTTCAAGATTAGACACCTCATTCGAACAGAAATAAATGGAAAAGAAGTTCAGATGTGAAGATACAACAAGCAGTATAAGGGAAAGATTTAGGCAAGCAGACAAGAGTCTTCAGCTTAGCAAAGTGATGCCCAAGGGCAGGGGGTGATAACAGTTCACAGATATTCAACAGATGGAAAGACCAATGAGAGGGAGGGGCTGTGTTGCTTAGTTATTAGAACTAAGGGGAAGAACTATAAAAGGGGAATTTCAGACTAAAAGTCAGTTGAATTTCCTGACAAATAAAAACTGGTCCAGAGTGGACAAAAAGCTCCAACACAGAGACGTCCCTAAACCAGATTGGCAAAACAGGGCACCTGTGCAAGATATACCTTAACAGTGGCTAGAAGAGCATCTGAATGGGAGAAAATACTTGGTCGACAGCCACTCTTTTGAGGATTGCTCCTTTTGCCATTGATCAAAATCTTTTCTTCCATGTGTCAGAAAGAAGACTAGGTATTTTTATACTTCCTTGTTTATAACTTCACTTGTTCTGTGACTTACTAGATAACTTTGGAAGACACAGAGAGAAATGAATATTCAGAGCTTTTCCGTTTTCATAGTGTGAAAGCAGCCTCAGTTGTGTTTGTTTTTGTCTTTTCTGAAGTTCATTTTACTTAGCTCAAGGCAGTAGACCTTTAAAGCCACAGAATGGCAGCTGCAGCGTAGGAGACCACTCTCTCTGACGTTGGATCCTGGGTGTGAATTCTGACTCAAGCACTCATTAGCTGGTCACCTGAGCAAGTTTCTTATCCTCCCTGAGCCTCAGTTTCCTAAAATAGGAGGCAATAATACCATCCTACTTGTGGTTGAAGATTAAGTGAAATGACATATGGGAAAATGCTGTTGTACCATGTACTGGTTTCAGTTATTAATGTTTGTATTAGTTTTCTATTGCTGCTGTAACAATTACCACGCACGTAGTGGCCTACCTTGACCCACGTCCATTGTCTTATAGTTCTGTAGCTCCGAAGTCTGGGTGGGTTTGGCTGGTTTCTCTGCTCCAGGTCTCTCGAGGCTGAAGTCAAGGCATTGGCTGCTTCAGGCTCTGACCTGAGCGCTCTAGGGGAGAATGCGTTTCCATGCTCACTGAGGTTGTTGGCAGGATTCAGTGATTTGCTGCTGTGGGACTGAAGTCCCCATGTGCGTGCTGGCAGCCGAGGGTTCTCAGCTTGGAGAGGCTGCCTGCATTTCCTTCACCCTTAACGCTAGCCGCTAGCCGAGTCCTCATGTTTCACCTCTTTCTGATCTTCCCTTCTGCCTCACCTCTCCTACCTCCTACCTCCAGCCACAGAATGTTCTGTTTTCAAGAGCTCATGTGTTAGGTTAGGCTCACAGGATAATCCAAGATAATCCCCCTGTTTTAAAGTCCATAACCTTAATTATATCTGCAAAGTCCCTTTAGCTACATAATGTAACATTCACAGGCTCTAGGGATTAGGGTGTGGGTATTTTGGGGGGTTCATGCTGCCTACTACAGTCATATTTTAGGACTGGAAAGGGACCTTACAGAACATGAGATGAGGTCCCTGCCCTGAAGCCTTTACAGTCCAGTGGGGGAAAGAGAGGAAAAACATACAGCAAAATGAGTCCAATAATAAAAAGTTTCTATGGGATGTTCTAGGAGCCCAAAAGACCTTTTCTGTATCTGACTTGGCCTGTGTGGTTCTTCCATCATACCTTGCTTGTTCTTTGATGTTTTGTCTTTTTTTTTTTTTTAAGGCTTTATTTATTTGACAGTGAGAGAGAGAGCGTGCACAAGCAGGGAGAGATGGAAAAGCAGGCTTTCCTCCAGGCAGAGAGCCCCATGGAGGGCTCGATCCCAGGATCCTGGGACCATGACCTGAGCCAAAGGCAGACGCCTAACTGAGCCACCCAGGCACCCCAGATATTTTGTCTTTTATCAAGATCCTTCCGATGGAATCCCTATACCAAAACAACACCATGTGATTTGATCTCTAAATGTTCAGAAAACAAGCTGCTCCCAGAGCTCCCAGAGTAGGGACTCTGATACTTAATAAGGAAAGGTCTTGAGCCCTCGGGTCAAAGTAAGAAGAATTATTTTCTTTTCTGATGATGAAGGTATAACAACACCTTATCTCCCCTTATCCTCACCAACACCCCATGAGAGCCCTCTTGTCTTTCATTCCTAGCTCTCTCAGTCTTTACTCCCCTCCTTTGAGTTTTCTTGTTTCTTACTGTTTTGAATTAGAAGGCACTTACCCTGGATCAAGCAGAGATTTCTGGTTAATTCTTGCCACGTGTCATTTGTTTTAATAATGTTTCATAGATGTTTAATCAGGTCTCGGTGACAGTTTTGCAATGATAACAGCTGCCATTTATTGAGCACTTACATGTGCCGGATGCTGTGCAGGGTTCTGTGCTTCCAGTTTCTTATTTACTTCCAATTTTTCATTTAATTTAGACAATCTGCAAGGACTAGGTACTATTTATATCTCCATTTGAACCCAGCTGGGATTTGAACCCAAATCTAAGTCCAAAGCTTGTTCTTGACACCATGCAGTAGAGTAATATGAACAGGAGCTGAAAATGAGGCATAAGGAAGCCAAAGCAGCATAAGTGGATTGGGAACCCTCAGTTTCAAACTCAACTCTTTACCGCTATTTGGAAGGTTAGAGGATTTCCTTCTAGAGTGCCAGGATCACCTCCATTTTCCACCAGAGACAGTCAAAGTGATACCTCCATCTTCTATTTCAGACAGCTGATTTTAGTGTGTCTACAGTGCTGGACAGCTACAGTGTTTGTGTGGGCACCGGCTTGGCATTCCACAGAAAAGCCTATTTCTCTGGGGGCGGGGGCAGGGGAGATACGGTGTGTGCTGTGGCTGGCCCCAGCAGTTACAGGTAACAGAAAATACCTTCCCCAAAGGATTGGGGTGATTAAGATATTTAAGGATTTCACACAGTGCCTGGCACTTCATAAGTATTCAGTATGTGCCAGTTCTCATTGTCCTTCTAGAAAATTTCCTTTAGTTTATGGGTATTCAAGTCAGAAGAATCTTCTTCTAGCTCCACTTGAATCTAGGCTCAATGTTGAGAAGACAGGAGATACATCTCTGGGTTGGCCCCTGTCCAATCCTGTGTGAATCATACCAGCTCTCAAGTTTGAGCTCAGAGAGAAGTGAAATCTGAAGCCAAAGAAGGCAAAATGTTTCCCTTTCTCATGCTTGCTAAGTTTTTGAGTTATTGATGTAATGGAAACAGACAGCTCTGGGTTCAAATTCAGTCTCTGCATTTGCCTTCTCAAGTTACTTGCCCATGTTTGTCACGGAAAGAACCTGGGCTGTGGAGAAGGGTAAACCTGGCCATTTTGCTCCATAAACCACTTCTCCTTTGTCAGGTGATCTCCTTCCCCGTGAATGGGGCCAAAAACAATCTTCTTTCAGGATAGTCAAGCTTAGAGAGTAATGTATGTGGTCCAGTCTGGATGCAGCAGCAGAAGCCCATGAAAGATGCTTTACATGAGCCATTCATTCATTCATTCATTCATTCAGGGTATTAGCAATTTAAGTTGAGCAAGTGGTCCCAAGTTTGAGTTATTTACCCTTCTCCCTGCCCAGGAGGAGGGCAGCCAGGTAAGGTGGCTGGGGGTGCCCTGCCCACAGGCGAGAGCAGGTATGGGGAGAGCGTCCTAGAGGCAGTGGAAGTGCCAAGTACCACCTAAACCCAGCCCCACTGCGGTCTACCGCCAAAGCCCCTGGCGCCAAACAGTGTTGCTCCAGCTGCTAGCAGTTAGTGCTCCTTTACTTGGAACCGGTCTCAGCTCCTGGGAGCAATATGGTGCGGCGAGGACTCCCTACTCCCCCCCCTTGTCTCCCGGCGACTGAGATCCGCATGCACCCTACTCCCAGCCCAATTTACCGTCCTTCAAGGCTCACGAGGCTCTGGGCGCAGGGTCAACGTGGGCGTGGGGAGGGCGGGGAACTTTTCCGGGAAGGGGCCCAGCGGGGTCCTGGCTGGAGGCCCCGTTAGCCACGGCCCAGGACCCCAGGGTGGGAGAGTGGACGGAGAGGTACTCGTGCCTGGAGCGGTTGCAAAATCCTCAGGCATGAGGAAGAAAGTGGGCTCAGAGGCACCTGGGTGAAGGGGCCTCCGCCCTGCCCTCCTCTCAGGTGCTGGGGCCTAGAGGGGGTCCGGCTGCCCTGCGGAAGGCGGGAACGAGGGCGCGGTGCGGGCTGGACCCCGCCTCCCCCGCCTCTCGGTGGGGGGCGGCGGGGGCGTGGTGGGGCGGCCGGGCCGGGGCGGAGGAGGGGAGAGGGGTCGGCGCGGGGGCTCTCCCTCCCGGGGAGGGGCCCACCCCCACCCCCGCCCCCGCCCCCGCCCCCGCGCGCCCGCGGGGACCCGACGCGCGTGTCCGGAGGAGGCCGGCGTCCAGCAGATGCACGCGGTGCGGCGGGGGCGGGGGCGGGGGGAGGCGGGGAGGAGAAAGCCCACAGCGAGACTTGCGTCGCCGAGCTCCCGGCTCGGCTTGAATGGAAGGAGCCCGCGCCCGCGGAGCGCCGCGGGGACTCGGGACAGCGCGGCCGGCCGGCGGGGCGCGGGGGCGCGGCAGGTACTCGGCGCGGGCGGCCGGGGGGGCCGGGGGCGGCGCCGGGGGGGGCGGCGGCCGGGGAGCGGCCCGCGCGGTGGGCTCGGCTCCCGCAGCAGCTGCCCCGGGCCGGCCGCCGCACTCGCCCCCGGGGGGAGCCCTGCACCCCGCGCGCCCGGCAGCCCCCCGCGGCCCCTCCGCGCTCGCGGCCGGGGCGGGGGCCTTCCCTGCTCGCCGGCCCGAGACTGCCCCCCCCCCCCCCCGCTGCGCACATCTGGAAAGAATCTGAGGGCGGATGGGAGGCGGAGTGGGAGGACCGGGCGGCGGCGGGAATGCGGGGGCAGGTGGCAGCGGCGAGGGGCGTGGACCCCCGCCCCAGCTCGCCCGGCTCGCCCTCCCTCCGACCCGGTTACAGGCAGAGAAACTGAGGCCCGGAGGGGCCCGAGGTACGCTTCCGGGAGGCGCGGACAGGTGTGGCGGGAGCCCGCGCGACCTCCGTCCGGACCGGCTCGGGGCTCGGCTCCCCCGCCGAGCCGCGCACTCCCCGAGCCGGAGCTCTCGGCCCGCACCTGGTGTCCGTCTGTCGGTCTGCGCGGCGGCCTCCCCGCGGGGACAGCTGGCGGGAGGCCGGGGTTGCAGGTCCCAGAACCGCCAGGCTGGGGCGGGGGCTGGGATACCTGATGCGCCGCGGGGTGGAAGACGGGGTGGCGGCGGGGCGAGCCCCTGGCAGCCCCTGGGGCGCGGGGCAGTGGCAGCCGGAGCTTGAGCAGGCGCCGGACGAGGTGCGGGGGCGCGGACCGTCCCTGGTCCCCAAGGCGCGGAGGGATGCGCGCCTGGCGCCGGGAGGCCATCGCCGACCTGTTGAGGCCCGCACCCCGGAGCGGCTGCTCCCGGGCTGCGGGCTGCGGGCGCGCGGGGGCGGGGGCGGGGGCGGGAGGGGCAGTGGAACCCGGGCCTAGAGCTCCGAGGCACCCCTGCTGGGACCCGCCGCAGCCCCCTGCGGAGGAGGCGCACGGCCCCTTTTAGGGCTCCGGGCCCACTGCTCCAGCGTGAGTGCGAGTTAAGAAGTGTTAGATTCACATGACTGTGTTCACGAAATCTTTCGGGAACATACTTTGTTCTTTTTAATCTGAATCTTTGGGAATGGGTGACTAATAGTGGCCTAAAGGTGCTGTAGAGTCATACATAAGACCTCTGACCATGAGCTGCCTGGTACCCTTGACAGCTCCCTATCACCGGCACCTTAGCCTAGTGGCTGACACCCTTGGAGACTTGGTCGTCCAGTCCTAACCTCATCCCCTGCCTCATCCCTTCTTTAAAGGCACCTCCTCCCCACCCTCCCAACACTGTGCCTTTGCTCATGCCCTTCCCTCTGTCTGGAGTACTCTTCCTCCCCTTTGTCTGCCTGGAGAGCTCCTACTCGGCCTCCAGGAGCAGTTCAAGGTTCTGGGCAGCAGTCAGAAGACACAGATTCTAGTTCTGGCTGTAACTTCAACATACTAATCTGTAAAATGGGCGGGGGCGGGGGCGGGTCAGACAGATAATGATGCAAATCATTTCCAACTCTACCTCTCACAAATTCATCTCTGCACTCAGCAAACCTTTCCTGAGCACCCAGTCCATGCCTGGGGAGTCCAGAAAGTCTTGCAAGCTGCAGCGGGCCAGGGGTCCTGTGCGAGCACTAAAGAACTTCCTAACCCGGTCAAGGAAGGGGCAACAGCTTCTCAGAGCAGGGGCATTTGAGTAGGAGTTTGCTGGGGATGGGCAGTAATGCGAGCCCCTTTGGGGCTTGAGTTTCCTATCTCCAGAGTAGGAAGACTCTCTCTTAGTTTGGGGATTTCTAGTAGAGATGATAAGATGCAGCTGTCTGTGGCCCGGCACAAAGCAGGTGATTAGTGAATTTTTACTAAATTTGAGCGAAGGAGGAAGCTACTGCTAGGGACTGAGGATCTGTGTCCTGGTTTGGGTCTCCCTTCCCTTTCCTTCTTCTAGTCTTGCCTTAATCCCCCATGTAAGCCTTTCTGGGCCTTGAGGTTTGGTTCCTCAGGGGTGCTAGGTGGGGTGAGAGGCAGCAGGTCGCAGGGACCTCCTTGGGAATGGTAACCCCGTGTGTCCCACTTGCTCAACACCAACGTCAGATGGACATGTCATTTCATTTAACCCTCATGAGCATTGTCCAGACTGGTAGAGGCTCAGGCGGTGAAGTGCTTTGTCCAGACTCACACAGCAGTCAGGAGGGGAACCCGATCCTGCTGTTGCAAAAGCACTCCCCCTGAGAAAGAGCTCAGGGCAGGCCGAGCTGCCCCTCTCACTAGCCACTTGCTGTCCACTTGCTGTCCCAGTGGTGTGAGTTGTTCGTCATCAGGGGGCCCCTCACTCAGGACTCTTAGAGCCAAGGGGCCTGCTCTTTCCGCTGCTCTTCCACACACAGCTCCCAACTTGTCCAAGCACACAGAGGGTCTTTAGGGGCTAATCTCGCTCAACATTCTTAGAAGACAGCAACAACAGGTTGAGACTCAGAAGGGCCACAATGTAGCCAAGGTCATACAGAAAAGCAGGTGGTGGAGCCGAGGCTTCCCAGGATCCCAAGGTCCAGAGGAGGAGACCAGACTCTCCAAGCCCTGTCTGATATTCCTTCCTCTCCTGTGAATCTAGCTCCTCCTCGCCATCCCAGCACCTCTCTCTGCCCAGACCAGGCTTACTACCCATTGCCCGTACTCCGTACCCATTGCACAGCCTCGGAGAGCTCCCCACTGCTCCATCCATAAACCTGCCTGTGGCACACTCCTGCTCTGCAGTGGCTCCTCATTCTTCCTGAGATCTTAAGATAAGGATCGCTCTCCCTAGCCTGGCTTCCAAGTCCTTTCTTAGCTGGACTACCCACCTGCATCCCTCCCAGTCCCCAATACCTGGCAGACACTCTAGCAAGCTCTGTGGAGGTCACCGATGGGCTCTCTTGCACCTGTGTCTTTGTAGGTTCTTCCCTCCTTGTTACGTCACCCTCTCCCTTTTGCCCGATATTCAGCCTTCATGACTAGATAAGGCATCATTTCTTCGGAGAAGTCTTCTTGATCTCAGACAAGGTTAGCTCTTCTCTGGCCCCCTGTGGACTCTAGCTTCCCTCCGTCATACCTCTGATGACACTGGGCCTATAATGCTCATTGTACATCTAGCATCCATGCCCTCACTGCCTGATAGAAATATAATGTGAGCCATGAATGCAAGCCATGTAGGCAATGTGAAGCTACATTAAAAAAATAAAATGAGGGCAGCCCAGATGGCTCAGCAGTTTGGCACTGTCTTTGGTCCAGGGCGTGATCCCAGAGACCTGGGATCGAGTCCCGCATTGGGCTCCCTGCGTGGAGCCTGCTTCTCCTTCTGCCTGTGTCTCTGCCCCTCTCCCTCTCTCTGTGTCTCTATGAATAAATAAATAAAATATTTAAAAAAATAAAATGAAACAGATAAAATTAATTTTAGTAATTTAACTCAATTATTTGAAATATATCAATATAAAATTAATATTTATGAGATAATATTAATATTAATGAGATATTTACATCCTCATTTTATTTATTTATTCATGAGAGATATTCTTATTCTTCAGAGAGAGAGCGCGAGCGAGAGAGGCAGAGGGGGAAGCAGGCTCCATGCAGGGAGCCCGACGTGGGACTCGATCCCGGGTCTCCAGGACCATGCCCTGGGCCGAAGGTGGCGCTAAACCGCTGAGCCACCTGGGCTGCCCTTACATCCTCTTTTGTACTAGTCTTTGGAATCCATGCACACTGCGTTTTATACTTACAGTACCTTTCAACTTAGACTAGTCACATTTCAAGTGCTGGGTAGCTGCATATGGCCACCACATTGGATAGGGCAGGTGTGAACTTTTTAAGGGCAAGAGCCAAACTTGAGTGGTCTCTGTGGGTCTCTAGTGCCCAGCTGTGCTTGGCCCAGGGGAGAGCCCAGGGGCATCATGGTTAAGGCCCCCGGCTGGAGCTCAGCATCACCACTTAACAGCTGTGTCGCACTGGCCAATCCCATTGGGCTGCAGCTCCCTTAAAAAGTGATGGTGGTAACATTTCAATATGGTTCATAATGTTAATATAAAGTATTTTTAAGTTACAAATTAAAGGGGAGGGAGGAAAACTAGCTGGTCTAGTGAGTACACAGGATATGTGGGGAGGACCCTTCTCCCTGGCCTCCTGCCCTGGTTGATTTGGGGCTTAGGCCTGTGCCCACACTCCCCCTCCCAGAACCCTGGTCTGGGGTCACACAGACAGGCAGAGAGGGGGACTCTGGTCTGATATTTCCAGGAGCTGAAGGCTGTTGAGCTAGTTGGGGCAGGGGGGAAGGGAAGGGTTATAATGTACGTGGGAATGATGGTCTGTAGACTGTTGGAGGCTGAATTGCCCATTTGGTCAGGGGATGGGGCAACAGGGGAGTGACAGGGTGGGCATAGGGCCAGGGTGTGCCCTGCCAACTGTTCCCTGGGGCCCGGGAGCTGTGCATGTACTAGGTCCCTGGTTTCCTGCCAGGCCAGTGGCTGAGGCCTGAGTCTTCTTAAGCCTCACAGACCTAGATGGATTCAAGGGTGCTGCCCCTCTTCTACTCCTCACACCTTTCTCTCTGGGGCCTCACAGGACTCACCCCATCTGGGGTGGAGGGTGGGGCAGGCATTACTGTCCTGGCTCTGCTGCCCCCTCTAGTCTGAGGGCAGGGCAATTTGCCAGCTTGCATGTGTCTCCTGCGCCAGCACAGGGCTGAGGGCAGAGGGGACTTCACCTTGGAGAGGGGGCTGGGCAGCGAGTGAGACAAAGCAGTGTCTGAAATGCCATTACGGCCTCAGGGCAGCCAGAATTCATAGGAGGCCAGAGTCTGCAAAGCTGTGGGGAGGTGGGCCTGGGGCTAGACTGCAAACACCAGGCAGGATCTAGGCAAGAGAAGGGGAAGAATCAGGGGGGCTCTGGAGTGGGCAGGGCCCGTGATATTAGTGGTACAAAGAGCGAACATTTAGTGAGCACTCATGGTGCACAGTGTGCGCCTCTCTCTGACTCTCCCAGTCTCCCCACGAGGGCAGCTCTGGTAACCTCTGTGGATGGGTGAGGAAGCTGAGGTTTAGTGGGTGACTTGCCCAAGGTCAACCGAGAGCCCGAGCTGACTGCAGCCCCAGCATCTGGCTCCAGCGCCCGCCTTCCTAACCAGACCTCAGCAGCAGTGGCAAGCTTCCCGACTCCTCAGGCCCAGCAACTCAGACCTTTGTATCTGCCGTCTGAGGTGTGGTTCTTAATCCAGTGCCAGCATGAGAGCCTCAGACTGAGGCATACCTCCACTCCCCCCAACGCCCCCCCCACCACCACCTAGGGCCAAGTGCTTGCTATGTACCTGCATTTGTGATTGCTGTCACAGTGGTGACCACACCTCACCACCTAGGAGGTACCAGGCCCTGCACGTCTCTTACCTTGCTGACTCCTTGTAGTTGCTGTGGTTTGGGATGTATCATTGCATTGTCAGATGAAGAGAGAGGCTCAGGAAGGCCAGAGATGCTAAGTGCTGGAGAGGGACTCCCACTGGGGTCTGTGGGATTCTAGAGTCCATGCAACTGAGCTGTGGCCTCTCACAACTTAGCATTTCCCAGAGATGTTTGCTAAGTGAGTTTCTGTAAAAAAAACTCCAGGGACTGGCTCGGAGCCAAGCTAGGCCCCTGCGCTGCCTAGAAGATAGGGACCCTTGCATCTTCCTTGTGGCCTGAGGCCATCCCCACTCCTCCTCCCCTGCTGCCCTAGGGGACCATGCTGGGGGGTGGTCTTTTGCAGGTAGCGACAGTCAGGTGAGCTCAGTAGGCTCTGGTGAGGCCAGCTGAGGGTGTGAACATCAGGAAGAGGCTTAGAAGGTCCTGGAGAATGGCAGCAGCTCTATTCAGTGGAGGCCTGCTCTGTGCCTGGCTCTGCGCTGGGCCTCCACCCAGACACTGAGAGGCTCACAGTCCTCTGCGGGAGAAAGATAACTTCATGTATTCACAGCCCGACCCAACTCATGCCATGCCCCATGAGAGCCCTGGGTCAGCTCAGGGTTTTTCAGGGTATTCCAGGGGGTGCAATGGCTACACTGATTCTTAGAGAAGTTGCTGCCTGCACAAAAAGGGGCAGGGAGTTCCAGACAGAAGGAACAGCATGTGCAAAGGCCTAGAGACAGGATCTCCTAGGTAGACCTGTCTAACTAGGGTGGGGGTATTAGAAGAGAGACAGGGTCAAATCCTGAACATCCTAGAATGGTAAGCTGAAGATGCACCCTGCTGGTGCTGGCTCCATGGCTCTGGAGGAGGTAAGAGCCTCCCAGCGCTGCCCATGCCGGGGCAGCAAGAGCTTGGCAAAGTCCTAGCCAAGCCCTGCCAGTCACAGTTTGTCCCCAGGCTCAGCTTCCCCTTCTGTGAATTGGGGGTAAAGATGCCTTGGGGCCAGGCCTGGTGAGGGTGCTGACTTGCCTGAGGACAGGGCTTCACCTCGTCCCTCCAGAGGGCAGCTCTGATGACGGGGAGGCGGGTGGTGCAGGAGTGTAGCAGTGAGCAGATCAGATGCGTGCCCAGAGCCTTCGAGTAGGCTCTGTCTTGTGCCCAGGCAGGCCCCAGTGTGAACAATGTGGGTCCCAGCCCTGTGTCCACTGCACCTGCCAGGTGAGGCCTGACTTAAGTCCTCCCACAGGTACCATGGCCCGGAGCGGGGTGCTGTTGGTCCTCTTGCTGCTGCCACCGCAGCTGCAGCTGGGACCAGTAGGCACGGCGAGGTCGCCGGGCTTTGGCCGAAGTGGGGCCCACAGCCTGAGCCCTGAAGAGAATGAATTTGTGGAGGAGGAGCCAGTGTTGGTTCTGAGTCCCGAGGAGCCGGGGCCCGGCCCTGCCACCATCAACTGCCCCCGCGACTGTGCCTGCTCCCAGGAAGGTGTCGTGGACTGTGGTGGCATCGACCTGCGCGAATTCCCGGGGGACCTTCCTGAGCACACCAACCACCTGTCTCTGCAGGTGACACGGGCACTACAGTCACGGTCACAGGGGTGGGCCCCTAAGCTCATGGCTCCTGTCCCCACCCACAATGCTTATACCCCCCTGCTTGTCCAGACCCCCAGACACAGGGCGCTAGGGCACTCCCTGCTCCGACGTCCTGGTCACAGAGTACTGTGCTATTACAACTGCTTTGTTTTGCTTGGAGGAGTCTGGGCTAAGACCCATAAATAGAGTCAGACCCTGTGAAAAATGGACACAGATCTGCCCAGCGGCTGACCCTCTGAATGGGCAGGATGCCCTGGACACCCAGGCCAGGAAAATAAGAGAAAGTGGATCTGATAGGGTGCTCTGCAGGCTCAGAAGATAGAGTCCCCTCTCTGGCTGGGGCACAGGCGAGCTTGTGAGAATCGGGACACAGTGTTCCAGACGGGGATTCTGGGGCAGTGGGTGCACCCATGATCGGTTTTGTGCGGCCCTGGGGCAGAGGGAGAGGCTGTTCTACTCATCTCAAGAGGTCAAGCCAGGTGAAGGAAAGGGACCTGCCCGTGGTCACCCAAACTGATGCGTCCAGGTTGAGGGCAGAGGGAGCTCAAGGCCAGGGTGGCCTGTGGAAGAAAGGTACAAGTTAAGGCAACACTTACTATTGGTTCATTCACGTCCCCTGGGTACCTGGTCTACACCTCAGATGTGGCATCAGGGGCTGGTCATGGAGGGAGGACAGTCTGGGGGAAGGCAGAGATCTAAACAGCTGAAGATAACAGATGGAGACAGAGGACTAGCGTGGTAGGGCCCAGAGCAGCTCCTAATCCAGCCCTCAATCCAATTCAGGAAGGCTTCTGGAGGAGGTGATACCCCACCCAGTATTTTATTTATTTATTTATTTAAATTTTATTTTATTTTATTTTTAAAGATTTTATTTATTTATGCATGAGAGACAGAGAGAGAGGCGGAGACATAGGCAGAGGGAGAAGCAGGCTCCATGCAGGGAGGCCCATGCAGGACTCAATCCCTGGTCTCCAGGATCACACCCTGGGCCGAAGGCAGGCGCTAAACCACTGAGCCACCCAGGGATCCCCCACCCAGTGTTTTAAAGCATTCCAGAAGGAGTGAGGACCACAGGTTTTTCCCCCCCTCAGGAAAGGCAACTCAAAGTAGTTTCTGGCTTAGGATGGGGAGAATGGGCTGGGGATGCCTGTCACCACATAGGAACATGGAGGGAGCAGGGGAGATGGCACTCCCAAGTTTGAACTGTCTGTAGATGCCCAGGTATGGGCTCCTAGAAGGCGGGACCTGCATGCCTCCCATACTGAGGCCCAGGCCTGGCCTAGCCCCAGGTCTGTCTGTGTGGGGTGAACCCCAAGGGAGGTGCCCAACAGAGGGACTGGCTCCTGGGACAGGAGTGGGGGTGAGCCTCGAGTGAGGCAGGAGCCTGGGCCTCTGGTGAGGCTGCTTCCTCACCACTCCATCCCGCACTCCCCAGAACAACCAGCTGGAGAAGATCTACCCCCAGGAGCTCTCCAGGTTGCATCGGCTGGAAACTCTGAACCTCCAGAACAACCGTCTGACTTCCCGAGGTGAGGGATCACCCAGAGCCTGGGACAGGGATGCCAGGCGAGGGACCAGGTGCCCATGGGAAGAGCTCCACCCTGCAGACCCTAGGATACGGAAAACAGAGGGCTGGGCTGGCGGCTTCCTGAGAGCCACCCCACCCCCAGGTGTCCCTGAGCTGGGTGTTGGACCAGGGGACAGGCTTCAGAGAAGCTTGGATTGCCAGGGCCTTTGTCATGGACCAGTATGTTTACAGAAGGCCTTCAGAATCAAAGAGCTGTAGAATCCTCTAATTGTAAAAGGTTATATTTTTTTCTGATATGAAAATAATTTATAATAGAGAATTTGGAAATGTAGAAAATGAAATGGAAAAGAAGAAACCCACTCATAATTCTGACACACGGAGTTCATCACTATTGATGTTTTGGACTATCCACTTTTTAAAAAAGCAGCTTTATTGAGGTATAATTTCTATACTGTGAGATTTATCCAATGTAAAAGTACAATTTGATGAGTTTGGGTAAGTTTATACAGTTGTACAACCATCACCACAATCCAATCTAGTCTTTTTTCTTTGGGTTTTTTTAAAATTCATAGCTGAACTTGTAGGATAGATACTATACCATAACCACCATAGGGCAGTTAGCACAGCAGCATTTTTCAGGTTCCTAAAAACTCTCAGTGGCCATCATTTTACACAGCGGCAGAGACGCTGCACAGTTTATATAACTGTTCCCTCTCCTTAGATATTTGGGTGAGTCCCAGCATCTGAGGGTCCAGGAGCCCAGAACTGAGTGTCAGAGGCCGGCCTCCGGCCTGGAGGAGGGCCAGTTTGGCTGGGCTCCCAGCAACAGCCGAGTCCTGACACTACATCTGCCAGCTGGGGCAGGGGTGGGCTAGGGGGTCGGGAGGTGCCAGGGCCACAGCTCTGTGCTGCCCTGAGCTGGGTATCAGGAGGGTCAGAGAGACCCTTTAGGGCCACACCTCAGGGGAGCACTCCTTCCTGATGGGGAAGGGTGGGCCTGGGTCCTCTGCCCTGTGGCCTGACCTTATGAAGACCCATTCCCACCGAGGTGGCTCTGAGCAAGTGAAGGATTGGTCATTTCTGAGCCCTTTCCACTTGCTCCTCTGAGCAGTGGTGGGGGTGGTGAGCAAGGGAAAAAGGGGGCTGGGCAGGCCTGCTGGGACTGGTTGGGAAGGGATCAGAATCCAACCTGTCTCGGTGGGGGGGGGGGCGGCTCCCCAGTCCTGGCAAGTGGGGTGGGCACTGGGTGGGGGGGGTTGGTGGTGGCGTGCTCCCCTGTAGCATCTCCTTCATCCAGGGCTCTGACCGATGCCTGTCCTTTGAAGGGCTCCCGGAGGAGGCGTTTGAGCATCTGACCAATCTCAATTACCTGTACTTGGCCAATAACAAGGTAAGGGGACCCCTGGTGTCTGGGGCTGAGCTCTGGGAACTTTCACCAGGGCCTTTTCTAGGGTGGCCACTGGGTCCCAACTGCTGTTCACACGTGGACCTGGTGAGACCCCACACCTTAATGCAGGGTATCAGAATGGCCAGATAATGAAAACAGAGGCCTAGGCCTTCTAGAAGTGTGGGGGGTGACAGCTCATTCCCACCAGGGAGGGAGTCCATGGAGTGCTTCTCGGAGGAGGTGACATTTGAGCAGGCCATGAAGGCTAACAGGATTTCAGCCGGGGGCCCCATGGGAGAGGCACTGCGGAAGAGGCAACATGAGGAAAGGCAGAGGCACTCAACTTCAAAATAGCTGGTGTGCCCCAGGGCTCTGGCCCGGCCACTTCTCTCAGAGCTTTCTTGAGGTGCCTCGTCCCCTCCCCAGGGCATTAGCACCCATCTGCATCATGGCCGTGTCCAGTGGCCATCCCCACCCATCCCACTCCTCCCACTTGAGACTCCTTGATGCCTGCCCTAGATGTCCAGTGGAAATGGGACTCTGCTTCCCTCCTGTGCGCCCCCCACCTCTATAAGCACCCCTCTCTATATCTGCAACCACCAAAGCACCACTCATCTGAGCCACAAACCCCGGGGTGCCTTGGTCACCCGCAGCAAGCCTGCACTCCCCTCTCGGCCTGGTCCACCAACCGCACCTGCAACACACCGGGACAGCCCTGCTTCCTCATTTGCAGCTCCTTCTCAGAGTGGCCAGAGTGATCTTTAAAAATCATGCCTGCTTCTACCCATCCCCACCTCCTGCCAGCTCAGATACTTGAGGCTTCACTTTCCACCCAGAATGAAAACCACGCTCCTCCCCATGGCTGTGGTCAGAGGACCTGTGGTCGGAGGGCCTCTGTGTGGACCTCACAACACCCGTCCCACTCCCTCCCTCTCCTCCAGCTCCCAAACGTGGCAACCCCCAAGTGGGAACTGCACTCACCGCCCCTGTTGCCACAGGTGCTTGCCCCTCAGATGGCACGAGCGGGAGGCCTTCATGCCCAAAGTGTCACCTGGTTCCTGAGCACCCAACCCAGTTATTCTGTTTCCAGTCTGTTTTAGCTTGTTAACACTATCAGATGCTTTTGTTCCTTGTTTCTTGTCTTCTCCACTAAGATGTAAGCTTTGGGGGGTAGGAATGGGGGCATTTCTCTGTTTTGTTCCCCAGGACATGTCTAGCACCTGGACCCAGGCCTGCAGTGAGGGGAGGGGCCAGGAGGACAGGCAGGGCCAGGGACAGGACTAGAAGGCTTGGAATGTTCAGGGATGCAGAAAGCCATGGAGGTTTGGTTTTTGTGTTATCAGGGGAGTGGGATGGGTTCCCAGTTTATTTACTTTATTTTTTAAAAAGATTTTATTCATTTAAGAGAGAGAGAGAGCATGAGCAGAGGGGAGCAACAGAGGGAGAGGAAGAAGCTGAGCAGGGAGCCCGATGCAGGATTCAATCCAAGGACCCCGGGATCATGACCTGAGCTAAAGGCAGACACAACCGACTGAGCCACCAGGCGCCCTGGGTTTCCAGTTTAGAAATATGGCTCTGGTTATAAGGAGGTGACAAATTGAAGGGGCCCGGATGAGTAGCAGGCAGTGGGACCCAGAGCTGGCCTCTGCCCTCCATTGGTCTTTCTATCCCAACTTTTCCCTTTCCAGCTGACCTTGGCACCCCGATTCCTACCAAACACCCTGATCAGTGTGGACTTTGCTGCCAACTATCTCACCAAGATCTATGGGCTCACCTTTGGCCAGAAGCCAAACTTGAGGTGAGAAGTCAGACAGGGGCCCTGGGCCCTGGCTGGGGAAGGAGAAAGAGCTGAGACAGACGCTCCCAGCCCTGAGCACGGCAGAGCAAGCCCGGCCAGGCTGTGGAGGAAGGCATGCTGGGTGGGCATGATGCCCCCGGCTCGGGGCTCTGGCAAGGAATGCCCAGGGCTGCAGGACCTGAAGGTTGGGAGGAATCCATCCGGGAGGCAAGGACAGAGAGTAATGTCTGTGGAATTATGAGGAGCTGGGTGAGAGTTTTTCCCCTCCTCCTCCGGTCCCTGGGGGAAGGAAGCATCTTCCAACAGGCACAGCTGGCCCTTAGTGAGAGCTGCTTTGGGAGGAGTGTGAGCAGGGCAGGGTGGTGCAGGGGGGGCAGAGGGGATACTGACAACCCCCAGTGCTGCTTCTCTCCCCAAATCTGTCACCCCACTCAATTCTTTCCATACCCCGAAGGAGCTGGGGTGGCTGTATGTGGTTCCATCCTGCAGATGAGAGGGCTGAGGCCCAAGATATAACACAGCAAGACTGAGTTATATCTTCTATGTTTAGAATATCTTGTGTTGAAACATCTTACATTTCTCTTATTTCTGATCTTGGTCCCTCTAATATGTGAGCTGCATGACAGCAGGGTCTTGTTGGTTGTGTCCACTGCTTTTATCTTTAGAGTCTAGAAGAGTCCTGGCACGTAGGAGCACTCACTATATATGTGCTGAATGAATGAGAGGTTACATCCTCTGAGCCAGGCCCTGGACTGGACACTTGAGACGAAGAGGTGGCAGGGAGAGTCCCCATGTACGGGAAGACCCACAGAACTCAGAACCAGCTGCGTGGGGCTGACAGGCAGGGATTCTGGGGCTGCAACAGTCAGGGAGTGACTGAGGACCTTGAAGGGTATGGAGGGGCACAGGCAGGGGGGTGGGAAATCCCCTTTCTGCCACGGATGTGTGGGGCAGCCTCTGGTGGGTCCTTAGTCTCCTTGGCTGTGCAAGGGGGACTGGATCAGGGGGGTCTGAGGTTCTTCAAATGGGAGGATGGTACCCTGGGCCCCAGCTCTGACCTGAGCAAGGTCTGAAGGCTGATCAGGTGAGCTGGTATTGAGGACCTGTGCCTCATCCCCCAGGTCCGTGTACCTGCACAACAACAAGCTGGCGGATGCTGGGCTGCCGGACAACATGTTCAATGGCTCCAGCAATGTCGAGATCCTCATTCTGTCCAGCAACTTCCTGCGCCACGTGCCCAAGCACCTGCCGCCCGCGCTCTATAAGCTGCACCTCAAGGTGGGAGGAAGAGTGTGGGGAGGGGCAGCCGAAAAGCAGGGACCTGCAGTGAGGGAAGAGCCCAGGTCCACTGAGGCACAGTGGGGAGGCTGTGGGGCCTCAGGCACAGTGTCTGCTGTGGAGAACAAGGCAGAAGCCTGGGGAGCTGGCTGTCCCTATCACATGCAGGGTGCTCCAAGCCACAGCCCCTTCCCCTGGCTCCCCTGCCCCCTCTCATTCCGAGGCTCTGCCCTGGCCCCTTGGCCATCCCTCATGCTGCCCTCCCAACCATCTTGTCCCTCAGAACAACAAGCTGGAGAAGATCCCACCAGGCGCCTTCAGTGAGCTGAGCCACTTGCGTGAGTTGTACCTGCAGAACAACTACCTGACCGACGAGGGCCTGGACAATGAGACCTTCTGGTGAGCCCCGGCTGGGCCGTCCATGTGAGCTCCGTGCCGGGGAAGCTGCTCCTGGGGCCCACGCAGCCAGGTCTCTCACACACACCCGCCCCCGGGCCTTGGCCAGCTTCCCAGAGAGGGCACCATGGGGCTTGTGCCTCTGCTGACAGGTCTGTCCCCCAGCACGAGTGATGTGTACGGACAAGGCCAGAATTCCAGTGAGGCATCTTCAGAGGCTGGCTTCGTGGTACAAAGTTGAAGCGAGTATACTTGTTGAAGGCAAATATATTCTCATGTTTTAGGTCCAGGGTAGCTACAAAAGGCCTTAGACGGTCTTCAAAGAAGCTCCTTCATGACAGAAGCCATGCTAGGTCCTTCCTCCACCAATAGGGCATTGAATAAACCCAGGGAGAGTCTGGAGAGGACAGAGGTCGCCAGTGGGCCAGACAGGGGCCCAGCTGGGACGAGTTAGACCAGTGCCCCTGCCCCTCCCCCCGCCTCGGGACTAAGGGTGGACACAAGCACCCGGTGGGCCTCTGCCAACCATCCTTATTCCCACCCGCCGCAGGAAGCTCTCCAGCCTGGAATACCTGGATCTGTCCAGCAACAACCTGTCTCGGGTCCCGGCAGGGCTGCCGCGCAGCCTTGTGCTCCTGCACCTGGAGAAGAACGCCATCCGCAGCGTGGACGCCGACGTGCTGACGCCCATCCGCAGCCTCGAGTACCTGCTGCTGCATAGCAACCAGCTACACGCGCGCGGCATCCACCCGCGGGCCTTCCAGGGCCTCAAGCGGCTGCACACCGTACACCTGTACAACAACGCGCTGGAGCGCGTGCCCAGCGGCCTGCCCCGCCGCGTGCGCACGCTCATGATCTTGCACAACCAGATCACCGGCATCGGCCGCGACGACTTCGCCACCACCTACTTCCTGGAGGAGCTCAACCTCAGCTACAACCGCATCACCAGCCCGCAGGTGCACCGCGACGCCTTCCGCAAGCTGCGCCTGCTGCGCTCGCTGGACCTGTCCGGTAACCGGCTGCACACCTTGCCCCCCGGGCTGCCGCGCAACGTGCACGTGCTGAAGGTCAAGCGCAATGAGCTGGCCGCCCTGGCGCGCGGGGCGCTGGCTGGCATGGCCCAGCTGCGTGAGCTCTACCTCACCGGCAACCGGCTGCGCAGCCGGGCTCTGGGTCCCCGTGCCTGGGCCGACCTGGCCCGTCTGCAGGTGAGGGGAAAGGGGCGGGAGAGGATTGGGGCCGGGTCATGCCCGCGTGAGGGGCTGCTGGCATAGCTGCCCTGAGCCCACGCATCTTGGCTCAGGTGAGGGGTGGGTAGGAGGGCCCGGCGGGGTGTGGGGTGACCTGCTAGCCTGAGGAAAGGGAAGGTATGACTGGCATGCCTGGGTGCAGCAGGAGGGGCTAGTGTGGCCAGGCTGAGCTCAGCACCTGCAGGCTTGAGGAGGGCTGTGGAGATGAGGGGAGGTCATGGCTGCAGGTAGGGGACTCACCCTCCAGGAAGACTGGGGGGTAGGGCCAGTTTGGTTGGCACTGGAGAGTCAAGCTCATCCATCTGAAGGCTCCGAAACAGGTGGCTGGGCTTGAGTGAGGGGAGGGAGGCTTGGCCTGGAAGGGAGGCTGCCCTCACCTGGTGCGGAGGGCTAGGGGAGGCTACCCGAGGCATACTGGGGCTGCTGAGTGGGTGTGGCTGCTGTGGTCAGTCAGCAGGGATAGCTGGCTGTAGGTGACAGCTCCCACTCAGTGAGGGCCCAGAGGGAACTTGAGTAGAGAGATCTGGGAGGCAGGGCCTCAGTATTGCAAGGTCAGGAAATGCCCCCATTCCCCCACTCTGCTGCCCTGGACGGGGTGGGGGCACAGGGGGGGCCTTCTTCCCAATGGCTTGCTCCTCCCTCTCTCTCAGGGCTCTACTCACATGTCACCTCCTTGGGAGGTCTTCCTTCACCACCCATCACACTCCTCTGCTTTGTTTTTCTTCATAATCCTCATCTGTTCTAGGCATTAGGTCATCTGTCTGCTGGTTCGTTGCCTGCTCCTCTGCTAGAATGAGGGGCAGGCATTTTCGTCTGTTGTATTCACTGCTGGACCCAGGGACCTCTGTGTGCTAGGCTCTCAGTACATGTATTTTGGGAGAGCTGTCAGGATGAGGCTATCTGAGGGGAGTGCAGGGGAGAGCCCCCAGAGTGGGGGGCAGATGGGTGAGGGGAGATCAACATGGGAGCCAGGGGTAGCAGCTGGCCCTGCAGGAGCAGCTGGCTGTGGTCTCCTCACCCAGAGGGCCCTGCTGAGGGCCAGACGCCAGGATCCAGCTGCCTGGGCCGCTCCCTCTTGAGTTTTCCTCAGGAGTCCAGATCCCAGCGTCTTCTCCTCCACACCTGCTCCTCCTGCTGCATTTTCTAACTCTCTGTAGGGGGTGCCCACGGGAGACCTGGATGCTGACCCGATACCCCTTTGTCACACCACCTGCCCCCCCCCCGGCACCCATCGTTAACTAAATTCTGCTAATTCTATCATCACATCTCTCAACTCACTATCTTCCATCCCTTCTGCTGTACTCCAAGCCAAGACACCCCCATTTCTCACCTGAACCCCAGCTCCGTAGGACTCTCCACTCCCCTATACCATGTGCACTTGGTGGGTATCTTTAAAAAACACTCATTCACCTACACTCCTGCTCAGAACCCTTCTATGGCTCCCTGTTGCTCTTAGAACCCAGATCGGAAACCTTGCCACAGCTCTCAGGGCTGGTCTGCCTCTGCTCCCAGTCGAGCTCCCTAGTCTCCTAGGCATACTGGGCTTTATTTATACTGGCCCTGCTGCTGAAGCACAGCATCCTGGGAACACCTGCTCACTTGTTCTTCCCACAGCCTGTCCCAGGCCTCCCCTATGTGCAGACACAGCTCTAGAACTGAGGACCTGGCAGGGAGTAAGACAGATGAAGGGTCACTACCCTCCTAGAGTTTATAATATACCTAGGACTTAGCTCCCATTCCATCTCTTTCAGGAAGCCCTCAGTCATGGGCAGGTGCAGTCTGGGTGGATTCAGTCAGGGATGAGGTATCTGCAGAGGTTGGGGGTTCTTCTTCACACTGTTGGATCTTTCTATAAGCAGCTGCCCCCACCCTGCTTCAGAGCCCCGCTGATGCTGGCTGCTGTGCTCCCCTGGCCCAAGGCTGGGTCAGGCCGCTCCTTGGGCTCCCTCAGCACAGCCCAGTTCCACCAGTTGTCGTCATCAGATTTTGTGTCCATCTCCCCCACCCTAACCTCCAGTGCAGAGGCAGCCTCTCGGTGGATTCCATATCCCCGGCAGCCCTGGGCACCGAGGATGTTTGGAATGAATGAGGAAGTGCCAGAGCTGTGTGGAGGGAACATAGTGGGGAGCAGGGAGACCTGCTGGGTAAGGGAGATGACAGGGAGGCTCCCTAAGGTATAAAGCTTGTTTTCCCCTTGAATCTTGAATCTAGATTCATGGCCCCAGTTTCCTGACCCTGAGCCCCCACCTGTCAGGGTGAGGAAGGGAGATTAGAGATGATGGAATCCACCTTGCATAGGTGTGTGTGAGCGAGTGTATGCTGATGGCCTGAGGGGAAGGCAGTGAGCTGGACCCATGCACACATCTCCTGCCTACTGCATGTTTGTTCCTCCTTGGGAAAACCACCCCATTTTTCCTGGCCACCTGCTTCCTGCATTCTAGGCATGTGGTGACCCAGAGACTGACCAGCCTAGGACTGGCTGCCATGCAAGGGTTGCTGTGGGCCTCATTCTTGCTCCTCATTCCTGCCCACATGGCCTTGAAGTCCATGAATGAGCAGCCACACTCATATGGACCCTTACCCCACCCCCACCCTCATCTGGTGTGGGAATATTCAAAGACTGGAGGATCCCTGGCCTCTGCCCTTTTAGGCCCTTTAGTCTGATAGGGGTGACAGGTGTGCTCAGGAGGAAGGACTTTGCCACCCAGATATCTTGGCTGTGAATTCATGTGGAAAGGCAGAAGGAGCTGGGTAGGACATATATCAGAACAAGGGTTTGGGGTCCAGCCTCATACGGGCTGTGTGGCCTTAGATCTCTTAACCTCTCTGAGCCTCTGTTTCCTCTCCTGGAAAATGGAATAGTTAGAGATCCCACCTCACAGGGTTATCATAAGATTTAGATAGGCCAAGGGGCTGGTGGGATCTTTGCAAGATGTTAAATGCTTTTACTCCCCTGGTCACTCATACAGCTGCTGGACATTGCTGGGAACCAACTCACAGAGATCCCTGAGGGGCTCCCCGAGTCACTCGAGTACCTGTACCTGCAGAACAACAAGATTAGCACCGTGCCTGCCAATGCCTTTGATTCCACACCCAACCTCAAAGGAATCTTTCTCAGGTAGGAGGTCCCCTGGGGGGGCTGCACAGGCCCCTCTGGGGTCAGCCTGGCTCCAGCAGGATAGCTGAGGCAGAGGGGAACAGCTCCCAGCTAGAGGGCAGTGTTTGAAGCCTGGCTTCATGCTGACTGGCTGCATGACCCTGGGTACATCCCAGAACCCCCCTCAGCCTCTGTTTCCTCAGCTCTCAAGGGTGGGGACAGTCCTAGCCAGGCCTGGTGAGGTTTATAGATTTATAGAAGGTCTTCAGAAACTTTAAAAAGCAGTGCATGTGGACATTATTGATGTTAATGTGGCAGGAAGGGGTATCAGAGGGCACAGGTGATTGTTGTGTCCACAGCTGGCCGGGCTGTACCTGAGCAGGTGGCAGATGTTCAGGTCCTCACCGAGCTCTGGAGGTTTAGAATGATTCTTCTACTTCTTTTTTTTTTTTTTTTTTTTTTTTTTTTAAGAGAGAGAGAGGAGGGGGCAGAGGGGCAGAGGGAGAGAGAGAGAATCTCAAGCAGGCTCTAAGCCCAGCGTGGAGCTGGAGCTGAGGCTCAATCGCACGACCCTGAAGATCATGATCTGAGCTGAAATCAAGAGTCCAATGCTTAAGCGACTGAGCCACCCTAGAGTCAGATGCTCCTTAGAATTATTCTAACTGGGGAGCCAACTCCCCAGGAAATGAGGAGCTTGGGTACAGCAGAGTCAGTGTGGTTCTGCCCAATACCCTCCCTAACCACCCCTTGCACTCAGAAGGGGCAGAGTGTGCACCTCCGGGGGACTGGTGGCCCAGCAGGCCCCAGGCTGGGTTGGGGAGGAGGGTGACCTGTGCCTTGGATACTGTGGGGACTAAGGCCCAAGGAGATGAGGGGGCCAGATATCAGAGCCCAGCCTCTGCCTCCCCTCAACCCGAGCGCGTGCCTGGTCCAGCTTGACCCTGGCCTTGCCTTGGTGCCACCCTGCAGCCTCAGGTTTGGGGTTAATCCCAGAGGGAGCTAATCCCAGGCAGAGAGGAGGCCCCTGTGACTGCCACCCCAGACCTGAGAGCTAGGTAGGTGGGGGCCTGCCCCTCACTGTATGAGATGAGTGGCCCAGGGTCCTCCCCTGCCCCACCCCCTAAGCTATAGTTATATGGAACGGGAACAGCCGGGACTCTTCATGATGCCCTTGCTTCTCAGCACAGCCCCTGAAGCCCCCTGCCCCCACATCCCCTGCACCTCCCTACCCTCACGCCCCCCTACATTCCCTGCCCCCGCATACCCCCCGCCCTGCACCCCTTTTGTGCCTTCTATGCCATCTTCCTGGAAAGCTTATTCCCTCCTGTTCTCATTCTCGAGTGGGTGAGTGTGGGGACTTGAGGTTGGGCCTCTGGCACTGACCGCACTGACTGCACAGGTTCAACAAGCTGGCTGTGGGCTCTGTGATGGAAAGTGCCTTCCGGAGGCTGAAGCACCTGCAGGTCTTGGACATAGAGGGCAACTTTGAGTTTGGTGACGTTTCCAAGGACCGGGGCCAGGTGGAGGAGGAAGAGGATGAGGAAGATGAGGATGACGAGGAGGAGGAAGAGGAGAGGCGATAGTGACAGGATGAACCAGATTTGATATAGGTAGGTGATCTGCGTGGGGGGTGCGTTAACCTCTCCCCACTTGTCCTGTCCCTGACCCCAGGACAGATCCTGGGTGAGGGCCTGGCAAGGCTGTGGGAAGCCAGCACGGGGGCGGGGGCAGGGGGGACTCCCAAGGGTGATGAGTGCCCTGATGGGACAGGCACAGGGGCTGGGATGGTGGGAACAGGGAATGGATGTGAGGCCTAGGAGGAGGCTACTGCTGTGAGCCAAGCTGCAGGTGATAGGGGAGGCAGCAAGGATACAGACAAGCAGGGACTTCAGGGGGTTGGGGAGGGACAAGCGGACTCCAGAGGTCACAGTGGTCCCACTGGGCATGAGGTGAGGGAGAAGACAAGCCCCCAGAGTGAGCTCTTGGGGTCCCAGGTGGGTGAAAGTGCTGGGGGAGCAGATCTGTGGAGGTGGTAGGAATGTTGGGTTAGATGGAAGGGGGCTGGATATGTGGGGCTGGGGGTAGGGCCAGATATGTAGGATTGGGCTGGAGATGGGGGTCCAGACATCATCAGCCTGGAAATAGTACTAGGCTTCAACAGGCTGGGGGAGGAGGCTTGGGGAGAGCGAGAGGCCATGGCTGCGGCAGGGAAGCCTGCAGAAGGCACTGGAGGGGAGCAGCGAGGGAAGGAGGCAGGAAAGGCAGCCAAAGATAGAGGGGGATCATGCACATATGCCGCACGAGCACTCACGTGCACATGGGGCACCAACACACGTGTACCCACACTCATACACGTGTCTAAATGTGCATACACTCAGAGCACACACTTGCAGGACACATAGTGCATGTGGACACACACGCAGGTGTTTCACGGTACATTCATGGTGCAGAACATGTACATGCTTGCGCACACTTGGAGGATGTGTGTGTGTGTGTGTGTGTGTGTGTGTGACTACACATGTGCATCCCCAGGCACATAGGCCCTTGTGGAGAGAGCAGCTGTGTCAGTACTGCTGACAGACAGGTAGAGGTGAGCCCACCAGATTTATCCACGAGGAGGACCCTGCCCCACCCACCCCGTGACCTCATGGGGAGGGCCATCAGGGACAGTGCAGTGGACCCAAGGAGCCGACACAACCCTATCAAGAAGTTTAGCTGTGAAGAGATGAGATGAGAGGGTGGCAGGAGGGAAGGGGGTGAGAAGGTCCCTCCCAGCTCCATCTACCTTGTGCCCTTGTCAGAAACAGAGCTGTTGGAATGCTGGTGTTTGGGGGCGCTGGCCTGGATGGGGGTTAAAGACATGCGAGAGGAGAGGAGCAGGGAGGAGCTAGCCCTGTGGGGACAGTGGCAGGGACTGGCTCTGGCAGGAGGGGCCATGCTCCTTCCATGGTGGCAGGAGGGATGGGGGACCAAGTGGCTGCCGTCACACACAGGCTAGGGGCTTGGTGGCCAGACGTGATGTCACATCAGCCTGATGCCTTCAGCCTTCTGTTTTCTCTGTGCAGCAGGAAGTGCTCAGCAGACCGGGGTGGGTGTGGAGAAGATGGACCATTGGATCCATCCGTGGCGGGGTTTTTGGCCAGGTGTGTGGGACAGAAGGGTAAGGAAT
This sequence comes from Canis lupus baileyi, assembly GCF_048164855.1. Classification (NCBI taxonomy): domain Eukaryota; kingdom Metazoa; phylum Chordata; class Mammalia; order Carnivora; family Canidae; genus Canis; species Canis lupus. The sequence continues at coordinate 33,149,464 of NC_132840.1, forward strand.
GAGGATGTTGAGGGTGTTAGCAAGAGAATGGCTGTAGTCGTTGGGGATGCCAGGGGCCAGTCTGGGAAAGGAAGGAGGTATAGACCAGAGGGTGGGCGGGCAGGGCCTCAGCGGAAGGTCGGTGGAGGGTGGGCGCAGTGTGGGGAGCAGCCAGGAGGAGAGGTGTGGTTGGAAGGGACTGTCAGAATGAGCTGTGCTGGGGGAGTCACAGGCTCAGGCTGTGGCCATGGGAAGGGGCCTCTGGGCCACTGTTTTGGCCTGAATTAGAGCAGGGGCCTGGGGTAGAGAGGAGACGGCAGAATGGTGGTGAGGACCCTGTGGGTGAGTGACAGAGGGTGAGGGGGCTGCCAGAAGACTGCATGGGGTGGTCACCCTAGCTTGGAGAACAGGCCCAGAGGCTGTGCTCAGAAGTCCCTGTCCTCTGCCGCCAGGGCCTGGGGATATGAAGGTGGAGGCGACCTCTCTAGGCTTTGTGCTGGGGCAGAGCCAGGGCTCAGTGATGTCAGTGAGGACACTGTGGTCCTCAGAGGGGGCTGTGGGGTCCTGGGATGGGAGAGAACCTGCCCTCTCTGAGGGACATTGGCCTCGGGTGGGTCTGTTGAGCGGGGGCCTTGGGAGGGACCCTGGGGAGTGGCTAGAGAGACCCAGAGGCCTTCTAGTGGATGCCGGGCCTGGTCTCATCAGCAAGAACACCCCCAGCAGGTGGCCTGCTGGTTCTGGGCTCCCAGGGGCCACTTGCCCTCTGGCCTGTGGTTGCCTGGCTTTCCCACAGTCCCCTCATGTGGGCCCCCTAGCTTTAATCCACCTCCCCAAAGCTGGCAGGTCTTCCCTGGCCTTCCTGACTCTTCCACGTGTTCTGCAGGACAACGGAGCACCAGACCCCTTTCTGCAGCACGTACCTGTGCCCTGTGAGCCCCAGTCGGCCATGTTCACAGACATACCCAGTGCCACCCCCTCCAGCCCCTGTGACCTGCCACCACAACATAGGCCAGACACAGCCTCCCATCCCCACCCTGTTCCCGCAGCACCCACAGCCAGACATGTGCAGGCACCACGACACACCCACACCCTGCCGGCTGCATGGCACCCGCCACACAGCTCTACTCTCCACCCCACGCCCTCCGTTGCCATCATGCCATTGGACTCATGCAGACTCGGGAGGGTCTGACTCTGCCCTGGCACTCACGGGTGCCTACTCCCTTTGCCCTGGACCCACATGTGTACACACGCGTGCACAAAGACACACACACGTGTGCACACACATAGCCAAGTCACATGCAAACAGCCTTCTGTGGCCTCTGCCACCTACATATCTTGCCCCAGCCAGAACTGGCCAGAACAGCTTGCCATCTGCTCATCCGTCTGTCCGTCCGTCCACTGGAGAAGACAGAATTATCTTGGTGCTCTCTGTGGCCGGGTGCCTGCCACCCTCTGGAACCCACAGAAGCTGATTTTTGTTCCTTTTTCTCCCTGTGGGACTGTTGCCCTGGCCCCCAGGGTCACTCCCTGCCAGGTCCTGGCCGGCCACAGGCACGTCTTTGATGGAAGTCCCACTGAGGCCAGAGGGAAAGTCTCCTGGGGCTGCTGAGGCCTTGGGCACCTCAGGAGTGAGGTGGAGGGGCAGGGCCAGGCAGGGAGGAAGGGCCTAGCTGCCCTAATGACATATCTTTTGTTTCCCTTTGGGCCTGTGGGGAGTTCTGGGTGCCTTTGAACTTTGAATTCTTTTTAAGAAAAAAATGATAAAGAACTCAAAGCTGATTTCTCTTGTTACAGAAAAGCTAATATAAAAGCATTACCCCTTTCTGGCAGCCCATGGCTGTGTCTGTGTGTGCTTCCTGCCGGGTGCTGGCTGGGTTGGTGCCCGGCTGAGTGGGGGCAGGGTACAAGCACCTCAGGGCCTGTCCAGACTAGCAGGAGTCGGCACAAAGTTCAGTCGTTGGACCCACGGAGTAATCACAAAGGCAGAGGTCCAGGGCTGTGGGGGTTTAGTCACAAGTAAGGAGACCTGGAGGCCTGTGCAGCCCGTCACTTCGTGGGGGTCAGCAGGCCCCGCCAGGACCACCACACCGGGCAGGTGAGCTCGCTCTGCACTTCAGAGGCTCAGCATCTGAGCAGAACACCTACCGGCTTTGGGCTGCTCTGGCTCACCTGGAGGATCACCTGTGCACGGAGTGAGCGTTATGGATAGGGTGTGTCCCCAGGATGGCAGGGATGGGACAGAGCCTGGAGGCACACCTGAGAGCTAGAGCAGTCTACCTGGGGGGCCCAGGTCTCTGCCTAGTGCTCCCACCACCCCAACAGGGCCAGAGCTGGCACCGGGAAGGGCAGCACCCAGCTCAGGGGCAAAGAAGAACCCCTGACAAGCAGAGCGGCTCCACGGTGGGTGAGACGCCCAGGAAGCAGTGCCCTCCCACTGCTGGAGGTGTGTGTCAGCACTCCTCCTGTCAAGCCTGATAAAGAGCAGATTCCAGGCTCCATTGCTCAAAGGGCCTAGGGATGTGACACAGGGAAGGGATGTTTAAGCCAGTCCACACGGTCACAGGAATGATGGATAGCTTGACCTCTGACCTCTCTTCAGTGATTAGGCCTTAATGAAGGAAGGATGCTCCCATAGTAGGCCCTGGAGTCCCTGGCCCTGCGGTGGAACGGGAGTTGTGGATCCTTCCTGGATTCCCAGGCTACGGCCCTGGGAGGAGGATAGAAAGTCGTTCAGGAGTGAGGGCTGGGAGGGCAGGTGTCCTCCTGATTCTGAGTGACTTTGGGAAGCTCATCCCCTCACCCATCCTCAGTGTCTTCATGGGCTCCTCTGTGCAAGACCCAAGAGCCTCGTCCGAAGGCACGTTCAGAGCAGGCTGTGTGGCCAGGGCTCTTCTGTGTCCCTGCCAGCCTCCTGGAGGCACCCCGGGGCTGTGGAGAATGAGAGGGTCTGGAAATATGTGTGGGCACGTCCCCTCCTTAAAGCAAAGTGTTCACCAATGGGAGCCAGACTATTGAGGAAATTAATCTCTTTTGTGGGGACTGATCTCAAGGAGTCTGTTGATGCTGTGGCTGTGAGGCAGTCCCCTGGGGAAGCCAGTTTGTACCCTGCCTCCTGCCTGTGACAGCTCAGGCAGGCCTGTCGTCATTCACCCTGTCCAGGCAGACCTGTCCATACACCGACAGGCCAGCTACACCTGTCTCTACTCCGGCTACACGGACAAGCCTGTATTTCTGGCCACCTGGGCAGGCCTGACCGAATGCCGTCTGCCCAGTCGGGCCAGTCTGTACTGTAACAGCCTAGATTAGCCTGATAAAGAAATGCTGGCCAGGGTCTGGTTGCTACGCCCACAAGACTTGAAAAACAAAATACTTTTATTGAGTTATCACTGAAGTTGCAAACACAAAAGGAAGTAGAAAATCTAACACCACTTCGTCACTCAGGCTTGTGGACAGTGCTGACCCCAGGGCTCCATGGGTAGCTTGACCCAGCATCCTAGGCAAGCCTGCCAACCCAGTCCTGGCCCAGATGTCTCTAAGGGTTCCTGCAGCTCTTCTGAAGACATCCCCTCTCCACATCGGCTGGGCTTTGTGAGATACAGCTGATGGGATGGGCTGTGGCACGTGGCAGGCATGGGCCTTGACCTTGGGCTGGGCCATCCTCGGGGAGAGCTGTTTGTCTGAGGCCACATGTTATAGGGCAGGGAGGGGGGACTGGCTGGGCAGGGACACAGCTGGGGCAGAACCAGGATGTTGTTATGTCTTCATAAACTGAAGGCAGTGGTGGCTGCAGAGCTCCTGGAAGGGGGCAGGGACCCCTGGCATCTGGCCCTGTAGGCCTCTGTCCTTCGGGAAGGAGTGGCCAAGGCTTGAAGACTTGAGTTAGAGTCCCGGCAAGCATTACTTGCTCTGAGCCCTGGGGCAAGTGTTCTCAGCTCACAGAGCCTCAACTCTGTGATCCAGAAAGTAGGACCGTACAGCCTCTGCCTGCCACCCTCAGAGGCCATCACAGTAGAGCTGTCACAGCCGGAGCTTGGGCTGTGAGCTCATCATTCTCCAGCTGGGGCTCCCACGGGCAGTGTTTCCCTTTCTGAGACTCCGCTGTCTGACAAGTGGGGCTGATTCTGGCCTCTCAAGGGTGGGAAGACAATGTGAGCCTGGCTCCTGTCCAGTGCTTAGGAAAGTAGGTGAGTGGAGATCCTGCCCTTGGGCCCTAATGCTGGGGGCCCCCCTGCCCCCTGCGGCTCTGCGGGCTCAGACATTGGTCTCCAGCTCACTAATCTCAATGGTGCAGTGGTCCAGATGTGTGGCAGCTGACTCCTCATCTTGCTCCACTTGGATGGGGATGTGGTGGGGACAGGCCGGGCCCAGGGTCAGCTCCGAGGCCTCAGCCACACTCTTCACACAGCCATTCTGCTGGGTTGCCACGATCTCCTGGAGGCTTACTGGCTTGGTCTCACAGGGCGGCAGTTTCTGGGGAGGGGAGAGAGACCTTGGTAGCAGCAGGAGTGGGTGAGGTTAGACACTAGGGGGGACTGAACGAGCAAACCATGTAGTGGGTTTTCCTCTAGATGCCTTGTGGGACCTTGATAGGTCACCCAGGGCCTCTCTGGGCCCCACGTTCAAACCTGCTTCCTTCTGAGGCTCTTAGTGGAGGAGGGACCACACCCTCCGGTGAGGGAATTGGTGGCTATCTGGCCTGTCCTCCCCACAGAGTGGGATGGCCTGCTGCACAGTTATTGGAGGAGCCCTGAAGACCACGAAGCCCCATGCAGACATACAGATGTTTGTGTTGTGGTAGTCAGGACAGATACCACCTCCACACAGGGTACAGGCACCCTGAGGGCAGGGGTTCATCTTACCCTGTTCACCAGTGCCCCTCCCCGGATCGACAGCCACGGTAAGTGGTCAACAACTAGCCGTTAGGGGCATCAGTCAGCCCCCTACAGGTGAGGAGACCAAGGCCAGAGGCAGGGAGGGATGGGCAGGTACCCAGCAGGTGAGAGGAACTGCTGCCCCCACTCCCACCCCAGCTCCACCCACTCAACAGAGGGTCCAGGCCAGCAAGGGGGCACTGCTCTCACCTCAGTGCCTGTGTCCTGAGCAAAGTCCTTCCGGCAGATGTGGGCCATGATCCCCGCCGCCAGCGCATCACCCAGCACGTTAATCATGGTGCGGAACCGGTCCCTGGTGAGCCACGGTGGGCAGTGGGTAAGGGGCTGGCAGAGGGCAGCGCTCACCCCAGCAGCGCCTGCAGCAAGGCCTTTCTGGTCTTCCTGAGCCTACCACCCCCCACCTTGGCAAGGCCAAAACAGGTTTGATGCACAGCTGGCTTCATGGGTGCGTGACTCTGCCCAACCGTAGAAGGGCCTGGGCTTGGTCTAACGCTCTGCTCTCACCCTCTTGAAGTTCTTTATAATTTTTTTTTAATTTTGATATATATTTTTAAAATTTTATTATTTATGATAGTCACAGAGAGAGAGAGAGAGAGAGAGAGAGAGAGGCAGAGACACAGGCAGAGGGAGAAGCAGGCTCCATGCACCGGGAGCCCGATGTGGGACTCGATCCCGGGTCTCCAGGATCGCGCCCTGGGCCAAAGGCAGGCGCTAAACCGCTGCGCCACCCAGGGATCCCCTCTTTATAATTTTTTAACAAAAGTAGGCACATTTTCATTTTTGAACACTGGGCCCCACACATTAGGCAGCCAGGCTGGTGTCCTTGAGGAAGGCAGGGACCCCCGGGCCACCCCCACAGCCTGCTGCCTGAGGGGTAGGGCAGGTGGGGGGACGAACCCCACTCACAGAGCCCAGTCGACAGCGATGATGAGGGTGATGTCGTCAGTGGGAAGTCCCACGGAGGTAAGCACGATAACCATGGTGACAAGCCCAGCCTGGGGGATGCCAGCTGCCCCGATGCTGGCCGCAGTGGCCGTGATGCTGCAAGAGGGGCAGGGAGAGGAAGAGGAGGAGCAGGAGGGGCAGGCCTCGCTTTTGGGGCCCGGGTTCCAAGAAGGAAGCCAGATTGCCGGGGCCTCTGGGGACAGCCCTATGGGGCAGGGGTTGTTGGGAAAGTTCTCATGGTGGTGGAGGGGCAGGCCTCTGCTCAAGGTCCTCTGGCCCCATGGTCTCTGTCCCTGGCCTTAGCAGAACCTCCTGAGAGTTTGTGGAAAAGACTGTGCCCGGAGCCTCTGCCTCCATAGGGTTCCCGGAAGCTGACCAGAGATTCAGGTCGTCCGCCCCTCAGCCCTGCCCAGCTCCTCTCTGGGGCCTGGCTCCTAAGGCCTGACTTCTTCCTCCAGCTGGCATGCAAGGCCTTCCCACGGCCTCTGCCCCTCACTCCAGCGCCCTTCCCTCCGCTCTAGCCACACTGGCCACCCGCCCTCATCCCTCGTCATCCCCCGCCTCTGCTCTGCGTGTGCCTGTCTGCGGCCCTCGCTCCCCCTCTGCAGGGTGCCGCTGGGGAAGGAGCCCCGAGGCAGACACTACGAGTCCCAGCTGTGCCACTGACTTGCCCTGTGGCCTGGAACAGGCCCTCCTCCCCCCCTTGCCCCCTCAGCACCTCAGAAACCCCCTTAGATCTGGGTCTCGAGAACCCCAAAGGCCCCTCCGGTGCCCTCCTTCCCTCCCAGCCAATCCACTCCGGGTGTGGGGTGTCGGGTGTGTACCTGATGGTGATGATCTGGCCAAAGTCCAGCTCGTAGTTGTTGACCTGGGCGATGAAGATGGCGGCCACGGCCTCGTAGAGAGCTGTGCCGTCCATGTTGATGGTGGCGCCCACGGGCAGCACGAAGCGGGCAATGCGCCGGTCGATGTGGTTGTTTTCCAGTAGGCACTTGAAGGTGATGGGCAGCGTGGCTGAGCTGCGGGCAGAGGGGCCAGGTCTGCCTCCCACCCGCTGCTGGGGCCTCCTGGAACAGGAAGCCGGCCCCGCCCCGACGGCCTAGCCACCACGGGGGGAGCGGGCTGAGGGAGCGTCCAGGTGGTCTCGGGCGCCGTCCGGGGCAGTGTGTCAGCAGAGGCCCATCCAGACCCGCCCAGGCCAAGGCCTGAGACACCCCACCAAGCACACGGTCGGGGAGGGGGCGCCACCACCCACAGAGCGCCTGCTGCGTGCCGGGCGTTGTGCTTTACACGCTTCTCCTTCCCCGAGGGGCAGTGGTTTGAGCCTGTTTGACAGATGGAGAACCCGAAGCCGGAGGGCCGAGGGGCTGACCCAGTCACAGGCTGTGCCCAGCTTCAACGAAGTGCTAACCTCAGGACTCTGGGGCCGACTTGCTGGATTTCGATTCCAGCGTCCCACTAGCCGAGGGACCCTGGCAGTCCCGTGGGCCTCGGTCCCTGGCCCCACACAATACCTTGACCGCAGAGGTGGTTCAACGGGGAAGCGCCTCGCGCAGTGTCTGGCGGTGGCGAGCACGCGGCCGCGGGAGCCGCTCCTGGTGCTCTGCTACCAGAGCTCCTGGCGTCAGTGCTGAGACTCTGGCTCAGGTTGCTGTGGCCGCAGGGCCTCCCCCTTCCCACAGGCCAGAGCCTGGGGGCCCAGGTCCACTTTCAGAGCCTCCAATGAGCCCCCGTGTGCTGGGCCCCCAGGCTGTGGTTCCTGCCACGCTGCTGGCTCTGGCGGGGCTGGCCTGCGGCGTGGGGGCCAGCAGCCACTTGGGACTGTCTGTCCTGTCCACGTCCCGGCCCTGCCCTCGTGGAGGTTCCAGGATGAGGCATCTGGGGATTTGCTTCCCTGGGGCTCTGCTCCCCCTCAGTCCTTCCTGAGGTGCTTCGGCTATGAGGGGTGGGGCTGTGGGGCTGTGAGGAAGGAGCTCGGTGGTGGCCTTCATTCCCATTTGACAGATCGGGAAGGTGAGGCCCAAAGAAGAGAAGGCAGTAAGGGCTGGAGGATGAGCCAGGCTTTGGCCTGAGCTCAGGTGACTTCTTCCATGTGGAGCTTGAGCACTTGCTAAGGGGAGAGCCATCCTTTCTTCACAGAGTAAAGATCACTTTCTTCCCCTTGATAGACGGTCAGGTCTGCATGACTCCAACCCCCTGGGCTCCCCTGGGCTCCGCAGTGGGCTGGGGTCCTGGAGACCGGGTGCCGCCTCATCCAGCCCAGACGGCCTTCCTGCCCTTAGTGGGTCATCTCCACTCGTTCCCATGGCAACCCTCTGAGGCTGAGGCCACCATGATCTCCAAACTGTGTATGAGGAAACTGATGCCCAGGGAGGTCTAGTGACTTGCCCATAGTCACACAGCCAGTAGGTGAGGGAACCGTGATTCAAATCCCCACTGGCTAGTAACGCTGCCAAAGTTGAGACAGGGCATCCAGCCAGGATGTGCCTGTGGCCTTTATCAGACCAAGTCCCTGACCAATGCTGGGCCTGACTCCAACAGATCACCATGTGGCGGTGAAAGGTGACAGCAATCAATTGCAGATTTATCCTTAGTCAGCTGTCCCGACCCCAGGTATGCAGAAGCCACCCCCTTGTGGACTGAGTGCCCCTTAAGGATGCTGGCAATAGGGGAGGGGAGGCTTTAAGATGCAACGAGATCTTTCTGCCATTTAGACCGTTTCAGAAATAGGTCTCATTACTATAGCTACGCCCCGGTTTGTGCAGTGGGCCCTACTGACACCTGCCATGGTTCTACGGCTGTGGACACATGATGACTGGACAGGTGAACAAAATTCAGCCACCACCATCTCCCCACCCTGTCCATCACCCAGGGCTACCTGGAGGAGGTGGCCAATGCAATGAGCAGGGCCTGGAGGACACCACGGATGAAGACAATGGGGTTCTTTTTGGTAATGAAGAAGTAGAGCAGGGGCAGGATGAAGAGGCCGTGGACCACCAGCCCACACACCACGGTGACTGCATAGAAGCCCAGCTTTTTTCTGACAGCTGTGGGGTCATCCATCTCCAGGATCTTGCCGGCAATGAGGAACACAATGCCAAAGGGGAAGTACCTGGGGGCAGTATGGGGACCAGCAGTCAGCTCAGTGCCAGGCAGGCAAGTGTCCCAGGCACTGCATCGCTGCCTGGCCTCATGCCCCCCGAGCCTTCCTGCGCTCCCAGGGGGACTGTACCAAGGTGCCCAACACATGGCATCGTTAATACCATGACCCTCAACCAGCCCAGCCCTGTGCAACCTCTGGTCCCTGTGCTTGCCTGTCCAGGCCTGGGAGGAACGTCCTGCCCTTAGCCAGCCTTCCTATTGCCCCAGCAGGGCCACACACTACATGTGATTCCTAAGATTCCTAAGGCCTGAGCTCCAAACCAAGCGTGGCAGCTGGTTCCCAATCCAGTGTTTGCCTTTTCCAAACGCTGAGCTGATGAGACTCCATGTGATAGGGGACCTGGGCCGGGCAAGCAGAGCTATGCTTAGCTCATAACTTTCCTCCCAGGGGCCTGACCTGGCGGGGAAACAGCCGGCCCAGGGCTGGAACGAGGCTAGGTCAGGGCTGGGGAGGTGAGGGGGCCGGATCCAGGGGAAAATGTGCAGTTCTGGAGGCCCCAGGGCAGGGCTGAGCCTCTGTGCAGCTTTCTGCTCACTCAAGGGGAGCAAAGGGAGCCAGGGCAGGGCTGAAAGGGGGTGCAGGGTGAGGGTAGAGGAGGACACCCCTGGCTCCAGTGACGCTTACCACACAGCCACTGCCACAATCTTCATGACCGACTCGTTGAGGCACTGGCAAAAGCTGACTAGAGGGGTTCCACTGTCACCCATGCGGCCCAGCATGATGCCTGCGGGGCAGGGACACAAGAATGTCATGGATGCCACAAATCAGCACGTGCCAGCACACACTGGTGGCCAAATGGGGACAGAGCCATGTGCACTGGAGACCTTGGGCCTTGGCTGCCTTCCCAGCAGTTTCGATGTGCCTGTGCTTACACCCTCCCCTTGCCTCCTCCTTGGCCTCCACCACCCCACAAGGGCTGTCATCTCTTCCTCTCCAATCCATGAAAATGCTCCCTGCCGAACACCCCTCACTGGCTTCCCGGGCACTCGGACCATAGCCCAGTTTCCCACTGCTTCAGGTTCCCAGTGACCTGACCCCTGTCTACACCTTCACCTCCCTCTGGCCCGCTTTTCACCTCCTCACTACACTCTAGCATCACTGGCCTTCTTTACCTTCCCAGAAGATATCAAGCTTTTTGCTGCCTCAGGGCCTTCGCCCATGTAGGTACTGGTGCCTGAAACACTGGCTGCCCAGCTGCCCACACGGCCTGGAGACCCATCGCCCCTCCCCTTGGCACACTCCCCGTTTGTTCTTCTCTGTCTCATCTCTTTCTGATCCCTTTATATCACTTATTACAACTTATAACTATTATTTTCCAGTTGTCTGTTGTTCTTTACATTTCCTCCCAGAGGTTAGCTCCGTGAGGGCTACAAAGGTATCTCCTTAGCTGGCATGTTGTAGATGCTCAACGATAAGCACCTAATCAATGAAAGAAAAAAGGAATGAATAATAAAGCCTTTCCTAGAGCCTCTGTCATTCTCCTATGTGGGGGGTTCATTTGTGTTCATGGTGAGCTGTATGCAAGTGAGCGCCCTTAGGCCACTTCTGAAACAGTGATGAGTGACAGCTGTCCCCACTCTGTGGCTGCCCTTGGAAAGCTTCCTCACAGGGTGCTTCGGGGACTCATCACCTGACTCAGCCAGGGAGAAGAGGGTAGGGATTTGAACCCTGGCTTATGAGGCTCCAGAGAGAGGCTCTTTCCCTGTTCCAGGAAGCCCCAGACCCACACCATCCACAGAATAGCTACCACATGACAGGATGGCACGGGAGCCCTGCTGGTGTGGGTTGGAGAGGCCCACGCTGGAGGTAACATAGCCTAGCCCCATCCACCTGGCCTGTGGAAGCCCCGCTGAGCTCGGATCCCCCAGTCCCCTATCAGTGCCAACCCCTCTCGAGCTAGTCCTGCCTGAAGCAGTCTCCACTTAGTTTCCCAAGAGGCACCTCAGGGTGTGGCTGTAGGCCTCCTGCAATAGTCAAGGCCAATGAGGACTTAGCATCAGCTACGTTCAACACTAGGGAGGAGATGGAAGAGGAGGCTACGTGGAGGGGACCAAAGAAAGCCCCATTTAGAGCAGCTGGGCAAGTGTGCTAGCTCACACTCAGATGCGGGCACCCACTGAGGCACTGAGGCACATGCAGGCACACACTGACTTGGACACACATGTACAGACCTACAGACCTGTTTGGACACATATACAAACATATATGCCCTGACACATGGACAGTTGCACATGTTCAGTAAGCACTTACTGAACTGAGTCCAAGGGTCTCTTCCTGTCTCTGCCTGCATGGAGCTTACACCTGCTTCTGTGCAACTTAGACACAGAAACAAATCGATAACTGCAGGAGGGTCAAATGTTTAAGAAGGAACATGGGGCACCTGACTGGTCTGGGCAGCTGGCCGGGAAGACTTTGCTGAGGATGAGATGCTTATGTAGATAGACCTGTCGCCTGGCAAGGATGGGAAAGGTGCAGGGGAGAGGAAGGGTCAGGAGCAGCCAGGCTTTAGGGAAGGACTTTGGGGAGGCACCTTCCAGAAACGAAAAGGTAGTGTGGCTGGGGGAAGAGAACAGGAGCAGAGGAGCTTGCGGGGCAGGCTGGGCCAGATCGTGCAGAGCTCCGCAGGCTGCATACAGTGCTCGGGCCCCTTCCAAGTGCACTGGAGAGCCCCGAGGCCCTGGGCAGGACTTTGCCAGCGGCTGAGGGGGACGCAAAGGACAGGGGATCTTCAGGAGGCTCTTGCAGAAACCAGGTGAGAGATGACGGTGGCCCTGAACTGCGGTGGTGGTGGAGGGCAGAGGGAAATGTGGGCTCTGAGAGAGGTTTCTGGGGTAGACCTGACAGATTTGGATGCAGGCTGGGGCAGAGGCCAAGGCAGAAAACAGCACCTGGATTTCCCAAGTGAGCAACCAGGAGGATGGTGGGAAAACCTTGTGAAGTCAGGGAGGCATAAGAGGCCCTTCCAGGCCCTTGGCCTAGGATGGAGATGAAGAGGTTGATGACAATTTTAGAATAAAACTCACAGTGACCTCTGGCATGGTCTAGAAAGACAGGGGGACTGATGATCTGGAATGTTCTGGATGGCTTGTCCCCAAGTAGGAAAAGGATTTTTGTGGGTATGTCGGTGGTGGTGGAGGGGGCACTGCTGGCAGAGGCATCTGAAGTTTCTGTGGGATCTGAAACTTACATAGTTTGGGGCCCTCTTTAAGAAAAAGAATTCTCTCTCTCTCTCTCTCTCTCTCTCTCTCTTACTTCCTTTTTCTCTTTTTGTAAAAGGGTATAAAAGGGCCTTTGCAAGTTAAGCTTTACCAGCTTCATGGTACTAGCCTATGGTTGGGGGTCTCAGCACCTCGAGAAAAGTAGTAAAGGGGAGAGTGAGGTCAGGGAGGCCAACTGTGGGTGGAGAAATGACACAGACATGCCTGAGGAGAGAATGGCCGGTGAGAAGCCCCTGTGGGAGGTAGAGGGAGAGAGATGGTGCTGACTGATGAGTCTTAGATTTTTCCTGTTCTTTACTGTACCCCCCCCCCCACTCTGCCCCAGTACCCCCAGACCTCAGTGAAATGGAACAGGCTGCTGGGAGAGGGCCAAGGGGCCCCTGGAGGCAAATGAGCATCCAGGGATGGAGAATTCGGAGTGAGCAACATGGGCGCCAGCTGGGGCAGGGCTAGAGACACCCCTTGGCCATGGAGGGGGGACTTGAGCCACTCCCCTGGATAGGAAAGAAACCTGGAACTTGGGAGACTCCAAGGTTACTCATGTTAGTGGACACAGGGTTGTAGAGAAGGATAGATGCAGAGAGGGACTGGCTCCAGGCCCCTGCCGGGGTGGGCAGGGCAGCACGTACCCATGGTGGCAGAGAAGATGACGATGCCCAGCACGTTCATGCCATCGATGGTGTCAGGCTCTGACTTGTAAACAATCTCAGGTGGTGGGGTCAGGTCCAGGGCGAAGTTCTGAACACGAGAGCCATTCTCTTCCTGGACCCCATAGATGAGGATCTGCCGGGGAGCGGCCTCCTCCGACGCCATCTTGGGGGATTTGATGATGGGGGTGGTCTTGGTGCGGTACTAGTGGGTGACACCCAACCAGGATGGAGTCAGGGCCAAATGTTGTTCTTAATATCATCAACAACAACAATAATAACATCCTGGAGGCGTATTTGTATGTGGTCAAGAACTACTTGATTGACAATAGTGTTTACCAAAAAGAAAAAAGAAAATTGAGATTTCTTCATCTATGGACACACTACCCAGCCATGGGCCTCTCCAACCCTTCTTCCCTCTTCTTCCTTCTCTGCATCACTGGGTTCCCCTCTACCCATCTCCTCTTCTACCCAGATGATTTTTCCATTCACCCATCTATCCCTTCCAAGCATCCATTTCCCCAGCCAGCCCTGCCTGCCACTGGTGGAACCTTGGACCTTCTCTTTGAAAAGTTCAACTAGCCCCAAGCCTTCTAGAGGAGAAGAGGACCCAGCTGGGAGGAACTGAGTATTCACACTGTCTCCCTTCCCTCCTCTGCCCCAGGGTGTCCCTGGGTCTTTCCCTCTCATTTCTCCGGCACTAGGAGCCCAAACAAGGGAGTCTTCTATCCTCCCAACACCACGGTGTCAATAAGGTAAGCCTTCCGGGTGTGCAGTGGAGTGGGGTAACCATTCAGGAGATATATGGGACCTCAAGTTTTTGTGCTTCAGTTTCTTCATCTGTAAAATGGGATAACAATAGTATCTAACTCATTAGATTAAAGGAGACAACATACATGAAATGTTTACAACAGCACCTGGTGTGTGGCATGCCTGATGTGGCCATTACCACTGTTACCATGCCACTACCACTGGCATCACTGTTCCAACATTGAACATGCTGGGGTGGATGCCAGAGACACAAAGATGAACCAGACGTGAATCTGCTCTGAGAGCTTTGGGGAGGGAGGGATTTACTTTGCCTCAGGGGGTCAGACGGCTTCACAAAGAAAGGGACATTTGAGTTGGGTCTTGAAGGGTGGGTAGGAGTTCACCAAAAGACAAAGGACATTCCAGGTAGGTATGAAGTAGAGCAACATTCAGTCTTTCTCTCTCTCACCTTCAATAGTTCTCCATCACTACTGGAATAAAATCAGAACTCTCTAGCCTAGTCCTCGGGGCACATCACCATCTGGCTCATTTCATAGATAAAGGCCCAGGTGGTAAGGAAAGATACAGTGATTAGCTCAAAGTTTCACAGCTCCTTATTTTGGATCCTCCTCTCCAACCCTTGACCTCCTCCTTTGCATCCTCAATCCCAGTCAGGGCCCAGCAAGGGGATCGGGAAGTGCTTGCTGGATTGTCAACCAACCAGTCGACATTTTATGAGGGGAAAAGAATTAGAAGTTATTAGAAGGGCAGACAAAAATTGGCACACAGGGATATTTACCATAATTTCCAAAAAGGAAAAACTGAAAACAACCTAGAGGCCCACTGAAAGGAGGGGATGGTAATAAATTACAGCCCCTCTCTCCCCGTGCAGCATGGGCTCTTACATCACCGCAAATATTGTATTTTTAAAAAACACTTAATAACCAGGGCAAATGCTCATGATATAATGGGAGTGGGGAGAAAAGCAAGATATATACTGTCTATGTACTACTATTCTACTAGTATCTTTTCAAAACATACTTAGGCAAAGAAAAAAGATTAGAAGTGTACCCACTACAACCACTGTTGTGTGGTCCTGGAACAAGAGATGATTTTTATTTTCTGCTTCATATTTTCTAGCATTTTCCTAATATTTTACCCTGAATATTATTGCTATTCTTATTATGGGGAAAAAAGTATTATTTTAAAGGAAAAACAGGCTTAGATGCCAGACAGGCCTGGGTCTTCCTACCAGCGCCGTCATTTACTAGCAGTATGATCTTGGGCAGATCCGTTAGTCCTCCTGAGCCTTGAGTCTAGGTTTCCTCACTGGAGACAGGGGCTGTACACTGAGGGCAGGGTTACCTGAGCCCCCAGTGAGGTGGTGTGTGTGAGCGTGGGTGTTGCCCCTAGAGCAGGGGGGGGTTCCCTCCACTGTCGCTTCTCTTCTTGAGAAGCTAGAACCCTGGGCAGGGGTGTGGCCATGGGAGACTGTAAGGGTCTAGGTCTCCCCAACTCTCCTCCTCTCCAGGAGGCAGGGAGACTTGGTGGGTAAAGTTGACACTTCTCAGCCTGGCCCACCCCCCTGGCCTCAGGACCCCACTCACCTGTTTGAATGTGGCTTCCACCAGGTTGGCAGGGAACATGTTCCTGGGAAGAGAGTCAGTAACTGAAGAATTCCCCAGCCCAGGACAGGAGGGCCTGTGGGGTCATCTGAACACCTCCCCTGGCAGCCAGTCAAGGCCTTCCATGACCTAGCCCACCTCCCTCCATGGCTTTCTCTCTTCTTACCACCAGCCACTCCCCACTCCACCTCCTGACCCCTAGTACTCAACACTCCAACATTAGTTGCATACAGTTCCCTAGAGATACTGCATACTTTTCCAGCACCCAGGCCTTTGTCCACACTGTTCCTTCTGCCTAGAAGGTCCTTCCTGCTTCTCTGACTCCTACTCCAGTCAGTTGGAGGCCACACTTTCTCTGGTTGATGGTCGACTCTGTGACCGTCCCCTTGGGAGTCACCTATGTTCCAGTGTGCTGCAGTGTGGCATGGGCTCACGGGTCTGCCTCCCCACAGACTGGCTTCCTTGAAAACTCAGTTGGTCCTATCTTATCTGGATGCCCAACACATGACCTGGCACGTAAATGAGATCATAATTCTTATTAACATTATTTTCATAAAGCTAAGGGAGGAGGGGTCTTATCCCACCAGATAAGAACATAAACTATAAAGATACAATTTAAAATGCAATATTGAAAAATAAATAAATAAAATAAAATAAAATGCAATATTGACACAGCTGTCAACAGAAAAATCAAGAGAACAGAACCCGTAGCCCAAAAACAGAACCTAGTACATCTAAGTACTTCATTTAAAAAAAAAATGTATTTACTTGTTTTAGTAATCTCTGTGCCCAACGTGGGGCCCAAACCCATGACCTGAGATCAAGAGTCCCACGCTTTTCCAACTGAGCCAGCCAGGCACCCCTAAGTATTTCATTTTTGATTAAAGCTGTGTCACAGATCAGTGAGCAAAGGAAGAATTCATTATAGAGTACTATAATGAAGCCAAACCAACTATTTTTTAAAAAAAATTCTTATTTATACTTTGCATCAAAATAAATTCCATTAAAGAAATAAGTAATGTAAAAAATGAAACCATAAAAAGTTAGAAGAAAATATAGGTTAATATTTTTCAAATCTTAGAATATGGAAGGATCCTCTAAGAAAAAAATGAGCAATAAACAAATCAATAGATTTTACTATGTAGAAATTAAGAATTTCTTAAGTGCAGCATAGTATCCTGGGTTGGATTTGGGGGTAGAAAAAAAGACAGTAGTGGAAAAACCAGTGAAATCCAAACTAGGTCTGTAATTTAGTTAACAGTGTCGTACTAATTTAATTTCTTAGTTTTGACATCTGTGTCATTGTTACGTATGCTGCTAACATCAGGGGAAGCTAGGAGAAAGGTATGCGGGAACTCTCTCTACGATGTTTGCAACTTTTCTGTAAACTTAAAATTATGCCAAAATAAGAAGTTAAATAAATTGAGAAGTTCTTTAGACAGTTCCAAATACAAATAAAATCATAAAGCAAATGACAAACAAGGGGAACTATGTGACAAAGTGTTGTCGTCCTAAATCTATAAAGAGCTTTTACAAGTCATCTTTGTCTCCTTCACTGTCTCTTCTCTCCAAAACATCAGCTTCCTGGAAGGCAGAGATCTCTGTTTTGTTCACTACTGTGTTTCCAACAACTGGAAGAGTGCCTGACACATAACAGGAACTCAGTGTATATATTTGCTCCATAAGTAATTGGACCACAAAAACATTAGAACCAAAATAGAAAAATGATTGAAAAGTCATGGACAGGCAATTCACCTAGCAAAGGAAGGAACGTAAGTAGTGGAAAAAAGCTTTTTAAAAGATGTTCATCTTCATCAATAAATTAGACATTTTCACCTACCAAATTGGTAAAGAATTTTTAGATGACAATGCTCAATGCTGAGGACGTTTGGTGACAAGCTCCACCCTTTCCCCTGCCCCTCTCCCACCTCCTGGCAGCAACTTTTCTGTAAGGCAATTTGCAATTCTTATTGAGGAGCTAAAATCATTAAAACCATTGCAACTTTGTCTTTAGGATCCACTTCTAGGAATCTTTTCTAATTTAGAGACACTGACAAATATTTTGTTCATGTGCTTGTATTTTCTTAAACAGGCCACATGGACCAGCCTTCACTCACTCTTGTTCTTGGCAAACCTCTTTTAAGACTCAGCTCGTACATACCTGGAATTCTATACAAGAGTGTGGGTGTGTGTTATTTCTTAACCTTATACCCCAGCAGCCACTGTTGGAAAGTGTAAACTATAATTTTTTTTCCACTGTTGCTAACATATAGGTTCAGTCTAAGCAAATGGCAGGAGGAAGAGTGCTTAGAATGAGCCACCAAGGCAGAAAACTGGGAAAGAGTGGTCGTGGCTCTTCCCATTCATTTCAGCTTTATCACAAGAAAGAGAAGAAGCTGTCAGGGATCAGGGACTGGGATCTCATAAGCTCAAATGAGGCGTTTCCCCCTCTAGTTATAAGCAGATTCCTGCCACCCGAATAGAAGCTGCCTGCAAGAGCGTTTGACATCAAGCAGACCCGAAACACCAAAGCCAGGGTTAGCGCTGGGGGCTCGCCAGGCACATGCTGCCAGGACGCACCAGTCCATCAGACCCCAGGAAATCATGACCAGAGAGGATGATGCCAGAGGTTCATAGTTTGAAAATCTCTCCTGGGCACAACCCCAGAGGTGTGAGGGATTTACAAGGTGATTTTCTGATGAAACTTGGAGGGAAGTCTGCTTTAGCCAGAGCAGAAACTAGGAACATTCAAGTTGTAGGAGATCAGATGGAGCTTACACCTAGGAGGTACATCTCTTTACGATCTCCTTGAAAATTAGAATGATTTAAAACATGGGCTGTGGCAGGGACAGCTAGTTGCCTTCCAGGTTTCTATCTCTCCTCCTTCTTTACCAACAGGAGCCCCAGCCTGTTACGGGCTCTGCCATCAAACCCTGTTTCCCAGCCTCTTTGGCCAAAGGGTTGGCCCAGGAGATGAATGGGACTTATTGGGTGGTGCTTCTGGAAAACTCTTGAAAAGGTGCCCACTCAGTCAGGACCCTTTGGTCCTTTCCTCCAACTGCCTTCTTTCTGCCTGGAACATGGGTGCAATAGCTAGAGCTTCAGCAACCTTCTTGGACCATGGGACATACTGATAATAAAAGCCAAGTGCTAAGCATGGTAGGGGGGCCGTGGGAGTCTGCTGCCCATGAGCTGCCCACGCTGGACTGCTGATTTCGAGAAAGTGAAAGCCTTTACCGTAGTTCAGCTTCTGCTGCTCCGGGTTTCTCTTAACTAGCGGCCAACGGCAACTCCTGACTCATACATGTGCTCATATTAATAATCAACTAACTTATCCTGCAGACTTTAATGAAGAATTATACTTTTGACTATTAAACAGAAAAATGTACAACATTTTCTTTTGACTCTGAATGCCCACGGGAAGTCCTCCTGTTTGCCCCATGAAGCCTGTACTCCCGGTGGCCTAAATGTGGATGGAATGTGCTTGGGAGACGATAATAGCCATGCCCATGAAGCACACACACCCTCTGGCCTGGGCCTTCCTGCACGTCACTTGGGGCAGGGCCATTGTGCCACTCCTCTCCATACCCGTCCTGAGTCCCCTCTGTGACGTTCCATACTTGCTCCTTATCCCATGTTCCCAACCCCTAGGTGGGGGTTGTTCCTTCCCAAGCATGGCTCCTGAGAGCTGCATCCCACCCCTGAGAGGGTAACTGAAAGCTATAAATAGGGCCAACTCATTACCTCATCTCTCTGGTGTTTTAATAAGATTTGAAAAAAAAGAAGGGGCCCAGCTCGAATTAGCCCTGGAAATGAATTCATGTCTCCATGAGTTGTCTGGGGGCATGGCCTGTTGTGTTCCTCCAGAATCATCTTTGAGAGATGATTCTGGAAGAGCCTATCTTCCTGGACCTGAGGTATGCCTACCGCCTCATTCCTCTCTTCGGTTGGCCCCTATGTCTTTCTGACCTTTCATGTGTCACACCTGCCCGCATTTCCAAGTTCCCTGCTCAGGCCATCCCTGTCCTCACTCAGTTATCACACATGCTAGCCACCTGCTCTGGGCCACAGAGAGGGTGAGGTGCCCCTGGAACCCGCCATCCTCGTGTTTTCATTTTCTGCACAGCCTCTCAGAACGTCAGAGCATCTAGGAAATTCTGTCCAATGCATTCTTCTCATCTGTCTGTCCTAAGACAGAGGACAATTTGGGGTAGGACTTACATTTGCCCCCTCTCGGCACGTCTTCACCCAGAGCAGGTGCCTTATAAAAATGGGGCAGGGCAGCCTGGGTGTCTCAGTGGTTTAGAGCCTGCCTTTGGCTCAGGGTGTGATCCTGGAGATCCAGGATCAAGTTCCACATTGGGCTCCCTGCGTGGAGCCTGCTTCTCCCTCTGCCTGTGTCTCTGCCCCTCTCTCTCTCTCTGTCTGTCTCATGAATAAATAAATAAAATCTTTTAAAAGGGGGGCAGGTAGTGAATGGAGGAGTGACTGCACCCCAAATGGGGCATCCTCCTGCCTCCAGTCACATCCTGACCACTCTGCCCTGCTCCAATTCATCCTTCCCAAACTCACCAGCTTCCTATTTCTAAAGCATAGCAGCCAATCCCCTCAGCCTGGGTGCAAGATCTTCAAGGTTGGGTTCTGCACTGTCCTCCCAACCTCATCTCCTAGAACCCACCTCTAGGAGCTTCTGCTCATGCCCTGCAGCTTCCTCACTGGTTTGTCGGCCTTTGTGTTTCAGAACCACAGAGCTAGAAGGGATCTTGAAAACCACTGGGGAAACTGAGGCCTGGAAGGGCCACACTGTGCCTTATTGGCAGAACTGTAACAAGACCTCACATCCTCAAGGTTCTCATTCCCTGTCCCAGGAAGCATGTGACCTCTCTCGGCAGCCGCACTCTCTGACTAAGGAACGGTGACAGTGATGTTCAACCACTCACTCAGCTTTGCAAAACAACTTGCCTTGGGGTTGAGAGCAACTGGGGAAAAGCCTGAAACCAGAAGGATCAACTTTCACCACGTGAAAAGCAACCAAGAGCAGGAGCCACTCCTGGAACATTTGACTCTGACACGTGTGTGAGATCCAGAGCCCTCAGCCCCTCAGCAGGGGAGGCCTTGGTGGGGAGGGCGGGGACTCCCTGGGCACCAGCTCCTTCCACCACGAGGAAAGACTGTTTTGAATCATAGAATCCAAGAAAGGATGAATCATAACCACCAAATCTTAGAAATAATGGATTTTAAAAATGAAGCTTCTCGAAATTCCTCTTCCCTTGGACTCTAGGATGTCTGCTGTCCCAGTTCTCCTCCTGGCCCTCTGCTTGCTGCTGCTCTGTCAGATCCAAGCAAACCTCCAACGTGGCTGTGGGACAAGGCTCACCCCAGGCACCTTCCCCCGTGCAAGTGTGTCTCCTCTCACGGCTCAGATCCCAACCACATCGGTGGCCCCGTATCCCAGGTCTGCATACAGCAAACACTGAGCACCTCCTCTGAGCTGTTCTAGGCTCCAGGATGCAGCAGGGAACAGATTTTTAAAGATCTGGCCCTCGTGGAACATATGTTATTCCAGTTGCAGAGTCACAAAAGAAATAAAAAAAAACAGGATAATATCAGGTAATAATAAAGGCTATGAAGAGAGAGTAACAGAGGTTGGGAGGTCCCTCTGAAGAGGTGACACAGAGCAGAGGTGGAACGAGGGGAGGAGCCATGCATACCTGTGGGAAGGTCCATCCAGCCAGAGGCAGTGATGAGGACAAGGCACTAGGACAGGATCTTAAGCACATTTGGGGAGCAGCAGGAGGCCAGCGTGGCTGGAGGGTGAGAGGGAGAGTTGGAGGTCACAGGCCAGCGCGTGTGTGGTGGAGGCGTCAAGAGGGAAGGGCCTGTAGGCCATAGTGAGTGCCGCAGAGTGTGCTGACATGTGGTGAGTCATGAGCGGGATCCCTGTGGCGACTGTGCTGAGAACAGGCCGTAGGGAAGTGGAGAGAAAGCAGAGTGATGGGGTTGGACAACTCTAGTGAGAGGTGATAGTGGTCTGGAAGATGGTGAGAGTGGCACAGGGGGACAGAAGGGACAGGTTTGGGATATTATCTTGAATTTGCCAACAAATTGGATGCTGGATAAGAGAATGAGTGATGGTGGCCCGTGATGGGCAGCCTCCCAACCTCTGTCTCTAACTCAGACTCTCCCAGACTCAGATCCACCAGCCAGCCACCAGTGGATACCTTCCTCAGGTTGCCCATACCTGCTCTGGCATTGTTCTGTGACTCAGTGACCACGTTGTGATCCAGTGGGGCGTCCTGGCCATTGGGATCGGTACCCCCACCTCCCCCAGCCCCTCCTCCCTTCTGCCCCTGCCCGTCCCCTGCTGGGTTTGTCTTCTGAGCAGCCTTCGTCTGCCCTCTTCCTGTGCCCTGGCCACGATCCGGGTCCCATCCCTGCCATTCTCCCCTCCTACCCATGCCCCCCATCACTCTGCAGCCAGAGTGAGCCTTTTGAATGGGATCATCCACTTCTGTGTTCCGAGCCCATTTTCTGTGCCCTTTAGGATAAAAGCAAGTTTTCAGCCTGGGTCACATTGTCTTTCATGATATGACCCCCTCACTTCCCCAGCAGTGGCTGTCCACTCTCCCCTCCCCAGCAGGGAGATTGAGCGGGTGAGGATTTCTCCCCCTACCTTCCCTCTCAGCTCAGGACCTTGGCATATCTTTGCCTTCATGAAGAATGGGCTCCTGGCTCCCCAGCCCTGCCACTCACCACCCCCTTTACCTGGGGCAGCTCGGCCTCCCCTGAGCCTGCTCTCTGCACTCACCACAGCCCCGCTTCCCACATCGGGGCTCCCACCCCCGTGTTGTTGTGTCTGTCCATGCACCTTTCCCTCCTCTGGGACTAGGGCCAAGCTCGAGTGCGTGGCACAGGGTGGGCCTTGGCAAGAGAGAGAATGAGTGATGGAGAAGAGGGGCATGGCCCGTACAGAGTCTTGGGAAAAGGGGTTTGGACTTGAATGCATTGCTGGGTCTACAGCCCTTTCCTGGGAGCAGGGCTCAGATCCCCAAAACAGATGGTTACAGCGTCCATGAGGCTTAGGCAGGGGCACCACAGGGCAAAAATCACAGCCCTTGGAGTCAGGCCCAGGTGGAGCCCTGGCTCCATGACCTGCCCGCTGGATGGCCCTGGAAAAGTCAGCTCTTTGAGCCTCGCTCCCTTGTCTGCACGAAGAGGACCAAGAAGAGGATCAATCAGGAAAAGACAGACGGTTAGAGGCGGGCAGGTGACCGCTGGCCTCCCCCAGTAGCAGCTGGGTAGTCAGCAAAAGCCCGCTAATGCCGACTCGGTGCCAGGCCGCGCGCTGGGGCTTGGCTCCCAGGTGAGCTCGCCCGTGCCCTGCCCTCCAGGTGCTCCGGTCTGACGGAGGCAGACAGCGCGGTGTGAACCCGGCGGGCGGCACAGGGGCGAGGGCACAGGGCGGCCTCTCTAGGTGCCACAAGTCAGCAGGAGCGGACCCTGGGCACCCCCTCCCCGTGCCCTAGGCTGCCTCTGGTAGGCACGCGGGGCCGGTGGCCCCAGCCCAGGCATGGCGTCCCCAACCAGGTGTCAGTGGCAGGAGTTACCGGATGAGGTCCAGCAGGGCGTCGGCTGAGCTCATTATGGCCTTCCCGCTCTGCTCCATCGTCTCCTTCTGGGCCGCCCCGCCCGGGTGGATGATGGAGACCATGATGATGCCCACGATGACGGCCACGAAGGTGGTCCACAGGTAGTACGCCACGGTGAGGATGCCCAGGCGGCTGGAGGTCTTGGCGTCCAGGGAGGCGAGGCCGGACATCAGGCTGGGAGAGCAATGTGGGTCAGGGTCGTCAGGGTCTGGGGTGGGGGGGGCACTCGGGTGGACCCACTCACACCCCTCCCGACTCTGCCCTGCACCCTCACAGTGCCCGTGCAGGCATGTAGTCCCCCGCCCCCAGCAATCCCGTCCTCTGGCCCCTCTAGCCTGGTTTCCTGCTCTGTCCTCTGGCCCACACCCCAGCCCCCAGTCGTGCCTTTCACACCTCCAGGCCTTTGCCAGGGCCGTTTCCGTGTCTGGTGTCTTATTACCAGGTTCCTCCACTTGGACTGCCTGCTACTCACTAGGTAAGAGCAAGCTCAGTGTCACCTCTCTGGTGAAGTCTCCTTGGGCCACCTGCCTCTCCCCCGGGTTAGGAGCTCATTTTGGGGCTTCCACAGCCCCTGGCCTCTGTCACTGTCTACCAGTCTCTCTCATCAGACTGAGGACACGAGACAAGAGGGGCAGGTGTGACTTCTCTGTGCATCCCCAGTGCACGTGCAGCAGGAGCTCTCGGCGCCGCCACCCAGTAGGTGGTTACTGCAGACTTACTGAGTGAATTACTGAATGTGAATGAGTCAGAGCCCTGGGCTGGCCCTAGTCCCGGCTCTGCCCACTGCTTGTGGGACACCTTTGGGCCCATCTCTGAAATGGGGCTGTGGTTTCTCTGAGAGGTGCCACTCTGTGGCCACCTGGGCCCAGACTCTCCTTTGTCCTCTTCATTGTGGGAGGTTGTGTTGAGGGGGATTGTGGGTCTCTCTGCCCTTGGCTCCTCCCCACCCCTGCCAGCCTTGCCTACTGGGTGAGTGTCAGCCCCAGAGCTACTCTTGTTATGGCTGTTGGTTGGGTGGGTGGAGAGATTAGTGATGCAGAGGCTTGTGCTTTGCTTTGCTGCCAAAAGGATTTTTCCCCAAAGCCCTTTCATTCTTTCAGATAAAGGAAGTATTTGTCTGGTTTTAATCATGTAAACAAAAGTAGATAATCCTTCCCCATCCTGCTCCTCTTATCATTAGACTGCACGCAGGCAGCATCCAGCCTCAAGCTGAGCATGGCAAGCTTCTCCCCACCTAGGCTGTAGCTGCTGCCTTGAGTACCCTGCTCTTCCCTGGGTTGTTAAGACATAATTGGAGGGTCCCCTCCTCCAAGAAACCTTCTCTGACCACTGGCTGGGGCAAAGGCTCCTTCTCTAGGCTTCCACGCTGTTCTCTGTCCTAGCCCCCACCTCACCGAGTTCCTATTTACTGAAAGTGCCTCTGGGACTGGGCCTGGGTCTGAATTCAGTGCTGGGTCCACAGAGCCAGGCACAGAGCCCAGCCAGCATGCAGTCTGGTAGCAGTTTGCTGATGAAGGAGTGAACGAATGAATGAATGTTTACAATCTCCGTTCATCCCTTGTCTGCCAGTGTGCCATATGTTAGTGATGGGCTTGGGGGTGGGTCTCAGACATAAATCCTGAAGGGCTCATAATGGGATTGTGTCAGCAAGGGGAAATGGGGGCTGCCCTGCATTTATCATCCATGAGAGAGATTATCCCTGGAGTGAGGCCAGCACATCAGCCCAGGGCCAAACAGCTCTCTGACACAACAGAACCCCCCACAGCCGAATCCCACTGCTTCAGCTCATGGGGAAGCCGGGCCCAGAGAGGAGGACCTGCCCGAGGTCACACAGAGCACTGGTGGCCAGCTGGACCAGAATTCAGGCCCTGATGCCAGGCCTATCCTCTTCCCTTTATGTATTTGTTTAAAGCTTTAGTGCGGGCCCACTCTGTGCCATGCCCTGTGTCCAGAGGAGGAAATCCAAATCACTCTCCAACCTCATGTTGCTCCTGGTGTGTGGCAGGAGGGCAAGAAGGAGACAGAGTCAGATGCTCAGGTCTACATGGACTCAAGTAGCCCCGCAACAAGGTGGTCATATGAGTACCATAAGCGAGAGGGTAGGATGCGCTACCTTTATTCAGCTAGAAGAGTCAGGAAGGGCTTCCTGGAGGAGGAGGCATTGGGTTGGTCCTTGGGAGGATGAGGAGGATGAGGAGGTAGAGCAGATATCCCAGGCAACAAGACAGCAGTAAGCCCACAGAGAGGCTGGCAAGTATGTGCTGTTTCATGGGGCCAGAGCCCATGAGGAATGGTGATATGGGGGCTGATAGATAAGATGTGCTTGGGAGTGGGGGTGGCCTCGAGTGCAGGCCAAGGGGGGCAGAGGGAAAAGCAGGGTCCAGTACCATTCATCCAGCCGAATTTGCTGGCTGTGGGAAAAGAGAGACCTAAGAACTCCTTAGTCCACATCGAGGTGAGGTATACGGGAAGGGTACGACACTGGGAGCTGTGAGAGCAAGCATCTCTCATCTCAAGCATTTTAGGTTGCCCTAAGGATCTGCCAAAGCAGAATTAGACAGAATGTGAGCACATCCACCCAGGGCTCTGAGCAGCCCTTCAAAGCGATGGTGCCTTTGGAAAGATGTTCATATTTGACGTTAGGTGGAGAAAGCAGGGTACTAGAGAGGGTCCACAGCTCTGCGGGGGGTGGGGGCGCGAGAGCCTCCACGACAGAGCGCCCATCAGGTGCACACAGACAGGGGCAAAGGGCCCCTCCAAGACACCCGGAAGAAGAGGTCTAACATAGGGGCGCTACCAGCTCGGGGACAGACCCAGATGTGGGAAGGGAAGGAGAGTAGGTTCCAGATACAGCAAGGGAGCCCTGACCCAGGAACTCTGGAAGGGGAGGGCTGATGGGAAACATGGAAGGAATTCTATCACTGGGGCCTGAATCAGTTCCCCTCTGGAACCTCCAAAATGGGAGGGGTTTTCCTACTGGCTGGAGAGGGAGGTGAGCAGCTGGGAGGGAGGTGAGCAGCTGGGAGGGAGGTGAGTAGCTGGGAGGGAGGTGAGTAGCTGGGAGGGAGATGAGCAGCTGGAGAGGGAGGTGAGCAGCTGGGAGGGAGGTGAGTAGCAGAGAGGGAGGTGAGCAGCAGAGAGGGAGGTGAGCTGCCTGTCTAGTCCAGTTGCTAGGGACGCAGGTGTTGGCTGGGGCTCAGCAGCTGGGAGCTGCTCAGAGGAGAGCCTGGACCCTGTGCACGTGGGGTGCTTCAGGGACTCAGAGTAACAAGAAAGGAGGTTCAAGGTCTTGCCATTGACCAGTGGGGTCAAAGTCTCAGGCTTTCCGGCCACACTGTTGAAGTGACTTTTGTGAGGACCCCAGGAGCAGGGTGGCTTGTGTGAACTCGCATGAAAGTGCACAGGAGAAAACACTAGAGAGGTTACAGTAGCTATGCTTGGGTGGTGGGGTAATGGGTAATTTTTAATCCTCTTTTACTGATTATCCACATTATTATTTCTAGAATGAGCATTGTGGAAAACACAATCCCTTGAGGACCTGGCAGCCACAGAAACCATAATTTGTCTGGAGCTTAGATATCCCCAAACACCAGAACATCCATCTCATTTGATCCTTGAAAAATATCGTAAGTCGTGCTGCCTTATGGAATTACAATGTTGGCCACAATTGTAAAATATTAAATATCCCTAGTGGTCACATTTTAAAAAGTGAAAAAAAAATAGTGAAATTCATTTTGGGAGGGAAATTCATTTTAATAATACTTTATTTAACCCAGTATATCCACAATACTATCATTTCAGTGTGTGATCAATATAAACATTTTTACACTGCTTCAGGTGTTAAATCTACTTTAAATTAATTTTTTAAAAAGTTAAGCCCTTCAGTTGCACTAGGCACATTTCAAGGGTTCAATAACCCACTTGTGACTAGTAGCTACCTTATGGGACTACACAGTTTGAGTTACAGAAGGAAACTGAGAGTTCAGGGAGGTGGAGATAATTGGCTGAGCCCCGGAGCTGGTAGCTGTAGGGTCAGCTGTAGGGGTCTCTGACTCAGAACACTGCGGGGTTCCCAGGCTCCCGGGCCCCTCCATGATCCTGAGCTGGCGTAACTCCTATGCAAGAAGAGTGTCTTCTAGTTTTGGCTGACCACGATTCTAATGTGACAGAGTCCATGTAATGCCTTTAGAGTTCAACTCTCAGAGATGACAACTTGTCCCATGATGGATCTGTGGTGGTGAGCTCCCCGTCTTCGGAGGTATCCAAGTGGAGCCTGGATGGCCAGCCACCTGTTCAGATGCTAGATGGAGGCTTCTAGACTGAGTGGAAGGTCATGAGGATGACCTCCAATGTCCCTTCTGGCACATAATTTATGGTGAGGGGAGAGAATAGGTAACCTTCCCTCCCCTGCTCCCAATCTGGCTGGGGCTCCTTGGAGCTGCCGTGGTCCTTCAGGGCCCTGGGGAAGAGCCTCAGGGACTGAGAGGTCTGAGACTCCCTCCTGAGTCGTAAGGCCACCACCCAGAGCCCAGGGGTTGTGGACTAAGAGACTGCAGTGACTGGGGAGGGGGCTCAGCTCCATCTGGTAACCGCTCCACATGTGAGGGTGGGCGTGCGGGGGTGGAAGTGGGGGACTGTGGCTGCCAGGCTCCCCAAGGACAAAGACGCTGTTTCCTGACCCTCACCTGGTCCACCTCACCCCACACCAGCCGCTGACCCCACCCGACGCTGGGAGGCACCCACTGCCGCCTGTGCACCTCACTGTGGCCATGGACAGACTCCTTGGACTGCGGGCCACCCCCGCCCCCACCCACCTCCAGTCCTTGGAGGCTCCCCACTGCCCTCACAGGAGCCCAGTCCCCTGCCCCTGCTCCTCCTGCCTGTCTTCTCCCCCTTCCTACTGCTGCTCACCTTTCATGGCTCCGCTGGGGCACCACTTCCCTCTGAAGGCCCCTTGGAGCCCACTGGCTGGTCTAGGCAGCTCCTGGAGGCCCCACCTGTATCCCTCAATGACTGGGACCCCTAGGCCGAGTTCCTGAACCTCTGCCTGCCTCCGTTTCCACTGGAGGATAGAATAGAGGTAATGATGGTTCGTTATGAGGGTTAACGTAGGTTTAGAACAGTGCCTGGTACCTCATAATATTCAATACCTTCCAATTATTAGCATTTGCTCTCCAATGTCATGATGTTTTGTCCCTTCTGTGACTGCCTGCCCCTGTGGATGGAGGGCTGACTCTGGCTCAGTTCCCGGCCCTCAGAGCCCAGGGCCTGGCCCAGCCTGGGTGCAGGTGTGTTGCTGTGTGTGATGTTAAACCACAGTGTAATTCTAGATGACACTGTTAAAAGGTCAGCTTAGCTCTAACGACCGTAATTGTCCATGGTGGGCTCTCTGAGGACAAGTCACCTAGACCAGCTTTGGTCCCCTTGCCAGGTTTCGGAAAATAACCCTGGCACCATATGTCTGGGTGATGCTGAAGCAGGTGGCACCAGGACTTTGGGGAGGAGATGGGAACTTTTGGAAGGGACCGTCCCAGGCAGTGCCCTGTCCTGAGTGAGGACAATCTGAGAGGGTCCCTGGAGGTGTGTGCTTCCAGGCGATTCTTTCAGCCTCTCCTTCCTGGTCATTTTTATTAATGGCTCGGCCAAGGCCACGACAGCATGTGGTCAGATTTACAGAGGACAGGAAGCTGGTAGGAACAGCTTGTGTGCTGGACAAGGAAGCTGGGACTTAGGCAGATCCCAGCAGGTTGGGACCAAGGGCCAATTCTGACATGATAAAACTGAGCCCGGACATCCGGACATGTTGGGCCAGACCTAGCTTCCACAACTTGGAGAGCACGAGGGGGGGCGGGGGTTGCACTGAGCCACCGCAGCAGCACATGGGAAGGGGACTTTGGGGTTTGTTTGCTGGCAGCTTGCTGAGTCACCCAGGGAATGGGGCTGCCAAAGGACTGGTGTCCCTCTGCCTGTGGGGTCAGAAACCTGGGGACCTTGTCAAGGAGGCCAGGAGGGACCCACCCTGACATTGGGACCTGCTGGGAAAAGGACAGGGGAGGGAGGCGTGCGTCTTGCAGCAGGGGTAGGCAGTGGTGACAGGGATGCAGGCCTGGGGAGCAGCCGAGGGGCAGGGGCTGTGGAGGAGGGGGCACAGTAGACCTGGAGATTGCTGGGATTGCTGGGCAAAGCCGCAGGGAAGGAGTGCTCAGCTCAGCACCAGGAGTAACTTTCTGCCCTGGAACAGATCACCCTGAGCAGTAGTGAGCTCCTGGTGCCTGTAGGTGTGCAAGCAACTTGCTGAGGCCACCAGATAAGATTCAAACCCTGGTTTACTAGCATGACGACATTCATAGTCACAGCATCCTGGCACTGGGATGCCAGAGACAGGAAGGAGCCCTGAGCCCGAGGCTCTGGCCTCAGCTGACCCATCAGGAAGGCTCCTCCAGGCAGGCCCAGGGCTACAGCTGCGGAGAGCCCACCAGAAAGGCAGCTGGAAGAAGATATCTGGGGGTCCACGGAACCCCTTCTGCCCTTCGAAGCCTCACGGCTTGCTTTCTTCCCCAGAGCAGATGACAGGCCCCGCAGCTGACAGCAAGTGCCACGTTAGTGCACGTTACTCTTCCCAGATGGCTCTGCCACACCCGCACCCGCAAGCCAACTCCTTCTAAGACCTGAGGCAGGATGCCCAGACTCCCACTTGGCTAAAGTCAGGGTCATCTGGTCCCACACCCCGTAGCAAGGGCACACATTTCTCTACCGCCTCTGCTTGCACACTTCAGAGGACAGAGAACTCACTACCCTCTGTCAGCCCCTCCATATGGGCTGGCTATGCTTATTAGAGAGTCCTTTCCACTGCCAGAAAAAAATCCACCTCCAGGGAAGAGAATTCCCCACTCTGGGCCCAGCCCTGTCCTCTGGAGCTACACGGACCGAAGCTCTTTGGTTCCCCTTCAGATGCCGTGGGGCTCAGGGTGCAGAGGTGGGGTGGGAGAGGAGGAGGGCGGGGTGGGTGGCGGGCACAGAGCGGGACTCCGCTGCCTTCTCCTCCCCAACTGCCCTCTGAAGGTCCCTACCTCCCAGGCAGACCCCTGGGCCCCAGAACGATGCTTCATTGGGGTTTGCAAATAACAAGCTCCCATGTAATGTGCAATTACCAAGCTTGAACTGAATCAGAAGTAAAAGCTGGAGACGCTGACGCTGCAGCCCTCAGAGCTCTGGTCTGATCATTGGCTATTCTCAACCACTTTGCCCCAGGAAGGCTGTGCTCCCAAGTGTAATAAGGGTCCAGTCCAGTTCCTAACTCCCCGAGAGCTGAACCCCTACCCCTTTCTTTCCCACAAAGCAAAGACTATCAGGTGTGAGGGAGCCAGAGTGTTCCCCCGGAGGACCACCGCTCTGCTCTACAGGTGCAGACTGTCATCTCTACCATTAGGAACAAGTTCCTGGGATGCCTGGTTATGACCAGTGCCACCATGCCATGGTTAGGAGCCCCATGCCAGAGGAAGGAGCAACCACCCCCTCCCCCAGAGTCTAAGGGAACATTAGTCTCCTTCCTCCTCTCCCTCCACCAGTGGGGCTCCTGGTGTCTCTCCACTGAGGGCTTGGGCTGGGCTGCCCGAGTGAGGCTTTCTCCAGGTCAAATGAGACCCTCCAGTGCAGTGGTTCTCTACGGAGAAGGGAAGTGGGAACTTTTCAAAACCTCCCCACCTCCCCAAATTCTGATATGTTCCTAGCCTGACCCATGTTGCACACTTGCTCTGGGTGCTGTGGGTCCCAGAAATGAACGAGGTGGGCTCGTGGTCCTCAAGGAGCTCCATCCAGTTGGTGGGGAGACCTGCACTAGACCACACAGACCGTGGGTCATGGCCATAATTGGGAGAGGCCAGAAGCAAGGTCTAGCCCCTGCCTGGGAATCTAGGTTTCCCAGAGGAGGTGGCTGCCAAATGGATCCTTGCAGGTTGAGTAAGAATTCTCTACCTGGGTGGGGGAAAGAGCACGGGAGTCCTGACGGGTGATAAAACCAGGGAGGTTTTTGGAGTCACCAGGCTGATGGTCTGACCCCACCCATAGGCCACAGCTGGGCCATGTTCCCCCTCCTGATGAGTAAGGCGGTCAGCTGATGGGGCAAGAGGGCCAAGGACAGATCCCAGGGCTCCCATCAGAGAGGCCAGCAGAGCTCTGCTAAGAGAAGTTGCCCCATGGCGGGAGGGCAGAGCCGGGGCACAGGCTGCCCATTCCTCATGTCTCCCACTCACTGTGTGCTGGGGAGCCCGGGCAGCTGCCCCCACCCCCACCTGGCTCCTGAACCAGACTCCAACGGCTGCTCGGCCCAGGACCTTCTCCAATAAGTTAGAACGTGGGTGTTTGGGTGTTTTCTGCCAAGCTAGAGTTCCTCAGGAAGGGGGAGAAGGGAGTATTAGGTTTCTTTGGCCAAACATGATTTCCTGATTCTAAGAAAAATCAGCTTAAAATTCTTACAAGGAACAGAAAGGAAAACAACACATACGCAGGAATGCATGTACACACACGTACGTGCACACCACACACAGGTAAAGACACGCACCACGCAGTCCCCCAGGAACCCACACACGCACTTGGATTTCTTTGCTATGATGTGAAGCTTACAAAACACTCTGCCATGTTCGGCATCGGTGAATCACAAACACATGGATTCAGTTTCCCTTGAATGATGCCTGGTTTTAGAAATTGAAGAATGAGGGGAGAGGAGGGTTTGGCAAAGAACAAGCGGAGAATTGGAGGCCCTCGCTGGATCCAGATGCTGGTCTGACCTACCCCTGCTTCCTGGTGTCGCTTGTCTGGGGGTAAGTGAAAACAAGGTGCAGTTGACTTCCCAAGCTTAGAAGCAAACTCCAGCCCATTTCAGGGCTTGATGGGCCACCAAAAAATAAAAATAAAAAAGCACCTGCTGGGAATGACTTTGTAAGTCAGCTGATGGCATTGTGTCTATTCTATGGCTGAGGCCAAGAGTGTGGTCAATAACAGAACTTGAGGGAACTCCAGGGTCGTGAGACACAGTGATGCTCCAGGAGGACATCCAGCAACACCCCAAATGTCCTGGGAAAGAAAAAGCGTTTCCCAACCTCTACTCCGGCCTGAGTGGAAGATGAAAACAAGATTATAGAGAGGAGGTGCGGCGTGGGCAATTCTTATAACATCACATTAAATGTAAAAGGAAAAAAAAAGAAGAAACACATAGACTTATTTTTGCAGAAGTTACAGTAATGTTTCCTCTGAGATCTTAAAGGAACAGAACGTTGCCAATGCCCTTTGGGATAAACAATAAATTAAAAGCAAAAGGGATCAGAGTAGTGACAGGTGCTATTGCTGAGAGAAAATGGGAAAGGAAGGCCCCCAAGGCTCCAAAGATTTGACTTTTCTAGTGGAAGAGGAGTGATTAGCATGGGATCAGTCAGCAGTGGGGCATGGAGAGCTGAGAGCAGCAAAGCACTCGGGACCCGCCCAAGCACCACCCATGGGAGAGGGGCCTAGTTCAAGGACATGACTGTGCTGCAACAGGTCCTAACCATCAGACTCTTCCTATGCAAGGGGAGGCAGGATTTTCTAAATTTTGTCTGAGGCTTCTATGTCCATGGGTAAAGACAGCTAATCTTGCAGCTAATTTCATTTTTAGAAAACATTTTCAGGGGTGCCTGAATGGCTTGGTGGGTTAAGTGTCTGCCTGTGGCTTAGGTCATGAACCCAGGATCCCAGGATTGAGCCCTGCTTCGGGCTCCCTGCTCGTGCTCGGTGGGGAGCCCACTTCTCCCTCTCCCGTTGTCTGTGCTCTGTCTCTCTTTCTCAAATAAATAAAATCTTCAAAAATTTTTTTCAAATGGAAAATATAAGGTAAGAAGGCACAGTTAGTTCAAGGGAAAGGAGAGACTTCTGTGGTTTGATGGAGATACCTTAAGACCTTGAGACCCTAAGATCTGCATGCAGGGACACTGGGTGGCTCAGTGATTGAGTACCTGCCTTTGGCTCAGGTCATGATCCAGGGGTCCTGGGATCAAGTCCCACATCAGGCTCCCTGCAGCAACCTGCTTCTCCCTCTGCCTGTGTCTCTGCCTCTTTTTCTGTGTCTCTCATGAGAAAAAAAAAAGTCTTCATGTAGAGTTATGGAAAGTGCATCAGTACAAGCCTCAAAAGAGGAAGATGTTAGGCTTCCCACTGTACAGCGGAGCAGGCCCTTATTTGGCATATTCAATTCCAAAGTCAGTACAGAAAGGAAAAGCCAAGTTTAGTAAAATTTGCCTCGGAGATCCTATAAATCAACCATAAGTTGAGTAGGTGAAATTTTATTTAAGTTCACTCAAGACAGTTTTCTTCCTGGCTGTGAAATGGGTTGCTGTTTCTTGAGGTGAACACCAGCAGGAGCAGTCAACACACACTCAGAAGCCACGATGTAAAGAAAAAAATCCCCAACCTTTCTCTGCAGGGCCTAGCATCACAACTGCTGCAGAGAGATGCTCGCACCTTGAGAAGCACATGGGAACAGAGACTGGCTTAGTGCGAAGCGTGGCCACCGCTCCTAATGGCAGCTCGCTCAGGAGCACAGTTCTCTGAATGGGGGCAGCCTCCTGCCTCCTTTACATTCTCTTTGTTTTCCACAGCATGTGTAATCAAATTTGCTTAAGTTAAATGCACATACGATGGGATTCCACCAGGTGGGACCCAGGAATGAGTTAAAATGCAGACCCGGAGTCCCACTGGCTGTATATTAAAAAAATTAGATTGTCCTGCCAGCAAACATTTAACCAGTGGGTTCCCCAGGTGGTGAGCCTACAGGGAGAAATGCTCTAGCCAGAGACTGTGTGCACCTGTCCTCCCTGGCAATTGTATTCATCTCTGTGAACGAATGAATTGGCATCTTGTTTTTTGGTTGCTTCTTCCCAGCAACAGAGGACTGGCCTGACCAGCTCAGAGGCTCAGATGAGGGTAAGCTTCTGAACCAGTCTGCCAAGGACTACATTCTGGGCCTGGTGATTCACTACTAAGAATGATAAGAGCAAATATTTAGAGGGAAAAAATAACAGTAGCAGAATTAGGATTGTGGGAGGATGGGAGGATCTTTTTTGATTGTCTAAAATGTTTATAATTATAGAATTTTTTAAAGTACAAAAACATCTTTAAAAGGCAACTCCTAACCACCCTCCGAGGGTCAGTTCAAATGTTGGTCATGAAACTTCCCTGAATCCTGCCTTAGCTGCCCTTCCCCCTGCTCTTTACTCATGTAAAACTCATTTATTAGGCACCTACTGTATAGCAGACCCTGTGATGGCCCTGTAAAAGGGTTAGAGGAATTCATTTTCTTCAGAATTTGTTTATGATAAGAGAGTGGTCCAGAAAGAAAGAAACTCCTTGATGAGGCATGTGGTCCAGAAGCTGAGTAGCACCTCCACCCTACCCCCCGCCAGGAACAGGGCATGACTAGAGGTCACTTTTGAAAGACAAGGAGGATAGAATTTCTGGCTGGTCTTGGAATAGGGGTAGAGAGAAGGAAGGTAGGGAGAGAGAAAGAAAGAGATGGATACCCTGTGTTGATCCTCCAGTGATCCATACCCTTGCATAATCTCCCTCCCTAAGTGTATATGGAATCTGTGACTGGCCTCTAACCAATAGAATATGACAGAGGTGATGGGATGTCACTCCCATGTTATGGTACATGACTGTCTCAGAAGGCTGGAGAGTGAGAGATCCTCCTTTTGGCCTTAGGAAGCAAAAAGCCATTTGGGGAATTGCCTTTGGGAGGGGCCAGAAGACAGGGAACTGCCGGTAGCCTCTAGGACCTGAGGGTGGCCTCCAGCTCATAGCCGCTAAGAAGCTGGGCCTTCAGACAAATAGCCACAAGGAAATGACTTCTGCCAATGACCCAGATGAGCTTGGAAATAGATGCTTCCCTGGCCAAGCCTTCAGATAAGAACACAGCTCAGCTTACACTTGGATTGTGGCCTCCTGAGACCCCAAGCAGAGGATCCAACTGAGCCAGGCCTGGGCTTCTGACCTATGGAAAGTGGTAGGTAAGATAGAGCTAAGCTTGTGGTCATTTGATCCACAGTAATCGATAACTAATATACAGAGAGACAGAACCAAGAGGTGGCTGAAGGGCTTATACTTCTCAATATAATCCTCGAGCATGATCTTGCTCCTGTCAGTGAAATTGCTACATTTGTGCCCTGTTTGAAGCAAGGGATATGTGTGTGGATGGGAGATAGGCAAAGACTATCCTCTGACTAGTGACAAGTACGCTGCAGGTACTAAATAAAAGCATGAAGAAGGCAGGGGTCACCTGAAGGGATTGCCTGAGAGCAGAAACCGAGGTGGAGGGTTTCATGAAACATCTCATCTGCACCTTGGGAGAAGCCTGATGAAGCTTTCATGAGTCAGAAAAAAACAGGTGGCATTTATCATGTATCAGGAGCTACACTGGGTGCTCCAAGGACATCTTATTTCATTCTCAGAAGGGAGATGGGTGTTCTTCCTATTTCATAGGGAAGGTCACTAAGCCTCAGAAGCTGAGAGACTTGGTTAGGTTCACACTCCCAATGAGTGACTCCAAAGCCCCAGTTCTTCCCCTGGAGTGTCCTGAAGATTCTCAGCCATGCCTGCAGGCCCTGGGGCCTCACCACACTCATTGGGGCTTAAGAAGCCACACCAGGCCCATGGGAGGTGGCCCTCAGTGGGACTGTCATGTGCCCTCTGAGGAGGGGGCTTAGGCCAGTGCCATTTTGGAGTGGATTCTAGAGAAAAGATGCCCAAGAACTGGAAGATGCAGGACTGTGGGCAGACTGCCTGAGCTGGGCTCCAACCCAAGCCTCTGGCCTTACCTCCCTCTAGCTGGGCCTACTTTCTCTAAAACAAAGTGTCTCTGTGACTGTGCCCCTGCCAGATGGTGAGACCCTTTAAGGCCGGCACAGGGTCTTTTCATCCTTTGTGTCACCTTTCCACCATTACTACCCAGACTTCTTTACATCTCATCATCCCTCTTTGCTTGTCTATTAGTTTTTCATCTCCTGCAAAAATCTGTTACCTTGACCACCACCATTGGCAAGGGGAAAAATGAACCTGACGCCCCTCCCAGGATCTCACAGAACAACACCGGGATGTATCTGGTCCTTCTCCTCAGAGGGGCCGTGGTGACTGGTGACCTTGGCAGAGGGAACTCTTAGCCAGCAGTAGGAGTGGCTAGTCCAGATCGGAATGCTGATTTATTTCTATGTCACCACTATATAAAAACAGGGGGTCTGTACCCTGTCATGCAGTATGCCAGCTGTGACTGTGAATTCATTTCACTAACAATACTGAGTACATCCAGGGTATGGGCAGCATCCACGGTGCGGACAGGTCATCGTCCATAGAAAAGCTGGGAGGACTTCAGAAGAACCTTGAGCTAGGCCTTGAATGCAGAGTGGGACTTTAATTAGGAAGAGAAGAGGGCATTCAAGGAAGAAGGGGCAACATGAGCAAAGGTATGAAGAAGAAAAGCAGGTGGCACACTAAGGGACCAATGAGGTAACCAGCCTGATTCCGGGGACCTGGAGTAAGAACAGGGTGGCAGGTTCTGCTGGAAAAGAGGTGGGAGCATCTAGAATCATGGGTGCCAGGCTTTGGGGCTCAGAATTGCCAGTTATTGGAACTAGAAGCAAGTGTACCTTAATATGGATCCTCCTGCTGCCCTGGAGCGATTATACTGCAGAAAAATCCCTGTGCCCTGGGGTTACAGCCTGGAGCTCCCAGAGACTGAGGAGCAGTAGCCCTCACACCAAGTTCTTTAGCCATCCACCCAAATGCTTGATTCCAAGAAATTAGGGTTGTTTCATTTCGTTTTGTTGAACCATTATAACACTTGTGGAAAGTTTAAAGCAAACCCCTGCCTGGGCCCCTTTGGCAGGTCTGGTTTAGTAAGCCCGGTGTGAAGCCTGACATCTGAATTATCAAAGCAGCTCCGGGGATTTTGCTCT
Source organism: Canis lupus baileyi (assembly GCF_048164855.1). Classification (NCBI taxonomy): domain Eukaryota; kingdom Metazoa; phylum Chordata; class Mammalia; order Carnivora; family Canidae; genus Canis; species Canis lupus. The sequence continues at coordinate 33,186,308 of NC_132840.1, forward strand.
AAGTGATGACCGCCACACCAGAGTGGTTGCTCCTTGAGGACCGGGATCGCCAGCCCGGAACTGGCCAGGAGGAAAGGAAACTGTGGGGGACCGTTGGATGATGGATGGATTACCAACCAGTTAAAGCCAAAGGAAAACGAGGCCAGGGATGGAGGGTTGAGGACTCAGAAATGTCTAATTCCTAACCCCCACCCCCAAGAAGGTTTAATTCTCCCTTAGCAGGAAAATGTTAAAGCACTTCCATTTTTCAGTGACACGGTTGCTCTGCACCAGCCCAAACTGTATCATAAACAAAGGAAATGTGTGAACACACACTGGCTTTTCTCAAGTTAATACCACATTCCGTTCCCGGCGAGGAGAAAGCACTTTCATCTGGTGGAGAAAGACTGGGTTTGAGAGCCAGGATTTGGAGAGCTAGACAGGCCCTTAGTCACTAGGTAAGCTGGATAAACTAAGGCCCAGAGTGAGGGTGCCTTACCTAAGATCACATAATAATTGTGGCAGAAGCAGGTCCAGGACCCTGGCTTCTGACTCTGACTCCAGGATTTTTTTTTTTTTTTTTTAAGTAGTCTCCCAACATGGAGCTCCACAACACTGAGATGAAGATCTGAGCTGAGATCAAGAATGGATGCTCGATCAACTGAGCCACCCAGGCATCCTTGACTCCAGGACTTTTTAAAAGTTAAATGAAAAAAAATAATAATAAAAGTTAAATGATGCGCTCAAGGCCACACAGTCAGGCAATGGCAGGGCCAGGGCAGGACCCCAGGCCTGTGTGACTCCAGGTCCATGCCAGAGCCTCTGTCTGTGAGGTGTTTCTGTTCTGAGTAAGAAGCAATGCCCAGGCATTTAGGATGGTCAACAGTCAAGGTCAGCAAAGCTGCCTGACAGGAGTCCTGCACTTATATCAGAAGAAACCTGGGGCCGGGGTGGGGGTGGGGGGTGGTAGAGAGAAAAAGACTCTTGTGCTTCCTCCATGAACACACTTGTGTAGACGTCCTGTAACCTTGTATTTTCCCGTCTATCTCCCTCACAGCCCATGAGCTCCTCAGGGACTGATCCTCAGCGGGCTCTGTATCTCCAGGGCCAAGCACCATGGGAACACAACACATGATTATTGATTGCTTCCCCAATTCACCTGACAAGTGTTAAGGAGACTGACTATGTACCAGGCACTCCGCCAGACCTAGAGTGGAACCTCTACGGAAGACTATCCCTGCCTTTACAGAGTGTGCAGGCCTGTGGGAGTTGAAGGAACTAGGGAACAAGTGAATGCACACAGGATAACAAAGTATGGTGAGTGCTATGCAGAGAAGGGAGCAGGGCTTGGTGAGGCCAAGTGAGGGTGGTGTTGAGTGGGGACGGGTGGGGCAGGCCTTTCTAAGACAGGGATGTGAAATGGAGATCTAACAGAAGAGGAGGAGGAAGAGATGTAAATGGTGGGGAAGTGTGTTGTGGGCAGAAGGAACAGCATGTGTGGAGACCCTGAGATGGTGGAGGGGTTGCTCTGGTCGACCAGGCCAATGGGACCAGAATGAGTGGGGCCTGGGATGAAGTGTGGTGCAGGAAGTGGAGGATGGCGCAGGGCCTCCGAGACCAAGGTAAGGGTGGAAGGGTTTGTTCTAAATGTCATTGCAGCCCTAAACCCTAGTGGGTTTTAGGTTCATGAAAAGCACAGCCCAGAGGGCCCTTCCAGAGGTCAGAGTGGGAGAATGGGTGGAGAACAAGAACAGAAGCAAGAGGGCCACTGAGGTGACTGCGGAGTGTGGGCCCTTCGTGGAGGGGATGAAGCTGGCTTGGATTCCGGAGGAAGAGCCAGAGCAGTTACTGATCACTGACTGGTAGTGGGCGGGGGGAAGCGAGTAAGAAAGGGTGCGAAGAGCTGGGTGAATGATGCTGCCGGGAACAGGAGAAGGAACTGGTTTGCAGGGTATAATCTCAAATTGCTTACACTATTTGAGACACTTGTTAAACATCCAGGGGAGATGTCAGATGGGGGAGAGGTGGTGCTCAGATGAGAGGCCCCCACGGTGGGTGGGTCTGTACCTGGGAGCTCTGGGTCTGCAGGGGGAATGTCAAAGCTGAGGAGGGGAAGTCCTGAGAAGTGACCACACAAGCAGAAGTCGAGTAGAGGAAGAGGGACTGGGGAGGAGGCAGCTGGAGGAGGATTTCAAGAGCCAAAGTGAGATCAGCTGCTCTGTCAAGTGCATCAGCTGCTGTGGAGAAAAGTCACGAAGAGCAGGAACCCAGTGGCCTTTGGATTTAGCAACATGGGAGCTACTGGTGATCCTCACAGATTCACTGACTCGGTGAATGACTCAAAAGATGCATAAAGAGACAACAACTGGAGCGGGTTGCGGAGTCAGGGAAAGCTTTTGGAGGGAGGGAGGCAGCCTTTCAAGCAGGATCCTTGGAGGCTGAGTCCTGAGAGCCCTATGTGCTGCCTGCGGGAAGTGAAGCTGAGCTGTACCTGACAAAGCGCCTGTCCCCTAAGGGAAGGGAGCGGAGCAGAGGGGACCATGAACAGGCCTCCCCCCCACCCCCCACTGGAAGGAAAGCGGGGGAGGAGCCAGCTCGCTGCTCAGGATGTCCCTGCCCCAGGGGACAGAGCCCATGACCCCCCGACACACACACAGGACCCGGAGGTGTGTCCACAAGCCTCCCTGCACAGAAGTCCCGGGAGGTGAGGATTCCCAACCCACAGCCTCAGAGCAAAGAAGGGCTCTCAACTCCTGGAGCAGCCAGGTCCTGAGACATGGGGAAAACTGAGGCCCAGAGAGGGGTGGGGCTGGCTCTAGGTGGCCCAGCATGTCAGTGGCAGGGGACAATGATTTCCAGGGGTCTTCCCTCAGGGAGTAAAGTGTGAATTCTTTAGCCTGCTTACAAGTCCTTTCAGGCTTGAGCAAGAACACCCTGCCCCCAGCTTCACCTCTATCCTCCCTCACACCCTGTGACCCAGGCCCCTGCCCCCCAACACCTAGCACATGCAAATCTATATAGCCCCAGGCAGTCCTTGCAACAACCACTTGGAGTAAGGCATTATTATTCTCACTTGGCAGATGAGGAAACTGAAGCTCAAGGGAGTCTGGGAACCTGCCCAAGGTTGCACAGCTGAGCCAAGATATCATCTCACAAGCGCCTCCCTGGTCTTTCCCCACGTACTGCTGCAGTGACCATAGAGAGCCCCACTCTGGGAAGCAATCCCTGCCCTCCCTGGTCCTGAGCTATCCGGCAGTCGGGTCATGTCCCGTGATACCACAACATTTGTTCAAGCCACAGAAAAGTCCATTGAACGGCACTGGAATAAGTGGGACCACCAACTTATGGCCTGTGCCACATCCTCGTGACCACAGAGACCCCACAGTCACACTGTTCCCAGGGCCTGTGGTCACAGGCCAGCCCCCCACAGCCAGAGCGTGGCGCCTACCGAGTCCGGACAGAACCCTCTCCCCTGAACTCCCAGCCAAACACCTGCCCCTTCCTCACCTGGAGACCACCAGTGGTAGGATCAGCATCTTCAACATCCTCATTAAGAGCTCTCCAGGAAACTGGAAATAACTAATTTCCTGTAAATACAGGAGGAACTGGGGTTAGAGCAGGTGGCACTGACTTCAGAGTTTCTTTACGGTCTTCAAAGCCCTGTTTCACCCGAGCGCTCCTGTGTAGCACTTGGACTGCAGAGTCCGGGAGGAAGTGCCGGCTTTGGAGCCAAACAGCCTTGGGTTCTTCTGATCTTGACCCCCTAGAATTAGCTGTGTGGCCTTAGGCAAGTTACTCGACCTCTCTGAGTTTTCACTTTGTAAGATGTTGGGAGGCTTACATGAAGGGAGGCACATAAAGCACCCTGCAGAGCCCGGGGATGAGAATAAGGCTCAGTCATCACCGGATTGTCACCCCTCCCTAACCTCTGCACTGCTCACCTGCCCACTCGTGCTGGAAGTGTGTCTCCTGGAGCCGACAGGAAGCGGCAAGGGGGCAGAGCCGGATACTGTTCACAGGTTATTCAACCCACACTGGCCAGGCATCATGAATGAATGAGGCAGGGTTCCTGCCCTGGAGAAGGTCTCAGTCAGGTCTACGAAGAGACTGACTCAGCACAGCATTCTTGAGTCAGTGTCTCCTCCTGCACCGGGTCCCTTCTCTGGGGCCTTCCCCTCTCCCTCCCCACTCCCCACACCATCGCAGGTTCTTGCCAGCCCCCAGCAGCGTCCTCACGTTTAAAATGCTGAAGGAGAGAGAATCGGATGCAGCTGGTGAGACATCACCCAGAATAAAGAGCTCCTAAAGGGGAAAGTTCTTGTATTCAACTTCCTCACAGGCCCTTCTGTGGGGCCTTGGATTAGGGAACCCAGTCTGTGCCCCCCATCAGCTGTCTCCAGAGTCCCATGACCAGAACCTACAGCTGAAGTAGAAGAGGTCACTAAGTCCAGTTAAATTTGAATTTCAGATGAACAACAAATTTTGTTGTTTTGTGGGTTTTAAATTTCTTAATTTAATTTAATTTAATTTAATTTAATTCAGTTTTGTTATTTCTGGCAAACCTAGCTTGAGGTCATGTTCCTGAAGGTAATGTGGGGTGAGGTCAGTTGCAGGGACTTTCAAGCACCAACCAAGTTAAATTTTTGCACTTGCAACCATCTTTTTTTTTGAAACCAAAGCTAAACACTTGGTTAATGATCTAATACTTTGAAAAGCCCAACTCATAGAATTTTGGTACTGAGAAGGGGTTTTAAAGATCTTCTAGTCCAGCTGAGCCAAGAGACAGAGAGAACTTAGCAGTGACAATGCAGGACCAGAAATCAGGCCTCCTTGTCCTATTCTACTATCATTTCCAATGCTCCAGAAAATCTTTACAAAATAAGGGTGAATGGGAGAGAAACTTTTGAGTCCTCACATGAGCAAAAATGCCTTTATTCTATGCTTACCTCTGGTAGTCTGGCCATATTTAAGATTCTTAGTTTGAAAGAATTTTCCCTCCAAATTTCAAAAGCATTTACCTTTGTCTTCTAGATTCTAGTGTCACTTATGATGTTTGGAGCCATTTTTCCTATTCCTTGGTGGAGACTTGTTTTATTCCCTCAGAACCATTTAAGGACTATCAGTGAATTTCCAGTTTTCCGTAATTTTCATGGTGATGTACCACGGCATGAGATTTTCTCCTTTCTTTCTTTTAAAAAGAAAATTCAGAGTGCTGTGCATACTTTTCACTTCTGAAAAAAGTGAAATATGCTCTCGGAAATTTTTCTCTCCATTTTTTTCTTTTTGCTCTCTCTAAATAATTAGAGAGTTTGGATGTTGGACACCTCTGATTTTCTTCTATTTTCATCTCAGTTTGCTTTACTTTCTGGGAGATTTTTGCAACTTTATCCTAGCTATTGACATTTTTTTTTTTTTTTTTTTTTGCTATTGACATTTTTATCTCACATCCTGTTCTGTTTTATGGCCACTATATCTTCTCTCACATCTCTGAAGAACTTAAGGTAAGATTTTAAAATTATTCTTCTATTTCCTGCATTGTCTCTGCTTCATTAGAGACCATCTTTTCTGTTTGTTTAGTCTCTGTGTTTCTGTTAGAAGCTTTGACTTTGGCTTTCTGCTCATATGTAAGTGTGAGGCACTAAATTTCTGTGTGCATGAGTGGAACTTGTCAAGTGACGTCCCTCAAGGAAAAGTGATGGGTGACAGTCTTTTTTACTCTGGATAGGATGGGGGAGGAATCCCCTTTATAGCAGAATTTGGAGATCTTTTCCCTGAGGCTCAGTAAGAAGTCTCTTCTTAGCCCCAACTAGGGGGTGAGGCTGTGCCTAAGCCTAGCTGACAACAGTCTTATGGGGATCCCACCCTCGAATGCAGATGTCCGCTAATTTGTGGGATGCATGTGCCTCATCACCTCCCTGACTCCAACACACACAGGTCACCTATTCCCTAGGTCACGCTTCTCTGGCTCCTTGGGCAGACAGGGCAGTAGAGATGGATGGATGAGGAGTCCCCTAATTACATGAATTGGAAGGCTTAACTGCTCCAATTTCAAAGTTCCAACCAATGTCCCTGACTTTACCTCCTTATGTCATGTGGCCTCCTGTAGCTCTGTGCACTTTCAAGGGCAGAACCTTTCTGGAATTCTCCAAGCCAAACTGACCTGGTTTCTGCTTCTATAGATTCAAGTTTTAGTTTCCTATGCTCTACTAAGAGAGATCATTCAACTCTATCCACTTCCTATGGTACTCCCTCAACTTCTTTTCTCAATTGTCTCCTTTTATATTCTCTTGGGAGTTTACATGTTTAAAAAAATCCCATTACTATAATTTTAGTGGAATTCCAGGAAGGAAAGGAAAATGAATGCAATTGTAAATTCACTATGGTTTCACTGAAACTCTTTAAAATGATCTTTATTTCAAGAATGCCAGGGTGGCTCAGCAGTTGGGCGTCTGGCTTTGACTCAGGGCGTGATCCTGAGTCCCAGGATTGAGTCCCACATTGGGCTCCCTGAGAGGAACTGCTTCTCCCTCTGCCTATGTCTCTGCCTCTCTGTGTCTGTCATGAATAAATAAATAAAATCTTTTTAAAAACTATCTTTTTTTTAAAAAATTTATTTTTAGAGAAGGGGAAAGAGAGAGAGTGCACGTGCATGTGCAGGGAGGGGAGGGAGACAGAGAGAAAGAGAATCTGAAGCAGGCTCCATGCCCAGTGCATAGCCCAACATGGTGCTCTATCTCAGAACACAGCGATCGTGACCTGAGCCGAAATGAATGTTTAACCGACTGAGCCACCCAGGTGCCCCTCAAAATGATCTATATTTTTAAATGAGATACTATTTCCAAAGATAAAATTTGTGGTTTTGTAAATTCTTTTCACAAATAGGACATTCTTCCATTTTCCAAATTGTTTACGACTTTTGCCTGTTGCATAAGCTTACAAAATAAGAAGGGTTTAGTTTCTGAGTCACAGGCCGAGATCATAGAAACAACTCCTGGATTTCAAAGTAAGATGCTGAGAAAGCCAATTCCTGCCAAATAACTGTTCTAAGACTCCACATCCCTTCTTCAGTTTATCTGGCAGGTTAATCCAGACCGGAACACATTTGCATTTCCAAGCAGATGGGGCAGGCAGCTTTGGCAAAAGAGGCCCCAGATGAGCTTGGCTTTTAATAATAAGCATTCCAATTTGTTTTCACAAAATAATCTTCCTGCAGGAAATATATTTTTTGTTGCTCAGGGAAATTAAAGAAAGTAGATTGCAGATTGCTTGTGCCGCGGCCGGTTTAATTCAGCTTCTCTCTGTGACAAACACTGAGCTAGACTCACATTTTGGCTCATGCAAGAACATGTGATATTCAGCAAGTCAAAATCTGACGGGAGCAATGGACACCTGCACAAATGCCTCTGAAGCAGGACAGCCAGCAGCTGGTTACGGTGGAAGGCTGAGCAGGGGGCGAGTGTGGGAGCAGAGTATTATATCAGGTGGGGGCAGGTCTGGAAGAACTTTTATAAGATATGGAATATGAGCTGGCTCTTGACACAGGTAGGACTTGGACAGGTAGATAAAGGAGGGAGGAGCAAGTACCAGCCCTTCAGTGCCATGTGTGCCAGGCATTGATGAGTGCTTGTTTATCCTCGCAACAATTCTAGTAGATATCTAGTGCCCCACACTCCAGATGAGGAAAATGAGGCCCAGAAAGGAGCTAGGATCCTGCCTAGGGCCAGACCTCAATAGTGTTACTCTAGTCATAGGGGCTGGGTTCTCAGGGAGGGGTTGTTTCCCTTTTCAGGAAAGGCAACATCGGATGCCTTGAGCCCCAGGTGACAATCACTTTAGGTGTGGGTAAGCTGCAGGAAGAGAAATTTTATGAAATAAGGGATCTTCCAGGAACCCATCGACAAACACTTCTCCTTCAACAAACATTAGGCTGGCTACTGAGGGCCCTGTTTTTGGCCAGGACTCATCCGTGGACCTTGTCTTTGGCCTGCCTGGCCCAGTCACAGCAAAACTTGTGCTACATCAGTTTAGGGAGGATGGGGGATACCCCCTCACTAACTTCAGCAGAAGCTCCCCACCCTCCATGGCTCCTCTTAGCAATTGTCTATTATCCCCCGTCTAGGCTCATTGGCTGTGAGTCCCCAGCCGTCATTGTCGTCTCAGACTTGGGCCTGATCTCTTTCCCCTATTCCCACGGTCTTGACACCTATCCCGGGAACCCTTACTGTTTTAACAAGGCTCAGCATCATCTTTCCTTCAGTGCCATGTAAGCGTCCCTCCCTGTCCTGTGGGAGACTGGTCCCAAGAGGGAAAGGAGCCTTGCCCAGGCAAGGCATCGTCCCCCCTGGTAGTTACACAGGCCAGAACCCCAGGGGTGGGGGCTGGGGAGGAAACCTGCCCTGATTCCCAGCCCTGCATCCAATTCGCTGCCACATCCTGGAGACTCCTCTTTTGGAGACAGTTCTCCCAGGTGCTGTCAGGTCTCCCCCACGTAGCCACCTCCTGACCCGGCCCCTGCTTGTCCCACCACTCCCTCATCCTGCACTCAGCACCAGATGATCTCTCCAGGCTGAGATCTGGCCCCTTCAGCCCCTGCCCAAGCCGCTCGTGCTTGTGCCAGTTCCCCAGGGCCCTGAGTGAGTGTTCTGGCTGCCCTGAACAGCCTGCTCCACACGCACCCAAACCTTTTAAGGGCCTGCGTCTGGCTCCAGCTATTCTTCTGCCCCCAATACCTTCCTGGGTCTCTATTGTGTGGGCTGCTGTAGGAGGTACTCTCTGATGCCTGCTCCGCGCTCTCCCAGGCCCCGGCTCCCGCTCCCGTGCCTCTTCACCCTGTGGTCATCCTAACGCCACGTCCTGGCCTCTCTCTCACCTGGTGGTGCCATCTGTAACCACTTCCTCCACCATTTTATCAGATCTCACTCTAGTCCTGCACCCCTGCTACAGATGAGAAGACGGGGACCCAGAGAGGCAAAGTGGCTCCCCCACCATCATGTCATCCATGAGCCATGGAGCGGGACTGTGACTCCCAGATCCCTCTGGCCCACATACCCCTCCTCCACGGAGCCCCCCCCCCAGAAGCTCCGGTTGACTGACCTGCGGTGAGAGGCGACGGGTCCTCAGGAAGAAGCCAAGAAGGCAGCCCACGGTGACGGATAGCACAGACAGGATGAGCAGGCCATTTCGCTTGCACACGTCCCTCCCTCGTGCCAGGATGGCACCTGGCACCATGGTGAGCCCAGCCTGCTGGCACAGGGCACAGCACCATTCCATGCACGTGAGGCCAGCTGAGGGCACAGGGTCCCAGCCAGAGGCTCCAGCTGCTCAGCAGGCAGGTGGGCAGAGTTGCTAAGCACCAGTCACCAGCCCCACAGCCATGGCCTTTGAGCTGCCCCAGAGGGAAGCCACAATCCTATTACCAGCTGCATCATTAGGAGCCAGGGACAGATTAGGGCCTGGGAAATTAGAGCAGGCCACGTGGTCTGGGAGTTTGGACCTCAAAGCCCGGTGCACCTCTCAAACAGGGGAGAAACAGAGAGACACTCACTTGGTTAGTTTGATTTTTACCCCGACTTTATTCCAGAAAGAACTGAAGACAAGAAGATACTAGCAGTCACTAACACTGATTAAGCATTTACTATGTACCAGGTGCTGTTCTAGACGCACATTCCTTGTATTAGTGCATTTAATCTTCATACCAATTCCTAGAAGTGAGTCCTATAAGTATTATTTTACAGATGAGGAAACCAGGGCAAAAAGCATGTGCTGTGTGCCAGACCCACTCACCTGCTTGACCTGTGTGAGGTGTAGGGGTCCCCCCAACAACCCTAAAATCCCAACGTTCATTTTTTTCTTTCTTTTTTTTTTTTCTTAAAGATTGTATTTATTTATTCATGAGAGACACAGAGAGAGAGGCAGGCTCTCTGCAGGAAGCCCGATGCAGGACTCAATCCCAGGACCTCGGGATCACAACCTGAGCCAAAGGCAGACACTCAACCACTGAGCCACCCAGGTGCCCCTGTTCATTTTCCTGAAAGTGAGATTGAGACCCCAGGAGTCAGAGTTCCTTGGTCATGGTCACGGAGCCTGCAGTAGCAGAGTGGAGTTCAGGCCTGTGTGGGTTTGATTGGTGCCTCAGTGACAGATAGATGGATTTGAAAGTGCTTAGCAGCATTGTGCAGAGTGTAGGATTTGAGTCCAGTGGATCTGGGTTCAGACTCGGGGTCTCCCATTCATTGCTGTGCATCCTTCACAGGATTACTTTGCCCTGAAGCAGGGAACCCTGTAGGCTCTCAAGGCCTATTATTTTTTTTAAATGACACAGTCCAACCTATTCAAGTCCCAGCTCTGTCACTTGCCATCTGCGTGACTTTGGGCAAGCCATATAATCTCACAGTGCCTCAGTTTCCCCATCTATAAGGCAAACATAATAGCGTCTACTTCATTGGGACTGGTGTAATATCCCGTTCAGAGATGATTTGTGAGAGCAGCGGTCTGTGCCGTGCTGAAAGGGGAAAGGACTGTTAGGATCATCATCCACGTTTAGCAATTTTTTTGTGAAAGGTTTTCTTTTCGCAATTTCTTGTGGCCTGGCCTGCCCTTTAAAGCTAGTGGGAATTAACTCTAGTCTGTAATCTCATTAGGGGCAGTCAGGCGGCAGCAGGGAGTGCAGTCTGCGGTCTGGGGCTGGTGTGCACAAGGGCCGCCTCCCCTGACACAGGGGAGGAGGAGGAAGGTGGAGAGGATGGGGCCAAGAAACTGCTGGGGCCAGGCAGAGGGGCCCGGGTGTAGGCTCTGAAGCTGTGCACAGAGCTCCTGACTGGGAAGGAACCCTTAGACGTTGGTCCCAACTTAAACAGCTCTGTGACCTCATCCTCTCTGGGTCCCGGTCTTCTTCTCCTTAGAATGAGAGAAGAGGGCAGGAGTAGGTACTGGCTCATTCAGTAGAGCTTGTGACTCTTGATCTCAGGGTTATAAATTTGAGCCCCATGATGGGCATGGAGCCTACTGAAAAATAAATAAAAAGTCTCAAAAAAAAAAAAAAAGAGAAAAACAGGCTGAGTGTTTTCTAAGGACCCCTCAGTTCAACAAGCCAACTCTCCAAAGGCCCTGCTCTTTGCCAGTAACTTTGGGGGAATGAGGGTGGAGTAGATACAAGTCTGAGATGTGTTTTTTTTTCTCCAACTCTGATTCTTAAAACCAGGAATTTCCTGATATACCTTCAACTCCAAAGCATGCCTCATTCTCCAATTAACCAGTGAGTTTAGTGACTGTCTAAAAGACAAAATATTCTGAGTATTTGGATTTGTGGTTTTTTTTTTTTTTTTTTAAGATTTATTTATTCATGAGTGACAGAGAGAGAGGCAGAGACAAGCAGAGGGAGAAGCAGACTCCCTGCAGGGAGCCCAACGTGGGACTCAATCCCAGGACCCTGGGATCACACCCTGAGCTGAAGGCAGACGCTCAACTGCTGAGGCACCCAGGCATTCCTGGAGTTGCGTTTCAATCAATGTTCAGGCCTGGCCTTGAGCCATGCCATTGATAGAGATTAGTCTAGCTGTCCACTTCAGCCCCAAGCCTCTGATTCCCATGCTGCCCCACAATGGCTCCTGCCTCCTGTCCCTCCCACTCTGACAATTTCACCCTGTGCCTCCCAGACTCCAGGCCTTTCTTTCCACTGCTCCCACTGTCGTCAACATGCAAAATTACAACTCATTCAAGCAAACATTTTTTAGAGCACAATGTTATGCCATGTCTCCTTGTGTTCTGGGGACACAGCAATGAGGTGACATGGTACTTGCTCTTAGGAAGCTTGTAAGAAAATTGAGGGGGCTCTAAGACTAATTCACACTAAAGTGTGAGTGACTGATGATTAGCTTACTAAGGAAATCAAATCAAAAGGTTCCTGGGTAAGAACTCTTTAATAACTTCCTATTGCCCACAGAATCAATTGCCTTACAATATTACCAGATATGCACAATTTTTAATTAAAACAAGTTGGGGGGGATCCCTGGGTGGCGCAGCGGTTTGGCGCCTGCCTTTGGCCCAGGGCGCGATCCTGGAGACCCGGGATCAAATCCCACGTCCGGCTCCTGGTGCATGGAGCCTGCTTCTCCCTCTGCCTGTGTCTCTGCCTCTTTGTCTCTCTCTGTGTGACTATCATGAATAAATAAATAAAATCTTTAAAAAAAAAAAAAAAAAAACAAGTTGGTTGGGATGCCAGGGTGGCTCAGTGGTTGAGCGTCTGCCTTCAGCTCAGGACGTGTTCCCGGGGTCCTAGGATCAAGTTCCGTATCGGGCTCCCTGCAGGAAGCCTGCTTTTCCCTCTGTCTGTGTCTCTGACTCTCTCTCTCTGTGTATCTCATGAATAAATAAATAAAATCTTGAGAAAAAAAAAAAAAACAAGTTGGGAAATGCTGGATGAAACAAAGTTAAGCAGGTTCTTTACTCCAGGACAGTTCAAAGTCAGACTGTTCAAGTTCAAATGTTAGGTCTATTGCTTACTAGCTCTGTGATCTTGGGTTGGGTAAATTTCTTAGCTTCTCTATAAAATAGGAATAATACGACAGTACCTAGTTCACAAGATTGTGTGAGTCAAATGTGGTGATGGATGCTAAGTGCTCAGAGCTTTGCCTGGTGCCTTGCAGTACTCACAGGGAGTTACTATCAGTTTCACCATTTAGTTTTACAATACTAACAACATATGGTGGAGGAAGTCTCCAAGTGGGGATACAGAATCTCAGCCCTCTTCTGGAGCAGAGACATCCATTTTCCCACCTCTCCAGCACACCACCTCCTCCCATTCGACAGGCCTGGAGCTTTTCTAACACTGCCCACTGTGAGTTCCTTAGCCCTGCCCCTCTCTCTGACCTCCACACCTGTGCCCATGCTGTGTCCTCTGCTTGGAATGTCTTTCCCTCTGACTCCAAAGGCACAGGTTAATGCCCCACCTTTCTTGAAGCCTTTACCAACTATCCCAGATACAGCATTCCTTCTCTTCCTCCCACGGGGCTCTTCTGCTGTCACCACCTGCACATTAACCCCGGTTCCCTTGTAAGTGACTCTGACAAAGAAGTAAAGATCTATGAGACTAGAATGAAGTCTCTGTTACCATGTCACTTGAAAACACCTTGATGGATCACCTTCAAAACTCAAGGATTTGGGGATCCCTGGGTGGCTCAGAGGTTTGGCGCCTGCCTTCGGCCTGGGGCATGATCCTGGAATCCCGGGATTGCATCCCACGTCAGGCTCCCTGCATGGAGCCTGCTTCTCCCTCTGCCTGTGTCTCTGCCTCTCTCTTTCTGTGTGTCTCTCATGAATAAATAAATAAAACCCTTAAAAAAAACCTCAAGAGTATACTGGGGGGCTGGGGGGCACCCCAAGGAGCTAGGAGTTGCCCTCCAGAGCAGCTGAAACTGATGGGCAGCAGGAAGCCTGGAGATGCTTCCCAGGTGACTTGAGCTGCATAGAGTGAGATGCTACGGGCAGAGAAGATAAGCAGTCTTGTCAAAAATGAGCCCTGAATTGCAAATCCTAAGCGCAGCTGCATCACTCTATGGAAATAAGTTTGTAGGCAAGCTGTTTTCATTGTGAGTATGGCCTGAGCCGAAATCAAGAGTTGGATGCTTAACTGACTGAGCTGCCCAGGTGCCCCTGCAGTGCCAGTTTTAAATGCAAATATAAGAGCATTTATTTTGTATGCAGAATCACCCAAATCATACAATGTATATTTAGTAGTCCATACATATGTATGTATTTGTTCTTAACAAGAACAGTGGAAACACCATACAAAACTAATTCAATAATCTTTGTTTCACCTCTTGATACATGTACATTCTATCTGTACATTCTCTACCTTTGGTTTACTGTGAGCAAGGAAGGGCTGAGAAGCAGAACTATACGGGTAGCCCTGTCTTTCCTTTCTCTTCTATATCATTTTCAGTATCGGTGGTTGGATAACACAGGGAAGTTACACCAGCAAGAAAGGACATAAAGTTCCTTGATCATTTGCCTTTCTTAGAATGCCATTGTCTCCTCTCTGTGTTCAACTAGTGATCAAGAGCACAGACTCCAGAACTAGATGACTCATGTTTGAATCTTGGCCCCCAGACCAACTATTTGTGTGACTTTAGACAAGACACCCTGTGTCTCAGTTTCTCATATGGGATAATGATGTTCTATCTTTTAGGGTTGTTATGAGAATTAAATGAATTACACCTGTGAAGCACTGAGGACCGTTGTCTGATCATAGTGAGTACTATATACATGTTCCTATTATTATCATTATTATTACGCACCAGGCATATTCTAGGGACACAGCAACAAACAGAAATAGACAACAGTCTCTGCTCTCATTGAGCCTACGTTCAGGTGATGACATTTCTGCTATATAATTCTCTCTCTAAAGAAGAAATGGAGCATTTTTGCTACTGTGCCAATCCTTATGAAGGAACCATCACTACCAGCAGGTCTGTTTTGATCCAAATCCAAAATTCCCAGAGAAGGTTATGATTCGCCCAGCTTGGGCCAATCACCTGTGGCCAGTCGGGGCAGGGGACAGGGTCACATTGTTTAAAATTGCCACCTCTGTGGTAATCCTGGAGCTGTGTGTGGTGGCAGTTAGAAAACTGGACATACTGTGCAGACACTGAAAATGCCTGGCACATCGTCCTAGTCACTCACCTCTTAGCAAATCATGCCTAACCTCGACTTTCTTTTCCTTCTTGTGTAAATTGCCTAACATCTCCTATAAGGCTGCTTATAGGTGCCCTGCTTAGACCAGCTGCTTAGGACCAGCTGCTCGAGGTACCCTGTTGCTCTGCTTTCTCTGATGTTTACCCTTCCCTCCATGGCATCAGGTACCTGCACACCCCTCCCCTCCCCTCCCCTGCCCTGTACAGCAGGTACAGAGGAGACTGCAGGCCACGTCTGATCCATGTGATTTCTCACTCCTTTTCAGCCCACCGTGTCTCACTTGTTTGCATCTACACAGCCCCCAAGAGTCAGAGATCCAGGGTTCAAAACCCAGGTTTAGAGCCCCAGAGATATGTTTGCTCCACTCTCTGGGACTCGGAGAAGGAAAGAAGCCCAGGCAGGGCCACTTGGAAATCAGGTGCCAAGTCAGGAACAGAACTGGGGTCTCTCTCTTTCCACTAAGTCCTCCCTAAACCCAGAAACACTTCTCAAAGAATCCTGTCACTGGCTGTTAGATTTCAGCTCCTATCTCCTTTATGGTGCAGAATTGCCTCCACCCCCTACACCGCGTGCTGGTAACTGGGTAGACCCTCTGCTGTAGACACACCGTCCACTACCACTTCCTGGGCAACCATGTCCACATTGCTCCCTGCTGCTGCTGGGGTCCAGATGCTCGTGTCCTTTGGGAAGGTGCTGAGGTTAGTGGCTGATGAATGGGGGAGGCAGGATGGGCGACATAGAATAGCTGTCCGCACAGCCATGACGGCCAGTGACAGGATGGTCGTGGGCAGCTGGGATCACAGCTGGGAATCAGATTAAGGAACTGAATAAGAAATGGACAGAGCCTTGGTTTCTGGAAAAAGTCAAGATGAGAGCAATCAATATGTGGAGGCTCTGGGCAGAGGGTGATGGAGTCAGGAGAAGGGCAAAGATTTAGGTTCATGTTCTGACACCAAGGAATGCAACCAGGGAGTCATTTGACCTACCTGAGCCTTTACCTTCTCAACTCAAAGATGACTCCTTGCTTCATGAGGCTACAAAGAGGTTGTGGGACAGACCTCACTGCTCTGAATCTCTATCTCCTTGTCCATGAAATGAGAATATTAATTATACCTAATTCATGGGGTTTGGAGAAGTTTAGAACCTTACGTGAAAAATAATTAATGAGCTTGGCATGTCTAGCTGCTCAGTAAGTGGTTGCAAGCTATCGAGATCTCAATTAAGAAAGCTCAAGCAGAAAGAACAATTTATTCAAAAGCTCTTCCATCTTCCCCCTCTCTCCCTACAACACTATTTTTAAGGCCTACCTCCTCAGCCCTTTGGAAACTGACAACTATAAATGTTTGAAGATACAACAGACTCCCTCTGGAAGTAGTAAACTCCTTGTTCCCAGAGAAAAATGAACAAAAACTAGATAATGTCTTGGGAGCACATAGCAGAAGGGCTTCAACCAGCTGATGGGATGGAGGTGAGGGGAGGAAGGCACAAGGCTATAGGCCCTCAATGATCTTTTCCAGACTCTCTCTCCCATAGTGCCCACCCATCCCTGGATTTCGGGATGGGCAGTGACCACTGAAAACTCTCATCTGGGCAACACTAAGGAAAATCCTGCTGAGAACTGTCCATCAGAAAAGTCCATGATACACAGGCCCCTCCACATCGCCATGCATGCCTGTGTTTGGGTGATATCCCTTTCTTAGAGCTGGGGGTGGGGGCCAATCCTACAAGAAAATTTGGTGCTGATGGCTGGCCAGTGGAACCCTCAGTCAGAGCCTGGCTAACAAGGGATCTGCAGTGATCACGGAGAATCCTTAGACCAGAAATGAGCCTTCTCGAGGGCAGGAATGAAGAACTCAGGAGACCAGCTCATTGACCTTCCCTCCTGGACCTTCTCAGGCATCTACACCACATATCAGAACTGGGCACAAACACAGACCAGTCATCTGATTACATAATTCTCTGCTCTGGGAGGGACGGGGTGCAGCACAATCCCTTGGTGGGGAGGTTTTCCTTCAAAAAGCATAGTCAAGGGGCACCTGGGGGGCTCAGTGGTTGAACATCTGCCTTTGGCTCAGGGCGTGATCCCAGGGTCCTGGGATCGAGTCCCACATCGGGCTCCCTGCAGGGAGCCCGCTTCTTCCTCTGCCTATGTCTCTGCCTCTCTCTGTAGGTCTCTCATGAATACATAAATAAAATCTATTTTAAAAAATAAAATTAAAAAGCATAGTCAATATCCTAATTTTATTTTTGGAAAATAAATACAAATCCTCTCTTTTTTGACTCCATGAACAACAGAGTAAAAGCTCAACAAAATCTTGGCTAGTGGAGCTGTTTCTACCTAACCCCAGCAGCCAAGAATATTCCCAAGATTGGGGGAGGGGAGAATGTTCCCCTGTAAGATCCGCATCATTACCTCTGGGAATGTGAAACTTTTCTGTTCCTCTGAACAGAAGGTATGTGTTCGAAAGAACCCAGTACTCTGATATAGATTAAGCAATGTTTTACATGGCAGTGGAGTTATTAGTTACAGTTTATGCAGATGTTCAACTTTACTAGGTAATACCACCTGTTTTCCAAATTACTTTGACTCACTGATGCATTCATCCACAAGGGGTGAAAGCTCATTTTGCTCCAGCATTTGGGAATGATTAATTTTTAACTCTTGTCAGTCTGGTAGGTGTGAAATAGTATTACATTATGGTGTATATTGCATTTCCCTGATTAATGAAATTAAATACATTTTAACATGTTTGTGAGCCATCTGTGTTTCCTCTTCAGTGAAATTTCTATTCATTTCTTCTGCCCATTTTTAATTCGGTTGTTTGTCTTTCCATATTGATCTTCATATAATCTGGATATCAACACATTATTTATATATGTGTCCTTGTTTATGGCTTATCTATATCTCTTAGTTTTAATGTAATCGAATGTATCAATCTTTTTCTCTATGATTTGTCTTTGCCTTCTTTTAAAAATCTTCCCTACTCTAATAAAGTTATTTTTCTATGTAAATTTTAAAACTTGTATACTTATACTTTTCTCATACAGGTCTGACCAACCTGGCTAAAGACTAATGTAAGAGTCAAAAATTATGTTTTCCTTAAAGTTAGTGAATTGTCCCAGTACTACCTTGAAAAATCTATTCTTTCACTTTGAACTAAAATGACTTCTCTGTAGTAAAATCAAGTTCTGTATATATTTGGGTTCTGTACATATTAGTCAACACCACTCTGTCTTTATGACTATAAGTTTATAATAATTCTTGATACCTTGCCAGACACGTCTTAACGTTTTCTTCCTCTTCAGGAATGTATAGGTCTTCAATAAAGGCACACAAAAATTTAGAAAGAGACTTGTTCCAAGAAAACAATTCTGATTTTTATTGTAATTGTGTGGAAATTATTGATCAATTTGATAGATTTGACATCTTTATGATATTGACTTTTCCAATTCGTGAACATTTAAAAAATTTTATTTATTTGCATTTATTTAGATCTTGTTTCAGAGTTTTATTATTTTTTCTCTGTAATTGAGTATCTTTTTTTTAGATCTAGTCCTATATACTTTATTTATTTTGATGCTGTTGTAAATAGTGTCCTGTTTTACTGCATTTTCTGTTTATGGTGTATAGAAATAAAATATATTTTTGTACCTGGATTTTATATCCTGTTGATTTACTAAATTTTCTTATACTTTGAGGTGTTCTGTGTACACAGGCATATCATGAGCAAATAGTGACAGCTTTGTTTCTTCCATTTCAGTCCTTGTACATTTTATAACCTGTGTGTGTGTGTGTGTGTGTGTGTGTGTGTGTGCCTACTGTGGTGGCTAAGACCTCTAGTACAGAGCTGAATGAAAAATCATGATTTGCGGGCATCCATGTCTTGTTCCTCATCTTAAAGAGAAATGCTTTAAACATTTTGCCATTAAGTATTATTATTGTTATAGGCTTTTTTGTACATGTTCTTCATCAGATTAAGGGAGTTCTCTTTCATTCTTAGTTTGCTAAAAGGGTTTCTACTTTTTAACTTCTTTTCTTTTTATTTTTCCTTTCTTTTTAAAGAGAGAGAGAGAGTGCGAGTGGGGAGGGGCATAGGGAAAGAGAGAGAGAGAATCCCAAACAGGCTCCATGCCCAGCACAGAACCCCACGTGGGGCTTAATCTCATGACCCTGAGATCATGACCTGAGCCAAAATCAAGTCAGACGCTTAACTGACTGAACCACTCAGGCGCCCTTACTTTTTGTTTTTTTATATATATGTCTGTTTCTTAACTTCCCAGCATAAGATTTTCCTATTTATCTTTTGTTATTTTTTTAAAAAGCTTTATTTAGGTATAATTTACATATTGTATGATTCACCCCTGCTAAGCATACAATTCAATGGTTTTTAGTAAATGTACTGAGTTGTGCAATCATCAGCAAAATCCAATTGTAGAACATTTCCACCATCCCCAAAAGACTTGTCATGCACATCTTTAGTCAATCCCTATTCCCTCCTCCATCCTCAGGCAAACACCAATGTGCTGCCTGTCTCCATAGATTTGCCTTTTCTGGACATTTTCTGTCCAGAAAATTCCATTGTATGTGGAATCATACAATGTGAACTTTTAAAATTTTGGTTTCTTTCATTTAGCATAATATTTTTGAAGTTCATCCTTGTTAGTAGCATGTTATCAGTAGTTCATTCCTCTTATTGGTGAACAGCATTGCATTGTATGGGTAACATATGGTTTGTTTTTCAAAATAATGTTGCTATAAACTCTCACGGACATCTTTCTGTGGACACATGTTTTCATTTATCTTTAGTAGGTATCTATGAGCCAAATTACTAGGTCATTAAACACAAATTTACATTGAACTTTTAAGAAACTGCCAAACTATTTTCTAAAGTGGATGTATCATTTTAAAATGCCAGCAATGTGGGCAGCCCAGGTGGCTTAGCCATTTAGCACTGCCTTCAGCCCAGGGCGTGATCCTGGAGATCCGGGATCGAGTCCCATGTCAGGCTCCCTGCATGGAGCCTGCTTCTCCCTCTGCCTGTGTCTCTGCCTGTCTCTCTCTCTCTCTCTGTGTTTCTCATTAATTAAAAAAAAGGGACTTTAAAATGCCAGCAGTGTATGAGGGTTCTGATTTCTTCACATCTACTCCCACAGTTATTACTGTTTGTCTTTTTAATTATAGCCATCCTGGCAGGTGCAAAGTGACATCTCCTTGTGATTTTAATTTGCATTTTCCTAATGGCTGAGCACTTCTTAATGTGCTTATCAGCTATTTATATGTCTTCTTTGGTGAAATGTCTATTTAGGTCTTTTGCCTATTTAAAAAATTGGGTTATCTTCTTGAGTTGTAAAAGTTCTATATATTCTGGATATTAGACCTTTATCAGAATTAGGATTTACAAATATTTTCTCCTAGTCTGTGGCTTATCTTTATATCCTTTTTTTTTACTTAACGTATTTTTAAATAGTTTTTTTTAAAGATTTTATTTATTCATGTGAGACACAGAGAGAGAGGCAGAGACACAGGCAGAGGGAGAAGCAGGCACCATGCAGGGAGCCCGATGTGGGATTCGATCCTGGGTCTCCAGGATCAGGCCCTGGGCTGAAGGTGGCGCTAAACCGCTGAGCCACCCAGGGATCCCTCTTTATATCTTTTTAATGGTGTCTTTTAAAGTACAAAATTTTATTACGTTTGATCCATCAATTTTTTCTTTTATGAATCATGCTTTTAGTGTCATATCTAATAACTCTTTGCCTAATCCAAAGTCAAGAAGATTTTCTCCTGTGTTTTCTTCTAAAAGCTTTATAGCTTTAGCCTTGAATTTTGGTCTGATATATTTTGAATTAATTTTTGTGTGTGGTATGAGTAAGGGTCTAAATTCATCTTTTTGCATGTAGATATCCAACTGTTCCAGCAACATTTGTTGAAAAAACTTGTTGATTTTTAATAACCCTTTTGTGAACAGAGAATAAAGACTTATGACAGTAATCCTTTCAGGTTTGTAGAGATGTACTTTATGATCCAGTAGATGTTCGATGTTCATAAGCGTTTCAACATGTGCTTGGACAAAATACACATTCTGCAGGTTATGGTGCATTGTTATATATATACCCATTAAATCAAACTTGAGAGTACATTAGTTCAAATCTTCTGTATCTGTACTTATTTTTTTGTGTCTGATCAATTACTGATTGACTTATGTTAAAATCCACTAATGTGATAGGACATTTGTCTTTTTCTTCTTGTCCTTTCAATTTGTAATTTATATATCTCAAGGCTGTGTTACTAACTTTCATTAACTTGTGATCTGATCATTTTATCATAAGGCAGTGACCCTCTTTATCCCTGGCAATATTTTTTGCCTTGAAGTCTATTTTGTCTGATATTGATATCTTTTAGGAAGACAGTCCAGAGACTATATACTTGGAAGATATGACCCAGTGAGATAATAAATTCTGCCTAAAACATAGCTTCTTTGCACAGCACCTCTCTTCCCTGCCTCCCAGCCAGGCTCACATTCTTGTACTAACTAATGGCATATTAGTTGAACAGGCACCATCTCTCCCTTGGGATGCCAGAGAACACTAACAATTTTAACAAGTCATTCAAATCATTTGTTGTTTGGTATAAGTAAGCCAAACACGACAGAGGAAGAAGGTTCTGTCTTCAAAGCCAGACAGAACTAGGAAACTTGAGTATGCCAGGAGAAGTGGGTTTATGTCCTAAAAGAAAGTGAAATGTTTTGGGTTCTTGATTTCTTGTCTGATGCACAATATCTCCACATATGTGAAATATAAAGCACAGAAACTGGTGGCTCTACCAGCTTCTCCTGCAATCCAACCTGGACTCAACAGAAAGGCATATACTGCCATATTTAACAGACTCTGAAGCAGTTGGACAAGTCAGGCAAATGGGAGTAAGACTTCTCCCCACCCAGACTTCACCACTCACACATCTAAGGAGAGAGTACCTCCTTCTCCTCACCGGTGGAAGCCAAATAACTTTTTTGGGCTAGAGAGGAGACCTCTGTATCCTGAGAGAAATAACCTCCCCCAGTGTGGATGAAGGCCTTGGTCTCAACCAATACACCAAGGGAAAATCCACTTACTCAGCACTTATTCTGTGCTGAGTCTTTGGCCTACCTGATTTCATCCATTCTATACAACAACCCTGTGAGGAAGATATTATCATCATTATCTTACAAGCGAGATCACTTAGGCCTGTATAAATTGAACTTCCAGGGATCCCTGGGTGGCGCAGTGGTTTGGCGCCTGCCTTTGGCCCAGGGCGCGATCCTGGAGACCCAGGATTGAGTCCCACATCGGGCTCCCGGTGCATGGAGGCTGCTTCTCCCTCTGCCTGTGTCTCAGCCTCTCTCCTCTCTCTGTGTGACTATCATAGATAAATTAAAAAAATTAAAAAAAAAATTGAACTTCCAGGGGACAGTCAGCCAGCAAGTGGCAGAGCAAGGATTTGAATCCCAGCACTTCTGACCTTCTTTTTTGAAGGAGAACCAGAGCATCTGGCTTCTGCAGAGGAGAATTTTCAGTCCACCTGGAGCAGTTAGGAGGGCACCTTTCCTCCTCCCTTCTGAGCACTAGTGCTTGGTACAGGGGAAATATCAGGGTGGCACTGTGGGCCAGGAGTGCTAGGAACCTAGGTGTAAATCCCACTGGTGTACCACTCACCAGCTGGACGACACTGAGCAAGTTACTTAACTTCTCGGGAACTCAGTTTCCTCATCAGTAACTGACAGGGTTAATAACAGTTCCTGTTCAGAGGATAGTCAGGAGGGCAACCCCGGTGGCTCAGAGGTTTAGCGCCACCTGCAGCCCAGGGCGATCCTGGAGACCCGGAATCGAGTCCCACTCAGGCTTCCTGCATGGAGCCTGCTTCTCCTTCTGCCTGTGTCCCTGCCTCTCTCTCTCTCTCTGTGTGTCTCTCATGAATAAATAAAATCTTTATAAAAAAAAGAGGACAATCATGAGCATTAGATAATTTGACACATAAAGCACTATGTTCTGTGTTTCCTTAGATGTTGGATTTGTCTATTGGGCATCCATTCACCACAGAATCAACTGCATTAACTGTCATTTCTTGGGTTTATCGATCCAGGAAGAGGCTGACCATCCCAGAGCCAGCAATTCCTAATGACAATATCAACCTACCCCTGACCTTGCCTTTTATAGGCAAACCAGTGAGTCTTGAGTCTATACTGCCTCACCCACCTCCTTATCTAACCCTCATACAGCAAACCCTAATCATCCCAGGGCTGGTACTAGAGACCACCCGAGAGCCCAAAGCCTGCCAGAATTCTTCCAACTTTCTACCCTGCCCTGCCTTATCTTTCTGGAAGAAATCCCAACAAAGGCTCTGGCCTAGACTTTCCCTCACTCTTTCTCTCTCCTGACCAGCACTGGTGCTTTCCCCTGTGGCTCTGCCCCATGACAGGCACTGACCTCCTTCTGGGATCTGTGAGGAAAATGTTTTACTTTCAAGCCCTGTTGTTTCCTGCTGTGGCCACACCAACTTTACCAGAACCGCATCCAACATGCGCATTCTTAGAACAGCTTGGCAGTTTTGGGTCTGGGGCAAACTTCCAATAACTGTTAGCTGTTACTGATAATGTCATTATTCTAGACCAGGTGTCTATTAGTTCTGTGACCATAAACAAGCCTGTTTCTGAGCTTGTTTCCTTTCTTAGCCTGTTTCCTTAGGCTACCAATGGGGATTCACTGATACTACAATTTCAGTGAGATGGTTTTGAAGACCAAATATGTAAAAAGTAAATATTAGTTTATTTTCTCTTTTCTGCCTCTGTCTCTTTCTAGAAGCTCCCTGAGAGAAGAGTTATCTTGAGCTCACAGGGGGGTTTGTGGTCATAGGGGGCCTCGTAGCCTCAGGGTCTGGGCTGACCGAGATTGTGATGAACCCTGCACTCCAAGACTGGTTCTCAGGCTCTGGCCAATTGTCTACTTCTCAACTTCAGGAAATGGTCCCTCCCAGGCCCAACAGTCCAGGTGGGGGGAGGGGGGGCATGACCCAGAAGTGACAAGGGCCCCACTTCCCAAGGCCCAGGCTTTGGAGAACAGGTATACAGAAGGACTCCAGGCCCCAAGAACAGCTTGTACACAGGTGTGGGCACTTACAGACCTGATGTACCCAGACCACTTTTTCCATAATCAACCAATTAGTAAGCTGTCCTCAGAATTATTTAGTGAGCACTGTGGGGAACCTGGTCTCTGCCTTCACAAAGCTTAGTATGAGTTACAGACATAAAATGTACCAAACCACTTTTTTGGAAACTGCAAATGGGCTGCATTCCAGAATTTCAGTTGTAAATCAGTGCTTGGTTCTTACAATAATAATTGTTCTTTGGGGGAATAAAAAAATTCTACCCTGTTTTGTATATTGTATTCTTGGCCCCATCCATGGAAAAATATTTCATCTATTGGATCTTTTTTTAAAGATCTTTTTTATTTATTAGAGAGAGAGAGAGAGAGAAACAGGCAGAGGGAGAAGCAGGCTCCATGTAGGGAGCCTGACTTGGGACTGGATCTCGGGTCTCCAGGATCACGCCCTGCGTGGAAGGCGGCGCTAAACTGCTAAGCCACCAAGGCTGCCCTATCTATTGGATCTTATTATAAACAGCAGCAAATATTTGTAATTAAATGTTGTAGGAAAAAAATACAACTGAAAAAAGTAAACCATTTTATTTGTCCTGACACAGAATATATACTACGTAAATGTTTGTATACAAATGTTGTAGACAAAGGACTAATCTTTTCTGAATCTCAGTTTTCTTCATCAGGACTTGGTCACTTGCTTCTGACAGGCACTAGTGAGTTTTGTAATTGATTCTGGATGAGTTACAAAATTCAGACTTTCAAAAGCTAAATGTTAGGTTTACTTTTAAAAATTAGAAATGAGGGGATCCCTGGGTGGCTCAGCGGTTTGGCGCCTGCCTTTGGCCCAGGGCGTGATCCTGGGGTCTGAGGATCCAGTCCCACATCGGGCTCCCTGCATGGAGCCTGTTCCTCCTCTGTCTGTGTCTCTGCTTCTCTATGTGTCTCTCATGAATAAATAAAAATAAAAAAATTAGAAATGAAAGTAAAACAAGCAAAAAAGCTTTTTTAAAGAAAAACTTGAAGTCAAAAGGCAAATGACAGACTGGGAAAAATTATTTGCAGTTTGTATCAGAAAGGATAAATCCCCCTAATATATGCAAAGCTTCTAGAAATAGAGGAGAAAAAGACCATCAATCTAACAGATAAAGCTGAGCAAGATACCAGAATGGGTAAGCCACAAATGACCCTTAAACATATGCAAAGACGGTCAATTCGTTCAAAATAGGAGAAATACAGTATTTTTTTTAGGAATTTATTTATTTATTTATTTATTTATTTATTTATTTATTTATTTATAGCATGAGCAGGGGGAGGGGCAGACTCAGAGGGAGGATCTCCAGTAGGATCCACACTGAACCCAGAGCCTGACTTGGGGCTCTATTCCATGGCCCCAAGATCATGACCTGAACTGAAACCAAGAGTTGGGCTCTTAACCAACTGAGCCACCCAGGCACCCCTCCAGGTATATCTTTTTTTTTTTTTATCATTTTGATTATTTTAAACATGTAAATGTACTACCTACTCAAAAAAATCTTAATGAAAAAAATGTGTACAATAAAATAATGTGCTCCTCAATCACAGTCTATCCTCTTAACCTGTTTCATTTTTCTTTCTGACAATTATATCTAAAATGATGTTATTGTGTTTACTTTTTTCTCCCCTCACTAGACTAGGGTAAGGGTGTTGCTTTTCCATTGATTACTATATTTCCAACACTAATATTATGCCTGGCACAGAGTAGGTGCTCAAGGAATAGTTGTTGGATGAGTGAAATATCTGCTTAATTCTCTCAGTATATACCTGACCGGATGCCTCACTGAATGAGTACCCTAATGCCCAAGACCCTCTTCTAGATGAGGGTCAATTCAGGTGCCAAATGTTAGAAAATGGTTAACTTTAATATCTTCACGTAGGTTTCCCTTCAGCATTTTAGTTCTGCAGTCATGATGGGGACTTGTGGGCTCAGGTGAGATGTGCTGCACATCTTGCCACACTGTCAGAGTGGAAAGAAGTTGGGTTTGGGGGTCACAGAGATACGGCATCCAACCCTACTCATAAGGTCTGTGACCTTAGGCATCTCTGGCCCTCAGTTTCCCCAACTGTAGAATGGGGATGCTTATGCCTAGCTCTTGGGATTGCTAAGAGAATCAAATGCTATCATGTGCACAACACGTGGCACCCAATTAATGTTATTATTTCTTGGCTTTCCAGCTGGTTTATTGCATCAGCTGTTTTCAGAGTTCTCCCCCCTTCCTTGGTTTATTAAGTAATATTTGTAAAAGTTTATAACAAGTCACAGATTGGCAGCCTGCACCTTTGTTTTGATTGGCTCTCAAAGTGTTTAACAAAAATCTGACTTAATTGCCAACATTTAGAAACTAGGAATCTTACATAAAAATCTGGATTTGTGGCTTCATTGGAAACATCTGCATGACCACAATCGCTGGAGCTTGGTGTTGGCGTCGTGCTGGCTCATAGTCCCCATGACTCTCTACCACTTTCCACCTCGTCACCCCTCATTGGCCTGGCCAACCAGCCACTAGAGGCTTTGAGTCCCTAGCTCAAACCCCTCATTTATAAAGTGCTTCCACTTTCTTCTCTCACCTGAATTTTACCCTTGAGGGAGATGTTAATATCATCCCCCATCTTATAGAGGAAGAACTGAAGCAGAGCTGTGATGACCTATTCAGGGTTGTTAAACCAGCAACAGCAATAAACAGCCAGCGTTTATTGGGTATTTAACATGTGCCAGGAATTATTCTAAGCACATTACATGTCTTCATTAATTTAATCCTCATAACAATTTTATTAGATATTTCTGTTATCCCTATTTTACAGATGAGGACATTGAGACAAGAGAGGTCAAGTGACTCTACCAAGGTTATACCGCTAAAAGCTCAAAATGAACCCATCTCCTGCATCCTAATCTGCATTATAAGGCAGTGCAGTCTTTCTTTCTTTCTTTCTTTCTTTCTTTCTTTCTTTCTTTCTTTCTTTCTTTCTTTCTTTCTTTCTTTCTTTCTTCTTTCTTTCTTTCTTCTTTTTTTTTCTTTTTCTTTTTCTGTCTTTTTTTACTAATTGGTTAATCTATGGCCCCAGCTTCTGGTAAGATTTTGCAAGAGTTTATAGTGGGGGGGCAGAGGGGTTACATTTTGTAGTATTTGTGCCCTGCTGTACTCCCATCACTTAGAACAATGCCTGGCAGGTGGCAGACGTGTAAGAAATATTGGAAGAATATGGCAATAGAGGCATTCATTATCCATTATCAACTCTAGTACTCTCGGTGTCTGTTAACTGGTTAACTAATTAGCATAGAGATGAGGATCTACTATGTGGGCATATGATGGGTTCCTTGCTCTTGAGTAGCTCAAGTGGAGGTGAAAAACACTGACAAATAAAATTCAGATACAGGATATACATGGACATGTCACTCGCCAAGAAAGTTACCTTCCCCCTTCAAAACGATCAATTCCCAATAAAGGCTATCATGCTAATTTTCTTTAGAGTTTATATTTTCAATGGTGAAACTAGGTGCATGAGACTGAAAGACCCGAAGTTTGGAATAGTTTTGCAATGAAAACCCAAGACAAAAAGCTCTTTGAAAGCATCTCCTGCTACAATACTCCTATGTTGCTAGGATAGGCTCACTGGGATCCAACAGAGACAGTGAAGTTGAACATGCTTGATCAAACTAATTTCTACCACTGTTTCCCCTAGAGGGTTTCTGGAGAATGCAGGCAAGGACTGTAGACTTCTGGCCTTATGTTTTTCTGTTTTTCTGATATTGTTGTGCCCTGGAGTTGGCTCTATAAAAAGCTGGTCACCTAGCATTGTCTGTAACCCTTTCTTCTTTCTCTTTCTTGTCCATCATCCTCCTTCGCTTCCCTCCCTCCCCATCTCTTTCCATTGTCATCCTTTCCCCTCTCTTTCTTCCTCCTTCCCTCCCTCCTTTCCTTCCATCTTTTCATTATCCATTATTTCATTTTCTCCCACAATAATCCTGTAAAGTGGTCAGAGATTACCATTCCAATTTAATGAGGAACTTAAGTCACAGAGAAGTGAAGTCATTCTTTTAGGATTATCCACCCCCACCACATTCCCCCCAGCAGATCTGAATCTCAGGTTACATGCCTTCTACCACCCACACTCCCTCCAGTAGATCTGAGTCTCAGATCTTTTCTCTTTCTGTATAGGCCAGGTTACAATATGCCATGGTGGACCATTGGTCCCAGACCCAGCAGTACCTACCTGACCTTTCTGCTACAGCACTACCATGAGGAATAGTAGTAGTTTCTGGGTCACAATTCCAAATTCCTAGAAGGTGGCTCTATATAGAAAAGGTGTCTACCTGGGGAAAGAGTCAGGGAAGCTGAGCCCACACTCCTCATGCAGAAGTCATGGCCAGAGGACTTGACAGGAAAGTTCATCCAAAGGGATTCCACACCTGTCCTGCAACTCTTTCTTGCACTTCCAGATCTCAGGCTTCAATGGGATCATTCACTGTCAAGAAATTTTTGAACAGTATAACCATTCTGCAGGAAGAATGGTATACTTAGAAGGTTAACTCAAGGGAGAGAATGAGGATGCTCAGGCAGGAGTGGACAGAGTTAAGGGAGCCAACCAGTGATGGTGAAACACTCTGGGACCAGCAACAGGAGAACAGGAGAACAAGTCCTACGTGGGCCTGGAGGGGGAGACGCAAGAAGCTGTCATTGCTGAAAACAGAGAGGACTAAAGTCTCTTGGGTGGGTTAGAGGGCGAAGGTTACAGCCACTGTCCAAACCTCAGAAGCAGAGGAGGCAGAGCAAGAAATATCCAACCGCTCTCTCCTCCCACACAACCTGAAGCCACTTGCATGATGGGTTTATAGGAGTCAGCCTCCTGGGTCACAGAGCAGGGCAGAGAAGGATGCAGAATGGATGCAGCTGGGGTGGCACCATGGCAAATACCCAGCCCATCTGAATGACGCACATTCAGAACCTGATAGGTGTTTAACTTCTGACTTTCTCATCTCACTCTTGGAAATGTAATTTGAAGATATGATGCAAGTTAAAATTTTTATTTGTGCTAAATTTTGGGAGGCAGTATGGCTTAATGACAAAATGTGGGCTTTGGAGTCAGAAAGATCAAATTGCTTCTTAGCTCTATGGGACTTGGGGGCCTGTGGATTGACCTATCAGAGCCCCATTTTCTTAATCTGTAATACCTGTCTCCCCCTCAAAGAAGCTTCTTCTGTTTTTGCTTCAAATAATTATTTATTGAGAGGCTTAAATAAAACCTTATAAGGTGAAATGTCTGAATATGAGGCATCGTGGGCACACCACTAATGGTGGTTATTACTGTTTTGATTTTTTCATTGTAACATTATCTGTAACAAAAAAGTTTGACAATAGCCTA
This sequence comes from Canis lupus baileyi, assembly GCF_048164855.1. NCBI lineage: Eukaryota > Metazoa > Chordata > Mammalia > Carnivora > Canidae > Canis > Canis lupus. The sequence goes on from NC_132840.1 coordinate 33,215,504, forward strand.
GATACCTAACAACAGAGAAGTGATTAAATAATCAAAGCTTGCTGTCCTGCTCTAGAGCCACAACCATGACTATCACAGTGGAGACAAGGAAGCTGCATGGGACAACATCTCCATTGTAAAGCTGCATGAAAGGGAAGCATGGCAAATGCTAGCTCTACAATACTTATTAGTATAATGGATGCAAGAGAACATGAATAGAAATAAGCAGTATGCCTGGTGAGGATCATGGCTATATTGTTGGTTTCTTTTGAAAAAAATTTTAGGTGATTTTAACTGTGTTTCTATAAACTAAGCATTCAAAATCATACAGTTATGTGACCTGAACAAAAGTAACTCTTTCCTATGGGTGACTGTATTCTTTTCCTGTGGCTGTTGTAATAAATCACCACAGTGGCTTAAACCAACAGAAATCTAGCCACTCACAGTTCTGGAGGCCAGAAATCCTAAATAAGGGTGTCAGCAGGGCCACAGTCCTTTGGAGGTTCTGCTGGGGAATCCATTTCATGCCTCTCTCCCAGCTTCTGGTGACTAACAGCAATCTTTGGTGCTCCTTACTCTGTGGCCTCATTCCTCCAGTCTCTGCCTCCATATTCACATCACTTTCTCCCTCGTGTCTGTGTGGTCTCCCTCTGACTCATTCTTACAAGGACACTCTTGTCACTGGATTTAGGGCCTGCCCAGATAATTAAGAATGGTCCCATCCTAAGATCCTTAATTACATTTGCAAAGACCCTTTTACCAAATAAGGTCACAGTCACAGATGCCAGGGATTAGGATGTAGACATATCTTTTTTTTTTTTTTTTTTTTTTTTTATGTGTGTGTGTGGTCTAGAGGACACCATTCAACCCATTTAAGAGAATTCAGAAACTGGAAGAAGGGAGATTCAGAAATGTGAGGGAAGGAGGCCTGCTGACACATTAGAATAGGTGGTGGTTACTGAGGGAAGCATCATGGAGAAAAGAGAAGACAACCTTTCACATAGAAATAACAAATAGAAATATTTGTTGAGCAAACAGAGTGAATAGAAAGGAAGTGAGGATGAGCCATCATAGAAGTCCAACATCCCAGACCTGTCTCCCAGCTGCACTGATAGCACCATGGACTCCCGTGTCTGCTGTCTGTCCATCACTGCTCAACTCTGATCCTCACTTCTTTTGTTTTTAATATTTCATTTATTTATTTGAGAAAGGGAGAGAGCACAAGCAGGGGGAGGGGCAGAGGGAGAAGCAGACTCCCTGCTGAGCAGGGAGCCCCATGTAGGACTCTATTCCGGGACTCCAGGATCATGACCTGAGCTGAAGGCAGATGCTTAACCTACTGAGCCACCCAGGCATCCCTACTCCTCACTTTTTAACCCAGTTCTGCTTCTGGCTTGTGTCCTGTCTGATGAACATCTCAAGTAATCTGAAAATGAAAATCAGGGATGTGTATGTCCTGAGACACCTAATATAAAAACAGACAACAGCCAGACCATAATGACAATGGAACTCGGACCCACAACCTCTGCAACAACCAGCTTGGGAAGGAAAACCACAAACCTCTGCAGTAATCAGCCCAAAACAGTCAGGACTTGATCAATGGCAGTCAACTTTCCTTTTTTTTTTTTTTTTTTTTGCCGCCACTTCTAACTCAGGACTAGGCAGAGAAAAGCAAAGACATCCCAAGCCAATCACATAGTCACCCTGCTTCCAGTCAGCTGTTTCTGGCTTCTCTTTGGCAACAGCACCGAGGCAGAGGACCCATGAAGCCTGGGGGCTCTTTATTTAACTATAAACCTTTCTGGCTCCAGTGCCTGCCTTTGAGTCTTTGCCAAATGCAAGTGATGGGGGATAACTACTCCAGCAAGCTCTCAATCCATAGCCCCCGTTTGTTATCATTTGGGTCTTTATTTCCATTGGGCAGTCTCCCCATTCTGCTCAACTGAGGACATGTAGGCTCGTACTCCTTCATTATGGAGCATTGCCTATGAAGTTGAACCACTACAACCAGTACAATGCCTAGCACATAGTAGATGCTAAATAAATTATTGTCAAACGAATGAATAGCCCTCTAGGTTAAGATGAAATGCATTGCTACAACTCCAAGTTCTTTTCTTTTCTTTTTTTAAAGTCTTATTTATTTATTCATAAGAGACACAGAGAGAGAGGCAGAGACATAGGAAGAGAGAGAACCAGGCTCCCTGTGGGGAGCCTGATGTGGGACTCGATCCCAGGATCCCAGGATTATGACCTAAGCCAAAGGCAGACGCTCAACCACTGAGTCACCCAGGTGCCCCACAACTCCCAAGTCCTTAGATTAAGTTTAGGGGAGTAAATCCAGAAGACTTATTTTAGGGAGATTCCAATGAACTCTTTGTTACTCTGAATTCTTTGAAAAATGGAATTTTCTAGTTAATAGAATTTTCTGGTTGACCAAATCAGAGGGTCTAAATTCCCTTGAATATGTTCCTCATTGAACAGACCTTAATACTTTTTAAAGATGCAGTTGGCATGCTATTATTTTATGAATAGTGCTGTGAAAAGTCTCAAGTGCCACACAGAGTGAGCAGAAGTTGGATGGTGCTGGCTGTGGGGCTACACTCACCTTGGAGACTATTGTTGAACTAAATGCCCAACTGGAGCTTGTGTTCTCATTTATTGCCAATAAAATGGAATGCAAACTGCTCTCATTACCCACTGCTCCCCTTCTCCATGGGGTTCCTTGATTCTCTTGGTTGTTGAGATGGTAGGTAAACAGGCTATTGGGTTGTCACTGAGGAGAAATGTCGGAGGCTGCAAAGGTGAGGAAAGCAGAGGGCCTGCAGGAAGAAGCCTCAGAAGAGGCTTCCAAGAGGTTGTTGTATATATGAGATGCTGGGACCACAGGACCCTCCACTTCTGTTAACTATGCAAGGTGGTAGGCACCATTTCCAAAGCACAGAGAAGACAATTTCCTTGAAAATAGTGAAAAGTTTTCTGACTCTGCCCTCTTTAGAAAAAAAATTCAAAACATCCTTTTCAAGCTCTGTTTATTTCTGTTTATAGCTGTGTTTAGAAAAGCTGAACAAATTAAATTTACTTAACACTTCAAATGCAGGGCTTTTGGTTGATCACCGTATATCCTATGTTTTGAATACAATTTTGAATTTCACATCAGCAGGAACTCTGCCATGAGGATTTATTTACCACAAAAGCCAAAGACTGCTCTTGTTTCCATCTCTCTTTACTTCCCCTCCCCTTCCCCATCTTCCCATTGTCCCATGTGTATACTAAAATTCTTTTCATTTCCCCAGCAGACTCATACTCATTCTTGTCACAGTCTTTGCACATGCTATTCCCAATGCCTGGAATGCCCTCTTCTTTCAGCCCATCTAATGAGCCAAACAATCCTTTAAGACCAAACACAAGAGGGGATTCTGGGAAGATGGAGTGGTAGGAAGCACCAGGAATCTGTCTTCCCACCTAGGCAACAATTGCACTGGAAGAATCTGTCTGATATAACTATCTTGGAACTCTGGAGTCTGCTTAAGGCTTGCAAATTCCAAGGGGGAAGACTTGGACAGTAAATTGTAGTGAATTTTGATCAATTTTAGTTCTTAGCACAGTAGCGGCTGCCCATCCCCTATCCCAGCCACATGGCAGGCAGCTGTGCATGTGTTCCTGGAGGAGACTGCACACAACTTGCAAGAACCAGAGCAGGCAAAAAGAATCTCGTCCTCCTAGGAATCTGTGCTCTGACACTGCTGCTTCTGATCCCAGAAGGTGCAAAGAGGTGGCTGCCATTGTTGTCACACCTCCTGCCATTGTTGCAAGCCCCTCCCTCTCCAGCTGAAGTGACTTGCTGGGAATTTTCTGGGCTGGTTCCCACTGCCCTTCCTTTTTCTCTCTTTTTATTTTCCCTTTTGGGAAACAGACATTAATGACTAGGATGTTAAAAAAACTTTTTTCAAGAGAAATTAGAAAATGAAAGCATATGCCCAGAGGAGACCTGAGAAGATGTTAAGTTTATATCTCAGGCTGATCCTCAGCACAAAGATAGCCTACAATAATCAAGACAACAAAACCAGTAAATAAAAGCAATAACAAAACCCAGCAAACCCCGGGGAAGGAGGAGAATCTGATTTCCAGGGTTACCAGATTATTAGATTCAAATGTCCAATTTTCAACAACAACAACAACAAAAATCACAAGGCATTTGAAGGAAAGAAAGTATGGCCATTTCAAAGGGGAAAAAATAAATCAACAGAAAAATAAATTCTTGAGAAAGACCTAATGGTAAATATACTGGACAAAGACTTTAACACACCTGTCTTAAAGATGCTCAGAGAACTAAAGGAAGATGTGGAGAAAGTGAAGAAACTGATGGATGAAATGAAAATGTCAGTAAAGAGAGAGAAAACTTGGGGATCCCTGGGTGGCACAGCGGTTTGGCGCCTGCCTTTGGCCCAGGGCGCGATCCTGGAGACCCGGGATCGAGTCCCACGTCGGGCTCCTGGTGCATGGAGCCTGCTTCTCCCTCTGCCTGTGTCTCTGCGCCTCTCTCTCTCTCTCTCTGTGACTATCATAAAAAAATAAAAAATTTAAAAAATTAAAAAAAATTAAAAAAAAAAGAGAGAGAAAACTTGAAAATCAAGCAAGAAGAAAGTCTGGAGCTGCAAAAAGCAATAACTGAAATGAAAAATTCACTAGAGGGATGCAAAGGCAGATTTGAGCAGGTGGAAGAAAGGTTAAGTGAACTTGAAGATAGGACAACAGAAATTGCTTCCTTACAGATATATCCTGGCCCCTAGGTTGAGGGGAGAATAATAATGGATGGCGTGGCCTATGTGGGAAAACAGGGGTGGAGACATCCCCTGAAATTTTCCCCAAAGTGACCCTGTTGGAGTGAAAATGACAGAGAGAGAGAGACAGAGAGACAGATACAGAGAGAGAGACAGAGAGAGAGAGAGAAAGTATCACTGCTGTAGATGGCCTTCCCATGTCAAGAACGTGGCTGATTTCTAGAGTACTGATGGTTAATTTAGTGCATCAACTTTTCTAGGCCATGGTGCCCAGATATTTGCTGAAACATTATCCTGGATGTTTCTGTGTTTTGGGATGAGAATAACATTTAAATTGGCGGACTTGAGTAAAGCAGATTGCCCTCCATAATGGGAGTGAGCTTCATCTAATAAGTTGAACGCCTGAATAGAAGAAAGACTGATCTCCCCTGATCAAGAAGGAGTTCTACCAGCAGATGGCCTTTGGGCTTGAACTGTAACTCTTGCCTGGGTTTCCAGCCTGCTGGTCTACCCTGCAGATTTCAGACTTGCACCTCCATAATCACATGAGCCAACTCCTTAAAATACATCTCTCTCTGTCTCCTCTGTCTCTGTCTCTCTCTCTGTCTCTCTGTCTGTCCCTCTCTGTACACACACACACACACACACACACAAACACACACCCATATCTATATATACATGGGGCATATACATAGCCTGTTGGATCTGTTTCTCTGAAGAACCCTGACCAATTCAAGTACCTTTCATGCCAGGAAATCCAGATGGGAACCAACCACAGCAAAATGTCAGAGGCCCCATTTGAATAAATATTTGTCAACTCTTGGCAAATATACTAAACATGATAAATTTACCAAACATGGTAAATTATTCCAAAGCAGGAAGCCAGTTCAAGATGAAGCTGAATGCCATCTCTGACTTTTTCCACTCACCCCTCACCCCTACAAATCCATTTAGGGACTGATCTTTTTTTTTTTTTTTTTTCCCTTTTGCATTTCATCTCTCTCATTTCTATCACTCTAGTCTGAGCCATCCAGAGGAATCCCCTGCCCACCACACAGGGCACTTGACAGCCTAACCACTGCTAACTTCCAGCTTTGATCCCTGCCATTCCCAATGTTTGCTCAACATGCCAGCCAGCAGAAATCTTTACCACTGCTTGTATGGCTCATGCTTTTTTATGCTCCTGTGTTTTTCAGTCACCTAACAAATCCCTAATGGGGACTTCCCTTGTGGATGCCCCCATGCTAAGGGTTGACCACATAGGTTCAGGCCTCAGGCACTCTAGTCTCGGGGAAGACAGGCTTGGAAGGACATAGATGCAACCACAGCCTGTGGTTGCCTGTGGTACCTGGAAGAGACCCACACAGGCTACAGGCACTTTACAGAGGGCAGGAACATCATAATGTCACCCACACTTCCCTCTGCTGCCTATGCTTCTTCCCCAGGGAAGATGCCCCACAGTTCAGTATCAGGTACATATCATCTCTGCCCAGAAGAGCCCACTGTGGCCTCACTGCTCTTTCCAGAGGGCATTCGCTCTTCCTCTCCAAGGCTCCCTAACATTTCATATTTACCACCTTCCTCACTTACCACATGGAGTAATAACACCACCAAAACCCACTGTCAAGTGTTCACTCTGTGCTGAGCAGCACTCGCCCTGCAACCACCCTGTGTCGTAGATACTAGTGAATCACTGACCCCTCACAGGGGTGAGGTTCCTTGCTCAGTGTCCCATAACTCATGAGCTTAATCATTTAAAACCTCAGTGTTCAGCACACTTCCTGGCGCAGAGTAGATGGCAAATGTTTGTCAGATGGAGCTACAGCACATTTTTCTCTCTCTTTTTTTAAGATTTTATTTATTTATTCATGAGAGATGCAGAGAAAGAGAGGAAGAGATACAGGCAGAGACAGAAGCAGGCTCCATGCAGGGAGCCTGACTTGGGACTCGATCCCGGGACTCCAGGATCACACCCTGGGCCGAAGGCTGATGCTCAACCACTGAGCCACCCAGGGATCCCTACAGTACATTTTTCAAAGTGCACGGCTTTGCAAACTGAATGGAATGGAATCAAGTAAACTGGAGATATTTATCAGGAAAGACTTCGAAAGCAGAGGCTATTAGTTTTTCTTCTGCCATCGCTAACATTCTCACTGTCTGGGCAGGGTGGGGTTTGGGCAGGAGAGAGAAGCCAGATTGTCCCCTCATTGGTTCAGGTCAGCACCTTGCTGCCACCAGCCCAAACTGTGGAGAGCTCCGCAGTTCCGGAATCGCCCAGGCAAGAAGTTTTGCCTGGCGCCTTGTCCCTCTCCCTTCTGTGTGCCAGTTGGGGTCTCTCCTGGCTGGAGCTGGCGCTGCTAGATGCCAGACATCTGCAGACAGGATTTGCAAACAACTGGCTCAAGGTTCTGGGCTTTTGTGATCTCATCCAAATGCCTGACTGTGGGGGGCAGGCTTGTTTCCCTAGGCTAGGAGCTCCAGGGGTGGATGGTGGGGTGAGGGGGCAGTGGTGGTGGGAGTGGTGGTAGAAATTACACGAGACTCAGGCCCAGAGGCCTAGAGTTGGTTCTCAGCCATGCCCCTGTACAGCTCAATGATGCTGAACCTCAGTTTCTATCACTATAAAATGGAAATGACTGTTTCTACCTCACAGGGTTGTTATGAGAAGTAAGACGATACATGTGGGACATGCTTTTGACTGCTTTTTGCTGTAATGCACAAGAGATCATAATTCAAAGAAGCCTAAGTTCCTCAAGCCACAGTCTCAGGGCGATGTACCCACCACGGGGAGTACGCCCTTAATAGCAAATGCCAAGATGTCTAGACAACCCAGTCGGTTTATCTGAGTTCATTACTGAGATCCACATAACAGAGAACTACTTGTTGAGCTGATTGGACCAGTTATTTATAGAGGCACCTTGGAACTAGACCAGGATCTGGAGGCAGAGATTCTGGAAATTAATCTTAGATCCCCAATTTCTGTTTGTGTGATGTGAGCATTGTTTTTCAGCTCTAAAATTGGGACCATAGGGGCTCCTGGGGGGGGGGGGATTATATCCCAGGGAAATTCACTTACAAGAGACACAGAAGGGGATGTGTAGGAGGATAGTCACGGTGGTGCTGAGGTAGCAGACCACAAAGGCACTGAAGGGTTTCCCCGCCAGAGGAATGAACAAGGAAGCTGTGGGGCTGCAGTTGGAGGATTCTGACAGCAGTCAGAGGCCGTGGACTAGACACGTACCACAATGTGGGCAACTCTTTAAAACAGTGTTGGGTAAAAACACAAGAAGCAGAGCACATGTATTACAATACTGTGGACATAAACACAAAACACAGCATGCACAAAACAAGAGAACATATTTTACAAGAATATATGCATATTTACAGATGTATCAAAGGTGTTAAAATAGACACCCATGAGAGGAGATGGACAGGAGTGGAGATTAGTGGCGGGGGTGGGGGTGGGGTGGGGGATTAAAGCAGAAAGAGCATTGCACAGACCAATGACAACAACGGGACAATAGCCAAGAGGCATGACCAACTCAACCTCCTGCATCAGAAGCTAAAAAGAAATCCCCAGCCTCAAAGTGTTGTCAGAATTATACGAATATCCATAAAGGTCCCTGGTACAGTGCTGGGCACATGGGAGATGTCCAGCAATGACAGCTGTTTTTATTATTCACTCATCAAACACTTAATGTACCAAGTACCTATATTGTGCTGGAAGTTGTACAAGGAACTATGGCAGAAACAAAGACTGGGTGTCTCTCAGGGACTAGAGCCTTTTATGGAGAGGGGAGCCCTCATCTAGGATCACAGAGATCATGCTGTCAGATGCCCTCACTTTCGAAATTAAGGATGGAAAAAGTGACTTTCCCAAGGTCACACAGCAAATTAGTGGCTGAGTTAAGGGTAATAGTCCAGGTCTCCAGGGCTCTTTCCAGAGCTTTATCAAAGTGAGGACCTCTGAATCCTAGACCATTGGAAGGCTTGTATCTCTTGTCCTGTCTTTTACCCCAACAATCCTCCCTGAGGCCCCTCTTTTGTTTATACACCCAGGTGTGTGTGTGTGTGTGTGTGTAATGGAAAAGTTAGTAGACTCTTTTAAAAATGCAAATACAGTTTGGTAACTAAAATCTTTCAGGTCTATGGGGAAAAAAATAGAAAGCTTCTGAACCCTGGCAGGGATGGAGCTCCAAGGATCCCCTCCTGCTCTCCCTTTTCCAGACCTTTGCAGCTGAGTTAGGGGGTCCTGGGTCAAAGTCTCCCTATCAGAAGCAACCTCCACTCCCAGCCCTCAAAACTGGCCCCTTTAAATCTTCCCACCTAAATGCCATTCTGAAGGAGAGAGAAAAGTGTCCTTGTCACCCCCTTCTTTCCTTTCTCACCATTGCACTTGTCCCTAAAGTAGCCTGTTCCCTAGAGATGGGAGGAAGGCCTCCAGAGGAGGAGTAAGGATGTTTCTAATGGAGTGCAGCTCTCTGAGACTCGAGGGAGGGGCAGGGAGACCTCTGGGCCTGGCTGGTGGGGTGCTGTGTCCAGGGATGTGAGGAAGTGGCCAGAGAAGCCCAGAGAAGTGGGAGGGGGGGACAGGGCAAAAGGGAGGAACGGGTCCCTGAAGACTCTGCCAACATCTTGCCAGCATCGATTCATGGAGCTATCACAGCCTCTCCTACGGTTTTAGGAAAACTCAGAAGTTTTCCCACGGATTCCAAAATGAGATTGGCAGGGAGCTGAATAACACGCTGATTTTTTTCCGAGAAGAGTGTGCTTAGTTTCGTGTCAGATATGAATAGAGATGAAGAAGAGCCCTGTCTCTGATGGAAACTCTCCTTCTCTAGGGGATGTGGAGTAGCCCTGAGCCGGGGCCGGGGCTAACAGGTAATGAGCACATACTCTGTCCCAGGCACTGAGACATTTAGTTCTCACACAGCAACCCTGTGAGCTGGGCACCTCAAGTGCCCATTTTTCTGATGAGATGCAGAGAGTTAACGAGTTGTCCCCAAACAAGCTGCTGGGAAGTAGTGGGAGCAGGACTTGAACCCAGATGGTCTCTCCATGGTCCATGGGCCTAACTGCTAGAGAAGCCAGCAGCCAAGCCAGACTCTGGTCACCAGGGATCTGCCTGCATATGGGTAAGAACGTGCAATAAACAAACCCGTCAACTCAGGGTGGGAATCCAAGTGCCCGTCACTCACTGCTCATTTTCACTTAAGTGTATTTCTTAGGGAAATGCATTCTAGGAAATCATCAGTCAACAGCCCCTGTAGCATACTTTTGCTTTGTCTGGTCTCAATATTATCTCAAATATCTTGTGGCGTGGTCTCTGCTAATGAACAGCAGAGGGTATCAGGGGGTTACACACAGCTGATCTCCCTTGATTATAATCGATTTTCCAGCTCTCTCAGGAGCACTGCCGCTCATGGCAGGTCTGGATGACATCGTTAAAAGATACTTAAAGAGAATTTAAACCACAAAAACGAAATAAAAGCCACCAACACGATTGCTAGAAGACTCTGTGAACCACAGCCTGGTTAGGTGGCACTGACAGGACCCTGCGCGGATTTCTGTTCACTGGCTACAGTGGCACCACCGTGTGGCAGGAATATGAACACCAGCCACAGTTTACCCCAGCTTTGAAATCTGTCCTGATTGATTTTTTTTCTTAATTCCAGTGAGTTGCATTATTTTAAAGTTGTATACAGAAAGTCAGGCTTTATTGTTATCTCATATTACACTATTTCAAATTATCAGGAACCCGATAGAGTACAATGTGGATGACCCATAGAGCACAGTTCAAAATTGTTCCTCCTGCCATGTTCAGCTAATTAAAGAAGCTGTATGAGGTAGATGGAAATTCTGATAACGTGACATTCGGTGCATCACAGAGAGGCTTTGGTTGCATCCCATCTGAAAGGTCCTCAAAAATATGGAAACAAATTGATTTAAAGTAGCATTCTGAAATTAAACCAAAGAACTTTAGGATCTCTGGGCCAAAAAGAATGTGTTGGACAATACTGTGATCCTTTAGGAGGATACATGTTAATCATGTGGATTTCGTCACAGTCACAGGCTTGCTCTGGCTCAGCAGGGTGTCTTTAAATAAGTCTGATTTGGGAATCCATGCTGGATGGATTTCATCGGTCAAACTCTTCGAGTTCTGGGAGCACCTGTTGGGAACCTTGCCTATCTTGAAGGATGGTCGTAAGGGTTAATGAGATCATATAGATACAGTGCACAGCACAGGATGCAGTAAATGCTTTTGTGTTGCCTTTCCTTTTACTATTTGAAGTGTGCTTTGTGAATTACAAAGTGATAAATATACAAATATCATTGACAAATGTTCCCTGTTAGAATGAGGTAGGTGGTGTGGGTCCAACAGAAGAGACCAGCGTTTCTCAAGCACTAATGTCCCTATGACTCCCCTGGAGCTCTTTTCAAAATGCATTCTCTGATTCTCTGCATCTGCATTTATCTGTCTACCCAATGCCTCCACCATTTAGCTTCCATGTGGCATTACTCTGTGCATATCACATCCCTCTCCACCTGTCAGTCATCCATCCACATATCCTGATAGCTGTCTATAGCTCAGATAACTCTGTTAACTGTGAACAATAGAATGCGAATATTGGCCAGTCATTTCTTTTATTTCAAGCCTAAATTGTTCTAAAGGCCTTCATTTTATTGGCCTGTCTGCAGATACTCATCATCTTTGATGCGCACCTTTGCATTGCCTCTGGGTCACCCTTGGGAAGCACTGATCTCACCATAGACCTGGAAGTTGTGTGTGACTTTTTAAATGCCAAATTATTGACATGAGCTGATGGGATTATTTGTCATTAATTGTTCTTTTCTCATATAATTTTTAAAACATCTGATGGAGGTTTTTATGTGGTTAAATTCTGTGAGTTTTTTTTTTAAGCCAGAGCATGTGCATGCACTCTCTCTCTCTCTCTCTCTCTCTCTCTCCCATTTAGGGTCTTGCCCATTAAAATTGGCAAAGGGGCACAAAAGAACAGGGGCCTAAGGACCCAGTGAGGACAAAGTTTTCCATTGGAAAATAGTCTCTCCCTCTCTCTTTTTAGGAAAGACATTATTTATTTGAAAGTGAGAGCCAGAGAGATCACAGAGGGAGAGTCAGAGGGAGAAGAGAACTCGATGCTGAGCAGAGAGCCTGAGGCAGGGCTTGATCCCAGGAGCCACCAGGCACCCCGGAAAATTGTCTTTTATTATAATCCCATCACACCTTGGAGGTGGGACAAAGCCATTATTTTCGTGTCTTGAGAGTCCCTTCTCTCCTTCTGCCCAGTGCTGACTTGGGACGATGGGCAGAGAGGCTGCTCCTCCCAGAGAAGTCCACAAGGAAAAAATGGCCACATTTGGAGGAGGCTGGAGGTGAGTTTAACCTTTCTGATGTTGGAAGAGCTCAGTGCACACAGGGGTACAACAGAAGTCAGGAATCTACTGTCACGGGTCCAGAGAGGGGCAGAGCCTTCCTCAGAGATGTGCTCAACTATGGGTTGAGCAGTTTCCCCTCGCCCCAGCCCAGCATAGATGCCTTCACAGCCCCTTGTCCATTGCTTCCTGATAACCAGGGACCCAGCGGCCTGGCAGCTCAGCTGACCAGAACCCCTGTCTGAGCTGCCTGACCTGGGTCCTCTGGACACTTCAGAAGGTACGCCTTCTAAACCACCTGGAGACCCTGTAAGATCTTTATGCGCTGACTCTCTGTTCTCTTCCTCCAGTAGTTCTGGTGTGGAAAACAAAGGCAAAAGGGAAAAATTAAACTTCCTTATAACTTACAGCCTATTCCCAAGTACTGGAGACAGGCAGAGTGATCTTCCTCAAGGAGTTTAGCTGCCTCGATGTTAACACTTTGCTCGTTAGCTTGACATTAGCCCAACCCCAGGATCCTGTAAAAAATCCTCTTGGGAACTTCCTTTATCTCTACCCCCACCCTCCAAGGTACATGCTAGCAATCATCCCCCAAGCATATGGCCCGCTGATACATCTGAAGGGTCTCATGACTAAGCATTTACTAGATAGTAGTAAATGACCTTTTCCTAACAACAGCTGACCCCTCCAAGTCCTGGAAACCTTGTTTCCAAATTCCTTGGAGAGTACACTATCTCTAACCCCCTCCCAAGCTGAAAGTATATAATCAGTCACTCCTCAACCCCAGTGCAGCTCTTTCCGCCCATGGGTCCTGTCCCCATGCTTTAATAAGACGACCCTTTAACACCAAAGATGCCTCAAGAATTCTTTCTTGACCATTCGCTCCCAAATCCCAGCATTTCACATTGGGTCTGGACAATGCTTCAAAAAGTGAATGGCACTGGGTGGCTCAGAGGTTTGGTGCCTGCCTTTGGCCCAGGGCGTGATCCAAGAGTCCCGGGGTTGAGTCCCACATCAGGCTTCCTGCATGGAGCGTGCTTCTCCCTCTGCCTGTGTCTCTGTCTCTCATGAATAAATAAATAAAATCTTTTTTTTTTTGAAAAAGTGAATGTCAGATTAGTTATAAGTTAAAATGACAGATTTTTTTCACATACCATAAATTCTTTATTCATTAGTTTAATCAAATATCTAGTGTATCCACACATGAGTTTAAAAAGTTTTTTAAACAGCGTATCAGTCAAGGTTCCCTGGAGAAACAAAAGCAACAGATTATATATAGATGTAAAGAAAGAGATTGATTAGGGGGAATTGGCTCACAAGATTACGGAGGCTGAGAAGTCTGTCTGCAAGCTGGAAACCCAGGAGAGCTGGTGAGGTAGGTCCAGTCCAAACCGGAAGGCTTGAGAACCAGGGATATGGGTGTTGTTGGGCAGTAGATGATGGATGTCCAGTTCAAGCAGAGAACAAATTTACCCTTCCTCTGCCTTATCATTTTATCCAGATCCTCAATGGATTGGATGATGCCCCCCTGCACTGGTGAGGGTAATCTTCTCTACTTCATCTATCAATTCAAATGCCAATCTCTTCCAGAAACACCCTCACCGACACACCAGAAGTAATGTTTTTACCACCAGCCTGAGCTGAGCATCCCTTAGCCCAGTCAAGCTGATGCATAAAATTAACCATCACAATGGGACAGGGAGCACATTTTTTTATACTTGGGTTTCAATTTTTTGTATTTACATACTTTATCACGTGCTGTTTCTCTTTAAAGATTTGGAGTTTGATATAACAAATCCCACTAAATCAATTTTTGAGTCCTGGTCTATGAGTTTCCTTATTTTAAGCAATATTTGGTCCAGGTAAGAGCTGATAGAACCAAAGAACTTGAGATTGCCAAGCCAATACTATGTGCTAGTTCCTGTAATTTCTTCGAACACCTGGGTCTCTTTTTCATTGAAATGTGAAATTTTCTGATGTTTATTTGAAGTTTATTTTCCCTAAGAACCTTGGTTTTGAATGAGAACATTACTGTAAGGGGCATCTGGGTGGCTCAGTCAGTTAAGCATCTGACTCGTGATTTCGGCTCAGGTCATGATCTCAGGTCTATGGAATCGAGCTCTGTGTCAGGCTCCATGCTCAGTCAGCCTCAGCACAGAGTCTGCTTAAGATTCTCTCTCTCCCGGGGATCCCTGGGTGGCGCAGCGGTTTGGCGCCTGCCTTTGGCCCAGAGCGCGATCCTGGAGACCTGGGATCAAATCCCACGTCGGGCTCCCGGTGCATGGAGCCTACTTCTCCCTCTGCTTGTGTCTCTGCCTCTCTCTCTCTCTCTCTGTGTGACTATCATAAATAAATAAAAAGGTTAAAAAATATTTAAAAAAAGATTCTCTCTCTCCCCTGTGCATACTCTCTCTCTCAAAAAAATACATATATATATGTACATATATACATATGTATATATACACATTGATAGATAGATAGATCCCAGGACTATATATAGATCCTGGGGCTCTCTCTATACATATATTTTTAAAACTTTAACCTGACAACCTGTTCACTATGTTCTGCTTTTTCATATGAACTTGTAGCAGAGCAGAATTCTGGGATTACTTTGATACAAACAATGTATTCTTCAGGATTTTTCTCTAAGTAGAGGAACTTTCTTGACCTTTACACAGCAAAAGTTGGTGTTTCCAGTCTTCCCGCTCATGGTTACCAACCAAGTGATAGAGGCACCAAGGCCATCCCAAAGAAAAAGAAGGAAAGTAGCTATCCATGACAGACCTTGTGTTAGACACCTGGGCACATAAATAAAAACAAGATCTCTGCCTTGGAGGACCTTAACTTTTATTGTGTGATATGAACTATTAATTAAATCAATCATAATCTATTTACAGTTTACATTGGAGGACAGAGTGCTGTGGAGCCATAGAGGGGGAGATATGTCCTTGTGGGAAAGAGGAAAGACAAGACTGAGGAAGACTTCCTCAAGGTTATGGGTTTTGAGGTGGGGTTTGAAGGATGTTGGAGTGTACAAGGCAGAGATGCATGGAAAGAGCATTCTTGGTGGATGCACATCTAAACAAAAGGCATGGAGTAAGGACAATTTCTGGGAATACTGAGTAGTTCAGTGTTACAGCATAGGTCCCTGGGGTGACATGCTGGTGTTGATGAGCAAGAGTCCTTCTAGCTGGACTAAACACCAAATTGACAGGAGACAGAGGAACAGGGGAAAATCAGATTTAGTAGTGTACATACGGGGAATCCATATGGACACGGGCATTCCAAAGATAGTCAAGCAAAATGAGGCATATGCATCATGCTGAACTAAGGGGCAGTGGTATAGGAGTCTGGGACTTCAGAGGGAAGGAATACAATTCATAGGTCAGTAAGAAGAGCAGATGTTTGGTGGGACGCCTGGCTGGCTCAGTGGTTAAATGTCTGTCTTCCACTCAGGTCGTGATCCTGGGGTCCTAGGATTGAGTCCCATGTTGGGCTCCCTGTAGGGAGCCTGCTTCTCCCTCTGCCTAGGTCTCTGCCTCTCTGTGTCTCTCATGAATAAATAAAATCTTTAAAAAGAAGAAGAAAGAAGAAGAAGAAAGAAAAGAAGAAGAAGAAGAAGAAGAAGAAGAAGAAGAAGAAGAAGAAGAAGAAGAAGAAGAAGAAGAAGAACGGGAGCAGATGTTTGGTAAATGAGATGTTTGCCCTGCAATACATGTGGTCACTCAGATAAAATTTATCTCTGCTAATAATCCTTATTCTGGGAAACACCCCCCCCCCCCCAATTTAGATTCTTTTATGTAATTAAAGGATGGGCAAAAGTTTCTCTCCAGCTTGTAGGGTCTTGATTGCTTTCAACTCAAAAGAATCTTCAAGTCAGAGTGGTCTATCTCAGTGTGGCCTGCCTTCAACCCTACAGCGAGGATTGGAAAAGCAGAGGAGGGCCAGAATTGGAAGGTCTTGGCCACTGGTATGAGGGGCTGGATTTGTTCCTATCAGTCATGCACCCATGGAAGGCTTTTGAGCCCTTTTTCCAGCTGTTATATTGGATGGATTAGTACTATTCCTTGGCCTTCTGTTTCTAGAAATACTGTTCTTCTACTGGGTCTGCTGTTTTCTCTGTGTCCTCTGATCCCCTTAGCTCTATATATAGAGCTCCTAACGTTTGTTGAATTGGGTGGAATGATTTTTTTTTTTTTTTTTAATTTTTAAGTAGCCTCCATACTGAGCTTGGAGCCCAACACAGGGCTTGAATTCACAACCCTGAGATCAAGACCTGACCTGAGATCAAGAGTCAGTAGTTTAACCGACCAAACCACCCAAGCACCGCTGGTGGAATAATCTATTTAAGGAAAGATTTCATACTCTCTCTCTGGCCCTATACACTGTAGGCAAATGGCACTGATGTTGTTAGGTTTGGGTCAGCTTTGTCTGTTTTCCCCTCAGGGAAGGCAGATTAGATATTCAGTATTTTTAAGTTTTATGTTCAGTTCTTAAGGGTTTGTAGTTACCACTGTATAAGTGTCAGAGCTGGTCTGTGATCTTTCTGCTCAGCCAGGGGTACCTAACTAGATTAAAGACAGAGCAGAGACCAAAACTCAGGTCTTCTGACTTTCCGGCCAGTGCACTTTCTGATGTGCTCCAGCTTCCGCCACTGCTTGGCCAGCCAGGGGACAGACCAAATGCACCCAGTACCTCCATCACAGAGGGCCATGACGAAGAGAGCTGAAGCTAAGAAAAATCCAAGTTCCCAGAATGGAATTCTGTACCTCAAGCCAGCCAACGTGGTTTTATGTCTTTTGATACTTCTCTTTCTTCTATGACATGGGAGCAGAGAGCAGGGATCCGAGTGTGGTGGGGTTATTTGCTTTGTGATGGGTGAGAGCCAACAGATCTCTGTCCCAGGCCTAAGCTCTTAGAGTCCGAGTTGGAAGGAAACTTGGGGGTGCTGTGTGGTGACAGGCAGCTTCGTGTAGTCCACAGAGCACGGAAGACTCCCTAGAACCAGCGGCAGATCTCCACGGAGCCGGAGGCCGGCCGGGCATCTCCACGGGCTCCCGCTCCTGCACACATTTTCTCTACCACCACCTCGGGGGCGGTCGCAGGGCGGCTGGGCGGCGTTGACCGCGGTTATGTCCCAAATCTTCATAGGGCAGACGTCACGGGTCACCAGTTACAACCACCACCGTCGCCACCGTTTCCTGCCAGGCACTGTACCGACCAAATCACCTTATTTCATATCTAGGATCGAGAAAAGTACTTTGATCGGTCGTAAACCTCTACTTCTTAGACGAGGAAACAGAGGTTTAAAGGTTCTGCCCACGATCTCGTAGGGACGGACGGAGCCTCCACCAGATTTAGGTTTAGCAGATTTTTTTTTATTTTGTTTATTCGTGAGAGACACAGAAGCAGGCTCCATGCCGGGAGCCGGATGTGAGACTCGATCCGGGGTCCCCAGGATCATGCCCTGGGCCGAAAGCGGGCGCTAAACCACTGAGCCACGCAGGGATCCCCGGCTCACACGTTTCTAAACATTGTTTTCAGCTTTGCTTTTCCTTCAGCTCCAGTTTCTATTTGCTCCGAAACAGGAGCAAGGAGCAGCTTCGGGTCCCCGTCTCCCCGGCTGCCCTGGGAGCTGAAGGGAGACCAGGGGGGAGACCGCACAGCCCGGAGGCGGTGGCGCCACCCTCCCCGCGGCGGGCGCGCCGGTGGGCGGGGCCTTCGGTGGGCGGGGCCTTCGGTGGGCGGGCCCTTCGGTGGGCGGGGCCGGGCCCGGAAGTGGCTCGGCGGGCGGACGCGAGTCCCTGCTGACTCAGCGACCCGGCTACCCCGGGGGTGGCGGCCTCACCCCAGTCCTCGCGGACTCCGCATCCTCCGCCTTCTCGCCGCCGCAGCCTCCCGGAACGATGGTGGCCCGCCTGCTACTGCTGCGCGCCCGGCCGCGGGGCCCTGCAGGGGGCCCAGGACCCGTGTGTCGGCGCCTTAGCGCAGGCTCGGGGCCCCGCGAGTACCTGCAGCGCAGCATCGTGCCCACTATGCACTTCCAGGACAGCCTGCCCAGGTGAGCCCGGCCTCCCGGTCCCCGCCGCCCGCTGGGGTCGGCCCCAGCCTTCGCTCCAGTCACTCACGACTCTTCTGCTTAACCTGCTCCCACCCCAGACTCCTACCTGGGACGCTGTCGCAACCCGACATCTGGAAATCCTGTCACTTTGAGGATCTCCTGGCACCGGACCCTCGGAACGTTCGCATTCCTTACCAGGACACCCCCAGGCCCCCCATTGCTCGCTCAGATTCTCCATTTTGAGCCCTTCTCTGATTCTCTCTCCAGTAACCCAGCTTCCATCCAGATACCCAAGAGTCCCTCACATTTCTTCCTGAAAAATGTCCACCCTGCATATCTCCAGTACCACCCTTACCCCTCCAACTAGGGTGTCCCCTGAAGTACTTTCACGACTGCCCTGTATTCCTGCCCAGAATATGGACAGGCCAGTTCCTGATAACATAATAGTTACCCTCCTCAGCTTTTCCCAGCGCTCCACCTTCTTCAGGCCTGTTGCTCAGCCCTGGCTCTGCATGCCTCCAATCCTCTGCCCATCTTCACCCAGCACACTCCTCACGTGCTCACCTACTCTCCTCCAACCTCAGCCTTTAAGTCTGACTTCACCCCTTCCAGACCTTCCTCGATTACCTGCTAGGTTTCTTTCCCTAAAATGTCCTCCCTAACCCACATTACCCTCTGCAGCTTTAGCACCCTCGAAGAATTCTAGACCACACCCTCAGTGCCCATCCCAAACTCTTATTCAGCTTAAATCTAGAACACACCCAAATTTTTGTGTTCCTCCTCACCTTAGCTTACCCCCTCCACCTTCTAAAACACTTCACCCAGAGTCTACTTACCCTATGAAAACAATGCCAATAAACCTACCTCTCCCTTTCCCTCATCCAGTATTTATTTTCTTGCCTTTTTTTTTTCACCCAGTATTTTCTTTAATTCAACTTCCAGTTTTTCCAGTCTTTGAACTCCCAGCCTTAATCTGACCTGCTAGGGCTCCTTTTCCAATGTTAGAAATTTCCTGAAATTCATTTACCCTCAAAAACCAGACTTTAACTTCTCTGCTCACTCACCAGTTAGTTCTTGGTGCCAAGTCCCAAATTTGTCTCAAAAACCCTTCTCACTTCCTTTCTCACCAAACTGCCACCTGGGATCTTCCCAGCCCAGGGATTGGAGGCCAGGTCTCCACACCCCTCAAACAGAGATTGTATCCCAGGTGTCACCCCCAACTACTGGGTTGCTGTTTTTCTCCATATCCAGCAACCTTATCACCCACTGTTCTCTTTTCCCTCCCCCACACTCTCAAGAATAGCATCTGAGGTGGTTCTTGTGAAATAGCAGTGTGCAGACATCTAAAGCAAACTGAAATGAAACTATCTAGCCCCAGCCCCACTGCTTAAATTTGTCAGGAGAAAGGGAAAAAGAAAACATGGCCTTTATGCCCATGGGCGAAGCCTGGGACAGAACCTCCTCCTTAACGTCCTGTGTGTGAGCTGAGCCGATATGTGGGGGAAAGGTGAAGAATGACAGAGCCTCTCTTCACTTGCCAGGCCCAGTAGCACTTGACTTTTATGTAAGCCTGGACTCCGCTCAGATCTAAGATCAAAGGGATCTTCTCCCTTTTCGAATTGGAAAGCTGGGAGTAACACTTGAGATCATTTCCTCCAACCTACAGAGCAAACATCTATAGGAATTGAGTTACAAAGAGTAGCACTGAGTCATCACCCATGTATAACTTCCAGCAAGGACCACCAGGCCTCCAGTACCTTCGCTGTAAGTGGGTGGTTAGATGAGATGAGATTCCTTTTATCTCAGATTCTAGACTGGTAAAATGTATTATCTTTGGCACTCATTTTGATGTTCCCCTTGGTGAAAAACCCTATCTTTGAAGTCTGGTAGAATTTGATTTCAGATTCTAGATGTGACACTTTGTAACTTCAGGCAATTCCGTTAAATTCTTTGAGCCACAGTTCTTACCTGCAAGGTAGGAATGAACACAGGCTTCAGAGGGTTATTGTGAGGGCAGAGTGAAGTAAGATGCCAAAAATATCCTAATTAGTTTTCCTGGGGAAGTCCCTTTGTGGTAGTCCAACTGGGTCTCCCTCCCTCTTCCTGTCCCTGTCATATCACTGCTGCCTTTTTTTCTTTTTAAGATTTTATTTATTTATTTGAGAGAAAGAGAGCAGGAGTAGGGGTGGAGGCAGCAGAGGTAGAGGGAGAAGCAGGCTCCCCGCTGAACAGGGAGCTTAACTCTGGGCTTGATCCCAGGACCCTGAGATCATGACCTGAGCCGAAGGCAGACGCTTCACCTACAGCCATCCAGGTGCCCCATCATTGCTGCCTTCTGACCACTTTCCTCTAGGTACCTTTGCACTGCCATTTGTTTTTTATTTAGATGTTATGATTTTTTTCTTTGCTCCTTTTTAGTGTGCTCAAATATATATCACATAAAATTTAACATTTTATTTTATTTTATTTTTTTATTTTTTATTTTTTAATTTTTATTTATTTATGATAGTCACAGAGAGAGAGAGAGGCAGAGACACAGGCAGAGGGAGAAGCAGGCTCCATGCACCGGGAGCCCGACGTGGGATTCGATCCCGGGTCTCCAGGATCGCGCCCTGGGCCAAAGGCAGGCGCCAAACCGCTGCGCCACCCAGGGATCCCCAAATTTAACATTTTAACCAAAGTTTTTGCTGTTGTTGTTTAAGATTTTATTTATTTATTCATGAGAGACGCAGAGACAGAGGCAGAGACATAAGCAGAGGGAGAAGCAGCCTCCATGCAGGGAGCCCAATGAGGGACTTGATCCCAGGACCTCGGGATCATGCCCTGAGCTGAAGGCAGATGCTCAACCACTGAGCCACCCAGGCATCCCATTAGGTGTTATTTTTAAGTTCCATATTTATATACACTGAACAGTTAACCTCAGAATATCAAACTAAGTCTCAAGGGGACAAAGTGGATCAGCCTGATGTACTCACATTATTAATTTGAGAAACATTTATTGGTATGGATTTGGAGACCAATCAGCCATGGTGGGGAGCATACCATACAGTGGGGGAGATTTGACAGGTAGACAGATAGTTAAAATAAGAATGTGATAAATGGGAAGCAGCATTTCGTAGTGGCTAAGATTGTCAACCTGAAAATAAAGAGCTGCAATGAGATCCAAATGAATGTTTATTTGGGATGAAAGGACTGCATTGCGGGGAGCACAGATTCAAGTAAATAAACCCAAATAGTATTCCTGCTTATAGGGTGAAAGCAACAGATTTTTATGAGGAACAGGAAGGAGACAGCTGAGTTGAATAAAAGAGGGGAAAAAACAGTTTCTATGCATGTTTACAAGCCAAACTACTCCAGGTAATACATTAACTGCTGACTTTTTTTTTTTTTTCCAGAAAATCCATAACCATCAGTCGTGTGATCAGGGTGTCTGTTCTTCTGTTGACTTTTCAAACAATTGTTTAAGACAATGACATTTTGTCCAAAAGGTTTGGCCAGTTCAAACAAAATCAAGTAAGGCAGTTTCTCTACCGTGGCTGCTCCAACTCCCTTTTAAAATGGCTCTAGTCCTGTCAGTTTTCCACAAGATCATGAGGCAAGAGTCAGGTCTGATTTTTAATTCAGCACCCCTTCATACTAGCTGCATGGCTGTGAACAGGTCATCTAACCTAAACACTGGAACGATAATATTATCTTTCCCTCAGGATTGTTAGAATTAAATACTCTGATATGAAGCACTTAGTAGGAATCTGGCACAGAGTAACAAGTACTCAGTAGATATTCACAAGTACTATAGCTGCAAATGTGTTGCCTGTGTAGGATATAGTTGGTGACAATTATTGTGTTGTGTCTGTGTGGAGGTCGGAGTGACAATGCCTGGTTGAATAAGAAAAACTTCATAGAGGAGGTGGCATTTGAGGACTTTGAAGATCACCAAGTGAGAGGAGTGAGGAAAGGGTAGAGCAGCTTGTGCCCAGGAACTGAAACCTGAAAATACATGGCATGTTCGGAAATATTGAGAAGTTTATGGAGGGTCCAGCTCAAAGTTTTAGGCTCTAAGTTATTAGTTGGGCTGAGTATGTGTGTGTGTGTCTGTGTGTGTGTGTTAGGATAGCAATTAGGGAAGACCCATTTTGTCTTTTTTTTTTTAAGATTTTATTTACTTATTTAACAGGGAAAGAGTGTACGCACAAGCAGGAGGAGTGGCAGGGAGAAGGAGAAGCAGGCTCCCCACTGAGCAGAGAGCCTGACAGAGGGTCCATCCCAGGACCCCGGGATTATGACCTGAGCCGAAGGCAGACAGTCAATCAGCTGAGCCACCCAGGCGCCCCCTCCATGTGTCTTTAAAAAAAAAATATTGGTCACCATTTTAGGCCTATAATTGATTTTCAATAAATGTCTATCTGTTTTTTTCTTTTAATCCCTAATCACTTTAGATGATAATTGGTGATCCAGACATAATGGGCAGGTTCTCTAGAATTCAAATGGGAGACTGGTCTTGTGAGGCCAGAAGTTCCTGAGTCTGAAGGATAATAGGGCCCTAGAGGCATGTCCTTAGATTAGCTTTATCCCAATGATAACTAGATTGTATAAAAATATGAAAGGCTGTTTAGATGTGTTCTTGGCAGGAGGAACAGTGAAGTATATGCCTGCTGCATGGCAGCTCTGGGTAATAAGTAGCATGATACTTAAACAGAGTCATTTACACAGGGAATGAGTAGGGAGATAAATCTTCTTGGTGCTGACTTTTCTTCCACCTTTATTATAGCAGATCATGTTTAGATAGGGATTTTCTAGATAGCAGGTGGGGAGGAACCCACGTGGTTAGGATGGACCTGCCAGGCACCCCACAAGGCTCTAACTCTACCTCTTTCAAGGCCTCTGGTGAGTCACATTACAGGGGCACAAGGAAGTGCAGTGTATGCAGAACCACTTTTGGTGTTTTTTTTTTTTTTTTTTTAAGATTTTATTTATTTATTCATAGAGACAGAGAGAGAGGCAGAGACACAGGCAGAGGGAGAAGCAGGCATCATACAGAGAGCCTGACGTGGGACTCGATCCATGGTCTCCAGGATCACTCCCTGCGCCACCGGGGCTGCCCTCGCTGTTCTTTAAGGAACTGCAGAGAGACTAGGGGTGACCTCACAACTTGATTTCTAATATAGAGAATAAATGTTGACTGTAAGTGAACACTTATTGAAAAGCAGTAACTGGCCTTTGTGGTAACAAGTTATAGAGACCCCAGTTAAATTGGCTTATGCAACCAGGAATATAGGGACTCAGACCTGAAAAATCCAGGTTGGATTAAGGAGCTCAAATGAGGGACACCTGGGTGGCTCAGTGGTTGAGCACCTGCCCTGGCCCAGGGCGTGATCCTGGGGTCCCAGGATCGAGTCTCACATTGGGCTCCCTGCATGGAGCCTGCTTCTCCCTCTGCCTGTGTCTTTGCTTCTCTCTCTGTCTCTCTCTCTGTTTTTCATGACTAAATAAATAAAATCTTTAAAAAAGGGGGGGGGGATCAAATGATGTCATCGAGACTCTTTTGCCTTTCCACTCATCCCTTTGCATTTGTGTAATTCCATTCTTAGGCAGGCTCTCTCCTTATGGTGACAAAATGGCACGATCACAACATCGTTTACACTCTAATCTCTCAGTGACCTCAGCTAGTAGGGATTTCCCCTTTCTAACAGTTAAAAAAAAAATCCTGTAATTTAGTTTTATAGGTTCTTCCTGGGTCTCACTGGGTCTGAACCAGTAAGCTCCAAGGCCACTGGTCAGTCACTCCACCTGAACCAAAGGAACTTGAGTAGGAAGGGGCGCTGTTACCAGAATAGCAGGAATACATGGAAGGCAGACAGAACAACAGAACTGGTGAAATGCTCCGCTAGGCTGTGAGGGACTGGCGCTGTGCTAGTTCCTTGGGGACGTGAACAGTCTAGTGGCAGAGTTTGGATCTATAAGATTTGAGGACTGAGTAGATAATAAAACTTCATATTTATCAAGTGCTTACTACGTCTTAGGCACTGTTCTGTCATTGACAAAGATTGCCTCATTTAATCTGCACAGAACCCTTGGAGGTACATATTAATAGTATCCCCATTTTATAGGTGAGGGAAATTAGGTATAGGCTGGGTAGTGTGCGCAAAGTCATATGGTCGTGAATGATGAAGCCAGATTAACCACTGTGCAGTGTGCTGGCTTGCAGGGGGAGGAATCAACGTGACTCCTGAGTTAGCAGTCACAGAATTGTGGAGAGGCCTTAGAGACCACCTCTTTCAGTTCCTTCATCTCACTGAAGACAAAACTGATCACCAGAGATGAAAAGGAACTTGTTTTTAAAAAATTTTAACAGCTTTATTGAGATATTGTTCACTTTTTTAAAGTGTACAAATTGGGGCACCTGGGTGGCTCAGTGGTTAAGCGTCTGCCTTCAGCTCGGGTTGTGATCCTGGGGTCCTGGGATCGAGTCCTGCATCGGGATCCCCAGAGGGAGCCAGCTTTTCCCCTGCCTGTATCTCTCCCTCTCTCTGTGTCTCTCATGAATAAACAAATAAAATCTTTAAAAATAAATAAAAGTGTAAAAATTCAGAGATTTTTTTTGTATAATCCCAGAGTTGTGTGACTATCACCACTGTCTGGTTCATGTCAGTCCCTTCTCCACCCCTGCCGCCAATCACCCATACACATTAGCAGTCACTCCCCATCCCCTCCAACCCCTGGTAACAATTGACATACCTTCTGAAAAACAACTTATTTGTAACTAAAAGTTTTGTCTGGCTTTGATGCTTATGCTTTGCCAGCATACCACACTGACCCTAGGCAGAATGTATCTGCAGTTGGCAGGGTCATGCTCCCTTGCATACCTTCCATTTTATCCCTCAGGACCTGCTTAGAGGAGCCTGCGTAAGTGTCAGAGATGAAAGTATCTGAGCAGAGGGGCTTAGTGACAGAGTATATAGTCTGTGAGGAGAGGGCAGAGGACCGAATCTTGAGAAAACGTGCACTTTAAGGGCAAGAGGACATGATGAGATTTTGGAAAGAGACTCCGAAAAAGATGATGAAAAAAACCA
The DNA here is from genome assembly GCF_048164855.1 of Canis lupus baileyi. Lineage (NCBI taxonomy): Eukaryota > Metazoa > Chordata > Mammalia > Carnivora > Canidae > Canis > Canis lupus. Next base: position 33,240,790 of record NC_132840.1, read on the forward strand.
ACCAGGCAGGAAGAGAGAATTTCTTTTCTTTACTTTCTTTCCTTTTTTTTTTTTTTTAAGATTTTACTTACTCATTCATGAGAGACATGGAGAGAGAAGCAGGCTCCCTTCTGGGAGCCCAATGAGGGATTCGATCCCAGGACCCCGGGATCACAACCTGAGCCAAAGACAGACGCTCAACCACTGAGCCATCCAGGCATCTAGGAAGGGAGAATTTCTAACTCCATCTTTGACATCCTTAAGGATCTCACAATTTGCAATCTGATGGTGAGAGGGACATAACACATAACCCACTAAGGGTGCAAGAGAAGAATCAGGGATGGATAGAGGGCAAGGGAAGAAGTCATCAGTGTCTGTTCTCTGTCAGCCCACATGCCAGTGGAGGTCAGAGAAGAGGTTTCGAGGAAGGATCTTAGTGGCAAGCTCCCCTCTGTGTGTATCACTGTAATCCTAAGAGCCAGTTCTTCCCAGCTCCACATTCAGTGACATGTTGGCAACTTGAAGTTAGCCTGGTAGGAGATTTTCAGAAAGTGGTAAATACTACAGATCAGGGCATCACCCCCCGCCCACCCAAGGGCTTGTTTACTAACCCACCACCCCTTGGAGTAGCAAACAGATGAGGATGGGGTGGTACAGTTGGCTTTGAGAGGAAAGAGACTTGTTTAATGTTGATGGCAGCTGTTGATGGGGTAAGGAGGGTCCCGGTCCTTCCTAGAAGTTGGGGAGTGGCTTTCTTTGGAGAGAAACCTGAAAGCAAATGGTATTTTCAAAATAGTCAGATTTTAAGAAAGGTGAGGAGGTAAGAGAAGTCCTGAAAAAGTTATAAAATATAGGGTAGTTTATTCAGAATGCAATGGGGGGGTTCTTTTTTTTTTTTTTTTTTTTTAGGTTTTATTTATTTATTTGAGAGAGAGTAAGAGCCAGAGAGATCACAGAGGGAGAAGGAGAAGCAGACTCCCCACTGAGCAGAGAGCCAGATATGGGGCTCAATCTCAGGACCCTGAGATCATGACCTCAACCAAAGGCAGATGCTTAACTGAGCCACCCAGGTACCCCTGGAATGAGGGTTCTAAAATCTAGTGGAGGGGCACCAGGCTGTCTGAGTTTAAAGAGCATGTGACCCTTGATCTTGGGGTTGTGAATTTGAGCCCCATGTTGGGTGTAGAGATTACTTAAACACATTTTTTTTTTTTTAATTAAAAAATAGGGCAGCCCTGGTGGCGCAGCAGTTTAGTGCTGCCTGCAGCCCGGAGTCTGATCCTGGAGACCCAGGATCTAGTCCCACGTTGGGCTTCCTCCATGGGGTCTGCTTCTCTCTCTCTCTCTCTCTCTCTCTCTCTAAATAAATAAATAAATAAATAAATAAATAAATAAATAAATAAATCTTAAAAAAAATTAAAAATAAATACCTAGAAGATCTAGTGGGAGTAGTCAATGAAGAATAACAGCTAGCTGGGGCCAAACTGGATGTCACTGAGTAGATGGAAAGAAATAGATAATATGTTGCTAAGTACTTGATATTATTTCATTTGATCCTCATAGTAGCCAGTGAGCTATTATTTAACAAATAGAGAAAGAGGGAGCAAAGAGATGAGAAATTTCCCAAAGATTACATGAATAGTAGGTGACAGTCCAGGGGGCAAACCCAGATCTGTGGGATTCCAAAGACTGCGAACTTCACCTCTCCGTATACTAGACATGTTGGTGATAAACATGGGCTAAATGGAGCTGGAACTTGATAGCATTCTAGACCTCTCTGTGAGGCAGTTCCTCCCTCTAACCCGTAGGCAGGGGATGGAATCTGAGGGACAGCAAGAAATTTGCCACCTGTAACCATATAACTAGAAAAGAAGTAGCAGAGCTGGGACTTAAGCCAAGGTCTCCTTCTACATCTCATTCTCTTTCCACTGTGGCAGTAGTTCTTACACTTTTACATTTCACAGATCATTAAAATTATGGGGAAAAATATTGTTGTTGACATTATTTCCTAAAAGAAAGGATCTTTATGAGGCCTCTGGGTGGCCGCCTTCAGCTCAGGTCATGACGATGGAGCCCCACATCAGGCTCCCTGCTCAGCAGCGTGTCTGCTTCTTCCTCTCCCTCTGCCTGCAGCTCACCCTGCATGTGCACTCTCTCTGTCTGTCTCTCTCTCTCTCGAGCTATCAAATATATAAAATATTTTTTTAAAGGACTTTTAGTGACTTCTGTCCCCCAACCAAAAAAATCTCAGAACTAAGGGCAGACTTTTATTTAGTTTTACTTAAATTCAATTTGGCAACATACAGTATAACACCCAGTACTCATCACACAAGGGCAGACTTTTAAATGAAACACATTTAGCTTTGTGGAAAGCTCACTATACTGTTGGTTTTTTCATTTCACTGAGAACCAGTAACTTCATAACCATGGCCATCATTTGCTAAAGTATTAGATAATCCGGTGATGTGGACTGTATTGCTATTTGGCATTTACACTGAAAGCATTTTATATAAGGCAAAAATAAAAACCTGGTAAATTTGGCATATCATTGTCTTTTAAAACAAATTTTATATGGAGGAACACCTAGATGGCTCACTCAGTTAAGCATCTGACTTGATTTCGGCTCAAGTCATGATCTTGTGGTTGTGGAATCAAGCCCTATTTCAGACTCTGTGCTCAGGGCAGCTTCTGCTTTAGATTTAGATCTAAAGATCTTTAGATTTAGATCTCTCACTCTCCCTCTCATTCACTCTGTCTGTTAAATAAATAAAATCGGGATCCCTGGGTGGCGCAGCGGTTTGGCGCCTGCCTTTGGCCCAGGGCGCGATCCTGGAGACCCGGGATCGAATCCCACGTCGGGCTCGAATCCCACGTCGGGCTCCCGGTGCATGGAGCCTGCTTCTCCCTCTGCCTGTGTCTCTGCCTCTCTGTCTCTCTCTGTGTGACTATCATGAATAAATAAATAAAATATTTAAAAATAAATAAATAAATAAAATCTTTAAAAATTTTATATAAAAAACAGGCAATTTACAGAAAAATGGTATCCATGATAAAAAGTTTATGATTTTTTTTATCCATACTTCCTTAATTTAGTTCTGAAGGGAAATTGAGAAAATTCCGTTTCTGTTGTATTAATAACCTCCAAATAAATCATCATTCCAAAAACTTGCTTTTCCCCACTAGAACAAGTTCAGGCTAGAGTTAACACTTGAGCTTTTAATAAGGACTGTTTTTATAAAACTGCCTTTGCTTTGAATTTAGAATTTTGTTTAACGCGAAGAACTTTTGTTAATGTCCCTATCATATTAAAACAAAGTCTTGAGAAAAGTAAGTAGGTAACTATAATTATGAGGTATCTAAGGTAGTATTTGGGATTTTCTGTGTAAGTTCATGAATAAAAAGACCATACTCAACAGTGTTAAAGTGTGAATCATTACTCAGTGAAGCCTAAGTCCATAATGGCTTTAAATAATTCAGGTTAATTTTGACATCATGTTTTTGATAAACATGCATTGAAAGAGAAACTGAAGAATCACAGTGTATCTTATAGTAAGGTTTTAAACATAAACTATGTTTTATGGATGGATAACTTTCCAGTTTTCCTAAATGACTGCTGTATTTAGATATTTTGAATATATCAGTGTTAATTTTAAGTTGGCAGTGCTAACTTGGCAAACTATGAGTAAGTTTTGGTACTACAGGATATATCATTCAATAAAATTACTGACATGAAAAGGCAGATACACCTCACTGTGCTGTGTGTTTTCCTTTCATGGTGGACCAGGAGCTTCATCACCATAGCTGTCATTGGGAATGCACTGGTAGAGAATGAGTAAGGAGGCAACAGGAAGATCTGATTCTCTGCATGCTCATTCCATATTTGGCTGGCCCTTGGACAGACCTGTGTTTCATTTCTGTATGATTCTCTGTCATAAAATGCACAAGAAATTTTAAAAATAGAACTTTCTTTTCTCCATCTCAGGGGAGAAAAAAGCAGTTGTCCAAACTAATGATAGAATAAAAACTGCCAGTACAAGGTTAGCACAGGTATCAGACTTGTGACCAGGAAACAGGAATGCTTGGGATAGCTTCTGTTTCACCATTTTGAATCTATTATTTGAATATTTAGCTTGCTTATAAAATTCATCATTAAGACATTAAAAAATTCTTATTTTACTTTTTAAAAAGTTACCATTGACACTTGCATTAGTAAATCCTTCTATTCTGATTTGCCTGTGGCTTTCCATTGTTGGTTTTTTGGGGAAGGAAATTAATTATCCAGTAATTATTTATTAGTTTGGGTTTATGAAGCTGATTTCTTCCACATATTGTCACCCTTACACTTAACGTATTTTCTTCCCAGGCTGCCTATTCCCAAACTTGAAGACACCATTAAGAGATACCTGCGTGCACAGAAACCTCTCTTAGACGATGGCCAGTTCAGGTATATGCTGAGAACCATGAATGACCATAGTTGGGTGGTTCAAAAGAGGCTGGCAATTAGTAGTGGACCTAGCTTCAGGAAATGTCTGTGATTTAGTTGAGTCTCTGGGAACCTGGGACCTAGTCCTTACATTTTCAAGTTCAGGAAATAGATTTTCACCCAGGAAGGGCTGAGCCAGCCCTGAAGCGAGAGTCTCTCTGACTAGACTCAACAGGCAATGGCTTGTAAGCCAGAATGCCAAATTTGTACTATATCCTGTCAGGTGGGCCTGGAGGCCAGCTGGTACATGTACTCTCTATAGGAAGTTCATTGAGGAGAGCATATGGCAGGCCAGAATTTTGCTTGGTGAGCATGTGTACTGAGTTGGGTAGTATGCCCCCCAGATTCATTCCCTTCTTGGAACCTTAGTATGTGACTTTATTTGGACATAGGATTGTTGCAGGTGTAATTAGTTAAGGTAAGGTCATACTGGAGTAGAATGGGTCCTTAATCTGGTATGACTGGTGTCCTTATAAGAAGAGGAGAAGAGATACAGACACAGACCTTGATGACAGAGCAGATTGGAATGCATCAATAAATAAACCAAGGAATGACAAGGATAGCTGGTAACACCAGAAAGACCAGAGTCTCCCCTAGAGTCCTGAGAACATGGTTCTGTCAACATTTTGGACTTCAAAGAACTATGAGAGAATAAATTTCTATTGTTTTAAGCCATGCAGTTTGTGGATGTTGTGGCAGTCCTAGGAAGTTACTTCAGCATGGAATTGGATGATAATACTGGATATTGTCAAAAGTGGGTTGTGTTAAGTTCTTGTATCCCAGTGCAGTTCACTTTTCCATATTGGAAGGTTTTGTGCAGATAACTGGCACTGTCATTAGAATCCTGGAGTCCTTCCCTGGACAATGGTGGAGGATGTAGATGAATCGTTCATAATGTAGTCCTCTGCTTTTAAATATTTCATATTAGTCACTTGAAGCCTCTCTTGATATGGTAATGATTTAATAGCTACCAATTACTAAGTATTATGTTTTAAACTATCCTGAATCCTTAGCTTTAAAAATATTTTTTATTCTCATAAAGTGGTATATTATCTCAGTTTTACACATAAACTGAGACTCAGAGAGATCAAGTGACATGTCCAAGGTCACTTAGTTTGACAGTGACAAAGCTAGAATTAAAAACTCCGCTCTTCTTGACTCTAAAGCCTACTTATGTCCTTTTCTCCATGCTGAGCTGGAGATGCTCAGCTCCTAGATTACAGATTGTTTTATGAGATGTTGATTGATCTTCCCAACCAGTCATTTTAAGAAGCTTTCCTAAATTTATCTGTTTTGGATTGACTGCTATTCTTCTGATCAGAGGGATTTTCTGGTCTTAGCCTAGGGATATACTACCAGAAATCCAAATTTCAGTGTAAGAGTTCTTGGCCATGAGTCCAGAAATCACATATTCCCTGCCATGGATTGATTCTGTCTTTTCTTGAACATTTCAGGAAAACAGAACAGTTTTGCAAGAGTTTTGAAAATGGGATTGGAAAAGAACTGCATGAGCAGCTGGTTGCTCAGGACAAGCAGAATAAACATACGAGCTACATTTCAGGTAGGTGGGCTGGACTGTGGGCGTGATATTCCCTGAGCCCTCCACAATGGAAAGTAAGGCATCTTTCCTCCTGTTTTGGTCTTAAAATATTTTTGGTAAGACCAGCTTACCAGAGTAATGTCTCATTCACTCTTTCTGAGGTAACATTAAGGCCAAGTGAGTTCCTCCTTTACTAAGATCTCACCTGGAGTTTGTGCTGAAGAGCCTAATCATTGATTCTGTGAAAAGGATGCAGGATTAAGTCCTATGCCCTGTGTGTATCATCCTAGATCCTTCACAATATGGCATAACTGATCTTTCCAGCCTCATCTCTTTTGTTACCCACACTCTCATGCCTCAACGAAACTTGGCAGCTCACTGTTCTCTCAACCCTTTAGTCTTTCGTTCTTCTATGTCTTTATTCATGTTGTTCCCACTACCATTTTTTAACCTAGCAAATTCTTTCTTTAAGACCCAAGTATGTGGTTGCCATAAATGTTGGTGGGGGTTGGGGTGGTGGTGGTGGTGGTGGGGAAACTGAAGGGGGTCAAAAGGTACAAACTTCCAGTTATAAAAGAAAGAAGTCATGGGGTATAATGTATAGCATCGTGACTGTAATTAATAATACCATTGTATATTTGAAAGTCATTAAGAGTATAGATCCTAAGAATTATCATCACAAGAAAAGACAATTTTGTGACAGTAGTGGGTAATGCATGTTACCTAGACCTATTGTGTTGATCATTATACAATATATACAGATACCAAATCATTGGGTTGTACACCTAAAAGCAATATCATGTTTTATTGTCAGTTACATCTCAATTTAAAACAAAAAGAAAAAACAAAAACAGGTGGGCATGATTTTTCCAGGGAAACTTTCAGTCCTCCTCCCTCTCCATTCAGTTGTTTCCACCTCTGTTCCCACAGCACTTCTTTTAATTCAGTTTATATATATGTATATATTTTTAAAGATTTTATTTATTTATTCATGAGAGATACAGAGAGAGAGGCAGAGACACAGGCAGAGGGAGAAGCAGGCTCCATGCAGGGAGCCCAATGTAGGACTCGATCCCAGGTCTCCAGGATCACGCCCTGGGCGGAAGGCAGGCGCCAAACCACTGAGCCACCCAGGCGTCCTATAATTCAGTTTATATTTTAATAAAGTTATACATGCACATAGTTTAAAGAATCAAATAGTTGTACTGGGCTTCTTTGGAAAAACAGCAAGTTCCTGACCCTCCTCTAAGTTTCTTGCTCCTCACTTTCAGCCAGTCCTTCTTTTGACCCATATCCCCATCCTCCTACATCTTCACTTTTTCAGCTGGAAGACCAGATTTGGGCAGTGTCTATATCCTTTCCACATGCCCAAGTGTACAGTGTACAGTGTACGGCACACATTCCGTTCCATGGTTACCACTGTGCTTGTCATTTTAGTTTGCTCAATACTTACTGTTTATACTGTTAGGACCATATGAACACTATCGTCAGCTGAGTTGTGGAGCATATTGAAATTATTGTTCCTATTCCTGTATGAACGTTTTTTTCCTGACATTGATAATTTCTTATGCGTTTGTTTTGTTTTCTATGTGCTTAATAATTTGTTGGGGAAGTTTTTTTTATCCTCTCATCTTCCTTCATAGTCTGTCTCCAAGGTGTTTTTTTCCTGTTTGTTTTGCCCTCTTTCCTTTCTTCAGATCTTTCGTATTCCATCTTTGTTGTCTTAGATTCAAGCGAGATAATAAAAAGCTGTTGGAAGCTCTGTGGATAAGGGTGGAGCTGGTCCATCACAGCTTCACTTCACAGGCTAAACCATTTCCTTGGGGGGCCCCTAATGTTAATATCTCTTGGTTAGACTCCCCGAAAAGACTTTTCCATTAAACTGCCAAAAGGGATGTGTCCAGTTGCTACTGTTGAAGGAGTAGGATCAGGGAAGAAGGCTTGAGATCTTAGCTGTGACTTCAGCTCCCCAGTTTTACTTTCTCCTGAGAGGAAATCTTAAATCTACTAGAGCAGGGAGGGAATCTGGGGGGTAGGAGTTGGGGTCCAATTAAAAACATTGTTTCAATCAGATACATCAAGGCTGCCAATTACTGAGCACTCTGGGGGTTCTGCTGTGCACGTCATGCTATCCCTTGGCTTTCTCAGCCACCAGCTTACAGTTGGCATTCTTGAGTCTGCTTTGGTCATTACCAGGTGTCTCAATGCTTTCCAACTTTCAGTATTTCTCTTGTCTCCTGTTTCATTCTCTTTGCCTTATTGGGTTATGTACTCTTTAAAATTCTTTTATTGAAGGGATCAGAGACAAATCCATGTCTTCTTTCATCAAATGGATCTTACCCATAATACTTTTTCTCTTACCATTTCAGTGTGTCACATCTTGTTATAATTCTGTTGGTGTCCTTCACCAGAGTTCATCTGGATCAGAGTCCACATCCCATTCCTCTTTCTACCCCCAGACTAGGCAGCGCATGGCACAGCATGTTCTCAAGGAATGACATAGAGTGAATGGACCAACAAAGAAATAATAGATTAATCCTTCCTCCAGTGCTTTACATGTGAAAATTATTCCCTCCAGTGGGCGATGGTTTTTAGTTGTAGACTTTATCCACACTTGCTAATCTCAACAGGAACTTCTCTGGAAGACACATTTTATGATAAAACATTGCTTCTGGAATTTTTACAGGTAAAATAGCCAGGAATTTAGAAGGCTAGTTTGGATGATCCACATGCACTGTTATTTCTTTTTTTTTTTTTTTTAAGATTTATTTATTTATCATAGAGAGAGAGAGAGAGAGGCAGAGACACAGGAGGAGGGAGAAGCAGGCTCCATGCCGGGAGCCTGACGTGGGACTCGATCCCGGGACTCCAGGATCGCGCCCTGGGCCAAAGGCAGGCGCTAAACCGCTGAGCCACCCAGGGATTCCCCCCCCCCCCCCCCCCCCCCGCTGCACTGTTATTTCTAATTGCTTTTCAAACATTTCTTAAAAAAGTGAGTGGGCAAAAGTACAGAGTACACAGATTGATGATGAATGCTTTCCCCCATGTTAGGGAGACAGCCAAATGTGAATGTTGTCCCTGGAAGGAGATGAAACAAGAAAAACATAAGGAAATTGGGTGGGAATTAACAACTGTTTTGTTCGAGTAGGAATGCAAGTGAGGTGTTACTGTACTTCTTTAAGAATCAAGAAAGGAAACAGAATGAGAAAGAAAAAGAAATATACTTAGGGAAATGCAAATCCAAACCACAATGATATACCTACCAGAATGGCTCCAGTCAAAAAGACAGACTGTAACAATAATAAATGTTGCCAAAAAATTAGAACCCTCACACACTGCCAGTGGTAATGGTACAGCCACTTTGGAAGACAACCTTGCAGTTCCCCAAAAGCCTAAACTTAGACTTCCCATATGACGTAGCAATTCTACTTCTAGCTGTTTCTCCAAGAGAATTGAGAATACCATCCACACACAAACCTGTATACACCAGCATTATTCATAATAACCAAAAAGTGGAAACAACCAAAGGTCTACCAATGGAAGAATACATAAACAAAATGTGGTCTATCCATGTAATGGAACATTATTCAGCAATACAAAAGAGTGACACAATATGTGGTCTTTTATGTGCTACCACATGGCTGAACCTTAAAAACATCGTAATAGAAACCAGATACAAAAGACCACATATTGTGTGATCCCATTTATATGTCACAAATTACTGCAGATGGAAAAAATAATTGGGACTTTTCACCCTCTGGAGGTTGACATCATTTTTTCCTGCATATGCTTGATGATTTTTCCTTCTCAAATTTTATTTTTAGGGACTACATTAACTTTTTGTGATGTTCTTGTTCACTTTTATCTTTCAGGTCCCTGGTTTGATATGTACCTAACCGCTCGAGATCCCGTCGTCTTGAACTTTAATCCATTCATGGCATTCAACCCTGACCCAAAGTCGGAGTATAATGACCAGCTCATCAGGGCGACCAACATGACCATTTCGGCCATCCGGTTTCTGAAGACGCTCCGGGCCGGTCTCTTGGAACCAGAGGTTTTCCATTTGAACCCTGCCAAAAGTGACACCGACACCTTCAAGAGACTCATACGCTTTGTGCCTTCCTCTCTGTCCTGGTATGGCGCCTACTTAGTTAACGCATACCCCCTGGATATGTCTCAGTATTTTCGGCTTTTCAATTCAACTCGTTTACCCAGGCCTGTTCGTGATGAACTTGTCACTGATGAGAGCGCTAGGCACCTTCTGGTCCTAAGGAAAGGACATTTCTATGTTTTTGATGTCCTAGATCAAGATGGAAACATTGTGAGCGCCTCTGAAATCCAGGCTCATCTGAAGTACATTCTCTCAGACAGCAGCGCCACCCCTGACTTTCCCCTGGCCTATCTGACCACTGAGAACCGAGACGTCTGGGCAGAGCTCAGGGAGAGGCTGGTGAGTGGTGGCAATGAGGAGGCCCTGAGGAAAGTGGACTCTGCTGTGTTCTGTCTCTGCCTAGATGACTTCCCCATTAAGGACCTTGTCCACCTGTCTCACACCATGCTGCACAGTGACGGCACAAACCGCTGGTTTGATAAGTCCTTTAACCTCATTCTAGCCAAGGATGGCACTGCGGCTGTCCACTTTGAGCATGCCTGGGGTGATGGTGTGGCAGTGCTCAGGTTTTTTAATGAAGTGTTTAAGGATAGCACTCAGGCCCCTGCTATCACCCCACAGAGCCAGCCGGCCCACACTGACTCTTCTGCTGCTGTGCGGAGACTTAACTTCAAGCTGGATGATGCCATGAAGGCCAGCATTGGTGCTGCTAAGGACAAGTTTGATGCCATCGTGAAAACCCTCACCATCGACTTCATCCAATTTCAGAGAGGGGGCAAAGAGTTTTTGAAAAACCAGAAGCTGAGCCCTGACGCAGTAGCTCAGCTGGCCTTCCAGATGGCCTTCCTGAGGCAGTATGGGCGGACAGTGGCCACCTACGAGTCGTGTAGCACTGCAGCATTCAAGCACGGCCGCACTGAGGCCATCCGCCCAGCCTCCATCTTCACAAAGAAGTGTTCCGAGGCTTTTGTCAGGGAACCCTCCAGACACAGTGCTGGAGAGCTTTGCCAGATGATGGCCGAGTGCTCCACGTATCATGGCCAGCTGACCAAGGAAGCAGCAATGGGTGAGATGGGGGGGTGGGGCCCTTGGGCCTTGTTGCCCTCAGCGCTGGGCTAAGCCTCAGAAACATCCTGCTCCATGTGATTTTCATATTGTTTAATCCATCTGCCAATTCCTGGATAGTTATTAATTTTCTACCCTAGCAGTCTGAACAGCCAGATCAGCCACTAGGGATCAGGATGTTCATTCCTCCTTAGCAGGGATGGAGAAATGGGTCTAACTTCATCCTCATTTAAGGCCACTTTCAGCTGTGACACACGATTCTCTTTCTGTTATTTATTGGTCATCTGACTGACTTTTGACAGTTTAGGATTTCTAATCCTGCAGCCCCCTCTTACTTTACTTCACTTGCAGTATGTTGGGTTCCTATAAATAAGCCATCTCAAAAACTCTTCGCAAATCTAAACATCACCCTTCCTTTGCCTCTCTGTGGTAAAATTCTAGACCTGGAAAGGACCTGGAGGATCACACAGTTCTGTCCTTTCATGCAGCCAAAAGTCCTGGAAGTAAAAGAGATCTCCAAGACATTCTGGTCTCACTCACCATTTTAGGGGTAAGAAACTGTGGCCACTGACTCAGCATTACACAACACATGAGAAGAAGAGCTGAGATCAGAACCCTGGTCAAGACCTTTTCCATTTTGTTCCAGGGCCTCAATCTTGTCTTTTATACTGGACTTAGACTTTGGGTTTTATTTTTGGTTTTGAATCCATAGCTCCCTTCATGTATTTTTCTGGACTGTTTGACTAAACTGATTCATTGTCAGAATTTTTTACTTTTTTATTTTTATTTTTTCCTTTTGTTTAAATTCAATTTGCCAACATATAGTATAACACTCAGTGCTCATCCCATCACATGCCCTCCTTAGTGCCTATCACCCAGTCACCCTATCCCGCCACCTGCCTCCCCTTCCATAACCCTTTGTTTCCCAGTTTTAAGAGTCTCTCATGGTTTGTTTTTCTCTCTAATTTTTCCCCAGTTTTTCTCCTTTCCCTTATAGTCCCTTTCATTATTTCTTATATTCCACATATAAGTGAAACCATATGATGATTATCCTTCTCCGATTGACTTATTTCACTCAGCATAATACCTTCCAGTTCCATCCATGTCAGTGTAAATGGTATTTGTCCTTTCTGATGGCCGAGTAATATTCTATTTGTGTGTGTGTATATATATACTACATCTTCATCCATTCATCTGTCGAAGGACATCGTGGCTCCTTCCACAGTTTGGCTATTGTGGACATTGCTGCTGTGAACATTGGGGTGCAGGTGTCCCAGTGTTTCACTACATCAGTATCTTTGGGGTAAATATCCAGTAGTGCAATTGCTGGGTCATAGGGTAGTTCTGTTTTTAATCTCTTAAGGAACCTCCATACTGTTTTCCAGAGTGGCTGTCTTAATGATCACAGCTTTGTGATACAGCTTAAAGTCAGGCATTGTGATGCCCCCAGCTTTGATTTTCTTTTTCAACATTCCTCTGGCTATTTGGGGTCTTTTCTGATTTCATACAAATCTTAAGATTATTTGTTCCAACTCTGTGGAGAAAGTCCATGGTATTTTGATAGGGATTGCACTGAATATAGATTGCCCTGGGTAGCATAGGCGTTTTCACAATATTTATTCTTCCCATCCATGAGCATAGAATGTTTTTCCATCTTTTTATGTCTTCTTCCATTTCTTTCATAAGCGTTCTATAATTTTTTGGAGTGTAGTTCCAAACTATACTAGAGTGTAGTTCTAGGTTTATTCCTAGATATCTTATGGTTTTGGGTGCAGTTCTAAATGGAATTGATTCCTTATTTCTCTTTCTTCAGTCTCATTGTTAGTCTACAAAAATGCCACTGATATCTGTGCATTGATTTTGTATCCTGTCACATTGCTGAATTGCTATATGAGTTCTAGCAATCTTGGGGTGGAGTCTTTTGGGTTTTCTATATACAATATCATGTCATCTGCAAAGAGGGAGCATTTGATTTCTTTGCCAGTATGAATGCCTTTTATTTCTTTTTGTTGTCTGATTGCTGAGGCTAGGACTTCCAGTGCTATGTTGAATAACAGTGGTGAGAGGAAACATCCCTGTCGTGTTCCTGATCTTAGAGGAAAGACTCTCAGTTTTTCCCCATTGAGAATGATATTTGCTGTGGGCTTTTCATAAATGGCTTTCATGATATTGAGGAATGTTCCCTCTATCCCTACACTTTGAAGAGTTTTAATCAAGAATGGATGCTATATTTTGCCCAATGCTTTCTCTGCATCTGTTGAGAGGATCATATGGTTTTTGTCTTTTCTTTTATTGATGTGATCTATCATGTTGATTGTTTTATAAATGTTTAACCACCCTTGCATCCTGGGGTTAAATCCTACTTGGTCATGGTAAATAATCTTCTTAATGTACTGTTGGATCCTATTGGCTAGTATCTTGGTGAGAATTTTTATATCCATGTTCATCTGGGATATTGATCTGTAATTTTCCTTTTTTGGTGGGGTCTTTAGTTTTGGGATTGAGGTAATGCTGGCCTCATAGAACAAGTTTAGAAGTATTCCTTCTATTTCTATCCTTTGAAACAACTTTAGTAGAGTCGGTATTATTTCTTCTTAAAATGTTTGATAGAATTCCCCTGGGAAGTCATCTGGCCCTGGACTTTCATGTCTTGGGAGGTTTTTGATAACTGCTTCAATTTCCTCGCCAGTTATTGGCCAGTTCAGGTTTTCTATTTCTTCCTGTTCCAGTTTTGGTAATTTATAGGTTTCCAGAAATGCATCCATTTCTTCCAGATCACCAAATTTGTTGGCATATAGTTGCTTATGTTTTTAAAATTGTTTGTATTTCCTTGGTATTAGTTGTGATCTCTCCTCTTTTATGTTTGATTTTATTAATGTGAGTCTTTCTTTTTAATAGGACTGGCTAGGGATTTAGCTAATTAATTCTTTTAAAGAACCAGCTCCTAGTTTTGTTGATCGTTCTACTGTTCTTTTGGTCTCTATTTCATTGAGTTCTGCTCTAAACTTTATTATCTTTCTTCATCTGGTTGGTTTAGGCTTTATTTTCTGTTCTTTCTCCAGTTCCTCTAGGTAGCAAGGTTAGCTTGTATATTTGAAGTTTTTCCAATTTTTTGAGGGAGGCTTGTGTTGCTATGTATTTCCCTCTTAGGACCACTTTTGCAGTATCCCAAGATTTTGAACGGCTGTATTTTCATTAGTTTCCATGAATCTTGTTAATTCTCTAATTTCCTGGTTGACCCATTCATCTTTTAGTAGGGTGCTCTTTAACCTCCAAATGTTTAAGTTTCTTCCAGATTTCTTCTTGTGATTGAGTTCAAAGCATTGTGGTCTGAAAATATGCAGAGAATAATCCCAATCTTTTGGTATTGGCTGAGACCTGATTTGTGACCCAGTATGTGGTCTATTCTGGAGAAAGTTCCACATGCGTTTGAGAAGAATGTGTATTCAGTTGCATTAGGATGGAATGTTCTATGTGTGTGTGTGTGTGTGTGTGTGTGTGTGTGTGTGAAATCTATTTGGTCCAGTGTATCATTCAAGGCCCTTCTTTCTTTTGTGGTAATGGTGATGTTCTGCTTATATCTGTCTTTTGCTGAGAGTGCTGTGTTGAAGTCTCCTACTACTAATGTATTATTATCTATGTATCTCTTGACTTTGGTTATTAGTTGATTGATATACTTGGCTGCTCCCACATTGGAGCATAAATATTCATAATTGTTAGATCTTCTTGTGGGATAGACCCTCTAAGTATGTTATAGTGTCCCTCTTCATCTCTTAGTACAATGTTTTTATTTTTTAAAAGATTTTATTTGTTCATGAGAGACAGAGAGAGAGAGAGAGAGAGAGAGAGAGAGAAAGGCAGAGACATAGGCAGAGGGAGAAGCAGGCTCCCTTAGGGGAGCCTGATGTGGGACTCGATCCCTGAACTCCAGGATTGTGCCCTGAACCAAAAGCAGAGCTTAATCTCTGAGCCATCCAGGCGTCCCCAGTATTTGGTTTAAAATCTAATTTATCTGATATGAAGATTGCTACCCCAGCCTACTTTTGAGGGCCATTTGAATGGTAAATGGTTTTCTATTCCTTCATTTTCAGTTTGGAGGTGTCCTTAGGTCTAAAATGAGTCTCTTGTAGACAGCATATAGATGGGTCTTGCTTTTTTATCCAGTCCGATACCTTGCATCTTTTGATGGGATCATTTAGCCCATTCACTTTCAGAGTAACTGTTGAAAGATATGACTTTAGTGTCATAGTATTACCTATACTATGGTCCATTTCTGCAGATTGTTTCTTTGGGCTCCCTCTTTTTCTTACAGGGTCCCCCTTAATATTTCTTGCAGAGCGGGTTTAGTGATCACATATTCTGTCAGTTTCTGTCTATCCTAGAAGCTCGTCATTTCTCCTTCTATTCTGAATGACAGCTTGCTGGATAAATATTCTTGGCTGCATGTTTTTCTCATTTAGTAGCCTGGATATATCATGCCAGCTCTTTCTGGCCTGCCAGGTCTCTGTGGATAGGTCTGCTGTTAATCTGATATTTCTCCCCATATAAGTTAACAATCTCTTGTCTTGAGTTGCCTTTAGAATATTCTCTTTATCTTTGAAATTTGCAAGCTTCACTATTATATGTCAGGGTGTTGATGAGTTTTTGTTGATTGGAAGGGGTGGGGTCCCTCTCTGTCTCTTGGATCTGAGTGCCTGTCTCCTTCCCCAGATTAGGGAAGTTCTCAGCTATGATTTGTTCAAATATATTCCGGTTCTCTCTCTCTCTCTCTCTTCTGGGATCCCAATAAGACAGATATTATTCCTTCTCAAGCTATTGTTTATTTCCGTAAGCATTCCTCGTGGGCTCTTAATTGTTTTCCTCTTTTTTCCTCAGCTTCCTTCCTTTCCATCAACCTGTCTTCTATGTCACTCACTCTCTCTTCTACCTCATTAACCCTAGCAGTTAGAGCATCCAGTTTAGAGTGCATCTCAGTTAGAGTATTTTTTATTTCAACTCAATTAGATCTCAGTTCTGCAGTAAGAGAATCTCTAGAGTCCTTTATGCTTTTTTTCCCAGAGCCATCAGTAATTTTATAATTGTATTTCTGAATTATATCTCTGACATACTACTTAAATCCATATCAAGTAGGTCTGTGACAGAGTATTACTTCTGGTTCCTTCTTCTGTGGTGAATTCTTTCTAGTCATTTTGCCCAGTGTAGAATGGCTGTATGAGTGAGCAGAGTCAAAAATATCAGCCATGACCTAAGTAAAATACACCCTAGACAATTCCAAAGAGGTCAGTGACTGGAAAATAAAAGAAAAATAAAAACAGAACAAAATAAAACAAAAGGACCATGAAAGTGAAAAACAAATTAAAAAAATAGTAAGAATTTTAAAAGGGGGTTGGGGTGGGGAGGAAGTGGTGGTGGAGAGAGAATATCGTCTCACAGAGTGGACCTAGAGGGTGATCCTCTTGGTTCTGGGTGTATTTTATTCTGTATGTTAGAAGATGCTAAATTCCAAATTTACATAACCAGCAAAACTTATATAGAGACCCAACATCAACCACAAAAACAGAAATAAGATAAAAGAGGGGGGCAGAATGGGAAGGAAGAGAGAATATAGTCTCACAGAATGAATCAGCATGGTGTTCCACTTGGTTCTGGGTGTATTTTGGTCTCTGTGTTAGAAAGCACTAATTTCCACCACTGTAAAACAAAACAAGGGATGCCTGAGTGGCTTAGCAGTTGAGCATCTGCCTTTGGCTCAGGGAGTGATCCCAGTCTGGGGATTGAGTCCCCTGTGGGGAGCCTGCTTCTCCCTCTGCCTGTGTCTCTGCCTCTCTGTGTGTGTGTCTCTCCTGAATAAATAAAATCTTTTAGAAAAAACAAGAAACAAAATACAAAAACCCATAATTCATATATCTACTAAAATTAAATTGAATTCATTGAAAGGAATCCCAAAATGAAGACTATATCCAGGACATGTAATTATGGAAATCTGAAAGTCAAAAAGGAAAAAACTTAAAAACAAAGAGTTGGTAAAATATTGTAGTTAAGGCAGGAAAAGAGAAAAAAATATTGGAAATTTTTAACCTGAAAGATACATGAATCAGAAAAAAAACTTCAAGTTCTATATACTATTTTCCCTGAGTCCTGGAGCTTTCCAGTGCTACTTGCTCAGTACACTTGCTCTTCCCCTGTTCTTCCAGCTGGTCTTCTGGGGGGATGGGGGTGGCCTGCTGGGCTGATTCTTAGGTGTCCATGCCTGGCGGGAGATGCCCCGCCCCTTGCCTGGTGGCCTGGCTCAGTGTGAGCTGTTTATCCTGTGAGGCCTTTGTTCCCTAGAGGCTGCCACCTCACCCAGGTGAAAGGTGATAAGAAGAAAATTAAAATGGCAGTGGCCAGATCTCCAGCCCCAGAGCCCAGAGCTCCACACATGTACCAAACTGTAGTCTCCCAGTGCACACTGGCCTACATGCTCCCAGGGGCAGGCATGGGGGCACTGAGCACAGATTGAAGGGCGCCCAGCAGCAGGAGAGTTCTCGCCATCCTGGGTCCTCCCCAGTTCTGCCTGTGCCAGAGGGAAGAGAAGATAGCCAGCATTGTCCTCTGGAGCACCCTTGGATTGAGGACCTGTGCTCCCAGGGTCTGCCTCTCCCAAAGGGAATGGAGTACAGCCTGCCTCCATCTGTTGCCGGGCTTTAGGGTAAAGAAGCTCAGGAGCTGGCCCACATCCCTGGCCAGCTTCTCCTAGATGCTCCAGGAGGGTTGCAGCGTTCCGGCCCTTTATCGGATCTGACTATGGTTTGTGGTGAGCTTTCTCCTGGGCACCCCTATCCTTATTGTGTCTCCAGGAATATTGAGACTTCACTGGCCCTCCTGTGATTCTGTCCTATTTCCCCACTGAGCACTTTTCAGTCAGGGAAGGCTCTTTCAGGTGCAGATTTCTGACGTTCCTGATTGTCTGTTGTACCGCTTTCCTTCTGCAGCTTTCCTCTGCTCTGCCTTCCTTCCCTGGCTTTCTGAGGCTCCCCGCCCCCCACCTTTCCTCTTTTCTGCCGTCCTACCTTGTCAGAAGCCATCACTTTTCTCTCTGTAGCATTCCAGCTGTTCTCTCTTTACATCTCAGGTTGAATTCATAGGTGTCCAGGATGTTTTGAAAGTTTTCTAGGTAAGTTTGGGGAACCAGATGAATCAAGGACTCCTACTCTTCCGCCATCTTGCCCCCTCTCTCCTCCATTGTCAAAATTTTTAAAAAGTCGTGCTTTCATTTTAGGCTCAGCTGTAGAGGTTAGTGAGTTGGAGGTGTGCATGCATAAGCAGGTAGACGCTTCTTCCACTCTCAAAGATGCTGTGAAGGGGCCTCCTACCACAGGTGGGGGTTTTTACTAAGGCCCCTTTCAGTTAGTTCTGGGATTCTGAGACTGGTTTTCTCTTTTGTCTCTAACAGGCCAGGGCTTTGACCGACACTTATTTGCTCTGCGGTACCTGGCAGCAGCCAAGGGGATTGCTCTGCCTGAGCTCTACCTGGACCCTGCATACAGACAGATAAACCACAACATCCTGTCCACAAGTACACTGAGCAGCTCAACAGTGAACATTGGCGGCTTTGCCCCTGTGGTCCCTGATGGCTTTGGCATTGGGTATGCTGTTCATGACAAGTGGATAGGCTGCAACGTCTCCTCCTATCCAGGCCGCAATGCCCGGGAGTTTCTCCAGTGTGTAGAGAAGGCCTTAGAGGACATATTTGATGCCATAGAAGGCAAACGCATCAAAACATAGCTTCTGGATGGGTGAAAAGCCTCCATTGCTTCATTGACATGAAAATTGGGGGTGTATGTAGCCAAAAGGTGCTATTCTGTATACAAAGGAAACTAATTGCGAGGTGCCTAAGCAGCCAGTGCTGTAAGGCTTAAGCTTCAAAGTCATGGTTTTAAAGCTAACCTTATAATTGCCAAGTGGGACTAAATCACAGGTAAAGATAATGAGAAGTTTCGATATTAAGGGCATTTAATCAGGAGGTGGGATTTGGAAGGATAACTTAGGTGTATTTATTGTTGAAGCAGAAATAAAATTATTGCTTGGAGATGGTTCTTTTTAGTTGTTGTTGTTGAACCTAATTTCCTAATCTCCACAAAGAACTTTCCAACACTAAGTTCAGTAAGTTCCCACTGCCTCCTGGTTCTTCAGGTGAGGTGGGAAGTGCTGTTTCATCCTCCCTATAAACTTCTATGTCTCCTGAGACATCTCTTTAAAAATCCTCTTGATTTTTCTAGAAAGTGGTCTGCTTGATTCTGATAGTCTGCACTGGTAAAGGGTATTGCTATGGATTTGGGGAGTATTATTTGGCTGTTTCAGCCAAATGACGATTTTTAATTGGTATGTATTTAATCAGTTGAATCTTGCCTGCTACCTATGGCCTAATGTACCTGTGACTACTTTGTACATTTTGCACTTGAAATCTCTGGTTTTGAGTGAACACAGCATTTTTTGTTAACAATCTATTGTTAGAATACTGCTATCACATGAAAGGAAAGGTATTTTGCCCTGTTCTGTCTTGTGTTTCGAAGAGGAAGGGGTTTTGTTTGTGTTTGGTTGTAGCTGCATTCCCGGTGGATTGCCCAGCGACTCACTGGACAGCTGGGATTTGAATTCTGGGAGAAGCCAGTCACGAACCACTTCCAACGCATCATCCCCCTTCATTCTCCTGAACAGTTCACATATTCTCAGTGGACTCCCCCGTCCTTCGCTCAGTCATCATTCAGTGACTCCCCAACAGGTACCAGGTTCCCTACAGCCCTTGGTTTGATCAGAGAGTGACACCTGATCACTGCCAGCGCACGTGAACATCACGTGCCCTCTTCGAAACACTGATCAAGAAAAGGTGTTTCTTGTGCGCGTGCGCAAGTCACCCGGAAGCACTAGCGGAGGCCCCGCCCCACCGGGGTCGCTTCCTGGGCTCCGGCGCTCTGTGGTAGCCGCTTTGTGCTCCGGGCCTCGGGCCGCGGAAGGCCGTCGCACCAGGGGGTTCGTGCACCTGTGCTGGCTGAGGAAATGGTTGACAGGGCGACAGGTAAGTTCAAAAGCAAGTGTAAAACCTATGCTATGTGTGGCGCTGTTTGCTGCGTGGGTGAGTCAGATGACCGCGTCTCTGGCCAAAGCCGATGGCATCATTTCAGAGAACTTAGGACAGGAGAGGATCGTGGATGTGCAATATTTGTCATAAATAGGGCAGCCCGGGTGGCTCAGCGGTTTAGTTCCACCTTCAGTCCAGGGCGTGATCCTGGAGTCCCGGGATCGAGTCCCACGTCAGGCTCCCTGCGTGAGGCCTGCTCCTCCCTCTGCCCGTGTCTCTGCCTCTCTCTCTCTCTGAGTCTCTCATGAATAAATAAGTAAAATCTTAAAAAATATATATTTGTCATAAATAGTGATTACTATTTACACCCCCGCCCCCCCGGACCCCCCATACCCGAGCTCGCCTGGTGTCCTGGTTCTGTCATGTCCTCCCTGCATGACCCAGAGGCCAGTTATTCCGTCTCTGGTGTGTGAGCTCCTCTCCGTAATCGAGGACAGTGCCTATGCATGGGGATGCAGCTGTGATGATGTAGGTAAGGCACCGGGCAAGCAGTTGAAGCTCAGTCCCTGTTCTCTTGCTGCTCGGAGATGTCCGTGCGGAGGCTGTTCCATTGCTTATGGAAACGCTGACCTCACTTGAAGAGCCAGTGTCCCCTAGTATGAGCTCTTAAGACCAAAGCCTTGAGGGAAACTTGCAGGGCTAAGATGTCATATTTCATGCCTATGTTTCAGGGTGAATGTGCCCTCGGGCAGTACACCCTGGGGACATGCAGTTCTTTAAAGGCATCTCTTCTGTGGTCTGCCTCTGCGTTCCGCATCCCTGTTTACACCTTGCCCACCCTTCCTCCTGGTCCTGGATGCCTGCTGCGAAGGATTCTACGGTGGTACCTGGGAAGGCAAAAACACTGAAGTCTCAACCCACTTGAGGCTCATACTCAAGTCTTGCACCTTTGTAAAGCATTCAGCTGATTTGATACCCTCAACTCTGGAATGCACAGAAGTTATTTCCAGTTTATCTACAGAAGATGGATAGTTGGGGAGGTCACTTGGTAAGTGGTAGGATCAGGACAGGCTCTTTTGATTCCTTGTCCAGGGCTCTATTATGTTTCTGTTCATCTAGGCTTCCAGTAATTACATCTTTTTTTTTTTTTTTTTAAGACTTTATTTATTTATGAGAGACAGAGAGAGAGAGAGAGGCAGGCTCCCAGTGGGGAGCCTGATGCAGGACTTGATTCCAGGACCTCAGGATCATGACCTGAGCTGAAGGCAGAGGCTCAACCACTGAGCCACCCAGGTGCCCCCAGTAATTACATCTTAAACTAGCTGGCCTCCCAACTCAGGAGAACAGACTTTGCTAAATGAATCCATGCTGCTCCTGACCCTAAAGCAGCTCCCATATGGAGACTCCCATGTGAGGAGTGGGCTTTGGGAAGTTGGCAAGTTTTGTCCAGGTGGCTTTCTCTGTCCATAACTCCAGAACAAGTGTAGCACATCTCCAGATTCACAGCCATACCAGCCTCTCTGGAAATCATTTGCTTCTCATTGAGGTGCCCCCAGGACCCCCAAAGTCAGCGTTATGGATACCATGTAGCTTATGGTTTTTTTAAAAAAAAGCTTTATTGAGATATACTTCATATATTATACATTCCACTTATGTAAATTGTATCATTCAGTCATTTTAGCGTATCCACAGTTGTGCCAGCATCATTACAATGAATTTTAGAACATTTTCATACACCAAATAAACTTTATACCCATTAGAGGTCACTCTCCATTTCCCTCAGCCCCTCCTCCACCCCCAAACACTAAAAACACCAGTCTACTTTTTGTTTCTACAGTAATTTTCCTACTCTGGGCATTTCATATAAATGGAATTATATTACTGATGTAAGCCCTTTTGTAGTGGACTTGTTTCACTTAGCACAATGTTTGCAAGGTTTATCCATGTTCTAGTATATGTATCAGTACTTATTTTTTTTTTATTGCTGAATAGTGTTTCAGCATATGGATATATACCACATTTTATTTACTCATTCACCAGTTGATGGTCATTTGGGTTGCTCTACTTTTTGACTATTAATAATCCTGCTGTGAACATTCGTGTATAAGTTTTTTTTTAAGATTTTTTAATTATTAGAGACAGAGAGAGAGGGGGAGACGCAGGCTCCACACAGGGAGCCCGACGCAGGACTCGATCCCAGGTCTCCAGGATCACACCCCGGGCTGCAGGCAGCGCTAAACCGCTGCGCCACTGGGGCTGCCCTGTGTATAAGTTTTCGTGTGAAGATGCTTTCATGTCTTTTGGGTATAGACCTAGGAGTGGAATTGCTGAACCACGTCATTGCTCTGTTTAGTCACTTGAGGAACTGCTAGGGTGTTTTCAACAGTAGCTGCACGATTTTACATTTCCACCAGAAGAATATGAGGGTTCCAGTTTCTCCACATGCTCACCAACACTTCTCATCCATCTATCTTTTTTGCCAAATAGCCATTCTGGTGGGTGTGAAGTGGTATCTTGTTGTGGTTTCTAATAGTTTATGTTTTAAGTTAGACCACATCAGACATGCTTTCCAAATCTAGTGACACCTCTCCAGTTATCTTCCTGTGACACAATGACAAAGAATGGGAGCCAGGACTTGAGGAGGTAGACATGAGACAGGTGGTGCATGGAGAAAGTGAGGGAGGTTTGGTGTTGCAGGGTCATCCCGTCCTCCATCCTTCTATTCCTAGCTTTGACTTGTGTTTTAGCCATTAAGAGGCTGGATACAGTGGGTTATTGCTGGAGATCACTGACTTGTTCCCTCCTGGCACCCATAGCTAGGGATAGCTACGAAGTTACCTTCCTATCAGGAGGTGGAGTCTATTCATTCCTGTCTTTCTGCCTCTAGCCGCCACTTGTTCTTTCCAGTTCATTCTCTCTTCTCACTGTAGCCAGTAATTTTTCTCAAGTTTAAGCCTGATCATATCCCTGCTCAAAATTCTAAAATGGTTTTTCATTAGCTTGGGAAGAAGTCCATACCTCTCATTGTGACAGTTGAGTCCCTGATGGAGCTGACCCAGCTGATCTTTTCTTACAAGGCTTATACTTCCTCAGGGATCCCATGCTATGCTGTTGCCTCTGCTTGGGACACAATTCCCTCCCTGCCCTTTTGGCCATCTGCTCAACTTTCAGGTTTCAACTAGATATCACTTCCTCCAGAAAGCCTTCCCTCAGCCCATCCTCTGAGACTGAGTGCCCCTCCTGAATAAGCCCAAAGTGTCCCGGCAGGCTAACCTTTCCCACAGCACTTTTCAGGGTCTGCAACTTTCTCCATTGTTAGACTGTGGGCAACAAGAGGGGGCCCCAGGGCTTGTTAAATATTTGGGAACTGATTATTCCTCTGAAGCCCTGTACTGTGATTGTTTACTGGCCCAGCAAGCGTCTTGAGAGCTGAAGGCTATTGCATCCCCATGTTCAACACAGTGCCTGGCACATGAGCCATGTAATCCATGGAACAGCAAGATGATGACTGTTGCTGTAGTTAGAGGTTCTAGAGCTGAGCAGAGAGAAGGAATAGTGCTTAAATAGAATGTAGTGAAGTGCCTTCCATATACTACAGTGCTAGGTGAGTAGGAAGAGTGGTAGCAACCTGGCAAGAGCCCAGGTCTTCCAGAGGAGCTAGCTCATTGAATTGATTGCAAATTCATGTTCCTCTCTAGTTATTGTTAAAACATTGTTATTAGGATATTTCAAAAGAAAAGTTTTTAGGGGCAGCCCGGGTGGCTCAGCAGTTTAGCGCCGCCTTCCACCCAGGGTCTGATCCTGGGGACCTGGGATCAAGTCCCACGTCAGGCTCGCTGAATGGAGCCTGCTTCTCCATTCTCCCTCTGCCTGTGTCTCAGCCTCGCTCTCTCTCTCTCTCTCTGTCTCTCATTAATAAATAAAATCTTAAAAAAAAAGTTTTTAGTTTTCTCACTGATTATTAGTCTTTGACAGTTCAACCACTATGTTTGTCTGTAGTAGCGATTCTTAACTGAAGATCATAAAATTCCTTGGATTATCTAGCCCAGTAATTCCTGCCTGGATGCATCAAAACCGGAATTCTAATGTGATAAATCTGGTCTTGTGTGAGTCACATGTGAGGCCCGAGTCCTTATAATCTTTTCTTGAATACTTTCAGGGATTGGGAGCTCATGATCTATAATGTATCACATTCTACTTCTGGAACAATATTAGGAAAGTCTCTCTTATATTGAGCTAAAATCCATCTCCCTGAAACTCTACACTTGGTATGGAGTATAATGGTCTTTGCCCTCTCCCATGCAGGGATCCTTTGGCTCTGTAAATGCAGATCATATTGTGCCCCCCACCACCACCCCAACACATCTTTCCTAGTGTTTTCTCCTGCATAAACCTCTCCTGTTCTCAGACTATACCGCACAGGAATGATCTCCAGGTTTAGTGAGTTTTGTTTGTAATTGCATTAAAGTGCAGAGGACCAAATGGGGACAGTTCACCACAGCCTGGATTGACCAATCAGGGGGAGGAGAGGGCCTGCTCTCACCCTACCTCTTGCCACTATTTCTTTTGATCTAGCCTGTGATCACTTTTAATTCAGTCAGTTTGCAGTTGGCATAGGGTGATATTTTGTATTAATCCAAAATCTACAGGTCTTTCCTCCATGCAACTCAATCCCTATCTGCTATAAATCTAATAGGGTTTTTATAATCAATACCTGGCATTTGTGCTATCTTGTTAGATTGTATCTTTTGGTTCCAAACCGATTCTTTCTAAATAGGAAGCAGGCTCAGAACAGCCATACTTGTGAAATTAGGGCAGTTATTCACTGCTGCTTCCCAGTTTAGGGAGCAGCAACATGTAGGTAGTTGGTCATTAGAGAACAGCGGGACTGTATTTCTAACCAAGTCAGACCTGCTTCCCTTCCCTGCTGTACAGCACCCCCAACATTGTGCTGAACATGTTGCCTTCATTATCTTTAGTCCCTGCAGCAGCTCAGCTGTGAAATCAGGGTGTGGTCTGGATATATCCAGTTCATTTGAGAATGATTTTAAGTAAAATAAAATCTCAGGTCTTATCCCAGAGATTCTAATTCAGTAGGAATGAATAACATATCTTTTCCAGAAGCTTTCCCAGCGATCCAATGCACCTGTTTGTTTGGGAGTGACTGTTTCAGTTAGCAGGTTATTGTTGCTTGACTCTTGAACAAGACAGCTTGGGTTTGATCGTCTTCCTCCCTCTAGAGCTTGCTGCAGCGGAAGCCTTCAGGGAAGATGGCTGAATGAAAGTTAAGATGCACATTAAGTGTCAGGAGAGTGAAGATGTCTGGTGTTGGGAGTCCTGAGCTTTCTGAAGGCTAGGCATGCAGCCTTCTCTGGAACTCTGATGACTAACCAGGGTGAGGGCTCAGCCCAGTGTGACATGACATACAGAGGAAGGAGGGCAGCATTGTGAGATGATCAGGCTTCCTGGACAGGCAAAGATCCTGGGCACCTCCGCCCTTCTGGGAAACAACAGAAATGACCATTGTACATGAGGACACAGCTTCGTGTTCCCCAACCTTCATCTCATTATTCATTAAAAGTCAAGTGTTACAAACATGCCTGAATTAAAAAAAATGCTATTGGATAAAGATGGTACCTTTTAAACATCTGTTCAGGAATAACATAAGAGGATACTGAGGACCTCTGTGGAATGTCCAAACAAGACAGTAGGGAATTTAGGACTCAGGTGGTTTCGTCTTCCACTTGTGCCCATCTCCATCAGCTTTAATGGCAGGAGACCATACATCCACTGGCAGGAGACCAGTCCTGGAGTGTGGGGCAGGGAGCTAACTCTCCTGGTGAAAAGGGGCAGGCCTCAAACATGTTACACCGTTTTGACTAATTTTTATCTAGTAACAATGTCAGAACTGAAAGTGCTCTTTAAGAGGGACAAAATGAGGTGCCAGAGGGACGGTACCTGCCCAGTGTTTATAGTGAGCCCGACACTGAGCCCTGGGTTCTTGTACTCCAACATGCTGCTGCACCAAAGCACTCAAGGTAACTAACCTTGGAATGGACTTTTGTATGCAGAATGAAACAGGGTCCCAATATCATTTAATGCATACATTTAAACAATTGCCCCAGCACCATTATTGGTGGGTTAAAATTTTCCCTACTGTTCTGCAACAGCACCTGTCATAAACCAGTTTTCATACATACAGGGGTCTGTCTACTGTTCCTCTGGTTTGTCACAGTGCCAGTATGATGCTGGCTTAATTGCCATTGCTCTTTAATTACATCATGGCGTCTGGCAGAGGGAGTCTCACACCTGTGTTGCATCACAGGTTTCAGAATCAACTTATGTTCTGTTAAAAAAAAAAAAAAAAAAAAAAAAGTTGAGATTTTGACAAGAACTTTATAAATACATGGTTTTTTTTTTAATTTTTATTTATTTAGGATAGTCATACACAGAGAGAGAGAGAGAGAGAGAGGCAGAGACATAGGCAGAGGGAGAAGCAGGCTCCATGCACTGGGAGCCCGACGTGGGATTCGATCCCGGGTCTCCAGGATCACGCCCTGGGCCAAAGGCAGGCGCCAAACTGCTGCGCCACCCAGGGATCCCTATAAATACGTTTGTTGAGGATCTTTATAATATCAAGTCTTCCTATCCACCGATAGTAGTATAGGTCTCCATTTATTTAGGCTTTAACAGCTTTCAGCAGTTTAATAATTTTGTCCACTAAGGTCATGAACATTTTTGATAGATTTAAGTCCTGCTTACTTTTGGAGGTACTTTTTGTTGTTATAAATGGTACTTTCTCCTTGAATCACATTTTGCGTGTTGTCAGTGTACTGAAGTGCATTTGATTTCTGTATATTGATCTTAAATCCAACACCTATTAATAATGCTTTTGTATTTTGTAAGTGGAAAATCATAATCTGTGAAAATGAGTTGTTTCTTCAATATTTTCCCCTTAACTTTTTGTTGTTGTCTTAGCACACTGGACAGGACCTCAAGCATAAGGAAGAGTAGTAGTGATCAGCGGTATTCTCCACTCACCCGACCTCGAATGGAATACTTCACGCATTTCATTTGCTCTACATTCTCTACAGATCTACTTTGTGATGTGAGGGTAGTTCCTTTCTATTCTTAGTCTCAGAGTTTCTATAGTTGGTTTTATTGTTGAATGGATACTAAATTTTACTGAACACTTATTCTGCATCTGCTGACATAATCTAATTTTCCTTTAATCTGTTAGTGATTATTTGGGTTCTTCTACCTCCTGAAAAATAAGAAAATAATCTAAAATATAAAGAAAACCTTGAGATCCTTTTATTATTTGTCTTTGTGAGCTTCACACACACTGGCTATTACAGAGACTAAAACACAGAAAGGCTGCTTCTCAGGCTGCTTCCACTGATTTGTTTTCAGGCTAAGCAGCAGATTGGACCCTGTGGGTGATAGAACCTTATAGACCTGGTGGCAGAGGGAGGGCCACAGCAGCTCTGCTATGTCAGATGCAGAAAAGAGCATGTGCAGGGGCCAGGAACACAGGGAGCATAGAGGGAACACGATGGAGATGCCAGACTGGAGAACAGACAAGGTAGGCATCTCTTTACCACTGTGGACACAGCCAGCTTTACCTGAAATCTGAGGTAGTGCCCCTTCCTAGTCCCCACCACAACCAGTGTGGAAATGGGCAGATCATTTCCCAGTGGGCCTCCCAGAAAATTAAGGTAATAATTTTTACTTCCAAAGAATTCTGGCTCCAGCAGAACACTGGAATAGTAAGGTCTCTCACAAGTTTTCCAAAAGATGGGTTCACCAGCGTGAAGGCATGAGCATGCCCTCAGGATCTAATCGTATACCAAACAACTCTTTCCACTCTGCAGGGGACCCTCAGACCCAGGGAACCAGGCCCACAAGACACACAGAGCCACGACTCCGGTCTTCAGACGTCCACAG
This sequence comes from Canis lupus baileyi, assembly GCF_048164855.1. Taxonomy (NCBI): domain Eukaryota; kingdom Metazoa; phylum Chordata; class Mammalia; order Carnivora; family Canidae; genus Canis; species Canis lupus. The sequence continues at coordinate 33,268,976 of NC_132840.1, forward strand.
GGCTGTCCAGGGGTAGAACATGAAAGCATAACCACAAAGTGACCAAGCAGGACCAGCAGGAGGAACTCCAGGGAACATAAAGGCTGACTTAGCAGAAGGAAGAGCTTTCATATGGACTCCTCTGATGGGAAGAGGACTGCCCCTCTCAGCAAGTAGACAGACTTGATGATGGTCCAGTAGGAATTTCAGAGCAGATTCATACCAGGACTGGACTGCCAACTCTAAAGTCCCTGCTGGCCCTGGAATATGAAGTGACATCAGCTAAAAATGCCTGGGCTTACTTGGGAGAGAAGGTGGTCAATGTAGTGTTTTGGCTTAGGACCATGGGGCTCATAGAATCATTCCACAGGCCCAACTGCCCTTAGCACCATTGGCCTTGACACCTTAGGTCCTTTGGATTGACCTACCCACTCCCCAAGGGCTGGAGCCCTTAGAAGCTATGCACTCCCGCATATTTTACAAATTGGATCTTAAACTGTGGGAACGTGCCAGGAAGCAATCAGAGACTTCCAACATGAATTCTTATTTGTGGAGGAGTTGCTGTCCTTCTGCCTGACTCTGCCTTCATGCAGCAGTGCAGCACAAACAGGGGCTTTATTAGTGGGCTTGGGGGGCTGTGACAGAGCCCAGCATGCAGGCTGTGAGGGCCTGGACAGCTCCTGGGAGACAAGGGACAAGGGGCCTAGCCTCAATGGCTCTGCTGCTTGGGGCATGTTGTCCCTTCTCAGTTCTTAGAGGCAAGTGTGCAGGAAGAAGGTTCAGCACTTCACAAACTGGTGGGTGACCTCGTAGATGCCCACAGATTCCTGAGCCTTTTCGTCATAGTCCGTCCAGTCCTGTGGGGAAAAAAAGGCGGTTGTCAGCCTCGAGATGGCTTAGGACAGTGTGGACAAGGGCACTGTGGGACTTTAAAGGGCCAGTTCAGGCTCTTACTGAGATACTCATGAATATGTATGTCCCAGAACAGAGCTAGAGCGCATTCTGAGCAAGTCACTTCTCAGAGCCTCCGTTCTGTCTTCTATTTAAAGAAGGGACAGGGACACCTAGAGGCTCATTGGTGAAGCATCTGCCCTTGGTGCAGGGTGTGATCCCGGGTCTGAGAATCGAGTCCCGTGTCGGGCTCTCCACAGGGAACCTGCTTCTCCCTCTGCCTGTGCCTCTGCCTGTGTGTGTCTCAAATAAATAAAATCTTTTAAAAAATTAAAAAGGGGGATCCCTGGGTGGCTCAGCAGTTTAGCGCCGCCTTCAGTCCAGGGCCTGATCCTGGAGACCTGGGATTGAGTCCTGTGTCAGGCTCCCTGCATGGAGCCTGCTTCTCTCTCTGCCTGTGTCTCTGCCTCTCTCTTTCTCCCCCTCTCCCTCTGTGTGTGTGTGTCTCATGAATAAATAAATAAAATCTTAAAAAAAAAAGGGACAACAGACTTCATGTTGAATGTCAAAAGCAGCATATGAGGGAACCCATGTAAAAGTATTTAACATAGTGCCAAGCCATGTAAGAGTTCAGTAAATTCCACTTGTCATTAGGTGCTATGCAAACTGAAGGAGGCTTCTGTCCTCCTTCTGAAGTCTCATCACAAGGCTTATGTAAGGCAGTAACCTGTCCAGTAATACAGATGATTTTCATTATTCATGGTAGTTTTATGCTGCAAAATCACCACAAATAATTAGTAATCAGTGAACCACTGCTTCCAGGGGAAATACAGGGTTAGGTAATCTTGGAAACCTCTGATGACATTTTCAACCAATCAATATATAATCTTATTTTGGGTAGGTTTCTGTTTAAAAACACCTTATAGGTAATTGATTCATTAATATTGAACTCCTAGCCAACAGCACTATAACTCATAGCTAAAGAAAGCTTACCTAACATGCATGTTCTCCATTAGGCATATCCCAGACTTCTTGCTTGTGGGACACTAGATAGCACCTTTAGCACTACACTTAGGGCCATTTAAACACCAAAATCACCAACAAAAAACAAAACAAAACAAAAAAAATGTGGAGTCCTCTTTGTTCGCTGAAATGGTAATTCCCACCAGGTACCCAATAGTGTCCTGCAAGGCCCCCACGTCCTGTACCTTCTCCTGCAGATTAATATCGCTGAAGACTGTCCCCGATTCCACACCCTCAGCAGCAAACCCCGCCTGTTGGTGACAGGAAGACAGCAGTTAGTCTGGAGGAAAGGAGGCACTGGTCCAGCATGTGAGGGCTGGCCAGGGAACAGGCTCTTCTCACACCACCTTTAAGATGGGAGGACAGAGGTGCAGTGCGAGCACCTGTTCTAGAGTAACTACTGCACTTCCCAGTCCTGGCAGCTCTCCCAGGACTGAAGTGGTTCCTTGAAACTACAGCCCCGGACCAGAAGCAGGAGGGGTAGACACCTTTCTGTTACCCCTGTGTTCCTGAAAGACTCTGGGCATGTCATTCTCCTCTCTGGACCTTAGTTTTCTTGTTTAGGAAACAGGGATGAGAATATGGACTTGTCTATCTGCTTCACAGATTTGTCATGAGGTGAAAATAAAGTGGGAGGAGTACTGGTTCTGGAGTCAGATAGACCTGGGTTCAAATGACAGTTCCAGCGCTTACTGTCACCTTGGGCAAGTGGCAAAAATCTCTGAACTTCTTTCCTTGTCTTAAAAATAGGATGAATAACTTCACAGGGTTACATGAGGATTAAATGAATATGTAAACGTGACCAGCACAGTGCCCAACATATAGTAGACACTAATAAATAACAATTACTATCCTTAGAAGTCCTAGTCCATGGTCTCTGGATGAAGCAAAGTTATGCTGTTACTTCCTACATGCCCTCCCCAAAGACACAGGTACCCCAAGAAGACAGACACACCTGGGGCTGGAAATCAATTGGTTCAAGACCTCGGCACTCAAACTCCACAATTGTCTTGAACTTCTCATTGTCTTCAGCCTAGAAAGGAAGTGTGTTAAGGGGGCAGGTCCAACTGGGCCCTTGGGAAGACCTCATTCCCCTATCCTTCCTGTAAGCCCAGAATGAGACTTGGGGGCAACTCCTCCCCTTCTGGAAGAAGACTGCATTGGGCACCTGCTCCTCATAAGACCTTCTTGGACATAGTTGCTACAGAAGAAAGACTGAGTTGTGGAGTCAGCCTGCCTGGATATGAGCTCAGACAGGCCTGCTTCTTTTCCCAACTGGGCCTAAGATTATCAGATTGGGCTGAGGGAAACCACTACAGGTTTGCTGTGAAAATCTGAACTATATAAAGTGCCAGACACTGTGCCCAAATGGTAGATAAAAATTATCAAAATAAAAAATATGAGGGATCCCTGGGTGGTGCAGCGGTTTAGCGCCTGCCTTTGGCCCAGGGCGCGATCCTGGAGACCCGGGATCGAGTCCCACGTCGGGCTCCCGGGGCATGGAGCCTGCTCCTCCCTCTGCCTGTGTCTCTGCCCCCCTCTCTCTCTCTCTCTGTGTGTGACTATCATAAAAAAAAAAAATATGAACAAGAATGTTAGGCTATAAAGTATCCAAATCTTCCAAACCTCTGCCATACTATGAGGCAGGAGGCTGAATTAAAAGCCTTTGAAATGGGGTTTTCATGTGGAAGAGGTGCCTCTTGAAGGGGCTAGTATAGTGAGGAAATTCATGCCTAAGTGACCCATGGGCTCTGAGATGCCATTCAGTCTCATTCTGTCATTCCCTGTAAAATCATTTCTACACACCAACCATGTGCCTGGCACTGATGAGGCACTCTGTTGGCCCTAGTTTGCTTTTTGTTAACTGGTGTTTCATCCACTATATATCATTTACTTGAAAACACAACTTCTCCCTTTAACTTCCAGACAAAACTGAAAATTTGGCATAAGTCAAACATGTTTCAAAAATACTAAGTAAGGGGGCATCTGGGTGACTCAGTTAAGTGTCTGATTTTAGCTCAGGTCCTGATCTTGGGGTCCTGGGACTCAGCCCGTTCGGCTCTGTGTTCAGCGGGCAGCCTGCTTCTCCTTCTGCTCCTCCTTTTGCCCCTCCCCCTGCCCATACTCTGTCTTATATAAATAAATAAAATTTTAAATTAAGGAATAGGTGAAAACAAGTAACTACCCTTTAAACAGAGAGACTCAAAGTACACCCTCCCTCTGTTGTCTTTGAACTAATTTGTTACACAGTAACATATAACTAGCTAATAACATCAACATCGAGGGTGCCACAGATGGCTCCCCAATCCTCTGTGTAGACAAGCAAGTGCTTTCAGTGATGGAAACTGAGTGGCCAGGTTGGGCCAGAGGTTCCCTGAGCTCCCATAGCCCAGTGCTTATTAGAGAGGCACTGCAATAGCCTTATTTAGGACTCTTCTGCCTATAAAGCCAGTACATGGTGAGTGACTGATAGGAGTGAGTGAACAAGTAAGAATATGAGTGCCCCATGGCATGTCACTCTGGTGCAGAAAAAAACTCTGGAATCCAGGCTTCCCAGTTCCCAGCTTAGATTTAAATGCACCGTACCTACCACCACAGCAGGAAACTTACATTGTAAGATTTGATGGTGCTGCTCAAAATCTCTGAAACATCAAAGAGAAGACAAAGTTGACTTGAGTCCCTACTTGCCCCCATCCTGGTGCCCAGATGTGGCTCTGGGAGAGTCGGCTGCCACGGCCTGGGCACCTCAGGCCTAGGTCCACCCACAGTCACACGAGCCTGCTTTTGGTCCAGTACCAGGAAGATGTGGCCCAGCTGGCAGAGCTCAAGATTTGTGGCCCGACCTACCGATGGAGTTTTCCCTCGCACATAGTTTGCACTTCTGGACCATGGAGGCGCTGCCACGACCTCCCTTCAGTGCCACAGTGTCCTGGCAAGGGTAAACAGAAGCTGTCACCACACATTCATTAGACAAGATCCCATCTACCACTTAGACAGTTGAAGAGACCAAGACTCTGACAGGGAGTGCCATCTGCCAGGATAAGAATCCTGGGGAGCTCCTTGAGACTGAAAAAAGGATTCCCCTTGATTTTGAACTCTGTCTCACATTCCAAAGAAGCCTGTTCCAGGGCTGCCCTTCCAAACCACAGAAAACATGGTCCAAAGACCTGAGAGATTAGGGTCACAAGTTCCCTCCCCAGATCCCTGCCTAGAGGCCTAAGTGTTTGTGTGCAGCTATCGTGGTAGGGGAAGCAGTTACCATCAGCCGAATATACTGCCACTTCTCTGAAATCTCACCACAGTTGCCACATTTCATCTTGAGGGAGGAAAAAGAGGGATTAGTAAAGTTGTTGGCTCAGGTGGGCAGACAAGGAAACGGCAAAAAAGTGTGACGTAGGCAGGGTCAAACTACCTTCTTATCCAGTTTCACCTCCTCTTCACTACCAGCCCCAAGAACACATCTGGATTTCTCTCTGGGCACAGAACAGGTCACGTGTTTCTCCTGCAGGCTTGCCCACCCTCCTCTAAGAAGTACCCGGTCTGGCTGGACATCGAGGGCTCAGGAAGGGCAGAAATGCTCTCAACAGCGCCCACCCCCACCCCTCGTTGGGCCTGGGGCTTCCCTTGTAGGTTTCCAGTAGAAGTATTCATCACTGTTGTTACTCCACGTCTGTCTCCTTCGCTAGACTCTGCTTTCTGAAGCGGAAGAACATGAATTCCTCAAATAAGCCCTGGGACTCGAGCTTCAAAGTATTTGGTAGTAAAGGTGTCTAGAAAGCTTCCTAAAAGGGACAGAGCTTTCGCTGGGGTTTAGACGAGGAGCGACACAGAGCAGAAGCTACGAGATCTGGGAGAGCTAAGGGCCTCAGCCTGCTCTGCACGAGGGGCCTCCGTAGACCAGATTCGCCGGTACCGGGAGGGGAGAACAACATGAAGACGATTTCACGAGAAATAAAGCCCAATGTACAAGCGAAACACAAGGTGCAATTCCTCTCTTTACTAAAGAATCCCAAGACCCCTTCTTGTAAACCAAAGTAGCCTTTCGTTTAGTGTTTCCGTAACATGAAATATTTCACGGAGGAAAAATTACAAAGGGAATTCCGAGCCCTTGCCAATTAAGAATTAACCAATACATTCTGAAAAATGAACAAATTCTAGTCGGGAAAACAACATTTAAGGGTAATACATTTCCAATCTTGCCAAGACGCAGATCCTCATAAGCCGACCTGGACACGGGAAAGCTCTCCCGGCGCCACCCGCTGGCGCCCCGCCCCCGCCCCCTGGCGCCCCGCCCCTTCCGGAGTCGCTCCCCCACCCGGAACCTCGCGGCGCCGCGGCCTCCCAGGCCCCTCCCTTCTCCCGCCCAGGGCCCCGCCCCTCCCGGAGTCGCTCCCCCACCCGGAACCTCGCGGCGCCGCGGCCTCCCAGGTCCCTCCCTTCTCCCCGCCCCTGGCGCCCCGCCCCTTCCGGAGTCGCTCCCCCACCCGGAACCTCGCGGCGCCGCGGCCTCCCAGGCCCCTCCCTTCTCCCGCCCAGGGCCCCGCCCCTCCCGGAGTCGCTCCCCCACCCGGAACCTCGCGGCGCCGCGGCCTCCCAGGTCCCTCCCTTCTCCCCGCCCCTGGCGCCCCGCCCCTTCCGGAGTCGCTTCCCCACCCGAAACCTCGCGGCGCCGCGGCCTCCCAGGCCCCTCCCTTCTCCCGTCCAGGGCCCCGCCCCTTCCGGAGTCGCTCCCCCACTCGGAACCTCGCGGCGCTGCGGCTTCTCAGGCCCCTCCCTTCTCCCGCCCAGGGCCCCGCCCCTCCAGCCGCACCTTGAGGTACCACCGGAAGTCCTCGCCTAAGGGGCGGAGGTTGGTGACATTCTCCAGCGTGGCTTTGAGCTGCAGCGCAATTTTCTGTGGAGAGGGGGTGGCCGGAGAAAGGGCATCAACCGCGCCTGCGCAGCCTACCTTGCCCCAGCCCCGCCCCTCCCAGTACGAGCTCTGCCTCCCTGCTCCTTCCCAGCACAAGCCCGCTCCTCTCATTCCCTCCTGGCACGAACTCCCGCCGCCCAGGTCCTCGCCACCTCCCTGTCCCTGCCTCGGCGGCAGCCTCCGCCTCACCCCCATAGTGGCGTGGCTCGGCTCGGCCCGACTCGGCCTGGCGACAGCGGCGGCCGCTGCTTTCCGGCCTGTCGTAAACGGTAGGCGCCGCCGGCGTACCGTGCGGGTGCGCATCTCCGGCGTGCGTCGAGGGGGCGGGGCCTCCACCCGTGGCAGCTGCCTCCCGCGTGGGCCGGTGTTGTCTCCTTCCCTCCTCTAAGGGGACCGGCGGGGTCTCGTGAGTCCACGATTAGCCTGCGCTCAGAGCCGCCGAACCTGCTTCCGGGTGTTTGCTGAACGCCGGTGTCCTGGCGGCACCATGCTAGTCTGAGGGATCGCGTAGCAAACACGACGTCCCTGCGCGAAGCCTCTGCCAGGGCTTTTCCTGCCCCTCAGTTCTGTCTGCTGGCCCTTCCCTCTGTCTCTGCCCCCAACAGCCGCGCGGCCCCTCAGACGGCGTGGGTTCCCCTGCCCGCGGCCAGCTTCGCAGGCTGGGGGCTGGGCGCTCCTCTGAACCGCCCGCCCTCTTTCCTTCGGGGGGTGCCCGTGACCGTGTCTCCGCCGCGGCCCCGTCGCCGGGTGGTCCCTGGGCGCCTGGTGTATGCTGTGCACGAGCTGAACCTGGGCTCTGTGCCCCCGTCCAGGGCACTTGAGGCCGCGGAAGCCCGCAGCTCACGGGCGCCGCTCCGCCTTTGGGGTTCTCCCTCTGGTCCTGTCCTCTTCACCACTGCCTTGGCTGCCTACGCACTATGTATAGAGGGGGCACCTGGACTTAGGAACCCTGAAGTCTCTGGTCCCAGATCTGGCCCCGAGTTCCACACCGTCGCCTTTGAAGGGGGCGGATGGTGTGTAGGGGCCGGGGCGGGGGGCGGCAGGACGCTGGCCTAGGAGTCAGGGCTGGGACGTGTCCCAAGCTGGCCTACCTAAGGGTGGGAGCTTACCCTGGTCACCTCCCCTCAAGTCAGACTCCCCAAGCCCAGCGCCTTCCTTTCAGTGCCCGCAAACTGGTCAAACAGCAGTTTGCCTAAGCAGTGCAATTTAGCAGCAAGAAGTTCCTGCAGATCTTCCTGCTGGACAAGTTCCCAGACTATCCATACAGCTGGTCTCGGTTCCTAATGACTTCTGGTATTCGGATTTTAACATTTAGTTATTTGAGAGAGCGAGACACAGTGTGTGCTTGTGAGCATGAGGAGGGGAGGGGCACAGGGAGAGGGAGGAGACTCGCGCCCCCAGCTCCATCCCAGGACCCAGAGGTCATGACCAGACTGAAGGCAGACCCTTCATCCACTGAGCCATGCAGCCGCCAGTATTCTGATTTTAAAATGGATTATTAGAAACCTCTGAGACCAGGCATTTTAGCTCTTACATTATAATAAGCCAAAATGTTTTCCTCCATACTGAAATACGTACAGATGTATCTTTAAAAGAGGATTAAAAAAAAAAAAACCCAACCTCAATTATCTCAACAAACGTGGAGGGAGAAATTCCCTTTCACACCTAAAAATTTTGCAATACTTCATTAATGTAAAATATCCAGTGTTCAAATTTCCTTAATGATGGCGATTTTGTTTTTTGAATCATGAAATCATGAACCAAAATAGGGTCCAAATATGTACTGTCTCTCTTTTTTTTTTTAAGATTTTTTATTTATTCATGAGAGACAGGCAGAGACACAGGCAGAGGGAGAAACAGGCTCCATGTAGGGAGCCTGACACAGGCCTCAATTCGGGGTCCCCAGGATCACCCCCTGGGCGGAAGGCGGCGCTAAACCGCTGAGCCATCCAGGCTGCCCCTGTACTGTCTCTTAAATCTCCTTAATCTACTGGTTCCCACACAATCTCTATTTATTTTATGTTTGCAATTTGTGTATTGAAGAAGCCTGATCCTCTGTCCTGGAGTTTCCTTTGGAAATTGTTGATTAGATTTGTTGTATTTTCTAACCTTTCTGTTCTCTTATTTCTGTAAATTGGTAGTTATATCACAGAGTTCATTAGATTTTTGGCAGTACCTCACAAAGGATGTTAGTGTTTTAAAAAACAATTGAGGAGAGTTCACATGTTCAGGTCTTTATAAAATAACAAGAGTGCATTTTGTTACGTATTTATTAAAGACTAATTTATAGCTTATAAAAAATATTGCCCTGATATACACAAAAATTTCCTGATAATGGTAATTAAAAACAGATACTTCCAACCCCCCTTGTGTCCACACCAATTATCAATCTAGATTGGCTTAATCTTGAAGTGTAATCCAATAAGACTGAAGACCAAGCACTTCAGGTCCTGGACAAGATAATAAAATACTCGTAAGCCTTCTGGATCCCTATAATGCAAGAGGAAAAACAGGTTTAAAAATCTGGAAAAAACGTTAAAAAACCCAAAAAATAAAACCTTTAGTAACCCAGAGTATTTACATAAAGCAATTTACAGAATTAAAACTTCAAAAACAACCAAGTGTCCATAAAGAAAGAAAAGGCTACATGCTATGTATCAAAATAGACTATTACGAGGTCATTTATTTTATTTTATTTTATTTTTTTACGAGGTCATTTAAAATGTAGTTTTTAATGGGGACCTATTTATATTAAATGAAAAAAATCATTATTAAAGGTAACATTCCGGGATCCCTGGGTGGCGCAGCGGTTTGGCGCCTGCCTTTGGCCCAGGGCGCGATCCTGGAGACCCGGGATCGGATCCCACGTCAGGCTCCCGGTGCATGGAACCTGTGTCTCTGCCTCTCTCTCTCTCTCTCTCTCTCTCTCTCTGTGACTATCATAAATAAATAAAAAATTAAAAAAAAATAATAAAGGTAACATTTCTGATCTCAATTATATTTTTTTGTGTTTTTTTTTTTAAAGTTTTTAACACACTAGAAATATACAAGAAATACTGGATACCAATGGTTGTCTAATTGATAAGTTTATGGGTGATTTTCCCCTTTTTACTTTTCTGCATTTTCTACAGAAAGCATGTATTACTTTCAGAATTAAGTAAACTTAAAAAAAAAAAAAATGAGTAGTATTAAGCAGGTCCAAGAGGCTGAAGATGACTATGGTACAACTGGCTAAGAACAGGAGACTGTCCAAAGGAAGACAAGCCCAGTGCATACTAGAAGTAAGCCACAGGGGCACCTGGGTAGCTCAGTGGGTTAAGTGTTTACCTTTGGCTCAGGTCATGATCCCAGGGTCCTAGGATCAAGCCCCATGTCGGGCTCCCTACTCACTGCGGAGCCTGCTTCTCCCTCTCCCCCTCTCTCCTGCTCATGCTCCCTCTCTCTCAAATAAATAAAATCTTTAAAAAATAATTTAAAAAAATAAAGTGAGCCATATCTAATTCCAGATCCTCAAAACACAGGAGCTAGAGGTTACCAAAGTCTTTTTTTTTTTTTTTTTTAAGGTAGGCTCCATGCCCAGGATAGAACCCAATTCGGGGGATCCCTGGGTGGCGCAGCAGTTTGGCGCCTGCCTTTGGCCCAGGGCGCGATCCTGGACACCCGGGATCGAATCCCACGTCGGGCTCCCGGTGCATGGAGCCTGCTTCTCCCTCTGCCTGTGTCTCTGCCTCTCTCTCTCTCTGTGACTATCATAAATTAAACAAACAAAAAAAAAAAGAACCCAACTCGGGGCTTGAGCTCAAAACCTGAGCTGAGATCAAGAGTCAGATGCTTAATAAACTGAGCTATTCAGGAACCCCCAGAGGTTGCTAAATTCTAAAGACTCTTTGTAGCATACAGATTCATGCCTCAACTTTATAATTTGCCCTGACAACATGAATTTCCAAATTTGTATTCTAAAAACTCTTCAAGTTTCACCATTGTCAGACTATAAGATGTGCTAGTCTGAATGGCCAACACTGAAGGTATTCAGATCAACCCAATGACTCCACAGTTATCTCAAGCACCTGTTTTGACATACTTCATTTTCTGTTCTGGCCAAATTCTTATTTTACTCCTCCTACGACATTACCCTGTGTGTAACAATGACTGAAAAAAACATCAAAAGCATCAGACCAAGGCCCTGAGAATAATTTGGGAGTCTCTCTCTAATGATGAAAACAAAGCTGATGCCTTCTGTTTTGTTTTGTTTTAGATTTGTTCATTTTAGAGAGCAAGTAAACAAGCAAGAGCGAGAGAGAGTGGGGAGAGGGGCAGAAGAAGAGAGTTTTAAGCAGACCCTGTGCTGAGTGCACAGCCTGACATGGGGCTTGATCTCATGACCCTGAGCCGAAACCAAGAGTCAGATGCTTAACCACCTGATACACCCAGACACCCTTTCTGACTTGTATTTGTACCAGATCTTACCATAATGGTTCCAGTATGGTTCAGAATTTCATAGCAGTCTGCTTCAAAACAGACACATCTAGATATAAAGGTCATATACACTTACTTGGATTGATTGACATCAATAAGAGAACCAATTTTTGATGTTGTAAAAGAAATGTGTTCATCTCCAATGACAATTTCAAGCTCCTAGAAGCATTAAAAACAAACAAAACTAAGTCAAGCCAAGTTGGATTCTTCATCAACCACATAGAGGATATATCATCTGTCAAATCATACAAACTTTACAACAGGTAGCCACATAAAGACCAGTTCACTCTGAGCACTAAACTGTACTGGGTCTAGAAACAAAGAGATAAATACTGGTGTAGTCCTTGAGTAGCTTATACTCTTGGAGGAAGATGTGTTTTGTGAGGCCCTACCATTTCTGGGATTTGGAAGAATTTACACATTTCATATAGGAGTTTTCATTGTTAAGCATGTGGAATAACATGTATAAATCTTGTGTTTTAAAAATACCAAGAATCTAACCTTTCTGGGCAAAATGGGACAAGGAAAGGAATTCTAGATCTTGGGTTTGATCCCAGCTTTGTCACTACCAGCTGTATGCTTTTGGATTTCAATGACACAAGTACTATCTTTAAAAAAATCTTTAAAAAATATCTATGAAGGTGCTCATTGTGTGCCGGCCATTATTTTTGGTACTTGGGACAGATCAGTAAAACCAAAGGTCTCTGCCCTTGTGAAATTTACAATCTAGTGAGTCCTTTTTTTTTTTCTTAATTTTTTCCTATTTTTTTAAAGATTTTATTTATTCATTTATGAGACACAGAGAGAGAGAGAGAGGCAGAGACACACACAGGAAGAGGGAGAAGCAGGCTCCATGCAGGAAGGCTGACATGGGACTCGATCCCGGGTCTCTAGGATCACACCCGGAGCCGAAGGCAGACATTCAACCACTGAGCCACCCAGGTGTCCCTCCTAATTCTTTTTGATTTAAAGCTTTAATTATGAAAAGAAATCTAATAGAAAATATAGGAAACTATGAGACCAATGTTCTTAACAACCAAATATTAATAGCTTGTCATACCTCCCATTCCATTCTCCTTCCCGCAAGTTTTTTAGATTTGGTAATATGTTTTTAAGTTTTTATGTAAATGATCATACTATATGCATCCTTTCCTTCTTTTCATTCAACACTGTTTTTGTATGTGATCTAGCTCATTAGTTTTAAATGTTTTAGAATATTCCATTCATATCCTTATTGAAGCATACTTAAGTTCCTAATTTATTTATTTTTTTAAAGATTTTATTTATTCATAGATACACAGAGAGAGAGAGAGGCAGAGACACAGGCAGAGGGAGAAGCAGGCTCCACGCAGGGAACCCGACGTGAAACTCGATCCCAGGTCTCCAGGATCACACCCCAGGCTGCAGGCGGCACCAAACCGCTGCATCACCTATGAACAATGTGGTGAGAATATTCTTCCATGCATCTCCTTGTAGGCATGTGAAAATGTCTCTAGGAAAATTCCTAGAAGTGAGGTATAAGTTTTTTCAATTTTGTCAGATACTACCAAATTATTTCCTAAAATGGTTGTACCGATGTTATTCCCACTAGTATATAAGATCCCCTTTCTTTTTTAAAACTTGTTGCCCTCAGGGCAGCCCCGGTGGCTCAGCGGTTTAGCACCGCCTTCAGCCCGAGGTGTGATCCTGGAGACCCAGGACCGAGTCCCATGTTGGGCTCCCGAGCCTGCTGGAGCCTGCTTCTCCCTCTGCCTGTGCCTGTGCCTGTGCCTCTGCCTCTCTCTCTCTCTCTCTCTCTGTGCCTCTCATGAATAAATAAAATAAAATCTTAAAAAAAAAAAAAAAAAAAAAAGCTAAAAAACTTGTTGCCCCTCACCCTCACTTTTTGCTATTCTAGTGGGTTTGAAATGGTATCTCATTATTTTCCTGATTTTCATTTTTCAAAATGTAGAAATTTTCATGTATTTATTGGCTACTTGTTTTTCCAGTTCTATAAATTGTTTACTCATAACCTTTGTCATACATTTTGCCACTGACTTACCTTTTTATTATTCATTTGTAGTTCTTGAAATATTCTAGATATAAACCTTTTTGCCAGATATGTTTTGCATATCCTTCAGTCTGTGGCTTATCTTTCAACTTTATCATGATATCTTTGGCTAAACAAAAGTTTTAACTTTAAAGAAATCAAATGTCTCAGTCTTTTCCCTTGAACAATTTAAAATATTCCTTCTCTACCTAGAAATAATAAAAAAAAGTCTATATTTTATGTTTTAAAATCTTGTTTTATTTCTATAAATAGTCTAACTTTAAAATATAAACATACTGCCAATCGTACTGGTAAAATTTGTTAAACAATCCATCCTTTTTCTATTAATTTGAAAGTTTACTTTTGTCTTATCCTGCTCTGACTTCCCATATATTCATGGGTTTGTTTCTGGGCTCTCTATTCTGCTCCACTGGTTTACTGGCCAATTCTGAGGGAATTCAATAATACAGATGATTGTTCTTTTTCAAGAAATCTTCAAAAGTATCTTGGTTACTCTTGTCCCTTTGATCCTCCCTTAATTTAATGCTCTCTTAGGCTTTAGGAAAAATCCTGTTGTGATTTTGATTTGAACTGGAATGAACTTATAAATTATTTTAGTGAAATTAATATAAATATTGAGTTTTTCCACCCATAAGAATGATATATATTTTTATGTTCTTCTATATCAAGCCTTTTCCCATCTTTTTTTTTTTTTTTTTTTTTTTTAAGCCTTTTCCCACCTTATATATCTTATTAAACTTACTTCCAAGTTCTTTATAGCTTTTGCCGCAATGATGAATGGGATTTTTGTTGTAATACCCTATCTAGAGGGTCATTGCTAGTGTATAGGAGTATGCCCTGTCGTCTTCACAGGACTACTGTGATTGCTGAATGAGTTAATAGAGCTAAAAAATTAATGGTAAAGCAAAATACATGATTTTACTGAGATCCCATGGACATAAATTAAAAAGTTAACTTTAGAAAATACTGAGGATAGGATTTTCTTTTCACTTTCATCAGGAGCTAGACTAGGTATTTATCCAAAGGATACAAAATTAGTGATTCAAAGTGATTCACATCCACCCTAATGTTTACAACAGCAATGTCCACAATAGCTAAAATATGGAAAAAGCCCAGATGTCTGTCGACAGATAAATGGATAAAGAAGATGTGGTGTATATATATAATGGAATACTACTCAGCTATCAAAAATAATGAAATCTTGACATTTACAGTGATGTGGATGAAGGCTTAGAAAGCCTTAGAAAGCCTTATGCTAAGCAAAATAAGTCAGAGAAAGACCAATACCATCTGGTTTCACTAATATATGGAGTTTAAGAAATAAAACAGATGAACATATAGGGGAAGGGAAGGAAAAATAAAAAAGATAAAAACAGAGGGAGACAATCCATAAGAGCTCTAAACTATAAGGAACAAACTGAGGGTTGCTGGAGGGGAAGTGAATGGGGGAATGGTGTAACTGGGTGATGGACATTAAGGAAGGCACTTGATGGAATGAGCACTGGGTGTTTATATGCAACTGAGGAATCATTAAATTCCACTCCTGAAACTAATAATACACTAAATGTTAACTAAATTGGATTTAGATTAAAAAAAAAAGTTGCCCTGCCATTTTGAGGTAAATTAGGAATTAACTTAAATGAATTTTTGTCTTTAATAAATGTAATTATTATTGAACTTTTACTATACACTGTACTATTTTAGTCTCTACAGATATAGCAATGAGGAAAAATAGGTAAAATCCTTGTATTGAAGGAGCTTGCAGGGATATATGCCAATCTGTTACAGCAGGGGGAGGAAAAGGGATATAGCAAGTAAAGCAATTTCAGATAATAATAAATGCTACAAAGAAAATAAAACATCTTTAAAAAAAAAAACAATAGGGAGGGACATTTTAGGTTGGATGGATAGGCAAGACATCACTGAGGAAAAGATGTTTGAAACCTACACTAATAAAGACAATGTTGGATAGAACATTCCAGGCAGGATGCAGCAAATGCAAATGCCCTAATCTAAGAACAACCTAGGTGTGTCTGAGGAACAGAAATAAGGTGAGTGAGGTCTGAATGCGGCAAAAGACTATGAAAACGGTAGAAGATAAGGTGGGAGTTCAGATTTTATTTCAGATATAGTGGGAAGATAGCAGAGAACTTAAAATGAGTGGAATACATTTATATTTTGTAAGATTAGTCTGGATAGAAAAATGGGCTATACAGGACAAAAGAAAAAAGGAAATCAATTATAAGTCTAAATTAGGAAGGTAGCAGTTGAAGTGGAGAGAAATAGCTTCCTTGTTAACACAGATATGACAGTGGCTTTTATTTTAATTACCATAAATGGTTTTCAGAATAAATATATAAGCCATGAATTAAAACACATATATCTAGCTGCTTGCATGATATTCCTTCATTAGACTGCTGAAATAACCATGTTCTGGTTCTCTTTGTATGTTCACAATGCTTTGTCCATAGTAGTTACTCAGTAAGTGAGGTGGGCAACAAAACCTCTGAGAAGGGCTGGCAGGGGGAAGAGTCATGAAGAAATCCACCAATGCAGGTGGTCAGGAAGCACCACTGGCTTTCTGTTCCTTCTTGTGGGATTACTGCTTCCTTAGACAAATGTGCTGGTAATGTACTTTGTGTAGGGCTCCATTAATACATACACACAGATTCAATGTCATACGCACGGCAGTAAAACTCCTCTTACTTCTTAAAACTTCTGCTCTATAGGACAGTTGCTAACACTCACCTGCCGGCCCACTCGATCCGGGGGAGGCCACAAGGCATCATCCTCTTTGGTAATTTCACTGTCATCAATTATTCTCTTCAGTTCCTCCATTACACTTTTATGTACATAAGCCTGAAAGCAAATTAAAAAATGGAATTTAACTTGCATCCCTAAGCAAGTGTTCTGACTCAGATAATGATTAAAGATTAAAAAGAAAAAAAAAAAAAAACCTGCTAATAAAAACTGGTCTCTGGCACCACTGTAAGGTAGATGGCATTCAGGTGTGACCTCAGCATGCTCAAGAGGGCAGGGCCAGAAGTGCCCAGTGACTATACATCATACCCCATCTACCGGTTTCTACTTCTTGGCACATCCTGTTCACTTGGAACTTCTCCTTGCTTACAGACTGAATTCACACCTGAACCCAGAACAAAAGATCTGTGAGTGAACCCTGGTTATTCCTACCAAGATGACATGCTTATGAAGACCAGAGACACATCTTTTAAAATACATTTTGTATATCAGTCCACACATAAAATATATATGTATATAAGCAGGCTGAGACATGTGGGTAAACATAAAACTGAATGCTAGTTAAACATAACAGTATGAAGATATAGTAACTGTTAAGACATTTTCAAATGTGACAAAGTGGTTAAAAGGAAAGAGAAGCTTTGATGAAGCCTCAATAGTGAGGCAGAAATTAAACAAAATAGAGCACATGGACTTGACAGAGGCAGGCATAGCTTTGAATTCCCACTCTATCTCTTGCTCGTCAGGATGAGGTGACTTTGAACAAGCCCCATAATTAACATCTGGGCCTTCATTGTAAAGGGTATATAATACCGCTAATCAAAAAGGCTTACAATCAGGGTGAAATAAAATCATATGTAAAACACCAAGTGCCAAGCCTGGCATCTAACCTGCATTCAATGATGTGAACTGCTTTCCCATGTTCCCTTTCCCCCATCCAAATGCAAATTAAAGAGCTCTTCTGAAAGCTATGCACCAGGAAATACACAAAACACTTTAGGTATAATGTATTTAATTCTGTGATAGCACTGGGGGGGGGGGGGCGGGCAGGTTAATTATATCTGTTTCTGCAGACAAAGAAACTAAAACTTATCAAGCCAGGTTATTTGCCCAGGGGCATAGAGTAAATAGCAGATTCAGGGTTTAAACCAAGATTTGCAAGACTTTAAATGATTACAAAAGTGGTTTAACATTGTAAAAGAAAATATAAACTAAAAGATGTGAGAAAAATTTTAGAAGGTGTCTATAGATATGTCTATACTTCTCTATTCTTTTTCAATACTACTTACTCCCAGAAAGAACAAAAACATGACAAAAGGCTAAATTGTAGTGAAAGAAAGGCTCTCAGAAGGCTCATTACCTCTTTTCTGATCATGACATCATTTTTGTAATTGCTGTTGTTGGCATATCTCAATTTCCCTGTGAGGAGCGAAAAAACAAATTCAGTGTATATTAAAAACGTATAAATAAAGCTTCATTAGCTCACCAAGACTATCAGCTGTTGCTTAAAATGTATCCTAGCTTTCCCCTCAGCGTCTACCAGATTTACTATTCAAACTTCTGATGTTCCAACAATAGCAGTCTTTCAGTTCTTTATTTTCGGCTATTAAGTAGCTTCAAAGCCAGAATATTGCTGACATTGAATTATAATTCTTGCAAAAGGCAGCTCAGGTGTGATAAAAGAACATAAGCAGAACATTGTGACTCTGGCAAATCATATCTCTGCAGGTTAATGTCCTCAGCTGAAAACAGGGATAGTGATGGTAACTTACTTGCACATAAGGCCTCCTGAGGCTCAGATGAATTGTGAAAGCAGTTTGAAAATTGTAAAATGCTGTTTACATATTATTCATGTGACCATGCAATACTCTGATCTATTCCTATGGTGGAAAAGTTTTGGTTTTATTATTAAGCATATTTGGTATACAAGGCCTTTTGTGTGTATATGCATCCAAAAGGCTATATGCTAGATATGAAGGAAAAGAAGAGAAAAGGAAATAGATGAATTTTTACCTTTGGGATTACACATGTAAAAAGAGCCAGATTAATTGATGCCTCACTGCACTCACTATCTCTGCCTTGTCTCTCTTGGTTCAGTTCATTCTCCATACGGTAGACAAAGTGATGTAGTAACAGACCAATCTAATTAGGTTACTCTAATACTTTTTTTTTTTGGTAAGATTTTATTAATTCATGACAGATGCAGAGAGAGAGACAGAGACATAGGCAGAGGGAGAAGCAGGCTCTCCTTCAGGGAGCCCAATGCAGGTCTCGATTCCAGGCCCCCAGGACCATGACCTGAGCCAAAGGCAGACGCTCAACTACTTAACCACCCAGGTGCCCCAGGTTACTCTAACACTTTGATAATGACAATAGCTTCTCACTGCCTTCTTTTTTTTTTTTTTAATTTTTATTTATTTATGATAGTCACACAGAGAGAGAGAGGCAGAGACACAGGCAGAGGGAGAAGCAGGCTCCATGCACTGGGAGCCTGACATGGGACTCGATCTCGGGTCTCCAGGATAGTGCCCTGGGCCAAAGGCAGGCGCTAAACTGCTGGCACCACCCAGGGATCCCTTCTCACTGCCTTCTTGATAAAAATCCAAATTCTTCAACATGGCATAACTGCTAAGCTGAGCCCCTGCCTGCCTTTCAGGCTCCCTCCTGCAATAGTCCACTCTTACACAGCTGGAGTTAACCACCTTACTTGGTTTCTGCTTGAAACATCCCATGCACTTTTTGGTTTTCAGCTTCTTTGATGTTGATGTCCAAATGCCTAACCAACTCCTGCACATTACTAAGACTATCACTCCTCTTCCCCCAAGTCATTTTATGCAGGAAGCTTTCTCCCATCCTCAGGCTACCTGAGGGTTAGGTTAGGTTGCCTTCTTTCTGCTCCAGAGTCCCTTCCGTTTCTTTGTACCACAGCATCAAACACACTATCCTATCATTGTTTGTTTACAACTGGGGCTTGTCAGATTCATCTTTGTGCCCCCATTTAGTGGGAGGTTTTTTATTTTTTTATTTTTGTCATCTTTGATTCCTTTTCCTCCCCACAGTGGTCCTTCCCCCAGATCTTATCAAACAGCAACGTCCTATTGGTTCTGCCTCCAACAGTATCCTGAACCCTTCTATGCGCTTTTGATAGTACCTTAGTCCCAACCAGCATCCTTTTTACCTTGACAACTGTTCACTGTCTCCTAATAAGTTGCCCTGTCTCCACTCTTGCAATGATTAGAATAGATTACTTTTTCTAATCATTACTCTATTTCTAATCATACTCCATGATTAGAATACTTTTTCAGGAAGAGATCACATCTCTTCTCTCCTTAAAACTTTCCAGTTGCTTCCTGCTGCACTTAGAATAAAATCCAAACTCTCCACCATGGCCTGTAAAGACCTACATGGTGTACCCCTACTTATCTGACATTGTCTCCTACTATTCTCCTCGGAGCTCACTACTTCCTCAGCCATACTGGCCACTTGGAACATGCTCGTTCATGCCCCAAAGCCTTAACACTTGTTACTCCCTCTGTCCAAAATGCTCTTCTTCCCGAGCTTCACAAAGCTGGCTCTCCTTCTTGTCACTTAGGATTCAGTTCAAATACTACCTTTCCAGAGAGCACGCCAGTGGCCACTCTGCTTAAAAGCAGTCCACTTTTTAGCAATTACTCCATCGTTTTGTTTCATGCTCTGACCACTCGTCATTATCTGAAATCTTTGTTTGTTTATATCTCTCCCAGCACCAGAATATATACGCTATGAGAGGAAACTTGTCCCAAATTGTGAAAGAGAGCCTGGCACAAAGTATGCAATCAGTGTCTGCTGAATGAAGCATTCTAGTTAAAAAAAAAAAAAAAAAGTTCGTGCACATGGGAAGAACCAGCGGAGCGGTCACAGGAGTGGCCCTTTCAGATCCGCGCCGCAGTCATCACTCCCGTCCTCTCCTAGCTCCTCCTCGCACATTCCGGAGCCCGGGCCTCCCCGCTCGCCCGACCCCAGGCCCCGTCCTCGCTCGGCCGGGGCCAGAGGCCGCTCTTACCGTCGGGCCGGAACTCAAACTCCAGGAACTCATGGCCGAACTTGCCCTTGTGACCCACGTAGTAACGCAGATAAAAGTCACTCTCCATGGTTCATAAGGAGGCAACGGAGACGAAACTTGACCAGCAAACCTCGTCGCCGCGCTGTGCGCCCAACACTGACGTTTACCGGGGCGCGCGGATGTGACGTCAAGGCGAGGCTGCCGGTCGCGGCGAAGCGGCCCAGGCCGTCTGCGTTCCCGGAAGTGGCGGCAAGTCTGGCGCATCCCCCGGCGGAAACCAGAGCCCCGTCGCCCGGAGGCGGGGTCAGCGCAGCCCCGCCCCCTCGGCCGCCGGCGGGAGCGCGGCCACGGGTCGCCCCCGGGTTTCCCGAGGCTCGAGGCCGCAGGCGACGCGAGGGCGCCCGGGCTTGGGCGGCGGGTCTGGGGACGCTGCTTCACGACGTCCGGCTGAGCTCCGCGAGGGCTGCGCCCCAGGCTCGACCTCCGTGTGCGTGGGCCCAACGTGGGCGAGCCCGAGACAGCTGTTCACCGTCGGTGATGAAGGAGCTGACCCCACGGACCGCCGCACGCGCTGGCGCGTGGGTCAGAAGTTGGCTCCGGCCGAACTTTGCTCACGGAAACGCTCCCCACAGACGCCTTTCCTGAATCCGTGGTGCCGCTGCCGTTTCCCTGGAACTGACCTCTCCCTTTTATCCCTTTTACTTTTACTTTTTTTTTTTTTAATTCCTACCTTTCCCTTTCTACTTAACTGGTCTCTAGAGCAGGTGCTGCGGGTAGAGGTTAAACTGGATATGGAATTTCCCCTTCTCGTTTTCTAGGCTCTGCTTACCCGGCAGGGATTCTCCGACCTGGCTGCACAACGGAGTCATTCGGGAGCATCTTAAAAATACTGATGCTTGGGCCCCACCCCAAACCAGACAATCAGGTTCTCTCGCCGCCCTGAACCTGGGCGTTGGTACTTTTTTGCAAACCCCCCCGCCCCCTCCCCCCCCCCCGCCCCCTCCCCCCCCCCCCCCCCCCCCCGCCCCAGATGAACAACGGGGCAGGACTGATGCCCAAGAGGCCCTTGTCCTTTCAGGCCAAATTGGTTGACCTCTGTGAAGTCTTTCAGGCTGTGGAAAATTTTCCTCCTTGAGTAGGCAAAGGACAGTCAAAACCCTAATTATTAGGAAACTGCATTAGTTCGTGGAAGTTCCAGTGAGAGCAGGGAATTGTGAAATCAGGTCTAGAGACCGTGCTAAGATGGCATCATTCTGGGGGCCTGACCACTGTAATTGTATACTGTTCTTCATTGAGGTCAGTGGCCTCTTGATTCTCATTCCCAGTCTTAGCATTACTCCTTTTCTTCCCCCCAAAAATAACTGGTGTAGAGTGGGTGTGAAGAGGGAAAATCACTGGAAGCTTGTGTTAAAATAATCCTTGTGTGATTTGATTCGCTATGATCGAAGGTGTGAACTAACCTTCCACGCCACAGTCATCAGTCCCTTCCTCTCCTAGGATCAGTGAATCTCGAGGTTCACTCAAGTTTATCTTTAAAATGAGGGACAAAAAAAAAAAATAAAAATAAAAAATAAAATGAGGGACGCCTGGGTGGCTCAGTGGTTGAGCGTCTGTCTGCTTTTGGCTCAGGGCATGATCCTGGAGTCCCGGGATCGAGTCCCGCATCGGGTTCCCTGCATGGAGCCTACTTCTCCCTCTGCCTGTGTCTCTGCCTCTCTCTCTCTCTCTGTCTCTCATAAAGTCTTTAAAAATAATAATAAAAAATAAAATGAGAAAAATAATGTTATACATCTGGCAGGACTGTTGTAAGAATAGAAAACAAAATCTTGGAAATTGGAAAAATACTTTGCCAACTGTAAATTGCTATAAAACTATAGGGTGTTTTATTTAAACACACACACACACACACACACTGGGGGACACCTGACTGGCTCAGTTGGTTGAGCATTAGACTCTTGATTTTGGCTCAGGTCATGATCTTGAGGTCCCGGGATCAAACCCTATGTTGGGCCCTCCCCCTCCTCCCAAGCAGGGAGTCCACTTGGGATTCCCTCTCTCTCCCTTTCCTGCTGCCCCTCCCCCTCTAATAAATGAATAAATCTTTAAAAAAAGAAAGCATGGGATATGGGTGGTAACAAGGGAATTGTATGAAAAAGAGAAGGGAACCACGAGGTATTAAGCACCTAATAAATGTGAATCCATTTACAAATGCTTATTCTTTGAATCCTCACAACAGTCTTGAGGCGGTAATTCAATTAAGTATATAGATTCATCAGGTAATTACCACGAAGTTATTTTCCAAGAGTGAACTTATAAAAATTATACTGTTAACTGTTGAATCTGGGCATCTGCAGATGTGGCAAATATCAAACGTTTTGAGAAAACTTAAAGGAACTGGACACCAGTCAGACTGGATCCAGGTTTGGGGGCATGAGACAACATGGTATAGCTGAAAGAACATGGTCTGTGCACTTATTGTTATGTGCTGGGAATAATACAAT
The DNA here is from genome assembly GCF_048164855.1 of Canis lupus baileyi. Classification (NCBI taxonomy): domain Eukaryota; kingdom Metazoa; phylum Chordata; class Mammalia; order Carnivora; family Canidae; genus Canis; species Canis lupus. The sequence continues at coordinate 33,291,610 of NC_132840.1, forward strand.
GGTGAACAAGACAGACCTTTATAGAACTTGCAGAGGAAGCAGTTGAGCATACAAGCAATTATAATGTAGAAGCAACGGTTACAAATAGAGGAAGCACAGACTACTATGGAAGCACATGGGATGGCTCCTAATCCAATCTAGGGGCCTAAGGGAAGTCTTCCTGAAGGAAATGTTCCAGATAGAGGGCCCAGAACTGTGTGGTTGGAATACAGAATGAAGTTGTGAATATAGTAATGAAGTTGGAGAAGGGACAGAAACCAAATGGCTTACAAGCCATATTAAACTAGAATATGGCCCAAAACTCAAAGGTATTGGATTTTAACGCAAGGGAAACAAGATGAAGAACTTTAAGCAGGACAATAGAAAGGCTGGTGGTGACGTGACCTCTTGCCTTCTAGAAAAAAAATCACTCTAGCTGCAATATTGGTAGGAAGTTGCTAATAATGATGATCACCCAAGATAATGGTAATGGAGATGATAAACGTGGATGGATTCGTAAGGGGTGGGCAAAGGAGATTAAGATGTGGCCGGAGAGGTAAGGAAAAACCAGGAATATGGTGTCATGTGCGCCAAAATAAGAGTACTCTAAGGTGTGCCAACGGTGTTAGATACTGCTTCCAGGTCAAGGAAGAGAAAGACTGAAACTGTAAGATTTGTAATCAAGGGATACCCGGAGTGGCTCAGGGTAAACGTTTAGCGCCACCTTCGGCCCAGGGCGTGATCCTGGAGGCCCAGGATCGAGTCCTGCGTCGGTCTCCCTGCCTGGAGCCTGCTTCCCCCTCTGCTCGTGTCTCTGCCTCTCTCTGTGTCTGTCATGGATAAAGAAAAAATAAAATCTTTAAAAAAAAATTGTAGGGATCCCTGGGTGGCGCAGCGGTTTGGCGCCTGCCTTTGGCCCAGGGCGTGATCCTGGAGACCCGGGATCGAATCCCATATCAGGCTCCCGATGCATGGAGCCTGCTTCTCCCTCTGCCTGTGTCTCTGCCTCTCTCTCTCTCTCTCTCTCTCTCTATCATAAGTAAATAAATAAAAATTAAAAAAAAAATAAAAAAAAAATAAAAAAAAATTGTAATCAAGGAAGTCCCAAGGGACCTTGGTGAAAGCAGCCTCGGAGGCATAGAAGTAGAGGCGAGGCAGAAGTACTGGTATGCAAATAGGCAGAATTTGTTATGGAAGCAGAAATTACCCAACCCTGCGGGTTAGGTCTGAGTCTAAGAGAATGGAGGATTTGTGAAGGAACAGTCCTACGCAATATCAAGGACAAGCAAAAATTAGACGGAGAGGCGGAGGACAAGCTAGGCACAGAACACCCCATGTGCTACATGTACTTTGGGGTTACTAAATATAACTGTGTGACTTGGGGTAGTTCCTTCACCCGTTTCGCAATGATAGTATCGATAGTATTTATCGATTGTTTAAGGCTAAAATAATTTATGTTGAATACTGGGTATACACAGTAGGGACTCAATCAGTGATGGTCCACCCCCTCCCCCCTTAAAACATCACAATGAAACACTTTCAGATTTTAAAAAATGAATTTAATCTCTCTCTAGAAACAGTGCACTGATTTTACAAATGTTCACATTTGGTTTTTCGTTCACCAAGATGATGTCAGTACAGCTAGTGAGATGCAGCACACCACCCTTTGCTTCTGGAACAGAAACCAGACTGCACAGGGCACTGAGTACAGAAGCTAATGAAACTCGGAATGACAAGACAAAAAGAGCAGAAACTGTTAGTGTGACCCAACATTCTAACATGCCTGTTACATCAAATATGGTCCTTTGAGGGTGGGGAGTGGGGAAGACAAACAAGGAAAATTCATTTGGGTACAATGTGATGGAGTCTGCAAACCAGTACTTCACCCCCAAATTAACAACAGCTGTATAGAACAAAATGCTATTTTAAAACACATGGTTTTGTACAGGTATGTTTTCTCTTGTAGTTTTTGTAAAAAAGTATCAAAACCTTCATGTCTTTAAATATATATATACATATACAGGTGGCTTCTTTAAAATTACTTTTTATAGCACAAAGTGTTTGCAAATGCAGAGGGTTTCTGCTGATTCTTGACTATGCACATGGTGCATAGCCAGAATGAACAGAGTTCCTGATTTCTTATATTAACTGAAAATTTGAAGCTGTAATTCCTCCACCTCTAAGTTCTCTGTATCCTGAAAATCCCCAATACCCTAAAAATACACTGTGAGAAGACTCCGATACTTTATCTTCATGCATTGATGGGAAATGAAGTTATTTACTCTGAATGTTTAATTGCTAACTCATTTATATTCTGTTAAATAACGAGCATGGCTGGAGTCAGGGAGAGGAGTGAGGCTCACATTCCTGTGCTCTCTCCTGACTCCCACCGGCACCTGACTAGACAGTGCTTGGGGTTCCCTGTGCAGATTACACATCTCCCAAATATCGTTTTCTCAATGTTGAGAAAATCTCAGAGACTCTTGACAACATGGAGTACTTCTGTGAAAATTCCATTACCCTTATATTCAAAAAAGGGTCAACTCAAACATACGAAACGCAGTCACTATTTCCCTTTGGCCACTGGAAAGCTTGAGGCTAAAGACTGCCATGTCTGCAAAGTGCTGGCGATGCATCCTGACGAACTTTCCATGATGCACGTGGTGCCTCGTACACAATAAATGACTAAGAAATGTTTGCATAATTGAATCAGAAATTAAACATAAGTGTTCTATAAAGTGCTTACATTGAACCTGTCTTTCCATCCAGCCTCATTTCTTGCTAAGTCCCCCATGAGCCTTTTGCTCATTACAATGAATTACATGCCGTTCCTGAAAGCCCCCATGCTGTTTCATGCATGTGTGTCTCCTCTGACACCTCTATTTAGTTTTTAAGACTTAGCATAAGGTCACTTCTACAATGCCTTCCTTGACCCCATTCCTCATCCCCTTATGTAGAAATGACCTCTCTCTCTCTCTCACTTGTGCCTTAATAATACTCTGAAAAGAATCTCTTCCTTTTTTGTTTCCACATGTCTTCCTCTATTGTTACTGTGAACTCCATAAGGACAGAAAACACTTGAGTGACCTGTACATATACAGTGCCTGCACTTAGTTGGTACCTACCAAATGGTTTCAGTGAATGAATATACTGCCATCATGGAGAAGATTAGAGGGATCACAGTACTTATTGCCATAAATTTAACTCTGATCTCATCTTGAGGGTAAAAGTTACCTCAACCTATTTTATAAGTAATCATGTTATCAAGAGTAAATAAATAAAATTTTAGTTTTCTGTTTCTGGAAGGCTATTTCTACCAGTGTCTTCATAATTCCACTGGAAAGATAGGCCATAAGATAGGTAGCAGGTTTCATACAATGTTCAGACAGTCCGAAGTAGTCACCTGAAGAAGGAAAAGGAGGAAAAGGTCTGGGACCAGTTTCTTTCAGACGGAGGGAAAAAAAAAAAGTCTGATAAATCTTCTACCCTCCTGGCATTATCTGTAGGTTTCCTTCCAGCTCTACAGTCCAAGGACTCTATGATCTGTTATTGGCTGTAGGTGCATGATAGCACAGGGGCAAAAGGCAACAGAAATGCAATAGTACCTCAAAATGAAGTTCAGAAGCCTCCAAGATTACAGAGGGAGGATGGACCTAACCACCTCAGATTTCATCTTATTGACTACCATCTGACATGTGGGTACTCTGCAATTTGTCTTCTGCAGGTTGCTTTCATAGCCACCTCTTCCAAACTGCAGTTGTAACATATTCAGGAAACGTGGATGTCTTTGAGAAAGTTGTGTTTCATCATCATTTTGAGATCTCAGGCTGAACCATCCTGACTCCATTCATTCTTTTTATTTATTTTTTTCTGTGAAGGCCAGGATCTGACTGAAAGTTTAGAAACTACACGTTAGTCACTGTTCTCATTTCCCCAGGAAATTCTATTTCTTTGGAGGTGGGTCATAGAAAAAGTTGTTTGTGTCATGTAAATCTCAAAATTTTTTTGTCATTTTTCTTCAGTCAAAAATAATTTTACTTTCCATTCTTGAAAGAATAGTAGCAAGTGATTAAGCTCCATAGGAGTTGGCCACCTGTTCTTAAAATCCTATTTGGTATTGGTCTCTAGGTCAGTTGCCTCTCAACGAATGTTTCGGGACGATCGACACATGCGTATCATGAGGAAAATTGCTTATTTATGCAAAGCATAGGGCCGAGGCTCCAGAACACGTTTTCTCAGAAGTTAGGAGACCATGAGTGATGTGGAGAAAGGTCCTAGGAGCAGGGTTACAGAACTCCCAAATGCCCGCCTGGAAATTTGAAGGGTATCAAGCTGGTGAGATATCCAAGCTTCATTGAGTTGGGGGGCCCCAAAGGCAGAGGGGTGTCAGAGTTTGTTCACATGTCTTGTCCCTGGCTGTCTGGCGGGCGTGAAGTGGCACAACAGCAGAGTTAGGAAAAGATCAGGTCTTGGATGAGATCCGCTGGGGACAGACTTCCTTCTGGGACTGTAGGATTACGTTTTCAATGGTAGACCCCACAGAGAGAAAAGAGCACTTCTCCCACCTCTCCCAAGGCCCAGGAAAAACAAAGAAAAGTGTCCATAATGAAAAAAAAAATCTATACATATACCCAGAGTTTTTCCTTTTATTTACAAAGTAGTAAACCAAATCCCTGTGTGAACACATGTACCCAGTATTCTATAGTGTTGTGTATACCATTTCCCCCTCGTAGGACATCAAGTTTGGCCACTTTTTCTGACCTAAGCCAAAAACCAGTCTCATCTATATGAACACACGATGGTAGCAAACCTATGTTGTTTCCCTCACTTACAGGAAATGGGAGAGAGTAAGGGAAAGGGAGAAACAGAGATGTAACAGAACCTACTCCACTGTCCTTATCCTCACCCACAGCATATCTCAGAGGTTCAGTGCCTGAGCCAGTCTCTACAGGAAACCTGAGCTGTTCTAGAAATGTCTGCGCTTAGCTCTCTATGAGTAAGGACGGCACCCTAGGAGGGCTTCAGAGAAGACAAAATGAATCCAACCCAAGCATCCTGAAGGAAACTGAAGTTACTTGAAATGCTGAACTTTAAAACAAGGAGCGGCCAAGGTTCAGGCATATTCTCACAGGAGATCATGAGAACTTCTGGCACTGGTTCAAGTCTGTGCCCTGGCTTCAGCCACAGAAGAGAAAGCCCAAGTGGGAGCCACAGCAGCCACGGGGGAACTGAAAGACTTTTTGTGACTGACGGGGGTCCTAGGAATTGCCAGAGGTGGGAAAGATCTGCCTCTTCCACTACATGTTTACACAAACCATGGCATCCGTTTTTTTTGAGCCAAATTGCCAAAGGCTTCTCTGAAAACTACAGATATCCCTCTGTGGACTGTTTTCCAATGCATTTATCCGTATGGATTTGAACAGCCACAGGTGCACCTCTTCTCTACAGACCTCTCTCTCTCTCTCATACATACACATATAAATGTAAATGCACACAGAGTCTGCATGGTGGGCCACTCATACCAAAAATAAATACTCTCATGTCTCTAAATTATTTATAGAACTAATCTTATTTTTGAAATATGTTAATAAATAATCTAAGTGGGAGGAGGGGGTTGAAGTGTTTTCTTCTTTTTTTCACTTATGTTGATGGATAGCCACAAAGCATAATCATTTTATATACCAAAAAAAAAAAAAATCAAATCCAAACTCCAAAACCTAAAAAAGCCCCCCCAAAACCAAATACCCTCTTGTAAATATACTTTTAAAATGATGAGTAAGCTACTGTACCACCCGCCCCATTTGGTTATGTACATCATGTTAGTCACTTCGCAGTAGCCATTCCATGAAATCCTCATGGGTAGTGCAACCAGTTAAAAAGTGTATAAAACATTATACATATAAAAACTCTCACATCCTTTGGATGTTTGCAGTTCATCATAACTTTGTGGTTACCGTTCCGCAACATAAATTAAAAAGAAATTACACACATACACGCTCACTCACTCACACAGACCCACGTACAGAAACCCCTTCACCCAGGCATACACCATCCAGAGAGTGTAGTGCATGGGACTGAATTCCATGAGGCACGAAGGGAGTGGTCCCATCCTCAGGGCAGTCCATCATCTTCAAGGCTTAATGCCACTCGCTGGGGAGACAGAGCAAAGAGATCACCATTAGACCCACAGGAACTGAGTACCCACAAGGTAGCAAACATTCCATTACTTTACAGGCATTAGCTCACATCATCTTCATACTACCCCAAGAGACAGGTTTGTCTTACTTATTTTACAGATGAGGACACGGAGACTCAATAAGCTTTTTTTTTTTTTTTTTTTTTTTTTTTTTTGACTCAATGAGCTTTAACAGCATTTGTCCTGGATCACATAGCAAGTGGGTGAACTTAAATTTGAACCCAGGTCTGTGTGAATGCAGAGCTGTAGCTTTCTTCATCACTCCCTTCTGCCTTGATGTAAAGCAGTGCTTAGAGATCTCAACTTTCTGAGTCCTTTTCCTTATAGGATTTTAGGTTTGTTCAACATCAGTGGGTCAGCTCTGGCAAATGTTTCACCCAGGCCATTAGCTGCTTGCCTCTAGCTTGTGAATCACAATTAGGAAGGCAATCTGCCCCATTTTTCCTAGCTGATTATACAGGAACAGAAGGCAATACAGGTCAATTAAATTTAATTTGTCTTTCCCTCAACCCTACTTTCTAGTTATTAGATGCTAGACTTCCTCTGACTGTTAGTGGACGGAGCCCATTAACCCCTGAGCTGGTCTATTCCATTGGGACAGTGGATTTGACTTCTTTCTTACACCCACATGAAATCTGTTTAAGTATTCTGAAGTTCCCTGACCCTCGTAGACTCAGTGAGTTCTATACAGACAACCTGTGAAATCTGCAGACAGTGTCTGTGTTCCCTTCCTTTCCTTCTGAGTATTTTCTCCTCCAGTCTACACATCTGGCTTTCCCTAGCTGGGTATGATGTAACCCTGTATCCCACTCTTCCATTTCCTGGATACATTCCTTTGGGCAGACCCCAGTGTATCAATATCTTTCTTGTAGCTAAGTGAATTTGGGCTCACCACTTCACCTCTCTGAGCCTTGGCTTTACCATCTGTCAGATGGGAGTAGTAACAGGTCCTACCACATAGAGTTGTTGAGAAACCAAATGAGATGATCTCTATAGAGTACTTAATACAGTAACACACATGGGGGCCAGAGTATTCTAGATCAACCTGATAGCATAATAAAAAAGAATCAGACTAACATTTCCCATCTGTGGAATTGTGCCTACAGGCAATAAAAAGTGACCCTACTGCCTTTCAAGTCATCTTTGGGTTACTGGTGGTTTTGCATGAATGCCACAGCCTTGCTCTACTAGCATAGGCACTTGAGACTCTCTTCTTCCAGTCCAGTTACCCTCCCGCTCTCTCCAAGACAGATCTCTAGGCCAAAGGCAGGTCTCGGAAGTGATGCTGGCACTACCTGACAACAGGTTGCTGAGGACACCAGTTCTTGGAGCTCCCAGGCTATTCACCCCATGATGTAAGTGGAAAGAGCACAGACTTTTGTGTACAAACACACTAGAGTTTTTATCCTGCTTCTGCCACTTCTTAGCTGTGACCCCAGGCAAATCATTCAAAGTCTCCAGTCTCAGTTTCCTCATCTGCAAAATGGGGCTAATCACATCAACTTTATAAAGCTGCTGTGAAGACCACACGAGGAAATGTATGTAAAACACCAAGTAGTGTCTGACACACAGGAGGTTCTCAGTAAATGTTGATTTCCTCCCTCTCCTGCTCTATTTTCCTGCAGCTGGCAGGAGCTGATTCCTCGGGCCTCAGATACATCAGAAATCGCTCCTCCAGAGTGGTAGTTTGCTCCCTGGGACACAATGCCACTTCACACGTACAGAGTGCTTTATAACTCACAAAGCTCTCGCACGTGTGCTGTCTCACCAGAACACTATGAATTTAGGAGGCAGATAGAATGGGGGTTAACATTCCCATTTTACAAATAGAAGTGAGCAGAGAGAAGTGACTAAGACCACAGCTACGGAGCAGTGAAAAAACCGGGAGCCACCTCCTCAGGCTAAGCTCAGCGCTTCTTCCACTGTGCCCCCACCTAGTCTAACACTTGGTCAAGCACCTGTTTGCGTGATCGGCCGAGGCTGAAGTCTCAAGGCCATCTGCCAGCCCTCCTCACTCGCTTGACGTCATTTCCCATGTCTCCCCTTCATGAATAACGTGCTTCAGCACCAATGCAGTCTACTCTGCCCCATACGCGATCATTTCTTCCATGCGCCATTTGCTCAGTCTACAACGAACTCATCTTTCCTCTTTGCCCCAACACCCAGCTTACAGTTTGCAGCCTTCCAGGACCAGAAAGCCTTCTAGGATTGGCTGCACTTGCCTAGGCTCAAGCCCTCACTCGCCAGCCCCTCAGACTCAAAGTGGCACTGCCCTACCTTGCACTTGACGACAGGCAGCTCGGAAAGAGGGTTCTTCGGGAGTTGGTGCGGCTGTGACCTTGGGTCCCCCGGCAAGACAAAAAGCTCCTTGAGGGCAGGGGCTGGGTCTTCCAGTTCTCTGGTCTCCCCAAGACAGGGCTCTGCCCACAGTGGGTGATCAAAGCTGCTGATTGCCTGACAGGGGGATGGACTGGATGACCTATGAGGTCACACTCAGCCCCCTGACTCTGCTACACCACCATGACATCTGCTCCAGACACTTTGCGGTCCTTGCTCCCCCAAGAAGCCAAGTCCTACTGTACCCCTCAACCTTTGCACAGGCTTCTTTCTGGAATATGCCCTTTTCCTCCTTCTCTTGCTGAAAAACTATTAACCTTTCAAGGATTACAGTTCATTTGTCACCACCTCTGTGAGGCATTCTCTGCCTGATTTCCCAGACAGAATTAACAAAACTCCCTCCCTTGTAGATGCTCCCATAGCATTTGTTCGGCAAATATGTACTGGGAGCCAGCAATGCTGTGCGAGGCACTAGGGAGACAGATTAATTGAACAATCCTGCCCTCAAGGAGCTGACGGTCTCGTGGGGAGACCAATGAGCAAAAAGACAAGTGGACTACATTGTGGCAGGAGCTGTGATGGAGACAGGCTGTGGAAGAACAAAGGAACCAGGGAAAGCTTCCCGGAAGAGAGACTCCTGAGCTCCACCAGGGCACTACGCACACAGCTATACATAGTAAGTGACTCCCTCTCACCCCCACCAGCTTCTTGGAAGCAAGTACACTCCTTCCTTCCTTGTGAACATGCATATCTGGTGCTGTGCTTGGCTTGCTGCCAGCACACAGGGTTTGCTGAAACCTAAATATTTGAATTATGTGGCCACAGTTTGCATGGCCACAGTGATTCTTCCAGGCCAAAGATTCTGAAAACTTACTCAGCAGAAAGAAAGACCTTTGGCTTCCTTAGCCTAGGAAGAGCCCCTAGCTACAAGGTGGTCCTAACACACTTTTACCCCAACCACCGGCCCCAGCATCCCTGTGTCCCGAGGGCCTAGAATAGTGCCTGGCACATGGTAGGTTCTTAATAAATGTTGGAAGGCAGGAAGGGAGGAAGGGAGGAAGAGAGGGAGAAAGAAAAGGAGGGAACAAAAGAGGAAGGAAGAGAGGGAGGGAGGGAGGGAGGGACAGAGGGAGGAGGAAGGCAAACTTCCAGCAAGGGGTACTTAAGGGGTACTTACTGCAGGATAGACATGGCCAATCTGCGCAGTCCTCCCTATGTGGAGCTCATCTTCATCCTCTTCTTCCGTTGTTTTCCTGTACACTGGGTTGTCAAAATTCATGCTTTTGGTGTTCTTCCGCTTCCAGTTTCTCCAAATCAGGTAGCCGCTCATGCACAGCAGGGCTATTACCGCTAGCAAAAGGGACACACACACTGAGCTTCCAGGAGGCTCCAGCCCATTGCTCAAATGTTGGTGCATTTCTTGCCACCTCTCTAACTTCCCTTGTTCTTCAGGCTGTTCTCCCCGTTATTCTTCTGCTGCTTGGAAGCCCTTCTCCTATCTCTTCCTCTATCACCTACTCATCTTTGAGGATCCAGCTCAAATGTGAAGTCTCCTCAACTTCTCCAGCAACAAAGAGTCAGCTGCCCCTCCTGAGTGTCCCCAGTGCATGGTACTGCACTGCATATACGGGTACCCCGGCCTGGACCGAGCTCTTTGTGGGCAGGGACTGTGTCTTCCTCATCTCTCTGCCTAGCTCAGCAACATGTACTGAGGGAATGAGTGAATTTCTTCACCACACCTTTGTCCTAATGCAGCTGCTTCCTTGGAATGGAGGGTAGATGGGGGTGTGGGGGCGTTTCTTTCCAAAGCTAGGGCTCTGCAAAAAGAGGAGCATCTCTAGAAGGAGACACAGGCTCTGAGTTGGAATAGACAAATGTATTAATGAGCAAAGGAGGAAGTTCTCAAACACAGCTGGGCAAAGATGGGGCAAAGCAGCTTCATGAGATAATAGGCAATCATCATGAGCATTCAAGTGGAGGCTGGTGACAGCTATCCAGGCTGCTAGAGAGGGAGTTTTTACTTTGGTAAGATTGTAATGGTCGATACCCTTTAAAGATAGGAATAAGGCAAGGATACCTGTTAGCACTGCTGCAATTTATTGTTTCAGAGATCTAGCTCTGCAGTAAGATTAGAAAAAGAACTGAAGAGGACACATAGGGGAAAGCAAGAAACCAAAGTGTTATTATCAGTTTTGTATGTTTAGAAAAATCTTGGAAAAGCAGATAAAAAACTTAGAAATCACTTTAGTTCATCAAAAATTAACATAAAAAGTCAATAGCTTTCTTACTAATCGCAATAACCAATTAGAAAATGGAATGGAATAAGAACACATTTGTAGTAGCGCAACAAAAACTACAAAATATCTGGAATAACCTAATAAGAAATACACAAGTCCTATATGATCTATACAATTTTACAGAAGGACATAAAAGAAGGCTCAAATAAGTTGCGAGATGTGTCTTGTTACTGGATGCAAAGCTTCTATATTGTAAAAACATGAATTCTCTCCATATCAACTTATATATCCAAAACGTAAGATTTCATCATGATTTTTATAGAATTAAGAGGATTCTAAAGTTCAGCTAGAAGAGAAGTTGAAAAAAAAATAGCTAAGTTGTTCTCCCAGTATTCTATTAAAAAATAGTGTGAAGTTCTTCTAGCAAATAGGAACAGATAGATAATTGGTGATGAATGAACAGCCCAGAAGCAGATCAAAGTGTGGGTAGGCATGGAGTTTATAATAAAGATGATTCACATCAGAGGGATGGATGATTTAATAATGGTCTTGGAAAAACAAGACAAACAGGTCTGTAGGAAAAAAAATAGTTAAATCTCTACCTCACAGCATACTCTAAAATAAATTCCAAATGGATTACTGTCTAAATATAAAATAATATGGGGCACCGGACCGGCTCAACTGGTTGAGTGTCTGCCTTCAGCTCAGGTCATGGTCTTGGGATCCTGGGATTGAGCCCCACACTGGGCTCTCTGCTCAGCAGGGAGCCTGCCTCTCCCTCTCCTTCTGCATCACCCCCCAGCTGGCTTTCTCTGTCTCTCTCTCAAATAAATAAATAAAATATTTAAATTAAATAAATAAATAAAGTTTAATAGAAAAATATGCAGGGATATATTTTAATAATTTACAGTGAGGCAGACCTTCCTAAGTAAAACACAAAACCCAGAGATTCTAACACAAAAAAATGAACATATCTGACACTTGTAATTTTTAAATTCATGCATAGCAAAAGATACCACATACATATTTAAAAATCAAGTGGGAGTATGGGAGAGAATATCTGTAATGTATATTACAAAGTTTTAATGTTTGTTATGCACAAGTATTTCTACAAATAAGAATAAGATCAAAAGCCAATAGAAAAACAAGACAAGACGGTGAATAAGCAATTCATTAAGGATGAAATATAAATGGCCATTAAGCTTGTGAAAAGATACTCTACCTCGTAAGGAAATGCCAGGAAAAGAATACTATTCTTTCACCCCTCAGATGAGCAGAAATTAAAAATATTAATTATATCAGAGTGGGTTATATCAGGGAAACTGCACATACCAGCCATTCTGTAGAGGAGAGGATGGCAGGAAAGAGCTTGACTTATCTTTCACTAAACAATGTTCAAAGTATTTCCCACTCTCTCTACTCAAAATCAGATCAGCCCAGAATGGTCTAGCCATCATCTTGACTGTCAAAGCCTTTCACGGCCAATTCAAAGGGCACCTTCTGTACAAGTACCATTCCCTCTCTTCTGCAGGGCATCACGCTTCTATTGCAGCACATGGTAATACGCATTAACACCTCTCTCGGATCACTTACTATGACCAAGTCTGATTAAAGACTGAAAGCTCTTAAAGTCTTTCATCTTTTTCTTCCCTGGATCCCTGGCATTTGGCACAGTTTGCATAGCGCAAAACTTCTGAAAACATTCCTTCACTTGCTCACCACCATACTGGGGATTTCTGGGATAAATGGGCAAAGTCCTCATCCTTGAGAGGCTCATGGGCAAGGAAGGGAGATTAACCTATGAATGGGCGCCATTCGAAGACTCCACCAAGAGATGAGATGAGACTGGTGCAAGAGACGGGACATTCAGAGTACTATGTAGACAGTGGGGTGGGAGAGAGTAAATCAGCCTCCAGGGTTTTCTGTGGGGTTTAAGCAAATTTTATATTTTGGCCACAGTGAACTTCTCGTTATACACACACACACACACACACACACACCGTGGTATTTCCCATTCCTGGCCTTTGCTTCCTGCTGTTTTCACTGCTTGGGTTGCTCTGGATTCTTCTTCACTTGGCTGCCTCAGTGTGAGTAATTTCCTATCATTTCTACTAGTAAACCTTCCCTGCCCTCTTCCTCTCTCTTCTGATGCCAAGTTATGTACTTCCTCAGCACTTCCTCTGGACCACATATGGCTTGACTTTAGATTTCCCATGTCGTGATCAGATTGTCTGTTACACGTATCTCTCCGGCAAGACTCAACGTTCGGAGGACAGGAACCGTGTCTCATTCATTTTTAATCACCTTCTCTCCACTTATCACAGAATCTGGTACATCACAGCACCTTGATAAATGTTTGTTGAAAACCAAACAGAACGAAAGCAAGGCAGCAGGATTTGCTAAAGGGATGGCAAGCAGCTCTCCTAATTAACTCGACAAATATTCTATTTGTCCTACCAGACACTGCCAGGAGCTGGGGAGAGTAGCGAGCAAGAGAGGCACCAGGCCTGTGCCCGTGGAGCCTATAGTTTGCCATCAGGTGGGTGGCATGCAGAGTGTGAAGGCCAGGGAATAGGGATGCCCTGGGACGGCTGCCTGGGGCCAGGTCCCAAAGGGTCTTACATGCCAAGCTAAGAAACCAAAATGCAGTACTGGGGAATGGGCAGGAAGGCTGCCAGGGCAAAAAAATCTCTGAGCTAGTTTCCTCGATGGGACAGGTCAGGGTGCTCATTGTCCTGTCCTAGTGCTTCTCCCCAGGGCTTGAGTGCACTTTCTCTCTTCTCCCCAGTGACTTGGGGCCACACTCACCCATGGGCACAATGATCCCAATGACAGCAGCAGTAACTGTTGAGCCCATCTTGCCACCTTCGTTCCCATCTGCAAAACACAAATGTGCAGAATGATGCTCCATCACGGTGAGCCCAAGTCCTTGCTGGCCTCAAGCTGAAAAAACTCCCCAACTGCTTCTTGTCCCCATTCCAGAGAGATGATCCTGGCTCATGCCTAACAATTCAGTCTTCCCAGATCCTATCAAAACTGCCCTGAGGTGAGCAGGACAGATGTCATCTTCATTTCACACATAGGGAAGCAGAGTCTTCCTGGGTTCTGGGGACTCACAGAGAAGCAGCAGAGCTAAGACCCAAAGCTGGGATTTGTGCCCCATGTCCCTCACCCTTCTCATGGGACCACAGTGCTAGGAAGCTGCGGGATGTGCTTGGCCAAGTGAACACTGTGGTCTCCATGCTGCTGACAGATCGAGGCAAATGCCTTTTCCAGCCAGGAGCTAGTGCCTGTCTCTATTGTTTGGATAGTCCATCTGTCCACCTGGATTCTCAGCTTATTTTCAACAAATAATTAAAATGGGATGCAATATAATGTAGTGGAATCAACAGCACAGGCTCCTGGGGTCAGACACCCTAGGTTCAAATCCCTACTCTCCACCTCACTACTTGCATGGGCAAGTTACCCACCTCCTGGGGACACTGCAAAGGTCAAGTGAGACAATTCACATAGAATGCTTACTTAGCCCAGTGCCTGGCACAGCCTTGCCTGGCTCAAAGGGGGTTGTTTCAAGGCCTAAGTAAAGTATACAAAAGCACATTCTACACTGGAAAGTGCTCAGCAAATGTACCATATTTTCAAAGTGTGTTGCACCATCCTTCCCAGTCTTACAACCATCTTTACGATAACATCTGTATAGCACTTTTTAGTTTAAAAAGCTGTTTTCCTGGATGCTCACGACAGCCCCCTGAGGCATGAAGAGGAACTGCCAGTGACATTCACTCCAGGAGGGCAGGTGATTGCTGTGGCAATGGCCCGGATACCGTCCTCACGGCATACCTGTTTCTCTGCATTACTCTCGGGCAACCTAAGTGGTAGGGGGAGCAAAGGGGGACACTGTGGCAGGGCCGCACCCCATTGCTCACGAGCACGCACTGGACAGCGAGAGTCAGGCCCAGAGCAGCAGGGAACCAGCGGGGAGACTCCATGCTCGGAGGCTCTGCCCCAGATGAGAGGACCCAGAGCTCATCCACGTGCCACCTGCCTCTCCAGACTTCGAGGCAAGTGCTCAGCTCTGGAAAGCCAGCTTCTGCAGGCAAGATAGGCCCGATGAGAAAAGTGCTGCCAAGCTGCTTGGTTTCTGGGCCACATGTGGGAAAAAATTTAAAAGGTGGTTTATCTTCTTAGGGGAAGTCCCCTTGGCAGGTGACTCAATTAAAAAGGTATCTGCTGGCTAATGAGACAGAACATTCCTAGCAGTGACAATTACTGCTCCTGATGATTTAATAAGTGCTGAGCTTAATTATTTTCATGCCGGGGTTTGGAAAGCGGGCCTAGCAGACCACAGTGATGGATATTACTATCTGGGAACCTGCAGAGGGGGCTAAGAACCGACACCAGAGCTTCTGAGGTCCACAGATTAGAGGGACACCCTGCGACACACCCATCAGCACTGCGTGAACCCCGGCACAGGCCCAGCAGCTGTGTATGTGAGCACTTCTGTTTACACTCCTCCTCAGTCTCTCCAGGCAATCTTGTGAAGCAGGTGGGAGAAGGGTAATTACCATTCCCTCTTGTAGGTGAAGAAACTGAGGCTCAGAGATGGGAAGTAGCTTCCCACAAGACCCTCTACAGGTTAGGGGCACCCGAGACTCCTGAATTATAGAAGGGCACCTCTACCTGCTTCTTCAGGGATTCTGCTCTGGTATGATCTCTTCTTCCACAAATCCACCCACCCCAGCCCCATCCTGGCTTCCCAAAGGCCCCCTCCCATGCCTTGGAAGAATGTGGAACTCAGTTCCTTACAGTGCTGGGAGTGGTTGCTGGTCCCAGGGCTTGGGGTAGATGGCTTGATGCTGGGAGTCCTGGGGACACTAACTGAGCTCGGGACCACAGCTGCCAGGCTTGGCGTCTCTGTGCTGTGGTTCTGGTAGGTGAGGCTGTGGACGGTGGTCCCAGGGGCTCTCGTGGTGTCGGCTAGTGTCCTCGCTGTGGTAGGAGCTAACGTCGTGGTTGAGGTAGATTGAGGTGCTGGAGAGGAAATGCCACAGAGGTCACTCGGACAGAGTATTCTATCGCTTTATGCCTAACTTATTGCCTCTACGAATTATACTTATAAACTCCTCCTCATGGCTCAGCTCAAATGCCACTTTTGGGAAGGCTTCCCTAAACCTCCTGAATAGGCTCCGACTTTTCCTTTAGCTGAATCCCAAGCACTTTGTGTTTATACTACACAGTGACTTGATTAAGACAAGTCATTAAAACAAGGCTATAGAATCAGGTGTGGGCAAGACCACTGTAAAGACCGGGAGAAGGGGAAATCAGATAAATCTAGAAGGATTTTACATGCCTATTGTTACACACTGCTAGATTTAAATTCTCACTCCACTTTAAGCGACTGAACCTGGAAATCACAACAATCTCAAACAAAAGGTCTTGACTTTTGATCAAGACTAGACAATGAATATAAACTTATACGGTTGAAGTATGAACTATTAGTCCCAATCATATCACAAAAAGGCTTCTGTGTACTGTGTTAAAGTGTACTTGAGGAATAGGTAAGCTCGAGGTCACCTGCACAGAAACAATAACCAAAGCCATAGGGATCAAGGGTTCTTAATTTTAGGTCTTCAAGGGCTCCAGAAACACCCTGAAACTGAATTTAAAATGTTGTATGTATACATGTGTTTCTCTTGGAAGTGAGAAGAGAAAGCCTGGGAAGGGCTGGAGACACCAGCATTCCAGGAAGGTAAAGAAGGCAATAAGCATCCAGAACAGACAGATAAAAACCGGGAGCCTATGTCACCCCAGAAGCCAAGAGAGTAGATTTTAGCAGGAAGGGGGCCAGACCCCTGGTAGGTCTGCATACCTCGGTAGCACCTCTTCATGTCTGGGCCCAGCCACATCGTGTCAGGACAGGCACACGTGTACTTGGGAGACAGGCTGGAGATCTGAGGAGCAGGAAGGCACAGGTACTCACAGCCTCCATTGGGCTGGGCACTTAGCTCACAGGCATCTGCAGCTAATGGCAGAGAGAGAGAGAGAGAGTTGGAGCAAAGATGAGACACCAAGTTGTCCTTCTCCCAAGGAGGGAGGCTCTTCTCACTCTGCTGGCTCAGACGGCTTCCTCCACCACTGTTACTGGTACCTGATGTTTTACCTCTCCCCACCACTTTCTTTCTTTCTTTCTTTTTAATATTTTATTTATTTATTCATGAAAGACACACAGAGAGAGAGAGAGAGAGAGAGAGGCAGAGACACAGGCAGAGGGAGAAGCAGGCTCCATGCAGGGAGCCCAATGCGGGACTCAATCCCCAGTCTCTAGGATCAGGCCCTGGGCTGAAGGCAGGCGCTAAACCGCTGAGCCACCCAGGGATTCCCCCCACCCCCCACCACTTTCATTCAATCTGACGGCAGCTCTGAGAGGCGGCTGTATGCCCCAGAATCTCAGACAAAACACCCCTAGGCTCAAAAACCACAGATTGATCAGAGTTATAACTCCGTAAATTTTACAGATGGAATTTACCCTGAGGTCTGCTGGGCTCCAAAGTCTATGTTTCCCCCTATGCCACATGCCACATCTCTTTCTTATTTAAATTTCTATATCTAGAATCAGGCACCAAGCTCATCTCCTTGCTCCCCTGTGCTTTCCCACCGGCACCCTGGCCACAGCTGAGTGACAGGTAGACTCAGCACTAGATCCTGGCGCACCCCAGTAGCAGGATTCCCAGCTTCTGGTCCCAACCCACGAGCTGGACTGCTACAAGGCCCCGGGGTACATTTGCTGATACTGCTGCAAAATGAGCACACATAATAAATGAGAGGCGACGTGCTCCCTCGGGGCAGAAGGAGCTCTTGGGATCAGACAGACCTGAGCCTGGGTTTTAGCTCTGTCTGTTTACCTCCCTGAGCCAACTTTTCTTTACTTTCTCAAGGAGAAAACTAATAACCGCTCTTTGTAGGCACAAAGAGGAGTCTATATGGCTTCTATCTCCAGCCTTATTTCACCAAGAGCTGAAGGAAATGAGATAAAACGTGTGACAGCAAAGCACTGTACCAACGAGAGGGGGCTGCAGCTAGATCCCTCGGGTGCTGGGACATCGCGTCACACCAACGTGTGCATAGCCTGACTAGTGCAGGGAGAGGACGTGGGCAGGGGACCTGGGGCCACGGAAGGCTCACCTTTGGGCTGCTTCAGCTCATGGAAGATGACAATGTCATGTGGGTTATTGAGGTTCTCAGCTAAGACGGAGATTTCCAGGCCGTTGAGCCGATTTGCACTGAAAATAGCCTCATTCTCCAGGTCTGTCCAGAACACCTTGTCCTGTGGGGTACAGAGGCAGAGGATGGGAGGCCTAGAGCCCACACCCATGACCTCAATCTGAGGGCTCAGCCCCAAACCATAGTCAGAGGAACTGCCCCAACATCTCCCCTGATCTCCCCTCATCCACAGATTCACAGGAAGGGGGGCTCTCAGCCTCGAATCTGTGGCACAGACCCCGGTTTCCTTCTGTCACAGATGGTTATCTGTGGATTCTGTGCTTTGGCCTGAAGCCTGCTCATTAACCCTGAGCTAAGCCTGCTTCCCCGAGTCCAGCAGAAACCCAGGGTTGGATCTCGCCAGTTGTTACCATTACTAGGCCTGGGACCGAGACTGGAAGGGAGGTATGAACCACAGAGGACTATTCTCTGTTGGGTCCCCCTACAGCCTCTGGGTATACACATGTCTGCATCTAGTCCATACAGGCCCACAGGTACATCCGTGGGCAAACTCACAACTACAGGTTTAATCATGCAGCTTCGTGCACAGGTCTGGACACACACCCATGTGTTCATACACACACAGAAAAGCATACTTGTACTGAAATGACACTTAACCAAGTACTGGTATACATATTTACATATTCACAAGCACCAGCACATATAGAAATGCACACTTTATGTATACACATGCACACATACTTTACACGTACATGCCACGTATATGCACAAGCACACACACGTGTCTGAACACACCTGTCTGTCGAAGCAGGGGCTGCACTTGGAGGTGGGGCTTTGCCCACAATTTCAGAGCAGTGCTGAGTGTGTCACTCCAAGCTAATATTGCCAATGCCCACCACAGACCACTGTCCCCTTGCTTTCCCTCCCCTTGGGGGCAGAGTGAGTACAGGGGAAGAGATAGATATGTTAGACCTTGGTTGGTTCTGGCTTCCTCCTTCCCCAAAGAGAAAGGTTGTCAGGGTCAGAACACAGGCACGGGAGGGTCTGGCCTCTCCTCCCTCTGAGGAGCTCTGTGAGGACCGGACCGAGCTGATGTCCAATTCACTTCTACGACCTCATGCTCCAGCCACGGTTAGTGGGAGTATGCGGAACTGAATAGCGTCTCTCAGGCTACTTTCAACAGGAGATTCTAAGGAAATATATGTTCCTTCTTCCCTCCCTCCCTTTATTGGATTCCTCCTGTACAGGGGGTACAGTGCCAGGTGCTAAAGGTACAGAGAGGAACACACGCAGTCCAGCAACTTACCTGTGAGAAGTGCTCTGAAAGGGGTCTTGGGAAGGAAGCACAAGACAACAGGCTGCAAAGCCTCAGTTTGCAGACATACAAGTCACCTGGCTTCCCTGTCCCTTTGTCTCCATTTGGACAAATCTCAGAGAGCCACCCTCTTTGAATGAGCCTTTCCTAGGCTTTGGCTTCCTGATTGGGTAGTGTCCCCCCTCCTGGGGCTCACCTCAAACACAGCTATCCCAAAAGGGTGGCTCAGGAAGTCAGGGGAGGAAATTAGCATCTTCCTGTTGCCTCCACTGAGGTCGATGCTGGAGAGCTGGTGAAGCTTGGAGTCTACCCAGTACAAGCGCTGGTTCAGCAAATCTTAGGGAGGAACACAGGAACAGGGCATCAGGTCTTGAGTTCAGGACCTCAACCAGGATCTCTGCTCCCCTGTGTCCACTTCCCTACCCACATATCCAGGCCAGGCCTCACAAAGAGGCCAGCCTGGGCAACCATCCACAAATACAGGCACCGGCACTGTAAGGGGATCTAAAACAGGAGCCATGGAGCTCCAGATGATAGTCAGGACCAGGTCGCAGGACAGGCCCCCAACCTAGGGAAGGCAGGGCTCACCCAGGGTGATTCCATTGGGCCATTCAATGTTGTCTGATACCAGTGTTTGCCGGTCCACACCGTTGAGCCCAGACTTCTCGATCTTGGCTTGATACCCCCAGTCAGACCAATACATGAACCTAATAAAAGAAGAACTCAATTGGGCTTTTTGTCCGCACCCAGGGTGTGGGTGGTCTGGGTCACAGGGCTCAATGACCCATTGAATGTTGAAGATTATACTCAGTGGGGACTGGGAGGGCCTCTGAAATCCATTGGAACCATCAAATCTAAGAGTTAGCAGGTGCGTTAACTTCCCCTCATCTGAAAGCCTGGGGAAGCCGGGACCCCGAGAGTCCCCCCAGCCTCAGCTGAACAGCCTCTGAGCCCCTCTCTCCCACTCTGGCAGCTTTAATCAGAGCCCTAGAGGCCAGAGCAGGAAAGGCCCCCATCAACCCTCTTTTACTCTCCTGGTCTACAAAGGAGAAAGTGGCCAGCTTACCCAGGGTCATGCAGCGAGAACTCAGCCCAGGGTTTCTCTCTCGTCTTTCTTAAATATTTATTGAGTACCTACTATGTGCCAGGCACTGAGCTAAAAGGTTTCACCTCATGTACTGAGAATGTAGCATCCCTGGTCCGTTAATCCCATTCCCTATAGAGCAGGCAAATGAACTCTCAGAAACCGAAATAAGTTGTCACTCTCTAGTGTTTAAACTTCATGGTGGCTTCTCCTATTGCCCTTAAAATAAAATTACAAATCCTTCCCATGGCTGACAAAGCTCTGCCTGCCCAGGCCTCTGGCAGCCCCTTTGGGGCTGCCACCACTCTACCCTTCCAAACCCCACGCGTGCCCCAGGGGGCTCCAGGGCACCAAGCCTTTGTCAGACAGAGCTTTGTCTTCACAGAGCCTCAGGTCACCACCCATCCCGGGGCAACCTCCCAGTGTGAACGTCTCTGCAGTACAGGATCCTACTCTGTAAGTAAGTGTGCCTGTTACTGGCCCTTGCCTTCCTAGCACTCATACAATCAGTTATTTATATGTGCTTTTGGAGAGTTTGGTGTATTTTACCGTCTATTTTCCCCACTAGTCTAAGCTCCACCAGGGGCAGGCTCATCTGTCTTGTTCCCCATTGTATACCTGGCAGGTAGCTCATGTGAGACACAGAAAGAGATGCTGATTTAATATTAATTGGACAATGTATGTTCTCATTCGAGCCTTATAACAGCCCCAGGACAGTGTAATTATTAGCCCCATTTTATAGATGAGTAAATTGTGGCTCAAGGAGTTGACTTCCCTCAGATCTCACTGTTACTACGTAGTGAAGCAGCCAGCCTTCAAATTTAAATACAAAGTCAAGCTGAGGGGGATGCCTGGGTGGCTCAGCGGTTGGGCGCCTGCCTTCGGCCCAGGGCAAGATCCTGGGATCCAGGATTAAGTCCTGCATTAAGGAGAAGCAGGCTCTCTCCTTCTGCCTGTGTCTCTGCCTCTCTGTCTCTCTCATGAATAAATAAATCTTTAAAATAAGAAAAAAAAAACCCAAAGTCAAGCCGAATGGTGGGCTTAACTCTCCCCAAAACTGCCTCTGCTGAAACCTAGTGTCAAGCCAAGGCTGACTTGGAGCTGGGGAGCTGAGTAGTTATGCTGGCTACCCTCTGTTAGCCACTTTGGAGCCACTCTCGACCCATTCTGCTCTGCACACCAAAACACTGACCCACATGTGAGCCACATCAACGGGCTTGGCTCCCTGGCCTTCTGGCTTCCAGCTGCATTCAACAAAATGTTTGAGCAGAAGGGAGAGGCTAAGGTCAGGATGTTTGTTCCAGGCTCCTCTCTACAAAGCTGCCTCTGGCTGGCTGCTACTCTGAAGGTGACCACCTTTCCTTCCTGACCCGGGTATGCCTACACTGTTAGGGACAGAGCATTAGACCTCACCCACTCCTCTGTAACTAGTCCCTTCGTCAGACCCTCCTCAAATGACCTTTTTTTTTTTAAGATTTTATTTATTTATTCATAGAGACAGAGAGAGAGAGAGGCAGAGGGAGAAGCAGGCATCATACAGAGATGCCTGACGTGGGACTCGATCCAGGGTCCCCAAGGATCACGCCCTGGACTGCAGGCAGCGCTAAACCACTGCGCCACCGGGGCTGCCCTCCTCAAATGATCTTAACTTGGGTGTGCGGTGGGTTTCCCGCTGGGACTAGGACTTCAGATGGGCTAGGTATAACCATGTGTGGGGGGACACAGGGAGCAGGGCGGAAGTGGGGGTTAAGTGAGCCGACTCAGCACCATTGGGGGCCTGGCCCTGGGCTGGGTACACCTAGGCATGATCATTAAAGCACAGCTGTCACAGTCACCACCCAAGGCCTCACACATTCAGGGGCCACCCTGCCCCCAGCAGCCCTCACTGGAAGAAGAGGGGTTTCCTATCCCTATTTCACAACTAAAGAAACAATAACAGGAAGAAGCTGGTGATCCTGACACACTTAATATGACTTCCTGGGACATCCCTGCTGAGGAAGGGAGGGAGGAGGCCTGCTCTGTTCAGAGTCCCTACCCCCAAAATGGAGGTGTGGCCAGAGCAGGGCAGCCTGGATGGTGAGAGGCCCAGAGACTGTGGGCACAGGGGTGGGGAGCCTGCAGCACAGCAGACCTAGTGATCTTGGTCCTCAGGTATTACTGGTGTCCTGCAGGGCAGGGGGTAACATGCTTGATGGGACTCCAGAGGCCAATGGAGACCGTCAAAGTTAGGCAGATTTGGGAATATAAGGGAAAAAAATAATCCTAAACATTCTCTATGGGCAGAACTGCATTGAAACGAAACGGCCCCTATAGGAAGTAATGAGCTCCGTGTCTCTGGGAGTGTGGGAGCAGCCACCAGATGCCCACCTGCAGCAGACGGCGGCCCGAGGAAAGGTTTCCTGCCCCAGGTGCTTCTACTAGGAATCTCTAGAGCCCGACTCTGCTCTGAGATGCACTGATCCTATGACATGATGAATGAGCAGCAGAGTCCAGGAGAACCCTGGTGACTATACCCAAAGAAGGGTTAACAATCTGGGGGGGCCCACATGGTCTGTCTTGGGCTGCCTCAGTGGCCCGGGACCTTCCGAAGTCCTCAGATAGCTCTGATGACAGACACCTGGGGCCTGAGTGCCTACAGTGAGAATCTGAAGTTTGGGTCAGACACTCACCCTCTCAGGGGGTCGACCGCGATGGCCCGGGGCTCACTGAGGTCACGGCTGAAGAGAGTGCATCGGCGAGCGCCATCCATCGTGGCCACGGAGATGGTCTTGTTGCCGGAGTCCGTCCAGTAGATGTGCTTATGGACCCAGTCCACCGCCAGGCCCTCTGGAGAGTGCAGCTGCTCATCCACGAGGACCTCCTGCTCTGCTGGATCGCTGGCCTTGTCCATGTAGGCGCTAAGAGCAACCAAAGCTGGCCATGGGTCCATCTGGAGCTGCCTGGGAACCCTTTCCCCCTCTCTCTCCTCTCTAGGATATGGCCGTGGATTCTGGAGGAACTTGGCTAGTTTCTATCCCACACATTCCCTGGGCCACCCGGGGTTGGCCTGAATCAGCCACGGCCTCTAGCCTGGAGGAGCCCATTTTAGTGGGGACAGGAATTACTAGCCAGGTAATCAGAGCACAATGTGGTTACAGAAAGCATCAGATACTACAGCAGCCGAGAAGGGGAAACCCCATTATCCTGGAAGGCTGGAGAAGGCTCCGTAGTGAGTCCTGAAAGACTGGTCATGAGGAGCACAAGGGACAGAAAGCAGAAGGGACAGCACATGCAAGTGCCCAGAGGTATATATTCTGGAATCCTGAGGTACTGGGCAGGGGCAAGTGCAGGCAGGGGCCGCACCCTGGCAGGCTCTGCAGGACGTGCTAAGCAGCCAGATTTTATTCTGGAGGGAGTAACCGGACAGGTAAGAGGACATGGTCGGACAGGCATGTGGGATCATGGACCCTGATACGCTAGAGGGGAGGGGATGAAGACAGGGAGATGGGCCAGGCGCCATGACAGCATCCGGGTGAGAGATGAAGGGAGTCTGTGCCAGCAAGAACGGAAGAAGGGGCTGAGCTGCTTCTAGCTGCTGAGCACTAGCTGCTTCTACGAGTGAGTGTAAACTGAGTATGTCTGTGCGTTCAGGGTGTGCTATGCGTCTAGTTGTCAGTGAGTACCACCCTATAGATCTGCCTCCATCCCTCCATCCCTCCCTCCCTCCCTCCCTCCCTCCATCCCTCCTTCCATCCCATTGTTCTTTCAACAGTCTACCCTGTGCTTGGTCATTGGCAGTCCTGCCAGGTGGATCTCAGGACACAGAAAGGACATAACATCAAAACAGGTGCCTGGACATGCAGGGAGGCAGGCTTGTGGCATTTGAGAAAAACCTACGAGAGGACCTCCTCATGTGTGTGAGGGGCCTGTGGAGAGCCAAAGTCCACCAACTATGGCATCAGACAAAGTAAGGGCTGGACTGGAGGTAGTGCCATCCAGAAAGAGTTCCCAGACACCCCAGATTGGGTAAGAGGCCCCCTCTGTCCTTTACCCTCAGGATTAGCATAATGAACATCACTCTGTCAGGAGTGCAATCCTCCAGGCAGGACCACATCCAAGTCATCTTGGACTGGGTCATCCTGAGTCATCCCCAGGATCCCATACACAGGTATGTGAGCTGCTCTAGAAGTCCTTTCTGGCCGGTGGAACATTTCCTGTCCTGCACTGCCCACTGGGTCACCAGGGGCCAGTCAGAGCCCAGGTGTCAGAGCCCAAGCTGCTCTCCCAACAGGGCTCTCAGCCGAGGCCAGCCCAGGGGCAGGAGGAGTTCTGGCAGTTCCATCCACTGTGATCCCGCGTCCTTTCCCAAGTCCCCGTCTGTCCTGGGGGACCCTGGAGGCAGAGAGGGGACAGAGGCCACCCTTCCTCTTCTCCTCTCAGGCCCCTCCCCTGCCCAGGCCTGGCTGCAGGATACCTGCCCCTGCTCACCTATAGATCTTGCGGTAGGAGAGGTCACACCAGTAGATGCGATTGGTGGCAACTTCAACATCCAGCGCCACAACGTTCTTGAGCATGGGGATGAGGCGCGAGTAGTCTCGCTTCACCAGGTCTATCCTCCGCACTTCATGCCGGTTGGTGAAGATCAGGGAGGGGCTTTTGCCAGCTGCCATGCAGGATGGTTGAGAGAAAGGGTCAGTGCAAAAGGCGGGGCTCTACCCCTGGCTAGCTTGGGTGAGGATGCCTCGTTTCCCTATAATATAGGAGTGATAATTCCTAACTCACAGCTTAAAGGAGCAGATGAAAAATGGGTATAAAAAGTAAGGTACAAAGTACCACGCATAACAGAAGGATTTTTATTCTTTTTATTAGACACAAACACCCCCCACATCCTTTATGACTCCCCGTTTCCTCTTTAGGCTTACACTGAAGGCCTTCTGTGGTGTGACCCCGAGCTCCTGGTCTGGCCTCGTCACTCACCCCTAACACACCTTGACTCCAGCCACCAGACCACCTATTATGACCCAGCCGCAGCAGAGCTTGGCTGCCTCACGCCTCTGCTCAAGGAGTCCCCTCGCCCTAGAATGCAATGCTCCCTAACGCCCCTGCTTAGGGTCCCACTGCGACAGTTCAAGAAGGAGAAACAGGAGCATTAAGTGTTTTAGAAAGGGCCTGAGGCTACAGTGTAAGGACAAACATCAGAACTAGGGTGATTTAAAAGAGGAGACTCAGTCTCAGACTCTTCTCCCTGAAGCCGGAGTCTGTAGTCTATGCGGAATGTGTCTGGGGAAACGGCAAGGGATGAAGCTGCAGAGGCTGGCAGGGGCCAGATCGGGAAGGGTCCTGTGAGCTGGGTGTAGAGTTTGCCCTTGACTCTGAAACAGCAGCAGGGACGGGACAGTGGAGACAATACACAGCTGCCCACGCACACACAAAACCCACTTTTAGGAAGATCACTAGTGACCCTGACATTCCTGGCTACTCAATACAAGGGTCACTATCCCAGAGGCTGATGAGAGACTAGCACTTAACTCCGGCTGCCACTCCCACAGCCCGTTTTTAGATTACCGGGCCACTCTCAAGTACCGACACCTGTACCTGGTGCTGCCTGGGCCTTCTCCCTCTGTGTTGCACCTGGTCCCTGTCACTATGCATCTGTGCCAGGCTAATGAGTTCCCTGGGGGCCAGGAAGGACCAGCGCAGAGCCCTGTGGGCCTGGGCCTGTGACCTGTGTGTTGTGATGAGGAGGACGTGGTACCAGCAGAGAGTCCAGAAAAACAGAGCTCTGGGTACAGAAGGGGAAAGAAGGAAAGCCGACCTCAAAGACCTGCCATTCTTGTCACCCCCAAACGAGAGCAGTGGCACCAACCTTCAGAAGGCAGGAGCTGGTTTACGGGGTATCTTGGGGAGACCTCCACTGAGAGCCGTCTGTGACAGGAACCCAGCATGTGGATGACTGGGGTTTTTGTGTGACTGCACTTTGGAAGCTCATCTGCAGGGGCTTGGATTACATGGCAGGTGTGTGCTGTCTCCACTGCATGTATATAATCCGTGTTGTGGGTTACATGCATCCCACACAGGGAGGGCTGGGAGGGGAGAACAAGCCTCATGTGACACACGATGTGCTCATGTCCATGTCGCCTCTTGTGCAGTTGGGGCAGCACGGTTTTGAGTTTGCAGAGTGCGCGTCCATTACCGTGGCTGCTGTCCTGGTATAGTCTGCACACCGGGCATTGTATTCGGACATCTGAACTCCAGACTCATATGTCCAACTGCCTCCTCACGACTTCCACTCGGGTGGTGGTCTAGACAGCTTTCTCAGACTTACCATGCCCAAATCAACCTACTATTCCCCCAAACCTGCTCCTCTCACCATCTTTCCAGCTCCATAAATAGCAATCCTGTTTTCCCAAAAACCTTGCAGTAATCTTTGGCTCTTTTTTTTTCTCTCTCTCTCACATCCTTGCATTCAATGGATATGTGAATCCTGTGGCTTCAAAAGAAGTCCTGACGTTCAAAGTTATGTCGAGTCTGTCTGCTTCTCACGATTTGCACTGCGACACCCTGGTCCAAGCCACCCTCACTCCTTCTGGGTTATAGCAAAAACTTCTTACATGGTTTCCTGCTTCCTACCCTGACCCCTCAGAGTCTCCTCCCAGCACAGCAGCCAGAAGGAGCCTATGGAAATGTAAGGCACACCATGTCCCTCCTCCACTCAAAACCTTCCAAGGCTCCCCACTGACTGGGAGTGAAATGGAGAGTCAGCGCTTAGGATAGTCCAGAAGGCCTCTGTGATGTGCCCGAAGTCACCTCTCTGACTTCATCTCCTATGCTCCTCGCTCTAGCTAGGCCATTATCTGAACTCACCACACATGCTCCTGCCTCAGGGCCTTTGCACTTTCTGCTCCTTTGGCCTGAAATGTGGTTCCTGCAGATAAACGCATGGCTCCTTCCTTTACCTCCTTCATGTCTTGACTCAAACATTACCTTCTCAGGAAGGTGAGGCTTCCCTGACCACTCTAAAACTGTAGCCCTGTCTGCCCTCCTGCAATGCCCTCTCCCCTTCCCCACTTTCTACTCCTCCTAAGCCATTATCACCATCTGCCAGGCTCTGTTTTTTTGTGTTTTTGTTTTTGTTTTTTTAAGATTTTATTATTTAGGGACTCCTGGGTGGCTCAGCAGTTAAACGTCTGCCTTCAACTCGGGGCGTGATCCTGGGGTCCCAGGATGGAGTCCCACATCAGGCTCCTTGCATGAAGCCTGCTTCTTCCTCTGCCTATATCTCTGCCTCTCTGTGTCTCCCATGAATAAAATAAAATCTTTTAAAAAATAAATACAAATAAAAAAACTTTAAAAAGACTTTATTATTTATTTGAGATAGTAAGAGAGAGCATGAGAGTATGAGCTGGGGGGCAGAGGGAGAAGCAGACATCCCCCTGAGCGGGGAGCCTGACATGGGGCTCAATCCCAGGACCCTGGGATCATGACCTGAGTCGAAGGCAGACGCTTCACTGACTGAGCCACCGGGGTACCCTGTATTTTATTTATCAAATTTCTTGTCTGTCCTCCAGCAGGATATGAGTCGCACAAGGGCACACGGGGACCTGTGTCTGCTTTGCTTACTGCTAAATCCCCAGCGCCTAGGACAGTGTCAGGTGTTCAGCATAAAGAATGGAATAGAGTGTATTCAGGTGGCTGAACTGGTCAATGTGCAGGTCTGCGCATGTCATGCTCTCTATGGGGATGACCTGTTCCATGTGCTGTCTGCATGGTCCAGTTTTTGTCCGTACAATGTGTGCGGTGCAGGTGCACCCTCTATGCTATCCTGACTGGCTCTATGTAGGGTCCATGCAGGTGTCAGTGTGTGATGTGTTGTGTGCATGATGTACACTTACAGTCCAAGCATGTGTGCAACCTGCCTTGTGTGTGTATGCATGTGCATGCACAGGTGTGCCCATCTGCTCCTCACAGACGTGGCGACATGTTGCTTTCTGTACCCCTTCGGAGCTGCCCCGTTCCCCCCACCTCGGGGCGCCCATACCAACAGCCTTGCAGTTCTTGGTCAGCGTATCCATCTCATAGCCAGGGTGGCACTCGCACTTAAAGTAGCCCTTGTAGTTGACACAGATCTGGCTGCAGGCATCGGGGTCCTCACACTCGTCAATGTCTGTGAGGAGGAGCACAGGTCAGAACTGGCAGGGGGCTCGGCCTCTGCTTGGGGGTGGGCAGGGGCAGGAGAGGGGAGGGTCTCACCGCCACAGGTCTTCTGGTCCAAGAGCTGGTAGCCTGCTGGACACGTGCACTCAAAGCCGATCTTGAGGTCCGTACATATGTGGGAACAGCCCCCATTGTTGTGCAGACACTCATTCAGTCCTGGGGAGGGACACAGGCTCCTGAGGGTCCCAGAGCCCAGGCTAGGGTGGGGGCAGGACAGGGGCAGGGCTGGGAGCTGAGGTAGAGACTCGGGATGACAGGACCCCCGCAGAGCCCAGATGCTCTCCATCCACACTGAGCTGCAGCCTCATTAACCAGGCGACTGGTCAAGAGGAGGCTCAGAGAGGGGCAGGTCCTTGCTCAAGGCCAGACACAGAGGCAGGGACAGAGTGGGACTCAGGCCCTATGTCTCCCAGGCCAGGACTCTGTCTCCTGGGAGGCTCGAGGCAGTGAGGGCCACCTGAGGCCTTTCCTTCACAAGCACTCGCCTCACAGCTCCTCCTTCCTTGTGACCTCATGGTGCGTGGACCACACCTAACCCTCAGGATGCTTTAAGAACCCCTTCTGAAATGCCCTTGCTTAAACATCTCCAGCCTCAAGGAGCCTCCTTCCCCCTAAGGCAGCTGGCCCCATCTGCAATAGCTCTTTATGAAGCTCTTCCTCATTGGACTGGCCTTCCTGAAGCTTCTGCTCCCACTCCAGCTCTGCCAGGTAGGGTTGGCCAGAGTCTGATGGCTCCCTCAGAAGCTCCTTAAAGGGCTGATTTCTGGTGCCCTGCCATTCAAGTGTCTTCCTCTGGACACATCCCATCTGTCCACATCCCTCCCTGGACAGGGCCCAGAACTTGTCTGCCGCCAGCCAGTCTGAACAACAAAGGCTGTCCCCACTGAGCTT
This sequence comes from Canis lupus baileyi, assembly GCF_048164855.1. NCBI lineage: Eukaryota > Metazoa > Chordata > Mammalia > Carnivora > Canidae > Canis > Canis lupus. The sequence goes on from NC_132840.1 coordinate 33,321,063, forward strand.
GTGGTTATGTAGGACTCCAAGCTTTATCTACACAGAGCTGCTGCTTGACCACTTCTCTCCTACCATGAAATATGATGTACTGTTATTTCCACCTTCTCCCCTCTCAGCACCTGTCCCTCTTCCTATACTTAGTCACAGGCCTGGTCCCGGGAATACCAACTGCCCCAAGGGCTGAAGGGATGCCAGGAGCTCATCTGCTCTCCCCATCCTCCACTCCCTCGTCCCCTCTGGCAGAGTCCTAAGGGAGGTCAGAGAGGCCAGGACCGAGGCTCACCATGTTCTCACAGCATCTTCTGAACTTTGGAATCACAGGTTAACTCTGCAAGCCAAGAGAAGGTGCCATGCCACCCTTCTACCCACCAGGTTCATGCAATCACCACTCCAGCCAAGCCAAGCAGAGCTGAGAGGAGCCAGCCATGGCCATGCACACAGCTGGTCTGAGCTGCCCACCCAAGGCCATGCACAGCTGTGGGTGCCCCACCTTCAGCCTAAGCCATGCTTAGGGATTATTCCCCATTACCCCTGGGCCTCCTCCTGTTTGCCTGGGATGTTGGTGGAACTGAAAGAACAAGATCACAGCAATCCCATGACTGGAAGGTTTGGGGTGACTGAGATGGGCCCAGCCCTGGGAAGGCCCAGCCACTTGGGGGGCGCTGAGCCAGGACAATTTTGAGGTGGTCTCTGCGGGGCACCACTGCAACACCAGGAATCTTCCATCACTCCACGCCTTCCCTGACCCGTATTATTCCCTCAGGGCTGTCCATCCATCTGCTCACTGCTCAGTCACTATCTCATTCATGCACCCACTCACTGCCCCCCTCCCCCCGCAGGCAGCAGCAATTCAACAGCTGTATGTACCAAGCACTTGACAGACTAGCACGTGTAGGATGGCTCTGAAAAGGGAAAAGGGTTCAGATTTCTCTGAAAGAAGAAAAGCACAGAGTCCTCTAGGGCTGAGGTGCATTGGAGCAAAAGAATGAGCAGTGGGTCTGGACCTTGTTGACCTTGCTCTGGAAGGCCACGGCCGCCAAGGCAGAGAGGCTGAAGGGGATTCCCTGGGCCTTCCCGGTTCTATCTAGCCTGGAAGCGATTCCATTGGATGCCTGCAGGGGATGGAGGGGTGGTGGTCCAGAGGCACCAGGGAAGGAAGGGGAAGGGTCACTTTCCCCAGCACATGCACATATTTGCATGCTCACACACGCCAGTTTACGTGCAGAGGCACCAACAGGCCCATGGGCTCCATAGACACATTCATACAGACACGGGGACACACAGAGACACGAGATGTGGTTCCCTTGCCTTACTAAGAAGAGCCATGGACACAGAGACTGGCCTCTCACCAGCACAGAGACACAAATACATGCATACCTACTTCTCTCAGGTGTGTCATGCAAAAGACCAGAAAGAAGAGATTTAGTAGGTTGGCAGTCCCTGGCTAACTCCAAATCAGGGTGGGGTGGGCAGCCAGACTCAGGTGCTCCCACTTCCTTATCCTCTTTTGTCTAGGCTCCTTCTTCTGGGGCTTTTCTTGGCAGGGCCTCTGCAGGAGCAGTAGGGCCCAAGAGGAGCGCCTATCCTGCAAATTCAGGTGGAGGGTGGGTGACCTTCACCCAACTACTCTTCCTTCCAAAATCAATTTTTAAATCTCCCCCAGGGGTGGCAACATGCTGCTCCTGGGGAGTTCTAGACAATGAGGATCCCTGGAGGGCCCAGGAGGGGAGGTGCTGAGTGAAAACGGGTCTGCCAGGAAGGTAGGGCTTGATCTAGGCTCTTTGCTCCCAGGAATTCTCTGTCCAAACCCCTGAGCTCAGAAATGAACCTTCCTGGAGCCCACACTGGGTTTCCGGCATGTTCTATCAGATGCCCACTTCACCTATAGCCCAGACTCTCCTGTTCTTTTTAGCCTGGAACCCACCCTGACAGCTCTAGCCATTAGGACAGCTCCCTCATTCCACCCCTTACTCATGCCCAGCCTGTAAGTCTTGTCTCCCAGAAAGTCCAAGCTCCTTGGGGCTCAGGATAGTGCCACCTCCTGTTGCTGGGTCTGCCTTACTCTCACTCAGGCCTGGCCTGAGGTGGGCGGCCTTGGATGCACCGCAGTTGGCTACCTCCTGCTGTCCCATCTCTCCCCCTTTGCCAGGATTCCTACAGGGCCTGGAAGGCCTCAGAGGCAGGGCACTGGCTAGGTCGGCAGGGTAGAATCACTGAGGAAGAAAGTTTCAGAGTGAGCACACACTCAGAGGTCTGAATGAGGAAGGAGGGAGGAGAGGCCAAGTCTGTGAGAGGAAGCATAATTGAGCACCTGGGTTGGAAAGGAGAGGCAGTTCGATTTGGAGAGATACAGAAAGAGGCCCCAAAGGCAGAGAGTCCCACCTGAGGCCAAAGGACAGCGCAAGAGTCCAGAGAGAGGGTCAGAGCAGACTGTGTGCAGAGGGGCAAGGCATGGGCCTGGGCCCGGATGCCAGGGGGTGCGGTGGGTGGGGGGGTTAGTCCAGCAGCCAGAAGTGGACAGGTACTGTACCACACTCTTTCAGAGGCTCATCCGACCAGTCCCGGCAGTCTCTTTGAGCATCACACACTTTCCCGCCGTCCACGCACTCGCCACTCTTACACTGAAATCTGCGGGGACCCTCACATGTTGACTCTGTCGGGCCGGACAAGAGAGTGGACAGGACCTATGAGACCTTGGGCAGGAGGGCTGGTCTAGGTCCATGGGAGGCGAGCAGAGTTCCAGCCCCAGCCCCAGTCCTACTGGTCTCTAGAGGGCCCAGGACAGATGGTTGAACACAGGGCTGGTGGGAGCTCAGCTCTCAGAAGTGCAGGACCCCAGGGATAATCAGGATGCCCAAGCATCATCTAGCTGGGTAAGGCCGGGGCGGGGTGGGGGTGTGTGCCTATCTGGCAGTGCTGGGCCCGGAGACAGAAAAGCAGGAGCCCTACAGAGATCCTGGGGGCTGCACTGACCATCTGAGGTGGACCTGTGCCCTGGAGGCCCTGCACAGGGGAGGTCACCTCACTGCTCAACCCTTCATCCATTACCCCAGATGACCCCTGATCAGGACCCTGGCTCCTGCAGGCGGGGAGTGATAACCAAACAGTCATCTGAGAATTAAGGGGGCTCCGTGGGGACTGAACCTCCACTCCTGGGAAGGAAGCCACTTGGAGGCCCGGATGTGGACAAATGATGGAGGCTAGACATCCTACAGTGACTTTTCATGTACCCCTAGTCCTCTCAGCTTTTGCAAAGTCCTTTAAAATCCTGTTCTGGGGCCAATAGGACCCCAGGAAGTAAATCTAGGTAATTTAGGGGCAAGTGATGCTCTGGGGGAAGACACATCTCAGGGACCGAGCGGAAACCTCTCTGAACTCTGCTCTCTCTGGAGCCCAGAGAGCTCAGGGCTCTTCTTCAGGGAGAGTGTCACTCCTGTGGCCCAACCCCACATACCCTGTAGACAGCCAGCTTCGTCACTCCCATCTGGACAGTCCTGTTCCTGGTTACAGCGTTTGAGTGTTGGGACACAAGTCCCATCCCCACACTGGAACTCATCCCCACGACACGTCCCCAGAGCTGCCAAGAGAGGGCAAAGAGAGTGGGTCAGGCCCAAGGTGGTGTTAGGACCTCTCTCCTCCCCCAGCCCCCAACGCCCAGACCATATCCACCCTCAGCAAGAACAGAACCAGTGGCTGAGCTTGGGAGTCCTCAAAGGACACCTGGCCAAGGCACTTTCAGTGTAGAAATGGGGAGACTGAAGCTCAGAGAGGGCGAAGGCCTCACCCAGGATCACATAGCACTCTGGCTGGCAGAGCCAGGACTAAAACTCAGGTCCCGTTTTCCCATCCACCACCTCTCCCCAGAGCCACCTGTCCCCAGTGGACCCGTGGCCCTCTTTTGAGTGTTGGTGCTCATTACTTAACGACTTCATCCCTTCAGCAAATCCTTCCTGAGCACCTACTGCATGCCGGGCACTATGTGGGACGTCGGGAACCCAGAGACTACTGGGGGGCTCCCCACCTTCTTGGAGCTCAAGGTACTACTGGAAGGGGAGCTGAGGAACAAACAGACGACATCACAGCAGAGCTGTGCTGAAGGAGATGGTGGTTCAGGGGAGGCGGGGAGTACCGGGTGGGGAAGCCCAGCTGGGAGGGTTGAGGCCCAGCAGGTGGAGGGGGGCAGCTCCTGAGTGTACCAAGGTCCCGGGCACTGCAGCCAGGAGGCAAATGCTCCAAAGGGCAGGGCCGGAGAAGACCCTCGGCCTCTGCGGTCAGACCCGAGCTGCTCCAAGCAAGGACTCCACCTGCCTCAAGCCCGGGCGCCGTAACCCGGGTAACCAGGGCCTGCAGTGAGGGGGCAGGCGCGCCCGTGGAAGGGAGCGGGGGCTTACGGCAGTCGGCCTCGTCCGACTTGTCCTTGCAGTCGCGGTCGCCGTCGCAGCGCCAGCCCAGGTGCACACACTCGCCGCTGCGGCAGGCGAACTGGGCGGCAGCGGCGCAGGCGGCGGGCGCGGCGGTGGCCCCGGGGCACAGGTCGGCCGCCTCGTCCGAGCGGTCCTCGCAGTCGAACTGGCGGTCGCAGACCCAGCGCTCGGGGATGCAGGTGCCGCCGCCGCCGCCGCAGCGGAACTCGCGGGGCCCGCAGGCCGGGTCGGCGCAGCCACGCTCGTCGCTGCCGTCGCCACAGTCGTCGTCGCCGTCGCACACGAACACGGCGGCCAGGCAGGAGCGGTTGCTGCACTGGAACTCGTGCGGGGCGCACACTGCGCGGGACAGAGAGCCGGTCGGCCCCGCTGCGGGCGGGCGGGGACACGACGACACCCTGACGCTTGCCCACGGGCCACAGGTGGGGGCCTGACTGGGGGACCGGAGGGCACTGGGGCTTCTGATCCCAGCAGGGGCCTCGCAGGGGACCTTGGGCAACACCCTGCCCTCCCTGACCTCGCGGCCTCCTCGCGGGGATGATTCCCCTCGGGCAACAGCACGGAGGTGGGGCTGGGAGCACCTGGGCGGCAGGCCCGGCCGGTCTTGAAAGGCCAGGTGATGTTCCTGGACACGACACCCAACGTGACGCTGACCCTTCCCCAAGGAATCAGGTCTGGAGCTGTCTCCTGATGGCAGGGCTGAGGCCTCTTCCCACAGCTATGTGCCCGCAGCATCCGGGTCAGTCCCCTGGCCTGGCATCCAGGCCGCTGGGCACGGAGCCGCTGCTCTACCCCAACACCTCAGTCAGCCATACTAGACCCTTGGTCCACCTGCTCACCTCGAGGCCTTCGCCCAAGCTGTCCCCTCTGCTGGGCGCTCGCCTCCTGCCCACCGCTGCCTCTGTATTTCAGTGACATGTACTCATCCTTCAGGGGCCCCACGTCCACCTTTTATAACACCCTTTGTACTTTCCTACTTGGGAAGCCTCCCTCCACCCCTGCTCTCCTTCTGTGTGCCCTTCACAGCACGCTCATGTGTCTGGGTCTCATGTCCTTCTGTCTCCCTCACAACTACTGCGTGGGGATGGGCTGAGACTGACCCAGCTTGTCCTGAGAGCCTGGCACAGAGCTCCCTGCAGGGGGCAGCTGTGCAGTGGGTGGATGGGTGTGGGCAGTAACTAAGGGATGTGCAGTAGTCAAGGGCACGGGTCACTGGCCCTGCCTGGGGCCCTGGGCTTCCTCTGTCTAGTGAACTGCTCACTTTAGAGGCTGGGAGGGCTTTGGAGACCACCAGCCCAACTGCTAGTTTACAGATGGGGAAACTGAGGCCCAGAAGGAGCAACTTGCCCAGGGTCACACAGAACCAGAACTCAGGTTTGGGGCTCTTCTCTCCTACTCTGACCCCTCTCAGTTCCCTTGTTTTCTCTTCTTTTCCTGGAATGGAAGCCATTTTCAGAGCAGCGACCTCCTCATCTCCTCCCTGCTTCATTCCTTACACAGAGGCCACGGCTAGGTCTGGGGGCTGTAGCCTTGGGTAACCTGATGGTGGTGGCAGCACCAGATCTCTCCACGTGGGGGCACCAAGAGTCTGCTTCTATTTTCTGATAGAAAAATGTCATTTTTCATTGTTATTGAACATAAAATAGAATGATGTCTTAGGTTTCACAATGTAGGCAGCTCGTCATGTGTGTCTGACAGCTCTATCAAGTTTCTGACAGTTGCGTTTCTCCCCCTTCTGGGATTTTCGGATGTTGGGGCACTGGTGGGAAAACCACATGCTACCTTGTGGTGCCTGCCCCCCAAGATTACACCGATGCCTGGAGAAGCTCCCCTCTTTCCTGCCAGACTCAGCTTGCATGTGTCTGGGGGTGGGTAAAGACTCACTAAGTTCAGAGTTCTGGGAGGAAGTCCTTCCTTATTCTGAGTTCTCCCTAAGGTTTTAAAGTTGACAACGACTTCAAGAGCCATATTCTCACACCTGCCTCCAGAGACCCCACTCCCAGCACTCACAAATGGAAGCAGCTCTGGGGGAGGAGAGAAAGAATAATTTTTGCTCCTCTGCCCAGCTGGTCCAGAGCTGTAGCAGAGCCATCCAGTAGGACCTTCTAGCCACCCTCCCGTCTCCCATAATTAATGAAGAACATGCCTGCCACACAATTTGCCCTAGTTAGAGATACTCCCACCCTGTGCAATCGTGGCTGATGGCCCTTAGAGCTGAGGAAACATCTGATGGTGGTGGGAGGCGGGTGCGGAGTAAGAAGAGAAGAGGATTCATATTGGCCAGTGAAGGCCTGCAAAATTATCACAGCTCAGGAATCAAGCCAGTGCCATCACCACGGACGGCTCTGAAACTGCTGGTCCCAGCCAGCATCTCCTCCCCACACCCAGATGCTTCCTGCTTCAGACACATCAGAACTCCAGACTTGGAATCTAGAGTGCTGTGACTCAGACACCTCCAGAAAGAGATGGCATTTCCCTTGGGCCAGGGAGTATGGATGGGATGTAAATATAGAGGCTGGTGGATAAGTGCCTGGCAAAAGTCCTCATAATACCCCAAACCACCTATATTTCAGTCCAGCCTTGCAGCCTAGTTATCGACAGCCAGTCTGTCTCCCCTATTAATCATGAGCTCCCGGAGGAAGGTGGCACGTAGGATTCACCTCATCATCCCTTCCAGAGCCTGGCTCTGGGCCTGGCACACAGTAGGTGTCCATCCAATTGAAACAAGCATAAGCCCCACTGGCCCAGGACCTGCTGGCCTGCTCCCTGGGCAGGAGATAATCCTGTGTTTGAAGCTCAGTGATGTGGAACTGCCCCAATGACCGCTTCCATCTGTTCCTGCCGAGGCTGCTGGGTCTGTCTTCCCGCCCTGTGACATTCCTGCTGGAGTCTGAGATTTCAGCATCAGGCGTCCTTCACACTTCAGGAGTCTGCCCCTCCCCCACCCCAGCACCACCAGTGCCCTGGCCCAGGCCACCACCATGACTCCCTATGGCCCAACCCTGGCCCCCTGCCCTTGCTCGGAACTCAGTGGAGACGGATGGAATGGATGAATAGATGTCAGATATGGTAAAAAGACTCCTGGGCTCGGCTGTCCAGAGCCAGATCTGAATCTCAGTTCCATCACTCGACATTGGAAGCTATTCCTCGCTTGTCTGAGCCTCAGTTTCCTCACCCATAAAATGGGGATGACAATGGCTGCTTGTGCAGTGGTTGTGAGGATGAAAGCCAGAAATGTCTCTCCAGAGCGCCTGGCCATTACTAGTGTCCTCATGGTTACCCTTTGCTCTCCCCCCACCGAGCCCCTCCAGAAAGCCCCTCCAGAAACGGCTGCTGCTCCCTGAGGCTGCCTCACTTCCCAGCAGACCCTGGGACCTAACCCAACTCACAGGTGGCACAGCCGGCCTCGTCTGCACCGCTCTCACAGTCCTTCTCCCCGTCGCAGCGCCACGAGGCAGGCACACACTTGTGGCTGGCGGGTCCACAGCTCAGCTTCTCTGCAGGACACACCTGCTTGGCTGTAGAGACAGACACACATGCATGGCTTAGCCAAGGGGGACATGGGGCATGGCGCCAACCGGTCCTCCTGCCTGACCCCAGCCACCTGGCCCAAGGCCTTGGGAATCCATCAGGGCCTCCCTGCCCCGGGTCTCAGTTTCTTCATCTGAGAAGCAGCGTCGTCCACCCCAAAGACCCTCTGAGTCCTACATCTGATCCCCCCACTCCCTGCTAATGCCCTCTCGTGGGCCCCTGGGCCCTGGCACTCAGGCCCATCCTGGATCCAGCCACCCGTTTGCCTCACCAGCCCTGCCTCCCACCCTTCAAAACCTCCCCTTGAGCTCCAGCAACACAAAATTGCCCTGCCCTTCATGCTTCTCTGCCATTTCCCTACTGTGTGCTAGGGCTGAAATATGCCCCGACTGGGCCTCGGTTTGGCTTCCAAATCAGCAGCTCCGTGATCTGAACCTGTGGATTAGGAGGGCTCACCAAGGCCAGAGCAGCTCCCTGGGTACGCCACCCCCCTCCCGCCCCCTCCCCTGGTGATGGTGCTGAGCCCGCATCAGAGCAGTGCCGCGCTGCAGGGCCCAGCGGGACCACACAGCTATAATTACTGCAGCAGCAATCAGAGGCTGACTCAATCAGGGGCCTGGAGCCCCAGGGTTGATTCTCAATTTGGAAGAAAGAATGAGAACCCTGATCAGGGCTGGGCACAGCTCTCATCCCGAGCATCCCAGGACGATCCACGTGACAGAGCCAGCTGTGGCAGACGCATTTCAGACCTCTGCGGCCGGCTCCCTGCTACCCTCCATGGTATAAACGCTGTCGTCTCCAGGATGTGCCAGGCACAGAGCTAGGCACTCACTTAATCCTCACAATAGCCCAGCAGGGTGAGGATTATGTCAAGCTCTCCAGCTTGGAGGTCACGGGCAGGGGCTCTGGAACCTGGCTTCCTGGGCATGAATTCGGTCACTCACTGGCCATGTGAGCTTGGCCCACAGTCCTCACCTTGGTGCCAAGACAGTGGGGCTGATACTATTCCCTAGTACGTAGGATTTTTAACATCTGTCAGGCACGTAGAAGAAAGCCCAGCCCAGTGCTCACTGATGATTATCCGCTAGTATTCTCCAAACGGACAGATAAGGACTTGTACATTCACTCAGTGAGTATGTCCTGAGGGCTACTGTGTACCAGAGGGCGGTAAGCACTGGGTTCTAGTCACACAGCTGCTAAGAACTGCGTGACGACTCCAAGTCAGCTGGGGCTGACCCCAGAGGCTTGGCACAGTCTGTTGCACCTGCCGGCATAGGGTCACTCAAACCTCACTCAATTTCGCCCCCTCATCTCAGACCAGTTTCCCCTTCTCTGACTTTCATAGCTGGGATGGTAGGGCAAGAGAGATGGAGAAAAGGGATAGGATGGGGCAGAGGGCAGGTGTTTGAGGCAGGGCCCCCAGACGCTGCTATGCCAAGGGGGAGGAGTACCTTGGACTCCAGAGTTATCCCTAGGAATACATTTCATGAAATATGAGGCAACCCATTGGGAATACAGGATCTATGGGATTCATTTTCTAGAAATTCCCCTTCACAAGTAACTGTGGCATAGAGCCCTAGAGAGCGCTGACCCTCCAAGATCTTTTACAAAGGCTGCCTTGGGGCTGTACTGCAGGGTGTTGAAGGAGGTATGGCAGCTGGGAGGTGGGGCCCTTCCAGAACACCTCTCTATGGCCCCCACACTGCAGGACCCCTGTAAGCACAGGAAGGAGCTGAAGCTGACCAGTGTTTCCCAGAGTCCTGACTGCAGGGTGTGGTGTGAGGAGCTGCTAAAAGTGCAGGTTCCTGGGCCTGGCTCATATCAGACCAAATCCAGACTTTGAGGGCAGAGCCCAGGAACATGCATTTCAGCAAGTCCCCCTGCCCCCTGCCCCAGTGATTCCCATGCACCCCATCTGAGAGTCGTTGGGTTAAAATTCTGCAAGTCTAAAGTATATAGAATATTTTATCTCCTTGAAACTCCCCCCCATAAGGGTGACAGAGGCATTCTGTATGCCTGCAAGCTCCCGAGAGAACAGTGACACAGAGGGACGAGGTGACCATGTATCCTGAGCCAGGCCTCTGGAAACAGAACTTGAGCAGGGAACTGGAAGGAAGCCCTATTTACTGAGCACCCACAGGGCATCAGGCTATGCCATTTCCCACATCGCCCTCCACCTCCCAGGTCAGCAGACCCTGCAGGCTGTAAGTGCCCACTCCAGGGTGCCATTCACAAAGGTCATCCTAGCAGCACCCCCAGAGGAGAGCAGGGCAGCAGTACTTAAGATAGGCACTCCGTTTTAGAGATGAGGAAACAGGCTCAGAGAGAACAAGGAACTGATCCAAAGATGCACAGCAGGTGAGAGGCAGAGTCCTGGTTCCTCTGACTGAACCTGCCCTTTCCATCAAGCCCTGCAGGCTCCTGTGGGTAGAGTAGTCCAAACCTGCCCCAAACTCTACACCTCAAAGCCCAGGTGAGTGAAATGGCCCTTCACCATCTTTCCTCACCTCTTAAGGCCTGGTTCTGCATACCCCAGTGCAGCAGGCAGCCGCTTGAACTTTTAATGAATATTTATATAGTTAATTGCATAACCTTTCAGCAAGGACAATGATTAAACAATCCGTCTGCTTTCTTTCTTTATAATTAATAAGACATTTGCTGTGTCCTTAAATAGACAGCTCTAATTACAGGCTCTGGAGGATTCAGCAATGCCTGACACCAGCCCTCCTACCTTCAAAGTGCCAAGGCACTGTCCTGGAATGCTAGGACACGAGAGGTCACCTGGAGGAGCACCCATTACGGTAACAGGAGACAGTGGCCCAAAGAGGGGAAGGGACCATCTAGGAGACTAGATACCAGGTGTTTCAACCACCTCTCTCTCTGAGAACCTCCCCATCGCTGTTGTTAATACAGCTTCTCCCCAAGGCTAGGAGGCGAACCTCACTTTCTAGGCTCCCGGCTCAGGCCTCCTCACTGCCTAGCCCTGGGAAGCTGGTCTGGGTAAGTGCTGACATGCAGTATCACCTTATGAGGGAGGGGAGTGCTATTACTACCTCCTGTTTACAGATGAGGCAAGCAGAGCCCAGAGAGGGTAAGGTGTTTGCTCAAAGACAGAGCAGAGTTGGACTTCCAGCCCAGGTCTCTTACCTCCAAACACACTGTTTAACCACGGCCCATGAGGAAAGCAGGCCCCGTTGGTGCCCCCAATCCCTCTGGGCTGGAGACAGGGTCACCAGAGGAAGGAAGCTCACCGGGCCTTTACTCAGACAGCATGGCCACCTCATGTCCACATTCAGGACAGCCAGCAAGTCACTTAACCTCTCTGTGCCAAGGCTCCATCTGAAAACGGGGCTACATGCTCTCTTAGAATTGGTTGTTGGCTTAAATGAGGAAACATGAAAATCTAGACACTCAGAGCCTGGAACAAACTCAGAAACCAGTTGCCCCTGTTTCCTCTCATGAAATGCAAATGCAAGGGGCTGGGTGGGCTCTGCTCTCATCCCTGGGGTAGTCATTACCAGAGTCCACAGGGCCTTCCGCAGAGGAAGATGCCCTGAGGAATGCCCTGGCCTGTCAAGTGTCCTCGAGGTCCTGAGAGGCAGGTGTGAAGAGCCCCACCATCTCTAAGATACCAGGCATCCTCCAAAGTCAGCAAGGACCTGGAACTGCATGCCAGAGTGGCTGGAGGCATTATCAAGTCCCAGAGAATCCTGCCCCAGAAATCCAATCCACTGGCATTCTCTAACGTATGAGTTCACAAATTGATGAAAAGAGAAATGTCTGGTGAATAAAAGAATGAAAGTGTATGATGGCTGCTTAGTGAGCAAGCACATCTGCAGCATCCCATCCGGACATGTGAGGCTTAAGGGCAGGCAACCTCCAGATAGGAACTGGGGACTGCCAGCTCCTGGGGTGGGGGGCCAGGGACTCAGGCAGTAGGGCTCCCAGGGTCCAGCTGCTGCCCAGGAAGCACGGCAGGGGGGGTGGGGGCAGTCAGACCTGCCTCCTTCCCACGGGCTCAGGCAAAGGACGCCTAGCTGGTCAGCCTCTAGCCTGCCTCTGGGCCTCTCAGACTGATCGATAATAGGAAGGGGCACTGGGTTCATCTGTAAGGTCCCTCTTCCACTGGAAAGGTTCTAAGACGATGAATAAAATCCCATTTTCAATAAGCAGTACCCAAAGTTGCAACTCACTCACCTTGAATCAACCTCCCCATCCCCACCCCGTACCCCTCCCATCAGACGCCTGAAGGTGGGTCAGAAGCGTCCCCAATCAAGTGAGCTATAATTAGAGCCGAAGTGCCACTTTCATTAGGCAAATGTCCCAGGCTTTCCTACTGTGACTCCTGGCCGTATTTGATAGACACAAATCCCAGAACCAGAGGAAAGAAAGCCTGGAGAAACCCTAGCTAGCTACGGGTGGATGACATAGTAGGGGAGCACGAAAATGGGGACCTGCTCCCAAATTCCTTTCCTTCTCTATCCAAACCCCCTTACTTACTCTAAAATTTTAAACTAGGGGGATCCCTGGGTGGCGCAGCGGTTTGGCGCCTGCCTTTGGCCCAGGGCGCGATCCTGGAGACCCGGGATCGAATCCCACGTCGGGCTCCTGGTGCATGGAGCCTGCTTCTCCCTCTGCCTGTGTCTCTGCCTCTCTCTCTCTCTCTCTGTGACTATCATAAATAAAAAAATAAAATAAAATAAAATAAAATAAAATTTTAAACTAGGGATCCCTGGGTGGCTCAGTGGTTTAGCACCTGCCTTTGGCCCAGGGTGTGACCTTGGGGTCCCAGGATCGAGTCCCATGTCGGGCTCCCGGCGTGGAGCCTGCTTCTCGCTCTGCCTGTGTCTCTGCCTCTCTCTGCTCTCGCTCTCTCTCTCTCTGTGTCTATCATGTTATTCATAAAATAACAAGTTATTCAAAAAATAAAATCTTTAAAAAAATAAAAATAAAATTTTAAACTGGTGTATGGGAGAGAGGGTCTGGAATCAAAACACAGTCTATAAGAGTAACACTGCCATTTACTCCAGCACCAACACTTTGCCGTATCTTTTCCATCTCATCTTCGTAACCCCCATAAGGTATATGTCATCACTCCATTTTACAGATGAGTAAACTGAGGCTCAAGGAGACTGAGCAACCTGCCTGAAGTCTCACAAGACCTAGACCCAGGGATCCCTGGGTGGCGCAGCGGTTTGGCGCCTGCCTTTGGCCCAGGGCGCGATCCTGGAGACCCGGGATCGAATCCCACGTCGGGCTCCCGGTGCATGGAGCCTGCTTCTCCCTCTGCCTATGTCTCTGCCTCTCTCTCTCTCTCTCGCTCTATGTGACTATCATAAAAAAAAAAAAAAAAGACCTAGACCCAACTATATCACACACCAAACCCACTACACTTTACTCCTGTCTATAATCTTTTTTTTTTTTTAATAAAGATTTTATTTATCCATGAGAGACAGATTGAGAGGCAGAGACACAGGCAGAGGGAGAAGCAGGCTCCCTGCAGGGAGCCCGATGTGGGACTTGATCTCAGGACCCCGGGATCACAACCTAAGCCAAAGGCAGGTGCTCACCCGCTGAGCCATCCAGGCGCCCTTGCCTATAATCTTTCTTTGAGTTGCCATTGATAGTCCCTAGGAACCCGGTTAGGCTAAAGAGGTGAACCTGGTAGACTAAGGAGGTTGCTATGGCAACACCAGTTAAATGGGCAGTGGGTTGGCTACCAGGTTCCCATTCGGAAGGGAAACAGTGAGCAAGCCTGCTGCCAGGTCCTGCTGTCCCAAATTCTGCTAACCCCTGAGGTCCTACTCTGGCCCACCTCCTCTGGGCAGCGCCCCCCAACCCACCCACAGGCCTTGCCCACCTCTGATCAATGTAACTGCACAATAGGTGGGATCCTGGGCCTTATGCCTCAGCTGGGAGAGAGGGTCCTAAGAGTCCAGGAATCTTAGATCATGGTCTTTGGGATTCTGAGATGTTAGAAACTAGAGCCCAGAGAGGGACGGGAAGGTGTGCAGGATCTCACAGCAAATTCACTAGGAGAACCCAGAGGAGGGCTGGGCCTCCTGACTCCCAGGGTTCATCCTGGACTCCTGTTCCCACAGGTGCTCTGTCAAACCTGAGAGGCTAATGAGCCCATCTCATCAAAGAAGGCCACAGGGCAGCCACAAACCTGTGTGTCTTGGAAGCAAGGCCCTCGACTTCTCCAGTTATTCAACTGTCAAATTATAGTGCCTTACAGTGGGCACAAGGCAGGCCTGGGAGGCAGGAGAGGTGAGGCTGGAGAGCCCCTGTGCAGCCAGGGGATGGAAAGGCAGCAACTGCTAGGATAGGTGAGAGGGAGAAAGACAGGGAACCATGGGGCACAGAGGAGAGGAATGGCAAGAGAGAGGCTGGGTAGGGGGCAGGTAGAGGGAGAGATGGTCCAAGAGAGCAGGGTGGGCAGGGCCCTGGAGGGGGAGCAGGAATGAGAACAAGGAACATCAACATAAAGAGACAAAGACACAGGAAGAAGGGGAAGCACAGCTCTCAGGCTGGAGGACAGACCCTGGAAGCAGTGTGCTGAGGCTCCCCTCCCTCCCCTGCTGCGCCCACAGTGTCCAGGGTGGCTGCTGGAGCGAGGCCGGCCGGCTACAGTGCCCCCTGCACAGTCCCCTGTGGCCACCACCCCCTCCCACACACACAGTCCTGGCCCCTCCTTAGCCGGGCAGCCAAGGGCAAGTGGCCAAACACATCCTAGCCTCAGTTTCCTTCTCTCTAAACAGGGATCCAAGCTTGCCCTGAGGATAAGAGTCCCCATGGGCATGGCCAGGCTTCATGCCTTCTGTGGCTCAGAACAAAGCTCAGGACCAGCCCCAGGACAGGCTGGCTGCCGGGGGTAAGAAAAAGCACAGGGTCGATGGCCTAGCGGGGGGGGTTGGCGGGGGCAGGCAGCTGTGTGAGACCCAGGGTCGCTCCTGCTCTCCCTTTCTCTTTCTCTCTCTCTCTCACGGAGAGACTGGTAGTAGATCTGTTGCTAGGAGACGAAGAAACCCAGTTATCACCAGCCACAGCCCTGGATGGGCAGCAGGCCTCAATGTCCCCGCCTCTGCCTCTGGGGTAAATGTGACCCCTAACAAGCATGGGGACTGGGACTCAGAGGTCCTCCCTGGCCCAATCATCCTCCACGTGCTCCTCGCCAACCTTTTGTCTCTGTCTTACTCTGCTGAGGCTCTGCCTGGGACTGCTGGGGACTTCCCCGCCCCCTCCTCATCTCCTTTTTAATTTAACAAATGTCACAGAATGACCTGCCGGGTGTAAGTTTGCTTTGAGGATTAGGGCCTGGAAAAGAAATCAAGGCGAGACAAAGGCCTGAGCGTGGGAGGCAGGCCTGGGGCTCCGGCTCTGGCCCTCAGCTTACCCCGGCTGCCTCTACTGCCCTCCCGGCCTGCCATGGACGCCAGGGTGCCTGGGCTCAGCTGGCTCAGAGGATAGAGCCAGGGCCTCAAAGTCCTGGCTGGATGGTCTTGGGCATGACACTCAACCTCTCTGAGTCTCAAAAATTCAAAATTCAGAAAGTGATGGTCCCCCACCTCATAAGGCTGCTGTGGGAAGAAGATGAATTAGTGCACACGAAGAGCCTAGCACTGTGTCTGGCACACAGTCAACACTTAATAGGCACCTGCTGTTACCAGTACTGTTAGAATTATGATCAGAGTCCTCCAGAAAAATAGTGGGGGAGGCTGCAGGGAGACCCGGAGGATACGCTCTGGCTGCTTCTAGGTCTGGGCGCTCCAGGAGCAGGACCCAAGCTGCAAGACACCAGCAGAAACTAGCACTGGGTACGCCTGGCCATTCACTGGGAGCCCCGGATGGTGCGGCCCGAGGAGGGTCTGGAGCGGTGGCTGACAGGTCACCTCAACTGAGCCTCCCAACCTCCTGACAAGGAGGATCTGATGAGGAAGCTGAGCAGCACTCCCACCCCCACCCTAGGGCCAGGACTCACTGCAGGTGGCCTCAGACTCATCAGAGCCGTCGGGACACTCCTCCTCGCCGTCACACTTCCACCGCTCTGGGATGCAGTGGCCGTTGCCACAGGTGAAGTCACTGTCTGCACAGGTCTTCTTGGCTGTGGGACAAGGAGAAGAGCATGAGGGGCCTAGTGGGCACAGGGTACAGTCCAGTGGCCCTGGGGGGACCAGAACATGTTCCGTCTGAAAGCAGGACCATGTGACCTCCCACCACCCCACAGGCCACAGAGGGCCTCGCTAACCAAGGGAGGACAGGAGAGCAGCTCTGATTTATTCCTCAGGCATCTGCTGCGCATCTGGTAGAGACAGGTGACAGCTGTCCCTGCCTCCAAGCTTAGGACCTCAGGGTCAGCAAGGGCACCTGGATCCATCCTCCAAAGGACTGCTTGTTCTCTTGTCTTATTCCTCACTCCTCCTCCCCTCAATGTCCAATTTCACTGCCACCACCCCCAGGAAGCCTTCCCTGATCACCTATGGCAATGACTTTAGCCCCTTCAGCCAGCTTTCAGCCCCTTCACTGGCCTGTCCTGCTACCCCTACCAGGCTCCTCTGGAAGCACCAGGGAGCTATTGCTAATGAATCCTAAAAGCAAATGATTACTCTGAGACAAGATTAATGAGGTATGTTCTGTTGGGGGTGATGAAAAAAGCATCTACTGGGTGAGACACCCACTCCATCTCCCGCGAGTAAGTGCTCTCGAGGCACTCACAGCCTTGGAGGGAGGCTCTGCACAGGCATCTGAATCCCAGCTCTGCCTCTGTCTGCGTGACCTTGGGGGTGTTACTGAACCACCGAGCCTGTTTTCTTATCTATACAATGGGAAGAAGCAAACAAGGGCTCTGCGGAGGAGCGGCAAGTTACAATGTCTGAAGAATATGGAAAGAGGTCCTGGCACAGAAGATGCAGTCCGCAACAGCTACTCTGTTTTTTGTTTTGGTTTGGTTTTTTGGGTTTTTAAGATTTATTCATCAGAAACACAGAGAGAGAGAGGCAGAGACACAGGCAGAGAGAGAAGCAGGCTCCATGCAGGGACCCTTGATCCCAGGGCCCTGGGATCACGCCCTAAGCCAAAGGCAGATGCTCAACCACTGAGCCACCCAGGTGCCCCTGCTGCTATTCCCGTTTTTATGGATTGAGCCTTAGAAGCAAAGGAAACAGGTGTTTTGTACCTTCACAGGGGCCATTATGTAGAGACTAAATTCTCACAGCTGGTAACAAAAAGTGGGATAATAAGGTAGGGGCCACCAGAGTCTGCCTTTGTCCCTGTCCCTGTATTGGCCTGATATTCCTCCAGGGCAGGGACTCTGTCGGATTCAGAACAGGACCCAAGTCAGGACAGATGTCACTGGGGACACTGACCAAACGGGGGCTTGGCTGCCCAGCCTCTGCTCCCACACTTCTCCCAGGGAAGCTTCTTCCCAGTGGCCAGTCCTGGATGATGTAAACCCTCCCCCAGGCCCTGGGGCTGCCTCTGAGGCCATGTGACTGCTCCCCTGGCCTGAACAGCCTGGATTTGGGGACCGACACTGGGTCTCCTGAATCAGTTATACATCTGCCTTTCAGTGGAATCCTTCAAATACATCTACATTCTAAGATGAGCTTTCTTCACACTTTCTTTAGGAGAGTACCTCTCTGTGCAGAGCTAGAAGAAATGAGAGGAACCTGCATACCTACAGATTTGCGGGGGAGGGGGCTTTAAGGCCCAGAGAAGGAAAGGGGCTGGCCCAGGGAAACACAGCAAAGCAGGGATCACAACCACTTCTCGAGCCTCCCAGCCCAAGCCCCCAAGCAGCCCTCCCTGAGCTCCGCACTGAGGAGCTGGTGCTGGTAACAGGTGCCAATACGGTCTTTTAAAATCACAGCCTACAATCATCTGAAATAAATACGGCTATGAACCACAGCACCCGGTGCATTGTCCCACATGAGGACCAGCGTATCCCTTGAACAAGAAGCTCGGCCTCCGCAGAAAAGAAATGTATATCCTAGTGTCTTCTTTATCCTGTTGTAACATTCTCCAAGTGCAGTCTGTGTGCCCATCTCTGTGCAGATGCTTTACCAGGAAACCTCACGACATAGGGCCACTTAGGTCCCCACTTGACCCCATGGAGACATCTTGGCCCAGAGGCGTTAAGTACATGGCCAAGGTCACACGTGGGTGGGAGCAGGGCCACAGTTTGACTTCACAGTCAGGTCCCTCGCTTCCCCATTGTGGCTCTTCAAACAAAACACTCAGCGGCATCAGGTGTGGAAGACAAGCCTCAAATGAGGGGGGAAATCCTGCAGAAGCTCCGGCTCAGCGTTCAGTGAGCTTGCATCCGTGCTCACTGCATCCCAGGCTCCACACTGAGCACACAGAAGAGAAACCAGCCCAATCTATCCCCCAGGAACTCCGTGTGAGGAAAAACAGGCAGAACCCAAAAAAGCAAGGTGAACTTGAAGAAGAAGGGGACAGAGGGGCTGGCCCGGTCACAGGTCTGGGCCAGCTGACACTATCAAAATCAGTCCCTTTCCTCCCTAGCATTCTGGGAGCCTGGGAGTGAGCTCGGCCCCACCGTGTGCCGAGCCCTGGAGGTGCCAGGCTGGGAGGTCAGGGCAGTCCTGGAGGGCAGCCCAGCAGCCTTGAGGCCGACCAGGTTCAGAAGCAGCAGCCTCAGGGATGGATGTCCCATGTCAGTGTGCAGAGAAGGGATTTGTCCACTGTCAGGACCCGTTTGCACATTTTCCACCCTGGCTCTGGCCTGGCACCTTTCACCCAACACCCCAGGGACTCTGCACATCTATCCTGGTGGTGCTGTGGAGCCCGTCTGACAGAAGAGGAACCTGATGCCGGCAGGCAGCAGAAGTGGGATTTTAATTCCACGTGGCAGCTGCTGAAGCTTGGGCTCTTTCCACGAAGGCCGTCAGCCACCTCCGTGTTATCACATGGCTCAGAGGACCCCATAAAGTATTCCCGTGGAATGTGCCAGAATAGACATGCACCTGTGACCCGTCTCTGCTAATGGACCACTCTGGGGAAACTGAGGCAGCATGGTTGCTCTCAGGTTGTGGACCAGAACTAAATCACCTCAGTACGCCACATCTGAAAGTGTAACCAGATGGAAAGATTTGGAGCAGGGGGTAAGACCGGATCCTGGCACAGCCACCTCCTCTCTGGGTGACCTTGGGCTAGTTCCCTCCCTCTCCGGGCACTCGGAGATCGTGGCTTTCCCAGGCAGCACCTGTACAAGGACAAAAGGCAACAGGGCTGTCCGAGGAGACCCCGGTGAGCATCCCGGTGTTGGGTCGGTCAGCGCAAGGAGCCCGCAGAGGTGTGAGGCTACACAGCCCTGCCACGGCAGGAGGGCTCAGCGGCCTTTCAAGGCCATAGGAGCAGGCCATGCCAGACCCCATTCCTGGCCTTGGCTCCAGCTCCCAGAGGGACTCCCTCGCTGGGCTGGAGGCCGTGGCCCCAGTTTCCAGGGATTTATTTCCTTCCATGCCAGTCTGCCCCTTGGACAATGCCCACCTCTGTGAGCCCCTGTGCCCCACATCCAGGAGCTGTGCATAGTCATCCAGGGTCTGCGACATCATAATCTGCTACCATGGTAACAGATGGGCTGCCACAGAGGATTTGGGATTCCAGAGGGCAGTGGGGAGGAGCCGACCCCAGGGCAGAGTCCGGGGAGAATGGGAAATCCGGGACAAAGGAGGTAGGCGTTGCCACTTGTAACAAGAACACAGGCAGAGCAAAGCATCAGACACGCCGTGGTCAGTCGAACTCCACTCTGCTACACATGGGCTGTGTGACCTTTTGCAAGTTACACAACTTCTCTGAGCCTCACTTTCCTCACCTACATTCAGAAATAATAACCCTGCTTCACCAAACACACAAGGTTGTGGGAAGCGAACGGGCTAAGGATGGTGTTGGGGCTTCATAAACGGAGAAGCTTAAAGGTGCAAGTTTGAGGGAGGCATGTGAAGTCAGCAGCCTCGGCTGCTGTGTGCGTGACTTCAGGCCCATCAGTCATATAGGGCCACCGCCTCAGTTGGGAGATGGAGGTATGACGCCGACTGAATCTTAGATCCCTCAACACCCAGAGTCTATGATCTTGTGAAATTATCATGATTGCTCAGCCCCTCCCAGCTTCCTCCACCTCCAGGCCTCCTTCCAGGGGACAGTACACATCCCTCACACTGCTGTTCCCCACACCCCACTGGCAGCCCCAGGGCACACAGGGGATTTCAAAGCAAAGATGGGTCAGGGCTGCCAGGTGGAGCTGCTTGGTGTGACTCCACTCAGCAATCAGTGCTCTGTCCTGTCAGAGCCACAAGCTCCCACACAGCTCTCCCATTCTGCACGCCAGAGAGCCAGGGACCAGGAAGCTGACCAGCCCAGGAATCAAGGAAGGAATCCTGAAGGAGGGGGCCAAGTCCAAATAAGAGGAGTTAACCACCCGGTGGGAGTGACGAGAGGGACAAGGAGCATTCCAGAAGAGGGACAACAGGGCCTGGGGTGTGGAGGGGCCAGCAGACGGCCATATGGGGTTGGAGAGGAGGCAAGGGGCCTGGGAGCTCCCCTGGGCTGGAGACCAACTGGCCTTGCCTGGCCCCACGCTGCCCCTCAGAGGCCCCTTCCCCTGAACTCACCCAGCCTCCACTAAGGACAGGGGCTGCTGCTTAGTAGCCAACAAATACGCATGTCTCTAAGCTGCCTGGGCTTGGCTGAGGATCTGGTGAGACTGTGAGAGACGATGACTGGCCCCTAGCAGAGGAAGAGAGAGGCAAAGGGTAGGAGAGAGAGAAGGGAGGAGTAGCCATCCACCCAGATGTTTCAGATAAGACTTGCTGTCTTCCTCCTCTGTAGAGCCATGATGCCCACTGGCTTACTGAAGGTCCTGAGAAGGCCTGCAGATATCAGATTGACTTTGTTTCTCCCAGCACTTCCCAAACCTGTTTAGCCAAGGAACCTCCTTTTTTAGATGCCACGTCTATTAATTTCCCAGGAAACAAGTGCATCAATGAAGCACATCTGAGGAAATACTGCTGCAGGGCAAGTCCCTCATCCTGCAGATAAGATGAAGCCCACGGAGGCACAAAGGCCTATGGTCACACAGCTGAAGCCGGTACCTAGTTTTCTGTCTCTGGGCCAGCTCCACCAAACCATGAAAAACAGGAGAAGGTATTCACAGGGCACGTGGCCCAGAGTGAGGCTAAAGGGGATCCCGGTTGTCAGAGCAGGGACCTGTGCAGAGGAGAGCAGGGGCAAGGAGACGGGTATTGGGCCACATGGCACAGGGGGATAGGAGAGTCGTCAGGAATGCAAGCCCTCAGGTTTCTGCAGACAGGCCGTGGGCCCCCGGGGAATATTCTCTGAGGGCAGAGCAAAGACCCATAGCCAAGGTAGAGTCCAGCTTGACATGGCTGTTGAAGAGTAGCTCCCTTCCCCTCCTAGGGCACAGAGGGACCAGTCTGCTCCCACTTCCTCTCCTAAGCCTGGACCTGGCTCTGGCTCCCACAGCCTGGCCCTAAGGCAGCTGGGCCACTTGTACCCGGGTCGGGAGATGAAAGAGCCGCCCCCACCCCTGCCAGTTACCCTACTGCAGAGCTCGCCAGGCCCTGGCATTGCCAAGACAACCGCTGCCAGCAGAATGAAGATCCGGGTGGGGGCAGGGGGCGTGCCAGCCCGCCCCGGCCTACTAACCTGGCAGGCAGATTTAAATGACAGCCCAGGAAGCTACTATTAAACTGTCACCCCAGTCAACGGGACGACAGACCCCAAGTGTTCTCTGGCTGCAGCAACAACACAGCAGGGGTGAGAGGAGGAGGAGACTGTGGTCCAGAGCAACCTGCACCCCCTCCGGGGAGGCCCCTGGCTGCCTGCTCGGTCACCCATGGGCCACAGCCACCCTCCCTGGCTGTGGCAGGTCCTGGCACGGAGCTGCAGCACCGTGCAGGGCCTGAAAACTTGTTTTTTTTTTTTTTTTAAGCAGGGGAACTCTTTTTCCAAGTAAAACCTCGACATATGAAACAGGCAAAAACGGAGCTGCACTACTTACTAGAAATGGGGTGAGGGGAGAACACATTACCCATTTCCTCATCATCCCCTGAACAATTCTGAAACAGGCCCCGGGCGGGGGCATGAAACCCTGGGTTCAAGGCTTATCCCTAGCAGCACCAGGTTCAAGCCCCAACTCCCACCCCCCCAAAGCCCTTCCTGGATTTGTGATGTTCCTACGATTCTTCTGGTCAAGGATTCTCGTGGGTCTAAGTGGTGGGTGGTCTCAGTCTAAGTAGAGCACATGATTCTCAGTCTTGGGGTTATAAGTTCAAGGCCCATGTTGGGTGTGGAGATTACTTAAAAATAAAATCTTAAAAAAAAAAAAAAAGATCCCGTGGCTCTAATCTAACATTTAGAACAGCTTCTGAGGATTTAAGATTCTAACTCTCTAAGGAGCCAAGGTTCTAAGCACGCTGTGATCTGCTCACCTTCAGCCCCATGACGGGCAGTCCCAGCTCAGGACCGTCATTGCATAAGGCACACATGGCCACCAGCTGTGCATGGCCTCCAACTCCATCCTTGCAAGGCACCACATCTCTGAATCTGAGCGTCCCCACATGCTGACAAGCACACTCAAGGCTCTTGGCGGTGCTGGAAAGGCAAATGGTTCCCACCGTGTCCTAACACCCACCAAGTGCGGTGGGCGGGGCTTGGCTCCCAGCTTTGTGCGGCCCAGCAGGCTCTGGGGCCTCCGGCCACCACCATCCATCAGCAGGTGACATCTGAGTGTGCTTTGTCCCCCACCCTCTCATCCCACCTGGGGAGAAAGAGGAAATGAAGCAGCAGCAGGTGCTGGGAATGGGCGGTGGGGGCGGAGGGTTTGAGGCTGTGGCTGGTGAGGGCCGCCCCACAGGGGGACATGAGAAGGGTTGAAGGAGAAGAAGAAGAACAAAGCAGTGGGCCTGGGAGGACCACTCTTTGGTGAGGGCATCTTTGCTTTCTAAATTCGGCAGTTTCCCTCAAAATTTTCCAGGTTTTCTCCTCCTCTTCCAAACTATTCCACTAAGAAGCTACACATTTTATAACCTGTCCAGATGATAAAACAAAACAAAAAGGTGTGGATATGAGGTCTGGAAGGTCAGAGGGGAGACTGGATGGGAGGCTGCCACAGAGAGGTCTTCCTGGGGGAGGTGGCACTTGGGTAGGGCCAGATTCCCCAGCTGGAGGAGGGGCAGCGGAGGGATGGTAGGGTCCGCACGGCATCCCATGGTCGGCTGTGGAGGAGGACACAAATGTTGCTCACAAACTGCCCACACTACGTTGTTCTTAAATGAGGAGATGGGGTCTCCATACTGCCCTCAGCTCGGGGTCCTTCAAGAGATATGCCATCCTCATAGGTGAGGATGCAGAGAGGGCTCAGGACCAGGGGGGGAGGGGGGCTAAGCAAGTCTTCCTGGGGAGACTTGAACTCTAGTCCCGTCTCTCCTGGCCCAGGGCTCTTTCCTGAACGTCCTTAGCCTGGATGTTCACCTGTTTGCACAGCAGTGCTTCACCATCATTCCCATCATTTCCTTCATCCCGCTGTCCCCCTCACATGGGGTCTCACGCCAAGTGGGTGCTCAGAGAATACCTATGGCTCTGACCTCTTCCCATTCTGTGCCTCAGTTTCCCCAGGCGAACAGGTCTTTAAGGACGCCCTTCTGAAATTCCAGGTGTGTGGCTCTATGACAGAGATGTTGCTGTCCCTCCAAAAGGGTCACCTGGGGCTTCCGAAGCCCAGACCCTGCTCTGGGCCCCAGCACATCATAGCTGTTCTCAGACACTGCCGGCCCCCAGTCCCACCGTCACCAAGGGAGGTTCAAGCCCTTGCTGGGGTATGTGGGACTCCCTGTCGCCACGGGGAAGATGAGCGTCTCCGAGGGACTGACGACAAAGGGGTCTAACTGTCACAGTGATTTGTGGACACAGGAGGTATTGAGCCAGCGACAGCTGTAGGGGTGGGGGAAGGTGGGTGTGGGGAGAGGTGAATGGGATCCGCAGGCCTGGCTGGTGCCTACAAAAGTACCAAACATCACAAGAAGGGTGCTGCTTAGATGATAAGGTGGCACACAGCTCAGGCCGCTCCCACCCTGGATCTGGGCCATCCACTTGGCACTGAGATGTTAGAGCCCCAGAAACAGCTAGAGGGAGACTCGTGGTGCCCTCAGAGTAGAGCCTCCAGGGAGGAGGTGCGGCTGGAAAACTGCATGACCTCCAGCCACAGTCCAGCCGGGCTCCCGGCTTCCTGCTGCCCATCTACTCGGTGGAGAGCAGACGGCTGGCCCCAGAGGGGACTCAGCCTCCTCCCACCCAGGGACCTTCTGGTCTAGCCCTAGCCAGGCCACCCGAGCTGGGGTTCATGGCTCCCCCTCCCTCGGGCCAACAGCAGAGACTGCCAAGGTCCCCACCTCCCGGCCCTGCTCTCCTACCACCAGCCCCTGATCAAAGAAGGGGCAGCTCTACCTCTTCCTCTGCAGAAAAGACTCCAGATCCCACTGCAACCAGGCTCTGGCACCCACAGGGTGGGTGACCCCCACCGGACCGCTCAGGTTTCAAGAGCTCCCTGGGCAGACTCTGCAAGCCACGGGAGTCCAAGGACACAGACCGGGCAGGCGCTGCCTGGGGCAACAGCCCGGGTTGGGCCTGCTGGTGGTCAGGGAGCGAACGATGGAGTTATGACCCCGGCCTCTCTGGGAGGGGGGCGGTCCTCCTCCCACCCCACAGGCAGTCAGGGACCGAGCCCCTGTGGTCATGTCGAGGCAGCACCCTCCACCTGCCAGTCAGTGGCTGACCACACGGGGAAGTGGCCCTGGCTAAGGGGAAACTGCAAACATTTCCACCAATTGGGCAGCTGGGAGAAGTGCACTTCCCAAGAGGTGCCTCACTGGGCCATCCTGGTGACAAACCGGCAGCAAATCTCCCGTGTCTAGCCTGGGAGGCCCGGCTCTATTACGTGACCTTGCATAAGTCCTGCCTACTGGGTGCTTTGTCTCTTCCTCCACGGCATGGCTGGATTGGACAAGAGGCTCTCTAGTGCCTTTCCTCCAGAGGTGTAGTATTACCCACCACGAGGTCCAGAGCGAGAATGAAAGACAGTGGGAACTGTGGCTCTGTCCCTAGGCCCTGTAAGCCCACTCTGTGGCTGCAGGTGGGAGCCATAAAACCAGAGCCAGTTGCCGTTGCTCCGCTGGAGTCCTCTCCATAATCAGAAAACCATCCTTCCTGGTCCTGCCAGGTTCCCACCTCCCCAGGAAGATGACCAGTGTCTCAGCACAATCCTCATGGACACCTCAAGCTACACTGCTAATTGCTCTGGCTCCATCCCTGGCTCCCATGGCTTCCACATCCACACAAGGGTCACGGACAAACCGTGGGCTTTCCCACCAGCTACCTTGACTGACACAGCTCTGCCAGGCAGGAGGTGTGCATCCCTCTCTCCTCCCTCCTCAAGACCAGCTCAAGAACCTTTTTTTTCTTTTTAAAGATTTGTTTATTTATTTATTTATTTATTTATTTATTTATTTATCTGAGAGACAGAGACAGAGCACAAGCAGGGGGAGGGGCAGAGGGAGAGAGAGAATCTCAAGCAGCCTCTGAGCAGAGCATGGTGCTTGACTCAGGGCTTGATCCCACGACCCTGAGATCATGACCTAAGCCAAAATCTAGAGTCGGATCCTCAATGGACTGAGCCACCCAAGCATCTACTACTGATGGTGTCTGACCACTCCCTCTGCAGCCAACAAGGCAGAGAGGCGTGGAGACCCAGCCTGGGGCCCACAGGGCCCGAGCACTCAGGGAAAGCATTTACAAACTCCATTCCCATGGCTGCTTATTTTGCTGCCGTATTTCTGGCAGGTCAGATGTGGGCAGTGCCCGTAGCAAGCCCTTCCAGACTACACCCAGCCCGGCGGCCCGCGGCGAGGTGAAGATCTGCAGCCCTGCAGAACAGCATTCATCTCCCTGTCAACGGCCGGGGGAGGCCTCCCCTCCACTAGACCGGAGCACGGTGAGAGCTCAGTAAGTCATCCCAGTGATGTGGTCAGCCAGCCGTTGGTGGCCCAGCTACCCACCATGACGCCAGCCTCAGGCGGAAGCAAACCCTCCCTGTCTCATCTTAGCAGGGCCCTTGGCTACAGGAAAGCCCTTCACAGGGCTTCCCTGGGGGAAGCCTTCCACAAACCCAGGCTTGGGCTGGGGAAGAGGGTTCTGAGTGGCCGGGGCCTCGGAGCTTCCCCTGCAGGCTTTCCCTGACCTCTGTGGTGGCCTTGGACCAATCTCTTACCCTCCCTGTGCCTCAGTCTCCTCATCTAGACATGGGAGGAGAAAGGAGTCAGGTTTGTCATGTGTGTCCTTCATGGGCCTGCCTTGGGCCCTCACCAGGTCAAGAACGGGAGGGACAGATGAAGGAAGGGCTCTCCAGGCCTGCAGGCAGGGCTGAGCACAGTCAGCACCTGCTTCCAGGAGGGGCAGCAGGGGTGCAGCTGGCTGACAGGGACAGCAGAGGAGGTAACTGGTTCTGGGTGGCTGTTCCATGGGGAGAGGGGAAGGGCCCTGAAAGTCGGGGCCACAGAGGAGCAGCAGACCTGGGAGGGGGATCTCAGGGCTGCTGTGAGGATGGAGACTGTCTGGTTGGAAACTCGGCAGAGTCCAGCAGGAATGTGCAGAACTAAGATCCCAAATGGAGGTGGTGCTGATGGCATATGGGACCCCAGCTCCCTGCCCCTAGCTCTCTCCTGGGCCCTGCTCTTCACAGCAGTTCTATGAGGGGGCACACAGGGTGCCCGGGGCATCACTACCTTTGAGAGATGAGGCAGCAAAGCCCTAGAAAAGTAATGGATTGTCCCAAGGTGACAGGGCTCAAGCAGAACCAGAACTAGGCATTTTTATCCATAATGCTCTCCAAGGAAATTGAGGGGGGTGAGGTTGCCATGTGGCCTCAGCCATGCCCCCCTTTTGAGGAGTCTCAGTGCCCTGGCTGAAGACAAGGGCACTGAACTTGGGGGTGTTGGCCCTCCCAGCACCTCCCGTCTCTGCAAGTGGAGACAGCTGGCAGGGCGGAGGGCAGGGCTGGGAGCTCAGGCTGGACCTCAGGGAAGAGGTGCTTTTGGTTGACAGCAGTGGGGACTGGGGACTCTGGTTTGATCCAGAAGTCAAAGTTTGATTCTAAAAGCAGATGGAGAAGGTGGTTTCTTTCTTTCTTTTTTTTTTTTGGTGTCTTGGTCCTTCTGGAAGGCAGTGGGGTCCACTCTCCGAAGCCCCTCAACATCCTGGGGAAGGGGCTAGGAATGGAAATGTGGAAACCCATTCCCATTGGACGTGGGAATGTGGAAACTCTGCCCAGCAGGTTCCTGGGGGAGCTGGCCCCTGGGCCTCCAGCTCCCACATCCTCCAGCTCCCACATCACCTCGGGCTGCTGATGTTTTGTCCAGTGGGCGGGCGGCCTACACCGTCAGCAGGGCACTCGATGTCCTGAAACCACCGGTGTGACTACGGGGAAGCTACTTAACCTCCCAGAGCCTCGGCTCCCTCACCTATTAAATGGGGCTAACCCTAACTACACCCCTTGGAGGGCACAGATCACGGGAGATTGCAGGTGTTGAAATTATCTGGTGAACTGTACAGCCTACAAAGGCAATGCAGCTCTTGTCCATGACTGTGTGGTTTCTTACCATCACCTCCACTGACCTTCCTGCTGGGACTTTGGAAGAAAACTTGGTTGCCTCCCTGCTGGAAGGGGAGAGGCCAAGGGCAAGTACACAAGGGGCTCGGTTCAGATGGGAGAATGCTCTGGGTCCCCCGAGGTGCCGGGAGGTGGCCAGTACAGACGGGGCCATGGGGGGCGGGACGGTAGATTACAAGCAGAACATACCTGGAGTCAGGCCCCAGAGGCCATCTGGTCCAACTCTTACATTTTGGGGAAACGGAGGCCAGAGAGGGCCTAGCCTACCCAGAGGTCACACTCCCAAGGCAGCCTCAGCAAAGCAATTACATTCCTTCCCAAGACCCAGTCATGGAGCAGAACTAACTGCAGCCTGAGAGACTCGCAGTCATAAAACAGACTCTTAGAATCACTGAACAGACATTTCAATTCTAGGAGAGGCCCTTGGAATCTTAACACACATGGTCTAAAACGCACTTGCACCCAAATGGCCCAGGGTTAGCACCGTGGATGCGAAGAAGCTGTCCAACTCTGAAATCATGGAGAGAATCTTAAACCCACAGACAGAAGACAGAGCCCCAGAAGGTTCTCATCCAGGCGCCAGGACTGGCAAAGGCCTGCCCCTTCCCCCACCCAGTGCAGGAATCCTCTGTTCCCACTGCTGACATATGGCCATCCTGCCCTCTTGAATGCTCTCAGCGACAGGGGACTCAGTCAGCTGTGCCGGCTGGAGGCTGGACGCGTTCCTTCCTCTTGAACAGAGAGGGAAATAAGTTCTCAACAGGAGATCCCCACTTTGTACAAATGGGTTTTTCACCCCTCCTTGTTCTTTGGCTCTGGTCAGAAAGATTCCTAGGGAAGTGGAAAGGAGCCAAGAGCTGCCACAAAATGACTTTAACCACCAGACAGGCTGGTAATAGGTTTCGGTGGGAAAAAAGGAAGGAGAGGAGCGATTAATTCCAACTTGCTACGCGATAAAGGAAATTAAGGCATAATACCGAGAAGGCAGCAATTCTATTAACCTGTATGGAATACCAATTACTTCAGTCTTCTCAAAATTGCTAGAAATAAAGAGAAAACCCCAAAAGAGAATGTGATTGTGGCCCAGGGCTCATCTGGATTAGGCTGTTTGTTTGCCCTGGCACCCTAATGATGGGAATGAGAAAAAATTCCCCGTTTCCTAGGAGACGGCCGTGCTGGAGTTGGGGAGGAAAGGCAGGCCCACGCACGCGTTGCCACTGGACTGCTTGGCAAAGAGCTCAGGGCAGAGGGGTCCCCAGGCGCCCTTCAGGGAGAGCTTGGTGCAATGGTCCCCAGGGCCTCCCCGCGTCCCACACCCTCAGTCCTGTGCTTGAGAGGGACCGGGGGAGGGTCCAATGACCCCTACTCTAACTGGAAAGTCTTAGATCTCCATTGCTGGAAGCCAGAAGACTCAAGCCAGGGGCCTACTGTGTACCAGGTGCCCTGCTAGCTGCCGGCAAGCCCTGCAGTTTGGAAAGACCTTCAGAGCTGGCCACATCTCAGGGTGCTCCAGAGCTGGGGCTCAGGGCTCTGGCTGAGACCACCCACCTATCTGGGCAGAGTTAATGGCATGGATACCACTCACTGCCTCCAGCCAGGGGCCCAGCAGGACAGGTATGAGGCCTCTGGGCCACATCTAGGCAGGAAACAGTGGAGAAGGGGGTGGGCAGGTGCCCGCAGATCCTCACATCCTGCCCAGGCCTTGGCCATCTCTGCCACTGCTCACCCCTTACCCTGAGGTTCTGAGCCAGCATGGTAACTCCAACAAGACAGGTCCCAACACAGCGTGAGTGAATGGGAAGCCACTTCTGAAATAGCCTGCTCTGTGAACATGCCCATTGCTCGGGGACTTCCAGCCGCTTCCACCTTGTCTTCAAGTAGACACTGTTTCCTAGCACTGAGGTTTGGCCATACTGGTCTGCTGCCCACTACAGCCCCCCTCCCACCAGGAGCAGGTTAAGGAACCAGGGCTGACATCCTAGATCCCCTCCCCTTAGCAGCTATGTGACCACCAGCAGGTGACTTGACCTCTCAGAGCCTGGGTTTTCCTCATCTAAAATTGTGATGGTGAATCCTGACTTGCAGGGTACTTGGTTGTGAGATTCGTCTATCCGCTGACATACGGCTGGCACTTAGAAGATATCTAGGATATTCTAACATTTCAGAAAATAGAAATATTAGAAAATGTTCAGTGATGGAAAGTACAACCTTTCTCAGTGGCTCTCCCTTTCCCTGACTCTGTACATAGTAGTAGGTCCTTGAGATGTTCCCATTATGGTTACACTAAAGGGCACCGGGAGGCCTAACCTGTGTCGTCCATGGGCCTCCAGGTTCTTTCTAAGGTAGTTTTTCCATGTGTAAGTAGGAAGGCGGTTCCCTGAAGAGCCACATCAGGGCGGGCAGCTGGAAGGTGCTCCACGGCCCATTTCTGGGTGAATGATGAGCCTGTCCAAGGTCAAGCTCATGGGAGGCTGGGGGGGTCAGGGGGTCACACAGGCTCATACATCTTCCTCATTCTCTGGACGTTCCCCCTCTACTATGAAGTCTTCCATGTCCCCATGTGGGACCCAAGGCCTCTTTTGGTCACGGACTCATCACCCTGGATTATTGTCACTCAACTATCTTTCCCCACCAGCCTAGCAACTCACCAGAGGTAGGATAGGTCTACACGGTGGGCAGTGAAGGGACACTTAGGGAATGTGTGTGGGACAAACGAATGAGTCAATGAACACAAGCAATCTTGAGGCCTGGGTCTTTTCTTTTTTTTTTTTTTTATTTTATTTTATTTATTTATTTTTTTTTTTGTTTTATGATAGGCACACAGTGAGAGAGAGAGAGGCAGAGACACAGGCAGAGGGAGAAGCAGGCTCCATGCACCGGGAGCCCGACGTGGGATTCGATCCCGGGTCTCCAGGATCACGCCCCGGGCCAAAGGCAGGCGCTAAACCGCTGCGCCACCCAGGGATCCCTGGGTCTTTTCTATCTATACAGAATTTACAAACCATATTCAGCACACTGCATTCTGCATACACAGTAAAAACAATCGTTGTTAATCCACTGCTTTAAAAGTCCTCCATTTAGGGATCCCTGGGTGGCGCAGCGGTTTAGCGCCTGCCTTTGGCCCAAGGCGTGATCCTGGAGACCCGGGATCGAGTCCCACGTCGGGCTCCCGGTGCATGGAGCCTGCTTCTTCCTCTGCCTATGTCTCTGCCTCTTTCTCTCTCTCTCTCTGTGACTATCATAAATAAATAAATTTTAAAAAATAAAAATAAAAATAAATAAATAAATAAAAGTCCTCCATTTATGTATAATGACCCGGGCTTCAGGGGATCCCACGTTCTCTCCAGTTAGTTGGTTGGCACTCCCACATCCTCCCCCCAGTGACAAGAAACTCCTAATGTCCCCTTTCTTCCTTTCTAAAGACACAGCCATAGTACCAAGGAGAATAGAGCTAGGAGCCAAGAGGCCTGGGTTCCGGTACCAACCATAGGGCTGTGTGGCCTTGAGCATGTTACTCACCCTCTCTGGGCCTTAGTATCACACCTGTTGGATAAAGGGTGAGTCCCACTGCTTTATGGGTCCTGTTCTTGCTCTACTTCATTGTTATATGGGAGGCTGGAGCTGCGGGACAGTGCTAGCACCCAGGTTGATGGTTCTGGGGAAAGGTTCACGATCTGCAAAGCTAGGGAGGGCACCAGCCTCCTTTTAGGGTGCCACCTCCTGGCCATCTCCTTAGAGAACTTTGGGGACATGTGGCCCTGATTATGGTCCAGACCCTCATCTATCCACTGCACCTCAGGGTTTACAAGGCTCTTTGTATACACCTCTCCTCATTGAGTTCTTATAACCACCCTGTGAGGCTCAGAGAGAGACAAGACAGGCCTAGTCCCTGCAGCTTTATATCTGCCCAGTGTCCTGACCTGATGCCACCTCCTTGCCAGCACAGTGGCCTAGCTGCCTCCTTCCCCAAATGGGATGGACATGGGGTCTGCAGTGCAAGTCCTGACCTTGCCCTCTGAGCAGCCCTGAGAAATGGGGGTGGTACTGTCTCAAGAACATCTCCAAGTCACCATGAAAATTCGACAGCATAAAAGATGCCAAAGGCAAGAGACACTGGCCAGCAGAGCAGAATGAGCATGGCACAGCAAGTTCCAGAGCCTGAGTGCCAGTCCTGGCCCCTCCACACCTTGGTTCTGTGGTTGGGCAGGCCTGGGCTTCCCCATCTGTCAAAAGGGGAACAAGACCCTCCGCGCCTGCCCCCTGCAGGCCACGTGTGTACTTGCCAAAGCCACCCTGCTCTCCCCCGTGCGAGGCCCACTCTGTGATCTCCACCTCAGCCAGGAGGGTTGAGGTCTGCCCCCTCTCTGCACACAGCCCAGCATGACTCACCGCCCCCAAAAGCGAGGCCTGAAGTGTGCTCAGACAGGCGTGCAGACCCTCAGGCACATGCACATGGCACGTGTACTCTCATATGAGCACACGCACATACAGAAAGGCACACCTTGCACACTGAGATGTGCCCCACACACCAAACATACCCAGACACACACGCCACACCGTGCACACACGCCACAGCACACGGACTGCACACCCACACATGCACAGGTGGCTTCACATGACATTCACACACTATAGACAAATATGCATAGATTTTCCTGCTTCTCTCACGACAGCCAGATGGTGGGATTCTCCCAGAGGGCTACCATTTAATGCTCTAATTAATTAAAAAAAATTCTAGGTACGCGGAGCCTGGGTTTGTTCCAAACGTCTCAGGCATGGCACAGCTCAAAGCCAAGGAGAGAAGCAGGTATGAGGGGAGGACTGTGGGGCCAGGGATATATCCCGCCCTGGAGGGTTGATACCTAGCCTAGCAAGGGGGGCTGGGCTCCAGGGCCATCTGCCCAGACATGAGCCTGGTCCTGGTTCCAAGACTGCCCCACGACCCGGGACAGGGACAGACTCCTTCACAGCATCCCTGGCAGGGCTGTCCGGCCTCGGCAGACCAGGGGCTCGGTCCCCGAGGAGGCCACTGAGCTCCTGTCAAACTGCACAGCAGTTATGGGGCTTGAGTCCAGACCCAAATTCACTCTTTAGGGGCCTTACTGTGTGAGGCAGTCTGGGAGGAAACAAAGCACAGAGCTCCATCGTCTGCAGCATGAGATGGATGAGGGTAAAGATAATGGGCAGGTCCAGAGGGACTTGCAATACCCCCTGTCCTCCCGCTTACATGCCTCTAGGGAGGGGGAGCTCACTACATGCCCCAGCAGCCTGCTCTGACTGGCTCGTAGTCCATCCTGTCCCGGTCTCCCGCTGAGCCCCGGCTGCTCTCTGGGCCACAGGGCCCAGGCGTGTTAGGCTGGCAGGAACCACGCCACACGCACCCCAGGCCTTCCCTCTGACTTTCCCGGGGGCACGTGCTTTGCTGCTGAGTGTTTGGGAAAACGCAGCAATAAATTTACCGCCTCACTTATGAGTAATTTGCTGTCAGGAGCTCTGCGTAAGCAGAGGACTGAATTAACGAGGCTTAATTAACATTAATGTTGTGACAGATCTCAACCCTAGCTGGAAATCCCCCCTCCTCGCAGCCCCGGCCCTCGCCTGCCGCTTGGGGGCTCCTGTGGGAGGTGACAGGCCCAGGGAGGGCTCTGGGAGCGGTTGATGGACGTGATGTGGGAGGAGGGGGTGCTGCCTCCTTTCTAGGATTAGGAGGGATTTGGGATCTGGGGGCTGGAAGCCTGCAAGAGCTCAGCCAGGAGCTTCTGCAATTCTAATTCCAAAGGAGCTTTCAGGTTAAGTCCTTCATCCTCGCCTGGTGCAGTGGCAAATATGTAGACCTCAGAGGCCCAGCCGCCAGGGCTCGAACTCGCCACTCACACACTGCATCTCCCCACCCCTCTGTGCCTCGCCACCCCCGCAGCAGAGGGCTGGGGGTGTCAGGGGATTCACGAGGCCACCCACAGAAGGCAGACGTGTTCTGGGATCTTCATCTCAGCCACTCCCTCCTGAGTGATTACTGTGCCCTGTGGTCATCACCTCATCTAATCCTCCCACAGGCCTTTGAGGAGAGGATTGCTAGAACCCCACTGTACAGACGACAGACCCGAGGCACTGAGAGGGCAGTGATAGTCCAAGGGGGTGAGCAAGCAGAGCAACCCAGTACACTCACTGGCGAGCCAGTGGGTAACTAAAGAGCCAAGGTGAGGGGTGAGCTCAGTCGGTGGGGCCATGTGGGGTGGGCACAGGGCCTGGCAGTAATGTTTGTGGAATCAGTCTATGAATGACGGAAAAAGGAGAGAAGTTGCATCCCACCAAAGGGGCCCAGGAACCTGTTTCTCCACCACTAAGACTTACTAAGCTGCCCCCTCCCCCCGCCGAGTGCCCAGCCAGTGACAGGCTCTGGAGAAGAGATAAATGTGGTGGAAAGTGCATGCCCTGCTCTCAGGATCGGTACCACTGTCTACTCCTGGCATTCCCCCAGGGCACCCAGCTGAGGTCTGGCACGAGGTGGACACACTATAATTTATCATTAATGACTGCCATTATTAATATTAATGGGGAGGATAATTCCAGCCAGGACCAACATCAAGGAGCAGCAGAAGACCCAGCTCCCCACCACCTACCTGACAGCTCGGCCCAGCCACAGTAAGATCCCTAGGTGCCACCCTGCTCTCAAGGCGAGGACAGGCTCTGAGCTTCAAGTCCCAGGTCTCTCCCGAAGGACTGCCCGGTTGAAACCCTAGTGTCAAAGATCTGCCCAGGAGTAGTGTGGGGAGGAAGGTAGGGGCAGATCCACCTCCAGAGCATGGCCCCTCTTCAGCCCTGCCAAGCCCCACATATTCCCAAACTCTGCCACAGAACCTGCCCACCCAGCCGCCCCTCACCTCCTGACTTAGACATCAGCCACATGACCTCAAGCCACCTGCTACCTTCTACCTCATTCCTCTCCTCTGTAAGACGGGGGATAAAACAGTACCTATCGAACAGGGCTGATGGGAGATCAAATGAGCTACTCTCAGGCATGGAGTAAAGGTCGATAAATGACAGCTGTGATTACTGATAACCCACAGATCAGTCGTGGTGGAGACCCAGCCCTGTCCGATGCCACCAAAGAGACAGATGAGCTGGGGGGTGTCTCTGGTCTGCAAGGCTGCTCTAAGGCAGCATGGTCAGCAAGGGGCTCTGTGTGGCCCCTGTGACAGGTCTGAGACCCATGAGGCCTTTCAAGGACAGAATCAGAAAGAACACTGTTTCTGGAAATAGAGCTGCCATATGAGGAAGTGAGGTCTCTACCCCAGAAGGTGTGCAAGCAAGGATCCATCCATTCACTGAACAAGCATCCACTGAACCCCTCCTGTGTGTGAGGCCCTGTGTTGGGCACGGGGTGCTGGAAAAGATGGCAGTGACCTAACTCTGCCTGGGGAAACCCACACTCTATAAAGGGATGCTGAAGGTACCAGTCTCCCTGGAACAGGCCTGTCCACTCCTTCTTGAAGCCTAGAGAAAAATCAAGAGGCCTTAGGAAACCCCCAGGCTAAGTTCTGGCCCTGCAGACATGAGGCCAGGCCCCACCTGCTCTGAGCCCCCCATGGCCCCAAGGGCCTCCTGGTGCCCATGCTCTCCTGTCCTGGTCCACCCTGACCACAGCTCAGCCCCAGGCCCCAGAGCACCGGTCCAGCCCAACACTCAGTGTCCCCTGGGGTAGGGCCTCGCTGACACAGGATATGGAAAGAGAGGAGTGGCCGTCCGCGTTTGGGCAGAGCAAGGCCATGGCCATTCCCAGGCAGGTGATAGGCTCACCCCTTGCCCATTTTCCTGCCCAGCAGCTTCCATGCCCCTCGGCCACTGCAGTTCCTAGGGAGCTGGCTTCAAGGAAGCCCAGCAGCCAGACCACCAGCTGCTGCCCCCTCCCCATGCAAACCCTGGCCACAAAGCACCCTCCCCCCAGTTCTGCCCGCCTGCGGTGACAGCCTCTTGGCACCAGCTCTCCCCTTCCCTCCATCTGTCAGGAGTTGGTGCAGACAGACTGTGAGAACCACAAGAGGAAGTAGCGGCTCTGTTTGGCCCCTCCCCCTCCCCCTGCCTCCCCAGCACTCTCCCCCTACCCCCCTACCCCACATCCATCCTCCCGTTCCCCCCTCCTCCCCGTGTCTTCCTTTCCCTTCCATCTGTCTCCATCTTCTCCTACCGATGAAGACACTGATGAAGGGGGAGTGGGGAGAGAAGAAGGACCATCCAATGACCAAGCCAATGACCCCCACTTACTTGTAACCACCACACACCACGGCCGAGACTCAGCACCCATTTGTTTTCACACCTGCACCCCGTGGGCCTATGGGCTCAGTGTCTCCATCCGTCCAAGTGGTGCAGTAGATCCTGCCAGGCCCACCTCCCACGGGTACCAGGAGCCCAGAGGCAACACATGGGAAGGGCCTAATAAACTGTAGAGCCTTGTGCAAGTTCTTGGTGTCCTCAGTTTCTTCCCATTTAACACAGGAAATACTCCTCTTGGGAGTGGTGAGACCGGAATGGGACATGAACAAACAGAAACACAGCTTGAAGATTATAAATGGCAGCAGGAAAGTGAGACTGGGTCACCAAGATGATCCTCACCATATTACTATGAGGTGAGCAGGGCCATGCTGGGGAGACCGAGGCCCAGACACAGCAGTCACAAAGCTGTGTCAGATGCAGGATGAGAACAATGGCCAAGTGCCCTGGCCCTGTCCACACCAGCACCCTGACCAGGATACTCTGAGCTCCTCCGGGCCTTCCAAGGGGCTCTACATCTCCTTGAATTCTCCCAAATTGCGGAAGGGTCAGCTTTTTCTTTCTTCTCAAGCGAGCCCTGCCCAACCAGGGCAGCAGAACCCACAAGTAATGGGGTGGCCCTGCTGCAGATGTAGAGGGAGTTTGTAGGACACAGGTACACTGGCACTTTCCGCTGTCAAACCAGGACAGCTGTGAGCCAGCCAGGATGAGTTAGTCACACTGGATGGGGTAGGCCCTGGGCCACACCAAGCTGCTGGGCAAATGCAGCCGTGGGCATTTCCCCTGAAATAGAGCAAAACCTGTGCTCACTCCTACCCAGGGAAGCTTAGCCCAAAGGCACTTCCCCAGGACTCATAGAGACACCCCTACCTGGCATGTGCCATGTAAGGAGTGGAAAGAGGTCGGGAGGGGCACTGGGCACGTGGACCCAGACAGAGCTCCATCCTGTCTTCCTCGGGCCCTGGCTGGATCCCCCTGCCCCAATTCCCAAGGCCTGTGGTCTGGTGTGAACCAGAATCATCATCAGACCATCCCAATGCAGAGTGGTAAGGACAGAGAGAAACACAGGGATGGACAGCCCAGAGGATGCCCAGGCCCACCTGGGGCTGGAGGGAAAAACTCCCTGGAAATGGTGACTCTTGAGGTCAAGAGCTATTGGACAAGCAGAGAAGAACCTTCCAGGCAGAGGAAACCACATGTGAGAGTACATACGATGCCCCTGTTGACATTACTCCTCATTTTGAGTAATGCTAGAGAATAAAGTCTTGGCATTTGGGAGGCAAGTAGATGGTGAGGTCTGGGGCTGGAGAGATGCTAGGTACATGTTAGGTCCTGAAAGGCTCTGAATATCAGTCAAGCAAACTCGATCCTACAAGTAGTAGATGTCACTGCAGGATGCTGAGCAAGGATAGGACATGCTGGACAGCATCTGACGGCAGAGCAGAGAATGGATTGGAAGGGAAGAAAAGAGATTGGGTTGGCAGTGCTAGAGAGGCCCAGGAAGGCCACAGCAGGATGGGGCAAGGACTGGATTTGGCAGGTGGCAGGGGAGGAATCTAAGGACTTAGTGACCCTTAGAAGTGAGAAAGACAGGGGTAGTGACAACTCTTCAGGTTCCTAACCAAGGCCAGAGCGGTGCCCATGCTGCCAATTGGTCTCAGGGCCAGAAGAGGCCCATCCACAGCCCCGAGTGCTTATGTGCTAGGCTGCAGGTCACTGTGGGCTCCGGGAACTGCTGCCCTACTAACCAGGAGACCAAGATGCCTGGAGAGGCATCACTTCACCTATAGGCAGGGCACCTCTGTCTTCACTCTCACTTCCCTGGGTAGCAGGTCACAGTTACAGGAGGTGAATATGCAGCCTGCCAGGCCCCAAGTGGCAGCAGCCCAAGAGGGCAATGGGCCTGACCTGAGGCCTCACAGTAGGTCAGTGTCATAGCTGGGAAGGGATGCTAAGCAGGCTTGGGGGTGAAAATAGGCCTCTCTCAGCAGAGGCCCCAGAAACAGAGCTGGTCATAGGATGTAGGCCTGGTCTTACTGGAAAGAAAGAGATTTTCTAACAGAAAGAGCCATCAAGGAACAGAAGAAGTGATGTGGTCTATTAGTGAGCTCCCTGTCCCTGGAGGTATTCAAGCAGAAGTTGGCCATCACCTTCTCCAACTTCCAAGGCTGCTGAGTGGATTTCTGTGTTGGGATCGGGTGGGAAGGCTCCTCCGGCCAAGCTCCTCTGGCCAAATGAGGCTGCCGGTGCAGCCCCAGGAGCCCAGCTCGCTCCCTCACTCACTGAGCACATAACCACTAAGGCCTGCTCTGTACCAGGCCAAGGACTAGGGGCACCAGGAGTGAGGGGCAGGTGGTGAAGCTGGCGCCCGGCAGGGGACAAAGGATAGAGGCCGTGGCTGCCCACCGTCTACACCACAGGTCTGCGCCCTCCCCCTAATGGACCGAGCACCCGTATCTTCCTGGGCACACCCGGAGCACAGACCCCGGGCTGGGCAGGGTCACACACAACACAGCCTCCTCCCGTGCCCCGCCCTCCCAGAGGTCCCCGAGGCTCTGGACTCATTTCCTCATGAAGTCCCTGGAAGAACTCTTCCTAATGAAACTAGGACAGTAAGTTCTGGCCTGGGGCCACAGGGAAGAAGCAGGGACAAAGAAGCCTTTTTAGGGGCTCCCTGACTCCTCCCATCCCACCTGGCAGTGCAGCAGCTCGGCACAGGAGGGGACGCCTGCAGGACTGGCGAGACATGGAGGCTCAGGGAAGGAGATCAGCAGAAACCTAGCAAACCTTGAGTTGTGCGCTGACCATGGCCAGGCACTGTTCTTCATGCGCTACCCACGTGAACTCACACAGTCCTCCAACCACCTTGCCCAGGTAGGCACTGAGGCCCCCGTTGTGCAGCTGAGACAAAGGCTCAGAGAGGTGAAGTAACTTGCCCAAGGTGACCCCGCTGGAAAGAGGTGAAGTGCGGACCCGCCCCCCAGCCATCTGGCTCAAGGCCCTGCTGTCAAGTGTCAGAGTGGAGGCTCTCACGGATGGTGCAACACTCGCAGGAGCGGTCAGAGGTAGGAGGACTTGGGAGGGGTCTTCCCGTCTGTGACCCCCACCGGTCTACCCGGCCAGCAAAGGTCTGTAGTCTGGCCCAGACCACGCCAGGGACTCTGAATGGCAAACACTGTCCAAAAGGACTGAAACTCCAGATGCAACTCTACCTCCCTCCCTCCCAGTACAGATGGGGAGAATGAGGCCCAGGGGAGGGGGGGGAATGAGGTCCAGGGGAGGGCAGAGACTCACCTATCACTCAGCAAGTCAGTGACAAGGAGAGGCTGCTAGGTCCCGGTGCAAGGGCACTGAGAGCCGGGGTGGACTGGTTCTCTGTAGGGTTCAGTGACCACACAGAGCCCTCCACTCCCAGCACAGAATCTGCAAGTGTGGACGAACATAAGGCCAGGGAGCGGGAGGGCGCGGGGCAGAGCACAGGGGCTGCGACCACACAGGCCGGCGGGCATCTGTGTCCAGGGCGGCCCAGGTCCTGGCTCTGTTTCACTGTGCACAGGCTGGGAAGTACTTATTACTCACTGTACAGAAGCCTGAGGTTCAGGTTTGAGGGACTTGGCCCAGGGCCTCCAACTAGGATGTGAAAGAACTACAGGTTCTTTCACTGGATTCAAGACCCAGGTCTGGGGGGTGGGGAGGCGCTGGGGGGCCACACTCCTTCCCGCACCAAAAGGAGCAGTCAGGGGAAGGGGAAAGGACATGATCGCCCATGGCCTTGATACGAAGTCCATACTGACTAGCTCACGGGCATTAAAGAATTGGCCCAGGCTCAGCAAGAGAATAAACCCCCAAGAGGATGCAGGGTCTGCTGATACATGGTCAGGTCTGGCTTTGTGTGTATATATGGCTTAGGCCACGTGCCCCGTGGGACAGGTTGGCTTTCACAGCCGCTGCTCTGGAACTCCTGGCCTCAGGGACCAGGGGGCAGCTCCTCGTGGCCGTGCACTTCGGGCCTGGCCATAGCAGACTCCAGCTCCTGCCAACACCCTGGCTCTCAGG
The DNA here is from genome assembly GCF_048164855.1 of Canis lupus baileyi. NCBI lineage: Eukaryota > Metazoa > Chordata > Mammalia > Carnivora > Canidae > Canis > Canis lupus. The sequence goes on from NC_132840.1 coordinate 33,361,035, forward strand.
GGAAAACAGAAGATTCCCAGAGAACGGGGTCTGAGAGGGATGCCCTCCTCCCAATGAGCAGAGACCCTAAGAGAAGCAGGGACCTGCCAATGTGACTCGGCAAGACGGGAGCTGGAGGGGCAGAGGTGGGCCTCTCATCCGGGCCATGGGGCGATATCAACCTCAGCCCCCCGGGTGGGGGCAGGTGAGGGCCGCAGAAAGGCTGGGGTTAGTGGGAGAGGCTGCCGCGGCGTGGCAGGGGACAGGCTGGGAACAGAGGCCGCTGGCGCCTCTCCAGCTACAAAGAATTCCCTGCCACAAACACCCAGTGGGGGGCTATGGCTTTGGCTCTGCTCCATGGCTTTGGCGGGCGTGGGAGGAAGAACGTCACCTTGACCCTGCAGCTTTGTGTGTCCAAACTGTCACCTGCCTCCCGATGCACCCGGTCTGGGAGCGCACTCACCCTACCTGCACACATGTGTGCTGGTGCACACGGCTCAGAGAGGGCTCTGAGGTGACAGGGGCGGCAGATGGTAGCTTGGGGTCCAGGAAGTAGAAGAGGGAGGGAGGGGCGAGCGCCGGTCTGACTGTCCCTGGATTCGGGCCACCAGGAAAATCCACCCTTGGCCACCAGCTATTCACCCAACCCCAATGGGGCCTTCCTGCCTCTCATCGGCTGCCAACTCTCTGATGTTAACCTGGACCCGGTGAACTAAGGCCCTTTCTGGACAACTAACAATGCCAGGCCTGTAGTGAACCAGTTCTCCTTGGCCTCATCTGCTCAGCCAGCTACCCCAGGCCACCCGGGAAGCAGTCACCCTGGGGTACCCCAAGCTGACGGGAGCAGAAGTGAGAGGATTCCTAGAACTTCCCAGTCTGAGAAGCTACTGTTCTCCCCAGCAGCTGATTCTCCCGCCTGGCCAGCTGACCTACATCTCTCCTGCTGCCATTTGAGCAGCTTCCCCTCATGTCTTTGGCAGAGGAGGAGGGAAGCTGCTGACCGTCCCTTGTGCTGGGCCGTTCCCTGCACAGGGATCATAGGCTCGGGAAGGGGAACAGGGATGCTCATTTTCAGGGCCAGGTGCTGAACACTGGCCTGCACGCTCTGAGAGGGGGGCTTATTATCCCTGATTCCCAGACCAAGGATCAAAGGCTCAGAATATAAGACCCACACTAGGAACCCCAGCTACCCATGGGGCTGGGGGCGCCTGGCTATTTCACTCCATTACTGCAATGCCTCCAACCCAATCGATCTTGGGCATGAGAACCAGGCAAAAGGGAAAGTGGCCCAAAGAACCTGGGCCTCAGGGCTGAGTTCTAGAAGTAGATCCTGAAAAGCCAGGTGCCCTCCATCTGCTTGTCTGGAATCCACCCACTGAACCAGCTCTGCTGCCACGAACGCCCCTCACCAGGCAGTAAGGAGCTCGAGGCCCATAGCCTCCCCTGCCACCCAGGCCAGGACTGGCCCTGAGCCAGTTCCAGGGAGGAGTTGCTCAGAGTGGTGGGTGCAGTGGAGGTGGAGCAAGAACTAATGGGGAAAGGGAAAGGGAAAATAAAATTCAGACAGGAAGAGACACTTGCCTAGGGTCACTCATCAAGTTACAGGCAGAGACAGCTACAACTATTACAATGCTGCAGGGATGGATTTCTAGAAATATCTGGAGAAGAACGAAGACTGGTTTTGTTCCCTTTTGTTTTCTTTGGCAGGGGTGAGGAGTCCTTGGGGCCAGAACACGGTTGTCCTTTCTCCTGGCCTGGCTTTCGGTGCTCTCGATCTGGCTACTTTGCCCCGTGAGGCCAACATGAGAGCGCCTTGTGCTCAAGAAAGAGGAAGCTCCTGCCGGCTGCCTGCCTGGCGATACTGCCATGCTTGACAGTATCCTTCCTCGGAATCCATCCAAAGGACGAATGTGCAAAGGTATATACAGTGCGAGGGCGCATATCCCAGCACCACGTCACGGGGTGGGATGAAGCAACTGAACACATGTCAATCGATAGGAGACTGTCGCTAAGTTATGACAATTCCTGCAGTGCACTACTCTCTACGCCTTGGAGCAAGGATAAGAAGCTCCGCAATTGACAAGGAAAGCCACATTTGGCGTGGGGAGAAGACCGTTAGCATTAACACATCCTCATTTTTGTTAAATGAAAAAAATACACATGTTCACACACTCCAGCTCACATGCAGAGAAACACCTGGGAGGCGATGCTGCTTCCACAATCGTACAGCCAAGGGGGGCGGTCACCTTCCTCTTTCTGCTGGTGTGTTTCGTAAAATTCTAAGCATAAGATTACTTTTGCATAATCAAAATAGTTTCTTTTTTATTTTTTAAAGATTTTATTTATTTATTTGAGAGAGACAGAGAGAGCACGAGCAGAGGGAGAGGGAGAGGCAGACTCCCCACTGAGCAGGGAGCCAGACACAGGGCTCAATCCCAGGACCCTGAGATCATGACCTGAGCTGAAGGCAGATGCTTAACTGACTGAGCCATGAGGGGCCCCCTTAATCAAAATTATTTCCATTGGAAAAATAAATAAAATCAACTGAGGCGGGCTTCAGCTTCAGCACTGCCGGCAACTAGCTTTGTGGCCCTGGGGATGCCCGGTGCCTTCCCTAAGACTCAGTTTCTACATCAGGAAAATGGGGATGATAATTAACTCCTACATCACCCTCTTCCAAGGATGGCCATGAGGCACAAACCCACAAAGGCCATATTGTGTGGTTCTCACAGGCTGAGAGGGCTGGCACTGAAATGGTCTCCGAGGCAGCAGGGGATGATTTTGGCCTCATGACCACTCCTGTGGACCTAGACTGATAGTCCCCAGAGAGGCTTTGGGTGTCTGTCCTGCTGTGTTCCAAGCCACAGGTTTATGGAGGGTGGGAGGCGTGTGTGGGAACCAGGAGCCTCCTGGCTCTGCCTCTCTGGGTGAGTCTCCCAGTCACCAGAGCACATTCTGAGGGACCTGACGCTATGCTGAGTTCTGCACCCCTAAGGCAGCCAATCTGTGGGCCTCTGGGCTGGGCCCTGCCAGGGACACCGAGGTCACAGCAGGTGCAGCAGGTGCGGAGCTCACAGCCAGAGCCCCTTCCTGAGCCACTGAAGCTAAGGGGCAGTCCCTGGGGTCTGTGCCATAAGGCAGCCTGTGAGGAGTCGGACAAGCACAGCTGGGGGTTAACAGGAGCCCCAGCTCCTGCCCGAGGGTACCCAGAGGCCAGAGCCACACAGGAGGGAGCCAGTACACCCACCGGCAGCAGGGGCCAGCAAGAAGGGTGCCTGGGGCACCTGGAAAGGCCGCACTGTCACTGTTGTGACTGGATGTGAGAGCGCCTAGACTTCCTTTCCCTTGTGACAGCCTGCAGCCAGACAGCCGCGGCTCAGTCCTGCCACTGCCCAGCCAGGCTGCCCTGAGCAAGGGACCTCACTCCTTTCCTTTGTGAAGTGCTGCCATGATCCCTCCCCATCTCGGCTGAGGAGGTCTTGCCCGAGAAAGCCCTCAGCGGCAAGCACACTCCTTAACTCCTGTTACAACAAACACCAGTATTTTAGAGCAGCTCCCAGCAATCCAGGAGCAGGCCCTAGCCCCTTCTCGCACAGGAGCCTGTGCCCAGCCCTGGTCCTGAAACACCTTCTTCCCTGACCCAGCAGGGCACGGAGAGGGCAGGGGCAGCAGGGAGGGGAGCGTACAGTCTCCACCCAGTCTAGCCCGGGGAACTGAAGACATCTGCTTCTGGGAATGGGCCCCTGATGACAGCTAGGGCCGATCTCTGGACACCAGGGTCCTGGTTGCAGCTTCTGGAGCCTGAGGCTGGGAAAGCTCCCAAGTTTGCAGGGTGAGCACTGAGAAGCCGGCGTGCACGTGCAAGGGAAGGAAGCAACCCTGTGTAACTGCCAATAAAGCCAGGAGCCTGAATGAGGTCCCTGTGGGATACCCAGCTCCCTTCTTGGGCCTCAAGGGCCCCCCAGCTGACCAATATCAGCTTCTCACCCTCAAAAGTAGGTGACATTTTCTCAGTCATGTTTATGCCTTCGCATGCCATCCCCCAAAAGCCTCCTCTGTGCCAGGCCTTGTGCTTATCTCAAACTGCTCAGACTCTCCCAAACAGCCTGGGGTTCCTACGAGGAGTAACTGGACACAGAAAAGGTTATTAGAAAGCTGGGGAAGGCTCCGTGGAGGTGACAGTGAGCTAGGATTTGAAGGATGGGTAGTAATCAGTAAGTGCAAAGACCCAGAACCAGGAACATGCATGGGAGGTTCAGAGAAATGAAGACCACACCTTGATGGTCTCGATGGATGCTCTTGATGACTCAGGCTCTTTAACTTTCCTGGAGGAAGCACCCTTCCACTCCTAGAGCAACTCACCTGTATTGGCAACAATCTGCTGAGTCCTCAGTTTCCCTATCTGTACAGGCAAAACAGTAATCTCCACCTCACAAGCAATAGTCAGGACAGGCCTTAGAAATTGTGGAGGGTCATACCCACGGGAGGCTGCATCCGGGGCCACCGTATGTAGAGGCTTCATGGGGTCTCCAGAGGGGAGAGGCCCCCCGCCCCAATCCAGAAACCTGTAGCCCAGGGAGGCATTGCTGGACATCGCCACCACTTACCCACTTTCTCTACATCCTCCGAGTCCCAGGCCTTCTGACCCCACTAGAGGAGACAAGCGCTCGGAGAGGAAGAAGTCTGAGGAAGAGTCTAGGCTCCAGAGCAGATGTGAATCCAATCCTGGCTCCACTATTTATGCCTCGTGACACTACCAAGTCACATCTCTCTGAGCCTCAGTTTTGTCATCTTTAAAATGGGAATAATAAGAAAAACCGGTCTCTCCGGGTTGTGAGCTAATGACTGCAAACTGCCCAACGTGGTGCCAGGCATGGGTTAAGAAGTCGGGATCTGTTATGAGTAATTTCCTCTAGGGAGCTACTTCTTTTAGAATCCCTAGTGCCCAGCACAAGGTTGGCAGAGCAGACCATGTGGAAGAGAATCTGAGACCGAGGGAAGCACAAGGACATGCTGTGGGAGCTCAGGGACCAGGACGCTGGAGGACCAGGGGTCAGGGAAGGCAATCTGGGGGAGGTGGCATGCCCACCAGGCCTCCAAAGATGGGGTGATCTGGATATGCAAGATCTGTGGGGCCCCAGGTCTGGCTTCCTGGGGGTGGAGCTGGCCCAGGCCTCTGACTACCAGCCCTGGGGCCTGGAGAGCTTCCACTTGGTTACATCCCTGAGGTGGACACAGCCAGGTCCACACACCGTCCTGCTCCCCACAGGGCATCTGCTTCACCTGCTGTTATTTCTCCAAGGAGGGAAAAGCTGTCAAGCCAACTACCAGCCGACACCTAGGAGGACAAAGCCGACCTACTCCAGGTCTGTGGCACCTGGGATCCCTGTGGCCTGAGAAAGCCAAGGCACTCATGGAGCAGAACTCTTTTGTCCCAGGAGGGCCTGTGGGAAAACCCATGGGAGACTCAACCAGACATGGGGGCACAGTCCTGGATCTAGAAGACAGGGAAGCTTGGGGCCTGCTGGGCAGAGCCCTGGGGGGCTGTAGGTCTTCCTCCCCTTCCCAGGCACACCCAGGAGGAAAGGAACACTGGCCAGACAAGACTGAAACCTGCTTCCGGACCAACACAGGGCCAGAGGGACGCCACCCTCTGCCTCTCCCAGGGCCCCACACCACCCATCCACTGGGACCAATCAGGCTTTTTGATTCATTTCTTCCCTCAGCCCCTCCCAGGGCACCTTCCAGCCCTTTCCAGGTCCATCTCAGTGGCCTTGGGACCACATCTGCCATGGCTGGGCAATCAGCTGCAGGAACCTTCAGATATCAGGCTAAGCAAATGGGGGCAGGGGAAGCAGGGGGGGGTCTTGGGTAGCCTACAGAGCAGCCCCCCCCCCCACCAAGTTAGGTACCTAGAGACCTCAGTGAAGCTCCTCCCTCTGAGAATGATCATACCTATTACCATTCATTGAACACCTGCTGCTCACCAGGCACATTATCTCATTTAACCCTCACAATGTCTTTGGAAGGGAGAGACTATCATCACCCCTATCAACCAAAGGTCAAAGCTAGGATACACACACCTTGTGTGATCTTATGTGTCTGATTTAGGGCCCCATTGAGAATTTCTACATGGCTCCCTAAGTCCTTTCTCTCTCTCTCAGCTCCTAATCTTGACCTTGAGAATAGAGGGTAGCAGGGAAGGTTTCCTGGAGGAGATAATACCTGCACTGAATCTTCTAAGATGGCAATAAGAAGGTAGCCAGCTGAGGTTGCAGAAAGACTGTCCCAGGCAGATGGAACGACATGTGCGAAAAGGCCTGGAGGTGAGAAGCAGTAGAAGGCAGGAGTGAGATGGAAGCTACTGTTCAGGGTTGCAGGCTTCTAGGAAGAGGCTGGGGGAGAGCGGCAACAGGGGCCAGTCAGAGAACCCGATGCATAGGTGTCTAGGTTGACTTTCCCCTATGGGTGTGTGGAGGGCTCAGGAAGACTGTGGATGGTGGAGAAGCCTGGTCGATAGGACTTCACAGGCAGAAATAAGCCATACGGTCCATCCAACAGGACATGAAGCTGGGCGTGAGGTCGGGAGAGTGAGAACGGGGCCAAGCCCAGGCAGCACGCTGAAGGCAGATGCCGCTGCAAGCTCCAGCTGGGAGCTGTGGCTGAGCTTTCATTATTTCCAGGGCCTTCCCAACAAGCCTCGGCACTTCTGCAGCCCAGCCTTGCCCACTAATGAACCCCCAGCCATGGGAGGCTCAGTGTGCCCACTCTTTATTAAACCTGGGGTGGAGGGCTGAACAGGTGAAAGAATCTGACCGGAACAAAACTGGTCCACCTGTATCCCCTGCCCAGCCCCAAAAAGCAGCACAGAGTTCTTCCCAGAGCTGGACCAGGGGGTGGGGGTGGGCTCAATATCATCTCAAGAAGGGGAAATGGAGGTCACAAGGACTTGCCTGAGGTCATCAGTTCATGCTTGAGACAGCACAGGTGGCATAGTTAGGCGCCTGCGTGCACACCCCAGCAATTTCACTTAAAAATCCTATAACCCTCGGGCCAGTTACTTAACCACTCTGTCCCTTTGTGAAATGGTACTAAGGCAGGTACTTTGGAGACTTGCCCCATTTTACAGAGCCGAGGAGCATGAGGCGGCGCATAGAGAACCTCGGCACAACGCCTGCTCCAATGCAAGTGCCCAGCCAGCGTTCACTGTGGTGGTTGTTGTTACTCTGGGAGAAAAGGGCTGGCCAGAGACCAGAACCCCTGACTCTGCCCCCAGACACTAAGGAGCAACAGGAAACTGAGGCCAAGGAGCCAACTGGCGTACGTGACCAGGTCCACACCCAGGGGTTCCACCCCACTTTGATGGGCTGGGCTGCCCCTGGGCTTCCTTGAACCCAGCCATCCGGCTTCCAGCCCTTTCCTCCACTTTGAAGGTCTTTTGAGCCTGGAACCGGAGTCCTACTAGCATTTTATTTCCCCATCCTCCCAGTTCTAAGGACATCTCCACCAAGTGCCAAGTCCCACCCACCATGGATGAAGATCAGGACTTTAGCAGGCCTTCGTTTGAGTTCCTGCTCCAACTCTGAGAAGCTGTGTGACTTTGAGGGGGGAGTCATTTCACCTCTGTGAACCCGTTTCCTCCTCCATAATATGGGGACCGTACCACTTATTTTGAAAAGGTAAGCCTCGTGGGAATGGTATTGGGTATCATCTTTTAAGACCTGGATTAGCTATCTCCTCCTCCAGGAAGTCTACCTTGGCTTCCTCCACATAAAAGCTTCCTCCCTCCAGACTCCATCAGCTTTTTGGTATTCTTGGGTGGCATTCTGGCCCCTTTGGGAGCTTGCTCTCATGTACCTCACGTAGACTTCACTTACAAATTGCAATGCAGGCCCAGAGAGGTACGGATGGGGGGCGGTGTCAGGCTCTCTCATGGGGTGGAAGGGTTGGAACGCCAAAGGAAGGGGTAAGATATAAGACAGAGGAGAGGCTGCTCAGGGAGGAGCCAACAGACTTGAGGAGAGGGTAGTTCAAGGAAATGCAGTTTGGGCAGGCAGCCCAGAACGGGGGTAGGGGCAGGTGGGAAACTCCCCACATGGGGAAGGAGAGGATTATGAAAGACCACTTTCAAACACGTAGCCCGACACAGCCACCCAAAGCCTTCCCACGGGTCCCGTTCTAAGGAGGTATGAACTCATCCCTTCCCTTTGCCGATCATGTCTGAAGACCTTCCACACACAAAACCTACAATGGAGGACAAGCTGCCCCATTGGGCACATGAGGAAACAAGCTCGGAACAACTAGGCCATGTAGGACTGGTAGGAGCCAGAGCCCCACCCTCTCACACCAAGCCCTCAAACTCGTCCGCTTTTGTTCAAGAACTCTGCGCAGGGACTTTCCTCCATCCACTGTAGAAGCAAAACAGGAGCCCACATTGGCCATGAGAGCTCCCCTGGTCCCACTGGGGTCACCCAGACACCCCGTGCCTTCATTCCTCCATCTGACCCTGAGCCTCACATGGAGATGAAAAGCAACAGGCCCAACATGTGGAGCACAGCTTTCCAGCCCCCGGATCACGCTCTCGGGTCCTTCTGCGCCATATTCCCCACTGCAGAAGACAGTACCCCTGAGCTAGGAGACACGGATGTCCTAACCAAGTTCTGTCGCTCTCAGCTGTGTGACCTTGGGCAAATCACTCAACGTCTCTGAGATAGCATCCCTATCTACAAAGATGACAAGGACAACCGTCACAGAACAGCTGTTACAGAGCCAGGAAGATAAGGTAAAACCAACCCAGAACTGCCATTTCCATTTCCCTGCCTCATCTGTGCCACTCCCCCTGTAAAGGGCCAACACAACTCCAAGGGATGAGACTCACTATAATATTTTACCCCAGCAACACCATTTTCATCATTTCAATAGCAGCAGGGAAGAAATGGGAAGAGTTATGATTAGGCCTCTTTAAGAACTAAATTCAGGCTCCTACTTAGCAGCTCACTAACTGTGGAGCAAGTAACTTAATCTCTCAGTGCCTCGGGATCCCTGGGTGGCTCAGCAGTTTGGCGCCTGCCTTTGGCCCAGGGTGCCATCCTGGAGTCCTGGGATCAAGGCCCACGTCAGGCTCCCGGCATGGGGCCTGCTTCTCCCTCTGCTTGTGTCTCTGCCTCTCTCTCTCTATCATGAATAAATAAGTAAATCTTAAAAAAAAAAAAATCTCTCAGTGCCTCGGTTTCTTTAAAAAAAAAAAATTTATTGGGGATCCCTGGGTGGCTCAGCGGTTCGGCGCCTGCCTTTGGCCCAGGGCATGATCCTGGAGTCCCAGAATCGAGTCCCACATCATCAGGCTCCCTGCATGGAACCTGCTTTTCCCTCTTCCTGTGTCTCTGCCTCTTTCTCTGTGTCTCTCATGAATAAATAAAATGGTTTTTTTAAGATTTTATTTATTTATTCATGATAGACAGGGGGGGGGGGCAGAGACACAGGCAGAGGGAGAAGCAGGCTCCATGCAGAGAGCCTGATGTGGGACTCAATCTCAGGACCCCAGGATGGTGACCTTAGCTGAAGGCAGACACTCAACCACTGAGCCACCCAGGCACGCTGTCAGCACCTCAGTTTCTTTAGCCTGTGAAATAAGCCTGTTGAGAGGAGTAGAAGAGTTTATGCAAGATAAACACTGACCACAGGGCTGACACACAGGGAACAGTCAGCATATGTTAGTCACATTACTTCCAATTACATTACTAGAACTAGTGCTCAAAAACAGGCCGAGAAGCATTAGCCCAAGTGGTCAGGTGAAGCCAGGAGGGGAAGACAGGCACAGAACCAACTCTGGATTGCATCTGGGAAAGCATCCTGAGGCTGACCGGCAAACCCACAAAAAAAGCCTCAAGGACTCAGCAGACCACGCCTGTCCAGGTGGCCCTCTACCCCTCCTGCCCCTGTGCGGTGCTGTGGATTTGTCCACCCGTTGCCTTCCTGCAGACCCTGCAGGGCTCCCTGACCTGGAAGGTGGGCCTGTTCTCCAAAGCGCCCCAGGGCTGTCCCGGAGCAGAGGCACTCAGTAACCATGAATATATGACCACCTGCGTCTATTTCTAGAGTCCTGTTTTTCTGCCTGGCAGATATCCGAGACCACAAGCACCCCAAGAGGAAACCTGCAAAGCTGTAGAGCCCCAGGGTGCAAGCAGCATGCTCAGCCAAGGCAGCCCGGCGCGCACCACCACCAGCTGAGGGTTCCGAGCAGCCCGGGGATCCTCGGGCCTCTTCTGGAAGCGGAACTCCTTCTCCTGGCTCCCTCCTTCCTGGTCCGCCCGTAGCCTCCCCCCAGGCCCTGCAGGCAGGCTCCCCAGGGGGGCAGAGCGAACTACACCGTGACTAGGCAGAAAGGCGCCGGGAGCCAACCAGCGGCCCGGCCTCACCCGCACTTAGAGCCCCGGGGGGACGCGCGGGGGTGTGACCGGGGCGGGGCCGGGGTAGGGCCCAAGCACCCCGGCGCCCGAAAACTGCACACCCGCCCGCTCCACGATTGGCCGCTCCGGCCACGGGGGCCTATGGGGTGGTCCTCGCCTAGCCAATCAGGGGCCCCGGGGAGCCCATTCATTCACAAAAAAAAAAAAAAAAAAAAACGAGCAGGAAAAGGAGCAAGGCGAGGCCCGGAATTGCCGAGAACTTTGAAACACCGGCGCGTTCCGGGGCGGACGCTGGAGTCCAGGGGTCCGGTGGCAGGAGGCTTGACACTCGTAGGGGCTGCCGCGCGCGCCCCGGCCCACAGTCCAGGCCGGCAAGCCGGGCGCGGCGAGGGCGAGCCCTCTTCCTGGCCGCACCGCCCCGGGCTCCGCCCCGAACCCCGTTAAGACGCGGCGGCCGCCCGGCTGACTGGGCCACACCAAGGGCCACCCCACCCCGGGGAGGCCACACCTGGGCAGCTTCCGGCAGTGAGGTCCACGCAGGCGGCCCCGCGGCTGCGGCCACGTGCGCGCTGAGCAAGCCGCCCCCCGCCGCCCCTCCCCGTCCCCGGCAGGTCCCGGCGGGTCCCGGCGGGCCACTCACGGCAATCGTCCTCGTCGCTGTTGTCGGAGCAGTCGTCGTCCTCGTCGCATCTCCACACGGAGGGGATGCAGCGCTCGTTCCGGCACCGGAACTGGTCCTCTTCGCACACTTTGGCCGGCCCTGCTCCAGGGAGAGGGGGCGTGAGCCGGGTCCGCGGACAGCGCAGCCCGGGCGGCGGGGAGGGGCCCCGGTGGGGGCCGATGACGGAGCCAACGCCCGCCGCGGCCTCGGGCACCCTCGGCGCAGGAGCGCGGAAAGGCAACGGGGTGGCGGGCTGCTCCGTGGCACTGCAAGGCCAGGCGCACGCAATCGGGGTCACACGACTTGGCCAGACCCCCCCCCCCGAGAACGCTCCCCCGCGCTCCCCCGCCCACAGCCCACAGCAGCCCCCGGCCCCGCCGCGGACGCAGCCCGGCACGCAGCCCCTCTCTCCGCCGCGCAGGGGTCGCCGGAAACGCATTGTCGGCGGGGAGGTCGCCCGGCTCGGCCCCACGCCGCCGCGGGGCGCGCGCCGGATACATCCCGCTGCTCGAATCACGCGGCGCCCCCGCAAGCATCCCTGGCCGCACACGCACACACAAACGCACAAAGTTCCCGGCCCGCCTGCCCCCACGGGGCCCATCCCCCAGGAGCAGGTGCCGAAGGCAGGGCCGACGCCACCAGGAGGCGTGGGGGCGGGGGCGAGGGCACCCGAAGGATCGCTGGGTCCCGAGAAGCCATCCCACCAGGCCCGGGCTCGGGGGGCGCCCGCGCACCCGCAGCCCGGGGGCCGGCGGGCCGCGCTTTGTTGGCGGCTCCGGCGGCGCGGAGCCGGGCCAGGGACCAGCCTCACGCACCTTGGCCGCCGCGCTGTGTAGCCGCCGCCGCCGCCGCCGCCGCCGCGAGATGCTGGAGCCGCAGCGGCAGCAGCAGCAGCAGCAGCAGCACCGGCGGCGCCAGCGGCCGGAGCGCGCCCCGCTCGGGGCGGCCCATGGCGGGCCCCGGGCTCCGGCCGCCGCGCCCCGCGCACCCCGTGCGGCTGCCGCCGCCGCGCCTCAGCCCGCCGAGTCCTTGCCGCGGCGCCGGGGATGCCGCTGCCCCCGCCGCCGCCGCCGCCGCTGCCGCCCGCCCCGGCTCCTCGGCTGCATTTCAAGCAGGTTCCGTGACGCTCGGCGGCGGGGCGGGCTCAGGCTGGGCGCGCGGCCCCGGCCCTGGGCGGCCGCCGCCGGCGCGCGCGCCCCCTCCCGCCGCCTCCTCCGCGCCACGCTCCTCCCGCTGCTGCCGCCGCGGCCTCCTCCCTCCTGTCCTCCGTGCAGGCCCCCCTAGCCTGGCGCGGGTGACCCAGCCGCGGAGCTGGGAGCTGCAGATGCTGGGAAGAGCCAGGCGAGGTCCCCGCCCCAGAGGTAGCACACCGGCCGCGGGAAGCAGCGCTGGCTGCCTGGAGGAGGTGACAGGCTAGTAGAAGCCTGGAGGGTTGCATAGGAGTAAACCTGGGTGGGAGGGGAGATGACGTTCCCTGGTGCACGGGCCTGGGCAATGTGCACACGGAGCAGAGGGCATTGGTGGTGGTGAACAAGAGTCAGCATTCCAGGACGCCGGAGACCAGGGAGACGCTGGGGAGCTGGGCGGAACCTCTGCACCCCTGAGCTGCTACCACCCAGATACAGTGCACAGGTGTAGCCGGTTAATGTCCCCATGTGCCTCTGTTCATGTTACATGCTTATGTGGGGCATGGCTGAGGACGTGAGGCAGATGGCTTGAGCCTGGCACTCGGACTTTCTGCATTGATCCTATTCAGCACTCTCCATGGGGTCAGGCAAAGGGGCAATCAGGGGGACCTGCAGGGACAACACCTAGGCTTCGCTGTGATGGAGAAGGGCGGGGACTGTGGAGCTCCATCAAAAGGATGTGTTATCCCTGCTTATGGGGAACACACACGCAGGGCCTCTGTCCACCCTTTGTGTAAAGGAGAAGTCCCCTTCTCTGGCAGGTCACAGCCCCACCTCACCTGTGCCAGGGTGCAGAGAGCTAACTCAGGACAAGATTTTCCCTGCCTGCTGGTAAGTGAGGCTGACCTGGCACAACCGTCTTTGGAGAATGAAGTTTGAGGGCATTGGCCACTAAAGAGTCAGACTTGCCGGTGTCTGGGCCCAGTGAGGCCCTCTCCCATCTCCTCCTGGCCCTTCACATCCATGGCAGAAGGACAGAAGAAGGAGCTTCAGGAGCTGTTAGTCCCAGGCCTGGGAGCCACTGTCTCATCATCAGCCCTGTTACTGAGCCTATTCCTTACCACAAAGGACAGCCCCCTTGGGCAGTGGCTGTGGCCACCTCATAGGAGAGGGACACAGACCCTAGAGAGCCCAGCCGGTGTTCTTGCCATTAGCCCTTCTAGCCTTTGTTCATCCAGACATTGAACAAGCATATCCCAGCCTTGCTCTGTGCCAATCCTTTCCTGGGCCTAGGGGATACCAAGGTGAGTCAGACATGGTAGCAGTCCCGGTGAAGTCCCTGGCTGGCGGGGAGACACACTAGCAACACACAGGCAATGACACGCATGCACACTTTCAACAGAAACTGATGGAACACCCACTTTGTGCAGAGCATTATCTGAGGCCCAGGAATACACTGTATAAGTGGAGGAGGTCCCTCTTATGTCTTACTTGGGAGAGACAGACACAAAAGCAAGAAAACAAAAAAGATTTCAGATCATTATAACTGCTGTGAAAAATAAAATAAAATAAAACAGGGTGATGTGACAGTGATGAGAAAAAACCTAACAAGTGATCAGGGAAGACCTCCCTGAGGAGGTCTCATTTCCCTGAATGGCAAGAAGGAGCCTGCTATGGATTGAATGTTTGTGTCCTTCCCAAATTCATATGGTGAAACCTAATCCCCAATGTAAAGGTATTTGAAGGTGGGTCCTTTGAGAGGCAGTTAGGACATGAATGGAATAAAAGTAGCCCCAGAGAGATCTCTGGCCCCTTCTGCCATATGAGGACACTGCGAGAAGATGGCCATCTATGAACTAGGGAGTGAGCTCTCATCAGATACCAAATCTACTGGTGTCTTGATCTTGGAAATTCAGCCTCCAAAACTGTGAGAATTGAATTTCTGATGTTTATAAGCCACCCAGGCTATGATATTTTGTTATGGCAGCCCAAATGGACTCAGAGCCCAACCACGTGAAGATCGGGTGGAAGGGCATTCCTGGCAGTGGGAACAGCATGGCGGAGGTCTTGAGTTGGCCTGAAACCTGATGATGAGGAGAAGGGTGCATCAGTTGAGGTCCGAGGGAGTCAACGAGGCTCTGATCACATGAGGGCTTTGTGGGTCACAGCAAGAACTTTGGGTTCCATTCCAAACAGTGATGCCCACCATGACAGCAGGATGCCTGAGACGATGGAGCCCCTCCAGCAGCCCAGACTGACCTCTCTGGATGAGCCCCTCCTCCTCCACGCCAAGGTCTTAAGAAAACCAGTCCCCATCTCTGAGTCTCAGTTTCAGTTTCTCATCTGAGAAATGAGGAAGACAGGGAATTTTCAAGATTGATTCTAGTTTTAAGATTCTTGTGTGGATGGCAGTTCAGAGGCAGCAAGGTAGAGAGGTTAAGGGTATGAGCTCTGGGTTAGACAGCCTGGGTTTAGCTCTGTTCCTTCTCTTCCCAGCTACATGATGTCGGGTAGCTCACTTCACCTCTGTGGCTCAGTTTCTTTAGCTAAAATGAGGATGGTGGAGGTACCTGGGTGGCTCAGTGGTTGAATGTCTGCCTTCGGCTTAGGTTGTGATCCTGGGGTCCTGGGATCGAGTCCCAAATCGGGCTCCTTGCAGGGAGCCTGCTTCTCCTTCTGCCTGTGTCTCTGCCTCTCTGTCTCTCATGAATAAATAAATAAATTAATTAATTAATTAATAAAAATGGGGATGATGACAGAACTCATCTCAGGGATATGAGGGTTATGTTAGGTGAGATTACGTATGCGTGGCATGAAAGCTACAGTTTGTGCATAATAACTATTAGTTATTTACTATTATTCAAACAGAATTCCCTGTTCAAAAACCCCTGGTGACTTCCCAACACTCACAGAATGAAGACTGAGCCCAGGTGTTCCTCGACCTTCCCTTCCCTTTGCTTGTATGGTTCCCCCAGATCCCCTTGCCAAGATGGGCAGCTCCTCATTTCTCAACAGCCCCTCCTCAAAGGTTCTCCAGGCTCTCTTCGATCTCCAGCCAATTTGGACCACTTCCTTCTCTCCCTCGTCAGCCCGGGACTTCCCTGAGGACAGGAAGCAGCCTTCTTGCATTTCTGGGTCTCTGGCATGGGGCACGTTTGACCAATATTTGTTTCTGTCTTCCTGAGGTTTCTGTACCCTGGGAGGACTTACTCATCCTTATTTTCAGAGGATAAATACAAGGCCTGGCACGTAACACACATTAAATAAATGACGTCTAAGTGTTTGAAAAAGTTAAAAGGGGGATCCCTGGGTGGCGCAGCGGTTTGGCGCCTGCCTTTGGCCCAGGGCGCGATCCTGGAGACCCGGGATCGAATCCCACATCGGGCTCCTGGTGCATGGAGCCTGCTTCTCCCTCCTCCTGTGTCTCTGCCTCTCTCTCTCTCTCTCTCTGTGACTATCATAAAACAAATAAAAATTTAAAAAAAAAAAAAAGAAAAAGTTAAAAGGTAAATCATATCGAGTAATTATAATAGCTAATTCTTACTGCACGTTTGCTGGGGGTCAGGCACCATCTAAGTGCTTTCAATGCTTTAACCCGTTTAGTCCTTATAACATCCCCAGGAGGCAGGTCGTGTGTTTCTCCCATTTTACAGATGAACACACTAAGGAATGGGGAGGTCACACAGTTAGTAAATGGCAGAGCCAGCAGTTGAACCCAGGCGGCAGAATTTTTCAGGGCGCATAAGTTGGTGAATTCCAGGGAGGGGCAAATGGAGAAATCCCGGCCCTTGACGGACACCAGACAGCACATGGACACTGAGGCATAGCTTCTGCTGCCCAGGTGACTTGTCCCCACCTGATCTCTCTCTCCACACTAGGCCAACTCAAGCATACAGGGCCTACTTCTGGGTTTCCAAGGAAAATCCTCAAACCCAGCTCCTCATGAGGCAGAAACAGGTGACATTCCACCTGCTGTCTGCATAGCACGGTGCCCCTCCTAAGTCTCCACATCCTGCCTCCAGAGCTGCCAGGGGCCCAGCCCATGCACACTCTACTCCCTCACCCTGGCCTCCCAAGAACAGGAGCTTCAAGCTTATTCCAGTCTGTAACCTCTGCCTAGAACACTCATGCACTGCCTGACTTCTATTTCATCCTCAGCTCAAGTGCCTCCTTCCCTGGGAAGCCTTCCAGCCTCCTCCATAGAGGTTGCAGCTAAGGCCTTCTAGAAGAACTTCTTTTTTTTTTTTTTTTTCTAGAAGAACTTCTGCATACATCTCCCTAGACTCCCTTGACTGGCCTTGTGCTAGGTGAGGGGCACAGATAAGCAAGACTACGCCCTTGCCTTGGAGGGCATACAGTGACAGTGCTGGGTAATAAGAACCCCAGATGGGGCTGCTCGGGGGGTGTCAGATTCCTACCACCATGTACCCAAGACTGTGCCACCCACCAGCCAGGGTAACAGACCAGTGACCTGAGCTAATAACAGCTGAGCTATAAGGGCAGCAGAGCTCTCCCACTGTCCGTGACCTTCACTTTACAGAAGTCTAGCCCAAGTCCTTCATGCTGCACTGGGAGCCAATTGTCAATTTCTCTTTGCCATAATCTCTCTGTATTGCTTTCTTTCTCTCTCAGACTAGACAGTATCTTCATTCCTATAAAAAAGGGGATTCTAATTCATTACATGAGCTTTTTGTAGATCAGACCACTAGGGTTTAAATCACTTGCTAACTATGTGATCTGATCTGAGTCAAGTTATTTGAACCCTCTGTGCCTCAATGTCCTATCTGTAAAATGGGGATGACAATGTTACCTAATAGTATTAATTATCTATTACTACGTAACAAAATACACCAAAAATTACCAACTTAAAACAACAATAAGTATTTATTATCTCTCACAGTGTCTGTGGGTCAGGAATTTGGGAGCAGCTTCATCGGGTCACCGTGTTAGTGAGGCTGTGGTCTTCTGAAGGTCTAAGTGGAGTTGGGGGGTCTGGGTTGTCTCGCCCACATGGCTGGCAAGTTCGTGTTGACTGTTGGCAGGACCACTCAGTTCTTCACCACCCAGATTTCTCCATCAGGGCTGCTTGAGTGTTCTCACAACATGGTGGCCCACTGCCCTGACAGTTCCTGATTCGAGAGAGAGACGGAGAAAGCAAGGAGGAAGTCACAATGTCTTTTTATGATCTAACTATGGAAGCCACACTGAGTCATTTCTGCAATATCCTACTGGTTACCCAGGTCAGCTCTCACCCGTGTGGGAATACATATGGGAGCATGACAGCCAGAAGACAAAAATCACCATGGGCACCTTGGAGATGGGTTGCCGCACTATTTCACGAGTTAGTGGGAATTAACTAAATATACATAAAGTGCTCAGAAGGGTTTTCGGTACACAGCACGCCCTATACAAGTGTTTGCTATTATTGTTTCTGTGAGTAATGCGAGTACAGAGTACACACTGCATAACGATTATCTACAATTACCGGGATCATCATTGCTGTTAGCTCCAGAACCCCTCATTACATAGATGAAGATACCCAGGAATTGAGAGGATGGAGGCATTTCAGGGTTTCGCAACAGACCACAGACAGAGCAGGACCAGCCCTGCCTTGGTTTCTGGCCTCCTGGCCGTGTGTTCTCGGGAGAACTGGCGTCGCATCTCCCTCCTTCACTGCCTTGCTGCTGGACACTGGGCAGGTACCTTTCCCTCTCTGGGCTCTGCGCCCCCTCACATGAGGCGTTGGACTTGGTCAGTATTTTCCATGATCCGTCCTTCTCACCAAGTCCCCAGATGACTTCCTCCCTTTCCACCTATTTCCTCTCCTGTCAGCGTAGATTTTCCTTTAAATCCTTTCACTTGGGATCCCTGGGTGGCACAGCGGTTTAGAGCCTGCCTTTGGCCCAGGGCGCGATCCTGGAGACCCGGGATCAAATCCCATGTCGGGCTCCCGGTGCATGGAGCCTGCTTCTCCCTCTGCCTATGTCTCTGCCTCTCTCTCTCTCTGTGTGACTATCATAAATAAATAAAAACTAAAAAAAAAAAAAAAAAAAAACTTTAAAAAAAATAAAAAATAAAAAATAAATCCTTTCACTTAATAAACTTAGCTTCATTCTAAGTAATAATCTCCATGAAGTCACAGATTTGAGATGCTAAATATGTTTTTCCAATACACATTAAAGAACTCATGGCTATTCCAATAAACAATGATCCTCTGTCCATCCTTCCAGATGGATCTTGCTTCTCTCAGAGGCCCCAGCTCTGTGTCCCTCGTTTATTTATTTTTTCATTTATTTTTTAAAGATTTTATTTATTTATTTGTGAGAGACACAGAGAGAGGGGCAGAGACACAGGCAGAAGGAAAGCAGGGAGCCCGATGCAGGACTCAATCCCAGGACCCCAGAATCATGACCTGAGCCAAAGGCAGATGCTCAACTGCTGAGCCACCCAGGTGTCCCTGTTTCCCTCATTTAATGTGGGGAAAAGGATGGAGGGCAGGAACCTTGAACGCTCTGCTTGGGACAGTGAGTTCCTCAAGGTGACCTGGTGACCGCCCAGTTCCTGAGTGCCCACTGCCTGAGTCCCAGGGCTTTCTAGCAGAGGCTCAGCAATTTTCCATGTGCTTTTGTTTTGGTTTTGTTTTTATTTTATTTTTTCTTATCAAAGTTTTACTTCCCATTGTTTCCAGAATCAAATAGTTTTGTAAGACTTGTTATGAAAAGTCTTATGTCCTTCACTTTCTCCTTCCTTTTCCTTCTCCCCAGAGGCAAACACTTTCAGTTCTTCCAGTTGATTCTTTTGCTATTTACCTCCTATCATTAAATAACACACTCATTTCTATGTTTTGATCTTTCAGTTTTAGGCACTCTCTTTGACTTCCCACTGTGAAGATGAGGATTTGGCTCTCACACATACCCAGCACCCGTAAACGCATAGCCGTACAGACACCCATGCATTCATTGTCTGAGTCAACCCCTGCCCATTCTTCCATTATCATTGTGGTATGTGATTTTTAAACTTTTTTTTCATATTTTACCTATTTATTCATGAGAGACACAGAGAGAGAAAGGCAGAGACACAGGCAGAGGGAGAAGCAGGCTCCATGCAGGGAGCCTGATGTGGGACTCGATCCCGGGACTCCAGGATCACGCCCTGAGCCGAAGGCAGATGCTCAACCCCTGAGCCACCCAGGCATCCCTAAAATTTTTTTATTATTATTATTTGTAAATCACTTTTAATTGTGGTAAAACACATGACACAAAATGTGCAATATTAACTGTTCTTAAGTGTACAGTTCATTAAGTGGCATTAAGTACACGCACACTGTTATGCCCCATCACCACTGTCTACCCAGAGCTCTTTTCGTCTTGAAAAACCAAAGTTCTGTACCCACGACACAGTAACTCTCCATTCTCCTTTGCCCCAGCCCCTGACAACCACATTCTACTTTCTGTCTCTATGAATGTGACAACCCTAGGTACCTCATGTAAATGGAATCAGACAGTGTTTGCTCTTTTTTAAAAAGTTTATTATTATTTCTTTTTAGTAATCTCTACACCCAACATGGGATTCAAACTCATATAACCCTGAGATCAAGAGTCTCCTGCTCTACCCAGGGAGCCAGCCAGGTGCCCCTATTCTTTGATCTTTTATGATTGACTTATCTCACTTGACTTAATGTATTCAGGCTTCATCCAGTTGTAGTGTATTGCAGAATTTCCTTCCTTTATAAGACTAAATAATATTCCATTGTATGCATAGTCTACATTTTGTTTATTTATCCTTGATGGACACTTGGGTGGCTTCCATCTCTTGGCTGTTGTGAATAATTCTGCTCTGAGTATGGGTGTGCAGGTGTCTCTTCCAGTCCTCATTTTCAATTAATTTGGATATACACCCAGGAATGGAATTGCTGGATCATGTGATGATCCAGGAATGGAATTGCTGGATCATATGATGATCCTAAATTAAATACTTTTAATTTTTTTTAGAAACAACCATATTGTTTTCCACAGTGACTGCATCATTTTATATTCTCACCAACAGTGCATGAGGGTTCCAATTTCTCCACATCCTCCCCAACACTTGCTATTTTCTGCTTTTGTTTTTACTTTCTTTGATACCCATTCTAATGAGTATGTGGTAGTATCTCATTGGAGTTCTAATTTGCATTCCTTTGATGATTAGTGATAGCATCATTTCATGTGCTTATTAGCTATTTGTATAGTTTCTTAGGAAAAATGTCTATTCAAGTCCTTTGCCCATTTTTAAATCAAGTTGTTTGGGGGTTAAGGTTGTTGAGTTTTAGGAATTCTTTATATATTCTGGATATTAGCCCCTTATTGTATATGTGATTTGTGAATATTTTCTCCCATTCCAAGGGTAGCTTATTTGCTCTGTTGAGTTTTTATTTTTGATACACCCCAATTTATCTATGTTTTCTTTGTTGCCTGTGCTTCTGGTAGCATATCTTGGAAGGATTTTTATGTGATCATAATGGAACATGCTATAACTAGTGTGTCATGATGAATTTTTTTCCTGCACAACTTTGTGTCTTTTCTAGAATTAATAATTGATATTTCGGCTTCTATTGTTTCATTCTTTGCTTCACTTTCTATGTATTCATCCCTTATTTGTCCCAAACTCTCCTTAATTTTTTTAAATCTCTAAATACACTCACTCACATTAAGTATTTACTTATGTGGAAGAAATCCCTGCAGATCTCCAACTGTTCCACCCAGACAGATGGATGGGAAGGCTAGCTGCTTAGCTCTCAGCTCTCATCCTGGACTGTCTCTTCCTCATTACCTGGAGTTCTCAAAGGTCTCTCCACTTTCATATTGAATTTCTTCCTTCCCAGATCCCACGTCTTCCTCTTTCTATACTCACTGCTGGACTTGAAGGAACACCTATCCATAGCTTTCTAGAAGAAAGTATTTGAGGTATATTTTTGGATACCTTGCATTTCAAAAAGTGCCTCACATATAATTGATAGTTTGACTAGGTATAGAATTCTAAGTTGGAAATAATTTTCCTTCTGAATTTTGAAGGCTTGATCCATTGTCTTCTAGTTTCTGTTGAAAAGATCAATGTCATTCTATTTCCTAACCTTTTTAGGAAACCTGTTCTTTCTCTTGAAACTTTTAGTCTCCTGTATCCTCATTATGTCTTGGAATAAATCCATTTCCATCAGATTGTATTGGGCATGCAGTGGGCCTTCTCATTTGAGAAACTCATCTTCAGTTTGGATAAAATTTTTTAAAATTACCTCTATAATGATTTCCTCAGCTCCATTTTCTCTGTTGTTATAGTTGGTTTCTCTTCTCTTTCTGACTTTCCTAAATTATTTCAACATTGACCCTCTTAGACCGGTCTTCTATATTCTTTTTTTATTTTTTTATTTTCTATTTTTTAAGTGATCTCTACACCCAATGCAGGACTTGAACTCACAACCTTGAGATCAAGAGTCACAGGCTCTGCTGACTGAGCCAGTCAGATGCCCCTCTACATTCCTTATATATATTTTTCCACCTCTTTTTTTTCTCCATTCTGAAAAATTTCTTCAACTCCCTACAGAGTTGTTTTTTTTTTTTTTTCTTATCATATTTCCCAAAGCTCCTTATTTGTTCTCTGACCACATCTTCTTTATAGCATTTTATTGGGGGTGGGGGTTTTTTTGGATGCAATTTTTTTTCTTATTTATTTGAAGATGTTAATATTAACAATAGTGGTTGTTGTTGTTTTGGTTAAGGTGTTTATCACCATGCATAGTCTCTGCTTCCTCCAAGTTAACTTTTTTCTAACCATTGAAAAGACTAGTTAGAAATTGGGAGGATATATGGCAGCACACATAGCAAACAAAGCATTACTACTTAGATTACATAAAGAATTCTAATAATTTAATAAAAGAAGACAACTCAAGTTTTTAAAAAGATATTATTTATTTATTCATGGGAGACACACAGAGAGAGGCAGAGACATAGGCAGAGATAGAAGCAGGCTTCCTATGATCCCAGGACCCTGGATCACAACCTCAGCCAAAGGCTCAGCCACTGAGCTACCCAGGCACCACTCAATTTTTTTTTAAGAAAAAGATACAAAGAAGTATTTCACAACAGGAAATATGAATGGAACATAAATGTGAAGGAAAGATGCTCAACATTATAATAATCAGGAAAATGCAAATTAATACCACAATGAGATTTTCTACAGAAGAGTTAAGTAGTCACAGTGACAAGTTTCAGTGAAGATGTGAAGCAACAAGGATTCTTCTATATTCCTAATGCAGTGAAAACTGCAACCATTTTGTAACTTGGGATTTCATTACCATATAAACCCTAAAGAAACTCACGCATACAAGCACCAGGAGAACCGTACAGGGGCGTTTGTGGTAGTGCTGCTTATAATGGCAAAAACGCAGAAACCAAGCTAACATCCTTAGCAGGAAAATGAAGTACTAAATTGTGCCACGTTCATATAATGAAATCCTATACAGCCATGGAAATAAACAAAACACAGCCGCAGCCAACTGTGTGAAGGAAGCTTAGAAACATAATATTGAGGGGCAGCCCCAGTGGCGCAGTGGTTTAGCGCCGCCTGCAGCCCGGGGTGCCGGGATCGAGTCCCACGTCCGGCTCCCTGCATGGACCCTGCTTCTCCCTCTGCCTGTGTCTCTGCCTCTCTCTCTCTCTGAATGAATGAATGAATAAATAAATAAATAAATAAATAAATAAATAAATAAATATTTAAAAAAAAGAAAAGAAACATAATACTGAGTAGAAAAGCTTGTTGCAGAAGACTGCGTACAGCACAATCCAACATTTGTAAGACCCCAAAACAAGCAAAAAGAAAGCATAGTGTTTAAGTTTTCATACACATGTGATCTGTAATACAAGTTTGTTGTTTTTTTTAACAGAGGTAATAATTCAAACAAAATTCTAGATAGTAGTCACTTCTATAGGGAAGGCAGGGGGATGGGATAAGGATGAAGCCCACGTATTAGTCGTCCTCTCATAGCTTCATTGGGTTCAAAGGTTTCCATTATTAAGCTTCATATCCAGGGTGGTCATACATCTGGTATTCCCAGGACAGTCTTGATTTATACCTGTTGTCCCAACATAATGAATCATCGCAACCTCTTTCTAAGAGAGGTCCTGATTTGGATAATAAATTGTATGACTAGCCTATTTTTTCCTTTTTAAAGTTTATTTATTTATTTATTTGAGAGCGAGCACACACGTGTGTATGCACACATGCGTAGGGGTAGGGGCTGATGGAAAGGGAGAGGACAAGCAGACTCCCCACTGATCAGGGAGCCCAACATGGAGCTCGAACCCAGGACCCTGAGATCATCACCTGAGCTGAAGTCAGACACTTAACCAACCGTGCCACCCAGGCATCCTTAGCCTATTTACTTCTTATAAAAATGCAATATATGAAAAAAAATAATAAATAAATAAATAAATATAAAAAATAAAAATGCAATATATGTCTGTTTTGTATTTATCCATTATTACATAATATATACATTTTTTATATATTTATTTTTTTAATATATACAATTTTAATGCCAAGGCCATGGTCTGACCACAGTATAATAGGGTATTTGTGGAATGGCCTGGGCATTCTTCTGAATCAGTCTGGGTATCTGTCCTTGAGACCTCAGATGAACCCTTCTGGTCAATCTGACATCCATGCCCCTTGGTACTCACACCCCACCCTACCCCAGGTCCCATGTTGCCCTCTTCTCCACCTGTCACTCAGTGTGGGGTCATCCTCTAGGGGGTCCTGGAAATTTCATTCACAGTGCAGGCTCATCCAGGATCACTGACATCCCCCTCTGTGCCCAACCCTATGCCGGGCAATGGTGAGGACCCAGTCTGGGCCCTGCCCTTGAAAAGCTGTCCAGGTTCAGGTGGAGATGAAGACTGTGACAAGCCAGCATATCATGGCAGTGACACAGCCTGGGGTGTGGCCCTGCAAGGGGGAGAACATAGCCCAACCTGGGGACTCAGGGAAGCCTGGTGGGAGCTGGGTGGGACAAGTGAGGAAGAATGGTCTTGGTACAGGAGACAACATGTAGGGAGCAGTGGGTGGGCAAGAGCCAGCTGGACTCAGAAAGGGCTGTTCACAAAGGCCAGTCTAAGTGAAGCACACAGCACAGGGTGACACAGGGGCGGAAGCAAGACTGCAGAGGGCACTTCTCGGGAGCCTTGAATGCCAAGCCTAAGGACCTGGGCTCTATGCTGAGGGCAGTGAGAAAACACTGAAAGATCAGGGAGGCACAAAGTACTATAAAGTCAGGGACAATTGTATCAAATGAGCTTAAGAAGAAAACTGGGGAAAGTCAGGGAGACAAAAGGAGACAAAGTAATAGAGAAATTTTACTATTGTGCTGGGGTTTGGACACCACCCCGGATTGGCCTCCCCTCCCCCATCCCTCGTGGCCGCCCAAGCATCTGTGTATCTGTGCATCCATGCATCCATACACATGCATGCTCAGGGGTCCTGTGTGTGAGCCCTGGTGCAGGGCTCTCTGGGTTCACGTACCACCCTTGCCACAGGTCCTACCCATGTCACCCTGGACAAGTGACTCAGGATCTCTGTAACTCCACATTCCTACTATAAAATAAGGATGAGGAATGTATCTACCTACCTCATGGAAGCTCAGTAGAATCATAAAGGGGGAGGATCCCTAGGTGGCTCAGCGGTTTAGCGCCTGCCTTGGGTCTAGGGTGTGATCTTGGAGTCCCAGGATCGAGTCCCATGTCAGGCTCTCTCCGTGGGGCCTGCTTCTCCCTCTGCCTGTGTCTCTGTCTCTCTCTCTCTCTGTGTCTCTCATGAATAAATAAATAAAATCTTCAAAAAAAAAAAAAAAGAATCATAAAGGCCTGGAACATAGTAACCTCTCAAAGAGCATGAACCATCCTTGTTAATGGAGTGGAGACAATTCAACTGCAGAGACTAGACGTGTGGCCCAGGACCCAGCACAGGGCAGGATGTGTCCCAACCAGTATACACACCCAGAGGCAAAGACTTTGCTGTGTTGTCGCTGTACCCCTACAACTAAAACAGTGACTCATTCAGTGACTAGATGAATGAGATTACAGGACTCCCAGGTACCCTACTTAGAAATAAAGCCCCGAAGTCTCTATGTCCTTGCCTGGAGTGGGGTGTGTGTGTGTAGGGGGTGGAATGTGCATAATGATGTAGAAAACGTTCCCTGAAGCACAATCTACCCCCCTACAGTTAACAGCTCTTTTTTTTTTTTTTTTTTTAATTTATTTGAGAGAGAGAGAGCAAGCATGAGACGGAGGAGGGGCAGAGGGAAAAGCAGGGAGCTCAAAGTGGGACTTGATTCCAGGACCCCGGGATCATGACCTGAGCTAAAGGCAGACACTTAACTGACTAAGCCTCCCAAGTGCCCCTACAGTTCCTTTTGGATCCTCACCGCACCCTTGTAGGTGAAGTATCACTGCCTGTACTTCACAGATGAGGATCCTGAGGCTCTGAAAAATACAACACCAGCCCACAGCCACACAGGATATATGACCAAGCTCAAGACTCCTGGCTCCCACTGCCCCACAGCTGTCTGGATATAGACCCTCAAAACGTCAGAGTGGGGGGACCTTGAGAGAGGCCATCTTGGATGTGGGCTTTTAGTTACAGAGTTCTTTCTTCAATAAAAATCTGGGGGTACCTGTCTGGCTCAATGGGTGGAGCATGCCACTCCTGATCTCGGACTGGTAACTTTGAGCCCCACATTGGGCATAGAGCCTACTTAAGAAAATAAAATTAAAATTAAAAAATTAAAACCTGTGTGAATCCTCAAGATGTGAGATCTGTCCAAGAGGACTATATTCATCACGCTAGTCTGGGCTCTGCTAAGGTAACAGACCCTGAAATCTCAAAGGGGTAACACAATAAAGGTTTATTTCTTGCTCACACAAACACAATGTGGGTCAGTGGCTCTCCCGAGCACCCTTTCTCCATATGTGATGACTCAGGGACCCAAGTTCCTTCCATCTTATGATGCCACAGCATACAATGTGAGTCCACTACGCTGCCACTGTGGGAAGCGAGGGAAAGAGCAGAGTGTCACACGAGGAGCTTTAAAGCTGGGCCTGGGAGCAGTACACCCTACTTCTGCCAACGCCCCTTCCAAACACCCCAGTCACCGGCTTTTGTCTTCTTGGCAAGTTAGGCAAGAAATTCAGTCTTTCTGTGTGCCCAGGAAGAAGAAATAAGGCTGGCCAGCCTGTGGTGGCACCACGTGCTTCTGTGGCAGGGCAAAGAGCAATCCTAGGGCCCTGGAGCCAGCATTGTCCATCCAAGCCCCCCCCACAACATTTGAAAATCTCCACTTGTGTCCAGCAGCAGCTGGGGAGGCTGAGGCCCAGACACAGCCTGGATTCATCCAACATCACTCCAAGAGTCCCAAGAGAAGTGTTCCCTGGGGTCCCAGGCAAGGGGAGGGGACACCCCAAGGGCCTAGGCAGGGGTGACGCCTGGAGCAGTTTCACATTTCTTCTAAACCTCCGTTCTGGCAGCACTTGGCTGCTGGGCTGAATTCTTAGAGACAATCAGCCTGGCGTGGAGGCTTCTTAGTTTTTAAAATTCTTTCTGCTGTAATCTCTTAAACCCTTGGCGCCAGCGCCAGCAGTTGTCTCACAGGAACTGGGGTAGCCTGAGATGCTTGATTCCTTCTGATCAGGGGTTTTAGGAGTCTGGGGTTCCAGGAACCTGTCAGGGACACTGCCTCCACCTGGAAACCAGGCCACAGCCTGTTAGGGCCTGGAAGTGGGGTGGAGAGAATAAGTAGCAGGAGCTGGAGCTGCTCCACTGGTGTCTCCCTTTCAGACCTGGAGCCCCTACCCTGATGTGACAAAGATATGGCTTCTCAGAGCCAGAAAGTCCAGGCTGCTCCCCAGCAAAATCTACCCTGCTGCTTCCCAAGACCCAAAGAAAGACTCCACCCCACCCAAAGTTTCCCTGCTCCTGCTGCTTCTCTGGGTGGCAGGTGAGGCCTGAGGGGACCCCGCACCACCCCGGGGGCCCAGGGACCGGGAGCTCCTTCGGGAAAGCTGGTCCATCTCTGCCCCATCATCCACGGGCGGTGTCCCTTTGGACAAATCCCTTCACCTCTCTGAGTCTCCATTTCCACACCTTTAAAATAATTCTATGAGTCCATGGTGTCAGGAGAATCCCAGGAGATGATGTCAGTGCTGTTGGGCCAGGACCAGGGCTGAGGCCTGGGAGGCCCCTGGGGTGGAGTTCTCCCCGTTTGGCCTTGTGCTCAGCAGACGCTGGTAAATGTTTGTTCTGATTATTTAAAGACAAGACTGCCAAGGGTGCCTAGAGCAACGGCAGGGCCTGGACTGAGGGGACAGGTGGTCTGAAAGCACAGCTGCAAGAAGAAAGTGGGAGCCAGGAATCAGCCCAAGAGGACTCCTCTCTTCCAGGACCCTCCACCCAGGAGCCCAATAGACATATCATTTATCTTCCCCTCCAGCCCCACTTTCCCAGGCCCTGCCAGGAGCCCCCAGCCTGTCTCCGAGGAGATGTCCTCCCAGGCTGAGCCAGGAGCCAGCCAGCCACCCCAGGCACCCACACCAGCATGTGTGCGCTTCAGCTCATCTGTGCTGGATGGTGGTGCGTGTTTCTGCACTTCTGTATACTGGTGTGTGTATTTGGGTGTAGAGGCGATTTCTGCAAGCATGTGATCCTGTGTGCTTGGGCATACACTGTGAGTGCATGAGTGTGTGTAAGTTCACAGACGTTGCCTTGTTGCTTGCTTGAATCTAAGTGTGTACATGGGTGCCTTGGTTAGGGGGTCATGCATGCCTTTGGTAATTGGGGTGTAGGTACCTGGGTGGACCCTATGAGAAGAGAGCTGTGATGTACGTCTGTGTGGCTGTGTGTTTTTTAGTGTGTTGCTGTGTTAGGAGGGGATTCTGTGCTTGTATAAAACTCATATGCAGGGACGCCTGGGTGGCTCCGTTGATTAAGCGTCTGACTCTTAGTTTTGGCTCCAGTCATGATCTCAGGTTTCTGGGATCGGGCCCCATATGGGGCTGTGCATTGAGTGGGGAGCCTGCTTGGGATTCCTCTTCCTCTGCCCCTCCCCCTTGCTCTCTCGCCAAAATAGATAAATAAATCTTTTAAAATAAAACCAAGGGGATCCCTGGGTGGCGCAGCGGTTTAGCGCCTGCCTTTGGCCCAGGGCGCGATCCTGGAGACCCGGGATCGAATCCCACATCGGGCTCCCGGTGCATGGAGCCTGCTTCTCCCTCTGCCTGTGTCTCTGCCTCTCTCTCTCTCTGTGACTATCATACATAAATAAATTTAAAAATAAAATAAAATAAAATAAAATAAAATAAAATAAAATAAAATAAAATAAAACCAAAAACTGCTAGGTACACAGACCAGGGTTTGAGAGAGGCAGACACACAGTTGTGATGGTGTGTGATGGGGGGCATGACAGAGGTCCTTAGGGCCATGGAATTTTGGAGGAAGGTGGGACAAACTTTGCTCACAAGGAAGAGGAAGTCTTTCCAGAGGGAGACCCTTCAGGCAGAGGGAATAGTTGGAGCAAAAGCTTAAGGTTGGAAAGGGCACATTGGAACAATGTTGTAAAAGAGGTCCTGGAGGGGTGAGATAAGGGACCCAAGAAGGGTCACAGAGCTAGGCTTAAGAAACAGAGCGAGAGGGGTCCTTGGGTGAGGATGGAGACTAGGAGGCAAATGCCTCCCTCCTGTATTGGCTGGGCCAGCCCTGCCCCAGGTTTCTAGGGAGATGGATGGCATGCCTCCCTCACTGATCTCAGCTTGTTAATTCTTTGTCCTGGTGGTAAAGGCCTGTGTACCCAGCCAGATCCTGGAGTAGGGCTACAGTGATGGAAGTTGCAACCATCTGGGATGGAAATTCCAGGGGCCTGCATCTTCCTTGCTGAGAAGAGCCCATGTGAGTTTAGAGGCCATCATGTGCTGTCATGCATGGTGCTCTATATTCATAGGGTAGTGGGTAAAAGCAAGGACTCTGGTGTCCGAAGGCTTGGGTTCAAATCCTGACTCTACCACTCAGTAGTTTGTGACTTTGGGCATGCTACCTAGCCTCCATGCCTCAGTGTCCCGACCTACAACAGGGAGATGACCATAGTAGCATTGGTGTCTCCTGATAGCATTGAGGCATGGGTTAAAAGTCTAAATATATGTGATTTACTTAGAACAGTACCTGGCTTGGCCATTAAAGGCTAGGAAAGTCTTAACTACTATCGTATGTTTTATTATCTCCCATGTTCTCACAAGGACTGGATGAGGTGCACATTATTTTCTCCATTTCAAGAGCACAGGCTTTGGATTCACTCAGAACCCAGACCCGAGTCTGAATCCTGACTCTGAATCCACCCCCGGCTGTGTGACCTGGGGAAAGACTCAGCCTCGATCTCCTCATCCATGAAATGGGACCGTTGTCAAGAATAAATGGAATCGTACATGCAAAGCCTTTAGCTGGGTGCCTGGTGCAGGGTAAACAGTTTTGACGAATCACAGATGAGGAAAGGGAGAATCAGCGTGGGTAAGAGGCTTGGCCAGGGTCACAGAGCTATAAGTGGCAGGGCTGGGATGAGAATGTGGTGACCAGAACCTGGGCACCTCCACCCTGCCACCCTGTCCGGCCTTCATTTCCCCGTCTGTAAGGCAAAGAGCTGGACTAGGAGGGCCTGCTGGGTGGATAAGCAGGGATGGAGGGCGCTGGATTCAGGCTGCAAACCTGGGAGGGAGTGGAGGAAACCCAAGCTGCTGAAGCCCAACTGCAGCCCCAGCCCTCAGCCCTGCTGGTTTCCTTGCCCCTCTCCAGGGACTGTTTCCTGAACCCAGCCCCGCCATCAGAACCTACTTCACGGCGTTGCCCAGCTACTGGAAGTCACATGTTTCCCATCTCAAGAATCCTCTCCAAACCACTTGCCCTGTGACCTTGGACAAGTCTCAATCTCTTCAAGCTTCGGTGGCCTCATGTTTCAGCACACGAGCTCCGTGATGGTAAAAGTGCCTGACTTGTGTGTTGATGACTAGCCCTTATCGAGCACCTGCTGGGTGCCAGACTCTTTTCTAGCACTTTACCTGCATTTAATTAATCCTCCCACCAGCCCTGTGAGTGGCATACAGTTTCCTGTTACCCCTGCTCCCCAGGGCAGTAGAGGTCCCCCCTCACAGGGCCCTGAGAGGGCCGTGAGGAGGTGCTGGTGTTTTATAAAATTTGAGTTCTAGGGGGTGTCTGGGGGGCTCAGTCCGTTGAGCAGCCTGCTCTTGATTTTGGCTCGGGTCATGGTCTCAGGTCCTGGGATGGGGCCGCGCATCCGCTCCTTGCTCGGCAGCAGTCTGCCTGAGGACTTTCTTTCCATCTCCTCCCCTGCTCATGAGCTCTCTCTCTCTCTCTCTCTCATAAATAAATAAACCTTTTTTTAAAAATAAGATAAACTTTGACTTTCTGGGAGTAATACTAACAGCTATGTATGTAGTACACACCAGGTGCCCAGCTCTGGGGCAAAGTCAATTTCTCCCAGGATCTCATTTGTCCCTCACACACCCCTTGGTGTCAGTTAAGCGTCCACCACTGGCTTATTTTTATATTATTTTTATTTTTTTTAAGATCTTATTTATTTATTCATGAGAGACACACAGGCAGAGGGAGAAGCAGGACCCATGCAGGGAGCCCTATGTGGGACTTGATCCTGGGACTCCAGGATCACGCCCTGAGCTGAAGGCAGGTGCTCAACCACTGAGGCACCCAGGCGTCCCCACCACTGGTTTAATCTGTTTGTTCCATGCTCAACGTGGCAGACCCTGGGTGTGCAACAGTGGATCCGGTTTCCTTTAACAGAAGATGCTGAGTCTCCCTAGAGTCCAGGCTGGAGCCTCCAGCTCCCTGTGCCTCGTGGGGGCAGTCCTTTGTGGGGAGGCTTGCCAGGCACACCATCCACTGGTCAGTCCCCAGCCTGGTCCTGGCCTCCTCTTCACTCTCCTGATTTCACCACAACTCCCCCCATGTCGCCCACCCTGGGCTGAGTGCCCGCCTTCCCTCATCTGACTATTGCACAGCCCCCTCATTGTTCTGCCCACTTCCACTCCTTTCCCACCCAGCCACAAGGGTCTTTGCAAACCCAGATAGGACTGTTGCTCCCCATCTAACACCCTGCCATGCCCCCGCCCCCCACTGTTGGTCTAGCATTCATGACCCTCCTCCCTCTTTGGTTCAGGTCTACCTCCCTCCACCCACCCCCACCCCTGGCCTCTCCAGTCTCATATTCTGCAGGGCCTTCTAACTTCCCCGCGCCTTCACATCTCCAAGACTCTGCATCTGCTGTGCCTTCCTGTGATCCACTCTTTGTTTGACTAATATTCGAGGCTACTGTTCACAGGTGCTGCTTAGGCACAGAGATATAAAAGCAAACAAAAAGGACAAAGACCCTCCCCTCGTGGAGCTTACATTAGCAGGAAAGCCAGAAAATAAACCAGTAAGCCAACTTAAAGTGCATCACGTGGCCAGAAGAACTGTGCTCCCACACAAAAGTGGAGTCAGGAGGACCAGATGTGCTAAGTGGAGGTGGATACCGGAATTTCACACAGGGTGGCCATTGAAGACCTTGCTGGGCCCAGCCCCAGGACATTTCCACCTCAGGAGAAGCCCCCGTGCCAAGGAATCAGGGGGCTGAATCCCGGCCATTCTGGAGGGCTTCCTGGAAGAAGTGTCCTGATACTGACCTTGACCTTGAAGGATGTGTGGTAATTATACAGGTGTGAGAGTAACAGTAGAAGAGATACCTGATGCAGCCTGGGAATCAATTCATTCCTGACCGTTTGGATGTCAGGGGCAGCTCTCGCCCCAAGGCTGGGCCTTGAACCCAGACTCCTAGCTGGGACACCTCACCCCCGAGAATGCCTCCACTCCCACCCAAACCCCGTTCTCCTGGACTAGAAACCGTGGGGCTGAGCCACTCAGGGAAAGCATGTCAGGCAGGAACACGGCCTAAGCAAAGCCTGGTGCCCAGTCTCCATGTGGCCTCTGGGAAGGTCGGGTGGACGTGGTACACACTGGGCTGAGCCTTTCTAGTGGCAACCCTGCCAATCCCTGGCTAAGGGGGCCAAGTGGAGTGGTTTGCTGCTGAGTTGCCACAGCCCACCCTGACTTTATGAACTTAATTTGTCCTGAGCGTCACATGGACACTCAGAATAAGGCTGCTGTGGGGCCCCTCGCCTGGTTCCTGCACCATAATTCTGTGTTTAGGTGAACCAGGCTATGGTGTTTCTCTGCTGCTGATTTGTGCCTGAGGCCTTTGGGGATGGGGTGGTTCAGCTGCTATTTGCAGAAAGCCCCTGGGGCTTAGAAATCTGACCTAGAATGTGTTCTTATCCTTAGGCTCAGAACAAGCTCACTGTCCCCATTTTATGGGAATGGAAGGCAAGGCTCAAGGTTATACAGTGGATCATAGTGGCAGAGAACCCAGAACTGCTGTGTCTCAACCGGAGCACTTTCCACTGTTTCATCCAGCTCAGGATTTTGTCAATAAGTCCTCTAAGCCAAGAGGAGGATGTTCCCATCTCCTTACTGGTAAAGAAGTGTGGGGAGGAAAAGCAAACTGTGGAACATAAGGAGCCCACAGGCCTGGAGACTGCTGAGAAACTAGACCATTGCTCAGAAATATGCATATGGGGTCAGGAGAAAGAAGGTCCTTGCTCTTCCTGAGCACCTGATATGCACCTTGTACTATGCAAAACCTCCTTCTCATTTCCTCAGGGAAGTCTTGGCTTTTGAAGGGTCATCAAAAATCAGATCTATGGGCAGCCCCAGTGGCACAGCAGTTTAGCGCCTCCTGCAGCCCGGGGTGTGATCCAAGTCCCACATCAGGCTTCCTGTATGGAGCCTGCTTCTCCCTCTGCCTGTGTCTCTGCCTCTCTCTCTCTCTGAATAAATAAACAAAATCTTAAAAAAAAAAAAAATCAGATCTATGGGAAAAGAAACCCTCCAATGTGGTCACCTTTTAGGAGTATAGGGACTGAATGCTCTACCACAGGGGTTCTGCAGACAAGGGCTAAATTAACCCTGGTGTTGGCACCAGGCCTAGAGTCTGAATCTGAACCCCAGGCCACAGATTCAGTCATTCATCTATTCATCCAGTGATCATTTATTAAACACACGCTAGTGTTGGGTCTGTGCCAGGCACGGGGGTGCTGTGCTGAGGAAATACGCACTTGCCCTTGCCCATATGGAACTGCTAGACTAGTGCAAAAAACAGTGTCATGGTTTGAAGCGCTTTGAAAAATGAGGCAGGTCAAGCCGGGTGAGGGGCACTGTGCTGGCCTCTCTGAGAGGGACACACAAGCAGGACCCGAGGGGGAAGGTGCCTGCACATATGCAGGAAGAGTGTCCAGGCACAGGGAATAGCCAATGTGAAGCCAAGTCTACACTGCTCACATCCGTCCCCTGTCCCATAGCCTCCATTCTAGTTTTTTTTTTTTAAGTTTTATTTATTTATTTTTTAAGATTTATTTATTTATTCATTCAGAGAGAGCGAGAGAGAGGCAGAGACACAGGCAGAGGAAGAAGCAGGCTCCATGCAGGAAGCCCGATGTGGGACTCGATCCCGGGTCTCCAGGATCACACCCCAGGCTGCAGGCGGCGCTAAACCGCTGCGCCACCAGGGCTACCCTCCATCCCAGTTTAGGCAGGATGCTCCTGCCTTCCCCGCCTAGCCCCCACACTATCACAGGAGGGAGCCGGTGGGTTTGGGTGGCAGCCTTGTTGAAAACAACCAGAGATCCACAGAAATCCCTCCTATTTTAAGGCCTGATTTTCCCAGTATATAGCAGTCATACCTGCAGGAGCGCACAGGATGATTTTAGGAGATGCGTGGGCAAGTATCTCCTCATTTTCACAGTAGTTTATTTATTCCTGAATGTATTTAGAAAACAATAACGAGCACATCAAACCTGGTATTATTGCCAAGGACACATGGCAAAGAGGCTTTGTTTATTTCAATTTGAAATGGAAAAATACAAACTATAGAGAGAGAGTGTTAACTGTTGAATCTTGGAGAAGGATATAGGGCGTTCATTTCTAGGCTCTCACCTTTTCTGTGTAATCGAGGAATTTCAGAGTACAAAGTTGATGGGGTAAAAATAAAACCAGGTGGAAATCCCTCCTGGAATCCTCTTTTAAAGACAGTCCATGCCTTCTCTGGGAACAGAGCACAGCGGTTGCAAATGCAAGCTTAGAGGCCCGACTGCCTCAGTGTGGCTTCTGCCTGTGGCCTTGAAACAGTTCTTCAACCTACCTCAATCTCTCCATTTAAAAAGTGAGATAATAATAGTACCTAACATCTTGCTGGGTTGTCTTGAGGCTCTGATGAGCTAATAGATGTATGGCCTCAGATCATCGCCTCCCCAGAGGTGGGAGCTCGTCGATGCTGGCTGTGCTTCCGCTGGCCGGTGGATGTGGGTCAGGGTGGCAAAGCACCTGACGCCCGGCCGCGGCCTTGCACTGTGAAGGGCTTCATAACCTGCCTTCTCTTTTATCTACATACGCACAGAGACCCTGGCCAGTTCTGCACAGAATGTATTTTAACAAATCAATCAGGTTGATTCGTACTTGTATGGGGCTGTTAATTTTTTATTTCAGTTTTCAAAATTTAATGGCATTGTTTTGTTTTCCCTGTTCATTTTTAAGATTGAAGTCCATGTGAGGCAAGTCATGGTGGTTTTCCATTTGTGAGTATAATGAAAAGCTGCCCTTTAAAATAAAGTAGAAGTGAGTTGATCTCTGAACTACCTTCACAATATTTCTGTAAACCTAAAACTGTTCTAAAATTAATATTTTATTTTTTAAAAATCAGATTCAATTTTTAGAAAACAACCTTTTACAGAAAATTGCACTGATTAAAGGCAAATGCTAGATACCGGCTCTTGAGATTTGCAGAGACAGAGGACGGGCAGGGAAAGGGCTTTGTGGGGTACCAGTTTCATCAGCCAGCTTTGCTGAAGGAAGCAAGCAGGTCCAACAGGAAGGGATCCAGGCAACAAATCCCCAGCCTGTCTCTCTCCTCCCACCCTCCGGGCAACTGCTGCTGCTTCCCACCCGAGGAACCAACCAAAAGCCAAAGGGCAAGGGAGCCCCAGTGATGCAGGGAGTGGAGCAGATAGTAGAGGCAAATGGAGAGTGTCCAGTCCCGGGAAGTTGCAGGTAAAAGGTCTGCTGCAAACATCTAGCAGATTTGTGGAAAGAGCCAGGAAGCCAGGTTAGACTGCCCATGCTTCACACCAGCTGTGCAGTACGGGACAGTCACTGCCCTCTGTCCTCAAGGGTAGCAGACGTTCCCCCTGGGAGTGCAGAGAAGCTTAAGTGAGTCAGCGCAGACTGTGAGCCATCAAGCCATCGGCCACAAGCAGGACTGCTGGTCAAACCAGATGATCCTCTGCCCTTTCTAAGAGAGGATAGTGCTCCTCCCATTTCCTCCTTGCTGTGCCGGCATTGCCTGCTGCCCACGGCTTCCCTGGGGGCTGTAACGAACTCTGGCACAGCCAGGGTGGGTCCTGCCACTGCCAGTTTGTTCACACGGTCTCCTTGCTGTCTCAAATCCCACCACACCCCTTCTCACCTTGTCCACCCTTCAGGGTACAGACCAGGAGCTTGAGGCCCAGAGAGGGGAAGCAGTTAGTCCAAAGCCACAAGGTCAGTGGC
Organism: Canis lupus baileyi; assembly: GCF_048164855.1. Lineage (NCBI taxonomy): Eukaryota > Metazoa > Chordata > Mammalia > Carnivora > Canidae > Canis > Canis lupus. Next base: position 33,396,944 of record NC_132840.1, read on the forward strand.
AGCTGAGTGGCATTACAGAGAGCTGACTGGCCAGGACATCAGCAGGGAGGCCCTTTCCCTGGAACTGGCCTGATTTCCTGGCCTGAGGGTCTCCCCAGGAGGCGAGAGAGTCCTGGTCAAGGCTTCTGGCTGTCTATAATTTTCTAGCCTAATTAAACACCTGCAAATCCATTTGCAGCTAATGATATAGAGGGAGCCCCAGGGAATTTTTGGAGGAAAGAAAATAATCATTCAAATTGAAAGAATAAATAAATGTAGTCCTGCTGGAGTGTAGAGGTGCCGCGGGGTATTTCCGTGATTTCAGCACCCACCCAGGTCCGGCAGGCCTCCCCTCCCCATTCTTTAATGGATACATGATGGCTTTTGGGTATTAAGTAAAGAGATTGCAAAAGTACCTTCCAGCCCCCTTCCTCCCACGGCTTTCCTGGGCCCCGCGGGGAAAGCCCTGCTTCCCATCCCTGCCTGCGTACACTGACTGTGTGGCCTTGGGTGCGATCTGCCTTCTCTGGGCCCTTGTCTTTCTCACCTGTATGAAGGAATAATGGTCCCTCTCCTGTTGTCCTTGTCCTGCCGGTCCAGGAGACGAGAAAGCATGTAGACCCAGCCAGCCTCCTCTCTCTCCCCATCTTTTGACAACCCACCGTGCTACAGCCACACTGAACTTCCTGCCGCTCCCCAAATACACGCCATGAGATGGGGAGAAGGTGGATCAGTCAGATTTTGCTGTGTAATAAACCGTCTTCCAAGTTCAGTAGTTGGTTGAAAACAATAGGCATTTACCAGTCAGCTGGGCTTATTGCTGGGCCTGAGTCGGGACTTGCCTTCTGTGGCTGATTGATTACACAACCGGCCCCAGTTCTCCATCCTTGGCCCCCGCTTCCATGTCCTTTGCAAACAGGACTTTACAATCCATCCCATCAAGCAGGGGAGCTAAGTTCTCTACCCCATTAATCCACCCTGGCCTTATGACTTGCTTTGATGAATAGACTGTGTCAGAAAGGCCACTTGTGAGCTTTAAGGCCTCAAGAGGCCTGGCATGCCCTCTGCTCACTCTGGATCCCTGTCACTGCTGCCATGAGAACAGCCTCGGCCAGCCTGCTGGGTGTGGGAAGACACCATGGAGAGAGGCCCCAGCCATATCAGCCCGGGCCAGCCTAGACTTGACGGCCCCAGTCAGCCAGGGCAACTGACTGTTTCAATTTGCCCAGGATTGACGGGCTTCCTGGCATGCGGGTCTATCATCGCTGTACCTGGAGAAGGTTCCAGCAAACCAGGACATTTGGTCACTTTATAGCTGTCTCAGCAGCTGTCTCAAGTAGAGGATTAAGCCCACCTGGGGTTAGAAGAAGTCACTAGCTGACACATAAATGTTTATTGTTTTAAAACAACTGCTAATTTGGGAGGTGATTTGTTATAAAACAAAATCCAATGGGGGCACCTTCTCCATTTCTGTGTGAAGAACTCAGAGTTGCAGCCCATGCAGAGCACAACTGCAGGGGGAGCCCATCACAGAGACTACCTGGTGAATGGCAATGCTTGGAGTGGTGCAGGACAGAACCCTGGAGAAACTCTTGGAGGCCCCCATTCAAATGTCACCTCCTCTGTGAAGCATTCCCAGACTCCCCTGGATCTTATTTATTAGGGAAAAGAGTAGAAGTGTGAAGTCAGACAGACTGGGTTCAAAGGCCCTGCCACTTACACCTTGGGCAAATGATTTTAAACTTGTTTGGAAAATTGGAATGACAATTACCGCAATGGGCTCGGATTGTTAGGCCAAGTAGGTGCCTGGCCTGTGCCCAGCAAACAGTGCTGCTAAGTCAGGCTGTGTTTCATGAGAGAATGAAGCACAAGCTTTTCTCCTGTGCAGTTCTGAATTCTCGTCTCTCTGTCTCCACTACTGTTACTCCTTCCCTGGGCTCCAAGAGTTTCTTTTCTTCCAAAATGCAGTCACCTCTTCACTGACCTCCTGGCCTCCAGGCTTACTCTGTATTATGCATTGGAGCCAAAGGGACTTTTTCTTTTTTTTTTTTACAGCAAATTTATTTTTCTTTTGATGTACAACTCTATGAATTTTAACACACGTATAGATTTGTCTAACCACACCCATAACCAGGACATGCAACAGTTCCACCACCCCAAGGGATTTTCTTTTCAAAATACATATTTTTTTAATTTTAAAATTTTTGAATATATGATACATATACTTAGTAAAAATATATATTTAATTCTTTTTTTTATTTTTATTTATTTATGATAGTTACAGAGAGAGAGAGGGAGACAGAGACACAGGCAGAGGGAGAAGCAGGCTCCATGCACCGGGAGCCCGATGTGGGATTCGATCCCGGGTCTCCGGGATCACGCCCTGGGCCAAAGGCAGGCGCCAAACCGCTGCGCCACCCAGGGATCCCAAAAATATATATTTAAAACCATAAAAGTTACTCACTGAGAATCATCTCCCATCCCTGATCGCTCCTCAGATGCAACCTCTAGTTTCCAGGCCCTCCTAGAGATGTCTTATACACACACAAGTGTGAATATTTAGAGCTATCCTGCACACCCCAGTTTTATACAGCTGGAATGGCACCTTGTCTTTCTGTACTTAATATATTTTGGAGATTCATTCAGATTTGTAGTAATTATTGTCTACACATACTTACCATGTGCCAGGCACTGGTCTAAATGTCCTAAGACCCGGTTTTTTGAAGGTCTCAGCATAACTTTTTGAGGTAGGTGGTATTACTATTCCTGTTATTGCTAATTACAACCCCCACTTTAGAGATATGAAAACAGAGGCACAGACAGGCAAGGTTAGGTAACTGGCCCCAGGTCACACTGCCAGTAAGTGGCAGAGCTGGGGTTAGGGCCCAGGCATTCTGGCTGCAGGATCCACATTCTGAGAGACCACATTAATCCACTTTGGTGAACTTCAGGCAGTTTCATGGAATTCCATTATATCCAGACATGGTCATTTATTCAACCAGCCTCCTTTCGATGGCCGTAATTTGCCAGTGCGAACAAGGCTGCACTGTATATCTCTGTCATTCGTCTTTCTGGACACATGAAGTGTATCTGTTGAATTAATTCCTGGAAGTTGAATGGCTGGGTCACAGGGTATGTGCAATTTTATATTTGATAGATATCTTCAGATTGTCTTCCTAAGACCTGGAACAATCTATACTGTCGTCAACAATGCATGAGAGAGCTTGATGCCCTACTCTTACCAATACGGGGTATTACAAAAAATGTGGTCTATCTCATCCAATAGGGGAAAACGGTAACTTGATGTAGTTTCTATATGGCATTTCTTGTGTTGCCACTGAGCATGAACATCTTTTCATATGTTTAGAAGCCATTTGTAGACACACTCTGTGAACCATCTGTTCATGTCCTGTGCCCATTTTCCTTCTGGATTCTTGATAAAAAAAAATTGACCTGTGGTCTTATAGATACATAAATGTTTGATTGTTTTCTTTTAATTGTATTTGTGGAACTTTTTTCCAGTCAGACCTGTTCAATTTTAGAGATCATGTTCATATTTTCTTCCAAGCTTCTGCATTTGAATCATTTTGAGAAAGTTCCAGATTTAGAATCATGAATTACCCATGTTTGCTTCAGTACTTTCACAGTTTTGTTTATTTACCTTTAAATCTTTGATCCATCCACAATTAATGCTGGTGTCAGCAATGACATACGGTTCCAACCTGCTTTTTTCCAGTTACCTCAATATCATTTATTATATAATCCATTTCTACCCACTCATTTGCAATGACATCTTTATCAAATTAAAGTTTCATATGTGTTTCTGTCTAATTCTGGATTCTTTTTTATCATCTTCCCAGCTATTCTTTTTAGGGGTTTTTTGGTGATATAATTTAAATATAATAAAAAATACAGATTTTGAGTGTTCAGATTACACAATTGGCAATTGTCTACATATGGGACTATCCCTCAAAATAAGACAGAACATTTCTATCTTCCCAGAAGATTCCCAGTTTCCACCCCCACCATGCCAGAGGCCACAGCTTTGAGTTTTTTCATTGTGGATTTGTTTTGCTTGTTCTGAAATGTCACATAAATGGGATTGTATGGTATGCACCTGTTTATGTAAGCCTTATTTCATTCAGCATAATGTTTCTGAAATTTATCCAGGTTGTTGTGGCTATCAATAGTTTGATCCTTTTTATTGCTGTGCTCTTCTATTATATGGATATTCCAGTTTATTTAGCCAATCCCCTATCAATAGACACTGGGGCTATTTTTAGTTTGGGACTTACTCTGCCAAGAGCTGTTAAAACATTCCTTTCATTTAAAAAAAAAAAAAAAGGTTTAATTTATTTATTTGAGAGAGATAGAGCACAAGTTGGGGGCGGGGGCATGAAAGCAGAGGCAGAGAGAGAAACAGACTCCCTGCTGAGTAGGGAGCACAACAGCCTTGGTCCCAAGACCCTGAGATCATGACCTGAGCCGAAGGCAGACGTTTAACCAACTGAGCCACCCAGGCACCCTGGTGTTACACACATTCTTATGAAACCTTTTTATGAATACATTTTTCATCTCTCTTGAATGGAATTGCTGGGTCAGAGGGTGGATATATGTATAGTTCATAAGAAGCTATCAGACTTTTTTTTTTTTCAGAAGTGGTTGTGCCATTTTACATTCCCACCAATAATATATATAAGAATTTCAGGGGCTCCTGGCTGGTTCAGTCAGTAGAACATGCAACTTTTGATCTCAGGATCATAAATTCAAGTCTACACCCATTTTGTTGGGTGTAGAGCTTACCTTAAAAAAAAAAAAAAGAAGAATTTCAGTTGCTCCACAACCTTGCTAATAGTTGATGTTCCCAATTTTTTAAAATGTTAATTATTCGGGATGCCTGGGTGGCTCAGCGGTTGAGCGGCTGCCTTCAGCTCCGGGCGTGGTCCCAGGGTCCTGGGATCGAGTCCCACATCGGGCTTCCTGCATGGAACCTACTTCTCTCTCTGCCTAATGTCTCTGCCTCTATGTGTGTGGGTCTCTCATGAATAAATAAATAAAATCTTAAAAAAATAAAAATAAAAATGTTAATTATTCTGGTGGGGGTGTAGTTGTATCTTACATGGTTTAATTTGCATTGCCCTGATGACTGAAGGCATCAAGCACTTCTTCATTCGCTTTTTTTGCCATTTGTGCATCTTCCTTTGTGAATGATCTGTTCAAATTTTTTGCTTATTTTAAAAATTGGATTGTCTTTTTTATTATTGAGTTGTAGGAGTTCTTTATATTTCCTGGATACCAATCCTTTTTCAGATATATATGTTTTACAACTATTTTTTTACCAGTCTGTAACTTGCCTATTCATTTTCTCAGTGATATCGTTTGATGGCAGAAGCTTTTAATTTCCAAGTCTCACATCCATTCTTTTAGTTTATGGTTATTTTGTGTCCTGTCCAAGAAATCTTTACTTACCTCTTAAGTCCTCTAAAATATTCTCCTATGTTTTCTTCTAGAAGCTTTATGATTTTGACATTTTCATTTAGGTTTACAATCCATATCAAACTAATGTTCATGTGTGGTGTGAGAGCAAGGTTGAGTTTTCTCATACTCACATTTTCTCATGTGAATATCCAATTGTTTTGACACCATTTGTTAAAAAACAAATTCCCCTCCAATAAATTGTTTCAGTGCTTTGATTGGAACTCAGATAACCATATATGGAAAGTCTGTTCTGTATTTTCTATTCTGTTCCTTTGATCTATTTGTCTACACTTACATTGATACTGCATTGTCATAATTACTGTAATTTTAAGTCTTTAAGGCAGCCAGTATTAGTTCTTCAAACTTCTTCATTTTAAAATTGTTTCAGCTCTTCTGGACTCTTAAATTCTCACATAAATTTTAGAATCAGTTTGTCAACCTCTTCAAAAAGGCCTACTGTGATTATGATTGGGATTGTTCGAAATCTACCCATGTGGGAAGAATAGATGTCTTATTTTTGTTTAAGATTTTACTTATTTATTTGACAGAGAGAGCAAACACAAGCAAGGGGAGCGGCAGGCAGAGGGAGAAGCAGGGAGTCTGATGTGGGGCTCCATCCCAGGACCCCAGGATCATGACTTGATCTGAATGCAGCCCCTTAACTGATTGAGCCACCCAGGTGCTGGAGAATGGATGTCTTAAATATATCAGGTCTTCCAATCCACAATGCATATCCCGGTTCATTTTGTTACTCTTTAATTTCTTTTCGTCATATTTTATATATTTTTAGATACAGGTTTACACATACTTTATGATACATTCCTAGTATTTGATGTTTTCTGATAACAATGCAAGTGATATTTCTAAAATTTCATTTTTCCAGTTGTTTTTTTTGCTAACATATAGATGTAAAATTGATTTTTTTCAAGTTACCTAATATCCCCTAACCTTACTAAATTTGCTTTTCAGTTCCTATAATTATTTATAGATTCCCTAGGGTTTTCTATGTAAATAATATATCATCTGCAGATTCCAATAGTTTAGATTACTCTTTTCTAATCTTTACACCTTTTGTTTCTTTTTCTTGTTTTATTGCACTACCTTAAACTTCCAGCTCAATATCAAATTGAAGTGGTGAGAGTAGATATCCTTGCTTTATTCCTGTGCTTGGAAAAAACTCAGTGTTTCACCATTGATGATAGTTTTTTTTTTTAATCATTTATTTTTTTTTAATTTTATTTATTTATTCATTCATTCATAAGAGACACACAGAGACACAGGCAGAGGGAGAAGCAGGCTTCATGCAGAGAGCCCGATGGGGACTCGATCCTGGGGCTCCAGGATCACGCCCTGGGCCGAAGGCAGGCGCTAAACTGCTGAGCCACCCAGGAATCCCCTGATGATAGTTTTTAATCAAAAGTAGGTTTTGAATTTTGTCAAATGATTTTTCTGCACCTATTGAAATGGTAATACGGGTTTTCTCTTTTGTTAATATAATGAAAGATATTAATTGATTTCTGAATGTTTAACTTTGCATTTCTGGAACAAATCTCACTTGGTTATGATGTATTATTCTTTTATTATGTTTCTGGATTCTACTCAATATTTTGTTTAGGATTTTCACATCTTTTTTTTTTAATTAATTAATTTATTTATGATAGTCACAGAGAGAGAGAGAGAGAGGCAGAGACACAGGCAGAGGGACAAGCAGGCTCCATGCACCGGGAGGCCGACGTGGGATTCGATCCCGGGTCTCCAGGATCGCGCCCTGGGCCAAAGGCAGTAGCCAAACCGCTGCGCCACCCAGGGATCCCAGGATTTTCACATCTATATTCATTGTCTGCATTTTCTTTTCTCATAATATATTTTTTAAAAAGATTTTATTTATTTATTCATGAGAAACAAAGAGAGAGAGGGAGGCAGAGACACAGGCAGAAGGAGGAGAAGCAGGCTCCATGTAGGGAGCCCGATACGGTACTCAGTCCTGGGACTGGGAGCATGCTCTGAGCCAAAGGCAGACACTCAACCACTGAGCCACCTATCTTCATCAACCTTTTGTATCATACGCTGATCCCATATAACAAGTTGGAAAAAGCTCATACTGTTTTCTTCGTAGATGGCGAAATTCATCATTCATTGCTGATTTTAAAGCTCTATTTTTCTGAGGCTGTTTGTGTAGAGTAGGTGTTATTTCTTCTTTAAATGTTTGAAAAAAATTCACCAGTGAAGCCCATCTGGGCTTTGAGTTTTCTTTGTAGAAAGGATTTTTACTACAAATTCCATTTCTTTAAAGAAAATTATCTATTTAAGTAATCTCTACACCCAGTTTGGGGCTTGAACTCATGACCTTGAGATCAAGAGTCTCATGCTCTTTCAACTAAGTCAGCCAGGCACCCCTACAAATTCCATTTGTTTGATAGATATGGGTCTGTTTAGGTTTTTTATTTCTTCTTTTGTCAGTTTTGCTAGAATTACATTTTTAAAGATTTGTCCATTTCATCCAAATTGTTGCATTTTGCATAAACTTTATAATGTTCTCCAAATATTCTTGCATATTTTTCATGTGAACTTTAAAATCTGTAAATTTTCCCATGACAAAGAGAACTTTGAACTCAAGAGTACTTTGAACTCAAGTTTTGTATTTCCTGGGCACTCAGATAGACTCCATATGCTAGCCTTTCTTGTAATTAAATGTGGTCATACAACAGAGCTCTAGCCAATGGCATGTGAGTGGTAGTGATGTGTGTCCATAAAAATTTTCCATGCTTAAAAAAAAGTCCCACGCTTAATCATTCATGTTCCTCTGCCAGCTTCAGACTCATGAGCACATTCACCTTAGAAACTATGTGTTGAAAATAGCAGAGCCAAAAATTAAAGAAGTCTGATTGAAAGACACACACACACACACACAGATACCTGCCAATCAGGAATATCTCTTTTTGGGCTTCATATAAGCTAGAAATAAACATCTACCATTTTCTAGGTATATATACTTGGGTTTATTTATTAAAACAATTGGCTTACACTAATTAATATGTACTACTAAGAACCCTATTTTTTATTTTTATTGGAATAATTTCAAATATATATATATATGTATTGATACAGAAAAAAATGATTTCTTTTACTATCTTCCTATCTAAGAACCAGCTATCTGTTTCCATTTACTTCTGTTTTGTTTCAGGTGTCTGGTATCATTTACATTTTTTTCATATAGAACTTGCATTTTTCTAATTAAATGTATGGCTAGATATTTTATTTTTATATCTTGTCTTCTTTGCTATCTTTGTAGATGGGATTTTTCCTTTAATTATCTTTTATAATTCACTGTTCATGTATAAGAAAGCTATTAATTTTTATATTTTAATTTTGTACCTGGTTATCTTACTTATTAACCTTATTTGAAACAATTCTTTTACTTTCTTGGGTTTTTCAACTGTATGATCATATCCTATTCAAAAACAATACATTTGTCTCTTTCTTTCTGATATTATGCCTGCTATTTCCTGTGGAATTATAGTTGCTTGTTCTCCATTGTAATGGTAAACAAGCCTGGTGAGAGAGAATCCTTGTCTAGCTCATGAATTTATCGAGAATGTTTCAAGTTGTTATACATACCATGCTTTTGCCCCTGTATATATTTTCCTATTAAGGAAATATCCTTCTATTTCTATTTTACCAAGAAGTTTTTAAAAACCAGGAATTAAAGTTGAGTTTTAGCAAGTGTTTTTTTCAGAATCTATAGATAAAATAACATACTTTTCTTCTTTTGATCTATAATGATGACATTTTATAATATTACAGTCTTGATATTAATCCACATTAATAGGTTTTCTAAAATTGACCCATGCAAAGATTAATTACAGACATGTGCCATTTTCTTACTATGCTCTGAATTCTAAACTACATTCCTCTATTAAGATTCTCCAGAGCAACAGAACACAGAACACAATGGGCGTGTGCGTGTGCCTGTGTGCAGATAGAGATTTATTATAAAGATTTAGCTCATACAGTTATGGAGACAGAAAGTCCAGAACCAGGAGACAAATGGTGTAGTTCCAGCGTGAGTCTGAAGGCTTGTGAACAGGAGAGCCGATGGTTTTTCAGTTCTAGTCTCAGTCTGAAGACAGGAAATCAGTGTCCCAGACGCGCTGAAAGGCAGAGAGAAAGAATTCTCCCTTCCTTAGCCTTTGTTCTATCCAAGCTCTCAACAGATTGGATGAGGCCCACCCACATTGGAGAGGGCAATCTGCTTTACTCAGGCCACTGAATAAAATGGTAATTTCACCCAGAAATACTCTCATATAGACACACCCAGAATAAGGTTTAACCAAATACCTGTGGCCCAGTGAAGTTGACATATAAACTAATCATCACAATTCTTTTTTTTTAATCATTACAATTCTTAAAACGTGTTTCATTTAGGATAGTCACACCCCCAATATTTATGAGACATTTTTTAAAAAAAGATTTTATTTATTTATTCATGAGAGACACAAAGAGAGAAGAGACAGAGGGAGAAGCAGGCTCCCTATGGGGAGACTGATATGGGACTTGATCCTGGGACCCTGGGATCATGACCAGAGCCAAAAGGCAGATGCTCCACCATTGAGCCACCCAGGTGCCCTATGTGAGACTGGTTTTTGTTTTCTATTTTGCGCTTTGCTGTGCTATCAATATTAAATTGCCTTCATGAAAATAATTGGAAGTTCTCCTTCCTTTATGCCCCAGAACAGTTTACTTGCCACTGGCAGTATCTATTCCTTAAAGGCTGAGAAAAACCCACTTTAAAACATTTAGGGGCACCTGGCTGTCTCACTTGGTAGAGTGTGTGACTAGATCTTTTGTAAGTTCGAGCCCCATGCTAGGCATAGCATTTAAAATAAACATATTTAGGGGCACCTGGGTGGCTCAGTGGTTGAGCATCTGCCTTCTATTCGGGGTGTGATCCTGGGGTCTTGGGATCGAATCCTACAACAGGCTCCCCACACGGAGTCTGCCTGTCTCTACCTTTCTCAGTGTGTCTCAAATGAATAAACAAAATCTTTAAAAAATAATAAACATATAAAATAAATAATAAAAAATTTAGAGGATGATGGTTTAAGAGAATAGCTCTTTAACAATGTCCTTGGTTTATTCTGTGGTACTTAGTCTTTTAAGATTTTCTTTTAGGAAATGCAAATTTTATCCTATCCCACACCTGCTTAGACTATAACACTTTCAGTGACTGTTCCTCAAGGTAACCTAATAGCTGATAAAGGGAAGTTTCTCTTTATAGAAACATTCCAACTAAAAAAAAAAAATGATAAAGGAATAAGGGCATCAGAATATCTTAATTTTCCAAGCCCTAATAAAATAACGGATTGGGTCTATGTTCATCAATGACTGCTAATATCAAAAAATGACTATCAGACATTTTATTCCTCCTGTGAAGTTCACAATGCTACCTATGAATTATTCTTTTTAGAAAATCAGCATAAAATTGATCAAGCCTCTACCTCTAACCATGAATTTACAGGAAATACAGTGGACAGAGGAACATGTTAAATAATGCAACCGGAATGCAAATAAGAAAATCCAGATGGTGAGGTAGGGGGAGAAAGCGGGGGAAACCCTCAGATTAAGAGATTTATGAGATCTAATAATCTAATGCAATATGTGGACCTTATTTGGATCTTCATTCAAACCAACTGCTAAAATCATGAGATAATTGGGATTGGATATTTGACAATGTTAAGGAATTCTGAATAATATTTAAAGTGTTTTAATAGTTTAACAATATAACAAGTAAATAAATAAATCTTCCATAGTTTGCTCAGGCTGCTATAGCAAAATGCCACATAGACTGAGTGGGTTAAGCAACAAAACTTTATTTTCTCACAGTCTTGGAGGCTAGAAGTCCAAGATCAAAGTGTCAGCAGGGTTGGTTTCTTCTGAGGACTCTTTCTTTGGCTTGTAGATGGTTAGTTTCTCCCTGCATCTTCCTGTCTTCTTCCTTCTGTGTGTATCTGTGCCCTAATCTGTTTTTGTAAAGACAGCAGTCATAGTGAACTAAAGCTACTGTAATGGCTTCAGTGTAACTTAACGACCCCTTTAAATATCCTCTCCCCACCTTTTTTTTTTTTTTTTAAAGATTTTATTTATTCATTAGAGACACAGAGAGGCAAAGACACAAGCAAAGAGAGAAGCTGGCTTCTTGCAGGGAAGCCTGGTGTAGGACTCGATCCCAAGACCCTGGGATCACGACCTGAGCCAAAGGTCGACTCTCAACCACTGAGCCTCCCAGTGCCTCTAAAGACCCTTTTAAAAGCCAAATACAGTGCAGCCTGGGTAGCTCAGTGGTTTAGCGCCACCTTCGGTCCAGGGTGTGATCCTGAAGACCCGGGATTGAGTCCCACATCAGTCTACCTGCATGGAGCCTGCTTCTCCCTCTGCCTCTCTCTCTCTCTATGAATAAATAAATAAAATAAAAATAAAATAAAATAAAAAATAAAAGCCAAATACAGACACATTTCGAGGTCCTGGGAGTTAGAACCCCAACATATGAGTTGAGGGGGGGGAGCATAATTCAGCCTGTAACAATTGTGATTATTATTATTATTATTTTAAAGAATCCTTACTCTTGAAGCTTTACATTAAAACTGTAACGTAAAAGATATGCTATCAAGGGTTTGCTTTTAAATAATCCAGTTTGCAGAGGAGGGTGGTAGTGAAGGTAACAACTTGGTCATAAGCAGATGACCATTGAAAGTTGAAAGATGGCTACATAGGGGCTAATTATCCCATTCTCTTTACTAGTATATATATATGAAATGGTCTATAACAAAACTTTTGGTTTTTTTTTAACACACTAAACTTCAGTGGCTTCCTATCACTTGCTGAGTAAACTCCTAATTTCTGACTGGAGGCTCTTTGATTCTGAGGCTCTGTGCCTCCTTCCTATCCCTCAGCCTACAGCTTCCACTAAACTACCACAGCTCCCCAGACATAGCAGGCTGGTCCTCCTCCTCCCACCTTTGTTTCTGTTCTTCCCTTTGCTCATGATGCTTTGCCCCTGCTTTTCTTCTCCTCCCCCAGAGTTGCCTCCTCCAAGATGTCTTCCCTGATCTCCAGGCTGGGAAGTTTCCCTCCTCTGGGCTTCCTCACCTTTATGTTTCCTGGTGCTGACCCACTTTTGTAGTGACCATTGGTTTCTTTCTTCACTCTTCTCTCCACTCCCTGATCCCCTCCCCTCCTCTCCCCACCTTCATCTACACATGTGCCCTTTTCACCATGAGTACAGGACAGGTGAGGCTAGGTAGGGAGAGATAGGTAGGGGGGCTCCCTGACTAGGCTCACAGAAATCCCTGATGTAGAGAAATGTTATGGAGGAGATATTAACCAGAGAGAAGGGAACACCTTGTTTGTGTTCATGATATTTACAAGAACATCTTGTTTGTTATTATGATGGTTACAAATATAGATGTGATATTTACAAACCCACCCTGATAGTGACAAGAAATTTACCAGGTCCCCTGATCTGCTTCCTATGAAAGACCATAAAAGCTCTCAGTGGCAGGCTACTCAGGACCCCTTTCAATGGAGAGCTTTTCTTTTTTTTTTGTTTTTACCTTCACTTAATAAACTTTCCCTTCACTTTACTCTTTTGTCCCTGAGGTTCATCCTTCTGCTCCTGAAACCTGCAGCAGCTACATGTGCATACAATGGGCTCCTTAGGGCTGGGACTCATCCCATTGGTTTAAAGATCCCATTGGTTTCGGGTCTGTGTGTCCAGCAGTGGGGAGCAGGGATGACTGGGAGGCTGTCAGCCTTGTTATAAGGTGGTTTTACTACAGCCCCAAGGGCAGCTTCTGAGGGTGGCTTTGACCCAGCCCCTGCCCCAGGGACAGAGAGAGTCTGGCCAGGTGTCAGGGCCTGGTACTACTGGAACTCTGATTTCCAGGAGCCTGTTCTCAGACGAGTGTGGAGAGGTTCCCAAACCCCTTGCTCCTTGGGACCCTCTTCCAGCCTGATCCCCTCTTGCACAGATGAGGAATCTAAGGCTCAGTGGAGAAGTCACCTGCCCACTTTCTACCTGTGTGCCCTTGGGCAGGGGCCTTAGCCTCTCTGAGCTTGCATGTCAGCCAAGTAGTCAGGATGGACAGTAATGCCTGTTCTGCAGGCCCCTGACGTGTGCCTGCTCACTGAAAACTGTTCCTGTCCCTAGTGGGAATTAAAAGACCCATCCTGGACCAATGTTCCCAACCTGCCACTCCCTCATTAACTGTATAGCCTGGGGTAAATCCTTGCCTACTGCCTCAACATTCCCATCTGCCACACAGGCATTCCTGGGGGCTTGCTGGTCACCATCTTCCTCTCTGTAACTCTGTTCTAGGGCCTGGCACGTGTGAGGCACCCAAGCCAGAAAGGACAGATCCAAGGGCTTCTGGGTGTGCTTCCACCTGAAACAATTGAGGGGGTGCCTGCTAGAACTGAGATTTCCACACAGACTCATGAGGCAGGACTAGGAAGGAGTCAGCAGAGTGAACTCTGCAGAAGCAGGTCCTTGATTATTTCCTTTGGCCACTTCCAGGTGACCTAAGTCTGACCCCATAGCCTTTCTTTTTTTAAAAATTAAAAAAAAATTTTTTTAAAGATATTTTTAAAATTCATTTATTCATGAGAAACACACACACATACACACAGAGACAGAGAGAGAGAGAGAGAGAGAGAGAGGCAGAGACATAGGCAGAGGGAGAAGCAGGCTCCATGCAGGGAGCCCGACGTGGGACTCGATCCAGGGTCTCCAGGATCATGCCCTGGGCTGAAGGCAGTGCTAAACCGCTGGGCCACTGGAGCTGCCCCCCCATAACCATTCTGCAGCCAAGCTGGTCCCTGATCTTTGCAGCCCAGAGGGGAGCCTTCTGCCTCATCATAGCCTCCCCCAGGGCCTCCAACCTGCCCCTGTCTGAGCTTCCTTGGTCAAGATGACCGAGGCAAAACTCTTCAGCCTGGCTGCTCTCCACTTAGGGACCCTTCCAGAACCTCAATTCTATCAAACCCTGTGTAGAGACTCCCTGTGACTGATCCTCCTCCACCCTTTTGTTCAGGCTGCTCTGTTTATAGATGACAGCTACCCTTACCCTGTCCTGAAGAGAGTGTGTTACGCTTTCAAAGACAGCTTATGCATCTCTCCCCCACCACCTCCAGGAAGCCTTCTCTGACTACACTGTATGTCTCAGCCACTAGACAATGAGTGCCATGAGGCTGGGAACAGGGCCTGACTCACTTGGGGCAAGGGACAGTCCCAGTACTCCAGGGAGGCAGTTCGGGCCAGAACTGGGTTTAAACTGCATCTCAGGGCAGCCCCGGTGGCCCAGCGGTTTAGCACTGCCTTCAGCCCAGGGCGTGATCCTGGAGACCAAGAATCGTGTCCCATGTCGGGCTCCCTGCATGGAGCCTACTTCTTCCTCTGCCTGTGTCTCTGCCTCTCTCTCTCTCTCTCTCTGTGTCTGTCATGAATGAATAAATTTAAAAACAAACAAATAAATAAATAAACTGCATCTCAGCCACTTTTAAGAGTTTTGATTTCTCTGAGTCTCAGTTTTTCATCTGTACAAAGGGAATAATATCAATGATCAGTCCCAGATTGATTGTCTGGAGGGAGATGTACTCTGTGAACTCCCTGAATTTCAGCCACACTTAGCAAAGATTTGGGTTTAGAGTCTGGAGCCAGGGGCCTGGCCCTGGATACTAATCTATTAATCCTCACCCCTGTCACAGAGTTTTACAGCTACTCTCTTGAAATCCCCTTATCACCTTAATCTTCCTTAGTCTACCATTCATTCCTTCTCCCCCTTCTCCCTTCCCCTTCACACACACACACACACACACACACACACACACACACAGAAGGAGGGAAGCCTCCTGGTGAGCCTGGAAGGAAGCACTGTGTCTGAGAGCCCTCCTTGCTGTGCCCCCAGGGGAGCCAGAGTGGGAGGGGGCTTCCAAGCTGTCCCTCCCCCCAGTGTCCTAGTGGGAAGAAATGTGCTTAATCACTTACACATACCCACAGGCCTGTGCTGGGCACTGAGGACTCTGGAGTAGGCCCCTCAGGAAGCTTACAGACGGTGAGAGGTGATGCCTCCTCACCCCAGTACTGCTGAGGGACACCCCAGGGCTGGGACCCACCGGACATTGGGGGATGGGATGCACCAGGAGGAAGGGAGGAGTTAACAGGGCTAAGCAGTGGAGCTGGGGGTGGGGTTAGGGCCTGCTTCCTGCAATCTGTGCCCTCAAACAGGGCCCTGAAGTCAAAGGGATTAGTACTCTGTAGTCACCATCTTGAAATTCTTTTTTTCTTTTTTTAAGATTTGTTTATTTATTTATTTATTTATTTATTTGAGAGAGAGGCGAGGAGGGACAGATGGAGAGGGAGAGAAACTCCTAAGCAGATTCCATGCCCAGTGCAGAGCCCAATTTGGGACTCAATTTCACGACCCCGAGATCACAACCTGAGCTGAAACCAAGAGGAGGAGGCTTAACCGGCTACACCACCCAGGTGCCCCCTTGAAATTCTTAAATGATAACATTAAATGAGGGACCCTACATTTTCATTTTGCATCAGGCCCTGCAAATTATGCATGAGGACTCTATGGGGTGGGGATGAGACTGTCACCAGTGGGGCCAGGAAACAGGTCCCATAGAGAAACACAGAATTGGGGCATATCCAAAGTATCCCTGACACCATGTGACCCTGGACAAGTCCTTTCCCCATTGCTGGGACTCAGTTTCCCCATATGAATGTTGAGGAGGGTGATTAGGTGGTGAGATGTAAAGATTTAGAAGGAGGTGGGGAGGCAAGAGTAGGAGAATTCAGAAGGAAGGCCTTTCTCTGGGCCATTTTCTCTCCCCACTGGTCTTCCCAGCCTTCCCAGAGCCACCTGCAAGTCTTCCCAGCCTTCCCAGACCCACCTGCAAGCTAATCTGATTATTGAATCCTGTAGAATGTGTGACAGCGTCAACAGGTTCCTGTTCTCCTGACAAACACCCTGCTGGCATTGTTCCAGGATCGTCATTCCTCTGAGGACTTGGTGACCACTCCAGTCTCCTGGAGGCTGGGGTGATAGTACCCCTTCCCAACTCCTCCACAAAAAACCAAACTGTGTTTAAAGATCTCCTCCAAAAAAAAAAAAAAAAAAAAGATCTCCTACCTGGGAATGATGGGGTGGCCCAAAACCTCCCCCTTGACGAGTGCACCATCTGCTTCCCACCAGGCCTCTGCTAGAAACACCCTCACCCCTCTCCCACCCTGCCACCATAGTCACCAAGTCCCCTCAATCAGACCCCATCACTGCCAAACCCACCCTCTTTTCTGTCTCCTCCACTTGTCATCTGACACCCTGATAGCTGGGAACTGGTTTCTCCACCCCATCCTGGTTCCCCCAACGCATCCTTCACAAGCAGCCACAGTGGATTCTTACAGTGAAGATCTTCAAGGAAGTATTTTTAATATTGAAAACATTTTCTCATGAAAGCAGGACTTGCTTATTGTGCAAAATGTCAAACAGAGAGTTATAAAGTGAAAAGTAAAAATCTCCCTCCTCCTCTGGTCCCCCACAGCGTCCCCTTCCTCAGAGCCACCACACCACGGTGGATGGTTCCTTGTGGGTCCTGACACACATTTTCTATTCATATGTGCATATATTTTTTATTCATGCAAATGAAATCATATCATAAATAAGAGCCTGCAAGTATTTTTCATCTGTAACACATCTTGGAGAACTTCACACGTCACATACATAGATTTACCTCTCTCTTTTTAGCTGGTTGCTTAGTCTTTTGTGATATGAATCTACCACAGCTTTCTCATTCATTTCCCTGTCAGTGGGTGTTCAATTATTTCACATTTTCGATGGCTACCACTATTGCTGCCACAGGCATTCTCGTCTAGATACTGCTGCGCTTGTGAGTGGGCATTTCTGTAAGGCTGACTTGCTAGGTCAGAGTATGTGCATTTAGCATTTGGATGGATGTGTCAAATCGTCCTGCTGAACACTGTCCAATCTACACTTGCACCAACAGAAGACAAGGGTGTCTATTTCCCCGCATCTCTGTCTAAACTGGTTTTGTTTAAGATTTATTTATTCATGAGAGACACAGAGAGGGAGGTAGAGACATCGGGATCACGTCCTGAGCTGAAGGCAGATGCTCACACTGAGCCACCCAGGTGTCCCCAAAACTGGATTTTAAAGAAGAAAAACCTAACCATGTGCATTTCCTGTTTGAAACCCCTCACCTCTCCAGCCTCTCTTCCCCGCGTTGGCAGGGCTGGGCATAGGAAACCACCTTCCAAAGAGTACAGTACAGGAAGGGGGAGGGCAACCTTCCAGTAACAGTAGGGAAGCCCGACAAGCACTACCCCAGCCAGGAGATGAAGGTCAGCATCACCAGTGGAGAAATCGTGCTGACAGTAAGTACTGTCGTTACACTGTCAGGGACATGGCCCTTTATCTTTCTGCTCTTTCTCCCCAAAACCCACAACCTCTGACGAATCATGGTGAGAGCATTCGACAAATCCCAGTGGAGGAACATTCTATGAAATGCCGACAAGATCTTCTCAAAACTGTCAAGGTAATCAAAAACAAGGACTAAGTGCCACTGCTAACGGTGGCCTAAGCCGACTTGACAACCAGGGTAATCCGAATGGGATCCTGGGACAGAAAGAAGACACTAGGTAAAAACTAAGGAAATCTTTTTTTTTTTTTTTTTAAGATTTTATTTATTTATTCATGACACACACACACACAGAGGCAGAGACACAGGCAGAGGGAGAAGCAGGCTCCATGCAGGGAGCCCAACGTGGGATCCCGAGTCTCCAGGATCACGCCCTGGGCTGAACCTTTGAGCCCCCCGGGCTGCCCCAAATTAAGGAAATCTGAGTACAGTATGGACTTAACTTAACCACAATGTACTGGTATTGGTTGGTTAGTCATAACAACATACCATCCTGAGGAAGGAGAAACTGGGTGATTAGGAACTCTCTGTACTACCCTCACAACTGTCCTGGAAATTTAAAACTGTTTCAAAACATAGTTTAGAAAAACAAGCCTTGCATGAGCATCAAGTGGCCTCTGAGATCAAGCCCTTGCCTTCTGTTGTGTCTGCTTCCTCTGTCCTCCTGGTACATTCCCTTCCTACCATGTCTCCAAGTTGAGTTTTCTAGAAGGCACTGTGATGATCAATTCTTCCAGGCAAACGATATTCCTCTCTCTTCCCTTCTTGATAAGTACTTCCTAGTCAAAGTCAAAATCCAAGGTAAAGAAAACGTCCTCTGAAGAGCCTACATCTCCGTTCTGACCCCAGCCCCAGCTGGCAGAGTGCCTGACCCCCGGAGCCTCTGGGGATTTCCTGGAAAGCCTCTTGAGGGCGGGGTGGGAAGTACATATGGGGCCTGTATTCCTTTCCTGTGGCTGCTGCAACAAATGACCACAAACTAAATGACCTGAAACAACAGAAATCTACCCCCTCTCGGTTTGGGAGGTCAGGAGTGAGAAATCCAGGTGATGGCAGGGCTGCACTCCCTCCGGGGCACTGACAGTTCTCCTCCTTTGCCTCTTCTGGGGGCTGCCAGCTTCCTTGCCTTGTGCTCACACGCTCCCATCTCCACACCCCATTCTTCTGCATGTGTGTCTCTTTCCTTCGATCTCACTCTTATAAGGACACTTATAATTGGATTTATGCACTTGAATAATCCAGAGGAGCTCTTCATCTCACAACCTTTATATATCTACCAAGACCCTCTTTCCAAATCAGGTAAAATTTTAGGTTTCCAAGGATCAGGGTATGGACATATCTTCTGGGGAGCTGCCATTCACCTCACTGCAGGGCCAAGAGTGGCTGGTTCCAGAGGCCCCCTTCCTGGCTCAGCTGGTTCCTCATTTCCATGGATCCTCCTGAGGATGCGGGTGGGGACATCTCAAGGACTGGCCTCTGAGGCCATGCTGCTCACAAAAGCAGTGTGCAGGCACCACCAGGATTCAGGACTGTCATGCAGGCTGGAATCTAAAGGAGCCCAGTGGCAGGTAGGGTTGTCCAGGAGCAGACCCCAAGATGGACTATGATGTGTTGGGCATTTATTAGGGATTGACACCAGGGAAGGGAGGGAGCAGAAGCAAGATTAGATTGAGAGAGAAGTTAAGTTGAAGGGCAATGCTGGCCCCGCAGAGAGTTAATCACCCTGGAGCCTCTCCAGCCCCTCCAGCCCCTCAGTCTGCTTCCTCTGTCCTCCTGGTACATTCCCTTCCTACCAGATCTTCCACCAGATCTCCTGGTGGGTCTGAATGTCTGGGCCTTTCTGTCCTAGCCATGACCGGGCACTGGTTTGCCACTCTGTGAAATGGGGGTAATGAAAGCTCCTACCTCCTAGGTGGAGAGGGTTAAATGAAAAGCCCTGGGCTCACAGCCATCATCTACAATGGCCCCAGGAGGCTGTTCTTCACATAGAGGGAAGCCAAGGCTCAGAGAGGGCAAGTAACTTCCCAAGGCCACCCGGCACGTAAGGGCAGAGCCAGGACTCAAACCCAGACGAACTTGGTGCTGGAGCCTAAGCCCCAGACAACTGGCCCAGCTGACCCCAGGAGCCCCACGGGAGCCTGCCTCCAAACCCAGCTCTTCCTTCTCACACCCTGCGGCCTGGGCCCTGTTCACCTTCCTCCCAGCCATTTCCCATTGGCCTTCCCTGGCTTCAGAGCTCAAAGAGGCTCTGCATACCCTGTGGGACCGCAGCAGAGGGGCTACGGTGCCTCCCTCCCCTCCCTGCTCCGGGCCAGTGCTCCTTCCGGACACCACATCATTCTCAGAGCGCTGCCTTGACCTGCCCTCTACCTCCGGCTTTGCTCCCACTGTTCCCATAACTGAAACACACACTCCACCTTGTCTTTTATTTATTTTTTTTTCACCTTGCCTTTTAAACTGCTGCACAGCATATAAGTAAGTAAGTAAGTAAGTAAATAAATAAATAAATAAATAAATAAAATACAATAAAAAATTACAGATTCTTTTTTTAAAAAGGCAGGGGAGGGGTGCTGGGCCTGGCAGGCTCAAGTCGGTAGAGTGTACAGCTCTAAATCTCAGGGTTAGGAGTTTGAGTCTCACTTTGAGGGTAGAGTTTACTTTAAAAAATTACAATAAAAAAATCACAAATTCTTTAAAATAAATAAACAAATAAATTGATGCATGGCAGCCCAGATGGCCCAGTCAGACACCTTTCCTTCTTCATGAAATGCTCTTGACGGGCACCCCCTCTTCTGTCTCTGTCTCTCAAAGGAATCAGTTGATCTCAATCAGTGCATCTCAACCACAGTTCAGTTGCCTTGGTTCTGGTATGAATGTTTCCCCAGTGGACTGAAACTTCCAGGAGGGCAGAGAATGGCTGCAAGTCAGCACTGACACAGCCAGCAGTGTGACCCAGTCCCGGGGGGTGGAGGGAGACATACTTTCTCTTCTCTGAACCTCAGTTTGCTTATCTGTAAAATGGAGCTACCAGCCCCCACACATCGCCAGGGACAAAATAGGTGCCTGTGCTGAGCCGTTAGCCCTTTTGCCACTTTGTGCCACCAGTGGGGCCTTCAAACCCTGCATGCCTAGCAGCCCCCTTTGCCTTCAAATATGCCTTTTTGGGACACTCAGGTGGCTCAGTGGTTGAGTTCCTGCCTTCGGCCCAGGGTGTGATCCTGGAGTCCCAGGATGGAGTCCCACATCGGGCTCCCTGCATGGAGCCTGCTTCTCCCTCTGCCTGTGTCTCTGCCTCTCTCTCTCTCTGTGTGTGTGTGTGTGTGTGTGTGTGTGTGTGTCTCTCATGAATAAATAAATAAAATCTTTAAAGAAAAATGTGCATTTTCTTCCCACGCTCTCTAGCCCTCAGTTTCTCTTCTGCCGAATGGGCTGTCATCACAATTGCACGCTGCAGGTTGTTGTCAGGATCAAAGGAGCAGTGTGTTCTGGGGCCTGGCCCAGCAGAGGTTCGGTGGGAGTGATGCTTCCTTCTTTTCACCCTGCAGCGGGTGCCAGGGGGCCCTGACGCTCGGCCTCCCACGTGGCACGTGCCACACACAGACAGCCCTCCCCGGGGCAGCCACTCCTCTTCACCAGGGAGCAACTGTCGGGTTCTGGCAGGAGGTGGGAGGCCCTGCCGGGGACACAGATCTGTGCCTTGACAGGGGGTGGGGATGAGGTGGCAGCCTGCTGACAGTCTGTCCCCCGCCCCCAGACCTCCCTTCTCCCCCCTCAGCCCCACCCACCTCCCCAGCTGCCTCAGTTCCTGCGTTCAGCTTCGTCTGGGTCCACTTTGAGGGGGCAGAGCGGAGCTCACCACCAGGCCCCGGGGCCTTGGCAAGTCCTGCCTGTCTCTGGGTCTCAGGAGTGTCAGGGGCTAGCTTTGCTAGCCCAAGAATTTGGAAAGCAAATCCTTTCCATTCCTCCCCTGCCCCCAGTGCACCCCGGGATGGTTGAAGGGCCCACTCGGCAGCCGGCCTTAGCCACTGTTAGCCACTGTGGGCTGTGTCTTTGGGTAAATCATCCAACTGTCTGCATCTCTGTGCTCTCACCTGTAAAGTGGGGTGATGGTGCTTGCCTCACAGGGCTGTCGTGTGGATACGTGGGTTCTACACAAACGGCACTCAGGGCAACAGAGCCTCCAGGAACAGGCCCAGGGGATGAGCTGTTTTACTTTATCTGTGTCCTGTGAGTGGACAGGGCAAGGGCTCTGATCCCCACTAACAGAAGGAAAACTGAGGCCCAGGAAGGGGCCAAAGCTCCCTAAGAGCACAGCACCACATACCGGGACCAGGACTCACTCCTGGTCTCCTCATTTCCTAGGTCAGCACATCAACCACCACAGCAGCTCTCTGCCTAACAGCCCTCGGGGCTCAGGAACACCTCCTATGTGCTGAGCCCTGGAGAGACTCACACAGGCCTGCCTGGGCAGGTCTAGGGCCACAGGAGGAGGAGCGTGACAGTGCTTTACATAAAAGTTACACACGAGATGGGGGAGGCTCAGAGAGGTCAGAACACTGGCCCAATGTCACACAGCTGGCTCGCAGCAGCTAGGGTTTAAACCCATTTGGCTTGAGTCCTTTGCCTCAAGCAATCTCCTAGACAAAAACTTTTCTTCTTCTTCTTTTTTATTTTTATTTTTATTTTTTTTCCTTTTTTTAAAGATTTTATTTATTTATTCATGAGAGACACAGAGATAAAGAGGCAGAGACACAGGCAGAGGGAGAAGCAGGCTCCATGCAGGGAGCCCGATGTGGGACTCGATCCTGGGACTCAATCTGGGGACTCCAGGATCAAGGCCTGGGCCGAAGGCAGATGCTTAACCTCTGAGCCACCCAGGTGTCCCCCAGGCAAAAACTTTTCAAGGGCACCTTAAACAGAGCCCACCAACGAGGCACCCACTTCCCCCAAGACTCAGAAAGAAACCCAGGGCTCAAGTGCCCTTTCTCCAGCCAAGAATCCTCCTGCTCCCACCAGTACTCCTGCCCAGGGCCAACTGGACCCTGCCTCTGTCCTTGCAGCCGCCAGGCTGCCCTCCCTGTCACCTACCCCAGTGCAGAGAAAGGATGAAGTCTGGGCAGTGCCCTGAGGACACGGCACTGGTTGATGGTTGATGTCTTTCTCCTGGTATCTCGCTCCACCCTTCCCTCTTCCGAACAAGGGCTTTATTCTGGCTCAGGAGAGGTTTGTGGCAGGGCCCAAGCAGAAGTTGCCTACTGGACACTTCCCTTTCTGGTCTGGATTTCAAAAAGCTCCAGAAAATTCAGCTTAGGGGGTGGGGATGGGGACTCTGAGGAAAGCAGGGGGAAGGGGAGGAATTCCCACAGAGGGAAAGGACAGCAGTCCTGGGGGGGGGGGGGACACGACATATGGGCCATGAAACAACAGGACCTCAGGCAGAAGTGGGCACATGGTTCCAGCCCCTTCGAGACCCGAGGACCTACATGGCCCAGACCCACGAGGCCAGCTAGCATCGGGAGCTGGGGATTGGAGGACTACGTAGTGCCAGGCGTCACTTATACTTCAAACCTCAGCCACAAGGCCCCTTCTACCCCCTTGGGCAGATTGAGTTGATTCTTAGGAAAAAACAGTAAGGTAGTACTCACATGCCTGGGCACGTGAGTGGTCACCAGGCCAGGCTTTACATCGCGTCCCCACGCTGGGTGACCTGAGGGGACATGCTGTTATCTTCCATGGACAGGCAGCAAGTCACCTGCCTTAAGTCCCCTGCCTTGGTTAGGAGCCCGGGCTGGGTCCCGTGGAAAGACTGCCAGGATCCCACAGGCACACCTGGGTCCCCATTGTGAGAAGGCCAGGCCAGTGAGGCCCGGCTCTATCTCTGCCCCTGATTCAGAGGCTGTCCCTCTGGCAGCAACCGCATCCGCATCCCCGTTGCAGGTCCTCCACTCTCCGCCCTCCCTGCACTCCACTCCCCCAGGGGCCTTCTCCCCTTTGAGGGGCTTGGGGGCGCTCCCTCGGGTTCTCTCGGCCTGTGACCCCGGCCTGTTCTCCCTGCCCCGCGGCTGCCTGCGGTTCTCCAGCCCCAGTTAGGGAACCACCGCCCCGTCGCCCCCCCCACCGGCCTGCCCCCTAAATGAGGCGCGCTGCTGGGGAGCCGCCAGAGCACCTGCGGGGGGTGGGGGTGGGGGCGGGGCGGCCACGGTCCCGCCAGCCAGGGCGGGAGCCCTGCATGTCCCCCTCCCCCCACGCGGTCAGCAGCCCGGAGTTTCATCCCCTCGCGCGGAAAGGCGCTTAAATAATTTATTCGGACGTTATCACAAACCCACGCCTGGCGCGGTGGGGGCGCGAGCGAAGGAAGCCGCGGCTGGAATGACAAGCAGCCGGCCGCTCCCCTCCTCCCACCGGCCGCACCTGCAAGCCGGGGATGTCGATTCCCGCACCTGCACGTCCCAGCGCAGAGCAGAAGGGGCAAAGTCACACCTGTCCCATTCCTCTCCTGAGATAGAGACCCCCGGCGCTGGGGCACAATAGGCACACGCAGCGCCCTTCCCCGCCTTCCACCCGGCCTCTGCTGGCTGCGCCCCTCACCTGTACCCCCAGAGCCGGCTCACACAGAAGCTGCTTGGCCTGGCCTTCCGGCTCTCTCCCGCTCTCTCCTGCCAAGGCCAGCCATCAGCACGCACGCTCGGGCCCACAGTGAACAAGACCAGGCCCCGTGCTCCTGCGGCTTTGAAAATCGGAGTAGGCACCAAACAAGTAAATTTACTAAAAAAAGGATTTATTGAGCAACTAAAACAGGGTGCTGGGGTAGAGTGAAGGGAGGGGGGCAGGGGGCCACCAGGCCTGCCAGGGATGGAGGGCTGGGCTGAGACCTGGAGACCACTCAGGATGGGGGGGGGGGCAGGGAGTTTCAGACAAAGGGAAGGGCTGATGCTAATGGAGGAATGCAGGTTATGCAGGGCCTCTAGGCCAGGTAAGGAGTTAGATTTCTACTTTAAGTGTGAAGGAAGTCATTCCAGAATTTAAGGTAGAGGAGAGACATTCTGCTAACTCTTTGCATGCCTGAGGAAGGAAGAAAGGATGGAGGGAAGGAAGGAAGGAAGGAAGGAAGGAAGGAAGGAAGGAAGGAAGGAAGGAAGGAAGGAGTCAGTGATTGCGTTGTGAGAGGGGTCGTGCGGATATAGCATTATCGTTACCACCACCATGATGAGCACCACTGTGTTCATGGTAGTACCCTTGGTATTCTTGGGACATGGGATGGCATGTGGTGTCACACAGAGAGCTGGAGAGCGTGGGGAGTGGGACACATCTGTCGGGAGGCCGTCCAGGGTGATGAGGTGATGACCCTTACACAAACAGTGAGTCCTGGCCTCTCCCCTTAGCCACTGTGTAGCACGGATCTCCGCTCTTCACCAGGACCCAGCCCAAGGCTGTTCCAGCTGGTTTCATCTCAGGCTGCCAGCTCTGTGTTAGTGTCACATGGCCAAATCTGTCCCTGAGGGCTAGCTGTGTGATTTGGGCCTCTTCCACTACCAACCTCTGTACTGTATCACCTCCCAGTCATCCCCACAGCTCACTACTGTCTCCTTTCAGGTCCTTATCACCCAGGCAATGGAGCTTCATAATGGGCAGTAAGCAAGATGCCAACTTGACCTATGGGTCCTTCTGTGGGAAATAGGATCTTTTCTTCTCAGGGCTATGTCGATCTGTGAGGCAGGTCCACTGGCCCCAGGAGTTTGCCTATTCCTTTCCCCCTGTAGCCACGGCTGGCCAAGGAGCTGGTGTTGGGGTCATGAGGCTGGAGCCAGGGCACAAGGAGCCTGGATAGACAAGTATGGAGTCCCAGGCAGCCTCTGAGCCTAGGCCAGGACCATGGCATTCACGTTCAGTTCTAGATCTAGAATGAATGGTCAAGGTCTGTGGTCAGCCTCCTGGCTCCTTAGCTAATAAGTCTCTGAGCCTCTGTTTCCTCATCTGTAAAATGGGAATAATGATCATGCCTCCCTCACAGAATTGAGATAAAAAATAAGAGTAACAAGTTAGTTTTATACTCTTATAAATACCATTATAATAGCTAATTATTTTTAAATTACTATGTGCTAGGCACTCTTCTGAGAGCAATTAAAATAGTGCAAAGTGCAGAGCATGGAGACTGGTACTCAGTAGGTGCTTAATAAGTGCTGAGTGACTGAACTGAATGAACATTCCCATCTTCCAAGGACAAGCCATATACTCACAGATGACCATGCAGGGGGACTACTGTACTCCAGGGCTTTGATTTGGTGTCATGGACCCTGCCTTTCCCTCCCACCCAGACAGCGGATGCTGTTGCCAGCTGTCAGACATGGAATCAAAGAGTAAATGTTGAGGCTGCTGTAATGTGTGTCATTATTGCTAACTTGCCTTCCCCGCAGCGAGTACCTTTCCACAGACAACTGGCCGCATTGTCTGAGGGTGGCCAGGCCTCATACAACTTTGCGCAGAATAGGAGGAGGCTCTCACTTGCTCCAAATGTGGCTCACTGACAGCCCAACACACTCTCTGATCAAATATTTAGGTCCTCAGGAGCCCTGGCTGCAATATTAATGTGGCTGGTCAGAGGCCTTGGCTGTAGCCATGCTGAGGGTGGAGACTTCAATAATGAGCAAAGTCCTTGCCCAGAGAAATGTGAGCCATTCTGGCCCATGAATAGGACAAAGACACCACCGTAAAACATCAGAGTTGACCACCCCACACATAATTCACACACTGAGAACCTCTCCGTCACAGACATCAACACAGCAGTCAGTAACAGGCGTCCAGAGACTGTTTAGAAAGTCTGTACAACTTGACACCTGGAGTTTCCTCTCTTGAAATCTGAAGGAAGTAACAACAACAACAAAAGTGGGAAAAGCTTAATGTTTGTTTATTTATAGTAATACAAAGTTAAAAATAGCCAAAATTTTAAACAATGAATGATGAAGGAAACAATAGCATGTCCCCTGGGAAGAATATTCTGTAGCCATTAATAATTAGGTTTACAAATAGTGTTAATGACATGGGGACATGATCATGATATTAAGTGAAAAGGACAGGATAAAAAAATGTTGTATCCAGTACTAACATAATTCGTTAAGATAATGTTTAATGTTGGGCAGATTTCTTCATCCCACCGGGCCTGTTCCCTCTTCTGAAAAATAGGAGTGATACCTATCACATGGCTTGTTGTGAATAAGATCATCTTTGGAAACGGTCTAGGATAGTGTCTGTAGGAAACAAGCAACTCATGGATCTTGCTGTAAAAATTTTAACAAAAGGGACTGAAAGACACTCTTTCAAGACATTAATGATAAAGCTGTGTTTGAGTGGTAAAACTGTAATTTTAATTTTCTTCTTTCTTTTTTGTTTTTCATACTTTTTATAGCATGGTGGATTACTTACACAGTGAAAACATTTCTAATGACTTTTATTTATTCAACAAATATTTTTCGAGTGCCTACAATGTGCCAAGCACTGTTCTAGATTTAAGATGAATGAATAAGACAAAGATCCCTGCCTCTGACTTACCTGAGCGGGAGAATAGTGCAGAATAGACACAGTAAGTAAGTAAGTGATGCAGCTGTTAGAAGGTGCTAAGAGAAAAAGGAGAGCAGGTGAGGGAGATTGGGTGTGCTGCGTTGTGTGGGGGCCCAGGCCGGGGTGGGGGAGGGGGCATAGGTTGCAGCATTGAAGAGGTTAGTGGGTGCTCCAGGCTGAGGGAAGAGCCAAGGTGAAGGCCCTGATGTGGGAGCGTGCCTGGAGATCACCAGGAGCAGACAGGAGGCCAGTGAGGTGGGAGCAGAATGAGCAAGGAGCAGGCAAAGAGGAACCAGAGAGGGATCAGGACCAGGTCAGGTGGGGCCACTGTAAGGACTTTCTTTGGCTTTTGCTCAATTGAGCTGGGAACTCCGAGGGGTTCTGAGCTCAGGGGGACTGTGATCAAATGTGGATTTGATCAGGCTCGTTCTTGACACTAATCTGAGAAGAGACTGCTGGGGACAGGGAGACCCATGGGCAGCTACCATGAATATCTGGGCCCAAGTGGTGGGGGCTCAGCCCGGAGGGAGACACTGGAATCTGAAGGAGTCACGGATCTGACCAACTGGATGTGTCTGACAAAGCCAGAGTCTTTCAGGATGACCCCAGTAGCCTGGGCAACTGGAAGGAAAGGCTGTCCCTGCAGATATGGATCAGGAGAAGAGGAAGGAGATGAATACATTTAAAAATAACACAAGGCTCAGAGAAAGAGAAGTGTTTAATGTGTAATCTCTCGGGGGAAAGGGACCAGGGCAGGACCAGCCCCAGGTACATGCGATCCTGGGGCCAGCCCTGCCTGGTGAGACATGGGGAGGCTGCTGGCCCCCAGGGGGGAAACAGTTCAGGGCTGGACCACTCTGGGACTCCATGGGACCCCTTCCCCTACATAGGCATCCTTCCATTCCAACAAGAGTGAGGCTGACTGTTCTAGAAGACCAGAGTCCCTCTAATACGATTTCCATGCAGGTAGAACTTCCCACTACAGTCCTGCCAACTGGTCCCTCTGCCTGTGCCATCATACCTCTGGGGACAGGGGGCAGGAGGAGGGGGCCACCTGCCTTGGTTGGACTGGCAGGAAGTCACCCCCCTCTGATGTTCTTGCTCCCACTCTCTCTCCATCCCTGTGGGCACACCCTCCCTTCCTGCTCCCCTCCCCCCCCCACCAAGCTTCTTGGAGATGGTGCCCAGGTAAAGGCTTCTCCTGCCCTTGACTAGAAGTCCCTTTGTAGCCCAGTCTGGAGAAGTTTGGGAGAATGCAGTGCTGTGGGGATGAGGCCTAACTCAATCTTCTGCTATTAACTTGTGGCTTAACCTGCACCTTCCAAATTCGGCCTTTCACTGCTCACCACCCTTCCATTCTCATCTCACCTGTCCATTCACATTTCCAAGACCCACCCCCACCTCAGACAGAGCAGATCTAAATACTGGCATGGCCATCTCCCAGCCTCGTAGCTGGGACATGCTTCCTCCCCTCTCTGGGTGTCAGTTTCTTCCCCTGTAAAATGGGGATACTGATCTGGATCTACCTAGGAATGGTGGTTGGGAGCATCACATGACACTTGATGAAACACCCTGCACGTATCTGGAAACAGCTGGCACTTGAGGGTGACATTTCCTTCCCCTGCCATCCTCCCCAGCTTCCTCTGTGGCATCCCAGAACCCCTGTGCTGACCCTTCCCCCGCAGAGGGAGGCCCCAGCACCCCCTGATGCTCCTCATCAAACCTGCCCTCAGCGAAGATGGAAGATGATTGGCAGGGTGTACAGAGTGCCCTAGCTGGGGAGCCACCAGCTGCTGCTTTGCTGCTTCTCCTCCCCGAACATTCTATTCGGGGGCATACGAAGTGTGGCCCTCTGAGAAGGAGCAGGAGGGAAGCAATAAAGACTTAGGATAAAGCAACTTGAGTCTCATGGTGGAACCCTAGGCAGCAGTCCACAGGTGAGGGGGGAACATTAACTGAATCGGATTGCTGGTAAGGAAGGGCCTTGGTTAACTGTAGAATACTGTACAAATGCAAGCGTTGCTGTGATTGTCATGACTTCTGCTTTTTGATCCTTAGAATTATGCAGTGAAATGGGAGAAGCCATTGCACTCATTCTAAAGAGATGGAAACTGCAGCCCAGGGAACTAGCAGCAGGCAGCCAGCACTGCTCCCTTCAGGGCACCTCACCCACCTCCACCTGTGTCTTTGTTCGGGGCTGCCTCAAGGAGCGCCCCCCACTCCTGCCCCCGCTGATGGGCTCGGCCCTGGGCCAGCGCCGGGGAATAGCAGCCAGCTGCTGCTGTGGGCTCTCCGTGCCAGGCGGCCCCAACCCTGCCTGCTTGGAATAAAGATTGCACCTTCCGAATGTCACTCGTCACAAGACAGTGGCTCCCCCCAGACTGCCTCCTGCCTGAGTTCATGAAAAGCAATTTACTGTGTGTCAAGTGACCGCAGGAGTTACAAGGAAGGCCCCCCCGCCTTGCGCCGCCTTGGGCATCTTGCTGAGCCGGTGGGCTGCCAAGCAGGGCGACTCGCAGCCTTTGATTAAAGTTGGGAAGGAATGGTGCCCACGGGCCCAGCTGCGATGAGAACCAGAGGCCCCGTACAGCTCTGTAGATTTGAAGGGGCCCAGAACCTCACCCCACTCCCGCTTGCTTGCTGGCAGGATCCTCCCCTATATGCCTCAGTGGAACTGCAAAGCAGGCCTCCTGACTTCTTCCAGAGCCATCCCTGCCCTCCATGGAGACCCCTGCTCTGCCCAGCTTGCAGGGGGAGTGGGGTGGACAGGCTTGGCTGCAGTGGGCCTAAGTGCTAAGGTAAGGATTTTGGACTGGATGGGGCAGAGCAAGGTGAGAGGTGGGCCTGAATCTGTGTAGTCCTGCTGACGAGTTTGGGAAGAGTTTAGGGAAATTCTCTAATGGTGGGTGAGTGATGGGTTACTGAGGGAAGCGGGAAATGTCACCTTTGAGAGGAATGTCAGGAAGAGCAAACTTGGGCCTTCTGAAATCCCTGCTTTGATGTTCTCTTGCCCAAAATAGAGCCTATTCAGATATTGTACCACCTGGCCCTTCACCTGTGCATTTATCTACCTATCCATCCACAAAACTAGCCATCCACTTGTCCATCCATCCATCCATCCATCCATCCATCCAACCTGTGTCCAGTCATGGACTCTGTGAATCTAAGCCTGGACGCATCTCAGTTGGCCTCAGGGAGCAGGTCCATCATCTTGTGTCTGGACAATAACCATGATAATAACTGTCATGCTTAAAGTCTTAACTGGGTACCATGAACTCTACCAAGTGTCAGATGCATGTTCTCAGCATGGACACAACCCCACGTGTCCAACAACTCCATAAGGTAGATGTCATTAGCCCATTTACAAATAAGGATACTGAAGCTGAAAGAGATTAAATGTCCCCTCCGAACTCCCACCATTTGTAAGTGTTGGGATTAATATTCCAGTTCAGTTCCACATGACCCGAAAGCTTATGCTCCCAACTCATTTTTATCTCTAAAATGTGATGGGGCTTTGGAGAAAGGAGTGTGGATATGGGCACATGCACATGTGGTTGATGTTAATTTACAAACCAGATGTCAAGTGCCCCCTCCACCAGACTCATTCTCGTGTTTAGTCCCCACAGCAGGGTCACAGGGTGGGGAAGCTCCCATGGGAACCATGCCAAATATTGAGAAAGGCTCGACATATTGAGAAAGACTCAAATGAAGAGGTTCTTCAAGAGGCCGGGTTTGGTGTTTTCGGGGTTGGAGAGAGCAGACACCGCAGATTAAAAATGACAGCGAGGAGTGTAAATGATCAAGCATGGCTGCTTGGGTCTATGCACTTTGTCCATAATTCTTGCTCCATTCCGGTGTGATCAGAAATGAAATACATCCAAGCTGTGCCTGTTACCGTGTGTGCACCTGGCGTCTTCCGGCTTATCTATCCTCCATAATCCACTTGGCAATTTATGAGCCCGCCAAAAAGCCACCTTGCCACGCCTCCTGGATTTCTACAGTCGGGGATCATCTCTCCCCTCTGCTTGCCAGGAGGCAGGGAATGGAGAAAGCTGAGAGTTCACCAGTCAGGGCAGGGAGGCAGATTGGAACAGCACCTAGTAAACCCTGGTACAACCCCTAGGCGGTCCATTCTCTGGGTACTAAAAGCAAGGAGTCGGGAGATTAACTTGTTAAATGACCTTCAGTGCCCTTGAGCCTGAGTCTAAATTTATTCCCCAACCCAGGACTGGACTTGATAACACACAGGCCAACTCCCATTGCCCAGTATAGCTGCTTGGATCAGAGTGCAGAAGTTGATTCAGAGGCGCCCTAGGTTCATGGGGGAAGCCTGTTTGATCAGGAATGTCTGAGCTGGGAGAAGGGAGGCTACATCTGCCACGTATTTATCATCCCTCATAGATGCCTCTAAGGGCCTTCCCTTACCTCCAACAGGGGGGCCTCTGTCGTGCGTCTCTGTAGAAGGAAGCTGATAACAGTTCTCTATTTGTAAATTTGAAGGTTAGACCTGGAGAAATAAAGTGTTCTTCTGAGTTCCTGTGGCATTTTGCACATGTTATTATTAGCTGGCGCATATCATGTGCTGGGCTGGGAATTTTGAGGGCTAGCATCTGATTTATCCCTGGGTTCCTGGAATCCAGTACAAAGTTAAGTACAGAGTGGGCACCAGTGGATGTTGGATACATGGATGGATACATGAATGAATATATGGAAAAATGAATGAATGAATTCCAACCTCGCAGAGTATTAGTGGAGATTAACTCCATGTTGCTAAAGGTCATGGGAATGGGGAAGGGAAATGAAATGTGCCAGATAAGATGTCCAGAGTGTTCAGGGCAGCGAGTAGGAGGAACAAGGACACAGGCCAGAATGTGGAGGGAGTGTGCGTGAGTCTGCATCCTCTCTGGGAGATAGCTGGCCTGAGCACCAAAAGAGGGACACGGAGCAGGTGGGCTGCCTCCATCAGAGGGCAATGGGGATGGGACATAAGCACTGGTGACTTGGGTTTTGTTTAGCAAAATATGATTGCCCTTTTCACTTTCTCTGATGATGTATGTAATACATGCTCCTGGTAAAAATATTTATGTAGATAAAGTGAACAGGAAAAATAAAAAATCACTGCAAATCTCACCACTGCAAGGTAACCACTGGTAAGATTTAGGTGAACCTTTTTCAGACATATGTGCACCTAAATACATATGCATATGCATATATTAATTAAATATGAATACAAAGCTGTGAAAACAAGATCCTACTTTCCATGCTGTGCCATAACCTAATTTTGTCACTCAACAGCATGTGAAAACATATTCATCTGTGTCATCATTTTAAAGGTGAAAAAATTTCAGCTCAGAGATGTGAGGCCATTCACTCACATGTCCACCCTCTGGATTCTCTCTCCTTCCTCCCCCTCCCTCCCTCCCTCCCTCCCTCCCTTCCTTCCTTCCTTCCTTCCTTCCTTCCTTCCTTCCTTCCTTCCTTCCTTCCTTCTTTCCTTCCTTCCTTCCCTCTTATTTACCTCTGTACCCAAAAGCAGTCTCAGTGGAATGCTTACTACTGCTGAGCTGATATGCATGAGTCTCTTTTCTCCTGAAGAGCCCAAAGCCTTAATTGAGAGCGCAATAGTGCATCCCCACAATGTTGGAGTTGGCAGATGTGATGCAAGCAGGAGCTTGAAGTGTGCTTTGCCATGGGCTTGAGTGCCCCTACACCTGCTTGGAGAGAACGTGCCCTGGCTGGTCTGATGTCCCAGGCCAAGGATGAGACATGTACAGGAAAGCCCCTGCAACCAACCCATGGACTGGTGAGGGCAGAAGAAATGCTTATTATCTTGCAACATTGGGATGTTGAGGTTGCTAGTTCTGTGGCAGTTGTTGGCGGGTGCATCCGCGATGCACTGCTAAGTCACAGAAGCTCTCGGGGTCTAAGTTCCCTCACCTGAAAACAGAGATAGGACTAACCTACAATAGGGCTGTTGTATGAGTCACATGGGCTCCTAGCTACACAGCGGTAGTGAGTGCTCAATTAATATTAGCCATTAATTAACATATGACCTTACAGTGATGTTTTTCAAATCTCACAACCCACTAACGGGCCATGAAATCAACTTAGTGCGTCACCACTAGCAGTTTCTTTGGATAGAATAGAATAGAAAATCATCACAATACTTGGCAATGAGAAAGGGTAAATATTGTTTTGCAGGACTGTTGTTCCAAGTGTTTATGTAAAACAAATTTCTTTCTGTGGGTCACAGTCAAAAGGATTGAAAAGCCGCTGCCTGAGCATGGTAAGGCTGTTTGTTCCCTTCCCTGGCAGCTGGCTTTTGCTGGTGAGGCAGGAGGGGATACCGCGTGCTCTGCTACACTCCGTGTGCCCCCCGCCAGCCCCCCGCCAGCCAGCCTGCTTGTTGCCCCGGGGCCAGGCAGAGCCAGCACCAGGTGTGGATGAAAGAAACCAGGAGGCTGCCCCAGGCTGGCCTCCTAACTGGCTTTTTCTCAGCAACTTGAAGGGGTTCCCCAGGCAGGTTAACGAGGACACCCCAGACTCCAAGTTCCCCAACTGCCCTCTTTCCTGATCCTCCCCTAGCACTTAGGTAGAGTCCAGAAGGAGCAGAACTAGGAGTCCTGGGCACAGAGCCCAGCTCTGCTCGTTGCTAACATAGGAAACTAAATGGGGATTATTTTCCTCCGGATAAAATGAAGCCATGTGGTTCTTACCTCAAAGGGGCGTGGAGGTACTGAGACAAGTAGTACTATCCTCATTTTTAAACAAATATATAGTGAGCTCCTCTGGAGTTGGGGAGATTGGATACATCTGGCAAACAGTAAGCACATAATAAGTGGCAGCCCCTTAGTGTCTTTATTATTGTGTTGTTCCCTGCCGTCTCTAGTTTTCACTTCATTCATTCATTCAGTCAGTCATTTATTTGTTGATTTGACAAACATTTATTGAGTGCAGAATGCTGGGGCCGCCGAGATGACCCAGGTGTGGCCCTGCCTTTCTGCAGAGGCTGGCTCTTGGTTGTCTGACCTACCTCATCATCAAGGGTTAGAGCTCAGA
This sequence comes from Canis lupus baileyi, assembly GCF_048164855.1. Classification (NCBI taxonomy): domain Eukaryota; kingdom Metazoa; phylum Chordata; class Mammalia; order Carnivora; family Canidae; genus Canis; species Canis lupus. Next base: position 33,431,510 of record NC_132840.1, read on the forward strand.
GTCTTAACTGGATGATCAGAGTCTGAATCCCGACTCCTCTACTCACCAGCTATGTAACCTTGGGCAAGTTCCTACCCCAAGTCTGGGCCTCCTCCATAAAGTGGGGCCAATGGTAATACTCATGAGGTAGACGGTGGGTTAAGTAAGTGTCCACGTAAATTGGCCCACAGGAAGCACATAGCAAGGGGCTGGTGGCTGTTACTACTGCTCTCAAAGTTCAAGTGTGTGACCAGGAAGACACCCAGGAGACTCTTCTAGCCCAGCGGCAGCAATGCACTTCATCTCAAGTGCCTGAAGTGCTGTGTTGAAAAGGTTTTGGAGACCAAATCTGGGCTCAATATATAAACCCTTGAGCAATTAGAGATGTGGGCATAGGCAGGAGAGGGGGAAATGGGGGTGCAAGGTTCGCATACTCGCTACTCCTGATCTGGCCTGACTTCTGATCTTACAGATAGGAAACCAAGCCCCAGAGAGAGGAAGGGACACATCCTGGGTCCAAGCTGGCATTTGGGCCAGGACTTCTGACTCAGTCAGTCTAGGGCTCCTGCTGACTTTCCTTCTGCCCCTGGGGCAGGAGTGCGGAGCAGCCAGCCAGCCTTCTCTAGGGTGCAGCCGTAGTGTCTCCCTCCACAGCGCTCTGCTGGGGTCCAGGAGCTTGCAGGAGGCCTAATTGGGCTTGGGAACATTTCAGGCGAAACACAGGCCTGTGGAGAGCATTCGCTTGAATGGCACTTTTTGCGATGATGAATGTGCTTGTTTGGATTTGAATGAGGCCGAATCAGCAGATACGGTACTGCGCTAGAAACCGAAGGGGTGGGGACTCTCCTTTTTTCCCTTGAAAAAGCATGATTTTTTATATTGCAATTAAACAGCCCTTTGGGCTGATTTTGCTTCTCTGCTGCTGACATTGAAAAATGCCAAACAAAGATAGCAGCTCTGCTCTCCTTGAGATGTGACTCCAGGGATGAGGAGGCAGCCGCCACCGTTTCTCAGGAAAACGGGTTGAGCGATGCTGACACTGTCCTGAGAAACATGGCTTCTGGCCTGTATGGTGACAGCTCCTGGACATTGAGGGGACCCAACCCTACTGTCCCCACAAAGGACTACCAGCCCATGCTCCAAGTTACCCACTTTACCCCCAAACCCAAGAACAACCCTATTTGCTATGGAGCCCAAAGTCTTCATGCCTAGCTCCCTACCTGGCAGTGCAAGGTTTTGAGGGCTGCACCTAGCAGACAGTCTTCACTGGGAGTCCTCTCAGTCCAGTAGGGGCCACTGACTTTTGAGGATTGGCCAGTGTCTGAAACACCTTCCACGTGTGGCGGAATCTCAAGACAGTTGAGATACAGGGCCATGCCTCCCATTCTGGAAACCCAGGCAGAACAGATAGTCTCTCCTCCTCTCCCTGAAAGGTGGGACATGGACTTAGTTCAAAGCTCTGCTGGTACCTTGGCTCCTGAAGGAGGGACACGAAGCAGGAAGACCAACAGAGATAGCAGCAAGAGAGCCAACTGTGGTTTTCGGGAGCGTGGGCTCCAGGGCTAGCCGGCTAGATTGCAATCCTGCTCTCCCATGTCCTGGGTGTTGATCTTGGGCAACTTGCTTTGCCTCACCAAACTTTAGTTTCCTCATCTATAAAATGAATTATGCAAGTCAAGCATTTGGCCTGTGCCTGGGTCCAGAGAGGGCTCGGTGAGGTCAGCTCTGACTGTAAAATATCCTCTCAATGAGCTCCTTCCCTGCCCACGCTGCTCCAGCCCATTTTTGTTGTCCTTCACCAGCGACCCTGAAGGGTACGTGCCACAATTAATCTACAGAATGGTTTAGAGGAAGCCTCAGAATCAATGTGTAGGCAGGGCGGCCTTGGACTAAAAGTGTAATATCCATTATGTGTCTGATCCTCCATGTGCCTCCCAGGACCCCACCCCCCAGGGGGACAAAGCACCTTCTGTTGTCCACTCTGTAAGTTTGTGTAGATTGATACATGAGATGAGACGTGAAGGCACCAGTGGGTCATCTTTCAGCATGGCATGACAGGATCCTCAGCAGGCCTCTGTTTGAATCCCCTTTCCTTTACTTCCCTGTTTCTTTTCCTGTTTCCTTTACTTTCTCTGGACATATTATCCCTTACCCCCTGGGCTTGGTTTCCTCATCAGTAAAGTTGGAAGAATGACACCCTGAGAATTCCAAAAGAAAACATACCACACTGGGAGTGTTGGTCAGCAAGACAATTGACAGACTTCACTGAAGAACTTTCTGATTCTTTTAGAGCTCAGGGCAGGAGAAGGGCTCTGGGGCCTGGGGGCAGGGTGTGGGTATGGGGGCAGGAGAGACCTGCACTGGGCAGATGATCTAAGCGGGTCATTCGCAGTCAGGATTCCTTGGGGGCTCAGGACTTCTCAGGCTATCCAGTCACCTAAGCTCCCCTGGGCTTCTCGTGGGGGAGAAGGATAGATGGGAATTGGGTGCTGTGGGGAGGCTTCTATTAGCTGAACAAATCATAGTGGTTCAAAGAAATGTTTTTGGAGTTAGACTGTCCAAGAATACCACCAACTTGCTGTGTGGCCTTGAGGAAGTTAATTCACTTCTCTGAGCTGTAATTTCCCAATCTGCCCCTCACAGGGTTTTTGTGAGGAGTAAACACTTAGCACTGAGTCTTGATAAATGGTAGTAATTAAGTATTACCTTGCTGCTGAGTTTATCTTATCAACCCCTTCATAACGTGCTCCCTTTATCTTCTCCCCAAGATCTCCACGAGCACCAGAGGAAACAAAGCACCAGCTAACAACAGGCCTTGGCCTGCTCTGGGCTCCTGGAGAGGCATTCTTGGGGTTCACTAGTATCTGGCGCAAACCACAGCCCAGCTCGGGTGCCAAAGAAGTTTCCTGGTGCAGACAGTGAGAGCTCCCCAAGTGGGAGCTCTAGTTATTATTATTTTGGGCACAGGGCCTCATTCAGAAAGTAGATGAGTTTAATTACAGGAAAATTGTGAATAATGTGATCCTTTCATTCCTGTAACTGTGACTTCCAGACACCTGCTCCATTCAGGAAAAAAAAAGGTTTAAATTGAAAAACGCTTCTTCTGCAGTCCTTAATCACCACCTCATTGAAGTTCGTGGCACAAAATGTGTTCTGTTAGGAAGTGCGTCAGAGTGATGGGCAAAGTCTGAGGAGGAAAGCAGAGCCCCTGCTGTGGGAAGGGTCACACCTCTTTTGACTTGGGGGTGGCGGGCTGGGGATTATCCAGACTTGGGGACAGGATCAATGAAACTTGGCCATGCCCTGGATAGATTTTGCATCCCTCACAGTGACATCTGTGGAATGTTTATGATCCCATGAAAATGCTTATGTTAAAATGCTGAGTAAGAAAAACAGAGAATTCTGACTACCTAAAAGCAGTTCTCACATAAAAGAACTTTGTGTCCATTCAAGACAGAATAGCAAGGACCAGATTTACCCTTCCACCTGAAACACTAGACAAACACTGGACAGAAGAGATGAAACAATGGATTTCAGACATCGAACAACAGGCAGTACAGGACATTGGATCCCTGCCCCGAGGAGAGAGCCTTGATTACCTCAGCTTCCCGCCTGGAGAGCGTGCTCAGGCTGTGGTACATTTAGGGGAATCCCGGTGGAGCCTGGTCCCCCTGAGTTGAGGAGACAAAGTCCAGGAGCCATGACACTAGTGCCCACTGGCACCAGAGAAGAGAAGCCAGGAAAGAAAGCTCTGGAGGTCTGCATTGCTTATGCCTTCAGCTGAGAACTCACCATGGCATGTGGTGTGCAGACAACCCAAGGCTATAGAAAGAGCCACCCACGTGGAGCAGGGGACACGATGTCCCTCATACACAATAGGGAATCATTTGTGTTCTCCACCAGTCTTAGTTGCAAAATTCTTAATGGTCCAGCAGTATATAAAAAAAGGATAACATCATGACTAAGTGGAGTCGATCCTAGGAAAGTAAGGAGAGTTTAAGATATCAACAGACTAAAAAAGAAAAACATATCATCATTTTAATACAAGAAAAATGTCTTGACAATATCTAGTCTCCACTCATGCTCTCAGCAAACAAAGGACGGAAGGGAATTTTCTCAACCTGGTATGAAAGGCATCACAAAAAACCTTCAGCTAATATATGTAACAGTAAAAGTCTGAGTGATTTCTAAGAAAGCTGAATACCTTCTAAGACCAGGAGCAAGACAAAGATGTCCTCCTTATCACTTCTGTTCACTATTATCCTGGAGGGGCTAGCCAGTACAATAAGGAAAGAAAAAAGAAGTAAAATGCTGACAGATTGGAAAGGAAGAAGTAAAACTTTTTTATTCACGGATGACATGATCGCTTATGTAGAAAATCTTACATCTCCTACAAAAAAGCTACCTGAGGGCAGCCCGGATGGCTCAGCAGTTTGGCGCCGCCTTCAGCCCAGGGCGTGATCCTGGAGACCCAGGATCGAGTCCCACATTGGGTTCCCTGCATGGAGCCTGCTTCTCCCTCTGCCTGTGTCTCTGCCTCTCTCTCTCTCTCATGAATAAATAAATAAAATCTTAAAAAAAAAAAAAGCTACCAGAAATAATAAGGGAGCTTAACAAGTTTGCAGGATATAAGGCCAATGTAGAGGAATCAACTAACTGTATTTCTACATACTAGAAATAAACATTTGGAAATTGATATTTTAAGAGTAATATCATACAATAATTTCAAAAAATTAACTACTTAAGGACAAATTTGTCAAAAGATACTCAAGATCCAAACAATGAAACAATACTGAGAAAAATTAAGAGCTGAATAAGTGGAGAAACCAACTGTGTTCACGGATCAGAAGACTGTATTGTTCAGAAGTCAGTTCTCTCCGGGGCACCTGGGTGGCAGAGTCAGTTAAGCATCAGACTCTTGGTTTCGGCTTGGGTCCTGATCTCTGCGTCATGGGATGGAACCACACATTGGGCTCCACACTCACTGGGGAGTCTGCTTAGGATTCTCTCTGCCCCTCCCCCTGCAACTCCCTCTCTTTCTCTCTTAGATTAATTAATTAATTAAAAAGTTCTCCCCAAAATGATGTACAGATTCAAGGCAATTCCAATAAAAATCCAGCAGGCTTTGTTTGTAAGTGTGTGGAAATTCACAAGGTGATTCCAAAATGTTTATATAAAACCAAAGAATCTAGAACAGCCCAAAGACTTTTGAAAGAGAAGAACAAACTTTTTTGTTTGTTTGTTTTTTGTTTTTAAGATTTTATTTATTGATTGATGAGAGACACAGAGAGAGAGAAAGAGGCAGAGACACAGGCAGAGGGAGAAGCAGGCTCCATGCAGGGAGCCCGACGTGGGACTGGATCCCAGGACTCCAGGATCAAAATCCCTGGCTAAAGGCGGCGCTAAACTGCTAAGCCACCGGGGCTGCCCCGAGAAGAACAAACTTAAAGGATGTATACTACTGGTTTCAAGACTTATTGAAAGCTGCAATGATTAAGACAGTGTAGTATTGGCATAAAAATAGATAAATCAATGAAACAGAATAGAGAGTCCAGAAAAAGGCTCATGCATAGATGGCCAATTGATTTTCAACAAAATGAAAAAAGTGAATGGATGCTCTTTTCCACAAATAGTGCTGGAGCAATTATAAGACCAAAATGACAAAACAAAACAAAACAAAACAACAACAAAATTAACAAAAAATAAACAAGCAAAACTTTGGCTCTTATCTCATGCCATATACAAAAAATCAACGTGAAAGGATCATAGACCTAAATATAAGAGATATACTATAAAACTTCTAGGAGAAAACATAGGAAAAAATCTTCATGACTTTGGTTTTTGCAAAGATTTCTTAAACTAAAAATTACAAAAGAAAAAATATCAATAAATTGGACTTAATCAAAATCATAAAGGTTTATTCTTTGAAGGGATCTGTTAAGAAAATGAAAAAGCAAGCCACAGACTGGGAGAGAATATTTGCAAACACATCCAACATAGTGATGGTCAATGCATAACTTTGTGAATATACTAAAAGCCACTGAATTATACATTTTTTTATTTTATTTTTTTGAATTATACATTTTTATTTTATTTTTATTTTTTTTTAATTTTTTTTTTATTTATTTATGATAGTCACAGAGAGAGAGAGAGGCAGAGACACAGGCAGAGGGAGAAGCAGGCTCCATGCACCGGGAGCCTGATGTGGGATTCGATCCCGGGTCTCCGGGATCACGCCCTGGGCCAAAGGCAGGCACCAAACCGCTGCGCCACCCAGGGATCCCGAATTATACATTTTTAAAGGACAAACTTTATGGTATGTGAATTATATTTCAGTGAAGCTGTGAAGAAAACAACATATATCCAACAAAAGGCTTGCATCTAGAATATATAAAGAGCTCTTGCCACTCAATAAGATGATAAAAATTCAATTTTAAAAGTTGAGCAGAAGATTTGAAGAGACACAGCACCAAAGAAGATATAGGAAGGGCATAGGAGTACATGCAAATGTGCTCCAGGTCATCAGTCAATAGATATAAATGCAAATTAAAACCACAAGGTGACATTACAACGACCACAACGGCTTCGATTTCAGTTCTGTCATGTTGGTTCTCAGGCAGTGCAGTCAGTTTGGCTCTCCAGCTCCTGGCGGTTTGAAAGAGACTGTTTGCCCTATCACCTGTTCTCCACCCACAGCTTCCATCTCAGCACCCCAAATAACTGCATTGGGGCTGGACAGTGCCTAGAGCCTAGGCAACCTTGGTAGAAGAAAGCAGCAGCCCCTGCAGGCCTGGGATGGATGAGGGCGAGGCTGGTTCTGGCTCCCACCTGTTGTGTCATCAGGGGAGCGTGGGGGTAGAGGAGGAAGGGTAAAGAATGAAGGCGAGCCAGTCAGATTCAAAGGTCTGAGGTCAGACAGGGATTGAGGAAGAGCAAAGTGGGCAGAAGAATTTAGCAAGAGCATCAAAGGGATTGGGTGAGTAATTGAATGTGGTGCTGGGGTCAGAGGACAAAGAGGGGAGTGAAGATGATCAGGGGCCAGGGGCATGCTATTCACCAAGGCTGAGAGTAGGAGGAGGGGGACAGGGTACATGGACAGACACCAGTTTCCATGTGGCAAATGTTCGGTTTGGGGGCCCATGGGCAGCCAGGCACCTGTCCCACGGGCTACTGGCCGTCGGGGTCTGAGTAGGCCCCCATGGTGGTCAGCAGAGGAAGATGTCTGGAGAGGGACAAGTTGCCAGGGAGTTAGGAGAGGACAGAGGAGCCAGAGCCAGGCACTGAGAGGCACCTACATTAAGGGAAGACCAAGTTCTTGCAAAGGAAAATGAAAGCAAGTGGCCTGTTTCCCTGCCAGCTCCCTCCTGGCTGTGACTTGAGATGGCATAAGGGAGAGAGGGAGGTGGGGGAGGACTCTGGCCCTGGATTTGGAGGAGACAGGCCCTCTTGGAGGTGCCAGACAAAGTGCCCATCCCAAGCAACAAGCCAACCTGATGTCCTAACGGCCCAATCTGATTTTGGGGGGGTAAGAAGTTGGACCAAATTTGTATCTGTAGTCCACCAGCCTTGCTGCTTCTCCTTCTGTCATTCACTCATTCATCTAGCGCAGTCACCAAGCTCCTGATCCTGACACCAGGTGCAGGTCAGTACTGAGGATACCCTGTCCTCCTATCCTCTCTCCCCCGCAGCATCTCTACTCTCAAGGCCTCCAAATGCTCTGCTCTGCTGACCTACCACGGTGCCTCCTCAGATCCCCATGGCCAGCAGCCCATTTGGCTGCCCAAGGGCACCTGAGCAACATATTTGCAAAGTGGAAGCTGGTGGCTTTCACGTACCCCTCCTCCTCATACTCTCTGCCTCCGCGAATGATGTCAAAGTTTCAGGAACAGTCAACATAAAACCAAAGAATCACCAAAGTAGTAGTTTGTAAAAAATTATTGTGCACACATCAGAAAAGACAGCTTGCAAACTGCGAGCACTCAAACCAAAACATGGATGGAATGAGGCTCAGGGCTACGTAGTTGTAAAACAGCTTATCTTAGTGAGAAAGCCATGACTGCTTATTTTTCACAGTGATTGGTTATAATATTATAATTTTTTTAAATGATAGGAAATTGGTCAGTGGTTACTTCATATCATCCTTGGAAAACAAGTTTTGCTTATAATTTCCAAGTCATAAGCAAGAAATGACCCAGGTCAAGTCAGCCTTGCAAAATAAACTAAATAAAGCTTTGCTTATATGACTACACTGGTTTTGTCCATTCAGGAAAATTTCAAGGCTGGTCTCCATTTGGCTTTGATAGTAACAATAGCAGGACCCCACCCCCCAGGCTCCTCTTCATTCCTCTCTCTCCCTCTCCCAGAAAATCCATTCATTTCGGGAGTCCCACAGATGATGTCTATTAAATTCTTCTTAAATCTGTCTACTTCTCCCTCTTCCTAGTACCTGTCCAAGTTCAGGTCCTCCTATCTGATTGATTCCCTCTCATTCTCCATCTCTCTTCCTTTGGCCTTAAATTTCTCTAATGTAAGAGACTTCTACTTGCAAGTGACATAAACCTAAGTCAAATTGGACTTAGGTCAAACAAAAAATGGAATTTTTTTAACTAAAAATTTCATGGTGGCTTCAGGCATGGTTGGATCCAGGAGATCAAATGATGTCACTAGGACCTGGTCTCTCTGCCTTTTTCTTAATTCTCCCCCTCACTCACCATAAGTTGGGTTGACCTCACTTTCTCCACATCAAGGCTAGCAGAAAGAGAGGTTTCTTTCATCCCTACAGATCTAACCAAAGTCTAAGGGTTGGGTTTCATTGACTGTGACTGGGTTGCATACCCATTCCTAAAGTGATCACTGGGGCACAGGTGTGTGCAATTTTCTGATTGGGCATGTCTGGGTCACATGCTTACTCCTGAGGTTGGGCATGGGGATAGCAGCACCATCTAAACTACAAGGACCGGGCAGCCCAGGTGGCTCAGCAGTTTAGTGCTGCCTTCAGGCCAGGGCCTGATCCTGGAGACCCAGGATCAAGTCCCACATCAGGCTCCCTGCATGGAGCCTGCTTCTCTCTCTGTCTCTCATGAATAAATAAATAAAAATCTTTAAACCACAAGGGCTACAAGTGAGAAAGGAAGATTCCAAAAATATATGTTTCTGTCCAGGTGGGTAGGATGGACATGAAACTGGTCAAAAGAAACTATCAAAAAAAAAAAAAAAAAAGAAGAAAGAAAGAAACCGTTACCTCTACTTTAGACAGGAAAACACTAGCAGAGAACAGGAAGCCGTGATAAGGTTTGCTGAGCAAAAGCAGGGTTAATTATAGTCCTTCACGCAAAACATTTTCTATTCTGTCCAATTAGCAGGCTGCACAAGTGCCATCACATGTGTGGGATTAACCGTATTGTACGTAGGACTTCATTACAGCACCAAACTGCTTGCTTGAGGCTTATCTGCACAGCACCCTGCATGCTCCTGAGCAAGGCTGTCTGCTCTCACCCTACAAGCACTAAAGATTTCCTCCAGCCCCGCAGGGCAGTTCTGGGCCACCCTTGGAACTGAAGTCAGGATAAACCTGACCCAAACCCTTGGCCTTGGGTCAGAGCCAAGCTTGCCCCGGGGTGGGTGTTGTGGGAGAAGGGTCCCAAGATTCTGACACTCCTCCTGCCATTCAGATCCCTGAGAGAGGGCCTGAAGAGGGGACCGGTTGAGTGGGCTTCGAGAAACAGCCCTGGTGAATGCTAGTCGGGCTCCCCCCCGGGCACCTTGTCTAGTCAGGGTCTCCCCAGCCTTCACCTGAAATTATCTGTCCACCTTCCTTGATAAATGGGACAGACTCATCGTCTGGAAAAACTTCTCCTGGTGAGAAGGGCTTGCTCCTCAGGGCCGGGCCTGATGGAGAGTGTCGGGAGCAGAAGGGCTTGTCTGAACATGATTTACTGAAGACATGTCACCTTCGAGGCTTTGAGAAGAAGAAGAAGAGCAGGCACACCGGTCTTAAGGGTGTGAAGGACAGGATTTCTGGGCGATCTTTGTGGGCCCGTGCAAAGAACTCGTCGGTCCTGGGGCGCCCCCTGCTGGTCATGGCCCCAAATGGCATTTAGGTGAGCTCAGGCCTCTACAGCAGGGTCAGAGGTTCAGAGGTTGGGTGCATCCCTGCTCCGCGTCAGGCCGGGGCCTTCCAGGTGGGCCTGGCACTCCTCCTGGGCGCAGGCAGGTGGCACCCCACCGGGACGCTCAGGCTCTGCTGCCTCTGATGACACCCAACCACCGAACACAGAAATTGTGTGCAGGACCTTTCTCCCGTGTCTTCAGCAGAGCGTGAAGAGAGATGCACCCAGCTCTGGGGTCGGCCTGCCACAGAGCGACTGGGAGTCTGGGAAAGTCTCACCTCCCTCGTGAGATGGGGTTCAAGCGCTCGCTGAGGTGGGTCGTCAGAGCTGCACCGAGTCGGCAGACTGCTTCCGTGTCTGTTCCCTCAGTGTCCTGGGGGAGCCAGCTGTGTCTTCAGCGTGTTGGCTGGGGCTCATCTAAATGTCCTGCCACGTGGACCTTCCTACAGGGAAAATCTGATGACGATGCTCTCCTCCGGACAGTTCAAAGTCCAGGTGGCTGGACCAAGAGGTCCCTGATCAGCTGCCGTTGTCTTCATTCTCCAGCAAGGACCAGTTGCTGCTGCTCCCCAAACGCCCTCCCCGACCCCAAGCTGCCTCTTGCTTGTCCTGGTTCCTCATGCTCCCCTGGCACCAGCTCAGTGCTCCCACCCAGTTCTCAGTCTAGCCCAGTGAGCACCGCTTCTGCCAGGAAGCCTTTCTGGCCTCCCGGCAAGACAGGTGGCTCCTTGGGGTTCTGAGGTCAAGGGGTTCCGTCTGCCTTGCCCTGCCTGTCTGTGCCCAGCTCCACCTCCCTGGCTGAGTGGGAGCACCGCCAGGGAAGGGTCCTGTCCTGGCATCAGCTCGGGGACTTGGCACCCAAGAGGGGGCTCAGTGGGGTCAGGGGGAAGGATGGGGGCAGTCCCTGGGAACCAGCCAGGGCAGCAGCTGCCAAGGAGCATCTGCTGGGTGGGGTCAGGGACCTGCCATCCCTGTCGTCTGTGAGAGCTGTGGTCAGAGGTGCACCTTGCGGTGATGCTGTCTCTGCAGTCCCTCCTCCACTCCAAGTGTGAGTGACCATGGGTCTTGGGCCTGGCGAGGGCTTTCCACAGGCCTGCTCCTCCTCAGAGAGCTCAGGGAGGAACCCCTCCCAGGTGATCGTGAAGACAGGGATGGGGGGGCAGCCACAGCCACCCTCGCCCTTCCTCCCTTTCCCTTCTTTCCTTCCTTTTTCAGTGATCGTCAGGGTGTTGTATTAAGGGATCATTCACATATAATAAAATTCACCTATTTAACACAGTTTGAGAAGTTTTGACAAACAGAGCATTTCCCTTGTCCCCAGAAGTTCCCCGGGGGACCCTTTGCCATTGATGCCTCCCCACCACCAGCCCTAATCCGTCTATACTTTCTATCACTGTAGGTTTTTTTTTTTCTAAGATTTCATTTATTTATTCATGAGAGACACACACAGAGAGAGAGAGAGAGAGGCAGAGACACGGGTAGAGGGAGAAGCAGGCTCCATGCAGACAGCCCGATGTGGGACTCAATCCTGGGTCTCCAGGGTCACGCCCTGGGCTGAAGGCAGGTGCTAAACCGCTGAGCCACCCAGGGATCCCCTATACTTTCTATCACTGTAGCTTTACCTTTTCTAGAATCTCAGAGAAACACAATCATACAGTATGTGGGCTGAGATTGGCTTCTTTCACTTATTCTTTTTGAGATTCAGCGATGTTGCTTCACGTGTGGGTCGTCCACTCCTTATTGCTGACTAGTATTCCACAGGAAGGATATATCACAGTTGGTTTGGCCCCCAGCTGAGGGGCCAGCTCCTCTCTCAAGAAGAGAACAACCAAAGGTCCTAAAGAACTGTGTAGATGATGTGGTTTCAGGATAAAAGAGGTGGTAGGGACCCCTTCCAGAGGGGACCATCAAGATAGGCCCCTCCCAAAGACTCTCTAACAGGGTCATTGTCTCCATTCCCAGCAGTGCTGTGGAAATGATTTTTTCCTGGCTGCACTCCCAGATCTGATCAAAAGCCTTCCCCAATGAAAGTCTTTTGAGCAGGGCATTCATTTAATTTTCTCTGTGTGGATGTTCTTTTTTCAATGGGCAGGTGTTAAAGGTCGTTAAAATGCGGCATCCAGTCTCCTGGATGATGCCTGCCTCTCCTGGGGTGTCAGGAGGACCCCTGCTTGTCCAAATGGGTGGCAACTGCAAGGCTCTCTTTCCTTCCCCTGACTGGGCAGCCGAGGCAAGAAAGCCCCCTTATCCTCAGCCTGAAGCCTGGCCCTGTGGGAGTCAGGTCCCTGTGGAAGAGACAAAGGAACAGGATCGGAGAGATGGAGAGACCTGGAGCCCCGGCTCTGGCCAGCTGTGCCCTCAGCAAGAGCCTCGTGGGGTCTGAGTAAGCGGGGACTCATGGTTCTTAGGGAGTTGTGGGCAAGTCCCAGCTTGTCCTCGCTGGGGGGCCCTGGCTAAGCTGTAGCCCTTGTACCAAATCTTGTACACTTGACTGTGTTAACAGATTTCTTAAACATGGGATCTTCTTTGATCTTTTTTTAGTGTTCTTTGATGTTTTGGCACCTGTGTATCTTCTGTGAGACCATCTCCACCATCTAGAGAGAATACACCCCTTGCCCTTTTGTTTCCTCTTGCCCCTTGGAAATCACTCCCTCCTGACCCCTCCCCAGTACCCCTTTCCCCAGGCAGCCAGGGTCTGCTTTCTATCACTCTAAATTAATTGGCGCTTTCTAGGGTTTTATATGTACCCTTGTTTTGTCTGGCTTCTTTCACTCAGAATAATGATTTTGAGATTTATCCATGGTGTGATGTGCATCAGTGGTTCATTTCTTGGAATCTTCTTTGAATTCCTGTGATAAGCCATACTTGGTCATGGCCTATTTTTAATACTCTGCTAGATTTGTTTTGCTAATAGTTCCCTTGGGACTTAAGCATCTGTATTCCTTGTTGAGGGCAATGAACCAAGATTTGGATCCAGAAGAGACCAACCAGATAGACAGGGGCAGTCTAGAAAAACATCTGGTTTAGAAGCTTCAGGGTGCTAACAAGGAAAATTTAGAAAAAGCTGGGATTGCATGATCCTGTTTCTATGTACAAACCCCACATGCGGCCCACAGTGGGCTCCTATTAACAAGGGACCAGCTATTGTCTCCTCCACCGGGCACAGAGTGGACTCATGTTGAATTAACTGACCCATCTCAGTTTGGGGCTTCCTTAGAAGGAAACAACCAGTCTTTTTTTTTTTTTTTTTAACTTTATTAATTCCAGAAAGAATGCAGAAGGGTGAAAAGCCAAACAATTATTATAAAACACTTGAAAAAAGCAGCCCCAAGCCATGACATGCTGGAAAGGAAAGCCTTTGCTTGCTCACCGGGACAAAGCAGAGATTCAGGATTTTTATAATATCTGAGAAACATTCTTGCTGGTCATCATGTCTGAGAAAAAAATGATGTCTTCTGGGCAGGTACCTAAACAAGGTGGGATGCCAAGAGGAGAGTGGGGACAGGGGAGAAAGAGGCAGAGCAGAGCCAAAAACAGGGCAGAGCTGGGGGGTGGGGGGAGGAAGGAAAAAAAAAGAGATAAAGAGAGGCAGAGAGGGAGAGAAAAGGGACCAGGAAGAGAGAAAGATGTTTTTCATTTTAAAAAAGTATTAAATAAAGGAAACCAGTTAGCTCCCTTTCTGAACCTTTCAGCAAAATAATGATACCTGAGGAGTTCTAAGGCCAGAAGAGGACAGGGGAATAAGGAGAAGAGGTCTCTTGAGGGATGGATTTTGTCCCCCCAAACAGTACGTTCAAGGCCTAACTCCCAATACCTGTGAATGTAACCTAATTTAGGAAATAGAGTTTCGCAGGTGTAACCAAGTTAAGGGTGGTCATACTAGGTCAGGGTGCGCCTGTAAGGCAAGGGGCCCAGACACAGACAGGCCCAGAGAGGACAGCGCCCTGTGAAGGGGATACAGAGACCGAGAGAAGGCTGTTCGAGCTGAGGAATGCCAAGCCTTGCCAGGAAACACCAGAGCTGGGGGAAGTAAAGAAGAACCTCCCCTAGAGCCATTGCAGAGACGCTACGGCTCCGTTGATACCTTGGTTTCAAACTCCTAGCCTCCAGAGCTGGGAGATTATTAAGGTTATTTTAAGGCACTCAGTCTGTGGTATTTGTTACAGTGGCCCTAGAAAACCCCAATACAGGTCCCTATGAAAATAAAGTTCCAGGCACATCCTGTCATGGGGCTGAACTGTGTCTGCTCAGAGTTCCCATCTGGAAGCCCGTGTGGAATGCAACTGCATTCAGAGATAAGGCCTTTAAAGAAGTGATTAAACGAAAATGAGGTGATTAGGGTGATCCCTAATACACCTTATAGGAGGATATTTGGACATAGGCGGTGGGAAGACAATGTGAAGACAAAAGGAGAAAGGGACCATCTACAAGCCAAGGAGAGGAGCCTCAGGAGACATGAACCCTGCTGACACCTGGATCTCGGACTTCTAGTCTCTAGAACTATGAGAAAATAAATTTATTTTTTTTTAAGATTTTATTTATTCATTTGAGAGAGACAGAGATAGCTATGGAGATAGCGACAGAGAGCACTAGTGAGGAGGAGGAGAGCGAGAAACAGGCTCCCTGCTCCCAGCAGGGAGCCCGATGAGGCTCGATCTTGGGACCCTGGGGATCATGACCTGAGCTGAAGGCAGACTCTTAACTGACTGAGCCACCCAAGTGCCCTGAGAAAATAAATTTCTGTTGTTTAAGCCATGTGACCTGTGGTACCTTGTTCTGGTGGCTTGAGCAAACGACCACACGCCGCCAAGCCCCAACATTCAGAAGCCCTGCCGGCTGGGAGGGCTGCTGGAGCTGTCCGGGTCTGCTTCTCAGGGCTGGCCTCAATGACTGCTGTGAGCTGGCTCAGGCTGGGGTGCAGGAGTCAGCACATGGCGCTGTGGGCTCACCTGGCACCTGCCCAGCCCGGCTGGGAGCACAGAGTCATCTAGCCCCCAAGTACCAGCCCGAGGTGCACCTCCGAACAGCCTGCTTTACCAGGCCACTCTTGTGCCCGCTGCTTGGTAGCCCTTGGCCTGAGCCCTTTCTCCCTGACCTGGAGCTTCCCACACGTGGCCCTAGAGCCCATTCCCACCAACGCCCCACCAGCCGCCAGCGTGGAGGGAAGGGCAAGATGATAGTGGTGACAAACTGGGGTTTCCTCACCTCGGTAAATGGTTCTTATACTTCAATTTTGTCCCTAACCTTTAATTTTCTGCCAGGGCCGGGAATCCATCTTTCAGAGCTGCCTGCTGTTGAGTGGACTCAAATTCCTGAGGAGAATGTCAGAGCAGAAGGATCTGGCCTCCGTGTATTTTTTAAATTTTTGTGTTGTTTTGGGGGCACGTGGGTGGCCCAGTGGTGGAGCATCTACCTTCGGCTCAGGTCGGAATCCTGGGGTCCTGGGATCAAGTCCTGTATTGGGCTCTCCACAGGAAGCCTGCTTCTCCCTCTGCCTATGCCTCTGCCTCTCTCTGTGTGTCTCTCATGAATGAATAAATAACGTCTTTAAAAAATTGTTTTTTGTTTTGTTTTGAACAGACGAGGAAACCAATGCCCGGAGAAGGAAAGGGATTTGCCCTACGTCACACAGCTCTTTGAGGGTGAATCCAGAACACCAGGCTCCTAAGGCCAGCCAAGCCCACAGCATGCTCAACACAAGTACCCCAAGAATTCCCATATAATACAATTAGGTCACTTTTCTTTTCCTGCCTCACACTCATAGTAAGATTTGGGGTTGGCTACAGAGGGTTTTTTTTTTTTTTCCAATTTTAAAAGCACTTCAGCAGCTTATTTATTAGAGCAAAATCCAGTTCATGTCACTGTTAATAAAACTGTGATTTAACAAAGGGCTTTTATTACAAAAATAAATTCCAGTAATAACTGCTCAACCAGACACTTTGCAATTAAAAATAAAACTGTGTAGTAACGAGAAATGCAATTCACAATAAACCAAGTTGTCCCCTCTCCCTGCCCGCCCTCCACCCGCCTGGGTTCCACAATAGTGCTTCTCAATTTCAAACCATTCGGTGCCATTAGACGTTTAGTACTGCACTGTTCTCCAAATAAGTAAACAATTGCATATTTTCAGCTTGGGACCGATTCCCTAACAGATCGTCACAATCCTCTCAGTCAATAACCAGCGCTCTAACCAGCGACACCCACCCTCACCACCAGTTTGTCAAAGGCAGTAACCTGACTGCCTGCAGGGCCACTTGAGTGAGTCCCTTTGCTTAATGCAATCCTGGAATTTGATCTCATCACTGCCTACAATGAAAGCTCAGTGTGAGAACCCCAACGTGGTAGTCTGCTTGGGCTGCCGTTACAAAATACCACAGCCTGGGGGCTTAAACAACAGGTCAGATACTTATTTTCTCACGGTTCTGGAGACTGGAAGTTCAAGATCAGGGTTGAGTTCTGGGGAGCTCACTCTTCCTGGCTTGTAGAGGACACCTTCTCACTCTGTCCTCATATGGCACAGAGAAAGAGGAAGCAAGCCCTCTGCTGTTGCTTCTTATAAGGGACACTGGTTCCATCAGGGGGCCCCATCCTCTTTGTTTCATCGAAACCTAATTACATCCCAAAGACCCTATCTCCAAATTCCATCACATTGGGAGGGAGAGTTCCCATGCATGGAGAGGGGGTCACAATTCAGTCCATAGCACCCACCTACTAAAATAGCTGGCTGGTTGTTTGCACAGTGCTCATGTGCAAATTTGCACTTGGAATCGTATCAGTGGGGATACTTTTTCCCCTTGCATGGCTCCCACGCAAAAACTTTTCTTCCCCCAAGCAATTTCCCCTTTGGTCTGCTGGCAAGACAACTGCAAAGGAATGGACTATGTTTGAATCCCAGTAGTTAAAAGCAAATGGAAGGGTTAATTGCTGTTCACAGCTATGGAACTGCTCGGTTTAGCTGCAGAGGCTCTGAACTAGTGGTAGTAGGAGACCCCAGGGATCTCTGATAATTTCCCCTTGATTATTGTTGTATTAATTCTTCACTCCTCCAACCTTTCTGTAGTTTATGGGTGAAACAGCTCTTAAAGAAGAGAACAATTTAGGCAAATGCTTTTGATCATAAGTGCAGATAATACATATACCACAGACTCTTTTGTGGGGTTTTTCTATACATATTGACACAGCTAATCTTTGCTTCTGCAGCATGTACATAAATATTATCCAAGATGACTGGCATATGGTCCTGTTATGAGTCTTTTAAGAAAATCTCCAACTGAATCCAATATTTCCCATGTGGCTCCTGATACACTGTGGGCGTGGGATATTTATAGAACAGTAATAATGATATTTGAAAACACTGTGATGTCTAAAGCCTCAAATTTCATCTAGAAGGCTGCATTTTGCAGACGTAAGCTCCTGCCAGCCATTCATGGTGATTGCTGGGATGCTGAGCATTGTTGAAACTCCCAAAGTGGCTGTTTTGGGCATTATTAGCTCTGACCCCTTTAGAAGGAAAGTCACCTTCTCACATGGATGGAAACGCATGCAGGTAAGGACTTGCTGACTTACTTGGCCTTCCAATGCTGGTCTTTTGCCTTTCAATAGAATTCAGTTCCTAAAAATCACAATAAGGCCTCAGGCTAAAATAAAGCCCATTTGGAGAGTAACTTCCACTTTCGCATGTCTGCTACATGCAGATCCTCTACCAGTCCCTTATTTGCATCCTCTCTTTTCATTTTTTATCAGAACCTTAGGAGGCAGGCATTATCATCATTTTACACATGGGAAAACTAAGGCTCAGAGGGGTTGTCCAGAGTCCAGAGTCCAAAGTCCCTGGACTAGTTAGTGGTCAAGTCAGTTTTGGAAGTTGGGGCTGTCGGGCTGCGTAGCCCCATTCTTGTCATTGGAGTCGAGAGGAGTAGAAGGTGAAGTTGGAGACAGAAGCGGCTTGGGATCCAGGCTGGACAGAAGGGTGGGGTTGAGGGGCTGTAACCTGACCCTAGAGACTAGGTCTTGCCCCAGGGGGTGGTGATGCTAAGCAGTTGGGTCTGAAAGGGTGGCCAGGAGTCGGCCAGCTGACTCCTAGGGGCTGGGAGGGGACCTGCTCAGAGAAGTCCCAGGGAGGAAGGGGGCGTAGAAGGAGAGGACACCAGAGCACAGGGGCCACAGATATTGGCAAATTTGGGGGTAGGCCCCACCCAGAAGGCCAGGGTACCCCTGAGGGTCATGGCTGGGGAGAGACTCTGACCTGGCCTGCTAACCTACTGGATGTCGGGGGAGGACTGCGTGAGGGGCCAGGCTGGAGGCAGGGCGAGAGTGAGTGTGGGAAGCAGGAATGGGGAAGGAGAGCCTGAGCGTAGGGAGACGGGATCAAGGACTACTGACCCCCAGGTACGAGGAGAAGGGGCAGTGGGGGCCGGTTGGGGGTTCCAGCAGCTTAGGGAACATGGAGGCTGAGATTCCTGTTAGGGAGAGCTGGAGCCAGGGGCCCAGAGGAGGAGGCAGGGGGCTCCTGAGAGGAGCAAGGGGCGGAGCTGCGGGGTGGCTGGAACAGGGACAGTGACAGCTGGGAACAGCCCGGCAATGCTGAGAAGCCAGCCACGCTTGGCAGCCTGGGTAGCACAGAGGACACCCAAGCGGATGTCCTTAGGGTGGGCTTGCCAGCAGGTGGGGGAAGGACGGGGACACAGGTGTGCAGGTGGGTGTGGGGAGGTGGGCCTGGCCGGGAGAGGAGGGACACAGGTGTGCAGGTGGGTGCGGGGGGGGGGGGTGCTGGCTGGCCAGGGAGGAGGGGTGCACTCATGGGTGTAAACTTCCCAGGATCTGAAGGGAGCCATGGGAGAAAGTCATGTAAGTCTCTAGACAGCGGGGCCAGGATGACCCATCCAGCCTTCTGGGAGGCTCCCCAGGCAACATGGCCAGACCCCAAAACAGAGGCTTTAAGCACAGCGTTCACTGCCCACCTTCCCGTCTGCACAAGCTAGCTGTGCTGTCAAGCCCGTGGGGGAGCACCTCTGAACAGTGTCTCCCTGGTAACTCCACTTCAGGACACGCACGCCCAGGGCAGCATGGGGGAACAGAAGGAGCACTGGACTAGGAGCCTGAGGTATCACCCACAGCTCTGCCACGGCCCTCACTTACCCCATCTGGGAGCCAGATGGTCAGTATGGTCCCTTCTGGCTCTTGGAAGTCATTGATGCCAACTATGAAAGGCGCACCCACAAAAGGAGAGGGAAGTGCTTTTAAGAGAAGCACTCATAGGATGGCTGGCAAGCCCTGTCACAGACCGAGCTAAGGAGAGCCCCGAGGAATCTAGGCCTGTGTCCCAGGGCCTAGGTGGGAGTCCAAACACCATTAGGGAGCTCAGTGAAAGGAGAGTCTTGTGTACTTGGGAGTCCCTCAGGGCTCATCACTGTTTCTGACCTCAATACAGTCTCTTAAATGCCACATGGGTGGCCGTCTGAAAGCTCTGGACAATAAACACATCCAGTAAACGAGAACATCTAGGGCATCCAGGTGCCACGCCAGGTGCTGTGCTTAGGCACTTCTGAGCTTCATGACAACCCCTGGAGGTGAGTATTATTATCTCCATTTTTCCTGTGAGGAAATTGAGGCTCACATGGGTTAGGGGACTTGCCCTGGTGGCTGTGCTGCAATCTATCTCCAGATCTGTCTGCCCCACAGGGATCTCAGGAGACTCTCATCTGCCTGTCCAGGCAGAAGGAGGATGGCTGCTTTGGGGCCACAGACATTTCAGTGGATGCAGCACCTGCTAAAAATTCACCCTGGCAGGCCAGGTGGCCACGCTCAAGGAGCTCACAGTATGAGTAGCAACCCTAGAGAAGTTTTAAGGAAATTGCTTTTATGGGGCTTATTTTTTTTAATTTTTTAGATTTTTAAAATTTATTCATTTATGAAACACACACAGGGAGAGAGAGAGAGAGAGAGAGGCAAAGACACAGGCAGAGGGAGAAGCTCCATGCCGGGAGCCTGATGTGGGACTCGATCTCAGGTCTCCAGGACTCCAGGATCACGCCCTGGGCCAAAGGCAGGCACTAAACTGCTGAGACACCCCGGGATCCCCCTACTTTTATGGGGCTGAGACCTCTTAGAGAGACGAGCCCCCGAAGCAACTGGCGGCAGGGCCTGCCTGGAAGCTGCTGATGGACCCGCACCCTCCCGCATAAACCTGCCCTGGCAGCCACTCCACTGCGGCAGCATGTCCACCATCTGACCACGCGCACATCTGCCCGGCTGCTCTGCTGCTGACCCTGGGTTGTGACAGATCCACGCCGGAGGGAATGTGAGCCCGACGTGTCTGGGAGGAGAGGCAGTGTTGGGCTGTGGGGGCTCCTCTTCTCCCGTGGGCCCCCCAGCCCTGGAGTGCGTGGACTTCCATCTGTGCTGGCATCACTCATTTCTAATGCAGCCTGGCAGTGCTCTGGCTGAGGGAAGTAGGGTAAGGGACTGGATGTCCCTTACTGTCCCCACTGATTCATTTTTGTGGCAGGAAATTGATGAGATGTGTGAGGGTGACTGGATGCCCTCTGGTTCACTGCCTTCAGGAAAGGATCAAGCTGGTGGAAACAAATTCGATCATTCTGATTTAGGAAAAGGCATCTTGAGGCCTTTCCTTTCCTTTTTGTATCACTCCTGGAGTCTCTCTCTCTTTTTAAAGACTTTATTTTTAAGTAATCCCTACCCCCAATGTGGAGCTCGAACTTACAACCCCGAGATCAAGAGTCACACACTCTACTGACTGAGCCAGCCAGGAACCCCCTCCTGGAATCTTAAGTCTTAAATTACCTTTTTATTTAAAACACATTTATTTTGAAAGTATTGACCCATTATCATTTTCGAAACTTGACTCAGAGTTGAGTTTAAGGAGCTTGTGGGATACCTTTAACCACAACTTAGGACTGCAAAAGACAGTGCGCTGCATATATTTTGTTTTTTGAAGGATGAGTTTAATGTTCAGACTTTATGAGTCATGCCCACTACAATTACGGATAATTATTATGTCTTGCTGAGAAATCACAGTGGGATGTGGGTTATGTAGAAGACGACAAACTGACATACACGTTCCTGCCTGATAGATTCAGAATCTAAATCGCCATGTTTAGATTTCAGTAATGGCATGCAACATGAAGAATTCTCTCATGCTGTGTGTGTCGTGGGGGGCGGAGAACAAAAATTACTTAAAAAAAAAAGCCCTTTCCAACAGTGCAAGTAGAGGTAATCAGTAATCTAAAAGGAGGTAAGAAACAGAGAAATAAAGGACTAAAAAAATAGGATGCTTTAAGACTGAAAGTGAGGCTTTGTTTGTAACATGCTCACAAAAAAAAAAAAAAAAAGTCAATCTTTCAATAAAGGCTGTAATTACCAGAGTGACAAGCCTCTCGTTCTTGTTTCTTAATGCAGAAAATGTTGATTAGGGGCCCACCATGTACCAGATTCCAAACATGCCAATTAAAAAAAGAAAAAAGAAATCCCTAGATGTCAAATTCTATTGCTATCCATGTTATAATCATTGATTGATAAGATTAAAAAAAACAGACTTAGAAACATCAGATTTGGGATCCCTGGGTGGCGCAGCGGTTTGGCGCCTGCCTTTGGCCCAGGGCACGATCCTGGAGACCCGGGATCGAATCCCACGTCGGGCTCCCGGTGCATGGAGTCTGCTTCTCCCTCTGCCTGTGTCTCTGCCTCTCTCTCTCTCTCTGTGACTATCATAAATAAAAAAAATAAAAAATATATAAAAAGAATATTTAAAAAATAAAAAAAAGAAACATCAGTTACATTAACATTGTAATGTTAATTACATTAACATTGTAAAAGTTAATATACTCCTTTCTTTTCATGATTCCAGTCCTGGAACAGACCCTCATAAGGACAAACAGTTTTTAAAATACAGTGGAAGGGGGATCCCTGGGTGGCTCCGTGGTTGAGTGTCTGCCTTCGGCCCAGGGCATGATCCTGGGTTCCAGGGATCGAGTCCCATATCGGGCTCCCTGCATGGAGCCTGCTTCTCCCTCTGCCCGTGTCTCTTTCTCTCTGTGTCCTCATGAATAAATAAATAGAATCGTTAAAAAATAAAATAAAATAAAAAACAGTGGAGGAATTTATTAGAGTGAATCTTGGCATTTTGTAGCCTGATGCATTTCTGATTTGGGCCACATACTCTTTGGAGCCAGGAGGGGCGCTGCACAGACAGACTGGGGGTGAGCAGGCCTGGGCAAGAGCCTGGATGGACGATGGATGGGGAGGGCGAGGGAGTCAGTGGGCCTGGAAGCAAAGCAAAACACGGCAGAAAGAAGGAGAGGTTAGAGATGGAGAGCAAGTGAGCTGGCTGATATGAGAGAGGCAGAGTTTTGGCAAGGTCTACATGGAGCTTCCAGAGCTTCTGCAGACAACAGCAGACCTGTCTAGACCCTCACTGGTGAAGTGTCACTTATATTTCTGGTCACCTCTAGCTGGGTCATCTTGACCATGTTGCTCAGTTTCTTGTGCCTCCGTTTCTCATCTGTAACATGAAGCCCCGGCTCACAGGCCTGTTGTGAGGACTGAATGAGTTCATCCCTTCTAGTGTGTGGCACAGTGAACGTTAGCTATTATTATTGAGAGGAGTGAAGTGGACATTTTTCATCTTTTGACTACCCAGCATCCAAATCTCTTGTGTGGGTCCTGGTGGGAAGCAGGGCTTACTTTGCCCAAAGGAGGTAAGAAGGTGGGCTTGGGCCAGCCAAACACATGCCCTCTCCTGCGGTTTTAATCCTGAGTGAGTGAGATAGAGGCGCTGGACCACACTGGGAGATGATTTGCAGGGCTGGTGGCCATGAAGAAGGGATGGCTGGGTGATGTGCTGGGGCAGCTGCACTGGCCCTGTGGTAACTTGGCACAGCCCTGGCTGCCTAACCTCCTGGGCTCCTGCCCCTGTGCTCACAATAAATTCCTTTTCTGCTGAGTTAGCAGGAGGTCATCCTGTGGTTTGCAACCAAGAACTCTTAGAGGAGCCATGCTTAGTGGTGTTATCAAATACCACTGCCTGCTAGAGACCAGGGGGAGGGAGCACAGCCCCTCTGGACCTCCCTCAGTCTAGGGAGAGAAGACAGGCCTAAAAATCCATGCGGGAATCCAGAATGACTCCAGAGTTGACCAGCAAGACCTCAGGGCAGAGATTCCCTCATAGGGAGAACTTGGTAGACTGCCCAGAAGGGCCAGAAGCATCATGACAAAACCCTTAGGAGGACAGGACCAGGAAAAATGACACACCATACCTCTGAGCCTGGAGATGGCAGGAGGTTGGGAGGCCAGGGGTAGAGGAGATGAGCAAACATTTACCCAGGACCTAAACCATGGGTTTTTTTGGTCTCTAATCCTTTATTACTATTTTTCTGCCAACTGCTTCTTTGCAGGGAGCAGGAGATTTTTCTGCAAGTGGGGCAGGGGTGTGTTTATCAGCTTGTTGCAAATTACATGGTAAACACAGATCCCCCTGGTTGAGGCGGTTACTGAGTCTCTTTGTTAGATTAATAAGATTACAACAATCTGGGCAGACTTTCAAGTGTTTATTTTCAAAATCTAACTTCAGAGGGTGGTAGTAACATAGTACCAGATCTGACTGGATTCCTCCTATTTGGATAGAGGGTGTTTCTGTTCCAAGTGCTTATTTTTCCACATATGGAGGGGGAAAAAGGTCATTAACCCTCAACTTCAAGCAATTTGTAATCAGTACCCTATACCTGTTTTGTGATCAACAAGTTAGTGTTTATTTTAACACCTACATGGTTGTTGGCCTTGTCCTTCAGGCTTTAAAGGGAGTAACTGTTACAGGGAATCATTTCCTGCAACTTGAAAGCACTTTGGCAGACTGTCCTTTAGTTTGTAACCATATGCATTTGAGCAAAATTTACTCAAAGTGAAATTCTGTAACACAAACTTTAGTTTCCTGTTGACTTGCATTTTTACATTATGGGTATTGCAGCTCCCTGGTAAAAACAAGCCAACCTCACTGCTCAATGCCAGGAAGGAGGGTTTGGCGACTCAGGGGGCACAACTGGGGGGTGGTGGTGGCTGGGGCGGCAGTCCTTCCTGCACTTTAGAACGTCCCATCATGGTCTGTCAGACTCACTGCTCAGCACGGGGCCCCATGAGCTGGGCTGTGAGAACCATGAGGGAAGAAAAAGAACTGAAACGATTTCTGATCTCTGCATTCAAGGAGCTCTCAGCCCTGCTGGGACCATCCCAGCCACAAGCACTGAGAACCTTCAGCCCAGGCCAGGGTTGTGCCCGGCCTCCCCTGTTCTGCTCCAATTCCCCCAGGACCACCTGGCCCCACCTCACTCTCTAACCCATTAGCCCCAGACCCCGTTCTTTGGCCCTGATGGCAGATTCCCAACACCCTGAGCAATCTCACACCCCTCTGGCAGGGTGATCCAGCCCCTGAGCCTGACATGCCTTTCTCTCCCCTGCACCACATCCTAGCAGACCCAGGCACAGGGGCTGCGGTTCTGGAACACATCCCTAAGCCTGGAGCCTTCCCTTATTCTGCGAAGCCCAATCTGATCCCAGGGTTCCCCATCTGGTTGTAGACTTGACTGCCTCCCTGTGTGAGTCTCCAGTGAGGCTCTCTGGGCACATTTCAAATTCATCTCGGTCTCCCCCATGCTGAGCTTAGGATGTACCAAATATTGGGAATTTTAAGCAAATGTTCAATGAGTAAGTGGATGAATGAATGAAGATGATGATGAATGTGTTAAGAGATACCAATCATCTTAGCTTCATCTGAAGGGCTTTTCAGTTCATAGGAGTTTCCTGCTCACCAGTTTATACAATCCTCATAGCAAGTTAGGTTAAGTGGTTGCCATCCCTTGAATTTCACGAAAAGGTTAAATCATGGTAATAAAAAGAGCTCGAATGTCCAAGGACTGACTATGTGTCAGGCACTTCATAAACATACTCTTGCTTATCACCTGAGAACATCAGTACAAGGTAGGCAGTCGTCTTCTACGGTTGGGGAAACTGAGTCTCAGTGGAAATATTCTCACGTTAGTAGGGAAAGAGGCTGAGGGCAACAGGGTCAGTTCCAAGCTCTGGCAACAGTGTGGACGCTGCGGTGACCCAGCATGGAGTGAGAATGCAGATGGGGGAACAGATGCAGGAGCCCCCTGAGGATATTTCCAGTCCCTCTCCCGTTCTCCTTGTTCTCCTTCCGTAGGCCAGAGACATTCCTCCAGTGGAACACGTCCCACCCTTCCCTGGTGCGCCGGGGCCTGGGTACCTACTGTTCCCCCGGCCTTCAGGGCTCTCTGGCCCCCGACCCTCTGTCCACCTGGAGAAAACCTATTTGTCCTTTAAAACATAACACACACACACACACACACACACACACACACACACACACACAAAAACCAAAACATAACACAGATGCAGCTTGTCTGGAACCTTTCCTCGCCGGGGGCCTGATGGAGTTAATGGTCCCGCCCTCGTATGTTGTACCTCCTCTGTTGGGACATCCGTGCAGTGTAGTTTGGTGTAGTTTGTGTCTACACCTGTGCTCCTGCTAGACAGCGAGCCCGCAGTAGTTGTGATCAGGTTCGGATCTGTGTTCCTGTGCCGAGGTAAGGCCTAGCTCATGCTGAGCACCACGTCGAATGAATGAATGCACGCACGCAGGATCAGTGCACAAATGAGTGAAGATACCTTCGCCTCCCTCTCCCCTGGCCATTCCCGGTATCCAGTGGAAGCAAGCTAACTTGTCCTCTCCCCCGGATGAGGTCCTTTGTGTTGAAAAATGCCTCCGCCCTAAGCCTTGTTTTTGTAAAATTAATGAGTGCCTCATTTGGCAAATTTGAAACATCCCAAAGTAACAAGAGATGCTTGGGTGGAAGAGAAAGGAGAGACGAGAAGGGGGTGGGGGTCATGGTGGGTCACTGACCAACAGGTGCCGTTTTTTTTCCCCTGAGCCCCACTGAGAAAAGAAAACAAACCCCCAGGCGGGCTCCTTTGTTACAAGTGACCTCCCACCAAGTTTTGCCTTACAGGAGGAGCCAACGGAAAAAGACTTTTAAAAGAAAAGGAAAAGACTTTGAAAAAAGTAAGGAACACCAGGAAAAAGATGTGTTATCTGCCTAGATGGTAAAACACTGCCCTGTGAAATCAGCGCTAGCTTCCCATGTTCCTGTCCTTAGAAAAGGAGGATTTTAATATTAAATATATTCCTTTCCTTAAGACATACCTTAATTATGAGAAAAGACGTTTCCAAAACATAAACTTAAATCTGTTAGTAAGCACAAGTCTTCACAGAAAAGTCGGCAGTAAGGTTGACCAGCAGCCTAACCTGAGCTGGGAAGCCATCTGTGACTTTAGAACAAGCGCTTTTCCTAACTGGAGGTGGCACGCTGTTGTGAAATGCTAAATTAAATACCACTAAACATTGTTATAGCTTCAAAAAGTAGTTACAGGCTTCAATAAGCGCACTTTTGTCACGAGAACACACAATCTAAAGCCAAAATAGTTCTGTTTAACGTGCCAAAAAATACACTCACCCCATCCATTGTTAGAAAGAGCAGTAGGAAAAGAAATCTAAAATTTGCTGCTAATTCATTTGACAGCAGCCAACATCTCCTATCTTCTTTGGCAAGAGGGCCATTTTTCTATGCTGTATTTTGCACACAGAAATCTGCATAGAGTGATTTGCATACCAAAAACACATTTGTAAAGGAAACTGTTTGCATAGAAGCCAGGGAGAGATGGGGTTGCCACTATTGGCTTTTATACACACAACACCCCCAGGCTACTTGCTTTTCATTTTCCTATCTACTGCATTTCCCACAAAGGGTTATGTACTTTATGATGCATTAAAAATTAAAGCAAATATATCTTGTATATATCCAAGAACAAGCATAAGAACAATAACAATACAGGCTAATTTTCTCTCTGCTAACAGACTTCAGTGTTTACTAAGGAGCTGGTAGTAATAATATAATAATAATATGGTGAGCTTTTATTTTATACCATATGTTTTATATAATTTATTGCTAATTCTCACAGTCTTCCAGGTAGGTGCTGTGGTTCCCCATTTTACCCATGAGGAAACCGAGACTTGGGGAGCAGAAGGTGAGGTAACTGGCCAAAGCCACACAAGCCAACACTGGTGAAGCCAGGTTTGGGAGCTTGGTCTCATCACTCACTCAGCCCTTTCCTGCCCCCCATCCCCAACCCCTCACTGTTGCTCTCTTTCCCCAGTTTTGCTGCATACCATTGTTTCATTTTCATGAGCCGAGTCTACCAGTCTGGGGGTGGCAGGGAGTCATGCTGGGAGAGGTGCACCATTTCGGTTCCCTGGCATGTTTTTCTGACCAGGGCTTGGAAGCAGGACAGCCAGCTTCAAGGCTCAGTGAAGGTGCCCAATAAACCAGCTTAGTGACAGACACGGAGTGAATGGGCAATGGCCTGCGATTCAGAGGGTGTTGGGGCAGGGAGGGGGGACGGCTTGGTCCCCACACAAAGAAGGTACATGGTAGTTGAGATGCAATGGAACCCTCCCGATCGCTGCCCATGCGCTATCGCCGATTCAGTGCCAGCCCAGCTGTATTCTTGGAAACACAGAACGGTTTTGTGTGTGCTTAATTATAATGCTACTTACAGAGAATTTATCAGGAGCAAATCAGATGCTTGATGCATTTCTTAAGGAAAAAAATTGGTAGTGGCACTTTGAAATTTGTTTGTCTGATGAATCCTTTGGATTCTTCCAGTATGCAGCATTTGAAGGAAATCAGCCATTTCTGGAAAAGTCAACAGGGGGAAAAGGGTAGTTCAATGAAAAGACTGAGGATGCCAGCAAAACAGGATTATAAACATTTGCTTTCTTTTGAGGTGTTTCTCTGTGTGTGTTTTCTCACCTACTTTCTCTTTTTCAGGGCCTGACAGCAGAATTTATACTTAATCATATCTCATTATCCACGGATTGCCCTTGTCCAAAGCTTCCTGGCTTTGAGACTTCATTATGATTTAGTCACTGTTCAAAAGCGGTTTTTCTGACATTTTCAGTAATAAATCTCTTTCGATATGATCTATAGTAGCTCTGCCTCATAGCAAGTTCCAAGCTAAAGCAAGTAATGTGACAGCAAACTGCTGTGGGGGCAGACAGCCCTGGTGTGAATCCTCGTTTTGACACTATGGTTTCACCTCACTTGATCTCTCTGAGCCTCCGTTTTCTTGTCTGTGAAATAGGGTAGGATATAAGGGCAGGGCTTGCTTGCCCAGGCTTGCTTGCCCAAGAGCTGGTTCACTCTTCTTCCTTGCTAACAGCAGTGACAACAACAAATCCTGGTGTTTGTTTGGCTCCCAGGGGGGCTAATCCCAGCAGGTGCATTGCATTGACCTAAGCCATCCATTGCTGTTACTGGTGATCCGTTTTCAGGGTCCACAGGAAAGCAAGTGACCTAATTCTGACCATTGAGGCCAAAGGGGAAATCTGGCAGAAGCTTCTGAGAAAGATTTTCCTCTCTGATAAGAGAGACAAAGAAGAGAAAGAGGGCTGCCTTTGCCCCTCTTGCTTCCTGAGTTGGATGCTGTTGCTGAGACATGGTGGTTGGTGTTACAGCAGCCGTATCTTCAAAACGAGGGGCAATATCATCGACACATTAAAGGTGGCAGAGTGGACAGACCGAAAGAGCTTAGGTTCTTGGAGCAACACTCCTTTATTGAACCGAACTTGGTTTACCTATCTCCAGATTTCTCGTTAATAATAAATGTCTTTTATTGTCTAACCTGTGGTGTATTGGGTTTTGTGTTGCTTGCAGTAAAAACAAAACAACAACAAAAAAACACCTAAACTTCTACAAATACCTACCTCACAGGGTGGTTGGTTGTAAATACATGATACTTTTATGTACCATAATACCTGGCCGAGTGAATTGTTGCTATAAATATTAGTAACACCGTGTATCAGACACAGGTGATGATCCAAGAGAACAAAAGTTTCCAAACACAACAGATGAATCAAATGAATGGTGCTGATTTAGCACAACAAAAAAGCTTTATATTTCTGGTAAGGGTCGGGGTTGATGGTTGACGTGGAGGCCTAAGACAATGACTGCAGCGACAAATCCTGTGTCCGGGAGTAAGATGTAACTGCAGTCCTAGTGCGGACGTTAATGGAGATGAAAGGACTGGGGCTCCCTGCCAGGTTTCTGTCCATCCTCTTACAAACGGACAATCGCCCTGTCAGCAGCTCGGATTCATGTCTGAACACTAACAATTACGCGAATGTGAATTACCAGCCTTACGAAGGGGCAGAGTGCTTTCAACCCACCGAATCTCTTTCCAGAATACCAAATTTTACTAGTATTTTCCAAAAGCATGTATTATGTCTTTGTGGCGGGAGAGCAAGATGCACTGACATATATTAAACATATAATAACTGAGGGATATCATTTTCTTAGGTACAGCCTACCATTGTGAGCCCTGTCGTAACTCACGGGACTACATGTAGTTTGCATATGAAATCACCAGTTTTGGAAACAACCTAATAGAACACAAAGATAACTAAAACACACTAAGATAACGTAGAAATACCTAGCAGAATAGAAGTAATATCATATAGTAGACACTCAATAAGTAATCTTAAAGTAAACCAGATTTTCCCCTTCACTATGCTTTAGCAAAGAGGCAAATGACAAGATTTCAAAGTAGACCTGGGGATTAAACGCACACATACATCCGTATCCACTTATGTATAGGGTCAGTGTGCATCCATCCAAAACCCCTACACCTTCTATGGCTAGACAATAAGCGTTGAGTTTCATAACCGATAGCCAAGAGGCTTTCCAAACCTCTTTAAAAAAAAAAAAGATTTTATTTATTTATTCATGAGACACACAGAGAGAGGCAGAGACACAGGCAGAGGGAGAAGCAGGCTCCACGCAGGGAGCCCTATGCGGGACCTGAACCTGGGACCCCAGGATCACACCCCGGGCCAAAGGTAGATGCCCAACCGCTGAGCCACTCAGGGGTCCTGCTTTCCAAACCTCTGATTGTTAATCATATTCACTATATTATAAAAGAGAAGTCATCAAGCGTATAGACAAAAATTCATCAAGAATAGAAGATAAAAAAAAAATTTCTGGTTACCTTGTAGTTAATAAAACCACCAATTCTTGAACATTTGGGTTAACTGAGGTTTTCTTGTACATTATATGCACATCTGCTTTTCTCAAAATTCATCTGCTCCTCTTTCTTTCTTACAATAAAGGGCGCAATTGTTGGTGGCTCAACTCACATTGTGAGGTGATTCTCCAAAATGAATGTTCTCTGCATCACTAAGAGACTAAGATATCATTCATTCCTTAGAGGCAATTTCCAGCCTTTACAATGTGATAGATTTCTCCCTCTTCATTTGTATGGAATTTAATGTGACAATGACAGCTAGTAGTATACTTTTGCAGCTTTAGTCTTTTTTTTTTTTAAACACTAGGTTTCTTATTGTTTCACTTGAGGTATAATTGACATACAACATCATATTAATTTCAGGTGTACAACATAATGATTCGATATTTGCATACACTGTGAAATGATCACCACATTAAATCTAGTTACCATCTTTGCAGCCAGAGTCTTAACTTGATTGAGAAAGACAGAAGTAAGGACTGTATCTCAGGGAAAGAAAAGATATTTGAAGTGTATTTAACAGTCTCAAGACATTTTTTACAACAGCTCTATTGAGATATAATTCACATACCATAAAATTCACCTTTTTAAGATAAATCATTGTTTTTAGTATATTCACAAAATTGTGCAGTCATCATCACTAATTCCACAACACTTTCATCACTTCAAAAAGAAACCTTTGTACACATTAGCGGTCACTCCCCATTCTTCCCTCCCATCCTTCCAACCCCATTCTTCCCTCCCATCCCTCCAACCCCACACCAGCCCCTGGCAGCCACTAATCTACTTTCTATGGTTTGCCTATTCTGGACATTTTATGTAAGTGAAATCATACAATATTTGACTGTGTCTGGCTCCTTTCACTTAGCATAATGATTTCAAGGTTCATCCATGTTGTAGCATGTGTTTTATTATGTCAAATAGTATTTTATTCCTTTTTATGGTGAAAACCATCCTTTGTATGGATATGCAACATTTTTAATCCACTCATTGGTTGATGGATATTTGGGTTTTTTCCACTTTGGGGCTCCTATGAATAAAACATCTCACAATATCTTTATTGAGGTGAAATTAATTTAACACACAATCATCTTAAGTGTACAATTAAGTGCCATGTGTTCACAAGGTGATTCAACCACCACCTCTCTCTGATTTCAAAACGTTTTATCACCTGAGAAAAATACTTCATATCCATCAAGTAATCACTCACTTCCCATTCCCTGCACCCCAACCCATGGTAACCACCAATCTGCTGTCTATGTCTATGGACTTGCCTATTCTGATGTATTATAGAAATCTTATAACATGTGACCTTTTGTGACTGGCTTTTTCAGTTAGCTTAAGGTCTTTGAGGCTCATCTAAATTGTAGCATATATCAATATTTTGTTCCTTTTTATGGTTGAATAATATTCCATTGTATGTCTATACCACAATTTATCCATCCATTTATCCATCAATGGACATTTGGGTTGTTTCTACCTTTTGGCTCCTCATGATATTTTAACATCCCCTTTGTCACCATCCTAGTCCAGGCTTTGATAAATTCTCTCTCGCCTGGATTACAGCAACATTTTAACTAATCTCTTCTCCCTCTATTCCATTTCTTTCCACATAGCAGCCTGAGGGTCATTCTATGCTCATAGCCCTTCATGGTTTTTCCAATGGCCATATGAACACTCAAAGAAGTCCCATTTTTTTAAACATGAACTACAAAGCTGGGAGTGACCCTCTTTCTGTTTACCTTTCCTACTTCATTTCATACCAGCCCCTCTACAAATGGAAGCCTTCATGTAGAATGAACCTCTCTCAGTTCCTCTCTCCAGGACAGGTGCACATACTGTGTCCACTGCCATCTATCTTCTCTTTGCCAGTCTAACTCCTACTTAGCCTCCAGGTCTCATCTCAAACATGACTTACACGTTCAAACTTACTTCTGTAACACCCTGTACTTCTTTGCAGCACTTTGCAAAACTGTAAATTATTTTTCCTACTAGACTGTAAGCTTCACAAGGGCAGTGACCATGAATTATGCTCATCACAAAAATCCTTCTGCCTAGCATACCACTTGGTATATGACAGGTGTTGATCAATAGTGTTATAGACTGGGTATGGGCAGAATTCCCAAACTGCCTGTAAAATTAGATACTCTAATCACTGAAGGTCTCAAAATACATGAATTAAAATGGACACACATACATACAAATTTCAGTTATAATTACATTGCTAAAGCTTTCCCTACTTATCCACCTGCTCAAAAATGGCATTCAGAAAAAGATGGGGGTGCATGGGTGGCTCAGTCAGTTGACCATCCGACTCTTGATTTTGGCTCAGGTGATGATTTTGGGGTTGTGAAATTGAGCCCTGAGTTGGGCTCCATACTCAGTGCAGAGTCTGCTTGTCTCTCTCCCTCTGCTCCTCCCTCTGCTCATGCTCTTTCTAAAAAATAAATAAATAATATCTTTTAAAAAAAGAAAAGACAAAACAAGACAAAGCTTTCAAAATAATATTAAAATGTAAATTCCCTTTCAGGGGTGCCTGGGTGGCTCAGTCGATTAAGCATCAAACTCCTGATCTTAGCTCAGGTCTTGAACTCAGGGTGGTAAGTTAAGTACACACCCAGTGTGGAGCCTACTTAAAATAGATAGACAGATAGATAAATAAATAAACTCCCTTTCAAATAGTTCTTTGCTTATGATTAAAAAAAAAGATCTTTAAGAGCACATAGCACAAGCATACTATAATTGAATGGCTGCCTATCAAAATGTGATCTGACTTCAGTGATTATTCTTGCTTTGAAAGGCTCAAAAGAAATGCTTTCTAAAGACACACTTATAAAGCAAGGAAAAATACTCATAACATTAATACCTTGATTCTTTCCAATCTTTATAATTGTGGTTAAACATGTAAATATGGCTTTGTTTTTTAAGATTTTATCTACTCTCTTTATTCACTTCTCAAAGGACAGATCAATGGATGAGCTTACAGCTTCCTATCACAAAATTAATTTCATATACTTGAAAAAGCTACTTTTATCACCACCTGGGGGAAAAGATAAATAGCCTAAACAAGCTTTTTTTAGCTGTAGGAACTAAAGATTAAAGAATTAGAAAATGTGGTGAAATAAAGCCTTGAAACTGCAGTACCGCAAATTACAAAAAAAAAAAAAAAAAAAAAAGACTAATGTTTTTTATGACCATCAGTCCCTTCAAATTAGGACTGAGGCACTGACCTGATATGAAAAAAAAATTAAATATTAAGTTAAATATATTTAAGTATGTAGCAGTTTGATTACTTCTAAGCAATTATCCATAGGTTTTTCACAACTGAAACACAAACTTTCCATTAGTGCAAAATTAGGAAAGTTTTATAATATATACAAATAGAAATCTTTTTTTACAAATAGAAATTTTAAAAATATTTTTTGAGGTACTATAAAAAGGAGTTTATGAAAAGGATAATTATTGGTTGTGTCATGGTGCTGAGCTTGAGTAATGAAGAAAGTATGGACTCTGATTCAGACTATTATCACTTATTAGCTATATCATGTTGAGAAAGTTACCTAGCTTCTGAGTCTCAGTTTCTTTATATATAAAACGTACTAACTTCAAGGATCGAGATTATGAGAAAATGCATGTAAAAGATGTCTCACAATACCGGGGAGCCTGGGTGGCTCAGTCTGTTGAATATTTATTTGACTGTTGGTTTTGGCTCAGGTCATGGTCTTATGGGTCAGGGGATCCAGCCCCTCAGCGGGCTCCACTCTCAGTGAGGAGTCTGCTTTGAGTCTCTCCCTCTCCCTCTGCCCCTTCCCACCCCCATGCCCTCCACCTCTGCTTGTGTGTGTGCATGCTCATGCTCTCTCTCTTGGGCGAATACATGAATCTTAAAAAAAATGACTCACAGACATATACTATGGCTTTTCTAATTCTAACAGATTCATGTAATTTCAGACTGGTAATTATAGACAAAGCAAAACACTGAGAAGAAGTTTAAGTTGTACCAAAGGAATAGTAACTAGGAAAAAAATCCCCAATGACTTTGAATGTAAGAGTCATTAAATTACTTAATTAACTTTTATTAATCTTACTTAAACATATTTGTTTGTTAACCTTTATTTATTAACCTTACTTAAATTTTTATTCTTTATTGTTAGCTACCGTGGCTCCTATTTAATCAGACATTTGTAAACTAGCAACAGAAAAAGGTGAACAGAAATCTAGGAACTGAATAGAAAAACTGCTAACCCAAACGAAGTAATTTTCCTTGACCATGTCCATGATAGAATCATGCCAAAGAGTTCTCCTTAGATTATAACTCTCTAAGCATACAGTGTATATTACAGAAATTATCTCGTATTCTCAATAGAACAATCATGAAATACGACAGAGCAGAACAAGTGATATCCTGAAACTCCAAGATTTTGCAGCAAATCCCTAAATTACAGTATGGATAGAAAGAACTTTACTGGGCAGCCCCGGTGGTGCAGCGGTTTAGCGCCGCCTGCAGCCCAGGGTTTGATCCTAGGGACGCTGGATCGAGTCCCATGTCTGGCTCCCTGCATGGAGCCTGCTTCTCCCTCTGCCTGTGTCTCTGCCCCTCACTCTCTGTGTCTCTATGAATAAATAAATAAAATCTTAAAAAAAAAAGAAAAGAAAGAACTTTACTTACTAAAGTATTGACCAAAGAAATTTCCTACATTTTATAAGGCAACAGTAGACAGAAATATATTTATCTTAAAATTTTCCAGGAAAGAACCTGCACAATTTAGTGCCATGAAATTTATCATTCTAACTTCTTTGAGAACTTCCTTTTTCAAAAACCTGGACACTAGACACCAACTGCCTAAGGAAAGTCAGTGTCTTAATAATACATAGTATCCTTCCCATCCTCTTCCCCAATAATAAACAAAACAGAAGCATTAAATATAAATTTGATTCTAGCTCATTCACAAGTTCTGATTTTTTCCTCCAAGTTCTTTATTATCCAATCAAGACAGTTCAAAAAAACTTAGTTAACTTTAGGCACTTTTTAACTTCTGTTAACCACTGAACAATTTAAATTTACTCTTATTACATAGTTAAAAAGTTTGCCATCTTTAACACAAGTTAAGGCAATCAAGTAACAGTGTGGTAAATTACAGCAACTATCACACTGAAGTTTATTGCTTACATTCTACAAACATCTCTAATTCAGAGTCTCACTAATTTTATAATTTTCCCAATGAGCGATATGAAGGATACAGAAAACTGAGAATGTGCCTTATAATTCAGTAAATTTTATGAACTTCAACCATCGTAAGAGATCATGGCAACATGCACCACATTAAATTAATGGCATTTGTGACATTAAAAGTGAGATTTTCCTCCCAAAGTCACCAAAAGCACACTTCAACATTCAACAAAAAACTGGAATTGCAGGGTTTCATGTGTGTGTTTTTAAACGTCAGGGTGGTATGATCTTTGGATGTGTGGTTGTTGAAAGCTGAGTTGTACAAAAGAAATTTTTAGAGAACAGAGGCTTTTCTTTACATATTTATTTCCAGAGCCTGCCCTTCATCTCATTTTGGATTTCCACATTGATCCAATTGTAGAACTTCCTGGAGAGAACTACGTTCTAATCAGCAACATCAGGAACAGAATTGGACAAAGCAAAATGAGAAAATGCAGATCTTCTCATGTCATGTCTCTTTGAAAATAGTGAATTCAGTCTAAGTTATCAGGCAATAGAAGCCACAGTTTAACTTTTAATAATTTTTACTTGTAATGAACACGAACAGGAAGCACAGAATGAGTCCTTTATCTATTCAATAGGTGCACGATTTCTATTGGGGTGTATAACTTGCAGCGGAATTTTACTTTGTTGTCAGCCCCATATAGTTGTGCTGACCTTAAGACCTCATTAGTGGGCTATTCAGGAATCTCCACCGAACGGTGCATCAGAGGAGAAATAACCTAGAGGCCCTAAATTACCTAACATTACTTCCCGTTAAGAATGCTCTCCTTACAGTAGCTGGAGAGCTAGTGAGTTAAAGCAGCTGTGCAGACTCCCCAAAGATAATGGTTCGGGTTCCTAAAGGAAACGGCTGCAATTGCCTAGGATTGCCAAAAAGGGGAAGGAATCGGCCCTTTTAAAGAGAACTTGGACTACATCTTGTCACCTCTCCCAAATCAGAAA
Source organism: Canis lupus baileyi (assembly GCF_048164855.1). Taxonomy (NCBI): domain Eukaryota; kingdom Metazoa; phylum Chordata; class Mammalia; order Carnivora; family Canidae; genus Canis; species Canis lupus. The sequence goes on from NC_132840.1 coordinate 33,467,942, forward strand.
ACAAAACGTTACGCGCTGGCACTGCTGCCTGGACACAATCCCCCAGTGGATGGGCTCTCGGGCCAAGGGTGGCCCCAGGCGTTGACAAACCCACTCCTACTCCTGCTGCTCCTGGTCTGGGGGCGCTTGGGGGGCCGGAGGCCGAGGCAGCTTGAAGTGGACCTTGACCGAGTCCCAGATGCACCACTGCACGCAGTCGGGGCGCCGATCACGAGGATGCGGGCGAGCAGGCGCTTCCACACGCGCGCGCAGCCCGGTGTGTGCAGCACTCCGAAGGCCGTGCTGCCTTCTCCTTGTGCAGGACGGACACGACGGAGTCGGCCGGGGGACACGGCGGCGCAGAAGGTGCCGGCGACGTAGGCGGCCACGAAGGTGGCGGCGAGCTGCTCGGCCTTGGTGCACCGGTGCTGCGGCTGCGGGACCACGCGCGCGTCGGGCGCCTCCGCCGTGCGCTCCAAGCAGGCGGACTTCATCGCGGCGCAGCGGCCGCGTCTGGATGCGCACCTTCACTGCCCCCACGGGGGCCGGCGCCACGTCGGGGAAGGACTCGGCGCTGGCCGACGCCGCCGGGCACAGGCTGGTCCTCCACGCGTGCGCCGCCTCGGGGCCCAGGAGCTCGGTGGAGCGAGTCTTGAAGCCCTCGTAGAGGCCGAACTTGCACAGGCCCTGCAGGGTCGGGGCCCAGCCTGGGGCCAGGCCGCGCAGCCCGTCGTCGCGCACCGTCACCCCGACGCCGCTGCCGCTGCCCCTGTACCTGCCGGCGTCCACCTGCACGCGGCCCTTGCCCAGGTGCAGGCGCACGACGGCCGTGTGCGTCAGCCCGCAGCTCAGCCTGCCTCGTGGAGCCGTGCTCGTGCTCGTAGCTCTGCTCCTCCGTGGCGGCCCCGCCCAGGGCCTGCCGGGGAGCCGGCCCGCGCTTCTCGGTAACCCGCGGCGTCGCGCACGAGCGTGCTCGGCCGGACACACACGTCCCTCACCCGAGCTCTTGCCTCTGCAGGGGCCGCAGGGCAGGTGCGCGTCGGCGTGAGCTTCCCCCGCGCGCCTGACAACCCAACGGCCGGTGGGAGCGACCCGCGCAGCCGGTGTCCGTCGGGGTTTCTGCAGAGCTCGACCGGCGGCCCTGTGGCGGCCCGAGGCTGGCTCCGGGAGGTCGGGGAGGAGCACCCCCTGCCCCTCACCCCCCCAGGACCGCCCTCCGCCCCACCCTTCACCTCTTCGGCCCAACGGACTAATGGGACCGGCAGGAGCCCCGCCCCTCCGCCCTCCCCAGCCCACGGCGGCGGTCCCCAGGTCTCACCTTGAACGGTAGGTAAGGCCTCGCCTGCCCAGGTGGCTTCTGTCCAGCCCAGCTGCCTAATGCTCTACAAAGATGCTAAAGAAATAAATCAACAAGTACAAACAGGAGTAGACACAGGAATAGGCGAACAAATAGATAAGGAGTTGGACCAGGGGGCGGAGAGTCGCCATGCACTGTTGCCTTTCTGGAGTCCTCACCGAATTGTGTCCACTTAGGACAATGGGCATCTCCATGGCAACAGAGTGTTCTATGGAGGGAATGTGTAGGAGAACCAGGAACCTGGTGTTGGAGGCCACTCCTGCGGCTCCTAACCTAACATTCTGGTGCTAGATATGTATGGATGACATCTCCCCCCAGCACTCACACTCCACTCCTGTGTACCAAGTGTTGAAGTGAGGGCCTAAGAAGCATGAAGGTACTCACTAAATTGGGGGGACAGAGAGTCTGTTGATTATTTTCATTAGGTATTTTTTTCTTGACTACTGAGTCCCTGGCATAATTTTGGAGATCACAAAAGTGAGTCAGAAACCCTCATTTCCATTAGGGGGACTTCAGTCTCATTGGCCTAGGAAATGAGAACTAAGTGACTCCACGTGTAAATCGGTAGCATTCATTCATTCATTCATTCACCCACTGTGTGTGGGGCAATGAGCAGGGTTAGGAGTTTAAGAAAGAGCTGGACATATTCTTGCTTATTTCTAAATAAGGAGATTTAAAAATCAGGATTGTGTGATAAGTAGTATAATAGGGGTCTGAATAAAATTCTGTATGAACAATGAGAGTGCAACCTATTCTGCCTCATGAGGTTAAGGAGACTTCCCAGAGGAGATGACAACGTAGCTAGGTCTGTCATAATGAGTAGGACGAGTAGGAGTCTGTCACAATGAGTAGATGGAGAGGGGGAAAAAAAGTAGATGCAAAGGTAAGTCCAGGTTGGGGGAAACATGAATGCAGGAACTATTGGGGAGAGGTGAGTAATTCAACATGGAAGCTAGCAAGGGTTGAGTCTGGAAAAATAGAATGGGGTCAAATTAGGGAAAGTCTTAACACCTTGTTTGGCAGTTTGACTTTTATCCTGTAGGGAGGCCAACATCTCTCAGTAGTGTGATCCCTAGACCACTTGCATCAGGACAACCTGTAATGCTTTACTTAAAATCTACAATCACCCCCGGCCTTCTAAATGAGAATCCTCAAGGGTAGGAATATGCAATTGTAACAAGCTCCCTTAGGTGGATTCTTCATTAAACTTCATTAAGTTTTGAAAAACACAGTATGTGAATGATGGGAGGTCAAAGATTTTTTTTTAAAGGTTCTCTGATCAAGAATTTAGTACTTTTATCTGGAAATAGGTGTGTATACAACTCTGCACATTCATCAAGCTCTACACTTAAGATTAGTGAACATTAGACACTTTATGTGTTTTGCCATTTTTTAAAAATTGGTGGTATAAAATTCAAATCACAAACTGAGGATGATGGCCATTGGGAGAGAAGAATTTCTCAATCAAGTCTTTTTGAAGTCCTGTCTTTTTTTTTAAAGATTTTATTTATATATCCATGAGACAGACACAAAGAGAGGCACAGACACAGGCAGAGGGAGAAGCAGGCTCCTTGCAGGGAGCTTGATGTGGGATTCGATCCCCAGACCCGAGATCACGCCCTGAGCCAAAGCCCGGAACCAAAGTCAGACACTCCCCCAGGCATTCCTGAAGTCCCGTCCTTACTGTAGTCTTATACCAGTGTTATATTAATTAAACAAGGCAAATAGACTAAGGTGGCTTTAATGCTTAGCAGCCTATGTGAGGAAACCAAAAACTAAGCCCGTAATTCCATCAGTGTTAAAAAACTGAAGACTAAGGACAGCCAGGCACAAATGGCCAACTAGTCTTTTCCAAGTAAGGCAACCACTTGAGCAACAGCCAATCAAATCATTTCTTTGGTTTGCTTTGTGATCTCTATAAAAGTCTTTTCCCTAGTTCCTGTCACCAGAGGCATCTAACTACTTCCCATTTGGTTGGTACTGCCCAACTGAAATTGATCTTTGCTCAAATAAACTCTTAAAACTTTTAATATGTCTCAGTGTATCTTATAACATCAGGAATTTAAGTATGAAAGAAAAGATTCTCACCTTGAGTCATAAGAAAACAAAATGTTAAGCTATCTCATGCTGAATAAATCAGGGTTCCCAAAGTATGTTCCTGGGAATATCGGTCCACCTGAAAAAGGTCAGTGGTCGCTCAAACATGTTTGAAGAGCATTTCATACCAGAGCTTTCATTCTCAAGTAAAGCGGTATCAACCCCAATGGGGCAAAAATTAGTTCACTGAGGGCAAAAAAACCCTCAATACGATAGTTTGTGTCCCCTAAAACATCCTACTCACCAAAGTCTTATTCCTTGGTAGTTAATTTGGTGGAGGGGCAGGTGGATAGAAAGGGGCAATTAGGGGAATATCTAAAAAGGCTTCTGGAGATGGAGTGCCAATAATGAATAATAACAGGTTGAGAACATAGCACTAGAGCTTCCTCATGGAGCTTCACAGGGCACCTGAACATATTGCAGAGTGAGAAGTTCCACAGTAAAGCACTTTAACTTTCTAATGTAGGGTTTCCTAATTTTATTAGATCTTAGAACCCCTTTTAAAACTTTTTTTAAAAATTTTTATTTATTTACGATAGTCACAGAATGAGAGAGAGAGAGGCAGAGACACAGGCAGAGGGAGAAGCAGGCTCCATGCACCAGGGAGCCCGACGTGGGATTCGATCCTGGGTCTCCAGGATCGCGCCCTGGGCCAAAGGCAGGTGCCAAACCGCTGCGCCACCCAGGGATCCCCAGAACCCCTTTTTATATTATACTTTTTCACATTTCACAGACATAGTCTTCCATGGAACATATTTTGGGAAATGCTGAACTCTGTCAAAAATAGAGCTTAAAGGGGATCCCTGGGTGGCTCAGCAGTTTAGCACCTGCCTTTGGCTGAGGGCTCAATCCTGGAGTCCTGGGATCGAGTCCTGTGCTTCTCCCTCTGCCTGTGTCTCTGCCTCTCTCTTCTCTATGTCTATCATAAATAAATAAATAAATAAATAAATAAATAAATAAATAAATAAATAAATCTTTAAAAAAAATAGAACTTAAAGAAAATAAAGAGTAAGGGAAGCTAGAATAATAATAGCAGTACCATTTACTTAGGCCTCTATTTCCTAAAGGTATAACTTGGATGTTTTCCTAACATGTAGCATGCATGGGTCACTGGTTATGAAAACAGAGGTTAAACAATTTATCTCATTCATAGGAGATACTTGTTCTGTACCCTTAAAATATTGCTCAAGAAAAAGTACAAGTTGAAGGGAAACAATTTAAGAGTCTTCAGTATGAAAAATTTTCACCTTTTTTCCTAGCTGTGTGACCTGAACAGTTAGCCTCTTTCTGAGCTTCATTTATTTATTTTAAAAATCTGTAATTAGGGTTGATTATAACTACCTTTAGAGTTGTTAAAAGATGAGATAATGCGCACAAAATACCTGGCCCAGCACCCTGTGCATTAATAAGCATTCCATGAATGTCCTTGTTCTGTTACTCCCCTATCTTTTCTGGCCCTCATTAATCCTCACAGAATTCATGTTTCTGTGATGCCCTAGTCTCTACTCTAGTCTGTCTCTACTCTTTCCCCTCCACTTGAGTGAATGATTTGTTCAATTAACTAAATTCCAACTGACTGATGATTTAGGATGAGAAATGAAGAAATCATAACTGGCAGAAACGTGAGCTTCTGTGACAGTCCCCCAGGATATGTCACAGCATAAAATAAATAGGACGGAGACTGCTCACCTGTGGCATAGCGGCTTGGGCCATAGAGAGGAACAGGACAGACACAACTGAGTAGACTTCCTCCTTTTCCAAACTGCCCCTCCTAGCCTAGTGCTTTATTCAGTTGAATTCTTTCTAGGGCAGCCAGCTTCCAGTTTGCCCCCAACTTTCCCATTTGTAACCCTGAAAGTCCAGTGACTCCAGAACCCCCTCAGTCCCAGGCCAATCAGGATGGTTGGTCATGATACTTTTATAAGTCCCAGCTGTGCCCAAGGCCTCCAGCCACAGCTAGCATACTGCAGATAAGAATTCCTGGCTTGGGAGCCAGACAGACCTGGGTCTAAATCCCGGCCTGTCCCATTTCTAACTACAAATCCTATAAATGTCATCTAACTTTGCTGAATCTCAGTTTCTTTAAGCTTCATCCTATTCTTTCCTGAATTGGTAATAAACTTCATATTATCATTAAATTAAATGACAATGAGTGCTTGCAAGGACATAGACCCTCAAAGAATGTTAGGTGTTTTCCCCCTTCCTGAACCCTTTATACTTAGGAGTTTCATGATCTCCTGGGGTACCGGATGTCTAAAAATCCCTGAAACAGAGGAGATGGCCATCAGGCAGTAGGGGGCACCGTTGCCACTATTCCTCCCTTCACTCCTCACACCAAAGCAATAAAGCTTTAGTAAACCACTGATCAAAGATAGCTAAACTCTAAACCCACACTTGGTTTTAACTTATCTAAATGTGTCCCACATGCCTGCAATAATGTTCAGGGTGTATCTGGATGATTTTAAATCATGTACATTTAATTTATAATCTTTCTTACTCCAGGAGGTTTATGATGTGCCAGGGGGTCAAATGTTTATTCCTAGAATTATTTAACCCCAATCAACTAATTGTTCTGATGAATTGTATGCCTTTTCTTTTTTGCTTGACCAGACTGGAAACAATGACAGCCATTCAACTAAGATTTACTGTAAAACTTGAACAGACTGGGAATTACGGAGTTCCTTAAACTGTCTCTGAAAATAACTATTTCTGATTTATTTGGCAAGTTGTAGGGGAAAAAGCAACAATCTCCAAACTCATTACACTAAATATGTTCTAACCATGTTTAAAGAAAATGTTGTGGGAAGTAATAATCCCTAGATGTTTAGATGAAAACTATTCATAACAAATCTTCATGCCTTTTTGCTTGTTTAAGGAATTATTTGTGCAAAGCAACATTAGTACTCCTAGAGTAGCAGTTGTTTATCTGGGGTGGGTTCTGAGGGATAAGGGCATAGATAAAGTAATTTTCTATAAAATTTCCAAAGTTCTTAACAATTTTAAATGTCCAAAGGACTCCACTTATCCCCACTTACCAAGCAGCATATTCATAATTGATCCATGCCCTCTGGTTGGGATCTTAGAAGAATCTAAAGGAATGGTTTAGCCTTGATATATAATGATATCCTTCTTTCTTTTCTAGTTTACAGATTACTAGTAATTTATACCTGACAAGATAAATATGAAAATATTCCTATAAAAATAACATCAATACAGCTAAAGATCCAAAATGCAAACTAGAGGGGTGGAGTGGCTCGGTGGCTGAGCATCTGCCTTTGGTTCAGGTTGTGATCCCGGGGTCCTGGGATCGAGTCCCCTGTCAGGCTCCCCGCAGGCAGCCTGCTTCTCCCTTTGCCTATGTCTCTGCCTCTCTCTCTTTCTCTCTGTCTCTGTGTGTATGTGTGTGTGTTTCTCATGAATAAAATCTTAAAAAAAAAAAAAAAGCAAACTAGAGTTTTATTAGACTCTTCTGGCTGACATATTCTAATTAATAATTCCAATTCTAAAGCACGAGACAGATTCCATTAGAAAGGCCCTAAATAACAAAGAGTAGATTCAAGTTAGTGAAGGCAATCTAATCAACATGAGGAAGGAATGCATCCAAGTGGCTTACAGGACAGTGGTGTAACAGCTTGAATTTGATCTACTGTTAAAAATCTTGCTCCTTGGAAGTAGAAGGCCTACACAGACAAATCTCTCTTTCAGTGCTGTCCAGTAGAAATACAACGTGAGACATATAGGTATTCTGAAATATTCTGGAAGCCACATTTAAAAAGTAAAAGACCATGTTAAAATATGTCATTTAACTCAATATTCACAATATCATTATTTCAGTATATAATCTATACAAAATTATCAGTGAGATATTTTACATTCTTTTTTATACTGTCTTTGAAATCTGGTGTGTGTATTTTATATTTTTAGCACATCTTAATTTGGACTGGCCACACTTTAGAGTGCTCAATAGTCACATGGGAGTAAAGCTATGGTTTTGGTCAGCTCAGGTTTAATCTATGCTTGGAGAAGCTTGAAGCCACTTGGAAAAGTTGAGCTACTGAATTAAATCTGTTGGAGGTGGAGATACTATTTCTTTCTCTTCATTCCCCATTCCCTCGCCCTTCTTCCTCTTTGGTACCATATAATGCATGCTAACCATGTGCCAGTCCCAGACACTGGGCTGGGCATTATAATCCTGTAAGAGTCAGAGATCTTAAATGTATAAAGTAAGTGAAATAACTAAATAATGACAATGAGAGCATAATAGTTAAGAGGACAGACTGGGGAGCTATACATACATGTTCCTTCTACTTCCTGTTTGCCTTGGGGAAGAAATTTCTTAACTTCTCTAATCCTTGGTTTTATTATCTGTCAAATGGACATAACAAAAGTACTTCCCTTAGAGTTGTTCTTCTGTGATTTAAATCAGACTATGCCTATGTTGGGGAGGAAAAATTTTTCTCTACATTTTATTTTTTTAAAGATTTTATTTATTTATTCATCAGAAAGAGAGAGAGAGAGAGAGAGAGACAGAGACACAGGCAGAGGGAGAAGCAGGCTCCAGGCAGGGAGCCCAACATGGGACTCGATCCCAGGTCTCCAAGATTACACCCTGGGCTGAAGGCAGCGCTAAACCACTGAGCCACCTGGGCTGCCCTTTTCTCTACATTTTAAAGGTTCTTCTGTCTGGTCTAAGAATTAAATTGTCACGAGACAGATGAACAGGAGAAAAAAAATTAATTTTGTATGTATGAGAATCCTCAAATACATGAGGGATTTAATAACAGAAAATTTAAATGAGGCACATATGACATCCTGAGCTAAGGAATAAGGTAGAGATCTGGGGCTTCAAAAGGGAGGAGGGCAGTAAGAGCAGATTAGTAATTAGGTGTTTGACCTGTCGTACAGATCAATCATTCAGATAAAACATTTCTGATAATAACTCTTATTCTGGCAAAACCCCTCAATTTAGATTCTTTTAGGTAGTTTAGGAAGGGTAGAAAGTTTCTCTTAAGCTTTCAGGGTCTTGAGTGACTTCAGCTCAAAAGAGTCAACAGTAGCACATTTTGAGGAGCCTTGTTCTGAACCCCTCCACCTGCAAAGCTGTATGCATTCATTATATATTAACAATATTAAATGGGATAAATGTGGATAAATGTACTTTGGAATTTGTAGCACATTATACAAATATTATTACTGCTTGTACTACTGCAGTACAGAGAAGATAAGTGACTTAGCCAAGGTAACACAACTAATGAGTAATGATCAAGTTCTCATCCAGTTTGCCTGTCTCTAAAGCAATTATTTCTTGCCATCTGTTTATAGTTACAATATGGGCTAAATTTGTACCGATGCTGTGACTTAAAATGAAAAGAAAGGTCTCTTGAAAGATAAATTCCTGATATGTTTGCCATTCTCATAGAAGCAGAATTTAGGGGGAAATTCTGGGTGTTTTGTTTTGTGTAAATAAAAATTTACTGTTTTAAAAAAACTAGACAAGGAACATACACATAGAGGAAGATTAATTTTCTTTGCTCCTTTCTTCTTTTAGACTCTCATTTAATTGGGGGAACAGTGCCTTGCATTTATTGACATTAAATTCATATATGTTGTGTTAAACCAAATCTGCATTTTACTAAAAGAGAGAGATATTAAGGCTATTATTCCCCATTAACAATGTATTTATAGGGACATGTGCCTCTTTTAAGACAAAAGTTTTCCTGAAATTTATTGAAATTTGATAGTACTTGTAATAGTTACATGTGAAAATTTCTGTATGTAAAAATATTTTTTCATCAAATTAGGAAGTGAAAACAAAACAAAGGTCAGTGCTATTGGGTCTAATTCAGTGAACTGTACCACTTTGAGTATGCCTCATCTCTGCCCAGATTGTATACTTTCCGTTTGTTCCACAAAATTGTTTATTCTAGTCTTTATCTACAAAACTTCTCCAACTGCTTTTTGCTTGATTTCATCTCACTCTATTTTTCTGTCACTCTTTTGTCTTCCATCACTGCTACTTTGTGATTCTTAGGAGATTCCTAGGAGAGGTCACACAAATCAGTGAACAGGGCTGCAGGGTTAGGAGAATCAGGTGGCTAGCATATTGTTAGTCCAGGGCTGTGGCTAGCCTTGGGTGTGTGTTCCATCGGGAACAACCACCCCAAAGAAAACCATACTCAACTCCATTTTAATCTTGCAATACCTATATGAGTCCTAGTTACTTACCAGGACTACTTCTACTAGTTCTACTTTCTGAAAGAAAAACCAAGGTCACGGACATGTCTGGATATGTGGATTCCAGTTTGGCCTCTCCTTTGTCTTAGTTACACCCATAATTTCTCCCCAAGGACTCTCTCCGTGATCTGGCTACTGTTAAACTTTTATACCTTCTCTCTCTCCAGTCCTGACTTCACTGTACTTTATAGCCACATTACAGGCCTTCAAACATGCTCTAAGATACCCCTCTCCTGCTCCTGTACCTAATTACAGGCCTTCAAACATCCTCTGTCTAAGATACCCCTCTCCTGCTCCTGTACCTAATTCCTACTCATCCTTTCAGCCTCAGCAGAAAAACAAGCCCCTAAAAGGAGCATTTTTCTAAGTAGGCTCCACACTCAGTGTGGAACCCAAAGCCAGCCTTGAACTCACGACCTGAGATCAAGTCCTGGGCTGAGATCAAGAGCTGGACACTTATTTGACTGAGCCACCCAGGTGCCCTGGGAGCTGCTCGCTCTTTCTTTTCTTTTTCTTTCTTTCTCTCTCTCTCTTAAAATATTTTATTTATTCATGAGAGACACAGAGAGAGGCAGAGACAGAGGCAGACGGAGAAGCTCCCTAGGGGAGCCCGATGTGTGACTCAATTCTAGGACCCCAGGATCATGACCTGAGCCACAGACATTCAACCACTGAGCCACCCAGGTGCCCCTGGGAGCTGCTTTCTTGATGCAGGTTAGGCTCCCTTATGTGTTCCTATAGCATTCTGGTTCTCCCTGTACCCTACTCCCTAGCTTTTATCTGGAATTATTTGTTTACTGTCTGATTTGCCAGCTAGAATATATGCCTAAAGGTAAGGATTCTGAATTTTTATTTATAAAGTGTCTCAAACACTTAGCACATAGTTGGCACTCAATAAATATTGGCTGTGGGTGGAGGAGAGCAACTGAGCAGGGCATCTTAGGAAGCTTTCCCAGGTTGCTACTACCTTCACCCCCCTTTGCCCCATCTGTAATGGTATATATAATAAGACAATTTCTATTCATCACTAAAGCTTTCTTAGGGAGAGCACTGTATCTGTGTAGAAAAAATATTGAGTTAGCAGAATATGGACTTTGAGGATAGATTTCCTGGTTTTGAATCATGGCTTTGCCACTCAATGGCTGGAAAATCTTGGGCAAATTACTACTCTAGGTCTCAGTTTCTTCATGTGTAAAATGTGTAAAATGGGAGTGAAAAAAACAGCACCTACCTTAGATGACTGTTGTAAGGATTGTATGAATCCTCAACGGACTAAAAATGACTGCATATAGAAACAGTAAGTGCTAGCTGTTATTATTACTGTTAGTAAACCATCAGGGGTTGGGGGTGAGCTCAAGGAACCAAAGTTGATCACCAAATTCTGCTTGTCAGAGAGTGGTCCTGTTCACTCACCGTGGGCTTTCTGTTTTGTATGCTTGGGGAGAGTTGCTGAAGCCAAGCTAATTTACTGTGCCAATTAGAGATGAGATAATTTTGACACTGGCAGGAGAGGGAGGCAAGAGCCATTTGCACATTTAACAAATATTTACCGAATGTCTATTTTGTGCTAGACATAAAGGAAAATAAGATAGTCACAGCTGTTACAGAGCTCCCAAAAAATCAAGAAAGAGAGAAACCAGAGAGGCTGGGGGCTGGGGGTGGAGGGAGGGAGTAGACCAGTTTCTCTCCAATAACACAGCAGGATGCTAAGGCAGGATTTTCAAGCATTGGCTATAGGATGTGTCATGTAAATCCTCCCTTTCATCCTCTACAAAATCTTCAATAAAGTTTTCATTGCTCACTGGAGAGAGCTTGAAGAGGGGAAGATAGCAGCTATCTGGGTTATAACTGTTAGGGGAAAGAAGCTATAGGCAAAAAAAGCCCTTTCTTCCTCTTGTGTACTCCTAGTAAGGAAGCATTACAGTGCATGCAATATTTAATGATTATAAATGATACCTCCATGCATTGTATAATGCAAGACTCTTTACAATGAATACAAATTAAGCAGTACCAATAGCAGTCATATTAACTGAAAAGAAGAGGCATTATTCAAGACAGGAAGCTTGGGATTTGAAGGGAAAAGGAGCCTCGCTTGAAGCTGGGAGTCACATATGACCACCAAGCCGCTCCTTTGTGGTTAATTAGTCAAACTGGTGATTCCTCAGCCACTATGACTCCGTTATTTTATAAACCACTGCTTAAGAGGATGCAGAGTTTCTTTTTTTTTTTTTTTTTAAGGAAAGTTTTTTTTTTTTTTTTTAGATTTTATTTATTTATTCATGAGAGACAGAGAGAGAGAGAGAGAGAGAGAGAGAGAGACAGGCAGAGGGAGAAGCAGGCTCCATGCAAGGAGTCCAATGTGGGACTCGATCCTGGATCTCCAGGATCACACCCCAGGCTGCAGGCGGCGCTAAACTGCTGCGCCACCGGGGCTGGATGCAGCCTTTCTTAAACATAAATATCCTAAGGTTTAGGTGTGGAGAAAAAAAGGGAGTCTACTATATACTTATGGCTCCCATCTTTTTATGACTTCAGTTTTTCATTTTTACCATTTTTAAAAAATAACAATTTAAAGAAACGTATATATTTCTTTAAAAAAGCAGCAGCCTAAGAAGTAATCAGTCATCAAACTAAATAAAACAAAACTATCAATTTTCCTGAATTTCCAAGAGTGAAATAAATAAAGCTCTGTTGGAATTTACCTACACAAATTGAGACTTCCCAGGGAAGAGAGAAATAAACTAGTCTTTTTTTCTTTTTTCTTAGATTTGTTTACTCTGTAAACCCTGGGGTTTTTGCATCTTATAATGTGACTACTGATTAAAAAGATATATGGTTGTTTATTAATGTTCTCAAAGCATGATGCAAATTCACATCACCTATGGGTATATTCTGCCTCTAAAGCTATGAAGTAAATATGGAAGCATTTTGTAGTTAACAAGGCCAAAATATGTTAATTCGAATAGTTGGCTTTGAATAGGATTTTCCTTTAAATCATTAATAGGAAAATGAAGAGAGCTTGGGTGGTCAAGCATGAAATGTAAATGAGAGCAGTGTTCTTTTTTGTCTTATCCTCGAATGTTAAAATTTAAATCTGATAATGCAGAATATGACCTTATCATGAAACAATGCAGCTTATGCCCCAGATTTTTTGACAGTAGTATTGAAACTATGATTTTTAAGTACCACTTTCGAATGACAAGTTCAGTGAAAAAATTAGACATTTTGAATTGGTGGAGTCAGAAAATGAGCATGCCTGTTCTTTTATCTACAGGATCATATTTTTTTAAATCAAAAACTAAGACTTAGGGGTGTTAGAGCAAAGCAGAGACAACCTAGATCTCTTTAAATGGATGTAAAATTACCAGTGAAATCCCTGAAGGGCCAAATAATACAGGAAGCATATACTTTTGCCCTCTTATTAAAATGAGGAATATATTTCTTTAAAGCAGAAAAGGGCCTTACAAACCTCTTTTCAGGTCCCAGTTTCTAATCAGCCTCAGAATGGCAACCATTCCCTATTGTCAGGCTGCTGGTGAGAAATGCAAAGGAGCCAGCAGCAACCAAGAGCTCCAGAAATTCAAGGTGGACACCAGGCCTCGGCTTCTGCCATTCTGTTAGCAGAAAGAAAATTTCAGAAAAAGGTCAGCTTAAAACACACACATTTTAGCCAGGTTTTAAGTGTAACCACCTTCTTAAATATGTCTGATCCTGTGATTACAAGCTTTTCAATGTAGGTGTTGGTGATTAATTTTCCCATTTTTTGGACCTGGAAGAAAAGAAAAAAAAAGACCTCAGAGTATCATACCTTTCTTTCAAACAAGAAAATGAATTAATTTAGTAGCATTAGAAAACTATGAAGTTTGTGCCAGTTTTCAGATGTACCAAGATTTGGGCTGCTTTACAGGGAACAACCAAATTCGTGGCAAAGTTAAAAAGGATAAAAGCTCCCGCTAAAATATCCTGTCTAAAGCATGCTTTACCTTGGAAGCCATCAACAACAGCAACGCACCATTTGCCAGAAATGCATTTCTCTATCTTGCTAGTAGGGCACACCCTTGAGCAACCATCATACTGCGCTGAGCTCTTGAGAATATTCTGGAAGCATCACCGTGAGCCGCTGCTTCTCAGCAGGAGAGAGAAATGAAATCCAGCAGAAGCAGAAACTTTTGGAAGGAGAAACATGGTTTGCCCCCTTCAATGCTTTTCTCCTGGAACGGGTGTGTACGGAGAGGCCTGTTCCTCTGGAGCTTTAAATCTGTTGGACCGTTGACTATCACTCCGCCTTTTTTGAAGTTACAGAAACCTCTTCTGTCCACGCTGTGGCGGGAACAGAAAGTTTGGAAAATTAAACGGTAAGACTTGAGATAACCTGGACGACATACATGCACTAGCACTCCCCGAAGAATCTCTTCCACCCAAGCCTTTGCATGCAATTCACTAAGACACGGAAAGCCTCCACATTTTGCACTCCAAAAAAAGGAGGGAAAATGCAAGGGTCCCGTGCAGTTCCCGGGACCTACGAGAACCACTTTGTTACAAGTGTATCCAAAGTCCCCAGCGCCAGGGACTCGCGGGGCGCCGCTCGTCCTCGCTGCACTCGCTCGGCAGCTCCCGGAGGTGGCGGTTGTGCTATGAAGGCAGACCCCGCCGGGCTGGCCGACAAGATGCTGCGGACCCCGAAGTGCTCGCGGTGCCGGAACCACGGCTTCCTGGTGCCGGTCAAGGGCCACGCGGGCAAGTGCCGCTGGAAGCAGTGCACCTGCGAGAAGTGCTACCTGATCACCGAGCGCCAGAAGATCATGGCCGCGCAGAAGGTGCTCAAGAGGCAGGCCTCCGAGGAGGAGCAGGACATGGCCCTGGGCGCGCAGGGGCCCGAGCCGGCGGCGGGGGCCGCGGCCGCCGCGCCCCCGGGCCTCAGCCTCCGCCAGCTGCTTCCGGTGGCCGCCTCGGGAGAGCGGGAGGCCGGCCCCGAGGGCCGCGTGGCCGCGGGCTTCCCCGAGAGGCCCCCGCGCGGCCCGAGCCCCGGGCCGAGCGCCTTCCAGCCGGTCCTGGGCGGCCGCGGCCACGCGGGGCTGAGCGCACGAGCTGCCGCGGCCGCGCCGGGTCCGCTGGGGCTCCCGCTCGGGCCCGAGGCCGCCGGCAAGGGCTTCCCCGGCCGCTTGGAGCTGCGCAGGCCGCTGCGGCCCGTGCCCAGCCCGCCGTTCGCCGACTTCGGTAAGAGTCCGGCCCGGCGGCCCAGGCCCCCCGGCGTGGATGGTGCGGCCATGGGCCCTCGGGTGGGGGTGGGGGTGGGGGTGGGACGTAAATGCTTCCGGGCGTACTCGGGTTTGGAAAACCGTTCTCTACAGTCCGGGGCTGGGTGCCATTTTGCAAAAGATTAAAGGCTAGAAAGAAATACGGTTGTTCCGGAGGCTCTTAACACGTAGCCAGCTGCGGGCCTTCCGGCCTTGAGAGAAAGAAAATGGCCCCCAGCGCCTGAGCCGTGGCTCCTCCTCCAGGAAGACGCCCCAGTGCCCTTGCGCGCTTCTTCCCGCCCTTTTCTTGGGCTGGTGGCGCCTCCTTCAGGACGCCCCTGTGCGCGGGCCTGCTCGACGGGGCTGCGCCTGCGCACTCTTCCCCTTGCCTCTGCGGGAGGCTCCGCCCAGCCAACTTTGCGCGTGCGCACCTTGCCCCCCCCCATGCCTTCCCGGGGAGTGGGAGCGCGGTCTCTGCTCCCCACTGGAGAGCAGTTGGTCTATTGATACTGCCTTTTTTCCTTCCCTTCCCGCCATATGCATAAATTCTTGGTAAACGCATGGTTCTTAATGTGGTCTTCACTATTAAAAGTACA
Organism: Canis lupus baileyi; assembly: GCF_048164855.1. NCBI lineage: Eukaryota > Metazoa > Chordata > Mammalia > Carnivora > Canidae > Canis > Canis lupus. The sequence continues at coordinate 33,483,442 of NC_132840.1, forward strand.
ATTTCAAGTCACATACAGACTTGAGGCTCCTTTTGGGTGCAGACACGTGGTTTTTTTTTTTTTTTTTTTTCCTTTGTTTTTCTCTATGGCGGTGTGGTAGAAAGCACAGGAGGCGAGCTATTCTGTGGAAACCTCTCCCCGCTGTGCTAAGGGGATTGGCCTAGATGCCCTCTGAAGGCCATTTCTGCCTTCTGGGACATTCTAGGAGAACTCAGGCCTTTGGGAAACTAGAGAGGGATGACAGACCTGAAACAGCAATTCTAGAAGATATCTTTCCACAGAGACAGTGCCTTTCTCTATTCCACCTCAACAGGGACTGAGCACGTAACTGTGCCTGACACTAGTGATGAAGAAGTGACGGGGAAAGTCACATTTGTTGCCTTCAAGGATCTCCTCCTTGTGGGAGGGACAGCACAGATCAAGGAATCCCACAAATCAATGTGTAGAGCTCGAATGGGTAATGGTTTAGTTGTGGTCTGAAGGGAGAGTAGGAGCTAGGTATTGAGGACTTTATTTAAGCACAGTGAGGTTGGGGGAAAAGCCTTCCAAACTGAGGGAAGGAACAGCAGGTGCCAAGGCCTTGAGATTGCTGAGAAAGAAGAAGATGCGAGGTTACAGTGTGTAAGGAGGCCGGGGTGGAGGCAGGAACAAGCTCTCATGGGGCTTTAGGGCCAAAGGCATTTTCTAAGAGCAGTGGGACGTGGCTGAAGGGCTCTAAAAGCAGGGAGGATCAAAAGCATAATGGATGTGGCAGCTCTTTGTAAGTGGATTTGAGTGTTGTACTGCTACCTTTGTACAGGGATACGCTCTTTTCCCTAGTTCTGTGTTTTAATTTTTTAATTTAACTTAATTTTTAAAAAATATTTTATTTATTTATTCATGAGAGACACAGAGGCAGAGGGAGAAGCAGGCTCCCTGCAGGGAGCCCGATGTGGGACTCGATCCCAGGACTCCGGGATCACAACCTGAGCCAAAGGCAGACGCTCAACCACTGAGCCACCCAGGTGCCCTATTCTGTGTGTTTTTAACGCTTCCCTCGTTGCTTACCTTTTCAGGGCTCCCTCTGAGCGTCAACTCCGATTGTGTAATGGGGCCTGAGTACCTGGAGAGAGAGCCTTCCAAGCTGTATCCCAGCTGCTCCAACATGCATTCCTACTGCCCATTCCCATTGGGCTACCAGGATGCATCCCCGACTCCGGGGATCCCCCTCCAGCGGGGCTTCCGGCATGTGTCCTGCAGCCACTTCCATGGAGGAGGCTTGGTAGGTCCCATCCCCCATTCCTTTCCTGGTTTTTCTTTATCCCAGATGCTGCTGCTGTTATTTTGGATCCTCTGTCCTAGTAAGTGAACTGAAGTACCCATCTGTGCCAGGGCCTGAGCACTGGTAGGACAGGTACAACACTGACCTCGTGCGGTGTGCACCTTTCGGAGTGAACACGTGTAGGCACGTCCATCTGTGTGTCAGCACATTGGCCTGGGCTGTCTGTGCTGTGGTATGTGCTTTTCAGAGCTAGGGGTTCAGGTAAGGACTGTAGACAAATCTCGGGTACACCTGGGGAACAGCCACATAGTGCCACGGCCTGAGTGAGTGACCACCAGCTGGAGCTGGAAGGGTGCTTCATCTTGCTGGCTACCAGAAGGAAAGTATCACTCCTGGAACCACACTGTTGAGGGCAAAGCCAGGAGCACATGGAGGTCCCCTGCCAAAAGATAGGGGTCACTTGAGACTGCTGGGGGCTTTCAGGAAGAATTTAAGCTTAGTCTCGAAAAATATGGAAGCCTTCTTCCAAACACCTGTCACCTTAAGGAAACATTTGTTGAAAGAATGGACAAGATGTAATCTTTTTATAAGACCAGTGGTCATTTACTAACAGCTGTGTTCTTTAAGCCTGTGTTTTGAATACTGAGTATGTAAGAATCAGGCCGTCCCTGTTGTATGAGGTACAAGTTGGGGTGACCAGGTTTGTGGCCTTGGTTACCAGCTCCTTCCAGACCAGAGTGGCTAAAAGCCCTTTCCCCTTTGACAACCCTGAGGCCTGTCAGGGCTGCAGAGGCCTGGGTAACCAGTCCTGATGGGGCCCCATCAGACTGGATCTGTGGGGCAGGTCAGTTCTAATGCAGCTCAAGTTCAGGGAAATGTAAGCCACCATTACCTTTCCTCCCTCCCTCAGGGCTAAAAGCCTAACCCTGGGTATTAGAGTGACGTTTCTCTTGGGTGGCAGGTAAAGAAGAGTGAGGACAGAGCATGCTTTTTTGTGAAAAGTGGTTGAGAAGAAAGGAATGCTTGATATTTACATACGGAGAGTCTTAGCTGCAGTGTGTGGAGCCATTGTGAGGGGCTTCACACAGGTCAGGCACACCGGGGACAGGGTCCCCACTCCTGCTGCAGCCCCAGCAGCATCTCTTCTGTCTGTTTTAGACATTGTTAAGTTTTCTAGAAGTCCTTTTCCATTGATTCTAAGGAAAAGCTTTGAAACCCACTGGTCTTGATAATTTCCAGGGTGCCTGTGACCCTCCTGTGAGCCATCAGGGTACGCTGTATCACCCCACTGTAGCATAGAGGAAGACGACTCAGAGAAAGTTAAGTACTTGTTCATGGTCACAGAACCTGGGAGTGAAGGACTGGTGTTCACATTACATAGCTGATCAGAACAGAGCTGTCACCCCAACTCTGGGGCCCTGGCACTTACTTCTGCTCTCCAAGGTATCTCTGTCATGAGAGGCAGAGCAAACACGGCCCTTGACTCTTACACCACCCCTGCTATACCTGAACTCTGGGGACGCTGGCCACCCCACTGCAACTCCAGGAGAGCACAACGCCTCCAGCCTTCACACAAAGAGAGGGGCCTCTGGCCAAGTAGAGCACGCACCCACCGTCTGCTCACACAGAAGCTTGGATGGAGCCTGGCGTCCAGGGTGGAGCTCTGATTGACAGGCTTGCCAGACGGCCTTTGTTAAGAGTGTGATCTCAGTTGGTTTATCTGGGCCTGAGCTGCCACCACAGGCCCCAGGCAGGAGCTGTGATCCAGGGAGAGACTTGGCTGAGCAGCTTGGAATTAAAGCACTAATAATCCCCCTTCCCACCCCCTTCACGTCTGGATAGAGGATCAGGCATTTATTTCTGAAGCTGTTTCAAACCCAAGAGCCTATGAATTGCTTTCATCCTTGTCCTGCTGTCCCTCCTGACCGAGCTCTGAGATATTCCCCATGGATGTCCTCAGCCTCCTACTCCTGTTCCTACCCCATTTGCTGCTGCTTCACTTCCTCTGTTCTCTTCCCACAAAACAGCACAAGCTTGGAGTTGGATAGACCTGGGATCCAACCCTACTTCCACTATTTCCCAGCCATATGGCCTGGGGAAGTCCTCTGATCTCTGAGGGTCTGACTCAGGTTCTGTCTGAACAGTAGGGGAAAGAGTACCCACCTCACAGGGCTGTGGACAGATTGAATAAGGTGTGATGCATGGGAAGTGCCTGGCAGAGGGTCTGGCACGTACTGGATACTTAAAGGTGGGCTTTCTCCCTTCCTTGTTAGAAAATGCAGACTGCCTCAAGGCTTCAGTGTGCTCATATATGATTCACCAGTGTGGGGTAGTGTGTGGGGTACTCCAATCCCTTGACAAAGAACGCTTAAGAGCACGTAAAATACCTTATAGGACACTAGGGTTCTCCAAAACACAGCTTGTAAAATGCTGCTCTGAAGTATCTGATGCAGAAGGAAATACTAGGACCTACATCTGAAATGTATTACCACTTTTTATTACATTCATGTCTTTCTCTGTTAAGCTGTGAGTGGTGTGGCCATCACTGCAGATGCCCCATTCCAGCCGTAGGGTCCTGTAGCGTGAGCTTATCCTTTGGTTGCCGAGGAAGCAGCAGACACACAAGCTGCCCGCTGGAGCCGTGTTGCTGTGGTCTCCCAGCTCCCCTTGCCTAAGTCACAGCTATGGGAATAAGGCCCCCGACTCTGGTGTCTACATCCTTAGCTGTACCAGGAGAAGGAACCACAGGGGTTGGGATGTGTTGGCACCTTCCCCAGCACAGAGCAGCAGAGCAGCCACAGGACCCACTTTTGCCTCTCACTTCCCAGCTCTGTGGCCCTCGGCCTGAAGCTTCACCCCACTGACACTCATTGCAGTGAGGATGGTGCTAGAACCTCCCTCCTAGGGTCAGAAGGGCTCAGTGTGACTATGTGGCTGTTCCCCAGGCGTACCTGAGATGCCTGAATTTCTTCTTGCCTTCAATCACTGGATGGGTATTTGCTGAACACCCTGTTTCATGTGCCCTGTGCCTAGGTATTGGGTCACAGAGGTGAATCTGCCCCTTTGGGAGCCCCCTATTTAGCAGTCTGAGGCCTGTCTGACCAGCCTGTCTGGCTAACCCTCTCCCTCTGGGCGCCATGCAGGTCCCGGAGCCAGTGGGAGACTTCCAGCCAAGCTACTACCCACTGCCGCCGCCGCCGCCACCTCCACCACCACCGCCGCCGCCTCCACCACCACCGCCGCCACCACCGCCGCAGCCTCAATTTCTCCCACCAGGCTTCTTGTCTGCGCTCCACTTTCTGCCGCCTCTGCCACCGCCGCCACCACCGGCATCTTTCTCTCTCACCATTCTGTCTGATACAGACAAGGAAACCACTGGTAAGAGGGCCCCAGGCTTTCAGCTTCTGGGGAGCCAGGAGGACTTCCTGGAGGAAGGGGGCCTAATCACAAAGTAGAGGTGGAGAGCAGAATTTAAAATGCATTGGGTCTGGGGATGAGCTCTTCAGTTATATCCCTCTTTTTATTCCATATGCAAGCATCCAAGAGGGGCTCCCCAGTCTCAGGTGAGAAAACCAATGGAACCCTGAGAGGTTCTCACATATGTAAATGGAAGATGGCAGCGCTTGGATCTCCACAGAATTCTGTCTGGCTCCGGAGCTCATGCTAATTCCCAATCCCCCCCCCCCTTATCAGGGCCTGTGGGCAGAGATGTGAAGGATGGCATTCCTGTGGTGTGTTCAGGAGACCAGCTGTGCCAGGCTGCTCTGGCTCAGCTGGGGCTATTCTAGAGAGGGAAGCAGCAGATGCTGAGGCTGGGGCAGCAGCTGGAACTGGGTGGGGGTTGCTAGGGATAAGTCCTCGTGGAGAGAAACCGGCCAGGAGCCAGGGACCCTGTCCTTCATTGCTCTGCCACTGGCGCACTGGGTGACCTCAGGCCCTCCCACTCACTCGAGGCCTGTCTCCTCATCTGTAAAATGGGTCCTGTTAACAGGGTTATTGTGGTAGTCAATATTAGAGGTAAAAGTGCTTTAGGTTTTCTTACGAGGGCTCTTGCAGCTTTAAAGGTTCTAGGATTTTTTTTTTTCCCCTTTCAGTCCTTCCCTGAGGCTCCCTAGGAAAAGGAAGTGAGGCCTTCTGTACACACGTGCTGTGTTTGAGATGCCTAGATAGGCAGAGATGGTGTGTGGCTTGAAGCATGCTGGCCCCAGAGCCAGACAGTAGCTTTGTGACCCGCGGCAAGGTCATTCAGTCCTTGGAGCCTCCCCCCTCCCTCACCTTCTGCAGAAGTGGGCTTAACGGCCCCACCTCAGGAGGTGATTCTGAGGACCCATCTGAACCTGCACCCCAGGACGGCATTTGTGTTCATTCTCCCTGTTTCCTGTCATCCCCTGCTGACCTGACGTTGGGAGGGCAGATCTCATTCCCCAGAAGCGTGCAGAAGTTCAGAGCCTCGGGGTAGCTTGCTCCTGGCCACCCAGCTGGCGACAGGCAGAGCCAGAGTGTGAGCTGGAGTCTGTGTTGGGCTGGGGCTAGGCTGCCAGGGTCCGGACACCTGGCCCATGGAGGGCAAAGGCATTCTCCGCAGGGGCTGGGAACCCTGAGAATGCCTGACCAAAAGTTTGCATCTGAAAGTAGGTAATTCCCCTGTTTGTAAATCCAGCCCCTCTTTGTCCTTCACAGATGGCCAGGATGCAGGGGTACCAGAGGAGCCCGGGGTGCCTGAGGCGGAGGCGGGGGCCCCTGAGGCGGAGGACCCTGAAGCGGAGGCGGGGGCCCCTGAGGTGGAGGCAGAGGCGCCTGAGGCAGAGGCGGAGGTGCTGCCGGGTGAGCCCAGCCAGCTGCCTTCCAAGGAGCAGTCCGACTAGGCCCTGGCATGCTTGGGCCAGCGGGGTGGGGGTTGCGGGTGTTGCAGCAATGATGTTCTTAACGGGTTTGGGGATGTGTAGGGAGGAAGGGTAGTAGTAGACATAAAATGGCAGTTTAATTTCCATTTCAAGACAGGAGGGAGGAAGGTGATTTCTAAGGTTCTCTCTATCCAGAGACGTGGGATTGACCAGGAACATGGAGGATGGTTAGCAGGGGAGGGCCAGGGCTTTGAGGATTGGGGGGCTGGTGGAAGCTCACATTTAGGAATGAATTTAACTGAGTCTGGGTTGTGCTGCTGTTAGACTCACTCCCAGAAGTGGTCTTTGATTTCCTCGGGCCCGCTCCAGGACAGGAGGCACCATCTATTTCAGCCTTCTGCTTCCGCCTCTGCTTGGTCCCAGCTGGGGGCAGCACAAACACTGAGCCCCAAGCACATCCAGGTGGTTTGTGTGGGCAGCTGGGACCAGGTGCTGACAGCAGGTTCTACAGCGTCCTTCCCTGCTGCTCTATCTCTTGTGAGGGCTGCCTGGCCACTGCCTCTCGCCCCTTCTCCAAGGGGCTGCACCAAGCATTCTGACTGCTGGGGCTGCCTCCTCTCCTCTCCATAAAGTTTAAGCCACTATAGGCATCTTTTCTGGTTAAAAAAAATCTATTAAAGTTTGACTATTTGATATTTTTATAGTGATTGCCAACTTTAAAAAGTAGGCTGTTTGTAAGCACTGATGCAGTTCTCAGAAGAGAATGGTGCTTCTAAATCATCTATGTATCCATTTCTTCTCTGGGGACAGTTGACTGTTGAAATAAAATAAGCAGTGGAAATCATCGTGCAAGTTTCATTTTCTTTAAGTCTTGTGGAAGGTGGTTTTGGGGAGAGCGTCTGGGCCTGGCAAGTCCCTTCCTGGCTTACCTCCCCTTTCCCTGTTGCCAAGGGAGAGGGTTGGGCCAGGCTACTAGATTTCTGTCTGTCGTTGATATTCCCACCATTTTTCTTAAGCAGTGGAGACCTTTTGAGGACATTGCAGACACACAAGATGTAAAGATTTCTTTTAGTTTCCCTCACTCAGCTGTGGGGGTGGTCAGAAGTTGGGATCTCAACTCTATCTTAAAGGTGAAAGTAGGCATTCCTGGGGGGTGGGTGCAGAAAGAGTAAGGGACCTGGAGTGAAGGATTCTGGGTGAGACACTGTGTCCTGTCCTCTGTCCAGGGGCAGACTGGCACTCAAACAGGCCAGTCTGCATGCCACCTGGCTTGTAGGCAGGGGTGTCCCAGAATCCCCAGGACAAGCGGCAAGATGATCGCTGAGAAATGCTCTCTGTTCTCCCAACATGAGTGTCCTGGCTGGGCCTCGGCCTGCTCTGTTGGCACTGGAGCAGGATCTAGTCCTAGAAGGTTTCTGTCCCTGCTTTTTGGGCAGTCCTAGCAGGGCCGACCCAGGCACTGAGGCCTGCAGGGCAGCATTGTCTTGTCTCTGCCTGATGCTGTGATGTTGGACTAGCCTGGCTTTGAGGCTGAAGCCCCCCAATGCTTCCTGCATAATAGCACTGGTCCTGTCTTGGGGTCCACAGCCCTGAGGAGCCCTGGGTTCCAGATGGCCTCACCCTGCCCCGTCAGTATGGCCAAGTAGGGCTGGATCAGTGCCCCTCCGTACTCCTTCATTACACTGCTTTATCTTAGACTCCCTGTTTTGAAGATTTTCACCCAAGCTGCATTAATCAAAGTATTTCTGATCTGCAATACACAGGTCTGAGAGTCTGGCCACATGGACTCCAAAGCATTCCAGACCGGGGCAAGGAAATAGGATGTTTATTCAGTCTGTGGGGTTGAGAAGGGGCGCTCTGGAGGCTGAGAAGGACAGTGTCCTGTTGCTGAAATCCGTGTCCACAGAACTCCAGGGAGGGGAGGAATGCTCGGTTCTCCTATAGACCTGTGATCTGACGAATCTCCGGAGCCTGGTTAGCTTCTTCCCTGGGACCTTGAGGGTGCCAGCTGCAGTGACAAGACAGCCACGGGGCAGGGTTGGAGACCTGCTTCCTCTCTTCCCCCCTGGTGTGAACCCCAAGCTCCGACAGCCCGGGCTCATCCTTTCCTCGTTCTCACCATGCTAAGGTCAGGGGACCCCTGCTCCCTGTAGCCTTTCTGGTCAATCCATTATGCTCCCTGAATGTCCTGTTCCATCCTGCAGTCCTTCAGCAGCAACAGCATGAGGCTGAAACACCACATCTGCTCGCGTTGCTACCTTGCTTGCACACCTTCTATGGCTCCCTACTGCCCCGAGGCCAACATCTTCAAGCCAGTGGGCCTGCCCCCCTCCAGCCTCCTCTCCTCACTGGCTGGCCCAGCACAGGTCTTGCAGGGGTAGAGTCGGCCAGGTCCAGGCAGAAAATGAAGGGAAGGGACAGACTGGCAGCCAGCAGCACTGCCCAGCCCTAATGACCGAGGCTTGGCCATAAACTGAGAGAATGTTCTGGAAGGCAGCAGCCAGCGGGCCTGGCCTGACGCTGGATGCACTGTCAGGGCGCCGCCGGGAGAGGGCACGCGGCAGCGGCTATGGGCGGGGCCTGTTGCCTAGCGACCGGCGGCCGAGAAGCGCGCAGGTCCGCAGCCCGCTGGGCGGGAGGACCGGGTTTGCGCAGCGCCGGGCTTGCAGCGCCCCCCAGAGACCTGCGATCACCCCGGGAAATCGAAACGATGAGCGAGGCTAGATGGCACACCGCTTAGCCACCCTCTTTGTGCTTCCCTGCCTGGGAGATAGAGGCCCTTCTGTCTTTGTCTGCAGACACCGGCCCCAACCCCGACACCCCCGCCCACCCCCACCGTGTCCCTCGGCTCGGTCCTCTCTTTTCCCTCCTCTGCACTTTTGCATGTGCTGAGTCGGTTACCTAGACTCCTTCCTGGGTCACCTACTCTTCTCCTACTTACCTTTTCAGACCTAGCTCCGCTGCCCCCCTCCTCCAGGCCCCTTAGCCTAGGTTAGGAGGCCCTGTTAGGGCCTGTCCGGGCCCTCTATCACCGGCCCTCTTCTTGCACGGATCCCACTGCGTAGATGTCCCTCCCACAAGTCTTGGAGCTTCCTGGAGGTAGAGACAAGGTGCCATTTGTCCCAATGTGGGCTCAGCATTGGTTAGGCAAGTAGTCCTGGAGTGCCTGCTAGAGAGTGAATGGCTGCATCTCGGGGCCACCGTGTGCGGTTGGGTGGAAAGTTGAGTTGGCCTGCCTCTGGCCACAAGGCAACATCTTTCGCCTTGTTTCCAGGCTGGGATCCCCCACAGGGGGCAGAGGAACAGGGCGTCAGCCTTCACTGAAACTGTACTTGTGGCCAAGCACTGCACCCTTTCCGTCGTTAAATCCTTGCAACAAACCCGGGAAGAGGTGTAGTATTTTCCCGATTTTATGAAGAAAAGTGAGGCAAAGAGAGGGATAGTGATTTGCCCAAAGTCACAGGTTTTAAGAGACCAAAGAGGTGCGGAGGGCCACATACATCCCTGGGCACCAGTTACAGAGTTTTTAATATCCATTTTTTCCTGAGTTACTACCTTCAGGTGTTTTTTTTTTTTTTTTTTAACTATGTGAATGCACCCTAGTTTCTGAGCGTGTTTGCCTCTTGAAACCACTGCCCACTCTACTGACCACAGCACACAGAACCCTCCGAGAAAATGCTAATGTAGGCATCATGGTGATCAGTGTGGTCTCCAAAACCCTCCTGGAGAGAAGCTCTCCCACCATGCTGCCCCTGGTTTTCCTGGAGAATGGGGTTGCTCTGCACCCTTTTGCAGACAAAACACACAGGGCAGGGGACGAGACCCTCCTGCTGCAGCTCTGGAGATCCTCACAGCTCCTTCTACTTCTGGGTGCTGTAGTCTTGGTGGACCTGGGCCCAGGTTCTCTTACTGAGGAGCTGCTCAGAGACCCTAGATGAGTTGTGGCCTCTTCTCATTGGCCAAGGCCCAGGGTCTTCAGGTCCTGCTCTTCCTCCTTGCCTTCTCCTAGCCATGTGCTCTTGGGCACATCACATCTCCTCCCTTTGCCCCCCTTTCCTCCCTGTAGCATTGGGTGTGCTGAGAATGCAGAGAGCTCTTGTGTGAAATGCCACCTCTGATTACCACCCCTCGGTGTACAGTGTATGTGGTACCTGTGTTGTTGGATGATTGACAGCAGCTGCAAAGCCCCATGGCTGTGACTCTTTACTTCCTGGTGCTCCCACTGCACCAGGCATTATACTGAGCACTTTCCACAAATTCTGTGAATTCTCACAGCGACTCCCCCAGACAGGCACCATGATACACCCATCTTATACCCAGCGAGACTGACACTTACAAATGCTAGGTTCTTGTGCTTGGCCATACTGTCTATAAATGGCAGAGTTAGGGTTAAACCTGAGTTCCACCTAAGTCTGGAGCCACCTGAGTCTGGAGTTCCTAACCACATGGTGCTCTCCCGCTCCCCAGCAAGGGACAGCTGTGAGTCTCAGGGGAGTTGTGGTGCCTCCGGGGACTTACTGCCCACTGCAGTGTACCCAGCCCAGCTGGTCTTCAAGACAGACAGGCTGCACACAAACGGCAATCCAGCTCAGGTGCTCTCACACAAGGAATGAAATCATTAAAAATTTTTTTTCCAGAACTTTTAATTCATTTTGAAAATGAACAGGGAAGCATGAAGTCAGTTTTTAAAGAAATGAGTATTAATAGCATATTAAAATTTTAATCGAAATCCTTTCACAAGGCTGCTGGGAAATGTATCAATAATAATGCTTGCAATTCACGTGTAACCTAGGAAATAGTTTTGATTTTTTTACTGGGATAATTTCATGCTCATTTCTTCATCTCTCTCCAGGAGATGTTTATTTGTTTTTCTTTAAAAATAATTAATTGTGAATATAAGGAATGCATGGAAATCATACACAATTTATAAGTATAAGCCAGAAACAGATTTTTTCCCCACCTCTGTTGTCCCTTCTCATTTATCTCCTCGGCGATGTCCTCCTTTTTTGTTTGTCTCCTCCCAGAGATAATTTGTACAAGCTTTATTTTGTTTAATCTTTAATTTTGAGATAATTATAGATTCACATGCAGTTGTCAGAAATAAGAGAAATCATGGACACTTGACCCAGTTTCCCCCAAAACTATAGCACTAGATCACAACCAAAATATTGACATTGATACAGTCGAACCAATTTATTCAGATTCATTTTTACATGTTACACTTGAGTTAATTTTTGTATAAAGTGTTAAGTTAGGTTGAAGTCTCTCTTTTTTTGCCACTGATGTCTAAGTGCCTCTAGCACCATATTGTTTTTACACCTTTGTCAAACATTAATTGGGCCTACTTGTGTGGGTCTATTTCTCAGGTTTTTAATCTGTTCCATAGATCTGCTTTATTTATTTATTTTTTTAAAGATTTTATTTATTTATTCATGAGAGAGAGAGGCAGAGACACAGGCAGAAGCAGGCTCCATGCAGGGAGCCCGATGTGGGTTTCGATCCCGACACTCCAGGATCATGTCCTGGGCCGAAGGCAGGCGCTAAACCGCTAAGCCACCTAGGGATCCCCCGTTGACCTGCTTTAAAACACACACACACACACACACACACACACACACACACACAAATGGTGGCATCTGATCCACGCTGTTCTGCTCATTTCTCTTTTCATTAACGCCAGATCAAGGCTTCTGAGTCTTTTTTGAGCCATGGATCCCTTTGTCAGTCTGGGAAAGCCTCTGACCTCTTCACAGAGCAGTGCTTTAAATGGATAAAATAAAACATACAAGGTTACAGAGGAAACCAATTATGTTTAATATACTTGTCAAAATAGAGAAATACATTTGTGGTTTAGTAATACATGTATTTCTTTACTAATGCATTAAATAACAAGATCAGGCGGTGGGTGTAATCATTATTAGTAGTTTTTCAAAGTCGTGATGTCATGGATATGTTTGACTTACCTGCAGCAACTGTAAAGCCATAGGAGAAAATCTGTGATTTCTCTGGTGACCAGGTCACTGCTAATTCTTCCAGGGTCTGTGGCCAACACTCATAATGGAAAGAAACACTAAATTCCAGTTAGAGGTTAGCAAAAATCAAGATGCAATTCTTCCCCCGCCAAGTTCACAGAGCCCTTAATTCTCTTCCCGACCCCAGTAGTGAACGTCTGCGTTCAAGTTTGGAGAGCCTCCCAGCTGCCTCGTTCTTGTTAGCAGCTGTGTAGTATTTCATCGAAGGGATGCCTCTTCACTTACTTAACCAGTGTCCTGCTACAAGACTCTGAGGTTGTTTCCAATCTTTTCCTGTGACTGTTAACTTGATTTTATAAGTATTTTTTCCTGCTGGGGTTTTCTTCCCAAGCGGGGCTGTGCAGCTGACTCCTTGGCATGCAGAGCCCCTCGGCTGGTGACACATACACAGCAGATCTGCAGAGGGCATCCTGGCCAGCTGGCTCCAGCCTTCACCCCCTTCCTTCTGAGGGCTGTTGGCTCTCCACACCAGGGCATCCTTCACTCCTGTCCCCAAGCCCCAGGCTCGGGATCCCACTCTAGCCCTGGTGAGCCAGTGGGTAGGCGGCCTGGGGAGGGTTCCCCGAGCTGTGGAGCATCCTGTGAGCAGATGTACAGCTCCTCTGAGCCTTTGTGCTACATTTTATTAACAGCAGATAGTAAGATGCTAACATTCTATCATGTCAGCTCTTGCGTTTGAGCTAGCACAGGCATTGGCCTGTCAGTAATTAGCTGCTGGGTGGTGTCTTTTCTTCATCTTTTTTCTTTTTATAATTGGAATCAGAACATCTTTTTTTCTTTCTTTCTTTCTTCTTCTGGGTAGTAGACACAGTCCATGGAACACTGTGTGGACTTGGCTGTTTTTCCACATTCATGGGCAATTAATTCCCAGCTCTAAGCCAGTTCCCCGGCAAACACTGAGTTGCCTTCTGACATCGTCAGGCATTTGCCAAAACAATTGCTCCCCCTCCCCCCACTTGGGAAAACAAGCCATAACACCTCAGTTTGAAATGTGTGGAACATACCTGGTTTTGAAACCCTGGCTATTTCACGGTCAGTCTGTAATTAAGACAGTGCTTCTGAGCATCTGGCTTTTAGATTTTTTTTTTTCCAATTTGGAGTAAATTTTTTACTACCGCAGTATATTAACATCAGTCATGGGGTGATGTCAACCACCATCTCCAGCATTTGCAACAGCCTGTGTTCTGATGCCAGAGTCAGTAAGCATTTATCAGGCATCTCCAGTGGGCCTGGCCTTGTGCTGCTCCTAAGATGAAGTGAGTGTTTCCCTCCCAGGTCCTGACCTGGGCATCCTAACACCCCACCTAAACCCTTCTCTGGCTCCCCACTGCTCCAGGACCAAGGCCCAGCTCCCCAGGCCAACCCGCAAGGCCTTTGGAACCCACAACCCAATTGACTCTTCAGAATCTTCTATGCCTTTAGTCCTTGTTGCACTAGAATTTCCCTAAATGCCTCTAGGGCTTGCTGGTGCAGTGTCCTCTGGCTAGGCCAGTCCCCTCCTTGGACCTCCACCACCTCTGAGGGGGCTGCTCAGAGTCTCATGAGGAGTCCAGTCTTGCTTGCCTTTGATGCCACGTATGGCCTGCATGTCATCCTCCAAGACTTCACGTCATTTACTTGCCTCTTTTTTGGGTTCATTACAGGTAAGGCTGACATCTAACTTACCCATTTAAGTCACCAGTCATGACCTTGTGGCCAAATCCAGTGGTCAGTTTGCTGTCTTCTATTCCCTTGACCTCCTCACACATTTTCATGCCTTTCTTTGGACTTCCAGGACACTCCTTTCTCCTCTGTTCTTGTCTCATGGCTGCTGCTCCTCCATCTGTGGCCACGTTCCCCTCTCTTCTCTGCCTGCCTTCTGGTAGTCAGCACTCTCAGTCACGGGTTAAGGGCTGCCTGAAAGTGATGTACATGCCTGGGCACCTCCAGCTGTCTGAGACTTTGGGCCAAGTACGTTCTGGGAGTCCAAGGGATGTTCTTCGAAGAAGAGCCTCAGGTGCATTTGGATGCAAAAACACGCTGAACTCAGGAAGGGCTCGAACATGGAAAAAGGGAACCTGGGCAGAGCTGGACATGATCTGCTATGTTGCAAAGATGGGAAATGAAAGTTCTGTAAGAGAGTTATGGGGGCATGAGAGTGAGCAGGCTACCGTGATGGTTGCACCACCGTGCATGCTCAAAAAAACAGTGAATTGTACACTTGAAACAGATGAATGGTATGGCATATGAATTCGATGCAAGCAAGCTGTTATTTAAATTAAAAAGTGAGAGGGGATGCTCCTGGTGGGAGACAGCACCATCCACTGGTCACTAATGAAGGCACACTCCCCATCCTATGTGACAGATCTGCTGCCTCACAGGGTGCTAGCTTCCCGCTGGTGCTGTAACGGAAACTTCAGAAGGCCGCCCCGCCATCCCTGCAGGCTAGCTGCTGGGTGCAAGCCCACTGCCACAAACTTATCTCTCTGTTAATTGCATTCCTGGGTTGGAGGCCATACAGTATGGCATGCCCTGGTGGTGGATAAAGCATTCTGCACGGCCACAGATGGTGGTCCTGGCGGAAGTATCCAGTAGAGAAGGCAAATCTATACCCACATTCCATGAGGATTAATCGATGCACTCCTCATGTGATCAACCTGCCATCATCACGATTCCCTCGGGAATGGTGCCCAAAGTGGGCAGCATGGGCCTGTCTTATTGACAGACTGGGCACTCAACAGTGACAGTAGCCAAATCAGCTTTTGTAGGGCAAAGTCCATGCTGTTAAGCCTGTGAGAAGCCTCTGCAATAACAGAGCCTTGGCTGTTATGGACTGAAGATTGTATCTCCCAATAATTCATATGTTGAAGCCCCACTTCCTAGTGTGGCTGTATTTGGAGATGGGGCCTCTACTGAGGTAGTTATGGTTAAATGCAGTTCTAAGGGAGGGATCCTGATCCCATAGGATTAGTGTCTTTATAAGCAGAGACACCAGAGAGCTCCCCCTCTCTTCCTTTCCATGCACACCAAGAGGAGAGGTCATGTTAGCATACAGCAAGATGGGCCTCTTGGGAGCCTCTTGGGTGGAAACCCTGAGCATGGATGCTTCTGCTGGTGGTGTGCCTGTGTCCCATTGACACCTGCATTTGGGGACCCTCCGTAAGGTCTCTGCTGAGAACAGAGTCCGAAATGCACATAGACACCCAAGAATTAGTTGCAGCTCTGTCTCCAGCCTGCAGAGAGCTGTCACCATGTTCGCCTTCTATGGGTTGCGGCTTCACCTGGGAGGCATGCAGATTTTGTCTCCCTCTGTGTGGCTTGCTCTTGTTGGGTGAACTCTGCTGAGCCCTCATGCGGGGGGGAGGTAAGGGACCCCAGGGAAGGGGGCAGCTTTGTGGTGCCTCCAAGCTTAGGGAAGAGACCTCAGAATGGAACCCACCCTGCAGGCACCTCGATCATGCGCTCCCCAGCCTCCAGAACTATGAGTAGTGAAACCGTGTTGTTTAAGGCCCCTACTCTGTTATAGCAGCCCGCGCAGACTAATACACCTGCTGCCATGGTCACTTTGTTCATGAGCCCCTTGAACAAGGACAGGACTAGCTGGGGAGAGAGCGGAGCTGACCTCCAGAGTCATCTTGTCCCTGTAGTTCACGGAAGCCTCTTTTTGCAGTGGCTACCCTCTGGTGTATGCTTACATGAGATGAGGGCTTTGTACCTTGCCTATTTTGAGAGGAAAAACTCCTTGTCCCCCAGCTTTCCGATCTTGATCTTTACAAGTCTCTGAGCAGACGGCTGACCCAGGAACCTCTACCCATGGATCAGTGTAAATGCAAACAAGCCTCAGGCTATCTCTTCTGCTGAAGGGGGCAGTGGGGCACCACTTGAGGTTCTGCCCATGGGATGGGGCACCTGGGTGGCTCAGTGGTTCAGTGTCTGTCTTTAGCTCAGGGTGTGATCCTGGGGTCCTGGGATCGAGTCCCACATCAGGCTCCCTCTGGGAAGCCTGCTTCTCCCTCTGCCTGTGTCTCTGCCTCTCTCTCTGTGTATCTCTCATGAATAAATAAAAATAAAATCTTAAAAAAAAAAGAAGTTCTGCCCATGGGAGACTCTCCCTTCATGAGATTTGGGGGCAGCCCCAAGTGGGGCTGTGATTCACCTCCATCCAGTCTGATGCACACTCATTTGTCAACATGGGGCTCCCAGTGGTTTCCCTTCTGCTGACTGGTCAAAGGGAATGCCCCCATAGGGATGTCAGAACACCAGTAGTAGGTTCCATGGCATCAAAGCCACGCGTTCATTTCATTTACTTGTGCTTCCTGGACCTCCTCCCACCCAGTTCTGTGCCCGCCTCCACCATCAAATGCAGGAGTGTTGCTGCTCACACCCAGCTTCACCATTTGCAGGAGTGTATCCAATCCAGTGTGTTCGTTTTCTATTGCTGCATGACAAATTACTAGGGACTTACTGGCTTAAACAACACCCACTTATTATCTCACAGTTTCTGTAGGTCAGAGACTGGGTAGTTAACACGACTGGGTTCTCCGCTGGGTGTCTCACCAGGCAGGAATCAGGGTGACGTTGATTGCCAACGTCAATCAACGGCAGTGCCATCTGAGGCTTAGGGTCCTCATCCAGACCCATCCAGGTTGTTGCAGAATTTGACTCCTGACAGTTACAGCGCTGGGGACTCCGTGTCCCTGCTGACTGTTGATTGGGACTCACTCTCAGTTCCTAGAGGCCACCCTCTGGATGTCAGCACATAGATCTCTCCCAGAATGCTAGTTTCTTCTTCAAAGCCACCAGGAGATTCTCTCTCCAGCCAGCTGAGACAGGGTCTTGTATAACATGATCACAGGAGTGATTGTTGTGTCCTGCTGAGCCTCAGCAAAGGGGGATCATACAGGACGTGTAAACCAGGGGGCAGGACCCTTGGGGTCATTTTAGAATTCAGCCTGCACAGGGCACCTGGGTGGGTTGATTGGTTAAGTGTCTGACTCTTGATTTGGGTTCAAGTCATGATCTCAGGGTCTTGGGCTCAAACCCCATGTCAAGCTCTGGCTCCACGCTCGGAGGAGAGTCGGCTTGAGATTCTCTCTCTCAAAAATAAAATTTAAATGGAATTCTGCGTGCACACCTATCATCCTATTGGGTCCCAGCAGGAAACAGCACGCTCGGATTGAGGTAACTTAAGGAGGGGTGTCAATAAGGGAACTAATAGAAAAAATTTGGTAGGCAGTAGGAAATTACAGGTTAGTGCAGTAACTGGAGAGCTTCATTTGCTGAAGAAGGGCTGAAGAAGTATGAAGACAGAGCAGCTGGTGAGACCTGGAAGGAGACAGCCATGTAGAGAAGTGTGCTGTGATGGAGCAGCGACCTCTCTCAGGGACACCCTGGAGGAAGGGGCCTGGGACAATAACTGCTATGACCCCTGCCTGCTCCCCACCCAGGCTCCTGCCAGGGGTCCTCGATGCTGAGCTCAGCCAGAAGCCAGAGGGCAAAGGAGCCCCTTAACACAGTCCCCACAGGTCAGCATGGGGCAGGGAGAGGACAGCGGGTGGGGAACGTAGGCCCAGGAGGACATCCAGCCAGCAGCTCAGGTCACACTGCTCTCAGGTGTCCAGTGGCTGTGGGCTCCAGGCTCTCCCAGAGCCAGCAGCCAGGCTGGGCTGTTTTTCTAATGCAGAAGAGCTGTCAGTAGAGGAGAACAGGCCAGGCCCCAGAGCCTCAGTGGTCTGTGCTGATTCTGTGGGGCTCCAGGGATCCCACCCCACCCCACCCCAACCTGCCCTGGCCATCCACCCTCCACTGGATCTGCTGGGCCACAGGGCCTGGGTGCCAGGGCAGCTGGCACCATAATCTGCACACGATGCAGAGCCTTCTTTTACTTCAGGTCCATCCCAAACTGGCAGGCATGCCAGTTCCCAAGGAAATGGCCCCCAGGTATGATGTAGACAACTTCCAAAATTCAGAGAGACCCCTTCAGTACTGAGCCTCTTACATAGTAGTAGTTGGTACGAGGTGTAGCCATGTCTTTCATTTTAGCGGTGATATTCCAGAATCTGGCTCCTCCTGCCCTCTGGTCTCCTCCTGGGAGCCAGAGATTGAGGGAACCCAGAAGATGCTGTCTATGGGGTCAGCCCCTCTGGACACAAAGTGTGGAGAAGGGAATGTGTGTGTGAGGTGCACGGGGAGAGTAACCAGCTCACATCTCAAACCTGAGTGCAAAATAGAGCTCTCATTTAACAACCAGTGCTGGTCCCCGCACCCCCACATTGCCCCCTGCATTCCCACATTGCCCCTGGCCACCCCATATTGTATCCTGCACCCCCACATTACCCCTGCACCCCACATTGCCCCCTACATCCTCACATCACCCTTGTACCCCCACATCACCCGAACCCCCACATCGCTCCCTGCACAGTAATGACAGTAGCCTCCTAACAGGTTGGTTAGCCTCCCTCTCCTCCCCACTCCTCTGTTCTTCACAGAGTGATCCTTGAAGAATAGGAATTAAGTCAAGTCACTCCCCAACCCTAAACCCTGAAGTGGCTCTCATTGCTCCCCAAATAAAATCCCAATCCCCGGGCCTGGTCTCCGAGGTTCTGGATCAAATGGCTCCTACGCAGGCCGGTCCAGGAGACAAATTCAGCATAGGTCCATGCATGACCACTCTGATTTGATGTTTATTTCTTTTTGATAATGTGACAAGTGCCCATGAATCCATTGCTCCAGACAAGCGTCCTCCACCCAGCCATCTGGTCTCCAATCCAGCTCTCAACCACCACCAACACCCCCAAAGCTGCGGTCACCAGCATCCTGAATCCCAGTGCCTCATTTGCCTGCTTTCCTTTTTTTATTTCATCACATCCATATGTATTCCTCAATGGTTAGTTTTTTTTTAAATTTGTATTTATTTATGATAGTCATACACACAGAGAGAGAGAGGCAGAGACACAGGCAGAGGGAGGAGCGGGCTCCATGCACCGGGAGCCCGACGTGGGATTCGATCCCGGGTCTCCAGGATCGCACCCTGGGCCAAAGGCAGGCACTAAACTGCTGCACCACCCAGGGATCCCTAGTTTTTAAAAGTTATTTTAGGCTATTGTCTTTGGAGCAAACTTTTTTCACTGGATGTTATATGCTCACAATCATCCATGTTTCTGTGGGCTGCTGTAGCCCATTTGTTTCACCCAGGGTGATGCTCCCGATGGCATCCCATGCTTCTCACACTCTCCCTCCTGCTGGCACTCGGGTGTGTGGGTCTGGCTGTGGGCCAGCGTTGCCCAGGTCCCTACTTGTCCACCCCTCCCTTTACCATCTACCACTCTTCCCCTCACCTACCACATGCCAGCAGGCTGGCTTCTTTGTACACACACCAAGCTCATCCCCGCCCCAGGGCCTTTGCACCTGCTATTTCCTCTTCCTGGAAGGCTTTTGCCAATCTGGCTCCTCTTTCTATTTCTGGTTTCAATGCAATGTTATCTTTCAGATGTCTGTCCTGGCCCACCTAGGTATACAACCCTCCCTTCCCAGGAACTGTCCCCACGGGCCCATCGTCTTGGGCGGCTCAGGGAAGGATGGCTGGAGCACGGAGGCACAAGGTTAAGAGATGGGCCAGAGAAGCCGTTCAAGGGCAGATGCAGGAAGGCCTGGAATGCCGTGGCAACAAGGCCTGCACATCTTTGCTCTCACAGTGTGTTAGGATCAGCACCCCCAAAAGAAGCCTAGTGCAGCCAGATCCTCCTTCAGGTGGACCTGAAGGATGTGCAGCTGCCACACATGCTTGAATAGAAGGCAAGAGGGTCTTCCCCCCAATTTATCCCTCAGAAGAGAGGGAGGTGTCTCATATTTGAGTCTTCACATGGTTTCACGCACTAGTTCAATTACTTTATTTTGAAAAACAAAGTTTCGGTTGGGAAATGCATAGTGGACTAAATGAGCTCCGGTGTTCTGGAAGATTCTGAAGGTTACCTGAAAATTGGTAAAAAAGAGAGATGGAGGACCTTATCACTGGCAGAGCCTGGTGTGACCTGGCAATCTTCAGAAGGGGAAATGGAGGCCTGGGGAGCTGAGTAACTTCCCCAGGTGCAGGCCCAGGCCTGGAATATGCATGCCATCCCTGCTTCCTAGACCTTCAGGCTTTTCCAGGACAGTATGAAGGGAGAACAGCAGGCCGGCCACGAGGCACATGAAACCTCTCTGCTCTCTTGGCCTTAAAGGTAGCAGCAAAGCTGTGTGCTTGGGGTGAGGAGATCGGAGTTCTGATCCCCAGCTTCCCCACTGTCCAGCTGCCTGGCTGCGGGCGCATCGCCTCTTCTCAGGGCCTTGGCTTCCTCTTCTGCTGGGCGGACATCACAGGAGTGCCCTGTGCCAGGAGGTTGTGAGGGTCCAGCTGCTGCAGATTGGGGATGCCCTCAGTACTCAGAGCAAGGAGCTGTGCACATGAGGGTGCCCTGGGCTAGGGGGTCACGGCCCCTGGCTCCGGCAGCCCCATGGGGCAGGGTGGGGGGCGCCCTGAGGGTGCCTGCAGCGCACTGGAGAGCAAGGGCAGGAGCGGGGCTGGAGGCCCAGTGGGTCTGAAAGCTCTCACCGTGGCTGCATGTGTTTGCCACCACAGGCCTTGAATGTCTTGTAAAACTCACAATTTGTTCAAAAGAATAAACAGCATGAAAGGGGGGGCTGCAGAGCCTTCATCCCTGGCTGGTGGTGGGGTGGGGAGCAGCTCAGAGGCTGGTTTCCATTTAAACCAGATTTGGAGGCATCTGTTCTTGCAGAGCCCTGGGTCTGGGAAGCCCTGCCTGGTACAGACTGTGCACTCGGCTCTGGCCCTGGATGAAGGACACAGGCCTCACTTTGTCCATCTGTGGAGCAGGGATAACAATAGGATTATTATATATGCTATAGGATTAATGTACGCAAAGTACTTAGAAAGTATCCAGGAAGGATGAGCTGTCATTCCTGTAGGAGACACCCACGGACATGTTCTGTGATGCCCAGAGGGATCAGAGCCAGGCAGAGGAAGCCTGGGACCTGTGCGACCTGTGATGGGCCCTGGTCAGCTTGAAGAGACAGGAGGAGGGGACACTACTTTTCTAAACATAAATTGAGGACAGTGTGGACAGAGATGGACCCTGGCAGATAAACAGCACATGTGAAGGCTCTGAGGTTGGAAAGAGGTCTTCATATTCGAGAAACTAAAAGAAATTTTCTGGGGCCGAAAGATCCAGGGACCAGATTACACGAATCATGGGCTGTCCTTAGAGGATGTCCAAACCAGCCTGGGGCATCACAGAAGCCTTCCTAAAGGAAGCGACACTCAGGCTTACTGTCAAAGAAAGAGAAGGCGTTAGTTTGTGAAGGAGGGAGGAAAGGGAGTTCTAGGTGGAAGAATAGCAGGTGCAAAGGCCCAGAGACCCAAAGGAGCAGAGCATGGTGAGAGGCGAGTCTGGCCAGCTTGTTGGGTGAATGGGCTGAGAGTGGGAGAAAAAGTGTCTGTTGGGTTCAGCAACAAGGGGTGAAGGGGCAAATGTGAGGCAAGGAGGTTTAGGAGTGAGTACTCAGGCTCTGAAGGGAGGACGGAGATAGGAAGTGGCTGGTGAGGGCAGGGGGGCTGTGCGTGTATGAAGATGAGCTGAGAGCATCTCTCAGTGCCCATGAGACAGGAGCCGAAGAAAGGCTGTAGCTGGAGAGCGCAGGGGACAGGGCGTGGAGGAGGGGGAGGTTGTGGGTCTGTGGCCAGTCGTCACCATCATATGGTGGGTCTGGGGGAGCAGGAGCGGAGGCCTGGGGAGGGAGTCTGGGAGATAGGAGAGAAGGGGGATGGGAGAAGGCTTGCTGTGAGATCCAGGACAGCCTGTCACCGGCGCCTGCACAGGGCTGGCCCCTGGGGGTGTCTGGTGTGTGAGCACTGCATGAGTTGAGGGGTGT
This sequence comes from Canis lupus baileyi, assembly GCF_048164855.1. Lineage (NCBI taxonomy): Eukaryota > Metazoa > Chordata > Mammalia > Carnivora > Canidae > Canis > Canis lupus. The sequence goes on from NC_132840.1 coordinate 33,505,485, forward strand.
GGAGCCGGGAGAGGGGGCCCAGGCCCTAAGGCTGGGCGGTCCTGAGGATGGGATGGGAACTCCAATTCGCCCTCGGGCTTGGCAACCCTCCAGTGGTGCTGGGGGTCTGGGGCAGGAAGAGCAGCTGGGAGTTGGGGGGAGGGAAGGAGGAGGACAGTGGAGGCAGTGAGGGGAGAGGTGACCAGAGGACTCTGGGACCTGGGCTGGGGTAGGGGGCCAGGGGGGTGGCTCTGGCTTCTCTGGTTTCCCTGACTCTGGAAGCCCTCTCTCTAGGACCAGCGGTGCAGGATGGTGTCCCCCCAGCACCCCTGTGCCTGCTCCTGAGCACATGTCACAACTGCCCAGCGTCTCTAGGTGGCCCCATGTTTTCCGAGGCCTGAGTTGGGGGGAGATTAGTAAACCTCCAAACTCCCTCCTCATTAAATGGCTTGGTTGTGTTCAAGAGCTTGCCCAAAGTCTCATAGTGAGTGCAGGGGGGCACCCAGGTCCCTGGCGCTCCTCCCCCAGAGACAGCCCCCTGCAGCCTGTGGACCCTCCCCACCAGTCTGATTAGGAACCAGCCTGTGTGGCCTCTGAAGGAACAGCCAGGAGGGGGCACCACGACCCAAGCCCAGCAGCTGCTCCTGGCCTTGCTCCCGGCTGCTTATTTAGTCCGGATTCTGTCGGTTTTTTTCAGTTTACCGAGGTTTGGGGTTCTCCTGTCCTTGAGAGGACGCTGTAGGACCCACTTGGTTCCCTCCCAGTCTGCCAGGAGCTTCGTGCCAGCCCTGCTGGGGCTCTCTGGGCCCGTTTCCCCCTGGTCTACGGTGGGGCCTTACTCGCTTGGGTGGGTGAAGGAAGGAGAGAGCCCCCAACTGCCTGGATTCCCCCTCCCAAGTGGCTGTGACCCTTTGCTTGGCCCGCCCACCTGTGGGGGCCTCTGGGTCAGGTCTCCCGAGGGCTCTGGGGCTGGATACAGCCAAGCTCAGCAGCCACCTTTAGGCTCCTTTCTTCTTTCATTCGCTGACACTCCCTGCCCCCCTCTTGGTGCGGGGACCCCCACCTCCCCTCCAGCGCCCTCGCCATCAAGAAACCACTACCTATCCAGCTGTACCCGCCCAGCAGAGGTGGGGAGCCACCTTCCTACTGCAGACTGGGCCCCTGAGATGTGACCAGGTGCCATGACTTGGGAAGTTCAGGGAACAGTGTTCCAGACAAGAGGGAACAGCATGAACAAATGCCTGGGAGCAAGAGGCAGAACTGAAAGATTGAGAAGGGAATGGAGGACGGGAAGAGGCCCAAGGCTCTGATATGGGGTACCTGGGGCCTTGCTGAGACTTTGAACTTTCCACTAGGGATGGGGGAGCTTGGAGGTCTCTAACGGGTCTGCAGTCGTCCTTTAAGATTTTATTTATTTATTTATTTATTTATTTATTTATTTATTTATTTATTTATGGACACATACAGAGAGAGAGGCAGAGACACAGGCAGAGGGAGAAGCAGGTTCCTTGTGGGGACCCGGATGTGGGACTCCATCCCAGGACCCCAGGAGCACAACCAGACACTCAACCACTGAGCCACCCAGGTGTCCCTGCAACCATCCATTGATATGAAAGTCTTCCACCAGCCTGGGGGCTCCCATTGCTAACTGGGTGAGTGCCCCCCCCAGGACCTCTAACACCATCCCTTAGTGTTGAGCTGCCCCCGCTGGAATGTGGGCTGGGAGGGGGCCCGGGAGAGAGTGGTGGGAGCTGAAGCAGCAAAAGTGGGCAGTTGAGGAAGGGGTGAAGAGGCCAGGGAGGAGGGCAGGTTCCCAGCAGCTGATTTGTTTTAGAGCAAGAGGCTCTGGGCTGCTTTTCTAAACTGCAGCATCAAAGGCTGCTTGGGAACGTGTACAGAATAAGGTGGAATATTATGGAAATTGTCTCCTCTGCTCTGTGGCCTGGGAATTCACGGTCATTGAGAAGAATTTCCCCTGGTCCCATATTTTCCCCTCTTTGAAAGTAAAGCTTTTGGATCAAATAAATGCAAATACGTTTCTTCTGAACTCGACTGGCTTCAGCAGCCATAACACAAACGGAATGAGCTTTCTCCAAACCATCCTTCCAGCATCGGAGGGTCAAGTCCTCCACAGACTCAGTGTGGTAGCGTGTTCCAGTCCTCTCCTTTCCTGTGCCTGTCACTTCCAGTCACGGGCCCCCAGAGCTGCCTGGGGGACCCAGCTCCACCCTAAGCTGGCCGTGCTAGATACTCACCCAAGAATCTGTGTCTTCTGAGCTTCATTGTCTTCTCCTACCAAGAGGCATTAATTAAGCCTACTGCTCATCCGTTTCTGTTTTTCTCAAAGTGATACAAACACGCTGTTTCGGGAAACCAAACAGTACACTGTGGGCTGCAAACAAAAATCGCCAGTCCCGGCATCGTCCCTCTCACCGGCCCCACTCCCGGCACCACCTTCCAGAGGCAGCTCCCTTCAAATCCTTTTTTTTTTTTTTTAATTTTTATTTATTTATGATAGTCACAGAGAGAGAGAGAGAGAGAGAGAGAGAGAGAGAGGCAGAGACACAGGCAGAGGGAGAAGCAGGCTCCATGCACCAGGAGCCCGACATGGGATTCGATCCCGGGTCTCCAGGATCACGCCCTGGGCCAAAGGCAGGTGCCAAACCGCTGCGCCACCCAGGGATCCCTCCCTTCAAATCCTGAAGCCATTTCTGCTTGTTCCCTTTCAGAACTTCTAAACAGTGTGTTAACCGCTCATTCCTGACGCCTCCCTCTGAGATACTTCTCTTGGCTTCCTGGGGAGGGCAGTGATGCTCTTTCCTCCGGTGCTCGCACACGTCCTTCTTCCCGGGCTCCCGGTAGTTGAGGCACATAAGTTTTCATTAAGCAGCTATTCTGGATTACTGTTATCATGACTACGTAACTGTACTCAGTTCCTCCAAGCACAGTACTCTGAGGACTTTTTTCTCTTACTTTTACGGTTTTCTGGAATTCATTATGACCTTGTTTTCTCGCTTATCTGGTTTTCTATGTTCCTAGTGCTAATTCTTCCCAAACCACCTCCTTAAAATTTTATTTAAGTAATCTCTACATCCAACGTGGGGCTTGAATTCACGACCCCGAGGTCCAGAGTCGCAGGCTGTGACTGAGCCAGCCAGGCGTCCCCCTCCCTAACCCTGCTGATAGCCACACACACCACCTCTCCCCCCCATTATCCACATGGCCGAACATGTCAGAGCCCTGCTGCACTGCTGTCAGCTTGGCCTTCACTGTGACAGCCTCCTGCACTGGAACTCCTCTTTGTAAGGTCCCATGTCTTTTTGTCTTTGCCTTATTCTCTCAGTTGAGTGGAGTTTATTCTCCAGTAACTTAAAAAAAAGATTTTATTTATTTGACAGAGAGAGAGCACAGGCAGGGGAGCGGCAGGCAGAGGTGGAGGGAGAAGCAGGCTCCCCACTGAGCAGGGAGCCGATGTGGGGCTCCATCCCAGGACCCTGAGATCATGACCCAAGCTGAAGGCAAATGCTTAGCTGACTGAGCCCCCAGGTAACCACCCCGTCTCCGGTAACTTTTTGAAAAAACTGGCCTGCTTGAAAATATCTTTGTTCTACACTCACCCTTGGTTTATAGTTTAGCTGGGCATGGAATTCTAGGTTGAAAATTGTCTTCATTCAGAGTGCTTTAGATTTTTGCTCCACACTTGTCTATCTCCCAGTGTCGCTCTGGGAAATTCGTTGACGTTCTGATTCCCTGTCTTTGTATGGGGGTTTCTTTTTCTCCTCCTCCTTCCACTCTTTTAAGGATTCCCTCCTTTATCCTTGGTTTTCTGAAGTTTTCAAATGATGTGCCTTGGTGAGGGGCTTGTGTTCATCAACTGTACTGGGTGCTCAGTGTGCTCCTAGACGCTGGAGACTCACATCCTTCCTTTCTGGAAATTTTTCTTATCATGCTTCTTTGGTAACTTTCCCTCCTTCATTTTCTCTTTTATCTCTTCCTGGAACACTTAGTCAGATATTGACTCTGGGTTGATCTTCAATCCTTCTTATTTTTTTTTTTTTTTTCCTGTTGTTGATTTCTAGGGCTTTTTGCATGCTCTCTGAGAAATTTCCTTCATGCTACCTTGCACAATTTCTGTCAGAGATTTCATTTCAGTTCTCTTGTTTGTTTCTTTTGCTTCTGCTCTGCTGCCTGCGTGGTCTCAGTCTCCTCCAAGGGTTTCTCCCTGACTGTTCCTGGAGATCCAGGGTGGACAAGCTCCTGAGCCCCTCGGCCGCCAACCGTCTCAAGTCCCCTTCGCAGGCCTTCCTCCCCTCCGGACTGGCACCCCTTCCCACCCCCCAGCACCTTGGCTCGCACTGGTTAGCTCCCACAGTGCCATTTTCTAGAATGTGCCTCCCCCCTGGCCCTGGGGGCTGGGTAGAGCTACATCATCCTTGCTGATGGAGGTCCCCATGTCAGTTATTTTTGTATATGTTCGGGTGTGGGTTCTATGGCCCCTTCCCCCTCAACCCCACCATATGAATTGTACAGAACATCGCTTTTGAATCTGGAACTGTCTTTTCCTTGCCTTTATATACATGAAACACATGTGAATCTTCAAAATAGAATCAATTGATTAAAATTAATTGCCTGGGCTTAACCGCTGGGCCACCCAGGTGTCCCGAGTTGTTTCTTTCTAAATAATGGGTGCCTAACCTGTTAGTTCTCCATCTTGGAGGTGAGACAGCTGACCAAGCAAGGGACAGGGTTTCATACTGATGAGAAACACAGTGCTGGTGGGAAAAATAATAGTCATTTGGTGCTGTCACCAAGATGGTCATTTATTAGAACGCAGGTATTTTGTCATCATTAAGAGGTCTATAAGAAATCCAGCACACAGACACTCTCTTTTTAAAAAAATGATGGCTTCATTGAGGTATAATTTACATACCATACAATTCACACATTGAAAGTGTACAACTCAACGGTTTTTAGCATATTCACCGAGTTGTGCAGCCATCACTACAATCAATTTTACATTTTCATCACCCCTAAGAGAAACCCCATACTCCTTAGCAGTTACTCCCCAATCTCTCTAGAGTTCCCATCCTGGACAAACATGAATCTGTTTTCTATTGCTATACATCTGCCTGTTTGAGACATTGCGTATAAATGAAATCCTACAACCCATGATCTTTGGTTACTGGCTTTATTTCACTTAGCATAGTGTTTTCAAGGTTTACCCGTATCATGACAATATGAATACTTCACCTTTTCACTGCTAAATAATATTCCATTGTATGGACATACTGCATTTTGTTTATGATGAACATTTGAGTGGCTTCCACATTTTAGCTATCATGAGTCATGCTGGAGGTCATTCACTTGCAAGATTTTGTGTAAACATGTGTAAACATGTGTTTTAATTTCTCTTGGGTTTTTATTCCACCTAACATATGACTAGGTCATATGTTAAGTCTATGTTTCACTTTTTAAGGAGCTACCAGAGTTTTCCCCAGTAGCTGCACTACTGCATTCCCACCTGCGATGTGTGAGGGTTTGTGGAGTTCTCCACGGCCTCACCAACACTTGTTATTGTCTGACTTTTTGACGATAGCCATCCTAGTGAGTGGGAAGTGGTATCCCATTGTGGTTTCACTTTCCTTTGAAGCACAAATTTTATAGCTTTAGTGTTTAATTTGTCTTTGTTGTGTTAATGCTGCTGTGCATTTCCTGTCATATTTAAGAAAATATTGCCTAATCCAAGGTCATGAAAATTTACTTCTATATTTTTTTCTTAGAATTCTGTAGTCTTAAGTCTTTCATTTGGGTCTTTGGTTCATTTTAAATTAATTTTTGTATATGATGTGAGAAAGGGGTCCAACTTCACCCGTTTGCATGTGCATATCCAGTTGTCCCAGCATCATTTGTTGAAAAGACTGTTCCTTCCCCATTTAATTGTCCTGGCATCCTTGCCAAAAATCAATTAACTATAAATGTGAAGCTCTATCTCTGAAATCTTGATTTCATTTTATTGATCTGCACATCTGTCATTATGCCAGTACCACATTGCTTCAATTACTATATAGTTCTGTTGTGAATTATGAAATTGGGAAGTGTGAGTCCTCTAAATTTGTTCTTATTTTTCAAGAGTATTTTGACTGTTCTGGGTTCCTTGAATATAATACAGTGTTACAAGCAGATTGTCAACCTCTGCAAAGAATCCAAGTGGGCTTCTGATGGGGACTGTGTTGAGTCTGTAGATCAACTTGCAGAATATTGTTATCTTAACAACATTAAGTCTTCTGATTCATGAACATAGGATGTCTTTCCATTTGTTTAGGTCTTCTTTCATTTCTTTCTACAACGTTTTGTAGTTCAGAATATATGTTTTGTACTTTTGTTAAATTTGTTACTAAGTAGTTTACTCTTTTTAATGCTATGGGAAATGGACTTTTTCTCTTAATCTCATTTTTGGATTATTTATTTCAAATGCATAGAAATTCAATTCGCTTTTGTGTACTCATTTATAGCTCTAGTAGTTTTATTGTGGATTCCTTAGGATTTTGTACATACAAAATCATGTCATCTGCAAATAGAGATGGTTTTACTTCTTTTCTAAACTGGATTCCTTTTATTTCTTCACCTAATAACCCTGGCTAGAACCTCTAGTATCCTATAGATGTCACTTAGGTCTATTGGTTTATAGTATTGTTCAGCTCTTCTATTTCCTTGCTGAGCTTCTGCCTTCTATACGTTATTAAAAGTGAGGTATTAAAGCCTCCAACTATTGTTGAAGTGTCTGTATCCCTTTTCAAGTCTCAGTGTTTGCTTCATGTATTTCAGGCTCTGCTCTTCAGCGCATATATGTATATAATTGTTTTATCTTCTTGATGGATTGATTCTTTTTTTTTTGATTCTTTTATCACATATACCCCTCCACCTCTAGTACCTCTACCTTCTCCACCTTTTTTTGTTTTGTTTTAAAATTATTTTTGGACAGACTTAAAAAAATATTAGAACAATAACTTCTCCCCCAGGCTCCTTCTGGATCCCAGGCAAGGAAAGCAAGAGGCATGTCTCGGGCTCTGTCAAATGGTCACTCTCCCCTTTTCTTTCTCCCCTAGGCAACAGTTCCAAGCCTCAGTGTCCCTACGTTTAAAATGAGAGAATTGGGACTTAGAACTGCTAAGATTTTCTTTAGACCTTTTTGGGTTCTGGCATTCTGCAGCTAGTACTGATATTGTGTTATTTATTAAATGCTTACTATACATCTAGCACTTTCAGATGTCCCATTTACATTACTGCCAGTAAGGAAAAAATTTGTCCTTATTTTATAGCTTAGGAAACTAAGGCTGAAAAAAGCTAGAGTATATTTGGAAAGTAGGAATAAGCATGAAGCAGCAATAAATGTCACCATCAACCCCATCTTCCAAAGATAAACCACTCTTAACCTTTGGAAATACATTCTTCTAAACTTTCTTCTAGACGTGTATATATTTTTAGAAAATTGTTTTCAGACCACATATACTGCCTTATTGCACTATATAACATACCCAAAATATTGAGGGAAAGATTTCCTCACAGTCAGAGCCGAACAAAGATAAAAGAGTCTGCCTCGTTGGTAGTAAGCATCTCATCAGTGGGGGTGCGTGAGCATAGCATTTGGTTCGCACAATGTGACAAGAGCTCTAATGGAGGCTGTTTATGAGCCTGTCTTCTCCCCTGGACTGTGAGGCCGTCCAAGGCTAGGACCAGACTGAGGAATCTCACTTTCCTGTGCCCAGCTCAGAGAAGACGTGGAGACAGTTTGATGAATTGATCAGCGTGGGCCAAGGACTCAAGAGGAAAATGAGAAACAGCTGAGTTTAAAGTCTCTCTGGGCTGGATCTCTTCAGGAAAAGGACTTGTGACAGAAGTGTCCTGGCCTGGGTTCTACACTCAGAGGCAGCTCCCTTTCCCTATCTGTGAAATGGGAATTGGCCTTTCTGAGATGGCCTGGGTGAAACTCCAGATCTTATTGACAGATGGACCCACTGGACAGGCTTCAGCCTTGAGACTTGGGGTCATCACCTGGCGGGGGGTGTCCGAGGGCAACAGCTATGTGGCAGTGGCCAGCCAACCAGTTGGCATCCATGCTGTGTGACATACTGATGCTTTGTTGTGTGGGAGGAAGTTGACCTTGATCAACTAACTCCCTGTCACTGGGAGCTCAGACACCCCAAGAGAAAGGTGATGGAAAGGTTGACCAGCTTGGTGGGGCTGTGGGAGTCCTAGAGCCCTGGCAAGGTGTCTGGAGACCTGTGAGTCCAGCTTCTGCCCCTCTCCCACTTGCTGAGTGACCTGGTGGGCACCCCTCCTCTCTGTCTCCTGGCTTTGAGCCTGTGACCCTAGGAGCCCATCCTGAGCCCTTACACACCCCTTGATTTGATGGATTTCTTCACCTAATAACCCTGGCTAGAACCTCTGACCAGGTTCCATTTGATCCATCTATAGGATCAAGTCCATCAAAGTGGATTGTTGAGGAATCACTCTACTCTGCTGGTGGTAGCTATAGAACTGAACAAAATAATGAAGGTTAGTTTGGAGGAGGTAGGATTCAGAGATTCAGTATGTTCTAGTAAAAAAGAGGTGGGACCTCAGGGTCCAGTAGACCTCTCTGGTGCTCTGAGCCTAGATTTCCTCTTTCCTTCTCTCTAGATTGTTTCAAGATAGAATGAATTAACATATGTCAGGTGGCTGGAACACAGGAATAATAAACTACCGTAATGCGTAATGAGCAAGTCCTGGACATTGGGGCATGGACCATAGAGGATGTCTTGACCCTCGAGTGATGGCTTTGCTTTTTTTTTTAAAGATTTTATTTATTTATTTATTTATTTATTTATTTATTTATTTATTTATTTATGATAGACAGAGAGAGAGAGAGAGAGAGAGAGAGAGGCAGAGACACAGGCAGAGGGAGAAGCAGGCTCCACGCCGGGAGCCCAATGTGGGACTTGATCCCGGGACTCCAGGATCACGCCCTGGGCCAAAGGCAGGCGCCAAATCGCTGAGCCATGGCTTTGCTTTTAAGACAGTCAGGCCTATCAGTTGGCAGGGTCACGTTCTATTTGTTCCTGCAATGGCAGAGTTTTCTCTCCCAAACTATCAACCTATGCAGGGAGATGTTAAGAGCAGTGCCCATCCCTGGGTATATGTCCAATAGCCATCAAAAGGAAAGTCTGTTTCAAGAGAACATTAAATGCACAGAAAGAAGGTGAGGGAGAAGGCAGAAATTTGCAAGCTATGAGAAGGGAGGTCATGTTGGGGACACTTCTGGGTGCTGGGCCCTGAAACACATTTCCAGAAACCTATCTCATCAGGCAGATATAAGAATTCTTGGAGCAGCCTCAAATTCTTTTTAGAACAAAGTAAGGTATAATGAATTACTCAACTGCTGTATTGATAGGTGGTGGCTGCCTCCCTTCCCCCAACACCGTGGCTCTCCACGGTCGCCCAGTGCTGGGGCCGCATCTGGTTTCTTACCTGCTCCTCAGTATACACCTTATGTGTGACCGTGGTTTCCCATTTCTCAGGTGAGGGCGTGGAGGCCCAGAGACAGCTTGTCCAAGGCTGTAGAGCCAGGATTTGAGTCAAAGTCACAAACCCAGAGTAGACAGGCCAGGGTCTTCTGACCAGGGAGGCCCCTGCCCAAGACAGCCTGGGGGTATGTGAGTCTTGGGAATCCTGAGATCAGATCCACCGCCAAATTGCCACATGTCCCTAGTCAAACAGAACATCCTTCTGGGTCTCAGTGTCCCCACTTGCAACATGAAGGTTGGTTTAGAGTTTTGGACAGACTACTTGGGGCATCTAATAGGCAGTCCTCAAATGGAGGCAACATGGCTCTATTTCTTGAGCACCTACTATGTGATAGTGTAGCCCCATCTAATCTGCAGGCTGGGGGAGGGCTGTCATCCCACCTCGCAGAATAGAAACCCAGACTCAATAAGGTGACCTGCCTCCAGCCCCATTTAGAACGTTTCAGGAGACACCAGAGCCCCTGCTGCCAACATCCTAGCCCTCCCAATCTTTTTTTTTTTTTTTAATTTTTATTTATTCATGATAGGCACACAGTGAGAGAGAGAGGCAGAGACACAGGCAGAGGGAGAAGCAGGCTCCATGCACCGGGAGCCTGACGTGGGATTCGATCCCGGATCTCCAGGGTCGCACCCTGGGCCAAAGGCAGGCTCCAAACCGCTGCGCCACCCAGGGATCCCGCCCTCCCCATCTTTTGAGAGCCACAAGTTTCCTGAACCTCAGTTTCTCCATCAGTAAAAAGAGTGGCGTGTGCCCTTCATATTCCAGGCCTCTTTGGGGTGGAACCACCTAGCAAAGCCAGGCTCCGTGGAGACGGTGGCACAACACGCAGCGCCTTGCTTGGCCTGGCAGACGGCCTCGTGCAGGACTCAGTGCATGCACTCTGGGGCTGTCCTCCACTCCTTCTTTGCTTCCTGGCAGGAGAAACCCCTGGACTGCTTTTCTGGGGGCTCAGGCTCTAGTCCCCCCTCCCAGTGCCACCTCAGGTTGCTCACTGCCTGATGGTAGAGGCGAGACTGACATAGAGGAAATCTGATGTGAGGGCAAAGTGCCAAACGTGGGTGGAAACACCACCACCAAGTTGCCACATGTCCCCAGTCAATCAGAACAGCCCCTCACGAGGCAGGTCTCTGGTTCCCCCCCAGCCCTTGGTCCCCCCAGGTGGTCACTGGGATGAACTCCCAATCCCGGGAACGCATCACAAGGCGCCCCAGCACGTTGGGGATTGCAAAGTGCAGGGCCGCAGAGGTTGGCCAGGGGCGGGGGCTTCACAGGCAGGAGGACAGGAGCCTGGAGCCTGGCTGGGTGGTTTACTTCACCTCCTGGGCCATCAGCCTTCTCATCTGCAAACCGGGGCTGATGGCAGGCCGTGGCCTGCAGGGCCGGGAAGGTTCAAGAGCGCCCCGCCCAACATCAGGGGGGCGTTAGTGGGGCCTCTGGGCCAGTGTCCCGCCCTCCCTGCGTGCACCCGAGCCCCGTGGGGACACTTCCACGCGCAGGAGCCCTGCCTTCCCTCGGAGAGCCACCCCGCTGCTCAGAGGTGGGGTCCGTGTGAGGAGGTGGAAACTCGCGGGTGATGCCAACGTGTGCTCCAGGGGGGAGAGGACGGTGGGCTGTCGGCCGCGCATCTGGCCCACGGGGCGACGGAGCTGTCCCGGCCACGGCTTGCCCCTCTCTGCCACCTAACCTCTTCTCCCGTAAATCCCCACCATCCCTCTGTGCTCCCCCCTGGGGGGCCAGTCTGAACTTTTGAGCCTCGGTTTCCCCATCTGGGAGGGGAGATGCTGGCGAGGTGCTGTCCCGCCTGTGGCCTGGTCGCCTTCCAGATTCCAAGGCCGGCGGAACTCGCGGCCCCAGCTCGCAGCCCCGGGCCAGCACGGCTCTCTCGTCGCAGCCTCCAGACAAGGTGTGGTGTCTTCACCCGCGGGCTCCTAGTGGAGGGAAACACGAGAGCAGCATTCCTGCCCGCCCGGGCTGCCCAAATGTCAGGTCAGCCCCCCGCGAACCTCTGGGAAAATATTTAGGCGGTAACCCCAGCCTCGGCCCCCTGCCTTCCCTGCGGCTGCGCAGTTGATCACCTGGACACACACTGCCCCAAAGCCAGCCTCAGGCATGATGCTGGGGTGGCGGCCCGCGCTACCGACTGGGCAGGCAGGAGACAGCTGCCGTCTCAGGTTGGGCCCGAGAAGCCTCTGAAAGTTGTGCAGTCCGGCCCTTGACCCAGGGACAGGACAGTTCATGGCTGCCTGCCCACCTTTGCTTGCATACACCTTGGGACGGGGAGCTCACTTCATCCCCAGAGCAGTCCATTCTGCTTTAGATGGTTTCTACATTTAGAAATCTGAGATTTGCCTCCAACCCCACCCTCTGGGGCCCCAGCCTGCCTGGGGGTCTCCCACTATAGTCAGCATCCTGTCTCCAGGGCACTCTGCAGAGCTGTGGGATCATGCTCCAAGTCCCCCCGAGTCTCCTGTACTCTGAGGCATACCTCCAGCACCTGCACCACCCTCAGGTGTGAGGTGTCCTGGCCCTTGTTCTGCACGGACATTTATCTGTCACTGGCAAGATCATCTGAAGAGCCAACGGTGTGTCAGGCCCTGTGCTGGGTCCTGGGGACACAAGGTCTCCAGCGTGGCTCCTGCTCTGACCCAACAGTCCCACAGTAATGGTGAAGCCCCAGACCCTCCTCCAGGGCTGTGTCTGAATCTGCCTCCTTTATACCCAATGAGGCTGCCAGGTGAGCAAGGTAATCCCAGTCTGGCCACTCTGGGCCTAGGTCAGTCTTTTTTTTTGGAAAATGTCAAACGTACCATAAAGTACAGAGAATCCTACAAGCAGCCCCAGAGAACGGTACAGTGGGCCTGTATTCCAGCTCCAACATTTTCAACGGGAGGCAAAGCCTGTGTCCATCCCCTCCACAACCCAATGTCCCCACTGAAACCTGGCTGCCTCCCCTTGCTCCGACCAAACCCAACACCGTGGCCCATGCTCCTGGCCTTGTGGGAGCCCAGGAGCCCCACCGTCCTGCAGACACAGGGCACAGCTCCTTGGTGGGGAGGCCCAGTCAGCGGCTCCTTGGAGGCCCGACTCCTCACCGGCCCCTTGACGGGCCTTCTGCAGGGTCTGGGGCACCGAGGCCCGGGGGCCCCTGGAAACAAACCAAAGCGTTTTGGCTCCGCTGCGGCAGCCTTTCCTTCCTGGTTCACGTCCCGTCTGCGTTTCCCTCCAGAGACACCATCGCTTAGGAACCTCTAAGCCCCGGGCAGGCCTGACGCCAGGCGAGTACATAAACTGGGACTCGTAAAAGCCTTACGGTTCCCTGTGGACGGCGGAGAAGGGGCGCTCCGCGGGGGCGGGGAGGGGTGGTGCCCGGGGCTGTGGCCACAGCCCTGCTCCAGAATGCCAGCTCTGCCCTCGGCCGCGGACGCAGGATGGGCTGGTCACATGTGCCTGGCGGGGGCCTGACGCGTGGTTCTATTAGAGCCGTGGGCAGGGGACACGCAGGTGCTCGGGGCACTGACGGGATGTGGCGGGCAGAGTGCCCGCTGGGACCCTGAGGCCCGGCCACCGCGGTCACTGACCTGCTCCGGAGGCTTGGCTGCGTCCCACTTCCGGGACGGGTCTTCTCTTCTGGAAAGGGAGGGCAGGACGGGCGGGAGCCGAGCATCGCCTGCCGTGGCCCTGATCTGCCCGGCGACGGGCCCTGCTTCCCACACCCCGGCTCTCAGGCCCCGGGCGCCCGCTGCGTGTGTGGGGGGGCGGGGGTGCTGGGCAGTCAGCACTGAGGGGGGGAGCAGACCTGCTTCCTGAGGTTCCAGCTCCCTGCACAACACTGGGGGCAGGGGGTCCTGGGGGATAATGTGGGCCTGGCACCCCTGGCTTCCCCTTGCCTGGTGCCCCACTCTCCATGTCCCCGGGGTTTCTCCATCCCTGGAGGCAGGGTGGCGGAGCCCGTGGTCTCCGTGGGCCTCTTGTTCTCATGGTCTGGATCCTGGGGGACCCCAGGGGCCAGCAGTACCAGAGAATCTGGAGTCAGAGGGAGTCCAGGCCGATCCAGGGATGGGGACTCCCCGTGCCCATGAAGGGCAGAAGGGGGATCTGGGTACCCACTCTCCCCAGAGACCCTGGCAGGTGGCTGAGGGTGGAGTCGAGTAGCCACAGGCCCCTGCCCCAAGGCCCAGTCCCACCGTCACCCCTCTGGGATCCCCGTTATGGTCTCCTCTCCACCCCCCGTCACTAGGGCCCTATGCAGTGAGGGAGTCAGCGAAGAGGGGGTGAGGCAAGGAGAACAGGGCACAGAGGAGAGACCCGCAGTTTAAAGAGACTGAGGGAAAGACATGAGGAAAAAATGAGACACAAGGAGTGAGGAAGAGGGGAAGGAGAGAAATGGGGGAACAAAGGGCTCTGCAGAGACAGGGAGACAGAGGGGGTGGATGGAGGGGCAGAGGACTGCTGGGGGGCCAGGAGGGCAGTGAGGGAAAGCAGACAGGGCCAGGGAACAATGGAAGATGGGGGACAGGGGGATGGAGGACAGGAGACAGAGGGCCAAGAAGAAATGAAAGGACAGGGGACAAGGGGACAGAGGACAGGGGAAAGGGGGATGGAGGATAGGGGGACAGGGGGACAGAGGACAGGGGAAAGGGGGATGGAATACAGGGGGATGGAGGACAAGGGACAGAAGATGGGAGACAGAGGGCCAGGAAGAGATGAAAGAAGGACAGGGGGACAGGGGACAGGAGACAGAGGGCCCCGACAGAGAGGCACAAGGCAGGGTGGGAGGTGGGCCAGTCTCCGCCTGAGCTGGACAAAGGGCAGGGCTGCAGGGGCCGCCCGGAGGGGCTGGGCTGGAGGGACTGTGCGGTCACCGGCAGCCCCGGGCATAGGCCTGTCCCCTCGGTCCCCCTTGCGGGGGGGGGGGGGTTCTTGACAGACTGAGGCCCCTGCCCTAGAGACCCTGCAGGGCCCCACACAGGGTCCACACCCCAGGGCCTCCCCAGGTAAGAGATGCTGACCGGGCCCCTGACCCGAAGGCCTGTGCGAGGGTGGCTGGTCACCACCCCGCCGTGCGACGGCAGCACGCTCCCAGCACGTGGCCAGGGCTTGGGAGGGGCCGCGGTTCTCAGGGTTTTCCACACCAGGGACAACGCAAGAGTGGCCGGGAAGGGAGCTGGGCCCAGTGTCTCGGCGGGTCCTGCTGGGCCGCCCTCTGCTGTGCCCACTGCACTGGGTTGGGCCTGGGGCGTGCGGGCGGGAAGGCCTCGCGTGCAGGGACGGGAGAGTCACGGTCACAGCTCAGGGGCAGGACGAAGCCTCTGGGACTGAGTCCCCACGGTGCCGCCTTCGCCTTCGTCTCCTGCTCACTTGTCCGTCTTTTCTTCCTCCTTTGTTTCTCTTCGGCTTTGCCCTCCCGTCTCCCTCGCTCAGAAAGTAAATGGGATCCAACTGGCAGCTCCCTGTGTGTCCTGCTCGAGGCTCAGCCCTTCATTAACAGAAATATGTGCTCATTGTGCAGCTTAACTCTGCTTATCTGGAGTGGATGACGTGCTTACAGGGATGGGCAGTACCGATTCCCCTGCGCCTCTGACTTAATTAGTTCCAGAAAGCTGGGGGAGGATGGGACTAGGCGGCTGGGGCGCCTGGCCGTCAGGAGCCCCGGGTCCTCATCCCAGATGCCCACGTGCGGTGCAACATCAGGCCACAATGTCCCCGCCAGGGGCCTGGCCTGGGCCTGCTCGGGGGGCAGGAGGTGGGAGCCCGGTTGCCCCCAGTCCTCCAGGGCTGGAAGCACAGCCAGTGACAGTGCGTGCTCTGTAGCCCGACCCCCAGGTTTGAGTCCCTGCCCTGCCACCTGCCGGCTGTGCCATGTGGGCAGGTGACTTCCCTTCCGGGCCCCGCAATCTCAGCATCTGTAACATGGGGAAACTGTCGGGTGGGTCCTGGTGGCAGGCAAACAAGGGATGGTACAGTGCCCTGACTTTCCTAAGGGTGGGAGCACTTCCAGTCCCCAGCCTGTGCCTGAAGACAGGGGAGGGGGGCCGCTGCCGTGACCTGCAGTGTGGACGGCCATGTGGCTGGAGCCGGGGTCTTGAGTGAGGACAGCGCCCACCCACAGAGAGCTCTTGCTCTGCCCCCTCCTCCCACACTGGGCTCCTCAGTGGCTGGGGCCAGAGGGCAGGGAGCCCCAACACAGGCCCTGCAGGTCGGCCCTGGACACAGAGCAGCACTCACGGCTTCCCCTTGAAGGGACAGACGGGACACCTACACAAGTGGCAGTCTTGGTTCTTCCATCACTTGGCTGGAGGCTTCTCTGAACCTGTTTTCTTCTCCATAAAGAAGGAATGGGGGTGCCTGGTGGTGTGGTTGGTTAAGCGTCTCGCTCTTGGTTTCAGCTCAGGTTGTGATCTCGGGGTTGTGGGGTTGAGCCCCGTGTTAGGCTCTGCGCTCGGTGTAGAACCTGCTGGAGAGTCTTGCTCTGCCTCTCCCCCACCCCGCTCTCTGTCTCCAAAATAAATAAATAAATCTTTAAAAAAAAAAAAGAGAGAAGGGATCGACTGGATCTTTCCATCTTGCCTTGCCTACCCGCCCCAAGCCATGTGGGACAAAGAGGTGTTCCTTTGAGCTGGGTTTGAATCCTGACGGCTCCACCTGTCCTAAACAGGGGCAGGAAGCTCCTCCACAGAGCGGCCCGAGGAGGAGGGCCCGGCACACAGCAGGTTTGCAGTAAAAAGACTTCCCTTGCTTCATTTTTCTGCAGCAGAGCTGAGGCAGAAGTTTTCCTGGAGGACTTTTTACCCAGTGACCTTCAGGGTGACACAGTGAGATGTGGGACCCTGTCCAGGCCATCGGCACAGGCCTGGGTGATGGGGAGGGAGACAGGCAGGGCAGGATGGAACCCCCAGTGGGGCTCCACACCTTCAGAACTGGCTTCCTCCCCCTCTCCCAGCCTGCCTGGGCTGTGGGGTGGGGATGTGCGTCCCAGGGATGCCCTCAGAGCCTGGGCCCCGCCATCAGGAGGCCGCTTGGGCTCCTGTGTCTGGAAGGCCTGCCTCCCTCCCACGGCCTTCCCTGTTGACCCGAAGCCAGCGCCGGATGGAAGCGTGTTCTTCCACCAGCTGAGAAGTCAGTGCAGACAGCAAGTCTAGGCCAGGTGATCTGGGTCCCAATTTGAGACCTAGCCTTGGTCTGCTCACCTGCATTGAGGTGTGGCCCTGGGACCGGCACGTGGTGCAGGCCTCCCAGCCCTCCCCCACCCCCCCACCCCCGGCTCCATGACACACCCCTCCACTGAGCTGCTGGTCTCGGCCTCGACGCTGACTCATAGGCGGAACCAGGCCCCCGTCTTGTTTCCAGTTTTTAATGTTTTTCTTGTAAAACCCAAAATATAAAACTGGAAGGGGAATGGAAAACAAGTTCTGTACATGTTATATACACGAGGTCTGTGATTTCAAAACCATTGGGGCGAGGAAAGGAAAACACAGTCAAGAGAATGTCGCAGGTCACGGATCCTGCAGGCACCTCAGAGCACCCAGCTCGGGCTTGGGCGATCCTTCCCGGCCAGCACAGGGCAGCCGCTGCAGACCTGGTGCCCTGAGTTTGTGGGGAGCTTTGGCCTGGTTGCTCAGGCTGGGTGCACGGAGAGTGGGAACGGGTGGCTAGTGGGCAAGGTAGTGTCTGTGGTGCAGGGCGGGCAGGTGCCGGCAGGCCTTCCTTCAGGTGTCCGTGTAGATGGACGGGATGTGACTCAGGCAGTGGTCAAAGGCCCCGTTGGGGAAGAAGCTGCAGTCCTCGGGGCCACTGGACGCAATGTCTTCGGATGGCTGTGGTGGCAGCGCCGTGGGGCACGGGGCATCGGCCAGGGCCTCGTAGCCTGTGGGTACAGTGGGGAACAGGGTCCTGGCTGCAGGACGCAGGGGCTAGGCTTCATCATCTTTTCCCAGCCCCCCGGCCGCAGCCTCCTGCCCAGGGTCGCTGGTCAGCAGGGCCGCTCTGAGCCCCTGCTCTCAGACAGGGGGGCTGGCAGTGGGGAGACGCGCCAGGCCCTCACAAGGGCCCCAGGGCAGTGGGAGACAGCTGGAGGGCTCGGGGCAGCCTGCCAGCCAGGGCCGGATGGCAGGGCAGAGTGTGGGGAAGCGAGGGGTGGGTGAGCACGGTTCCTCCTCGTGGGGGCAGAGGGAACCCAGCCCCTGCCCACCCCTTCACATTCCTTCACCTGACCACACACAGGAAACCCCAAACAGAGCAGCACTCCCTGGGCTCTCAGGGCTCTTGAAGCCTCTCACGTAAGCTTCTCAGCAATTCCGAGAAGCAGGAGTCATCACCCCATTTTACAGCTGAGAAGACCGGCTCACACAGGCCAAGACACTTGTCCAAGGTCACCTGCTCATCGGTGGGATAACTGGGATTCGAACCCAGATCCACCTGGGATAGCAGGTAGCAGGGGAGAAGGGGTGCACAGGCAGGGAAGCTGACTCTGGCCCCTCGGAGTTAGTTATTTCTGCTGCTCCACCAAGAAGTCCTGCCATGGGCTGGACAGAGCAGAGGGAGGATGAGGGCGTGAGACCTGGCAGTGCTGGGAACGGTGGCCAGTGCCTCGGCACACACCAACCCGTATGTGTGCAAACATGGGGCACACACACCCACACACACCCTGGGATTGGGTCCCCATCTGCCTGTGACACATGTATGTGACATGTGTCCATCCACAGATGTCCTTATGCAGTGCTTGAACACAGTCTGTGCACACAGACGGGGGTCGGGGGATGGGTTCAGGGTAGCACAATGTGTGTACAGATGGGAATAGGGAACAGGGAACATGTGGGTGCACACTGATGGGGCATGAACATCGCACAGGCGTGATGCACACACACGTGGGCAGACCTGGGCACATGTGCCCTGTGAGCTCCTCAAATACGGGGGCTCTCCCTGCTTGGATCCCACCTGTGCTGGCCCTATTCCGTGCACAGGCACACACAGACGTGTACTGCAGGGTGTGAAGAAAGATGGGACAGCCGTGTGTGAACAGAACACACGGATCCACAGGTGGACAGACATGCAGGTTTTGGTGTGCCTGTCAATGGCCTTGTCACTGTCCCTACGTCCCCAGCCCTCTACCCCCGCAGCACACGCTGCCATGGCCACCCCAGAGGCCTCTGGGACAGGGTCAGGCTCCCCTCTGTCTGTGGCTCCCATGCTGCCCAGGCCCTTTGGCCCTAGCTGGACGCAGGGCTGGAGGCTGATGTGGGAGGTGGGGGGCTTGGCTTAGGAGCTCGCCGAGGGTCCAGGGTCTGGCTGCACCCATGTGGCACCCCTACTCCGACGGGCACCGCCTGCTGCTCCAAGCCCGATCCCACCCCGGGCTGTGGGCCACCCTCCGCTCCACTGGCCGCCTCCCTCGCAGTGGGGGCTTCACCGGGGACCCTTGGGGGACACAGACATGGCCCAAGAACAGGCACGACCCACAGGCTCCGTCCTTTCCCAGTCTGACCACTCTGGCCCCGGTTCCCGGATCTGTAGACAGAGGTCAGCTCTGTCGCTTTCCCTGCTGTGGCCCCAGCGTCTGCAGCCGAGCCTGGCACACAGTAGGTGCTCAATAAATATTTAAAGGGAAACATCAACTGACAAGCTCCCAGTCGGATTCTTCTCTGTGTTCGGGACCCACCAGAGGGCGGGCACATATCGGCCATGTGACAACGAGGCAGGCAGGATGCAAATCCCAGTTTTGTGGGGGCCCGGGACCTCGGTGAGCCTCATTTCCCCTCCTGTGAAGCAGGGAGGCCTCCACCTCCCCGGCTGTCCCAAGGCTCCGGGGGTAGGGGTGGGCCTCGGCAGGGGGTCAGGGAAGGGCGGCATGCAGTTGGGGCTTACCTGTGGCAGGTAGAGGCACACCGAGGCTGTGGTAGCCGTTGGGCCGCAGGGGGTTGAACCCGTGGGCCTCCCCGGCCAGGCCGTCCCCACCCGCCGCCGGCTCAGCTGTCCGGTAGCAGTCGCCATAGGGGAAGCGGTTCTGGACGGAGTGGAAGGTGCCCTGGTGCCCTGCAGGAGGGGCGGCCGGGCCGTGTCAACGTGGGTGGGGGGACCCTGGGCCCCTTCCCCGGCTCTGCCTGGCACTGGGCGGCGCAGGGAAGAGCGGCCTCACGCGGCCCACCTGCCTGCAGGCATTCGTGGCCGACGTGCTGCTCGAGGTAGGGACGGCGGGGGGCCCGTCCCCCCGGAGGTGCTGCTGGCTCGCCTTCCTCCAGGCGCCCCCGCCAGCTGCCAGCGCTGTTCCCTCTGCTGGGAGAGCCCTTCCACACCCCGCACGGAATCTCCCCCGGGAAGTGCCCTCCCCCACTAGGCGTGCTGGGTCACCTGGCTCCTGGCTCAGTGCTCCCTGGCGATTCCGAGTCCCCACCCACCTCCCTCTGCTCTGGGCACCCCAGCAGGAGTAGGCGGGTATGTGTGGAGGGCACCACCCCGCCCCCGCCCTGAGCTCACCTTGTGGACTGGGCAGAGGTGCGGGGGGCGGGCTCTGGAAGGGCGGGTAGGGTGGCTTGCCGGGGAGTGTGGGGAAGGGCTGGCCCCCGGGGGAATGGCTCTGAGAGGACGGTGGCAGTGGTGGTGGCCCGAGCCCCTTCAGTGGGCTGACCATGGGTGACAGGAGGCCGGGCCCCAACCTGGAGAGAACAGAGACAGTCATCAGTAGGATAGGCCCTGGGGCCTGTGGGGGCCAGAGGCACGGTGGCTGCTTGCTTGCTTCCCTCCAGTGACGCTGTGCTCACTACCTGAGCTGCTCTTACTTAAGACAATGCAGTTAGAAGAGGATGCTTTTACTTCTGATTGTGTTCAAACTGGAATGAAATCTGAATGTCCTCTGAGCTTGAGAGGCCAAAGAAATCAGTAAAGAACTTCTATGTGGTATTGAGGACTGGTTTCAGCTGGACCTTCAAGTCGACAGAACTGTGTTTAAACCCCATCTGCTCTCACTGGCTGCACGACTTTGGACAAAGATGCTTCATGTCTCTGAGCCTCGCTCTGCGCCCGGGGTTGCCGTGTTCTCCCGCTGGCACACGGGACCTCTTCTGACCCAGGTAAAGTACCAGCCACCCCCGCTGGCTCCTGCCGCCCCCTGCACTAGCTGCTCTGGCCCAGGAATGGGAGCACCGATGCCCTGGCAGCCCCTCAGCAGAACGGCCCATGGCACCACCAGTCACCACCTGTGAAGCCTCTGCCTCACTTCACAGATCACAGGTCTGTCTCAAAACGCCAAGGTTCAGAGAGGGGCCTCACCCAGCAGTCCTGGCCTCACAGGTTAGGATGAGGGTACAATTAAGTAAATCAAAGTAGTCAAAGAACCCAATGCCTAAGGTCAGATTCTTAGCCACTCCATGGATCATCAACATCATTATAAAGATGTAGGGAAGGAAAACTAGCATCACGTTCTGAGGTCTAAGTTGGGCTTCCTTCCCCTGCACAGTGTGCTTTCAGGGACCTTCTGTCTCCATCCCTGGACTTGCATACCTCCTCTGATGGGGGGCTCACCACCTCCCTTCATACAGAGGCTGAGAGGGTGCAGGCCTGAGCCTGTGCTCTCTGGAAGCCCATGTTCTGGACTGAGGCCGCAGCAGCTGAGAGCTGTGCAGTTACCCTGAACTCAGCTGAGCCCTTGCAGGTCGTCTAACTGGACTGCATGTCAATGCAGACCAGGTTCCTTCCTCGTGCTGCCACCTCAGCCTCTGGGGTCTGCTCACAGGAACCAGCCTGGCCCCGGGGGCCCTGGGGGTCTGGGGGCTCTGGGGGCCGGGCTGAAGGCTCACGGCCTGTAGAGCACACATGCACACCAGAGAGGCGGGGGGAGCTCAGCGCGTCCATCCTCTTGCTGGCCTTTGTGGATCTGTTGGACTGTCCGCGTGAACACACCCCACAAGTTCAGTGTCACAGCTGCAAGTGATTGCTTCAGGCCAGGACTATGACCCTTGCTTACCCTCTGAAACACCATGTGTTAAGGGGACAGATCAGTGCCTTTCTCTGAGGGAAGCAAGACTATCTTGAAACAGAGAAAGATTTGGGGAGAGACTGGTGGGCTCCATGTCTGTGGCTCTGCTAGGACTCCCTTCTGCTCCCTCCAGCCTGGGCATCCCTTGGTCTCCGCCCCCCCTGCTGTGCAGCCTTTATTCAATATCTGGACCCCCGCCTCTGTGGGGAGGCAGAAGGCAGGAGGGGTGGGGCTCTATGCTGGATCCCGGGTCCCCAGCCTGACATCTAACACATGGGAGGTACCCCCTTGGCCTCAAGGTAATGAACAGAATCCACACCAAGGCTCTGGGACTTCTCATTAGCATCACTGTTAATATTTTTAGGTTTCTCTCACGGGACCTGTAGGCGGGACAAGGTTTACCGCTGCGTCTATTGGCTGTAGAGGGCTGAGCATAAGGTGGGTGTCCTCACGGCCAGTTCTCCAGCTGAGGCTTGGCTGCAGCACGGCCAGAAAGGCGGATGGTCCTCCTGTAGGCCTGCCGCGTGCTGCCCACCTGCCTTACGCCCACCCCCTCCCGGCACCCACACCCGGCTCCTCCCTGACATCATCGGTCCCCTCCCCTGGGAGCCCCCCACCGGCCAGGTCCCCACCTCTCCGGCGCTCCGTACTCAGCACTGGGCCTGGCACACGGCAAACAGCTGATAAATACTAACAAACGGGTTTCTTAATCGCTCAGCTACAAAACCCAGAGATTAACAGCATTGCAGAATTAAGGAGAACCAGATCTAAGGGGTGGGTGGGGGGAAGACATGCATTCTCAACGTTTGTTTTTCCTGTCTCAAACCTGCCATAAATTCACATTTGCCACCTTCACAGCCAGTGAAATTAAACAGAACACGACTCTCTCTGCAGCAGACATGAGGCTGAGGTTACGCCGCTCTACCTGAACTCTTTTAAAAGGAAAAAAGATCATCTGGAGCTCCTCTTCTGAGTCATGCAAATGATTCCTAAATCAAATATTTTTGCTTCAATTGGAACCTATAAAAATTAATATAAAACCTCACTGGCTTGGCAGACTGAGGGCTTCAGACCTCGTATGGGGCTGGGGAAAAAAAAAAAAAAAACGCCCTTTCGGCGTCTTCTCTGAGCCAGGGTAAATAAATTTGGTCATGAAGTCAGGCCCTCTTAGCATATTTTCGAGTGAATCAGATAATTCTGTCAAGCTATTTAAACGTCCCAGCAAACCACCGGGGAGCCGCGAGTGGCCTTCCCTGTTGACTTTGGCAGGAAGGGGAGGCTGAAGGCCTTTCCCTCCAACTTGCTCCTCTTCTCAGGGGCTGAAAAAAGAAACCCATTCAAGCTGGGCCCGGGCCTGGTGTCAGGCTGGAGGGCCCTCCTCTCCCTCAGCCCAGCCAAAGGAGCCCGGGCGCCTAGCCGGTGGGGGTGACTCGAGCCCTCACTCCCAGGCATGGGCGGGTGGACGGCAGGCTGGGCCATCCTGGTCTTGTCATCACTCTGCCTCTCGCTGCAGGAATTCTTGACGGGCACTTATGCAGGCGGCAGGCAGGTGATGAATGAGGCGGAGCAGAGTGCACAGGCCTGAGCGGGGAAAGGTCTCTGTGGTTTATTTTAGTTTGCTTAGAGATATTTTTGGGCTGGCTGGTGGGTGAGCAGGTGGCCTGAGCCGGCGGGTGGGGGGTGGGGGTGGAAGGGGTCCAGGGACTTAGTGTCTATGGAACCTGCACCAGATGACACGTACAATGCCAGGCATGGCTGCTTCTCATCACCATCCTAGAGGAGGATACTTTAATACCCAATCTACAGAGGAGGAAACTGAGGGTAAGGAGGCCTGGTTCTCTGGTCCCCTTTTGCAGCCCCCCAGGCTGCCTCTTCGTGGCTCTCCACCCACTCACCACAGTCTTTCTCTGCTCCATGAATGACACTTCTGCCTACGCAGGGCCTCCTCCTCTCCCCACCCGGAAGAGTTTCCCCGAGGCCTGCTAATGCCATGGCACTAACGCCTCCTGGTGGTCCTCCTCCCCACCCACCAGCCCTGGCTCAGGCCGCCATCCACCCACATGTGATGCTGCCCCTGGCCACCAGCCCCACGCCACAGCCACACTGTCCTTCCCACACTGACCACATCGCTGCTCAGCACCCTTCGGATACAGTCCCACCACAGGCCATGTGATCTGGCCCTGGCGACCTCCCTCCTGAGCTCGTCACCCCACATGAAGGGGCCTGTTTCCCAGAACCACCAAGCTCTCACCACGTCTACACTCTCGCTGCTCCTTCTCCCAATCTCTCCACTCAGTCAACTGCTATCTCACTTTGGAGGCCTGGCCTAGCACCACCTCCAGGAAGCCTTCCCTGACACTGTCTTCCACTGCACTGGGTTCTCCTCTGGGTTGCCACAGCCCCTCCAGCTCCTTCCCTCAGAGCATCCGGCCCGCATGGTCAGTCCCTGTGGGTCTATCTCCCCTCCTCATGGTGAGCTTCTCGAGGGCTGCGGTCACTGGTGGCTCCAGCTCTGGGCCCAGGGCCTGCCCACACCAGGGGCTCGAGAACTGGGTGCTGAGTGAACGGCTGAGTGAGTAGCAGAAGGAGCCGAGTTAGGAGCCCTGAATAACAAATCTGGTGATGAAGCCAGGCTGGCCCCAGGCACAGGCAGGCCGATGCCAAGGCCATGGGGCGTGGGGAGGAAGGGCAGGGGAGGAGGAAGGTCCTTAGGCCAGGCCTCGGGGGACAAGTCTGATCAAGTCCTGCTAGCGGTAAGTGAAAGTGGCAGGGAGGGCAGGCGGTGGGGCCATGTGACCTTCCTCTGCCCATCTGCAAGGAAAACAGATTTTGGCCACACCAGGGGCCAGCAATTAGCACATTTACCATTTCCAGCCAATTAAGTGGCCACAATGGGAACCACATTGAATAGAGGAAGAGGCCGCTCCTCGCAGTGATGCTGCAGTACCAGCCCCTGGACAGCCCCAGTAGTCGGGGCAGCGACCCCAGCTGCAATGGCCAGAAGCAGGGGTGAGGGCCAGATGAACACCTCTGGAGTGGGCAGCAGGCCGTCTGCTCACCAAACACATGGCATGGGCCTAAGACAACCCAGAGTGAGGCTGCCAAGGAGGCTTAGTATAGGAATCCAGAAAATGGGGGTTGGGGGGTGAGGGTGGGCAGCACAGTGCCTTCCCTGGGTGCCCTCACGGGGCAGGAGGAAGGTAGGAGGTGAAGCATCCAGAAGTCCAGGTGCCGATACCATTGACCTGATGGGTGGCTGTGAGGTGCCAGTGAAACTATGCACAGAAGGTGTTTGGTACAGAGTGCAGTACACAGTAAGCGCTGCATAAATGCTCATTATTCTCATTATCAGTAACAATCATAGCGTGTGCAGGATGCCTGCCCTCATCTGCCTCCCATCCAGGTGCCTGCTTACTGTCCCAGAGGACTGGCTTGTTGTACGTACCCATCCCTGGTGCTCTCGGCCGTGGGTAGAGGGGACAGATGGAGGTGGGAACTGGTGGTGGCATCCAGCGCGTGGTGCCTGGAAGGGACATCGTGCATGGGGGGCAGGATGCCTGATGCGAGCCCGTTGTGGGAGGTGATGGAGCCAGGATACACACCTGCAGGAAAGCAAACGAGTATCCCTGGGCTTCGGCCACTCCCCAGAGGTGGCTGTGAGCAACCCAGGAGTGTGTGCCTGCTGACGGACAGAGAAGACCCAAAGGGGAACCAGCAAGGTCCTACTAACAGAAGGTCGGCAGCCCAAATAGGGAGATGCTCCCTCTGTTTATGCCCCAGCTGCAGGGCTGTGTGTAGGGCTGAGGCCTATCCTGGAAGCAGAGGTGAACTGACCAGGGGTTGTCAGAAGCATTCATGCTCAGGCTGCATGTGTGTGCACATGTATGCACGTGATCACGCGTGGGCATGCATGCATGTTTGGGGATGGGGGGTTGTATGGAGCGTGCGGCCTCAAGTCTCTGGGACTGCTCTGGGAAAGAAGAGGCTTGTTCTGTGTAGCCTCAGAAGCAGACAGGGATCCTGGAATGGAGAGCAGCTTGAGAGAAACTGAGGGCTCGGCCTACTTCTCATAGGAGAGCTGCTGTAAGGTCCTGCCTTTGCAGGAAATGAGCTACTCATCTCCAGAGGTGTACAAGCACAGCCTGGATGTCCACTGTGAGGGTTTCCAAAGAGACAGTGATTGTGCTAGCTGGATGGCAGGCTGGCCTAGGAGACCTATGAGAAGGGATGCCACAGATGGTTGTACAGGCCGTACACTACACAAGGGTCCCGAATGAGGAGAGGGGGCAGCCATACTCTAATCTTAATTCTAAATCTCAAGGAGACCCCTGCAGGGTGATGCCACCTTTTATCACCTTTGACTCCCCAGGGTCTTACCCTTGTTAAGGTAGGTGGGAGATGAATCAAATGGGGGACATTAGGTCATAGTCAGGTGTTGCTCCCTGGGCCTAACTGAGGGTCTGAGGCCAGTGCTTCCCAAATGCCTGTGCCAAGGAACCCCAATTAGATGAGAGAATTGATCCCTATTCTGGGACTCCAGCCTCAGATGGACACAGCAGGTGTTCCAAGTTCTTCTCTAGTTTATCTGAAAAAAACATGGGACCAATTTTGTTTCCTTTTTTAAATCTGGCCACATTTATTTGAATTTTAATAGAAGTTGACAGGATTTTCCTCAAAATTAACTCATTGAGTTGATACCCTGGGAAGACTCTGCAGGTCCGAGGGCCACCCCAGTGCTCCACTGAGGCAGTGTTCACACTGGTTGGTCAGAGCTCAGCTGGGTCAGCTGTTACACTTTGAACAGCACTCCCGTCATCGTGGATCCAGACCCAATGCTCTGTATCACGAGGACCATGTGAGTACACCACATACTCTCTTCATGGATGGAGTAAAGAAGGAACTTTTACATTCTCTGGTGGCTGGGGTTCCAAGGCTAGCCCATCCCAGGTTGGCCCCTTCCGTCCAGTCCTGCAATTCAGGAAGCTGCTACCAGGAATGGAGCAGGGCCAGGCAGGGATGGCCAGCTCAAAGCCTCAACTGCAGCTAATCGTGCCTCCCAAGTGATGCCAAAACGAAGTCCACGTAGAGCCAGGCCTGGGAAATAGCCGGGGGCTGCAGCTCAGGCTGCCCTACATGTCCACGCAGGGGCCTATGGCCCAGGCTTTCCCAAGGGCTGACTGTGAGACCCCAGGGCTCCAAAGCGGCTCTTGGGGGCCTTCTGCCTCTCAGCCCCATCCTTACCCTGTCCCACCTTGGGGACTTCTGCTCCCACGGGCAGCCCCCACCCCCATCCACCCGCCACTTCCCTTACCACACCCCCCTCCCCAGCTTGGTCAGGAAGGCACCAGATGGGATGTCTGAGGACACAGCCTGGCTTGGTGGGGCTCATGGCTTGCTCCATTCACCACTCTCCTGAGCACCTCTTTACCTGCCATCTTGAACCAATTTGGGGGCCTGACAGCCAGAAAGGCCTAGAATCCTGATAAATCCTGCTCTCTCTCCCTCAGCCACACTGACCTCGTGCTTCTCATGTCTTCACTGCCCATCATGTTACCCAGGTCTGCTAAAGGAGCCTGCTGGATAAGCTTCCGAGGGCTTCCTATGAAGAGAGCTGGGGCTAGCTGATGAGAGACAAGCTCTTGGGAGTTAGTTTCCTGCTGTCAGACAGTGAAAATTCAGTGTCACGATGCCAGCTCTCCCTTGCCCTCATGCCTCTATTCCAGACTCCTCTGTCCTAACATTCCTTGAATTTGTCCCATTTCCCCTTGCCCTTTGCCCTGCCCTGTCCACCCCACGCCAGACACACGGTGGGCCACTGAGTATGTGAAGCAGGCATGCGGAGCATGCGGACGGAGAGCGGATGGCAATGAGGGAGTCACTGCATCATGAGGGGTGGCGGGATGGGAACACCAGGGAGCCCGCTGGCCTCTCCCCAGAATGCACCATTTGAGGCTGTAAATCAGTGTCATCAATCATCAGCCATGAGCGCTGAACCTCTGGCCCTAACATCTATTTCCAAATGTGCCTCAAGCACTTGCTGTGTGGCCTACAGAAGAACCTAGTGGCGGAAGCCCAGAGGGATCCAGGACTCCCGGGCTGGCCTGTGCTGGAAGCAGCCCAAGGACAGGGACCAGCACACGGTCTGGTACACAGCAGGTGCCCCACAGTGAGGTGTGGCATCAACAGCAGGAAGACAGCAGGCTGTTTGATTAAGGGCATGGCCTGCGGCCACACAGCCCAAGTTCAAGTCCGGCCTCTGTCATTTACTGTCTATGGAACCTCAGCAAAAAGGTATTTCACCTCTCCAGGATTCAGTCTCCTCATCTGGAAAAGAAAGCGCACAGGAGCATGTACTTTATGAGGATGACGTGAGGACTTGGTTAACCTACACGTACTGTCGCCAGAACAGCTCCTGGCACATACTCAGTAAGAGGGGGCCGTGCATTATTACGAGACAGGTGAGTAAACAGTTACTCTTCTCAGTCACTATGAACAACAACAACGATAATAATGATAAAATTATCTGTCACACTGGGTTTATATAAGCGATCACATTTGTTGTCACAGCAGGTCTGGGGGAAAAAACCAAGGCTTGAGGCAGGGAAGACTGCTCTCGCTCGCTGTCTGAGCAGCCCCAGGCGGGCTCCTCCCAACCACGATGCTGCTTCAGTGACTTTGCTTCTCATCTGCAGCATATGGGCTCAAGGGGACTGAATGACAGGACGTTGATTCAGTGGCCAGCCCATGCCGGTGCTCAAGACATGTCTCTTGCTGGCCCGGCACTGCTCCCTGGAGTAGGCCCCGGCCTGGTCTCTGGGACTTTCAGCCGGGATCTGCTGCTAACTTCTCCATATGACCTTAGGTCAGTCCTTCTCCTGCCCCATCTTAAGTACCCCCGGGTCAAGACGATGGGCCTATAGGACCTGTGCCCCAAGGGCAGCCACTGTACAGTGGGCACAGCCTCTTTCTTGCTGAGCCGCAGGATCCTCAACACATCCCCTTATCACTGGGGTCTCCCCTCACTGGCTGTTTTAGCAGCTCTGACCTCATGGGAAGCAGCCCACAGGAGAGGGTGTGATCCCTTCTCCACAGGCCCATCCTCCCGGGGTGTCCTTGCCATTGGGGACCTGTGTGAGCACAGACCCCTGTGAAGGGCAATGCAGAGAAAGCATCAACACCTTCTCTTCCTGAGGTTGTTTGGTAAGTGCTTTGGCATTGTTTTAAGTTTGCTGCTACTTCAACGCTGAGGGGAGAGCAGTAAAAATTAGAAAATAAAAAATGTTTCAAATGGCTGGAGTAATTCAAGAACTCCCAGAGGGTGGGAGGAGCTCTCTGCTCTGATACTGTGGTTTCTTTGGGGGGCAGGGACAGCAGAGCAGCAGTCCTGTCAGCTGGCATCCATCCGCAGGCCACCCCACCCGCCAGCCACACAGCGAGGATCCTGCTGGGGCCCGAGACCTGTGCAGCAGCTGCTGGGAGGACAGACAGGCTACTTCAGTGGGGCCAGAGGCTCTGAGCGTCTGGCTAGATGGGCCTGCGGGGTCCCAGGGGTCACCGGGCTCCATCTCTGGGCCGTAGAGTAAGACGGAAGTGATTATGGCCCAGTGGTCCACCCTCTAGGAGCCCGAGCCCGGTTTTCTCTCCTGAAGTAAGTGTGGTGGTGCGGGGAGCCCTGATGGGGGAGCACGTGGGACGTCAGGTTGAAGTGCAGGGGCTACCTCAGGGAAGGACTGGGGTCAGGAGGCCAGCAAGGCAAATATGAGAGGCTTGGAGACAAGGCATTCAGGGAACTGTGTATGATGTGCCAAGGTTGGGGTGGGCAGCCACCAGGGATGCCCTGGCCCCTGAGGTCTCGAAGGCCAGGCTAAAGGGACCCCGGGCTTCCTCCCATGTGGCCATAGAGCCACAGAGGAGCTTGAGGGAACTCAAGCCAGAGGAGCCGGTGCCCCCGCAGCCCCTGAGCCTACAGAGCCTGGTGGTCTCCTGCAGGGCCGTGCACCAGGCCCTGCCTCTCTGCACACATACCTGGGAGCAGCTCCTGGCCCAGGTTGCGGCCCCCCTTCCTGTCGCTGGCCGTCAGCTGTGTGGACCCGTGGAGCTGCTGCAGGGCCAAGCACTCGGTCAGGACGTCGGCCTCAGGATCGGGGCCTGTGTGCAGCTGAGGAGCAAGCAGATGGAGAGACGGTGTTAGAGTGAGACCACCTGTCCATGGGCCACCCTCCACGTAGGGGCAGGACAGGAAGGACGGAGGCTCCAGAGTAGGGCCCTTCACCTCACCACACCTCAGCCTCCTCACCTGCAGAATGGAGCTAACTGTGTATGTTGGGTTCGTTCAGGGCTGAGAAGGAGATGCCAAGGCAAGAGTGAAGAGGCAGAGATTTTATCAGGGGAAGTGCCTGGCTGAGAGGAAACCAGAGAGCGGGGCAGGCTGGGGGAGCCATTGGCCGAGCCCCAAGTCTGACTCCGAGGGAAGGAGGTTGGTGGAAGCGTCCTAGATTAGGAGTCCTTGGGGAGCCGAGGTGTGGTGAAGTCAGGGGACTCCGTGTCTCCCAGGCAGGTGTCTTGCCTCAGTATCCCTGCAGGGCCTGCCACACTCCGTTCTTGGCTGGGAGTAGCCTACAGGAGGCACGGCCTCACACACGGGCCCAGATGGGTATCAAGTGCAGGAGCTGGGGCCTTCCACAAGGAGCCGTCTCGCGGCCACCATGGTGAACTCGTGTGTGGAGTAAAATACACTGTGTGTACAGCAGGTGTCCTTCCTTCCTCTTGCCTTCCCTCCATCCTTCATTCTTCCTGGCACAAGGCACACTGGAAATAGCCTAGGGCTAGTGACTGAAGATCTGGGTTCAGATTCCAACCCACTTCTTACTCCCTGTGTGACCCTGAACAAATAACCTAACCTCTCGTGCTGCCCTCTGCCTGTAAGGAGCCACCATACTCGCCCCCCAGCCCAGTCTGCTGTGTGTGGTATAAGACGACAGGTACGAATGAGCTTGTTGTAGGCACCATGTGAAGGGCTGGCTGACCCCAGCTGGCTGAGTCCCACATGTGACAGTGGGCACCCTGGATCCGTATACGGACTTGAGGTTGCTGGCTGAGAGCAAGCCTAGGGCAGCAAATCTTTGGCCAACAACCCTCAGCCGTCCTAAAGGCAGACATGAGCTCCGTACCCCAGAAATTCTTCACCTCCCCAGACAGGGACAGGGAGGGGCTGCTTGAGGCCCTTGCAACATGGGGCAATGAGGCTGGTGTGCACCTGGAGGGGGAGGGCCCCCTCTCCCAGGGTAATCCCAAAGCCAGACTATCAAAGCACTGAACACTGACTTGTCCAGACTCTCATTTGACCTGGGACTCAACCAGCCCAGAGAAGGTGAGAACCTTGTCCCACATTACACAGCAGCTGAGAGTCGGCCCCCAGGCTTTTCCCAGCCTCCCAGGCCAGAGGGCCAGCACCCTGGCTCGAGCACAGCATAGCCAGCCTCCCGACGGGCCCTCAGCTCCCTTCCCCAGCAGCTGCTTTCCATGTAAATTCAGTTTCTGGCAAAAGAGGGCCAAGGCATGTTCTCGCAGACCGCAATGTCGATCGGATTAGGAGCAGCAGGAGAGGAGAATTAAGGAAGAAAAGCATTTCTAATTCTCCCTGAAACGCAGCAGGGCTGCCAAGGAGCTGTCATAATACAAGGGTCGCTTTACCCAGAGAGATACATCATCCCCGATGGCTCCTAATGGACGCTTATGGTTGGGAAGTTTGTAGATCTGCGGCCCCAGGTCCCTGGGGCTCCGTGCGAGCCAAGCATGGGGCCTGGGAAACCAGGGCAGGATTCTGGTCCTTGGGCACCAGTCTGCTCGGGAGAAAAGCCTCCTTGGCATGGAGCCTGGGCCATTCCCCATCCCCGCTCAGGCCCCGGGGACAGGCAGGTCTGGGGTGGGCCCCGGCTCTGTCACTCCTGTGCTGCATGACTCTGTGCAGATCTGCTAACTCTCTGAGCCTCAGTTTCCACATCTCTAAGATGAGGGATTAAAAACTGCCCAGCTCTTCGCTAGAGCGAATACTGAATGAGATACAGCACTTGAAGCACCAGGCTCAGCACCGGGTCCAGGCTCCTCCCTCTGTCAGAGTGAGGACTGGTGTGCTGGATGTGCTATTTCCACCGGCCAGCTCAGGTACATGCCTTGACCATGTCCCTTTTCTGCTTTGCTGCGTCTGGGGGGTTCCCTAGGGCTTGTGGGATGAAGACTGGAGCCTCCAGCCTGGCTGTCCCCCAACCGTGTCTTTCCAGCTGAGGCCTGCTGGTCCCAGACCCATCAAGTACACCCCCACCCCACGGGACTAAAGCAGGCCGCTTTCTCCAGCCTCTGGACCTTTCTCTGCTTTACTCACTGCCATAGCCACAGTTCTTAATACAGTGCTGGGAAAACAGTAGGTGTACCATAAATATTGCAGAGCAAACTCTGCTGTCAGGCTGATGTCTCTGGATTGGCCCTGGTGTTGCTCTTCACCCTCACCCCTGCCCTCCCTTGCACTCAAGAGCTCACCCCAGTGTTCTTCTGGAGATGTGGGTTGGGCCCAAAGGTGGGCTCCCTGGGTCTCTCTGTGGCTCACACCCTCCTTGTCCAAAACAGAAATCACTGCTTTCTCCTGCAAGCCTAGCCTGCTTCTTTCTTAGACCATCTGTCCTGGTCAAGGGGCCCACCACTGTCCCCCCACCGAAGTCCACCTCTGCTACTCTTCCGCCACCCCCCTTCTCTCCCCATCTGGTCCCACTTTGCTCTCACCAGCCTCCATTGCCTCTCCTGCTCCCCAGTAGCGGCCTCCCTGCCTCAGGATTCCCTCCAACCCATTCCCCACAAAGGCCCCAGAGCCATCCTTCACAGTGACATTCTCTGCTTAAGATCCCCCCACCCCATCCCCCACCAATGGCACCACATCCTCAAGTAGAGTTCTGGGCCTGTCAGGTCTGCTCCCTGAAGGCTGCCTTTCCTCCTTGCAGGCCTGCTCGGCCTCGGACAGGCAGGGTGCCTACTGTTTCAGCTTCAGTCACTCTGGGACTGGGACACCCTCTCCTTACTATCTTCACCTGCCCACTGCTCACCCCTTCAAGATTTGATGACGGCATGTGCCAACCTCTGCTCTGGGCTTTTACTCTGGGCCAAGTACTGTTCCACACCCTTAGTGCACATTTACTCATGCAATCCTTGCGACAAGGCTCTCAAGTAAGTCCTCTGTTGCCCCCATGTGACAGTTGAGGAACATGAAGAACAAAGGCTCTGAGAGAGGAGCCTGAGGCCAGAGGCAGGCTGGCTGCAGAGCACACACGACCATGCTCCACTGTCACAGCTGTCATTTCTTCCGTGGACCCTCCCACTCCCACTCTGAGAGGCTAAGGCCCCCTCCTCTGCGCCCCTGATTATCCTCTGCACACCACTCTTGCTGTACTTCTCATATTCTACTGAAGGATCTCTTTATGTGTCTCTCTCTTTCAGGTCCCCAATAGAGGAGGGCACATAGTTTTCCATTTTTCTATCCTTGATGCCTACACTGGGTCTGAGTGAGCCACAGCGAGATGGCAGATGGGTGACAGAGAAGCTGGCGGATGGTCTGGGGGTGGAGAGATGTCTGGCCGGCTGCAGGTGAGGAAGTGAACTTGGCGGCCAGGTGGGAGGCAGGTCATGGATGATGGACAGCAGCATCCTTGGGTGTGCAGAAGGGTGAATGCATGCAAGGCGTGCGGAGACCTGGTTTGTTGCTGGACAGGTGTCTGGAGGCCTGGGGGGGCTGGGCCTGGAAGGGGGACTGTCTTACCTTCTTACGCACCTGCTGCTCTTTGGCTGAATGGGCCTTCACATGCTTGCGGAGGGAGCTGGGGTCCGTGTAGCGCTTGGAGCAGCCAGGGATCTGACAGGCGTAGGGCTTCTGGAACATCAGAGGGATGGAGGTGGGGTGAGGGAGGCCCGAGGTCATGCACTGTGTGATCCGCAGTAGGGAGGGGGCAGGCTGCAGGCTCACACCAGATCCCTCCCCCTGTGCCCCCAGCCTGGAGGGGTCTGACCCAGCTGGCCCTGCCCTTGGGCCTCACAGTGAAGGAGAGACTGTGTCTCCATTCTCCTCTCATGCCGGAACCTCAGGGATCTCAGGAAAGTCACCTCCCGTCTCTGAGTCTCTTTTCTCCCTTGTAAAATGGGGCCAACGAAATTCTAAGGGTTTTCCCAGTTCTGACACTGGCTCTGAGAAAAGCACATCCTTTGAGCCCACCAGGTGGACAAGGAGCACAGCGGCTCCTAGGAGGAGGGGGGAAGGAGGAGGAAAGCAGGGATGGGGAAGAGAGGGGACAGCACAGGGCCAAGCTGCAGTATGGCAGGCCCAGGCTACGAGTGACTAACCACACCTTACAGCAGGTTCAGAGACGCCAGACTGCTTTGGGTTCATGAGAAATTGGAGGCAGGGAGGGAGCTGGATCTCAGACACAGGCCTGGAGAGGCGGCGGCGAGTGTGTGTGTGTGTGTGTGTCTCTGTGCCCTTTGTGAATCTTGCTCTTGGGCACTGCTCACCTAGAACCAATTCATACCTCTGCTGTTCCTGCCTGAGCCTCATACTGCCCTCCAATCTCCCTTCCCCCAACAGCCAGAGGGCCTTTCTCACAGCCCCAGCCATTCTCTCACCTTTGAAATCCTCTCCATGGCTCCCTTGTGCCCTCTAACACAGCCCACCTCCCGGCACTGAAGGCCCTCTGGGACTCGGCCCCCAAAGTTCCCAGCTGTCTTCCTGCCCCTGCCCCTGTGCGCCCACCTGCCCAGCCCTCCTGGAATCTCCTTCCTACCTCCATCTTCCTGCGGGCAGCCCTGAGCACCCTGTACTGCTGGGTTCCTTCAATGTCCTTCTCCACCAGGTGGAGCATTTCCTTGGGGGCTGGGGGCGAGGTGTGGTTGGGGGGTTGTGTATGGTCCCTCTGACTGGTCTCAGGTCCCAGGGACTGACTCTAGCTGAATTCTGAGCTCTCGTGTAGGGTCTCCCACAGGACCCTGCTTGGGGTTTCAGCTGCTGCTGGGGCTTCCCGTTTTAAATATACCTAGTGGCTCTGATTTCTCCAGGCCCTCTGACCTCTACAGCGGCTGCAGGGAATGGGAGGGTGTTTGGAGAAGGTGGTGCTTCCCTGTTGAGGTACTGGGGTGGCTATGTCCCTGTCAGACACACTCATACGGAACCCCTCCAACCACCACCACCTCCCCTGACCTCAGGCAACTCCTGTCCCTGCTGGCCCAAGGACAGGCCAGTCCAACCACAGACCCAAGGACCTTGTGGGGAGGGGCAAGCAGAAAGAGACGACCATACCTTGGAGCTGCCACGGACAGTTGCCAGGTTAAAGAAACGGAGGAGAGCAAAAAGAAAGAGACAGAGAAGTGAGAGGCTGGCTTGGCCGAGAGGAAGGTACAGGCAGGAGGGTGGAGGGCCTGCATCAGACCTGCCCCTCCCCAGCTGCGCAACACATAGACACGTACCCCTCCCCACCGCCCCATTTCTCCTAGGGATCTGCACCCACCCTGATGCGTGCACACACATACACATACACGTTCTCTCTTGTGGGCCCGGCTCGGTCCTGCCCCAGGCCCCATCCCTCAGGGACGCTGATACAAATCCACACGCTTTTGCCAAAAAGCAAACAAACAGAGCTCCGAGTGTGCAGGCGCACTAGCCTGGAAAGGGCGCAAGGCCCATCTCCGTGTTTATTTTTCCAGGGCCTGACGTGTGCAGAACATTCCTCCAGCCCAGCTCCCCGGCGAGCCCTCAGGAGACCCTGTGGCTGTCCCAAGCCGCATGCCGCCCAGCCCCAGGCCTGGAGTCACTGCCGTGGCTCTGAAGCCTCGTTAGTAACAAGGACACTGGTGCTGGTGTGGTGAGGATGGAGGGCAACAGCCCCCAAGGCCCTGCAGGGCCATGCTCAGTACCCTTCAGTTCAGCCCCATACCTATTGTGGGAGAAGCACAGACGAGGAAACAGAGGCTGACGCTTTGCCCAAGATCTCACAGTAAGAGCATGTCCATGAGGCTCTCTAAGGAGGCCTCCCCTTGTCTGGGAAAGGAGAGGGGCTCGCCCCCCAGGGCAGTGGCCGTCAGGACTCAAAGTCCACACCGAGTGCCTGGGGACTCGGCAGGGTTTGCTCAGCATTCAGTCAGCGAGTCAGAGGAGGGAAAGGAGCGACTCCTATTTGCTATGCAGACTGCATGTTAGGTCTATACTCGCATTATTTCAGTTGATTTCCCCCATGTCTCCTCCTGATGTGGGTGTTTGAGGAAACTGAGTCTGGAGAGCCAGACTTAAAACCTGGCTGGCTCTCGCTAGTCTGTTCTGCCATTTTCCTGCCCTATGGGGAGAATCCCACGTTCTCTGGAGCCAGATGGGAGCTGGGAAGATGACTGGGTCCCTCCTGGAAAACAAGGTGCAGCCTGCGAGGGCTGACCTGCTAGCCTCTGGGCTGTGAATGCTGGGAAAGCAATCTAGTTGTGCAGGATCGCCAGTGCTGTTTACGTGGGGATGGGCAGGAGTGGGGGGTGGGCTGGGTGGCTGTAGCTAGAGGGCTTCACCAGGACCTTTGGGGAGATGAAGGCCTGAGATAACCCCGTGGGCTCATTCTGGGCCTGACCTGACCTGGTCCTCTCAGTTCTGTTCACACAGCAAGTGGGGGCGAGAGGCCTGTTGCTTTGGGGCTGGGTCCAGAAAATGCAGCAAGGAAGGAGGGAGGAAGGGGGTAAGTCAGAGTAGGTGACCCAGAAAGGCCTGGAGGGACATTGCTCAGGCCGGGGGTTGGGTGTGCAGAGCGGCCTGGTGCTGCTCTGTGGTCTCTGAGAGACATAACCAGGGGGCGTGGGCACCAACTGCACATTTCAGAGCCTGGGTGGGGGCCAAGGGCCCCAAGGGCTGGACCTGTGAGAACGTAATGAAGGCAGGGGTTTGTTAGAATGCCTCCTCACTTCGTGGCCCCACACAGCCTGTGACAATGAAGCCTGATGGGGAGGGGTGGAGAGAAGGGTTGGGTTCAGCTGGGGACAGGGCTCTTCCTTCCTATCCTGTCCCCTGTACTCAGCCCACCTCTCCAGGGGGGCTGATACACCAGCTTCTCCAGCAAGGGCCACTGGACGCTGCCATTTACCATCTGTGCGATAAGTCGGTGACTTAATCTGAGTCTCAGTTTCTTTGCAAGATGGGGATAGTGGCCCTTACCTCATGGGTTGTTACCAGCATTAAACTGGGGGAAAGTGTATGTGATACTGGTTGTGAAAGACACGTATAGAACAGAACACTCTGCCCAGGGCCCAATCGGCACCCAACACGTGGCTTTGCTCTGTTTTCTGCCACCCCCTGCCCCCAAAATTCTGGGTGTTGGTGTCCTCAGCTTTTTCTGGTTCAAATAAAGGGTTTGGAGCAGAGGGCCTCCAGCCCTGGCTGCTGTTTTGTGGCCTCCAACCTACACTGGAGGAGTGAGTTGCTCTCATGGGCCTCTGTTTCCTCACATGTGTGTCTACTAGACAGGCTGGGCCAGATGGCCACTCAGGCCTCCCAGCCTCCCATCAGCAGAGTTTCCCAAGCATCTGCCCAAAGAGCAGAGATACAGGCCGGGGGCCCAGACATGCAGCCCAGATGCAGACCGTCTCCTACTATACATGGGGGCTAGGGTCCTCCCAGGCTGCCTGCGCACCCCCACACCGGCCCTCTAAGGCAGATGCAAGGCCCAGTTCCGAGTTGGCTCTGCCAGCCAAGAAGGCCACCGAACCTCCTGGAGGCCTGCTTTGCTCACCTGTCAGAAGGGTTAGTGACCCCCTGGCTGGCAGGGTCAGCATGAGATCGTGGGAGACAATGTTTTAGCAAGTGCTCTGCCAACCGCAGAGATCTGTATGCACCAACATTGTGACAAAGTTGCAGGTTATCACGCTGCTTGGCCCAAACAAGGGAAAGGGAGTGGACATATAGGTATCTGGGGCCCAGATCTACAGTCTCATGCCCTGCTCACCTCAACCTCTCACCCACTGTGCTTAGGGGTAAGGAGCAGCCCCAGAGAGGCTCCGGCCTGTCTCCACGGAAGGTGTGGGATGGGCAGGGCAGCGCAAGCCTGCTTGGGGGTGGCTGACAGGTCTGGGGAGAGGATGCAGGATGGCGAGCTCACTCTCTCCACGGGGCTGTGCCTGACACTGGTGCCCAGGTCAGGAGCCACAGGCTAAAGTAGTGGCTCTCGACTCATGAGACTTTACTTCCTCTTCCTCAGGATATTTGGCAATGTCAAGATACATTTGTCACAACTGGGAGATGGAAAACTGCTCCTATCTATAGGATAAACACCCTATAACGAAAGGGCTTTCCTCTCTCCCTGCAGACAGTCATCCTGCCCAGACTGTCCAGGGCTTAGGACGAAAGCAGGTTTCCGCGTGTACCCTGGCCATGGCCCTGCATCCCACAGGTGAGGGAATGTGCACACCTCCCCCCTGCCCCTCGGCCTCTGCCCTGGGGCCTACCGTGTCAAGGTGGGTGCGCTGGTGCTTGGCACGGTCGCTGGAGTTGCTGAAGGCCTTCTGACAGCCTGGGTGCTGGCACAGGTATGGCTTCTCACCCGTGTGGCTCCGCAGATGGATCTTGAGGTTCTCCAGCCGTGAAAAGGCCTTGCTGCAGCCTTCAAACTGTGGGAGAGGTGAGTGAGGGGTGCTCTGCAGCCCCTGGACAGCCCACCACCAGCCTAGAAATGGCCCCAGCATCCTCTGCCCCCTGTCCACCCCCATCCTGCCCAAGGCCTCTAGGTAAACCCCCCACTTTAGCTCCTCATGAAGGGACCGGGACCCAGACTCCATCTGGGAAACCCTGGTGGGGCCAGAAAAAAACACTCCCGTGACTTAGAAAGGGTCTCTGGGCTAGAGAAGCAAGTAGTCTTTCCATCTCTGGATCTGGAAGGCTCCTCAGTGGCACAAGGAAATGATGTGCTGCTGCCAGCACAAGCATGTGCTGGATTTTAGGAAGGCTTTGCGCCCCTGACCTCATTTCTTTGCCTACAAACTTATGACGGTGTGACCACCACTCAGGGCTGACGTGAAGGCTCCAAGGTTGGGGGGCCCTGACTATCCAAGGGCTTTGTCCATCTGGAGTGTGGCATCAGTGCTGACTGCCGTCAGAATAACAACCAATTTGTAGACGCAGGGTCTGATTTATCATTTGGCCATTTGTCTGGTGCCCACCAGGCACCAGGCCCCATGCTGGGCAGTGGGCAGGCAGCAGGCGCAGACATGGCGATGGCCCCGGTCGGGGCGGGGGTGGGCAGAGCAACAGGCACGGTGCCTCCTCCCATAGCCGCAGGCTGCCCCGGCCTCCGCCCCGTAGCCTTGGCTGAAGTCCCCCCTCTCTTCCCAGAGTCCCCAGACTTCGCACTCCTCCCACACCCCGTCCCCAAGACCACCTGAGGAGCTCTGTGGGGTAGAATCAGTTGTTGCTCTGCCTGAAGCCCTGCGCACCCCCACACTCCCCCCGCCCCAGGCTGCTCCCACGTCCTCGCAACAGCCTGAGCCCACTGGGCCACCAGAGCCTTTGTTGGCAAGTCACTCAGCAAGGAACGTCCTTTGTCTCATAACCATCCATCCAACCCCCTTTAGCCTTCAAAGTCTGGCTCGAATGCCGCCCTGTGGCACCCTCCCTGGTGTGTGCGTGTGATCGGTGTGATCGGCTGTTCTTTCTGCTTCTCCTGTCCGGCGGGTCCAGCCAGGCCGGCGTTCCCGTGGTGTGCACCAGGGGGTGGGAGGGGGAACCGCTCTATCCACCCGACATGGGGCAGGGTGCTGCTGCACCTCACAATAACCCTGACCGGTGTGGCCTCAACGTTCCCGCCTCAGAGCCAGAGGCTTTGCGTGGTGGTCCCGGTGCTGTGACACAGCCAAGACAGGACCCAGGCCATATCTGACGCCGAGCCAGGTGGCTCTGCTACGGCCACTGCCTTCCTAGGGCAGGGGGAGGTGACCCTCAAGGAGGAGGAAACCAGAGGAACCAGCTCCTCTGCCTAAGCCATGAGCTCCATCCCCCAGCTTAGGAGAGACGTGAGGATGGGGACTCAGGATGGACAGCGACTGGTCTGGGGTGGGCTCCCTCCCTGTCTCTCCCTTGAAGGTGGCCACAACGCCTGGCCATGCTCTGCTGGGGCTCATCCAATGCAGGCAGCCCGCAGCTGGGTTTTAGAGACCGTCCCGCCTCCTGTTCCCAGAGGATGTGCCTTTTCCAGGCATCAAAACCAGGAGGAAATCCTGTTTGGGGAGTAAATAGGCCACAAGCTACTCCTCTGCTCTCCTGTGATGGCCTAGTGCCAAGCTCACCCCAAATGAGGTAAAGGGGTCACAGCTGGGAAGCCGGCTGCCTCTTGGCACCCAGCTGGTCCCTCTGCCCTCCTCTGGCCCGCACCGCAGGGGTAGACATTGAAGGAGAGGAGCAGGAGCTCCTCCTCCCGTGCCGGGATCACCACGTGAAACCTCTGGTTCCGAGGCGGGACGTTCAAGCCACACCGGTCCGGGTTATTGTGTGGTACAGCAGGTCCTCCCGTTCCCCTACAAGGCCCTTAGGCCTGTCCGGCCAGCCTCTGTGTTGCACGAGGCCGCGCTGCTTTTCCCTCCTTCACTCATCTTGCAGATGTCTACTTGTCTACTCATGGTGTTCAAGCACTGCCTCCTCCGAGGAGCCTTCCCTGGTCTCCTTGGCCCCTCCCTGCTCACACCCTGAGCTTATGGGTTAAGACGATTTTTGTTGCCCACCCGCTGCCTTCTTGTCATGCCTCTAGCAACGGTCTGGGAGTTCCTTGAGGGCAGGGCTGGCATCTCTCTCATTCATGGGACAAAGGATGGGTTAGAAACCTAGTCCAATGGGAGTGAGAACAGAAATTCCCAGGCTTGGGGAGCATGTACCCTTGTGAAAGCACCCTCTTCCTTGCAGCATTCATCAAAGTACCCAGACACCCCCTGTCTGTGTCCTGCCTATGTGCACTGGCCCAGCCCTGTCCTACCCCACACCCCCAGGACCTCCCAGAGCTGAGTCACAGGCTGGGGTACAACAAGCAGCAGTCGAGGGTGCCCTGATGGGATGCCCAACCCCCAGGTAGAACTAGAGGCAGCAGCAGGTGGAGAAGTGGCACTGCTTGATCAGGACTGTTCCAGGGTGATGATGCTGCAGGTGCTACTGCGGAGCAACGCCCCTGTCAGGCCAGCACCGGATGTGCCAGGGACTGCGAGGGCATGGGCTCTGCTTGCAGCCGCTGCCAAGGGTTCCCAGGTCCTCCCCATTCATCCACCACACAGACGGCCAACAGAGGCAGAGAGGAGGATGGCATACTCGTCAGTTCACACTTATGTGAGCTCACTCTGCTGGGTCCTGTGTTGTCACTGGGGTCACTCCCCGCCCCAAGACTCTCCAAGCTCATCATACATTCTGACATCCAATCTACCCCCTTAGCATTCGAGGCCTTCCAGGGTTGGTGCAGCACAACCTGGGGTTAAATTTTGAGACTTGGAAAGCAGACAGCCCTGTGATCTTGGCCAGTCAGTGCCCTCTCTGTGCCTCAGTTTCTTTCTCTGTAAAATGAAGACAAACCAGCACCTGGAGCTGGTGTGAGGGCAAGGCGATATGCCTATCTACATGGCACACAGGACATCCTCTATAAATGTCATCACTATTATGGTGATAATCACCTGGTGGTGATTGTTCTTATCTTGCCTTCAGAAAAGACACCAGTGTAGGTCAGGTTTTATTGACCCTAGACCTAAAGAACAGAGTGCTCTGGTTGACAGGTTTGCTATTGGTCTGGCCCTAAAACTCTTTCCCTGTCAATCTGTTTGGGTGCCAGAAACAGCCTCTAATGAAAATGAGGCAGCCTTTGTGGTGGGGATGGCCTGATAGAGCCCCATCCATTGGCTACAGGGGGGCTTGGAGGGCAGCACAGGGAGGTGCCCCCCCCCCACGGCTGTGTGTGTGGGGGTACAGGTGCTGCCAGAATGGAAACATAGGTCTTGCATCAGAAACAGGTGCGCCAACAGGTGCATCCCTGACTTGAAGTCTTTGTGACCCTAAGGTGTAACGATGCTTCCATGGGGTCCACCCCCCAGGGAGAACACACACAGGCTTTCCTGACATTCCTCCCTGAACACTCCAATCCCTTGACGCTCTAGGGCGCATTTTGCCCTAGAGAGACCCCTTCCTCCTGCTGTTAATATCCAGGTGTATAACCCTGCGGAGCAGACTTCCTGGGACATCCTTCACTCTGTTGCAACAGGGGTAGACAGGGAACTGCTCCTACTGTGCCAGAAGGGCAAGCCACCGTCAGAATTGCCATCTCTTGTAGAAAGAAGTCACTCATTGATCTTCAACACAAGGTAGCAGTGTCAGGCAAAGCCCACAACTCTGAAAGTCACTCACGCACCCCCATCCAACTATCCACAACCTAACCCCACACCTTTATCGTGGCTTGCTGGTACCCCATTACTTCTCATGCATCTGCCCACCCTTCCACATCCTTACTTCTGGGATTCACTTTCATCGTCATCTTTTTGCACATTGATTCATATCCTCCTGCCTCGCTCAGCTGCCCTTGTGTGCCTGGCCACATGCTGAGAGTGGGGACTTTAGGCAAAAAAAAGACCACAAAAGGCTCCAAACAAAAGAGAATTCTTCTTGGGGCTGATCTCAGAGGGCTTCCAGCTGGGGAAGGCCCGGGGTCACTAAAGCTTTCCTGAAGGAGCCAGGACTTGATCCCCAGTCAGGGTTTGGACACACAGGGTGGGAAGACTGGGAGGGTAGGGAACATTCTGGAGATAGCCGAGGATTGGCCAAGCTGGAATGAAGGGAAGAGGGGAAGGAGAGGTGGAAGTAGAAATGGGGATTTGGGGAGCTCCCTTCATTACAATCCATGGAATAGTGATTCATTCTGATGCAGATGAGTTTGGGGATTTTTGATTCCCCAAAACAGCACTGAAACAGCCCTGTGCACTGATGTGGCTTAGGGAATGACGTGGCATGAGGCTATTCACTTGGGGGACTCTGGTGCCACTTCCGCTGGCTGGATTCCCCTGCCTCTGACCTCCCACCTCCCACCTGGCTGTTTGAGCCAGAAACCTGTTCCATCCTCTCTGGCCCCTATATCCAAAAAGCCACCAAACCAGGGAGATGCCACGTCTTAAAACACCCTTCACATGCACCCTCTTCTCTTCATTGCTGCCCTGGTCCACACCCCAGCACTGCTCACCCCAGGTGACTGCACTAGCTACCATCCTGCCTCCTGCCCCTCTGCTCCCAACTCATTCCCATATGGTATCTGGTATCTAGAACGAAGACTCACACCTAGCAGGTCTGGCTGACTCCCTCCCTGCTTAAATCCTGCACAATTTCCGAGTGCTCGGTGAGCATGAATCCTTGCCCCAGCATCCTGGTTGGTGTGCTCTGACCCCTGGTGATGGCTTGGTGGTGCCTGCCCCCTCCAACTCCTGCGTCCACACCACTGTGTGTCAGCATCAGAGCAGCCCAGATGCAAATCCACACTTCCCAGCTGGACTCTGACCTTTGGGCAAGTTCCTTTGTCAGAGCCCAGATTCTTCAACCACAAATGGGGGCATCGCTTGGGCACACCCTGGGCACACGGTAGGTGGGTGCTCTCTGTAAGCCACAGAGTGTGTGCACTATTCTGTCTTATTTGGGGTGAATCTGAAATACACAAGCTCAAATAACCAAACACACAATGGATTCATCTGGCCAGAAACAAAAGCCCACGTGCCATGGGCAACAGAGAAGCCAATACTGTGGCCTCGGAGGGGAGAGGACACAGGCGAAGGAAAAGCCGTAGAGACATCTGTCTAGAAAGACGTAAGAATGGGTGTTAGATATTTCTTATTTACTTTAAAATGTATGAACATTAAAATATATTCTCAGGCGACAGTGGGGTGAGTTCAGAATGATCTAAGTGGCCAGGTGACACCCTCCAAGACACCTACCAAAGGCTGGCTGCTGCGTGTGTTTCACGTGGTGTCACTAACCGTGACAACACGCTCTGCTGGAAGCCTCCTTCCTAGCCCCACTGTATGGATGAGGCACAGAAAGGTGACACCAGTGGCTCCAGGTCACGCAGTTAGTAACCGGCAGAGCTGGGATCTGGTCTCGAGTCTGGCTGATGTGCTGGTCTGTGTCTTTGCATCCTTAAACACTTGGGCCACGGCCCCAGGAGCCCTACGTAAAGCACCAAAACTGGGGCTGCACTCAGCAGCTCTCACGATGACTTCCAACCAGGCCCACATCCTGGGTTCCATTTCCAGGCAAAGACTAGGCCCAGCCCAGGATGCAGAGCTGACGCTGGGAGAGGAGGACACCCTTCCTGCTGGCCCCTCTGACAGACGAGATGCCACCACCCAGAAAGGAAAAACGAGGCGGCGCAGCAGAGAAGAAAGAGCCCCGGCTGATGCGCACAGAGTGCGCAGAGTCTTGAAAGGCCCAGTTTCCACATGTGGGGCATGTTACAAAAGAAGATTAAAATAACGGGGGAAAATATCCTGGGAACCGTGAAGCCCTAGACCATCTGGAATTTTATAGTAACAGGCAGGGGAAAATCAGAACCTAATTGAAAAAAGTCCACTGCAATCCATTACGGCTGCGTGCTGCTCGCAGAACCAAGGGCAGGAGATGAAAGACCAGGGGAGCCATCCCAGGAGCTGGGGAGGGGCCACCACATCCCTGTGCAGGCCAAGCCCAAGGACCCTTTAAGTTCTGGCTGGGTGAGGGGGAGGGCCCTGGGTCAGAGGTCAGGTCCAGCAGGGCTGAGCCCACCCCACTTAGCCGTCTGTCCTCTTCTTTCGGGTGGCTAAGCCAGACATGCGGCTGGTGCTGAGCAAGATTTTCTCTCCCTCCGGCCCCTGGGGAAGGAGCAAGGACACTGTTCCCCATGTGAGGTGCAGGGGCAACGTGCTGCAAGCCGCAGAGCATAGTCACGCAGACTGGAGTTTGTGCCAGAGCCCTGCCA
Organism: Canis lupus baileyi; assembly: GCF_048164855.1. Lineage (NCBI taxonomy): Eukaryota > Metazoa > Chordata > Mammalia > Carnivora > Canidae > Canis > Canis lupus. The sequence continues at coordinate 33,550,005 of NC_132840.1, forward strand.
GCGGCAGTCACAGACTTGGGCAGATCATGTGCCCTCTCTGCCCTCATTTTGTCTCCTCTCTAAAATGGGGCCACCACTGACAACTGTCAGAAGTAAATATGAGGATATGCCCAGGGGAGGAACTGGCACACAGTGGGTGCCTAATAAATGTCAAGTTTCCTCCCTGTGGCTGCTGTGGCCCAGAGACGGGAGAGGGCCCAGTTTCTCATGCTCTGGCTAAGAATGTGGACATAAAGGGCAAGGCGGGGGGTTTGGGGAAACAGGGCATGGGTGGGGGCAGGGGACGAAACGCCTCCAGTTTTGGCATTTGCCAGTGACTTGCTTCTAAACAAACACATTTCTGGTTTAAGGGTAAAATATATTGGGTTACAACAGCCTGGCAGGCCATTCAGGGATCAACTTCTCATATTTGTGCAAACTTTTAACTTACTTTATAACAATGATTTGGACTTGTGGTGCCAGATTCTTCTCCAAGATGTCAAATAATTCTGTGTTTGGCCAGCTTGAAAGGCCAGCTAGCCGGGAGCGGGGGTCTATTCCTCTCCCCCCCTGCACCCTGGCATGGGGACTCTGGCCCTGAGGTAATTGTCCTCTGCGCCCCTGGGGTTTCCATGGGCGTTTCCACAGAGCCTGGGCTTTGCCTGTGCTCAGGGGGTCCAGGCAAGAAGGCAAGGGACAGATATGGAGAGAGTCCTGGGAGGTGAGGCCGAGGACACGAGCCTGGACTCTGCTCTGTGAGCCCACGAAGGTCTGGTTGGGCTTTGGGCATGCAGGGCTGTCTGAATAAATGAAGGTGCTGTCAGAAGTGTGCAGGAGGGAAACTGGGACCGGAACAGCAGCTCTCACACTTACATTCACACTGGACCAAACTCTTCCTAAACACGATCTCCTTTGTCCCATCAGGACACTGGGACAATCCCTCCCTCATCACACAGGCAAACAGCAAGGCCCAGGGAGTCTAGGTGTTGGATTCCCAGAGCTCCCAAGTGATGGAGTTTGGGGTTTGCCTCCAGGGCCTGAGCTCCATGCCCTGGGCCATACTAGTGTCTTGGGCAGCCATGACCAAGGTCCCAGGCCCGTGTGGGGGTCTCTTCACACCTGCTCAGCCCTCTGCGGCTTCATGACCATCCTGAGAGGCTGGCGGGCCAGTGGGGAGGTGCTGTGGACACAGAGAGCAAAGGGAGAATGCACTTCAGGGACCACCGCCCTCCCCGTCCCACCTCTGAGCCAGTCGGGGTGTACCTGCCCCTGGGAGATTCCCAGGCGGGGCGAGGGCTGCAGACCCCTTATCCCTACCTCACCAGGACTGCACTGAAGGCACCTGGCTGGGATCTCTCCAGCACAAAGTCTCTGGGCAAGAAAGTAGGTTCTTATTCCCAACAAGCACAGGCCAAGAGAGCTAAGCCACCCTCCGGGGATGCATGGAGCCCCCAGTTAGGAGGAGCAAAGGGGCACAGAGCCTGCTCACCAAGTATTCAGGGAGGGTCCGGGGGAGTCCCTGGTGTGGAGCAGAGGCTAGACGTCTCGGGAGATGTGAAGAGCGGCTCTGCGAGGGCTCACGGCCTGGCGGAAAGCGGGCAGCCCGGAAAGGCTGCCACAGACACAGGCCCGGCCCCCAGCCACAGGCCTGGAGAGCCTGACACACACGCACTGCTGACACCTCCCCTCCCGACCAAGCCCTGGGTCAGACACAGGACCCCAGGACAACAACATGCAGCACTGATGCACACACATGCTCACACACACAGGACTCATGTCAGGGGTACACAGAGGTTGGCGTGTACACGCTCACACATCTACACAAGGATGCCTAGGCCCCAGGCCCCCCACAGGCTCAGACACACCCACTCCTGCACCCCGGTATACCCATGACAGCCCCATGCATAGCACAGCTCGTGCAGATATTGGCCCACCCCTCGTACGTTGTGTGGGCACAGAGACCATATCCACAAATGGCTTCCAAGAGGTCAATGGATGAAGACGTGCCTCACAGCATTGAAACACCCAACCCGGCCAGACCTGGGGACACTCACCCCCACATACCTCTCTCCACAGCATTAGGCGGCCCTCAGGGGCCTACTGTATCTCCCAACTTTCCCTCGGCAGCTGGGCTGGCTGGACTTCGGGGAGGGCACGTGTGGCCTCAGAGAACCCAAATCAAGGGCAAGAATGGCCCGTGGCCACAGTGACCTATAGCCCAGTGCTCCATCCTCTGCCCCTGCTCAGCCACAAGCCACACCTTCCTGCCTCTGCACCTGGGCCTGGGCTCGTTCCCTGGACACAAGGTCCCTCTATTCACCTGTCTGCTCCTCCCTGTCTTCTAAGGCTGGGCTCAGGCCTCATGTCTGCTCCTCTCCTCAAATCCTTCCCTCATCCTGTTTCTGCCATGCTCTGAGTGCCGGGGACCAAGTTCCGCCTGGCCACTGTCCTGGTGCTGGTGCACACCTTTTGCTGCTCACCCACACTGGGCCCACACTGCACACACCCTGGGGCCGTGCCCGCTGCCCGGCCTAGCCCGTAGGAGCTCACCTCCGGGAGGGCAGGCAGGCACAGGCCAGAGAGCCACATGGTCGCCCACCCCACCCATCTCCACAGCCAGCCACCAAGCAGGAGCACCTGGTTCCCTAGCTGAGGAGACACCTCTGTAGCGGGGTGCAGGATCTGACTGTACAGGCTGCAGTGAGGCCCCAAGTGCTGCTTCGGGAGGAGGAGGGAGAGGGAACACGATGAACAAAAGGGTCCTATCCAGCCAGCAGCTTCGACATCCCCTCCCCTCAAATGAGCAACACCTGCCATCTCCCCACTGCCAGCACAGCTGGGGCTCAGGTCTGGCCCCTCTTCTTCCTGGCCCCTGGGAGGCTTTGCATTCCCACTGTCAAACGGGGTGACTCTCCTGGTCTCAGTTGTCTGTTATGGACAACAGGGTGTCATGCCCTGGTAGCTGGGTACAGGACAGGCCCCTTTTTGGCTCCTCCCCCAAATTCCAAACAGAAATAGCAGGGATGGGTTCATCTGTGAGAACATCAGGGTCTGGAGACCCGATGCCAATCCTGGCTCTGTGACAGGTTGCTATGTAACAGATCGGTCACTTCCTTTCCCTGGGCTTAATCACTCCAAGGCTGCCTGCCCAAGACAGGTGGGACCATGCGGGTGAAGGCACACCAGGGCAGTGGTACAGGTGGCAGGTGCATGATACCCAGCGAGTGTCCTACGGCTGCTTGGGAGAGGAAGGAGACTCCAGGCCTCCCACCCATTTCCTGAAAGAAAACCTCATGTCCGATCATTGGGAATCATTACAAATATACAATAGGCAAAGTTCCCATCTAAGGTCACAGGCGGGTGGGAGCGACCTGTCCAGTGTGCACCCGGGATGTAGATCCCACAAGGATGTCATAGGAGGCCTTGGGCCCCTACCTGGAGGGGCAGTGTTCAGATCTAGGCCTGTGAGGGGCAGGGGCAGGGTTGAGCCAGACTGCCAGTATGGGTAGTAGGGACCATGGTGGTTGGTGGGGGAGTCATAAAGGCTGTGCTTGGTGTTAGGAGGAACCCACCAGGAAGCTTTGTGTTCATCAGAGCTGCTTGGAGACAGTTCCTAAAGCTACCAGCCCTAACCTGGGTGGACCTGCCACCTAAGGCCCAGTGGTATAAATGGGCAGGCCTGCCTCAGCACCATCCCCACTCCCCACTCCCGCATGGAACCCACCCCCCACTGATCAATGGAGGGGTGCCAGGGTGGGCTGACCCTGTGCACCCAACATCAGGCCACACCCTGAATGGGGCCACGGGTGAGCATGCCACACCTTCCTCCCACCGATCCCACCCAGTGCCTACACCCATGATGGATGCTTAGTAACGGTGGAGGGAGGGAATGGGGATGGTTGTATACTTACACTCGAGCTGGTGAAGGAAGGTCAGTTACCATAAGGAACAAGTCACACAAACAAAAAACCCAAATGAAATCCAACCCCTGGAGAGAAGATGTTACGAAGAGACACAGCAAACCTTTCCGGTGTTCAAAACACCTCTTTTCCCTGGTCCCTCCAGCAATACAGTGATCCTGGGGGAGGCAGGCCTGGGACTCAACAGGCCTACTGTGGGGTCTCTCCATAGCTGGGATGGCTGCCAGGGCCCCTCTCTGTCCACTGCTGCTACACTGTGTGCAGTGACATCGGCCATAAGCAGGGCTCCCAGCTGGTCAGCCACAGGGGAGCCCCATGGGCCAGCATCCAGGGACAGTGCCCTTCCCTGTTGAGCCTCAGTTCTCATCTGTCAAATGCCTCTACTCAGGTGCCTCAGGGAGGAGATAACTTAGCAGAAAGCAGAGCAGACAGGAATGAGCTTCTGGCTTTGGGGTTTCAACATCCCAGGCTTCAGGGCCGAATGGAAAGATCTCTGAAGACAGATCTGAGTCATGCATAGTTAATATTACAAACGATCTTTCTGCCACACACCCATCTAGAAGTGCCCAACACAGGGCCTGGCACATAGTGGGGTTTTGTAAATATCTGCTAATGAATGAAAGAACCCAAGTAACAAACAACCGAGCCTTGAGGGAAGTGTGGGGCAGGGTGGGGAGATCCCCAATTAGTAGAGGCCAGGACAAGTGTTATCAGGAGTAAGAGCAAAGCGTCCTATGTCCCCACTCCTGAGACAGTGCTCCAGCTCGTACAGGGACATCGGAGGGGATGCTCTGGGTGTGCCGAGAGCACCCCCAGCTAAGCTTGTGGAACCTGAAGCAGGGCCCTCCCCCTACGGGCAGGGCCCCAGATGTCTCAGGAGGTACCAAGCCCAGCACCATGGGGGAGACTGAGTCTGAGGTGTCCCTGAGGCAGCCTTCCAGATGGACGGGGCACAGGTACACTCTGGCCACAGACCGGGTGGGACGCTGGAAGGCTCAGTGGGGCCCACCCTGAAGACTCTGTGGTTCAGCGTATGCCCCCACCTGGGAACTTGGACACAACTAAGAAAGAAGACGGCAGTACTCGTGAGATGCCAGCGTGTGGGTGCTCAGCATGGGAAGGGAGTTCGTGGAAAACATCCACATCACATCTCATTCTCTTTCCCTGGAGTTGGAGGAACCTGACCCGAGTAAGTCAACCGGGCACCCTCTGTGCGCTGCCTTCTTGGATCTGCAGGGCACCCTGGGCAGATCACGAAGGTGCCACAGCATCGTCTTTCACAGAGAAGGGGACAGAGGATCCTAGAGAGCCTGGGCTCAGGGCACTCACGGGGCAGAAGGGCGGCGTCAGGACTGAACCCAGGGGTGGCTGACGCCAAAGCCCTTAGTTAGCCCTGTTCTTACACCGCATTCAACAAAAAGCAGACTGGTTAGGAAACACCAGGCTGTGGGAAAGCAAGGATGGAAAGGAAAGAATTAAATGTTTCACATCAGCAGGGAAAAATACAAGCACGAACAGCCACCAGGCTGCTGTTCAGATCCCCGAGAGCACCCCAGCTCCCCCGCTCTTCAGCCCAGCACAGGCGGGAAAACTCTGGAGCAATCTGGGGGAGGTGTCCCACCCTTCACTTGTGCCCGGGGTTGCCCCAGGGGCCTGAAGGGGAAATGCAGCTTCTGCAGGGCCAGGCAGGCTGTCAGGCCCGGGCCCTCGGGGGGAGCCTCCTGTCCCTCGGACAACCTCGCAAACACCCTGTGGTCAGCAGAGAAAGAAGACCAGGGAAACTGAAAGAAAGTGTAACTATATGACAAAACAAGAAGGGAGCCTTAAAGAGAAACTCGCTGGAAGGCACTTGGCCAAGGACCGAGGGGGTGGCAGGAGGGGCGTTCCGGGGAGCAGGGCCCCCCCCAGAAGCCTGGCCCCGCAGAGCTGAGCCCGACTCAGGGGGACGCCTGGAACTCATTAGCATTATGTCAGGAATAATGTAAAATTAAAACATTTAGCTTTGGCTCCTAAAACGAAGGAGGACAAAACGAGAGGGATGCCATTGTGCTGAGCTGCGCAGCGAGGACTTGGGCACCAGCACAGAATACGCGGCTCTGCGCTGCCCCCGGGCCCAGTCCAGGGACCGAGGACTGAGGAGTCTGTAGCTCTGTCCTGGGGCAAGCAAGCTGGGAGGGGGTGGGGGCCCCAGGGGCAGGGGCTAGGGGCCAGGTGGCGGGGGTGGGGGGCCCTGGGAGGGGCTGGGAGGAGCTGGGGGTCCCGGGGGTTCAAGGGGCGGTGGGGAGGGATGGAACTGGGGGTCCTGGAGGGGCTGAGGCCTGACGCCCAGGTGACACCATCCAACTACTCGCTCCCCAAGGCGGTGCCAGGCACATGGCCACCCTGCCACGCTCCTCACCAGTACCTCCCTGCCTCCACCCTGGCCACTGCCCCCAAACCCACTACCTACCCTGCAGTCAGACACGTGCCTAGATAGCAAGCCTGTCCTTGCCACAGCTCAAAACCCAGTGATGGCTCCCTGCTGCCTTCAGGGTACAACCCAAGGCCTTCAGGTCTGGATGCTTCCAGCCGCCCAGCGTCTGAATCTGCTGGCCTGCCAGCTAGACTCCAGTTACATCGCTTTCTTGGGCTTTCGGAACTTCCTGCACTTTCGGAGCTTTTGCATATGTTGTTCCCTTAGCCTGAAACTCCCTCAGGCATCGGGCTCAGCTCCAACAGCAGCTCCTCTGCAGAAGCTCTGGGCTTTGGGGCAGGTCCCGGGCCAGATTCCTCTCTGTGTCTACTCTGGCCCCCAGGGTAAAGGCAGGAGGTGCTGGGTCAGGCTGTGTAGGAACCCAAGACTCAATGTGAGGACCTCGTGTTACAGATAGGGATACCGAGGCGGACCAGGGAGGGCAGGGCTGACAGAGCTTTCCTGGCCCCCTGCCCCAGCTCTGGACCCTTTGGATTCTTAGGGCAGGCTCTTTCTACTCCCACAGGCTCATATTGGGGTACAGGGTGCTCTGGAGCCACCTAGGCCTGAGTTCAAGTTGTGACTCCCCTCCAACTCCCTGACAGGTGCAAACAATCTAGCTGCTCTGGGATTCGGCATCAGCTGACACCACAGGGGTGGTAATGACAGTGCAGGGTCCTCCCTCGCAGGCTGCGGAGTCAGCATCAGCCACGGCCAGAACACCCACCATCACCACCTGTTATCCTCTGTGCAAATGGAGAAACTGAGGTTCGAGGTGACCAAGGTCGGGGTGTCAGTGTAAGAACAGAGTCAGACTCTCCTGGCTTCAGGATGGCAGTCTGAGCACAGCTCACAAAGCCTGATTTGTCTGGTGACACAAATCAGTCGCTCACTCGGTCACTCACCAGCCATCTGTTTGTTTCCTCATTCGCTCGCTCGCTCGCTCGCTCAGCTAAGTGTACATAACCAGTGTCCAAGATACACCGTAGTGAAAAGGGCAAGTCAACAAACAGTAAATACAGTATGATTCCATTCTAGGAAAGAGTGTAATGATCATATATGCATACAGAGAAAATTCTGGAAAACTTCTCTGCATTGTTCAACAGTGGGTATTACTGAGTGGTGTAGAGAGGAGTAACTTGGCCTTTTTTCTTTGTATTTCCCTGTCTACTTTCTACTTCTTGATATGTCACTTTTTTTTTAACTTTATATTTTATACCACTGTGTTTTGTTAAAGTTTAAAAAAAATCACAGTGGGCAGTGTGTTCTTTCATAGGTAGACTGAGGTTGTTCAGTTCTACATGTGGACGTGGGTAAGCTATTCTGGGGAACAGGACTCTGAAGAGGCTCCCACCTCGATGTGGAGCCAGAGAGATTGGAGTCAGGTCTGGACGTGATGTTTGCTCCTGTCGTCTGTGATGTGGGCAAAGGACTTCCCTCTGGACTCAGTTCCCTCCCACAGGAGTCTATGGGGACAACATGAAGGCCTCTAGAGGGGATCTGAGGATCAAGGAAGGCATGGATGGGGCCCACCCCATTGGATGCACTTGAGGGGCACAGATGCCTTCTCCCAGGGTGCTATCACTGAGCTGTCACACACATGGTAGTCAGGAAGGACTGAAGAGCCCCCGGAGATGGTGGCCAGCTTCATTAAATAGCGGTGATGGGCGGCCTCCCTCCTAGGGCAGAGGACACACAGGCAAGTCCGAGCCACAATCCTGGACGGGGGAGGGCAGGGCTGCAGCCCACTCCCCGCAGCAGCCAAGAGTGCAGAGGACCAGGAAGGGGGCTGCTCCTATACCCGTCTTCACAGCCTCAGCGCAGTGCCTGAAGACACACTTCTGAGCCAGCTGATGGGGGTGGGTTTTGGGTCAGGCAGACCAAGGTTCAAGTTCCAGCTCTGCTGCTCCCTGGCTTGTGTCCTCAGCCTCACGGGCCCAGACTGTTCTCTGAAGAGAGTTAACATGCCTTCCTGGGTGCGTTTATTATAAGGGCCAAATGAGATAAGAGATGGCAGGGTCCACTATCTCTGGGGTTGGGACAGACTCCACTCAGCTGTACAACAAGCAGCCTGTGCCTCTGTTCCCATCACTTTCCGCCCAGAGCGCCCTTCTCCTGCCCCTTTAGCGGGTAAAATCCTGTTCATCCTCCAAGTTTCAGCTCAGATGCCGCCTCTTCCAGGGAGCCTTCCTTGATTCCCCCACTGTGAGGGCTAGGCTCCTCTGGGGTTCCACAGTCCTATCCTTCCCTCATCATAGCCCCTAGGAGTCAGGATTGTAACTGTTGACTTCTGCGTCCTTTCCTCCTGCCAGCTGGGGGTGTGAGTCAGACAGAGGATGATGTTGGTCCCACTGACCAACCTCTCACTACTCAACCCAGCAACGGCCTGGACACACAGCATGGGCTCAAGCCACGTTTGCTGACTGGAACAATCTGCTCATTCCGGGTTAGTCACCCTTGTCTGTTCCCATCCTTGGGTAAAAAGAAAGGTTCTTTTAAAATCATAGGTCTGAGTTGGCAGCGGTGTTAGGGGAAGTCTGGCCCCATTTTACAGATGAGGAGATGGGGGCCAGAGAAAGAGAAGAGACTGGCTCAAGGCTGCCCATGAAGTCAGTGGTGATACCAAGAGAGGGAGCCAGGTCCTCAGACTCCCAGCCCAATGTTCCCTAATCTTTGGGCTCAAAGGTACTCTCCCCCTCACACCCAGAGGAAGGACAGCAAGCCATCTCCTCCTGCATCCTCACAGAACTAGCTCTAGACTACTGGGTCCCTAGCTCTACTCCACTTTTCCCTGCCTGCTCCCACCTTTAACTGATGGATAGTGTTACTTATCTCTTATCTCTACTTATCTAAGTGTTCCACATCTTAGGCCCCGACCCAGGCCAAATCCCCCAATATATCTAGCCCTCCAGAATGTCACGAACAGCTGGGGCTCTCTGGTGGGTGCTCCAGGTCCACTCAAGGTTGGATCCGCAAGGGCCCTGCTTTAAAACACATTTGCTAAGTGCCTGCACCACAGTGGGTTTTCATCATCTCTGGAATGACTGTACATGCTGGAACACAGACTTGGTGAACTTGGCTCAGACTGGGTCTTACAAACTCCCATTTCCCTGCCTCTCCCTGCCTCTCCCTTCGTGGTGAGCCAGGCTGGGGCTGCCAGGATTACCGGAGCAGAATGGCAGTAATTTCTCATTAGAAATATGGTTCATAAAATCCACTTCTTTTTTTAAAATATTTTATTTATTTATTCATGAAAGACACAGAGAGGGGCAGAGACATAGGCAGAGGGAGAAGCAGGCTCCCTGCGGGGAGCCCGATAGGGGACTCGATCCCGGGACCCTGGGATCATGACCTGAGGCAAAGGCAGATGCTCAACCGCTGAGCCATCCAGGTGCCCCTCATAAAGTCCATTTCTATCTTACTCAAGGAGCCAGGAGCACCCCACAGAGGTCCAACTTGAGAGTCTTTTTTATGTAAGGAGGCAGCAGGGAGGACTTTTATTTTCTTAAAATCTATGCTATTTTGTCTTCCACGTTTTCTACCACAAGCATATAAAACTTCTATGAATATTGAATTTTAAAAACTCAACGACAGAATGCTCCTGCTTCTCCAACACCTCGCTGCTGGCCTGCCTCTTTTGTTGCTTCTTCACACTGGCACAGTTTCTGCTAAAACGTGGGATGACCTCTCCCAGCTGCCAAGCTCTCTACCTAGCCCCCGGGGCTGCTCACTTCACCTTCTCCACAGCTCCACACTATTTTAAGTAGGCTCCATGCCCAGCACGGGGCTTGAACTCATAACCCCCAGATCCAGAGCCATATGCACTCCTGACTGAGCCAGCCAGGTGTCCCAACAACTCCACATTCCAAAGACGACTCTTGCCCAAAGCCACCGCAGGAGTCCAGGCTGAGGACCACTCAATGCAAGTCTGTCTGACTCCAAAGTACTTCCTCTTTTCTACTGTAGCATCTCCCCCCATCTCTGGGCCTCAGTTTCTCCAGTTATAAGATAAAGGGGAGAGGACTGAAAATAATCCCACAGGTCTCTTCTGGTGCTGGCATGCCACACCTAGTATGACTGGCTTCTTTCACTTAGTGGAATGATTTCAAATTTCATCTGTGCTATAGCATATGGATCAATATTTCATTCCTTCCTAAGGCCAAGTAACGTTCCATTGTATGGAGACCACATTTCATTTGTCCATTCATCTGTTGATGAATATTTAGTTTGTTTCCACCTTTTGTCTCTTATGAATCATGCTGCTATGAACATTCATGCACAACATTTTATATAGACATATATTTTCATTTGTTTGGAGTATATATCCAGGAGCAGCATTGCTGGATCATACGGTAACACTGTATTTGTTTGTGGAGCTGCCAGACTACTTTCCAAAGAAGTTGTACCATTTTATATTCCTATCAGCAGAGTACGAGGGCTCCAATTTCTCCATGCCCTTGCCAACGCTTGGTATTAGCCATCTTTTTTCATTGTAGCCATCCTAGCAGTTGTGAAGTAGTATCTCATTATGGTTCTGATTTGCATTTCCCTGATGGCTAATGATATTGAGTATCTTTTCATGTGCTTTTGGCCATGTATATGCATTTTTTTGGAAAAATGTCTATTCAAATCCTTTGTCCACTTTTATTTTATTAAAATTTTTTTTTCAAGATTTGAGAGTGCATGACTAGGGGGAGGGAAGAGGGATAGAGAAGAGGGAGAAACAGACTCCCTGCTGAGCAGACAGCCCCATGCGGGGTTCCATCCCAGGATGCTAAGACCATAGTTTGAGCCAATGGCAGATGCTTAACTGACTGAGCCACCCAGGTGCCCCTTTTGCCCACTTTTAAATTGAGTATTTATCTTTTTTAATTATTGAATTGTAGGAGTTCTTAATATGTTCTGGGTACATGCCCCTTATCAAAATGTGACTGCAAAAGTTAAGTCATTTTCAAGCTATAAGGACACCAGCTAATAGGCACTGAGTTGCTTACTCTGTGGTGGGCCCTGCTGCAGGTGCTTTATAGATAAGGAGTGTTTTTTTTTTTTTTTGATAAGGAGTGTTTTAATCACCACCACAACTCCACGAAGCAGGTATGTATGATTATTATTGTTGTCGTTGTCATCATTCCTATATTACAGATGAGTAAACAGAGTCACAGAGCAGTCCCTTGCTCAGATTACCCATCTAGAAGTGGTACAGTGGACACTCTGGGGCTTTAAGGAAGGTCATGGTGCTTCCTGGGGCTGAGATGGGGCAGAGAGGCAAGAGACCCCTCAGAGCAGACCCCTGTCAGATGCTCCTGACAGGAGCCAGGGCCACCAGGTTGTGTCCACTCCATGAGATTTTCTGTCTGTTTGCCAACCTTGGGAGACCTGGGTTTAATTTTATTCAGGAAGGATTCAGTTTCCTTATAGCCATGTAGGCTCAAATTGGGTAGAAAAGGGATTTTCTCCCAGGAGATACCAAACTACTGCTAGGGAACCAACTCACTGCAAATCATGGATGATGAGATTTGAGCTGTCAGTGCCAGAGGGAACCGAGCCCATTAGCACATTAGCAAATGAGCATCCATGGCCTGTGTAGTAGGCCTGGGCCCAGAGGAGGCAGGCAGTGGTGCTGGGGTAGCAGCAAGCCCAGATAGGAGAAAGTCTTGCCCCCGGGGTTTGGAGGATCAGATGTGACTCTGTGTAGGGTGAGCATAGACTCACACGGTGCCAGGTTCTGACTGCATCCTGACCTCTGGGTTCTGGGCACCCTCCAGGCTAGAGCTCAGACAAACTTTATGCAAGAAGCTAGTTAATGAAATATTCTTATTATGAAATGGGAGTGGAACATCAGGGACAACCTAGATCCAACGGCACAAGCAGAGCAGAGCAGAGCAGACTGTACCACCACCCACATGACGGACTAGAATACTGCCACGAAAACTGCAGGCTGTGACAAGCCGTGCAATCACGGGAAGCTCCTTAGCCATAGTGTGAAATTCACTAATCCTGATTCCTAATAATCAACAGAGAGGCAACTACTTCATCAGACACGAGAGCTGGACCAGGATTTGGACCCTTCTCCTTCTAAGATCCCAGCAATGAATCTGAAGTCACCCCCGTGGAGCACTTGCTGTGTGCCAGACACTGTGTCATGGGCAGATGGGAATGGGCCCAAAGGAAACATTGCATGGTGGTGGTCCACAGTCGTCCGCTCCCTTTTTGGTTTTGCAAAATTTCTACCATATGATTATGTCACATTCATACAAAGAAATTCAAAACACCCACCCTCTTGGGTTGCAGCAAAGCCTGGGGATGTCATGAGGCAGTGTTCTGGCAGCCCACCTACACCAGGCACTCTGGGGCCAGGATGGAGGCCTCTCACAGACTATGGGAGATGCCCAGGCCTGAGGCCACTTCCTCCCTCCTATCCCGTGTCCTCCTCGGCCCAATGGGGTAACTATCTCTGCCCCACTGCCATCCCAGGGGCCTGAGAGGGTGCCGGGTCGGTCACCCTACTGCAGACAGAGCAGAGCCCAGGAGACCAACAGAGGCCTGGTGAAGGGGCTGCCTTTCCCAGGGACGCTGTGAACACTTCAGAGAGCATGGCACTGTGCGCGAACTGCCCCTCCGAGGGCCTCTCCCACCCGTGATCTCTGTGAGCAGACTGTACCTCTTCCATCTATCTCTTTTTCCTGCTGCCCACAGAATCATGTCTCTGCTTGGTGGCCTGACATTCAGAGTTCCCGTGTGATGGCCCAAGAGTCACTCCTTCCACTCTCTCTCACCTGGCACTCCACACTCCATGCCCATTGCTTCCCTGGATGCCCTGCGTGACCTCCTCTCTCTTGGCCCCTCAGTCCCCAATGTCCTTGGGCACCCGTACTCCCTTCATCACTCTAGGCTCTGGCCATCTCCCTGAAACTTTCCTAGATGCCCCCTCCAGTACTTCACATGGTCCTCGACTTGAGGAGGAAGGAGTGGGGGCTACAGGCTGCTGCGTTCAAACCATAGCTGGGTCGGGCCAGTACACTCATGTCTCCCAGCCAGTGCAAGCTCTATTCCTCATGCACACACACACACCCGGTGCACATCCAACATCCTACCACACACCTAAATACACACATATCCAACATCAACACACATTCCCATACCCAATACACATGTAACTGCAGAAAACAGATTCTCAAACACAGTCTTCCAAACCCATGCATGCCTTGACCACACATGCACACCCAATATATAATCAACATCCAACACACACATACACACACATACCATACCCAAACACTCAAACACACTCTCAAACTACTCTCCCCCAACATAAGCACATGCCATGACCACATTACCTCCCAAACTTGAACTCATCCTCATCCAACCCAACCACAGGCACATATATGCACACTATTGGAAGAGTGTGCTTGAGAGTGTGTCAGGTGAGTATATGTTTGTGTGCGGGTGTTCACTAGGTGTTGGACGTGTGTCTGGGTATGGTATTGGGGGTGTCTGGGTATGAGTTGGATGTTGATGTGTAGGGTACATGGGGTGTACAATGGCTGTATGTTTATCTCCACCACATACTCCCCCAACCACATCACCAATATATACATATTTAAGTGTATGAACACCCCCATCCCACACCAGACTCCACACCCCCCATCATAGTCTCAAATATATATATACTCTGAACTCATACACATTCTAACCCTACTGCAAACAACCTACCCCGCCCCGCAACAAACCCACAGAGATCTAAACACACAAACATGCATACCCACTCTCTCCTAATCCATGCAATGCTTAACATGCACCCAGGCATAGTCAATCATACACATACACACTTTCACAGACCATTTGCCCATGCACAGAGAAAGAACACCCCTAGACTCTCCCCACTTGGCTCCCCAGGCCTCACCTCACACCCCAACCTTACACTTCTATGGGTGGGGATTATGCCCCCATGGGAGTGGGACAGGCAGGTCGCTACAAGCCTGCGCACAAACTGCACTCACGGGCCAGCTCCGCATGGCATAGTCCATGACGGCCAGCCCCCAGCGGGCCTCCATCCTCAGGTCCCCTGGCCACATTCCTGCCTGCTCCGGGGATTTATTCTGCCCTCATTCATTGATGATTAAAATACTTTTAAGCCAACCACAAAGATTGTTGTCTTTGTCTTTTGTTCATTCTTTCTTTTTTTAATATAAAAACCAACAGATGCGTTTGGGGACCCTCTGATTTTCCTCCAGGGTGATTTACATGACCACAACCAGTTCTTGGAGAAGAAAAGCAAACATTCCCGTGGCCTAATAGAAACATTCCCCTCCCTCCACCATCCCTCCTCGCCTCTGCAGGCTCGGCTCATTCCCAGGGATGGCTCCCCACTTGGAGGCTGAGGGCCCGGACGAGGATCTGGCTGCATCAGGGCCGCAGTCCCATGTGACACTATCTCTATGAGACTTTTACTATTTTTAGTTTTATCATCAACCCTGGAGGAGGGAGTTGGGTAGGCAGAGTGGAACCACCTCAGTGACAGAAAAGAAAGACGCTCCCATTTATTTAATCAGGCCCTTTGAACAAACTAGTACCCCCGGGAGGGTAGGTACTAATGTTATTCCCATGTCACATACGAAAACACTGAGCTTAGAGGTAATAAATAAATAACTTGTTCAAGTCCTCAACTAGCGGCAGGCCTCAGCCAGTGCAATACAGAGCTGGTGTCTGAGCTGATTCCATGGCCTGAGCAAGGGGACCACCAACCTTCTCTGCCTTTAAAACACTTGGCCCTTCCTAGCTGGCCATAGTGGCTGGTCAGGCAGGTGCAGTTGACCCCACCCCCGGAAGACTTGCTGAACAAGGTTGTGCTTCAGATCTAGAGGACACCAGGAAAGCACAGCCAGGGCTGGAAGAATTTGTGGGGTTACCTCATCCAACCCTTCCCCAGGGCAGGAATCCACTCTGCAGCCTCCTTGTCAGGGACCCTTCCCTTGGCTTACACACCTGCTGAGATGCTGCCCCCTCACCTGAGGCAGCCTTTTCCCAACTAGCTACCACCTTTCCATTCAACCACGACTCATCCATCTCCACCCTGACCCATCCATCATCCATCTAATGTTGAGTGCCTGCAAGATGCTGGGTACCCTTTCAGCTGCTGGTGATATTATAGCGAACAAGATACTATATGGCCTCTGCCATACAGAGTCTTGTGTAGCTCACGCCTAGTGGGGTGATATAGAGACCAGCCAGATAAGATAATGTCAGACCATGTAATGCTATGGGCAAAAAGCACTTGGCCTTGTGATATGGTGGGAGTGCTGTGGTAGAGAACCAAAGTCCAGAGAGGTGAGGTAACCTGCCCAAGGTCACAGAGCAAATTTGAGGAGGGGCCAGGACTTGACTCAAGTCTGGCAACATAGGACTTAACAAGCAGCTTGTTTGTTCAGGCAAATTTCCCCTTCTGATGCTGATTTGGACTGAGGTTTGAGCCCGGTGGCACCAGGGCCACCAGGTGAAGAATGTGGGGTAGATGGGGAGGCGTCACATCAGGGAGATAATGACACAGGCCCCATGACCTGTCATTGGGACCCACTGGCCACCTCTGAGAAGCTGAGGGATACTCTTCTCAGAGCCACTGCCTCAAGGACTCAGGAGGACTCCCCACCCTTGACATCCATTCTGGTCCTGCTGAAGCCACCCATGAAGGACACTCTGTTGTCCTCTCAGGCTCCATCAGGGCCTGTGAGGCTTGAAAGAGACATACTCTGCAGTGCAGAATGGATAAGACCTTGCAAGAAGGGCAGAGGACCTGGATATCTGAGAAGGGCTGGCAGTTCCCAGGCCCCTAAAGCCGTCGCTCTGTGCAGATGTAAATGCTGTCACTGGGTGGCTTCACTAGGCTCAGCAACCTGTAGAGCTGGTGTGTTCTAGAAAGTTCCACAGGGACTCTCAGATCTAAAGCCTGGCCATGCCTCCTCTCCCTTCAGATGACTAAGTCACTCCCTTCCCTACAAAGCAGTGTGTTGAGACAAGACAGTCTCCTAGGCTGCTATGATTCCATAAATCCTCTACACCAGACCTTGTTTGTGGCTTCGAAGGCTGTTGAAAGGGATGGGGCATGGCCGCCCTGGCTGCAACACAGAGCATGGACTTGAAGGGAGGCTGTGCAGCCAAGTGTGTGTATGTCTGTGTGTGTGTGTGTGTGTGTGTGTGTGTGTGCAGGTATACCGCAGGCATGCGTGCACGCAGGCTGAGGGACTGTGGATGGAGCCTCAAGACAGGCCTGAGAAACAGAAGTGCTCAGGTGCATCAGGAAGCAGCACTCAGTCAAGACAAGGAGCGGAATTTACTCCGAGCCCTGGAGTAAAGCCCCAGGAGGAGAGCTAGGAGTCAGGACCCTGTTCACCAGTGACCCCGTGACTGCCCTCAGGGCTGGCAGCAGGGGGCTCAGCAGGCCGTGTGCATAGCCCACTCACGTCTGCCACCCCCCTCTGCCTCCCCCCGCCCCCATGATCCCAAGGGCCAGGGCTGGGGCCGGAAACTACAAACTACAAACTACAGGCGTCTGGCCACACGTGTCCTCAGACCAGCTCCAGTGAGGGTTGTGAGTGGTCCCCGGTTCACAGAGGAAGAAAGTGAAGCACGAAGGTTTGGTAAGTCGCTCGCAGGAAGGAGCTGCTGTTGGCATTTGACTAAAGCAGTCTGGCTCAAGAGAAAGGTCTTGGAGGCCAGGTCATGAGCACCGGGTGACCCACTAGATGTAAGGAAGTAAGGAAGGGTTCAGAGAGCCTCTTGGGGGTTCCGAAGGAAAGGCAGGGGAACAGTGGCGGGCTTCCAGATGCAGAGGAAAGCACACCCTGTGGCGGAGGCCACTGGGAAAGAACAGGGCCTCTGACCCCTGACCCCATCAGGTGTGTCCTGAAGCAGACGCGGTGCAGATGGCAGGAGTGCGTGGTGCCCACAGGCAGCTACCATGAAGTATCTTGTCACTCCAATTACGTTTCTGGATGCCTCTCCTAATTCACTTCCTGTCAAATCAGATGGACTAGGTAAATATATATCTTTTTCAAATGAAGCACGTTATAGTGCCTAAATGGTTTTTATCAAGTTCTTTCCAGTCTCTTGCAAATTTCTGATTTCTAAATAATCTCTTATCTGTTCCATATGCCCCTCTGGAGTCCTTGTTAAACAGAACAGCAGAAAACACATAAATAATCTGCTCTTCTACATGAGCTTATGCTTGACTCCAGTTACTGCCCATCATATGTCTTTAGGAGAGCCCCAATCAAAGCAGGATGGAGCCACTAATTAGATTGGGAACAGGGCTCTGGATGATGAGGGATGGGGCCCTGCAATGAGCAATGCTTGTCAGGCAGAGGGCACACTATCAAAAGCACAAAATGTGTAAATAATGTGCTGGGAGCCTGGGCTCAGGAAGTGCAACAATAGAGTCTGGCAGTGGGGCAGGGGGGCACATTCAAAGGGTCCAGCATAGAGAAGGTAGCCTAATGGCCCATGCTGAGTGCCATCCCTGTGGTAAGTCACTGTTTCATCACTATCAAAATGATCTTTAGAAAGGTGATGCTATCACCCCTTTGTGGATCTCCAAGATTATGTCCCAGCCACTCTGCATCTGAAGCACTGTGTGACCCAGCCCTGCAGGACCTTTCTAGTTTCCAACCTAGGCCCTATATATACTCTGGCCCCAGCAGACTCCTAGTCAGTCCCAGAATTGACAGGCCTTCGCTCATACTGTCCCCCCTTCTCTTCCTGACAAACTCCCACCCCTTGGGCCAATCCACATGTTGCCCTGTTTCTGGCTTCCCCATCAGACTCAGGGCAAGGCTGAGAAGGGTGTCCCATTTGTATTGTGATGCCCAGCACCGGCCCAGAGCCTGGCCCAGAGGGGCTCTTGGCAAAGGCTGAGTGATTTTAGTGAATGAATGCACCTTCCCTATGGTGAAGCCAATTACCTTGCTCATCTCAGGACCCTGTACATACAGGACATTGTGAGTGTATACTTCGTTCTTCTATCCTAGGCCACCTAGAACTTGTCATAGTACCGTAAGGTCTGTAGGTAAACAGAGCACAAACCTGGACTTGTCTGTGCTGTCCCAGAAACCAACAAGTAGGAGAGGCACAAAGCCCAAACCAGTGAGTGTTTGCTGTAGCTGAAAGAACAATCAGACATACAGCCAGGAGAGCCCAGAAAATGTTCTAGGATTTAGAACTCCGGGCCCTCTTAGAAATAGTAACTCATAATGTAGTGGGCTTTCCTGGCCTCTGCCATTTTGTATAAAGCCCGTTTTTACAGGGGCACCTGAGTGGCTCAGTCAGTTGAATGTCTGCTTTCAGCTCAGGTCATGATCCCAGGGTCCTGAGACTGAGCCCCGAGTTCGACTCCCTGCTCTGCCCCATCCCCTTGTTCATGCCTTCTCTCTCTCTCTCTCTCAAAATCTTGAAAAAACAAACAAACCCCAAAACCCTATCTTTTCAAGTTTTGGCATCTCTAGGGGCAGAGACCTATTTTGGCTGTGCCCACCCCCCTCAGAGCCCAACATGGAGCACAGTGGACAGGCGCTGGGGCTGCTGACTGGAGAGAGGACCTCAGGGCCTCAAAGACACTACCTTGCCTTGTCGTGCATCCAATCCCAGAAATGGCCCAGGACTTGGGACTCCCTGATAGAAGGGCTCCGGGTCCCTGCCCCCACCCATGTCTTCTCCCTTGACTGCTTGCCAATCCCTCAATCCTGGTGATGGTCCTTCTGAACATTCCTCCATCTGCCCGGCCCTTGCCCTGATCCTGCCAAGCCACTTCTGGTTGGGATGATGACTGGCAGGTTCTGACTGGTATACAGCTGCTGGGCCTGCCCCTCTTCTCCATTCTGTCACTGTGTGGCTCCCATCATTCTCAGAATCAAGCCTACCTGCCTAAATAAGGCATAAGGTCCTCATCCTGAGGCCTTTCTGAGCTAATGTCTCTCCCTTTGCTAATCCTCCACCCAGCTCCAGCTATCTCAGCCCCTGCAGCAGCCCCCTGACAGGCTCGTGACCTCAGGGCTCTGGGCCCTTCTGCCCGAAGGACCACAGGCAGTGCACCACACTCTGCTGCCAGCTATGTTCTTGCCCCTGCCCCACCAGGCATCAGGTGGCCAGCCAGAGTCCCAGAGGAGAGGGCAGCCCCACACTGGAATTTTGCTCCTTTCAGGAACCCTAATTACACCCATCGTTGAGCAGCTACTATGCACTAGAACTGTGATGGATTCTCTACTGCCCGTACTCATTTTTTTGATCTCCACAACACAGAGTGATCTACTCAACTCTTCCTGACTCCCATTCTGCCACAATAGTCAAGTTATAGATGAAAGTTAGGCTCAGAGTGGCTAAACCCTTGCCCAAGGTCACACAGCAAGTAGTAGAGAGCCAGGATTGAAACCAAGTCCCTCCTTCTAATAATCTCCGAGGGTCACTTTAACAAGCAGCTAGGCCATAGGGGCCTTCAGGTAAGCTGAGCAGCAAAGCAGTTAAGAATATACTGCATTTATAAATGGTGTGCAACTTTACAAGCCTCCAGCTATAATTTCATCATAGCCCAGACCTTGGAAAGTCTGCATAATCCTGGAAGGCGCTGGATTTCAGCTGAAAGACGACTGTGACTGCTAATTGGATCCTCGGCCTATGCTGTAAATCAGACCAAAGTGTGGGCACCTACATGCAATCTTTTTTCAAACAAGTACTGTATGTCTTTACATTATTGTTGGCCAACCAGGGCCTTAAATAGTTTCTGTGTGACCGAGTTCATAAATCTGCCCTCGCTCCTTGGCTGGCAAATGCTGCTGGAGAAGTGATGGCGCTCCCAAGGTAAACAGTTGGCTGGCAGCTGCCTCGAGAACTAAAGAGATGGGCCCAGGGTGAGGGCTGGGCTCGGACATGGGAAGCCTCAGAACATGCTGGGCTTGGCGGGGGCTGATGGGCCCAGCAGCCCATAGACTAGTCATCCTAAGGAGTGGAACCAAAGGAGCTTAGGCTGGGAGCCAGAGGATTCTGGGTAAGTGGAACGTGCTGGCACACAGCACGTCCAGGGGCCAGCCAGGGAAAGTGGAGGGAACTCACCCTCATTGTGAACCTACAGCATGCAAATCTCCACATTCCTGGGAGGCTGGCTTTACTCTTCCCATTATACAGGTAGAGAGACTGAGGCTCACAGAGGCTATAGTATCTGTCTGCAGAGCCAGCAAGTGGAGAAGCCACAGTCTGGATGCAGGGCTGCCTGGTTCCAGAGTCTTTTTCAATGTCTCACATGAAGAGAGGGCCTGGGGGAAAATGTGTTACAGATATTTGCCAAACTAAAAATCTATCCACTAGGATTGACACATACGAGGGTGATTACGAGGGCAACATGACAGAGCGTTTGAACATAAGATGATGTTAGGACACAATGCTGGAGTGTTGGAGTGATCTTCCCAGAGATGAATGAGCAGAGGCTCATGAAGATGCTATCGATGTAGATGGGGGTCCTGCACGATACAGCAGAGAAGATCCATTGTTTACCCTTGAATCGGCATCTGCTGAACACCTGCAGTGCACTAGGCCCTTGCCAGGTGACAAAGAGCCAAGAAGAATCAGTGACTACAAAACTCTATCATTCAGGGAGCTAAGGAATGAACAGAAAACAGAGCACCAAGAATTCCACTGCCCACAGAAATGAGACACAGAAGGGACCTGGGAACATCTGAGAAGTGCAACTCTACCGGGGAAGCAACTAGAGCTGCACCTCCGTGGTGATTCATGATGATGGAAACACACTCCTGCACCCACAGCTCACCTCTCTGCTCCTAAGGGACGAGCCAGCACCCCAGACCATGAGCTGAGCGGGCTCAAGATCACCCAGCAGAAACCTGTCAGAGCCATAACTCTACCCCTTCTCCTGAGTCCCAGCTCTGAACTCCCCACTGCACCACACTGCCCCTCAACGAAGAGGTGGGCAGCACACCCCACTTCCTTAGACCCTCATATACCCACAGCTATTCTTATTTTCTTCTCCAACGACAACACAACAATGATAATAACAACAGTGATGCAAATGAACCTTAACCACTTAAAACATCAATTTCCTCCTTTGTACAATGGAGGTGATGACAGAACCAGATCTGCTGGAGGATTAAATGAAATAATGCATGTAAAGCACTCAGCACCGTAAAAGATCAACAACATATGGTAGTTACACTTCAAATAACATTTTTACAGTGCTTTGGCATATATGCCTCCCCATGATTTCTACAACAACTGTGGAGTGGCTGTTATTCTTATTATCAGTGAACATTTCACAGATGAGGAAACTGAGGTTTTGCTTCTAGGCCTTTCTGCTGCAAAAGAACCAGATTATGCATAAAATAGTTTTTGTTGAGTTGCTTGTATCCTAGAAGGTAAAAAAAAACTCTTAGAAGTTAGAGGAGAAACAAAAGCAAGAAGCCATGAGCTCAGACTAGACAGGTGAAGGGTGGAACTGCCCGGTTAACATCAGGGCTGCAGCAAGGTTGATGGGGGGCTGGATCTTTGATTCCTTGACTGAGCTTGGAGTCTGGCTGGGGTTTGGGGTGACCTGATTTCTGAGTGCTCCCCAGTTTCCGTCAAAAGCAAATACTAATCCTCTGGGGAGGAAAGCACAGTCAACTCAGGTCTCCAGTGTGCGCAGACACAAACACTAGCCACATGAACTCACACTTCAACTTTCCAAGGGGCAAGGAGACAAGCAGAGGGAGAATCTGAGCACATAAAACAGCACAAAATCAGATGCTCCTCACCAAGGATTTCATAGTTTAAAACTATCAGACTTTGTTTTTTTTTTTTTAAGATTTTATTTATTTATTCATGAGAGACACAGAGAGAGAGAGAGGCAGAGACACAGGCAGAGGGAGAAGCAGGCTCCATGCAGGGAGCCTGACGTGGGACTGGAGCCTGACGTGGGACTGGAGCCTGACGTGGGACTCGATCCTGGGTCTCCAGGATCACACCCTGGGCTGAAGGCGGCGCTAAACCGCTGAGCCACCCAGGCTGCCCAACTATCAGACTTTGAATACAAACTGATATAGGTGAAATGTTTAAAGAAATAAAGGCTGGAATCACAAAATATGCACAAGTAATAAGAGATGGTCAAAAACAACTAGCAGAGATTTGAAAAGGATTGAATAGAACTTCTAGAAGTTAAAAATGTAATTGTTGAAGTAAATGTTTAAAAACTGAAATGGGTGAAACAGCAGATCAGACACAGCTGACCTGGAAGAGCTGAAGAAATTTTAGGAATTCAGACCAGAGAGATGTGTAGCTTGGGCAATAAGAGGTGTGTGGGGGCCAGGTATAATAAGATACCTTTAATTAAAGCCTCAAAAGCAAAGAAGAAAGAATGGAAAAGAAGCAGTATTTGAAGAAATAATGGCTAAGGATTTTCCAGAGCTGGAGGAAAAAATAAAACAAGTACACACCTACTCACAGACTGGTGAAAATTCAAAACACTGAAGTACAAGATCTTTAAAGTAGTAGAGAGAGAAGACAGATAAGCCCACAAAAAGAATGACAATTGTATCAACAGGATTCTCTATGACAGAATGGGAACCAGAGGCAATGGCATCATATGTTTAAAATGCTGACAGAAAATAACTGCCAATCCAGAACTGGGTACTTCAAAACCACCTTTCTAAATGAGGGTAAAAGAAAATACATTTTCAGATAAACGAATGAAAGGGAAAGAGAGACTCAGTCAAGAAACTTCTAAAGGGTGAACTTCAGAAAGAAGTAAAATGATCTCAGAAAGAGGGTCTAAAATGTGCAAGACTTAATGATGGGCAGATAAATGTGTAAATATGTAGGTAGAGCCAAACAAACATTGTCTTACAAATGAAGAATGCTAATTTGTGGCACTGAAATAAGAAAAGAAATAGAATACTGGATGACAGTAAGATATAAGTTTGGATGGAGTAATTAGAGGTAGTGTTCTAAGGTCTTTGTGTTGCTGGGGTAAGAATTAAGGTACGAATTTTAGGCTCCCTTAGGTGAAGAATACATGATGAAAACTCTATGGTAATAACTAAACGAAAAGCATTAGCATCTATAACTTCCAAATCAGCAGAGGAAGAAAGGTAATAAAGAATAAAAACAAAACTAAAAAAAAAAAAAAAAAAAGGAAACACTCTCTCAATTGATCAAAAGGCAAAATAAAACAAAACCAAAAAAAAAAAAAAAACCAACCCAAAATAAACAAAAAAATCAGCATAGAAAAAGTAGAGGTAGAAGCAAAATTTAAGATACCAGCAACATATCTAAATACTTTAGTAACTGCAATTACTGAGTGGACTAAACTCTAATTAAAAGAGAGCATGTCATGGGGATCTCTGGGTGGCTCAGCGGTTTAGCGCTTGCCTTTGGCCCAGGGTGCGATCCTGGAGTCCTGGGATCGAGTTTCGCGTTGGGCTCCTGGCATGGAGCCTGCTTCTCCCTCTGCCTGTGTCTCTGCCTCTCTCTCTCTCTCTCTCTCTCTGTGTGTCTATCACGAATTTAAAAAAAAAAAAAAAGCATGTCAGAATGAACTAAAGAGACAAACCATAGCTTCCATTATTTGCTAGTTACAATAAACATACCTAAAGCATAAGCATGTGAAAAAGTTAAAAGTTAAAGGACAGAAAAAGATAGATCATGCAAATGGTATCCAGAACAAAGTTGATACAGCCATATCAATATTAAATAAAGTAGAATTTAAACAAAAAATAATTAGGGATAGAGTTATCTAAATGATAAAAGCTTTCAGCATCTAGGAACCTAATGATGTTGCAAATATTGATAGAAATGCAGAGCCTACCATCTGAGTGGGAGATTTCAAAGCCTTTCTTTCAATTATTAATAGGTCCAACAAAGAAAAATTAGTAAGGCTATAGAAATTTTGAATAATACAAGACTATCAATCTACTGAATGAAAATAAAACACATTCTTCTCAAATCCCTATGGAACATTTACAAAAAACCTGCCTTATAAGTCATAATGATCGATAGCATATAAAGAAATATTCTTCAGCTACAATGAAATTAAATTAGAAGTCAGTAACAAAAAGGGACAAATATTTCCCTGTGTCTGGAAAATTAAAGACTCACTGAGTAAATCAAAGCATCATAATGGATATTAAAAATACTCAGAACTGAACAATGCCAACACTACATATTAAAAATTCTAAGATGCAGTAAAAGTAGCATTAAAAGAGAAATTTATTTTGCAAATGATTATACTAGAAAAAGAGAAAGTCTGAAAAATTAATGTGCTAGGCAACCCATTTCAGAAATTAGAAAAGGGACAGCAAGACAAACTAAAAAATATAAAAGGAAGATGATAAATACAAAAGCAGAAATTAATAAAGTAGAAAACAAAGATACAATAGAAGGAACCAACAAAGCCAGGAATTAGCTGTTGGAAAGACTAATAACAGAGACAAACCTCTGGTGAAATGTATTAAGAAAAAAAGAGAGAAGTCACACAAAAAAAGGATAATGTTAGGAATAAAGAGGGAGACATAACACTGATCCAGGAAAGATTAAAAAAATAAAAGAACGCAATGACCAATTTTATGCCAATAAATTTGACAACACACACAAAATGGGAAAATTCTGGGGCAGTGGGGGGGCTGACTTCAGAAGAAATAGAAAGCTTTAATAGTTCTATGCCAACTAAAGTGATTGGAACAGTAGTTCAAAATCTTCCCACAAAGATAACTCCAGACCGAGACAGTTTTATAGGCAAGTTTTGCCAAATATTCAGGGAACTTGTCATTACAATCACATACAACTTGTCAAGGAATAGAAAAAAATGAAGAATACTACCCAACTCATTCTGTGAAGCCAAACAAAACCTTGATACCAAAATCAAATGAGAAAGGTATGTGGAAAGAGAACTATAGGCAAGTATCACTCATGAATAAAGATGTAAAGATCCTGATATATGTATATAGATATCTATATATATAGATCATCTATCTATATAAAGTGCACATAATCAAGTTGGTTGGAGAATGTTAAGTTGGAAGAATATAATAATGATTTGACATAAAAAAATCTAGAACTTTTACTTACCGTATTTACAAATTGAAGTACTTAAACTATACACATGCACATGTATGATAACCTCAATAGATTCAGAAAGACCATCTGATAAAATTCAATGCTCCTATTTTCTAAAATTCCTTGCAAATCAGAAATAAAAATGAATGACTTGAACAAGACAAGATGTCCCCTTTCACCAATCCTTTTCAACATCACACTGAAAGTCCTAGCTAATGAAGTAAGGCAAGAAAAGAAAAGAAAAGAAAAGAAAAGAAAAGAAAAGAAAAGAAAAGAAAAGAAAAGAAAAGAAAAGAAAAGAAAAGAAATACAGATAAGGAAGAAAAAAATTAGACTGTCTTTTTTTGCAGGTGACATGATCATCTATGTAGAAAATCCAAAAGAATCAACAAAAAAACTGTTGGAACTAATGAGTGGCTATAGCAAGGTTGTAGGATACAAGGTTAATATCCAAACGTCAATCACTTTCTTAGGTGCCAGCAATCAACACATGGAACTGACATCAAAAACGCAATAATATTTACATTAGCAAACACACAAGCCCCGAGAATGAAATACTTACATATGAATCTGACAAAATATGTACAAGATCTATATGACAAAACTATGCAGTTGTGTGTGTGTTTGATGAAAGAGATAACTAAATGCAGAGATATTTCATGTTCATGTATGGGAAGATTCAACATTGTCAAGAAGCCAATTCTTCCCAACTCAATCTACAGATTCAACAAAATCCCAATCTAAATTCCAGCAAGTTATTTTGTGGATAGTGACAAACTGATTTGAAAGTTTATACAGAGAGGCAAAATATCTAGAACACTGAACACAATAGAGAAGAACAAAGATGGAAGATTAATGCTACCTGACTTCAAGACTTACTAGAAACTACAGTGATCAAGACTGGGTGATATTGTTGAAAGAATAGACAAGGCGATCAATGGAACAGAACAGAAAACTGAGAAATAGACTCCCATAAATTTAATAAACTGATCTTTGACAAAGGGAAGAAAGGTAATACAATGGTAAGAAAAAAAAGTAAGGAAATATAAGTAATCTTTTCAAAAAATGGTGTTGAAGCAACTAAATATCTGCAAAAACAAAAAAATTTAGATGCATATCTTATGTCCTTCACACATATTAACTATAAATGGATAATATAGCTAAGTATAAAATGCAAAACTATACAATCCCTATAATATAGAGAAAATCTTGTTGACCTTGGGTAAAATGCAACACCAAAGTCATGATCTATCCAGATAGTGGAATATTTTTGAGTTCCAAAAAGAAATGTGCTATCAAGCCACGAAAAGACACAGAGGAACCTAAATGCTTGTTACTATGTGAAAGAAGCTAATCTAAAAAAGGCTACATGCTGTGATTTCAATTGTATAGCAAGGGAAAACTATGGAGATCAGTGGTTTCCTGGGGTTAAGAGAGAGAAGTAAATAGGCAGGACACAGAGAGTTTTTAGGGCGCTGAAACTATTCTGTATGATAATATAATGGCAGATACATGTCATTATATCTTTGTCAAACTCATAGATGTACATACACCAAGAGTAAACCTCTAATGTAAACTATGAACTTTGAATGATATTAATGTGTCATAGTTGGTTCACTGACTGTAACAAATGTACACTGGAGTCCAGAATGTTGATAGTTGGGGAGGCTGGGGAGGACAGAGAATGCATGGGAACTCTGTACTATCCACTCAATATCTCTGTGAACCTAAAACTTCTCTTAAAAATATAATCTATTTTAAAAAAAGGAATGCAAAAAATAATAATAATAAAATAAAAAATAAAAAAAGGAATGCCTTTCCTCTGATAGAAGGTATCTACAAAAATCCTACAGGAAGCATTACTCTAATGATAAAATGTTAGAGACATTTAAAATCAGCAATAAAACAAGGACGTCCACCACTATCATTGTTTCTTTTCAAAGAGGTAAAAAGGAAAGTATAAAGACTGCGAGATTTCTGATCATGTCTTTTGCCCATTTCATGATTGGATTGTTTGTTTCTTTGCTGTCGAGTTTAATAAGTTCTTTATATATATTGGATACTAGCCCTTTATCTGATACGTCATTTGCAAATATCTTCTTCCATTCTGTAGGTTGTATTTTAGTTTTGTTGACTGTTTCTTTTGCTGTGCAGAAGCTTTTTATCTTGGTTAAGTCCCAATAATTCATTTTTGCTTTTGTCTCCCTTGCCTTCATAGATGTATCTTGCAAGAAGTTGCTGTGGCCAAGTTCAAAAAGGGTGTTGCCTGTGTTCTCCTCTAGGATTTTGATGGATTCTTGTCTCACATTTAGATCTTTCATCATTTTGAGTTTATTTATGTGTATGGTGTAAGACAACGGTCTAGTTTCATTCTTCTGTACGTGGCTGTCCAATTCTCCCAGCACCATTTATTGAAGAGACTGTCCTTTTTCCAGTGGATGGTCTTTCCTGCCTTGTCAAATATTAGTTGACCATAGAGTAGAGGGCCCATTTCTGGATTCTCTATTCTGTTCCACTGATCTGTCTGTTTTTGTGCCAGTACCACACTGTCTTGATGATCACAGCTTTGTAGTACAATCTGAAATCCGGCACTGTGATGCCCCCGGCTCAGAAATTTCAGAGGAAGACACAGACATGGCCAATAAGCACATGAGAAAATGCTCTGCATCACTTGCCATCAGGGAAATACAAATCAAAACCACAATGAGATACCACCTCACACCAGTGAGAATGGGGAAAATTAACAAGACAGGAAACCACAAATGTTGGAGAGGATGTGGAGAAAGGGGAACCCTCTTGCACTGTTGGTGGGAATGTGAACTGGTGCAGCCACTCTCGAAAACTGTGTGGAGGTTCCTCAAAGAGTTAAAAATAGAACTGCCCTATGACCAGCAATTGCACTGCTGGGGATTTACCCCAAAGATATAGATGCAGTGAAACGGCAGGACAGCTGTACCCAATGTTTATAGCAGCAATGTCCACAATAGCCAAACTGTGGAAGGAGCCTCGGTGTCCATCGAAAGATGAATGGATAAAGAAGATGTGGTTATGTATACAATGGAATATTACTCAGCCATTAGAAACAACAAATACCCACCATTTGCTTCGATGTGGATAGAACTGGAGGGTATTATGCTGAGTGAAGGAAGTCAATTGGAGAAGGACAGACATTAAAGGGTCTCATTTGGGGAATATAAAAAATAGTGAAAGGGAATAAAGGGGAAAGGAGAGAAAATGAGTGGGAAATATCAGTGAGGGAGACAGAACATGAAAGACACCTAACTTTGGGAAACAAACAAAGGGTAGTGGAAAGGGACGTGGGCAGGAGGTTGGGGTGACTGGGTGATGGGCACTGAGGAGGGCACTTGACGGGATGAGCACTGGGTGTTATGCTACATGTTGGCAAATCGAACTCCAATAAAAAAACATACACACACAAAAAAAACTGAGAAGAAAGAAATATAATCACTATTACTTCCATATATAAAAGTCTGTATAGAATTACCAAAAAAATCTACACTAAAACATAACTGAAATAGGGAAACCTGGATGGCTCAGTGGTTGAGTATCTGCCTTTGGCTCAGGTTGTGATCCCGGGGTCCTGGGATCGAGTTCCACATCAGGCCTGATTCTCCTTTCGCCCATGTCTCTGCCTCTCTTTCTGTGTATCTCATGAATAAATAAATAAAATTGAAAAAAGTTAATCAAAATAATAAAAGAATTTAAGATGGCCAGATATGAGATAAATATGCAAAAGCCATTGTGTATTTCTATTCGCCAGACACAAAAGAGGTAATTTAAAAAGAGATCTAATTAGTATCAGCAACAAGAACCGAAAGTAACCTATGAATATATTTATTTCTTAGAGAGAAAGAGAGAGCATTCACACAAGCAGGGTGAGAGGATCAGAGGGAGAAGGGGAAGCAGACTCCTTGCTAAGCAGGGAGCCCGACATGGGGCTCAATCCCAGGACACTGAGATCATGACCTGAGCTGAAGGCAGACACTTAACTGACTGAGCCATCCAGGTGCTCTTCAGCTTTTTTTTTTATTTAAGATTTTATTTATTTATTCATGAGAGACACAGAGAAAGGCAGAGACACATGAAAATGAATAGAATGTTCACAGCAGCATCGCAAAGTGGCAGAAAACTGAAACAACCCAAACGTCCATCAATAAGAGAAGGACTAAAGTTTGGATTATTCACACCATGTAACCATGTAGTATCAGACAGTAGTAAAAATGAATGAATTACAGCTACATACAATAAGAAGGATAAAATCTTAAAAACATAATATTATGTGAAACAACTGCAGAGACCACATACAGCACAATACTATTTTTATAAAGTTTTAAACCAAGCAAAACTAAACAATGCATTGTTTATGGATATATACGTGTGATGAAACGATGTTAGGAAAAGCAGAGAATGCTAAGCAGAAAAAGAACAGTGGTTCCAGAAATTCATGGATGTTCATTTTGCTACGCTTTATTATGTACACATATTTGCATGTATTCTTTTGACTGTATCAAATATGATGTAATTTTTAAAAATGTAAACATGAGTAAGGACTCTGGGGCTAATCAATGTGGGTTTAAAGTCTGGTACTTCTACCTCCTAGAGTGCGCCCTTGGCAATTCTCTTCTATTTCCCAAGCTTCCGTTTCATCTGTAGAACAGGGACAGGGACACCTCCCTTCTGGGGTGTTGGGAGCCAATCCTACCTTGGCTTAGTATCTGCCATGTACTAAGTGTAAGTAAGCGTTTGCTATTTTTATCGTCAAGTATCCCCCGCTTTCTGAAAGTTCATGTGATGCCACCTGGCATTTCTGAAAGATCTGCATTTTGGTTTACAAAAGTTTTCATAGGAACAGCCTACTTTCTAATAGTGATGGAAACCTGTTATTGCTATTAATAATGATAAACATAGTGTCAGGGCAGGGGCCCAGGCCACCTGCACCTCCCAATGCAACACTCCTTCTATGCTGCCCTCTCTGCCTCATGCCCCTGGGCCCCTAAGGGCTGCAGCACAGTGCTGTTTCCAGGCCTTGTCAGAGGAGCAACTGCATGAGGGAGCACCATGGCCAACAGCCCCCATGCAGTCAGGGGCCCTTCACATTCCTGGTGGATTAAAATCCTCGGCTGGCACCGCGCTGCAGAGGCCTCTGGGCCTTGGTGATGAATAACCTGGCCCCAGTGCTAAGAGCCCTCAGAGGACAGCTGGCAGGGAACAGGCAGGATGGCCCGGGCACCTCTTGGATGCACATGAGCTCTGGGGACAGAAATGAGCCTCCTCCAAGCCCTGGGTGGCACCATCGCCTGGAGCAGGGGAGGGGGGCTGGCAGTTCGAGTCCTCTTGACTCAGGCTTAGAGGTTCCACTCCTCGCTGTGCCTCTGCTTGTTGTGTGGACCTCAGGCAGGCTGCTCCAGTAGTTGGGCTTCTGTCTCCCATTTGTAAATAGCACCTGGCTGAAGTGCATTAGCAAGCTTAGAACACTGCCTTGCACAATAAGGGCTCTACCTCTTTTACTGTTAGTAGTAGTAGTAGTACTACTACTATTACTGTTCTCAGGGCCCAGAGCAAGAGCTAGTATAGAATAAGTTGTTTCAGGGAATGTTTGCTGAATGAAATTGCCAAGTGGCAGGCCAGCTGCTGTGCCCACAGTTTGGATGAGAACCTCATCCTTTCCGTCCACCAGGGAAGGTCCTGCCTGTTAGAAAGTCGTTCCTGGTACTGGGTGGAACTTGCTTCCTGATGGTTTCCACTTCTGAGTTTTGAGAATAGGGGAAAGAGAGTGGGGAGGAGAAGCTTCTCCCCTCATTGTGCCCACTCCCTGGGGCCTGAATCCAGCCTGCCCCTGGTACCCCCCTGGCCACTCTGGCCAGGAAAACCACAGATACACACCCCTTATACAGTCACAGTCATAAACCAGTTCACTCACAGGAACATACATGATACCCTGGCCCCTGGAGACACAGTCAACCTACAAATGTGCCCACAGATAGTAATGTGCAGGCACAAACGTGTGTGTGCAGGTACGTATACACACACACACACACACACACACACATCCTACAAATACATATAGTTACAGACATGGTGATAAGCACCCAGAGACAGGCAAACACATATAAATGCAGGCCCTCAGAGGCACATGGGAACTCTGGAATCCAGCCAGCCAGGTCAGAGCTCCTTAGGGGATGAGGGCTCCATGCTTTCCTAGAGATGGACTTGATAGACCCTGAACACACCCCCTGGGGGCAGCTCAGGCTCATGCCAGAGACCACAGGTTTCCCTCTGGCCGCTCTGCAAGTCTGGTATGTGAGGCGCTTTTCAAAAATGGCAGAAACAGGGATTCTAGGCAATAGCTTCTGCTCTATCCCCTGCCATGCAAGCTGCTGCACAAATGACAAGACAATGACAATTAGAGCAGCAATTGTTACAGATCAGTCAGCCTGGGCAAGCTGACCCCACCGGCCCTGCCACCTGGCTACAGGCGCTCCAGACAGCAGGACACTGTGATCCAGGACAGGGTGAGCCTACCTCCAGACCGTCTGCACTGCTGACCTCCACTCCTGTGGTTCTGCTCAGACTCCCTTGAAGGTCACCCTCTCCAAGGCCCTGGTCAAGCACAGCTCTGAGCCTCCCTTTCTCCAGATGTCTCTGGGCCTTTGCTCAGCTTTTCCAGCCACTTCCCCATCTAGGCTTTCTCTTAGGTCCCATTCACCACATTGTCTCCAGCATGTCACACACCGTTGAGTGTTTTCCAAGGACTCAGTAAATGCCTGCTCAATGAATGAACGAACCCCTCTTCACCCTGACAGACAGGTATCACTACACTGCCACATAGGGCAGACCCCGCCCCCACACACACACACTCTGTCTCCCCTGGGAGACAACGTGTACACACAGCCACCTCTCTCAGGGTCTGCTTCTGGACACCCCCTCAAGCACCATTTTACAGAGGAGGAAACAGGAGCTTCAGAAAGGTAAAAAAAAAAAAAAAAAAAAAACCTTTCCCAATGTCACACAGCATAGCCAGTCTCTGGAGATTAGTTTTGGGGCAGTGGCTCCCCACTCCTTATCTGACTGGGGAGGCTGCTGGGGTCCTGATGTCTGGGGTCTCTAATAAAGAAAGCAGCCCCACACTGCCCACGCATCCAAGCCCTATCCATGGTTCCAGCCGTACTGTTACTGAGGGCCACGGTGATCCTCACCTGGCCATGGGATCTAGACATATTGAATATGGCCAAAGGGAGAAGCACTGAGTTCGGCCAGGGTTTGACCACAGGCTCCCAGTTGTGGGGAGGCCCAGCTGACCCAAAGCTTGGGCTCCTGGGGGGGGACCCTCTCAGCAAACGGTACAATCACTTCAAGTGCAGAGCCGGTGGCCCTGTCAGGCCCTGATATCTTGCTAGGGGTCCTCACTGGACACCCTGGCTCGGCACTGAGGGTTCTTGGGCCAAGCTGGAAAACGGCTTGCCAGCACAGTATTGTCTAGCAGCCTAAAAATCTGGAGAAAAGGGCTTATTAAACCCTGAGAAACTATAACCAAAGACACGACTTTCTTGGAAAAGCCTCTAGAATCAAGTAATTACCTGTAATTAAAAAGAGTGGGGCAGAGATTTCAGTTGGTGCTCCGGCATGACGGGATGCGTGTTGGCTCCCATGAGGCAACATACACACGTGTTCACACAACTTTACGTCTCTCCTGCTTCAACCCACTCTGTGGTCTCTGCAGCCCTGTAGGCGAAGCCAGGCTCCTCCATGTGACCCACCAGGTCTCCACCACGGCCCTGCTCACCTCCCCACCACTCCATGCTTCGACTCACACACAGCTCTTGTCTCCAGACCTTTCCTACGTTGTTCCCTCTCCTTGGGACACCTTTCCCATCCTTTTGCTTCTGGGTAACTTTTTAAAGATTTTATTTATTTATTCATGAGAGACACAGAGAGAGGCAGAGACACAGGCAGAGGGAGAAGCAGGCTCCCTGTGAGGAGCCGGATGTGGGACTCGATCCTCGGACCCCAGGATCACAATCTGAGCCAGAGGCAGCTGCTCAACCACTGAGCCACTCAGGTGTCCCGCATGTGGATAAGTGTTACCTAGCTTCCTTCCAGGAGCTTCTCTACCCTGGATTAAATCCTCTTCTCTGGGTTCCCATTTATTTTCCTCCAGGGGATTCATCATGGGGGGGGGGGGAGTCTTGTAACTTGGGCCCCTGTTTGTCCCCTCTCTGGATCATGAGCATCTCCAGGGCAGGACTCCTTGCTGTGTGGCCAACACTCCACACAGAGCAGATCCATGGCAGTGAACGGTCACACAAGGAAGTTGCTCTGAGCTGGGCTGTGTACCAGTCTGGGGCCCTGGGATGGTGGATGGTGCAGGAGCTGATGCACAGAGGACTGTGCAAGGGCCCTCCTTGACCCCTGCACAACAAAGGGGTACCTGGCCCTCCAGTCTACCTCTTCCTGGGTAATGGGCAAGCCTGGTCAACAGGGGGTAGATGAGTGAGGCGCCCAAGCCATCCTCTACTCTGTGATCCAGCCAGTCCACAAGGCAAGGATGACCCAAATTACCATCACCCTACACTTCTCTCGCTGCTCCCCCCATGATGCCACTAAGCGCTCTCAGTGGGGAGACCCCAGTTTTCTCTGCCTCTTCATTTCAGATGCTCGGTATTCGTTTCCCACCTTCTGGAAGCCCACCCCTCTTTCTCCCAGGCTCCTGGAGAAGTGCTTCCTGGGCACCTCCTATTCCACACTCAGCAAAGTCCCTCATCGCCAGTTCAGGC
Source organism: Canis lupus baileyi (assembly GCF_048164855.1). Lineage (NCBI taxonomy): Eukaryota > Metazoa > Chordata > Mammalia > Carnivora > Canidae > Canis > Canis lupus. The sequence goes on from NC_132840.1 coordinate 33,584,231, forward strand.
TTGCTCCCTTGCCCAGGGCCAGCCTCATCTTGGTGATCTCCTACACTGGTCTTCTGCCCCCAATCCTCCCTCCTCTGCTCACCTCAAACCCACCCCCCAACACACACACTTTGGGTTCTGGCTGTAGATTCACACATCCAAGTAGGAGGTCAGACTGCAGGGACAGACTTAGCTTCAGCACTAACTGTGTGACCACAGGTAAGCTACCTAACTTTGCTGTGCCTCAGTTTCCTCATCCACAAAAGAGAGCTAGTAACACGTCTCCCAGTTCAAGATGACACATATAAAATGCCCAAGCACGGTGGCCACAGCTACCTTTCTTTCCAGCTAGTTCACCCACTGTCCTCCTGTCTGCCCTGGCTTCCCACCCACTGGGCCTCTCTGGCCCTCACTTCCCTCCCTGCCCAGCTCGGATGCCTCTCACTGTCTTCCCCAGCTTCTGGGCCATTGCCCTGTATAATCCCACTCTCGGAGCAAATCCACAAAACAGCTTTGCAGGCATGAATTTAGAAGGAGAGAGGGCAAATGACCACGACACACACGTACACACACGCGCATGCACACACACGCCCTGAACCACGCCCTCCTCCACCCAAGTCACCTAGCCCACCGTGCAGGCAGTTTCCCTCCACCGTCCCTCTCAGCCTCTCCAAAACTTTCTTGCTCTCCTCCAGCCCGTCTTACTCAAATTCCAAGTCCAAGGTTCTTTCTTTGGAAACCAAATTCATTACTTGACTCTTCACCCACCACTCTGCCCTACCTGGTCACCCAAACTCCTTGCCTCTCCCCCTCGGCCCTAGCCTCTCCCCCGTCCTATAAAGGCTTTCTCTCCCATGTCACTGACCAGGTCTACCTTCAGGCTGATGACACCCTCTCTCCTTGCATATCCCCCACCCAGCGGTCCTCTGGCGGCACCGCCCGACCCTGCATACCCCAAACCAGCTCATACTCTGCTCCTCTGGGCTGCCAAGGTTATGCCAGAGTCCACTCAATGAATCCAGGCCAGGGTGGAGCACTAATCCCTCATTTACAGACCTCTCCACCTCTTCTGTCCCATGTCTCTCCTGGGTATCTTTCAGATCCGATCATTTCTTTGCTAACAGATGCACCACAAAGAGGAAGCAACACTGTGTCAGGCTGAGGGAGACCAGGGCCAAGCCTGTCCTATGGGATGTCCTGCTACAGCTTTGGCCCTCGAGCAAGAGCACAGTGGTGTTTGGACTGTCTGTCGTCTCTTAGGGAAGCAGGTGGAGGCTCCCTGCTTCCCGGCCTCTGGGAAAACAAAGATCCCACCTGTCCTCAAAATCTGTTCCTCTTTCCTTAGACAGAGAGACCCTCTGTAGTCACAGGGGCCTTCTGGTACATTCTAGGGAGCAGGGGAGAGATGGAGGGACAAAGGGCTAAGGCTAGGGCTGGTTTCTTCTGCTCATATGTAGGAAACCTGGCAGGCAGCTTCTTCTCTCTGCTCTGCCACAGCTCTGACCAAGGGGTCACTGTTTCACCTCCTGGCCCATATGCTACTGGTGCCTCCTGGGATGCCCTGTCTCCCCTCCTCCATGATGCTATTCTGACCCCCTCCCTTAGGCCCTCAGCAGCCCCTGAGCTCCCCCTGAGCTCCCTCAGAGCACACAGCCTTGCCCTCTTCTTTTTAGCATCCATCGAGTGCACTAGGCTACAAGTTCCCTGAAGATGGGACTGAATCCGCCCAAGGCATGAACCGAAGTGTGAAGTCTGCAGAGAAAGGCCACTTGCCAGAGAAGTCCGGTCCCACTGGATGATCAGGGTCGGGTACTTAGCTTCTCCGAGCCTTGGTTTCTCCATCTGTGAAATGGACACGGACAGCCTAAAAGCACAACACAGCCTAGAGAACACAAGTAAGTTCCTTCACTGCCAGTATCTACTTGCCCTTCGCTCTTTTCAAAGAACACAGCAAAATCAGTGGTGAAAATCAGGGTTATTTCGTTCAGTAATTCTGTATTATCATCAACCAATTCAACCGCCTTCCTCCAGCCTTCAGCTCAGGGGACTCTCACCACGGCCTCACAGGGATCTGAGATCCAGACAAAACGGGCTCCAAATGCACAAGTTTCGTGGTCTTCCTTTCCCAGAGAGCCAGAATTCCACAATTCAACAAGTTGCCTTCTTTGCCTTGGCTTCTAGGAAGCTCCAAGAAAATACAGGGTTCAATCACGATAACTAAATGAGCTTAGGTTTTTCAGTTGTTTATGCCATTTTCTCTCATCTGTGTCAGTTCAGCTACATATAGATTTTTTGTTGTGAATGTCCAGGAATCCTTAATGGAAACCAAGAATTCAATCAGGAAAAAAATGGAGTAGTACAGGAAGGAACAGAGTAGACATCACAACAGGATTTTCTGGTGTTTTCTCTACCTAACCCTCTTCACAGGATGGAACTGAAGCCCAGAGAACGAGAAGGGTGAGGCGAGGGCATGAATCGTACTTCAAACACTTCCAGCCTCTGCAGATTGGCTTTGGGCTGACTTACCCACAAGGCATGTCAGCACAGTGGCTCGAGTCCACGGTACTTTCAGGGACTCATGAAAATGTTTTAATTTAAAGTCGGAAGAAAAAAAGGAACTTCTAGGTCAAAGAAAACGTTTTAATACATAATGTGAATGTGTCTTTATGCCAATGCCATCATAAAATGTAATTTTTAGTGTTTTTATGGAGGAAGAAGACGAAGCCAGAAGTGCTAGGGTCGGCGAATGCCATGAGGAGGCCCGGTTCCCTTCACCACCTCACCAGTGAGTATGCTGAGCGCCTACTTCTCACTTGCCCAGCTTCCTGGGGGCCCAGGCCTAATCCCTGCTTCTCTGACAGGATCCAATGGGAGCGTTTTCAGGAATATTCCAGGAGGAAGTGGGGCCTTGCCAGGTGAATCTAATTTATACCCTCCGGTAACCACCTCAGACAGCTCTTGAAAGGCTGTGGGAAGGGGGATCTCCTGGCTGATTTCACCAACCAGTTGTCAGGACAAACCTTCCTGGGTTCACAATGTGGAGACAATTAAAGGCTGGTGCTTTGAAGGCATGAGCCGAGAACTTCCTGACAGAGGTGTTGACTGCAGGCGGCAGACCCTCTGTTCCTCAGGCCTCAGGACCACACCTCGTCTGCCCCCAGCCCTTGGGCTAGACTCCTGTGGGGCAGCAGCAGCAGAGCTGGCCTGAGAAACAGCGTCATCCCTGGGCACAGGAGCTGACAGGGCTCAAAGGAGAAGTGTGGTAAGGGAGGGGAGTAGCTTGCCCTGGGTGTGGCCGTGGACCTGCTGTGCGACCCTGAGCATGAGAACAGATCCACTGTGCGACCCTGGGCATGGACACAGACCTGCTGTGCGACCCTGGGCATGAGAGCAGACCCACTGTGAGACCCTGGGCATGGCTACAGACCCACCGTGTGTCCCTGGATATGGCCCCTGACCTTCTATATGAGTCTGGGCACGGCTGCTGACCTACTGTGCAACCCTGGGCAAGAGAGCAGACCCACTGTGTGGCCCTGGGCATGGTTGCTGACCCCCTGTGTGTCCCTGGGTATGACAGTGGGCCTGCTGTGTGACCCTCTGCTGGCCACCCAGCCTGTCCAGCCCCAAGGTCCTCACTGTGAAGATGGGACAATGTTTCCAAAGGCATGGAGTTGTTATGAGGGTGACATGGGGTGAAGAGCCAGACACAATTCCACCCAGATAAGGCAGGATTATCATTCCCACCAAACTGATAAGGAAACTGAGACCAGAATGCAGAAATAACATGCCCAGCCAAGGTCATGGCAAATAAGGGTCCAGGCAAGACCTTGGACATGGAACGTGGATTCTAGGAGCCTCAAGGGCAGGGTCTAGGTCTTCCTAAGGAGTGGCTACACCTGCAGGCTTACTTGGATTCAACTCTCAATGCCAACTCTTACTGGCTATAGGACCTCCCCACATTCTCTTCCACTCTAGTGTTTGCCATTGTGAGCCACAGAGCCCTTCCATCATGATCTGGTTTCTTCACCCCTTCTCAGCGCTGGAGCACCAGGCAGCTGCCCTCAAAACCCTCCCACCCTCTGATGCCTACAAGTCTCCCCTAAGCTGTGAGGTCGGCTATTTTCCTGCACATGGAAGACCTGAAAGGGGGACATGAGAACTGGGCTCATGGTGCTGACTCCTGATACAGCAACCCCTCCCCACCACCCAGCATCCAGGTTAACTGGAAAGATCAGCTCCAAACCCATGAAAAGCCCATATCCCCTGCGACTACTTCTGAGGAGACACAGTAACTAATTCAGTTTTCTTGTCAGGTGTCCTCTGGGGTGAGCTCAAGGAAAAAAAGGAGTAATCAGTTTGCACTCAATTACAGAAAATCATGTGGATACACGGGGTGTCCTGGAGCAGTGGGAGAAGGCCCAACACTTCGCTCCTTGGGGCTCAGTCGGCTCATCCATAAAATGGGGCGGTCATGGCAACATCAAAAAGTCACTGAGAAAACACAAAGAGCTGAATCTGGCATCTAGAGGAGAATGCCTTCCTAACAAATGCCACATTCCTTCCTTTCTCGCTCTCTTAAAGAGAGCTGCTTGGGGATAGTTTAATCAGTTCCCTTGTTGCCTTCATGGCTGTAATGCATTTTTGTCATCAGTTAATACAGAATTGTTCTCTCGCTCCATCTCTGGGCCCACGGTCAGAAAGACAGAACCCGGCTGTGGCAGCTGCATGCAGGAGCAGAGACCCACATGCATGCAGAGGGGGCTGGGACGGGACAGGAGTGTCTGAGGCAGAGGGGAAGAGCCAGACAAAGAGCCTGAGGTGGGAATGGACTACACTGGAGGAACGACCAAGAGCCAGGTGGCTGGAGTGGAGCAAGAGAGAAGTGTGCAAGGAGCTGAGACCAGAAGGCTCCTGGGGGGGGTGGGTGTGGAGAAGGGGTACACCTGCCTCCTTGTCCTCTGTCTTCTTCCTCCTCCTTGGGGCCCTGCCAGGAATGCAGAAAGATAAAGACAGGGCTCTGAAAGTCTTGGGTTCAAAGGATCTTAGAAATCCTGTAGTCAGGCAGCCGGGTGGCTCAGTGATTTGGTGCCGCCTCCCTCCAGGGCGTGATCTTGGATACCCAGGTTCGAGTCCCATGTCAGGCTCCCTGCATGGAGCCTGCTTCTCCCTCTGCCTGTTGTCTCTGCCCCCACTCCATGAATGAATGAATGAATGAATAAATAAAAATAAATAAATAAATAAATAAATAAATAAATCCTGGAGTCCAGACCTTCCATTTTATAGATGAGGAATCTGAGAACCCAAAGGGGTCTGGGGACATTCCCAGAGCCACAAGGCAGTTTGAGTGCAGAGCTGGGGAGGGAACTGAGCTCTGAACCCCAGGGTCACCCTGTCTCTACCCATCCTGACCAAATCAGGGTCCTGAGTCCTAAGGGCTTTGAACTAAGCAAAGTCCTCATCACACAGATGAAGAAACTGAGATCCCAAGGCCAGGTGGCTCTGTCAGAATATGAAGAAAGTAAGGGGCAGGGGCAGCAGGGGAAGTGTCTGTAGGCTTCCATACAAGCCAGGCTTCTCAGGGCCCAACACCTGCAGCAATCAATCACTATGCTTTTCCAATGCATGCAGACATGTGAGGTTTGAAGCCTACTGCCAGAGTCTCCCCAGAGCCTGCTGGGCTGTGCTTCCTGGACCAGACCCTATAGGGAGGGAAGGTGATGCTGACACACATGGGCTGCACAAGCCACAAGCCACTCCCCATGCAGTGACCTGTAGGGTCATCAGGTCCCCACCTATCAAAGAGTGCTGCTGCAGCAGAGATCTCCTGGAAGGTTCCTCCTCAGTGCAAACACCACACAGACCTGTGTTCTTTTAGGATATGGGAAACAGTGATGGTAGAGATGGAGACAATGCATACCAGCCTGCAACATGGGGCCTAGCACATAGTAGGTCCTCAATAGCTAGTGCCTCTGTAGAGTGGGAAGGGCACTGGGCTGGGAGCCCAAAGAGCTGGGCCTTCCTTCCTTTGCTCTGGGATCTTCAACGAGCCAAATCCTCTCTAAGGGGCTGTTTCCACGCAGGCAAATGGCAAAACTACAAACAGGCATTTGGATTTATGGCCTCAATGAGCCACCTCCTGTCATCCTGGAGGTCTGGGGAGAAGGAATGGGAGCACGTAGTAGGGACAGGGATGGGAGGAAGAGCTTGAGGAAGTATCTGAGGCGCAGCAGACTCATTCTTCTTTCCAGAGCCAACTCTCTTTCTTCCAATTGCTATCGTAGTCACTGGCAACTAAACCTGGTCAGAAATGACCTCATAGGTCACAATGACTCTTAAAACTTGGGTTCAACAGATTCTGGGAAGCAGAGACTCACGGATAAATGGAGCTACGAAGGCAACCATGTGCAATGGGAAGATCATGGAGCAGGGAGCCAAGGAGATGAGGTGGAGTCCCAGACTCCTGGCCAGGCAGCAGCAGCCCCGGATTTCAGGGACCTCACTACAAAGCAGGGATCCTGCCCCTGCCTTGCGCATGCCTTCAGCATAGGACCTGCCCGTCAAAACTCTGCATCCCAGGGCCCTGCCCAGGCTCGAGGAAGGTGCAAATGTTACTTTTGACTCCTAAAATCCTATGCTATTCAGTTCCGGTAAAACAGGCTGTGGATGGTTCATCAGGTGAACAGACACTGACTGGATGCCTGCCTTGCTCCAGGCCAGCAGAGACGTCCAGGTGTTGTCCCCAGAAATGCAGTTCCATGGAGACCCCAGTCCCACAGTCCCATCTGCAAGAAATGCACATCCCAGAACTACGGTGTACTCCTGCCCTCCCCAGCTTATGCCCCATACGGCACACTTGGCCAGGGGGCTTAGGGCATGTGGAGGGCAGGCGTGGGGTGCTTGCCTTCAGGCGGCCACCTCCTAGCTATTTGGAAATCTCCACTTGCAAAGCCACAGCATCCCAGTGACGGGCTCCCATTTTCTTAGTGCCCATGTCAGAAGAACGCATCATGAGGAGGCAGCGCAGCACCAGTCAGTGCCCTAATCACTTACAGACCACGGAGGCCCCGGCCCTGGCAGTGGAGGAAGATTTATTGTGGGGATGGACAGAAAACAAAGAACAGTTGTGCAAACTTTACAGAGCCACATTATGAGAAATGCCTTTCCTGTTTCCCACTGGTAAATGTGCTGGATGCTCAGTTACCCAAGCTCAAGGACACAGTACCCCAGTAGGTAGGGCTTTTGCTGGGCTGAGCTGGCCTAGCCCGGGGTGCCCAGGCCCTGGCTGATAGCCAAGTCATGCTGGCTGGGCGACAGAGCCGATCTGGGAGGCCCTGGTGGACCTGGGGATTGAAGGTTCCTTCCTGAGCTTCTGTGTCCTCCTCTGCCTGCTGTCACTCACCCTCTGACGGCCACATACCACACATGCCCACGCTCTCCACACTAACACTTACTGGGTCACTCTCCCGCTCAGAACCCTTCCACTACTCCCTCCACTTCCCTCAGGGTACAGACCAAGCTCCTTATACTGAACATGGAGGCCCTTCAAGGTCCAATTCCAACTACCACTTCTGCTCCCAGCCCCAGGGAGGTAACACACTCCAAGCGCCAGATGATAACCTACACTTCCACAAGGGTGAAGATGTCACATTTCAAAACGTTTCTGTGCTTTGTTCTCTTTCCCTGAAAAGGTTTCCCTCATGATCTTCAACTGGAAAGTTCCTACTCACCCTTCAAAGCCCAGCTCTCGTGACATCCCGGGGGAAGCTTCTCCCCCTCTGTCTTAATTCCTTTGCCACCAGACCATTCCTCCTTTGACATTGTACCCCTTGCTTCTAGCATCACACCTGGCACAGTGTGGGTGCCAACAAAGCTATTGAAAGATTGGTGTGAGGAGAGAGACAACACTGATGAGCACCAGGCTCTCTCCTGCAGGAGGAGCACAGGTAAGGACTCCTGAAGGCATCCTGGGTCTTGGGAGTGTCCAAGGTGACTGAGGCCAGAGGAGTTGCGTGACCATCGCCCACCAAACAGATGAGGACAGGATGCTGAGGTCCTACTGCACAGCTGAGCTCAGCTCACCCATTGGTTGTCCAGCAAAGACAGAGCCTATTCATGCTTAATCATGAAGCTTACTGCTTCCAGAATGTTCCTCTCAGAAAACATGGTCTGGACACTTTCTTAGAGTCACTGTTGATTTTATCTGACATTCTCATTCTAATAAGAGAATCATTTCAATTCCATTTACATTAAATTAAAAAGCTTTTTTTCTTCCCTTTTATTATTTTAAATTCAATTCAGACGGTCATGTTTTTTTATCCTTAATTTTTTTCATATTCCATAAAGCAGTGCTGAGTTCACAAAATTTGGCCAGCGTCCTCCTGTACCCTCAAGTTTGGTGCTCCTAGAATGTTAGACCTTGGGTTTGATGACTCAAAAAAAAAGAAAGAAAGAAAAAGAAACCCAAAAAATCAACACAAGGGCTCCTGTTTTCAAGCGCCAAGTATTTGCCAGGCATGAGGTAAGCGCTCCACATGCATGATCTCATTTAATCTCACAACTGTCTCCCTTTTACACACACAGGAAACTGAGGCTCCCAGAGGCCACGTGACTTGTTTGAGGTCTCAAGGCTGGTTAGGCGTCCAGCTTGGCTCATGGATTCCTGAGTCAGAATTTATTTTTTTTTTTTTATTTTTTTTTTTGAGTCAGAATTTAAATAAGACCGAAGGGGGTGGGCAGGGATGGAGATGAGGTAGGGGATGGGAGGATGGGGTTGGGGGGCAGCGGTGGCAGTGAGTAAGGGGGCTGCGGAGCAGGGAGGGAGGAGCCAGGAGCGCTGTAGGCTGGGAACTGTGTTGGGGGAGTGTGTGGCTCACACGTAGGTGCCTGATGGCAGGAGTGTGCCTGAGGGTGGCTGTGTCCTCTGAGGTCTGGCTGCGAGCAGGAGCACTGGACTGAGAGTCAGAAGTCAACATGCTCCCGTGTGCAGGGCACTCTGTGTCCATATAAGGCGTGGCCCTGCCGCCCCTCACAGAGACTCTTCTGGGGTCGGTGTTCCCGCAGTCACTTTACAGGTTCAGCAACAGACACTGGGCAGTGAAGTGACTTGTGCAAGGTGGCAGAGCTAGCAAGCAGCAGAGCTGGAATGCACCCCACCCCATCGGTGTCCAGGTCCCCTCACCTTCCCCCCCAGACAAATCACTTCCATCCAGGGCCTTACTTTTTCCCCCATACAGGGCTTAGATCTAACCAAGGCCAGAGCTTCCAGGAAGTTCCTACTTAGGAAGCCCCCTGACTTTGATTCTTAAAAACCAAAGGAGCGAGGAAGGCTTCCCAGTTTGAGCCAAGCTCCGTGACGGGGGAGCCTTGCACTCAGGAGGGAGACAGGTACCGGTATCTGTTGGACGCCCACTGAACAGAGTGCTAGACTTCTCCCATTTCACAGCTCAGGAAACGCAGGCTCAGCACAGCACGGTGACCCGGCCACAGCCACAGGGCCGGTCCATGACTAACCTGTGACTTACATCAGCCCTTTTGGCTCCTTTGGAGGATGTTCCCGACTGCGTGGCTACTATCCATTTCAGATTCTACCTTTTCTCTTTTCCTAGTGCAAACTGTCCAAACTAGGGTCATTTGCTGGCGATTTACGATGTGCCAAGCATCGCATAAGCACCTCAAATATGGCATCTCACGGAAGCCTCCCAACTATCCTGTTCCCATACTTGCTTCACAGGTAAGAACACGGAGCCCTACAGAAGTCAAGTTACTCACACACAATCATGGAGCAAAGCCAAGTTTCAAGTTCAGGTTTTCCTGCAGAAAAACTTTAAGCATCACATTAAAGGGTGTACATGCCCAGCTTTAGGGCCCTGCCAATTTGGTGATTCTGCAGGAAACTCATGTAGCCTTATAATGAGAAGACCAGGTCGGCACTAGGGCAGAGTCTCCACACCAGAGAGCAGGCTTAGCTTCTCTGCCTCCAAAGCTGGGCCAGACATCAGAGGGCATGTGGTCCCCAAGACACTTGGCGACACCAGGAAACACTGTTATACATGGGGTAACACATGTGGGGAGAGCCAGAGGCAGGGAGGGGGACTGGAGAAGGGGACAACCTCTGGTTTAGGCTGTGGAATAATGATTAGGAGTTTGCTGGGCTGGGAAAGACATTCTAGACAGAGGGACCAGCAAAAGCCAAGGCCACAATGAGTGAAAAGGAGCTGGAATGTGCAGACTCTCTAGGAGTTTGGGAGCAGAAGAAGCCTCAGGGCTGGGAGAAATATAGCAGGCCTCCCAGGACTGGGTGATGCTGGGCCATGGAAGCATCCTCTCTGGGCCTTGGTTTCTCCATCTGATGGTACATAGATGCGAGAACTGACACGATCCTAGGAGGGACCCCAGAAGGGGTGGCTAAAAAGGGCATATCTGCATGGCCAACTTAAAAGCTGACTTTGCCTGGAAAAGTTTCCCTATTGAGACACTTCCCACCTTAGAACAAGGAGGTAAGGCTCAGGCCCCATTTCCAAAGTGGGTGGACTGGGCACCTAGGCTTGTTGGATCAACTTGACCTCTCTGTGCTCATTTATAACAGGAGTTTCAAGGGCAAGGACTTTAAGCCATGCTCCATTTTGTAGCTTTTTATCTCACTGGAAACCAACCCCAGCCTCCAGAAAGGAAGCTTATCTTCAGGTGGCTTATTTCTTTTAAAGAAGGTGAAATGTCTCACTCCTCATCCCACAAATGCCCTCTTCTCCAAGACAGTACAAAGGTCTCACCCTATCAGCAGGGCAGGGGACGTGCAACAGGCTCTTAAGGTGACAGAGGACTACCGCAGGAAAACAGTTAAATACAAACGTCTATCCATTTCTCTGCTTAACCAGGGCTCCTCCATTCCCTTCTGTGACCCCATGGCCCACCAGGGTCTGACACATATGAGGTACCTGGTGACAGCTGGCTGAAATGAGTTTCAAATCTGGGTATTTTCTTGATATTTATAAGCAGACTGATGGTTCTCTGCCTGGGAGATGGCCTAGGGTCATGGCTGGCACATAATCTCTGGAGTCGGCCTGAGACCTGGGTTCAAATCTGACCCTATGATGATGCACTGGAGACCTGACCTTGGGCGTGAACGGGGCCACCCTTTCCCCAACTGTAAAATGGGGATAATGATTCCAGTCCCCAGGAATTCTTCTTCCACTCTGAGGAATGTGTGTGTGAAAGCCTTGATAGAAACTGAAAAATGCCCAATGATGTTCTAGCCTCCCTGACCGACTTAGACAAGGTAACGCGGCAGGGCCTTGAATCCTCAGCTCCTGGCTCCCTTCCCTCCCTCAGCCGGTAATGACGGCTGAGAGTCAAGGGTAGCTGGTGTCCTTCCCATGGTGCCAGAAGTCTCGTATCACCTCATCTTTGTCTCAGGAGCCCCAGCCCCCAGCATGAGGCCTAGCACACAGGGACACCTGTCCTTCAAGTGAGGCAGGCATTTCTGGGGCGGACTCTCCTCTCCTCTGAGGTCACTTTCCCACAGTCTGACCTTTCCCAACATTTTTTGGTGACCTTCCCCTTTCAGGAATCTGTCCACTAAAGCTGTCCCATTTGTGGCAGGATCCTGGGCCCCTCACTATCCTCTCAGGGTCTGCCTTCCCTGGTTCTTCTCTGCACATGACCAAGATGGACAGGCAGCCCCACCTGTTCACACATCAAAGAATGAGTTGGAGATATTGACATGAGTCAGGGGTGTCTGCTGGCCCAGAAACCCAGCCAGCCCACGGGGCTAGTCTCAGGACGTGGGGTGGGGGAAGAGCAGATGCCCAGGGACCCTGGGAGGTGGGCATGGCCCTCCCAGAAGGCCCAGACAGCTGGCTGATTGCAGCCAATCAATAATGCTCAACTTTCAGTGGGGATGTATTTCCTTAATGGCACCGGGAACAGACTGGCAAATAGTGGAGAGGGGCATAAGGGATGGGGACCAGTGGTCAGTGTAGACAGAGCTACCAGAGGCACCCAGGCAGGATGTAAGCCCAGCCTCGAGGCTCCTAGGCCTATGAGGGCAGGGACCAGAGCCTCCTCCCTTCTAGCTCCAGTCACCCTGAGCAGATACCATGTGGTACAAGAGCAGGTGCTCCTCATTGCTGGCAGACACCTGACAAGGCCTCTGGCATGGGTGACAGCCCAGCCTGCCCACCTCACCGACAGCAAAGGCTGTCCGAATTGGCTGACCTCAAGTCCAGGCTCTGCTACTAACTGGCTCTTTTGGGTTTCCTCATCTGTAAGATAGCCGTAAATGATCTTGTCATGATGGTCGATGTGATAGAGCGTGATGGGGGACAAGAGAACTAAGCACCACCCTATGTCATCTCTTTAAATCCTAACAACAATCCTAAAAGGCAAGTACTATTATTATCCCATTTTACAGTCGAGTGCTATGGTTCGGAATGGCCAAGCCACCTGCCTGAGGTCACACAGCTGCTACGTGGCAGGCCCAGGTGGGGACACGGGTCTGCATGACCCCAGACCCTGGCTTTTCACTTGTTTACACACACCTTCCGCACCATACTCACAGCTTCGGGAAAGCTCTCCACAAAAGCAAGGACTGTTGTCATTATCACAGTTACTTTATAAAACCCAAGGTTATGAAAGGTTTTCCTTCCTCATCCTGCTGCTCTTTCTTGATGTTCAGAAATGCACACTACACAGCCTGCTAATTTCTGCAGTCTCAGACAATCAGAATCCCAACTGTCTAGGAGAGCCAACCTAAGAAAGCAAGAAACTAATCTTTCCAAAGTTAACGTCTTGGAGGCGTCGCAGCAGTATTTGGCTTGGACGGATCCTCGCTACCCTAATGCAGATGAAACCCCAAATTTAATAAGGCTAAGACAACCCGGACAACATAAGAAACATAACAGGATATTGCACAGAGATTAGGGAGCTTCCTCTGGATGGCGTGGACGGGCCGCGGCAAGGGCAGGGGGGGTGGCCGGACGGCGGGTCTAGCCCGGGGCCCCACAGCCGAGACCCGATCCCGCGCCCACCTGAGCACGGGTGACCCGGGCGGAGGGCAGCAGGCTCCTCGCCGCGCCTAGGGCTGCCTGGTGCGTGAGCGGAGGCTCCGCAGGCTAAATAGAAACCAGCTGCAGGGCCCGGAGTGTTCAGTCGGACGGGGCGGGGAAGGCTTACCTCATGAAAGAGCTGTGCGCACGGCTGCTGGAAAGATAATAAAAGGATTAACTGCTATTTTAGTGGGCCATTTACTCTTCAATCAAAGTGTCTCATCTATTTCCTGTTCTCCAGAGGATCCGAGTCCAAAATTCCTTTGTCTATTACAGCACATGGTAGCAGAGGCCTGTCATGAGAAATTAATAATTTTACAGGGAAGGGAGATTTTATTTATTTGGGTGCCGGCTGGGGCCTGCCCTTCCCCCAGGTCACCTAGTGCGCCAGCGTTGCAGAAAGGAGGTGCGCTCCCCTGGCTGGCGAGGAGGGGCCCAGAGGAGGTCTCTGCTGCCTCCCCAGATGATGGCACCCAGCAGGGCTGGGCCCAGGACCCCAGAGAAGGAGGGGTGTGATGGGACAACCTATACAAACAAAGGCATCACGTTTCAGAAAGATGTGGGTTCAGATTTCACTCTAATGGTTTCTAGTTGTGCAACCTTGGGCAAGTTACTTCTGTTGTTACTATTATGATTATTAGCCTCCATACTGTCGTTATTATCGTTTGCCCCAACTCGCTGTGTGACCTGGGGTACATTATGCAGTCTGAGCCTCAGTTTCCTCATCTGTAAAATGGGAGTTAAAAGTATCTGCCTGATAGAGTTGTTATGAGGACCACACCGAGTTGTTGCTAACAATGGCTCTGGGAGGTCTGGGGGACTCAGTTGGCTAAGCATCCAACTCTTGGTTTTGGCTCAGGTCATGATCTCAGGGTGATGAGATCAAGCCCTGCATCCAACTCTGTGCCAAGCATAGAGCCTGCTTAAGATTGTCCCTCTGCCCCTCCCCTCCCCCCAAAAAAGAATGGCTCCCACACATAGTCAACACTGAGAAGCTGTTTGTCAGTAGTATCGCCATAAGCCTGAGCCCCTAAGGAGGCAAAATAAAGTGTTCTCTTGGTAGCAAGCAGAAGGTCAGCTGGACTCCATTGAACCCTTGTTTCTTCATCTATAAAACCTTGGTTTTATAGGACTTTTGTAAAGATTAAATGCAACCACAGATGAGTATAGACATAGCTGGAATGTCACCTCCTCCAGGAAGGCCTTCTAGGCCACCCATCCCTGGGCCTATGCAAACTCCATCCAGAACCTGTCCACACCCATCTCCCACCCCTCGCTGACCATGGGTGCCTGCAGACAAAGACCTTGGAAAGTCCAGGTCTGGGACCCCAGAGCCAGGCATGAGCTGGGTAGAAGCCAGTGTTCTGAGGAGTCCACTGAATCAAGTGAGATCCTGGCAGGACTGGGAGAGAAAGAACCATAGAGAGAGATTGCTAGACCACACTGCATAAGCTGGGCCTCTCCAACCCGCTCACTAGGGCTCTGTTCCCCAGGAAACGGGCAGGGAAGGCCAGATTATCCCCCAGGTCCCTGCGGTCCAACACAGGCACCACTGACCACACTGGGCCAGGGTGTGGGCCTCCACACCAGGCCCCCATGGACACTGGGATGACCCCCCACAAGAGAGGAGACATTAAGGTCTCTGCTTCGCAGCTGTGAGCTCCAGGGCCTCAGAGGGAGATGGGCCCCTTCACATTCCTGTGGTCAGCCGGTCACCTCCTCTAGGCAGGGGCATGCCTTTCAGCAAGCCACGTGTCATAACACCTCAGACGAAGAGGAGCATCCCCAGGACTGGCCCAGCCACCAGCTCTTTCCAGCATGTCCTCAATCCCAGGACACACGATGCAGTTGAATTCTCAGCCTGCGCAGTCCAGCCTCTGCCCACAGGCTCCCTCTTCCTGTCCTTTTGCAGAGGCTATGCATTGTCCCTCACTTTTGTCTATAAAGTGACCTCCTCCTCCTCACGACCCAGGCCCCTGGAGCTGAATAAGCTGGTCCAGTTGCATGCCCAGACCACAGCTCCACTGGCAGAGGGGCCCCACAGGCACCTGGTCCCAGGAGGGTGGAGTTCATGCTGCCGCTCCCCGAAGCTTCCTGCCTCCACTGTGGCCCCTCCAAGTACTGCCCTGGGCTTTGAGCAAGACAGAGGTGCACCCCTTCCCAAACCAAACACTTCATGAAGTGGGGTCCAGCATTGGTGACCACATGCCAGTCTGGGAAAGCTCGACCTTGCCTATAACACTGGCCTTGTAGACCAGACACACTGCTTCCTCCCCTGCCTCACCAATGCCCCAGTGGCTGGAAAGACGGAGCTGGGCCCTGGAAGACTGGGCGGCTCCTCCCGCCCTTCCATTCCCAGGCAGGTGCCTCTCCTGGTAAGGTAGCTGGGCCTTGGAGGTTGGCACGGCAGCTCGGCTGAGGATATCAGGAACAAAGGCTCTGATAGGGAGTTCCACCACCATGACAGCACAACACAGGAATGACCAGTCAGAAGGACAGGGGCTCACAGTGTGTGTGTGTGAATGTGTGTGTGTGTGTGTGTGTGTATGTGTGTGTGTTTTCCCGGAAACCTGAGGTTCAACCCCAGCCACAGCACCACCAGTGCTCCCCAGGGCCTTATAGGTTAACCCTGGCCTTACGCTAAAACCTGTCCAAGGGACCCACATCTCTAAAGCTGGATGCCTGTGAGGTCACAGTGCTCCTTGGAGAAAGCCAAGCCTGTGGGCTGCTCCAAGGCTCAAAGAGCCTCCCCTGGAAGGCTGCCTTAGGAAGGCCCCACGCTGGAGGGAAGCATGTGTTCCACAATGCACATGACTATTGGTGGGTGAGACACTGAACATCTGCATGTAACAGAGGAGGCTGGCCGGACAGGCTCTGACCGCAGAGCGTGTGTCGTCACCACCTGAACAAGTGTGTGTGATCATGTGTATGTGAATGGGGGATGAGACCACTGGTGAGGAGAGGAGCCAAGATTCCCCATGACAGTGGTACTGCCACCACACTGGTCCCTCCGTCCTCGACTGCAGGGGACCATAGCCAGCCCCCAGGGGAGGAGCCCCACAGAGGCCATTCCTAGGACTGAGGTGGGACTGCTCTGCTTGGCCAGGGAGGGGCCCAGCCTGGTGGCCGTGGGAACTCACCATGCACTTGTTGGGCTTCTCACCCGAGTGCACTCTCATGTGGATGAGCAGCTTGTAGCGGGCGTTGAAGGGCTTATAGCGGCGCACACAGCCCGCCCAGAAGCAGGTGAAGTCCTCGCCCTTGCGCTGGTCAATGTGGCTCTTCTCGATGTGCCGTACCAGCTCCTCCTGCTGCTCATAGGCCGCGCAGCAGTCCACCCACCGGCATGCTTGCCGGCCAGTGCCCCCCCGGCCAGCCAGGCCCAGCCCCAGGCCTCCAAGGCCTGAGCCGGGCGGCAACTGAGACACGGGGTAGGGGGGTGGCAGGCCTGGCTGGTGAGACCCAAAGAGGTCTGAGAACTCATCCGCAGGCTCCTGCTTCAGGAAGCCCCCCTTCCGGCAGGCTTCAAGCTGCAAACTGCCCTCGTGGCTCTCCGTGGTGGTGGGGCCAGGCCGGGCCCGCTTGGGAGGCCCCCCCAGGTCTCCTGGCAGAGGGGGGCTCCGGAGTCCATTCACACAGGTGACCAGAGCTGTCTGGGAAGAACGGAGGATGGAGGCGACGTCGGAGGCACAGGGGGAAGACGAGGCCGAGGAGGTGGGGGGCAGGCCCAGGAGGCAGCAGCGCTTTAGGCTGCCCTCAGGGAGGTGGGCCTCAGGTTGGGGACCCAGGCCAGAGCCGGGGTCGCTGCCCAGAAGGTAGCAGGAAGGTGTGGGGTTAGTGAGGCCTCGGCCCGGCAGGTCCAGGTCCGCGTGCAGGCCAGTGGCTGGCGGGGCCCGGCAGTGAGCAGACAGGGGTGGGCGAGCTTCCGTCATGGCCCGGTAGTCAGGCAGGGACTCCTGCTTGATGTGCTGTGTGGCCGGAAGGCCACCATTCACATACGCGGCCTGAGGTCTGGGCGACCTGGAAGACAGTGAGTAGAGCAGCCGTGAGAGGGTGGCAGTCCACCATGGAGAGGCCCCGGTGGCAGAGGGGACGGCAGGGAACCCGGGACTGAGGGACGGGAAGCTCAGAGCAGGGGGGAGGCTGAGGGCTGGAAGCAGAGGGAGAGAGAAGCTGGAGGCTGGAGGTCTGGTCAGCAGGGAAGAATATGGGGGAAAAAGGGAGAGAGGAGGAGGACGGGGCTGGGAGAGGTTAGAGGAAGGTAAGAGGTTTGAAGAGGATGCCAGGAAAGAGCCTCGTTTCATTCTGTTACCAAATCCAGCCTGCCTTCCCCCGCCCCGGATGCCATCCTGGCCTGTTGCTGAGGCCTCCCTAGGGTCTGCCCTGACCTTTTCCCCATGACTTCTAGTGAGTTCTGGAGGAAGACAGCTGAGGCTGGCATTTGGAGGGACATCCAGGTCCAGTTTGTTTTAAATTCTGCCTACAGGGACCCCTGGGTGGCTCAGCGGTGAGTGTCTGCCTTCGGCTCAGGGTGTGATCCCAGAGTTCCAGCATCGAGTCCCACACTGGGCTCCCTGTAGGGAGCCTGCTTCTCCCTCTGCCTATGTCTCTGCCTCTCTGTGTCTCTTGTGAATAAATAAGCAGACAATTTTAAAATAAATAAATAAATAAAATAATAAATAAATAAATTCTGCCCACTTGTCCCTTAGATCTTAATTTTTGTAATCTCTCTTAATTTCTAGAAATGTTCACGATGTGATGTTTTGCCCTAAGCAAACACAGTGAGTATTTGTGGGTTATGGGTCTAAAACACATGTCATGGTAACGGGGAGGGAGGTGCATCCCAGAGATGACTGAGGACAAGCCTGGTGGGGTGGTCCCAGAATTTCAAGCCCAGACACTGTGACTACATGAAAGGAACTCTAGGGAGAGGCTGCTGGGCAAGCAGGTGGGAGGGCAGCATGGGGTAGGCTGGAGACCAGGGTTTGAGGCTGTCCTCAGCCACTCCCAGATGCACAACATGGGGCAAGGCCTCTCTCCTCATCCCAATACTGGAACGATCCTCCTCCTGGGAGTGGTGGTGGTGTGATGCGCAAGGCTGGGTGCGGTGGTATCTTCATCGTGTGTGTGGTATACACGTCCCTAGAAAGGGGCCTTCCTGATGCAGGACGAGGAAGTGCAGGCAGAGGCACCAGAGCCTCCAGCCACCAGCAAAGTGATGCTGGACTGAGGGTCAAAGGAGCCCCTTGACTGGCTGGGCAGAACAGGAAGCCTGCTTATGTGCCCAAAGCCTGACCAGGACACCTTATGTGACCTTGGGCCTGTCTGAGCCTCAGTTTCCTCACCTATGAAGCGAGGACTAACCCTCACTTCTTCAGAGACTGGCTGCCAGGATCAAGAGGGATGGAGGATGCCACAAGGGGAAAGGGGATGGCCGCCTTCATACTGCCATATCACTGCCACCGTTCTGGAGCTCTTTGCAGAGGGACTGTGGGGTCATCACCTGTCCCTCATTTCCAAGTGGCCTGCAGCCCCCCTCCCTCTCTCCCTGGCTCCCTGCAGCTGTGGCAGCCCTAGCACTGATACTCAGGAGGGGGTGGGAGTGGGGAAAGGCAGAGCCTAGAGGCCCTCAGAGAACATGAGCTCCAACCCCATGACCGCAGATGGGAAAGGAGTCCAGAGGGCAGAGGGCTTGCCCACAGTCAGGAGCAGCAAGTCAGCAACAGGGCTTGGACTAGGAGCCAGGCTCCCCTTCTCCTGGGGGTGTGCCTTTCTCCTGTATAGACCTGAACTCTGCCCCGGATAAAGGCTTGTGGAAAGGTCCCTCCTGTTGCTCAGCCACACTTGACCAATTCCCTGCCTCACCTAGCAAAGACTTTTCTTTCCTGCCCAGAGTGTGGTCACTGGGTGAAAGGAGGAACATGGACTCCAAAGTGGACAGCAAATGCACATCCTCCTTCCCCGGCCCTGGGGATGCTGAGCCACCACTGCTGGCAGAAAGCTCTGAGAGTTTAAAGATCTGATATAAAAGTGGTGACTTTGTGAAACTTAAAACAAAAATCAAAAAAAGCATAGCTGTTCCTTGCATGGTTGTCATCCTGAGCCCGACAGCGATGGGCAGCCAGGTAAGCATCTGTTGGGAACAATCCATTTAAAAACAGCAGCAGGCTAAACAACCAGCAGAAGAGAACAGCTACAGCACCCGTGACTGAATTACCCAAATACGACAAACGAAACCTCACATGGCAGTAGGTGGGGAGAGGGTGGCTCAGGCTGTGGTGTCTGTTGGCTTCAAAGGCCAGCTGAGGCAGCCCCCTGCTTGCTCTTGCCTTCCCTCTGCCCCAGCAGGCTGGCACAGTTCCTGCCCTGCCTGCCGCTGAGCCCCAGGCCCCCAGGCGCCTCCCATCACGCCTCTGGAAACTGTGAGCAGGAGTCCCTGGACAGAGCAAAGAACTGCTGAGCACCCCGCAGGCCAGGCACCTTCCCAAGGGCCGACCCACGCAGCCTCACCACAGCAGAGCAATGCCTGGTATCTGCTGAATGCATAACCAAATTCTTCAGGGGAGAGCCCACCATCTGTTTTATCCTTGGGAAAACCGAAGCAGCTTGCCCAAGCCCTCAGAGGCAAGCAGCGTAACAGCAGGAATCTGAACCTTGATCTATCTAAATCAGCAGCCCAGGATTTTCCCACAACACCGCGCTGCCAGGGGCCCCATCCTCCCCAGTAACATGATGTACCATGATGACTATTACGTTTCCTGGCAGCCTCAACGTTCTGAGTGTCAAGGACTCCAATGTTCTTCTGTCTGTCATCTTAGGTCCTGGAGGAGAGCTGCTAAACTTGGGGAAACCAGTGTTCCTCCGGCAGAGGCTCAAGGGGACAGGACGCTGACTTTAGATCTCATGGGGTCTGTGCATCCATAGGTTCAGGAGCCGCGGCCTGGGCTGAGGGCCAGAGAGGTCACTCTGCAAGCTTTTCCCTCTGTGCCAGGTGATGCTGGGGACACAAGATGGTTCACAAACCAGGTCCCTGCCCTTCAGAGGCTTCCTTTCTCATGGAGGAGACTGAGGACCAGCTCTTATGGGAACACTTAAACTCTGCTGAAGGGTGGGCAGAGTTCTGGCAAACATAAGAGACCAGGGTAGGAGGGGGCCACTGAAGGCTGAGGCATGACGATGTGAAAGAGTGTGGCTCACTGGGCTCAAAGCCAAAAGGCCAGTGTGATGGGTAGGCAGGGAGGGCCCAGATCACCCAGGGCACCTTCCTGCACACCTGGGGACCTGTGTACTCTGTGTTTCTACCTTCATCTTACAGGTAAGGAAACGAGGCCCAGAAAGGGACAGCATCATGCCCAAGGTCACCCAGAAAGCCAGTGAAAGCTAAGCCTCAAACTGTATGTAATAATACATTCCACGGACCAGAGTGGAGGAGACTCTCCTCCTCCAATCATTTTTAGCACAGAAATGACAGAATCAGGGTATTGCTAAAGTTACTTGAAACTCTCACCACTTGCTGGATGACTTCAGACTAGTTCTGTGGCCTCTCTGGCCTCAGTTTCCCCACCCTCTGGCAGATGGGAATTGAGTGAGTTAATAACATGAAAAGTGTGTGGCACATAGCAAGCACTCCAGGATGGTCACTTATTAGTGGTGACAATTAAATGAGAGATGTGCAGAAGCAGCAGGTATTCTCAAAGTGGGAGCAATCTTCTCCAGGAACCTAGGCAGTGGATCAAGGGCCCAGAGATCAGGAGGAGGGGGCAGCAAGGAGAGAAGGGGTCCTCATCCCAAAGCAATCCAGTGGGAAGGAGAAGGGACAAGATCTGACTGGGTATGGGACAGGGGCTGGAGCCCTCTTCTGCTTTAGGAAAATGAGGGAGTGTGATGATGCCCAATCAGTAGCAGAAATGGCAGCAGCTCAGGTTAATGCTGGCGTGTGGTTCTAGGTATAGGCTCTTATGCTCTAAGTGATCAAAATGACAAATATAATCTATATGAAAAAAAATAGTGCCGCCCTATAACCCAAGAATTTCACTACTAGGTATTTATCCAAAGGATACAAACATAGTGATTCAAAGGGGCACCTGTACCCCAATATTTATAGAAACTATGTCCACAGTAGCCAAACTATCGAAAGAGCCTAGGTGTCCATTGACAGACGAATGGATAAAGAAAATGTAGTATGTGTGTGTATACACACACACACACACACACACACACACACTGGAATATTACTCAGCCATCAAAAATGCTATCTTGCCATTTACAATGTTGTAGGTGGAACTAGAGGGTATTATGCTAAGTGAAATTAAGTGAGAGAAAGCTAAATACATATAATTTCACTCCTATGTGGAATTTAAGAAACAAAACTGATGAATGTAGGGGAAGGAAAAATAAAATAGGATAAAAGTAGAGAGAGAGGCAAACCGTAAGAGATGCTGAACTCTAGAAAACAAACTGAGGGTCGATGGAGCGGAGTGGGGGATGGGGTAACTGGGTGATGGGCATTAAGGAGGGTACGTAATGTAATGAGCACTGGGTGTTACATGCAACCGAGGAATCACTAAGTTCTACCTCAGAAACTAATACTGCACTATATGTTAACTAAACTGAATTAAAATTAAAATTAAAATTAAAATTAAAAAAATTAATAAAGCAAAAACCCACTTGCTTTAGCTTTCCCTTTAATACCCTTCTACCCTGAGGTAGAAAGAATTTCCCTAGAAAAACCAGATGCTTTTGTGCCTGCCTTTGGCCCAGGGCGCGATCCTGGAGTCCCGGGATTGAGTCCCGTGTCGGGCTCCCAGCATGGAGCCTGCTTCTCCCTCTGCCTGTGTCTCTGCCTCTCTCTCTCTCTCTCTCTCTGTGTCTATCATAAATAAATTTTTAAAAAATCTTTAAAAAAAAAAAAAAGAAAAACCAGATGCTGCTGGGGGAGCCTCAGTGGATAATCAAACAGATATATGCATTAAACTGTCACTGAAAACATACAGTTCTAAGTCTAAAAGACGCTTGCTCCTTGTTATGAATTGTGTGCCTCCAAAATCTCTATGTTGAAATCCTAGCTCCCAGTGTGATGGTCTTTAGAAATAGGGCCTTTCGGGAGGTAACTGAGATTAAATGTGGTTGTAAGGGTGAGGCCCTAATCCAGTTTGACTGGTGTCCTCATAAGATGAAGAGCATGCAAAGAGTGGAAAGGCCGTGTGAGGACACCCCAGCCAGGAGGCCATGTGTAAGTCAAGGAGAGGCCAAACTTGGGGGCACCGTGGTCTCAGATGTCCAGCCTCCAGAATGGTAAGAAAATACATGTCTGTTGTTTTAGCAAGCTGGGCTGTGGTGTTTAGTTAAGGCAGGCCACACAAACTAACATGTAAATCAGAAGTCTCAGGGCGAGGGGGGATCCCTGGGTGGCTCAGCGGTTTAGCACCTGCCTTCAGCCCAGGGCGTGATCCTGGAGACCCGGGCTCAAGTCCCACATCGGGCTCCCTGCATGGAGCCTGCTCTCCGTCTGCCTGTGTCTCTGCCTCTCTCTCTCTCTGTGTGTCTCTCATGAATAAATAAATAAAATCTTAAAAAAAAAAAAGAAAAAGTCTCACTAGTGTCACCGAAGGCCACAGGGATTCTACATTCTCAGAGAAAGTGGCTCTGTGTGGGAAGCATCAGCATCCTGCTGTGTAGTAATGTCTTGCCCAAAGCTCTCACCGGAAAGTAAGCTCTGTTGCAGAGATCTTTGCTTCCTTTGCTAAGGCATGTCCAGCACTTCACAGTGTCCAGCACACAGCAGACACTTAATAAATGACGGATACAAAAATGAATTGTGAACAGGCAACTGGGCCAGTTTTTAGATGTCTGATTTGTGAAGCAGGCCTCAGCAAGCATGCCCAGGCAATAAGGTGCAGGCCTGGGGCTGAGCTGTGGGCACAGGGCACAGCCAGGACCCTGGGAGAGCCACAGGAGGCAGATTCCAGCCTAAGATGCAATCCCACAGAACATGTGTCCACATGTGGACATCGCTGGAAACACGCAGGCGTTGAATGCAGGTCACCAGGCAGGGCTCTGTGAGGCAGGCTTCCGAGGGCAGGAGATGGCTCCAGGTGGAGGAACATCTTCCCACTCCATGAGTAGTCAGTCCAGGGTCTGACACTAGAGTGTGTATGAACCCTGAGCCAGGTTTTCCTTTCCTATCCCACCCCTGAACCTTCCATTTCTGAAATTACTGACTCTCTGTGAAAAGCCACCCAGCTTCTGCAATGGGGAAACACACCTCAATCAAACCGTCTCTGAAAAAAAAAAAGAAAAAAAAAAAACCGTCTGTGTCTTGTGAGGCACTGCCACATGGCAGGGGAAGAGAGGGGCACTTCAAGGCCTAGACCAGGCAGCCACCATTGTGCTACTGGCCTCTGGCTGGTCCCTGGCCCTCCTGTGCCTCAGTTGTCCTGTGTATCCCACAACTGGGCAGACCAGGTAAGGTCCTGAGGCCCTCAGCTGTCGACCTTCAGGAAGCATCAACAGAAGGCAGCTGTGGGTGAGGATGGAGCACCTACCTGCTCGGGTGGGGGAAGTGCAGGAGCCTCTCGCAGGCGGGGGGCTGGCCCCGGGGTGGTGGCGTGCCCGCAGGGAGAAAAAGGCCCTGGCAGCAGGTGGGGCCAGGGCCCTCTGCAAGGTCCAGGTCCAGCAGGCTCTTCTCTGAGCCTGGGGTGCAGTGGCCGTAGCTCCCATTCACTGTGCAAAGAAAGACAGGGAGAGGAAAGAGCATGAGTGGGGACAGCCACAGCGGGGTGCAGGGAGAGGGCAGTCATTAGGGCACAGTGTGGGCCACGGCCACCCTGAGCCCACACTCGCTAAACCCCTGCTGCACTCAAGGCACCCAGGATCTGTCATTTAATTTCCATGATCACCAGTGGAATCACGAACAAAAGCTTCAATATTCAGATGTAGACACTGGGCTCCTTTGGTGGAATGACTGCTTCACAAGCACGGACCCCTGACGATGCACCAACACTCTGCTAGGGGCAAGACACATCGCTGAAACAGGCTGACATGCTCCTGCCTCTGGAAGCTGACAATCTCTGACCCTCACGTTGGCCACCAAGCATTCCCGGGACAAGGTGCACGACTTGGGCTGGGGCTGCTGCTACTGCTGGGCAGGCCGGTGAGCGTCCAGACGTTACATGTCACGGAGCAGGTGCTCACTGCACAGCATCTGCTCGTTATTACCAGAGCTCAATCTACATTATTTCCCAAACTGCATTACACCACAGAAATGCGGCACACCGTTATTCACACCTCTGTATTCTCCACGGTTCTCTGACAGCCTGTCGCATGCCCTGCCTTGCTAGCTGCTGAGTTTTTATGAAGACTAATTGAGGGAGAAGGTGAATTAAACCCTGAGAAAATCTGTATAAAGTGTAACAAAGCTGTTAGGTATAGTTGTTATAAGCTACTTCCTGGAACTCTCTGAGTCTCAGCTGTCTCTTCTACAGTGTGAAGTGAGTTAATCTGGAAACTATCTTTTCAGGCTTTTTGTCCTGTCACCTGCCAGTGATAACTTTAAGGATGAAAAAACATGGACTTCGGGGCCTTGATGGACTTAGGTGTGAACCCCAATCACCCCCAAGCAAGTCTGTGCCTTAGAAAGATCCCTCCCTGAGGCTGACCCTCAGCTCCCAGGTGTAAATTGGAGACAGCCGCACCAGGTCTCCAGAGATGCCGTGAGGTTTTGAGAGCTGAGGTGCAGAGCCCCCAGCATGGTGCTGCGGGCACCTGGCAGGTATGCTCCAGGAATGAAGAAAGTTCTTATTGTCAAAGAGCACTTTGGAAAGCACAAAGTAACCTACAGATGTCATAAGGCATTATTAACAGGCCCAAGTATTGTCCAGGGACTGTCTGCTCTGAGCAAGACAAGCCATTAGTTTGAGCCAATCAACAGCTGACACCAGGTTCGGACTCCTCCCTGGGACTGAGGATGAGGGCAACTACAGCAGGAGCACGTTTGCTGAGCAAGATGTTCACACCACCGTCTCCTTGGAGCCTCTGCACTGCCCCTCTGAGGGAACTCGCCCTCGCTGGAGAGTGGGGAGAGAGGCTCGAGGAGCTTACAGTACCTGCCTGAGATCACATGGCTTTAAGAATCTGGGCTGGCTCTCGGCTCAGGCCTATCACACGCAAGCCCCAATTCTGAACCGCGCTATAATAAGTGGCCTCTGAGACAAAAACCCAACCCCATCCTCAAGGATCCACCTCACCCAACCCGAAGGCAGCCCCTTCCGCCCAAGAGGCTGGACGCTCAGTGCTTACTTGCCACATGCCCACAGCTCTGACAGGCACCAGGCATCCACCTGTTGAGCACATTAGGGTCTGCAGATGGGAATGCAACACTGCTAGGGTCTCAGGGCAGGGGAAGGGCTCAGATGAGTCTGTATGCCCGGGCACCCTTCACCTTCCCAGGCCAAGCCAGGCTCATTCCTGCTGCAAGGAATACTCACTCCTGCTGGCTCTGGCTGCTGCTGGGCCAGCCCCTCACAAGCTTATTTTTTAATAACTTGGTTGTTTTTTAATTAAAAAGAAATCCCTGGTAACAAATGTGAACGGCCTGAGTTAATGAGAGCAGGCTGCCGCTCGTTTAGCTCCATCTCTGCTTGGCGCTCTTTCCCTGTTCCAAATCGTTTCTGCATGCAATTTTATTGTCCCATTGAGGCAAACCCTGGGCCTGGGCCTCAGAAAACTGTGGATAATTTTATGACCATTAATAGCATTTGGAGCAAAGAGAGCTTAATCATCACACGGGGCTGTTTTGCCAGGGTCTTTCTCCCAGAATCTTTGGGGTCAGAGAGGTGGCTCTGAGCATCCTTCAAAAACCCACCAGACCCAGTGGAGGCCTCTGGGTTACTCAACCCTCCTTCACTTAGGAGGATGTGTAGAGTGAGGAAAGGTGGGCCCCTAGGAAGGTACTGGGGAGCCCAGCATTTATCAAGCCCTTCTGAGGCACCAGGCACATTGATCCTTCTAACCGTCCATCCTTGTGTGGTTGGCTCATTCCAGCCATTTTTCAGGTGAGACAAACAGGTTTGGAGATAGGTGCCTCTGACTAGGCTCAGGGGCTACAAGAGGTGAGGCCACAATTCAAACCCAGATCTCTCAGGCTTCAAAGCCTGTCCTGTTGCCTCTCAGGCAACTGATGAACAACTGGTGACCCCCAAACAAGCACTCCCACCTTTGACTCCAATGAAGATCATGTTGGGGAGCCTTTAGAGAAGTCAAAGTACAACCAACCATTACAATGACCCCCCCAACCCCAGTCTTTATGACAGCTCTGCCAGATTGGTAGGACCAATCCATCTACAGACAAGCACATGAAGGCTCAAAGAGGTCTAGTGCTTTACCCAAGGTCACACAGGGAGTAAGGGGCAGACCTGAGATGAAAACCCATCACCTCTGTGATAGAAAAAAAAGTTATCACTTTTCAAATAATTGAGGTGCATTGGCTTTTTCTCCACTGGATGTAGTATAAGAGGTCTTCCTACAATAAATCAACAAGCCAGTTCTTGGAGGGAGGAAAGACAGAGCCCCTCAGGTCATAGTTTGACAATGCTTGGGGCTCAAAGACCATTCATGTGTGACTTTCATAGCACCCTGGATAAATCCATCAGCCTCCCTAACTTCAGAGGGATGTGAGCACCAGAGCTGGCAAGCCACTGTCCCAGGTTGTGTGACAATTGCTCCCAAAGCCCACGCCAGCCCCTTCCCTGAGTCATCTGCTTTCTCAAAGGTTGGAAATTAAACCAGAGGTTATAACATGTGCCCCAAAGATGCTGCCACCACTGCCCACCACAGGCCCAGGTCACGTAGGAGACCTCCCAAGGCCCTCCTGGCCACAGGCATCTTGGTTCTCTGTCCCCCAAAGCATCAAAGGACTCACCCTTGCTCACTCTCCATCTCTGGGGAGTAAGGATGGAGTCTTTCTCTACAGAGGCAGGGGAATGAGAGAGGCACACTGGTCCCCCTGCCCTGAGGCAGGCTGGGTGGGGGGGCCCGGGAAGGGGCTGCACCCAACAGCCATGTCTCCCCCCTGTGCCACTGGAGCCAAGAGCAGATCCCGGACCTGGATTTGATGTAAATGAAGCTTCTTTGGAGAACTGGAGGATGGAGGAGTCCTATGTCAATTTTTACAAGTTAGAAATTCTGGAATGTCAGGGCTGGGACTGACTGCCCATCCATTTCATTAATAGATGAAGAAACTGAGGCTCAGAGAAAGAAAGGACCTGCTTGGTCACACAGCAAATCCCCAGCAGAGCCTGGCTGGCACCCCTGGGACTAGGCTAAGAGTTTGGTTTACTTTTCTCTTGAATTGTTTTCTCATCTGTAAAATGGTGCTAATAGCTACTCACAGGCTGTGAGGACAATCCCATGAGATTATGGACACGATGCCTTTGGCAAGGTGCCCAGCTCACAGCAAACACTCAGAAAGGCATGAGGTTGGTAACCGTAATGATTTCTTCCCCTATTCATTCTTGTGGGAGGTCAGGCCCTGCATTCTATCCCCAGAAGATCAGGTCTGGATAACCCTGAGGCCAGACCCAGAAGGACAAGTCCTCAAGGCTCAGGGGTCACCAAATGCAGGACCGGGCAGCCTGAATGAGGTCACAGCCAGCAAATGTGAAGCAAATGACTCCAGTTACACACCAGAGAGTTTTGCAAATTACCGTAATGACTTGGCTATAAAGTGGTACCACATATAAGGTGACTCCCCACAAGAATTTTAATTTATGCTCAAACCTGCCAAGTCTGCATGAGAAGAACAATGATGCATTCAGCATCTCGGGCCCAGATGCCACCTCCTTGCAGTACCAGGAGCAGCCAGCAGCCTGGTCTAGCAAGGCCTGCACAGTGATGATTCCTCATTCACCAACAAGCAGATTTTTAGTGCCCACCAGGTGCCAGGCTGGTGATAAGGTACAACACTTTACAGCCTACAAAACAGCATGCATCCATCACCTATGAGCTTTACTACAGCCCCCAAGAGCTGGCTGGCCAGTCTCAGAAGGGGCAAGCAATTTGCCCATGCTCATATAGCAAGTGTCGGGCTCAGACCTACACTGAATCCTCTGACTCAGCTATCCGGTCTAGCAGACATTTTTAATCTAGCAAACTTTTTTCTATAACGGGCAAGACATTAACTATTATAGGTTTTGCAGGCTACAGAGTCTCTGCCACAACTACTCAAAAGTGAAAAGCAGCCACACACAATATATAAACAGATGAATGGGGCTGTGTTTCAATAAAACCTTATCTAAAAGAACAGCTCAGTGACTCTGGGGTTTTAATTTGCCAAGCCCTGAGCTAGTGCAGCATTCAGATACCGGATTTTACAAATAGAAAGACAGAGATTCAAAATCTAAAATTATCATACCTTCCTGAATCTGCAAAATGGGGAGAATTTTGAGGATGGAGTTGATGAGGTGATAACCACTGTTAATACTGAACAAAGGGCTGGACTTCAGCCTTCATGGGGGGCACTCACAGCCTGGGCTCACCCCTCCACCTGGGCATTACCTTGGCACCCCCACGATACTTTGCTGCTATGCTGCCCACATCCTTGCCCGTCCAGTGAGAGGCCTGACACGTCCCAAACTCCTCTGGGCCCCCAGAGCTTGGTAGAAGTGAATCTCCTTCCAGAATCTTCCCTGCCATCCCTGAGCTTCCCCACCTCACCTCACAGAAGTCACTGGAACTAGTTGCCCTTCAGTGTGTCCCTTATGCACACCTGGCACATGCTAAATAATTGAAATGTTTTATTTCTAAATCTTCACAACATCACCACAAAATCAAGATTGTAATGCTCTATACAACTACATGGATGCTTTTAAGTGCAGTTAAAACCTTGCCTCCCCTACAGGTCTATAAAATCCTACAGGACAGGGGTTACAGAGCCCTTGAGCTGCTAAATGTCAATGCACCCTGAGACATGATTTTGTCCAACTTAACTACTCATACAGAAAATGGGGACCCAGATGAAGGACAGGCTTGTCCCCCTGGGGATCTTCCCCCTCATTCCTAGCACACAGCTAGACCCCACAGTAGGTGCCTGGAAACACTGGGAAGATGGGTGGCTAGGAGGACCGTCTCCAAGTAACTTTCATGCCCACCATATGGCAGACAGTGACTTGCTCCTGTGACACACACACGTCGAAGCCCTGGCTCTACCATTAACTTTCTGGATATTTGATCCTCAGTGGGCTGCCTCACTCTTCTGAGTCTTGGTTTCTTCTTTTGTAAAACACGGGGAAGACTCCCAGCTCCCCAAAATGCAGTGAGGATTAAATGAGTCCATGTATGCAGAGGTGTAGGGTCTGGTACAGTCAGCATCTTAGTAAAGCCCTCTCTGTTTTGCTTTTTCTTTTTTAAAAAGATTTTTATTTATTTATTCATGAGAGACACAGAAAGAGAGAGACAGAGACATAGGCAGAGGGAGAATCAGGCTCCCTGAGGGGGAGCCTGATGCAGGATTTGATCCCAGGACCCCGAGATCACCCGAGCCAAAGGCAGACGCTCAACCATTGAGTGTTCTTGACAGGCAGAGGACGCATAGTCCTAGCTTCTCTAGGGTGTGTTCCCAGGTAGTGAGCGCTAACACCCAAAGAAGACCAACTTGAGGCTAATTCTTGAGTCTGAGCCTGGGTGCTGCAGGCTCTGCCCCCACTCTGGGCCTCAGGTTTTCCCTCTGAGCAGCGGCAGTGCTGGGCCAGAACAGGACGAATGTCAGGGGTCCTACAGAGTGGGAGATAAGGGGCTCCACATCTCAGGCCCAGAGAGGGAGACTGGCTCTCTCAGAACACGCAGCCCAGTAAGAGACTGCATTGTCACCACCCTGCAGGACCCCTTTTGCCTCACTAGGCTGCACTGTCCCCTCTTCCCTCCTCACCAGCCCCAAAGGCCTGGCAAACAGCAGGAGGTGAGGGCTTCTGAAAGAGGAGAAGCAGGAAGGCAGCCAGGTTCTTTCTCATCTCCATGGCCTGGGTGGGATGGGCTAGCCAAGGCCCACTCCCCCAGCCTGGAGCCGCCTTGGGGCATTCACAGCCACCAGGAGACCTGTAACCTCAGCAGGCTTCTGGAGCTACAGAGCCCAACACTCAAGGCCTCACAGCAGGCTTATGGCCGCCCGTCGTCTCTTATCCCACATCACAAAAACTCTATAAACTCGCCCTTTAAAGCTAAGCTAGATTTACAGGGACTCAGGCTAGTGAAACCTGAACACTGCTAGGCTCTTTCCAAGCCAGAATCACTAACACCATTTTCCAGAGCGAGAGTAATGGACTTGTCCAAGGTCATGCAGCTGGGAGAGGGTGGAGTTGAGATGCGAGCCCCAGCTCTCTTGGGCTTGGAAGGCAGCACTGGCCTGACATTGTTCCACCTCATGAAGGGATTTAGAGTCAATGCACTGACTGCTTTCCCACTCGGGCTGCCATAACAAAACATCACAGCCTGGCTGCCTTCAACAACACACATTTATTTTTTCATTGCTTTGGAGTCACGAAGTCTAAGATCAAGATTCCTACTGATTGCGTTTCTGGTGAGAGCGCTCTCCCTGGCTTGTAGATGGTGGTCTTCTCATTATGTCTCCCATATGGCCTTCCCTCAGTGCATGCAGAGAGAGTAAGAGAGAGAGACAGACAGAGAGAGAGAGAGGCAGAGAGAGAGAGAGAGAGAGAGAGAGAAGAGATAGGAAAGAGGGAATGCACACAACCTTTTCTTATAAGAATACTAATTGTGCTGTACCAGGGCCCTACCCTTATGACCTCATTGAGCTGTAATGACTTCCTTAGAGATCCCATCTCCAATTACAGTCATACTGGGGGTTAGGGCTTCCATATATGGATTTGGAAGCACAAACATCCAGTCCATAACAGTCAGTATTTGTTCCCTAACAGGGAATATGTTCCCATATTTCCTGTATCTATCTACAGGGCTTGAGAAGGAGGCAGGTAGGAGTATAGATTCTGGGGCCTGACTACAGTGGCATCCTGGTTTTGCCACTGACTAGCTGTGACCTTGTCTAAGTCAAATGGTTTAACATCTTTGGGCCAGTTTATGAAGTGGAAATGGGTTCACATACCCCACGTAAAGTGCCTGTAACAGTATACCTGGTACCCGGGAGATATTATGTGAGTGTTTGCTTTCACTGCTGTTGTTAATACCATTTCCACTCCAGAGGGGGTTGTGGAAGCCTGAACCAGTCAGCATGACCTCTTATCAGCCATAGTGCCACAGTGCCACAGTGACTCAGAGGCAGGTGCATAACACAAGTCAGTTTAATGAGAGTCCCAGAACTTCTGTTTGATGACTGGGGAAAAAGCAGTCTCTCCTCTTCTACATACAAATGAGGAGGCATGATGCCTTGACAGCTAGTGGAAACCATCTTGTCATCCCAAGGGAAGCTGGCTGGAAGACAGTGGCAATAAGCCAAGAGATGCTAAGTCAGAGCATTGTTGGCACCAAGGACCTTTTGTATGAAGAGTGAAGTTTGTATAGTGTTTTAAGCCTACCCCAGATGAGTTTCCTGTTACTTACAACCAAAAGCATCCTTATTAATACAATATTCTTCAAGAGAAGAATTCTTATCTACTCTGACAATCTTTGTTTTTGAGTATTTAGTCCATTTATACCATTTGCATTTTTTAAAAAGATTTTATTTATTTATTCATGAGAGACAGACGGGGGGTGGGGGGCACAGACACAGGCAGAGGGAGAAGCAGGCTACAATGCAGGGAGCCTGACATGGGACTTGATCCTGGGTCTCCAGGATCACACCCTGGACTGAAGGCAGCGCTAAACCGCTGAGCCACCTGGGCTGCCCCCTATCATTTACATTTAATGTAACTTATATTTGGCTTTAAATATACAGTCTTACTATTTATGTTTTATTTGTCCTTCCTATTCTATATTATTTTTCTCTCCTTTCTTTCAGATTAATCAAGTATTTTTTATCATACCTTTTCTATCTCTATTAGCTGGCTAAACACACATTATCTTTTATTATTAGTGGTTATTCCAGCAATTATAGCATCCTTTGTTGACTTATTGCAGTCTAATACAGATTAGTATAATTACTACCTCCAGAAAAGTGTAAGAACCTTAGGACTTTTTACACATGCACACATGTTCTCCTCTGTTTCTCTCTCTCTGGGTTATTCTTGTTATTTTAATTCTACATATATTTTTAAACCTCGTTAGATGTTATCAATGTTTCATATAGTGTCTATGTATTCCAATTTTTTCTCTTCCTCCTGCTTCCAAATGGGAGTCATTTTCCTTTTTCATGAAGATGTTTAAAAAATTGTAAGTTGTGGGGAACCCTGTGTGACTCAGCAGTTTAGCACGTACCGTCGGCCCAGGGCATGGTCCTGGAGTTCCGGGATTGAGTCCCGCATCAAGCTTCCTGTATGGGGCCTGCTTCTCCCTCTGCCTGTGTCTCTGCCTCTCTCTCTCTCTCTCTCTCTGGGTCTTTCATGAATAAATAAAAGAAAAATTGTAAGTCTCTAGCAAGGAATTCTTTAACTTTTGCTTGTCTGAAAATGTTATTTTTTTCACCTTGACTTCTGAGGGATATTTTTACTGGGTATAGAATTCTAGGTTGGCAGTCACCATCTTTCAGTACATTAGATTCATTACACTGTCTTCTGGATTTCAGCATTGCTACTGAAAAGTCATCTCTGTCTTTCAAGATACTACATTGCCCCCATAACTCCCATTTTATTATTTTTTAAAAAGATTTTATTTATTAATGACACAGAGAGAGAGAGAGAGGCAGAGACATAAGCAAAGGGAGAAGCAGGCTCCATGCAGGAAGCCAGATGTGGGACTCGATCCCAGGACTCCAGGATCATGCCCTGAGCCAAAGGCAGATGCTCAGCCACTGAGCCACGCAGGCGTCCCCATCACTCCCATTTATTTATTTATTTATTTATTTATTTATTAATTTATTTATGACAGTCACACAGAGAGAGAGAGAGAGAGGCAGCGACACAGGCAGAGGGAGAAGCAGGCTCCATGCACTGGGAGCCTGACGTGGGATTCGATCCCGGGTCTCCAGGATCGCGCCCTGGGCCAAAGGCAGGCACCAAACCACTGCGCCACCCAGGGATCCCCATCACTCCCATTTAAAGGTGTCTCTGTATGTTTAGTTCTCAGCAGTTTGACTATGACTAGGATATGCCTAGGTGTGATTTTCTTTGTATTTATTCTGCTTGAGGTTCATAGGGCTTCTTAAATATGTGGCTTAATGTTTTTCTGTCAATTTTGGAAAACTGCTGGCCATTATCACTTCAGACATGACTTCTGTCCATTATCTCCCCTTTGTATTTCTCGGGAAACAATGTATGTTAGGCCTTTTCAACATGTTCTATAAATCTCTTACGCTCTTTTCTGTAATGTCCATCTTTCTTTAACTCATGCTTCAGCCTAGATATTGTCTAACCTATTTTCTGATTCACTAATCTTCTCCTAAGCTGTATTTAATTATGAAATCTACCTTTTGAGTTCTTAAATTTATTTTATCATTTAGTTTTGAAATTTCCATTTCACTAATTTTTTATAGCTTTCAGATATCTGTTGGAATTCTCCACTTGGTAATCTATTTTCTTGAATATATTCATCACAGTTATTTTAAATCTTGTGTCTGATAACTCCAAAATGTGGATCACCTGTGAGTCTGTTTTTATCATGACTTTTTCCCCTCCTGGTCCTGCCTTCTTGTATCCCTCGTAATTTTTGAATAAATTCCCAATGTTGTGCATGAAGTTTGTACAGGCCCCAGATGATGTTACCATTCTAAGAGAGAATTTTCTTTTGCTTCTTATAGGTAGTTAAAAGAGGGCCAGATCATCTTTATCCAGTTTAGACTTTAGCTATTTCAAAGCTGGGTTTAAGGCTTTGTAAAAGTTGCCCTGTTTCTTGTTTATCCTTTCTCCTAGGATGCTACACCCCAGAGGAGCCAACTAAAAGCCTGGGATCCAAGGGCTCCTCCTCTTCTTTTGACACTAAACTTCAGTTTTGCCTTCCTAGAATTTGAGGCTATTGAAAGCTCTTCCTAACTTCTCAACCTCTCAACTGCTATACTCTGTTGATCTCTCAGCCACTTAGCCTGTGCCACTTAAGCAGCAACAAATATTTTGAAAGTCAAAGCAACATACTGAATGTTAGACTTGCACTTCGCCACTTCCTGTCTCCATGGAATCTTGGCTCTTCTAGAGCTTCCTATCTTGGGAACTCTAAACTTAAGTTCTTGTCTCTTCAACAAAGTAAGGCTGTAGAAAGCTCTTTAGCTCCCTGACTCTTGGTTCTACAGCATTTGCAAACTGGAAAATACCTGAAAGGAAGAAGTAGCACAGAGTGTCAGATCCACATCAGTGCACTTCTTGTCTCTTTACAATGTTGGTTTTTCAAGCCCTGGAAGTCTTAGTAGTCCTTTGATGTCTTCAAACAGTTAGTTTTTATATTTTATCTAGAAGGAAGGTCTGGAATAACTATATGTAAAAAGCCCTTTCCAATAAATAATTTCAATGACTGTACAGTATTCCATTATATGATTATACATACTTTAGTTAACCTCTCCTCCAGATTTGGGATTAAGATTGTTTAGAAAAGTTTAAAAGTAGAAACCATCATGTAATGAATGCCCTTATAGATCTGTCTTTATGTCTATCCATACTTATAGCCTTAAAATAAATTCCTAGACATGGGACTGCTGAGTCAAAGGACATGCAAAATTCTAAGAATTTTGCTACCTGCAGTTCAAACTGCTCTCCAAAAGGAATATATCAATTTACACCATCAGGAGTATAGAAAAGCAACTACTCCTCTGCACTCTCACCACTCTGGGTATTCTTGTTAAAACAAATCTCTTCATTTACCAGTTCAGGGTCAATTGTAACAGAAAAGAGTAGGAGACAGGCTATATATCTAGTAATAGAAGAATTATTAGGTAAACTATGGTAAATAAGGTTCCTCAGCAATTGTATCCATTAAACATGATACAGTAAAACCCTACCCTAATACAACAGTGTGGCCCCAAAACTCTAATTACTTAAAAGTGAAGAATTGTGTTATAACATAATGTAAAAATTATACTTTTGGTGGTTTTTCCCGTTAATGTGTGGAGAAAATAAGTCTTTATTTATTAGATATGTTGGAAACAGCCTGTTACCACAAAAAGAACTGAGAACGTCTCATATGGTTATGGGGCAAATAGTTCCTAAGGCCAGCATGCCCTGCAAGCCCCAGAAAAACAAGTAGTCCCACTGCTCTATTTGTGAAGAGGCTGGACAGAGGGCAGAGGCCAGGGCCAACAATGTTTTATATGAATTTGCCTCATTTTTAAAAAAGATTTTATTTATTCATTCATGAGAGCAGGGCGGGCAGAGACACAGGCAGAGAGAGAAGCAGGCTCCATGCAGGGAGTCTGACATGGGACTCGATCCTGGGTCTCCAGGATCACGCCCTGGGCTAAGGGCAGCGCCAAACCACTGAGCAACAGGGGCTGCCCATGAATTTGCCTCATTATGAGGCACCTTATATCAGGGGTTTTACTGGATTTACTAAAGGTTTTAGTTAGAAGGGAAAATATTAATATTAATCATAGAGAGGGACACTTGGATGGCTCAGTGGTTGAATGTCTGCCTTTGGCTGAGGTTGTGATCCTGGGGTCCTGGGATCAAGTCCCGCATCAGGCTCCCCATATGGACCCTACTTCTCCCTCTGCCTATGTCTTTGCCTCTCTCCATCTCTCTCATGAATAAATAAATAATATCTTTTTTAAAAAAAGAATTATGTAGAATGAAAAGAATAGGATTCAAAATTTCATATACATTAAAATAACCTGAATCATTAAAAAAATAGAAAATTTAATATCAAATGTAAAATGTATATCAAATGTTATTTATTTATTCATCCCCTCAAGGTATGTACACTGAATGCCTACTATGTGTCAGGACGAGGCACTAGGCACCAGAAATGCAGTGGTCCAGTACCAGTCACCAGGAATGCAGGGATGAATAAGAAAGATAGGTTTCTACTCTCACGATGTTTACATTCTGTTAAGAGAGAAGACAATTTCAAAAGTAAACACGCAAACATATACTATAGTATCAGGCAGAGATAAATGTTGTGAATTACAATAAGGGTAAGGAGCTAGAAAGTGCAGAGAGACGGGCACGGTCAGGACAGGTCTGAGGGGTCGCAGGAGCCAGGTGGAACCAGGAGGAAGGCACTCACACAGAGAGAGCAGTAAGCACAAAGGCCCTGAGGTAGGAGTGTTCTCCAGGGTAGGATCACAGGACGTCCAGGTATAGCTGGAGCCCACAGAGGAGAGGGAAAGAGGCAGGTGATGAGGAAGTGGGACCTGACTGGGAGGGTCTTGGGGGGTCCTGGTGAGGATCTAGGTTTTATACCAATGCAGCAGGAAGCCACTAGATTGGGGAGGGCAGGAGCAACCAGACCTGACCTACGCTGTGGGACCATGTCTGAGTTTTGTGTTTAAAAAAAGACCTTAGAATGAACAGAGTAGATGCAGGGAGAGCTATGACTTCATTATAGGAATGTTTTCTAAACTTATCATTCTTTTGCAGGGTGAGAAAACTGTCCCAACTGCTGATAGTAATGGCGTCTGCACTTCTGATGTACTGACTATTCACTTGTCAAAATTTACAGAACCGTTCATACTCATACATAATGTAAATTTTACCTTATGGAAAATTTTAAATAATTAAAAAAAACCTCTGTGTTACACATTTCTAAATATTTCCTATTGTTTTAATAATAATAAAAAAACCAACTGTGCCCAAATTCATCCTTGTGAGTCTAGAGCAAAGACAGAGGTGGGCTAATCTGCTGTCCCTAATGCAACACAGGCCACCCTCCAGCGGACTGGTCTGTGAACAGGTCCTCTTCCCAACCAGCCCACCACCAGCACTTCCACAGCAAGGGGCGTGTAGGCGCGTCCAGGGGACCCCTGGGTACCTGTCCTGTTAATGGCTTCCAGAAGAAGTCAGCCCTACAGGGCACAGGCACGTTCACAGGAGGGAAGGCAGCTGACAGGAGAGCTGCACCACCCAGCACGTCCTCAGGACTCAGGGCTTCCCCTGGTTGTGGGGAGTCTTGCAGGGGCCTCTGCCTTCCCTGTGCTGTCTCACAGCCTTCGGGCCTGCCCTGCTCCTCCTCCTCTTCCTCCCACCTCCTTCTTGGGCAAGGCTGAAGAGCTGCACCCACACCCCCTGCAAATGACTGTTGGTATCCCACCCCACCCCTGCCCCCAGGAGTGACAGAAGATTCCAGGCTGAGTGGGGAGGTTGCAGCACAGAAGTGAGGGAAAGCACTGTGGGCATTTACTTAGCACATGTAAGTGTCTGGGGTGGGGGAAAGTCTAACAAACTCTGATCTCTCTTAAAATTCTCAGTTTCTACATTTCCTCATGCTGAGCCATCAATATTCCAAAAATTAAAATGAGGCATTCCCAAGCATCTGGGATTCTAAGATTCCCCGATTCTCTCCTCCTGCGATGATCCATTTTTCCAAAGCTAATAAGCAATTCAGTAGCTGGGGTTCTAAGATTCTCAGTGACATAACAGAGGAGCCATAAGGAGAGTCTCTGGTTCTCAGGTTGTAAAATCCCATGCGTCTCTGATCAAAAGTCCTGCCACTACCTAGAGTGCTCTGAGCCCACACAAGCCCCTGCCTGCCCCAAATCATCGGGGAGCAACAGTGATGATCACCAAAACCTATTTGTTTCTATCCAAGCCCCAAACAGCCCGAGAGTAATGGGATGACAAGAAATCCAGAGGAAATGGCTGTTGAATCTATAAAAACTTCTCAAAGACAAACATATTCCATCTGTCTTTTTTTCAGTAAATACAGGACCATAAATGTTTATGTCAGGCATACATTTATTATTTCATGTTTGGCTTTTTTTAAAAAACTCCTTCCCTTTTCAAGCTAATTAATTCCTATACTCCAATTGTTTTTCCCCCCTAACTGCTCAAAAGTATATGAAACAAGAGGGAAGATATAACAATGGGAAGAAATGGTTAGCTCCAGGCAGCCGGGTTGGGGGTTGGGGTAGGATGAGAGACACCAACACCTTAAAATCCCCTTCCTTCATCTCAGGACACCTCGGGTCTCAGTTGTTCTGGTCAAGAAAATACCACCTTTCCGCAGGAAGGCACCTCCACCTCCCAGAAATGGTGCATCTTGGGATACAGCATGGAACAGACAGAGGGGACCTCTCCTCATCCCTCAGGGAAGCTCAGTTTTAGACTCTGGGGAAACGATGGTTTGTTTCACAGTATGGCCAGAAAAGCTGGTGAAGCCTACTTAAGAAGTCACAGAAGTTGCTTTGACTTCTGAAAAATCCCCCACCCTGGGACCCCAGATCTGAAATCACACAGTTCCCAGGGCATCTCCTCCAAGAAGCTCTCCCTGACTGGCCTTGTCCCCAGGGTTTCTGCTCTCCTCCTCTGCCCTCCCCGAGCAATTACAGCCAGTGTCCCAGTCTGCACTCTCACCCACCAGGCACAGGAGGCATGACTGTAATAGGGACTCTCCAGGGTGGAGGTTCCACCCTGCGGGGGGGGGGGGGGGCGCACACTGAATATCACTGGGGGAATTTCTAGTGGTCACAATGACTGGGAACCACTGTCATTTAGTGGGGAGGAGCCAGAGATGGCCCATAGGGAGGGTCAGCCCTCCATTAACTTTTGGTCATCTTTCCAGATATTCAAAATGCTTGTAAATGAGCAATCTGGTTATCTATGCCTAGAACATAGCCCCATTTTATGTATAAACAACTTTTTTCATGGTTTTAATATACACTGAATTCCAGGAATGGAACTACCCTGTAAATTGAGGAAGGATTGTACTGTGTTTTGTTGGGAACTTGACCAATAGTTAGTTGTTCACCCTTTCAAAAAATCACGTCACCTCGGTCACTTAGCTTGTGATGTGTGTGTCTGTGGCTGGCAGGCTTGGGGTGCCGCACACAGGTGCAGGCAACTGGCGACTTCATCCCACTTCCTGGCACAGTCCTGCCTTGGCTCAACAGGGAGATACACATGAGTTACGAGTTACTTCCCTTTCGTTTCATTTCGGGGTTTTTTTTTTTTTTTTTAAAGATTTACTTACTTATTTGAGAGAGCGAGAAAGTGTGAGCACACAAGTGGGTGGGGGGAGTGGCAGGGAGAAGCAGACCCCTCCTGTCACTGAGCAGGAAACAGATGTGAGGCTCAGTCCCAGGA
This sequence comes from Canis lupus baileyi, assembly GCF_048164855.1. NCBI lineage: Eukaryota > Metazoa > Chordata > Mammalia > Carnivora > Canidae > Canis > Canis lupus. The sequence goes on from NC_132840.1 coordinate 33,623,535, forward strand.
TCCCGGGGTCATGACCTGAGCTAAAGGTAGACGCTGCAGCAACTGAGCCACCCAGGTGCCCTTCATTTCTTTTCTATAATACGATTGAAACATTATATGGAATTTTAAAAAGTCAGGGTGCAGGTGGGTTGCAGTATCTATGAATTTCATTTTAGGGGAGTAAAGGAGGCAGGACAAAAAGGGCCCCATTAGCCAAAGGAAGCGCTGATGTGAACCATTGCCCCCAGCCAAGCCCTCAGATCTCAGATGGAGAACAGAGGTCTCCTCCATGGTCACACAGTTGAGGTGAGGATGGGAGAGCCATGGGCCAAGTGTGTCTGACTCTGTGGTGCTGAGACACACCCAGGACCAACTTGATGTCTTTGAATCCCAGGGTCTGTTTCTGGACTCAGTGACACACAGCCCTGAGCCCAGAAGGACCCACTAGAAGGCAGACACATGATTCCCATGGGGGTCCCCAGGGAAGCCCCAGGAGATGCAGGTGGGGGGTGGGGGGCAGGTGCAGTCCCCAGCACTGGCTGATCAGCAGAGGCCCGGGGGTGAGGGGTGGGGTGGGAGGGGGCTTGCGACCTTGACACTGAGCTTACCTCCCCATGCTTTTCATCCCCCACCCCAAACTTTCCCCTTCTCCTACAGCGTTCCCTAACTGAGCTCTCTCCTCTCTCTTGGCCCCCATTCCTGCAGTTAAACACTTTCAATTCCCCCCACTCCCCATCTTTGCCTCAGTTCAAACCACTAACATTCTTCACCTGGATGACAGTCTCCCCTCCTTCCTGAACGCAATCCCTCCACTCCAGGTGATCTTTCCAAAGTGGGGAAAGTCTGACCAGCTTCACCCCCCTCCTAAGCCTCCACAGCTCCCCACAACCCCCTAGATAGCGTCTGACTCTCTAAGCCAGGGAAACAGTATCTTGCACCTTCTGTTTGCTCCAGCCTCGCTCCTGCTGGTTCCCACCACCCTCTCTGCCATGGCTGTGCCCAGCTGCTCAAAGACTCACCCTATTCCTTGTCCCTGAGTGCCCTTGCTGCCCTCTCCACCATGCGTGTCCTCACCACCTCCCCCGTGCACCAGCCCCCAGCCCTGTGTCCCCGTCAGAGCCCCCCTTGCACTCTGTAGCATGACTCAGGTGGAAAGTCTGAAGAGCAAATACACAAGAGAACACATCCATCCATGACTTGAGTAACTCATGAACTGCGCTGCCAGCAGAGACAGATCTAGAAAGACAAGAGAGACAAGAAGGCTTTTCTCTAAGATGCAGCCCTGGCAGGGGTGGGCCGACCAGTTGGCAGACCCTACTCCAGCCATTCCAGCTTTACTAGCTCAACCCCACGGATTCCCCCGGAGAGGTGGGGGATGGAAACATCATGAACATTTCCACAGCGTGTTTGAGGGATCGGGAAGCAGCACCCAGCAGGGTCTCCATTCCCACCAGGAGCCAGCCTGCATGAGGTGGCAAAGGTGTGTGTGCATGTAGCCCTGGCCCAACCCCTGCTCTGCGCTGGGCTGCCGGTCCTGATTTCAGGGGCTGCAAGGAAGAGTTTCTAGAGAATGCAGCTGATGAGGGACAGCCACGTTCCAGGACCCCGCACGCCCGTGGCTGCTGGGGCTGCAGGAGGCCTGCCCACGAGGCCACATTTCACCTTCCTGGGGAAGGAGGCAGGTTCGCATTCAGTGTAGACCATCGATGAGGTCTGTGTACTTCAGTCCAGTGGCCCCGTGTTCAAAGCCAACCCCCTTTCTTACACTTCAGGTCAAGAGTCTGAGGAAAAGCCTCCTGGGCAGGGAAGCAGGGCCTGGCATCCTAGGCTTCCCTGAAGACTCACAGTATATCTTGAGCACCTCCCATCCCCTGGGTCTCAGCTTCCTTTCCTATAAAATAAAAGGGAAGTTGGGACGCCTGGGTGGCTCAGTGGTTGAGCACCTGCCTTTGGCCCAGAGCATGATCTTGGAGTCCCAGGATTGAGTCCCGCATCAGGCTCCCTCTGCCTGTGTCTCTGCCTCCCTCTGTGTGCGTCTCTCATGAATAAATAAATAAAATCTAAAATAAAATAAAGTAAAATAAAATAAAATAAGGGAAATGCACTGGAGGTGCCTCTAACTATACATGTTCTACCGAGGCTCAGCGAGCCATACTGAGTCTCCTGTCAAAAGGCCTCATGACCCAGAGGAGGAGCTGGTCTTGGACAGGACCCAAGCCTCCCTCACTGCACCAGACCCTGACAATGGCCACATCAGGAACAGACGCAGTTTTCTAGAGTCCCCAAGAGGCACTACTCCAACGAGCCTCCCTTCTGCCTCTTAAAGGCAGCCGAACGGGGTAATACTCTCCCCAGGAGCCTGGAAGAGATGAGATATTTATAGGAACAATTTGGTTTATAAGCATATCTCAAAGATTCTCCCATTGGCTCTGCAGGACAGAGGTCATCATTAACCCTGCTGGAGAGAGAAAGAAATGAAATCTGGGAACTAATGAGGACCATGCGGAAATTCTGCCTGGGGTCAAGCCCTGGGTCCCTCCAGGATGTCGGGCTGTCGGGCTGCTGACCTCAGCCATGGGCACCTCACAGTTCCATAGATGGTCTCCCCGGGCCTCCCCGGAAGCCTATGGCGAGCACTGACCCGTGCTTCTGATGCCAGCTCAGTGACCTGGCATCGTTTCTTCAGGCCAAGCCTGACATCATGGTGTACCATCTTAACGCATGCATCTGGCTCAGAAGAGAGTGGACAGAAAGTGGGCAGAGGGCCTGGGCTCAGAGCATGAGTTCCCCAAAGTCCGCTTGCTTCCTCCTCACCCTGCTTGCTGCCAGGTTTTGCCGGGTGAGCTGTGGCAGCTCACTGCCAAGCACGGGGACCCTGTCAGCAGGCTGGCCATGAATGAGTGCAGTGTTTGGGAGCAGTCAACAAGATGGATGTTGTTTCGTTTCGGCTCCGAGCACCGTAAACATTCTGTGGCAGACGCAGCTCCAGGTGGCTTGCTGGCTCACACCCGGCAGCTGGACCAGCCTGCAAAGGCCCATTAACACGGACATAAACAAGGAGGGCTGGGGGATGGAAGGCGGGGGGGCCTCTGGGGTCTGTCCCACTTTCAGAGACAACACAAAGGACACAAAAGAGCAGAGAAACCCAGGAGCCAGGCTGGAGGTGGAGGTGGCCAAGACAGGAGGACTGAGACCTTGCCTGGTTCCAGTTCCAGCTCTGATGCTCATCAGCTGGGCGACCTTCCACAGATCTCACACCTTATCCAGGTCTCAGTTTCCTCATCTAGAGAAACAGGAAAGGGCTTCACTGGCAGGCTGCAACGGCCCACGGAAATTCTTTCTGAATGAGCTGACTGTGCTGGCAACTGCTTAAAGACATGGACTACTACATCTGATCCATTCTGACCAAGCAGTTCATAGCATGGGCTTTAGAGACAACCTACCTGGTCTGGAATCGTCACTTTGCCACTCATCTGCCACTGTGGTCATGGCCAAGTAACCTAAGCTCTCTGAGCCTCCCTTCCCTTATCTGTAAAATGCAGACAATCACACTTGTTGCAGAGGCTTGCTGGCAGGTTAAAATGCCCATAGATGCTCAGCTCAGGGCCCAGCACACAGTCAATAAAAGGTCACTCTCATTCTGTTATTATTTGTAGCTCCCAAATCGCCTGGAGCAAGGTCTCAGGATGGAGTGGTGGCCAAGGCTGGGGGATGGCCAGGTCTTCTGGGATTCTCCCCTCCTGATCTAAGATGATCTTTGGATCCTGGACCAAGCACTCAGCCTGCCAGGCGCCCATGTGGGCCTCACAGCCTGGCCCCAGACATCAAGCCCCAGGCCCATGTGGGAGGCAGTCCAACTTGACGAACATCAATTCTCCAAGAGCCAGTTGGCCAAAAATCAACGTGTCAAATGACCAATTCATCAAAAGCCAATTAGCCACAAATTACTTCGCCAAATGGCTATATTCCCAAATTACCCAAACAGTTACCCAAAACTTGTTTATTTTAACCATTTATAAAGATGACAATTTGTGTTGGAGGAGATGGTTTTAGTTTGAGTTAGAAATTTTGTGTTCCGAGTAGCATTTTTAAAAGTATTCCTTGGTCAAAATCAAGGATCATAGTTGATTTAGTCTTATTTAGTATTTATTCAGCTTATTTCATTATCAGGAATCAAAATCATTGTTTCAAACAGGAAATCTTAAAGTTATACTGCATATTAGGTTGAAAGGTGGCCCCTGAAAAGATAAGTCCACATCAAATTCCTGGAATGTGTAAAGGTGACCACACTTGGAAACAAGGTCTTTGCAGATGAAATGAAGTGAAGGGTCTTAAGATGGGGAGATCTTCCTGGATTATCCTGGTGGGCCCTAAAGCCAATGAGAAGCATCCTTATGTAAGACAATAGACAGAAAGGAGACAATGTACCCACTGAGGCAGAGACTAAGAGTGGTCCAACTACAGATCAAGGAATGCCAACAGCCACCACAAATCTGTGGCAAAGAACAGATTCTACCCTTGAGCCTCCAGAGCCAGCACCTTGATGCCAGACTCTTCCAGGATGGTAAGAGAAGAAATGTTGTTTTTAAGCAACCAAGTTTGTGGTAATTTGCTACAGCAGCCTCAGGAAACTAATATACATTTTTAAAATCATTCTTTTATACCATTTTCTGTTTTTGTCAACTCTTACTGTTTTTGTAAGAGGTTCTTTTGTTAATTTCTCAAGAAACCCACTGGCTTGAGTTTATCCCTAGCAATTAACACATAACTGTGATAAGGCTGTGTATGAGAGTTCTTAGTGTATTTATTATTTTACCCACCTTTTAGAACTTTTTATGGTTTATAAATAACTCCTTATTCTTTTCTCTAAAATTTCATATTTATGATTAAAGTGTATCAAATTGGTTATCTATTCTTTTAAAAAATTAGCAAATCAAAACTAGCAATGTACAAAAAGAATAGATCATCACGACCAAGTAAGGTCCTCAGAATGCAAGGTTCCAGATCAATCAACATAATTCACTAAATCTAAAGGATAAAGAAGAACCATATGATCAGCTCAACAGGTACAAAAAAAAGCAATACCTATTCATGATAAGAAACTCTCAGCATACTAGGAATAGAAAAGAGTTTCTTCAATAAAGGAAAACCAGTGATAAACTATAGCTAACATCATGCTTTATGGCAATGCTTTCCCCTAAATCAGGAACAAAGTAAGGATGTCCATATTCACCACATCTATTCAACATATTATTAGAGGTCCTAGGTGGTGCAATTAGGCGAGGCATGAAAATAAGAAAAGAAAAAGCACAACTCTTTATTCCCAGATGACACGACTGTTTATATGGAAAGTCCTAAACAATCTCCAAAATCAAAAACTTATTTATTTATTTAATAAGTTTATTTTTATTGGTGTTCAATTTGCCAACATACAGAATAACACCCAGTGCTCATCCCATCAAGTGCCCTTCTCAGTGCCTGCCACCCAGTCACCCCCACCCCCCCTCCCCTTCCACCACCCCTAGTTCGTTTCCCAGAGTTAGGAGTCTTCCATGTTCTGTCTCCCTTTCTGATATTTCCTACCCATTTCTTCTCCCTTCCCCTCTATTCTCTTTCACTATTATTTATATTCCCCAAATGAATGAGACCATATAATGTTTGTCCTTCTCCGATTGACTTATTTCACTCAGCATAATACCTCCAGAAAAACTTAGAATAAATTAATTTAGCTATGTCACAGGATACAAGGTCAACATATAAATTATACTTCTATATACTATAAAAAATTAAGCAAAAATGGAATTTACAGGAATAATCCATTTATAGCTAAAACCATAAAACAAGAGAGCATGACTTGGGATAGGAAAAAGTTTCTTAGAACACAATAACATAACAACATCAAAAAACATAAAATGCTTAGGAACAAAGTGAAAGTTGTGTAAGACCCTTTACACTGAAAATTATTAAATACCATTGACAGAAAGAAAAGACCTAAATAAATGGGAGGAGAGATACTACGTTCATGGATGGAAGAGCCAACATTGTTAAGATCTCAATTCTATCCAAACTGACTATACATTTAATGCCATTTCAATAAAAATTCCAGCAGCCTTTTTGGCAAAATTTGATAAGCTGATTCTAAAATACATGTGAAACTACTGAGGATCTAGAATAGTCAAAAAATATTAAAAATGAAGACAAAGTCAGAGGATTTGGACTATCTAATTTCAAGGTTTTTTTTTTTTTAAATAAAACTACAGTAATCAAGACAGTGTGGTGGTGGTGGTGGTGGTATAAGAACAGCATATAGATCAATGGAACAAATGGAAAGCCTACAGATAAACCCACACTACTATGAATATTGCCAAGACAAACCAATGAGAAAGAAGTCTTTTCAGCAAATGTTTCTGGAAAAGCTGAATAACTGTATGGAAAAGACAACCCTGACTCTGATCTCACAACATACCCCCAAATCAACTCAGTGCATTATCAATCTAAACTTAAGGTTAAAGCCATAAAACTTCTAAGAGAGGGCATAACTTGGCACAGGTAAAGGTTTTTTTTTAATTTTTATTTATTTATGATAGTCACAGAGAGAGAGAGAGAGAGGCAGAGACACAGGCAGAGGGAGGGAGAAGCAGGCTCCATGCACCGGGAGCCCGATGTGGGACTCGATCCTGGATCTTCAGGATCGCACCCTGGGCCAAAGGCAGGCGCTAAACCGCTGTGCCACCCAGGGATCCCCAGGCAAAGGTTTCTTAGAACATAAAGAGCAGGGCACCTGGGTGGCTCAGTGCTTGAGCATCTGTCTTTGATTCAGGCTGTGATCCGGGGTCCTGGGATTGAGTCTCACATCAGGCTCCCCGCAGGAAGCCTGCTTCTCCCTCTGCCTAGGTCTCTGTCTCTCTGTGTCTCTCTCATGAATAAATAAATAAAATCTTAAAAAAAAGAAGAACATAAAAAGCAAGAAATATAAAAGAAAAAGTTGATAAACTGGACTGCTTCAAAGTTAAGAACCTCTGTTCTTGAAAAACACCTTTTAGGAAATGAAAAGGGAAGACAACAAATAGGAAAAAATATTCCCCATACGTATATCTAACAAGACTTGTATCTGGAATATATAAAGAACTCTTACGATTCAATAACAGAAGGATAGACAATGCAACTGAAAATGGACAAAAGATTTGAGTATTCACGGCTTGAAAGAAGATATGCATATGCCAATACACACGAGCAGATGCAAAAATGCTCTAAATTTTTAGTCATCAGGGAAATGAAAATCAAACAGGGGGAGGGGCGGTTCCAATCACTGGCCTGTTGGTATGCTGGTAACCCAGAGACCCACTGAAGGACCATCTTCTTGCTGGCCAGTTTTAAAGAGAAAACAAATGCAAGCCCGGCTTCTGGCAGCTTCGGGTCTGGATACACACCTGGTATTAAGCTTCTTTTCTTGCTTCTGGGCAGAAAGGAGTTGGAAAACCCTCCTAGAGGGGATGACTGTTGAGCTAAATCCTGAAAGATTACTTGCCAGAAGGACAGGGCAAGAAGAGCATCAAAAGTGCACGGATCATCATCCAGCCAGAGACATGTAACAGCAGCAGGTATTTGGGAGTTGCTAAGTTTTCAGAACTAGGACCAAGAAGCCCAGAAAGTGAGATGAGCAGAGCTGGGGCAGGTCGCACCTTGTGAGCCACTTCAGTAATCTTGGACTTTATCCTCTACTATGACAGAATTATAGATTTATCACTTGGCCCAGGTCTGGACCAAATCCCAATATGTAAGCTATATTATCCATTCATTCTTCATTTACTCAAGTTTTTATTCAACAAACATTAACTGCGCACCTGCTGTTAATGTTCCTCTCTCCCTAGCCTAGGGAGGATCTCCCATTCCCAGTCCTCACTTTTCCTCTGGATATGCAGCCCCTATATAGTAAGTGCCTATTGTGTGCCAGGAACTGGGTCTGATGCTATATAAGCAAAATCTCATCTAATCCTAATGTTTTCTCTATTTTGTAGATGAAGAAATGAGAAGCTCAGATAAGAAATGGATTTAAACCCAGGCCTATCTGATTCCCAAACCACTATTCCGATCAATCTGTCCATCAGTGCAGAAACAGTAGCCAAGTGCAGGCTGTAGGCTAGGCCTAGTGATCCACACGGGATGGGGGTGGGGGTGGGGGGGACAGGTAGGGGGCACAAGTGATCACAATGCTGCCTTTAGAAAGCTCACACCTGCCTGCCCGTGACTGCCTCTTCCATCAGAGGTGGAGCCACCTTTCCCTCGAAGAGATCTAGGTGGGCTCCCAGATGCCTGGGCTCAGTGACCTTGGAGCGACAGCGAGAAACAGTGAGTCCCATCTCTGGCACTCCCATCTCCAGCCACTCACAACAATGGATGCACTATCCCTTTGCAGCCTGAGTAGGGGCTGCTCTTGGGAATGGCAAAGGGGGCAGGGCATGGTGCCAAGGGTCTAGCCTCCTCCACTCCTGGTGGTCTTGACCAGAACCTGGCCGAATCCTGGAGTTCCCATTACTGCAGCTAGTGGGGTCATCCACCCAATCATAGGCAAGTCAGATAAACAACCCACAACTTCCCTAGGAGGCAGCCTCCCCGACATCTGACCCTGACAGCCCAATAGCTACAGGCTTTGCACACTGCCACCTCCCCCCAGGAACCTCCACCTCTGCTCCAAACCTTCTTCAGTGCCCCCAGCTCCCAGGTCTGATGGTTCCCCACCTCTTTATCAGTCCCTCGTTGTTCTGCTTCTGGTACACTCACTGTTATGGGCAGAATGCTTGTGTACCCCCAAATTCATCTGTTGAAACCCTACTCCCAATGTGATGGTATATTTGGAGATGGGGCCCTTGGGAGGTAGTAGGGATTATATGAAGCCATGAGCGTGGGACCCCATGAATAGCCCTTCTAAGAAGAAACAAGAGGAAGCTTGCTTCTCTTGTTCTCTTCCATAAGAGGACACAGTGGGAGGACAGCTGTCTATGAACCAAGATGCAGACCCTCACCAGACACTGAATGTGGGACATCCAGCCTCCAGAACTGTGAGAGAAGAGTGTTCATCATATGTTTGCTATTAGCAGCCTGAACCAACTAAGACAACGGCCTTGTCCTCAAACACACCTCAGGAGCTTTGCATTTTCTGGCCTCTTTTCTTCCAGGTTCATACAGCAGTTTCTGGTCACCATTCAAGTCTCAACATGAAGATCCCACCTCATCCAGGAAGCCCTCCCTGATGTGCTGGGAGCCTCATGGGTCATGCTGTCCTGTTTGTCCATCTTTATGACACTCAACGAGTGTTAACAGCATCTTGTTTCTTTGCTCATGTCTTTGATCTGCTCTCTGAGGGCACAGACTTGGTCTATTTCGATCACCTTCCAGGTCAGAAAACACAGCCTGGCTAACAATAGCAATTTACAAATACCTGTCACATGCACAAATCCCAAAAGGCCCAGCTTAAGTGGCGCCTCCCAGTAAAACCCGTCTGGATACCCTTGTTCAGCTCGCTCAGAGGTACAGACCCCCTCTCTCCCACAGGTGTCCGAGGGCGGGGCTTGTGGCTGATTCATCTCCACATCCAGCACCCCACACAGGGACTGGCTTGTGTATTCAGGGACTGAATTCAGCTTTCCCACCTATGATATGTGTACAAGGGCTTTGTAAACTGTAGAGTGCTATGTGCAAGTGCATATGGGCATGCACACACACACGCACACACACACACACACACATTTTCCAGGCCCTGCCGGTCACAGGGCCTTACCATACATCTGCTAAACTGAATTCTGGGCAGTATCTGCCAGTGCCCTAACTCCGGGTCCCACGACCACAGCCACGCGTTGGAACTGTGCAGCCACTCCCACAATTGGCATGAATCTGGAACAATTACCTGAGCGGCCTGGGAGGCAGAGGTTAAGAAAACCCCAGCGCTGAGAGCTCTGCAGGCCTGGGTGGGGGAGGCGCGAAGAGCTGCCCGCACATGTGAGCAGCAGATGGTCAGCCTGGCCGATCGGGAGGGTTCTATTTCAGTGACAATTCATTTTCAGTAATTATCCCTCTCTCCTTTAAAGTCACCTAAGGCAGCCCTCGTGGGCACAGCGGACCTCTTCCCTGGGCGAACTTTCAAGTTATTTGCACTTTTGGAGATGCGTAGAATTAAAAGCAGATGTGCCAAATTGAGCCTCCTGCTTGCCGCTCCATCTCTGATTTTTTTTTCCCTGCCGGCCCACTGTAAATGTTTTTAAAATGGGACCCCGGTACTAGACATGTCAAACAGCTGAATTCAAGGTAGAGGAGGCTGCCAGCAGGGAAGACGGATGAAATTTAAAATCCCTTTCGACAGATTAACTAGAGACACTTTGAAGCCATAAATCATGCAGACAGTCTAGAAGAAGCTAATAATGGATTTCGGTTTTGTTCGTATTTATTATCTTGAAGAGATAGCAGAATGCAGGGCCAATGCGCCTGGCTGGGAAATCCACTGGGGACTTCCCAAGGCTGACTGTCAACCAGAGGAGAGGTGGGACAGGAAGGGAGGAGGGACATAAGGACTGGCATTAATTATGTACCTGCTGTGTGCCAGGCACTGGGCTTGGTATGAGTTTTATTTCAGCCACAATGCCAGTCACGTGAGGAACATAATACTGTCCCCATGTTATGTAAGAGGACCCTAAGATGCTCCAAGAGAACTTGTTCCAAGCCATACAGCCTGGCCTCCCTGACTCTAAAGCTCTGCTCTTTCCACCCAACAGGATATAGGAAAAGAAACAGCCTGACGTGAGAGCACAGAAAATCTTAGAGAGAGAGGGAGAGAGAGAGAGAGGCAGACCACAAGGGCATGAGCTCCAGGCACCCTGAAGGTCCCACTCCTCAAGACACCTGTGTCCTTGCCCACCATTGGTCCTTTCGGCCTTCCCATGCTCTCTACTTGGGGTGCTGTCAGTGGTCCTTTCCTGAGCTCACCATCATGCCAGGACTTGGCCTTGGTTGGTCTCTGCCCTCACGAGCATACCCTGAATTAGAGCATTTTTGTGTCTGCCTTATTGATCCCCAGAGGTCTTGCCTCAAACAGATATGACCCTATCCATCCCTGCATCTTCCCACAGACACATAGGAGATGATCTATGCTGTTTTAACTGAATTCCCCAATGCCCCAGCACCTGAACACCAGGATCACATCCACCAAGGGAGGAGGATGACGAAGGAAGGAAGCTAGTATATTAGAGCACCTCACTGATTCTTTCAACACAGTTTTGATGCCCACTCTCTACCAGCAGCAGGGATAGAACCAAGAACCAGACATAGTGCTGACACAGGGCTTAGGCAGATCTTAAGTACCAGCTACTTTATATATTAATTTAACTAGCAGGAGAGATAATTACCCTCCACCTACCAAACAAGGAACCTGAAGCTCAGAAGGTGAAGTAACTCAGCCACAATCAAGCAGGTGCATCCAGGCCACCTCTGCCACAGGCCCTCCCTGCACTTTCAGAGCCCCGCCTCCCTCGCCAGCACAGCCAGCCCAAGTGCACTCTACTATGTGCTGAGTATCAGCGGCTAGTCGTACAAAATGCAGAGACAGGTTAGACGTAATGACCACAGGCTCAAATACAGGAACAGGAAACAACACCCCCGAGAGGCCAGAAGGGGTGACCACCAGCGAGGGCTCCCAGGGCGAAGGACGAGTCCTAACTCTCCCTGTTCATACTACTCTATAACTCCTCATCCACGGCAGTGGGCTCCAAACTCTGGCACAGGAGAATCACTCCAGGGATTTGAACAATATATCTGGATTCTGCCTTTGATAAATCAGATCAGAATCTCCGGGGATATGGGCTGGGAAGATGCACTTCTCTGAGCATCCCAGAGAACCCTGCTACAGACAGTCTGGTGCCAGCCTACCTTGCATCTGGCCACCACCGATCCTCAGGAGTAGAGAGTCTCACCTCTCTGGCCTGGCACAGTCAAGGCCCTTGAAACTGCTTGGCTCCAAACCACATCTCTGGTCTGATCTGCCAAGACTGCATGCACATGCACTCAACGCACCCCCGCAGAGTCAGAGTGCAGGCCCGACAGCACTTTGCCATTCCCTGTTAGACCTGTACGTGTATGCCTACCCCACCCCCTGCTTCATGCTCTTCCCTCTCCTGAAATGCCCTTCTACCCACTTCAACATGGCCAACTCATTCCTACTTATCTTTCAAGGCCCAGCTCAAATGTTTCCTCCCTGAAGCCCTCCTAGATCTCCCCATGAATAAGCCACCCAAGACCCCCTGAAGTTAGTGCCTGAGGTTCTCTCTCTAGTTCTCCCTCTAGCCTCCCTTCCTGGTCCAGAGCCTGGCTCAGAATGGTGCTCTGGAAACAAATGAGTCATGAGATGGTCTTGGAGAGCAGAACCCCCTAAAGGTAAGAGAAGGAGAAACATCCCTGTGCATCTTGTTGCACTCTCCCTGCCACGCTGCAGACATGCTGGCCCCATCCCACACTGGCAGCTTGTTCCTCTTTCTGGGCCTTTGGACTCGTTGTTTCCTCCACCTGATGGGCACTGCCCTAGACAGGTCATGGATGGCTGCCTCTTGTCACTCAGATCTCACTTTCTCTGAGAGGCCTTCTCCACCCTCCCTAGACCCAATCTCTCACTATCCCCTCACCTGCTTCCATTTTCTTCCTAGCTCATGCTATTACCTATATATCCTCTATGTGCTCACTGTCTGTGCCACTGGAATGCAAGCTCCATGAGGGCAAGGAGTCTCCCTGACTACATCATCAAGGGCTACAACAAGTGAACTCTAGAAAGCCCGGAGAGCCTTCTTGTTCTTTCCTGCATACACACACAGCCTTGAGAAAGCCATCACAGACCATGCAATATGTGACCTTGGGTTTTCCCTTCTGAGATATATCCGCAGCTAACTAACTGTACATGTTGATTTATGATGAATTTTTGGAGGAAAACCTTTAAGAATTAAAAATACTTCCATAAACTCATCTCTCAGACTGCTTAGATTTTGATAGGTTCATTTTTTTCATTACACCTATGTGTATGAACATGTCTGTGCATAGAGACGTATACATGTACAAATACATATACAAATATTTAGCATCTTACTACATGCTGACATTTGTTTAGTATTTGTACACAAATCATGAGCATTTCCCTCTTGCCATGAGGGGTCCCTCAAAAACTCCCTTCTTGGGGGCACCTGGGTGGCTCAGTGGTTGAGCATCTGCCTTCGGCTCCGGGCGTGATCCCTGGGCCCTGGGATCAAGTCCTGCATTGGGCTCTCTGCAGGAAGCCTGCTTCTTGCTCTGCCTATGTCTCTGCCTCTCTCTGTGTGTCTCCAATGAATAAATAAAATCTTTAAACAACTACAACAACAAATCCCTTCTGGATGGCTGCATAGTATTCCATTATGGGATTCATTATAATGTAGTTAGCTATTCCCTATTGTTAGACATTTAGGTTGTTCCTGGTTTTTTACTGTCATAAATAATGCTGTGATGAGTATTATTTGCTGAACATAAATCACTGTCTGCATCTCTGAATGCTTCCTCAGGATAACTTCCAAAAGGAGGAATTCCTGAGTCAACGAGACTGAATATTTTCCAGGTTTGTGGAACATACTGTCAGGCTGCCCTCCAGAAAGACGGTCCCAGTTCATACTCACACCAGTTGACTGCTGAGGTGGCCGCCTTCATTGCATATTGCAGCGAGAAGGAACAGGATTTCCTTTGTGTTTGCTAATTTGTGACACCAAAATGATTATTCTGTTTTTATTTGGGGTTTAATGCCAAGGTGGGGAATTCTAACTGCATTTCTTCTTTTGTCGATAGCCTGTTCCTGTTCTTTCTCCATTTTTCTTATCATTTTGGAGTGGCTTTTTTTTTCAGATTTTATTTATTTATTCATAGACAGAGAGAGAGAGAGAGAGAGAGAGAGAGAGAGGCAGAGGGAGAAGCAGGTTCCATGCAGGGAGCCCGACATGGGACTCGATCCTGTGTCTCCAGGATCACACCTCGGGCTGCAGGCAACGCCAAACCGCTGCGCCACTGGGGCTGCCCTTGGGGTGGCTTTATTATGTATTGAAGACATCAGGCTTGCTCTCTGTAGCAAATGCTTTACTCGCTTTGTTGATTGCCTTTTATTGTTTATAAATTTTTACATGTGAAAGTGCTCTAAATTTTCACGCGGTCCAATGTAACAGTCCCTGGTTGAGATCATTTCCAGGGGCTTTATGTAAAGCTAGTCCTTTTCCAACCAGACATAAGATAAATATTTCCCTATAATACCTTCTAATTTTTTTGTGTGGCTTCATTTTTCACACTTAACTCCTTAATCCATCTGGAATGTATTTTGCGGGATAATGTAGGTGAGGATTTAACTTTATTTTTTTCCCCAAATAGTTAACCAATTGTCCCCATCTGTGTTATTTTTTTTTTCAAGACCTTATGGCAGAGTTTCTACCACCTCCCTTAGTAGCACCATAGTGTAATAATAATCACAAATATCACATGCATGTACTTACACTTTACAAAACATTATTCATTCATCATTCATTCATCACATTTTTGTTGAGTGCCTGCTATGCACTGGGGACTATTCTCAGTGCTAGGAATACAGGAGTGAATAATATGGGTAACAACCTCTGCTCTTACAGAGCACATCTTCTAAAGGGGGATGTAAGATAAGTAAAATGAAAACTTAACTTATATGGAATATTAGTCATAAGGAGAAAAATAAAACAGGAGGAGGTATCTGAGGGGAAAATGTACTTCTATATAGGATGTTCAGGGAAGGCCTCATTAAGAAGTGTCACTTGGCTAAAGACCTGAAGCAGGTGAGGCACTGAGCCTCAGGATGTTAGGGCTTGAGAGGAGGAGGACATTCCAGGCAGAGGAAACAGCCAGTGCCAAGGCCCTGAGGCAGCAGGAAACCTAACATGCTCCAGAATCAGCAGCAAACCAGTGTGGCTGGAGAGGAGTAAGCCTGAGGGCACAAAGGAGGAGCCAGAGACCAGAGTAATAAGAGAGGTGTATAGAAGGGTGTATATGTGTGTGGATATCACATTGGACCTCACAGGGCTTTATACAGATCTCGTTTTACCTCCACATCTGGATAAGATGATTTGTTTGGGTAAGTTTTAAGCAAAAAAGCAGCATTACTAATGTTTTTAACACAGGGTTTTTCAACTCCAGCACTACTGACATTACGAGCTGGATAATTCTTTGTCCTGGGGGGCTGTCTCTACATTGCAGGATGTTTAACAGCATCCTTAGTAGCATGCATGCACCCATATGCACACACAACCAGTCGTGACAATTAAGAATGTCTTCAGACGCTGCCAAGTGTTCTCTACAGAACAAAATGGCTCTGGTTCAGAACCACTGCTTTAATAAGATCTCTCAGGCCACCGTGTTGACGGGGCAAGACGGAGACAGAGAACCAGCTAAGGGGCCCCCGCAATCCATCAGTGAGATGACATTGGCTGCCGCCAAAGCAGTGGGAAGGGGCTGGATTGTGGTTATGTGGTGACCGTAGAGGCATCAGAATCTACTGACAGAGCACCTATGGAGAATGCAAGAAAAAGAAGAGTCCATTTTATATCCTCAAGACCTATGAAGATGGAGTTGCCATTTACGGGGACAGGAAACACAGAAGGACCCAGTTTCGGGGAGACCATCAGGAAGTCTGTCTTGGTCTTTTCTGACATGCAAATGCTGAAGAGCAACTGGACTGACAGGTCTGGAGTTCAGGGGGGCAGATCAGGGCCAGGGACATACTTTGGACCAAGAGCAGATCGATGGTATTTGAAATGCAGTGATATAGATGAGACCACCAAGAGGGTGAGTATAAACAGCAAAGAAAGCAGTCCAAGGACTAAGCGTAGGCACACCAGTTTTAGAGGTCGGAGGGCTGACGGGGTTGGCCAGAGGCACAGAAGGAAAACCAGTCTCAGCAGCATCCCGATGCTGAGAGAAAGAACTGTTTCAAGGAGCAGAGAGTGATCTATCATGTCCAAAGCTGCTCAGAGGACAACTAAAGTAAGGACTAAGAATTGTCACCTAGATTTGGCCACATGGAAGCCACCAGAAACCTGAACCAGAGCTGCTGGGGGAGTGTAAAGCGCTGGTTGGAGATTACTCACAAAGTAACGAGAGGAGAGAAACTTGAGATGCTGAGAGCAGGCAGCTCTCCCAGCTTGCTAAAATGCATCCCCAGACTTCTCCTATGCTCCTTTGACATCTTCCCCACTGCCCCTTACTGTGGTCACTGCGGCAGGGCCTCAGGCAGTGGTGGTTTGCAGTGCCTCCTATAAAACAAGCGTGTGCAATGCAACCTCACACACCCAACCCTAACATGGGAAGGGGTTAAGGCTCCAGAGCATCCTTGGCCAGTGGGTACAGGTACCCAGGAATCAATACTTCCTCCTTGACAGTGCTCTGAGATGCATGTGGGAGGGGCTCTCGATAAGCTATCCCTCCACCTCTGCCCTGTTTCACCTCCCATCTCTCATTTGGGGTCCCTGGAATCACTCCCAAGGAAACTACCTATACTAGAGCATGAAAATCTCTACCTGCAGGGAAAACCAGGCTCAGACAGGTGGGAAGGAAAAGAGAAGCAGACTGGAGGTAGATACATAGTCAGGACAGGATTGTGATTTGTTTTTTAAAAGATGTCAGAAACAATAGCAGGCTTGTATGGTGATGGCAACAAGCCGGGAGGGAGGCAAAAACTGATACAGGGCAAAAGAGAAGAATCACCAGAGCGATGGTGTTCTTGAGAAAGTGAGAAGAGGGTCCACAGTCAAAACTGGGCCACAAAACAACTCTCAATAAATTTCAAAAGACTTAAATGAATAGAACATGTCCTCTGACCACAATGTAAGAGAGAATGAGAAATCTCATATATTTAGAAATTAAGAAACATGTCCCATAACCACACATGACTCAAAGATACAATGGGAACTACAAAATATTTTGAACTGGTTGATAATGAAACGTCTACATATCAAAACTTCTGAGATGCTGCTAAAGCAGTACTTAAGAAAATATTAGTTTTTTATTTTTTTTGTTTCCATTTCATTTTTTGTTTCCACTGCAATATATTTATTACTAATATAAAAAATGTTAGAAAGAAAAAAAATTCATTCTCAGTTCTCTAACGGCTCTCATCCTTCCCTCTTGCCCACACAACTCCTGACCCATTTCCTCAGGGCCAGTGCAAAACCGAACCTGTTCACTGCTGTTTTTACAGAAAACAACCAGTGCCAGGGAGGTAGGGAAGAAGGTTAGACGAGGGTGACAGTACCGTCCAGGTTCCACCCAAAGATAGGCCAGGTGGAGATTCACAGAATTCAGACGAAAGGGCTGGTGGCCTCACAATGATGTACTCTAACTAAAGTGGGCTAGAGAGGAGATAGGATAGGCCGTAAGAGGCTTTAGAGGACATCTCATGGGCTTGTGTCAAACCCCAAAAAACCGACACCAGGAGAATGGGGAGACCAGGGAGGCAGTCTTGCAGAAAGTTTCACAATTCTCCCATGTTGGGAGGTGTGGAAAGTCTAGAGGGCATCAAGAGCCTCACTCATTTTGGCAGAAAAACTTACTCTAGTGTTGGGAAGTCATAATGATGCCACGGACACTGAGAAAGGCTACGTACGAGGGGATGCACAGTTTCACAAAGCACAGTGATCACAGACCAGAGTGGTGGGGATCATGCTACTGATGCAGGATCTACAAAACCCAAAAGCAGGGAGAATGGCCTTTCAGGGAGTAACTCTGCACCAGTCATCCATACTTGACCCCAGGTCAACCTGGTGAGTTTCACAGAGCAACTGGGCAACTTTGGGGGTAGGGTTTGTCACATAAAAAGGACTTAAAACAAGCAGCTAGAAGAAGGGAATGGTAGGAAACTGCTCCAGGGCTCTTAGGAATCGAGGGCAGTGCTGAGGGCTGGGTGGACAGACGCACAAGAAATAGCACCAAAGAGGTTTCCTGTTCAGCAGTCAATCAGCGAAGGGGAAGAGGATCCAGGAGGCAGTTGAAGAGAGCAAAGGTGGGGTCCTGAAGGCGAGTCTCTGGAGGCTGGATCGGAAGAAAGCCCACACGCTGGGCACCAGTGATGAAACAAAACTCTGGACCCCAAATGGGGGAGGTGAGAGATGAGGGTGGGTGTCACTGACTGAGGGTGGTGGGTGGAACAGCCTCACAGTAGCTGTCACAGGGCCACAGGGAAATATATGGCCGCTAGGTCAGAGGGCTCCTTCCAGCCTGGATGGGAAGGCACAGTCTCACAGAGGAGGTCCATTGGCACCTGGGTGGTAGAAGGCACAGAGGTCCTCATATCGACAGTGGCCCTTTTTGGCAAAGTGTCGGCAGACAGGGCGGTTTGATTTGTCTTCCATAACTTGGGGGCCATCCTTGGGCGGGCAGGTATTTTTGATAAGAGACCAACTTTTGAGCCTTTGGGGATTTCTCTACTCTATGTGAAAGCCTCCTCTGGAAGGACCCCCATGGCCTGGTCCAGGAAAAGGAGGTTCAGTATTGGCCCCCCACCAGCCACGACCATATGGGCCGCACCTGGGGCCCAGGCCTCCCCGGATTGGGCCTCTACCCCTGGGAGGAGGTGGGAGGCTCAGCAGTGGTGGAATCATTGGTCCCCTTGATCCCGGAGGACCTCTGTGAAGAGAGTCTGCATTCTTTTCTGTCTGGCTCCTTTCGCTCAACACCGTGTTTGTGAGATTCATCCAGGTTGCATGTCCTCCACCTTCATTCATTTTCATTGCAGTGTAGTATCTCATTGCATGCACACACAGCAACTTATTTATCCATTTGTCCACGGATGGTGGACATGTGGGTGGATTCCAGTTTGGGGCTGACTTGGAATCACCAGGCTTTCCATTGGCCATGGCGGGAGGGCCCAGAAGGCTGGGTGGTCATAGTTGCCATTCAAAACATCCCAGGTGATTCCAGAGGTAATCCAATCCCTCTCTTTAACTGTTGGCCAATCGTAATGATCCTCCGCACCCCCTGCCTCAGAGTAGTTTAGAGAAGGCTGCACTTCCACCTTCCTTGGGTGCAAGTCTGGTCACAAATTGTTATCCTAAATCATTGCAATCTGCGATCTCTGTAGGGTCCCCTCTCCCTTGCTGTTCTGCGGCTGCGCGCATGAGCTTTTTATGCTACCCACCCCCCACGCCCCCCTCCTTCTTCAGAAAGGTTACAGGATAGAAGTTGAGGGATCAAGAAATATTAGTTTTTTAATGTCTTCAAAGCATTTATTAGAAAAGAAGTATTGAAATTTTAATGAGTTAAATAAATAGCCATTTCAAGATGTTAAAAAACGAAATAAAGCAAAAAGAAATTACAAAGATACAGGCAGAAACCAATAATATAGAAAATATACACACATGTGCACACACAATAGAGATCAATAAATTAAAGTTGGTTCTTTGAAAAGATGAGTAAGATCGACAACTGACAAGACAGATCACAAGAGAAAAACAGCATGAATAAAAAACTAGTATCAAGGATGAAAGGTGAGTCCATACTCGATGTTACAGGCAATATAAAGATGTTTAGAGAATATTATGAATATGTTTATGCCTATAATTTTGACATGCAGTCAAAATGGACAAATTCCCAGGAACATATAATTTACCAAAGTTGAGGGAAGTAGAAACCTGAATCATTCTACAGGCATTTAAGTAATTGAAAAAATGATCTAAAAATCTTCTTACAAAGATGGAGCACTTGGATGGCTTAGCTGGTTAAAATCTTCCCATAAAGAAAATTCCAGGTCCAGATGGCTTTTCCAGTGATTTCTACCCAACACTCAAGGAAGAAATAATTCTAATCTCTCATTCTTCCAGAAACTAGAAGAGAAAATAATCCACAATTCACTAGCTAAGAAAACCACTGCTATTGAATTTCAAAAATGACAGTATGAGGAAGGACAATTACAAGTCAATTTCATTCATGAGCAACAATGGGAAAACTCTAACTAAAATATTAGCAAATTTAATCCAGTAGTAGGTAAATGGAAAAAAAAAAAAAACCATAATTACCAGATTGAGTATATCCAAGGAACTCAAAATTGGTTTAACATTAAGAAGTCATTTAATGTTATTCACCACATCAGATTTAAAAACAAAAATAATGTAAGCATCTCAATAATTGCAGAAAATCATTTGATAACATTCAATATCCACCCATGATTTAAAAAGAAAACTTCCAGTCAATCAGGAACAGAAAGGAACTTTCTTCATATGATAAGGAGTATTTACGAAAAGCCACCAGTTAGTGGTAAAACATTGAAAGCTTTCCCTCTGATGCTGGAAGCAGACGAGGATATTCTTCCTCTTTTCCATCCTCCACCTTCCACTCCTACAATAGTCTATATTCTATTTTATATAATAATGTTAAATGTTATAGTAAGGAGGGCCTAGCCAGAATGGAAAGGCGAGAAAAAGAAATGCAAAGATGTAGAATGCAGGCATGCAGCTGACATCCACACCCAGGCTTTTCTGATTCTAGCCCACACAGTGTTCCCACCTCTCACTGCAACTTGAGTTTTACCTGTTTTTTGTTTGTTTTTATTTTGTTTTTGTTTTTGCTTTATCAGCCTTTAATCCTGCCTCTACTTCCTCACTCAGTCATTCAGCAAGCAGCTCGCTGGGCCATCTGTGAACCCACTCACAACCTACCACTGTTCTCTACCTGTGATTTGTTCTAGACCCCCCTGTCTAGACTCCCCTGAATTCTGGGGACTGGAGCCACTCTTGTACTCCTCTGCAGGCTTCACTGTCCTGACCTCTGCTTCTTTAGTGCCTCGTGGGCAAGACCAGGTCTGCTTCACCTGTGCCCCTAACACTGCACCTGCAGCAGGACCCAGCCAGTGCTTGCCAAGCAATGAAGAAGTGGACTGTGACAGTAGTCGCAGAGTTCCATTTCCTAGGCAGGGCCTTCCTACTTCACCCACACCCATCAGTTTCTGCCATCTTTGAGATCATTCCTGCTGCTATTCACTGAGCAGATGCCCAGCACTAGCCCTACCCTGGGCCCACACTGGGTGGCTGTTGGGATACACAGGGGCACATTGAGATTCACCCCCTCCCCAGCAGGCTGACAGTAGCCACGTGGGATGGAGGGAACAAGAAGGTGTCTGACCCAGCCTATAAGGTCAGGAGAGGCTTCCAGGAGGAGGAGGCTTCTAAACTGAGCAACAGACAATGAGCGGGTATTAGTGTTTGAAGGAGGGTCAGAGAGGATGTCTGGGACTGGGGAGCTACAAGTGGGTCCCTGAAGATAAAGTGTCAACGAGGAATGAGGGGGGTCACTGAGACCAGAGGGGTCACTCCTGTAACATATGAAACTGTAGACTATCCCTCCCAGAAAAATATATGAATATGTGCACAAGATTGCACCCATACTTTGAAACCCAGGTACTAAGAATCTGGACTGTATCCCAAGGGTGGTAAAATCAAACTGTTCCAGACTTAGGGATGAATAGTACAACTGAGTTTCACTTGTTCACTTTTGTCTATGATGTTGGCTAGGATCCAAAATACCCCCCGCTCCCCGCAAGGCTGAGACTGACCTCCCAGCTGGAAGAGATGCTCTACTTCCAGTTTGCAAGGGTCCTGCAAGCCTTGGCTCACAGCACAGGGCAGAGCGTGTCCAACAGAGGCCTGCCAGTGACTCCATCAAGGGGAGGGAAATGTCACTATCTGCCCCGTGAGCACCACCACCACTACCAAAATTGCTGAGCACTTACCATGTGCCAAGCAGTGACGGGTAGGCATATGCCAACAGGCAGGGGAGAGGATATTCCTAAAACAGGACATGTGTGAGCAGAGGATGTGAGCGTGAAATAGCTTCGTGTTTCGGGAGGCCTGGCTGGAGGATCTGATGTCAGGACACGGACCGGACATGCCCGGGAGACGCTGGCCCCTGTGGGCCAGATCCTAGAGCTTGGCTGCTATCCTGAGGGCAGGAGACAGCCAGGTTCCAATGTGGGCTTAGAGAGATCACTATGTCTGGGTGTGAAGAGGGATCCCACACGATGGAGGTAACTGCCGTTCTATGTTCAAGGCAGTGCATGTGGAGGGGGTAGGAGGAGGCCAGGAAAGGTGTCTCTAGGCAAAGAGGTTTCTCTGTGTCTCTTCATCTTGATAAATAATAACTATAGGCCTGCTTGGTGCCATACACCAAAAATCGGAAGGCAAGGGTGCCTGCCTCCTCATTACCATCACAGCAACTCCACTGGGCGTTGGCCGTAGGAAGGAAAAATTGAGCAAAACAGATATTGGCCTAAAAGGACAAGCTTCCTCCAGGTCAGCTTAGGCCCAGCTGGTCAGAAGTCCCGGTCCCTCCCTCAGCTGACAGATGAGGCCAAGACCCGGACAGGGTTAACCAGAGGCCATCACGGCAGCACCGCAGAGCACAGAAGTGGCCAAGCCAGTCCTGAACATGATCCAGGCTTCCCCCTCTCCCCAATCTGCCTGCCTCCCACCCCCAGGAGGGCCACTGAGGCGGCACAGAGCAACAGCGAGGCTCCGGGGGTCTGGGAGCAGCGTGTCCTCTGTCCGTGTCCTCGCTGCACTCCCTGTGTGCTGCTGGCCAGCTCCTCTCCCTGTCACTTCAGGCCAGGTGGCTGTCAGGAAGCCCCTTTCCCGCCCTAAAAGTTCATTTACCCAGAAGCCAAAGGAGGGATGAGCAGAAGGAGCCAACCAGCACACAACCAGCAGTGACCCTGGAAGGGAGTGGTTAGGGAGGTCACTGGAGGAGGAAGTGGGGCCTGACCAGATGACTGGAAACCAGGCAGCAGAACCAGTGGAAAGAGGGCCACCAGGGTCCTGGGGCCTGGAATTGCTCAGTCACACGAAGGGGGCAGGGAGTGGAGGGCAGAGGGAGCAAGTTGGACCAGATGCTTCCAAGGCCCTGCAGCTTCATCCTGACAGCCCAAGCCTCAATATCAGGATCTGCCTCGGAACCACGTAGCTTGGAACAGATCCTCACGCTCTCGGAGCCTCGGCGGCCTCGTCTGTGAACTAGGTGGAGCACCACCACCCTCCTGGGCCGCTCTGGAGATGGAAGCACACCAGGAGACAGACACACAGCAGCCGTGTGACAACGGCCACACTCTCCAGAACTTCAGCAAGCCAGCCCGGCAAGGCTGGGGTGAGGTGGCTGGCGGCCCCGTCAGGCCCCGGGGAGACCTCTCAGGCCCACAGCCGGCTTCCCCGCTGCAGTCAGAGCTTTCCTTGGCCTTCCCCTCTCCCCCCGTCCCTCAGGGTGGCAGCTCTGAGAGGCCCTGTCCATCTCCTCAGGGCTGGCAGGAGGCGCCCCATAAATCAATCAATAAATTCCAAGCAGATGCGCACAAGTTGTTTGGGTTGGAACCTGGCCTTTCTCTGCGGTTGCCGCGAAACCAGACTCTCTCAGGTGATTCAGGGTTTGACAGGGCCGGGCCTAGATCCACCAGAGGGTGACGATAATATTTTCTTTCCTGTCTTACCTCGGAGACAGGGTGGGGTCTTTTTTTCCAGCCCTCTCTCCTGGGCCCGGGGCAGACCCACGTTTACTCAGCGCGTATTTATAGGCCCGTGGGCTTGGGGAAGCCAGGAGGGAGGCCGGCCAGCTCCCCGCGGGCTCCTGCCCCAGGACTCCGTCTTCCTCCCAGCCCTCCAGGAGAGGAAACCCGCAGCGCAGGGACCTGGCTGAAGGCGGGCTCTCCTGCCGACCCACCGACCGACCGACCGTCTGGGTGCTCTGGGTGCTCACCCAGCTCTGACGTTTCACGGAGCCTCAGTGTGTTTACTTCCGTTCTGTTTTGTAAACAGGGATAACAACACGTAACAGATCATCATGAGACGAGATCTAAGATCAAATACTGCGCATGAATAGCTTACCCAGGGCCCGGCACAGTTTAGGGATTTGGGAAGTTGTCACCAGTGGTATTACCAGTATGGTGAGCGCTCAGCCAAGGGACACAGCAGCCCTGTGACGAGGTCACAGCATAGTCAGAGTTCAGCTGGCTAGCTCCACGGAGACTGGACTGACTGGTCCCTCCCTCAGCACAGGGGGGCACCAGGGCAGCCAGCAAGGAGCAGCAGAGGAAAGGAAAGGACACCACCACGAGTGCGCCTGGGTGCTGGGCCACCCCACGCAGCAGGGATAGGACAGCCGAAGTCAGAGGCCGGTTCCTGGGCAGCCGGGCTTCGGGCAGGGTGAACACCAACTCATCCTTCCAAGATCCCGGACTTCCTTTATGAAGAACGCCCAGAAAGAAGGAAAAATACCTGAGTTTGCATCCAGCACCAGTTAATGACTCAACTACTTTTTGTTGTAACCAAACGGGAGGAGTATAAAATTGAGGCCACGAGTCTGGTTTAAAAACAGGCCAGTTACTCCACACCTTTCTTGGCAAAAATCCTGACCTGCCCCTCCCTGAGTGTCAGCTTTTCATGGGACGCAGGGTTTCCAAGGTCCCCAGTACTATGCCCTTCTGTGGGCCCTGGATCTGAAGCTTCCTGTCTGCGGGGGGGGGGGGGGGGACCTCTAACCACCACAGCCAGGTACTAAGCAAGTACTGTGCGTAGGTACCATGCTGACCCCTGAGACTATCCAGCTCCTCACCGCAGCCCCATGACGTCGGGAGCACCACCCCTGTGCCCACTTTACAGAGGAGGAAACTTATCGTGCAAAAAAGTTAAATAGCTGGCCCAAAGCCATCAAAGATGGAAAGGCAGGATTTAAAACCCAGGCAGTATGAGGCACTCTGCTGCCCCTACCCCTACCCTGTTCCCCTAAACACACACACACACACACGCACACACGTCCAGGGCTATGCTGAGGCAGCTCTCAGAGTCTAGGCTCAGCTGACATTCATGGCAAGACTATGACCTCATTATCTTTGAGCCTCGGTATTCTCATCTATAAAAAGGGAATAAAACACCTATCTCAGAGGGTTATTCTACAGCTTAAACAATACCAGATGACACACAGTTTCAGAGGTCAACCTGATACAGCCCCCCCTTCCCTTAGAAGTTAATGGGACAGCCAAGAACAGAGAATTATACCAAGATGTAGACAGCACAGGTCTCAGCCTGTCCCTTGAGGTCCCCACGGGCCTCTGCCAACCTCTCACCATGACCTGCTCTTACAGTACAGCTCTATCCAACATCCTCCAGAGCAATCTGGCTCTGCTGCCTCTGGGCCTATGATCTCTGAATCACTCTGCCCATAAGGTCCTCCCTCACTCCTTTCCTTGGCAAACTCCTACTCATCCTTCAGGACTGGGTTCAGCAGCCACCTCTTCCAGGAAGCCTCTTCTGACTACCACAAGCTAGGCTGGCACCTTTTCTGGCTCTGGCTGCTCCTAACTTCTCTCCATCCTGCTCACTCTGGGTTGACACAGCCAGTGCATACTCTTTTCTACTAGACTCTGGACTTTTCCAGGGGTAATGCTGTGTCTATTCACCTGGGGTTCCTGGCAAAGGCACTGGCCCAGAATGGGTGTTTGGGAGACATGTCTGGCATGAATGAGTCAGGAACTCAATGAATGGATGAGGCAGGGGCGGGAAGCCAGACACCTGCCTGAAGCCATGGCTCTATGCACCCCACCCCCCACTATAATATTGTCTCTGTGCCCTGAAAGCATTTTGTTCATCCACTTCCCTCACCCACCCCTCCTTTAGGGCACCCACACCTTCTCTGGGCTGGGCTCAGGGAGTATGGAGATGAGTCAGAGGGGCTCCGCAGAGACTGTAAACCACAGGTCAAATAGCCCCATGGAGTTCCCCCCACCAAGCACCAGTGCTGGAAAGGAAAGGGCTGTGATGTCCCAATGGCCACCTGCTCAGCACCACGGTGTGGCCAGGCCAGGCAGGCCAGGCTGCCAGAGGGGACTCTGCAAAGAGATAAAAGCTTGCGAAAGAAGAATACACAGGGAGGGAAGGGAAAAGAGGAGAGGGGAAAAAATTAAAAAAAGAAAAAAAAAAAAAGGGTTCTTTTGGTATTTGTTTTCAAAGCCGCTGACGAAAACCAGATTTGAAGTTTGGGGGAAAAAAGGGATTTGGGCCTTTCAAATTCCACTCTCCACTAATTGACTGCAGTTTCCTTTGAAAGAGCCCCCAGCTCTTCTGAACAATGAGCAGCCCAGCTGGGACTTGACAACCAGTGGCTTCCAGGCCTCCCGGCTCCAGAGGGTCGCTCTGGCTGTGTGAGCTCTGGACAAACAGATGGATAGACCGGGGGCACTGGAACCCTCAAAGTGAACGCTTGGAGCCAGATCCTGTGCAAAGTGCTTTCCGTGGAAAGAGGTAGGGCCAAGGCTCAGACTCAGGTGTATCTGCCCCTGGTGCCCATCCTTTTGCCATTTTTCTGCCTGCCTCTCAAGGTGCTTGTGGCTTTCAGAGGCCATTGGGAACCAGAGCAGGTTCAAACACAAAATTGCAGGTGTGTGTCCCACAACTGTGTGTGGTCCACCATCCCTGGGGCCAGGTCCCACGCTACCACATGTACTCCTCGGTGCCCCCTCCCTACTCAGCCAAAGTACTCATGGTCCCCATTCTCCTTTGCCCAACAAAGTCAGAAGTGCCTCCAAACCAAACCCTGTTAATCCTCCAGTCTCTTCCCCTGCCTGACCTCAGGGCATCTGGCCAAAGGCTTCTCTCTGGGGCTGTTCAGAAACAAGTATCTCTTCTCCTACTTTTCACTTACAGAAACCTAAACCCAAAGGCCCAAGAATCCCACAATTCAGCTCTCGTGAAATCCAGGGCCTCACCTGAGGACAGATCAGACCATTAACCCCCCTCCTATATGAGGCTCTTCTGGCTCATGTCTCACACAGAGGTCCAAAGGGGAAGAGGGACTTGCCCGAAGACACCTGGTCCACCCTAGGCTAGTAGGGTCTAAACCCAAATCTGGACTGACCCATCCATCTGGACAAAAAGCCTTACTTCCCTTCCTGAGCATCACCTATAAGGATCTATAAGGAGGAAAACTGTAAAGTCCTGGAAATGTCAGCTGTCCCTCCACAAACAAAAAGCACCCTCATCCTTCAACAAAAGCTGGCCTCTTGGTTTTTGTACCCATGCTGGTCCCTGAGCCTGGAAAGTTCCTCCTCTCGGAGAACTCTAACAAAGTTGGCCCTGTGGCCACCTCCTCCAGGGCATGCTCCTGACCCCTCTGGGCTCCTGTGCTTTCCTCTCTGGTGCCCTGCTCTGCACAGTGTAGAGCTACTCTGCCCCCCACAAATAAGCCATCCCAGGGCCTGCAGGAAGAGCCCCAGTACTGCCTGCGGAAGGAGGAAGGGAGGTGGGGGAGCCGGAGGGGCCCTAGCACTCTGAGAAAAAGCTCTGGGTACAGGTCCTGACTCCATCATTTGCCAACTGTGTGACCTTAGGGAACTCACTTCCCCTCTCTGGGCCTTGGGTTCTTCTCCCGAAAACTGTGGGTGACTAACTCTGCCCCGTGCAGCTGTTATGTAGATCAAACAAGACT
This sequence comes from Canis lupus baileyi, assembly GCF_048164855.1. Classification (NCBI taxonomy): domain Eukaryota; kingdom Metazoa; phylum Chordata; class Mammalia; order Carnivora; family Canidae; genus Canis; species Canis lupus. The sequence continues at coordinate 33,651,033 of NC_132840.1, forward strand.
GAGGATATGGAGGCACTTTGTGAATTATGGAGTTTTAGTTGGTAAGGACAGTGGAGGGGTGATGGTGGTAGTGGGGTGCTGGGGCCAGGCAAGCTCGCAGGCGGATTTCCCTAGCACATCTTCCTGACATGTGGCTACCTCTCAGGCAGGAAGAGCCAGTTTGCCCCTCTGTGCTGGGGAAAAGGAGACGAATTGATGATCCCTGAGCACTTCTTCTGGAATGAGAACTGCCCCAGCCAGTACTGCACTTAGTCCCCCAGCCTGGAGGAGTGCCTACTACCTCTCATGCCAAGGGTGAGGTACTTGACTCAGGTCTCATGCTCAGGGCAGCCCCATCCCAAAGCCTGTCCTTTCCATACTTCCCACCCTAGGCTAATCCCAAAGCTCTCCTTCACAGAGCGTCTCCTCCACCCACAGGCACTGCCAGGTGTCGGCCTCATGGGCTGCTCCTGGTGCCAGGTGGCCAGGGCCGAGACACCTCAGTCACCCAGCAGGTCCAGAGCCCCCTAGGCCATCCCACACCCACCCTGACAAATCCCTTTGGGGAAATGCAAGCAAGCATGCTGCCTTGTTTCTGTTCCCCATTACGAGCAAGGATCAGTGCCTGTCAAATAAGTCAAGACTATGAAGTCTGATGAACAAGGATTGTGATGGCAGGATGCTGTCGCTTGTAAACATCAGCTGCTTGGCAATCTGGGCTCAGGGAGCTGCTTTGCTTTGATGGGAGGACGAGTGGCAGAGCAACTCGACTTAGATTATTCTTGACACTGCAGGCAAGAGGAGGCAGGGTCCTTTGCACAGACTTCCCAGCAACACTGTGAGGGACTTTCAAGTTGCTATATGACATGCAAGACCTTCCATCAATGGGTCCAGCCAACTTCCCCAGCCTGCATGTCTGTAACACCCCGCTGAGACTGTTTACTGTGCTCCATACTCACCGTGCCATTTCACATTTCCAGGCCTCTGCAAAGGCTATTCTACATGCTGATGAAGTTCTAGCCGTCCTATGACACCCAGCTCAAATGCCACCTCCTCCAGGAAGCCTTCTGAGCATCCCACACAGTAATGCACACCTTCCTCCTGCTATAAGATTTCTCTCTAGCGTCACAGAGCTAAGCTCTGTCTTTTCTCATGTTTTGGCATATGCCATTCCCTCTCCCTGCAGCTATAAATCCAACTCACCTCTCTTGTCTCAGATTAGAGGTCTTCTTCTCCAGGAAGCTCTGCCTGATTTGCCACCAGGCTGCCTCAGATGCTGCCTCATACCTCCCAGCCTCCAGCACTTGCCCCCCTACCCACCCCATACTGTTAACTATCAGTTTGCAAGTTCGTGTCCTATCCCAACCTAGAAGTTCTCTGCCTGTGATGCCCAGCACAGGCCTGGCACACAGTTAAGTCTTCTGTGCTGAAGAAGTTATGTTCAATCACTATCAAAGAGCCAAGTGGCAGGAGAATCTGAGAATCCTCCACAGACTGTGTCTAAGTCCTTTCTATCCCATCTGAGACTCACCAGAAAACCCAGCTTCTAGTAACTAAATAAATGAAACCACCAAGGGCTGCTATGACCCAAATGCAGAGGGCTTCATATGGAAGGAATCAAGGGCATCAGTTGGGAACAGACACTTTATGATCCAGGCCATAAACCTGATTTACACTCAGGTTTCTTCTTTCCAGGAGCTCTAGAAACCTTTACCTTTGCCCCAGCAAAGCCTTGGGAACAAACCTTCAGAGCCACAGGAGACTGCCCATTATGACTGGGGGATGGGAAGGGGCTCCCAGATGCTCCTGCCCTCTGGTCAACCCTGTGGGTCAAAGTCACCTGAACAAGGTACAAGGGGTGGCGCCTGGGGAGAGCCATACGCTGGAGGCCGAGAGACCCGGGCATAGTACAGGCTCTGCTCTGCACATGGTGTGCATACCAGTGACTGCTGCCAAGCCTCAGTCTCCCCCTCTGTATGGTGCCACAGGAAGGAGTTTAGTGCTGATGCTAAGGATATGGCCCAGCACAGTAGCTTTGGGCTGGAATCTCACCAGCTGTGACCCGGGCCCTGTCCACCTCTGGCATGGGGAAACTGGGTCAGGATGGTGCCTGCCTCCCAGAGTGAGTATGACACCAAGGGGGTTAATGCTCGACACAGAAGTAGACTAGCGCTTGGCACGAGCCCTCTCCACTCTGTTCCTGGGTCTTCTCCTACCACCTTCAGCCATCACATGCTGACAAGTGGAAACCAGGTCCTTCTAAATCCACTGTCCAAATTCATCCTTCAGATAGGCTGGGAGGTACATGTGGCTTCCCCATTGGCGATGAGAGAAAGGAGGCCTACAGAGGGGCCTTACGTTGCCTGTAATTCAGCCAGCTGGGAGCCTGGCCCTGGACTCCCAATTCCAAGCCCAGCGTTCTTTCCCTGACAAAGGATGCTCTAGACCAATATTGCTGTTTAGAAAAGAAGGAACAAAGCGGAGGGGGGCAGGGGGAATCCATCTTAGAGTCAACTCACGTATATTAAAAGATGTGTCTAAAAGACATCACTTAGGGTCCATCAGTTTGCCTCTGTTTCTTTCTGTTCACCTCACCCCCAGTCACTAGCTCCCACTGTGGTCAGGAGCCGGGACGCCCTTCCCCGCAGAGCGCTGGGCCCCCTCCCTCACCCCACCAGGCCTCTGTCTGGAGGAGGCCACCTCAGAGAGTCCCACCCTACCAGACTCCAGCCTCTCACCCCCTTTTTTTTTAAAATCACCATATATCATACTACCAGACATAATATCATTTTTTTTTCATTAAACACCTATTAACTGAGTACTGTTATGTACCAGAAGCTGTTGTAGACATTTGGGAAACGACAGTGAACAAATCAGATGAAAGTCCTGATCTCCTGGAACTTACATACCAGGAGGAAGACAAACCACAAGTAACCAACATGACACATATATGGGCAATATATTGTATGTTAGAATATGAAAAGTCATTTAAAAAAAATCGAGCAGGGTGATGATGGCATCACATATGCCACAGTCAGGGAGGGTGCGGCATTTTTTTTTAAAGATTTTATTTATTCATGAGAGACACAGAGAGACGAGGGAGAGAGGGGGAGGAGGAGAGAGAAAGAGAGAGAGAGAGGCAGACATAGGCAGAGGGAGAAGCAGGCTCCATGCAGGGAGCCCGATGTGGAACTCGATCCCGGGACTCCAGGATCGCACCCTGGGCCGAAGGCAGGCGCTAAATTGCTGAGCCACCCGGGGATCCCCCGCAGCATTTTTTTTTTAAGATTGATTGATTGATTGATTGATTGATTTATCATAGACATAGAGAGAGAGAGAGGCAGAGACACAGGCAGAGGGAGAAGCAGGCTCCATGCCAGGAGCCTGACGTGGGACTCGATCCCGGGACTCCAGGATCGCGCCCTGGGCCAAAGGCAGGCGCCAAACCGCTGAGCCACCCAGGGATGCCCCCCTGCGGCATTTTTAATTAGGGTGTTGGGGTGGGCACCATAGAGCAGTGGGGGCAGTTAGCCCAGCAGATGTCAGAAGGAAGAGCATTCAGGCAGAGGGAACAGACAACTCAAGGGCCCTGAGTAGGGCATGTACTTGGCTAGAGTGGAGGAAGTAAGGAGGAGGAAAATAAATAATGCTGCAGTCAGAGGGACCCCAGGCCACTCTTGGCCACTGTGAGGACCCGGGTTCTTGCTCTGAGTGAAATGGGTATCATTTCACAAGAGCAAGTATTACTGGCAAAGAAGTGACAGATTGGATTCATAGTATAAAAGGATTACTCGGGCTGCTATGTTAAGAATAGACTGTCTCGGCAGTTGGTTTGTTGTTTCTCTCCTCCACAAACTGTGACATCCATGAGGACAGCATTTGATCTGAGTTGATCCGCATCATCTCCTCAGTGCTTAGAACAAGGCTTGGCACATATTTGTCAGTAAATGTCTGTGAAATGGCTAAGTAAACAAACAAACATGCACTCCAGCCACAGCAGCCTCTTGGCTATTTCTCACACATGCCAAACATACTCTGGCCCCAGGGCCTTTGCACTTACTGTGTGTTCTGCCTGTAATGCTCTTCCCCAAGATATCTTCACTGTTTATTCCCACACTTCAGATCTTTACTCAAACATCACATGAACACTGAGGCCTTTCCTAGACACGCTATTTAAGAAGGGTATGCCAACTATCCCTCTGGTGCAGTCCTACCTCTCTTTCCTGCTCATTTTTCTGTGGCACTGTTACCAAATGACATACTTTACAGTTTCCTTTCTTACTATATCTCCATCCATTTTTCTCTTTTATTCACTGATTAAATCTCAGTGTCTAGGACAGTTGCTGACATATACCAGGATCCCAGTCAATGCTTGCTGAACGACCGAGTCACTCAGTTGGCCTGGTGTTTGGTTCAACCTCAGGAAGCAGTATGGCAGGGGATGGCTGTGGACTCCCTGTCAAACAGCAAGACGCCCTGCCAATCACAGCTCCGGGTACAGAGGCTAGAGCAGGAGGGGCTTCACCATCCATGCCGGGCTATTTCATGGTGAGTGATCTCACTCTAATCACACAAACCATTATCATCGCCATTTCACTCAAGAGGAAAACCTGAAGCTCAGAGAAGCGAATTAACTTTCCCAAGATCAGAGAATTGAGGAGGCAGCAGTACTGGGATTGGAACCCAGGTCTATCTGGCTCCTTCTACCTTTTTTTCAATCAAAGGTTACTGACCTGCCAGGCCAGCACTAATCCTGAGCTTGCTCCTGGGGAATGCAGCAGTGAGCATGGGGCTGGAGACTGAGGTGAGGGAGAGCATTTCATAGATGGAATAGCACATGCAAAGGCCTGGAGGCAAGTGGTGTGGTCTGGACAGAGAGCTGTTAGAGGTAGGAGTTAGGTCATGGAAGGCCTTCTTCGTGAGATGCCTTAGGAAGCTGTGAATCAAGACCACACCTGTTTGATAGGCAAAAATTAGTGAGTCTGACAATACCAGGCATAGGAGAAGCTCTGGGTACAGCATCTTTCTTGCTCTGCTCATGGGATGCATACTGGTACATTACTCTGGAAACCAGCCAACCATGACCTTGTAAAAGTGAATTCACATGGCCTTCAGCCCGGGGATTCGGCACCTCGGTGATTCTTAAGAACGGTGGTTATCAAGATAGAATCTGCAGACCACAGAAACTAGCAAACACTACAGTCAGAGTTTGTTTCCTCAGAGATCCAGTTGTTAAACATTTACTAGCACACTACTGGATATAATCCACATAAGCAAAAGGTCTTTGGGCGTCCTCAGTAATTTTTATGAGTATAAAGGGATCCTCAGACCAAAAAATTTAAGAACTACCACCCTAGAGAAACCTTTGCATATGTGCCCCAGAAAATACATGTGTAGAGAGTCTGTGTAGTAGCCCCATGTGTATTGAAAAAAGAAAAAAATACCTGGAAACAATCCAAATATTCACCGACTGGAGTGGATAATACTAACTGCTCTATTCATATGAGGGAATGTTACATAGCAGTGGAAATAAACGAACTCAAGGCACTTGCAGTGACCAGTAACATGATGCTGAATTTCAAAGTGGGTCCCAGGATTCATAACATTAATTACAACTAAACAATATATTGTTTAAGTACACACACATATACACACATACATACACTAAAAAATTTTTTTATAAAAGCTAAAGAAACAGGATGACAAAAAAGACATACAGACGGCCAACAGACACATGAAAGGATGCTCATAATCACTCATCATCAGGGAAATACAAATCACGACTACAATGAGATACTACCTCACACCTGTCAGAATGGCTAAAATCAACAACACAAAAAACAACAGGCGTTGGTGAGGATGTGGAGAAAGGGGAGCCCTCTTGTACTATTGGTCAGAATGCGAACTGGTGCAGCTACCGTGGAAGACAGTATGGAGGTTCCTCACAAAGTTAAAAAGAGAACTACCCTATAAGCCAGTAATCACACTATTGGGTATTTACCCAAAGAATACAAGGACAGTAAGTCAAAGGGATACATGCACCCTGATTTTATAGCAGCATTATTTACAATAGTCAATATATGGAAGCAGCTCAAATGTCCATTGACTGATGAATGGATAAAGAAAGTGTGAGATACACACACTGTGGAATATTCAACCATAAAAAATAATGAAATCTTACCATTTGCGACAACATGAATGGAGCTAGAGAGCATAATGCTTATAAGCGAAGTCAGTTAGAGAAAGACAAGGACCACATGATTTCACTCATATATGGAATTTAAGAAACAAAACAAATAAGCAAAGGAAAAAGGAGGGGGGGGAGAGAGAGAGAGAGAGAGGCGCAAATCAAGAAACAGACTCTTAACTATAGAAAACTGATGGTTACCAAAGGGGAGATGGGTGGGGGAATGGGTGAAACAGGTGATGAGGATCAAGGAATGTACTTGTGATGAGTACTGGATGTTGTATATAAATGTCAAATCAGTGTATTGTATAGCTGAAACTAATATAACATTGTGTTAACTGGAATTAAAAACTTAAAATAAATAATTAAAAAAAATAGAATGACAAAATTATCTCAAGTACATAGGTAGAGATAAAAGAAATAAAATATGTAAGGATTTAAAGAAAGAAAATGGTTATTATCCACTGATGACAATCAGAAATCAAAAAGAATCTAGAAGTAAATGATTATCATTAATAGGTGGATTTGACAAGACACACACAGAGGGTGAATATTTAAAAATCAATTGCGCGTATCTATTGCAACAAACAGAAAAAGGAAGTTTTTTAGATATTTATAACGTCAAAAAACACCAAATACACAGGGATAAATCCAACAGAAGATGGGCAAGACTTCCACATAGAAAATTACAGAACATTAGGAGAGATTTAAATGAATTGAGAGGTATACATATTCATGGATAGAAAAATTCCACACGTGAATTTGGAAATTCCAAATTTATCTTCCCAAATTTACCCAGAGATTTAGGAGCAGTCCAACTCAAAATCCCAGCAGGTTCTTCTTGCAACTTTAAATTTTATATTAAAAATATAAAATTTATATTTTATAAATTCTAAAATTTATATTAAAATGCGAACAGCTAACAAGAGCCAGTGTGATCCTGAAGAAGAACAAAGTAGCAGAACCTCCAGGACTAGACAGCAAGCTTTACTGTAAAACGCAGATTGTGAAATTGGCACAAAGATAAACAAATAAACAATGGAACAGAGTAGAGAATTCAGATATTGACCTACTTGCCTCACTGATTTATGGCAAGGGAGAGTGGAGGAAGGACAGTGTGTTCAATAGAAGCTAGTGGCTCAATCAGATTTATATATGACAAAAATGAAACCTGACCCCTACCACACACCATACACCAAAATCAAATCCAGATGGATTCGAGAGCTAAATGGGAGGTGTACAATGACCAAGCTTCAAGAAAAAAAATACAGGAGACCACTTTCACAGTTTGAGGTAGGCACAGATTTCTTAACTAGGACATAAGATGCACTAACCATAAAGATAAAGATTAATAAAGTAGACTGTTTTAAAAGTTAAGAGTTGCTACTCATCAAAAGTCACCATGAAGAGAAGAAAAGGACAAGCCAGTGTAGGAAAAGATATTTGTGGCACACCTGACTAACAAAGAGCTTAGATCTAGAATAAAGATCTTCTATACATTAAAAAGGCAAATACTTCCCAAAATGTTTGAAGGACGTGGATAGGCACGTCACAAAAGAGAATATTCAAGTGGTCAAAAAAACCCATAGGAAACGGTGCTCGGTATAACTGGTTAACGGGAAAACGCAAACCAAAAACCACAGTAAGATACCACCACACCTCCATCAGAAAGGCTAAAATGTTAAAAACAAGCAGCACGAAGTGTGGCAAGGATGCTGAGCAGCAGGAATTGTGCTGTCCTGACGGTGGGAGTTTTAAAACAGTGTAGTCCCTGCAGAAAACTGTACAGCATTGCACACTGAAGATGAACATGCCCATTCCTTCATGCACATCCAGCATCAGTGCAAATATACATTCGTCCTACAACACACATGTTTGAATTCATAGTAACATTACTCCTAACAGTCAAAAAAACCAGTCAAAACCTGGAAACAACCCAAGTGGTCACCATCAGTGGAAAAGAGCAATAAACCTATGTGTCAACTGAAAAGAAAAAAAAAAACCCACAGCTACACAACACTATGACCAGATTTCAGAAACATGATGGTGAGTGAAAGAAGCTAGACACAGATAGCAAGTATATACTGTATGACCCCACCGATATAAAGTCCAAACCAAGCAAAACCAACCTGTGCTGGAAGGCAGACCTGGAGGTACCCTGAAAAAACAGGCAGGGAGCAGAGCCTGAGACGAAATGTGAGCAGGGCTTTGTGGGGTGAAGGGAATATTCTATTTCTTGACCTGAGTACAGATTTCCCAGTTATGTTCACATTGTGATACTCATTAAACTGTACACATAAGGTTTATCTACTTTTCTAAATACAAAATTTACTTAATAAAGAGTGTAATTAAAATAGAACGACAGGGGCACCTGGGTGGCTCAGTGGTTGAGCGTCTGCCTTTGGCTCAGGTCGTTATCCTGGTGTCCTGGAATCGAGTACCACATCAGGCTCCCTGCAGGGAGCCTGCTTCTCCCTCTGCCTGTGTCTCTGCCTCTCTCTGTGTGTGTCTCTCATGAATAAATAAATAAAATCTTTCTAAAAATAAAATAAAATAAAAATAAAAATATAACGACAGGAATGAAATTCAGGTAAGTGATAACCTCCAGACTGGAAGCAGAGAGACCAGATGGGGGATAACACACAGAGAACTGTATTTTCTTGTTTAGTGTTCAAGTGGGGATGGCCGGGGTGGGGGGAGGGGCAGAAAAGAGGGATGGAGATAGGTGGGCATGTTAACGGGGTCCCAAAGAAGACAGGGACACAAACCATGGTGCTTGGTCCAATTCTGAGCATTTAAGATTAAAAACATAAATACATAAAAAGGACCCACCCCCCAGGAAATCATCACTGGAACCAGAACACCACCACTTTCCACATGGGGCCGTGAGGTAAGTTAAGTGGTGTAGTGCCCTATCAAAGGTAGACTAAATAAATAGCAGGACTTTCTTGATTCGGCATCTAGAACAAGGCAGATCTCTGATAAATAAGTCCTGGGGGTATAAGGTACAGCATGGTGACCACAGTTAATAATACCGTATTTCATGTTTGCCAGTTGCCGAGAGAGTAGATCTGAAAAGTTCTCACCACAAGAAAAAACAAAAACAAAAACAAAAACGTAACTATATGAGATGATGTGTTAACTAAATTTATTGATCGTTTTGCAATATACACATGTATCAAATCAAAATCTGTTACACCTTAAATTAAGACATGGTTATGTCAACCATATCTCAATAAAACTAGGGGAAAAAAAGAGGGAGGGACAAATGAATTAGGTGAAGTAGGACATGCCCCCCCAAGGCTCATCTCACTACATCCATCCACTAGCATCATCTCCTGGTACTTAACGTTTCTTTTTGGCCAGCACTGGCCTAATTAGCGCAGGCTTTATTAAAACCCCTCACCGCCCTCTCTCCGGGAACGCACTCTGGCCCAGGGAGCCCTGGTCATTGGGCCAAATAAGTTAACAATTTCCTTTCAGCCCTATGGCGTTTCTCAAATGTTAGTCCATTTTTTCACAGCCTGAAAGAGCCAGAGTCTTTTTAACAGTCCAGTCCTGGGCTAGATCTGTCACCACGACAGTAAAAAATAAAAATTAAAAAAAAAAAGTTTAAGTGCATCGTGTGCTTATAATAAATAGTTTGCACAAAATTATCCATTCCACATATGGGCAGAGCGATGCCTTTAATGTGCACATTGTTTGTGGAGAGCCCGTAACCGAGGCTGTTACCAGGCAGAATGTGGAAGTCGTTTTCTACTATTAAATAAAGGAAACAAGGTTCTCATTTTAAAATTAATTCAATGAAAACTATTAAGCAGTTGGCCGTGAATGCCTCAGTATTTTTTCCAAACTGATACTAATAAGGGCCCCTACTCTCAGTCCTGCCGAAATAAAAACACAGAATCAACCACAGAGTTTCCAAGAACACTTTCCCAGTGTTGTTGTTCTGAGACACGTTAACCAGGAGGAGTGTGCAGATCCAACCCAAACTGAGACCCAAGTCCCTGTAATGCAGTCTTTGGATGGGTCGGCTGCCTTCTGGTGCCACAGGGCTGGTGCAGGATGCTGGTCCCCCTCTGTCCCACCATCAGTTGACTGGGGGAGGGGATGCTCCACTCAAGTACTGTAGGGTGGAAGAGACTTGGGGTGCATGAGACAAATCCAAGTCCCCAAGCCTCTCAGGACAAAGGTGGTCACCAAGTGCTGAAGGGAGCTCCCATTGTGGGGTAGCTGGTAAAGGGCAAAGACTGCAGGACTGGAAGGCACACAGACGTGGATTCAAATCCCACACATGCCACTTCCTAGCTGGAGGGTCTCAGCGTCCTCATCTATCATGTGGGGCTGTTCTCTGAACTCCAATGTGTCCTTGGACACAGAGAATCCAGCACACGCTTGGCTTGGTGGTCATCTGAGGTTGGGCCCCTTTCCCCTGTTCTATGCCAGCTTCATGCTCAGGATGCAGAGAGGAGTTGGCCAGTGCTTCCCATAGAAAACCAGCTCATGAGAGCAGGAGGTGCGGTGTGACGTGGGAGGAGCTTGGGGGCAGAGAAGGCTGTGATGGGAGGCCAGTCTCATTTGGGCCATTTCCGTTCCTAAAGGGGGGATGCTCAGCTGCAGGCCACTCAGACCAGTGCTGAGCAGGAAAGGGGGTGGCAGGGACAGGTAAGGAATCCAGACCGGGATGACATGGCCAAGGACTCTCTGGCATCCCCAAACCATGTGCCCCAGTCCCATGACCGTTAGCCTTATGAGGGCAAGGACAGTATTGGACTCATTTCTGAGTCCTCAGTGCCCAGTCTCAGTGAAGATTATTGATAAGCAAAAGAGTCCTCAACCACATCTTCCACATGTTTCCTATGGTTTAGGAGGAAGGTTATCCTGGGTGGAAGCCTGGATCCCTGTGTAAGACAGCCTCCTAGGTCACCCCTCTTAAAAATGAAGCCTGCAGTGTCATGGAGGGTGATGCCAGGACAGCCTAAGGCAACCAAAAAGGAGGAGGAGGTGTCACCAAGCTTGCAATTCTGCACCCTCAGCATGGCCCACAGGCTCAAAGGACATTACAAGGGAACGAGAAGTGGCAGACACACGTGAGCCTCACCATTTCTCTCTCTTTGTTGTCTCTGTGTTGTCTGAGCAGATTTGGATGGACTGTGCACCTGCTGTGGGTCAGGCTCTGTGGCCTGCAAGGAGGAGCCCAGACTAGAGGGCAGCCTGGGGGTGAGCATGCAGGTCCTGAGCACCAGCAAGGCTGAAAGAGGTGGGGGGTGGATAGAAAAGTTTACTACATCCTGGATTGACAGGTGGACAGATGGACATACAGATGGGGACAAAGGAATGATCAACAGAGCAGGCACGACTCAAACCTCTAGTTCTCAGTTCTCCTTTTCTCTCACAGAGGTGGTTTGCTGTGCTCTGTCCCATGAACACCCAGACCCCGGCCCACACTCTTGCCATGACCCCAGTGCTCTGCTCTCCCACCGTGTCTGTTATCTCTTCCTAGAAGGTGTTGTTCTTCTGGCCTCTTTCTCCAGGTCTCTTTCTCTGTCCCATTCTCCCATTCTGGTTTTCTTGGTAGATGAGTCTCCTTCTGTAGCTCTTGGTGTCTTTGCCTCTCTTTCTGGCCTCTCTTCTTTCTTCCCTCTCTTTCCCTTTGCCTTATCACCAGGTCATCTTCCCAATTCTCCTGTGAAAACCTTACTTCCACCAGCACAGGTGTGCCTGCAGGTGTTTTAACCAAGGAGACATGGCTTGCAGGCAGAGGGAGAGGATCAGGGTGAGGCAGACATCCCATTGAAGGAGGAAGCCCAGCTGTGAGCCAAGCTGCAGGGCGTGGAGTCCCCGCCATGCCCCATGCACCTGCTACTTCACACGTCCTCCCACCCCTGGCTCTCCCTTGGCCGAGCCCTTCTGGGTGCCAGCAGTGGCAAGGAGGAGTCCACTTGGACTAGACCCCAGTGAACAGGTGCCAAGGGACCACAAGCTTAGTTTTCATTAAGGGTCTGCCAGCCAAAGTACCACCACCTCTGCCACAGGACAGAAGCAGGGGGGTCTCTCTGGGAGGGGTAGCACCAAAGTCCAACTGGCTTGGGTTGTCCTTGAGACCAGGACAAGCAAGACACCTCAGCGCAATAGCAGTGTGAGTCACCTGTACCCACAGGTCAGCACTTCACAATTTCCAAGGTCCTGACACTCTGTCCATCGGTTCAGCCAATACTCAGTGAGCACCCCTCTGTGCCAGGCATGGCTCTAGCTTCTGGAACCTAGATGGATTCGCGGAGCTGATCTTCTGGTGGGGGAGATGACACCGTATGTCATCCAAACACCAAGGACAGTGCTGACAGAGCTTCTAGCACCGCGACGGGGTACGGAGGCCAGAGTATCCCCAGCCCGGTTTTGACCACATTAAGTCCGGCGCACAGCCTGAGCATGCCTGTGGAGATGCAGGGAAGGCGGCCTCATGTACAAGCTGGAGCTCCAGGGGAAGCGCTGCGCTGGACACATGAACGTGAGGGTCAGCAAACAGCTGTTCCTCAAAGCCACGGCCCACACAAGGTCACACAGAGAGGGAGAGAGCTTGGTGAGATGAGGGGGACAGAGAAAGGGGCCACAAGATGTGGGGAGCACGGAGTCGGTGGGGAGGCTGGTGAGCCCAGGCTAACCTGCTGACGGGCATGGGGTGATGGGGGTCCCAGTACCACGGAGGCCCCGGGGCCCCTCGAGGATCTGTGTCAGTGTCGTGTGGACGTGAGAGCCTCGTGTGTGCTCGGAAGGAACAGAGGAGAAATGGGACCCAAAAAAGCACAGCTGACTCTTTCAAGGAGCTTTGCTCTAAAGAGAAGGAAAGAAGGAGGGATCTGAAGGGGGAAGTGGGTTGAGAGGTTTGTTTTGTTTTGTACTATGGCAGAAAGAACAGCTTGTATGTGCGGACATGGGGATGACTCAGCAGAGAAAGCTGCTGCCCGGGAGAAGCCAGGCCGCTGGGGCCCCGTCTTTGAGCAGGTGAGAGGCTCCAGTGCTCATCCGTGTGAGGTCACACACTCCTGCCACCAGGCAAGGGCCCCCATCCTCTTTTTTCCAGACAAGGACCCTGAGGCTGCAAACCACTAACCTACATCTCCAGAACAATCACCCGGGAGTTTCCTGCCCCACCTGCCCCCTCCTTAAAAACCTCCCCGGCCCCCCAAGGTGGGGCAGGAGTCTGCATTCATTCATTCACTCATTCATTCATCGTTTAGAAGCAAGGAGGGGACAGAGGGAGAGGGAGAGAATCTTAAGCATCTTAAGCAGGCTCCATGCTCAGCATGGAATCCGACATGGGGCTCCATCTCATGACCCCGAGATTATGACCTGAGCCCAAATCAAGAGTCAGACACTTGGGATGCCTGGGTGGTTCAGCGGTTGAGTGCATGCCTTTGGCTCAGGCCATGATCCGGGAGTCCTAGGATCAAGTCCTGCATTAGGCTCCCTGCATGGAGCCTGTTTCTCCCTCTGCCTGTGTCTCTGTCTCTCTCTGGGTCTCTCATGAATAAAAAAAAAGAAAAAAAAAGTCAGACACTTAACCAACTGAGCTGCCCAGGTGCCCCTTTATTTACTTATCTATCTATCTATCTATCTATCTATCTATCTATCTATCTATCTATAGATCTACATTTACCCTGCTCCTTAAGTGTTTCTCAGGACACAACAGTTTGACAATCCCTGTTCTAGACCTGGAATCTTCAAACATTTTTGATCCCTCTCAGGAAAAAATGTATTCATTTATAAATCATAGACATAAACTACTATCTTACCACATACTTGGTATGTGGCCGTGTCTGAGTTGCCCAAGTAATCACATCTCTGTGTCTCAGTTTCCCCATCCACAAAATAGGAGCTAATAAGAAAACCCGTCTCATATGATCATTGTGAAGACCACATGGGTTAAAAACATACACAGCGTTCAGAACAGTGCCTGAAACATAGGACCACCATCATTTTCATTATTACTTCATAAAAAATTAGACATGTCATAATGTCAACTACATTCTGGTATTTCTCCCCCACTCAAAGACGGTCTTGGTGCCCCACCTTAGCGATCGCTGGTCCACACAGTGAGGTCCTCAAGGACAGGGACCACATGTTTCTTACTCACACTTTCACTTCCGATGCCTAGCAGAGGGCCTGGCATGAAGCAGGTGGGCAATAAACTGTTGCTGGAATAAAGAACCACCATTTGTTGAGGCCCAACTGTGAGCTGCACATCCCTTAATCCTTGCAACAATCACTGAGGTGGGGATCAGGATTTGATTTTTCAATGGGAGAAATGGAGGTGCTGAGAGGTAAAGTGATTTGTTCAAGGTCACAGAGCACATTACAGCAGATTGTGGAGTCCACGCTGGGGCGTTTGCATCCCAGTCCCATGGCTAATGACCTCTCCCCATCACCAGAGGTGTAGCCAGAATATACGGCCAGGGTCTGGCTGCTTGTGGGGCAGTGGCAGGCTCTTAGCCTGACTGTTCACTCTGCTCCCAGTAGAAAGGGAAGGATTAGCTGGGCAAACACACACAAACACACACACACACACACACACACACACAGCCTCATAATTAGCAGATGCACAGAGGAAAACAGAGCTGGGTGTAGGCAGGAAAGGCAGGAGGGGCAGAGACCCTAACCTGGTGGCCCTACCCTGCTCCACCCCAGCCCCCCATAGCTGAGCCTGGCCTGAGCCAGAGAAGCATCACTGCCGCTTGGGAATCTGCACCTTCCCTTCACCTCACGCCTCCCTGCAGGCCAAGCTGCAGATCGGCTGGCGAGGCTGCATTAACGGATTTCTGAAATGTCACCAAGAACAAAGCTCCCCTTTCTGCCAGCCCCTAGTATTTACAAGCAAGCACAAATCTGTGAGAAAATTCAATTGAACGCAGATGGCAGGAAATTCCTCTAAAATGACAGTGGCCAAATTCAAACCACAAGACATGAAAATAACCCAACATACTAGACATGAAGAACACATCTTATAGACTTCTCCTCGTGCGATTTGCAATCTGTGATTGATTACCAGGAAGACAGACTGCAGATTTATTGGACTTCTGTAGAACACGGATTCCATTTGCAACAATTAAACCTTCCGTGGTTGAGAAAGGGCTTGAAGGGGCTAGAGGGAGATGGTGAAGTTAAGGAATGTGATGCGAGGCTGATAAAGGCTGGTGTTAGCACCCGGAGAGCTGGGCGTCTGCCTTGCTCAGGTACTGGCTGGCAGGGAATGGGCCGGGTGTGCTGGGGCATCCGAAACTCATGCCACTGGGCTGGAAGGCCAGTCTGTGGCTAACGGTTGGGGGACAGAGGCATGCTGACAGGGTTCTGAAGGGACAGGTATATGCAAATCTGCTGACCCACTGGCTATACACGGCCAGATGAGAGCAGAGGAGGGACCCTCATGGCAGTGGTCCTGGAGGTGCTAATGGGGAAAGAGAACAACACAATAGTGACCCGAGGGACAGTGACATTGCCCCCCACCCCCCATGCCTTGGACAGACATCACTAATAGATCACAACTTCTCTTTTCTGCTAAGCTCAGAGTTCTTTTCAACACAATTCTCCAGGCAGTACTAGCAAGTGGCCAACCCTGGGCCCATGCACTGGGTGGCCTTGTGGTGTGTGCTGAGGGCGGGAGTGCCAGCGGCGTGCTCTGGCATTGAAGGAAACAGGTGTATGTTAAACTCTCAGTGATCTTGACGTACGCTAACAAGCTAGAGGCTCGTGTGTGTGTGTGTCATGAGGCAGCAGTTGAGGTGTGTGCTAACAGGTCAGAGATTCAAATCTATGTTAGAGTTAAGTTTCTCTACCTAGTGGCTGAGACCCAGCATCAGTAAGAGTCCATCTCCCAGGAGGGGCTCGGATCTCTCCAAGGGAGATGGTGGGAGTTGCATGTGGTCTGACAGTCCTCCATTAGGAGGAGGTGGCTCTGTGTCCTCTTGTTGAACCTGAGCTAGCCCGTGACTGCCTCGACCAATGGAACATGGGGAAGCAATGCTGTGCCTATTTGGGAGCCTACCTTTCTAAGGATTGTCCTCTTCCTTCTTGGTCTCCCAGAGACCAGAAACACCCCGTAAGAAGCCTAAATACCCGGCAGGAGAGACCATGGAGACTATATGAGAGGGAGCAGGGCCCAGCCAAGCCCAGGCTTCCAGCCATCCTCACCCATGTGCCAGCAGGTGCTCAATTTGTCCTGGACTCTCCAATTAGGCCTATGGCCAGTTGAATACCACCAAAGTGACCCCAGCTGATGTCACATGGAGCAGGAGGGTCATCTCAAAGAGCCTTGCCCCCAATTCCTGACCCACAAAATTACAATACACAGTGAAATGTTTGGTGATTTGAACCACTGAGTTTTGGGGTAGCTCTTATGTAGGTTATTCATCCTCTCTCCTTTCCTCCCCATCCTCACTGTTCCCCTCTTTTAGCTTCATCATCTCAGCCTAGAGGACCACCCTGGCCTGGGTTCCTAGCGTCCCATGAGGTCCCCTGCTAGCCATGCTCCCCCTGGCTTTTCCAGGACCTTGTTAAACTGAGGCTCTGATCATACCCAATCTCAAAGCCCTGTGAGGTCCTAATCACCTCTCCAACCACAGTGCCCTCTATCCTCTTCCCCACCCTATGCTCAGCATTCCCCAGATGCCATAATCTTGAAAACCTCCCTTTATCTAATGCCCTTGGCAAACTCCTACTTACCCTTCAGTGCCCAGCTCAAATCCAGGCCATTTGTTGGCTCCTTCCTCTGGGCTTTTTTTTGCTTTCACCATCCTGCATTGTCATTATATATGCTACTGGGAAGCAGCTTGAAAACGGCATAAAACCTCTTGCGTTTTATGGCTTGGTGCTAACATGATACCTGGCATAGAATCCAACGGAGTTTTATTGAATAAATTCATAAAGTAACAAATCCATGATGCAGGAAGACCAATGCAGGTCCCGATTCCAGGCTGTCAATAGGGAAGGAAAATGAAAATCTGAATTCCAACAAAGAGTTCTGACAAGGCACACGGCAGTGACCACTGGCTCAAGGTCAGAGAAAGAAGAAGCTGCTGGGCCTGGGTAGTCAGGAAGGACTTCCTGGAGGAGGACCATCCTGGTGTTAGGGTCTCCTCCTCCAGGAGCTCTCCCAGAGAGTCCCCTGGGCCAAGGCTGCCCCTCACGCTCCCTGACTGCATCCCAGGGCTGCTCACATGTCCCACCACTCTCACTGCTGTGGCTCCAAGACAAGCTGACCTCTCCCAGGGCTGACTCTCCTCCTCGGAGAGACGGGGACCAGCAGAGGCTCCACCCCAAGCATGGCTGTCGAAATGAATGAGGGGGTGAATACGGAGGGAAGGATGAAGTTTAGGTCCAAAGAACACACCAAGGAGCTGGGGGGCACATGCACCACCATCCTGGCTATGGGACCCCACAATCGTAATGGGATTGTGGCACGGTGAATACAAGGTGTTTTTGGCATGGAGTGTGCGTACTGATGCACAGCAACGGGATCCAGGCATCAGGGAGTCGCTGCGGCCCCAGGCCCCGAGGGCCTCCTGGTGCTCTGACACTGGGGAGGCCTCTGGGCCCAGGAAAGGGGAAGAAGCATTTCCAAAGCAGCAGCCGAGGGCAGCACCCTGGGCGTGGCTGCCACCGGCATGGAGGGAGCACCGGAGCAGGGGATCCAGAGAGCAGGCAGCGGAGAAACCCCTGGGCATCAGAGAGTCTGGCTCCCTGAAGAGAAGAGCCATCCAGCACACAGATCGGTCAACCAGACAGGTAGTGAGCTGCCCATCGCGAGGTGATCAGTGACAGGTAACCTCTTAGAACAGAGAATGTCAGAGCTAGAGGATCTTCCGAGCTTCTTCACTGTACACACAGGGAAACGGAGGCCCTGAGGAGCAAGAGAACTTGCTCGAGATTACATGCTGAGTTGATGACAGAGCGAGACATGCACCCTGGTCTGCCAGTCAAGACACCTCTCTGCCACAGGTCCTCCTCCACAGACCCAGAGCCAGTGGCGTCTGTGAGGGATCCTCCAGACACACCCCACCCCAGACATCCCCTGGCCCCTCCCACTGATGCTGAATCCTAATCCCAAGACCCCATGGTCATACCTCCCTGGGAAAGTTGTTTGGCTGCTTTGGGCCTCAGTTTGTTCATCTACAAAATGTCAATAATAGGTCCCACCTCCAAGGGTTTAGGTGAGGATTAACGAGATTAAAGATGAAAAGCACTTAGCACAGTCCTAGTATGTTGCAAGGGCTTGGTAAATGTCAGTGGTTGACTTTTTTTGACCATTTATTTGAGGCACTAAAACAGAAAAGGACCCAGCTGTGCTGCCTTCTGGCCGGGCGGCCTTGGGAAGGCCTCTTTCACTCCCTGAGTCCCTCTGTCCCTGAAGTAAGCAATGTAGCTAAATGACTGCAAAGGGCCTGGGCCGCTCAACAGTCCCTTGCATCATCTACTTTAGGTTTTCCCAGGCATTCCTGGTGTTGGGGAGCCATCTCATCAGCATATGGGAAGCCACACCCCCCTTCCAGACACCTTTGGTCAGGGAGCATCCCAGGAGCACTAGGGCCTTCCTTGGGGGGGCCAAGGATCCAGTGCCTCTTCCATCTTCCAGATCTCTGGCAAGGTCCTACTTGGCTCACTTCACCCCCACCCCACACCTGTCTCCCTCAGGCATCCTCCCTTCTCAGCAAGGAACGGGCTGGTTTCTCACAGATAGAGTAAGGACAACAGTTATTCAGCACCTACTATGTGCCAGGTAGGGCACCGGGCCCTCTACCTATGTAATTTCACCTAATTGTCACCGCAAGTCAAGAACAGGGACAGCATATGCCATTTGTGCCGAGGAAGCCAGCTCAGAGAGGGGAAGAGACTGAGCCCTGGTCACACAGGGACATGACAGGGGAGAGACTGGTGCTCAAGCACAGACTCCACCGTCAGGTACCTTCCAGGGGCCCAAGGCAGAAGAAGGGTGGAAGAGGGAGAGAGCCTACATTAGTCTCCCTGAACTCAACTGCCAGCCTGGGGTGAGGAAGGGGGAGGGTATGGCTCAGCCTGAAGTGGGGCAGGGAGAGGGGGGAGAGTGACCCCAGAGGACCCCCGAGCCCAGGCCAGCCTAGACATTCCTCTCTCTCATCTTCTCATCTGGCTGAACAGAGGTGGTGGGAGCTCTATGCCTGCTCAGGTTTATAGGACTATGCCCCCCAGGGTTCAGTGGGGATAGAAGACTACAAAGAGCCATGGGTCACTGCAAACCAAAGCACATCCCACCAGTGAGCTGCTCTCCTGGTGAGTCAGGGTGGACCTCGGTGGATGGCCATGGCAGGATTTACTGGGAGGTGGCCTGGTGGGGTGGGATATGTGCCAGCAGACCCATGTTTGAATTGTGGCTCTAGGACTGAGTGGTCTTGGGCAGTGCCCACCCCACAGGCTTGTAGGACTGAGCAAAGAGACAGACACATTTGTACCTACTACATGTGTGTGTATTTCAGGGCTGCCCAGCTCCTGGGACACAATTGGGAAAGGAGCAAGGTGGGAAATATTAGTGTTAGCTTCCTTGGGATCAGGGACGAGGTTGGGGTCTTGCCTTTTGGGAAGACATGAAAGCAAATGCTTGGTAAAAGAGAGATGCCTGAGGACTGCAGGAACCTATATGAGGTCCCTTACCCGGTTCAGAAATTCAAGGAAGGCTTCCTGGAGGAGGAGATATTTGAGCTGGGCAGCAGGACTAGGGGTGGGGAACCTGAGGGCAGTGCATCTGGGGCAGAGGGGCAGAGAAAAAAGAGGCCCACCATGGATGGCTTGTGTGCTCAGCTACACATGTGAGTCTTGTCCTGGAACAAAATTCCCCCCAAAAAGCTTAATTTCCTTTTATCAAAAACAGCCCCCCAACATCGACATACCTACCCCCCCTCATGCCTAATCTTCTCAAATCCCCTAGACTACTTCATGCAGGCTCACTCAGATGGAAGAACCTTAAAGCCAAGGGGCCAGTAGGGGCACAACTGAACTTCTGGGTTCCCGAGAGACCTGAAGGCCTTCCAATTCAAGGAGGCCTAGAAGGTGCTGACTTGTCAGGGTCAAGTAGAGCCCAGACCCCCAGACACTCAGCCCTAGGCTCCTTTTCACCATCACCCTCCACGTGGTCTCTACTTTGCCCCCCTCTCTGGGGTATCTTCGGCATGTGCCCTAATGGGGGGGCAAGATAGCAGAGACAGTGGGATAGATACACCACAGAGATGAGGACTAAATTGGTGAGGGGCTGGATCCTACCTGGCCATCTGGAAGGTCACTGAAAAGGCCATTTGAGGGACTGCAAGTCAGGGAGACAAACCTCTCGTCCTGATGTCTCAGCCAAATTGTGCATCACCAGACTGCACAGCTAGGACCCATGGAAGGGATAGAGAGCCCTGGATTGGGGGACAGACCTCTGTTCAACTTAGGTAGTGAGCTTCCCGTCCCTGGGGGTATGTAATCAAGAGTCTGAGCTGTTACTGCAGAAGGGAGGCCTGCCCTGTATGGAAGGCTAAACTGAAACATGAAGACCCCATCGGCCTCCCATTCTACCGCTCAAGTCCCGGCCTCATAAGCTGGGACACCTTAAGAAAGTCACTGGCATTCTCTGGGCCTCAGATTTTGTCAAAGGGGATGTTTGTTCCTGGCGGATGAGCCGTGTGAGGAGCCACAGTGAGGGCCAAATGGGAGCGTGGACGTGAGGGCACTCTGCAAAGTACAAAGCACTATAAAAATGCACGGCATTATTATCATTTGAAACAGACTTTCAGAGGAGCGGGCCCCACAGGACCCGAGAGAAATGCATCCTCGGCCTTCTATTGGAACCATGTGTTCCCAATGAGGTAATGGATGAGAAAGCACTTTGTAAAATGTAAATCCCCACACAAATGGTAGTTATCATTGCCATTATCATGATGATGACGGCGGTGATGATGACCATCGCTGTTCTCCCATCTCCCACCGCGGGGATCCCAAGCGGCCCAAAATAATCAAGCTGCAGATCCTGAAGGCAGACCGGTCACCTGTGGGGCCATCAGCCTCCTGGTTTGGGGCGGCTGGGAAGCAGTTTCTGACAGGCCTGGTCAACCCCAGAAGAGCCTCCGTATCTCCATGAGGTGCTTCACAGGCACCCAGATCCGGCCAAGCCCCCTGTCACCGCACCACCCCCATACCTGCTCCTCCCTCCCCATCTCCAGCTTCTTGGAGCATCATCCTACATGCCTCCCTCTGTCCCGCCCCCTATCCCACCAGGCACCAACAGCAATAATGACATCTACTGTCCATGGTGCCCCCCACACATGCTGAGATCGCTGTAAGCCCTTTTAAGGTTATCCCTCCTATAGAAAACGCTGTTGGGGCCCCCGGGTGGCTCCGTTGGTTCAGCATCTGACTCTTGATTTCGGCTCAGGTCATGATCTCGGGGACCTGGGATCAAGCCCCACATTAGGCTCTGCACTGGGCATGGAGTCTGCTTGAGGTTCTCTCTCTCCCTCTGCCCCTCCCCCAGCAGTGTGCGCTCTTCTCTCTCTCTCTCTCTCTCTCTCAAAAAAAAAAACACTGTTAACACCCCCATTTTATATGAGGGTGCTGAGGCACAGCAGCTAAGTAGCCTGGCCGAGTCACACGGCTGGTAAAACTACTGAGGCCAGAGTTTGAACTTGGACAACGTTTAGCCAATGAACTACCTCTTCTGTCTGCTGAACATCTCCCAGTTCTCCACTCTGCTCTGTGACATCTGCCACCACCCTAGTCCAGGCCATGAGCCCCTCCCTTAGCCTGTATTGCCGCCTGTCTCTGCCACACCAAGCGTAATTCAAGGGTTTGGAGCTGTCTGGTTCTTTCTAGGCTTCTAACTGCCGGTCTCAAAGTAGGCAAGCATCAGTGAGCACTGACCCACACCAAATCCAAATCCACTCGGCAGGCCTGGGGACTGCTAGAGCTGACACTGCAGCCACAGGCAGCCAACGGATGGCCCCTGGGTGCCAGGCACAGGCTGAGCATGTCTCATGCATGATCCCATTTCATCCACAGCACCCCCTTGAGTTACAACTGTGCCACTTGACCGATCGAGGCTCCTTCTGCTCCTCCAGTTGGGGACTCCTCCTCTAGACTGCAAAGGTGAGTGATGGGCATAATTTAGGACAGGAAGGGAGGCTCACCTCTGTGCTCCCCCCTCACTGCTCTTCACGCCTTCATGCCTCGGTTTCCTCGTCTGTTCTGTGCGGCAAGCCATCTGGTCTTGGCAGGGTGGTCAGAGCATCCAGAGGAGCGAGTATCACGGAATTGCTGGCCTAGCTCTGGCATGTAGCTGGAGCTCAAGAAATGCTGGCTGCCCACACTCCGTGGAGGTCTCTCTCAGGGGACGGTGCTGGGGCCAGGGGTCAGGAAGACAACATGTTCTGAGGCTCAGCTGTGGCTCCCTCTGGGCTAGTGGCTGGGCGGCCCCAGGCCCTGGCCTTTACAAGGAGCCACAATTTATGGGCTCATGTTGTCGGAAAAGCCTCCTCTGATGTGACTCCAGACACCTCTTAAAGTAGCTGGGAGTGCAGCACAGGACAGGCCTGGGCAGCCCCATTCCAGGTTGGCCCTCCCTGCTCACTCAAGCCCTTTTGCTTTCTCCAGCCCAGTTGATTGGGAAGGTGGCCAGGGACCCAGTTCAGAAAAAGGGGCAACCAAAAATATGCTCTTCACAAGTTGAACCCCTGTTAGCCAGAAGGTCTGAAATAACCCTGATAGGGCTTGCGTGGTCCCTAGTCCAGTGGACAGCACAGCCCCACCAGAGATTCTGGTATACAGCCATTGGAGGGTTCCAAGCCATAGAGGGACCTCATTGGGCTTATGTCAGAACAGGATGCTAGCTGCAGGGAGGCCAGGATGATGGGAGCAGGGAGCCAGACCAGAGGCAAGGGCAACAAGCCAAGGAAGAATCATGGCGGGGGGTGGCGGGGCAGGCTGACAGCAAGGAAAGGATGGAAAGCAGTTGGATTCCGCATCTGTACTGAAGGTGCAACCAGCAAGATTTGGAAATGGGTTTGCTGAAGGATGTGGGGGACAGAGAGTAACGAGGGGGCTTTCCAAGGCTTTAGACCCGAGGTACTAGTAGGAGAATGGGGGTACTTGGGGTCACACTGCAGGTGGTGTTTCCAGGAGTTCAGCTTGGGATGCACCAAGTTGGAGACACCCCTCAGATATCCAGCTGCAAAGCAAGGCTATTGGGAATTCAGAGATGAGGACCAAGCTGGAAGCAGAAACTGGGACTCACGATGCTATTCAGAGCCACGAAGCAGAGGAGATCACCCAGAGAGTGAGTGCAGGCAGAGAGGAGAACTCCGGCTCCCAGACATCGGGACATCGGAAGGAGGAACCAGCAGAGGCAAATGAGAGGGAACCACCAGGGGCATCGCAAGAGAACCAAGAGGTGTTTTCAGAGCAAATGAAGAGTGTGTCCCAAGGAGGGAGTGAACAGTTGTGTCAGATGTACCAGAAGGTCAAGTCCTGGTTCCAGCAACACAGAGGCACCGGCGACCCCATGATGGGGCGAGAGTCTGTGTGAGAGCAGATCCAGGACAGAATGGAAGACAAGAAGTTATTAACTCGTGTAACACAACCATCCTAGGAGGTCAGTGGGACTTTTTTTCATAGTTTCAAATTTAAAACAACAGAACTAAAGAGACACAAAGGCGGCTACCCGGAGTGACTGAGGCAGCAGAGCCAGCAAGTGTGAAGCCAAGCTTTGAACCTAGGCAGGCTGGCTCTAGGGCCTCTGGTCCCAACCACCCTGCTCTGCCATTGGTGATGCTCATGTGCATGCAGCCACCTGTTTCTGGAGCACCTGCCATGTGCCAGGGCTAGCTCTTCACAAACACTGCCCAGCAGCATTCTGTCTCCCCACCCCCCTACCTACTACAGGCTTGTCATGCCCGTAGTAGGCATGGGCCTGTCTCGACTTCGTGCATGTGGGAACCCAGGCTCAGAGTTAGCAAGAGGTGAGACCAGCATTAAGGCCCAGGTCAGGATGACTCTGATGCCTGTGCCTTTCATCCACAGCTTCCAGGGTGGTATCCCAGGTCCCCCTGGATCGGACCCTCTGTTCGGGTGGGAAACAAGCCAACCATCTCGATGTGGGGTTCTCCAAACCCACACACTGAACAAAGAGCCCAAGCACCGTGGACAGCTCTTGGGCCCCTGCAGCGTCTAGGTCCCCTCCAGCCTCATCTTCTGCTCCACTCCTTGCCCCAATATAGTCAGTCCCTCCTGAGGATCCAAACCCCTGCCCTGCAGACTTGAAGCCCAGCACAGAGAGGCATGCCTCTGGTAGAGGAGATCATCATGTGAACCACCCCCCCACCCCATGACTTCTACAATACTTTACCAAACCCTTTCCCTGATGCTGGTTTTCAGCCAGACTGGGGAACCACAGGACAGGAGTGAGGAAGTCAGCCTCGGCCTCATGCCTCATGCCTCCAGTCTGGCAGTGCTGCCTCTCCCTGCAGGTCCATCTCACCCCAAAGCCAGGGACTAGCCATCTCCCACAATGTGGCTCCATCTGGCCTCTGTCCCCGGAACATGTCGCCTCCTTTCATGAACCCCTCTTGTGCTGCCCATTCCTATGCTGCTTCATCCATCCATTCTCTCCTGGGGAACCTCTGAGGCTCGGTTTCTTGTTGGATAGTACACAGATAATGACAATGTATCCTTCTTAGTGTTATAGTGAGGATAAAAGAGATTCCAAGGGCTAAGGCACTGTGGGAACTATCAAGTACCATGTATATACCATGAGGCCACCCCAAGCCTCCCCCATGAGCCCAGTGCTGGCTGCCCACCCGCAGCAGTACTGGTCCACACCAGTTATGATGCTCATCATCCCACACCCTTCTCTTCTGAATATAAGCTCCCATCCAAACCACCTCTCCCCCGGCTTTGTCATGGCCACTAGAGTTTACATGCTGCTTCCACAACTCCTGAGGTCAGCCTCATTATTCCCACACTACAGATGAAGAATATGAGGCCTACATCAGGGCAGTGCTCCCCAGGGTCCCCCAGAGGGCTTAGGGTGTTCAGGACCCAGGCTGGCCCAATGGTACATTCGCCTGATATCCATGCAAAGCTTCAAAACACCATCTTGCTTGTCTCTTCCAGATTCACATGCCTTCAGTGGTTCTCTGCTGTCCATGGGTAAAAATCCTACACCAGGGAAACATCCTCTCCAGGGAAACACAGCTCAAACTCCCTCCAGTCACAGCTGGGCTCCTCAACCTCAGATCTGCAGATATTTAGGGCCAGAGAATTCTTTGTCCTGGGGTTTGTCCTGTGCGTTGCAGGATGTTAGCAGCACCAAGACTCAGCAAGGCTCACAATAAATAGATAGACAGTTACAGATGGACAGATAGAAGATAGGACTGGGTCTGGGTCCCCTTGGTACCCCTTACTTTTAAAAGACACATGACATGGTACATGCTGCTTCTGTGCCCACTGTCTCCTTTGAAACCTCCTCACATCCCTTGGAGGCATCCCACATTCTAGATGAGGCAATGGAGGGACAGGTCAGGAATGTGAACTGTGCAAGGCTGCATGGCTGCTCAGGGTTTGGAAAAGCAAGACTCAGCCCAGTCTTCAGCTAAACAAGCCCTCCCTTACTCTGAGCTTCAGGAGCGGCTTCTCTGAGCTTCTCATCTCTTCACCATGGCCCTTGAATATGTCCTCTGTGCCTGGTCCTATACTTGGATCCCTGACTGTCCTGGTGGAGTTCTTGGGGAGAGGCAGACACAAGATATGCACTGAAGAGACAAGTGGGGTATGATGGGGTGGGTATGAACAGAGCCCCCTCTGTATACCCAGTTACCAGCACAGGGCCAGGATCCCAGCAGGTGCTCAGTATGGGACAATGGGAGAAAGAGAGAAAGGAAAAATGAAGGGGGCGGGGGGAAGATTCTTTTTCTACTAAGTAAGACTGGGTGGTGACTGGTCCCGTCCCCCCGCAGACCCAGGCTGGCTTAGGTACTACACCTAGCCATTCATCTTATAAATATTTACTCAGCATCTATTCTGCCCAAAAAGCAGCATGCCAGGTGCTAGAGGTAGTGTGGAGAACAAGCCAGACATAACCAAGCCCCCAAGTACCCTATAGGCTGGTGGGATGTCCAGCCGCCACGGCCCCCATGCCTCCTTCGGTCCCAGCCTCTCCCATTACAGGGTCACCATCTCGTATATATCTGTCCCATGAAGACTGAAAACACCCTGAAAGCAGAAGCTGGGTCTAGCTCCCCGCTGTGTCCCCACAGCCAGCGCTCAGCGAGAGACTGGCCCTGAGACCATCTACTGGTTGAACTAAACAAATGGTGCACCGAAGCATCAGGATGAGGGGTATCTGGAGAGGACTTCCTGGCCAGCAGCTTGCAGCCCAGTGTCCCTTTGTCAGGCTGGGAGCAAACACTTGAAATGGAACAGCCTCCGTGATAACAAATGGAGATTATTAGTCTGGCTTTGTATCTGCTTTTATCTAAGTGACCCAAAGCATATAACAAAAGTGGCCCAGCAGCCCCAGTCCAGGCAGGAGTCCTATTTCTGGACTGGATCTATCTCTCTGGATTCAATATTCAATCAGCTCTGGGCACAAATGGCTCAGCTGACAAGAACTGAGTGTTCCCCCCAGCCTGAAACCACATCTCCCATGAGCAGAGATGACTTCCCGAGTCACACAGCCTGGCCGAACAGAAACCCAAGAGCTCAGGAGGCACAAGGTTTCACAAGCAAGGGAACAACACTTTAGACTACAGATCCCCCCAAAGTGAGACTCTATCCCCAAATCCCAACCTGACGTCTCCCTCTTCTAAGCCCCCTAACTTGTGAACATATCCTCTGGGGTGTCCACATTGTGTTACCGACAAGACTGTGACCAGTTCAAAGACAAGGATGAGCCCCACTCATTTCTTCTCTGCCCCAGATCCTAGTACATGCCGGTGCTTAATAAAAATTTATTGTTTCCACAACTTAACAATTCTCTAAACGGAAGATAATTTCCATTCAAACCCTCAGACACAAGCCAGATGAAATCCCCAAGTACATGACAATCCCAGGACGAGATTCACATTCCGTGCTGGGTCCTCCAAGCAGAGCTCCAGCCTCTGTGTAAACTCCCAGCAGAGAACTAACCAGACTCTGGTCTAATCATCTTTTCATACTTCCGTCTGCCCCACTGACCGTGATCCTCCAAGGTGTTTTGTTCATCTCTGCCCTCCAGCAACCTGCATGGCCCAGGGCCCAAACAAGGAGCTGACTGGTTCTTTGTTAAATGAAGAGGTCCCCCACATTATTATTTACCTTAGTGAGTGCAAAGCGGAAAACAACCTAAACGTCCAGCAACAGATTCCATGTGTCGGGGTGCATCCAGGTAATGAAACGCTATGTGGGCACTATTTTGAGAAGATGTGGCTCACCAAGAGAAAGTTTGAAGTAGAATATAAAAGCAGCATCTATGCCAGGATTCAAACTCTGTTTAGCGTGGGTATTATTATTATTATTATTGACGCAGCTAATAAAGGATTCAAAGTATTTTTTTAATTTTTATTTTTATTTATTTATGATAGTCTCACACACAGGGAGAGAGAGAGAGAGAGGCAGAGACACAGGCAGAGGGAGAAGCAGGCTCCATGCACTGGGAGCCCGATGTGGGATTCGATCCCGGGTCTCCAGGATCGCGCCCTGGGCCAAAGGCAGGCGCCAAACTGCTGCGCCAGCCAGGGATCCCCTGGATTCAAAGTACTTTTAAATCATGCCTGTAGACAGAAAGGATCAATGAGCAGGAGAAATGTGACTTTTTCTGTTGGAGGGGCGGATTTGTAAAATTGCATCTCATTTTGAATTAGTTATTGCTATAGCGTTAGCAGTGAAGAATTCTTTTAAAATAATTTACACAAGAACAGGAAATGGGAGCCTGCCTGACTAGCAGAAGACCTTTTTAAAGGATAGAGGGCTTTGAAGCTCGGAGGGGTCTGTCTACCCTGAGTCAACGAGCTGTTGGACTCTCAAACTGCATTTGCTAGAAACATTCAGCTGTGAAAACTCTGCTCCCAGGCCCAACGAGGGAACACCCCGAGGTACTCAGCTCCTGGCACAGTTCTGAAAGGAGCCTGAGTAGTCTACTTTCTGCGAAGAGTGAACGTGGCTCCTCAGTAAGAGAAGGCTCCCTGGCCACCAGCATGTGAGGCCTCCTGGAACTGACCCAGGACCAACAGGGGAGCTACAGGGACCAGACTTCATTTCGTTTAAGAACTGTCTTGAAAGTAGAGAGCTCCCTATCAGTACGAGTGTTCAGGCACAGACGGGAGACCTTCCATTGGGAATATTTTCAGGAGACCGGCAGATTAATGTAATGCTGTGGAGAGATGGAATTTATATTTACTGGGCATCTCTATAAATTGGAAGGCCCTTTATTTTTTTATTTTTTTTAAAGATTTATTTTTATTTATTTATGATAGACAGAGGGAGAGAGAGAGAGAGAGAGAGAGAGAGAGGCAGAGACACAGGAGGAGGGAGAAGCAGGCTCCATGCCGGGAGCCCGACGCGGGACTTGATCCCAGGACTCCAGGATCGCGCCCTGGGCAAAGGCAGGCGCGAAACCGCTGAGCCACCCAGGGATCCCCGGAAGGGCCTTTAAATACATACTCTTTTATTTAATCTTCCTAGATTTTTTTTTTTTTTTTTACAGATAAGGAGACACTGAGGCTCAGGAAGGGGAAATGAGATGCTCAAGCTTTCAAAGCCAGCCAGGGCAGAGCCGGAATTAGAACAGAGATCTGCCCAACTGCGAAGATCCTTTCCCTCACCCCCTGCTTTTCTTTTTTTTTTTTTTTTTTTTTTTTCACCCCCTGCTTTTCATTCAAATATTTCATCCACTAGCAGGAAGGGACTCTGAATTCTAATTCAGCCTTCCTTATACTCTAATATAAGAAAATTCTCGGGGCTCCCTGGGTGGCTCAGTGGTTTAGCGCCTGCCTTTGGCCCAGGGTGCGATCCTGGAGTCCCGGAATCGAGTCCCACGTCAGGCTCCCGGCATGGAGCCTGCTTCTCCCTCTGCCTGTGTCTCTGCCTCTCTCTCTCTCTCTCTCTCTCTATGTCTATCATAAATAAATAAATAAATCTTAAAAAAAAAAAAAAAGAGAATTCTCCGGCAGCCCGAGTGGCTCAGCAGTTTAGTGCCGCCTTCAGTCCAGGGTGTGATCCTGGAGACCCGGGATTGAGTCCCACGTCAGGTTCCCTGCACGGAGCCTGCTTCTCCCTCTGCCTGTGTCTCTGCCTCTCTCTCTCTCTCTGTGTTTCTCATGAATAAATAAATAAAATCTTAAAAAAAAAAAAAAAAGAAAAAAATTCTCAACTGCTCCATCCATGAGCTACGCAGCAAGCCCCAGCCAAGCTGGCAGTAGCACACCCCCCACCCCCTAGAGGGCCAAGGCCAAGGGCATTGAGTCTTGTCTCCAGGCAGCCCTGAAGCAACCCTGCCAAGCCACTCCCACCAGTCCAGGTGCCGAAATGGAACAGAAATCCAGGGCATATTTTAGGTCTTCCCAAGGCTCCGGCAGGTGCTTGAGAGTAGACTGAGAAAGCAGTGTGGTCCAGTGAGCAGAATACCAGGAATCAGGAGGAGGTCTGGCTTCCATCTCAGGCAAGCCTCTCCACCTTCCTCAGCCTTGCCTACCTTTGTGCAAAATGGAACCACTCCACCCACCTGGTCCAAATGAGAGCTGCGTGGAGTTCCACTTATAATGCCTTCTTACCATCCTGTGAACTCCTACACATCCTTCAGGGATCACCTACTCTATGAAGCCTTCCTTGATCACCTCCTAACCCTGGGCCCAGAGTGAGTGCTCCTCTAGGACTCAGAACATCCACTGTGCTTGGACTATTTATTTGTGGATCTTGAAGCAGGTTCCATGTGTATCCAGCTGCACAGGCTGGTGAGCTGCACTGACAACAAGGCCTCTCTGCCGACCCCAAAACCAATGTGGC
This sequence comes from Canis lupus baileyi, assembly GCF_048164855.1. Lineage (NCBI taxonomy): Eukaryota > Metazoa > Chordata > Mammalia > Carnivora > Canidae > Canis > Canis lupus. The sequence continues at coordinate 33,681,229 of NC_132840.1, forward strand.
CTTTAGGGGCTTACATTTGCTGATCCCTGAAGTTGGCCTGCAGCCTCTGAGAGCACTTTTCTACCTGTTTCTCTCTCCTCGTCTCTCCCTATGAGCCCTGCCTCCTATGCTCCACAGCGCCCAGCTCAGGGCTAGGCATGGAACGGGATCACACCTCCCCAAATCCATCTGTACAGGACGTCGACAGTGCACTGGAGCAGCTGCAACCCCCACCCCACCCCCCCTCTGCTGGGACTCGCCGTGATACCTGGCCCTCAGCCACTCCTTACCCCACCCGCCAGGCTGAGGCGCTGCAGAGGCAGTCCCCAGGTCTCTGCCTAGCCAGGTCACTCCAGTGTTGGGTACATTATTTCCTGCACTGGCAAGCACACGACGTTCCCTACAATCTCGTGCCTATAAAGGCAGAGCGGCGCCAGTGGTCATGGCAGCTTTGTTCCAGTCTGCATCCCCATGAGGCCCCCTCTGCCTCCCGGAGCCCATGCTCACTTTAGGACCATAAGTGTTATGTCTTTAACCTCCTGTCCGCACCATCTCCACACAACATTTTTTTTATTAGTGGAACACTGGAGTGGTTTAGAGAGATAGCAGTGATAAAATGCCTCTGAAAGGGCCTGGATCAGCACTGGGGCCCTTTGCCCAGGGAAAACCCAACCCTAGATACATAGAAAAACAACTCCATACCCCTAGTTAGATCATGTTGAGAAAATGAGCCTGAAGGTTTTATAGAGAGGCAGCATGGTGCGGGGGAGACCTGGCCTCAAGCCCTGACTCCATGCTTATCAGCCATGCGGTTTTAGGAAATTTACCTCCTCCAGGGAGCATTCCAGGATCCCCTCCCCTCCGCCCCCACACTGACCCCTATCTATGGGCACCCACTGCTCCTCGAGCTTCCTATGCATCTCCTGCTACGCTGGCAATTCTTTCCAGTCAAGGACACCCAGCTTAGCCTGGGACAGACGGGCGTCAGGGGGTATCTGCTAGATGGACAGGTGGACAGGAAAGCAAAAGGATAAGGTTCAATTCTTAGCGTCTACTTTTCTTTAGAACAAGCCTCCTTCCACTCTTTTTTTTGTCCCCTCCTTCCACTCTTAATTGTAGTGCCAAGCACAATACCTGGTGTGAGGCAGATGCTAACAGCTGAATGAAGGCAAGAATGATGGAAACCTGTGTGGCCTGGCTCTTCAGGGCTGTGCTGAGCATCACTGCAGATGGCGATGAAAACCGTGTACATATCTGTTTGAGGGCAGCTTAGTTCAGGGCCACCCAAAGAGTGGATCCTGGTCCAGCGGCATCAGCATCTCCTAGGAACTTGCTAGAGATGCAAATTCCCAGGCTCCCACCCCTGACCCATTAAAACAGATTCTCTGGGCACTGGGACCCAGTAATTTGGATTTTAGCAAGCTCCTCAGGTGATTGTTCTGCACAGGAAAACTTTGAGAAACACTGATTTGGATCACAAGTCTAAGTTATTGATGTCCTCTATGCCCCTGCTTCCACCTCTGCAAAATGGAGACGATATCCATAAATGTGCTCTGGATGCTCTCAGGCCCGCTGTTGGTACTAAATGCTTATACCAGGAGCCCAGCAGGCCTGAGGGACTGGGCAGGATGCAGATGCAGCAGATACAGCCCCAGCCTGCCCTCCAGAGTTCTGTTCCCCACAGCCTAGGCTCAGGATAAAGCCACACTACACCTGAGGGGGGCTCAACAGTGTGGCTGCAGTCATGTGAGTGAAATCGCATGGCTGACCCAGAGGCCCTTGGGATCGAGCTGAAGCTGTCCCTGTAAAGGATCCTACAGGATCCTACAAGTTCCATTTGACACAAGACAAAGGCCAGAGAGGGACAAGACTGGCCTGCTGTTACCCAGGCAATGTGGATATGCCAAACTAGGATAAAGGGATTCAAGCAGAAGTGCCCACGGCAGGAACCCTCACTCACTTCAGCCCAAGAGCAGGGGGACAGGCTGCCTGCACACAGTAGGGGTCAACTCAGTACTCCAAACTCAGTCCTGGCCAGGAGTCTCAGGTGGGTGGACATTCAAAGTGAGGAGCCACAGTGTCTCCCTGGTGATGGCTGGTTCTCTCAGGCCCCCTGCTTCGCTGGACTGAGATTAAGGGGGCGGGGGCGGGGGGAGGGAGGCGCCTGGATCACTCCAGCAACCTGGAATTCCTCTAAATAGCTTCTTCCCACTCCTGACTCTTACACTCTCTTCATTTACTCATTGGACAATTACCTAGTGCCTCCTGTGTGCCAGGCTCTAATCCCAGCACGGACAAGAAAATCATTCATGTGGGTTATGATTCTATGTTTAGAGATGAGGCTCAGAGAGGTTACATGACCTGACTGGTCACACAGCTCAAGAGAGGCACAGTAGAGTGGTCTGACACCGAAACTCAGTGCTCCATTGGGGCTCTTATCACTTCCCTGAATTAGAGGCTTGGGTTTATACCTGGCTGACCCCCACATTAGGCCCCAGATTAGGCAAGTCATAGCCCCACTCTGAGCGAACCCAGATTCCCCAAAGCCAGTGGGGGTAATATCATCTGTCTCCCAAACCTGTCCGGAGAACTCTAAAGAGAAGATGGAAACAAGGAGATGTGCAAACACGCAGGTGTCACTGTCTGGTCACTTCTCACTGCTGGCTACAAGGCACAGACACTTGCAAGGCTCATCTCCTCAAGATCCTGCATGTAACACGTTAACAGTTTAGAGACATGTCGCTGTCACAGGGCACAGGGCACAGAGCACAGAGCAGCAAAGCCTGAACTTGAACCCAGGTCTTCTGGCTCCTAAGCTAGAGCGCCCCTTCTATCAGGGCTCTCGTGGTCCTGCCACCCCCTTCACCAAACCTCCTCCTCCAACCACTCTCCAGAACGGGGGCCCTCCCCACCCCACCCTATTCTATCCTCTCTCTACCTGGCCCAGAGCATCCAACCTAGAGCCAGCAGCCACCAGGACCCTGTCCAAGAATCCCCAGGCAGAGGCAGAAGGGGAAAAAGAGGCACAGCTAAAAATCAAAACTTCTTGAACAGAACCTCCTTTTATTTTGAGGAAGAAATCACAGACTTGGTTCACAGTTCAGGAAAAAAAAATTAAGCCCTGGGTTTGGTTTGGGATTCAGCAAATTAGCACCGTTTGCTCTGGTTTGGGGTTGAGGTTTTTGGTCAAGTCTGTGGGAAGTAAAAGTTGGGGATACCTCATTCCACAGGCCCCAAAGGCTTCAGCCTTAATGACTTTGTTTGAGGAACAGGCCTTAAGAAAAGACATCCAGGCAGGAGTTGGTCCCGGCTTGGATTAAGAAGGATCCCTCCTTGCCCAGCACCATCATCATCATCATCTCCTCCTCCTCCTCCTCCTCCTCCAGCCAGGCTGAGTACTAGACCAGCCCCCAGCCTGCTAGGATGGAGCCTCGTGTTACCCCCTGCCCCCCCAACACCCTGGCACAGCTACACCCAAACTGGATCCTCTGAGCCTAAGAATTCCAACCACGTTTCCCTCAGCTGCCTGGATCTTCCTGATGATCCTTCCACACACCCCCACCCCACCTCGGAACCCCATGGGCAAGTCCTCATGCCAGACACAGGCCTGTCCACAGCGTGTCCTCAGTCTGAAGTCACCCACCCACTGGGCCTGTCACGTGTTCCTGGAGGAAAATCAGGCTGAAACAAGCAAGGCACTCACTCCTTCTCCAACCCTTGGGTCGAGTCTTCCAGTTTTGGATGTTTGTGTCCTGGGGCCAGAAGTACCATCCACCCCAACCTCCCACAGAATGCCCTGCAGCCCCTCCTTGGCCTCATCCAGGGGCTGGGAGTTTTAATAACTTGACGTTATTAAAATGTCTCTCTCACTTTTGCCTCATACGCAAAGGAGCATGGGTTTTGGACAAAGATGCCTTCGAAACCCACCTACCTGTCTTGCAGCCTTGATAAGGCCTCTCTGAGACTTATCTACAAAATGGAAATATCAGTAATACATATTGTGTAGGGTCTTAAGGATTAAGCGATACGCCACTGCTTAATGCTGCACACAGCAGAACTGGCACATGGCAGGTACCCAGGACACCCAAAGGCCTCCTTCCTCCCCTCCCCACCCCCAAGGTATATTCCTTGGTTTCTCCCGGCAAGGACAGCGCCCCCCACTAGCTGTGGCTCATAATTACAAACACACGGTAGGAGAATAAGCTGCGTGCTAGGGTTAACAGTTCCATTAACAGGGTACAGTTTGCAGGATTGTTATTATGGGGGTTAACAATTGCTGAAACTGCTTTTCATCGATGAACAAGCTTGGTGGCACCGGGTGGTCCCCCTCCAGGCAGGATGCATGGCCACCCCCTCTTCCAGGTAAGAAAATGAAGGCACAAAGCGGCCAAGCGACTTGCCAAAGTCGCATAGCCAGCAGTGACTGAGCCGGGCTGGAATTGAGGTCTGCTAGCTCTGGAGCCCAACACCCTGCAAGTGACAACCTCGCCTCACCAACACCTCGGCATGTTCCCGAAAGTTCTGCTCCCTGGCCTGGCCATTCAATGCACGCCAGCAGGGGGAAAAACAGCTCTGTTTGGAAGGCAATAAAAATGTGTTTTTTCTTGCTAAACAAATTAGTTTACATCTGGTGATGTACAAATAAATAGAGAGGCCTCAGCCAGGCCCAGACCAGACGTCTCCCAGGGCCTGGGCCCCGTTCCGATTGGATCTGGCCCCGGGCGCTGTGCGGCATACCCTTGCTTCCCTCTTGCTCTCACGCCATCTCTGGGGTCTGTGGTGCCTCCTCACCTCCTCTCCCTCTTCTCTGTCATCACCTCAAGCACTAATCATTTTAGGGGAGAACTCCTGGCTCTTCTCACCCAGGCCAAGGGCAGAGCAAGATCTCTGGCACTTGCCTCCCACATCCCTGCTGTGAGGGGCTCACGCCTTACTCTCCCTCTGAGCCTCAGTCTCCTCATATGTGAAGTGGGAACAAAGGCATCTTCCTGCCAGAGCTGCTATGAAAATAAAAATACCCCAAGTCCCTACCATAGTGCCTGGCATGGAGGCAACGGCCCCAACATGTGGGATTCCTTCACTGTTGCCCAGCATGGTCAGGTTCCTTGGGAAACACTGGCTGAGCACAGTCCTGAGGCCATGAGCACCCCCATCATTCCTAAATCTGCTTCCCGGAGATGCCCTGCCACCCCTTCCTGGAGACCCACACCACAGAGAAACACATTACACCCCCAGAGGGAGCCTGTCATCAAGAGCTTTGCTGCAGAGTTGTCTTCAAAACACAGAGACCAACTATCAGTCTTAGCTTGAGAGATGCTGCCTCATAATGGGCTATGGCTGTTTCATTCCACGACATGGATGAGGAAACCAAGGCCCAGAGGGATTAGACCTGTTGCCTGGCATCATGCAGAAAACCAGGTCCCCGGACTCCCAAAAGATGGTACCTTCCCCCTTGGCCATGATGGGAAGGCCACCAGAGGGATGCATTACTGGCACAGAGTCACCAGTCCACGGCCTGTCCAAGTACTAACATCCACTGTAAGAGCCCTTTATACGTGAAGGCTTCTGACTTCCACAGGCATTGATTTAAATGGAACATCATCGAAGGTGTGGGGTGGAGGTTCATATGCAGGACTATCAGCTGGGACACAGACAGGATGAGCTGAGACCTGAGTGAGGGTGATACCTCTGAGTTGGGGGAGGGGAGAAGGGGAAGGGAGCCTCTCCCTCTCTGGACCTCAGTCTCCTTAACTGTAAGAGGGAAGCACTGGACAAGACCCCCAAGGTCCCTCCCTAGCCAGCAAAATCTCATTTATTTGTACCCAACTTTCAGCCCATTTCAGCTAGAAAGTGAGGTGTGTGTGATCCCAGTAAGCAGAGTGTGAACCTACACCCAGGCCTGACTGCTCCTTCCCTAGAGACCCCTCCTCCATCCGGGAGGTCATCCCCTCACCTCCATGTCTTCCTCCCGCCAGGCCTGGATCTGGCCTCAGACCCTGAAGCCTCTCGGGTTCTCAGCAAGGGGGACATGGGAGGGAGTAGCCCCGTACCTCGCTTCATCTCCCTCCCTACCTCTGGGCCACCCTGGGCCTCCACTGGGAGGGGATGGGGTCCACAGGGTCAGCAGGGAGGCAGCTGCTGCCAGTGCCCCTAGCAGCAGTTGGATGACTGTGGGAGCTGAGCCCACAATTAAAATAAACCCCCAAACAGCCTTAAAATAACTACAAGGCATTTCAAGAAGATTGTATTGTTGAATTTACTGTTTGTTTACTGAGAATCCGAGTTGGGTTTCAGATGAAAGTAGGAGGGAGACCAGATGTGAGGCTGAACATCTGACCTGCAGCATCTGCGGCTCCAGAAGGAGTCCCGGCATGCTTAGGGGGAAGAGCCGCCTAGAATGAGACGATCAAGACCCAGAGACCCAGACCCCTGCCCCAAACCAGTTTCAAGGTATCCGGGGCCCAGGAAGCGACCAAGCACTCCACTTCCATCTGTCAATTTCCCCCTTTTACGTGGAGAGCTGCTCAGAGGCAAGGTGTCCCAAAAGGGAGTCTCAGCCACAGAATCACAGAGATGAACATCCAAATGACAGTTGTGCAGCCCTGGGGGAGTCACTCTGCTGCTCTGAGCCCCTTCCTCCACTGTAAAAGCGGGAGTGCACATGCCCACCTCCCGCACTGCTGTGAGGAGAGAGCAGGAGGAAGCCCGGGGAGCTCCTGACACGGTGCTGGCCGCAGGGGGCTCAGTGACAGTGATGCCAGCCCTGCTGCTCCATGTCCCCCTCCAGCTCGCTGGTCTTTTCTAGTAAGTGACTAACACCCAGGCTTCCCTGGGCAGCTGGAAGAGTGTTCCTGTTCTGTGAACTCAAGGTCAGGTATCCGGTGGGATTCTCTGGGTCCTCACTTCCCAGCCCAGAGCAGTGGCTTCCAGCTATGTGTTACATGAAGAAGGGTCTGACGGGCACAGACTGTCCATTGTGTCAGTGATTAAGAGCTTTAAAATCTCTGTGTATCAAATATGATGTTTGTCCTTGACGCCCTCCCAAGGACAGGCAGGGGGTGAGATTTCCATCCCACCCATTTCATAGATGGGAACACCTAGACTCAAACCAACTCAGAAAACGTACTCTCCTGTTCACAAATCCTGCTCTGTCCATGTGGGGCCTGCCACCCAGTGGCACCAGGACCACATCAGGATACGGAGGGGAGAACAGATGGCCACAGACCTTTGCTACTGATGGGGCTGCGTCACCGTGGGCAAGATTCTTTCTCTTAGCCTCCGTTTCCTTCTCCAACAAAATCAAGGTAATAAAAGCCCCTCACCCCACAAACATTAAATGAAATAATGGAAGGGAAAGTGGTCTGTGAACTGCAAACAGCATGGAAATTTGAAGGATTATCATCCTCTGATGGTCACAGAAGGTTTTAACACTCACCTGGCCAGAAAATAAATCAGCCCTCCTTGGGGCAGGGTTAGGTCTAGGTGAGTGTGTGCAATGCTCCTGAGACCTGCTGAATGGGCAAGTGCATGAATGAATGAATGGCATTCCAAAACCAAAGCTGTTCAGGCCCCCTGAATGTATTTAGTACCAGCCCACCCTAAGAACTAAGCAGCAGGAATAAAATCGCCCACCCACTGCTGTCCCAATGAGCAGGGTGAGACATGTCTGAAGACCTGGAGCAGAACTATGGGGGAGAGCTACACCCCTTATGGAACCTGAGAGGAACCTCTCCCGACATGGCACACACATCCACCGCCATCTGACTCTCCACCCTGCAGCACACACTGGCCAGGTGATCTCAACCCTGGACACTGCTGGAGGAACATTTCCTGGGCCTCAAGCCCAACCACACTGATACCATCTGCTGGTATCAGGGGGAGGTGTCCAGGCCCCTCTTTCCCAGCCTTGAGGCCATGCAAGACCATCTTCTAAAACTAGTCAAAAGGGAAGATGAAAGCATTCTCACAGCTGCCTGGGGATCTGCCCTTAGATCAGGAGAGCAGGGTTCTCTTTGGAGCCCGTGGCTGTGTGAAGACGTACGCCCAGCTATTATTCACCGGATAGGGTGAGGGACACACAGCGCCCTCTGCACCAGAACCGGGACTGCAGCCCGTAGTGGGCAGGGACCATCAGGGTAGGGCTTCAGGGCCTCATCATCTCTTGCCTGGGCTGTTGCAACAGCTCCTCACAGGCCTCGCAGCTCAAGGGATGCCGCCAAGTGGGGTGGAATATGCCGGTCAGAGCCAGGAGCGGGGCCTGGATCCGAGAAGAGATTTGGGAGAAGTCATGTAAAACTGTGAGCACAATGAGAGAAATGGATGCTGCTGGCAGGGCCAAGGTCTCCAGTCAAAGGTGGCCAAGAAAAAGAACATGCGCATTGTCTCCGGGCTGGCAAAGTGGGGACCGGACCTCCCTCCACAGCTCCAGGAGGGGACTGCTTTTCGAGGACCACTAAGGAGAGGGGGTGACGAGGCCCCTCAGTGACCACCCATCATCCCAGAAACAGGTAGATGCCTGGGACAGAGAAGCCCCCAGACCTGGCCCCTGCCCTCACAGAACTTATAATGGACATTTCTTCTTCTCCCAAACAGCTCAGAGGCTAATGGATGGGTTCAAGTTCACAGAGCAGGTAGGCGGCAGAGCTGGGCTCAAAGCCCTGTTCTCTGATCCTCCATCATCTCCTTGTACAGAACCACACACACCCAACCAGCCCCTTGCTCCGTGTCTCAGGCCTTTCCCCAACCAGCCCCACTCCCCACCCCTGACCGACGCGTACACTCCTGTGCCGAGTTTATACTATACTAACTTAAACCACTTTGTCGGCTACTTTGCAAGTGTTCTTAATCTCTCAGCTAATTCATCGGCTCTTGGAGAATAAAGGAAATTTGAAATTGCTGTGTTGCATGCAATAAACTCTTGGCATCTGGCCAGCGAAGGCCATTCCAGGCAGATTCAGCACCAGCCCTGCACAGATGCTTCCTGTTGTAAAGGTAAGGAGCCTCTCTCCCTCTCTGCCACCCCTCAAACAACCCCAACCTCACGACCCGCTCCGCAACCATTCTATCTCTCCCTCAGCCATCCAGCAGCCACTGACAGAGCTGACACCTGGCGGCGGGCCCCGGGCCAGGCAAGGGGATGAGGTGAACCAGGCACAGTCCCTGTAGCCCCGAGTGAGGAGTTCACAGTCTGGGCAGGCCAAGGGCCAATCACCTCTCACCCCAAATATGTGACGGAAAGAAACGGAACATAATCAGAACAGGGCCTTCCTCTGTGGGTTACCTTTTAACATGTGTCCCCATGAGGAATGCAAGGACATGCAAAGATGCCAAGGGCCCTGGCAGTGACCCTACTGCGGGTGGCTACAGGTTGGTAACTTTTTACCTGGGTGGATCTGGCCTCACTTGTTATAATACCTCCACGCTCCTGTTTGAATGGATTTTTTTTTTTTATGAGTGGTGACCACCGTGCCAGGAAGGTCAGGTAAGGAGGATAAGGATGAGGATAGGCCCTTTTACCTTTGGTTAATCTATGAGGATCTTTTACTTAAAAAAAAAAAAGCAGTAATTCATTTTCTGGTAGTCAGACTACCAGAAAGCAGGAAGGGTCTTTGAAGATCATCTCAGACAACCCTGCCATTTGACAGATGAGGAGACTGAGGCCCCAGAAAAGAGAAGGAGCTGCCCCAGGCCTCCAGGAAGGCAGGAACAGGACCTGCTCAGGAAATTGCAATGCCCAGCACAAAGGTCAATGCTGGCGTCATTACTCCAGACTGCTCCTGCATCCCTCAGTGCAAGGTCCTGGCGGCTGAAAGAGGATGTCGGTCCACCCCCAAGAAATCCATAATCAGTGAGCTTCCCAGCAAAGTCAAAATGATGTAGAGTTGTTGCAGAGAAGGTCCCCAGAGACGCTGACCACCTGTGAGACCCAGGCCAGCTCCACTGGGGTCTCTTCCTCTCTTCCTGAAGATCCGCAGGCACCTTCCCTTTCTTTCCTTTGAACTCACATGCAACAAGATTTGCTGTGGGCCTACTATGTGCCACACACTGTGGACAGAATGATGAGCTACATACATGGCCCTGCCTTGAGCTTAGCACCTAGCGATGGAGTCAGAGAGGAAGCAAAGAATCACACAAGTAAATGCAAAACAAACTCTGTGCATGGCGTGAAGAGCATGCCTAGGGAGCAGTGAGAGCACAGGACAGAAGTCAGGGAAGACTCCCAAATTGCAGAAAGTGGCATTTGAACTGAGACTCAAAGATGAGCAAAGGCCACTGCAGAGGAAGGGAAAGCATTCCAAGTCAAGGCCACAGCGCATGCACAGGCCCCGAGGCAGAGCGGGACGTGGAGGGGAAGGGATGGGAAGGGGACCGGTGTGGCTAAAATATGGACAATGAGCACACAGCACCAAAGAACGAAGCCACAGAGGCACTCACAGGTCACATCGCCCAGACCCTGTGGACTAAGGTGCAAAATATAAGTGCTGTTCCAAAAACAGTAGCAAGGTAGTAAAGTCTTAAGCAAGGTGAAGGTATATGACAGGAACAGGTTTGTGTTATAAAAGGTCACCCTAAGTACAGGGAGGGAAAGGGTCTAGGTGGGTAGACAGACCAGATGGGAGGGTCACTGCAGTTGGCCAGGCTTAGACTAGGGTGGCAACCATGGAGGACGACAAAGGTGGACACACTCAACAGAGATCCAGGAGGTCAAAATGACAGGGCTTACAGAGAGTGGAGGCGGCAAGTCAGGGAGCCGCCACCAAGAACTGCGAGCCAGGGACACCAGGCAAGGATTAGACAAGCCCAGTGCTGGCATGTGCAATCTGAGGGTCCACTTTCTCGCTCCCCAACCTGTACTGCTGGTAGATACCACTTACACCCCTTAGCACTTACCAAGAGCCAGGCCCTCTTCTGAGCACTTACACCCCATAACTTCCTTATCATAGTAAAAGAAGTGGTAGATGTGACTAAGAACCCCTGCAGGCCGTCTCCAGAGCCTGCAACCCTCACAAAGACCCCCTACTCGGGGCGCCTGGCAGGCTCTGTTGGTTAAGCATCCACCATCATGTTGGTCATGTTGATTAAGCATCATGACCGTTCAGGTCATGATCCCAGGGTCCTGGGATGGAGCCCCACTTCGAGCTCCCTGCTCAGTGTGGAACCTACTTCTCCTTCTCCCTCTGTACTCTCTTGCTCTCTCTCAAGTAAATAAATAAAATCTTAAAAAAAAAAAAAAAAAAAAAAAAGACCAAGAGCAGAGACCATGGGCTGAGTCCTGGGTTCAAAGCCCCAGCTGTGCTTCTCATTTCCTGTGCGACCCCGTGTGAGTTATCCTCCCTCTGGAGGCCCCATCCGTGAAATGGGGATATGATGGTGCCGCCTGCTGGGGATCGTCCCTGCCTGGATCAAATGAGAGCATCACAGCACATGTGTCAGCCAGCGCCTGGCTCCCAGCGAGCACAACTAGTACCAGCCCTAGTGAATGAGTGTTGCCAGTGCTGGAAGAAGGCCTGGCACGGGGCAGGTTTGTGGAAAGAAGGAACCAGCCAGAGGCCCAGTAAATGCTCAGCTGGTAATGAGTGTTATGCCCTGAAGTGAGTATATGGTGCGAGAGCGTGGCTAGCAGGGACACTCAAGCACACGCGGGATGGTCACTTGCTGGCGACACTGCAGGAGGGACTGAGGCCCTGGGAAAGCCTGGCCTGGAAAGATGAGGGCTTCGTACAGTCCTTTCCAGGCCTGAGGTTCAGTGACTCTCCCAACTCACCAGCCTGCCAGAGCACGGACAATTTTATGGAGCTCAGTTTCTTAATCAACCTTACTCTGCCGGGGCTTAGAGCTGAATCCTTTCCCCAAATTGGACATTTATGGGGCTGGAGGAGGGACAGAAGAGCAGGATGGATGAAGTGTCCACATTCCAGCTGGGAGGCTACAGGCTTTTGTGTTCCTTCCTTCTAAACCCCAAACGTTCCCAGCCAGGCCTGGGGTATCCACGTCTCCTCAGATGGGTGCCCCCCTCCCAGGTCTTTGTATTCTAGTCCCTCCTCCTGTCTCTGGAGGGAGCCAGGCTGCCGGAACCTCAGAGGATCCCCAGAGCTCAGCACAGAGCTGGCACATGGTAGGTGTATGTTTGTGGAGCGTGGAAACCAAATTTAGTCTGATTTCAGGCTGGCTCTGGTCCCTCTCACTCCTGGGCTGATGTGGCCTCTGTGTGATCAAGACCTGCCCGGGCTCCCTGGGGCCACATATGAGCACCAGTGTAGGCGTGCCTCACTTTACCTTGCCAGGTGTAACAGCTAACAGAAATCCAATCCACCAGGGCAGCTAGTTCAGAGGGATCTCATTCTCACAGGAGAAGAAACCGAGGTATCTCCTGAAGCACAGCTCCGGTTCTATCTCTGCCTCAAACCAAATCTTCCATGGCACCCCACAGCCCCAAGAGTCAGATCCAGGCCTTCAGCCTGGTACTCATTCTCACTTCCCCTCCAATGAATCTGCATCCACTCCAGCCTGGTGGAGCCACCTGCTTGTCCTCGGCTGGGCAGCAGGCGACTCTGACACCTGGGGACTAGCTACCCAGGTGAGTAGGCCCCTGCACCCCAGCCCATCCATGAGCACATCTCCACAGAAGTCCTAGAGCTACTTCCAACGCAGGTAAGCAGAGCTTGACCTTGGTTTGCTCTTTTCCTGTGGTTTCAGGGACTTGGCTGTGCCCAGCTCAGTGAACACACATCTGCTCTGTGTCTGGCCCTGAGTCAGACACACAGGTCACCGAGAGGCATGCTGCCATCAAGGGACTCACATTAAGGAGAGGGTTGGGAGACACACACTGACACGGATGATGGCAATCCAGAATGACAGAAGCTGTGGGGACCCAGGCTAGGGGTCAGAGAAGGTTTCCTGGAGGAGATCCTAGAGAGAAAGGTTAAGATAGAAGGGGGTGAAGGAGGCTCTGGACACACGAGCAAGCACTGCAGAGGTGGAAAACGGCAAGGCGCATGCTCTGGCCGACCTCTGCCGGCGCCCAGCCAGCAGGAGCGGTCCCGACCCCTGAGGCCGCGGGCAGGGTGAGCAGACGTCCACACGTGCCCCCTGCCACCGTTGTGCCCCAAGGACATCCCATTCCTTGTGGCCACCCCGCCGTGGAGCACCGCGTCCCCAGAGCGCCGTGGTGTCTGCGCTGCCGGGTGCGATCTGTTATTATCCTCCGTCAGCGCTGCCGGCCTGTGTACATTCCTCGGTAATGAGTGTGACCCTCCTCGGCAATGTTTAATCAGGGCCTAATCGACCCTGGCTTTGATCTGTTTCATTTTCTGCAAAAAGCCCAGTACCTGATTTTTACAATGTGATTAGCAGGGCTAGCTCTGCGAAGCCAAAATTAGCCCCGGTTCCAGAGAGCCCTGCTGAGTTCTTTCTGTTTTCCCTTCTCTTCCAACAAGTTATTTCCTGAGACAACTGTCACTTCCCTACTTGCCCATGATGATCTCCACCGCCCCCATGCAGTCAGATGCCCTGTCTCAGATAGTGGCCTCAACCCACCATCACCTCCCCTCCCTGCCAGCCTCGGGCCACTCCGATCCACACCTGATCCGGCCAAGGGAGCCCCTGACCATCTGGCCTCAGAACTGCTCCCTGACCCCCGCAACTGATCCGCGACCCTCACCACCACCGCAGACATGCTACATCTCATCCACAGGTTCTGTGACAAGCATGCCCTCTCCTCCACTGTCTCCTCCACCGGGGCCCTTCACTAGCTCACATCTCCCTAAAGCTCATGTCAGGCTGCCAGGCTGGCTCCTGAGCTCCCAACGGTCCTGAGGGCACAGCTTCCTCCATCTCTCCCACCAAACTGTGAGCCCCTTCAGGCAGAGGCTCTTTAATCATCACTGGGGAGCCGACAGGGCTCGACACACAGCTAGGTGCTCATGCGCAGCCCATTATGGAGACAGCACACTGGCAGGTCAGACAATGGCCCGTTCTCACCTTTCCGTTCCACAAAGCACAGCTGCACCCTCCCTGCCTCAGCCCCATTCCACTTCCCACCAGTGCTGATGCCTCTTTGACAGGGGACACTGCTTCATTCTCACCCACAGCACTCTCTCTTCCTCCAAACAGGAAACAAAGAGAAGGTGAGAAATGGAACAAAGCCCCTCATGAGCAGAGGGAAATGGTCCTTGCTTGGTCTGTGCCAGGCCCTGAGCTGGGCATCGAAGGCACAGGCGAATCAGGCCTCCTCAGTGTCTTTGGGAAGCTCAAAGCCTGTCCGAAGAACCAGAGAACAGAGTCAAAAACTAGAATGAAGGGTAAATGGTGCTTGCATTTGGTCAAACATCACTGACTCTGTTTCCAAGTGTTGGAAGCAGACTCACTCACATCACTTTTCACACCCTTTCAGGTGCTGCCTGCCTAGGTCTCTCAGACGTGGTCCTGGGTCAAGGTGACAGGAAGGAGGAATAAAATAAGGATCTCCCGAGGGCTTCCCATGGGGTTCTTCTACAAATTATTTCTTCCCAGCCATTCCTAGAAAACTCTGAGGCAACATCTACCACCTGGTCCAACCATCTAACTCAGCTTTTACCAAATTTTGCAGCACTAAGGCTCTGTATCAGGGATATATAGTTTAATTGCCACGATAACGTCTTGTGGTACATACTAGCATATCCCTGCTACCCTTACCTGGACAAGAGGCCAAGAACATCCTCAAGGCCGCCCCGCTGGAGAGTGGGTGCGCTTGCTTATTGTCTTCCTCAATCTACCAAATTCGCTCAACAAATGATGGGTCTGCCCTAGACTGAAGTCCCTGTCTCTCACCACCCAGCCCAGGGGGGTCTTTCCTACACCTTCCAGCCGCCTCTCCCCCATGCTGAGGATGGTGAAGCAGGGACTCTGGCTAATGGGGGATCCAGTTAGCTGGGCTTGGCAGTCCCACGTCACCAGGTGATGATGACAACTGCCCCCACCTGTGGAGGCTTCCAGGCACAGGCTCTGGGGTGGCTCCTCTCCTTCCCTGAATCTAACTCTCTCACTCTGACCTGGGGAGGCCAGGCAGCTTTCTCAGGTGAGGAAGCCATGGCACAAGTAAACAAGACTGCCAGGGGCCACACGGCCAGCCTGTCTTGCTGTCAAGCCTGTGGGACTCCAGCCTCACTGCCCTCCCTGGGGGCTACCCCACGGGGTGGGGGGCAGGTAAGCAGTGTTTCCTGCCCAGCTCAGCCCTTTGTGTGTGGCAGGCAAGGCCTGCCCAGTCCCTGGTTCACTGCGAGCACCTCGAGCACCTCGTCAGACTCTCATTAGGCTCTGTTTTCTCTGCAAACATTTCCATGGGCCTGCCGCCCCTCCTGTGCCCAGGAATGCAACTGTAGGCTCTTGGGGATAAATCTGTCTGAGTCTCTATTTTGATTAGTCCCTATAACATATGCTCTGAGCACTTAGCAAGGGAAAGGTGGGCAAGAGAGAAGGGGTGGGAGGGGAGAGGGGTCTCCTTCCTTCCTCCTGCAGAAGCCAGTGAGCTGAGCACGAGAGGTTCCACCCCAGGTCTCCAGCACACCTCTGCGTCTGCCTTTCCCACCACGCTTTGTGTGCTCCCTCCCATTACCACCACTAAAACCCTTCAATTCGCTAAACCCCAGACCAAAGGCCCCTCTTCCAGGAAGCCTTCCCTGGTTTACCCCTACAGGGGAAGATGCTCCCACAGCATGTGCTTCCTCTCTTGTCTGAACTTGCTTTTCCCCACTAGACTATCGGCTCTACAAGGGCAGGCACCGATGAAGTGTCATGAACCACAGTAGGCGCTAAAGAAAAAATCTGCTAAAGGAGTAAGTCAGTGCCATCACTTGGAAAGTCTTCAAGTTTTTACTGAATGGTGGAGAATTCATTTGGCAAGTACCCAGAGAACTGTTGTAGAGGAACAGGCACCTGTTGGCAGAAACTTTGAGGCCCAGGAAATGGGAAGACCTTGCACTAGCCACAGGCTGCTAGCTCAGAGGCCCGCCCGACGCCAGGGATCAATGAGAGAATAGAACACAGTCATCGTAATTTTAGAAATGATAACCCCACTTTTGATTTTAATAGTACACTTTGTGAAAACTGAAATATTTCCTCTCAGGTTATTCGAGTTGTTTCCATAGACACCATCTCCATGGGACGGGGGAGACTGAGACCAGCCCAAAGTCACTGATTGCTCACAATCAATGCATTCCACAGACATCAGAAAGACAGAGAGAAAAGGAGGGGGTGGAGCACAGAGGGCCATAGCCACTCAGAGGGAAGGCAGTCTCATGGAAGGCTTCAAGGAGGTGACACCTGAGCCAAACTGGGCAAAGCAGTCAGGCTCCAGGCCCCCTCAGCACTGTGGCAGAGAAGGGGTGATCTCCGAGGCCCTCTGCAGGTCCGTGCTGCGGGGTGCCGCTGGGACAACTCCAGTGCTCTCACACGGGACACGGCAGGGTCTCTCTCCTCCCAGCACCAAGCAAAGTGACTTCAGCCTGAACCGACCAGCCAAGCTCCCAGATGGAGGAAGGAGCCTTTAACACAGTAAGCGCTTCTCAGTCCCAATTTCTCCATCTTCAAACAAGTTTGAGACTGTGGAGCAGCTTATGTTGCACAGCGCCATTAAGCACCCAAAGCTGTCCCTTGTCCCTTTGTCGCCCAGAGAGGTGGGCAAGGCAGGAACCATTAACCCCTTTTCTCAGCTAAGAGAACGAGAGTCAGAACGTGGCCCATTTGAATTGGGCCTCAGAAGGCAAAGCTGGGAGGAAAGAGCATTTAGGCAGAGAGACTGGCAGCGGCAGGACACACACTGGCCACAGAGCGTGGACTGTCCGAGGCTATGGCCAGAGTGGGAATCAAAGCCAGGTGCCACTATGGCCTCTGCGTGGATTTAAACATTTAATCCTGGAGGTACATGCAGTTATTTCCCTCTTTCTACAGATGAGACATAGGAAACAAAGATTAAGTACCTTTGCCAAGGCTGCCCGGCCAGCAGGTGAAGCAGCAGGGATGACGCACGCTCAGGCTCCAGGGCTGTGTTCTTTCCAAATCACCAGACACCGCTGCCTCTCAGAAAGGAAGGGAGCATGTGACAGCACCCTATTCAGAGCCTGACCCTTAATCCATATTTGATGAGCAAACAAGTGGATGAATGAATGGAGAGCCTCGGCATCTCTCCCCACCTGTAATACTAGCTCTCTAACCTGCCGTCCTCACCTGGGACCACTGACCCCACAGCAGAGCACATGAGCCCCTGCCCAGGCTCGGGGACCCAGCCAGTTGCCAACCAGAACATCTGGGAGGATTTTAAGGAACCCAGAGTGAGGCCCTCAGGGCAGCGACTTCAGCCCTAGCTCTATGGGCAAGGACACCATGCTCTCACCATCCACACCATCGTCAGGTGTGCTCCAGTCTCCTCTGTCTCCCTAGCCGTGCAGCCCTGCTTCTGACCCCTCTATCTGATCCCTTGGACAACTCCCTCTCCAGTCCTCATCCAGCTCGCAGATCCCCACACACCTTCAATTTTGCCATCTCTCGCAACCAGCTTCTAACCAAAGCCTTCCAAAAATTCACTCCCACTCCCCTAGGTTAGGTCCACCCCTCCCTCAGCCCCTGTACTGGGAGTCTCTCCTGCCTAGGCCCAGCCCTTATCACCACTTCCTGCCTGTCATACTATCCCCTCAATACACCCATGGCGGGAATTGGAGGCAGTCCTAAATCAGTACCTCTCAGAACCTGCTACTTTGCCTTTAAGTCTGTTTAAAATGCAGATTTCTTGGTCCACCCATGAGGTATAAACCCCGGAAGACCTCTGGGCTCAGGGTCAGGGTCCCATATGTACACACATTCAGAGGAGCTGAGTGCCTTACTCACCCACACCCCCCATCTCCCTGAACTTCCCTCCTTCTCCAATCGCCCCCACCCTCTTCTCCCCTCCAACTATTCCACTGGCCACTCCCTACAGCCACTCAGCCAGCATCGAATCATACACTGGCTGAGCTCCGGATCTACTAAGAAAGGGTCCTTCATCTCTCGACAGCTTACCTTATCAAACGTCCAGTTTTTCTAAGTGGCCTCTGTATCCCTCTTTTTTTTTTGTATCCCTTTCATAGTCAATCTCAACCTCCCTCCCCTGCCCACCCCAATCCAGTCACACCCACCAGCATTACCAGTTCCACAGCAAACCAGACTCACCCGATGTCTGCAGCCCTGAAGGCACAATGACCATTCATATCACGATTACTCTCAAGTCCCACATTTCTTTCCACACTCAGCCTGACTTGGGGACACTGTCTGGCACCCCTAGGCGTGGTCTGCAGCCCACTCTGCACCTCCTCCTATCTTGGTTAAGTCTCTTACCCCTCCTGCAGCTGCCTTATTACTTTCTTAACACAGCCTTTCTTTTCCTTCTCATCCAACCTCTCTTTTCTCCCCCAACTAAAGAGGATTTGAGGAGTTATTTTTAAAAATATCATAGAGACACCTGGGTGGCTCAGTGGTTGAGCATCTGCCTTCAGCTCAGGTCGTCAGGATCCTGGGGTCCTGGGATCAAGTCCTACATCAGGCTGCCCACAGGGAGCCGGCTTCTCCCCCTGCCTGTATCTCTGCATCTCTCATGAATAAATAAAATATTTTAAAAATAAATAAATAATATCACAAAACAAGAAATCCTCTTTTTGAACTAACCAAACCTCACAAGGAGGCTTCAACCCATTGCCAGATTAGTCATCTCAGAGCCGAGCTCTATGCCATACCCTTGCTCAAGAACCCTCCATGGCTCCCCATTGCCCAAAGAATAAAGACACTCATTACAACCAGAAAATACCAAGACGTGTCCAATGGTACTTGGGATGTATGTGGAAAGAATGATGTAATAATGTGAAGAATATAACAATAACAAAACATCTAACAATTATTGAGTGCTCCTCGAACCCACCTTCTGCCTGCCTGCACTCTGGCTGAAGGTGCTCAGTCTTTGCAGGGTTGTCCCATTTGTCAGCCTGGCCCTTGCGTGGCTCCAAGTGGCCTAGTCTCCCAAGGAGGCAGCTCCACAGCAGGCTCTCTCCTCCGTATCTATCTCCCTTCTGGGAAAACACAAGTGTGTCTGGTGGTTTACAGTGTGCATATAGCTTCAACCCAAGAAGCTAAGCAGGGTAGCATACATCGCTGTTTCAGAGAAGGAAGTAACCGTGGTAACAGTATGTTTCAGAGGCTGTTTAATCATATGATCCACTGGCAGCCCCCACTGAGAATGCAGTTATCCCCCTTTCACAGGGGCAGAGTTGAGGCACAGAGAAGGTAAGTAGCTGACATGGCCTGAGTCAACTCAGCAGCATCACTGACCAGACAGAACTTGAACCCAGGTCTTCCTGGGAGCCATCAGTCCCTGGAAGCCACCACCACAGCCAGCTTAACCCCAAAAGGCCAGAGCAGGCTAATCCATGTCCCTGCTGCTACTGACCATCCCAAACTGTCAGGACACTCAGACATGTGGGGTAGGCACCTGGCCAACCACGTAGGATGGTTTCCAGCAGCCCCCAGCGCCAGAGGGCAGAACCACCAAGTCTGGTCCTGGCGTGTCCATCCGGCCCCCTCCAGCAACCCTGCCAACCCTGTCTAGGTCTCCAAGCACCCCAGCCAGAGCCGCCCCCAACCCAGCCTCTCACCCCCACCCACTGAAGCAAATTTCCATTCTCTCAGCAGCATGAGTTCAGTGGGGAGGAAGGCAATCTGATTACAAGAGGCTCAGGCCTCCAGGTTGCCATGGGTGTGGGCATCACAAGCAAGGCACCCTCTAGGGCATGGCGGGGCAGGGGGAGCCAGTGTGAACTCCAGAGCCTCAGTCTCCTCACCTTAATGCCATGACTATGTGGAACTCTGACAGCCGGGAGGTCAACGGGACTATGGACGTGAACGTGTTTTGGAACGTGGACGACAGGGGACTTTCTCATTACTAATCAAATTGGACAAGGTTTCCCTTGCCTGATGGGGAACCCTGGGGACAGAGAATAAACACCATCCTGGACTTCAAGGTCTACTGCCTGATGGGGGAGCCAGAGAGTGAACAGGCGACCACCACACAGGTGGTCAGTGCTGTGGGGAGGGATATTCAGGGGGCTGCAGGGGCCTGAGGAGGGGCTCCAGCCCAACCTGGGGGTCAGGGCAGGCCTCTTAAGGTAGTCCTGAAAGGAGTCTTAAGAGACCAGCAGGGAGCAGCCAGGCATGCTGGGCCCATGCATGAGTGGCTCAGCTGTTTAGCGCCACCTTCAGCCCAGGGCGTGATCCTGGAGTCCCAGGATAAAGTCCCACTTCGGGCTCCCTGCATGGAGCCTGCTTCTCCCTCTGCCTGTGTCTCTGCCTCTCTCTCTCTCTACATGTCTCTCATGAATAAATAAATAAAATATTAAAAAAATAATAAAAATAAAAGACCAGCAGGAATCAGCCAAATGTGGAAGGAGGTGAGGGCAGTCTAGGCAGAGACAAATGTGGGGGAAAGCATAGAGACAGAGGTAGTGTGTGCTTCAGGGTCAGTGTAGCTGCATGCCTGTGGAGAGAGGGGCAACCAGGACGGACAACACGGCACATGGTAGGTGTGCAGGACATGGCCATGCTCTTCCCATCCCTCACCCACCGGGACCTAGGTCCAAGCTCAGAACTCCATACTCCCTTTCTACAAGCTAGCTGACCCTGGTCTGCATGGACTCTTCCTGTCTTCCTTCTGGATGCACCAGGACCCAGTGTTCCAGGGGAGCTCTACCAACCTGATATTCTGGACCAGTCCATTAAGATCAAGCCACAGAGAGACAGAAGGGGAAGAAGCGCCATGCAGGAAGAAAGCCCAGGCTGGAGAGACACTGTGAGGAGCCCTGTTCTGCCTCTTAACAACTGCGTGACTTTGGGCAAGTCACTCTGGGGCTCGATCCTGGACTTGCAGTAAACAGAGTTATTGTCCACAAGGGTAGAGAGGGCTTTCACCATCGTTGTGCACACATACACACACACACACACGATTCAGTGTTCAACAGTGGAAGCTAAACTTTATTAAAATGAATTGAAGCTGTCTTGAAAAATCCTAGGCCATAGGGCCACTCAACAAGCAGGAAATGTGCAGGCATCAGCTCTGATGCAGGGGGCAGCCCAAGTCACTGGACGGGAGGGGGCCGTCTGAAAACACTGACAGTTCACTGCCTCCCCCAGAGAGACACGAGGGACCAGGGCCAGGTTCCAAGGCAGGGCACATGGTTCCCAGTGAGTTGGGGAAGCTAAGTCAGCGACAATGGGACAATCCATAGTCAGCCTACACTTGGTTTGCCAGGGCAGGCAGGGTCCAGGAAAGCCCCCTGCTCTGCTGTGCTCTATCAGGCCTTGGCGGGATCCCCAGCTAGGAGACCTTTCACCTGTAAAAGGGAGTGATAAGCCTCCAAGTCCATCAAGAAGATGTGTGCAAAGCACGCACGGCAGGTGAAGAGTTAAGGAACAAAGGGAGGAAGTCCAGATCAAAAAAGAGATACTTACTGCAGGGCTGGATTAGTAGAGACCTTCCAACCAGGAGAAGGTGTGTGCCCCGAAGTTGGGGGGTGGCACACATGTGTAACAGGGAATGAAGGCAGTCCTCCCCGCAGGCAAGCCCATTCTTCCTGGCCTCTCAGCACTACCCCCGGCACATGCATCAGAAGCCTCCCAGGCAGGGTGAGGTCCCACGCTGGCCGCTCCACACCCTCGCTGTGCACTAGTCTGTCTTCATCCACCCTGCTGGGAGCTCTCTGACAGCCCAGGCCTGTCTGAGGCATGGCTCTCTCAGGTGCCGACACACAGCCAGCACGAAGCTGACCACACCTCGGAGGAGTCATCGGTCTGAGTGGGGGCCTCTCCCTCCACCTGGTACATCAGGGCTGAGGTAGGGCTGACCCTCTGGGTGGGACTATGTAGGCCAGAACTTGGGAGTCGGCAGCTAGAACAAAGAAAGGGCAACGGCCTGGAAAGGTGGTCTGTGCTAGGACCCATTAACTGGCATTTATCAAGCACCTACTAAATACCAGGGTGTTCCGTTTACATAGTCTCACTTAGCCCTGGCAACTGCCCCTCTATAGAAACCCCACCTACGGAACCAGAACAATACAGCCAAGTTCACGCATCTTAGGAGAGATTCAGGCCTGACCCAGGCACTGGCCAGGAACCTTTCCTCGGCCCTTCTTGGCCTCTGTCCCCAGTGCCAGCAGACAGGACAGGGACTGGATCTGCCATCAGAATGCTGCTCTCCAAGTATAGAGATGCCAGAAATCCAAGAATCCCAGGCTGCTCAGACCCCAGCAGTAACCCCCTGCTTTATAAGATGGGACCATTCTGAGTGTTTTCCTTCCCTCGGGGCGCTGGAGAGCTCCAAGTGGCTAATGCTATGCTCGGCAGAGGGTTGAGTTTAATAAAACTAGAAGCAGCTAATGGCTAACAATAAAAAATAATATTTTTCCTTCAAGCAATTAAATTGTAATATAGAGCTCACTAATTCCTTCCTGTTCTTTCCCATGGGATCGCAGATCAAGCACCAGGAGAAATAATTTATGTGTTGCTATTCCCTACTTGAAACCCAAGTTTTCAAGAATCTATGGGAGAAAAAAATGCCTCCTTCATTAAGGCAGAAACTTCTGAGGATTTTTATGTTGGTGTCATAACAGGTCACACCTTTCTGCCAACACAGGATCCACTACCCATCCCCATCTTAAAGGCCGACCGATTCACTTCTTGCCCTTTCTCCAAAGAACCGTACTATGTAAAAAAACGTAAGGGAACCAGAGCACAGCTCAGTGCTCTCCAAGGCTCCCTGTGTCTACAGGGAAACAAAATTCCCCTCTCCCTCTGCACCCTGCCTCACTTAGCCTGGCACACGAGACCCTCCAAGCTCATAGGTTTCTCTCTGTTCCTGCCACAGACCCTCTGCTGCAGCCAAGCAGAGCTCCTGGCCGCTCCTCACATATGCTCTGCCCGTGCAGATGGCATCGCCTGGCATGCCCTTCCCACCAATGCTCCATGCCTGGCCTGACGGCCCCGCTGGAACAGGCCATCTGCTGTGGAGCTCTCAGGGTACTCTTTGCCTTGTGAAGAGCTTCCCCCTTTGACCTTGGGTGACAGCTTCATGGGAGGGCCCCTTCGACCAGGAACAGAATGCCTCTGACATGGTATCACCACACATCTCTGTACGTGCTATGCCTGTATGTCCTGTGCCTAACACGTGCCCGGGGTTTTACAGCAGATGCCTCCAGACTCGCTGGGTGAACCAATGAATGACCTTAGTAACTACTGAGCCTCCTTCCCTCAAGACTAGGGAGGGCAGCTGGGAGGAGGCAGGACACTAACCAGGTAGCGGGTAGACAGTCAACGGCCTATGACCCCAAGAAGGATATAACGACTGGCTCTCCGAGGAAGGTGAGTGGAAAGACAAGATCCAAAATCCTTCTGCTGCTCCCTGACTATCTTGGCAGGGTTCAAACTTCCTTAACTTATGAGCCGGTCGCCAGCCTCATCACCTGGTTCTCCACTTGCACCTCCTAATCACCTTGCACATGCTATTGCCCCCCCCACCCCCCCACCAAGGAAGCCCCTGTCATCCTTCAAAACAAAATCCCCTGGCACCTCCCTGTTTCCTGTGTCCTGGGTGGGGTGGGGGTGGGGCTGTCTGTTCCAGCTGGGAGTACTCCTGGGAGGCCAGGCTCGAGAAGGCTTCCTCTCTCAGCATGGACAGCCTGGCCCCACAGAGGGCTCGGTGAGTGCCAGTGGAGCCCAACTAAATTGGAACTCAGGAGAAGGAGAGAGAGCTGTCAGAAGGACCTACCCATCCTCAGGCCTCTCGCACAGCCCAGCTCATGTTTATTTAGCATTAATTCTGTGCCAGACACTGTTCTAAATGCTTTTTGTACATATCGCCTGGCTTTATCCTAACAACCTATGGGGTAGGTGCTACTATTATTATTTCACAGACAAGAGAATAAAGGCACCGAGAGGTTAAGAATCTTGCTGAGGTCACGGAGCTCACCAGAGGCCAACCTGGGCACAGAGCCCGTGGTTGTAAGCACTACAGCCAATGCCTCTCTGAAACACAAGGATCCATGGGGTGGGGCCAGCCCACTTATTCCAGCAACCTTACCCCTTACGTTTGAAAACCTTCCTGTCTGTTTTCTGACGTCTGCCCTCCTCTGCCCCAGAGAGGCCTTCTGTGTGCCCAGGACTCCCCACCCCACCCACCCCATCAGCCCAGACCAGACAGCAAACAAACAGGACCTCCATTAAAGAATCAACCAGAAAATCCCATAAACGCTCCTGGGAACACACCCCTCCCGTCACTCCTGTTCGGGATGTCTGAGCTGGGAGACAACTCAGCCCCACAGCTTTGAAGACAAATGCAACCAGCAATGGCCCCTTGGGACACGCTCCAGAGGGTGACGCAGAAGGAGCTCCAGACAGCGCTTTTCCCCTCGAAGACTTCCGAGTCCCTGATGTCACAGAGCAGGAATAGGAGCCAACTCGGCTCGTGCTTCTAGGTCTACTCCTCTCCCTAAAGGCAGCTTTGGCCACAGCCTACAAGCTTTCTCTGTAACCCAAGGTCCTCCCTCACTTAGGTTCTGATGATGCTGAGTGGCAAGGTCATTGGCTACCTGTGGGCTGTCCCCTCACTGCATCTTGGGCAGGCACAGCCACCTCTGGACACTGGCCCCCCTTCCCTCCACCAGGCTCCCTGTTCAGTGATGACATACCTGTGAGTGCAAAGCACCCACCTGGGGCCGAGCCCAGGGACCTCTATTCGGTGCTGCCACCTGGGTACAGGTGAGCAGATGCAGCTACAAAACGGTCCCTTCCTCAGAGGAGCCTGTGGAGAGCGTCGCAGCCAGAATCACCCTTCAGACCTGCTGCCGTGACAGCACTGTTCACTTTCCTCCCACACTGCCCTGCCAGGCTTTCCCACTGTCTCTACTCCATAAACACCAAGCCCCTTCCACAGGCATGCCATTTCACAGTTTACAAGCCCCTCGACCTAGATTATCTGATCTGAGCCTTGCCACAGCCTGGCGTGGGCAGCATCTTGACCTCATTCTACGGAGGAGGAAACGGCTCGGAGAAGCAAGTGACTCGCCCAGGGTCCCACAGCTACGAAAGACCATCACAGTCATTAAATGGAGCCGCCTATTAAAAACAGCAGGTGTGCTGACTACATGCCAAACGCTGTGCTCCGCATTTTATATCCATCATTCTTGTTAATGGCTTGTCTCAGTTTGCCCAGGCTGCCGTAACAAAACACCACAGGCTGGCTGACTTCAACAACACACATTTATTTCTCACAGTTCTGGAGGCTGGAAGTCCAAGATCAGGCTGACACATGGTTGATTTCACAAGCACTCTCTTCCTGGCTTGTAGATGGCCACCTTCTTGATGTGTCCTCACATGGTAGAGAAAGAAAAAAGAGAGAGCTCTCTAGTGTCTCTTCATATAAGGCATTAATCCCATCATAAGGACCCCTCTAAACCTAATTTAGAGGAGGCCCCATCTCCAAATACTATCACACTAGGGGACAGGTTTTCACCATATGAACTGGGAGGTGGTGGGGGAGGGACACACCATACAGTCCATAGCAGGCCTACCAAAACCTGTATCTATTAAAGAGGACACTGACGCACAGAGAGGTTGAGTGATCTACAAAAGGTCACTCAGCCAGAAGAAAGAGCTGGGATTCCAATCTAGGCCTCCCTAATCCATAGAAGGGACTCAGGTGTGTTGCCTCTACCTGGTGATAGTAGAGCCCAGCTACCTGGTCGGCCAGGGCCTCGGCCTCACCACTGTCCTACACGACCCCAAACATCCTGGAATACTTACAGTGCATAAAATACGTGGCCTGGTGGAACTAATGAATAATGGAGTACTCCGATGATCCTGCTCTCAATACCCATCCTGGGCCTGCCCTGAATTCCCCTCCCAATGGTCCTACACCACGTTTTCTAGTAAGGAAACAGAGATCCAGACGAAAGAGCAAGAACGCAAGGTTCAGTGGCTCCAAAGCTCTGTGTTTCTTCCCATGATATCATCTATGAAATGTTTACTTCTTGGCCACAGACAGCCTGCCGAACAGAATGGGATGGAGAAGCACATGAGCCCAGATTTGGTCGCACTAGGTATTCCTGCCGGGAGCACAGAGTGAAATGCATGTCCCCAGGGGAAGTGTTTTTCTTATTTTTCTTAAATCGAGTCTCATATACCATAAGACTTGCCCATTTTAAGTGTTATTTAATGGATTTTAGTATATTCCCAGAGTTGGACACCCAACACCAAAACCTAATTTTCCAGACACTTTCATCAGCCTCAAAGCAAGCTGCGTAACCTGTTAGCAGTCACTCTCTGTTTCCCCTGCTGTCTCCCCAGCCCCTGGCAACCACTAATCCACTTTCTATCTCAGTACATTTGCTACTCTGGGCATTTCGTATAAACAGAATCGTATAATATGTGGCCTTTCATGTCTGTCTTTCATTTAGTGCAATAGTTCTCTAGGCTCACAGGTCGTAATATCTTTTGATAGCTCAACCCTTTTTATGGCTGAATAATACTCCACTGCATGGATAAATCACATTTTGTTTTGCCATTCATCAGCTGATGGACATCTGGCTTGATAGATTTGGGGGATGACAACTAACAGTGCTATTAACATTTGTGCACAAGTTTTGTATAGATGTAGGTTTTCCATTCTCTTAGGTATATACCTAGGAGTGAAACTGCCAGGTCATGTGGTCACTCTATGTTTAACCTTCTGAGAAACTGACAGACTGTTTTCTATAGCAATGGCACCATTTCTTGTTCCCACCAACATTGTAGGATGGGGGGGGTCCACTCTTTCCACATCCTCGCCAACACTTGTTACTATCTGTCTTGTTGATTAGAGCCATCCTGGTGGGTGTGCCATGGCATCTCACTGTGGTTTGGGCAGCGCTTTAAATTCTTGACTCAAAATAAATAAATAAATAAACAAACAAACAAACAAACAAACAAACTCTTGACTCATGGACAGTCATCTTCTCCCTTAAAGAAATCTGGGATTCAAAGTCTCCCAGACTATGCTCCACCTCATCTCCCTCCTGTCCCATACGCTCTTCTCCCACCCAAAGGAAACCTTAGAGTGCTCATGATGTATCCTAACCCCTATTATCATCTCCACTTTACAGAGGCAGAAACAGAGGCATAAAAAGAGATTGCCTAAGCTTCTAAGTGTGGAAGAGTGATTCAAATCTAAGAGCCTGGCTCTTAACCACCACAATCTTCTGCTTCTTAAGTTAAAAAAGACAATGCTGGGAACACACTTTGCTTGAAAACTAAAGGACCGTACTGCCATCAGCCATTACTATCAGAAAGCTCAGCCTCCTCCACAGGGGCATCCCAGTGCCCAGCAAATAGCAGGCATTTAATAAATGTTTACAGAAGGCAGCAGACAGCCTTCATGTTATTTCTCCCTCCCTGCATTTGCTCACACAGGTGACTTCTACTCTCAACCCTTTCCTACTCTCACTCACTGAGTGGACTCTTCTGTCCACTACAGGGTCAAGATGGGAGCAGGGGAATAAAAACGAGCACAAAAGAGCAATTAGGAAAACAACCCCACTTATAATTGCATAGAAAAGAATAAAATACCCAGGAATAAATGTAACCAAGGAGGTAAAAGATCTGTCCTCTGAAAACTAGAAGACACTGATGAAAGAAATTGAAGATAACCCAAATAAATGGAAAGCTACTCCATGCTCACAGATTAGAAGACTTAATATTTTTAAATATCCATGCCACCCAAGGCAACCTATAGATTCAATGCAATCCTCATCAAAACACCAATGGCATTTTTCACAGAAGTAGAACAAATCATCCTAAGATTTATATGGAACCACAAGACCCTGAGGAGCCAAAACAGTCTTGAGAAAGAACAAAGCGAGAGGCATCACAATTCCAGATTTCAAGATATACTACAGAGCTATAGTAATCAAAGCAGTACGGTACTAGGCACATAGACCAATGGAACAGAATACAGAGAACAGAAATAAACTCACACTTATATAGTCAATTAATCTTTGACAAAGGAAGCAAGAGTCTGCAATGTGAAAAAAGATGGTCTCTTCAATAAATGATGCTGAAGGGACGTCTGGGTAGCTCAGTGAGTTAAGCATCCAACTCTTGATTTTGGCTCAAGTTATGATCTCAGAGTTGTGAGATCAAGCCCCAGGTGAAGCCCTATGCTGGGCATGGAATCTGCTTAAAATTCTCTCTCTCCCTCTCCCCACACGTGCACTCTTTTCTTTTCTTTTCTTTTCTTTTTTTTTTTTTTTGAGAGTGAGAAAAAGAAAAAAAGTGGTGTGGGAAAACTGGACAGCTACACACAAAAGAATGAAACTGGGCCATTTTCTTACACCATACACAAAAACCAACTCAAAAGGGATTAAAGACTTGGGCCTCTGGGTGGCTCAGTCAGTAAGCATCTGCCTTTGGCTCAGGACATGATCTCAGGGTGCTGGGATCCAACCCCATGTCGGGCTCCCTGCTCAGTAGGGAGTATGCTTCTCTCTCTCCTCCCCAGCTCATGCTCTCTTTCAATAAATAAACAAAATATTTTTAAAAATTGATTAAAGAGGGGCAGCCCAGGGGGCTCAGCTGGTTAGCGCCACCTACAGCCAGGATGTGATCCTGGAGACTCGGGATCAAGTCCCACACTGGGCTCCTGGAGTGGAGCCTGTTTCTCCCTCTGCCTGTGTCTCTGCCTCTCTCTCTCTCTCTCGGTCTCTCATGAATAAATAAATAAAATCTTAAAACATATATTAAAAAATGGATTAAAGACCTAAATGTGAGACCTGAAACCATAAAACTCTGAAAACAGAACACAGGCAGTAATCTCTTGTACATCAGCCTTAGCAATTTTTTTCTGGATTGGTCTCCTCAGGCAAGGGAAACAAACACAAAAATAAACTATTGGAACTACACCAAAATAAAAAGCTTTTGCACAGTGAAGGAAACCATCAACAAGACAAAAAGTCAACCTATGGGATGAGAGAAGATAGTTGCAAATGACATATATGACAAAGGGTTAACATCCAAAATATATAAAGAATTCTTACAACTCAACACCAAAAAAATCCCACCAAATAATTGGATTAAAAATGGGCAAAGGACCCGAAAAGACATTTTTCCAAAGAAAACATACAGATGGCTCCAAGACACATGAAAAGATGTTCAACATGACTAATCAGGGAAACAGATGAAAACCACACTGAGATATCACCTTATACCCATCAGAATGGCTGGTATCGAAAAGACAAGAAATAAGTGCAGATGAGGATGTGGAGAAAAGGGAGCCTTCATGCACTGTTGGTGGGAATGTAAATTGTTGCAGTCATTATGGAAAACAGGGTGGAGATTACTCAAAAAGTGAAAAGCAAAAACACCGTATGATCTAGCAATTCCCCTTCTGGGTATTTATATGAAGAAATGAAAACACTACTTCGAGTACACAGGTCTATGTTTAATGCAACATGACTAATCAGCCAAACTATGGAAGCAACTCAAGTGTCTCCTGACAGACGAGTAGACAAAGAAAATATGGTATATACGTACAACAGAATATTACTCGGCCATAAAAAAGAATAAGATCCTGCCATTCCCAACATTATAGATGGACCTACAGGGTATTATGCTAAGTGAGTCAGTCAGACTGAGAAAGACCAACACTGCATGATTTCATTCTCATGTAGAACCTAAACAACAAAACAAAACAAAACAACAGAAACAGACTCATAAATACAGAGAACAAAGTGGTGGTTGCCAGAGGGAAGGAGGTGAGAAGGATGAGTGAAACAGCTGAAGGAGATGAAGAGATACAACTTCCAATTATAAAATAAATAAGCCATAGGGATGAAAAGCACAGCACAGGGGATATAATCAATAAAATCACAGTAACTTTGGTGATGTGACTACAAAAAAAAAAAAAAAAAGCAGAAGAAGGAAGAGGAGGGAGAGAAGGAGAAGAAGAAGGAGATGAGGAGGAGGAGGAAGAGGAGGCTAGGGCTAGAAGTCCTGGCTCCAAGACCAGTGCTCCTCCTCCTCCCCAAGATACCAAGGCTCTTTCCTCACCTGTAAAATGGGGATAATATTAGTATCTACTTCATAGGGTTACGGTGAAGACTGAGTTAATATAAAGAAAGCACTTAGAACAGCACCAGGCACAGGATAAATGTACTATAAATATAAGATCTCACAAGGGAACCTTCCCCTTACATCTGCCCCCTTGCCAAAGTGTGGGGAGCACAGATCTGTAGTCTGCAGGCAGTGGAAGGGGGCAGATGGAAGGCAAGGCCTCCCAACTGAGGTAGGACCAGGGCTAAAAGAGGTGGCCAACCCTGAGCCCTCAACTGCAGGCCAGAGCTTCCTTCTCACCCTCAAGTCATCCTCACTACTCAGGACCAGGGAACCCCTAATGGCACCCCCAGGTAGCAGGGATGCGAGGCTGGGGATGGTCTCCAGAGTGAGGTTATGCCACTGCACAGTCTGCTCTGAAACTTGACCCTGCCCAATTAATGGGGAACAACTCTGTCAGCAAGGGACTGTCTGTCTTGAGACCTCAGTCACAGAAGATTCTGGCCGCAGCCTCTGCATGGTCATTTTAAAACTCTAAGCAAAGACTCAACACTAACCAGTCTGCTAAAATTCTCCCACAGGCCTCGGATTCTGTCCTCAGATGCCTAGCCCGACCACAGGGCTTATGGGGAAAATGGCACTAGAGACCACTACAGCTCATCACCTTGCACGGATGCTCTTGTTGCCTGGAGAGCATCGTGGCATCAAGGCTCTCATCTTCCAGGACCTTCACTGGCTTCAGAGTCAACTGGACTTAAACTGGAACCCCAGCTCTGCCACTCACCAGTGTGGGCAAATGACTTCACTTCTGTAAGCCTCAGCCACAGTCCATGTTAAAAGCAATTCCATCCCTTCCTGGCATGGTCCACATGGAAGCCCCTATTAACCCTGCATTCACCCTGTGCCTGGCAATGTTCTAAGCTCTTTCTATGTATTAATTCATTTTACCTTCCCATCACCCTGGGAAATAGACACTACTGTCACCCATGTTTTACAGAGAAGGAAACAAGACAGATGGACAGGAGACAACATATACAGGGGACGTGGTCCAGGCCCTGGCATCTGGAACTGTTCCCCTGAGTAGGTGGGAGCAGGACTTGGGGTTTCTGAGAGTAATAGGAAAGCCCTTATCCCAGAAAAGTCCATAGAGCAAGCTGGTCCCCATGCAGCCCTCAACACAAACTTCCCGCCCCAAGGCAGGTCAGAGCCAGGAAAGCTTTCCAGCTCCCTGCTGGTAAAATGGGGTCCTGGATGGGTCGATCACTGCCACAGAACCTCTGTGGCCTCATGACTCCATAACCAAGGCCAGGGAGACACAGGGCAGGGCAAAGCACTCCAGATCCCTCCACAACCCAAACCGCACACATTTAAGCCTCTTAGATTTTCCGATTTTAATCAAGCCTAGCCCCAAGCAACATTCTTCAATAAGGGGGGATTTGTTTAGCTTGTTCTGAGAATCAGCGTTACCCACTAAAGAAACAAAACTCTCTCCCTCAGTCCCATTTGTGCATTTAAGACTGTATGTAGCCTTTAAAAATCCTTCTCACTTGGAAGAAACGTTTGCTCACAGCTGAGGCTACAGAGTATGGGGTGTTCTCCCAGGAACCCCCGTGCTCATTTCAGCACCTTGCCTAACAGAAGTTTGAATGGGGTCCCACCTGTTCACTGTCTGCACGTTTACCCCATTGTAACAAATTTGTGGCAGGATCAGTAGACTGATCCTGTCTTATTGATGGAGAAATCAAGGCACAGAGAGGGAATGTAACTTGCCCACAGACACACGAAGTCAGTAGCAGGGTTATTCATTCACAGAGCTTTTAATTCAATGGGCTCCCCATCTTGCATCCCTGAGTCCCATCAACCTTAGTCTGGGTGAACAGATGAACTGACGGTGGAGAAGGAGGGGTAAAGAAAAGAGTGTTCATTTAGGACAGAGGTAGCTAGAGGAGCTGCTCACTTAATGACCCCCATTCTGCCTCCTGGCGGCCAGGGTCGCTCTCTGAGAGTGGGCATCAGTGAGGACAGGGCAGGCCTGACCTGCAGGGGGACTGACCTCAGGTTAGCTCCCGGCTCTGTGGGACCTGCTGGCCCCCAAATCTTGAGCAGGTCCCCTCCCCTCCCAGCACTGCCTCACAGTGAGAGATGACGCCCAGCCCAGAGGAGTGCTGTGAGTTTCCTGGAGGCAAAGGTCTTCATGACCTTCCACGCGAAGCATGAAGCATCATCACTATTACTTACTTGTATGGTCTGCAGTGTTTCAAGTGCTTTCTTGGGATTCCCTCCTATGAGACAGAAAAGGGATGCTGGCCAGGGGAGGGGAAATAAGCAGGGTGAGCTTGCACTCTCACACCTGCTCCTGACACACACATAACAGGATACTAGGCAGCGAGCAGAGGAGGACTTTTGCCTCTTGCGGCCTTTCCTAGGCCCTATGTGCCTCATGGAAGACCTGGCAAATTCTAACTTGGTGCCAGCCCTAGTAAAGAACATTCACGTCTACTATGGCAGTTATTTACCATATGAGGACACTGAGCTCAGAGAGAGAAAGCAACCTGCCCAAGGCACCCAGCTGGCAAGTGGCAAAACCCGAGGGTAAATCCCAGCCAGCCAACTCCAAAGCCAGATTCCCCACAACCCCTCAGATCACTCCCGTACCCTTCAGGTTGGTGGAAATCAGATGTCCTATCTCTCAGGAAATGGCAGGTGATGGTCAATAAAGACTCTTACGTAGAAAGGAAACCCGTGTTTCCAACAGCAAGCTTTTCCATTATGCCAGGTGGAAGGGGGTCGGCATCTTCCCTCCTCTTCTTTGTCAATCCCTATTCCTATAAAGCAGTTGAGCTAATTTAGAGGTCCTAAAAAGAAATGTGAAGCATAAAAAAATCCAATCTGTTCTCATTAGTTCCCAAGTCGCCTGCCACCAGGTGTCCAGATAAGGAAAAAGAAAGTGAGTCTTCAGGCTGTGCTCAGTCCCTGGGTCAGCAGTTTCCCGAAGGCCCCTCCTGAGACAATAGGGGGCAGAAGAAGGGAGGGAGGAGGGAGGGTAAAGGAGGGAGAAGGAAAGAAGGGAGGGGAGAGGTGAGGGAAGCCTTCCCAAGCTGTTTCCACTTTTTGCATTTACCCAAATCCTTTAATTGACCTCCATGGAAAGACTCCCGATTAGGCTAATCCTGCCTACCGAGCTTTCCCATTAATGCTCCGGGGAAGTCTGGGGAAGGGTGAGGGAATACCCATGTCCCCGTGCAGGAGTCGGCAGGCAAGCTGCCCTCCCGGGCCACAGGGTGCCTGACTCGGCTCCACCAGAACCACCTGAGCAGTGGTGGCAAAGGCTCTCGAACCCAAGGCCTGGGTTCCCTACTGGCAGTGACCTGGGCTACTGGTTACTCGGCCTCTCTGTGCCTCCATTTAGTAAGGATAGCGATGTTGGCTGACGTACCATGGAGCACGGATAATAATGGACACTTCCACTGTCTCCCTTTTACAGATGAAGGGACCAAGGTTTAGTGAGATTAAGTAATTTGCCCAGAGTCACAGACACTGGATGGCAGAGCCATCGGGGACCTGCAAGCCATCCTGGGGGCTCAGTCAACATCCTTAACCTGTGCCATTCTGATTCCTCTTCAGTAGGTGATAACCTCAGGGTTGTCGAAAGGCTCAGCTAGCCTCTGCAGGAAAGCACTCACATGACAGAGCCTGGCACACAGCTGACGATCTAAAAAAAAAACTGTTCTCCTTCTCTTTTCCGTGGACTGTTAAGAGAAAGCGGGGCTCTTCGTGTCCATGTTTTCAGACCCCCGTGCAGCCCTGGCTCCCAGCTGGGAAGCATGGACGAAGAGGACCCATCCAAGCAAAGGGACTGCGGCCACCTTCCGCATCTCCTTGCCGCCACAGCTGAGGGGGGAACTCCACTGTCAAGGCTCCACCAGGGACTGCCTCCTTCTCTCTGAACCTGGCCTTTCAAAGGGGCTTTCATTTATCGGGCTTTAATGTCTCACATGATTTAATCGGAAACACGTGCCTTGTAAATATCGTCTGTCATGTTCCATTAGGTTCACAGGGAAAAGTACAAGTCAATAAACAAAGGTTGTAGCATAAATCTACCTTGAACACATAATACCTCAAATAAGAAAATCAAAACATGTGTGGCCTCTGACCTGTGGAGTTTCACGAGAGGGAACTCTGGGTATAGTCAGGAACATTTCTAAATGTTCGTAATTAATAGGGAGGCTGGAGCTAGGCCCGTTTGCATAGTGTGAGTGCACACAGAGCCCTTCAACAAAAGAATCTGCCTCCACAGCACCTGCTAAATCACAAAGCATTCCTAGCTGGACCAAAGCCTTGCTGTTTCCACTGCAAAAAGACTCTGAGAGCCCAAGAAGCTTCTTTAAAAAAAGAGAGAGAGAGAGAGAGAGAGAGCGCACATACCCCAATTTTCTCATATGGGGGATATTGGAAAAGATGGTGCAATAAAAGCCTTCCCCCTTCTCTTCCAATCTCCTTCCTCCCTGGCACTCTCCTAGGCTGTTTAGAGAGCCCTGAAATGGAGACAGGGGAAAGAGGAGGAGGTTTAGGGCATCAAACAGCCCTGGGTTTGAGTCTCAGTTCTGCCATTAAAGACCAAGTGGCTGCTGCCAAGAGTTTGTATGATAGAAAAGCAGTTATTTATAATGCCTTCTGGTCCAGTGTTCCAGCTATTTAAGACATCAAAACCATTCTTTGATTTTTTTTCTTCAAACAGAAATGAAAATAAGCATTTGCCATCTTAGATGAGGCACTACACAAAGAGGGGCTCCGGTACCCCTAATACCTACCCTTTCAGACACACACACATTCAACCATCCCCAGTGAAGCTTTTCCCAAATCTTCAAAAGGAAAGGAAAGACTGAAGGTGGCTTGACAGAGTGGAAAAAACTCAGTGTTCTCATCCGCAAAATGGAGGTAGCACCTCCTCCCTCACAAGAACGTTACAAGGATTATTACTCAAAATGGTGTATTCAAGAATGCCACCATAAAACATAATATAAATATGTCTCCCCTTTTAATTAAAGTTATAGATGTCAGAGTCATGATCCAGAAGACTTTACAGCTTTTTTAGTCAACCCCTTCATTTTGTGGTGCTAGGACAGGGGCTCAGTGTGGGCAAGTGACTGGCTTTACCCAGCAAGTTGGTATGGAGGCCAACACTGGATCCAGGGCATATGGCACTTGGTCTGCATGTTTTAGTAGGTTCCTGGTATTGTGACTTCCTAGGCTGAACTCTGGCCTCCCTTCCTGGGGAAGTCCTCCTTGGCTGCCCCTCTGGGCACCTGTGGCCCTTCCTATTTAAGTGCATTCCGGTTTGGAACACATCACACATGCACAGAGCCTGGGAATATTATCTTTTCCCAGACCCGTCTCACTTGCAACCAGACTGGAAACTCCCTGAGGGAGCCTAGCCCCTACTTGGCACACAGAGCACATATAATAATCTTTACCTTTTTGTTTACTCACTTAGTATCTGTTTCCTGTATTAGAATATAAACTCTATGAGGTCAAGGATTGTCTGTCTTGTTCACCACAGGATCCCAAGTGTCTAGAAAATTGTCAGGTACAGTATGCACTCAGCATATGCCGTGCATATGGATCTGTTGAATAAATGAGGGTAGGGTCCCTGTCCTGGATGTCCATGTTTTATGGAATATCAGAGCTAAAAGCATGTTCCAGTAACTCAAATGACACAGGTCATGTATCAGGCTGGTATTCTAGAATCTAATACAGTGCCTCTTACGTGTTGGAATCTTAAAAATCTATTTGCTGACATTGTGAAGGTAAATGAATCGAGAGGTAGATGGGTAGCTGAATAGGTAGTAGGGTAGTTGGGTGGAGTCTGTCAGTTAGATGGTTTTGTGATTGGTTATAAAGATGGGTGGAGAGACAGTTAGATGGATGGACACATGAACGGAAAAATGGGTGAATGGATAAATGGACAAGTAGGCAGAAGAGGAAGGAAAGCTGGGAAGGAAAGACCCTTCAGACTTACTCTGATCTGATTTATCTCTGAAGCAGAGTCGAGAAGTCTACAGCCTTCCCGGATGTCAAAAACAGCCACACCTACCTCCAACGAATGCTCATAAAGAGGCAGTTTTGATTCAGCTGAGGGTAATCTAGTGCAGAGCAAGAGCAGGGGACATGATGGGGTTGGTGAATGTTGGGTGTTCATACAAACAGGCATGAAGATCGCTGTGGGCCTGGATGGGTGAATGCCCTATCGTTTGGGGGCAGGTGCTGAGACACATGGGAATATCCACAGATTTACAGGGGAGTGAAGTATGTGGACAGAAAAGGGAGGTTGGGCAGGCAAAGTGCAAGGTACAAGAGACCTTTACGTACGTCATCATTTTCCATAGGATAGTATGCCGCACACTCCCACATCCGAGCCAAGCAGCAGGGAAACTGACAGTCCGCCGGCTGCATACACCAGCCGGGACTGACTGTTCAGCTAGGAGAGGGGCTCCTTCCTGACGCTCCAAGAGTCCTGGATGCTGCTCGAGGCTCAGCCAGGGCCCCCCAGTGCCATCCCTCTCCATCTCCACAGGGCACTCCAAATCATACCCAGCCTAGGAGTCTCCCCTATAAACTGTCAATGAGGGGATCCCTGGGTGGCTCAGCGGTTTTGCGCCTGCCTTTGGCCCAGGGCGCGATCCTGGAGTCCTGGGATCGAGTCCCACATCGGGTTCCCGGCATGGAGCCTGCTTCTCTCTCTGCCTCTCTCTCTCTCTCTCTCTCTCTCTCTGTCTATCATAAATAAAAATAAATCTTTAAAAAAATTAAAAAGCTGTAAATGATATAAATAGCCCCACCTGTCACTTGTGAGGCTCACAGAAGCTGTGCTCACCACAAGCAGAGCTGTGCTATATGACAGCCCTGGTCACACATTTCAGGTCTTCTCATGTGGCACTTATTTTATCTTCACAACAAGACTGCGAGACAGATGGTCTTAGACAGATGAGAACCGAGGCTCAAAGGGGTGAAGGGACCTGCCCGAGGCCATACAGTAAGAGGACCAGTCTGGCTGACTCTGGATCCAAATCTGTGCTCTGTTGCTACACAGGCCTTCGAGACTCTGCATCATTCCCCGTGGGGACAATGCCACCTACTTCACATGGAGGATGAGAGACCAAACCAGCTCCCCTCTACAAGCAAGTGCCTAAAGGAGTCACTCCTACCTGACTGCCTGCCAGGCCCCTGGGAGGAACCCCCTGAGCTCGTGCTGCGGGAGCCCCGTCCCCGGGTGGCTGCAAAGCTCCAACACGGTGCCTGTCATGCTCGTGCAAATGTGGTGCTCCCCACAGACCCCCAGCACATGTGGGAAGCCAGTGCCAGGCACCCTCCCACGCATGTGAATGTTCCTAAACAGAGTAATTAGAGTGGTGTTTAGGTAACTTTTACACAGGCCGCCTAATCAGAATCACATGTGGGATGGAGTCAGCCATGGTGGCCGAGCTGGAGGGGCCGGTCAGCTCCTCCCCTGACATAGCTGCCACCCATTTGGCCTTCCTGAAGCCTTGTTTCTTTGCCTCCCACCCCAGGACTGGAACTACCCGCACCTGATTACAGGTCAACAGGAAAACGCTCATGGAGACAGGGCCAAGCCACCCCCAACAGCTCTGACATACACATTACAGCATGACATACACAAAGCCAGACTCAGAATGAACTTTCAAGACCCTCTACTAGAACTGCCACCTAAACCTAGCAGGTGAGAAATCAAAAACCAGATGCCTGCTCACCCTAGGCCACCCAAAGAGCTTAGCATTCACCGCCCTAATGCAATCTTCCCCCAAATCAGGGTCCTACCTCCTCAAGAGCCTCCCGTGGCTTCCCACTGCCTCTAAGATAATGTTCCAGTTTCTTGGCCTATGCTTCAGGTGGGCAGGCCACAGTGGGCCCTGGAGTCAGCCAAACATAAATTCAGAGCCCAGTTCTATTCTTAAGCTGGTGACTTTACCTCTTGGAGCCTTAGTTTCCCCATGTGTTAAATGCAGATCACAAAAGGGGAAAGACCTGTTTCATTAGCCCAATGGGAGGCACCCGATACCACACCTGGCCTACAGAGCGACCTTACGAAGCAGCATTCTTTTTCTTCTTTTTTAAGATTTTATTTAGAGAGAGGCAGAGACACAGGCAGAGGGAGAAGCAGGCTCCATGCAGGGAGCCTGACGTGGGACTCGATCCCAGGTCTCCAGGATCACACCCTAGGCTGAAGGCAGCGCTAAACCGCTGAGCCACCTGGGCTGCCCACGAAACAGCATTCTTATCACAAACAAATACATCCCCAAACAGCACCCGCTGTCCCATCCCGCCCCTTATTTGCTGTGTGACCTTAAGCGAGTCACCTGGAGTCTCTGGGCTTTAGCTTCCCCCATTCATCTCATTCGAAGACAGGACCTGATGATCTTGAAAGCTCTTCTTGCACATGTGGCCTGTCAGCCTATGGGTCTGATGGGTCTGGGAAGCAGCAGGCGTAGCCTCAGCTCCCTTCTGGCCCTTAGAGGGGTCATTCAGGGCCCAGTGCAGTTTGCGAGCAATCTTCTCGCCTCACTCCAGCCCCCATCAGCCACATCTCTACTCCTACAACACCAAATTCCTCCCCACTGCTCAACACCTGGGCTGTCCCCACAACTGGGCCTGTGCACAGTCTGTGCCCAGAGCAGTGCTTCCCCAGCTTTGGTGGACACATGAACCACATGGGAATCTGTTAAAAGGCAGATTCTGATACAGTAGGTCTGGGGCTGGGATTCTGCATTTCTAAGAAGCTCCCAGGGATGCCCTTGCTGCTAGTCTGCAAACCATACTTTGTTGGGTTATTGTTGTTTTTTAAGATTTACATGTTTATTTTAGAGAGTGGCAGGGCGGGGTGCAGAGGGAGAGAGTCTCAAGCAGACTC
The DNA here is from genome assembly GCF_048164855.1 of Canis lupus baileyi. Lineage (NCBI taxonomy): Eukaryota > Metazoa > Chordata > Mammalia > Carnivora > Canidae > Canis > Canis lupus. The sequence continues at coordinate 33,720,260 of NC_132840.1, forward strand.
CGCACTGAATGAGGAACCTGATATGGGGCTTGATCTCACGACCCAGAGATCATGACTTGAGCCAAACAAAACCAAGAGTTGGATGCCCAGTGGACTGCACCACCCAGGCGTCCCTGCATACCATGCTTTGAGTAAGACAGCCTATGGGTCATGATCTCAAGGTCATGAGATCAAGCCCCATGTAGGGCTCCACAGGGGTATGGAGCCTGCTTAAGATTCTCTCTCCCTCTCCCTCTGCCCCTCCACATTCTCTCTCTCTTAAAAGAGAGAGAGAGAGAGAGAAAGAAAGAAAGAATAAGAGAGCCTAGAAGGCCTTATCCTTGTTCCCCAGCCAGTAAAAGGCCTCCTCATCCTTCAAAGCCTGGCTCAAGCAACCCCTCTGCTGGGAAGCCTGCCCCTGTAGCAGGATTCATAAAGCCCCTGCAGGTCTCCTGTGGGTTTAACTGATCATCACCCACCACAACAATCGCTTTCCAACTCCATGTCTCTACCAAAAGCCCCATTAGGGCAGAGCACTGTCTCAGTGCCCAACACAGAACCCGAACAGAGGGAGGGTCAGTGAGCATCCTCTAATGGAATAAGGTCACAGGCAGTAGGGTCATTCCCAGACCTGCCCCCAGGGGCCGGCAGTCAGAGGGACCTGCAGAGGCCTGTGCTCCTCCCAACCGGCCCCCAGGACTGGACCAGGTGAGGCTTAGTCCAGTTCTGCCAGAGTTCTGTTTTTTCACAGGTGTCTAGCAGGGCAGTTCAGGCACAGGCAAGAGCCGTCATGGGCTACCACCGAGATTCTTCATTCACGCTACCACAAAAGGAGCACTTGCCAGAAACAACAGGTAGAGGGGACTTCAGTGGGAATAAGGACCCAGAAAGACAGAAACAGAGAGAAGGAAGGACAAAACACAGGCGATGAGGCAGAGAGAAGCCTAGATAGAAAGACATGGAAAGCTCCAGAGGCAAAAAGAGGAAGAAGTAGAAACAGTATAAAGAGAGACCCCAAAAAGGAAGGAAAAGAAAAAAACAGCGACAGAAGAAAAGGATTAGAGATGCCTGGGTGGCTCAGCCGTTGAGTGTCTGTGCCTTCGGCTCAAAGCGTGATCCCGGGGTCCTGGGATCGAGTTCCACATCAGGCTCCCCACAGGGAGCCTACTTCTCCGTCTGCCTCTCTCTGTGTGTCTCTCATGAATAAATAAATAAAATCTAAAAAAAGAAAAAGAGAAAGTATCAAGGCCAAGGGCAGGCAGACAGAGTATATGCCAGAGAGAAGGAAAGGAGAGAGAGGGAGAAGAGATTTGTTTTACAAGAGGGAAGCAGAGAGCCCCTAAGACTGCAGCTCACTCATCTAGCAAGGCACTAACCCATAGGATGTGGGACAGCCTCTTTCTGCCATGCCCGCCACCTATGCCCCTGACTTTGGGGATCGGGCTGGACAGGGGCAGTCCTCACTTCCCCTACCTTCCCCAATCCTCCCCTCCCCCATAAAGCTACTACATGAAGAAGGACAGGAAAGAAACAGAAAAAAATCCAGCAATTTCAATTGGTGGTGGGGGGCGGGGGGGTCTAAAGACAAACAAGTTCCGAAGCTAGTAGGAGACAGAGCTGAGCCTAAAAAAACAGAGGCACGACCAGCTCCATGAGGTACCAGCAAGTCAGTCATCTCCAAACCTCAGCTTCTGCGGGAGCAAAACCACCAAGTTATGGAAACAGGAGAACGGCAGCTGATCCCAGCCCCAGTAGGTGCCTCCTAAATGGTCACCACATTTGAACTGCAGAACGGGCTACACAAGTCCCCTCTGTATTAGTTGTTTTAGGTCCTCTCCTACCTTCTGTTTCCCCTGAGCTTCACAGGACCCCAGGCATGGATTCCATCCCATTCTGCAGAGGAGACAACGGAGACATTTTACACAGCAGCCCTAGTGCTCAAGACTGTGTAGGAATTCAGGTCCACCATGGCCCCCTGCCTTTTCTTTTTTTTAAAGATTTATTTATTTATTTTAGAGAGAGAGAGAGTGGGGAGGAGGAGCAGAGGAAGAGAGAAAACGCCAAGTAGACACCACTCCCCAGTCCCACCAAGCGAGGAGCCCAACACGGGGCTCGATCTCACGACCCATGAGATCATGACCTGAGTTGAAATCAAGAGATGGACACTCAACTGGGTGAGCCACCCAGGCACCCCGGCCCTCCACCTTTTCTATTATACTAGCTGCAGGCAGCATCAAAACTAAGGCCTACACAAGAATAACAAGATATGCATTTTTTTCCACAAACAGGGACCCACATCCACTGATGCTGTGCCAGGTCCCATGCACAGATGGGGCACCGAGATGGATGAAGAGCAGCCTGGCCTTCCAGGGACACTGACAATGTCCAGAGATGGACGGCAGCCTCAGAAACGCACTCCACTCACCTGAGGTCAGGAGTCTACTCTTTGCAAACACTGTTATAGGCCCCAGCGAGGTACCTGCTTCTCGCAGTTTCCACTCTTGAAGGTGAAGGATGACTGACCATGAACAAGACTATAGGAAATAACGAAAGTGCCGTGATGAAAATGTCACCCAGTAAAATCACAGACAGGAACTAGATGGTCAGCGAGGCGATATTTCAGCTGACACCTGAGTCCCCCATGAGAGGATGGACTGGAAAAGCACACCAGGCAGAGGGAGCAGGCCGTGTAGAGGCCCTAACAGAACAGCAAACTTACTGTGCTCAGGGGACAAAACAAACTACAGTGAGGCAAGGATGGTGAGAGAGGCCAATGAGGCGGTCCTCACAGCTCGCAGGAGAGAGGCCTTGGGGAGTGGCAGGGCGCAGGTGGTGGCAGAGACCTGGCGGGACTAGAACTCTGACACTACAGGTGGGGAGCCGGCTGGGGCCGGGAGAAGGGGCAGCCAGTGCAAGGCAGCAGGCAGAGAGAAACCAGAGCGGTCCCTGTACCAAACCCTGCCACAGGGTCCCGGCGTGGGAACAAGCAAGATGGCTAGGTCAGGCCACATGGAGGCCACAACCCACCTGGACAAGCAGCGTGTGGACACAGTAGGCAGGACCATAATAACGAGAGGAGGGAGACCACAAACTGACGCAACTCCCTGAGTAATTTCACCTTCAGTAAAAGCAGAAGTGGAGCTGGTGCAGGACCGAGCATGCCATTAAGGCAGGGACACTGGCTGTAGGTTCTGCAGCACGGATGGGTCCTCACAGCAGGGACCCCAGGAGCAGGTGAAATGCACACCACAGGAGAGGAAACTGCAGGCCAAGTCTCAGAGGGAAAGGAGAGCAGATGGTTTGGCCTTTGACAAAAGCAGGGCTTGGGAGCACCCAGTGAGGAAGGGTCTGGGGGAGAGCCATGGAGAAGCCCTCTGGAGCTCTGGGCTGATGAGACAGGATCCTCAGGCATGTAGGGGGTCTCCTCCAGCCCCATCCAACAAACATGTGGGTGTGGGCATGCGGCCTCAACCAGTGCTGGGGCCTGACGGTGAGGACAGCTTTTTGGGGGCAGTGATTGTAATGACCGCCTCTGAGCAGGCAAGGTGGGCAGTGAAGATGCCAGGGGCAAGTGAAGAGCAGGAGGGCTAGTATAACATGATGTCTTTATAAGGTGAGACAACTGTCACAGCATGGAACCTGGAAGCATGACCCAGTCAACCAAATGGAAAACAGGAACCCAGGGCACAGGAGAAAAGATGGTTTAAAATTCTAACCATCGGGTACCTGGGTGGCTCAGTGTTGAGCATTTGCCTTTGGCTCAGGTCATGATCCCAGGGTCCTAGGACCAAGTCTCGCATCGGGCTCCCCTCAGGGAGTCTGCTTCTCCCTCTCCCTATGTCTCTGCCTCTCTTTCTGTGTCTCTCATGAATAAATAAGTAAAATCTTTTTTAAAAATCCCAACAATCGGGGAATCCCTGGATGGCTCAGAGGTTTAGCACCTGCCTTCACGCCCGCGATGTGATCCTGAAGTCTCGGGATCGAGTCCCACGTCAGGCTCCCTGCATGGGGCCTGCTTCTCCCTCTGCCTGTGTCTCTGCCTCTCTCTCTCTCTCTCTCTCTCTCTCTGTGTGTGTGTGTGTCTCGTGAATAAATAAAATCTTTTAAAAAAATCCCGACAATCAATAATAATACATTGTAAATTTAAAAATAAAATCCTAACAATCTCCTCAGAGAGGTATGCTAAGATACTGCATTGATAAACAGAGACAATGCATGAAAAGGAATCATTAGAGATTAGGTGCTTTTATAAACTAAAATAAAAAACAAATGGGAGATAAAGTCAAGGAAATTCTCAGAAAACAGATAAAAAAAATAAAGATAAGAAAATTAGAGGATCGATACAGAAAGCGAACCTGCAACTAATGGGATTTCCAGAAAAAGACAAGTGACATGTGGCATGGCAAATAATCTGAATCTCCAGATTTGTGATGCAAACAAAGGGCCCATGAAGCACCCAGTCTAATTAATGGGAAAAAAGCCACATCAAGGCACATCACTGGAAACTTTCACAACACCAGGGATGGAGAGAATATCCAGAAATCTTCTAGAAAGAAGATGGGGGGATAGAAGGGGGGCGGGTCCTAGGCAGAGCCTTCGGAATCATGGAAGCAGACTTCTCCACAGCAAGGAGGGAAGACATAAGACAACAGGACAGTATTGTCACAATTCTTAACAGGATCAGCTCTGAAGCCGGACGCCTGAATTCTGATCCTGGCCTTGCCACTCACTGGCTGTGTGACCATGGTCAAGTTACTTAACCTCGCTGGATCTTGGGTTTCCTCTTTTGTAGCATAAACACAATAATAGTCTCTACCACCCACTTTCATGGACATGAATCCAAGTCAAATTCGTAGAACTACGCCTAACACATAGAACTAAGCACTGAAGCTTTAGTTATTAACAAAAGTCCCTAGCCAGGCAGTCAGGAAGGAGACACTGTTCAGAAAAACATCTTTACTGACCTCTTATAAACTCGCTAGAGGATGCGCCCCAGCAAATTTTAAGGGTTAAACTGAGAAAAGAAGAAAATACAATGCAAAGGGCATTTGCTTTTCTTTCTGGGTGCCCAGCATCTGAATAGTTTTCTTCTACTGGGAAAATCATTCATCTTATAAGGCATATCCCCCCACTCCACTTCAACACACACACACACACACACACACACACACCTGTGCACACACGCAATGAAAATACACACAGAAGCTGAAAATATCTGATCCTTCACATCCTCTGTCTTTGCTCCATGTCCCCTATCATAAGCATACTGTCAAGCAGCAGTTCCCCCACACCTTCCTCTGCTTTTTCTCCCTGTATGTACCGTCATTTGGTAAACTTTATATTTAACTTATGTACTTCATAATCGTGTCTCCCCACCCCTCTTTAAGAATATAATTTTAGCTCAGCAGTTTAGCGCTGCCTTCAGCCCAGGGCGTGATCCTGGAGACCCGGGATCAAGTCCCACGTCTGGCTCCCTGCATGGAGCCTGCTTCTCCCTCTGCCTGTGTCTCTGCCTCTCTATCTGCCTCTGTGTGTCTCTCATGAATAAATAAAATCTTTTAAAAAAGAATATAAGTTTCATGAGCACAGAAATTTTTTCCTCTCTGCTTATTTTCCTAGCATCTAGAAGAGTGCCTAGCTCATAGCAGGTGCTTAATAAAAAACTTGGTGAATGAAGCAAAGACATGCTTTCCCAGCCTCTCTTGCAGCCTCCAACTGCGGTAGAAGTAGAAACAAGGAGTCAGCGATAGCCAATGACCAGGGACCACAGCTCTGCTGCCAGTGTCTGGCACCCACTGTTTTCACTGCAAAGCCTCTGTGGTAGGATTTGGAGTAAGGTTCTTGGCTATGTAGCTTCCAAGCCCAGTTCTCTAGCCTTAGTTGGCAATTATGAGAGCCACCCAGCATCCTTCCAATAATACTCTTTTCTGCTTAAACCAGCTACAACACATGATACAGATGTGAACCAAGAAATGGGAAGTCCTACATACGAGAGCTTCAAAGAGGAGTCCCAGGAGGTCCCAGGAGGTCAGCTGTGCAGTAGAATCTCTCTTTCTTTGTTGAGCCGAGGGACACACGGAATGAAGATAACTTGACGCGTTTTGAGCATATTGAGGAAAGCATGATTGTCAGGTGCTTGACAAAACTGATGGAATATTTAGGGAAAAACGGTAACAGATACATAAGTATAAGACTAGCAAATGAAGAAAGAGGTGATATTTAACACCAGGAAAACAACATTGTACTCCAAAGGAGAAGTTCCCACAGTACAGGACTTGATTCCACCTCCTGTTCCAAATGTAACCACTATGCTGAAAAAGTGGACCCCAGAAAGGGCTAGAGACCTCCCCCTTCCCAAGTCCCACCTCCCCGCAACTGTCCCTTTTAAAATCCTACCTGCTTACTTGCTCCCGATCCCCACCTCCAAACCTGAGAAGTCTCTGGAAGTCCCTGTAACTTGCTGGATTATTCTTAGATCATGAAACATCTTCCAGACACTTCGGCCCCCAACAGTCTCAGCTGAGTTATTAAAATGTCTCATCCAGATTAATAATCTCAACCCTGAGCTTCTTTCACAGAGAAGCTCCTCCCCTCCCACAGTTTGGGTCTGCTCCAGGCTGGGGACTCTGGGCAGGGTGAAGGCCAATGTCCCCTTCTGGTCCCCTTACTCTGTCTATGGCAGTGGCAGGAAGGGGCTCACTTGCCCGCCACTGTGGGAGCTCTGTGGACTCAGATGTTGGGTGGGAGAGTTCCCCTGGCCGGCAGACACTGCTACCCCACTGTATCCTGTGGGACATCTCCAGTCTCTCTCGCCTCTGCCTGGCAAGAAGCCGTCTTGGGCAGGGAGGGTAGGTCTGAGAAAAGCCATCCAGCAGGTCCTCCAGAACACAACCCCCTGCCCCTTCATAGACGGCGGTGGTGCAGCCACCCCCTTCACTCTGCCACTGCTTTCCTCTTCAACACCATCAGACGCCGAGGAACACAGTCCTTCCTCAGCTTCAGGGACTATGCCAGGTTCTCTGAGTGGACCTCTTAGAAGCCCCTTACTTGAGGTGTGGAGAGGAGAAAGTAATTCCCTCCCCGCCCGTCTGGCACAGGGGAAGAAAACATCACAGCTTCTTCAACAACTCCCTCCAAAAAAATCCCCTCTTTGGAGAAACCCACCCCAAGCCCAGTGTATGCCAGGTAAGGATCTCAAAACTCAAGTTCAGTTTAGGTACCTAAAGCCCCACTTTAGAAGGTGGCCACCAGGGGTTCTTGTCAATATCTATTGTCCACGTTCAGCCAGAACCAAGACAGCAAAACCCCCATAGGGCATATCCCATTATACACAGTCCCCCCTGAGAACAGGCTTAAGCAAAGACTGTGCAGTAGCCCAGGCAGGAGGGAGGGGCAGGTGTGCAAGCAGGAAAGGACTGGGCTGGAGGCGAGGCTTTAAGAGATGGGAATCCTCATCCATCCTAACAGGTGCCAGTCAACAATGGATACAAATAACACAGAAACAGCCCCACGAATCTTACTTAGAGGCTGTGCACAGCAATTAGGGCTTCACCACTCACCAGCTATGTAGCCCTGGACAAATCACTTTGCTTCTCTGCATCTGTCTCTTCATCTGCAAATCGAGGAAAGTAAGAGTAATGCCTTCATAGGGTTGTAGGGAGAATTACAGGAATTATGTTTATAACGTGCTTCGAGCATTGACTGGACCAGAGTTGGTATCATGTTTAGCTAATGATTTGTTTCTGTAACCTAGACAAATCGAAGAAAATACCAGAAGACGACAGCTAAGCAGGTTGAAGGCAGGGAAGGCCACTGTGTTGCTCAAGTCTGGGGGGCATTGTTCACAGATGGGGATAAGTGGCGCCCCCTGGAGGTGGGCACCAGCAGCCCTGGCTGAAGGCAGCTGACACCAGGAGTGTGACCAGGAGGGAAAGGGGACCCACTCTCTCTATTAGGTTATTTTTAAAACTGGTTAGTATTATATTGCTAAAAATAAAAATTTATTTTTAGAATGTTAATAAAAGAAGCTCCCTAATATAGTAGCAGCAAACAACAGGACTCAGTGAATGACAAGAAGAAGAGCAACGAGGGAGGGACGCCTGGGTGACTCAGTGGTTAAGCGTCTGCCTTTGGCTCAGGGTGTGATCCCCAGGTCCTGAAATCAAGTTCTGTACTGGGCTCCTTGCAGGAAGCTTGCTTTTCCTCTGCCTATGTCTCTGCTTCTGTCTCTCACGAATAAATTAATAAAATCTTAAAAAACAAAAGAGTAAGAGCAATGAAGGAAATGACAAAGGAAAGTATAGAAAAATAGGACTCTATAAAAAATTTCAAATTTTTAAAATCATTAAAAACGTGTTTAAACAGCAGACTCATAATAATATTAGCAACAAATATGATGAACAGTGCATTAACACAAGACAGCTTACTATCTATGTATATGGAATAGCAAATGATTAAATCTTCAGTAAAATCTATGTAAAATATTCAGAACCAAACGTAAATACCAACTTGCAAAAGAGGAGTGGTGAACTGTGAATCGACACACAATATATGTGCTGCTATGCTAGCAAAATAAATGTAAAATGAAATGATAACTGGATCTCGTCTCCACCTTCAAATTAGGAAATTATTTTGGAAATTCTGGTGAATGATGCAGGGAAGTAAGTCCTCTAAGACACAGCCTGCAGTTGTGAAAATTGGTGCAGCCCTCTTAAGAGCCAATCCATAATGTGTGTCAAATGTTACTACCCTTTCACCGAGTCATTTTCAGTTCTGGGGATCTATCCTAAGAAAACAATCAGACATGCAAACAGAGATTACTGCATAAAGCTATTCACTGCAGCATTATCTACACAAAGGGAAGAGAAAAATTTTATGCACTATACAAGTAATATATACACAGATTTGTTTGTAGGGGTATAAACTCTCTCTGAGAGGCCTGGTATTGCTGGTTGTCACCAGCAATGTGAACGGGGTAGGGGAAAAAAGAGAAGAGGAACACTCTTCCTAAGAAGCCGTTTTGGGTCTTCTGAATTTTAAATTATTTTAAGGTACCTCCTATTTAAAATGATTTGAGAAATTTAATAAAATGCATGTATTTCTGAATGTTTACAAAGAATTTTAGTAACATGGATGAGGTTTATTATGGTAGAATGTGGAGTTTAAAAATAAGTACCCAAGACTTTATATTCAGAATGACCTCAACGATATAAATAATATATTAATACAAAGTAAATATTAAAAAGACAAATGAAATATACCAAAATGTAAATGGTGGCCACTGTGAGGGGTGGGGGAGAGGAGAGTGAAGATTACAAGCATGTGTTATTTCCATCTATATATGTTTCTATAGTTTCCAATTTTTCTATAATCAGTATATACTACTGACATAAGTGAAAAAAATAAAGAAAAAAATTAAAAATAAAATATAAAAATGAGTCAAATTATCTTTAAAAATAAAATATAAAAATAAGTCAAATTATCTTTAATCCACCTCCAAAGCAGGATTATAAATAACAGGAAGCAATTTGTTAGATAGAAGTCAAGAACACAGTCCTAATCTAAGAGGCTGCACAGGGAGCTGGGAGGAAGCCCTGAGCATGATTCCAGCTTCAGAGACGTACTTCATGAACCATCTGCCCTTCTCCAGGCTGCTTCTGTGGGGAACCAGCAGAAACCAGCACTCAAATGCTGCTTCTCAAGAAGATCTGCTCTGATATCTCTCTTGTCAATGCTGAGATCAGGACAGAGCCTAGGACTCATGTTCCACCCCCAAAGGGAGACAGGCCTGGTAACCAGCATGCTGGCCCTACCTCCCTGCTGGTATGTCCACCTACCTGGCCTCTCGACTGGATGCTCCCCAAGGCAGAAGATGAGCCTGGGTTACACCTACCTACCCAGGGCCAGATATAGAGCCTAGCATATGATAGGGCTCCAGGAAGCATTTGCTGAACAAATGAATAAATTTAAAGAATGATATTCTAGACTAGTGCTGTCCAACTAAATTTTCTGTGGTGATGGAAATGCTCTATATCTACTCTATCCAGTATGGGTAGCCACTAGCCACATGTGTCTACTGAGCGAGCACTTGAAATGTGGCTAGTATGATTGAGGGACTGGACTTTCAATTTTATTTAACTGTAATTAATTTTAATCTTAATTTTTAAAAAATTCTATAAGAACATTTACATCACAGAGTAGTTTAAGATTACAAAGGATAATCCTTTAAAAAAAAAAAAAGAAAAAAAGAGCAAAAAAAGAAGGGACGCCTAGCTGGCTCAGTGGGTAGAACATGAGACTCTTGATCTCAGGATTTTTTTTTAATTTTTATTTATTTATGATAGTCACAGAGAGAGAGAGAGAGAGGCAGAGACACAGGCAGAGGGAGAAGCAGGCTCCATGCACCGGGAGCCCGATGTGGGACTCGATCCCGGGTCTCCAGGATCGTGCCCTGGGCCAAAGACAGGCGCCAAACCACTGCGCCACCCAGGGATCCCTTGATCTCAGGATTTTGAGTTTGAGCCCCACATTGGGTGTAGAGATTACTTAAAAATAAAAGAAAGAAAGAGAAAGAAAGAAAGAGAGAGAGAGAGAGAGAGAGAGAGAGAGAGAGAAAGAAAGAAAGAAAGAAAGAAAGAAAAGAAAAGAAAAGAAAAGAAAAGAAAAGAAAAGAAAGAAAAGAAAAGAAAGAAAAGAAAAGAAAAGAAAAGAAAAGAAAAGAAAAGAAAAGAAAAGAAAAGAAAAGAAAACTTCAAAGATGTAATAAAATGAAAAGGCAAACCCGAGGCTGGGTAAAATACTCATAATACATATAACCGGCAGAGGTTTTCCCTCCAGAAGGTACAACAGAACACTTAAAACTCAACAATAAAACAAGACCATTCCATAAAATATTGGTAAACGACTTGAGCAGGAACATCACAAAAGAGGCATAGTAGTGGTCATGAGCATGTGGGAAAATGCTCAATCAACCTCATTAGGGAAATGCAAATTAGAAAAACAGTGAGATTCCATCACCCATCCACCAACCAGAATGGCTACATTTAAAAAGAATTATAATATCAAGTGTTGGCAAAGATGAGGGAATGCAAAATAGGAAAAAAGTTTTTTTTACTTAAAGTCACCAATTAAAAAAGATAATCCAGTGTCTGGCAGTGCTCAATAAATGATTGTGGCAGCATACTGAAAATGAGGGCCGGGGGGAGGAAAGGAAGGGGGGCCCCTTATCTCTGTGCCCAGTATCAGACAATGGGAATTTACTTGTCTTCAGGTCCCTGTAGCAAAGAGCTCTCCTGTATGAGCAGCCGGAGCCACTAGGGAGACTGGGAGGAGTGGGAGGGAGGCATATGAGGCTAGGACAGGAGAGACTTGGAAGATTTTGTAAAAGGAAAGTTCTTGGCCTATATTCCCAGAAATGATGAGAAAGGGCATTCCCTCCAAGGGGAAAGCTTAAGCAAGCAACGAGTATGAGAAAGGAGCAAGAAAGGGGCGGGCAAAGTCGGTCCCCCTCCCTGGGACTGACTACCCTCTCCTCCACCAGCATCCTGCCCTTTCCCACAGACGTCACTGATTCTCTCACTAGCCTTGCAAGGGGAGCTAGCAAGCAAACACTTTCATTCATATGCCCACAAACCCAGGCTCAGAGCTGCTGTTCCAGGTTGTGAGGCTTAGCCTGGCTAAGCCCAGGAGTCCATTTAGGACGGTAAGCCAGGTGCTAAGGTGGTGAAGCTACACAGAGGAGGAATGGGGACCCCATCAGGCTGGGGGGTCCTACACACTTGCCGACTGTCCACTGCCCTCGAGACTGCAAGCTCCATGCAAGCGAAGGCTCCGACTGTTAGACCACCACAGTGTTCCAGGGCTCAACCCTACACAGAAGCCAATCAACACATACATCAAGGAGCAAACCCAGGGCCTTTCCTGTTTTCAGGACCTGTTCACACACTGTATCCCACACACTCCTGACAATTGGCAGGGCATGGATTCACTGAGCTGAGGCTCAGACGTAGAAATCCACTCTAGGTTGCTGTCCTGGAAGCCCGCTTAGGGAACATCCCCAGGAAAGTGCCCCTTCCCCGGAAAGGGACAGATGAATTCTGCTGGGGTCCTGTGCTCATTCTGCTTTCTGGTCCACACTCCCTCTGCAAGGCAGAGCCATGTTCCCCACAGACTCTGCTCCAAGGATTCCACCGTCTCAGGTTGGAGAAAACACGGACCCAAGCATCCATAATACTTGACTGTTCAGTGAGAGAAAAGTGATGGAGGGCAGTTAGAAGACAAAGGAGGGAAATCACAATCACGGCTGGGAAGAGGCAGTCTCTCAGCAGTGATGCAAGGGTTAAGACCAGGCCCAAGGCACCAGAGATCCGGAGGACCTGAAGGGGGACCCATAGAGGGAGCAAGGTGTGAGGAAGGGCAGGATCAAGGAATCGGGTGGGCTTACAGCTCTGGAATTTGGGGCAGGTCATTAAGCCTCTCTGAGCCTCACTTTTTCTCATCTGTAAAATGAGGGTGACAAGGGACACCTGGGTGGATCACTGATTGAGCATCTGCCTTTGGCTCAGGTTGAGATCCCGGGGTCCTGGGATCGGGTCCTGCATCAGGCTCCTGCAGGGAGCCTGCTTCTCCCTCTGCCTCTGTCTCTGTATCTCTCTCTCTCTCTCTCTCTCTCTCTCTCTCTCTGTCTCTCATGAATAAATAAGTAAAATCTTTTTTAAAAAATGAGGGTGGCAATATTCTCCCCAAGAAGTAAATGTAGAAAGAATTAAATGGCTTTACAGGCTCTCTACCCACCACAGCGTTCAACAAATGGAAGCCACTATAGTAATGCAGACACCTGCACGCATGGGGAAGTTGAGGGCAGAATGGTAATGGCATCACAAGTTCGGGAAGCAGAATGAAAGTAATCCAGCTGGGTATGAGTCAGAAGGCAAATCCCAACCCAATAAACAGGGGGCGGGTGGCTCTCCCTCCTGGCCCATCCCACAGACACTCTCCCCCTCCTGCTGAACACCAGTGCTACCACAGGCCCAGTGAGGGTCTTGTACTGACCCTGGGCCAGGACCGGTCAGAGAGCTACACTCAGGCAGCCCACGCCCATCTCAGCCCCTAAGTGAAGCGAAGATGCCTCTGTGTCCAATCAGATCTGTGTCCTCCAGCACTTGGATCAGAATCTCAGTCTCTCTGGCCCCAAAGTCCAGACTATTCTAACTTCACCAAAAAAGAAAAACAAGAACCAGACTAACAGGATGGGGTACTGTGCCACAGAGGAGCATCAGATGAAGTCAGGCCAGAGGAGAGGACCTGTCCCAGCTATGCACTCAGTAAGACCAGCCACAAGAGCTCATTCTTGTTACACGCCTACTGTGTGCTAACCCCTGAGCTAGGTGCTCTACAGAGGTCTCCTCTTCATTCCCACATCAACCCTATGAGATGAGAATTATCTCCATTTGGCAAATGAGGAAAAATGAGGTTCATGGTTCAATGAAGTTGCCCAAGGTCCAGCAAGTTGTGCAGTATGGGATCTGAACCCAGTTCTGATTTCAAAAACCATGTGGCCGCATTTGCACAAGTAACAGCATGGTCTCTCTGATCCTTAGTCTTCTTATCTGTTCAAGGGGGGACTGAAAAAACAGTAATGATTTAGACAGAGCTTTACAGTTTACAGCACTGAAATCGTAACAGTGCCTGGAGAGAAGCCAGTAGGCCTACAATGCCCCCAGGGACTCTGTCTAAACCTGACCTGGAGGGGGGATCCAAGGTATGTACATCAATTTCCAGGGCTGCAGAAAGCCATTGTCTAGCTCCTGGTCCGAGGTTCCAATACCTGGTCCGAGGTTCTTCTTCATCTTAGAGAAATTTGGGTCAGATGGGTTACAATACCAATATCTGCTCTTTAAACCACAACATGAAACACACTTTAAAATGACTGAAATTTTGCCTAGGAGGGAGGGAAGGTTTGCAGCAGAAAGTGCCTACAGTCCTGGGCCACTCTGGGGACAGCTCTCATGCCCCTAGCTCCTCTACCTGGACCGTGGTCTGGCAACTCCAAAGGTCTGCAACCCATAAGGGCCTGTGATCACTGAAACCAACCCTTCCTGGAAAGGAGAGGACAGCAAGGCCCAGAGAGGTGAGAGGATGTGCCAAGGTCACTTAGCAAGCTGGGGGCAGACCAAGTTAGGAAGAGCCCCAGGCAGGTGCTGGAAAGGGAATATGGCTGTGTGTGCATTGGGAATTCCTTGCACATTTATCAGAGTCTCATATACACTGAGAGCCTACTGTGTGTTCAACCTTCTGGGAAAAACAAGAACATACCACTTGGCTCCTCCTTTATAGACGACAAGTTCCTTGAGGGCAGAGACTGGGTTGGATTCCATTCCCAACCTTCCAGACCCTGTGCTGTGCAGGGATAATGAAACTCTGCTCCATCCTCAAGAACACATGAGTAAATAGAAAATCACCACAGTGTGACCAGTGCTACAGCACAAGGAAGGGTTAGGGTTGCGTGTGCCAGAGCTCTAGCAAAACCCAGCCTAGGGAGAAAGGGAAGGCTTTCAGGGGGAGGTGGCACTCAAACTCGGTCTTAAAGAGTAAGTAGGAGTCAGTCTGGTGGTAAGGAAGGGAAAGAAAGCCCTTCCAAGAGGTTCTGTTTACCAAACATTTACATGACAGCAATAACAATAATAATCCCAACATTTATTGAGCATTATACCATGGGCCAATCAATCTCTATATTGAAGCACTTGTACATATATTAACTCATTTCACCTTCATAATAGCCTTGTGAGAGCATGGCTACTGTTATCCCCATTTTGTATATATGGACACCAAGGCCCAGAGAGCTCGGTAACATGCCCCAAGTTTCCCGAGTCAGTACCCAGAACTAGGATTCAAACCCGATGACCCAGTTCCATGCCCACAGCCTCCATCGGCACCCTATGTTTCTCGGATACATCCTTTGTGCCAGACCTGGTACTGGAACAAGGGTACGGGGATGCATCAAAAGCAGGTCATGGTTTAGAAGGACAAGTAAAGAGAAATCCCAGGTCTGAAGCTGTGCAAGGAAAAGTCCAACAGTGCTAGAGAACAAGCAGGGCCTCAGCAAGAAATAGAGCTGGACCGGTGGGAAGGCCTTGAACGTCACATCAGAGGCCTCAGATCTATCCCGCCGGCCAATCGGTTGCCAATCTATAAGACAAGCTGTAGTATCAGAGGTGACCTTTGAAACAGGTACCGAAGACCAGAGACTAAAAGGATGTCTCTACAGATGGGTAAGTGGATGATAAAACATCAATCTAAAAGAGTACTTAAAACTAATAACCTCATTAGGCATCTCGTCCATCAACACATACTAAAAATCTAACTGCTGTCATGTGGACCGGAGAAAGATTTCTGTTCTTTTATTCAGAAAACTTAGATACCCCTGCTGTCTGGGATGGGAAGTAACAAAGTTTCGAGGCGAGGAATTCTTAGATGCCAAGGTCTGGGATTTCTACTCTACATCCACCTCCGGACCCTGCCTCTCGGAGCCCCTCAGTCTGTTGGAAGTCAACCATCTACAGACCCAAAGAAGAGCCAACCCCAGGCGAGAAGCTCCAATGCAGAGATATTCTCACAAAGAGCGCTACGTAAGTACAAATGACTGTTTGATCAATCATTTGGCCTCCGCGTGGGATTTGGTTAGAATTAAAGCCATCTGGCTGCTGGGGGTTGGGGGGGGGGGGTGATGGGGGAGGAGACAAACAGGCGGGAAACTGACCCACCCCCTCCCCCAGAAAGCATTGTTAAAATATAAGGAGGAAAAACAGTCAAGTCCCTGCTGTTATTTCAGCCTAAGCCACTTAATCCTTCAGCACATAAAGCAACTTATTTTACGACCTTTTCCCTTTAAAAAGTAAATCTGAAGACGCTGCCTTGAATTCAGATATCTCTGAAACACAACTCATCCCTCCCAGTGAAATATCCTGTTTCATAAACCTTCCTCGAGATACTTGAAACTGCAGATCACTAAATGCCTAGCTTTAGGCATCTGACATTCCAGAGAATTAATATTTAAACTTATTATAGGAAAAAAAAAGAATTGAGTTTGGTTGAAGCATGAAATATTTAATAGTGTCTCCAAATTAGAAACCCTATTTTGTTTCGCGCTGGAAATGCCAACGTTATTACCTGGGCTTTGCACTCAAATAAGATAAAATGCACAGGCGGTCTTGAGATTAAACACATAATTACGGCCGTTTTCTCCAGAGAGAAGAGGAGGGAGGCAGGTTTGGGGAGTGGAAGCGATTGAGTTTCATTTTTACGATACACTTAAAATTATACTATCATCCTCTGCCTGGAGGGTTGGGCTTAAGAGCGTTGAAGCTACTTAATCACCGAAAAACCGTGTCACGATCCATGGATCCACGGAGGCCTATTCACGGTCTTGCGAAGCCGTCTCTGTCTTGGAACGGGCCTGCTGCTGGACGAGTCCCGGTAACTTTCTCTACTCGCTAGGACAAAAGTATTAAGTGGTTTGGGATAAAAATTAAGCTTCAATTGACACAGTGGATCCTGGCAGCCTCTGCCGGCACATGTAATTTATTTACAGGGTTGGAAAGTCGGCAAAATACATCATCAGCTCTTATACAAACTTCTACTAGGTATTAAATACCCAAGCCTCAGAGAAGTAATTCATATAGTCCAGCAACGTTCCAAAACAAACCCAATCTCCAGCCCTCCAGAGAGCTTAAAACAGCAAATGGGATCTGTATTTTTAAAGTCAGGTTTATAATTCTCCCTGGTTTCTTGCTAAAGCTTTATTTTCCATCAAACCTGTTATTTAAAAAAAAAAAGGCAGCAACATCTAAAAGAGTAATCTAGTTTTAAAAAGACACAAGTAGGAAGAGGCTGGGCCACATCGCCAACAGTGCCATCCTGATAGTTCTTCCTTCTTTCCCTGTCGGACTCAGGGTCAATATCCAAAGGCAAGGAAGGCTGGGGCATTAAAGCTTCCTGCAGGAAGTGTGATCCCGAGAACGTCCACCATCTCATGAACACGGGCATCATCGTGCAGGGCCACAGACACAAACCAGCAGCAGGACCTCTTCCTTCCCTAGGGGTCATTTGGTTCGTTCTTCATCTGACACAAAAGACCCATTTCCCATAATCAAACTCTCAAGTTTACTCTGATTCCTGGGCTGCTCTTTCTCCATCCTACCACTGAGTAAGAATTGTTTAATAGATCTTAAGCCATCATGCCCCATGAAGCATGCATTCTACTACTAGGTGTGGTGGGGCTTATGAGGAAGTCTCTTCAAACATCAAAAGATGTCTTCAGAAGCCCTGGAAGGGAGACTGCAGCCAGGGCCCGGGCAATGAGTCTCCCCAAACCGTGTGAAAGGCTCAAAACAGGACTAGAACCCACAATAACCAGGGGTGCATGTGTGTGCGCCGTGGCGTCTGGGAAGGAACGGCATCTAGAGGGTCCCTCCACAGCCTCGGAGAGTCCCTGCCTGAGGACCCCATGTCACAACTGGCAACCACTGTCTTTTCCCTGTTTCTACAGCAGAGGGCTGGACAGATGCAGACGGTCTTCCCATAAAGTCACACCTCGGCCTGTTAGTAGAGACTCCAGGGGTCTGGACCAGCCTGTGGCCTTCTGCTACCTTCCCCTGGGGCTGGGGGCACGCTCTACAGCCACAGCAACTCCCTGTTACCGCCTGGGTTTTAAAGCTTGTCCTTGAGAGCGCTGTACTTTAGGAGGAAAGTCCTGGCTTTGCAGTTACACAGAGCTGTGTTCAAATCTCACATTTTACTACTTACTACCTGTCCAGCAAGTCACTGCGAATTAAATAGTGAGCTTATGACTGGGGCAAGTCACTTTAACTTTCCAAGCCTCAGCTGCCCCATCTGGGAAACTAGGATAATGCCTCCTTTTCTCCCAGGGTTACTGGGCACCATTAAATGCAATCACAGCTACAGTACCCAGCCTGGCACAGAAGAGGTGCTCAGTAAAGGTTCGTTGACCCCCACCCCCTCTTCTGTTCCCTTCTGTGGTCAGCCTCAGGAGTCAAGAGTTCAAAGGAGAAGTTGAGTCTGAGACAAAGGTGGCTTCGTCCCACACCCTCAATCCTTCCTGACCTTCCCACTCCAGCCCATGTAGAATCCTGGAGCATCAGAGCTGGAGGGGGCTGTGGAACATCCTGTCCAACTGCTTCCCATTTTACAGATGGGGAAACAGAGACTCAAAGCCAAAGGCGCGGCCCGCATGCATCGAGGCTGCACAATGGTGCATGTGTTTGCTCCAGACAGGCCCAACCATAACCACCAAATAAATTCAGGCCATACAGGAAATGCATTATTCAGTTAGCGGACTGAAGGTCTCCTCAGTGCATCTGACTCAAATGCTGACTTTAAAAACACAGCTCGTAATGCTAACACAATCCGCCTCGATCCGCCGGAAACCCTCTGAAGGAATAACCCTTTGGAGTTTAGGGGAAGATGGGGAAAAGAAGAAAACAGATGCTTTCAGTGACTTTAAACTCTAAGACCACTGGGTTAGGGTTGTACTCTCCCCGCCCCCACCTCATCCCAGGTCTGTTTCCTTTCAGTTTCTTATAAATAAGGCCTAGGGAGACCAAAACAGCTACAACCACCCTCCCCCTTTTCTGCTTTCCTTTCTCACTCAGCTATCCGTCCGGTCCAGGACTTTGCTTCCAATGCTGAAAGCATTTTTTTTCATTGTAAACTATTAATTCGGGCAGCCACTGTTGATAAACAAGAAGTCCGTTTTTAAACTGCTAGAATCATTAGCACAGTGAAGGCGAGCGGCACAAATATTTCAGGAGTTTGCTCTTTTTTTCCTGGCCCTGGTATTACAGCTGTGCTTTCTGCATAATGCAGTTGAATTTTTCAAAGCCCATTGCAAAAGTTTGTTTCATTTCTTCTCCTCCTTGAAACGAATGTCTTTGTTTCTTTAAGCACAAAAATAAACCACCCCCTACACCAAAAGAAACAACACAACTCTCTAGGTCCCAACTAATTGCAACTAAAATCTGTATTAGCAAAATAAATTTACAAACCACCTAATTTAACTTCAAATATGACTATATATATATAACTATATATATAGTTTTATGTGTATATATATACACATATCGTGAGGTGGTTGAAATACCACCATCATCGGCTTCAAAAAAGGGAATTCTTTTCCAAGAAAATTGAGGGAAGGAAGGGAAATTACCCTCTCTATGCAAAAGCCACAATTAGCAATAATCACTGGTCAACTGACAAAGTTGGTATTTATTTATTTGTTGTGTTTTTTTTTTCCTAATCCTACCCAAAAAAGGATTGAAAACTTTAGTTTCTCCCCTTTTTCTAGGATGCTGGCCAAACTCCACAAAATAAAACCGAAGAAAATGATGATAATTATGCAACATTCAGAACAAAGAACATAAGAATATATTTTTTTAAATGATTCATTGTGCACTTATGCCTGTAATGAGATTTTAACGCACTGTAAAAATAAGTGTGCTGGCTCATTTAGCTTCTCACGCAAATGTAACGCAAGGAGATGAATAAGTCAAAGACAGGGTGCGTTTTTTATTCTCAGAAGTGTGAAGGAAAACCACAGCATATAAAGAAACTTATGTTTTTAAATCACAGATGGAGCAACACAGCCTACCAATATGATGCCACAGCTAAAAGGGTCCTGAGACCTCAGCCCAGTGGAGCAGGACAGGTAAACTGCTCAGAAACAACCAGGCCTAAATTAAGTTACGATCTAATGTGATGGTCTCCTTTCCATTTGTAAGCCAAGTCCTAGCAGCTTCTGGAGAGCATGGGAGGCAGGAAGGGAAGAGAAATTCTAGCCGCACAGGATTCTTGGGGAATCTTTGAGAATTATATTTCCGCTACATGTCTATAAAAGATTTGTCGGATACATAACTCTTACGACTGTAGACGCAACATGTTCCTATCGTATTTGTGTACCCACACACATACATGTTTCTCTTTGTCTCACTGAGCCTGACATTTGGCCAGCAGGTTTTTCTCCCCCTTTTTTGAAACCTCAAGCACCGAAAAAATTTGGATCTGATTATTTCCGGATCGCAGGACCAGCACTTTAAAATGGATGAAATGCAAGCAAATTGCCCACCAGAGCCGGAGGGGGTAAATGCTTTCAAAATAACTCATACCTTTCTATTAGGGATGCGCTAGCCCCTTCTAGGCCTCCCCTGGACATCACGGTGACCATTGTTGTTTACTCTCCACCATCGCCAGCCCCTAATGCCCATACACACAAACTGCAACTGCATTTTGATTTCCTTTTTCAAGGAAAAAAAAAAAATTAAAAAAATATATATATGAACTATTTTTTTAAGTTAGAAGATTGACTACTTTATGGCTATGTCATGATGTCTGTTTACCAATGACAGTGTCCACGTGTGTCATGATCGTCAGCCTCTTTCTTTTTTTTTTTTTTTTTTTGCTAGGACGTGTCCAGTCTCAGGACGTGGTGTAAAGGGCCCAGAGAGTCACTGTAAATTAAATAGTGAGCTCACTCTCTGGTTTAGTCTGGAAACAGCAACTCTGGACAAATGGTAAACTAAGACGTTTTCTAACTATGGCACAGGTACCACTTCCAAAAAGTCAAGACAGAAGAAATACCAAAAGCAAAAAATATTTTAAGTTCTCTGGGAACATTCAGGAGGCCATTCCGTACGCCAGCTCTTGGTCGCCAACATACACATGTAGAAGGTACAAGCTGTAGAACCAGACTCAAATACTTGGAACCGAAGGCTTACAAACTATCGCTTTTTGCTTGTAGCTTTGAGCACATCCTTGAACCTCAACATCTTCATCTAT
Organism: Canis lupus baileyi; assembly: GCF_048164855.1. Taxonomy (NCBI): domain Eukaryota; kingdom Metazoa; phylum Chordata; class Mammalia; order Carnivora; family Canidae; genus Canis; species Canis lupus. The sequence continues at coordinate 33,741,086 of NC_132840.1, forward strand.
AAAATGGGAACCACAGCAATAATAGCCAGGATCTGCCCAGCACTCTCAAGACTGCAAAGCACTTTACATCTGTTCCCTCCGAGCAGCCCACAAGGTAGGCAGAGTACAGCTGGCTTGAGAGCAGATGAGAGAATGTGTGGGAACACACGCTGAAAACTGTAAAGCACTGTGCACGGGGCACGAGCGTCATCAGGCCATCGCCACAAAGCTGTCTGCCTGCATAGAGCCCAGATGTTTACCTTCTTTCCTTGTCAGGAACTTCCAAACGCACAGTGTTGGGTGTTTAATAATAAGAAAGAAAAATGCAGCATCTGGTAATTTGGCCTTTCCAGCTGCTTGGAATCTGGATAAACGGGACTCTGCCATAAACAGATCGTGATTCTTATTGTAAATGATGACAATGTTAGTCCATGACGTCGTACCATCCCCAGTGCCTCCTGACTCCAGATCTGGAAATACAGACAACCCCAGCATTTATGGAGAAGCCGTGAGACTCAAGGGCTCGCTTCCTTTCTTGGCTTAGGGTCTATCTGAAGCAGAAGGCAAATCATCTGAAACCCGACCCCAGATCAAGCAATACTGTCTTCTCTCTCCCGTTCACTGGGCACCCCGTGGCCACAAAAGACCTGAAGCTTGGCTCCTCTCAGCTTCCCCTGGCCAGTGCACCAGTGAGTGCGCTTCACCTTCAACATTTTAAAAATCAAACCTTTCTCCCTCTTTTCCCTGCCCCTTTTATCTCAAGTATCACTTACCCTAGCTTGGCATGAATTAATAAAAGTGACCCCTCCTACCTTTTTAGTTTATAAAGCATTCTCACAGCCATTGTTTGATTCACCCTGGGAGGAAGGCATCATTACCTCTCATGCAAATGAAAAGCCAGACGCTGGAGAACCTTAAAGGCATCACAAGAGTAACCCCACAATAAGCAGGCCCTGAGGTGGCCCTTGCACTAAAGCTCTCCCCAGTCTTTCAAAGTCGGTCTCACGGTAAGTTTACAAATGGGTGGGGTGGCAAAGGCTCAGGCAGTGAGCGAGTTCCCCGGAGCTCGCACAGATCATAGGCCACAGGGCAGAGTCAATAAATATTTTTCAATAGGTATTTGAGTGTGTTTCCAATAAACCTAAGATCTGGAGCTAGACACCAAACGTTCAAGAGGGTTACGTGGTCCAGGGAATATCTGGGTGGGAGCAGGGGTAGTAAGAGGTGCCGAAGCTTCCTCATGGCATTTTTAAGAAGACTGCCGAAGCTCTGTGGGGAAGCTGGTTTCATCTCCGGCCACTGAGGGGCTGGCCTGTGAGGAAGACTTTGCTGAGGAGAGAGGCCAGGTTGGCAATTTCTTCAAGCCCAGGTCAGTGAGCAAAGGCTGGCCAGAGAACACCCACCCAGATCAGGGGGCGGCCTTTTATAATAGGAGATACCTTCTCTTCTCTCAGGCCTCAATTTCCTTATCTTTCACAGGGGTGTGATAAATTCTACCCCACCAGCCGGGAGGGAGACTGTATAGAAAACAGTTTAGAAGAGGCATCTGAGGGACGTCTGGGTGGCTCAGTGGTTGAGCGCCTGCCTTTGGCCCAGGGTGTGATCCTGGAGTCCTGGGATTGAGTCCTGCATCAGGCTCCCTGTGAGGAGCCTGCTTCTCCCTCTCCCTAGGTCTCTGCCCCTCTCTCTGTGTGTCTCTCATCAATAAATAATTTAATTTAATTTAATTAAAAAAAAGAAGGAGCATCTGGGTGGCTCAGTGGTTGAGCATCTACCTTTGGCTCAGGTCATGATCCTGGATCCTGGGATCGAGTCCCGCATCAGGCTCCCCAGAGGGAGCCTGATTCTCCCTCTGCCTGTGTCTCTGCCTCTCTCTCTCTCTCTCTCTCTCTCTCTGTGTGTGTCTCTCATGAATAAATAAATAAAATCTTAAAAAAAAAAAAAAAAAGGCAGCCTCTTACAAATGCTTAACCAGAACAACCATGTTAGGGTACAAAGAAAGAGGCTGTTCCTCCCATCCCTTTCTACCCTCCTTTGTCCTTCCCAAATACAATCTTGAGTTAAACATTTCATATACTAGACATTGGTGGGGGAAGAGGAGTATGAATAAAGATAATTGGGGTTTAGGAGAATGGAAATAGGAAGATCATATGCAAAGCACCCAGATGAGAGGTCTCTAACCACGGCTCCAAACAAAGATATGTTTAGGAGAGCCATTCACCAGGTCTGCAGAGAAATCGATCTTCAGGGACAGCTATGATTTTTTTAAAACCTAAAACGTTGTATGAGGGTATCTGTTTAAGGGAGGATTGTATGTGGAGCAGGGCAAGCCAAGAAGCTCAGGGCAGCAGATATTACTCATGTCTTGCTGCGCACCACTCCTCTCTCCCCAGTAAAGAAAACCTCATACGCCTATCCTAGTAATAATACCCTAAAACCACTGTTTTGTGTCTACCTTTCCAACAGAGTCCCTCTCTGTTGGAGTAGAGGCTGACATTGAACATGAGACAAGAAAATAGCACTCTCCTACAAAGTCAGGTGTTTTCATTAAAGAGAAAAACACTGTTTCCTTTCATTTCATTTTACCAGTGCCTGAACTGGGAAGTTGGTTATTCTCCACCCAGAAGAAGCTCTCATCTCTAAAACCCAAACGCTCTACGTTTTCTAAGTTGCTGGGGCTAATGCTAAAGGAGTGATGTCTATAGAGCCAAAAGAAACTTTCTGTCTTGAGAATCACCTAGAAATAGAACCAAGAGGTCCTAAAAGCCGAAATAATGAAATCCCAAGCCTTGGTTTCTCTCAGGGAGAGAAAAAAGGTTGGGGGGGAGGGGAGGATGGCAGGACAACACTGCATCTTAACAATTTCCCTAATTTCTAGTTAATTATCTGTCAGCATGAAACTTATAAATAATGGCTCAATAATAATTAACTGTGATGAGAGAACAGGTTCATGAGAATGCCCGCATCATCGCTGACTTTGAGCCCATAAACCCTACTGCAGCCTGCACCTTACACCCACCAGCGTCACTGAGTAGAGGATGGGTACTGCAAAGGAATATCTGATCACATATTATGCTTCTGAAGCTTCAAATTCGAAAAAGCCATTTTTTTAAAGTCAAGATACTGACTCAGGCTGGATCACAGATTCATAAAATTTTCCATCAGGACTCCAGAAATCATCTGACAAAATTAATTCCTCACTTGACAGATGGGGAAACTGAGATTCCAAGAGGGGAGAGGTCTTGTTGAAGGCCTCTGGTTTTTGCTCTTAGCATGATCAGAATATTTCCAAATATGCCTGTGATATTCGAGTTGCTATTCGCCCTAATTCACAAGATTCTGTAAGTTTCGCACAACTCTTACCAGAAATTCACAGAAGCAAAATCACGTAAGCTGGACTCTCTATACACATAGGTCCTCCGAAATAGGCTTACAGAGTTTAGATTAGATGCTTCCTAAACAGGCATCATTTGATAAGGACAACCGAGTCCCAAACACCGAGAGAGAAAGTGATGAACAGGAGAGAAAGCTCCACCTAGTTCTCCCGAGAATTCCCGCAAAGGAGTGCGGTGCTCAGGCCAGGCAGCCCGGATTTCTCCACGCCGCCAGGCCAGCCGGGCACGTCGGCGGGACCGGGACCGGACTTACCCTTCCCGGCGGCGGCGGCGGCGGCGGCCTTGGACGGACCATAGTCTCGGGGGCTCCGTGGGCGGAGGAGGTCGTGGGCGCAGGGCAGCGGCGCGGGCGGCCGGGGCAGCAGGTCACGCGGGCCCCCGTCCACGCAGCCGCCGCCGCTCACAGCGACCCTGAAGGCCATGTGCGTGCCGCCGAGGCCGGAGGGCCCGCGGCCTGGACCCGGGGCGCCGAGGGCCTCCTTGGGCCTCTTGTCTGAGTGCGCCTCCGCCACCTCGCAGTGCATGGCGCCAGCGCAGGGCGCGCCGCTGGGGGGTAGAGCCGGGCTCCTGCGGAGGGAAGACAGCGGGCGCGTTAGAAAGGGCGAAGGGCCCCCTCGAGTCCCGAGTCCCGAGTCCCGAGTCCCGAGTCCCGGGGGAGGTTGGGGCCGGTCACCACCACCCCTCGACGTACTCCCCGTCTCTAAAATGGGTGAGCTCCACCACACTTCCCTTAACCCGACAAACCCACCTGATCGCGCAAAAGCCCCTTCCTGGCCCAGAAGGGCTCACGCTCCCCCCTCTGATGTGTCCAGGGCCCCCCCACCCGCCGCCGCAGCGCATTCGGGGGAGCCCGCGCACCCTCCCGCTCAAATCCGCGGCCACCGATTCCAGCCGTCCCCAAAGAAATGGGGAGACTGAGGCCTGCAGGAGGGAGAGCGCCTGAGCGGGGTCACCCCGTGAGACCCGGCGCGGGCGGCAACGCGGATTCCCAGGGCCGGGCTCGGGCGACGCCGCGGAGGCTACTCCAGGTGGGTCGGGGGCTGCGCGCCTCCCTGGGCGCTTCGGGGACCCGGCGGCGCGCAGGGACCAGGGCTGCGCACCCACCGCTCCGGGGCGCAGCCCCTCCCACACTTACCCACGACCGCCGAGGCCGGTTGGGGGGGTCCGACGACGGGCGCTCACTCCCGCGACACGAACCCATCACGAGCACACAGAGACACGCACACTCCCACGCGCGGCAGAGAAAATGGACCCTTCGCACGCGCAAACCCGCGGAGATCGGGAACGCCCCTGGACGCCGGCTCCCACGCATACCACACGCCCCCGCAGAGGCACACTGGGGACACCGTGTGCCACACGTACGGCTCCTCTCATTCACCCGCTCCGACGCTGGGCAACGCTGCGGCCCCGCGGGCTCACACTCCGCGCACACGCGCGCTGGGGCCCCGTCCGCAGCGTCTGGGCCCTGCCGTCATCCCTCCTGCAACAAGGGCCCGGGGCCCCCAAACCCTCCTCCCCTCGCTGCGCTCCCCGCGCCGTTCCAAAGCTGCCGGGACCCCAACGTCCCGGGGACCCTAGGCTCAGACCCCGGACCCGGCGCCCGCCCTCCCCGGGTCCCGGGCCGCGCCCCCTCTCACCTCGCCGCTGCGGCTGCAGCTCGCGGGGCGCACGGCTCGGCGCGCCTCCACTGGCGCCGCAGCCCCCGCAGCCGCCGCTGCCGCCGCGTCCAGAGGGGCGGCATCCCGGGGCGGGGTGGGGGCGGGGCGGGGCGGGGCGGGGCCGGGCCCGGGCTGCCCGACAGCCTCTCCGGCCACTGGCTCGCCGCGGCCGCCGCGCGGAGGCCAATCGCGGCGCGAGGGCGGGGCCTCCGTTGCCCGGGGCCTGGGCAGGGCGGCGAGCGGGGCTGGGCGGAGGGTTTGACAGGCGGCGGCCGCCGAGCCCCGCGCTGCCCGCTGCCCTCCGGCCGCCCGGGCGGGCAGGGCGGCGCCGCGGGCCGAGAGGCAGGGCGCGTCGGCGGAGCTGGGCCGGCCGGGCGGCGGAGCGCACGGGGCGCCGGGAGAGCCAGGCTGTGTCCCCGCCCGTCCCCGCGGCCGAGGCCGGACCCTTGCCTTCCCCGCGGTCAGTTTTCTCCTCGTCACGCGGGACCGGCGGGACCTGCACGCGGAGGTAACGCTGTGACAGTGCTTTACAGTCGGGCCGCAGAGTCCCCGCGGCTCGCTCGAGACCTTGCACGCGTTTCAGCGCCGGTCAGCGGCAGCGTTGGGACGAGAACCGGGGATGTCGGACCTGGCTTCTTCGGCGTTTTGGTTTCTGCGGTGTTTTTCGCTGTAGAGCCCAGGCTAGAGGGTGCCCAACTCCAAAGTTGAAAGAAGAACAAAAACAGGGGCACCTGGCTGGCGCAGTCAGTAGAGCATGCGTCTCGTCATCTCAAGGTCGTGAGTTCCAAACCCACCTTGGATGTAGAACTGACTTTTTTTTTTTTTTTAATGATAGTCACAGAGAGAGAGAGAGAGAGAGAGAGAGAGAGAGAGGCAGAGACACAGGCAGAGAGAGAAGCAGGCTCCATGTAGGGAGCCCGATGCGGGACTCGATTCCCGGTCTCCAGGATCAGGCCCTGGGCTGAAGGCGGCGCTAAACCACTGAGCCACCCGGGCCGCCCCTAATTTTTTTCTAAAGATTTTATTTACTTGAGAGAGAGAGGCAGAGACACAGGCAGAGGTAGAAGCAGGCTCCATGCACCGGGAGCCCGACGTGGGACTCGATCCCGGGTCTCCAGGATCGCGCCCTGGGCCAAAGGCAGGCGCTAAACCGCTGCGCCACCCAGGGATCCCTAGAACTGACTTTTTTTTAAAAAATTGAAAAAATGAAAATGTTAATTAAAAAAAAAAAAAAAGGACAACAGCAAATGCCAGGTCTCAACTAGAAAATATTCTAATAAAATCTGTGAATCTGTCTGGGGGCAGGGCCCCAGTGCCTAGATTGTTAGGGGGCTCCCAGGAGATCTTAATGAGCCTTGGGGATTGAGACCCATTCCTCTAAATTCCTTCCCGGCCTGGAACCCGATTCCCCTGTGTTCTGGGTTTCCCTCACAGCCAGCCGTGTCTCTCCAAGCCCTGTCCAATGCGTCGAAAGACCACCACCCAAAGAACAGTCTGAGGGTGTTTAGCTGCAGTGGCTCAGGTCCCTTCTCTGAGCTTCAGTTTCCTTCTGTAAAAAGCAGAGTTATTCACCTGGGCGGGACTATCCACCAGGGCTACTGGAAGGGTTCTAGGAGACCCCCAAGGTAACCTGTATTCATTTCAGCCCACCCCCAGGACACTGTTTGCTGGTGACTCAGGCCACCCCAAGGGACCTATCTGGCTTCACACACTCTGAAAGTAGGGTGTCTGGTCTCCTTGCCCTTGGCCTCAAGCTGAAAAATGTATATGCAGCCTGTCCCTATGACACAATAGGTCAGGTCTCACAATAGACATTCTGCAAAGAGTAAGAGACCTCAAGCAGCATCCCTAGAATCTTGGGAAACCAGGCTTTTAGAGTCATAAAGTTCTTTTTTTTTTTTTAAAGATTTTTATTTATTTATTCATGATAGTCACAGAGAGAGAGAGAGAGAGAGAGAGGCAGAGACACAGGCAGAGGGAGAAGCAGGCTCCATGCACCGGGAGCCCGGTGTGGGATTCGATCCCGGGTCTCCAGGATCGCGCCCTGGGCCAAAGGCAGGCGCCAAACCGCTGCGCCACCCAGGGATCCCGAGTCATAAAGTTCTAAAATCTGATTTCCTATTATTGGTTACACATAGCATTCGCAATTAGATACTGGTAAGAAGGTCCTTGGAGACTTAGTCGCACCCACCCCTACATTCAAAGGAGAGAGGATGTGACTGGCCCACAGCCATATGGTGGGTGTGGCCGAGCTGGCACCAGCATCCCCACTTCCTAAGTCCCAGTCTGGTGCTCTCACTTCTGTATCAACCAGCTGCCTCTAATAGACAGAGGATGTCATCCAACCTGCCCATTACACACAGGTCAAAGGCCAAGGGCTGCATAGGGCAGCTCAGTCTTGTGTGTGTCTGGGGATTTGGAGTGGAGACTTGTTGCTACTTTTATGGTAGGAGGAGAAGAGGTAGAGAGGAGCAAGGGTAGCTCACCAAGCCCTCCAACACACTGCTAGGGCTGAAGTTCTAGGGCTGGCTCTGCTGCCAACAAGCCATGTGGCTTTAGCAAATCATAATCTCATTTTGAACCTCAGTTTCCACCTCAAAAAGCAAGACAGTTGGAAGAAGATGGCTGGCCTTTCCAGTTCTACCCTTCAGTGAGTCCTGGAGTTGAATCCTCCCCTCTCCTCCCCCCCCCCCCAACACACACACACACACACACACACACACAGCACTGCACACTTGGGACTCTGGAAACACTTACTGAATAAGTCACTTAATCAACTGTAACTGCAGGCAGAGGCTCTCCAAATTTCCAAGATGCAGCAATGGCTCATTCACTTATTCTTTACTGGGCACCTCCCCTGAGCTAGCCCCCACACCTGAGCTAAGGAAATGGAGATCCTGGCCTTCCCCCATTGAGCTCACAGCTCCACCCCACCAGGACAGATGAGTTTGTAAAGCCTGACAAAGCAATGCGAAGGTTAATCTGCTCATTAAATAGACCTCTTAAACACTTGTATATTGCAGGACCCCTTTGGGGATATACAAAATCCAGTGGGTGCATGCAGTTTTTTTTCTTTAGAGAGAAATGTAAGGAAATGTTAACAGTGGTTAAGGGAATAAAGGACTGTGGGGTACTTTTTCATTTTTTACTTTTCTGAACTGTTTGCCTTTTCTAAGAATATGTATTATCCTTCCTCTCTTTCAGTAGGGGTTACTTGAGCAGTAGGACTATGAGCTGTATTTTTTTTTCCTGTGTAGTTTTGGTATGAAAATGAAACTCATTAATATTTTAATTGTCAAGAACAAAGCACAGCAAAACAAGTAAAATCCACTTCTCCCTTTAGCAGGCCAGACAATAATGTGTGTTTTTAATACTAACCAGTGTTCCAGCTCAAACTTGCTTTTGCCCTCCTACTCCCACATACAGCCTGTCTACTTGGATATCTCCATCTGGAGCCATCTGCAAAAGCAAACATGTTTTCTTTTCCGACTTAGCTCCTCATTCCTGTATCTACCTAGCAGACCCCATGGCCAAGTCCTCCATGTCAGAAGTCTGAGGCATCCTAGGTCCCTTCTCTCCCACATTCCCATATTTGATTCACCATGAATCCACCTAATACCCCACTACATTTCTTCCCAATTCTTCTTCTTGCCTCTAGACTTATCCTCTTCCCTATCATCCATTTTCCATACAGGTTTCTCTTTCAGGCTCTAAAACATAGATTTGACCATGTCACTTCCCTGGTGAAGATAGTGATCATTAATAGATCCCAACAGCCACCTAAGTGAAGTCAAACAATTTTTTCACTCCACCACTTAGCCCTATCTTGTGTTCCAAGCACCCTAGAATATTTTGCATCACCTAGAACCCAGAACATATATTTGTATCTTTATAGTTTTGTATATGATGTTTCCTATGCTAACATTTTTCTTGCTTGTCCTTCTTATGAATTGTTTGATACCCAGCTCGAGTGTCACTTTTTCCCAGAAGCCTTCTTGAAATCCTCTGGCTAGAATTATTTTCTTCCTGCACATTCCTACAGCAATCTACTTCATTCTATCTCATAACTTATATTATACCGTTTTATAACTACCTATTTAACAGTCTGTCTCTTCCTTCAGCCTGAGATCTCTCTGGGAGAAGGGGCAGCCTTTTGCCTTTGTAACTCCAGAACCTAGAACACATTCTGGCACAATGTTGGTACTAGGTAAATGTTTATGGAATGCAGATTGAATTATTAGAGACTGACTACTACTTCATTTGCTTGACTGCATTTCTAGCTAAGCACTTCTCTTTTTTTAAAAAGATTTTATTTATTTATTTGTGACAGACGCAGAGAGAGAGAGAGAGAGGCAGAGACACAGGCAGAGGGAAAAGCAGGCTCCCCTGTGGGAGGAGCCTGTGGGGAGCCCGACATGGTACTGGATCCCGGGTCTCCAGGATCATGCCCTGGGCTGAAGGTGGTGCTAAACTGCTGAGCCACCGGGGCTGCCCCAAGCTAAGCACTTCTTTAAGCTATCATGACCTCCCTCACTCTTGGTCCAGGACTATAAGCATATACACAGCAAATGATTGAGGCAAAAATAGACATTTCTGTGTATCTAAGGGTCTCTTGTGTCCTGGATATATGAAAAAAGGAGAAGGAATAGAGGTGATGAATGCTACACTGCTTACTTTGCCTCTATTTCTTGCAGCAAGAGAAGAATTAACATTCACTAGGGAACCTACTATGTGCCAGGTGGGTTATGGCTGACACTCTCCATATGTGATCTCATTTTATCCTGAAAACTCTGAGAGAAAGAGATTGTCTTTCCGGTCTTATAGGTGAGAAAGTAAAAGCTCCAAATTAAGTGATTTGCCAAAGTTCTCAGTTAAGAGTGTCTGCCTCTCATATATCCATGGTTAACTGATTTTCAATAAGAATGCCAAGACCACTCATTGAGGAAAGAATAGTCTCTTCAACAAATAGTGCTAGGACAACTGGATGACTGCATGCAAAAGAATGAAGTTGAATCTCCATATCATACCATCTACAAAAAAGTAACTCAAAATGGATCAACTTCATAAATGCAAGAGCTGAAAACCATAAAATACTTAGGAGAAAACAAGGGGGCAATCTTTGTGACCTTGGATGTGGCAATGGATTCTTAGATGTGAAACCAAAAACATAGGCAACAAATTTTTTTTCTAATAGGACTTCATCAAAATTAAAATTTTTTTCTGCATCAAAGGACATTATGAAGGTATGAAAAGATAAGCTATAGAATGGGAGAAAATATTTGCAAATCATACATTTGATAAGTGTTTAGCATCCATAATATATAAATAACTCATATAGTCCAATATCAAAAAGATGACCAAGTCAAAAAAATGGGCAAAGGACGCTTCTCCAAAGAAGATATACAAATGGCCAGCAAGTACATGAAAAGATGCTCAAACTTACTAGTCATTAGGGAAATGCAAATCAAAATTACCAAAATCATATCCACTAGGGTGGCTATTAAAAAAAAAAAAAACAGAACGAAGTAATAAGTGTTGGTGAGGATGTGGAGAAATTGGAACCTTCATGAGGATGTAGAGATATTAGAACCTTCATACATTGATGATAGGAATATAAAATGGTTCAGCCACTGTGGAAAACAATTTGATGGTTCCTCAAAAAAATTAACATAGAATTACTGACCCAGAAATTCCACTCCTAGATATATTCCATTGTTGTGGAAACAATTCAAATGTTCATCAATGGATGAATGGATAAAAAAAAAAACTGTATATATATATATATATATATATATATATATATATATATATATATACATACACACACACGCGCACACACACACACACACACACACACACCACACAATGGAATACCATTCAGCCATAAAAAGGAATTAAGTACAGATACATGCTACAACTTGGATGAACCTCAAGAATGTTATGCTAAGTGGGGATCCCTGGGTGGCGCAGCGGTTTGGCGCCTGCCTTTGGCCCAGGGCGCGGCCCGGGATATCCGGGATCGAATCCCACGTCAGGCTCCCGGTGCATGGAGCCTGCTTCTCCCTCTGCCTGTGTCTCTGCCTCTCTCTCTCTCACTGTGTGCCTATCATAAATAAATAAAAGTTAAAAAAAATTAAAAAAAAAGAATGTTATGCTAAGTGAAAGAAGCTAGACACAAAAGGTCACATATTTTATTATTCCACTTAAATGATATATCCTTAATAGGTAAATCCATAGAGACAGAAAGAGATTGGTGGTAGCCAGGAGCTAAGGGAAGGGACCAATGGGGATTGTCTGCTTAATGGCTATAGGTTTTCTTTTAGGCTAATGAAAATTTTTTAGAATTAGATAAAGGTGATGGTTGTATAACATAGTGAATGTACTAAATGCCACTGAATTACTCATTTTTAAGTGGTTAATTTTATGTTACATGCATTTTACTGCAATAACATTTTTAATTTAATTAAAATTGAAGATTGTCTGCCTGAGTCCAGAACCTGGGTTTACTTCTCTGTGGTTTGGGGCTTTCATTGAGGACAGGCCATAAAATGACTTCTTTACTGGTTGTAGCTCTGGTGTTGTCAAGCTAAGGGACATTAGCAAGTCACCATCCCAGCTTCCCTGATACTGTACCTACCAAATAAGGATGACAGTACTTGACCCACCAAGGCTTCTGTGGAGACTCAATGAGAAGGTCAAAAAAGATCAAATCAACTAGAAAATGAGAGGTGATAATGATGATTAATGAAATACTCAACATACTTCTCCTACCACTTCCAGACCTCATTTTATTTATTTGAAGATGTTCTTTTTAAAACAAAATAAAAACTCCTGAAGAATCCCAATATGGAACATAGTCATAAAGGGCCATTAAAGATGTTCTAGATAAAATCTAATATATGATTGAAAAAGAAAGAATCAACTTAAACTAGGAATAGAAAGGAACATTCTTAACTAGATGAAGGGAGTCTACAAAAACAAAACCTACAGCTAACATCACACATTTACAGTACGGTGTAAGGGTAAAGACTGAATGATTTCCCCCTAAGATTAAGAACAAAGATATTTCACTATTGCTATTTGACATCACACTGCAGGTCCTTAGCAAGTCCTAAGGCAAGAGGAAAAAAATACACAGATTGGAATGAAAGAAATTCTCTATTGGGAGGCAACGTTATCATCATGTATAAAATCTCATGAAATCTATCAAAAAGAAAAAACCTAGAACTTATAAATAATGAGTTTATCAAGGTTGCAGGACACAAGGTTAATATAGAAAAATCCATCATAGGGCAGCCCGGTAGCTCAGAGGTTTAGCGCCGCCTTCAGCCCAGGGCGTGATCCTGGAGATCCAGGATCGAGTCCCACATCGGGCTCCCTGCAGGAGCCTGCTTCTCCCTCTGCCCCCGCCACCCCCGTCTCAAATAAATAAATAAATAAATAAATAAATAAATAAATAAATAAATAAATCTTTGAAAGAAAGAAAGATCCATCATATTTATATATATAGCAATAAGCCATTAGAAAAAAAAAATGCCCATCCTCCTTCCGCCACCTTTCCATGCCACCATAATGTACACATGAATGTCCTGGCAGATGCTCTCAAGAATATTAACAATGCCAGAAAGAGAGGCAAACACCAGGTTCTTAGGCTGTGCTCCAGAGTCATAGTCCAGTTTCTAACTATGATGATGAAGCATGGTTACATTGGCGAATTTGAAATCACTGATGACCACAAAACTGGGAAAATTGTTGGGAACCTCACAGGCAGATATGATGCCAAAAGCATTATCCATAAAGGAAAAAAAAAAACGTTAATTGGACTTGATCAAAAATTAAAATTTTTGCTCTGCAAAAGCCACTTTAACTACTAAGAGAATGAAAAGACAGGCCACAAACATACAGGAAGAAAATATTTGCAAATCATATATTCAAGTAATGAATTGTACTCAGAATATATGAAGAACCCTTACAACTTAACAAAACAAAAACAACCAAAGTTTTTAAATGGGCAAAACATCTGAACAGATACCTCACCAAAGAAAATATGCAGATGGAAAATAAATACATAAAAATAGTGCATGATCATTAGTCATCAGGGAATGCAAATTATAAGCACACTAGTATACCACTACCCATCCATTAGAATGGTTAAAATTTAAAAATAAAATTCAAACATATCAAATGTTGGCAACGATGTAAAGCAACTGGAACTCTCATTAATTGCTGGTAGAAGTGCAAAAAGAGGAGCTCCTGGGTGACTCAGTTGGTTAAGTGACGAACTCTTGATTTTGGCTCAAGTCATAATCTCAGGGTTGTGAGATCGAACCCCACGTGAGCCCTGAGTGACATGCTCTGTGCAATCTGCTTCTCTCTCTTCCTCTGCTTCTCTCTTCCCCTGCTCGTGCTCCCTCTCTCTCTCTCTCTTTCAAACAAATAAAATCTTTTTAAAAAATGCAAAAAGGTACAACCACTTTGGAAAACAATCTGATACTTTCTTATAAAGTTAATCATAATACCATACAACCCATACAAGCCAGCAATACCATTCCCAGTATGAAATGAAAATCTATGTTTGTTTATACAAAAACCTGTACATGAAGATTTTTAGGAACTTTATTTGTAATCCTCAAAAACAGAAAACCAAAAATTTCTCAGCTGCCTACCAGATTCACTGTGGTAAATCCACAGAATGGAGTACTACTCAGCAAATAACACAGAATTGAACAAGGGTGAATCAAAAGCATCATGCTAAGTAAATGAAGCCAGACTCAAAAGACCACATACTGTATGACCCCATTGATGTAACCTTCTGGAGAACGCAAAATTATAGAGAACAGATCAATGATGGCCGGGAGTTAAGGATTGGAAAAGATTTGCGACCTGGAATAAGGCAGTGTAGGGGAGGAAGGCACCATGATAGAGTCGGGTTGGTTATTCCTAAAAATAGAGTCTCTTCTGAACGAAACCTCAGGTTAATCAGACTCTCTCTAAAAATAGAAGCTAATAAATGGCTTGGGAAGCTAACGTCTCCTAAGCTCATTTCTTCCACGCCCTCTCCTTTCTCCTTTCCTCATTCTGTTTTCTCTCACATGGATGATGATACCACCAAGTTAGGATCCTAGGGGTTATCCTAGGCTCCTTTTCTCTTCCACCCACATCTAGACTCTGAGGCCTGTGACTCCTGCCTCTCATGTTCTTCTATCTCCACACTGTGGCCCTAACCAGGCCTCATCATCTCTAGTCTAACACTGGACCAGGCTCCCACCTGGGGCTCCTCCCTATAGCCAGAGTCTTTCTAAATCATTGATCCAACCATGTTGCTCTCCAAGCTGAAAGCCTTATGAGTGCCCACTGGCTCTTTGGGGCAGGAATTGTTTTATGTGCCACCCTAGTCCTAGTACCGAGCACAATGCCTGGTGTCCATGCACACAGTGAATTATGGTTGAATACATGCATAAGTTAATAGAGTGAATGAATGAATTACTAAAGGATGTACAGGCCCTTCAGAAAGTCATTCAGAGAGGTCTGAAGTAGTGTATCCAGAGTAACCTCCATCTTGATCCAACAATATTGATTGAATACCTACCATGCCCAGGAGCTGTCCTTAAGGAGCCAGAGATTCACAGAACTTTCGACTGACTGGTGGTGGACACAAAGTATTCAGCCAATCATCATACACATGAATGCATATACAGGAATCATACAAACAAGCAAAGATAAGGTCCAAAAGGAGAAATGCTCATGTGATAAGAAGCTGTGAAGTGGGCAGAGGAGTTGGAGGATTGATGAAGTCACAGAAGGCTTCCCCGAGGAGGTGACGATTCATCTGGCATCTCGGAGGACACAAAATCCTTACTTGTGGAGCTGAGGAAGAGCTTTCCAGCAGATGGTCAAGTGTGTGCTAACGCCCTGAGATGAGAGGAACAGAGATCCCTTCCAGGCGGCAAAAAAGGAGCAGTGTTTGAAAGCCACCAAGTCGGGGGGGGGGGGGCGGGAGGAGGCCCCAGATGAGCCTGGGGAATGGAAAGGGCTGGATCCAAAATTAATGAATTTTAGGCTGGAGACTGACATGATCAGATCTGTTCTGAAAATACCATTCTACCTGTTGTTTGGAAAGTGGATTGTGAAAGAGACAAGTGTGGATGCTGTTAGAATCGTCAGGAGAGGTCCCAGAAAGTGATGCTGGGGCGCCTGGATGCTGGGGGCCAGGTGGGTGGGGATGGACCCAAGTTGCTAAATGCAGCTTTACTTAGGAAGGAAACCTGATGAACCTGGGAGATGGGAGTGATGGGAAGGAAGGGAGCAGCCCAGGGTCTGGAAGTAACAGTTTTCAAGTTTGGAACTTCCCCCGGGTGGCCCAAGGATTCCTCATCCTTGATGGTGGTTTCTGGAAGCAAACAACAGCACCTGCCAGCCCACTAACTTCTACCCCATCGTCACTCTCATTACTAGGCAGCTGCTCTCACTGGTCTTCAGCACATCACTGTATTTGCAGGGAAGCAGAACCAGACGATACAACAACCTCCTAACTAGTCTCCCTGCCTTCATTCTTAGCGGCTAAACCCTCTCCCCAGTCTCCTTTGCACAGAACAGCCAGATTGAACTTTTTTTTTTTTCAGATTGAACTTTTACAAACATAAATGGGCCCATGTTACTCCTTTGCTCAGAATTTTCCAATGCCTCTGAGTCAGAGTAAGAGCAAAGTCCTCATTGTAACCTACCCAGGCCTGGTCCCCTCCTGCGTCTCGGACCCCACCTCCCTCACCTCCCTTCACCCACTGTGTCCAGCCACTCTGCCCACTTTGCTAGCTCTTGAACATATCAAACTCTGATTCTGGAGTCCTGCTTTCTGGGATTTTCACTTCAGGTATCCACATATTCCGTCTCTTACCTCATTCAGGCCTCTGGCCAAACATCACTTTACGGAGAAGGCCTTCCCCAACCACCCCACCTAAAACAGCATCCCACTGTGCTATCTACTCCCGGCTTGTTTTTCAGAGTACTCACCACCATGTGACATTTGTTTATACTCCCTGTCTATCTCCCTCCACCGGAGCCTTAGTTTGGCTACTCTGAGTTCCTTGTTATCCCTGTGAAAACGTGTTAAATATTTGCTGACAAAGAAAATAAACCAGTTCCATCTCATTATTTAATTAAGAAGATCTAAAAGGACAATACGGTCTTCTGTTCTAATAATAATAATAATCGTTATTATTTATTATTATAGTTAATAGCAACCGCAAAAACATTAAAAATTTTGAAATAAGAATGATGGACTGCAGTATGCCAGGCCAATTTATAAGACTGACTCCAGAACCCAGTGTCCTTTTAGAGCAGCCCAAAAGATACAAAGCCTTTTCTTGCTGTTCTCACATGACCTCTTCAGTGGGAACAGGGGGGTCAAACTGACCACTCATTATCTGGTGATGAACACAGCTGTCTTCTCATAACTCTCTAGCTTTGTGGAAAATCCTGGTGACTTATTCATGTCTTAAAACATGAATAAATAAAAGTCTGCTAAAACAGATTTATCTTTTCATTCACAAGCAGTATTTCCAAAGTTAGGAAGTTTTCCATTGGACTTATAAATTGAAATAAGAAATCTTTTTAGTAAACTTGACTCACTGAATAAGTCTTAAGCTTGAGACATTTTTGGAGACAATGTATTATAATGTTCTGTTTTCACCAGGCAAAGGAGCAAAGCCTGACCGAACACCAAGGCTCCCTGTTTCAAAGAAGACCAGGAATCAAATCTAGCTTCTTCAAGAAAATCACAGGCTAAAATTTGCAAAGGAAAAATAGCAAGCTATTTCTAATGCTTTGCTTCAAAAATACATACTCCTCTCACCTTCTTGGTGATTGTTGCTTCAAGATGATAAAATATTCCTCTTTGGGAAAAAAGAAAGAAGGAAAGAAAAAAAAAAAAAAACACACCTCCCAAGAAAACTAAGAGCCTGGCTTTGAAGACAGACCTCCCTGCATCTGAATCCCGTCTCTATTAGCTGTGTGTCCTTGAGCAAATCGTCTCAGTTCTCACCTCAGGCCCCTCTTCCAGGAAATTGAGGTAAAGGTTACAACAACCCTGGCAGATAAATGGCTATCAGAGGTAATTCGCATTCAGTCCAGGGTCCATCACCTAGCAGGTGCTCAAAAAATGGTGGCAGTGATCACTCTAGAAGCATCTATCTATAGAAGCCTGCTCAAGCCATCAGCACCATTAAACGTAATATATATATGTAAACAAATTTTAAAGAACATTTAGAAAATACAGAAAAATATGAAAAAGAAATCCCCTATCAGTACTATGAAAAAAACGTCCCCAAAACGAATGAGAAATGGTAAGGACCACAGACGGTTCTCCTCTAACAATTTTGAAATAGTGACCTCTGCTGGCCACTGGGAAACACGAACTTTCCAGCCAACTCTCACAATTGAGCAAGGGTTGAGTCAGCCAGGCTTGGTCCCTATCCCTGGAACAAAAACCAGGTGTTGCATTACAAGGGACAGAAATCGTCACAAGGGTTACCACGATGTAATTGGGATGTTAACAAAATTAAAGGCCGGCCTTTCCATTTGCTCATCCGCCCAGAAGATTCTTTTTTTTTTTTTTTTTCAAACCCCGTGGTCTCTATTTTTAAAATGTCATAATTGCATGCAAATGTTACAGCTGAAAAACAACGCAAGGGGCATTAAAAATCAATCTTCCATGTAAGCCTCAGATTTTCCAGCATGAAGATCCAAAAGCAGAAGTGGTGACAAATGTGTAGAAAACAGAGTGAAAAAGTCAGAATACATCATTAAGAATATTACAACAAAAGGAGGGGAAAAAAATCTTTGGGAATACATGTCTGATTCAGCTGGGGTAAACAGCCAACTACAAAGAAGGCTTTAAAGAATGCTGCAAACTTCTTACAGATAGGACCCAGAAATCCAATTAGGAAACCACTACGACCCTTCTCTTGAGGCAGAAGTATACTTGGTGGAAGAGGCTACTTGAGAGTCTGTTGGCTGGGATATTGAGACATGAAACATATCCCCGATGCTTAAGGTGTGAAATAAGACAGAGGTTGCAAACCAGCAGCATAGGGTCATGTAGTTTGGTTTGGACATGCTCTATTTTTTTTTTTTTTAATTAACTCGTTTCCAACACTTTAAAAATGGAGGTTTCACATAAAAATCTGAATTTCTGCCTTCTTATAAATAAATGAGGAGATCTAGTCCTCCCAGGACAACACTCTTTCATAGAGACAACCAGAGCCAAGCAGGGACAGTCCTCCCTCCAGACGCAGCGAGAGCTCTCTGCTTTGCTGGTTCCCCATCCCGTAGGCCTCGCTCATCACGTCATCTGTCTGGCTTTTGCAAACACTTGAGTCCGACACCCTGGTTTCTAAAAGCCCAAAGGCACTGGTGATGAACTCAAGTCAGTTCAAACAAGTATCAACCACATGCAAGGTACTTAATACAGGCACTGAGGTTGTAAGGCATAAGACAGGATCCCCAAACCCCAGGAACTCCTAGATTGCAGTTTCCAGTGAGAGCTAGTAAACTGGAAATTATAATACATTACCACATGTGCACTGAAACGGTATAGAAGTGGCAAAGACTAAAGTGATTAAATTCATTTTCTAGCTTTCGGAGATGGTACTTAGCTCACTGATTTTAAGCTTTCTTCTTTTCTAATATATGCACTTAATTTCCCTCTAAGCATGGCATTTAGCTATATCTCCTAAGTGTCAACATGTATTTTCATGATCACCCGATTAAAATCATTTTTCCGGGCAGCCCAGGTGGCTCAGTGGTTTAGTGCCTGCCTTTGGCCCAGGGCCTGATCCTGGAGACCCGGGATTGAGTCCCATGTCAGGCTCCCTGCCTGGAGCCTGCTTCTCCCTCTGCCTGTGTCTCTGCCTCTCTCTGTGTGTCTCTCATGAATGAGTAAATAAAATATATTTTTTAAATAAATAAATAAAATCATTTTCCCCACCCATAAGGTTTCTTTGACCTGTGTGCTATTTTAAGGTGCATTTCTTAATTTCCAAACATGGAGTGTTCTAATTATCACTTTTAACTGATCTCTACCTTAACTGTCTTATGGTCAAACATACTCTAAATAATTTTAATCCTATGAAATGTTTTGAGACTTGCTTTATGGACTCACATCTGGCCAGATGTGTAAATGTTCAACATAAGCTTGAAGAGAAGGCATGTTCTTTGGTTGTTAGGTATAATGTTCCTTAGGGCCCACTGGGTCACGTTTGCTGATCCTGTCATTCGAACATTCTACAGCCCTACTGATTACTAAAATCCACTTATCCTATCACTAAGAGAGGTGTGTAAAATACCTCATGATGCTGTGGACTTGTCTGCTCCTCCTTTTAAGTGGTTCTGTCCATTTTTATGTATTTTTTAAATTATGGTATAAAGTACAGAAATCTTACATATATAGTTCCATGAATGCTTATATGCATACACCCATGTAATCCAAATCAAGATACAGAACATTTTCAGCACTTTCGGTTTCCTCATGACCTTCCAAGTCAATACACTGCCAGGTTCTCCCATTACCACTATTCTGATTTAGGATGAAAACATTATTTTACCCGTTCTTGAAATGCACATAAATGCAATCACAGCATATATCCTTTTGTGTCTGGCTTCTTTGGCTGAATATTATGTCTCTGAACTTCATTCACATTAACACAGCAATAGTTCATTCTTGTGATTGCTGCATAAAATCGTATTGTAAAAGTACAGCACATTCATCTGTATAATATTCATTTAGTAAATATTTGTTGGTTAATTGAGAAACATACCTTCCATTACTGTGTCTCTTTAGACTAAACAGCTGGAGAGAGCCATACTCTTCCAGGAGAAAAGTCCTGGTAACGTGGTGTTTGACTGCCATAGTGGAAAGAAATTTCAAACTCAATGATTAACCATTTATATGGACTTTGTCATCATGACTTTGTGCATTTGTGTGTGTATTCTGGGATTGCACACAAGTAGACTGTTACAATTTGACCCTAGTATATATGTATGAATCAGTATTGAGAGTGTCACAAATTTGTCAAATATATGCATTTTAATAATATTCATTTTATACTTTGAAAGTAAATTATGCCTGCTGCATTTCTGAAAATAAACATATAAATATTTTTTAAAGAATGGCACATTTGTCCATTCTACTATAATGATGGACATTTGAATTGTCTCCAGTCTGGGGCTATGTTGAAAATTCCCACTACAAGCATCCTTAATAAATGACTTTTGGTGGGAACATGCCCTAATTTCTCTTGGGCATATGGCAATTAGTGAACTGATGGATTCTAGGGTAGGCATATGTTTGGCTTCAGTAGTTATTGCCCATTTGTTCACTCCTTCCAGCAAATCTATGGGAATTTTAGCTGTTCCACGTCCTCATCACCTGTCATTGTGAGTTGTCTTCTTAAGCCCTGTTGATGGGTGTGTTGTGGGATGTCAGTATAATTTAAATTTTCATTTCCCTCATAACTAACGGTGCTGAATACCTACCGCCTCTCATAAGCCATTTGAACACCCTTCTTTTATAAGTACCTGCTGTATGGAAGCATTAAATCACTATATTATACACCTGAAACTACTATTAACACTGTATGTTGGGATCCCTGGGTGGCGCAGCGGTTTAGCGCCTGCCTTTGGCCCAGGGCGCGATCCTGGAGACCCAGGATCGAATCCCACATCGGGCTCCCGGTGCATGGAGCCTGCTTCTCCCTCTGCCTGTGTCTCTGCCTCTCTCTCTCTCTCTGTGACTATCATAAATAAAAATTAAAAAAATAAAAAAATAAAAAAAAACACTGTATGTTGACTGGAATATAAATAACAACTTCGTGGATAGAAAAAGAAAAGTGCCTCTTCATCTTTTGCCCATAATTTTGTTTGAAGATACTCTGAGGCTGTTATGAGGTACATTAACATTTAGAATTTTATCTTTCTCATGAACTGAATCTTTTATTGTGAAGTGCCCTTCCTCACCTCTGCTAACTTTTTTTGCCTGCAGTGCACTTGGTCAAAAATTAATACAACTAGGGCACCTGAGTGGCTTGGTGGTTGAGCCTCTGCCTTTGGCTCAGGATGTGATCCTGGGTCCTGGGATCGAGTCCCACATCGGGCTCCTTGAGGGGAGCCTGCTTCTTCCTCTGCCTATGTCTCTGCCTCTCTCTGTGTCTCTCATGAATAAATAAAATCTTAAAAAAAAAACAAAACACAACTAGATCAGCATTTTTGTGTTTGCATGTTTATCCTTTTATTTTCAACATATCTACCCTTATGTTTTGATGTGGCTCTTAGCAGCAAGCAGTTGAATTTTGTTTTTTATTTAGTTCGGTAATCTTTGTGTTTTGATTTAGTCCATTTATATTTAATTCAATTACAGACATATTTGGCTTTAAATCTACATCTTACTATGTGCATTCTTCTTCCTGCCTATTGTAGACTTTTTCCCCCACTTACTTTCTTTCATATTATATTTTGGTATTCCATGTTTTTCCTGCCTGAACTTGAAACTTTCACTATTCTTTCAGCAGCGATCCTTAAGTTGCAGTGCACATCTTTACTATGTCAAAGTCTATTGCTGGCACTTTTGCTCTCTTTCCAATGTGAAGACCTTAGGAAATATATTTTTAAAGATTGAATTTATGTATGTATGTATGTATTTGAGGGAAAGAGAACAAGCAAAATGGGAGTGAGCACCAGCGGAGTAAGGAGAGGAGGAGGGAGAGAATCTCAAGCTGACTCCCCCGAACGTGGAGCCCAACACGAGCTTGATCTCACTACTCTGAGATTATGACCTGAGTTGAAACGGAGTCAGATGCTTAATCCACCGGGCTACTTAGGCACACTAGGATATTTTAACTCCCAAGTATTCTGACTTATATGCCATATTTACCTTTTTCGTTGTTCTTAATTTCTTCTGACTGCCCTTCCTTCTTCTCCTTGAAAAAAAAAAATCACCTTTATAAAGTAAGTTCCTTTTATTTACTTATTTATTTAAAGTAGGCTCCATGCCCAGTATGAAGCCCAAGACAGCTTGAACTCACAACCCTGAGATCAAGCTGTGAGCTGAGATCAAGAGTCAGACACTTAACTGACTGAGCCACATGGGCACCCCTATTAATTTCCCTTTATTGTGATCTATTGAAATCTCTCAGCTTTTGTTCATTCATTTTTATTTCATATTTTTATAGATTAATGCTGGGTATGGAATTCTAGGTTAGTAGATTTCTTTCTGCACTTTAAAATTAGCATTCCATGGTCTTCAGGTTGTTTTTTTTGTTTGTTTTTTTTGTTTTTTGTTTTTTGTCTTCAGTTGTTTTTGTTGAGAAGTTAGCTGTGTAGCTGTTGCTCATTTCAAAGTGGGTTTTTTTTTTTTTTTTTTTTCCCTCCTCTGGTTACTTTTAAGATTCTGTCTTTGGTTTTTAGCACTTTTACTATGATGTATCTCAGTGTGTATTCTCTTTATTTTATCTGCTTCGGGTTCATAGTGCTTTTTTAATCTGTGGCTTGATGTCAACAATTTCAGAAAGTTCTCTGCTGTTAAATCTTCAAAACTTCTCTGCCCATTAGGTCTCCCTCCCCTTCCAGGACTCCAATTACACTTGCAAATTTTCTCAATATATCATCTGTCTTAACCTGTCTTCTGTATTTAAATACTTTTGACTTTTCTGCTTTATTCTGAATTTCTTCTGACTTATCTTTCAAGTCATTTTTTTCAGCTAATCTGCAGGTAAACCTATCTATCCTCTGACTTCTACATTTTATTTTATTTTTCTTTTTTTAAGATTTTATTTATTAATTCATGAGAAACACAGAGAGAGGCAGAGACATAGGCAGAGGAGAAGCAGGCTCCTCACAGGAAGCCCGATCTGGGACTTGATCCCTGGACCCGGGATCATGACCTGAGCTGGAGGCAGAAGCTCAACCACTGAGCCAATCAGACATCCCACTTATTCTATTTTTCTGCTCTAGAATTTCTGTGGTGCTTTTTCAAATTATCTATATATATGTATTGATATAGTTTTATATGCATGAGTGGTTTCTACTACATATATACATAGTTTCTAGCTCTCCAACAAATTAAAATTTCATTTTTTAATCTTATGAACATACTAATCATAATTATTAAAAAATTTCTGACATGAACATTTCTCCAAAGAAGATGGCCAACAGACAATGAAAAGATGCTCAACATCACTCACCACCAGGGAAATGCAAATTAAAATCACAATGAGCTATCACCTCACACCTCTCAGGAAGGCTAAAGTAAAAAACATAAGAAACAACAAGTGTTGGTGAGGATGTGGAGAAAAAGACTCTTGCACTGTTGGTGGGAATGCACATTGGTGCAGCCACTGTGGGAAACAATATGGAGATTCCTCAATAAGTTAAAAATAGAACTACCTTACGATCCAGCAATCACACTACTTTACCCAAAGAATAGAAGAACACTAATTCAAAGGAAGACATGCACCCCTATGTTTAGAGCAGTACTATTTATAATA
Source organism: Canis lupus baileyi (assembly GCF_048164855.1). Classification (NCBI taxonomy): domain Eukaryota; kingdom Metazoa; phylum Chordata; class Mammalia; order Carnivora; family Canidae; genus Canis; species Canis lupus. The sequence goes on from NC_132840.1 coordinate 33,764,654, forward strand.
GCCAAATTATGGAAACAGCCTTTGTCCATCTGTAGATGAATGGTTTTAAAAAAAGATGTAGTACGTATATGCAATGGAATATTACTCATCCCTTAAAAAGAATGAAATCTTGCCATTTGCAATGGTGGAGCTGGAGTGTAAAATGCTATGTGAAACAAGTCAGAGAAAGTCAAATTACCATATGATTTCATTCATAGGTGGAATTTAAGAAAGAAAACTAATGAGCAAAGGAAAAAGAGGGAGAGAGAGAGAGAGGAGAGAGAGAAACCAAGAAACAGACTCTTAACTATAGAGAACAAACTGATTACAGAGGGGAGGCCAGGAGGGTTGGTTAAACAGGTGGTGTGGATCAAAGAATGCACTTGTGATAAGCACTGAGTGATGTATGGAAGTGTTGAATCACTAAGTTGTATACTTGAAACTAATATTACCCTGTATGCTAACTACACTGGAATTAAAATAAAAACTTAATATACATAAAATAATTTAATTAAACAAGTCTTTTTTTTTTAAATCCTTTTTTTTTTTTAATTTATTTATTTACGATAGACACAGAGAGAGAGAGAGGCAGAGACACAGGCAGAGGGAGAAGCAGGCTCCATGCCGGGAGCCCGACACGGGACTCGACCCCAGGACTCGACCCCGGGACTCCAGGATCACGCCCTGGGCCAAAGGCAGGCGCCAAACCGCTGAGCCACCCAGGGATCCCCAAACTAGTCTCCTTCTAACTCTAATTAAATCTGGAGCCCCTATGGGTCTATTCTACGGTCTCTTGCTTTTGTTGTTCTCATTCGTGTCATCTTGTCTCTTCTTGTGCCTGGTTAGTTTTAATTGTGTGTAGACATTCCATTTTAAAACTTGTTTGTAAAAATAATTGAGGCCTAGGATGTTGTTTTTCTCCACAGAGGATTTATGATAGTTTCTCTCAGAGCCTAGAAACACTGGCAAACAGGGATGACCACAAATCAATTTAATGAGAATTCTAACAGTTCATTCAATCTATTTCCTCTTTACCCTTCCCTCTAGGGTGCAGCCTTTTGGGGTTCCAGCCCAAAGTAAGGGAACTTAACAGTCCCTCATTGCCCAAATTTGGAGGAGGCTCTGGTAAGTGCCCCTACCCTCCTTTCTCTCCTAATCAACAAAGGGAAGCTTGCAGAAGCCAGGTTGGCACTGCATGACCTTTTCCCTCGAGCGTAATTAGACCTTTGAATACTTGATCCATTTAGGCTAATTTCTTTCAATCAGGAATGTGGCTGGCATTCAGAAATGGCCAGTCTCCATTACATAAACTCAGGAGCTAGTGGGCAGCTGGAGAGAGTAGGCCAGTAGGCAAGGAGGGAGAATAAAGCACTGATGCAGTAAGCAGCAGAGAAGAACCATTTAGAAACCCTAAAAACTTTCCAGGTTCTTCATGGGACTAGAAACAAATCTATACTTAAGTATATAAGCCAAGATTTTCCTGTGCCCTCAGGATCAACTCCCCTTCTCAAAAGTTAATGCTAAACTGAGATGGGGATTGTGTCCTTGTAACTAAGGGCCATAATATTAGGGAGGGGCTAGTGTTTTTATTTTATTTTTTTAAAGATTTTATTTATCCATGACAGACAGTGATAGAGAGAAAAGCAGAGACACAGGCAGAAGAAGCAGGCTCCATGCAGGGAGCCTGATGTGGGACTCAATCCCAGGTCTCCGGGATCACACCCTGGGCTGAAGGCAGTGCTAAACCGCTGAGCCACCTGGGCTGCCTGGGGGCTAGTGTTTTGTACAATTAAGATTTATTTGTTTGAGAGAGAAAGAGAGAGAGCAGCAAGAGAGTGCATGAGCGGGAGGGACAGAGGGAGAGGGAGAGAGAATCTCAAGCCTCTCTGCAGGGTGATCCCAAGACCCTGAGATTACAACCCAAGCCAAAACCAAGCATCAGACGCTTAACTAACTACACCACCAGCCCCCTTAGTGTTTATTTTTTCAAGACTGTAGACTATGTTACTAATAAGTTGAGAGACAAATAGGATAAGTCAATCAAGAGTCAACATATGTTTAAAAGACTTTCAAGGTAAAGGTCTGTGATTTAGAGGCCACCTTCTCATGTTTCTCTGCCAGGGACATCCCATAGGTCTTCCAGAACTGCTTTACCACCTGGATCACTTGCAAGGCACACTCAACTGTATCTGATAAGATACGTGTGTGCAGGGGGAACATGAGTGGTCAGAGGTAAGGCAGAGTCACACAGCTCCTGCAAAATAATGCAAATGATGAAGCACGCTGGGGCCAAGACACCTAAGGAGACGCTGCATGTAGTGCTGAAAAGGGTCCATGAAGGAGGTGGGCACGAATGCGAGCAACAACTAGTGCTTGGAATAGGCTAGGAACAGGACAGATGCGCATCAGCAAACAGCAATGGCAAGACATATCAATTTCTTTTTTAAAGATTTATTCATTCATGAGAGACAACAGACAGAGAGAGAGGGGCAGAGACACGGGCAGAGGGAGAAGCAGGCTCCATGCAGGGAGCCCAATGCGGGACTCAATCCTAGATCCTGGGATCACAACCTGAGCCGAAGGCGGCGCCCAACTGCTGAGCCACCCAGGCGTCCCAAGAGACATCAATTTTGTAAATACGTAGGAAAAGATTCTTTGCAAACAAGTTTTGCCTCCATTTACTTCTCCCACACAGGATTGTGAACCCTTTGAAGACAAGGACAATCAGTGCCTTTCACAGGGTCTGGTATACAGTGGGCCGGGAGTGAAAGCCAAATGAGTGAATGGAAGAATTAACAGCATCTTACAAACACAGGTCTACAACACCTTGACTTAAACTCCTGAGGCCAGATGTTCCAGAATGAAGAATTTTTCAGATGTTAGAAAGGTAATAATGATGCATATTACGTAACACTCTCATGGGGTCTGGAACAGCACCTCATAATCATACTACAGAGACTATATGCATAGTCATACTACATGGAGTAAATTAAGTCTACAAATAGCCCCTCATAGTTCAAGTCAGGTTTTGCTGCCAAATAAATTTTGTCAACAAACTTAACCAATAAAAAAACCCTCTAGATTTCAGAATTGTAAGGATCTGCTAAAGATGAAAACTCAAGTAACCCTAGAAAGGACCGCTAATTTTCACCTATTTATTGGCAAACTGTTACTGGAGCTCATAGTCTAAATGAGTTCGCAGAGAGGTTTAACTGCTGACTAGACTTAGTTGAAAAAAAAGATAGGTCAGGGGGCACCTGGGTGGCTCACTGGGTTAAGCAGCTGCTTTCAACTTGGATCTTGTTCTCAGGGTGCTGGGATGAAGCCTCGCCTCAGTCGGTTGGTAGGGCTCCCTGCGGGGTGTCTGCTTCTCCCACTCTGTCCACCCTCCACCTGACTGTGCTCTCTCGTTTTCTCTCTCAAAATAAATAAATCTAAAAAAATAAAAATAAAAAGGATCAGAAGGAACTATCCAGAATAAAGCAGAGAAAATAAAAAGTATTACAATAGAGAAGACAAGACACAGGTGATATATTAAGAAAGTGTAGCTGGAGTCCCAGAAGTAGAGGGAGCTCAGTCTACAAGGGGACATGGATTTGTAATCAGTTAAGTTACAAATAGTGTAATAAGGTCCAAAGAGGGAATGAAGAAGCATTGAGAAAACACAGGGGACTCTACCTGAGAGTATGTGGAAAGGCTAAGCTATGAAGGATGGGAAATGTGCCAGGACAGAAACTCAGGCAAGGTACCACGAGCACAAGCACATAACGGCACGGAGGGGCAACTCACGATTCATCACCTGCTCCAATTCCAAGGTAGGTATATGATATCTATTTCTCAGCATTCCATCTCACCTCACCTATGAGGTCCAGCCATATCCTTCCAGGTTTACAATAATGAATCCGATGGAAGAAGTCTACCTTATGGCAAATGATAGTTCATAAGCTTCAGAGAGAAAATCCACTTGAGCTGTGCTTCTGTAAGTGCGGTCTCCTAACCTGCAGCATCGGCATCACCTGCCACTTGCTGGAAATACAAACTCTTGGGCCCCACCCCAAACTTACTGAATCAGAAATTCTGGAGGTGGGGCCCAGCAATCTGTCTTCATAAGCGTTCCGAAGGTTCCGATGCATGCTAAGTTTGATGAACTCCTGATCTAAAGTAAACCCTTCTCCCAGTGTGATTCTCAGACCGCTGCTTAGCATTTGTTACAAACTGTATCTCTTGGAAACCAGTCTAGACCTCCTGAAGCTGATCTGCATTCTTGTGGAGCTTGGACCCCACACCTCACTCCCTGTGAAGCTCATGTTTCGGATTCTGGGTTTCAAATGCCACGCAGTAGATTATAAACTCCTTAAGGGCAAGAACTGTCTTCTTCGCAGCTCAATTTGTTTCTAATCGTGAGGCCATAACACTCGGAATGTTTCTGAATGATTAGCTAGTTCCGGATCGACTTGCACATCATTACAGCAACTGTCAAGGCTGCTGAGGACCACGACTGAGAACTACAGGAGGCATGTGCTTGTCTGACCTGACCTTGTCTTCTCCCCCTTAAAACAGAAACAACAATGCTTATTTTAAAGTGGTGGTCAGGGGAATCCCTGGGTGGCTCAGGGGTTTAGTGCCTGCCTTTGGCCCAGGGTGTGATCCTGGAGACCAGTGCCTGCATGGAGCCTGCTTCTCCCTCTGCCTCTCTTTCTCTCTGTGTCTGTCATGAGTAAATAAATAAATAATCTTAAAAAGAAATAAAATAAAATAAAATAAAATGGTGGTCAGCAGCTTGCTAAGAATAGCTGGACTGTTAACTGTGGAAATAAGGCTATCTTTGTTTTAAGCTACTCTGTTTCAAAGAAAGAGGACTATGGGTTGAGAGAGCCGGAGAGGGACTTGAGGGCCTTTGTGTAGCACCTCAACTGCCTTGAGGTGAGGTTGAGACTAATCGAAATAAAGCTGACAGACATAACTGTTAGCTTGGGGGAATATGATCCACTCACAAACACTATCCTGGCCAGAAAAGCGATGGCTTTCAGCACTTGCACCCTTTGTTTAGATACGGAAGAAAGAGACCTTCAGAATTCAGGCTCATTAGTTATCGTTGAACATGGATCACCCACCAATCAGTCCAGGTGGGGGCAAAAGCTACTAGATTCTCAAGAAGTTAAGCCTTTTTAAGTTTTATAAACAACTGAGACTGAACTGAAATGGCTCAAGAAACACGCACACACCAGAAATTAAATGACTGATCTCGAGGATACATGTATTTTAATGAACAGTCCCATTCAGAAAAATGTCAATTTATTTTTCTACCCAAGTCAGTGTCAGTCATATACAAAAGGATATAAACAGATTACCATATTTACAGGAAGATACACAAAACAATTACCAAGGAACAAATCCAGCAAAGTAACAAATTGTTGCTTATCCACATCCTCTCAACTGTAGTGGTTTATTGTAGGACAGTTTCCCAGTTCCCCGGGAAAGAAGCTATGTGAATTTATGCTAAGGCCAAGCAGACATCACACAAGAGCTGACAGGACCAGATTTTGTACTGACAGAGAAAAGCTTTTAAAGAACACACTCTAACTTTCAGGCCAATGTTATAGCATCAGTGGGCTCACAGGCACGATGGGACTTCATCAAAGGAAATGCCTCCCTCCTTTTGGCTTTCCTAAGATCCTTCTCCTTGTGCACAGGAGAAGGAGCTCTCTTTAGTAACAGGTGATTGAGCAACACCCTACCCCAACAGATTATCAACTCACAACAGGGAAAAGGAACTGACTCTTATCTACTAAATACAATCCAGATTTGGGGAAGCGGTTTCCAAATCTCCACTAGGAAGACATGATGTGACCTCTATTTCTTACACAGCACATTCTCTTGAGAGATAATATGGATGAACATCTCAGAAATGTTCACACTGCTCATCAAATATACCTTTCCCCAAAGCATATGGGAAATGGCAAAAACCTAAACCTAAGCCAGATTATTTTATCCAAATTAAGTCAAAGTTTAAAGGAATCATCCCATTGTCACTCTCAGGAATCCAGAGGGTCACAGGCCACAATTCTTTTATGGAAGCAGAAGGTTAAGAGCCCTTTTCTCCCAAAATGCCTCAGCCAGGGAGAGTGGAACAGAAAAAAACTCAATGGCTCTATAATATGGAACTCAACAGTTTTCAGTCAACCTGGCCACAGTCTTCTGGTCATCTCCAAGGAACTACCACATTCAAAATTCAACATTCATATTCAAAAAAGGGAATAGTCTACTCCAGATGAGGAAAAAAAAAGGAAGGAAGGAAGGAAGGGGCGGGAGGGGAGTAGAATAGGGAGGGAAGGGAAGAAAAAAAGAAAGCAGTAGCAATTAGCCTAAATACTCCAGACACTTGACAACTGGGAAACTGTCTCCTAAAGACACTCTAAAGGCCAGCAGGGTTCATTTATAATTTGGCATGTGCTGGTTAAGGGGCAACAAACAAAAGGAATAAAGATATAGTACATCAAGTAACCAAATGGTAGACATACATACTACATTAAAGATTCATATACAATACTGTGCTGACCTTAAAGAAGAAATTGAAGGAGAGTTGAAAGAACAGATAATAGAATTACAAGGGAACATTTTGGCCCAATGCCAGTCCAGTGAATACCTACCAGGAGGACTTTAGATCTTTTACCTCCAAAGAAGTTGATCTAATAAATTATAAAATTCCCTCGCTCACTTTTGGGACATACAACAAACTCCCAAGTACACTAAGCCCTCCGACATTTTGGTTTCACTATTTGATGACTAAGTTGTTTCTGGTTGTAAAGATTTTCCTAATATATTTTTATTAGCCAGTTAACACAGCAAAGGCTGCTCCTTCTGTGAGGCCAAACAAGCATCACCAAATAATTTGATCTAATGAAGATTGGGGGGGGGGGAGGGGGGATGGAGAGGAAAAAGGGAAAGTTCCTGGTGTTTGTTGCAAAACTTTTTCTCCCACTTGAAAACCTCTGCAATCACTTAATGTTTTGTTCCAGAAAAAAGAAAGCAAAACTAGTTGGGAAAATACCCATATACTTATTGTTTACTAGTATGATAGAAAACAAATTCATAGTTGTCAGTCAATCGTCTTTCAAAAACCAAATGTGAATGTTTAATCTTGTAACTTAAGAACTGAATTTTTCCACATTCCTTTATATAGAGTTAGCATCTGTAAATTGAGATCTTTTTTGGACAATCATGCAAATTTAATTTGTCCCTGGAAAGAAAAACACAACCTACCAGATTAACAAAATATGTCCTTTAAACAGTAATTTTTCTGTGAATTTTTCTGCACTGTTACCACTTTTATCCTTCAGTAAACAGAAACTACTCTTAAAAGGCTCATGTATTTCGAGCGTACAGAGACTTCTACTCTCAGCACAATTAGGAAAACTGAATCGAGTCAACCTATTTTACCTTCTAAACTGGCTCTACTCAGCTCAAAAGTAAATTCTAAAAATTTTCCAGTTATTATTATTAAGCTATAGAAGCTAGAGACATTTTTACTGCCATAGAGGCTTCTGTAAAATTGAATAAAGATTTTATTATACCACACACACAAAAAGCAATCGGTACAGAAAAGGCAGTTTTCGGTTATTCTGTTGAGAATTTCTTTCCATGATTTCTCCCATTAAAGTATAGTTTTCAAAGCAACCACCACGACAAAGGAAGCATCTAATTAGTCCATTTTCTTCTGATCCAAGAATGCTGAACATTTACTGTCCCATCTGTAGCTGTATCAGCAGTGTAATGAACACAGTTTATATTACTGAGCTATTCTTTGAACTCCAAGAACTGTTGAAGTCTTTTCTGATGTTCTGCAGATGCTTGCACAGCACTAAATGAAACATAAATTCAAAGCATAAGCTTTATTTTACATTAAGCATATTAAGTGAACCACAGAGCACAGAGTCAATATTTTTCAAAACAATTAAAAACGAATAGAAATCTTCACTTATTTAGTACTTCTGAGAAAGCTGGATGAAAACCCTCCTTAATCTAATGAGGAGGAGGTCTTGCATTCAGGAACGGCATGCTTCTACCTTCTGAAAGACCAAAGCAAATTAAGACTGACAAGTGAAAGCATCGATTGTAACCTGCTCTGCTGTGGAACCTGCTGTGCAGAGTTCCAGGCCGCGCAGTAGATTTTCTGGATTTTATTATTTTATTTAAACCAGATTCCAACATTATCTTTGAGTTGTGGAGTATTTGAATTGCCTTTAATATAAGATCCTTTAAACTAAAATGTTTGGTTAAAACACAATAGACTCCACTAATCGTTTTCAAAGGTAACAGCTTGGTGGTTTAGATTTAGTTTTCTCTTTGAACATAAGTTATGTCTTGGATGGGGAAACCGAGTTCTCTCCTCATGTTCGCCCCCACTAAAATACATTACCTTGACAAAATTATGGCAAATATGTACTGAAACTAGTATAAAACTTCCTTTTAAACTTTTGGGCAAAAACTGAATACAGTTTCTGGTTTTCTAGCTGTTGAAGATGTTATTGTTAAATGATAAAATTCCAGGCTACAGAAAGTTACCATTTTTAAAAGTGCCAAAAAAGTTTATTATAATAATTTCACTACAAATCATCCCAAATTGCCTTATAAATACACATCTCTGCTAGCTTAAACCTTGCAGCTGCCTCCGATTGAACCATTTCAAGTACTTTACTGTGTGGAGTCCCTCTGGGTACTATTGAGGCCAGATAACACACCTTTTCCACAGGAGGGCAGACAGTATCACAAAGATCAGAGGTTAGCAGAGACAACTCAGCCTACTGGTTAAGAGTATAGATACTGTTCGTCAGAACACTGGGGTCAGAAAGATTTGAGTCTGAATTCTGGTTTTACATAATCGTGGGCAAGTTAAATCATAAGGCAACTTGACCTCAACCACAGACAATTAATGACGTAACCAGACATAAATCCAAATGTTTTAACTCCAAATCTTTTTTCCCACCATACCATTCCGTCCCAGGTATATAAAACACTCTCTACTGACCTCACCATATATAACAAATGGCTCTTCCCAGAGAAAAGAAACTAAGGCAGAATTTCATTTTCCTAATTTTTTAAATCATTTATCCCCCTTTCTTATCTAAAACTCTGTGTCCCCTTTTCTCTCTGCTTTCGCTCAATTATCAATACACATATTTCATGCTCCACATCCATCGAGGATCCTCTATGGAAGCTTACACCTTTGAGGCAGTCCAGTGCACAGGGAGAAAAGGTGGGATTTTAAGAAAAGACCTGATTTCAGGTTCATGTTCTAATACCAACTAGATTGTGCTATGAGGCAAATTCTTAACCTCCTTGAGCCTCAGTTTCCCTGTCTGTGCAGTTATGGTAACCTCTACACTTCACAGACTCTTTGAGAAAGGGACATGAAAAAAACATACGTAAGTGCTAACTGCATTGTATGGAACAGGGCTGTCCCAATAAACTTTCTGCAATGACACAAATGTTTGACCTTAGCTGTCTAATATGGTAGCCACTAGCCATATGTAGTTACTGAGGACTAAAATGTGGCCAGTGTGACTGACAAAATGAACTTGTAGTTAATTTAAATTTCAACAGCCATATGCAGCTAGCTGCCATATTAAGAGAGCACAGATCTAGAGAGCATTCAAAAACAGGTTTGTTTTTGAACAAGTGAAAAAAACCTTCATCTTAGAGCGCTTTATATTCCCACATAGGTTTTATGGAACATAAAAACCTGCTATTACTGCTGTATATTATGGAAATAAAATATACTACTGTTTCTAAAAGCAAGCAGTATGAGGAAGTTCTGAACTATTTATTGATTGCATACAGAAAAAGGAATCTCTTGTGTCTTCTACAGTTCATTTACAATTGTGATAAACACAGCTAATAAACTTGTATCCTTTATACTGCCTAACTAGATTGTTTCATGACAAGAAAGCAGTAAACATCAATGAAACTAAATATAAACAGGTTTGGCATTTGTGGTTTTCTCTCTGGTTCCATTTCTGAAGGTGTTATGATCTGTCACTGTTTTTCCAGCATGATTCACAAAGCACCCAGGACTCATTTATGGAACACTCTGCTCACCCCAACTCTTAGCTGACCAAGATGTAATATCAGGATTATTTTTAATATGCCTTTCTGAAAAGATACTCCATTTTTTGCCCTTTATCTCTCATAAGGATGTTTTGGTAGTTAAGAAAAAATTATATATACACATTTATATATGAGATTACATTTGCTGCTTTTATAACTTTCTGTCCTCTTTTCTATCTGTATGAAAGAAGGCCCCAAAGCTTATACAATAGTCCCAATTTTAAAATTGGACTATTTAAAAGGTCTAAATCCTAGTTAATTCCCAGTAAGAACCATGAAAGTCCCAAAAAAGCATGTTCAACATGTGAGCCTTTATAATTTTCAAACCTATTTCTTAAGGGAACTCCTGAAAGGGGATTCTTATCATGGATTAAGACTGGTAAACTTACTTCAGATGTTCACCAAATGTAGTAGTTATTCGATAGATGGCAGTTTTTAGTGATGCTCTAAATGCAAATCTTAATGTTTTATAGGAAGTGTCCACAAGGCTTCCTGAAATCCGAGGTGGTTTACTGGAAGCATGAGGAAGCTTGAAGTACTTGTCAACTGCCTAGATCAAGAAAAAAAAAGAAAGCAAATAGTTCAGAATATCAACAAAGCCGTATTAGTTGAAAAGATTAAGGAGATTTTACTTCAAATCAACTGATAGATTTACACATCATAAAGACATACTAAGACGGCCCAGGTGGCTCAGCGATTGAGTGCTGCCTTCAGCCCTGGAGACCCAGGATCGAGTCCCATGTCGGGCTCCCTGCATGGAGCCTGCTTCTCCCTCTGCCTGCGTCTGTGTGTGTGTGTGTGTGTGTGTGTGTGTGTATCTCATTAAAAAAAAAAAGAAAGAAAAAAAAAGACATAATAGACAACATTTATTTTGAATCACAGGACAGTTTAAGGAAAAAAAAAAAAAAAAGAAGAAGAACAGTTTGAGAAACAACACAGTAAAGGCTCAGCCCCTAAAGCAGTTAGTAGGGAAAAGTACAGGCTCGCCCTCTAAAAAAAGGAGCTACACTCCAATGGCTTTGAAAGTGCAAAATTGAGAAATTAAACACAGACATCCTACTCTGCTTACAGTGTGTGATTGCTGAGAGTATTTTCATTATAAATCTCAGCAAAAAGAAAAAAAGACCAGAACTTCATATTTTACATAAAATTATTTACTAAACTAGCTTATCTTCCTTTTCACTTCTAGATACTAAAGCATCTGTGAGCAAGAATAGGTGGGGAGAGAGAGAATTCACAAGTGAAACGCTTTATTTATGCTTGGTAAAGAGATTTAAATATATCTTTTAAAGGTCCAAGGTAAACAATATAATTTTTAAATGATATAACTACATTAAGAAAAGGGAGAACTGAAAATATAAAAGTGTAAGTGGATTAATCTACTATAGCAAGATCACATCTACAGTGACAAGTAATATAAGCCTATTCTTTACAGTTTTGGCTGTAACCACGAAAAGACAGTTAAAATTATTTCTGTCATGTTTTTAATTTCAAGAACTCTTGAGTGATCCTCTTTATTTTAGCATCCTATTTTTGTTTCAAAGACGCAATACCCTCTCCTATTTCTGTGGATTTTGATGATTTTTGTTGTTTTGGTTGTTTTAGTTTCTTCTTTCCCTTCCTTTGCTTCTTTGGTCTCTATCTTCTGCATTAGAGACTTTGCTCAGAAATCTAGTGATCCCTGGCTCATGACTGAGTGAGACCTCCTAAAAAAGCAGACAGAATGCTCTGAGTACACAGAGATCACTGACAACAAGCTTCACAATAGGTGATCTGCATGGGGTTTTTTAAGGTTGGATGCCCAACTCAGTAACTTTGTTTTTCTTCTTGGATTAGTCAGAGTTCCCAGAGAAGAGTTTTCCAGTATCCTGTCTGGAGGGCCTGCACTCAGGCAAGTACACCCCTATGCTTCTCAAACAGAATGCACAACTGTGTGTCTATTATATCTATTCACAACTCTGCCAGCCAGAGACGCCGGTTTTCTACCCTCCCTAAAGGATAAACCTCAGCTGCTGGGGGGAGGATCACCAGCAGCAGAGAATCTAGGGGTTGGAGTGATTTTCAATTGGCTCACACCCATCCTCCTTATTTATTTATTTTCCATCCTCCTTATTTTGGTATGTGTCCCTTCACCCTTGGTTCCAGAGGTACTGGTGCCTGTCCCACTACTGATTTCAGATTTGCCTCTGGGATCGGCTAAGTTCGTTATCTCACCATCTGCTCTCCAGCTTTGAAGACTCTGTTGCTGTTGTCTCCTCTCCTGTTTATGGATTTATGTCTTTTTAAAAGTCCTTTTATTGTAGTTTAGCACAGTTTGGGGGCAAAGAACAAGATTTAATGTGTGTGTTCAGTCTGCCATGACAAGTTCAAGTTCAATCGTTTATTCTTTCAACAGTAACTTATAAGAGTGTCTCCTAAGACTGGGACAGAGTTGAGATAATTTTAGGCAGCATGGGAAGTGGTATTCAGTGACAAACTTAAGCAACATTAGATAACACTGAATCATAAGGGATAAAGTTACTTTTTTTCAATTTTCTTGTAAACTTTCTGATTAACCCTCATCAGACCAGGGAAAATAGTCATCCTCATCTGGCAGTAAAACCCGACAAAGGCTACTCATACACAGTCTTTATTTTATTTAATATGAATACTCAGATATTTCACTGGAGAAAAGTATTAATGTACCTCATTAAGGGGATTCTACCTCAGATTCCAATAGGAGTATTATGTAATACATGATACATACACAATGTTATATTCTTAAAATCCAAAAAGATCTGTATCTTGAAACATACCCTAGGGTTTAAGATAACCTGGGTCCAATGGAGTCTTTTTATAATTTAAAGTAATCTTATAAGAAGAATGATACCATCAAAATACAGTATTTTTAAAAATTTTTTGACAGTTCATAATTTTTTGTTGTTGTTGTTGTTGAAGAGAGATTAGCCATTTTCCATGCACTGTACCTGGAAGACATTTTCACTCTTAGGTTTATAAAGAAAAATTCAAATGATCAATCCAGTGAGTTTTTTCATCTCAACATCATCGATTCCCTTTGATCACCTTTGTATGCCTTCAGCACTTATCCACTAATGAACCATATAAAGTAAATTTTGGTGCAAGGTATCATAGAAAATGAAAGAATACTGTCACATGTACTTTTGGCAAAATGGGATGATACACAGGTTCTCATGATAAAATATTGTGAGACAAACGACAAACTCTTTCCCCTTGAATGACTTACTGGATGAGAATGTCACATATATTTCCTTTTTCTCCTTAAAAATACATTGTTCTGTCATCACTTCTTGAGTTTGAGAAAATATACCTAGAATATTATTATCTAAAGACGTATAGTCTGAAATTCCTCTAATATGATCGTCATTAAAGTCTAGAGATATGCCATCCAATACAGTAGCCACTAAAATACATGTAGCTACTGAGCACTTGAAATGTGGCAGTTCTCAACTGAGATATGCTATAAGTGAAAAATATACATCAGACCTTGACGACTGTTAAAAAATATATAGAATATTTTATTAGAAATTATGTATTGATAACATGATAAAATTATAATAGTGTAGATACAATTAAAATATATCATTAAAATTAACCTCACCTGTATTTTTTTAATGTAACTCCTAGAAAATGTAAAGTTACATAAGTGTATTGCATTATATTTTGATTTGACAGAGCTGTCTTGAGTGCTGTTCATTTGCATTCATGTTCTGATTTATCCAAATAATTATTGAATATACTGGCAATTTTCTTCCTATTACTAGGGCAATCAAAAAGTTTTAAATTCTGAATTAGTAACTATATTCAATGAAAGCTTAAAAAAAAAGACTGTAAAAATGTGTGTTGATTGCTTATAGGCCTTTTCTTGAAAGATGATGTGATACTACATGATTCCATCATTTTCCTGTTTTCTCACCGGTCTTTTTACCACAATTGGGAGTAACTGATGAGTAATGATGAAATAATTCCTAGAATGATCAAAGAGCAAACTGTTCCAGGATAATGGAAGTGGAAAATCACTAAGATTTCAAAATACATCTTAGATTTTAGAAGGATCCTAAGGGTAAATGCAAAAGAATGAATTTTACTGAATTGTTCCTTCTCTTTGTTCTTCAAAAGACCTCTAAGAATGAAAATCACAAAATATCAGCTCCTATAAATAATTAGAACAGCTCAAAAAAAAAAAAAAACCCGCAACAAATAAATAAGAAACAATAGATCCTAAGGATGTACAGTTAAATAAGGGAGGAAAAGACTGAGTTTGGAGCTAATATGTCTATAACACATCTTTCAACCTCACTAATCGCCTTTTATGACAAAGGATTAACAGGTTTCAGGTTCAGGGGCTTCAGCAAACAATAGTTATCTACTAGCTAGAGCTTTCAATTATTGTCTTTTCTCACTTTGTCTTATCCTTAACACTGAAATCCAAAATGCCCTGAAAACAAAAACTTTAACTCTATTAGTGGCAAGAGCTGAACTGACCTCATCTGGCAGTAAAACCTGACAAAGGCTACTCATACATAGTCTTTATTTTACTTAATATGTATACTCAGATATTTCACTGGAGAAAAGTATTAATGTACCTCATTAAGGGGATTCTACCTCAGATTCCAATAGGAGTATTATGTAATATATGATATGTATACAATGTTATATTCTTAAAATCCAAAAAGATCTGTATCTTGAAACATACCCTAGGGTTTGAGATAAGGAACTGCACACCTCTGTTTGTAGTGACTCAGGCTAGTTTTCCTTTTATAAAAGTAATATGAAATTTGCTTTAATATAAATTTAAGTTAAAAATGGATGACTTAAATACTAAGAAAATAATAGCTCAAGTGGCATACGACTAAAATTATGACAATAATATATGGTATAATAAACAGTTACAGCAAAAACTATGAAAGTAGTACATGAGTAACTTAAATCTAAGATACACCAGTTTGTAATATTTGATGATGTGCCCCATGGTTGAACTGAAATACTTAATTAGCTGTGAGATTACACAAGTATCTTTGAGTACTACATATGCTTCCTGGCGAAGACTCAGATTACACAACTGGGATCTCAAATACTTAGTGAAGAATTATCTCAAATAATGAAAAGGGTAAGCAGTGAGTACAGCATAACCACTTAACAACACACTCTTCAGGAAAAGTTAAAAATTCCAAGAAGATCTTACCTTAGCCTAATAGAAATCTGAAGAAGGGCTATCCTATGAAAATAGGCACCTTGGGCCCATTTGTATTTATATGCAGCAGTATTTGCACAAAAGCCAAATGAAGAGAAAACTCCAGTTGCTCTCTCATGAATATTTACGTACCCATGTCATTAACAAATGTCTACTGTATAAAGCCTTCAAAGTCCCTGGTCTCAAGAATCCTCTTAAAACCCAGTTAAAAGAAAGGTTTATTCCACTAAAGCCAGAATCCCAAACAAGTGGTAGGGATAACAGCTTTGTTATGGAATTTGTTAATGGAAATCATGACTACAGAGCAGAGTTTCTCAAACTCAGTACTACTGACATTTTGGACTAGGTGATTCTCTGTTGTGGGGGCTGCCCGATGCATTACAGGCCATTTAGCAGCATCTGTGGTCTCCACACAACAGATGCCAGTAGCCCTCCTCTCTATCTATGCCAATCACAATGTCTTCAGACATTGACGAAAGTCTCCTGGGGAACAAAATTGCTGCTGGAGGCAACCACAGCTTACAAAATAATAAAAATATTAGATGATGCTGGTAGATAAATTTACTGATTGTGTGCCAGGAACTGAGTTAACTGCTTTATTTATGTTATCTTGTTTAAATAATACAACAATTTGCTAACAAAGCCACCATGCTAACATCACAATCCTTGCATTTAATGAGATGTTTTTATAATAATAGTACGTAGTACCTACTATTTATTGCATACCTTTTTTATGTTCCCTGATCATCCTGCATTTCTGTGCACTGGGGCACTTATTAAAATTGTAGTTAATTATTTGTACCCGTAAATTCTGTCTTTTTTTATTCTGTATCTTAGCGCATGGTAACTGGTAATTGCCAGGCAATTGATAACTTGGCCAGACACCACTCTAGGCTTTTTACAGATTTTATCTCTAATCCTCATCATAACCCTTTAGGGTACTATATTTTAAAGATGAAAACACTGATCTCAAAGATGTTTAATAAATTACCCTTAATCACTAAGGAACTACTGGACTTGAACTGGGCATCTGTCTGACACTGTATCTCCTGGAACGCTTGCTTACAGTATTTTTTTAAATTTAAATTTGTTAGTTAACATACTGTGCAATATTGGTTTCTGGAGTAGAATTTCAGTGATTCCTCACTTCAATATACACCCAGTGCTCAAGTGTGCATACAGTATTGATAGTAATACATTTTTTTTTCATCTTGAAAGACCCTTTTCTCCTGTA
This sequence comes from Canis lupus baileyi, assembly GCF_048164855.1. NCBI lineage: Eukaryota > Metazoa > Chordata > Mammalia > Carnivora > Canidae > Canis > Canis lupus. The sequence goes on from NC_132840.1 coordinate 33,781,186, forward strand.
CACTGTAAAAATACTGTCATACAACATGGTAATAATAACAAAGTAATAAAGGCTTATTATCTGCTGGGCAGTCAGTGTGGGATAGGCACCTTGAGTGCTTTACAGAGATAATCTCATTAATTCTTCACATCCCTATGTGGTAAGTACTGTTATCACTCCCTCCATTTTCCAGATACAGATGCATATGTTTAGAGATTGCTATTTGGTTATATAACATACTTCCCCCCATTTTATAATTTCTGAAATGGAGATATATCTTCTAATTAATGATATCCTAGATTCAATGAAATATTATAAATGCATTTCCAAGGTTGCACAGGTACGAAGTAGTAGGAGCTAGGATTTAGACACAGGAAGAACTGACTCTGGATCTCACACTTTGGTCCTTCTGACATTCTATCTTAGAAAAAGGTTAAGAAATGCATACCCCTCCAGGCCCTCACAGAGGCAAAGGACCTGGGGTCTGAAAGCCTAGTTTTTAAATCTGCCTTGAACATTTACTGAGTATGATCTTGAGTAAGTCATACCAATATATATAGCCTTTTCGAGGGAGACACAATCATGTACAATAGGCCTTATCCTAACCTTATGGAGTTGTTAAAAAAAAATCAAAGAAAAATAATTTCTTTCAGAGTACTACACAAACACTGGGTAGAGTACCACAGAAGTCTAGAGGAACAAAGAATGAACTGTGACTTATAAAAGAATATAGGTCAAGGGTCTCTGAGCCTTCCAACTCACAGTTCTATACTGCTGATGCCCTCAAGTCCCAGCTCTGCTACCTGCGAGACTTGTGTGTGAGACCTGAGGTAAGCCACCGCATTTCCAACCCTCCCTCATCTGTAAAATAGGCCTAAATAACTCCATCCATACTTTCTTCACAAGATAGTTATGAGGATCAGAAAAAATGAGTGAAATCATATAGTATTATTCCTTCTCTGACATTTCACTTAGCATAATACTCTCCAGTTCTACCCATGTTGTTGCAAATGACAAGATCTCATTCTTTTTAATGGCTAAGTGATATCCCAGTGTGTGTGTGTGCTTGTGTGTGTGTATGCACACATGTGTGTCCCCACATCTTCTTTATCTGTTCATCTATAGATGGACACTTAGGTTAGTTCCGTATCTTGGCTGTTGTAAATAATGCAACAATAAACATTAGGGGGGCATGTATCTTTTCAAATTATGCTTTCATTTTCTTTGAGTGAACATCCGGTAGTGGAATTACTGGATCATATGGTTATTCTACTTTTAATGTTTTGAGGAATCTCCATACTATTTCCCACGGTGGTCGCACCGGTTTTTATTCCCACCAACAGTGCAAGAGGCTCCCTTTTTCTCTACATCCTCACCAACGCTGGTTACTTCTTGTGTTTTTTATTTTAGCCATTCTGACAGGAGTGAGGCTGGATTTAAAAAAAACAAAAGAAAGAAAGAAAAAAAAAAAAAGGCAAACAAAAAACCAGACTCTTAACTGTGGAGAACAAACTGGTGGTCACCAGAAGGGAGGCTGGTGGGGGGATGGGTGAAACAGATGAAAGGAATTAAGAGTACACTTATTATATGAGCACTGACCAATGTATAAAATTGTTGAATCATTATATTATAAACCTCATAACACTTGTATGTTAATTAGAGTTGAATTTTAAAAGTTCAATAAAATAAAATTTAAAAAATCCCAGAAACTTAATATATAGAAAACTTAAAAATAAGTTTTCCTAATTGAAAAAAAAAAAAAAAAACAGAAGAAGAAATTGCTCTGGAGACTACAAAGTACTGTACTGTTAAACTACACTACCAGCGTGATAAAAAAGACAAACTATGCTGTATGTGTCAAAGATATGCCCAAATCCTGGGTATCCTACTATGTGGTTAGATAAGTCTACTATTACGCGTCATAAGAAATGCTCAGAAATTATTTCCTTAGAGAAAGGTAGCTGGGAAAAGAATACAAATAAAAAACTATTCACTTGTACACATGTCTCAAAAAACATACATGACAAAGTGAGCACAGAAAGAATTCAAAGGCAAAAAAAACAAAAATCACTGGCTTTGATGGGTAAGACTTTTTAAGAGGTAAAATAAATTGAGTTGAAAAAAGGAGCAGTGAAGCCTGTTTTCTTTTCATGTCTTACATTGCTTCCCAAGACCCAAAGATGCACCAACTCTTCTCCTTTAAACCTACTTCAACACCATTCCTCCAGAAAACCTACTGTGCGGCCTAGCTCCCACCCCGAAATGTTTTTGGCTCTCAGTGTTCCTAGCTCTCCTCTGACTTACAACTAAAATGACAGGGCAGTGTAAAACACACCATCCAACATGAGGTCAGGAAAGGCAGCCTATTCAAAAGCAAGAAACATAGGTTCTATTTTTCTGTCCTTATATCTAGGATTAAAAAGAACTGCTACTTTAAAACTATGCACCCAACCTGGAAACAGGTATCCACTAACCTCAGCTTTACCTTCTTGAGCCTCTGGCCAATAGGTAACATTTATCTGCATGGATAATTCAACTATAGGTCTACAAGTTGCGTAAAGATCCAAATTTATAGCAATGAAGAGAATCCGAAAATCCTAAATAATCTGATTAATACCAGAGGTGTAATAACTTCCTTTTTCTGTTTCTATAAAATTATTATTTACAAAGGAATTAGAAGTTTTCTCTTCCTGGTCTCTCTTAGATTATTATTTCCTAAGGGTGAGAACAGTAGCACATTTTAACATCTAACCTATGTTTTGTTATGCAATAAATGTGATCTATAAGAAACAAACTGAAAAATCTGGGAGGGAGGGAAAGACACGACCTCTACTCCCAAACCCAAATACTGCCTACCTCTTGCAGCGTCAATAAAGTATTAAGAATAGCTGGTAGTGTAGTCTGGACAACTCCAAATCTATCTTCGGTAAATGATGCTGCTACTAAGTGAGACAAACCTCAAGGGAAAAGAAAAAAAAAATTAAAAGGAAATACAAATCATGCTAATCTATTTGCAATACATCTACTGAGAAAGAATTAATATCCTGAATATATAAAGAACCTAAAATAGAGGAGGGGGTAATATAATAGGAAAATGGGAAAAAGATTATTAATAGGAACTAAAAAGGTGTTCAACTACATAGGGACATGAGTAAGATGACAGTCTGCATTCTAGCAGAAAAAAAGCTTTTAAATAATACTATGTTTGGTGGTGATGAGTGGTAGGAAGGAAAACAAAACAATAAGGGAACAGAGTGACAGCTATAAGGACACTTTTCATAGGGGGTCAGGAAAGGGCTCTCTGAGGAAGTATCATTCTAAGCACTGACAAGTCAGGATCTGGATGATAAAAAAAAAAAAAGAAAGAACTCAGTTTTGTAACAACTAAGTTTTCATATTCAAGCTAAGTTAAATATGTTAAAATGTTAAAAATGTTATGTCATCTTAAGTTGACAGTTGAAAACAATCCATTAATCACAGTTTTTTGAAGTAGAAAAAGGCAAGAATCCCAAGTTCAATTTCTTTGCTCAAATATAAGGGAAATTTCTGCCTAAGTTAAAGTACACCTAAATATTTAAGAAAAATGATCTATACAAAACAAAAATTTAAAAATGTATCTAAAAATTCAAAGATTGAGATCAAAGCCCAGAACCGACCTTTCATGGATATATGGCAGTATTTTTTTTTTTTTTTTTTGGATATACTTCAGTATTTAACTGATAATGAAAATCAAAGTTGTAGTTCACTGAGATGGCTTACCTTCTAATGCCCAAATATGCATTTGGGCATCTGAAAAAACAGCCTGAATAGAGGCCTCTGGGTGCTACAAATAAAACAAAAACACTTAAGCTTACTCTGGGCATTAACTCTGTTATTTTATCTAATCAACTAGGTATCCTATAACAATAAAAAATTCACAGCCGCCTCAAGAATTAAAATCAGAAATTCTTATATGATTTAACTGCAAAAAAGCATTCTGCCACCAACTTGTGTGACCTTTGCCCAATATCTAAATCTCTGTTTCTCATTTAAAGTAAGAGTTACACATACTCAACCCACCCTCAGATTAGTATAGAGATCACCTAAGAGAATGGTTACAGTGCTTTTTTTTTTAAACCTCAGAACTGCCTAAATACATATTATTTCTCTTAAATTGTGTACCCTCAGTCCCACTCCAAAGAAACACCATTCAACCTTTAATACACTAAGGTCGAATAGTAGGGAGCAACCATTGGCCTGTTTAGACAAATACTGACTTTGTGATGTACCCAGTGAAACCTGCTAATAAGCACATCAGCATGTTACATTTCTCAATACCAAATAGCAGGGTCTATAACCCTTAATATATAATAGATTCACTTGCAAAATTAGAATCAAAGGTGGCCGTTCACTTCCATAGAAAAAGAAGATCTTGTTCAGCATCTGCTCTGCCCTTACTGGGTATGTGCCCTTAGGCTACTACTTAACCCCTCTGAGTCTCAAGTTTCCTTATGGGTAAAATGAGGACAGAGAGACACCTCACAGGAATGCTGTTAGAATTAAATGAGGGAACTTAAGAGAAAAGAACATGGCGTACATAAGACACAACGGTGAGTTCTCTTCCCACCCTCTGAAGTAAAACTTCAGACAACCCCTCTTCCTCTTGGTGGAAGAGAAGACACCTTTCTCAGGGGGGTGAGAGTTTTCACAAAGCTCTAATGGAGAGCCAGAGGTAGATTCTTTTTGGTAAAGGTCATAGCTAATTGGGTGGATCACCCCTGCCACCAATGTGAGAAAAGTTTTAAGCACTCGCAATGATTCTTTGTTCTGTGTACCTATGTTCTATCAGGTTACTCTTATTCAGATCTCTCCTCCCACAGAATAAAAATGAATAATGCATGCCAGAGCAAGCCATTCACTTTGAGTACAGTATCAGCTAATAATATAATATCTTCAGAACGAAGGAAGTTAGATTAAAATAACTAAAACAAAACAAAAATTCTTTCCCTACATATGGGCAAAGATTTTGCTCATCAAAGGATTAACATACAACAGCTGTAGTCCGTGAAAAAGGAATGATTTTTTAGCTTCTGCAGTTCAGTTATTTTCCTATGGCAGCTGGAGCAGCTGACACACAAGTTGGAATGTCATTTAGTTTGTGGCCTGAATTATAACTTTTTATCCCACACAAACTTAGCATCTGCAACCTAATCCAGTCATCTCTCTTCTGAACACCAAATTGGCCACAAAAGATTACAGCAGGACAATTAGCCGTGAAGGATCGCCATGGATTTGATCATTCTGTAGGAAGGGGTTGTATTATGAGCACAAAGTTGCCTGGAGCCCAGAGACTCAGGAGACCAAACTGGAGTCAAGCCTTAGGAAGTCACTGAGATGAGATGAGATGGGTGTCTAGGGCAGCTCTTACTCACAAGGAGGTTTAGTCAAGCACTATACAAAGCTGTTTGGCTTGTTTGGATTGAGCTAAATATTTAGAAGTCAAATCAAATCTGGTACTTCATTTCTTATTTTATTTCCTCTTCTCCCCTTCCCAGTGCTCTAACTATATATCCTTACCTTACTGAAAAAATACATTATCAACACCCGTTTTGATAAGAAATTCTTAACCTGAGTTGGAGAAAAGAAAGAATTAACACATTTACAGTTTTCAATTCTATTCAAGTATGTTAACACATTCCCAGGTTCTTCCTGACACTAAATTAAATGCAACACTTCATATCTTACAGATAAAGAACAAAGAACAATATTTACACTAAACCAAATAAGTAAATACTTTTGTATTATAAACTAGATGACCAGGATGGGCCATCTAACCTGAACTGCATTTCCATGTACACGTGTCTAACTCCCAAATTAGAGCCCTATAATAAAAGGAATTCAAAGTGGTTCTTGTGATATTTTCTTACTCAATTCCTTACAACTGTCTTGCCCTTTACCTCCTAATACCAAAAAAGAGTGTTTTCTCTACAAAAAAAAAAAAAAAAAAACTTAAGACCTGAAATGATTTTCTGCCAATTGATATTTACATGGGAAACAATTTTCTTAGTATTAAGCTGAAAGCTACATAGTCCAGCTGATTTTTTTTTTTTAAGATTTTATTTATTTATTCATGAGAGAGACACAGAGAGAGAGAGGCAGAGACACAGGCAGAGGGAGAAGCAGGCTCCACGCAGAGAGCCTGATGTGGGACTCGATCCAGGGTCTCCAGGATCACGCCCTGGGCTGCAGGCGGTTCCAGCTGACTTTAAAGTGAATTCATGATATGGTGGTACTTAGGGCATGTTGGGCAAATGGGATCCCGAAGTTTGTGAAATGCCTACAGTTCATCTTTATTAATCAATCATCCCATCAGCAAAGATGTTGTTACTCCTCTCATCTTAAAAAATAAAACTCTCCAGGATCCCTGGGTGGCTCAGCGTTTGGCGCCTGCCTTTGGCAGAGGGCGTGATCTTGGAGTCCCAGAATCGAGTCCCACATTGGGTTCCCTGCATGGAGCCTGCTTCTCCCTCTGCCTGTGTCTCTGTCTGTCTGTCTCTCTCTCTGTGTGTCTCTCATGAATAAATAAAATCTTTAAGAAAGAAAAAAATAAAATAAAACTCTCCCATGACTCCCCAACTCCCTCTAGCTATTAATTATCCCATTTCTTTGCATCCCTTATAGCAAAGCTCCTTGAAAGACTTAGCTTTTCTTGTGCCCTCTAATTCTTCCCCCAATCTCTCCTGGCTCCATCCAATCAGCATTCATCCCATCCACTCCTACCCAGAAGCTCAACAAGGACTCAGCCACCTCCACATTTCTAGCACAACAGTTCATCCTAGTGTGGCTCTCAGGCTACCCAGCAGCAGCACGTGGCACCATTCACTTCTTTTCTCGGTTCTCTTCTCACCTCCACAGCCACTTGATCTCCTCTACCAGTCCTCCTCATCTCCCAGACCTGTAGTCACTAGAGGGTCCCGTTCCTGCATCTCTCTTCTTCTGCATCCAAAGAGTTTTCATGGAGTCTCATGGCTTTAAATACTGTCTGTATTCTAAGGACTTCTAAATTTCTATTTCTAGCCCAGAACTTTCCCCTATGCTCTGGATATATGTCTCAGTTCTTACTTGGTATTTTCAATTGGTTGTCTAATAAGCATCTCAAAATGGACATAAACCGAATTCAAGATTTCCCTACATTACTTCTACCAAATCTCCTCTCCCTGAATCATCAGCTAACTGCAACTGTATTTCAGATCCTCAAACCAAAAACTTGGTTTGAGGTCAACATTGCACTCTCTTTTACACCACAACCAGATCATAAGCAAATCCTATTTACACCTACTTTCAAAATACATCCAGACCTTGATCACATCTTACAGCCTCTACCATAATCACTCTGGTCACTGATACGATCATCTCCCACTATATTACTTCGACAGCTTTACAACTGTCTCTCTGCCTCTACTCCTGACCCCTGAGAATCTAATCTCAGCACAACAGCTAAAGCAGCACTTTCAAAATGTAAGGTTACATCATGTCATTCTTGTGGACAAAATCACCCTGTGGCTTTCCAACTCACTCAGAGAAAATGTCAGTCTTCATAGTAGCTAATGCGCCTGATGAGCTCTGGGTGCCTGCTACCTCTCTGACTTCATCACCACCTGCTAGTGTCCATGTTATTTCTCACACAAACTAAGCACACTCCCACCTAAAGACCTCTGTATCTTGCTGTTCCCCACCTTCCCTTCAGGTTTCTAATCAAGTGTCCCCTAATCAATGAGCCTTTTTTTTTTTAAGGTTTTATTTATTTATTCATGAGAGACACACAGAGAGAGAGAGGCAGAGACACAGGCAGAGGGAGAAACAGGCTCCATGCAGGGAGCCCGATGTGGGACTCAATCCCGGGTCTCCAGGATCACACCCTGGGCTGAAGGCAGCGCTAAACCGCTGAGCCACCCGGGCTGCCCATTTTTCTATGCAGCACTTAAGACATCAAGTTTTTTTCCCTTTGAAAACATCCATTTTTCATATTTTGAATTAAACATATTGGGATGTACTTAGTCCACAGCATGTCATGGTTTAATGGGCAACTTTTTTCTTAACAGTACACAAAATAAGTCTTAAAATTCATAGTATGTTTTTATCCAAAGAGATACAGTTTAAGACATTTGCTTGTCTATTTTCCCTTGCTGGAATGTACATATTCAGGGGCTTTTGTTTGCTGTTTTCCCGGTGCCTAAAACCAGTCTGGGTCAGCCCGGGGGTGGCTCAGCAGTTTAGCGCCGCCTTCAGCCCAGGGTGTGGTCCAGGAGACGGGGAATCGAGTCCCACGTCAGGCTCCCTGCATGGAATGGAGCCTGCTTCTCCCTCTGCCTGTGTCTGTGCCTTTCTCTCTCTGTGTGTCTCTCAAGAATAAATAAAATCCTTTAAAAAAAACAAAAAAAGGGGATCCCTGGGTGGCGCAGCAGTTTAGCGCCTGCCTTTGGCCCAGGGCGCGATCCTGGAGACCCGGGATTGAATCCCACATCAGGCTCCCGGTGCATGGAGCCTGCTTCTCCCTCTGCCTGTGTCTCTGCCTCTCTGCCTCTCTCTCTCTCTGTGACTATCATAAATAAATAAATTAAAAAAAAAAAAACAAAACAAAACCAAAAAAAACACAGTCTGCGTACAGAAAGAACTCAGTTAATATTTCTTAAATGAAAGAATTCACAGATCAAAGTATCATATTAGGTTAAGTCACATGAAATTTCAATTTATATATTCAAAACCAGTCAAATGCCAGCAATTTCATATGAGTCAATTTAATACAGGAAGCATAAAAAAAAGAAGTCTTATTTATACCTGATGGCTTATTCATGTGAGATCCTTGATGCGCTCAATGAGAAATGTGCTCAAACATACATCCTATGATTATATCATCCTACCTGTTCACGTTTATTCTGAATCCATGAGCAAATCATACTGGGTTGTCTCGCTGTCTTACCCTCAGCACTAATGGAGGTAGATGGAGAAGGATTAGAAAATTCAGTCATCTGCTGATCTAAATAAAAAAAAAACAAAAACAAACAAACAAAAAAACCAAGATGGTGAAAACTCAGGATATCTGAGTCTCTGCAACTATGACCTTTCAAATTTTCGAAAACAGTCCCCTTACCAGAAGCAGAAGTCCACAATCTTGGCCCTCTTCTGACTAGCTGAGAACTCTGAGGGGACCCATAGCAGGTATTTACATCAAAAATTCCAGCCATCCGATTCACCACACTAGAGCCAAACGGGGTTCCGAGGGGACTTGCAACATCAGGTGTAGATAATTTTGAGGAAAACAATGACGTCTTAACTAATGGTGGCACTGGAGGCCGAGTCATCTGGCTAGATTTCGGGGTCTGAAAAGTAGTTTCTTCTGTAAAAGAACAGATCCAGCACTGAAGAGGCAACCTGAACAAATTTTACACATCTCAGTTTTTGGTTTAATTCATCTACCCAAGGCTTGGGCTGTTTCTTTTTAGGTTTACATTCTCCACATCCAGCTTTTACAAGTTCAGAGATCAGTTGCATAGCGTTACACATTTTCTCTCGTCAGACTGGTCAGCCTCTCTTGTCTTCTCCCATCCAGAGAGTATCTTCACCTTCAAGGTCAGTTTCTCTAAATATAAGCTGTGTTGAACAAACCTTTCAATTTATATTCTATTTTCAAATGGCAACAACTTCAATTACTGCACTGGAGTCAGTCCAGTGTTACTGCAAGGGCCTACTACAGGTGTTACTTTGACTAAATCTGCACTGTGAAAATGTACTGATAAAGGGTCCACATTTATCCATTTTCCACAGAATTTTTCCAAGTTAACAAAAGTCACACCATAGATGAATTTGCCCAGGATCATCTACAAATATGACCTGTAAACACCTTCAAAAATTATCTTACAATCACCAATTTATAGACTGTTGTATAAAAGCTAAGGAATATTTTTCTGGCCACTTCAGTACAAGGCATAAAGACAAATAAGTTACATTAGTATTCTTAATAAAACCACCATAAAAGATCAAACATTTAAAGTGGCAAACTTTTATTAATGACTTTTTAAGGTTAGTGACAGCTAGAAATATTTGAAGAATCAATTTAAAAATTAAGACTGAAGTTTTTTAAGTTCTGCAAAACTAGAAACAAATTTTGACTAAATGATGGGATGTGACAACCATTTAAAATAATGAATAGGGATCCCTGGGTGGCGCAGCGGTTTAGCGCCTGCCTTTGGCCCAGGGCGTGATCCTGGGGGCCCGGGATCGAATCCCACGTCAGGCTCCCGGTGCATGGAGCCTGCTTCTCCCTCTGCCTGTGTCTCTGCCTCTCTCTCTCTCTCTCTCTCTCTCTCTCTCTCTCTGTGACTATCATAAGTAAATAAAAATTAAAAAATAAAAAAAAAAGAAACATTCTTTAAAAAATAAAATAAAATAAATAAAATAAAATAAAGAATAATTCCTACTTGGTCAGACCCATGACTCCCTCAACCCAGAGCTACAATGATCTAACATGCTAATGTGATAGAACTGGCCTATTTAAAATCCTCTAAAGGCACCCTCTCCCTATAAAATGCAAACTCCATTGTGTACATACAAGGCCTCCCTTCATTATCAATCATCATCCTTCCCATTTGGACTTCATTGTGACAGACTTCCTTTTAGCAGATACATTGTCTTGTCATTATTTGTGTGCCTCCCACCAAAAGGTCAGTTCCAAAGTGTTTTTTCATCTTTGACTCTCTGACTTCCAGCACACTGCTTAATATATAGTAAACAATCAATAAGCACTTGTTGAATAAAATAAATGCTAATTCGAATGCTGAGTACAACTGAAACACTCTAGAATCTTTTAAAATATGACATTCATGGTCTTACCTAAATCATTTTTCATTTGTAATGAAAAATTCTTTGCTTTTGCTCTATGACCCCCACCAAAGTAATGATGCTTGCTGTACCCCATATAGGAATTTTTTTTTAAATATCAAGATTAATTGCCAACATTTAAAAAGTGGAAAATTTCACCCACAATATTTTTAGCTTACTTAACAATGAGGTGCGGAGGTGGGGAGGTGGTATGTATGGCACAGAATACCAGGTCCAAATTCCCAGAAGGGAATTGGATTAGGGTTGAACCTAATCCACAGCTTCCCCTTCAGATGAAGCCAGTGCTCTCAAGGTTATCACAGTTTTCACCCAACCAGTTTTGGCCATTTTCATTCAAGTCCTGCCTCCAAAAGGCATGTGGACATTAAGTCCCTTCATTAGTCTAACACATTCCTAGGCCTCTTAAGGAATTTGGTCAAATAACCTGGGTCCCTCCACTCTACGTCATCCCCTCAGCCTCAATCCTTCAAGCATTCTATTAAGTTATCTTAAAACAATGAATGTGATAAACCCCATGGTGAAATTGCTCAGTCATTCCAAGTGCTCTCCTCTGGGCACTGTCCAGCAACTTTATATCTTTGGGATATTATAACGAGAACAGCACCCAGTACCACCTGAAAAGCTTCACCTGGCCCTGCACTTGAGGAAGCTGACACCTTCTATCAGATGTGCCAGTTTGTTAGCTTTTCTAATGCTACCCGCAGAGCGGACTTCCCAACTTCATTTCTTCAATCTACAACGATATGCAGGCCTTTTTCTTTGTTCAGTACAATATCCCACTTATTAGATCAATTTTCCCTAAAAATATATCCCTCACACTCATGTATACATATCCTTAGATTAACTACTGTCATCTTTCTTAGTATACATATCCTTAGATTAACTACTGTCATCTTTCTTAGGAAACAAAATGTACAGACACTGTCCTCTCACAGTAATACAGGAATTACCTGGAGAATTCGATTTCTTAGGTTCCACGGAGTATGAAGACACCAGTCTCCCATTCGTAGCAGCTGCTTCTTGGTAGAGAACCAGTTTCTGAGTCATATCATTTAAAAGGTTCAAACACTCCCTTGAAATGGCTGTCCAATTGTGCGGATGTCCACCTAGGAGATCCAAACACCAGCTTTGAAGATGTACATAGTTACCTTCTCAAAGTGAGGAGAAAACTCAGTAAGAAATGCTATATGACAGAGGTGCTTGGATGGCTCAGTCAGTTAGGTGTCTGCTTTTGGCTCAGGTCATGATCCCTGGGTCTTGGGACCAAGCCATGCATCGGGCTCCCTGCTCAGTGGGGAGTCTGCATTTCCCTCTGCTTCTCCCTCCCCATTGTGGCTCTCCTCCCTCGCCCTTGCTCTAATTAATAAATAAAATCTTAAAAGAAAAAAGAAATGCTAGATGATAACACTTTGCATCAGGGCCTACATTCCTTGGCTAAGCTACTATTTATACTCCTGTCATCTAATACACAGCAGGAGTTCAATAAATATTTGGACAAAATAATTTTCCGAAAAGTCTACAAGCAAAAGCTTGCTATTTTACCATAAAAAAAAAAAAAAAAACAAAGCAAAACAAAACACCTCTCAAATTGGCTGCTAAAATAAAGCCAAACACTAGAGCATGGGTTGAGTGAAGAAGAGCAGGACTACTTCCTTTGTAACACTGAACAGACTAAAGACTAAGACAATGAGTACAAGCATGTCTAATGACATGTAACCCATGGCCCCCCAGGACCTATAAATTGTTGTATCAGGCCCACTATGTTTCCTTACATGTTCATTTATAATAGCTCCATTTGTTTTTCCTTCTATAGGAAGAACACATTATTTGATAACAATTATAGTTTATACTTAGAGAATTTATATTCTTTAACTTAAGCTACTGTGATCCACAATCTTGTAAAAATTCCTTTACTTCTCATTATCTTTTCATTTTCTAAGACCTTTATCTCCTATAGCTGCCATTTAAAAATCAACCAATCAATCTCTCTACGTTGAGAATAGCTGAGGAGTCCACTGAAAACTGGTTTCCCCATTCTGAGTGCCATATAAGGTTTCTCTCTTCACTTGAATCACTCCTCAAACATCACCCCATTTATAGCTCAAGAGGAATACAACTTAACCAGCAAGCAAACAAAATACTCCATTAGTAGGTCCCAGAATGTTCTATATTGCTATTAACTCAGGACCACTAAGGAATTATGTGATGATCAAGTTAAATTTTAATAATACGCCCTAGAATGTAAGTTCTCTGGCAGAAAACATGTCATTCTGTTACAGTTTACCAGAATATCTAGTGAAAATATTTAATGCATAGAGAATTCCTTGGTGAACCTGTCTGATAGAAAGGACTTGTTAATTTTCCATGGCATCAGCTCCAATCATTTATACATTTACATAACCTAATTTCATTTCCATGTAACACTTAACTATAGTAGCTTTCTTTTATAATGTGGGAACTGGTAAGTATGGCAAAATAATGAAAAGCTGATTACAGAGATGAAAAGTTACCTAGGTTCTCTGTTCTCTACTGGATGAGATGCTTTCCATCCAGGAACAAGTTTAGCACTGGCATAGTTGTAAGAAGGAGTAACAAGTAACAATGGAGAAGTGTTTTGGAGTTGCCAAGAGCATCCTTGGGTCACCATCAAATCTAGTAGTTTCACTTTTTTTTTTTTTTTTTAAAGGGAGGCAAAGTAGCATGGCAGAAGGAGGGAGTCAAATGATCAAATTTCTTTTTCCATCTCTGACATTAACTGTATGTAAGTCACTTAATCTCTCTAAAACTTAGGTTCCCCAACTAGGGATTAGATGATCTGATTTTCAAGACTCCTTGTAGCATTAAAATTTTGAGGACTCTTAAACATGCTCTCTAACTCTTCTGCTCTAGAACTGTCAACCTACCTCATAGTTTCTTCAGGTTAAGGGAATGAGGATGCTAAAGAAGATAACATATAAAAGTTTTATAGTATTTTTCTGGAAATACAACATCTAACGACAGAAATGGAAACATTTGCGTAATATTTAAATCAATACTTCATTTAATGGACTCACAGCTATGTGAGGTTTTATTAAACACATCTCTGTAACCAAAAATTTTAAGTGGAACACTTTCTGCACACATACACCTGTATCTGTTACTTTCAGCAATACCTGGTTGGCTAAGGCTAAAAACTTCTTGTCTTCGTGAAGGAGAATACTGAGAAAGCAACATCAGGTCCTGCAAGGCCAAATACTAAACGGGGGAAAAAATACACATTATTTAATTTTTTTTTAACTTCTACATAAAATCTCAGCAATATATAGGTAAGGGGAAATTACTTCAAATTTCTCATAAAGGAAATGCTTTTCAGAACCATAACCTTCATTTCTAGACTCCCAAAACTTTCTTGCCTCTACCCTCGGTAGGCTACCCCAGCCACTGTAGGCTCCAGTTACAAGAAACTATAGAACTCTCCGTGCTATTTCCCCACTCTAAAGTGGTAAACATAAAACATCACTCTTGGAACTTCCCAGGCCTCCCACACACAAACATATACTCACACAGTTCTTAACCACGGCACTTAACATAATTTATTGTAACTGCCTGTTTCCTTGTCTCTTCTGGTTCCACTCACTAAACTGTGAGGCAGGGACAGCACCTTACTTGCTATCACATTCAAAGGCAGTGTCTAGCACAAGGTAGGCACACAACATATACTGTACTCTTTTACTGGAAATCTTCATTTTGTTTCCTGGCAAACCCTTTCAGCCATCATTTAAGACACCATAACTTCTGTGAAACTCTATTATTTTAGTTGCAAGCAGAGAAAGTGGTTCCCACTGCACTTACCACAGTAAATTTTCATTATTTTGTGTATCTGCTTTCTCCATCAGGCTGTGCTACATCTAATTCATTATTATGCCTTACGCAACTAGCAGTGACTGATACCTACCGAGCAAATACAGACTTGTTCAATAACCAAATGAGTACCTGATATTTTTGTTTATCTAATAAATTAGTAATAATTGATGTTTAAAGGTAATCAGAACCTCAGTGGTTCGTTTTCTTATTAGTTTACAACTTTTCTACAGTGTATTCCGAACTCTGGGTTCCATTTTCTTCAAATTCTTTTTTAAGCACTATAACCTCTTAACAGGATCACACATACTGTAGATATACTTTAAAATTTCAAAATACAATTTAAATCAAAATAAGTTATTCTCACTTAGTTTAACTTATAAACTTACTACAACTTCTTTAAGCTCTTTTGATTAAAATTGATTTTAGGATCATTATCATTATTCCTATTTAAAGAGAATTCAGGGCAGCCCCAGTGGCTAAGTGGTTTAGCGTCACCTTCAGCCCAGGGCATGATCCTGGAGACGCAGGATTGAGTCCCACATCGGGCTCCCTGCATGGAGCCTGCTTCTCCCTCTGCCTGTGTCTCTGATTCTCTCTCCGTGTCTCTCATAAATAAAATCTTTAAAAAAATAAATAAATAAATAAATAAATAGTTCACTGTATGGGTATACCTACCAAGCACTACCTTTGATCCTAACAGTCAACAATATTATAGGAGTAAAAATACAACTTGACTCAATGATTAAAAAACAAAAAACAAAAGAGAAGCAGTATTTTGTTTTGCTACCATGAGGAGTTTGTGAAAAGTTAATGCATATGGTTGGTATCATGGTATTTCATGCTTGGAAATATTTTTATATCTATTCTAAATATTGTACAAATTAGATTAGTTTGTACACATATACTGCCATACATCCCTGTATTTTAGTCACTTGGAATGAAAACTGAAAAAAAGTAAATAGCATTCAATGCAGCATGTAGTTGATTTCTTACAATACTGGTACTAGAATATTCTAGGCCCTCAAAAAATATATCTAAGTACACTAAATATTAAGTCCATTCCAAAATTGAACACCAATAAAAAATAAATTTATTAAAAAAAATAAGTCCATTCCAAAAGACAAGTTAGAAATGACTGTGTAAAGACATAAGATGCATAGTTCATAGGTACCTTTATGATGAGGGGAGGATTGCTGTTTAAAACCTTTGGGAGGCATTCATCCGACTCTTCTGAAAATGGTGGCTGAACAGGGAACAGATGAGCCTATCAAATATAATCAAATATAAGGACCATGAAAATGATTATTTTCTTGACTTTATTATATTTAGTAAGTTAACACTAACTGAAATTTATTACAAGAGACAATACAACCAAATTAACATCTTCAGTGTTTTAATAATAGGTTGCACTAAAATTAAATATACCCAAATACACTACTTTCTAAATGTTATTCTCTCAATTTTATTACATCTCTGGCCCCCAATACTAGAAATAAATATTCTGAAGCCACTGAAGGGACACACACCTACAGAGATGATAAAATAAAACACTCATTTTCTAAGACAAATACCTATATGATAAAGATAATGTAATTCCCATTCATTTAAAATAATTTCAATACAAAATTTAAAACTTTCTCTCAAAGAACAAATATTTGTCTTATATTAAATATTTTAGTAGTAGTTACACCAATAGCACATAAAACTAATTTAAAATCCAGGCATTTAGTATTTGCTAAACAGAGAAATGGAAACCTTCAGAAGAGACTTACACTACGATAAAGCAGGGTAAGTTCCACTAGCAGTTCATTCAGTTTAGTTTCCAAAAACCAAAAACACTAACACCATTCCTTACTCACACACACACACACACACACACATGAAGTAAATTATGGTTACAAATGATACATCCCTAAGGAAGTCTCAGAAAAGAGACCAAAACCCAACTTACTCAAAATGGCTTTGGGCACAATAGCATATTACTCAGTGCTCTGCTTGCTAAAAACAAATCTGTGCACTCTAAAATACAAAAGCATTAACAAAAAACTCAATACTAACCTCTGTGGCAAAGATTTTGAAGAGTATCCATGAAATATACCAAGTCATCAGAAGAAAGACACCACAAAGCCAGACATGGTAGAGTAATGAGAGATTCAAGAGGCCACGCACAGTGTCAAGAGGCCTGTGAAACTGCCTATAAAAGCAGAAATTACTATTTAATCCTATGGGGAAAATACAATCTAAGCATTTAACAGACTTGGGGCCTCACAATGAGAAACAAATCTTATTTCTACATAATACTGGTGATATAGATGCCTTTCCTTTTGCACCCCATACAATTCTCTAACACCTTCTTTTTTTTTTTAATTTTTATTAATTTATGATAGTCACACACAGAGAGAGAGAGAAGCAGAGACACAGGCAGAGGGAGAAGCAGGCTCCATGCACCGGGAGCCCGACGTGGGACTCGATCCCGGGTCTCCAGGATCGCGCCCTGGGCCAAAGGCAGGCGCCAAACCGCTGCGCCACCCAGGGATCCCTCTAACACCTTCTTATGTACTATGTAAGGGAGCCTTAAAAGAAGAACAGACCTAAACTTGTGCTCAGTTTCTTGTGTTCCTAATCTTTACTGTCATTTATTATGGAGGAAGAATGAGCCAAACCTATAAGCCAACCCTTAGTTGCTGGGTAAAATTTTAGTACTTTTACTTTGATCCCAACCATTCAACAAGACTATCACCTCTCCTAGGCCAGATTTCAGCTTTGTGTTTACACCCTAAAAATAGTTCCACAATAGTTAAGAGCACATAGCATTATCTAAAAATCACAATCTTTACTTTTAAAATAATTAAAGAAACTGTTAGAAGACTAAATGAGGGATCCCTGGGTGGCGCAGCGGTTTAGCGCCTGCCTTGGGCCCAGGGCGCGATCCTGGAGACCCGGGATCAAGTCCCACGTCGGGCTCCCGGTGCATGGAGCCTGCTTCTCCCTCTGCCTATGTCTCTGCCTCTCTCTCTCTCTCTGTGTGACTATCATAAATAAATAAAAATTTAAAAAAAAAAAAGACTAAATGAAGGGGCGCCTGGGTGGCTCAGTCTGTTGAGTGTCTGACCAGCTCAGGTCATGATCTTGGGGTCCTGGGATCAGCTCCATGGGGCTCTGTGTTCAGCAGGGAGTTTCCTTGTTTCTCTTATTCTTACTCTGTCCCTCCCCCATGCGTGCGTGCTCTCTCTAATAAATAAAATCTTTTTAAAAAAATTTTATTTATTTATTCATGAGAGACAGAGAGACAGAGAGACAGAGAGGCAGAGACACAGGCGAAGGGAGAAGCAGGCTCCATGCAGGGAGCCTGATGTGGGACTCGATCCCGGGACTCCATGATCACACCCTGGGTCAAAGGCAGGCATCTAAATCGCTGAGCCACTCAGGGATCCCTCAAATAAATAAAAGTTAAATAAATAAATAAATAAATAAATAAATAAATAAATAAATAAATAAATAAATAAATAAATTGAACATTCCTTTACCAAAACCTTGAACAGATTAATTGGCAAAGTCATCATAATCATACAATCACACAACTAGCAATTTTAAAAGCAGGATTAGAACCTCTGGCTCTGCCATTTATGACGGTTGTGATTATATTAACTGCTTGACCTAACTTGCCCAATTTTCTTATTCATGTAACAGTGGCCTAATCTCTTTCTACCTCTTATGGCTATTAGAAGATTTAAAACACCTTATATTGGGAGTATCCAGCATAGTGCTTAACATTTCCTGGGAGAATGAAGTTATTTTCAGATTTTTTTTTAAATTTTTATTTATTTATGATAGTCACACACACACACAGAGAGAGAGAGAGAGAGAGAGAGAGGCAGAGACATAGGCAGAGGGAGAAGCAGGCTCCATGCACCGGGAGCCCGACGTGGGATTCGATCCCGGGTCTCCAGGATCGCGTCCTGGGCCAAAGGCAGGCGCCAAACCGCTACACCACCCAGGGATCCCTTATTTTCAGATTTTAAGTAAATATTTACTGAGGACCTACCATATATATTAAGGATAGTTTATTAGGCACTGTCACACAAGCAAAATGTATTTCAAGTGAAAGAAAAAAGCACTATGTTAAATTAAAATAAAATACAATTATTTTTCTTTTTCCATTTGACCCAACCTAAGATTCAGACTAACATAATAAATGACCCATGCATTTAGTTTCATATCTAGCAATTAAGCAGAGGACAAAACTAAATTTTACCTAGAAACTATTAAAAGTTAGAAACTGAAATCCACAACATAGAAACCATAATATCTTAAGCACCCACAAATATCAATATCCCCATTCCCCAAAAATAGTATTAGTTAAATCCACATATGACAAAAAAAATCTAATAGCCAAAATTAAAAGAACAAATACTAATAGAGAAATTTACATTGATTTGCCAAGTAAAGATTAATGCTTTATCATGTGCAAAGTACATGAGGAATAACTAGAGCAATACATTTTAGTGATGCCACTCAACTGCCACTTCATGATCTTCAACTGGTCACATGATCTTGTTCAATTCTGACTTCCTTAGAGGCAAAATGAGAATAATACCATAGCACTGTGCTTGCCTACTACACCATAGCAGAAAATGATTATTAAGGAGAAAAGCAAAAGAGAGGTATGTCCATGCAACTCAAAAGTCTACTTTTCCATAACATAAAGGCTGTATCTAACAAAAAACATTTACTTCTAGGGAGAAGAACTGGGTGACTAGAAACTGGAGCAAAAGGATTCTTTTTAACTGTATATGCTTTTATAGGGCATTGGAATTTTAAATTATGAACTAGATATATTCCAAAATGAATACAAGTTTTAAAAAATTTAAAGGCTAAATCTAAACAACACATCTGGAAAGTGGCAAACCCCTAAAAAGATGGAAACTAGCAGAGTTTAAAACCCCAGACTTTTCATCTATCACTTACTCATCTATCTGAAGGTCCATCGCAGTGCTAATCCAAGTTTTTGGAATATGGCCTGAGAAGAAAATAATACCATGCTATAAACATAAGAAGTTAATAAAGCAAATCTTAACCATTCTTTGTATTATGAGATTGATGTGATGACCAAGTAGACACCAAGACCTCAGCCAGAATGTTAGACTGATTAGGAATAGGTTTAAGGGGCACCTGGGTAGCTCCGTCAGTTAAGCAACCAACACTTCATCTTAGCTCAGGTCATGATCTCAGCTCAGGGTTGTGAGATCAAGCCCCATATTGGGCCCTGAACCCAGTGGGGAGTCTGCTTGAGATTCTTTCTCTGTCTCCCTCTGCCCCTCACTGCCCCCTACCACCACAGCTCTCTCTAAAGTAAATAAATAAATCTTAAAAAAAAAAAAAAAAAGGGAATAGGCAGGAAAAGAGAATAATTTCTAAATACAAGAAGTCTATGTTCTGCACAAGTCGGATTATGTACTTTTTTCAGTCATATTTTAATGGTGGTTTAGTTAAATCATACCAGTCTCCCAACAACACAATTCAAATTTCAGTTACCATGGTATATTTACTGTGAGCAACTGAATATACTACTTCTAGCTTTTCAGTACACAAATCAGTATGTAGATAACACACACACACCACATTTTGTAACTAATCATATCCCTTCTTCCTAAGTCTGTTGGTAACTGGTCATGGACATCTGTTACTCAGTTCAGGCACAGACAGCAAAACATATAATTGTGTTGCCTCCTTGTCTCCCATGAAGAGCCCACACATTTTACAAAAATGAATAACTAAAAGATGAAACTGGCCAAAAAGACCAAAGTGCAACAAAGAAAAGAAAAGTGGTAATACTTGAAATCTGAATGGAACATAAACGCGGTTATAGAAGAAACAACTGACCACGGAAATGTTGACAGGGCTGCTATGTCAGCCTAAATGTACAACTGTAGGGGAACATCTAGGCTCATGGTAGTAGGTTAAAAAAACAACAATAAAGTGTTAACATTAGAAATGACAATAATAAGAGCTAAATAGAAAAACAGGTTATATAAACTACAAGTGAGTAAACAACAGAATGGCCTATACTTAGTGAGAACAATTCTGTAAAATTATTCCATAGATTTTTTTTTTAAAGTAGGATCATAAAGTTAAAGAGGTATTCCCTGCTTTTCGAAAGTTCATGTTGTCACTTCACTTTTGTGAAAGGCAAATGCTAGTACCTGTTTTCACTAACTGAAGAAATCCAAATTTATGAATAAGGCACAAAAGCAAAAACAGCATTCAGCATTTGT
The DNA here is from genome assembly GCF_048164855.1 of Canis lupus baileyi. NCBI lineage: Eukaryota > Metazoa > Chordata > Mammalia > Carnivora > Canidae > Canis > Canis lupus. The sequence continues at coordinate 33,802,161 of NC_132840.1, forward strand.
TTTGTACCAAGCCAGAGCTGTTAGTGTACAAAAGCAGGGCACCCTGAACAGTGAGAGTGGTGCAGCTAAGCCTCTAACCTGGGAAAGACATTCAGCATCTCAGCATTAAGCCTCCATAGCTTTGAACTGTGTCCATGAGCATCTATGCTTTATCTCAATTTGTTTTGTGCATCTGTTAGCAAGATGTGTCCTAAGGTATCAGAAAAACCCAAGAGAGTATATTTTGCAGGTGTGGGGAGGTTCAAAAATCTTTTCATTTAAAATAGTAACACTAATCGCTTCTTCATTTTGTGCCATTTTGGCTTACAAAAGGTTTCATAGGAATGCTCTACTTTCAGATAGTGGGGGAAATCTGCAGTCTGAAAACAGTATTTTAGAATGTTGAATTTTGTTTGTATTATTATTGTGTTGCTATTGAGATTAATGTTTTCCATTCAACTTGAGCTGCTCCTTATATTAAATAAGCTGTATTTTTGTGCTTAAAATTCATGTTAATAAATTCTGTAAGGTTCCCTCAGTAACAGGATATTTCTAGTATATTAGTACCAAGTTACAAAAAGTTATAAAAAGGAGAGTGTTATTATAGAGTACTGACCAAACAACATACAATATTTTCTTTTTAAAAAAAATGAACATTTTCTTATTGTGGTAAAAACCACGTAACAAAATTTGCCATCTTAACCATTAAGCATACATATAGTATATGTACTTGTGCAACAGATATCCCAAACTTTTTCATTTTACAAACTGAAACTCTCTATCCACTAAGCAACAACTCCTCTTTTCCCTCCCCACAGAGTCCTGGCAATCATAATTCTACTTTCTGTTTCTAAGAGTTGGACCACTCAAATAATGCCTCATATAAGTAGAATCACGCAGAATTTGTCTTTTTGCAACTGGCTTATTTCACTTAGTATGATGTCCTCAGGTTTATCCATGTTATAATATGTGACAGGATTTCCTTCTTTTTTTCAAAGTTTGAATAATACTCTATTGTATGCATATACCACATTTTAAAAAACATTTTCCCTTACCTAATACCCTTTGACAACCTAAACAATGAATTAGTTGGACTAATCACATACCTACAATTAAGAAACATACAATCAAGAATGACTTTGCAACTGACATTTTCTGAGCTATGAGCTAATACATACACTGTTTTAAAAAGCAGAAGAAATGCTTACCAAGAAAATAATAAACAATGCAGAAATTTCTAATCAGGAACAGTGATTCCACGCAACTATGCTTAACTAACAAGAGCAGAGATCTCCTGAAACGTAAGAACTTGTATTGCTATGAAAAAAAAAGAAAAACAGAATCAAATGGCATATCCAAGTAGAGGTTCTATTTCATTCTAAAGCAAGCACATAACTAAAACAGTCCACATATAAAAAAACATAATTGTTGCATAAAAAGACAAAGTTTATTCCAGAGGTAAAAAATCAGTAACTTCTGATGACAAAAATATTTAATATTTACATTATACAGCATCTCATTGATATGAGAGCAGAAATGACAAAATTTAACAGTACTGATCTATACTTATACTAAGGACTATGGAGACGGAGTAAGTACAAAAAACATGACAATCAGAACAGTAGCAGCTAACGTTCTTTGGCTGTTTAGCATGTCTCAGGTACCATTATTTTACACACAACCCGATAAAGAAGGTTCCATTATTATCCTAATCTTACTAATGAGAAAACCAAGGCACAACTGAACCAACTTATCAGCTAGCAAAAGGAAAATCCAACATTTTAATCCAGGCAGGCCAGTTTCAGAGACTGCAAGCTTAAATATAATGTACACACTGCCTCTATAACTAAATGGTTTTATTTTATTTTATTTTTTTTAAAGATTTTATTTATTTATTCATGATAGTCACAGAGAGAGAGAGAGAGGCAGAGACACAGGCAGAGGGAGAAGCAGGCTCCATGCAGGGAGCCCGACGTGGGATTCAATCCTGAGTCTCCAGGATCGCGCCCTGGGCCAAAGGCAGGTGCCAAACCGCTGCGCCACCCAGGGATCCCACTAAATGGTTTTAAATGCAAAAAAATAGGCAGCAGAAGAAGACACCAGATTGAGTCAGGAGACCTGAGTTTTAGTGCTTCTCTCTGGGCAGCACTAAGCAAGTCATGTCTCCAATCTGTGTGATAAGAAGGCTGACCCAGCTAAACAGTGTGTTAATGAGTGCCTTCAATTCTAACAATCTATGAGAGTAATACCAATCAAGGAAAAAACATGAAATGCTTTCTCCTGAAAAAATTACACTTCTTGTGAAATAGCTTGCCAAGCTTTGTCTTGATGTTCATCCACTTCTTTGTCCTTTACTCCACACTAATATTCTGCTTTTCCCTGTCAGTCTATCATTAAGAATTTGATCAGGACAATAGAACTGGTTTTAGTACTGTAGACTAGTTTAAAGAAAACTAGTAGGCTAATAGTAAATTGGTTAGAATTAGATTTTTAAAAAGATATAATTTTTCATAGTTACATGAAAACAATAGTTACTGAATAATATGGACAATATAAAACTATGGAAGTTCCACCCCACAAAATATAAAATGTTACAGGTATTATATATGTAAATATAAAGGATTTAGCAGAATATACACCAAACTGGCCACAATTATCTCTGAGGCAAAGACTGGGACTGGCCACAGAATGGCCAAAGGAATTTTCATTTTATTTATACTATTTAAATATTTTTTAATCTAAATGTTACTACTATACTCTTAGGAAGTAACCTGACAGGCAGCACCAAAAATAATAACAAAAAAAATAATAATGATGATGATGACAATGCTAATAATAATGCTAATAATAATAAGCATATATATATAAGGGTATATATATATATACACACACAAATAATATATATGTATAATATATATTATAGTATAACAATAAAAATAGCAGAGAAAAATAATAAAAGTAGTAGTTTTTTTTTTAAGGTCTAACATTCTCTAGTCAGCTGGGCCAGTTAAAGAAAAAAAGTAAATGGCTACTGCGATTTATTATTTTATGGAGGTTCAGATGAAGAAATGGGCCTGATCTTATATCAAGCCTTCAATTTCCTGACAATCCTGCTTTCCTTAGCAACTTAAAGCACATAAGGGAAGGTCATACAACATGCACCAGGCTCTTAGGGCTAATCAAAGAAAGCTAAAGTGTGGTGTCCCCCCTCAATCTTCTAAGGAGGCAAATCTACCCAACTGGCCAAACACAGCTACAAACGTGATAGATGAGAAATTGTGATCCTGAGCACAAAAATTCATCATTTCAACTGCTCTTGCCACAATCCTTACCTCCCTCACTCCCTGAATCCCAATGAAACCCCTATTCCAATCATCCTCAGGTGGGAAAAGAACAAATACCACTGGGCAGATCAAAGACCACTATACATTCATGGTTACAAGAGATGCCCCCGAAATACATTCTGGCCAACTACTGAATGGCCAAATGTTAAAAGTTAACCTTCTGCAAAAGCTGAACCTGGAGCCAAAGCTAAATATTACTATCAAAGAAGAAACTTCTGGGATATGAGAATAAATCTAAATTTTAATCAAAAGAAATAAAAAGTTTAGTAGTCAAATTTTATAAATATGACATTATATGGTAGAAATAATTTATCAGTACCATCAATTATTAGGCTGTTCCTACATTTACTTTACTGTGTATCTGTGATGTTAAACAAATGGTCACTTTCAACTGAGGTTCAGGAAGGAGCAAGATTATTTTGGAGTATCTCCTTTTTTTCTAACACTTTTCTTCTCTATAGTCTTATATTTGGATCAAACATGATTTAACATGGATAGTTCTGTATAGAATTTCGGGTTTTTTCCTCTGTGAAATTTTAAGGTGGCAAAGCTGACACTCTGCTTTCAATTCATTTTCTCAAACTGTGAAGAATTTCTAACTGGGACTCTTTTTTCATACACTCAGTCTACAGGGAGGTAAGGTAAGGAGGTACAGCTCCTTTTCTGTGAACACTATCTCCATGCAGTATGTGTATTTTCATAGAGGCAAGAGGCATGTAGCAACTTCACTTAAACCAGGAGAAGCCTAATATACACACTCTCATACTCTCATAACACATGTGTTTACACATCGCTCCCTTCCCACCAGACTGGGTCCTAATGGGAAGGGACTGGTTCTAATAGTTTTGCTCCAAAGACCAGTCCTCAGCCTACCACAGCACAGGAATGAAGTGAGTAAGAACACAGTCAGGAAGAGTGGGGAACAGCCTGGAAAGAACCTTGATGCCATAGGAGAAATCTGAACTGATCTTTCTCTCTCTTGTCTTAGGAGGTGATTCTAGTTGTAGAGAAGGCTCCTGCCAGATTAGATTCTTAAAAACCTAACTGAAAGATCGCTCAAACTGTCCCACTCAAACCAGTCAAAATTGTTTTTACTTAATACACATCATGCCTTGTTCTAGAAAAGACTTGAGACAGTAATTGACATTCTATACTTACTTGCACATCCTCAAGCCCATGAGTTCTTAGGTTCAAAAAGAAGCTGGCAACTGCATGAATGTCATCATCATCCTCCCCTAGCCCTGCTAGGTCACAGCAACTGCCACTACCTAGCAGGGAGGGAAAGAGTGGGGCAAAGCAGTATTCTCAGAGTGGCAGTGGGAAGGGCAGTGACGGCTATCACATACATGATAAAATCTCATGAAGAAAAATCTGTCCTCTCCAAATGGCATTTTGATGATCTCAGTCCTAAGTTTTACTACCAAATCTTGAATTAATCAGATGAGGCCAGTTATATGTACATACATCAAGGCAATTTTAACTCTGCCAAATTCTGACACAAGGCAACACTCAAATGCTATCTTACCTGTATGATAGGAAATGGCAGATAGTTCATGTTGTTAATAAAATACAGGAGACTATAGCTGTAGCCCATAAATGCTCCAGCCAGCAGGGAAAAAAGGTGATACTCATTTAAGCAGGTCTGTGTAGCAGGGCTATTTAAACTGGAGAGAAAAAATTAGATTATTAATTCAATAGTCAGGGACACATATCACAGTTTTAAACTCAAACACTGACTTATCCATTTAAGAAATGCCCCAAATGCGGGGCACCTGAGTGGCTCAGTGGCTAAGCATCTGCCTTTGGCTCAGTTATGATTCCGGGGTCCTCAGATCAAGTGTCGCATCAGGCTCCCTGCTCAGTGGGGAGTCTGCTTCTCCCTCTGCCTACGTCTCTGCCTTTCTCTCTGTGTCTCTTACGAATAAATAAATAAAATCTTAAAAGAAAAGAAGTGCCCCAAGTTCTAACAAAATGATTCATTTCAGGTTCAGTGTGGGCACAAGACTAACAAAACTCTCCCTGATGCATGAGAATTTGACCTCTCTAATGGTTAACTCTTTAGGTCTTCCTCTGGAAATCTGGCAAGAGTAAGAATGTCCCCTGTGATAGTAAACAACGTTGCTCACAAGTGGATATACTGCATCTGGACTGAGAGAACTAGAACTGAATGTATGGACCTCTATGCCATAACTTTGGGCTTTTGTCTGTGTTGTCTAACTGGGCAATCCTTCATGCTGACCCTTTTCACTAAAGAAAATTTATCACATTAGGAAAAAAAAACTGCCTTACATTATAGTAACTGGGCGACAAAAGGAAATTAAATATTCAGGAGTACAGGGGTGCCTGGGTGGCTCAGTTGGTTAAGTATCTGCCTTTGGCATCAGATCATGATCCCAGGGTCCTGGGATAGAGCCCTTGGCAGTGGTGGGCCCCCTGCTCAGTGGGGACCCTGCTTCTCTCTCTGCCCCTCCCCCACAACCTGTGCTCTTGCTCTCAAATAAAATCTAAAAAAAAGAAAGAAAGAAAATTAAACAGGGAACTTAAGATTACTACCATAATCTTTTTTGATTTTTAAAGTCAGAATATCAAACTGAAATTCTTATCAATGTCATGTGTTCAAGAACTATATCAGTTTAGGAGTGTTTTGGTGGCTCGGCTCAGGTCATGATCTCAGGGTCTTGAGATCAAGACCCATTTGGCTCTGTGCTGGGCAAGAAGCCTGCTTAAGATTCTCTCCTTCTCCCTCTGTCCCCTGCCCCCACATGCACTCTCTCCCAATGACAGTTTTAAAATTAGATCAGTTTTAAAATTATAAAAGTACTCTACTAAAGAACCTGGTTGTAATCATTTTAAAGTTTTCTCTTCATGCTTCCCATACAGTACTTCCTTAAACTCCAACCTAAATGCCACCTCCTCCAAGAAGCCAGGGATCTTTCCTTTCTGAACTCCCACAGGTTTTACATGCACAGCTCACTTTCTTATTACATCTTATTTCATGTTAAAGTTCTGATTTCTCTCCTATCACATCCCTTTGTGCCCATGTTTTAATTCCCCTACTGTTCTTAACTCTCAAAGACCTTATAGTCTATGCATGAATCACTCTCATAAATCCAAAAGCACCTAGCACACCATCTTGCACAGACAATGGTTTAAAAAAAAAAAAACTGCTCGGATGCCTGGGTGGCTCAGCAGTTGAGCACCTGCCTTCACTCAGGGTGTGATCCCGTGGTCCCGGGATCAAGTCCCACATCGGGCTCCCTGCATGGAGCTTGCTTCTCCCTCTGCCTGTGTCTCTGCCCCTCTCTCTGTATCTCTCATGAATAAATAAATAAAAATCTGGGGGGATCCCTGGGTGGCGCAGCGGTCTGGCGCCTGCCTTTGGCCCAGGGCGTGATCCTGGAGACCCGGGATCAAATCCCATGTCGGGCTCCCGGTGCATGGAGCCTGCTTCTCCCTCTGCCTATGTCTCTGCCTCTCTCTCTCTCTCTATCTCTGTGTGACTATCATAAATAAATAAAAATTAAAAAAAAAAAAAATAAATAAATAAATAAATAAATAAATAAATAAATAAATAAATAAAAATCTTAAAAAAAAAAACAAAAAACTGTTGAGGGGCCCCTGGGTGGCTCAGTCAGTTAAGCATCTGCCTTCAGCTCAGGCCGTGGGATCCCAGAGTCCTGGCATCAAGCCCCATTTCAAGCTCCCTGCTCAATGAGGAGCCTGTTTCTCCCTCTTCCCCCTGCTAATCCTCTCTCTTTCTCAAATAAATAAAATCTTAAAAAAAAAAATGTTGAATTCAACAAACATAAATATCAAAAACATTTGATGATATGTATAAAAGCACCTTCCAGAAGTCTAGAAAACAAAGAATGTCCATAAACTATTTACCTACGCAGGTCACCTTTGGCTTAGTAAATAAACAAGGTTCCATAGAAAAAATATATTTACTATTACCTCTCAGTACCAGTGCAGGGAACCACAAGAAAACTGTATTGACCCCTGGTTATCACCGCAGCACACCAAGCTACCAGCATTCCCATTGCAGCATGGACGAATGAGTGCATGAGCTGCTGAGGGTGAATGATCTTCCCTATCAGTGCCAGTCTGGAGCAGGGAATGGAAGGCACAACTGTAAACAAAGCACATCACCATGGCTTTAGGCTTTACGCTCTGCAGTGTATGTAGTCAAAGGACCTGAACTATTATACCCTCTTATACTCACACAAATATTCCAAAGGAAAGAAAGAAACAGAGTTAATGTATAGAAAAATTCTAAGTTGAAATCTGAAGTTAAAAGATTTTGGGAAGATTGAATACAGAGATGCACACAAAAAAAGAAAAACCAAAGACTCTGAGAGATGAAACCTAAGGACAGCATTAATTAAAAATTAATTAAAAATTAACATTTTTCAGTTCTTTTTCATTAAAATTTCTCAATAGCTGTGCCTACCCTGCCATCTCAATAGTGTCTACCCTGCCATTCTCTTAAGTGCCAGAAAAGAATAATCATTTTTTTTAAATAGTGCTTGTCCTCTGACAAGTTATCTTTACTTCAGCGTTTGAACTTGCCAATATATAGCCCAAATGTGAAAAATAAACCGCAAACTAGGTAAAGAATGACAATATTGAATACTAAAATGTTTGTATAGCAATTTCTAATACCTCTCTGATAATCAAAAATAAGTTTTCTGGAAGTGTGCTGGGGTAGGCGAGTGTGAGGAGGAGATACGCTGACCTTTGAAAACAGCTACTAGAGGGTTTCCCGACCTATAACATTCTTTTAATATACTCCAAGTAAAGAGATTATAGAGAGAGAGAAAATTCGTGTGAAGGGAGAAAGCTTAGGTGTTCTATACTTTGAGAAGGAGGCTTCTATCACCTCTCCCTCCTTGTAAGAAATGCCCATGAGACCTACTGAGCGTGTAACTGACTACTAATGCTCTAAACATACCAAAGCTTCTCATGTGTCTAAGTCTTTTTATGTGCTATACCTTTTCCCTAGATCATCTTCCTTCTCTAATTAATACAATTCATCCTTTAAGCACCATCTCATCCAGGAAGTTTACCATGCTGGGTAAATTGTGCTCCTATATATTCCCATACTATCCAGTGTATTGTTATTGAATATGTCTGATGTTTACTATCTGTCTCCCCATTAACTGTGATCCTCTTGGGATAACTGGGACCATAACACTTATTTCTTATCCCCACACAATGTATGGCACACAAAATGCTTGTTGAAACAATAAGCCAAAGTAACTAATCAGGCTTTAAGAATGACAAAATGGAAAGCCCTAGTGCAGCATCTACACCATGTGGGAACACGTAAAAGAACATGTGCTCTAAGCCAAAGAGATCGGTATATGGTTCGAACTGAAAAAGAAATCCAGCACTAGGAGTAAGGGATTAGAAAAGCAAAAGAAAAGGGAATGTGAATGGATAAAGAAGATGTGGTATATATACACAATGGATTACTCCGCCATTAGAAACAATGAATACCCACCATTTGCTTTGACGTGGATGGAACTGGAGAGTATTATGCTGAATGAAGTAAGTCAATCAGAGAAGGAAAATCATTATACGGTTTCATTCATACGGGGAATATAAAAAATAGTGAAAGGGATTATAGGGGAAAAGGAGAGAAAATTAGAAAAATTAGAGAGGGTGACAAAACATGAGAGACTCCTAACTCGGGGAAACGAACAAGGGGTAGTGGAAGGGGAGGTGGGTGGAGGATGGGGTGACTGGGGGATAGGCACTGAGGGGGGGCACTTGACAGGATGAGCACTGGATGTTATACTATATGTTGGCAAACTGAGCTCTGATTAAAAAATATACAAAAAAAAAAAAAAGAAAAGGGTATGTGTTGTAACATCCAGAGCAGGATCTGAAATTTTATACCATCTCTAAGAAGTGACTACTGAAGAGCTAAAAAGAGGAATGATGCTATAATCAAAAAGGAAGTGTCAGAAAAAGCTTACTATACCAGAAGGACAGATGCAGGAATCAGAAAAGGCACAAAAAGTAAAAAGAGAAACTGAGAAAATAAAAAGGTGATCTAGCAGGTGATTCTCCCAAGGCAATCTAGCAGGTGATTCTCCCAAGGCAAAACATAGTTGTTGTTTTTTTTCTTTTAACTATAGAATTATAGACTTTTATATTTGAAAATGACCTTAGAAATCATCTGGTCCTGATCTCCTACCCTATAAAGGAGTTATTTTTATAATACATCTGCTGAGTCACAGCCTTAACAGCAGCTGTGAACTATTAAAAGGTCTAAATTTTTTTATTGTGGTAAAACACACATAAGTTTGCCATGTTAACCATTTTTTCCCCATTTTAACCATTTTTAGGCATATAGTTTTGTGGCATAAGTACATTCACACTGTGTGCAACCATCACCACCATGCACCTCAAGACTTCCCCATCACCCCAACTGAAACTCTGTGCCCATCAAACAACAGCTCCCCGGTCCCTCCTCCCCCAGCCCATGGCAACCACCATTCTACTTTCTGTCTTTATGCATTTGACGACTCTAAAACCTATCTAAGTAGAATCATACGATATTGGTCCTAAGAGCTCTAAATATTCTTTTTAGACAGAGAAACTAACATTCAAATAAATTTTTAGTTCAAACATTCAAAGCAGATGATTCTGTATTCACATTTTAAATTGCACAAAACAAGCCTGTTCTATACACCCACATACAAAATGCATTGAGTCTGCCATTAAGAATATAAATTCACATATTTTTAAGATGATTAACATTTGAAAACTCACCTGCATAGAACTCCACATTAAAAATACTTATTATTACTACTACCACTGACAGCAGCAGGAGGTAAAAGATTACATAGGAACTATATAGATCATTGAAAGAATCTAAAAAACAAGAGAGATGAATTAGTAAGTTCATTCACTCATGTAGTTATGATCAGTAAATGGTAATAGAAAAAGGGTTTAAGAAAAAAAAAAGAAAAAGGGTTTGAACCACAACTGTAACTTTCATTTTATTTTTTATTTTTATTTTATTTTATTTATTTTATTTTTTGTAACTTTCATTTTAAAAGCCATCTTTTCTTCAAGACTTTACTCATACACTGTGACAGGTCCTACAGGACATCAACTCAAGAACTACGGTGTGATTATTTGGACCAAACTCTGGGTCCTTTAAAATTACACCAGAACTTCTTTTAGATGACCCAGATGTTAACATCAGACAAAATACTACCATATGCAAATGTCTTTCCTCATGTGAAACAGAGAAGTACCGCATTTAGTAAAATATCAACAAGGCCTCTTTTTTACAATATAAATAGTATTTTTCAGATCTCTTCTTAATAAATGCAATTAGCTCCTACAGCTAAAAGAGTAACATTTCTGGAAATAGCATAAGCCATAAATCACTTAAATGCTGAATTAAAAAACAAAAAATCATGATAATCCTTATAAAATACTAACATATTCACATTTTAGAGTAGTTCAACAAGTAATATTCCATTTCAAAAATCTGGCCCAGTTTAAAATACATATATATGTTATGCCTAAAAAACATAAATAAGAGAAATAAAAACAACAAGGAAATACATTTTACTGAATAGACTAAAACTTAATAATGAAACCAATAATTTTTAAGACTATCATTTACTGGCCAAAATTAATAAAGAATATTTATTAAGGATTCACAATTAAACCCCAATGTTATACTGAACTAAAAGAATGAAAGAAATGATTCATGAGACAGGAAATAAGAGAAGAATACAATTTATCTCAAAAGACTTTGTGAAGCAAAAGTTGAAGGAGATGAGTAACATTTGATGAGAAAAATGGCATAAATCAAATCCCATCTGGAGAGAAAGTATTATTAGGATTAAAAAACCCTGGCCCACAAAATGGCAGAAAGTTTTTTCTTAAATGCCAATTCTGAACAATTGGTAATGGTTTTAGATTTCAGTACTGAATATTCCAAGGTTGTGACCAGACCACCAAGATCAATGAGTGATCCAGGCTTAGGGAAGGTGGTTACAGAAACACCTGCCATCCCCCTGCTGGCTTACGGCTTAATTTTATCTGCCTTGTAGGACCTACCATAAGAAGTGATTGAGATGTTTCAATGAGAAACTTAGCGGGACTCTAATTCTTTAGCAACAGTATCTCCGAAGGTCACAAGGCAAAGCTGCTAACTCCTTAAAAATTAGCACTTTCTTCTGAAATTTAAATTAACAACACACTTTCCGCTTCCCAAAGCAAAAGAAATTTGTTTATTGTAGTGGAAAGGAAAATTAAAAGAATTTCAAGTATTTGTGATTCTTAGCCTTAGGCAAAACTTCAAAAGCTCAAAACCTACTCTGGCAACACTTCTTTCTAATGCTAGTGTGGCACAGAGGAAAAACACTGGCTTTAAAGTCAAAGACCAATGTTCAAATTCTGGTTCAGTTACTCCTCCCGGACTGTGTGTCTCTGCAGACTTCTATAACCTGAGTCTCAGCCTCCTCATTTATAAGGCGGGGATAATACCCTTTTATTATATAGGGTTGTAAGAAGGATAACAATATGCTTAAGATGCTTAGTACAGTACGTGGCACACAGTACATGGCAATAATTGGAGGTTATTATTAATTAACAAGATCATAGCTTAATTTAGTAATTTTGTCTCCATGGATTTTAAGAAACATTTAGTCTGTACCAATCTTTTCCTCACATCAGTCTTTGTCTTTTCCTCTATGTTTTTTAGTCTTTAGCTCCTTTCTCCTTTTCTCTCATTTTTTTTTTATTAACCACAATATAGAAATGAAGTAGGCTTAATTTTAGACAGGTTTTTTAAGGATATAAATTCCAAGTTTTAAAATAGATAAAGGGGGGCAGCCCCGGAGGTCCAGCGGTTTGGCGCCGCCTTTGGCCCAGGATGATCCTGGAGACCTGGGATGGAGTCTCACGTCAGGCTCCCTGCATGAAGCCTGCTTCCCTCTGCCTGTGTTTCTGCCTCTCTCTCTCTCTGTCATGAATAAATAAATAAAGTCTAAAATAAATTAAAATAAAATAAAGAGATAAAGGGAACAGTTCTGGTCCTTAAAAAGAAAATGTCAAAAAAAGCAGTCAAAAAGACAAACACAAAAATTAAGTTTTTATTTATGAGGTCTTCTAATCTTTTTTGTTCAAGTGATCTCTGACAGTTTATTCTTATAATTATATAGTGAAAAGGTGATTTATGAAGGGAATGCCTTAAGATTACCTCAAGGTGCATGTTTTGCCGTGTCAATCAACAGAGGCACTGAATAAAACAAAAACAAACTGAAACATGATGCAACTTTTATGTTGAGAAGCAGGTCCCGTAGGGACGCCTGGGTGGCTGGGTGGTTGGGCACCTGCCTTCAGCTTAGGTCGTGATCCCGGGATCTAAGATCGAGTCCTGCATCAGGCTCCCTGCATGGAGCCTGCTTCTCTCTCTGCCTGTGTCTCTGCCTCTCTCTATCTGTGTCTATCATGAATAAATAAAGAAATCTTTAAAAAAAAAAAGAGAGAGAGAGAGAGAAGCAGTTCCTGTAAATTTGATTTCCCCAAACTGAGTATCACTTACCAGACAGCCACTGAATAGGATGAAATAAATCAATGCTGCTGAAGATTATAAATACTGTGGTGCAGATGGGTAGAAGCAGCACTGACCAGACAATACTTGCAACTATCCTCCAGCCCAAAACCTATAATTAAACAAACAAAATCCCTCAACCATGAAGTCAAACTACTTTAGTTATTTCAGTTATGCAAATCCTATCTTTTCATATGGGACGTTAATCACCAGTATTTACGCCAGATCGTAGCACATGCAGCTATATATAAACCGCAATGTTTACTCCTATCAACAACACGGCAAACAACTACCGAATCTCATCCTACCAATGAACTGATGCTCGCATCTAGTCCAGAGTCAGATGCCCCATTAAAGATCCCACTTTGGAGCAGCCCGGGTGGCTCAGCGGTTTAGCGTCTCCCTTCAGCCCAGGGCGTGACCCTGGAGACCCGGGATCGAGTCCCGCGTCGGGCTCCCTGCATGGAGCCTGCTTCTCCCTCTGCCCGTGTCTCTGCCCCTCTCTCTCTCTCATGAATAAAGAAATGAAATCTTAAAAAGATATATCCCACTTTGAGGGAGGAGAATACTTGTCTTACTGAGTCGCACCACTGTATTCGACAGCATCTCCACGCTTGCCCCTTTAGGCGTGACCGAGACGTCAATACGTGGGGGCTGTACACATTTTACGGGGAAGGTCCGTACACCGTCCTCGCGTTCGCAGTCCCTGCCTTGGACTCGCGCGTGCATCAGCGTCGGGCCCTCAGGAGACGCGAGATGCACTGCGGAGTAGGCGGATACAAGAAGAGATACTTGGGGGCTCTGAAGCGTGGCGGGACACGGGACTGGCGGATTCTGCAAGGCGAAACGCTCTCGGGCCGGCCAGGTGCTGACGAGGAAGGTGGACCGGTGGGGACGAGGCCCGCACGACCATCAGGCGGCAGCCCACCACGGCGGCCCCAAGACAACGTTCACAGTCAGCGTCCCAAGGGCGGCGGGGAGGTGGGAAGGGGAAAAGAAAAAAGGACGCCCGTCCTGTGTCCCGAAGTCCATCTACAGGACCGCAGGGACTGGTAAACAACAGGCAAGGCAGGAAGACCCCCGAGACGTCAGCGGGCGCACGGCCTCCGCTGGGCCACCCCGCCGTCCTCTCCCGCTTCTTACCGGGCACGCCCCCTGCGCGAAACCCTCGCCCACCCCGGCTCCAGCCCCCGCGACGGCATCCCCGTCCCTCCGAGCGGCCTCCACTGCCCAGGCCCCGGGCCGCCCTCCCGCCCTCCCGCCCCGGAGTCCGCTCGGGACGCCCCCGCACATGGCCGCCAGCAGTCCCGGCCGGCGCCCCCTCCCCACGCGCCCCCCACGCGCCCCCCACGCCGCCCCGGAGCCGGCCCCTCCCCCGCCCAGCGCGCACGCGCGCTCAGCGCCCGCCCAGCGCGACCCCAGCAGCGGGCGAGCGCGCGCTACACGGCGCGCAGCACTCACGCGCCACAGGATGTCCCGCGACCCGCCGGCGCAGGGCCGACTCGCAGCCGTGGCCATGGTGATGGCGACCCCGGCTCTCGGGGCTGCGGGAGGCCGCGCGCCCGCCCGCCACCGCAGTTCAAAGGGAGCGAGGCCCCCGGAGGACCCTGTTGGGGCTGCCTCAGACGCTGCCTGAGGGGAGCCCGGGCCGGGCCCCGACCCGTCCCTTCGAGGCCTCGTCTGGAGAGGCCCAACGCGCCCAAACTGCCCGCGGACACGTCTCCCAAACGGGGCTGGGGCTTCAGGACCCGCCCTCTGGAGTCCAAAAGGTCTCTCCGAAGCAGGGTCCAGCGGGGCGCCAGAAACTGGGGGCGGCGCTGCACGCTGGGAACTGTAGTCTCGATGGCGCTCTGGGCGCAAGGGGAGCGTTGCATTCTGGGACTCAGAGTTCCAAAGTACAGCATGCCGGGAGTGGAAGTTTTCCCGGAGGTACCTTGTGGCATGCTGGGAATCGTAGTCTTTTATGAAGCCGGTAAGAGTAACCGTGTAGCTTGATGGTCCCAGTTTGACCTGGCAAAGTGGTTGGCCCTTATTTCTCCCGATTGTCTATACGGACTGCCTGAAAGTGAAATCAAAGAATGTTGCGTGCCTCTCCACAGATGTACTCACTGATATTACCGAAATGGAAAAAAAAAGAAAAAATCTCTCTAACGGTGAATTTGATTTTCTAAGATCTGGTTTCTAGTTCCAGCTCTGTCACTTGCTAAATGGAATGACTTGACCCTCTCGGGGCTTCCATTTCTTCACCGATAAAATAAAGATAAAAATAAAGGTGACATCCAGTGATGTTATGAAGATATGATAAAATGCTATACAAATATTGATTATCATTAATTTCCTGCCAGTAAGGAAAAAGGGTTTTACCAACTCAAGTCCCACTTAATTAAGTCTTCTCTGATTGCATTAGCCCTCAGTTAGATCCCTGGAGGCATACTGCTAACACCTTTTAATACCCAATTACATACCACAGTCAACATTCAGGACTCTAGAAATGGTTTAGTGATTTTACGGACTCTGGAGAAACTCAGTCTAGTGAGAGAAATCGAGGTCACACGTACTGTTTGCTAATAATGTTTGCTAATAATGGTTTCCTGAGTCGTTTTAAGATTATATTCATTTCCAAAAAACATGTTAATACCAATCATGTCTGAAGCACTGCAGAACAAACTGGGAATACAAAGGTAGGTCAAGTCTCTGCCAAGAAGAAACCTATCTGGTGATGGAGAAAGATGATAAAGCATCATTTTAAATGAGTGTCCTGAAACACACCCCAGGTTGCTTGCAATCAGATTACTTTGTTTAGTCCCTTTAGTATCTTGTTCACACTGTGCTAGTTGTCTTTCCCAGCATATCTGTTCTCCCCCTACTTCTTAGAAATTAAATCCCCCAAGTTTTAACTGGGCATGTGGCTACATTTCCTAGTGTCCTTTGCCACTAGGTGGAGCCAGGTGACTGAGGAGTTCAGGCCAATAAACTGTAATCCAGCTAACCAGTGCGTGGTAGCTTCCCAGAAACTCCTCTTAAAAGAGAGCTAGCCAGTTCTTTGCCCCTTCTTAATCTCTTCCTGCATCCAGCTGCATGGAATTTGGATTGTCACACTCCAGGCAAAATCAAGTACTAAGCCCAAAGTAAACTTGATTACTCGGAGCAACCATAACAATCCTAGGCTACCTGCCCTTACCTCCTGACTTCATTTACACAAGAGAGACAATTATTTATTCTCTACGCCACATTTATTTTTAGAGCACTTATCACAACTGAAGTCATGGTGTGCAACTACTTATTTATTGTCTGAGTTCTCACTAGCACATAAGCTTTGCATGGGCAGAGACTTTGTCTAACTTGGTTATCATTGTTTTCCAAATGCTGTAACATTAGGAGGTAGTCAATAAATATTTGTTAAATGAATAGAAGAATGAATGGAAGTAACTGCATCAGAAAGTGTCTATTCAGGACAACAGACTTTGTTATCTTAGTCAAAGGGACTGGATGCAGGGAATTGATAACAAACGTATTCAAAGGGCTGAAAGAGCATAGGGGAGAAAGAATAAGGTTTTAGTAGCAAAAGGGAGAAGGGAGTTATTATCCAAGTATCATGAAGGCACTACTCCCTCTACATTAGAGTCCACGAGCACACACATGTGGAGCTGCTGAGGGGAGCACCTATACCGTTAGAACTACACCATTGCTTTGGAGCAGGAACTTGTATTATTTCCTTAATTTACTTTAGCTTATTTTGAAATATTATAATTTTCATCTGATTTTGTGGGCATGTCTTTCTGAAATGTTTTCATATCATTAGGGATACTATTATCCGTGTTTTCATTTTTCTTATAATAGCTTCATTATGAGATTTGATTGCAGTCCTTTCTGTTACTCATTTTTATATGAAATTAGTTTTCCTGCATATTTAGGAAGGAGGGGCAAGTTAGGACAGCTTTACTAAATTCAAGACTCTACAGCTTCTTTTTCTGTTTTCATGAAGTGTCCAAAAATATGGCTTCAAACTTTCTGAGATCTCCTGGCTCTGTGCCCTTCCCCCACCTTCATCTGACTTGCCTTTTCTTTGCCCCAAATATCCCTGCCCTACTCTATCTGTATTCTATTCCCTGCAGTTTCTACTCTAGTGTCCTGGAAAGATACTTTTGGCTGGTTTTGAGAATTCACAGGACCTGGGCTGCTCCAACTTCTTCAGACCTTACTTTGGACCCCTTGCACTCATCAACTGCAAAGTGGGTGGTGCCAAACTGCCCCCAAATCTGGCTGTTGTTCTCCTATTGGTCCACTGTACTTTCCAGGGAGTACCTCTTGGCTATTTTGAGGTTCTCTTATTTTTAGATTTCTCAGACACCCAGCTGCTGCTTCCCTCTGCTTCTTTCCACAAAAAAAATGCTGATACCATGCAAGTCTTTGAATGCCTAGTGGTTCCACATGCTTGAATTTTGGGGTTTGTGGTGATATCTTGTCACCCAGTATTGTTATAGATATTTTCCGTAGGTTTTTGGCTTTGCTATCCCAGATGCTCTGGTTTTGGTGTGTGTGTGTGTGTGTGTGTTTAAGATTTTATTTATTTATTCATGAGAGACACCGAGAGAGAGGCAGAGACACAGGCTAGGGTAGAAGCAGGCTCCCCAAAGGGAGACCAATGTGGGACTCAATCCCAGGAATCACACCCTGAGCCAAAGGCAGATGCTTGACCACTGAGCCACCCAGGCGTCCCCCAAATGCTCTGTATTTATGGAGGAATTTGGGGAGATTCAAAAATGCCATTGCCATATTCCCAGAATTATTTTCTCTTAAATCTTTTTCTTTTTTAAAGTAGGCTCCATGCCCACTGTGGAGCCCAATGAGGGGCTTGAACTCATGTCCCTAAGATCAAGAATCAGATGCTTAAATGACTGAGCCACCCAGGCACCCCTTAAATCTTTACATGATGCCAACCGGTGAAATCAAACTGACAATGGAAAAACCACCATCCATTAACTTTTCTAAAAGCAGAGGTTCCAAGATGTAATAATTATCTATCTAAAATAGTTATCTATCTATTCTGGTTTCATTCATGGTGGCCGTGTTCCCAGCCAAAGAGCATTTCCGAGCCTCTCTTGCAGTTAGGGATGAGCATGTGATACAGTTCTTATCAATAAGATAGAAGCACAAGTAAAACTGCTAATTTGATTACGCTATTGCTTTTTAGGGTTCTTTTACAGTTGAATACAATTCATAAGTACTTCACAGGGGTTCCAAGAGCAGGGGCTCCTAAAAGGCAGTGGGTTCATGCTGGTCAGTTCATGAAATTTTCACTGATATTTGGTAGGTGAGGAAGAAAATGAACAAGGTAATCAGCTTTTCAAAAAGCTAAACTTATTCAAGTTTTTAGTACTGACATTATGTTCTTCGAGATTACTTGACATTATAGTGTCCTGTCTTTTTATAAAATAATGGTGCTAATTTATGGTGCTGGTTGTGTTTAAAATCCTTACTAAAAGTTAAATCCTGACCTCTGTATTAAAGAATCTCTAAACATTTATTTTTATTTTTTTCTTAAGATTTTATTTTGTTTATTCATGAGAAACAGAGAGAGACAGAGACAGAGACAGAGACACAGGCAGAGGGAGAAGCAGGCTCCATGCAGGGAGCCTGACTCGGGACTCGATCCCGGGCCAAAGGCAGGTGCCAATCCACTGAGCCACCCAGGGATCCCCTAACATTTTTTTTTAAAACTTTGCTAGTTACACCACACTTACAAGTGCTCAGTAGTAACTAAATTCCCTTTCAAATGTGGATATTTATACGTACTTGGGGAAAACTCACTGCTTTCCTTCACTTTAACACTTACACTTCTGTGCCACGATATGTGGTTCTTCCACACCTAGACGCTAACTGCCTGGAGGTAGTGCAGAACCCAAAGGGTAATCACACAGCCTCCCACTTCAGATGTCAATTGCAAGTAGTTACCCATGATTTCTGTCCCACTTAAATACAAATTGGAGGTTCCCACAGCTCCCTTCCTGGGTTTCATAATCTGCTCACAGAATCCAGGAAAACTCACTTTTGCTGATTTATTACAAAGGATGTTTTAACGGATATAAATGAACAGCCAGTTGGAGAGATACATAGATGAGGTCTGGAAGGGTCCCAGTGCAGGAGCTTCTGTCGCTCTTGGAGTTGGGGGTATACCACCCTCCTGGCAAGTGGATATATTCACCAACCTGGAAGCTCTCTAAACCCCATTCTTTTTTTTTTTTTTAAGATTTTATTTATTTACTCATGAGAGACACAGAGAGAGAGAGAGGCAGAGACACAGGCAGAGGGAGAAGCAGGCTCCATGCAGGGAGCCCGACGTGGGACTCGATCCCAGGTCTCCAGGATCACACCCAGGGCTGAAGGCAGTGCTAAACTGCTGAGCCACCCAGGCTGCCCTCTAAACCCCATTCTCTTGGGATTTTTATGGAGGCTTCATCACATCAGC
This sequence comes from Canis lupus baileyi, assembly GCF_048164855.1. Taxonomy (NCBI): domain Eukaryota; kingdom Metazoa; phylum Chordata; class Mammalia; order Carnivora; family Canidae; genus Canis; species Canis lupus. The sequence goes on from NC_132840.1 coordinate 33,821,539, forward strand.
ATGACTGATTATTACCTCTATTTCCAGCCCCTCACCTCTTTCCAGAGAATGGAGAGTGGGGCAGAAAGTTCCAACCTTCTAATCATGATGTGGTCTTCCTGGTGACCAGCCCCATCCAGAGCCCCACAAGAGTCACCTCATTAGAAAAATAAATAAATAAATAAAAATACTCCACTACCTAGGAAATTCCAAGAGATTTGGGAGCTCTGTCAGTATTACACAGGAAATAATAAGCGTCTTAGCAGCTCTGTCAGAAACTGTGGCAGAGGCCAATGATATATATATAATTTCACAATATACTTCTCTTCTTTATTGGAGAAAAATCCTGCCACTTTTGGTAAAAGAAGGGGAGGTAGCAGACAGCCTATACAGGGAATTGATGGGATCCACATGTGTAAGAATCACTGCCTTGAGCAGCAGGAATTAAGTATTAATGAAAGAGCACCAGGGTACCAGCACAGAGGGTGACTAGAAGGTACAGACACCAAGTTCTCTGAAGAGTCCTTGAAGGCAAAAGAAACATTTAACTGGAGAAGACTCAGGGGGCACAGAAGAGCTGTTTTTGAACATCTGAAGTCAACAAGGGGAAGAGAGCTCAGACTAGATCTGAGAGGCCCAGGGGTAGAGCTCAGACCAAGCAGTGAAAATTGCAGAGGCACACACACAAATTGTTGTTCCAGGAGGAGTTAACGGCCTTGGAGATTGATCATGTGACTGTGGGATCCAGGTCATCAGGGACTGTATCCATTCTGTTCACTGCTCCAGCCTCAACACCTAGAACAGTGATGAGCACTTAGTAGGTGCACAACCTCTATTTTTTACATAAATTAATAGGAGGGAGGATATCCTGCATTTGATGGGAAGTTTGCCAATATGACCTTAAGCTCATGGTAGCTTGAATTTGTGCACATCTTCCTTTTTTTGTGTGATCAGCCTTTTAAGTCCAAATGTGTCTTTGGAGCTATCTCAGAAATACACTGGAAATTCTTGTCCTGAAGAGGACAACAGAAACAGTAGGGAATCAGCAATCCTGAATTGCCAGAAGCCCAGCCTCCCAGATGATATGTATTTTTTTTTAATTTGTATTTATTTATGATAGTCACAGAGAGAGAGAGAGAGAGGCAGAGAGACAGGCAGAGGGAGAAGCAGGCTCCATGCACCGGGAGCCCGACATGGGACTCGATCCCGGGCCTCCAGGATCGTACCCTGGGCCAAAGGCAGGCGCTAAACCGCTGCGCCACCCAGGGATCCCTATATTTTGAATAAAAAGTATAACAAAGAATTTTTGAGGTGTCACTGGTTTCTCCCTTCAGTACACTCTAGCCAGGAATCATGTCACTTTGAAGAGGTACTCAAAGTGCCCTAAATTTTTTTCTAAAATCTGTGTGTCAAAATATGTTGTAAGTGATCATGTTCTTCCAACCCTCTGTTCCATACTTATAGGAGGAAAACCTCCAATGTCCATTTAACCCCCAACCCCGACAATTAGCATATTAAATAAATCAAGATTCACAACAGCTTCTAGCATACTAAAGATAAAACATCAAGGAAGAAATGCAGACAGACATTCTATGAGGTATTTATTTTGCAATAATTAGGTTCGGTTGCCCAGTGTCAAGTCACCAAAGACAAATTTTCAGGCTCCCAATGAATTCAAACCAAAGTCCATACATTTTGGCCACTGTAGGATGGCAAGCATTTGGAGAGAAGAGGACCATCCTAGAGGAACATCTGTACACAATTCAAAAGAAAGTCCTCCCAAGTTAGGATGGATCCACTCACACAGTAAGTAAGGGCAGACCTAACATGAAGCATGTCATATGACAGCGAGAGGCAAATGGAAGGCACAACTACCGCGTTCCCTTGTATTTTGTTCCAAATCAGTGTATATAGTTCTGATGATAACTGACAGGTGAGAAAGAAGAGCTGAAAGACACATGTACTGAATAACATTTGATTATTGTTTGTTAAATTAGGTGATTAGACTTCAGTGTGGCCCCTTTTAGATGCCAGAGGGTGGTGCCATCCCATCAGTTTTCCTGCTGGCTTGGTCATTCTGCTTTCCTGCAGTAGATGCCATGGCCGAAAGAACCACACTCCAAAAAATAGAAAAGAGAACTGAAAAACAAAAAGAATAACTTTAGGAAAAAGACTCCCCAACTCAGAAAGGAGCTAAACTGTAGGACAGGGTATTTGTATAGCTTCAATACCAGACAGCCTTGAGCCCTGATTTATGAGCTCTCAAGAAGACTTATTATTAGAGGGGAGATGACATATTTAAAAATTTTCCTCTATTTCTTTGGAAACCCACTGATTTTTCTCTGCCAGATCCCAGAGCTACCTTCACCCATCCTTCTTTCTCTCTCTTCTCTGTGACAGCTGTGTTAGGTGCTAGAGGAGGAATAAAGTAAATATGGAGGGACATAAAAAGATTTGAGAACAGGAGAGCTCTTGGTGGTTGTTGAAACATGAGGTTATGCAGGGGACAATGGCAGCATATGAGGCAGGACAAACAGATTAGGAAAGATCCTGGCAATCCCGGGAGTTTAGATTTTATCTTTTAGACAATCAGGAGTCAAAAAAGAAAAGAAAGTTTTTAAGTAGAGGAGTGATACAGTTTTGTAATTTTTCAAAAACCACTTTGGCTACACATAGGATGGACTGGAAGAAGGAAAAGAAAAGAGAGAAACCCATCAAGTTACTATCACAGTCCAAATGTAAGATGATTGGACCCTGAATACCGGGCATAGTACTGATAGGACACATCTGAGAAATATTTCAGTAGAAAAGACAAATCGTGCTGATAGATAATATGTGGAAGGTAAGAGGGAGGATTCTACATTGATGATGAGGTTTCTAGCTTGGGTGACTGGATAGATTTTTTAAGTAATCCAACAAATACTGATTAAGGACTCATGTGTCAGATGTGTCAGGTGCTGGGTAAGTGATGAATAAGGCACACATGGTCCCAACTCTCAAGAAACTTACCGTGTGGCAGTGGAAACTACATGGTAAACAAACACATAACATATTACTTACGTACCTACAATTGTAAGGTACTGTGAGACAGGATAATAAAGAATTAAACGTGATCTAAAGTCAGGAGCAGTGTGGATGGTAGTGCCACTCACTGAGACAGGAAAATATAAGGAGGGCCTGGTTGTGGGTGAGATGAGTTTAGTTTTGAAGATAATAAATTTGAGTCATCTGTTGGTACACCTAGTTGGGAATTTGCAATAGATGGGAATTTGGAAAGAGAGGCTAGAGATACAGTGAAATCCAGGTCGGGTTTTAAGAAATGTGCAGAGAGGCCATTTCCTAATAAATGGCCTTCACCCTAAGAGAATGTACCAGGCTGCCTTAGAAACCATCAGGAGATACATCACAAGTCGGAAGGTGGGGCTAATGCAGGGGCATCTGCCTATACCCGGCTCTAGAAAAGGGAAATTATGTCAGTAATGTATCTGTGAAAAGTGGTTGGAGAAGGGCGAACACTGTGATTTGCTGGGCTGGAAGAACTTAAAGTCCTGACTGGCCTTCTGGTAAACATTAGCTCAGGTTTCTGAAATGCTAAATAAAGGTAGGGACAAACAAGCCCACAGGGCAGACACTAAAGAGTTCATTTTCATAAACATGCTCTTTTCTCTCATCTCTCTGTTTGTTCCAAATTAATGTCAAGACCAGAGGAGCATTTGAAGACAGAAAATGCACTTGCCCTGCTGCCAATGATTAGTAGGTAGCATGGAAGACAGAGACTGGGGCTTCCTGGGACTCAGGCCAGAGGGTGGCAAGTAAGAAGAGATGGCCCTTTGTGCCAGACTCGGTCCATAATGCCACTATCAGCCAGGGAGAGCTCTCTAGCCTTTTCCCCACCTAGGACCCAATTCCTGGCCACTCCTGGCTCCCTACCTGGCCCCACTGCGGCAACAGCCTGCCCTGTGCCCCTTCGTGGTGGCAGCCCCTCACCCAAGCCTCTTTGGGGTGTTCTAATCCAAAGTTCCCAAAGTTAGGATTCTCTCTTGAATTCAGTAGGGCCTTCTAGTCTGTCTGATGCCTGCGATAGAAAATTGGGGTGTAAAATCAGGGAAGGTAAGGACTTATCTCCATTGTTCACCCCAATCACCCAGCAGACAGTAGCAAAGGGTGGGCTCTCAATCAATGAACAAATGAAAAGTGCCCAAGTAACCTGGCAAACAAACTAAACATATGTGTATGTGACACGTGTATCAACTGTCACTTGTGCAAAATCAAGCTTTCCCCCAGATGCCTGCTGGATGCTATGGTTATACTGGTAAATAAACTACCACTCTCAAGGAATTCTTAGTCTATGTCACAGTTAATAAAAGAACCCTTTTATTATGTATGCCCTTATGGAGGAACACACAAAGAGCTGTAGGAGAGCACAGAGTAGTAAGCCATCCAAACTTCCTCAAGGACAGGGTATCTGAAGTGGGTCCTCAAGACTAAATAGTGGGCTTCAAAGTAGACCAACCAAGGAAGGGAATTCCAGAACTTAAAAACCTTAAAAGGTTTTAAAGCAATATTTCCAGTAATTAATGGGAATGCTGTCACTGTGATTATTGGACTGTGGTGAGTTCCTGGATAAAACAATTAAGTACTTATGTGATAGTCCAAGTCTATCAGTGCTGGTACTGTTGAAAAGTGAGATCCTCTGTAGGTGAGAAAGGAGATACAGATAGAAGATAAAAGCAATTCTGAAAAAAATCTGCAGTGGTAAACAAGAATAGAAAGTATGAGTATGAACTCACAATGGATTTCCTTTAAAGAAAACAAATCAAGCACACAATACATGTATTTCCTGACTCTGAACAGTGGAAAGGCCTGTGAGCAACAACCAAGCCAACGGCAACAAAATGCCACCAACACCCAGATTGAGACCTGGTATTACTATATCCCCACTGAACAGAACCAAGACTCCTTCAAGAAATGATTCAGTCTGGGTCTGGGACAGGAAATGTTCAGAATGAGCCTAGAAAAACCTGGAAAATGCTGTTGTAACAGATAACAAGGTAGTTATCAGAGACTCTTAGGGCCATGCCAATAGGACTCGGGCCAGTTTGAAGAGGTTCCCATTAGCCAAAGAAGGGACAATTTCAGTATTGTTAAGTGTAATACTTGCAATGGACTGAAATTAACTGGTCATTGTTGCCGAGTGCTAGTTGACCAACTACTGTTTTGAAAATAGGTGAAAAAAAAAAAAAGAACAGAATTATTTATCCTGCTTTTCTGCAGAAACTATATCACTAGATAGCCAAATAGTAGATAAAAGGGGGAATTTTTTATGAAAGAAGTATTCTAATTAACAAAGAAGCAAAGATAGAATTGAAATATCACCATTTTGAAAATCCTAATGACTTAACAGATGTAGGCATGGCTTATTAATGGTCACTAGCATAAAAAAATAAGATAATTGTACATTATGAATCTAAGGCTGAAATAATTTAACACCACATATCAAGTAGCTTTGCCAAAGCCAATGAACCAACCAATGCTGAATCTGATCAAAATTTAGATACAACTGCCAGTTTGCAGAAAACAAAAGACAGAGAGCAACATGGTAAACGACACCATAGAGATATAATCGGCAAAATCCAGATAGTGAGAAACTATAGGATAAATGATTCTTCAACAAATATATGGTAAAGGGAAAGCGAGAAGGGGGAATGGAGTGGGAATCTATCGTTTACAGCATATTTCAGAGATACATCCAGAAACTGCAAGATGAAATTCAAACAATGAAGTATATACAATGCCTCAGAGAAATGGTGGAGACATTCCAGACCATGGCAATAAAGTGGATACCACAATAAAGTGAATCAAATGAACTTTTTGGTTTCCTAGGGCACATAAAAGTTATGTTTATACTATACTGTAGCCCATCAAGTATGCAATAGCATTATGTCTAAAAAATGTACATACTTTAATTAAGACATACTTTATTGCTGAAAAATGTTAGGCATCAACGGAGTTTCCAGCAAATCATAATCTTTTTGCTGGGGGAGGGTCTTGCCTCGATGTCGATGGCTGCTGATGGATGAGGGTGGTGGGTGTGAAGGCTAGGGTTGTGGCAATTTCTGATAAGAGAGAAATGAGGTTTGTCACATGAATTGATTCTTTTCATAAACAATTTCTTTGTGGCATTTTACCTGCAGCAGAACTTCTTTCAAAACTGGAGTCAATCCTCTCAGACCCTGCTGCTACTTTATCAACTAAGTTTATATGATATTACAAATCCTTTGCTGTGTCCTTTCAACAGTCTTCATGACATCTTCACCAGGAGTAGATTCCATCTCAAGACAACACCTTGCTCAAACATAAGAAGCAACTCCTCATTCGCTCAAGTTTTATCCTGAGATGGCAACCATGCAATCCCACCTTCAGGCTCCACTCTAGTTAGCTTGCTCTTTCCACCCCATTGGCAGTTACTTCCTCCCCTGAAGTCTTGAACCCCTTCAAAGTCATCCATGAGGGTTGGCTTTCAAAGTCCTACTCATGCTGATTTTTGACCTCTTGTCATGAATCATGAATGTTCTTCTAAAATGGTGAATCCTTTCTAGAAGGTTTTTAATTTACTTTGCCCAGATCCACCAGAGGAATCACTGTAGCAGCAATCACCTTATGAAATGTATTTCTTAAATAATACGTCTTGAAAGTCGAAATGACTCGCTGATGCATAGGCTGCAGAATGCTTGTTGCGTTGGCAGGCATGAAAACAGTCATCTCATACATCTCCATCAGAGCTCTTGGGTGACTGGATATACTGTACTGTCAATGAGCAGTAACATTTTGAAAGGAATCCTTTTTTCAGAGCAGGTCTTAACAGGGGGCTTAAAATATTCAGTAAACTATGTGGTAAACAGATATGCTGTTGTCCAGGCTTTGTTGTTCCATTTACAAAGCACAGAAAGCATAGATTTAGCATAATTCTTAAGGGTCCTAGGATTTTATGGATAGTAATGGAGCACTGGCTTCACGTTGAAATCACCATCTGCATTATTAGCCCCTAACAAGAGACTCAGCCCATCCTCTGAATCTTTGAAGGCAGGCACGGACTTCTCCTCTCTAGCTATGGAAGTGCTAGTTGACATCTTCTTCAACTATAAGGCTGTTTCATCTATACTGAAAATCTGTTGTTTAGTGCAGCCACCTTCATTAATGATCTGAGCTAGATCTTCTGGATAATCTGTTGCAGCTTCTACACCAGCACTTGCTGGTTCACCTTGTACTTCTATGTTATGGAGACGGCCTCTTTCCTTAAAATTTAGGAACCCAACTCTGCTAGCTTCCAACTTCTCTGCTGCAGCTTCCTCACCGCTCTCAGGCTTCACAGAATTGATGAGAATTAGGGCCTTGCTCTGGGTCAGGTTTTGGGTTAAGAGGATGTTGTGGCTGTTTTGATCTTCTATTTCAGACCACTCACACTTTCTCTACATCAGCAGTAAGGCTGTTTTACTTTCTTATCACCTGTGTGTTCACTGGAGTAGCATTCTTAATTTCCTGCAAGAACTTTTCCTTTGATTCACAACTTGGCTATGTGTTTGGTGCAAGAGGCCTAGCTTTGAGTCTATCTTGGCTTTCAGTATGCCTTCCTCATTAAGCTTAGTCATTTCTAGCTTTTGATTCAAAGTGAAAGACATGTGGCTTTTTTTATTTGAACACTCAGAGGTCATTGTTGGGTTATTCCTTGGCCTAATTTCAGTATTATTATGTCTTTAATAGGGAAGACCAAGAAGAGGGAGAGAGATGGGGGAATGGCTGGTCAGTGGAGCGATCAGAACACACATAACCTTTATTGATTAAGTTTACCATCTTAAATGGGTACAGATTGTAGTGCCCCAGACAATTACAATAGTAACAACAAAGATCAGTGATCACAGATCACCATATCAAAAATCATAATAATGGAAAAGTTTAAAATACTGCCAGAATTACCAAAATATGACACAGAGACACAGAGTGAGCAAGCACTTTTGAAAAAAAGGATACCGACAGACTTGGCTCGATGTAGGACTACTAGAGACCTTCAATCTGTAAAAAACACAATCAACTGTGAAGCTCAATAAGCAAAACTCAATAAAATGAAGTCTGCCTATATTAAATAGTTACAATTTTTTTAGATGTGACTATGGTATTGTGATCATGTTTTTAAAAGTGTCTTTTATAGATGCATAATTTAAATATTTATGGGTCAAATAATAGGATGTTTTAGACATGTTTCAAAATAATATAGGGGAATAGATGGGTGTATGGGTGAAATAAAGTTGACCATGAGTTGACAACTGTGCAAAGTAAGAAAAGGGTACAGAGAGATTCATTCTACTCCTCACTCTACTTTTGTCTATGTGTAAAGACTTTCCACTAAATAAGTTTTAAAAAGAATAAAAAGTTATTGTATTGCCCCACTCTCCACCCCAAGTTTCCCAATTTACTTCAAAGACAGAAAACCAAGAAGAAAACTGACAGAGAAACAGCACAGAAAATGGAAATGGGTGGCCTGAGCAGGGAAACGGCAGACATGGTGTAGACAAGAAGAAGGCGCTGGTGAAAAGCAGTGTTAGCCATGTGGGAAGTCATACAGTCCAGATGCTGTGTTAAAGAGGATTATAGCATTGAGTTAAGACTGATTTCAGAATAAAAGAACTGATGTGTATAAACGTAGTAAAAGGGTTTGTAGCCTTGGTTCATAAAATGAACTATTAGCGTGAGTGAAAGGATAATTGTACATAAGCCCTGTGTATCAAATCAGGAGGGTTTTTTAATTACAAAGGAATCTCCTAAAGCCCTTTGCTCATCTCTTATTAAAGCCCTATCACAGTGGAGTATAATAACCTGCTGGCCACCCTCCTCCAGACAGCCCCACTTGTCACCGCTCCTGGGAAGGCAGCCCCGCTCTGAATGCGGTCTTTCAGATACTCCATCCCACAAGCCAAAGAAAGACTCTCAGGGTACAGTTTCTAGGCTTCCCCAGGGTCTTAGCTCAGAGAAGAAATGGCACTGGCCCTCAGATGATAAATTAATTTTTAAAAAATGAAGGAAAAGAGGGAAGAAGAAAGCTGGATATTCTAATATCTCAGTGTAGTTTCCCTGATCACAAGTAATTGGAGGCTCCTCTATGATCCTGAGTTTCCAGGGAGAGAAGGGTGACTGTTCCCCCAGTAATCCATGCCAGGCTAAGCCCTCCAATGTGCAGATTTACATGAGGAAGGTTATCTGCAAGATTAGAAGCCATTCTTTTTCAGTGAAAGCTAGGAGCCCGGAGATTACAGCAGAAGGCACAGGCAGCTCATAAATCTGCAGTGCCTGGGGCTCTGGACAGCCCTCTCATTGGTAAAGCGATTGACGCTTCTGCCAGGGAAGCTCCAAAGAAACTGTTCATCACTATCTCATTTGGAAACTTGACACCCAAATGGAGATACTGACACCCAAGCTTATAGATCTGAGCAAAGCCCAAAGATGTCAAATCTGTATAAATCAGGATGGGAGGTCTGTAAAGGCCCTGAGGACTAGGCTTTTCTCAAATGCCAGCTTGTGACTCTCTGAAGGTTTACAGCACCTGGGACATTGGCCTGGAGCCTTCATAACAAAATATAAGGAAGGAACTCAAAGTCATAATGCAGGAACAGGCTACAAGAGCCCCTCACCAGGTCCATGTCAGGTATTCTCAGTGAACTGGGACATTGGCCTGGAGCCTTCATAACAAAATATAAGGAAGGAACTCAAGTCATAATGCAGGAACAGGCTATAAGAGCCCCTCACCAGGTCCATGTCAGGTATTCTCAGTGAAGGCAGACAGACCCAAGCAACTGTTGCCACTGTGGTCTCTAACTCTGTCTTCCAGCTGGGCTCAGATTTTCTAGTTCTCAGTGATGTAAGCCCACATCACATCATTGTGTCCCAATGAACAACCAATCACTTCACCTTCCCAAATGCCATGGGAAGCCGACTACTCTCTTCAGAAAAACAGGTAATTGGTTGCTTCTGCTCAATCTTCAAGGCCTGGCTCAAACAAGACCCCTTCCATGAAGCCTTCCGTCAGGCCAAATGAGTCACAGCTTCTGTGCCCCACCCTCCATGCTCATCAATTCACAATCTGGGTAGGGCACTTCTCACACAGTCTGTTTATTATCTGTTTAGCTGTTTTACCCACATGCCAAGGCTCCTCAAGGCAGACTGTATTTGACTTTCTAGGTCCCCCATGCCTGCACCATGGAGGCCACAGAATAGGTTCAAGTTAGCACTGAGCAAGAGAGTAAATGATGTCCAGGACTGCGAGCCAAGATACCTCTGGTAAAAGCCCACATCCCACTCTTGCCTTAATCTTACAAAGGGTCACCTCCAACCAGCCAACATTAACTGAGCACTGGCTCTGTCTATGGCAGGCAGGCATTAGGCCAAGCACTGGGGAGTTCAAATCCAATCAGACTCAGCCCCTTTCCCACGGGACCTCAATCTCAGGAAGAGCCCACCTCGCCCCAGGGCCTTCTCTGCTAACAGTCAGTGAAATCTATCTGCAAAAGGAGCTGAACAAGTAGGTAGACAATCAAACCATAAGGCAAACAAGCTATCACATGCTCATTCTAAAGTAATGGGCAGCAAAAACCACCCCCTGATGTAATGGAAAAAAATTTTTAGAACTTCTATTATTAAAAAAAAAAAAAACTTCTATTAATATTTATTTTTTATCAAAAAGTAAGAAATTAAGCTTTAATAGTTACTACATGGATTGACAACAGAATATGCAAATCCTTCAAATATACACATATTACTAGGGTGTGTGCTTGTGACAGACATACTGTAAAATGACCTCCACACAATGTATGTGTGTATCAAATCATTACAATGTATACTTTAAATATCTTACAGTTTTCTTTGTTAATGATACCTTAATAAAGCTGAAAAAAAAATAAAATAAAAATGCCTTCTGATAATCTCTGCCTCTAGGTATTCATGTGTTAGGGTAATCCTCACCCCTGAGTGTGGGCAAGACTTGTAACTCACATCTAATCAAAAGAATACAACAGAGCTGCTAGAGATCATTTCCAGAGTTACTTCATATTATATATCTTTTGTCTTCCTAACAGTCTATCCATTATCTCCATTTACAGCTTTGATGAAGTCGGCCATCCTATGAAGGGGCCTATGTAGCAAGGAACTGGGGATAGCTTCCAGTTGGCAATTAGCAGGGAGGCCCTCAGGCTACCAGGCCATGAGGAAGTGAATCCCACCAACAACCTTGTGAGCTTGGAGGAAGATCCTTCCCCAGTCCAGCTTTCAGATCAGACCCCAGCCCAGGCCAACACTTTGTGTGCAGCCTTGTAAGAGAACTCAAAGGAGGGAACACAGATCAGTAATGCCCAGACTCCTGAGCCACAGAAACTGAATAAATGGGAATTGTTTAAGGTGCTAAGTTTGAGGTAATCAGTAGACAGCAATGGATAATTAATACAGTCCTCAAATTCTTAACTGAGAGGTTGTACCATCAAATAAGTATGGATTCTCTGAACTGAAGCATCTCTAGAAAAACAGAGAGGGATTCTAAAAAAGAGGCCAAGGGAGCCTACAAATTTTAGCAGTAAAAAGATCATCAGCCTTAAAAGTAGGAAAGTAGAAAACCCTAAAGAATTGGCTTCAAGAACACCTGGGTTTCAGTCCCAGCTCTCTGCCTCTAAGAGTAAGTGATCTTGGTCAACTCAAACTTCTTAAGTTCAACTTCCTTATCTATACAATGAGATCAAGCAGGCTGGTGACAATGGACAAAGAGAGAGTGATCTAGAAACTATTTTGTAGAATGGAATGTGATATACACATTAGTTCGCTACAAAACTCTGGGAAGGCCTTGAACAAGGCACTGTTCTCTCTTGGCCTCAGCTCCCTTATGATAAGGAGGAGAAGCCCATCTTGTCTCCAAGGGCTCTGACCTTTAATTCTAACATCACATCCCCATGTGAAGAGAGGAAGAAGGGAAGGTAGGCTGTATTGTGAACTACAATACTTCCTAGGCATTCCATTGACCAGGGCAACTGTCTTACCAACAAGACCACCAGAGGTGTCTTTGTTTAACCAACCACATCTTGTCAACTTGCAGGCTTGCAACCCAAATTCCTCATCTAAGAGGAAAAATCTGTTTGTTTTACACAAAGGAAATAAAAGGTCCAAGTAAAATCAGTGAGAACTACCAAATTTCAACACAAATGTGGACCCACTCTCAGGTGGGCAATAGGATTGATTCTGTCACTGAGCACCTTAACAATGTGCCAGGAGCTTTCATAAACATGATCTCTAACCTTCACCAGTTTTATGGTATGGGTTATATCATCCTTCTTTCACAGTTAAGTTGGCTGAGGCTCAGAAACGGTAAGCTCCTTGCCCCAGGTACACTGCCAGTACATGGCAGGGCTGGGAGTTTCATTTTAGTTCCACTTGACTCTAGAGGCCTTGGTCTTTGCACTACCCCCTGTTGTTGCTCAGGAAGAGGAGAAGTCACCCTCTGATTACAAAACAGACTAAAGGTTCTTGGCCCACAAGGAGATCACATGCATAGTGTGGCTTCATTCATTCACTCCGCAAACATTTACTGAGCACCCACTGAACACCAGGTCTTGTGGTAAGCAATGAGGATGCAGAGTAATACTCACTTCTTGTTCTCATGTTTCTGAGTCTAACTGGAGAGGCATACCAGTCCATGGAGGACAAGTGAATCAGTGAATGAGCAAATGAATATGCAGATAGACACATAAACAGTGAGCAATTAGTGCTTCGAGCACCATTAACAGTGATGTATAATACAGGGTATAATGGGATCACAAAGTACGTGATGACTGTCAGAAGACAGGTAACATTCCAGGCACTGAAAGAGAATGCAAAGGCATATGTGTTCTGGCAATGGCAAGAAGTTCAACTAGAGCACAGAGGCAAGGAATGAGCCATGGAGGAATCAGCTCTTCTTCCTGTGCTCTCACCTACTGAGCTAACCACTGCAGTAGAATCATCCAAGAGGACAGAGAGCAAACCAGGCATGAGTATTTGTAAGCTTTGGAGAACCTATGAGTAAGTCAAGAGAAGTCACACTCAGGGTCTGAGGCCAGGTTGAGAGGCCACAGGGAAATTAGAAAAACCACCAGGACTGTAACCAAATAGAACCAACCCATACTGCGCTTGTGGGAAGGGGACAGAGAGCAGAGCAGAGGGGAGGCTGGGGCCAAAGGCAGGAGCTCCTCTAATGAAGAAGCTAAAAGCTCACATCTCCCAAATCTATCAAGCCAGGACCATGTGGATTTCATGATCGAGGCCTTCGGCTGAAGGGACACATATATACAAACATGCTCGTGCACAAACGCCATAGTGAATCATACTTCCAGAAAGACAAAAGGGTCTGGCCTTCTTGGTTCTTTTTTTTTTTTTTTTAAGATTTTATTTATTCATTCATGAGAAACACAGAAAGAGAGGCAGAGACACAGGCAGAGGGGGAGAAGCAGGCTCCATGAAAGGAGCCTGATGCGGGACCTGATCCTGGGACTCCAGGATCACGCCCTGAGCCTAAGGCAGATGCTCAACCACTGAGCCACCCAGGTGTCCCTTGCCCTCTTGGTTCTTGATGCTAACAGTATTGGAAGTGATGCACCTGCCCACTTTTTACTGTACTAAACAGTAAAAAATATAATAAAAATATAATCTCTTACTTTCCTCTTTAGTTACTTGGCTGCAGCAGCTGTTTGGTTTGGAGCAGCTGTAGTTGCTGGGAGGTGGTGGTCCATCTCTGGTGCATCAAAAAAGTATGCCTGCAGGAAAAGGAAACCCATGAGGGGGGTTAAACACGATGGTCTGCCCCAGTATTCTAGACTTCAGGCTAATAGTACTTCTGGGCTCTTGTGGCTCCTCCATTTCCCTCTGCCACATTTATCCCACCAAATCATGACAAATTCTTTTTCTGTCCATCTCACTCCCTCTACTATGAGTAGCTTTTAAAAAATGTAGCCACCCTGTACTGGCCACTTCCTATATATGACTTAATCTGCATAAGAACCCTGTAAGGCTGCTACTACTATCCTCATTTGACAAATGAGGAACTTAGGCTTCAAGAAGCTGTTTTGCAATCTGGTGCACACAGCTAATGAGTGGGAGAGTCAGGTCTTCCTGACTCCAAGGTTTAGACCCTCAATTGCCATATCACACGGTCTCTCCTCCAGGGCAAAGACCACATATATCCCTTTTGTCCCCATGCCACCAGCCTCTCACTCAGGGCCTGGCACACAATGTAGACAACCACTACCTCATGAACTAACTACAACAGATTGCTGCTAAATCAGCTGGCTCTAGGTAAAGACCTTCAAAAGAAAGTGCCAGGCAGCCTTTACCTCATAATTCTTCAGCTTGGAAATGAAAGGTCTGGTAAGGGCTTCCACTCACATCTACAGTTTCACTGCCAAAAATCAGTAAGAGGTGAAGGGGTGGGGGGGACCAAGGGGGATCTTCCGAACTGTGTCAAGGTCAGAGAATCCTGACTTTCGCCCAGGAAAAGACCTGGAGTGTACAAAGTAAGGGGAATCCCTGAATATGTCAGGGGTTTACCTCACACTTGTGATTCCCCCTTGGAGTCAGGGCAAGAGCAAAGTAAAAGGACAAAAAGCCAAAACAAGAAGCATGTCAGCAGCTCCGCTCTCTATCAGCCAGAAGGGGGCACCAAGATGACGCATGGTAGCTTTCCCCAACACAATCCTATTTCGCAGGAACTCTTCAACATCCTTGTCCAAGTTTCTAGCTGCAGAGACCCCCTAGCTTGTCACATTCCCAGAGCAATCCTATTAGCTCTAAAAGCCTTCTTCCCAAGGCTCCTTCCGGCACCTGCTTTCTGAGGTGGGGAAAGAGTGGTTCCTGACATAAGGGGGTGGTGGCCAGGGGCCATGCTGCCAGTGTTGGGCCCCTCCAGTTATCTTGATGGTGCACAGAGCCACAAAGCCCCCCTGATGCGGGAACCATGCCTTTCTTGCAGGCTCCTGGAGGAGACCCTCATCTAATGCAATGCACCAAGAGGCTAGGCTTTTGTAAACTTGGTTCTGCTAGTAACTCACGCTGTAGCTTTGGACAAGTCACTCCAACCCTCTGAGCCTAAGTTTTCTAATGTGTAAAACGAAAGGATTGGAAAAAATTCTAAGGGCAAACTATAGTCCTGCGACTCACTAGTTCATTAATTCCACAAATACATAGTAACAACCACAGTTACCATTTGGGGAGTGCCTACTGTGCACCAGGCACATACCTGATCATTAATCTACTCAATAATCCCATATAGGCAAATTTTATCCCCATTTTAGAGATGACCAAATAGAGGCTCAAAGAGATAGAGATGTTCCCAAGGCTATACAACCCTGTATCTGAGCTACAGTTTCAACCCAGTTGTGTCCGGCTCCAAAGGCTATCTTCTTGTCCTGTGCAAAGCGGCCTACAATTTGGTACTTATCCTATGCCCAGTCTAGATCTAGGCACAGTGAGGCCTCAGGATGAATGATCAGGCTTTCTGGGAGTAGGGATGGAGTGTCACCTGGCACAGAGTTAGGGCACAGGACTGTTACTAACCACCACAAACACAGGCTTGCACATCTCAAACATGCCAGCCAAGAAACACACCCTCTGGTGCATACTTAGTCATCCCCCACCCCCGGAGTGTCCTGCTACCAACTTAGAGCACAGACGTGAGCACCGAGGGACCCTCGGCAGGTAGAGGGCTGGCGTACGCTTCAGTACAATGAGGCAAAAACAGCAATCTATGCTCCCCAGGGCTGCTCACTGCCGGTGAGGAGCTGGTGCCCCTCCCCTAACAATTCTTCTCCATGTCCTTCCAATAAAAATAATGTCTTGCATTTTACGGCTCGTGTTGTTCATGTTGACATAACATTCAATCCTTATGAAAATAAAGATGTTCCTGCAGTTCCGCTTTCCAAGCAAGGAGGGTAGCATCCAGAGAGGGGAAATAGCCAGGGCAGAGGTGAGGGAACTGGGTCCGGACCCCATCTGCTCACTTCTGCTTCAGCCTCTTGCACCGACATCTCCAGAAGAGAACAGAGGAGGCTACCTCAGTGTGGAGAACAAAACCCCAGACACAGAGGGCCCCTGACTAAACACCTGATCATAGAATACTCCCTTCCTCCTCTGCCTGCCTGCCAGGAAGGGGCCCCACACACCCTATCACTGGGGCACTCAGGAGGAACAAGCAGCAGAATAGCCATGGCAGCTTCAGATGACACAGGGCTCTTTTAGTAACGTCTTTACATCTAAAGAACCTTTCACAGTATATGAAGGGCTCTCAGAGCTATCTCACTGAGTCTCACAAAAGCCCAGAAAATAGGAATCTCCGTGACAGAGGAGGAAGCCAAGTTTCTGAGAATGAGGGCACTCGCCTAGGTTCGCAGTGGTAAGCCCATTCCTGTGCTCTTTCTACTTCACCATCATGCTCTCCTCTAGCAAATTCCTGGCAGCAAGATGGGCAGGTAAATCCCAATGTCAGTGTCATTTACTCCAAAAGGGAGTAACAAGCATAGGGGATAAAAGATCCTGCCACATGTACCAAATGAAATCAGTTCTTTTTTTTTTTTTTAATTTTTTTTTTAAATTTATTTATGATAGTCATACAGAGAGAGAGAGAGAGAGAGGCAGAGACACAGGCAGAGGGAGAGGGAGAAGCAGGCTCCATGCACCGGGAGCCCGACGTGGGACTCGATCCCGGGTCACCAGGATCACGCCCTGGGCCAAAGGCAGGCGCTAAACCGCTGCGCCACCCAGGGTTCCCATGAAATCAGTTCTTAATAATAATATTACCACCACCACCTCCTTCTCCAAAGTCTGATGTACTATGCTCCTCTCTATCATTTACAGAACTGAACAAAGCAGCACTTCTTCTGCCTCCTTCTCTCCATCAACTCCTCAACTAGGTATATACAGAAAAAAAATTTTAATGAGACATGGGGACATAGCAGTGAGAGGGCAATGGTGAGAAAGGACATTTTTCCTCAGCAGACAGAAAGGTCAAGAAGGGTCGCGGCAGCATTACAAGGGATCAGCCCAGGAGCTCCAAGTACCAGAAATTAACAGTGTCACTCTGCCATGAGTCAAACCAACAGTCCTTAAGAGGTCTCAAAAATTTAAAGCTCAGACACACGGAAGGTGTATGTAAACCAGTTCTGTGTTTCAGAACTTGGCACTTTTTATGAGACTTATTCAATGATCAACTATCAGGATCTTATGAATGATCGAGGGTGTCTACACAAAAAATATTAGAGATCAAATGGTCCCAAAGTAATATCACTTCCACAACTGTCCAACCTGACCAAGGGCCTGGACAAGCGTGATGTGGATATCTTCCCACGGGCATGTCCTTTCCTTCATTGGTGACCTTAACATTCTTAGACTAGGAGTTCTTTAAAAACCTGTGTCAGGCCTTGTTGAGGCCACGGACAGCAATTTTTGTGTACAACGTGCACAGAAAATATAAAATCATGTCTCCTTAGGATCAAGAAAGAATTCTATTTTATGGGCATTGATGGGACAAGTTCTATATTAAATGTTTTACGTGTATCATTTCATTTTATCCTCAGAACAACCCCATGTGGCAGTTACAGATTAGGCATATTATGTCCATGTTACAGATTAAGACGTTCAGATTCAGAGAAGTTAGGTACCATGGCCGAGCTCACACAGCCAGTGAGTGACAGAGCTGGTCTCCCATCTGGCCCTATCTGACTCAAAAAAACATACTCCCCCTAAAAAGACATCCTAATACATGAATTTGAAAACTCTTCTAAATGTTATTCACCTTAAAAGTCTCTCCCCTTTTCTAATTTGACTTCATCTTCATGCTTTCCACCTATGGAACTTTAAATTTCAAAACTCTAGCTATGTGCAGAAAATCATCAAAGACATCCAAAGGCAAAACTCTCCCTCATCTCCACACTCCAACCTATTATATAGACACTCATCCGGCTCTACTCTACTCTGAATCTGGCCAGACTCTGAATCTTAACCAAATTTTAGATACTGGGTAAAGCCAGAGATAACCATCAAATTCTCTTAAATTGACCACTTCTCACTTAGGACAGTCTATTTAAAACAGTATTGATTTTATGGAGCCAATTTTAAAAGAATCATTGTGAATAACAGCTTGAGGTCTTTCAGCATTTGTAGCTAAAGCACATAGGAAGATCACAGGAATGAGACCATACCAAGCAGCCCACAGAGAGCAGTGTGTGAAGCAACACGATTGTCACAATTGTGGCCAATGCGATGCGCCGGTTATCCTCACGAACAGCTGGCCAAAAAGTCATTGCCAAGACAGAGCCTGAGATACCCAGGGCAATCATGACTAGAATCCAACGAACAGCCTTCTGGGGGATAACCCACAGTACCTGAAAGAAAAGGAGGGAGAGAAGGACTTTTTTGGAGGTGTTTGAGAGAGAGGCGTTTGTTCATTCCAGGTACCTGTGTTTAATAAAGTCCCCTGAGCCAATCAGCTGGGTGCCCTCTGCCACTCCGGTTTCTCAGTACAGCCGGGAGAAACACCCCAGCATGCAGACTGAGGTGAATGCTTTCGGAACCAAGGACTTGAGGTCCAGCAAAGGCACTTGGCTCCCTATCCCCATTCCTACAGAACTTCTAAATTCAAAGGGTATTTTTCAGGTTCCCATCAGTGTTAGGCTGGAAATGAAGACACCGGTTGAATTTTCAACAAGCCCAGGGTGTCACTCAGAATGAGTGTGGTACTTACAGCTGTGGGGATATAAATGAAGAGCGAATATCCATAGACACACACAATCTCCAAAAACGAATAGGAAACGATGTTCATAACTTTGCTGTTTCTCCACATGAGGAAACCCCAGAGTGCAAGAGGAACCAGCCAGGCATAGGCATAGATGATGGTGGCTGCTATGGACACTAAGGATGACAGGACACAAGTGGTAATCCCCCATGTAATCATGCCTTTAATTACTACCAGAGCACTTCTAACACCTTCCCTGACTTATTTCTCAGCATGTCCACCTGCTTCATTGGATCATGGGATCGTGTCTTACTGGTCCTATTCCCTATACCTGGCACCCGAGGGTGGTGTTGAATTGGGGGATCTTCAGCATTGTCTTTGTGGTGATGACCAGGGTCTCTCATATGGTTTTTATAATTTGTTTAATAACTAACAATTAATAGTATTTAACAACTGTATCAAGCATCTGAAAGACTTCAGAGGCCCTCACTATAAGTGTTTATACATTCCAATCATTTCGATCAAATGAAAGCCAACTATCCCTCTAGAAGAACACACCCTCTTTCCTCGTATAACAAGAGCTGATGCTGATTTCTTGAGCAAATTTTTTTTAAAGATTTTATTTATTCATGAGAGACACACAGAGAGAGGCAGAGGGAGAAGCAGGCTCCCCACAGGGAGCCGGATGCTGGACTCGATCCCAAGACCCTGGGATCACACCCTGAGCCGAAGGCAGATGCTCAACCACTGAGCCACCCAGGTGCCCCTTCTTGAGCAAATTATTAAAATACCCTGGGCACAGATTAACTGACTCCGTATGCTATTTAGAATGCCTTCTGTCCCTGAAATACGGGGTTTCAGTTCATTCATGAATTGCTCAAAATATTCTTTACTTTCACTTTCTTCATTAATAATTCATGTCTGTGCTGGAAATGCTATGCAGTGGCTCCTCACAATGGCAACGCTCAGTATTTTACTGTCCCTTCCTCCTCCTCCTCCAGTAGCACCATGCTCCAGAGGATTTCTTTTCTTTCTTTTGGAGTGGAGGACCACTAAGTGTGGCTAAGCCCGTGGAAACAGCCCTTCCTACAGGAAAATCAGTAGGTAATGCACTTAATGCTCTTGGCAAGCGAAAAGGCACCCCAAGCATTGTAAGTCAGACTCTGGTTAAGACATATGATTGGCTAAAACATTTTTAGCTCCCAGAGGAGTTTTTTCACACAGGGAACTACCTCATTAAGCCAAATGTAATTCTGCTGATATACTGTCCGCCCCCCCTTTTTTAAATAACTACAGAAAGGGGAAGAAAATGACCTCTATGCCGACAGCCATCCACTAGGTGTCAGGCATTACACCGAGTGCTTTACTGAGGGGCAACACTGTATAATAGTCAAAGCACAGACTGCACATGCAGACTCCATGTGCCACTTATAGTTAAGGAATCCTGGGTGGTGAATTACTTAACTTTCCTGCCTTAGTTTCCTCCTCTATATAATGGGAATAATCATGGTATACTACCTTATAAGATTAGTAGGAGAATCAAATGAGTTAAAACAAATATACTAAGAACATTGATAAATAACAAATGTTCAATCAAGAATTCACTTTTTATATTATTAACCAATATGTAAATATATTATTTCACATCATATACATCTTCATTTTAGAGATAAAGAAACAGGATTAGAGAAGCTAAGTGGTTTGGTCAAGGTCAAATAATTAACAAGCGGTGGAAGCAGGATCTGAGTTTGTATGTGGATGTATACTCTTCACATAAAATGGAAAAAAATTTAGGGGTGCCTTGTTGGCTCAATCAGTTGGGCATCTGACTCTTGGTTTCAGTTCAGGTTGTGATCTCATGGGTCATGGGATCGAGCCTCATGTCGGGCTCTGCGCTCAGCAGGAAGTCTGCTTGAAGATTCTCTCCCTCTGCTCCCTTACCCTCTCATAAATAAATAAATCTTTTAAAAAATGGAAATATGCTTATTGATAGAGTCAACGACTATCTTACTGGTACATTCATATCATGACTCCCTTATATCATCAGCTAGCCAAGGAGGAAAAGAAAAGATAAAACCCCCGCCTGAGCTTCCAGACCTTCAGACAGGGTCATTGACTCCTTCTTCTCTGTCAATATACCTACATATACATCTGATACAGAAATTAATAAATACCATTTACATCAACACTCATTTACCTGTCTTTCTTTACATAACCATTGAACAACTTGAAGGCAGGGTCTATAGCTCATGAATAACATTTATTGAGTTAAACTCAAACCGGAGTCATTTGACAAATGAGGCTGTAACTAAATCCAGGTCTGACTCCATGAGAATGGGCATGGAGGATAGAAGGAAGGGTACATGGAGACACATACACACACATGCAGGTAACTATATATCTCCCTATACACACATATATGTGCATGTGTATGAACTCTTTTTTGTATAAGGCATCATTCCAACCTCTTTACACACATCAACTCTTTATTCTCACAATAGCTCAATAATATAGGTATGATTATTTATTTCACTGATAAGGAATCTGGGGCCAAGAGAGATTAAATCACTTGGCCAACAAGTAGAAGCTAATGAGTGGTAGACCTGGAACTTGAAGCCAGTGAGCTGGTTCCAGAGACTATGCTCTTGGACCTTCTCTCCACAGTCTCTCAATAGGACAGCAGGTAGTCAGGAGGGGTAGGGGGAGGGAGAGAGAAAACCGGGGAAGTGGCCCACATCAATCTCCCACAAAGCCAAAATTCCTCATTTTGGGTGGCTGTCATCTGCAAGTCCCTTAAAAAGCTGTTGGTTTGCATAATTATCCAATACTGCCACAAGACAGGAAGTTTTAAAACAATGTCATCCACAAGCCCATCATTAGGACAAACTCATTTCTACATTCTCCCTTCCAGACCCTGACCATTTACAGACTTCTCTTTAACAAAGTTGCTAACAGCACAGGCATAATTGTGGATGATCAGTTTTCCATATTGTTCTAAGTGCTTCATAATTAGTGGCTACAGACCCAGCTAGTTGAGTCACCGTGACTTAAATAACAATGCCCCTCTTGTTTCCAACATCTGGATAATACAAATAATGCTACAATGGAGACTTTCATGCACACTGCTTTTTACTTACTTTGCACATTTTTCTTTGGATAAATTCCAATTGCTATTTGGCCTTGCCTTACAGCCTTCTGAAAGATATGTGGATTCACAGTACTGGGCATGTACTCAATGCTACTGAATTATATAAAAGAGTTAAAACAGCAAATTTTATGGTATGTGTATTTTGCCACAATAAAAAAAAGGATTATGCAGATTTATATAAATGGGTGGTAATTCTGAGATGGTAAGTATATTTGAATCCTTAAATACAAAAAGCAGGGGCTGAAGCACCTAGAGACACAAGCCCAGGAGCTCAGTAAAAGGCACTCATGGTTACAAATTGAAAGCATTCCAAATGAGTCAAGCTATTCACCAACCTTTTCGGAATTCGGGCACATAATGGTATGTCTTCTCTCCCAGATGGATTAAGAAGTTGGAAAGATTCCCACTAATTGCTATGGCAAAGACCAGTGTGGCGCATATCCAAAAGGGGCCTGCAGAGAAAACCAGAAAATTCAGTCAAGAAAATGAAGCACCAGCTTATAGACTCTTAGAGAATAATTTCTTATCTCCCTTGCCCTATTCATGTAAGCAAGGGAAAATGAATTTTCGATGCAATCAATACTCATTTAATGGGAATTTCCTTTTTTAAAAGGTCAAACACACAACTCAGCAATTAGGTGCATTGAAGATGGGGAAGACTGAATGAAAAGGCCAAAACACCTTCTACAATTAGGTGAATAAAGACACTAATTTGTTTATAGCTTCTTTTATTAGAGGATCATCCAGAAGATCATGAACATTTTGTGAAATCTGCACCACCAGAATACAGGAAGCAAAGGTTACTTCCCTTATCTAAGTGCCAAATGGTAATTAATGCCAGAGAAAAAGAAATCAGGCAGGTCCTTTTGCAGTCTAAATGAAAGAGCAGGGCAAGCAGAGCACTTTAGGGAAGAGTTAGTTTAATCTACTGGATCATCATGGTTGTGTGTGTGCATGTAATGTGTGCTTAAGCCTTTTTTTTTTTAATGAAAAAGTAATACAGGCACATAGCTCAATGTTCAAAAGGCACGAAAGGGAATACAGAGAAAAATAAACATTCCTCTCTCTCTATTCCCTGGCTCTATGCATTTCTTCACCCCAGAGCTCGCCACCATCCCCAGTTTCTGGTGAATCCTGCCAGAGATTTCTATATACCTATAAACAATTGCATATTTTGTGTGTGTTTATACAAATAACATACACACATGTACTTTACTATTTTCACTTTAATATATCTTATTTTATTTTATTTTTTTTTTAAGATTTTATTTATTTTTTCATGAGAGAGAGAGGCAGAGACACAAGCAGAGACACAGGCAGAGGGAGAAGCAGGCCCCATGCAGGGAGTCCGTCGTGGGACTCGATCTGGGAATGCCAGCAGCACACCGTGGGCCAAAGGCAGGCGCTAAACCGCTGAGCCACCCAGGGTTCCCCTACTTTAATATATCTTAGTGATTCTACTATAGCTATTCATAAAAATAACCTTATTCTTTTTTTTAGTGGTTATCAAATATCCCACTGAGTGAATGAGCAAACCGTGCTCTGCAAATCCCTTTCACTATTTTTACTTATTTCATGAATGCCACCCTTGTTTCTCCCTACCTAGGAAAAGCACTACATAGAACAAATAGAATTTTTCCATTGAGAGATTTCTTTTTTCTTCAATTAAGAGATTTCTAATGAATCTTATGAATTTTTCAACTTCACCAATATTTCACAACACCTTTGAGAATAACTACAGAAAGCTCGACATGTCACAAAATTCAGAAAATTACTGTGTCGTGGGACATGCCTGGCAGAAATGGGTCAGCACTTCTCAAAGACAGGCTGGTTCCTGAAGGAAGGGAAAAGGAGCACAAGGATTTGACTGGGATGCTCCAGAGAGTCACCAGCAGTGGCTTTCAATAAATTGGTGCTGACTCACTAGCCCACAACCTCTCTGGTACCAGACTAAATCTTGTTCACTGTATTATTCTGAGTACCAACCATACAAAAACTGTAGCAAACAAACCCAGACCAAAAAACCTCCTACAATTTGACAATTAAAAAATCTCCCAAAAAAAAAAAAAATCTCCCAAAGCTCTGCTGAAAAAATGAACAAAACTGACCATGTGTTGTCAATGGGCTGGGACCATCCAAGCATATGACAAGTGGCCAAAGTATTACATTTCCTATAACTAAAAAGCAGAGAATATCATATCCTATTGACCACTGCTTGCAAGAACCCACTATCCTCTAGACCCTGGGCCAGGTGCTGTGGACACCATGATGCACAACAGATACAGTCGCTGTGTCCTGTGCCTGCCGGCACACAGGAAGGTCAAATTCCAGAGACACACAACCACCCGCTCATCTCAGGGTCTGCCGGGTTGCTTTATTTATTTATTTATTTTTTTGAGATTTTTTATTTATTTATGATAGTCACAGAGAGAGAGAGAGAGAGAGAAAGAGAGAGAGAGAGGCAGACACACAGGCAGAGGGAGAAGCAGGCTCCATGCACTGGGAGCCCGATGTGGGATTCGATCCCGGGTCTCCAGGATCGCGCCCTGGGCCAAAGGCAGGCGCCAAACCGTTGCGCCACCCAGGGATCCCTGCCGGGTTGCTTTATATGCCTTTTCTCTTCCTACTTTCTGCCAAATTCCTACTTATATTATGGGATGGGGTGGCAAGGAGCCTTAATTTAGTCTGCAATATGCATTTTTATATTATAAAATATTTCTAGGGCAGCCCCGGTGGCTCAGCGGTTTAGCACCACCGCCTTAAGCCCAGGACGTGATCCTGGAGTCCTGGGATCAAGTCCCACATTGGGCTCCTTGCATGGAGCTTGCTTCTCCCTCTGCCTGTGTCTCTGCCTCTCTCTTTCTCTGTATCTAATAAAAATAAGTAAAAAAAATAAAATATTTCTAACATACAGGAAAGCACAAAGAAGGATGAAACTAACACTGACATACCCATCATGCTACTTTTTCAAATCTTTCTAATGGGGTCATACTACTCATGCATTTTTTTACAACGTACTTTTTTTTCATTCATCTTTGTTCTGAGATCTACCCACATTGATGCTTCGACCTCCTATTCCTTCTTAAAAACTACAGATTCTGTGTGTAAACACACCACAATTCACTTCTCTCTTCTCCTGCTGATATTTGGTGGCTCCTAAATATTTGCTATTACAAGCACTGCTGCTGCAGCGAATAATGTTCTCCTTTGTCTTCTTTCATATTGGCGAGTTTCTTGAAGACCATACACATCGGAGTGGAACTGCTAAGTGTCAGGGTACGAGTCTCTTCGAAGGGCTCCCAGTCCTGTACCACTCACATCCCCACCAGGCATACAAAAGTTTCCATTACTGTGCACATTCTTGACAACTCTTGATATCCATGTTTCTGAAGATCTGATTTAAGAGTATGCCACAAACCCTCAAATGGCTTCACACTCAAGTAAAAGCTGAAGTCCTCATTGTGACCAAGACTCCACACAACTTGCTCCCCGACATCTTCTCTCTGACCTCATCTGCTAGGTCCCCTTCTTTCCTCTGGCCCGGTCACGCTAGTCTCTGCTGTTCTCAGAGCACACACTAAGCAAGGTCCTGCCTCAGAGGCTGTGTGCTTGCTGTGCTCACTGCCTCAGATGCCTTCCCCTTAGATATCCACATGGACTGCTGCCACTTCCTTCAGGCCTTTACAGTTAAATTCACCACTTACTTTTTTTTTAATTTTTAAAAAAGATTTTATCTATTTATTCATGATAGACATAGAGAGAGAGAGAAAGAGGGGCAGAGACACAGGCAGAGGGATAAGCAGGCTCCATCCCGGGAGCCCAATGTGGGACTCGATCCCGAGACCCCAGGATCACGCCCTGGGCCAAAGGCAGGCGCCAAACTGCTGAGCCACCCAGGGATCTCCCCCCACCCTTTTTTTTTTAATTTCAAATCCACCCACCCACCCAAACATTTCCTGTCCTTTAAATTTTTCACCTTGGCATTTGTCACTAGCATATGTATTTGACTTACTTTGTTTATTGTTAAACTCAGTAGATTCTAAACTACCTTAAAACAAGGATTTTTGTCTGTTTGTCTCACTGCTGTATCTCCAATGCCTAAAATAGCTGAGTGCTCAGTATTTGTTTAATTAATTAAATGAAGACAAGCCGATTTGTACATGTTAGCTAAAATGATGAATATAATATGATATCTTATTTTGTTTTTATTTTCCTGATTATCGGTGGGGCTAAAGCATCTTTTCATATATTTGTTGGCCATTTGGGTTTCCTTTTCTGTGAATTGCTCATTTCCCCCCAGAACTTATCATTGGTTTTATTCTTATAATTGGTAGGAATTCTAAACATATTATTGCTTTTCCTCTCTTGTTGCTAATAAGAATTGCAAATATTATCTCTGGGTTTCTTTCCCTTTGCTATGGTTTATTTTGTGGTGTAGAAAATTTATATTTTAGTTTACATGTAGTCAAATTCATTGATCTCTACTTCCAATTCTACAGATTGGCACTTCTGTCATCTTTTTCCTGACCACCTGCCTCTCTCCCACCTCCCCCTCCAATGCCCAGTTCTCTCTGCTATCAAACACTTTACTTATATAGTATCTCCTTTTTTTTTTTTAACCATGTCTATAAGCTCATGAAGCTAATAGTGTTGTGGAAACAAGCAAGCTTTGGGTTCAAATCCTGGCTTTGCCATGAGAGGCAGCAGAGCAGAATGATGAAGAATATAGGTTATGAGCTGAGCTCAGCCACTTACTGGCTATATGATCTTAGTCAAGATACTTAACCTCTCGTGACTCAGTGTCTTCATCCATACAATGGGGATAATAAGAGTACCTACCTTATAATGTTGGGGTTGCTATGAGGATGAAGTGAGTTATTACAGATTCTTCACCAACAATACTGGTACGTAGTAAACACTGCGTATGTTTGCTGGTGTTGTTTTCATTGTTAATTCTGTGACTATGGGCAAGCTATCCTCTCCAAAATTCCATTTTTTCTTTTGTAAGACAAGGCTACCTCAGAGTGTGGGAAATAAAACAGTAACACAGGGCTGAGCTCTTGCTGGTGAGGCACTCAGCAGATGTTAGTTCTCTCCTTTCTCTCTTCCTGGGGGTGGAGACTATGACTTTATCTTTAAATCTTGTCTATAGCATAAAATAAGGTGCTCAAAAATTGCTAGCATGCTTACTCTGTGCCAGGCCTCTGCCAGGCACTGACAACACAGATCACTCAGATACACAACCTGTCTCTCAAGATCTCAGAAGAATGAATGAGAGAGCTAGGAAGAGAAACCACTTTGGCAACATTCAGATAAGAGACATGGGCCATGTGCATTGCTTTGCACACAATGTTCCCTGGTGCTCCAGGCACTGCACCAACATCTTGCTGGAGCTTTGGGTGCAGCCAGAGACAGAAACTATTCGGAAGGAGCCTCTCCTCAGCCTCCTCCACAGCAGTTCTGCTTTCAGTGGTTCCAGATATTGGACATCCATGCCAGTTGATAAAAAGGTCATGTAACTTAAAATCACCAGGCAAATAGAATAAAGATGGGTTTTATGTAACACTAAACTAGTTCTAGTTCTACCTTTTTAGTTTGATACCTCTCAGCCACGGTTTCCTCACAGGAAAAAATGTCTCGGTGTAAGGACTGAACAGGGTATGCAGTCACTGACACAGTAGATCCTCATGAATTCTTTCTCCTCTTATAATTAACATAGGTACAAAATACGTAACATATCACTCTAATATTATTTAGGATTAAGCATACATATCACTCACTGAGCCTCATGGCTACCTCATTTGAGAAATGGAGATAATAATAGCTACCCAAAAGGTTGCTGCAAGAATTAAACGTGACCATGTATGCAGAGCACCTGCACACAGAAAGCATCTGGAGCTGTTGGCTCTCTTCTCCCTTCAAACATGGAAGTCCACAGCTGTGGGAGCCCTTTCTCTCAGGAATGCTGGATGGACTCTGACTTTTTCTCAGACAGCAGGGAGGTCAAGGATGCCAGTCATGCCCCTACCCTTCCCTCTTACAGACTTCCAGTGCTGCTGGCTGAATCCCAAGGAGAGCCAGCTCATCGGAAGGCAGAGCTTACTTTATTTAATTTTACTTTATTTAACTCATCTCAAGTTTGTAGTGTCATTTGAAGACCTTCAAATGGACATACTACTTGTAACCACAGCATTTATATAACACAGAATTGCATTTTCCCCAAAGTTTTTTGCAAAGGTTGTTACTGACGCTCAAAAGAGTTGAATAAAATGTTGCATGCCCCTCCAACAGTGCACTTCCCTGACTTTTCAGGCAACCGGCATGCTCACCTGAATTCAACAGGTGCACGGTAAAGAATCAAAACAGTGCTATACATACCATAAAGATCTGGATTGCTGCGGATATACAGCCTCACAAAGTTTTTTCCTGGTATGGGCAAAAGAGACCCTTTTATTCTGTCAAAGACCTAGAAAATAACACAGCAATAAGTCTATTGAAGATTTCTGTACAGTTTAATAAATTCAAATACTGCAAAATTGAAACTCTGTTATTACAATCTTTATAGTGAGAGTATTTTCAAATGCCAATAACCTTTTACTTTTCTAAGACCATAACCAGTATACAAAAGCTTTCATGTTATGTGATTGTTTAACCATTAAAGACACAAGTCTCCATTACATGTGAAAAGAAAGGTGAAACTGGTTTACAAACCTGGTAAGTGTCTACATCAAAGAATGTTTGATAGTATTCAAATGTCCAGAAGGGGGAGCTTTTCTTCTGTCCAGCAAGTAACTGTCAGAGGTAAAATCAAATAAAATGAACACAGAAGCAGTTTTCTTACATCAGCCATGCAGACACTAGGAACTGATCTAATGGGAAATCAAGATGTATTGATTTGGAGCTCTTCTGCATTCATCATCCACTTTGCAATAGCCCTGCCCAACAGCCTGATAGAAAACAAGCATCCGTTTTGAAGTCACACCCAAAGGTTTCAATTCCTGGTCTGTCCACCAGGGAGAGACTTGTCAAATCACTAGACTGGGTTCTCTAAAAAAGTACAGTGAACAAGATCCACCTCAAAGGATTATAGAAAGGATTAGCTCAGTTATATATAATAGGTATCAGGTATATAACATATATATATATATATATGCATATATACACACACAAACATGTACATACAGAAGGCAGTCTATCTTTTACTACCCAACCTCCTCAAGATTCTTACTACTATCACCACTGAATTCCTAAAAATCTGATCTACTGATTTATTCTCACATACTTAAAACTTAAGATATACTGCTCTGACAAAAAACCCCCACAAAATTCCAATTTAGAAGGAGCACATATCTATCCCAACAGTACAGCTAAATAGCAGAATGTAAGCCCCTTGCCAGGTACTGTGATTGCCACTTCAGATCTTTCATAAGGATTCATACAGCAAAAGGCACAGATGGCCTGTGAGGAGCTCTGCAGGACAAGGGAAGGTGCTATGAGGAGATATTTTTTGTTCTTTAAAAGGAAAACTTTTGGGGCACCTGGATAGCTCAATGGTTGAGTGTCTGCCTTTGGCTCAGGTCATGATTCTGGGGTCCTGAGATCAAGTCCCGCATCGGGCTCCCCATAGGGAGCCTGCTTCTCCCTCTGCCTATGTCTCTGCCTCTCTCTATGTGTTTCTCATGAATAAATAAATAAAATCTTAAATAAATAAATAAATAAATAAATAAAGATGGAAAACTTTTCCATAATTAAAATTGTCC
Source organism: Canis lupus baileyi (assembly GCF_048164855.1). Lineage (NCBI taxonomy): Eukaryota > Metazoa > Chordata > Mammalia > Carnivora > Canidae > Canis > Canis lupus. Next base: position 33,851,213 of record NC_132840.1, read on the forward strand.
AATAGTGGCACTGGCTGCTTTCCATGGTAATGAATAGACCTCTTCTGGAGGTATTCAAGTGTTGCCTTTCTGACATATCACAAACAGCATTAATATCTTGGGAGGGAAGCTGAGACAGAGGAAACTGAAGGTTCTTTCAAACTCTAGTATTATAAGATATTGAACTCTAGAGACCCATGTTCCCTAAATTAGGACAAGGAATTAAGTATCTATCATAGACTATTGGTAACATCTTCCCAATTCCCAGACAAATTAAGATAATGGATAGAATGTTTCAATTTTAAGATTTTTTTTCCCTTAATACATTTCTCAAACTTTTGATGCCTGCTGTTGCTCAGTGTGATGGTTAATTTTATGTGTCAATTTGTCTAGGCCTAGAACCCAGATATTTGGTCAGACATTAGTCTGGATGTTTCTGTGATGCTGTTTTTGGATAAGCTATACATTTAAATTAGTGGACTTTCTGAGTAAAGCAGATTGCCTTCCATAATGTGGATGGGCCACGACCAATCAGGTGAAGGCCTGAACAGAACAAAAAGCCAACCTCTCTGAGCAAGAGGGACTTCTCTAGCAGACTGCTTTTGGACTTCATCTGCAATACCAGCTCTTCCTGGGTCTACAGCAGAATGTCTTTAACTCAAACTCAAACTCCTTCCTGAGTCTCAGCCTACTAGCCTTTTCCATCAGATTTTGGATGCACTAAGCATCCACAATCACATGAACCAATTTTTAAAAACAAACCTCTTTTGGAGCACCTGAATGGCTCAGTCAGATGAGTGTCGAACTCTTGGTATCCGCTCAGGTCATGATCTCGGTGTTGTGGGATCGAGCCCACTTTGGGTTCTGGGCTCAGCACAGAGTCTGCTCTCTCTCTTCCTCTACCCTTCCCCCCACTGCCACTCTCTCTCTCTCTCTCTAAAATAAATCAATCTTTTTTAAAAATTAAAAAAATAAACCTCTTTCTCAAGGTACCTAGGTGGCTCAGTCAGCTGAGCATCCAATTTTTGGTTTCATCTCAGATCATGATCTCGTGGGTTGTGAGATCAAGCCCTGGTGGAGAAGTCTACTTGAAGATTCTCTCCCTCTACCCTTCCCCCCATGTGTGCACTTGTGTGAAATAAATAAATCCCTCTTTTTAAAAAATTTTAAAAAATAAACAAACCTCTTTCTATATTCACACTGTATTGGTTCTATTTTTCTGGAGAACTCTAAGTAGTTGCATATATTGAGGCAAGTTATTTAAACCTTGTGCCTCAAGTTTGTCCTTTGTAAAATGAGGATAAGAACAGTTCCTGGCATACAGAATTGTTTTGAGGATCAAATAAGATGATCCAAGTAAGGAACTTTAAATGGTGTCTGATAGCTATTAAGCACAGAATAAACATTTGCTATGTAATGATAATGATGACAATGGTCAATATACTATTTTCTTATATCAGATGAGAAAAGCCAGTCATAAGGAAGTCCAAGTACCTTAGCAAGACCACAGAGCTATTCCTACTGGCTGACCCAGGATTCAAAGTTAGGCTCCTAGGTCTAAGCTCCTGCCACAGTATCTAACATATAAGGGTATTTAATTTAGCATAAACTTCAGTACCTATTTTGACATTTCATGGAGTCTGACAAAGAGCACCTGGCACCCAAGAGCTAAACTATTTCATGAGTCTGTGGACTCAATGCTATAAACTGTGTGCTCCTCTAGAGTACCACAGTCATGGCTGCATTTATAAAATATTAACAAAAATACTATTTTTCTGGAACACACTAGCAGTATACATGGAAATAAAGCTTTGTGATCAAAACCAGCCACCTGATATTCACTGTTCATCCAGATGCAGGAATCTAGAAGTGTTCCTGGAATCCTTGCTCTCTCTTCCTCACCCGTTTCCCACCAAGTCCTACTGAGCCACCTGAGCCACCCCCTAACCACCTGTGTCCAACTCTAGTTTTGGCTTCATCACTTCTAGCCTAGACCACCTTCACAGTCTTCTACCTGGCCTTCTGGCCTCCAGTCCATCTCCTTCCAATTTACACCCCACAGGTCACCCATACCTTTATCTTTAAACTTACCTGGCCATATCATCTAAAATATGTCAGTAGCTTCATCAGAAGCTTCTAGAATACAATTCCTACTCATTCGGTTGAGCCCTTGCAGAGCTTTGGAGCCTCACCTCCTGTCTGCACCTATATTTTGCTCCCAATATATGCAAAGATGGGAAACATGCTGTGTATACCATGTTTTTTTTTTTTTTAAGATTTATTTATTTATTCATTCAGAGAGAGAGAGACAGGCAGAGGGAGAAGCAGGCTCCATGCAGGGAGCCCGACGTGGGACTCGATCCTGGGTCTCCAGGATCACACCCTGGGCTGCAGGTGGCGCCAAACCGCTGTGCCACTGGGGCTGCCCTATACCATGTTTTTTTGAGCCTCTTTGGCTTCACCAAAACAGCTCCCTTTGCCTGGATCACCCTTCTCCACCTTCTTCCCTTGGCTGCCTCCTACCCTTGTTCCAAGACTCAGTTTAGTGATCAACCTCCACAATACCCCCACTCTGCTCCCACAACCCCACTATTCCTTCCACCAGCACACTTCCTGTAGGTAACAACAGCTGTGTGCCTATCTCTCCCTTGGAGGCAGAGGCCACATGTGATCTACCTTTTGGGCTGTCACTGCCCAGCTCTCTATGTGGCACACAGGAGGCAGTGAATAAATGCATGAAGGAGCTTTTAAAACATTAAAAGGAAAACCAATGTTAAAGGCAAGTTCAAACCTCAGTTTTGTCAGAGTCATCATTTCCCAGCAACTCATCATCCTCTTCTCCCCCTGAGCCTCTTGGGAGTCCTGGTTGGTGTGTCGGGCTTTCACTAGGACCTTCAATGTGTATCGTAGTAGCACCTGGATTTGCTGCTGGAGAAGTGGCTGCATCACCAAATTCTGAAAGCAATTGGAGACCTTACTCACAGAGGAAATGCTGTACTTTTCATTTAAAGACAAACTGCTACAACCTCGACTTTGCTACAGACTATTTGATACAAATGGCAAAAAGCTCTGAAAAAAGAAAACTCATCTAGAAATCAAGCTGCCTTAGAAAAAGGATTATGAAGACAACACAATTTGCAGTCATATTTGGATTTTATTCCTGGCTCAGCCACTTATTAACAAAATGGCCTGAGTAAGTAACTCAACCTCTATAAGCCTCAGTATTCTCATCTATCCAATGGGAAGAACAATATTTTCAGAGAATTTGGGGAAAGTTAGAAGTAAAGTCCTTCACAGAGTAGCTGCCCCATAGCAAATACCCAACCTAAACCTCACTTCTTTGATTCAAGTTCAAAAAAATTTAATGGAAGTTATTTTTTCCAACAAGTCCTATGAAATCACAATGGAAAATATAGGGTCAAAAGTGAAAGTAGAAACCACAGAATAAATATCACTCATAGTCCTACTACATAAAGGCAAACACTAATAATTTTTGGTATTTTTCCATTTCTCTATATAGTGACTCTGTAAGATTCATGCCAGTGATGAACATTCATTCATTCAACAAATATTTACTGTATGCGTACAATGTGCCAAACACTGATCTAGGATGTGATACTATATAAACAATTTTGTATCCTGCCCTGTTGACTGAAGATTATAAAAAATTGATTTTTTCATTTTATATCAGTCTTTATAATAATCATTTTTATAACTACATAATATTCCATAAGCTAGGAGGTGGAGGGAGTGTGAATTGGAGACTGTGAATTGGATGTTTGGAGTGTTTCCAACTTTTCGTTATAAAAATAACACTGTAAGAAATGTTTGCATAGAAAAAGCTCTTATTACCTATGAACACCTATCACTGCAGTCACCAGGACAAAGGGCACAAATCATTCATAAGGCTCTTAAGCCAGAGTGATAAACTGCTTTCCAAAAGAACCTCAACTATTCACATCCACCAGCAATGATCGAGACTTCCTATCTCCGGGTATTCTAACAAACTTTATTTAGCTGCTCTTGAATAAAAACTCAAAGCATCTCTGAGTCTTGGCAGGATTAAATAAGAGTACCAGCAGGGCACTATTATAAAACTACAAGCATAGGGACGCCTGGGTGGCTCAGCTGGTTGAGCATCTGCCTTTGGCTCAGGTCATGATCCTGGGGTCCTGGGATGGAGCCTCGCACGGGGGCTACATACTCAGCAGAGAGTCTGCCTCTCCCTCTGCTCCTCCCCCCTGCTTGTGTGCACTCTCTCTCTCTCAAACAAATAAAGTATTAAAAAATAGAAATAATGATAAAAAGTAAAACTATAAGCATAGCATGAATCCTATGACTGGCAGTAGGATGGGGCTCTAGGATAATTGAGCTCACTCCTACTGTCTTTCAGCTATGTAAACAGTTTTATACAGAGAATCAGAGTGACTAAAATTAATTAGGTGGCTGATGTATAATAATTAGTCAAGCCTCCTTCTGCAATGTTAAAGCAGCATGAAGCTCTGGAGTGAGACGGTCCTTTGTTAAAGTGAGGACTAACACTCCATGATCTCTGGCAAATGGCTGTATCTCTGAGTTTCTGTATCTAAAACGTAGATAACATCTATCTTACAGACAGATTTTGAAGATGAGATAATAATAAATATTGTCATACCTACCACTTATTGACTGGACAGGGCACTAACATTGAAAAAGATGGCCACAACTGAGGGTATCCGATAGAGGGAGGTACACTTAAGTCTCATATTTAAAAAACAGTACAGTTCAGGGGCACCTGGGTGCCTCAGTCGGTTAAGTGTCTCCCTTTGACTCAGGTCATGATCTCAGGATCCTGGGATCAAGCCCCACATTGGGCTCCCTGCTCGGTGGGGAGCCTGCTTCTCTCTCTCTCTCTCTCTCTCCCCTGCTTGTGCTCTCTCACTTTCTCTCTCTCAAATAAATAAAATCCTTAAAATAATAAATAAAAATAAAAACCAGTAGTTCAGCAGGTAGAAGGGCATGCCAGAAGGAGGAAGAGAGGGTCACTTTGGGGAGGAAAGGCCAAAGTTGTTCACAGGAGGATGATAACTCATCTATTTGACGGGATTAGGAAAGGCTTCTTGGAGAAGATGCCATAAATGGCAGAAGAATGGAAAAGGATGGCCAGAGAGAGGATGGCATCTCACACAAGAACTAGAAGATGGAAAATGTGTCCCTTGTTTAAGAAACGGCAGGTAACACGGTTTGATTGGCATGTAGCATGCATGTACCTCTCACAGGATGACTGTCCCCACCTTCTGCTCCATATTAGTTATTCATGTCCATCTCAGCTCCTTGAGGGCAAGATTGGTGTGTTCTTTATTTCCATTCCACCAACATTCTCTGCTTCTACATGCTGGCAGGTCCTATGGTATGTGTGGCCTCTGTACGTTTCTTGACTCAATGTCTTCCACCTGAAGGGTCCTGATTGCCACTTTCTCACCTGAACTACCATCTTCCTCAGGTAAACCTTCCGGGATCCCCACAGCATCCTGCATCCTCTTCTAAAGAGCAAAGCCTTAACATTGTTTACCACATCCTTGGTGATCTGGCTCCTGCCTCATCCCCAACCTCACCTTGTGCTAGTTTGCCTTGCCATTTGGGCTCTGGCATGTTGGCCTTCCTTCAATTTACTTGGGAGGGTGTAGGGGTGGGGGTGGAGTCAAACAAACATCCTCCCTCCTCAGGTACTTTGCATATGCTGTTCTCTACACAGAATTTTCTCACACCATACTCACAAAGGATGACCAAGGAGGGCCTCTCAAATGAACTGAGATTTGAACAGAGTGAGGGAGCAAGCTACATGGCTATCTGGAAGAAGAATTCCCAAACAGGAGGATGACACAAAAGCCCTAAGCTGTGAGTGTACTTAGTGTCTAGGAGGGGCAGTGACAGGCCCAGACAGGAAGGGCAGAGAGAGAAACGGCAAGAGTAGCAGGAGAGGAGATTGGAGGGAGCGGAGGGCTGGACCATGTCTGGCTTTCACACCTAGTGAGATGAGAGCCACTGGAAGGTTCTGAAGGAATGATGTGATCTGACTTAGTTTTAAAGGACTACTGGCTGCAAAATGCAGACTGTAAGGGGGCAAGGGAGGAAGCAGGAAGACCAGAAGGAGGGTAAGGGCTATAATCCACACAAGACGTGATGGTGACCTTGAGCATGGGGACAGATACAGGTGATAAGAAGTGGTTAGATGCTGGATGTATACTGAAGATGGGGGTGGATTTTTCTTTAAACATCCCATCTCTTCCTCAGATAGCACTGGCTGTGACGTCAAGCTGTCTGGATTCAAACCCTGCTTTACCACTCATTAACTACATGACCTTTAAGGCAGATTACTTTATTTTTCTGTGCCTGAGTTTCCTCATTGGTAAAACGGGGAGAATAAAATAACTATTTCATAAAGCTAACACAAAGATTAGATGAGCTAATATTTGTAAAGCAAAACAGTGCCTCACACATAGTAAGCACTGTGCCAAGTGTTTACAAGACAAATAAGTATTTGTCGATCCCAAGTCTAGGTCAGGCTCTAGGTTATGAGTGATGAACTGTTCCTCCAGCACTTTCATAGTCTGTGGATACATATTTAAGTGATCTTTACCAAATTAATGTCTCCCCACTAGACCGAAAACTACATAAGGGGGTGAACTGTCTTCCTCTCTCTTCTATCCCTGATTAACTAGAATAACTGCCTGGTTCATAGTCACACTCATAAGATACTTACTGTTTCAATGAAGGAATAACCTGATCACATTTCATCATAATTACCTTTTCACACTTTTATCTACTCCAGGTATGGAAAAAACTTCTCCTTTGTCTTTTTATTTCCTGTATCTAGTAAGTTCTGAGCCCAAAACAGGTGCTCAGTAAATGTGTGTGGAAATGCAGTAACTCTATAAACATTTTTTGCAACCACTGTATTAAATTAACGATGTTACCAATCTGAAAGGTTATTTGGCAAAAAAACAAAAACAAAAAACCAAAAAAAAAAAAAAAAAAAAAAAAAACAGCTGGTGTGGACAAAGAGAAAAACTTGGATGTGGCCAACCTTCTTTTACCAAGATGTCTGAAATAATCTCCTTGATATATATGGCAGTATATCAATGAAAACCCATCGCTGTGATGGTGGATATACTGATCATAAAAGGTAGGCACCCAACTGATGTACCTTCAAACTGCAAGTCATCTACAGCTGCCATTCAGCCAGTGGATCTTCTCCCAATTATTAAGAAGAAAATTTGCAGAGTTCTAAAAAGGAAAAATAAATAAACTTCGTAGGATACAAGAATAAAATATACGCAAACGAATCTTGTTTCACTGTGAGAAACGGTACTGATTTCCCTCACCTCCTTTTTTAGTGGGGTGAGGAAAGTCAGATATTATGAAAACTGTCATAAAGAAGCTAACCCTGGGAGGTCCAAAGGTTCCATCCAGTTTCACTCACTCCGTAAGTTAAGGACCAGGCACAGCCTGGAGGTGTTAAGGGTGACGAAGGGGCGGCTGGAGTTTGAGAGGTAGCTATGAGGACAGTGCAGAGCAAAGGCAAGCCAGCCTAGCCAGTGGTTAAGGGCACAGGCTCTGGGGTCAAACAGACCTGGGTTTGATTCCCGATTCTGCTTCTCCTCGGTGTGGGACTGTGGGCTCCTCGGGGCCTCAGTTTTCTCATCTGTAAAATGGGTTCATAATGGTACCGACTCACAACGTGTCAGAGGCCATTAAATGAGACGGTGAGTATAAGTGAGGCGCTTTGTGCACAGCCAAGCAATTAGTAGGCGCTGGAGTGAGGGCGACCCTGCAAGCCTGGGACACCCTGAGCCCAGGCAGGTCGGGGAAAGAGCTGCCCAGGAAGCAGAGGTGTAGTGTTTTAGGGGGAGGAGCTGGGCCGCAGCATCCCGGCTGGCGGGAGATCGCGGGCCCACTCCGTTCCGGGCCGGCTCCGCAGACCCGGCCGCCTCACCTCGCCGAGGGGCTCGGCGTCCAGCCGGTCCCGGGAAGGCTCCGGCCTCAGGTGCTGGGCGCAGGTTCGGGTCCCGCGGAGTTGCCGGAAGCCGGAGATCCGGGGGCGGGCGGGGGGCGGAACCTCCCCGCCTCCTCCGGGCAGAGCCCCGCCTCCTTAAAGAGACCGCAGCTCCGGGAGCGCTTCCTCCTGAGACTCAGCGGCCGCGGCCTACGGAGCGTGCTCCTCCCCCCCCCCGCCCCGCCCCGCCCCGCCTCCCCGCCCCTCCGAGACGGAGGTCCGGGTTCTTAAAGAGATAGACCCCGCGGAGAGGAGGCGGGGTTACAGGGCGGGGTGGGTAGGGCAGGGAATTCTCTCGCGTGTGGGGTCTTCTTTCTGTTGGTTTATACCTCTTTCCTGACGGAACTATAAAGTAGCGTCACGAAGGACGGTTGTCAAGAGACAAAGTCATCACTCCCTCGCGTCCTCTGTTGGCCGTAAAAATGCAATTAACCTGTGACGGCGTGGGCGAGGCGAATCCTTCCCGAGTCGTGACTGAGGGATGGAGGGCAGGTGCCGTGTGCTCTCGCGGCCGCCCCACGCCCGGGCGCGCCCCTTCCGCCCCGGGCGGGCGCGCGGGGGCGCGGGGAGGCCCAGGGCTCGCGCACCCCTGGGTCCCGCGGCGCCGCGGGGGCCCGCGAACTACGGAGGTGCCGGCGGCCCCGTGTCGATGCGCCTTGCCCGGCTTTGTGCGTGGCCTGGCGACGCCTACACAGCCCCCCGGATTGAGCGTATTCTCCTGGCAGAGCCCCCTGCCTTGGCCCGGGACCCCGCCAGGACCCGTTTGCCGCCACGGCCTCCTGGGCTTGCCCCTGCCCCCGCGCCTGCTGTCGCCAGCCCATCCTTACCCGCCTGGACGCGCTCTGAGAGCGAGGACCAGGAACGATTCCGGCCTCCGGGTGCCCGGGCCCCGCGCACAGTAGCTGCTCACTGAACGGGGACTGTAGACTGAACACCTTCTGGCTGTCTGAGCGGCATAAGCCTGATTCGCGGCTCACCCAAGGTGGAAACTGTGACTTTGGCGTCACCACACCCGACCCTGGTGGTCAACTGCAAAGACTTTACATCTGACTAAATCTGAATAAATAAGTATATATGTATGTGTCTTTATGCATGCAGTGTATTTCCTGAACTGGCATCATGATCGGGCTTTACACATGCACGATCTCTAATTCTCAGAACAATCCTGCGAGCTTGAGGTGATTGTCCTCAGTTTACAAAGAGGAAGTTGAGCTTAGAGTACTGCAGTGTTCTTTGGCTGAATGGGTAGCAGGAATGAATCTCAGGGCACAAGTTCGGGTGTGCAAGTATGTCAAACACCTCTTATACTCCATTTCAGAGCCTCTTGGCCTCACTTGCTGCTTATTTCACCATCATGGATCTTATTGGGCACCAGCAGTTATAACCTAAGTGATCTTCACCCCAAGCCCAAGCCTCAGGCTTCTCATCAGCATCATGGCTTGTGTCTTGGGGGTCATGGATCTGCTGGAACTAGTCAACACGGGGACAGGAGCAACCCAGAAGTGCAGAAGTGAAGAGTGGTTGATGCATCATGGGACACATCTTTGACTAATGGAGTCAACAACTGATGCTTCTCACTTTTTCCCTTCAGACTCTCCTCAGATAGTTCATATTGTTTTCTAACTCTCTTGCAGGATCAAGCAACAAATGCCTTAGGAAGTGACCAATTTGGTGCTGCATCCTTGCAATGGCTCACCTTCCTTCTCTGCTTCATAACCCCTGTCCTTCGCTCCTGGTTCTTGGACTCACACTTGCCAATAAAGTACTCAAATGAGGAACCTACACTAAGGCATGCTGGTGCCAAGAGTGGCCCCAGGAATCAGCTCTCAGGTTGGAATTTTAGAGCTGGACTGCTCAACAGTCAAATGGCAAAAACTCGTCGCTGGTGATAAGTGTATGTGTTGCAGGGGTGGGGGTGGGGGTGAAAACACCTAGGCTATATATTTCTTCTCTTAGAAACAAATAAAAGTTATATCGATATATTAGTCATCACAATATGTAAGTTTTGGCTCAAAATGAGATGAGAATCAAAGATTACTGGTTTAACTAAAACAGTGATTCTCAGCTGCAGGCTGTTTTGCTCTGAGGAGGTGTTTGGCAATCTCTGAAATCATTTTTGATTGTTACAACTGGTGGAGTGCTACTGGGGTACTCCTGGCCACCATACTTTTGTACATCCTACAGACCACGGGATAGCCCCTCACAACAAAGAATTATCTAATCCAAAATGTCAGTGGCGTCAAGGTTAAAAAACTGAGCTCAAATGTACAGATGTTCCTAACTGGTCTGCCCAAGTAGATGAGCTCAACTGGTGATGCTAATTCTACCTCTACTGCCCTGAGGGGGAAATGAACCAGGGAGAGATGGAAGCCACCCCCACCCTCCCTTAGATAGAATGAGGGAAGGGGAGGGGAAGCTGAGGTACAAGTCTTGCTCTGATGGACAGGGATGGAGGGGGTGACTGGAGGGGCCACTCTAGTTAGACACTGTGTGTGATCCTGGCTTAGTCTCCCAGCTTTCTCCTGGCGGCCACACAGCTGAGCCATGCTCCAAAGAATATCTCTTACACCTTCATGAGTGACACTCATCCCAAGGAGAAGGCTGCTGAGACTGTGGGAGCATCTCACTCTGACTCTTGGGGTTGCAGATGAGGGATGGGCAGTTGGTACCACTTTAATTGTTTTCTTTTGGATTCTCAACAGACAGTATTCTTGTCCTTTTTTAATGTGCCTGGTGTTACGGGCTAAGATTATTTGAAGCCACTATGTGGGCAAGAGAGAACTGGAATAGGCTGCCTGCACTTGCTCAGGGTAGGCCAGAGCCACCCTACAACAAACAGGACACAAGATTCATATAAGTTTATCCCCCTTCCCCACCCCCAAATTTGATTTTAAAAATGTATAAACTGTGTACATTTAAAAGACAAAACAGGAGGGGCACCTGGGTGGCTCAGTGGTTGAATGTCTACCTTCAGCTCAGGTCGTGATCCCAGGGTCCTGGAACTGAGTCCCACATCAGGCTCCCGGGGGGGAAGCCTGCTTCTCTCTCTGCCTATGTCTCTACCTCTCTCTCTGTGTCTCTCATGAATAAATAAATAAAATCTTTAAAAACAAATAAAAAAATAAAAGACAAAGCAAGAGACTTCAAAGACTTTATAAACTGAGTGGGCTAATCCCAGATACTCAGCAGCCAACAGTATCTGGGAGGCAAGATTGAGAAGTATGGCCTGATGCTCTGTCCCTTAGAGTGGCTTGCATTCTGTTGTGTACCCTCTCTGGTAGGTTAAGTGATTCGGCCTTAGTCACACAGCTAGGTGGATGGAGTTCAGGCCAGTGGTGTGCTGAAGCATTCTCAAAACAGTTCATAAGAGCTGGTTGTTAAATTCTCAGAAATTCTGTGAGCCAGCCATTATTAAAAGTTAAATTATATAAAATTACAGTTAAAGGAATTAAATAAACAATAAATTAACAGCAGAGGTAATAATGTTCAAAATATGACTTTTAAATATTTTTCTACATTTTACCATTATCTATTCTCCTGAGGTTATATCTATTTTATATAATCAGTGTGCTTCTGATAATCACTTCCCATCTCCACATGCACAGTGGCATCACCTTGGTAGCTTTAAGTCAGCAGTGGTGTGGGACGCCCGGGTGGCTCAGCAGTTGAGCGTCTGCCTTCAGCTCAGGGCCTTATCCCAGAATCCAGGATCGAGTCCCACATTGGGCTCCCTGCGAGGAGTCTGCTTCTCCCTCTGCCTATATCTCTGCCTCTCTGTGTGTGTGTCTCTCATGAATAAATAAATAAGCCTAAAAAAAAGTCAGCAGTGGTGGAACTAGTTATATCACAGAAATTGGCAAATGCTACACATCTGGGGTTGATTTATTGTTATGTTAATTGTCTAGACCAGGGCTGGCAATCTTTTTCTGGAAAGTCCAGAATAGTAAATATTTTCAGCTTTGTGGACTGCATAGTCTGTTGCAACTAGTCAACTCTGCTGTTGTAGCACAAAAGCAGACATAGACAAAAGTGTAAATGAATTGGCAGGCTGTATTCCAATAAAGCTTTATTTACAAAAATAGGCAGAGGGCCAGATTTGGCCATAGCCTGCAATTTGCCAATCCCTGTTCTAAATTTAAGAAGATGATGGAGAAAATGTTGAAGTGCAGATTAAATATAACAGTATGTGCTATGCTTGTAGTAGTAATATTGTGAATAACACAAAAAATTAAGGAAGTATTCTTTGAGTATTTGAAAACAAGTTCCTCATATCATGAACAAACAAGCCAAATTTTGACGTACATGTTCATTTTTTCGCTTTTATCTTCTGCCTTAACTTAAAGGGAAATATTACCAACATTCATGTCCAAACAATCCTGTTCATCAATTGCAGACATAGGTGGGCTGCAGAAAAGTGTTCGGCAATCAATGAAAACATCCTATGAGAATCAATTGGCTATGTGGAATTTGCAGTAACAAATATTTTACATATATATCTTTAAATATTTATTTATTTATTTTTGAGAGGTGGAGGAAGGGCAGAGGGAATCTCAAGCAGACTCCACAGTGAGTGTGGAGCCCCATGTGAGGCTCAATTCCATAATGCCATCATGACCTGAGCAGAAAACAGGAGTCGGATACTCAAATGACTATGCCATCCAGGCACCCCAGGAATATTTTATATTTTATTGTATTATAATTTGTAAATTGTTCCTTTTTACCAATTTCAGTATCTTGAGAATTTTTTTTTTGGAAATTTACATGTCATCTCGGTTTACTGATGTGTCTTTCAAATGTCATTTTATTCTTGAAATCTCTGTAGTGTCTGTTCTTACTAATGTTTATTTGAGGATTTTTCTTGATTAGATTTTCTTAGAGATTTATGTGTCTTACTAATCATTTCAAGGAATGAGTTTTTGAGTCCTATTTTTTCCCTTGTTGCTCTCATTGCCCCATTCCCAAATTCATTCTTTTCTTTCCTTATCTTTATTATTTCCTCCTGAGAGGTGCTTACTCTATTGTCCTTTTTCTGGCTATTCATTTGAGTCATTAGTCCTTTTATCATTCTTTCTTGTTTTATGAAAAAATATTTAAAGATCTGGGTTTTATTCTTAGTATTGTTTTAGTGATGACACACACTGTGCTTTCACTGTTATTCGATTCTAAATATTTTATAATTTCCCCCAATGATTTCTTCTTGAATTCAAGGCTTATGTGATAGCATGCTTTATCGTTTCAAGGTATAAGGAATTTTTGAGCTATCATTTTGTTACCAAATTTCTAATTTAATGATGATATATAAGTCAGTAGTTATTAGTACATTCACAGAGCTGTGTATTCATCCCCATTATCTAATTTTAATTACTTTTGTCACCCCCCAAAAAATCTTGTACCTATTAGCAGTCACTCTCAATCCCTATCAACTCCCCCACAGTCCCTAGGAACCACTGATGTACTCTCTGTCTTTATACAGTTGTCTATTCTGGACATCTCATATAAGCGGAATAGTATAATATATAGTTTTTATTTTCTGTTGTTATTTGTCAATATATAGTTTGTATGTATGTATGTATGTATTCTAATATATAGTTTTTAAAGACTGGCTTTTTTCACCTAGCATATTTTTTTCAAGATTCTTCCATCTTGTAGCATGGATTTGTATATCATTCCTTTTTGTTGTTAAATAATATTCCACTGTGTGGATATACTACAATTTGTTTATCCTTACCCCCATTGATGAGATTTAGGTTGTTTCTGCTTTTTGGCTATTGTGGGTAACGCTGCTATAAACAGTCACGTACAAGTTTTGTGAACATGTCTTTCGTTTTTCTATACCTAAGAGTAACATTGCTGGATCACATGGTTACTTTTCTGAATTAATGCTGTAAGATCTGTATTCTTTGTTGTGTGTGACTACTGAAGTCTCTGCTTGGTTGCTTGAGTGGGTAGCTAATAATTACACAGGTTTTCTTAACTGCCTGGAACGAGTAAGTCTCCCAGATTTTGCTGAGGGTCTCTGTGCCAGTGTTGGCTCATGCCTTCAACACTCAGTCACACAGTGGACGGCTCTATCTTGGCCTCACTGCATGCCGGTGCAGAGCCTCAACGTCAGGCCAAGATAGAGATTAGGGCCTCCTTGGGTCTTTCTTGTGTTTGCCTACAGGCCACACGTGCACCTTGGCCTGTAGTAGTTTGGCCTTCTGGATTCCCAGGAATATGTTGGAGCTTTGCCAGGGACCCCCACAAGGTCATCTCATTCCTCAGTTTTTCTTTTTTAAATTTTTTGGTCAGCCTCCTATTACCCAAAACTTGCATCACCACCTCAGGCAGTAGTAGTGTTAAAGAGTTGCCACTGATTTTTTTCAACAAATGCCCTGTTTTTATAGAGTGAGCTTTGAATCAGGTCAAATAAAGCCAAGACCTGAGAACGGGGCTTTCCAAAGAAGACATTAGACAAGTCAAATAATGACCCTTCTCTGGGGATGGGACTTTTCTGAAGAGCTCCAAACCCGTTCGGCAACCAGTTCGGCAACCACCCATGTCAACTTGATGGCTACTTTTTACAGCAACCATGATTGCGAAGCTGTTGTTTTTCAAGTGGTGTTGGGAGAGGGGAATGGGAATAGAGCAAGTTAAAACATCACAAAGCTCACTGTTCTTCCTAAGATTCAGTTGTTTTTCTTGAATAGACACTTTCCAGATTATTGCAAGTTTTTCTTTGGTTAATTTAAAGAATTCTGAAAAAAGCTGATTTTGGCAGGTTTTGCCAGTGTCTTTATGAAAGAGTGGATTTCCTAAGATCCTCATGTTTCCATTCCAGAAGTGCTTCTAACTTATTTACATTAAATGCAATTATTTTCTGTATTTAGACGTTTCAGTTGTCTTTTTTCACATTAAATATATCTTTATATCTCCTTTCCTATTTTTCATTAGCTAGATTAACTTTTTTCTCACTAATTCAAAGTTATATATCTATTTTAATTGTTGCTTCTAATTCATCTTATTTTTTCCTATCAGCTTATTAAGCTTCTAGCATACATATACCATCCTATTATACTATCCTATTATTGAACAAGAAAATACCTTAGCACATTCTTTAGAATTTTAATTCTGTATTATATACAGTTTGTTCTTATACTTTCTTATTTAGATGATAATAAACTTTACAAACATACTTACTCATTCTTATTTTCCTCAGCTCATTGGATTTTCCTGGATTCATTTCTCTTCTTGCTGAAGAACTTCCTACAATAACATGTTCAAGACGGGTCTCTGTGTGGTAAACCTTCTGATTGCTATACATGCATTATAATATCTCACATTTATTTTACCTCCGTGTTTAAATATTCACTTAACAGGACTTGAAATTCAGTCACTTTCCTTCAAGGAAGTTCTTTTTCACATTAAATATTAAATATTAAATATAGTTCCTCTTAGGAACTATAATATTTTCCCTACATCAATCACTTTTGAGGAGATGATGCCCAATACTTTATTTCGATTCTTGTTTTTCAATTCAGAAAAATATTAATCTATTTTCTTCTTGCCCCCAGTAGTTATCATTATTTTATTCTTTTGTAGACGTCTGCTTGTTTTTCTAGGGGGGGACCTGTATATTGTGTTTTATTATATAGTACTGTATTACATTGTATTGCACTGTAGTTTTTAGAGAAGCTTTAGGTTCCCAGCAAAATTGAAAGGAAAGTACAGAGATTTTTCCTATATCCCTGCCCCTACATGTACAGTTTCCTCCTTTATCAACATCCCCCATCAGAATGGTTCTTTTGTTACAGTTGATAAACCTACACTGATACATCATAATCATCTGAAGTCCATGGTTTACAATAGGGTTCACCCTTAATGTTGTATAGTCTTTGGGTATGAACAAATATGTAATGCCATCCATCCACCATGATAGTATCATACAGATTACTTTCAGTGCCCTCCAGGTCCTCTGTGCTCCTCCTATTCATCCCACCCTCCTCCACCCCAAGCCCCTGGAAACCCTTGATATTTTTCATTATCTCATTATCTATCTTTCAAAAGGTAAAAAGTTTTACCTTTTCCAGAATGTCATATGGTTCAAATCATACAGTATGCATTTTAGTCAGGATTTCACCAAAATATTTTCCCCTATATTTGTTTCCCCCCTGAGTTCATGAATCAGGACAGGCTCGGTCATGCCAGGATAACTGATGACCCTCCCCTCACTGCATGCTTTGGTATAGGTTGCTCAATTGAATGTTTTCCTTTATTGTAGCTGTACTCTTATAATGGTGTCTTATTTTTCTGGATAAACTTATACTCCTCTAGTAGTTTTGGTCCCTGTCGTGGTGACAAATACTTGAGAGAAGAGCCTAAAAAACTGTGTTCTATGGGATGAATTGGGAGAGGACGGTGTGGAGACCTACCTAAGAGTAGAGAGAGCTGATGTGTTATCACTGTCCTGGCATTGCTTATTGTCAGAACACTGTTCTCGTTAGCTATACCCACCTAGTCTTTGGAGGTATGGAGAGAGATGGCACAAGTGGGACCACTTAGGGCTGGCCAGCCTCCCTGAAAATGAGTTAACCATGCCCCCCATTCTAGTCAGGTACAGGCAGTAGTGGTGAGCTGGCTAGTGCATGTGTGTGTGTGTGTGTGTGTGTGTGTGTGTGTGTGATGAGAGGGAGTGAAATGTAAGAGACAGCAAAAGACAAATAGAAAGATGGAATCTACCCTCCACCCTTTCTCCAGTCCCCAGTGCCCAACCACCTTCTCATCTTGGCTCTTCTCTACCCTGTCCCACGCCCTCACCAAGACCTGCTCACCTTATGTTGCCCAGGCAAGTTACCACCATGTTCACATTAATTTGACAGATTGATCAACCACTTCGGCTTCTGGGTGTTTCCAGGTGGCTCCATCCTCTTAGGAACTATAATATTTTCCCTACATCAATCACTTTTGAGGAGATGATGCCCAATACTTTATTTCGATTCTTGTTTTTCAATTCAGACAATATTTATTTAGATTTACTTATATGTTTTCAGTCTCACTGCCACTATTCCTGCTGGCATTTTAGACATTCCTCCTGGGAGCATTTTCTTTCCTCCTGAAGACTTTGAAAGTAGTTTTAATGAAGTATGTAATTGTAAACTCAGTTTTTATTTATTCAGGAATATTTTCTTTCATCCCCATTCTTAGAAGACCGTTGAGCTGGGCACACAATTCTAGATTGCCAGTTATTTTATTCCTCAGTAGTTTGAAGATGTTATGGCCTTGCCTTCTGATTCTGTTGTTGCTGCTGAGGACTCTGCTATGATGGATGCTGTTGGTACCCACCTAGATCTCCACTACTACCTGGTGCATCCATTTGCCACCTTCTGTGTTGACTACTAGTGGCTCAGAGCTCTCTTTTTCTCTGGAGAATTACCCTCAGCAGAAGGATTCTGTTTTGCCTGGAAATGGCTCAGAGGTTACACACACAGCTGGCTACCAAGTGATATGTGTTTACTAATGGCTGACCCCTCTTTGCCTCAAATTGATATAACTCAGTGGTGCCATTCATGACTCAGAACTTCCTCATGGCATCAAGGAAAGACTATACTTCATCTGAAACCAGCTTTCATCTGAAAGAAGATAATTTAGCTTCTTCCTTTGTCCTATCCTATTTTCCTCTTCCTTACAGGTTCTCCTGAGAGCACTCCCTCAGTACATCATGTGCCAAAGGATCATGTCTCAGGTTCTGCTACTAGTAAAGCCGAGAGAAGAGCCTAAAAATATCATGATTGCTGTCAATACATTTCTCATTTCTTTGTAGGTGATTGTTTCTTCCTTCTGACTTTTTTTTCCTTGCTTGCTTGCTTTTGCCTATTTCCTGTCCCCCATGCCTGCTTCTTTTAAGATCTTCTCTTTGTTGTTTTTTGTGTGTGTGTATGTTCCATAGGTTCACTAAAACTGCGTACTGATTTTTTTTTAATTTTTAAAAAATCTTTATTTTTTAAAAGATTTTATTTATTTATTTATTCATGAGAGACAGAGAGAGAGAGAGAGAGAGAGAGAGAGAGAAACAGAGAGACAGAGACACAGGCAGAGGGAGAAGCAGGCTCCATGGGGAAGCCCAACATGGGACTCAATCCTGGGTCTCCAGGATCACAGCTTGGGCTAAAGGCAGTCTTATTTAACCGCTGAGCCACCCGGGCTGCCCTGATTTTTTTAAAAAATCTTATTCCAGGAGCACGTGGGCGACTCATTTGGTTAAGCTTCCAACTCTTGGTTTTGGCTGAGGTCGTGATCTCAGGATTGTGGGATGAGCCCCATATCAGGCTCCAAGCTGGATGCAGTGGGCTTGTCCCTCCCGCTGCCCCTCTCCTCCCCCTCCTTCCTCTCCCTTCCCCCACCCTTCCCCTCCCTCACTCACAGGCCTGAGCACTCTCTCAAATAAGTAATTTTTTTTTAAATCTTACTCTGAATTGATTAACTTCTCTTTCATGTTTTCAAATAGCATTTTTTCATGTTTTTCAAATCCTTTGATTTGTATGGCATTCTAAGTAATTTCTTTATATACCATTCTAGTTTATTAATTCTTTCGTCAGGGATTCCTAATCTGCTATTTAAACCACCCCCTGAGTCTTTAATCCAAGAATTATGTGCTTATTTTCTAAAAGTTCTGTTTGGCTCTTTAAAAATCATTTTGGATAACTATGAATGCCTTTCTTTTTAATCCAGTGAGGCAAATACTTTAATAGCTTGCTGGTAGAAGCTGCCCTGGCTCCTGTGAATGAATTAAACCTTTAATACATAGTTATAGTTATTTAAATAATATGTATTTGATAATGCCAATGTCTGAAATTCTTGAGGATTTAAATGTTTTTTTTTGTGCTGACTCACTCACGGTGGTTTGTTTCTTTGTATGTTTCTTTGTTCCACTCATGGTGGTAATATTTGTGAGCTCATATCGGTTTCATCCTGATATATGGAAATCTTCAAGGTCTAAATATTTTGTCTTTTCTGAAAGTTCTATTTGGCTCTTTTTTCAAATGTACACAGTTATTGTTGAAACCAAAATGCAGAGGATACCTTTTCAGAGAGGAGTGACTATTGCTTCTTCCAGAAGCCAGAAGTTTCTACTGATATGGGACCACTTTCATATCTTTCCAGGAGTCTCTAGACTTCCTTGCACAATCACAGAGCTGATTTGGCATTTTCCCTCAGACCTGCTTAACTTTTGCATTTGCCCAAGACCATTTTGCCCAGTTTCCTATTTTGTTTTTACCCAATGATATTATTTATGTGTGTGTACACTTATGTGTGGATGTTTGGAGATTTTCCTTTATCTCTTATGAAAGTAGTGCATTAAAATAGTTTTTTTCATGGAAAAGCTAGCTATATTGTGAGCAAAGGCTGACATACTGTTAGAAATGAATTTTTCAACTATTTTTTCTAATATTCGAAATTCCAAGCATGCACAGAAAGTAAAGGATGATACCATGAAATTGCATATACCATCACCCACATTCACTTGGTGCAATTTTGCCATCTATCTTCCTGTTCCTTCTTTCTTCTATGGTTTTGTGAGCTCATTTTTTAAACTTAAAGATACTTATTTTTTTTTAAGATTTTATTTATTTATTCATGAGAGACATAGAGAGAGAGGCAGAGACACAGGCAGAGGGAGAAGCAGGCTCCATGCAGGGAGCCTGATGTGGAACTCATCCCAGGTCTCCAGGATCAGGCCCTGGGCCAAAGGCAGGCGCTAAACTGCTGAGCCACCCAGGGATCCCCCTTATATCCATTTTAAAGAGAAACTTTATGCAACTCCATGAAATGGAAAACTGTGATCACTTGCCATCAGTAGAATGTAACTATAATAATAAACACAATGAAAACCAAAGTTACTAAAAATTAAGGAAGTGAATAATAAAATATAAAAATAATAATTGATTTATACAAATACATATCTAAAAAGTTTTTTTTCAGTAAGAATAATGGAACAACATATGATCAATCAGTAACAAACATCTATTAAGCTCATGGCCTCTTTATTTAAGATGAAGATTAGTTTCTAGAATAATAAAATGATTCTGTCTTTTGGTTTCAACATTATAATACCAAGAATCCTAACTCTCAACACATATCTGCAACTGGAAAGGAAGGTGAAATATATTTAGGTCTCTTTTTAGGTTTCAGTGATACATATTTATACCTACTTTGCATTATGAAAAATTGTCAGCCTCTGACAATGTATCACTGAAAAGAATAAAAGTACTGAAGGTTTAAAATATTTATGGGAAAAAATAAAAAAATAAAATAAAATATTTATGGGCATCCTGTATAATATGGGTATCATAGATCCACCTCAAGGTTCAAGGATCTGTAAGAGGTCACAGAGAACTGAGCATATAGTTGTACAGCTATGCTTTCACAGTGAAAGAGTATAAAACAAAATCAGCAAAGGGACATGGGGTAAAAGTCCAGAGAAAACAAAGTTGTGACAATATGTGTGAAATTTTGTCTCCCAAGGAAGCTCATCAGAGACTCAATACTCAAGATTTTTACTGGAACCTGGTCATCACATACCTAAATTTGATTCCCAAGAAGGAAAGCAGGTGTTCAGTATCAAGTGTTCAGCGGGTGTTCTTATTGTTTTCATAAACAGTTTATGCACCATGAACCACTATTGTCAGTGGTGAGAACCCTTCTAAAATCCCAAGTTCCCAGGCACTAGTAAAGTCCTACTAAAAAAGGACTTCAAGTCCACTTAAAAAGTCCTGTAGGCAGGACTTTTTAAGGATAGTAGTCTTAGATCTCCTACATTAACTCTTTTCTGAAGACATAGCTCACCACTATACTATCTACTTTGGTCTTATCCTAAGTGAAAATATCTATGAAATTACAGTTTTGGTGTGCTTTTTATGTGTAATTCAAATTGAAATAAGTATATAACTATTACAAGTTTAAATGTTGAGTGCCTGGATGGCTCAGTTGGTTAAGCATCTATCTGCCTTCAGCTCAGGTCAGGATCCCAGGGTCCTGCAACTGAGTCCTGCATCAGGCTCCCTGCTCAGTGGGGAGCCTGCCTTTCCCTCTTCTTCTCTCCTTACTTGTATGCGCTCTCTTTTTCTTTTCTCCCCTCTCCACCCCCCTCTCTCCGTCTGCCAAATAAATAAATAAAATCTTTTTAAAAATAAAAATTTAAATGTTAATGTGTGCACTGTCTCATACCTATTGAGATGGCTACTATTAAAAAAAAAAAACAAAATAACTAGTGTTGGCAAGGATGTGGAGAAATTGAAACCCCTGTGCATTGGTGGTAGGAATGTAAAACGACAAAGCCCCTACGGAAAACAGTTCCTAAAAAAATTAAAAGTGGAATTACCATATGATTCAGCACTTCCACTTCTGGGTATATATCCGAAAGAATTGAAATCAAGGTCTTAAGGAGATATTTGTACACACATGTTCATAGCAGCATTATTCACAATACCTAAAATATGGAAGGAACCCAAGTGACAATGAACAGATGAAGAGATAAGCAAAATGTGTTATATATATATATATATATATATATATATATATATATGGAATATTATACAGCCTCAAATTAGGAATGAAATTCCTCAGTATGCTACAACATGGATGAACTTTGAGGACATTATGCTAAGTGAAATAAGTCAGTCACAAAAAAACAAATACTATATGATTCCACTTACGTGAGGTACCCAAAATGGTCAGATTCATAGAGACAGAAAATACAGTGAGGGCTGCCTAGAGCTGAGGGGAGTGGGGAGTTATTGTTTAATGGGTATAGTTTCAGAATTGTAAGATGCAAAGAGTTTTATGGGTGGATGATGGTGATGACTGTACAATAATGTGAATATTCTTTTTTTTAAAGATTTTATTTATTTATTCATGAGAGACATATATATATATAGAGAGAGGCACAGGCAGAGAGAGAGCAGCAGACCTGATGCAGGGAGCCCGATGCGGGACTCTATCCCAGGACTCCAGGATCACGTCCTGGGCCGAAGGCAGACACCCAACCACGGAGCCAGCCAGGTATCCCAATAATGTGAATATTCTTAATGCCCCTGAACTGTATGTTTAAAAATGTTTGTGATGGTAATTTTTTGAGAAAAATACCTAGAAAATTAGAAAAGAAGAAAAATGTAAAATTCATAATCTAAGCTTTCACTTTAGGAAACTAGGGTGGAAAAGGGAAAATTAAATCCAAAGTAAGCAGAAGAAAATAAATAGTAAAAATTAGAACAGAAATTAATGAAATTAAAACGGGATATCAACAGAGAAAATAAAAACCAAGAGGTTTATTGATAAACTTCTAGCCAGCCTAACTAAGAAAAAAAAAAGAGAGAAGACACAAATTTCTAATATTGGAAATGAAAGCAGGGACATTACCACAAATCTCATGGGTATTAAAAGGATACTATAAACAGCTCTCTGCTCACCCATGTGACAACCAACATAAAATGGACTAATTTTCTGAAAAGCGCAATGTGTGTAAACTCATACCAGAAGAAATAAACAATCTGAATAGGCCTATATATATTAAGTAAATTAAATCAATAATTAATAACTTGTCAAAACAGAAAAAGCCACAGGCCCAAATGGGTTTGCTGGTAAATTCTACCAAACATTTAAGAAAGAAATTACACCAATTCTCTACAATCTTGTCTACAAATCAGAAGCAGAGGGAATAATTCCTAATTCATTCTGTGAAGCCGTCATCACCTTATTGCCAAAACCAGACAAAGGCATTACAAAAAAGAAAATTACAGACCGATATTTTTCTTGAATAGAAATGCAAAAATCCCCAACAAAATATTAGCAAGTCAAATCCAACAATGTATAAAAAAGAATTACACCCCATGACCAAGTGAGATTTATTCTAGATATATAAGGCTGGTTCAATATTCAAAAATGAAATAATATAATCCATTACATCAGCAGACTAAAGAAAAATCACACAATTATAGCAATACATGCAGGAAAAGCATTTGACAAAATCTAACACTCATTAATGATAAAAACTCTCAGCAAACTAGAACTAGAGGAAACTTCCTCAATTTGATAAAGAACATTAACAAAAAACCTACAATAACATCATATTTAATAGTGAAAAATAGATGCTTTCCCACTATGATCAGGAACAAGGCAAGGATGTACCTTATTGGTTTACAACCTGGCCCCTTCACAGAGGGCAAAGAGAGACTGAAGAGGAAGACTATTTCAGATTAGTAGGTGGCAGCTTCAGTAAGCTGAAAGGTTTAGAGGTTGGTTTTGGGCAGCCACAAGAGAAGTAGATCTCTATACTTACCCACCAGAATCTTAAAAATTTGTATAGAGGCCTTAACTGGGTTTAGTCACATATACCAACCAGATGGTCTCAACAACACATTACATCTCAAGGCTCTGTCCTTGGGCAGCTTCTAGTACAGGGTGGGCAAAGGGCACACACATTCCAAGGATATGGGAGGTGGAAAGGAGCCTCTGATTGCTCAGGCCCAGCTCATGAGTCAACTGGCAGTCATGTCCTCCTAGTAATCTCTGCCAATGTCCCTTCTAACACCACTCTTTTTCAACATCATACTGGAAGTCCTAGAGAATCTAATAAGGCAAGAAAAGGAAATAAAAGGTATACAGATTGGGAAGGAAGAAATAAAACTGCCTTTGTTTACAGATCGCATAATTGTTTATGTAGAAAATCTGAATTAATTGGCCAGAAAACTCCTGAAACTAGTAAGTGATTATAGCAAGGTCATAGGATACAAGGTTAATACACAAAAGTCAATCGCTTTTCTATAAAACAGCAATGAACAATTGGAATCTGAAATTAAAGTCATAATATTATTTATATTAGCACCCCCCCCAAAATGAAATAGTTAGGTATAAATCTAAGAAAATATGTAAAAAATATATACAAGGAAAACTCTGGTGAAATAAATCAAGGCAGAACTTTAGAAATGGAGAGATATTCCATGTTCATGAACAGAAGACTCAATATTGTCAAGATGTCAGTTTTCCCCAACTTAATCTATATATTCAATACAATCCCAATGCAAATCTCAGCAAGTTATTTTGTGCACATCAACAAACTGGTTCCAAAGTTTATATAGAGAGACAAAAGACCCAGGAGAGCTAATACATTATTGAAAGAGAAGAATAGGGATGTATGGGTGGCTCAGCGGTTGAGCCTACCTTCAGCTCAGGACATGACCCTGGAGTTCCGTGATCGAGTCCCACATCAGGCTCCTTGCAGGGAGCCTGCTTCTCCCTCTACCTATGTCTCTGCCTCTCTCTTTCTCTCTCTCTCTCACTCTCACTCTCTCTGTCTCTCATGAATAAATAAATAAAATCTTAAAAAAAAAAAAAGAGAAGAACAAAGTTAGAGGACTGACACTATTAGGCTTCAAGACTTACTATAAAGATACAGTAGTCAAGATAGTGCGATATTGACCGGGGAACAGACAAATAGATCAATGGAACAGAAAAGAGTCACAGAAATAGATCCACAGAAATATAATCAACTGATCTTTGAAAAAGGAACAAAGACAATACAAAGGAGAAAAGTCAGTCTTCAAAAAATGATACCATAGGGGAACCTGGGTGGCTTAGTCAATTAAGTGTCTGCCTTTGGCTCAGGTCATAATCCCAGGATCCTGGAATCAAGCCCCATGTTGGGCTTTTTGCTAAGTGGGGAGCCTGATTCTCCCTCTTCCTCTGTCTCTCCCCCTGCTTGTGCTCTCTCTTGCTCTCTTAAATAAATAAATAAATAAACAAACAAATAAATAAATAAATAAAATCTTTTTAAAAGTGGTTCTGTAACAATTGGACATCCACATGCTTTAAAAAATGAATCTAGTCATAGACCTTACACATTTCACAGAAATTAATTCAAAATGAAACTTAGATCTAGATATAAAACACAAACTGTAAAACTCTTAGAATATAACATAAGAGAAAACCTAGATGACTTTGGGTTTGGTGACGGCTTTTTAGATACAACACCAAAGGCACAATCTGTGAAAGGAAGAATTAATAGGCTAGACTTCATTAAAATTAAAAAGCTCTACAAAAGATATCATCAAGAGACTGAGAAGACAAACGACAGACTGGGACAAAATACTCACAAAGGGCTTCATCAAAGGGTTATTATCTAAAATAAAGAACTTCTTAAAATTCAACAATAGAAAAAAATTAACAAGCTGATTTTAAAATGAGGGCAAGATTGGAACAGACACCTCACCGAAGAAGATATAAGGATGGCAAATAAGTATATAAGAAGATGCTCAAAATCATTTGCCATTAGGGAATTGCAAATTAAAACAGAAGTGAGATAGTATTGCATGCCTATTAGAATGGCCAAAATTCAGAACACAGACAACACCAAATGCTGGTGAGGACATGAAACAATGGTAATTCTCATTCATGACTGGTGGGAATGTAAAATGGTGCATCCATGTTAGAAGACAGTTTAGCAATTTCTTTCAAAACTAACCATACTCCTACCATAAGATCCAGCCATTGTGCTCCTTGGTGTTTACTTCAAATGGGTTGAAAACTTATGTCCATACAAAAGCTTGCACGTAGGGACACCTGGGTCCCTCATCAGGGTCCCCACAAGGAGCCTTCTTCTCCCTCTGCCTGTAGCTCTGCCTCTCTGTGTCTCTCAAGAATAAATAAATAAAATCTTAAAAACAAAACAAAACAAAACTCGCATCCAGTTGTTTATGGCAACTGTCTTAATCCATTTGTGCCACTACAGCAGAATACCATACTGGGTGGGTCACGGACAACAGAAATTTATTTCTCATAGTTTTGGCCACTGCGAAGTGCAAGATCAAGGCACTAGCAGATTTGGTATCTAGTGAGGACTCACTTCCTGGTTCCTAGACAGCGTCTTCTTGTTGGGTCCTCACATGGATGATGCGTTGAAGGAACTCTAATCCATTCATTAGGGCTCCACCCTAATTATGTAATCACCTCACAAAGGCATAACAAAAAACCAAATACCATCCCTTTGGGGGTTAGGTTTCAACCTATGAATTTGGGGTCAGGGAGGGGATACAAACATTCAGTCTATAGCAGCAGCTTTATTCATAACTGCCAAAACTTGGAAGGAACCACTAGCTGGTGAATAGATAAACTGTGGTGTATCCAGACAATGGAATATTATCCAATGCTAAAGCAAACAAACAAACAGTTATCAAGTCCTGGAAAGATATGGAGGTTTCTTAAATGTATTACTAAGTGAAAGATGTCAAACTGAAAGGCTCCATGCTATATGATTCCAATTATTGGACATTCTAGAAAAGGTAAAACTATGGAGACACTAAATAGATTAATGGTGCCAGGGGTTTGGGGAGAGGTGGGAATGAATTAGAGGAGCATGGAGGTTTTTAGGGCACCAAGACTATTCTTTATGATAATATATGGTGGATGCATATTATTATGTATATGAGTAAGCATACATGCATACATATCCCATTACATATGGGGTTTGTCAAAGCCCATAGATTGTACAACACTGAGAGTGAAGTCTAATGTGATCTATGGACTTTGGGATAATGATTAGTTAACACAGGCTCATCAGTTGTATCACATGTACCACTCTGGAGGGATATGGAGAGTAGGGGAGGCTGTGGGATATGGAGACATGGGTATTTGGGTACTCCCTATACTTTTGGCTTAATCTTGCTGTCGATCTAAAACCACTTGAAAAAAAATCCAGTCTATTTAAAACAAGCAAACAACAGAAATACTTTGTATGGCAAAATGCTATGCACGAGGGGTTACTACTGCTTAAAGAGGCAGGTACTATACTTTGGGGGCACAGCCTGGCACTTCAGTGAGATTCTTAGAGACAGAACATCTTTTGGAGCTGTTTTTTTCTTCTCTGAGTAACGTCAATGTGCTAGAGGCCAAGATTAACACCTTTATGACTATGGCAGCCAGCTTTCCTGTCTCCTTTCCCTCTGCCCTGACACACCGGTAGGCAAATGCATCAGGCAGGGAAAGCTTGAAACTTCCCGAACTAACTCCTGAGAGAATTGTTAACTGCAGAACTGGCCTTGGGCCACCTCCCCCTCTGGGTTACTTGAAAGGAAAGTAATTTGAGATGTTTTTGAAACACTTTCCAGCTTTGAGCTTCTATGATCCTTCTTTTAATTTTTCCAGTGGTCCATGCATTCTCTGGCTTCTAGGCCTTCAGACATGTGGCTCCTTCCACTAGGACCACTATCTCCACTTGCCTGGCTAACTGCTGTTCTGCCTTTCTGGTATCACTTTGGGGGAAGTCCTCTTGACCTCCCTAAACAGAATTAACTGCCCTTCTCCACGGGTGAGAGCCTTCACCATCATCTGTTCCTGTGCTTTTTTTTTTTTTTAAGACTTTATTTATTTATGAGAGAGAGAGAGGCAGAGACACAGGAGGAGGGAGAAGCAGACTCCATACAGGGAGCCTGACGTGGGACTCAATCCCTGGTCTCCAGGATCACGCCCTGGGCTGAAGGCAGCGCTAAACCTCTGAGCCACCCAGGGATTCCCCCTGTTTCTGTGCTTAAAATACTAAAAAATCAGTTTCCATTTACTTGTGTCTTCCCCACTCTAGACTCCCTACTGAGTGCAGAGTGTTGTAGGTATTACACACACCACACACACACACACACATACTACACGGAGTCTCAGGTCCAGATTTTCTTGGGGATGGCCCAGCTCTGTCTCTGCCTGGGGAGCCTCCAGACCCAAGTTCTCTGGGGAGGGCTGTGCTTCCAGAAACACTCAACCACCAGTCAGAAGTTGCGAGTGGAAAAAGATCTTTCATCAGTGAAGGAACAATTTCCATTATTAAAAGAATAATCAGTGTTAGAACTTACTTGCAACAGAGCCTTTCTAAAGGACCACGGAGTCGCTTTAAGTGTGATCTCTCTGCGTATTTGTTTTTAAAAATTTACCAGAGGGAGGATTTAAGATCTGCAGTCTCCTAGTCCAAGGATCTCTCAAAGGCTAAGGCAAAGGATCAGAAATGATAATAATTAGAGCAGAACTTTGAGCACTTGGTTCGGAATTTCCCATTGCATTGGCAGGAGGGCAGGCACCTTCTGTCCTGGCACCTTCCTGCTGTCTCGGGTTGGCCAGGTCCAGCCTGCACCTTTGTTCAGCTCCGCCCAGTACCGCCTGGCTGCGGCCTCTCTGCCCACCGGCCTCAGAGCCAGCTCTGCATGTGCCGAGATGGGGCTGCCCCGGCCAGTGCTGTGGCTAAGGAGGCTCTGGGTCCTCTTGCAGGTGGCCGTGCAGGTGGCCGTGGGCAAAGTGTTCCTGAAACTGTTTCCCGCAAGAGTCAAGCAACACATCGTGGCCATGAATGGGAAGAACCCTCACTTTTCCTATGACAACTGGGCCCCCACCCTCTACAGCATGCAGTACTTCTGGTTTGTCCTGAAAGTCCAATGGCAGCGACTAGAGGACAGGACTGAGCCAGGAGGTCTGGCCCCCAACTGCCCTGTGGTCCGGCTCTCGGGACAGAGGTGCAACATTTGGGACTTCATGCAAGGTCAGGAGACTGTTACAAGCTTGAAATGTGCTTGGAATTGGGGTGCCAGAGGAGGGTGGGGAGGTGGGTTGGAAAGTCCTGAATTCTCCTACTCTAGCTGCTTCTTTTTTGGGTGCTTATCTTCTTCTCACTTCCTGAAACTGGGACTTCTAGATTCTGTTCTTCTGAGTGGCATCACCACCTTCCCAGACCCTTAACCCACAAACCAGCCACCCTGGCCTTCAGCTCCTGCCACACGCTCTTCAGCTCTGTGGGGTCAGCTCTTGCTCGTCCGTCAAACTGCTGCTCGGCGACACTTCCCTGGCTCCCCCAGACTAAGCTAGCCCCTCTTCTATGCTTTATGTCCTTCACTTTTCTTTATTTATCCGACCTGGTAGGTAGTGATGTGTGGGTGTTTGGTTCATGTCTGCCACCCTCACTGGCCTGCACACTCTGAGCAGGCGAGGCCCATGGTCTAACCCACTTTGTGCCCTGGTGTCTGCTGCTCCACAGTGGCAGGTGCTCAGTGAATATGTGTTGAAGCTCTCTCTCTCTCTCCCCCAGGCATACCAGTTCTATTGATTTGGGGTGTCATCGACCTCTCTTTCCGTCCTCACAGTTCTTTTCCTCCTGCCAGGCCGCCTTCCTCCTCCTCCCCCTCTTCCCACCAAATTTGTGACTGGCTGCCAAATCACCCTTCCACAAGCACATGCCTGGCTCACCGACCTGCACTCAGAAGGAAGCCTGGGCCCAGCCCTGTGTTCAAAGCCCTCCCTGGGCCAACTTCCACTTCCCACCCCAGGCTCACCTGCAGGCTTCCCCTCATGCTCTAGCCTCCACAGGAACTCCTGGGCCTTGCGTGCCCCTGTGCTTTCCCTTCTCTACTTTACTGATGTTGGTTCTTCCCCTCAATCACCAACAGTCCCAGAGCCCTCATCTTCAGGGGCCTGCTCCCATCCCATGAGCTGTCTCAGATCCTTACAGCTAGACATGCACTCTCTCTGCTGAACTCCTGGCTCTGTGTCTGCCCTCTCCTTGGACTCTGATTCTTCCCACCCAGCATCTGGCTGCCGAGCACAAGTGCTTTTTTCCTGCCTGATGGGGAGCCTTGTGACAGAACTGTGTCTGATTCATCTCTGAATTCCCAGGACCTGGACCCAGCAGATAGAGTGGAGAAGGTCCCTGAGGCAGTTGACTAATCTAGGATTTTCCTTCCTTCCTTCCTTCCTTCCTTCCTTCCTTCCTTCCTTCCTTCCTTCCTTCCTTCCTTCCTTCCTTCCTTCCTCCTTTTTAAAAAAGATTTTATTTATTTATTTATTGGGCAGAGAGAGAGAGAGAGAAAGAGCACAAAAGCAGGGTGGGGAGAGGGAGAAGCAGGCTCTCTGCTGAGCAGGAAGTCTGATGTGGGGCTTGGTGCCAGGACCCCAGGATCATGACCTGAGCTGAAGGTGGACACTTAACTGACTGAGCCACCCAGGTGCCCCAATCTAGTATTTTTCAAACCACATTCTTTAGAAGCCAAATACCACAGATATGCTTTGCCACATTAAGTTTCCTGATTGAAGTAATTTGGGAAACCCTGCACATCATACTCTCCTCCTGGAAATTCATAGAGCACACAAATATTTAAAAAGCTCTAAGAAGCCCTGAAGCTTAAAAACCAACAAAACTTGGAAAAACTGATAAAGTACTGACTGATTTTCCTAACACACACGACCCCCAACTCTCCACCTGAGGAAATGGCCATTGCCATCACCCAGGTTCCAAAGAACACCCTTTAAGAAACATTGACCTAATCCAATCCTCTCACTTTAGAAGGGAGCTGGAGAACACCAAGAGGCAGAGGTAGCAGATCCAGGGAGTGACCAAGTCAGACCCAGAGTCTGGGCTTTCTCATTTCATTCTCTCTAGTGCTCCTCAGCAAGCATTCATGAGCACCTCCTCTGTGCCTGGTGCCCCACTAGATCCCAGGCACTCGGAGTTTGGTAAGAGCTTGTTCCTTCCACAGGTTTATGGCTTCATTGCACAGAGGTAGATGCGATAAATAAATCCTCACAGTTCTGTGAGATGTGGGAGACTGTAAAGGTATATAAAGTTTGCCTGCAGGGCTTGGGAGCTTTCCTGGAGGAGGTGGTTTTGGAACTAGGCCTTGAAAAATGAGAAAGACTTTTGTAGCTTGGGAAGGGAAAAGTATTTCAAGCAGAGGGAAGGGAAAGAGTTTTTTGCTCATGACTTTACAACTGCACTACACAAAGGACCTCCTTTTATTCAACATCCACTAAGTGACCACTGATAATAGGAGCTATTGAGAATAACAGCTAACTTTAATTGAGTGTCTACTATGTGCCAAGCACTGTGCTAGCACCAGGTCAGTTCACTGGATATCAATCATCTAGTGACCAGTGCCATGAAGGCCAACTTGCCTCATGGTCAGTTTACAGAAGGTACTTGCTTCTTTTAACTCTTCACTTTCAATGGACCAGTATATGTTTTAAAGACTGTTCCATTTGTCTCTGGTCCCGGCTATTGCACCAAAGACCCAAGAATGGAGAGAGGGGACCAAGAGACAAAAGAAAACTCTACCTGTAAAACAGAGTTGACTTTCAGCACATTGATCCAGAAATAATTGTACTGAATGGTCTGGAAATAGTAGGTGCTGGTGGTACAGAAATCAATATGACCGGTGTCTCCCCTGGAAAGTCTCATAGCCCAGAGGGGGAAATGGTACAGTGAGAGAAGGAACCAGAAGGTTCTGGAAGAAGTGGGATAGGGTAGGGAGATGGTCAGAGGAAGGCCTCTTGGAGAAAAGGCTGGTGAGCCAACTGTATAGGGACAGTGAAGCCTTGGGATGGGTAGGGAAGAGGGAAGTGGTGAGCAAAGCAGGGCAGAGGAGAGGAGCCACAGAAGTCCAAGGTGTGGAGGAGCATTGGTCAGTTTGGCAGAAGCGGGACTGGGAGGCATGAGGTGGTGAAGGATGAGGCTGAACACATGATCAGAGACCAGTGCTTAAGGGACCTTATGTGTCTTGCTGAAGACTATAGACTTCATCCTGAGGGTATTGGTGAATTCTAGAAGGATTTTCAAGCAGAGTGTTAACAATGATCAGGTCTACTTAATACAAAGAGGTCCTATAACTGCTTTGTAAAACCACCAGCCACTAAAAAACTCTGATGTATACTTTGGGTATAAATCTGAATTCATTTTACAGCCATAGACTGAGATGTCTAGAAGATTCTATGGATAATCTAAAGCAGTTCTTTTGTTTTTCAGATGTGAATGCCCAGAGAGGTAAATTCCTTGCTCAGAGTCAGTCATACCAGGAGTTCTTATGGAGTCTGACCTAGAACTCGTGGCTTCTGACTCTCTCAGCTAGTGTGCCTTTGGTTGTTGGATAAGACAACAGAGGCTCAGAGAACTCCCAGCTGTCTCCTCTCTTCTGCATGTTCATGCACATGTACACACATGACACACACACACTCCCAGACACACACACACAGCAAAACATGGACTGACTGGTGTGTTGTGATAGGAAGGCAAGTCTAGATAACTTATTTTCTAGGTACTTGGGAGTTTATATAAAACTGGATTTATTTCAGTCCTATTTATTACCTTCTAAAATCTCTCCAAGTGTACTTAGGAGGTGTCATCTAGTAACGATAAATGGGCTTTTGTCTGCTGACAGAGAGCCTCATACAGGGGTTAATTTACTGGCCTGGAGGTCATGATGGTGGATTCAAGACCAGCTACTACAAAGCTGTTTTCCCATTTATACAGACAGGTTGGACTTGACAGTACTAGCCCAGTATTTGAAATGGTGTTCTCTGCACCGTGACTTGTGCACACAGGCAGAGTGCCAGTCCTCTGTACCATCACCCCCTTGCACTCATCCATCCTCTCTGCTATCACAAAAGTGGGGAACTAAGTTTAAACTTTGCCCTTGATACTGATCACTGTACCCAACCACACTATAAATAATTAAACACAAGGCTCTGTCTCTTCCAGTTTCCTAATTAGCGAGTGTTGAATTTTCTTTTTTCCAATTAAAAACAAAATTCCAGATAGCTAATATTTAGCACTGATCCTGACCTGAAGACTTTTGGGTTCTTATCTAAAACATGATTCTCTGGGGTCACTGGAGGCCAAGGGCTGGCCACTTGGCCTTAACTGGCCTCTGAGCCTACCCTGTGAGGCCTGGCAGCCCTGTCACATGGGCGAGGGCTTGTGTAATCAACCAACAGGAACTGGGGCCCACTCAGTGCCCCGTAGGGCCTCTTAGGAGAGAATCTATAAGCCAAGGACAAGGAGAGCTTTGTATCTCCCGGTCAGCTTTCTCTTCAGGTATTGAAAAATGAGGACTATATAACCAATTGTTTCTGTCTTTACATGGCCACCAGGAAACTCAAATGTTAGTTCAGTTATAATGAATGCATGGGACCTTAAGACTGCTTTATTTGTTTTTCATCTTTCCCTCCTGATCTCTGCTTCCCAGAAGGGCATGATTATTTTTTTATTAAAAAGATATTTTATTATATGTGTAGGCTGTTTCAAACTCATTGCACAATAAGGTGAGCATATAACTAACGAAAATAACCATCAGCAAGCTAAGATCCCCTCTGTTCCCCTCCATCAGCAAGTCCTGTCTGTTCCATCTTTCACCTTCTCTGCAGCTTACACACTAGCCCGGGCTCCTGTTATCTCTCACGTGCGTTTCTCTGACACCCCCTAACTGGATGCTCCCCAATTCCATTCTCATCCTCAGGCCTTTCTCCATAGAGTGATCTTTAAGTGTAAATCCAACCATGTTTCATTATACATCCCTACCGTAGGAGTCAGGGTTCCAGCCTGCAAGCCGCAGGAACTCACTCTGGCCTTAGTCACACACCTACACATACAAAGAACACATTAAGAATGTGTTGCGAGATCCCCAGAATCAACCACAGCTGGAGCACTGGGCCTGGTCTGTCTTTTTGCATCAAAAGTCTGCTGCCAAGGTGGTTGCCTTGGGAATCAACTGCCCCCACCCCATCCCCAGCCCAGGACTCACCATCCCAGACAGGGGCACTGCCACTGGGCCGTGGATGAATTCTGCTGTGTCAATTACTCCAGAGCCAAAGAGATCTCTGTGGGATGGTCCAGTCACCCCAGCCTGGGTCACCGCTTATCCCTTGGCTGCCGGGGACAGAGAATAGACCAGGACCCTCTGTCCTCTGTCGAGGCAGACCCTCCGATGGGAGAGCCTGCCTCCCTGGCCCGTACCTACCTCTCTCCAGTCCTGCCACTCATTACCCACCCTTCCTTACTTCCGGCCCCCTCCCCAGGCCTAGCTCTGGTCATAGTGGCCTTGCAGGTCTTTGGACACGTGCCAAGCTCTGCCTGCCTCAGGGTCTTTGTACAGCATAGAGTCCTTTGGTCTGCAATACCCTTCTCCCTCTGCCCATCGCTGGCTCTTTCTTAGCCTTCACCTCTCAGGTTAAATGGCGTCTCCTCGGGAGCCTTTCCTGACCCACCTGTCTAAAGCAGGTCACTCCTTTATAGACTCTTTTGTAACACTTATCACAAGTTGAAATGACCACATTTACGTGTTTACTTGTTTTTTTGCCATGGAACAGACCTCAAATGGCATGCAGGCAGAGACCTGCTGGCCTTGTTCTGTGCTGAATCCCCAATGTGTGGCAGAGTGCCTTGCACACTATAAGTGCCACATAAATGCTTCGAGGCAGAAGGAGAGTGTGCCTGGGGACATGAGGATGAAGGAGGGGCAGGCTCTGCCCTCAAGGGGTGACAAGTAGCCTGGAGGGCACAATACTGCAATGGGCCGGGTTACAGTGCATGGCCCTGCTGTGCTCTGAGATGTGAGGACAGGGCTCGACGGTGTAACTCTGGCCATGGGCAACACCAGGTGCTGGCGGTGCCCTATGGTTGCCCCTAGTTGAAGGTGGGAGAGTTGCAGAAGGCTCCCACCCACGGCTGGCTTCATGGGGGTGGGGCCAGTAAATCACACAGGAAAAGGCCCTGAACTTGGGGTTTAATGTTTTGCATTAAGCTGTCTTCAAATCCTTAATCATTTTACCTTTGAATTTGCATTTTGTAAGTGAAACCTGTTGGGACAGTAGAACATGCCAAGGGGGTTGGAGCTGGGCTCATTCAGGATCCTGCCCTCTTGCTCCCTAGGAATGTTCTCCATGACCCCCCCTTCCACCCTCAGATGCAGGGCTCGTCCAGCCTTATCCCCACTCCTGCCCTGTGACTGCCATCGCCTTTTGATCCCAGAGGGGCCCGAACACAAGCACAGCAGAGGCTGGGGTCAGGTGTATGCATCCTGCAGCATCTCATGGCAGGGCGTGGAGGCAGCTGTCCCCCGCCTGGGCCCACAGTGCCAGGTGCAGGTTGTCAAGTGATGGGGTAACAGGGTAGGAGAAGCCTCTCGTCCCCTCTCTGCCCCTGTCAAGGGACCCAGCATATCCCTGAATGCACTTGTTAGACCCTGTGAGGTGGGTGGTGGGCATATGGATAAATGTCTAGCTCAATTCCTGTGCTCCAGGCCGGGGCAGAGTGTGTCAGTCTGGTGGCTGGAGGGAGAGGGAAACCAGTGGCCCAAGGCCATGTCACACACACGTGACCACCGAGTTTGGGGGGTGCTGGGTGACCATGAGGGTCCACACTCACCCTATGAATATCCCTATGTCTGTGCAGCATGCAACACTAAATAGTAGCTAGAAAATACCGTGCCAGTGCAAGAGAGAAGCCATGGAAGCAAAGCAAATCTTTTTATTTTCATATATTTAGTGGCACTTTGCTCCCTACTTTGTGAACAAGGGATCCAGCCTTTACATTTTGCATTGAGTCAGCAAATCATGTAGCCAGTCTTGCCACCCTCCCAACCCTGGCCTTCATTCTCCATCGCTGCCTCTTTCACTTGGAAGCTCCAGGACCAGATAGCTGATACCAACAACTTACATTTATTGAGTACCTACTATGGGCCAAGCACCATTTTAAACCCTTATCTATACTACCTGTAATCCTCATAACAACCCTATAAGGTAAGTATTATTATTATGCCCACTTGTGAATGAGGAAACAGGTGCTTTGAATGAGAAGAACACTGAATTGAGAGTGTAGAAGCCAGAGTATTAATTTTAACTCCACCATTGACCAGGTGTGTGACCCAGAGCACGTCTGTAGACAAGGAGAAAAATCGCTTATATTGCAGTACACTAATCTCATCACACGAGAAAATGGATGTGTGTGTGCCTTATAAATTGCCCAAGAGGGACTCTCATTATTTTAATCACCACCTAGTGGCTGCAGGGGGTGTCCACTGAGACCCCTTGATGAAATCCCCTCATTGTGGAGCAGTGAAAACTGGCTCCAGCCTCTGCTAAGTCATGCTCTGTAGGCTTCAGACCCCCACCATGGCCTGGCTCCATCTTCCAGGGAAAATAAAAATCATAGAAGTGAGAGCATCTGGAGCAAAGGGGAATCAATGTTGTGTGTAGGGGATTGATGGTTGATGGTTCCGTTCCTGTTTCAGGCAACAGGCCATTGGTGCTCAATTTTGGAAGTTGTACCTGACCTTCATTTCTTTTCAAATTTGACCAATTCAAGAGACTTATTGAAGACTTCTGCTCCACAGCAGACTTTCTCATCATTTACATCGAAGAAGCACATGCATCAGGTACAGAGAGACTCCCTGTCCCTGCCTCTTCCTACCTTCTCTCTTCCCCCCTGCTTTCCACAAGTCCCCCACCCCCACCCCAAGGTTGGGAAAGGGAGAGGAAGAGGAGGGAAAGAGCCACTATTTACTGAGATCTGCTATTTTTCAGTTCCTTCTGGATTTACCCACCACTTGGTAGCTCCCTAGTCTGTGCTTCCAACCCGGTGCACAGAGCAGAAAACCTAGAGGGGGGGCCTGGGTGGCTCAGTCAGTTGAGTGTCTTACTTAGACTCAGGTCATGATCCCAGGGTCCTGGGATGGAGCCCTGTGTTGGGGCTCTGAGCTCAGGGGGGAGCCTGCTTCTCCTTCTGCATCCCTCCCCCTGCTCATTCTCTCTCTCTCTCTCAAATAAATAAAAATCTACAAAACAAACAAACAAACCTGGAGTGACAGGTCCAGCTAGCCAAGTTCCCAACATTTTGAAGGGATGAATAGGAAAATCAAAGGAGAGAAGCTAATAGGAGGAATTTAGTCCTGAAATGTCACAAGTGAAATGACTGCTTTATGTGTCTACATGTGAGATCCCTCCTAAGATTCTCCAAGCTCACAGGGACACTTTGGTTCATCCTGGTCAATTGTTCCCAATTGGTTCTTTTTTTTCTTTTTTTAAGATTTTATTTATTTATTCATGAGAGACACAGGCAGAGGGAGAAGCAGGCTCCCTGTGGGGAGCCCGATGTGGGACTCAATCCTGGGTCTCCAGGATCATACCCTGGGCCGAAGGCGGCGCTAAACCGCTGAGCCACCCAGGCTGCCCCCCCAATTGGTTCTGATTGAGCATCTGATGGTTCTGATTGAGCATCAGAAGCAGGTGGAAGGCTTGTTAAAACAAATTGCTGGATCCCCACTCCGGAGTTCATCAGTCAGATCTGGGATGGGGCCTGAGGATTCACATTTCTGACAAGCTCCGGGTGATGCTGAAGCTGCTGGTCTGGGAACCAACCTTGGAGAACCCCTGCCCAGGCTAGCTTTCACCTAGGGCAGGCATTCTTCCTTCACCCCTGACAGGTGGTCACACACCCTCATTACTTCACAGGATACCTTGTTCCTTTGCTGGACAGCTCTGTTGGGGAAAGCTCTTCCTGAAACCCCTACAGTCTGTGGTGTAAGCCCCTTAAACATCACAAAATTATCAGATACACCACTGTCTCTCTGATTTTCAAGGGGATTGAACCCATGAGAGTGGCCCAACTCTAAAACCCAAAGATTGAAGAAGGCAAGAAGTCACGTGTGGCTGGGTGGGACAAGTGTCATGTACTCGGCATCTTCCACAAGATTCGTCTGTCTCCCAGTCCTTGGCAGACCCCGTGTCGTGGAGCTCAGCAAAAGAAGGATGAGTGAGTGTGGTTAGGCCAGTATTAGCTTTGCTGGTTTATCCGTGTGTTAAGTGTAGGTTGCTTCCATTATCAGCAAAGTTGGTCCAACAGTGTTTTCTCCAGTACAGTCCCTGGATCCCTGATGTCAGAGCCACATGGTGGCTTGTTAAAAATGCATATTCCAGGGCCCCACCCCAGGCCCATTGCATCCGGATTTATTACACCCAAAGGATTGAGAACTTCTTTCAACTTAATACTCTCTTCACTTAGCTGGCAGCTAAGAAAGAGCATTTGGGCTCTGTCAGGTATCTGTGGTCTTCATGGCTGAGAAGACATGATGCCTTGATGTCATCATAGCTGACAGCATTTCTCCAACTTTGGCATGTGCTTAAATGACCCAGGGACCTTTTGGATCAGCAGGGCTGCAGTGCTATTTCCCATGTGATGATTATGCTGCTGGTCCAGGGTCTGCATTCAGAGTAACAAGATCCAGCTTTAATCTCCAAAGGAACAGGTTGTAAACTGCAACAGGAGGGGTGGATCGTCACAGAAATTGTTTCTGGTCCTGATACCTGCCTCCTGACCCATTTCTCCTGGGATCAGCCCAGGATGAAACTTTCCAGAACCCAGGGCTGTCTATCTCAAGCCAATGAGTAAAGAACTTCCTGACCCTGTTCTTTTTTTTTTTTTTTTTTTTCTGACCCTGTTCTGATGCAGACCAGTTTCTTGCCTCTGTGCTTTGCCAATCCTTGTTCGGGCATTTCTTCCTCCTCCCCACCTCCTTCCCCAGGGTATTGTTTCTGTCAATCAGATGTAAGTGGGGATGGCTTGAGCCCCAGAATTAAAATGCCCAGAGCCAGCATCCACCAGTCCCACAAGGTCTTGGGTCTGTGGCCCAAATCAGTTTCCCATACAACACATGTTTGTCCAGGTGAGTTATAGGGAGGCATGAAGCATGGTGGGAAGAACATGGACTTCGGAGTTTCAGACCTGAGTATGGGTCATAGCTCTAACACGTGCTGGCCACATGCTGGCCACAGGACCTTGGGCAACTTACCTTCTGTGCCCATTTTTGTGACCCTGAAATAGGATAACACCAACTTCACAGAGTCACTCACCTGACAATATTTAACGAGTACCTACCATGCGCCAGCCCTGTGTGGAGCCTAGGGATATTGAGAGGAAAGATACACACAGTTCCTGCCTCTCAGGAGTTCGCTATTAAAGCTGGGGAAGTGAGTCACTGCTCTTCTCCAAGGCTCTGTATTCTCAGCTACAGAATGAGGGTGGGAATCCTAGCTTGACATCCCCTAGGAGGTTGTTGTGAAGCTCCAAGGAGCTAATGGTTGCACAAGACAGACTACCTCAACATGATACAAATGTAAGCTGGTGTTATCATCATCTACAGTTTTCAGGTCTTGGGATGGGTAATGGTTACTTTAAACTGTGGCCAGGCACTTGTATCTTGGTGTGACTTTCTCCCAAGAGCTGGTTTTTCTTGGAGGGAGTTTCCTGAGCAGGGGACTTTGAAGCACTGAGGAGATGGAGCCATTTCCGCCGATAGACTTAACTTTCTACTGCCCTGGGAGTTAGCTATGACTGTAAGGACAGACAATGTGGCTTCTGAAGGAACTCATGACCACCTTACCTGGGCCCCAGGCTCCCCAGGAATGGGGCAAGTAGAAGGGCAAGGTCAGTAGCACTTTATGGTTATTTTTTTCAGCCCATTAACTAATTAGTACCACTTCCTGTGAGGAGACAGAAGGGCATGTTGGCAAATGAGGCCAAATGAAAAACTCCATTTAAGTTAAGCAGCCTTAAGTGGGTTTGGTTGGGGCATCTCCAGAGCAAAGTAGCAGAATACCTGTGGTATAGAATAAAAACTGGGAGCTTTCCCACCTGTCTGTTATTTGGGGCAGTGAAGCAAAATAAACCAGTATTTTTCAAGCAGCTTCTGTGAACCAGAGCACTGTGAATTCCATACAAGTTGCCTCACAGCCAACTGCAACACTGGTCCTATTAATCCCATAACAGATGGGGAAACTGAGGATTTAAAGAGATTTCAAGAGCTTGCCCAATATCACAGAGCTGAGTGTGTCAGGGAAGGCTTCCCAGAGGAGGGGGTGTTAGAGCTGTGGTTCTCAAAGGAGGGTAATTTTGTCCCCCAAGGGACATCTGACAATGCCTGGAGATGATTTTGGTTGTCAAAAACAAATTGAGGGATCCCTGGGTGGCGCAGCGGTTTGGTGTCTGCCTTTGGCCCAGGGCGTGATCCTGGAGACCCGGGATCGAATCCCACATCGGGCTCCCGGTGCATGGAGCCTGCTTCTCCCTCTGCCTGTGTCTCTGCCTCTCTCTCTCTCTGTAACTATTGTGAATAAATAAAAATTAAAAAAAAAAATTGAACGGGTGAGGGGGCTGGTGCTACCTATCTTGAGAGTAGAGGCCAAAGATGCTACTCAACACCCTGTAACACACAAGATGGCGCCCCTACCACCAAACACCAATAGTACCAACGTTGAGAAGCCCTATGTTAGGGCTGAGGCCTAAAAGGACAGGAAGGATCTCAAATACAGAAAATATGGTAAGGAGACAGGGAAGGGGGAGGTCCTTCATTTGAGGAGGAGTCACTTCAGCTAGATGTGGAAGGACCAGCAGCAGTCATGACGAGAAGTGGGAGGGAGGAGAGACGGTTCGGATCATTACGTGTTTGCTAAGGCGCTGGTTCTGTAATTGGTTTTTAAGCAGAGAGAAAAATCTGATCAAATTTTGTGTAAATAATCATTGTCAGAGATTTTTGGATGATGAGTTAGAAGGTAACAAGATCAGGAGGCAGGAATATTTCTTAGGGGTTGAAAGTAAGGGTCCTTGTCTGGGTCGCAGCTGTACTTGGCTAAGAGCTCACCCTAAGTGGCAGACATCGTGAGGCCCTCCGTAGAGCTAATATCAGCTACGGCAGCAGAAGTCCTAGGAAAGAGAAGGTCCTACTCTCCTCACACTGTGGATGGAGGCAGCAGGAGGAACAGGGTGGAAGTGAGGGTTGTGGGGGTTGTGGGTCAAGGAATCCCAGGTGTTTCACCCACCTGGCTGGAGCAGAGGCTGGAGGAATGCAGGTGAGACAGGCCAGTCACTGAGGAGCTTGGGATTTATCCTGAGGATGATAGGGAGCCATCAAAAGACCTAAGCAGGAGAGTGACACTGTCAGATGTGCGTTTCGGGAAGAACATTCTGGTGGAGAATAATTAGAAGAGGGAGATTGTCTAGACTCTAGAATGGTAGTTCTCAAACTTCGGTGTGTTGTTAAATCATCTGGAAGGCTGTGAAAACAGATCAGTGGGCCCCATTCCTGGTCAGTCTAGGATGGGGCCTGAGAATTACCAACAACCCCCAGGTGATGCAGCACTGCTGGTCTGGCCAGAATGCACGCAGAAAACCGCGGCTCTGGACACTTGCCTCTCAGAGTGTGGTCCAGGGACCAAGCAGCCTCGGCTTCCTGGGCACCAGCTAGACCCTCAGTGCTTCCCTCGATAGACTGTGTCAGAATATTCCTTCTACAAGATCCTCTGTGGTTCAAAAGCACATTCAAGTTCAAGAAGCACTGGCCTGGGATCCCTGGGTGGCGCAGCGGTTTGGCGCCTGCCTTTGGCCCAGGGCGCGATCCTGGAGACCCGGGATCGAATCCCACGTCGGGCTCCCGGTGCATGGAGCCTGCTTCTCCCTCTGCCTGTGTCTCTGCCTCTCTCTCTCTCTCTCTCTGTGACTATCCTAAATAAATAAAAATTAAAAAAAAAAAAAAAAAAAAAAAGAAGCACTGGCCTAGTGGACTCCCTCCCGCTGAAGAGCCAAGTTCTTGGAGTCAGGAGCCCTGGGCTTCAGTTTTGGCTCAGTCAGTAACTCCCTATGACATCTCATGTATTCACCTGGACAGTGGGCCGAGTCACGGCCATGGGCTCCCCTACCTGGGACTCTCAGTTCAAGGGGGTGCGGGTGGGGGTGGAGGCATGTAACCTGTAGGAAAATGTGTTGAGCCTATAAGCCCCCCCATCTTTTGCTTCTGTAGATGGCTGGGCCTTTAAGAACAACGTGAACATCAGGACTCACCAGACTCTCCAGGACCGCCTGCAGGCAGCCCGCTTGCTGCTGGACAGGGCCCCCCCATGCCCCGTGGTGGTGGACACGATGAGGAACCAAAGCAGCCAGTTCTACGCGGCCCTACCCGAGAGGCTCTTTGTGCTCCAGGAGGGCAGGATCCTCTACAAGGTGACTGGGGGCGAGGGGCCCAGGAAGGGCACAGGCAGACCTGCATTCGAGCCGCTGCCCAGCCATTAACTGGCCATGGGACCAGGGGCAAGTCCTCTCTTCTCTTAGAGTTTCAGTTTCTTTTTCCACAAAATGGGGGTGCTGCCCCCCACCTTACAGGGGGTGAAATAATTCACAGGGATGCCCCTAGCATTTGTTTTTTTTAAGATTTTATTTATTTTTTCATGAGAGACAGAGAGAGGCAGAGACACAGGCAGAGGGAGAAGCAGGCTCCATGCAAGGAGCCCAACGTGGGACTCGATCCCAGGTCTCTCCGGGGTCATGCCCTGGGCTGAA
This sequence comes from Canis lupus baileyi, assembly GCF_048164855.1. NCBI lineage: Eukaryota > Metazoa > Chordata > Mammalia > Carnivora > Canidae > Canis > Canis lupus. Next base: position 33,893,380 of record NC_132840.1, read on the forward strand.
GGCAGCGCTAAACCGCTGAGCCAGTCCGGCTGCCCAGCCCCTAGCATTTGGACAGAGCTGCAGCCTCTGGCTGCCTTCTGAACCCAAAAGACTGGCCTAGCCCTGGTTCAGAGAAGGACACTGACTTACCCAAGGTCACACTGCACCCAGCTCTGATTCCAATTCTAAATCCTTCGGATGGGATGGGCCAGGAGTAGGAGGGTGTGAAGCTGCTCATCTCCGAGGCAGGCCTGATCCTGGAGGGGGTTGTGGGAGGTGGGAGCAGAACAAACCTGGGGGATCCCTGGGTGGCTCAGCGGTTTAGCACCTGCCTTCAGCCCAGGGCATGATCCTGGAGTCCCGGGATCGAGTCTCGTGTCGGGCTTCCTGCATGGAGCCTGCTTCTCCCTCCTCCTGTGTCTCTGCCCCTCTCTCTCTCTCTCTCTCTGTTTTGTGTGTGTCTTTCATGAATAAATAAATAAAAATCTTAAAAAAAAAAAAAAAGAACAAACCTGACAGTTAGGAGCTGGCAATACTGAAGCAGGGATTCAAGGCAGGAATTGAGTCTTGGCTTGCTTTCTGGTGATTGTGCCCGGCTCAGGGCTTCCAGCCTGGCTGGGGTGGGGGATGCAAGCACATCCCCTAAGAGGGCAGAAACTGTTTCATAGCTGCTGAAGGGATTTCAGACCTTGGAGAGCACATGAAGCCCAACCAGGTGGCTGCTCCTTAGTCCATGGGTCACGCTAGCCCTAATTCTGCAGATGAAATGAGCTACAATGTGCAGATGAATCCCCAAGATGCCAAGGTCCACAGCACAAGGACACTTCAGGTCCTTCTTCCTTTCTTCTCCCCAGAGACATGGCTCTAAGATGACATGACTGAGGCCAGCGGGGTTAGGCCCTGTGGAAGTACTGGCAACACAGAAATGAATTGAAAATGGCCTGCCTCTTACTTTGAGTCTAAGGGTTAAGGAAGATCCACACAGAGTGCTCCAGTGTCCCAAGGACTGTGAGACTCCAGAGCAGGCATCACCAAACCTTTTCTGCAAAGGACCTGCTTATAAATATTTTACCTTTTTGGGCCAAATAATCCCGGGCATGACAATTCAATCCTACTGTTATAGCATGAAATCAGCACAGATGAGATGTGAATGGAAGAGTGTGAGGCATCAGGACAGATGTGACTGTCAGATTGTAAATTTCCTGACCCCTGAGGAAGGGTAGGCTCTTCAGAGGTGGTGACAATTGCTTGGGCCTTAAAGGCTAGAAAGCCAGCCAAGTGAGCAGGGTGAGTGAAAATCATTACAAATCTAGGGAAGAGAATGGGCAAAGGCACTGAGGCATGTTAGGGCACGGCATGAATGGAGAATTGGGGGCATTCGGTGACAGGGGTCTCATTCTGGACCCAAGAAGTTGAGCCTATCTCTTAGGGCAAAGGAGAGCCATTGATGAATTTTGAGCAGGAGAGAGGCATGATCAGATCTGTATTTTATTTTTTTAAAGATATTTATTTATTCATGAGAGACACACAGAGAGAGGCAGAGACATAGGCAGAAGTAGAAGCAGGCTCCCTGCAAGGAGCCCAATGTGGGACTCCATCCCGGGACCCCGAGATCACAACCTGAGCTAAAGGCAGATATTTAACCACTGAGTCACCCAGGTGCCCCTGGATCAGTATTTTAGAAAGATCATGGGCTACTGGGTGAGGCATGGACGGGAGGGAGCAGGGACTGAGGACGGGGATAGTCAGGAGGTGGCACAGCTGTCCAAGTAGGAGGTAAAGAGGGCTGAACTAGGGCATTGGGACTGGGGAGGCAGAGGTGGTTCTGATGTAGGATGGGTGGAACTTGCTGTGAGGGATAGAGAGGATAAGGCCTGTCTGAAGGTCTAATTATGGAAGAGCAGCTTATTTGTATAGACCCCTTTGTCCTTTTGAAACTATTCACTTTACCCCCTCCAGTTCTCCTCATATATCTCTGTCCAGTGTGCCCCTTAAATGTTGGCACCACTGCATACCCTCTTCCTGGGTGATCTCATCCACCTTACAGTTGCCTCTGCCACTGACGACAGCATTGTGACAAGTCTTCCATAGCCGTCACCAGCCCCGTTCTCTCAGCTAAGCTCCAGAGCTACCTATTCCTGTGGGGCAGAAATCTGGGAATGCTGATTCATTTCTCTTGCAGGGTAAACCTGGCCCTTGGAACTACCATCCCGAGGAAGTTCGTGCTGTTCTGGAAAAACTGCACAGTTAGCCTGGAAAGATCCCCCAGTTCTATAGGTGATCCACAGGAGGGCTCCTCAAGTCCTGGCTCTCCTCCCAGCCCAGGTGGCTTTTACCTCTTGACCCGTGTCACTAGCTCAGATTGGTCTGATCTAACCAAACAATTGTACTCAGGAAACGAAGCAGCGAGTAAGCTGAAGGTTAAAGACCCTTCACCTCGACGCTGCCCCCACGGTGGAGACCACAATAATTGTACATCGTCCCCATGTGAGAAAGGTCCCTCCCCACTGGCATACTGCTGGGGTATGCGGTCTGTCTCCAGCCACTCTGATCCCACGTGGTCAGATACAGCAGTCCTCATGTGAGTCAAACTCATTTTACCAAATCTGCCGTTTATGGACACCATCAAAAAGACACTAATTTGGCTGTTAGAACCCAGCATGGGGAGAATGCCAGTTGCTTGGAGAGATGAGGAATTGAAAGCTGTTGTACATTTATGCAGAAGCTCATATTCGAAACTATTTCTCTGATTTCTTTGCAAGTCTCCTGATGGTCATTTGTGTTAGATTACATCAGACCGATGGACAACCATTGGTATTCATCTGTTTTAACTCTGCTTCTTTTCATGTTTGTCTATGACGGCCACAGCCTAAAGCACACACAGCTGTGACTTGATTTGAAAGAAAATGTTTTAAGATGCAGCAAGCTAATACAGAATGATTAAAATATCTCAGGCTATTTGAGACGGCTTCGGGGTGATCTTTACATTTTCTTTTCCAATTTGTGTCAGCCTGTTTTATCTTGAGTTATAGCCCAATGTAATTTGATCAGCAAAAATACCATATGCTGGAAGCGCCTCATTTGGTGGGAAGAACATTCATTCTCCGTGGGTTACATATCAAATGTCGCTTTGTCTTGTGAACTCCAGCTAAAGAATGTTTCACATTGGAATCCAGCTACCTTCATAACATGACATAAAAGAATGGACGTGGGAGACAGTTTTCTAGCATGAAAACACATTCTCCTTGGCTCTGTCTTAAGTGCTACAATGTTAACAATATGAATGTTGCTATTTTATTCTTTAAAAAAACTTATTAATTAATCATCTACCAGGTAGACCATGTTCAGATACGTTAAGTCATCTAATCTGTATTTATTTCAAAGAGGAGATTATTATCCCCATTTTACAGATGGGAAATTAAGACTCAGAGCTAAGGAATTTGTGGAAGGTCTCAAAACTAGTAAGCAACAAGCTGAGATTCCAACTCTACCTCTCACTTCAAGCCAGAGTCCTGGCTCTGCTCTGTGCTAGCTTTGTGACTTTGGCTAAGCTGCACTGGTACCCTGAACTGTAAAGAGGGTTACTGGTGGTGCTGGCAACATAGAGGAATTGTGAGTAAAGCACTCAGAACTGTGCCTGCCTTGGAGAAAATGCCATGGGTGTGCTGGCTGATATTATTAATAAGTCCGTTCCACAACTGCCTCCTTGGGTCCCCTTTTTAGGGAGTCGGGGATGGAGGGAAGGCAGAACAGCAGGGACCCCGAATAAAAAGTCTTTATCCTGCCCAAGCAATTGCAGGAATGAGTTTGTGAGGGTCCACTGAGGGGGAGTAGCTGTGCAAACAGCAGGACCAACGTACAGCTGGGGACTGTCCCTCCAAAGTGCTGATTCCATACAAGCAGACAGCAGAGAAGACCATGCTTCTCTGGGTCACTCCTCAGACGGTCTCCCGATTCATGCCTGGACAGTTTTCAGAATGTTAAAGTAGACCCCAAGCGTTCCAAGTCAATTCTCTTCAGCTTAAAGCTTCAGGCATTCATTGGGCCTTGATTCTTTTTCTGGATGCTGAGAAATGCCCAGAGGGACCCAGTCCCACCTCACCCCACGGGAGACAAGGCACACACAGCAAAGACCATAACTCAAGGTGCGTATGATGGGGAAGTGCTGAGATAAAGGCTAGCTGCTCGGGGAGTACAGAGGACAGAGCAATCCTGCGGAGCCAGCCGGGTTTGGGAAAGCCTGGTGGAGGTGGTGGCCTCTGGGGTGGGCTTCGGGGGGGCCCAGGCCTTCCACATTCTGTGATGGGGACCTGGAGAGTACAGGAAGGGCAAAGGACACTTGTGGAGAGAACCGCACTGCAGAGGTCGAAAAGAACATGTGCAGGCGGCGGCTCAGGGGGTCTGGGCTCCAACCTGCTAAACTGGCCTCGGACTATTTCATTCCTGGTCAGCTCAGCCTGGAGTTTAAGCAGGTGTGTTAACATATCTTATGCAGCATGGTTAGGTGTCCACTGAAGGATTCAGGATTCCTAGTCTGCCACAGAGATGACATCATCGAGAGTCTCAATTTTTCCAAGAAGGGCACATGGGGGCGCCTGGCTGGTGTGGTTGGCTAAGCGCCTGACTCTTGATTTGGGCTCAGGACCTGATCTCAGGGTCTTGAGATGGAGCCCCATGTTGGGCCCTGCGCTCAGCGGGGAGTCTGCGTGACAGTCTCTCTCTCCCTCTCCTCTGCCCCTCCCTCCACTCTCTCTCAAGTAAATAAATCTTAAAAAAAAAAACAGAAGGGCACCTGGATGCTGTACTCCCTGACATCTGACATGCTCGCACCTGCCAGCCTGTTGTCTGGAGCCTGCAGGACCGCCAGCTGGGATTCAGACTCGCTTTACCGTTGTCTAGCAGTCTTGATAGGAAGAGTCTGAGGCCAGCCTGACTGATTTCTCACGGCACCCGAATTGCTTTTGTCCTACCTGAAAACCTGTCAGATTCCTTCCTTATACTTGAGGTTCAGTAACTTCACCAAGACATAGTCCAGTGTTGATCGTTCTGATATCAAAATTTCCCGTAGTACTGCTGGAGTCTCAATTATTTGTCTCCCCCCAGATTCATATGCTGAATCCTAAAGCCTGATGTGACAGGATTAGGGTAGGACTGGGAGGAGCACTGGATGAATCACCGCTCAGGAGGAATCCCTGAAGAATTAGATTAGTGCTGTTATAAAAGAGGCCCCAGGGAGCTAGCTTGCCCCCTTCCACTGGGTGAGGATACAGAAGTCAGCACCCTCAAAAGACTGCCCTCACCTGACCTTGCTGACACCCCAATCTCAAAGTTTCAGGCCCCAGAACCATAAGAAATAAATTTCTATTGTCTATAAGCCTTTTTGTTATAGTGGCCTGAACAACTAAGGCAAATACAATATCCTCTTCTGGTCCTAAGATTTAATAATAATAATAATAATAATAATAATAATTCTTCTTCTTCTTCTTCTTCTTCTTCTTCTTCTTCTTCTTCTTCTTCTTCTTCATATCAGGGACATTCTCTTCAGTTGCCTGGAACATCTTTTCTATTGTATTTTGTCCTACACTCTTGCTCAGGAACTAGAATTATGGCTATGTTGTATCCTCTGTTCTTCCATAGCTGTTACTTTCTCTAGAACTTTTTAAAAGTCTGTGTTCTTTTCTTTTCTTTTCTTTTCTTTTCTTTTCTTTTCTTTTCTTTTTCTATGTTCTTTTCTATTTCATTTTGTGATTTTTCTCAAACTCTGTCCTGGATTTCTCTTAAACTGTCCTCTGTCCTCTGACCTGGATTTCTCTTAAACTGAGTTTATCACTACACTAGATACAATTTGTTGGTTCTCGCCCATTCCCATTTGCCCACAGAGCCGAAAGCCTGAAGGTTGCATTCTGGTTAGGTTCTGCCAGAGGGAAGAACTGGTGGGAGATTAGAAGTTGGGTGGAAAGGAGAAGCCATTTTTTTCTTTTCACTTCTGGCTGGAGAGACGGCAGGGGACTGTGCCCCCTGGCTGCTATCACCAGCCAAGGCGGTGGGGGGCTTCTGTTCAGAGACAGTGATGGTGCCTCCACTGGTCAACAGTGAGTGTGGCTCATGGCTGCCACCTCTGGGTTACATACCCATCTCCTATTTGCTTTCCCAGCCTCTTCCACATTTGTAGCAGATTCTCTGCATTATTTCCCTATCTGCTTTAAAGTAATACCTGGAGCAAATGCAGTTTTCCTAATTGGATGCTGACTGCTATGATTTCCATCATCATCTCTTTGCTTCTTATGTGGCTTTACCTCTGAAACGGTTTTCTTTTTCTCTTCTGTTTCTTTCTTTCTTTCTTTCTTTTAAATTTATTTATTCATGAGAGACACAGAGAGAGACAGAGACATAGGCAGAGGGAGAAGCAGGCTCAGGGATCAGGAATCCTGATGCAGGACTTGATCCCGGACCCCGGGTTCACACCCTGAGCCAAAGGCAGACGCTGGACCACTGAGTCATCCAGGTGTCCCTCTTCTGTTCCTTAGCATCGGCAGCTCACTGTTCATCTTCTGTGCCTTATAATTTTTTTCTTTAAATCCTTGTATCTCTTCTCTGATCTCTTCTTGTCTTTTTAAGGGATAATCCTGGGTCTCGGTTCTTGTGTTCTTTAATTTCCCTTGCAACATACGCTGTGTATCCACCTTATTTTTGTTTTTTTCTTCCATTTCTTTTAGTTGCTAGTTACAGTTCCCTATAGTACAGTGAGTGGTTCTCAAACTTCAGCATGCTTCAAAATCACCTGGAGGGCTTGTTAAAACACAGATTCATGGGGCCCAACCCCAGTATTTCTGACTCAGCAGATCTGCAGTTGGGATAGGAAATCTGCATTTCTAACAAGTTATCAGATAAGGGGCTGCTGCTGCTGCTCCAAAGACCACACTTTCAGAAGTATTGCTATAGTGGATGTTGTTGGAGATCCACCCAGATCCCTCTCACCAAGCTGGCACCCATCTGCCAGCTGCGGTGAGTGTTGGCTCACAGATGCCCCTTTTCCTGAGAAGGTTCCTCAACAGGAGCTATGTTATCCAGAAATTCCTAAGAGATTGTGTTCCCCTGAGGGTGACCCATGGTCCAAATGATTGATGATGCATTTAGAATACAAAGTCCTGGTCCCTTGCCTCAAAGTGACAGTATACCTCTCTGGTGCCGTTCATGGTGCAGAACTCCCTATGGGATCAGGCTGGGGCTTCAGTTGAAGCCATATCTTTTTTTTTTTTTTTTTTTTAAGATTTATTTATTTTGAGGGGAGGGAGGGAGGAGCAGAGGGAGAGAGTCCTCAAGCGGACTTTCTGCCAAGTGAGGAGCCCAACAGAAGGCTCCATCCCACAACCCTGAGATCACAACCTGAATGGAAACCAAGAATTGGAGGCTCAACTGCCTGAGCCACCCAGGTGCCCCTGAAACCATATCTTTGATTAATTTTCTCCTCTTGCCTAATCCTGCTTCCTGAGAGAGCTCATTCAATACATCACTCCTTCAAGAGTCCCTATTTTGGGCTCTGTTTCTAGAGAACTTGACCTAAAGCAGTCCCCTTCTGGGTCTGTTCTGATTACACTTTAATAGGGCTTATTGTTTGCTGGAACAGAGCATAGAAGGATGAGGAGGAGTAAATTGGGGCAATCTACAACTTTCATTTAGATTGGCTGTCTTAAATACCCTCTTATTAAGTTCATTAACTCCTTTGCAGTGGGGCTCCTAGAAATCCCCCTCAGTCCCATTCTCTCTGCTTCAACTGCCTTTTCACCACCTGCTATGCATAGATTTCCTAGGGTGTAACTCTAACTCCTAATGTGACTGTATTTGGAGACAGGGCCTAGAGGTGGTAATTAAGGTTAGATGAGGTGAGGCTAGGGCACTGACACAAAAAGGATGGGTGTCCTTTTAAGAAAAGACACCAGAGAGGGGTGCCTGGGTGGCTCAGTCAGTTAAGCACCTGACTTCGGCTTAGGTCATGATCCTGGGGTCCTGGGATCAAGCCCTGGGTCAGGCTTCCTATTTGGCGGGAAGTCTGCTTCTTCCTTTCCCTCTACCTCCCCCTCCCTCACTCCTACCCCTATTCACACTTTCTCTCTCAAATAAATAAAATCTTAAAAAAAAAAAAAAAAAAAAAAAAAAAAAAGAGCCCAGAGAGCTCTTTCTCGTCTGTATAAAGAAGAGGTCATATTAGCACATAAGGAGATAGCGCTCATCTACGAGCCAGGAAGAGAGGTCTCACCGGAAACCAACTATGCTGGCACCCTGACCTTGGCCTTGCAGTCTCCAGAACTGTTAGAAAATAAATTTCTGCTGTTTAGCACCCTAGCCTGTGGTGTTTTGTTACTGCAGCCCCAGCTGTCCAAGGTGCCCTCCTTCACCATGCCTCCTCCAGCAGTCTCCTCTGTTGTATCTTGTCTGTCTTTCCTTCAGTTCCATCTCCCTGACCCTCTGGGGACATTCCCCCTCCTCTGAAGTTACCTGCGGGGTGAGATGGCTCAGTCTAATAAATGGTTGAATCAGACCTTCATGTCTGTGACATGTTCAAGGTCTCTAGGTCTGGGAGAGCATGGCAGTTCTCAGTTTCCTTTTCACCAAAATCCTGATTTCACAGTACTTAGTGAAAGTCCTTTCCAGTTAGAGGTTGTAACTATTTCCTTTAAGATGAAATTCTTTTTTCTTTCTGTTTATAATTCTTTTTGTTGTGAATAATGAGTTTTGAGAAAGGGGATGGAGGGATCCCTGGGTGGCACAGCGGTTTAGCGCCTATCTTTGGCCAGGGCACGGTCCTGGAGACCCGGGATCGAATCCCACGTCGGGCTCCTGGTGCATGGAGCCTGCTTCTCCCTCTGCCTATGTCTCTGCCTCTCTCTCTCTGTGTGTGACTATCATAAATAAAAATAAAAAATTAAATAAAAAAACAATGTGGCTACTATATTTAAAAAAAGAGAAAGGGGATGGAGTAAAAATCTCTCTGGTTATTACTAACACGTATTTCTTTCTTATCATGTATATCATGCTTATTGATATACATGGATATAGGATGGATATCCATCCCATATTTAGGTATCCTATCCATCCTATCCTCTTTAGGATATGTAAATATCCATCCTATATTTACATATGATTTATATCCCTTTATAAAGTAGGATATTTGATGTCTGTATAAATGCTTTCTAATGTATGGATGCATAGTTGTTTCCAGTTTCCTGTCCTGTAAATAGCATTGCTATCAATCTTTTTTCATTTGTCATTTATCTAATTATGTCATTAGGATATATTCCTAGAAATGGAATTTGTCAAAAGCTATGTGCCTGTTTAAAACTTTGCGCACTGCCACATGTTAATTTTTAGAAGGTTTGGTATCAGCTACAAAGGGCTACTGGAGCATCACATAGAAGGTGAAGCCCCCAAAGGATGCCCTCCATAGAGGGGCATTTCTGAGACAAAACCATAACAGCAATGCTTTTTAAAAAGTCTGTATAAATGAGTGAGATTCTCAAGAATTTTCATTTATGTAATATTTCTCTGCCCTGTTTATGAGTACATGGTAAAAATGTCATTAGATTTTTAAAGTAAAAACCTGGGGTGCCTGGGTGGCTCAGTTGGTTAAGCATCTGCCTTTGACTCAGGTCATGTTCCCAGGGTTCTGAGATTAAGCCCCGCATCATGCTCCTTGCTCAGCAGGAAGACTGCTTCTCCCTCTCCCTCTGCCCCTCCCCTACCCCGCCCCTTGTGCTCTCTCTCAAATAAATAAAATCTTTTTTTTTTTAAGATTTTATTTATTTATTCATGAGAGACACACAGAGAGAGAGAGAGGCAGAGACACAGGCAGAGGGAGAAGTAGGCTCCATGCAGGTGCCTGCCCAGGATCATGCCCTGGGCCGAAGGCAGATGCTCAACCGCTGAGTCACCCAAGTGTCCCTCAAATAAATAAAATCTTTAAAAAAAAATGATAAAATTAAAAAGTAAAAATTTGATACAAGGCACCGTGGTAGGCACTGGTACATAGTACATAATCCAAAGTACATAATCCATAGTACATAATCCAAATGCATATTTTATTAGCTAAGCTTTATTAAAAACTCAAGGATGGCATGAGACATGCAAATAAATGAACATTTATTTAGTCAACACATTTTAATTGATAATCTACTATAGGCTGTTCTAAGGCCTGAGGATACAGTCATAGGCAAAAGCAATAAATGTTTCCTGCCCTCATGGAATTTAAATTCTAGTGAGGGAAAGAGACAATAAACATGATACACATGATAAGTTAAGAAAGAAATACGTGTTAGTAATAAGCAGGGCCATCCCTAAAAGGTTGTGAGAGCCAAGGGCAATTCAATCAATTTAGCCCCTACCCAAGATATTCACCCTGGAAAGGGGGCCACACTGCCCTCATCTTTCACAGCACACTTGGGATATGATTAAAGGGGAAAAAAATCTCAGTTGAATTTTAGTGGTTGTGAGAAAAGAGGAGGAAGGTACCAGAACCCCTGAAGCACAGGACACAGGGTGGCTACTCCCAGAGCCAAGATGAAAAACAAGTGGAAGGGAGACCAAAGGTGTTTATGCAGCAGTGGTGTGTGTGGGTGGGGGGTGGCCACGCTGATGAGACAGACTACTTCCCCGAGGGGATTTTGTGGAAGCATCTGAAGTCGGTGAGGACAGCCATACAGATACCTAAGGAAAGAGCCCTCCAGGCAGAGGAGGCAAATTCAAAGATCTCGACTACACAGTACACCAGCATAATGGGTCAGGAGTCAGTAGGTAGGTGGAGAGAAATACAAATGAGGAATGAAGGAGATAGAAGAAGCCAGCTGGGAACAAACGAGACTTTACAAAGATGTTGGGCTTCAGCAGTGAAGAAAAAAGAAAAAAAGATAAAGCCGCATATTATACCTATTGCTTGAAACTTGGAGAGGTTTTTTATAAGGTGAAATTAATTTTTAAAGGCCAGGAAAACGAAGGTGAAAGAATGCTGTTTTTAAGTGTCATAAAGTGGTATTACAAGCTCTACATTGACGACTTGTTCTCGGCATCCACAGGAGACAGACACAGAGAAAAAAAGACTTAAGAGATAATTTACTAGGCCTGTGCCAAAGAGATCAATCAGACAACCCCCGGAGATCCCTTCCAGCAATCTGTGAGCCTCAACACTGTTTCTTACACAAAGAATCATTGACATTTCAGTTTAGGAAGTTGGCCAAAAGAAAATCCTTAGCGTTTCATTTTATTGAACATGAACACAATTGCTCTAAGTCACCTTCCTTCTCGAAAACCTTAAATGGCTCCAGTGTTGAGGGAAAATGTTTGAAAGCATTAAAAGCTCTCTGTGATCCGGCTGTAATGTATGGGTTTAGTGTTATTCTTTGCCCTAGTCAGACTTAAATATTCATCACTTTCCAAAGGTGTTTGATGACAGAGTACTCTTCTTCACATCTTCAATCACACCAACATTGCTCTTGAAATGCCTTTCTTACTCTCCTTCATTTATCTAAAACCTACCTTTCTAAGAGTAAATTTGTTCAACAAATCTTTATAAATGGCTTATCAGAAAGTATTAAGAACCTTAAAACTGTTCCTAACTTTGACCAATTCCTTTCTGAGAATCTCCTCTAAGGGAATCATCTGAGGGGCAGGCAAAGATTTATGCACGAAGATACCCTCAGTAGCATTATTGATTTTTATTTTTCTATTATAAAGAATGTCAAGCACACACGAAGACAAAGAGGTGGGTATAGTGGAATTCCATGTATCCACCACCCAGATATAATCATTTATTGCCATATTTGTTTCAACCAACATTTTTTTCCCTTAAAAAATCTGCTGAAGTATTTTAAAGCAAATCCCAGATATCAGGGCATTTTGCACCTATATATTTCTATATGCATCTCTGAAAAATATGAGCATTTTCTTATCTAACCTTAATGCTCGTAACACAGCTAGCAAAATGAACAATAACACCCAATCCATAAGTGTATTTCCAAATGTCTTATTTTCAGTTGTTTTACTCAAAAACATCCAAATAAGATCCACTCATGGCATGTGGCTACTGGGGTTCTTATGTCTTTTTGAATATAGAGTGGACTCCTTCCTTAATTACCATTTTTCATGCCACCAACTTGTTGGAAGAAACCAGGTCACTTGTTCTTTAGGATTAGCCACATTCTAGTTTCATCTGTGAATCAGTCCGGATAGGCCAGTTTATACTCCAAATTTCATTTGGTTAAAACAAAGAAACCCTAATTTTTCCTCCTGTATGTCTGTCTGTCTCCCATTGACTGAGAGGTCTGTTCCCTGCTATCATCAGGGTGACTTCCAGAGCCAGACTGGTGAAGTAGTTAGTGTGCAGAACATCATTGCTGGTCATCATGACAGAGAAAGAAAACAGCTTTGAGGGGTCTCATGCAGGCCTAGTTATCACTTCTCATCTAATTGCCCACAACTGGTCACCTGGCCCTACCCAAACAAGGAAGGTCAGAAAATATATTCTGCCACGTGTGGGAAAGGCATAGATGTGGGCATTTCTGTGAGCTATAAAATGGCTACTAGTCTATTTGCTTCCCTGTGGTGGCATTTTCCTTGTTTTTTTCCATCCCTTGTATTTCCTGAAAAATGGAAGTTTACTCTAGAACTTGATTCAATTCAGGCTCAGGAATTCTGGTGGAAGATTTCTGAGGTTGGCCTGTGTGCTTCATATCGCATCACATCAGGAGCATATAGTGTGTAATTGTAGTAGATCATAGTAATAGCCACTGTCTCCTTCTCTTCCCATCATGTATGTGTATACATGAAGACAATCACAGAGAGACAGAGAGTAAGAGAGATTAATTTGAAGAAATTGGCTCGTATGATTATGGAGTTTGGCAAGTCCAAAATCTGTAGGGTTGGCTGACTGGGCATCCAGAGAAAGAGCTGTTGTTGTAAAGTCTGAGGGCTGTCTATTGGCAGAACTCCTTCTTGTCCAGGAAAGGTCAACCTTTGTCCTATTAAGGTCTTCAAAGATGAGATAGTGGGCAATCTGCGTTACTCAAAGTCCACCAATTTAAATGTTAAAGTCCACCAATTTAAATGTTAATCTCATCCAAAAAATACCCCATACATAAACATCCAGGATGTGTGAGCAAACATCTGGGCATCGTGGCCCAGCCAACGTTACACATAAAATCAACTATCACAAACTAAGATTATGTTACAGGTTGAACTATGTGTCTGAAAAAGACACATTGAAGTCTTAATCCTTGGTACTTATGAATGTGACTTTACCTGAACACAGGATTGTTACAGACATAATTAGCTAAGATAAGGCCATACAGGAGTAGAGTAGGCCCTGATCCAATATGACTGGTGTCCTTAGAGAGGAGAGGAAGAGACACAGACACAGATATGTACAGAGGGAAGATGAGGTGAAGACATACAGAGAGAATGCCGTATGATGACACAGGCAGACATTGGAGCTACATGGTGCCACAAGCCAAGGACTGCCAAGCACTGCCCACAACTCCAGAAGCTAAGAGAAAGGCATAGAACAGATTCTTCCTCAGAAACTCTAGTAGGAACAAACCCTGTCAGTACCTTGATTTCTGACATTTAGCCTCTAAAGCTGTGAGACAATAAATGACCATTGTTTTAAGCCACCAAGTTTGGAGTACATTATTATGGTGGCCCTAAGAAGCTAATATGAACCACAGAAACAAAATACTATGTCCCAATGCCATTGTTTCCTGTGTGTTTATCAACTTGAGATAGCATTTGGTTTGTGCATTTTTGTTTTCAGTATTCTGGAATTTCTTTTTTGTTTGAATTTTTGGCTATATTAGTTATTTATGTTTTCAAAGTCGAGCTAAGCTAAATAACAAAGTATATTCAGATAAGTTTTATTTCCCTCCAATCTGTCCTCTGCTGTTTCTTTCTTTCTTTTTTTTTTAAAGATTTTATTTATTTATTCATAGAGACGCAGGTAGAGAAGCAGGCAGAGGGAGAAGCAGGCTCCATGCAGGGAGCCCGACGTAGGACTCCATCCCGGGTCTCCAGGATCACACCCCCGGCTGCAGGCAGCACTAACCTGCTGCACCACCGGGGCTGCCCCCTATGCTGTTTCTTACCTTCCCAAGGCATACCAAAAAAAAAAAAAAAAAAAAAAAAAAAAAAAAAAATCAACTACTATCTACCTATCTACAATGGTTGTCCCGGGGAAATCAGATTATGTTTTTCCTAATTCTCTTGAGATTTTCAAATCAGGGCAAAAATAAAATTAAAAGAAAAAAAATAAAATTATTCGTACAAGGCCCAGCTCAAGTTCTATAGCCTCTATGATACCTTCCCATAAGTATTTTCTCTTTTCTGAACTCATACATTTACTGTATATGTTGCTCACTTAGTCCTTTTCATCAACCAATCAATAAATTAAAAAATTAATGCACTGAACCTAAAAAATATTAATGCACTGAGATCTAAAGGGCACCATGTTAGATGCCGTGAGGACACAATGTATTCAGTCAAGTTTTCATGTACAGGCATTTCCTTTATTATAGCTGTATATTGAAGTGAAAGCTTCCTTGTAGCCTACATGGTGGCCAATCACTCCTGACTAATGAACCAAATTCCTTTGTACAAAATCTTGAAGAGAAAATAAAAACTGAAGCAGACTGATACAAATCTCTTTAATAAAGTATATCAATGACAACTTCATGTTTAAATAAATATATTGTTAAAAAAATCATGTAAGAGTATTCTGTTCTAATTACTAAGGAAGACTTGAGACTGTTATTCCCTCTGCAGAAACACTATGCACAGATGCAAAGTGATCAAAGGCTGATATAATAATGAATCTCAAGTAAGTGGCATGGCCGTCTCGTGCCTGTAAAGGAAAAATCAATATGGAAGCTTTTAGCAATTCTAGTTAACTGTTAAAGAGCAGTTAGCAAAAGAAAGGGTTTGATGCAAGAATGATATCCTAAGAATATAATAATATGTAAGATATAATATTCAGAAAAGAAGCTAGATGCATGTAACAGTACCACTGCTCGGATGTATTACCAGGCAAATATCAGCATTGGTTTGATGAAAAATAGCAAGCAGAGCTAAAAATTGCAATTTTACATTTCTGATTAGTTTTTTAAAAGTGTCTTTCTAAAGTATTTTTCAATGTTAGGAGATTTCCTTTGTTCGATGATTCCTCTGACTCTATTATCCTGAAACATTACTATACTTTCACATTTATATGTTTCTCTGGAAGGCAATTAGGTGATATATATGTGTGTGTGTGTGTGTGTGTGTATATATATATATATATATATGCAGCTATAAATATGTTTACACTGATGAACCCAGTAATTTTATTCCTTGAAATTTAATCTTAGAGAATAACTTAAAAGGTGAAAATCATGGTAGTGAGAACACGCATAAGATGTTCCTGTTGTATTACTTACAATGACAGAGAGAGGAAAAATAAACTTAGTCAACATTTGCCTCTTTCCATACGTTTCATTTTAAAATTATAATTATAAAACTTGTAACACAATATTGTTTAAAATTCTTCATTTTTTACTACTTTAACTATGTGATGCACATTGACACTAGAAGAAAATAAGTATAACAAAAGTTCTTGTGGCAGGGAAATAAAATCATGGGTGACTTCCAGCTGCCTACTTCCCCTTACTATTTTCTAAATATTCTGTAATGTTGCAATGCTCCTTGATTCACAATGAGACCTGATACAAAACACTTAACAGAGGCTTACTAATCATAACCCATTAGTAAAGATGGAGAAAAACAAGCAGATAAAATTCAGTCTAATTAATTACTTTTCTGACCCCCATTGGCCTCTCCAGTCATTGGGCACATTTGGTGGAGAAGATAATTAATAGCATTCAAAAACTTCCTACAGAATCTTTTGAAGCACGGATTTCATAGCAGCGCCCAGCAAGTTGTGAAGAAGGAAACTTAATGGACAAGGTTCCTCGTTAAGCCTCATTTAGAGAAAACTTAATTAAACAAACACTACCACCAAAAAAAGAAAGAAAGAAAGAAAGAAAGAAAGAAAGAAAGAAAGAAAGAAAGAAAGAAAGAAAGAAAGAAAAAGAAAGAAAGAAAAAGAATCACAAAAAAACGCACATATTCAGTTGTTTCACCTTTTTGTGTTTGTCTAAAACCAGGGCCTGATAAACTACCAGGAACAGAGAAACTCCTGATGAGGCAGCAGCTTCCTCATCAACAGGCATTCATTCCACTTGACAAGCAAAGCCCAATGGAATGTTGTCGAAAAATGCTGGTTCTCTTTCCACCTCATCTCTCTTTGGCTTATTTGTTGCTGATCCTATGCTCCATTTCCCCTTATGTGAATCTCCCTTGTCCTTTCATGCTTAAATTAACATCTGATTTTGGCATCTCAACCTTTTTTGATTCCTATTTTAAAAGGCCTACAGAATCAAATGAAAGAAAGCAAAGCAAGTAAATACTTCAAAATAAATGAACAAAATAAAAACAAATAAGTGAATTGTCTTATTCTTGCTGTTATTCTATGATAGATAAAAGCCTAGTTATGAATGTATTTATAGTATTATTGAGATTTAGATTATAGTATTATTGAGAATAACCTTCTCTATTGGTTGATTAGGTATAGAACCTCTAACATATCACAAAGGTATTTATTAATTTCATGACTGAGAAGATATAATTAAAATGTAAATAGATTATGCTGGCTAAAGATAATATTTATCTCTATAAAGTATATCGACTTACCATAATTTCTTCATTTTGAAGCTGCCCCTCTGTGTGGACTAGATCTAAAGCACAAATGTAACAGAAATGAGTTAGGGATCAAAATGCATGAGGACAGCTACCGAAATTTATATTCACCAAAATATGATGTCTGGTAAACTATAGTTAGATCAGACTTACCAGAGCTTGGGGGTTAAAATTCAATATCAAAATGAGAATATTTGATGTAAAAGGCATGAAAGATAAACTGTGAGTTCTAAAACATCCCTAGCAAGTATAAACAAAAGGAAATGTAAATTACAGAAAGGATCAAGGCACTAACAGTTATATTACAGGCCTGATAGGAGCCATCTTATTACCACTCTCATGGGTAATGACTACAACTCAGTTTCTCATGCTGAATTTATACTGTGATGTTGAATTATGCTGCCCATGAAGTGATCTCTTCTGGTATCCAACTTTAGAAAACCTTTACCTATATAATTTTAAAGCAGATTAACTTAATTGCTCACAAGTTAATCATATCAAACATTCTTCTAGAAATATGAAATATTTGGTTGATATAATAACAAATACTGACCTTATTCAGAAATCAATTTTATTTGTATCAGCATAGTCGGTGTATGTGATTTTTAAAGGAACATACTACCAACAGGGTAGTCTCTGGGAAGTAAGATGGTGCATGACTTTGTTTCCTAAGATCTCTCTGAGGTAATGAATAGTGATCCCCTGCTTGACCCATTCCCCTCCAGTCCTACTCCTGAGTGGCAAATGCTTTCAACTCCTTCAGCTTTTTTTCCTAGAAGGTTAACATGTTTATATTCCTTTTCTTGATTTGTAGTACTTTACTGACTTTATAGTATGGTGGGAGAAAATTTGGGTCTCTGAGATCAGTATCTTCTTCCTCTTCCTTCAACCTTTCCCTCCTACCATCCTCTCAATTTTGAAATCAATACTTGACAGTTACATTATCGCCTACGTAAATGTTATTTACTGCTAAAATAAGTATTGAATTATGATCCCATTTTCTTTCTTATACAACTCCTCCTCTACCAGGAGTTAATAATACCTTCTTTCATTTGCTTAGTTTTTTAACTGTGAAAAATTGGAAAATCTCATGCTGACATCAAAGAAGACAGGGTATAATACCTGTATATTTACCCATCATCTTGATTTTAAAATTACTAACATTTCACTATACTTGATTTATGGAATTTTTTTGCTAAAGCATTTTAAAGAACATGACATTTTACCTCCAAATATCTGGTTATCCATCTCTAAATAATAAGGATATTTTCTTACATAACCATAATACTATTATCAGGCTAAAATTAAAAATTGCTTTAATATCATATAGAACCCCATCCACATTCAAATTTCTCAATTGTCCCCAAAATGTCTTTTTATAAAAGTTGGTTTATTCAAATCAGAATTAAGTCTCCTTTAATTTTGAACTGATTTCTCTCTCCCACACACATTTTTTCCCCACATCACTGACTTACTAAAGAGACCAGGTCAGTTTTCCTGTGGAATATCCCACATTTTGTCATTTTGCCTCTTTAAGGTTTCATTACATTTATTCATCTACTCTCTGTTTCGTATATACTGGAGTTAGAGCTAACGGCTTGATTATATTCAGGGTTTGAGGCCTTCATCAAATGTCTGGTGATCTTCGGCTATCTTTTGTTACTTAATAAATAAATCATTTGAAAACTATGTGCCATGAACCATCCTCACTGACTCAGACTTCAACAGAGCAGCCAGGAATGAGGTGGTCTATGTCAGTATCCATAGATCTTTTTTTCTGGAGCCACTCAGTTTCTCCAAAAATATTTAGTCTCCTGGCCAGGGCTATATTCTCAGTTGCTGTCATAAATAGTAGAGCACAGAGGTGTTCTCACTATTCAATATGCAGGCTTCCACTTAAATCTCCTGTACTCCATGTCTCACTCTCTCTTCTATGTCTGGTCTCCCTGAGTTCTGAGACTTAACATTCGGTATTCCTCCTTAGCCCTTGCAGACGGTTTGTGGGAGGAAGGAGGAGTCCTCTAGCTTTGTGTGATAAGAGAACTTACCTAGGGTCAAACACTCTGTATACAGATGTTCAACTATTCCCTCTTGTTTTCTGGTCCATGTCCCACTCATACTTTCTCTGGTACATCCTGCCTTCAAATTCTAGACCTTTCTGGGGTTTTGTTGGGCAAACTGTATTGCTTCACATTGACGTTCTCCTTGGAGGGCACTTAGGTTATAACCTACTCCATTCAGCTACATTAGTCTCTTCTACCCGTGTCCTCTCTTCCATAATTTAGATGGATACCTCACATCCTCTTTGGTCTCCTATAGGTTTTTTGGTTTGTTTTAGTTTTGTCCTTGTAGGTTTATGCCTCCTTTTATTCCTTTACTATTATTTTCATGGAATTTTGGGAAGGAAAGGAAATAGACACACAAAGCCAATTTGTAGTGTTTAACTAAGGGCAATTCTGCTGATGATATTTATGTATGTATGTATGTATGTATTTTAAAGATTTTACTTATTTATTCATGGGAGACACAGAGAGGGGCAGAGACATAGGCAGAGGGAGAAGCAAGCTCCCAGTGGGGACCCTGATGCAGGATTCGATCCCAGAACCCCAGGATTACAACCCAAGCCAAAGGCAGACACTCAACCACTGAGCCACCCAGGTGCCCCTCTGCTGATGATATTTATTTTTATTTTTATTTTTTTTATCTTTTATTATTTTTATTTTTATTTATTTATGATAGTCACAGAGAGAGAGAGAGAGAGGCAGAGACACAGGCAGAGGGAGGAGCAGGCTCCATGCACCGGCAGCCCGACGTGGGATTCGATCCCGGGTCTCCAGGATCGCGCCCTGGGCCAAAGGCAGGCGCCAAACCGCTGCGCCACCCAGGGATCCCTGCTGATGATATTTAAATAGTACCATTAGTTAGTTAAGAAGGAAAGACAAGAAACTAACATTTATTGTCTACTATATATGATATGGTAGACACTATATTTACAAAACCCTAAACCATGGGTTACCATCCCCATTTTTCAGAGGATTCGGAAACTCAGAAAAATTAAGTATTAACATGCTAACAGTTATATAACCAGTAAGTGAAGAAGTAGTCTTGTATTCAAACCTGGGTTTTTCTAGGCTCTAAATAAGTCAACAAGAGATATCTTTTCTTCACCAAAATGCAGATCAGTTGGAAATACAGAATCAAAGGACAATTCTACTTCCTCGTGCCCAGAACAATGCTGGTGAAAAAGCACAGGGCAGCCTGAGTGGCTCAGCGGTTTAGCGCTGCCTTTCAGCCCAGGGCGTGATCCTAGAGACCCAGGATTGAGTCCCACATCGGGCTCCCTGCATGGAGCCTGCTTCTCCCTCTGCCTGTGTCTGCTTCTCTCTCTGTTTCTCATGAATAAATAAAATCTTAAAAAAAAAAAAAAAAAGCACATACCTCTTTCAATCCATGGCTCAAAATCAACTGGCTCTTTAGATGTGCTCTTTTCAATCTTCAAGGTCCTTACTGATGTTGTAAGGAAACAAAATAAATACAGGGTAAATTATCTATCTGATCTGATGTTGCTATCCCTATATTCCTTTTTTCTCTGTATCAAAGTGTCAAGCACTGGTGGGACTGAACAAAGTACTGGGATCAGAAATACCATGTTCTGAAAATCATTCACATGCTCTGTTTTTCTATAGGGACCTATGGTAAAACGCAGCCATGGGTCACTGTAATCTTACAATGTTTGCAAAGCACACAATACAGTTAGTAGAGTCTTTTTAAATTTGGTATCATCCAGAGTTATTTGTATACTGATAATAATAATAATACTGTTAGTGATCTTGTTCATAAACCTTTATGAAGAAACTACTGTTAAGTCAGGCATTTACTCATTTACTCTTGACTACAATCTTATAAGAAAAAGTATTACTAATCTACTTTACTGATTAGGAAACAGGCTTAGAGAAATCAGGCACCTTAGAGAGAAGCTAGGCAAAGTGTTCAGAGATAGAGAGCCAGTAAGGGCCAGAAGTGCAATTCAAACTTTAGGTATGTCTGCGTCTATGAGCTTCTACAATTAATGACAGTTAATAGACTTAACCAGAATGCAGGCATCTTCCTTCAGAACTGTTTTTTCCTCTATTACCCCTAATCCAGACCCTGCTACCCCAGAATCATTCTTCTCTTCTCTGTGCCCTGTGAGGGAGGTCCCCTGTGGATTGCATCACTAGATACTGGTCAGATTTGACCAATGGGAGGCACTGGGAGGAAACTGGAGGGCAGGGGTGAAGTGAGATCACGTTGTTTTTTCTCCACTCCCTTCCTGCTTCTGTGCCATGTCTTTGACAGTGGTTGGGTCCCTTCATGATTACAGCTGCTGCTGGGCAGGTCCTTAGCCACAGACTACAGCTCTCACTGGGCTCCAGTAACACAATTTCCATCCCTTATCCCAAGAGTGGTAATGGCTTATTGCTGTGGCTAGTTTCAAGGCGTTCTCACCATCCCTGGTTTGTTCCCTTACCCAGACCATAATTTTGTAAGTAATCCTATCAATAAAGTCTTCTCATTTGAACCATCTGGGATGTATTCTTTACTGCCATGATTTTGTCTGAAATACTTTATCCCTAAATAAACACAAGACAGGATTAGAATGATGTTCCAATGGGAGAGTGTCCTCCTAAATCCCTCAGAAAATGCCATTATTAATAGAAGAATCCAAATTATCCAATGCAAATAACCAAGGTTATCAGATTTTCGAGAAGAATTTGACAGAGAACCCCAAGCCAAATGAATCTGGAATAAAGATGTTGAAGAACCTAGTGTTCTGGCAAGCTGGCTTCTTATGTTCATAATAGGGATTTTTGCCAACGATTTTCACATAGTAAATTGCATGGAAATTATTATGCGCTTTGGAAGGGTTTCAAATTTGCAATTTTAGAGAAGCTGACTGTGCTTAAGGCAGTTAACCCGTACTCCCCACTCTCCCATTCCAGCCATAAAACTGGATTCCATGCCGCAAAGGAAAGTTAGTGTTTTGCCAAAGTTTACATATGTGCCCTCTGCCTATGGGAAAAATAAAAGATGATGAATATTAATGTATGATTTGCTTACCAAAGTAACTTTGAATTATAAGCCTTTCAATCCTTACATGTTTGTGAAAACAAATAATGAACTCTTGGGGAAACATTCCTGTTGTGGTCCAAAATGTTTCTGGATTCCTATTGTTAATTTTAAAGAAAAAGAAAAAAGAAGAGCCAAATGAAAATGTTTAATCACAAAATTCTAGTGAATAAGTATTTTAAATAAATGACCCTGGATTCTTGAAATCCC
The DNA here is from genome assembly GCF_048164855.1 of Canis lupus baileyi. NCBI lineage: Eukaryota > Metazoa > Chordata > Mammalia > Carnivora > Canidae > Canis > Canis lupus. The sequence continues at coordinate 33,915,448 of NC_132840.1, forward strand.
TTTCTATCTCTTCCTTCTGCCTCTAATCTCTCCCCAACTTTAATAATTCTTCTTTACTACTAGCAGATACATTTAAAAAAAAAAACAGAAACAGAATTGATGTCACTCTTGTCTAAAAGCCTTCAGTGGCCTCTTATTTAAGCCTATAAATCTGACTGTGTAGTATGGCATTTTATGACCCTATATGATCTGGTTGCATTATTAAAGTGCATGGTCTCCCATCATGGTATCCTCTCCCGTTATTGTAGTCACATTGGGCCAATTAAGATTCTGCAAACACGTCATACAGGCTTATGTTTCTGTGCCTTACTTAGATCATGAGGTTCTCTTGACCCAAAAGCCTTTCCTCCCTTACAAGTTTATTTGCTCTTTGGTCCCATCTCTCAACCTCAACAAATCAGAATCACTTCCTCAGGCCTCCTTTGCACTCAGCATCCATTTTTACATTGGTACTTATCTCTTGTGCTTTTATGGCTCCTGCTAGATGCTGAGTTCTGAGTCCAACCACTTTCTATTAATTATCTTTGTACCCCAGCAAACTATCACAATGGCTGACCTAGATACGCAAAAGATGTGTGTTGAAAAAACAAACATGCATTCAAATTTATGTCATAAATCTTATATATAGTATATATATAGTACTGCCCACTGAAATAACCATTTCTATTTTAACTATATAAGCTCCTTCTTTTTTGAAGGAAAAATTTTATCTACACTGAAATTTATCTTAAATATACAATTCATTGAGTTTTGATAAATGTATATACCTATGTAACCAATAGGCTAGGGCAACCAATACTCCAATCAAGATATATAGCATTTCCATTGCTCCAGAAACTTTCCTTCCAGACAATTCTTACCTCCCTTGGCAACTATTGCTCTGATTTCTATAACCATAGACTATGCCACAATTTGGTTATCCATTCTTCTGTTTGATATTTTGTTGGATATTTGGATTGCTTCCAGCTTTTTAGTATTATGAATAAGTTGTTACAAACATTCTTGTACAAGTGTTTTGGGGACATATTTCATTTCTCTTGGGTAATTATTAGAACTGCTGGGTCATAGGGCAGAGGTATGTTTAACTTTATAAGAAGCTGCCAGATTTCCAAAGTGGTTGTAGTATTTTACATTCCTACCAGCAATGCAAGAGAGTTCTAGTTGTTCCATACCCTTGTCAACACTTGCTATTGTCAGTCTTTTTAATTTTACCCATTCTAGTGGATATAAACTGGTGTCCTACAATATTAATTTGTATTTCCCTGATAACAAATGTTGTTAAGCACTTTTTTCATATATATATAATCTTACATATATGAAACACGTATATATCAGAAACTTCACTGACAACATGATACATATTTCATATGTTATATGTATTATATACTGTGTTCTTACAATAAAGTAAGCTAAAGAAAATGTTAAAATCTAAAGGAAGAGAAAATACGTTTATACCTCTCTATATATATTTACTTAAAAAAAATTCCTTGCAGTTAAAACCCATGTTATTCAAGGGTCAACTGTACTCTACTATATATTTTTGTAGAATTCATTTATGAGATATATATGTATTGTGAATATTTTCTCCCAGTCTGTAGTTTCCCTTTCCATTTTCTTACTTGTGTCTTTCAATAAGCATAAGTTTTATTTTTGGTGAAATCCAGTTTTATTACTTGTTTCTTTTATGTTCAGTGATTTTTAAGAAGATTTTATTTATTTGAGAGAGGGAGGGAGAGAGCATGAGAAGGAGACAGGCAGAGGGAGAAGCAGACTCGCCATTGACCAGGGAGCCTGATGCAGGGCTGGATCCCGGGACCCTGAGACGGTGACCTGAGCTGAAGGCAGAGGCTCAATCAATGGAGCCACCCAGCTGCCCCATGTTTAGTGATTTTTATCTCTTAGAAATCTTTGCCTATCTCATTATCACAAAGGTATTTTCTGATGTTTTCTTCTTGAAGCTTAGTAATTTTAGCTCTGAGTGGAGATCTATGCTCCATCTTGCATTAACTTTTGCGTTTGATATGAGATAGGGGTAGAGGTTTGTTTTTATGAGTATGTTTATTCAGGTGTTTCAGCACCATTTATTAAAAGACTTTCCTCTTCTAACTGAACTACCTTGGTGTCTTTGCCTAAAATTAATGGACTACATATGGGTCGATCTGTCCCCTTCATTTTATTCCACTGACCTGTTTCTGTATCCTTTAGACTTCTGTTGAAAATTAATGGAGCTTGTATATGTGGGTCTATATTTCTGGGTTTTCTATTCTGTTCCATTGGTATATATGTCTATCTTTACAAAGATACCACACTATTTTGATTACTGTTATTTTTAAGTCTTAAAATCAAGTAACATAAATGCTCAAACTTTCTTTTTTTCAAATTATGCTGATTAGACTAGGACTTTGCATTTCCATATACATTTCAGAATCAAGTGTTTTATGTAAAAGTTGATTGAGATTTTGATCAACACTGTACTGAATCAATAGGTTATTTTAGGGAGAAATTGCCACCTTAACAATATTGAGTTTTCCAATCATGAATGTAGTATATCTTTTCATCTACTTAGTTAATTTTTCTCAGCAACATTTTATGGTTTTCAGTGTAAAAAGTCTTGCATAGCTTGTTTAAATTTATTCTTAATTCCTTTATGTTTTGACTACTATTGGAAATGGAATTTTTTAAACTTCAATTTCAAACTGTTTCCTGCTATTATATAGTAATAAAATTGATTTTTGCATATTGACCTACCTAAACTTAAAGCTCTAGTAGGCTTTAAAAAAAAAAAAAAAGATTCTGGGACACCTAGGTGGCTCAGCGGTTTAGCGCCTGCCTTTGGCCCAGGGCATGATCCTGGAGTCCCGGGATCGAGTCCCACATCGGGCTCCCTGCTTCTTCCTCTGCCTGTGTCTCTGCTTCTCTCTTTCTCTCTCTCTGTGTCTCTCATGAATAAATAAATAAAAATCTTTAAAAAAAAAGATTCCTTAGTTTTTTGTATATTCCTATGAAATATATATTTTTAAAGATTTTATTAATTTATTCATGAGACACACACAGAGAGAGAGAGGCAGAAGCAGGCTCCACGCAGGGAGCCCAATGTGGGACTCAATCCCAGCGGGATCACACCCTGGGCCAAAGGCAGGCGCCAAACCATTGAGCCACCCAGACGTCCCCCTATGAAATATTAATACAATCCATAAACAGACAATTTTACTCTAATTTTTATCCTTTTATGTCTTTTTTTTTGGGGGGGGGGCTTTATTGCATGGGCTAACACCTCCAGAACAATGCTGAATATGAACAGTGAAAGAAAAATTCTTGCTCTGCTTCTAATCTCAGGGGGAAAGCATTTATTATTTCACCACTAAGCTGAACCTGTTTAGTGGATGCCTTTATCAGATTGAGGAAGTTCCTTTCTCTTCTTTGTTTCCTAAGAATTGTTATCATGAATGAATGCTGAATTTTGTCAAATGCTTTTTCTTCATTTATTGGGATGATCATGATTTTTCTCCCTTGTTCTGGCAATGTGGTGAACTACACTCAACCTTGTATTCCTATGATAATGTGGTAAATATGCCAACCTTGCATTCCCAGGATTAATTCCATTTGCCAGATTCTATCTATCTATTTATTTATTTATTTATTTATTTATTTTTATTTATTTTTTTGGGGGGGGAACACATGCCTTTTATTGGTCTAAGGAGCATAACTAGTTCATAGGCTTGGGCAGAGCTCCCCTATCTGTATGGCTCCCATCTCCCTCTCCTGGGAGTTTGTGACTCACCCCCAGGGAGAAAAGTGTTCTGGACAGGGGTGGCAGACAGAGCCAGGATAAAAAATACAGAACTGGGGTCTGAAAGAGTATCATGGTGAAGTAGAAAACACAGGGTTATGAGATCATCCAAATAAAAAGTCCACCCGGGCAGAAGAGAAGTTTCTCCATGTAGGCCTCCCACCTGCCCTTGCCAGGAATGGGAGGGGGCAGGAAGCTTCGGCTGGAGATTTCCTACTGTGCCCTTCGTGCCATCAGCATCTCCCGGATGTTGTCCTCAGCTTCCTTTACACTCCGCTCCAGGTAGGATTTTTTCTGTTCTAGTTCTTTAATTTTTTCTTCTGCTATTTTCTGTTTCTCTAACAGCTGACTGTGAATTACCTCCTTGGACTGAAGAATAAACATTCTTCCTACACCTTCATACATGTTAGTCTCATCTACCAAAGTCATAATCTCTGTATCTGTAAGATGTGCGTGCTTTTTCGTTCTGTTTAGCTGTTCAATCTGTATGTCTGCAAGCTTCACCTTCTGTTGAGTGTCAATAACTTTGGCTTGAAGTTCTGTGAAGGCCTTCTTCAACTCCAGATCCACGGGAGCCGCCATCTTGGTTCACTCGGTGCGCCTGCCAGATTCTATTTATAAGGATTTTTGTGTCTATGTTCATAAAGGGTATTGGTCTTTAATTTCTGTTTTCATCCTTTTCTTTCCTTTCCTTGTAATGTCTTTTGTCAGGTTTTGATATCAGGCATGTTGTTCTCATAAAAAACAATTTGAGAAATATTTCCTGCTCTATTTTTGAAAGATCTATATTATTTTTTCTTCTAAATATTTGATAGAATTTATGCAACAGATACATGACTATTCCAATTTTCTATTTCATCTCTTGTCATTTTTATAGGTTGAGTTTTTTTAAAGCAATCTGTCCATTTAAATTGTCAAACTTATTAGCCTAAATTTGTTCTCTTTTTTAATTAAAAATATTTTAAAATTGAGGTATAGTTGACATATAACATATTAGTTTCAGGTATACAATATAATGAATTGATATCCTAAATATGTCCTTGATAGTGACTTACTAATCTTTTAGAAACTGTAGTGATACTGTTTCTTTCATTGCTGGTACTGGTAATTTATATTTTCTCTATTCTTTCTGGGTCAATCTTCCTAGACATTTATAACTTTTAATAATCTTTTTAGATAATCTATTTTGGCTTTGCTAATCTTTTTCTAATTGTTTATTTTATTGATTTCTGCTCTACCTTTATTTTCTTTTACTTTTTTGGGTATAATTTGCTCTTCTTTATCTAGTTTCCTATGTTAGAAATTTAATTATTGGTTTTTAAAAATTATTTTAAAGATAAAGTATTTATGCTATAAAAAATTTCCTTGGAAGCATCACTTTGGCTGCATCCACAAATGTGGATATATTGTATTTTCATTATCATTTGGTTAGAAATATCTTCTAACATCCCTTGTGATTTATTCTTTGACCCATGGGGTTATTTAGAAGTAGTACCATGTTTAATTTCTGAGTTTCAGGAATATTTTTCCAGATTTTTTTTTAATTTACTTATATCTTAATTACATAGGGGTCAGAGAACAAATTCTTTTTTTCTCCAGCTTTATTGCAATATAATCAGCATACAAAATTGTGTAAGTTTAAGGTGAACAACATGATGATTTGATATACTTACATGTTGGGAAACCATGTAGAGTTAGTTAACATATCCATCATCTCAAATGTACCATTTTTAAAAATATACATTCCCTAAGATTTCAATCTTTTGAAATTTATTGAGACTTTATGGTCCAGCACATTTCAGTGAATATTTAATGTATACTTCTTCCATGTGCCATTGTTGGTTATAACGTTGTATAAATGTCAATTCAGTCAAAGTGACTGACAGCGTTGTATAGATTATCCTATCTTTACTATGTCTTTACTAACTGTATCTTTAGATTTTGTCTGACTGCTTCATCATTACTGAAATAAAGGTGTTAAAATCTCCAACTATGATTGTAGATTTATTTCTCTTTCATCTGTCAGTTTTTGCTTTATGTGTTTTGAAGACTATCAGGTCAGTATACTTTAAGATTATTACCTCTTTCTAAAGAAAGGATGCTCAAAAATTATAAAATGTCCCCTTTATCTCTGGTAATTCTCCTTATCTTACATTCTACTTTGTCTGATATGAATAAGCCACAGCCACTTCTCTGTTTAGTATTTATAGGATGCATCTTTTTCATCCTTTTATTTTCAACCTATTTGTGACTTCATATTTAAAGTACACCTCTTACAGACAGCATATACCTGTGCTTTGTATTTTGACCCAGTCTGACAATTTGTTAATTTCCATCATTTAATTGAAGTGTTTAGCCTACTGGCATTTAATATAATTATGGATATGGCTAGGTTTAAGCCTACCATCTTGGTATTCATTTTCTATTTGTCCCTCCCAACTATTTTTTTCTTGTTCTATTTCTCTTTTCCTATCTACTTTTGACTAAATAAAAAAATAAAAAATAATTTAAAAAACTAAAATTCCATTTAATTTTCTTTTTGTGTGTGTGTCTATTCTCAAGGTCATAAGAACCTCATGATAGTTAATTTACATTGAACTCCACTTTTGTGCCATTACTTTCATATATTTTATAGTTATGTATAACATTTATTACATATATATATAATAAATCCCACAGTACAATGTGTTTCATTCCCATTAAGTGGTCAATTGGCTTTTTAAAAAATTAAAAGAAAAAGGATATTTTTTTACAGTTACCATTTCCAATATACTTAATTTCTTGCTGTAGATTTGAATTTCCATCTAGTATTATTAACACTTCAATGTGCAGAACTTCCTTTAACATTTTCTGTGATGTAGGTCTACTTGTGGTGAATAAAATGTCTCTATTTCACCCTCATATTTGAAGTACATATTAGCTAGATACAGAATTTTGAGTTGACAGGGGTTTTTTTGTTGTTTCTCTTTTCAGCATTTAAGATATTGTTCCAGTGTCACCTGTATTCCACTGTTTGTGATACAAAGTCAGCTGTCACTGGTACTACTGTTCCCCTGTAGTTAATGTGGGGTTTTTTTGTTTGTTTGTTTTTCTGCAGCTATTTAAAATGTTTTTCTTTATTTTTCAGCAGATTACAGTATGATCTATTTATATGTATCCTGCTTGGGGTTTGCTGAATTTCTTGGATTTTAAGTTGACCATTTTTTAATAAGATTGGAGAACATTAAGCCAAAAAGTAGAAACATCCTGAATATCCATCAGCTAATGAATGGATAAATAAAATATGCTATACCCATAAATGGAACATTAGTTGGCAATAAAAAGGAATGAAGCACTGATATTTGCTATAATATGAGTGAATGCTAAAAATATGTAAAGTGAAAGAAGCTAGTCACAGAAGACCATATGTATGATTCCATGTATAAGAACTCTCTGAATAGGCAAATCTAAAGAGATATAAAGTGTATTAGTGGGTGCCTAGGGCTGGTGGGAATAGGGGAAATATAAGGGGCAATGTTTTTTTGGGGGTGATGAAATGCCCTAAAATTGATTTTGGAGATGGCTGCATAACTCTGAACATGCTAGAACCCAATAAATTGTACATTTTAAATGGGTGAATTGCATTCTATGTGAACTATGTGTCAATAAAGCTGTTACCAAAAACAAAACAAAACAAAACAAGTCCAACTCACAATTCTGGATATTTTATATGATGCTTACTATTTCACAATTTATTTTTTATTTATATGGTTTTAAGTTTCATTTATTTAAATAACTTATAATTGCCCTCTGTTTCTCACATGATTTTAATAAAAATGACCAATATAACAACACCAAATGGCATGTAGAGATGTACTGGTTTTAAAAATGACATAGGGATGGCCTGGGTGGCTCAGTGGGCTAAGCCTCTGACTCTTGATTTTGGGTCAGGTGATGATCTCAGGGTGGTGAGACCAAGCCCTATGTCAGACTCTGCACTCAGTGTGGAGCCTGCCTGAGATTCTTTCTCTTCCACTGCTTCTGTTCCTCTGCCTGCTCTTTCTCTCTCTCAAAATAAATACATAAAATATTTTTAAAAATGACTTATATGATTATATAGTCAATTAATCTCTGACACAAAAAGGGCAAGAATATACAATGGGAAAAAGAGTCTCTTCAACACATGGTGTTGGGAAAACTGGTAGGCTAAATATAAAAGAATGAAACTGAAACTTGCTTACACCATACCCAAAAATAGATTCAAAATGCATTAAAGACCTGAATGTGAGACCTGAAACCATAAAATTCCTAGAAGAAAACATAGGCAGTAATACCTTAACATCTGTGGTAGAAACATTTTTCTAGATATATCCCCTTTGGCAATGGAAACAAAAACCAATTTAAACTATTGGGACTAAACCAAAATAAAAAGCTTTTACACAGTGAAGGAAACCATCAACAAAATAAAAAGACAACCCACCAAAAGAAAGAAGATATCCTCAAATGATATATATCCAATAAGAGGTTAATATCCAAAATATTGAAAGAATTTATACAACTCAACAGCAAAAAAACCCAAACAATCCAATTAAAAATGGGCAGAAGACATAAGCAAACACTTCACCAAAGAAGACATACAGATGGCCTAACAGACATATGAAAAGATGCTCAATATCACTAACCATCAGGGAAATATAAATCAAATCACAAAGAGATATCACCTCACATCTGTCAGGATGGCTAAAATCAATACAAGAAACAAGAAGTGTTGGCAAGGATGTGGAGAAAATGGAATGCTCATGCACTATTGGTGGAAATGCAAACTGGCACAGCCACTGTGGAAAACCATATGGAGGTTACTCAAAAGACTAAAAATAGAATCACCATATGATCCACTAATTCCACCACTAGGTATTTACCCAAAGAAAAAGAAAACACAAATTTGAAAAGATATGTGCACCCCCACATTTACTGCAGCATTATTTACAATAGGCAAGATATGGAAGCAACCCCAATGTCCATCCATAGATGAATGGAAAAAGAAGATGTGATATATGTACAATGGAATAATAGCCATTGAAAAGAATGAAACCTTGCCATTTGCAACACATGGGTGGAGCTAGAGAGTATAAAGCTAAGTGAAATAAATCAGTCAAGAAAAGACAAATACCTTATGATTTCACTCATATGTGGAATTTAAGAAACCAAGTAAGAAAAAAAAAAAAAAAACAGACTCATATAGAAAACAAACTGGTATTTGCTAGAGGAGAGGTGGGTGAGGGGATGGGTGAAACAGATGAAGGGGATTAGAGTATACTTGTGATGAGCACTGAATAATGTACAGAATTGTTGATTCATTGTATTTCACACCCAAAACTAATATAACGCTATGTTAAATTATACTGGAATTTAGAAAATAAATAAAATTTTAAATGACATATAACTGAATTCTCATATGTATAATGAAGTTATTAAAATGGTAGTTTTAAAGATTTATTTATTTTAGAGAAAGAGAGTGTGTGAGTGTGAGAGCATGGGGGTGGGGGAAAGGTCAGAGGGAGAGTCTCAAGCAGATTCTGTGCTGAGCATCTAACCCAATGTGGGGCTTGAGCTCATGACCCTGGGATCACAACCTGAGCCAAAACCAAGAATTGAATGCTTAACCCACTGTACCACCTAGGCAAACCAGCAGTTTTCTTTTAAATAAAGCTTTATAGCTAACAACTATTTAACATCTATTACCTCATGCGATTTTTTTTCACTACTCCTATGTAGTCAGGAAAGGTGGTGTTATCCCCATTTTTCAGATCAGAAAAGTGAAGCTCAAAGAGTAACACATATGCCTTTAGTCCAAGATAACATATATAGTTCACTTAACCAAGAATTTTAACTATAAATCTAGTATCCTACTAATTCTCTCTTCTACTTTTTCTTTTAACTTATTTTTTCCCTAGTATAGAACTTCCTTTCTCTTTTTTCATTGACATATTAAATACCAGAGAGCAAAAGTAGAGTCAAAGATAAGTAGAAATATAATTACTTTCTTTAACTTTTCTTTTTTTTAAAGATTTTATTTATTTATTCATGAGAAACACAGAGAGAGAGAGAGAGAGAGAGAGACAGGCAGAGAGAGAAGCAGGCTCCATGCTGCAAGCCCAACACGGGACTCGATCCTGGGTCTCCAGGACCAGGTCCTGGGCTGAACCGCTGAGCCACCCGGGCTGCCCTTTAACTCTTATTTCTGAGGAAATTGAGAATTGGGAGAAAACTATCTACTGGGGGCAATTTTATGGCACTGTTTTATCCAAATAATTATATGGTTATTTCCATTTGGACAAACCAACTTATGAGCAAAAAATAATTTTTATTTTTTTATTTTTTTATTTTTTTTATTATTTTTTTAAATTTTTATTTATTTATGATAGTCACAGAGAGAGAGAGAGGGGGGCGCAGAGACACAGGCAGAGGGAGAAGCAGGCTCCATGCACCGGGAGCCCGATGTGGGATTCGATCCCAGGTCTCCAGGATCGTGCCCTGGGCCAAAGGCAGGCGCCAAACCGCTGCGCCACCCAGGGATCCCCAAAAAATAATTTTTAATATTTACTACAAAAGTCTAATTGTTATTTGTCGTGAATGCATATACATTAAAAGTCTCTGATATGTTCTGTTCAATTATCAGGTCAGTATATACTTTTATTCTATATAGCTTCTATATAGTTTTCTATATATACTAAGAGTTAGTCTCTAAATGTTATGTCCTTAATTGTTCAGTAATATGGGCTAATCTTTGGAAAGATCTCTGTTTCTTTTTTTAATTTTTAAAAAGATTTATTTGAGAGCGAGAGAGAATGAGTGAGGGAAGGACAAAGGGACAAGCTATCTACTGAGCATGGAGCCCAACGTGGGGCTTGATTCCAGGACCTTGAGGTCATGACCTGAGCAGAATTCAGATGCTTAACCAACTGAGCCATCCTGGTGGCCCAGAAAGATCTCTATTTCTGAAAACAACTTAAGGTACATCTCTAGCTACCTGTGCATCCTCACAGCAGTTCCCACATTAATTTCTCTACTCCAAGGCAGAGTGGGATAAATAGCTATTACCTGAATTTCAGGAAATAAAAAACTAAGAAGGATTAAGAGGCACAGGTAAAAAACAGATGCTAAGTTTTGGATTCAAACCTAAAGTCTGGGGATCCCTGGGTGGCGCAGCGGTTTGGCGCCTGCCTTTGGCCCAGGGCGCGATCCTGGAGACCCGGGATCGAATCCCACGTCGGGCTCCCGGTGCATGGAGCCTGCTTCTCCTTCTGCCTATGTCTCTGCCTCTCTCTCTCTCTCTGTGTGACTATCATAAATAAATAAAAATTAAAAAAAAAAAAAAAAAAAAAAACAAACCTAAAGTCTGAGTAAAAAAAAAAAAACAAAAAAAACAAACCTAAAGTCTGAGTTATCATAGTATAGTACAAAAAAACCCAAACTGGGAGTTAGAAGACATGAGTGTTAATCTTGATTCCACCACTTGGTTATCTGTGTAATTCTGAACAAGTCATCTTTACCTACAATTATCCTTTTCCTCATCTTTACAATAAGGTTGAAAATACATTTTTAAAATATTTTACCTTATTTTCCAAGCTTACAGTGAGGGTCAAATGACATAACATCTATGAAACTACAAAGCCCTGTGCAAATATAAAATATGTGCATATATATGTGTGTGTGTTCTCGGCTACTTTCCAATATTAATTGAGTTTGATTAATATTTGATGGTCTAATTCAATAAGCTACTCAAAAACTATTTTAAGACATTCTAGAGTCAGGGATGCCTGAGTGGCAGAGTGGTTGAGTCTCTGCCTTTGGCTCAGATCATGATCCTGGGGTCCTCCAACAGAGTCATATAGCCGGTTCCCTACAGGGAGCCTGCTTTTCCCTTTGCCTATATCTCTGCCTCTCTGTGTGTCTCTCATGCATAAATAGATAAAATCCTTAAAAAAAAAAAAAAAAGGACATTCTGGAGACAAAGCTGAATAAGTCATAGTCTCTAACTTTTAGGAATTCATAGTTAAGAGAGGACACAAATATTAAAAATAAAGAATTATACAAAAAAGGGACAAAAAGATAATAGATGCATATACTAAATTCTTTGAGTCCAACAAAAAGGTAAACTAATCCTACATGAGGCCAAAAGGACAGATGTCAGAGAGGAGATAACAAGTAGGCTTAAAGGAAGCGGTTGAGTTGCTAGAATTTTATCCAGATACATGGAATTCACAATAGAACACAAAAATACCACAAGATCTGTGTTATAACTGGCTCTGCCTTTAGTTAAAACTAGTACTTGACCTCTTTGGACCTCTCTTACCACAATTCTAAAATGAAAGGTTTAGATAAGATACAATCCTAAGTCCTTCCAGCTCTAAAATTATATGATTCTATGAGTCAAACTCTGGTCATTGTACAGATGCCAAGAAAGAGAACTCAAGAGAGTAATAAAATAGTCACAACTATTAAAAAATGTTTTTCCATTAACCACTTTTTCTTGGAATTTAAAAGCCTAAGAATGATATTTATTTCACCTAGAATAAGCTCTAACACAGTAAGGAGAGGAAATTGGAATGCTATCAAGAAGCTGAGAACCAAACAATACAGGTGGAGAGCAGGAGGTTAAGCCTTCAGTTCAACAAAGATGTTGCTTAGACCACTAAGGAAATAGGCAATACATGAGAAGTTATAATGTTTTTATTCCTATTTACTAAAAAAAAACTTAGAATAAAATCATAGCCAGATATTAAAATGTACTCTTCCATAAAATGAGGTAGTTGTTGTTTGAAGTTTTGTCTTGTTAAACTACTTCTTAAAAAACTATTTACATAAGAGGTCACTTTTAAAATTATAAAGAAAAGGATCAAAAACCTAAGTATACTCAACTGAATTTGTTTCACAAATGGTACCTAAGGTGGATATTGTCAAGTAATGTACTTCATCAAACATTTATTAAACTATGTTTAAAAGTTCTAGTTGTTGTAAAGCATAATCCCAGTACTCAGGAGGTTCACTGACCTAATATCAAGGCTTTAAGGAAGAAAAAATAGTAACTCTTACCCATCAATCATATTTTCAGGTGGGTGTTTTTCATCACTTGATGTAGCTAAAATCACTTCAGCCCCCTCAGAGCTCAAACATAGATCAATTTTTCTCATCTTCAAGTGTTTAATCTGCAAGTAAAACAATAATAACAAAAGCAAATTCTTGACTCTCTGAACTTCATCGGAGTAAAGGGAGAAAGAAAGCCTGTTGCCTAGCACACAGCTTAACCACCAAGCTATTCAACAAGTGGGAGGGACTCTAACATGTTTATTTATGAAAGTAAACTTCTAACCTCTCCCAGGAATAATCTGTAAAATAGTGATTATTTCCACCACTCTACTTCACAAAAGACAACACTGACTACTCTGACAACATTTTTCTGATTCTAAAATTGAAAGTCCTCAATAATGATACAGAAATAGTTAACAGGCTAAGGTAACATAAATTAATGTGTAAAATTTTCAAACTATTTATATCATTATATTTCTGACATTAAAAAATAATCTGGAGCAAAAGAACAGATGTTTTCATGACTGTTGTGTTTTCTGTTTTTTGTTTTTCTTTTTTCTTTTTTTTAAAGTAAGCTCCACACCCAGCACAGAGCCCAGCACAGGGCTAGAACCCACAACTGTGAGATCAAGAGTCAGACTTTCAACCAACTGAGCCACCCAGGCACCCCACATGACTGTTTATCCATACATTTATCAACTGAAGTAGCAAATAATACTAGTCACATGTTAAAAGATATCTTACCATCATTACTTTTTGGAGCAGAATGTAAAATAAGAGAGAAGAAAAACTTTTGCTTATTATTAAATTCTAAATCAGTCACTTGGGTCATGGATTGAAAGACATTTCTATCGTATGGTAATATTTTCAGTTTAATAAAAATATATGTAAAAACATTGTTGAACTCTAACATGGACCCCGGTAGATTAGACAAAGAAGACTAGATAAGATTCTATCAGTCACACTCACCCTTCTCCTTGATCTGGTGGTAACAGGGCACAAACCAATATATAGATGCAAAGTGACTATGAAATCTGTATCTATAAAGAATGATAAGACAAAGAGTGTTTGGAAAAAGGAGAAAGGCTTCCAATACACTTCATATCCTGGCCTCTGGCTAACTTTAAAAAAAAAATGAAACTATTTCAAATAAATAATCAACATACTACAGAGAATGTCACATATTAAACAACTATATACCCACTGCCTAGATTTAATAAATGTTAACATTTTTACTCATCACCTTCCTGGTTCAAAGGTAAGAGCTATTCTGGAGTTGATGAATATCCCTCCTTACTATGTATTTATACTTTTATCAATACATATCCATAAACAATATGTACTGCCCTTTTAAAACTTAGACGCTTCCTCAGTATATATATCCTTGCTTTTTAAATTTAATATTATATTTTCAAGTTTTATCATGTTGATACATGTAAATCTACTTTGTTCATCTTAACTGCTGTCAGGTATTTCTCCATTTCTCTAATGATGAATATTTAGGTAGTTTCCAATTTTTTGCTATTATAAGCAAATTTGAAATGTACATCTTTGTGTATGTATCCTTAGTATATAGAGGAGAAAGTGTTTATGATAAAAGTCTCTTTCTTTACAGAAGTAAAATTGCAGAAACTTAGAATCAGCATATCTTCAAGTCAATAACTGATCAATTTGATCTTGAAATTTTAACAATTTACACTACCATCAGCAGTGTATAAGTGTTTCTGCTTCCTTATATTCTCACGAACTTGGTATTATTAGACATTTTGACTTTAGCTCATCTCATTGATGTGAAATGGTATCTCAATAAGGTTATAATTTGTATTTCCATGATTATTAGTGAAACTGAATACTGTTTCATATGATTATGGGCCATTCAGTCCTCTTTTTCTGTTATTTGCTTTTCCTCATCCTTTGCTCATTTTGCTATTGGAGTGCTTTTTAAAAATTTTGTTGTCCTTTTCCTTTTGATTTATAGGAATTTTTCAAATAAAACATTCTGGATACAAATCCTTTGTTATATGTGTCACAGATATCTCCTAGTCTGTAGCTTGAGTTTTCTTTTTCTTTTTTTTGTTTGTGTTTCCCCACCCCCACACACTTTTTAAAATTACTGAACTATAAAACATACATAAAGAAGAGAACACAAATCAGAAGTATATAGAGCAATACATTTTCACAAAGTTACCATACCCAGGTAACTATTCCCAGGGTAAAGAAATGGAATATTACCAGCACTTGAGAAGTCCTCCGCATGCCCCTTCCCAGTCACTTCCCTTCCCTCCTTCCCAAGATAAGCATGGTCCTTATTTCTAACAGATTAATTTTGCCTGAAATTTATATACATAGAATCATGCAGTTTGTATTCATTTGTATCTGGTTTCTTTCATTCATCATTATGTTTTTGAGATTTAGCCTTATTGCTGTGTCATAAAGTGCAACTAAGTAAAGCTGCAACCTAGCCCCAACCCAACTCAACCCCTAATAAGATCAGAGAAAACGTGCCCTAAGTGGAGCTTCCCAGGAAACTGGGCATAGGAACTGAAAAGCAAAGAAAGATTTCTGTGATCTTGGGTACTTAGCTCCCAAAGCCCTGATGGAGGAAACTGATCTCACTTCCAAATATCTGAAATCAAATGTAAACTGAAAGTATTTAAATAAAATTATAACTCAGTTTAATCCCTAGGTAGACTAAAGTGATCTGCCCCTTATCCTCCTGGCTGCAGGGCAAAGAAACTGGTGTGTCCTCTCTGGGAAAAAGCATTATTTACTTCAGTGTCTATTTTACATCCAATATACAAAATCACTTTAGCAGATCTATAGATGATCCGAGTACTGGAATTAGCAAAGATAGCTACTATAAATCTGTAGGGATTTATTGATCATATTATCAACCTGTAGAAAATATAGGCTTGTAGGGAGCCTGCTTCTCCCTCTGCCTATGTCTCTGACTCTGTCTCTCATGAATAAATAAATAAAATATCTTAAAAAAAAAAAAGAAATGGCAAGAAGATAGTTTTAAACACAAGTGCACTGATTATTCTATTAAATGTTAACAACCTAAACACTACATTATCAGACTGAATTTAAATAAACTCAACAGATACTCTTTTCAGGAAACACTGTAAATATAAGGATAGACTGAAAGTAAAAGGATAAAATAAGTCTTACTTAACATTTGATAAAGCAAATTCCTCTACTTAATTTTCAGAATTCTATGTTTTGTATCTTAATTATTAGAAAGATTTTTAAATTACAGAAAAATGGGGCACCTGGGTGGCTCAGTCGGTTAAGCATCTGCCTTCAGCTCAGGTCATGATTTCAGGCTCCCTGCTCAGTGTAGAGTCTGCTTCTCCCCCTCTCTCTGCCCATCTCCTTACTCATGTTCTATCTCTCTCAAATAAAATCTTTGGGGAAAAAAATGAACTAGAGGAAAAAAATTTCTTGAGATGTTGATTGTAATTTTGTTCCACATACAGATTAACTGGGAGAGAATACCGTGTTTATGATAATGAGTCTTCAAATACATGAACCTGGCATATCTCTTCATTTAAGACTTTTTAAAAAGATTTTATTTATTTATTCATGAAAAAGAGGGAGGAAGGCAGAGATAGAACCTGAGCCAAAGGCAGATGCTTAACCAACTAAGCCACCCAGGCAACCTTATTTAAGACTTCTTTTAAGCTTTGAAATGATTCTCTAGTTTTCCCCAAACATATCTTCACCTCTTTTGTTAGAGTTATTATTAGATGTCTTATGGTTTCTATTGTTATTATAAATGGGACATTTTAAAAAATAACATTATTTTTAAAAAGTCTTATTATTTACCATACAAGGAATATTTCCAACATTTCACCATTAAATTTGATGCTCACTGAAGGTTTTGTTAGACACTGTTCATCAGGTTATAGAAATTTTCTTCTCTTTTGGTGTGTTAGGTTTTATTTTTCCATGAACAAACACTGAATTTTATCAAATACTCTTCTAACATTTACTAAGATGATCTAGATTTTTCTACAGGTTGATAATATGATCAATTAAATCAAGATTTTTCTATTGTTATCATATCCCCAGTTCCTAGCATAAACTCAATTTACATGGCTAAGATATATTATCATTTTCATCCATAGTTGGGTTCAGTTTGGTAACATTTTATTTAGATTTTTTACAAATACATTTCTAAGTGAGATTGGTTATAATTTTCCTTTGTTATTCAGTCCTTATCTGTTTTTTTTAAGGTTTTATTTATTTACTTACTTGAGAGAGAAAGGGCATGGCATAGGGGAGGGGCAGCACAGGGAAAGAGACAAGCAAGAGACAAGCAGACTCTAAGCTGAGCTCAAACAGACTCTAAGTTGAGCTCAAAGTGCTGAGGTGGTGGCAGAGAGGGGACAGAGGCTTGATATCACAACCCTGAGATCATAACCTGAGCAGAAATCAAGAGTTGGATGCACAATGGACTGAGCCACCAAGGCACTCCTGTATCTAGTTTTATAATCAAGACTGTACTTCCAACATAAGTTAGAGAGCTTCCCCCTTTTCTAGTTGTTGGAGCAATTTGTATAAGACAGAAGGTTATTTGATCTCATAAGCCTGGTAAAATCTTTGTAAACAGAATTTTTTTTTTAATATTTCAGATTTTTTTCAGGTTTTCCATACCACCTTGAGTCAATCTTGAAATTTATATTTTGTAGAAATATTACCTATTTCTTCTTAGTTTTTATATTTATTGGCATAAGGTTCATTTTTTACTGGAATTTTAAAATCTACTATGATAGTGTTAAAAGTCATGACTGGTCAAGAAAAAAGGCATATGTTCTAACATTTTCTATTTGTGCCTCTTAACCTTTTTCTTGCATTTAATACTATTGATACCAGAGAACTAGTGTTAGATGAACATTGTTAGTCCTTAATTTGAAGATGATAAATTCCTAGAAATACAGATTGATGAACTCAGATATTAATTCTCAACAAAGTTCTAACATTATTAAATTTCATTATTAAAATGATAGCCCTGAAAACGTAAATGAGAGTAGTTGTACAATAGAAAGCAGCACTAACATTAGTTCACAAAGGTTATACCAAACCTATACATTTCTTTTTGCTTATTTGATAGAGTTACTAACCAATTAAGAACATGTTCTGAATATTTCAACAAAACTTTAGACAAAGCTTCTCAAGATTCCTATATGGACCAGACAGAGAAATGTGGATTGGGTGGCAGGCAGTACTTTAGGTAAATATTTATCTCTTTGGCTATGCTCAAAGAATGATGATTAATGGGACAAAATTAACTGTGAAAAACCTCTGTCCTCTCGCCATTCAACATTTTTATGAATTAAAGATAGAAAAAGTATCATCAATTTTGCAGATGACACAAAGCTGGGCTATCAGCTAACATGCTAGATGACAGAATTAGCACATAAAAAGATGTGAGCAAGCTAGAAAGATGAGATATGATGAACAATATATTTAATAACAATAAAGGCCTATACTTAAAAAGTCAATCACATAAGGATTGGTCTTGATTGGGGTGGCAGAACCAAATCTAGTCAGCCATTTGTTTTTATATGGCCTATGAGTTAAAGGATGCTTTTTATCTTAAAATACTATTTAAAATTAAAATAATATTTTATGACACATGAAGATTACATGAAACTATATGAAATCCATACTTCAGTATCCATGAATAGTTTTATTGGAACTTGGCCATGGTCAACCATTTATACATTGTTGATAGCTACTTTTACAGTGACACAGTAGTTGTGATAGAGACTATAAGGCTCAGAAAGTCTAAAATATTTATTATTTGGCCCTTTACAGAAAAAGTTTGCTGACCCTTGATCTAGATGTGTAAAACGTATACGTTTGGTTCATTATAGAGTCACACTGTAAGGCAAGAATGTACCATATCTGCCCCCAAAGGTAAAGGAATATAATCTTAGATTATATAAACTCTTTAGAGTTAAGGAGGAACTACATCCATCAAAATTTTTATTTATTTTTTTAAGTTTTAAAATTTATTTATTTATTTATTCATGAGAGAGAGAGAGAGAGAAAGAGAGAGAGAGGCAGAGACACAGACAGAGGGAGAAGCAGGCTCCATGCAGGGAGCCCGACACGGGATTCAATCCTGGGTCTCCAGGATCTTGCCCCGGGTTGAAGGCGGCACTAAACCACTGAGCCACCCGGGCTGCCTCCATCAAAATTTTCAGATACCAACTAAGGACCAGGCATTGCACTTGCTAGTAACGCAAAGACAACTACAACCTAAGATAGAGACGGTGACTAACATTTAGTTTTTGCCTTCAAGCTCAGAGTCAAGGAAAATGAACATGCATGCAACTAATATTATAATGTTATGTGCTAACAGTGTGAACTACATCCAGATACTACATCATTCTGGGTTGTATAAGTAGGACACTGTCAGGTTTGATATTGTCAGGGGAAAACATAAAGAAACCCACAGATAATGTTGCTTCCACTCCAAGGGTGCAGGTCTGCATTGTAGTCTAACGCCCCACCCTGGGATACCTTACTCCAAATAAATACACACGTATCCCCTCAAAGCCTAGATTATTAATGGGGGGTGCTCTCCTCTGCATTTTTAAGGTCCCTACCCCTGGACTTCTTCCCCGCTGCCTTATTCTGTAGTCTAACCTCAGGGCCACTTTTAGCCACCCTTTACTCTCCAGGTCACATGCCCTTTCTGGCCCTTCTTTCTGAAAACCTCGAGGGGTCAAGTCCGCAGTTCTCTTGATCCCTGCCTTGGCACTGTCCACATTACTGATGGGGGCCTTTTGTGTAAGTCAGGAAACAGCCAGGGCCCAGGGCTGGGTACCTCACTAGAAAGGCAAACCAGCTCTGACACCACCTCCTTGCCCCCGTCCCAGGTCATTCCTTTCAAGACCTCCCAGGGTCCTCAGGCTCAGGTTTGTGGACGCCCCACCCTAAATTACATAAAAGGTATTAAGTGACCCCACATCCTACACGAACTATATGGCTCCTAACATACGGGTTACGTGGCCCTTGAGAGGTTACAGTTTGGCAGGCTTACTCATTTCGATTTGCAATTGCTTTTCCCTTTGGGGAGTGAAAACATTATTCAGGGCTCAAAAAAGTTGGTGGATTGGCACGGGCGTCTCTAGGCCCGCGGGGGAATCAGACATCCCCCGTCCCTGCCCCGCGCCGTCAGCCTGCTCACGGCGCCCTCCGCCAGCTCCCCGCCCCGCCGGCCGCACGCAGCCCCGCTCCCACCGCCCCCGCCGCCGCCGCCGCCCCCGCCCCGCTCGCCTGCGCCTCCCGTTAGCTCCAGGCGCGCGGACGGTCCGGGCTCGGGATCTTCCTTCCGCTCCGCCCCGCGCGCCCCGCCCCCAGCCCCCAGCCCCGCCCCCTCTCCTCGGCCTCCCAGGAGCTCCCGGGGGCGCGCCCCTCCCGACTCTCCCGCAGGCCCCGCCCCCGCCCCCGAGGCGCGCGCCCCTCCCGACTCTCAGGCCGCGCCCTGCGCTCTCCCTTACGGAGCGGGGTGAGCCGCGCGGCCCCACCCGAGGGTCTTTCCCCGGCGAGGGCCGGAGCCCGCACCGCCTACCCTCCCTGGGGCTTGCAGCACCCGGGGACCCGCCTTCGCGCCGGCACGCACGCGCAGTGCCCACCTCTCCCGGATCCGAGCCCTCGGCCCTCGGGTCTCCAGCCCAGGGCCCGGCCCCGCCTCCCGCCCGGCCCCGCCTCCGGCCCGGCCCCGCCCCTCATGCCGGGTCCCGCGCACGCGCATCTCCCCAGCCCAGCCTTGCCCCCCCGCCCCCCCGCCCCTTGCCAGCCCCGCGGTCCCACGGCGCCAGGTCGACCCCAGCCCCCTCCCTCCTCCCGAGCTCTCTCGGTCCCACCCTCCCTAGCTTTGTGCCGGCGGCGCCGAGCCGCTTCCCCGTCAGCCGCGCCGCGGGAGGAGGGAGCCGCCACCGCGAAGCGGCCGCTCGCAGCCCCGGGCAGGGGCACAGGTAGGTGGCGGCCGCGGGCTGGGCCGCTCACGCAGCCCCGGGCGGCGAGTGGGGGCGGGGGCGGGGTGCGAGGGAGGGGCGGGGTGGGGGAGGGGTGGGCCGGGAGGGACGGGGTTGGGGTGTGGTTTGGGTGAGAGAGGTGAGGAGGAGGATGTAGGGTGGGGTCGGGGTGCCGCGGAGGGTAGTTGGGGGCAAGGTGGGAGCAGGGTTAGTTTGGGCGGGCTCGGGGAGGGGCATGCGTGGGAATTGAGGGAGGGAGGGAGGGAGGGAGAATTGCAGTACTGGCGAAGAGGAAAACCGAGGGGGATCTGAGAAGTGTAGGAAGGGAAGGATCCAGGCTTAGAATGGAAGGGGTGGGGTCTTGGGAGTGGAGAAGAAAAGTTGGGGCTGTGGGTTTTGAAGTTGGGCATAAGGAGGCGTGAAGGAAGGGGATTTTGAAGGTTATAGACAGAAGACAAGAGGAGAGAGAGATTGGAGTCCTAGGAGAGGGAATCCCAGAGACTAGGAAGAAGGGAAGAAGAATACTTGGTGAAGGACAGAGGAAGAGTGCCTGGGGGTGGAATCCATGGGGATGGAACAGTGTGGGGCAGGAAGGAGAAGCAGGTGGAGGTGAGATTGGGTGTTTGGGACCAGGAACCTCGTTTCAGAAGTGCCTTGGAAGGATTGGAAGGGCCTGGGGTGTGAGAGGCCAGGACGGGGATGTTAAGAGTGGGAGAAGGCGGGGGGGGGGGGGGGGGGGGGGGGGGGCTGTCAGGATTTGGGATTTTATGTGGAAAAGTCTAGAGTTGGCGGGTAGAAGAACTGTTAAGAGTGTCAGGATGTAGGAGAGATTGGCATGCTCCTGGAAGGAAGTAGGGAGCTAAGTCAAGTGTGGCTCTCTGGAGCTTTGGGGGAGGAAAGGGTGTGGGTGAAAAGGCAGGTAGGAAAGTGCACACGCTGTAAGGTAAAAATAATGAGAGGAGTGGAGAATTGAATAATGATGGTGGCACAGAACAATTAAGGTAAGATCGTTAGTTAGTTATAGGTGGTTTGGAACTAATTTCCGTTCAAGTTTTTGTGTAGAAATTTTCTCAAGAATGCTGCATTTTCAAATAAACCAAGGGTGTCTGAAGCCTGGGATGAAGGCCATGGCTTGACAGATGTTTTCCTGGTGTGTGGATGTGGGTAATTTCTGCCCTGGCAGAGGGAAGAAGGGAGGCCTCAATGTAGCTCTGTCCTGGCTCTGTTCCCACCAACTCTTTCCTCAGATGTCCACTGGTTTTTATCTCCTCCCTGCCCCCACCCCTACCCCCAGCTTAAGCCAGTGAATACCAGAGGATCAAACAGGTGGGTGAGATTAATTTTTAACATCTTTTTTTAATCCCTAAGGCTGATGTCATATTTTTATTCTTGAGAGACAGCATCATGCAGTGGAAAGAGCTAGAGCTTTGGAGTAATACAGCCTTGAGATTGAATTCTGGCTCTGCCACTTACTAGCTCTGTTCCTTAAGTAAGTTACTTTACTTCTCTGAGCCTTTTTACCGGTTAAATGGCAATCTTGACCTCAAGGGATTGTTGAGGGTTACGTGAGATCACTTAATTGAGTGCTTAGCACAGTACCTGACAACTGGTATCTGCTTAATACATGGTAGTTATCGCACCCAGTATCATGATCATCGTCACCATTATTACTATGATTTACTCTTTGGGAATTGTTACTTTACCTACTAAAGTTAGGTGCTTTTTTTTCCCCCCCTTCAAATTAGAGAGCCATAGACCCAGCTCACAGTTTTAATCCTGTGGCCTCTGTCTCTGATTCCTTCCCTCCAGTCCACTTAATTGGTATGGTCCTGCTTCTTGCTTGGCAAACTGGCTTCAAGATCTAAAAAGTTGTCATGTTTAATTATCAATTATTTTATTTTGCCTCTTATTCAAAGAGGCGATAGAGAACTGAGTTTGTAATGTAGTAAGTAAGGTTATGTTTTATTCATAAGATGAAATGATACGCTTTGTGGTAACTTTGGCTCCTTTGTGGTGACTGAATACTAACTAGAACATGCACTATGTAATATTTTTCTGTGCAGTTGTACGGTTTAGAGAACTGCCTCTCTGGAGACAGGCTGGGAGACCATCAGAATGCCCAGTACTCTGTTGATCCAATATAAAATATAGTTAATGCAAATCTAAGCTGGACTTTCTTGCAGATACTAATTTTAATTTTCCAGTTTGCATGGGATTTTTGCCATGGTGTAGAACAGGCCTCGTTGCTTGAGAGCCCATTTATAACCGACCACCATGTACAGCCAGGCATAAGCAAAGCTAAGTATGGAAGCTTTATGTGGAATTCTCTTGCCTTTATGGTTCTTAACCTTGAAAGGCTTAAACATTAAGTTTATTCTTAGCTCTTTTTATAGTACCTCACAAACTTTCCGGAAGCTTCTTATTGAGAGGATGCAAGATGCACAAATTTAATAGAAATCAAAGGTTACCAGGATTTCTTGAACCAAGGTTAGTTCCTCAAGTACCTTCATTGAAGAGCAGAGGAGCCTTGGGCCTTCTGGACAGATAATGTGGTTTTTTACTCTTCAGGAAATACTGGATTCTTTTTTTCATAATTTAGAAAGACAACTAGCATTTGAGTAATTTAGGAGTAAAAAATAGCCAGTACTGCCTTTTTTGAAAGCGATCCATGCAAAGAGAAGCTGCCAGGATTTGGGGCAGCCTGGGTTAGTGTCCATATTCTGGTCCCAAGACGCTTGTGCCCTCTGCTGGATGGAACCGGACCTTTCTGATTTTCACCTGAAGTGATCATTTATCCATTTGTCCGTTTGACTCTATAAAGTTTGTGGAACACACTGTTGGGAGTGGGGGTCAGGAGAAATACAGACCCTGTTTCGTTGTCAGGGAGCTTACAGTGTGCTGATACGTTATAATATGTTCTCTTCATAGAATTTGCCTTTCTATTATTATAGTCAAGTCATTCCTTTTTTAGGGCCATAAGGGTGACTAATTTCTGATCCACAGGTAGAATAGGGCTCTGAATGTCCAAATCCAGAGATAAAGACAGAGAATCTGCTTTATCTCCTCATCAAGATTAACATCTGTGAGGTTGAAGGGGCCAGATACTTACCTCTGCTGAAAGAACAGCTTAGAATAAGTGAGGCATCTCCTTAGCAGCAGTCACTGAATACTGGCAAGAGTATGGGTTATTAGAGCTGGCACCGTGACAGGAATTTTTTTGTCTGGGTTTTAGGGTTTTTTCCCTCCCCTGGTAGTACCAGTAGCAATATTCTCCCATCATTTGCTTTGCTTCTACCACCTGCAGAAGGGTCTGGCAAGTGGGGGAGGAGTCTGCAGCTGTTGCCTAGAAGAGGAGCTGGCTCCTAGCAACAGTATCAGCAGGCCCTGCAGTTCAGAGCACTGAGTCTGTCCCTTTGAGGTCTCACCCTTCTTCTTATTCAGTTCAGCATGTATTTGTTGAGGGCTTACTCAAGACTAGGCACTGTGTTGGGCCTGAGAAAAAGATGAAAAACATAAATGCCATGCCTTCAAAGATCACAGCTCTGGGAACGTTAGCAAGTGAACATAGGACACGGTGCTAAGTGCTATATATAGAAGAGACACTGGTGCTCTGGGAAAACCAGACAGGCATGCACTGGTGCAGGGGTTAGTGAAGACTTCCCAGGAGAGGGATCGTGGTTGAGCTGAGTTTTAATGATGAATAAGGATGAGCTAGAAAGCAGAAAAGGATGGTCCAACCAAAGGGAGCAGCAGAATGGGCAAAGACCAGTGGGACAAGAGAGCACAGCCAGCTTACTTGGGTAGTATGGCATGGCTGAAGAGTAAGGCATAAGAAGCCGAGCAGGAAAGGGTGAGGTTGTCAGGCTAGTCAGGGCCCTTCTTTCTGATGTGCTTTTACACACATAATTATCCTCAGGAGAAACGTGGATTGTACTGCTGTCCACAAACAGGATCACTATTTGATCTCCAGAGACTCAGCATTTTTGATCACTGACTTGATTGTTTGCTGACACTTTTACGTGGCATCAAAACTACATCCCAGCCCTGCATTGATGCAGAAGAAGCTGAGTTAGTTCACTCTGAAAGTCAGTCTTTTAAAGATAATGGCAGCTATTTGACATATATAGAATTTTAACTCTCAGTTCTCTTTAGATCATTGTGTTGTTGCAGAAATGATAATCAGCGGCTTTCATTTAACATAGCAATCTCAGTTTCTCAGGAAAACAAATGTTTATTCCAACTAATGCCTGAGCACAAAATGTCAACCATTGCATAAATGCCTACTGTGTTTGGTGTCTTGCCTCACCTCAAAAGTGTCCTAATAGAGCCCTAAGAGATAAGATGTTTCCAAGAGGTAGAATAGCTTTTTTTTTCCCCCCAGCTCTTGTAATGGAGGTCTTTGTAGATCCAAAAAAGCCTATTGCTGGTGGTCTGTGTAAGGTTTGGCAAATTAGTAGACTTTAGTCTAACAAATATCCACCCAGGGACTGTTAAATCCCAGAGCACTATGTTATATCTCAGAGCATCCCAGAGTCTGGATGAATTAAACCTGGTCCCTCTCCTCAAGGAGCTCAAACCAGTAGAACACAGGCCCAGAAATAAATCAGTAGCAGAACACTGAATCAACAAAGTATGTGGAAGGTGCCAACGTAGCAAGGAAGTTATGTTTCTGGTCTTTGTTCTGTGTGTAAATACATTTTTTAAAACAGAAATAGTAAATTTCATGTATACTGTTTGTACATTTGTAACTTTCAAATCAATAAAAATTTTATGATTTTAATGGCTGCATAACATTCCATGGTATGGATGTATCATAATTTATTTAATAATATCCCTGCTGTTGGACATTTAGGTTGTTTCCATTTGTTTTGTGATTAATCAGCTATGCTGCCGTGACTTTCTTTGTTCTTGTAGATGACTCTCTGTGCTTCTGTAACTTCCCCAGGGTGAATTGTAGAAATGAGATTCGAGCTAGCTTTTGGAAGATAAGTAGGAGTGCACCAGATATAAAGAAAAGGGGGAAAGTAGGAGACAGCATTCCAGATAGAGGCAGCCTGCAGTGCCAGGTTCATAGGCAGCTGGGAAGCTTTGTTTCCCCACATCAACCAAAGGGCCTTCCTGGTAGGCTCGTAAAACTCTGGGCACAGCAAGATGAAGTTGCATGTTATAAATGGCATTTTAATTGGATTTGCTTCCTTTGTGCTTTGCTTTTACAGCTGGAAGCAAGGCAATGTCTTACTACCTCAACTCCGAAAACCACCTGGACCCAGGACCCATCTACGTACGAGAAAATGGTCAGCTGCACATGGTCAATCTGGCCTTGGATGGTGTCAGGAGTAGCCTGCAGAAGCCAAGGCCTTTCAGACTGTTTCCCAAAGGCTTCTCTGTGGAGCTTTGCATGAACAGGGAAGATGATACTGCGCAGAAAGAGAAGACTGATCATTTCATCTTCACATATACCCGGGAGGGGAATCTTCGGTACTCTGCTAAGTCTCTCTTCAGCCTCGTCCTGGGCTTTATCTCTGACAACGTTGATCACATTGATTCCCTTATTGGCTTTCCTGAGCAGATTGCTGAAAAGCTCTTTTCTGCAGCGGAAGCCAGACAGAAATTCACAGAGCCAGGTGCAGGGCTGAGGGCTTTACAGAAATTCACAGAAGCCTACGGAAGTCTGGTACTTTGCTCCCTGTGTTTGCGAAACAGGTGGGTGTTCTGATTAGAGTATTGAGTATTGTGTTGGATATGTTCAGTCTGTCTAGTTCTGGGGCTTTGTGGGCTTGGGGGCATTCTCCCATCAAATAGCACTACAGTTTAAAACTTCTAAATAAAAAGTGGCCGGCCATTTTGAGAAAAATCACTGTCTTTCTCCCTACCCACTGCCCCCACCAGAAAACACAGCTTTATTTTGAAACCGCTTCACCACTGTTTGATTGTCACCACTCCTCCATTCAGTAAAAAAAAATACTTGTAGTCTAGTATGAGAAAAGACAAGATACAATCTGCCAAATATCTCTTGGTGTGCTCTTGAGGATGTGAAGATTAGTAACCAGAGTTCTGGGCCGATTCCAGTTTTCAGAACTCTAGATATTGGGCATTGGATAAAAAAGTAACTTTTTTAAAAGGTGATTAAAATTTCAAGTATCCCGAAATATGGAAATTTTCAAATATGGTCTGTTCACTTTAAAAATAGAAACTGGCAGCTATTTTACCAGCAGAAGATGGGTTTATTGAAGAATAAAAGAGCACTGCAATCTGAGACAATCAAACTATTGGAAAACCACAGGCAAGCCTGGGGGAACAAAGGAGAGGCATACTTTTTTCAGGAGAAAAGAGAAGTTGGGAAGGTTGTTCCAAACTTAAAGTACATTGGAATAAACTAGGAGTTCAGAATGGGGTGGCTTTTCTTTGGTGAAGCTCTTGTCAGAGGGGAGGAGGAAAGCAGCGTTTCTTCCTTTGGCTGGGAGTCGTAGAGTAAGACTCACACATGAAAGGTCAAGTCCACGTAAGGTCAAGTCAGGCTTTTCGCTTCGGGTCCTCTGTTGACTCTGAGTGATAGGGAGCAAGAGCTCCCCTTGCTGAAAACCTGACCACTCTCATTTTAGTGAGGTTTCCCATGACTCATTTTGTTGGGTCCCAACACCAAACTCTGTTTTCTAACAGAACAAATGTTTTCTATTGTGACTTGCCTTTGCTTTTATTGATTTATTTAAAGTTTTTAGAGGCACCTGTGTGGTTTAGTTGGTTGAGTATCCTGGACTCTTGTTCTCAGCTCAGGCTCAGGTCTTGATCTCGGGGTCATGAATTGAAGCCATACTTTGTGCTCCACTTAAAAAATAAAACAGATAAAATTTTTATTTTACCATTACCTAAAATTATTTTTAAAGCATTTACTAATTTTTTAAAAAAAACCTTTAGGGGTGCCTTGGATAGCTCAGTAGATTAAACACTCAACTCTTGATCTCAGCTCAGGTATTAATCTCAGGGTTGTGAGTTCAAGCCCTGTGTTGGACTCTGTGCTGGGCATGGAGCCCACATAAAAAAACAAACAAAAACTAAAAAATGTGCCTGGAAAATAATTCAAACACAGAAAGGTATACAGTGAAACATGGCCTCCCTCCCATTTTATCTCCTATTTCTCCAGAGGCAGCTACTGTTCACAGTTTCTTTTATGTCATTCCAGTGACATCTTGTACAGGTACATGCATCTATAGCTCTCCCCTTTGTTATACAAGTGGCAGCACACTCCTTACACCATTACGCATCTTGCTTGCTTTATATATTTTGGAAATCATTTACTATCAATACCTGTAGATTTTAAAAGTAACTGTGTAGTGTGCCATTACATGAACTTTTTTGTGATTAGAAAATGTGAAAAGTTAGCTTTCTATTAAATGCACCATCAATATGACCATTAAAACAAGGCTAAAGTAGAGCATGTAAGAGGAGAAAGTCATGTCAGAAAGCATAAGGTAAATTCATATGCCTTAAGAAACAAAAAAAGGAGGGGTGCCTGGGTGGCTTGGTTGGTTAAATGTCTGACTTCAGCTCAGGTCATGATCTTGGGGTCCTGGGATAGAGCTTTGTGTCGGTCTCTGTGCTCAGTAGGGAGCCGGCTTCTCCCACTCTCTCTCTGTCGTTCCCTCTAGCTCATGCTTTCTCTTCCTCTCTCTCCAAAAAAAAAAAAAAAAAACTTTAAAAAACAAAAAAGAAGAATTCTTTATTTAATTGGCTCATAGAATTAATGGCATCACTCTGGTTCAAATATTGTACTTTAAAAAGACAAGGCATAAACATACATGTAGACGGGAGCAGAACTGTGGACTTAGGAACTGAGCAAGCACCTTCTAAAAACTCTGTCTCCATGCTATGGTTAGTTACAGCTGAGCCTGGGGCTGTTACCAGTAGAAAAAAGAATTACCTTACCTAAATGAAAAATCCAAGCAATATTTCACTGTAGCACATATATTTAAAATATATTTTACCCCTTCATGTTTTGTTTCAAGTTATTTATGTTCATTGTAGAAAAATTGAAACATGAAAAGTAGAATTATGATAGATGCCTTGTTTTAAAATTATTTTATAAAGGCAGTACAATTTGGGAAATATATAAAGCTGTAATTTTAAGAAATTCATAATCCCACTATTCATGATAATCATTTTCAAATATATTTATGCATTTAGGAATATACTATCTATAATCTGTATTCTGTTTTCTCCCCATCTATCGTTCTAGCTTAAGTATTTTTCATGATAGTGACAATGCTTTTTATCCATTTGTGACATCTATATACTGCCATTGGTCAGTTTGGATGAGAATAGCCCTTTCGTTCATGTTTGGTGAGCACATAAATTAGCATTTCTGGAAAGCAGCTTAGCAACATGTATCAAGAGCCTTAAAAATATCCATTCCGTTTGACTCATTAATTCCATTTATTGGGAATCTATCCTAATTTTTAATGTAATAACTCAGACATGAGAACAAATACTTTTATATAAGGTGTTCATTATGATACTATTTGTAATAGTGAAAACCTGAAAGCTGAATATCCAACAACTGGAAATAAGTCAATTATGGCACATTCATATGGTGAAATATTATATAGCTATTAATGTTCAAAGATTACTTAAAATGATGTGAAATGTTCTTATATGATACATTTAAAAGGATAAAATTGCATATACTATATGATCCAATTTTTTTAAAAAAAGGAATTTTTATATGCATTGCATATGTAGAAAAAGTCTTTCAAAATGTAGATTGTGGGATTGCAAGTCGTTTAAATTTTCTTTGTAATTTTTCACATTTTCTTGATTTTTTTTCTACAGGGGATATATGTTATTTTTATGATCATGAATATAAATATAAGAAACGTTTTTAATGTAGTCTTTATTGCAAGAATCCTAAACTTTGCTGTCTTGTTCAGATACAAGATTAAGATTTTCAATTGTGGGGCTATCTGACTGGTTCAGTTGGAAGAACATGCCACTCTTGATCTCAGGGTCATGAGTTCTAGCCCCACATTAGGTGTAGAGATTACTTAAAAATCTTTTTTTAAAAATGATTTTCAATTGCGATCCCAAACTTCCCTTCTCCTTTTGAATCCCCAGAGAAAAATAGGAAGAGGACAAGAGATTTGGGTTTGCATTTACAATCCAGGGCTGATGCTATAGCAACACAAAGGGTTCAGATCAAAGAGAAGGAGATTGAAGAAATTATTAAAAATAAGTAATTGGGGAGGTTCAGGCACTCACTGTCTTAGGGTGGGTCACAAAGCTGCTTGTTAGATGGAGAGCCAGTGTCTTTGCAACTGGGTTCCAACTTATAAAAACTATTTCCTTCCTGTGTTGAAAGCCCAGTGGTTTTTATTCCAAGTGGTTACAGGAGGCAAACATGTTTTCCTTAAAATATCACCCTGTGTAATGAAGTGATTATAATAACTACCATGAAATGAGATGAGATTCTATTAGATGCCGTGTGCTTTTGGAATATTGTGTCTAGTATTCTTATCCTTAAAAGAAGTAATCAGTTGCCGCATTTTCAGTGGGAGAAATTGAGGATCAGAGAAGTTAAGTAACTTTTCACAGTCACACAAGTAATTAGGATTGTTACAATCCAAACTCAATTGTATCTGACACTAAAATATGTCCATGTACTTTCTCTTGCTTCTCCATTACACGATTCTAAACTCATTAATTGGAAGACGGGTGTTGAGCAAGACCCTAGAGCTTTGATCAGGTCCTAGATAAGCATCTAGTAGTGTCTGTCTGTTGCTTTGCATGTTGGTTTCTCAGCCTTGATTTTTGTTCTGTTAATCACATTATACATTGTTATGTCCTTCGCGGATAACCCTTGTTTCAGAATTACTAAAAATCTTTTGGTTAATTGATCAAAGGATGTGTGTTTTCCTTTCTCTGATTGCCAGTAATCCCCCAAATCCCCATTAACCCACTTCCAACTCTGATTGGAAGATAGAAAACAGCAGCTTTATTTACAGTGCAATTAAAATACGTCTGTGTAAATAAGACTCAGTTGTGTATCCAGCTGAGCTCTGTCACCAGGCTGCTTAGAGAGGGTATCAATGCCCCAGGCCATCTGTACCTAGCAGTTAGGCCAGTGACCAGCTTTCAGTACATCTTATTTTGATTGGAAATAGGAAGAAAAGAGATCTAACTTCCCTCTTGCCTTCACGTTATCCTATCTTCTTTGTCTTTGGTAATTATGATCCTATTGACAGAAAAGAGAAGTGAACACTTTTAAGTGTAACTCCACTGATTCTAGCATACCATTTTGCTGTGGAAACTTCTAGATATCCATGAGGAAAGTGGATGAAAAAGTCATTGTCTTGCCACAAGTCAGTTTTCCTGTTTTCTTAGGATCTTCTCTTCCCTATTTCCTGTCACTCCTAATCCTTTTTCATTTTTTTCTCACTGATATCATCTGAAATAGATGAACAACTGGAAAGCAGGGTGGAGGCCCCAGCCTGGGCTGTGGAATGCCCTTTTCTTTTCCTCTCCAGAGGCCTCCCTGATGCTTCCTGATAGCAGTTTGGCAAGGTGCTCCATTGTAATTAAATTGTGCTCATAGGTTTGTCTTAACCATCTAGAGGAGACTAAGTCTTTGTAGTTTGTCATACTGCAGGAACTTTCAGAGTGAAGTTAACAGGCGCAGTGGAGTGGGCAGCCACTGAAACATGTTTGAATAGAAAAGATAAAATGTGATCTGCCAAACATCTCTTGGTATATTCTTAGGGATGTGCAGAGATTAGAACTCAGAGTTCCAGGCCGTGTTCCAGTTTTCAAGCTAGTAGATACTTGAGCATAAGATAAAAGGCAACTTTAAAAGAATGAATAATTTTTTGAGTGTCCTAAAGTTTGGAAATTCTCCCATCAGGTCCCAACACCAAGGTCTGTCTGCTTTTTTTTGTTGTTGTTTTGTTTTGTTTTCTGTGTTTTTTTTTTTCAAGGTCTGTTTTCTGACAAAGATGTTTTCTCTTGTGTCTTGCCTTTGCTCATATATTTTTATTCTTAATTTTTTTTGTATATTTTTATTTAAAAGTTTTTATTCCACTGTCATGTAAAAAGACTCAAAGTATTCACTAGTTAAAAAATTCACCCTGGCTCACATAGTAGTTGGTGAAGTCTGCTTATTACATAGTTCCTTGTACTGATGGAATGTTGACTAAATCATGAAGCCACAAATGGTAATGTTTTAAAAGAAGGAAAAGAAAAAAAAAAAAAAAAAAAGAAAAAAAAAAAAGAAGGAAAAGAAAAGCTATTGATTGCTCTCCATGCCCCACAGATACCTGGTGATTTCAGAAAAACTTGAGGAGATTAAGTCTTTCCGGGAGCTGACCTGCCTGGATCTTTCCTGTTGCAAGCTTGGAGATGAGCATGAACTTCTAGAACATCTCACCAATGAGGCCCTGTCTAGGTATTGACCTGCCACCACTTGTAGATGGAATTTTTTTTTTTTTAAAGATGACCCAGTGGGATCATCTTGAAGAATGCTAATCACTTTCCAGTCCTGTGTTTATTTGCTAATTTTTTTTCTTTTCTAAAACATTTTAAATCTCCTTTACTAGGCACAAGCAATATAGATTAAACAGTTCTTAGGAAACCAAGTCTGTTGGTTCATTTTCTAAAATAACCTTTATTTCAACATGCAATATACGAAACAGCCTGGGGTGAAAATGATTTTGCCCTTAGTTTTCCAGTCCTAGTTTATTCTAACAAAAGTCATCCTTTTGTATTTTAACTATCAATGAACTATAAATTATTTAAAAAGTAAACTATTGAAGACCGCCTCATTCTTTGCAAGAATCATAATTTAAAGAAATCACCCAGTTTATACCATTTGCAAATAGTCCAGCTGATCTCCAGTTGCTCAGTCTGGCCAGCAGAGAGGAGGCCAGATGGATTCCTTTGTGGTTTCATAAACAGCCAGAAGCATAACAGTATGACAAACTCAAGTCTAACCAGCTTCCTAGGGCCTGCTTTAGACAGTGACACCTACACACTACCCCATACAAAGGTATTTTTGTGTGAGGTTTAGTAAAGGTTCAGATGTCTTGTGTGTGGGACAGTGGAGCAAATTAATACCCTAAAATTTCAGGTTAGCTGGATGGATTGGGTGATGGGTGTACCTAAAAACCAGTCTGAAAATCTAGATTTATAAAGCTAGGTTAAAATTAGAGGATTGTTTGCTTTGCAAAAAGAATTCTCCTAGGAGTTCTTTAGTAGACTTTCCTGACCTATTTAGAGTGTTTTTGGTTTTCAAATAGGATTTTTCATGAATGTAGCTTCTGTGTTAAACAAGATATATTTATCCCCTTAATGAAGTCTCTGTTTACCTCATTTGACCATATAGCCTTAGTGCCCTCTGCCATCGGAGATTAGTACTACATGACACTTCCATCCCTAACTTAACCCTCAACTAGTAAATAGCACCAAAAGGTTTATAATTCCATTAAATGCATTGGGTATGAGATAACAGGATGTATTTTTAGATGAAATTTATGAAAGCATGTTCTTGTGCATAGACTTTCTCAAAATCTGATTTATCTATGGACTTTGTTTCCCTAGCGTAACTCAGCTCCACCTGAAGGATAATTGTTTATCTGATGCTGGGGTACGGAAAATGACAGCACCAGTTCGAGTGATGAAAAGAGGCCTTGAAAATCTAACATTATTAGACTTATCTTGTAAGTTTTATTAGAAATATAGTTCTTAATGTTGGAAGAATGGTTTTAGAAATCACCTAGTTCTTCCCCCATCATTTTAGAGGTGATAAGATTAAAGGTGGTAACTTTCCTAGATGCCACAGCAAGTTAGTGGCAGAGCAAGAATAAAGCCAGAGGGTCTTGACTCCTGGCCAGGTACCTTTCCTGGTTTGCTGCCCCCTCTTTAGGGTAGGAAAAGCCTTTCCAGATTCATCTGGACCACTCTGTGCAGACAGGGCAGCCTTTCATCCTTCTCATGGCATATATAAAAGACATATGGCTCACCTTTACTTACCTTGAGTTGCTGATACATAGTGTCTGTCAGCTAGGTCTTTTAATCAATACTTGCTTGATGAAAATCTTGATGAATTCACAGTTGTGATAACTTACTCAGGATTAACCAGATGTGACTTTAGTGGTAAAAAGTTGATAGAGATCATTTACAATTTAACTGAGTGTCCATTCAATATATGGCAGGATGGTATGGTGTCAAAAGAATGAAAGGAACAGGGGTTTAAGGTCAAAGGACACTCCTTGTTCTACATTTTTTAATAGCTGTGTACCCTGAGTAAGTTATTTAGCCTCTCTGAGCCTCGACTTCTGTAAAACGAAGACCGTAGTGAATGTCCAACCTCCCTCCCAGAAAAGTGTATTTATTCAGCAAATATTTTTTGAGCATCTGGAATGTGCTGGGTATTGTACTCATGGCTTTGAGGACTCAGTGCTAAATGTAATACTCTGATTTGAAAAGGTAATATGTAAGAAAGATTTCTGAAGACAGTGCAAATTAGTAAGAGTAGTAACAGTCTCTGTGTCTAAAAACCTTTGAAAGTCTTTTAAAAATCTTTTTACTTTGGAGGTGAAATAGCCACACACAAAGTGCGATAAACCATAAACATGTTTATGGATGCTGTTTTTATAGGGCTCCAGATTAAACCCTTTGGGTTAACTTCCTGGTTCATTTATTTTTCTGCTAATCCCCACCTCCTAGAAAGTTAGAGCTATAAAGGATCTTAAGGGTCATTTGGTGTGGCTGTTCCCATATTACAGACAGGATGAAGATAAGTAAGATCTTTGTATCGTTTTCTCTGAAAAGTTTGCTCACTCGGTACTTTATATTTTATCATTGTTTGGCCTTTTTCTGAGCTTATTGTTGGACTTTAGCAGTAGCTCTACTGTATACTGTTATATAGCCTATGTTTTTGACATCTAGGTAACCCTGAGATCACAGATGCGGGAATTGGATACCTCTTCTCTTTTAGAAAACTAAACTGCTTAGATATTTCTGGGACAGGGCTCAAGGTAAGACATTTGCTTGTTTCCCAGACTTATAATTAGATATTTTTTGCTCCTGCTAATTGGTATTTAGAAAAGACTGGTGTTTGTGATGGTATTTATTTCCCACTGAAAGCAAGCAAGAATTGACCAGGTGTGTGCTTTCTTGTTCTTTCCCTCGTAGGACATCAAAGCCGTCAAACACAAGCTCCAGACCCACATAGGCCTTGTCCACTCCAAAGTGCCTTTAAAGGAATTTGATCACAGTAACTGTAAGACAGAGGGCTGGGCTGACCAGGTACTGCAGATTTTTCTCTCTCACAGTGTATATAGCTTTTCATTTTAAGTCCAAGTGCCTTAATCAACACCTTGAACAAACATTAATTTTCTAGGTAGTCTGGCTAAATTATCATCTTCACATCAGATCAGAGACAGTAATGGCCTATACCTGACCCAACTACTTAAGGCAAAGTGTTAGATGTCAGTCCTTAGAGATCATGCTCTGGTCACTATATTGTGGCTCATCCATATTTGCCCTAGGAGAAAATGCCGTCGAGAAAATGCCATCTTGAAAACGACTCAGAAAATAAGTGAATTCTGGCCTGCTATGCAAAAAAGCAGTATGTCCAGCTGCAAGAGGACACATTCTCTTAGCAGCATTAGATGCTGAAAAAAAAAAGTCACACCGATAAGGGTTCAAATCTCACTCTTTCCCTTAGTGTGGGCAAATTTCTTACCTTGTAGAGCTTTGGTGAGGAAATGTCCTTTTTTGTCCTCTCACTGAGTGAACCCTCCCATTTTCAGCTTCTTGGCTGACTTTCCTTTGCTTTGGTCTTATCTTCTTGGTGGTCTTCCTCAACTTAGTATAGACCTAAGTAGGAAATTAGAAGGTAAGCAGGTAGTAGGGCACCAGTAAATTGCAGTTTGCCTATGGCTGGTGCCCTTCTTCTTGAGATACTGTTTCTTGGTAGAGGCCTCGAGGACCCACCTGTTTTGTTCTGGATTCTTCCTTGGCTCCACTATAATGCATGATGGTGGACCTATCCAAGTGCCTAATTGTATCATCTTCCTGTAAGTAATCAAGAAGGGGTGAGTCAGTATTTCAGGAGCACTTTTGTGTTTGTACATAAGATACATGCTGAAATCGTTATAACAGTTTGTAGCTGTGGATGAATCTTAAACATA
Organism: Canis lupus baileyi; assembly: GCF_048164855.1. NCBI lineage: Eukaryota > Metazoa > Chordata > Mammalia > Carnivora > Canidae > Canis > Canis lupus. The sequence continues at coordinate 33,951,480 of NC_132840.1, forward strand.
TATCCAGTGGACTTGGGGCAGGTGTGGGATGATCATGCAAAGGCTTGATGAAGTTTGGTAGCAGGGGATGAGGGGATGAGCGTAGGCTGTGGAGTCAAGGAGACATGGGTTTGGGATCCTGGCTGCACAACACAATAGCTTTATGACTTAAGACAACTTTGAGTTGCAATTTCTTCATCCATATAAAGAAACCAGGATTTCTTACAGAGCTTGGTAAGGTTGAAGTAAAATACCTAGCAACCTGGCTTGAAAGCACAGATTATACCATAGAGATACTGTGGGTGTGGTTCCAGACTGCCCCAAAGAAGCAAATATTGTGGGGTGCCTGGGTTGCTCAGACTCTTGATTTTGGCTCAGGTTATGATTTCAGGGTTGTGGGATTGAGCCCCGTATTGGTCTCCATGCTCAGCAGGGATTCTACTTGAGATTCTTTTCTCTCCCTCTGCCTCTCCCCACCACGCCCTCTCTCTCAAATAAATAAACCTTTTTAAAAGCACAAGTATTGCGATAAAGCAAATCAGATTATTTTTTTGGTTTCCCAGTACATATAGAATTTATACTGTAGTCTGTTAAGTGTGTAATAGCATTATGTCTAAAAAATAATGTACTCAATGTTAATTTGAAATATTTTATTGTTAAAAAAATATTAGCCATCTGGGGATCCCTGGGTGACTCAGCGACTTAGCACTTTCCTTTGGCCCAGGGCGTGATCCTGGAGTCCTGGGATTGAGTCCCACATCAGGCTCCCTGCATGGAGCCTGCTTCTCCCTCTGCCTGTGTCTCTGGCTCGTGCCCTCTCTCTCTCTCTCCCTCTCCCCCCTCCCCCTCTCTCCCCCCTCTCTCCGTGTCTCTCATGAATAGATAAATAAAATCTTAAAAAAAAAAAAGTTAGTCATCACTTGAGCTTTCAGCAAATTTATGAAAAAATTTGGAATGTCACAAGCATTATCAAAATGTGACACCGAGACATGCAGTGAGCAAATGCTATTAGAAAAATGGTGCCAATAGACTCGTCTTTATGCAGGGTTGCCACAGACCTTCCATTCATAAAAAACATGGTATCTGCTAAACATAATAAAGCAAAGCTCAGAGGCATGATGGGGCTCCTTCACACATGGAGCTTCGTCCCATGCATGTGAGTGGGCCCCGGGGCGCAACCATAGCATTTGGGCCATCTCTTGCTGACCCCCTATTGAAATGTCTTGGGGCTCACTCTAGGCTCCTGCTGTGCTCTTTGCAGGTGACACAGACCAATGAGGCCAGATAACACGAGTCCCCTTACTTTCCTCCCTGTCTCACAATATCTCCCTTTTCTTCATATTCTGCTTCCCTCCTGTCCCAGGGGTCAAGTGTGCCATTTCATTCCAGGGTTGAGCATTTGAATATTTTTCAGTCCCAGTCCCTGAGTTCCTCAGCTTTCGCTGGGATATTCCACTTATAATGATTTCCCTCTCCTCCCCACCCTTTGGTGTTCAGTCTCATGCTGTGTTGGCTGCTTTCTTTACATGCATAAATATACCTTACACTTTCTTGAACGTGGTCTTCACCCCCAGTGCAGCTGTGACATGGTTCCTGTGACCTTGTCCACCTCCTCGCTGCCCACTCAGTTCTTAATCCCTTGTGCTCTAGGTCTGGCCTTCCCTGCCTCGCAGCAGGCATTTTCTTGGACGTGGCATCTGACCCCGTTCTCCACCTTCCTGGCCTTTCGCCTTATTCCACTCTTACTTCTCCTGCCAGCTCTGGCTGATTCCTCACTGCCTCCTTTCACTGTCCTGGTGATCTCCAGTGTCCCTGCAGGGAAGATTGTACCTTCTCTGACACAGATCCATTCCTAAATACTGTCTGTAAATCGCTGCCAGGCACCCCAGGTTCAGCATGTCCAGAACCAAGCTCATTTTCTTCTTCCCTGTATCCAGGCAGGTCTTGCAATTGACATACATATTTCTGTTAGTGAAGTACTATTTCCATATTGCCCACTGAATCACCAGGTTTGGTTTATCCTGGTGTTCTCTTCAATCTGACCCATTCCCCATAACTAGAGAAGTTTTGTAGAAGGGATGACATCTAGTATTTCCTGGGGCTTTCTGTGTGCCAGACACAGCCACACCCCTCATTTAATCCTCACAGCAGCCTGAGGGTATTAGTATAGTATTATTAATATTAATTTACAGATGAAGAAATTGAGCCCCCCAAAATAAATCACTTGCCAAGGGTACCCTGGCTACAGGTGGTGTTGCTAAGTCTGGAACTATATTCTTAACATTCTGTGTTGTCCTATCTCTGTGTCCTGAAGTGTTTTCCTTGACTTTATGATCATTTTATTGCATCCTATAATGAGAAATATTAAAAGTTCTTGTTACTTGCAGTATATGTAAAATAATCACTTTATGTATAGTTTATACTCAGCCAGATTTCCAAAAGAATTTTTAGTAGCTTATAATAAATATACATCTGTAACAGTTTTGAAAAATGGAAACTGATCATGAAATGTAAGAATATGGGAATGTGGGAATTTTATACACATACAAGTTTGAATTATATTTGGTATATTTTAAGGCATGAAAGTGAGTCTAATCTGTGAAAAATATTTTGACTAAGGTTTTACATTTTTTTATTTAAGGATATGCACTTTTTTCTAGCTTGCAATAGAGATGAAGATAGACAGGGAATCAGCTTTATAGATTTTTCCCGAGTCATGCAAATACGTATATCTAGCATGTTTGTATTCTGATCAACTCCTGCATTAAAACAGAAAATCTAGGCTTGACTTGGTTACTCTTTCACCTATCAACTGAAGATTACCACAGGATTTGTGTTTGTGGAAAGGGAGCTAGGGGGAACAGGAAAGCTTGAGATTAAAAGCTCGAGATTTTGTTCAGATTAAAATCTTTTCAAATACATTTTAGATTGTTCTGCAGTGGGAGCGTGTGACTTCAGAAGCTGTGAAGCCACAAGAATCTGGGGAGCCTCAAACAGCAGCTCAGCACTTCTGTGAGAAATTCTTTTTTCTTTGGAATTTTTGCTGTTAGGTTATTTGCACCCGTAAAGCAGTTGGTACCCCGTAATGGGTATCAGCCCATTTTCACTCAGTGGGAAAAGTAATTATGATAGTATTGACTTACATAGATCATCAAGACTTGTATTCTCTTGACATACTACAGTGTAAGTTCACACTTAGCTTTGAGCACCACCACCAGGAAAATAGCTCATTAAATGTATGTATGTATGTATGTATGTATATTCCCTCTTGTTCCAAAAAGGATTTGCCATGGCACAAAAGTAGAGAGAGTACAGAACATTAAAAAAGGAATTAAGACTAGCCAAAAGATAGAAGCATCCCAGGTGTCCATCAAAAAATGAGTGAATGGGGTGCCTGGCTGGCTCGGTCAGTGGAGTGTGCCACTCTTAATCTTGAGGTTGTGAGTGTGAGTCCCATGTTGGATGTAGAGATTAGATAGGAATAAAATATTCACAAAGAGGGGGTGATAAAAGGATAAACAACATAGTATTTCAATACAATGGAATATTATTCAGCCTTAAGAAGGAAGAAAGTTTTGACATATATTATAACATGGATGAAATTTGAAGAAATTATGCTAAGTGAAATAAGCCAGTCAAAAAGAAACATGTTGAGGGATTCTTCTTATAGGAGCTTCCTAAAATAGTCAACTTTATAGAGAAAGACCGCCTGGGTGGCTCAGCGGTTTAGCGCTGCCTTCGGCCCAGGGCCTGATCCTGGAGACCCAGGATTGAGTCCCACGTTGGGCTCCCTGCATGGAGTCTGCCTCTCTCTCTCTCTCTCTCTCTCTCATGAATAAATAAAATCTTAAAAAAAGAAAAAAGAAAATAGAGTAGTGGGTATCAGAGCCTGGGGAGAGGAGAAGGGAGTTCCTGATGAACAGTTACAGTGTTTCCATTTTGCATCATGGAAAAGTTCTGGAGAGAGATGGTGGTGATGTTTGCCCAAGGATGTGGATGAACGCAGTACCTCAGGACTCTACACTTAAAAATGATGAAAGTGGTAAATTTATGTTATTTTACTATAATTTTTTTAAAGGAGTTAAGTGATAAAGTCAAAATGAAGGAAAAATAAAGGTAACAAAATTAGAATTCACGGCATACCACAACTGTAGAATAAAGTGGTATCATTTGCTAAGAGTTGTGCCCTAAAATTTGGCTCTTGTTTAGAAGCAAAGTCCTGATTTTGAATAATAAGAGGTAACCTTTTCTGAGCTTTTATTATGTGGTAAACATTGTGCTGAACACTTTATATGTTACCTTATTTATCTTCACATCATGCTTATGAATTTGGTTTTATATCCTTACGAAGATGAGAAAACAATCTCAGAGAAGTTACTTGCCCGAGTAACTGGATAAGTAGGCTTATCCAGGAAGTGGCAGATCTGGGATTTGAATCCAAATCTGTCAGACTCCCATGTGGGTATGTTCCTTCAGCCTATGCTAGTGCACATGCCACTGTTACTTGCTAGGTTGTTCAGAAGAGAATAAACTTAATCCAAGCCTCTCTTTGTTTGGGCCTTTGTTGTTTTCCTTGGATCCTCTTTCTGGACTTGAGCAGGCGTTAACACACCAGTGTAATCAACTCATGGCCACTCCCTTCTGTCACTCTTACAGATGGCAAGCGGGCTCGAACAGAAGCCCCCGTGAAGTGTCCACTGGCAGACACCCACGTGAACTCTTCTGAGAAACTCCAGTTCTATAAAGAGAAAGCCCCAGACTGCCATGGACCATTGTTAAAGTGTGAAGTTGTCTCAAGCCAGGAGTCAAAGAAGAGCAAGAAGAGAGCTTTTGAAGAGCCAGAGAAGGAACAGAGCAATGCTTCGCAGTCTTCAAAGCAGAAATATGTATGTCTTGCTGTGGAAGACTGGGACTTGTTAAATTCCTACTGATTGGTAGATAGGAGTTGACCTCTTTCCCCCTGACTCTGATCTGATGTATGAGGAAAGGGGGCTGATGGTGTTTTCCTTTTTGTTTAACTTTACCTATGGCATTAGCATAGCAAGCGGATATTTCTACTTTTGTGGTGGGGGAGGGGAATGCTATGGAAGTATGTAATAATTTCTAATGTATATTTTCAATACATAGTAATTTTTTCAAATAAACGTTTTTGCTGTCCTTAAGTCCTGCTTGTGAAGTGTAGACTGAAACTTCAGGAAATAACACTTTAGTTTGGGATAGAAGGCCATTTGAAATAAGGCAGCTTAGCATGACTTAGTATAAGATGGCCCACCCAAGAAGGGGTGTGTGTGTGTGTGTGTGTGTCTTCCATTATTGAACACCTCCTGTGCACCACACTCTGTCCCCACAACAACAATGGAAGATAGGTATTAGCCCCACTTTAGAGTTAAGAACACTCCACCTCACCTGGGTGGCTCAGTTGGGTAAGCATCCAACTCTTCAGATCATGATCTCAAGGTTCTGGGATTGAGCCCTACATCAGGCTCTGCTCTCAAGAGGGAGTCTATTTGAGGATTCTCTCTCCCTCTCCCACTCCCTCTACTTGTGTTCTCTCTCTCTCTCTCTCTCAAATAAATAAATCTTAGAAAAAAGAAAAAGAAAACTCAGCCTCAATCTAAGTGAGTTGATTAAGGTCACAGAATTTATACTTTCTGTCCAACTCTAAAGCCGCCTCTTACATTGCCACCTTAAATAATAGCTACCGTTTATTAAAATCTCAATTAAGTCTATAGAGTAAACCACCAAGAATCTTCATGATAGTCCTGCAAAGCCAGGATTATCACCTCTGATTAGGAACCTGAGACCAATGACTTGCCTTAGAGCAGTGCTTAAGCTTTATCCTGCTTATAAATTACCTGGGGATCTTGTTAAAATGCAGATTCTGGTCAATAGATCTGGAATGGGGCCTAAGATTCAACATTTCTAACAAGTTTCCAGAAGATACTAGTGCTTCTAATTTGTGGACCGCACTTAGAATAGCAAGGCTCAGGACCTTCCCTGTCCCATACAGTAGCCCCTAGTGATATGTGGCCATTGGACACTTGAAATGGGACTAGTCCAAATTGAGATGTGCTGTAAAATATGCACTGGAGATCATATCAAGGTACAAAATATGAAAAAAATCTCCCATTCTCAAGTATTGATTACATGTTAAAATGGTAATTTGGGGGTTAAAATACTCATTTCACCTGTTTTTATGTGTCTAATGTGACTACTACAAAATTTACATGTCTTACACTTCTGATTCGCATTATATTTCTATTGGACAGTGCTGCTGTGGACCATATTGCAGCCTTACAGTGAGTTTAAAGCAAGACTTAACTGGTGAGTAAAAGGAAGGGAGTGAATACCTCAAGGATACAGGGGTCCGTCCCTCCGGCAGGTGAGCTGTTCCTCAGTTAAAAACAACCCAGCATACATGGCATGACAATGTCAGTGTGACCAGTTTGACACGTGGAAATGCTTTGCAGTTTAACCAGGATTTTAATACGGGCGGATCTTGGGTCTGATACATGTTTTACTTGCAATTCAGAGCTAGGCAAGCTGCTATGTAAAGGCCTGTTGCCCTGCATCATATCAAAAGTTCTGATTCTGAAATTTGTAAAATGAAAAAGATTAGATGCAGATTGCTTTTCTTTGTAGAAGTAGAGTTTTGAAATGTCATTTGGGTGGACAGTAACACACCTTGCCAAATTCCTAGTGCAAATATACAGCCTTCCTTGTCAAATTTAGCATATGTTGTTAGTCAAACAAGTCTAGTTTGATGGTCACCCTCAAGACCCCCACCCCACCTTGCTGCCGTGGGGCAACACTGTCAGAGAGGGGCATCTGGAATTCCTCTTCAAACAGCCACCTGTTCTCATCGTTTTGGAGGGCAAATCTTCAAAGTCCCTTCTCATTACTTCTCTTTTGTAAACACAGTATACTTTTGAAGTGAACGCTTCATTTTCTTTAATACTTTTTTTCTTTCAAGGATCTCATTTTCTTCTGCTGGTGATGCCTTTAAACAAACACTTCTTGTTTGATCTGAGCGATTCATTGTAGTCATTCAGGTGGAGTTATGAAAGTCTAGGCTTCGTTTAAATGATTGAAACAAATGGTTGAGGCCAAGAATTTATAACTAGCATAAAAGAGACAAGGTAATTTGTATGTGTGTTTTGCTCTCTGCAAAGATTACTTTTAAATTAGAATTTCTTGTTTCCTCTTCGGATTTACTTGCTCACTCTTTGTGAACTTTATTTTTTTTTTCAAGATCTTATTTATTCATTAGAGACAGAAGAGAGAGAGAGAGAGAGAGAGAGAGAGAGAGAGAGGTGGAGACATAGGCAGAGGGAGAAGCAGGCTCCACGCAGGGAGCCTGATGCGGGACTTGATCCTGGGACTGCAGGATCACACCCTGGGCTGAAGGAAGGTGCTAAACCACTGAGCCACCCAGGGATCCCCCTCTTTGTGAACTTTAGACAAGTGACTTAATTCTGCTGATCTTCAATTTACCACTTTAGGCCATCTACCTATTTAGTGCATGTAAGAATGAATAAATCAGTATTCTCAAAAGTATGGTCCTTGGACCCCTGCCCTGCATCTAGGGCGGGTGAGTAGGTATTTGTTAAAATGAAAATCCCTGTGCCACAACTGGATTTGCTGAATCTGAATTTTCTGGTTTATTAGAATTACATAATCTGACATGAAGCCAGCTTTTCTTCTCATACATTCACATTTTTTAAATGCCAAGTACTGATTTATTCACATGGAAAGGTATATATTGAACATTTAATGTGTGCTTGGTGCTGTGGATTCAAAAGTGAACAATACAAAAGATGTATTTGCTTTCAAGGAGCTTACATCCAAGGAGGGTGAGGAGACAAAGTAGGACAGTATGTCAATAAGCTAAGTTCACATGGAGAAAAGTACTTTGAAGAAAGTGAAACAGTAATGGGGAGGGTTAATTTAGAATTCAATTTAGGGGATTATAGGAGGCCTCTCTGAGGAAGTGACAGTTGAGCTGAGAAGTATGACAAGGAACTAATCATTCAAGGGTCTGGGTGAAGAGGGTGTTAGTAAAAAAGAACAAGTGCAAAAGTTTCAGGTGGTAAATGCTTACTTGGCACAGTTTAGGGACAGAAAGAAGAAAAAGGCCAGATGGCTAGTGCATTGTAAGTAGTAAAAGACAAGTTTAGGAGAGGCAAGTGGTAGAAGATTACCTCGGCCTTGAGGGTCATGGAATTTGAATTTTATTGCAGTGTAACAGAAAGCTGCCAATGGAGCCTAAATCACATGTCTGATAAATAAATAAATATATTTTAAAGATTTATTTATTTGAGAGAGAGTGCAATAGGGAGGGGTAAAGGGAGAGAGAAACTCAAGCAGACTCCCTGCTGAGCTCGCTGCAGGATGTGAGGCTCCACTCTGGGCTCGATCTCATAATCCTGAGATCATGACCTGAGCTGAAACCAAGAGTCCAACACTTAACCAACTGAGTCACCCAGGTGCCCCTGATTTATATTTTGAGTAAGTAACTCATGGTGCTCAGGGGGCCCTGTATATGGAGCATGGATCACAGTGGGGACACCAATGGAGCAGGGAGTCCCTTGGGGGCCATTACAGAAGTCTGGGTGAGAGATGATGGAAACCGCAACATGGATGGTAACAGTGACGATGGGAAGAGGCTGGATTCAGGGGCTATTTTGAAGGGGTAGCGGATAGGCCATGTTGATGAACTTGGTGTCAGGATGGGAAGGAACAAAAACAGTAAAACCAAAAATGACTCCTTCCTTAAGTATTGCCTGAACAACTGTGAGTCCTGGTGCTATTTACTAAGATTGGACGACCCAGGAGAGGAACAGGTTCAGGGTGGGTGGGAACCAAGAGTTCTGTCACAGATGCACGTGATGCCTGGGGGGATGTCCAGGTAGACCAGTGCCCGGACAGGAGTCTGGAGCTTAGGGGGGAAGCCAAGTTGGGGTTCAGCAGTGTAGAACTGATAGAGCCCATGACTGCACGAGATCACTTTGAGTGTAGACAGAATCGGGAAGAGGCCTGATACATGGCCTGCGGCCTTCCCACACTTAAGATCAAGCAGAAGACAATGGGTGTTGAGGTCAGGATAAAACCAGGACGGTGTGTAATGGAAGCCTAGAGTGGGAATGTTTAGACAAGAAGGAGGTTGTACAGAGTGATAATGCTCTGTGAGATCACGTTGGATGAGAACTGATGATTCGGCAAGCTGAAGGTGGTTTGTGGCCTCAACTGAGTTGGGAGGAGAGGTCAATGTCAAAAAAAAAAAAAGGAATAGATAAAGAGAATGGGAAGTGAGGAAGTGGAGATAAGAACCACACATAAATTCAAGAAGTTGTACTCAGTAAAGGAATCTGAAGTTCCAAATTTCGATGGTAACTGGGGTATTGGGATCAAAGAAGCATTTTCTTTCATTATTTTTTATTCTAGCATATTTAAAAGTAGACTAGAACATACTCCCACGTGCCCCTTATCCATTGCGGTAGGCTGAATGACGCCCCTCAAAGATGTCTGTATTGTAACTCCTAGAACCTGTGAATATGTAACAGGGACTTCACAGGTGTGTTTAAATTAAAGATCCTGGGCAGCCCAGGTGGCTCAGCAGTTTAGCACCTGCCTTCAGCCCAAGGCCTGATCCTGGAGACCCAGGATCGAGTCCCACATCGGGCTCCCTGCATGGAGCCTGCTTCTCCCTCTGCCTGTGTCTCTGCCTGTGTGTGTGTGTGTGTGTGTGTGTGTGTGTGTGTGTGTCTCATAAATAAATAAATAAAATCTTTATAAACAAACAAACCTGAGATAGGGAGATGACTCTGAAGCATCCGAGTGGGCCCCATGTAATCACAAGGGTCCTTCTAGAAGGGATGCAGGAGGCTTGTGGAAACAAGAGGTTAGAGTGATGCAGGGAAGGGGCCACAAACAAAAGAATACAGGTGGCCTCTGGACGCTGAAACAGGCAAAGAGACAGAATTTCTCCTGAAGCCTTAGGCAGGGAGAAATACAAGAAAATGAGAAAGCACGAAAGTGGTAAAGAAAGGGCAAGCAATCATCTTTCCTGGCCCTGAAAGTGCTTGGGACCTCTGGCTTTTTGATAAATCTTGCAGAGTTAGCTTGCAGGTTTTTTCCTGGTCTTGAGATTCTCCCCACTGCCTTTCTAGTGTCCAACTTAGCTTTGATCTCTGGAATCCTGTAAGTAAACAAAGGTAATACCAAGTCAGAATAAATAGACCATGTTACCAGAAGGCCTTTCTTTCTTTGTAGTCCTTCCCCTGAAGGTCTTTTTGTACCTTTGGTCCAGGAATGACACAAAGGCTTAGCTTTGGAGTAGGTTTTTCTTAAAAAAAAAAAAAAAAAAAAAGATTTTATTTATTTATTCATGAGAGACAGAGACAGCGAGACAGAGGCAGAGACAGAGACAGAGGGAGAAGCAGGCTCCATGCAGGGAGCCCGATGTGGGACTCGATCCCGGGTCTCCAGGATCAGGCCCTGGGCTGAAGGCAGCACTAAACCACTGAGCCACCCAGGCTGCCCTGGAATAGGTTTTATAAGAGAATATTCTGGTAAGATTAAATGTTACATACCTTATGGCAAATAAAGAGCAGCTACCAGCTGTTCTGGCCACCTTTAACATGCATCTTTTGTCATCTTTACTTTTTTTACCCAAGTTAGTAGTTTTTAATACACCAGGCGTTGAGCTCTGCTATACCTGTACTCTCTCAGTTGGAGAAGAGAAATTTTATTCTGGAATTCCTAGATTGTCCCCACCAGACTGATTTTGACATCCAACTATGATGGTCATACTCTGAGTTTCTGTAGAGAAAATTTCCCTCTGCTCCTGCATCAGCCTCTGATTCCTGTCAACTTCCTCTCTTTAAACTATCAAAGGTGGTTCTTTGGGCAGTGAAGAATCAGCTCTAGACTCGGAGACAGAAAACCTAGGCTCCAGTCCAGTTTCTGCCACCAACAACTCTCTTCCTCTCTCTGGACCTTAATTTCCTCAACTGTAAAAACAATACAGTAACTAATTTACTTAATAGGATTATTCTACCAATTAAATTATATAATAGAGTAAAAGTGCTGTAAAGTCTAAATCAGCTGTTATCTAATTATAATGATTTCTAGAATCCTAGAACATTATCACAGCTCTTTATTTTACAGATGGGGAAGCTGAAGTTCAGAGGGAAGAAGTTTATTCATTATGGTGGTGAATTTTATGTGTCGTGCTGGCTAGACTATGGTGCCCAGGGATTTGGTCAAAAGTTAGTCTAGGTGTTGTTGTGAACATATTTTATAAAGGTGAGTAATAATTAAACCAGTAGGTTTTAAATAAAAGAGATTACCCCCAGGACACCTGGGTGGCTCAGTGGTTGAGCGTCTGCCTTTGGCTCAGGTTGTGATCCTGGAGTCCTGAGATTGAGTCTCACATCGGGCTCCCCACAGGGAGCCTGCTTCTCCCTCTGCCTGTGTCTCTGCCTCTCTCTGTGTGTCTCTCATGAATGAATAAATAAGATATTTAATAATAAATAAATAAATAAAAAGAGATGACTCTTAATAATGTGGATGAGCCTCATCTAATCTGTTGTAGGCCTAAGAGAAAAGACTGATATATGGCAAACAGTTATTGGGTACCTACTATGGGCTCTGTTAGGTAGAACAGATGAAACAAAGTCTCTGTCCTCAAGTAGAGGACAGACAAGTGACTTCCCAAGGACAGCTTTGTGTGATCAGTACTGTGATTTGGGTAAGCTTTGGGAACTTTGGGACCAAAGGTTTCCAAAGTGGTTTCCAAAGTAGTTTTGGCTAAAATGGGTAACCAAGACCTGTGAAGCCTGAGATGCTTCCTAAAAAATGCTGAGACTTGAGTGAATTTTGAAGAGTGAATGTGAGGTAGCAGTCCCAGCTCTGTGGCAACATTGGCCCATATGAGGCTTTCAGGAGTTCTGGAGCTGGACCCAGTGGGAGCTGGAGAGAATTGAGAGATGAAGGTGGAGCAGAGACCACTCCAGGAGAAGGCCTTTATCTCTAAACTCACAAGGAGCCACACAGGGGAGGAAAGCAAGGGTGACGCAAATCTGTGACCAAGAAAGATACCTCTGGCTTCTCCGTGGAAGCTGCCCAGGACTGGGAGTCCAGCAAGGAGACACAGGGGCCTGAGGGAAGGCACAGAGAGGCTACAGAGGGGCCCACAGTGGGAGGCCTTCATCCACCCACACTGTATGCATTTGTTGAGCATCTGTATGCGCCAGGCATCTGCTCAGTGATGGGGACCCATGAAGACACCATGGATTCTGCGGCTGTGGAGCTTGGTGTGGAGCTTGATGTGGGAACAGGAAGGATTTGGTGTTGATCTATGGGAGAGGGAGCGGTCAGAGACGACATCAAGGTCTCCACATTGAGGTCAGTAACACCCAGATAGGAGCCCTGGAAAAGGAACAAGGTTGGAGGCCACATAAGTTCAGGTTGGGGTTTGTCGAGTTTGAGGTGGGGCAGCCCAACGAATCTGTCCAGGCGATCATTGATCCGTGAGTCTGAGGGGTCAGGGAGTTATAGGCCTTGGAGGGAGACTGAGGAGAGGCCAGGGCTGGGAAGGCGATCAGGCAGGAAGGACAGGCCTCACGCTAAGAACCTGGAATGGTACGCAAAGTGTTACCCGTTTGCAACAGTGGGGGTACTGATCCTTTGCTGTGGCTGTCATCACATTCTCCAAGGGGAGAAAGGACACCCCCACCACACTATGAGGCACTGAGATAAAATGGAGTGTACAGGGGATGAAGGGAGACCTAGGGAGAAGCAGAAGGGGCACCTGGGTGGCTCAGTGGTTGAGCGTCTGCCTTTGGCTCAGGTTGTGATCCTGGGGTCCAGGGATTGAGTCCCACATCAGGCTCCCTCTGCCTGTGTCTCTGCCTCTCTTTCTGTGTGTCTCTCATGAATAAATAAAAATAAAATCTTAAAAAAAAATAAAAGGAAAGCAGAGGAAGAGTCAACTGAGAAGAAACGACAGAAGGTGGAGGAAGCCAAAACAGTGCCCCGTGACAGAAACCATGAGAGAGGAGCATTTCCCTGATGCAGAGAGGGCAGGCAAGACAGAGACAAGCTCTGGACTTGGGGTCGAGAAGGCAGCCTGAGGAGAACCTGGCGTGGAAACAGGCTCTTTTAGTCAGACAGATGGAGACGTGACCTATGTCTGTATGCCGCGAGAAACGATCCAGGAAAGAAGGGGAGCTGGCTGAGGCATCTGTCCTCCTCCTTGAGGAAAGCAGCGGCCAAACCAGGGCAACAGTGGCTCACACTGAGCAAGAGGAAGCCAAGCCACAGGTGAGCGAAGGCAGCCCTGTGCAGCTCTGCAAGCAGGTTTGTTCCAGAGATGGAAACCCTTGGTCCAAGGGTAGGAGGTTTGGGGCGGGGGGGGCGGGAACACCATCAATAACCTGGAGGTTGTGCAGTTTGACCAGCCTCTCTGGGGGCAACGGTTAGCTGTTTTCAGGGGAAGGGCTCTCCTGAGACAGAGGGAACAGATAGGTTTTCTGGATCCAGAACTAATTAAAGAGAGATTTGAGTCAGTAATGGAAGAAAATTTCTAAACTCACAGCTGCTAGGAGAAGTAGCAAGCACCTCATCATCAGAAGTGTGCAAGCAGATGCGGGGTGATTATTTGGCGAGGCTGATACAGAGACAATCCATTGACAATCAGGGGATTGGACAGATGACCTTGAAAGTCCCTTCTAGGCTTGGCAATCTCTGATGCTTGTCAAATTTCCCTGGGCATCTCAAAGGTTTCTGTGAAGTGGTCAAAAAGACTATTTTTATTCATTTTTTAAAGTTTTATTTATTTATTTGAGAGAGAGAGCACACAGAAGGAGAGGGAGGGGGAGAAGCAGACTCCTTGCTGAGCAGGGAACCCAATATGGAGCTCGATCCCAGGACCCCGGGATCATGACCTGAGCCGAAGGCAGACGCTTAACTGACTGAGCCCCCTGCATGCCCCAAGATTCATTTTATTAAAGAAAATTCATGCCATGGGATCCCTGGGTGGCTCAGCAGTTTAGCGTCTGCCTTTGGCCCAGAGAGTGATCCTGGAGTCCTGGGATCGGGTCCCGCGTCAGGCTCCCTGCATGGAGCCTGCTTCTCCCTCTGCCTGTGTCTCTGCCTCTCTCTGTGTCTCTCATGAATAAATAAATAAAATCTTTTTAAAAAAAGAAAATCCATGCCACATAATGCTCATGAGGTTAGGAGTAGGAAGGGATGATATAACTTAACAAGATAGCACATCTAGTAAGTGTTGTCATTCTTGGGAGAATATCATTGACTTAGATTTGGATCAGTGATTCCTAGAAGTTCCCAGGGGTCATTTGAGGACTCTGCTAAAAAAAAAAAAAAAAAAAAAATGCAATAAGCTCCATCACGCCATTCTGATTTGGGATTGCTGGATGGACCCAGGAACCTCCATTTTATTTTATTTATTTTTCAAAATGTATTTATTTATTTATTTGAGAGAGAGAGACAGAGAGCACAGCAGGGGGAGGGGCAGAGGGAGGGAGAGAAGCAGACTCTGCACCTGCGCACTCAGGCACCCCAAATCCTGCATTTTAATCCAGCCACATTCCCCCTGCCCCAAGAATCTGTTGTGGCAGGTTCCAGGACTCCTCTTTGGGAAACCAAATGAAGCTAATGGCATGAGAACAAGGATCCTCCAAGCGAAGTGCTCTGTAGATCTCAGTGCGCTGTGCTGATGGGAAACTAGGCTCGGCCATGTGGGGGACTTGCTGGGCAATTCAGGGTGTCCTCTTGGACTGATGCTCAGGTCCAGTATTTCCCCACAATATGGAGCAGGCTAAGTGGAGAATTCGGGAGGCCTTAATCTCATCCATTCCCACCACTCCCCTCTGTGGAGGCTAGGAGGCCCTATAAAGTGAAATAGTGCTGGTTGGACCCTGGCTATGAGGTAGAACAGATCTGCAACTTGGGGAAAGTGCCTCCCTCTGCCTCACTCAAAGGATTCAGAATGAAGCCAAGATGTAATAATGGGACCAGCTTTGCCTTCCTGCTTGGAACAAACAAACAAAAACCAAACAGAATGCATGAAACAACAATTTTAAAACACTGAACATCAGACAGTGAAGGACAGTGATCCTTGAGATGAATGCTTTCTCCTCAAGATCAGGAACCAGGCAAGTATGTCTCCTCTTACCACTTCTATTCAACATTTTTCATGGGCCACTGAATGCAGGGAAAAAATAAAAGCCATTCAGATTGGAAAGAAAGAAATAAAACTGTCTTTATTCATGGATGATATGATTTTCTATATGGAAAATCTGATGGAATCTACAAAAAAATAGAGGGAGAACTAATAAGAGAGGAACCTGAGTGGCTCAGTTGGTTAAGCTTCCAACTCTTGATTTCTGTTTAGGATCTCAGGGTCTCAGGACCAAGCTCTACATCAGGCTCTGCACTTAGCATGGAGTCCACTTGAGGATTCTTTCTTTCCCCTCCCTCTGCTTGCATGTGCATTCTCTCTCAAATAAGTAAATAAATCTTAAAAAAAAGAGCTAGTAAGAGGGTTTAGCAAGGTATATGATACATGATTGATGTACAAAAAATTATCTTTATATAGTAATAGTGAAAAATCAGAAATTAAAATCTTAAAATGCCACTTGCCATCAAAAAATAGGAAATATTTAGGGATAAATCAGACAAAGGATGTACAAACCTATACACTGAAAACTGTACAACGTTGCCGAGGGAAAGTTAAGGAGAACTAATAGAGACAACGTAGTCATGGGTGGGACACTCAGCAATGTTAAGGTGTCAGTTCTCCCCAGAATTGGTCTGTAGTTTCAATGCTATTTCAATCCAAATTCCAGCAGAACTTTTCTTTAGAAATTGGCAAACTGATTCTAAAATTCGTTATGGAGGGACTCCACTGAGTGGCTCAGTGGTTGAGTCTGCCTTTGGCTCAGGTTGTGATCCTGGGGTCCTGGGATCGAGTCCCACTTCGGGCTCCTCACAGGGAGCCTGCTTCTCCCTCTGCCTGTGTCTGTCATGAATAAATAAATACAATCTTAAAAAATAAAAATAAAAAATAAAATTCGTATGGAAATGAAAGGACCTAGATAGAATAGCCAAAAAATACCTTTAAAAAGAACAAAGTAGGTCAGCCTGGGTGGCTCAGCGGTTTAGCGCCACCTTCAGCCCAGGGCGGGATCCTGGAGACCCGGAATTGAGTCCCATGTCAGGCTCCCTGCGTAGAGCCTGCTTCTCCCTCTGCCTGTGTCTCTGCCTCTCTCTCTCTCTGTGTATGTCTCTCATGAATAAATAAATAAAATCTTTATAAAAAATACATAAAAATAAAAAGAACAAAGTAATTGGGCTAATACTGCCTGGTTTCAGTGTTTGTTATAAAGCAACAGGTATCAAGACAGTGTGGTACTGGCATTACAGCATACAAATAGATCAGTGGAACAAACAGACCACAAATACTCAGATTACTGATTTTTGACAGAGATGCAAAGGCAATTGAGTACAGAAATGATTGTCTTTCCAACAAAGGGTGCTGGAATAATACCACGTGCAAAAACAAAGCAGAAAAAATGTTGATTCATTCCTTGCACTATGTACAAAAATGGACTCAAAGTAGATCATAGACCTAATTAGAAAACCTAAACTATAAACCTTCTAGGAGAACACATAGGATAAAATCTTTGTGACCTAGGGCTAGGGCTAGGCAATTATTTCATACATACAAAACCAAAAAGCATGCTCCGTAAAAGAAAAAATCTGATGCATTGGACTTCATCAAAATAATTTCTGCTCTTGGAAAGACACTGTTGAAAGAATGAAGAGACAAACCACAGACTGGGAGAAATATTTGCAAATCACACATCTGATAACAGATGTATATTCAGAATATATAAAAAACTGTCAAACCCAGTAATGAAAAATCAAGCAATCTAAATGAAATGGGTAAAATATTTGAACAAATCCTTCCCCAAAGAAGAAATAGAGATGGCAAAGATGTTCAACATCCTTAGTCGTTAAGGAAATGAAATGTAAAATCACATTGACATGCTACCACACTCCTATAGAATAGCTGAAAAAAGGAGCACCCAGCTGGCTCAGTCCAGGGAGCATATGACTCTTGATCTCTGGGTTGTGAGTTCAAATCCCTTACTGGGTGTAGAGATTACTTAAGTAAATACAAAACTTAAAAAAAAAAAAAAAAGAATAGCTAAAATGGAAAAAAGCTGACCATAGCAAGTATTGGCAAGGATATAGAGCAATAGAACTCTCATATTGCAATGATGGGAATGTAAAATGATACAGCCACTTTGGAAAACGGGCAATTTCATAAAAAGGTAAACATACACCAACCACATCCAGCCATTTCACTCCTAAGTATTACCCCAAGATAAATGAAAACATTATGTCCATATAAAGATTTGTACATAAATGATCATAGCAGCTTTATTTGTTATACCCCAAATGATGAATAATCCAAAATCCATTAGCAAATGAATGGAAAAGTGAAGAAGTGCCTCTCTTCAGCCTGGAATGCACCAGTTGTGGTATATTCACACAAGGGAAGACTAGTCAACAATAAAAAGGAAGGACTACAACATGGGTAAGTCTCATAATAGTTATTCAGAGTGAAAGAAGCCAGCCACACAAAAAATGTAATACTGTATGGTTCTATTCATATAACATTCTAAAGGACAGATTATACTGAAGAAAGTAAATCACTGACTGCCTGAGTATGAGGGAGGAGGACTGGGGAGCGGTGAGGCTGAAGGATTATAGAGGGGCACAAGGACACTTGAGGGCGGATGAATATGTTCACTATCTTAGCTGTCACAGTCTCGTGGGTATACACAGGTCAAACTTACGAAAGCTTACACTTACAATGTGTGTCATTTATCCTATGTCAATTATATTTCAATAAAGCTTTTTTAAAAAACTTACGGACCTTAAGGGATGCATGGGTGGCTCACTCGGTTAAGCATCCAATTCTTGGTTTCGGCTCAGGTCATGATCTCATGGGTCGTGAGATCGAGCCCTGTGCCAAGATCCCCACTCAGTGGGGAGTCTGCTTTAGATACTCTCTCCCTGCCTTTCCCCACACACCTGTGCTCTCTCTCTCTAAACAAAATAAATAAATCTTAAAAAAAAAAAAAAAAAACCTCATTGAGCTTAAGGACTCAGCATATACTTAAGATCTGTGCATTTACTGTATGTAAGTTATACCTTAAGACATTATTTTTTAAAAAGAGGATTCAGAGAAATCTCTTCTGCCTTGACCTGGAGTTGCAGGGGGGCCCTCAGAATCCCGGTGATGGCCACCAGAGCTGATCCCAGTGTCCTCTTGTCAAAAGCCTGGCCAGGTTATGAGTTCCTCCCAGCTTCCAGCATCTGTGGTTTAGTGAGTCTAAGGATGAATGGAGAGTCCTAGGCAAACAGTGACCTCAGAGGGTTAAACCAGGCCAGATTTCTAGTCCAAACCCTGGGGCGAAGGCTGAGCCTCTTTAAATTCCATTCATCTATCCCTTCATGTTTGCACAGCAAAGAACCTGTTGTGCTCCAAGTACTGATCAGGGCTGGAGGTGGGAGGAGGCAGGGAAGCTGGGAGATGGCAAATATTGACACTTGCTTCCTGGATTCTCGATGCATTCAGTCCCCCGCTCTGCTGAGGTGAACCAGGGGAAGGGCCTGGCTGGCTGCCTTGGGCTCTGTGTCTTTCTGGACACGACTGATGGAGTATTGTTCAGGAGGTGGCTGTGGCACCTGCTTCTTTCTGAAAGGAAGAACCAATACACAAGAAAAAAACAAATGTCATCCTGCCAGTGCCAGCCACTTCCTGTTTATGGGCTGCGAGGCCCTGGCCTGGGCTCCAGCTTTCTCTTCCAGGGAATCCTGGCTGAGAAGGAGTGAGACATCAAGGAGGGGATGTGGCAGGCTCTGGACGTGGACCTATCCAGGTTTGGTCCTGGCCATGTGATCTCAGGCAAGCAACTTCATCTCTCTGTGCCTCTGGAAAGTGTGACTAATCAAACCACATTACATGGAGGAGAAATGAGATACAAGAGACAAGGCATATCTGAGTTTGGGGTAGTGTTTGGCATGTACTACATGCTGACTAAATGCTGCCTTTAAAAAAAATTTTTTTATTTATGTATTCGTGAGAGACACACAGGCAGAGACACAGGCAGAGGGAGAAGCAGGCTCCCTGCAGGAACCCTGATGTAGGACTCGATCCTGGGTCTCCAGGACCACGCCCTGAGCTGAAGGTGGTGCCAAACCCCAGAGCCATCCGGGCTGCCCTAAATGCTGCCTTTTAATATTCGTTAAAGCCCCTGGCACAGCGCTTGGCACTCCCCTTTCTTCTGCTTAGAGCTTTAACATTTCCAAGTAGCGCTCACATCCCGGATCTCACTTCTTCTCAATACGCCTGTGCAGTAATTTGGTGAGGACATCATCATTTCTGACGGCAGGGAAGCCAGGCTACGTTGCAGCCCCTTCTCGGAAGGGAAGAATCAACTACGTTCCTCCGGCCGAAAGCCTCTGGCAGCACCGTGCAGTGGGCAGGGTCAGGTTCACTCCCTGCAGCCTAGGATCAGAGGCTCCCCCGGTCTGCAGTTTGGGGGACTGTTTGACAGCCCCTCGGCCCTCCCGCCCTCCCTGCCCTCTTTACCCTGCACTGCCCCCTGCCTGCTTCCCACATGGTGCCGGCCTAGCCCTGCTCCAGAGTCACCACCACCAGAAGCTTCGCAGACCTCCTGAAACTGAGAGTCCAACAGGGAACCGCCGCAGCTGACTCCCCAGACTCCTGGCTCTGCCCCCCACAACTGGCCACGCACCCTTGGAAGGTCCTGGCTGCTCTGAGCGTGTGAAGAAAGAACCTCCCTGGGAGCTTTGCCATGACAATGGAATGTAATGCTCCTGGTTTCGTAGTAAACGCTCAGCAGGTGCCCACAGGGTGCACCTGGGAACTTGGCTTCTGGTCTTGCCTTGTCATAACATGCTGAGTGGCTGGGATACATCCGTCCCAGCTTTGACTCTCCATCCTGCAAAATGAAGCATCTTAACCCCCCAGTGGGTGGGTTTGGTTGTGTGGGGAGGGGGGTGATGTGCAACCAGTGGCACCAGTGCCCCTGGGCACTTTTCTGAAAGGAGCCACAGGTCACTGAAGAAGCCCAGGAAGGGATGACTCTGGGGGGCGGGGGCAGGGGCAGGGTGGCACCTGCCTCTCCCCTGCAGGGCTCACCCCTGGCACCAGCAGGAAACACTGAGGCTGACCGTAGGAGCAGACTGGGGTACACTCCCATAGCTCCTCCCAGCAACCTTGTTTCTCCAGCCAGTGCTCAGGTCACTGGGGACACGGTCCATCTGAGTGCTGGAACCAGCCTCCGGGCCTTTTCTTGTTCCTCAGGAACCGGCTCGGCCCTCTCTTCCCTGGACACTGGCGTCCTGTTGGAGAAGGCACAGGGCAGGAGGACTGCTTCTCCCTCCCAGGTCTGGACTCTTCCACCGTCCCCCTCTCCCCTCCCTTCCCTCCCCCTGCTCCCTGAGGTCCAGGTAATCCAGCAGTACGTAGCCCTTGACCACTCCCCGCCCAAGGGCTGGCATCTCTTTCTCACACTACTGTGATTAAAGGTCATTGTAGGACCAGAATGCTTCCTTGCTTGTCGCCCCTGATGACTCCCACTCACCTTAGGAGGAAGTGTGACAGGCTGTGCGCTGCAGGATCATATCCCTGTTTACCTCCTCACCTCATCCCCTACTGTCTTCCCCCCCAGCTTTGGCCACTCTGGCCTGCCGGGCATTCCTGGGCTGAGCTGTACCCTGTCACACCCGCACAGCTATACACATGCTGGCCTCACGGTGGGGAATGCCCTCCACCTCTCCCCCTGGAAATTCTCCCACCCTCCAGAGCCAGCCCAAGTGCCCTTGCTCTGGACTAGGCGTCAGAACTGAGGGCACCCCGAGCAAGCCCCAACTGCCTCACTTGGGCTGTAGTTGGAGGGAAGCTCAGCCAAGGGTGCCAGAGCCCGGGGCTGTCTGTCCCTCGGCCAGGATCCCTGAGGTGCCTCGTCCCAGGAGCTGGTCCTCAGGTCATCAGCCTCAGGGACAGGATTGTGCCCTCACTCCCCAAAGGTACCTCCTTGGTGGTGTCAGCCCAGCATTTCCTGCTGCCCTATCCACCCATCCTCTATGTGTGAGGTGCCTCCTCCATGGAACCCTGTGCTCATTGTGTGTTGGGACCCAGGTCTCTTCACTCCTGGGTGCCTGGCATTGCCTTGGCCCAGAGCAGGCGTATGGAGGCGGCTCAGTGAGGAAAAGAATGAACTGGAGCTCAATAGTCTCTCAGATGCCCATTTTCAATTAAAAACTCACAGAAGAAAAAAAAAAAAAACTCACAGAAGGCTCCTATCTAAAATCAATTTTATTAATTTCCAATGCAGATATATTGGTCTTCCTCAACAGGAACTCTCTTGTCAGCCAGATTCCAAATCTCTCTTTTGGAATACGGATGGACCACATTCTGACCTTCAAATTACCTTATTTATTTTTAAAAAAATTTTTTGAGTTATTTACTTGAGAGGGGGCAGGGGCAGAGGGAGAGAGAGAATCCTAAGCAGATTCCACGCTCAGGTGCAGAGCCCAACTCGGGGCTGAATCTTACAACCCTGAGATCTGACCTGAGCTGAAACCAAGAATCAGAAGCTCAACCCACCCAGGTACCCTCAAATTACTTTTTAAAAATACCCCACATTCTGTTCCTGACCAAAGTATAATCCCACTGGGAGCAGAAAAGTGTTAGGCTTTGGAGCTAGGACACCAGAGACATTGCTTGGGTTTCAGTTCTAGCATTGACTTTGCTCTATGATCTGGGCAAGTCATTTCTTCTTCTGGGCCTCAGTTTTCTCATCTGTTTAACAGGATACCCATCCTTGCCTGTCTGGCTATTGTGAAACTAGGAAGTATCCAGAGAAACAGCTCATTCAGTCAAGCTGGCAGGACCAAAATACAATCCCTCCCTCAGGAAATCTGGGCTGTTTGGTTTGGAAGCTGGTCATGAGGTGGGTGGGTGGGGGGAGGGTAGGGAATGGGACAGAGGTGAAGAATGGGAGAGAGGGGCACCTGGGTGGTTCAGTTGGCTAAGCATCTGCCTTCAGCTCAGGTCATGACCCCAGGGTCCCAGGATCAAGCCCTGCATAGGGCTTCTTGCTCAGCAGGAAGTCTGTTTCTCCCTCTCCCTGCTCATGTTGCTACTCGCTCCCTCCCAAATAAATACAATCTTGAAAGAAAGAAAGAAAGAAAGAAAGAAAGAAAGAAAGAAAGAAAGAAAGAAAGAAAGAAAGAAAGAACAGAAGGGCAGTGAGGAGCTCCTCAAGCTGCTCTTTCTCCTGATCCTCTATTCTCCAACTCAGAGCCTCCCTGATGGCTTCCCACAGGGAGGATGGCAGGTACGCTGCCTCGTGTGCAATCTCTTGTGATCAATCAGTAGGCCTGCTAGGATCCCTGAGTTGAGAACAATGCCAAGGCTGCCTGGGAGCCCAGCAGTATCTATCTTAGGTACCAAAGGGTCAGAAAGTGGCATCACTTCACAAACACGTGCCATCTGTAAGAGCTGAACTCCTTGGCTTGGTTTTACCTTTTTTCTAAGGGGTGACAGGGTCAGGATCTGCAAGCCTGTCTTGGGGCAGAGCAACAGCTTTCCTCTGTGCGACCCCAGAGGACATGCCTAAAATCAGAAAGCAGATTCCTTTCATCGCTGTTAGGAGCTGTCTGACATGGTAGCGAGCTCCTGTCACTGGAGACATTCGAGGGGAGGTTGGACACTTGAAAGCAGGGGAGGCGGTTGTTATTGGGAGACAGTGCATGGACCCCACCAGATGATCCAGAAGCCTCCTTCCTGCCCTCGTGTTCTTGGAGTCGAGGTTATCAGCGCCATCCCAACCGGCCCCCGCCTCTGGCCTGGGTGGCCCACTCAGGGGCCAGGACAGGAGTACTCATCAGACCAGTCGGAGCAATGCTGAACGCGGTCACGGCAGAGGATCCTCGGGATGCAGCCGCAGTACGGGAAGACGGTGGAGGGGCAGCGCCACCACCCCGGGCCACAGGCTGGGCACACAGTCACTGTGGGTGCAAGAGGCAGCAGAAGAGCAGCTGCTGTGTCCTGGAGAACCCCGGCTCTGAAGTCTGCCCTAGCTCCCTCCCGCCCCCACCCTGTCCGACACGGGTTGACTGCATTCCCTATTTCCCTGCGGCAGAGAGCATCTGGACTCCCCAGATCATCACCCGAGCAAGTCTCCCACCCTATTCCTCATCCAATCAAGGTTGTTATTAAGATAAGCAAAGGGGGGCAGCCCCAGTGGCTCAGCGGTTTAGCACCGCCTTCAGCCCAGGGCTTGATCCTGGGGTTCCGGGATGGAGTCCCACGTCGGGCTCCCTGCATGGAGCCTGCTTCTCCCTCTGCTTCTCCCTCTGCTTCTCTCTCTCTCTCTCTCTCTCTCTCTCTCTGTCTCTAATAAATAAATAAAATCTAAAAACATAAATAAGTAAAAACAAAAAAGATAATCAAAGGGCCAGGCATGTGGTCAGCATTGGGAGGTTAATGGGAGCATATTTTCTCCCCCAGACTGTCCTCCCTCCATCACCCTGACTCAGCCACCCTAGCCGACTTGTGACAGACTCCTTGGTACCCTGGGCCTTCGGGGTGCTTCCCTGCAGGCTCAGCTTCTGCCTGTTGAAACCTGTCCACTCTCTAAGGCCTGCTCAAATACTGCCTCTTCTAAGAAGTTCCCTTTGGTTCTTTTTTTTTTTAGATTTATTTATTTATTTATTTATTTATTTATTTATTTATTTATTTATGACAGACACAGAGAGAGAGAGAGAGAGAAGCAGAGACACAGGCAGAGGGAGAAGCAGGCTCCATGCAGGAAGCCTGACGTGGGACTCGATCCCAGGTCTCCAGGATCACACCCTGGGCCGAAGGCGTTGCTAAATTGCTGAGCCACCCGGGCTGCCCCCCCCCTTTGATTCTTACTTGCATCTCTCCCCCAAACCATCTCTAGGTACCCAGCACTTGCTTTTGGCATCAGCATGATGTTAGTCCCAGGGGTAGGACACATGTGTGACTCCTGACTATCCTCCAGCAGACTCTGGTGCCAGGCACAGCCCCTACAAATACTCGGCACGTGTTTGTTGATTGAACAACAGGGAAGAAATTGAAAGGAAAGTCCAGGGCAGTGAAAGAGTTCCAGACGTGGTCCGGAGACCTGGGTTTGCACCCAGGTCACTTCTTCTCTTAAGTCCCTTCTCTGCTCTGGCCTCAGTTTACCTACATCTAAATTTGAGGCCAGTGATTCCCACCCTGCTCTCCTCTCAGGGTGGTTGGGAGGTGCAGAGGAGAGGAGGGAAACTCAGGCCAAAATCCCAGTTAGGCTTCGTATGTACTCTTTGTCTGACCCCCCCGGGGCCTGGTTTCCTCATTTGTCCCCACCACAGAATAACCATCCAAAAGGAGACTTTTGGAGTGGTGGTGAGCACTCCATCCCCGGAGGCATTCAAACAGGGGTGGAAAAGTTCTTCATGGTATACGAGAAGGGGAGGCAGGAGAACCTCTGAGATTCTCCAGTCAGCTTTTGCCTGGCCTGTGCCCAGACCCCTACCTGGGCTCAGTTCATCCGAGCAGTCCCCACAGTTGTTGGTCCCATCACACTTTTGGTCTGAGTAGATCCAGGAAGACGGGTCTCCACAGCGGGCCACGAGGAAGCGGGGAAGGCTCTGGGGCATGTCCCCTACGGCGGGACAGACGAAGCTGGAGGAAGTCCACACCTGGCCTCCAACGTCTACCTGGAGGAGGAGTGTCCTGGCCACCCTGGCAGTTGCCAAACTCGGGCTCCCAGGGAGAAGGGCACAGGAGACGCTTTCCCAGGGAGGAGGTCAAGCCAAGGCAGAGGAGTATTCCTTCCCTGTCTACCCGACAAGACGGCCAGAGAGCGGCATCTTCCCTGTTCACTCCCGGCTCAGCCCTGGTGCATGCCCACCGCCCAGCCTCCAGAAGTGTCCTTTATCACACCTCTCCAGAAGCCTCCACCAAGTCTTGCACTTGGGTGCCAGAACACAGCGGGTGTGGGTTCACATACTTGGTGAGGGGGAGTCAGAGAACCCTTCTTGAAAGTGGGTTCCATGTTAGTGGGCAGTGGTGTGAAGGGGCTACCAAAATTAGTGCGGACCCAAGCCACGTCACAAGAGGCCTCTGGCAGGAAACAGCCTTTGTTCCTTGGATGAGCCAGGGCCGGCCAAGAGTGTCATGGATGCTTCTGGAGCCTGACCAAGGAGAGGGACAGAGGAGCCTGTATGTGTCCTGGGCTGTGCTGGTGGAGTGGAGAAAACCAGCCATGAGGGCGGGTAGGAGTATGGAGTATGATGTAGGAGTATGGCGTGTGGCCCTGGGAAGAGGATACTCGTGGCGAGCAAGAAAGCCATCTTCAAGTCCTTGCATTGCCACCATCATGGGAGGTAGATTAAAATGGGGTTCAGATGAGAGAAGAGAGTTGGAAGCAATCAAGGACACTACAGGGGGACAGCTCTAAACTCAGCCCAAGGGAGACATTCCCGTGGAAACCATGTGATGAGGGATGGGAGCAGCTGCCTCAGGCTGTAGGGAGCCCCCCGTCCCAGGAGTATGCAAGCAGAGGCTAGGTGGCCTGGGTTTGTTAGGAGAGGCTTTGGGCATGAGCTATGACTTGCACTAGATGACCTCTAACATTTCTTCTAGTCTAGAGGGTCCATGATGCAGTGACGCTTCCCCCATCTGCTCCCTCATCCCACCCGCTCCAACTCAGCAGACTCTCTCCCTCCTACATGGAAAGTGCCGAGTCCATGTGGCCACGGCTCTTCTCTCCTGGGCGCTGTCAGGTCTCTAAGGTCTGGGACCAGGTCTTCCCACTCATTCATTCATTTGTTTGTTCCATCATTCATTCAGGAAATCATCCCAGATACTCCTCTGCTGAGCAGAGGGGTCCCCAATCAACTAGACCAGGCCTGCCCTAGAGGGGTTCACAGTCTGATGGGGGTGGTAAATGTGCCAATGGGAGTAGGCTTGGGACACAGGGAAGCAGAGGGGCTACGGGAGCCCAGAGGAGGGAACTTCACCTACTTTGGGAGCCAAGGAAGGCTTCCTGGTGGAGGTAACACTTGAGTGGAGATGCACAGAGGAAAGGCATTCCTAGCATGGACACACAGGTGTGCATGTACCTGGGCCGGAGGGAGCACGTGTGGTCCTCCCCGAGGGACCATGTAAGCAAAGGCCTGGGGACGTGAAGGTGCCTGGTATGTGCGGGGACCTGAGAGCGTTGTTGTGGCTGGAGGTGGGGCAACCCCGAACCGTGTGGCTGAACGGTGGGGGCCCACGCGGGGCAGGGCAGGACTGAGCGGGCACTCACGGCACATGGCCTCATCCTCATCCTCGCCGTGGGTGCAGCTGCGGACACCATCACAGACCCCGCTGGCTGGGATGCAGCTCCTCCGGTCGTGGCACAGGAAGCCTGTCCTGTTTGTTGGCGTCACACAGGCCTGGGCCCCTGAGTTGGCAGGGGAGACCCCAGAAGGTCAGGGGTGGTGCTCCCAAGCGTGTCAGCACCAGTTCCCACAACAAAGCCCCGCTCTGAGCCGGCAGAGGGGAAGGGGCAGCCAGGAGGGTACTGGGCCAAGTGGGGACAGAGACGAGGTCCAAGCCCCCGCTCTACCGTTTGCCAGCTGTGTGACTTTGGGCAGATGACTTGACCTCTCTGAGCCTCCGGTTCCTTGTCTGTAAGTGGGGACTGGAGCACACACCCCATAGGACTGCTGGGGAGATGGCATAAAGCTTTTGTGTCAATAACCCTAGAACACAGAACGTGCAGAGTAATGCATGGCTCCCTCCTTGACTGAGAGCTTATTGACTGTCACAGAAGCTCCAGAGGGCAGGGCTCTGGTCACTGAAGCGGGTTTAACGGTGGAGCTCCTGGGGCCAGGCCAGGTGGTCAGAAGCAATCTACTGGGGCCGGTTGGGAACCACGATGCCACAATCCCTTACCTCTGGGCACAACCTTACGGGCTGCAGAGCATGTTGACATTTGGATTCTGTCCTTTCTCTGAATAGCTCCGTGAGGTGCCATCATTAGCCCCACTTCACAGATGAGAAATCAAGGTTCAGGAAGGTGCAAGGCCCAGTCATACAGCTAACGGCCCGGGCCCGCTGACCCTGCCCTTTCCTGAGGCTGGGGCTGGACCCCCAGTGTCCAGAAATGTGGGTGGCTGAGTCCTCCCTTCCATCCCACTGGGAGGACGCACACCCCGGGGCTGCTCCAAAGACTGAAAGGAGGGAAACTGGCAGACAAGGGGCACAGGTCACCCTGGCCCCACAGGCTGCGCATGTGACTATCCGGGTGCATGCAAGCTGGACACGGGAGCGGGTCTGTGCTCGTGTGATTGGGCACACACGCACCACGTCTCACCTCCTGGAGCGGTCTCGGCTGGTGCGGGGGCTGAGTCCCAGAGACATTCGTATGTCGCACATGCACACACACGGACACACCCCCCGACACACACATACACAGACACACCCGCATGTGTACACGTGAGCACACAAGTGAACTCCTCACGTGTCCGCTTCTCCTCAGTCTCATGTTCTTACACAGGGGTGTAGAGTCCTGCGGATTTTATCCCCCACTGCTGCCTTGTTCCCTTATAGCCCGCCCCCCGCCTGGCTACAGAGTCATCGCTCAGAAATGACACCCCACCCCCGGCTTGAGCCCCATCCCGTGGATCTCTGGATGGTGACCCCTCCTCAGGACGGTGACCCCTGCCTCACCCACTGCCCCTGCCCCAGGTGCCCACTGACCTCCTGCCATCTCTCCTTCTCTTCATGTGTCCTCCCACCCTTGGGACTCTGCACATACTGTTCCCTATGCCCAGGATGCTTTTCCTGCCACCCCCTCCACTAACCAATTCCCACTTGTTCTTCATGGCCCAGCTCCCTTTCATTTCTCCAGGCGCCCACCTGACTCCCAGACTGGGTCAGAGCCCCTCTGTTCCAGACTCGCAGAGCCCCCATGAACCCTGCCTTCATGTCCATTAATCTCCCAACTGCTAGCTCCGTGAGGCAGGGACTGTGTTGAGCTTCACCACGGAAGCCAGGGCTGCAGGAATGTCCCAGACACATCCCTGTCCTCTGAGGTGGAGGCAGACACACAGACAGATGGCACCACCCAGGGGCTTGGGGGCTGTGGGGGCCAAGGCACGTGGCCCAGCCTAGGGCTCAGGGAAGAGTTCCTGAGGAAGGTGACGTGAGGAGCCAGGTCCTCTCAGTAACCCTTATTGCAGATGTGCAAATGGCAGCTCAGAGTCCTCTGTGTGTGTGCATGTGTGTGTGTGTGTGCACATGCCACGTCTGTGCACACACCCCAGGAACTGTTCCACAGTCTCATCATGGAGAAGCCAGTAGCATTAGGGTTCCTTATCACTCTGTGGCCCCCAGCCCCTCCTGGCAAGTCCAGCCCACCCTCTCTGGACCACGCTGACCTGGTGTGCGTGGTGGGCGTCCAAGGATGGTAACCAGGGCGATCAGGGCTGCGAGAGTCACCAGCAGGAGCAGCAAGAAGGCAGAGAGGCAGGCTCCCCGGCGCAAGCAGCAGAGGGGGCCGTGGCCTAGTGTGGGGTGGGAAACCAGTGGTGGATCCCCCTTGCCTGCCCCTCCAGGGGCGCCTCCCCACCTATGGGGTTGGGGGCAGGAAGGGCTCCCAGGAGGAGGAGGCTCCTGAGCCTGCCCTGATGCTCCTGGGCCTGCCAGTGGACTCACCTCCACCAAGCACCCATCCCTCACCTGGACCAGTGCCTGGTGAGCAACAGTGGGGCTGGGGGCCCGGGTGTCTGCTCCATGGCCCTTGCCAGGTTGTCCTCCCTCAAGGACTTCTCTGGAGGCCAGGAGAAATGGACACCTGCTTAGTGAGCTGCTGCCTGGAGAAAAACTAAAGCAGGCCTTTTGTGGTGATGAATTTTCTTTTTCAAAACCAACCTTCATTTTATAGAGGAGAAGAGAAGGTCCAGATCACCTGGTGCGGAGCTGGGACGTGGGCCCATGCCAAAACCTAGGCCCTTTGCGTGATGCCAACTGACTGTGCATTCTGGAGCCGGCCAGGATGCTGGTCGGATTCCCAGCTGGCTGGGCCACATGGAGAAGTCACCTGACTCCTCTATGCCTCTTTCCTCATGTGGAAAAGGGGGATCATGACACCTACCTTGGGGTTGTTGAGAGAGTTAGGCTAAGCTAGTTGACCGAGGAGAGCAGTGCCTGGCACACTGTCAGGGCGCCAAAGGCTTTAGCTACCATGAGTGCTTACTGAGCACCTGCTCTGTGCCAGGCTGTATCCCAAGCACCCTGGAAATAACAATGAGTGGAGACCTCCTGCTCCTTCAAATTTCCTTGGGCCTTTCATTTTTGCCTGCTTGTGGAAATAATGAAAGGAAGCTTTATTAAGGACCTGGAGGCATCCTGCTGTGTAGGGCACAGGACGACAGCCACAGCGCTGGTCCTTACCCCCTGAAAGCTTGCTGTGGCACTTAGAGGACAAGGCGTGGGCGGGGCCAAGGGAGAGGGTGGGCACCCTGTGGGCCACGGTGTCTCAGAGAAAGGGGCAGCACAGGTCTCTGGCGTCTGTGTGTTTCCAGGGTCCCCCCACCGCCAAAGGGGCAGGGCACACTATGGGTGTTTTGTGACCACTCTGCCACAGAGATCCAGGTGACACTTCCCTCCAATCCGCTCACATCCCAGGGCTGCCTGCTTCGCCTGCCCGCGGACCCGCACCGGCCAGAGCCCTGGGCTCTACCTTCCAAGGCCGGTGCGGGAGGCCGCAGGGGGAGGCCCGCCAGGGGCAGCGTGTAGGGGCGGAGGCCTGGCCGAGGGCCTGGGGGGCTGCGAGGGGCCTGGCCGGAGCCAACGGGGGCGCAGATGGGGCAGGGGCGGGGGCGGCAGGGCCCAAGAGCCCGCAGTGCGCAGTGCTGGCCAGGGCTCCCTGGTCGTGGTCACCCACAAACACGGGTGACTCCCGTCGCCAGGGAGGCAGGTGGAGCGGGGCAGCCAAGAGCTGCTGCTCAAATATCTGAGCTGTGCGGCTGCGGGCGGGGGTGTCATAGGAGACACTCAGAGGCCCTGGACACATGGGGGCAGGGCCCTTTGCCCCACACCCAGGCCCCGCAGGAGTCCAACCAGAAGTTAACTAGCACCCGTGGGGAGCAACCAGGGCACCCCAACTTGAATTTGAACCCCATCCCCCAGTCCCACTTCCCGGCAGTGTGGGGTCCCAATTTGGCCAAGCTCCCCAAACACCCTTGGTCTCGGCTGCCTCATCTGTTATCACCCCCAAACAGGACCCCTTCTCGGAGCTGTCCTGGGGATTCAAAGAGGCCGTGCACTGCCAGGCACATCTCAGGGTGGGGGTGGGGGGTGTTGATCCTGTAGAGCTATTATTATTGCTTTCTACTCCTGGTTCTGTTTCCTCATTGACAAAACATGGCCAAGACCGGGCATGTAGTAGATGCTCAATAAATGTGTGTTCCTTTCTTTAGTGCATAAAGGGGAAGCAATCTGTCCTGGTTGTCACATCATTGGTGCTAACTAAGTGTGTGATCCTGCCCGCCTCGTCCATCAGAGGTACAGCCAATGGCCCAGGCCACCCCCTGAGTCAGGGACTTGGCTCCAGGGCTCTCTACCGTGTGTGGTGCGGGGTAGGTGATGGGCCGCCCAAACGGCGCTCAACAAATGCGTGGAGAGAAAGAATGACCATCTTAAGCAGGTGACTATCAGCATGTCTGCGACAGGAAGCTGGGAATGGATGGCTTCAGGGTGGGGGCAGACATCTGAGGGACACTGGGGGCCCTAGGCAAGCAGCGGCCCAGCCTCCAGGGAGCCCCACCTGGGGGTTTGGTCCTTTACCTTCCCCCCCGGGGAGGACTTCGGTTCCAGCAGCATGGTCACCTCCATCTCCCTGTGCAAGATCACAGAACGAGGGCTTCTGTGGGCTGTGGGCTGGCCTCAGGGAGCCACACGGCAGGGGGTCCGCGGGAGGGTGGAGGAGAGCCTGGTGTGGACCCAAGGACCCCACGCCCGCCAGTGCTGA
Source organism: Canis lupus baileyi (assembly GCF_048164855.1). Classification (NCBI taxonomy): domain Eukaryota; kingdom Metazoa; phylum Chordata; class Mammalia; order Carnivora; family Canidae; genus Canis; species Canis lupus. The sequence goes on from NC_132840.1 coordinate 33,982,628, forward strand.
GTGCCTCAACCCCCCGGCGCCCGCTCTACGACTCCCACCAACTCCCACCTCTGGCTGGACCGGGCCCTCCGCCTGCAATGCCCTTCTCTCCACTGTGCACTCAGCAAACGTTCATCCTTCACACCTGCTCGGGCTCATCCCTGCAGGGACTTTGCTTGGTGCCCCCTCCCCATAATGCCGACCCTCCCTCCTCGGCCTCCCGTCCACCTGGCTCCCACTGCTCCATCCCCTCCCGGCACTTGCCACCTGGACAGTGCGCTGGTTCACCTGCTGGGTCTCCCCCTGAGCCTGAGAGACCTGGGCCACCTCAGCACCTCGTCTCTTTACTGGAGCCCACTCTTGACCCCAGGATTGGCCCCCCAGGGCAGGAGCCGTGTTAGAGCAGCTCTTACCTGGGGGAAGATTTTGTTCATATGTCTGGCCTCCAGCACCCAGCTCCAGCCTCCTGGCACGGGGACCTCCTGGGCAGAGAACTGGGTGCAGCTTCCTGCCCGGTCTCCAGGGCACCCTGGCCCGGGCACGCCCTCCCTGTGGGCGATCCCTCCCAGGCTTCTGCTCGGCCCTTCTCCACTCTGCCCTCTGATGGAAGGCGCCTGCTCCTCGGTTGGGATCCTCAACAAAGAGCCTGAGGTTCAGAGAGGGAGAAGCTGCCCCTGAGTCACACAGCAGGGGGAGGACCTGCTCTTTCCTCCATATCAAGGATGAGACAGGTGCATGAAGATCCAGGAAGAAATACCCAGAATTAATGTTCTAGTGGCTGAAATACAGGAATCCCTTTCTTTTCGTTCTTCTATTCAATTTAATAGGTAATCCATGTGGAAGGACTATGCATTTTCCACTAAAATTATAAAGCAAAATAATTTTAAATTATTTTCTTTTAAAAAGGGGCCATGTACCTTTTCATCTTTCAGGAGACGGTGCCCGTGATGGAGGAGGGGCAGGTGGGTCGCTCACCTGAATAACCCCTGCTGCCCACGCCGCAGGTGGCAGCTTCATCCCTGCTGCTGAGGAGACCAAGGCCCTGGGAGTTTAAGGGACTGGCAGGAGGACCAAGGGGGGAGAGGCATCTGCCTCAGAACTGAGCGTGGGGCCTCCGGGGAAGGCCCCTATGCAGCCCATCTCTGAGGCCCAGGGTTTGTCTACCTGGGACTGGCTTCCCTTTTGCATTAGGATAAACACTAGTGCATGGGGGGCCAGGAGGGAGGGGATGGATGGACGCAGGGCAGCCCTCTGGAGGCCGGCCAAGGGAACAGTTTCTTGCCCTCCCCCCCCCCCCCCCCCGCCCAATTCTCTCGTCCATATAACAAAAGGATTAGACTGAATGAAGGCGGCATCTTAGGTTGGGGACTCCTATAGTCAGACCATAAGCCCAGATTGGAAGGCAAGTAGGTTTGATTGGGAGTGATCCCTGGAAATGCCAGCTGGGGAGGGAGGGAGGTGACACCAGGAAGGAAAGGACCCAGTCACAGGCATGTGATCAAGCATGTTCCCACTGTGCACAAATGGAACTTTCTCCTGCCAAGGAATTTGAGAAGCCAAGGGAGGAGACGCCCGTCAGAGTTACCCCACCTGAAGGTGAGGGCACTGGGGCATTTGTTTGCCAGTTCTTGCTAGTCACCAGCTGAGGGAGGATTTTAACTGCTGGCACCTCTGGCCTGCCGTAGGTGAAGCGCTGTGGGGGCAATTGCAAGCCAGGCTGATGTATCCTGAGGTAGAACAGGTTGAGGGGTGTGGGCAGGACACCCCACAGTATCTGTCAAGATGCTAACTAGAGGGCAGCCCAGGTGGCTCAGCGGTTTAGTGCCACCTTCAGCCCAGGGCGCGATCCTGGAGACCCGGGATCGAGTCCCAGGTCGGGCTCCCAGCATGGAGCCTGCTTCTCCCTCTGCCTGTGTCTCTGCCTCTCTGCCTCTCTCTCTCTGTGTGTCTCTCATGAATAAATAAAATCTTAAAAAAAAAAAAGATGCTAGCTAGGTTTTGTCTTGTGCACCAACAGCAATTGGGTAGAGAATGTCTGGTACGCGGGATTCCGACGGACTCTGAGGTCAGGCCTCGGGGCTCTGTGATTGACTGGAGATGTCCACCCTGCATTCCCTTGGGCAACTGTGCTGAGCTCCTTTGGCCTTGGCAAGGGACTGCTTAAGCTGCGCCTGGGTCAACCTCCAGTGAGAACAGGAATTCGGGTGCTGATAGTCCACAGGGTCCCCCGCCACGAGCTGTGACCTCCAGGCTAACCTCTCTGAGCTTCAGCTTTCTCATCTGCCCCTCTAAACTTTTCCAGTCATTCCTGTAGAAAGGCAGTGCCCCAATCAAAGGACCTCTCAGTCGGAATTCCCCACTCGACGCCCCACACCATGCCAGCTCCCCTCCACCTACTTGCTCTAACCTCTCCCTTCTTCCCCTCCTTCCTCCCCCGGAAACAAAAGTCTCTAAAACTTGTCATAGAAAAGTAGGAAGAAACAGGTAACAAAGAATCATGTATCTACCCTCCAGAGTTAACAAATGTTAAGATTTAGTCATTTTTGCTTTAGAGTTTTTTTTTTTCTATTAAGTTTAGCAAAATCAAAGGTGTCTTTTCTCCGTAGAGAGAGGCAGTCAGGATACAGGTCTGGCTGGCTGAAAAGTTCACACTCTACCTGTAGCTACACCCTCACTTCTCTAGAGTGTGTTCCTCAGGCCAGCAGCACCTGCATCATCTGGGAGCTGGTGAGAACCAGGGTCTCACTCCAGCCCTGCCGAACCAGAACCCGCGTCTTGACAAGATCCTCAGGAGATTCAAATGGAAAGCCTTGCCCGACCCCATGCTACTGCGCAGCCCTTTCCTATGTGTCGGTCTGATGGATTTCCTCCTTGGCATGTTGCTTTTTCATACCTGCCCTTCAGTTTTCTATGGGTGGTTTGTCTTTTTCCTCTTGGTTTGTGCATTTCTTTATGCTGGGTTTGAATACTTTGTTACATATTTCTCCAGGCTGTAGTTTGCCACTTGCTTAGAGGGGCTTTTGCTGGCTCCCTCTGCCTTTCTAAATCCATCTTTTGTGCCCAGAACCAGGTAAAAATCTCACTTTACGAAGCCTTCTTTGACTCTCCCTCCTCCTCTTGATTTACCTTTCCCTATATACCTTACTGTCCAGGGCTCTGTCTTAGCCTGGCTGTGGCTAGGAGAGACCCTCTGGACCTGGGTCTTCATCCCAGCTCTGCCAAATTAATAATTTAAGGTGGCAGGTCACAGCCCCTAGAAATCTATGTCCTCATCTGGAGAATGAAGACAAGAACACATGCCTCAGCGCACCATGGTTAGAATGAAGTAAGTGCATGTGTGTGAAAATGTTCTGCTCCCTGGGGGGCACAGTATTGTTTCTGGAGGCCTTGGTTTGTTGACGATGATAGAGAGCTGCTAGGGCTGCTTCTTAGTCCAGGGCCCAACCTGGGTTGGAGAATGCTAACGGGTACCACCACCATTAGATGGACCCAGGGACCTGAGAGGTTTCCTTCCAGACCTGCCTAGAGGGGAGACCTGCCCCTGCCTTAGCATTTATCACTCCTCCCCTAGGCCTCCCATAAGTTGGGGAGCTCTGGCTGGCACCTCTCCTCTCTCAGACTGTCTATTCAACTCTAGAGTGGAAATGGGGGACCCCAGCCTGCTTTCCTAAAGGAATGTCACAATCACCCATTTAAGGGGATGGTGAGACTGCTTTAAAGGGCTTGGTGTAGGGCAGAGACAAGCACCATGATGACACGTCTCAGCAGACACTTTCACAAGATAGCATTATAATATTGTTTAATGCAGATGATCCACATTTTATTGAAGTTTACATACTTATGCATTATGAATCAACAGATGTGGGGTTCCAGCAATGACTGCATGACTGCATGATGGTATATCTTGAGGTAACATTATCAAGGTTTTCAAATCTAATCATTCACTGATTTCCTTCTACTCAAACCTTTGATTATTGCTGTCCCAATGTTGCAGAACAATTCAAGTATAAAAAGCACACAGAAAGCAGTAAAAAAAAAAACAACAACAACAAAACAAAAAACAAAAAAACTCAACCCAAATAATTTAGAATTGAACAAGCAAACAAAAATATTTCGCTCCTAAAATGACAAAGTAAAACTGTGAACTAACTGGAATTCAAATAAAAACTAAAAAAGGGACAAAAGTTAGACAACCTCTAAACCAGGGGTTTAGTGAACTTGGATGGGGAAAAATTTTTTTTTGTTTTTCACTAACTTCTAATTGAAATATAGCATTTCCTTCAACTATGAATGTAGGCCACAATCCACAGTCTATGAGCAGTACCTGCAACTTTGTCACCAACAGAAACCACAGAGATTCAGGTATCATATTATAGGTGTTGCAGGTATTTCAAAATAGTAACTTGAAATCACTTTGAAATACAGAGGTTCTAGAACTACCACTAGACCTTAACTTATGTGTTAATAAAGAAGTACATATATACACAACCACAAAAATTTTAAAATATCTTAATAACTATATTTTAACATAATTGGTTTCCTTTGCAGTCCTTCATATTTAGTGTTATGCATCTGAAAACATGGTTCTGAGGAGTCCACAGGCTTCACCAGATCGCCAAAAAGGTCCATGGTATGAAAGAGGTTATGAACACCTGCTCTCAGCAAGTTAGGTCATCAACATCACAGGAAGAGAACACTTATTCGTGAAGTATACGGAGTTGACTTCAACAATCACAAATTTCAGAAAAGGCATATAAACTGTGCTTCTCAACCTAATTATTGCAAGGAGTCGGAAAATCCAGATTGTACAAGCTAGCTTCTCATAGGAGTTTGTGTTTTCCACTATTTGACTAATATCTCTATTATTGTACATACATCCACCCCCAGACACTAGAACAAGTAGTTAAGGAAAGAAGGATTTAAAAGGTACCTCAGATGCTAATGATACTCAAATGTAAACATGACAATTTAGCAACTGGACCCCTGGTGGGAGGGGCTCAGGAGCACTGAGTGGGTAGAGGCTGGGTCAGCAAACCTAGAACTTGAGGATGGTAGTAAGTTGACCTAGCACTGTAGTTCAAAAATTTAGCCCAATAGAAGTCTGGTAAGAAGCTTGGGCTCCACAGAACAGCCTTCCCAGTCTGCTCGGCAACACTTAGATTGTGGCCAGGACCCAGAGACCAGTCTTAAGGTTTATTGTCCAAACAATAATTTGAGGGAGACAGATTTATAGATAAGGGCTCAAAAATATATGTGAAGTAAAATGAAATAGGATTTTGAGCATTAAAAAAAAAGAACTCTGGGAAGGGAATGGAATTTCTCATTTCAGTGTAGCTAGATAAGTATATAATTTAATAGATCCCAGAGGTTACTACAGAACTGATATCTTTGGCTTCTAAACTTGCCCCTCTGGTCTATCCTCCACATTGTTGTCAAGTGGATGGTTCTAAAACACCGTAACTCTCTTGCTTTATTTTTATTATTATTATTTTTTTTTAACTCTCTTGCTTTAAACCTTCCAATGGCTTTCCACCATGCTCAGGATCAAGTCATAAGTTTTGAAGGTTCTTTGTTATCTTGCCTTCCCAGCCACATCTATTGCTATGCTTTTGCATGCTCTATCTCAACCTGCCAACCGATTTGCGGTCTCCACCCTCAAGCGGTTAGGTCTTTGAGCACACTGCTCCCACAGCCTGGAGTACTTCGTTAGACTTTCCCTCCCCCACCAGGTTTAAGTTTAGATACTACTTCCTCTCACAGGTCCTCCTATGTCCTCCCATAGTACTCTATGCTCACCTGGTCATAGGCCTTATCACATTAATAGTCTGTCTCCTTCCCCAGACTTTTGAGCAACCAGTCTTGTTTGTTGCTGAAGTCCTATCACCCAGAATAGGGCATGACACTCAGGCTCTCAAGTGGTTGCTGGGAGAGTTAAACTGTGAATCTGGAACAGGATACCTGCACAAAATCACTGCCATGGTGTGGTGGTGTGGGGACTCACATGAGACTGTTCTACAGTTTGCTCCAAAAGTAAGGGGGGCTGGGTAACTTTATCAGAAAAGGTCTAGAAATCTCAAGATCAATAATTCCCAGTATGTGTCCTAAGATACTTAAGAGCCCATAAAAAACAGCTATTTTGTATATTTCAAAAATCATAATGGAAATGACACATATATCTAAGATAAAGCCACACCAATAACAAAGGACGAAGTTGTTTGCTTTTGGCTGGATTATCAGCTCACAGTAAAAATAATGGGTTTCACATGATGATCAGCAGCTCAAGTTGGCTGATAATGCATCATAGAAATTTCTGAGACAAGGTTGATAGGCCAGATAACCTGGTAATTCCTGGCTTACTGAAAAAAATGTATCATAAAATAAAGTTTTGTGAAAAGACTGGGAATTTTGGGCCTAGAATCATTCATTAAGGTGGTTACTACTGTCTCTGCAACTGGCTGAATTACTATGTTTCTTAGACCAGGGACCTGATCCAAGGACATTCTTAGAAGTCTGGGAGGTTTGAACCAGAAAATCAAGGGTCTTGACAATTCACCTAGACCAAGATAAGATTCTCAAGAAGATGCTGTGTAGTAGGAAAGCAGGTGCTGCCTGTCTCACGGGAACAAGTGAAGATGGGCCCATCCAAGAAAGGCTAAACTTTAAAAGAAGGGACTGGTTTTTATGCTTCTGTTGGAATTTTAAGTCAAACATTTTTATGCTTGTGCATTTTTAGGAGGATGGTGAGTTTTTTCTTTTTGTTTAAAACTTTTTGAAAATGTCAGTATGGCTTAATCATGCTAAACTAAAAAAGGCACAAGATGAATATTTGAGTGCCTACTAAATAACAAAAATGGGTATTTCACATATATGGAATTGTGTCATAAATAAGAGGGGAAAATTTGTCTAAACTTGAATCAGAACTTTCAAGAGGAATGAGAAAGGTCTCAGGGGTAACTCGTTCAAGAAGAGAAACAAAACCAAGGAAAGGCGGGAGAATATAGGACAAATTATCCAGTTGCTCCTTATCTAGGTTTTACTTTGTACGGTTTTAGAAGGAAGGCCTGCCCTAACAGAGGGCTCTCAGGCTCCTCTCTATGTGTAGCACTTTATCGATTTCCCCCTCAGTTTGCTTCGCTGGATGCATTACTATTAAGCCTGTGCCTGATTAAGGGACAAGTATGTACCATGAGTGGGAAACAAGTTCTTTTTTAGGTGACTTCAATCTATGCCTCGTTATTTTTCAACTGTTTTCTCACGAGAAATAAGAGACAATAACCACTTGATGACTGCCCAGTAATTCTTCCCCTCTTCCCCATCACATATTTTCAAACCCTTTATCTTCCCAATCTAGACAAGCTCTTTAAAAAATCCGACCTATCATTTTGTGACCAAAGTGTTAGTTGATCAGTTAGCTGTATTTCCTTCTGACTCAGAGAAAGCTGATGACCTGGCTGTCTGTCAGGTAAGTGTGTCTCACTCTGTGGTCAGACAGCACTACTGCACGTGCCAGCAATGGCCTGGGAGTAAGGGAAGGGCTGGTCTGCAAAGTTCTTTAACATTTCATGATATAAATACACTGAATCATGTTAAGATTGTGGCGTACTGGGCCACCTAATGTTATTCTTACTTTTAAATCTGCATTACTGTAGGTTAAAGGAATGATAATGACAAGTCTTTGCCAAGTGAAATCTATACTTAATTCTGTATCACAGGAGTCTAATTCTTACTGTCAACATGAAAATTTTTTTCTGAAAAGATCTTTAACTTATACATGATATGCTTCCTAACAGAGAAAAATGGTTCTTTGGAAAGATTCATCCAACAAAAACTCTGTAGCCTATACAAAATAACATAAAATGCACTTCTTAGAGGGTCATCTTTTCTTCAATTTGTTTTCTGATCATCCTATTACACAGCAATAGACAGAACATTCCATAATTCTTTTCTGGCTGGGTAGGGGTGAAATGAAAGGTCTGGAAAATCAGGAGTATATTAACTCAAATTTCGGCACATAATTATTCAAGTAAAATTTTAATGTCTTCAGTCAATACAACTGAAAATGTAGTGTAATTAAAGGGCATTTCCTGCTAAATTTCAAGATACAGGTTGTGGGCCATTTCTGAGCAGAAGCATCAAGTCCTATTGAATATTCAGTTTATTAACTAAGGTGACAGACAGTATTATGGCAGAAGGTGAGGAAGAGCAATGAACAGCTCACAGAATTTGGCTAAGAAAGAAAACAAAAAACAATGTAAATAATAAAATAGCTACAGGTATTAGTAAAATAAAAATGCAATCCCAAATATCCACCTCTTAAATTACTAGAAAAGAAATTACAGATAAAGTTACGGCAAATACGGTCTTCACAGATTTGGGTAACTTTATTTGTGTTTTAAAGTGATTTTTAAGCCCTATATCCAATGAAACCATCTTGAGAAGCTCTATGAGGAATGGAAATTTAGATGTCAATTAACCCTTTACTTTAAAAAAAAAGAAAGCTTAAATTTCTGAATGAGCAAGATTCACTTTTGTAGGTAGAGGCCCTGCTTCTTCATGGTCTTCAGTTTTAGATCTAACAACCACAAGAGAAGAAGATGGATATCTGTTTAACTTTTGTTCGTTCACAAATTCCAAGTCACCATAGATACTCAGCTTCTGCAAAAGAAAATCAATGCACATTAACAATTTGGATAGTTAAGAACCTCTCTGAGTATGTCTTCAAATAACAATTTAATCTAGGGCATTTGGTAAAACAAAAAATTCTATAGACATCCTCAAGCATGAAGAATGCCTTTAATTCAGTGTGACTGATATGTGATTTAGCCCTCAATCAATGGCCAAAGAAAACTTTTCCACATGTCCCAACTTAAAATACTTAGAAGTATTAACAACTAAGTATCAAGAAAAAATTGCTCAGGTTTAAATGGAGTTAGTGTGATCAAATCAAAAGCACAGATTCTGGATATTTAATGTATTAGGTGATCAATTCCTTTAAGATCTTAGCTCTTTTAACAAAGTGATCAAGTGATTTGGGGGTAAGTTTTGACTTAATACACTGGAAAAATATATTTTAAAAGGCTATGAGTAGAACAAAGAATACACATGAAACGCTTTAATACGGATACAAATCTCTTCATAAATGTATAAAAGCTCCTCAAATGATCACTGTCATATCCAAGAGGACACCACAACAAAAGAATGAAAGCATAAAATAGAATCAGTGTAAATAACCTAAAACTCCCTGGAGTATAACAGTTATGTCTAACACCTACCAAAGTAGGTCTATTTGGATTAGGTCTATCTCCTAAAGGCTTGGAAAAGCAAAGTGAAAATTTTTTACTAGGAAATGGGTAGATTTTGTTAACTCATACAGCAACATATCTCCGAATCTATCAATTAAGAACTGAAGTGTTGACATTCAGGGAAACTGACTAGAATGTAAACAAAAACCACCTAAAAGTACTTGATACCGGAAAAGTATTTTTAAAAGATGCTGAATAAAGAGCACTTTCAGGAGATTAAGTATCTACTGATACTGCTTGCTACATGCTACAACATGGTTGAACCTTGAACATATAATGCTAAGTGAAAGAGGTCAATCACAAGAGACCACATTTTGAGTGTTTATAGCTCAGGGTGGTGGTGGTGGTCCTTGGGAGCAGTGGGAGTGACTACTAATTAAGTATGAGGGGTTTTTTTGGTGTAATGAAAATGTTCTAAAAGTGATTGTCATGATGGCTGCTTACTTGGACATGCTTCAGATGTGGTCTGCTGCTTATAGTTTCAAGGCAACGACTATCCTGCAACAAGGAGGGAGCCCAGGACCTTATCCTTTTCCAGTATGAGAATATCTTCCAGAAAAATTCAGTGGTTGATGGATTAGACAGATACAAATCTGATATAATGTGGCTTCCTTAAAAACCAGAATTAACATGTCACAATTTGCTCTGGGGCACTGTGAAAGAAAAGTTTTCACAGCTTTACCTAACAGCATTTAAAGGCCTTGAAACAGCAACCAGAACTGTTGCAATGATTTCAAACATCGAAGTGGAAGAAGCTATCTAGAACAGGGAGAAAGTATAAAATGTGTGCAGAGAAATGACTGGTTAATCTGTAGTATGTATACTGATTTTGTGTCTACTCTGTATTCTCAAATTACCAATTAAATACAAGGGTACAATAGAGAGATTTTCAACAGTGTTAACTTGATAAGTTTACTACCCAAGTATCCTTTATGAAAAAATTACTTAAGAAAGTACTTAAGCAAAAGCAATTCAAGAAAGCAAAACACATTAGAATACAAGAAACCGCAGTAGTTGAGAAGACTTAGAAAATGGGAAGAAAACTACAACAAAACAAAAGAAGATTCCATTAAGCAGAGATAGTGGGAAGATTCTCTTGGGAAAATTTTAAGTAATTCAGGTTTATATTTGCGTTTATGTGACTCTATTCACCCCTGTATCTGGTTCTATTTTGGATATTTACATAATCATAATATTGTAAACGCTGTCTACTGGATTTTAATTTTTCAAGTCAATCAGTAGCAAAGCATGGAAGTATATATACAGAAGAATTAACATTTACATTTTATTGTCAAGGGTCATAATAACTAATGAAAATTGACAGAGTATGGGAAGAAAGAGGGAAGGAAAAGAAGTAATAAGGAGTCAAGTGAAATTTATAAAGCAATCACTAAAAGTCTACAAAATTTACATTACAAAAACCAGAATGTGAAGAGATGAAGATGATGTGGGAGACCGTAAGAGGGAACCAAATTCCTAATCCTTCAGTAGGAAGACCTTAGATAATGTCTAAAGTTGATTAAAAAAGAAGAAGAAGAAGAAGAAGAAGATAAAATAGATAACAAGATAAAAATAAAATTAAAATGTAGTAATTACTTGGAAAAATTGTTTAAACTATTAACTAGTTTATCTGAGAAGTGAAGAAAAAGAAGACAATTGAGGTCACACGTATTACCTCTAAAAGTTAAAAGTAAATTTGTAAATATAGTATGGGCTACAGGCTTGGCTCTGCCACTAACCAGTTACATGATCATGGATAAGCTCCTTAAAGCTCTAAAACTCAGTTTCTTAATAGAATTTGGATTTAAAAACTGTGGCACTTATATTATTTTCTGATTCTTTTATCAGATTTAACACTTCTGAACAGCAAAGTCCTGGTCTTTTTTTTTTTAAGACAAAGAAAATAATGCTTATTACAATTTAAGACCTATTTACCCTACTTACTGAGTCTTGGAAGCCTTCATCATTTCACTTTGTTTCATCTTGATCATAATATTCTCAATTGTATCTCTAGTCTATTGAATAGAGTCTGGCACACAGGAAGGTATTCAAAAATGTACACGATTTACTAATGTGAACATTGTTAGGAATCTTCCAAAACTCTTCTTTTCTTCTTCTCCATTTCTTTTCTATAGAACTGCATCTTCTTTACTTTGCATACTTTGGTTTCCAGACAAAATAAATAAAAAACCCCATTATCACACATTCAAACCCAATGTCAAATGTGGGAAGAGACAGGTCTTAAGGCCCTTGTATCCTGCTTTAGACAGAAGACAGGAGAGAAAAAGACCCGCTCAGAATCAGCAGAGGGAACCAGGGGCACTCTGGGCCACTGGGGAAGCCATGGGGACACTACACAGAGGGCACAAGGTCTGCAAGTAGAAATTCCTAATCTACTTGTTCCAAGAGAAAGGCATCCTCATCACCCTCGGGGAGGAGCTCATCAGGAAGAGCAGCACTGGGTTCTCTGCTGTCACTTCATTTGTATCAACGTTGAGACCTAACTTGACTACGAGGCAGATATGGCTGGAGTGGGTCTGGGCATCCTCAAGTGAGAAGGCAGAAGAGGAAGTGCAGTTTTAAACATCAGTACCACCAGGTCCTTGACAATCTTGTCATTCTCATCTGCCTCTGCCATCTGCTGCAGTGTCTCCACAATGGAGTGGTCAGGGTTGAGCTCCCAGTGCTTTTTGGCCATCTACAGCCCATTGCAGAGTTATCCCAAAGTGCCTGGGCTTTCATGATCTGCTCCATGTTAGCTGTCCAAGTGTAGGTGCTAGTCACAATGCAGCAGGGTGAAGACTAAACCCTAGTGGAAACTGTCACCTATTTTTTTTTAAAGATTTATTTAAGGGGGGGGGGCATAAGCAGAAGCAAGGGAAGAGGGAGACAGAGAATCCTCAAGCTGACTCCCCACTGAGCGAAGAGCCTAATGCAGGGCTCCATCCCAGGAACCTGAGATCACGACCTGAGCCAAAACCAAGAGTCAGATGCTTAACTGACTGAGCCACCCAGGTGCCCCAGAAATTGTCACCTTCTTATCTAAGATTTCTTTCATCAATTTACATTGGTTCTCAAACTGGGCCTTGCTCTCCTCCATTTTCTTCTTCTCCTCTTCATCCTCAGGCAGCTCCATGCCCTCCTTCGCAACTGAGACCAGCCTCTTCACATCGAACTCCTTGAGCTGCTGCATGCAGTATACATCAATAGACTTGGTCATCCAAACTAACTTAAAGCCCTGCTTCCACATTTGCTCCACAAGAGCAGAGCTGACAACCTGCTCTTTGCTCTCACCAGTGATGTAATAGATGGACCTCTAGGTCTCTTTCATGTCAGATATATTCTGAAAGAGAAGTCTTCTCATCTCTAGACTGGGAGGTGTGATAGTGTAGCAGCTCAAAAAGGAGTTGCCAATTAGTCGAGTTCTCATGGATTCCAAGCTTTTAACCTTTTAGAGATTGGCCTGTATAGTTTCTTAGAGTTCTCCTTATCTTCTGCCAGAGCAAAGAGCTCAAGGCATACATTCAAAGTATTTTTGCAAATGACCTTCAAGATTTTGGTCAGCGGGGCAGCCTGGATGGCTCAGCAGTTTAGCACCGCCTTCATCCCAGGGCGTGATCCCGGAGACCTGGGATCAAGTCCCACGTCAGGCTCCCTGCAAGGAGCCTGCTTCTCCCTCTGCCTGTGTCTCTGCCTCTCTCTCTCTCTCTCTCTCATGAAAAAAATAAATAAAATCTTAAAAAAAAAAAAAAGATTTTGGTAGGCTGCAGTGTTTCTCAGGCAATGTTCAGGGGCAGGTCCTCAGAGTCAACCACAGCCATTGATGAAGTTGATATACCCTTGTAACAACTCATCACAACTGTCCATGATGAAGAGATGGCAGACTGAGTTTGATACTATTCTTTTTATTCTTGTTCTCAGAAATCAAAAGGAACCCAAAAGGAGATGAACAGCAATGCTCTGAATTCCAACTCACCTTCTAGAGATAAGTGCTTGACTACTAAGTAGTCTTCCCAGTCACTGGTAAGGCTCCTGTAGAACTCCTGTAGAACTCTCCATATTCCTCCTCCTGAATGAGGTCATCACAGGTTCTGGTCCAAATGGGTCTCCTGATAAATATACTACTCTTTAATCTTCCTTTTCTTTTTGTTGTCCTTCCTGCTATCACTCTCCTCATCTGAACCCACACCTTCAGTCTTGGGCTTCTCATTATCTTTATCTTCTTTCTTACCTTTCTCTTCCTCTGTCTCATTATCAATGATTTCTTTCTCTTGTTCCTTCTCCAAATAAAGGGTGATGAGATAATCTACGAACTGTGAGTGCTTCTTCACCACGTCTTTGATCAGCCTCTTCCGAGTACTCTGGTCTTCTTTAAGGTGGAGGATCACTTTGGTAGCCCGGCCAATGGGCTCACCATGGTCCACATATATAGTGAAGGAACCCCAGCAGAAGACTCCCAGGCATACTGCTCATCATCACTATGCTTTGTGATCACAGCTACTTTCTCTGCTACCAGAGAGGCAGAATAAAAGCCATTACCAAACTGTCCAAGCAGGGAGATGTCTGCACTAGCCTAAAGAGGTTCCATAAATGCTTAGTCCTTGGCAATGATTGCCAAATTATTTATGAGGTTGGCTTTAGTTATGTAAAGGCCTGTGTCCACCAAGGTCAGGGTGTGTTCCTAGGGGTTGGGGACATCAATTTTCAGTTTTTTAACACTGTCCAACTTGAAAGGGTCTATCAGGCTCTCATAGAGAATCTTGGCCAAGGCACCAGAAGCATTACTGATCAATTCCCAAGGGAGAATTTCCTTGTTGGAATGGAAGGTATCGATGACACGAAACATGAATTCGGCAATTCCTGCTTGGAAGGCAGAAGTCTCCACTCCTCTTCTCCATGGTGCACTTCCTCAGGCCTCATAAAGGAGAAAAGCTGCAAGCACTACAGACCAGGGTGGGCAGGGACTGGGTCTGGCTTATCCTCTGCAACAAGGCTGCATGAGAGTGGCTCAAGAGAGCTAAAACCCTTTTTAACTGACCACATGAAATCAGAGGATCACAATCTTGACAAAAAAAAAAAAAGAAAAAGAAAGCACAGCGATGAGGAGATAACACCAATGAAGCATCTATATCACCACCTGTTGCAATAGCAGATTTATGCTGGATCTTTAGGAAGAGCTTTCCAATCCTGCTGCATCTTGTTCTCCCATGTCAAGGTTGACCTGCCTGACTAGGACCACTATGAATGACAACTCTTTATCTTAGGTAGACAACTCAACAAGACAAAGTGTCATCCCAAGAAGTTTCAAAAATGACATAAAAAATATGAAACAGGAAAAAAATAGAGAAATGAGAATCAAAATCTAAGTCAAGCCACTCAAAAATGATACTGCTTTAAGATCAACCAAAGAAATGAGTTATTTGCCAACTTTTTGTGGTCATTATAATCAAATGATATGATGGGTACCACTATGTGCAAAGCAGGCTCAATTATTACAGAGCTTTCTTAAACAAGAAAAACAAAGCTGCTTACAAGTTTCTAAGATCACACTTCTATCTTATTACCACCATTTTAAACTTTGTTTGTAGTGACTGAAAAGGAAGCTTTTTCTATTTTATGTTTGAGCTCCCAGATACTAGGTCAGTACTGAAAAGACACACATTCAGCAGGCTTATGATTTCCTACAAACATACAAGATCATATATGTAAATAATATAACAAAATATACATAACATTGCTCACACGAGTTATACTTGTGGAACTTAAAGTGAAGTTGCAAGTTACTATGAAAAGGGATAAAAAATGACTTTTATTTCAATAATGAAAACAATGAAAAAGCTTTATGAAAGTGCAAAGAGGTAGCTTTTGGTCAAGAAAACTGCGTAACTTTTCTAATGCAGTTTTTAGCTATTTTTACAGCAAACAGAGGAAAAACTATCAGGGACAGAGCATTTACACTGAAATGTATTTTGAAACAAGAAACAAAATATTAGTATGTATTACAAATTACTTATGCTGAAAAGAAATCCACTAAAATGGAAACACTACAGGGGTGCCTGGGTGGCTCAGTTAGTTAAGCATCTGACTCTTGGTTTTAACTCAGATCATAATCTCATGGTCCTCAGCCAAGCCCCGTTCTGGGCTCTGCACTCAATGAGGAGTCTGTCTCAGATTCTCTCTCCCTATCCCTCCTACTCACACTCTCTCAAATAAATAAATAAACAAACAAACAAATAAATAAATAAAATCTTTAGCCTACAACAGTTTTGGATGATTTTTTTTGCCTCTTTATATGTACTTTACAAATTTCTATAATAAATATATGGCATCTCTAAAACAAACAAAAAAAAAGTATCTGAAACATTATTACCTAGCCAAAGTGGGTTTCATATAAAAAAAAAAAAAGCCTAAAAGCAGTGAATCTTAAGGGGCTGTTTTCCATACATTTTTCTAGAATATATA
Organism: Canis lupus baileyi; assembly: GCF_048164855.1. Taxonomy (NCBI): domain Eukaryota; kingdom Metazoa; phylum Chordata; class Mammalia; order Carnivora; family Canidae; genus Canis; species Canis lupus. The sequence goes on from NC_132840.1 coordinate 33,998,371, forward strand.
TCTCCTTAGAAAAGTACAGGCCTTTTGAGAGTGTAGCCATAATTCTGATTGTTAAGGATATGTAGTAGAATTCTAGAGAGGGGTGAGAAAGAAACATATGGCAGGTGTCTGGGGGACACAGAACTGCCGACAGAACTCCATGTGTTGTGTTGATCATAAAGCCTAAGGCTTTATAATCACAGGGGTCTAGGGGCATATGTGGGAACAGTGAGGTATTTCTCCAAAGAACTTGGAAAACAAGAGAATTTCTCACAGAATGAAAGCTGTACAGTCAAAACAAAATTTATTAGAGCAGTGACAATATCTGAAAGGAAGAGAAGATCAAGAGTCATCTGAAAGGGAGGGAAAGATCCTTAGGTCTGTAAGATGTAGCCAAAGCCACAAGGAGAAGAGGTCATATCCATTAAGTCGAGTAGGGGGACCAAACATTAAGATTCAAAGAATAGGAAGAATTCAAGCTATTTTTAAGTATTTAATAGTCCAGTTCTGAAAAACTGTGATATGCCCATCTGAGAATTGTTTGGATAAAAGAGAATTTAAGGATCCTGGCTCAAAAACATGAACCATGTGGTCCAGGTGGTATCTATTTCCTAGTGTCAAAGAGGGCATACAGGAGATCAGCTCCTGATATGAAACACATAATCAACTCTCCTATTTATGATTTCAGGCTAATTAAAGAAACTTCAGATTACCTGGCTTCAAATTTTGGTTCTGCCACTACTAGTAAGTGATATTGGGGCAATTATATACTCTTTTGCAGTATTCATATTCAGGAAATGGGGATAATGATAGCAGCCACCTCACAGAGTTACTAAAAGGACTGAATATGCCAAACCAACCCTGCTGGGATCTTAATCTTGGACTGCCAGCCTCCAGAACTTTGAGCAAAAGGACTGGATGTGCCAATTCAGATAAAACATTTAGAACAGTGCCTGGGAGAAAGTGCTCGACATCAGTCAGTAGGCCTGGGGACCAGGATCCAGGTTGTGGTAGATTGATCAAGTAAATTCCACCTGAGGCCAGCCATTCAGTCTTTCCTGACAATAACTGGATGAATCTCTATGGAATCTTTCTTTGACAAGGGGTACCTGGGGAGTAAGGAAAGGAACTGTGCTGATGATACAAAAAGGAAGGAACGAGGTACCACATGGTGGGTGGGTGGGGGTCAACAAAGATTTATTAATATGAGGATGTAGAGAGCATGAGGTAGCTCAAAAAGAAGTAATAGGCAAAGGAATTCCTATGTAAGATAAGTAATTTCAGTTTTATCAGGAACAACAAAATGATTAAAATATGGACATCAGAATTAACAAGAACACAAGTAGGTAATGCAGCAGAGAACATAATCAGTATATTCATATCATAAACAGATGAGTTCTATAGAAATTTACCTATTCTCTAATACTTCCACAATTCAAAAGTTCATCCCAAACCTAACTTTATCCATTTGATTTCCTAATTTAAGTTCTTCTCATCAAGTCAATTTTTTACACTACTTCCCTGATTGCTATTTTTTTTTTAAGAGAAAGAGAGAGCAAGAGAGGTCATGAGTGCAGAGGGCTCCACACCCAGCATGGAGCTTGAAATGGGGGTTGATCGCATGACCCTGAGATCATGACCTGAGCTGAAATCAAGAGCTGGACGCTTAACAAATTGAGCCACCCAGATGCCCCACTTGACACTTCATTCTTGTCTGTACTTGGGAAAATTAACCACCCTCCTCTCTCTGCTAATCTATGCCTCACTACTCATTTTTCAAAATTCAGGTCAAGACCCCCATTATCCAAAAGTCCTCCCTGACGATCTCAATACATAGACTCTGGTTTCCTTAACCCTTTATACATTTATTATTTGTACCACCTTATCAGCCCTAGGGAAGAGAGTACACAGGAAAAAAGAGTTGCAAGTCAAAAGATATAAGTTGAATTCCAGTCTCAATACTTTCACAGCCGTGCAAACCCAGGAAAGTTACCTAAACATTTTACTATCTACTCATCTATAAAATGAGTAACAAAACCTGCTCTAGAATATTGCTGGACATGGAAGATACATGGAAATATTTTGTAAATTTTAAAGAACTCTATAATTGTTAAGTTACCAACATTATCCTGTTCCAATTTCTGGCTGCTTTTTTCACACAGCATCTTAATAAAAAACATGAAATATAATATTATCATAATCATTACTCATACGTAAACCTTACCGTAAAAAGCCATCTTTACAGTCTAATTGTTCAAGCACCATTAGGCACATGCTAACTATTTATTATTAGATTCTATTTTAACGTCTCTCCTTTCTTCCTTTAAATCTTTTTCTGTAACACTTTGGAGGCACAAGAAACTAAAGTTTATTTCAGTTGGATTTGATGTCCATAGACATTATTATCCTCTATTTAGTTATATAAATAACTTTCTTTTCTTGAAAGCTAAGTTGAATCACCAAATTATAGCCTTTTCCCAAAACAAAAATCCTTTACACAGTTAGGTTTCTTGGGCCAGTTAAATTTTAATTACCAAGGAAGTCACAACAGTTCTCCATCTCTCTCAGGGTTAGATATCAATACACATTAACTCAAAATCACATACTCCAGCCTTGCTGATTCTAAAGCAGCAACTACTCCTTGACACTTGTGGCAATTAATTTAAAATTTTAAGCAGTTCTACAAGTCTCTCTTCTTTCAGATCACCTTAGAAACTGAACTGGTGTCAACAGGTTCTTTTCAGGCTCAAAAAAAAACAGGGAAAAAGAGAGAAACCTTACTCAAACCAGCCAATGTCTATGTCACTCTAGTATTTAGCACCATAGAAAACTAGGAACAGTGATTCTCCTGCTGCACACCTGCCATTTCCATGTGTGCTTAAAACCACCTAATCTGGGGACACCTGGATGGCTCAGTGGTCGAGCGTCTGCCTTTGGCCTAGGGCGTGATCCTGGAATCCCAGGATTGAGTCCCACATCAGGCTCCCCGCATGGAGCCTGCTTCTCCCTCTGCCTGTGTCTCTGCCCCCCTCTCTCTCTGTGTCTGTCATGAGTAAATAAATAAAATCTTAAAAAAAAAAAACAAAACACCTAATCTTTCATTCTATTAGTAGAGAGGCCTTGTTTTTCTAGTTAACCAATAAGATATGTATTTATTTATTTATTTATTTATTTAAGATTTTATTCATTCATGAGAGACACAGAGAGAGAGGCAGAGACACAGGCAGAGGGAGAAGCAGGCTCCATGCAGGGAGCCCGATGTGGGACTCAATCCTGGGACTCCAGGATCAGGCCCTGGGCCAAAGGCAGATGCTCAACCGCTGAGCCACCCAGGGATCCCACAAATAAGGCATTTAAAATGGTAAATCACAAGGCTCAGTGTTCAAATAGCCAGCGGGCTGGAATTAAATTTACCTCAGAGGGAACATACTGCTCGACAGCTGTAGCGACAGTTGCACAACAAATCCAGAGCAATACCATCACCGAGAGGACAAGAGTTGTGGTTAAAATCCAGCCAGAGTTACTAAAAAACAAGTTAGTCATGTTAAAATTTCATAATATAAAAAACAGATTCTTAATAATTAAAGGCAATTAACCTTATGCACTTAGTTTAATAATACAACGGAAACTTCATTGTACTCCTTTAAAACTATTTAAAAAACATACCCAGAAGGAAATATAATAGCTTTTATATTAGTGTCCTCCATTTCTCAAGTTTCTGTATCATGGCTATCACTTTTATAATTTAAAATATCAGATATACTGGCTTTTTGCTAAATATATAAAATTAAAACAAATTATTTTCAAAAGTATTTTTCAATTACTAAATGAGATAATGCAAATCAAAGTGTACTGTAAATTGTATGCTTCTATACATATGTCATACATTATTCTGCGAGGCACTATAGTGATACTTCCTTTAAGAAAACCCAGTATCTCAAAAGATTTCAGGTATACAACAGGTACATTATGAAATGATCATTTGTTTTATAAAAGGACTCACAATAGGCTTCCAGAAATTAGTGTTCCTAGAATACCTCAAACAATCTGACACAATTTACTTAATTTCAATTTACAAGAGCACATCTTTTATGAGCCATTCTGTACCCATTATTAGTATATCTTAGTAAAGAGATAGTTATATTTTCCTTATGTTTAAAATATCATAAAGTCGGCCAGTTACAAGAATTAGCAACAGTTTTGCCCATAATTGATCTATTGTTTGCCAAACTGTATATTAAGATTCAAAGAATAGGAAAAAGTCAAGCTATTTTTAAATATTTAATAGTCCAGTTCTGAAAAGCTGTGATAATTACTACAGGCAGTCAGGCAGTCTGATTTTCACATCTGTGTTCATCCAGTACTGCCTGATATAGAGTCTATACTTACCACCATAACCCATTCACTTGATGGCTTGCCCAAACTTGAACATGCCAAGGAAAATGTATGCACAGTCATTATTTGTCTCCCAGCAAAAGAGATAGACACTGGAAAATGCACTGCATCTAAAAGCAGGGAATATCTACATGGTGTTGTAAGTGTTCCAATTTAGAGAGAAAGTAAAAAATATTTAAAAAAAATTTTTTTTTAAGATTTTATTCATTTATTCATAGACACACAGAGAGAGAGAGGCAGAGACACAGGCAGAGGGAGAAGCAGGCTCCATGCAGGGAGCCCGATGTGGGACTCGATCCCGGGTCTCTAGGATCACACCTCAGGCTACAGGCGGCGCCAAACCACTGCGCCACCAGGGCTGCCCATAAAAAATATTTTTAATGAAAAAAACACCAACTTTACATATTCCAGCCTAACCCAAGTACTAAGGAATTTCCTTCCAGGAAATGAGAAGGATATATTTGATATCTGGATTCCAGTAACAGCTAGTTATTTAAGCAAGAAAACTGGGGCTCATTTTAGAGTCCATCTGCTTCTTCCACTTCCACAACAAAACAATCCTATAGATTCTTAACTGTCTCTGTTATCTCTTGTTTCCCTTGTCCATTACCTAATTCAGACCTCATAAGTGCTTGCAGGATTTACCACAGCTCTTCAACTTGATCTTCTATCCTTCACGTAGATGCCTCTTCCCATACTTAGATTTGATTACTTTCCTTCTCCTATCTAGTTCCTGTCCACTCAGTTTGGTCTCTGATCTAACTCTCCATACATATTAATATACTTTATATATTTAGTAGAAAGCCAGCACAGCTGAAAAAAAAATTAAAGAAACATGCTACACTAGTCAAAATCTCTTTTCATTATTTAAGACTTATTTCTATGTCCTCTGTCAATTCTTCCTTTGAAGGTATACTCCTTGTACTCTGTATATGAGGTGTGTATGATATATAGCAATCATCATTGCTTGTTTATTGTTTGCATGTCTGTCTCTATCATACTAGACCTGAGAACTCCATATAGGCAGACACTGAACATCTTTCTCTAGGTCCCACGTCCCTGACACAGTTTCTGGTATATAACAGACTCTCCGAAAAGAAATGGCAAGTGAAAAAAAATGAGTTGACCTCAATTTCCATTCTGGAAGCTAAGGGTACCTCCATAACAGCTATGTTGTACTATAAAAAAGCACTGCAGTTAAAAGTCAAAAGACCAGATTCCACTGAGGCTAGGTGATCTTGCATGTCATCACAAAAAACTCATGATTCTAGGAAACAGACACCTGTGCCAGAACTGGATGAGTAGAATATGCAGAATTAGAAAAGCTAGATTTGAACTTTAACGTGATGGATATATAACCTTAGGGGTGGGCAATTCATCTCTGACCCACCTACTTATCACAGGTACTGTTCTTTTTTTTTTTTAAGATTTTATTTATTTATTCATGAGAGACAACAGAGAGAGAGAGAGAGAGAGAGAGAGAGAGAGACAAGCAGAGGGAGAAGCAGGCTCCATGTAGGCAGCCTGACGTGGGACTTGATCCCGAGTCTCCAGGATCACACCTGGGGCTGAAGGTGGCGCTAAACCGCTGAGCCACCCAGGCTGCCCCACAGGTACTGTTCTAAGAGTCAAATGAGCTCACTGAAGGGAAAGGTATTTTAAAGAGTTATTTTTTAAATTAAAATGTAGAATACTATTATAATTCATGTTTATGCACAGAGCCTTCTAGGCATTAAAGTTCTAGTTATAAAATTAGTTATTTCTTAAACATTTACAAAATTACTTTGAAAATGTTAGATTTAAAAGACATAAAATACAATGACAAAATGCTAAAGGATAATAAGTCACCAGTAAGATGCCAAGTAGTACAGTATTGAGAATAAACTGTAACTTAAGATTGATTACTTAAGTTTCATAAGACTATCAAACTGCAACAAAAATCCTAAATATCAGAGAGAGAAAAAGTATACCTGTATTCTGCCAAGGTCAAAAGGAGGTTTAGAAATGAAAGGAAGGGAAAATTTAAAGTTAAATCCTCATTTTCTTATCCAGTCTTTAAAGACTGTGTTAGGTAAAAGGAATTAATCTTTAGGTACCAAAATAACCCCACTGATACCTGATAAAACCTGTCAAGAAACTACTTTAATTATAAGAAATTGCAGGAAGCAGGCAGTTTGGACTACTAGAGTGTTACACTAGAGACAGAACAGCCCACCAGAGCATACACACTGTGAGGGCAAGCACTTGTTTACCACCTCTACTCAAATGCTTGGCCTGATATCTGACACAGTAGATAATTATCAGTAAGTTCTATGGGCCACTGTCTCTCTCTTTTGAAGGGGGTTATGGAGGTAGATGAGGAGAGCTCATATCAGAACTCTTTGGAGGAAGGGAAGTATGCATATTTTAATAACCCCACTCAACCTTCAGAAGGCTTAATATTCCTTCCTAGGAGAGCATAAAGTACCCATTACTCCTGCCTGCCTGCTTTCCCCTGCCATCTTTAAGGATCCTTGGCATACAGTTGATACTCTTTAGTATAGAATACAAAGCCCTCCTTAATCTGTACCCCTCATCTACCTTCTCTAGCCTCAGGTGCGGTCTTGTAGATAAAAACAAAAATCCAACCCCAAACCATTCAGATACACTTTAAAGCTTGATTTAAACATATGGAGAAACATATTTCTTAACATAAATCAGAGAATCTTAACAAGAACAAGAATGCTTTTGTACTGGGAAGAAAACTAGCTGCTTGAGTTTTATTACGTGGTATGTGTATTACCTTTTAAATAAACTAAAATAGGGATGCCTGGGTGGCTCAGCGGTTGAGCGTCTGCCTTTGGCCCAGCGTGGGATCCCAGGATCCGGGATTGAATCCCACATCAGGCTCCTTGCAGGGAAGCCTGCTTCTCCCTCTGCCTGTGTCTCTGCCTCTCTTCTCTGTGTCTCTCATGAATAAATAAATAAAATCTATAAAAATAAATAAATAAACTAAAATATCAAAAAGTACAAGTTGGTAGAACAAGGTAAGGTAAACAAGTTTTTTTAAATTTCTGAGCAACTAATATAATTTTAAAATAAAAAGGAATGTATCTGTCTGATACAAGCCAGATTTTATCTCCTATACATACAAATAAACAGGAATACATACAGAGATAGACATCTTAAAAAGCCATCACTTTCTCCATCTTCAAGATAGTTCCTATGGGTTTGTGAACTTCTCATTTGCAGATCTGCTGAAATAATAAGGTACAATTTATGATATCCTATATCCCAAAAGCTAGTCTCAAATGACTACTCCTAGATATATACACTGTACAGATACCCAGCTGCTTTTATAAGTATAATCTGATACATTGATAATAAATGCAAGTTCCTCTGGCATGTTAAAACTGAATGGTTATTCTACCACATTATGGATTTCCTATTTTATTTGCAAAATCTTATGAATGAGGACATTTTAAAAGGTAAGCTCAGCTTTAGGTTGATGTTTTATGTTCCTACAAGTTAAAATTTATTCCTAGCATGGAAATAAAAATAGAACAAGAACTCACACTTTTGGGGTAGTTTCACTATTTGGTTAGTATATTAGGAAATACCAGAATACTTCATTAGTTCATAGTCAAAATATCCTTCAAAGCAAGCCACATGTTTTTAGAATAATAATTCGCAAAGTGTGATCCCCAAACGAGCAGCATCAACAAAATCTGGGAACTTGTTAGAAATGCAAATTCTCAGGTCCTATCCCAGATCTAGTAAATTGGAAACTTTGGAAGTAGGGCTCAGAAATCTGTTTTTTAACAAGCTCTCCAGATCCTAAACTACTGTTTAAAAATTATTTGTTCACTTTCTATTAGCGTAAGAACAATCATACAACCAAATCTAAACCACAACCAGATTTGCTAATGTTGTTATCCCAAGCTACTTGAAATAAAACTTACAGGACATTTTGCTTAGCGACGATTCTTTCAAATTTGTAGGCTCCTGCTCCAACTGTGGTGCATACTGGATTTCTGGCTTAGACTAAAATGATAATGAAAGCAATTAAGCCATTTGTACTTCTTATGCTTTTCTCAGTAACAAGTTCTATAACACATCATCTGTATAAACATTCAAATTGAGAAAAAGTAACAGAAGTATGGTATAAAAAATAAAACACATTAGCCACAATATATTTTAATTGCACTTCCTAAACATCAGAGCCGGTGCCTTGCAAAGAAACAGACAGATTTCTGGCATCGTCAAGTATTTAGTCAGTTTAACTTTCTGACAACATTAAAAAAAAATTAAAAAGCAGGGACAAATTACAACATACTGCATTAAATATCATATCCTGCAAAAATGAGTGCTAATTCTAGTAGATCAAGAATAACTTAGCAGACTGCCAAAATTTTGAGCTAAACACCTATTATCTCTATTTTTCTCATCTGAAACATTCCATTCTTCCCTAAGTATGCGTAATTCATACATTACAGCTAAATACTCTATACTTTTCATCCTCCATACAGCACAGATCCTCTGGAGTGGGAGTTTCTCCAGTCTAGTTATGCTCAAGTTGATACAAAGAGAGAAACAAAGTGAATCTCGTATCTAATCAGGAATGAATGAGGGCTTAGCTCTGAGATTTAACTTAAACTTTAAGCTAATTAGCTTTAGGACATAGAAATTTACTCATGAATTTAAAGAGAAAAAACTCCTTATGTTTTACTTATTACCAAATTATGTATAAAGGACCCAAGACTCAGGATAGTGCTAAAAATCACATTCTAGCCTTACAGTGAGCCATTCTATTACTAGTAATAATTAAAAGGTTTAATTATTACCTAAGAGAAAGTCTCACAACATAGCTTGTGATACATTTGAGGAATTTAACTACCAAATTAAAAGAAAAATAGCATATCCATATGTGATATATACACATGCCATGATTTATATTCAAAGTATATTCATTACTCTTATCTCTCATATCTAGAGGTTTCATTTTATCAATTTAACCACTATAAAATTTAGAAGATTCAGAGTTCTTGAAAAGGACCAATGGGCTTGAGAGAGGCTTCCAACAGGCAGAGAGAAGTAACACTGTGTTTTGATGCCCAATGTTTTAATGTAGGCCAAATCAGTAATTATTATTTGGTAATATATATGGCTCTATGCCAAGACATTCATTTAAGACATACACATTTACTGTTGTTGGTATTTAGATGAATCTATGAAGCACAGTTGTTACCTGGAATATAACTATTTTTCCATCATCAGCTTGAAGATAAAAAGTCCATGAAGAGGTTATGAAGCTCTGGGCAGAGTCCATCATGTCACTCCAGAATGACCTTACCAGAGTTAGAGGGAAGAGTAGGTGCATTTTTGGCATCAGGGACATGAGCTTAAAAACAAAACAAAACAAAACACTGAATCATTATTTTAAAAATATATAATTTTTATATATGTATATTCAAGAAAGCAAACATGGGGAAGCCTGGGTGGCTCAGTGGTTGAGCATCTCCCTATGGCTCAGGTCGTGATCCTGAAGTCTCGGGATCCAGTCCCACACTGGGCTCCCTGCATGGAGCCTGCTTCTCCCTCTGCCTATGTCTCTGCCTCTCACTCTCTCTCTCTTTCACTCTGTGTCTCTCATGAATGAATAAATATAATCTTAAAAAAAAAAAAAAAAAAGAGAGCCAACTTAATCAAGTTTCTCCAAATCGTTACTGGGACAGGGACTAAAAAGTTAAGTGTTTCTACCACAACAACTAGCATTAAACAGTTTCCTACGCAAATGAACTGTGATAAGGCTTAAGATCCCAGGCTATTGGATGCCTGGGCGGCTCAGTGGTTGAGCGTCTGCTTTCCGCTCAGGATGTGATCCCAGAGTCCCAGGATCGAGTCCTGCATCTTCCTCTGCCTGTGTCTGTCTCTCTCTCTGTGTCTCTCATGAATAAATAAAAATAAAATCTTAAAAAAAAAATCCCAGGCTACTTCATTTTGCCACCAAACACACATATAAACTACCTGTCACCTCTATCAGAATAACAGGCTTTTAGGGCAGCCCAGGTGGCTCAGCGGTTTATCACCACCTTCAGCCCAGGGCATGATCCTGGAGACCCGGGATCAAGTCCCACATCAGGTTCCCTGTATGGAGCCTGGCTTCTCTCTCTGCCTGTGTGTCTCTCTCTCTCTGTCTCTCATGAATAAATAAATAAAATCTTAAAAAAAAAAAAAAAAAAGAATAACAGGCTTTTAAATCAGGTCCAAAATTGTGAAGAATCTTAAGATATGATTAAAATAAGGATTAGCAAGGCCTTAAGAGGTAGAAGGGGCAGAGACTAATTATACCATCCTATCTTAATGCTTTCATGTAAAACAAATCATGTTATAATAAACATTGATGGAAAAGGGGAAGGGAAAAAAAAATCAACCAAAAGAATATATGCATAAAATAGAGACATCTGATAGCAGGGCAGTGTGATGAGAGTATTTATGGGCTGAGTATATACAGTAAGCTACTGATTTTAACATTGATGGGTATCATGTCCTCCCAGTTCTGACTTCTTTACTTATTTAGCAGCAGTGGGCCCCTCCAGAGCATAAGTATGGGATACTTTTTGCTGTACTTTAGGGAGAGCCTTGATTCTGCTATATTTCAAAAGAGAGGCATTATGGAGTAAGAGATCAATTTGTTGAATCAAAAGATCTATATTCATGATCCATTTTTCCCACTAATAGCTCTGAAATTTTTCACTGATTAATTCACCAAACAAGTATTCACTGAGATTAAAAATTTTAGGAGATCAGGGATCATGTATATTTTATTCAACAACGTATACCTATGTTTAATCTGTGTAATCTATATAGGACAGAGGTTAAAAATTGATTAATACGTGTGTATGGAGAAAGGCACTTAACCCAAACCTGGGTGAGAAGGTGTTAAGAAGGCTTCACGAAGGAAATGATACCTGCCCTGAATCAAGGGGATTCAATAAAAGGATGGGGAGTAGAAGGAACAGAACCATGAAAGAACTCATCATACTTTAAAAATTAAGAACTGTTCAGTATGTATACAACTAAGAGGAAAAAAAAACAAAAATGGCTCTTAAAAATCAGAAAACACATTTAACATTACCTGTAATATGAAAAACACAAATTTAAAATATATTAAAAGTGGCACACTGTCAGGAGTTGAGGAAGGAGAGAAGTGGGCATGGGATTTCTTTTTGGGGTGGTAAAAATGCTTGGAATTAGTGATGATGGTTGCAAAACTTTGTGAACATACTGACAACTACTGAATTGAATATTTCACAAGGGTGAATTTTATAGTATGTGAATTTTATCTCAATTATTAAAATTTGGTACAAATTCCACAGAGAGCAATTTTGCTCTACTTCTCAAAATTAAACACACAAATATTTCTTGCTCAGCAATTCTACTGTGTTTTTATTCTATAGATATAAATGTGAGAGGTGTGCAACATTGCGTATAAATGAAAAAGATTAGAAACAACCTATATGTCCAAATAAGAGATTGCTTAAACAAATGATACATCCATACAATGGACTGTACAGTGAAAAAAAGAAATGGATATTCTTTACGTATACTTGTATTTTAAAAAAGAAGGAATATATGTATCCTTGTATCTGCATAAAATACGTCTGCCTTAGTAACCCTGGCTACATGACAAGGAAAACTGAATGGCTAGGATATACAGGGGTAGGAGATTTTTTACTACATACTCTTTTTACCTTCTGAATTCTATACCATGTGGCTATACTTCCTATGCAAAAGCTAATAAAATTAACAAACTTTATCTAGTATATTTGGAGTATAGAGTATGAGGGGTGGGGAAAAAAAGATAACCTAAGATAAATAATCAGGAGCCGGACCATGATAAGTGGTTTGGACTTAACCCTGTAAGTGGGTCCTGAAGTATGTAAGACAGGAGAATGACACAGTGAGATTTCTATTTAGAATATAAATATCTGAACATATACTAAAGGATGGACTAGAAAGGGTCAAGTGGGAAAATAGATTGCAAGTTTAGCAATACAGACGAGAAATGATGATGACCTAAGCTAAGGCAATGGCAGTTGGGGTAGGAAAAAAATGACTCACAACTATGAACTTCTTTCTCTGAGCCTCAGTTTTTTCATATGCAAAATGAGGATAATATCATTATTGGACCAAGAGAAAAAACTAAAGAGATTACGGATGTAAATGTAACTTTTAACAGCGAAGCATTATACAAAAGTAATTATGCAAGTGACACTCCTATTTGCAAACATATAATTTGTTTGCTGAAAACTAATTATAAAATATAACACTAAAATAGTATCTAAGTGGGCGATAAACATTTCAATACAAATCAGTGCAATTTAAGCAGGCAATTCTGAAAGGCAGTATTGTTTCATACTTGTTCTTGTCTCAGTTCAGCGAATGGCAGCTGATTCTGGCAACCAAGATGGCAAGCATATTGCTCATCAGATTGGGAATATGCTTCTGTACATGCTGTAAGAGAAAAACAGTCAAATTACAAGGAAAAGAGACAGAAAGAGAGAAAAGGAGAGAAGGGAAGGAAAGAAAAGGGGGAAGAATAGAAAAGAAGGGATTTGGCATTTTATAAAAAAATTTCTTAAAAAGCGTTTTATCAATATGAATTTTCAAATTCAGTAACAGTAGCAAAGATATTATTTTAATAAACTCTGTATCTTCTACCTCCCACATGTCAGATGGTTCAGGTATAAACCTATTGATTATATACTCAGGCTCAGGCTATATGATGACATTCATAAAGGGATCTTCACCACTATGGTATGCAAAGTGGGAAAAACACTGGTCTGGCATCCTGAAGTTTTGGCTCCATACACATCTGGCTGTGTATATGACCTAGGCTGTGTTTTTTAACCTCTCCAACTATTGATTTCTATATGTTTAAAATGGAAATACCAAATTACCATCACCTATGTCATAGAGTTGAACCAAACAATATATTTTAGTGATTTACACAAATACACAATATTAACATTAAGAACTAGATCACTTTGCTGAGAAACAAGGATATTCTCATAGCAAAGAAAAATAAAACAAAGCAATTAATCTAACACCCTAAATTCTGAGAAACTGAACTTAGAATATGCTCTACAGCAGGATTCTAAAGTTGAAGTGGGTACACACCCTCTTCATTTGGTTCACTAGAGCTGGTTCTCTCTTGTGATATATAACACTTTACCACTGTAACAATTTTTCTTTCCAACCCAGTCATATATTTGTAATATATTTCTCAAAGGTGCTAGACAATAAGTTAAACAGCATTATGCACATATGAAGGTGGCCAGTTGGAGACTGAACCACAAAAAAACAAGGTCATGATATCAAGGAGACTTAGACAGAAGTCATGGCAGAGTGACAGGGAGAAAGGTACCTCCTGCTACATTGAATAAACAGCATCATGTAATGAATGGAGGAAATTCCATTACGGTTTCTTTAAAAAGTTAAATGTCAATTCTGTCTTGATTACAGGTTTCTTTTATTAAATGCATCTCTTTTAGCAAAAGGTAAGAACAGTGGTTTAAGAGATGACAAAGATTCTGGTTACTTCTTTTATCGGCATGACCCACAAAGAATACACTATTAAATAGTGAGTCAAAGGCTTGATTCAGTAAAAACAACTTGGAGCTAAATCAACTGGCCTGATTGAAAGGCTTAGGAAAATTATACTATCCATTGAAAAAGTAGTGATGAATTATGAGAAGGGTAATTAAACCAAATGCTTCGTTACACAAAGGTGTCCTAGCCATAGTACAAAATAAACGTTGTCTCAACAAATAGAAGTAGCCTCCACTTTTCAGAAGTTCATATCTATTTTTACAAACCAAAAGAAATCTGAAGAGGATTCATGCTTTCATGAAAAAAAAAAAAAAAAAGTGAAAACAGCGTTCAGCATTTGTTTTGTGGCTAGCCATTACAGAGGCAGCACACACTCCTGAGCAGCAACAGTGGCACTGCCAAGCTCCTTCCCTGGGAAATACGCTCGGCATCAGGCCACCATAGCTCTGAACTGTGTAAGCATCTGTATTTTATCTTGATTTATTTTATGCATCTTAGCAAGATGTGTCCTAAGGTATTAGAAAAGACTAAGAGAGGTTATTTTTTGGATCTAAGAGCAGTCAAAAAATTTTCCATATAAATTAATGGTAATTGCTTCTTTGCTTTATGCCATTTTGGTTTAGGAGAGGTTTCAAAGGAATGCTCTACTTTCATATAGCAGGGAACCCTAAAGATGAAATTTAAAGCCCATGAAATTTGTAGCAGCAGCTGATTAAACTCTAAATTCATAATTCTTAAAATATGTTAGAAATTAGTTTAAACAACATGCCTATCATTTTCTGAGGAACATATATAAAGAGTATTAACACAACCCAAAAAACCCACAATGTTATATACTTTTAGCATAGCATCTTACCAGATTCACATTCCATTTTGGTCCGATTTAAATCAATTCCATCATCCACAAATTGACAAATTGAAAACAGTCTGCAACCTCTCTGACATGCATACAACTCTTCTTCCTAGGGAGTTCAAGAAGAAGGAGGATTACCAAAAAAATATTATTTTTCCCTTAGGGGGGGAAAGTTAAAAAGAAAACAAAGTTAGTAGGTTTACTATTAAAATGTCCAATAAAAGGTTATAACCGAAAGAAATACGGTAGGAACCAGGTAATACCCAAGACCTTTGCCATAAAAAGAGGATTTAATTTCTTATTTTAAAAGTGATACTCAAGAAAGAAACCTAGTGGGGGGGAATATATATATATATATATATATATATCTCCTTTTCCCATATTCCAAGGTTACGTTTTGACGGAAAATTTTAAAAATAAAAATAACAGTGACATAATCAGAATTTTAACAGAGGTAGAAATGAGTAAGCAAGTACCTTCTGATGAATGACATACTTCTGCCACATAAATATTTATAATTATCAGGCTTCTCAGGAAAAAGGGTCATGACTAGCTTCACATGGCAAATAGTGTAATAAAGGCCCGCAAGAAGTGAAGCATACATCTATGAAAAGTGTTTTTAAACTTTGCTTACTTTGACTGAAAACATAAACAAGAGCAACAGTGTGGTGTACAGGAAAAGCCTCTGGAATTACCAGACCTGGTTTAAAATCTTTCAGGTGAATGACATGCATAAGTTACTTTACCTATCTAAATCTCAGTTTTCTCATCAGAAAAGGAGATAATGGCTATACATAATCTCCAAACCCCTCAATAATGCTGGAACATAGCGATTCCTGGTATAGTCCCTGGGACACAGATGGTGCTCAATAAAAGGTAGTAGTGTTAATCACGATAACAGATTTTTAAAACAGAGGACAACAGTGATAGGCAACATTATCTATCTATGGGAGCTCAGGATAGGGTTGATTCTTCATTACTGGAAAATGTGAACTGCTTAATAAAACTAATGACAATGTCTTCACTAAGCTTTTGTTACATGAAATACACACAGTGTTTAACACAACTAGTACATGTAAGGGAGTCCCCTCAACTTACTGTGTGATCCACTGTGTAAAAATTGGCAGGCACCTAATAAGGAAGCAAATAGCATGTGCATATACCAGTTAGCAACCAATGGAAGAGAAAGGTATGCATTTCTTTACAGCAGAAGGATTAGTAAGATTTATGCAGCACCAACAACCCATTAAGAAGAGATGGCTGCAGTCTGACGTTAAACAAGTGTTGCAATTTTGAAGCTAGCATGTTTTTTGAACCTCAGTTCTGGTTGCATTTATTGTTAAGGTGAAACTGAAAGAATTTTAACAATTAAGATAAATTTCATACCTGAGTAGCTTTTGAAGCTTTGTAAAACAGTGGAAGAAATTCTCTTATGTATTTGGAGCACCACATCTCCTTATACTGCACAGAGGAAGCTTGAGCTCATTAGTATGAGCTATAATGCATGCCATTGCATTTTCAGGTAGGTTTTCTTTCCTTAAACCAAGCCAGTAAGCCCCCCAGTCCTATTTTCAAAAGAGAGTATGGCATGCTGCAAAGAGCCTAGATCCAGGAATCAGCCCTGCTTTGAAGCTCAGCCTCACCACTTATTCTGTACAACCTCTGGCAAGTGACAATTTCTTTCAGTCTGTTTCCTTGGTTGTAAGATGGGGACAATACTCTTATGACAAGGATTTCACATTTTATATACACAGTATCATGAATATTATGCTATACTATCTAACAAATAGGCATAATAATAATGTATTTAATGAGCACCCACAATGTGCCAGACACTATGCTAACACTTAAGGTATACAATGTCCAGCACAGAGTAGGGACTCAATTGGTAGCTATTAAGAATCATGTACTAGATAATATCATTCTAAGTAAACATTTCATGGTTTATGTATCTCAAATGATTGACAAGCTTACCTTAAATGTACCTTAGATTTAGAGCACAAGGAAATGTTGCTCCCCACAAAAATGAATGAAACTAAATAATCAGAAGGTACCTCAATGATAATTATCTATAGAATATATGCATCTTCTTGCTCAGAGCTAAGTCAAGCTAACTATTCTCAATATTTAGCACCACTGATACTGTATGTACCAAACTGGTTTTATGTGCTAAGAGTGTCACATACATTATCTTTAATTCCCACACCAGGTCTGTAAGGTATGAAGTTTTTGTTGTTGTTTTACAGGTGACAAAATGAAGTCGTGAGAAGTTAAGTGATCAGCAAAGATATACAGATAGTAAAAGTGGAGCTGGGAATTGGACCCAGGCTTATGGTTCCAGAGCCCACACATTTAAAAAAAAAATGACCAGGTGGACACTAGTTAGCTTTGTTGTTAACATAACATAAGTCTCTTGTATTTGGACCCAGACAAATGATGTAATTGTATTTTTGAGGAAAGTTAAATGGTAACTATATTGGAATTTTAAAATAACTACTTACAAACAGCTATCCTACTTTCTTGCAACAAATAATTAATTCTGAAAAAGAGTTGTTAAAATGAGATTTCTATCTTCCAGTTGCAAATACCAGACTGACAGGGCTAGGTGAGCTTCTAATTTCATCTGATTTCTTATAACGCACACTGCTTTTTCCTGAACTTCAAAGCACAATAATTCAGAGGGCCCATAGAAATCAGTGAAATAAGTAAATTAAATTAATTTTTAATACAACTTTATTAATAGAGGGCAGCAAAGTATAATCAGTTTTAGGGCTGAATTCCTACTACCTCACTACTTCTTAGCTATGTGACTTTAGGTAAGTCACTTAACCTTTCAGAGCCTCAATTGTAAAATCCTACTTTGCATGGTTGTGACAATTAGGGATAATGGGTATAGATCTCTCATCATACTGTCTAACAGAGTAGACAGTTAATAAGTTTTAAGTCCATCTAACATACGGGGAGCCAAATGACTGTTTCTGAGAACAGCTTTGACGAATAAGCAAAAATGATTTATAGATACCACCTCAATTGTTAAAAACTGTCAAAATAGTGGATAAAAGTACCTGAGGTTTCCAGAAATGTTTATATCCTTTAGTTATTCTCCCAGCTTTCTGGGTCATACTACAGGTTTGCTAGGAAAATCTCAAGAAAGGAAAAAAACACAACCAAACACTAGAAGGATACAAAATAAGTTTCCATTCAATGCCAGGCCAAATAAATCTTAGTGAGTTTCCTCATACAGTCTTCTTAATGATGAGAGGTTTATAAATAGAGAGGAAAGTAATGTATTCAGGGGCAGTACACATTGATTTAAGCTTGAAAGTCACAATCTCTCATTTCTCTCTCCTGATTGTTATATTAGTGTCTGACTGAAAATTTTAGGATAATCAATCTCCTACACTTTTTCTTGAAAACTGATAAAACTTGGGTGCCTGGGTGGCTCGGTCTGTTAAGTGTCTGTCTTTGGCTCACTGGGATCAAGTTCCACATTGGGCTCCTTGCTCAGCAGGAAGCCTGCTTCTCCCTGTCCCTTGCTGCTTGTGCTGTCAAATAAATAAAATCTTTTAAAAAACTCAGAAAGACGATAAACCTCATGCAAGGTAAAATGCTGCCGTACACAGATACATGGGAAGTGAAAGAATTCAGAGATTTTCATTTCAAAGACCTGAAAGGACTTGTCCAAAAGGAACATCCCATAAAGTTCACTGGCCCTCTCCTTTGTAGTCTGAGAGAGCAAAGAGGGCTAGCCACATGCTTAAGCCAACAGCACCGAGGAGATGAAGGGAAAACAAGGAGAAAAAGACCAGTAACAACAGCAAAAGCTCTTAGAAAGAAAGAAAAAGAAAGAAAGAAAGAAAGAAAGAAAGAAAGAAAGAAAGATAGAAAGAAAAGCAGTAGGGGGAAGGGAGCACATATCCAAATTATATATGGGAAAGGGTGGGGAGTCACCACACAATTTAGAATGTTGAGTAAACAGAGATCCTAAGACGGAAAAAAAAAAAAAAAAAAAGACCTGAGAAGTGGAATGGGATGAAAGGACAGCATCACGGGGCGGGGGCGGACAAGGAATTTCAAGAAAGCAGGGTCACTCCCCTCGGGAAGCTGGGACCCTGACGCCTCCCCCCGCACCTCCCCCCCCCCTCAACGGCAGTCTCATTTTTAGACCCGCTCTGCACTGAAGGGTCAAGTTCTTTGCAGAAACCTAACTGCTGCCTCTCTAAGCCATCCCAAGCCCTAAGGCAGCGTCCTGCACACAGTGACTCAACCCAGGCGGAAAGCCCTTCCCGAGCGCCTCACACCTCCGAGGGCTGATGGCATACCTTTCTATCACGGTGGAATGGTCTCGCTTGCCTGACCCCCAGGACAGGCTAGGAGCTCCCGGCCCCGAGCGGCGCTCAGTCTACGTGCGTTACGAACTAACCTACTGTGGGCTTGCATGTCTGCTCCTGCGCCCCGCCCCCTCCCCCCTCGCCATCCCTTAACGCCCCGTGAAGGTGAAGAC
Organism: Canis lupus baileyi; assembly: GCF_048164855.1. Lineage (NCBI taxonomy): Eukaryota > Metazoa > Chordata > Mammalia > Carnivora > Canidae > Canis > Canis lupus. The sequence goes on from NC_132840.1 coordinate 34,017,696, forward strand.
CCTGCATCCATCATCCATATCCTCCTCCTCCTGCCCCCGAGAGTGCTCGTCTCTCCGGCCGCCCAGCCAGCTGCCAGCGGCCAGGGGTCCGGTCTCGTTCATCTCTGCGTCCCCCAGCCTATTCCGCGGTAGATGCAGCACAAACTTCCGGTAATTACAGCAGGAAAGGGGTGCGGGGAGACCTAGGGAAGACAACAGGAGCTACACAGGTGGGAGACAGCGGTTGGAGGGTGTGCGTTCGACACCCAGGCTCCCAGGGCTGACACCGGTCGGGGAGGAGGGAGAGATGGGCGGCCAGGGGAGGGTGCAGCCCGGTTCGGACGGGCCCTACCTTGGGGTAGGTATGCAAGGGGAAGGTCAACTGACAGGCCCGGTGACAAGACGCCGTATCACCCAAGATCGAGTCAAATGCTTCAGCCGAAGCGGTCCCCGAGCCTCCAGCCAGGGCCATGGTCAACAGCAGCAGCGGCGGGAGTCCCCGTTGGGCCCTGACCCACAGGCTCCCCTTCGGCGCCGCCATTTTGTTTCCCTCTGTCACAGCAGCTCGGCTTGTTGCTGTTTTCTTTTCAGGGTTTCCTCCCTTCCGGGGCCAGCCCCTTCCCCGCCCCTCGGGCCGTCGCTTCCGCCTCCGCCGACTCCTCAGCTCCGCCCCGACCCGCCCGAAACTGCCGCCTTCCCGCCCCTACTCCGGGTCTGCGAACCCCCAGGGGAGCAAGAAGAACTAGATCCAGTCATCGCGAGTGTTAGAGCGACCCGTCCTCCTCTGATGCCTTCCCCTCGCGGGGCATCCTGGGGCATGTAGTTCTGCGCCGACGGACCGCACATGGTGGGGGCGGGAAAGTTGGTCTCGGAGAACTACAGTCGCCCCGGGGGCGCCTGACCCACTCCTTTGCAGTGCATTCTGGGGAATGTGGTTCGCTGAGGCTCCCGGGTGCTCTGAGGGCTGGCGGAGCCGGTTGGGAGAAACCCCCCCGTCCGGCGAGGAAGCGTTTAGTTTAATTGTGACTTCCGCGGTGCAGGCTCGGGGCCTCGGAGGGTGAGCTCTGGAAGGGGCCAGCTGCTGGCAGGGCTGCTTGTCCCGGTGGGTCTCATGTCAGACCGCTGTTAGGTTCCCCTTCCTGGGCTCCTCTGAGTGCTGAGGGTCGAGGAAGATGGTGTTTCCCTTTGCCCAGGGATCCAGAGCACGGCAGTCGTGGGTAGGGTCCTCTGGTCACCGAACAGTTTCCGGAGATGGGTGCTTGTTGTGAGGACCCTGCTGAGATCTGGAGGTGGTGGTGGTTTGCTGGTTGCTAGGGGAACCTTTGGGCTTGTGATGCTGGTGGGGTAGTTGTTAATATTGAGCTCCAGGGGACCCGGTGAAACTCTTAACCCTGCCTCAGCCTCACCGAAGTTGGAAGAGGCTTGAGAAGCCACGGGCTGAACGGCCTGGCCCAGTATTGGAATCCCCTGCACTACGTGCACTTCTGGAAGCTGAGCACCTCCTCCCTTGAGCGGTTAGACCAATCATTGTGGACAGTTTCAGTTCTCAGGAGGATAGTTCTTTCCCGGGACCGAAATGCTCTTTCCTGTCAAAACACTCAGCAGTCCTCGTGATTCGGGAATGCTTCCAGAGTACGATAGAAGCCCATCGTGTCACTTCGGGGCGCACACATCACAGTGGTTGGTTTGGATGACGCTTTAGAATCTTCCCTCTTTCTCCAGCAGAACGCGCTGCGAGCCCGTGAAGGTAGTTGGTGAGTCCGCTAGCAATGGATAAATTCGTCGTCCGCACGCCTAGAATCCAGAGTAGTCCTCAGAAGAAGGATCCTGCTGGAAAGATTTACAAGCAGGCCACTATTGAATCTCTGAAGGTGAGAGGGGATCTGGGACTAGAGAAAATGTGGAAAGGGCTGTGGTAGCAAGGCAGTGCAGAGGAGTTCTACTAGGGAAGACCTATACATTCTTTCTGCTCTGTGCTCTCTTCCCAAAGTGTTCCTGACCATATCCCTGATTCAGTTCCTCCCTTCCTCTATACAGACTTCTATTTATCAATCCGCACACGCATCTCTGTTACTCTTAATGATTATTTTGGCTGTATGCTGGCCGAGAGGACAAACCCCCTAAAATTATTAAATTTTTTTGCAAGATTTTTTTTTTTTTTTTTTGTCTATTAGGTATGTTAAAGTACCAACTATGATTCTGTGTACTCTGTACAAACTCAGTAAAAAGCTGGGTAATGATAGTCTACTGTCATGGCCTTCACAGCTATAAGCTAAGACTGGGAAATAGACTGTTTTCATAGACTCTTTGCAACCTCTGCATGTCCGATTTCTGTTAGCAAAGAAGACGCAAGGATACAGGGCAGATGACAACGAATCAATGGACATGGGTACCCAGTTAATGATAAACTAAGAATTATTTCGCTAAAACAAACACACGCTTCTAATTAGTTCCCTTTGCCTTCTTAACCTTTTACATTTCTGGACTTTTCAGTTTCCTTTATGGGCTCCTCCTCCATTAGATCCCTAATATTTGTGTTCCCCAGAGCTTTGTCACATTTTATACTTTTGGCCAGGGTAGCCTTATCTATCTTAAGGCTTCCCATGTTGATGACAGCCAAACTTGTACTTCCAGCCTAGATCTCTGGCAGTGAGAGTGGGATTTGGGGCTAGAGAAGATTTGCACAGGGCCATGATAGCAAGGTGGCATTCTGAGTATTTGACTTACATATTCAGTTGGACTGCTCTTCTAGATGTGCCACAGGCTTACCGGGCCCAGATTAGAAAGCAGTACAGGAGTGTATAAACAGAAGCCCTGAGTTCTAGGATCCTCCTGTGCAACTGGGTGATCTTTAGCAAGTCATTTTCTTACCTGGGATCTCACTTTGTCCTCACCTGTAAAATATGGGGGTTGAACTTTATCAATATTCTTTCTTTTTTTAAAAAAGATCTTATTTATTTTTTAAAAAGATTTACTTATTTATTTGAGAGAGAAGGTGAGAGACAGAGCATGAATAGAGGGGTAGGGGCAGAGGAAGAGGGAAAAGCAGATTCCCTGTTGAGCAGGGAGCTGACAAGAGGCTAGATCCCAGGACCCCAGGATCATGACCTGAGCTGAAGGCAGCCACTCAACTGCCTTCCAGGCGTCCCTTTTTTAAAAGATTGTATTTATTTATTTGAGAGAGAGAGAGGGAAAGAGAGCACGAATGGGGTGGCGGGGCAGAGGGAGAGGGAAAGCAGACTCCCTTGCTGAGCAGGGAGCCCACCTCGCCCTGGACCCCGGGATCCTGATCTGAGTTAAAGGCAGACGCTTAACCAAATGAGCCACCCAGGCACCCCTATTAGTATTTCTTCAGAGAAACATTGTTATCATTTGGGGCAAGGTAATTCTTTGTTATTTGGAACTGTTCTCTGAGTTACAGAACGTTTACCATCCCAGGCCTTCAGACACTAAATGCCAACGTACATCACATTGTGATAAACAAAAATTCCCTCACGTATTTCCAGGCAGCCCTTGGTTGAGATCTACTGAGTTCTAGATGGTTCTTAAAAATTTCTCCTGGTCTTAGAATTTTGTGCATAAGCAAAATTTTCAACTGTCTCAGTTTTGTCAGAGTATTCATGGAGCTATATAGAACAGTGACTTGCAATGACAGATGGTGGTGGGCAGGATTGTGATATCAAACTGGAAGAAAAAGAGGAGGGTAGTAATTGAATTACTCATACACTCAAAAACAAACACCCAGATTCTAATATACTTCCACCTGCCACTTCTCTCCTCTGAGTCCCTGCTTATACCCAGTTGAGAGTCCCTGCATAAAGATGAGAATATTTTATGTGAAGATTATGGAATCAGAATAAGCAATAGGCATAGGGAGAATAACATTCTCCTTAAATACAGTAGATTTTTCTCCCAAACCTGTTCTTTATTCTCCTGTATTTATTTTTATTTACTTATTAATATAATTTTTTTAAAAGAGAACACATGCGTGCATGCAGGGAGGGGCAGAGGGAGAGGAAGAAGAAGAGAGGGAATCTTAAGCAGGCTCCATGCTCAGTACAGAGATTATACCTGAAATCAAGTGTCGGACACTTTACCGACTGAGCCACCTACATGTCCCCTCCTGTAACTACTTTTAAATCTATATACCAAGTAACTGGGACTAGAAACAAACCATTCTTAACTGTTTTATTTCTTACATCCAATTTTCAATTTTGCCTCCTAAATATCCTCCTTGTCCTTACATCTCCCACTTTAAATTTTAAAATCTCTCATCTAGGGATCCCTGGGTGGCTCAGCGGTTGAACGTCTGTCTGCCTTTGGCTCAGGGCGTGATCCCGGACTTCCGGGATCGCGTCCCACGTCGGGCTCCCTGTGAGGAGCCTGCTTGTCCCTCTGCCTATGTCTCTGCCTTCTCTGTGTCTCTCATGAATAAATAGATCATAAAAAAAAAAAAATCTCTCATCTAGAACAGTGCCACGGTCTGTTAACATGTCTTCCTGCCTTTGACATCCTCTCTCATTCTCCCTTCCACACTTAACCCAGAGAAATAAAAAAGAAAATCTCCTCAGGTCACTTCCCTGCCTAATCCTTCAGTGGTTTCTCATTACCTATCAATTGAAGACACTTCTTTACATGACACCCAAGGACCTCTGGGACTTGGTATCGGCTTGCCTCATCCCCTGCTGCTCTTCTTTTTTTTTTTTTTTTTTTTTTACAAGAGAACAAATCTACACCTTTATTTATTTAGTTTTCAGTAAGTTTAAATGCTTGAGGGGTACAGTATCACGCGGATTCTGTGGCCAGTGGCTTTCGCAGAAAGGTTGCTTCGGAATTTGGCACGAACCATGCCGCTGTTTCCATGAGCACGAGTTACTTTTCCCCAGATTACTCTGATTTTGTTTAGTTTGCCACCAGGAGTTACTGTGTTGTTCTTTGCTTTGTACACATAAGCACATCGCTTGCCGAGATAGAATTCTGTTTCATCTCGAGCATAAACACTTCGATCTTAAGTAGAGCTGTGTGCTCCCTCTGGTTCTGGAGACCCTGTTTATAGCCGGCAAAAATGGCCTTGGACCAAAGCCTTCCAGACATAGTCGTCGCTTTAGGAGTCCTATTCCCAGCAGGCCGCACTCAATTGGCACCCAAAGTTCAGGAACAGGAGCACTCCTCACCTCCACAAGCTCCAAGATGGCCACTCTTCTTGTTTACATTCTGTCCCACTCACAATTTCCCAGAGATGGTGTGCTGTTTCATGCCTCTGTGCCTTTGCATATGCTGTTCTCTTCGCCTGGAATGACCTTACTCTTTCTTGTCTTGGAGGCAACATAGTGTGGTGATTAAAACATAGACTCTGGAGCCAAACTGCCTATGTTTAAATCCAGCCACGCCACTTATTATTTGTGTGACCTTGGGTAAGTTATTTAACCTCTCTGTGTCTTTCTTTATCTATAAAATGGAATTAATGATAATATCTATTTTATAACTTAGTTATGAAGTTTGAGTGAGTTAATATATGTAAAGTGCTTGGGACAGAACCTGGCACATACTAAGTAATGTGCAAGTGTTTGCTGTTATCATAAAATCATGACTTACTATTTGTCCCCCATGACCTAGTTAGAGAGTCTTCTCTACTGTGAGGCCTTTCCTGATCACCCTTCTGTCCCCCAGACAGAAAGTCAATCTAATCACTCCCTTCTCTAAGCCATCCCTGTATCTTAAACATGCCCCTGTCATTGCCCTTATTTGTGCTATATTGTGTTTTTTTTAAATGCTGTACCCTACTACACTCTGAGATTCTTGAAAGACTTGTGTCTTACTGATTCTTGTGTCCCTAGTACTTGGCACAGGGTTTGGTACGTAGAGGATCACAGTGAATTTTTCTGAATGACCAAATGAACTAAAACTCTGAAAACATTGGCATGGCATAGGAGACCCTTCCTGTTCTGCCCCTGTAAACCTCATCCCTTATTGTTCCCTTTTCTAGGAATGCGTTAAGTCTCCAGGGATTTGACTTGATGCTGGTCCCTTTTCCTGGAAAACCTTTTTCTTTTTACAGAGACTACTCATTTGTGAACCCACTCAAGTGTGACTTTCCCTGTGAATCCTAGATTATAAATTTCATGAGTGCAGGGACCTTGGGAATTTTATTTACTTCTGTATCCTTGGACCTATCAGTGCTTGGCACATATTAAGTGGTCAATACATATTTGTTAAATAAATGAATGTTGAAGTGCTTTCTAGGTCCTTTGGGGGGAATTAATCCTTCCCTCTTCAATACTGTCTGAGTACTTCGTTCAAATATCTCTCATAGTACTTGCCTTACTGTATTGTAATTATTAGATTACCTGTACTTTGCCCCAGTCTACCATAAACTCCTGAGGACTGGGACCACAGTATCTAAGGTTCTGATTCTGCTCCAAGGCCTAAGGCAGTGCCTGCTACATTGTAGGTAAGAATTTATTGAATAAACAATAATCATTCTTATTTGGGGATGTCCTTTCAGGGTCTGGATAGTAAACTATTTAACAAATATTATTGCAAAACAACTTTATGCCACACTATGCTAGATACTCCAGGGAACATAAAAGAAATTTAAGATGAAAGTATGAGTCCTCATGGGACTTCGTATTAGGGGATAATATTATAAGAAATTAAGAAGTAACGATAGAAAATCATATGTGGTCCATTACAGAATTGTTGTTTAGTTGGTAAGGGTTAAGAGTTCAAAGGAAAAGCTCAGTGTCGTTTTTAGTGCTCAGAGCACCTTTAAGGGTTGAAAAGATTTGCCTAGGTAGAGGGGAGTAGTGACCTATAACCACTCAATAAGTGGTGCTTGCTGTTCTCTTTCCTTTGTGCATGCATATGTGCTTACTTTATCCATACACAATGACAAAAACAAGTTGAGTTAAATTTGAACTCTAGAAAGTTAGATCTACCAAGTAACTTAGTCCCACATACCAGCATCACATTTAAATATCAAGAATCTGTTGAATGTTCAAGCCTCAGTTTCTCCTTAGTAACATCAGAAATAAGTATATCTAACGTGCAGGGTTATTATGAGAGCTAAATAGATAAGTGCATATTGAAAGAGCTAAGCATTGTGCCTGGCATGTAGTAAAACTGATCAATAATTTCCTCTTTTTGTGTGTGGAAAAGGAGAGGCTTGTGTAGTAAAACTAGAGCTGGGACTGGTGATGATGAGAGCGATAGTAATAATTACTGCCAGTGTTTACTGATCCCATTTCTATGGGCCAGGAATTGTGCTAAGTGCTTTATATATATTAACTCTTTAAATTCTAGTAACAACTCTGTGAAATGGATGCTTTTATCATTTGTATTTTACAGATGAAGAATCTAAGGCACAGAGATTAAATAGCTTGCCCACGGTCATGCAGCCTTAAATGGCAGAGCTGGAATTTGAACTAGACAGTTTGGTTCTACTGTCTGCCCCCTATAGGGTGAACTAAGAAAGTGGAGGTTTCTGAATGTCAAGCAGAGAAGGTATAAAAATCTTGGAACACTAGGAACATTGTACTTCTGTTATTGATGTATTACAAGTAATTTTGCCATAGTCTTACCACATTCAATAAAAGTGATACCCAGTAGAGTTTGTGTAGTATACATTTGGATGGTAAAGGTTAATTTGGTTAATTTCTTCTTACTCCCTTAAAGGAAAATGATTTCTTCTGTTGGTTGCAATAGGAGTTTTATTATTATTATTATTATTATTATTATTATTATTAAAAGGTTCAAGGATATACTAATTCTTTTAGGTTCAGCACTTTAGAATGCTCTGTAAACCTTTGCTCCTTTTGTAGGATTGAGCAGCCAGTAGATTGTCCTCTGCCCCGCTTAGTGGGATGGTTTCCATCTTATCGCTTATGAGTGAATCATTTTCCCTAATTGGTTTTGTCAAACTTGATGTTTCATCCATCCACAACTGTAAGACAGACGGTGTAAGAGACAGCTCATATTCTTTCTAGTGATAACCTTTCCACAACGTGTAGCTTCCCCTTTCATATCTTGTGTCCACTTCCCTTGTGCCTCTAAATATATCAGATAACAACTTGAAATACCTGTTTTGGGGGATGCCTGGGTGGCTCAGCGGTTTAGAGCCTGTCTTTGGCCCGGGCATGACCCTGGAGACCCAGGATCGAGTCCCACATCAGGCTCCCTGCATGGAGCCTGCTTTTCCCTCTGCCTGTGTCTCTGCCCCTCCCTCTCTCTCTCTCTCTCTCTCTCTCTCTCTCTCTCTCTTTGTGTGTGTGTGTGTGTGTCTGTCATGAATAAATAAATAAAATCTTAAAAAAAGAAATACTTGTTTTGGGACCCATATTTGGACAGAAATAAGGAAACATTCTTAGGTATATATGGAATTCTTCTGTTCTGGAATTGACTGCAGATTTTTGTATTTCTGACCTAAAATTTCATGTCTGAAAACTATACTGGACTTTTGTCTTTGCAATAGAGATGACTTTGTTCAATTATACCTACTGTGCACAGGGGATAGAGAGACAAATAAATTGTTCCAACCCTCAAATTACTCACAGATGGGAAGACAGCCTTATAAATAAGTATGTACATAAATTGCTGATACTGTGATAAAAATGTGTCCACACACACACAAAAAATGTGTCCGTATTACAAAGAACCAATAGGGAGTGTGATCAGATTTGGTAGGAAAGAGTTAAGAAAGGCCTCATAGAAGAGGAGATGCTTGAAAAGAGTCTTAAAATATAAATAGGTGTTTATCATATGGTTGAGGCAAAAAGAGCATTCCAGGCAGAGGGTGTGAAACACTGCAGTTCATTTAGGCAGCTTCAAATAGTTTGCCATACCTGGAGCAAATTATGAGGCTGAAAAAGATGTCAGGAGCCAAGTCATGTAAGGCCTTTTATGCCAGGTTAAATAAAGAGTTTGGGCTTCTATAGTTCCATGCACTGGAATGGTCTGATGTGGAATCCCTAACCTCATTCCACCCCTGTAGAAATGCTGGATAAAAAGTCTCTAATACAGAGCTGAGCTTGAAAGCAAGAAAGAGAAATCCTCAGATGCCAGGAAGACAGAGGAAATTCAAACCCTGAGCTTTAAGTGGGAGCTGAAGCTAAGCAGTTTGATGAAACCAGCTATAATGCTTGGGGTGTGAAGCTTTAGGGCCAGTATGGGAACTGCAGATAAGGCCTCAGGCTAATAATTCTCACATGAAGCTGGGAGCCAAAACAGGTCTACCATGTTTGTGAAAATGAACTAGAAAAATTCCATCCACTAGTCCAAGGAAATAGCATGAAGACTGTGATCTTCTCAGAGGTTTGGATGGAAAAAGAATTGACTACAATAAATTTGAACCCAACACTTATTACTATGCATAGTTTTAAATTTACACTCTTGGCAAAACTGAAAATATTAGCATAAAAATTGGTATAGACCAGAGAAATCCAGAGGCTTTGGCCAAGGCAAATGTGAAATTACCCCGTTAAAACATCTCACAATCTAGGGCACCAGACTCCCATAGAAAATAGTCTCCATTGAAGATGAACTTATGGCCAAAATTACAAACTCTCCAAGAAAGGTAATTTCCTAGAGAGAGATGAACAAACAGATAAATAATAGCATTTCTACCCCCAAGAAATGATGAAAATAGTACAACCTCAAAGAAATCTTTTTGTGAATTTTCACAGAAATAAAGAAGAAATTAGAAATTATAAGAAAGAACAGGATAGTATGAAAAGAAAATGGGCAGATTTTGAGGAAAACATTAAGTCATTCAATGAAAAAATTATTTGTTGATGCAGAAACACATTGCACAGGTTAAAAGAAGACTATAGCTACAGAGAGAAATGGAGGATTAGAAGCTTGATCTGAGAAAATAACTTAGAATGCATCACAGAAAAATAGAGAAAAATATGAAAGAACAGTTAAGGTACACAAAGAACAGACAAGTCGTTTATATTTCTGATAGGGTTCTACAATGGAGGCTTATGAGGAGGATCCTGATACAGATTTCACTGAGCATACATCTTAACAATTGTAAGGGGGAACACTAAAATGATAGCAATAGAATGTATAATTTCCAAACCATAAAGAAAAACTAGATCAAAGAAAAATTAAACTGTTAAAATCAAAGATATAAAAAAAGCAAAAAGGAAGTGTATCCAGTTATATCAGTAATCATAATAAATTACAAATGGATTAGCCATGCCTGTTAAAAGATAGAGATTCTCAGATTGGATGGGGATGGAGGCAAAATAAAGCCACCATAGGCTATTTAAAGCATAACGACCCAGAAAAGTTAAAAGTCAAGGGATGGAAGACAATATTGAATACATCATAGGCAGGAAATCATCCAAGCAGTGTTTATAATAGAAAAAATATTGGGTGGGGGGGACTCTAAATATCCATTAGGGGAATAAATTTTAAGATTCTAAGATATTTGTATATAAAAATAACAGGATACTATTCATTACTATTAAATGGATCAACTGGATTTATGTATATCAGTATGAATGAATGAAGAAAATATAAGGAGTGAAAAAAGCCTTTTGCAGAATATTATATTTACACTTTACACCTTCCTGTTGAAAATATCCCCTCACCTGGTTTCATTTATTTTGCATTACTTGATACTAATAATACTGCTTTATACTGTAGCAGATCATAACAAAGGACTTGTCTCATTTTTGACTAAAGCACCTAAAGGCCGAGAACAAAGCAGAGTGTTCCCAAATGAGATTCTAGACTATGCAGAACTTGCGAAAGCAGTACCTGAAAATAATTTTTGGTATCCTGAACCCATCACCTTCCCTAGACTATAAAGAAGGTTGAAGTTAAAGGAAGAAAAGAGAAAAAAAATAAAGGAAGAGGGGAAAGAGAGTTCCTTTGGATAAAGTGGGAGGGCCTGTGGTATTTTCACTTGAGGAACTTAACCTCTGTTCCTGGAGCTGGTGAACACAGAGAGCAGACCTGTGCCTGGGAAAGTCTAAAGACAGAGAAAGTGGCTGCATGGAAAAGCTGTTAACCCTTAGAATTCTTCAGGGCAAAGATGTAGGCACAGCAGAAAAAAATGCTGGCTGGCCTAGAGTAGAATTAAAGGACTTGGGTTTACAAGGATCCTTGGAAGGACAGTGGTACCCCTACAGGGAGTCTGTGTAAAGTGGTTTGCCAAAAACTGGGGACTTGTAAGTGGCTGGCTGGAAGAGGCATTGCCAGCATTACCAGAACTGCAGGTGAGGGAGGTCTCAACAGTAGGAGTTCTCCAAGGAACTACAGACCCTTCTCGTATGAGAAAGAGTCAGCCTTCCATATCTGTCAGTCTAGAGAGCACACAAAAACCTGATTAGTATAGTATCACAAAAGAAGGGAAGGCTTTTCCTGTCCCTTCTCCTTTTCCCAGCTTCTAACTTGGAAAGGTCAGAGGTCAAAGCAAACAAGCAAGGGAGGAAGGGAAGCAGGGATGGGGAGAGATCTCCCACTGACATCTCTACCAGGGAAGGGAATTGAGACTTTTTTTTTAGTTGGTTTGTATTGAACTATGACCTGCATATAGAAAAGTGGACAAATAATGAGTGTACATCTTGACAGATTTTCACAAAGCTAACATACCTATGTCACCACTATCCAGTTCAAGAAACAGAACATTACCAGAATCCCAGAAGCCCTCTGCCCCTCTTCCTTTCCCTAACTGGCTGACCTCCCCTAGGGTAGTAACCATGGAAGATAAGATTTTTTTAAATTATAAATTAATTTATAAAGGTAATTATAAAAGTACCTTTGTCATTTAGTCTTTCAGTTTAATTTTCTTAAATTCTTAGTCGAAATAATTTCGGAACTACAGAATGGTTGCAAGAGTACAAACAACTTCCCCATCCCCTTCACCCAGATTCCTTAATTGTTTATATTTTACCCTTAATGCAAAGATGCATATCAACTTTAAGGTGGTGATTTCTTTTAGATACAAGAGAGGAATGAGTTTAGTGAAGGATGCCAGGAGACAAACTTCAGAATGTTTCATTATTCTATTATGCAAAATGTTAACTTTTTTCCCTATTATAAACAGTTACTCTGTACCTTTTTATGTGTTTGAAGGTTTTTAAATTTTTTCAAACAAAGTTTGAATTTTTATCATCCAGGAAGTGGGGAGTTGTTGAAGTGTGCTTTTTATTGTTGAAATAACTATGCCTTACGACTTCTTTGCTCTCCGTCCTTGCCTCTAAATTAAGACACTTAAGTGAGCTATACGGTTGATTCACCTTAGTATCGCTTTTCTTTTCTTCCCATCCTTATTGCCTCTCTCTGCTAAGTGCCCAGCGGTGTCTGACATGGTTAGATTAAAACTTGCACTTTTCCTAATAGATGTAACTCTCTTCCTGATTTGCAGTAAGCGGGACCTGCTTTTAAGCAATTACCCATCATTTGGGGCCATCATACACACTGTGCTTTGGTTCAGGTCATAATCAATAATTCATATGTCAGTAGGAGCCCCATTAGCTCAGGTGAAGGCAGATGTTTTTCTAATGAAAATGTTCCATTTTCCAAATGACTTTTCTTTTTCCCAGAGAGTTGTGGTTATAGAAGACATAAAAAGATGGAAAACTATGTTGGAGCTTCCTGATCAGACCAAACAGAATCTAGTTGAAGCTTTACAAGAATTAAAGAAGAAAATACCCTCCAGGGAAGTGTTAAAATCAACAAGGATAGGTATGTTCCTTCTGAGTTTTATGGAAAGGGCTTATATCTTTGTCTCTTTCCTTCTTCCTTTCCTCCTTCCCTCAAATATGAAGTTACTTATCATATCAGTGCTTTTCAAACTGTAGTGAAGGACCATTGCTTAAAAAATTATCTGTTGGTCGCAGACCAGTACTTTTAAAATATGTAATAAAAATTGCCAAAAAAATAAACCATACAAAATACAGGCCCCACCTTTTTCATTATTAGATTCAACAGATAGAAAATTGCTCTGTCAAGTTGCTATTCAAGTTTCTAAATGTTTACTTTAGTTTCTGTACTTAACTCATGGACTGGTAACCAGCAGTGCTCAAAGGATAACTAACCTTTTGAGAGTGTTTGATGTTGGGTGTACAGAAATGTGTGACATGTGGTTCGTGACCGCAAGGAACTTAGGGTTTGGTGGGAGAAACAAGCAGGCGAACAATCAAGAGCAGGAAATATTGGAGGTTATAAACAAAAACATATAAATAGCATCCTGGCTATCATTCTGATCTGTGCAAAGTACACGCTGGCGCAAAGGACAGAGCAGTCACTTACATCTGGGGAATTCAGAAAAGGCCTCATAGAAGAAATGGCATTTCAGCTACATCTTGATGTTCAATCGTGGCTTTTCTGTCCTGAGTGGAAATAACTTGCAGAGTGTGGTTTGTGAAAACAAGATGAGAGCAACATTTGCCGCTACATCATTTATTATAACATCAAGATATTTAAAAGATAAGTCAAGGACTATGTTGAATTGCCATTTTAGTACAGTACACAACTGTGCATAATATGCAAGGGAGGGCCAACATGTGTTCCTCAAGCTGCTCCCAACTCCCTAGGGATTCCAAGGTGGTCATTCACAGCTGCTGTTCTTGCCCTTGCCAGTGCTACCATTGCCTTCTCTGCCTCCCCCTGACCTCTTGTTCATGAGAAGCAAAAGAGAGAGTAGCTTCAGACTGGCGCTAACAGCTGGCAAGAGCTATGTGAAATCCCCCAGAGGGTCCCCCAAGAGTCTTGAGAGTTGCACCCCTGTAACATAAACCAGAATCCGAGAAAATGAGATGCTTAAAGAACATAAAACCCTATCATTATAGCCAAGGAGATTTTCCCATCTGCTGCTGGATTTTCTCTTTATAGGTTGTGGTCACTAGAGGGCAATAATACCATTCATATGAGCTGATAAGATATCTCCACCAGTAGAGGGTACTAGTGATTAATATTTTATGACATGTATATGTGTACATATGTGTATGTTCATATTTAGGCACACATCACAAATACCATTTCTGATCAAATCTTAAATATCAATGGAATAGGTTGGGATTGTCCTATAAATACAGAACACATGATCATTTTAAAAACTTATTTCTATATTTCTACTTGTGGGTTGCCTGGCTGGCTCAGTTAGTAGAGCATGCGATTCTTGATCTTACGGTTGTTGAGTTCAAGCCCCACGTTGGGCATGGAGATTACTTTAAAAAAATTATTTCCATTTGTCCTTTGAGTACAGTTGTGAGTGTGCTTTTAAGAATGGGTGTGTCTGTCTAGTGTTCATGGATTTCAATTCAGGGATCATAATGAAACTATAACAAGGGGGCCTGAGTTAGGAGGAGTTGGAAAGCATCCAGCTTTTGAGTCCTGACCCTACCCCAAGCCCTCCCTAAACCAGAGGCTGTATGGAATATAGGGGTTTCTTGGTTCCTTTGTAGTTACTTTAGTTGCTAGGCTGAAGATTCATTTGGATCATTGCCTGAGAAAGTTTATATTCTTCCACCTTTATCCTTCTGCCTGACCCTACCCTGTGGGTTATAAGGAACAAATATTGACTGACTACTTTCTTTGTGCTAGGAACTGTGTTAGCATGATAATGAAGGAGATAGATATTAGCCCCACCTTTTTGGATCCTGCAGTCTAATGGAAGGACAGACAGTCTAACAAGACTTTATCATACCGTGTGATGAGTGCTGATGATGAGTACAAGCTAGCCAATAGAACATACCTGTTGGAAGTAGAGAAGGTGTTGAAGAACATGTTAGGCAGTGGGTAACATCATGTGAGCTGTACAGAGTGCTGGAGGTGGGGGGTAGAACATGATGCATTCCAGAAACTAAAGGTTTGGTGTGTTTGAAATGTAGTAAGTTGGAAAGAGTGTGGCAAGAAGTGAAACTAGAGAGATGGACCAGATGGACCAGATGGAGAAGGCTCTTTGTAAGCCTGTTTGGTCTTAGTGTGTGTATTAGTTATCTATCTTTGGGTAAAAATTACCCCCAAATTTAGCAGCTTAAATACTTGTTATCTCACATAGTTTTTCTGAGGGTCAGGAATCTGGAAGCTGCTTATTTGGGTGATTCTAGCTCAGGATCTCTTAAGAGGTTACAGTCAAGCTGTTGGCTGGGGCTGCAGTCATCTGAAAGTTTCAACAGGGCTTGAGCATCTCAAAATGGCTCACTCCCAGGACTACTGGTAGGAGGCCTCAGTTCCTCATCACCTGGGCCTCTCCTTATGGCCGCTCATGACATGGCAAGTGATCCAAGAGAGAAAAGCCAAGATGGATGCCACAGTGTCTTTCATAGCCTAATCCTGGAAGTGACATGCTCATAGAAGAGATGACATATCTGTTGTATTCTATCGGTCACATGGACCAACCCAGGTAAAATCTGGGGGCCAACTGAATACAAGTTATGAATACCAAGAGGTAAGGATCATTGGAGGCTATTAGTAGACCAACTACCACAGCATATATTTCTTAACTATTTTACTTCTTGGATCTGCGTATTTATGATCATTTGTAGAAATTTTACAGCCATCATCTCATCAGAAGTGCCTCTTTTTCATTCTCGGTGTTCCTTCCTTTTAGGATTCTACAGTTAGAAGTATGTTAGACCTTTCATTTTCCAAACAGCTTAGCTTGTCAGTCATCATCCTATTTCCTTATCTCACAGAATTCCAGGAAATTTCTTCAGATATGTCTTCAAAGTCATTAATTCTCTCTTCAGCTTACTCTAATCTGCTATTTAACTCATTCATGGAGTTCTTTGTTTCAAAGCCATTTTACATTTTTACAAGATTTTCCCCCAAAATCTGTCTCTTTTCAATATTATTTGTACATCTGTGTCATTATGCCTTTTATTGCTTTATTTTTTTAAAAGATTTACTTATTTACTAGGGAGAGAGAGAGAGAGAGAGAGAGAAAGCCTGTATGTGCAAGCAGGAGGGCGCAGAGGGAGAGGGAGAAAGGGGTCCTCAAGCAGACTGTCTGCTGAGTTTGGAACCCAGTGGGGGGCTTGATCCCAGGACCTTGAGGTCATGACCTGGGCTGAAGTCAGACACTTAACCCATTGAACCACCCAGGTGCCCCTCGCCTATTATTTCTTTAGACATTAATGTATGGTTCTTCTGTATTCTTCATCTAACTATTCTAGTACTTGTGGCTTTGTTTCTTCTGACTCTCATGGTGCTTGCTTTTCCATTTTTTAAATATTTTATTTATTCATGAGAGACACAGAGAGAGGCAGAGGGAGAAGCAGGCTCCCCCTAGGGAGCCCGATGCAGGACTTGATCCAAGGACCCCAGGATTGCAACCTGAGCTAAAGACAGACACGCAACCAATGAGCCATCCAGGTGCCCAGTGCTTGCCTTTCCATGTGCTTGTTGATTTTTAATTGGGGGCTCACTTTTTTTCTTTTAATCCATGGGAATCCCATGGGATTAGGTTGGAGCTTCCCTCTAGAGGGGATTTTATTTTATTTTATTTTATTTATTTATTTATTTTTTAGTTTCTGCCAGTAGTCAAGGGCCACTTCTGACTTTGAGTACTTTAGCATACATTACAAGGATCCCAGCTCAGTATCAGAGTCCCATGATTAGCTCTCCCAGTTCACCACTGGCTCAAAGTTAAGTTTTTGAGCAGCATTTCTGTTAACATCACCCCTCAGGATAACCCTACTCCTTTAGCTTCTGCTTACGTTTTTGGAGGAGGGAATGAGGTGACTTTTATCCAGAATCTAGTTTATTGCGGTTCAAGGCTAGCTTTAGTCCACCAGAAAGCCAGAGAGCTTAAGGATAGTAAGTGGTTGTTATAGAAGGGTTTTGAATGGAGGAGTGACATATTCAGATTTGTGTTTTAGAAAAATCTGTCTACCATGTGGGAAAAGTGTTGGAGAAAAGCAAACATAGAGACAGGAAGCCTAGTTAAGAAGCAATTAAAACATCTAGGTGAGGGACACCTGGGTGACTCAGTGGTTGAGCGTCTGCCTTTGGCTCAGGGGTGTGATCATGGAGTCCCAGGATCGGGTCCCGTATCGGGCTCCCTGCATGGAGCCTGTTTCTCCCTCTGCCTATGTCTCTGCCTCTCTCTCTGTGGGTCTCTCATGAATAAATAAATAATATCTTTAAAAATATATATATATATGTGTTTAAAAAAAAGGTGAGAAATGAGAGTGGTCTAGATGGGATAGCCATTATAGGGATGGAGCAGTGTGCTTGGAATCAAGAGATATAAATGAAATAGAATCCAAAGGACATAGACATTGATTGGATGTTGGGAATGAAGATAAATAAATGAAGGTTGAGGCCCAGATTCCTAATATGGACAAATTGGTGGATGGCAGTACCACTTACTACCATAGAGGTGGGGGAAATAAGTTCGATTTTAGACCTACTGTATTTGACATACTGTGGACATCCAAGAGGAAATGTCCAAGACATTGGATGTACAAGGCTGAAGCTAAGGAGAGACCCTAAATATATATATTTGAGAGTCATCATCAGCATATAGTTAGAAATTGAGGCAATAGAAATAGGTAAGCTTGCACAGAGAGAATAGCTAAGAGCAAAGCCCAAAGTCCTGAAGCACACCAATACTTAAGAGACTTGTAGAAGGAAACTGAGAAGGTGTGACCAGAAAAACAGAAAGGAAACAGGAGGGAATGCTGTCATGCAGTGGGAGGAGCAGGGTACTGGGGGGGGGGAGGGGCGGCTGGGAGGGGGTGGTGCAGAGGTCAGTATGTCCATTGTTGTCAAAGGGCCAAATAAGTGATATCTGGAGATTGCATGTTAGGTTTTGCAAAGTAAGGTTATCAACAATTTTGGTAAGGACTGTTTCAAAAGCACAATTAGGAGCAGAAGCTTGAAGAGGGAGGAGGAGGTAAGGAAATGACACTGTGACAGTAGACAGCTCTTTCAAAAAGTTTTGTGTTGAAAGAAAAGAGACGCAGCAGTATCAGAAAGAGAATGTGGGATGGAAGAAAGTGCTGAGTTTTGGAACAGGAGAGATGCTAACCTGCTGAGTGACAGGCTCACAGAGTTACCTTGTCTGGGAGAATGGACCCGCCTCAGCAAAGCCTGACTGTGGAGGTGAGAGGGAACAAAGACGCCAACGTGCCTTTCCGCTGTGTTGCCCTCTCCTCC
This sequence comes from Canis lupus baileyi, assembly GCF_048164855.1. Lineage (NCBI taxonomy): Eukaryota > Metazoa > Chordata > Mammalia > Carnivora > Canidae > Canis > Canis lupus. Next base: position 34,035,792 of record NC_132840.1, read on the forward strand.
GGCTCATTCTGTCTGCCTTCAGACCCTTTAATTGTCTGTTGCCTCTTCCGGGCACCTGGTTCTCTTTTCTAGCCACTTTCCTTTAAAAATGATTGATACAACCGCCTTTTCTGCCCCTCCCACTCCTTTAAACCTTTCTGTCCTGGCTTCTCCCACCCCTCTATTCTTCCCTCACAGGACACAGTGATTTCTTTCTATCCAAATCCAATAGTCTCATCTCATTTCTCATGTTCCCCGAACGATGAACTTGAGACCATTGATTGCTTACTTTTGTTGACATAAATGACACTGAATTTGTTCCCGATTCTGTGTCTATTTTTTACGTTACTTCTTTTTTATATGTTTATTTCTTTCATATCCCTTATCTGAGTTTATAATTATGCATGTACTTCTTTGTTTTTTATTTGCCAACTAGCAACTCTATGCCTACAGGACATTGCTCTTTATTCACCAGTACATTTCAGGCATTAGCATGGCTTGTAGCCGCTCAGGATATATTCATCAAATTAGGGATCCCTGGGTGGCTCAACAGTTTAGCGCCTGCCTTCAGCCCAGGGGTGATCCTGGAGACCTGGGATTGAGTCCCATGTCGGGCTTCCTGCATGGAGCCTGCTTCCCTCTTTCCCTCTGCCTGTGTCTCTGCCTCTCTCTCCCTCTCTCTCTCTCTCTCTCTCATGAATAAATAAAAAAAAATTTTTTTTAAAAGGATATATTCTTCAAATCAGTGAAAATGACAAGGACAAAGATTTTCTCCATGGTTCTTTCTAGTTTTATATATCCTGTTTCTTGCCTTTCTCTGTTTCTTCATCCTTGTCCCCTTCCCCTACTGTTCCATAAATCAGCTGCTTTAGAGTTTTTAACCAGAGAGTTGTCCAGTTTAACTGAGGTGACTTAATTCAGGTGACTCTTGGATATGCATCTCCTGTTCTCATTAATTTTTGGAACTTAGACTTTTAGAAATGTTCTGACTTGTAGTCCTGCAACTTTCCTAAAATCTTACTAATTTATTAGGTAAAAATAGCATCTCATTTTCATTTGTTGCATAAAATGAATTGGTTTTTGTGTTTATCGGTACTTTGTCTTTTTTGTGTGAATTGTTTGTATCATTTGTCCAGTTACACTTGAGAGCTTATCATTTTTGTTATCTCTTTCTGAATTCTGTAAAGTCAGTGTCATAACACTTTTAAATCCGTTTAGCTACTTCAGTTTATAAACAAGGAAACTCAGGTTCAGAGAGATGAAGTGACTTATCTAGGGCCACTTAGTGAGGTTAGCACCAGAAAAGTAATGAGAGCCCAGGTCTCTTGAGACAGAGCTGTTTCCTGGTTAGCAGACAGACTGCCATTGTGCCCTGGACCCCAGCCATATGTCCCTTTATTTTATCAGAGCATTTCTCTGGGTTCTGCCATCTGCGCAAACTCACCTTTTTAAGTCAGAATTTAGTGCCTTTTCTTATGTACCCCAGATGGGAGTTTTCTCCTGGTATTCGCATTTTAGTCAATATCCCTAGGATTTTGGTCTGACATAAACTCTTTAGGTGGAAATATCCAGCAGGCAGTAGGCGCTAAGGGACAGAAGTGCAGATGAGAGATTTAAGACTAACAGTATATATTTGGAAGTCATCAGCCCAGAGGCATATGCTTACAATCACCTAAGTGGATGAATTCTCTGAGTAAAAGGAAAACAAAAGGCTGGAGAATTGAACCTGAGAGGATGTCTGTGGTAGGGAAGTGGGAGGAAGAAGAGGAGCCGGTGAAGAGATAAGTGTAATTAAAGAGGGAGAGGGTCAGGGCAGTACAAAGACATGCAGGCCCAGGAGAAGAGTGTTTTAAGAGGCAAGAGAAATGCGTGGCCTCACTGTTCTCACATGGTCTGGGAAGTCAAGGGCTAGCTAGGCCAAAGCCTTCAGACCTGGTACTGAATAAAGGGGCTCTGTGACTGGATATCTTTATTATAGAGGAAATAAGTGGGCAAGGGGTATAGGTAAGTGTCTGGTAAGGCGGTGGAGTCAGGCCTTGCCCTCTTAACCTAGTGAGCATGCTCTCCGTTTGCAGTGCCGTGCATATGAATATTCTGGGGGAAGTGTTATATCCGTCCTGTTGATCTGATTTCAGAGATGTCTTGGTTTCATTTATGGTTGGTTAACAACAGCAAAAACCCCTGTACTCACAAAATACTTTCCCATCTATGATTTCATTTGATTAGACAACAGTTGTGTGAGGGAAATGTTATGATTGTCTCCATTTTACAAGGAGAAACTGAGGCTTAGTGAGTTTGAAGTAATTTGCCGTCCGTCAGAAAACCAAGTAAGTGAAAAAGCTATAATATACTTGCACCATGTCATGTCACCTCTTGAAACCTAACGTGCCTTTGTCCATGGTAAACTCTTGCTTGCTCTTCAAGACCTGGATGAAACCTGGTCTTCTATGTGAAGCTGAAAATGTTTGGTGGATGAATAAATGAGTTAGTGAGTGGGTGAATGAAATAGGTTTGTGATTTAACTTGCTCAAGGTTGTGGTAAAAGTTAGTGAGTGGCAAGGACCTTTCAAATGGCCTTTTCTTTTCAAGTTGTCCCATACATTGTCATTGCTTCAGCAATCTTGAACTACTTTTAGATTCCTGTGTTCATTTTATGTTGAATAATGTACTGACAAATTGCCACTAAATTAGTGGTTTTTAAAACCTTGAAACACAAATTTATTATCTTACAGTTTCATAGGTCAGAAGACAGGTCCATTGGGCTAAAATCAAGGTGTTGGTAAGGCTGCATCCCTTCCTGGATACTGTAGGGAAGAATCTGTTTCCTTGCCTTTTCCAGTTTCTAGAAGCACCTGAATCCTGTGGCTTATGGCTCCCTTGCTTCATTTGCAGAGCTGGCAATGGTGGGTTGAATTCTTACATCTTATCTCTCCGACACACGCCTTCTGTCTCTTCTACTTTTAAAGACTTGTGTGATTAGATTGGGCCCACTTAGATAATTCAGGCTAATCTTCCCATCTCAGGGTCCTTAACCTTAATCTTGTCCAAGTCCCATTTTCCATGTAAGGTAGTGTATTGACAGGTTCTGAGGATTGGGACATGGATATCCCTGGGGATCAGTTTTTGCTTACCATAGCCCTTAAATTACGTCCTGCTAGTTCAGGTTCCGTCTTCTCCTTCACTGTGCTTCTTGTGTGAGTCCTGTCTTCTTGGATCGTTGTCAAGACTCAGGACAGGCATTTCCTCTTTTCATGGTGTTCCCTAGCCCTTTTGCCAGCTGAATTGACTCCTCTGTCCTTTTGACCCTCCCTGATGTTCCCCTTCAATACTGTCTTAGGATCCTGAACCTACCTGTAACACTTCTGTGTATTTTGTTTTGTTTAGGTGTCTTCTCCTATGCTTAGACCTATTGGAGCTCCTGAGTACAGGATTATCTTGCTCAATATTCCATCCCAGTGTCTAGCACAAGGCCTGGTACATACTTTGTATTTCATAATGTTTGTCAAATGAGTGAAAGACTGCTTCCTGCAGGGAAATTGTCTTAACAGTGTGCCAGGATGCAGAAACCCCCTACCCTTAAACCTAAGGGACTTGACTTAGATCATAAGACCAGCCAGTGGCACTGCTTGCTTTAAAACATAAAAACTTCATGGACCAAATAATGATTTTGCAGATGATTAACTCCCTTGATGTAGCTACTGACCAACTTATGACCTTGGGGAAGGGTCACAGAGCCTCATATTTTTTTCATCTCAATCAAGAAGAGATAGGACCGACCATATGATCAACCAGAGGTATGAGCATAGGGTTAAAGCATGAGCTCTGGAGCCACACTGCCTATGTTTGAAACCTGGTCCTACTTCTTACTTGCAGTGTCCTGCAAGTCATTTTATTTCTAATTCCTTGGGTTCTTTACCTATAAAATGGGGAATCATAACAGCACCTGCCTGTTTTGAGGCTTAAACAAGTTAAAGTTAAGTAAAGCATTTTAGCATGGTAGCTGTCATTATTTTACCATGAAATTCCCTCTATGATCTCAAATTTATTATTTCATCTTGTTTTGTTTTTTCTCTAGAAGAGGATTTCCTAGACCTTTTCTCTTCTCTTTTCCTGCTCCAGACTGTCACCCTCTTGCTGACAAATCTTGCATCATCATGGGCTCTGTTACAGTACTGCCCTTTCTGGAGGGATTTGCTGGTGTTGGCAGCACCTCCTGACCAGTCTGGGTAGGGGTCCTGTGGGGCATCTGTGAGGTGTACTGCCTCCTATAGGCCAGAAGCAGTGACCCCATTGCCCTGGCCTGAGAGTTGAAGCCTTCTGCTCTTTGGCCACCTCTCAAGACCTATGCTCTTCTGATTTGGGAATATCAAGAAGTTTAACAGCATTACCCCACAGAGCTTTATTGAACACGCCCCGCATGCCAGTCTCTAATAACAGAGAGGTACAGGGCATTAGGGGTTAAGTGTGCAGGCTCTGGAGCCAGACTGTATGTGTTCAGATCCTGGCCTGTACACTTAGTAGCTGTGAATCCTTGGTTACTTTGCCTAGCTTCATTTTCTCATTTGTAAAGGGAGTTATAACAGTAGTATTTAATTCATTGTTTAGTTATAAAAATTAAATGGGATAATTCATATACAATCTGGAGTAGAAAGCAAGAATTCTTAATAATGGGAGAGAATTAGAAACTTTTTATTTCCCCAGCACTTTCGGATTCACTTCTTTATACTATGGTTCCATTATTTTGTTTGCAGTTGTGTGATTTTCCCAATCAACTGCATCCATATTTAAATGTTAGTACAAAAGCAATTTGAAAACCAAATGAAAAAAAAAAAAAAGAAAACCAAATGTTTAAATGGCTTTTATTTAACTGTTTGATCCCATTCAGCAAACATTTATTGATTGTTCTGTGCCAGGCACTATATGCCAGGAGCTGAGACTATAACTTGGAGTATGATGGGGGGCTCTGCCCTCAAGATGTTTACAGTTTAGAAGGGAAGGTGAGTATTAAACATTCTAGACAGAGGGAACAGTGTGAGCTAAGGCTCAGAAATGTAAGGTGGCCAGACAGCCTGGCTTGAAACAATGACCTGCAAGTTGCTTTCCAAGACTAGAACTTAGTACATGAAGGCAAAGGGGTAGAAGAGCTGGGGGTGACTGGAGGGAGGAGAAAGGATGGCAAGGTAAGAGGTGAGGCCAAAGAGCTTCCAGGTCATTGAAAGCTTGAATGTGATACTTAGGAATTAATTCGAGGGCGGTGGAAAGAGCCATCCAAGGGCTTTTGGTAAGGGGGTAATGAGATCAAGCTGTGTTTTTAGAGATTTATTTATTTATATTAGAGAGAGAGTTGGGGGAGAGGGAGAGAGAGAGAGAGAATCTTCAGGCAGACTCCCTAATGAATGTGGAGCCTCATGCCAGCTGGATTTCAGGAAGCTGGGATCATGACCTGTGCCCAAACCAAGAGTCAGATGCTTAACCGACTAAGCCACCCAGGCACCCCTCAGATCGTGTTTTTATTTTTATTTATTTATTTATTTTTAAAATATTTTATTTATTTATTCATGAGAGATACAGAGAGAGAGAAGCAGAGACATAGGCAGAGGGAGAAGCAGGCTCCATGCAGGGAGCCTGATGTGGGACTTGATCCCGGGACTCCAGGATTACGCTCTGGGCCAAAGGCAGGTGCTAAACCACTGAGCCACCCAGGGATCCCCCAGATCGTGTTTTTAAAAGGTTGTTTTGACTTCTGTAATGAGGATGAGGTGGAGAAGGCCAGACTGGTGACAAAGACTGGTTAGTATGTCTCTGCAGTAGACCTGCAGAGAGATGGTAAGGACCTGAATTAGGGTAGCCGTGAAGAGGAAGAGGAGGTAAGAAGGAAAAGATAGAAAAAATGTTAAGGAGCCTGATATGATGAGTGAATGGCGGTGCCATTGTGTGATAGGAAGTACAGAAGGAGGGACTGATGAGGGTAATAATGAGTTCCATCCTCTATCTTAGAAGTGTTGAGTTCCTTAATCATAGGAAACAAACTGAGGGTTGCTTCAGGTGGGAGATGGAGCCACTGGGTGATGGGCATTAAGGAAGGCGTGGGATATAATGAGCACTGTGTGTTATATACAACTGAGGAATCACTGAACTCTACTTCTAAAACTAATAATCCACTATATGTTAATTAATTGAATTAAAAAAAAAGTGTTGAGTTAGAGTTACTTACAAAAGAAGCAGGTTGAGCTGTCTGGTAGGGGACTGGACGTTTGGCTCTTGTGCTCAGTGAGAGCCTTTGGGCTAGAGCTACATATGTGGTACTACAGATGGTAGTTGGACTACAGAAGTGGGTAAGATTACTCAGGGAGGGCAGGTGGAGAAAGAAGAGAGGAGGCCAAGGACAATGCCCCAGCTCAGGTTCACAGGTAATTAAAGGTTAGGGAAGATGTATGTAGTCAGCAGAAGAAAGAGAAGGAACAGTCACAGGTGGGGTCTCAAAAAGTGGTGGAAAAGAGTATTTTAGAAGACAGAAAGCAGCTTCAAAGGCCCAGAAGGAACAAGTTAATGTCAGGATGGAGAAGATCCATTGAATTTGACAAGCAGAAGGACTCTGAGAGGCCTCTGCATCTTCGTTTCTCACAGATAGAGCTAGATCAACAGTGCCTTTCTTGGAGAGAGAAGAGAAGAAGGGGAACACATGAAGAGAAGGATCTGTATTCCCAAGAACTTTGAATGTACCTCCGTTACAGCACCACCTGTGCTGTTAGGATTGCTTACAGGTTGAGCCAGTCCGGGAGACTGTGAGCTAAATGGCACAGATGCATGCAGTCCTACTACTTGGAGGAGACCTCCATTAATAATTTCATTAGAAATTCTTTAGACTTTTCTCTGCGTATAAACAAGTATATGTGCTTATATGTATACACAAATATAATTTTAAAAGTAAATATTGGCTCATACTGTGTGTGCTCTCCTGAGAACCTGAAAAAAGTAATCATCTTTCCATGTTACTACATGTAGAGTGATTTCAGACTTTTATGGTTGCAAAGTATTCGTTGTTTGAGTGGATTATAATTTATTTAACAAATTTGACTCTTAATGATGAACTTCCAATTGTTTCTCGCTTTTCACTATCACAAACAGTAATGTAAGGGTGTTTTTGTACACATTTCTGTGCACAAAAGGTGCACAGGGTGAATATAGGTTAACTTCGAGGGACTGTGTCTTACTTATGTCTCTTTGTACTAATTTTTCTATCTTATAATATGGCACAATTTCCCCTTTCATTCACATTTCCTCATATATTTTAGTAAAAAGACGTTATTCTTCACATGAGTCTCTCATTCATTCCACCAACATTTACTGCACACCCACTCCCAACCTCTACCTCCTGCCACTGTGTTCTCTGCTGGACAAAGATGAACATGTTGTAGCTCTTGCCCTCAAGCTCTCTTTGGTGGGCAAGAGAAGTAGCTGATCGGATAATTACAACTAATTATTACAATTATTGTGAGGAACAGAAGCACAAGGTGCTGAGAAAGCACAGAGGAGAGGCACTGACCAAGACGGGGGTATTAAGGATGACTTGCTGGAGTAAGGGACTCCTAAACGGAGTCTGAAAGGCAGCATGGAAACTAGCCAGATAAAGAGGAAAGCAAGGGTATTCTAGGCAGACAGAATGTTCATTGCAAGATGGGTAGGAGGAGGGGACAGATTGTGAAGGGACTTGTGTGACAAGATATGAATTTGGATGCAGCACTGAAAGATTTACGTGGATGAGTGAAATGGTCAGATTTATGTTCTAGAAAAAATAGCCCTAAAACAGGAAATAATTAAGTTTTAAAAAGGCCACTGTGGCTGCAGTGTGGGAGATGCCATTAAGGGGTCCCAAACTTAGCCAGAGAGGCCAGTCAGGGCTATGGGAGTCAACTGGAGGCAACACACCTGGATGTTAATTAACATTAACATACACGTGAATGTATTGTTACGTGGTTTATGGTTTTACTCATGTAAGCAGGATTTTCCCCAGTTGTATGCAGACTGGTTATTGCAGGCATAAGAATGCTATTGAGTTTTTAAAAAATATATCTAATATTTCTCTACTTATTTTTTAATTCTGTTTAGTTGATTTCCTTGGCTTTTCTATGTAATTATTTTTGTCAAAGTACTTTTGCATATTGATATTTTTATCCTTTTCCTCTTTCATTTTTATTATGCAAATTTCAGACACATAAAAATAAAGAAAATAATAGAACACACTCCCATATGCCCTTCAGCCAGATTCAGTAACTATTAAGATTTGATCCCACTTATTTCACCTTTTCCTTTTTTGTGTTTTTCTGCTGTTTCTTAAATATTTTAAAGCAGAGTCCCAGACATCTTATTTCAGCTCTACCTCTTCAGTATGCATGTCTAAAAATGCAGATATTTTCTTAAATAACAACAATGCCATTATCATTCTTAAACAGTAATTTCTTGGTATAATTTAATATCTAGTGTATATCCATATTCCTTGTGCATCTCAAAATCTCTTGATGGTTGATTTGTTGAAGTCAGCATTGGCATCATACATTGCATTTGGTACTTTGAACTCAAAAGAATTCATCTATAGCAGTCCATAACCTTACTCCCTTAAAAAAAAAAAAAAGAAAAAAAAAAGCAAGAAAAAGCCATCTACCAATGAATAAACAAACAAAAAATAGAATCAGACCTGTAAACACACGAGTATAAACTGCTGGCTGCCAAAGGGGAAGGGAGTGGGGGATGGGCAAATGGGCCAAGGGAAGAGTGAGATACAGGCTTCTGATATTGAAGGAATAAGTCACAGAAATAAAAGACACAGTAGAAGGAATATAGTCAATGGGATTGTCATAGTGTTGTATGGTGACAGATGGCAGCCACATTTGTGAGCATAGCATAATGTAAAAACTTGTCAAATCACTATGTTATGCACCTGAAATTGATGTAACATTGTGTGTCAACTACACTCAAATAAAAAACTTAATTATAAAATAAAATTTTTTTAAAATGCCATTGACTATAGAAGAAATCAGATCAGTGGTTCTATAGAATGACCACATTCTGGATATGTCTTTTTCCTCATACTATTATTTAACTCATTCCTCTGTCTCATATTTTCTATAAGCTGGAATGACCAGTTGGATTCTGGTTCCTCTTTTCTTTGGGAGGAGGGTACAAGACTATTCATAGGTAGGGCTGTGAAGTGCTACCTCTCTCTGACAGTCCCATTCTTAGGGGTGCCAAGATTGAGTAGTGGTTCAGGTGGACAGCTCATCTCTCCATTATAAATTTCCCAATCAACCTTTCATTGAATGAGTTCATCCACTGATACTTGTCACCTGAATGAACTATTTCATCATGGGCTACAAAATGTTTAAAAATTCTGTCAATCTTTTCACACTTATTAGCTGAATAAAGAACATTCTCTCCATAACTAGGGCTATTTGGTTGTTCTGAAATATAATATGTACTGAAAAGACAAGATAAATGCTTAATTCATTTTCTTTTAGTGCAATTTTTGAATTAAGAAGTTGGTACTTTAATTGTTCCATTTTAAGTATCTATTGATCTTGCTTCTATTTTATGACTTATTGCATTGGCTAGTCCAGTGATTCTTCTGCCATGATTATCTGGTTATCTCAGCCTTTGAGAAATGGGTCTTCATTTGCACAAGAGCCTTTATATCTGTAGGTGTGTGAATGACTTTCTCCATGCCACACATCAGTCCATATGGTCCTGTGCTTTTCAGAAGAAAACAGAACCACCTTTCCTTTGGTTTCTCCTTTCTTTTTCCAGGTCACACTGTGAACAAGATGCGTCAGCACTCAGATCCAGAAGTGGCTTGTCTTGCCAGGGAAGTATACACTGAGTGGAGAACTTTCATTGAAAAACATTTAGATAGACCTTCTATTGAAGTGCGAAGTGACCCCAAAACTGAGACGTTCAGGAAAAATGCCCAGAAGTTACTCTCAGAGGCCTTGGAGTTAGAGGTAATGTCTTGGTTGGAATGTCATTCTCTTAGTTAAATGAGCCTCACATTTTTCATAAATCTTTCCTAGTCTTGGTACTATAGCTTTATTCTAACAGGGTTTTCTTGAAGGTTTCTGGATTTGTAAGCATTCTGGGAGATAGTAGTGTTGAGAGATTGCAGGCTTTGGAGCAAGACCTTGATTAAAACTCTGGCTCTAGGGGATCCCTGGGTGGCTCAGCGGTTTAGCGCCTGCCTTCAGCCCAGGGTGTGATCCTGGAGTCCCGGAATCGAGTCCCGCCGCGGACTCCCTGCATGGAGCCTGCTTGTCCCTCTGCCTGTGTCTCTGCCTCTCTCTCCCTCTGTGTCTCTCATGAATGAATAAATAAAATCTTTAAATAAATAAATAAATAAAACCCTGGCTCTAGTATGTATTGGATGTGTCATTTTAGTCAAATCCCTTAACATTTCTGAGATTTGACCTTTTTTTAAATCTGTAAAATGAGTATTATAATTCTTATCACCTATAATTATTGGAAAGATTAAATGAAGCATTTATACAAAGAAATAGTATAGTATGTGGTGATTAGAAGTCACTTAATGAGAGTTGGTTCCTTCCTGCTTCTTCCCCTTCCACCAAAACAAAAATTCTGGCATGGACTATGCTATGGAATATCAGTGGCAAAATAAATAGGTGTCTATTGAAAAGACTCTACTCATTTTTTGTCAATACTCATACCTTTAGTTCCAAGGCATATACAATCAACTGGCTAGATAATCTCTATCCTCTTCATAGCTAACAGTTCAGATGTTAGTGGTGTGAGGTACACATGCTAGAAGAAGGTTTGCTCATTAACAATGATATCAATTATCATAAACAAGTCTTATAGATCAGTTAATATTCTAGAAAAATCAGATATAACATCCATATTTTTCCTCTTTTTTCAGGTATCCCTATTAAAGTATCCTTAAAGAATAATTTAATATTATTAACAAAAGAAACGATTTCAAAAGTCTAGGTTGGTTTTTTTTTTTAAGATTTTATTTATTTATTCATGAGAGACACAGAGAGAGAGAGGCAGAGACACAGGCAGAGGGAGAAGCAGGCTCCATGCAAGGAGCCTGATGTGGGACTCTACCCCTGGTCTCCAGGACCAGGCCCTGGACTGAAGGCAGTGCTAAACTGCTGAGCCACCCGGGCTGCCCAAAAGTCTAGGTTTAAATGCTAGATCTGTCACTGCATTCTCTGAAAAAATATTTTAACTGTTCTCTCTCAATTAGGCATCTACAAAAGAAAGGTATATGGACTTGTAGGATGTTATTTACTTTTTAAAAATGGAGTTTTGGGTTTTTTAGTACAAATTTATGATACAAAATGAGAAAATATAGAAAGGAAAAGTAAAATCACCATTGAATCTACCACCAGATATAATCTTGTTAACATTTTGGTGCATTTCCTGTTTGTTAAATTATTATAGCTCTTTAAATGAATATTGGGCAAGTTAATGATTATACCATATTTATTAAGAGCCAACCACATGCCAAATGTTCCATAAAATGCTTTTATTGATTATTTAGAAAACTACAGAAAACTGACAATTATTTACATCTGTGTTCTATTTTTATTTTATTTATTTATTTATTATTTATTTGTGTTCTATTTTTAATCTTGATCAATATCAGGGTCATATTGTATATCCTTTTCTATATATATTTATTTTTCATATTTATAATTTTTATGTCTACTTGATAGTTCTGTGAATTAATATGCTATAAGTTTGCTTATCTTTTCCTAAAGGAGGCTTTAATATGACCACTAAACCCTTGGAAGAAAGAAAAAAAACATGAAGATTTTAAGTCTAATTTTCCAGAGTATCGATTAGCCAACAAGATTTGCTATTTAATATTTTACATAAAGTTTATTTTTAAAATAAGCCAAAATTATTGCAGAAGCATAGAGTGTGGGTATATAATACGTAGTTAATGTGGTGGTAAATACCAGTTCCCTGTGGTATCTTTTTAAGTAAATGATAATAACGAAGCTATGCTTGTAAGGATTAATGAGCAGTTTGCCTGCTATATTAAACTCCATAATAATTATCCTTTTAGTTTATCCATTAATTATCCTTTAAATGGCACATCAAGTGGTAAGCACTCAAGTGTTACAAAGCAAAGTTAAAAAAGTGATACATTCGTTAGTGCTTTCCAATGTAATTGGAAAAAATATCAGATTAAGCATAGTTGAATGGTTTTGCTCCCAAAGAATAAATTTTTAAAATTAAAAATGTGCATCTAACCATCTTCCTTCACCAAAAAAAGAAATCAATCTGTTTTCCTTGCATAAACAGCATTTGATAGTTCTTTTATCAGTTTGGTATGTCAGAGAATATAAATATAAACACTGTTATATAAGGTTAACTCCTAGCACCCATCATCATCTGAAACATTGCCATGTTAGGGTAAATCAACGAACCACCTCATCCAGTATCTGGATGTGACAGTAACCAATATTGAGTGCATTCAAATCAGACATCAGATCTCCAGAAATGTACTTTATCAGGCAGTAGTAAACCATTGGGTAAGTTACCAGCCCAATGACTAAAAAGCCTTTACAATTTAATTCTAGTGTGTGTTTTTGCAAATTCACGCATTATATTTGTGTGGGAAAAATATTTCCATGCTATTTGTTTTGGTCATATCCTTTAGTAGTGAAAGCCACAGATGAAGAATCTACACACACAGCCAAAAGGTGCGTCTCTTTATTACTCTATACAGGTCTTGCTTTCCAGATGTATGGATTGTTTCCTTGTTCTTGGAATAATGGGATAGATGAATAAAAACTCCACTTTCGAGACCTATGCTCCATATTCCCCTTTACTTTCTCTCCCTTCCGGGTCTTCTTTGTTCTTCCCTGTCTTTTAGATCTTCCCTCATATGAACGTCCCCTGTGGTGTCATTCTCTTACTTCCCCTTCCTCATTATCCACTCTCCTTCCTACCTCACGGCCTGTGATCAGTTTCCTATTATGTCATTAAAAAAAAATGAACCTGATTCTCAAAGCGAGCCTGTATCATTAAGAGTTTATGAAACACTGGCTGGTTGGCCCAGTTGGTTGTCAGATGGTGCTAATGAGATCCAGGTCAGGGGTCCGTCCCCATATGGGACTGTTAGTTTTCTCTTTGGTTAATGGCCTCAGACTGCACCTCTGGCTTTGACCAGCTCTCTCATAAATGTATTCAAGTGGTCAAAAAGGAATGTGGGCAGATGTGTACAAATCCAATCATGCTATTGGAAAACTCATACAAAGTTTGCTTCCAGTGGATATTCAATTCAACAAATGTTTAGTACTACTACTACTGGTGCCAGGGAGAATATAAACATAAATGAGTCGCATTCCCTGTGCTTAAGAAAGCTTACTGTCTCCTGGCTGAGAGCCTGTGAATGACTGACTAAATATAAGGCAGGATGAAAATATGTCTGAAATCGTGGTACTAGCAAGTGGTTTAGACGCACAAAGGACAGAACAGGGAAATCCATGAGGGCATCTGGGAAGGTTTCACAGAAGAGATGACAATTGAATTGGCCTTTGTAACAGGTAGGGTTTTCCAAGCCAGAAGAAATGTATTAAAACAGAAACATTATATTTCATATCTTATGTATATGATGTTATCAAAGAGCAGGAAAGGAGGGAGGTATATATAGGGAAGAAGGATACTCGCTTAACAAATAACTTACTGAGCACTTGCTATGTGCCCATACCTACACTAGGCATCCAAAATTCAGAAATGAATCCAAGATGGTAACAGCCCTAGAGGGGTTCACAGTGTTCCGAGGGAGATAGGCGAATAAATAGTCACAGCCCAATGTGGGAAGCTCTGCACTTGAGCTAAACATATGAAGAAGACCTTATCTTGCTGTTACAGAGCTTACAAACATGGCACAGACATCACTAATTGATTGTGGCACCATTTCCCACTGGGTCCGGAATCCTTGGTGAAAGACAGCTCTGGGTGGTCATATTTTATATCTTCCCCAGCTGTAGCCAGTTCCTCCATGATTGGGCAACTGAATACCACACAGTTAACTTACAGGTACGAAGGAAAGCAGATAGATTCTCTGTCTCGGTGAAGTGTGAACTAGGAAATAGCAAGGAAACAACAGTGGGAGTGTTGAAGCAGAAGGGGTGTTGGAGGAGTTGTGAGGGAGCAGAAGCTGGCTAGAGATGTGGCACAGGGGGAGAGAATAAGGTAGTTAGAACTGGTAGTAAGGCAAATAGAGAGGAGCAAAAACATGTGAGAAAGAGACCAGGCAGATCTTGAAACACACGAGGAAAAGGATATGGTCCCTAAATAAATTCCTAGGTTTCTTGTCCCCATTCCCATTCATACAGCTGTACCTCCTTCCTGTTCCCATTCCCACTCATGTAGATGTGTCTCACAGCAAAACCTCTTTTTCTCAAGGTCTTAGTGAAACTCTGGTCCTTTCACCCAAAAGGGACCTACCCGAATCACAAGGTTAGGACCCACTGGAAAGGGCTCAACAACTTGGGTGGGTTTGAAATAGCCAAAGGCAGTTAGAAGATAGACCTCTTCACTTTGTGCAGTGAACTTGCACTCTTGGCTCTGTGATGAATTATTTGCCCTTACGATTTACATTTTAATACCACCAGTGTTTTTCCTTATCGTGATTGGCCTTCATTTTATAAGAGGCATGCCTGAGAATTATTAGATACTTGCTTCCTTTTGCCATCACATCGCTGGTACAGCAGCCTCCCCCCTGCCCCACAGGTATCTGTATATGTGCTGTCTCCTTTATCTACTGTGAGTTCCTGGAGGGCAGGGATCAGTCTTTTCTGCTCAGGGTCTCCAATACCCAGGTCAGGCCAGACTCAGGAGTAGCAACTCAGTAACTGCTGAACGAAGTATGCTTGATACCCAGTTTTGTGAACTCCAGGGTACAGGGAACTTTGGTTCTTTTTTAATATAGACTGCAATTTATTGATGGAATGGCCATGACGTATTTTTACAGATGCACAATACTCTTCTCTCCCGACAACCACTGCCCTCAAAAAAAGAAAAGTTAAGACTTTCTCTTGTCTGTTAAATTAAGTAAATCTGAACAGTGACTGGTCATCCTCATCCTGGGACGAGGGGCCTCTCTGGCAGCATGGCTGGGCGGGGGGCCAATAGCCTACCACCCTTCCGCCTCCTAGAGTGGTCTGATACCAGGGCTGCCTTGGGGGTGGGGTGGGGCCGTACTTCAGTGCCCAGCCAGAAGGCCAAGAAAAGCTCGAGGAATCTGGATTCTGAAGAACCATGGTGCCAAATCCACTCACTCCAGCACAAGCCTTGGAGATAGTCCTCAGGATCACAGACTCCTCTCAACATCTTGTCTGCTACACGTAGGCAGATGTCTAGGCCCAGGTAGTCACTCTCCCTGTTTCTCTCTTTCTTTCAGTCCTCTTCTACATTCTACCTGGTCCTGATTTCTTTCAAGTTTCTTTTTTTCCATTTGTTTTGGTCTGTTGGTCTCTCTCTTAAGTGAGGACATTTTATCAAACACCAGGTGTTCCTTTTAATTTTTGGTACATTTTTTCCTAGGCTTTTCTTTTAAATAAAAGTAAAGTGCATATATAGGAAATTGCGTGGGAGATAGATGTGTGGCTCAGTGAATTTCTCACAAAGCAAATGCCCTTCCCCTGACCAGATGGGTCTTGGCTCCCAGAGCCAGGTGCTACCATCCCAGGGTGGGGCCCTGTGTGCTAGCTCTGCACCCCAGCACTTCTTCTGGTCCCCTTTCCTAGTACTCAGTACACTTAGAGTCCCGTCCTCTTCCTTCTCCGACTGGGCTGTGCTCTCCCTGGAGTCGAGGACTGTCGGCCTTGTTCACTGCGTTTTCCTCAGCCCATGCGCAGAACCTGGCATGTAGTAAGTGCTGAATAAGTATTTGAATGAGTGGCAAGGTAAGGAGGGGAGGGGGAAAAAGGAAGTGAGAAAGAAAATTTTGTTTACAGTTTTCAAGGAACTCACCATTAGGGAAGACAAACCCAGAAAATGGGTCATTATTATATATTTTAAAACTGTCTAAGGGAAGCTTAGGACATTGTGGCCACCTAAGGAAGAATTTTTAGTCCTTTGCACTAGAATTTGCTTTTTTTGCTTTTTGGTTTTTATCTAACCTTTTTTTTTTTTTTGAGAATTTTTTAAAATTTAAATTCATTTAGCCAACATACAACACATCATTAATTTTCAGAGGTAGAGTTCAGTAATTCATCGGTTGCACGTAACACCCAGTGTTCATCACGTCACGTGCCCTCCTTGGTGCCTGTTTGCCATGCAAATGGGAATATGTTTGCTGGGATAAGTGGACCTTGCTGAGAGAGCATGTACCTAGGCAGCAGCACGGCCACGTGTGAAAGCACCTTAGCTTGCTCAGGCTGGGCTGTGGTCAGAACTGGCAAGGCAAGTAGTGTGAGATGGCCTGGAAAGGAGAGTAGTGAGGGGGTGCCTGACCAGCATCCCAGTCTAGCCTGGATCCAGACTATGGACAAAGATCCAGACCTGTGCTGCTTTGACAAGGTCAGTGACTAGAGGAGGGCTTGGGCCCAAGCTGGACAACCCCGGAACTGTTGCAGGTCCCATCCCCTAGGCCTGCTCTGCTCAGCTGGCCCTGCAGAGGTCTCTTCAGACTCAATTGGTCACCCCGAATGTCAGGGTGACCAGTTAGTATGCTGAAAGGAGAGGAACATGAACTTGGGGGTCAGGGGCATCAGGTCAGAGTCCCGGCTGTGCCTCTTAGTTGTAAGACCTTGAACCTTTCTTTACCTTTGAACCTATTTCCTCATCTAGAACATGAAGTAGTAACAGTTGTAAGCATTAAATGTGAAAAGTGATTTATCAACTGCTCTACACACATATCAAGACTCAGACCCAGTGTTGCTGAAATGCTGTAAGGGGTTAAAAGGCACTTTTAAAACAAACCCAAAAAAGTATAAACTGTTACACTGATTTATTATCCTTGGTCTTGGTTTCCTGGTTGGTAAAGTACAGGGCCCAGTACCCGTTGCTTAGTTCAGGCCCGTTTCCTGTTATAATGGCAAATATTACCACCCGGCAGGGGTTGTGAATGAGGTCCCTGTCACAAAGCACATGGCCTTGTTCCTTAATTGCTAGGGTGGAATTAATTTGCTCTTCCTGTTTCTCTTGTGACAGGAAGTAGATGTCCTTGAATTTCAGTTGATTAATGGAGGCCTCTGAGCAGAGTGCTCCAGCCTCTCTTGCTTTTAATCCTTATGCAATGCAAGGCCCTAATTTGATAATTTTGCTGTTTTTTAGATGGATCACCTACTGGTTGAAAATATTGAGCGGGAAACGTTTCATCTCTGCTCCCGCCTCATTAATGGGCCGTACCGGCGGACGGTGAGAGCCCTGGTCTTCACATTAAAGCACCAAGCTGAAATCCGGGCTCAGGTGAAGAACGGCTCACTGCCAGTCGGCACGTTTGTACAGAACCACAAAAAATGACCTGAGGATGGTTCCAAAGCTGGGCTGGGCAGAAAGCAAAATGGGCCTCTCTCTGCCATTCAAAGACTCTTTTGAGTTTGGGTGATGGCTGCTGCTGGTGGTGCTAAATTTTCCCATGGTGCCATTCCTTCAGACAGAGGATGCAGAGAGCCCTGGGAGCCAGGCCTGCAGGAGAGGCTTCATTAGCTGTAGTGCGCTTGTGCTGCCTAACGGGACATGGCTGGCTGTCACTAGGAAGCACAGTACGGTTGCCATCACCTAGCCCAGGGAAAGGGTGACAGATTTCACTGGGAGTATGCCAAGGACACCTCTAAACTCCCCCATGTCAGGCAGATGAAGTAACTACTTTATTTCGCCACCCTGCAGGTAACTGAAACTCAATTACCACGGCTGCTTGCTCAGTCCCGTCCCCCTGAGTTTAGACAGCTCCCGTGCCTCTCAGAACTCCCCTGTCTGTTCTCTTTGCTCTACCCCAGGGGTGAGCCTGCTGGAGCCAGCCAACTACCCCTTCTTTCCAGAACTCACTTATCTGAACATTGCAGCTCTCCCTCGAAGACCTTCTGCATTGGTCTCTGGAGCCCCCATGCTGAGGCTTCTAATGAGGAGCTGGCCAGAAGCCTCCCCACACCTTGGGGTTTATTTGAATATGCTAGCTCTTGGGTTCGGGCTCTGTAGAAGATACATAATGAAATTTCTCTTGAAATGAGTTACCATAGTAGAAAAAAAAATGCACCTATATTCTAAAATGAAATGCCTCTGTAATGCCTCTGTATAAGCTTGCTTGAACAATGATGTAAATGTATTTGCTCTTTTAAAGTAATAAACTGGGAGGGTTTTTTTGTCTACAACAAAGGCTGTGGCCTATTCATTGAAAAGTGTTCGAAGTTGAGAAAGGGGACAGTTGGTGAAAATAAAGAATGATTGGACAAGACTTTGAGGGTGATAGCAGGACCCAAGAAAGGCTTTTTAGGCTAGAGGAGACTAGAGCATGTTTATAATCTGCAAAGAAGTCCGTAGAATGGAGGAAGTTGAAATTAAAAAAAAAAAAAAAAAAAGAGGGGCTAAGTTAAAAGCACAGACAAAAGAGAGGGAGCTAACGTCTGCTTTCTAAGTGCCAGACGTCCTTCCGAAGATAATTTATTAGCGTTTACATTGATCTTTATGTAGTGTTTTAAAAATCCTGCTTAACCTTTTCACCTGTTGTATTTGTAAGTGTTATTTCAGTTTTTTAGATGTCTTCATTTATTTAGTACCTACTTACTGAGCACCCATTTCTCAGGGCACTGTGGATATCTAGCAGAAGCTACCAAGCAGAAGTATTCTGTTCAGTTCCCCACTGCTCATAATGATTGGAGCTAGAATAATAATTGACCACTTAACCACGTGCTCAGCATTGTGGGAGACATTTAAAAAATTAATCATAGTAATACCTAATTAAAGATGAGGGAAGTAAGGCTCAGAAGGTTTAATAACTTGCTCAGGGTCACACAGATGGTGAGTGGCAGATTTACAATTCAGAACTGGGGTCTGCTTGATGTACAGTCTTCCTGGTTGATTTATCCTGTTCATGCTCTTAGGCATCGTGTACACACGGATGACACTCCAGTTGGCATCTTCAGCCCATACCTGTGCCCTGAATTTCAGGCAATATCTCCTAGATGTCTCGTGGACATCTCAAATGTGACACGTTTTCTTTCACTTGGCAATACTAGTACTTGAGCTAGAAACCTGGCGGTCAGCCTAGGCTCCTCATCGCCCCCACCCCCAAACTCAACGAAGTCCTGATGGTTCGTTTCTCACATAGATTTAGAATCTCTTGTCTCTTCTCCATCTCTAGTACATTTCAGGACTTTATCCTCTCTTATCCAGATGACCACATGGCCTCCTCAGTGGTTCCTCTGCCTCTAGTCTCAGCCTCTTCAGACTGACTTCCCTATGCTAGAAACAAAGTGACATAGCAAAACTGGAAATCCCATGGTGTCATCTCCCCCTTCCCACTCTGAGCAATTTCATGAGTTGCTTCCTTTCTCTAGAATGCTACTGTCTATCTAATTCTCTCTGCTGCCCCTACCATAATTCCTTGTATACTGTTTTGTACATACCCACAGGTGGCTATGCTTTTGATTCTATCCCCACTCGATTGTAACCTCCTTCAGAAATCCTGCCAGAATTCAGAAATCCTGTTTGACTCATCTGGATATCTTCTGTCCTTAGATTAGTGCTTGTCCCATAGTAGTACCCAATACATGAGTGGAATTAATGGATGTCCAGGTATCTGTGCCCCTCCTGCCTCCACCCTTGTTCCCCTTATAGTCTGTTATCCACAGGTAGCTGGAATGAACCTTTTAAAATGTAAAACAAATTCTATCTTTTCTCTGCTCAAAACCTAGTGGCTTCCACCTCAGAGTAGAATCCTAAGCCCTTACCATGTCCTACAAGGCCCAATGTGATCTGGCTCCTGGCTGCCTCTTTGACCTCATTTCCTAATATTGTCTCCCTTTCTCACACCTTTATGGTCCCACTGACTCCCTTACTGTTCCAAACACACACACCAGACGTGTTCTTGCCTCATGGCCTTTGTACTTAACTCTTCCTCTGATCGCAATGCTCTTTCCATAAATATCTGCATGTTCCTGTCATCACTCAATTCAGATCTCTGCTTGCCTTATCAGATAGGCCTTCACTGACTACCCTAAATAAAATAGCCCTCTCTCTCAATCATTTTTTAATATGCTACCCCAATTTATTTTTCTTCAGAGTATTTATCCCCCACTTGACACAGTTTATTATTTCTTTATTGCCTATTACTTCCACCTCCTTTAAGAATTTCAGCTTCTTGATAGCAGACCCTTTGCTTTATTCCTACTGTGCCTCCAGCACCTAGAACAGCCTGTCACAAGCTAGGTCTTCATAACTATTTATTGAACAGTTGAATGACCAGCTGTAGGCATACAGAGAAGTCATCTAATCCAACCAGGGAATGCTTCCTGGAAGAGGTGATACCTGGGTGCAGTCTGAAAGGGCAGAAGTAGGTACTTCGGTGGTTGAGGTATATGCCCAGCAGCGAAAGCAGAGTATGGAAAGCCCCCAGATTTTTAGGACCAATCTCATTTTTAATAAGGTTTAAAAAAGAAAAAAAAAAAGGTCTAGAGAAAAAAACTCCTGTTTTTGCCATGTGATAATGTACAGTTTTTTGTGAATTTAAATTTATTTCTTTCTATATTTTTAGGACCAATCTCATTTTTAATAAGGTTTAAAAAAGAAAAAAAAAAAAAAAAGGTCTAGGGAAAGCCCCCAGAACTGTGATACCTGGGAGGTAATTGGTATGGCTAGAGTAGAAGACACATGCAGGAGAGTACCTGGAGATGAGGCCAGAGAGAAAGGCAAGGACCAAGACAAATGTGAAGGGTCTCGAGCACAAAGTGAAGGAGTCTGGACTGATTGCAGGAACTGATTAGTTTCTCATTACTGGGCTGTGTGGAAGAGAAGCTGGAGCAGGGAGAGGGACAGGAAGGAGGAAGCTTCATTTATAAACATCCAAAGAGTTCTGCTAACTGAGGAACCCAGAGTAAGTTGAAAACAAATTGCTGTCTGGCTGAAAGCCTTCAGTGGTGATGGTTAGAAAGTGAAATGATTGCAGAGATGTGCTTTGGAGATTTGGAAAGCAGGCTGTGTTATTTGTGGCTGTTTTCTCCTTGATGCATGTGCAGAATTTCCATGAACGTTAATGGAGCTATTCTGAGTGCTTGCCAAAGGGAAGGAGGCTCGCAGACACCGACATAAGTTTGCCCACCCACTAGGAAGCACCTCTGAGCTCCAACCTGTTCTCAATGAAAGGGGTCAGCTCCCGAAATGGGTTAAGAGAGGTTCCTAGGACCTTGAGTTACCTGTGAGTCTAGGCATGAATATGTCTTCTAAGTGTATTCTGTTGCTAGAGGAAATTGGGAAATTAAGTACTGTTAGAGTCTGCTCCAGTAGCTTATTGGTCCTTTTCTTGTGGTTAAATTGGAAGTCCTGGGCCCTTGGGTAGGGACTAGAGCTTTTCATTCATTCACTCAGTGAGCAAATATTGCCCAGAACTGCACTGGCCCTGGGGAAACTGTAATATATGAGATAGAATTTCTACCTTTGGGGAACTCTTAGTCTGGTGGGGAGACAGACACATAGGTAAATAATTATAGTACAAGATATGAAGTATTGACTATAGATATTTATTTAAAATGTTGAAAAAGTGTGAAAAGGGATGATCAGCACCATTCTAGGGGAAGGAAAGGTTTCTAGAGAGATAATATTTGAACCAAATCTCAAAAGATAGGTAGTAGTTCTTAGCAGAGGGAGCAGTGTGTGTGTGCAAAAGCACGTGTAAAGTGCATGGCTTATTTCAGTAGAGGCAAAATTATATGTGTAGTGGAAGCATAAAGTTCTTAGAAATGGTGAAGAGAAATGGAGGGGGGAGTAGCCAGGGCCTCGGAGGCCTTGTGCAGGAAGGAGTTGGACGTTGGCCTTCAGATAATGGGAGGATGAGAAGTTTTTGAGGATGTGAGGGACCTATATAAGGTATGTGTTTTATGAAGATGAAAATGTTCCAATGTAAGCATATTTAAGAAAATTTTTTTAAAAATTTTAAACCAAAAACTTAACTTAAAGGAAAGACACACTTGAGATTCAGTAAATGCGAGATCTTTCTTTTTTTTTTTTTTGACAAATGAAGTTTCGAGTTGACCAAACAGATATCATTAGAGTCCCAGGTTTGAAGAATGGCAGGAAGCTCAGATAATGCATTTACTTTGTTCAGTGGTAAAGGAACAGGCAGCTGGCCTTTTTTCATTTATAGAATATCAGGTTCTTAAACTTGTGCTTGTCAACCTTGGTTTTCTTTTGCTGCAGCCTCAGGCCTCAGAGCCTCACTCTGAGATTTGTAATGTGTTTTGGATGCGTTTATCACAGCCAGATGGGGCGGGGGCTCAGCTTGTTACTGCCCATTATTGCTATCAAACGGAGTCCATCCAGAAAACAAGGCTTTGGGAGCTTCGATTAGGTCAGTGACACTGCCTTGGTTTCAAAAGAGAGATGGTTTGATTGGATGACATTGTATTTTCTTTTAAATCAACCAAAATGATAAGATTACTGTCTGGGATAGGCTTACCCATAAGCTAAGGAGCTTAGTTTCAAGATCCAGGAAGCCCAGGATGTCCAATCAAATGCTGCTTGTTCATCCTGTTAAAATCATTTATTCACTGCATATTTGTTGAGCTCTTACAAGCCAGGTCCAGGGGTCCCTGGGATAAATGAGACATAGTCTCTGGCCCCAAGAAGCTCACAGTCTAATGAAAGAAACAGACAAATGATTATGAATTATGGGAATTCAAAGAAAAAGAAATAAACCAATAAACATATTAGAAGATGCTCAACCTTACTAATAAACAGGGAATGGGAAAGATTAATGCCAACCTTGAAGACCTAAAGGATTTGGGGACAGTGATCTCATTATCTCTGTTCCATTCACCGGCCCCTGCACAAATCAAATGGATCCTGGAAGGTGACCGTGGACTACAGCAAAATCAACCAAGTGGTAGTTCTACTTGGCAGCTGCTGTGCCAGACATGGCATCTTTCCTAGAGCACATTGAACTTGTCCTCAGGTACATGGTTATGTAGCTACTGACTGACCTGGTGAATGTTTTTCATGTCCTTCCCTATCAGAAAGAAAGACTTCACATTCACTTGGACAGTCTTGCCCCAGGGCTGTTAACCTTCCTGCTCTCTCACAACCTAGTCTGAGAAGAGACTATCCTGCCTAGATAACCTTGCAGAACATCACATTGGGCCAGATGAGCAATGAACAACATGTATATTGGAAGCCTTAGTGAGACACATACATTGCAGAGAGCAGAAGAAAACATTAAGAAGATTCAGAGGCCTGATATCTCAGTGATATTTGTAGGGACCAGTAGTCTGGAATGTGCCAGGGACATGTCCTCCAAAGGAAAAGACAATGACTGCTTCTCCCACTCCCCCATTAAGAAAAAAAAAAAAAAACCCACAATGGCAGAGAGGGGGCCCCTTTGGGCTTTGGAGGCAGCATATTTCACACCTGGGAATACTGCTCCATCCCATATTCTGGATGACACAGAAGGCTGCCAGTTCTGGATGGCCCAGAGAGGGAAGGGGCTCAGCAGCAGATCCCGGCTATGGCACAAGTAGCCTTATCACCTGAAAGAACCCATGGTACTTGAGGTATCTGTAGTGGAAAAAGATACCCACAGAGTTTATGATGAGGCCTAGTAGGAGACAATGTAGACCCCTGGGGTTTTGGAACAGGGCCATGTCTCTGTAACCAAGAATAATACAGTTTTCAAAACATAACTTCTGATTTGCTGAGTGTTCTGGTAGAGACAGATCATGTGACTGCAGATCATCGAGTTGACCATGCAGCTAAAGCTGCTCCTCATAAGCTGGATTCTGTGAAACCCACCAAATCATAAGGTCACACAAGGTCAGCAGCAATTCATTATGATAGACATGGTACAACTGGGATTGGGCACAGCAGGGCCAGAGGGCAAAAGACAGTTGCAGGAGCAGGTGGCCCAGACATTTATGTCCTCCTCCATCTTTGCACCAGTGCCTCTCCCTCATATCACCTATGGCTGCCTGAGGAGCTCCTTAGATCCAGCTGGAGGAGAAAAAAAAAAGCCAAGCTTTGTTCATGGGTGGGTCAGCTCAGTTTGTGTGAGCAAGCCAAAAATAGACTGTTGCTACACTGCAGGCCCCACTGCAGTGTCCTTGAAAGATGGCAGAGGAAGAAATCCTTCCAGTGGACAAGCTCTGGATACTACACGCTGTCATCTACCTTTTCTGGAAAGAAAGGGGACCCATGGTTAGATGATACATGGATATGATGGGCAGTGGTGAATGGCTTGGCTGGTTAGGAGTCTGAAAGGATGAAACTAGAAAATCGGGGACAGATCTGGGGTACAGGCTCATGGATGGACTATGAGAGTGGACACCGAGTGTGAAGTTCTATGTATTCCATGCTAACACCCACCAGAGAGTGTACACCATGGAAGAAGCACTGAACAGTACAAGCAGCCATGCTGTGTGAACCACATGATTTGGCAGGACCTGTGGTTTTTGACTGTGCAGCCAAAGCTGCTCATTGTAAGCTGGATTGTATCAGATCCACCAAATCATAAGGGCACACAATCCCTAATGAACTTGCTGTATGCTAATCTCCCATCTCACAGTCTACTTTCCAGGGAACTGGACCTGCAACAGAGCTCTTCTAATTGTTGATAACTCTTAGATCAGATGTCAGCAAACTTTTCTAAAAAGGGACAGTTAGTAAATATTTTAGGCTTTGCAGGCCATATGGTCTCTCACAACCATTCAACCCTGATGCTGTAGTGCAAAAGCAGCCGCAGATGATATGTAAATGAGTGAGTGTGGCTGTGTGCCAATAAAACTTCAGAAGAGTACGTGGTAGATGGCATTTGGTCTATGGCCTTGGTTTGCCAACCCCTACTCTAGAAAAATTTCCAGGAGTGCATGAAGTAGGCATTAGAAAAATTTAATTGCAACATGGTCAGTAATAAAATTTTAGAAGTAATCTCAATTTACATTAGAGAAAGAATGGTTAAATAAGTTGTGGTACTTTCACAACTTGGAATACTAAGCAGCAGATAAAAAGAATGAATTTAGATCCACGTAACATCACTTGTCCAGTAGAAATATAACACAAGCCAGCCACATGTGTAGTTTTACACTTCCCAGGAGCCACATTAAAAACCATCAAGAGAAACAGATGAAATTAATGATATGTTCGAGCTCTATACACTGAAGATATTATCACTTTAACATGTAATTAGCATAAAAATTACTGAGATATTTTACATTCTTTTTTTTGCAATCTGATGTGTATTTTACACTAAAGAGCACATCTCAGTTTGGGCTAACTACGCTTTCAAATGTTCAGTGGCTGCATGTGGCAGTGGCCACTGTATTGGACAGCATAGATCTGTACTGAAAATCTGCTGATGTGGAGAGGCCATTGACGCATTTGGTCCAGTGAAAAAAGGAAGTCACAGGGCAGTAAGTACAGTGTGGACCACTTAAGTAAGGGGGAAAAAAACACAGGAACATATTGAAGAAGAAGGTATGTATGCATGTGTACCTGATGTAGAGAGAGGCTTTGGGTGGCATGGTGGAGGAGGGACACACTCTCTGCTTACCTGAATTTTTTAAAATAGATTTTTTATTTGGGGATAGTTTCAGACTTGCAGAAAAGTTACAAAGACAATACGGAGAGCTCCTATCTGCCCCTCACCCCGTTTCCCCTGTTGTTAACGTTGTACTGTAGTGTGGCACGTGTGTCAAAATGAAAACGTCACCCTTGCTACGTTACTGTTAACTCCAGGCTTCGTTCAGCCTTCATCAGTTTTTCCACTAATGCCCTTTTTCTGTTCTAGAATTCAGTCGGTGATTGAACTGCATTTAGTCATGCCTCCCTAGACTTCTCTGCTCTCTGCCCGATTCCCCGGTCTTTCCTTGTTTCCTATGACCTTGACAGTCTTGAGCAGGGCTGGCCAGGTATTTTGTAGAATGCTCCTAAGTTCAGGTTTGTCTGAAGAAGTCCTCTTGACTGAGCTGGGGTCATGGGTTTTGAGGAAGAATATCCCAGAGGTGAGCTCCCCTTCCTGTCACAGCACACCTAGAGGTACAGGATAGCCAGGTAAGTTATCACTGGGAGTGTTAACCTCCATGGCTTGGGTAGGGTAGTGCTTCTCCAAATGTTACTCTTTTTCACTTTCCATACTCTATTCTTTGGGGGAAGTCACCAGACCCTACTCAAAGGTGGTAGTAATCAAACTCCACCTCCTGGGTAGAGTATCTACATAAATTTTTTGGAATTCTTCCCTAAGGAAGATTTGTCCATTCTTTATCTCTCTCTCTCTCTCTCTCTCTTTCTTGCTCTACCTACCTACCTACCTACCTATCAGTATGGACTCACATGTATTTATTTTATACTTTGGGTTGTAATCCAATCAAATTTTTTTTCACAGTGAATATAAATTCATGTACTGTAATGTTTTTAATGCAGAAAACATACAAACAATCATGCTGTATGAGACACAAATTCTGTGATTGGCAAGACTTTTCCCTCCACAGCTCTTCATGACTGCCTTTGAGTAGGATAATCATTGGCTCATTGCTATTCAACTAGCAACTTTAGACAAGCTATTTCAACCCTCCAGGACTCCATCCCCACATCCGAATAACAAAGTGTATCATAAAATGGTCTCAAGGTGCAGAAGGGGATGATGTTTGTATGTACAGGTATTTTGTTTCCTATTAATAGACCTGACGTCCTTAATGGCAAGGGTTATCTTCTCTTATTTCTCTTATTTATGTTGGAAAATGAGCCCAGAGTTAATAGCCCTTGAGAGCATCACGTAAACATAATCAATATTTATATCCCCTATCACAACCCCAAATAGTTCTCCTGTCCTACTTTTTCACCTCTCTGAGTGGGATATGGTTTTCTTCTTCTCCCTCAGCTTTTTCTCCAGTGGCTGATATCTACCCCGAGGCCTGTCATCCAGGGCCTCATTCTAGGACGTCTGCTGACCTCTCCGGCCTCATGCTTGTGCCTCTATCTCTACTATGGCCACACAGGTGCCCTATTACCCCTGTGAACAAAAATGCTTGCTGAATATCTCCCTCCTCTCTGCCAGGCCCTGAGATGAGACAGAACCAACAGGGGCTCTGTGTCCTGGCTCATCATCCAGTGAGGGGATCAAGTCCTCAATCCGTAGCAATCTATCATAGGAATGGGTGAGGGACTGTGGGAGCATCATGGGGCAAGGGCTTGATTGTGCCTGCGGAGAGGCCCAATCTGGAGAGCATCAGAAAGGCTTTGCAAAAAAAATGCTGCCTCTGGAGCTGGGCTTTGATGGGTATATCAATAGGAGTTTAGCAGGGAGTGGATGGGACAAGTGCGGTTCTAGGTACAAGGAAAGGTATATGCATGCCAGAGAAATATCAAAGAACAGGGAACAGTAACATGTGTGATGTGCCTGGAGCCAAAGGGCAGAAAGAGAAAGAATAGCCAGAAGTGAGAGTGGGGAATGAGTCAGGGGACAGTCTGAAGTGAAGGCCTGAATGAAATTTTTATGATTTCGAGATGAGGAAATACTTAAGTAAAAGTAGAGGTACAGTATGAAGGGCTCACCACACAGGTAGCTGTTAATCAGCAAATCCGGAGCACGTATGGCACATCAGGCACTATTAATTTACTCCTCCACCTTATGTGAGCTTTAGGGCTGAGACGGTGTCTGATTAGTTGCTGTGTTCCTGGCACAGGGTCTAGCACAGGGCAGGAGCTTGGTACACACACGCTGAATGAGGGTATTAGAACACCAGGTGAGGTCCTGCCTGGGATCTCACCATGCAGGAGATGGGCCAAGCCTGCCATCAACCGTGACTTTCTCATGGTTCTGTAGATTGTGCTGCATCAGTATATCTCTATCTGTGCAAGAGTCCCATCCTCTCCTGCCTGATGCAGTGAGCAGAGCGCCCCGAAGAAGCACTAAGGATTGGATTGCTTCAGAGCCAGAAAACTCATGGCCCATGGGAGGTTCACTTCAGAGTAAACAGCCCACGTGGCCTTGGGGACATGATAGGAGGACAACCCACAAGGGAAAATGCACCCAGGGTTAGCAGGGGGCCTCCGAGCCAGTACTTGAGCTGATCAAACATCAGGAGTTTTCAAAGTTATTATTTTGGAGGGGCTGTGTGGTGGAGAATCAAATCATCACAGCCCCAGCCATGACAGAGTGCACTTCTGCTACATGCAGGAGGCTGTGCTGGGCACTCTGGCTCCGTCTCTTTTTCTCACTGCTCCAAAATGTGACCTCTGAATAGAAGACCTCTATTCTTCTCCACATCCCAAAGCCAGAGCCTCTGACCTTGTCTCCTTGGGGACACTCTTACCTCTCCTATAGTCGGTTCTCCACCCAGCAGCCAGAGTGAGCATCTGGAACAGACTTGTAGGTCATGTCACTCCTCTGTCCAAAGCCCTTGGTGGCTCTCATCACACATCCCCTACAGTGGCCTATGAGGTCCCCAGTGTCCCGATCTCTGGCACCATCTCCAACACCTGGCTCCCTCTGCTCTGGCCTTCTGTCAAACTTCTAAACTATGGCCCTCTGTTGGGGTGTTTGCATCCACTGTTGCCTCTGCCTGCACACTGGGACCACCCCGGGGTGACTCCTTATCATGCAAGTCTCACCTCCTCTGAGAGGTCTTCCCTGGCCACCCTCTCTAATTAGGCTGTAACCCCGGAGCCATTCTCTGACACATGGGGGCTTTTTTTTTTTTCCATAGGATTTAACCCCATCTCAACTGACTGACTGACTGACTGACTTACTATACTCATTTATTGTTTATTTTCTCTGGTGTACCCCCACCAGAGCACACACTTCCTAGGAGCAGTGACCCTGTGTGTCCCTCCTCTGGGTCTCCAGTGCCTGGCTCAGGGCTCAGCCTCCAGCAGGACTCCGTACATATGTACTGAGTGAGGGGCTCCCCCTCCGCAACTTCAAGCTGGCCCCCAAGTGCCCGCACAGCCAAGCAGCCTTGTCTGCGCGACACAGGAAAGCCTAATCCAGCGTGTGTAGACCGACAGATGGTGTGGAACTCAGAGCTGAGCGGTTGTTATTAGTCTGAGTTGCTTTTGCTTGGAATAGGATTAGCATAAATACCATCCCAGGCAAGTGGATAAGGTAAAGCTCTGTTAGTTACATTCAGATTTTGTTTCCCTGTTGCAATCCAGAACCATCCTTTTGCTGGGTTAGTTCAATTC
This sequence comes from Canis lupus baileyi, assembly GCF_048164855.1. Taxonomy (NCBI): domain Eukaryota; kingdom Metazoa; phylum Chordata; class Mammalia; order Carnivora; family Canidae; genus Canis; species Canis lupus. The sequence continues at coordinate 34,065,126 of NC_132840.1, forward strand.
ATGGCTAATGGTGTTGTCCAGAAAGGCCAGATGGAGTGGGAGTGGGAGGGTCACACACACATAATACTTCCTGGTCCCCATCTTGCTCTTCCCTCCCAGACCCTGCTCCACACTGGCCTCTAGAGTGACCCTCTAGGCACTCGAATCCAACCTTAGCACAGCTGGCAGGAAGCCTGGTACTGGTACGCATTGGCCTGATGAAGCCCAAATGCCTTATGATGATGAAGATGAAAATGTGATCATGGACGCTGCTCTGTAACTCTCAAAGTCTCCCAGCTGCCCTGTAAAGCCCAGGCATATCATTGTCATTCATCAAGTGACAATTTGATGGCTCAGAGAGGTTCAGTGATTTGCCCAAGGTTGCTCAGCCAGCGAGCCACAAAGATAGGTACGAAGCCCAGGGCCGTGGACTGGTTGTTTGACAGGCATCCAAAGTGCTTCCTGAGCTGGCCAGCCTTCCAGCGAAGCTGTGGTGCTCCTCCAGCTGCTCATGTGTCAGCCTCACCTGACTCAGCAAGAAGCCAAGTCAAAGGCAGGAGTCTGTCGGCCCCATGAAACTCCTATTTTCTGGCTAAGAAGCATCACTTGCTTTAGCCTCTTCCTCTTAAGCTCCATTAAGGAGCATTTGGGTTTTTTTTTTGGGGGGGGTAGTCATTTTCCACAAAGAAACAGAGTTCTTAAAAACTGATATATAATAATATGTATAATAACAACATCAGCTAACATTTGCAGAGTATTATGTCAAGACTGTGCTAAGTGCTTTAAGTGCATTATTTTGAACACCCTTCCCCACCATTACTGAAAAAACAAGAGATTACAGGGGCACCTGGGGGCGCTCAGTGGTTGAACATCTGCGTTTGGCTCAGGTCATGATCCCGGGGTCCTGGGAGCGAGTTCTGCTTCCAGCTCCCTGCTTTGTGGGGAGTCTGCTTCTCCCTCACCCTCTCCCTCTGCTGCTCCCCATGTTTGTGCTCACATGCATTCTCTATCAAATAAATAAAATCTTTATTAAAAAAAAGAAAAAGGAAAAAGAAAAACAAGAGATTACAAAACGGCAGTGTCGAGCGAGACTCCTGCCTCTCCATTCCCTCCCACACTGTGACCTGTCCCTCAGGGATCCTGCAGAGACCGAGAACTGTCATGAGCTCGTTAATCCTGCCCAGCACTTTGAGGTAGGTATGATCATCCTTGTATTACACGTCAGGAGATTGAAGTCCAGACACAGGAGACCCCTTACTCAAGGTCACTGGCTTTGAGTGGCAGAGCTGGGATTTTTCCACATATGGGCGACCTGGGAGCCCAGTGCATTCTGGCCCGAGACCACCCTGCCTCTCCCAAGGAGGAGAAAACTGGAAGTTGAGCGGAGAAGTGACGCCTGGTGGGCCTTTGCCTGAACATACTGGTCTTGCAATGAAGAATTCAAAGTTGGGCCTCCATAAAGTGACAAATGATGCCCTATCACAGGTGCCTTTGAGGTTATTGACCGATGGCCCAGACCTCAAGTACTCCAGTCCCGAAGACTTGTAGTCAACAGCTCTCGCTGTCTTAACTTCTGGACCTTTGTACCCTTTGGTCTGCCCTTGGGAGGCTTCGGCTCTGACAAGCTGCTCAGTACTAATCACGTTTTGTGAGATCCAGAAGAGAGAACACAACCACACAGGGGCGCCTGGTGGCTCAGTTGGTTATGCACCTGACTCTCGATTTTGGCTGAGGTCGTGATTCCCAGGGTCGCAAGATCGGCCCTGCATCCGGGCTCCACACTTAGTGGGGAATCTGCTTGGGATTCTCTCTCTCTCTCCCTCTGCCCCTTCCCCCTGCCCCCGCTCCTGTTCTCTCTCTCTCTCTCTCTCTAATAACTAGCTACATCTCCTTTTTTTTTTTTTTTTTTTTAAGAAGAAAAAGAGAACACAGGTGTCCAGCTACAAACCTAGGCCATGCCTCAACTCCCCTCTGGCCTGCTCGGTGGGAGTGAGTAACGCTGCCTCTCCGTGCCTCAGTATCTTCACTTGTAAGGCCAAAATAATTACATCTCACCTCAAGGTTTGAGGATCCTCAAGTGAGGTAACAGAGGCCAAATGGCAAGTAGCAGTGCCACAAACGGCGTTAGTTTTAATCACAGTGAAAGAGTAAATCCGATAGGCTGTGTGTAAAAAGCAGCTGCTAAATTCACAACTACTGTCCCTTCACTTCTCGATCCCACCCCCCAACCTACATCTGTGAAATCTTTTAGTCTACAAAATCCTTTCCGTCTGTTGCCTTATTAATCCTCACCCAAGCCCTGCGGGGCAGAGTGTGGGATTATCACCCCCAGGTTACAGATGAGAAAACTGGGATTGCAGTAGGGGGAAGTGCCTTTCCAAAGGTCTCAGAGCTGGTGGGAGGTGGTGCGGTCATCATACCTGGCCTGTCTCTGCCCTGCCCTCACCCATGTGACCAAGCCTGTGCTAATTAGCCTGGCACATGAGGCTCATGGGGATCTGGCCCCCGCCTGCCTCCTCAGATTCATCTCTCTCCTTGCCCCTTTATGCTCTGGCCTTCCCAAGTGTCTCATCACCCCTCAGACAGGCAGTGACCTCTCTTAGCCCTTGTCCTTTGTTTCCCTCTGCCAGGCCGCCTGGTGGACGCCTGCCCATCCTTCGTCAATTCCTTCCCGCAGGCCCTGTGACAGATGCCAACACAATGAATTTTCATTGTTGTCGTCACTACTGTATTGATCATTTTGCAGAGTGGATCGGGGACCAGACTCTGGAGCCAAGCTGGGTTTAAATCCTGGCCCAGCCACATACCAGCTGAGTGGTCATGGACAAGTTACTTAACATCTCTGTGTCATGGAGATGCGCCTTCTAGGATTGTGAGGGGTACATAGTACGTGCAGAAAGGTGGGCTCAGGGCCTGGCGCAGACTGAGCATTAACAATCATTAGCTATCACCGTTATCATTAGCTACCACGATTATTTTCTATTATTTGTATTCACTGATGCCTACCTCTGCCAGTCCTGGTGTTGGGCACACTGAGCTGACTCAGACACAGTGTCTGGGCTTGGGGCCCAAGGGAGGAGAGAGGCATGTAAATACTCCGTGACAATGCATTCATTCTGACCACGTCACTGTACTGCTTACACACCCCTGTGCCCATGTTCAGGGGCTCTCAGGAGCTGACACCATTCTGCAAGCACTCCCTCCCTGCTAGGGGTGGCCTGGGTCCTCGTACCCCCACCCTGCTAGGTGTCTTATCCATGGGGAATGGTTTTATCGGCTCTCCCTTCTTTCTGTGTTAACCCCAGAGACAAGCTGCTCCTGGAGTGCAAGGAGAGTCAGCTGCAGTACGATTTATCTCCCTGGGTCTCTTCCTCAGCTGAGATTTACAGGCTGTGCCTGTCACAGGGACCCTGCAGGCTCAATTACAGATCTGCTTCTAGGCCAGACTGGGGCAGAAACCTGCCTGCGTTTGCTAAGCGGCCCTGAGGGAGAGCCACGGGCCCTGACAGACGGGGACCTGGGAGAGTGTGGGACCCATTCAGCTGCCTCGCTTGTGACTCATGAGGAAACTGAGGCCAGAAATGGGAGATACATTCAAAGCTCCCATCAGGCAAATTGGGCCCAGTGTGAAGTCTAATGTGGGCCTTGAGTACCATCCAGGGAGCTTATTTTACTGTACCTGAGTGTGTGATTTTATTATTACCCAAATAGCTTTATTTTATTTTTTTTTTAAAGATTTTATTTATTTATTCATGATAGTCACAGAGAGAGAGAGAGAGAGGCAGAGACACAGGCAGAGGGAGAAGCAGACTCCATGCACCGGGAGCCCGATGTGGGATTCGATCCCGGATCTCCAGGATCGCGCCCTGGGCCAAAGGCAGGCGCCAAACCGCTGCGCCACCCAGGGATCCCTTAATATAACAAAAACATTCACTACGGAAACATGCTTTGAAAACTTAAGCCTAAAGCAAAACACTGCACTTTCAGAAACAAAGACCATATTCTGTCCACACAAACATATTAGGAATGTATTCCATTGTGCAGCCTAGGCATTGCCCGGCTTCACCAGCCTGCGATTACAAAACGGAGTCCCATTTTTGTCCAAAGACAACGGCCCTGAGGTCCCTTCTACATAAGCAGGAAATTATCCCGGTTATTCCAGGGAATCTCCAAGAGTAGCCACAAACCAGTCTGTCAATTGCAATCACCATAAAATATTTGCTGTTCTTCCTCTCCAGCTGTCTCCTTCTTCATCAATATCCTCAAGTAATAAGGCCCTTAGCAGGAGTCCCATTGCTGCCACTATGAATAGTGCCTGTCGTGGGGACCGTGTCAGGCCATAAAAGTGCCTCAGACTGCATTTTCTCAGGGCATGACCACCCAGTGGGGCTGGGCCTCCTGGGAGGGCACCCAGGTCCCTTGATGCCCTGTCCTACCGAAAGCTTACCAGCTGACAGTCCTTGGTCAGGCCTCTGAACCCAAATCATCTCAACAGTTATCTAGAGGTGATAAGAATGTTCTCATGAGGATCACATGAGGTCATATGTGCCTGACACCTGTTATATATAGTAGGTGCTCAATAAGTGGAAGTTACCATTTTTAAAAAAAGATTTTATTTATTCATAGGGGCAGGGCAGAGATACAGGCAGAAGGAGAAGCAGGCTTCTTGAGGGGAACCTGCTGTGGAACTCAGTCCCAGGACCCCAGGATCATGCCCTGAGCCAAACGCAGATGTTCAACTGCTGAGCCACCCAGGTGTCCCTGGAAGTTACCATTATTAGTAATATTATTATTATACTGTCCAAGACTGGGTTTCCCCAGGAACAGACTCTGAAACAAGGATTTGAAACAAATAGTTTATTTGAGAGGTAATCAGGGGAAGCCTCTATAGAGGTGTTTGTTAGAAAGTAAGATAGAAGGGATCTCCCCTGAGATCCCTGGATGGCTCAGCGGTTTAGTGCCTGCCTTCAGCCCAGGGTGTGATCCCAGAGTCCCGGGATCGAGTCCCACATCGGGCTCCCTACATGGAGCCTGCTTATCCCTCTGCTTGTGTCTCTGCCTCTCTCTCTCTCTCTCTCTCTCTCTCTCTCTCTCGTGAATAAATAAATAAATAAATAAATAAATAAATAAAGTCTTAAAAAAGGGGGGGAGGGAGAAGCAAGGCATGTATTAGCAAGCAGGTTTCTGCTATAAACTCTCCAGTGCTCAGTTCCACTGAGGAATTCTGAGTGATAGTGTAGAATGTGCCTCCAAGTTGTTTGAATCAAGGGGCGAGGGAGCTGGGGTATGTATCCACCCCGTCCATCACTGGCTGAGATCTGCTCAGGGGAAGTAGATGTTGAGTCTGTGGCAACTTTCCTGCACTCACACAGGCCAGGAAGAGTAGGCTCTGAGCCCAGAGAAAGTCCTCAGGGGGAGTCACTTGGAAGCTATTGGGTCAGCATGCTCAGAAATGGTGACACAAGGAACACAGGTACGATACTCGGAGCAACTGCTACAAATCCCGTGAGGTGTCACTTCATCTTGAAAGAAAGATGCTAAAAGCATCTCCTTCTCCTTCAGGCTGGCAGAACCCAGGAGAAGGGCAGAAGCTACGTGGGTTCTCGTTCCAGCTCTGTCACCTTCAAATTGACTGTGACCTTGGTCTGTGCCATCTCTGGTCCTCGGTTTCTTCTCCTATCAGGTAGGGAGTTAAAAGCAGATGGATCTTGAGGTCCCAACCAGCTCTCCGAAGTTCCAGAATTCATCCAGCTTTTTCATTTGCACCTCACAGCACCCCTTGGCAGGAGGTAAGCAGGGCTGGTACCAGTCTCCCTGTCAAGAGCCAAGGGAACTCAGACTCAGACTCAGGAAGTGGCTAGGCCAGCAGTTCTCAGAGTGCATTCCCTCCACCTGCCACATCGGCGTCACCTGCACACTTAGAAATGCAAATTCTCTGGCCCCAAGCTAGACCTACTAAATCAGAAATTCTGGGGGTAGGGCTAGCAATCTGTGCCACTTCCCGCTGATTCTATTGCTGTGCGTGCTCGTGTTTGAGGCGAGGCCGTACAGGGAGTTCAAGACAAAAGTGGGACTAGAGTCTGAGTTCCTACCTCCCAGGCTGCACATCTGTTTTTGGCACAGAGCCATGTAGACCTTCAATAAATAGCAAGGAGATTGTTAAGCCCCACACCCATTTCTGGTCGCTGCATCTCCAGGGTACCCTCTGTGCTGTGCTTCATCTGCTATTAATCTCTCTGTGGCAGTTTGGAGCCCTTAAATGTCAGGGCACCGGTGGCTCAGTGGTTTAGCGCCACCTTCAGCCCAGGGCATGATCCTGGAGACCTGGGATTGAGTCCCACGTCAGGCTCCCTGCATGGAGCCTATTTCTCCCTCTGCCTGTGTCTCTGCCTCTCTCTCTCTCTCTCTCTCTGTCTCTCATGAATAAATAAATAAAATCTTTTTAAAAAAATTAAAAAAAAAAGTCAGGGCATGAGGCAGTCAAGTGAACCCATGATAGTTAAGAAATAATCCTAGAGGAGAGGATCCCCTGGCCTGAGGTTACCCTGTAAGGAAGTGAGCCAGCCAGACCCAAAACCCTGGTGTCCCTCTTCTTACCTCACAGCTCCCACAGCACTGACGAGTGCCACCTCTGGGCTAGCAGTGAGGTGGGGATGGGGGTCTTCTGAGCCATCTGGACATAAGGTTGGAATTCCTTCTGACACTAGGTCTCTAGTGTCCTTCAGCTTCCCCTAGATGCTTCTCCTCTCCCATCTACTTGTGCCAGGGCTTATGACAAAGTTCATCTTTGGAGACAGAAAAGAAAACTCTTTTGGAGTCTTGAAAACTATGGCATAGCAGCCATAAAATTTCTCGTTATGCCTTCCCCACCTAACTACTTCCTAAGACCACCTAGAAATTTTCCCCAATGTGGGGTGCTTCGGTGGCTCAGTTGGTTAAGTGTCTGCCTTCATCTCAGGTTATGATCCTGGGGTCTAGGATGGAGCCCTGTGCCGGGCTCCCCACTCAGTAAGGAGTCTGCTTTTCCTTCTCCCTCTACCCTTCCACCCCCACCCCATTGCTTGTGCTCTCTCTTTCTCTCTTTCTCAAATAAATAAATAAAAATTTTTAAAAAGAAAGAAGGAAAGAAGACAGTTTCCCCGAGGTAAGGAACCCTTCCCTCTGCAGAGCCTGTGATGCTGTCACAGCATCAAGTGGGGGCTGGTCCTGGGGAGAGTCGTCTAGGGTGGCAGCTAGTGAAGGAGGCAGCTGAGTCACTGCAGACCCCTAGAGAGCAGTCATTCAAATACCTGAGAGGGGAGGTACTCGGTCAAGGTTGTGCAGTCAGATCCTGGCTTCCTGACCGGCCTAGGCCTACCAGATGAGGCCTCTCAGCTCACCATCTCCACCACATGCCGCCCCCCCACCCCTCCTACAAGGGGTCTCGGGCTCACCCTGACATGGCATCACTCTGCAAATCTGACTTGACACCCCCGGCTTCCACTTTCACATGTCACTTGCCTGGACCACCGGCACTCTCTCCATTTGCACATATAAATTGGGGCTGCCAGTACTTACCCAGACTGATGGATGGCTACCAGAGCTGCTGGCCACTTCATCCTTGAAACTCATCCCTCTCAAAAAAAAAAAAAGAAAAGAAACTCATCCCTCTCAGTTTGTCCACCATCATATTTTTCTGGTTTCTCCTCATGGGTCTTAGGAATTTGTGGACTCCTTCATTCATCCCACCAAGATGTAAGTGGGTGTTTTTATGTGTCGGTCAGTATGGTTGAGTCTGGCAATCGGTGGGGAGCAGGATGGCCAGGACCTGCCTTTTGGAGCACACAGTGTAAGAGGACAGTCTGGGTCCTGTTGGGAGCCCCTCCCATCTCCTTCCTCCCCGCTCTCTCCTGATCATCTCAGCTACATGCCCATGACCATCAAGCCCCATTCTCTGCCCAGAACTTCCTTCCAAGCTCTAGACCCACATCTCTTATACACTGTGGAGGACATTTCCCTCCAGATGGTCCACAAACAACTCAAATTTGCTTCATGATCATCTTCTCCAGCCTGTCCTCCCCTACGACTTGTCTCATAAAACTGGAGAGACACTCTTCGCTCTTCCTTCCAGCACTTCACAACCATCTACCCCCTAAAGAATGTACTCTGTCCTTCCCACGGCCAGCGCCCCAGGCTTGCATCACTAACCCGGCCCTAGCCTTGTTCCCTCTAAACTGCATGGACACGGCTAGAGGGATCTTGTAACTCCAATCAGCTCAGTATCTGTCAGTGGATAAATGAATAAACAATGTGTGGTATATCCACACAGTGGAATATTATTCATCCATAAAAAGCAATGAAGTGCTGATACATATGATACAGCACTAGTGAACTTTGAAAGCATGAAGCCGGGAGAAGGAAGCCAGATACAAAAGGTCACATAATGCATGGTTCCATTTATGTGGAACGTCCAGAATAGACAAATCTATAAAGACAGAATTGATGGTTGCCAGGAGCTATGGGGAGGGATACAGGAGAGAAACTACTTACCAGAGAAGGGATTTTACTTTGAGTAATAAACATGTTTTGTCACTACATAAAGGTGATGGTCATCCAACACTGTCAATGTACTAAATGCCACTGAATTGTTCACTTTAAAATGGTTGATTTTAGGGACACCTGTGTGGCTCAGTGGTTGAGCATCTGCCTTTGGCCCAGGTCATGATCCCAGGATCCTGGGATCGAGTTCCGGATTGGGCTCCCTGTGGGGAGCCTGCTTCTCCCTCTGTCTCTGCCTCTCTCTGTGCGTCTCTCATGAATAAATAAATAAAATCTTAAAAAATAAAATAAAATGGTTAATTTTATTAATGTCACTTCAATTAGTTATGTTTTTTTAAATACCACGTCATATCCATTAGGATAGCTCCTACCAAAAACAAACAAAAAAAACAAGCAAAAGAAAGGAAGCATTGGCAAGAATGTAGAGAGATCGGAACTCTTGTGCACTGCCAGTGGGAATATGAGCTGGTACAGCCTCCACGGAAAACAGGATGGCAGTTCCTCAAAAAATTAAAAATAGAAATACCATATGATCCAGCAATTCCACTTTTGGGTATCTACCCAAAAGAATTGAAAGCAAAGTCTCAAAGAGACACTTGCACAACCATGTTCATAGCAGCGTTACTCACAATAACTAAAATGTAGAAGGAACCCAGGTGTCCATCGACTGATGAATGGATAGATGATATGTGGTGTAAATACATGCAGTGGAATGTTATTCAGCCTTAAAAGAGAAAGAAATCCTGCCATATACTACAGCGTGGGTGAAGCTTGAGGACAAAATGCTAAGTGAAATTGGCCAGGCACAAAATGACCAATGGTGTATGATCCTGCTTGTATGAGGTACTTGGAGGGGTCTGGTTCACAGAGACAGACTTGTAATGGGGGTTGCCAGGGGCTGCGGGGAGCAGTTAGTGTTTCACGGGTACAGAGTTGCAGTGTTCCAGGATGAAAAGAGCTCTGGGGATGGGTGGTTCTAATGGTGCACAACAGTGTGAGTGTATTTAATACCTCTGAACTGGACATTAACAAATGTTTTCAGAGTAAATTTTATTCTAGTGTATTTTATTTTATTTTATTTATTTATTTATTTATTTATTTATTTATTTAGAAAGAGAAAGAGCATGAGCGGAGAGAGGGGTAGAGGGCAGAGGGAGAGAGAGAATCCCAAGCCGACTCCATGCACAGCATGGAGCCCAACATGGGGCTTGATCTCACAACCCTGAGGTCATGACCTGAGCACAAATCAAGAGTCAGATGCTTAAGTAGTATCTTTTCAGTTCCCTGTCATGGCTCTGCTCTTAGAATGGAGCTCCAGCTCCCCAGTTTGGCACCCAAAGCCCCCTGGGACCCGGCCCCTGAAAGTCTCAGACTTTATGCCTTGCTGCTCCCCACACACAGTCTTTACTTCACAGTCTCAACTACTGACAGTTTGTCACACATGCCCGCCACCTTCTCCAATGCTGTGGGCCTTTGCACATGCCCTTTGTACATGCTATTCCTTCTGCCTGGGACACTTTTCCCCACTTCCTCTCCAGGCACACGCTTCATCCTTTAAAACTATTCTTGGGGATTATTTTCTCTAGGAAGCCTCTTTTTGCCTCCCTGCTCCCAGGTCAGGGGCCTTTGGGCTCCCCTCTGTTATGGCACCAATGTCACAGTGCTATATGTCTGTCTGTCCCACTAGGCTGTGTGCTGCACAAAACCACTGACGAGGCTTTATTCACATCCATGCATGAGCCAGCAGAGAAGAAAGGAAGAGTGCTAGTGTGGAGATTACCGAACTCTTAGTTTAGGTGTGTAAGACAAGCACAAAGGAAGTAGAAATGAGGGGCAGTAGTGCATAGAGGAGGAGACCGTTCTGTTCATGCCACTGAGCCCCAGAAGCTTCTTGGAGGTGGGCCATTTGAGAGGGCGACATCTCCACAGTCAGAGATGGTGGTCATCGGGAAAGCATGGAAAAAACACAGAGGTAGGGAGTTGCTTGGCGTGGAGAAGGAGCAGAAAACAACTGGTCAGCTTCAAGCAAAACTCCTTCCAAACCTTTCAAAGCCACAGAAGCCTTCTTAGAAACAAAGTCACAAGGAACCCCAATCCATAAAACATATACAAGTGGAACAGCTCTGCTCAAACTAGACGTGAGGAACCGGAAAGCTCTCTTCTGTCCCCACCATCACACACACAGCGTCCCAACCACTATGAACACACCATCCCAACTGTACACATACCATCCCCACCACACACGCCATCCCAACCATACACATGGCATCCCAACCACCACACACTGTCACAACCACCATACACACACCGACCACCACCACATGGTATGTGTATACCATCACAACTGTCACACACACACACAAATACCACCACATTCACACCATTCACACATACACACCATTACACATGTACCATTATCATTCTCACCAGAACACAGAAAATCAGCTGCACCGTGAGTACAGGTAGAGAACGGTTAGAAGTGTAACTCCATGAACAATAGGAATTAGTCACATGGTGCCTTATCAGCTCAGTTGAGGAGCTCCAACTTCATTCTGAGGGCCATGGGGAGCCATGGAGGAGCCTGAGCAGGAGAACCAGCTGCAGTATAGAGATGGTGTAGAAGGACAGCTGAGTTGGCCATGGCTAGCCTACCCAGACAAAGGCCCTGAAGGATGCAAATGGGACCCTCACTATTCCTTTAGTGCAGGGTAGGTAAGAGGGTGTCCCTAGGCTGGCATGGCAAGTATTCTCAGGCTTGAGGACATGGACCCAGGTCCAAGCCAGCATTCTCACTCCTCCTTAAGCTGGGACCAGACTCCATGTTCTGGCCATTGTCTAGATGAACCCAGGGTAATTGCTGGGAGCTGGGGGGGTGTGGTGGGGGCAGGGGAGGTTCGTGTTGGCAGTGTAGTGGCAATGGGGATGAAGAGAGGAAAGAGCAGATTGGAGAGACGGGACACACAGAACTGAAAGGACTGGCGTGGAAGGTGAAGAAGACAGATCAAAGAGGACCCCAGATGTCTGGCTAGATGACTGGTGGGTGGGAATGCCAGTCATTGAGATAGGGACCCAGGAGAAGGAAGAGGCTCAGGTGACATAATGATTCCATTTGAGGCCTATGGGGTGGATCTGCCTGTGGGACAGCCTGTCCCCGTTGTTCAGAGCAGAAGAGGGCAGCAAACCTAGGTGAGAGGTCTGGGAGGAGGCCCAGTGTAGAGTCACCAAATCCCACAGAGATGGTAACAAGACCTCAAGGATAGAAGAGAATGCCCAAAGCATCTGTAGCCAGTGAGATCTGTGGTGGGGTGAGGGCACAGGAGCTTCTCTAACCCCTCAGACCAACCAAGGTCCCCGGGACATTGTCTCCACAGCACCGTCTGTTTCCTGTTGCCACACTTGCTCATCTAGGGTGACTAACTAGTCCCATTTACCAGGACTTCCCTGATCCTAAAACTGAAAGTCCTGCGTCCTGGGGTTCCCTCAGTCCCAGGCAAACCGAGGCAAACCAGGGCAGCCAGCCACCTGTGACTTATGTCAGTGTTAAGGACTTGGTTGATGTCCATCTTTGCTAGTCAGTGGCAATACCACTTAAGAGTCAGGGGAAAGAGGAGGATGCTAGAGGATCTGGGAACTGGTTTGGAAAGTAGGGGGAGAACCTCAGGGAAGCATCTTGGATCTTTTTCGACCTGGGGAATTGGTGCAACCGAGATGTGGTGGCTCAGGATCTGGGAGTGGTTTGGGCCCCCAGGCCCCCCAGACCCCCCAGGCCCCTCTCCCCCTTCCCCATCTCTCTCTCCTGCCTCAGAGGCCATCGGCTTCCGGGAGATACCAGGGATCCCTCCTCACAGCCCCACAAGGTGGCGCTGTGCCAACGCCTGCCCTAGGCTCTGCCCGCAGGGATGGGGCCTGGAGAGCCTCAGGCCAGCCTCCTGAGCGGGCTTCCCCACCTCTCCCGGAGGCCCTGGGTGATCAGGGCTGGTCTGGGGGAAGGTGACGCCCCGATGCCCCCACAGTGCACACAGGGTTTTGCGCTCACCAGGCATACTTACACTTAGCCAGCACATTCTCCTACCCACATGGACCCCAAATACCCTTGACCCTGCCGCCCTGCAGGAACATGCTTGGCAGAGCCAGGACAGCCTGAGGGGTCGTCGCTCCCAGCCCCCTGTAGGGATGGCCTCGACCAAGGCACACACGGGAGCATCGGTCAGGACCACAGTGCACAGAGCCGCCTGCCTCGTCTGGCACCCTTCCCCTCACTCTGAGCAGAGGCCCTAGCTTTCCCCAGATGCCCTTTCTCCACAACCCCTGCCATGCCTCCCTCACGGCCCTCCAGTGGGGATCAAATAAGACGCCGGAAAAGAGGGGGTTTCGTGAGAGCGCAAGGTGGGCAAGAGGGGAACATACACACACATCTGTTCACAAATAGACCCAAACACACCTGCACACACAACAGGCAGCCCCCAGCACCTGTGCCCCAGCTACACACGGGTGAGCTCGTGGGCAGTGGTGCATGTGAACTTCAGCACAAGGACACATGGCACCCAAACTCACCCTGCTGCTTGGACCTGCACACCTGGTCCAGACACCTGATGCCTGGTGGGCCCCTCCTTTCCTCCTTTCCTTTCCAGCTATGAAACGGAGCTGGTGAAGAGGCCCAGTGCCCAGGCAGGGGTTCCCCAAACATCCAGACTGTCCCCCAGTCAGCCTCAGGTTTGGCTCTGGCTGCAAATGTGCTCCTGCAGCCCCCCAACCCCCGGTCCGGGTTCCAGCTCCCGCTCCACCAGCTGTTGATCTCAGGCAAGGCCTTCTACTTTCTGGTCCCTCCCCAGCAACCAAAGGCTGTATTGTCCTGATCAGAACTTAAGGGGTTCTGGGGGTCTGGGGAGAGACTTGGGGGTGCAAATGTGCCGCCCTGCAAGGTATGCCCCACCTAAATCAGAAGTCCCTGAGTCTGGGTCCCTCTGGTACCCTGAGAAGCCTTTCCAGGGGTTCATAAGGAGCCCGACACAGGACATGGTATGCCAGAGGCGTATGGGAAATCCTTCTTCCTTTATGACAGGGAATCGTCGCGTTGTGGCGGGGATTGTAGAGGTAGAGAAGGAGAGACTGTATGAAAGAATGGATTTCCACACCCCTGACCGAGTGTGGAGGTGCCTAATAACAGGAAGCTGCATCCCAGAGGAGAAAGGGAGTGAGCTGGTCTCAGAGTCTACCTGGCTCCTTATCATCCCTCCCCTGGCCTCAGCCTGCACCAGGCCTGTGAGCTCCTCCTCTACTGGGGGTGGGCAAGCCTGGAAGGAGCGGGTGTCCCGGAGCACAGGGCAATGGCCTGGGTACTCATGTGTGCGTCTAAACGTGTGTGTGTGCCTTGAAGGAGGCTAGCCTTCACATTGCTCAGAGCATGTGCAAAATTGCTCAGGTGAGCCTGTGGCTTCTGTTGGAATCCCAAAGGCACCTGTGGACTCTGAGACCTTACCCAAGTTACTTTACCTTCCTGTGCCTCAGTTTCCTCATTTAGAAAATGGAGATTATGATCATAATCAAAACTAACTAATAGACACAGGCCTCATGGGCATGTAAAAAGTAGCTAGCTGAGCACCTGGTGGCACATGGCTAGTGTCTTAGCTGCTGTTTTATGTAACACAGCTGGCACTGTGTACTCATTCATTCATTCATTCATTCATTCATTTTGATTCACTAACTGGCTCTATCTCTGTGCCAGGCCAGCCTTGGACTGGACAGGGTCCTCAACCTCCAGGAGCTTCCAGAACAGGGGGAGACAGGTCTGAACACCAACAGCAACAGGAGAGCAGATGCTGGGAGAGGAGCTGGGAGACAGGAGGGGCGAAGAGGCCTGTGGGAAAGGAGGGACCCCACCCCCAGGTATCCCCACACTCTGTGTGCCACCCCCATCTGAGAATTCCCTCTTCACCAACTGTCTACCTGCCTGCCTACCTCCGGGCCTTTGCTCACACTTTCCTTTGCCCAGAAAGGCCCCCTCCCACATTCAACCTGGTCAGCCTTAGTGGTACCTCCTGTGTTCCACTCTTGGCTTTACCCACCACACTCATCAGAGATGCACCATTTGACTGATGTATGGCCAGCACATGCCACCTCCTGGGGCTACTTGTTTCTGATGCTAGAGTGCCTTTGCTTCGTGACCTTGAGCACAACTCTTCACCTCTCAGGCCTCAGTGTCCGCCTCTGTAAAATGGGCAGCACCTTTTTCTCAGGACAGGTGTGAGGATCAAAAGACAGAATGTTTGGGGAAAGCACTTTGCAAACTGTAAATTGCTGGGCACCTGTCCAGGAGAGTTTTTTATTCAAATAACTTCCTTTCCTCTCCTGGGTGTGAGCCAAAAGGTGTGTACACCCCATAGGTTCAGGCCATACTTCCCTGGAGCTCAGGTGTGGGGCAGCTTCTGTTTGGGGTTTGTGTTTGATTCAAAGACAGGGACACTCCCTCTCCCAGGTGATGTGGGTGGCGCCTGGCCAACAGAACTGCCAGGGGAATCCCGAGGCTGACGGGCCCTGATTGCACCCCACAGTGATCAGACGGGAACGCGACCCCCAAGAAGGAGGAAGGACGTCCAGATGGTGCTGCAGGGACAGAGTGTCCCCTGGCATCAGGTGATCTGGGTGTGATTCTGGCTCCTCTGGGTGACCTTAGGCTAATTGCCTTCAGCCATAAAGCCAGTGCACAGGATTTATGATTCGGGAGCCCCTTATACTTCAGGGGGTCCTGAGGGTACCAAATGGGGACCAAGAGCTGACAGGGCCACTGTGTGGGAAGTCTCTTGAAGTCAGGCTCTGTACCCCCGGCCCCACCCCCCCGCCTTCCCAGGCTTGTCACCTCCACCCTCCTATCCACTCTATGCTGTAGCCACCTGGCGAACCTGGGGTTCCCTCAAGTCTGCTGAATCTCTAATCTCCAGCCCTTCCTCCCTGCCTCTCTCCCCAATCTCCTGTTTAACATCTTTTCATCCCCCAGGACCCTGTGCAGACATCACCAACTCCAGGGACCCTGGCAGCTTCCAGGCACTGAGGGGCTCCTCTTCTACTCACATGCTCTGTGGTTTATGGGCAGATATACCCACACCACTCACATTACCACTGTTCCCCCAACACCTACCAGTTCAGGGCCAGACACAGTCATGAGTAAATACTCCTGAAGGTCCTCGGCACACAGAGTAGGGGGACCATCTGGAAGAGTCCATGTGGTTTTGGTTTTGCAGAAAGAGCCCCCAGAAGGGGCTGGGCTAAAGTCCCTGCCCCACCAGTTACCAGTTGGGTGGTCGCTGGCCAGCCCGTTGGCTTCACTGATCCCTGGCTTTCTCATTTGTTAAGTGGGGTGGTCTGAGCGTGAGAGCGGATAAATGCCCGTGTGCCCAGAGGGCTCAGTGACTGGGAGCCGTGGCTGCTCTATCTCCACTTTCACCAGGACTTCCAAGGGAAGCGGCATCAGGGCTCTGAGTGACACAGCCTCCACAGCGACAGCCGGGGGATGCTGCAGGCATGCGTTGGGCCAAGGTGCACAGATAGCTAGAGCAGCCTCCCCAAGGTGCCCGTCGCTCCTGGAGCCTGGGTGGGCTTGGAGGAAGCCAGCAGAGGGCAGTGAGCCCCACTGATTTTCTAGGAGGGAAGCCAGCCAGGACCTGGTTGACTTTGGAGGAGAACATGGACCGGCCCCGGGAGGCCCCAAGGGGCAGTGTGCAAAGCAGCCAGGCCTGGCTCGGGCACTGTGTGTTCTGGCGACTGCATGAGGGCCAGGCAGGCTGGGGGCGCCGCAGGTCCCAGGAGGTGCCCCTGGGAGCAGCTTTGAGCTCTGTCCACACCGGTGATGGACAGCTGTCCACTGGGGGGCCTCTCTGGGACCTCAGGAGTCCAGAACCCATTTTGCAACTTCACACTGAGACTGGCCAACACCTATCATGTTCCTGCACTGCAGGAGGCCTTGTGCCAAGAAGTATTGAGGCCGCTGGTTAGGAGCAGGGACTGAAGTCAGACCACCTGTTTTGAGGCCTGATGGTACCACTAAGCAGCCATATGACCCTGGGTGAGATACACAGCCTCTGTGCCTCCGCTGTGAGGCTTAAACAAGCTAACACATGTGAAGTGTCTAGAATCATTCCTGACTCTGAGCATTAGCCTTCACCTAATGGGAGCTATTAGCGGTGACCTCAAGAAAACCATTTAATTGGGCAACCTCGGTGGTGCAGTGATTTAGCGCTGCCTGCAGCCTGGGGTGTGATCTTGGAGACCCGGGATCGAGTCCCACGTCGGGCTCCCTGCATGGAGCCTGCTTCTCCCTCTGCCTGTGTCTCTGCCTCTCTCTCTCTCTCTCTCTCTCTCTGAATAAATAAACAAATCTTAAAAAAAAAAAAAAAAGAAAACCATTTAATTTCTCAGTGTCCTCATCTGTGAAACAGGACTCATAACAGTACTCCCCTCACAGCATTGTCACAAGGATCGGATGAACTAACTTATGGAAAGTGCTTCGATTCTGAGCATAACACCAGGTGCAAAGCGCTCCGTATTATTGGTCTAACACGTATCTTGTTACAGCTACAATCGTGAGTGAAGGCTATGACCTGTTTCTAGGGACTCCCCTCACCTGCTGTCTTCTAAGGTCTGGACTCTGCAGCCAGATCAGCTGCCTGGGTTTGAATCCCACCTCGGCTGTTTCTTAGAGGGAATGCTAATAGTTACTGTTTAGAGAACTAAATGAGAACAGAAATACAAAACGCTGTATTTTGATAAATGATGCCTAGCAGAGAGTACATCTCAACAAATGTTTCAGCTGTTGTTATCCCAGTTGACAGATGAGAAAACTGAGCCTTGGTGCAGTGAGGGAAAGCTAGTGGCAGGGCCGGTGCCGGGTCTTGGATCCTGGTGGGGGCCGGGGAAGTACCTCGTGAAGGAGGCCCAAGGAATGGGGGGATTCACAGACCAACATCACCAGGCCAGGAGGTGACAGAGACAGACATGAACCCAGGGCTTGGCTCACCGCCAACGTGGTTTACTCTCAGGTGGGACATGTGATGCCAATGGACCAAGGGCCTTCCTGCATGGGAGCTGTGTCCCGGGAGAAGGCATCAATGACAGAAAAAAGCATTGACTTGACCTTGTTGTTTCAGTGGGTGTCTTCATTCTGAGGCCAAGGACACAGAGGGCTTCTTCCTCTGCGGTTCTGAGAAACTGCCAGTGCCATCCAGATGTCCTGAATAGTAACTTCCCATCCTGCCTTCCCGGCTCCACCCCAACATACCTCCCAGCCCCCCTCCCGTCCTTATCATGAGGTAGTCTTCATGCCTCTTTGCATTAGCACATGCTGTTCCCCCGCTTCTGGAATGCCATTGCCTCTCCTCTGCCTGAGGTGTCCCTCTGGGCTCATCTCGCACTTACCCAAGTTGAGTCAGGCAATGTAAACGGTCTTGTTCCCAAAAGTCTTTAAGAGGAAGACACTTTGTTTCTGTGCTGGTCTCCCTTTGCTCGTCAAGGTCCACCCTGCTCCATGCCCTGGGGAGGCTGAGCACTCGGACTGTGTTCTTCTGTGCTCAGCCTGAAGAGCCCCGGGGAGGCTGGGGGCCCGGGAGAGAGTGGGGGGTGTTCCCCTGGCTGGCTGTGTCCCTCTACCTCTCCTTGCCCTGAGATGCCTAGTTCATCCCCCTCACCTCCCTGCGATGTGAGCCCCTGATGGGGGCAGGGTGGTGTCACGTCTGAGCCAGTCTGCGGGTCTACGCACATGACAGCGCAGAGAAGACCCTTGGGAAACGTCCTTGACCCAGACCGCACCAAAGGACTCGGACTGCCACACACGTGGGATTCAGTGAACAGAGTCATGTCGAGCTCAGCGTCCACCCGCCAGCTCCCCATCCAGTACCAGGTGCTTACGGAGGTGTGCAGGCGCCAGGCCAGGCGGGGTGGCAGGATGAACACTGCCTTGGGTGGGGCGGCGCTGGCAGCGCAGGCCGGGCATAGCCCAGCAAAGCACATGCACACACCTCACACTGTTTCAGAAGGCGATGCCTCCTAGGAAGGACGGAGAAGGGGTACAAAGTGATGGGGGGGTGCAGATGTGTGCTCAGGGGGCCACTGAGAGACGGGGTGTGAAGGAGCCAGGCCAGCGATGTTCTGGTGCAAGGACATTCCACACAGAGGGACCGGGGTACAGGAAGGCTGGGGGGTGGGAAGACTTGGTCTCTTGAAGAACAGCAGGGAAGCTGGGAGTCGGGGAGAGCCGAGGACTCCTCGGGGCAGGGCCCTCGCCTGGCCCTGGGCCTGCCAGCTTCCTGAATGGTGCGGGCGGGGGCCCCATGCAGGCGCTCTCTCCCTGTGCTCTCCAGTCTTCATGATGACCTCATGGGGAGGGTCTTGGTATCTCTACTCCGTACATGAGGAAACCGAGTCTGAGGGAGGTGAAGCAACTTGCTGAGTTCACAGCATCAGAGGAAGGACAGAAACGGACCCAGGCCTGCCTGCCCCGTAGGCCAGAAGGCATTTTTCCAGAACCAGCACATCCCTCTGCCAAGGATCTCTTCTTCCCTAACACTGGCCCTACAAGGGCAGGCTGCTGAGAGGACCCAAAGCTCCCAGCCAGAGGATAGGCATTCCGAAGGCCATAGAGCCAGTGGGGAGGGTACTGGGATTCAGGCCCCCCGCTCCTTGCAAAGGAGAAACTGGTTGGTGAACAGCAAAGCTGTGCTATGCCCAGACCTTCCTCCGGGGCCAGGGCGTATTGGCTAATGGGTATCATTTCAGTCCTTTCATTTCTAATAGACACTGTAGTGTCATAAAGACTGTCATTTCCCATGGCTCAGGCAGGATAATCAACATGCTGGCTGCCCACAGGGCTGGGAGTGGCAGGATCTGGACAGAGCTGTAAAGATGACTATCCTCTCCCTGTTGGCCATTCCAGTCCTTTTCCAACCAGATATAGCTGGGCTTGGGGTCCCTAGAGGCCCCCACTGGCTACACAGGTACAGGTGCCAGAGGTGATGACGCCTGTCACATTTTAAAAACAGAAACTGAGGGGCAACCCGGGTGGCCCAGCGGTTTGGCGCCTCCTTCAGCCCAGGGTGTAATCCAGGAGACCTCGGATCGAGTCCCACGTCGGGCTTCCTGCAGGGAGCCTGCTTCTTTCTCCCTCTGCCTGTGTCTCTGCCTTTCTCTCTCTCTCTCTCTCTCTCATGAATAAGTAAATAAAATATTTAAAAAAATAAAAACAGAAACTGAGGCCAGAGAAGGAAGTGGTCTCCCTAAGATCACGCAGCAAGTCAGCGACAAAGCTGGGCTGAGAACTTGGGTTTCCAGGCCAGAACTTTTGCATGAACTCAGTGGTAAATAGTAGTCACCGAGGTGTGTTAAATCTTTCTCAGGAGCCAGGCACAGTCATGCATGACCTCATTCAGTTCCCACACAGAACCGACGAAGCAGGTGTTATTACCATCACCCTCAATTAGCAGGCTGTAAGGTGGACCCCGTGGGATGCCCTCGAAGAAGATCTGGTGTGTGACGAGTCTTGTCCAGAGAAACAGACCCAGGTGGTTTGTAGGCTGGCCAAGATAGCTCAGCTGCTGGAGGAGTCTGAGAGGTAGATGGTGGGTGGGAGGAAAAGAGGAAGAAGCCTCTGCTCCAGACACACCGCGGTGTCAGTCAAGCCTCTCCTGCTGGCCCCTTACCCTGCTAGACTTCCCTAGTTCATCATCTTGCTACATTCACACAGCAAGCTACGAACAGTGGTCCCATTTTGCAGATAGAGATAGCGAGGCTCACACTATCAAAGTGATTTGCCCAAATTCACAAAATTAATAAGAACTTGGACTTGAACCTGGTTCTCCTAATGTCCAGGCAACTCTTTTTCCCTTCCTTAATTCATTTTTTACTTTGGTGGCTCCTTTCTCTTTTGTTTTCTCTACAAGTTACCAACTGTTTGCCTCCCTCTCCTTTTTGCCGCTACATCTGGATGTAAGCCTCCTGAAGGTAGGAATCTCATCTGACTTCTTCACTGCTGTGTATTTGGAGCCTGTCACAAAGCTGGAATCAAGGGCTTGGGTGAGTTGTTGAAGGAATCATGATCCGGCTATAATTTGTTTAACTGAAACCCATGGTCAGCATGGTCAACGTGGAGATTTCTATTGATGGTGAGTGATTCATTGTGCAGCTATGCGGGGGGGGGGGGGGGGGGCAGGGGAAAGTGGTGTATTATAACTGCATTTTTTGTTTATTTTTCGTTAACAAGATTGCTCCACTTCTTGATACGTAGAGCTCTGGGGAGGCCTGGACCAATGTTCAGGAGGATGCCGGAGCCGTCCTCATAGGAAAGCCCTGGGAACCCAACTCCTGCTTCCCCATTGTGTAAGCTTAGAGAAACATGGGTGCTGGACTCGCTCTGAGTGAAGTCCAGTGGTAGGAGAGGGCCCACAGATGAACAGTCTCCAAAGAGAACTCAGCTGACGGGAAATAAGGGACTGATGACCTATGCTCAATATCAGGGGGAGGACAGCTCAGGACTTTAATCAGCTTCTCAGTCAAGGATCACCATCTACATGAGGAAAAATGCCACCGTGAAGGAGACACCTGTCCTCAGCTTGCAGCCTCACTGCTGAGCTCAGGGTGGGCCTGCCTGCATTTTATGGGGGGCACTGGACCCAGAAGCATTGCCAGCTCCATACACAGGGTCCGCGGGGATGTGCACAAGCAGCCGTCCACAGCGATGCCCAGGTGGGACGTCCGCTCCCTTTCTCTGTATTCCTGGACTATGGAGGCCGGGCTGGCCTGCTGTAGACAAAGTCCTCAGGGTTCCTGAGTCAGCCCAGGAGAGTGGAGGCCCCTGGATGGTGACTGAACATCCTGCCCATGAAGGCTTGTGATAAGCGATGAGCTGGAAACGTAAGAGATGCCCTTGTTTTTACCACCCTGGGTTGGTGAAGCACGTGTGCACGCTACAGAACACATCTGTTTTACCCTCTGTCACCAGTGACCACAACTGTCCACATTAACAAGTAACACACACGAGACTTCTTTTCTATTGCAGTCTTTGAAATTAGTAACGATTGCACACCCACACAGGACATGCCATAGATGACAAAGCTCTTACCCATTCGTGCTGGTCTCTGAGCCTCACACCAACCCTGTGAGGGAGGGAGGGCACATGGATCCTTCCTAGGAAAGTGAGACTCAGAGAGCGACAGTGGCTTGCCCATGGTCATCAACGAGTCAACAAGTCCAGGCCCTGCCCCAGTTGTGGGGACCCCACACTGCCTGCCAGGGAAGCCCGAACCCAGGTCCCCGCCTGCTCACAACAGCATCAGGACCACGATGGCAATGACCATGAGGACTCCAGCCAGGATGCAGAGCCCCAGGAAGACAATGTCACTGGTGTCCTGGGCCACCATAGCCACGGGGCCCTCTAGTGCATCCACCTCATCTCTGGGAGGCGCTTCCTGAAGATGCTCTGCTGTGGCAGCATAGGGCCCAAGCCAGTCGGAGCCGGACAGCAGGTGGACAGAAGCCTCCTTGCGCCGTGGCTCACAGCGGACCTCGTACTCATGGATGTCCTCCTGCCCACCGGCCGAGAAGTCGATGTACAGCACACTGACGATCACAGAGGTGTTGTTCCTCCTCTGTGGGGGTCACAGGGCGCTCACTTACACCTGAAGGGGCCAGGGCTGAGCCTGTTCCCCTAGATTTGTGGGGACTCTGTGCCAAAAGGGCAGAACCACAGGAGCCTGGGTTCTAGTCTCTGCTTGGCCACTGACTCCCTTCCTGCTCGGAACCTCAGTGTCCCCACCTGTAAAAGAGACACTATGGGGATGTCTAGAAGTACAAAATCAGATTTAATGGGTCAGTGCTTGATCTGGCTTCAAAGAGGAGGCATCTCTGAAAGATAGTAACCGACCCATTTGCCACATTCCAGGCTCTGTTTCAAGTGCATTATCTCATTTAATTCTCACTATGACCCTCTTCTTATTGTTACCATTAATATCCCCATTTCACAGATGAGGAAACTGAGGCCCGGAAGTTAAATTCTTTGTCTGAGGTCACACGACACACAAGTGACAGGTAACATGCGCTCACCCAGATCTGCCCAGTTCTTGACTGTGCTCTTAGCCACCAAGCCTCTCTCAAACCAGAGTAGACGTTAAGTAGACGTAAGTAGAACCAAAGCAGACTCTAAAGCATCTAATTCAGTCTCCCTTGGCAATTTACAGATGTGACTACTAAAGCCCGGCAAAGGCAGTAACTTTCCCAGAGCTAGGTCCAGAAGCCAAAAGTTGCCTGCCTCCCAGTTAGAAGCTCATATCCCTGCCTATGTGACCTTCTTTCTGGAATCTTTTCTCCCAATTATGCCTGCGGTCATTATGTGTCCCTGTTGTTGAGTCCCTGGCCGTGCTAGTGGCACCACCCAGGGTTAGGAAGAGCCACTGAGGAATGAAATGTGGAGGGCCTGGCTACTGCTGCCCTCCCTACCCCTATAGACAAGGGAGGCAGGAGTCAAGCTGCCCTGAAGATGGTGGGGGTGTTTGGGCCAGGACCTGAGGGGCAGCATTTTGATGGGCAGTCTGGTGTGGCCTGGGACAGGGGACTGCAGTGGGGCAGGGCAGTGGGGCAGGGCTATTCCCCTCACCTGCCCTAAGTCTGCAGCGGCTGTTAAACCCCTTGGGCTGCCCAACTGCCCATGTCCAGTGGTGGCACCTCTGAGATGAAGCTTCTGGATGTGGAAACTGTCTAATACAGAGCAAGCAGGCAGGAGCAGTAGAAAGCTGCCATCACTGGACACGGGGTGACCCCTCTGGGGAAAGGGAGTTACAAAGGGGCCTCCTTCCAAAAGGCTCTGATTCCATATCCTCAGAGGAGGTTTTTGCATTTGTGCCCTCAACCTATCTGCCACCACACCCTGGTGTCCTGGGTTTTCATGGTACAGAATTGGAATGCCAGGCAAAGAAACACAAGATCTGTGAGTGGAAGGGGACGCAATAAAGTGAATCCACGTGATAAAGAAGGGAGAAAAAAAATTACATAAGATGGGGGTGTAGGGAAGGTTTAGGGGTTTTCGATGAATGAGAAACTTGAAGGGAAAAAACCAGCCACACGAGATGTGGTTGTTGGCGGTTATGAAATCAAGTCTCCAGTGTTTTTTAAGAGATGTGAGCTGCACATCTTTGAGAGCAACTCAGGACAGACCCTGGTCTTCGTAGGTCTAGGACTTATAAGGGTGACACTGGGAATCCAGGAGTCCATGGTTCTCAGCTTTTTGTTTCCATGATATTGGCCCCCAGATTCTATGATTCTGTGGCTCCAAGTTATGGTAGTGGTTCCATGGCTCAGCCTCTGAGTTATTATGATATCTTGTTCTCCATTTCATGGTTCCCTGCCTCTGGGATTCTCTGTCACCATGTTTTCATGACTCTGTGGAATGTCCAAAGAAAATCCCTGGGGGATTTAGGGCATGGAATCGGGGTGAGGGCAGATCATCTTGGCAGTTGAGACTGCCCCCACTTCTCTCCTCAGGTCAAAAGGACAGAGGCTGCCAGAAGCTGGGCAAGTGGAGGCATAGGCCAGTGGGCCCTAGGGGGACATTTGGCTAATGTGGGGGGGCAGGTTGGTACAGTTTGCTGGAAAGTATGTGATTTCTGCCAAGCCAGTCTGGCACATTGCCAAATACCACGGCTGGGGTAGAGGGTCTCCCTGGAGGTTGAGAGGGGTCCTCTTCTTTCCCCTTTAACCTGTCTCTAAGAATGCAACATCTGAGGTGCTTGGGCCACTCTGAGGGCCCCAAACCTGGAGTCAAGGCCTCAAAAATATACAGATAGTGGAAAAAATTCATTTGTAAGCCTCGCTGCCTTTGGAGGGAAGTGGATCCTGTCACTTGAAAGGCCCTTTTGTTCTGTGGAGCCCAGGGACCATTTGGATCACAGGTTGGGGAGGGGGCAGCAGGAGGCAGCAGGGCTCCAACAGCTCTGCATGTTAAAGGGGTGAGGCCCGGGTAGTGGGGAGTTCCCAGGAGAAGGGAAGGCCTCCAAGGATGGTCAGGGTCAGGGCTTTGCAGGAGGAGTCTTCAATAGAGGCTTTTGGGGTGGGTGCCTGGGGGGCTCAGGTGGCTAAACGTCTGACTCTTGATTTAAGCTCAGGTCATGATTTCAGGGCTGTGGGATCGAGCCCTGTGTCGGGCCCTGCACTTATCGTAGGGTCTGCTTGTGATTCTCTCTCCCTGTCCCTCTGCCCCTCCTGCTCGTGTTCTCTCTCTCTCATAAGTAAATCAATATTTTTTAAAAGATTTATTTATTGATTAATGAGACACACACACACAGAGGCAGAGACACAGGCAGAGGGAGAAGAAGGCTCCATGCAGGGAGCCCGACGTGGGACTCGATCCCGGGTCTCCAGGATCACACCCTGAGCCAAAGGCAGACACTCAACCACTGAGCCACCCAGGCAGCCCTCATAACTAAGTTAATCTTTAAAAACATAGGGGCTTTTTAGTTGTCACTGGGTTATACAGCAGGGCCCCCTTCTCTGTCTCCCATTTGAGTTCTTCCTCACGTTCACTCTGCTCAAGTTTGTTGCGTTCTGTGTCCAGGCTTGTGGGGTCACTGAGCCAGGAAGAGAAGCTAAATTCTCAGGAATGGCAGGTGCCTCTCAGCAGGAGTCAGACCCCCTACCCTGGGCCTGCCCTCCCCCAGCCCAGCCCCTACCTGAGACTCGGTGCCGCAGGTGTCAAAGCGGGCCTGGATCCTGAAGGAACTGCCCGCTTCCTGGGCGGCACAGCTGCGGCTGCCCAGGTAGACCTTGGTCCGCTCCAGCGGCGCCAGCGCCTGTGCGGAGATCAGGATCTGGAAGTCCGTGCGGGAGCAGCTCACGTTCACGGGTACGACTAGGAATGGAGGGAAGGAGGGAGGGGCTGGAGGCCTTAGGGGCAGGAGGTCTGTCCTCACCATCCCGAGACCCCACTCAAAGGGAGGCCTAGAGTGGCGAGATGCCTATGCAGCCCGATGGGGGTGTTTGCGTGTGTTGTCGCATTTAACTGCATCAGACATGAGCTCCCCGGGGCAGGCACCAGGCCTTCTCATGTCCTCGAAGCCCAGCTCTCATAGCAGGTGCTGTGAATGTTGAATGAATAAATATTCTTAATCACAAGAAGAGCTACTATTTGCTGATCTCTTTGCCGTGTGCCTGGCAATTCATTCAACCATTTAACAAATATTTCTTGATGGCTTACTATGTGCAGGCACTATTTCAAGCACTGCAGAAATAGAAATGGAAAAAAAAAAAAAAAAGAAAAGAAAATCCAACAGCCCAAACTTTCTGCCTCCTTGGAGCTTACATTCTAATTGGGTAGGGGGGCAATCAGTATGTAAAATGAAAGACCGGTCACAGTGGGCTGCAGGAAAATCAAGCAAAGAAGACAAGGAAAGCAGAGCTCGTGTGTGGGGCTGGAGGCAGAAATGCAGTGTTCCGGAGGGCGGAGAAGGAAGCCTCACTCTCTCCCCATGATGACACTGTGAGGTGGACACAACTAAAACCCATTTTAGTTTTGGAAACTGAAGCTCTGACAGGTGAAGTTGTTGGCAGTAGTTGAGTTGGGATTTTAACCATCGTTGAGTCTATAGGATGGAGTCTACGGGTGATCCCTCCACCCCATATGGTGGGCCCTGCTGCCCTCCAGTCCAAGACGCGTGACTTTCTGTGCCTGGGTGTATCCCAGCATGCATGTGCGTGTGTGCATGTGCGTGCGTGTGTGTGTTTGTGTGCATATGGGGGCAGTGCCTGCCGGGGTGGGGGCCGTGGAGGGGAGAAGGGGTGGCTGGTGGCAGGAAAGGGAAGAGCTGGCAGGAGGAGGCCTGAACTCTCAGCGCGTCTCCGGGAAATGCCTCAGACATGTTTCAGCCTCTGGTGTCTGGGCAGCCGGGGATTTACGGGCCTGCCATCTCCCACGATGATCTTCGGTGGCGCTGAACTGTGTGTCACCCCTGATGGATGCTGAGGTTGTCCTCCGGCCAGGAGGCCGCGTGCCGCCTGTGCCACAGCTGGAGCCTCGCCCACCACGAGTGCCCCTGTCTGACCCTGGGCTCCCACGGGGATCTGGGGAGGGGGGAGGGGGGGCTCCTGCCCAGGAACACAGTCGGGTTTAGAGCTGCCCACCTTCAGTCTCTGTAGGCACCAGAAGGAGAAGGGGCTTGTCCAAGATCCCACAGGCCTGGGAGAGGACCCAGGCCCAGAAACAAGATTATCAGAACCAAAGGGGACCTCAAAGATGCCTCAGCCAGTGTCCTCATTTTACTGAGACCCTCAGAGAAGAAACAACCTGCCAGCTAACTGAGGCAGAGCCTGTGGCACCCGAGTCCCTGGAGTGAAGCCCTAGTGAGGTTGCTCTAACAAGGGACAGCTCCCCTTAGCCCCAGGTTACGGATGGAGCCAACTGAGGCCCTGGAGGGTGGGTCTGCCCAGGTGGCCTCATTGCCACTAGCTTGTGGTGGCTCTGCTGTGTCCTGCCCCTTCACCACTTGCATATAGAGTAGAGACAGAGGGAAGATGTTTTGAATGCAGACCAGGCCTGAGACACGTGAGGGAGAGAAATCCACCTGCAGCCGAGGCAAGGATGTCCCCGGAGTCGGGCACTGGGACCCGTGCCCTCATTCCATCTGCATGACTGCCTACAAGGGCATTCATCATCCCCTTGTACAGATGAGGCCACTGGGTGACCAGTAAATGGCAGCATTTGGATGTGGCCCTGGTCTGTCTGTGCTCAGCCCTGGTTTCCTCCCCACTGGGCTCTGTTGGGCCACCAAGATGGTAGACACGGGTTCTCATCTTGGCCGGGCCCCTGCTGCCCACATGACCTTGGTGAGGTGTTTCCTCTCTCTACCTCCCTTTCCACACCTGCACAGCAAGAAGCTTTCACCTGCTCAGGCAGAGGGCAAAATGGGTCCAGAGCATAGGCTTTCCTGGGCCTGTGGGTGAGGGAAGGGTGACGAACAGAGGGGAGAGAAGGTGGTGGCTGCTGGCCGGCCAACCTAACAGGTACTGTGGAACCTGGGAAAGCTTCTTCACCTGTCGCTGTAGCTAGGCGTGGCCACCTGACCAAGTTCAAACTCATGAGACCAAGAAGTCTTTTTCTGAAAATGCTTTTGCTTTCCTCATAATAGGACATTTGTAGCTGGCATCTCCCCTACCCTCTCCCAGCCTTGAACATGGACGTGATGATGTCTGGAGTTGTAGCAGCCGTGTTGCAATCAAGAGGCCATCAGAATCCCAGAGTTACCAGCTGAGACAGTGTTAAGTCTCTGAACCAACAAAGCAGCTCCTTAGCTCTAGATCTCTCGTGATGTGAGGAAAACAAAAGCCATTTGTTCAAGCCACTGTCGGTCAGGATTTATGACCGATACAAGCAAAGCCGGTCAGCGTCTCCATGGTTATACCGATTGTTTATCATAAGTGATATGGACATATTGTGTGTACTGGCCCTGGAAACATGGGATGAACCACAGCATGAGAGAGGCCAGGGTCTCAAGGGGGAAGGAGACAGATGAGGGGGAATTAGGGAATGTGGAGCTGGAGGCTAGAAAGGCAGGGCTCTGCAGTCATGGAAATAAGCATGGTCCACATTGGCAGGGTCCCCAAGGTCCCAGAGCAGCAGCCACCCCAGAAGAGATTGGAGGAGCCAAGTGGTGGGATAGAGGGAGGAAGGTGCAGAGGAACCCAGCCTTGTCCCTCCATCTTATCAGCACCACCCACACCCTCACCCCCAGCTGACCTCCAATGTAGGCCACAGAGAAGCCCCTTCGGGCAGTGCTGCGGTCCGTGTGCAGCAGAAGCAGAAGCTGGTTTTGGTTC
This sequence comes from Canis lupus baileyi, assembly GCF_048164855.1. NCBI lineage: Eukaryota > Metazoa > Chordata > Mammalia > Carnivora > Canidae > Canis > Canis lupus. The sequence continues at coordinate 34,093,482 of NC_132840.1, forward strand.
GAGGTGACCGGCGCTGGCAGGTGGTGTCCACACCAACTGCCCAGTAGGGGTGCCTCCTCGCTGGCCCCATCATAAGCTGACAGATGGTCGAAGTCACAGGTCCTGGTCAGGCTATTGGGACCCTCCAGATCCAGGTCCAGGAAGAACACCTTGACCCGATAGCCAGGAGGCAGGCGGATGGTCCAGTGGCAGTGGATGTTGTTAGGGTAGGAGTCGGGGTACTGTGGGCTGGAGAAGTTACCCCGCACAGCCGTGTACACCTCCTGGCATTCTCCTGGATTGGGGAGGGGGAAGGGGTCGAAGAACAATGATGACGAGTGTAGAGACTGTGACCCTCTGCTTCACGGCTTGGGCAGTGGGCACCGTAAAGGTCCTGAAACCACCCTGGCAGGTGGTGGGCACCATGGTCGGCAAATCAGACAACTGATGCCAAAGCCTGCTTTAAATCAAAACTAACTGAAGACTAGGACTCTCATTCCCATCGGCAGTCCACTTCACGAGTGCTAGTCCTGTTAGGAATTCAACAACAAGACCTAATACTTGTCCCCAGAGTTGAGTTGAACATTAGACTTGATGGACAATGTGGCTCATGACATGACCTTGCTCATTTTCTCACTGCCCCTCATCCAGCTCTATCTTTCAGTCTCACCAAATACCTAGCCTTGGAGCACTGAACCCTCTCTGCCTGCCTCCCCGCCTTCATGCCTACTGAGCTCTCGGTCTCGAATACCCTTCCCTCCCTCTGCCTCTGGCTAACTCTTCCAAAGCACTACTCAATTCTCTCCTCCTCCAGGAAGTCCTCCATGATCCTTACTGTTAACGCCGATCACAGTGGCTTGTCCTTGTCTATTTCCTCCTCTATCTCCTCCACCGTCTAGTTCATTTCACTGTCAAGGGTTCATTCATTTGGGCAAACATCAATCGAATCTCTTCTATGTGACAGATACAGAGACAAATCCACAGGAAGTCACAGTTGGGGGGAGGGGGATCAACGTGTGAATCACAAACATAAAGGATAAATGTTAGATCATTGCTGCAGAAAAACCTCCAGAAGGAATCGAAAGGACTAATTCTGAGTAAATCAGGAAGACTTCCCAGAGGAGGTGACATGCTTCTGCCTTGGCACTGGCCAGGCAGGGCCATGCACAGCATGCACAGGGGACTCCAGGGATGTCCCCAGCCCCTTCTACCTGAGAAGTAGTAGGCCTTGAAGCCCCGGCCTCCGATGTTAAAGTCGGACTTGAAGATCACCTGCAGCTCGTGGCCCAGTGACACAAGAGTGGGGGGCCTGGTGCTGCCACAGTAGTGGTGCCCGTGGGCAGGGACTGACCCCTCAAGGACGGCCACGTAGTCATAGGTGCACTCCTCATTGCCCTCCAGCTGGAAGTCCACGAACACCAGCTTGACGGTGGCAGCGCCAGAGGCCCGGATCACCCAGTGGCACTCCACGTTGTTAGGGTAGTTGTCAGGGTACTCAGGGCTGGTGAGGACCCCCGAGAGGCCCGTCAGGACGCCACCACACACATCTGCAAAGAAGCCCTCCTGAACTGACCTTTCTCCCTACCCATGGCCCCTCAAGCCTCCTCCCTTGGGAACCGGATGCCCCCCAACATGCCACTTGGATGGGTATCTCATCACCATCCACTGAGTGCTTGCTAGGTGGCAGGCACAGGTCTGGCACTTGGCATCGAGGCCGTCTTTTGACACCATTACCGTCGCCCTAGGGGAACGCATAGTGGTTCTCCCCCATTTTATGGTTGTGAAAATGGAGGCACAGGGAAGGTGCCTGGGCGGGGGGGGGGGGGTGTCACCCAGACAGATCCTGAGACAGGGTGTGAGCACAAGGAGTTCATTTGAGAGATATAAGGGCCAGCAAAGGGCACTGTCAGGCCTGCTGCCGAGCCCTGCTGGGGAACCCTGGGGAATGGCATCAGGCACACACTTCAGAGTTATGTCCCCCAAGACAAAGGGAGCTGAGGCATTTGTACAACAACTCCAGCAAGTCCAGGCCAAGGGCTGCTGGGGATAGAGGGGACCCACTGAGACTTTAGAAGAGGGCTTCCACTAGGGATGTAGAGGCTGGCAGGAGCCGCTGAAGGGATGAGGCCCCGGGAACATGGGCAGGGCCCTGACGGCATGCCACCCGGATGATAACGGATGCAGGGCCTGGGCACTCAACCGTGGGGTTCTCACTGTCCCCTCCTACCAGGCCCGTGGGGCACAGAGGCTGGGGTGCCGAGTTTGGGAATGTTCTCAAACTTTCCTAACAGAAGAAACTGAGGCTTGGAGAGAGGATCTGGTGAAGTGGAGATGGGTGTGAAGTCTGAAGACAGGTGTCCTCTCAGCTTGTCTCCTATTAGGGGTGTGACCCTGGGCAAGTGATCCAGGCTCCCTGAGCCTCGAGAGAATATTAGAGGTCAGAACCTGCCCAGCCAGATCTACCGGGGGCAGTCTCACGCGGAGTCTCAGAGGCTGGCGAGAAGAGGTGGGTGATGATGAACGCCCTGACCAGCTGGAGGCCCCAGCAGGGAGGGGCACACTGCTATTCCCCAAAACTCCAGAATCTCGCCCCAGGGATTGGCCTTTGTGAGCAGAGTGCTGCTCTGGCCGTGTTTTTCACGCTCGGCCGTGTCATTTTGAGAAGGCACACTCCTTCTCTACTCGCAACTTTCTTGTTTGTGAAATAAGAGGGCAGGTTTTGACAGCCTGTGAGATCCTTTTCCATGTGAACACCCTTAGCAGAGGCTTTCAGACTGTGCTCCGGAGCTTCGCAGCAGGCCCCGGGGCATCTATCTGCCCGCATGTGGGGCAACTTTCATTCCTGTGCTGTATCCAAGCTCTCTACGGTGCCCTGAAAGACAGCGTCCACAGTCACAGGTCATATGTATAAATGTCACTCATTGGAGGCCATCCGTATTGACTTCTGTTTTCCGTGATTGGCTTATAATAAGTAAACGCTAAAAATACGAACTTAGAAAATACAGTAAATGCCTACCAATAAAAATACTGTCTTTATCTCTTTTAGATAGAAGGGATTATCGTGAAGTTCCATGTGTTTTAATGGTACTCCTGTTTTTAAAAATGTTGGAAAAGATTGCTTATGGTATTATGACTTGGATATGCTAACATTTTAAAAAACTAAGTCTAAAATTCCAAAACTACAATGCAATTAGTCTGTGATTCTTGTGCTTCAGCATGCTACAGTTCTGTGCCTCCCAGGCCAGCTCGGGGAGTGGTGTCCTACCTGAGGCACCCCCCCCCCATTGTTGTCTGGGGACCCTGGGTGCCAGGAGCCTCTGTGGCTGTCTGTCGCTGGAGCTGACGTGAGTATGGCCTTGGGCTTAGGTCTGGGGAGAAGGGAGGAGGTCTGAGTATATGAGAGGCCTGGAAGCAGAAGGAATGAGTCAAGAAGAAAGGCAAGCCTAGAAAGGGCTCTGCTCCTCTCGGTAGACTAAGGGGCCTGCTTCCAGGCTGAGAGAGAGAGGGTTAGGTTATATCACATCAAGTGTAAGAGGGGTTAGGAAAGGCTTGAGGAGGGAGGACGTCACCGGCTCCACACAGATGGCCCTCGTGCATCTCTTACTCCAGAGGACTTGGGGTCCCTGAACCTGCGAAGTGATGGGGTGCTGCAGAGGGGCAGGCAGCAGTGGCAGCATGATGTCCTCTCCTTTGTCCTGGTGCCATGACATGGGATAAGGACAATAGAGGGGTGCCTGGGTGGCTCAGGTGGTTAATCACCTGCCTCGGCTCAGGGTTCATGATCCTGAAGTCCTGGGATCAAGCTCAGGGAGGAGTCTGCTTCTCCCTATGCCCCTTCCCCCGCTTGTGCTCTCTCTCTTCTCTCTCTCAAATAAATAAATAAAATCTTTTTTTAAAAAAGAGGAAGGATGATAGCGAGCACAAGAGGCCTTGCTCCTGCATACAGTGAGACCCTCCCAGGGCTCCCAGGACCACTGCCGTGAAGGTGGGGACCCACAGCCACCATGACCACAGCTGGAAGCTGCCTTTGCCCCTGAGCTGCGACAGCAGGGTCACCCCGTCTCACCCCACCCACTGCTCTCCTCCCCACCCCCGACCTCCACAGGGCCCCCCTCTTCCTTGCTCAGGCCTCCTTGCCTTTCTGGTAGCCGGCAGAAAAGCCACGGCTGGCCACGTGCTTGTCTGAGTGGAAGACGACAGACATGACGTGCCAGGAGGAGGTGAAGGGCGGCGGGGGCACCTGGCCACAGAACCTCCCCAGCAGGCTGCCCTTGTCCCCGGACGCCCCGTTGTAGACCTCCAGGTAGTCGAAGCCACAGGAGTCGTGGTACTCCAGGTCAAAGGCGTGGAAGGTGAGCAGCACCGAGGAGCCCTCGGCCACCACGATGAGCCAGCTGCACTCCGTGTTGTAGGGGTAGAGCCTGGGGAAGTTGGGGCTGGAGAAGTTTCCGGAAGGTGCCGAGAGCACGCCCCCACATTTGACACCTGGGGCAAGAGGGAAGAATGGCTCAGTCCGTGCTGGGGTCCTGGGCGGTGGGCCCAGCCACGAGGCTGGGTCTTCGGAATGGGTGGGGGAACATGAGGCCATGACCCTATACTCAAATTCCTTTACGCATGTTTGCTCCTTCATCTGCTTAATCCTCAAATACTTTTACCAAGCACTCTTTTACTCACTCAACAAATATTGTCTGAGTGCTAGGCAATGTTCTAGGTGCTGGGGTTTCAGCTGGAGCAGAACAGACAACAATTCTTGCCTTCGTGGAATTTCCTGTGTGGTTCTGACGGGGAAAACATGATAAACACAAGAAGTAAAATACAGAGCATACTGAATAGTGATTAGTGCTACGGAGAAAAGTAAAGCAGGGAAAGGAGACAGAAACGTTGGGGCGAACCTATAATTTTAGATAAAACGGTACTATATGCCAGCCCCTGGGCATGTGCGGTAGGGAATTTAAAAATAACAAATGAGCCACCTGGGTGGCTCAGCGGCTGAGTGTGCCTTTGGCTCATGTGGTGAGCCCAGGGTCCTGGGATCAAGTCCTGTATTGGGCTCCCCGCAGGGAGCCTGCTTCTCCCTCTGCCTGTGTCTCTGCCTCTCTCTCTCTGTGTCTCTCATGAATAAATAAAAATTTAAAAATACTTTTTAAAAATTACAAATGAAAATAAAATTACAAAGGATAATACCTCCACCCTCAGTGAAAATGTACACAGCCTACTGCAATGGTACAAGGACATTCTTATGTGCACATACTTGCTTATATTTTAATTTTTTTTTTATTTATTTATGATAGTCACAGAGAGAGAGAGAGAGAGGCAGAGACACAGGCAGAGGGAGAAGCAGGCTCCATGCACCGGGAGCCCGACGTGGGATTCGATCCCGGGTCTCCAGGATCGCGCCCTGGGCCAAAGGCAGGCGCTAAACCGTTGCGCCACCCAGGGATCCCCTGCTTATATTTTAAAAAAGAAAACAATGTGAAGGAAACTAATAAAAATGATTGTCAGGGAAAGGAGTAAACAGAGGGAGGAAAACAGGCATGAAGCTAGACCTCTTTCAACGTTACCTGTTTTATAATTTTGACTTTATAATCATCCCTTTTAATATAATTTTTAAATTAGCAAAAAAAATTTTAAGGAACCCTTAAATATCCCAAACTGAAACAAATAAATGTAACTATGTATCGAGTTGGAGGCGTATTCACATGGTGAAAAATGATTTCAAATGACTTGGAAATACACTTTTTTGACCGTACCTTCCCAGTGGGATATATGCCCAGGACAAAATGAAGCACAAAGAAATCTGAAACTTGACTCAGGAGGCTTAGTGTTTGTAATCACAGTCAACAGCGCTATTTTACAGTATTTTATGAACCGGAATAAAGCACGTATGTTCATGTCCACAGAAGCTAAGATGTTCCGTGTAAGAGGAGAACGATACAACCGTAAAATTAAAAAATTAAAGAGAACACTTGTGATCCTTGATTTGAATTGAAAACAGTATGAATTTAAGGTTTATTCTTATCTCTAAAAAAGAATGAATTTCCGCGCTCTCTTCACTGAAAAGGCCAAAAAGCATGTACCAGGCCCGTGCTGACTCAGCAGGGCCCTCCGTGGGGAGCGCGCTGTGGAACGGGGGTGGCGGTCCGCTGTGCCATAGCGCTGCAGCCACACGCGGCCCTGGGGGCCCAAAGGACGGAGGCCAATCTTGCTGAGCCACACTGCTAGGGGAGGGACAAAATCCACAGGGAAGGTGATGTTCGAGTATGACCAGGAGGGATGAAGATTGTTAGTTGGCGACAATTTGGAGGGAGCAAATGGCCCAAACTCACAGGCACTTTGCCTCCCCGAGCCTCGGTCACGCATCCGTGAAATGGGGTGGCTGTGAGCGCCGAGGAGACAAAGCTTCTCCGAGGGCAGCGGATACACACCCGGTTCAGGTGTGCCAGGGCGGGAATCCCCTCTGACTTATGCCTTGATGGCAAGGGGCCGTTCCGTCCCCTGCCTGTCCTTGTCTTTCCCCAGCCCTGCCCACAGGACAGGAAAAGCCCTGGAGTGTTGGAGCAGGACTCCTGTGGCCAAGGAGGCCCTGGGTGCTGGCACAGGCAGAGGCCTTGTCCTCCGGGACTCAGCCCGACGACTTGAAGCCTAGGGTCACCCTGGGGCCTCTAAAACCTGGGAGGCTGGAAAATGAGAGCAGCTAGCCTCTGTTCTCTAGGGGGACTAGAGGAAGGAGCAAGACACCTGGGTACCCAGCCCCCCTCTGCCACCGACCAGGTGACTGGCACGTCACCTCTCCTTCTTCGAGCCCCACTTGAGCCTGTAGGAAACCCAGGCACTGAGGGCTGTTTGTGGAGCCCCACGACGTGCTCGCCCCTTGGCAACCAGTGAAGTGATACTGCTTTAGAGACAGGCCCATGACACAACAGTGCTGGGGCAGCGCAAAGCGACCTGGGACCAGGATGCTGGCTCAGGGTTCTGGGAGCTCCAAGGAGGGAGCTCTGAGGCTGATGAAAGGATGTGGAAGGCTTCCTGGAGGAGGTGGTGTTTGACTGGGGTTTGATAGATGGGCCAGATGTTCTCAGAAAGCAAAAGAGGAAAGGGACCTTTCAGAGAGAGGGTACCCTGGGGCAAGAGCTCTGAGGCCGAGGCATCTCCAGGAGGGGGTATGAGGCTCTGCTAGAGCACTGGATGCCCAAGGGACACAGGGAACCGAGGCTGGATATTATTCAGAGATTGGGGCCAACCCTGGGAGACACCGAAGGCCATTTTAAGGAACTTGGGATTTTACCTGGCTGGCAGTGGGGACATACAGCAGGTTTTTGGGAAGGGGAAAAAATCCTCCCTCCAGCAATAAACCTTGCGTTGTTTTTTGAGCCAGTCCTTTAGCCCTTGGTAACTATGCCTTCTTGCACAGGTTACTTAACCTCCTTCTGCCTCAGTTTCTTCATCTGTAAAATGGAGGACTCATCCCCACCTTGGAGTTTGTCATGAAGATTAAATGCAGTCCTATTTGTAAAGCATCCAGCACAGAGCAGGGGTGCTGCAAACACTGTCTTCCACCATCTCAGAAACAAATGCACCCTCGACTCAGCCGGCTCCCACCTCAAAGGCCTCCTGCTTTCTGGCCTCCCGTACGGAACCCTCCTGAGACCCTGGCAGCCCCCCGTGCCCCGGCCTGGCCACCCTCCACCCCTCCCAGACCCTGCCTGTCCTCGGCAGCGCCTACCTTTCATGGCTTGGGCCCTGGGGCCTGGGGCCAGCAGCACCCCTGCCAGCAGCAGACAGGACGCCAGGTCTGCCAGCATCGCCTCACCGGGGCCCCCACGGGTCTGCAGAAACTGGGCAGGTTGGGATCTGAGGGTCTGGAGCCGGGGAAAGAGAGGGGAGTCTGAGAGGACCTCCAAGTTAATGATGGCCTGAATAATTCATCGGGCCCTCGAATTAGTAAGCTGATCCCCGGGTGCTTACTCCGTCCCGCCCGAAGGTGACGGATCTGGTGTCAGCGGGTTTACACATTCTGAGATCTGCACTGGCCGCACTGTAGCAGGAAGGGAAGTAACTTAGGGTGGGAAAGGAACCCGGTGGTGGAGAAAGGGCATGGGTTTGGGGGTCAGGCAGGTCTCACAGCCACCCTAGGTCAGCTCGAGCTGGCCAGGTGGCCTTGAACAGGTCCCCTGGACTGTGGGTCTCAGTCTTCCTCATCTGTCTAGTGGGGCCATTCAACCCTGCTTGTAGGAAATGGCATACGGCGACATGTGCTGCAGCCTGATGGGAGGCCCAACCCCCCACCCACCCACCAGGGTGCAGAAGGGACCCTCTAACTAGGGGGACAGGCACATCCTTCAGACATGCCTAGATTAGCTCAGACGGGGAGCGAAGGACACTGTTGGAAGATGATGGAAGAAGGCAGCCGAGACAACAGAACGGGAGAATTGTCTTGTACTGCTCCTAATGCGACCACGGATCTGGGCCACAGTGTCAATTCTGGCCAAAAATATTAGATATTCCCTCTTCAATGGGTCCACAAACCATACCTGAGCATCGGTCTGTGCCAGGCTGTGTGCTAGGTGAGAGGTGGCAAAAAGGCCCTCAAGGGCTCTGTGTCCAACAGGAAACAGGACCCATTTCCTCTGGGAGCCCTACTGGGCTCCGCTCAGCCCAGCTCTCGTGCCTCAGCTCCTTCCCTGGGCAGAGCCCCCTCCAGGACAGGGTGTCTGAGGGACACGTGGCACATTCCTGCCTCCCAGTGAGGAGCCTGGGCTGTGGTTTGGCCAACGGGGTCTGAATCCTGGCTCTGTCACCCTCTGCCACTTTGGTCAGGCCGCAGCAGCCTGGGAAAGTGGCCCAACCTCCCTGAGGCCCAGCCTCCTGAGCACGAAGAGGAGAAAGCTAGTCACTTGTCCTTTGCCGCGAGGATGAGATGGTTCGTAGGAAGCCTTAGCCATCGCCTGGCTCCATCCTTCGGAGCAAGCACGATTTTTATTTACCTCAGAGGAACTCAGAGGGCCATCTGCCAGACCACGTGTTGCCTCTGGCCCATCTTTGCATCAGGAGGTCCCCGGGGAGCCCTTTGCTGCCAGCATGGGAGGCCACCTGGAAGGTGTTCAGCAAAGAGCTTCGGGGGTGGTTAGGCCTGAGGGATTGGCTTACCTTTGGGGCTTGACTGGCAGCAACAGAAACGTTCTGCCGTCCCAGGCCCTGTGAGGGGACAGGAGCTTTTATCACACCCGCTGTGTATATGAGAGAAGGTGCTGGGCCTCAGCCAGGAGCCCAACGTCGTGTGCGTGTGCCCTTCCAACGTCACAGGCACACAGATTCCCTGTCTCATAGACGAGGAAGCTAACACCCAAAGGGAGTTAACATCACAGGAAGACCCTGTGATGAGCAGTTTATCTGGGAGGTGGTCCCGGAAGCATAGGCAGGGGCGTGGGGAAGAGAGCCGGGGATGAGAAGAAGCCAGTTGAGGGCATGTGGATGAGCAGGTACCATTGTGGGAAACGGAGGCTCCAGGCCCATGAGCACCTCCGGTGGCGGTGTAGACTATGCCCACGCTGCTCCAGTGAGGGGTGAGGAATGGCCCGAGAGCGCAGGAGTTGAAGACAAGCTGTCTGCATGCCTAAGAATGGTGAAAGCCATGGAGCCGAGGCCACGGTGGCATCGACTGAGCCATCCAGAAGACTGTCACCATTAGTGTGATTCCACCCTGGGCCTGCTACCCCTCGAACCCCTCACCTCTGAATGTTCCTCCTTCATCTCACTCCTGAAACAGCCGTCTCTCCCACACTCCATGCAACCTCTGCTCTCTTTCCCCCACCCTTCTCCACACGCCTGGCATACCCTTGGCCCCATCTTCTCTCTTGGGCTTAGATTCCAGGGTCAGGCATCCTGCTCTTTCATGACACCTGCTGGACAAGCCCCACGGGCCACATCGTCCCCTGCAGGTCTGGGCCTCTGAGCACAGCTGGGCAGGATCCCGGCACCACACAGCCAGCACTGGCACCTGTTCAGCATCCCCGGCCTCTCCGTGTTCCCCTGGCTGGCCCTCTCTCAGACCCTCCATGGACATCATCCCAGATGGCCACCTGTCTCCCCCTGCAGATGACCTCAGCCCCTCCTGCTGAGCCAAAAAGACGTAAAGCAGAAACCCCTTCATCTCTCAACCCTTATCCTGTCTCCAAGTGCTCATGTGTCCCTGCCCTCCAGCCTCAGGGGACGGTGGTTCCACATCCTGTCTGAGGCCAATTCCTCTCCCATGCCTGGAGCCTGCCCCCCTGGCTGCTGCAGGGACCTAACCCTGCATGAGCTCCCCTCCCCCCAGGTCCCCAGCCTCTCCCACCTGGCTGCCCATCTCCCATTCCCATTTTAGGCACGCAGGCTTCCCCATCATGGGGGTGGCTAGGATGCAAACGCTTCCCACGAGCCTGTGTTTCCCTCCAGCTCCCACCCCTACACATCTGTTGGCTCTCACCCCTACCCATCTTCTTGAACTTCCATACTTCTTAGCTTCACTTTCTCCCCTCTTCTAGGGTCTGCAGGGATGTGGGTATATTGCTACCACAAAAAAAATACCCTCAGGATTTGGTCAGCAAAGAGCAAATCACAGATGATGGCTTTTGGGCTGGCAACCGGTGGTAACCACCAGAGTGCCCCTTGGGCCACTCAAAAATCCTCAGCGACCTCACCCCCCAAATTGCCTCTCCTCTGGGGCTTCCTATTCTAGGTGGTGGCACTACCAACCCACTGAGCTGGAAACGTAGCAGCTGCCTCAGCCTCCCTCCCCTCATCCCCATGTACATGGTTCTGCACTTGAGCTTGGCAAGGACCTGAAGCTCTGAAACCATGGCTCCCCACACCCCCACCTGGCTCCTGCCTGCCTACTTCCCTGGCTTGCTTCCTTCCCCTCCAAACTGCTCTCTGCCTCGATCTCTCCAAAACACGGACCTGACTGTGCCACCCCTCTGCTCAGCATAAAATCCCAAGTCCCCTGAGTGGCATTCATGCTTCTTCAGGACATCTCAGATGTCCTTCCTATCTTTCTTCCCCACGTCCCAGCCGCTATCATCTCTCTCACTCACTGTGCCCCTCCTTCTGTCCCATTATCCTTTGACAGACTTACTCATCCTTCAAAACATTGCCACCTCCTCCAGAGAGTTGTCCTGCCCCCACTCCAAGCTGGGAGAGTGCCCCCTTCCCTGGGTACACCCCTAACATGGAGGGGATCCCCTGGCTTTTCTGCAAACATCCTCTTTCTTCTCGGGCTTTCGCTCCAGTGTCCGGCACGGGGCTTAGGCTGGAGCACATCATCTCGTTGTCCCCATTCCCACTGCACACCCTCCTCCTAGCACATACTACATGCTCAGCAGCCCCCAGTAGATTGAAAGCCTCGGGAACACACAGCTAAGAAGCATCCCTGTCGATTTGAGCCCATGCTCACCTGTGTCCAATGCATGTGCTCCCCCCCCCCGTCCCCCCCCCCCCGACCCACGGGAGTGGCAGGGGGTCTGGTGTTGTGATTTTGCCCAGAGCTCCTAGAACCAAGATCACGTGGGTTCAGGTTGCAACTCTGGTAGTTACTAGCTGTGTGACCCGAGACAAGTCATTTTGCCTCTCTGGGCCTCTGTTTACTCAGCTGTGAGATGAGAATGGTGGCCACCTGTCAGGTGTCGTGAAGACCAGATGTGGAGTGTGAAGAAGACTGCCAGCACTCAGCTCTCTCTTCCCATGTCTTCCATTTGTGTGGACCCCCAGGGCTACACAGACCTCAGGGCTGCTTGCTCTGTTCTTTTTGATACTCCTGGAAGTCACGTCTGGGTGGGGCCTCCCCTGGTCAGCAGCCTGGCCTCGGCTTCTCTCCCAGTCCCCAGGGGAGGCGGTGGTGAAGGGCCGTTAGGGAGTATCCAAGCTGCCCACAGGACGGTCCACCCCGGGGGCTGGGGCCTTCCAGCGTCTGTCTGTGCAGCCTCCCACAGCCAAGCCCTGAGGACACGCTCTCAAACTGCCAGGGGGTGTGTTGGCATCAAGATGATTCTCCTCTCCATGACTGGCTCTGCAGATGCCCAGACGCCTAGCCGACGCGAGGGCTGTCCCTGAGGAGCGGTGTGTCTGGGGTGGGGGCTGCTGCCACGTGTGCCTCTGCAGACTCGCCCGTCTCTGGGTGCACCTGAGTCATCGGCTGTCGTGCTGTTTCCTGGCGGACATGAGCCCATCTTAGCGTCTCTGAATCAGGCACCAGGCACATTAATAATCTCTGTGGGTGACTGTCCATTCCCGCGTGTGAATATGCCCTTTGCAACTGCATCCAACACTGTGCACTCATAACTATTTCTTTGCACACCTGCTCATCTCTGTGCATACTCACGATCACGCCTGCTCCTGCTTCTGTGTACCCACATGTCTCTGTGTCTAGGGATGTGCATGCACACCTGCAGGTGCCCCGCTCCCTCTCTGGATATATACAAACATTTCCGAGGTATCATCCCTTCCTGGGTGCTCACCTGTGTCCGAGTGCAAATGTCATAGCTGTGGGCATGCATGACCGCGTCAGGGGGTGTGTCCCTCTCCACACGTACATGCTTATCTTCACACGCTCATGTCTACTATAGGTCTGTGCCTTGGGTATCACGGCTGGGTGTGCGCATCTGTGCCTGAGTGCTCATAACCAGGTGGATATGCTAGCACAGCTCTGCTGGGCACGTCTACATCTGAGGCTCCTCTCCGACCCTGTTTTGTTTTCCTGTCTACCTTCTGTCTCTCCCCCTGGGTACAGGGAAGGTTTCCATGGGACAGTGAGGGTGCCGCCTCCAGCCTCCTCTGCTGCTGAAGTCTACACTGACAAAAGGGGGTGCGCCAGAGGGCAGTGGGCTTCTGGCTGGGCTGCAGGGAGCCACATCTCCCCACTAACGGGGGCCCTGGGGACTTAGGGGAGCTTCCGTGAGGATAAGCCTGGTGGCAGAGGCCAGGAGGTAGGGACACCAGGGAGCACCCACACCCTCTCTTCCCGAGGTCGGCAGGGACTGGCCCTGCAGGGTGGGAGATGGGCCCATCACATCCCTGACTTTCTCTGCGGGGTCCTGATAGAAGGCCACGGGGTGGCACAGGGTGAGTGGGCGAGCGTGTGAGGGAGAAGCAGAAGGGGAAAGAGACAGGAGGGAATAGACACAGCCAACAATCAGGAGAACCAGTGAAGGGAAGGGGCAAGAAGCAAGGTGGAAGCTGGGGAGGCAGGTCCTGATGACACAAGGCTGGTGGTGGGTGGGGGTGGAGTCCCCAGGGCAGCAGAGGGGGGCTGAGAGAGCCCCAGAGCAGCCCCAGGGCTAGGTCTCCGTGAAGAGGACACCGCTTCCCTGCCCCATCTCTCCTCTCTCCATGTCTCTTTTCCTCCCAGTCGCTCTGCCCTGTCCTTTCCCAAGGCTACACCGTGAGGGCCACATGCTGGGAATGATGGCCCCGAGGACCAGGGTTCCTGAGAGGCCCCAGACAAGGGCATGACCTTCACAGCCTCGGGCCCCTGGGCCTGAGAAGTGAGGAAGGGACTGAGATCGCCCCCATTGGTGGGGCCTGTCTGGCCCCGGGACCTTCCACACCGTCTCTCACTGAATCTCCCAATCACGCAGGGAGGGGCTACTGCCCCCACAGGACAGCCGAGGAGCTGGGCCTGGGCAGGGTGGGTGCCCTCAGTCCCAGGCCAGGGAGGGAACCGGGGGCCCTTCGTGGGACCTGTGTGCCCTCAGCAATGCTAGGGCACTGCCAACAGCCTGGGTTTAGTGGAAAGGGTGACGGGTCTGGGTTCAAATCGTCCTGGTTTTGGACCCGTGTTTCACATCTGACAGGCAATGACACTTCGGGCAAGTCACTCACTGGAGTCTGGGTTCCTCATGTGTGCAGGGGGCTTCTTAATCCTGCTCCCCATCTCCCTGGGCTGCTGTGTGGACTGAATGCAAGATCTGAGAGGCCAAAGGGCTTTGCAAACTGTGAAGAACTGTGCACTGTCACTGTCTGGGGTGGGGGCGGCACTGCCCTAACAACTGGGGTGACCATGATAGTGAGCTGGGCGGTGGGCGAAGCCCTTTGTGTCAGTCAGGTCATCTCCTGTAATCCACACGTGCCCTCTGAGCAGGCCCTACCATCACCCAGCGCGTAGACGGGGGCACATTGATGACCCAGGATCACAGGCCTCTAAGTGGCAGGACTGGCATTCCAACCCAGAACTGTAGAGCTGCAGGGCTGGTGCTGAGCACCAGATAGGGGTTGGGGGGTCCAGGGAAGTCTGACACAGGGTGTTCTGGAAGGCCAGGAGCAGAGGGGTGGGAAAGGTTCCAGAAGGAGGCCTCCTCACTTTCCCCACCTTTCCCCTCCCTTCGATGGCCAATTAGTCCTGCTTCTTGGGCAGCCCAGGATCTTTAACAAGGTTCAAGGCTATGGAAGGAGAAGCTGCCCTGGTGACACCTTCCCTACTCACCGTAGAGGCTGCTGGGATGGCCGTGCCAGCATTTCAACCTCCAGAGATGTGTCTGCAGTTCTCTACTGCCTCCTCTCCCCTCACCAGGCCCTTGTGTCCCTCTCACCCACCTACCACATCCCAACGCTCACAGCCCCCTCGCGGCCCATCCACACCCAGAGTTCAGGCTCGTGGGAGCCTTCCCAACCCTTCTGCTTTGCTCTAGATACCAAGCCTAAGACCTTTCTGCCCCATGGCAACTGTCGAGCTCCTGTTGTTTGCCAGGTACGTTCATATCCAGACCTTATCCAAGCTGTGTGACCTTGGCAGGTTCCTTTCCCTTCCCCTCTGTGTCTCAGTTGCCCTATCTGTAAAATGAGAATAATGACTTAATAGTTGCAAAGGGTTTAGAAGAAGAGTACCTGGTGAGTAGTGCATTCTATTTACTAATTTAAATTCATTAATTGAAATGAAGTTAAAAATCCTTACAGCAAACCTTGCAAGGTAAGGGTTGCCAGGCTCCATTGTACAGTTTGGTAATTAGAGCTCAGAGAGAGTTGCTTTTATGGAGTCACATATTCAACAAGCATCATGGAGCACCTCCTGTGTGCCAGGCCAAGGCTCAATATTTTGTGCACTTTATCCCACTTAACCCTCATGGCTCTGTGAGGAGGTGTTCGTATCCTCCCAAGGTTTCTAAACCCCTCCTGGGAGGTGGGACTATCCTGGGGAGGACCCCTGGCTGCTGATTGTCTGTCTCCCCTGGCACCTGGTCACTGGAGAGCAGAGACCTGTATTCTATTACACAGCCCAGGGCTCAGAGAGAGTGCTCGATAAATATCCATTGAGAGAAGGAATAAAAGCATCCCTGGCTTACAGGTAAGGAAAGTGAGGTTCCGAGTAATGAAGTGATTTGCCTGAGATCACACAGAACCACTCGAGGGGGAGTTGGGGTCTGAGCCATCTTACAAGCCTGTGTTCTTTCTCTGATGCCAATTCTACCCACAGGCAGACCCATGTCTGAGGAAGAAGATGGGGTCTGAGCCAGTGTGCAGACTTGGGGCAGAGCCTTGGAGATGCTCGGAGTGGCAGGGCTGGGGGCCGAGACCCCTGCAGCCTGATTTGTCACTGAGAGCCCTGGTGACTCCAGTCTGTCCACCTGGTTTTCCCCTCAGGCCACTAGCCTTTTTGGTCATCAAGAAGGCTCTCCAGGCTCATTCATGTTTATTCTCATAGCTTCTGTGACCCTGGGGGACTGCAGACACCTCCAAAGTCAGTGTCTTTGAAAACCCAGCAGAATGTCCACACACACGCAGGTGTTCAGAAATGTTTGCTGAACACAAGAAGGAGGGAGTGACTTCGTCCTCAGAACAGTCCAATGAGGTGGAACTTATTACGCCATTGAGGAAACAGGCTCGAAAAGGAGGGATGTGACCACAGCATCGCATGCTGCTGGAACATCATCTCTGGACGCCAGGAGCACATGTGGGGTGGGCACCAGGCGGCAGGGGGTTGAGGAGTAAAAAGATCTGAGAAAGGAGGCCCTGCCAGTTGTAGATGGCTCTTCAAGAGAAGCTGGAAATGTGGAAGGCAGAGGGGTTGAGAGATGGAAGGCGCACCCTTCTCTGGGATAGCTTTGTCATCATGGGGGAAACTTGGATAGGCTTCCTGGCTCGCCAGATGGAGGCAGTCGAGGCACACTGGAGATCCCCTGGAGCCTCTCTCTGGAGCTTTGGGGGCACTTCCCTGAAGGTGGTCATGTTGCTGGGCATGGAGGTCTGTCTCATGGCAGCGAGCCCTGTGGCCCTTAGAGGGGACAGAGGAAGGGGACCACTGCCCACGAAGACCCCCTTGTGGGCCAGGCACAGAGCTGCACACTTTGTTACTTGATCTCCACCCCAACCCACAGTCATGTGACTCCCACCAGCTCATTCATTCATTCATTCATTCATTCAACAGATGTCACTTCAACATTTGCTGACCAAGACATAGTGCTAGACAGGGCGATGGGGAGGGAGCCGGCAAGCTATGGACCCTTCCCCATGCAAGAGCACTACTTTCTCCATCAAGTGCTTTACCTCTTGTGCATCTGTGTCTTTCCCTATGAAACAGGGAAGATTGAGAGAATTGAGATACCTTAGCCAACACTGTTCTTGTGTCACCTCTCCCACTTGCGCACCAGAAGGGACTTGCAGGAAGTCCCTACAAGCACTGGCTCCTGTGTCTTTTTGCCTGAGAGCTCCTCTGGCTGCCAGACTCTGAGCTCACCCCCCAGGAGTCCACAAATTCGGAGAGTTGGTGTCTCTGAGCAAGCCGCAGCCCCCCAGGGACAACGGGTGTCACCCCTACTTCCTCACCCCCACTGGGGCATATCTGAAGTGTGTTCTGCAGGCTTGTGGCCCGACCCCAGTGGGTGAGCTCCAGCTGCCCTCCGGGGTAATCTGCCTATCAACAAACCCTTTATCTGCTCTCCTCCTGAACTGCCTCACTGTGCTTCCTTGAATCACCTTCCCAATAAATTTCTTGCACTGAAATCCTCGCTCAGGGTCTGCTTTGGGGCAAAGCCAGGCTGGAGCAGATGACCAAACCCTGGCATTGATAGATAGTAGATAGATGTTCAGTAAATGTTGTTTACTTCCATGGTCATTTTCACTTTTACAGAATCAGACATCTTTGAGAAGAGAGTCGTGGCTCCAACTGAACCACAACAGACTCATCAGTGTCATTCCAGAGCAGTGTGGGCCAGAGGTCTGGGGCTGCAGGGAGGGGGTGGGAAGGGGCCATGGGCCCTGGGGCACTTACTGTAGGCTGAGCCACTTAGAAGCCAGGTAAATCTCTGCACCTGCAATTATAAGGTTATTTTCTGTGTTCTTGGTTTTAGGAACTATTTTCCACTCCACTGTCCTGAATTGTACGTTCCAACCTGGGGTTCTATGTTCAACACCATTGGCTTCAAGCCCAAATTTGATGCTCCTTGTTACAAGCACCCTCATTACCACCCAGCCAGGCCAGGGGCGAAGCTCCTCCATGTCTGGGTGGAGGAGCTGATGCGGGGGCACTTGCCCCTAAAGTTGGCCAGTGTGGCCTACCACCTGGCCCAGTGCGCCCACTGGCCGCCGAGCTGAGAGTTTCGATCTAGCACCTGGGTAAGGCTGTCCCCTGGCCCCATTACAAGCTAGCATGCTCCACCAGCACCGGGAGCAAGGGGCAGAATGACATAGTGGTCTCCAGCTGGACCCTGTGGGATCCACGTGCAGACAGCTTCGCCACCTCCCGCTATGTGAACCCCATGTTCTTCAAGGCACTGGTCCACACCATCTATTGATAGTGAGCCCTGTGGCATGAGGGTTCCTGGACCCACGTGGGGCCCTGTGCTCATTCCTGGCACAGAAAGCTCAGCAACCTAGCTCACCAATCAGTGCCCTGTGCAAACAGCACCCACCCAGGTGAGGCCAGCAGCTCCCACAACTCACGGTCAATGCGAACAAGAAAACGAACATGACGCATCTACAGTACCCCTTCTCAGGCCACCCACACCACACTTGCAGCTGTGTTCCTTTGCCGCTGGCTGGAATTATGTCAACCACGTACAGCTCCCTGCTGGCTGTACAGATCAGAAGCTCTGAGGGGCAGATATCTAGGTCTTTGATTAATAAAAAATGGGAGATGAATTAATAATGACTTAATACATGCAATTTGGGATCAAAATCTTCCAAAGCATGGGGAAAATAGTAAAAAGGGGAGCCCTTGATGCTGGGAAGTTTGAGAACAAGTGCTGTTCTCAGAGGCCAGCCACGAGCCAGGCACTGCTGGGAGACGAGAGAAAGGAGAGGACTGGGTTCTCATGCCGGCTTTGTGCTAGGTGCTGTGCTTGAACACCACACACATTTCCTACAACCTCACATAACCCTGGGAGACAGTACAACCATCCCCATTGTAGATGAGTAAACTGAGGCTCCGAGAGGCCAAGTTATTTGCTTTGGATACTTACACAATTGTCAGGAGATTTTTTTTTTAAAGATTTTATTTATTTATTCATGAGAGACACACAGAGAGAGGCAGAGATATAGGCAGAGGGAGAAGCAGGCTCCCTGTGGGGGAACCTGATGTGGGACTCAATCCCAGCACATAGGATCACGCCCTGAGCTGAAGGCAGATGCTCAACTGCTGAGCCACCCAGCCTTCCCTTGGCAAGAGATTTGAATCTAGGTCTTTCCCACTTAAAAAAGAAAACAAAATAAAACAATATATAAAAAAAAAAAAAAACCCAAAGAGTCTGAAACTGCAGTGTCTAGAAAGTCACTCCAGTCTGCTGTTTATGAGTTTATGAGGAAGAGTAGAGGCACAAGCAGAGGGAACAGCATGTAAGCTGAGTGCCAAGGTTGCTTCTCCCACATATTGTTGTCCCTGGACCAGGTCACACAGTAGGTGCTCATGACAGTTTCAAATGGAAACTGGACAAGCCTGGAAGCTTAGAGGGCATAGCCTATCCCAAGGGGGGTACGGATGACTGTGTTTAAGCCTCTAGTTTCTGAAGCACAGTGACCAAGTGCATTTAGTCTTCTTTTAAAAATCTTTCATTATGGACCTATTTCAAATATGGAAAAAGCAGACATCAGTGACCCCATCAGCCAGAGTCACCCAATGTTCGTATTTGGTCATATTCATTTCAAATGCTTTTATATTGAAGTGATGCAGATAAAAGAAGAGCCCTCACCCCACACCATCCCCTGAGGTCACCACCATCCTTACAGTTTGTGTATCCCTTTCCTGAGCATTTGCCATGATTTTCTGTTTTTAAACTTTGAAAATATTGGTATCTCACTGTACCTTGCCTTCTACAATTTGGTTTTTGCTTAAGTATTATGTTTTATTTTTGTTTTTACTGAGTTTATGTTGATACATGTAGATCTAGTTCATTCATTTTAACTACTGTAGGTTATTTTTATTGGTTGAATATAGAACAATTTATTTCTCTATCCTCTTATTGATGGATGTATGGGCAGTTTTCATCCTTTGCTATTTCAAATGATGCAGCAATGAAAATCTTCATACACATCTCCTGGTGCACTCAGGTGTCACATATAACTTTTATCACAACTGCAGCGTGTAGGAACTTATGCACCCCTCTGTGACCTTGCAGAATTGTTTAATGTCTTGGAAGCTCTCTTGGAAGCTTGGTTTTCCTCATCAGCAGCCTGGGGTATTGGTGTGTGTTTTGGTGACGATCAGGTGGTTCAACATCGAGGAGACGTATATTTTGCAATCTGTAAAGTACTCCATATTCTTTGCTTGTTATGGGGGTATTCCACATTTGGGATGTGCTGAGCACACTCTGACGCTGGGGAAACAAAGCCCTGGGGCCCCAGGACAGGCCCAAGATGTGCTCACCTGCAAATGAGGCAGCTGGAAAGGCGCAGCAGCAAAAGGATGCATAAGAACCTGCTCGCTCACCTGGTGCACTGGTAGAGGAAGGCCTGGCTTCAGGGAGGAAGGGAACTGAGCTGAGTGAGTCCTCAGAGGATGGGGAGGCAAAGGTCAGTGGAAGAGAGAAGGGTGGAGGGATGGCCCAGGCACAGAGAGCAGCAAGTGGGAGGAGCTCTACTGACTGGAGAGCCACAGAGCCGGTGCTCATGCGGAACCTAAGGGGGTGGGCGGGGGGGGGGGGTGACAAGGCAGAAAATAAGTCTGGAGGGGCAGGCAGAGCTGAGATGTGGTGTCCTAAGGCAACAGGGAGCCACTGAAGGATTTTATGCAAGGAGGTGACAGGCTCTGATGTGCATGCTTGGAAAAGCAGACCGAGTGAGCTCTGGAGATGCGCTGTTCAACACCGTACCTTCAGTCAACAACAATGTACTGTGCACGGAAACCTGTTGGGAGGGTAGCTCTCAAGTGTTCTTACCAGAGTTGGAAATCAGGTCTGGCTCCAGCGTGGAGGGAGTGAGACCAGTGGGGGGATTGTGGGAGATCTGCAGGCAAGACGCCCAGGGCCCCAAACTCAGGCAGGTGTCCTTTTGCTGCGTCACCCAGTCACTCGCCCCTCAACGACAGGCACGGGTGCAGCCTCAGCAGGAGGGGCGGGCAGGATGGGCAGCTGACAGAGCCTCACCTCCAATTCAGAGTCCATCCTCATATGCCCCAACCAGTCCCCTTCTTAGGCTCCCTTATTATCTTGCAAGGCAGGAGCTTTCAAGTCTCTGGACTATATGAGCCCTTTGGGCATCCTGGTACCAAGGGCCTGGCTGGGTCTCCACCATCACCCCACGGTAGGAGACCCCAGTCTAACCAGACTGTATGGATGCCGTGGGGGGTGAGGGGCAGAGAGGGTGACATGTTCTAGGACAGGAGGGGCTGATGGTTATCGCTGAGTGGCTGTGTCTAACGTCTAAATACCCTGTGTATAAAATGGGACAAAGACACGAAAGAACTGCCCCAGAGCCTCATTTCCCCCAACTCTGAGTGACAGTATTGCCTTTGAAGCTTTGACCCTTGGGGCAGTGGCATGTCTCTGGCCCCCCAGAACTAGGCTAAAAGCCTTGCCATCCACTCTCCTAATACTTCTCTTTCTAGAACACTCATCCTTTTTAGATTTATGAGTTTAATTTCCACAGTCCTCGTGGGGTTATAAGCTCTGCGGTGGAGTGACCAGAACTGCATCTGCCTTGTTAACTGGAGTTTCCCTGGTGCCAAGAACAGAGTGTGGCTCATGACAGGCCCCCCAGGAATATCTGTGAGAAGGAAGGGAAAGGAGGGAGG
Source organism: Canis lupus baileyi (assembly GCF_048164855.1). Taxonomy (NCBI): domain Eukaryota; kingdom Metazoa; phylum Chordata; class Mammalia; order Carnivora; family Canidae; genus Canis; species Canis lupus. Next base: position 34,114,651 of record NC_132840.1, read on the forward strand.
AAGACGCCCACGCTTCAGGAGCCTGGAGCAGGAGGGTCTCACCCAAGTCACAGGAGAGGCAGGAAGGGATCAGGGCTCCTGCTCCTGAGGCTTAGTGCAGTCCTTGCTGCTCACTACACCCCGTGGAAAGGGGCTGCGCCACGGACCACTGTGTCCCAAAGCACAGGCCACGGAATGCTAGTCTCCAAAGATTCTAGTGGACAAAACCATCCTATAGTTAAATAAGCTTGGAAAACTCCGAGTTAAACAAAATGAAAGAAATTTCTTGACCATCAATCAGACTTTTCTGATATGCTTGTGTGCGCAGGATTTTTGGTGGAGGCCCCCAGCAGGGACTGCAATACTCTGCCTGTAAAGCGCAGCCTGAAGCCTCTGACCAGATGCCCGCCAGGGCTGTTTACTGAACACGGCACAGCACGGACATGTGCGGCAACATTTGAGATAGGAAAATCCTATCTCACAAATAGTGGTAACTGCAAACCCCAATACAAATGGGGTGAAAACAGAACTGCTCTGGTTGCAGGGGGCCTGGAAACCCCATCTGGCTGTCCCCTCACTGCTGCCATGCCAGGAACCCCAGTGTCCCACAGAGCCCAGTTTGAACATCACCAGTTATCCAACTCTCCATACAGGTGACATCAGGAAACCTGGCTTCTCATGCCAACCCCACCGTGAACTGTTTTACCTCGGGCAAATCGCTCAGCCTTGCTGGGCCTTAGTTTCCCCATTCACACAATGAGTCTATTAGACGGGATGGTTTCTGGAGTCCTGAGCTTTAATCTCTGGTGTGAGGACGACTGTGATCCCATGACTGTAATGTTCTCACTCTGCTTCTGTGGTCCTCTGACTTGGAGATTTCATGGCTTCATGTTCCAATTCCAGAGTGCCCGCAGCCAGCCCAAGCTGATGCAGCACAGTGGAGACCAGACGGTGGGAAGCAGAGTTCATTACCTGCAGTGCGCTGCCCAGGAGCGCCAGGTCCCTGGGGAGGGCTGGCCCCACATGGGATGGAGGGTGGGGTGGGGAGGGCTGTGGGGGCGGAGCAGAATCAGCAGCTGCTCAGTGGGCAAAGCAGGGAGAAGGACCCAGGTCTCCTGACTCTTGCTCTATCTTTAGATCGCCATAGCAACCGTCACCAGGGCTCCCGGCTGGAGGCGGGCTGAGCTGGCTGCCTGCGGGAGGGAGGGGTATTTGTTTCTGTACCTCTTTTGCTGGGGAAGGACTCTGGGCTGGGCTCTCGAGCCAGGGGAGACTGAGAGCCGAGCTGTCTGCAGCAGGAAAGGCCTGGGCCCAGTACAAAATAACAGTAATCCAGGGCCCACCTTGCTCAGAGAATGTGATCAGGTCACAGACCCCAAGACCGTTGTGTCAGGCTTGAGGCATAGGAGGTGCAAAGTCAAGTTCCTACTCTGAGGAGCTCTTAGCTACCCCTGTGGTCATTCCCTAAACACTTAGCAGGCAACACAGCTGAGCCAGCCCTGAGGCCACAGCAGGAACATACAGTTTTCAGGGAAGGCAGGTTTTAGAACAGGCATTTACCCCTACGGGTAGGGTAGGGGTAGGACGGGACGGGAGTCCGCAAGCCCTCTAATCTAAGGAACCTGGGAAACTCCTGCACCTTCTCCTGCCTACCCCGACTCATTCCGGGGCTGGGCACGGCTTTCCCCCACAGAGGCCTCCTTGACTCCCATGCTGGTCTTTCTCCTCCCCAGGGCCCCCGCAGCCCCATACTCTCTTGCACAGGGATACGCCTGCCTGAGGGAGCTGGGAGGCTTGTGGGGTAGATGAGAGACAGAGGTGCACAGAGGGAAAGCATTTACCTAAGGTCACCTGGCCAGTGAGCAGTGGGGCCAGGCCTGCACTCTATGTTTTCTGACTCTAGTCTGTGCTTCTTCCAGTGTCTCAGTGGCAGGATGCTGGCTGGGGCTTTGGAAGGGAGGCAAGGGCTAAAAGAGGAAGTAGGAGTCCTCGGCTAGGCCTGCACACAGCAGACACCTGGCCATGTCCTTGGTAAACTCGGCTGAGCCACAGACCAATGCAAATGGCTTTCTCCGGCAGGAGCTGACCAGCTCTTCAATCAGGTCCTGGGCCAGGCGGCCAAAGCGGGTCTTCTCCCGGTAGCTCCAGGGAAGCTTCTCCAGGGAGTTCTCCTGAGACAATGAGACAATGAGAAACAGTGCAGGTGACTACCGAGAAGTCTTCCAAGCTCACACGGTTCTCTGTCAAACGAGAAAATTGAGGCAGAGAGGTGGGAAGGCAACCTTCAGCCAGCCCTACCCCAAGCCGGGGATTTCCTGGCCCTGGGGCTCTGCCTACCCTAATGAGCCAGAGGGTGGATGCTTATCCTCCCACGGCAGGTGAGGTACCGGAGAGGAGGCGGACATCCCAGGGCACATCCCAGGGCACACAGTGAGGCAGGCCCCACTATTTCTCAGTTTCCCAGAGGGCACTCCACCTGTCACTCCAGGGGGATGTTTCCTCCCCAAGATAGGGGGCGTCCCAGTACATTTTTAAGGTTGTCCGCCACCATCATTCTGGGAGCATAACATGTGCTCACTTGTTTCATAAAGTTTTAAAGACCTTGTTGATCACAGATATTTACTGAGTGGTCACTCTGCGTCTAGCCCTGTGCAAGGCCCTGGGATGTGGCAATGTCTCTAAACAGAGAAGGTTCCTGGTCTCGCTCTGGCTGTGTGTCTCAGGGATCTGGGGCAGCAGTGCCTTAACCAAGAGGGTGGTATTTCTCACATAGAAAGGCTGGAGGGAGTATTCCACAGTGCATGGTGCCCAAGCGACCCAGGCTTTTCTCTTTCTGCTCCTCCACCCTTCACTTGTGGCTTTCATCCTAGGGTCGCAAAAGAAAAACTCCACCTCAAGCTGACTTAGAGGAACTTTTTAAGTGGACATTTTATGGAGGTACAACACACATACAGGAAAGCACACCAATCAGGAAATATATGTAGTTAGAAAATCTCTAATGGAGAGAAGACACCATGTAACCAGCATCTAAACAAACAACAGAACAGGACTGTCACCTCTGCAGACCCTATCAAGGCGAGCTTCTAGCTTCTGGGGCTAAGCAGAGAGACAGGAAGGAGGAGGGGGCTGGAGTCTAACCTCTGCCACCGTGTCCCAGCCGAGCAACCATGGCCTCTGTGGGCCACTGTGATGAGTGGAAGCCTCAGGGGCTTGCGTCACAGAGCTCATCTGATCCCAGAGGCCCCAGAAGACAACATTGTGGTGCTCACAGGGGATCCTCTCCGATGATCTGGTCCTTCCCATATCTGACCTCCTAGTTCTGACCTGACCCTTGAGGGCTGGGACCAGCAGGGCCCAGTGACCTTACCTGTCCCTCCCACTGCCCAATCCCCCCAGGCTAGTGAGATTTGGCATAGCACCCCTCCCCCATATACCCAGGGATGCGGTGGGTCTGGTTGCTACCCAGGTGGGGTGGGGTACCCTTACCAACGATGACACAACAGGGTGAATGCTGTTAAGGAGATCCCGGCCCTGACGGCAGAAATGCTGACACCAGTCTGGGGACTCTGGAGAAATTTCTGGGATAGTCACAGCTCAGCAGAGAGATGTGAGCGGTGAGTCGACGTTAGGTGAGGAAGTGGGGATAAGTGCTCTGGGAGGGGGAAATGGCACCAGCACAGGCAGGCCTGGCAGCCAGAAAAGCACCGGGTACTTGCAACCAAGAGCAGACCAGTGATGCCCCAACATGCAAGGAGGGTGTGCCAGGAGAGGAGGCCACAGAGGTCGGGGCAGCCATGCAGGCTTGGCCATCATCCTGAGAACAGCGGGGAGCTGTGAAGGGCTGGAAGCAGGGTGGTGATGTGGTCAGTGCTGCCCTTCTGGCTGCAAGATGAAGGGCAAACTGGCAGGGAGTGGCTGCAGGGGGAGACCCATGAGGCTGCTGTGGCTGCAGCCCAGGTGGGCCAGGGAGCATCCTAGGTCAGGGAGGCACAGAAGGGCAGGAGGCACCTCCCACTCCATCACCCCTCACCTGCTCCTGTCGTTGACAGCCAGCTCACTCGCCTGCCCAGTCCCAGGCCACTAGCATCATCAATGCCTGGCCCAGGGCTGAAGGCCCTTTATTCCTGGTCAACTTTAACTCTGCCCTCAAGCCCAGGGTCAATGCCAGCTCCTCTGTGAAGCCCTCCCTGCTTGCTGCCAGTACCCTCCACACCCTCCATGTAGGACCTCTCCCTGTGCTGTCTTATACCAACAAGCAGTAAAAATAGGACCTCTGGAGCAGGACCACCTGGGTTCACACCTAACCCTCCACCCACTTGGTCAAGGTTCTTTTGCCATATGTATAGAACAGGCACAGTGGCAGTACAAGCCTCCTAAGATTGTGGTGGGATTAGATGATTTAACACACACAGAGTGCCTAGAACACTGCCAGGCACAAAGAAAGTGGTCAGTGAAGCCACCCCTGTGGCTGTCTCCCCATAGAAAGGTGAGTGCCTGGAGGGCTGGGGGCAGGTCGTCCTCATTTCTGACCGTCCCTGGCACCTGACATGTGGTTGGGGGTGGGGGGAGGAAGGCTGGCCAAGAGCTGACAGTGCCTGGTGCCGGCCTTCCTGCCACTCCTCCTACCTTCCTTTGACCTGGCCCTTGAGTCAGGCTGCACACTAGCCTCTGCTTTGTTCTCCGGCCTTCAGCACTTCCTGTTCCTGCTAATGCTCACCAAGCATGGCCCTCCCGATGTTCATGCCACTAAGCCTTCTGTCCCATGGACAGGCCCACAGAACCTGGGCACCGAGGATTCCAGGACCTCTGGGGCTGGGGTGGGGAAACCTGGTTCCCTGACACCTGCCCCAACCCGGTCACAATAGTGAAGATCACGGCAGTCTTTAGGGACCCTCTGATGCTGCCTCAAATAGAAAACTGATGAGAAGAGTGCTTCACAGTACTGGGCAGTGAGGCCAACCCCGAGCAACACAGAATGGGGGGAAGGCCCTCACCCTGGGGGTGTGTGGAAGAGAAATAAAGGTACAGACCAAGGAGAAGGCAGCTTAGGGCCTGGCTTCTGATGAGAAACCCTGGGCCAGAGGGGAGGGAGTGGGCAGGGTGGCTCGGGGGCATGCGGGAGGAGGGATCTCAGGGGCAGGGGTCAGGAGGCAGTTCAGTATCTGCAGCAGGGAGTCTGGAAGCAGCTTTCTTCCCATGTAGGAGCGATGTGGTGTGGTAGGGACCCTGATAAATTTGGTGAACCCAGAGCAAGCTTGCTCCACCAATTATTGATGGAATGCATGCCTACTCTGTGCCTGGCACTCTGCAAAGCACCAAAGACAGTGTGATGATCCAGACACATGATCTCCGCCAAGAAGGAGCTTATGCCCCCACTGGGGGACATCTGCGGCCTGGCCCACTGACTCCACAAACAGGCCCCCAGCCCTATACCTGGTGACGCCAGAGGCAGATGGCAGGCAGCATGGTGAGGAGGGCTGGAGCTCTCCCAGGGCTCCAGGCCTGGCTTCGCCCCAGCCAGCAGCGTGGACAGATTTGCACCTTCACCTCTCTGAGCTTGGTTCCCGCATCCACCCAAACAGAACTGTACCTGCCTTCCTTGCAAGGCACAGGGGGGTGGGGGTGGGGGTTCCCACCGGCAGCAGAGATTACTGGTATAGTGGGGCAGGGAGGCCACAGCAGGTCCTCAGGTCGGGCACAGGGGGACTGCACAGCCTCAATCTGGGAAGGAAGTACCCATGCAGGACTCACCTGGCTGAGTACAAAGAAGGTTCGGACGTTCCAGAAACGGGCCTGCTCCTGGAGGAAGGTTTTCAGGTAGATACCCTCGAAGGTCTTGAAGCAGCCGACCAGGGTGACGAAGGTCTCGTCCTCTGCGTTGTCTGTTATGCTCTGCAGGACTGGCACCATGGGGGCCAGGCCAGTGCCCGATGCCAGCATGAGGAGCTCACCGTGCTGGGGATTGGAACGGGGATGTGGCAGGTCTCAGCCTGCTCACCCGCCACATGGCCTTTTCTGGGGCTTGCCTGAACTGCACAGCACATCTGAGTTCCCCTGTCTACATCCTCCAGGAAGCCATCCTGGCTTGTGAGGTCTGTGTAACAGCAATCATGGACTCTGGGGGCTGATGATACATGAAATGGTCTAGCCCATCCTCCAAGTGGCTTAGTTGCTTTCTTGCGAATCTCCACAGGACTTTGCTTACTACCTCCCAAAGCCATTTGCTCTGTTATAGGCTGACTCCCCTTGCCAGGGAGATCTCTCTACCTCACACTGAGCTGAAATGTGCACCTGCCAAAGCCTTGTCCACTGCCCCTATCTCAGCCCTGCCCTGTAGGCTGCCTTCTCCACCCCTAGGCAGCTCTGCAGAGATCTGAGGGCCCTGACATGGATCCCTGAGCCTGCTCTTCTCTAGTCTGAGATACTATGCATAAGCGCCTAGCACGGTGCTGGCACAGAGGAGCCACGCAATAAAAGTGAATCTTTCCTAAGAGGCCCCAATGCCGCCAACCCATCACTGAATCCACGAATCCATCTCCTGGCTCTCGGTCTGTTTAGGAGGCATGATCTTCTTTAAGGTCAGTGCTTTAAAGGTTAGCTCCTGACCTATGTGGCCAAGCAGTTACCTCCTGCATTCTAGAGCTTAGGCTTCTAAGAATGCAGGCCAAGTTTTCACCACTAATGCACATCATGCCCCTGCATGAAACACTCCCTTGAGTATCAGTCATGCAGACATGGGTATAAATCCCCTGCTGTATGATCTGGCCAACTGCTTCACTTCTCTGAGCCTTGGTTTCATCATGTTAAAAATAATAACAGCTCCTCTCCACAGTAGCACATGCCTCAGATTTGTCGTAGGATTAAACGAGATGCCATCAAGTGTCTGGTGTGGATCCTGCTGCTCCACATGATTTGACCCCTTCTGTCATGGAGCCCCGCTACTGGACACACCACCCTATCCTGCGTGCCCCCAGACTCCTGCTCCCACCCCTGTCCCGTGCGCACATCCTCAGCCTCCTGGTCCCCAGCATGTGTGCTCCTCCTTCTCCCACCACTGCTCAGGGTCTCTTTTGGAAAGTCTTCCCCGAGCCAGTAGCATGTGAGAGGTCCTTCTTTTGCATCCCCACCTCTGTGCACCCTCCTCATGACACTAGTCATGCCGTACTGCCACCATTTGTGTAGGTGTCTGTCCCCCATCACACTGTGAGCTTCTGGAGAACAGGGCCTTGTCCCACCTGTCTGTGGCCCTGGGTGGGGTCTGAGAGTGTCTGGAAGGAACACATGGACAGATGCTCATATGCCAGTCTCAGGGCTGCCACGATATCCATCTACAATGAAGATGAAGGCAGAGAGGAAAGGCAGGGCCAGGGAGAGGGTCAGAGCAGCCCATGTCCCCTGGGCATAGAACCAAGCCTTAGCCGGTTTCAGCAGTCACATTTTTCTGTGTGAGATGCCATCTCTTCTCTCTTACTGACTAGCCCTACAACCTCCCTGGATAGGAAGTACAGAGACTTGGTAGGGGCATTCTGTGGACATGGAGAAGGCTTCACCTGGAAATGCTCAGAACAATGTTCATCAGGTGTCCCCTCTAGGTCAGAAGGAAACAAGGACAATCCTGGTCCCTGCTTTCAGGGGCTGGGGAAGAGCTAAAACGCAAGGCTGAGCATGGTTTATACTAGGAGTATGCTGCAGAAGAGTATTGCAACATACATACCACACATGTCTGCAAAATGGAGGTAGCAGTACCTAAGAGCTGCCGTGAGGGTAAAATAAAGTTTTATACAGCAAGTGTGAACATCAGAACCTGGCACATAGGCAGCACCATCCACGTGCCTCATAGTATTGTCACACACATGTGTGTGTGCATGGCTGTTCCATCCATGTGTAGAAGGGGAGCTGGAAGGTTTCTGCCATGGTAGCGAGCCTGGTATGTCTGGGTAGGCAGCCTACAGGTGTTCTTTCTTTTCTTCCTTTTGCCTCTCCATATCTGACTTATTATTATTATTTTGGTAATGTACAAGTACTGTATTTGTAGTAAGGAAAAAAACAATAAAAGCTATTTTTATATTAAACAAAAATAACAGAGAAAGGAATGATTCATTATTTTTCATTTGCTTTTGATTTGCTTTGTTGCCTAATTATAAAAGTAATAGGTATTCACTGTGGATAATTTGGAAGGTATAATGAAGAAAACGAAAATCACCCATAATTCCACCACTCAGAGCTACTAACACTGCATTGCATTTTCTTTTCATATTTATTCCTGTGCATTTAAACTTAGTTTTCCAACCTGTTGTATATGCAGTTTTGTACATAGTGTTTGTCACCTGATCTTATAGCATAAGCATATAACATCATTTATAAACATAATTTAAAAATCCAGAATGATATTCTATCAAGTACCTGTAACCCATTGTATTTAACTATTCCCCTGCGGCTGAATATTCAGTTTCCTCCAATTTCCTGCTATTATAAATAAAGCTTCAGTGAACATGTGCACAAGAGGCAGCATTTGGATTCTTTCCACAGGACAGACTTCCAGGAGTGGAATTACTGGGTCAAAGGATTTGAAGATTCTTAAGACTCTTGGTACGCACTGCCAAGCTGCCTTCCAGATAGGCACCAACTGATGAGAAATTATTAATTCTTGGGCACATCAGGGAAGGATATGAATATGCCAGGAAGATGAGAGAAAGGGCCTCTGAGTGGAGAGCTATGGAGTATATTTAAGGGAGTAGTCTCCACGGTGTTATAGCTGGAATGTGAAAGTGGAAAGATGTCTGAGGGTCTGATGGTACAGGAGTCCTGAGTACCAGGTATATGAGTATGGATTTTCTAGGCAATGGGCAGCCCTGGATAGTTGTAGAGCATATGCAGGCAGTTTTGTTTATTTGTGCCCATCCCATCTCCTCCCATGTCCAACCCCAAGGATGCTTTTGGGCTTGGGCTCGGGCTCAGGAAGACTACAGTGCAATTCTCCAGCCTGAAACCTAAAAACTGTGGTCCTGGAAGCTAAGCCAGGAGGGGTCTCCTGGGGACTTGGTGTGCTGGCACTGACCTGGTTTGGTTTATAGAAGAAGTCGCCGAAAGGTCCTCGCCAGAAGGTTGTGTCTCCTGTACTCCAGGACTTGACATACCGGGACATCAGCCCAGTCTCGTAGCACTGGGAGCAAATACAAGGAAACCTCACTGGGATGGATGCAGGCCAAGCGCCTAACATGGGTTATCTCACTGAATCCTCCTAGTTGCCCCAGAGTTGGTACATGGGTCCCAGTTTTCACATGAGGGCCCAGAAGCTTATCCAGAAGGAAAATGGTGAGGCTGGGATAAGAACCACAGGACCGACAGGCTTACTTTCAGAGGTCTCAAAACCACATGACTAGGGGGGTCCTGTGATGTAACATCACTGAGTAAAGAACTGGGTATGAGATGATTAATGGCAACTGACACTCACTCTACTGGGGAGACAACAGGGGGTGGTGGGGACTGTGGTAAATTGGTGAGTACATGAATGCTCCTTCTAAAGGAGGAAGTTGCTTTGCAGATTCTGGATTATGGATTATGGGAGGTGGATTATGAGGCTGATGATGCCATATCTTCTGATTTTCTAAGAGGGGTAAGAGATTCAAATTTTTTATTTTTGAAACATCAGAAATTAATTCTAAATTTAAAATGCTGTAGGCCCAAACCAAATACACTTAAGTGCTGTAATCCATTTGCAGGCCACTCATTTGCAACCTCTTCATTACCTGTCACTGTCTCCTGGCTGGATGGAAAAGCAAGGGTTGTGGAGAGGATTCCTTCATGGGAGTGGGCAGGCACCATGCTGGGGCTGCATGGAAGACAGCTAGACCTTAAGCTCCGTGAAGGCAGTCAGTGCCAGAACCTTGGAAAAGACTTCGTAGATATCTCAATGAATCAGTGAATCAATCCAGATTCAGGCCCTTCCCTTAAGGAGCTCACAAACTAGGAGGGCCAAAGTCTCACATATATACAAGGTAGAGACAGTCTAATACCCAACGAAAAGGACAGAATGCTGAGAGAGCCCTGAGGAGGTACAGTCACTTCCAATGGAGTAGGATCAAGGGTGGTTTCCTGGAGGAGGATGCATTTGAGCTGCACCTTGCAGACGAGGCAAGATTGCATTCACTAGGGATGGGAGCAGGAAGGCACACAGGGTTCTGTATCAGATGTGATATGGTCAAGGGTAGGACAGCCCAAGACATAAGAGTGTGAGGGAAAGGGGGAAGCTCTGACAGGACCTGAAGGGTGTCTGGAGTGAGAATATAACCAAGTTTGAAGGAGACTGGGCTTTGGTCACCAGACATGCTTTTGAATACCCACAGCTACCTCTGGGAGCATCTCTGACTTTGTTGGGTTCCATATGCATCAAACAAGGTAAGTCCACAGCCCTCCTGTAGGAAGTCTGGGAGGGAGGCTAAGTTCTCCTCCCAACTCGCTGGAGGCTTGTCTCAGAAGATGCCTGTTTTCTGGACCCCGTCTTGAGGAAGCCATAGCCCCAGGTATGGCTTCCATGGCCCTATAGCATAGACAGCACTCAAGGAGAAAGGAAGGATTCTTCTGTGTCTCCAGCACGTGCGTGGAGCCTGCTCAGTCTGTACTCATTAAACAGAACTGACACTGAACTTCTGTTCTTCTATGTGGGATCATGTTACCCAAGGGACCTTGGGACAGTGACATCATCACTCTGAGTTTCAGTTTTTTTATCTGTAAAGTGGGATAATGAGATTTACTCTGCAGGATGGTTACGAGATTGAAAGGAGATGATGAACATGAAGAGCTGGAAAGAGTGCCTGGTGCCCAGACAGTGCCCGAGAGATGGGAATGCCTCCCTCCCATCCACAGGGGAGGTAAACCTAAAAAACTCGCCTGCCTCCACAATTTGCAAAGACATTTCCAGCTCTTCCCAGCCAGCGGCTTAGGGATAATTAAGCATCTCTCTAAAGAGAGGCTTTCCGGTAAACGAAGGAGAAAATCAGCCTTGCAGCTGGGAGAGATCCAGCTGCCCTGAAGAACTATCTCCAGGCTTATCCTTTCAACAGAAACACACCCAGACAAGCAGCTTGGGGAAGCAGGCCATTTGGAGAGGATTTGTGGAATCTCCCAGACAAACAGTTGCGTGGAGAAGGGATCCCATCCAAGCTTCTGTGTGAGGGAATAAACACTTGGGCTTTGACTGCAGTCAGGGAAGGCAGGAGCCAAGACAGCCCTGGGGTCCTGGAGTCAGGAGGCCAGGACTTGCTCACTGGCTACACTTCTTAATACTTGTGGAGCCTTGGGTCCTCCTGGGGTCTCAGTTTGCTTGTCAGTGAAAGGGGAATAATAATTCCCGTCCTACAAGGGAGATAAAGGATGTGAAAGCTATTCTTTTTTTTTTTTTTTTGAAAGCTATTCTTAAACATCAGTGTTCCCTAGGATTCTGTTTGGGAAATGATGATGGAGACTGTATATCAGGTTGACCTTTGTGAAGCTACCGTTTCTGTAAGTCAAAAATGTTAGCATATCAAAAGTTTCATTATTTTTTCCACATAATCGTATCTTCAAGACCTCTTATACATCTGGTGTGGAGTCCTTGGGTCCTAGGGGGTGGGGCAGTATTTGTACCCAGCCCATTTTGTTCATCTCCTCTCTGCCAAGTGCCCCTCCCACCCCGGCTGCTCCCATGAGCACCTCTCTTCAACCTCAGACTGGGTACAGTTGCCACAAGACCTTGTTTCACCCCTCCTTGCCTTTGGTCATCTGTCCCCTCGGCCTGGAATGCCACTCCCTGTCACTGCCAATTTGTATTCCTTCCTCAAGGCCCGAATCCAATGCACTAGCCCCATCTACTCCCTGAGAATGGTCTGAGGCCCCACCTTTTTGCTGCTCGTCCCCTTCTATTCTGAGACAAGTGACGAACAGCTCCTCAAACCGTGCCTCCTCTGCCATCGTACGTGCTGTTTCCGGCCCTGTGACCTTCCTCCACTCCTTAATTTCAATGCACGGTTCAAACTCAGCTTCTGTGAGGAAGCCCCGCTGCCTACCCTGCACCCCCAGCTGCCCTGAATCAGGTTGAGGCCTCATGTCACGGCATCTCTCACATTGTACTGCCTTGGTCTGGCCCCCCATCCCAGGGCGGGAGTGTATCTGACTCATCTTTGAAGCCTAGCCACCAGTACACAGCAGGGACAGGAGACTTGGTTGCCCCTTCCCTGGGGCTCAGTGCTCACTCCCTCCCCGTGAATAGCTGAGAAGACGAGAGGGAACAGCATTACTTTTCTCAGTCTGAGCCTCCTTTTCATAGAATCTGTCTCTGCTGCGGTCTGAGGTGACAGCTCCCCTCCCCTGGGAAAGGAGGAGACGGGAGAAGGTTTCCTTCACTCTGACTGCACTTTCCAGCCAGCCTCCTCCCACGTGAACACTGGCTTTTCCCCCATGGGGGGCACCGCCCCATCCTGACCCAGGTGGCAAACAGAGGTCTGGTCTGTACCATCCTAAGAGCATCTGCGTGGGTCAGCTCACCTTGATTAAAACTTCAAAGTACCCTTCTGCATTGGCAGGGCTGATGGGTGTATAGGCTCTCTGAATTTCTAAGTCATCCACCTTCCCTCTGAGAAAGAAAAGCATATATATGGTCAGGTAGTCAGCCAGGCATTTGACAAACACTTATAGGTACCTACTCTGTGCCAGGCTGGGGAAAGCTAGCTGTGGCCTGGCCGCCCCAGTGGTCCTCACTGAAGGTGGAACAGAAAAAAGGAGTGTTGGGCTCCCCCACTGCCACATGCTGGCTGTGAGACCTAGGCAGGTCACTGATCCCTTAGCTGCCCCTCTGTAAAGTGGGGGCAACCATGTGTGTCCCTGTTGTATGGTTTTAATGGGATCACAGATGGGAAAGTTTTCAGAGAATCCACTGATGATGTGAGCTGTTTTTAGGACATCACTGTGGTTGGTCCTGACCTCTTCCTGACCACAGAATGAGAAAGATAAAGACTGCTAACATTTATTAAATACTTACTACCGGTACCAGAAGTATCAGAATTAGAAGGATCCTCAAAGTTGCCCTAGTCGAAAGCCTCACCTCATGCATGAATCCTTTTTATGATGTTATCAACAAGGGGGCCAGGATGATTATCATGAGCAATAATAAGAGCCATGTTGTATTAAATACCTACTATGGACCAAGCATATTGTGTACATTACCTCATTTAACCAACAATAACCCACATGAGGAAACCAAGGCTTAGGATGTTACTCGCCTGAGGTCACACAGCTGAAATTCACCCTTAGCTCTGTCTGACTCCAGAGCCAGGTTCCTCACACGACACCTCAGAGGTTCTCAGGAGCATCCAAGCACCCCTCTTTTGAGTCCTACTGTGTATAAAACTTTCTTCTCAGAGGTATGCAAACATTAAAAAGGCTCCATCCTGGGGCGCCTGGTGGCTCAGTTGGTTAAGTGTCTGACTCTTGATTTCAGCTCAGTCATGATCTCATGATCTCGGCAGGGTCGTGGGATCAAGCCCTGCTTCAGACTCTATGCTCAGTGGGGAGTCTGCTTGGGATTCTCACCCTCTGTCCCTCCCCCTTCTCGCACACATGTACTCTCTCTTCAACAAATAAATAAATCTTTAAAAAAAGAATAAAAAATTACAAAGCCCCATCCTAATGCATCAAAAGCAAGAAGCCAGACCAAAATATTCAAGAAATGCTTAGAGAACAACCAAGGAAATAATAAACACGACATGTGGTGTGGCAGGGATGCAAAGAGCACTGTGGCACCTGCTACCACAGAGGTAAACACGGACACACTCCACACGGAGGGAGCCCTCGCACGGGGAGCTTCAAGAGGCCTCCTGGAGCTTTTGCTACCATCCTGGGTATGAAAGAGGCAGGCCACTGACAGATAAAAGTGGGGACAGGATAGGAAGTAATCCAGGCAGAAGGCACAGCCTGGGAAAGACCTTAGAGGTAGGAAATGCAGAGCAAGCCAGGAACTGGTGAGTGGGTCATGAGGCTGGAGCAAGGCACGAGTGTGAGGGAGGAGTGGGGAGAACTTGGTAGGGAAGGAAGCTGGGGCCTTGGGGAGCTTCCCTGGAACACCAGAAGGGAGTGACATGGTCAGATACCTGTTTTAGGGCTGTCACTGGAGCAGCAGAGAGGGTAGAGGAGAGGGACCAAGCTCAGGGCAGAGTGCTGGGCATCCCTGATTCATGAATGGACGGTTGCATGGGGTTGTGGGCTGCCCTGGAGCCGTTGGGATGTTGAGCTTTAAGGACAGCCAGCCAGGCCACAGGCCGGATACACTGGGCACAGACACCAGGGGTCAGCATGAGGCAAGTGGCTCAAATGTGACCAGTAGTAAGATACTCTCCTCATCCTCTGGCTGTACCTATTTTTTTTTATTTTTTTTAAGATTTTATGTATTTATTTGGGGGAAGAGAGAGAGAGAGAAACAGCAAGCATGTGTGAGTGCACAGAGGGAGTGGCAGTGGGAGAAGGAGAGGTAGGCACCCTGCTGAGCAGGACTCTGAACTCGATTCCAGAACCCCAGGGTCAAAGGAAGACCTTAAAGGACAGAGGCCCCAAGGTGTCCTTGGCTATACCTTCTGTCTGCTTTGCTGGATCCTCCCTTTCCTGCCAATACCACAAATGCTGGAGTTGTCCGTTTGGCCCTTTGTCCCTCTTTCCATGCCTCATATGCTCCCAAATGCCATCCAGGTACAGGGTGATAATTCCCACACCCACATCTAGAGCTCATCTCTCTCTGCTGAGCCTCAGATCCAGAGTCAACCATCTAGCAATGCCTCCACCTGGAGGTCCCAAAGGGCCCTGACCCTGGGCAGGTGGGCTGGGAGGGGATCAAGATTGGGGGAGCTGTCAGAAGAAGGCTTGGAAGAGGAAGAAACTGCAGAAGACACTGGTAGAGGGTAGCTGGGGAGCCAAGCTGTCTCGGTTTGAATCCTGGCTGCAGGACTTACTACCTGCATGATCCTGGGCAAGTCCCTTATGCTGGAGGACAAGTGTCCTTCCTATCAACTGGCACTACTATTAGATTCATACTGCAGGCTCTAGAGGCAGACGGCTTGCCTTCACATCCTGGCTCCACCACTTCCTAACTGGGTGACCTTGGGCAAGTTACTGAACCTCTCCAACTTTGGTTTCCTCCAAATACACAGTTGTGTGAGTATTCAATGAGTTGCTAGGTGTGAGAATACAGAACTGTGCCTTGGAGAATAAATGCAATGAAACTGTTTGCTGCTACTGTTGGTTATTATGAAAACACAATCCCAGAACCCTCTGAGTCAGGCAGCACTACGTTTACTTTAAAGGTGATGAATGGGGATCCCTGGGTGGCGCAGCGGTTTAGCGCCTGCCTTTGGCCCAGGGCGCGATCCTGGAGACCCGGGATCGAATCCCACGTCGGGCTCCGGTGCATGGAGCCTGCTTCTCCCTCTGCCTGTGTCTCTGCCTCTCTCTCTCTCTCTCTCCCTCCCTCTCTGTCGATCATAAATAAATAAAATATAAAAAAATAAATAAATAAATAAATAAAGGTGATGAATGGGGATGCCTGGGTGGCTCAGTGGTTGAGCGTCTGCCTTTAGCTCAGGGTGTGATCCCGAGGTCCTGGAATCGAGTCCCACATCGGGCTCCCTGCATGGAGCCTGCTTCTCCCTCTATGTCTCTGCCTCTCTCTCTCTCTCTCTCTCTCTCTCTGTCTCTCATGAATCAATGAATAAAATCTTTAAAAAAAAACAAATAAAGGTGATGAATGCAGGCTTAAGGAAAGTGAAGCAAGTTGCCTGTGACCACACAGCCAGCAAATGACAAAGCGGGGCTGCAAAGCTCTGGCCCTCCCACTGAGTGTACCGTAGGATGAGGTGCTGGCCAGGCCGCAGGCCGAGCTGGCTGTTCCTGGGGACCGCAAACCGAACACGGTAAGTGTCCTCGGTGAGTCTGTCCATGGCACTGATGCGGAAAGCCAGGAAGGTCTCTGGGCTCAGCCTAGATGGGCAGCTCTGCAACAGGAAAATATCCAACAGCTAGGCACAACAGACACACAAGCACCCACAAGCTCCTTTCTTGCTGCCCCCCAGAACAGGCTATTTATCTCTGCCTGAAAGTTTTCTGTATAGTAGAGAGTAGTCTCCCCTCCCCTCCCCTCCCCTTCATGCTCTGATCTAAGAAGACCTGAGCTTTTCATACTGAGCTGCCCCTGCTCAGAAGCCTTCTGTGGCTCCTTTAGCCACAGGATAACATGCAGTCTCTTTAGAGGGATACTCCACGGGCCTGTGGACAAACCTCAAGCTTCATTTTCTCTCCGATGTATCAGATGCCAAACTTGTCTCTGTTTTCCCTGCTTGCTATCTGGGAGTTTTTATTTGTTCAAGCTGTGCCCCTTATGCAGAATATGCATCTCCAATGTATGAAATATCTATTCATCCTTCAAACCTGCCAAAAATCCAGATTTGCAAAATTTAGAAATTGATGGGAACTTAAGATGATCTAATCCAATATTCTCATTTTCCATGTGGGGAAACTGAGAACTGAGGCCTGAGTGGTAGTGGCTTACGTGTCCAAGGTCATCCCTGAGCAGGAATTCAAATTCATGTCTTCTAAGTCTCAGCCCACTGCCTTTAACATTCCAGCCACCCGCACCTCCTTCAGGAAGTCCTCTCTGAATGTCATGACTCACAGATCTCTCTCCTGTAAAATGCCCAAACCTCATTCACTCCTGGAACGACCCCATGCCCAATTCAGGGTCACGCTTTGAACTTGGATCTGTCTGCTTCTATTAAGCACACTCTTTTTTCTCTGCTGTGCAGAGTCAGGAAAAGCTTCCCCACACAGGTGCACTGTGCAGGGCAGAGGCCAGGCTGACACTGCCACCCTGGCCCTTCTTGTCTGAGGAGCAGTGCTCTCTCACCTGTGGCTCCTCCCCATTCAGAAGGCTCCTGTCCTTGCTGGCTCGGGCTGCCTCCCACCTTGCCAGCTCTCGGTGATAGAGGTCAAACACACAAGGTGAGCAGCCACTGCCACAGCATTGAGAGGGCAAGGGCTCCACCGGCCGAAGCTGCAGCCAGGCTCCCTCATCATCATTCTCCTCATTCTCATCCGTCATCAGTGGGGCTTGAGCAGCCTGGGAGGGACAATTGGTGCTCCTCCCGGAACAGATCTGACTCTGTGAGGCCACAGGCCCAGACCCTCTGTTGTTGGCCTGAGAGAAGGAAAACATGTGGGTTACACTCTGGTCACCTCTATTTCTCCCATTCTGAGGCCTGCAGGTGTCACACTCTGTGTGAGCAGTGGGACAGGGATGAATCAACCCTGAGATCGGCTGCCTGGCAGGGGAAGCAGGCAGACGGGACACAACAATCAGAGCTGGCAACCAAAGTTTCCTGATTTCTTCCCAGACTTTGAGTGCTGAATTAAGCACTTAACATAGAAAACCATAATGAATTTAAAAAATATTTCAAATGATAAAATATAATATTTAAGTGTAATTTAATAATTATAAAATTATTTAGAAATAAGATTAGCAAACAACGCTTCTGTAGCTACCATGTAGTCAAGTACAAAGAACCTTGCTAGCAACCCAGAAGCCACTCCTATGTGTCCCTTCCTGATCACCTCCCATCCCCCATAAAGTAACCATAATCCTGACCTTTGGTATAACCATTCCCTTGCTTTTCCTTGGTTTTGCCACCTTTGTGTACAAATTTAATCACTATAGTTCAGCTTTGCCGGGCTCTTGCCTTTATGTAAACAGAATCCTACCAATGTATTCTTTTGTGTCTAGTTTCTTTCAGCAAGGTAAGTCACCCACCAAATTGCTGCATTTCATTTAATCTTTATAATGAGGCTGGTACTAGAGATGTCATTTTATAAATGGGAAAACTGGGGTCTGGGGCGGGGGGGCGGTAATAATGTACACAAGATCACATAGTTCCTAAAAGACAGGGAGGTCCTGTTTCTTGGTTACCAATCACTTCCCACAATTCCTAACCTTTAAGGCCTTTTCTACTTTTCCTGCTTCCCATGTCCATTTACACTGGAGCTTCCAATGATCCCAGAGGATGTGCTTCCAGTCTCTCCCTACACCATCCATTGGCACATCTGCCACCAGCTCTAATCATGACAGTCTCCCGCTTAGCAACGTTTAACAGCTCCCCAATAGCCTACTGGCTCCAATCTAATCTTCTTGCCTGGTGCCCCAGTCTCCTTCTGATCAGAACTTGTCCAAAACCTCTTATCATTTAGTTTTGGAAGGGCAGTCCCTCTGTGTGCATGTGCAATACATCTTTTTCTTATACTAGAAAGGGCTTGGTTTCAGAAAACTTGGTTCTATTGCTCATGAACTCTATGATTTCAAGAAGGTTTAGCAGGCTTGAGGGCAAGGATGGTGTCTTATTCTTTCTGTATTCCACCACCAAGCACAAGCCTGGCATACGGAAGGCTCCAGTGAATGGTGAGCGCTCATTTAGTTTGCAGATAAGGTCTCGGAGCCAGACCAGCCACAATGCTAGGTGTTGGGACATAAGATGTAAATAGGACATGGGCTCTCTACCTTTATAGAACTTGCAGCCTAACATGAGGTTATCTCAATCCAAACCATTTTTGTTTTGTGCTATGGACCAGGGATGCATTGTGAGTGAATGAAGTCTAGAACCCTCTTCGTGCTTTTTTTTTTTTTTTAACTCTTGCAGTTTTTGCAAGATAAGTGAGAGAACAGAGAGCTCTGTGAACTGTAATCTGCAAGACAGTGTGAGGGTTATTCCTATCAGTACTTGCCTTGAACCTACCTTCTCTGGGTCTTAATTATCCTACTTCTTTGATATTTTGGAAATTGGCAGAGAAGTTGGCCAAGTCCTTCATGAACTTTTAAATATTTGGTTCCTGGGATCCCTGGGTGGCTCAGCGGTTTAGAGCCTGCCTTTGGCCCAGGGCGTGATCCTGGAGTCCCGGGATTGAGTTCCACGTTGGGCTCCCTGCATGGAGCCTGCCTCTCCCTCTGCCTGTGTCTCTGCCTCTCTGTCTCTTGTGAATAAATAATAAAATCTTAAAAAAAAAAAATTTGGTTCCTGCCTCCTTCTAGCCTCTACCTCTTCAGTATAAGAAGCGCTATGTTTAAGCTAGGACTTGACACGTTGTTGCCTCTGGTAGGATGACTCTCTCCATCCTTCAGGGCTTTTCCTTAAAGGTCACCTCCTCTGAGAGGTCCACCTT
Source organism: Canis lupus baileyi (assembly GCF_048164855.1). Taxonomy (NCBI): domain Eukaryota; kingdom Metazoa; phylum Chordata; class Mammalia; order Carnivora; family Canidae; genus Canis; species Canis lupus. The sequence goes on from NC_132840.1 coordinate 34,133,851, forward strand.
GACCCTCCTCCTTCTCCTTCTCTGTCATGCACCCTATTTGTTTCTATTATGTATTGATTCATTTAACATATATTTGTTAGTGCTAGGCATTGTGCTAGGTGCAGGAGACAGAGCAGTGAAGAAGCAAAACCCCTTGCGCTCATGGGGTTTACATTCTAGCGCGAGAGACATCATGAGACAAGATCAAAATGGAAAACCTGGCCTTTAGTGTTAAATGCTAAAAACGAAAAAATAACTGGGGGAAAAGAATGGAAAACACATTTGCCAGTTGCAACGGCTTATTCGTGGACTTTACTTGCTTTCTACCCATGCACTCTACATTCCATAGCTGTTTTATTCACCAACGCAAACCAAATGCCCATCACAGGGCCGAACACATTGCAAGCAGTTGATAAAACAGGTGTTGGTGCAAGGAGCAAAGGAACATTTTTCCCAGCTCTGGCCTTGCTTCTGGGACGCGGACAGGTAAACCCCGAGGAAAGGGGGGAAACTAACTCCCTCCTGACGCTGGGGAAGGGGCGTGCAGTCGGATGCAGCCATCTCAGGCTCGGGGAGGGGCAGCGGCGAGCAGCGGGTGGTGAGGCAAGGAGACGGGAGCGCACCCCCCACGGCCCGGGCGCTGCGCAGGTGCTCTAACTTAGGGGCTCGGAGGGAAGTACCCTACCCAAACTTCAACTGCCCAGGTTGCCCTACGTTGGGATCGGAAGTACTGGCGTTCTACCCCTAGTCCTATCCCAGCCTATCCCAAGACCACTCACCTCCACACCTGCGCCTCCCCTCGAGCTTCCTCCAGGTGCCGCCCTCCCGAGGGAGGCGGCGGGGGGAAGGGAGGGTCTCTAAAATGAAAATAGCCTGTGGGGTGGGGCAAGGCTAGGATGTCTCGATTATGATTGGTTGAAGTGGCTGCCACTCACGAAACGAGGCTTGGCGCCCCGCCCCTTTCGCTCCCAGCAGGCCTTGCGCGCGGGAACATGGCGGCGTCCAGGTAGAGGGCGTGAGGGGGACCGAGTTGGCATGGCGTTGGCGTCGGGGCCCGCGAGGCGGGCGCTGGTTCGCCCTGCGCGGCTCGGCCTCGGGGACTGCGGGGCCCCGGCACGCGGGGCGTACGAGTGGGGCGTGCGCTCCACGCGGAAGCCCGAGCCTCGGCCCCTGAACAGGGTGTACGACATCCCCGGACTGGAGCCCATCACCTACGCGGGGAAGATGCACTTCATGCCCGGCCTGGCGCGGCCGGTCTTCCCGCCCTGGGACCCTGGTTGGACGCACCCAAAGTTCCGCCGCCCGACTCCGGTTCACGAGCAGCCGCTGTACAAGGATCGGGTCTGCTACGTCTTCCACCAGCGCTGCCGCCTCCTGGAGGGTGAGGCCCTATAGGACGGGCAGGAGGGGACCTCGTGCCCCGTCCCTCCGCCCAGCACTGGCCCCAGCCCCCTGTGGCCTTGAAACTTCGTGGGTCTCGGTTTCTCCGTCTGCGAAATGGGTAGTGATTACGGCCTCTGAGGGTTTCGAGCCCAAGTGGGATGAGAAGCGCTGCTCCCGTGTGAGGCAGGATTAGAGAGCTGGAGGGGCCAAGGGAACAGACCCGGCTCCTGCCGTCCAGCTCTGTGATTCGGGGCAAGTGGCTGAATCTTCGGGAGCCGGCCTCTTCTGGGAGCTCGGGGTTCTGACTAGGTGGGCCACACTGACCCTTCCAGCTCTTAACGCCCTGACACGTACCTGTACACCGAAGAATTAGATGGAGGGAGGCTAAAGCATGCTTAATCTCCTGGCCTCTGGCCTGTTCTCGCAGGATTGGTGAAGGTGACAGAGAGGGACGTGGTTTGTGGGCACACGTGCTCTGGGTTAATAGTGAAGCCAGGGCTCTGTCTCCCGTCTCCTAGGTCCCCCTCCTTTGTCAGAGGTCAAAACTGAGATGTTTCCAGGAAGGGGTCTGGACCTAAAAGCCATCTGGCCTGCTTCTGCACCCCTTTCACTAAGAGCAGGTCAAAATGCCTGAGCCGAATAAAACCAGTCTGTGTCTAGAGTAAAACCAGAAGTTATTTTCCAGAGTCCGGGGAGGCGGGAGGGAGGGGCTCGTTTGTTGAGAGTCTCTCCCTGTTCTTGCTGTTCTTCCCTAGTCCCTTAATCACGTGGAAGTAGAGCAGGTTCTGAAAACACAAAACGGTCTCAGGGTCAGTGGGAGCAATTATTTTCCAAAGAGTAATTAGGAAAGGAAGACGCCTGGCAGGATTTGGAAACTAAACCAAAGAATAAATCCTAGATTTGCCGGCGGGGGGAGTAAGTCAACTGGCCAGCCTCTGAAGCCACTCAAACCCATTCCCAAAAGCTGAATTTCTGGTATCTAAACATTCCCATTGCCCTATCAGAATGCTGAAATGGACCTCACAAGACTTGGCGTCCCCCTCCCCTTTTTTTAAAATTTATTTTAAGTAGGCTCCACACCCAGCACGGGGCTTGAACTCACAATCCTGGGACTAAGAGTCCCATGCTTTAACAACTGAGCAAGCCAGGCGTCCCACCCTTAAGTGACCCTGGTAACATGACCAGGCTTTAGGGCAGACAGACTCAGATTTTCCTCCACACCATCACTTACAGGGTATGTGACTTGAAGCAAAGTCTCTGAATTTCATCCTCCAGTTCCATTAAAATCCCATCAGATTTAGAGATAAAGTTCCTGGCACAGGATAGGTGGTGATGCTCAGTAAATGGCAGCTCTAATAATTACATATTATTCATGTACTAGTGAACCATAAAAATCTCAATTTTTTAATCCATTGTCAAGTTTAAGGAAAAGTGGCATTGTAGAACTCAAACTCTGACTCCAGTCCCATGTTTTTTCTGCTGCACCACAAAATTCAGAAGGTACTGTTCTAAACGCTTGTATTTCCCAGGTCCTATAAGTCTCAAAGTGAAGTCTTACTGTCCTCATAGCATTTCATTTATTAGCGCAAAGTAAATTGCCTGAGAAAGTCTCCTTCAAAGTATCCTAGGCTCCATTTAATCCTAGGCATAGCTTTACAAATGAAAATAAGTCTCTGAAACTGGTGTTTTCCCAGTTGGCACAAGTAGCCTACTAACCAAAGCAGTCACCAGCCTGCCATTAACTTGTAACTACACTCATGGAGAAGAATACAGTATTAGCATCGTTTTGACGGTAGGAGACTGGTATGTAGATTTGATGCATAATTTAGGTTCCTAATGCTGGGCACTTTCTTCCCTCAGGGAAGCCCGATCTGGGGAAGGTGAAGTAAGGGAGTTTTGCTTGGCATCGCAGCCCATCCCACTGACAGTAACTGTCCTTAATGTTTAAAAATGAAGCAATCTGAATCCAATCTATTTTTCTTTATTTATATTACATCTTTTCCCGAAAAGTATTTCAGGCATCTTACAAAAATTTTACAGCACAGCCAAATTAAATTAAAAACATGGAGGTGAGGAAATCCACACAAAGGAAAAATAAAACACTGAGGTGAATACAAAAAAAAAATCCATTCTGTGAGGTTCTGCTTGCTAAAGGGGAGCCCTTAACTTGGCTCTCAGCCTGTTAATGATACAGAGACAGGGTCACTGACTAGGCCAGTTGCCTGTTTCTGTAGTTTTATTAGAACATAGCCACACCCACTTGTTTACTTGTAAGTGGCTGTTTTCATTGCTACAGAGTTGAGGAATTGTGACAATGTGTACAGCTCAGAAGCTGAAAATATTTGTTATCTGGCCCTTTAGGGAAAAGTTGTTGACTCCTGTTATAGAGAAGAACATTTTCAGTTATGTAGTCTCACTATGTCCATAAGACAAAACCATGCTATCCCAGGAAAACCCCAACCTTCTGGTAGTAAGGCCAGGGAGGATCCTGTGTAATAAATAGAACATGTGATCCTTTCAACAAAAAACAGCAATGCATTTCATACAGCTTCTGCATACAAAAATCTGCTTAAAGATAGCTCATTATAGAAGTTCAGGGTTAGGTGAGATGTGAAAGATTATGTTTCAATGTTCCCCAACTCAGGGTCCCTCAGGTTATTCATGGTCTCTTATTTCCATTATTTAACAAAAACTATTTTCCCTTGATAAAGCAACATGGGCTTAATCCTTGGCCCACACCTAACAAATGGAGTATATTTGGTAGACATGAGCTTTTCCAATCAGGGCCTTGGATGTGGGTTAATAAAGGGATCTAGGATTTGAAATGCTGGCATATAGTCTGGAGTCTGAATCTTGCAGGCCACAGACAGACTCTTTCCCGCAAGGTTCAGCCTTAGGAGCCCAGCCACCTTTGCCTCTTTTTGAATCCCTCCAGGGCAGGCACGCACCACCTCAGCCAGCTGTTGACCATCATTAGTTGGTCCTGAAGCTGAGTTGAAATCTGGCTGTCCTGGCTTCCACTCTTATTTTAGTTCTGACTCCTCAGATGTCCTAGCACAAATCCTGATTCTCCCAAGGCAGACATTTCCCTAAGATGGTACTGTCAGACTTAAGCAACTCCTACAGAATCGTTTTCTTTTTTTGTTTTTTGTTTTTTTTTTTTGTGACTGATTACCCCAAAGGTGTGAAGCAGGCCCTCTGGCTTACCAAGGCCAAGTTAATAGAAGGCCTTCCTGAGAAAGTGCTTAGCTTGGTCAGTGATCCAAAGAACTATATAGAGAACCAAGATGAACGCGTTCTGAATGTGATCTCTCATGCCCGTCTCTGGCACTCCACTGAAGACACCCCCAAGAGAGAGGCCTACTGGTAAGTTTCCCCCAAGGCAATAAGATTTCTGGTCAGTGGATCTTAGAGTCAACCTGTTGCTTTACATCTCCAAATGTCTCTTCTTTCTTCTAAGTCCAGTCATCGTGGACAGTCTGATACAGCTGTGTAAATCCCAGATTCTCAAGCATCCCTCTCTGACAAGGCGGATCTATGCCAAAAACTACACGTTTTCTACTACCTGGAATCGAGGTTGGTCATCTTGGTGTTTTTTTTGTTTTGTTTTGTTTTGTTTTAATCATTCTGCTCTTAGCCCCACTAACAGCTTACCAACACCACGTCCATACCTGTGCTCATTTCCATCCTTCACAGACCAATTTTGTAGGCTCAGACACATCCTCCTATCATTAGCCACAGACCAGACCAGCCTGTTTTGGGGGATAGGAGGGACAGAAAGAAGAAGAATCTTTAAACAGGCTCAATGCCTAGCATAGAGCCCAAAGTGGGGCTTAATCTCACAACCCTGCCATCATGACCTGAGCTGAAATCACGAGTAGGACGCTTAACCAACTGAGCCCCAGGTGCTCCTCAGACGTTTTTGTTTTTAATCACTTCTTCCCATGACTTAATTCACCCGTATCTGTTGAGTGCCCGTGAGTGCCTAAATGTTGAAGAAAAGTAATAAAGCACAGGCAGTCTCTGCCTTCACAAAGCTCATACTTGATTGTAAGAGCCTTCTTGCTCCATTCATGCTTTTCTCTTTTTCCAAATCCATTTTCCACATAGCTGCTAGAGTAATCTTTCTAAATTGCACTTCCCTCCCCTGTTCAGATCCCTCACTGCCTCCCAGGATCTCAAACCATTTATCATTGGATGCGACCCACTGATTTGGCTACCAGCTAGTCTTTCTGATCTTCAGTCCATCTCTACTACCCCCACCCCCACTGCACCTCTTGGCCAAATTTACACTTCAGCCACTTGCAGCTTTTTGGCATCAAGCTTTTACACCTTTTGCACTGTGCTGTACATTCTGTCTGAAGTGCTTTTTTCTGCTTTCCACATTTGGCTAAATTCTTGTCTGCAAGGCTCAGCCCCCTTCCTATGTGAATGCAGATGTTAGCTAGTCTGCTTCTGCGCTCCTTCTGCCCATCATACCTATTTTTATCAGAGCACTTGTTGTACTGTATTGGAATTCTCTAATGTCTTCTCCATCTGCCCCACTAAACTGAACTCCTGACAGCAGGGACCACATCTTACTCATTTTTGTACATGGCATCTAACAGTTCATGGCACATGAGCAGTGCTGACTGAAGGGATGGGTGGGTGATTACCACTCTGAAGTGTCTTAGGGATATTGGAAGCACACCAGTATTTTCATTGGTGGAAATCCGGAGCAGGGAAACTAGCTATGGAATGATTTGGGATTTTCAGGACCTCTGCTTGATCAGGTTTCTCCCAACTTGCCCCTTTTGAGTATGTGCTTCCTGGCAAGGAGTCAGCTATGCAGAGGTAATGGCATCACTAAGGAAATTATGAACCTCATTCATAGAGGAGTACTTGTTGGCCCATCATCAACTATTACCTCTAATTAAACTGCCCCATTTGGAGCTGTCACTGGAGGAGGGATGTGGAGGGAATTGAATTGGAAACCACACTAGAGTGGTCTGCGGGGAGAATCTAAAACCCAAGGTTAGGAGAGGTCCAGGCACATTTATCTTCTTGCAGATTATATGTGAGGAAACAGGAAATACTTTAGAAAACTATTCTTGAGGTGTGGGTGCGTTTTAATAAGCGGATCAGAGTTTATCCATGCACAGATGTAGTATTCCTGCTTTACACACCCAGTGAGGGAGACTGCATGCTAATTAGATGACAGTGCTGTTGACCAAACCAGTGTTTGGACATAGAAGATCATCGCCCTTGATCTCTTACCATTGCGTTGTGATCGCTTATTTCTAAACACCCAAAGCGCCTTCAGAGGAAGATTTGCCCCCTGGAGAAATTTCAGGAGGCCATTCTCAGGGAGCCTTTCAGGCACATTTTGCCTAGTGGCACACAGCCTCCTGTGGGGACCTCTGTGAGGGACATGTGCACACGCTTGCAGTGGCAGCTTTGCTGATTTGTCCGGTGTGCGTGTGTTTCCTCATAAACTTAACAGCTATGTAGCAGATAGGCTGATCCGTCACAGGTGAGGCTCCTGACTGGCCTGATTTTTCCTCACTGTCAGTTGTTGAAGACAGCTTGGCTCCTTTCCTGAGTTTAATAGCCTTTCTCCTTAGTCTCTAGTCACCTCCCTCCCTCAATTCTCCATTCCCCCTTCTACATCATGCCCTAATCACCTGGGTTGTCTCAGTAAACTGCTGTGGGGGAGCAGACTTCTGTGCCTTTGCACATGTTTCTTCCACCTTAACTAAAATGTTTTTCTTTCCTTTTTCTTGCCTGGGCACACTGTTAACCAATCAAGGGCAGTTTTGCCCCCTAAGGGAGATTTGGCAAAGTCTGGAGACATTTTTCATTGAACAGGGGGGAGTTGTACTGGCAACTGGTGGATAGGAGCCAGGGCTGCTGCCAGAACTCTGCAGTGCACAGAACAGTTCCCCTCACCAAAGAATTATCCAGTCCAAAATGAGAATACTGCTGAAGTTGAGCAACTCTGCTCTTATCCATCCTTCGGAAACTAGCTTAAAAGCATCCGCTTTTGGGAAGCATCGCAGGCCTCGGAGGTCAGTTTTCCCCATCTCTTCTGTCTCGGAGTATGGTTCACACTTCTGTATGCGCTTACTACCTAGGAAGCTTCTTGAGAGCAGAGGGTAACTCAATCATTTCTGGTCCCCAGCGTAGAGCAGGTGCTTGGGAAGATCTGGGTGGGGCAGCCCTGAACCCACAGAGACTGCCAGGCTTCAGGGCTCTTTGGTGAGGGAACACAGGAAGAAGAGGGCATTGGTTGGTCCCCTTGTCAGCATCTTGATCAGAGTTTTGTTTTCTGCGATCAGGCTGAGCAGCTAGGAAGGCACTAAGATTTGAGCTACATGGCAGGATGAAGGCTCTAGACCAGGGTAGACTGATTGTCTCTCTCCTCTTTTTAGAGTCTTTTCTCCTTCAGGTCTGTGGTCCTAGTGGAGCCCGACTGAACAGCAAGGATCCGCTGCCTGCCATTGCCTCCAGAGAGGAGGTGGAAGCTACAAAAAATCATATTCTTGAGGCCTTCTATCCCATATCTCCCACTATTGACCTTCAGGAATGCAATGTTTATGACGTGGAAGACAACACGGGTAAGTGTCATAGCCTCATATCTCCAGGCAGTGAGGAGATGAGGGATGCGCTTTTTCCAGAGGAAAGGAGCATACTGAATACTGTGTGCTTGGCACCTCACACGCATTTTTCCTAAGAGCCATGTAGCAGCCTATCCCCACTTTGTGGGCAAGAAGATGAGACTCAGGGAATCTAAGGGGTTTGCTCAAAGGCTGACTTTGCTTTTGATCCCTGAGGTAACTGTTACATCAGAGTTGTAATGGGTGGCTGAGGGGCTCTGGGCCAGGCGCCAAGTCCTTTATTCACAAGTCCCTTGAAAGACGCCCCTCTTTCTATGCACCCTATAAACTCTGGCCGACCTCCTGCAAGGACAGAGGAAGCCCTACAGGCCTTGGATGGAACTATTCATCTAAACTCCATGGAATAAGACACCGCCACCCCTCTGGCCACCACAACAGAAACTGGAGCATCAGGCTCGCACCCTCTAGTCCGCCCCTAGGAGTCCTAGTGCCTGCCTTCTAACCTCATCTCCACGGTGACAGCTTCTAGCAGGCCCAGCCTGCTGCCACAACCTCCCAGCTAGCCGGCCAACCTGACCTGGGCTCTTTCCTCTCAGTCCATCTGGTTCCCAGTTCCAGAGCCACCCTTCTGAAACACAGATTCTGCCCCTTGCCTTCCTGCCTGCGTGCCTACCTCCCGATGCCTCTTGGGTACAGGTGGAACTCCTCAGCTTACCATCTGAGGGTTTGAGGGGCTGTTCTCTGCCCCTGCACCACCCCTGCCCTGTCCAGCTACACACAGCACACTGTGCCCTTCCTCACCTCAGGCTCTGGCGTGCCCTCTCTCCCCTGACTGGGGTCTGTGGCCGGCTGCTTCTTTCTGTCCCCACCTCAGTAGTTCATCTTTGGAGTCACTCCTTCCCAGAAATGCTCTGGGGTCCTCCCGGTCATCAGGGCCCCTCCCTCTGTCCTTTCCCAGCCTCCAACACACCCTGCCCACATCTTCACCTGTCCCTTCGTGTGGGGCCCCCCAAACTGAACCCCTCAAAGGCAGTGGCAAGCCATGCTTGGCCTCTGTTCCTGGCACCTGGCTGTACCTGGAGCCTGTCTCAGGCTGGCTGCACAGGGTGCTAGCAGCTAAAGCCAAGACGGTGGCCCAAGGGAGGGTGTTGCTCTCAAGTAGTGCTTGCGTCTGGGTTTTTCAGAGCCCATGTTTTCCCAGCTTCTTCCTCCTCCTCACCCACTCTAACTAACCCAGGTTACTCATTCCAGAAGCTGCCAGCCTACCAAGAGTTTACTCTTAGCTGTGCAGGGGACAAGAATGATGGCCTGGCAGGGGTGTGGCTGGGGAGAACAAGGGCTAAGCTCTAATCCTCAGTGCCAGGATTTGCAGATCACTTGTGAGTATGAAGCGAGTCACTTACCGCTAATAATTAAGTAGGGAATTTTGCAAATGATTTGCTTTAAAAAAATAATTACTCTAGTTTTCAGGTTTTCTCCTATTAACATCCCTGTCATCTATGTGCTTGAATAGTGAGAAAGAGGGCGGAGTTAGAGTCAGCCCACAGGAATGACCTGACACAGGTTGGCAAAATTTTCAATAAAGAGCCAAATAGTAAATATTTCAGGTTTTACAGGCCACATATGGTCTCTGTGACAGCTACTCCGGAGACATTGTGTAAATGAGTGGGCATGGCTATGCTCCAGTAGAAACTTTATTTTCAAAAACAGGCGGGGGGCCAGATTTGGCTGGCAGGCAGGCTGAAGTTTGCCATCCCCCGAGCTGTAGTGATAACATCTGCCTTTACGGAGTCTCTGTAGTGCCTGGCACTGAGCCAAGGTGAGGTGACTTTCTAAAGGCTTTGGGACAAGCTGATGATCCTTTTTGCTCCTCTACCTGATTATGCATCTTGCAGGATTCCAGGAGGGTTATCCTTACCCCTACCCCCACACCTTGTATTTCCTGGAGACAGCAAATTTACGACCACACCGCTTTCGACCAGACCAGCTGCGAGCCAAGATGATCCTGTTTGCCTTTGGCAATGCCCTGGTTCAGGCCCGGCGCCTTTATGGGGTATGTATGTGGAGGAGACCACCGAGCTACCTTATGTGATGTTGACTTCCGGCCTTACACTGCTCGAAGAAAGGAGGGAGGCACAAGGGATTCCTTCCTTGACTGAGGAGTTCTAGGGACAGGTGCTTCTATCCACCCTACGGAGATACCCTGACATCTGCCTGGGGCCTGCTGTGTGCCTGCGTGTCGTTTCCATAAGCCACTTCACTTGTTGATCAGAATAGCCCACAAGGTTTCTTTATTATCCCCATTTTCCAGTTATGCCCCTGAGCTGCAGGGAGGCTAAGCAGCTTGTTCAGCCTTACATAGCAGTGAGTGGTGGGGAAAGGGTCAGAACTAGGTATGCCCAGCTCCTAAGGCTTGAGTTACTTGTGCTCTTGTACACCCCTTTGATTCTGTGATAGCAGAACCAGAGCACAAGGCTCCATTGGGCAGGAGGAGATAATGTAGACCTGTCTCCCAAGAGAGGACAGGTTCAGGGACCAAGATACCACTTGGTGATAGCCCCTTAATTCTCAGAGGAGGTTTCGAGGACCTGGATGGTGGAGAATGCAGGCTGAGTGGTGGTCCCACAGAGCTACCCCCAAAATGGGGGAGAGCTTGCCCTGGGAGCAAAGGCCTCCCGTAAAAAATAACAGTATGGGATTCCTTCAGCAGGCCTGGACACTGGATCCTGGGGTGGGGGGCGGTAGGGGTGTGGGGAGTGTGTGTGTTTGTTGGGCGAGGGCTGAGAGCTGCCAGCTCCTGAGTCTGAGGCTCTCCAGGAGGAGACTCATGATGTTCTGTTTCACCTGTTTCCCATCCTACTTGATCTGAGATCTAGGTGGGGTTGCAGAGGTGTGGTTGGCCAGATGAGATAGGGAGTGGATTGGACCTTGCTACATGCCAGACATTTAATGAGGATTCTTTAGATCAGTGTTTCTCAAAGTATGGTCCTGGGTTAGCTCATGAGCATCATCTGGGAACTTGTTGAAGTACAAATTCTGCATCAGAAACTCTGGGAGTGGGGCCCAGGTAACCAGTGTTATAAGAAGCCCTCCAGGTGATGCTGGAATAAGCCCAACGTTGAAAAACACAGCCCTAAAATTTGAGAACCACTGCATTGTTTGATCCGTACAGCAGCCCTCTGGCAGGTGCCATTAGCTTCATTTTACAGATGAAACTGAGGTTCAGGAAGCTAAGTACCTTTCCCAGTGTCACAGCCAAGAGATTAGCAGCTGTTACATCTTTATGTCACCTTTTTTGTCTTTCCAGTCCTTGAAGGTTGTCTTTCTTCCATTCCTTGACTACGTACTCATGAAGGCTCTGGAAGGTTAGATGACTTGCCCAAGATCCCATAGCTATTGAGTAGGGAAGCAAGCATTGGAGCCCTGGTCCCTCCAGCTTCAAAAGATGTGTTGCCTCTCAACTCTGGGGCAGGGGAAGGAAACAGACAGAGTCGCATGCCAGGTACCCAGTCTGCAGGCTCATTGTAGCTTCTGTGCCAGCTGTTGCCAGCAGAGCATGGGTAGCAATGCTACCACTAATTGCCACCCAGTTGGGTAGGAGAGGAGACCTCCCCCACCCCTCCAGGTACAAATTATTCCTGGGGATGTGAAGTTGAGCAATTATGGGAAGTGCCTCCATGTAAAAGGTAAAATTGCTGAGAAATTTATGTACTACCTGCAGTTTTATTGATCTGTAGAGGGAGATAAGAGTCAATACAGAATTCTCAGCTAACACTTAGAGGTACTTTTCTTTTTATTTATTTCTCATGCAGCTAAGAACAGGTATTTCTAAGGCCAACAGTCCCAGTGTGGCCCACGCCGAGGTCTGACATTAGCTATTCCTAATGTCATCCAGCTCTGGAGGGGTGAATGTAGGCAGCATTTTTGAATCAAGGATGCTCTGCTTCATGGGGCCTGCCTACCGGGTCTGTCCAGCAGGTAGCCATCACCAAACTGGACTGTTGGAAAGGCTCAGTGGGGTCAACGTATAATTTTTCATCCGCACGGGACACTCCTGGGCATGAAAAGAGGTACTACCACCCGATATCATGGGATGTTAAGTGTCAGCTACAATGTTAGAGTTTTCAGTGATTTCCTAGCATGGCATCTGATCCTGGCTCACCTGTCATGGGCAACCTTGTACTGAACCTCAGTTTCCCCATCTGTGAAATGGGAGCAGACTGCTGGATTCATGAGATTACCAGTGGCTATAGAACCACTGTGATGCCTGGCACACGAGAGGCTTGCAGTAGCTGGTTGCTACCATTACTGTTACCAAGTAGTGCTGATTTGAAGGGATCATCAGCAAATGTGCTGCCAGGTGAAAGCCCGGTGCTGGCACGGTGGTGTGGGCATGCCAGGGATCTGACATGTTCTCAGAGCTGCCGGGGGCACAAAGCTCAGGTCAGGCGACTGCCTGCAGGTCCTGGGCATTGTGCAGTGCCAAGCCCTTTGGAGCGAGGCACTGGCTAGTCTGCCTCCTGGGGCCACACGTCCGTGTGATGCCACCAGACAAGTCTCAATTTCCTCATCTGTCAGGCAGTTGAGAGCTGAGCAGAGTAAGGTCATATATTACCTGACCCTCCAGGTTAACATTTGGTGGAACTGAGATCACTATTTGGATTTCCCATCACCTCCTGTGCTCTGCCACTGGCCCGTCCTCACCTCCCCCCCCCCCCCCCCCCCCGCCCCCGCGGCAGGAATTACTGTCACGTGTTTATTAACCAGGAGGCCCGGGTCAGGCAGAGCCAGGCTGGGGGAGGGAGGGACGGACTCGCTCTGGATGGTGTCCTGAGCTCCTCCTCCTGTTACCATTGCCCGGTCATGGGAACCTTAAGCGGGGCAGGCATTTGTAGAGGCCGAAGCTAGAAGCTGCCTGTTCCCTGCTGCTCTTCACCCCGGCTGTTGCTGGTTTGATGGACTCGTCCCCCTCTCCTCTCAGAACCACACTAAGGTTTTGGAGCAGCCGGTTGTTGTGCAGAGTGTGGGCACCGATGGACGCGTCTTCCAGTTCCTGGTTTTACAGCTGAACACCACAGACCTGGCGTCTAACGACGGCATCAAGAATCTGGTCTGGGTGGACTCGGACCAGCTCCTCTATCAGCATTTTTGGTGTCGCCCAGTGATCAAAAAGAAAGTGGTTGTGGTAAGTCCAGCCATCTCCAGCCTGGTGATTAGAACAGGGCCATTACACAGTTTCCCCAGAGTGAGCCAAGGGTGGGGTTGAAGGAATGCTCACAAGTGGGACCCTGGCTTTAGAGACTTCTGCCCAGGATCTCTACCTGGAGGGCTTGTCCGCTAGAACGGTGCCTTTCCACCCTGGGCCCTGCCCAGTCCTCCGCTGCCCTCCTGCTTCCCTGTGCACTCAGCACGCCCAGCTCTTCACAGCGCCCCTCTGGGCCTTACTGGGTGCTGCTGCTACCCTCTCCCCCTGCCTTCCATTTCTCTGTCCTGTCCTTCCAGGGTTAGTGAAAGGACCCACCACCCACTGCTGCCCTCACTGCAGTGCCTCGGGGTGGGGTCCCTGTAGCCCGTGTTCCCCCATCATAGCACAATCCCGCTGCTATTCTGTAGGTTTTTCTCCTCCATCAAACTGAGCTCCAAGCTCCTCGGAGGCAGGGCCTGTGGACAAGGCATTCATCATTTCTTCCCACGGACGTGGGATTCGTCCCATGGCCTTGTGACTGTCACACCCCAGGGCTCTGCTGCCAGAGTCCAGGCCTGTGTTCTGTGCAGCCCCCTTGTCTAAATTCACTATGTGACGTCAGGCAGTGATAAGCGCACTGAAGGGTCAGGGCAGCGTCAGGGGCTGTGAGAGAATGGAATAGGGGTGCCGGCTGTGTCCTGGGTCCTGCACGGCCTGAGCAGGTGTGCTGCGTGGAACTGGTGTTGGGCCTTTGAAAAATGGGCTTGTCAGCTGCCTTGTTACCTCTCCCGCATCTGTTGGTGCTGTTTCTGCGCAGGAAACGCCTCTCTGCTCTGGGCCCTCTTCTTTCTTTGGCCCCGGATACCTTTGTGTGCCAGCCACAGCCACACCAGCCACGTCTGCCCTCTGCTCTTACCCTGCTCTCCTCTCCTACATGTTTCTCTGGGCTCTCCCTTCTAGAACACTGCCTTAGCGGCAGACACATCCTGGTTAGTCAGATGGCTCCTCCACACCTCTCCTCAGCTCCTGCACCCCCGTGCAGGCCCTGGCCTCAGCCTGGCCCTTCTACGTTCCGCTCTGCACTGGTGCATGTACTCCTCTCTCTGAGGCAGCCTGCTTTTGCTGTTTCTCTCTGGCCATTCTACTTGCCCTTTAAGACTCAGTCATTTGTATGGAAGACCTTCTCCCCTGCTTTCTGAGCATCTTTTCCCTACCTCTTTTGTGAGGCCTATCAGCTTTTCTCATCACTGTTGGAACGTCTAGCTGTGAGCTCCTTGAGGGCAGAACCAGATTCAAGCCACTGTTGGGCACAGGTGCAGCACAGAGAGAAGGGGCCTGAGCAATGTGTGTGAAGTAGTGAGAGATGATTTGGGGATGCAAAGGGGGCAACAGACCGCTGGTTGCAGTGAGAGGGATAGGGGATGAGGACAGTGCCAGCACACGTTCTGGCTAGAAGCACTAGGAGTGCTTTGTGTCCCCCAGCCCAGCCGTGTAGCCATCAGTGCTAGCTCCCCGCTGCCCCCCTTGTGCGTGAGAGGAGGTGGCAGTGACTATCCAGGCATTTAGGATTTACATAAAACCAACCTTTCTTTTCATTGCTGCTATTAAACCTACTAGCAGGATCCTAACGGGCTGTGTTCTTTCCAGGAACCTGTTGGGCCAACTGGTTTCCAGCCAGAGACGTTCAGGAAGTTTTTAGCTCTGTATTTGCATGGTGCTGTGTAAGCCAAGGACCGACCTGAGGTCTGAAGCCCCCTCGTCCCCCTTCACGCAGAAGATCCTGCCTCTAGAGCAGTGCTGGGCCTGCCGGAACCTCAGTGCTCCTCCAGCCTGCTGGTCTGGCTGCCAATAAAGAGCGCTTCTGGGGCCCTGGAGCCCGTGCCTGGTGTGGGGAGCTGTCAGGAAGGGCGCCCGTAGCTGCACAGCGGCTACACCGTGAGCCTGCCTGCGTGTGCGTGCGGCCCTGGGGCCTGACCTGGCCCACCCTAAGCCCTCCCTGCCCACGGCCCATCTTGACTATAGATAAGAATCTTTGTCTCTGGATTTCATCTTCTTCACCTGAAACTTGAGGTTAACATGAACTACCTTGTTTCGAAGCCCGTAGATGATGTATGTGTAGCATCTGCCACGTGATACGCTCTCTCTGATGCCTGCTGGGTTCCCCTGGGACTCGGAATTGCGGGCACATTCCATAATGACTGCAGGGAACCTGCATAGAACATGCATTGTAGATTTCTCCCTGGTATTCGGGTTAACAGAGCAAGTCCATCCCTGGTTCGGCTGCGGCCTCTCTTTCACGTAACTTCCAAGTCCTGCTCTGGGCCCGGCCCGGCACCTTAGACGCAGCATCCTCTTTGATCCTTGCATAGTTCTTGCAAGGTAAAGAGTGTTTCCACATTCAAGAAAACTGTTGATTGCCTTATTGTGTGCTGGGCCTTGTTCTGGGTCCTCCACAGAGGGGACGTGGCTGAGAGCAGTTAGCCAGAGAAGCAGTCCGGTCATGCCCGCTGCCTGCGGGAGGGCCTCTGAGGAGAGATCTGAGAGCAGTGTCACGGCCACCAGAGCTGTGGCCAAGTGGAGCCCTACTTGTGTCTGGTTCCCGGGCTTGCACAACATCCACTTTGCAACTTAGTTTTTAGGCTTGGTGGCATGGTGGTGGCTGTCTGAAGCCAGGCTGTGCTGGCTGAACCCCTGGATACCAGTGGAAACAGGAGGGGGACGGCATGACCGCCTAGCCAGCCAACCGGGGCCGTGGGAGGGGCCAGCGCTGTGGGGTGGGCCTCGGAGCTGAGCCCACAGCGCCCCCCATACTCAGGCCCCCGCACAGCTCTTCTGCAAGGTGACGCAGACAGGACTGGCGGTTTTTACCTCCCCCTATAGGTGGCGGAGCTGGGGCTCAGAGACCAGGTGGTGTAGTGGGAGGAGCTGGTTTTCTCCGTGACAGAGAGGTGATGACAGGTGCCCACTCCACCAAGTCCCAAGTGCCTGCCCCCCTCAGCCTCACCACCTGCACCCAGGCTTGGCTCACTGCCCAGGGTGAGGAGTCCAGCCTGTCGGCAACAGTGTAGCCCCTTCCAGCCGCCACCCCCCACAGTGACACACACAACATGGGTCTCCGTCCCTGCTGGAGCATGATGGAACCTGCGACCAGGTCAGGATTGGGCCCAAGGGTACCCCACTGCAGACCTCCTCTGGGGGCAGTCCAGCTCTTAACAGTTTAAAAACACCTGCTCTGTGGCCAGCCCGGCCCCCTCTGGGAGCCCCCAGGTTGCTGGCACAGCGACTGGCTCCACCTTCCACTGCCTGAGCACCCACACACAGGTGACCGCACACGCTGGGGTGGGGGATGCAGGGGTGAGTGCTCAACAAACATCCAGTTGCTCCAGGAGTAACAGCACCTCCTGGGTGATCATGGAACAAGGAGCACAGATGTGGCCCCCAGCTTTGAGGAGCACCCCCACCTGGGGGGGCGCTCAGGGTTCTCACCCGTTTAGCGGACGTCAGGTGGGGGGGGGGAGATGCGAGGCAGACCCCACTGTAGGCTGGGACCTTCCCTGACACCCCCGGGGCCCCCTGCAGCTCAGCACCCCTCCACCATGGCTTCCACCTGCACAGATGGCAGCATGGGGGCATCCTGGGGCCCAAGTGGCAGGCTGCTCGTCATTGCTGTCCCCTTGCCTGCACTGGGTCGGCCCGTGGCCGAGGCTCTACGCTGCTGGGACCGAAACCTGCCGCTGAGGATCCTCTGTGCACAGCAAGGTCCGCCCCCCTTGTTTGGAGGCGACCGCGCCGAGGAAGCAACGTGGTTCCGGAGGAGGAAGGGCAGGATGCAAGCCGCACCCCCTGGGGCCCCCTCTCGTGCGGCAGTAACCCCCCAGAAGCCGATGCTGCTGTGCCTGCGAGCCCAGGGCGCCGTCCGAGCCCCTCACCGCGGCCCCGGGAGGAAGAAAAACCATCCGCCCCGTTTATGGACAAGCCACGCAGGGAAGCAGTGGCCAAACCAGGCAATTTGCGCCTGGAGGGCCCCGGCCTCGCGGAGCTGCGGAGCCCACATGTGGCTCCCACGGCGCTTCCCTCCGTCCTGTGGGCCTGGAGCAGGGTCCCCGGGCCGAGGCCGCAGCAGGCTCCACTTCGCAGATGGTCCAATCCGCAGGGCCCGCTGCTGAGGCCGCCCCAGCCCTCCTCGCGCCGCGGGGGGCCGGGCCCCCTGGGCCTGGGTCTCCCCATCCAGGGCGAGGCGGCTGCTACTCAGGATCCTCCCAGGCCCCGGCCTGAGGCGCACACTAGACCACCGTGGACGGGAGGACCGAGGACCGCCGGGGGGTGGGGGGTGCAGCCCCGGGTGCCCAGAAAACCGCACCGGGAACCTTTTCTACTTCCTGAACATTCTGGCAAACCAACACGTGTTCGCCAGGCAGGAGACGAAGTGGACTTTAGACGGTCCCCAAATACGGCCGTGGGGCCGCGGAGTCTTCCTTCCCCGAGCGCCCCGACCCCGCTCACGCGCCCGGGAGGAGCCGGCGGGCACCCAGGGCCCGAACCGGAGGTTGCCCTAACCGGTCACCCTGCCTCCTGCGGGCAGTACATAAACCCCGAGCCGCGCCCCCAAACACGTCAGGAAGGGCTGCGGAAAAAAGATGTCCCTTTAATAAAACGTTATCAACATATATCGTACACAAACTACAATGTATCATAATTACTTTTCTTTCCTCTCTTAATTCAGAACCAGACTACAAGGTAAGAAAAACACAGAAACAGCTACAATGTTCCCAATAATCCGCACAAGGTCTTTTTTCAGGCAGATGGTATCTCACATAGTATGATATACATGGATCAGGGAGGGAGGGAGGAAACAGCAGCTACAGGGGCGCGGGAGGAGGGGCTGTAAATGTACAAAGAATTCGGGTGTCTTCGGGGCAAGACACGGAGGTCTCGATGGGGGTGTGAGGTGACGGAGGCCGTGGGTCACCCCTCCTGGGAGGGGACGGGCTCCACTGCCGCATTTGTCGGTTTTTGAAAATAAAAACAGGACCGGAAACGGCGCGTCTGTTTGGTTGGTGTCCCCGCCCCCCACAGCTATTCCAAAGTCTTTCCATCCAGTTCCAAGCGTACACAGAGCAATTCCGGTCAATTTCCCATCTTTGAAAAAGAAGCAAGAATCAAGAGGAAAAAAAAAAAAAGTAAAAGAAAACCCAAACTCCAGCCCTACCGGGCCCAAACACACGACGAGGATGATGCGGGCCAGGGCCGCGGGACGGGATCGCACGGGTCACAGCTGCCACGTCCCAGGTCATAGCCATCCTGTCGGGGGCGGCCTCCCCCCACGCGCGCCGGCCAGGCCACCGGCCAGCCGGCAGGAGTCTCGCTGGGAAGAGCGGGGTGGGGCGGAGGGGGGGCCGGCGGGAAGGTCCGGGAAGGAGGAGGAAGCAGTCCTGGGAGCACAGTGCATGCCACCGGGTCACAGCGAGCGTCCGCCGGCCGGAGTCCTGGAAGCAGTCGGGCAGGTGGTGTGGCCCCTCGGGCCACCTGGTGGGGGGGTGGGAGGGGAGGGGGTCCTGGGGTTCCAGTTGTGCAGCCGCTGGCGCCGCCACCTCGGCCCGGAGAAACCGAGCAAAACTAAAACAGGTTCCTGACCCTCCCCTGCCCATCGCACAAACCAAAAACCCCAAGTGGAGAAAGGGGACTTGCTTTTCTCTTTCCAAAAAAGGCCTTTTGAAAGAAACCACCGATTGTAAACTGCCCAGTTTATTATTATTATCATTATTTTTAGATGGCTACAAAGACAGCGTGAGACCTCACACCTAGACTAGCTTTCCTGGTGGAAGGGCTTGGGTACAGACAGCAGGGCTTGTTTTTTTTTTTTTTTTTTTGGCCTTTTTTCTTTTTTTTTTTTTTTAAAAGAAGAAAGCAAAGAGGTTGACTGGGGTGGGGCGGGGGGGGGCTTGCTAGAAGCTTCCATTTTTAAAAATTTTTCCCCCAAAAAAACCCCCCTGAAAACAAATTTAAAAATCCCAGTAACGGTAAAACCCCAAACAAAACAAACAACAAAAAAGTGTCACGTACATAAAAGGTCCTTTTGGGAATGGCAAGGGGTGGGAGTTTTCTGGTCATGGACTTGAAATATATTTTTATTTTGAGTTTTGTCCTTCATGTTTTATGGAATAAAAAGTTCGGCCTTTTTATTGCATGAAACTAAAATTGGGATGGGTGGGGGGGCTGGAGGAGGGGGTTGGGGCTGAGGGGGAGCAGGAGATGCCCCTCCCCCAGCTCCTGGGTAATGACACCTCACTTCTTCTTGCATAATTTCTGGCATCTTCCTGCCTGCAATGCCGGCTCTCTCAGCGTCTCGGAGAAGAGGAGGGGATCACACGCTCATCGTCATGCTTGGAGAATACTGGGGGGGCGGGGTGGAAGCAGAGACGGGGTTGTGAGGGCCAGGGTGTGGGGGCCCTGGGGACTGCAGGTGGCCAGTGTGGGGACGTGGCTGGGCGGGCAGCCCCCCCGTCCACCCCTTCCCCTCTCAAATCCCCCCTCCTTTCCAGCTGAGGAAGCAGCAGACCCAATGCCCCCCACAGGTCCCCCCCATAGGGCCAGCCAGGTCAGCCAGGGTGCCCTGAGGGGAGCCTGTCTGGGGTTCTCCAAAGCTGCTGGAGCACAATGCTGTCTCTTCAAATGAGATTTTCTAAGTAGAAGGCAGCCCCTGTGCAAGGAGACCCCAGGAACTCCAGGGGACATGGAACCCTCTTCCCCAGGACACACACACGTGGGCCCCCAGAGACCATGCTGCCCAGAGGCCCAGCGGCCAGAGCCTGGGCCTCCTGAGACCCAACCCAGGGTCCTTCCAGACACTTCAGCTTTCTCAGTATTGGAGGCATCGTGCTTCCCTGCAGAAGCCTCCAGAAGGCCCTGCCAGGGGTCAGGGTGGGGTCAGGGCCACGCAGCAGGAAGGTGAGGGCTCTGCACAGCTGCCAGGCTGGTCTTGGCCAGGAGGCTGCACAACTTGTTAAATAAGCAGTCCCAGGTCCCAGGGCTAAGAGGATGGTCTGAGGGCAACATGGGTGGGGGTGGGTGACCGCAGCACTTACATTGTCATTCTGGAAGGAGTGGAGGAAGTTCCCTCCTAGCTCACCATCGTCTCGAGGGGTGCCTGGAGGATTGCTAATGCCACTTATGTTGTTAGGAGAATTCTGGAGAGAGGAGAGAGGAGGTGAGGCCTGGTGCCCCAGCAACCTGCCCACCAGATGGGGAGAAAAGCTTTTTGGGGCCTCAGGGCTGGGGGAGGGTGGATGCCATGAGGGAGGAAACAGAGAACACACTTACTTTTGGAAGTCCATCTATGTCACCTGACCCTGCAAGGAAGGAAGACGGACTCAGTTTCTTGTTTTCTCTTAAGTGGAGAGGCCTCCGAACCACCCCCCCCCCCCCCCCCCGCCAAAATCCCACACTGCTTCTGTGCCGACAGTCTTCTGTCCTGCCTGGATCTCTGAGGATCTTACCATGGGCCCAGCCAAGGTACTGGGGAACCAGGCCTGGCAGAGCCAAAGACAGTCGCGTGGGCAGGGTCGGGCAGGGGGCGGTGTGGCCACGGGGTGGGCACCCACTTACCTAACGATCCGTTCATGTGGTGTGGCTCCATGCCGCCCATGCCTCCCATCGGGCCGTCGGAGCCTGGACCCATCGGGAACTGGGGGAGAAGCACAGGGCATGGTGGTTTAGTGGGCCCCAGGCCCTTTGCAGGCTCTCATGGGCTCCCGCACCCAGCTGCCAAACAGCTGTGCCCTCAGGGAGCTTCCATTGTGGCAGGGCCCCTTTGCCAGGCCCCCCAAGGTACCTGACACCAGGAGGCCACAGCTGGCCCTCTCCTCGGCCCCTGGAGCTGTACAGGGCAGAGGTGCTCGGCCCTATGCACCCAATGAGGAAACAAACTCAGAGAGGGAAAGACACTGGACCAAGGTCACACAGTCATACGGGGACAGGTATGGACTTGTGCTCTATCCTTGGAGTGGAGCATATGGCCTACCGGTCAGAACCCCCCCCCCCCGCCGCCACACACACACACACAGACACGTGAGGATACCAAGCCGGGGACCAAAAGTATTAATGCTTCTCCTCCCCATTTTACAGATAAGGAAACTGAAGCAGAGCAAACAGGGAAATGCTTTGCTGGAGCCCCGTCCAGAGGAGCTGGGAGGGGCTGGGAGGAACTGGGACAGGGGCCTGGGGCAGGGGCAGGGGCTTGGGCCTTTCCATAGCCTATGGATGCTGCTTCCTGAGAAATGAAGGATTTCCATGGGGGAGGGGACGTCAGCTCTACTGAGAGATTGGGGGGTGGGGAGGGGAGCAGTCAGGCAGGGCAAGGGAGGGTTTCTCTCCTGGGGACACTGCAGAGGGGCCACTGATCCCTGAGCAGAAGGCCTGAGGGGCGGGATCGGCCCTAGCCCAGCGAGGGGAACTATCAAACCACTTCAGAAAAGCAGCAACCAAAGGCCAGAGGTCCCATCACTGGGTCATGAAGGGACACTGGGGAGGGGAGAGGTGGACACCGCAGAACGGAGGACTGTCTGGCATCTGGCCTATGCTGGGGGCTGGGGACGCAGAGCGAGTCACTGCTCAGCTAGGCCCGGAAGAGGAACCCACAGCTACAGACGCCCAGGGACGCCCAGGGACAGACGGGTGAGTTCCCAAGGGAGCCGAGGCCCAGGCACGGCCACAGCTTCAGGAAGAGGCACTGGGGGAGGGGGGGGGGTGGGCAGAGAAGTCAGACCCGCTGCAGGGCGAGGGCCAAAGTCATCAGGGTAGGACTTGGGCAGGTCCCGGAAGCCGTTCTGGGTAGGGGGCCTGTAGGAGCACAAGGGGCAGGGGGCCCAGACCGCAGGGGCTCCCACCCGCCACCTCCACCACAGCGGCAGCCTCCTGGCCTCCTGGCTTCCCCCTCCCCAGAGGCTTCCCAGGGCCACATTTTTGATATCTGGCAACAAATTTCATACTTATTAATTCAAATGAGACGAGGACGAGGGTGACTTTTTATAGGGAGTCAACTCGGGACAACCCAATGACCACACAATCCCCAAGCACGATAATGTTATAAACAACTACATGTTTGTGTGCATGTGTGTGTGTGTGCATGTGTATTAAAGATTTTGAGGTTATAGATCATTGTGTTTTCTTATTATTAATTTTTTCTAAGTAGGCCTCATGTCCAGTGTAGAGCCTAACACGGGCTTGAGCCTCATGACCCTGAGATCAAGACCTGAGCGGAGATCAAGAGGCAGATGCTTCACTGACCGAGCCCCCCAGGCGCCCCTCTTGGATATTATTTTTAACAGCTTTACTGAGCTGTAACTCACAGACCATACCATCAGCCCACTTCAAGCATACAATTCAGTGGTTTCTCGTATATTTAGAGTCGGGCAACCATCACCACAATCCACGTTAGAACCTTTTCATCATCCCATAAAGAAGCCCTGACCCATTAGCAGTCACTCCCCACCCTGCTGCAAGCCTCCCAGCCCCAGACAACCATTAATTTGTTTTCTGTCTCTATGGATTTGCCTATTCTGGACATTTTTGCGTAAGTGGAATCCTCCGTGAGCTCTGTGGCTGGCTTCCTTCGCTCAGCTCGGCTTCAAGGCTCACTCGTGTTGGGGCACGAATTAGGCCTTCACTCCTCCTTCTGGCCAAATCTCGTCGCACCGTATGGAGAGATTGCACTTTATCTGTCTACGCCAGCAGCAGACGTTCAGGTTGTCCCCATGCTTTGGCTGTTGTGAGTACCGCCACTCTGAATATTGAACAGGATTACTCTGTGGACATATGTGGTCATTTCCCACGGGCAGAGACCCACCGAGAGTGGAGGTGCCGAGTCACGCGGTGGCCCCATGTAGCCTTTTGAGGGACCGCCACACCATTTCCCACAGCAGCTATATCATTTTCCATTCCCACCAGCAGGGGAGGAGCCCGCCCACCCCCACCCCCGCCCCCAGGTCTCGCCGGCCTCTCCCCTACCGGGCCTGGTTGGTTCCCAGCCTCGGTCCCCAGTCATCCCTGGGAGCACGTGCAGGGGCACGCGGGGCTGGTGGCATCTCCCGGACGACCACGACACTGGGTGCCTTTCTGTGTGTTTACTGGCTACCGGTACATCTTTAGAGAAATGTCTGTTCAGATCATTGGCCCGTTTTTAAAATTGGGTTTTTTCACTACTGAGTTTTCAGAGTTCTCTGCCTATTTTGGATTCAAGTCCTGCATCAGATATGTGATTTGCAAATGTTTTCTCCACTCTGTGGGCTGTGTTTTTGCCTTCCGGATGGTGTCCCTTTGAAGCGCAGAAGTTTTATATCGTGATGAAGCCCAATTTATTTGCTTTTTTCTTTTGTCACTGGTGCTTTCCGTGTCACAGGTAAAAAAGCTTTGCTTTCACGCAGGCCACGAAGACTGACGCCTCTCTTCCTCTAAGCCTTTTATGGCTTCAGCGCCGGCAGGCAGATGGAGGGTCGACTCTGCGCTGATTCTGGGTTTTGGCGTGAAGCTGCGGTCCGGCTCATGCACCTGCCTGGGGATAGCCAGCTCTCCCTGCACCACTTGCTTATTCTGTATTACTTTGCCACATAAATGCTATTATTTCAATAAAGCCATAATAAGGCTAGTTAACGGGAGCAGGGGATAGAGGATTAGTTAAATGAATGGTTTGTGTGAGAAAAACGTAACAGTTTTATAATGTTTCTATTCTCTAATACAGTAATTTATTTGAGCTCTTTATTGGATATTTAAATTTTGTAGGCTATATTACTATGTAGTCTTAAAATACACAAATATAAGATTTTTTTTTTTAGAGGCTAAACGCAATGGACTGATGAAACAGATATTGCTTATGTTTGATTTTTAAAAATCATGTTTCTTGGGGCACCTCGGTGGCTCAGTTAGGCGTCCTACTCTTGATTTCGGCTCAGGCCATGATCTCAGGGTCATTGGATCCAGCCCCGAGTCCGGCTCCATGCTCAGTGGAGTCGGAAGTGTGTCCCTCCCCCTGCTCCCACACGCCCACTGGCTCTCTCAAATAAATCTTTTTTAAAGATTTTGTATTTACTTGCTCTTGAGAGCAGAGCATAAGTGGATGATGGGAAGGGAGAGGGAGAAGCAGGATCCCCGCTGAGCAGGGAGCCCGATGTAGGGCTCAATCCTAGGGACCATGGGTCCTGGGACCATGACCCGAGCTGAAGGCAGATGCTTAACCGACTAAACCACTGAGGTGCCCCAGTAAATAATCTTTTTTAAAAAATTGCATTTCTTTCTATCCTATAATAGGGCATTTTTGCTCTGTCCACCCCCCCTTTTTTAAGATTAGAAAGAAGTTTTACACAAAGAGGTAGCTAACATAGTTTCTTTGTGAGGTAAATGTCTTGGATAATCCATTCAAGGAAGACATTTGTCCAGCTTGATGAAGCCTACGTGGGAACAGAGGTGGCACCTGAGGCCACATTTCCAGATGGGACCAGGCTAGGTTGAAGAGACACAGCAAGAACATGAATCCGAGCTCAGTTTTCTCCGGAGGCTGCGGTGGAGCTGCCGGGGACCCACCTTGCTCTTGTCTGCTTTTCCACCAGTACTTCTCTGGATTGCCAGCAGCTTCTAGCCCATGCTTGTTAATTTTCTTATATAGTGGTAAATGCAAAAATCACTGTGACTTGCCACTCTGCTCTTATGAGGCCCTGGCGTCAGTCCAACACGGGAACACGGAAACACCCTCTCCACAAACACATCTGTGCACAGAGTACTTGGGATTTTACGGATTTGCACAGGTTTTGGAGCCTGCAGGAATTCACTTCGAGCTCTCCTAAGAGGTGCATCACACTTTGTATCTATGGGCTGGTTTAGGGAGACAGGCTGTCCTGTCTCAAATGTCCATCATTTCTAAGCATTCTGAAGCACCGTGGATCTCGTCCTTACTTAAGCGTCTCTCTCTCTCTTTCAGGGAAAACAGTTTAAAGCACAGAGGTGATGTTACCTTGTGAGATCCAAGATGGATTCCAAGTAAGTTACAGTTTCAATCAAGAAGCCAAGAAAGCCCTGCCCTTTGCTGGTGACAGGTTTTGAGTTCTCAGGCAATCTCATTTTCAAAACCAAGTCACTACTTTGGCCAATGGGGTTTGACCCAATCCCCCCAGTGGCCCCTCATGGCTCAGGTGTGGTCTGTCCATCCTCTTCTAGGCTCCCGGTGGCCCCCTGAAAGGATCACCCAACAGTTCTAAAGCCACAGCATAGACACATCTACCTTACTGTAATTCCTCTCTACGCCCTCACCTCAACATGGTTCCCAGGAGAGGAGGACGTCACAGTGGGCCGAGCTTTCAGCACCTTTCCTGTGGCCAGCACTAGCTCTGGCCACTGTGCAGGCAGGTGTCTGGGTCTGGCTCCGCCTTCAAAAAGCCCCAAGTGTATCTGCGCATTTTGAGGAGATTGACAGGTGACCAAAAATCTTTCATTAGGAAAGCCTGGCCTCACAAGGAAGTAAGCCGTACTTCTGCAGCAGTGCTGAGGGCACGGTGGGTGGGACAGTCAGCAGGTAAGGAGTTTAGATGCCAAATGAAATTTGCCAAATTAACCGTGTGCTGTCTGCCCAATATGCAGACAGATGGGCCAAGTCTAGCTTGTGTTTGGACAGAACAACAACCGTCTTTGCTTTGTTTTCTGCAGTTTCACTAAGATCATGGTAGAAATCAACACGACGAGGTGAAGCTCCAGCTTTTGAGTCAGTACCAAAGAGCCAGGAACAGGTTTTCATCACCGTGATGTGAGGCACCACTTGGCTGCAGAAAGCTCCCGAGAGGACTAGCTCGACATCAAGATGCCCTCCTCTGTCACCACACGGGACTTGGGTGCAGCCTTCGAATCCGGAACCGTGGCCTCCTGAGCTCAGGGAACTGCAGCAGGGACAGCCTGGTGGCAGTGTCGTTGGAGGGCTGTGCCGGCACAAATCCGGGGCCACTGTCCCCCTGGTCGTGCCCCCCGCCAAGCACCTCCATTCCAATGGTTCCTCTCCCCAGTCCACTGTGCATGTCCCCCCCGCCCCACAGCTGGCACCTGCCAATCCAGTGAGGCCCGGGCAGCGCTAGTGCTGCCATCCTGCTCCCTTCCAGCCCCTTGGCCCAGAAGACAAGGTGCCCCTGGCTTGCAGCATGAAAAATCAGGCCGTGCAATCCTGACACGGGGCCGAGCAGCTGATCTGCAGGCAGAGTCGAGGCCGACCCTGTCAGGGCCCTGACCCTAGTGCACTCGAGCCCCACCCCTCTTGGTGCCATGATGTGGCCAGCCTACCAGGAGCTGCAGGCCATGAGCGCTGGCATCCGTGGTCGGGGGAGCCGTTTCCAGCTGCCGCTGAACACCCTGAGCGTAGTCCCCTGCTCTGGGGCTGCAGTAAGGGCCTTACACTCTGGCACCCAGCCTTCTGAAGTTACTGTCAAAACCCCGGACTTTGTGTCCTGGGAAGTCGTGTCCTGAACACTGAGCTTTTAGTGCTAAACCTGATAGTCGGTCACCCTAATGAGAGGCAGGGATGACTAGCATGCTGGCTGCCCAGGAGAGGGACAGGGATGGCGGAGCAAGGGTTAAGGAGTGCAGTTCCCCTCCCTCTCCATCACATGACCCCTGGTTCAGGTCCCTCTCTGCATAGAGCAGGCACCCAGGAAGCCTCATTTCAGAGGCTGCCAGAGGATTAGACATGTGCAGTGTCCAGCATGGGACAGCCTCCAGGCAGTGTTGAGCATGGTGAGTGATCCACCGGTCCTATCAGGACCCAAACCAACAAAACCAAACAAAGCACCCCAAAAGGCCCGAATAATGTTGGGACCCCAAGTCCACCCTCTGGCTCTGCAGTCCAGACTGTGCATTTGGTCACACAGCGGCCTCCTTTCCAGGTAGTAAGTTCCCTGAGTGCAAGGTCAGCGGGACTCACCTCCCCCACCTAGGAGGAGGAGCCGTCTGTAGACGTGGGTCAGAGCAGTCCTGCCCTCAGGGAGCTCCCACCTGGGAGATGGAGACAGGCCACAGCTGCAGAGCCAAGGGCCACCTGGCACAAGGCAGCAGACATGAGGGGAGTGGGTGAGCAAGAATCAGATAAAGTGGAGTCTGAGCTGCGATATCACTGAGGGTTGGGGCTTGGAGAAGCCTAGGGGGGAGGGAGTGGCCTCTAGGCCAGGCAGTGACACAAGGAGAGGCCAAGATGATGCAGAGTGTAGGAGTCCTGGGGCTCCCAAAGGGGCCAGAGGCACAGGGCAGACGGGACCCCAGATGGGCTCCAGCAACCCACAGCTCCAGACCTGAGAGGCTGAAGGGCGGCCGGGGGGCGGCACAGCCCATCAGCAGGGATGGTGTGACCCAGGCCACCCGCAGCCTAGTGGTTTCCCAAACCGACACCCCACTCCAGAGCAGTGGCAACCCCCACAGTGAGGCCAGGCACCCCACTCTGACCAGAAGGGAGGACATCACTCTACCCCCTTCTCTCCCAGCTACGAAATGGGAACCGAGTTGCCCAAGAGTTAAATCACTTTTCTGATGGTTTATTTTATTCATCTTTGGTAACAAATGGCTGAAATCAATTAAACTTGCTTTCCCCTCAGCTGATGAAGTTAATTATGATTTGTTATGGTATCTGATATGTAAATTATTAGAAAGCGGACTTACGTTGGACCGGCTGCCTCCAGGCGGCACCGGATTAATCATTGTGTAGATGTTGTCACTGGAATTTGTTGAATCTGTAGAACAGTGGAAACCCACAAGTCGGGGTGATTAATTCATTTCTTAATTAAAACAAACTCGTGGCACTTGAACTCATTCTTTTGTATTTTATCACCTAAAATCTCCTCTAAGTACCACCATTTTCTGGCTAATTTGTATTTAATGAAGATTCACAAAGTTTTTAATCACAGAAAATTCAACTGTGAAAACCACTCAACCCTGAAACGAAGAATTCCAGGATGTCTGGACAACAGTGTGAATGTGGCAAGGCGTGTGGGTGTGTGTGTGGGGGATCTGAATTCTCATCTCCCCACCCCAAACCAAACGTGCTCCCCAGACACTGCGGAGGACGATGAGGGACAGCCAGACCACCACCTGCGCTCTCCCCCAATCCCACCCAGCAGTTTTAATCAAATCGGGGAAAGGGAAACGCCACAAATTACCCAGGGGCCACCTTGCCCAGCTGATGGGACAGGAGGGAGAGGCCAGGAGGGGGCTGGAGACGAATTAACATATGGAGTGGTTTAATGTGACCCAGTCTGAATGTAGGTCATGCAGCTCATAAAAATGCAGCAGCAGAAAGAGGGAGCAAGAGCGGGAGCTGAACATCACAGCTGCCAGCCTGACCACTGCAGCTTAGCAGCTTCCCTGCTACTGGGAGCTGAGGAGTCTGGGAACAGAGGGACCCATCTGTCTCCCAGAAAAGTCTCCTTAGAAATTCAGCTAACATGTTTGTATCAGGAGCAGGCACCCTGTTCCTCAGACAGAAATCCAACTACTTTTTATTTTTATTTTTTTATTTTTTATTTTATTTTTTGGGTGGGTAAAGGTGTTTGTGGAATCCCTTCTAGATGGAAGGGTGTTCTTAGCTGTGAAAGAAGTATAAACATGATGCTGTGTGTGTATGCGTGTGTGTAGATGCCCACATGTGTGCACGCATGCCCTCTTCTGATCAAAGAAAGAGGGAGAAGCCATCCCCTGCATAGATGACCGGAAGCCAAGAGCTCTGGGAACTCTTGAGGGACCATCATGTTACACAGTGCTGGTCCCAGGAGGCCAGAAATTCCAAAGCCCCTTTTCAGGCATCTAGAGAAATGCACAGCCAGGACTGGTGCTTACCAACTGGTGCAAGCCGAGGACAGTGAGAACCCTCGTTCCTGGATCTCCCTCCCCACTGCACAGCCCCATCCTTTAACCAGAGATGAGGAGTGGCCTGGCTGAGGCCACAGGGCAGGTTAGTGGCACCAGGGGACGCCTGCCTCCTAAATCCCTAATGCCAAGGTACCTGGTGGGGGAAACATTGCTCAAGAAGAATAGTTGGTGAGCTTAGGCCTGGCATTTGGGCCCCTCCAAGACCCCTTATGATCTTAATGGTACCCTCTCCCCAAGCCTTCTCACCTGCGGGACTAGGCATGATGGGTGTTCCTGGGGGGCCACCACCACCAGGAGGTCCCTGGAAGGGAGATAAAACTGACATCAAACATCCATGACAATGATACAGGTGGGGAGAAGCCACTGAGCTCCAGTGACATCAAAGACAAGTGCTTGCCCAGGGCCCAGCCCGGTGTTAGCTCTGGTTAAAGCTCAAGCAGGGCACACGTGTTTAAGCCTTGGGAGAGCTGGACTTGGTCTACAGCCCCCCAACCATCCCCATCGTTCTCCAGACCCAGAGGCAGCTGTGGGTGTACACATGTGCTCACACACACACCAATGCAGGGAACCAGAGGCCTGTGGTGGAAGCCAGCTGGGCCACTGGGCAGCCCCCAAGATGGGGACCCAACTCTAGGTCTTGTTGGGGGATTTCTGGGCCACTAGAAGGTACAGATACCTGAATACAGCAGGTATCTGTACAGATAAAGCAGGTTCTAGCATAGTTTGGAACTTGTACCCAGAATGTGTTGTGCAAGGGAAAGAAACAGAGACCCTGGAGAAGTTCTCTCGCACATTCAGCCACATGTGGGCTGTGACACGCAATGCTCCAAACCCACACATACTTACCACGTAGGTACCAGGTGATGAGGAGGAGTATGGAATCTAAAAACAAGAAGTGGGGGAGCCACGTGTCAGAGTCACTTCCTCTCAAAGAATGTCATTGGGCTTCCAAATCCACCTGGGGACACACCCCCTTTTTGCTGGGGAAGGCTGTGGGACCCCCTGGTTAGTGTCCCTGGGACGGCCAGGGGTGTGAACAAAGCCCAGTGCCCACACTGAACTGATCCCGAGAGCCTTGGCAGGGAGCTCTGAGGGGGTGTGGACATGGGAGGTCCTCCAGGTCAAGAGGACAGGAAAGCAAGAGCTTCTCCCCAGCCCCGTGGCCTTCTGTGTGGAGCCCATTCCCAGCTAGTTCCTCTGGGTGTGAGAAGCCAGCCCTGCCAGGGAAGAGGGGATCCCCAGGGGTTTCTACGTGGAGAGTGGTCTCTGAGCAAGCCCCCTCGGCTCACACATCAGGGTTTCTGCAGAGCAATGGGCTGGGCTGGGGCCGAATCCCTGAAGGCCGCAGCACCTTACTCCAAGCCTCACTTATAGCAGCATTCGTCCCTGCAGGCATCAGGGGGCGGGGGTGGAGAGTCCTGCCGCAACCCTGCCTCTCATGACACCTCCAACCTGGGGACAAGACCACCCTGTACCCTAGGAGCCCCTCCCTCGCAAACACCACCATCACCATCCCATCCAACTGGGGTACTCACTGAGTTAGCACTGTTAGGATTTGGCCAGGGCCTGCCAGCTCCCGGGCCCCTGAGAGGGAGAGAGAGAGAGAGAGGACGACAATGAAAAAGGTCTTATCAACCCCAAGGGGGTGGTGCCAGCAGGGCCAGAACGAGAGGGCTGACATCACTAACAGGAAGTCCTCCACAGTCCTAGGGCCTTACACACCATCTGGTTCTCGGGGAGCAAAGTGCAGCTCCTTGAGTGGAGAACTACAAGCTCCTATAGATCACACGGAGAATGTGTAACGTATATAAAATCTCCTGTGTGCATTTTCCCAGGAAGGGAACCCACAGATTCTCCCAGGGATCTGTCCCCGCAAGGAGGGGTTAAGAAACACTAAAGCACTAGAGCAGCACTGTATAGGGGTTCAGTCTCAATCCTGTCACTCAGAGCTGTGTGAGTACGGGCAAGTTACTTCACCTCTCTGGGCCTCAGTTCCCTCATGTGTAAGTGGGGGGTAATAACCACCTCACAGGATTATTAGGAAGAGTGGGGGGTCTAATGCCTGCAGCAGGCTCTGAGCCACAGCCAGAGAGGATAAGCCCAATGCAGGGCACGGGAGCTCTTATCGCAGTGTCTCTGACATCACTCCACTGCAGAGGGGACTGACGTCCAGAGAGGTGCCCAGAATTATCATCATTCACCGGCCATTCGGGGAGTGACAGAGGGCGGGGCGAGCCGCAGGCTCTGTGCCACCAGTGGGGTCAGCTGTGCCTTACATGTTAATCCCGGGCATGGCGGGGCCGAGGGAGTTGGGTGGTGGTCTCATGCCGCTGCCATAATTCTGCAACGATAACCAAGGGTCAGTCTATGAGAAGGAGGAGGGGAACCAGAGAGAGGAGGAGGGAAGAAAGACAAACAGAATATAAGCAAGAGGATTAGTCTGTGGAAAGGATCTGATGAGGAAAAAAAATAACATATTCATTAAATAAGGTGAGGGGGTGGGAACCACGTGACAGGACCACAATGACAAGCCAGCACAGAGGGAGGCTTCGGGATGGTTCTCTCGAAAGCATGGGGATGTCCAGCAAGCCCTCACATCTGTCTCGGGTCTTGGGTGAGTAAAGGAAGTGGGCTCGGAACAGAACCGACAGGGGAACACTGCCCACATCGGAAACTCTGAGGCTAGGGGCAGGGTGGGTCTGAATGTGGAAGGAGGAGGAGTCCTGAAAGGCCTGGCCAGTGGCTGTCCCCAAAGTCCAGCACATACAGATACCCCCTTCCTTGCCCCATGTCTGGGCTATCCCCTAGCCCCGGGATCAGGATGCCTGATTCCAGCATCAGCCTGTGGGGCCTGCGACACACACAGTGCTAGAGAAGCAGGAAGAAAACTCTCGGGGGAAGAGTCCTACCTCAGCTCAGTACACCCCCCCAAGGCATAGCACAAGGGGTCACGTGAGTGCCAGATGAGGAACCTCTAGTCACTACTACCCCTGGCTCTCCACTTCCGATGCTATTTTCTCTGCAGAAGAAATGCCTTGCTTCCCTTCTCCACTTGGGCTCCTACATATCTTCCAAACCCAGCTCGAAGAGCACCTCCTCTGTGAAGCCTTCCCTGTACATCTCTTAGGATGCTCACTCCCATAATGCCTTGCAATCCCCTGACCCCTGCCACAGCCCATGCCACACAGGGCTATGATCATGGCCATGTGTCTCTCCCACTGGGCTCTGAGTACCTTGTATGTGTGTGTTGGGGGGGGGGGGGGGGGGGAGACACTGTGTCTTGATTTTCTCCGTACGCGTGTCACTCCACACACCAGCCATCACAGACTGGGTGCTGAATCAATGAAGGAGTGAGTAAGTAAATGAACAGAAAGTAAAATTAGTCTGGTTGTAGCTTAAGCTCTGCCTTTATAGAATCCGAAAAATGTGAGGTTGGTGGAAATTTGACAGCAAAGAAATAGCTGAGCCCATAACCCATTTGACATACAGGCCCTGGGTTGTCCTTCTAACAATGCCACAAAGCTAGTATGAGTCCCGTTTTAGAGAAGGGGAGACTGAGGACCTGACTGCCCGAAGTCAGTACGCCAATGACTCCACCAGGGTCTAAACCTGGATCTGTAAGCCTCTAGGTCTGCACTCTCCCCACATATCTGCTGAAAGGCCATCAGGAAGAGCAAAAGGCCAGGAGGCTGAAGAGCCCGAGCTGAGCAGCTCCGAGCCAACATCATGCTGGAGCGGAGTTCTTGAGCCGAGGCCGGGTTCCTGAACATGAAAGCCGTGGGTCCACCTGCTCTCCCTGGTGTCCCTGACAGCGGCCTGGCGTCTAACAGGACACATGGACAGTGTGTAGACAGTAACTGGCAAACAGCAAGGCCTGGCATGGAGGAGGCAGGGGGAGTGGGCCACTGAGGGATCCCAGTGAGCTCCGGGACGAGCCAGTGCCAGGCCTGGCTTATAGACAGGGCCACGGGCTGGCAGGCAGAGCCACAGGCTTGAGGTCAGAGCACAGGAGAGCCCGGGCGTGGGCACGGGACACCCCAGTGCTTACTCTGGCTTAGACCGTGCCGGGTGCTCAATCATTACAACTGCTCCATCGCAGCCCCCCACTGGGAAGACGAAACCGCTGAGGGTCAGGAGCAGAGCGACAGCCCCCCGCGGCTGTGTGCACAGCAGAGCTACGGCCGGAGGCGCGCAGCCCAGCTCTGGCTCTGCAGCCGCCACCTCTGCCCCGCTGCCCTGCCTACGCGGTGGAGACGGAGAGCGGGCCGGGAGGATCAAATGAAATGACAGCTTTGAAGTGCTCCTTCGGCTCTCGGACATGCGCTTTGGTTTGGGATGCTAGCAGAACGAACACCAAAGCCCTTAATGCTGCCTTAAGCATCACAGAACCTCTGGTCTTAAAGGGTCCTCCCTAAGCCCCACGTGCAGCTCCTCAATCCCTCCACAAATCTCAGCCTCACTTCCGCCGCTGCAGGACAGGAAGCCTGCAGCCACCCCTGGCAGCCCGCTCTCCCCCGGGGCACAGCCTGGCCACTTCCAAAGGTTTCCCAGACAGAGAACTCTCCTGCGGGCTCCCGCCGCTCCTGCTGCCTCTCTGGCCCACTGCAGGCAAGGGAAAGGCTGGCCTGGGGGCTAGTGGGGGCGGGTGGGGCTCGGGCCGCTGCGGCACAGACTGGGCGATGGGAGGACCAGCCAGGTGCTCACTCCTGGGATGTGCCCGCCCATGCGCTACACAGACCCCCGGGGAGCCAGCTGCTGTTCCTACCTCTAGCTCACCTTCCAGAGCCTTCCCAACAGCAGCACGGCCACTTCCCAAGAGGGAGGCTGCCCACCAGATCCTCCCTGCTAGAGACACAGACTCTGGAGGGCCACTTCCGCCTCCCCGTTTCAAAGATGACAGGCCAGAGGCCCAGAGAAGCCTGAGATTTGCTCAAGGGTGAACAGAGTCGGGGGGTAAAAGTAGGGCTGAACTGTCAGCTGTGGGGGAAAGTTCTCAGAGCAGAAACAGCAGCCCTTTCCCCAGAGGGCTTGGCTTGAAAGCATGGTTTCAGAGACTCCACAGAAATGGTCCCCTTCCTTCAGTGCCCGCCTGTCCACGTCCCTGGACTGCAAGGTGTGCCCAGCAGCCAGATGCTCCCCCTTCCGCTGCTGTCTGCACAGCTCTGCAGGGACGGGGCAGCTGGACGCCCGGATGGACCCTCCACGCAGTTTGGGGCTGGCCATAGCTACGGAGGCAGTCACCGTCTTCCCACACCCTCACCCTCGGCCCCTCTTGGCCACCCTGGACCCTAAGCAGAAGGGTCTGGTCTACCGGCAGGAACAATGAAGGGCCCCCCTGCTGGGGACCTCAGACCGGGCACCAGGCCCAGCCTGCTGGCCGGCTGGCAGGGCTGGGTCCTGCTCCCCCTCTCTGCAAGTCCCAGGCGCAGGGGCTCTTCCTGGTGCTGCCCGGAGCCCGCCCAGCACTGTTGTCACCTTCACACATTCCAGTCTTTAGGACAGGCTGTCAGGACAGCTTCCTGGGCAGCAGGGTCCTGTCCTCCATCCCCCCTCCCATCATGCAGGGCCCCCTGGGGGCCCCTATGGGTGCCCTCCCCCCTCTTTGGGGAAAGTGCTTCATGTGGCCCCACTTTCTCTTCAGCCAGCCTCCAGCTGCTCTGGCTAGGTTTCTGATCCTTCCATGGCTTGCTGGGGCCGTTGCCCAGAAGCTACAGGCAGCGCCAAGAAAGAGTGGGGCTGTCCTGGATCAGCAGGGAGATGCAGATTCTTCCGGGCAGCACAGGACTGTTGCTAGGGACCATGGTTACCCCACAATGTGAACTGTGTCAAACACAGACCCTCGGGGCTGCTGGCCACCTGACGCTGCCCTCCATCCCCAGCCTGAGCACCAGAGATGCTAGCAAGCAGCACCCATGCGCTCTATGAGCCCCAGCACCTGGGAGGAGGCCTTGCACTCTGTCCATGGGAGCCCGGCCAGAAGGCCTTGCGGTTCTAGACTCATTCCAACAGGAGCCACTTTCTGAAAAACTTCGCCAGAACGTTCCCATCTGATACCGACATAATTCTTTAAAGAAGGACTATAATTAAGTAGATCTATTACCTCCCTTTGGCACTGGCCGTTTCACCAAAGCAGAGTAAAGCTTGTCTGAGGCACTCAGAGAAAAGGGCAGGGTGATGGCTGGTCTGCTGGTTCGTTTGTGACATTCAGGCTAAAATGCAACACAGGCTCAGGAAGTGCAAATGTCACTCCGTCCGCCTCTGAAATCTATAAAGTAGCCCCAAGACTACACCGTAAATATTCGTTGTTGGGAAGGTTCTGGAGTGGTGACCGGCTATTAGCAATCTTATTCCCCACTTGGAACTGCAGGCTGACGGTTTCCCACCTGGGTGTCTCTGTTCTCAGCCTGGCACTGTGCCTGCAGTGGTGCTTAGCAAAGGCTGCTTCAAGGGGCTAGTCTAGTCTCTTCTTCTAACAGCCCAGGCTGTGGCAGAGACAGGACTCCCTCCCCGAGCCCAGGTCTAGGGAGACAGTGGGGTGCGTGAACACCCTGCAGGCACCTTATGCTGTTTCTGCCAAACCTACCGTGGGCTCTGTGAGGTGATCACTCAGCTGCCCACTTTGCAGATGAGGGACTAGAGGCCCAAGCCGGCTGAGCTGCGGCTGGAACCAAGTTTTCCAGCACTGAGTTCTGAGTTCGTCCCTCTCCTGTCTGTTGGGAGTGACCAAGAAAGCACCCCCAGGGGATAGACAAGAAAGGGCCAGAGCAGGAGGTAGGGTGTTCCTGCCCTCTCAGGCTCTGTAGTGCCCGCTCCCTGGATGACCCCCAAACCTGTCCCAAACCAGGCCAGGCCTGTCTGCCCCCAGTGGGGGGCAGGGGGCAGACATTCTGGGTTGTTCTAAGGGAGATGTGGCTCAGAGATTTAAGACTGCACTCTACCCAGAGCAGTATGGGAGACATGGACAAAGCACTTTAGGGTCTCTCTACTGATTCGATAAAGTCAAATAAAAAATAAGACATTTCCAGAGCCCCTGAGGCTCAGGGGGGAGGGGGTGCATCCACTGGCCTCATCCCGGGGCTAGCTTCTCCCTTCCCTCTCGGTCAACCCTCTTAGGACCTCCAGGAGAGTTCTGACTTCGCACCCTGCCTGGTGAAGCCAGGAGAGCCACATGGGCCCAAGAGGCCTTCTTTTGGCAAGACCTCAGCCTTTGGGACCCTCACCTCTTTAAAGCATGCGACGAGAGTGTGCCAGACTGCTGGTCAGGGACATGACGAGACACCTGCTCGGCTAGGAGGAAGTCCTAAACTTACAGAATACTCTGCTCTCAATCAGCTGACATCCATTCCCAGCTTTCAGAACCCCAGTATTATTAATACAGGCTTAACTCTGTTAATGGCCTTAGCCAGAAGAAAAAATTAAAAAAACAAAAACACACATGACTCAAAGCAATCATCAAACCCAGGCAATCAGAGTCCTAAACACCAATTTTAAGTCCCCAAGTTGGAAGACACAGACTACTTACTAAGAGTACCCCATGCCAACCGTCATGCCGAGAACTTGAGCCTCCCCCTTTGAGCGTTTCCTATTCTGCAGATGCTGGTCTCCTTCCCATTTTACAGATGTAGCTGCTAAGCCTCCAAGAGCCCAGAGGGGCGGGTGGGGGCCTTCCCAGTCCATCCTCTTGTGTCCCCAGATCCCCCAGGATGTGGAAGTCCAAGATCACTTGCTTGTCCACCCCAAGAGCATCTCTAATGGGCAGCTGAGGGACCTACAGATTCCGGACTCAGGAGAGGGAACACTCTGCTTTCAGACACTGCTGCCCCTCCCAGGAGTTCCTCAGCACAGCCACCCTGCAGAGGTCAGCTCAAAACACCCACATGGCAGGAAGGGGCCGCTCTGGTGGCTTAAAAGGAACTCATGAAAACACAAGCTTTGGGGAATTTGAGGAAAGAAAACAAACAAACAAGAAAACCAGAGCAGCAATTGGTATGGGCTTGCTTCCTTTTAGGATTATGGGGCCAAGAGGAGACAAGGACCTCCCTAAAATCTTTCAGCACCACAGATGTTGCAGCCACCACCGAGAAGAAAGCAGTGGGCTGGGTGTGCTGTAAATACAACTCCAGATGGAGCGGAGGACTCTGGGTGTGGGCAGACACCTCTCCTTACAAAAGCAGGGCACGTGTCTGCAGGCCTGTGCGTGGGAGCACTCCCCCTCCCCCAGGGAACCAGAAACCTGAGGAAGGGCCCAGAGAACGCAAACATCTGTACACTGAGTCAGGGGGACGGACCCCAAAAACAAGCAGGCTTCCAGGCAGGGCAGAAAAAGGAAGGAACACCCTACAGCAAAACCCTCCTGATCTCACTAAACGAAACTCCCCTCTCCTTATTTAGACTTCCAGGTTCTTTTAGATAGTCAGATCAGCAAACTCTCTGCCACAGCTACTACAGGAAACAGAACCACTCTCAAACACTCAGAAGAGTGGGATCCAACCATGAGAAGGCTCGAGAACAGGAATGGCCTGTCAGACCCCCTGTTGGATGGTCCTGTGGGACCCTGTACCTGTGAGGCATGGGGCTAGGTCACAAGGAGTAGACAGGGCACTTGACATCATTTCTTCCAGAGATTTCTGAGGTGTCCCTTTTGACAATGGAACCTCTCTGGTCAGAAGAAATCTTAGCTTGGAGCCGGGGCATGAAACCAGCAAAAGCCCTGGGTTCAAGTGGGTATTGGGGGCCCTGGCCGGCCTGGCCTCCTCTCAGTTGGGGTGGCATTGCTGAGAACCACAGATATAGAGATATTTCCTCTTCCTCTCACATCAAACAGGTGGGGAACCAAGGCCTATTAGGGCCCACCTGCCCCTCGAGGTCAAATGATTCACCCAAGGACAGACAAATGATGAGTCCGTTGCGGGCTGAACTAGGGCCCCTCCTTTATCTTGCCTTCGGGTCACTAGGACCCCGAGCCAGTTCAGGACCCAGGACAGGAAGGCTTTGGGATTCCTGGAGGATCCACACCACTGCTCCGGTACCAGACCCTCCACCTTCCAAATTCCTCAAACCCTGCCCATGGGAGGATCCACCAACCTGGCTGTCCATCTCCCCCTGCCTCCCAGAGGGCCCCTCAACTTGGCCTGCTGCTTGCCACAGGGGGCTGCTCCTGGCCGTGTGCAGAGAGGGCAGCTGGGGACCCCTGCGAGGTGAGTGACATGGAAAGGCCGACAGACCATGGAAGGAGGAGAGTAGGCGGGTGCACACAGATGGCCAGGGAGATGAACAGACAGACAGGTGGTTACCTGTGGGCCAGGCCCCATGGGCCCCATGCCTCGAGGAGGGTTCATTCTCTGCATCGATCCTCCCATGTTGGGGTGCCCTGCACAAGAAAGTAGGTGAACTGTGAGGTGGTGGCGGGGGCGGATGGGACAGACTCCCTGTGAGCTGTGGGAGGCCCCGCCTGGCCCTTTACCTTGTTGTCGGGTGGGATCCATAGAATTGGGCAGCAATGGCTGGGTCCCAGGAACTCCTCCCGGAGGCTGAAAGAGACGTGAGATCTGTGCTGAGTGGCTGGGGACAAAAGAGACATGCCCACCTGCCCTGGCCCTTTCACTACCCATCTGGGGGCACTCGAGAACTTGACCTCCCGGCTGGGGCTGGGGGTGAGGTCCCCAGGAGTGGCCGGCACTGAAGCTGTTATCAGCAGAGGGTGCAGCATGTGTTGGGACAGGAACCGTCACACATCCTGCTGCCTCCATGCATCTGTGCTCCTGCCAGAGCTCAGCCTCACCTTGGCCGCGCTGCCTGCCATACACCCCTCAGCGGCAGCCTCCCATGCTCACCTCCCATGCTCACCTCCCAAACCCCAGCCACTGCAATTCAAGCCGAACCCTGTTTTTCCTTCACCCCATGGAGATGTAACTCACTCTATCCCTTCCCCTAAAGTGTGGGGTCCAGGAGACCCGCTAGCTAAAAATCCTATCACTACACAGGGTCTTCTTACAGGGGAGTTAGGGAGGAGGTGGCCTTTGAGATTTGGATGGGGAAACTGAGGTCCCGAGCCCCAACAGCCCCCAGTCACCTACTGGCAGAGCCAGGAGAAGCACTCAGGATTCCCACCCAGTCTTCGTCCTCCATATGAAATGCCTCCTTCTGACCCAAGGGGTGAAAAGGAGGCCTCCCAGAGAGTGGGGAATAGGATGCCCAATGAGAACCTATTCCCTAAAGCCTAGAGCAAGTGGCAGATGCTGGTGTGATTGCTATTAAGAAGGTGAGGACAGGGTGCCACGGGTCTCCTGAGTGACGCTTGGCACACTCACTGTGAAAACCTATTAAAAGTGATTTACTTGTGACTGAAGTTATTTCAGTGGCAACCGGGAAGAAAAGAAAAACACAGCAGCAGGGCTGGAAGGAAAGTATGCTTCTAGAACCCTATGCCTCAGGATGAAACCGAGGCCCTTGCCTTTGTGAAAACTGACCACCTTTTCCCATCTGCATTTGCCAGTGCTTCTCAGAGGCCGGGCACCTGGGACAGGGACAGCCCTCCACCCCATCCCCAGCCCTGACTGCTGCTGGGGGGGACAGCCCAGCAGGGAACTCTAAACCAGCTGTGGAATGAGGTGATGGGAAGCAAAGAAACTAGTTCTCAGTGTTGTCCCAAGCTTCAGAATGGGGTATATGTTCGTGTGTGCTTGTGGGAGGACCTGCTGAAAGTTTCCAGTGCCTGGGGGTACTCACAGTCTGTCCCTCTACCCCTGGGTCTTAGCTCTTCTGACCTCTTGCTTTCTCCCAGCCCTGCTTCCTCTCCCCAAGTTCCCAAGGTCTGAGTCACTGGAGTAGTTTGTGTCTGGCCACTTGGGGATCTGGGTTATTTCTAGACCCTGGTTACAGGATCCTGAGAGGATAAAGGCAGGCCTGCCTCTGAGGCCATCTGGTTTAGGGGAGATCCCAGCATGGGGGAAAGTAGACCGGGGACCCTCCAGGTCACAGAATACCCCTAACCCAACCCTGATGGAGCAGCCGTGGAGGTTGGGCAATCACTCCCTCTTCAGTACTCCAGTGAGGACAGTTCTCGAAGGAAGCTCCTCCTTGGGCCCCACCTAACCCTGCTGGGTCAGGAGCAGAGCAGGGCTGCCTGCAGCTTCAGAGGGAGCCTGGGCATTGCTTCCTTCCCTCCCTCACTGGAGCGACCCCGATCAGGGAGGGGAGGGACAATCCCGGCCCCCTCTACAAGCGAAGGCAGATGTGCCAGAACAAAGATAAAGGCTCTCATACAGAGAAAGTTGAAGCCTTCAAATGGAAGAAAGCAAAATAACTGCTTATATAGGGGACTGCAAGCACATACTGTGTGCTCTCTTGGAGCCTGCTCGGGAAGGTGACGCTCCGGGGCTGCCCCACAGGCTCCTGGAAATAGGCCAGTGCCTCTGCTATAGCACTGTGGGGCGGCCACAGGAAGCGTCTGCCCAGGGAAGGGACAAATCCCAACCACATCTGCACGGTCACCCAGCTGCCTGCCCCAGTCCCCCAGTCAGCCACAGGGCCGGCGGGGGCTCCTCTGGGACATGTACAGCCCGGCTGACCCCCAGGGTTCATCACCCCCTCACCTATAATCGCTTGAAAAACAGCAATGCTTTTTCTATATACAATCCCAAAACTATCACTAGGGAAGCAGGTGGGAAGATGGCCTTGTAAGGCTTAGGGAACAGGTTAATGATCCTTAGCTTCTTGTCCCCCAAAGTGCCTTTCTCATTACCCTAATACAGGGGGCCCCATGAACCTGAGCAAGTCCTGCTGCCTCTGCTTCCTCCACCTGCCACAGGGGAGGACTGAGCTCACTGGAGTGGCACAGTGCCTCCTCTTCAACCTGCAGCCCCAACTGAGGCACTCGCCACGAACTCCCCAGGTACAAAATCTAGGAAGGGCACACCCCTCCTGGAGGGCAAACATTTCTTGAGTTTGGAGAAAACTGGAAAATCGGTATAGATTTCCAATAGGGCAAGGGCGAAGGGGGTGGGGAGGGGGGGGGTTGGGACAATTGGTTTGTAACTCGAGGTGCAGATGATGGATTTATTCTCCATTTGCTCTCTTGGGCACTTGTTCATGCTTAACTGATAAATAGGAACATACATGTTTCCTCTTGTGTCCCTTAATTGCTGGAGGAAAGGCCATAATGATGATACGGAAGCATCTGCTCTCTCCACGGGGCAGAGGCCAGTTCAGGCCATGGAGAGCCCCTGGACATGCTGCGGGAGAAGGTGCTGCTGGGGCCTGTGCACGTGATGGCAGGGGAGGCCCCCGCTGGTGACCGAGGCAGCATGTGGACTACACGGAAAGCTAACCGAAGTGGGTGAGGTGCAGAGGAAATCAGCCCTGGGCTGAGAGCTGCAGACCAGCTTGATCTGGCTTACTGCAGGACTTCCCAGAATCCTGTTTCCTCATCTGTGACATACCCAAGGGTCCCCCTCCTTGTTAAAAAGTTGGGTCTCTAACCCTTGTCTGAACCTCTCCTTCATGTCACAGAAAGAGGAAACAAAAGACTTTTTGGAGAGCAAAAAAAGTCATCGGAAACCTGATCGACAATTCAACTCTACAACTGGAAGTCCCTTTCTACGATGGTCTCTCCTTGGGCCCTGGAGCTTGTACTTGGGGGCCTTTCTTACAGAGCCTGGAGAACAGAAACAATCAAGCCACTCGAGTTGGTCACTGAACTCCCAAGTTCCAAGGGCAAAGGGGCTGGACGCGCTGGTGATGCCGTCAAATTTTTGTAGGGGCTTTTGCAGGGTCACTCTAAGAATTATGTATAAAAAACACTTTGGCACGAAAAGCAATCTCCCCAACATTTAAGTTTCTTTTCAATCTTTCATCGCCAAAGATACTTTATCGTTACCTCTCCAGCTTCCTCCCACTGCTCCCCGGACCACAATAAGCTGAACTATGGAGGGTGGCATGGGGGCCGATTTCTCCAGACCACCTAGAATTGCCAACCCTAATGGGCCAGCACAAGGCACACAACCCCAGGCTGAGAAGCCCTCCCCGTAAGCAGACCACTTTTCTAATTATACAAACAAATCCTTTCTTGTTTGGAGTTGGGTCTGGGAAACAGGCAGACATTGCTTAAAAACTCACAAATGTCCTGCTCTGCTGCATCCAGCCTCCTGATCTAAGCATTCCTATGGGCCATTTCTCCCCTTAATAGCAGGATTATATTTACCAGCCTTGGCAATTCTCAAAAGCTTCCAGGAAAAAATGCACGTTGTCAATTAACTTCATTAAGGAGGAAGACCCTTTTCCAAGAAGGGGCTGGAAGGGAGGGGCAGGGGCATTACCACCTTCTCTAGAATAGCCGAAACCCTGCATTCCCATCCTGGCTGCTTCTGCTGCTGCCCTCTGAACTCCAGAG
This sequence comes from Canis lupus baileyi, assembly GCF_048164855.1. Classification (NCBI taxonomy): domain Eukaryota; kingdom Metazoa; phylum Chordata; class Mammalia; order Carnivora; family Canidae; genus Canis; species Canis lupus. The sequence goes on from NC_132840.1 coordinate 34,176,266, forward strand.
CCAGCTGTCCAAAGCCCACCAATGAGAGGTAGGTGAAATGCTGTGAGAGGGGCTGTACTGTGGACACGGAGTGGACACAGGGCCCGCCCCAGGGACCCACCTGTAAGCTACTTCCTGCATTCCAACCTGCCCCTCCACCTCCCAATTCTTTCCCCAAATTCTGCTTTGAGTCAAAGTCCAACTGGGGCCAAGGGTAGCTGGGTAAGGGGAGAGAGAACATGAAAAGGTACAGTACCTGGTTTCCCATTCTGATCGGGGGCCTGGGGCCGCCTGCGTATCGCGGTGACATAAAAGGCTGCAATTATAGGGAATTAGTTCAATGACAGCCTGCACTTCTGCACAGCGAAAACACGAAAGCACTCCACTCCACAAAGTCCAGTTTTGTTAAAACTGGTGATCTTTTAAACTCTCTTTCTCTCGGTGGCCTCTTCCCTCTGGGCAAAGCTTCCTTTGGGCAGAGGGAACAATAGATGCAGAGGGCACAGCCTGACTCGGCACTTGCCCATGGAGATCTATTCTGGGTGGCAGGAGAGCGTGGCTGGGACTTGGCACGGGACGCGGAAGAGCAGTTAGAGCAGTGCAGGGCAAAGGAAGAAACCTCTGCTCCCGGGAGGGGCAAATAAAGACTCACAAAGGGAGTTGTACACAAAATGTTCAGGGTGTGCGGATAAAGCTGGACACGCGCGCACACGCACACACAGAAACCACTGACAAAAGGTGGGTGGGGAGGGGAGCGAGGATTTCAGGGGGGCAAACATAATGAGAACAGAAAGGGGCCAGCGGGCTCCCTAACTTATGCAGGGCAATGGGCAAGAAAGCTTTCTCAGCAGCGAGAGTGCACACAGAAAAGGCTAGGGATGCAGCTTCGGTTACGGACAAATGGTTAACCAAACTCAAAAAACCAAACCAAAAGTGAGAGAGGAAAAAACAAAAACGCAAAGGCCACTGACAAGGTCACAGAAATAGATTTGCTTTTCTTTTGGTTTCATATCTAAGCGGGGTGTGATGTCCCAGGAATGAAGACTATTTTCGGGGGGGGGGGGATATTTATTATTATTATTAATTATTATTATTATTATTATTATTATTATTATTATTATTATTATTATATTTCGTTTGTCAATAAAGACTCGAAAACCATGGCTAGAGCACATTTTGATTTTTGTTTTTCCTCTGCTGGCTCTGTCCTCCTCGTGCCCCGCGCCCCCCGGCGGGCAGGCGAGCCACAGTGCTTTTACCTGACTGTGGGGTCCCATCATGCTGCTGGGATTGTGAGGTGGAGGCTGTGCGTGCGGCGAGGGCTGTGACCCCGGAGGACCCTGTGAGGCCAGACAGTAGAGGCAGGTTATAGATCACAGCACATGGAGAAGCGCAGAAGCTTAAAAGAACAAAAATTAAACCAAAACGAAGGGCAGGCGGCGGGCGTGCGGGCGGGCGGGCGGCGGGCTCTGATTGGTGGGGAGGTGTGCGCGGCTGCTTGGGTCGCAGGCTCAACAGTGTAGGTGGCGAGCAGGAGGGAGAGAAGCCGATGAACACACTCACGGGGTGCTTTACAGGGATGGAGAATGAAACCCAGCTCCTTTGTCAAAGCACGCAGGAGCAGGGGCCCGGGCACCGTCTACCATTGGAGCAGAGTTTGCCATGTTAAATACGCTGGTTGTGATGGGCTCAGAGAGCACAGTGAGGCACAGCAAGTGCACCTGCTCTGCAAAGTGTGCAAGGGCCACTTCTGAGCGCAGAAGAACCCAGAGAGGCCCTGCCCTCTGGGAGCTCCCAGTCTAGGGCGGGCTGGGGCAGGGGGGGATAGAGATAGGATGCGGGCTCCCAGGCCAGTCTACTGAGGGCAGGGGGCCTGATGGGTGCACAAGAATAGACAGGAAGAGTCAGGCTGTGCCAGAGATCAAACAAGGAAACAAAAGGACGGACCATTACCGAGCACCCACTCGGAAAACTTTGCTAATTCACCTTCACTTAAAAATGGCCCCATGAAGTGGGGTTTCTCATTCTTTTTTACCAGTTAGGAAACTGGATCTCCAGGTATGAAGGCATCTGGCCACAGCCACACAACTGGTAGATGGCAGAGCCAGGATGAGACACCTGATGGATGCAAGGTTCACCCAGGCTCCTGCAGCCCAGAGCTCAAGCAGGCAGGTGCAGAGGAGCTAGGGGGATGGGGCTGGTGGTCTGGGACTGCTGCGTGGGTGGAAATGTGGAAGGGCTGGGCCTTCCACTCCAGTTGGCGGTGAGCCACCTGTGGTTCCAAGCTGACTCCAGAAACCGTGGGCTATGCTGACCTTGACTACCCCCACCCTAAAAAGATGGGCAGGAAAATTCACTTAAACCATGTGGTTGGTCAAACTGGGATGCAACCCATTAGTGGGTGGAGGAATCAATTTAGTGGGCTGCAACCATCGTATTCTATAAACCTGGGACAAAAGAAAAGAAACTAACAGCTCCATGTGTTTTAAGGCAGGTATTTCTCACTAACTTTTTTCACATTTATACATACGTGTGTCTATGTATACTGGTTCACAAAATCAAACATATTTCCTACTGTGGGTCAATCATAAAGGACAAAAAGCCCATCTTGGAAGCTCCTTCCTACTTGGGATGCTCAGAGCTGGACCCTGGTGCTGTTGCTGAAGAAAGTGCCCTAATTCACTCTTCTCTGCCCTCGAGCATGTCATTACTTGTGGAAGTCACGTTTGAGAAAAATTCAAAACCTGCACAGGGGGCGGGGGGTTGCATTAAAGAGGAGAGATGGAGAGAGAATCTTTGAGATGCAGGAAGGATTTTGTCAGCCTTCTCCTTCAAAGCCAGGCTGCCCAGCCTCCTGCCTGCTCAGCAAACTGCGGGGAGCTGGGACAGGGCAGAGGGGCAGGGCAGAGGGGTGGGTCCCAGCCGGTGGGCCTGGAGACCCAGAGAAGAGGTGTGCAGGTGCCGTATGGGAAGCCAGGGGTGCCACTGAGGACAGGCCTGGAGTTTCTTGGCCAAGTGAGGGGCTGCTCACTTCCGGAGAGCTCTGCAGAGCAGATGTTCCCCTACCTGCCATGCTACTAATTTCAACAAGTGTGTGTCTTTCTAGCGGCTGCCAGCAACGGCATGGTTTGTTACCATGAGCAATTTTCTTAATTAACAGACATTAATTAGCCATTTAGCAATTTTGCAAGCATTTGTTTAGCGGCTTTCCTAAACATGAATACCACTGTGATAATGGCACTGATTAGAGGGTCCCCTAATTAACAGTACAGGGAAGGAAAATTGAAATCACATAAATTAAAAAGGGAGGGGAAGCTAATGAAGGCGGGACATATTTGCACCTGCAAGTCTTTTGTACCATGAAACTTGGGTGCAATGTAAACAAAATAAGATAATTCAAAGCCAACCCCCAGAAAAAGAAAAATAAAAAGAACGGAAGAAGAGGGTTTGAGGGTGAGGTCCAGTTGCCAAGAGGGGGCAAAAGGCCTTCTGTCGGTTCCCAGCTCTTGGCAAGAAAGGAGCGCCTCCTCCCTCCAACCCTCGTGGCCCTCCCTGGTAAGACCCAGTGCTTCCTTAGAGAGAGCAGTGTGTCTCTGGGCAGGACCCCACACCTGTGGCCCCATTAGCCAGGGGAGGCAAGTAGTGGCCGAGTCAATAACTGATTGTAGAAAACATAAAGAAAGCACCCAAGAGTGTCTGGCCCCCACAGGGGGCCTCAGTCATTGGCAGTCCCTACTAAGGGCCAATGCTTGAAACTGGGTCTGGAGGGCCATCCCAAGCTGTCTCTCAGCCCTGGATTCTGGCTGCTCGGCCCCCCCGCCCCCAACATCCAGAGGGCAGGCTGGTATGTGCGCCTCACCTCTCTACCTCCTTCAGAAGCTCCCTGGCTGGACTCTCAGTGAGTGGATGCCGCACAAGCTCGCCTCCAAGTAGCTCCTCAAGGCAAACGGCCAATGAATATTAAGGGCTTGGGAGCATGCGGCTGGTCAGTGAGGCTCCGGCCAGCTCAGCAACTTCTCTGGCCAGTAGGCTATTAAGTCTAGGGAGGAAGTGGCATTCTCAGAAGTCTCCCCCAGTAACTTGGAGCCAGGGTTTGAAACAAGAGAACCCTAGCCTAGGCTAGCAGTTATCCAGAGAGAAAACCCCACCAAGATCTCAAGACAGGTGAAGCTCAGCACTCGTCTCCCACCCCAGGGTCGGTGCTGACCAGACTGCTTGTGTATTTCCCAGCATGGCCCCAAGGACCACTGGGAGCTCTATGAGCTGGAAGCTTTTCTTCCATGAAGTCAGAAGCCTATCAGTTCCCAATGGCTACCCACATCTAGCCAAAGTTCCATCCTCCATCTTCCACATCTCTGTTACCTCCACTCAGCCTGGAGCTGTCTGCCACTCTGTGTCTGGACTCTGTCCCCGAGATGGTATGTGACAGCACATGGAGGGACCCTAAACACTTGGCACATTCTCAGGAGAGAGAATAGGGCACCACACTGGAAATATTTGCTTCTGTTAAGAAGACAGACATTTTCCCATTTCCACAAGGAAGGACAGAATTTGCTGCCCTGTGGTTTAGTGGGGCCAATAAAACATCTCTCTCTCATACCAAGCATCCTCAAGGAGAGATCAACAGGTAGGTGTAGAGAAAACAGACTTTGTGGTCTTTTCAACTCATTACCCACTTGGTCAAAAGGCTACATAGGAGGCAGACCAGAAAGGATCTTGTTTGAGAATTTTGACCTTTGTGGTTATGTTGGTCTCTTCTCTCCCCCAAACTGATCAGACCTGGCAGGCAGGGGGAGAAGTTTAGGGTAGAAGGTGGGAGAAGGAAGGAGTCAACACTGATGATGAGTTTTCCCACACAGGACGGCTCCTCCATGGGGCCTTCCCAGCTTCTACTTGCTGAAAACTTTAGAAGAATCCAAATTAGGTGTCTGAAAGCCTGTTTGGCCAAAAAGAACCTCGAAGTCCAGCTCCACCTAGACTGTGGAGGCGTTCTGTCTCGGGAACTGCCTAACCCCCTCCCAGCACGCCACAGAGCGGGTAGTCATCAGCAGGCATCTGCGATGCAGAGTACTGTGCTAGGTGAGTTGGGGGTCCCACCGGAAGCTTGGGAAGAACTCCACCTGCCCGCAGACTGTCAGGTGACCCTGACAGATCATCACTTCTTCCAATGTCCTTCATTCACAGGAGAGAAAAGAGATGCTGAGGGCAGAGGCGTGACCTGCCCACAGAGAACTCGCTGGTGGCTGAGCCACATCTAACCCCAGCCCAGGGATCTCTTGAGGATAATCATGTTCCTGTCCATTGTAGGTAAGGAAACAAGGTTTGGAAAAAACAGGGTTCAAATCCAGACTCTGCCACCAACAGGGTTTCTCTTCTGCAGTCGGTTAAATGGGAATAATAATGAAGTCACATGTCCCACACAGTGGGAGTGGCCTTCACCTGCGTTAGCTCGTGTAACCCTGAACTCCTCTCTGGAAAGGCTGTCTGTCGCTCCATGTCACACCTCAGAGGAGTAAGGCCACTGAGAAACTATCAAGCAGTGGAACCAGCCTCAAAGTCTGATTCTAGAGTTCCAGGTGGCCTGAGCTGACCCACTACTCTCACAAGCCCACCAGCGGAGCCTCCGTGCCACACATGGCACATAAGGAACAGAGAGGAACAAGTCCAAGAGGCTGAAGGACGTGTGGGTGCAACTCGTCACTCAGCCACACACATTCATATTCTAGATGCTGGCCTTGGGTGCCTGGCTAGCCCCATATCCTGGGGATGGGTCACAGAGGTGCATCAGACCCATCTGGCCCTGGAAACTCCCAGGCTAGTTGGGGAGAAGGATGAGGACACAGTGACAAACAAGCCCAAGTGTCGGTTTAAAATGCCATGGGGTCCAACAGACGGTGACAGGTAAACTGAGGGCCAGAGTTATCCACAGAATGTTGGCCACCAGGGAGCTTGGATGAGAACTGAGGTCCCTGGACTGGTCACAAGTCTTTCCCTGCAGTGCACTGCCCCCCCTCTGGGGTGACAGCAGGGGGATGTGCACCCAGGGGAGACCCCAATCAGGGAACCCTGCAACCGAGTCTGGGAAAAAGCAGCAGCAAATGTGCCCACTTCCTGCCTGGGCCTTCATTCTGCCCCAGACCCTGGTAATGGACTTGCCACTCTGTCTCAGGCAGTCCCAAGGTCTCTGACCGGAGATAGAGAACTCCCGCACTTCCTTTTTATTCTTTCTCCTCCAATTCCAGCATTGGGTAGTGTTACATCTAGCCGCCTCTGAGAGCCACTTATGCAGGGCCCAGAGAGATTCTGCTATGGGTGTGATCGAAGCAAACACTGGGCTGTTTCACTAAAACCCTGGACATGGAAAGTTCAGTGAAAGAGCCTTTGCCATCACAGGCATGGTGGGGAACAGAACACTCCCACAGCATGAGAGACCCAAGGTCTCTGCAGAAAGGTACTTCAGAGCATCAGCAGGGGCCACTTAGGCCTCTAGGTCACAGGTGGGCTGAGTCCCTGTACTTCACCTGAAGCCATCCTCGAGAGGTAGATGGGCTTATGAAGCATGATAAGGAAAGCTTCCAGCTCCACAGCCCTGGCATCTGATCCCAGCTCCTTCAGGATACAACGTGAATCCAGTTTCCTCATCAGGAGAAAGGGACATAGCAGTGGGGTGGTGCTGCAGACGGCGCTAGGAGCCAGGGAGGTTCCCAGGCTTCCGCAGTCACGCACCTCATGCTCTGGTGGCCACTCGCTGCCTGTGTACAGGGAAAGCTGGAGCTGGGCCTGCTCTGCCCGGAACACTCTTCTCAGCCTGCTGAGAGCCCACACCCCCTCTCCTTCCTGAAGCCTGCTCTGCCCCAAGTGCACTCCGCAACACGTGGTGTCTTCCCCACACATCGTGTCTCATCTGTAGAAGCCACACAGGCTGCTCAAGAGCATGAGCACTACCTTCTACCCCATGTAGACATCCCGGTCAGGGCCCGAACAGGGCAGCAAGGCTTGGCCGACAGGCAGACCCCATGGCCATGGTCAGCCAGCCCCGGGGTGGACATACCCAACACCTTTGAGTTTAAGGAACCAGGAAGAAAAATTAGTACCAACAGGGTGACCAAGCTGGTCCTCTGAACTAAAGATTCTTACAGATAAGAGAGTCCTTTAAAGTAAAAAACAAAACAAAACAAAAAAACCCACGGTGATTTTTTTTTAAGCTGAAAAGTAATAAAAGCTATATGCCAAGTTTAGTATTTCCAAAACTCCCCGATCCTTCCCCCAGCACCACTGCACGCTCCCCAAAGCTGCCTTTTCCCAGACCCTCAGGAAAACAGAGCTGAGACTTAACTCCAGGCTTTCTGGGTGCAGAGGTGAGCAAATGAGGACGAGCTGTGGCCAGTGCCAAGCGTTGGGCCCCAAAGCCCAGGGGCCTCGGGCTGGAGTCCTGCCTTATATCCCTGATCCTTGGGCTGCTCATCTATAAGGAGGGAGAATTCAGGTGACATGTTCCTCACAGGGAAACCATGAGAGTACTCTGTGAGCTGCTAGGTGCTCACCTCTGGCCAAATTTGTCTTGTATCTTCACAGAAGGCCTTAGGGGAAGGCCTTGGAAGTTTTAGGTGGCTCAGAGACCAAACACTCCACCCATCCCCATCTCTCCTCACTCATGGGGCCACTGGCCCCTGGCCTGGCAAGGCTGGGGTGGGGAGGTTATCGACCGGCAGTGGAAACAGACGACTTGCATTATTAGGGGCCTGTGTAATCTGCCTGTTGGGCGTGTCACTTTAATTGAGTGAATATAAAATTACATTAATTACACACATGGTAAAAGGCATGTGGCAGACAATCCAATTTGCTCCTTGGACACAAATGCTGACAGAAAATGCTGTAAACCCATTCTGGGGAGAGGGCCAAGGTGTGCCCTAGTGCTACAGACACCCCATGTCTGTGAACACAGTCTGCTTTGTCCCTGGAGCACGAACCTGATCACCTGGCTGGGTGAGGGAGCGGGGAGCTGTAACCACCCTCCCCTTTAACCTGTACCTCATCAGAGGAAGTTATTCCTTTATTTTGACCCTATGGGAACAAAGTTGGCAATGGCTTGCATAGTTGCTTTCCTATCCTGTCTCTAACTGTCCCCTCCGTGAAAGCAGACACACATGCTTGTGTGTGTGTGTGTGTGTGTGTGTGTGTGTGTGTGTGTGTGAGGTACGGGCCAGAAATGGAACTGAAGTTACCAACTCAAGGGCAGAGGGAGCCTGGGCCATCTGTGTGCCCACCCAATGGCATGAGCCCCAGAGAGCTCCAAGTCAGGGGCTGTTGGCTACCTGGGAAATGAGTCCATAAGAATCATGACCCCCTGGGGGCACCAGACAAGGAGAATGGGTATTGCCAGAGAGAGGTAAAGTGGTGGTGGCCCATCTTCCTGGGATGGTGGGGAAGCCATCAGTTAGAGGGAGCAGGACAGTACACAACGTCTCCCTCTTGGGGTCACCTCTGCAGACTATCAGCAATCTACACAGCCACCATGGTCCACTCTGTGCAAAGATCAGCAGAAGACTCATTGATTTCTGTCTGAGCAAAGGCCCCAGATGACCTCCCCTTCTCCCTGCACCGCTCTGAGGAGCCAGGACAGTGCTGGGCAGACGACAAGGGCGAGAGGTCCGCATACGTGTGAATCTGGCGCCAAGACACTCACAGAAGGTGCTCAGCAAATGTTCTCAAGAGACATGAGGCACGCTTGCCCCATAGAGACGGAGACGCAGAATCAGCAGGCAATGGTTTTTCAAAACAAAGGGAGGAAGTGTGGCAAATGAAAGTAGTGGCAGTGTCCAAGACCTAATGCAGAGTTCTGGCACATACCGCCCCCGGCCTCTTTCCCCAACCCTATGTGTAGACAGGAAGACTGAGCCCCGTCTCTCTGGTCCCGGGGCCAGGTTCAGTGCCCTGCACCACACTACATACCCAGGATGGAGGTGGGGTCAGCTGCAGTGCGAGGACCCCAAAAGCACAGCCACCATGCTGAGCAAGGGTAGGAGGAGGCAAACTATGGCTCAGGGCCAAAGATGGCCTGCTGCCTGTTTGTGTAAATAAAGTTTTATCGGCATACAGCCATGCTCATTTGTGTACTGTCCAGAGCTGTTGTTATGCTTCAGTGGCAGAGCTGTGACAGAGACCAGATGGCCCACAGAGCCTAAAATATTTACTATCTGGTCCTTCACAGAAAATGCTTGCTGACCCTTGGGAGAGGTAATGGCTTTCAAGGTTGAAGAGGGGGGAAAAAACTGGGGTCTTTTAAAATTGTCGAGGTAAAATAAAACAGTGTTATATCTACTTTCTGATTTTTTACCTTAAATCCCTCCAATAAGACAAATGAAACAAAGATTAACTCTACTGACAATAAGAAAACTGCAGTCCAATGACATTACAGTATTATTTATCAGAGCCATGATTTTTCCCACTGAACAGAAATGAGCTCTGGACCAGGGGTCAGCAAACCTGAGCTCTATTTCTCCTACCAAGATGCCACATGGCCACTCTTATAGCCCTGGTTTTTGTAACCACTGGTCTTAAACAAAATGACCTTTCATCACTATAACAAAATAGACAGCATTCCCATCCCCTGGCTGGTCCCAGAGTATCTCCTTGCTGATCATCTCCCCAGTCTCATTCTCACCACAGTACTGGGAAATGAGCTAGTCCCTCGAATGCCAGCACAGAACATTCTGGGGGCTCAACTGCAGCCCTAAGTTCTTTCAGCAAGTTCACACTGTTTGACCCTCTCCTATACAGTGAATTAGCTCTAGGGTTATCTCGGGGCAGGGCTCTACCTTGAATGGCTACGGTCAGGATAGGGTGGGGGACAAGAGAGGTGGCTCTAAAGCTTTGGGGCCCCCCTGCTAGAGATTCTTTGTATGTGCCTGCATCTACATAATCAGGCACCCTTTCCAGGGACACAGGAAAAAGCATCTGCGGAACGTGTGCAGGACCTAGTCTAGCAGGCGTGCATCAAGCCACTGGGTCCTAGCACCCTGGAGGGAGTGCTAAGTGCTGGAGATACATGAATAAACAGTACTGCAGACCTCCCTGAAAGAATCCCAGGCTGGTGGGAGAGACCGCGGTTTAACTATGACCAAACAGAGACAAGGAGCCAGGTATACCAGAGAGCAAGAGACAGCAATTACAGCATCATCACATTCAGGCAAGGCCTGGAAGGATGAACAGGTGTCCTCTGGCAGAGAAGAAACAAAAGGCGACTCTGGGCTGAAAGACGGGAGCCTATGCCGGAGAGGCAGCGTGGGCATAATGCTGGAGGGCCTTATGCACCAGGTGGAGACCCTGGGGCTAGGACCTCTGGATGGAAAAGTCAGGTCATTAACCTTTCCGAGCTCCTGCATAAGACTGGCAATCAGATTGAGGTCTTGGGAATCACACATCCATTCCCTTCCTTTCCAAAGATGCTTCTATTGTGTCTCTCAAGTTAGAAATCGAGATTTGTGGCCAGTGGAAGACAGAGTTCATAGCTTTCTGGACACTACACATGGAATATGTACCTGCTCTCCCTTTAAGCCATACTCTAGCCCTGAATAGCTAGCCTTCTTTAATGTTGGCAGAGGAGCTGGGACCCAGGGGAAGGTTTCCAATACCCAGGCCTAGCCACCATGTGGGTTTCTAGCCAGGATCCAGATAGTAAACCTCTCTTCCCACGACGTATACTCATGGCTGTACAGACCAACTCTGTAGGTAAGCTGGAGAGGTAGTAGAGACTGACCTGGGATCCAGAACCATGCCAATCCCCGGGAACAACTAACTTTGCTAAGAGAACCAAATCCCCTACAACCAAAAGCTTGCCTTTACTCTGAAAATGGAGAGTGCTGCAAAGATGCATCCTACTCCTGCCCACCAGCCTCCCTACCACCTCTCACCAGTGCTAAGGCTCCCCTGTTAATCACATCAGCATTGGTGAAGGCGAAGCGCACATTAAAAAGGCAGGGCTTCATCCACCCAGAGAATTCCTGTTCTGCTTTAGGATCTCTGGACACACGCACGCATGCAGCCTTCATCCCCCTACCCTTTCACACCCTGACAGACAATTCTGAGAGTAAAGATCTCATCATATCCAACCAGGAAAGGGAGACAGGGGACTCTGGAAGCTACGCATCCAGGATGCAAGAATTCACCCCCTACTGACAATGAGCAGAAGAGGGTTGAGCTGAGAACAGGAAATTCAGCCAAGATTTCCCCTTTGGTTTGCAGCTCCCTGGATGACCGGGTGGTCTCATGTTACCTCCTCCCTGAAGGAAGCAGCTTGGGGAATGGCCCAAGATCTCATTGTCCTTCCTCAGCTAAGGAGAAGCAACAGGATGGGGCAAAGGAAAGAGGCAGGACTCTGGGAAGAAATGGGTTTAGGAAGCCTGCCCACAGCTACTCCGCAGTGGGTTATGTAACCTGGAGTGCCTCAAAGAAGCACAAGGCCAGCTTGGGGTGTGTGTGTGGGGGGGGGGGGGGGGGGGGGGGCCACGAGTGCTGTTCAATGAACCCCGGATTCATGGTCTAGGAGCATCATCTGCAGTCCCTCCATCCCCACCACAGTTGCTCACCTGGCCTGTAAAGCTGGATGCCCCACCCATTCCCAGAGAGCTGGACGACTGAGATACTGGGAGTCAAGTATTTAGTCCAGTGCTGGGAACTAGCCCTCACCAAAGGGAGGCTGATGATAATGCAAAGCTGTGGCTCAGATCTTCCCCACCTCGAGCAATCCTTCAGGAGCCCCTTTCTTTGGCGAAATTTTCCTATGACCCCGATCCTGGCATGCTGCCTCCTTAACTGCCCAGAGTCTCATACTAGAAGCATGCCCCTTAAGTGCCCTGCTTGATGCTCAGTGCTCTTCAGCAAACTCTGCGGGAATCGTCTGACCCCTGAAGTGGTCACTTATTTCTTCTGCCCCAAAAGCCTCTGATGTCTCAGGGGACAGGAGCCAGATCTCTTCTCTCACTGCACCTCCCATGCAATCCTCCTGATGTTGGGTGTTACAGGTGGGCAGACTATGGCCCAGAAAGGTAAAGCTGCTGCTCCAGAACAGACTACAGGTCTCTAAACTCTTAGAGCCTTTCCATAACTGCAGAGTAGGTTTCTTGGGACCAGATACTATAACTACTCTGAGGAAGAGGTACTTCATCAGATCCACATGTGGGACATGTGTTTTTTGACCTTGGGACAAGGACAGGGCAAGACTTTGTCAAAGTCTTCTTGAATAAAACTGACCCGAGACTGAAAGACTTCGAGAAGGGGAGGAGAGAACCATGCAGTCTGGAGAAGAGGCCACACAGATGGGCTGGAGGAACGGAGGCTGGGTCTCAGCCTAGCCTCCTGTCCTGGGGGATCAACAGCTCGTTCAGTAATGGTGTGAAGGCAGCAGGGCTTAGATCACAAAGAACTGTGTCCTACCAAGAAGCTGGACCTTAGTTCTCTACCACAGGGATGCCATCAACAGGAAGAGTGCTCCAGGGAGGGGAATCAGCTGCCCGCTGGCCTGCAGTTAGCCCAGGCTGGGGTCGGCCCTGTGGACTGTGAACACCTGCAGACAGGTTCTGCTTGGCCTCCCGACCCTGGAAGCCAGCATGGCACGGCAGAAAGCTGTTGCTTGAGTATCGCTGAAGGAACAGATGACTGAGCACCTCCCCTGGAAAGAAGGGCTTGTGCAGATGTCTGATCTACCTTTTATTCGACTACATTTCCAAACTCATAGCTGGTGAAGCTGTTCCTATTTTACAGGTGGGGAGCTGAAACTCCCAGGTGAGATCCACTAGTGACAAAACTCAGGATGACTGGCAAAGACCTAGCCCCCTAGGCGGGAGAGCTGACATCAACTCACGATAAGGAGTTCCTATTAATGAGCCCGGCAGGAACAGAATCAGAAGCTCCTAGACATACAACCTGCTTCCCTGTCTCTACCTCCCCTGTAAGTTCCCACTGGGTGGACCAAGGAACAAGGAGTTAAGCCAGGTAGGGCAGGATTAAGTGAGATACACATTAAAAGAACCAAGCAGGGCCTGGGGCTTAGTAGGTGTCATATACATCAGTCTAACAGAAGGGCTAAGTACTAAAAAGCCAATCAATCTCGAAAATACCCAGAACTTCTCCCGCACATCACTGCCCCCAAGGCTGTGCTGAGTCCCTAAGACTTACTTCTTGGAAGAATTCTTACTGTGGCCCTTGCCCTTGAATGAGCTACAAGACCTAGCCCCACCCTGACCCCTAGCTCTGAGGGAAAGAACAGCCCCAGGACATACATGCATCCACAACACAGAATCCTGAGTGTTTAGCCACCCCAGGCATCAGGCAGGGCTTCGTGGGCCTCATTTCATGGCATCCTCACAAGCGCCCAAGAGTTTGGGGCTATCTTCACTCCCAACACCAGGTGAAACAATAAAGTTCGGATAGGTTAACAGTCTTTTTCAAGGCAGCCGACATGCCAGCCCAGGCCACGTGACCTCAGGGCCTCCAGGTAGGATGGAAGGCCTTCAGAGAGGGTGAGGAGGGGGATGGTGAATGAGCTCCAGGGGCTCAGGTGCTCAGCTTCTGACTGCTGATCAATATGGATCCTGAAGCCAATGGGTCATGTTCCCATGGCAGTGATAAACCATCACTGAACACGAGTAAATGTTTCTATGTAGAGTCCTTTACAGAGCTCCAAAGAGAAGACATTGCAATTTGTTGAATGAGCTCCTCTGTGGAGGAGCAGCAGACTAGTGCCCAGAGGGGTCGGGTAACCTCCCCCAGGACACATGGCCAGGAAGTGGCACTGGGGTGTCTTGCTCCAAAGTCCAAACACGGGGATCCCTGGGTGGCGCAGCGGTTTAGCGCCTGCCTTTGGCCCAGGGCGCGATCCTGGAGACCCGGGATCGAATCCCACGTCGGGCTCCCGGTGCATGGAGCCTGCTTCTCCCTCTGCCTATGTCTCTGCCTCTCTCTCTCTCTCTCTGTGACTATCATAAATAAATAAAAAAATTAAAAAAAAAAAAAAAAGTCCAAACACTATGCTTTGTGTTGCCCTCTTCAGAGATGTCTGTAGGAAGCCTCTCCCAGGGCTGATGCTCTGCTCCTCCTCATCACTGCACTGCATACAGAGCTAACGTGGTGTCCCCTGGTCAGGCAGCCCCCAGGGTAGCTCAGCACCCAGCATGGAACTGACACTTCATAGAAGCTGTCACCTGCCCCCTGGCCGTACTCTTACCAAGTATAATCCCACCATTTTGGTATTGGCAAGAGACAGAGACTTGCTGGATGACAAGTAGGCCTGGCTCAAGGACTTCATTTATCTGAGGGCCTTCATCTGGGGGAGGGAGTTGTCCAGGAAAGGTCGGCTGAGGAGTTAATTTAGGCAGAAACAGGACATGAACCCCAAACCCACATTGTGGATCTGCTGCTATATCCCAGCCCTTAGGACAGCACCTCACAATTAGCACTCGGCAAGATGTGAGAAAGCCCTCTGACCCCGGTCCAGCCCCCTGGCCCAGCCCCGGCTCCCCGAAGGGCAGTTTCCTTTCAGCATGGTGTGATCGTATTCAGGGGGGTCTACCCTGAGCCACATAATGCCAAGGCATGTTATTATAGGATTCCACTGGAATTCTCCTCCTCCAATCTCTTCTGCTACAAGGGCTGAGGAATTTGACCTTTTTTTTTTTTTTAAAAGGGGGAAAAATAAAAAACCTCAGCATGATTTGCACAGAAGGTGGAAGCAGGAACACAGGAGGGTCTAGCCCCTTGGCTAAGTATGAAGAAACAAAACAAAAACACAGGGGGCTCCCCCATCCTCCTGAAAGGTGGGGGAGGATCTTGCGGGGGGCGGGGGGATAGTCGGCGTACTGGGACAGCTTTCAGACACAGGGGAAAATCTAAGAGAAAACCCAGGACTGAAGGGGAAAAGGATAAATCAGCCCAAGTTTTGAGCACACGGAAGTGAAGGGGCTGCCAATCCTTAAGGACGGGATCCATAAAAGTCAGAGATCTGAGTCGGCTTACAGCTCAGGGGGAGAGATGGGACAGCCTGGGGTCTCCAGGGGCTTAAGGAGCAGCAGCAAGAATGAGTCCAGGCCTCCTAGACCCAAGGGTCCTTCCGGAAGACGCTCCCCTTCCTCTCCCCACAGAGGGAGCAGAGGCCCGGGGCTGGGGGTCCCCGGCGGGGAGGCAGAGGTGCCCAGTGGCCGGGCTCCCTGGTGCTGGGCCGGCTCCGCGTTAGGGGGCGGTCGAGGCCCGCGGAGCAGCCGGGTGCTTTGTTACCGAGCAAATCTCCCAGGCACTGACTGCTGATGCAGAGCTAACAGGGCGGCAGACACTGATTTATGTTCAACTTTCCATTTCATCAGCGAGAGTTACGGCGACACGCGGAGTTCACGTTTTTCGGAGGGGCGGAGAGGCGGCTCGAGTGTGCAGACGCACACAGGCCCGCACGCGCGCACACAGGCACACGCGCCAGGCCTTGCCGCAACTTTGTTTTCCCTTTCAGGAGGGAGGGCGAGGGGCCCGCAGCCGGCACGCAGCCCGTGCCCGGCACGTCAGGAGTAACCTTTTGTCCGCGGTTGCTAGGAGCCCCGCGCGGTCATCTGCCGCTGGGCAGACGTTAGGCACCAGGCTGGCTGCCGGGCGGGGCAGGAGCACAGCCTGACCTTTGTGGAGGTGCTGTTGGCAAGAAGAAAAGGCCTTTTTCTCCCCTTCTCTCCTGCCCTGGCCTTTTCACACAGGCCAGGCAATTGTCGGGGGAGGCTTGTGTGTGCATGCGTCCATGGTGGGGAGGTGGAGAGACAGCCCAGGTGACAGTTTCCCAGTTTCCCAGCAGCCAGGGGTTTGTTTCGACAGCCCTCTCAAGCACTTAAGGCCCAGAGAGGGGAGGATGGCTCCCCAAGGACACACAGCAGGACTGGACTCAAACCAGGACGTCCCACAACCAAGGCAGGGGTCCTCAGGCGTAAAGCCAGCTGCTGGCTTCTTCACAGTAGCCAGGGGAGGGGCTGCTGCTGCGCTTGGAACAGGTGGGGCTGGGGTGGGAGCGACCCAGGGCCCAGCAGTTGGGGTGCCCCGCCTCCTCTCTAATCCTTCCCAGCGGGGGTGACCCTGCCTTCTGTCAGGCTGGAGGCAGAAGGCAGGGTGGGGGCGGGAGAGGAGGGGGTACTTCTGTCCCCTGAAGAACTGGCACACTCACCCCTGACACAGCATCTCTGTCCTCCTCTCCCAGAGAGACCAACGCATCTATCAGAACCTCTCCTGTCTGCAGCAATGGGGGGGGGGGGGGGCGCGCAGACAGTGCAGTCCAGAAAGGGAGGGGATTTGCTCCCCAACAGACAGGGTGTTCATCAAGAAGCTCTAGAGCCTACCCCCCACTCCAGGGCCGCCTTCCCCGAGCAATTCCCTGG
The DNA here is from genome assembly GCF_048164855.1 of Canis lupus baileyi. Classification (NCBI taxonomy): domain Eukaryota; kingdom Metazoa; phylum Chordata; class Mammalia; order Carnivora; family Canidae; genus Canis; species Canis lupus. The sequence continues at coordinate 34,192,645 of NC_132840.1, forward strand.
CCATTGTGAACCTCAGTTTCCTCATCCAGAGTGGGAATGCCGTTAGCTCTCAGATGTAGCTCACAGGGTCAAATGGAATCACAGAAAGGGGTATCTTTTCTAATCTAGAGAGTGTTCCACCAACACTACAAGAGGAGGTTAGACAGTTCCACTTTAGGACCCGAGAGCACTGGCTGGGAGCCTCCAGGGGCAGGCGGGCAGCCACAAGACCACCTCCCTCTGAAAGCAAAAGGTCTGACAGGGTAGGAGGCCCCTTGACAGCCTCTCACTACCTCAGCTTAATGCAAGTCAGAACCCTGGGCATCCTCCCAGCTCTGCTTCTCCCCACTCCCACATCCAGCATGGGGCTGTCCGTTCAGGGCAGGGAGCCCAGGCCACTGCACCCAGTCACCAGTGCAGCCCAGGTCCTGGCCAAGTCCCCCTCCCCCAGAGAGCCACAGCCTGAACCCACATTCCCAGGGTGGCCAGCCTGCCACAAGCCCAGCTCTTCCAGGTCACTGGGGGTCTTCCTGCAACCCCGTCACTCCCCTTCTTAGCAACCTTCCATGGCTCCCCTGTCTTTACATTAAAGTCCTTCAAGTGTCTATCCAGGCCACTTGCCCTTTCCCACCTACGTCCTGGCACACTGTGCTGTCTCCCCAGTCACTGGCATCTGCCTGCCGCTCAGGCCTCACTCCTCTCTGAGAGTTCCTCAGGGAAGTTTCCCAGATGGAACATAGGCTAGGCCAGATGCTCCTTCGCCTGCCCCCAAGGCACTGAACTCCCAGTGGAATCACTCCCCGCCTCCTCCACCAGACTGTGAGCCCCTGGAGGACAGGTCCACGGCTGCCTCTTTCATCCACAGTGCTCACCAAGGCTGCGTGACTGGGAGGCCACTATGCCCTCAGAGAACTTGCCTGGCCCATGGGCTAGGGGATATCCAGCAAGTCTGCCAGGCCTCCCATGGCTTAGGTCCAGGCCTCAGGCTGCCATCCATCAAATGGAGACCCATGCCCCTGCCCATCAAGTCCTCCTTTGGCAGCAGGCTCTGAAAACCACACAAACAAGGTGGTTTGCTTCTTTCTAAACCTCTTCTAGTCCCGCCCTGGCCCTAGTTAGACCCTAGAGAGGTCTTTCCTGCCTCAGCAGCTTTCTGCCAAGAGAAATGTCAGCTCACAGTGCTGCTGCCCACTTTCCACCGGAGAGGAAGGCAGGAAACAGACAGCACTTGGCCCAGTTTTTGGGGAGCACCTGAGCTGCTGCCACTGGCATGCCCTCACTTACTGGGCTTTGATCATCCCTGGAAACACACCGTCCCACCCCAAGGCGCTCAGTCCCCAAGGCTCTCTCTCTACTGGGCATTGAATCTCTACTTGGTTATCACTGGTGCCAAGCAGCTCACTACTGTGTTAAGTTGGCAGGTAGTAGAACCATCTTCCATACAAAGACTCAAATTGGCTTCCCTCTTCTTCTGTCTGAGGGATCTCAGATCTGAGGACTAAAGCCTTGCAGACTGCGGCAGGTCTGAGTATTTCATTTTTTCTTTAAGATCTATTTATTATTTAAGTCATCTCTATACCCAACGTGCGGCTCAAACTCACAACCCTGAGATCATGAGTCGCATGCTCTTTTGACTGAGCCAGACAGGCACCCCTGGTCTGAGTATCTTCTGTCTGGCTGAACATTAGATACTTCTCGTCAGTCATCAGAGCCCTCCTGAGGCGGCTCCTCTCTGAGAGAAACCCCAGCTACTTCTTCGAGAAATAAGGAGAGTGCTCCCTGTAATAGGAAAGGTCCAAGGTCGTGTGTATTTATCTCTCCCTCTTAGTTTTGGATCATTTCTCTGGTTTCTGGACCATATACATCATATGCTTCTTCTCCTCTTTCCCCCCTCCCCCCTGCCCACAACTGAGGGGGTGGGTTCTCTGGGAGTAGGCCTCAGAGGTGGGTGGACTTGGCTGGCAGGAATGAGAACTCACTGGAATGGGGGCGGAGGGGGGGGGGCATGTCAATCCCTACTGTGCCCCACTACAATGGAAAGAATCTGGGGATTGTTCAGGGCAAAACATACTGTGCATTTGGCAAAGGGGGTTGGGCCCTCTAAGATTGTCTTTTCCAGAGAAGGCTCAAGCTCTAGCCCTTAGACCTCAGCAATACCCGTCCCCATCATCAGTGTGGCTCGCCCCCAGGTTCCTGCCTCCACAGAGGTGACAGAGAAGGCGCAGAGTTAACCGTTCTGGAACAAAGACCTGGCCCAGACATAGTGCAGACCAGGGTGCTCCAGCAGCACCAGCTCACCCAACAGTCCTGATGAAGCCAACAGTCCTGAAAAAGCTCCAGCAAACACTGCCAGCAAACTCTCCAGCCTCATCTCCTACTGAGCACCTATGTATCACCCACCTCGCTGGGACACCATCCCAAACTGTGTTGCCCCCAGGAAGCCCCCAGGCAGGCCCCGGCTTCTCCATTTCTTGCTACAGGGCATGGGTTTGCCCATCAGTGTCTCTGGCAGGCTGGCTACTCCTGGGGGCAGGCTATGACTGATCAGTTCTGGCCCAGATTCAAGCCCCTTGCTCTCGCAGAGGTGGCCAATAACTATCACTAACCACAGTCCCGTCTGCCTCTGGGCCTCCATTCTGCATCTATAAATGAAGTACGGACTAGATCAAGAATGCCAAATACACAGGTCACATACTACCACTTACATCCCTGTGTTCATGGCAGACACTGCCAGTCAGGATCTGCTGAGCACACACACAGCTTCAGAATCCTCCTCAACAGTGTTCCAGCAGCTACCACTAACAATCAGGGCTGGCGCCTGAACAGAAACACTGCTTGCGTTTCAGAGAAGATGGCTAGGGTTCCTCTTTCTCCCTCCATCATTTCCCTCCTTTTCTCTTATTCTCTATCTTCTCTCTAGAGAATCAGATGTGTTATCTGGGCTGCTGTGGAAGAATGCTGGGATCCGGAACCAGCTGGCTTGGGTTCAGATGCTGATTACAGCCTGCAGCTGATAACTCTGGGGCAGGTCATACACCTTTCTGAGTCTCACTTTCCCAATCAGGCCTGCCTCCTCTGCAGAAGCACTGGGATCAAAATGAAAGTAAGTCGCATGTCTACAAATACGACATAACTGAAAACAATCACTGGAATTTAAAACAAAACAAGAACAGAAACAGCCTGTACTCAATGCTCCCTTCTTCGTGACTCCTGCCCTCCTGCAACTCCCCGGCTCTAGACCTAGAAATCCTCATTGGATGTTGCCTCCCTTAGAACTACCTTAGGGCCAAGGAGCTGGGGGCCCACTCAGACCAGCAGGTCTAGCCAAAACTAAGCGGAGTGTGCCAGATGTGCAGCCCAACTGACTTAAGCTGCATGGGGGAAAAAAATGCCACTGCTGGATTATGTAAAACCCATCTGGAGCCAAACCAGAAAATCCAAGTTGGAAAGGCCCTCAAAGACCATCTGGTCTACCCTGCTTCATCTACTAGTGAGGAAACTAGGGCCCAGGGATGGGGAACAACTTGCCCATGGTCACTCAGCAAGTTCATGGACAACCGGGACTAGGGACTAGAACAGCTGTCCTCAGGCTGTTGTCTTCTGCATCCTTCCCCACTACAGAACACCACCCCTGGACCCTCCCAGCCTGGTCAGAAAGAGGATCTAGAACTCTGGGACTGGCTGGGCTCCACTTCTGGTAACGTGAGCAACACAAACTCAGTTCAAACATTTCCTGGGTTCCTAGTGCACACCAGTTGCTGGGGATGCCAAGATGAAGGCTGTTTTTTTTTTTTTACAAGGAATGCACACAGTAGAATGTCCTTGCTAAGTTCTACCATAATGCCAAAAAACCCAAAACATTTCCCAATATTGTGAGGTATAGTCAGGCTGGGTCCCAAACCATCTCTTTGCCGGCCCTCAACTTTCTACCAGAAACATCTCATACCACAGGACTAGGGCACTGTGCATCTCAGAAACCTAAATAAGAAAAAGCCCACAGATGGAACCTAACGTGTGGACAGCCAAACCTTCTGACTTCAGGAGTAGCCTTGCAATCTAAGGAAGTAGCCCCTGTGTTCCTTTCTGGGCTAGGATGGGGGGTAGATAGCTGCTCCCTCCCACCCACCCTGGAGGCACTACTGGCTTCAAATTTTAGCACCAACTGAGGGGTGGAGTCCTGATGCAAAAACTGGGCCAGCCACCTTAGGATAGGATCTGGTCAAAGCTAGATCAGTCAATCTGGGCTGGCTCCCTGGTGCAGCAGAGCTGCCCACTCAGACTGTGGCCAAGCAGGGAAAGAAGTGCAATTGTTGGCAGCAGATAAAACCTGATAGCATCTCTATTTCCCTTCTAATATCGGAGTGGCCGCCTGCAAGATGAGCGAGGGGCAGGGCCAGCAATCAATAGCTAATATTCCCTCTGTGAGCTGGCCTACTCCGGAAACGGACAGTCACTACCTCCTTCCAGAGAGATACCCTTTCCCTTCAGCAGTGACCCAGCCTGAGTAGTTCAGCATCACAGCCAGGAAGCACTGTATCCGCCTTCATCTTCATCTGTCTGATTAGAAAATGATGTCCTCACCTGAAGGGGGGCAGGAGTGGAACGATGGACACAAAGTCACCCAGGACGCAGAGAGGTCCCTGCTCAATGTCCCCCCTGCCAACTCCTGGTGGTTCATCCTGACTGGGGATCAGAAAAGACCTCCAGTCAAGAGGATCCAAGTGTTACCTCTGTTTGATAGTGGCTGGAAGTGGCCAAATAAGGACAGGAATCAGTCTGAGCTTTCTGACCACACACCCCTGAACGTCACAGGGGAGGGCCCGAGAAGTATGTCTGGAATTAGGCCTTAACCATGGACAATTATACCAAAGCAGGAAGTTAAGAGCTGCCCACATATCAGGCAGACCTTGCCTTGCCCCAGACTCAGGCCAAAATAGAAGTCAATGGCCTATTTAAAAAAAAAATACAGTTCGCTATTGTCCACCTCTTCCCACCACAGTGGCCTGTACTGGGCACTCAGATGCCAGCAAGCAGCCTCAACAGGCATGCACACACACACAGGTGGAGCCTGGCACCTCGGGCTCTGTCCACCAGGCAGGAAAGCCACAATTGCACTGTATCGAAAGTGTCCATGCATTGTGTGTGAGGATGCATAAACCTGGGAAAGAAGTCCCAAGCAGATAAACACCTGTGTGAAAGGCCACCAACTGGTACACAACACTTGTCTGAAGTGCCCAGAAAGAAGGTTGCTCCTTGCATGGATGATCGTCTCAGACAGTGGCTCTTGGGCTGCCCTGCCCCTCTGGGGAAAGGGCAGATGCCTACCTGGCTTTCTTTCTTGAGTCCATGAGGTTTCCAAGATTTGAATGTCTCATTCTCTTTCAAGTCTGGCCCCTGGCCCACGTCTGATGCCTCACCACAAGCCAAGCCCCAGGCAGTGCCTGGTCTGGTCTAACCTGGAGCCTACACACAACCATTTCAGAGGCTGTACCCCTTTGAACTCCAGGGTAAGGCTCCAATTCAGGCAGCAAGCTAAGAATACATAGACATAAGTGTGGCCATCCAAAGCTCTCAACCGCTATCCCTATGCCTTTCTCAATCCCCTTACTGCCACCACGGTGGTGGGCAATCTGCTCTTTCTGGTTTGGGACAACACCCAAATTTCACCTTTCCCTCCTTGGATGGTGAGCAGCATTGTCCAAACCCTTGTCTCATGGGACTCAAGATCAACTGAAATGTGAAATCTTACAAAGGAGAAGTGTCCTCTAGGTCATCCCCCACCCAGAAGAAAATCCCCTTACTATCTCTAAGAGAAGTTTGCCCCTTTTGCTAGGATGTCTTAATAACAGGGAGCCCCTGCCTCCCACAGCCTGCGTCTGACTGCTAGATGCACAAGGTATGAAATTCTGGCTTACACCAAGCAAAATTCTCTGTGGACTTTGCCTCAATGCTCCCAGTTTTAAATTCTTGGGCTTCACAGAGAGATCTTGGCCTTCTTTACTATACAACAGTTCTTTCCATATTCTTATCTGGAAGTGCTAGCCTTTCAAAGCAGTGGGGAACACAGGCAGGTTCTCAAACCTGCCACAGACAAATCTGAAAGAATGAGATGTTATACTGAAGAGCTTCATCAAAGAAGCTCCTTCCAGCCCTGCACGCTGATACCTCTCTGAGATGGCATTCTCCAGTCTCAGCCTGGTTAAAAATCAAATGAGTCCCCCCGCCAACCCCCACCCTCCCAAGGGGACTGCAGAGATAGGAGGAGGAGGAGGCACAGAGAGGACAGCAGCCACACCCAACCCTGACAGATGACAAAGCCCCCAGAGGCCGACAAGGTGTCATTTGGAGAAGACGGGGCTCCCACCCCATGTGGGACCTGCCTGTGTCTTTGGCGGGCGGAATACGGGCACAGATGCTCGTGGGATGCCAACTGTGATCACACTCGGAAAAAATCAAGTGGTTAACCAGAGGGAAAGGATTCTGAGACCTGCCAGGATGGTGGGTTCTTTGTTTTTTTTTAGATTACGCCTAAGGTTTGTAGTTTGGACAAGCAAAGTAAACAATGACGATGACAGCAGGCAACAAAACAGAAACAAAGAACAGTTTACTTGTTTAAAAAAAAAAAAAGCCTTTTGTTCTAGAAGACAGCTCCACACGGACTTGGAAGCAGCCCCACTGCCTCCCCGATTGGGGCGGGCCATGTCGTGACTTCGAAGCTGGTGTGAAGAAAACAAGCTCCAGCAGAAGTGACACAGCACATGCAGGGGGGCTGCTCGCCATCTCTTTTCTCCTCTCCTCAGTTTTTGGAAGGGGTGGAGAAAGGGATGGGAAGGGTTGGAACCAGCATAAAGCAACTGTATTTAGACCATGGCAAACTGAGCTACTGCTTCTTGTCTCTCCCTCCCTCCTGCCTGCCTGGGCCTGGCCTGGAGCGGAAGGAGTACAGGACCCAGGGGGCCCAGCACATACCTGAAAGAAACCCGGAGGGATGGGGCCTCCCGGCATCCCATCGTTGGGGGGAATGTTGCCAAGCACAGGGCTCGGGGCGGCTGCTGCACTCTGCAGAGACAAGGAGGTGGACAGTTAGTTGCTGCACATACCATAAAACACTTGGAACTCCCACCCCTGGCTGCCCCCCACCCATTCTGTCTGCCCATGTCCTCCACAAACACTACCTTCCCAGAAGGGTCTCCTGCTGGGCAAGCAATGAACTCTTTGAGCCTCTGTTTTGCCATCTCTAAAATGGGAGAACAATGCCCACACTTCTCATTGGCACCACAGTGCAGGAGTAGGTGGCCAGCACAGTGTAGCTGTTGTTAATGTACGGGTGCCTTGCCTTCCCCACTCAACTGCTTTATGAAGCTCTTGCAGGGCAGTCGAGGTGCTTTATAAATGTTTGTGCCTCCCCAAGAGGTTGCATGCTGTATAGAGAGCAGATCAATAAATATCCACAACTTAATGAATGAACAGCCTTGTTGGGAAATGTCCCTGGAGAGGCCAAAGGAGGGCGTTCGTTTTGGGCCCCATCAGGGTCTCGGGTCCCACAGCAGATGAGGTAGGCTGCCCAATGGAGGGACTAGAGGCACTTTTCTTCTTCAATGCTGCTATTCTGGCATTTACCTGGTACATCTGCCTCAGCAAATGCCTCCCAGGGGTGAACACACGTCGTTCTCCCCAGCCTGGCCCGCTTCCAGACAATCTGCATCCCACCTGCCGTGTGGTCAGCATGTCTGAGCCTGATGGGGCAAGTCATGCCCCCGCCCCGCCCTACCTGGGCTGGTCCCCTGCACACACACCCCTCCCCCACCCAGGCATTCCTCCTGCAGGACCCCCTCTCCTACCTCAACGTCACCAACCTACCCACACCCCTTGTTCCCCCTACCCTTCCGACTGAATTTGAGACTCAACAGCCTCTCAGGGGTCTGTTCTCCGGGACAAGAGTGAGCCCCCCTGGGGTCAGGAAACGGAAGGCCTCTTTCTCTCCTACAAATTCAGCAGAATTCACTTCTTCCCTTTCCTCAGCCAGGAAATAGGAACCAGAACTCCTAACTTCCAACTTTGATAGAAGGAAATGAGGTAATGTGTGAATCCTATGAACACACTACATGTAGCAAGATGAACAGATATCCCCTGGGGATCAAGACATCTGGGTTCCAGTGCTATTACCTGTACTAGCAACCGATGGGGATGGCCATGAGCAAGCCCGGTGGCCTTCCCACACCAGTTTCCTGTAAAAAGTGGGGGATCGCTGTCATCCTGCCTGCTCATTGGGGTTGTGGAGGATTATGAGACAGGATGCACTGTGTTTTGTAAACCGGGAAAGCTTGGTAATCTGGAAGCAAGGAGGGCTCGGTATGGGCATGCACTGGGTGTCTCAGGAGACCCAGGTAAAGAGACTGGGGTGGGGATGGACTGGCCAATCTAGCCCAACATTTTAAAATGCTTCTGCCTACTGAAATGCAACCCTCTCTATAATTAAAGAGACTCTACTAACCATCCTGCCATGTGTTGCAAGCATCCTCAAACATCACGAATGAGGACAGTGAGGTCCATGCCGGGTAAGAGCCCCACTCAGGAGGGATGGAGGGAGGGGCCACCTGCCTTGCACCCCCACCCCACCCCAGTATTATCTGGGTAATGGCCACCTGGGAGAGTATGCTAGGCTATGCATTAGCTGCACCATATGTCTGTGTTCGATGGTTCTGTGGAAATGCAACTTTTCAGGATTTACAGCCAACAGTCATTCCTCGGAAGCAGGGGCAGAAAAGTTTGAAAGAAAAATAGGAGTGACGTAAACAGGCACCCACGTTTTCTTCAAGTTCTTTCAAAGACTGGTTTTACATATAACTCTTTAATCCTGCAGGTACTTATTTTGGTACAGGATACAGATTCTACTCTTCAGGCATGACCTTGCTCCACTCATTTGAAATCCGGAAGCAAAAATCTCACAAAGGCTTGGATCTGTTTCTATGCTTTTAAATTCTGTCCTAAGTCTCTATGATTCCATTGTCACGACTAGAGTTTCACTATGTATTTTACTTTCTCCTCCAATTCTTCAGTGGAAGTTTTTGGCTCATTTTCACCTACCTATCCCTCCAATGTCAGATCATTTATAAAAGTCACCCTCCTACCAAAAGAAAAAAGTTCATATATAGTGTACACACACACACACACACACACACACACACACACACACAAACCCGGAGTAGAAATGACATCTTTCTCAAACAGAGGGGCCCTCCCAGAACATGGTCTTTCTCCAACCACTCACATCTCCCCACAAGTTCTGCAGTTGAGCAGGTTGGGAGGTCAACGACAATAATTAACGGGTAGGTGGGAGTAGTAGGCAACAGCCTGGGGAAAACCAAAATCCTGTCTTGCTAAAACTAACTAAATGTTTTATTCAACAAATGTGGCACTGACTTGTTTGTGGGACGAGGACGAGAAAGATGGAGTTCCTGCCTGGGGAGGCCCTGGGTGATGTGTATGGCAGGAGCCACTGGGCCTGACGCTAGAAATAGGCTGGGTCCCTCCTGCCACCCCCTCTCCTGCCCTGTCTCTCCCTGAATACTGAGGCAGCCTCTGAGGTGAACACAAGCACCCTTGCTTGACAGAGACACAAACGTCTGCGTGAGGAAAGCAGACTCAAGACAGCCCTCTCCCATTTCTCCTCCTCTGTCCGGATCCACTCCTCCCCAGACTTTAACCCAGGACAACACTTTGTTTTTACAGAAAGCTCTGGAAAGCCTCACCAACTTGATTCTTTAAATTAGCATTTATCATTTAGCATACAACACTTATTAGAGAACACAGCAAAGGAAAAAAGAAAATTAGCCACCGTGTTTTCTTAAGGAATGTCAAGAGCACTTCCCCTTCTCGTTAAACAGCCAAAGAAAACATGAGTTTTTAATGAGTCTAATATTATATAGAAGTATCATTACTTACCCAACTTAATTAACATGCATTACATCAGTGTTCGATACCTTTGGTAGTTACAAAATGGTACCTCTTTGGTATTTTTATTTTTTGGATCACTACCTCTTGAAGTGGTCTATGCTGGCCACTTGTAGATCTACTTTTATGGTAAGATGTTCATGTCCCTTGCTATTAGTGTATTTGACTTTTTCCTTAGTGGTAAATAAGAGCTCTTTATATTTTAAGGACATAAGGATATCTTAGAATTTAAAAAAAAAAAAAAAAACCTCTTAAATGAAAATTTGAACATGGGAGCATGACTTACAAGGCTCCCTCCCTCTGAGATCTCATTTCCCTACAAAATCTGAAATGAGTCCATGGTTCTAGGAACTATGGGTTGGTGGGTGGGCCATGGTTCTTTGAATGTCAGGGCTGGGGTAACTATGTTTCTAGAAAACAGATGGTGTAGTTCTCTGACATCTGGGTGGAGGACAGATTTTTGCTACCCTCCAAGGAAAGGAAAGCCATGTTAACAGTGATTAAGGTGGCAGGAAACTGAGGAGACAACTTTCATCATTCAAAGCCTCATCCACAGCAGCAAAAATAAGCCAAATAATTAACCTGAATTATGACAGTTACTGCTATTCTTTGATTACGAAGGCAACATGTATTTATAACGGGAAAACTTTCAAAAGGGCAGAAAAGACTGAAGAAGCAAAAGAGTGGCCAGCAGTGTTACAGGGCAACAAAAGGGTTAAGTACTAACTGCTGCTCACAAAACCCAATCCACTGGACCCCCTTCTCCCACCCCCGCACCTGACAGCAGTGGCTGTTTTACCTATCTCCGAGATGTGAGGCATACAGCAGGTGTTCAATAAATGATTACGACTTTTATTATTCAAAGACCTGCTCAAACCTGGCCATCTGGAGCCAGGCCTTTCTGGACTGCTAAGAATCGGCCTCTCCCTGCGGTTTCCAGCTTTGAGTTAGAGCTCCATTAAGGCACTCAGCAAAGCGTCTCATGTGAGTTTTCTCTAAAAACACAAAACCCAAACCAAAAGCCCCTGACACTCACTATAGCTGCCGGGGCTGTGGTGGGTGCCGGGGATGGAATCCTCCTGCTGGAGCAGGATTTATAAAGAGCGTTGGATTTTGAAGCTGGAGACCTCCCTGTGGGCTCAGGTCCTGGCTAAGAGCCTCAGTTTCCCCACATGTCCAACGGCAGGGCAAGACATGACAATCTCCAGGGCCCTTCTACACTGCTCTTCTCAACCCAGTCCACACACCCAGGGGGCAAGGGACTGGAAAGAGCAGGTCCTGTGTGAACAGGAGAACAGTCCTCTCTCCGGAGGACTCTGAATTTTAGCGCTTCTCTGTTCACTACAGAACACTTAAGAGATCAAAGATTAAAAACCACCCAGAAATCTCTTTGTTATCAGAGCCTGCAGGTAACAGCCAGTGACATCTGAGCTCCCCGTGCCCAGGCCCCCCTCACCCACATTTATCTACATAGGCACACATACGTGGACTAAAAAAAGTAGAATCAAATCAGGCATGCAGTTTGGTAACTCATGCATTTTTTAAAAGAACTAACTGAAAATTCTTTTCTAAATAGAAAACAGGCCTTGCCCTGGGTGGTGTGGCCCACTCTAGCCAGCTGCTTCCTCCATGACTCAGGGGCAACAGTCCTCTTGAAAAGCTCAAGGTGCCTCCAGACAAGTGCCTGAAGCTCCTCAAGCTGCCCCGCAGCATACTGTCTTTTTGTTTGTGGCCTGGGAGCCTTCCAAGGAGGACTGATCCCACAACCCTCTCCCTTAAGAGTAGGGTTTCTTTACGATCCCATGGTGGTTACACAACCACCAGGCCCCCGGGCTTCACTGCAGCGCCTCACCCGCGCCTCACCCTGCACACGGACTGGTTTCACACACGCACACATGCCTACAGCGACAGGCATCCTGTGCTAGCAAGTTGATGTTCAGGAGAGACCGCCATGCCTGTGCTGAGCATCCCAATGTACCTCTGACAAGCCCACCCGACACCACTCAAGTACAAACACACTTGGAAGTCTCAAACATGCTGCTGGGCCCCTTTCTCGCTCTGGAGCAAGAAGTCCCCTGTGGCTGCAGGAATAGCATGGTCAGTGCAGAGGAACCAGGAGAAGCTCCCAGAAGACTCTCACCTCGTAACTCACAGTTATCTTGTGGAAAGTGACAAGTGCTCAGGCTTCCTTCTCAAAGTGTGGGTCTGGAGGATGTACCCTGTAAGGTGTTATCTTCCAACCCCACCCCAAGAACCCCAGTTATTCTCACTCACAAATTAACATGGGACAGCTCCCTCCCTCCCCCGCATCATACCCATTTTCCCTCTTATAAAATGATCCTCGGGGTGCCTGGGTGGCACAGTCTCTTAAGTGTCAGACTCTTGGTTTCAGCTCAAGTCATGATCCCAGGGTTGTGAGATCAAGCTCTACGTTGGGCTCCAGGCTCAGTGTGGAGTCTGCTTGGGATTCTCTCTCCTTTTCCCTCTGCCCCTCCCGCTTGTGTGCATGCACTCTCTCTCTCTTTCTCTCGAAAATAAACAAATGCATCTTTAAAATAAAAACAATCCTCTGTACACAAAGCCCCTAGAAAACTGAATAAAAACAAACACTCCAAGGGAACCGTGGGACTCCTGCCAGCTTGGCCGCCCCTCCTGACTTACAAGGCTGCAAAATGGAACTTTGTTCTGCAACCCCCTCCCTCTTCGTCCCACCCCAATACTCAGGCCTAGGCATGTAGCAGCACAGAGCCCACATGCAAAACCACCAAGTACAGCCTTCCTCAACTGAAACTCCACACAGGCCATGTGGCCAAGCACCCAGGACACCACAGGGTGTGTGGCATGTGGCCGGGTACATGCAGCTCGGCAACACAGGTCACTCAGAGGAGTGAAGGCACCTCTGTGCTGCCTACATGAGAAGGGCAAGTGAAAAATGATGGTCTTTGTGGGACCAGGGGAAGGAGGGATGCTTGCAACGGTATCATCAAGACAGAGGCTTCAGCAATCTGTGCAAAATATCGGGGTGACCTGGATCCCTCTGGGCCCAGTTTCCTAGAGGGAATGTTAATCTTAGCAGGAGAGATGAGCCGGAGATGTAGACAAGGGAGTGGAGAGAATGTCATCATCCAAACAGAAAAGGCCAAGATAGAGAGAAGTGGGGTCAAAATAGGGAGAGAGACAGAAGAAGCCTCTAGATTTTACACACAGACCATAGAAGAGAATCTGTTCTGGAGAATGGGGGCTCTAATTCTGCAGCTTGGAGAAAACACAGAGCTGTTGCTATGTGAAGAGACAGAACCAGCTGGCATTAAAAATAGGTTTAGATGACACACAGGAGTGAGTGACACAGGATCCCTGCCCCAAATAGCCAGGGGGCAGTCATGTGGAAGGAGGAGTGGACGTGCAAGATCTCTTGGTGCCAAGGGATGGCTCTGGGTCCAGAGGTAGATGCTCAGAGCTACAAAAAGCTTTTCCACATCTGAGCATCAGAGTGAGTTGCCTCAGAAAGTGATGGCCTATGTTAACTTGGGGTGGCTCACAGCTGGGACACAGCAAGAGCATGCTACAAATCGGAACATGCGGGCTTGATCTCTGTTCTCCAACTGACACCCATGCTGGCTGTCTCAGCCTCAGTTTCCCCTCTGTTAGAGGGGAGAGCCACATTACCCTACCACTGTCTGGTGTTTCCCCCTGGGAATTATTATCATAGAAGAGCTCTAGAGTGAGGGTCCCTGGACAAGGGCTCCCACTTTGGCTGCAAACTACCTACTGTGTGACCTGCTCAAGACTTCTTGCTTCCAGCCTCTGCTCAGCTCCAGACAAGGTGCCTGAGGTGCTGTGGTTTTGCTGAAACAGTGGGCATCACACTGAGATCTCAGTTGAGTGACCAGAAAAAGAGGCCACGGGTAGGCAAAAAAGACCCTGACCTGCCATAGCCAGGCCATCAGGCCCATGTGAGAGCTGTCCTGACACCAGAGCTTCTTCCCACATCTCCTGGGTGAGGGGGATCAATTCAGGGACATAGAGAAAGGATGCGCAAAGAAGCAACTGTCTTCCATCCTGACCCCAGAGATTAGGACAGAGAAGAGAATGGCTGACTGACTCAACAGCCCCACAAAGAGGTCATTTCTGTTTAGCAGTAAGGAAACAGGCACAGAGAAGCACATCATCATAAGTGGCTCTGACTTTAGTCTCCCTGTCCCTCCACACCCCCACCCCAATCTTGGGTCCAGAAACCCCAAACAGTCTCCCTGCCACCCTTGTAGTTCCCCAGGAGGGTTCTGTAATGCTTTTTGACACTTATGACAAGAAACAAGAGATCATTACAAACATGAGGCAAGCACAAAGCAGTCTCTGCATCTGAGATCATCTACACGTTTTGCTCTTCTTCCTAAGTAGACTGACCTAACCCTGCTCCTTCCAGCAAATAGCTGAGCTGGCCTTCAGGAAGGGGTGTGGTGGTGGTGGGAGTGTGTGTGTGTGTGTGTAGGAATGCATGAACCCATTGAAAAGTCTTCTGGATCTAATTGGCAAATTACCCTAGGAAGAGAAGGAAAAACAAGGTAGGTGGGAGCTTGAAAAGGTTACAAGGGCTTTACATGCGTCGGACGCGCTCGGCAGACACTCGCTCTGGGGCTGCTAGGATGCGCCATGCCTGCCAGGGCGGCAGATGACAGTGCATGGCTCTGCCCTCGAGGTCCAGAGGAGGATGAAATGAGCCGCGGTGACAGAGCGGAGGGGTGTGGGCAGGTGCTCCAGGCGGGCGCGGTGAGGCGGGGATTAGTGGGATCAGGGAGGCTTTACGGAAGAGGTGGCACTCAAGCCCAGGCCTTAGAGGATGGCAGGACTCGAAGATGCGGGCGGTGATACAGAGGTGAGAGATTACCGCTGTCATCTCAACCCTCCCCGGGAGCCAGGCCCGACAGCCTCTCTTTCAGAGCATAGATGCTGCCAAGCCTCCACCTCGCCAGGCTCTGGCCCAGCCCAATATCGGGGGGTTGGGGGGGGGGGGGAGGGTGGAGAGGGGCAGCGTGCCTGGGGCTTACTCACTTCCCTCCTTAAAGGGGGACTGTTCTGCAGGAAGGCAGTCAGCCACCCACCCCCCACCGCTGCCTGAACTCATCCAGCTACTCTGGCCACAGCTTATCCAGTTCCCCCCAGCATTCCCGACAACCCAGTAGGGACTCCACATGAGGACATCAAGGGATCTGTCCAGGGTCACAGAGCTCAGATGGGCAGAACTGGAAGTCAAGCCCAGGTGTGCTAAAATCAGAGCCCAGTTCTCAGACACATCACAGCTTCTCTGGTCTCAGTTTCAAGGCTGATGCTCCAAGATGGCTTCAAGATGTTCTCTGACCAGAGAACAGAGGTCAGGGTTTAAGGCCCAGCCCTTCCATTCTCCAGGAGCCCTTCACAGGCATCTCTAAAGGGGGGAGCCCTCTATCTTCTTTGGGGCGTGGGGAACTTGAAATAGGACTCTCAGGCAACAGGTCCAGGCAGAGACAGGTGATCAGCAAACAGAAGCCCCTGAACCAGCGACACAGCACCAGGCCGACATCAAACATGCTTAGTTCCTAGGATTCCATGAACATGAAGCAGGCCAGGGAAGGAAAGGGGGTCAGGGCTATCCACAGACATCTTCTGCTCAACAGAGGTCGTGCTTCTGAGGAGTGGCCTCTCTCTACCCCATGTAGAGAAATAGGATTTCATTGTTAAAAATGAAAACAAAGGCACTCCAGTCAGGATATTCCCAGAATGAAGAACTGGCTTCTTTCCCTGTGCTGAGAAGGCCAGGGCCACCATGCCACCGGGCCTTGCTCATCCATCCCAGGGAGCACCCAACTTCTGGGAACTGGATCAAAGGGTACCGTTTGTGTAAGAGGTGGAGTCCCACATAATTAATACCTGGTTATATCATGGATGCTGGCCAGGGCACCCTCCGCCATGTGCAAACACCTCTCTGGCTGGGCTGCACAGCACAGGGCGCGGGTTCTAGGCATGTACACGCAAAACGGGGGAGATTAAGGGCTAGAGGTGCCCTCACAAATGAACAGTACAGAGTGGATCAGCCGCACACTATTTGTACAACACTGATTCTCTTCTTAAAGAGAGATGAGCTTCATGGCCTGGGTTTACACCATTAGCCCCCCCACCCCACACACACACACACACAGTCTTAAAGGAGCTACTTACAACCGCAAACATGTCATAGTAGGCCAGTGACAGCTCCTTAACAAGAACACTGGCAGTTGCCTCTGCAAGGCAGAAAATTCCCTGGCGTGGACCCACACACACGCTCAGTTCCAATGACAACTTAATCCTGCCAGGACTGAGGTGTGCAGAGAACAAAAAAATTGCCTGCTTCTAGAAACTTTTAACTTTAGAAGAAATCACTAAAGGCATGACCCTCAGCACATTTTTCAAAAACAGGAGACCACACTTTGCTTGGCTGGCGCCAAATTTAACGGGGACAGTCACTTGCCCTCGGCTCATCCTCTGCTGCAACAGGACAAATGTACAGTCTGAAAAGTTCACTGGGGTCCCCTGTTATCAAGGTCAGAAAGGCAGACACTTGGCCAGAGAAGCCAGTGAGTGGCCCACCACAGTGGTTTGCATGACCGGTGCACAGGCTCAGAGCTGAGCAGATGCCGCCTCCGCCTTGAAAGCACGCATTAATTGCACTAATTTAGCTAACAGTCTCTGTTTCGTCCCCCACCCCAGTCAACCAGCATCCTTTGGTACTGCTGGAGAGATGCAAGCTGTTGGCTTTAGTGTTATTTTGTCAGCCATTAAACGATTCATCGGAGTCATTAATTGATTTATTACTGCTGCCTGCTCAGAGGGTTTAGCAAATAGAGAATGATGTAGGTCACAATGCAAAAGGAAATTGGACCAAACAACACCATGAGATGCTGGGCACTTAGAGAGTGAGCCACTGTCCACTCGGGAAGCCCTCCATGCCCAGCTGTCAGATGGGGGGACAGCAGAGCTGGCTCTCCTGCCTGAAATCCGGGTGCCAGACTGCCTCCCGCTCAGGCGCTGGTGCTGCCAAAGACGTAGACAGCAGAGAACCTTGTCCAGAGGCCCCTGGCAGCTGGCTCCCAGGCACCTGCCAGGCATGATCACCAGCAACTGGGTACGAGGGGGAGAGAAGCCTTCACTGGCCCCCACCCAGGCCCGTGTGTCCACCCTCCGGGGGACTACGGAGGCCAGGGAGTGGTCCCAAGCCAGGGTTCTGCTCCTCTGGAGGTAACAGGCTCCTGCCACTCTCTCCCTATCCCTGCACTGCCCTCAGGAGTGCCGGGACAGCAACAGCTGACAATAACAGGTGCCTCCTAACGCCTGGCCCTTCAGGACTTCTCTCTGACCCTGGCCACAGTCCTGGGTGGTGGCAGTGAAGAGAACAAGCACTTAGTTATACAGCAGGCCAGGGCACAGCCGTCCTGGGTATCGGACCCAGGTCCTCCTGACTTCAAAGTCCACATCCCCTTCCCTCTACCATTTAGCTGACACCACAGGGCACTATGGCTCAGCCTCAACAAGGACTCCAGCCAAAACTAATCGGGGGAACAAGACACCAAAGCAGCCCCCTTCTTCTCAGAGGCCCCAGTGCCTCATTTATAAAGAGACAGAGTCAAGGTGAGTGAGGCCTGAGGCTCTGCAAGAGAGAAAGACTGTGGGACTCAGTTCCTCCTACGCCCCTGAGGCACTGGCCCCTGAGGCACTGGCCCCGCGAGATGCTGATGGCTTGGCTCTGCTGCCAACACAGATCATAGACCCCAGGGGCCACTTTCTGGTGTGCATGCTCCTCTTGCTGGGGCAAGCCCTCCCATGGTTTCCCCTGCTGCCCTACCTGCCCTTCAAGCCACAGCCCAAATGCAACAGGTCCGGGAAACCTTCCCAGAATCCAGCCAGGCACCGAGTAGTTCACGGTGGAGGTCTGCTGCACTAGATTAGACTAGAGAGAAGTAATTCTCATCCTGCCCTGCTCCCAATTCCTCGGGTTGTGAGCAAACACAAGGGAGTGTTGTTGAGATGAAGGAACTAGAATGTTCATTTTACAGAAATGTTAACATTCCCAATAGGAAGATTATAGGGTCACAGATTCTGTGTGTGAGGGTGATGGGGGCGGGGTGCTATACACATATCTCCCTCTCTAAAGCAGGAAAGGTAAATCCTCTGGTACCTTGTGTGCCCAAAGAACCAAACACAGCCAGTCTGGTTGACTCAAGTTCTATAATTACAGGAATCAACCCCTCAAAAACACATCACACTCCCACCCTGCTCAGTGGCACTGTGGAACAGAGCCCACCCTAGCAAGCTTTCAGAGTGAATCACCTCAGAGGGTGATCATTTAGTTTGATTCAAAAGTGATGCAGAAGGGCTGAAGAGCCAGGTCAGGTATACACCAAGAGCTGGTCTGCTTTGGTCCTTGATATAGCCCCAACCCACAGAGCTAAGTCTGCAGCCTGCTATGGACCCGTGGAGGATTCGAGGGCAGGGTAGGAGTTGGGGAGGGCCTCTTCAGAGCTCCCACAGAGAGGTCCACAGATATTTGCTGGGTGTCTATCAGGTGTGTAAGACAGGGCTTTCTTGCTAGCATTGCCCCAGAACGGGTCCAGAGCATCCCAGAACACATATCCTTTTGGGATCCTAGCGAGAAACCTGCTAATGAGGTGGGGCCAGGAGCCCAGCTTGGAAGCACCAGAGATGACCTAGCCAGTCAAAGGCTAGGGGACAGAGGAGTTTATCTACTGAGAATTCTGACCCAAACATGGCTAATAAAACGGACCCAGAATTTCCCATAGAGGTGGCACGCCTTCTACTCCATATAGGGCATTGAAACTACAAAAGAAAGTCTTTATAGAGAAGCTCATCAGGGTTCAACAAGTGAGATACTTAAAGTCTCATAGAGAAAGAATCATCTATTATCATGGACACATATTTAGGACTCCAGCTCACGAAGGCCTTTCCTTTGTCCGTATTTACTTGATGCGCACACCCAAGTGCCCTCTGCACAGGTTGGTCCTTCTCCCTGGACCACCCCTCCACACTCTCTCCCAGGGTGATGCCTCTTCGTCCTTTATGTGTTCTTCATCACAGCACTTGCCACATCTAACTGTTAATTCCTTATTAAATTCACCAGCTGTCTTCCCAGGGACAGGGGCAAGAATGATGTACACAGCACAGACGAGGTGCAGGCTCAGTAAGTATTTTTTTGGATGAATAAAGTCCTTGCAGAAATCCTGCTTTTCAAGAATATCCACTACATCTACAAAGTCAAATTCTAAGACTAGTTAGCTCAGTCACTCACTAACTTACCATGTGGCTACATCCATACAACCACTCCCTTCCCTCTAAACAACACATACATATACCCACACCCACACAAAATACCCAGTCCTGTCTTAGAATACACTGTTTCCGTTGTCTGCAAAAGTCAAGCTTTGGGGATTCAGAAAAACCTTGGTGCTACTTGGCCCTTTGTGGCAAATGACTTGGGCAGGTCACTTCTAGACTCACTGGTCAGGTCAGTAAAATGGGATCATCTTTATACCTCTCCTCCCAAGACAGCTATAAATTAGCTAAAGCTAACATCTGGGCAAAGCATTGATAGTTGTGAGGCCATGACAGGAAGCTAAACTCCCACTTTGGAAGGAAGTCGAGACTAAGCCCAGTGGACTTGGTGCAGTAAGCGGATTTGAATTATGAGCTGCTGAGATCTGGCCGCTTCTCTCAGCCCTCTTGGCCACGCCTCTCTTCCATCTCTAAACCAAAGCCTAGTGATATTCTCAGATAGACTAGATGTCCTGGTTTTCTATCTCCCTGAAGATAGAGGTCTGCACCACTGACCAAGGAGCCTCTTTTTCCAGAGACTCCTTAATGAAGCTGAGAGAACCTGCCTACCACCTATGGGGCTTGGGGACACAAAGGTGGGAGGGGCCCCTCCTGGGCATGGTGGGAAGCTGAGGAGGGCTGCAAGGCAGAGGTTCCACTCTGAGATGCCTTTCTCCTTGTTCCACAAAATGCACCCCGCAGACAGGAATCCTCTGCCAATCGGAGGACTGCCCTTCACAGCTGGACCCTCCAAGCCACAGGTTTCTAAGAGACATGGTTCCTGCAATCAGAGATGAGCCACAGAGCCAGCCCTGAGCTCACTCAGGAAGAATGTGTCCTCTTCCTCCTCCTTGATTCAATCCCTCACTTCACATGGAATTGAGAACCTGAGAAAGGCAGAGAAAAGAGGTAGAACAGAGACCAGGCTCTAGGAGCCCACAGGGCCCTCTGGTTGCACCCCTCTTCTGCCCTCTCCCGCTGCTTACCACGCCCTGGGAATGGCTCTAGCCTCTCACCAACCAGGCCTCAGGTCCTCCACTGCCCCAGGGACACTGTGCTACTTTTGCATTCTCTCCCAGACAAGCTCCCTATTACCCTCCATTTATCTACCTATAGAACTCTCAGTCATTCATCAACAGCCAGCTCAAATGTCCCTGCCTCCCAGCCCAGGGCAAAGTCCCTGAGAAGGTTCGTGAGCTAGAACTCAGTATCAGAAGATACCAACTTTCACCTGCAAGTGTCTCAAGATCATCCAATAGAACATTCACTGCCAATGAACTCCTTCCTACCCAAGGGCTGCTGTAGTAAAGGGCAGAGCACAGTGGAATGAGGGCCTCCAGGTCCCCAGCTAATTCGGAGAGGCAGGCAATTCACCCCGACTCAAGATGCTCCCTCAATGCAAGACAACACCTCTACTCGGGTTGGCATGAGACTTAAAGCAAACAAGGAGATGATAAAGGGCTGTGATCTCATGTCATCCCTTCCCTCCCCCTCCTCCAACCTCCCTCTTCTCTTGTGCCTTGAGCTTCAGTCATGGGGAACACTCTCTGGTTCCTAACCTGTGCCCAGACCATCATTCCCTCCCAAATGCCATTTCAACTCTCCATCTGACCCTTGGGCCACCCTGGGCAGGATAATTTTTTCATTTTCCAAGCCCATGTGAAACTCTACCAGTGACTCTTCCAGTATTTTCTATGTGGCCTTATTGGAAGGACAAAAGCTCCCTGCAGGATTGTTGGTTCCAAAAAACAAAATCCAAATATTTACTATGCCTAATAATCAATAACCATCGAATGACTGGAGACTATGAAAGAGCTTTTTGGACAAAGCTAGGCCTGGCTCTTCTGGGAAATTCCTTCCTTATTTTCCACCTTTAGAAAGATGTAACTTTAAAGAACTGAACAGACTTTCATAAACCCAAATGTGAAAAGGGACAAAAAGGGGCCATACCTTCCAGTGTTTCTATGTTTTTCTCCTCAAGCAATCATTGCAGAAGAGAAACATGGAAACCCTGGGAAAGGTTTGAATTTGAATCTTGCTTCTGCCGTAGCTTGAAACTTGTGAGTCACAGAGACATGGCAGGACTATCCATGATGGATGACCAAGTGCCCCCCTCTGCTGCAAACACGTCTAAAGCAGTCTGTTTTTCTTCTGTTTTGTCTAATTCCATTTGAGGCCATGGCCTGGGTCTTCTCCACCAAAGACATAAGTTTTTAATGAGATTTGGGTAATCCACAGGCCTTCAGAAACTTTGAATCTAGAACTCAGAGAGGAGGGGCTCCCATGGTCCCTCTATTGTAGATGTGGCCCCAGGCTCACAGACATGGGTCAAGGGCAAGAGTCGGGTCTGGGACTTAGATGTCCCAGACATCCAAAGATGTCTGTACCTTGGCAGTCTCATCTGTAAAACTGGGCTAATAAGCCCTGCTTCACAGAGTCTATGAAAGTTAAGGTTCTGCAGCCTCCCCTAGAACTCTTCCTGGCCTCCATCCATCGGGTACTCAATAAATAAGTACCTGTTGAATAGACACTCCTGCTAAAACCCTCCTCTATGCCTTTGCTCTACTGAGGAAGGCCTCACTCACCCTGAGGGGACCAGCCAGGCAGTGCTCACCTGTGGACCCCCCTGAAGTTTGCCGGCCATGATTCCCAGCAATGGAAACAAGTCACCACTCAAGGTGGGCACCAAACCTCCCAACGACTTGGACGTGGGAACTCTACTCCTTTGCTTCACATCTGACTTGTCTTGCTGGTAAAGGTCACGATGGTGAGGTATCTTCACAAGGTTACAGTTCTTCCTGCTATCACAAACCAATGTCACCCACCCCATGGCCCTGGCGGGAACCATATAGAAGACATCCGTCATAGAAGGGAAAAAACCTTAACCCTGCGACCAAGCCCTCTGGTTCTGACACCAGTTTGGGGCCTGGTCTCCTCAACCTGAATGTGACCATCTGTCAAATGGGAAGTCGTCACTACCTGCCTGGCCTACCTCATGCAGGAATGTGAGGCACAAATATTGAAACAAACACAAAACCTGGTGTTACCCGAAGGACAACACCCCCAGTCCCCAGACCACCAAAGTGGCAGGAAGAAAGGAGGAAGCTGAGGTGACAAAACCCTGGCTAGCTGTGCCACCCACCCCCCACAGTCCTTCCCCTCACCTACAAAACTAAGGGAGTGGGGATTGGATTCCTGGTCCTTAAACGTGGCTGTACATCAAAAGCACCTGCAAGCTCTGCAACCACCCAGCTGCCCACCCTTCCCAGGCTGCAGGGATCCAGCTTTTTGGGAGCTCCTGGATCAAACGTTCTAGCAGATTCCTCCTGGGTTCTGCCTCTGCCCTAACCAGGGAAAATGGACCGTGGGTCCAGCGATGACTAGCCAGATGGGCAGTCCTCTCCTGCCCCTTACCCTCCAGGCTCCCAGGAGGCCTGCAGGAAGCCTCTGGATGCAGGTCGGGGCTTAGACAGCCATCCAAACAGGTACGAGCCCAGATGTAATTGGCCTCTCGGTTAAGCTTTCTAATCTCATTAAAGCTGCCTGCATCATGCAGACCACAGCTCTGCATTTAATAACAGAAGAGCACTGCCCTGCCTGAGGTAAGCTGATTAGGTCTGGGGAGACCCGAGAGGACGGGTCTGGACCATTGCCCCCGGCCCGCACCGGACCCCTCGGCCCTTTCCACGCCATGCTGTGTGCAGATGTCACAAACTCAGACTGTAAGAAGAGGGGGCGTGCTGCAGAAGGGGCAGGCAGGCAAGAAGTGTTTAGAGCGGGCAGTGGGGGTGGGGGGACACAGGGCCAGGCGTGCCACCCACCTTGGAAGCCAGCGCTGTCCCTAGGACTTTCGATACATGTAAAGCATCAAGTAATTTTATTCCCTATCTTTCCAGGGTGTGATAACACCCACTGCACCCCAGGAGACAGCTGCCCCTCTGGGCAGAGTGCAAGGCTCACAACTGCTTCCCTCCCCCTTCCCCCACTGTCTCCCCCATTCACAGTGGGAAGAGGGCTATGGTCTGGAGTCCAGACAGCTGCTCTGCATCTTTGGAAGAGAAGACCTGTCCTGCCAGCACCCTTCCCCCCCCCCCCTCTGAGAGGAGGTATCCCGACGTCCCTTCCTGATAAGTGTGTGAGGAGGGCTGAGGAAGTATCCAGCTCCTGGACATCAGTCAACGTGTGCAAACATCCCTGTGCAAATACATGTCATCCACTTCTCGATCATCCCCTCTATCTAAATACATCCCAAGAAAATAACTTGGCAGTGGTGAGAAATTCTGCCACAGCTCCAAAGTAGCAAACACACACACACACACACACACACACACACACACACACTCATATACTCACACATACTCTCATACACACACTCACACACTCACTCTCATACATTCTAACACACACACACTCCTACATTCTCACAGTCATAAACACACACATACTCTCATACACATTCTCACACACACTGTCATACACACTCACTCTCATACACATTCTCACACACACTCATACACATTCTCACATAGTCTCATACATTCTCACACTCATACACATTCTCACACTGTCATACACACTCACATACTCTCATACACATTCTCACATTCTCACACACAGTCTCATACACATTCTCACACTGTCATACACTCAGTCTCATACACATTCTCAGTCATACACTCACACATACTCTCATACACATTCTCACTCACACACTCATACACATTCTCACACTGTCATACACACACTCTCTCATACACAATAACACTCTCATACACATTCTCACACTCACATACACAGTCTCACACTCATACACACTCTTATACTCACACTCTCACACTTATACACTCACAAACGCTCTCATACTCTCATGCATTTATACTCACACTCATATACACTCACACATACACTCTCACACACTTATACACTCACACTCAAATGCTCTCTTACATACTCTGTCACACAATCACACACACACACACACACACACACACACACTCTCTCTCTCTCTCTGCTCTGTTCAAGGTGCCACACTGGGTCAAGGACAGGCATGGAGACACACACACACAGTCAGCAACCACCCAGAGTAGGCTAGGGGTTCGGTCCTGCTGAGAGAGGCTGGTTGTTATTAATATTTAATAGGCAAGATAATATTTTCAAAGGGAAGGGATTCCACGCAGGTTCCGAGCCAGGCTCACACAAATGCCCCATCCAAGGGAGATGTTGGGGGCACGCCCAGCCAAGTACACATACACACCCATCTCCACCCCCTGTGGGACTCACATTAAGACATTGGCAATTTCCACTCCACTTGCCAAGAACCCTGCCCCGTGGAAACAAAGGCAGCAGTCATGGGGTGGGCTAGCGCATCTTGGGGACCTGGCCACTGTCTCCCCAGTCCCATCAGTTCACCAAAGAGGAAACAAAGGCCCACAATAGGAGACAGATGTGCCAAGAACCTGGCCAGGGTGCCACTTATTCCATCACACTTTCATTCTTTGGACAATTTGGATAGTGGTGGCTTTAAAAAAAAAAAAAAAATGCCCTCAGCTATATCTAAGCTGCCTACAATCACCACTAAGCCCACCCTCTAGGGCACAAGAGCAATCAATTATTAGGGAAATATCTGAGGGTCAAGTGCATGTGGGCAATCCTCCAACCATGCTAGCTCTAGGTGAACCAAGCCAACGTCTCAGCCACCATACAATGCCTCAGTGCCCATCCACCTCACTCTCCATCCAGACTGGGTCCTCAAACCTGGAGCACTCACCAGTGTCCTCACTGCTGTAGCTGCCCCAGTCCTCCCCTGGTCCCTGTTCCTCTCCCCAGATTGACCTAACCAGGCCACTAACGATGCAGGTTCAGAAGCTCAGGGGACTGTATGCTCTGGGCTGCATACCAGCTGGACTGGGCCCTTCTCAGTTCCAGCTGCGCTCACACAATCCCTCCTTCCTGAATGTAGCAAGTCTCTTCAAGCTTCTGAGTGTTTGCAAACTATTCCTTTACCACCCTGCAATGCTCTCTTCCAAATACTCCCCTTTAGGTCATCAACTGCTATTCCTTTTTCCTTTGCAGGACCCATAGAAATCTTCCCCGAATATAGGAAGCCCTCTGGGTAGAGCCTTCTCTTGGGATCCAGCAACAGGTCTCTTGGAGCACCATCAGCATCTGCTATGTAACCTCTTTCCCACTCAACTGTGAGATCCCACAAAAAGTCTCTTAGGCATCTCCCAAGGCCCAGCTGAGGATCCAGCACACCAAAGGCACGTTTAGGCCCACTCCATTTTCCAAAAAACCCTTCAAGTCTCAGAACCAATACCAGAGACACTGTTCAATCCAATCCTAGTTGTTTTAAGTCAAGAAAATGAAGGCCCAGGGAGAAAGAGAGAGTGTTAATATCACACAGCTCCTTAGCAGACCAGGCTGGCAGCGGGGCCTGAGTCCTCGTTGACTCCTTCAAATAGGCCAAAAGCCCCCACAGCAAAACCAAACTCAGGAGAGTGCTACCAGGACCAAACATCCAAGAAAGAGGGGCAGGAGAGAGGTGTGGAGGCAGCCCAGGAGCCCCAGAGAAGGAAATGGGACAGGCCAGCCTGGAAACCCCAAGTGGAAACTATTAAGAGTGTCCTAACCAGGTGCTCGACAATGACAAGAGGAAGGACCAAGGACAGGACCTGACACAGGGAGGAATTCAACAAACATATGCTGTTGCACAATTCATGGCACAAATGACCAATTATAAACCAATGCAATGCATGGTATCGTACAGGCCTGCACTGGGCTCCAGGATCCCAAAGAAAGGAAGGATTATTTCTGCCAGAGGGTGGGGCAGTCTGGGACAGCTTCACAGAGTGGTGACATCTGATCAGACACCATCTGTTATTTTTCTCTAATTGTTCCACATGTGTGAAATTTTGATTCTAAGCTAGAATGTGGACTCCGAGAGGCAAAGGCTGTGGCTACTTCTCCTGCTTTCCCCAACCCTTCTCTCCAAAGCATCCATTTGACAGGGCTCCTCACAGACACTAAGGCAACACCAACAGGAGTGACGAGCCACACCTGTCTATTGCAAAGAGGAGGTAGAAGCAATGCTTCTGGCTTCCCACAAGTCTGCTTTACCTGCAGAAGCTCCCTGAAGCCCATCAAGGAATCCAGCAGTGTCTGGGGCACTCCCAACATTCCAAATGTCCCATGCCCCTAGTGTGGCATTAAGAGATGGACACCCTTAGGCTCTTGAACACTTCCTGTACCTAACGGGTGGCACTAAGTCTTCTTCCACACCTTACCTGCTTCCCCCTCTCAACAGCCCTGCAAGGTAAGAATCAACACCCCCACTTGACAGACTGGGAAAACCGAGGCTTGTAGAGAAGTCACATTGTGAGGTCAGCAGCAGGCCCACGTGGGTCTTTAACCATATCACACAGCCCATATTACTTCTCTGCCAACAGTTTCCTATACAAAAGCATCACCAAGATTGCTTGGTAGGAATGAGTTAGTGCCCATCCAGATATCCCATCTGCAAAAACACTACCACCAGCAAACCAACTAACCTCTGGAGCAGACCATACCTGGTGGGGGTCACTCACACAGACCATACCATACCCCAGTTTCTACAGCTGCACCCTATCTTCTCACTTTCCAGAGGCTTCAACACCCCGCCCCGCCCCACCCCACCCCCCCACACAGCCACATCCTAGTTTCCATAGAAGCCCAGAAGAATGCAAACTCCAAAGATTCCCTTTCTTGTTTGGATAATGGCCACTTCGCAATTCTCCCTCCCACACCAGGACCCTCGCTGCTCCTGAGCAGGCGTTCAGGCCAGGGAGAGAACAAACGGGAGGGGATGAAAAACACACACAACAGTAAGCTGCAACCCAAACAGAACTAATCCATTCAGAGCCCAAAGAGGCTGAGCAGATGGGAACCCGGCATTCCCCCGCCCGCCACCACCCTGGGTTCCGGGGCCTTCACCACAGTGTTATAATTATAAAGGGTGACCCAGCCACATGCTCTGGGGGCCGCCCCTACTCCCAGGCACCCGCAGGCACCGCCTTCATCTGGTTTGTGTTTGGAGCCCTCCCCGAGCCTCCCCCAAATCATATGCACAAGGGCAGGCATGCAAACACCCCAGCCTTGGGACACGCTTCCATGGGAAGGAGGGAGGTGCCAACTTTGTGCAACTCTGGATTCTGGGCAGGAGAGGCAAAACACCCCTAGAAAGGCTCCCACCCCCATTCTTCCCAGCCCAGTGTCCCCTACTCTCCCTCTGAGCACCTCCACATGTGCAGGATGACATCTTCCTTCATGGCCATCTGCGTCTGTCTTCTCCACCCAGTGTGTGAGGGCAGGGCCAACCTGTGTCATTCATGGTGACACCCCCAGTGCTTAGCACCAGATTCAAAGATATGCTGAATGAATGCAGTCACAACTCCAATTAGGTATACTGCCAGTTTTATTCCCTTATATGTATTCCTGTTTTTAAGCCTTAAGCCCCCTGAGGATAGAAATCCTGCCTTGTTCATTCCCTCCTCAAGGCCTGGCACTTTGGGGGTCCTCAATAAATACTTCAAGCAAAGAAATGACCATTCACCGCCTTGAAAACACTGAAGATCCACAAATGGAGGGATAGCCACCGGATCAGGGAATGTGAGGGCCTAATAGAAGCTTCACCCTGCTCATTTGTAAAAGGAGGGAGAGTGCCTTCTTTGCAGCCACAGACAAGTCAGTGTGGCAGATGCAGGACTCGCATCTGGGTCCTGAGGCCCACCCTGCCATGGCAGAGGAGACAAAAGGCACCAAAGATGCACTCACTGCTCTAAAGAAGCGGGTGATCTGGCGGGGCAGACGAGACAGACACGTGAAACAATTAGTGAACAAGATAACCGCCAGGCTGACGGTATTATACCCTGATATAATAAAGTACACGCTGTACGACACAATTAGAGACAAGACTGAAGCACACTGCACTAATTACACAGGACAAAGAGTGAGCAAATGGGAGCCGCTGGGCTGCTTGGAGTTGTCACAGAGGGCTCTGGAGACCAAGGAACCCGAGGTGAGTCTGGGGTGGAGCCTCCACCAGGAAGCCTCTCCAGATTACCACTCCCTCCTCAGTGCTCCTGCTCATTCCCACCCTGAGCTGGCCGATCCCTCTGTCACTTGCGGTCCTTCTCAGGCAGTCTGATATCGACCACCTGTGTGGTCAGCCCAGCGGCAGGTGGCAGGTCCTGGCATCAAGCCAGCCCCTGGTAACCAGTCAGGGTTCATCATTTCAACATGCACAACCACTATCCTGAGCCTCTGCATGCATCACCTCATTCAGGCCTTACAACAACCCCAGGAGGTGAGGGCGTGTGCTTCTGCAGATCATAAGCTCAGAGCTGGAAAGTCCCCTTCCCAAGGCCACAGTGCCAATAAATGGCAGAGTCAAGAGACAATATAAACCATGTCCACTGCTCTACAGATCTCATGCTCCTAAATCTCCACATCCACATGGTCCAGCATGGAAGTGGGCTACCGAGTACTTCAAGATGTGGGCAGTTCAGAGATGTTAAAACAAAGACCAGATCTCAAGGACTTGATATAAAAAGCCAGTATGTAAAATAACTCATCAATTATTTTTACAGTGATTATATCTTATATCTGACTTATAGTATTGTGGACATACTCATTTATAAGTATACTACTGATATGAATCTCATCTGTTTTTTTCTTTTTTTTAAGATTTTATTTATTTATTCATGAGAGACAAAGAGAGGCAGACATAGGCAGAGGGTGAAGCAGGCTCCCTGCAAGGAGCCTGATGCGGAACTTGATCCAAAGGACCCTAAGATCACAACCTGAGCCAAAGGCAAACATCTGCTCAACCACTGAGCCACCCAGGTGTCCCTCATACATTTCTTTCCACTTTTTTTTTAATGTGACTATGAGAAAATGTTAAGAGGATAGGTGTGGTTGCATTCTTGTGAACATTGTGATGTTTGTGAATGAATGAGAGCAGGATGCAGAGAAGAGGACGGGAGGATAATGAAGGTAACATTTCAGACAGTAGGAAGCACAGAGCCGAAGAGTAGCGGGGAGGCAGCCCTGAGCCCTGAAGGCTGGATGAATGGGGGTGACGTTCGGCTAGAACTAGTGGAGGGCTCGGTCAGGTATACTGGTGCCAAATGACAGAAAACATGGAAAGCAGAGCAGGACTCCACCCTGGGGGTTCTGGTAAGAACAGGCGGCAGAGCTGTGGACCACACAGAGAAGAGAGCTGGGAACGATGGCCCAGTGTGACTAGTGGCCTAGAATTAGTTGCCCACCCAGCTGCCTTGTAGAACACAACAGCAATTTCTCAATTTCCTGAATTAAAGAGCATTGGAGTGGGTCTCCCCCCCAGGGCCAGGAAACTTGTTCCAAGTGGGCACAAACGTTCTGTGGTCACAGGGTTAGTCTCACGAGGGGGAGCAGAGGAGGCCGTTTGGAGGAGGAAGGGCTGGTAGGGCAAGGCCAAATGGGGGTTAAGGAAGTGAGGGTGGGCAAAGGACACGGCAGGTGGGGCTCTAGAAAAACAGGTTATTTTAGGCAGAAGGTGTGATGTGTGCGTGCAAAGGCTGCCTACATGGTACAGGCAGAGGCAGAAGGCAGAGCCTGGAGGGGTCGCTGGAGCCAGGCCCCAGGATTTTCTGCTGATAAAGACTAAATACCATTGGTGCAAGGCTGGAGGTTGAGTCTGGGAATGTGGCCAGAAAACTGACCAGTCCTCACTCGTGGAAACAACCCCTGGGCCTGGTCCAAAGAACTCTCAGCTGTTGACTGTTGAGAAGGTGACCCCAGAGAACCCCAGAACACCCCTCTCCCTGGCACCGCCAATGCTACCACAAAGGGGTGAGGTTCACGGGACCGATGTGGCCACTTAGCATACCCAGTGAAGATCTACCATGACAGGCAGAGAGCCAGGCAGACCAGTGCCAAGGTGTCTGGAGGGAGGTGTGGCAAGGGGAGCACGGCTGCAGGTAACAAATTCCAGCTCTGACATCTGCACCCTGAAAACCTTGGGGCTGTTAGCTGGGTAAAAGAGGAACCACAATCTTACTCCCCAGGGTCCTTAGGAGAAATCAAGTGATTCGGGAAAAGTGAATTACCCAGCACAGACCCAGGCCCTTCCCTTTCCAGTGTTACTGGTCCCCCGAATGCCTCCCTTCCACAGTCGGGGAAGGCACAGCACCTGCCTAGCACAGTGGGCAACACATGAAAGGCATTCAATAAATAGTAAAATTTCTATTATCAGATGTCATGGCTGAGGAACAGCAAATTAGATCCAGTTAGGAGAACAGAAAGTTACCTCAGTGAGCAATCACAGGGCCATGGAACACTTCTTAAAAAGAGAAGGAAGCGTCAAGCTGCAGGCCACTGCCTGCATTTGCCAGGCTGGGCAGCTCGGAGCCAGGGCAGAGCAACAAGGTACTCAAGTCTGGATCTTCTCATAGACAAACGTGAGAGCCAGAAGGAAGCTCGCAGGTGAGGTCAGGGCTCACACAGCGTCACCACAATGTGGTTCTCTCTGGTAGACTTTTTTGCCCTCTCTGTTTTGTCCCAAGCCCAGGCACCCTGACCTGCTAGTCATTTTCCCACCCTTCCCTGTCTTCTACCAAGATCCACTCCTACTCTTCGTCACTTGTGCAAACACTCTACCCTTGGAGGCCCCAGGGACATGCCACCCACGTTCCTCTGTGGCCCTTCCCAGACCTCCCCAAAACCTGACTGTGGTGCCCCTCCCCCACTACCACTCGGTCCCCGACTCCTGGCACCCTTCTATCCAGGCTGGCAGCTCATGGGTTCCTTTCTTATTCCTCCTTGTAAGCCTCCGTGGCCGGGCAGGACTAAGTCTGGCCCACACAGAACCCACGAGGCCTTCCCAAGGACAGAGTGGAGATCATACACCTGCTAAAGAGTGGGAGGGATGTGATAATGTACACCTTGGTGCGATAAGCCTCAGGCTGGTGTCAGCCCTGTGTCACACAGCACATCCACCGGAGGACAGGGGAAAAGCTACAAGTCTGAACAGGCATAGAGTTTCAGGCCAGGACACCAGGTTTGCTATCAGCAAACATCAGGTTATCTGAAACCAGGCTGCGTAACAGGTAAAAAGCCATGTCCACAGCACGGCCTCACCTGACACCGTGTTCACCCCTTACCTGGGTTATCCCCTGGGGAAGGGGTGTGTGAGACCAGCACCCTGGCATCTGACGTTGCTCAGGAGCTATTATGGGTAGTATCACCGTAAAGTGACAGAAACAGTTTTTTGTGTTCGTTTGGTGCAAAGCACTTATTACGCTCACTTCTCTCTACCTTCATGCCAACCCCAAGATGTAAATACTTTATATGACCCATTTCACAGAGCAGGCAACTGAGGATTGGATTGCCAGGGTCACACAGTTGTAGCTGGCAGAGCTGGCATCTGCCTGATGCCGAACTCTTTCCGTAACCACTGTAGTCTTCCCCACTGGCACCCACCACCATCACTCACCTTGAAACTCAATCTGGAGATTGCCAGGGGGAAATGATGAAGACTCAGATAGGATTCCAGCTGTTCCCTGTTCCCATAGCCCCCAGGATGGATGAAACACAGATTTCAATGGGTCACCCAGGCCCTGCCGCCCTGGAGTACCCTATAATCCCATCACACTCTATTCCTTCTGCTCTTCTGGCCCTAGAATCCTAGGGCGCACTGCATGAAGGAAACCACTTCCCTAACATTCTGGCTGCCTGGCAAACACCACTCTCCGATACCAAATCAGCTCTAGCATCACCTTCCCTACCAATCTTTATACCCACTCCTTGTTTCCCCTGAGCCTGGAGAAACGCCCTCTTCTCTCTCTTCTGTGCCTGGCTTACCCTGGCCTGGACCCTGCATGGAACTACATGCTGTACCGTACTATGCTCTATCTGGCTTTACGTGATGGTAGGCTCCTTGAGGGCAAAGAACCCATCTTAATTTATCTTTGAATCCCTAGTGTTGTAGAATAAAGTAATGTTCTAAAGCACGCGCGCGCACACACACACACACACACCCTGCCAAACAACTCCCAAGCCCCTCACCAGAACAATATGAAAATAACAAAGAAGATTAGAATAACACACCAATTCGGAAGGGCAGGGAGTCATCCCTAGGTCAGCTCAGAAAATTGAGAATACCTAAGAAAAAGGTAATCTCTGCCGCTGGCTTACGGAAAAATCTCACTGATTTGGAATAATTAGGGATAGAAGATGGAAAGCTAATATGATTTACCACTGTGACAAAGTTACAATGTACTTCTGACTGTATATGAGACACATACAGAATACAGCTTTAGTGAGTGAACAGGGCCCATTTGTCAACAGCATACCCAGAGCGTGTAAGCAAACAGAACACGCTAATTTCGAGCAGTGCAGACTATCAAGCAGGTTTTGTTATCTTCCTGCATCTTAGGACACCACTCATTTGCTTGGCAAATCTGTCTTCCAGGCTTGGCCTGAGGGAGTGAGGCATGAGCTCTGCCTTGAGGGCAGTTATAAAATTTCCATCAGACCCCATCAAACTGAGCCGCCTCCAAACAATACACAATTCTGCAAGTAGCCTAATGAGAGCCAAAGTTTCTACAACAAGCCAGATCAAGTCAACATAGTCTTGAGCTTTAGCCACGATATAAGAACTGCATAGCAAGAGAAGGGAAAGGAAGCTGGTTCTCAAAACAGTCAGCCTTGCATCCAACTGATATTTGGGGAAATGTCCCTATTAGGATTTGAAGCTGATGGCACTGTGAGAAATTACTTGTCCTTCCACAACATATTCAGTGGGCTGGGAAAACAGCAGGCGGTCAGAAAGTTGGCTTCTCTACCATTCCTGACACCACCCAGTAAAACTCAAAGACTCTGGAGTGGTCCTGAAAATCCCTAACTCCCCAATTGCCCTGTACTAAGAAATAACCAAAAGCCTCAGCCACTGCCAAAAAAGGAAAAAGAAAGAAAACCCCAGGAACACGGCAAATCCATGTCCAACTCCTTTGCCCCTTAGAACAAAACCCATTGCAGGCGCACACAAAGCAGGAGAAGGTTGGACAAAGAAGAGGCCAGGTCACACTCGACAAGGCGCTTTCTTGTCGTTTCCAAAACAGAACTGTCCTCTATTAAAACACTCTTGTTGCTCGGATGTTGGGGGGGCGGGGGGAGCACGCACAAATCTCAAAACAAAAGATGAGCCGTGGCAGGGAGGGGAGGCCTGGAGCCTGCTCCTTCTCCCTTGCACACTTCCCAAGTGTTTGAATGCCCGCGGATCTCGGTCCCCGAGCTGGCAGCTGTCTGTTATTATCCTAGCAACTCCGAGGGCCCCAGCACCAGGGAGCGTGTCCCGAGCAGGTGAACGCCATCTGCCCGGCTCTGACAAGATGCCCGTCTTCTCGTGCCTGCTGCTGCCAGCAGGCCATGGGGACCTCAGGGAGGTGCAGCCAGCCTCCCACCCTCTCGGAAATGGTTCTTCAATGCTCAGCCAGGCTTTCTTCTCTCTCCCCAGGGGCCGTGGGCTCAGTCACTACCTGGCATTTATCACAGAGGGGGAGCTCTTTTGAAAAACACTTGGTCACCTTTCATAGAAATTTCTAAAGGCATTGAGAGTATGCTTTTGCAGGGTGGGGGAGGTTTGCACAGAGTTGGGTATACATACAGAGGAAAACAGAGCCCACCGACACAAACCTTCCAGGGGTTAATTTTAAGAAAGACCTTTAATTGATCTACTAAGAGAAAAAAGTTTTCTACCTGCCTTTTAAAAAGCACTCCCCGCATTAGCGAAGAAAACATTCCCAACACACCCTGGCCCATTTCCTCCTGCCCCCACCCTGGCTGTTTTAATTGGGGTAAGTGGTTCCCTGATGCAATTTGCAAAGTACTCCTCCAGACCATGGGGAGAGCAAGAGCTAAGTGGAAAAGCAGGGCTGGGGTGGGCACAGGCCCGGGAGAAGAGCGAGAAGGCCAAGTGCTCCCGTCTGCCTCTTCTGCTCCTGGGAAGAGGAGGGTCCCCACTCCAGGTGTTCTCACTGGCTGCGCTGTCCAACAACTGAAATGCCTGCGCCACGTGTGACAGGCGGAGCTCCACTTCACGGGACAAAGCGAACCACATGTGGAGCCGGCGAGCCGACAAGCCTGTGAAAAGGGTCTCCGTGGGGTCCGACTCAGGGCTCTCCACACCAGGAGCTAAGGGCACCTGCAGGGAGCACACATCCCCAACCTCACCTCTCCGGAGTCTTGAGCAATGAGAAATCTGTGGTTTGGTATCTTTTGAGCCACACAAGCTTCCCTGATGCCAACCAGCGACAGACTTCCTTGTCTTTGCTAGGAAAGCCCAGTGGGGACAGGCACAGGGAGAGAACAGGCCACCCCAGAAGGGGGCAGCAGAGTTCCGGTCTGGCCTTGGGCAGCCTGGGCTCTGGAAAGAAACCCACCGACAGCCTAGGAGTTAGGACTCGGGTCCCAGGACTGAAAATACCCCAGGGAAGGGGGTGACAGACACAGGCACTTTCTGCTTTGGAACAAAAGCCAGAAGGCAACGAGGAAGTGTGGAGAACCTGAAGTCAACGATGGTCCTGACCCCTATTGACTGTGGGGCTCTGCGGGACTCTGGGGATGAAGACAAGGTGTGAGATCCACCTAACGCAAGAGGCCACTTTGGGGCACACTGGGGCAGTGCAGGTGCAGGCTGGGGAGCCCTCAAAGGACCTGGCCAGCAAGGCCTCCAAGTCAGCCCTGTCAGAAAATAAGCAAGACATGCAGCCCACAGGGGTGATGCAGCCCACAGGAGTGACGCATCTTGGCCTTGTGACCACCACAATCACCACTGTCACACCGGGAAGGAGCTGCGGGCCACGAGGTTCAGCAAAGCAGCCCAAATACATTGAACAAGCAGCCCTCTCATCCCCCACCTTCCACCTCATGCCCTGTGCATAAGAGGATCTGATTTCTAAGGTCTTCTGCCAGAGAACCAGCCAAATTATCATCACCATACAAAAGCAAGAACGCAGCCAAATGAACAGTCCTTGAATTACTCCACCCAAACTCCGTGTTGCTAGGGTCCCACTGGCATCTATAGCAGTTGGACAACTGTGCCCAGCATACGTACGATACAGCTAGTGAAAGCTCGTACACATCTGTCCCAGCCTACACCCAACTGCCTCTCCCCTAGCCTACACTGGCCTCGCTGCCCTTTCTCATTCTTGTGCAACAAAGCAGCAGCCCACAGGAAAAGGGCTCCAGCCCACAGCACCAGCTCTGAGCTTTGTAGTATTTCAAAGGAAAGGGATTGTTTGGGGCAAGTGGTCAAAAAGGGCTTCCTTTCACAAGGAGGGTGGAGCTCACGATGAGCCTGGAAGAATAGACGGGATTTCACAGAGAACATGCTCCCGTTCACTCCTCCACAGCCTCTACTTTGGGCTCAAAGGAAAGTCATGATCTGTTCTATGCCGTTAAGGCTGTCCCATCTTGTCCCAGCTCCTGAGCCCAGTGTTCAAGCCAGACCAACCCCCATGCCCAGAGATGCCAAGACTCAAAACCTGCTGTTCCCACCTGGGAGGCAGAGG
The DNA here is from genome assembly GCF_048164855.1 of Canis lupus baileyi. Taxonomy (NCBI): domain Eukaryota; kingdom Metazoa; phylum Chordata; class Mammalia; order Carnivora; family Canidae; genus Canis; species Canis lupus. The sequence goes on from NC_132840.1 coordinate 34,228,503, forward strand.
CCACAGGACAGAGCCCCGCTGAAACCCCTGGGTGTCTCCTCCCCACTAAGCTCCCCTTCCAGATCGGGGTATTGAGCCAGCTCTCTGGAAATGTCTCCTCCACTTTGAATCCACTTTGGAAAGGCAGGCTCGGTTGGGAGGCTGGGGAGGAGCTGGGATGGGAACATCCTGTCTGCATCAGGGCATGGGGGTGGGGCTCAAAGGCTGCCCACGTGTGCTTCAGGCTTTTTTTTCTTCCACTGAGCAGGAAGTGTTCATTCGACCGACAAACAAGCATCTAGGGGTCGTGGTAGGGTTAGGGCAGTGAAGCCAACCCCTGATTTGTGGAAGTGAATAATCCAAGACAATGGGTGTGTGACAGCAGAGAAATCAGCTCCAGATGCAGGCCAGAGCCAGCTGCCCAGGGACCAATCGGGTAATCAATCCTGTTGATATGTTTATTCTCAAAAGGAGGACTTGGGGGAGGGGGCTAAGGCTCCGGCCCAGACAGACAATGGAAGGCATCTGGGAGCTGGTCCTATGAGGCACCCCCTCGCAGGCACAATCCGGCAGGCACAATCTCGGGGTTCTGTGTTCTCTTCTGCTTCAGGACTTCCCTGCTCCCCAACCAGGAACTTGGGGGAAAGGGAGATGACCACACCGAAGCCAGTTGTGTGTCTGAGTTTTCTGAAATCAACAGCCAAATCCCCTAGCACTGAGGGTCTTGCCAAAGTGCTGGAGACCAGAGACCCCCCTCCAGGAGATGGCCGGCTGAAGGCTGCCCATCACCTCTGTGCAGAGGCCTTAAACTGATGCTACTTAGGGTCAAGACTGTCAAGCTTTCCCAAAACAAGCCTTCCTGGAACCTCAGAGCAGCTAGTTAATGGGAACCCTGGGATTTTCACTTTGCAGACCTACAAAGTATCAAGGTGGGTGAAATGAAAATGGGGGACTGGTAGGGCCAGTTAATAAGCAGCAGAGTTAGGCCCAACACCAGAACTCCCTTCCTATCCTGGGGCTCTTCCCAGGCACCCAAATAGCTCCCGCCCAAAACATGTAACGCTAGACCAAATCCCCAAGGGGAGATAGGATTACTTGGTTTTCTGCCAGATGTGGGGGAGTATGACCACGCAATGGCAAACCACACCAACCAAGCATATGGGACACATCCCAAAAAGCAGGTTTGAAGACCTAACATGGCGACGCCTGGTTGGCTCAGTGGTTGAGGGTCAGCCTTAGGCCCAGGGCATGATCCCAGAGTCCCAGGATCGAGTCCCACATTGGGCTCTTTGCGTGGAGCCTGCTACTCCCTCTGCCCCCCTCTCTCTCTGTCATGAATAAATAAAATCTTTAGGGGGAAAAAAAAAGACCTAACATTAACACCAATTCTGTGGAAAAGCAGAAAGAATAAAGGACTCTCCCCTACTTCACAGAGCCCTTACACCCACAAGAAGATGGGCATGAGAACCCTTCTATATGATCCAATGTGACCAAGAGCTGTAGCCTTATTTAAGTTGTACCCAGACCTGGCTTGTGCAGTCTCACCAATGTTGGCAAGGCAACAGGGACTCCATGCCTGGCACACACAGGAAGCTTCAAAATGCAACAATGACTTGTTACATAGCTAGTTAAATGGATAGAAGAAAGCTGGGCCTGACACCTCTAACACTGCTTCCCAGGACAAATATGCTATGGTCTTAAATATTTCCTTAGATCCTTCCTAAAAAGGACCTTCCCTGGAGGAAACATGTGTGGAATGAGCATCCTAGTTAAGCAGTAAACACCTGGTCACTGCTGTACCCCAACAGGGACCAGGGTGCTGGCTTGCACTGTCCCTTCCCAGCATGGAAATTCCATGAAGTCAAAGGTCACCTGGGTACGAATACTGGACAAGGAGGAATACTTGTTGAATTGCCCACCCTTTCTTGCTGGTAAGGGGAGCCCTTGATGAATAGGGAAGGGAGAAGGGAGTCGAAAATCCTAAGAACAAAAGAACGGCAAAGCTTGTCACTCCGGCCCTGATCATCCATGGCACCCTCTCCAGCCATCTGTCACATCATATAGAAATTCCCTGCGTGTGATTCTGTCTGCCTGGAAAGACTGCTGGCTCCTATCCATCTCCCTATCCCCACTGAGTGTGGTGCCCAGGAGGCCCCATAAACATTGTTGAACAAAATGATGAGCCAGGGCACCATCAGAGCCTGCTTGTGCAGAGCAAGCATTGGCCACGCCCACTCTCCAAGGCTAAGGCTTTCTAAACCATGCAACTTCCTCTCCTTAACCTTGAAAGCACACAGCTCACAATGCACACAACAGCACGAGATCACACCTGGCCTACCTTTGTTCCCATCAGCCGCCCTCTCCTCTCTCTTGGGCAGCTGTGAGTCCCTGGCAGTCAGGGAACAGAAAGAACTCACCACACTCCACCTGGCATTATAAGAAGCACACAGCGGTCGGACTTGGTGGTTGGTACAAAAAGTAGAAAAGTCAGGGTTATAACATTTTTCATCTAGAGCAAAAAAAAAAAGAGCTTCCTTTAAAAACGTGTTTCGTAATCCCCAGAGCAAGCAAAAATGCAGTTAGAATACCCATTTATCTATTCTAGCATCAGTATAAATCAAGACAATCCTTTTGAAAATAATTTACCAAAATGACTTAAGGATCTTGAAAGGAGAGCCCCATACTTTCTGACCCAGTAATTTCACTTCTGGAAATTCATTCCAAGGAAATAATTCAAAATAAAATGCTAAGATGTTCACTGCGGTGTTATGTACCATGGTGGGGTGGGAAGGGGGAGGACACAAAGGTCTATCCAGTAAGAAATGAATAGCTAAATAAAAACCTAGGCAGCCATTGAAGTATAATCAGGAATAATTAGAAGCATGCTCATCAAAAGAAAAAGCAGGCAACAGACACACGTGTAGACCCAGAGAGCATTTTGTCCAAGTCTAGAAGTTGTGATAAGATAATGGTGGAAAGCATGTTTTCCTTTCAGTTTCCAAACTGTCCCTCTCAAGCTGATGCTAAAGATCCACCTTAGGTGAGGGGAAGAGCCATGCCTGTGTCTCTGTCCTCCTCCAACCCCTCTACCTCATGACCAGGCCTGGGACTTCAGCGAGGGGACAAGAAGTCGGGGAGGACTCTGAACCATGGCAGCCGAACCTGGTTTCAAGCTCTGTTAACAGGACACCTCCGAGAATGACATTTAACCAACAGGAACCTTCCAGAAACATTTAAATACCCCCCTAAACTGCCAAACCAGGCAGGCAGGCTTCATATATGGTGTGCATGCGCATACAGAGAGCCACGGTCCTCAATACACAGAGACAGATACACCATTCCATCCCCAACAGCCACGGTGGCCAACTTTCTGCCCCAGTCAGCCATCTGGGGCTCAAAGGGAAGGTGTCAGATTGATCACCAGGGTTGGATTAAATTTTTTTTTCTTCTTAAATCCCCTTAACTGAGAAAGCAGCTTGAGCCAATTCTGCTTTTCTCACAGACACCAAAACACCAAGCTGTAGTTACACCAGTTCATCTTCACACCCCCAGCGTTTGGGGGAGGGGAGGACCAAGCTTCCAAGCAGCTCTCCGCAGTCTCACCTCCTGGGAGAGAAACTAGAAGCACAGGCTTAAAGGAATAGGAAGCTGGGAAAGGGCCACATCCCCAGCCACCATCCTCACTGTACCCCCACTGCCGCCAGGGTCTCCTTCAGAGAAGGAGGTGGCACTGCCTCCCACAGGCCTCTCCAGATCCCCAGCTCAAGCAGGAATATTTCCCTCCCTCCGCTCTGCTCTGCTATCGCAAAGACCTTCTAGACTATCACACTACTTGCAGCCTGACCCCTGCCACTTAACACATCCTTATAACTTACTGAGAGAGTGATGGGAGAAAGAAGGTTATAGTGTCCCAGGATACACCAGGCACCTTCTTCCCACGATCTCTTTTTCTCCCCTCAGTGATCTGACCAAGGGTATTCCCATTTTATAAATGAGCAAACCAAGTCTTGGAAATGCTGCAGTTCTGTGGTTGAGTCCTTCATATTCTAGACTTTCTATACCACACTGGCTGTTGCAGACTGTGCTCAACAGAGCACAGGACAGGGGACCATTACCAGGCACTCAGTGTGTGCCAAATGCTCCTACATACACTCTTCTGAATCCTTCTACCAGCCCGGAGAAGGAGAACTCTATTCTCATCCCCAATCTCCAGATGAGAAAACTGAGGCTCAGAGAAGAGCAGACTACCTTCTCACCCAGCTCCTAAGTGATGAGCTAGACTTGAGCCCACCCCCAACCCTGTTCAATTGTCCAAAGCTCCTCCAGGAACCAGCCTGCAAACCATCTGTGTAGCTCCCAGCCAGGTCTGTACCTAACTGTGTGTAGGTACTCCAGACATGTGCTTTTGTTGAGGGGGAAGGGAGGCAGAAACCAGGGTAAAGGAACTTCCCAGGATTTACCTCTAATGGGGGACTTCCAAACACACAAGCAACAGCAGCAGCAGCAGCAGCAGCAGCAGCAGCAGCAGCACAGGACCAGGGTTCTCCTGGGAGAAGAATGCTGCCTCCTGGCTCAGCAGCTTCTTCTGAACCTTACAACCCACTGCGCCCATCTTTAGCCCAACCACTAGGAAGATCCTTAATCTCCCACCAACTCCCAGTGCAAACATGCTGTTTCCTGCTTTACTACCCAGACCCTCCCTGAATTTATTCATGATCAACCTTCCAGGCTGATGCCAGCCTTCCAAAGACACAGTGAACACCTCCAGGAAAAAAAATGGCCAAAAGCAGGTTCTGCATCAATTTATTAGGTTATAAAAAAAGGGTCCTAGGGGCAGCCCAGTGGCTCAGTGGTTTAGCGCCGCCTTCAGTCCGGGGCCTGATCCTGGAATCCTGGGATCAAGTCCCGTGTTGGGCTCCCTGCATGGAGCCTGCTTCTCCCTCTGTGTCTCTGCCTCTTTCTCTCTCTCTGTCTCTCATAAATAAATAAAAAAAATTTTTTTTAAAAAAAAACAAATGTCCTAAAGAAAGAAGGGGGGAAAGCAGTGAAGACATGGTGTTTCCAGTATTTCTGCTGTCCTTGCATTCGCCTCTTCTCTTTCAAGGAGGCAGGTGGTATGGGAAAGGCCTAAGGAACGAGCCAACCACAAAGATTAGTGCTCAGGAGCCTCGCTTCAAAGTCACTATCTAGACAGACTCCACAACTTTCCAGGTTTTGACAGGAGAAGGGGGAGGGGCTCTCTCAGCTCACAGAGTCCTCTGAAATGCAAGGACCAGAGGCCACCTCCTGCTGCTCCCACCATCATGGGCACATGGTACCTGTTCCACACCAAGCAGAGCAGAGGGGGTAAGGATTCAGAGGTGAATCAGAAGTGCCCCTGGCTTCCAGGGCCTTCCAGTCCAGTGGGGAAGAGAGCCACCACAATCACCAGAGACTTCCAAGGGAAGAAAAGCACCAAGTAAGTTATGTGGAAGATGGGGCACCTGGGTGGCTCCATTGGTTTAGCATCTGCCTTTGGTTCAGGTCATGATCCCAGGATCCTAGAATGGAGTCCTGCATCAGACTCCCTGCTCAGTGGAGAGACTGCTTCTCCCTCTCCCTCTGCCTCTCCCCACTCCCATTCATGCTCAGGCTCTTGTGCTTTCTCTCTCAAATTAATAAATAAAATCTTAAAAAAAAAGTTATGTGGAAGAAAAGCCAATCTCTAAGATGAGAAATGCTGGCTGGCTCTGGGCTCTGGCCCCCATTCCCAAAAAAAGAAAAAGAAAAAAGGAGAAGGAGGGGAGAGGCCTGGCTTCAAAGATGCCAAAGACAGAGGTTACACTGAACAGGTTTTAAGTTAACAGCCCCGTTACCGGACAGTCAGGATCTCAAGTATCATCCAGGTGCTAGGAACCTCGGAGCAGAGCCACAGAGAGACAGGCCGAGACTTCAGAAAACAAGGTGGAAGAGATCAGCACGAATAATTTCAACCCACAATCTCAGTTAGTCCAGCTACTAGCACCATCCCCGGCAAATGGAGACATTCAACCCATGCTTTTTGTGGGATGAATGAATAAATGGGAATGCCTGGAAAAGAACCTGGAGCCTAGTCATAAAGGGTAACCTGCCCCTCAAAAAGCAAAAGAGCATCAGGCATCCTGGGTGGAGGGGACTACACATGCCAAGGCACAGTGACACAAAGTAAGGGGGCATATCCACGAACTCCAAGAAGCCCCTCTGTTCATGCCTGAATGACAAGGGATGCCCAGGGCAAAGGTCCCAAGTCCACAGGGCCCTGGGCTCAGCTGCAGAGCATGGGCTGCATCCTGAAGCAGGAGAGAAAGCAGGGGTGTCCAGACACAGGTACAGCATGGCCAGACTGCCATCACAGAAGCAAGAGTTCCAGGGGCAGTTTCAATTCACAGTCCAGTGTCCCCCGTCCGTTTCCAGGTAAGGAAATAGAGGACCTGAGGAGGTCCAACACTTGCTTGAGGTCCAGTGGCTGGATGGTGTCCATCCCTGGCTTCCATCCCAGGGCTCCTTTTGCCACCCATACTACTGTCCTGAGAGCGTTCACTGCATTACCTAAATATTCCAAAAATGCCACAGAAGCTCTTTTGGATGAATCTGCACAAACAAGTGGTCCGCCTCTGGGGCCTGGGAGGGTCTTCACTGGCCTGAGCCCCAGTTTCTGCCTCCTGTGAAAGATGGGGAATAGATGCTGAACCGAGAGAGCGGCCATGCAAACCAAGTGAGGGTGTGTACAACGTTGGCATGTTGACCCTCTGAAGGATGGCTGACTAGCATCATTCACTCATTCAAACACACCTGAGTGTCTCCTGTGTGCTGTTCTGATCAGGAAGAGGAAGCTGGAGACCACTAGGACAAAAATGGACAGAATGTTTCCCAGAGTGGACGGCGGGAGCAGGGGGTGCAGGCTGATGGCCCTTGGTCTATAGAGTGAGGGATTAGGTAAGCAAGGAAGAAAGTGAAGCCATGTGTTTTATACAATGTTTGCCTGCTTGGAGATAAAACCAGAATGCTGGCTGAGAAAGCAGCTGGGAAAATGGAATGCAAACTGCTCTATCCTGCCCCTTCCAAAATTCTGAGACTGAAAAATTAGTAGGTCTCCCCAGTATCCAGGGCTGTCGTTGGGGTACAGCTATGGTCTGGATTCCAGCCTTCCCAAGGCACAGTGTATGAGATCACTGTTCAGGAAAGCTCTGATCTGATCAACATCCACTATCCAGTATCCACTATCCTTCCCGTGGCTGGCTGGCTGCTGAGACAGGTGCAACAGGTGAGAGAGAGTAACACACCGTTTCAGGCAGTAAGGGTTTGGTGAACAGTGTTGATGTGGACTAAAGAACTGCATGGACTTGAGCTCTTAGGAGGTGTGCTGCAGTGCTGCCATTGAAGTTTTGTGGCTGGGAGGACTGGACAAGGAAAAGGCATCAGTGGGTTGAGGCCTATGTGTACAAGCAGCCATGGCCAGTAGCCCACCAGCAATGACAATGGCCAGTCTTCTCTGATCTGGGTCAGGAGGCAAGTCCCTCAAGGACCCACAATAAACAGCTCCTTCTTATCACTACCACCTAATAATGCACTTGGCACATAAATTCAAGATGGCACCTACCAAATACCAAAAGATAACAGCCAGGCCAAGTCAAGCAGGGACACAGCGTGTGCACTCAAGAGATGCAGAAGGCAAGGCCCTTTCTCCTAGGATGGGCAGAGGGAAGAACAAGAAGGAACAGCTGTGGTCTCCAAGAAGTAAGTCAGCCGTGTCCCCTGCCCCTCCAATCAATGAAGCCAGGTTCAAACAAAACCAACAGCCCAAAAGCATGAAGTCAACTAGCGTTACCAGATGGCTTTGAAAGTCTAACACAGTACCTGTCATGGGACAGACACCCCATACAATCAGTGGTTTCCTCCAAAACTGCCCCTGGAACCTTAAGGGTGGCGGGGGTGCTGAAAATAAAAACAGACAGGTTCCCTGCCTTCTGGGACAATACTGATAAATAACGACTTACACTCCACAGGTCTGCTCACTGAACCCTAGCCTATGATTTTCAAGGAACTCAGGAAACGACTCCAGGCTTTCTGGACAAGGAAAAGGCAGGATATCTGAATTATTAGAACATTCCAGGGGAGGGCAGAGGAGAGACGTCCAGCATCCTTCACCCTCCCCCCACCCCATCCCAGCACTGGGAACCAGTGGTGGGCCCTGGAGCAAGTCAATAAAGCTCCCAGAGCACCTAAAACTACTCTTTAGGCAAAAGAAAGGGGGGGGGGGGGAGGGGGACTTTGAAAAAAGAGAAAAGAAAAAAACCTCTGCCTCTAGGGCTTAATTAGCTTTGTGAAAGGCCAAGAGATGCACAGATAACAGGTACTTTTGCCAAAAGAGGAGAAAACTAAACTACTCCTGGAAACAGACAAGATCCATGTCCCCAGCCCCCAGGACCCCTCTAACAGGTGGGGCTGGGAGTCAGGCCCTGGAAACCAGTTCCTCCAGCAGGGCAGGATGCCAAAGCACCCTGTGGAATGAGGCTCCCCATCTTCTCTGGAGAAGGTAGCAGGCGCTCCAGCCTCCTGCCCCAGCCTGCTTTGCCAGCCCCTGTCCCAACAGGCAAGAAAGGACTGCTGCTGGCCTCACCTGCCATACTATCTGCCTTCAGGCAAGCAGAGGGCAGAGAGAAGGCCTGCAGAGCGCGTGGGGGGGGGGGGGGCGGTGGCGCATAGCGGGGTGGTTCCATCTTGGATTCCAGAAGTCTGGATTCTGGTGACAGGGGAGGCATGCAGTGAATTCATCCAGTTCTGGAGATGAAAAGTACTGACCCGGGGGATCCCTGGGTGGCTCAGCGGTTTGGCGCCTGCCTTTGGCCCAGGGTGTGATCCTGGAGACCTGGGATCGAGTCCCAAATCAGGCTTCCTGCATGGAGCCTGCTTCTCCCTCTGCTGTGTCTCTGCCCCCCTCTCTCTCTACGTATATCATGAATAAATTAAAAATCTTAAAAAAAAAAAAAAAGTACTGACCCTGTAAGGATTACAGGTGAACCTCTGCTTCTACCCATAAGCAAGGCTGCAAAGACTGGGGAGAAGAAGGTGGGGAACCAGCAAAGATGAGAGTCCCCTCCCTTGAGGCTTGCAATGGCTCACCTCAGCAGGTGGGGTACGGCAGGTATGCCTCTGTGCCCCACCCCACCCCCACAGGAGTTAATGAGTATCAGTCATTGAAAGTCCGTGGCACGAGGTATTGTACCGAGTTTTTACAAGAACCTGCTCACGTAATCCTCAAGCATGCTCTCCCAAGGATATAGCCACAGAGTGGAGGAGCTCGGAGGGTGGGGTGGAGTGGGGAAGACACGCAGAACTTGTTTCTTGGAGATCACAGCTGTTCCTTCTTGTTCTTTCTTTCGCTCATCCTAGGCCCCACTCTTCCAAGTCACATCTCTTTTCCAAATACCCCTGAATTCCTGCGGTTAGTGACCAAGAAAGCTGGCATTCAAACCCAGGTCTGTGGACTCCAAAGTCCCAGCTCACGGGCACCAGACGCGGAGACAAACTCTCAACAGTCTCTGGGCTGTGGACAAAAATCCCTCTCGGCAATCAGAGAAAGAAGGATCAGGAAAGGGGTTTGCCCCTTTCAGACGGCCCTCTGGCATGGCCCCATTCCCTCGCCAGCCCCTGTACCACCACAGGGGCCCCCACCATCTCTGGCAACCCTGAGGACAGCCCCAGTCCCCACCGCAGAGATGGCTGTTCACTCAGTGATGCCACAGGTCAGGCAGCGGGAAAGAGCAGCAACCCTCAAGGCTGGTGTTCACCCCGGGCGCTCCCTGGAAACCCTGTAAGGCTGCAGCTTCGCCTGCCCACCTGGCATTCCCTCCCCAAGGCGATGGAGGCAGGCCTTGCGGGGGAGGAAAGGAGAAAGCCAGCCTGATTTACAGAATTTACCAAATGGGTCAGTTTTTCACCAAGTTCCAGGGCTTTGGGGAAAGCTTCAGGTTTTTAGGAGAAGTAGATTAATGGCAGGGAGTTAATGGGGCAGTGATATATCCTGCCTGAAATTTTCTGAAAAGTTCTGTGTTGAGGCGTGCAAGTCCAGTGGACCTGCCATGATTTAGTACGGCAGCCCCTGAGAATGGGCAGGCCCACTACATCAGTAAATCTGCTAAACGAGGTAGTTTCTGGAGGGCGGTTTATAAGATATATGGCCTGACGTGTTGCCAAACTTCCCAGCTAGCTGAGCCCCAAATGTGAAGACAACGGGAGAGCCAAGGCAGAAAGTTGGCCCCCCTCTTCTAGGAGGCGGGAAAGTATGCAGGGAGCAGCCAATGCTGGAGAACCAAGGAAAGCTGAACTCAAGTTCCCTGGCTTCCTGCTTGGGCGGGGGTAGGGTTCAAGAACAAAGGAGCTGAAGAGAGCAGAACCAAGAGGGAACTCAGACATCATCCATGTAGTAGTACCATCTTTCCAATGGGAAGACAGAGCCTCAGACACTAGCACACAGGGCAGCCTGGTGTCTCGGATCAGGATCTGACTCTACCTGGGCAGTCACATCCCTGCCCACCCCTCCAAACCCCAGCCATACCCCTCTGCCCAGGCCTGCCCTTTTCTCAGAAAGCCTCTCCTCTGATCTCACAGGGAAAGGGCAGGATGGCCCTGTGCCTCTCTAGCTCAGGTATCACCAGGCTCACCAGTTCATCTGGGAACTACAGACATTGCCTAAATGAAGGAAGACAGAGTCACCGAGAGTATAACCCTCCTCTCCAACAAGCCCTGTGGGGAGAGATCACACACACCACCCCAAGTCTTTCCGTAGGCAACATACACGATCACAATCATCATCCCAAGATGAGATGCTCCCTCACTTCGTAGCTCCCACTGATGTACAGGTCCGTATCAGATCAATTACAACACCATCATTCCCCATTACCTTTGCTGAAGGATTTGATTATTGGATTAATTTATAATCTGCCTTCCTGGTTGTTTTTCTGCCTATTGCTCTCTTTATACCAAAATCACATGTAAGTAGAACTTAAACAGTCCAAAAAGGCCTTTGAATGTCTCGACTGCTGATGTCAACTCATTAGAAGCATTACTGCTTCTCCTCTGTTTTTCTCCACACTCCTCACCTTATTCTGAATCCCTAGAACCAAAACCCTTATCTGTGGACTTAACACAGTGCAAAGATAATCCAAGGGAAAGTCCTGCTTGACATCAGAGCTGTGCTTTCCAGTGGATTTCCAGCACCCACCCCAGCCATCTGGGACACCTCCACTCGATGGCTCAGCAGGCGCGGACTGGGAACCGGGCACAGAGGGCTAGGTACTGACGCTGGGTCCCTTTCAAGGAGAGGGTGCGGCGGGTGGCTGCAGCAGTGGGGCTTAAACTCTCCAATCTCCCTCCTGGAGCTCACGGTAATCTGATGATCACAGTGGATAATTAGAGTCTCTTATCAAAACAATTAGCGGATGAATGAACAGCCAGTTCTGTCTCCAACACAACTGCACAAGAGCAGCAAGGAGGGGGAGGCAGAGGCAGGGGAAATGACAAACTGCAGCCGCTGGCCATCCTGCCCACGCCTGGGGACAGGCGTCCCAATTCTAAAGCACACTCGTGGCTCCAGCCTCACTTTGGACTCCTCCACGCCCAGGCCACCAGCATTTGCCCGGAATGCCCTCCCTTTGTCAGCCAGCCCGGCTCCTTTCTCTCCTACTCTGGGAAGAATCTGCCTCACCTTCCTCCACCCTCCTCCCTACAGTTTCATGCATACCCTCAATTTACTCAGGAGCAGCACTCAGGGCTCTTACTTTCTGTGGCTACTGGCACCCAGTAGGGGCTCCAGAAACGCCTGCTTCTCTCCCTCACGACTGATGCGAAGTGCTCCATGGGAATACCCAGGCCGTTCCACCCAGTGCCCTCGTCTGCAATCTCATTAGCTAATGTTTAAAATTCAAAGCTCCTCCATCATTCCCGTGTCTCCCCATCTGTAAACAGGCCTGTGGGTCCAATACCATTTGTTTCCACCGGCAAAAATACACAAGGATTAGCCAGAAAGCCCTCTGGAAACATAATCCGAAGTAGCCTGGATCGGAAAGTGGGACCGATTTGCCTGAAGAGGGGGTCCCCTCCTGCTCAGTTTTTGGACATAGGAAATGAGGCCAAGGAGAAGGTAGGGGACACAGGATATGTACAGGGCTCTTGCCAAGAGGTGACCCAGGGGAAGAGCCTCTGGTTTCTAAACACAACTGAAGACACTGGGAGGTGGGGGTGTACCACCTCAGGCCCAGCCTCTCTAGGGTCTTACCCCAGTGCCACCCCAACAGCAATACATTCTGGGGTGTGCTGGTGCCATGGGGTGTCCCCGCCCCATTCCTGGTGTTCAGGAGAAAGGGAGGGAAAAGCAAAGAAAGAGAGGAGGAAAGGGCAGGGCCCAACACAGAGTTCTCCCATCTGCTTTTGTTTTCCATTGCGTTCCTTTCAAGGTCTGGGTTCTGCTAAGCCCCCGAAACCCATGGCATCATCTGTCCACTTCCCCCTTTACAATCTGCCGCCCTGCCCGCTCCTGACAGCCATCAATCACTCTGTAATGTGCTGACCCCAAGGCTCAGGGGACGGAATTTTCAAGTCAAATGTAGCCGTTAACATAAATAAAGCATTGCCCTGGATTTCTTCCTTTCTTTCTTTCTATCTCTTTTTTATGATTCTGCAGCTGCTACTGGGGACTCGGTAGGCAACAAAAGTGAGGCCAGACAGGCAGAGTGGAATGGCAATTCTACTTTTCTGAGTCATAACAATTATGACGTGGTGATAAGAAACATTTTCTATGAATTTTTAAGCACCAGTTATCCTGTTTTGCAATTGTCCCCCAGGAAAGGAGGACAGATTCTACAGGCTACGAGCCAACTGTCCTGAGCAAGGCAGACCCCGGGGTCCCTCTGGCAGCCCACCCCAGCACACCCCCCACCCCAGCTGGGGCTCACTCTGCATCTTAAATAAAGCAGTGTCCTTTAAGCACATTTACATGCAAACGGCTTCCATGTACCAAATATAGTTCCGTAAGCCAGCGTTTATTTTTAAACATGAAGAAGAGTCTCCCATAATAAAGCTCATGATAAATGTTATGATCCTCAAAATGGTTTTTAGGGGAAGAGGAAGAGCAAGTCAGGGGCTGGGCGGGAGAAGGGAAGCTCTTCCCCGGGATGGGACTGGGAGCAGGACCAGAGGAGGGGGATCGGCCCTTCTGGCCCTTCTGCTGCTCGGGGCCAACAGGACTTCTGTCCAGACAGAACCCTCCCCCACACGGCCCTCCCCTCCTCGTTCCTGCACTCCCTACACAACAGGGGAGCAATGAGCAAAGACACCGTCCGCGATGCCAAAGGGACAGTCGATGCCAAAGGGACAGTCGTCAGAGATCTAACCCACTGATCCAGAAGAGGGCAGGAGCCCCGTAAGAGCCAGGTGTCTGCAAAAGCTCTGTTCACACGCTACAGCCAGGGCCTTTGAGTCAAAGCCAGGCTCACTTGAGACTGGAGGGCAAGGTAACTATAAGCTTCTGGCTCAGCTACCGATCTTCTGTGTGGCCTTGGCCAAGTCACAGCACTTCTCTGGGTCTCTGTTTCCTCATCTCTGTAATGGCAGAAGCTGGCCTAGAGAGAACCCTGCAGGTTCATTCAAGGCCTAACTATGCATGACTACCTCTCAAACCAGAAGCTCCACTGGCGCTCTCCCTCAGGCAGACGGCAGCTTTGCCCATTGGGGTTTCTAAGTTCCTCAACCAATGGAACAAGGTCTTGACATCCTCACTTACATCATGAAAGACCCTGCGGTTCCTCCAACTCCTTTTGGTATCTTTACAAAAAGCCGCGCACAATAACAACAGGATATGAAACCCACAGACTGATTTGACCCTCTAGTGGCATCTCCCTCACCTGTGGCCCAGCCCTCTTCCAGAATCATCACTGAGCATAGAAGGTGCCAATACCCCACCTTGGAAATGTGGTGCTTTGTATCGCCACAACAGGCACTCCCTAACACCAGGCCTAACTTCCTCCATGTTATACTGGAACAGGGAACCAGTGTTTGCCGGTCTCAGAGGCCCAGGGTGGGAGCATATGTTTTCCCTCCCTAGATCCTAGGATCCTCTGACTGGTGGGTTTTCATGGGAAGTGAGAAGGGTCCCCATATGGAAGCAGCTAGATAGAAGCCAATGCCTGTTTCATGGGTCCAACAGTAAAGTTCCAAAAAAATATTCTGGAAACTACCAGACTCAAAACTGAGGAAACAAATGTATCTCCTGGACTTTCTGGAAGAAAGGGACTTTAGGAGTCTAATCCCCAGTCCCCACCAAAACTCTGCTTCTGGAAGAGAGGGATATACCACTGAAGGCTGGTGGCTCTGAGTTTGAATATGCCTGTGACCCTGAGAATGAATGATAGACTTTTTTTTTTTAAAGGCTGTTCAAAGCAGACACATTTAAAAAGGCTGCATATTTATCTTTCTGACATTTTTAAATACGTTGCAAAAAGCAGAATCTTAAATCAAGGTACATTTTTAAAAGCATGTTGTACCAGGGACAAAACAGCTTCCTTTCTTCCTTGAAGGAGCATGCCTTCTGTGGAGCAAGGATTGCTGCATGTGACAGAGTCTGGGCCTCCTGCATAATCGATACTGAGTTATGTTTTGGAGGCAGCAGGACAGCCCGCCAGGCAGGAACCTGCAACCACACAGAGCCCAGTCAGAGCCTCTGTGTCCTACCTGGGCCTCCAGGCTCAGCCCAGGCCCCATGCTACAAGGGAGCTGAACTCACCTCAAGGAAGCCACGGGCTCTGCAAGGGCTCCCCAGAAGCAGACATTTTCCAGACCTAATTCAAGGATCCAGCTCCCTGTCAACTGTTCCAAGACACAATACCAAGCAGGGAGCCCCTCATTTCTTTGGAATCTGGATGCCATGGTGGCAAATGTACCACACAAAACAGCTGCCCCAGCTGCACTGTTCTCTGAAAACCAGGGGAGGGGTCGGCCCTGGGGGCTGTCCTCCTCACCCCACAGTTCACATTAGGGCTGGCGCAGGCAAGGGAGAGGAACCCTGGATTTGCTCTTTGGGAGGATTTTGGTCAAATGTTACATGAGCTGGGGGGAGAGCCTTCAACATACACTGAGGAACTGTGCATCCCAAATGATCCAGGTTTCCACCTGCTGCCCAGCATACTGATGCCCAGCATGGCCTGGTTATACAAGTATCCCAGTTCAGATCCTATATGGTCCCTAACAAACGCACATCAGAGGCTTGAGCCAAAGGAGGAAAGGGACCTGCATCGATCCCTCACTGCAGGCAACCCCCAGAGCAAAGAGGGCAGAAACAAAAACCTACAGGAAACTGCTCTCAAGGGCTATCGCCCATGGGTTCTCCATCACACCTGACCCAGAAGGCGGCCTGGGCCAAAGTCTACTGTCAAAGGAAAAAAAGCAACAGTCAGCTGCTGCCACTATGGAGGAAGGCTACCCCAAGGGACCACAGTGCCACTCGAATGAGGATTGGTGGTGACCATGAGAGCGGTGCTACCCATGTTGCCTTACCCATGTTGCCTTACCTTACACTCCACTTCACCTGCAGTTCAGAGGGAGTTAATAATGCCCCCCCATTTGCCCGGGTTCATGTGGCACGACCCACTCACCTCCAGGTGCCTCCTCCAAGACCACTCATCTCTTCCTGTTTCACTCACCCTTGTGGTTACATTTGACCAAATTCCTCCCAAATTCTTCCTGGTATCAAGTATAAGATATTACTAGAAATTGGCCTTCCAGCAGTCTTTTGAGGTAAAGGGGAGCAAAGGCGACCCCTTCCTTGTTTGCTGGGGTCCCTCTCCACCATCACTGGTCATCTCACTTCCCCCCGTCCATTCTCTACCAGAGTGAACAGAGGTGCTCGGTGCTCCCTGCCTGTCATGCTCACAGTGAGGACACAAGTACTGTCTGCTGACACAGACCAAATCTCAATACAACCAACAGCTCCAACTTAGTACCAGTTCACATTCCTCCCCCAAGCCTAAACCAGAAGACATAACCGGCTCAGAAATCCCCCAGGACAGGCTCCCACCCACACCACCACCAGATGGCAAAGAGACACCATGAACAGATGCCCCCAGCCCCCCCCCCCCCCCCAAGGCCACCCTGACTCTGCCACCTCTCTGGAGCACTCAACTCTGTGTAGAGGATTGCCACACTAGTAGTGGGGACAGGGTCCTGAGGTGCCTGTTAAGGCAAAGCTTGGGACCAATGAGGAATCAGCTAATTACAGTCACTGAAGGCATTGTTAAATGGTTTATTAAACTTTGCAAAGAAAAATACGTCAACATCCATCAATGCAAATGCTTCTCTATATACATCAAGCCCTTGAATATTTCCTCCTAAGCAGAAATAAAGCTTTACACATGTGTATGCACATAAGCACGTGCCCAAAAAAGGTAACCTCTGTATGTAAAATCAACTATGTAGAAAGGACAGGTACATGCCTGGCTGGAGAGACAAAGGCATATCATCTGGATGAGGGCATGTTATACCATGGAAGTGTGTCCGTGCATGGACACAATACTTCGACCAGATGCTGAATCATTTCCAGATGCTACTGTCTAGGACTGCCTTTGTTAGGGAAGAGGAGAAAAAAGCTTGCCCTTCATGTCTAGATACTTGGGTTCAGGTTACATGAAACAGGACTAGTTCAGAAAATAGTGCAACTTCACAGCCAAGGCAAAAACCCAAGAACAAAAACCATACCAACAGGACTACAGGACCAAGCCAGTCACAAAAGGCCGAGGACTCTGGGTTTAACGCTAACTCCCCTCTTTCCACCAGACACGTGTGGTCTCACTTGGACAAAGCAGGGGGTCCCTCAGGCCTAATAACAAGGCTGGCATGCCTCCCACAACAAAATCCAGTGGCGTCTGATGCAGGGGAGAGGTCGCAAGATTTGGCTCCTGCCTGTGCTTGGCCATCATGCCTGCCTCAGGGCCACGCCAATCAGCTGGCCAGCCCTCCATCAGCAACCTCTCTACCCTGAGCAGCTGCCACCAAGGGCGGGCAGCACTGGTGCCCACAGCATGGGTACACAGAAAAGAGAACTGGCAAAAAAGGAGCCAAGGACCAGCATGATCCCTTGTCCCAAGCGCCCACTGGCACCCAAAGCCAAGGCAACAGTCCCCTGGTGAAGCCAGAACTTGGAACGCACGCATGCCCTGCACCTACCAACACAGGCCTTTCCCATCAGCCCACATCACCTGCCTTTTCCAATAGCCTGCAGGCACAGGTCCACGTGGGTCCCACTCACTCTTGAAAATCATTAGTCACAGGCCTGCAGGGCTTGGAAGGTCACTGGAGGTTATCTAGTCCAAATCATCTTATCGCCCAGATGAGAAACCAGGGCTCAGAAAAGTTAAGCAACTTGCCCCAGGTCACACAGCTCAGAAGTTGAAGTTAACTGGATCCCAAAGCTGCCTGGCTAAGCCCATGCTCTTTCCACTCAGCTAAATTCCCGTAAACCAGCTGCCCCTACCAGTCCTAGAAGGTAAAGGAAGTAACAACGGGGATAATCAGACAGTGGCGGCCAAGGAAGGAGCAGCAGTGGCAGCAGAGGACAGGAGGCCTGGGTGGCAGCCACAGTCGCCACAGCAGTCAGCCCCGCAGAAGCCGTGGCATGTGGAGGACCGGGAACCTGAAGCCAGAAGCCCCAGGTGCCAGTCCTGGACTCACCATGGACCACCGGCCGTGCCTTGGCCATGTCAAGGTGTAGTCAGAGGCTGTTCCCTCATCAGTAAATGAAAGGGCTGGACAGGAGCATCTTGTAAGCTCCACCCCCCACCCCCAGCCCCGTGTTCCCAGTCTCCTGGCCCTGACTATAGCGGTGCCAGCTGGTTATGTGGCCTCCAATGAAGTCACCTCACCTCTCTGTGCCTCTGTTCCCTGGCCTGAGACAAGGAGGTGACAGGACGGAAACCAGAGCTCCTGGGTTAAGAGCACCAAGAGGCCAGGTGGGCCTAAGGAGTGCCCCCCAGAGGCCCAGCGCCAGCACACTGGCTCCCCCACCCTTCAGCCAAAGCTGCAGGGGGACAAGGGGCCTGAGTGGGAGTCAAATGCATCGGAGACAGGCTGAGTGCCCACAGGGGACCAGAAGGGACAAATAAAGCGTGTCACTCCTGGCACTCGGGTCAGGAGGCGAACAAACACACGCACACGCCTCCTCCCACGCAGCATTGTTCCTCGTGCCTCCGTCAGCAGTTCTGCCGGGCCTGACAGCCGGGGCTTCCTAATAGGGCAGGCTGCACCCGGCGGACACCCGGTCACTTCCCCTCCAGTGGTCCACCGGGACATGCCACTGCCTGGGGGTGGGGGAGGTGCCAGGAAAGCCGGCCTTGTCCTCTCCTCAACAAAGGACGGGGAGCCAGCCAGCTACCGGGGGCCCGGGGGGCCTCTCAGACCCTACACAGGTGGTCTCCTCGGTCCTCCCACCTCTTTGGGCATCCCGGACCATGGGCCCTCACCTGGCAGTGGGGAACTCCCTACCTCCCTCTAGGGGCCTGTTCCACGACCACCTGGTGCCTGGACTTAGGAGAGCAGAGGCCTCTATTTATACATCCACCCGCAGGCTGTGGTTCTGCCCTGGATCCAAACACAACAGCGTCCTGCAGACAGGCTGCCTCACAGAACAAAGGACACAGCCGGCTCCTGCCCTCCCCCCTCCCCACCCCCAGCAGTGGCAGCCATGTCCAAGGTCATGGGGCCTAGGTATTAACAACTCTAAGCCAGACAATCTGGGTTTGAATCCAGCTCTGACACAAGCTCCATCATCTTGGGCAACTGACTCAACCTCTCTGTGCCTCAGTTTCCTGATCTGTAAAACCAAATAGTAACAGAATTGATATGTATAAAATTAACAATTTTGGTAAAAAAATAAAAATTAAAAAAAAAGCAGCAGCAGCAGCAGCCACTCTTTGGAATGGCGCTTGGCACACAATGAGGACCATACAGAAGTCAGGCATCATTAAAACCACCTTCAAGCTCAACGCCAGCATTTCCTCATCCAGCACCCCCACCAGCTGCTGACCCTCTCGTTCACCACAGAGAGCACAGGCTCTGGTGCTCTGGGTTCCAGTTGGCTCTGCCACTTCCTTGCAGTGTGACACTGGGCAAGAAATGCCATCTCTCAAGCCTGGGTTTCCTCTTCCAAAGAAAGAGGCTCTTCTGACCTACCTCAAAGGATGACTTTAAGGATGGAATGATAATGCATGTAAAGCACCTAGCTATTATTATGAATTATTAACAACAACAACATCATCCTTCTCCTCTTGGACATGATCCTTGTTCAGCGAGCCTGCGCTACTTTCTTTCAGCCAAGGCCAACTGCCGGGACATAGGACCAACTGTCAGGTAACGCCGAGGGTCACTTTCTCACTTGTTGTTTAAAATGAAGCTCCCCATCCTGTGCCTATGAAGTTGGTATTTTTTGAACCCGCATACAGGACTTTCCATTTATACCTATTAAATTCAATCCTGTTGTTTTCTACCTGGAATGGGAGCAAGGAGGTTTTGCTAATCAGCTCTGACTCAACCAGTACAGAGGTGCTGTCCCCAGAAACACTGCAATCCCCAAGAAATCACAGGGTCCAGAGAAGCCGGGCTCTCAGAACTAGTAAGGTGACAGCCAGAGCTGTGAGGGCCTGCGCCAACTCTGCCCCATGTCCGCCAAGCACCAGAACACGAGAGACAGTTCTTACTACCAGAGCCCTATCAGGAAGAAGGGACAGTACCACACTTTCAAAACTAAAGCCACATGTGGAAACTGTTGTCATAAACACAGCCCCTTTCTCAAGGCCTCCACTGCATTCCTCCCCAGAAATGTGTTTCATTTCTTCAACATAAACACAAATCAGATTTATTACATTCCGGTGATAGTTCCAGGATGGGGATTGAGAAAGCTGTGTTTCCTGGGAACAAAAGGCATTTGTGCCTAAGTGTGCAAGGAAAAAGAGCGAAAAGCGAAAACTGCCTCCCGGACTCTGGATCTAGCAACCAGGGGCCACTGGCAGAAGCCTTTATGCAAGAGGATCTTTCTGCCATCTGCCCTGCAATGGCTGCAGGACACAGAGGCAGACTTAAGGCCGGCGTTCAAGATCCCATGTCTGGCCATACTTAAAACGGGCCCACCGTGGTCTACAGAGCTTCACGCCATTTAAAGTCTCTCTCCCCTGAAGCCAGACAGATCAATGCCACCAACCCTTTCTGGCACCCACAGTGGCCCAGCAAGGAGTGAGACTCATCTTGGCCTGTCCTCAGGAGACAAGAATACAATCCTGGAAGACAAGCACTCTGTCCCCTGGAAGGTGGTAGAGAAGCAGCTGGGGAGGCGGCGGAGCTGGGGTTCCCACTCAGACTTTCAGTTCCTACCACTTCTCTGCAGAGGGATTCCTGGGGAATGCAGGCAGGAAAAGGAAGCAGTTGGGGGAAGGGCAGGATAAATGAGTCTCAAAGAAGGGAGGACTGGGAGCAAGAGCCAATGTGACATCATGGGACAAGTACGAGCCCAGAGCCGGACAGACTACTCAAATTCCAGCTTCACTGCTTCCTGTGTGGCTTTGCACAGATGACTTAACCTTTCTGAGTTTCAGCTACCATTTCTGTGAAAGAAGAAAATGAACAGGACCATATCTAAGGTTCTCTTAGCAATGACACTCCAGGTTCTAGCTAGGAATTTTTATGCCTTTGGTGAGCACTGTTGAAACCTTTCACCAGCCATCCAGAGGAACCCACCCAAGCCCCTCCTGAAACCCTCAAAGGCCCTGGCTCCTCACCTCCCACCCTCTTCCCCTCCTGCTCTGGGGGCACTAACGTGAAGGAACTGGATTCGATTCCTGCCCAGGCTCAGTGGGCACCCCAGCTGCCATCTACCTACAGGAGAAAAAGCCAGCACTGGCCAGAGCCTCCCAAGCCCTGAGAGCCAATGGGCACCTGGCAGATGTCCCACCTCTGCAGACTGGCCTGGTTCAGCAGCTTCTCAAAGTCAACAAAGGAAGGTTTTCAAATCCTAAAAGGTTTCTCAAGCCCCTTCTAATCTGTCTGCCATTTTGTTTCGTCTGCTCAGCTCAAGTCAAGGGGAACTTGACATTTGGAATACTAACTGCAAATAATCCCACACCAAGGACAGGGCTGGCATGCTGCAGTGTCAGCATGTGGCTCACAAGGATGGTGGGGACACTCTAAGACATTCCAGCTATCTGCAGAGGGTCCCAGAAGGCACATGTTGGGTCAGGCCCCATACCACCTGCACCAGGACCACCCAAAACTGTCAGCTACCCCAAGAGCAGGACTGTATTGAATTCACTGGCTTCTCAACACCCCACCCACAGTGTGGTTGGTGGACAAGAAATGCTATCGTGGATGCTCTGTTGGTAGAACCTATGTCAAATAAAGTGTACAAACAGTGGAAGTAGAAAAGGACAGTGAACCAGTAACCAGTACTTTTGCAAACTCTTGACGTGAGCCCCTGCTCTGAAGTAGCCATACCATACTAGGTTGCCCCAGGCAAAGTGCTATGCTCTGTATACTTCCACTCTGCAACAGATCCCACAGTTGGCTTTAACGGTGAGATCCACCAGCAACCTTGCCACTCCTGGGACCACATGCCTCAATCAGCAGGATCTGCAGGTAGAACCACATGCTCATCCCTGTCACACAAGCTCGGGCTCAGTGCACAAGACAGGCCAGCACCCAGGGTCTGGGGAGCCAGCTACCTTAACTCCTTCTATGCAATAACTCACTCAAGTATGTCCTTTTAGCAAACAAGGTGCCGGAAGTGCCAAGAGGCCTGGAGAGACACGGACTTTAAGGGCAGGCTTTGTGTGGCCCAGGCTGACCTCCAATCTCTGACCTCTGAAGCAACAAGGGCTTGGCTGACATACAGCATTTTTTTCCTCCTCAAACTTTTCAAAGACAGCATGCCCTTTGGGTATAAAAATAAAATCCCAGAACCTCAACTGAGTAATAAAGTAAGATATGATGGCTATACCCACCGGTAATGTCACGTATGTATACAAATAAAACTCAAAAGTAAATAAAACCAAAATACATACTTGGAACCTCTGATCCCCCAATTCATTAAGTCAATTCTTGCAACTCAACGCCTCCTCCAAGAAGCCATCTCAATGCCCTTTGTGATCCTAGGCGCCTCTCCCATGTCCCACAGCCCCTGTGGCCCCTACTAAGACAGTCCAGGGTCCCCAGTACCTAACAAAGCCCAGCCAAATTCAACATTTACTCTCCATTTCCCCAACTAGACTATGAAATCCTTAAGGGATAATACAAGTTGACCCTTGAACAATACAGGTTTGAAACATACTGGCCCACTTATATACAGATTACTTACAGTGGAGTGCAGTACTGTAAACAGATTTCCTCTTCCTTAGGATTTTCTTACTAACATTTTCTTTTCCCAAGTTCACTTTACCCTAAGAATACACTATATAGGGATGCCTGGTTGGCTCAGCGATTGAGCGCCTCCCTTCGGCCCAGGACGTGATCCTGGAACCCTGGGATCGAGTCCCACATCGGGCTCCCTGCATGGAGCCTGCTTCTCCCTCTGCCTCTCTCTCTCTCTCTCTCTCTCTCTCTCTCTCTCATGAATAAATAAAATCCTAAAAAAAAATACACTATATAATACACATAACACACAAAGTATGTGTTCATCCACGGTTTGTGCTCTCGGTAAGGCTTCCAATCAACAGTAAGCTATTGTTAGTATTTAAGTTTTGGGGGGGTCGAGAATAACATGTGGATTTTCCACTAGGTGGGGGCTGTCCCTCAACCTCTGCGCTTGTTTAAGGGTCAACTTCACTTTGCAAGTACCTGGAGAAAGACCTGGCATGTATCTCAAACTGAAAACCCATCTGTTGAATGTAATAAAGGAGTGGATAAGGACATAGCCTCTTGCCTCTCTGCAGCCGCCCTCCACCCCAGGAAGGAGTCTGAAGAGCCCTGGAAATCTAAGCCCTAATAAGACAACTCTGACCTATCCAGGGTGACTGCATGGTCACTTTGGGTCCCTCTGCCTTTAGAAAAATATATATACTCAAGGGACATGAGCTTGAGTTTCTATACAGACCAAGGCAGCAAAGGGAGTTCTCTCTTCCCAGCTGAGGCTAAACAGGGACCCAACCACAAACATCCAGTAATGCTGAACATGACGTGAACAATATAAAAATAGCTGCTCTATCTTTTGCCCCCACCCTTCTCCTCAGCAACACAAAGGGCAGAGCAAAGTGACACCCCTAACGAGTCTTAGCTTGTTCTTGCATGGACAGCCCCAGCCTCCTACATCTGGACCAGCTGCTGTGAGCCAACAGGGGATTCCAAATTACATTTTAATTACCATAATTTTTCACAGGTACCTGAAACCAGACCATGACAACAGCACAAGGAATCCCCAAGTATGATGCATGAGGTCCATGTTACCAGCTAGTCTGTGTGCATACCTTTTCTCCCGTGCCCTTCATTTCATGGGGTACTTTACAGTTTGCAGAATGCTTTCAGAGGCCCTCTCTCTCCACAAGCGCCAGATTAAGACAAGAGGACTTAATAGCAGCCTCTAAAGTATGGTGCCCTCTACAGAGACCTGGGGTTGTTTTGTTTTTTTTTTTTAGAAAGGAAAACTGGGGTTTGAGGCTCCAATTCTTCTCCCACAGGGCTAATAGGAATATTAAAGATCAAATAGAAAGCATAGTGAAGATTTTTTTTTTTTTTAAAGAGAATGCACCTTTAGGGTAGCTCACAGTGAGCAGATGGTAGGTGCTTAACAGACACATATGTTCCAGGTAGATGTGTTTGCCTATACAGCTAGCCAGAGAGTGAGCTCTGGAATTAATCTGCCTACATTTGAATCCAGGTTTTGCAACATTTTAGCTGTGGGATCTTGGGAAAGTTAATTAACCTTTCTGGGCCTCCATTTCATCAACTAGAAAATAAGGATGAGAATAAAAATTACTTCCCAGGGTGACTCTGAGTCCAGAGAAATAAGTGCAAGTAAAGTACTAGCAGGGCACCCAGCCCTAGCATATAATAAGCACTCAAAAAAATGTTTTTTTCTTTTTTCTTGGCTGGAGGAGAAAGGAATTAAAGCGTCTTAAAAAGAGGGAAAGGCAAAATGTACAGTTCAGCATTTAGCTCCCCATTCAGGCAGACATTGCAACGGAATTCTAAAAGGAACTGGGTGTGGTGGGGAGCCAGGACCCCATGGCTGGCCCACTCTAGTTCTACCTAAACACATCTTTCTTCCCCTACAGAGAGCATAAACACCTTCAAGGAAGGGACTGGGTCCTGTTGCTTTCTGGTTAGCCCTTAGGTCCCTGACATGTGACTGGCATAAAACTTCTGCTCAGTCAATATTTACAAAATTAATTGAACAAATTAATTTATCTCTCCTGCCTCTGTGCATTCCAGCTATCAGAAAGAAGCAGGCTGCACAAAGAAAGCCCTCTAAAGGGGCTTGTCTCTTTTCAGCTGCAGTAATATTTGCAGAGGGAGTTGGCGTCCCCATGCATGCCAGAGCCCTAGCCCACTACCGGGGCTGCTTGGGGCTGCAGAGAAGCAGGGGCACTTCCCCTGGAGGCGCTGCGGGCTCTGCTCTTGGGGGGAGGGCGAGCGGCATCAAGCCCACCCACGTCCCCAGATTGTGGGAGTCCCCACACCTGCTGAGGGGCAGCAAGAAGGGGGCAATAAAGGGGCAAGCGGCTCCCAGTGAAACCCCAAAAGAAAGCCCATAGGCAGTGACGAGCCAGTGCATGCTTTATTTTTAGCCACAAATGATGGAAAGTTACTCCCGGAATGGTGCAAATTTTGCCTCGTCACCCTCCATCCCTTTCCAGGAGGTCCAGGGGGAAGAGGAATTTCTGCAGCTCTCTCAGAGGCGGCGGCGAGGGAGGACACAGAAAAAGGTGAAACCAGGTGGGCAAAGAGAGGTGGTCTCTGTGTGAGCCACCAGCTGTCGTTCCCCTACCACCACCACCACCACCACCACCACCACCACCACCACCACCACCAAGCTGTGGAGCCTCCTGAGGTCGCTACACCTCCACCTCCTAGCAGGAGGTGGGGTCCCCACCACAGCCAATCCAGTAACTGGGCCCTCCTGCTGGGAGGCACAGGAATGTGGAATCAGAAAGACCAGAGTTCCCATGCCACCTCTGCTGCCTTTGCTGCGTCCTGAAGCAAGCAACTAAGTCCACTGAGTACTGGGTCTCCATTTCTCCACAAATGGTGCCTCCCCGGTGGAGCCATGGCATGGAGCAGAGGAAACACAGTGCCTGGCACCTGGTACCTCATCCACAAGCTTTTAGCCATTAAACTGGGGCCCAAATCAAGGTCTTCAAAGGCTCTGCTGTGTGATCCTGGCCCAGTCCTTTCTGTTCTCTGGGCTCCGTGTCTTTTCACCCACTAAGGGGACAGACTGGCCCGGACAAGCTTCGAGACATGCAAGCTCCGAGGTGCTGCCTACCCTGGCCTCTGGGGCTACAGGCAAAAGTCTCCCTGTTTCAAGTGTTAGAGGTTCCACTCTGAAATCATATCCTGACCTCAAAGTGGGCCCCTTGCCGCCAGGAATGTTAGGAAATCATGGTGAATTCTGATCTCAGACTGCATCCATGGGCCAAAGAGAATAGACCCTGACCTGCCATCTCTCCATTCCACAAGGATTTACCACCCCCTTTACTGTGCTGTGCTGGGCAAACAGGACAGACCAGTCCCTGCCTTCCCCCCCAAGCCTAATTGCTAAATGCTGTAAAAGGTAAGTTAATTCTTTTATTATGCTTGTGGTCAGAACTCAAAAGAGAAGTACTGGGAGCCTCGGGGGTCTGTATAACTGGAGGCCTGACCCACATAGGGTCAGGAAGTACCCTTTGGGGCTGAGATCTGAAAGATGGGCAGGTGCTAAACTGGAGACCAGAGGTAAGGGAAGGGAGGGACACACCTTCCAGGCAGGGAAGGAACACTTGGGAAAAACCAAGAGAAAGGCCAGGGTGGCTTAAGGGCACAAAAGGAGAGCAAACTGCCCCAGTTGGGGCTGGCAAGGCAGGTTCTCACAGGTGGACTGTCATACTTATGGGAGGCCTCCTCCATTCCCTCCAACCCCGCCCCCAGAGGGGGTTTGCTGGAACCTCTGGCTTTGGGTAAAGTTCCCTGCAGAGACCAAGCCAGCGAGATAGAGCTAACCCGGGCACAGCAGAGCAGGACAGCCTTCGGGCCCAGAACACGGGCATGGCATCCTGGCCTGGAGCTGGCACCTACATCAAGAAGGACCCTCCTCGGGGCAACCCGGGTGACTCAGTGGTTTAGTGCAGCCTTCAGCCCAGGGCTGAAGAGACCTGGGATCGAGTCCCACGTCAGGCTCCCTGCGTGGAGCCTGCTTCCCTCTCTGCCTGTGTCTCTGCCTCTCTCTGTGTGTGTGTCCCTCATGAATAAAATAAAATCTTGAAAAGAAAGAAAAGAAAAGAAAAGAAAAGAAAAGAAAAGAAAAGACCCTCCTCAAACACACTTTTGGTTTTTCTAAGGTTTTGATCCATCCCTGCCTCTCACTCCCACTTGTTTGACTTCTTATTTTTATTTATTTATTTTTAAACCGGGGCCTGCTTACGGTCAAGTTAATGCATTTTTAAAAAGAAAGCCTCGAATGTGCTGCAGCCGTCCCTCAGCAGAGCTGGGTGGATCAATAGCCCTCTCAGCGTTGTTCTGCCTCCACCACCTCCACCACCTCCACCACCAGAGGCCAGCAGGGTGGGGCGCCAGGTCTACCCCTCCCCATCCTCACTCCCAGGCAAGGTCTCCCACACCCTGCCTTGTACCACCTACAGAGTTAAAACCCAGCAAACAGAAGGACAGACTCAAGGAAGGGACAGGACACTGGACAGTCTAAAAACTTAAGTTCTGATGTCAGCGCAGCCTTGAAATCCTGGACAAGAGACTTCTTGTACCAGTTTCCTAAGCTAAAAATGTGGGCATATGTCTAAAAACTGAGCGAAGTAATGGGAAGAGGGATGTGGGATGCTGCTGACCAGAACATCCCAAGGACCCTGATCCTGTCCCTCAGGTGCCAGGTTCCCCCAACTAGGCAGACTGTGCTCTGGGTGGAGGCACAGAGCCACCCTGCTGTCACAGATCCTCCCTGCCCACCTCCCCCTCCTACCCCCTCCCCCCCTGGTGAGCTGCCATGCTTTGAGCTCCCTCAAGTGAAAACCCTCCCTATGCCGACAGATGGGAAGTCCTAAAATACAGCGTATGGATCATGTTTCGTGACTAGCAAAACACGCCAGCCGGGACACTTTGAGAACCCGGCCGGTTTTCAGGAACAGGATTTTACACATTTCCCAGGATTGGCGGATCTGTGCTCGCCTCCACCCACCTGCAAGCTCTGGAGCCCAGATCCTGTACCAGGGAGATACTTAGGACAGGTGGAGACCTTTAGGGGAGGGGAAGCCCCACAACCAACAGGTTGGCGGTGCCCTAACCCCCTGTGGCTTTTGTTATTATCATTTACTGAGCACCTACTACATTCCTTGCTACAAATCGGGTGTTTGGCACATGCTCTCAAGTCACAAGGCCTGTGTCGCAGTCCTGACTCTGACTCTAACTCTCTGGCCCTGAGCTCGTCATTTCCCCCTCTGAGTTTTGGCTTTCTTATTTGCGAAATGGGGCTGGGAAATGAGCTGCTACTAACAACCACGGTCACTATTCACAACATCATTAACCATCAGGTAGCTGTCACCAACCCCACCCTACACAAGAACAAAACAGGCACCACAAGGCCATGCTAGTCACAGGGCACACCCAGTGGCAGAGGGGCATGGCTTTTCTGAATGGCCACAGGGAATGGCTTCAAAGGGTCTTCAAACCCCTTGACAGTTATCTGTACATGTGAATATGCATTGTTTGGAGAGAACATCCATCTCATCAGTCTTGCGAGGACCTGTGGGCCCAGGAAGGTGAAAGCTGTGCTCCATACTGGACACACACAGGAGAGCAGTCCTGGACTCTAGGACTTGGAACAAGGATTACACCCATTCCCCACTCCCTTCTCCCCAAAGGAAAGAAACTGGCTGGGTGTTTTTGTTTTTTTGTTTTGTTTTGTTTTTGTTTTGTTTTTTGTTTTGTTTTGTTTTGTTAAGATTTTGAGAGAGAGAGAGCACGCGCATGGGACCAGAGTGATGGGAAGGGGCTAAGGGAGAGGGAGAAGCAGACTCCCTGCTGGGCAGCCAGTGGGGGCAAATATGCCGTGTTGGGGTTCAATCCCAGGACTCTGGGATCATGACCAGAGCCCCCCGAGCCAAAGGCAGACGCTTAATTGACTGAACTACACAGGCACCCCAGAAATTGGCTTTTAGTAACATTAGTTACAAAGAGCTCCAGACTGGAGAAAGGAATGCCATGGGCAGTGAGCATGTGGGCAAGCCTCCTGGAAGGTAAGCCTTGTGCTACACAGGCTCTGGAATCTTACAAGAGGACTTGCAACTTGGCAAACTGAGGCAGGTGGTCTCCACTTCCGAAGGCTCTGAGAAGAAGGGAGACAGTGGCCAGGAGCCAAGCACCTGGCAGCTGAGGAAGCATTCAGTGGGGAGGGTGCTGGCCAAGAGGCACCTATGGTTTGATGGCTGGGCTCAAGCAGCCAAATGGACTGGTATTACCACAGTGCATCTGACCTTCTACGGGCAGGGGCATGTTCAGAAAATAAGTCACACCAACACAATTCAAAACAGGGTATTAACAATATTAATCTTTGGATAATGGGAAGTGCCAGAATTTTATCTCATTTCCTTCAAATGAACATACACCCACAATAGCGCTTGGAAATAAGACATGAAGCTAATTACTCACAACATTACCTATGTGAAGCACATGATCAGTCTCGGCATCGTGAATATTTGCAGAAATAGACTCCTGAGGGCCCCCTCTGGCAATGGGGGACCCAAGCCACTCCCAAAAAAGCTATCACTCTGGAGACAGAGTGAGGAGACCAAAGATACTTCCTTGGATCCCCTGTGGCTTGGTCATTTAGGGACATACAATTGTCCTCCTGTAATGACTGGTAGACGGGGCAGTGAATCTTCTGGACTCAACATGTTTTGTTATCTTCAGAGCGGTGAAGGCCTCGTAAGAGGTGAAAGAATTGAGGGAAATGCCTAATTAATTTTCTTTCTCTTTTTTTGATGGGGTGGGGGTGGGCGACAGAGGAGAGGAAGGATGGCAGAGAGAACAAAGTCCCCCCACTGCCTAAGCCCTTGCCGCCCGCAGACAGCGCTCTGAAGCCTACGGCGCACTGGTGTAAATTTCACTTGGCATGTGTGGTTTTTAGTGGCAGCATTTTGAGGATACATATAATCCTGACTTCCTATTTACATTACATTGGTTTTCACCAACACAATAACTACAAATGCTTTCTGCTCCACTCTTGTCATCTGTGTGGAAATCCTTCTCAGACAGGGAGACTGTAAAGTCGTGGGAAGAATTCTCATTCGTGGCAAGACTAATCTCAGTTCTCTCTCTGTTCCTACAGGAAACTTCTGGGAGGGAAAAAAGGGGGCTGGCCCGACCCGTAAGACACTAACCCACACCTGGCTTCCTGTTCATACACAACAAAACACAGGAGCCCTTATTTAAAAACATCCCTACTGACACGACACAGTGTTTGCCCTTCCGATAAAACAGTTCCTAGCTACCATGGCTGCCTGGGACAGACACCCAGAAGCACACTTCAGAGGCCTCCTAAGCACCACCCTCACTTGGAAGGAGGAAACTTAAGCACTGAAAAAACCTCCAGATCCAGGGGTTCCCAACCACCTCCTTCCAGAGGGCAGGGCGAATAAATCCTGGCTTGATCCAGGTGGCCTCCAAATTAATAAGACAGGAAGACAAAACCATTTCGAAGGTCATCCCTGAAGTAGCTGCATGTAAAAGCCCTGGTCTCCACAGAAGCTTCTCATGGTAAAGGCCATGCAGTACCTCCCCCTATGCAAGGCCAAGCCCAGAATCCTGCCAACACAGGATTCCTAACATGAATGTGCTGGACTGACTGAAATTACAGAATCAGTTGGGGTCTTTAAGGTCCCTTAAAACAAGAATTTGAATACGCTCTCTGGATTTGGGGCCAGCACCAGCATCCTGTGTTGAGGGTTGAACTGGGTCCCTCTAAAAGATACATTCAAGTCCTGACCCTGGTATCTGTAAATGTGACCTGATTTGGAATCAGATCTTTTGAAGATATACTCAAGTTAAGAGGAGGTCATACTGGATTAGGGTGGGGCCCTAACCTACAACTGGTGTCCTTACAAAATAAGAGAAATTTGGGCACACAGACACACAGGGAGAATGCCATGTGATGACAGAGGCAGAGCCTAGACCCATGCAAGCCAAGGAACGCCAAAGACTGCCAGCAATGCCAGAAGATAAGAGACAGGCACAGAAGGAACAGATCCTCCTCTAGGGCCTTCGGGGGAATATGGCCCTGCCAACACCCTGATTTTCAGCTTCAAACCGCCAGTACTATGAAATAATGAATTTCTGTTGCTTAAAGCCAGCCCCCCATAAATAAATAAATAAATAAATAAATAAATAAATAAATAAATAAATAAATAAAGCAAGCAAGCCTGCCCATTGGGGTAATCCTGCAGTACAGTAAACGAATCCATCCTGAATTCTTTCCAACCCTCCAACCTCCAACTACACTCTCATCCACCCCCTTCCTCCCTCTCTGCACTGTTCCCAATGCAGTGTTACATGACCCACTCTCACATCCATGCAACCACCCTTGAACTTCCACCAATATCTGCTGAGACAGGTTAGAGTCCTGTCAGGGACACAAGGTCATCTTTACTGGGTGGTGGACTCTGCCCCTTGGCCTGCCAACTGATTGCAGCCAAGGAGAATCTGAGGCAATGCACAAGGTATTAGGAAATGCAGAGATGTGGGGAAGCAGGTTGAAGGTGGGTGGAAATTAAGAGACTTGGCAGAAAGAAGGAGAGAAAAGGAGAAAGTTCAAAAAGGATCCTGATGGTCAAGGGCACAGACAAGAAAGTGGATGTCATCTCCCCTGCCCGCCATGGCCAGCCACATGCTTATAACTCCCTCCCCTTTCTACCAACTTGACACCTGCCTGCAACTTTACGTCAAGAGCCTGCCAAGCAGGTTAACACTAGAGAGCTGACTACCCACAGAGCTGTTGCATTTTGAGCTTCCACAAAGAGAAAGCTAGCCCGCTTCCATCCAGGGGCTAGGCTTTATTTGTTTTGGATTTTCAATACCTGGAACTTGGTGTGGCCACGTTAACACAGGATGACCAAGATGCTAACCAGGCAGACAAATGAGGTTAAAGGTTTCACATGTTGCCTCATGCTTGCCAACTTAAGGAGCAGAGTCACCTGAGGTCCTGAGGCATAAGGGCAGGTCTTACTCCCCTACAACCCTCGCAACTCAAGATGGCAGCCACCAATGTGCCTCAAGCAGCGAGGCCAGGGGACTGACAGAAGTCAATGGGAAAGTCATCTTCCACTTCTATGAAACCACCAGAAGCAAAAGAATCCTCCAGCAGGGGCAGTGGCAGTGATGATGGTAATACACATCTAGCCGGTTAGAGATCACACCAGAACCTTGTACCAAGGTTCTGGCACTCACATGCAAAGCAAATCCACAAAATGAAGCTGGCCTCAAGTGACAGGTGCAGCGCTGGACAGGCAGCCTAACATCTTGTTGAGAACCTGGGCTTGGTTCGAAACCCAGCTCCAACTGCCTTCAAGCTGTATGCCATGCATCCAGCCAGCAAGGATTTACTGAACACCTACTATGTGCTCTCGGTGGCCTCACTTGCAAAAATCGGGTGACAATACCTGCCTTCCTGAAGCTCTTCTGAGGACGGAACATCGAGACACATATAAAATGCCCAGCACAATGCTGGGCATATTAAAAAGAGCCCTTGTGAAAGAGATCAGAGTTATTATGGTCCTATTTTCCAAATCAGAGCTTGACACCCAAGGTCTCCATTAGTACCAACCCCTAGAATGTCAGCTCCATGAGGACAGGCAGGGTTATCATCTGTACTGTTCCCTGCTGTACTCCAGAACCTACAACTGTGCCTGGCACATGGTAAGCACTCAAATGATAGATGAACACCTGCTGGGTGCCAGAAATCTAAGGCACCCACTATTGGCAGAGGTATTAAAACGGTCATGACAGGGCAGCCTGGGGGGCTCAGCAGTTAGGCGCCACCTTCAGCCCAGGGCCTGATCTTGGAGTCCCAGGATCAGGTCCCACATAGGGCTCCCTGCATGGAGCCTGCTTCTCCCTCTGCCTGTGTCTCTGCGTCTCTCTCTCTCGGTCTCTCATGAATAAATGAATAACATCTTAAAAAAAAAAAAAAACTGTCATGACATGCAGAACAAAAGGACAGAAATCTGATATTATAAACAAGGATTCTGCTTCCCAACAACCGAGGAATGAAAGGGCCACAGGATCCCCCTAAATGAAGCCAAATTAAAAGAGGAAACCAGCACGGAGCTGCCTCTGGTTGCAGCCTTGGAGAAGCACACAGGCTCCACCTGAATCAAGCAGGTAAAGGATTAGTGACATCTTAGTATTCTTCATAAACTGAGGTCATCATACAAGATAGGTAGCCAAGGAGGAAACGAGTGTAGAAGCGCTAGAAAAACATATAGAAATCACTGCTTTACAGATATCTTTTTCAAGAGAGAGCTCCCACTTTAGTCAGGATTCACAAAAATGCCCCCTTTTTTAACTTTATACCCGTTTCTACTTCACGTTCAAACACCCTGGCAAGTGTCCTGAAATGCATAACACAAATTGCTGGCCATGTTGAGCTCCTTCGTCCATCACCCACCCAGGGTCCCTTCGGCCATGGCTGTTGGCTGTCACTCCAACTCTCCTACCCCAGATTAAACCTCACCAAACCCTAACCTGGGTACTGAACTGGAAATGCCTTTACCATTCCACCCCTAAGGGCTGTATCTCACCTGCCACTTCCCCCCTGGGACTATTAAGAACCACTATGATTAAGACTCAGGGGGCATCTGCATGGAAAAGCAGGACACCAGGGGGACACCTGAAGGCCAAACCACCGCCTTCTTGAGGTGAGTGACCCGAGGGCAGGTTGCTTCCCTTCCCTGAGCTCCAGGCCCACCAGCCAGAAAAACTGGTACACGATAGTAACAGTGCCTCCCCACTGGGTTGTTGTAGAGGGCTGAAAGAAAGAATAAGGGAATGGCTCCTAAGGGGTCCTCTTCCAAAGTGAGACACAAATGCCGTTACTAGGTACTCTGGTCTTCACTTTCTCACCGCGGAAGGATGGACCAACATACATGCTAGAAAACTGGCCCAAGCGCAAGGCAGCCCTTGCAAAGCAGATGGGGTCTTCGTTTTTCTCAAGTGCTGAACAAGTCCAAGAAAGGCTGTGGTGCGATTTACAAGGGCCACAGCCAAGAGAGATTTATACGCGTATGGCCTTCTGATGGCTTTCTAAGACCGTGCACACCCTCGTTTGGCTGAGGACCTCAGCAGCAAGTAATTTTCTAATTGATTCATTAGCACTCCAATCAACTACTACTTTAGACACAAAGGGCCCCACTCGGGTCTGAATGCCTAAGCCAGGGATACTGGATGAATGAACCACTCGCCTCTGGTTAGCTCGGCCCAGAGACTGTGAAGAGAACCCCCAGAGGCCCTCCAGGAACCATACCTACCTGGGAAAATTACCCAGAGTCTGGAAACAGAGCCTACACAGCTTCTTAACTGGTATTTTTTGTAATGAGAGTCTTCTGACTAGAACATGATTATGCAAAAATGCTACATGAATGAGATCTTAGGCAAAAAGCCTGACAGGAGATACAACCCCCATTACACACCCCCCCAAAAGAAGTTAGCACAACGTTCGTTTAAGTGGTGGAATGATGGGGTGACTTTTTCTTCTGCTTTTCAGAATGAGCATGTACAGGACATTTAATTCCTTCAGTTTTCTCAGGTGTAAAGCCACAGCAATTACACCCAATTCCCAGTTACTATAAGGATGAAATTAGATTATGTATGAATAAGCAGCACCCAAGAGCTGTGGGCACTGGACAGTGTACCAGGCTTACCCACCAGCTCAGTGACGAGAGGGCCAAACTGCCTCTCAGGCCAATAATCAGAGTTATGCTCAGGGAGGTTATAAATTACTCCTGTCACTTGTGAATTGTTGAAGCCACAAATGCTAAAAATTCACAGATCTCAAGGGTAAAGCTGTGATAATTTAAATATAAATTAAGCTTTAAAAACAATCCTCCTTCATTATTCCATATTCCTCTGGCATAGGAGATACTCACATAGGACAAGGTTCCTCAACAGATTCACCTAAATAAGAAGGAACATGCAGCAGATGCTATAAGGGAATGGTCAGAAACTTCACAGGCCCTCATGAGATTCAGGACCTGCTTGTTGCCTGTACACTCAGATGTCGAGAAGTCCTCAAATGTAACGTGGCATTTTGGAAAGATTTCTGACTCACCCAAGCCTGGATCAGCACTCTCAACCCACTCAAGCAGCCAGCCATCCACCCAACCCACCCTCCCACCTACCCATCACCCATCCAAACATTTCAAGGTTTATTCTCCACAAGGAACTCCCAAGAAACTGGGAACTCTCAGCAAATAGGCTTCCTTATTATGAAAGATAAAAACTTAGCAAGCACCGTCAATCTGCACAGCCTTGGGCTACATGGAGATCAAGGTACATGAAAGGACCAAAGGCCTAAA
Organism: Canis lupus baileyi; assembly: GCF_048164855.1. NCBI lineage: Eukaryota > Metazoa > Chordata > Mammalia > Carnivora > Canidae > Canis > Canis lupus. Next base: position 34,263,293 of record NC_132840.1, read on the forward strand.
GATACTAGTTTCCTCATCAAAACCCAAAACTTCAGGGATGCCTGGGTGGCTCAGTGCTTGAGCATCTGCCTTCAGCTCAGGACGTGATCCCATAGTCCCGGGATCAAGTCCTGCATCGGGCTTCCTGCATGGAGCCTGCTTCTCCCTCTGCCTCTCTCTCTCTCTCTCTGTGTCTCTCATGAATAAATAAATAAATAAAATCTTAACAAAACAAAACTTCAGAAACTAGCACAGGACATCTTAGGAAGTTTGAAGGAAATTGATTCAAGTCCTACTTCACCTAGCAAGAAGTCACCTGTTACCCCAGGAAGTGACATACTCCAGAAAAACTGAATGTGTCCAAATTTCTTGGCTGGTAGGTATGGAGGTTTCCTCAAGTGACATTGTGAAAAGGAGTCAAACTTTTCCACAAAAATTCCTGAGAGAACCTTTGTCAGAAACTGTCCGCACTGGGTCTGCATCCACCCCACACTTCCTATGAGGCTTCGTCTCATCTCCAAACCCCCACCTCTCTTCCCCTCACCTCCCACTCTCTAGAGAAGAAAGTCATCCATTTCATGTCTTACTATGGCAACATTAACACAACAAGGCAAACAGAAAACGTGGGTGGCTATCCTGAATCTCACCTCACCAGGCTCTGGGCAGGAAGCAGCTGCATTTCACTCATCTTTATGACCATCCGAGGATCTACCATGATTGGCATTGTACTCACTACTATTATTACTGTTGGCAGAAATACACAGAATAATGCAAAATTTGAGAACCACCTCCCCCCAATCTCAATCAACTGCTTTAAAACGTCAATATGGGGGTAATTTTTTTTTTAAGATTTTATTTATTTATTCATGAGAGACACAGAGAGAGAGGCAGTGACACAGGCAAAGGGAGAAGCAAGCTCCATGCAGGAAGCCCAATGTGGGACTCAATCCCAGGACTCTGGGCTTTAGGCAGGCACTAAACCACTGAGCCATCCAGGCATCCCTATGGGGGTAAATTCTTTGCCAATTTTTTTTGCTCTAAAATAGAGGATGGTTCATGATAGAAGAACCTCAACAAAATCCATGAGGCTCAACTAAGATTCCCCCCACTTTACAACAAGCACAAAACCTACCCAACCCCATAGAATATAAGCAGACTCCGAGGGGCATCCCTTGAATGGCAAACCTGAGAACTCTAGGAGAAAACTGGGGGCACAAGGTCAGAGGGAAGAGCTGGTCCTCAAGTAGTCCATCCTCTGTGTGGCCATCAGTTTCCTCATCCATAAGGAAACCACTGAGGCTCTCCATACACCTCTGCCATGGGGGAGGGCAGGGTTCTGAGGGCCTCGGCCAGCTCTGGAGCCAATACAGTTTGTTTTCTTTATTCTGCATCTAACCAGGCTTCGGCGCTCTAATTACAACACAGCACATCTATTCTTTCCATGGAAATCAGGCCCATTGTGAGAGAAAGAATTTTGGACAAAAATCTAAGTCAAAGTGGGAAAGAACAAAATCACCTCCACTTTTATATCCTAGAGGTCCCAGAAATCTTCACGTCAACCCATGTGCCCCCACTCCACCCAGTGACTTACCCTTAATACACACACACACACACACAAAACCCAATCCCAGCAGCTTCAATCCTGAAGATCTCTTCCTTTAGTTGTTCTAAGATGCTTCACTTGTAAAGGCCCTGTGGACCTGATCTGGCCTTCCCACCCCTAAGCCAAGAAGATCTCTCCCCGTAGGAAAATTAAAACTTAGAGTATCCAGGTGAACCACCTGAGAATCAGAACCCAATTCTGATCAACCTCTCTAGGTTCCACAGAAGACAGACAAAAGTGGGCAGAAGGCTGCCCACAAGATGTGGCCTGACCCCTGTCTCCCCCACAGTGCCGCCCAAAGGCGAGGGCTTGAAATGCATTAAAATGCCTGAAATGGACAAATTAACACAAGCCAGATAAAAACTAGCTAAAACCCTAAAGCCACCTTCTACAGTGACCAAAAAGCCAGCCTGAGGTCCAGAAGTACAAAGAGACTTTGCCAAGACGCTGCTTCCATCCCCAGACCTGGACTGAGTGATGGGAGAGGGATGGAGGACGATGAGGTCAATTTCAGTGTTTTACAGGTGGAAGACTGTGGTGCAGAGGAGACTGACCACCCAAAGTACACGGGCACAAGAAGCTGGGCTGGCCGTGGGCCCTCAGCTGCAGGTGGCACACCATGTGCCCTCCCAAGAATACTCCCACATCCCAACACGGGGTCATGCTGGCCAGCAATGGGTGACTCTTTCATTCCACTGCCCCAAACGATCCTCTGAACTGTAATCCTACTGCCTATGGACTCTCCTGATCTTATGAGGATGCATGTCCTTTTATCATCTGCAGTGTAGGTGCACCTCCCAATCCCTCAAACTCCCACCCATCAAGAGACACATTCCAGCCCAACCTTCTCACACACCTGCCATACACACAGTAGATGGGACGGTCCAACACGGACCTGGTATAGCAGGGGAAAGTCCCTGTGTGGGATCCAGAAGCCCCAGGAGTGGAATATGCCATTGCTTCTGGTCCTTAGCTTCTGCGTCTATGAAATGGGAACAGTGAGCCTCCATAGCTGTCCTCTGGGCCTTTAACCCACAGACCTCTCTGCACAGAGCTAACTCTCTCAATGGGGAGAGGCAGTAAGCCATATAAAATTCCCTGACAAACCCCAGGCACACTCAACCTCTCTAGAGGGAAGAAATTCAGAAAAGCAAGAAACCCAAGAAGCCAACCAATTGGAAATCCCTTTGAACCTGGGCCCAGGCTAACATGTAACTCTGCACAGGACACAGTGCTTAGGAAAGCACAGCCTCTACACATGCCAATTATCAGGCCCATGGATTTCTGGGCAATTACAGCCAAGGGGAAGAGAGGAGAAACAGAGCCGACCCCTCTGAGAAAGGTGTCCTCAATACAAGGTCACTCTAAAGGAAGGTCCCTCAGACTAGGAGCCTCTCTGGCCAGGACCATGATGAGACCTGTCCATTCTCTGCAGGGCCCAACACATGCAACCTCTAACCAACATCTGCTGAGTGAACGAATGAGACTAACTATCCTGTCCTACTTCTCTCTGCTCTGGGCACCAGGCTGGGAGCACAGGAGACATGCAACTCATGTGCTGAACTGAACTGAATTTCTGGACCACGTCCATCTGGAGGTATATACAGAAGGAGGGAACCCAGTGTAAATATTGCAATGGGGGGGTCTCCCCCGACCTTAAATAGGACCCCCAAAATTTAAGGATTCTTGTCCAACTAAAGACGTTCCCTGAAAATCCTTCTAAAAAGCCAGTCCCCTCTGAGGGCACTAGGAAACAGGATTCGATTTACACGGTGGTGTTTCAAGAAGGCAGCTATTGTATGCAGGAAAATGAACCGGAGTACAGTCTTCTATCCACACCCTCCTCTTTGTGCAAGGGGACAAGTCCCACATTAGGGTTCCTGGAACCCAGCTCTCTCTCCTCCGCCCACCCTGCCTGGCCAGACCCCCATTAACGCACTGCTAGTGCCATCAACACTGTTGTTTTGGAATGTGCCAGTAATTCTAGTGGCAGGAACAGCAAGCTTTAAGCTCAGCAGAGAAACCAGCTGGAGAGGCAGCCTCATGAAATAATGAAATGCCAAACCAACCCCTACATCTTCTCCAGTCTCTCAGGTCACCTACCAGATTAGAAGGCCTGTTGCTACGGCAACCATATCTTGCAAGTGCCGGCTGAACTTCCCCATAATTTTTAACCCTTTAACTAGCTTGAGGAGGGTAGTGTGCAGGCGAGCCCAAACCATGGAGAGTTGGCTGGCTCTGGCTGTGCTTTTACAAATTAAAGCAAGGACGGAGAAAAGCAGCGGGCAGGGGGAAGGGCGAAGGTCCCACTTAAGCAAACAGACAATGCAGAAGAGAAACGTAGCACACATCCACCTTGCCATCAGCCACAGAACCACCACGATGGGTGCCGCACAGCAAACTTTTCATGCACCTGGCAACTCCTGCAAAGCGCGGGAGCCAGGACAAGATGAGAATAAACAAAGCCAGGACGGGACTGTGCCTGCCCCTCCCGGCCAGGCTCTGTGCCCCTGCGCTGCAGACTTTGCCGGGCCCTTCTGTGGTAAGCAGAAGGCGGACAGGAGCCAGGCGGAGGGGGACAGATGGCCAGGCAAGCACTGGCACTTTCCAGTTGTCTGATAGACGCCTGCTGCCAAACAAGCTCCCACCTCCCTGCAGCCCCCCCCCGCGCCCCCCCCCTGCCCAGTACACACACACACACACACACACACACACACACACACGCACACACGCACGGCTCCTGGAAACTGCATACAGCCTCCAAGGCACTGGAGCACCAGAGCTCTGGGGGTCGCTCCGTCCCTCCTCTGATCCCCCCACATCTGCAAGGCGTGGGGGATGCGCAGGCAGGAGCATCCACTCCCTCAATCGTCCAGGCTACTCTCTCTCTCCTTTCAGGGGGAAGGTCTTTCACACACACCCCCAACCCCCAGCCACTAAACCCTCTTTGTGCTCCACGACCAGAGTTCATTGGGTCCTTCAGGAATAAATCTTAAAAATGACTCTCCTCAGCCTCTCAGATTTGATGGGAGAAACTTAATGAAACCATGCAGGGGCAGAAAAACACCAGCCAGACTCCAGTACTAGGGGGTGAAGCCAGCCCCTTTACCTCACACCACACTGTCTGTTGTGGGGGGGGGCATGAAGGAGAATGGGAATAGGGCCAGTAAGCATGAGCAGAGGCTCCTGACCCACAGTCCGACTGATGGGGGGTCCTGTGTGGTTTCCCAGAGGCCGAGAAGAGGTCTCTGGAAGGAGGGAAGCAAGAAGGGGCTAAGTCCACATGAGAGCAAAGACAAAGCCTAATAAAGGCACAGGAGGGAGGGGGAAAAGGAAGCAGGCACCCTGGGACCCAAAGGACAGGCTGGACAGCAGCAGGGGATGGAGGGTGCTGCCCATGTCTCTCGAGAGTGCCTAGCACAGCACTGCCTGCCACACTCCCGCCCCCCCCTCCCACAGCAGGCACTGGACAAATGCTGCACACACACACCACAACCCCATGCTTGACAGAAGGCAGTAGATTCAGTTGGGGGGGAGGGGCGCCTGGGTGGCTTAGTTGGTTGAGCATCTGACTGATTTCAGCTCAGATCATGATCTCAGGGTCGTGAGATCATGCCTGGCAATGGCAACAGGCTCAGCACTCAGTGCAGAACCCACTTGAAACTCTCTCTCTTCCCCTGAACCTTCCCCATATTTACATGGGCTTGCCCTCTTCCTCTCTCTCTCTCTCTTAAATAAATTTTTAAAATATATTTTTTTAAAAAGTAAGTTGGGTGGGGGGCAGGATGTACAACATGGGGGTCAGGAGTGCTTCAGTAGGTTTTCTTGGAGAGCAGGAAGGGGGTGCCTTGCCAGTGTCCCAACACTATTAGCAGAGAAAAAGGAGAAAATTCAACCCTTCCCATCCCTGTCACCTTAACTCCCTGCCCCATATTCAACCACTGTCCATCCAGCCTGGCCACCTCCACCTGTCACCCATGCAGCTGGACACCTGGGAGCAAATCCAGTCCAGTATATTAAAGTCCTAATGTTCTCTCTGCCAAGTAATTAACAAAACGTACCACAAACGGCACAGCGCCTGGAGAGGAGGGATGATTTTTATTAGCATGTTCACCTGTCACCCAGGCCTTCCACACGCAGAGCAGTCAGTCAGTCAGGTTAAAGAGGAGCTGAGCAGAGGCTGTGGGGTGGGGGAAGCTCTGTCCCTGCCAAGAGGAAAGGCAATACTTCGGCTAGAGTTTTATCGTTGGGCTGCATGCACTGGCCACCGTGATACCTGGGGGTATACCTCCAGAAAGAGCTGGAGAAGGACCCTCCAAAGCCAAGGCAGTTAGGCAATCAGTGCTCACAGAATACTCCCCATACCATCCAGACACGGGGGTGTCCTTATAGTCGAATCTCCTTCCCTAACCTACTCAAGGGCTGGGCTGTGACCACACATTTACATCCCTCTGCAGTGTCCAGGATGGGGCAGGAGCTCCAAGAACATTTGGGAGATAAAAAGGAAATCAGCTTTTCCATTGTAACCCTCCAGATGGGCAGGCTGCCACCAAGCTTATCCATTGTTTGGTCTCATGTATCCAAATCCTTAGGTTCATTCAATAAATCCTTACTGAGCACTTACTATGTGCCAGGCATTGTGCGTACAAGCATGAGGACTAACACACCTGTCTGCCCTCGAGGAACACCTCTCATCTGGCAGCTCTTCTCTGTGCACCACCAGCTCTCCACCCCTGCCTGTGCTCAGCAGGCCCTCGGTATTTGATGGAAATGCTGGACTCTTAGACTCTCATCAGGTGCACCCCTGAGGCTTGGCCAGCGTGCCCAGTTCAGGTGGAGATAGACAAAGGCAAGGGCAGAGTCATAGGGCTTCTGTGCAAACCCCAGTAGCCAATGGCCAAGGCAAACCAGCCAGAAGCCTCACTGACAATTCCACAACTGTTAAACTAAAGACCCTGTCGTAGGGGGCTGCAGTTCTGGCCTTGCTCCAGGTTAGAAAGCACCAGGAAAAGAGACAAGAAGCCTGGCTTCCAGCCACAAAACCTAACTTAACCTGCCATGTGACAGGAGAACGGGGTACAAGTTGATTTCTAACCTCTGGCCCACAGTATCCCCCGATGTAAACCAAGGGAGTGGTCCCATCTAACATCTGAAGACACCCTAACAAGCAACATCAGGAGAGAATCACCATCCTGGCCAGACAGGGCTTTGGAACAAAGGACCCAGCAAAGAGGATTCCAGGCAGAGTGGGCACCCTGCTACCACGTCCCCACCCACCCACGCTCTCAACAACACAGGGAAATTCTACCCACAGCTCTGAATAATAATAGAAGTAACATTTAGGTAAGGTTGGGGATTAAGCTAAACCTCACATAAGAGGCAGGGATGTTGGCATTTGGAAGCAGGAAACAGGCCTGGGAACGTACTTAATACCTACCACAGAGCAAAGCGGATCACGGCCAGCTCCTGACTCAAGAGCATCTTCGCCCCTGCCACACTTCTCCCTCTTGCCAACTCCAGACACTTCGAGGGTGCCAGGCCAAAGAGTGGGGCTGGAGGTCAGTTTTGGAAGCCACATTTTCAGAAGAACATTGGCAAACCAGAAGCCAGGAGAGAAGCCTTCCAAAACAGAACAGGAGCTATTTTAAATGGAAACCCATTGGTGGAGGCGGAGAAGTTTTATGGGAAGAACAGAGAACATGAATGAGTTGCTATAATTAACCACCCCCCCCAAAAAAAAAAGCATAAAGAAGAGGGCATCTTTCTACTTGGTGGTGGTAATACCAAGAACAATTAGAATTAATTCTAATTGTCTAAAACTGAAACGTGCCATCCCATCAGGTGGTGAGTTCCCCATCACTGAACATGAAGCAGATGCCGGAGAGAAAACTTGGGCCAGGGAGGCTCAAGTTCAGAAGGGACTTTAGAGGTTATCAATTGATAAAATGCTGATGGCAGGGAAATGCAGAGGGAAGCATTCGGGCCTTTCATATTTTAAAATAGCTTTTCCTTAAGGGGGGGGGGGGTAAGAAAAGCAAGGGGAAAAAAAGTGTAGGACTCCCAAGGAGGACTTGAAAATGTTCTTCCTGCCCCTAACCTACAGAGGGCTTTTTATCAACAGAAAGTTTCCCTGAGACAACCTTGGTCAAATTCTTGCGGGCTGCAGAGGTCACTGTTTTTCTGGCAAAAGCTGCAGGTGGCAACTGAGACCATGGCTAAGTAAGAAAGCTCCATTATGTAAACACTAAAATGCTTAGGGTGCCTCTGCAGAGCACAGAATCAGATAGCAAGCTGGGGAGCAGACCCCATATAAGAAATGAGGCAGACCGGCACTCATCATTTTAAGGGGGCAAGCTGCCACGTAGGCATCGTACGCCAGCATCCTACAACCTGGCATGCTGAGGGTGGACGGTGAGCTGCAAAGAGCAGTCAACACTCACCACCTACAGGGAAAACTGTTCCGATCACGAATCAGAGGGTTACCACGGAGTCAAAGCACGACCTCCACGCCCTGCCGGGTATCAGTGAGAACCAAGTATATTATAATCGCTACTCAGAATTTCATTTACTTGCTGAATGCTTAGGACCTAGAACAGTGCCCCGCACATAACATGTGCTCAAGAAATACTTATAGAAAGAACAGGTATTTAAAACGAATAAGCAAACCAAGTGGGGCACCTGGGTGGCTCAGTGGTTAAGCATCTGCCTTTGGCTCAGGTGGTGATCCTGGGGTCCTGGGATTGAATCCCACATCGGGCTCCCCATGGGGAGCCTGCTTCTCCCTCTGCCTATGTCTCTGCCGCTCTGTCTCTCATAAAGAAATAAATAAAATCTTTAAAAAAAAAAAAAAAAGGCAAACCAAGTATCTTCTCCCTTAGTTTTAGAGTCAATTACGTAACTTCTTTTCTCCCGCTGATTCACCTCTCTCCTTGTGTTCAGGCTCAAAATATTACATGAAAATTATTTTTGCATTCTCCAATTCTATGGTGGGATAAAGGAGCTGTCTAGAAGCTTAGGGTAAGAAGCTATGGCATGGGAACATGGAACCCTCAATTTGAGCTCCACAGGGGTAGGAATTTTTGTCTGTTTTGTTCACTGCTTTATCCTCAATAATGTGGTACAACACTGGCACATGGTTCGTACTCAACAAACATCGTAAAAGCACGAGCAAACACATTCACTGTACGATCTTGGCACATCGCTTCTCTCTACAGGCCATCTTTTCTCAACCAGAAAATGTTAATGCCACCGGGCTCAGGGGTCCCCAGCCAGCTCTAATATGTTCCAAAGTCTGTGATCCAGGTGAGCTGGCCTACAAATGGCTTTGATCAGAAGACTGCCTGGGTCCCCTCAGGAGCTTCCACAAGGAAGGAAGCTAGGAGGCAGTGTGGTGCCATAGAAAGAACACAGGCTTTGGAGCCCAAATGTTTAAATCCCAGCTCAGCTCAAGACACAGGACTTAAGGGAATGTCATTGAACCTCCTAGAGCCTCAACTTCCTCATCTGCAAATTGGGGAGACCACGCCTAGCTACCTGTTCAGGTTGCAGCCTGGATTATAGGATAATGCACATAAAAGCCCCTTGAAAGGGTTAAGGTTAGCACAGAGCAAGGCCCCACAAACCCTCACTCACAGAGGGACCCACGTCATTTCCAGCTCTAGGCTTTACAATTACTTCTACCCTTAAGGAGAAGATGCCAATTTGGGACAAAGTATAATCAAGACCAGCTCACAAGGTCACATTATTTGAAGATTCACAATCTGTAACTTGGCCTGTCCTATGTACAAAGATGTAAATGTTTACCATGTGCAGTTCATCTCGAGCTTTTTGCTCCCTTCTCAGAAGACTGAACAGACAGTGGTTTAATGAAGAGAAGGGGAAATATTTGGAAAACTGACCACCCCTAGTAAGTAGACAAGAGCCCTTCTGAAGCTGCAAAATTCAACCCATGCTGGTGGCTGGCATGGAACAAGCAGAGAAATGCTGCCCCCAACAGAGCAAGCCCTCCCAGGCCTCAGGGAGGAGGTGAGGAGCCCATTCACCCTCCTCCCCACAGGCCGGATGCCAGCAAACAAGCAAGGCCCTAATCAGCGGTATATATCAACACAGCATCTATGAACAGCAGAAGTGACAGCCAAAATCAAGACAAGTGACCTTACTGGACATACCAGACATATTCAGGCCTTTCACACCACTATGATACTGCCAGGCAACGTGCGTTATCATTAAAAGGTAAAAGGCCTCGTTTTTTAACTCTCCCTGACTGGGAGGCGTGGTCAACTCCCCCACCACGCACCCCACCCTTTACCCCTCCCTCCCTTTCTCACTAAAAGAAAGTGCAACCAGAAGTTCTCCTGGAGAGAGACTGGGGGGCATAATTAAAACAGCTCAGGAAGGAGGGGCTTAAGGCCCGGCAAAGGTTTCTTGGGTGGCTTAAGGCAAAATACAGCATATACATCTTTTCATTCCTGGTCTGGCATCTTATTTGCTTATCTTCACTCAGGTATTCACCTCCGTGGTTAGGACAAGCAGAGAAGACCATCAATCAACACATCCACGCGAATATCCTAACAAGGGAAAAAACCCTCCCTCTTCTCACGGGTCATTCATTTCCTCACTCTGGCCCAGCTCCCCAAGAGCGTGCTGGGTGGTTGATGTCAATATTGCACCCCTCTGGACAATCCCCAACACAAATAGGTGCTCAGTTAAGAACAAACTTCCTCTGGGCGCTTCACTGGCCCAGCCAGCAGAGTGTGCAACTCTTGATCTCAGGGTTGTGAGTTCAAGCCCGTGTTGGGTGTAGAGATTACTTATAAACAAACAAACAAAACTTCCTCATGCCCACTGAGTGGTCTACTCCACAGAGCAGACTCTCCACCAATAGTCCTCTCGACCCCCCAAAATAGGCCAGGCAACCCCACCAGGGGTTGCTGTGTGGAAAAACAGTCTTCACTAATGAGTGGGGGACAGGCGTCTGGGCTGTGACCATCAGGCTGAGACCTCCACTGCACCCTGGACTCCCCGAGGCACCCTGGGTACCCTGAGGTGGGCCCTACACAGAGGCAGGGTCCTGTGATCCGCAGAAGGAAGTCAGTCCACCAGGAAGGAACACCCAATGGGACATTTCTCCCTCTATATGCTCCCAGCCTTGAAAGCTTCAGGAAATAGCAGGTCCCCAAATCTAACTTTTTTCATAGACCAGGTAGTTGGTTTTCTTTAAGTCCCAGTTTATCTTCTTAAGCTGTCCAAACATTTGCCAGAGTATCTCAGCCACATGCTAGGCTGCCCTGGAGGTCTGTTCTGCTTTTAGTGGTCAATTTTTTCCCCTCTTTCTCTCCCCTCAGATAATAGCAGAGCCTCCCATTTATAAGAGCTGCGTGCCTCCCGGAAGTACGAATCTGCCGGGATGGGGCTAGTGGGCCAGAGTGAAGGGTGGTCTCCAAGTGTGTCTGCACAGCACACCGCTGGTTCACTCAGCCACATGTTTACATACACGGAGAGTCTGGGAGAGGGGGGTGGGGCAGAGGCCTCCCAGCCTGCCATCAGCCATCAGGATGCGACACTCTCTGGAGGGCATTCCTGGGAAGGGAGGCACCAGGCCTTGGGAAGCCCACTCTAGCACAGAGCCCTGAACGCCCAGAGACTATTTGCTGAGTCACATCTCAGTTTCCACAGGAAAATGATAAAGACATTTGCTCGTCGTAGCTGTGTGAGATTTTTCAATCCAGAACTGCAAAGCTCTTAAAAGCACACTGCCTTGTTTTGCCAATCTGGGAAATGGGGACAAGTGTTCCCTTCTCAATTTAAAAGGGAAAGGCCAAGGGAGGATACACACAGCTTTCAGCAATGATGTAAGTAATGTGCATTTCTTCACCTGGAGCAAAAGTATTATTTTAACACAATTCAAAGAAATGTGAGACAATCTTGCCACCAAATCAGCCATCTGATACCACACTGACAGTTACAAAGAAGAGGGGTAACCTTTATTTATACTCCTCCCCTCCCCCATCACTAACCACAGTCTCCTCAGGCCCTCAAACAAGTAGCCTCTTAAAGAAACAACCTGTATATGAGTGGGGAGCACAATACTGTTGTCCCTGAAACCACCCTGTGTACCACCTTTTTTTTTTTTTAATTCTTGGGTGACACACAGAGAGGCAGAGACATAGGCAGAGGAAGAAACAGGCTCCCTACAGGAAGCCCAATGTGGGACTCGATCCCAGGACCACAACCTGAGCCAAAGGCAGACGCTCAACCACTGAGCCACCCAGGTACCCCACCACCACCAATTTTTTTATGTCAAAATAAAATGCTAAGAAAGCCATACAGCAACAAAAGCAAGATTTATTTCCTCTCTCGCTGTAAAGGTATATCATAGGGAAGATCTACAGGAGAAAGATAGAGGGAAAGGTTTGCTGTTTTGTAGTAAGAGAGCTTCCTTAATCAGACTTAGGCTGGGATTTACCATATATTACAACTCTTCAGAGTAGAGTAATTGGCATAGTTAGGTACTCCTGCTCTCTAGAGAAGCTGGACAGGCTACCTCCCCAGTTACCAGAGGGGAAACAGACCAGGCTCCTGGCAAGGTCAGGCTCAGATTTGGTCCTGTAACTCAAGTCAGAAATTCTTCCCTGCAGACTAGTCTCATGCAGACGAAAACCTTACAAAATCCAAAGAGAACACTCTAGAGCTGGGTTTGGCAAGTTAAGGTCCATGAGCCAAATTGGTGACCCACCACCTTAATATTTCTTAATATTATTTCTTAATAAAATTTTATTGGAACGCAGACACACCTCTTCATTTCTGAATTATACATGGCTGCTTTTATGCTATGATGCAGAGCTGAGTGGTTGAAACAGAGACCATACAACCCACAAAGCCTAAAATATTTACTACCTGGTCCTTCACAGAAAAAGCCTGCTGAACCAGAGTCCAACCAATCCACTACACAAAGCGTGTAATAATAAATGGGTTTCAGAATGAGGACAGCTAGTTCAGCACCTCCACTTTTGGAGATGGAGAAACTGAGGCACAGAGAGGAAGAAGTGACCTGCTAGGGTCAGACTGCTACAAAGACCGGGAAGTCCCTCCTGCCTTTCAACCCAGCACTCCTTTCAACATAAAGCAACAAAGCAACAGGTGAGGCTTCTCACAATAAAACACCACAGACCAAATAATAATAATAATAATAATAATAATAATAATAATAATAATAATAATAAATAAATAAAACAAAACAAAACACCACAGATAGGAAAGCCTGGGTAGCTCAGTAGGTTGAATATCCAACTCTTGATTTTGGCTCAGGTCATGATCTTGCAGTCATGAGATCCAGTCCCACGTTAGGCTCCTAGTTCAGCGGGGAGTCTGCTCTAGATTGTCTCTCTCCCTCTCCCCACTCACGTGTTCTAATAAATAAATAAATCTTAAAAAAAAAAAAAAAAAAACAGTGACAGGAAAAAATACAAAAAGAAAATTAAATTCTACAAACATATTAATGTTTGGCCCAGGCTTAATATCAGCAATGTAATAAATGGGGAGGGGAAGAGGACATAGGATGGTCTAAGCAAATTAACATTCAAAAGGACAGACTATTTTAAGCCCTTTAGAAAATACCCCTTCCAAATACCCAAAGCACATGTGCTAATTACAAATCCTGCCCTCTCCCTACCCAGGCAGATGGCCACTCCTTCTTACCGCAGTGGCAGTGAACTTGGCAGTCCTGAACTGAAATGGTCTTTCTTTACCAGTTGCCTGCAATTCTAGCTTCTCTTGGTTCTCACGCAACTCTGCCCTTGAGGAGACCAAATTAGTGAGGTTTGTGCTCATTTTTACACTCTAATAATTAAGACTTCTCCCAAAAGGAGTGCTCAGCACTCTCCCCCAGAACAGTTGTGGGAAATTGGGTGGAGAGGGAAATGGAGATGGAAAAGACCCAGGCCTTCATAGAAGGGACAAGAGGGAGAGTCAGAATCCACATCTACCCTTTCCAGAGCTTTCCTCAAACCAGCACTAGGGAAAACACTGGACAACGTGAGCAGTGCATGGAGATGAAGCAATATTACAAAGTGAAAATTAATTAGCTGGCATGTTGACAGAGGCTCCATTGTGCCACACGGTGAAGCAATCCAAGTGCAAGGGCATCACACACAATGTCGAAAGGGCCTTGGCAGCCACAGGTACAAGAGGCGAGGACACTCTCTGTTGTGTTACCAACATGGTTCCCTCAAGGAAGGTATGCGTGTGTGTGTGCGCGTAATGGCTAGTAGAAGACTAATCTGGAGGTAGATTTTCTTAAAAATCTTCAACACAGCAGTGACCAAAATACAAGTAAGATTCTATTCTTTGAGAAGCTAAAGGGAAGGGCTACCACTGAGGAACAGCAAGAAGCTTGCCTATGAGCCACCGAGTGGCCCGAGAGCAGGACAGGCAGGTGGACGCCAGGAAGGCAGATGCTCTCCCACTCAAGTGACAGAACAGAGGCAGGAGGAGGCCCATCTACCATAGATATTAGTGGCTGGAAGTGCTCCTTTATCCGCTTGCAATCACTCTATCCAGCCCTGTCATGAACTGGCACTCCTGCCACCCCTACACTGCCATTCCCAGCTCTGCCAACAGCTGCCTCGCCCCACCCCAGCCTTGCTCACATTAGTTGCTACACTCCTCCAGCCGGGCTGTCCTGGAAATCCAGCAGGCTGTGCACCACTGCCGTGAAGAACACCAAATACCTGTGCTCCGATCTAAGCTCAGACATTTACCAGCTCTGTGACCTAGGTCAGGCTGCTTAACCTTTCTCCGCCTAACTCCTCACTGCTACGATACAGTTCTGGCCTCAGACTTCCTCCTCGTGTGGGCTAAATGAGTCTGTTTATGTGCAATGATATGAATACTGACACAAAGTCAAGCCTAAATAAGTATTAGTAAGGCCCCCAACTCCTCCTTCTTAGAAGGCACTTCCTCCAGAAAGCCTTCCTGAAATCCTTCCATGGTTTAACTGCTCCGCACTGGAGCCTGTAGCTCCATCTGCTGCTAACACCTCTGGTGGCATTTATAGAGGACTTATAGCTTATTTTGTATTCGCAGCTATTTATAATCATTGTTGTCCACGTGACTCTGAGTTGGGCAGGGTACTAACTACATCCATTCCCATATCCTGCAATACTGGCAGCACAACCCAGGTAACTTTCTGGTACCTTCATTTGTAGTACCTTCATCTGGTACCAATACTGGGCCATTACATTGTTCTCTCATAATTCTCTCAAAAACCCCATGATGCTCTAGACTATTACCCAAGGATACTAGATGGGGGATCTGACACTTACTCTCCCTTGGATGGGTGACTTAGAGTTACAGAGTTAGTTAGCACGCTGCTGTTTAATTCTGGTTTGCTGAAATTAAAGACACAGAGTACCCATGCAATAGGGCCTTGGGCCAGAACTGGACTGGGTTTCAGGGCTGAACCAGAGCAGATATTCACACATGTAAATGCAAAGAAAAAGTGCAGTGGGGGTAGGGTTAGGGGGCAAGGAGATTCTCCTCAAGTTTTATTTTATACACCTCTGTGTTTTAGCAATATTTAACCCAAGAAGTACTTAGGTACTAATCACATAATTAAAAATTAAGAATCGTGTTACAAAAAAAAAAAAGAATCGTGTTACACTCATCTCCAGCAGGACCTATAACCACTCAGATTTCACTCTAACAAAATGTTGAGATTCCTGGACAAAAGGCTTGGTACAGTCCAGCTTTAGAGTCAGACAAACCGGGCTGCCAGTCTCAATATTATCTCTCTCCTTATATACTGCTCAAGGTACCAAAATTCTCAGAGCCTTGAATCTCTTGAGCAGGAAGGGAACCTGACCTCACCCTGAGTTTTCACGAGGCTCGCGTTAAGTGGCAAGTAGCTCTAATGTAGCGGTCTGCACACAGGAGGCCAGAGTATGGCCACTGCCCCCCCTAGCTTTGAAGGGTTTCTTCTAGTCCACATCCACAAGATGGTCCTTCTCCAACATGATCTACTCGGGCAAAAAAAAAAAGAATGCTATCAACCACCATTCCTGCCCATAAACCCCCAGCCCCGAGCCTCCCCTTCTGAGAAGGTCGACCACCCTTTAGGAGCCAGGCAAGATTCTGGCTATAAAACCAGTGACAGAAACCTTCTGGCAAATGAGGCCCCTGATGTCCCATTGTCTCCGTAGTCCAATCTGTGCCTCTTGCACAAGGTTTCAGGGACATAAAAACATTCAGATAAATGGGTCTCTACTACAGAGCTCTTACATGGGGAAAAACCTCTAAATCTAAATCAATTAATACGTATGCAGTCCCCACCACTGGAGCCAAGCTTCAGCAGGGCAAGAGGAGAAAGAACAAGGGCCGGGTCCCAGCCCTCCAGCGCCAGACTGGCCAGATAAGGCCGCACAGCCAACAACGGGAGGCCCTGCACTGACTTCCCGGGTGTGGGTTACCGAGGTCAAGGCTACCAGTGCAGCTGGCATCTCCTGACACTGCTGGTTAGCACCTTTGCCAGGAACAATGCTGGCAAATGAAACTCAGACGTCTGTGAAGCAATGTGGTGGCAGTTCTGACGCACTAGTGGTTATAAGGTGTGCTGTGGATACCATATGACCCAACTGTTCCACATCTAAGAATGCTATCCTATGTGCGCACACCTTGAGCCATGAGGATGTTCACCTCTGTGTTGTTTACAGAATGAGAAAATTGGAAACAATCTTAATATCCCATAGCAAGGGACTGGTAAATTATGTTGCACTCAGGGAAGCAGAATACTTGGGTGATCACTGAAAAAGGCAGAAAGTATCTAATGACATAGAAGGGAGGAGGTTTATGAGAGCCCTTCACCTGACATCAAATCAGAAGCTTCGTGAAGAACAGACAGCTATGAAGGATGGAGATGCTATGCCACAGCCTGGGAAAAGAGACTTGTCTTTGGACTGCCAACTAGACCAACAGTAGTCGGGTGGCGGGGGGCGGGGATGATCACCAACTCACAACCCAGTCACTTCCCCACCTGCAGTATTTTTTTTTTTAAGATTTTATGTATTTATTCATGAGAGACACAGAGAGAGAGGCAGAGACATAGGCAGAGGGAGAAACAAAATAGGCTCCCCATGGGGAGCCCGATGTGGGACTCAATCCTGGGACCCCGGGATCATGCCCTGAGCCCAAGGCAGATGCTCAACCACTGGGCCACGCAGCATTCCCTCTTTCTTTTTTTTTTTAAAAGGGGGAAGAGGAACAGAGGAGGAGGGAGAAGAATCTTAAGCAGGCCCTACACCCAGCAGGGAGCCTGACGCAGGGCTCTATCTCACGACCCTGAGATCATAACCTGAGCTGAAATCAAGAGGTGGATGCTTAACCAACAGAGCCACCCAGGCGTCCCCCCCCCCCACCCTTTTTAGTATTTCTGAAACCATTTTAGGATTCCTCAACCAAATAAGGTCCTGTAGTCAAACAAGTTTGAGAATCACTGTATTTTATACTATCTACCCACACCCCACTCCCTTTCTCTACCCCACTTCTGGGATCTGCAATGCATCCCAATGCACTAAGAACTCGAGACACCCTACATTTTGGAAACTGCTTACGCCTGCATTTCTCATGAGCATCTGGCTGCAGACCCTTCACTGAAAGCTGTCTGAATATGTCACTGAAATGCTAGGGAATGCTGATGGACTAGAAAGTATCCCGGATGTGGCCAGGAAGCATGGGGACCCTGTGCCTCTCACCTACTAGAGCATCTTCAGCTACATCATCTCTTTTTCCCGGGTGCACCCTCTCCACCGGAGCTGCATTAAATCAGAGGGCCACGATGGCCAGGAGGGGAGGCATAAAGGTGGGAAGAGTTCAGTGGGCAGGATCCTCAGCACCTCGCTTCCCTTACACTAGTGGACAGTTCCATTTTCTATTTTATTATTTGGTCTTCCACATAAGACTTCATGTAAAGAAAGGGCTCTCCTGCTACAAAGAAAAAAAAAAGTTGAAAAACCACTGAAGCCCTATAAGGTCCCTTCTAACTGTTACAGTTGACTTTCTTTAAATTTGTATTTCATGTGGGAAAGAGTCATCTCAAATGGAGAGGCTGGGCCAGTCTTCCTGGAGAAGGTGAGGGTTTGAGCTGAACTTGCTCCAAAAGACGCTCCACGGGTTTAGGGTTGGGGATGAACCAGGGAGTCTGCCTCTGGGCAGGAAGGTGGGGAGCGGGGTGACAGTGCTGGGGGAGATGAGAGGGTCTGTGCAACTAAGTGGACGGATGAAAAGGCACCTTGGAAACCAAGGTCAAGAATAGCCATGTGGAGGCTGGCAGCAAGAAATCGGCCGATGTTTGAAGAGTTATGCGATCAAAACAAGAGAGCCACTAGTTAGGTGACCGTGGCGGATGGTTTCTGTGGCTCAGCATGGAGGAAAGGCTGAGGTGAAGAAGTGCTCATGGTCTGGCTATCCAAGGTCAAATGCAGAATTCAAGGTTCAACTTGAATGAGAACTTCAAACTCAACCTCCACCTCAAACCTGGTATAGAAGGATGCCCAGCACAGGCCTGGATATTCAGACTCACCAACTAGTCCAAGAACATGTCCCAGGCATTCTGGCCAAGATAGGATCCCCAAGGATGGCACCCTAAATGGCCTCCTGGGCACACATACCCCTTGAGGTTATCACCCCTCCACCGCTCAGGATTCCCCACCCCCACCCCAACCCATGAGGATCTTTGTGTGGAATGGAACTCAAGGTGTCTGAAAGAGAAAGGCATCTGTGCTGCCTCCTCTATGCTTCCTCCAACCAGGAGGGTTCGATCACATTTTGGCAATTAGTGTGTCCCACCTTCCATCCCCTTCTGGATCCCCATCTGGCACTTCAATTCAAGCAGCCCTTCTTCGGTCAGCCACCTCACATCTTATGGAGCCTCTCCAGGGCCTTCTGGAGGCTGGCAGTTGGCTCTGGCAGAAAGGTACAGGACTTCCAACTGGAATCCAGTTACAGTACACATCTGACTTTCACTTATCTAGAAATCCAAACAACCAGGAAATGCACACGACGTCACTGGCCAATTTCCAGCTGGTGTGTGACACCGATGACAAGGAACTCCTCTTGCATGCCGATGTTATTCAACTAACAATAGCTGGCTGAATGTGCTATCGAAAATAATCGTGAACCTGGGGCACAAGGAAAAGAGTCACCGTGATCAACTTGCAATGTCTGACATGAACAAGGGAGGAGTGTTGGTGTGTGTGCCAAGCATGTGCCATCTGTCCTCTATACCATGACTAGCCCTTCAGATTGGATTTTACTTTAAGCTTCATCATACACTGGACATGTGACTTGGGAAAGTCACAAAAGCCACCTACCTGCCTTTTCATCAACAAAACAGGATAAGAAGCCTTGTCCATTACTCCCCCAGGACTGCTGGAGGGTGCCGACAAGCTCATGTACAAGAGACCGTGCTCTAAAGTATCCAGTGCAGGGGATTATGATATTTGAGGGATTATAGTTCCTCTCCACAAGAGTGGCCCCGAGGCACTACACGATCCTGAAGAGGCTTCTAAATCAACAAAGAATTAGCACGAGCGTGGTGGCTGTGAGGGTGACAGCCCTGATGAGGCGAGGCTCAATTCTGAACTTGAAAATGGTTCTCTGCTCCCGTCACACAGGACAAAGGGACACTGGGGTCCCTGTGTCTGCATGGATTCTTCCCATTATTGCTTGGCACTAAGCTGTGGGCACACAGGCCCTGGAGACCACAGAGCCCAGTTTGCAAATCAACAGGGCTACCACCTCTTCCCAGCAGTGGTGAGATGGGAGAAAAGCAATGACACCATTGCCAGAAGACCACCTAAAGGGGGTCTTGCGGTCTGGCAAAGGGCCATGCCGGAAAGCCGCCAGGCAACCCCAAAGCTATGGCCACTTCTTCCACTGCATTATTTTTGTAACTGTACTGGGTCACTGAACTGGACTTTCTGTATAGGAGCTGCAAGTCCTTGTAAGACTCAGGTGTTGGAGGTCCATATCTGGTTTAGGCCAAGATCTGGTTTAGGGCAGGCTCATACACCTGTGCCCAGGGTAACTGCGTTGCTGGTGGAGTAGAGTCACTATCATGAGCTCAAGCATCCAAGTGGGGCGAGGGGGGGGGGGTGTCTCTGGAGTCTGGTTCTCAGGGGTTTGAGTGCTGGGTCTTCCATGCTGTGGGAGCCTGGAAACATCTTTTAGCTTCTCGGTGGCCCAAGTTTCAACCACAAAAATGGGATAATACCTGCCTCGCAGGGTTGGTTATGGCAGTGAAGTCACTGCACACAGGCAAGACCAGAGCCTGGCACAGACTAGGAGTCCACATGTCCATGAACAGGCTTCACCTTACACAACCGGCATGTCTGGAAGGCTCTCTGAGAAAGCCTTGGTGAAATGCTAAGCCTTGCCTTACGACACACAGGAGGGCCTGCTGGAGCCTTTCCGTGATGTTACAGGGGAGGGCAGGGACGCGAGCGAGACACACCCAACTCAGAATCTCCGTGCATCTTGTCAATTACTGTGACTGGATGCATTATCCACCCTCCAAGCTGTTTCCTTTCCTATAAAGTGAGGCTAACATCACCCCACAGGACTGATGAGAGGACCATCAATAATAATTACTAATATCGAGAGATAAGACACAATAATGAAAATGACTACTGTTTACCGGGGCTGTGCGCGTGCCAGTGCTGTGCTGGGCACTGTGCCCACATTTTATCTAATCCTGCCCAAGTCTCATAGGCTCCTGGCTTCTCCAACAAGAAGGGTGGGGGAGGGGAGCCTGCCTTTCGGGTGAGTATTTTCTACCTTGCAACCACCCCTCCTTGAGTTGCTGGGGATGACGGCTCCCAACCCACAAAGCACTCTCTGAGCATGCCCCGCAGAGCAAACTCCATCCAAGAACCTTACTTTGCTTCATGGACATGGGTTATTCTCGTTTTACAGATAAAGAAAGTGAGGCCGGGAAGACTCCTCAACTCGCCCAAATAGTGGGTCATACCATTAGTTAGCTAATGAGCATCTATCTCTCAGTGACTAGATCTGGATCCTGTCAGGCAAGACAGTGACTCAAAGCCAGGGGGGAGGAGGGGGGCGTCTCTGGATCCCGGCTCTGGGGGGTTTGAATGCTGGCTCTTCCATGCTGTGTGAGCCTGGAAAGGTCCCTTAACTTCTCTAGGGCCAGGTTTCCAACTGTAAAATGGGACAGTGCATGCCTCAGAAGGTTGGTTATGGGAATTAAGTCACTTCACATAGGCAAGACCAGCGCCTGGCACAGACTAAGAGCCCACATGTCAGCCACTGTCACTGTTCACTGTCCAAGGTCCTCCCTTAAGAAAAAGATCTGCACTTGCCTGAGACATGCTTCTCCTCTACTTACTTGTCTCTGTCTTCTTTGAAGCCCAGCTGCAACGTCTCCTCCAGAAAGCCCTCCCAAGCCCTCAAGCAGCCAGACACACCCCTCTCGGGGCTCCCCTCAGATTTGGCCTGGGTCCCCCTCCCAGCACTGACTCTGACCTATTCAGTCGATTGTCAAATCAATCTGCCTGCCCTTCAGGACAATCAACTTGATCCTCACCCAGTTCTGTACCCCTGGGGCACCATGCTTTTGGCAGGACCTAGATGACATTCAATAAATGAAACCAAGTGACTGGCAAGCCACCCTTCCCAGGTTTCCGGTTCTTATGCCAGCCATCTTTTACTGAGGAGCCAGGAGTGCCAGGGAAGGTGCTGAGCATCCATCGCACATCTGCACTGCTCACAGACACCTATACCGTGACCCACTTTATGGATGGATAAACTGAGGCTCAGAGGGGCCAGATAATTAAGCTAAGGACACACAGCTAGAGAACAGCTGGACCAAGACAAGAGCAAATCTACCTGACTCCAGTAGACCTTCCTGCTTAGTCGTCCTCTACTTGGTCTTTGCTTTTCCTCCTTTTCTATTTTTGGGTGTGTATGGTTTAACAGTGATACGGTATCTTTTTGCACAAAGTGAGGTGTCCCCACATGTAATTTCCCCGTTACTAGGAACAATTAATAGCAAACCAACGGGCCTCTGCACTGGATGGCTCTGATGTGCCCAGGCCCTCCTCCCAGTGTCACCTGCACTAACCCACTGACACAGACACTCAAATGCCACCTGACTGACTGACAGCCTGGCTTCCACCTTCTTCCCTCTTCCCCTCGAGGGCCCCCAGAACCAACAGGGGAAGTTGGTTGCTAATGGCAACGGCCTTGGGAGCAAGGTGAGACCTAGCAGCCCGCTGCTGAGGGCTGGAGGGAAATTTTCAAGAGCCTCTGGGGCCTCTTTCCATCAATCAAGGCGGCCTCTTCCCTGCCTGGGCCTCAGTTTCCTCTTCTATAAAAAGCAGGCACCACCCTCCCTGATTCTAGTTGTAGAGCTGAGAAGAGTTATGGGAATCCAGGCAACTGGGCCTTGTGGGGGCAGGGAGTATGGGGCCCTGGTTGGATTTAGATGGGCCAAGCAAGTGTTTTTAAAAAACAGGAATACCTTCTGGCACCCTAGCTCAGCAGACCCGCCCCTCCACCCTCCCACCCCCACCCCATGCACACACACACACCCTGTAAGGGGCTGCTGCACACTGAGGCCTCAGAGTTGAGCGCCATGGGCTGAGCCTATTCCTGGCTGTGTGTGATCTGGGACTACTGGAGATAGAGCTACCAGTATTTTCATCCCATCATCCTTACTAGACCAGAAACCTGCTCGGACAGGTAAGACAAGCTATTCTCGACGTTTAGAGCTGACACCCAAGTTGTTCACAAGAAAAAGACATAGCTGTCTGGGGGTGGCCAGAGCAGCCACGTAACCGACAGGCTGGAGTCCTAGCTCCCAGGGCTACCCACAAGGCAGGCATGGGCTCCTCTGAGCAAACACCCAGGGAAGGCGGTCTCAGCCCCTACGCCCTTTGATACTAATCCCCTCAACTAGCCACAAAAGGGCAGCCACCCCATCCTTCAGGAACCAAAGCCCAGCCCCTCCCAGCTCAAGTTCATGACCTGGCCAAGCCTTTCCAGGATCATCAATACCAAATACCGAACATTTTCCAGAGAGAAACTGGTCTACAAATCACACTCAACTATCCTTGGTGGAGGCTTACACTCTCCCCACCTCATAGATGAAACGTCGTATTGTGAGGTCAAAGGAATGAAGCAGTCAGTGAAGCTGTTCATGGGGCACAAGCTTTCTCCAGGCCTCTGCCTCCCTCCTCGAAGCAAACTAGTACCCACTGGGCCCAGCGCCCTGCCAGGAATACTGAACACCCAGCCCTGGCCCCAGAGAACTGAAGGGGAGCTATAGCTCATGTCTACGACACCCACCCTTAACCCGGGGTGGGTGCCCTAACTGGCGGCCACTAGGGCATGATTTTGCTTTGAAATGCTTTCCATCCTCACTTTGTTGAAAGGATACTAGTCTAAGCTTATGCACAAAGATGGAACTCTGGTCTAGGGGAGGGGCGAAGGGCTGCTCCCCAGGGAAGACGTAAATGGCAGCATGGCAGGCACCCTACCTCCTGGGGTAGGAGTCTCGCAACAGGTAACTCTGTCCTATGGAAAAGTCAACAAGGTGGCAGAGAGGAGAGGAGACACCACCCAGCAGGCTGGAGGCCAATAACACAGCCCACCCCTCAGGTCAGCTGCCCGCACTGCCCACTAGTTTTCTCCTGTGAGGTTCTCCACTTGTCCACAGATGAGTCCAGGGCCTGCTTCTGTCCCCAGATGTTGGCAGGCCCCTCAAGTCAATGAGTTTATTAGCATTACGGCAAAAATCACCACAGCGAATATCACTGGAGTCTCAGGATAGCCTGACCAAAGAATGTCATCACCATTTTACTAATGAGGAAACCGAGGGCAGGGAGGTGGCCACCCCAAAGGGCACTTGATAAGGTAAACAGAAAAACCCAGAGGTGGATAACAAGCCACTAGGTACTATTAATTCCTGTTTGAGGTCCTCCATTCAGTTACAGGTTTATTAGCAAAGGAGGGTGGTGGCCCCAGCAGATACTACTGTTCAGGATGTGTACCAGTGAGTGACACACTCTGAATTCTTGTGTTCAGGTCGGAGCATCTAGTCATCTCTAGCTCACCTTCCTCAGGACTCCCATGCTGAGACTTGGCTGATGCTGCAAGGGGCCACCTCAGCAGCCAGTCCCCTTTCATTGACAGCAGTCACTCCCCAAGTGTCAGGGTGTGGACGGGAAATCGGCCCTGGTAAACCATCTCATGAGACAAGACACAGACACAGGCCACGGTCTCCCCCCTCCCCACCCCCACCAGAAGTCTCGTCATCAGGCAGAGAAGATGGTCAAGGCAAGCACTTCAGGGTTCATACAGGAATCATCTTTTATGAAGCACCAGCTTTTAAAGAGAGAGGCACAGCCAGAGGCCTTCCTTTGGACTTTATCTGGACACAGACAGCTGCGGTGGCCCTGCCTATAACTTGAGGAGCCTGGGCGGCAAAACCTTGTCCACTGGGCAATATGGCACCAGGCCAACCCTGAGCCATCCGACGGGCACAGGTGGTACTGACCAGGCTCAAGGGCCTGGCACCTAAGGGGAGGAAAGGGGAGGAAAGGGGGGGGGACACACAGGGGAAGGAGAAAGGAGAGGTGGGGGGAGGGAAGAGGAGGGGAGAGGAGGAGAGGGGAGGGGAGGGGAGGAAAGAGCCTTTGTGCTGGCCTCCCTTCCCCCACACAATCCCCCAGAGCAACAATCAGTTATGCAAATAGGAACCCCTCCCCCAAGCCAGAGCTGCCAACTGCTCCTAGGCCCCTTCCCACTCCCTCTAGATTTCTACGTCCTTCTCGGGTGTCTCCTTTGCTCCTCTGCCCCTTCCCTCCCTCCCTCTGCGTGTCTGTCTGTCTGTGTCTCTGTCTCTGTCTCTCTCTCTCTCTCTCTCTCACACACACACACACACAGAAGCACAAGGCCCTTAGGCCTTGCCCATTCGGAAAAGAAAGCTGCCCCTGCCCCCCACCCCATCCCTTAAGGTCTTTGGTCTTTAGAAATTAGTTTTACCCTAATTTTACCACTGCCATACTCATTTCTCATTTGGGGGCCAGAAACAGCTAGTCCAGGGGAACAGTTCACAACTGGAAGATGCAATCCATCGCTTAGAGCTTCACAAAGTAATGTGAATACACCACCCACTTCCATCTTATTTTGCTAATTCTCTCAATGAAACAGAGTATCTGAGGGTAAAAATCAGCTTTGAGGCAGGGCCCTCACCTGGCCTGGTGGTCTATGTTGGGCACCCACCAAGCACATGGAAAGTCCAAGCTAGGTGACAACTTCCAGTGGGGCGGGGTTGTTCTCAGCCACCACCACCCCCCTTCTTTTTTCCGCAAGATACATACTTCTGATTGTTTCAGTTTCAAATTACCATCAGCCATCTAAATTGGGAATCCCAGAGCAGGCACCACAGGTGCATCAGAGGTGGATATTCAAAGCAGGCCTTATTTACAAATGGTGATGCAAATCTGCCCCATAAAGCTGGACACACAACACACAATACACACCCACACACAATACACACCATGGCCACTGTCCATTCCCACCAAGGACCAGGGCTGTGAGTGTCATCCATCCCCCACAATGTCGAGATGGCCAACAATGACCATGACCGTGACGACAGACATCTTCGGGCACACAGGGAGCCTGGTGCCTGTTGTATCTTGAGTTAAGCTTTGCCAGCTTTGAAATAAAGACAGTTGAAAGACAGCGTAAATGTTTTTCTGAGTCCTATCTACAGACTGGTCAAGTCTTCTCTTACTTCCTGGGTAAAAAAGTTCCAAACCAAGGGAATTTAAAACATTCCACTCAAGGAATGCCAGAGGGCAGGCCACAGGGACTATTTTTCAAGAGGGCAAAGAGTAAAGGGTACTCTGGCCACAGGCCTTAGGGCCTCCTCTCGCTCTGCTCCCATTACTGTGCTCTCATCAGGTGAAAGTGACACCCCTTTCCCTTGGGAATGGTTCCCCCACTCCAAAACCCAAAACCCAAAACCAAAACCCACCGTGGTCCCGGCTTCCCCTGTAAGGACAGTCTCTGGGTTCCACCTTGTAAGACCTCAAAGCCACTCTGCAAACCAGAACCAGAGCTCTCCAGCCTCCCACAGTGCATTTGCTGAGAGCACACTGTCTACAGGGCACTATCCTGCCTCCTTCAAATACTTAATCTAGAGAAGGGAGCCTTAGGCGCTTTTGTCATCTGTTCTTTACAGAGAAAGAAAATGAGGCTGGAGAAATATCAGGGCCACACAGGGCACTCAGAAAGGACAGTGCCTCCCCCCACTCTCTAGCATCAAAATGGGGGTCTCAAGTCTGCTAGAGCATTCCCAGCAACAAATACCAATGAGATACATTTCACAAATCCAACAGTTTTCACGTTCTAACGGATCCCTGTGACTTTGGATAAAAATCTGAAGGGCAGAATCATATGTAAATTTGAAAAATATCATCTACCAAAACAACTCAGACGGGAGTATTGGTGAAACGTGCTAGAAAAGTGGGTTAGAAGACAAAAAGTGGCTTTGGTGACAGCATTTAAGACACTCATGCCAAAAATGCATGTGGAGACCTAGAGTCAATTTTTTGATGTAAGTTGAGAGCAGAATATAACACTTCTAAACTTACATGCCCTCTCCTATAAAGCGATGATTTTAAAAGTATAAATTAATAACTTTAATACTTTAAGGAGCAAAAAATACTTGTGGCAACAATGAAGCCACACCAACCTGCCACAGTTCTGCTCTGCATCCACACCCACTTCCACCTGCTGCAGGCCTCAGCTCTCAAGTCCTTTTTTTTTTTTTTTTAAAGATTTATTCATTTTGGAAGACACAGAGAGAGAGAGAGAAAGAAAGAGGCAGAGACACAGGCAGAGGGAGAAGCAGGCTCCATGCAGGGAACCCGACTCTGTTCCCGGGTCTCCAGGATCACATCCTGGGGTGAAGGCGGCACTACATGGCTGAGCCACCCAGGCTGCCCAGCCCTCTCAAGTCCTACATAAGGTGCCCCTCCACGCAGCCTCAGGAAGCACACACCTCCCACCAGGTTAGAAAACCAGGCACTGGGGTAGCCCTGGTGACCCAGCAGTGTAGCACCGCCTTTAGCCCGGGGTATGATCCTGGAGACCTGGGATTGAGTCCCATCAGGCTCCCTGCATGGAGCCTGTGTCTCTGTGCCCCCACCCCCCCACCCCCCCCCCACCAGGTCTGTCGTGAATAAATAAATAAAGTTAAAAAAACAAACAAACAAACAAACCAGGCATTGGAGTTCCCACGTCACCAGGAAAAACTCCACGCTCGTCCTCCAACAAATTAAGGTAATAGCTAGACTTTTCCCCAACATTCAATTTTTCCTCCCCCCAATTTCTGCTTAAGCCCCTAGTCATCGCTAGCTCGTTTAAAGATAACGAACCCTGGGCAGCCCGGGTGGCTCAGTGGTTTAGCACTGCCTTCAGCCCAGAGCGTGATCCTGGGGACCCGGGATTGAGTCTCACATCAGGCTCCCTGCATGGAGCCTGCTTCTCCTTCTGCCTGTGTCTCTGCCTCTCTCTCTCTCTGTCTCTCATGAATAAATAAAATCTTAAAAAAAAAAAAAAAAAAAGATAACGAACCCTATCTTGTAACAAAGGTGGGGGTGCTCTGTTGCCCAGAAGCATGGATCTAGCTCTTCTAGAGTTTGCCCAGCCTTGTTTCTAGGTGTCACACACAGAACTGGTGACCAAAAGGGCCCCCAAACCGCTCAAGGCAGGAGATCAAGGAACTCTGATGGGGACCCCAGGGTCTTTCAGCAGGGAAGGGGGTGAAAGCTGTGCCCCTGCCACAGCTACAGCCGCAGATCCCTCTAACTAGGGCAGGAGCACCCCACCCCCCAACAACAATAACACTGTTCCTTCTGGAAGGGCTACCAACAGCTGCACCAAACTTCCAAACTAACCACCACCTTGGGGGTGCTGTGGCCCCCCTGTCTGGTTCCTTCTAGTCCTTGTCAGAAGGTCCAGGCAGGGACCCACCAACTACTTTTGTTTCATTGGGAACAGGCAAGGCGGGGGCCTAGGCGGCCACTGGAGGCTCCACTGAAGTTTCACTGGTGAGTGAGTGGCGGGGGCACAAAGGAAGGAACCGCTGGGGGAGGGGAGGCCGCAGAGCTGGAGGGCTGGGACAAAGGGGACAAGAGACAAAAGGACAGGAAAGGGAGCCTGCTTTCTCCTCTGAGGAAGGAACTCTCCCTCTAGCCTGATATTTCACTCAAACATCCCAGGCTAGCAATGGGAGGCGGCTTCAGGTGACACGGACACCCCTCCGGCCTCAGCTGCACACTGGTGGCTCCCCTGGTCATGGTCGTCCTCTGCCCCCGGCCTGTCCAGGCCCCCTTCCTCAGCCCACTTGTTCAAAGTCAGGGAGGCTGCTTTTGATCAACTGCCTCTCTCCAGCCCCAGCCGCCACCCTGAAGAGAGACAAAGAATTATTTATTTGGAGAAAAGAAAAACCCTCAAAGTGTCAGCCGGTGACAGACATGATACTTTCTATACAGGAATGAGGAGGCAGGAGCGAGGCGCCAGGTTTTCTAGTCTGCGGGGGGCTGTCACCAGCAACACACAAGCCGGCCACCCTCTGTACCCTCAGATGCTCTCAAACCCTACCTGCTTGGCCCTTTGGGTTTTTTTCCCCTTAAGACCACCACCTACCTCACCAGGAGATTGTGATAATTAATCTATATTGAAAAAGAATGTGTCCAGCACCGGGATGGGGTCTGCAATCAAGATGGCAAAATCTGAAACGTGGGCGAGGTCAGACCAGAAAGGCCTGGAATGTCTGGCTCACGTGCAGAGCCTCTGTCCCACAGTCAGGGAAACCTCGGAGCTGTCTTTACCGCAGCTCCTGATCTGTTTCGTTTTGATCTGATTTTGAGTTTAGTAGAGGAGAGACTGAGGCCATCATATTTTACATTAACAAAGCAAAACTGGCATCCACGCAGAGGCCCAAGACAACAAAGGGGCAGTTTAAGGGTGAGGCCAGAAGGCTGACTGTCACCGCCAGCAGGGGCAGCAGGAGAAAGGCAGGAGCCACCAGTGCCCTCTTCCATGGACCACAGCCCTTCTATACATAACACAGTTGGCTCCTTCCCTCCCTGCTGCCACCCATGCCCCTGCCAGGCCAGAGTCCCATTCCTCGGGACACCACTCCTTGGGATATCCAGATAGCTGAGCACCGCCAACACACCAGGCACAGCACAGGTAGAAAAGTCCCCATCCTCCCAGCAAGAGCTTCCATCATCATGCATCAAGCCCTCCACTCCTACTGTTTTGAAACTCAAGACTTTTAATGAGCACCGACTATGTGCCAGTCCCGGGGGGCTCACTCTTTCATAGGGGCCTGGGAAAGGGCACTCCCAGTCCGGTAGTGGAGACAATGGGGGCTTGAGGAGCGGTAAAGAGCCTATACTCAGAGAAAGGAAAAATGGAACTGGGCCAAATGAACCAGAGAGAGGTTGGGAGGGCTGCTCCAGGCTCCTCGGTCCTGGCTGGGCTGGACGGCCAAGCTGGTAGCAGCCACAGCTCCCGTATCAAGTCAGGGATGGACTGTCCTCCAGAGCAGCAGATGCCGCAGTCCCAGTGGTTGAGTGACCCTTTCTGTGGCCTAGACAGGCTAAGTCACACCTCCCCTATGACTTCTATTCTCACAGATCCTCCTCACCCTCAGGCCCAACGCTTGAGTCCCAATTATACCCTGGATGGGGCCCCAGCAACTGACCCACCAAATAATAAGACCAACGATTGGGCCACGATCAGCTCTGATCAAAACCCACCTCTCAGCTCTCAGTGAGAGCTTCTGTCCTCATGAAAAGAATGCCGAGGTGACACATGCTCCTCGGAATCATTTTCATTAAAAAGTGAGGGGGAAAGTAGCTTGGGTACCCCAAATGTCAAAGAAGCTCTGGACAGGACAGGCACAGGCTTCCTGAGACACAGCAGCCCAGAGTGGCCCTGGCCCTCCCCAGGGTGAGATATTCCGGAACAAACTCACTGACTCACCAGAAAAGGGTGGCACTGTGGCAGGCACCTGTGCCTCAGTGGTGGCCTGGGGCCTGGCTGCAATGTCCAATCCCCAACCGCGGCGGGGGGGGGGGGGGGGACACATTTGTGCTTTTGGTAAAGCCTGGAAAACTTAACTCAGGTCTGAGAGAACAAAGACCCCCTAAAAACATCCTTAAAACCAGCATATTTTTCATTCTTTCATAGTTTATGTTCTTGCAGATTTGTGTTTCCAATAACCAGTTTTTCAAGAAATTTTACTGGAATAACAGCCATGCAAGGACATTTTTGTTCCACCTCTTCTGTCTCCAAGGTACAATCGTCACTTTCCCCAAACTTCTAGCCATACCCTGACAAGGGCCCCGAATGGCCCAGCTGTGCGGAGTCGCACACACACCAACACCGGGACGGGGGAGGTATCATTTACCAGCACTTTACAGAGAAGTAAGTGAACAGGTAAGTCCAAGCAGTCAGGCCAAAATCCAGAGCCCCAGGCTGTGGCGGCCCCAGGGATGGGGCAGGCTAAGGCACACTTGACCTCTTTCAAGGGAGACCTAGAGGGTTCTTTGGTGCCCCCCTCCCCCCCAGGAGGACAAGTCCATCTGAACCTGCACAAGGTATTATCTACTGTTCAAAGATGCGCAGTTAGGATCTTAAAACACATAAACCCCAGAGAAAGGGGAAGAACGTCTATGAGTTCTGTGAGGGTAAATGATCTGCTGCTGCCCTGTCTGCAGCCACACCTCAGAGGCATCAACTATTTGATGAATGAAAGCTAAACTGACTGGGTGAATATCCAAGAAAACCAGGGATCTGCTCTAACCTCTCAGTAGATTTTGGATAAAGTGGTGTTTGAAGGAAGTGATTTCAAGCCTTGGGAAAAGCCTGTATAGCTGCTTTAGAACTAAAGCTGCCCCTCCGCTGGGGTGTCACCGGCCCGTGGTGAAGAACAGGTGAAGAGCCATTAGCAATTAGGAGCCACCGCAGCACAAACTCCCTCCCAGCCCAAAGCCTGAGCACCACCACCACCCCCTCCCGTCCCCAAATCTTGTTTATCCTCCTGGCAAAGCAAACCTTCTTCTTCTCAGATAATGCAAAGGCCAACCGTACTAGATTTGCATGGCCTGATAAAATCACCACCAACGCTGAGTGACAGGGGGTCCAATCATGAAATATTCCTACCAGATAAGCGCAACAGTTACAAGAATAAGAACCTGGCTGCTTCCCGTGATCCCACGTTAACACCACACTAAGGCACCAGCTGAGGGACAGTGTTCAGGGCTCTTAGCCAGGTCCCTGCCCACCCTCTTCCCCATCCTCTATAAAAAAATGCAAAAACCAGGCAGAAGAAGAGTCACAGGACTTTCAGCCTCAGAGATTTCAGCAGTTAGCAAAAGGTTGGGCTGAGTGAACACTAAGCGTTTCTCTGACGACATTTCATGTTGGAAGTTCCATCAATATGTCAAAGACCTAGTTCAGAAAAGCCAGGCGAACAGCAGGGCCAGGGCAGTGAAACCTGGACATATGCTGAGGGCATTAAGGCTGCAGGGAGCCACTGAATGCACCGACGGAGCCCAGCTAGGTGGGCAGCCTCCTGGTACTTCCTGATGACTTTCAGTCCACAAATACAAACTGGAATATCCATCAGGTGTCCAAAGCCCTAAGTTTATGGGCCATGCCTGATGGCTCAGATGATTATGAGAGATTTCTGAGAATTCAAGGATCTCTGAATTGAGACATGAAATATGAATAGAGATCCCCAGGGGGAGAGAGAACAGTGGTAAGCACTTCAAGCAAGGAAGAATAGCCTGTGCAAAGGCCCTGAGGAGGGAGCCTGGCCCTTCCCTTCCTTAACTACAGTCTGGGAATGTTTGGTAACCAAGTCTAAGAAACTTACATTGTCCTAAGTGAACCCTGTATTTTCCACCCTCACCATAAAAATACACAGTCAACATTCCAAAATTCCCTCAATTTTTCCCCCCACCATACAAGGTCAACCACCTTCTGACCCCTCACTGCTGACCACCCTTCCATTTTTGCAGTGGTTTCCCAAAAGCAGAGGCTTCTAATCCCTGAACAGCTCACACGCGCCTACAGTTAAAGACACACCCTAGCTTCCTAGCTGGCCAGTGGTCATCCAGGCTGCCTGTTCATGTCTGCAGAACAGGCCTGGACAGGGACAAGGGAGAACATGTTTTCTAACCAAAAGAAAAGAGCAAACCAATCTGCTCTGGGCAGCATAGGCCAGGAAGGAAGTAGGAAGTCATCCTGAGTGCAGGAAGTCCTCGCTCATCCCTAGATGAGACCAGACCAAAGCCCAGCAACAGGCACTCAGTCCTGGGAAGGGAAAGATGGTTTGGGGGTAGGAGGCAGAGGTGAGAACACTGCTCTGCCTCGTACACGATGTGCTGAGGACACACAAACACTTCTAACCAAAAAGCACTTGGTTCTCTTGGAAGCTCTGTCCTCACCCCCACTCCCCAGCAAAAACAGACTGCAGGAAGAAAATGAATCAAGTTTTACAAGCTTCCCTATTTACCCAGGACTACAAATCTATCAGTGGGGAAGCTTTTAAAATAAACTCTCTCCTAGCAATGTCACTTCCTTTCTTCTAGTTGCCACTACACACACACACACACACACACACACCCCACCTCTTTAACTTTAGCTGTGGATCCTGAGTCTGAAAGAATGATTCCAAATTCAGAACACACACCAATCCACCACTTGTAAGTATGTCCTACATTTTATTCGGCTCCTCTCATTTACTTGTGTGTCTAAACATACCTGGTGCAGCTCCCTAAGCAGGGATACTTTCCCAAGAGCACTGGCTACCTTTTAGCCTCTCGTTCTTTTATTCCGGAAATACTATTGGGCATCTTCTAAGGTGCTTGGCATCCTCACCCCAAAACAGTACTGCAGGTTGAGTGCAACCCATTTTACAGATGAGGACATGGAGGCTCAGTTAAGCAACTGGCACAGGTTATACTATAAGTAAAAGCCCTACTGGGGATTAGAACCTAGGCTGCTTCACCTTGTTCTCTACACTCTGGTTCGCCGGCATCCCATATATTTCTCAAAATCCAAACTGAAAAATTGCTTCCTTTAAAAAGAGACTCATTCTGAAGGCACCTGGGTGGCTCAGCTGGTTAAGTGTCTGCCTTCGGCTCAGGTCATGATCCTGGGGCACTGGGATTGAGCTCAGGTCATGACCCTGGGGTACTAGGATCGAGCTCTGAGTCAGGTTCCCTGCTCAGTGGGGACTCTGCTTCTCACTCTGCTTCTCTCTCTCCCCCTCCCCCACTGCTCATGCTCATTCTCTCTCTCAAATAAATAAAATCTTTAAAAAATAGATACATATAGGGACGTCTGAGTGGCTCAGCGGTTGAGCATCTGCCTTTGACTCAGGGCATGATCCTGGGGTCCTGGGATTGAGTCCTACATCGGGCTCCCTGCAGGGAGCCTGCTTCTCCCTCTGCCTATGTCTCTGCCTCTCTCTCTCGTCTCTCATGAATAAATAAAATCTTTAAAAAAAAAATACATACGTACGTACAAAAAATATTTTAGAAATTTAAAAAGACTCATTCTGGATCACCAGCTGCTTTAATAGTAAACTTTGAAAACCAAAGGCCATTTCAATTGGTATTTCCAAAATGGATCATGGAAAACTCAGAAAGCAGTAAATAGAGCCTGTGCTTCAACATTAACGGCACCACTCGGGGTGGTTCCTTGAGGTACAGGGTTTGGGGTAGTCTTTCCAAAACAGGGACAACGCCCAATAGGTCATGAGGAAACAGCAGCCCCTTGGCTGGGGAAATGGGGTTAGACCCTCAACCCACAGTCACTAACCACAGGACCGGGGCAATGAGAGGCAAGGCCTCTGAACCTCTTCAATGGCTTGAGGCGCTCCAGATAACATGACCTATGTGCAGAGCGCCTTACAGCCCCCAGGGCTGACCACATGTGAGCTCCCAGGAGCTGAGGAGGAGGGCAGGGAGACAGGAAGGCTCTTCTAGCAGTTGAGAGGATCCAGGCTATGCTGGAGTCTAGAAATAGCTCAGATCTCACCCCCAGTTCCAAGACTGCTTACAACCTGTATTCCAGTGTTTGCAGGGGAGGCAATGAGATAGCATCCCCCAGAAAAAAATAGAAGGACTTTCTCCATTTTAAAATCAGCCTACTCCATTCATCCTATACTCTCCGCTGGCTTTCTATACCCCTAAATTCATCAGTGGGCCCTACCTTCTGACCCCATCTTCCTGCCAAGCAGGTAGCCCCTCTCCTATCTGGCCCACATAACTCCATAACTCCGGCATGCCTGCCTGCACACAGCCCCTCTGCCACCCACCTGTCTGCCCCTTCCCGCTACCCTACACCTGGGTACCTCCTTCCTACACCCTCACCTTGCTTCATCCATAAAGCAGAGCAGTAAGAACTTAGGTCACTCTCACATGGCTGCCTAGTCTATGAGAAAATCCTTTACAAAAAGTCAGATGCAGTTATTCACGTGTGCTGAGGTCTCTGAGTCCCACACACATCCCATACACAGCCCTTTACTCATTAGACTCTGTCTCCTGCTGCCATCACTTCTGGGATGTTGGTCAGAAAAGCCCCATGAAGTGAGAAACGAGGGAGGATCCTAAAAAGAACTCTAACTCAATGACTCGACTACTTGAAGCTGAGATCCAACTTCTCATTTAAAGCAAAAACAAAGCTGCCAAACGCCAGGCCATCCATCCTTGAAGAAAGGAAGGATTTCCAGCTAACCCGTCCAATGAAATCCAATGTGGCCTCTTAACTAAAATCCCCCTACTCTATGGCAGGGTGTTCACGGATTATTTTCCTTCAAAAAACAAAACAAAACAAAACAAAACATAATTTACACATTGAGTGTCTTTACTTTCCAAACCATTCAGAATTAGGGAAAGGGGGGAAAAAACACGTCTGTTTCTATTTGAAACTGTCAAAATTAGCATTCAGTAATTAAAAATCACACCCTTTCTCTTAATAACCTAACCAGCATGATACAATCAGGTTGTGCCAACTCTTTAATCTAATTGACTAATTACAGATTTTAATTTAGTCAGTTACTGAACAACTGTTGACAATTTGTTTTCATTAGGGACAGAACAGAATAAATATTTAGGCTTCCAGTCACAAAGACTCCTGCAATCAGTTCTCCACCGTGACCCCAACTTCAGAGCAGGCTCTGGCTCTGGCAACATCTTGAGACACAGGTACACACACAGCTCTGGAGCCACTTCTCAGCTACAGCCCCGCACACACCTTCCGCCAAGTCCCTCCTAAGGCGAAAGCCTGAAATGCGAGCTGCGGCCTACATTCCCAAAGTACAGGCAATTCCCAAATTCACACACGTCACTCAAGAAGTGGCAAACACTTAAACGTTGTGAAGAAAAATAAATTCAACGCTACATGTCACTGGCTTTTAAGCAACAAAGTAAGTTAACAGTCAAAATAGGTTTATCTGCATTCATCTCACTGGGAAGCAAACTGTCACTGACATCTTTTTTTTTCTTTTTTTTTTTTTTTTTTAAAGAAATGTTTATAGGTTTCTTCTGAAACAATCCAATTCTTTCAAAGTGCATTTTTACCCCAAGGTCTCCACCAACTCCTAAAGTCATCTTAAAGTTTCTTAGAGTAACAGGATGGTTTGAAGGCTAGGACAGAGGCTCTGGGTTCAAAACCGGACTTTCCTATTTAATGACCTCATCACCAGTTAAGCTTCGAAAGAAAGGGATAAAAATATTTACCAGGACTAAACATCATACCCAAGCACAGCACCCGGCCCAAGGTAAATGTGCATCAGATTCCAGTCACCACTGTTTCAGAATTCACTGCCCCCAGGCTACAAATCAGGAAACTGAAGCCCAAAGAGAAGACAATGCTCGGTCGAAGGTTACACAGCCAGTAAGTGGGGAAGTTTGTTTGTGAAAGAGGACTTCTGCCCCAGGGATCCATCTCTTCCACTGTAAGCCAGCTGAGAGCAGTAGGGAACTTATACTTATTTGCAGGGGAGGGGGCTGGAGGTCTCAGGAGCATCTTCTGGAGATGGGAACCTTCCACACAGAGTCTTACCAGCCTTGGGCCACCCATCCTCCAAAGTGGGTTTTCCCTATAGGAAAGCTTTGAGCAGCCTGAACTTGGAGGGATGACCCAGAAAGAACTCTGCCTTGTGCCCCTCCTGACTCCAGGGGGAAACACAAGGGTCTTCACTCTACAAAGCCTAATCCTGGCCATTCCAAAACAAGCCTACAAAGAGCCTCCCTCATTGTTAGGTGGACAAAGCACAGATGGATGCCACAGGTTCCCAGCCAAAGAACTCTAACCAGGTCCCTTGAAAACCCTCCTGGAGCCTGAAGCCTGGTTGGTATTTTTTTAGGCTCAACAAAAATCAAGCCTACCTCGGGATGCCTGGGTGGCTCAGTGGTTGAGCATCTGCCTTTGGCTCAGGGTGTGACCCCAGGGTCGGGGGATTGAGTCCCACATCGGGCTCCCTGCATGGAGCCTGCTTCTCCCTCTGCCTATGTCTCTGCCTCTCTCTGTGTCTCTCATGGGTAAATAAATAAATAAAAATCTTAAAAAAAAAAAAAAAATCAAGTCTACCTCAACTGAAATGGAACCAAAATTCCCAATGTGTTCTGTTGACCAGAATTCGACCAACCTGGCCTGCTCACACTAGATCCCCTGAGCTGAAAGCAGCTCTAATCAGCAACTCCATAGTTCTTCTTCCATTTCTTCATTAAAAGTGACTCGATGCATGCAATCTATTTGCCAATGAAATATCTTCAGGCATGGAGTCTACAGGAGGTGACAGAGGATTAATAAAAAGTGACCTTGTAAGTGAAGAGATGGGGAAACTCTCCCATTAGGGCATGCAGGCCTAAAGCAACAAGTCTTCCTCCTGGCCGAGGTCACTGAAAACCAGCCCAGTAAGGAACCATCAGACCCACAGGCAGGGCTTCAGTTTTTGCCCATCTCCCTCGGGACACATTCCCACCTACTCCTCCCAGTACCAGTATCAAAACTACCCTGGCCTGGGCAGTGGGGCATCAGTTAATTAGGCAGCAAAGATGCCAAATCTGGTACTAATTCCTGGGGAGGCAGCATGGTGTGATAGTGAAAAGCACTTTTTCTAAAGATTTTACGTATTTGAGAGAGAGAAAAAAAAAGAGAGAAAACACGCATGTATGCACAAATTGGAAGGGGAGTGGCAGAGAGAGAAGCAGCTCCCCACAGAGCAAGAAGACCCAGGTGGAACTTGATCCCAGGACATGGGGGAACATGACTGAGCCGAAGCAGACACTTAAGCGACTGAACCACCCAGGTACCCTGCACTTTTTTTTTTTTTAAGTCCACCTCCAACATGACTAGATCTCTCTATTACCTCCGTTTCCTTTTCTGCAAAATAGGAAATGGAAACAGAACTTAACACTGGACTGTTTGGAGGAGAACAAGAGATAAAGCCTAAAGGACTCAGAACAGCGCGTGGCATACAGTTAGCACTTAAACTTGCTCACTGTTCTCAACTGTTCTTTCCTTCATGAAAGGGGAAGAAGATCACGTCCCCTACATTGCCCCAAGGGGGCAAGAATTAAATAAGAACACTTTCTCGGCACATAGCAAGTGCTCAGTAAACTCGAGTTTCCTTCATTAAACCAGGGATCTGTTATTACTAAGCCACAACCCTGTAAGTTGAGTTACTTATCTCTCAGCAAAAAACTACCACCCCAACTCCTAATGGCTCAACCTTCCATGGAAGATCGTTGGCCCTCTCAAGTAGCGGCGGCCAGAGTCCCTCGCAGTGATTTTTGCCTCATCTCTTCTCTTCAGGTTCCCTTTGACAAAGATGCTGCTAGCAAAATAATGCCAAAGAAAGTATGTGGCGACAGTCAACTAGATTTAAGTTCATTTTCTATAGCTTGGGGTCAGAATCGACTGATGCACTCTAGTGATCAAGTTTTCTGCAATTCCCTATTCCACGCATTAGCTCGCTGACAGAAATTCACTGCGGTATTTAAAGTGGCAGCCATCACAACTAACTCAAATTGTATTGGCTTCCCCGATGCTGAAATGCTCTGCTGAAACCATCAATTGGCCAATTCAGAGATAACGTGGTGGCTGAAATTCCCTGTCATGCTGTAAAATCCCTTCTGCAGCAGCTCACCAGCCCGGAGATCCGCAGCGACACCTGCCACCAGAGCCGTGGGCCGGGGCGGCCCGTGTAACACAAGCGGGCTCCCGGGGCGGGAGCTGGCGGGCAGCGGGCGGCCGGCGCTGCCAAGAGGAAGGGCCTCCAGAGAGAGGATAACACTTGCTACTGGAAGCCTTCTAAAAGACAGCGAGAAGGAAGAGCAGCACGCACACGCCCCACACCAGGCCTGCCCACTGGGCCGTCTGCCCCTCAGCAGATGGCCGAAGCCCCACGAAGCCCACAGCATCACCCAAAGAGAGCTGCAAAGTTCCTAGCAGGTGGCCCAGAGGCGCCTGCCTCCCCAGTAAAGGCTTTCCCAACTCAACGGCTGCCACGGGCATCAGGTGTCCATCTGGCCACAGACCTGCTGAGCTACCATCCCACTCAGGCCTCAGTTTCCCCATCTGCAAACTGAGAGGCTGCTTCTTAATACATGTTCTACGATCTGATGGCCTGTTCGCATCTCAGAAAGCCTTCCCAATGGGGGAACCCCAATTTATAAACCATTTCCACACGCTCTCATCCAGCTTCTAAAATGTTTGAGAGGCAAGAAAAAAAAAAAGTCCAGGCCTTACTTCATGGCGTTTCCTATCACGGAGGAACCAACTAAGGCTCCAAGAGGCCAAATAACTTACCCCAGGCCATCTGAAAGAATGAGAACTCGGAACTCTGGTCACCCGGGTCCAAATCCCGCGGGCCAGCCGTGACACTGCCTGAGCTCCCACCACCAAGTGCACAGAGGCGGCCCGCAGCAACCACCCCGGGGACTACCCGCCCACCATCCGCGGCTCTCCCGGTCGGGTCCTGCGTGCAAGGCCCCACCTGCCTACCCCAAGAGCTCACCAAGCTGCAGCTAGCATCCCCGCAGGGGCGGGGTGTGCCACCCCACAGCCTGCTCTCTCCAGCAGCCTTTTGTGACCAGAGAGGACGATCAGAGGAAAACCTCTGACGGGGGCCCCAGGGAGCAGCTGTGCTTCTTAAGGTCAGAGGACTATGAAACAGAAGTGAAATGTCAGGCGCTTCACCCAAACACACAAAGAGCAGGAGACACAAAGCCTGCCTTGGGAGCTGTGCAAACAGCGGTCACCGGGAGGGGACGGAGAATCTGAGAGGCTGGGCCAGCCTGGGTCAGCTGTGATGCCCTGAGACCTATTCTCAACATTCCTGCCATAGCCAGAGACTGAGCCCTGAAGATGTTCAGACAACACCCCCCACAGGGGCCACCTGGACCCGCAGACACACAGGAGGGCCGGGCAGGAGAAGCTGCCCAGTGGCCAGCCAGCAGGGACGAGCTGCCGACCTCAAGCGGGAGCCACTGCTTATGCAGCATTTGGCAAGCACCCACTGAGCACCTTCTACGTGTTCTCTGCATGAAGAATATGGCAACAAACACCAAAGGTGGCCACCAAGGAAACCACCAAGCACCACCCTGGAAGCAAGAAGCATAGTGGAGAAACAATTCTCTCAAGAACCCTCGGAGGTGGGAATCCTTCCCTCCTTACAGGAGGGTCATGACCCCATT
The DNA here is from genome assembly GCF_048164855.1 of Canis lupus baileyi. Taxonomy (NCBI): domain Eukaryota; kingdom Metazoa; phylum Chordata; class Mammalia; order Carnivora; family Canidae; genus Canis; species Canis lupus. The sequence goes on from NC_132840.1 coordinate 34,302,689, forward strand.
TGGCCAAAGTCACTCCACTGGGGGATCCCAAGATTCCACTTCAGCCTCCTCTGGGCTTGTGGCTTTCAAAGTTTTGTCTGAGACCCACAAGAAGGCAAATTTTACTTCGCAAACCCAGGACACACGTTTACACACAGAGATCACGGAACACAGAAAGATACTTATGCTTACTCCATGTGATACAGTTGTTTCATTTTTTGTAATTGCCAGTCGTGACCCACTAAGCTGATTTCCCAAGGCACTAATGGGTCACAACACACAGTTTGCAAAACAATGCGTTACCATGTACCACTTGTCCATCTCCATTAAAACGTGTATTTAACATACTTGATCCCTGGGCAAGGATCAGACCTTTGTCGCTTTTCAATGCCCGAGTCTAACTCACCAATGTGGGGATTTATTGAAGACTCTGCAACAGGCCCCGGGAGTGGGGGGTGGCACACGGGGTAGTAGAGATAAGAGCGCCTGCTCTTCAAGAGCTTTTAATCTACGAGTTGGGAAGGGAAGAGATACAGCCTTGACCCAAATCATTCTTCTTCTGGGCTGCAAGTAGCAAGTGAATACAGACACAGAGTTCCCGGAGGTGGAAAGAAAAGAAGAAAAGAAGGGTATTCCCATGGGGGTGGTCCTGGCAGGGCCAGTGGTGACAAACACATTCCAGGGTGGAAGCAAAAACTCCACCTCAGGTGGTGTGGTATCAAGCAGGGACCAGAGAAAGGGTCAGAAGGGGCAGCAGGGAAGTTCCAGATTCCTGTATCAAGAGAAGTGGCCAAAAGAAGAGGAAATGAACACTGAATGAACAACCCAGTCCAGGTACCACCCAGGAGAGCCCTGGATGAGATGAGACACGGAGGCTCGTCTGGAGGCTGTGTGTGTGTGACCCTCGCCCTCCAATTGCTCAAGGGTACTTGAAGAAGGCAGATTCAAATCCAGGGATCCGGAGCACCAATCAACAGGTGAGGCAGCCAGTGACAGTTCCTGCCCAAGGCATACACCCGTCACACTTAGACCATTCTCCAGCTGCCTCCCTTTTAGTTGTGAGAAGGCCAGGATCCATACAGGCCCCGTGGTGAGGTCACAAAAAGGATAGCACACGTGTACATGGTGTGTACTGGCTGCACCAAGCCCTATTACAGGTCATGGGGTGCGTACAGGTGCATAAGTTCATTTAACCCTCATGACAACCTTATACGGAGGATATACTTCATCAACCCCATTTTCCACCTGAGGGAAACGGAGAAACAGAGGCTCATTAACGTGCCTGAATTTGCACAGGTTGAAGTGAAGCAAGGCAGCACAAGGCAAAGGAAAAAGTCCCAGATCTGGATTAGGTTTGCAGGTTTGAGTCCTACTGGTGACCTCAGGTGGGGCACCTTTCCTCTCCGGAACTCAGTTTACCTATTTGTAAGATGACGAGGTGACCTCCAGTTCCATCAGCTCCAATCTTGTTATGTACATTTATGTTAAATACATTTCTCGGCTGCCAGAGAGGGTGGGACTGTTTACCTCCTCCCACCATCTGTCCTGACTGCATCTCGGTCTCTCGGAAGACCCAGACCATCTCCCACGAAGCTTTCTACGCACTTATCACATCCTGGGCTGCATCTGCCTCTTTGACGAGACAATGAGCAGAACAGGCGCTCAGTCAGTGAACCAGATCAACCCCGCAAAACTCATCGGTGTCTCCTGCTCCTGGTCTGGGAGCCAACTGACCAATGTCTCCCTGAGGCTCGGCCAGGAAACCCAAAGAGAAAGCAGTCAATGCACGGGCACCAGCTTCCCACAGACCTGCGACAGTGACACATCCCTTCCCAAGCTCACTTCCTAAGGCTCCTTTTTCAGGACGCCAAGCCTAAAGAGTCAAGTGAAATGTGAGGCAGGCTACACACCAAAAAGGATGACAACAAGACGCCAACAGAGCAGCCTCCAACCCTGTCCATCCCTGTACATCACAGCACATCAGAGCACAACTAACCTCCCTCCTTGCCTTTCTCTAGACCACTCCAGGGCAGGATAAGCAAGGACGACACTTGTGCTTTTTTCACAGTGGAGAGAAAGATCTTGAAAAGTGCAGGCTCCCCCAGTAACAAAAGGTGTGGAGCCAAAACTTGAATCCAGATTTCTGCTGGTGTCAAGTTGCAAGCCCCCCTGGGTCTTACCACTTCACTGTGCAGGACTGGGACAGGACTCCTCTGCCCCACACAGATAAGGGGTACAGACGTCTCAGGGGAGCATTTATCAGGGCCAGCTTGTGGCAGGACTACCCGCTCTGCCCCTTGCAGGGCTGTGGGGATGAGACAAGACAGCTGGTATGGAGGGAAAGACCCCATGACACATCAGGGGAGCCCAGGCACTGCAGGGCATTGTTGGGAAATTCAAGTGTTCCAAAAGTTCCTACAGGTGGGCTTGCTCTCCCAGAAAAATACGCTGCTGTCCCCATCATTTTAAACGTTTGGGGGGACAACTTTAGAGCTGCAAAGAGAAAGTAAACAAACTCACCAAGCACAAGCCACAGACAGACAACCAATTGACGTATAGGATACTTCACTCTCAACAACCATGCAAAGGGATCATCACTCCACCCTCCACAGAGGCAGGAACAGAGGATCCGCAAATCCACCCCACCAGGAGAGGACGGTGAGGCCTGGAACTTAGGTGTGCGTCCCCACCACCACTCAGAGCCCAAACCCTTCCAAATGCAGAGGATTGCAGACCCGAGAAAAGCATAACACAGGGAGAGAAACATCTCTAAAACTCATCTCGCCAAGGCTCCAGAAAAACCCCATTACCCTGGCGAATCAAAAACAAACAATCGTTATTGTCTATTTGCTGTAAGCTCCTAGCAACATGTATTAAAGAAGTTTATGTGAATCATCTAATGCACTTGTGCCATGGTCAAAATTATTACCAAGCTAAAAAAGATTAATTTTTCTAAATACTCTAAACCCTAGACGCTATTATAAAGGCTACAGCTAGTGTAACATTTCTGTTATCTTGGCTGACAGGCCCTCAAGCGCACATACCTCCCCTCCACTTCTCCCTCTTAAAACACACACACACACACACACACACACACACACACACACGCATGCGCGGGCACGGGCATATACACACACAGGCAGGAAAGTCAGGGGAAGGGGGCAAGGCAGCTCTGGCCTGAGGTCTCCACTAGAGAACTCGCTTCCCTTGGAAAATTAAGACAGCCTAAGGGACACTCTGGGGAGAGCTGGGTGTCTCTGGCTCCTTCAGAGCACTGGCTGGCACAGAGCTAACTCTCGGTCCAAGTTTGCAAATGCGTAGCTAACAAAGATGGCATTATGCAAAGACGTGCACACGGCTGGTCTTGGAGTTCAAATGAAGTGACCACTGCCAAAAACTTTGTTTGGGTCCCCCCACTCTAGCACCACCACCACCCCCTGCCCCTGCCACAGCCCCACCTCCCACCTTGAAATAAAGGGCAAGGATTTGCAATTTGGGGTCTTGCCGCCACTTGAAACCCATTAAGGTGGCCGCACAGCCTGAGTTCTGGCAAAACGCAATTCCAGTTACTCATTTAGTGTTTAATTAGCCACCGATAGAAGAGTCTGGCAGCCTCTGGGGTCAGAGGAATTGCAGCAAACAGGGTAGAAGCCCGAAGAAAGGATGCGACACAAAGTCTAAGCTCCAAGGCGGGTGGGGAAAGAAATAACTGTGTGTGTGTATTTTGTCTTTTTAATCTGCCACACAAGGGTGCCAAGGGTCAGAGCCAAAGGCAACTGCTGTGAACTTGCCAGGACCTCTGGGCAGATGGCTAGGCTGGCTTATCTCTGGGGAGAGCACTCCCCAGCTCCTCAGAGCCAGGTCGTGGCCCTTTCCCTCTCATTCCGCCTTCCCCTGCCCCCAAAAGGTTCTGGCGGGCGTGGACACTCCCAGCCTGGCAGGAACCCCAGCTCAGCACATCCAAGGAGAGCCCTCTCAAATATCACTTTGCTATTTCAAACCCACCAAGGACGCTGGACCCCTGCCACAGAGCCACAAATACCTCAGCTCCCTTCCACGCCTAGGCCTCTGGGGCACTTTCCTAATCCCCTCTCACCGCCTGGAGACACAGGCTCCTGGAGACACAGGCTCACAGTGGGGTCAGGGGTCAGCAGAGTCCTGCTGCAGGGGCACAGGGGCAAGGGAGCCAGCCCCACAAGAGCAGAACAGAAAGGGACCTCAGGTCCTCAGAGCATAGAAACTGGGGCTCTCTGGGACCTCATGTCTAGTATATGCTCTCAGTTCTTTCCTGAGAATCACAGGAGGGCTGGGCTTAGGAGCAGCAGCCTGCACATCTTCCGAAATTAGGTACAAAGTCTCCTTTGTGGGGACACATGTATTTTCTGGAAGGGAAGGCCAGAGCTTTTATCACATTCTCCCTGCCACATGGGCCACTGCACCATAACAAACTCCCTTCCCAAGTTCCTGTCCCACTTCCACCAGTGACTCTGTAGATCACCTCTCAGGAACTTCAGACTAATTCTGCTGAATGCATTTCTTCAGTGACTCTGTACAGGAGACACTTGGGGTCAACTGCAAACCCCTTCCCTCCTCCATTCAGCAGAAATTCTGTTCTCAAATGAGGGCTGTCAAAAGCTGAGCAGCAGAACCTGAAACACCAAGAGCTAGCCCAAGCTCTGCCACCCCATCCCCATGCCCCCCCGCCCCGACTCAGCTACATGCCCTTAGACAAACTATCTAAACTCCAGGCCTCGGTTTCCTCATCTGTGAAATGGGGATGAAACTTAGTAACACCTGACCAGTAAGGCCACCGTGACGCCAAACCACAAGCACGTGCTGAAAGGGGCTATGAGAAATGTAGTGACGTGAGCAGCGCAAGGAGCCCAGCTGCCCTCTAGCACCTTCAGCTCAGAGGCCGCCTTAGGCTCTTCCCTACTCCACTCATTTCTTGCCATCAAGAAGAAAACACACAATTAGCTACCACAAGGAGAGACAGGGCTGCTGGGGAGCCAAGAAGGCACCAGAGACACTTCTTTCTACCAGCCACACTGACCCTAGAGGACAACCGAGCAGAGAAGGTGGCTAGGACACCACTGGATGTAAGAGACACAAGTGGCACTGGGCGTGTCCACTCCACAAAAGGCCAGGACCCAGACAACAGGGTCCAAAGAACCCCAAGGGCTTTTACCAAATACCCTTGAGAACCACAGCTCTGGTCTGACTGAAGAGCTGGGAAATGACAGCAGGGTCCCTATGAGCCTCCTCCCAGGGTCAGAGCTCTTCGACTTAAGGTAAACGGATTTTTCAAAAAAAGTCTGCTCCTACACCAAATGCCCTAACACTCCACGTTGCACCTAGTCAACATCAGGGCACTCATGCTTACAAATAACGTGCCAGGTGTGTGTTGAGGGGGTGAGGGGCAGTAGACTCTGACTCAAATAAAAACTCACCAATTCAAAGAAAATTTAAGTCCCCTCACCACTGAGTCACCTGGTTCATTTCAGGCCCCACAGCCTGGCCTTGACCCATGATCACTTGATCCCTGACACTGCTATCAAGAAGAGGTGGCAATTTGCCAGGAACATAAATTTTTTTCTCCAGAACAGAGACCAGGATCTTCCCAGTTGAGGTCCTTTCCAAAGACCCTTTCAGTCCCACAGCACCTGGGCACGCCCCCTCCACCCCTGCCCTGAAAGCATTTAATACTCACTACACCCCCCCCAAGGCCTGGGTGGTACCTGGGCTGCACAGACTCCCCCACAAACCAGGAGAATCTCTGAATCACCTCAACAGCAAATGGAAGGACAGTTACTGCACACTTGTATTAACAAGAGGTAAGGTAAGGTAAGGTAACTAGTTTACCAGCATCAGAATCGCCTGGCTCAAGATCACTCGGCAAAGGTGAAATCACCAAAGGAGTATCTTCCAATGTTCCAATGGCTGCTCCAAGCCAGGCTACTCAGTGACCCACAAATTACCTATTTTTTCCTCACCCATAGCTCCTTAACCCCTTCATTCAATTAGCACACATGCCTACTGTGTGCAAGGTATTGTGGGAGCTACAGAGATGAATAGCTCTGTAGATCGATGAATGGGCTCTGGCATGGAAAAAATTAATAAGCTGTGGTTGGAAAGACAACCCTAAAAGAGAAATTAGTCGGAATAGGTACAAACAAATGACACTTGCTACGGACCTGCAGGGCTGAGCCTCGACAGTGTTAGGAGCACCAATTCTGGAATTAGCTATGGCCTGAGTCTGGATCCTCATTCTACCACTTAGCTGCAAATTAACCTCTCTGCCTCAGCTTCCTCATCTGAAAAATGGAATTAGCAACTCCTTCTCTCACCCGACCACTGGCAGCTTGAAATGAAAGACTAAAACCAAAGCACCCAGCACAGGGGCCTGGCACACGGAAAGCCGTCAGCAAAGGCTCTGTATAGATGGTTTCCATGGACAATGAGATGGAGTGATCAGAGTGTGCAGAAAACTATCACCAAAGTCCACCAAGGAGTTAAAAGATGAATAGGATTTGAATGGATAAGAGAGGCATGCATTCCAGATAAGAGGAAGGGAGCCCGGAAAGAGACAACAGCAATTCTAGCAAGAAGGAATGAGGGCTAACTAGATGGTAGCCATGGGAATGGAAAGAACACAGGAAGATTTGAGAAGCACAAAAAGAAGAGAGGGTTCCTTTTCTCAATTTTTTCTTAATTTACCAGGGGCTCCTCTGTCACCTCTGCAATCCAATGCCACCCCATAAAATACAGATGTTCCCTCTCTGTTCCCATTCATCACTCCATCCCTGCTCCCACACCACCTCAATCTCAGGCCAGTGACACCAAGAGAATTCCAATCTAAAAAGAAAGGGTTTTGAGATGCCTGGGTGGCTCAGCGATTGAGCGTCTGCTTTCGGCTCAGAATATGATCCCAGGATCCGGGATCAAGTCCCACAATGGGCTCCCTGTGAGGAGCCTGCTTCTCCCTCTGCCTAGGTCTCTGCCTCTCTCTCTGTGTCTCACATGAATAAATAAATATTTTTTTTAAATGAAATAAAATAAAATAATAAATAATAAAAAGTAAGAAGAAAGGGTTTTGACCCCCGCAAATCTGTGAATCTTGGGCCTCAATCAGTAGGACTTCAACGCTTAGTAGCATCTTCTACACATTTACACCAATTTCAGTACTCTCCCCATAATTATGCCACCATTCCTTAACAAATAATATTGAAAGCAAACCCATCAAGCTTTCCCTGCCACCCATACTGTTTCAAGATGGCAGAACAAACCACAAACTGCCAGAAAAATCTTACATCATTTACTAGAGAACCAAAATTAAAAATTATTAAACTTCTCTGACAGCTTGCAAAAGATAACATAGACATCCTCTACCATGAGATTTCCTTCAAACAGGCACATCCACTAACCCCCACTCTAAAATGAAACTACTTGCACGGCAAAGACTGACCATATAGGAATTCGCTCTCCGTATGTTTAAAATAAAAAAAAAAAAAAAGCAAGATTTTTTTTTTTTTACTAGGTAGAAAGGTCAAATTCACCAACTATTTTTATATGCCTAATGTACCCTCCTAGCCTCCTCCCCCAACCTCTAGCTCAGGAAACCCTATGATCATCACCACGGATTTTCCCAGAAGAACCACATCACAAGAGAACCAGTCACCTCACCTTTTACTACTAAAAGTTTACCAGACCATGAGTGCCATTTGCCAGCTTCTCTTTCTCAGCTCTGGAGAGGGCAGAAGGACTGGTCCATTTTCTGAGCATTCTGTTCCAAGGGCATTAACTTTTCAGTCATAACAAAATTTCATCCCATTAAATATTCTCAAAACCAATGCAACCTCCAGCTGAGTTTCTGACTCCTCCGTAGTGCTTGGAGAAATTTTCACCATAAAAGCATTCATGGTAATGGGATATGACCACTTGTAACACTCAACCAGATGGGTTCTAGTGTCCTAAGCCAGTCTCAACCTCTGCATGCAGGGGACACACATGGCCTGGCCAGGTAGGTGAGCTCTGACAATGTTCAAGAAACCAATTTCCATGCTCTAGAGCTTGAAGACCCGTTCCCACCCACCTTATGAAAAAGCGCAAGACCAAATAAAGCACCTCTTTCTTATGTGCATGTGCTCGCTCGCATGCATGTACACACCCCATCTACAAGGCCATTGGGAAGCAAAGACTGGAAGGAGGCCGGGAAGAACTGCAGACACTTCCCCTTCCATTTCCCATCTCCCCCAGATCATGTTTCATCTGATCATAAATTCTGACTCCAACCCATGTTTGGAGTCTAATTTTTTTTTTTTTGAGGGGGACTGCCATGGGAGATGGATATGCAGCAGACATCACTCTTATAAGCATTTCATAAATCTTAAGAAACTCATCCAGGTAGAGGACGAATGACAGGGTAGCAAGTGCTATGGTGTGATGAAATTAACTATCTTCACAAGAACGTTTTGAACACAAGATTATGGACCAGCCAAGTACCTCAAAGTATACGTGGTCTTAGTGGGCACAGCACGAGCCCTCCAACACACACAAACACACACACGCGCACACCCCAAAACAATTTGAAAGACTGCTCCCTGGAAAGTAAGGAAGGAGTCCATTTCACCAAACTCTCCCTCAACCACTCCTTCTGCTCCAAAACACAAGTTTCATGTTTGCTTTTTTTTGTGGTGGTGGTGGTGGTGGTGGTGGTGAATTTTTTAATTAAACCAACACCAAGGAGGCTCAGTCCCTTCCCAGCTAACTGTCCACTCCGACATCAACCTCACATGGCTGAGCCCTGAACGCCACCATTTAATCCTCCAGATAGGTATCTACACTCTTTGCATAATTACCACGTTATGAAACACCATTCACCAAGTTAGAACGGAGCAAGGGCAGCAGGGAGGTGAGCAGAACAAGAAGAAAGGCCAGGAGAAAACAAAGACCATTGCCAATTGGCTGTATATTTGCTTCTGGTACTAAAGAAGTTAGAGCTATCCAACCCTGTAATTATTGCCAGGATTAAAAATTTGTTACTCACGTAATCATGAAAGGCTTTTGCTTCACTCGAATGTTCACAAGTGTCTCGCCTTTCAGGAGCTGCACAGTAAAGGTCCCAAAATACACTGCAATCGAAAAATAAAATAAGATCGGGTTACTAATTATCACTTGTGTACCAACGACAAGAGCACAGTGTACAGTGCTAAAGGCACTAGGTCTCCCAAAGACTCGATCCCACATTTCCAGTCTTCCTTGGGCAAACTCAGGCTTGAAAACAAAATGGACCAACCTCTTCTGGCAAGCCCGACATCTGTAGTAAGAGTGTTAGTTCTCATGGATCAGGCACCTACTGAGTGCTGGCTGCCTCACACCCGTGACCCTGCTTGCAGTGACCATGGTGCTCTAAGGCAGGCGGCTATCCCCACTTTATGCAAGGGGCAGCTGAAGCTTGGGCAGAGTGGTACAACCTGTGCATGGGTGCCCAGATAGGATAGGCAGGAATCTGGATAAAAATCCCTGCCTGCTTCATCTGTGCTCCTTTTACCAACCCCCACCCCCCCACCCAAAATGGCTACATTTCATAAAAAGGTTAAACTGTCAAAGTCAGGACTATGATTCATACAGGGAGCAATCTGGGTGACTGGCAATAAAGGAAACCTACAGGTTCTTAATCTCAGAGCCCAGAGCCTACACCCCCCCACCTCTCCCTCCTCACCCCTACTCCCATCCAGGCCCTCCCCCAAGGAATTCTTATGCAAGAACCATCCCCCCCACCCACTCAAAGAATGCATATCAATTAGCCAAAGAAGAAGTTATAGACAACCAAGTATCTTGTCCTTTCTTGTTGAAATAGTCCTCCTCACAGAGGCACCTGTCCACCAATCCTGCAAGTGGGGGAAGGAGAGGGTAAGATATCTCTGCTCTAGGAGAGCCTAGATATCTCTGCCTCATCCCCCTCCAAAATTTGGTGCAGTCACTCTAACACTTTGTATTACACAAGAACAGACGTACAAGCCATCTGTGAGCCAGTAACACCTTACACAAACATGGGGTAGTCACTGGTATTAATACAGGGTAGAAACCCTCACCAGGTCAGGAGCCTAAGGCCCAGGGCCGGAAACCCACTTGAAGGAAATGGGCACCAGAGCAGAAGTCTGACGCCTGGTCTAGTGCTCCTGTCCCCATCACAAACAAGCTAGTTCTGCGAGTCATCAGACAAGCCATCTCACTCAAGGTGTCTGAATTCCATGGCCTGAGTCTGAATCAGTGCCACCCCTTCCTCCCACCTGGAGAGCCTCAGCTGTCATTTGCTCAGGGTGGCACAAAGTAACTTCTAACCAACAACACAACAGACACAGCCACTCAGAGCCACCACTGCTCAAGTCCAGCACAACAGACTCCTCTCTTTCAGGGGGAGCTGAGACAATGCATGAGAAGACCTGGGGGGAGGGGGTGGGTTGATAGAACGGATAGAACAAGAAAATCGGGGGCTTCCAGCAGCTGCAGAGGGAGGCTAAAAAACATTCCTTTCTGCCCCTTGAAGCTGCACATATTTGATTAACTCCTCCGCACACTAAAGATTTCTAACGCTACCAACTCCCCAACCCCTTCTCAGGAACTTTTACTCCGAAGCCCAAGATTCCGCAAAAGCCCAAGATTCTGCAAAATACCATGACGGTCGGGCACACCCACCTCTGCAAACCACCCCCACAGAAAACCTATCCCCCGCTCCTACAGGTAGAATCCTGAGGCCACAACACCGCAGTTCTGAGGTTGGCAGAAGTAATTAAAAACTCATTTTCTCTGTGCGAGTTTGAACAGATACTTCATCCCCCCGCATTTCAAAGACACTTGAACAGTAACGTGAACCGGTGGTCAGGTAAACGCTCTAAGATCCCAAGACACGGCACTCTGATCCTTCCGAACTCCACCAAAATATCAAAGGCCATTCTGCTTTCTTGTCCCTTTCAAAAGGATGTCAAAGACTCCACCAATCGGTCCCGCAAAACATCCAGGTCTTACGCTCACAGCGACTCACTCCTGCTGACCCTCAGCCTCCCTCCTTACCTGCCACAAATAAGAGAGAGCCAGGAACTACCAACTACAAGCACTCCTTCAGGTCAACAGCAAGCAGTTAAGGTTCTCAGTAAAATGAAACTTTGTGGTTTTAGGGATGCTTGGGGGGGAGGGGGCTGGGGAGGAGGGCCCACAGAGGAGAGGAAGATCCAGTCAGTCTGAATCAGTATCTAAAGGAAGTGGCAGCCCCTTCTTGCTTTTCCTCAGGGTGCCTGGGAAAGGCCCCAGCGGCTTTGCTCTCTCCAGGTTTGAGCTCACAGAAGAAAAAGGAAGGGACAGGCCAGTTGTAAAACAGACCTGGTATCCTATCCCCCCCACCCCACCCCCACTCCAACTCCCCCTAATTAAAGCAGCATGCAGAATTGACCAAAAAAAAAAAAAAAAAAAAAAAAAAAATCCTTCCAGGTTTTCTCAAGCCCCTGCCTGGTGCCCCAGAGAGAGAGACAGAAAAGTAGAGGAGTTTCTTCGTAAACACTAAACACGGTTTAGTAGGTTTCTCAATAGGAGGGCAAAGAGAAGGCAAAAACTTTAGGCACCAGCCTCCCGTCTTCTTTTGCTCCTTCACCAGCCCCGGTCAGAGCGCCCAGAGGTGCCCCGGTCTGTGCCAAGCCTGAGAGCTAAGACACGGGGGGTCTGCTCCAGGCCTCCTGTCTTTGTTCACCCGGGACCCAGGTCTCAGAACAAAACCAAACAAACTACCACAGAAACTTACCACCACCACGAGTGCAAAAACCCAGGCGGTTCTCCCAATGTGATGTTTTTTTCCCATCGAATCTGGAAAGCAGAGAGCAGACACCGCTTAGAGGGGCAGAGAGGACGGGCGGGCTGGGGGCTTTGGGGGGGGGGGGTATTAGCCAAAAGGCTGTGAGGACCAACTAACAATAAATGCCAAAAGGTGATAAAAATTCAAAATGGTGGCCACAGTGGCTGCTCCTGAAAACAAAGGCTCTAAGAATAGTGGGGAAGAGGGGGTGTCAAGAAATTGGATGATGGGGTGGGGGGGCAGTCGCACTCACCTCCGACAAGAAGGTCTGTGCAGATTTCTGTGCTCCTACGTGCAGTAAATATTCGTAGACGTATAAAGCTAACCTGGAAGGTGGGCAGGGGGCACAGAAAGGGGGAAGGCGTCAGGTCGCCCGGGGCGCTCGCCCTGGACCTCGCCAGCCGGCTCCCAGCCGCGTCCGCGCTGCCTGCCCCAGGGGCCCGGGCCGGGAGGGAGGGAGGGCGGCCGGCCTGTCGGCGCCCCGGGGCGGGGGTGCGCACCGGAGGACGCGCCGCCCCGAGCCGCGAGGGCTGCAGAGAGCGGCCCCCCAAACTTGAACTTCCAGCCGGCACCGGGGCCGAGCCCAGCCGGGTGCCTCCAGCTCGCGAGCCCGCCGACCCCGCCGGCTGCCACCGTGTGCCCCGGCCCGGGGAGCGTCCGCGGAGACCGGGTCCCGGACCGCGGGGCGCGGGGCGCGGGGCGCGGGGCGCGCGCTGGAGGGGGCAGCACCGCGCCGCCCTGCCCTGCCCTGCCCTGCCCACCGCCCGCCTCCCCCGCCCCCTCGCGGCGACGGTCCCCCGAGCCCCGGGCCCAGCCGGCGCCGCCGTCCCTGCCCAGCGCGGCGCCCCGAGGCCGAGGGCGGGCACGGAGAGCGCTCCCGGCCGAACAAAGCCCCCGGCACGCACTCCTCACGCCGCGGGCGGACAAAAGGAGCCTTCGGGCTGCGGGAGCCGCGGAGCCACGCGCCCCCTCCCCTGCCCGCCCCGCCGGGCCAAGTGCGGGCTCGCGCGCCCGGGACCTCGCCCACCCCGGCGGCCCGGCCCCCCCGGCGCCTCCAACAATGGGCGCCCTCCCACGCCGCCCGCGGACGGCGCCGGCCCCGGGGCGCAGCACCCCCGCCCGCCCGCCGCCCGCCGCCCACCTGCCGCCCGCCCGCCCGCCGCCCGCCGCCCGCAGCCCCGCGACGGCGCGGCCGCCACTTGGAGGAGAACAGGGCTTACTTTTCCCGAGCCTGCCCGTCCGAGGGCACCGCCGAGCCTTTGCCTTTGGCAAACATGGTCTGCAGGGAAGAGGGCGCCGAGCCCCGCCGCCGCCGCCGCCGCCGCTCCCGAGCTGCCCCCTCGCTCCCGGCCCCCTCCCCGGCCTCGCTCGCTCGCCCGCTCGCGCTCTCCTCGCCGCGCTCCCCTCCCTCCCCCCCGGCGCCGGCTCCGCGCTCTTTCCAGCTGTCAAAGCGTCAGCCCCGGCCGCGGCCCCATCGCCCTGGAACTCCTCCCGCGCCGGCTCGGCCCGAGCTGCCGCCGCCGCCGCCGCCGCCGCCGCCGCCGCCGCCGCTCGCCCGCCGCCCGCCGCCCGCCGGCTCGCTCGCCCGCCGCCCGCCCGCCCGGCTCCGCCTGCGCCGCCCTCCGCGCCTCCGGCACCGCTGCCGCCGCCGCTGCCGCTGGTCTACTTGGAGCGCAACCGAACGTGGCTGCCCGGGCGAGGAAGCGGGGCGGGCGGCGGCGGCCCGCGACGGACGGGCGCTCCGGCCAATCGGCGCGCGGGGGCGGGCCCGGCGGCCCGGGAGGGACGCCCCGGCAGCGCCCGGCCCAGGCAGTCCCCGCTGCGGCCGCCTCCGCCGAGCCGCGGCCCCTGCTGCTGCGGCCGCGCCGGGGGGCGCCGGGGGGCGCCGGGGGGCGCGGGGGGGCGCGGGGGCGGGGGCGGGGGCGCGCGCCTCCCCTCCCCGTAGGTGCCGAGGGGGAGGGGGAGGGGGCCGGGCCCGGCCGCGGCGGGGGCCGCCGGAGGGGGCGGGGGGCGCTGCGGCAGCGGCGGAGGGGAGGGGGCGCGGACCCCCCAGCGGAGCGCCGCCGGCTCCCTCCCGCCACGTCCCTCTCCCTTATCGGCCCCTCGCCTCCCCCCGCCCGGCCCGGCCCGGCCCGGCCCGGCCCGGCCCTTATCTCCCCCGCCCCCCGCCCCCCGCGCCGGGTTCCGACCCCGACCCCCTCCCCACACTCCCGGCCGCTCCCCCGCCGCCCCGCCCCCGGCCCTCCCTCTTGCCCAGTGCGCCGCCCGAGCGCCCGGCCCGGGGCTCCACGCTGCGAGCTGGGCGGCTCGATCCGGCGCCGAGGCGCGCGGCGGCTCCTTTACTACATCATTAAAATACTTCGGAAAGCCCCAAAGTGGAGCCGCGCGAAGAAGGTCCTTGGCGTGCTTTGGGGAGCCTGGGGGAGGGGACGGGGGACTTGCGCTAAGACAAGGGAAGAGTGATAGCTCCCAAATTTCTCAGGTCGGCCGGCGCTGGCAACTTAGCCCGTCGGCCTCTCCACGGGAGACCGTGCCGCTGCGGGCGGGGTACGGGGGCGTCACCTGGGCGCCCTGCAACGTGGAATGCGCGCCACAGGAATCTGCAAACTTCAAATAAATGGAGCTAAATTGGGGAGGTGGGGGGGGATGAGAGTCAGACTTGGGGGGAGGGGAAGCTTCCATTGTCAGTGACCCAGGTGTACAATGGGAAATGGGGGGGGGGTGGCAGAGTGACCCAGCTATTTGCCGCTGACTCCTCTCTGCCCACTCTGAGAACCCCGAGTACACACGATGAGTCCCTTATTAGACCAGGATCCGGCGAAATAGGGGAAGACTCCCCCATTTTCAGACTGCGTTTAGAGCGCGGTTCTCTTTAAATGTGATAAAACATTGTCGGCACTGTCTCTTTAAAAGAGTCAAGCAGAAAAAGCTGTGTAAGCGCTGATTGGCTGCCTGTTTGGATACATCTTTAGGGGAGCCTTGAAACTGTTAGCCTAGGTTGATTTTTTTTTTTTTTTTAACTGCGCTGTTCCAATAAACAAGTAACGCCCCTCCCCCTAACATGCCTCGCACCAAACAATTAAAGGATAGGTCAGTGTCCTGGGGAAAACACGTTTCAAGTAGGAAAACTCAGAACTAAATTTCTACAAAATAAAGAATAATCTCCTACCATTAAAGTTTGCCTATTTTGATCTATTGAAAAGAGAAAAGGGGCTTTTGAAAGAAATGCCCCGCAGCAAACCGATCTGCATTGGTTCAGGAAGGAGACTCGGTGCATTTTTGGAATAATGTTCTACTCCGTGTAACAGTCTCCCTAAATTAGAATACAGCCAGGCCCTACGGATGCCAATGGACGCACTCTGTTCTCTGCTGGGACCTAGAGATCGCAGGGGAAGGTGACAGATAAAGGGAAATACTGAACCCCAGTCTATGGTTGTTCGTAGGCTAGCCCCTAGTTGAGAGGTTGTTTTGTGAATGAGAAGCATGGATGTTGGGAGGGAGTTGAAATACAACGATAGGGGAGAGAAGGAAATAATTACAGTTATTTTTTCCCCTAGGCGGTTTAATTTAATAGGGCTAACTTAAGGTGCCTTAGAGCCCACGCTAATTAAATTGGCCTGTTCATCCCCTTCCCCTGGACTTCTATTTTTGATGGGCTAGGAATGGCCAGGGATGGCTTGTCAACAGACTGACTCACAAGAAGCCTGACTCATCTTGGGTCTGCAAGGCCCACGAATTACGAGTATGGTGAGTATCCATCGGGTCCTGGCTAAAGGAAAACACTGCCCTTCTCTAGCTCTATGATGGCAGCATCTACCAAGTTGGCCATGCCCTATCAGCACCAGGACTGCGCCGCAAATCTATCTGTCTGGGCATCATTTTCCTCACCTGTCAAATGGGAAAGGAGGGTTAGAAGATCTTTAATCTCTCTTGAGAATTTGATGTTCTAGGATGCTGATTTTTCCCTTCTATAGTTTTCTTTCCCCACCCCCAACCCCCACCCTGGAATAAAAGACCTTCTTCCGGAGCATATGTAGCAGGAGAAGAGAAGTGGCATTCAGGGAACCTGTGCCAGGTACTCTGTCCTTGTGGTCTGCCCTTTGCTAGGCCTTGACACAGAAGGCTTGTGATGAAGCTAAAAGAGTCAGTGAGAGGACCCAGAGAGAAAAAACAGGGAGCCCCCCAGCCTGCTAGAAAGAAGGGAGTTGACAGGCACCTGAAAGCAGGACCACTCCGCAGCCCCAACCAGGTGTGCATACAATGATCCAAGATGCAGTCCTATCAGAAACCAGTCCAAACACCCAAGAACAGCCTTCAAAACCGCAACCCACCTTTCCCCCCACTGAACACCCCCCTCCCCAGCTCCACCTTCCCTAGACCACACATCTTTTGGCCTGCTATTTCTACCTGAATGCCTTCTAACTCAACATCCCCCTTTGACCATAGAAGGCTAACATCGCCTCCTACGCTGTGCATCTCTTCCAAACCTCTTTGCTCTTCACTCCTGGAGCAAAACTCCTCTGTCCCCCTGCTTGGTCTCATTTTGCTTGAACCTCCATAGTGGTTCTCTGTTCATTCTGCCTATTGTTGTAGCCAGTTGTTTACTGTCTGTCTCCTCTACCAGACCAGGCAGGGAGAGGAACTAACTCTGAGTCATCGGTGTGTCTCCACCACCCGGCGCAGGTTCGATACTTGTGTGCATTATCAACATTCAGTGTGCATACCAGGGGCTAGGGAACCAGGAGAGGAAAAAATGGTCTCATGCTCAAAGTAGCTCTGGGCCCAAGCTGGAGATAAGAAAGGGATACTGCCAACAATGGGATTAGATAAGGCCCCTCTCCCAACCCCACCCACCTAAACCACAGCCACCTGGAACTACTATACTTTTGGTCCCCAGAATGTACCAGGTCATTGCACGTAGCCACCCCAGACTCCTTCATTCTTTCTTCCTCCCTTTCTCTGTCCCTCCCTATCTTCCTTCTCTTCTTTTAGTACACATCTATTGAGCATCTACTATGTACCAAGCACTGTTCCAGGTCTGGGTAATTCTTACCCAGAATTCTTACCCAAACAAAAATTCTTACTCCATAGAGCTTCCGCGGTTGGGAAATCCTCTGTCCAAAAGCCTCTTTCCGTGACAGACTCCTACTAATTCTAAGATCCAGGGGCACCTGGGTGGCTCAGTAGTTGAGCATCTACCTTTGGCTCAGGTGGTGATCCCGGGATCCCGGGACCCTGGGATCGAGTCCCACATCGGGCTCCCTGCAGGGAGCCTGCTTCTCCCTCTGCCTATGTCTCTGCCTCTCTGTGTGTGTCTCTCACGAATAAATAAATAAATAAATAAATAAAATATTTACAAAAATAAAATTAAATTAAAATTAAATCCAGCCTGGGCAGGTAGCACCTCCTCTAGGAAGCCTTCAGAGGACGCCTTCTCTGAGCTCCCAGACTGGGCCAGGGGTCCCCTGGTGGCCCCTGGGCCTCCCCAAAAACCCAACAGATTGCAGATGCACACTGCATAGGCATGGACGTGTGCATCTCCCTCATGGGAACACGAGTTCCTCCTTAGGGAATGACCCCCACTTACCCATGGAATCCCAGTGCCCAGCAACTGTAGTAGAAGGAGACTCAAATAACTAGACGACCAGAATGAGGAGGAACAGGCAGATGAGGTTGGAGAGAAGGGATGGTTAACTTCAAGCTTAGGCTAGAATGGCCACTCCTTCACTCAGCGGCCAGAACCAGGAGGGCAGAAATCTTGGGCTCTGGGATCAGCTTGGCAGTGGCCAGGGCTCCAGAAGGTGGTGGTTAAAGGAAAAAGATGTGAGGCTTGTTGGTTGTGCTTGACAAGGATGCCAGAGGATCTCCTTACCTCTCCCTGGTTTAGAAGCTCTTTTTCAGAGTTCCTCACAGCTGCTGGGGGAATGGAGCTCCCCTCTGGTGATGATTGGAATGGTCACCAAGTGAGTGTGGTATAGCCCATCCCCCTCCTGCACCCAGCACAGTGGGTCCTGGAATTGAATGGAGGCACCTCTGGTCAAAGCCTCGGGCTGCTCTGCCAGGGAAGGGGGACCCAGCCCAGGCAGGTCAGCCCTAGTTTTAGGGAATCAGGAGACTCCAGGGACCTGGCTTTCACCCAGCTCAGGCCACTCTAGTGGGACGTCCCCTCTGTGAGCCTGTCTAGGAAAGAAGGCAGCCAAGATGTCCAGGACAGGCAGGAGGATGGAGCGCAGGAGCCCCCAGGGAAGTGCCGGCTGGGCTGTCGGTTGGTTGGTGCTGGCCAACCCAACACTTCTGAACGCCTCGGGACAGTGGAGATTCGCTGCTTTGAAGACTGTTTGGAGGCTCAACAGAGATAGTAATTGGAGAAACATTCTGTAAATTGAAAAAGATGATTAGTCCTGATGTTATTAGCTCAGCAGAGCCAGCAAAAGGAGAGGTGCTGAGGAAGAAGGAAGTGAATTTAAGTACACAATCAAATGTGTTTTGAAATGTCTTGTGATGGACACACACCTGTGCTGAGACACCTTGTCGTAGCAAAATGGTTTTAGGCATTTTCTTGAATGGGTTTTGTTCTTTCTAGAAAGCACCTACCAAGTGCTCAGCCCTCAGGAGCCAGGGATGCTGAAAAGTACAAAAAGATACAAGGCAAGGTCCTCCCAAGGGTAAGTGGGGAAGAGAAGCCAATGCTGTGGTCCTTCCAAGGCTCCTGTCGAGCTTCCTCCACCTCCTCTCCAGGGTGCCTGGGCAATGAGTTCCTTCCCATGCCACCCACCACGAAGCCTTCTGAAGTGTCCAGCACTGGGACACAGGTGCCTCTTGCATCCTCCATTGCCCTTGGGCCAGCACGTCTCTCTGAGCACTTGCCGGCTACATCCTTATGCTCACCATTCCCTCTGCCTAGAACACCTTCTCCCAGACAAGCCTCACTTGCTCCATCTGAACATGGCCAGAGCCCTCCCTAACAAACGTCTACAGGATGGCACCTGTCCCTTTCATCCTGTTCCGCTTCCCTCCATAGCAACCATCACCAACTAACGTGTTATATGTTTGTCTATTTTTCTTACCTTATTCCCTCATTAGAATTTAAGCTCTGCAGGAGTTTTATACCCACTTCTAGAACAGGTACTCAATAATAAAAAAAATGTTCAACATTGAATAAAATAATTTACTTAACAAAGATTTTCTGAGCGTCTGGTATGGGCTCTGCCTCCTGGTTGGTGCCGAGAATGCTGGGCAAACGAGACAGTCACAGTCTCCTTCTGTTCGGAGCTCACAGCCCAGCGAGCAAGATAAGGGTTAATTCAATAAGCACACAGATAAATATGTCATGACAAACTGTGCCAAGTAGAGGATGCTATAAGAGCGAATACCAGAGTCTGATCCCATGGAGGAGGAGTGGTGATCAAGGAGGGCTTCTCTGTGTCGGTGACATCTGAGTTCTGAAGGATATGGGAGAGTTAACTACACAAAGGAAGGATGCTCCAGGTGGGGCAGGGAAGTCTGCGGCAGGGAGGAGCCCATCACGTCAGGTGCAGTTAGTGAGAGCTAGTCCTTGTGACCGGAGCAGAATGCCCAGCTGTCCTGCAGGTGCCCTTACCACAGTGTCAGAGAAACCCCAGAGCAGGAAACAAGAGCTCCTTCACGCAGGCGCAGGCCGGGAGGCGCCGTCAGGTAACACTTCAAGAAGCCGGTCACTGCAACAAGTGACTGGAGTCACAAGTGGGCTGATGACTTTCACACTTGTCCTAATAGATGGTATAGCAGAAAAGGAAAGAAAAAAAGAAAATATCAAGCGTTGGAGGATGTGGAGAAAGGGGAACCCTCGTGCACTGTGGGTGGGAGCATATACTGGCGAGGCCACTGTGGGAAACAGTAGGGACATTCCTCAGAATATTAAACATAGAGTTGCGATCCAGCAATTCCACCCCTAGGAAGACACCCTAAATAATTGGAAGCAGGGACCCAAGCAGATATCTATACACCAACGATCATAGTGGCATTATTCGCTGTAGCCAAAACGTGGGCTCAACCCGAGTGTCCATCGACAGAGGAATGGACAAACAGAATGTGATGTATCCATAGCATGGAATGTTTCCCTGGAAAAGGAAGGAGAAAAAAAAAAAAAAGAAAAAGGAAGGAAATTCTGACACAGGCAACAACGTCGATGAGCCTTGAAGATGTGATGCCAAGTGAAATAAGCAGACACAGAAGGACAAATACCATGTGCGCCTACTCATACGACTACCTAGAGCAGTTAAATTCACAGAGACAGAAACTGGAATGGGCTGGGTCGGGCAGGGGGAACTTGAGTTGTTGGTTTAATGGGTACAGAGTTTTTGGTTTGGGAAAATGAAGCTCTGGAGATAGATGGTGCTGACGGCTACCCGACACTGAATATACTGAGCACCACTCACCTGTACAATTAAAACTGGTTAAAATGGTAAGGTTTTATGTTATGTATATTTTACCACAATAAAAAAACAGAAAGGAAAAAGACTGCAGTAAGAGTGATGGGGGAGGGTACAGAAGGGGTCCAATACAGGATGTCGTGGGACTTTGAAAGGGGCACCTAAAAAGGGGAGCATTTGAACTTGTCCAGTGGGGGGAGAGGTGGGACAGAGCAGGATGTGGTGGGAAGCATCCAGAAAGCAACTGGGACCAGGCCAGGTCTAAACTGAAGTTTGAATGGGACCTGGGGGGCACGTGTGGTATGTGATTCAGACAACAATGAGTGGCATTCATGAATTTATCCCACTGGACCATTCAGGGCCTTAGGTGTCCTGCTAGGAAGTTTGGCCTTTATCCTTGCAGGCAGGGGTTTCCACCAGGGATGACCTCCTTATGCTTTAGGAAGAGCACTGGGAGCATGGGAGAAGGGAGGAAGAGGGGAGCCCGGAGGGCATGGAGTGCTCAATAGTAGGTGTGGTGAGCGGTGCTGAGGCAGGTGAGATGGGGGGAAGCCGGTGGAAGAGGATTCCCCAGGCTCAGTTGCTAATAGCCCATGAAGGTGTGAAAGCTGACTCCCAGGCTGGAGGGGGGGCGGTGAGAGGGCTGCCAGGCCAGGGGGCCCAGGAAGGGAAGCAGGTCTGTGGATGGCAAGCATGAGGAGGTCTGTCGTGGACGTGTTGAGTTGGAAAAGCCCATTGGATGTCCAGATGGAGATATCCAGGGACAGGTAGACGGTAAGTCTGGAACTCTGGAACAAAGTCCACCCTGAAGACAGAGCCTGGGGAGTCATCAACATGTGGAATTCAGCTTCAGGCCCAGCAAGGCAGCTAAGGTGACCCAAGCATAGCCTGTGGGAAAGAAGAAAACATGCGGGCAGGATGCAAATGGTGGGAACCCCCCCACAGTCCCCCACCTCAGAGCATCAGAGGTCCAGATGCTCCTGAAACCCACTTCCCACTCTCTCCCAATTTCCTTCCTCCCCCTCTGACTGCTCTTCCTGTTATCCTATAAAGGATTCTTATTTCCCAGCCTCCTCTTAAAATTATATTAGGCAAGCTATTGCTGATACAATGTTACATAACAAACAGCCCCAAAAATCTCAGTGGCTTATTATAAAGGCCATTTATTTCTCACTCACAGGTCTGCAGTCAGTCTGGCGGCGCTGCTTCAGAGTGCAGCTTGAGGCTGCTCTTGGGTCCCCCTTGCTGGGGCCCAGGCCGAAGGGCAGAGGCTGCCTGGTGTGCTTTTTCAGAGTGGGTGAGAGGAGCACCAGATGCCAAGCCAATCCATGCAAGCACCCGCCGCTCCCAAGTCACATGGCCAACCCAGCATCAGCGGGGCAGGGAGAGGTATGCCTCCCACAGAAAGGGAGGTGGAGATTTGCTACACAAGCTACCGTGAATGAGCTTCTCTCAGGCTCTGTCCTTGACCTTCACTTTTCCTTTGGGCAAGTTCAGCCATGCCCATGGCATTGACCACACCTGAGCCTCCATGATGACTCCTGAAGACATCCTCCTGGCCCAGATGTTTCTCTCCTTACCACCACTGCTCACCCCCACCCCCCACCATCTGTTTAGTTAAAAGGTATTCCCACCTGGATGTCCCCTGGGTGATTCAAAATCCCTGTGTCCAGAAGTGGACTCATTATTTCTCCCTATCCAGTTCCTTCTTGGTTCCCATCTCTGTGCAAGGCACCAACACCAAGCCAACAACCTGGGCCAGAAACCCAAGATTGGGCCTCTACTCCTTTTCTTCCTTACCCTCTACCCCTCTGCCAGAGCCTGGGTTGGTCAGCTAGATCTAGTAAGCATCCTACATTTTTCTTTTCTTTTTTCTTTTATTTCTTTTCTTTTCAAGATTTTATCTTTAAATAATCTCTATACCCAACATGGGGCTCGAACTTATAACCCCAAGATCAAGAGTCATGTGCTCCACAGACTGAGCTAGCCAGGTGACCGATAGGCATCTCATTTTCTGTCCATTCACCAGCCCCTCTCATCACTGTGGTCCAGCCCTGGATATTGCACAACCCGCAACTGATCTCTCTGCCTTCAGACTCTCCCCCAACCCTCCACCCTCTTCTTGCCAATGAGATAGATGTGTTTAAGGCACAGACGTGACATGTTTTTGCTCAAAACTCATCAGTGGCTCTCATTCTCATACAAGATGAAGCCCAAAGTCCTCAGCAAAAAAGTTCAAAGTCCTTCATAATCTGGCTCCTGCCTCCCTTTGCAGCTTGTTGTTCCCCAGTGTCCTGAGCACTGGGGATGGATGTGCTTCTTGGGAGTTTGCACTGATGGGGGAAGCAGACAACTCTACCAGTACTTATGATACTACATGACAAGTGTCACAATGGAGGATACAGGCCCCTGTGGGCATAGCGCAGGGGTGTTATGCTGGCCCAGTGGCCAGAGAAGGTGGCCTTCCTTGGACAACAATAGGAATGGGTGAGCTCTTGAGGAGAAGCTGGAGACGGAGCTCTGAGGAGCACTAGCAGTCCTGATGGAGGAGGAGCTGATGAGAGTGATGGAGGAGGCCTGTGCAGAGGGGTCAATGAGAAGGAAATCTGGGGAGAAGTTATGTAGGGAAGACAATGTTTCAAGGAAAATGTAGACTCACAGATAGTGGTCAAGCCACAGAGAGCTCTGCAGAAGCTGGCTGGCTGGTGAGGGCAGTTTGGGGGCACAATCTGAGCAGATACCCTATGACAGCAGTGGCCGTGTGGGAGGGAGGCCAACAGATAGCAAGTGCAGACGACTCTCTAGATCTTGGGCTGTGGAGAGGCCAAGAGACAGGCCAGTGCCCCAGGGGTAAGGAGCTTTGCTGTGTTTTGGTTGAAGACAAGAGGGACTAGATCCTGCATGAATGCTGACTGGAAGGAGCGAGTAGAGAGGTAGAGACCAAAGATACGGGATGGAGCCAGAGGACAGGTTATAGTGAAATCCCTAATAAGGTGGGAGGGAAGGGGCTCAACACAGTTGGAGTGATGCCTTCACTCCCCTTTGGGAACACAGACATGAGGAGACTTAGTCTGTGCCTTCAAGACATTCCTGGTCAGGACACCTGAGTAACTCACTTGGTTAAGCATCTGACTCGATTTTGGCTCAAGTCATGATTTCAGAATCATGAGATCGAGCCCCCAGTCAGGCTCCATGCTACATGTGGAGCCTCCTTCTTAAGATTCTCTCCCTCTCCCTCTTCCTCTCCCTCTGCCCCTCCCTGATCATATTTTCTCTCTCTCTCTCTCAAAAAAACAAAAACAAAAACAAAAACAAAACAAAGATGCTCATGGCCTAGGGGAGAGGGCTGCGGCTTTGCAGAGGAAGTAAGCTTGGAGCTGGGGCTTTGAAGCTTGAGCACGAATTTGCTAGGCAGAGCAGCAGTAGTGAGGGGATCCCAGGCAAGGGAACAGCATAAGGCCTGGGTATTGAGGGTGGGGAGGATGGCATGGTGACAGGAGAGGGGAACCAGGATGTTCACCACACCCTTCCACATTGACTTCATGGCGCCCACCTTTGGTACCCCTGGACCCCGAGGGAAGGCAAGGACTGTGTCCTGTTTACCTCTGTGTGGCCCGGTACGTGGCTCCTATGTGTGCTGAGTAACGAAGGGTCCACTTCAGACAGAGTAAATCTCTCCTGAGGACGAGTGTTGTGGAGATAGCAAGACTTCCTCAGGGGGTCGTGGCCTCTCTCCCTTCCAAGCGCTGGATGCTGTCCTGGGCTGGCACTAGTGAGTGCTCAATAAATGTCGGCTACATCGCTGGAGGCCCTGTGTTCCAGACCTTTCTAGCCACCCTCTGAGGCCGCCGGGGAGGAGGTATGGGAGCAGTCCTCTTCCCCAGCTATCTGGGGCACCCAGAGCAGAGCTACAGGCTCATTCTCCGATTCGGAGCCCTGTTTCCACGGAAACAGACAGCGGCAACCATCAAAGTCCCAGCTTTCAAACAAGAGTCTCTTCCAAAACTTACTCTCACGTGATTCACAGACCTCACCATCGTGGGGGCTGCAGGGGCCTTCCAGAGGGTCCCACCTGCCCTGTGACGTGAGGGCAGAGCTGGTGCCAGAACACCAGACCCGGCTCCTATTTCAGTGCTTCATCCTTCATCCGGTGCTGCCCGGGAGACCCCGCAGCCATCCTGACCCATTAGCAGGGCCTCAGTTTGCTCATCCATCCATCTCATGAGAAGAAAGTACTGGAAATGCACACCTGTTGGGCACCTCAGACTCCTGCCAGCTCAGTGCAGGGGCACCCAGAAAGCCAGGCACAGGGGTGGGCGTAGCATCCTCCTCTTCCAAGGCTGATGTCACTGGAGCCCAAGATCCGCTCCCTGGTCACTGAGGGCTGGGGTCCTGCCCCAGAGGATGCTGAGAGGAAGGAATGAGAGGACACAGGTCACCCCCCGGCACTTATCTGGCACAGGGCAGGTTCGCAGGAAAGGGACTCTATGCAGTGTCCCCTGGGCTCTGCCTCTCTCTGCTCTGGAATGCTCTGGAATGCCTGCTTGTGCTCTTGGTCTCCGCCTCTCCTCTGCTCTATCTTGCAGCCTGTTGCTCTGTCTCTGCTTCCCTGTCTCTACCTCTTCTGGCCTCCATGTATTGGCCCATCTCTGTCTCTGGATCTCTCCGTACAGTTCCCTCCCAGTCCCCTTCTTTTTTTTTTTTTTTTTTAAGATTTTATTTATTCATGAAAGACACAGAGAGAGGGGCAAGACACAAGCACAGGGAGAAGCAGGCTCCATGCAGGGAGCCCGATGTGGTACTCGATCCCGGGACCCCAGGATCACGCCCTGAGCCAAAGGCAGATGCTCAACCACTGAGCCACCCAGGCGTCCCCTTCTCAGTCCCCTTCTGTGGGCTCCTCTGGGTTTTACCTGTCTCTCTGGATTTCTCTGGTCTCCCACCTGAAAGACACATGAGGACAGAGATTTTATCTATTTTGTCCATCATCGAATCCCCAGTGCCTGGGACAGAGCCTGGCACATAGTAGGTGCTCAGCAAGCACTTGCCAAATGAATGATCTGTTTACGTGTCCCTTCCTGCATGTCTGCCTCCCCGACTTTCGTCCTTATCTGCCTACTGTTGTGTGTTTTTGGACCTCTGCTTCTCTCTCTCCCTTCCTTCCTTTGTCTTTCTCTTTTGCTCTGTCTCTCTCATTCTCTCTCCCTGTTCTGTCAGTGGCTGCCAGCCTCTCTTTTACACATGGGGGCATGAGCTCGCGCACGCACACACGCACACACACACACATATGCGCGCGTGCACAAACACACCCTCTGCAGCATTCTTGCCTGTAAATGTTCCCTAGATTGCTGTGGGTTTAGGAAACCTAACTTCAATACTGCAGCTCCAACCCTCAGAGAGCCGCCTACATGCATTCCTCCCTCCCCCCCGTATTACCATTATAGACAGGACCAGGTACTGGGGCAGCCCACAGCAAAACTGGGGGGTCAGTAATTTGTTTCCAGGGCCTTCAGCTGGCTCCTGAGTCACTGTTTCCCTCTGCCTGGTGCCCCTCTTGACAGCAAGAACCCCAGGGCCAAAAGACCACTCCCTCCAAAAACTTGCTGTAGGAAAGGTACTGAGACCAACCGCTCACTGCCCTTAATCAATCATACTTTTTCTTTCTTTCTTTCTTTCTTTCTTTCTTTCTTTCTTTCTTTCTTTCTTTCTTTTTTAAGATTTTATTTATTAAAAAAAAAGATTTTATGTATTTATTCATGAGAGACACAGAGAGAGAGAGAAAGAGAGGCAGAAACATAGGCAGAGGGAGAAGCAGGCTCCATGCAGGGAGCCTGATGTGGAACTCGATCCCGGGTCTCCAGGATCATGCCCTGGGCTGAAGGCAGGCGCTAAACCACTGAGCCACCCAGGGATCCCCACCATCATACTTTTTCAAGGACATAAGAATTTCTTCTCTGGAATGCTTGGGGGAGAGGAAGGTTTTGCCTCCAGGAAAAGGAATGTTAGGCCCCTAGAAGCATGAGGAGGTAGTATGTGGAGGTTCAGAGAAAGAGGTATATAACCCCCAGATACCAACCTTGTAGACAGCCCTCTAATCGATAGACAGTGTGATGTGGGCAGTGGGCAGCACTCTATGGAGAACAGCAGAAAATCTGGTTCAATCTCACCTCTACTCCTCATTTGCTGTGTGGCCTTGGGTAAACTATTTGACCTCTCTGAGCTGCCGCTTCCTCATTTGGAAATGGGGGTCATGCTCTCATTCTTTTGGAGTGAGATTTGGAGCAGGGTGTATAAAGCACATCATGCTTCACACGTAGTACATGCTCAGTGAATGATCATTTCAAATTTCTCTCTCAGGGTGTGGATATGCCAGGAAAGATGGAGCAAGGCTGTACTACGTATCTGTACTGCACTAGGGCCCTGTGCTGGGGCTGCAGACCAGTCTTGTGCAGTGATTGCTAGCTCTAACTTTGGAACAGAGAGGCCACTTACTGCTCTGTCATTGACCTTCTGTGAGCCTTGGTTTCCTCTTCTGCAAAATGAAGGTCGTCACACCAACTCTTTAGGGGTTTTTGGAAGGTTAAATGAGATAATAGCTATAAAGTACTTGGCCAAGTACATGGCCTGGTGTGTGGTCAGGAAACACTAGCTTTCTAAATGTTAGCCCACTGGCTATCACAATGATCCCAAAAGCACGTGTTCTTTCATCCATCTTCCAGGGGAGGAAGCGAGGCTTGGGAGGGAGGGGCAGTTTACCAGGTCAGCCAGCTAGCAGGAGTCAGGGTTGGGACTGGACTCCAGTCTCTTTCTTGACATTGTCACTATTTTAGCCTCTCTCTCCCTTCCAGAGCTTCCCCCCAAACCCAGAAGCTAAGTCCTAGCTCATAGGTCTTCCCTGAACACGCTCATTTGCTCACTTTCACTAGGCAACGATGTGCTTTGCATGAGGAAGCAATACGTGGGAGCAAAATTCTTGCCTTGGGAGGCTCATTCAGGACAGCCAAGCTCTTGAATTTAACACGGAACCACAAATGGGAGAGGAGCTGGTGGGGGTGGGGAGCAAGAGCCATGAACAATGGGACATGTGAAATCCTTCAGCAAAAGGGTATCTGCTGCTGCGAATTCCAGGGAAGTGCTATTCATGAGTGTGGTTCATCTTATACACTGGCACGGAAACAAGAATAGGAGGTGTGGCACCACATTGGCACTCTGAGGCCTCCCATGGAGGGAGGGAAGAGAGGGAGGCGTTCGCTCACAGAATTACCCTGGAGACAGTGAGGGGTTCTGAAGCAGGAACCCCAGCTGGCCACACCTTGAGTCTGCTCACTCCATGGCTAAGTCCCCCCAAATGCCTTGAGGTAGGATCGTAACCCATTGGGTAACCTGGACTGGGAGGAGCTAGCTCAGTCACAGCATCTGGACCACATATGCCCCATTCTGTCCCCTAAATGGCTCAATTCCAATAAAGGGATGAGACTACTAACTAAGCCATCTGGGGGTGAATGGAGGGATCCTTCTGCAAAGAGGGCAGGAATAGAGTTTATCAGCAGTGTCTTTAGCTGATCGGAATGCCTGATAACACGAAACCCTCCCCTCCAGTTTTTGTATTTTTCCAACTTGTCAGAGCCATGAGTCACCCTCTAAGTGAAGGGATTCCCATGCCTAGGTACTGGCTGGCTGGCAGATGCCAAAACAAATCAGACCCAGTAGCGAAGTACTTGGCTAGGTTTAGCAAGGTGCTGGGGCGGTATTTTAGGTGAGGTACTGTCACTTCTTGGAAAATGACTGTCTTCAGAGCAGCAACTTTCTCTCCTAGGCATTTATGTATCCTCTGCCACTTTGCAAACATGATTCCAGTTCAAAGAGCTTGCAACAAAGAGATTCTGTTCCAGATTAAAGAGAGAGAGAAGGGGAAAAAAGCAAGAGCAAGGAAATAAGAAGAGAATGGAAATGAGTAGCGCCTCTGCTTGTGACAGAGCTCCAGATGAAGTTATAAGCTCCTTACCGGCCAAGGCAAAAAAGGAAACATGATCACTTCTAGAAGTCCTGACGTAAAGAGGATAAAAACTAACATTCATTGAGTACAATCTGAGATTTTTAACATATAGTCTTTAATTTCCTTCCTTCCCAGTACCCATACCAATAAGCCATTGTTATTCCCATTTTCTGGGAAGAAACGTGAATCTCAGATGTTGCAGTGGATTCTGTGCTAGTACTTCACTGAGATACCCTTTCCTGGACCAACACACTCATCCCACAGATCCTGGGAATTTAGGCTGCTAACAGTTTGCAGTAGTGTTCCTCCCTGGGATTTGCCTTTGGCTGCAGGGACCTACATTAAAAGTCATGCCCCCCTCAAGAGATTTCTTTTCCTGCTCTGAAGGTTGGGAGGTCCCAAAGAGATCATGTTTCCATCAAAAGACACAGTACAGTTCCAGTGAACTTTAAACCATGGCTGCTGCCTGATTACTTTTGAACTCTTTGAGCTAAGACACCATCAGCAAGGAAAAGAATCCCCATACTAGCAGAGTAATTGACCCTGGTCAAAAGGAGGACTTACAGCCATGTAGTTAAGCAACAGGAGCAGAGGAGAAGATGTGTCATGCTCAGGTGATCCACCGGGGTGTCCTTCACGCCATTTGCCTAGTTTTAATGGCACATGGACATGTCAAGCAGACCACAGTAACGCAGGGCTCAAGCCCTTCCTGGCTGAGGGTCTGGGTCTCCACCAGAAAAGCTGCCTAGGTGAGAAGAGATACTGGCAAAATGCGAGGGCACTCTAGAAAGGTGGTGGAAGGGCAATCACCAGTATCAGTTATGGCCTTGAGACTTCTACAGCTGGTGCTGTGGTTCATCCCTCTAACACTTCTCTTTCAAGCTTCCCAGGAAACAAAGCCAACCAGAATTCTGGAGAAGTGATTCCCACATGGGTCAGACTTCATGGCAGCAAATGAATCAGGACAGAGCAAGGGGTGGCTATAGTGGATGCTCTGGTCCTCCACCCAGATTTCCTCCTCAAGGCTAACCCATCTGTCCTAAGCTGCTTGAGATATTGTTACAGGGATCCTCACTCAATGTTAGTTACACCCCCTCCCAAAGGTGGCTAATGTGGAGCTGCAGTGCCTGCTACGTTGCCTCAATTTGGGACATCTCTGAAGGGCCATCCCAGCTCCACGGCTCTCTGTAGGATCAACTGAGGCTTCAATGACAGCAAGATTACTGGTCGGCTTCTGCCTCCAACCAGTCCTGCCTTCCTACTTTCTTTACAGGCACATCTTTCAAGAGCACTTCACAATAAACCTTTGGCCACAAGTCTCAAAGTTGGAGTTTCTTTTAGGGAACCCTATCTTTTTTTTTTTTTTTTTTAAATAGTTTCCATGTCCAGCATGGAGCCCAGTACAGGGATTGAACTCATGACCCTGAGATCAAGACCTGAGCTGAGATCAAGAGTCAGACACTTAACTGACAGAACCCCCCCCAGGTGCCCCCCGAGGAACCCAATCTTAAGTAGACACGTGGACAAACTTACTCAAGGAAACAGCCCTGATAAACACCTTCCCCCCTGTGTCATGGAGGCAGATTCTCAAAGGAGGCAAAAGTGTTCTTGCATTGAGTTACACAATTTTAATTAAGTATTTAATTAAGAATCAAAAGGTTTAAAATCTGTATGCTATTTGCAAGAGAAATTCCCTGTTTTCCAGGTGCTATGGTTGCATAACCAACTACCCCAAACTTAGTGGCATAAGCAACAGTTCATTTGCTCAAAATGCTCAGGGATTCTGGGGACCTCAGACATGGCACAGTAGTGGTGGCTGTTCCTTGCTTTGGGGTATCTGGGCACTTGGCTAGCAAGACTCCAACAGCTAGAGGCTGAAATCTTCTGGAGGTTTCTTCTCTCACAAATCTGATGCCTAGGCTGGGATGACTCAAAAGTTGGGTTCAGTAGGATTGTAACTTGTGCATTTCACTGCATGGCATCTAGGTTTCAAAAGAGAGAACACTGAGAAAGAACATTTCCCAAATCCCATATAAGGTACATGTAACTTTATCAGCTTGCCTTAAAAGGTAAGAATTGTCACTTGTACTGTGTCCTAGTGGTCAAAGCTGTAAGAGTTCACCCAGATTTCAGGGAAGGGGATGTAGACCACACCTCTTGATGAGAGGAGTATCAAAGAATTTGCAACCATTTGTTTTTTTAAACCACACATCACTTGTGAGGATTTATCATAGGGGACAAATACACTTGTCAAGGATCTATGTAAAAGGAAGTTTACCACAACATTGTTTATAATGTTAAAAAACTGCAAACAATCTAAAAGACCAGTGACCCATAGGGATTGGTTAAATAATTTGTGGTATAGTGTGTCAATACTATGAAATATTATGTAGCTATTTTTAGAAATGTTACAATATGATGGAAAGATTTTTATAATATATAGTGAAATGGAATATGTTGGTTGTAGACAATGTATATGGGATGATACATTATGATTTAAAGAATAGGTTTTTTTGGTGGGGGAGCACCTGGGTGCCTCAGCAGTTGAGTGTCTGCCTTTGGCTCAGGTGGTCCAGCTTCCTGGGATCAAGGCCCACATCAGGCTCCTGGCAGGAAGCCTACTTCTCCTTCTGCCTGTGTCTCTGCCTCTCTTTCTGTGTCTCTCATAAATAAATAAATAAAATCTTTTTTTTAATAAATAAAATCCTTTTTTTTAATAGTTTTTTTAATTAACAGGAATTTTCAGCGAGCTAATGGAGTTTCTACTGTGCCAGCTCTGGGCTAGGCTCTGGGAATATAGAATGAATAAGAACCAGCTTCTTGCTTTGAAAGATTTTATACATTTCTGGGGGCAGGGGTGCTGCCTATGGCAGAGAAGAGGAGGGATGTTTCTGTTTGGCAATTTTCCAGAGGACCTAACACTTGAGTTGAGTTTTGAAATAAGTTAGCCCGACAAATGAAAAGGAAAGGTGTTGGCAGTTTTAGATAGAGGCTGACTCCACCCCCCACCCTGCCTGGCATTCCTTCCACCAGTCATAATTCCATTTCCATTACTGGTGATTGGATTAGTAATGGCCATGTGACTAATCCTAGCCAATGTGAGCTGAGGGGAAGTCCACCAGGGGGCTTCTGAGAAAAGCTTTCAAGCATCAAATGAAGAGATGCTAGATATGGTTTCTTTTTCTTCTTGAGGCAACTGTCGTGTCTAGGAGTGAAGACTGAATGCACTGCCATGTTCTTTTAATCGAGAAAGGATTCAATCAGATTCAACTGAATCAGATCCCCATGGTAGCAGAGAAAAGAGACAAAAAGAGCTGCTTCCTCAACACTTTTTGAACTGTGGGTTGTACAGTGCTTGGGGTTCATCCCACCTCTGTGCCAAGTAAGATAAGGCCTTTCCTGTTTGTGTAAGCTAGCTTGCATTAGGGTGTTCTGTTACTTGCAGCTGAAAGCATGCCATCACAGAAGAGCATTCCAGG
Source organism: Canis lupus baileyi (assembly GCF_048164855.1). Lineage (NCBI taxonomy): Eukaryota > Metazoa > Chordata > Mammalia > Carnivora > Canidae > Canis > Canis lupus. Next base: position 34,334,399 of record NC_132840.1, read on the forward strand.
TACCAGGAATAGATGAAAGACAATGGCCAGTAGTGCAGTGTGGCTTCAAGAGAAGCTGTGTGGAGAAGAAGAATGCCAAGGGCTGACAAGACAGAGGCCAGTAGAGCCAGGTCATGACAAGATTATGCCATCAAAGCTTCCAGGACTTCGTCCTGAGGGCAGTGGCAAGCTGGCCAAGAGTTTTATTATTTTTTTATTTTTTTATTTTTTTATTTTGAGTAAAGTACTCCACACGTAGGGCTTGAACTCACAACCCTGAGATCAAGAGTTGTATACCAGGTGCCCCTGGCCAAGAGTTTTAAACAAAGTGATTTGTTCAAATCCACAGTAGGAAAATCACTCTAGTAGCTAAACAGTTTGCAGGAGAGAGAGACAGAGACAGAAAGAGAGCAAGAGCAAGGGTGTGAGCACAAGTGAGTGCAAGGAGATCGGCTGGAATACTAATAGGCAAGGGCAGTGAGCTGGAGAGCAGGAAAAGTCAAAGAAATGGAAAAGAGACAAAGTTGTCAGCCTGGGTGAGCAATTTGACTGTGGTGGAGAAGAGGCAGATGAGGCTCCCTCCCAGGGTTCAGGCTCGGGCATCTGGGGGAATGGTGGTGCCACACACTGAGAAAGGTAATGCAAGAAGTGTTGTGTGGGAAACAGAGCTTGGTTTAGATGTGGTCTGTACCCAAGACCCAAGATGTAGGGAAGCCTCCTGAGAGGCATCTATTGCCTTTCTTCGGATAGCCACCTTGGCTGGCTTGGCTATCCCCCAAACACTGGATAGAACCTTTCAGGGGACTGGGGATGGGGGAGGTGTCTGCCATCAATTTGGCTAAAAGGGGCAGCCCTGGTGGCACAGAGGTTTAGAGCTGCCTGCAGCCCAGGGCGTGATCCTGGAGACCTGGGATCGAGTCCCACGTCAGGCTCCCTGCATGGAGCCTGCTTCTCCCTCTGCCTGTGTCTCTGCCTCTCTCTGTGTGTCTCTCATGAATAAATAAATAAAATCTAAAAAAAAAAATTGGCTAAAAGGTAGACTATGATTCAAGCCTGAACAATTGAATGGTCTCCTTAGAATCTGAACCTTGACTTATCTCACAAGATAATCATTCATCCCCAGGACGAGGTTTTGTCTTAATCTGGTCTCCCTTGAACTTAGTGCTTGAGCAAGGGTGTCTGTGCAGGAAATGTATTCGGGAAGTAATTCGAGGAAGCAGGGGAGAGAAACTGGGAAGAGAAATCTAATCCAAGGGTTATGATGTTGGATGCTCCAGCCCACTGGAGCCTTCTGAGGAAGGAAGTATGAGTCTCAGAACAGTCTGCAAGGGGATGGGGGAGACGAGAAGGGAGAAGCCAGTGTCTATTGGCCCCTGACCCCACTGGGTAAGGGCGGACACCCCCATGTCCCTGGGTTGCCCATACATGCATGCCCAGTAGGCTCCCACAGGCACCTCAGGAGGCAGCATCAGGAGAAGTTGGGGCAGAAGTGAGAGGCTGCAGCACATCTCACTTTGAAATGGACAGTGTCATGCAAACTGGGTCAAAACCTGTGCAGAGAAGACCACAGGCCACATGCGAGGCTGAGAGGATGTGAGGCAGGGCACAAGAGATGCCTGATACAGGCCTCAAGAGGCTGCTGGGTCCTGTTAACTGGGTTTCCAGAAGTCTTCTTCCTATGTTCTCTCCAACGCCTAGTGGTCCAGCTTTTCCTTTGGTTCTACAAACCATACCACAACCTTCCTATGAGTTCCTTTTGGGCCCACGTGAGCCACAGCCAATTTCTGTTGCTTATGTGCAAAAAACTGATGGATGTAAGAGCAAACAAGATCAAACAAGATCATAGAGATCAAACCTGGGATCATAGAGAGCAAACAAAAACTGTTGTGGAGAAAATAGCACATTTTCCTATAGTATCTCTTCAAAGTTTCCTTGGTAAAATCAGAGGGCTGAGACTTGTATGCTGAGGGCGTGGCCTCCAACCAAATCTAAGGAAGCACTTGAACCCCTAAGGCAAGAGCATCCAGGTTCCCTTGCCTCTGTCACCCATGCTCCTGTCTGAGAACAGCAAAGAGCCTGGTTCTCCTCAAAAGCCCTAGATAGGTGTGCCTCAGGCAGAAAGAGGGCCTTCAAGGCATAGCATCCAACAGTGGGGCTGCTTACATCGAGGTTTTGACCCTGAGTAAGGGACTTCATGAGTTTATGGGCACAGGATGGTATTACACTGCAGTTGAAGCATATGAGTGTGTGTGTGTGTGTGTGTGTGTGTGTGCACGTATACCAACTTCTTCAGTAGAGATAGTGCTGGGGTCACTTACCAGGTGTCACTTTTAGGAAACCATGAAGAAAAGGCTGGGAAAGAAGACACCTTGAGGGCGGCCCAGTGGCGCAGCGGTTTAGCGCCGTCTGCAGTTCTGGGTGTGATCCTGGAGACCTGGGATCGAGTCCCACGTCGGGCTCCCTGCATGGAGCCTGCTTCTCCCTCTGCCTGTGTCTCTGCCTCTCTCTCTGTCTCTCATGAATAAATAAATAAAATCTTTAAAAAAAAAAAAAAGAAGAAGAAGAAGAAGAGGGGATCCCTGGGTGGCGCAGCGGTTTGGCGCCTGCCTTTGGCCCAGGGCGCGATCCTGGACACCCGGGATCGAATCCCACGTCGGGCTCCCGGTGCATGGAGCCTGCTTCTCCCTCTGCCTATGTCTCTGCCTCTCTCTCTCTCTGTGACTATCATAAATAAATAAAAATTTAAAAAAAAAAGAAGAAGAAGACATCTTGAAAAATAAAGACAACCTGGTGGAATAGAGACATATCAATTGGTGTGTTCATTTTTTTTTCCTTCTAGGAGCATTAACTAGGCTTAGATATTGGGTACTCGTACCCCCAAAGGAGCTCCAGGTCTATAAAGCCCACAGATACAAATATAAAGTTTAATAAGAAATCGAGGGGCACCTGGGTGGCTCAGTGGTTGAGCATCTGCCTTGGGCTCAGGACATGATCCCAGGGTCCTAGGGTCGACTCCCATATTGGGCTTCCGGGCAGGGAGCCTACTTCTCCCTCTGTGTCTCTGCCTCTCTCTTTGGGTCTTTCATGAATAAATAAATAAAATATTAAAAAAAAAAAAAAAGAAATCGAAAGAGCCAAGGTAAGAGGGATACACAATGGAGTATTTTATCATGGGAAATCCAGAAAGACTGTCTAGAAGAGGAAGTCCCTGAGTGGGTCTTGAAGGATGAGGAGGAGTGTCCGGGCAGGTGATGGGGAATAGGGAATGGCAGACCAAGAATCAGCACGGTAAGATCTCTGGAGTGTAAAGCAACATGGGTGTTAGGGGACTGGGTGAAAGGTAATGGTGGGAAGAAGGTTGGGGTTTTGTACTTGATCCTATAGGAAAAGAGGAGCCTTTGAGAATTTCGTTTGGGAAATAACACTATTGTATGCACACTTTTGTGTATTTCAAATAAAACGTGTGTGGTATTTTAAAACTTCAAGTAGTACAGAAAATGTGGAAAGTAAAAGCCCCCACTGTCTTCTCCTCCCGCCTAAACCTACTCAGGTAGCCTCAACAGGCAGCCAGCTTAGTTAGCAGTTTTCTGTGTACCCTTCCAAATGTTTTCTGTACACTTCTAAACACATTCATGCATATATTCTTCTCACTTCTTTTTTTTTTTTTTAAGATTTTATTTATTTATTCATGAGAGACACAGAGAGGCAGAGGGAGAAGCAGGCTCCATGCAGGGAGCCCGTGGGACTCGATCCCAAGTCTCCAAGATCACACCCTGGGCTGAAGGCGGCGCTACACCGCTGAGCCCCCCCACCCCTCCTCCGGGCTGCCCTATCCTTCCCACTTCTAACAAATGAATTTATGATATTGGTACTGTGCCGTGTACCTTGCTTTTTTTAACTTGATACTATATCCTCGACCTCTTTTCATGTTATGTAAGGGTACATCTCATTCTTTTTAACAGCTTCATAGTACTGCACACCATAGGTAAACAAATCACCTTCCAAAATTATGACGCCCTTTTACACACTCACTAAGCACGTATGAATGTTGCGGTTAGCTTTCCTCCCTGTCAACATTCTAGCAGGCTTTTTCATCTTGACAGTCTGATATCTCATTGACAGTTTTGACAATCTGGTTTCTCTTTGTTTTAATTTACATTAATTAATTTAATTATAAGTGAGGTTGCTCATCTTTTTACTGCTTATTGACCATTTGTATTTGTTTTTTCAGCAAACAGCTTATTTGAATCCTTTATCTGCTTTTATGTCTGTTAGTCATATCATTTTATAAAAATTGTTTATATTTTGGGACACCTGGGTGGCTTGGTTGAATGGCTGACTCTTGATTTTGGCTCAGGTCATGATCTGGGGGTCCTGGGATCGAGCTCCCCTCTGTTCATTGGGCTCCATGCTTGGCAGGGCGTCTGCTTGAGGATTCTCTTTCTTCCTCTGCCTCTGCCTCCCCACTCTTCTTCTCTCTTTCCAAAATAAATAAATAAAATTTAAAAATTATACTTTAATAAAATTTGACATGTGTTTATAAATCACAATAGTTTATGTATGTACAGATATATTAATGTATGCATAATATACATATATGTATATGTGTCTAAATATATTAGTATATCTGTATATATAATATATATTAATTATCTTTTGAGTTTGTTTACAAGGTTTTTGCCCTATAGAAATTTATAGTTTTTTATGTTCTCAAATTTATCATTCATTTCTTTATTTTTTTTTGAGATTTTATTTATTCATGAGAGACACAGAGAGAGAGAGAGAGAGGCAGAGACACAGGCAGAGGGAGAAGCAGGCTCCATGCAGGGAGCCTGGCGTGGGACTCCATCCCAGGTCTCCAGGATCAGGCCCTGGGCTGAAGGTGGCACTAAACTGCTAAACCCAGGCTGCCCTCTTTCATTTCTTGAATAGCTTCTAGGATAATATCATAACTGAAGGTGTTTCTAAGTTATGAAATAATTCATCAATGTTTTCCTCCAGCACTTTTTTAAAAAAAGATTTTTATTTTTTTATATAATCTCCACCCCCAACATGGGGCTCAAACTCACAACTGTGAGATCAAGAGTAGCATGCACCACCGATTTAACCAGCCAGGCACCCTCCTCCAGCACTTTCATGATTTCATCATTTATATTAAAATCTTCATTCTGTCTGGAATTTAGTTTAGATATGTATATTTCTTGAGCACACACTTTGCTAGCAGCTTCATAGTCCACAACATTCCCAATTACTTCTTCCATTCATTCAACCATGACTGGATTTTCTTTACCAAGAGTCTTCCATTTCCAACTTATGAGTGAGGCTTGTAATGGACCTATGCCCAAACTGCAAATGATAATGACAAAGCAACAATAAATTTTGAAACTTGCTGTCCTGTCTATATCTGAGAATGTTTACACTCTACACAGAAGAGTAAGTGCAAATGTGGACACTTACTATGTTACAGAAAGGAGTGTGGTGTGTAGGTGAGTAAAACCGTGACCAGTACTAGTGAAGATGTGGTGGCCTGGGCATGCCCATGGGTGCTGCCGAGGCTCTACCTGGATCCAGCCCTTCTGGAGAACAGCACGGCAGCTTATGCCAGGAAGACTCATGTTCTGTGACCCAGTAAATCCACTTCTGGGGGTTAACCTGGACAAATAACCAGGGAAGCAAACATTCACATACTAGCAAGCCTATCACAATAAAATTGATGAGAAACATCTAAATAGTTATAAAACCCATAGGTTATAATTAGATAAATTAATAATGCTTCAGTCAAATTACAGAATATTTTATGGCCATTAAAAATCATGTTTTAAAGAAATAGTCAATGTTATGGAAAATGTTTATGATACAATTTTAAGTGAAAAACATGAGAATATAAGGTACTTACACAGCAGAGACATTTCCCGCTCAATTTATATTTTATGATGGGTGTGTCCATATGTGATATATACATCAGTTAGGACCTCTTTATTCATTCATTCATTCATTCATTCATTCATGAGAGACACAGAGAGAAGCAGAGACACAGGCAGAGAGAGAAGCAGGCTCCCTGCAGGGAGCTTCCTACAGGACCTGAGCCAAAGGCAGATACTCAGCCATTGAGCCACCCAGCCATCCCTACATCAGTTAGGATCTCTGAATTTGGGGTGCCTGGGTGGCTCAGTTGGTTGAGCATCTGCCTTTGGCTCAGGTCATGATCACAGGTTCCTTGGATTGAGCTCCACATCAGGCTCCATGCTCAGTGGGGAAACTGCTTCTCCCTCTCCCTCTGCCTGCTGCTCCCTCTGCTTGTGCGGCTCTCTCTCTGTCTCTCCCTGCCCTCCCCTCCCCCATCCTGGCTAAATAAATAAGATCTTTAAGAAAAAAAAGGAGCTCTGAATTTCAGTGAGTCACTTTTCCTCTTTATAAGTCAGTTTTATCCTCTGTAAAATGGGGCACTGGTGGTACTTACCTCATATGGTTGCTGTAGGAATTAAATAAGATTGAACAACAACAAAAATATGAAAAGTAATTAAAGACCAAAAAAAAAATGCCAACCATGATGGGTTTACAGACGCTTGGAATCATCTTCTTTACAATATTTTGGTACTTTTCAAATTTTCTAAAATTACACACTATAATTAAGAAATAAGTAAATGTGTTTAGGTAAGTGAACAAATTGTTTCTATTGTTCTTTAAATAACAAGTTACATGGCTTGAATATAAATGATTGAATTTTATATGAAAATATAAAAATTTGAAAATCCACTCTAATGGTGAAAAATTTTTTAGAGAATCTGTATACATAATAAAAAATGAATCTGTTGCCCAGCCCTGTACCACAAGCCCCCAGGGCTGTCTGTGGGTGACTGCCACTATTACCACTTTGTTAAGCTCTTTTTTCCTAATGTGATTTTTTAGATAGAAAAAGATTCTCACACCTGGTGACTTAATTTGGAAATGACAGAAACCTAATTCAAAGTGGCTTACTCAAAAAAAAATAAAAAATAAAAAAAAAAACAAAAAAAAAACAAAGTGGCTTACTCAAAACAGACATTTTTTTTGGCTCATGTAGCTGAAAAACCCAGGAGTAGTGCTGGCTTCAGACCTGGCTGGGTCCAGGGACTCCAATACCACCCTTGCATACATATGCATTTCTAACTTTTGGCTTTGCTCTCTTTGGTTCTGGCTTCATTCACAGACAGGAGCTTCCCGCAGAAAGCCTCGAAGATGGGCACTGATGGTTCCAGGCTTATGTTCTACCGCTAGGTAATCCCCATGAAAAAGCAGCATTTCTCTCCTGGTAACTCTGCCAAGAATCCCAGGTCTTCCTCTCATTGGCTGATGTGGATCATGTGACTGCCTCAGGCCCAATCACTGAGCTCAAGGCCGTGGAATGCTCTGATTAGCCAGGTAGCCTGAAGTTTCAGCCTCATCCAGATAGAGTGAGTTCCTGAAAGGAAAAGCAAGCTTTTTAGTCACCAAAGGAGGGGAACAAATGCTGAACAGACAAAATAATGTAGGTGGCCACCACCCCGCCCTGATGCTTCTAGAAGAATAAGCATTTACTGAGTGAGGTACACTCTCCTTTTCAGAAATCCATATAAAGATAGGGGTGCCTGCATTCCTGCCAATGGCTTTGCATATGGACGGTGTGAACAACCCTGGAAGGCTTGAGTGTGGCTTAGCCCTCTGCCCAGCTGCTAACACTGATAATAGCTTCACACTGGTGAGCTGGTGAGTTAGTTTCTTAGGTTACATTTTTTGGGGCGCCTGGGTGCCTCAGTCAGTTAAGTGTCTACCTTTGGCTCAGGTCATGATCCCAGGTTCCTGGGATCGAGTCCCACATGCGGCTCCCAGTTCCTTTGGAAGTCTGCTTTTCCCTCTCCCTGCCATTCCCCCTGCTTGTGCTCTGTCAAATTAAAAAAAAAATCTTTTTTTTTTTAAAGTTACTTTTTTGGTCTCACTGAATTAAGTAAGCATTTTAAAAAGCACCTAAAATTTGCTGTGTGTCATAAAAGGGGAGGAGGACAAGCCTGGGTGGGAAGAAGGATTGTGAGGGAAGACAGAGGGAGAGTCAGGAAACATTAACTCGTGGCTAGGGCAAGAAAGGACCCATTTTCTGAGGGCCAACTCCATGCCAGAAACTTCCACAAACTTACAAATGCATTTTTCATACCCCCCAGGAGGGATGAGACATTAGCATCCTCATTTTATAGATGAGGGAACTGAGGCACAAGGACATAAAAATACTTGTCTAAGCCACTCGGGGAAACAGTAACCAAAAAAGGGACTGGAGTGCAGGTCTATCTGCTCTGCTCCATTTTGCTGGCTCGGAAACTCACAGCAACCCTATCAGGTTTCAAATGGAACCCAAAATTCTATCCCTAGTTCCAGGTCTTTCGAAATATTTCTCCCTGCAGCCAATAGAACTACCAGGAGGCTGCACCATCTAAGCAATGCTAACAGCCCTGTTTGTTATATTGGTCTGATATACCAGTAGTCTCTTCTCTCCCTTATTCAACTACATCCCCCCCCCCTTTTTTTTAAGATTTTATTCATTTGAGAGAGAAAGAGATAGGGAGAGAAAGCATGAACAAGAGGGCAGGAGGAGAGGGAGAAGCAGGCTCCCCATTAAACAGGGAGTGCAACTTGGGACTCAATCCCAAGACCCCGGGATCATGACCCAAGCCCAAGGCAGATGCTTAACCGACTGAGCCACCCAGATGCCCCTATATCCCTTCTCTTGTGCCTCAGTTTTCGGGAAGAACTCCTATTGTTGCCATGGTCCAGGTGGAGGACAACTCACCCACTCACCCTCTTTATTAATCTCTTCATTTATCTATTTATTCATTCAACAAACATTCACTAGGTTTATATTGCCTGTGATGAAATCTCAGTGAGACAAAAATTCTCCAGCTCTCAGGGAAATCTGTGATCTAGTGGTGGTAGGGGAGGCCAATCACAGCATGTTAGTATGTTGTTCTTGGTGCCATGAGATCTATAGGGCACTATAGGGTTGAGTGGCACCCAACTCAACCCAGACAGGCTGAGATGCACTGGGAGCCAGGGAAACAGGGAAAGCTTCCTGGAAGACGTAATACTGAGAGGATGCCTTTCTTTCTTTCTTTCTTTCTTTCTTTCTTTCTTTCTTTCTTTCTTTCTTTCTTTCTTTCTTCTAGAATTTATTTATTTATTCATGAGAGACACAGAAAGAGAGGCAGAGACATAGGCAGAGGGAGTAGCAGGCTCCATGCAGGGAGCCCGATGTGGAACTCGATCCCAGGACCCTGGGATCACACCCTGAGCTGAAGGCAGACACCTTAACCACTGGGCCACCCAGGCGTCCCAGATGCCTTTATTTCTTAAAATAAATAAATAAATAAATAAATAAATAAATAAATAAATAAATAAATATTCATCTATTCATTTGAGAGAGAGAGACAGAGAGAGAGAGAGAGAGAGAAAGCATGAGCAGGGGGAAGGACAGAGGGAGAGAATCCCAAGTAGATCCCCTCTCATCCCCCTGCCCTGTTCAGTGTGGGGCTTGCAGCAAGGCTCCATCCCACCACCCTGAGATCAGGACCTGAGCCAAAATCAAGAGCTGGACACCCAACCGACTGAGTCACCAGGCACCCCCTAAGGATGCCTTTAAAAAGTTCCAGGGCAGGGATCCCTGGGTGGTGCAGCGGTTTGGCGCCTGCCTTTGGCCCAGGGCGCGATCCTGGAGACCTGGGATCGAATCCCACGTCAGGCTCCCTGCATGGGGCCTGCTTCTCCCTCTACCTGTGTCTCTGCCTCTCTGTCTCTCTCTGTGTGACTATCATGAATAAATAAATAAAATCTTTAAAAAAATAAAAATAAAAAGTTCCAGGGCAGCCCCGGTGGCTCAGCGGTTTAGCGCCGCCGGCAGCCTGGGGTGTGATCCTGGAGACCCAGGATCGAGTCCCACATCAGGCTTCCTGCATGGAGCCTGCTTCTCCCTCTGCCTGTGTCTCTGCCTCTCTCTTCACTCTCTCTGAATGAATAAATTAATCTTAAAAAAAAAAAAAAAAAAACGAGTTCCATAGTTCATTAGGAACAGAGAGGGCACTGCTGGTTGATAGGATGGAATGTGTATTAAGGACATTTATCATATTCATGGCTGTCTATCTTTTAATGAATATTTTTTTATGTGGGTGATTCTCCCTAATGAGTCCCACCTTCCCAAGATAGAAGAACACCAAATCTGAGCTACTCTTGCAAGTAGAAGGCAGACATGTGACATAGGCTCTGCCCATGCACTTGCCCAGAACTTCGATTCCAGATGGAGCAACATGATATTACATCTTGCTGGTGCAGGCAATACACTCGCTTCTGGTTTGGGGGGCAGCACAGTTTGCAGAGTTGGGTCCCTGACGTAGATGTGGCATTGGTGCTTGTGGCACAGTACCACCACTTGCCACTACACTGAGGTGCTAGCATTTGGTGTTTGGCTATGATAATGGCAGTGACAGCATGTTCTCAAATGACCAGTTCTGCAGTTTTTCCCAGAAATGATGTTTATTATTGAGTCTGTTTCTCTAATTCTCCTGATGATTCTCTGAGCTACCTCACAACCTGCAAAACACACCATTTCTTCAGCCCTGAATGAAACACAAAGGGAGATGCTGTGGTGGGTGATGAGGTGTAGCTGGGCCAGATCACGGAGGACTAGAGCCAGCTTAGGGGTTAGGATGTAGGCAATGGGGAGCTATAGAAGGACATTGCAGAGGAGTGGCAATGCCTTGGTGATATTTTGTGGACGCCAAGGGGAACATATATACAGACTTAGAAATCATGAGGTTGTAGGATAGGATCCTTATTTTCAGATCCATGGAGGGGTAGTTTTTTTTTTTTTTAAGGTTTTATTTGTTTATTCATGAGAGACACAGAGAAAGGCAGAAATATAGGCAGAGGGAGAAGCAGGCTCCCTGCAGAGAACCTGATGTAGGACTCGATCCCAGGACCCCAGGATCACACCCTGAGCCAAAGGCAGATGCTCAACCACTAAGCCACCCAGGTGCCCCCATGGAGGGGTAGTTTATAAAGTTTGAAAGAGGGATTATAGAGAAATGCTTAAGAACATGGACTTTGTTCATGCTCTGTGCCTCGGATTCTCCATCTATAAAATGGGAAATAAATATATATCTCACTTTTTGAGGATTAAATTAGTTAGGGATGCCTGCCTAGCTCAGCCAGTAGAGTACGTATGCAACTCTTGATCTCAGGGTTGTGAGTTTGAGCCCCCACATTGGATGTAGAGATTACTTAAAAATGAAATCTTTGGGATCCCTGGGTGGCGAAGCGATTTGGCGCCTGCCTTTGGCCCAGGGCGCGATCCTGGACACCCGGGATCGAATCCCACGTCAGGCTCCCGGTGCATGGAGCCTGCTTCTCCCTCTGCCTGTGTCTCTGCCTCTCTCTCTCTCTCTCTCTCTCTCTCTCTGTGACTATCATAAATAATAAATAAAAATTTTTTAAAAATGAAATCTTTTTAAAATTTAATTTTTAAAAAATAAAATAAAATTTAGATTAATTTACTTGAGAGAGAGAGAGATGCCTCTCTGTGTCTCTCATGAATAAATAAATAAGATCTTTTTAAAAAATAAAAAAATAAGAGAGAAAGAGCACACACACATATGAGTGGGGGTGGGGGTGGGGGGGACACAGGGAGAGGGAGAGAGAATCTGAAGCAGATACCATACCGGATATGGAGCCTGACATGGGGCTCGATCCCATTACCATGAGATCATGACCTGAGCTGAAATCAAGAGTCAGACACTTAACCAATTGAACTACCCAGGCACCCCCAAAATAAAATCTTCTTTAAAAAAAGTATTAAATTGTTAATGTTATTAAGTGCTTAAAACAGTGTCTGGCATTTGGTAAACGCTCTGCAAATGTTAGCTATCGTTATTGCAATCAATACTGAAAATGCTGGGACTTAGATGGGACTTAGAGTGACAGGTCTCTGGTCCTTGTTTTGCCTCAGCTATGGTGTGTGACCTTGAACAAGATGCTTCCTCGTACTAGGCCTCAGTCTCTGGCATAGGAAATGTGAAGACCAGATCTCTGATTCTGCTTCCGTGAGAGTAGCCAGTTCTTACCTCTGACCTCCCAGATCTGCTCCTACCTCAGTTCCCCAGGGGTACTTGGAGCTAACTCTGACTGGGGTCTTTCATCATCTGACCTCTTGGTTGATGCAGTTGACCACTCTCTCCTTGGAATGTGGTCTCCTGTGGCTTCCTTGATATCCCAGGGTCCTGGGTTTCCTTCATCCTTTCTCGCTGCTCTTTTCTACATCTTCCTGGCTTTTCATCTTCTGTCTCTTAACGGGGGCTTCCCGGAGGCTTATCCTGGGGCTCTCCACTCTTCCATCTGCACTCTGTCCCCCAGGCCATGTCTTCTGTTCTCAAAGCTTCTATCACCTCGCAATTTCTAGGCCTACATTGCCACCTGTCTTCTGGACAGCTCTCCTGGATATATGTAATACATCAAAGAGAATTTATCATTCACTGTCCACCCAGACTTATAGTCCCCTTCCTAGATGATGACACAACTATCACCCACTTTGATGCCCAGACCAGAAGCCCTTGTTCTCATTTGTCACTGAATCTTGCTTATTCTATCCTCTCAGAGTGTCTTCTTTACTTATCACAGCCTCTGCCCTAGTCCAGGCCCCTTCACCAGGACCTTTGCACCAGCCTTCTCAGTGAGCTCACTGCCTCCAGTCATGCTTTCTCTGATCCATGCTATGTACTGGTCTATGGGTATAATCAAGTAGAGCTTATTCCAGGAATTCAAGTTTAGTTTAATATTCTAAAAGAGATCAAAATAGATCAATATAATTTATTATATTCACAAAACAGATAAATATGATCATTTCAATAAATAGAGAAAAAGGACATTTAATAACATTCAATACCAGTTATAATAAAACTGAGCAAACTAGCAATAGAAGGGAACTTCTTTAGTCTGAGATAGGATAGCCACAAAATCCTAGAGCTGAGAGTATATTTAATGGGAAGTATCAAACATTTTCTTCCTGATGTCAGGAACAAGGCAAAAATGTTCTATCACACATTTTTGTTCAACCATTATACTAGTGGTCCTAGCAAGGATGATAAGGCAAGAAAAGCAACAGAATAGGGCACCTGGTTGGCTCAGTTGGTGGAGCATAAGACTCTTGATCTTAGGGTTGTGAGTTTGAACCCTACATTGGGTATAGAGGTTACTTAAAAATAAAATCTTTAGGGGCACATGGGTGGTTCAGTCAGTTGAGCATCTGACTCATGATTTCAGCTCAGGTCATGATCTCAGGGTCCTGAGATCTAGCCCTGCATCAGGCTTTATGCTCAGCAGGGAATCTTCTTCAGATTCTCTCCCTCTGTCCCTTGCCCCACTGGCTCTCTCTCTCTAAAATAAATAAATAAATCTTTAAAAAATAAAATATTTTTTAAAACCAAAAATATATCTTTTTTTAAAGGTTTTATTTACTTATTCATGAGAGACAGAGAGAGAGGCAGAGACACAGGCAGAGGGAGAAGCAGGCTCCATGCAGGGAGCCCGACGTGGGACTCGATCCCAGGACTCCAGGATCACACCCTAGGCTGAAGGCAGGCACTAAACCGCTGAGCCACCCAGCGATCCCCAAAAATATTTCTAAATAAAGTATTAGAATGAATTAAAAAAAATTTCTAGATCTAAAGACAATATACAAAAATAATTTATATATAAATAAATATATATTAACAATTATATATCTAATAATTTATATATATATATATATATATTAGCAATAAACAATTAGAAAATGAAATTTGAGGGACACCTAGGTGGCTCTGTTAGTTGAGTGTCCAACTCTTGATATTAGCTCAGGTCCTCATCTCAGGGTCATGAATTCAAGCCTCACACTGGGCTCCATGCCAGTTTTTAAAAAAATGAAATTTGAAAATGATGCTATTTACAATGGCATAAAAAGCATCAGAAATAAATGTAATATGTGTAAGATCCTTACTCTGCAAACTTTAAATATTGCTGCAGAAGTAAAAAAGGACCTAAATAAATGGAAAGAGAAAGGATGTACCATGTTCATGGATTGGAAGACTCAATGTTGTAAAGATACAAATACTTCTCAAATTGGCCTAATAGATTCAATACAATTTCAATAAAAATTCCAATAGATTTTTTAAGTTAATGCCCTGATTTTAAAATTTATTTATTTGGGGATCCCTGGGTGGCGCAGCGGTTTGGCGCCTGCCTTTGGCCCAGGGCGCGATCCTGGAGACCCGGGATCGAATCCCACGTCGGGCTCCCAGTGCATGGAGCCTGCTTCTCTCTCTGCCTCTCTCTCTTTCTCTCTCTGTGACTATCATAAATAAATAAATAAATTTTTTTAAAAAATTTTATTTATTTATTTTTAATTATTTATTTATTTATGATAGTCACACAGAGAGAGGGGGAGAGTCAGAGACACAGGCAGAGGGAGAAGCAGGCTCCATGGGCCGGGAGCCCGACATGGGATTTGATCCCGGGTCTCCAGGATCGTGCCCTGGGCCAAAGGCAGGCGCTAAACCGCTGCGCCACCCAGGGATCCCTGATTTTAAAATTTATAAGAAAATTCATGGGGCGCCTGGGTGGCTCAGGTGGTTAAGCATCTGCCTTTGGCTCAGGTCATGATCCCAGGATCCTGGGATCAAGCCCCGCATCAGCTCCCTGCTCAGAGGGGAGTCTGCTTCTCCCTCTCCCTCTGCCCATCCCCCACCACCTTGTTCATGCTTGCTCTGTCACTCTCTCAAATAAATAAATAAAACCTTTAAAAAAAAAAAAAGAAAATTCAAAGAAATTAGACTGATTGTTGTCTAGTTTCTAGACAAAACTAGTGCATTGTTGGAGAAGAACAAAGCTTGAGGAGTTATAGTGCTATGTATAAAAGCGTACTATAAAATTTTAACAATTAGGACAATATAGTATTGGCATAGAGTAGACAAGTAGACCAATGATGCAGAATAGAGAACCTAGTAATAGACTCACACATATATTTTTACCTAATATATGAAAAAAGGCCACTATAATTCATTGAAAGGAAAAGAGTATTTTCCTGGAAAGCTGGAAATTTGAGGAGGAGAAATCTTGATTCCTACCTCATGCCATACACAACTCTTTTTTTTTTTTAAGATGCTCCATGCCCAATATGAAGCAATACTAAAGCTTCTAGAAGAATACATAGGAGAATCTCTTATGATCTTGAGGTACATAAGGATTTTTTTATCATATCACATACTCACAAACAAAAAAAATCAACCATAAAGGAAAAAGTTGACAAGATAAAAGATAAGGGAAATGAATGTCATTAAAATTAAGAACTTAAAAAAAATTTAAGAACTTTTGTTTATGAAAAGATACCACCAAGGGACACCTAGGTGGCTCAGTGGTTGGGCAGCTGCCTTTGGCTCAGGTCTTTTTTTTTTTTTAATATTTTATTTATTTATTCATGAGAGACACAGGAAGAGAGAGAGGGACACAGGCAGAGGGAGAAGCAGGCTCTATTCAGGGAGCCCAACGCGAGACTGGATCCCAGGACCCCAGGATCACACCTTGGGCTGAAGGCAGCGCTAAAGGGCTGAGCACCCTGGGCTGTCCTGGCTCAGGTCTTGATCCTGGGTTCTGGTATGAACTCCCATATTTGGCTTTTGCAAAGAGCCTGCTTCTCCCTCTGCCTATGTCTCTGCCTCTCTCTTTCTGTGTCTCTCATGAATAAATAAATAAATCTTAAAAAAAAAAAAAAGATACCAAAAAAATTAAAAAAAAAAAAAAAAGATACCACCAAGAGGTGCACCTGGCTGGCTCAGTCAGTAGAGAGTGAGACGATTTCAGGGTCATGAGTTCAAGCCCCATGTTAAGGAGAGGGATTACTAAGAAAATAAATAAATAGGGCAGCCTGGGTAGCCCCGCCGTTTAGCACCACCTTCAACTCAGGGCGTGATCCTGGAGTCCTGGGATCGAGTTCCATGTTGGGCTCCTTGCATGAAGCCTACTTCTCCCTCTGCCTGTGTCTCTGCCTCTCTCTCTCTCTCTCTCTCTCTCTCTCTGTGTCTCTTATGAATAAATAAGTAAAATCATAAAAAAAGAAGGAAGAAAGAAAGAAGAAAGAAAGAAAGGAAAGAAAGAGAAAGAAAGAAAGAAAAAGAAAGAAAGAAAGAAAGAAAGAAAGAAAGAAAGAAGAAAAACTTAAAAAAAAAAAACACTATGAAAGTGAAAAGGTATGCCACAGACTGGGAGAAGATACTTGCAATACATATATCCAACAAGGGACTTACACCTAGAATATTTAAAGAACTCATATATCAAGAAAACAAACCAGACAACCCAATAAAAAAAAAAAAAAAGAAAGCAAGAGGGGCACCTGGCTGGCTCTGTCAGTTAAGCACCTGACTCTTTGATTTCAGCTCAGGTCTCAGTCTCAGGATTGTGAGCTCAAGCCCTGTGTTGGGCTCTATGCTGGGTGTGGAGCCTATTTAAAAAAAAAAAAAAAAATAGGGATCCCCGGGTGGCGCAGCGGTTTAGCGCCTGCCTTTGGCCCAGGGCGCTATCCTGGAGACTCGGGATCGAATCCCATGTCAGGCTCCCGGTGCATGGAGCCTGCTTCTCCCTCTGCCTGTGTCTCTGCCTGTGTCTCTGCCTTTCTCTCTCTCTCTCTGTGTGACTATCATAAATAAACAAAAATTAAAAAAAAATAGAGTAAAATAAACAAGAGACTTAAACAGATACTTCAAAAATTGCCAGTAAGCACATGAAAAGGTGCTCCACATCATTAGTTAATGGTGAAATGCAAATTTATTTTTTTTAAAGATTTTTAAAGGGCAGCCCTGGTGGCACAGCGGTTTAGCGCCGCCTGAAGCCCAGGGTGTGATCCTGGAGTCCCGGGATCGAGTCCCACATCAGGCTTCCTGCATGGAGCCTGCTTCTCCCTCTGCCTGTGTCTCTGCCTCTCTCTCGCTCTCTCTGAATAAATAAATAAATAAATCTTTAAGAAAAAAAGATTTTTAAAAATTTATTTTCTTGGGGCATCTGGGTGGCTCACTCGGTTAAGCGTCTACTTTTGGTCCAGGTTATAATCTCAGGGTCCTGGGGTTGAGCCCCATGTCTGGCTCCCTGCTCAGGGAGGTGGGGGGTCTGTTTCTCCCTCTTCCTCTGTCCCTTCCTCTGCTTGTGCTTGCTCACTTTCTCACTCAGATAAATAAATAAAATATTTTTGTGATGTATTTTCTTTAGTCATCTCTACACTCAGTGTGGAGCTGGAACTCATGACCCCGAGACTCTGACAGAGCCAGCCAGGTGCCCCAGTGAAATGCAAATTTAAACTACAATGAGGTACTATTACACATTTAGGAGAGTGGCTACAATGAAAAAGACCAACATTTTCAAGTGTTTGCAAGGATGTGGAGCAACCAGAATTCTCATATGTTGTTAGTAGGAAAATAAATTGATACTTGGGGATTCCTGGGTGGCTCAGCAGTTTAGCACCTGCCTTTGGCCCAGGGCGTGATCCTGGAGTCCCGGGATCGAGTGCCGCGTCGGGCTCCCTGTGTGGAGCCTGCTTCTCCCTCTGCCTGTGTCTCTGCCTCTCTCTCTCTCTCTATGTCTATCATGAATAAATAAATAAAATCTTAAAAAATAAATTGATACCTATTTCTGAAAATTGGCAGTATTTGCTGCAGTTAAACATATATGTTTCAGGAATTCCAATATTGTGTACACACCCAACAGAAATGAGTGTGCATATGCTCTCCAAAAACAAGATACAAGAATATTCATAGCAGCATTATTTAATAACCCAAAGTTGGAAACAACCCAAATGTCCATTAACAGTAGAATGAATAAAAAATATATGTTTTCATACACACGCACACACGCACAGAGTAGATTATATAGCCATGGGTAAGAACAGACAATTGCCACATGCTGTAACACAGTTGAAACTTTTGGGCAAAATGTAGGGCAAAAGAAGCCACACAAACATACATACTATATGATTCTATTTATACAGAGTTCAAAAACAGGCAAAATGAATATATGGTGGTAAAAATCAAAATAGTGGTTACTCTTTGGGGATATGGCTGGGTGGGGGCATGAAGGAGCCTCTGGTCACCAGAAATGTTCTCAGTCTTGATCTGAGTGGTGGTTATAACTTATCAAGTAGTTCATTTAAGATTTGGGTGATCTACTATTTGTAAACCACACCTCAAGTTTTAAAAACATTCAAAACTTTAAACTATCAATGTCCATCAGTGTCTCCTGCTGCTTACAGGAGAAAATCCAGATTCCTTTTCAGAGAGCTGATCCCCATGGTCATCAGCTCATTGTGTGGCTGCCACCATCCCCCTCCTAGACCATAAGCTCCACAAGGTCAGGACAGGACTGCACAGGACTGGGACTACACTTCTTGCGGCTGTAACCCCAACTCCTAACACAGTCCCTGGCAAACAGAGGAAGCTCAATCAATACATATTTTAAGTAAATTAATGGATGAGTAGTGGCTTTATCTCGTTCCAATAGTAACACTTCTAAGCTCCCTCTCCAGCCTCCCCCAGAGGTTTCTGGCATCTTCCCAGCTCTCTCTAGCCCTGCAGAGTGGCTCAATCTTGCCCAACAGGTGGTATTCTTGTACCATCTCTACTCTTTCTGGAATGTCCTTTCCCCTTTCTTGTCCTGCAAACTGCTGCTTCAGACTCTTCTAAACCCACCCACGACCCCACTCCTTCATGCTCTTAAAACTTGAATCTTTAAAAAAAAAAAAAAAAAAAAGATTGGGATGCCTGGGTGGCTCAGTGGTTGAGTGTCTGCCCTTGGCTCAGGGTATGATCCCATGATCCCGGGATCGAGTCCCACGTCAGGCTCCCTACAGGGAGCCTGCTTCTCCCTCTGCCTGTGTCTCTGCCTCTCTCTGTGTCTCTCATGAATAAATAAATAAAACCTTAAAAAAATATTTCATTTATTTATTCATGAGAGACACAGAGAGGCAGAGACACAGGCAGAGGGAGAAGCAGGCCCCCTTTTGGGATCCCAATGCAGGACTGGATCCCAGGACCCTGGCATCATGACCAAACCGAAGGCAGACGCTCAACCACTGAGTCACCCAGGTACCCACTATGTCTTTATTTCTATGGCTCTACAACTCCCTGACTGGGAGACCTTAGGCAAATCACCTAACTCTCTGCGTTGGCAATTCAGTTTGCACACTACGCTTTTCCCTTGCTGTGCCCAGAAGGCTGACCTCTGTGGAATCTATCACCTGAAACACCTTGCCTTCTGATTCCCTATGGATTCAATCAGTGGGAAGTCCTCGAAGAACAGGAAGAAAGGGTATTTGTGCCTCTCCTCCTATCCTCATTTTCTACATCCATGGCTCCCAACAGGTGCCCCCACTTTCACAACCCCAGCTTCACTTGGTGCTAGTGACAACCTTCTCACTTCTTTCCCTACAGACCTATAGATGATAACAGCTCCCCACTGTTGCTAAACTTGGGCACCCCATCATCCCTTGTAGGGATGAAGGAAGGTGGGGGCATGCCTTGAAGGGTGAAGGAAACTTCACCCTTTCCATCCTTCTGTTGTAAATAGTCCCTTTGTTCAACTCCGCAAGAAACACTTCAGTTGCCATCTGTTTCCTACTGGGACTCTGTGTCACATACTCCTTAACCCTCAATTCGTTCGTTTGTAAACAGTGAGGCAACTGTGATGATTGAATGAGATGGTGTGTATGAGGTGCTTTGTACAATGCTGGCCTTTGCATAAGTACTCAAAGAACATAAACTACCTTTATAATTATGATTTTGCCCCAACACTAGGCTGTGAGTGCTCTGTTTCATTTGATGAAGCTCAAAAAATATTGTTGAATGAATGAATGGGTGAGCAGTGACAAAGAGTAAAATAAGAGTCACTGTGTTACTTATAGAATCTTTGTGTTTAGCTGAAGAACTTTCTCAAAGTAGTGAGCTCCCCATCTTTGGAGGTGTTCAAGCTCTGGAAGTAGAGAAAATCAGCTGATGGTGATGTTGAAACAAAGTGCAGAAAGCAGGTGGCATATGGAGCAGGGGGTGTCAGTTAGACTTTTTCAAGACCTTTCTAGCTCCAAGTGTCTGGAGTTCTCTGACTCTAGGAGTCAGAGGAAAAGAAAATAGAAAATCCTTTGGCTCAGGTTTTGAAGAAAGAACAAGGATAGATCTACACAAGGACTCACAATATTTTGGTTCAGCCTTTAAAAACCAGCCGCAGGGGGATCCCTGGGTGGCTCAGCGGTTTAGCACCTGCCTTTGGTCCAGGGCGCGATCCTGGAGTCCCGGGATCAAGTCCCGTGTCGGGCTCCCGGCATGGAGCCTGCTTCTCCCTCCTCCTGTGTCTCTGCCCCCCTCTCTCTCTCTGTCATAAATAAATAAATAAATAAATAAATCTTTAAAAATATAATAAAAACCAGCCTCAGGCAGCCCGGGTGGCTCAGCTTCTCCCTCCTCCTGTGTCTCTGCCTCTCTCTCTGTGTTTCTCGTGAATGAATAAATAAATAAATAAATAAATCTTTAAAAAACAAAAAAAAAAAAAAAAAAAAAACAGCCTCATTTGCAGAGGAGCAAATGAAGCCCAGAAAGAGGAAAAGATTAGTCCAAAGTCACATAGAAAGCTAGAGCCCAACTCCTAGCCTGGTTATGCCTCCACATGTATTACAGGGGCACCTGGGTGGCTCAGTGGTTGAGCGTCTGCCTTTGGCTCAGGTCATGATTCTGGGGTCCTGAGATAAGAGTCCTGCATCGGGCTCCTTGCTCATGAGGGAGCCTACTTCTTCCTCTGCCTGCCAATCCTCCTGCTTGTGCTCTGTTTCTCTGTCAAGTAAATAAATAAAATCTTAAAAAAGAAAAGAAAATGTATTTAAAAAAAAAAAAGTAAAAGAAGAAAATGGGGCACCTGGGTGACTCAGTCAGTTGTGTTTGACTCTTGATTTTGGCTCAGGTCATGATGTCAGGGTTCTTTTTTTTTTTTCCCCCAAAGATTTTATTTATTCATAGACAGAGAGAGAGAGAGAGAGCAAGAGAGGCAGAGACACAGGCAAAGGGAGAAGCAGGCTCCATGCAGGGAGCCCGACGTGGGACTCGATCCCAGGTCTCCAGGATCACACCCCAGGCTGCAGGCGGCGCCAAACTGCTGTGCCACCGGGGCTACCCCGATGTCAGGGTTCTAAAATTGAGCCCTGTGGTGTTGAGCTCTGGGCCAGTGGGAGTCTACTTGAGATTTTCTCTCTCTCCATCTGCCCCTCCTTCCTCTACTCTCTCTCTCAAATAAATAAATAAAGCTTTTGGGGATCCCTGGGTGGCGCAGCGGTTTAGTACCTGCCTTTGGCCCGGGGCATGATCTTGGAGACCTGGGATCGAGTCCCACATCGGGCTCCCGGTGCATGGAGCCTGCTTCTCCCTCTGCCTCTCTCTCTCTGTGTGACTATCACAAATAAATAAAAAAATTAAAAATAAATAAATAAATAAATAAATAAATAAAGCTTTTGAAAAAATAAACAATAGGGATGCCTGGGTACCTCAGTGGTTGAGCACCTGCCTTCAGCCCAGGCGTGGTCCTGGAGTCCCAGGATTAAGTCCCACATCAGGCTCCCTGCATGGAGCCTGCTTCTCTCCCTCTGCCTGTGTCTCTGCCTCTGTGTGTGTGTGTCTTTCATGAATAAATAAATAAAATCTTTAAAATAAGTTAATAAATATGGGCAGCCTGGGTGGCTCAGCAGTTTAGCACCGCCTTCAGCCCAGGGCCTGATCCTAGAGACCCAGGATTGAGTCCCAGGTCGGGCTCCCTGCAGGAAGCCTGCTTCTCCCTCTGCCTGTGTCTCTGCCTCTCTCTCCCTGTGTGTCTCTCATGAATAAATAAATAAAATCTTTTTTAAAAAAAATGTAAGTAATTAATTTTATTTATTTGCAGAATCAAATGCACATCATGGCAATGAGTCGGTGAGCTGGCAAGGAACCAGGCTTGAGGTAGGGAGGGAACATCCTCTGAGATCACCACTAGACAAGATATGGGACGGGGTGGAGACAGGAGCATGTCCTCACCTTTGGGGAACTCCTGGGGCAGAAGGAACAGATGTGGTTAGTGTGGCCCAGAGCAGAGCAGGGGCCCCTGGGAACAGCTACAAGGAGGGAGCTCTCAGAACTTTCTAGCAGAGGGATCCGTGGGAGGCATGAACTCCTCAGTCCCTTTGGGGTGCAGCAGGAACTCTGGTCACTAGTTGCCAGTTTTGGAAAGGGCCTTCATGCCCAGGTTGGGGAGAGGAATTGGGGGTGTCTGAGGTTTCTTCCCCAAGCCAAAAGATTTCAGAATTTTCAGGTTGGAAAAAGTAAAATTCACGTGGGTGAATATTCCCACAGGATACTGGAAGCATCTCTATGATATCCCCCTTGACAGCCAAGATTTATCTGGAACCCTTTCACTGGGACCCCTCCCACGGCCTCCCACTGCTCCGGGTCCCCTCCCCTTCTCCTCCAGAAGCCAGGGTAGGGTTAAGAGGTAATTATCAGATCACGGTCCTCTTCAGACTCTCTGGTGTGGCCCTTTACACAGAGAATAAAGTCTCTCGGTTCCAGGCCCTTCTGGGCTGGCCTTTGCCTGCTGTCTAACCACTGTCCTCGGACTCCTTCACCCCGCACACTCCATGACGCTGGCCTTCTTTCTGTGCCTTACACAGGCACATTAGCTCATTTCCACCTCAGGGATTTTCATTTGGTGTTCCTCTATCTGGAATGTTCTTCCTTCAAATCAAAGCACACCTCCTAAATGCTGAGGGGTGCCACCTAGATTTCCCACTGGGGATGAGGTACTCATTCCCCACCTGCCCTCAGTTGAGACCCCCCGTTGGAACGCCTCCCCCTGAAGATGGCTGGCTCCCCCAAAGTCTTGGCCCTTCCTGTGAGCAGCTACCTAGTGGCTGGTCAGGGTGAGGGTACAAAGACTGGGCCCATTGTCTGGAACAGGACAGCTTGGAGAGGCTCTTCTGGCTCCTAGATCCGTGGAGGGGGGCAGCTGAGGCCTTTGTTGTGACTTGAGTGTCCGGGACTCCCTCCTTTCCCCTGCCCTGCTTGCCTCACCCAGAGGTGTGGAGCCAACCCCACCCCTGCCCCCACCCCTGGAGCTTCCTGCCCCCACTCTCCCGCTTCTGGGAGTCCCACTGAGGCAGTCTGGTGGGCACCTCTTCCTCATTTGAGTCTCAGCTCAGACGTTATCCTCCTTGGCCGCCTCCCTGCTCACCGTGTGCGACCTCACCCCACCTCTCTGTGTCTGCACCCTCTTCTGTATCTAGCACCTTTGGAAACCACCTCTTGTTTTGTTGGTTCCTTCCGTTCATGGGCTCTCTCTCTCCTGGATGCGAACCTCAGTTTCACAGGAGCAGCTGTCCTGTCCTCCTCGGCTGGGAACTGATGCCACACCTGGTGCAAAGTTGATGCTCACCAAGTATCTGTGGGCTCCAGTGAGCAGGTGAAGGGGTGAAGCTCCGCAGGAGGGACGCCTGCCTCTCGGGCTCCTCCCCAGCCCCGCCCCGCCCCCAGAGCCCCAGAGCTGGGCGGTGGGGGCCCCTCCCCCGTGACCCCGGCTGAGCTGGGGCCTCCTGGGAGGAGGGAGCCTGCAGCCGCCTTGGCTGCCTGCCCTGTATTGATCAAAGCTGGGAGGCCTGCTGGCTGAGGTCTGTCCCGGCCGTGGGGGCGGGGGAGGGGGAGGGGGATCTGGCTGAGATTCATGCGGGGCTTGCCTGGGGCTGAGTGGCGCTGGCTAAAGATCCATCTGCTTTGGGGGGCTGACAGCACCCCTTCCCCACACTTCTGAGGGGAGGCCAGCTTAGCTAGCCCCAGGAGAATGGGGGGTAGAGGCTAGGCTGCAGTTGCTCTTGGACTTCCAACGCTCTTGGCCTCTTGCAAAGCCCTATGTTTGATGCACATCACCCTTTATGGAGATCCTACTGGGATCCCTCTGTTGGGGCCTCTATACAGGCCTTCTATACAGGCCTTCTAGCACCCTCTGCACAGCACTGTGCAGGACCCAGGGCTGAGGTTCCCAGTGAGCCTGGGTTCTGTGGGGAGTCACATTTGTCACAGCTCACTGTGATCCAGGATGAAGGAAAGAAAATAGCGTGGGAGGGATGCTAAGGATACTCTCTCCCTTCAGAGTCCTGACTCAAGAATGAATAATCAGGGTAATTCCTACTTGCCCAATAAAGGCCCTTGGTCCAGAAAGGAGAAACAACTGGCCCAGGGTCACATGGCTATTGGCAGTTAAGCTGGGGCTGGAGCCCAGTCTCCCATCTGGCAGATGGACTCGGGAAGGAAGATGCTCTGGCATCCCCAGCACTCTGCATGCATGTACTGAGCACCTCCTCTGGGCCAGGCTGGGTGATGGGTTCTAGAGATGATATGAGGGTGGGGTGAACCCACCCTGACCTCAGGAGCTCACAGCCCAGGAAAGAACATGCATGGACTCTTGTGTATACATACATAACAGTAATCCACACTGGTCCAGTGATGGGAAACCACAAGGCAGAGGAAGTGACTGCATCAGAGATATGCTGGGAAGACCTTCTCCGGGAGGAAGTACTCCCTGAACTGTGTCTGAGATGGGTGATATTGAAAAAGCAGGGACATGGGGAAAAGGCAGAGTAGTCCAAGCACGGGCTCAGCATGAGGAAGACACTCAGGCTGCAGTCTTCTGTTGCCTGAGCAAAGGCCACAGCCCTTTTCCAGGCTCCAGACTCTGGCCTCCCTGCCCTTCTGCCCACAAACCACCCCACTGCCAGAGCAAGTGCTCTGAAACACAACTGGGATCATGTTACTCTCCTGCTCAAAGCCCATCAGTGGTTTCCTGCTGCCCTCTGGATAATGTCCTGTCATCACAGAATCCTAGAGGTCATTTCAGACATTCTATGTCCAGCCACTCCCAATTTACAGAGAAGAAAACTGAGGCCCAGAGATCATATAGTGAATCAGGGGCCACTCTGGAACTACAACAGTGGCCTTCCTAGCCCTGGACAGGGCTCTATTTCTGGACACTGCATCCTCTGCCTTCCCCTGAATGCCCAGCGGGTATTTAAGGAGCATCCCCATCTCTAGCTAAAGTTTCAGAATAGCAAAGCTGGGAGGGACCCTCATTTTACAGAAGGCAAACCAAGGCCAGGAAGGCAGGCCAGCTTTGCAGTTACTAAAATACTTGCACAAAGGTTCTTATTTAACTCTTACGACCTTGGGAAGTAGACGGAGTAAAAGTTATCATGCCCATTTGATAGGTGAGGAAACTGAGGCCCAAAGAACAGAGTGATGTGATGAGTCAGGGTCACCTGGTGGCTTCGTGTATTCATTCTTCATATATGTGCTCTGCATGTGCACTGTGGGGTGTAAGCCGGGATGAGACCATCCTGTGTGGGGTTGCTCACGGTCTCCTTGGCAATTCTGCGAAGCTGGAGCTGCAGTGCACACCAGCACAGGAACCCTAGGGCTGGGCAGAGCAGGGTGAGACTCTCAGGGGGTGATCTTTCAGGGGAGTTCAGTGTGGGAGCTGGGGAGGGAGGGAGTTCCAGGCAGGGCCTTGGCCAGTCTCAAGCTTCCTGCCTGGCCTTCTTACCGGAGCTCCTTCCTGGAGGATTTAAGACTATGTTGAGCAGTTGTTTTAAATTTCCGGGCAGGGGGCTGCAAAGCAGGGGGGGCTGTGCAGGCCGTCTGGGGTGTGGGCTGCTATTTACCAGGGCCCTTTGTGGGATGCAGCTCTCCAGGCTGGAGGCTCCCACAATTGCTTCCAGCTGGGCTGTCAGCCAGCCGGAGGAGTTGGGGGTAGGTTGGGAAAGGGGGGTTGTGGGCCAGAGAGGAGGTCAGGGACATGAGGGGTCCCTTCCAGCCTCCAGGATCCCCTCTACCTCCTTGGGTGGCTGCAGTTGCTGAGGTATCAGGCCTGGCTGAGCATCCTTGAACACAAATGTATCTATAAACTGGGAATCCATCCGGCCTGGACATTTCAGAGCTTTATGGCCTTTATACACTTAATCTTTCATTTCCTCTCCCCTGCTTCATCTCTCCGCTCACTTCCCCTCTTTCCCAAGAGGGATTGCTCTGCTCCCCCTCCCCCATGGCCTGTGGAGGCTCCCTGGCCCCTTTGTCAGAAGCTACCTGTGTGTGCAGCTGTCCGGGCTCCCTGGATCTCTGTCTGGGCCCACCATTCATTCCCTTTCCACCGACAGTAGCAGATAAACAGGCCTGGCACAAACCCCTGTGTGTGGCACCCATAGGACAAACTCCTTAGCCACATAGCCAACACCTTCCAGCCTCCTCTCTGCTCCCCTGGGGTACAGCCCACCACCAGCCCCAGCATAAGGAACCACAGTACCTGTGTGGTGCTCTCTGCCTCGCCCAGAATATCCACTGTCCATCTTTCCCCTTGGTCTCAGGCATCACTCCTGGGGCGGGTTGGAGCCTGTCCTCTCTGGGTGCCTGCAGCCTTCTCTGTAAAAGGAGAACACTATTTAGTCTCATTTGTCTTACAAGCTTATGGATAGATGAAGGGGAGTCAAGAGCTTTGGAGGTTGTCCAGGACCCTATGAGTTCCAGTGTAGGGAGGCTAGATCCATCTGGGGAGATCCTACTTTGATGGAAACATATTACTTTTACATCAAGAGTCATTTTGTGCTCCTTTTGATAGAATCCTAGAACCAGATTCTGGGAGCATGGCTTGTCTGTGGTACCCCAGTGCCGGGCTCAGGAAATCTATCATGTGAGAGATCCTCTGGATCTTTCCCTCCATCTTATACCAGAGACCAAGGTCCAGAGTGTGAAAAGAACTCACCAGAGGTCACACAAGAAAAGGGCAGAGTTGGGACCAGTTCCTTTAAAATTTACTATGAAATTAGTTAGTGAAAAGAACCCCTATAGCTGGAAGCCAGGAGTGCAGTCCTCTCTGAGCTTCTCTGGCACTCTCCCCACCCCTCCCCCACCAGGTTTCCTTCCTGCCAATTCTGATGGTGGGGGTTGGGACTCTCCTGTGAGGCTCCTCCCGCCCTCCTGTTCGTGTTCTCTCTCTCTCTCTCTCTCTCTCTCTCTCTTTCTCTCCTTCAGTGAGAAGCTCTTAGAGAGCTGGGCCAAGCCTTCGGGGAAGGTGGCAGGTCCCAGCTGCAAGGCCTGGTGGGTCCCACACTCAGAGAATGAATCTGCACTGGACAAAGAATGTCAAATGTCCCTTTTGTTCTGGGGATGGTGTGGGAATAGAGCCCTGGGGCCAGTGTGGGGAAGAATGGAGCAGGATGGGTATGTCCGGGCTAGGATGGTAGGATGGGGTGAAGGTGCACTCTCTGGGGGTCCAAGAGGGTGAAAGGTCAGACATGAGTCTCTAGGGCTTTGGTGCTGGGGGGAGCCACCTGCCTAATCCCATAGCAAGGTGGTGGGAACCTTATAGGCCTGGGTCCCATGGCTCTCAGTCACTAGGCTTTCTCAGTGCTTTTCTCCCCACAGCACGTGCACCAGCGGTGGAGCCCATTAAGGTGCCTGGTCTTCAGTGAAACCCCAAGGGGATGGCCTGATCACACCCATTTCACAGGGTTGGGGAGTGACTTGTCACTAACTACTCAATGAGGGAAAAGCAGAACCAGAATTTGAAATTAAGTGCAGCGATGCCTGGGTGGCTCAGTGGTTGAGCACGCCTGCCTTTGGCTCAGGGCAAGATCCCGCGGTCCCGGGATCAAGTCCTGCATCAGGCTTCCTGCAGGGAGCCCGCTTCTCCCTCTGCCTATGTCTCTGTGTCTCTCATGAATAAATAAATAAAATCTTTTTTTAAAAAAGTGAAATCAAGTCTAGCTCTAAGCCAGGGCACTTACCACTTTTCCCTTGAGGCCAAAGGTCACACCTGGCCAGCTTTTAACTGGACAAAGGGATCTTCAGAAAGGTGAAGTAACTTTGCCTCTGGCCACCAGGCCTGTTTGGGACAGGGACTGGCCAGGCCAGCCCTCCTGCCTGCTCTAACTGGCTTCAGCCCTGAATCACCTTCTCTGGGACAGAGGGCCTCAGGACACGGGAGATGCTCTTCTTCCTCCAGGGTCAGTTTATGCTCCCAAATTTCATCTTGGAACCCTAGAGTGAAGAGGAGGAGCGCGGAAGGTGGCTCCTTACCAGTTGTGTGGTGTCTGTCAACACATCTATGCTCTTGGAGGCTGAGTTAGCGCCCCTAAAAATAGGTTCTGCCTTATAGGGTGACCGGGGGAGACCTCTAGGAGACAAGGGAGGCAAAGGTGAGCAGCACTAACCAGGTCTCCGTGCAGGCCATTTCCCCTCTTTCCTCCTCCCTGCCTCCCTCCTTCTTGGCTCATCGGCCTTGAGGTCAGATCAAGCCTGATTAATGGGCCTGGGAAGCGAGTTGGGCAGGAGCTGGGAGAGACAGGCAGGGAGGGCAGGAGAAGGTAGGAGGCAGGAGAGGGGACAGGGAAGCATCTAAGGAGGCAGAAGTGGAGGGAGAGAGCCTGGTCTTCAGATTTCTGTTCAGAGGCAGGAATTCATTTCTAGGGGCTCAGAACACTTGAGTTACCCACTGCAGTCTCGCACTCTAGAACCCTGGACAACCCTTCGGTACCAGAAGGGACCGAACCCTGCTCCTTACCCCAAATTGTTCAGATGAGACCAGAATGGGGCCTTGAGAGCAGCCTGTCCTGGCACTGGATGAACCCGCACGGTGGTGTCTCCTTGGACCCAGGTCTCCCAGGTCTGCTCCACCGACGCCCACGTGATCCTCACCTTGCGCTTAAGGCTGAACACTGAGCCCCCTGCACCAAGTGGGGGACTCGGCTTCAGGGTGTCTCTCTGTTGGGTTGGATGGATTCCTCACAGAAGACGCTCAGGCCCTTTAAAAAGAAATAAATAAATAAATCGAAGACCAGATTTAAAGTCTTGCCTGAATGCTCCCAGCCCAGCTTCTCCCTCCCTCCTCCCCTTGGAGCTCTTACAGCCCCCACTGCCTGAGCCCCTCCAGGGCCCTTCAGCCTCCCAGCTGAGTGGGAAGAGCAGGCAGGAATCTTGTGTTCCTGAGGGTTAGGTGCTGGGGCCATGCTTGCACCTTTTCCTCTCTGCCCTCAACCTCCTAACAATCTTACCAGCCTGCTAAGGTGGTTACAGCAGGCTGTGTTACATCCCCACTTGTCCAGAACCTGGCAGAAGAGGAAGGTTGGGCTGAGAGAGGGTGGGGGTGTCTGAGGCTGCGTAGAGGCAGAGCTCAGGAATGTCCTCATCTCTTCCAAGTTGAGCTCAGAGTTCTTGCCTGGGCTGCCCTACCCAGGATCTCCAGGATCTGAGTGCAGGGTCAGCCATAATGGGCAGACAGCAGAGTGGGAAGAGGACTCAGAGACCATTTCATATGGCCCGTCTCATAAGGATGGAGACAGTGACCCAGAGGAGGCAACGGGCTTGCTCCGGCTTCCACAGCAGATCTTTGCACATGCCATGCAAGGAGCTAGGGGCTAGAGAACACAGTGAACAAAAAACCATGATGCTAGATGGAGCTCTTACTGATGGCGACCAGCAATGCTCTTGGGGTTCTGATAAGGGAAGTATGGTGGCCCAGAAGGCTTCCTGGAGGAGGTGATTTCTGAGAACTGAATGGTTGCTGATGACAGGCAGGGATGGAGTGCTCCAAGCGCTGGAGATTTCCCTATTCTCCGCTCCTCACGGAACCACTGGAGAGTAATAAGAGATGAAGTACCCTCTAGCTTAGAGTTACCAGGTAAAATACAAGATGCTTAAATACAAATTTAAGTTTCAGATAAACAACCAAAAATTGTTTAGCATAAGTATGTCCCGTGCAACATTTAGGATATACTTATACTAAAAAAATTAATTCATTATTTATCTGAAATTGAAATTTAACTGAGGGGACGCCTGGGTGGTTCAGCAATTGAGCGTCTGCCTTTGGCTCAGGGCCTTATCCCGTATTCCCGGGATCGAGTCCCACATCGGGCTCCTTACATGCAGCTGCTTCTCATCCCTCTGCCTGTGTCTCTGCCTCTATTTCTGTGTCTCTCATGAATAAATAAATAAAATCTAAAAAAAAAAAAAGAAATTTAACTGAGATTCTTGCATTTTTATTTGCCACATCTGGCAACTTACCCCAGCTGCCATGGAAAGACAGGGTCAGAAAGTCTGAGGCTGGAGGCCAGAGGTAGTGGGGAGGGGGTGAAGACACAGGAGATGGAGTCTAGATGGAGTAAGAAGGAGAAGGGAGAGGCAAGGCTTGTACCCTGCTGTCTGAGCAATCAAGTCAGGGCATGGAGGAGGCACTGCCCCCCCCCCCAGGGTGGGTAGTGGGAGACAGTTCAAGAACATGCTGAGTTTAGTTATGGACAGTAATGGCTGAGACTCCCCAGGGCCCTCCTAATGGAAATAAATGTTCAGGTGATGGCTAGGGACAGGAGAAGAAACGTCATGGCTAAGGTGCTACTAGCAGAGTCCAGGAAAGGAGATTCCAGTTGAGAGAAGAGCGGGGGGCTGACACATAGCAGCGGCTCCCCACATGCACCCCCAACTATTGGCTCAGGGCAGGGTCTGGGGGGCTGGTGATCCACTGCAGGGGTTCCGGTTCCAGCAGTACCACCCCAGGTTTACCTCTGCTAGTCTCTGAGGACTGGAATTTAACTTTATCTTCCCAAAGGTCACCTTGCCCACAGCCCTACCCTGGGGGTGGACATTCCTCACATTCCGTGGCCCTCACGTGAGGTGGCAGGTCCAGGTTTCCATCGGTCCTCAGCTCCTCTGGGTAAGCCTTACTGAAGGCCTACCATGCATCCCCAGGGTCTGGGTTGGGGGGTCTGACTGATCTATGTTTGAACTCTGACTCTGCCCCCTATCTGCTCCTGGGCCCAGTTAGGTGTCCTTCTTGAGCCACCACGTCCTCACCTGTAAATGGGGGCTAATTCTGACAGGAGTGTTGCGGGGTCATGTCTTTAAAAGCACCATACCTCAGCACTTGGCATTCACTAGGTGCTCTTAATACCGATTTTTCCTTTGCCTTCTCTGAGCCTCAGCGTTCTTCTTTTTAAAGAATAACATAACCTGTCATGTCAAGCCAGGGACCGGCATGTATGGGCTGCGAGGTAGCTGCGTGGGAGGCCCCAGAACCCCATACTTCTCAGGTCCAGCAGAGGCTAAAGCGAAGTCTGGGGTGACCTTGGCCGGGCAGGGAGCAGGCAGATGGACAAGTGGCTGCAGGCTCCATGACACGGCTGCTGGGAAGCGGTAGGCTGGCCAGAGGGCCTGGTGGCAAAGGCTGATAGAAACGGGCAGGGGAAGCCCGCAGTCCAGTGCAGTCGGGCCTCTGCTCTGGCTCTGTTATCTCAGCTTCCCCTATCCCTGCCTCCAGTCCCTCCTTGCTCCCAGGTGCGGGATACACACAGGGCCGGGGCCAAGGGGACATGCCACCTAGAGCCCAAGTTTATCATTCTAGATCATAATCCAGGTGCCTGGTATCTGGAATTCCCTGCCCAAAGGGCTCTGAGATCACTTCCAAGACCTGGATCTATTCTCCCAGTGGGCTGTGCTGCAGCCTGAGGCCTGAGGGATGTACAAGGAAAGACCTTGGACATGGGGTCTGCACACAAAGACTTCTCCAGTAGGCACGAAGCAGGTGGGAAGAGAGCGAAGAACCTGGCAAGGGGACTGCCATTTGAACTCTTGCTCCAGATATCCTCATATTTGGTGGGCCACCCCAAGGAAGGGTCAGTGTCCGAGG
This sequence comes from Canis lupus baileyi, assembly GCF_048164855.1. Taxonomy (NCBI): domain Eukaryota; kingdom Metazoa; phylum Chordata; class Mammalia; order Carnivora; family Canidae; genus Canis; species Canis lupus. The sequence goes on from NC_132840.1 coordinate 34,366,169, forward strand.
AGTCTCAGGATGGTAGTTGGAGACTTTGATCCAATGATGGGCCAATTTTACCTGTGGATTCCCAGATCCACCCATGGAAATTCATATTCTTGGACTTTGGAGAAGATTCTAGAATTATTTATTTATTTATTTATTTATTTATTTATTTATTAGATTTTATTTATTCATGAGAGACACAGGGAGAGAGGCAGAGACACAGGCAGACAGAGAAGCAGGCTCCATGCAGGAAGCCCGACGTGGGACTTGATCTCAGGTCTCCAGGATCACACCCTGGGCCGAAGGCAGACGTTTAACCGCTGGGTCACCTGGGTGCCCCAAGATTCTAGAATTAGCATATCTAATAAAGATGGCTAGAGACCATGCAGGGAGCTTTGTGCCCAGCATCCCATTCCCCATCTAATTCTTTTTGTTTTTTTTTAAGATTTCGTCTTTTAAAAAATATTTTATTTAAGAAAAAGAGAGTAAGAAAGAGCACGAACAGGGGAGAGGGGCAGAGGGAGAGGGAGAAGCAGATTCCCTGCTGAGCAGGGAACCCAACACAGGGCTGGGTCCCAGGATGCCAGGACCATGAACCAAGCCAAAGGGAGATGCTTAACCAACTGAGCCACCCAGGTAGGTGATCCTTAAGACTATTTTTAGGTAACCTCTACACCCAACGTATAGAGCCCAAACCCACACCCCCCCAAAAAAGTTGCATGTTCCACTGACTGAGCCAGCTGGGTGTCCCCCATTTAATTCTTACAATAAAAAAAAACCCTACGGGGTTATTGTAAGGTAGGTAGCTGGGAGGAAACTGAGGCATGGCAAGAAGATTTGCCTAAGACCTTCCAGCTAGCAATCGACAGAGCTGGGATGGGTCAGCACAATATGATATCAGCCTTGTACTCTCCTGCCTCTCCCTCACTCCAAAGAACCCTCCCAAACGCCAAAACCTCAGAGATAACAGCACTCAATTTGGGTCAGAAGTCATTTGGACAAATTCTACTTGGTTCCAGGAAAACAAAGCTTAGAATCCAATTATGAAGCATAAATCCTGTTCTCTGGTCTGGTGCGGGCCCTCACTCTCCGCTCACTCTGGGGTGCTCTCAGACCCTGGCAGGGTCTGTGACCATCCATGTATGATGTCTCTATGTTGACGTCCCCAGCCCAGGCCTCCAGGTCTCTTGGCTCCAAATTCAAGTGTTCTCAAGCTGAGCAGCACCCCTCATTCCCAGACCTGCCCCTCTCCTGGCCCTGCCACACCATCAGTGCTCAAGCCAGTGTCTGTGTCCATCCTTAACTCTGCCTTCTCCAGCTACTTCCAGTCCATTGTTCTTCAACCTGCTGGGTCTACTTCCTTCATAGCCAGGAACCTGTCCCCATCTTCCATTGACTTTGCAGCTCTCTTTGTTCAGGCCTCATCATCTCCCTGAAGGACGACTGGCTCTCCCAAGCCACTGCATATATGGCACCTACAGTGATCTCTAGGAAAGCAAGGGACAAGTCATGCCTCTGTTTGAAACTCTTCAGTGGCTCCTGTCTCAGTGCCCTTTGACTAAAAGCCAAGCTTTCCTGTACTCTCCAGGAACACTGAAGGGCTTTGTAAGTCTCCTTACACCCCTCCCCACCCCCCAGGCTTATTCCTCACCTCTCTGTCTTTGCTGCTGCTGTTCCCTTTTCCCCTGGATTTCCTGGCTAACTGCTACTTGCTCAGATTCCACCAGCATGGCCTGCAGGAAGCCACCCCTGCTGCTCCCAGACCGGGTTAGGACCCCTGCTCTGGCTGCCCTGGCTCTCTTGCAGCACCTGCCACCTGCACTCATAACAACAGCTGATATTTATTGAGTGCTGACTCCATGTATTTTTCTTTATTGACCCATTTAACCTTCACGAGCACCCTAGGAGACAGGTCCTATGATCATCTCCAATTTCAGATGGGTAAAAGGTTAAGTAAATGGCCCAAGATCACACTACCTGGGGATTTGCAACCAGAGTGGCTGCCCGCCCCCCCCCCAAAGCTGGCCTCTAATCCTAGGATGCTGCCTCCCGCTGTCCTGTGGGTGGACATTGGGGCGGCAGCGTCGGGGGTGGGGTGTGTGTGGCCGGTCCTGGGTGGCTCCTGACCCATCCGGGCGCCCAGGCGCTAGCCCAGGTGCTGGCAGGGTACGTGCCCGACGCCAGGCGCTCCCGCCCTAGTCTCAGGGCGCTGCGGGGCCGCGAGGGCCCCCGGCGACCCGGGCGTCGGGCGGCCCAGCTGGGGCGGGCTCGGGGCCAGATGGGCTGCACCGCCACGGGGAGGCCGGGCGGCCGGGGCGCGCGTTGCCATGGGGACGGGGGGCGGCAGCCCCGCCCCGGTGGGCGGGGGAGCAGGTGGCGGGACGGGGCGCAGGCGGGGGGAGGGGCCGGAAGGGGCCCGCGGCCGGCGCTGGAGGGGCGCGCCCCGGGGGTCTCCCCTCCCTGCCTCCCGGCTCCCGCCGCCCCCTTGGCGAGTCGGCTCGCACTCCCTGCCTGCGCATCTGGCCGTAGGCCACCTCCTCCACGTTCTCCTTCCCGGCCTCAGTTTCCCCGGCTGTGGGGCGGCGGAGCCCGACCAGGACATTTTCATGCACGCTTCAGCGCATGTACTTTTTATGGCTCTGGGAGAGGCCCGGAGGATTCAGGCTTGGGTAATTTCTCATCCTCTTCTTAGACGGAGGCACGTTCTCATCAAAGGACCCAGAAGCGGGGAATGGCAGAGCTACAAGAGCTGGTGGACGGCCAGAGCGGCCAGCGGAAGCCCAGAGAGGGCCAGGAACCTGCTCAGGGTCACACAGCCAGTCGCAGGCTACAGGATGAAAAAGCGGGTCCTAGCTTCCCAGGGCTCCGCCCATCAGGAGCCAAAACCCAGGTTGCCAACGGGAGAAGACAAACGCCCCCGCTCTGGCCAGATGACAGGAAGGCTGCCCGGGAGCGCACACCTGAGACAGGGGCTCCCCGTGTGCAGCAGAGACCCCCGTGGGGCTCCCACCACCACTCACGCCCTCGCGACCTGCATCCCACCGCTGCACAGCTGGGGCCATTGTCCTGGCCCTGCAGACAAGGTGTGGAGGTTGTGTCCTCCCTCGGCCCACCCCACCCACCCGTGGTAAATGCTGTAAATGATGAGCTGGGCCCCCAGCCGGCAGCATGGCCCCAGAGCTGGGCCTCCACACCTCCCCAGACCCCAGTCTTCTCTCTGGGAGGCCCTGCTGTCCTTCCTCCTGCCTCCTGCAGGACCCTTCTGTGAGCGCTGCAAGCCCCAGCCAGGGAGGGGGTTGTCTGGAGGGCAGGCCTTGCTTCCTCCCTCTGGCAGAAGTCACTGGGGACTGACCCTGCCCTGGTTCCCTGCTGACGCTGGTGGAGGGTGGTTCTGGCTAGGGGTGGAAGTACAGAGGAGCAGGGCAGAGACAGGGTCTGTGCCTTTAAGGTACAGCTTGCTGCTGGAGTGCCACACACACACACACACACACACCACAGTCTCCCTAGCACACAGTCACTCCGTCGCACAGCCCCACACACACACTCCAAGCTCTGTTCTCTTTCCCTCTCTCTCTCTCTGTCACCCTCTCTCTCTACACACACACACACACACACACACACACTCCCAGGCTCTGTTCTCTCTCCCTCCCTCTCCCTCTCTCCACACAGGCCTCCACACTCAGTCACACACAGAAGCATCCACACTCTCTGCCTCCACCCCCTCCTCCTGCTCTCCCCAAGGTCTAGTTTTAGAAAACATGGGCTAGGGGAGGAAGGGCAAGGACTAGGAGTTCTGACCTAGGAAATGGGCCCTGCCTCCTGTCCCTCCCCAGCCCACAAAAGGGGGCTTATTTCCCAATTTGGCATCTCTGCCTGAGTCAAGGCTACAGATAGAAATAAAGAAGCGGGGCAGGATGCCGGTCAGCCTCTTGGAGAGGGAAGGAAGGGGGCTGCTTGGCCCTCCGCTGGCCTATTGGCTAGGAACCCAGGAAATGGGAGGGTAGGGTGGGGTGGAGGATCTCCTTCCCCCTTACTCACTCAAGGTGAACTCCCTTCTAGCACAAAGGAAGCAGATTTATGGACAAAAGTACATGAGTTAGCTTAGCCCTAGAGGGATGAACCACTTGACCCTTGACTTCTAATGAAGAGGCCTTTGACCCTTCTTAGGCCATTTCTCACCTTTAGTCAAATCCTGGATTACAATTCTGCCCTAAACTTGGGAAGAGAAGTCCTTTTCCCTTAATCTTAAAATTTTTCTTGCTGTAGCTCCATGTAGAGGCTGGAAGTCCTCTGCCTAAGGGACCCTCAGTCTTCTCATCTCAATGTCCTCTAACTATTTGTGGGGAGCTCCTAATCATCCTTCAAAGCCCAACTCAGGGCAGCCCGGGTGGCTCAGCAGTTTAGTGCTGCCTTCAGCCCAGGGCGTGATCCTGGAGAACCAGGATCGAGTTCCATGTCGGGCTCCCTGACATCCTGACATGGAACCTGCTTCTCCCTCTGCCTGTGTCTCTGCCGCCGCCCCCCCACCCGTCTCTCGTGAATAAATAAATAAAATCTTTCAAAAAAAAAAAAAAAACCAAAAAAAACCCCCAAAAAACCAAAAAAACAAAGCCCAACTCAAAATCTGTCCCCTCAACTAGAGGGCTTTCCCTGTGTCATTCCATTGGACAGAATGAGTTCTGTTTACTCCTGGGCATCTGGGCTTCCTGCACTTTCCACAGTTCTAACACTTCTGTGATTTAACGGGGGAGTGTGTACCTGAGCTGTGGACGTTGCTTTTCTCACATTTTCTCATTTATTCATCACCCCCTATCTGCCTCTGTGGTGGGGATTAGGATCCCCCTTAACATGTGGGAATGCTGCAGCTCAGCTACATCACTTGAACAGCTAAACAAGATTTGAATCCATATCTGCCTGGTGTAAGATGTTGGCCTTTCCTCCTGCCTCTCACTATTCTTCATAGGCACCTTTTCCTACAGGATACTCAACAGAGGAAGAGCAGTTCTGTGAAAGGAACCGAGGTCACCACATGGACACTGAAATGTGCCCTCTTCAATGCAGCAAAGCTTCACCAGGCATCCCCCAGCTACAGCCCCTGTTTTGGGTGCTGGGATATAGAGGCACAATAGACACAGTCTTCCCATCCTTGGGGATGACAGGCACACACACAGGCAATGATGACTTAGGATGGTTGGGGCTGGGATTCTAGGAATTTGGGATCCCACAGGAGGTCCTGGCTCAGACTAGAGGCAGAGAATTGGAGAGGTTGACAAAGGGCTCCACAGAAATGGTGATAAGGGAGCTTGAAGCCAGGGTGGGAACCAGCCCGCTAGATGAGACATGTGCAAAGATAGATTGGGGATACCACTGAAGAGTCTTGAGTGCCACACAAGAAGCACCCCCGCAGGTCTTTGGCTTCACTGGCCCAATACCCCCAATGGCTCCAAGGTCAGACGTTCTGCTAAGGACCTTCCTGACAGCTGCTCTTGACTTTGGGGTTGGGGGAGTCCCAGAGTTCCCTCCAAGAGCTCCCCCAGAATCAGGAGAAGGAAGGTGACAATGACTTAAGATGGGCGACACCAGCTTAGGGTTCCTTCCCTATCCCCACCTTCATGGGGGGGTGGGGACCTGGCCAAGGTGCTACAGCTGTTATTGAAGTTCAATGAGGGAAATTCCTTGCTCAGTAGAGTTGATTCCAACATGAAATGCCTGGGTGAAATTCTTACCTTTAAATTTAAAAAAAAATTTGTTTTTAATTTTTATTTATTTATGATAGTCACAGATAGAGAGAGAGAGGCAGAGACACAGGCAGAGGGAGAAGCAGGCTCCATGCACCAGGAGCCCGACGTGGGATTCGATCCCCGGTCTCCAGGATCGCACCCTGGGCCAAAGGCAGGCGCCAAACCGCTGCACCACCCAGGGATCCCAAATTCTTACCTTTAAATAAAAAGATGAAAAGCAGCACTGAGAACCTAGGTCAGTTTCCTTAAAAAAATGGTTGATATTAGACCCAAGAGCCAGAGGCGCCCCACCCAGGATTTCCCTAATGTCCAGTCATCGGTACCTCTGCCACGATGTCTGCTGTTATCTGCCTACCTCAATCTACTTAGTGGTTTTCTTTGAATTAACTCACTTTTACAAAACTTTAACGAAGGAAACTGTATCTATACTCTAAATGTTTTGGCTTTCCAAAAACAGACAGTAAATCTAAAAGTAAATTCAATGAAAACAAAGCAATTCTAGCTTAGCTACTCTTGCTTGCTAGGAGGCCTCTCTCTTTGCTAGAGAGGGAGATTAAGTCGGTGTTAGGTGTTAAAGACATATTAGCTTCACACTGGCCTTTTCTCCTTGACTTCAACAGAAGAAACGACTTTCCTGAGATGAGCTTGAGGTTCCATGTTGTGTGTGGCCAGGTCTGGGCGCCATCCCACCCAGTGTACCCGACACACGCTTCGAGATCCTCGGCCTCAGTTGAAGCCCTTTGGTGGGGAGAGAGGAGGAGACATATTCAAGGTCATTCAGTAAGGAAGTAGCCTCAGAGGCCAAGGACCCAGGATCTTGCCCCAGGGTGGGGCTAGTTGAAGGGGAGCCAGGCCCAGTGCTGGCGTAGGAGAGCCAGTCCTGGGCTGTGACACAAGAGGCTCGGCTCCGCTATTGCCTATCTAGATGTCCCTGAGCACGGGCCAACAGGGCTCTGAGCCTCAGGTTCCTCATCTGTGCGGAGGACTCTTCTACTCCCACATGCCACTCTTATATCGCCTCCAGGACTTCCCAGAAGGCAGAAACCCCTCAGGAGCTCCCAGAGCTTACAGGGCAGAGTCCTGACTCCCCTGCAGGCGACACAAGCCCACCCCCACCATCGCCCCCACGGCTTGACCCCTGCTCCCCCCTCCAGCTCCTCCCCTTCCAGCCCAGCCACAGCCATCTGCTGAGCACAGTGCCTGGACCTTCACAGGCACACGGCATCGATATTGGTTGAATGAGTGAATCAGTGAACACTTTGCCACTTGCTCTGTGCTGCCTCATTGATGCATCAGCTGTTCCCTTTGCTTGGAATGCCCTTTCTTCCTTCCTTGGTCTCTCAGCTTTGATTCACTTGCTAAAACCCTGCTTAGATGCACCCTTTTTCTAAGAAGCTTTGCCAGAAGAATTTCCCAAAAGAGTTCATTACCCATTCTTTCAACAAATAACTACTGAGTGCTTCCTATGTGTCGGGCATGGGGTTGGGGGCTGGGGAGGCCGGCAGGAACTGGGCAGAGGAGTCTTCCTCCCTCCTGATCTCCCACCCTTCAGAGCCTCCCGGGGCCTGGGCCCGGCTCTGGCTGCTCTCACCTCGGCCACATCGAAGCACAGCAGCCCTTTGTACCTGTCTGCTCCTGGACTGTGTGTGAGCTCTCTGCTTTGGTCATCTTGCCCCCCCACCCCCCGCCCGGCTCCATATGCAGTAGGTTGCACTGTCAATTGCCAGTCACTGCTCCCACCCCCAGAGCTGGAATTTATAGAACAATGTGAGCACCAACAGAAGCAATTCTGGTCCCTGTTTACTGAGAGATGGAGAGCCTACTGGGGGCCAGGCGCCTGGCCCACATTCTCCCCCACCCTGAGAGCACACACTGTGAGTGGGGAACTGTGAACTGGGGCTCATGCTGGGCCCTGCAGGCCAGGCTTCTTCCCCTGTGGGCCCCTCAGCCCTCCGGGAGCCTCTTCCCGAGGCCAGATTCCAGGAGCCTCCTCTTTCTGAGCCCTGCTCTGCACACCCCCACCCCCCTCAGCACTGGCCTGGCTTCCTGGAATTTGTCCTCCTAATTGAAACCAAACACCGGGGCTCCTCGAGGGCTGTGCCCCAGAGGCCCCGGTGGGTTTCTCTTTCCCGGCCTCCTCCCTTCCCCAGCTGGGGGCGGGGTGCTCAAGCCCTCTGTAGCATTTGGGGGGAGGCCCTGCCCTTGCGCAGGGTGTGGAGTGGGGGCCCTCCCTGCTGCTGGGGTCTGAGTTAAACTTAGCTCTCTCATAGGCTGGAGACAGAAGGAGAGGGACAAGGAAGAGGAGAGAATGCACAGTGGTCAACTCAGTCCCAGGATCAGCCTGGGCGGGTCCTGACTTAGGCCAAAGGCCTGGGAATTGGAGGGCAGCTTTGTGAAACTCAGCTCCTTCCAGACCTACTGTGTGACCTTGGGCCTTGGGCAAGTGCTTCACCCCTCCAGGCCTCAAGCTCCGCATCTGTGCACAAATGGGTGCACACGGAGGTCATCTCACGCGGGATTATGGAGAGCTGGCAATGAGAGGAACCTGCCTCAGTACCACGCGGCCCATGGCAGTGCCCAGTGAGACTCAGCCCCCGTTGCTGTTATCTGCTGGAGCATGGGCACATAGCCTTGCTGGCAGGCATGCTTGAGGGTGTGTGGGATCGGAGAAGGATGTCGTTGGAAAGGTCACTCAGGGTCAGTGACTGTTTGTTGAACGAAGGAATTCATTCAACTTTCAACAAACATTCACCGGGTGCCACCCCCTCCCCCCGCCCCCGTTCCTGTGCCCTCGCCAAGCCCTGGGACACACTGTGAGGGAGGCAAGACACTGCCCTCGGGCACACGTTTGGGGACAGGGTGGGCAGATGGTCACACCAGTTAAAGGCAATGATGATGCAGACTGATCTGTAGTGTGTAACTGGGAAGCAGAAGGGGCTGTGGGAGCCCCAGGGCAGACCTAACCCAGGCTGGGGCCGGGGACAGGGTGGTCAGGGATGGCTTCCCAGAGAAAGTGGCTGGGAGTGGAGATCTGAATGTTTGCTTCTCCTTCCTTTCTGCACTGATTTCCAGCAGCACTTGTCACAGCAGGCCAGCTGGACCAGCCGGATGCAGGTGCTGCCCAAGTGTCCCACTGGCCCTCTGCCTCCAGCACCCTGTGCTTCCTGCCACAGTATCCTTAGAACCCCTTGTTTTCATGGTTCTGCTCCTTGAGGTACTGTCCCATCCACATATCATGCAGGCCATGAATGTTTTAAAAAATAAAAAATAAGGGCACCTGGATGGCTCAGTCGGTAGAGCATATGACTCTTGATCTCTGGATCCTGAGTTCAAGCCCCATGTTGGGTGTAGAGCTTACTGAAAACAAAACAACCAGATGGGATTACTTTTAATAATATACTGTATTAAACCCAATGTATCCCAAATACTATAAACATGTAATTGATATAAACAAATTGTTAACAAGCTAACAGATAGTCTTCCTCTTCTTTTTTGAAGCCTGGTGTGTATTTTGAACTTTACAGCACATCTCAATTTGGATCAGCCACATCTCTCTCTCTCTCTCTCTCTCTTTTTTTTTTTTTTTTTTAAGATTTTATTTATTTATTCATGAAAGACGGAGAGAGAGAGGCAGGGACACAGGCAGAGGGAGAAGCAGGCTCCATGCAGAGAGCCCAATGTGGGACTCAATCCCAGGACTCCAGGATCACGCCGTGAGGACTCCAGGATTGTGCTGTGAGCTGAAAGCAGAAGCTTTAACCGCTGAGCCACCCAGGCATCCCAGGGTCAGCCACGTCTCATGTACTCAGTGAGGCCATGTGGTGGGTGGTTACCATAGTGGATAGGGTAGCTCTAGGATCAGGGTTCCCCTAGGGCAGGAGACCTTTACTTCTCATCTCTTCAAGGCTGAGAGTGGTGTCCTCAGTAGAGGGCACAGCCTGGAGGAGGACACAGGCGTGAAAGAACAAAGTATGTTCAGAGAATTTGGTATGGCTGCATGTAAAGCAAAGCAGCTGAGACAAGCGGGCAATGGGACTCTATGTGTATCTGCAGCCAGATCAAGCAAGGCATTGAATAATGTGCTAAGGAATTTGAATTTTGGTCATATGGGCAACTCAGGTCCTCATTTATTTATAAGCAGAGGAGTATTGTATTCAGGCTAAGGGTTTATTTTTTTATTTTTATTTTTTTTTAGGCTAAGGGTTTAGAAAGAGTCCTCTGCTAGGTAGCTTGGAGTATAATTTGGATGGGACCAGTTGGAAGGCAGGGAGACTGAGCCAGGAAGCTGACGCCATTGCACAGATGAGTAATGATGAGGCAGGGACCAATCGAAGAGATAGAGATTGAAGGTCGGGACTCAGAGACTGATGGGTGGTGGGGGAGGGGGTAAATCAAGAAGTCCCAGGTTTTTAGCTTGTGGTGCCAGTTTTCTGAGCCAGGAGATGCAGGAGGAAGGGGAGGAGGAGCAGGTCTGTTGAGGACAGCATCAAGATTCCAATCCTGGTGCCTGCTGGCTTTGAGAAGTTAGCAGGATGTCTCATTGGACAGGAGCAGTAAGTGGTTAGGTTATAGTGTGCTGGAGTTCAGAAGTGGCGTGAGCTGCCGGTCATACATGGCATTCAAGCAGGAGCTGGACAGGCACTAGCCTGGGATGTTGCAGAGGGCTTATGTGCATCCCGAGCTTGCTGGGCCAGGTGATCTTTCAGCCTGGGTGGTGTCTGACCCTAGGATCTTGCTGCATGTATGTGAGACCCTGTCTGTTGCAGCTTGGGCATGTCCGTAATTTGGGGACCTTTATGGTCTAAAGGTAATTTGTGTTTTTGGACCTTGGCCCACAATTAGAACTGGGGGTAGGATATAGGCATGATGGCTGCATGGGGGCAGGGGCTCCATCCCAAAAGACAACAAGGGAAAATAGCCCTGAGGTCCAATTGGACCTACATCTTAGAACCAGAGAGTGAGAAGGATCTTTGATCTTCAATCAGGTTCCCCTCCTCCACATGATTTGATTTGTGGGAAAACTGAAGCCCTTGCCCAAGGTCACACAACAGGTCATGCTTAGAGGGGGTTCTGGGGTTCATGCTGCATCTTGGCACCACCTCCCCAAATCCCAAGTGCCTATGGCATCTGCATCTCCTTGACTTTCCTGGGCACAAAAAGATGTTCTTTAACACATGTGGAAAGGGATCCTGGTCCTTTTTAATTAGGAGGATACAAAGAGAGAAGTCAGACGGCTACCCCCACCCACGGTTGGAAGACTAAGTGCTCCCCAAATTACACAGCAGATGCCAGGGCTCCAGCAACAAGACCCAGCTTGATAGCTTGTGGTAACCTCAGCCAGCACAATTTTATTTTTATGTTTTAACTCCTTGGTGATATATAGACCTCTCACAGGCAGGAGAAATGGCATCCAGAACTTCTCCCTTGAAAACAAAACACAACACAACACAACACCACATATCTTTGAACTTGTGCAATACCCACCCAATTGAATTAACCCTTTGGTCAGGCCACTTGGTCTGTCGGGGGCTGGGCTGGGCCAGGAAACCTCTCCTGCCCGGCGGGTGTAGTGCAAAGTAGGTGAGAAGGAGGCAAAGATCATGGCCACAGTGCTCCAGCCTGGCCACCGTCTGGCCATGGGAACCCCATGTGTCCTTGCTCTTTTTGGGGCCTCTTGCCCCAGCAACTCCCTGGACAACAGCCCTAAGAGCAATTGTACGCGCCTCCCCTGGGGTCTATTTTTTCTGCTTTTCAAATTTCAGCCTAAGGTGCCTGTTCTAGAGGAGACTCTGTATCTCATGCCGGCACACTTCAAACCTCTGTTTCTACACAGACTTGCTCTTCGGAACCGGAACCAGAAGGTTTTGAATCACAGCTCGCCCCTGACCGCCCCCCCCAACTTTCCTCATCTGGGTGTGCTGCAGGTACCAAGGCACGTCCCCCGTAGCCTTTTCTCTCTAGCCACATGGACTCTGCCTCATGTCACCCTACTATACTGTACCTCTCTTTGGTCTTCCACATCCAGATTCGTTTTTCACCGTTCAGGTCTGCTCTGTCATTTCCTGAACCAAAAAAACTTGAGAGGCAAGCCCCTCCCCCCTTGTCTGAGGGCAAAAGCCCCAACTCTCACAACTCTGAGTCATGGTGCCCCAAGACCACTCCCACAACCCCCTGTAGGTGCTCCATGCTCCAGATCTTCAACCTGCAGGTGTTTGCTGGGCCTTTACTATGTGCAGGGATCATGCTGGGCGCTCAGGAGATCCGTGATGCACAAGTGCCCTGAAAGTGTGTTTTGAGAGCTGGGGGCTCAGGGCATGAGGAGGGGCATGGAGTTGAGAGAGGGACTGGGCTGCGGCCAGCTCTCTTCTCACTGGTTTCCTGTTTACTATTAACAGCTGCCCATCCCGCCTAGTGCATAAACGCCCCTGCGAACCTTGGTGTGTTTTCAGACAGGCAGCTCAGTCACAAACGTGAAGCAGGCAACTCAAAATACACCTTCAGCTGCCTTGAAAATTTGCAAAGGAACCCCCCCTTTTTTAAGATTTATTTATTTATTTATGAGAGAGAGAGAGAGAGAGAGAGGCAGAGACACAGGAGGAGGGAGAAGCAGGCTCCATGCTGGGACTCCAAGATCCTGCCCTGGGCCAAAGGCAGGCGCTAAACCGCTGAGCCACCCGGGGATCCCCAAGGAACCCCCTTTAATCCTTCCCTTCCTACCCGACACACTCCCCAACTTCTGTCTTCCTCTCCCTCCTTGGAAGACCTATGGCCCCTTGAAGTTTTTGTTTGCTTCAAGAAAACAACCCAGCTTCAGTGTGGAGGGGTTTTCCTTTTTCCTTTTTTTATTTTTATTAAGCATCAAGAGACGTAGCAATCTGCTTGCAGATACTGTACGTGCATAATTAATAAAATCTCATTATTTATTTATAAAGCGACACACGAGGAACTGGAGAATTAGGGCTATCCCCATTATATATGAAGAGAGAGAAAGAGTGGGAGAGAGAGGCAAATACTTTTTGAACGTTAGATCCTTCCAGAGAAGTGAATCTCTTAATATGCAATGAATAAAAAAGACATCTACTCCCCACGGAAGTGGTGCTCCGTGCCCAGGAGGCATCGGAAAGCAGAAACCTGGTTCAGGGAGCTTAAAAAAGGAACAGGACCAACTCGGTGCTGGCAGTGCCCAGCATGCCGCTTTGGCTTTGGGTAGTTGGCAGGAGAGCAAGAGGCACGGCGGAGGGCCTGGCGGCAGGGAAGGAGGCTTGGGAACTAGTCTGGGGCTTCTGAAGGAGGGCACTTGGGCACAGAGTCCCTGGTAGGTGGGGGAGAAGCGGGCAGTCCCCGGGCGGGCATCACATACATAACCAGATGCCGGCGGAGGGGAACCCCTGGTTTCTCTAGTCCTGCACAAGGCAGGTAACAGTAACGGGGTGGGTGGGGGACCGACACCAGGGGGTTCTACGTGCAGCTCTGCCCTTGGACCTCCGCGTGCCAGATGCCCAGGCAGGACCGCCAATATCAATAACCCAGCTTCTTATATAACAGCCCCTGCGGCCAGGCAGGCAGGGGTCAGAGCCTCCCAGGCTTCTTGAGTCCGGGTGGACCTTCGCTCGCCTCCTTCTCTCATTTTTTCTCGAGACAGGCTTTAAAATAGAAAACAGGCTTGTGCAGGAACCAACCCCAAAGCAAGGGGTGGTTTGGAGGGATTCTTCCCCCCCAGCCGCCCACCTCCCTCAAGTGCAAGCAACTCCTGCAGCAGAAGGCTCAGCCTTCCCGGGGCGGTGGGCTTGGGGGTGGGGGGCGGCGGGGAGACGGGCTGGGGAGGGGGTCGGCCTGGGCAGCAGCCCCCGCAGGGTTACCCGGGCGCGTGCAGGGAAACGTCTCAGCAATTCCAGCGCCCGAGCGGAGCGCGGGGGGGGGGGGGGGGGGGGCGCGCGGCGCGGGGCACCTTGAAACCGCCGGCGGCCGCGCGCTGATTGGCCGAGCCGCCGCCTCGGCGTTCCAGCCAGGCGCCCCTCCCCCCGCGCCGTCCACCCCGGAAGGAATTTCCTCCTCTGGCGGCCGCTATTGTTGTCCGCCTCGGCTGTTTGGGTCGGATCGCGTAACCATAGTATCCAAACTGTGTCCACGCGGGGCCCCAGCCTGGGACCCCGGTGCCCCCAGCCCCCCCACTTTTTTTTTTTTTTTTTTTTGCAGCCTACTTATCGTGACTTCATCGGACTCCGGGGAGCAGGGGAGGGGGAGGGGGAGGGGCGGGGGGGGAGCTGGCCCACTTCTGGCGGCCCTTACTTCGAGATGTTTTCAATTATGATTTTTTAAAAAGTCTGCTTTGTGGGTTCGGGGCTTTTAAATTCTTCCCACTCCCCTCTCTCCCGTGAAACCGTTGGACCAAACTTGAATGGGGTTTTCCCTCCGTTTCCCCTCTAGCGCCTGCACGCCAGACCCTGCCTTTGCAGGGCGGTGGGTAGGGGTGGGGGGGAGCTCTTTGCAGCAGGGGTCACACCCCCTCCCCTCCCCTCCCCGACCCCTCCAATCAGGACTGTGTCCTGCCCCCCCCCCCCCCGCCCCCATCCTGGGCTCGAACCGGGGAAAGCGAGGCTGGTGGCGGTGGGGTCGGGCCCGTCGGATCCCGTGGCCACCCCCAGCCTCGTGCAGCTCCCCAGCTCCGGGGGCTCATCCGGCGGGGTTGGGGTGGGGGGATCCCTGGAGATGGGTGTGGGGGGAGGAGGTAGGGGTGCTCAGGGGGTGAGAGGACGGCGGGGGAAGCAGCTGACAGGTTCTTGGCCCTCCGGCCCCTCCAATGTCTCCTCCTTCGGATCTTTGAGCACCGACACCTCAGTCGCCGCGAAGCAGCCCGAGCCCCATACCTGCCCCCTACCCCCTACTCCTGCAAAAAAACAGAAAAATAAATAAAAACATAAAACCCAGAGCCCCATCCTTGCTAGGTGCTTTCTGCCGGCAGAGGTGGGGGAGCCGGCGGCAAGTCCGCAGCGGGCAGGCTGCGCGCGGCGCGGGAGCCCCCGGGGCTGGGGCGGGCGGGGGCGGGGGCGGGGGCGGCGGGGGGCGACCAACATTCCCAGAACTCGAGGATTCTCCGGGCGCCCGCAGGGGCGGGGGCACCCTCCGGGGCGGGGGCCGCGGCGGCGCCTGCCCAAGTCCGGGGCAACACTGCCCCCTAGGGGCCGCCGCGCGAGCTCCGAAACCCGGGCGGTCCGGGGCCTTGAGGTTTGGGTCCAGGTCTGGCCCTGGGCGGCGGCGGCGGCGGCGGCGGCGGCGGCGGCCACCCCAGTGACCCGCACAGCCCGGAGGACGGCTTCCAAGCGCCCGTGCTAGGGCCTGGGGGACGAAGGTGGTGGGATTCGTCCGCTCTAGGGTTTAAAACTTTGGCAGAGAGTTGGGTGCATCCTGCGGGCTTCCAGGGATGGACTGGATCTTTAATATCGATGGATCTAGTCCCCTGACTGTGCAGTTGGAGGAACTGAGGCCCGGAGAGGGGAACGACTTGCTTAGGGACGTGGGGTTTGCGCCCAGTCCTCCCGGGGTCCTCTGGCTTTTTTGGATTGATAAAGTCCTCTTTCATCCCTGATGTCAGCGCGCTGTCGAGAGAGGCATTATCAGGCATTTTACAGATGAGAAATCAGAGATGTCTTGACCTCCCTAAGCCTCACAGCTGAGAACTCAGACCCCCTGACTTCCAGCCCAGCTCTCCATACTATGAGGACTTCGGGGACCTTGAACCACTGGCTCAGATAGCTGGCAGCCTTCCACCTGGGGGTCCCACGGCGGCCAGACCAGGGCAGAGGTGCTTGCTCCAGCTGAGGGGGCGTGGGTCTGCTGAAACCTGAGTTCTAGGCTCCTGAATTGCTGCCTTGTCTGGGCCTCAGTTTCCCCATCTCTAAAATGGGAGGTGGGCAGGAGGATCTGGAAGGCATTTTGCATCCCTAGTGTTTGGATAACACTATGCTGCTCCGACTCTTTTGTTTGTCACTGCCTCTCCTCTGCTCTCCCTGGCTCTCTGGTTTGGGGTCGGCTGAACAGGCTGCTTCCGCCAGCGCCCCCCCCCCCCTCCGCCGCAGGGCTTCTGCGGCTGCCCCGCCCCTCCCCTCGTCTACTGGCAGGCGCAGAGCTGACTGTGGGAGGGAGCGGTGGGCAAGGAGCCAGCAGAGCGTCAAGTCAACCCCTTGGGAAAAAGGGAAAAAGGGTCGGGGGGGGGGGGGGCGACTGCTGTCAGAGGCTGCAGCTAGGCGATGGCGGAGCAGGGTCCCCGGGGGTTATTTGTGTCCAAGGTAACTGGTGTCCAAGTTGGCTGCTAGCCTCCTTCGTCTCTCCCTAGAGATGCGGAGAGCTGTGCTGGGAGTCATTTCTACTCCTCCCTCCTTCCTACTGCCCACGAACAATCAGGCACCAAGTCTGGTCCTTTCTCCCCTTAAATCTCTCTTCGGTCCTCCTCTTCTCCCCATCACTCAGCCAGCACCCTAATCTGCCAGACTGCTGGTCTCCAGGGGTCTCTGAACTGGCCCCTCTGAGCCTTCCTCCACACCTGTCCCCTGCCACTAGCTTTCTGAGCCACAGAGTGCATCCTTTCCTGCTTCAATCCCTGCCCTGCCTTCTACTCCACTAGGGTCAACCCCAGGTTGGTAGGTCCTCTGTGACCTGGGCCTAGCCTGCCTCTCCAGCCTCATTTTGGGTCTAGTGTGTCTTTTGTGTCCTGATGACTTTGCATGTGACTTCAGGAGCCCGTCTTGCTCCCTGGGGTCCTACAAGTTGTGACCCTAGGTCTTTCCAGGCCTTGGGGATACTGAGATGAATAAGAAGACCACTCTTCCCTGCAGAGAGCTCATAGACCATGGCAGACACAACCAGCATGGTCCTATAATAATTGTTGGTGGAATGTGGTCTTAAGAGGATCCGCACCTGGCTGGGGGGAAATCAGGGAAGGCTCCCTGAAGGCAGTGTTGCTCATGCTGGGGAAGACTAGGAATTGGTCATATACATGGAGGTGAAGGGACGCCTCAGTGGCTTAGTGGTTGAGCATCTGCCTTTGGCTCAGGGCATCATTCTGGGGTCCTGGGATTGAGTCCCATATCGGGCTCCCCGAATGGAGCCTGCTTCTCCTCCCTCTGCCTGTGTCTTTGCCTCTCTCTCTCTCCTCTGTGTGTGTGTGTGTGTATGTCTTGTGAATAAATAAATAAAATCAAGGAAGAAAAAAAAGATATGTGGAGGTGAAGAGGGAAAACAACCCAGGGAGAGAAATGACATGAATAGGCATCAGCACGGGCAGGCACAGGTCATGAGAGAGCATGACCCTTAAGGAATCTAGAAGACAGTGGAGCTAAAGTGTGAGGGGATAGGGCAGTAAGGAGAGATGAGGCTGGGGAGGGAGCCAAATCCAGGTGGTCCTTGTCCTTGTTGGTGTTGGCCTGAGGAGCTGGGATTTGCACATGCAGGCCATGGGGAGCCAGGGAGGGTTCTGAGCCCTGGGCTGGACTGCATGCTTGGAACACCCTTCCTCTTGCGACCAGGTCCCGGGAATACAGAAATGACTGTTTTATTTACAGCCGTCCTTGTTCCTGCCTGTTTCTGTAGAGGATCTGAAAGGATCTAAAGGAAAATCGGATATGGTCCTTGCCTTCAAGGAGCTCGTAGACTGGGATAGATGAAGAATAAAGTGGGTCAAGCAGAATAAAGAAAGCACAGTGGGAACTTTCTAGAATATACATCTAGTGGCCCTGTTCATCCCTGTTTGAAACCTCTTTATTAGCTCCCTGGTGCCCTCGGTGGCAAGCCCTGCTCCTTTGCGGGGCACTTAGGGCCCTGGTGGTCTGCCCTGATGACCTCTCCGCTCATGGCTCACCTCGGTTCCACCCTTCCCACTTCCTCTCCTGCAGCCAGCTCTTACTTGCGGTTGCCCCCCGTGGACCACCAGCCATCAGACCTGGGCCCATACTGTTTGCTCTGCTTGGAATCCTACTTTCCAGCACCCAGGCCCCTTGCCACTTGTTCATTCACCCTTGGCCTTCTCAAGATGCTGCTGAGGGCTCCCTCCTTCTAAGAAGCCCTCCATGGTCCCCCATGGCCTCCTCCCCTCAATTCGCCTTGTCTCCTCTTTATCCCAGAACCCATCCTAGCATGGTTGAATAATCCACAGGAGATCGGCAGCCTCCAACTCTGATCAGCTCTGGGGTTTCCAGGTCATATATACCCAGGGCGCAGAATGGATGCTCAGTGAAGTTTTTGTTGTTGAGAATAATAGGAATAGACTTTTTCTTTTTTAAAGATTGTATTTATTTATTCACGAGACAGACACACACACACACACACACACACAGAGAGAGAGAGAGAGAGAGAGAGAGAGGCAGAGACACAGACAGAAGGAGAAACAGGCTCCATGCAGCGAACCTGACACGAGACTTGATCCCGGGTCTCCAGGATCAGGCCCTGGGCTGAAGGCGGCGCTAAACCGCTGAGCCACCCAGGCTGCCCCCTTATCTGAGCTTTGAGCTTCTCTTGGACCAATTTGTCCTTTGTGGGGTGGCAAAGGGGGCTGGTTGCTGGCCAGTGGGGCTGGGTTTGGAGGGGCCAGAGCTGGGGGCAATGGGGGAATCCCAGGGCTTGGAGGGATCCTAAAGAAAGGCAGAGTCTGAAGAGAAAGCTGGGGTTTGAGTGCCAGCAGCCTGGTAGACACGCAAGGCCACAGAACCCGATAAAGGAGCAAGTTTTGGCTCATGGAGCTGAATTCAGAGTTCAGCGGAGCTGGGCTGGGGGTGAACTCAGGCAGCGCAGGAGGAGAGGAGCACCAATCCAAGGCCTGGGGTCAAAACACAGCTGTGTGACCTTGAATAGTATAAGGGCCTCAGTTCTCTCATCTGAAAAAAAAAAAAATGGGGGTATTAGTAATACCTACTTCATAGGAGATTCTAAAGTTTAAATGAGATGCTACATACAAAGCTCTTGATACTCTGCCTGGCTCACAGTAAATATATAATGTATGTTGCATTTTTCTGCTTCTTCCTAACTGCCCCCACCCTCTTCTTAGCCCCCTCTCCCGGGCTCTTCTTTCCCACTCCATATATGACCCTAATACGTATGTATCTTTGTAAAATATGTAGTGTTGTTTTGGGTGCTAGGGGTGTCATTCTGAATCTTTCATTTCACCCCCCTACTCCACACCATGTGTTTGAAGATCTTTCTATGTGGATTCTAGTTGCTGTATAGTTTCCTGAGCATACACCTACCATGTGTTAGCATCCCTTCTTCTGGTGAAGACATTTGTGTTGTCCCCAACGTTGTCTTCTCACAAATAATTTTTTAAATTTATTTTTTATTGGTGTTCAATTTACCAACATACAGAATAACCCCCAGTGCCCGTCACCCATTCACTCCCACCCCCTGCCCTCCTCCCCTTCCACCACCCCTAGTTCGTTTCCCAGAGTTAGCAGTCTTTACGTTCCGTCTCCCTTTCTGATATTTCCCACACATTTCTTCTCCCTTCCCCTGTATTCCCTTTCACTACTATTTATATTCCCCACATGAATGAGAACATATAATGTTTGTCCTTTTCCGACTGAGTTACTTCACTCAGCTCACAAATAATTTCTTGAAAAAAAAAAACACCCTTGTAAATGTGTCCCCAGGGGTGCCTGGGGGGCTCAGGCGGTTGAATATCCCACTCTTGATCACAGCTCAGGTCATGATCTCAGGGATGTGAGAAGTGCCCCGTGTCAGACTCTGTGCTCAGTAGGGAGTCCGCTTGAGATTCTCTCCCCCTCTCTCTCTGCTCCTTCCCCTGCTTGCTTGTTCTCTCTCTCTCTCTAAATAAATAGATAAATAAATAAATATCTTAAAAAAAAGAAAAAGTGTCCCCAGACCTGGATGTGTCCTCTTGTGGACCTGTGCGAGAATTTCCCTGGGATATACAGGGATCCAACGGCTGTGTTATGGGACACATATCTACTTACTTGTACTAAATGTTGTTAGGTTTCTAGAATGGCTGAACCACTTGGTGCCCCACCAGCAGTACAGGAGAGTCCTGCCTGCCAGCACTTGGTATTATCCACCATTCTAATTTTTGCCAACATGATGGGTGTAGACTGCCAGCACATTCATTTGTTAGCCACCAGGGCTTCTCCTTCTGTGAATCACTTGTTGAGTCCTCGTTCTCCTGCTGTGGGTTTCCTGACCTGCCTTCCTGTTGGGTGCTCCAAGGTCAGCCTCGAGGACAGCCTGCAGCAACTGCCTCAGAGCAGATCTGTCCTCTGGGAATGGGGTAATCAGGTTGGCTTGAAGGGTCTGAGCTCTCACTCACTGGTGTCACTGTTATTGAAATTGCTGAGTGCTCTCCTGGGCTTGGGCCCTGTGTGGGGTCCAAGGACCCAATGACTCAGGCTGTTCTTACTCCTAAGAACTCACAGTGCCAGGAGACAGGCAGACGGGACAGGACAGAGTTGTTCCAAAGACTACTGAGTGAGGCAGTAGAAATGAAGCACTTCCCCATTAGAGCATCTGTCCCATTTGATGGTCCTGGCTTGGGGAATGGAGGAAAACAGCCATCGCCGAATCAACAAACCCACCCCAAACTTCCAGGGAAGGCAGCTCGGAACTTGGAAGGCCTTTCGTTGGAGCCTCCTGAAGGATGGGTGCCTGGGGCTGAGATTAGGGCAAGGGGTCCTGGAGAAGTGTTTAGCTTAGCTGACCAAATGGTGAGGTGGGGGGTGGGGGTCGGGGTTGTGAGGAAGGGGCGAGGCAGGGAGCAAAGGGGAGGTGGGGGAGAGGAGACTGGGAGGCAGGCGGGGTGAGGGGTGCCCTGTGGAGAGGCCAGGCATAAATCTCCTTAGGGCAGGGTGCCTGACACTCAGTTCAGGTCTCCAGAGCTGCTCCCCCATCTCCTTACACGCGCAAAGCCCACTCTGTCCTCATCTGCCTCAGGTGAGTGTTTCGTGGAAACAGGTGGAGGTGGAGTTTCTGTCCAAGTTTCCTGGCTTGTGACAGAGTCAGCCCCCACAGGCCAGTGAGAGCGTCCAAAGAATAATCAAATAGAGCAGAAGCAGGAATTTGGAATCAGAGGTGATTGTGGAAAAGTAAGTTAGCCCCTGGGGAGTTAGCTTCCTAAGGGTGAATGGAGGGTTTCAGGTGATCTTATTTAAATCGAAGTGGGTTTTGTTTTGTTTTGTTTTTTGTTTTTGTTTTATGTTTTTTTTTTAATCGAAGTGGGTTTTGTAGCAGATTGTATTTTCCAAAAACGGCCTCAATAATTTCTTCCATCCCATACGCTCCTCTTCAATGTGACTTTGACATTCCTCCCCTCAAATCAAGGGTTAATATGTCCTCTCTTTGAACCTGGGTAGACCTTTATGACTCCTTGACCAACAAAGTGTGGTGGAAGGACACGATTTTTATGACAAAGGCCAGGTCATAAAAATGCCATGCACGGCTGCTTTGTGTTCTTGGGAGATTCATTGTGGTGGAAGCTGGCTGCCATGGCCACCCTAAAACCGCCATGCTGGGAGGAGGCCCAAACTCGTCTACACGGACAGATCCCGCGGAGGCGTCCTGAGACTACAAGAACACAGGGATGTCCACCGACAGCCCAGCTGCTGGGCCCCGGCTGGCCCGTTTCCAGTGGCTGTCTGCCTGCAGCCCGTGGGGGACCCTGAGCCAGGATGGCCCAGCTGTGCCCTTCCCACGTTTCTCACCCACAGAAATCCTGAGAGGAAAGAACATGATTGTTATTTTAAGCCACGAGGGTCTGACATGATTTGTTACACAGCAGTAGATAATCCAAGCAGGTTTATACTTATTTTATTGTCAGTCTCCTCTGGCCGAGTAGTTTTTGTTTTCAGTTCTATTCTCAGCACTCAGCCTGGAACATACTATCCTTTACAGATATTTGTTGTATAAATGAATGAAAGTTGACAGTCCATATCAGCGTGGTGTTGGGGATTTGTGGGAGCCCAGGGGCGACTCCTAACCCAGCCTGGGAGATCTGAGAAGTCTTCCTGGAGGAAGTGGTGCTGCTCTGAGTTTCTGGGCAGGGCTAGGCACAGAAGAATATCTGTCCCTCTTCTCTGGGTGCTGCTTGTTTGTTTTTGGCTCCCAAGTGTGGCTTCCTGGCTTGGGGTGTGTGTCCAGTAGGCTCATCCCTGTGTCTCTTTTGGGGGTCCTCCTTCCCTATCCCTGCCCCAGCTCTCTTTTCTCCCTCCCTCTCTGGGCCTGCAGGCTTACTCCTGCCTTCTCTGACTCTGCGTCTGGTTAGAGAAAATTAAGTCAATGGGGAGGGAGGAGTTGACAAATAGTCGGTCTGGTAATTGAATTTTTTTTTTCCTCTAGCCCTTTCTCCACCCCCCAGAGAGCAGAAGGAATTAGCTCTCTAGACAGTGGTTTTCCCAGCTAAGGAGCTCTCGTGTTGCATCCCCTTCCCAGCCTGGATCAGCAGGAAGAGAGGGAGGTGGCAAGCAGAAGACTACTTAGGATCCTCCAGGGCTAAGCATTGGAGGAGGAAACTGAGGCCCTGGGAGGGAGGGAGGGATGCTCTGCAGGCCCTAAGTGGGCTGGCACCTGAGCCAGGACTAGAAGGGAAAAGCTGCTTGGAGGCAGCCCTTCCACTGTCCCAGGAAGGTGGGGAAGAAAGACTGGGAAGGCTTCAGTGTGAGACACACCAGGGGCAGCCAGCTGCAGGAAGCCTGGGACTCCTGGGTCCCTGGCAGGAAGCAGCCCCTTTACCACTGGTTGGGATTTCCTGGGCAGGGAGGCCCAAGACTTAGTAGAGTGCCCAGCCTGTTGCTCTGCAGGACCTGGCCACCCTGCAGGACTGCCTTCACATAGAGTGCCCTTCAGGGGCCGGGGGATGGGGCCACTGGGTTGGTACTGCTCCGTGGCAAAGGGCTGATAGAAAATAACCCAGCTACATGCTTTATGTCTCTCCATTCTGAAAAATGGGATGGCCTCAGGGATCTCAGAGAGTCCTGAGAATTATGGAAGGTACTGGCTCTTAGCTGGCCCTCAATCCACAGTATCTTTTTTTTTTTTTTAAGATTTTATTTATTTATTTATTTATTTATTTATTTATTTATTTATTTATTTATTTATTTATGAGAGACACAGACATAGGTAGAGGGAAAAGCTGGCTCCCCATGGGGAGCCTGATGGGGGACTGGATCCCAGGACCCCAGGATTACTGGATCATATCCTGAGCCGAATGCAGATGCTAAACCACTGAGCCACCCAGGTGCCCCTTTTTAAAGATTTTATTTATTTATTTATTCATGAGATACACACAGAGAGAGGCAGAGACACAAGCAGAGGGAGAAGCAGGCTCCTTGCGGAAGAGCCTGATGCAGGACTCAATCCCAGAACCCCGGAATCATGACCTCAGCCAAAGGCAGCTGCTCAACCACAGAGTCACCCAGGTGTCTCAATCCATGGTGTCTCTATTGCCTCATTGTAGAGATGAAGACACTGAGGCTCCAACATGCTCACGTGGCAAGTGGCAGCAGGAGAATTCACACCCTGGGTGGCCTGAACTCCCAAGCCCTCTCCACACACAGGCTTCTGTGCTCCATGGCAGAGGTGGCTGCGGGTGAGGGGTTCGGCTGGGCCCCATGGGGTGAGGATGCAAGCCGGTTCTACAGGACAGGAGGGGTGGGTGGACCAGCGGGTGCTGTGGCTGCCTGCACTCCAGGCCCAGCGGGGGTGAGCGCCTCCCAGCCCTGCCTCTCCTGGCCCTGCCTCACCAGGCCCTGCCTCCCTGGGCCCGGCCTCACGGAGCAGTGGCGGCTGCAGGCTCCGGGAGCGCTTGATTTATTAAGCTAATGTTCTAGCACATTTTCCCCATCCCGTAATGAGCTGTTTCCACCAGGGGGTGTCTGCAGAGCGACTGCGGGCTTCCGGCCGCTCCAGGAGGGAAGCAGGCCTGGCTGGCAGGCGGTCTGGGGTGTGGGGAGGGGGGTCGGGGTGTCTGGCCGCCCAGCGAGGGGCCGGGTGAGGTTGGAAAGTCTGGGTTGAAAAATCACCCCCTGGTGGTGGTGTAGGGGTGGGGGGGGGGCTGTTGAGGGGAGGCTGGAAGCTGGTGCTGCCAAGGCAGCTTGGAAGAGATCCCACTTTGCCTTCAGTGCCATCGTGGCTCCGCTTCCCACCCACCCCAGGGGCCTGGGAGGGCACGCTGGCCCCACGCTTCTGGCCCGGCTCCGCCTTGCCTCCCTCCTCTACAAACTTCGGAGCCTTCTGAGCTCAGTCTGCCTATTGCCTGCTTGTTAGCTGCCCAGAGCAGGCATTTCTGTGGCTTGATGTGACAGTTAGGTCCTTTGCAGCCAGGCAGATCCAGGTTCGAATCCCAGCCCAGCCGCCTTCTAACTCTGTGACCTGGGGGCAGAGGCAGGGGGATCCCTGACCTCTCTGGGCCTCAGTCTCCCATTTTAGAAGTGGAATAAGAAGCTGTATCTTGTGGGGTTGTTCTAAGGATCAGCGATAACACAGGTAGAGTTTTGTACAGGGTGATAAACCCAGCCTTGGTCACCTGGCCTACTGAGGTTGGGACACACCTGCTGGGCTCTGACCCCAGTGTCCCCGTGCCTGTGATGAGCACAGCAGCGGTGCTAACACCTTGCCCCTGAGTTGGGGCCGCACATGCAGGCAGGACCTCCAGCCTGCCCAGCACCTGTCTGCTGATAAGCCTTGGGATCACCGGCCCATTCAGAATCTGTGCTTTCCTCACATGGGGCAGACGGTTGTTGGTATTTGGCTTTAAAAAGCCTAATGCAGTTTTTCCTCATCAAACTTGCCTCCCCCCCGGAGCCTAGATCCTGGATTGGGTGAGCTCTGGAGGAAGGCTGTGCCACCCAGTGCTCCTTCTTGGTGTTTTTAGTCTCTTTTGGTATTTTTTCTTTAGCCCCTGCCTAGCACCTGGAAGGCAGTCATCCAGGAGTAGTTAGCACCGCTCTTCACTTTGGAGATGCTGTCCCACTGGCCCTGTCCCCTGGGAGGGGAAAATGGGATGACTAGCTTGGGTCCCTTGAGGTCAGTCCTCTTTGTTTGTTTGTTTGTTTTAAAGATTTTATTTATTTATTCATGAGACACACAGAGAGAGGCAGACATAGACAAAGGGAGAAGCAGCTCCATGCAGGGAGCCCGATGTGGGACTCGAGCCCAGGACCGGGATCACACCCTGAGAGAAGGCAGACGCTCAACCACGAGCCACCCAGGCACCCCAAGGTCAGTCCTCTTTGACATGGTGTGCAAGGCCCTTCCTAGGAAGTATCACCGCATGTTACAGAGCAGGGTGCTTGCGTGGCTTGCCCAGGCACTTAGTACATAGGTGGTAGAGCAGGGCCTGGAACCCAGTCTGCTGGACTCCCAAACCAGTGCTCCTTCCTCTCCTCACTAGAGGTCACTGAGAGAACCTTCTGGTCTTCAGCAAGTCCTCAGGATAAAGGTGAAGTCTCTCAGCTTCCTTCTTACAGCAGATTGACTGGACTTGGGCTGCCTGCCCTGGGCCCCCACCCATCCTGCCCTCCTCACACCTGCTCCCCACCTTGGTGCATCTCTCTTCCCGCTCCCTCACCAGGCCAGCCCGTGCATGCGCTGTCCCCTCCTTGGTGGCTTCCCTCCTCAGGGCCCGTGCCTTTGAGCATTCTGTCCTTATCTCTACCTCCTTCCCTGACCACCAGCTCCAGAGAAGCCTTCCTTCCATTCACCCCCATTGTCTTCCCGGCTATTGTTGTGTTGGGGTCATCATCTGAAAGGACCCTGTGAGTTGCCTGTTCCCCTCAGGTGTTAAAGCTCCGTGAGAGCAGGGAGTCGGGGTGCCTCATGCCCAGAATACCGCCCCCTCCCCAGGAACGCAGTGGCCAATAGTCCGCTTTATGTTCTTTTCTTCTCAGATTTACCTGTGCCCCAGCTCCTTGCACACTAAAGTGATCTCAGGACTCCAGGGACTTGATGTCGACAGCAGCCGCTTCCCTCACTGTTGCTAATGCTTGCTGGCGCTGGCTGTTACCAGGTACTGTGAAGTGCCTCAAGTCGTCTCAACAACCCGTTGAGGTAGGTCCCATTCCCATCAGCACGCCTGTCATACAAATGAGGAAACTAAAGCCAGAGTCCACTGGTCCTGTCTTATTACCCAGTCAGCGAGTGGTAGAGCCGGGGGCTGAAATCCACATGGTGGTTCTCTGGAATCCCCGCTGCAGAAAGCTTCTAGAAGCAGCTTGATGTTCTCACCTGCCTCTCAGAGGGCAGCCCCCCAACCTGTGGAATGCGGACAAGCCCTTGGAACTTGCACCCCCCAGGTCCCTACTGCACCCCAGATTGGTTCTGCAGAGAATTTCTTCATTGCACACATAATATTTGTTCCCAACTATACATGTTTGGGTGAACAAAATGTCCTTTTTGCTCTTTTACACATTGAAGAGAAACCAGAGTATGAGAGGAGGACAATGTTACAAAGAGAGCCTGTCCGGAAGCCATTGGAACTGAGTCCGGAGTCTTGTCTCCCTGTGGTCCTCTCCTTTCCCTTCTTTCTGTGTCCCTTCACGTGTCCTCTCTGGTCTCTAAGTGGATGATAACCTCCCCATGGCTCCTGAGCACCTAGATACCCTCCATTCACATCTGGGAAGCCCAGGTCTCATGGGAAGAGAGAGCACGTAATGGGCTGAGCTTGGACCAGGTAGGCCCAGCTGAGGCCCGGTCACCTGTGACTGGTGGGGAGCGCATGAGGTGCAAACATGGCTCCTGTGGCCTCGGCTGTCGTCTTCAAAGGAGGAGTGACAGTGAGCCGTGAGGCCAGCGCTGAGTGTGCCCGCCGTGGTCGTGAAGGGCCTTGAATGCTACACTAAGGAACTTACCCTTCAGGTGATAAAGGCTGTAAGCCGAGAGTGGCGGGGTGCAGAGTGGCGGGGTGCAGCCTGCAGCTTTGAAGGCTTGCGTTAGCTGCCAGAGGGTAGCGGGGAGCTGCGGGCACCAGTGAGGGGGACATTCCTGCTGCGTAAGGTGGTGAGGGCCTGGACGGGGGCACAGGGTCCCCTGGGGAGGAGGCAGCAGGCACGCCCTGCCTTCTTCCTGGGCCAGCTGGAAGACTCACCCATTGATTCTGAGCACGAACCGCGCTGGGCCTGGGCTGAGTGCCGACGCCCTGCCCTGACCCCTGACCGGGACACAGGCCTCAGCTACACCGGGGACTTGATGAGTGAGAAAGGCGGGGGCCAGAGGAAGTGCTCTGGGCGATCCCAGGAGGCCAGAATGACTTGGCGTGGGGTGTGGGGGGCGGGAGAGAGGATCCGGGCCGCCCTCCCTCCCCGCCATCCTCCGCGGAGGTAGCCCTGGATGCAGGCCTGGAAGAGCAGGTAGGGATGGAAGGTGCGGGGCTCTGGGCTCTGGGCTCCCGGGGAGGGGCGGCCCGTGCAGGGTTGAGTAATAGGAGCGATGGCTGGGGGAAGGCGGGAAACCTCCTCCGTGGGCGTCCTCCGTGGAACATTCAGAATGCCAAGCTGAGGTGTTTAAATTTATGCTGTGGCAGGAGGGAGCCATTGACTGTGAGCAGATAGCGGGGTGGCCGGTGTTTCCCTTCAGGATCCTGACAGCGCGGGTTCCAGAAATTAAACCAGTGGGGAAAGTACTCGGGCCCTCAGAGTGCTGGGCCATGGGGGACGTGCCGGTGCCTCGGGGCGCCCCACTGCAATGCGCGTGCCCGAATCCCAGGGCCTTGGGGAGCGGGGCGGGGCGGGATGGTCCATGAGGCCGGGAGAGGTGTGTGCGGGCTTGGGGTGCGCGTGCAGCCGCCACATGGCTGAGTACCTGGGAAGCTGCTGAGGGCTGGGAGGTGATTAACAATTGTAATCACTCCTGTCACGACACCGTTAAATTCCAGTGGCGCTGGCTGGGCAGCTGACGGATGGGCCTGGGTGTCACAGCTCATGGCGCGGGCAGGATCATTTGTCAGCAGTCAGCACATCAACAGTGGGGGCCCACGTCCCTCCACGTGGGGTGCTGGCTGCCATCCCAGGGCCAGGGCAGGGCAGGTGAGGCCGGGCTCGGACGTGGAACAGCTCCAGCTTGGCAGCATTTGATGACAGGTCTGAGCTGGAAGATCTTGAGAAATCGTCCAGTGGATTGCTCGGGAGCCTTGGTAGGGAATGGGGTGGGGGTGGGTGGGTGCTGACTGGGGCATAGGTTGTGAGGCTCCAGGCATCCTCCCACCCCTTCACCCCTTGATCTAAACTTCTTTGCTCTCTCTAAATGGAAATGTTTTTTTTCTTTTAGAGAGAGAGATTTTATTTATTTATTCATGAGAGATACAGAGAAAGAGGCAGGGACGCAGGCAGAGGGAGAAGCAGACTCCCTGTGGGAAGTCCAATGAGGGACTCAATCCCAGGACCCCGGGATCACACCCTGAGCCAAAGGCAGATGCTAAACCACTGAGCCACCAGGTGTCCCTAAATGGAAATGTTCTTATTGTTGATTTTACATGAGTATTGAGAAAGAAATCCAAACAGTATGGAAGAAACACAGTCTTCCATGGCCCTATTCCCCACACATAATCATTGTTAAAGTGTGGTTTATGTTCTAGTTCTCAAGGCCCCTGGAGCCACCACCCCGCTTCCTGCC
This sequence comes from Canis lupus baileyi, assembly GCF_048164855.1. Lineage (NCBI taxonomy): Eukaryota > Metazoa > Chordata > Mammalia > Carnivora > Canidae > Canis > Canis lupus. Next base: position 34,394,479 of record NC_132840.1, read on the forward strand.
AAGATCCCTGCTGTTTCGTGGGCCATCCCACTGACCTCCCAAGAAACCCTCCATTTTGCTTAAATATAGTTTATGCTTTTCCTCCCAGGTGTGGTCAAACTCCAGGAATATGAAGTTTCTACCCACCCCTAGCCTACCCTCCCAGGGCTGGTTCCTTGTGTGGGCGGCCACTTTCATTCAGTAAGCTCAGGAGCAAGCTGTAATGTCCAGCATCTGCTGGGTTTCTGTGCTGCCGGAGGCAGAGGCTGGACTGTGTTCAGCTGGGCCCTAAGCATTTACGTATGCTGGCGTGGAGACTTGGGGTTGGGGTGGGTGGGGAAGAGGTGGAAGGGAGAGGACGAATTGCCAAACTGCTTGAAGAAACAAGGATTAAGGGTTGTACCCAGGGAGCTGGGCACAGGGGTGGGTAAAACAAGGCACAGTGTGCGGATGTGGTCTGAGGAGCGGCCCTGTCTGCATTCCCCTTGCCTGCCTGCTGTAGTTGAAGATTATTGCAGTGAATGCTCTTCGCCCCTCTCTCCAATCGTCTTGCCTGTTCCCACATGAGAGCAGGAGGAGTGACCCATTTGATTGACAAAATTGCAAACAGCCTGACATCCCTGGGTCAGGTTAGCCTGGGGCAGAAATGTGGTGTATTTGGAACTAGGGGGTTTTGGTTATTTAATGCTGCAGATCAAATTATCCCCAAACCAGGTGGCTTAAAAGCATCTTGCATTCTGCTCATAGACCCTGTGGCCCACAGATTCTGGGAACTTAAGGCTGGGCATTTCTTGTTTGGGGTCTCCTCTGGTAGAGTATAGGCAGCCTCTGGAGTGGATTCTCTCTTCTTTTGGTGCTGGTTGTTGGAGCAGGGAGACTGTCATCCTACAGTCTGTGGGGTAGGGAGAAGGTCCCCCCACCTCCATCCCCCAATCTCACCCCATCAGTAATAAAGCCCATTCTTCCCTTTGAGCCTCCTGGGGCCTCTGTCCCTGGAGGGCAGCAGAAGATGATGGGGCTTCCCTCCCGGACCCTAGGAGTCCTGTGAGTTTGCAAGAGGAGCATGGCTCAGGGAGGGACACTAAGGGGAATGGTGATGAGCTTCAAAACAGCAATGGCAGACAAGGGCTTTGCAGACATTTCCTGCCCTGGGCCCCAGGCCTGTGCTGTCCCGAATTCTTGGTACATGCTATTATACACCAGTCTCATGTTAGGGGGGTTAGGGAGGTGGTGGTGGTGGTGGTGGTGGTAAAGGAAGAGAGGTGTATCGGGGTGGGGCCAGGACTGAACATCAGGCAGTATGGGCTGAGTACCTGGGGTGGAGAGGGCTCTCATTAAACTTCCTGTGGTAGCCAGCCCTCAACATGGCCCCAGTGACCCACATCGCTTGCAGGAGCATCTGAATCAAGGCTGGCCCTGTGTGGATGCTAGAATTAGATGAGAGAGATAAGGTGGCTTTCAAGACTGGATCACAAAAGGCATTGCCCCTCCTGCTTTAGATTCTTGGCTGTCTTGCTCTAGGGGAAGCTAGCTGCCATGCCTTAAGAGGGCTTGAGCAGCCCTGTGGAGAAGCCCACATGGGGAGGAGCCAAGGCCTTTAGCCAATCCCTAGCATCACCTACCAACCACATGAGTGGGTCACCTTGGAAGCAGATCCTTGGGCCTGGTCAAACCTTCAGGGGATTGCAGCCCTGGCTGACATCTGACTGCAATCACATGGAAGACCCGAAATGAGAACTGCCCAGCTTCCTGAAATCTTGACTCACAGAATTTGTGAGCATAATGAAATATTGGGTTCACTAAGTTCTGGTTTGATTTGTTACTTAGCATTTGATAACCAATACCCTCATCTCCAAATACTCCAGAGAAAGATAGGGAAGTTGGTCCTTGTGAGGGCAATGGTAGGAGGCAAGTAAAAGCAGATAGAAAGAGAGACAGAGCTCTCACATCCGCTCCTGATGCTGGGGAGAAACCCAGGACCTGGTCAGTCTGGAGCCCTTCAATATAGCGGACTCCAAGGTTGGGTTAATGCAAGAGGCTTTTGTAAGGGTTTCCATGGTGAGGGAGGGCAAGAGTTCTTCAAGCATAATTAGGCCAAAGTTACATATCACAAAGAATACATAAACACAACGAAGGTTTTCAACAGGAAACTTGTTTTTGAGGTGTGGAATGTGTCTGATTTTTTTAGGTGCATGGAGAGGGAGCACACTGCCACCATTTCCATGACTTGCCTCCCTCACCAAGGGATCGAAAGTTCCTGCCTCCCCTCAGTACACAACCTGGCAGGGAAGAAAAATGCTTGTGACTCAGAGGATGCCAGGGACTGAGGAATTCACAGGACTCAAAAGGGTTGTGGGGTACGGGGGACTCTATGGGGCACAGGAGAGGGAGCACAGATGCCTGGATTTCGGGAGGGGGCGGGGTTTGGAAGCCTGACAGAGAAGAAAAGCATTTGATAAAAAGTCATTCTAACTAGAGAAATAGGGATCCCTGGGTGGCGCAGCGGTTTGGCGCCTGCCTTTGGCCCAGGGCGCGATCCTGGAGACCCGGGATCGAATCCCACGTCGGGCTCCCGGTGCATGGAGCCTGCTTCTCCCTCTGCCTATGTCTCTGCCTCTCTCTCTCTCTCTCTGTGACTATCATAAATAAATAAAAATTTAAAAAAAAAAAAAAAAAAAAAAAAATAACTAGAGAAATATTTGACAGTCCATCTAGTTGAATTCCCTCAGGTTTCCTGAACCCTCATGTTACAGAAGAACCGGAGGTGGGGTGGGGGGTGGGGTGGGGATACCTTAAGTTGTATTTTCCCACAAACAGATACCAAGGCAAGGATTTGAATGTATGCCTGTTTGAAGGGTGATCCCAGGAAGCAGGGAAAGTGGGGTGGATAGTGGTGGGGCAGGGAAGGCAGCCATAAAGGGTATGTTACCAGGCCAGTCACTACTGTGGGCAGCTGGGTAGAATGAGCTCCACCTTGTCATGCCACCCACGGGGCCAGGAAGCTGGCCTTTATCCTCAGCTCCCCAGGGTCAGTGGCTGGGGCTGCCTCTGGGCCCTTCTGGCCTGCCCCCACCACCCCTGGGCAGGAAGAAGCCTGGGGAGAGTTGGTTGCAGGCTTTCAGCTTGTCCTGGAGTGAGCACGAAGGGATGTGGCTGGGACTCTGGCGCCTATGTAGACAGAAGAGGGAGACGTTCACAAAGTCCCCAGCCTTGGAGGTCTTTCCTGTTCAGTCAGGAGGCCCTGCTAGCCCAGACTCCTGCTTGGTGGACAGCAGACCCCAGGAAGATGGTTAACTCCAGATTGGAGGCCTGGAGAGTGTTGCCAGATGCGTGTTGGGCTGGGGGTTCAAGGTGGAAGTGAAGAGGAATTGGTTCAAACCCTGACTCAATCTGTGTGGTCTTTATTATCTCCTTTCTCATTCTGTGTCTTTAGCTGCAAAATGGCTATTTCCCCATCCTGCCTACCTTGAACACTTGGAACACTGTAGTGGGTATTGGTAGCTTGCCTTGAAGCCTTCCATACATTCCCCTTCTGACATTTAGGGATCCCATCTGCCCTTGCTCTCAGTCTGTGTGGTTTGGGTGGATCTTGTGTGGGACACTCCTGAATTCAGCTAGTCTGAACATGACACTCTCCTAGCCAGGGTGATTGGATACCCTGAGCCCATCAATCAGAGCAAATCCCAGTGCTTCTGTAGGTGTCTTGGAAAAGCACACCTTTCCTAGTGGATTTTTTTCTTAAAGGTTTTATTTATTTATTCATGAGAGACACAGAGAGAAAGGCAGAGACACAGGCAGAGGCAGTCTTCCTGTGGGGAGTCTGATGTGGGAGTTGGTCCCAGGACCCTGGGATCATGACCTGAGCCAAAGGCAGACACTCAACCACTGAGCCACCCAGGTGCTCCTTTCCTAGTGGATTTGAATCGGAGAGGAAGAGAAGCTTATCACCAGGTGGAGCTTTGAAAGAAGCCGACACACAGGAGAAAGTAAGAACAAGAGATAGAGAAAGCAGGTCCTAATGACTTTGCTTGAGCCCCTGAATCAAGCTGTGCCTAAAGCTGCCCAGTACCCCTTGACTTCTCAGTAATGTGAGCCAATACATTCCCTCTGCTGAAGCTTGATTGTGTTGGACTTGCTATCACTTGCAACAGAAAGCTTTTCTTTTTTTTTTTTTTAAGTAAGCTCCATGCTCAACGTGGGTCTCAACTCACAACCCTGAGACCAAGAGTTGCATGCCGCAAGGACTGAACCAGCCAGGTGCCTCGGGACAGAGATTTTTTAACAGAAGTACTGGACGTGAGCTCATGTGAGCTGGGGATTGAGAAGCAAGTGGCAAATTTTGCTGCTGTTATGATGGTTTAAGGGATGGCTTGAGACCACCTGGTTCTAGACCACAGGAATGCTCTGGAGCATTTGTTGAATAGATCGAGTAAATCAATCACCTGTCGTCCCCTATTGTCAGTTTGGTGAATGGCATGAGGGGAGGCTGGAAGAGGGATGTTGGAGAATTTTCTTCCCTTCCCCTAAAATGGGAGAAACATTCAGGCTTGTTTTGTGGGGGAGGCTGAATCCTGCAGTCATTGTGGGGATGAGGAAGGGTGTGAAGGGCCAGGGCAGGATCCTGGGGAGGAGGCCTGAGAGAAGATGGGAGAGGCTCTTGCAGGGAGTTCCAGGGCTTTACCATTGACATCTTTTTTTTAAAGAATTAATTAATTAATTAATTTGAGACACAGAAGGAGTGAGAGGCAGAGACACAGGCAGAGGGAGAAGCAGGCTCCATGCAGGGAGCCTGACATGGGACTCTATCCCTAGTCTCCAGGATCAGGCTCCGGGCTGAAGGCGGCGCTAAACTGCTAAGTCACCCGGGCTGCCCACCATTGACTTCTGAACTCAGTCCCTCTGGAGTACAGGAAGAAAGAGGGAGCATGGAACTTGGGGAAAGCAAGGGCCCTCCACCCAGACAGCCAGTTCAAGTGCTTGTTCTTCCGGAGACAGCCTGTGTCACTCTGCCTGCCTCACCTGGCTGTGAGCACAGATTAAAAAATATATATATATTTTATTTATTTATTCATGGGAGATACAGAGAGAAAGAGAGGCAGAGACACAGGCAGAGGGAGAAGTAGGCTCCCTGCAGGGAGCCCGATGTGGACTCGATCCCTGGTCTCCAGGGTCACACCCTGGGCCAAAGGCAGCGCTACACCCCTGAGCCACCTGGGCTGTCCGTGTAAGTGCAGATCTTATTCACCTTGTGTCCTGAGTGCCTTGTGTCCTGGTACCACAGAGGTGGTACCAGGGCCGACTCATGGGATGAAGATCAGTGACAATGACATTGGTGATAGAGTCCCAAGTGTATGTCCCCTTTCCAGCGTTCAATTTTTCTTCTTATCTCTGTGGCACAAAGCCTGTGAACAGTCCATTTTCATTCCGTAGAAGCAGTTGGTCCCTCTGAGAGGAGGTTATCTTCCCCAAAGCCCACCAACTGCAAGCAGATGAAAAGCCCCTTCTCCCTTCTCCTGTCCCCTGAAGCATTTGGTCGTGGACTTGTGGGGATTAGCCTTCCTCTGCCATTTGCCATCTGTGTGGCCTTGGGCAAATGTCTTGGCTTCTCTGAGTCCCATTTTCCTCATTTGTGAAGTGAAGATAGTGCATTCTTTGTGGGGTTATTTGAAGTTTAAGTTAAATAATGTACACAGGAGAACTGAGCACAATGTCTGGCGCAAAGTCAGGTGCAATAAAAGAGAATTTCCTTCCTCCAGCCTCTGCCAAAGGCAGGACTTGATTAAGAAAGTTTCTGTGGAGGGGCGCCTGGGTGGCTCAGTCGGCTGATGGTCTGACTCTTAGTTTCAGCTCAGGTGGTCATCTCAGGGTCGGGCTCCCCCATGCTCAGTGGGGGAGTCTGGTGAAGAGCTTCACCCTCTGCCCCTCCCCCACTTGTGCTTGTGCGCATTCTCAAATAAATAAATCAATCTTAAAAAAAAATAAGAGGAAATTCCTGTGGATTGATTGCATCTGACCCCACATGTCCACATGTGTGCATGTCCCTGGGTGTAAATGTGCATGTGCACTGTGCTTATGGGTATGCACATGTTATGTCTGTGAGCCTGTGGATTTGTGTGTGTAGAAACAGAAATGTTCGCATATGGATGTGCGCCTGTGTGCGCACATGTGGTTTCCCCACACTATTAGTGGAAAGCATAATTGTGCTTTATGGCAGCGGCAGCTCCATTCCCCTATAGCCATTAGCTGCCTCGCTCCCGTCATGGGGGGTTGGGGAGGAGCTGCAGCTATTGCACCCTCCCTCCCCCATCCCTGCACTCTGCACAGCACCCGGCCACCCTCCCCCCCTTCACCATATGCCTGTCTTTTACAGTTCTTTGGTGCGTGGTGCTCATCGAGTGGCTAATTAGCTAAATGAATTAATTGACATCCATACGTGTAATTAGCAAATGGTTATAAGCAGCTATTCTCCTTGGGATGTCTAAAATTTCTAGGGGTCAGAGGCTGGGGGGTTGCTTTAGGGAGTAAATAAGAGCGGCCAGTGTGAGTGCTGAGGATGACAGCCCAGGGGACTCCACCTGCCCCACAGCCTGGCTGTGGAGGAGCCCCTGTGGGAACTCCTGGGAGGGAGGGAAGAGGTGCCTGTGGACATGACAGGGTGAAACCACTGGGGCACTGGAAGTCAGGAGGTCTGGGTTCTGGTCCATTCATGTGACCTTCCCTGTGACCTTGGGTAAGTCTCTTCCCCTCTTTGGGCTACTTCTAAGAGGGATGGATGGGACCAGCTGATTTCCTAGGACTCTCTCATCTCTGACATTCTTCCTACCTTAAACTAAACTTTCTAACAACAAATAGGGCTGTGTAAAGATGGGGGTGATGTGCTCCCCTTCTTTATTCCAGAACACAACGTCACCAGGCTCTCTTACAATGGTAGGATGTGGTACATACTTGTCCTCTGTTCCATTTTTTTTAAAATTTATTTATTCATGAGAGACACAGAGAGAGGGGCAGACACACAGGCAGAGGGAGAAGCAGGCTCCATGCAGGGAGCTTGTCATGGGACTCGATCCTGGGTCTCCGGGATCATACCCTAGGCTGAAGGCAGCGCTAAACCGCTGGGCCACTGGGGCTGCCCTTGTCCTCTGTTCAAAATGTCTTTGTCTACCTTCTCTGCCTTTAAGGTCTTCCAGCACAGCACGGTCCAATAGAACTTTCTGAAATGATGGACATGTCCTATATCTGTGCTGTCATGTAGGGTGGCCTTTGGCCACGTGTAGATACTGAACACTTAAAGTGTGACTAGTGCAACCAAGGAACGGCTTTTTTACATTCGTCTACTTTTATTTGAGTTTCAGTAATCACATGTGGTTAGTGCCTATTATATTAGCACAGCTCTAGATCCTTTAAGATCCAGTTAATTCACTTATTCATTCATGAATTCATTCCTCCAACAAATATTTATTGGGTGCCTGTGGGGGCCAGGCACTGTGAGGGCTGGGAGGATCCCTGCCCTCATGACACATTTATAGTGGGAGGAGATAGGAGGGTGAGGAGAGAGAAAAACGAAAAGACAAATAAAATAAATGGAAATTATAATAAGAACTATGAAAGAAATCAACTAGGGACTGAGAGTAGAAAGTCTAGAGGAGAGTTTTGTTATGTGGGGTAATCAGAAAATGTGTCTCTGAGGAGGTGTCCCTTAGGCTGGGACCCAAAGGATAAGAAGGAGCCCTCCCAGGAGGAGCGGAGAGGGTGCAACAAGTCCTGAGTGGGGGAGGCAAAAAAAGTTGGTGAGTTTGCAGCAGTCAGCAGGGTTGGGGTGTAAGGGGTGTCAGAGAGGGTCCAAGAAGCGAGGGGCCAGTGGCCTGTGGGGAGGACTTGTGGACTTGACGGGGTGGGCAAGAGTGAGGTGGGCCCTGAGGAGCTCATGGAGGCTGAAATTCATGAGGCTGACGTGGCTGCTCCAAAGAGGAAGTGGAGGAGGCTTTGAGGGGAGTGAGGGAGAAGGGCCCTGGCCAGGGTGGTGTGAGCAAGGAAAGCCTGTGATCACCTCCACCAGGAAGCTTTCCCTGGCTCCCCAAGCTGGACCAGGCACCTCGCTGTGATTATTCTACCCCCAGGCCTAACTCTGTCACAGCACTTTCGTCTCTTGTCATTCATTGCCCCTTATAGAGGGACCCACCAGATGTGAGCCTTTCCCCATGGGGCCATGTTTGATTCTGTGTCCTCACCTGCGCACAGGGCTTAGGCAGGACAGCCCCTCCCAAACTCAGCCCAAGTGTCCTCCACCTCCTGGGAAGAGGCTGCCCTGGGAAGCTGGCAGTGATGGTGGGAGAGATGCCCCAGCCCCGGCCTCCTCTGCCATCTCTGCTGCCTCACTTTGCAGCTTAGAGTCTCTTTCCCATCCTTGGTCTCGACTGACTCTCCTAACAGTCCTGAAGGGCAGGTGGAGCCGTAATCCTTCTCTACCCATTTTACAGATGAACAAACAGGAATCCAGAGAGGCCAAGTGCCCCAGAGCAGGAGTCTCTCTTTGAGGACTCAAAGAGGAGTCACCTCTTTGGAGGTTACAGATTATAGAGGTTTCCTGTATAGCTTTGGGTCAGACAGCTTGGATTTGAATGCTGGCTGTTAAGTTCTTAGCTGTGTGACTTCAGGCAAAGTATGTAACCCCTCTGAGCATTAGTGTCCTCATCCCCAAAATGGTGGGAATAACCACATCTATTTCCCAGGGTGGTTGTGGGGCTTGAAAATGCTCAGCAGAGTGCCTGGCACATGAGAAGTGTTCAGTACTGTTGGCAATAGTTATTTGGGAATGTAATGGAAATTCTGTACTTCCACAAAATGCACTTACCTTCAGAAGGTCCTGCAGCCCAGCCATGGATGCCGTGGTAGCCATGAACCCCAGGTTAAGAAAATATGATAAAAAACAAGTCCCTAAGAGCAAAAGTAGTATCTCAGGAATAAAGTACCTAAGGAATAAAAATGTTCAAAGCTAGCATGAAAAAAAATATTAACACTTAACAAGGTGATATTAAGGACGACTTAAATAGATGGAAACACTTAACATTGATGAAAGTGTCAATCTCCCAAAATTAATCTACTTTAAAAAAATAGTTATGTGTGTATGTATGTATGTATTTATATATTTGAGAGAGAGAGAGACAGCATGAGCTGGAGGAGGGGCAGAGGGGAAATGAGAAAGAGTGAGAGAATCTCTCAGTCTCTTCATTGAGCACAGAGCCCCACCTGACGCAGGGCTGGATCCCACCATCCTGAGATCATGACCTGAACTGAAACCAAGAGTCAGACACGCAACTGACTGAGCCACCAGGCACCACTGAAAATTAATCTATTAATATCTGGGATCCCTGGGTGGCGCAGGGGTTTGGCGCCTGCCTTTGGCCCAGGGCACGATCCTGGAGACCCGGGATCGAATCCCACGTCGGGCTCCCGGTGCATGGGCCTGCTTCTCCCTCTGCCTGTGTCTCTGCCTCTCTCTCTCTCTCTCTCTCTGTGACTATCACAAATAAATTTAAAAAATTTAATCTATTAATATCTAAACATACTTAATGCAACTCCGATCTAATACTCCAAGAGGGATTTCCATGGAATTTGACATATTGATTCTGAAATGTACATGTAAGAATAAAGATCCCAAAACTAGCCAAGCCATTTCTGAAAAAGAATAAGGCAGGTAGCCTTGCCCTGCCAGATATCCATATTTATTATAAAGCTTTAATAGAACAGTGTGGGGTTGACACAGGTTGGACAAATTGACCAGTGAAATAGGATCGACAGCCCGACACAGACCTCTGTATGGAATTTACATGAGGGGAACAGAAAGCACTATGGCAGCGTGGATAAAACGATGGCAGATTCTGGAGCCAGATTGCCTGGCTTTGAATCCTGGCTTTGACATTTACTAGCCAGGGCAAGTTGCTGAATCTCTCTGGCCTCAATTTCCCCAGTGGGGAAAGAGGAAACATAAAATAAATGAAGTAGAGGACTTAGTTACAGGTATGGAAAAATGAGATTGAATTGGACCCAACTCTTTGCCAAAAAGTCAATTTCAAATCAGTTAGGTACTTAAATATCAAAAACAACACTTTGAAACTTTGAGAAGAAAATGTAAGTGAACATTATTGAAACTTGGGGTAATTCTTTTTTTTTTAAATTTTATTTATTTGAGACCCAGAAAGAGAGAGAACATGAGTGGGGGGGAAGGGCAGGCTCCCTGTGAGGAGCCTGATGCTGGACTCCATCCCAGGACCCCGGGATCATGACCTGAGCCAAAAGCAGATGCTCAACCACTGAACCACCTGGTGCCCGCCAAAATAAATCTTAAAGCAAGTAAAATATTACAAACGCAAGAACATATTTTAAATGCATGTCGTTGATAAAAGATAAGGATTAAGAACATGCAAAATTGGTAAGAAAGGAAAACTAGCCCAATCAAAAAATGGGAAAAAAAAACCCAACCAAGCATTTCTTAGAGGAGAAAACACACACGGCCAATAAACATCTGAAGAGATGCTCAACCTACTAGTAATCATGGAAACAAAAGCAAAGATAACAATGAAATATCACTTTACATTTGATTGGCCAAAATTAGGAGTCTGACAATTTATAGCAGGTGTGGATCAATGGGACTGCTTACTCATTGCTGGTGGACCACACACAGATACAAGCACTTTGAAAACAAGTTATTATTTTGGAACATTGGTCATTATCCCAGCCTATATTTCAGCAATTCTACTAGGTATATACCTAGGGGTTATGTGTGAGAATCTTTGTAACACCAATTTGCAGTAATGAAACAACAATAAACCTCCTCCTCCAAGCAAAGAAATGATGAATATAAAATTTAGGATAGTGATTCCCTGAGGTAGGGGAGGGACATGGGATGGAGAGGACAATATAAGTAAATGGTAAACGTAATGCTCTAAAATTTGAGTGGTGGGTTCACAGATCATTCATTAGATTTTTTTTTAAAGATTTTATTTATTTATTCATGAGAGACACAAAGAGAGAGACAGAGAGGCAGAGACACAGGCAGAAGGAGAAGCAGGCATGATGTGGGACTCGATCCTGGAAGCCTGATGTGGGACTTGATCCTGGGACTGCAGGATCACACCCTGGGCTGAAGGCAGGTGCTAAACCGCTGAGCCACCCAGGCGTCCTTTCATTAGATTATTAAAAATAAATCAATAAGCATTAGAAGACAGGCTACAGACTGGGAGAAAATATTTTCAAAAGACACATCTGATAAAGGTAGTTATCCAAAATATACAAAGAACTCTTGAGTTTCAACAATAAGAAAACAAACAACCTGATTAAAAAATGGGAAAAAGATTTTAACGGACACCTTACCAAAGAAGTTATACAGATGGCAGATAAGCATATGAAGAGCTACTCTACAGCATGTCATAAGGGAAAGGCAAATTAAAACAATGAGATAGCATGCCACATCTATTCAGAATGGCCAAAATCCAAACACTGACAACACTAAATGTTGGCGAGAGTGTGGAGCAAAAGCCTCTCCTCCCTCTCTAATCCCTGAGGCCGATAACCCAGGAGTCCCTTACAACTGCAGCATCAAGTGAAAGCGCAGGGCTCCTGGATGATGCCCAGAGGTCTCTTGAGTCAGGTCCAGATGTGGCTTATCTTCACCCAGAGAAATGAACCAGGGAATGAAGACACGGTACCTGCTAATCCCCTACCCCCAGTATAAATTGTGGGACTGGAACATAGTAATTATAACAAACATTCTTTTCAGAAAGGGAAAGAACAGGAGACACCCAGAAGTAGACAATGGCTCCTGACAATTCTGAAATTCTATTAGGCAGACATTTTTAGGGTCCTGTTCCATAGAGATGGAAAATAATCTTCTGGTAGGCTCAGCTTCTGCTCCCTGGGGATAGCTCCTTTAGGCCTTGTTCTCTGTGGCCTTTGCAGCACTCTGTATGAGGAATTCCCCTTTCCCATGATCTTCCTTGGCCACACCTGAAAATGATGTTGGGGAGTATACCCCAAGTTGGGGATGGTGTGATTTTCTCAGTCAGCTTTCTGCCCACAGAAGGATAGGGACCCGAGGGCCATTTTCTTACTTCATCGTTACAGTCTCTTAGGCCACGCTGGTAGTTCTTTTGCAACGAGAACGCTCTTGAAAACTTAGTTGGGGGATCCCTGGGTGGCTCAGCGGTTTACTGCCTGCCTTCAGCCCAGGGTGTGATCCTGGAGTCCCAGGATCGGGTCCCATGTCAGACTCCCTGTATGGAGCCTGCTTCTCCCTCTGCCTATGTCTCTGCCTCTCTCTCTCTGTGGCTCTCATGAATAAATAAATAAAATAAAATAAAATAAAAAAAAGAAAGAAACAAAGAAAGAAAGAAAGAAAGGAAAGAAAACTTAGTTGGTGTCTTATCTGTTTGTTTCTGCTCAGTTCCCTGTGCCGCTGAAACCATAGCCAGGTCTTTTCTAGGATTTGCTATGCTTCTTTGTCTTCTCACCCCCATATATCCTCAGTTTAAATGTGGGTATCTGGGGCCAACATGCTTTGTGTGCTGGCTGCTTTCCTATTGTCTGTCATCTCTTTGTTGGTTTGTGTTGACTGGAACTCAGCAAACCGCCACGTCCCCAGAGTCCTTGCCCAATGACTTCCTGTGAGATTCTTCTAGTGAGAGAACTGGCAGGAGATGAGAAGGTGGCTGAAGGGGAAGCAGGACTATCTTTCTAATTTCAGCACTGACTGGCATTCCTCCATGAGCAAAGGACCACTGTGGCTTCAGCTTTCAGCTTCTTTTGGCCCTTTCAGCCCCAGATACATCTGTGTCCCCTCAAAAGTTTCAGTACCAACCAACCACATCTCTTAGGGGTGTGAGGACCAGTTCCCCAGAGGTGCCATCACCAGCTGCCTGGTGTCCCCCTCAGATGTCCACACGCCAGCCATTGGTACCCCCCTGCCAGGTCTGAGTAGCTGCCAAGTGGGGTTCCCCAAACCTTAATTCTGCTAGCCACACCTCTTCCCTTCTATTCCGCCGTCCTAAAGACTAGCTGCTTTTGGCAATTACTAGTATCTCATTACTTCAGCCCTAGGGTTGGTAGCTCCTGCTTGGATTTACTAATAGCTGGGTGATATCAACATCCTCTTTTTGTTCTTTCAGACTTTCAACATGAGGTAACACCAACTGCCTGAATTAAATCTCCTTGAGACTCCTGGTGGAGCTTCTGTTTTTCTTACTAGACCAGACACGTTGGGAGATCCACATCTCTAGATCCCTTTTCCTGAGCTATTTTGACCAATTGAAAGATTTACTGGGCCTTTACTGTGATACTGACCCCATAACACATTTAAGGGTTCTCACAAGACAGGTGATGGCAATATTTGTGTTTTCACCTAGCCTTTCCACTCAAAATTCTTCTCAGTTTCATCTTTTATAGATTGGGATTGAGAAGCACTCTTGAAAGTGCCTGAGTATCTTGACTCTTTCTGTTCCATTTCATTCTTACTTGCAAACTGGTCAATTCTTTTCAATTTTTAAAAAGTTTTAAGTAAACTCCATGCCACACATGGGGCTCAAACCCACGACCCCAAGATCAAGAGTCTCATGCTCTACTGGCTGAGCCAGCCAGGCACCCTATCAATTCTTTTCTCAAAGTGTATACATTGCCAAACATAGTTCACAGCAACTAATACACAGTATTAATGTTCTATTTCCAACCTCTTTCATTGAACTACAAGTTTTTTAGACCTCTGATCTGCCCTCCCACTTACTGTGGGACATAGTTTTACCAAATATTTTATCATTGCCTCTAATATAAATTTATTTGCTCCTCCATGCTCAAATGCTAAGTCAATGCCACATATTTTGGGTTCTGTTACAGCAGTATTCCACTTCTGATACCAACTTTTATTTTTTATTTATTCTTTTTTTTTTTAAGATTTCATTTATTTATTTGAAAGAGAGAGAGAGAGAGAGAGAGAGAGCACAAGAAGGGGGAGGAGCAGAGGGAGAAGCAGACTGTGTGCTGAGACACAAGGCTCAATCCCAGGACCCTGAGATGATGACCTGAGCTAAGTTAGCTGTTCAACAGACTGAGCCACCCAAGGACCCCTACTGGTACCAATTTTCCATGTTAGTTGGGAAAGGCTAGGTTATGAAGAGGTAACAAACATTTCTGTAGTCTCAGTGGTTTAACCCAACAAAGGTTTATTTCTCACTCAGGCCAATGTGTCCATCACAGGCCAACTAGGGACTCTGTTCCATGTTCTCATTCCAGGACTGTGTTGAATGCTGCACATCACCATGGGCTCCCCCATGGGGAAGAGGTATATCATACACTTTTAGAGCTTACAACTAAAAGAAAACATGTAACTTGGCCAAGCAAGTCACATGGCCTATCTTTGTAAGGGTCAGGCACATGCAATTCTACTACACATCTAGGTGGAGTACAGTCTAATCCAGTAACCCAAAGAATAAGACCAAATTGGAATGGGAGAATGGATGGCTCTGTGAAGAAAAAAGAGTGGATTTGATAAACCATCTGATGTGATAGAGCAGTGATAGAGATAGCCACAAGTGTATGGAAAGCACAGAGAGGTAAACCTGTTCAGATCTAATGAGTGAGAACAAATTAAGGAAAATAGTACAAGAGGTAATTAGAAAACAAAAATAATTAGAAACCCTAGGAAAAACAAACAGCTCTGTAAGGAAGCAAATGCAATAGTACCCAACTGGCTCTGGAAAACTAATAGTCCCCTAGCTGATAATAATGTAAACACTGTATATTAGAATCAGCCTATAGTCAAAGCTTTGAGGATTCAATTATGGTCACAGGACAGAATTTAATGTTAGCAACTCTGACCATTAAAAAATTCAGACAGGGAAGCCGAAAAGTAGAAGAGGGAGAGGAAAGCTGAATGGGAAAGTAAAAGGCCCTAATATCCTCAGTTTAAAAGTGAGGCAGCAAGCAGAATTGTCCGTAGATTATGGAGTAAGGGGAAGAGTGTATGTGTGTCACTTGACTTTACAAAGGTCACCATGGATAGAATCCTGTTGGTGTGGGAGAGGAGAAGAATTATGGCAGTGGTACATGTTAATTCATCACCTGTCATGGAAGGACACTTATAGATAATGTTTGAAACTGATAAAGTGAGAAATTGCTGTATAAGCACGTTATTTATAAAATTGTAGATAACAACTAGAAGAAATAGCTGAAAGAATTAAAAAGTGGTTGCTTCTTGGGTGATGGTTAGGAGGAGAAAGGGAGAGTACCATTGCCTTTCATTATAAATCTTTTAGTACTATTTAATTTTTAAACCATATGGATAGATATATTTCTTAGGAAAAAAAATTAAAATACAATTCTGTTTTTAAAAGGGCTTTTACAAACAAATGAAACTGAAGATCAAGGAAATTAAGTAACATGCTCAAGGTCATGGGGCTTCGTGGCAGAGTTGGATTCAAACACAGGTTCTTTGACTTTCAGTTCATCTCAGTTGGTTCCACAGGCCATTTGGCAAACATTATTGAGTGCCTATTTTGGGTATGATGGCAGGTGCAAGGGCCAAAACACACCAATCTTATATTGTTCATAGGTTGCACAATCTATTGCAGGAGGGCAGACACTTCAACCAATCCTTACATGCCATGTGGTTACATGATCATGTGTGCAAGATTCAAAAATCCATGTAGTGGGATATATTTATATGATTCTCAGTCTTTTTTTATTTTTTTAAAAAAGATTTTATTTATTTATTCATGATAGACACATACAGAGAGAGAAAGGCAGAGACACAGGCAGAGGGAGAAGCAGGCTCCATGCAGGGAGCCCGATGCGGAACTCGATCCCGGGACTCCAGGATCACGCTCTGGGCCCAAGGCAGGCCCTGAACCGCTGAGCAATCCAGGGATCCCTCAGTCTTTTTTAAAAAAGATATTATCTATTTATTCATGAGAGATACACAGAGAGAGGCAGAGACATAGGCAGAGGGAGAAGCAGGCTCCCCAGGGGGAACCTGATGCTGAACTTGATCCCAGCACCCTGGGATCATGCCCTGAGCTGAAGATGGACCCTCAATCACTGAGCCATCCAGGCGTCCTGGTTCTCAGTCATTTCTATGTACAATTAGGTTATTGCTAGCCATGTAGGAATGAAATGATAATAAATGCTTGAGTAATTCAAAGGCATAAAAGGGGAAAAGGAGAACAAAGGGCTGATGAGACAAAAAAAAAAACCCAAAAACAAAAAGTCTAGCAAGATGATAGACTTAACCT
Organism: Canis lupus baileyi; assembly: GCF_048164855.1. Classification (NCBI taxonomy): domain Eukaryota; kingdom Metazoa; phylum Chordata; class Mammalia; order Carnivora; family Canidae; genus Canis; species Canis lupus. The sequence goes on from NC_132840.1 coordinate 34,410,732, forward strand.
CACTACACCAATAATCACATTATGTGTAAGCAGCCTAAATACTACAATCAAAGGGGAAAAAATTTAAGACTTGATTCAAAAAAGCAAAACCCAAATATATACTATTTATAAGACTGTAAAAAAATACTTTAAATATAAAAACACAAATATGTTAAAAGTAAAAGGACATAAAAAGATATTTTATGCTAGCAGTAATCAAAAGAAAGTAGGTCTAAGAGCAAAGAATATTACCAGAATAAAGAGGGTCATCACATAATGATAAAAGGCCAATTCATTAATTGCTTAATTAATTCTAAGTGGTTATGCACTTAGTAACAGAGTATCAAAATATGTGAAACAAAACCTAATAGAACTGCAAAAAGAAATGGACAAATATATAATAGGGTAAAATATCTCAACACATTCAACATATTTGATAAAACACCTAGATAAAAAGTCATTAAGAATATAGAAGATTTGAACAATGCTCAACCAGCTTAACCTGATGTTTACAGAATACTCTACCCAACAACAGCAGAATATGCATTCTTTCCGAATGCACATGAAATACTATAGAAGACTATATTCTGTGCAATAAAACAAGTTTCATATATTTAAAGATTTATTTATTTTAATTTTTATAAAAGATTTTATTTATCTCTTTATTTATTTATTTGAAATAGGGGAGTGGGTATGAAGGGCAGGGGGGGGAGCAGAAGGAGAGGGACAAGCAGACTGTGCTGAGCATGGAGCCCAACACAGGGCTCAGTCTCATGACCCTGAGAACATGATCTGAACTGACATCAAAAATCAGAGGCTTAAGTGACGGAGTTGCCTTTTAATATATTTAAAAGTGTTCTAACCATATAGAATTAAATTAGAAATTGATAACAGGAAGATATTTGGAAAGTTTCCACATATTTTAGGATATAGAAATGCACTTCTAAATAACTCATAGGTCAAAAAGAAATCACAAGAGAGATTAGAAACAATTTTGACCTGAATGAAATGAAAACACAATATTGAAGTTTAGGGGATGCAGCTAAAGTAATTGAGGGAAATTTATTGTATTAAACACTTAAAAAAAGATTTTATTTATTTATTTGGGATAGAGAGCAAGGGAGAGAGAGAAAGAGAGCACAAATAGGGGAAGGAGCAGAGGGAGAGGGAGAAGCAGACTCCCCACTGAGCAGGGAGCCCAATGCTGAGCTCGAACCCAGGACCCTGAGATCATGACCTGAGCCTAAGGCAGACGCTTAACCAACTGAACCACCTAGGTGCCCTGAAATGCAAAAATTCTTAATAAAGTTTTAACAAATCAAAACCCAAAATATATCAAAACTAAAATATATCATTTTGCAATGCATATTATCCTGGAGATGTAAAGTTTCTTTAACATTTAAAAAGTAATAAATATAATTCACCATATCAACACATTTAAAAGGATAAACCATATGATCATCTCAATAGATACAGAAAAAGCATGTGATAAAATTTTTTTTTAAAGATTGTATTTATTCATTCATGAGAGACAGAGAGAGAGAGAGAGAGAGAGAGAGAGAAAGGTGGAGACACAGCAGAGGCAGAAGCAGGCTCCATGCAGGGAGCCCGATGTAGGACTTGATCCCGGGTCTCCAGGATCACACCCTGGGCTGAAGGCAGTGCTAAACCACTAAGCCACGGGGGCTGCCCAACATTTGATAAAATCTAACATCGATTCCTGATAAAAACTTGCAGCAAACTAGAAATAGAAGGAAGAGTACTTCCTCAATCTGATAAAGGGCACTTATGAAAAATCTAACATCCTAACATCTTACAAAATGATTAAAGATTGGGTGCCTCCCCCTAAGATCAAGAGCAAGGAAAGGATGTCAGGATCTTACCATTTGTATTTAACATTGTGCTGGGAGTTTCTAGTCTGAGCAATTAGTCAGGACAAATAAATAAAAGGCATAGAGATTGGAAATAAAAAGGTAAAACTGTCTTTACTTGCAGACATCATGATCATCTATGAAAAGAAATTTTAAGATTTTTTTTTTTAAAAGATTTTATTTATTCATGAGAGACACACAGAGAGAGGCAGAGACACAGGCAGAGGGAGAAGCAGGCTCCATGCCGGGAGCCCAACGTGGAACTCGATCCCGGGTCTCCAAGATCAGGTCCTGGGCTGAAGGCAGGTGCTAAACCGCTGAGCCATCCAGGCTGCTCCATTCTAAGATTTAAATGGAGATGTAAAGGACTCCGAATAGCCAAACCATTTTGAAAACGAACAAACTAGTAGGATTTATGCAGTTTGGTTCCAAGACTTATTATATGTGAGAGTAGTCAGGAAAAGATAGTATTGACCTAAAGGTAGACCTGTAGGTCAACAGAACAAAGTAGAGAGTCCAAAAATAGACCCCCACATGTAGAGTAAATTGACTTTTGACAAAGGTGCCAAGGTTAATTCAATGGGGAAGATGATAATCTTTTTAACAAAGATTGTTGGAACAACTGGATAGCCACATGTAAAAACAAAACAAAACAAAACAAAACAAAAAAACACCTCTATTTTTACCTCATGCTGAATCTGAAAATTAACTTGGAATAGATGATTGTCTAAATATAAAAGCTAAAACTATAAAACTTCTAGAAGCAAACATAAAAGTCTTTTTTTTGGGGGGGGTTGAAATTAAAAAAATCTTTTTTTTTTTTAAGATTTTATTTATTTATTCATGAGAGACACACACAGAGAGAGAGGCAGAGACACAGACAGAGGGAGAAGCAGGCTCCATGCAGGGAGCCCGAAGTGGGACTCGATCCTGGGACCCTGGGATCACGGCCTGAGGCAAAGGCAGAGGCTCAACTGCTGAGCCACCCAGATGCTCCTCTTTTTTTTTTTTTTTTTTTTTTTAAGATTTCATTTATTTATTCATGAGAGACACACACAGAGAGGCAGAGACACAGAGAGAGGGAGAAACAGGCTCCCTGCAGGGAGCCCAATGTGGGACCTGTTCCCAAGACTCCAGGATCACACCCTGAGCTGAAGGCAGACACTCAACCGCTGAGCCACCCAGGCATTCCCATAAAAGAAAATCTTAGTGACTTTGGAGTTGGCAAAGATTTCTTAAGCAGGACACAAAAAGTCTATGGTAAAGTAAAAATTGATGTTAGACTTCATCATAAATTAGAAAATTTTGCTCTTCAAGATACTATTATGAAAATGAAAAGATGAGCCCCAGATTTGGAGAAAATATCTGCAAAATATTTTTGCAACAGAAGACTTGTATCTAGAGATGTATAAACATATTAAAAAATTTTTAAAGTTTATTTTAGAGGGAGTGTGTGTGTGCGCACACACATGTGGGGGAGGGGCAGAGGAGGAGGGAGAGAGAGAGAATGTCTAGTAGACTCTGTACTGAGTATGTTGCTGACCCAGCACTCTCAATCTCATGACCCTGAGATCATGACCTGAGTGGAAACCAAGAGTTGGCATTTAACCTACTGAGCCATCCCGGTGCCCCTAAGAAATTTTAAATTGTGGTAAAATATACATAACAAAATTTATCATCTTAACTAACTTTAAGTGTACAGTTAAATAGTGGTAAGTCTAATCATATTGCTGTTCAACCAATCCCCAGGGCTTTTTTTTCTTGCAAAACTAAAACTATATCCATTAAACAACTGCTCATTTCCTTCTGCCCTAGCCCCTGGCAACCCCCATTCTACTTTCTGTTTCTTTGAATTTGATGACTCTAGTTACCTCATATAGTGGCACATACACTATTTGTTTTTTTTGTGACTGACCTATTGCACTTAGCATAATGTCCTCAAGGTTCATCTGTGTTCTGGCATATGTCAGAATTTCCTTCCTTTTTAAGGCTGAATGTACTCCATTGTATGCATGTACCACATTTTGCTTATTCATTCATCAATCGATGAACATTTGGGTTGTTTCCACCTTTTGCCTACTGTGAATAGTGCTGCTATACATATAGTAGCAGGTTGTACAAATATCTCTTGGAGAGCTTGTTTTCAATTCCTTTTTTTTTTTTTTTAAGATCTTATTTATTGATGAGAGACAGAGAGAGGGGCAGAGACACAGGAGGAGGGAGAAACAGGCTCCCTGCAGGAAGCCTAATGTGGAACTGGATCCTAGGACCCCAGGATCACGACCTGAGCCAAAGGCAGACCCTCAACCACTGAGCCACCCAGGTGCCCCCTGTTTTCAATTCTTTTAGATATATAAAGAACTCTTATAATTTAATAATAAGACCATCAATCCAATTTTTTTTTAAATGGGGGAAGATTTGAATACATATTTTACCAGAGAAGATACACAGATCATGGTAAGTCAGTATATAGAAAAGATGCTTAACAACATCAATGGACAGGAAAATATAAATGAAACCCACAATAAGAAGCACTCTGAATCCACTGAAATGATTCAGATTAAAGTGATGGACCAAGTGCTTTGAGGATGGAGAGGAACTAGAACTCTCATATGCTGTTGGTGGGAGAGGGAACTGATACCACCATTGTGGAAATATTTTGGCAGTTTAAAAAATGTTAAACATGCATCATATTAGCCATTCCACTCCTAGGTATTTACCTGAGAGAAATGAGTGTATATGTCCACACATGGATTTGAACATGAATGTTCATATTAGTTTTATGTGTATACTAGCCAGCAACGAGAAACAATCCAAAGCCTGTCAAAAAGTGAGTGAAGAACCCAATCATGCTACAACCGCAAAATGACATTCTACTCGGCAATAGAAAGGGACAAATTATTGGTGTGTGTGACATATGTATGAATTGCAAAATAATTATGCTGAGTGAATGGAGCCAGACAAAAAAAGAATGCACACTGTGTGATTCCATTTAGGTAGCATTCTAGAGCCACAAACTAATCCAGAGTGACACAGAGGCAGACTATTGTTTGCTGGGAGATGTGGGGGAGGGGGCAGTGTGAGGCAGAGGGAGAGGTGACAAAGGGCCATAGGAAGTTTTAGGGGTGACGATACATTCATTATCTTGACTGTGATGCTTTCATGGATATATATGTGTATATATATGTATATATAATATGTATGTCAAAACTTGCCAGATTATATACTTCAAATATGTACAGTTCATTGTATGTAACAATATTTTAATAAAGCTCTAAGGCAAAAAGAAATACTTTCAAAAAGACCCATAAAGAGGATCCCTGGGTGGCTCAGTGGTTTAGCGCCTGCCTTTGGCCCAGGGCATGATCCTGGAGTCCTGGTATCGAGTCCCACATCGGGCTCCCTGCATGGAGCCTGCTTCTCCCTCTGCCTCTCTCTCTCTCTCTCTCTGTCTTTCTCATGAATAAATAAATAAAATCCTTAAAAAAAAAAAGACCCATAAAGAGAAATACTATATAGAAACAAAAATTATGGAAAGACATTTATTTATTTATTTATTTATTTATTTATTTATTTATTTATTTATTTTATTTATGATAGTCACACAGAGAGAGAGAGAGAGAGAGAGAGAGAGGCAGAGACACAGGCAGAGGGAGAAGCAGGCTCCATGCCAGGAGCCTGACGTGGGATTCGATCCCGGGTCTCCAGGATCACGCCCTGGTCCAAAGGCAGGTGCTAAACCGCTGCGCCACCCAGGGATCCCCAGAAAGACATTTATGATAATTGTTGAGAAAGAAAAAAAAGTAGATTACAAAACAGTATATCCAATATGGTCACTTTTAAAAAATTTTTTTATTTATTTAAAAAAAAATTTTTTTTAAAGTAATCTCTATACCCAGTGCAGGGCTTGAACTTACAACCCTGAGACCAAGAGTTGCATGCTCTAGTGACTGAACCAGCTGGGTGTCCCTGGTCATTTGTTTTTAGATAACTTGAATATCTCTAGCATTCACCATTTGATTATAAGTAGTGCCACATTCAAATCAAATCATGGTTTATGCCAGCCCAGAGCCATCCTGCCAGTGTGGGAATTCTCCTTCCCTGACAAGTCCATCGTCCTGTGTGTTTCTGGGTGTCCCCAAAGTGTCTTGCTGCACTCAGAAAGCAATCTCAGATGTCATGTGCTGTTGCTGACAGGGGGGCTTCTGCTGAGCCGAGGCCCCTGCGTTAGTGTTGCTAGCTGCGCCAGAGACAGGCCCACACTACTTGTCCATGCTACTGCGGAGCACCGTGCATGGGGTACCCCATCATTCCAGCCCTGACACTCTTGTACCTGTAGGGTGCTTTGAGAGCACAGAGGAGCAAAGCGACAGGGAAAGTGCCCCATCCTGTGATTTGGGCATGGCTTGGGCCCCTGGATGTGGCAGCATGGCAGCTCTATGTCTGCAGACTGTCCTTTCCTCCAGGGAGGGGCTGAGGCAGGGGTTCAAGTACCAGCCTCTGTGAGGTGTCTGCAACGTCTGATCCTCCACCTCTCCCAACCGGGGGTGGAATGCACTCCTACTGCCAGGCTCCTCCTCCCAAGATCCAGTGTCTTTCAGGGACCACCATCAACCTCTGTCAGGTGCAGATGAGGGTGTCCCCCAAACATGAATACTGATGGAGATTTTTCTAGGCAGCTCCTTTAAAAAAAAAAAAAGATTTATTTATTTATGATAGACACAGAGAGAGAGAGAGAGAGGGACAGAGACACAGGCAGAGGGAGAAGCAGGATCCATGCCGGGAGCCCCTTGCAGGACCCGATCCCGGGACTCCTGGATCACGCCCTGGGCCAAAGGCAGGCGCTAAACCGCTGAGCCACCCAGGGATCCCCTAGGCAGCTCCTTATGCCTTATGAGCATATGGTATATTTCACATCGTATCATATGACATCATATAACATGTAGACACCCTGTGTGGGGGAGGGGTGCCTCCACGTCCCCAGTTGGCAGGCTTCACCTTTCAGCTCTAGTCCAGTTGGAAGCACATACCTTAAATTATTTTTTTAAAGATTTATTTATTTATTTATTTATTTATTTATTTATTTATTTATTTATTTATTTATGATAGACATAGAGAGAGAGAGGCAGAGACACAGGAGGAGGGAGAAGCAGGCTCCATGCAGGAAGCCCAGGCGGGACTCGATCCCGGGACTCCAGGGTCGCGCCCTGGGCCACAGGCAGGCGCCAAACCGACGAGCCACCCAGGGATCCCACATACCTTAAACTATTTAAATTATTAACAGTGACTCTCTCTGGGGGAAGAGACCGTGGATGGTATTCATTTTCTTTGTTCTTTTCTGAACTGTCCATTTTCATCGGTTTTCCATCAATACCCAGCCGGGCAAGACAGGCGCGCGGCCCAGCAGCTGGCCCCAGCACCGGCTCGCAGGGGCCCCGCACACAGCAGGTGCTCGGTAAAGCTGCGAAGGGAGCGCGGGGATGAGGTCTCGGGCTGCCGAGCCGGGTTAGCAGTAGCCCTCCGCGCCCTGGCGCCCGCCCGCCCCACCGACCCTGCCCGCCGGCGCCCGCGTTTCCGGCCCTGGCTCCGCTCGCGCGCCCCGGGACTGACGCCTGGCGGGCGGGGTGTCTGGCGCCGGCCCGGGGCGCTGGCCTTTGCGAGCCCCGCCGCCGTGCCGGGAAGGGGGGACCAGAGCCCGCGGGAGCTCGCCCTGGCCGCGCCCCGCCGCGCCCGCCTCCCCCCTCAGGCTCTGCTCTGGGACCTAAGCGGCTCCTCCAACGCTCCCCTGGCCTCCGCCCCGCGGGCTGCGGCGTCTACAGGGTTCCACCTCTAGGGTAAGACCCCCAGGTCAGGCTGTCCCTCCCCTGCCCCCCTGCCTCCCTGCCTCCCTGCCAGTGAAGGACCGAAGGACCGCACCCTCCGGGATTCTCCTGTTCCTGGCTCCTCCGGGGTCCCAGCCCTCGCTCAGACACATCTGCCTCTCCCCGGGACTGGGCGCCAGACAGGCAACCTGGTGCCGGGTGCCCGCTTGCTTGGGCAGGCTGAGGCCTGAAGCGTCCTAGACTTGAGCTGAGATGGGCGGGCCTCTCAGTGGGCTGGGGGGGGGGGGGGGCTGGCCCTGGGAGGGGCCTATGCACGCAGGAGTCAGAGTCCACAGGGCCCCCGCCAATGTGACTCACCTGGACCTGGGGTTGGTGAGGGAGCAGTAGCTCTTGCTGTGAGGGCAACTGCCCTGCAAGGGTCCAGTCCAGGAAGTGAGGCTGAGTCCAGAGCCCCCGCAGCTGGGCCCAGACCCCCAGCATCTGGGCCCAGGAGCTGGTTCCAGCCCCAGCAGATGCAGGTGGTGAGAGAGGGACATGAAGAGGGCTTGGAGCCCGCCAGGCAGGGCGGAGGTTAGGATTGACTGGACAGGTCCAGTACTCGGCTCATGCATCCCACATCTGGCCTCTGTGGCTTGTTGGCACCCTTCCTGCCTGTCTCCGCCACCCATGTCTTCTCTCCTCTGTACTGTTGAACCCGCCTCCCACTGCTTTTCTTGCCCAGCTTCTCTGTAAAGGGCTATAGTTCTGAGGTGGGGGCGGGGGGGGGCCCAGCCCTGGAGCAATGTTGATGTCACCTCCACTTCCTGTCTTGCTGGTATCACTACCTCATTCCTGCATCCTATCCCCCTTCCCATTTATCCCACAACTTCCTTTGTTCTGCCATACCCAGCCCAAGGGATCCCCCCCCAAAAGGAACTGGAGTCTTCAGCTTGGAAAACAGGAGATGATAGCATTCATTCATTCATTCATTCATTTGATTATTGATGTACACACGCATTTATTTCCATTCACTCACTCACTCACCCGTTCCCTTGCTCTTTCCCATTCAATACCCCCTTCCTTTACTCTCAGGACACTTAATGAGCATCTACTATGTTCAAAGCCCTGAGTGTTTGCAGGGGGAGGCGGGGGACAGGATACTCTGATGAATCAGCTCCATCCCTGCTGCCAACCGTTCAAGGTCAAGAAAGATAAATTAGCACAAATCAGCTCAATTGAAGAGAAAAAGTAGCATGAGACAGCAATGAAGGGCTGTGAAGTGTGTGTGTGTGTGTGTGTGTGTGTGTGTTTGTGGGGGGGACGGGGACAGAGGGGACTGAGTAGGACAATGGAAGCCCCACTCAGGAGGGGCACAGAAGACTTCCTGGAGGTGGTGCCATTTGACCCAGGCTTTGATGGGGGACAGGGTTGGGAGGTAGAGCTATCAGAGGGCACCGGGGTGTAGGGAACAGCAGGAACAAAGGAAACCCCAGTGTGAGGACACAGGAGGAAGCTCTGTCCATGGCTAGAGATGATTGGAAGAAATAAGTCTAGATGGGGCAGAGGACAGGACATGCGCTCCCATCTCTGGGCCTTCTGTCATAGACCAGGGGAGCAGCCTTGTCCTGGGTGACCCAGAGTCATGGTCATGGGGTAATGGCAAGACCTGGGTGGCAATTAGACCTCAACTGTTCAGTCAGCCTTAGATGGAGTGAGTCCTTCTATCCTGGAGGTATGTAAGTGGAGGCTGCGGTAGTAGGTGTGTGTGTGTAGAGTGAGGGAGAGTTACAAGTTCTGGTCCAGGTTGTGGTCCTATCTGGAAAGGCTAAAAAGCCCAGCAGAGGGAATTCCTGGGAGTTTGGTTATGTACTCACTTATTCATACCCTCATTTGACCCTATACCCCTTCCCTCCTTCCTTTCTTCCTCCCTCCCTCACTCCCTGCCTTCCTCCCTCCCTCCCTCCCTTCCTTCCAACAACAGCAACAGTTCCTTCTTCCTTCCTTCCTTCCTTCCTTCCTTCCTTCCTTCCTTCCTTCCTTCCTTCCTTCCTTCCTTCCTTCCTTCCTTCCGTCTTTCCTTCCTTCCTTCCTATCACTCAGTCACTAAACCCTTGTCCTGGGCACACCCCATGCTATGGACTCAGATGACTCAGATGAACTCCTTGTCTGTGTGAGTTCCCACTCTGATGGGGGAGACAGACCCCCCATGGCAGACAGTGGCAACCTACTATCCCTGTGGCATATAGATGGAGGTTACTTCTCTGTGTTTTGTCACCGAGTGGGGTTGCAGAGTTGGGACACGGGCCTGAAGAATGAATTTAGGCATGTGTCTTCCAGCCAGGAGGGCCCCATCTGTGGGGCCAGAGGAAGGATGTCACATGGAAAACGAAGTGCTTGCCGGAGAAAATACCTGGGGTCCCGGGGCTTAAGAGGCAGGCTTTCTTGAGATATGGGACTCCCCAGAGGCACACTTGAGGACCAGGCCTTTGCACTACAGACACCACAAGCTCATCCCACACTAGCAGTGAGCCTACAGGGTTCAGGCACCTCTAGAGAAGTCCTTGGTCTGCATAAGCTGTAAGAAGGCTGCAGAGAGTGCTGCTTACACCCGTGGGCTCTGGACTTAGATCAGGGTTCAAGTCCTTATGCTAACTCTTATCAATTACATGACTTAAGACAAATGACTCTTTGCTTCCAGTTTTCCTCTGTAGGAGAAATGATAATCATAGTACCTTCCTCCAAGGATGAGGCCCAAAGGTGGTACCATATCTGAGGTGCTTGCACAGGGCTGGGCGTGTGGAAAAAACTATAATGACAGTGACGGTGGTGGTGAGAGAGATGGTCAGTCAAAGTCCGCCTCAACAACCTCTGGGTCTCGTTCTCTCCACCTGTGAAGTGGGAGGGCTGACCCAGCTCGCTGGCTCCTACAGGGTGGTCTCTGGACCAGCAGCACCAGCAGCACCAGCAGTTCATAGGATCTTACTAGCAATACAACTTCTTGGGCTCTCCTGGAGCTTTTGCTTTCAGTAGTCTGAATTTTATTTTTTTTAAAGATTTTATTTTTTTATGAGAGACAGAGAGAGAGAGAGAGAGAGAGGCAGAGCAGGCTCCATGCAGGGAACCTGACGCGGGACTGGATCCCAGGACCGCAGGATCACGCCCTGGGCTGAAGGCGGTGCTAAACCGCTGAGCCACCGGGGCTGCCCCAGCAATCTGAATTTTTAAAAAGCCCTTTGCAGGGCAGCCCCAGTGGCTCAGCAGTTTAGTGCTGCTTTAGCCCGGGGGGTGATCCTGGAGGCCCAGGATCCAGTCCCATGTCAGGCTCCCTGCATGGAGCCTGCTTCTCCCTCTGCCTATGTCTCTGCCTCTTTCTCTCTCTGTGTGTGTCTCTCATGAATAAATAAAATCTTTTTTTTTTTAAAAGCCCTTTGCATGATTCTGATGCAGGCTGACGTTTGGGGACCTCACTCTTGCTTAAGACCTTCTCTCTATCCACCTTTCCAGGACCGTGATCCATCCAGTGTGCTGTGATCCATCCAGGTGTGCTACATGTTTCCTACGCTTAGGGCTCCGGTCTGGGGGCTGACGGGGAGAGGGCATGGAGATGAGTAAGATGTGGTGTCGACCCTTGGGGGGGCTCCCAGGCGAATTGGGGAGGGGAGGCAGATACCCATGAAATACTCACTGGAATCAGAGGCTGAACAGAACTGCCGAAGAGACGCGAGTCAGTTCTATAGTGAAGAGGAGAGAGGAGAGAGCCCTCTGCAGAGGGATGGGGCTCTCTGTTGCTTGTTCCTGACACTGTACTGATTCAACGTTGCTGGGAGTCCTCTAGTAAGTCTCACTGAAGCCTCTCTTATTTTGTGCCTTGTTGTGGGGTGAGGTGGACAAGGCCATAGGCTTGAGGTTAGGAATGAGGAGTCCAGACAGCTTCCTCACAGACTTCAGGTGGCTCACTTTTCATCCCTGGGCTTCAGTGTATCCCTCTGTAAAACAGGGGGATTAGACAGAGTCCAGTGAATCTGCGAATCGTGGAGCCCTGGTAAGAGAGTAGGTTGGGGACCAGAAGCTTCTAGGTCTCATTCCCTCATCTGTGCAGTGAAGCCCTGAAATTGCTCTGGCTGCCTGCCCGGGTACAGTGAGATGAGCTGTCCCTTCCCAGTCGAGGTCTCATGATTCCTGTCCTGTTCATTTCACATGGCTTTTTAGCATGTGGGGCCTGTTCTTCATTCTTAGAGGCTTCCTCGGCCCAGTTGCCTGGCATTCAAGGCCGTGCTCGACAGATTCCCAGCTTTTCTCTGCAAGATGAGGATCCTTACTGCCTATTATTATATCCAGTTCTGTTCCTGTTAGCCCTTCCACCTCACCCCTTTTCTCAGCCCATTCAGTCTTCAGGCCAGAAAGCACTACCTCTTTCAGGAAGCCTCCTAGATTGCCCCAGCCCCCCTCAGTGCCATCCTTGGACTGTCTTGCAGTCTTTAAGGTGTGACTTTAATTTCTCATTTGTTGACACTGAAATGCCTGCTGACAGACCCATGAGCTCTTTTTTTTTTTTTTTTTTGACCCATGAGCTCTTTAAGGGAAAGGCTGGAGCTCATAGGGATGGGCATTAGAGCCCTTGACTCCCAGAGCAGGGAGGCTCAGAGACAAGAGGGAACTTGCTCAGAGTTACAGGGCACATTAGTGAGAGACTCAGGCCTAGAAGCCAGGTGTCTTAGGCCCAGGGGGGACCTTAGGTGTGGGGCGTGAGCTAGAGGCAGTGAAGGGCAGAGGCCTCAGATGGGGTGACCTGTGTTCCAACACGGCTTTGCACTCAATGGCTGTGCACCCTGGGCTGTGTCACCTACCCTCCCCAAGGTTACCTTCCGGGGGGTTGGAGCGAGGACCAGGAGAGGCCTTGGACACAGTAGGAGCTTGGTTATTGTGTGGTGCTCTTTATCACTCCTGACCATTTGTCCACTCCAGCTCCCCTGCCTGGCTCTCCCCTGCCTTCTTCTCTGAACCACCAAGGTGGAGCAACCATGCTCCATCATGAAAAGTCCAATGTGAGTGTCAAGGCTCCCTCATTAAGCCTCTTGCAGAAGTGAGAGGGACAAGAGAGAATCAAGGCAGTCTCTCCATTGGGAGTGGCTACAGAGTGCCTAGGGTGGGTGTCCACAGGGCCCAAGCCTGTGGAACTAATGAGGTGGGATTTGACAGATGTCACTTTAAGAAGTCACATTGCTTATTTGAAGGAGGGAGGGGGTGTGCCCTGGCCCTGGCCACAGCCCCACTGGGCTGCATTTGGGGGCTGCCCTCCCAAGGGTGAAGAGTCCTAGCAGGTGGGCCTGATATGTCCCTGGCAGGCTGCTGGCAGCTCCCTGGCTTCCTGCCCCCTCCAGCCCGAGCCCTGGTGGACAGATAGAAGCCGGTGACCTTTGCCAGTCTAACTGGCTGGGGGCCGTGAGGTGGAAACTCCTGGCCCCTGGGAAAGACCCCAGAGCCAGGAGACCCTGTGAGAAGGCTGTCAGGGGCTGGAAGTGGGGGTGACCAAGTTTGGCTAGGGATAAAGCGGGTACCCGGCCTCCTGATGTGGCTGGGGCCCAGTTGGTGGCCATTCTCCTTCGTCTCCAGCAGGCAGGCACAGGAGCCTGGGAGTGGGGTGCTCTGGGAAAAGGCAGGCAGAGGGCAGTCTGGGGAGAGGCAGGCCTGAGTGATAACTGCTGGGCTGGGAGGGGCGGGGGCTCGGGAGGAGGAGGAGCGGGAGGGGGAGGAGGAGTGGGGGGAGGAGGAGGAGCGGGAGGGAGGAGAGGCCGCAGGCTTCATCTGGAGGCGGAGCGGGCTGCTGCTCAGGTGGCCCGCGGCTCTCACAGGGTGCTGCCAGCGGCGCCACGGGGTGGCGGGGTCTCAGCCACGATGATCCAGAATGTGGGAAATCACCTGCGCAGGGTATGCGGGCGGGCTGGGGGTTGCGGGGTGGCCCACGGGGTGGGGGTGAGGGCGTGGGGGTGCTGGGGAGTGGAGATCCCGAAAGAGAATTGGAGTTTCCATTCTAAGTCAGAAGTTCTGTATCTTCTCTGTCCTGGGCTGGTTTACCGGGAGCAGCAATCCGCAAACCAGCCCGGGGCCACGAACTGCCCCAAGGGCTGGGGGGAGGGGGGCCTGCGGGGAAGTTCCTTGTCTGGAATGCTATTTCGGGGCTGCGTGTGTGGCTTCTGCTGGACATCCGAGCCCATGCCTCTGTGGGGTTCAGGGCTGGATAGGGTTTGGGGCTCAGAGGCCGTGGTGCTGAAAGGAGCTACAGGGTCGGGGTGTGTGTAAGAGGGAGAGTGCAAGTGTGGCAGGACGAGCTCTGGGAGCCTCTGGGAGGTTACCTCTCTCCGGTGCTCAGGACCAGGCATGGGCGTTGGAAAGGTGTCTGCAGGGTGCCCACATTTCCCTGGGATGTCTCACCAGGGACTTTGGAGTTGAGATTAGATGCTGAGGCATGGGATGGAGGCAAGTGCTCATCACCCACCTGGCAGGAGCCTTTGATCTGGTGAACAGGACAAGGGTTCAGGACAGGCTGGCAAAGGTTGTGCTGGGCACAGAGGGGGTTGTCCTCTGAGGACGTTGTCAGGAAACGCCTTTTTAATGGGGCAGGGATGGGATGCCTGGGTGGCTCAGTTGAGCATCGCCTTCAGCTCAGGGCGTGATCCTGGGGTCCTGGGATCAAATCCCACATTGGGCTTCTTGCAGGGAACCTGTTTCTCCCTCTGCCTATGTCTCTGTCTCTCTGTGTGTCTCTCGTGAATAAATAAATAAAATCTTAAAAAAATAATAAAATAAAGGGGGCAGGGGCAAATACATTTCTTACCTATCCCCCCCTCCATCTGCCTGAGTGCCACCCAGCTTAGACCTCAGCACCCTCTCCACTGGCCAGAGCATCTTCTCCCAGCTTCTCCGATTCCACATCCCACCTGTCCAATCTCCCTCCACTGAGGGATGCTTCTAATAGATAAATGTGCTTATTCCACACCTGCTCAGCCAGCTGCCTTCAGTGTAACATCCGTGTTCCTTACCTGACACAGAAAGATCTTGAAAACCTGCTTCTGCCTGCTTCTCCCTCCTCGTTCCACCCTCCCCACCCCTATGCATTCAGTGTGGCAGCTGAACCGAACTGCTTGCCACTGCCTTGGTATACCACCTTGGTTCTTTCCTCTTCACTGTGGTCCCTACTGTGCTTTCTGCTCGGGTGGCCCCTAGTCTCCCATCTCCTCCCCCACCCCCTGGAGAGTTACCTCTGAGCCCTTAGATCTCAGCTCAGATGCTGACTCCTCTAGAAAGCCTTCCCAGACTTCCCAGGGCACAGGGAGCCTCTGTGTTAGCTCCGTCTCCCCCTGACGTGTATGTCCACCTCTTCCACCAGGGAGTTCCAG
This sequence comes from Canis lupus baileyi, assembly GCF_048164855.1. Taxonomy (NCBI): domain Eukaryota; kingdom Metazoa; phylum Chordata; class Mammalia; order Carnivora; family Canidae; genus Canis; species Canis lupus. The sequence goes on from NC_132840.1 coordinate 34,425,780, forward strand.
GAGGCTGCTCTCGCTGTGCCCAGCAGATGGCCTGGGCATGGTCAGAACCCCAGCAATGCCTAATGAATGAATGGATGGGCACCAGAGCTTCTCAGTGAGGCCAAGGGTGGGATCTGGGCCACAGGGCCTCTTGCTCCCCATCTCCTGAGCGTGGCACAGACAACATATTCCAGATGGGGCTGTGTCTTCTCTTGTGCCCTTCATGATTTCTCCCCATTGATCCCCATCAATAATTGAGGAAAAGGTTGTGGAAAGGATGTATCATTATCATTATCATTTTACAGAGATAACTATTTATATATAGGGGCACCTGAGTGGCTCACTCGGTTAAGCATCTGCCTTTGGCTTGTGTCATGATCTCAGGGTCCTGGGATCGAGCCCTGGGTCAGCTGGGATCCTGCTCCTGCTTCTCTTTCTGCCTCTTCCCCTGCTTGTGTGTTTCTCTCTCTCTCTGTCAAATAAATAAATAAAATATTTAAAGCATAAAACTATAAAAAGATATATATATATATATATATATATACACATATATATAGTTTTTAATGAAAAGCAAGCAAATAAAAAACCCCACCAAACTCTCTTCACTGGGGACACAGAAAGCCAGGTTAACTGGGAATGGAAAGGGGCACACAGATAGCCCACAGCCCTGCTTCACAGGGTTTGGGGGCCCTTGTCAGCATCCCAGGCACTGTGGACAGTGAATCTTTTGGAGTTAGATGGTTCTGACTCTTACCTGCCCCTGGGCACCCAGCAAGCTCTTGGAACATGTGAATGAGTGAGTGAGGTGGTAAGCCTGCCAAGCTGAGGGCACAAGGTGTGGCGGGGAGCTCTGATTGCCTGGCTGCTAGTGCTGGAAAGGTCCTACTGTCCTGTCTCAGCCCTTGCCTCTCTCAGTGGAGACCCTCCCCTTCCCCATCCAGGGTGCCTGTCTGTACTGGGCCCTGAGTCCCACGCTCCTGGGCTGGTAGTGATCTGCTGGTACCCTAGTGGGAGACTGGCAACCTCTGCTCAGCTTCCGTTTTAGCCAGGTCAAGGTTACCTCCTGAGAACTTTATTTACTCTGGGAGAGGTGATAGAGCTGTTGATCCCCATTCTCCTTGGAAGGCCCTGAACCCTGGTAGTGTTGCCAACAGGTGGTGGAAGATTGGAAAGAGCAAGAGGAATTGGTGCCCATATTCGTGTATACATGAACTTACATGTTATCACCGACTCCTGACGGGGATCCCCCTGCTTCACCTTGAACCTGAGGACAGCTGGAGGTTCTCCCCAGCCCAGCTGCTCAGCCTCATTGAGGGTCTAGTACAGAGTGTGAGGAAGTTTCAAGCATGGCATTTGGCCACCCCTCGATTAGAATCTTATCTTTACCCCATTGCTCATATGTAACCTAGGTCCATGTGCTCCCCCTCTCTGAGTGTTCTCTGAGGCCTCCACCAGCCTTGACAGTTTGGACTTTTGGGAAGGGTTTGTGCACCATCTTGAGGTTGGTCCTGACAGCAAAAGGCAGGGGCCTGTCTGCCTTGAGAGCCCTGCTTTGTGGTAGAGGAGGGACACCCACAGGAATGAAACGGCATGCCTATGATACAGTGTGAGTGCAAAAACTTGTGAATGAATGAGTGACTATGGGAGAAGGGTGCTGAAGTGGTCCCAGAAGGTTTCCTGGAGGAAGAGGCAGGACTCAGACACTTAGCCACTTAGCTTCAGCCTGTTCAGGAGTTGCATGTGAACCCTGGTCTCAGCCATGGACAGATGCCTTTAGGGTTTGTAGTCTGGAGGACTCTTCTTCATCCTGCAAAACCCAGCTCAGCCATCGTTTCCCCTACCCATCCGCATCCTGCCTGCCTGCTCCCAGAATTAATGGCGTCTCCTCAGGATGTGATACTAATTTTGCTTGTTCCCTCCACAGGGATTTGCACATGGCAGGTACTAAGTACTCTGGGATGAACCCAGGCTGCTGTGTGGTGCTCACAGCTAATGAAGGAGACACAGTGAGAAAGTAGTCAAGTAAATACACAATCCAAATCTGTGCCAAGTGCCATGAACAGTAATAATGATGAGCGTAAATGCCATATAAGCGCTCCCTGCATGCCAAGCATGCATTAACTTGTTTATCCTTTATAACAACTCTGTGGAGTAGATAACGTTACTATGCCCGTGTTGAAGACGAAATGGAGACAGAGAGGTTAAGTAACTTGCCCAAGGTCACACAGCTATTAAGTGGTGCTGCTGACATTAAACTCTCTGGGAACTGTGAGAGAATAATGAGAGAGGTCAGGAGAGGGCTCTCTGAGCTGGTGACAACTGAATAGAAACCTAGCAGCTGAGAAGGAGACAGCCAGAGGAAGGGCTGGAAGGGTATTCCAGGCAGAGGGAATGGCATTCACTTGTAGGCTCCAAGGCTTGGGATGGGGCTTGGTGCCTCTGAGCTATTGAGTGGGGGGCAGTGTGGCCTGGATAGGCAGAGCAGGTGGGAGGGGCTGAGATAGGCAGGCAGTAGTATGCCTCGGGCTAGGTGTCTGGGCCTGGTAGGCAGGGTTTGGGGTTTGGAGCGCTAGGAGTTGTATTGTCCTGCCCTCCAGACCGTGTGGTGCTTGGGGATGCTCTGGTCCTCAGGCTTAGTGCCAAGGTACGTGGTCCTGCACACTGTGCTCAGAGAAGCTCAGAGACCTAGGGAAACACATTGTCATGGTTCCGCTCTGGACAGGCAGCCCCCCACGAAGGTCCTGGCCACCTTCCCATCCATTCCCTGACCCCTCACAACAGGAAGGTGGGTGATAGGCTCAGCCCCCATAGGCAGGGCATGGAGAAGTAAGATGATATGCCTGGGCTTATGAAGCTAGTGAGAGACTTAGAATCCCTACCTGGCAAGCAGAGACCTTTTTCCCAGCCCCTGACCTGGCCAGGGAGACATCTGGAACTGCTTTGCATCTAAAACATGGCCTCGCTGTCACACTCATACGCACTCCATCACAGCCTCCCCTGTGTACCTTCGCACACTGATAATGCACATCCGGGGCTGATCACCTTCCCCCTCACACACACCAGCGGTCTAGAGGAGGCTGCACCACTGCCCTTCTGTGTTTGGTCCAGGCCGGGCCATGCTGGCATCCCCAGCACCTCTGGACAGCTGCTCATGAGTCTAGAGATCTGCCTTAGACATACTAACTCACTTTACCCTTGAGTCCTTAGTTTCCTCAGCCGTGAACCAGGTCTGTTCCTGTAGATCTTGCCAGAGCATTGGCAAGATTAATGACTCTGGAGGAGTGCGGAGCTTGGCACACAATCAACCGTGGTAGATGTTGATTGGTCCTTCTCTTTTCGTTTCATCTGGACTTCTGATTCCTCAATGTTTCAAACACAGGGTCAGTTGGTTGGAGGAGGTGGTAAAGACGAACTTGCTGTGTACCTACTAGGTGGCAGCCCTGCTACCAGCCCTGCTAGGCTTGTGGTATTCATCTGGCTTTACAGATGAAAGAGAATCAAGGCTCTAGCACTGAGCCACTTTGAGCTAGTTGGAGAATTCAAATCTTGTCGGGGCCTGAGCTACAGCTGGGCAGGGGCCCCATGCCATGGCACTTCTCCTTGTCCTGGGCCGACCTGGCTAAGCAGAGGAACTCACACCCCTGCCTTGTGCCTGCCCTGTCCTGTGCCTTCAGGGACAGATGGTGCTGTCGGCCCGAGGCTCTGCTGTTTCCCTGGCTGCGGGCCTGTGAGCTCCTGCCACTCTTCAGGAGCAGCCTCTTTGTGGGTAGCAGTTGGCATCGGGGCAGTGAGTCTGGCACTCTGGGGACACTGGGATGAGTCAGATTGGACCTGCCCTCAGGTGCCCCCAGGCTGATGGGGAGACAGAGAGAGGTACAAACCACTGATGACAGCAGAGTGTGGCCAGGCTGTGAGAGAGCGAAGCCCAGGGTGGCCCTTCACCAGCCTAGGGGCAAGGCAGGCTCCCTGGGGGAGTGGTGGGTTGGCCTGGCCTTCTTTGGGTCAGGAAGCCTGGCCCAGGCAGAGGCATCTGTGTGTGAGATGTGGGGAGGAGCTCGTTATACCAGCAACGGTGAGAGAATTTGGGAGTGACACCTTGAGGAGTCCCTCTCCTGCCCCCTTGTCCAGGTAATATGTATGTCCTGCCTGGAGCTTCTTCCATAGTAATAGTTTGCCCTCAGCAAATCAGACATTAAGTCATTATCGTCAGCAGACATAAGCATTAAGCATCTGTTTCAGAGACGCAGCTTTGGAAGTGAGCAAAGCAAAATCCCAGCACGGGACGTGGTGCCCTCAGGCAAGTCCCTCAGATAGCCCAGGTCTGTTTTGTGCAAGGGGCCTAACTGTGCCTCACAAGGTTTGGGCAAGGATTACGTAATGTTATGGACACAAAGCCATTATATAATGTATACAAAGGCCTGGAACATAGTAGGTACTGAAGAAATTCTGCCCAGGATGGGGGAAAGGGGAGATGTTGGTCAAAGGGCACCAACTTTCAGTTATAAGATGAGTAAGTTCTGGAGACCTGGTGTATGGCATGGGGACGACAGTTAACAACAATGAGTTACACACTTGAAATTTGCTAAGAGAGTAAATTTCAAGTGTTCTTATCTCTGCCCCCCCCACCCGCCCCAAACAGGGGAACTCTAAGTTGATTGATGTGTTAATCCCTTGATTGTGGTCATCATTTCACAATATATATTGTCTATCAAAACCTCACACTGTGTGATCTAAATACATAACAACTTTTATTCGGCAAACACTGGGACTCCAGGGAGCTGTGGCCCTGTGCTTGAGGAGTCTCCCATCTCCTCATGTGTGCACCCACTTTGCAGTCTGGGAAGCACCATGAAAGCTTTATCTTGTCTGGTTTTTCAGAAGCGCAGAGAGTTGGCAGGCTGGCACCCCCTGGCCCTCTGCTGTGGTCCCGAGAGCCCCATTCCTCAGGGTGGGATGCTCCCCGCCCCTGACCTTTCCACTCCTCCCTGCTGTCCTATTTGTGACCTCTGGAACCGGCTGTGATCTGCCCTGGGGGTGTGGCCCTGCCAGGTGTGGCCCATTCCTAAGCCTGGAAAGTGGTCAGAGGTTGGGAAGGGGAGTGGCCCTTAAGCCTTCCTAAAGCAGCCTCAGGTTTACAGCGTTTCCAGGGCTGAGCTGAACCAGGTGGGTCTCGATTTCCATTTGATTCCTTGGGGAGGGTGTAGGGAGACCAGCTTCTGTCCTTCTCCAAGGATACTACCCTCTGTTGCTGTGGGAGGGACAAATGGGTGGTCTAGAGTCAGAAGACTAGCTGGTTCTGGCCAAGTGGCTAGCTACTTACTTTCTTTCTTTCTTTCTTTCTTTCTTTCTTTCTTTCTTTCTTTCTTTCTTTCTTTCTTTCTTTCTTTCTTTCTTTCTTTTTTTAAGATTTTATTCATTTATTCATGAGAGACACACACACAGAGAGAGAGAGAGAGGCAGAGACACAGGCAGAGGGAGAAGCAGGCTCCATGCAGGGAGCCTGATGTGGGACTCGATCCCTGACTCCAGGATCACGTCCTGGGCTGAAGGCAGGCACTAAACCGCTGAGCCACCCAGGCTGCCCTAGCTACTCTTTCTGAGCCTTAGTTTCCTTGTGTGTAACATGGGGCTGTGGGGGTAGTAATGAGCCCTGTCCCGTGAGGCTGCTTGAGTCATGCAGGTTAGGGCCATGCTGGCCTTTACACACAGACAACAAGTTTTAGGATTGAGTGATGTGCCTATAGGCTTTGAGGGCAGTGGGGTGCCTGGGGAAGGAGGGCTAGAGACAGGAAGGGGTCCAAGGACCAAATGACTTTGGGTCAAGGGAAGGGGCTGGCCCAGTATTGCTCCCAGCAACCCCACCCCTACCCCAGGGCCTCCTGGGATTCAGAGTTTACTGATTCCCTACCCCTCTCATTTAAGACTAAGAGGTATGTCTCACCATGCAAACTGGTTCTCAGCAAGGCAGACAAAAGATTAGGATGGGCTTCTGAGCCCATGAGGCCCTCTGGATAGGCCATGTGGGAGTGATGATGGTGGTTGGGATGCTGAGATCCCTACAGCTCAGGTGGGATGGACTGCTCAGAGACCATCCCACTTCCAGCTCTTTCTCCATATCACCTGGAAGGCAATTCATGGAGGGTCTCCAAAGTGCCAGGCTCTGTCTCAGAAGTCCCATGGGCTATATGATCTAGTCTGCCTCCAGGGCTGGTGTCCCCCCTGCCAGGCTCTGAAGTCAGGAAAACCCAAGTCTACTGTCCCCTCTTCTTCTTCTTCTTCTTCTTTTTTTTTTTTTTTTAAATAAATTCATGCCCTACATGGGGCTCGAACTCACAACTCCGAGATCAAGAGTTGTGTGTTCTATCCTATAGCCAACAGGGCACCCCTTCCCTCTGCTTTTTACCGGCTATGTTTTTCCTGTGGATCCTTCCATGTTCCCTGTCTGAGATTCCTTTTCGTTAACTATAAATGGGGACTCCTGCTTCAGAGTGGACTTGAGAATTCAAGGGCCCCCAAGAACTAGACCTGGCACATAGTAGGTACACAATAGATGGTATCCGTAGATTTCGAAAACAGGATCTTCAAGGTTCTGCCGGGGGAATTCTTGGGCAGCCCCTACCTGTAGGCAGCTCCCTGGCTTGGGGAGATCCCTCTTCTACTGGCTGTGTCCCATCAGCCTCCAGAGGAGCCCTCAGGTATCCCCCAGACTCTAGGCAATCAAAACCACTTTCCTGTACCCATGTTCCCTTCCAACTACTTCCTGGTTTCTTTGCTTCCTTTTCCCAGTAAAATCTCTGCAAGACTTTTCTGTGGTCCCTCCTTCCACCTCTCTGCCTCTCACCCTGTCCCTAATCCATGACTCCTCTCCCTAACCTCCCTCCACCCCCTTAGAGTTTCTCTGCCTGTCTGCTGGGACTGCTCAGCCACCTGACCAGCAGGCACCCTGCTGGAGATCCACCCTCTTTAGTGTCCTTCCACCTCACCCAGTTCCCTGTGGTTTCCTCTGTAGCCTGCTCCCTCCCCTCCCACCAACCTCTAAATAGCTCCATCGTTGCTCTCTCCTTGGATGATGTCTGTTCTGTCTACTGTGGCTGTATGAAAAACTACCCCCACACAGTGGCTTAAAACAAGAACCATTTCATTGTATCTTGAGAGTTTGTGGGTCAGGAATTTAGACAGGACTTGGCTGGGTGACCGTTCTGCTCTACATGGGTAGGGCGTTGGGGGTAGCTGCGACCTGCCACCCTGCTGTTCCTCTGGCAGCCAGGCTTGTCCCCGTTTCTCCTCGGGCTCTTTGCACCCTCTGTTCCCCTGCCTGGAACCCTGTGCCAGCGGAGCCTTGCATGACTGCTCCTGCTTATCATTCATTCAGGTCTGGGCCTTGAAGCCTCCTTCGTTGCAGAGGCTGGATTTGCATCTCCCGCCTCCACCACCTTCTCTCTTCATCACATCCGCTCTTTCCCACAGCTCTTTTCGTTTTTAAAATGACCATGTTTCTTTGCTTATTTTATTATCTGTCCATCAGGGAACACATTTAATGTTATATTCCTAGCATCTTGAAGGAATGAGTGGAAGTTTTAAAAAAAGATTGATGTTGATTCCCAGCTAGAATTGCCCTCTTTCTAATCTCATGCACCCCAGTTTGGTCTTGTGGTTTTTTTGTTTAAGATTTTATTTTTTAAGTAATCTCTACACCCAATGTGGGGCTTAAACTCATAACCCTGAGATTAAGGGTCATGGGCTTGACCTTGAGGCATCCAGGTGCCCCTTGTCTTGGTTTTCTCTCTTACCGAACCCTCCTGTCCTCTGACCCAGCCAGCCCTGAGCTGTGTCGCCTGAGACCCCATCACCAGGCCACATATAGCCTTACCCCCTCATGGTCCCCCTCCTGCCTGGTTGTCCTTCCAAGCAAACCCCCCTCACCTCCCCCCTCACAGGGCTGGGCCTTGTGCTGCTAGTTACACCCTAGCCCGAGGCTGCCTCCTTCCAGTCACTGAATCGTTCCTGCCCTAAACATGTCCCCACCCTCACCACACCAGAAGCTTTCTGCAAGAATCAGTCCCTGTTATGGGCACATGAAATTGTGAGGCTGCTTGTGTAGATCCAGCCAATAAGCTAGAGCCACCCCAGCAGCCATATAACTTAAAACAAAGTGAGGGTGACAGAAAACCCCAAATGCAGGCAGATACCATGAATCTTGTTCCTTTCATCTGCTTGATCTTATGTTTATAGGTTACAGCCTTTCAGGTGGCCATCTGGAACCAGGTTTGTGTCTTCATTCCAGGCATTTGATCAAATGTTGAATGGAATAAACAAATGATACTCCATTAGAGACACCTCCTGGTTCAGTTTAACATATTTTCACATTTTTTACTGAGCGTTTACAATGTTCTGGGTCTGCGCAAACACAAAATGCACAGAATATGTCCATTCTCGCCTCAGGATCTCTTCCCTTGCGCCTGGGATGCCTTGTTCCTAGTGAGCCGGAGCTGGTTTCCAGTGATTGTTGCCTTCTATACCTTTGTGAGGGGGGTCTTGAGCCTTTCAGGGGCCCGGAAAAGGAGGTCTCCCAGCAACTATCGCGTATGCTTAGACTGTGTGTGGATATTTGTGGGAGGCCTCTGTGGAGTGTCATGGACTTTGCCTGTTCAACATCTTGGTTCATGGCTGAAGTGAAGCCTGGTGGTTGGTAGACAGATGGCGTGTTCAACTGGCAGTGATTGTCACAGAGCAGGGCTGAAAGACCTGTCTGATGCCACCTCTGCTGGAGCTCCCCTGCCACTTTCCTGTCTTCCCAAAGCCTGGGTCCTCATCCTCAAGCTTGGTGTGGGCTCTTGCAAGTCCACCCAGCCAGTCATGGCAGGTCTCTCTCACCCCCAGGGACTGTGCAGACTCCTGCTGGCTAGCATGATTTCCTGTGTTGCTCATCAATGCGTGGATTTTTAATAACATGAAGAGCTGACCCCTTTTTTAAAAAAGATTTTATTCATTCATGAGCGACACAGAGAGAGAGACAGGGACACAGGCAGAGGGAGAAGCAGGTTCCCTGCAAGAACCTGATGCGGGACTCCATCCCAGGATCACGCCCTGAGCCGAAGGCAGACACTCAACCACTGAGCCATCCAGGTGCCCTGAACTGAGCCTTTTTAATTACATTCTCTGGGTCAGATTCTGTTCCAAGCACCTTGCACATATAATCTCACTGAGTCCTGTTTGTGATAACGTTACTTCCATTTTACAGATGTGGAAAGTGAGGTTTGCTGAGGTTCACCTGCTCATCCTTTCCTCAACAAATCTTTCTCAGATTCCTCTGAGACCGTGTGGGGCACATGGATAAAGGGATGAGAAGGCCATCCTGCAGCTGGAGAACTTGAGGTTGAGGGAAGGCTGTGGAGTGTGGCATGCGCCCAGAGAGGACCGTCAGTGCACCTGCTCAGCGCAGCAGCCTCTGCCAGAGCCCAGGCCCAGTTCTGGGGCTCTAACCCTTTGACCCGGCCACTCTGGGCCTTCAAAGCAGCCTCTTGAAATTGGTGTTCCTTGGCCAGGCCTGTTCTGGGGCCTGGTTCACTCATTGCCAGTATAAGGAATGCGTTTGCGGATAAAGTCCCAGCTCTCACTCTGGCCACTCCTCTGCTTCGGAATAGTTTCTTGAATACTTTGGGGGAGAAAAAGTTAGTGTGCTGTGTGGGGGAAAGCTGGGCGAGGCTGGAGAGAAGAGACAAGGGGACTGCAGACCCCAGGGCGGGCAGAAGTGGGGGCATCCGGGGGGGCCTCCCGCCCAAGGGTGGGAGGGCGGGCCCCACCTGCTGGGGAAGGATCAGACCCCATCCCTCAGCCAGGGCCTGCAGGGACTAGAGAAGCAGCAGGGGCCTCAGAGGGGCCTCGGGCTGCCAGCTTCCTGGGGCAGGAAGTCCCAGCAGTGGCCAGAATCCCTCCCGCAGGGCTGCTACGCAAGCAGCTCAGGCCTGAGGAATGTGTGCAGCCGAGGTAGGAGGGGCCCCTTCCTGCCCCTTTACTTCTCCCTCTGCCCAGTGCCCTTCTGTCTCCTCTCTCCTGCTTGCTGTGTTCCCTACCGGCCTCTGTGCTGTGACCTCATAGTTTCCTCCCCTCCCTCTCATCCCCTCCCCCTCCTCTCCTCCTTCTCTCTCTGGGACCTCTCTCTTCTCCCCACTTCCCTCCTCTGGTTCTTTGTCCCTCGGCCCTTGCCGTCCTGGGGGTGCTCGGGGTGCCTGCAGCCAGTGGGCCCAGCTCCAAGGTGAGCAGGCTCATGTCAGGAGCTCGGTGCCCGTTGCCATGGTGACCCCAGGCAGGTGGCAGGCCGTGGGAGGCTGGGGAGGGCCGTGCTGAGCCTGTAGGCTGTGCCTGCCCTCCCCAATCCCTGAAGGGCCTGCTTCACTGCCAGGGGCTCCAGCACGGGTATTGCCCACCAGTTTCTGGCTGGGGTTTCTGGCTGGGTGCTATTAGAGCGTCTCCCCTGAAGAGCCACGTGGTGGGGGCCAGTCGCCCTGGGGGTTGGATGGCCTGTGTTCCGATCCATCCTGCCTCTGCCCTGGGTTTGCTGGAGGCAGAGGGAGGGAGGTGGCGGACAGCCCCAAGGCGGGAGCTCCACGGAGGCAGCTGCCAGTGGTGTTGGGGGCAGTGTGTGGAAGAACTGACAGGCTCCTCAGGGGAAGGGTCATGTCGAAAAGGAGTGAGCCCCCTGTCTCTGGGACTAAGCAAGCTCATGCTGGACGACTACTGAGGGGGTGTGGTAGCCGAGAGCCTGCCTGGGCCTGGGTAGTCTTGCTGCCGTGGGACTTCCTTGCCCTCCGGAGAGATAGGATTTAAAAAGGATGGCGTTCAGCTCAGAGAGCTTGCAGTTTCCTCACCAGGAGCGGCCACCTCCCTCCTTCCTGGGCTGCCGGGCCTCTGACGTCCAGTAGGACCAGCGCCTTGAGCGTGGGCCGTGGGGAGGAGGGGTACGGATACCTCCATACCCTAGCTGTTTCCTGTGGGGACATGAGGGGAGGGGAGCTTGGGCCTATGGGTTCTGGAAGGGCCCAAGGTCTGGCAGGGATGCAGCAGTAACTACCCTGCCTGGCAGAAGGGAGAGGCAGTTGCAGCCAAGCAGCCAAGCAGCCTCAGACTTGGAGTTAAACAGATTTGAGTTCCGGTCCCGACTCTGCCTTCACGGTGCGATTTTGCACCTGCGCATGTGTGTGTGTGTGTGCGTGTGCGCGCGTGTGTACAAGTTACTGACCCTTTCCAAGTCTCTATTTTCCCATCTGTACATTGTAGATAATTGCAAGGCTGTTGATCAGAGCTGTGTAAAGATGAAAAGAGAGAATGCGTTCCTTTGTGGAGTACCTGGCGAGTAGTAAATACTTCCGGGAGGTGGGGTGGTGGTGGTGGTGGTGGTGGGGATTGTTCTCAAGCTCCTCTGCACGCCCACCCCTGCAACTTTATACATGAGGAAACGGGGACCAGAGAGATGAAAACGGGTGCTCCCATCTCACAGGTCCTTAGTCTGGGGCACGCCGCACGGAAGGCGCCCAGTCAGTGCGGGGAGGCGGGAACAAGGGTGCAGGCTGAGGGGTGACACACAGCCAGCCCCTGGTCCCACAGCTTCCACGCAGGCTCCCGCAGGCCCCTGCCACCTCTCCTAGGGCACCCCATCTAGCCCTTGGCTCGGGGATGGGGGGACCCACTCAGGTTTGTCCCCTCCCCCCCTGCAGGCCCTACTCAGCCTTGCAAGAAATGCTGGAATAAAAAGGCAGAAACACCCCCCCTCTCCAATTTACAAAGCACTTGCCATTTGCTGCCTCCTTTGCACCTCAGGACAGCTCTGTGAAGTACTCATTAATCTCATGGTATGGATGAGTCTGGGGGTGCGTGGGGGTGCTTGTTGGTGGACATGTGAGTAACTGGGTGGAGAGGAAGGAAGGGGCCTGTGGCCTCCATGCTTCTGAGGGCAGGTCTGGGATTCATCTGCAGTGCCCCCCACCTCCAGAACCCACTGTCCCATACCACCTCTGCTCCCCACATTTCCGTTTCCCCAAAGAGAGAAACAAAGGCTGCTGTTGTCTGTGGTATTTTAGGAAAGACAGGTGCCCGTCCAGCCAACTGCCCCGTCTTAAATGCACAGCACTTCACAGTTAGCTGGGTGCTTTTGGTTTTGGGACCTCCCTTAAACCTCACACTGCTCTTGGATGGCGGTGGGGTGGGGGTTTTGTCCTTTTTTTTTTTTTCCCCCAAAGAAGAAACAACTTCAAAATCCCTGGGTGGCTCAGTGGTTTAGTGCCTTGCCTTCGGCCCAGGGCGTGATCCTGGAGTCCTGGGATCCAGTCCCGTGTTGGGCTCCTGGTATGGAGCCTGCTTCTCCCTCTGCCTGTGTCTCTGCCTCTCTCTCTCTCTGTCTATCATAAACAAATAAATAAAAATCTTAAAAAAAAAAAAAGAAGAAGAAACAACTCAGTGACTTACTCGAGGTCACAAGACCTTTGGACAGAGATCCACCCATGCCTCAGTTTCCCTAACCAAACAAGCAGTTGTAATCCACCTCCCAAGCCCTTCTCACTCCTGTGGTAGAAGAAGGACCTGTAGTGTAGATGGAGGCAGGAGGCCAGTGCTCTGTGGTTCAGAGCTGGGGGACCTTGGACAGGACTTGGGAGTACTCTGGGCTTGGGTCTGTTGTGTACCTTGCCAGGGACAACGCCTCAAATATTTGTCCAGGGGACAGAGGAGGTACAAATGGGAAAGTATTCAGAAAATGCCCTCCTTGCCCTGGCTGGGTCCCTGCAGGCTTCTCAGTGTGACAGGGGGAGTTTTCCAGATGACCTAGCTGAGGGTAGGTGTCAGATTTCAGGCAAAGTTATTTTTACCCTTGGGGTGGAGGGAGGCAGGTGATGTTTAGGCTCTTTTCTATAATGGGGTGAGGGGGCAGGGGTGGGAGTGGGGCCTCTAGTGGGGAAACTCACCTGACCTGATGGCTGGCAGTCTCCCTGGCTTACATGGGGTGACACTAGTGGAGATCAGGGACCACTGAACAAATCCATTCATTTGGTCCACAGTGAGCCAGGCATGTGGACACCAGGAGTAGAGAGACAGGGCTCCTGCCTGGTGGGTCTTCTGGTCCAAGCTACCCAACTACTCCCACAATTCAGTGAACGTTGTTGGAGTGGACAGCATTAGAGAGGGGAGGTATATGGCGCCAGGAGCATGAGAGTGCAGGATAGGTAATGGATCTGAGGGGTGAGTAGACTTTGCAGAGGCAAAGAGTGCTCCAGGCACAGGGGCATGTGCAAAGGCCCTGCAGCAGGAGGTGTGGCAGGGCAGTCTGTGGGGCCTTATGGGCCTTGGTAAGGACTTCTTTCTGTGAGCCAAACCCTTCATAGTTGGAAAGAGTCTTAGAGACTAAATGTCCCACTTGAGAGATGAGAAAACTGAGGCCTAGACAGCTAATAATGAAACCTATCATTTTTTTTACCAAGCCAAACAGGCTTGCTTCCAGTATGTTTTTTTTTTATTAAAAAAATTAAAAATTGGTATTTGGTATTTTATATTTTATTTACATTAAATTAGCAGACTTACCTGATATTTGTTTAAAATGGTTTCTCTTAAGAATTAAAAAAAATATGGAGCACCTGGGTGGCTCAGTGGCATCAGACTCCCTATAGGAGCCCGCTTCTCCCTCTGCCTGTGTCTCTGCCTCTTGTGTCTCTCATGAATAAATAAATAAAATATTTTAAAAAGGAATTAAAAACAATTAAGGTGAAATATATAATTCACGATTTTCTTTCTTTTTTTCTTTCTTTCTTTCTTTCGATTTTATTTATTTGAGAGAGAGAGAGCATGAGCAGGAAGGAGAGGGAGAAGCAAACTCTCCATGAGCATTGAGCCTGATGGGGGGCCCGATCCCAGGACCCCAGGATCATGACCTGAGCCGAATACAGACGCTTAACTGACTGAGCTACCCAGGTGCCCCTAAGTCACCATTTTCAAGTGTATAGTATAATGGAACTTCTGAACTATGTTCACGTTAGGCAACCACCATCTCTGTTTGGCTCTGAAACATTTTCATCACTTTATTTATTTATTTATTTATTTATTTATTTATTTATTTATTTTTAAATTTTTATTTATTTATGATAGTCACAGAGAGAGAAAGAGAGAGAGGCAGAGACATAGGCAGAGGGAGAAGCAGGCTCCATGCACCGGGAGCCCGATGTGGGATTCGATCCCGGGTCTCCAGGATCGTGCCCTGGGCCAAAGGCAGGTGCCAAACCACTGTGCCACCCAGGGATCCCTATTTTCATCACTTTAAAGTAAAGCCCCTTAACCCATTACAAAGGTCCTCTCCTTTCCTCCCCTTCCCAGCCCCTGGCAACCACCAGTTGGCTTTCTGTCTCTACAGGTTTATCTGCACTGGAGATCTTACATAAATGGAACCACAATATGTGACCTTTTGTGTCTGGTTTATTTCCCTCAGCATGATGTTTTTGAAATGCCTCCGTGTTTTACGTATGGCGGCTTCATTTCTTATGTCTGATTAACGTTCCATTGTATATGTATATACCACAGTTTGTCTATCCGTTTATTCATCATTGGACGTGGACTGTTTCCACCTTCTGGCTATTGTGAATAGTGTGGCTATGAACGTGGGTGTGTGTACATTTGTTTGAGTCCTTGTTTTCAGTTCCTTTGGGTCTATACCTAGGAATGGAGTTGCAAAGTCATATGGTGTTTCTATGCTCGGCTTTTTGAGGACTGCCAAGCTGTTTTCTATTGTGGCTCCAACATTTTCTCTTCCCCCCAGCATGATAACAACAATTGTTATCGTGCGTGATTTTGCTTGTAGCCATTCTAGTGGGTTCACAGTCTTTTATAATCCTCACTGTAAGCTCAGGTTCTTTTATTATCTCCATTAGACAGATGAGGAAACTGAGTCATGGAGAGGTAAAATAACTTGACCAAAGTATTCTGGGGAGGATGAGCTGATTAAAGTTCCATTTATCTTCAGTTTTACAGGAAGACACCACACTGAAAATGGCTCATGTTCGTCCAAAGGAGGGATGGGGCTACTCTAAGGAAAGCTTGTCCTTACCTCAGGGTTTCCATTATGCTCATACCCCTCCTCCCTGCCTCATAAGATTGGGGGCAAAGGGCAGAATTAGAAGGCTGAAGGCCCTTCCATCCCCCTCTTCCATACTGAGAAAGCATCAGAGCTGGCTGTCAGAAGAAGGAGGAAGCCCAGTGCGTGATCAGCCCACCCCAGACTGTGGGCTCTGGACCTCTGAACTGAGACTCAGGGTTGTGGCCTCTGTTCTCCTTGGTCACTGATGGGCTGTGCAATTTGGAAGTCATTTACTTTCTCTCTCTGAGTCTTAGACTGGAAGAATTCCTTCCATTTTCCCCATCACCAAGGCCCAGGAAAGTACTGTAGAGATGTACATGTGCACTTTGGCTGGTGGGTCTGGGATTGTCTTAAAGTCTACCTTGCTGCTCACAAGCAAAGTATCTGAGTTTGCTCATCAGTAAAATGGGTAGAATAACAATGCCTCACAGGGTAGATGTAAAAATTACGAGATGATACATATGAAATTTCCTAGCGTAGAACTTGATACGTAGCAGGTGTTCAATAAATGTTAACCAAGTGAATGGCATATAAAAAGTGCTTACTACAAAACACTGGTTTAATTTTCTACCTGTCCCACCCCATAATCTTGAAAAATGTCAAGTGCCATCACAGCCTGTAGCCAGAAGTAAAATGAAGATGTTTGTAGAGGTCATTGGGGACCATTATTTATCCTATAGAATGAAAATATGATCTGATGTTATATGATGATCAGAAACCTATGGAACAGGGCACCTGGGTGGCTCAGTTGGTTAATGTCTGCCTTTGGCTCGGGACATGAACTCAGGGTCCTGGGATGGAGCCCCACTCAGTGGGGAGCCTGCTTCTCCTTCTGCTTCTTGTTCTGCCTCTCCCCCCTATCTTGTGCTTGCTCTCTTTCTGTCAAATAAAGAAATAAATGAAATCTTTTTAAAAATTAAAAAATAAACAAACTTATGGAACAGCCCATTGGTGTCCTTCTCCCAGCCCTTAGGCTAGCTTCATGGATGAGAGCTCTCTCTTTTTATCTATGCATTTGGGACCCACTGCTACCCCCTTTCGCCTCTTTTTGTCTGCTGGGAACCCCAAGGCAAAATGCGAGTCTCTGTGGCAGCATTTTTGTGCAACTAGATTCCTAACATAATCCTCCCTTCCCTTATTCAGTTCCTTAGCTTTGTTTGCATTTTGGCTCTGGGTGCATGTGGGGTCTGTGTGCTGTGCCTGTGCAGGCTGCTGCAGAGCCTTTTTTGGGAGGGAGGTAGGGAATAGGCCTGAAGGGGAATTTAGGATGTTGACAAATGCTCCTGCTTTGCTGCTGGGGAAACTGCCAGGAGGACACCCTGGTTTCTCTGAGAGGCTGGATCTCCCTTTGTGAGGACAAGCTGTCTCGTTTGGATAGCTTCTTTCACTGCTTAGAGTGACCTGGCTCAGACAATCAGGCCTCTCATGGGGCCTGGCCAGTGGCACTTAGGGTAGGCCAGAGCTGCTTCTCCCTGCCCCCTTAGGACCTGCCTTCTGGTCCCCACCCCTCAGGAAGTGGGGAACGAGGAATGTGGGCTTTGCAGTCTCCTACCCAGGCTGGAATTTCTGTCCCACTCTCACTGGCTTCTTGAATTCTCACAGCAGCTCTCGGAGGGGCTAACACGCCATCTCACAGGGTTGCCGTGAGGTTCTGGTGAACTCAGTTGAGAAAGTACTACTCAGAAGCTCAGTGTGAACGATGTCTGAGTCTCTCCTGGCTATTTTTCTGTAGAAAGACCAAACTCAGCTTTATAATGCTAACAGTAAGTGCTCCACGAAGGTTGGCCATATGGTGGATGTGTACTAGGAGCCTCAAATACTCAATCTCGTTTAATTTCATCCTATGATGATACTTAGAGGTAGGTTTTATAATCCCATTCTTACAGATGAGGAAACAGGCCCCCAGAGTTTGAGCCGCTTGCCCAAGGTCACACAAATTAGTTGTAAAACCGGACTTGAACCCAGGCCAGGCCAAGCCCTAAGGCCTGTGTAGAGACAGCTTCAGTCATGTCATGATGGGTCAGTTGAGAGGTCACCGCAAGCCTGCTCCTCTCTTCCAGGACAGGTGGGTCTCCTCTGTTCCAGGCCCATTGTTCCAGATGGTTCCTGAAGGCACTGAGGTCTCTTTGCTGGCTGGTCTCAGTTTCCTGGCTCCTCACTATAGGCCACAGGCTTATATGGTTCCTGGAGACTTCTGGGTCCTCTCCCTCTGACTCCACCTAGTACTTTCCCACCTGCTTCCTTTGGCCCCGAGGGTCGCATCACCCAAGACATTGTCATTCCCTAGCCTTTCCTCCTGTTCTTCATGTCCTTCCTGTCCCTTAAACCATCCTTGTCATCAAGCCTAAGCTCTAGGGCCACCCCATCTCTCATGCTTTCCTTCCTTTTCTTCTTTCATAGGTGTTTATTTGGCACCTGCTCTGTGGCAGCCCTGAGTCTGTCCCTGTCCCATGAGAATGGCTATGTGATGGGGGAGGTGGCTCACAAAACAGTGACCACATAGCATGGTCAGGGCTGTGATAGAGACAGATGAGGCTGTGGGGCCAGGGAGGCCCTAACTCTCTCTGGGGAAGAAGGAAGAGGAAGGGCTCACCTGGCACATGGGGCAGATAAAGGAATCTTAGGCAGAAGCAGCACCCACATTGCAGGGGATGGAGCTGGTTGAGAGTAGTGCTCTGAGGAATGGCATATGGTCTAGAGCTTGGGAGAGCAGCTGTGGGAGCCACAGAGTGGGGACTCGATCAATCCTGACAGTAGGGAGCCATTGAGGAGTCTTGAGCAGGGGAGGTGTCTGGTCAAGCTTGCTCTTCAGAAAGGTCTATGTGGTCATCAGGTCAGAATGAAGCCCCACAGTGGGGGGAGTTATAAAGACTAGACCTCGTGTCCCTGCAAGACAGGCTACTGAAAGTGATGGTTGTTGTGTTGGTGGTTTTGCTCTTGGGAAATATGCCTCTGGAAATTGTGGAGGCTAGAAGAAGGTGGAGAGACTGGGGGCCTGTGGACAGGCTGTGGAAACAGTTTAGTGAGCTAGCAGTGCCTAAGGGGGTGCTGAGTTGTCAGGGTAAAAGGGACAACTTTTTAGGGAGGGTGGGTCACTAGGACGAGAGGAAATCCGAGGTTAAGTCTGTTCATGTGGGGCTGTTGTCACATCATGTAGAAGGAGCCCTGGCTCAGGACAGTTCATCCTGGCACCTCAGCTATGACCCAGGACTGTGCGTCAACCTCCCTAACTATGAAGGATTGGATGAAGTGGCCTCTCCTGTGACCCGGCAGGTCTGTGACATGGCCGTGGCCCAGGAGGAGGGACACAGAGCCCGTGGAATAGCCAGCTGAGTCCTAGTCTGGATGACCAAATCTGGCCAGGTCTGCTGTGGTCTGGGGCCAGTGCAGGCACATCTACCATCTGAGACGACACGTCTCTGACCCCCAGATGCCCTCCCTAGCTTCATAGTAGGCTCTGCCCTCCCTGTCAGCTGTCTTGGCTCAGCCTGGCCCAGCCGCTCTAGGCCCTGACTTCATCCAGGGCCTCTGCTCTCCCCGTGACTGGCCCTGGGAGGAGTGGTCTGGCTCTGGGGCCCCATTGGCCAAACTTTGTCTGGGCTGCTCACGCCCCTGTCTCCCAGGCTGGCTGCCTGCCCACCTTGGGATGGGAGGAGGGCCAGCCTGGCCTTCCATGACGTGAGCAGATTGCCATGGAGCCAAGGAAAGATTTGGAGTCTGAGAGGCTGTGCCTGGGGCTCCTGGTGCTGCCCTGTCCCCTGTGCTTGTGCTCTAGCCCAGGGGTTCTGTGCCCCTCTCTTTGATGAGAGTGGGGGATGGCCACAGGGGGTCTCATTCCTCAGTTCTCCTGGGTGCTCAGCCCTGCTCAGAGAAGCACAATATTTCCTGTCTGACAAGGTGACAGGACTCCTCAGCTTTCTCAGCAGACATGTCAGCTAGGCATGCAAGCACCCTGCAGGGGCAGAGTCCAGAATCCTGAAACCAGGACCAGGGGTGCCTTAGTGATCTGCAATCTCCCTCTGCACCTGCTTGCCCAGTGAGTGACACCTGAGCTTCAGGAGGGGCGGGGATTTGCTCAGAATCGCATAGCACCAGAGGGACAAGGCTAGGATTTGAACTCAGGTCTGTCTCTGTTTGTCCCTCCACAAACCTTTGATGTGGTGCTACTGTGTGCCAGGCCCTTCTAAGTAAGAGTACTAGAGTAGGAGCTTCTTAGAAGGAATGAACCAATTTATCTTTCTTCTTTCAATATTTGGTCCAGGGCACAGAGGAAGTGCTCAGTGAACGAACGAATGAATGAATGCATGCATGAATGAATGAACAAGGCAAAGATCTTGTCTTTTCTAGGCCTACAGAGTCCAATGGGACGGTAGGGACTCCTTTTCATAGAACAGAAAATAGGAGGCTGGTGAGAGTGGAACTGACAGGTCAGAAGCAGAGGGAGCACTGAGACTCAGATGTCCCAGCTCCTGGTCTACGGCTTTTTCCATCCTCACTTTTCTCATCTGTGAAATGGGGTTGACAGTCCTCACCCTCTGCCTTCCTTGTGAAGAGGTAGATGTGGAAATCGGTTTGTAAAGCAGGGATGTTGTGTGTAGGGCTTCCCTGTGTACATGCCTGGAACTGCCTGGAAATCCCATATGGTCTGCTGTCTTTCTTTTGACCACTTACCCTTTGCATCTGGCCTCCTCCATTTCCCTAGCTTGCTCTACGGCCTTCTGGAATGTTCTGCCCAGGACCTCAGGCTGTGGGACGGGTTTGGGAAGGGTATGGGTGACTGAAGTCTGCCTGCCTCCTCCCCCTACCATCTCCCACACCCAGAAAGGCAGCTCCACTTCCACATCTACACAGGCCCCCAATGCACAACAGGCCAGAAATGCCTTGGCAGTGGTTACCATGGTGACGTGTCCTGCTGCTTGGACCACAGCGGCCTGCCAGATACCTGCAGGAGCCTGCAAACCTGGCACCCTGTGGCCTTCTCCCAGGCTGAGCACTCCCAGGGCTGCCCTCCTTTCTCTCCTTGATGCCGAGCTCTGTAGCTCACACTATGGGAGCCTCATGGGGGAAATGATCCAAGGAGTACAGATCCCAGCACCAGAGCCATCCTTGTCCCTGTCTGCAACTGTAGCAGGGTCGGTGTTGGGTTGTGGCACTGGTTCCTTGCTGCTGAGTCCAGGCCCAGCCCCGGGTGTAGACAGTGTAGTGTGGTGGGTAGGACCTCAGACTTTGTAGCCAGACCTTGGGTCACAGCTGTGTTTTGCCACTTCCTGGAGCCTCACCTGTAGAGGGAGGGTAACAAGGAACCCATCCCAGGGGTTCGTGGAATTCATGTGTGCAAAGTTCTTAGAAGACTGTTTGATGCTTAATAAGCGTTATATAAATGTCGGCAGTGACTGTTATCACTGCAAGTGCACCGGCCACTAGAATTGGAACTCGTGTCATTTTTCTCACACAGGCAAGTGTACTCAGCTCTCATTCACAGCCTGTTAGGGAGAGCGGGCTAGAGAGGCAGGAGGCCCCCTTCCCCATCCCAACCTGTCCAAGGTACTGCCAGGTTCTCCCCACCCCTCTGCCTGGGGACAGACAAGCTAGGCCCTGAGCAGAAACTCCACCTCTGATTCATAAGCTTGAGGATTTTCTCTGCTGCTCCTCCAGCTGGCAGCTGCTGTGGGCCTGGCCTGGATCAGACAGCTGGTCCGTCAAGGCCCAGAGCCCTTCCAGTCAGTAAAGCCAAGTGCTAAGGACAGATGAACACCCAACGGAGGTGCTGCCTCCGAGGTCATCTGAAGAATGATGGAGCCCGAGCAAAGGCCCGTGGCGGGGGGTTGGGGGGGGCAGCAGAAATAGGAGCTGCTTCTTGGAACACTTTATTGGGAACAAATCCCCAGACTTGACTGCTAGAGGGGTCACCAGGCCTCCCTGCATAGAGAAGGGGAATCTTTCCAGAATGAAGGTCAGTCTGAGGCAAAACTGTAACGAGCTGGCCCACGAGCTGGAGGGAGGGCTGAATTTCCCTCCCCCTCCCTCAGGTCCACGGTTCTGCTAACGTGGAGTCGGTGGCCAAAAGGAAACTGGGTGGAAGTGGCATCCGGGGAGCCCCCCTGGGGTCTGAGAGCCCAGGCTGGAGGTGACGGCCACTCTTGGAGTTGGGGTCTGGTGGGAGGTGGCCCTGGGGTGCTCTCTGCTCTCCCTGAGGCACTCAGGTCTGTCCCCACCTTTCGCCAGGGCATCGCCTCTGTGTTCTCAAGCCGCACGTCCCGGAAGTCAGCCTCCCGTGCAGAGAAAGACAGCGGTGCCATGGCAGACGGCGAGGGCTACCGGAACCCCACGGAGGTGCAGATGAGCCAGCTGGTGCTGCCCTGCCACACCAACCAGCGTGGCGAGCTGAGCGTCGGGCAGCTGCTCAAGTGGATCGACACCACGGCCTGCCTGTCCGGTGAGCCCACGCCTGGCACAGCAGTCCTGCCGCGGAGGCCCACCGCTCGGAGGAGAGGCCTTGGTTATCAGAGGTGGCCACCGTGGTTCCCCCACGGCCCCCAGCACCGCACTCATCCCGCTCTCCACTCATGCTGTTCCACTGGCCTGAAATGTCCCTTCCCACGTCTTCCCACTCAGCTCGGGCCACCCTCTCTCCCCTGCACTCCACAGCTCGGGGGGCTGGCCTGCACCCTTCAGCCCCTGCACCAACACCCTGCCACCTCGGGTGCGGCGGCTCCAGGCTGGTCTGGGAGTGCCGTGAGCGTGAGCCGGGGCCGGGGCTGCCTGCCGATCTTATGATCTTATCGAGTGGAGCTGAATGGAGCTCCTTTCCATCCTTGGGGAGCCTGGGTATTCCCCGACCCACAGGGACCTCACAGTCCAGTGAGGTGACCCGTCTGTTCCCTGCTGCTGCCCAGCACGGCTCAACGGGGGCTGGGCCAGAGGCAGAATCAGTCAGGTCTGTGGGAGAACAGAGCAGGGGCTCTGACCCAGCCCTGGGTGGGGAGGGATTCCAGAAGGACGAAGGCGGGGAGCGTAGCCCCAAGGGTCAGAGTGTCTCAGGCAAGGAAACAGAGGTGGGGGAAGCCGACAGCAGAGGCATGACGCCTGGGAGAGCTGGGAAGTACACTAGCCCATGTGATCATTTAGTCTTCTAACAGCCGCTCATTGGGGGTGTACCGTGCACCAGGCACCATTCCCCGGATGGCAACACTGCCGTCCGACAGGCAGTTCCTTCACCCTCAAGTGACTTGCAGTCCCCCAGGAAGGAGAGACGCCACAGACAAAACTCATAAAGAAACGGGGTCGGGGTTAGTCATCGAGGAAGATAAGGGAGGGTAGGGGTGTTGACCAGGAGCAGTGGCCTTAGCTCAGGCCCCCTGATGTTGGCTCAGAGGTCTGGTGACATGGGGACGCTGCTAACACACGGCTTTCTTCCGACACCAGCTGAGAGGCACGCTGGCTGCCCCTGCGTCACTGCCTCCATGGATGACATCTATTTTGAGCACACCATTAGGTAAGTGGCTCCTCCTGTGTCTTGGTCCCCCTGAGCTGCCCACCACAAAGCCAGGGCCCCTCCCCCATCTCCCCACCTGGTGGGCCCGTGAGCTGCCTGGAGTCCTGGACAGATGCTCAACCACTGCAGGTGCCCCAGCAAAACTCCTTTTTATTATTTTTTTTTTGTAAAGATTTTTATTTTTTTATTCATGAGAGATATACAGAGAAAGAGAGAGAGAGAGAGGCAGAGACATAGGCAGAGAGAGAAGCAGGTTCCATGCAGGGAGCTGATGTGGCACTCGATCCCGGAACTCCAGGATCACGCCCTGAGCTGAAGGCAGACACTCAATCACTGAGCCACCCAGGCATCCCACAAAACTCCCTTTAAACATAACCTCAACATCATTACTACACCTACACAAAATTAACAATAATTTCTCACTAACATCAAATATCCAGTCTGCTTTCAGGGGCTCACTCTGTCTCCTGATTTTGTTTTTATTTTGTTTTGCTTTACAGTTATTTTTGTTGTTCAAGAGGCAAATAAGGTTGCAGTTGGTTGCTATGTCTCTTAAGTCTTTTTTATATATGGGTGCTACACCTCCCCCCAGCACCCTGTTTCCTCACCATCTCTCTCCCTTTCTTCCTCAAAATTTATTTGTGGAGGAAACCTGGTCATTTGCCTTATTGAGTTCTCCATCATCTGGGTTTTTCTGTTAGTATCACTGTGGTGCCATTTAACATGCTCTTCTGTCCCCTGACAGTAAACTGGTTGTGGGGAAGGGTTTGTTTGTGGGAGCTGCCTCTCTTTGATGCGAGGAAGACCTGGAGGGGGTGTAGGGGAGCCAGAGGTTTGAGGGGGCCACTGAGGAGGCTGGGCCATGACTCTGGGGAAGGAGTTGGTTTTGGCCTGAGGTGAGTGGATGGAAGAGAATCAGGAGGAGGGGAGAAGCTCAGGAGTCCAAATGAGTGTCTGCTTGACTTTGGGGGAAGCCAATGAGGAGGAGATGGGGAGCAGGAGGAAGGTGGGAGAGCAGGAGGAGGAAGAGGGAGAAGAGGAAGAGGAAGAGGGGAGGAAGAAGAGACACAAATCTCTTTTTTTTTAGTACCATAGAAAATAGTTTGTTGGGGTAGCCCCCGTGGCGCAGCGGTTTAGCGCCGCCTGCAGCCCAGGGCGTGATCCTGGAGACCCTGGATGGAGTCCCACGTCGGGCTCCCTGCATGGAGCCTGCTTCTCCCTCTGCCTGTGTCTCTGCCTCTCTCTCTCTGTCTCAATGAGTAAATAAATAAAAAAAATCTTAAAAAAAAAAAGAAAATAGTTTGTTATTTTTATTTTAGGGATCATGGAAATACTCTCCTAATTTCTTATCATGAAAACTTTCAGAATTATAGAGACATTGAATAGTGCAATGGTCACTATCAGTGAGATTCAAGAGTTAATGTTTCTTGCTAAATATGCTTTATCTATATATGGATAAATAAATACACATACTTCTCTCTCTCTCTCTCTTTTCTCAACCATTTGAAAGTAAGTTGCAGGCACCATGGTACTTCATCCCTCCACATGTCAGCATGCATCTCCTAGAAGTGGCAGTCCCGGCCGTGCCTATTAGGACTGTGAACAGAATAAACAGAAGCGGACAGGTCCTTGGCAAACGTGAGCTCCTGTTGTTTATGGAGCTCCTGCAGTGGGGCCGGGCCTGGCACTGACTCTGGCACATCTCCTCTCGCTTGACACTCAGTAGTTGTGCTTCTCTGTACCTGACAGACAAGGAAATAGGCTCAGAGAGGCAAAGTGACTTGTCCAATGTCACGCAACTCAGTAGTGTGACAGTCATGCTAGAGCATGATTGGAACCCAGGCCTATGTGGCTCTTCTCACCATGTCTGCTGTCACCCTTTGACAGGCAGGCAGGGCCCTTGGAAGGGACCCTCCTAGCTCTGGGGAAGAAGAAATGAGCACTGTGCTTTCTAGGTTTGTGATCCAAGGCACAGAGAGATGAAAGGACTTGCTCAGGGTCGCCGCAGCCCCTGTCTGGGGCCTCTTCATAGTCTATCATCTGGTCGCCCTCTGCTGCTTCCAGTTACATGCAGAGCAGGTGAGGTGGCTCCTCTAGGGACTCTGATTGTTTACGTGGACACAGGAATTATTCCAGAGGGACAGGCTGCAGCTGGACAGAGTGGGGCCAGTGTAGTCAACAGAACAATCTAGAACCCTGGCTCTATTATTTTTTAGCTGGGTGACCTTGGGCAAATGGCTCACCCTTTCTGATGTTCAATCCCCCTAAACCTACCTGTCAAGCTTATAGGAGGCTCCAATGAGGTAATGCATGGTGCTAGGCACAGAGTAGGCATTCTTTAAATGTGTCTGTTCTCCTTCCCACCCTCTGTGTATAGTCCCTTGCACTTAGTAGGCCTTCAGCAGATGTGGGATGCATTAATTCAGTAGGCCACTATTTATGGAGGACCTACCCCATGCCGGGTGCTAGGCCTTGTAGGGTCAATGGAGAGCAAAACAGATGTGATGCTGACCCCAGTGGAGCTTAGGAATTGTGGGGGAGACAGAGGCCCTAGGCCCGTCTGTTGGGAGGGTGAATCTTATTGAGGGACAGAGGGGCAGGGAAGGTTCCCCAAGGAGGGGACCATGAGCCACAAACAGAAGCTTGAGCACTCACCAGACAGGGGGAGATGAATGAAATTATGCCTCTTCTCTCAGTCTCCACTTCCCCCCCGTAAAAGGGGGTGCTAAGGCTGTCTTGCCAGCTTGCTTTGGGCACTCAGTGACATTGCCAACGTGAATAAGGTCTGCAAGCCATGACATTGCCCTGCCAGATACCCTCAGCAGAGGCCCTGCAAGTATCTGGGGCCCCTCTTCCTTTCCCCCTGGAAGGCCCACTTCCTGCTTTTCTCTCCCCAGCATCGGACAGGTGGTGAATATCAAGGCCAAGGTGAACCGGGCCTTCAACTCCAGCATGGAGGTGTGTGGGGTGGTTGCTGCCTGGGGTGGGTAGGTGGGTGGCTGGGTTTTCCTCCCCTCCCTTCCCTTCTCAGCCCCCAGCCTGGGCACACTCACACTCTCAGGGCCCCGGGAGGCAGCAGAATTCTGGAACGGCTGGCAGGGCTGAGAGGATCCTCAGGATGTTCCTGTTCAATACCCCATAACACAGAAGGGAACACTCATGGCCAGGGATGGGAAGAGACTTGCCTCAGGTGGCCAGATCACATAGATTCCAACCTGAGATTTGACTTTCAGCCTCCTGGGTCTTCACACCTAACCTCAGACCCTCTTTGGCAGCCAGGCGGTGGCGGAAAGTGGGGAAGACAGCCGCCGGGCCTGACCCTGGCGGCAGCAGGGCTGGCGCAGGGAGACCCCTGGACTTCAGCCCATTATTAGCTCACCTCCCACAGCCTCTGTCTCTCCATCTGTGAAATGGGAGCATGATTCCTCTGCTGCAGGGTTCTTAGGTGAGCTCTGTGAGCTCTGGGGGTGGGTGGGTGGAGGGACTGTTTCCCACCTGTGGACACCAGGCCCAGGCAGCTTCCCCTAGCCGGGCCACTGAGGCTGGGAAGGCAGAATCCTGACTGCCTCTGGGGACCCTCAGGCCACCCCTCAGGTGCCTGTCTTTTCAATCTAGCTAACATTTTACTTTCTTTAAGTCGTTTCCTAGACACAGTCTCATTTTCATTCCCTCTGTAACTCTGATGGTAGGTATGCTCACTCTTCATTCATTCATTCATTCATTCATTCATTCATTCATTCATTTAGCATGGGGTTTGAACTCACGACCCTGAGATTAAGAGTTGCATGCTCTACCAACTGAAATAGCCAGACACCTGTGCTCACTCCCATTTTATAGATGAGGAAGCCAAGAACCAGAGAAGGAAAGTGACTTGCCCAAGGCTGTCCAGGGATCTATCCCAGGTTTCTGGCCTCCGAGACTCTGGGTGATACAGAAATACAAGGCCTGGCCTGGGGTGGGCCTTCCTGTCTCATAGGCTGGAGGTCCATTTTCCTCCTCACTCCTCCCACCTTTTCTTCCTCTCTAGGTGGGCATCCAGGTGACCTCTGAAGACCTGTGCTCTGAGAAGCAGTGGAATGTGTGCAAGGCCTTGGCCACCTTTGTGGCCCACCGGGAGCTCTCCAAGGTAGGAGTGACACCTGGCTGCTCCCTGTTGCTGGGCCACCCGGGTGCCTGTCATGGCAGGCTGGGACCAGGGCGGTGAGCTGGGGGTTGGTGGAGGGGTGAAATGGGGTTCAGGGAGTTTACAGCCCTCAAAGAAGCTCCCCTCAACTGTGGTCAGACCCTAGGCACCCTCCCTCTGTTTCTCTCCCACCTCTCCCTGTGCATCTCACATGAGGAGTCTTCAGGTCTCATCATTCCCTTACATGTCCCGTAGACCACCCCCTCCCTAACCTTGTGCCTTTGCCCAAGAAAGGGGCCTGGGGACATTTGGAGGGTTATATATCAGTCTACATGGAGATGGGAAGATGGGGACGAGACTTGTAACCATCCAGCAGCAGCCCCAGGTATGCCATGAGGCTGGGGGCACAGGCCTTCCTGCTTTCAGGAAACCCGTCCTCAGCATCCCCACCCCCCGCCCACAGGTGAAGCTGAAGCAGATCACACCACGGACGGAGGAGGAGAAGACCGAGCATAGCGTGGCGGCTGAGCGCCGGCGTATGCGGCTGGTCTATGCGGACACCATCAAGGACCTCCTGGCCAACTGTGCCATTCAGGGTGGTGAGTGGCCATGAGTGGGGAGGGCAGCTGGCACCCTGCATGCCCCCCTTTGTCCTAGGCCCCACTGGGCAGAGGGAGGAAGCGAGTCTCCTTGGTACATGTACTTACTGACCTGATGGCCCTCTTGCCTCAAGGTCTCTTTTGGGGAAAGGCATGTTGGGCCCCTTGCTCAGCTCCCAGGAGCTGTGAAAATGGAATTAGGACATGAGGAAAGCCCTTTGTTGTCCACAAAACCTACCTGGGTCTCTAGGATTCAGGGTATTTGGGAAGGTACTATTGAGCATGGCTTTGAGGACTTTTTTTTTTAAAGGTTATTTGTTTACTCATGAGAGACACACAGACAGAGGCAGAGACATAGACAGAGGGAGAAGCAGGCTCCTTATGGGGAGCCCAATGTGTGACTCCATCCTGGAACTCTGGTATCAGGCCTGAGTCGAAGGTAAAGGCTCAACCCACCCAGGTGTCCTGAGGACTGTAGGATTTTTTAAAAGGCACATACATAGATAAGCACATATATGTATATATATATATATACACACACACATAGATACACACACACATAAATAATATAGATGTAGATATACATATAGAATAAAAAGCAAGACTCTCCTATCCAGAATCCGGGCCCCCTCCAGTTACTCATTTTGGGGTACCTTTCCAGAAGATTCCTTGCATATTTAAGCATACTGTGTATTATTTAGCTCTCTCTTTTTACCCAAGAGCAACATATACTGCTCTGTATCTTCTTTCCCCTTAAAGAAGGGAGGTTGTTCATCTTGGAGATTGTTCTATAGCAGCACACAAAGATCTCTTGTGCACTGGCAGGATTTTGAGAGATGGAGAGATAAGGAAAGGCTTTCCTGACAGAGAACACAGGCTGGGCAAAGGCCCAAAGGGGTAACCTTGGATTCACTTGCCAATCTCCAGAGCAGTAAGATGTGTCTTCCTTGAGCCCCAGAGGAGGCAATTATAGGACAATTCAAATGTGCTTCAGCTGCCCAGAGTGGGAAAGAGTGAGCAGAAGCCACTGGCCCCAGTAAAGCAGTGAGAGGGTCTCCCAGGTCCGTGTGCCTTATGTATGCGGGCTCTGGGGGTGTGGCTGGGGACACCTGGCTCTTCCTACTGTCCTTGAGATGCCCTGGAGCCATCCGTCCACTGCAGCCCTCCTGAATCCCTCTTGTCCTTATATATAGCCCTCCTACCCAAGTCCAAATGCCTTAGTGTGGCATCTGGGCCCCTGGCTGCTCACTTAGCTTCACCCAGTGCTGTCCTTTGACTTGCCCTCAGCTCCAACTAAGCCAAGGCCTGATTGCTACCTGTGACAGTCCTACCTGCCTGTCTCCAGATCTTAGCTCAGCGCCCCCCACCTCCAGCTGTCTGTGGCACCTCTGAGCAGCCTGCAAGCCAGTGGGAGGCCACTTTTTTGATGGATCCTCCCTGACGAGGTCTCTGTCACTGGTGGAGGGGAGATGCATGGCACCTCCTTGGGTCAGGGTCAGCAGTTGTTCCTCTGACCCCTAAAACCCTGCCCATTCTTGGGCCTCTCCTACTGAGGGCTCTGATTTCCCCTGTGTGACAGGGCCCGTCTCGTCAGAGAGAGGGGAGAACTATCCTGAGAGTCTCTGTCTCCTGAGTTTGGTGCCAAGTGCTCTAGAATCATGATCACACTTCATCTTCACCATCCTCCTGGGTTGGGTCTGACGTCCACCCTATACCAATGAGGAAACGGAGGGTCAGAGAGGTCCCTGACTGTCCCGAGTTGATCAACCTGCGTTCAGACCCACCACAAGAAAGTGTCCCACCCACCGCCCTGCGACAACCTGACCTCCATCCTCCCGAGTCCTGCTCCTCATCCAGGGAAGGCACTCTCGGTGCTGAGTCTATACAAGCATCCGGGTGACTGATCATGCTAGTGGTGGGGGCCCCTGGGTTTGCCCCTTGGGAGGATCTGTCTTTGGGAGCTTCTCCGCATCCCATTTTCCTCCCTCTGCCCTTGCCGGGTCAGATCTGGAGAACAGAGACTGCTGCTGCTTGGTGCCAGCTGAGAAGACCCGCGTGGAGAGTGTGGAGCTGGTCCTGCCCCCCCATGCCAATCACCAAGGCAATACCTTTGGGGGCCAGATCATGGCCTGGATGGAGAACGTGGCCACCATTGCAGCCAGGTGAGGGGAGAGTGCGCTGCCTCTGCTCCCCACCTTTCTTTCCCTCCTTCCTTTGGCTGGCTCCCTCTAGGGGAGAAACCCCAGCTTGGTGTTGGCATTCAAGGCTTCAGGAGTTTGGCTGTTCTGTTAGGGTAACCTGGAGCTTTCAGACCCAGAGAGCCAGAGAGGAGTAATTTTTCTGTAAGCTGGCCATTCCTTCCTTGACTTAGAAAGCCCTCCGCAGTCTTCATCACCTGCATGGGAAATGCCAAGCCCCTGGCCCTGTGCTAGGGCCTCCCCTTGACCTCACCCTGCCCGCTGTCTTCCTGTATCTTATGCTCCCAGCGAGTCAAGCCATTTGCTCTTCCCCATTCTCAACCCCTGCCTTTTCTCCTGCTCTAACCTCTCACTGTGCCACTTCTCCTTTTGGTCTGCTAAAGTCTATGAAGCCTCTCTAACTTCCCTTCTCCCTAGAGGTGAAAATAATTCCTACCCTCTCCTGTAATTGTGGCACTTGTCTGTAGATTGTTTTTCTCTAAATATTAGGGTGGTTTTTTTTTCATAGCTATGTTAACAGATGTTCACTGACTGACCCTAATACCTCCATGACTTTGTGTTTGCTGTTCCCTCTGCCAGGAGTGCCTTCCTTAACCCACGTCTTTCTATTACTCCTCAGCTCTAAAGAGCCTGGCTCAAGTGGCCCCTCCCCTGAGTTCACCCTGGGGGACACAGTGCATAAGCAATGACATTTCGGGCAGCTCAGTCTCTGTGTGCCATAAGATCTCAGAGGGGGATCACAGCCCAGATAGTCAGGGAAGGCTTCCTGGAGAAGAGGTCTTTAGCTGAGCCTTGAATGACAAGTAGCTTTGAGTGAGTGGAGGGCTTCTAGGTAGTAGAAGCAGCAGATACTGGGGTGTCAAGGTTGAGGGAAAATAGGGAAGGGATTTACCTCAAGCCCTGGGGTAAATCTGTGGCCTCAAGCTCAGCTGCCTGCTAGCCATGCATAGACCTGAGTGTTCTAAGATGTGAAATGGGACTGCTGTTCTGTTCCTCTGGGCAGAAGTGGGCTGGGTCGGGTGGGAGGGGGTGGGCCAGAGGGCAGTGCATGTGGTTCTGGGATGGGTCTGTGGATGAAGTAGGGGCAGAAGCTGGCCCAAGCCTGTGACTGAAGCACTGGGGCATTTGCCCTGTCTCCCCAACCCCGGCTTCCTCCAGCCGGCTGTGCCGTGCCCACCCTACGCTGAAGGCCATTGAGATGTTCCACTTCCGGGGCCCTTCGCAGGTGGGGGACCGCCTGGTGCTCAAGGCCATCGTCAACAACGCCTTCAAGCATAGGTAAGGGGCGGGACCAGGGCCCCCTGGAGTTGAGAGCTTTTCCTGACCCTTTCCCCTGCAGATGAGCCCTGTGAGGTCTAAACCCTGCCCAGCTGCCCGGCCTCTTCACTGTGACCAAGGTGCAGCTCTGCTGTTCCCTCCTCTGGGTTCCCCTGTCCCACGGCCCCTGCAGCCTCAGATCAGCCCCATGCTCAGTGTGTCTGCCTCTCTTCCTGGCTCCTGCCTCTGAGCCCGCCACACTACACATGCTCAGATCATGGGGCCACCTCTTGCCAGTGTTCTGTCATTTATCAAATCCTTTCCCACCTTTTCCCTAAAATAACCATTTGTTCCCAGAGGCCTTAATTTGGAATGAATCCTGATACATCCGAGGAAGCTTACTTTAAATATGTATCTTTGTTGGGGATTTCAAAAATCATAATGTAGTTGTTAAAAATGAGGGAGCCTGGCTCCCTGTGTTCGAGATCCGCTCTCCTTTACTGGCCATGTGGCTTGAGGCAAGTTACTCAACATCTCTGAACTTCAGTTCTTTTTAAAAATAAGTGTTCTATCTATCTATCTATCTATCTATCTATCTATCTATCTATCATCTATCTATTATCTATTTATTTTAGGGAGAGAGAGAGTCTGGGGGTGGGGAGAGGGGACTGGGGTGGGGTTGGGGGAGAGACCAGAGGCAGAGAGGGAGAAAGAATCAAAAGCAGGCTCTGTGCTCGAGCATGCAGCCCCACGCGGGGCTCTGTCTCACGACCCTGAGATCATGACCTGAGCTGAAATCAAGAGTCAGACACCTAACCGACTGAGCCACCAGGTGGCCCCCACTGAGCTTCGGTTCTTTTGCCCTAGCTACTACATCACAGTTGTCTTGCGCAGAATGCCAGAGAAAACATTCAGTAAAGATGATTATTACTGTGCTTGTCATTACTCAGTATGTCCCTCACATATTCTGCTGCTATGTGGAGGGTGGGGCTGCAGAGAACCCTGAACTAAGGACTGCAAGGCCCACCTTTCAGTCCAGCTTCCCTTCCTGACCTTGGCCCAGTCACTGTCCCATTCTGGGTCTTGCATTCCTCCTCTGCATCCCATCCACATGCTTAGAGCTTCCTTTTTTTTTTTTTTTTTTTTTTAAAGAGGGGAGCAATGTTTATTTCACAAGCTTGTTTTAAGGAATAGGTTATGCTTAGAGCTTCCTAAACTAGGGGACTGTGTTTTTATGATTAATGAAGATGGATATGCAGAAACGGCAGCAATTGAGCTTTATCAGGAGCATGGCTGTTAGAGCCCTTGTGAGGATGTGCGTGATGGACATTTTTTCCCAATTAGGCTCTGCATCCCCACCTTCTTGCTCACATCCTGCCATAATCCTTTGCAGTTCACACGACGTATTATATATGTGTGTGTCTACATATATATGTATATGCACATGTGCATAAATATTACATTACACCTTATATGTACATATGCATGTATATGTGTATATATGTATTTATTTATTGCCCCATCTCCCAGCTGTTAGCCCATGAGGGCATAGACCTAATCAGTTTATTCATTTCCGTGTCCCCAGTGACTAGCATAGGGCCAGGCATGTAGGAGCTGCCCATAAACATGGATGAAAGGGACCACCTGGGTTTCCTAGCAGAGGGATCTTGATCTGAGCTGCTGGGAGAGCTGCAGGAGTGTGTGTGTGTACACATGTGTGCGTGCGTGCGTGCGTGTGTGTGCATGTTGGGTAGGGGCATGGGTTCAGCAAGGTCTGTCCAGCATGGAAGCAGCCGTCCTTCTCCTTCAGCATGGAGGTGGGTGTGTGCGTGGAGGCTTATCGCCAGGAGGCTGAGACCCATCGGCGTCACATCAACAGTGCCTTCATGACCTTCGTGGTCCTGGACGCGGATGACCAGCCTCGGACACTGCCCTGGATTCGGCCCCAGCCTGGGGTGAGTGGCACCCTGTGTCCCCACCAGCTCCCCACCCTCTCTGCCCAGGGGGGTGGTGGGGTCTGCTAGCCCCTGACACATCTGGGGGGTGATGGGCTCAACTCTGCCCCTCTGCAAGAGCATGGCCAGCTCTGGCTGCCCTGTGATCCCCCCAGAGATGCCCTTTGTGCAAGGCAAGCACCTTGGTCTGCCTGAAAGAACTAGGATCTTGTGTATGGACCTTGGTCAGGTGGTTTTTTTGTTTTTTAAATATTTTATTCATTCATTCATGAGAGACACACAGAGAGAGGCAGAGACATAGGCAGAGGGAGAAACAGGCTCCCCACGGGGAGCCCAATGTGGGACTCGATCCTAGGACCCCGGGATCATGACCTGAGTCAAAGGCTGACGCTCAACTACTGAGCCACCCAGGTGCCCCTCAGGTGTTAATAGGCATTCATGCACCTGCAGAGTTGGAAGAGCACTGGCTTTTGGGTCAGATGTGGGTTGGAACTCCACTCTGGCACATTGTAGTGGGCGCCCTCTGCAAGTTTCTAGTCTCCCCCTTAAAGTGGCTGTATCTGCATTCCTGCCTCACAAGGGTGTTGGGGGGTGTCTGCGGGACCCTGGCCCTGTGCCTGTCTAAGCCCTGTAGACACTCAGTAAATGGTGACCATTATGAGGGGGAGGTGACGGGAGAGCTAGAAGCATATGAGCAGGAGTCAGGCGCTGGAGTTCAAAGCCTGTCTCTTAAAAAATGCAATCTTGTGCCTCCTGTGGGCCAATTCTGGGCTTCCTTCTGGGGAGGCCAAAGGATGACCATGGAGAGGCACTCCCTCTGCCTGGGGAGGCCTGCCCTGCCTGCCTGCCTCACAGGGCTGAGAATTGGCTGTGAAAACCCCCCATCCACAGCTGGACGTTGACAGTGGGGGCAGGGGTGGGGCAACGGGAGCAGGGGAGCCCGGCAGGAGAGGTGCAGCATACAGTTGATGAATGCCTCTCAGGCCTGTGCAAGTGAATGCTCATGAGTGGGGGGACATTAGAAGCGGTGGTGAAGAGGGTGGGCTCCGGGTCAGGCCATCAGGGTTCTGTTCCTGGCCCCACTCCTTACCCCTGAGAGCTTGGGTAAGCCACTAACCTCTGTGCCTCAGTTTCCTCCTCTGTAAAATGGGGATACAATGAGTACTGACTCTAGAGGGTTGTTGTGAGGCTTATTTGACATTTTGCACGGACATGCTTGAGAGGACTGCCGGTAACAGCAAGTGCCCAGGAAATGTGGGTTCTTACTGGCGCTGCAAGTACCCTTTGCGATGCCCCTGTGCAGAGGAGGATAGCGGAGTCCAGTGAGGGCTGGAGTTGTTCCCAAAGTCACTCAGAGAGTCTAGGGGAAGCTGAGGCTGGAGCTCAGAGACTCGGCACTTTCCTGTCCAGTTTGCTTGGACTCTCTGCCCCGATGAACCTGAACTCCACATTAGGGCTGCAGGGCCTCCTTGGGCCCTTCTGGAGCAGACAATAACACAGGAATGGGGAGGAGGGCACAGGTGGACCTGCATCACATCTTGTCCCTGTGTCCCTCCCCAGGATGGTGAGCGGCGCTACCGAGAGGCTAGTGCCAGGAAGAAGATCCGACTGGACAGGCAAGTGTGGGCTGGGTGGCGGGAGGGGTCACAGGTTCTGGGCTGTCTGCCTGTTTCCCAGGCCCCAGGGCCTGGCATTTCTTCAGTGCTGCCCTTGTGGTGGGCACTGGCCGGGCCTTTTACATCCACACAACCTCACTAGCCGGAGGTCTTCCTGGCCCATCGTCCAGGGGAGGACACTGAGGACGAGGGGTTATGTGGCCACAGGCACACAGATAGGAATGATGGGCAGAGTGAGAATTTGAACCTGGCCAGGTCCAGCCATTTCTAAATCCTGGGTTCCTTCCATTGACTCTGATGCATGTTGGGCAGATGAAGAAAGGTCCTGAGAGGAGATGCAGCTGCTCAAGACGCATAGCCAGGTGTGCACCATGGCTTCGAAGCACATGACGGCCCCTAAAGTGCTGGAAATACTCTGGAGTTTGTGCTAATAGGAAAAGTGTGCCTCTACCGGGCACTTACCATAGGCCAACCCTCGTCTTCATGACGACCCCTCCCGATCCCACTGTTTGGAGGAGGCTGCTGAGCATGGAGGCGAAGCTGCTTAGCCAGAGAGTCAACTGTTCAGCGAGGGTGCAGGGCTCAAGCCTCCCCCCGGCACCCTGCTCCTGGCCT
Source organism: Canis lupus baileyi (assembly GCF_048164855.1). Lineage (NCBI taxonomy): Eukaryota > Metazoa > Chordata > Mammalia > Carnivora > Canidae > Canis > Canis lupus. The sequence continues at coordinate 34,460,729 of NC_132840.1, forward strand.
TGCTCTGCTTCTGAACGAGGTTGTAGGCTCTCAGCTCCTGTTTTCTGTGTGCCCAGCCTGCCTCCCTGGCCAGACAGGAGTCCCTCGTCCCTGCTGGGCTGAGCACAGGGAGAGAAGTCTTCTGAAAGACATGGGCTCCCCAGGGACCATGGTTGTCGCCTTCTCTCTTCCAGGAAGTACATCGTGTCCTGTAAACAGGCAGAAATGCCCCTCTCTGTCCCCTGGGATCCCAGCAACCAGGTAAGGCCTCTGCTCTGAGTGGACAGTCCACAGGCCCACGCTGGGGGCAGCGGGGAGTAGGACCCTGATTCTCCCTTCTTGTCATAGTGGGTTTGGAAGTAGGCCTGAAGGGGACCGGGTACTATGTCATGCCTCAGGGTTGGCACAGTCAGCAGAGGGCTTTCCTCTGTCCCTGTTTGGTAGGAGGGGGGCTGAGGCCCTGAGAAGAGGGTGACACAGTGAGTTTGTCCTGAAGCCCAGTGCCCACTCCCCACCCCACCCCCTTCAGGGTCCAATGTCCTTAGCCCCAGTCCTGCGTGGCTGTGGCCCAGAGCCCCCAAGGAAGAGGAGAAGGTGAGGCTTCTCTGTGTGCTCTGTCCAGGTGTACCTGAGCTACAACAATGTCTCCTCCCTAAAGATGCTCGTGGCCAAGGACAACTGGGTGCTGTCTTCGGAAATCAACCAGGTAGCTGACCCTACCCCAGTAGAGGTGGCCGATGGCAAGCAACAGTTCTCTCAAACTGCTTGTGTCGAAAGGGGATTTCTTTCTTTCTTTCTTGTTTTAAAAGATGTTCTTATTTATTTATTCATGAGAGGCACAGAGAAAGGCAGAGACATAGGCAGAGGGAGAAGCAGGCTCCCATGGGAAGCACGATGGGGGACTCAACTCGATCCCAGGACCCCGGGATCATGACCTGAGCCAAAGGCAGACACTCAATCACTGAGCCACCAAGGTGCCCCAGGGATTTCTTAAAAGGAGTTGGATGAGACCATGAAACCAGTGCAGTTACAGAAATACAACTGCTCCCACAGGCCCTGGAGTGAACCCCCAAATCTTTCTCTCCTGCCCACCCACCATTTTGCCCTCAACCTCTTGTCTCTGTTGTTCTCTGCCCTGCTGCTTCTTCCCTCTCTCTGCTGCTTCCTCCCTGTTGGGATGGGGCCAATGCACAAGCTTGGGCTGAGGTAAGACATGAGCCCTGCCCATGCCCTGGGGACAGTCACTTCCCCACCGGTGACATCTGGGGCTTGGAGGACCCATTCCACTGTGGCCTTAGTCCCTGCTTCCTAACGTACCCTCCTGTCCACTCTCCTGACTTCTCTCAACAGCCCATTTTCACAGGGTTGGGACCAAGGCTCAGAGACATTGAGTGGCTTTGTCACAGTCACACAGCAAGTCAGTGGCAGCCCTGAGTTGGTAGCCATGGCCTCTGGCATTGGAGTCAGCCCACCCCACTGCCCAGCATGGCCCAGGGAGGGGACATGAGAACGAGGCTGTCCTCTGTCCCACACAGGTCCGCCTATACACTCTGGAGGAAGACAAGTTCCTCTCCTTCCACATGGAGATGTTGGTTCACGTGGACACAAACCAGGCCTTCCTGCTGCTCTCAGACCTGCTTCGGAGGCCCGAGTGGGACAAGCACTACCGGTGAGGGCTGAGGTACTGGGGGGCGGGGTGCCTGGTGGGGAAGCTGGGTCCCCGGGTGTCCCTGGCTGAGCCATCCCCCGTTATGCTCAGCACCTGCTGGCCTTTAGCCAAGCACGGGGGTGGGGGTGGGGTGTCGGGGGGATTGTAGTTATGAGTCAGGTGGGTGTCAGAATCAAGGGCATTCTAAGCTGTCAGGGAAGAGAACTGAACGGGTCACTTCCTTTCTAGGCCTGTTTTTCTCCTCTTAAAATGGGCACTTGAGGTGTAGGTCATGCATTTGCACTCAGGCATAGATCAGTGATTTTCAAAACCGTGTTCTGTGGAGTTCTGTGTCCCCACAGGAGGCTCAGGGACCCCTTGTGGAGGCTAGAATGCTGAGCAGGCGGGTGGGTCCCTCCCAGTTTCAGGGTAATGGAGGGAAAGGCCAGCTTGACGAATTCACCCCGTTTGCCAGCTCTTCTTATGGATATGTGCATGCAGATGTTATTTTTGAATGTAGTGAGATACTGAATATAAATGTTATTCCTATGAATACATTTGTTCCCTGAATTTACTGAGTCTTCATGGGAATATTTTCGTCCCGAGTTTAGCCAAGGAAGATAAATCTGTTCTTAGGAAAATAGCCAAAATTTCAGTATGTAATATGAGAATGTTAAAGTTGAAACTGATATTTTTTTCAAATCCCTTTAAAGTCATTTTCTGTTGTGCCAACATCCTAGTTTGGGGGGTTCTTTGGTTATTTCTCCCATGGCTGCTCACGAGGAGCCGATATTCTTGAAGGATATCCATGCATGCGGGTCTGCACGAGTTGATTTTTGGCAAATTGCCTTCCCCTTCCTACCCCCACCTATCTTACCAGAGTGGACCTACTTGTGGCTCTTTCTACACAGCTTTCCGTTTAAGGGTTTGGTGCACAAAGGCTGTTGCTTTGAAAAGTCTTGGTTGGGGCGCCTGGGGAAACTAGTGTCTGCCTCTGGCTCAGGTCATGATCCTGTTGTCGGGCTCCCTGCTCACAATGGCTCAGTGGGCTCCCTGCTCAGCGGGGAGTCTGCTTCTTCCCTCTCCCTCTGCAGCCCCCCCTTGCTGTGCTCTCAAATGAGTAAAATCTTTTAAAAAATTAAAAAGCCTTAGTCTAGGTGACCCCAAGCCTATTGGCAGTGACATTCTACAAAGCTGGGAGGTAATTGGCAGTGTATGTTGGGGGCACTGGGCCTATAGTAGGAAGGCTTTTTTTAAAAAAGATTTTGTCAGTTAGAACAAGCAGGGGGAGCAGTAAAGGGAGAAGCAGGCTCCCTTCTCCCTATAAAATGGGGATGCTGGGTGCATCTATGGCATCGGCTGCTGTGGGATTAAATGAAATAGTATGTGGAAAGCCCTGAGAACAGCGCCTCGCTCACAGCAGGTGCTCATAACCGGTAAACCCTTGCACATCCATGGGGAGCATGTAGCCCTGCAGACATACGTAGCCACCTGTGGGTGCATATCTGTGTGTGTACATGCAGCCCACAGGTGTGTTTTTCTGTGCCTGCCTGTTCCTGTGTCTGCATGCATTTGCCTGTATACATGTCTGTGCATGTTCCTGTGTGTTCATGCATGCCTTGGCCTGGCCTTCCTGCCCTCCTATGGCCCTGCTGAGCAGGGGGTAAGGTGTCCCCCAGACATCCGCTCGAGAAGGCTGAAACATGGGAGGGCCTGGGCAAGACAGGCTGTCCCAGGAGCCAGTGTGACTCCCTTGAGTCCTGACCTCTGGGCCTCCCTATAGGAGCGTGGCGCTGGTGCAGCAGGTGGATGAGGATGATGCCATCTATCACGTCATCAGCCCTGTCCTCGGCGGTGATGCCAAGCCCCAGGACTTTGTGATCCTGGCCTCTCGGCGGAAGCCTTGTGACAACGGGTGGGTGCCTGCCTGATTGGGGGGTGGGTGGTGGGTGGGCAGGGATCATCTTCCTCCTTAGGAGGGGACATCTGCTTAGACTCAGCTCTTTGTTTGCTCTGGGACTCCACTTGACACCACTTGGCTTTTCTGGGCTGCTGTAGCCTTGCTGTGGCTAAAATGGAGAAGACGGGGATAGATCTCCCCTCTGGTCACTTGTGCTCTAAGGCAGGGTGGTCTCTGTCCCTGGGGTGGCGAGGCTTCCTCACCCCAGGCATGGGCAGACCCTTGCTCGTGTGGCCACCACCTCAGCCTCTGCCCTCTGAAGGCCCCATGTTGATCCAAGAATGGCAAGGCTGCCATCTGGGCCACGGCATCACTTCTAGAGACAAGCGGGTGCAGAAAAGTGAAGCATGAGATTCCAAAATAGGTGTCTCTGGGCGTCTGCAGTGTTGGGGCTTGTCAGAGTTTATGTGCCTTAGACTCTGATGAGGGTGTCTGTGTTGAGGGGGCTCCGGAGCCTGAGCTGGGCAGAGCAGACCCTCACAGACTCCTTTTGGGACCTTCTCTGCCCTTTCTCTTGCTCCAGGGACCCCTATGTCATTGCGATGAGGTCAGTTACACTGCCCACCCACCCTGAGACGCCAGCATACAGGCGCGGGGAGACCCTCTGCTCGGGTTTCTGCTTCTGGCGAGAGGGGGACCAGCTGACCAAGGTGAGGCCTACTGTTCCCTTCCTCCTCCCTCCCCAGACCCCCCCCAAAGCCACACATGCATGTCAAGAGCTTGGTGCCGTGGGCTCAGTAGATGCCATACCTGGGCCCCACCTGCTGCCTGCCAGCGGGCTCTCTCTGCTAGCTTGGGGGAGCCGACGAGTGTCTGGGGCTAGAAACAAGCCTTCATTAAAAACCAATCTGTGCAGAGGTAAGACTGCAGGGTCTTAGAAAAAGCTCTGGATGCTGAGGGCAGAGGCCTGGGTTCTGATCTAAAATTCATCTCATTATTTATTTATTTATATACCTCTCTTGTCTGGAAATGCTTTATGTGGCTCTCAGGGCCCATAAAGCTCAGCAGGGCAGTCAGTGCTAATTGAAAATGTGGGGGAGGAGGCTGAGGGCAAGCGAGGGTGGGGTAGTACAAGCAGCTCCCCCCTCCTCGGAGCCCGGCCACTTTAGGACCCCAAGACTCACCCAGGCAGGAATTAGGCTGGTGTTCACTTGCTGTTATGACCCTAGAGCACCACCATTTATTTGTGGTGGGGTCTGAAGGCCCAGCCCGTCTTCCAGAACCTTCCCCATCTGACAAGGGAGGCCCATGACTGAGGAAAGCAGGATTCTCAGCCCCCAGAAGGGGGGTCACACCACCCCCAGGGTGCTGGCTCGTGTTTGCTGCCTTTCCCATGGGCTTCGTGCTCCCTTCCCCTGCCCAGCCTCCCTGAACATGGTGTCCTGTCCCACAGGTGTCCTACTACAACCAGGCTACCCCAGGCTTTCTCAACTACGTGACCACCAACGTGGCTGGCCTCTCCTCGGAGTTCTACACCACCTTCAAGGCTTGTGAGCAGTTCCTCTTGGACAATCGAAGCGATCTGGCCCCCAGCCTCCAGACCCTCTAGATGCCCACAGTAGCCTCCGCGTGCCCACTCCTGCTGTCCTGCCCCCAGGGACACACCATGCAGTGCATTGAGGAAGGCAGAGGCATTTATTGCTTCCTGCCTACCCCTGTGGGAAGCCTTGACCCAGGGCTCCGCCTGCCCAGCTCCAGTGGGCGCTCAGTTCCTGCCAACATCCGCCAGCAAGTCTTCGCGGTAACTCCGGGGCAGCCTGTAGTAGACCCGGGTCCTGTCAACAGCCCTGGCTGCCAGCAGCACTGCCTGCACGGATGCATAGTCGCCCCCCTCTGGGCCGTGTTCCACTGTGACGGTGGCCCGGGGGGAGGCCGCCAGCAGCCTGGCCACAACTCCGACCATGTTCTGGCCCAGCGGCCCAGCCCGCAGCTGGAAGGACACAGGTTGCCAGAGACCCTGGCATAGTTCCAGCATATCCGTGAGCAGCTGTTCCCTGTAGCCACTGCCCAGTGCCTCCTCAGGCCAGGCTGGTGCCACTGTCACATGGGGGAAGACATCAGCCACGGCTGCAAGCAACTCCCTGCCAGTCACGTGGCCGGGGACTGTGAAACTGCCGTGGGAGATGGTGGCCCCGATCCACACAGGCCGGGTCAGGTGGCCGAGGGTGGAGAGGTGGGCCAGTGTGGTCAGGGATGGCCGGAGGGCCGTGGGCTCTGCTATGTGCAGATGGACACCCCAGCGTCCGGGCCGCCCAGCGAGCCGCAGCAGGCAGGCCTCCAGCGTCATGGTGGGACCTCCTGGGACATGTATGATGGGCACGGGGTCCTTGGCTGCAGGCCTCTGGAGGCCAACATTCAGCAGGATCATGCCTTCTCCGTCTGAAAGAGGAAGTGGAGAATAGAGTCAGGAGTTCAGGTCACAGTGAGGTGTCAGACGCCCTTATTAAAGGGGTGGTGATGGAGGCAGCCAAGGAGAAGCTGGTGCCCCATCTGCCAAGATCTGTGTGGATGGTCTGGGCTCCAGGTAGAAAGGGTGCTTTACAAAGGTTCCCGGGGGTCATGGGAATGACGTGATGAGCTGCTGGCCCAGCCCTGGGGCCTGTGCCTGCCTCTCCCTCAGGGATATGAGCCTTAGGAGTCCTGTTCTCTTGATGCCACCGTACTCTGCAGGCGCCACCGGCATCCAGCACATTACCATGGTAACCGAGGCCCTAGCTTCCTGCCCCGAGCAAAGGAAGGGCCCGCGGGTGGGCTAGGAGCGCAGGGGCTGAAGGCCCATCTTACCTGGTAGGCTAACTGTGGCGGTTCTCCCGTTGCCCTGGATGTCAGGAACCAGCCACTCCACGCTCAGACCATCCCCCTCAGGGGCCTGTAGAAGAGGTATCAGGCTGCCTCCCGTGTAGTAAATTCGCTTCCGCGTGGCATTTGCTGTGGGCCCCAAATTGTCAAGATGAAGTGACCACCATTCACTGAGCACCTTCTCTGCGCCCTGTGCCCACACACACTCTTCTCAGCCTTGAGGCAGAGGTTCTCCCCTTGGGGATGACAAGACGGGACTTGCCCAAGGTCCCACAGCCAACAAGCAGAGTTACTGGGGTTGGAACCTGATGGAGCCGAGTTGGCCTGGCCCCAAACCAGAATTCCACCTCCCCTCACCTGTGTGACTTCCATGGTACTAATGTTGAGTCTACTATTGGGTTTGAGTCAATGGGTTTCCTCTGAGATGACTTAACTGCAGGGTCTCCTAGGTCCAGGGTCAAGGGGATGAGAGGTTGGGACAAGCGAATGGGTAACATTTGGGCCACTAATTAGTAGGTGCACTGGAGGGGGGGGTGGTCTCTGAGGAACTATACTGTAAGGGAACCAAACATGGCTTTGCATCTGAGCTGTGCTATGTACAAGCGAATGACTTTGTGTAGGTTACTTGTTTCCCCAACTATAAAATGGAATCCTTGCTTCTGGCCTACCATACCGAGGTCTGGCACACCATAGGTGCTTAAAAGGATCCTTTGACCTGATTCCACTCTGAATTTTCCCTTCTGATGATGCTACATCACCCCTCCAGCTCTGCTCCACTGTCTACCAAATGGTGCCCTGTGCAGAATCCAGGCCCACCACCCTCCCTGTCCACCGCACACCCCTCCGTACCGGCCAGCTGCTTGAACTTCGACAGGACAGGCTCGAAGAGGTCATAGTAGACTTGGTGGGGAGCGCTGTTGTCTCGGATATAGAGGAGATCGTCCACTGACACGGGGTCCATGACACCCTGCCACAGCGTCAGGCTGTACCTGCGGCCCAGAGAGCCAGCTCAGCGCCTGCCTGGACCCAGCAAGGTCCACGGCCCCACTCCTGTGCTCAGAACTGGAGCCTTACTGGGCAGGGATAGGGCATCTGGCCTTCAGCTTCCCACCAGCCCCTTCTCCCCTGAGAACTACCCCCTTCCCAGGAGCAGGAGAAGCCACAGGAGCTTCAGAAGGGAGAATGAGTGAGACGCTGAGCAGGAGGGACCAGCCTGCCCTACATCCTCACTGGGAGTGTCTATTTCTGCTCCTGTCTTAGGAAAGGGACAGGGACAGAAAGGGATGGGTACAGGGCAGTGGGGAAGAAGTTAGGTGTGGAGGGAGAACGAGACAGCCCTTGGAGCTCCTGTGGGAAGTGGCTGAGAATGGTGGGACTGGGCAGCTGGAAGCAGACTGTAGGAGTGCAGATGGGAGTCCTCCAGTCCCTACAGGACAGACAATCCTGAGCACAGCTGGCTCCCACGGGAGGAAGACTTGCCACTAGGTGGAGTTATCCACCAATGGACTGGCTGCCTCCGGGGGTAGTCAGCCCATCACCAGAGGTATAGGAGCAGAGAGCAGGGATATTGTAGAGGATGGGACCACCAGTAGATATTGGACAGATATGTTTAAGCATCTGGAATCTCCACTGGGGGCATTGGTGCCTGGGGGTGGGTTTGGTGGCTCAGGGGCTGTGGCAGGGGCATGGGAATTCTCACCTCTTCGACTGGCCCAGAAGCCAGCTGAAGTGGGGCCAGGCAGCCCGTACCATGACAGCGCGCACGGGGAAGGTGACCTTCTGTGGCAGTGCTCCCAGCAGCCCCTGCATCTTCTCCACCATGGCTCGGGTGTATGTTGAATTTGGGAACAGGGGCACATAGAGGGTGGTCCAGCCCGGAGACAGGGTGGCTTCAGGATACTTCTCCTGGACCAAGGCCAGAAACCTGCCAAGGAACAGAGATACTGGCCTTTGTGAACCTTGCTGGCCCCTTCCTCACCTCCCGGGTTCCCACTGTGCTAGGAAGTGGCTAGTCCTATGGAATGTAGACTATGAAGACAGAAGCAGAGTCCTAAAAAGAAAAAGTGACTTACTGAGGTCCTACAAATGAGGCATGGACTTTGGAACCAGGGGGTTCTGGGTTGAGGTCCTACCTCTAACCTTGGGCAGCTCATTCAACCTCGTTGATTCTCAAAGATGGCATCCCTTCTGGTAGGGCAGGGCCTCTTCAGCATCCCCATTGGGACAGGAGAGACAAGCCAGGGCCCCAGATGTGGGGATCTAGACTCTTTAGTCATGAGTAAAACTTCAGATATTATTTTTAAATTCCGTTTAAATTTTGCCCTGATTTCAATTTTATTCTTGCCCTTTCCTTCTCCCCAAACTATTGAGTAAAATCAATGCTCCAAGAAGATGAGCCATATTTATCTTGGGCCGCTGACTACATTTTTCCAACTGCTGCTTTCCAAAGGCACCTCAGTTTGAGAATCACAATAAATATTGGATGGGTGGATTGTTGGCTGGCTGGCTGGACAGATGGAGAGATGGATGATTAGAATCAGGAAGACACCTGGCTTTGAATCTTTGTTCTGCAATATTTAGATTTAGGCCAGTCATACAACTACGATGAGTTAGTTCCTATACTAATGAAGTGAAAATAATAGTACCTACCTCATTTTCTTGATAACGAAAGTACTTTTAGAAACAGTGTCTGGGCACATAATAAACATTCAACAAATTGAGTCTCGATTACTGTCAGCTTTCTTTTTTTTTTTTTTTAAAAGATTTTATTTATTTATGAGAGACGCGCGCGCACACACACACACACACACACAGAGAGAGAGAGGCAGAGGGAGAAGCAGGCTCCATGCAGGGAGCCCGACGTGGGACTTGATCCCGGGTCTCCAGGACCATGCCCTGGGCCAAAGGCAGGTGCTAAACCTCTGAGCCACCCAGGGATCCCTGCTGTCAGCTTTCTCTTCTGCAAAATGGGGGAGATTCTCTTAACCTAGTGTTGCTAAGTAGGGGTCAAATTTGACACACTTTCTCCTTTTATGTGGCCTTTCATTATAAACTATAGAGCGCCAGGCAGCTGGAATACGTGAGGACTGTTGGTGGCAGTGCTGGGACTGCACAGAGGCTGGGGAAGGAGTTAGCACTATTAGACTTTTCTCTGGCAGGCCAGCCCTGCCGTGGTCACTGAGGATACAGAAAGGGCTGGGCCCTGTCTCCCCTCCCAGAGTCCACCATGGAGTAGGGACCACAAACCTGCCATCTGGCTGAGACAGCCCAGTGAAATCAGGGCTGTGTTAGGAGGAAGTGTGAATGAAGGCTCTCCGCAGCCTGGGACGTCGGGGTAATTTTTGGAGGAGGCAACGACTGGGCAAAGGTTCACAGGGAATGGGGAAAGGCACTTGGGGCAGAGGGAACAGCATGTACAAAGGCTAAGGTCAGATTCTATGGTGTGGCTGGACACAGCTGGGGCAGAGAAGTGAATACTCACTGCGTGGCATTGACCTCAATTGAGATGGGCACATTGGGGCCCCTCAGGATGTCGGCATTGATCCACACAGGCCTCCGGACTTTCCCGTCCTCTGTCAGCCGCCGCAGGAGGGCCAGCGAGGGGCCCACAGCCTTGATGCTCTTGAAGTCCAGTTTAATGCCTGTGGGGAGAGGGCCGAGGGCTTGGGGAAATGGCCCCTCATGCTCAGGGCAGAAGGAGCCAGCAGACACGACTTCCTGGAGCAGAGAGAGCAGGTTTGGGGTGGGATAGGGTGGGGGAGGAGGTGGGAAAGCAGGGAGCAGATTCCGGCTGGGTGTGAAGAGGGCTTTCCAGCAGGCCTAGCTGACCCCCAGGGGAAGGAGCTGCCCCTGCCCCTGGCGGGGACAAGTCAGAGGCCACCTAAGGGTCTAGACTTAGGCTGGTGCAGGGGCCGGCAAGCGCAGGATAAAAAAAGACTGTGGTTCTTGGACAGGGCAGGCTTAGAGGGTCCTAAGCCAACTTAGCCTGTGTGGAGGTCACGTAGCCTGCAGGAAGGGGTAGCGTTTGAATAGAGGGGGGCCGTGGAGGTGGAAGGAGCCCCCCCACCCGTGAACAAAGGCCTGTGCTATTCTGGCAGCGAGGGGTTGGAGAAGACTGCCGATGAGGGGAACCACAGGAGATGAGGCTGGGAAGCTGGAGAGGGTGGTTGAAAGCCAGGTCAAGGAGACGACACTGTCCAAGGACAATGGGGAGCCATGCAGGGCTGAAGAGGGGGACTGACAAAGTTGGCTTTTTGGAAAGCTCACTCAGATGTGCCCATAGTGATGGAGGGAAGATGAGAGGGCCTGGGTTTGGGGCAGAATGTGGGTGGATGGCAGAGCCGGGGAGAAGCGGAAGGCTGATACCCGGATTCTGACCAAAATTGGCAGGAGGACCTGGGATGGAAGGGCAGACCTGGGCTTTGAATAGGTTGTACCCAGTTTTGGAGGATTCAGAGGGAGCAATCTGAGCACGTCAGGTGCTTTATGGTGTACCTTGCCCTTTCCCAACCCCCACCTCACTTAGAATGCCCTGGGCCTGGGCGTCTGGAATGCCTGGGTGGGAAAGTCCAGGCAATGAGCAGGGAGACTGGGACTGTCCTGGCTTGGGGGGCGGGGGGAAGGGGACCACAGGGCCAGGGAGGGGCTGAGAGAGTCCTTACCCTTCTGGGAAGAGGCCAGCACAGCCTCCAGCCACTGCTGCAGGGTGTTGTCGCTGTAGATGGCTGGCGGGTGCGCCATGATGGGGACCCCTGTCTCGTTGGCTGTGTTGAGTCCTTCTATGTTGACGTCTGCCTCCAGGACCATAGCGTTGCCTGGGAGAGACGCAGAACTCAGTCAGTTCGCAATTTTTTTTCCCCATCATCAAAGTGTGACACATTTATCAAAGAACATTTGGAAAATACAGAAAAGCAGGAAGAACAATACTCATCCACATTTCCATCATAGTTCACATTTTGATGTATTTTCTTCCATCTTTGTCTATGTATGTTTTTTACATCGAGACCATGCTGCATTTAGAATTTTAATCTTTTTCAATATTATGACATTTTCACAATCATTTCTTTTTTAAAGGCTACAAATGCTCTGTTTGAGGGTGCTCACCATGATTTCGGTAGCCACCTCTTCTTCCTGAGACATTTTGGTAGTTTCCAATTCTTTGCTAATGATGCATATTTCATCCCGGTTTTTTTAATTATTTCTAATCCCTACTTGTGGAATTTGAGACAGGGCCATGCAGGGCCATTTTAAAAACCCATATTATCAAATTACTGTCCAGAAAAATTGTTCTGATTCATGTTCCCGCCTGAAGTACAAGAGCTTGCCTATCTCCCTGTGCCCTAAAAGCACAGAGCATTGTTATTTTGATTTTTAAATTTCAATTTTTAAAATCCTGTCCTCCAGAAGTCGGTCTAGGAGGGAGCTAAGGCCTTCCCAATGGAAGTGGACCCAGAAGTCCCTGCCAGAGTCACTGGGCGTTTGGGGTGTGTAGTGGAGGGGCGGGGGACGGGGGTCGAGTTCAGCTCTACAGCCTCACAAGAGGCCTTTTCTCCTGGTTTACACTCACAACCTCCTGACTTCTCACCTCTAGACTTGCTCTACACAGCAACTGAGAGTGAGTATTCTATTCATGTCACCCAAGAACTGTTAAAATCCAAGCTCTGATCAGCGGGTCAGGGGCGGGGCTGAGACTGCATATCTAAAGCTTCTAGGGAGAGCTGGCCAGGGACCACACTTTGAGTAGTGAGGCTTGAATTTGTTTTGTCCTCCCATCTCTGGGCTCTTCCTCCTGGCTGTTGCCTTGGCAACACTCTTCCCTCTGCAGCTTTACTAGGCTACCTTCTGCTCATCTGCTAGCGTTGGCTTAAAATATCACTTCCTTGGGGAGGCCATGCCGGAACCCTATGCCCAGTCTGCCTTAGTCATCTGCCTCTGTGCTACTCTTCTGAGTGCTTGGCCCTGTGTAGTTAGTTGCTCACTTAATTAACCTCAGCCTTCCTGAGTGTGGTCACCAAAGGTGCAGGGTTTGTCTGAACTGACCATCACTTGAATTTTGGGTCCCTAGATGGTATCAGGCCTAAAAAAATGGTTGTTGAATGATGAACAACTGAATGGATTAATGATAGAAAAATCAAGATCAGTAAGCCCAGGGAGGCCCCGATGGCTTAGCGGTTTAGCGCCGCCTTCAGCCCAGGGCGTCCCGATGGCTTAGCGGTTTAGCACCGCCTTCAGCCCAGGGCATGATCCTGGAGACCTGGGATTGAGTCCCACATCGGGCTCCCTGCATGGAACCTGCTTCTCCCTCTGCCTGTGTCTCTGCCTCTCTCTCTCTGTTTCTAATAAATAAAACCTTAAAAAAAAAAAAAAAAAGGATCAGTAAGCCCAGGTCCAGAAAGATAAGCTTGGCCAAAGCTGCAGATAATTTTTGCAGATTTCTCTAAAACCTGGGTGCCTAGATTTCCAGGAGGGGGAGGAAGGTGAGTGCTGGGATGTCCCTGGCAGTGAGCCAGGCATTTCACATCATCCCATTTCATCCCAAAATTATGGACCCTGCTTCTAGAGTGCGGGACTCCCTGGTTTCCTCATTGGCGAGATGGGGATGACCTCCCCAGGCCATGGAAACAGGATGTGAACATAAAAACACATTGTTAAACCATGAAGGGCTTTATGAAGGCTGCCTTCATTTTCTGACTTGAGCACAAAATTCTTTTTTTTTTTTCAAAATTCTTTTATCTTATCTCATGGTTCATTGGGAATGCAGAGAGAGGGGTCTGAAAGGCTTGGGGCCCCAGTGAGGCCTGGATAAATCAGGCTGGAACTGGGTTGGGCTGCAGGTAAGAGCTCAATGAGAATGGATGCATTGGGGTCTCCTTCCCCATCCAATGGTGGGGGAGCATTCCAGTCTCAGGGACGCAGGGGTGCATTGAGAGCCATCTGAGTCATTGTGACCCTCTGATGCTGCTGCTTGGCTTGACTTGCACTAACTGCCTTCCTTGGAGACACTGGGAGCCCCTCGGCAAGGGGGCCAGATGTGACTAGGTCACATCTCACTCATTTCTGAGCCTTCCTCCTGGTATTGACCCAGGGATTCAGTGAATGCTCAGTGAATTGGACTGAAGACCAGTGGAAAGTACATTTTGGACCTAACATGCCTCCTTGTGATTGCCACCTACCCCCAACAACTTCTTCCTGGCAAAATCGTCTCGTCATGAAAAGTTGTTACTTGCCTTTAGATGCTGAATCTGGTGTTTGGGAGGGGTATGAGGAAGGAACAAGCGAAGAGGGAAGGACCCATTTCCTGTGGCCCCAGGAGGGAAGGAGGGCTGGCTCCCCAGGGAGTGGACAGGAAGTTATGGAGCTGTCCCCTCACCTCACCCCCACATGTCAGGACAGACCTGAACCCAGACTGCAGGCGTGAGCGCTGGGACACACAGGTAGCAATCTATACTACTCTGGCAGGTCTTCTCTGTACCTTTTTCTCACTCACAAAAATTAAGTAATAGGATATCCCTGGTTAGGCATTCACTAAGTGTTAATTATTATTTACATGGCCGTATCCCCCTCTTTGCCTAGGTTAGTCTGGTATATTTCTGTGGGCTCAGCATAATTTGGTTTGGATGATAAATGGTACAGAAAGTCTACCTATCCACGTTTTGCAGAGGGAAAAACTGAACTGTGGGCAGATGAAGTCACCTGTCCCAAATCACTTGGCAGTAAAGAGCCAAGGTCAGATTTGAACCCAGTTCTGATTTCACCAGCCTAACCCTGCCCCTGGGTCTCACTCAGGGTCCTCACCCCAGCTGTGCACCACCCTTCTTCCCAGGGGCCTACTCCAGTGATGTAGCAGAACCCTCAGGAGGAAACTGGGCCTCTGGATCCCTGAGCTAGGCTAAGGGGTACCTTTCCATGCTCCCTGCTGGTGGGCACTGCCTGGTTGGGGCCGCTGGCCTTCTCTTTGGCCAAGGTCCTGATGTAGTGGGGCCAGGATGTGACTTGTGTCTGCTACCCTAGAGCTGCCATAATCACTCTGAATTGGAGGCTCCGAGGCATTACACAATTTGCTCAGCTTTTCACAGCTCAGTTTTGATAGCACTGAGCCTCAAATTCACATCTTCTGGCTTCCATAGGTTTTGAGGGCAAGGATCTCCTAGCCAGGACATCTGGCAGCTGGCAGGTGGTTGGGGCAGAGGGCAGGACTTGATGACTTTAGAATCAGACATCTGGTTCAAACCATCATGCCACCACATAGGTAATGCTGTCTCAGCCCACCTCTGCTCTCCTGTCATCTCCACCATCCCCTCCCTGGCCTGTCCCAGTCCTGGCAGCCAGACTTACTGCGTAGGGCAGCTTCCATCTGCTCCCGGCTGTTGGCCGCGTGGTACCAGCTGACCAGTAGACCATCCTGTCGGCTGATCTGGCCCAGGCTCTGAAGGTAGTCTAGCATGTCTGCGTCGGGGCGGCAGACCGCATCCTGCTCACAGCCTGGAATGAAAGCCAAGGGGGCTGTTCACCTCAATTCTCACCTCTGCCTGAGACTCCTGCCCGTTTCATCCCACTGATCATCCCCGGGCTCCCAGGGCATGTCTAGCAGAGAGACAGGGACCCCAGAGTCATCAGCATTGTGAGAGAAATGTGTGGGCTCCTGATGCCCAACCAGCTGGGGGAGTCAGGAAGGTCACAGAGGAGGGAACATTTAAGGGGGCTTGAGGATGGGTGTAAATGTGACAGAAAAGGAGGTCTGGGTTATTCCTGACAGAGAAGACAGCATAAGCAGAGCCTGGGCTGACGGAAAGAGTGTGGTCACCTAGAGAAATGCCACTGGCCTGGTACAGATAGCAGTGGAGACACGGAGAGGGCAGGGCTGGAAGGGGGTGCTGTGATCAGGCTGTCAATGACTGTGAACGCCAGCAAGGGGTTGGCCATGTGCTGAGGGCAGCCAAGGCAGCTTGTGTTGAGCCCCTCTCAGGGGCTGCAGAGCGAGGGCTGGCTGGGAGAGTAGGCCGTAGGCCGTACCCAGAGGCTGTATGCAGGGAAGCCCCAGCAGGGATCAAGGACACTGGAGGCCTGAGAGCTCGGTGGGCAGGGAGGTCAGGAGGTGGGGAAGACAGAGGCCTCAAGACGCCAGGCCTGAGGGTACAGACATGAGGCAGAAGGGGGGGGGATGGAGGCCACCCCCAGGTTTCTGTGGGAAAGGAGGGGCCCTTTACCCAAATGGACACAGGGAGGAGCAGATGTGGGGGGGAAGATGGATTGAGCTCCGTCTGCTGAGTCTGAGAGCCACGTGACCCCCAGAAAGGAAGGTCTGCTCAGGGGTACAGGAGTGAGGCCTGGGCTGAAGGCAACAAGCCCGGTGGCAGAGGAGGGGAAGGTTGATGGGGCCTTCTGCTGGGGCTAGGGTCTTAGTGGGGATGCGGGGTGGGAGAGGAGGCCATCAGAGCAGTGGATGGGAAGCCAACCAGACGGCATGACGGGAAGGCCCCTACCTGGCTGGTTGTGCTGCTGCTGCTGCAGCGTGAAGCTCAGGACCAATCCGAGGGCAATCACCAGAACCACACTGACACTGCCCACAAGGGCCCATTTGGTCCCACTCATCGAGCACCCCTTATTGCAGCCCATGACGATCTTCTCTGGAGAATGCCTTCCAAGTCCCCACGGCTCAGAGTCCCCCAAGGCTCTCTGTTGCTGGGATCGGCTGGAATTCAGGAGCCCCTGGTAGCATCCAGTTCTCCACCAAGGCACTCTGGCTCCTGCAGGCTAGGAGCGTCAACAGCAGAGATAGCTTCTGAGGCTCCTCCCCCTTCCCCACCCTCCTCTTCTATCCACACCCTCCCAGGATCTTAACAAATCAAGCAGAAAGGCCTACCACCTCCCAAATGAACTTTGAGCACATTAAGAGGCCAGAGAATGTTGGGCCAAGCCCCTATCCCCTGCTTGCCTCCTCCTGCCTGGGAGTTGGGAGACCGGAGATCTAGACCCAGCTGGCCCTTGCTTTCCTGAGACCTGGAGCAGGGGTCTTCCCCTCGCGGGCCCTGTTCTTCCCCTGTGCAAAAGGTGGAGGCTGGATTGATCTTTTCCTTGTTTTGCCTTGCCCCAGGAAGTCACCAAGGTCAGGCAAATGTTGATGACAAGGACAGATTATATCTGCCAGAGGCCTATGAATTTTCCTTCCATCCCAGCTTGTGGTTGATAGATTATCTACCTGAGTTTGAAGCTAACAGGCTTGGTGTACCAGCCCCGATCACGCAGAAGCCACTCCTGGGGCAGAGAGTCCACAACAAAAGGGCAGAGTCACCACCTCATGCTGAGAGTGTCCTGGGGGCTCCGGTGTGGGAAGTAAGTTAGAAACTATCCCTATTTCAGGGACCCTGGAGTTTAAATGAGTCCAAGAATCACCTGTAATATACACAGGACTTTGGTTTATAGAGGTTCTCAGAGATGTCTATCAGGGTTACGGGTGACTGATTCAAGAGTGTGTGTGCGTGTGTATGTATATGTGGACGTATGTATGTGTGCACATATGTAAGAATATCTAGAATGATGAATGATGCCTAGATCAGCAGATGGAAGGAAGCTAGGGGCTGGGGAGCAGGTCAGGAGGGAGTAAGGTTCAGGCCTTGTGGAGTCATGGGGCTTGTGGGTCATCCCTGAAGAGCTAGGAGGACACTGGATATAGAAGTCTGGGGCTTGGGACTAAAATGAGGGTGAGAGCATCATTTCCTGCCCAAAGGCAAAGAGAGAAGGGTTGTTCCAAGCAGCACACTGTGTGCTGCTCACTATCCTTGGGAAAGATGCCAGTGAGCTCTGAGCTTGCCTGCCTCTCTTGGCTCTGTGGCTTCTGCAGGCTACATCTTGGAGGAAGGACCTTATCCAGCTCTGGCTTTTGGCAAGTGGAACAGCTCTGAAATGGACACTAGGCTGCCAAGACTCCACTGCCTGTGACGCTTCTCATGAGATGGATAACCAACTGTTGCTGAGCTCCCTTTTGCATGTAGCACTATGCCAGGCTCTAGGGAGCCACCACCCATGACATATTGTAGGAGACAAGAAGCTGAGGGATGCCAGGAGGCTTCAGCATCTCAGATATAGAGTAGCCATTCTAGTGCTGGTGCTCAAGGAGGGGAGTTCAAGCCCATAAGGATGTCAGACCTGGCAAGTGCCAATGGCAGGGCCCTCAGGGGGAGCATGATGGATCAGGGAGACACTAGGGGATTAAGAGCACAGAGGGGGAGCCCCAACCTTCTACGGGGCCAGGTGGCCTTCAGAAGAGGCATGGCTTGAGTTGACTTGGAGAACCATGGGGAAGGGGAGTAGGGAAGGATGTTCCAGATAAAGCAAGCGATGTGCGTGAGAGGGAGCAAAGGCATGTAGGAGAAGGCTTGCTTGGGGACGTGGGCAGTGCAGTGTGACTGGATCACCAGGTGGGAGTAGGGGTGCTTGGGGAGATGGGTCTAGGGAGGCGAGAGGCCTGGGTCACCTTGATAAAGAGCTTGGCCCCAACCTGGATGGGATGGGAAACCTTCACCTATGGGACAAGCAGGAGAAAGACTTGCTTAGCTTTGCATTTTGGAAGGTGATCCTGGAAGCTGGTATTGATTGAGAAATGGCTGGAGATGCTCCGACTCTCCCTGGCACCTGGGCCATCTGTTTCACCACCATCCCTTCAACCCCCCAGCCACATGACTTCCCCCACCACACCACTCAGAAAGGCTTGCCAAAGTGTGAACCCCAGGTTTTGTTACCTGGGTCACTTTGATATAGAGAAGAAATGAGAGGGTGTTAGAAAGCACGGGCATTTCAGATGAGGAGCAGCTATCTTTAGAGCTGGTACCGCAGGAGGCTCTGCCCACTGGGCCCGGAGAGGCTCCCCCCAGCTTCTGTGAGGCTGCATCCCCCACAACCCCCCAGAGAAGTTCATCAGAGTGTGGGGAAATGCAGCCTTGAGATACCCGACCTAGGAAAAATCCGGCTCATGAACATTCAACTCGCACTAGCTGGGGCCTGCTGAGTCTAGGGGAGAATCTAACATGGACCCTGCTCCTCAGACATTTCGAATCCAGTTGCAGCGTTAAGGCCATGGGAGCAGAGAGAAGGCCCTCCGGCCAAATCAAAGCTATCTGGGAAGCTTCCTGGGGGAGGCAGTGTGTGATCTGGATCTTGAAGGGTGGGGTATATCTCTTAGGGAGAAAATAAAAGCTTATTATTTTTCCCCTTATAAAAGTGGTATAAGAAAGGTATTGGAGGGACTCCTGAGTGGCTCAACGGTTTAGAGCCAGTCTTTGGCCCAGGGCCTGATCCTGGAGACCCAGGATCGAGTCCCACATTGGGCTCCTTGCATGGAACCTGCTTCTCTCTCTGCCTGTGTCTCTGCCTCTCTGTGTGTGTCTCTCATGAATAAATAAATAAAATCTTAAAAAAAAAAAGAAAGGTATTGGAAATTCAAAAACATGGAAAAAGGAAGTTATTATCTTAAAATGAACAATGAGATCCACTAACCTATTATAATTTGCTTTTCATTTTATAGAAAGTCTTTCCAGTCATTTCAGTGTACATTTATTATTAGTATTTTTGCTTTGTTTTGCCTTTTTAATGGATGTGCTAGTTTTCTATTGCTGCTGTAACAGCATGGCTTGGGGAGGGAGGCACGGGGGTGGGGGTGGGGTGGATTAGAGCAAGAATTAGATTAGAAGACTCATTTCTTCGGCAAATAAGTATTGAAGATGCTGGGTACCAGCTCTGGGTCAGGCTTTGGGTACCAGGCAAGCAAAGATGAAAACACATCATCTCTGTCCTTAAAACATTCTCAGTATAATGAAGGAAATAAGGAAGTGAGCAGGAAAATTTACAGCATGCTGTCATAACTGTTCTGAGCTATGCTGCAAGAGCAAAGGAGAAAATCCTAACCCTGCTATGGGGAGGGCATCGTGGAGGACCTCCTGAAGATGATACCTATAGGGTTTTGACAGATAGGTAGGAGTTTACAGGTGAAGTGAGGAGGAATTGAAAGCAGAAAGAGGTAGGGGTTCCCAGAAAAAGAAAGATAAGCATAGCTTTCTTGACATAAGAGAAGTCATCTTAGGCCCTCAGCCATCTTGTGAAAGAATGTAAGAAAAAACAGCCCAGAACATTGCCCTATCATATTCAGAAGTGAAGATTGACTTGCTACACATTCTGAGTTATCTCTGCAGGATCTCAGCCCCTCTGAACCCTGAGACACCAGACCCACATTGGAGCCAGAGAATCAATAATGTTGACCCTTGCAAGGAAGGCCTCGAGATTTGACCCGGGCTTAGTCACCATCACGTAACTTTTGCCCCAGTTCCATGCTGTATTCCCCATTACACAAGTCCCTTCATGAATACTGTGCATCTTAGCTTAAAACTCCCCCAATTTTGTTACTTGAGAGGACACTGCTTTGGGGAAGACCCCCAGGATGTTCCTTTTCTTGTAGGTAAAACCCTTCCTTTTCCTATTCTTGGGCTTGGCTGTGTCTTTTGGCTCAACACCAAGAGGCAAACCCAGTTCTGAGCAACAGAGTGGGATGGAAAGAAGATTCTAGATGGAGGGAACACCATGAGAAAAGGCACAGAGGCAAGAATCATTACTGCAAGTTTGGAGAAACCACTGTGTTGCTACAGCAGCAATTGTGCAGGAAGAAACGGGAGGAGAGGATACTGGGGAATATTTCCAGTGGTACAATGGACTAGACACACTGGACAAACCCCCAGGGAAAACAATTTAAATGCTGAATAAAATATAATAATCTCTTAAAGTGCATCTCTCAGCTAATGTAAGAAAAGACTGAAAAATAACATGCAAGCAGGAGCTCTGAGGGATAAGCGACTGTCAGGCTGACTTCTGTCCTGAGGAATTTTGCCAAACTCTGGTGACGCTGAGCCTCCATTCTGGTGGCTGTACAGATTGAGGTGACAAGGCGTAAAGCCCAGGGCCCCCTCCAAAGTGGGGATTCTAGATACACCTTCATGAAAATGGAATCTAAATGCTGCACCCTTAGTGAGGGTTACAGAGAAATAAACCCACTTGCCAGTTTTGATATTGGTACTTGTGGGTTAAAAAAATTTCTGTGGGGGCACCTGGCTGGCTCAGTAGGTAGAGCAGGCAACTCTTGATCTTGGGATCATGCGTTCAAGTCCCATGTTGGGCATGGATCCTACTTAAAAAATTCCTCTGAAAATTATTAAACACAGGCTATCCCTCATACTGGTCCTTGGTCCAAATTCATACTGCCTAAGTGGTCCAAAATTTCTAAATGGTATAATTTAGTTTAAGTTAGCCAGAGGTGCCCCAAGGTGACTAGCAGAAGCAAAAACAAGTCTTTTCAAGAGGAACATGGCTTCAAGCAGGACTTTAGGAATTCCCAGGCAAAGAGTTAAGGAAAATGAACAGCTCATAGTCCACGACCCCAAAACACTTAAGAAAACAAGGTCCCATGAGTGAAAACTGACAGAAAGGCAAATAGCAGAATCAGACCAATGAAGTCTTTAGAAGTAAAAACCACCACAAAGAGAATAAAATGATATGTTTAAAGAAATAAAAGCTAGCTTGAAAATATAAACAAACAACAGTAGACTATACAGAATGACCAAGTAGATTTGAGAGGGAGCAAAACAGAACTTCCAGAAATGAAAAATACAATTAAAATAAAAAATTTAATGGGAAGACTTAACATAGTTTAGACACAGCTGATTTGAGAATGAGACAAGATCTATCCAAAAATCAGAGATGGGGAAGTTTGAAACGTTAAGACAGAGAGAAGGGCAAGCATATGTGTAATCAGACTTGTAGAAGAACTGAGAAAGAATGAGAGAAAGGCAGTTATTTTCTTATATTTGTGGAAACACTTCTAAGTGATTGACCAACAACCTCCAGATTTACGAATCACAACGAATCTCAACTTGGAAAAAATAAAATAAAAAGCAACCCATAACTACATATGTCATAGAAAAATTGGCAGAACATCAAGGTCAAAGATCTCAGAAGCTGCCAGAAATAATAGGTTGATCAGCCCCAAAAAGCTGGCAAACTGACTTCTCAAAGCATCAATGAGAGCCAGGAAGCAGTGAAATATTAATATTACCATTGCTGTGCTCAAATAAAATAACAGATACCCTAGAATTCTACATCCGGTGAAAAGAGTTTCAAGAAAGGATAAAATGAAGTGTTCTTTTTTTTTTTTTTCCAAGCAAAAACTAGAAGAGCTCATCACTGACAAACTCTTACTAAGGAAAGATAAAGGCTAATCAGACACTTAAGTAACTGAGCCACTCAGACTCCCTGAGAAAGACTATTCTTCAAGCAGAAGGAAATTGATCCCAGATAATGGGTCTGAGATTCAGCTTCAAAAATAGTCATCCAAGATATTGGTCAAACCTAAACAAACATGGATCACATAAAACGATAATGTCTAATTGGTAGGGTGTAAAAAACAAAAACAAGCTAAAATAAAGAATAACAATAGTGTAGAAGTTGGCAGGTGGCTGACTGAACTGAAACTCTTATAAGGTCCTTTCGGTTTTCATTTGTTGGTTTTCCAAAGGCAGATAACACTATTACTTAATTTTAGACTTTGCCAGCAAATATGCATGTTCAAATGGCCAGGGGATCCCTGGGTGGCTCAGCGGTTTGGTACCTGCCTTTGGCCCAGGGCGCGATCCTGGAGTCCCGGGATCGAGTCCGGGGATCGAGTCCCACCTCAGGCTCCTGGCATGGAGCCTGCTTCTCCCTCTGCCTGTATCTCTGCCTCTCTCTCTCTCTCTCTCTCTCTATGTCTGTCGTGAATAAATAAATAAAATCTTAAAAAAAATGGCCAGTGTAACCCTAAAGACCTTAAGACATGGACTATGTAACTTCCATGCAAGTAGAAGAGAACAGCAGAGTAAGAGAAGGCAAGCAATTCAGAAATCCTAAAGCAAGTAAGAAAAAAAAGAAAAATAAGAAAAAAATTTAAAAGGAGAGATTCCAGTTCTAGTAATGGCAATGTGGCTCCTTCAGATCAACCCTCCTAGAGATAACAGCTGCAAACTCTGGACAAAGTATATATATTTTGATTTTTAAAAAATATTTTATTTATTTATTCATGAGAGACACACACAGAGAAAGAGAGAGAGAGGGAGAGAGAGAGAGAGAGAGAGAGAGAGAGAGAGAGAGAAAGGCAGAGACACAGGCAGAGGGGGAAGCAGGCTCCACGCAGGAAGCCCAATGTGGTACTCGAACCCAGGACTCCAGGATCACGCCCTGAGCTAAAGGCAGCCTGTCAACCCCTGGGCCTCCCAGGAATCCTTCTCTGGACAAAATAAAAAAACAATTTCCTGGGGGAACCCGGCTGGCTCACTCAGTGGAGCATGAGACTCTTGATTTCAGAGTGTGAGTTCAAATTCCACGTTGGCCATACAGCTTACTTAATTAAAAAAAAAAAAAATAGAAAAAAACTTAAAAAGAAAAACCAAAAACAACTACCTGAACATTCTGGAAAGAGATAAAAAGCAGGAAGAGACCAGAAGGGAGCCAGTATTTGGAAGGAGAAGCTACCACATGCAAAAATCTGTGACGTCTCACAAACCATGCTCAACCAAGAAAGCTGGAAACAAGAGTGTGCGCTGTATAATTCCACTTAACGAAGTCCAGTAACAGGCAAATCTAAACGATGGTGCTAGAAGTGGGGTTAGTGGTTGTCCTTGATGGGGGATGGTGACTGAAAGGTCTCTGGGGTCCTGGCAATGTCTATTTCTAGGTCTGGGCGCTGGCTGCATGCTGCACTCACTTGAAGAGAATTCATCAGAATTGGCAGATCCGTGCGGTTGCCCGTGTGCGTATGGGGTTCCAGTAGGAATGAACAAAATCAAAAGGCAGCAGAAACAGGCAGAGGCAGGAGCAGGCTGTGGAGGGGCCTCGGCGCCAGACGGCCTGGACGTGACCTGTGGGCAGAGGGAGACGCTGAAGGCGTGGGAATGAGGTCAGGGGGGCTCCCTTGCAGCCACACAGTGGTGGCTAGCGCAGGAGGGGGCGCTTCCCTGCGGGCCAGTATTTCAATGATTGGCCCAAATCTGGGCTCCCTCTGGGCTCCTGGTGATAAGGACCCCAGCCAGAGTGGAGGGTGTGGGGTTGGAGGGACGGGACAGATTTGGGGACAACATTGGAAGGACGGTTTGGTTAAATGGGGGGGCATGAGGCTAGGGGCGTCAGGGTGATGCGGGAGAGCTTGGGTCTTGTCTCACGGAGTCGAAGAAGGAATCTCCGAGGACGCAGGAGCATGAGTGAAGCCACAGAAGTTTATTAAGCAAAGATACAGAGAAAGTTCTCGGAAGTGAGAGGGGTCCCGACAGGGTTGCCCTCGGGGGCTTGTAGGGTCGGTCTGTTTTTGAAAGCCAACCAGGGAACCTAAACCCTTTTAACCCTATCTATTGATATCACCATTGAATAAGGACTAGTTATGCTCTGTTGGTGACAGATGACTGTTGTTAAAAAAGACCCGCTTCCCGCCCACACCTAGGGCAGGGTGGTCTGGTTTGTTTCCATATCTCTGGTTTCTTTACCCTCGGCATCTTTGGGAGTTTTGTGGGCCTTCTTCCACGGCCCCCTACCTAGCCCCGCCGAGCCCCATGTGTCCCTAACTCAAGAGTGGGTTCTTGGGAGAGGCTTGTCACGGCAGCTGGAGAGCGAGTGAGGGGCTACTGGGACAAGACAGGAGCTCCTGCCCAAGGAGGATTTTGTTGAGAAAGAAAACTTGGCCATGTTGGTTGGTTGGTGGAAGAGGCAAGTGGGACGGAGCTCTAGATGGCCTCCTCCCCCTGCCCCAGGTGAGGGTGCGGAGGGGTGGGGGTGCGGTACAGAGCCTGGAGCTGGCAGAGCGGGAGGCAGAGGGGTGGGGGCAGAGAAGGGGGACTGAGGTGGACTGGACAGGAGAGATTTCACTGTTGAGTGCCCGGAGGCGCCTGGGGTGGGGACCTTGGGGTCTGAGGCAGATTTCCAAGTGGGATTTATTTTTTTTTAATTTTTTTAAAAAATAATTTATTTATTTATTCATGAGAGACACAGGGAAAGAGAGAGGCAAAGACACAGGCAGAGGGAGAAGCAGGCTCCATGCAGGGAGCCCAACGTGGGACTCGATCCCGGGTCTCCAGGATCCTGCCCTGGGCTGAAGGCAGCACTAAACCACTGAGCCACCCGGGCTGCCCATCCAGGTGGGATTTAATGAGCGGGGTAACCCAGAACACAGCTTAGTGGAGAGGTTCGCTACAGCGCTGTAAACCATGCCCAGCGGGTTTTTCAGTGGAGTCACTGGTAATCTTAATCGGCTTACTTCTCACTTGTTACGAGTGTCTTCTGAGTAGATAGTAGAGTCTTCAATTCCTTATCTGGGAATCTAGGTTTCAGGGTCTGGATTCCGGGCGGCCGGGCCCTCCTCATTCCTGCCCTGCTCTGCACTTTATCTGCGCCCCGGGTGAGGAGGCAGAGGGTGGAGCAGGGAAAAGATAAGGGACACCCATGACCTTGGGCCAGGCTCTTCCCTCCGTGGCTCTCCGTTTCCTCCACACGGGCTGCCTGCTGCCAAGGCCTTCCATACACAGCCCGCGACCCGCAGGGCCCGCTCTGTCGCTGCACCCCCTGCCTGTAACTTTCTTCAGAACCAGGCTGTTACCCCGAGATAAACAAGAACTTAGGTTGTACGGTGAGGGGCTTTGATGGGGAGGCTTGAAAGCTGGGCAAGGAACTTGGACTTCAACTGAGTAAGGTCATTTCTCGGCTGTGGTGGAGGGTCCTTCCTTGAAAGGATTACCTCCCTGCCTCTAGCTACCCTGTCGGCAAGAGGTGGGGCCTCATTGGCCGGGGACTCCTAAGTCACGGTGACCTCACAAAGACCGCAACACCAGCCTGGGCTGGGGGGAGACTAGGTAAGCTGAGGGGTGGCTCTGGGAAAGTCCCAGGGGTGGGGGCAGCCTCCCCAGCCTCTACAAGGCAGTTACCACCTTGACTCCAGCCCCCACTGGGGAGAAGTCTTCCCCCCTCTGGCTGTAATTCCACAGTTAGGACTTCATACTTTTGACTTAAGGCTGAATTTTCTGTTACCACGTGGATGCCCCAGGTGGAGGTAACACATTGAACTTGGCTCATGGAGAAAGAGTTTAGGCTTGATCTGAGAACACCGTGGGTGGGAGCTGGGGGAGGTGAGAAGACCCAGGAGAGAATGCCATAGACTGGTGGGCATGGGACGGAAGAAGGCAGAGAAACTGGAAGCCAGGCTGGGTCTTTATTTCAAGTCCCCCTACCCTACCCTCACCCAGAGGGAGAAAGGGGTGATGAGGACGAGCATTTACTGGGGGACTACTGGGGCTCAGGTGTTATGATCCTATGTGCATTATCCATTTTTTCTCCTACACTAATCTTATGGATTGAATATGAAGACTGACGCTCAGCATGGCGAGGTTACTGCCCATGTTCACACCACTGTTGAGAGACCGAGTGGTTCCAAATTCGGGTCTAGCTGCCCACAAAGTCCTGGATTTGTGCATTATAACTGGGCATCAGGACATTTAGGTTGTTTTCGTTGGACTTTACCAACTCCTAGGGTAGGGGCCTAAGTGGAAATGGGATTAGGGAATGAGAAACAGGAAGATACGGCTTCATTGAGTGATTCATGGCTCAGAAATATCAAATTGCAGGAAAAGCAAAATTGAGAGGATCTGGTATGGATTCTGACTACCGTTTCCTGGGGCTTTACAAACATTATTTTGGATTCCCAAATAGTCTGAATTAACATGCCAGTAAGTGAGGATAATGATACCTATCTTGAAGAGTTGTCATCGATCCGTCCATCCCCCACTCCATGAATGTTTCTGAACCTCCCCTGTGTGCTAGGCCCTGTGCCATGTGCTAGGAAAACAGGGGTAACAAGATAGGCAGAGACTGACTAAGCCCATTTCTTAGAGAGAAGACATAAAATGAACAGAGTGATCCTCTAGGACAGAGTTAGCACGTGCAGAGAGCACTTCCACCCACATTTGAGGGTCCCAGGAAGACTTCCTGGAGGAAGGGACACCTGAACTGGCATCTAAAATGTTACATGATAGCCAGGGAAAGTGATGGAGATTTAAATGGAGAAGTTTACAGGAAGAGGAAGGAATATTTACAAAGGCCCCAAGTCAAAAAGGAGGCCAACACATCTGAGAAGTTGAGAGTGGTTCACGTGTGGGAGTGGGGAAGGGAATGGTTGGTGCTAGAGAGATCAAGGCCCGCTGTGGCCTGAGGCTCTTAGTAAAAGCAACACAGCCACCATGCTGTAGACCAGGATGCCTGTAGACCAGTGGCCTACCCATCAGTTATGTGATAATTACTTTGGGGTGGAGTGAAAGGGGGAGAACTTGATAAATGTCTAATTTCTCAGCCCCCTCAGAGGTGCACAGTGGAAGCCCAGAAATCTGTCTTATAAAAAAAAATAAGAAAAAAAAAAACTTTAGCTACACCCCATCATTTGAAAACCCATGAGGAGTCACAGAGGGGTGCTACAGGGGAATGGAATAGTTGGATCGGTATGCATTTTTTCTTTGTCTGAGAATATCTTTATTTCCCCTTCATTCTTTAGGCATAGTGTTGCCAGATTTAGACACAGTTGACATCTTTATGTCTTTCACTAAATTTGGGTCGTTTCCAGCTATTACTTCTTTGAATGTTTTCAGTACTCTCTCTTCCTCTGGAACTCTAAGGGTGTTAGATATTTTATATTGTATCACAGCCCCTGAGGCTCTGTTCACTTTTTTTTAGTCCATTCTCTCTGTTCAAATTAAGTAAATTTTATTGATCTGTCCTTAGCTCACTGATTTTTTTAAAGATTTTATTTATTTATTCATGAGAGACAGAGAGAGAGAGAGAGAGAGAGGCAGAGACATAGGCAGAGAGAGAAGCAGGCTCCAGGCAGGAAGCCCGATGTGGGACTCGATCTCGGAATTTCAAGATCATGTCCTGGGCTGAAGGCAGGCGCTCAACTGCTGAGCCACCTAGGCGTCCCTAGCTGACTGATTCTGTTCTCTGTCACCTCCACTCTATTATTGGGCTGGTCTAGCAACTTAAAATTTTTTTCAGTTGTGTCTTTAAATAATTTCTATTTTGATTTCAATAATTAAATTTTTTATAACTTCTATTCCTTTGCTGAGATTTTCTAGTTTTTCATTTGTTTCAGGAAGGTCAGTAATTGCCTGTTGAAGCATTTTCACAACGACTGCTTTAAAATCGTTATTGCAAACTCTGATCTCTGATTCACTCAGTATTGGCATTAGTTATCTTTTCCCAAATGAGATTTTCCTAGCTTTTGGTATGATGGATAATTTTTTGATATATCCTTGACATCTTGGACATTACGTTAAGAGACTTTTGATCCTACTTAAATCTATTTTAGCTGGCAATCAGCCTGTCAAGATGTACAGTGTAGGTTCTGGACTATTTTATGGACTGTAGTTCCAATGATAGCGGAGCCTTGGGAGTCAGAGCCTTGGGATGGCTTGGCTCTTCTGGCACTGCTGGAGCTTTTGTTCATTCTTGGTGGTACTGCCTGCAAGGGCAAGACAGTGCTTCCCTTGGCCACCTATTGTCACTGAGAGGCCAGGAGCTGTGGGACCTGGTAAATTCTCTGCCACTGGATGGAGAGCCCAGAGATGCAGGGCTCTGCTGGCACTGTGCCTGCAGGTGGATTGGCCTGCTGGTCCCTCTGATACGGAAAGAGGATTAGAGCTCCCCATTGGGGGTCCACCTCATTGGGCTTCCCTTTTTCTGGTCCTTTAGCCAGAGGGAGCAGGCTTTTTTCCCTTTGTATGTGTGTATTTACACACATGCTCTTGACAGATGTGTGGCAGGCCTATCTGGTGCCCAGTCTGGGATATATGGAAGATAAAAAGAAAACGCTGGGGAACGCACTCAGTGTGATCCCTCAAGTCCTGACGTTCCTAGCTAATCCACTGCCTTCTTCCTAGCTTTCAGAGTCCTTTTATGGCTGTCAGTTGAATCATTTCCAGGATATTTAGTTGTCCCTGGAAGGAAAGATCAGGGAAAAGTGAGTCTACACCTTCTTGCCTGGTACATGCATTAAAAAATTGTGGCACAATAATCATAGCATAAAACTCACTGTTAGTGGCAAATAGTACCTTCACAGTGTTGCATAATCACAGTCATTATCTTGTTCCCATTTTTGTCACTCCCAAAAGTAAGCCTGTACGCAGCAAGCAGTCACTTCCCATTCTCTTCTTTCCCCGGTCCCTGGCAACCTCTATCTGCCTTAATCTGCTTTGAGTCTCTTGAGATTTGATTATTTTAGATATTTCATATAAATGGAATCATCCAATATGTGGCCTTTGTGTCCAACTTCTTTCACTTTGCATGATATTTTCAGTTTGTCCTTAACAAATATCAGCAAGTGATTCTTTTTTGTGGCTGAATAACATTTCATTTCATGGATATCCATCCACCAGTTCACGAACATTTAAGTTGTTTTCACCTTTGACTTTTGTGAATGTGCTACTGTAAACCTTTTTTTTTTTTTTTTTGCAAGTTTTTATTGGAACATCCATTTTCAACTCTTTTGAGTATGTAGCTAGGAGTGGAATTGCTGGATCATTTGGTGATTCTGTTTGACTTCTTATACTACCACGTTGTTTTTACAGACACTACACCATTTTATATCCTTATTAACACTGTTTGAGGGTGTCAATTTTCTATATCTTTCTTTGCCAACACTTGTTCTTTTCTTTTTTTGAAAAACTTTTCAACTTTTTGTTTTAAAAGTGATCTCTATGCCCAATGTGGGCCTCAAACTCATGACCCTGAGATCAAGAGTCACATGCTCTGCCGACTGAGCCAGCAGGTGCTCCTTGTTATTTTCCATTTAAAAAATAATAATGAGTATAAAATAATGTCTCATTGTGGATTTGATTTGTATCTTCCTAAGGGTTAATGATGTTGAGCATATTTTTGTGTGCTTGTTAAATTTTTGTGTATCTTCTTTGGAAAAATATCGTATTCAAGTCTTGTTTGCCCATTTTAAAATTTGATTTCTTGCCTTTTTGTTGTAGAGTTTTGAGAGTTTTTTAAGGGCGTCTGGGTGGCTCAGTTAGCAACCAACTGTTAATCTCAGTTTAGATCTCGATCTTAGGTTGTGGGTTCAAACTTGACATTGGGCTCCACACTGGGCATGGAGCTTACTTAAAAAAAAAATATATATATATATATAATATAATATAATATAATATAATATAATATATAAAATCTTTAAAATAAAATCTTTATTTTTTTAAAGATTTTATTTATTTATTCATGAGAGATACACAGAGAGAGAGAGAGAGAGGCAGAGAGAGAAGCAGGCTCCATGCAGGGAGCCCGACATGGGACTCGATCCTGGGTCTCCAGGATCACACCCTGGGCTGTAGGCTGCGCTAAACTGCTGAGCCACCAGGGCTTCCCTAAAATAAAATCTTTAAAAAAAAGATCTCCCTGTCAACTCTTTCTTTCTTTCTTTCTTTCTTTCTTTCTTTCTTTCTTTCTTTCTTTCTTTCTTCTCTCTTTCTTCTTTCTTTCTTTCTTTCTTTCCTTTCTACTTTATTTTATTTTATTTTTTTTTTTAATTTTTATTTATTTATGATAGTCACAGAGAGAGAGAGGCAGAGACACAGGCAGAGGGAGAAGCAGGCTCCATGCACCGGGAGCCCGATGTGGGATTCGATCCCGGGTCTCCAGGATCATGCCCTGGGCCAAAGGCAGGCGCCAAACCACTGCGCCACCCAGGGATCCCGGTCTACTTTTTTTTTTTAAGATTTTATTTATTTATTCATGAGAGACACACACAGAGAGAGGCAGAGACATAGGCAGAGGGAGAAGCAGGCTCCCGTTGAGGAGCCTAGTGCGGGACTCGATCCCTGGACTCTGGGATCACCACCTGAGCCAAAGGCAGATGCTCAACCACTGAACCACCCAGGTGTCCCCAAAAGTTCTTTATATATATGTTCTGGGTATGGGACTTATCAGATATATGACTTACGAATATTTTCTCCCATTCTGTAGGCTGTCTTTTCACCTCTTTTTTTTTTTTTAAGATTTTATTTATTTATTCATTAGAGACAGACACACACACACACAAAGAGAGAGAGAGAGAGAGAGAGAGAGAGAGAGAGAGAGAGGCAGAGACACAGGCAGAGGGAGAAGCAAGCTCCATGCAGGGAGCCCAATGTGGGACTTGATCCTGGGACTCCAGGATCACGCCCTGAGCTGAAGGCAGATGCTCAACCACTGAGCCACCCAGGCATCCCTCTTTTCACCTCTTGACAGTGTCTTTTGGTACACAAGTTTTAAATTTTGATGATGCCTAACTTATTTTTTCTTTTTGTTGCTTGTGCTTTTGATGTCATATCTAAGAAACCGTGGTCAAATCTAAGGTTGTGAAAATTCACCCCTGTTTTTGTGTAAGAATTTTATAATTTCGGCTTTTAGATTTAGGTCTTTAATCTTTTTTGAGTTAATTTTTGTATATAGTGTGAGGTATGGAATCCAATGTCATTTTTTTTGCATGTTGAAACCATTTGTTGAAGAGACTATTTTACCTCCATTGAATGGAATTGGCATCCTGGTAAGAAATTAATTGACCATGGGTACACATAGGTTTATTTCTGGACTCGCAGTTCTATTCTATTTGCCTGTATGTCTATCCTTATGTCAGTGCCACACTGTTGAATGCAATTTTAAAGGAGGATATTTGCAGCTCAATTTGGAAATTGGTTTGTTGGGAGCAGTCCCTAAACACAGGTGTCTTAGGCAATGAGATCTGTGCTAGGGTCTGGCAGTGATGATTGAGATATGGGGAGATATTTGGGAGCTTTTCTGGAGCCATCGGTGGCAAAACTCAGCCCAAATTGGATGGAGCAAGTAGGAAAGAGAGTAGAGGATGATATCATTTCTAGCTTACATAGTAGTGCCAGTTAGTAGAAATGGAAGAGAATAGGAAGGTCTGACTTAGGGGAAAGATAGCAAGTTCTGTTTTGGATTCTCTAGGTATAAAGTGTTCCAATGTCGGATGTGTGTTTGTCAGGGTA
Source organism: Canis lupus baileyi (assembly GCF_048164855.1). NCBI lineage: Eukaryota > Metazoa > Chordata > Mammalia > Carnivora > Canidae > Canis > Canis lupus. The sequence goes on from NC_132840.1 coordinate 34,492,197, forward strand.
GTGTGATCACATGCTTACAAGTACTTAACATATTCTGGGCCAATAAATGTGTTGTCAACGAGGCACTGGAAGATCCAATGATAATTACACCTCCCAAGAGCTCCCACAACCCCTGCTCAAGGCCTGGAAGGGCTCACTGAGGAGAGGAGATGGAAATCAGTCAGTGGTTCTCTCAGTCTTAGGATTAACTTGCTGTTTTATGGCTGTTCTTCGCCCTCCCTCTTTGGGACTCCAGGGCCTGGGAAGCAAAGGCCAATAGGTAGCTGGTAACTATTGAGTCAGTAATGAGCCCTGTTGGCTCCCCTGTGTCCCATCCAAGCCCCTCGACAACCACCACTCTTCCCAATGCAGAATGTCCCTTTGGTGGAGGATAAGATATGGGCTGTCCCAGTCACTGGCAGGCAGCTCGGAAGCCTTGCCTGTCTGTTGCAGGATGAAAGAAGAGCATGAGGGAACAGGAGAAAAGTGGGAGAAATCTGTTTTTTCTCAGGGAAGAGGGAGGGTCAGCCAGGGTTGAGACCTGTAGCTTTCTGCCCAGTGACCTGATATTGTGCATCTGCTATGTCAGAGGGGTAGAGATTGTTCTCTTCCACAGCCCGAACCACGTAGACCTTCCAAAATCCTACATGAAGCCTCAGAGGCTGCATCCAAGGCATATTTTTCCAGGTTGAAAATGCCTCTCTTTGATAACTATGGGGTGTGTGTATATGCCTGCACGCGCGCGCGCACACACACACACACACACACACAAGTGGGAGGGTCATGAAGGAAAGATCTAGGGGTTTTTTCGAGTCTGAAGACTTTTTTAGGCTCTTCTTTAAATAAAAGAAGACAGAATTATGAATACAAAATTATGGTATCCTTAGAAAGGGATTGTGTAGGCAAGGAGTCCCGGAGTTTTAAATTTCATTAGCTTCCAGGTCAAGTCACCTCTGGTGCTGATGGTAAGTGGACATTCCCTGCTTCTGAGGCAGGATGCAAAGCTGTACATGATCTGTTTGCTTGGAATGAGGGCAGCTCCCACTGGGCTCTGAGCACCTTATTCCTTTCTGCCTGCAGCGCCTGGCAAGGAGTAACAGAAGAGTGGCTATCATTTAGAGAGGGCCTTCAGTAGGCCATATTTTTAGTGCTAGGCACTGAAGCCACAACCACTGTGGGTGGCAGGTTTTATGCTTCCCATGTTAGAGATGAGCTGGAGGAGGGCCAGAGGGGAAAAGGTCTCTTGCCCAAGCTCACTCAGACTAGTAAGAAGTTGAACTGGGATGGAATCCAGAACCATATGACTCCAAATCTATGGTCTTTCCAAAGCTGAGCTATAAAGATGTACAGCAAAGTTTGTGGAATGGGTAAATGATTTAGTGAATGAGTTAGTGTATTAATGAATAATAAATAAGTGATGAAATGAAATAAATGAGTGAGTGAAGAAGAAATAACTAGCAGGGAAGGAATCTGGAGAAGGGTATGCCCAACTTCTGGAAGACCCAGACTTAACCCAGAGCCTGGTTCTTTGGAGAAACACTAAAGAGTTGAGAGGTGGTGGAATGGAGTGGGGAAGGGAGTTTGGACAGGCTAGACAGGTGAGAGGAGTGTTAAGTCCAGACACAGAAAGTCCTCTTAGGTTGCTAAGGATTGGGGATACTGTCCTGAAGACAGTGGAAAGCCTTGGAGGAGGAGTTCAGGTGGATGAGTAGCATAAAGAGATGGTCTTGGCTTCCCTGAGGGTCAGTAGGGTGGATGACATTCCTTTCTTTGACCTTCAATTCCTTAAGTATATAATGCAGCAATAATATCTAACTTCAGGACTCTGTGTGTGTGTGTGTGTGTGTGTGTGTGTGTGTGTGTGTGTGTGAGGCAATATGGTTAGCAGATGTGCGTGTCTGGTCTGTGGACTTTGCTCAGGAAGCATTACAAAAACACATGTTACCTGACTTGGTCTTCTGTGTCTCCTCCAGAGGCCCACTCCTGCTTAAGAACACCATGAATGCAGGTAAGCCGTCCCAGTGATTCCCACAGGGAGAGGAGCCCAAGTGTGAAAGATGGGTAGGGTTGTGGTGGGGGGGCGGCTGGGGGGCTCACTCTGCAATCAGATTGCTGTGGTGAGGCAGGCTCTGGTTTTGAGTACTGCTCCAGGGTCTCCTTTATGTAGCCTCCTCATCCAGAAGAGGCAAACTGTCCAGGGCAGTGGGTAGTTCTAGAAATTTAGACTGGAAGTAGGGCAACCCCTAAGGAGCGTCCTCCTTCCCCTTTTCTACCTTTGTCTAGTATTTACAGGCTTCCCACTGGGTGCTGGAGGTTGGGGATGTCCCAGGGACTAAGCTACGCATAGTTCTTGCCACCTCTCCCAGCGGCTAGACCATTAAATGGGGAGTAAAGTAGGATGAATATTTTGCTGGGAGGAGTGGGCTTGGCAAAGGACAGTGGGAGGAGGTTCCAAGCCAAGGGAATCGCATTGTTGAAGAGTTGAGAGGAAGCATGGCGTGGTCAGAGAAACCCAGGGGATATGGCTGGCCCGAGAGCTCGAGGGAACAGCTGTGTAGATGGGGCTGGACAGGTGAGCTGGGCGCAGTCACGAAAGACCTGGAAGTCATGCAAGGGCTTTCATCCCGGGGATAGTGGGGAACCATGGAAAAGTTTTAAGCATGACTTAAAAGGTGAAGCATGACTGAGTTTGCCTTTTTCCCGCTCAGGAGCCTTGTGGGGAGCTCAACAGTTGGCTATTGGAGAGAAGGGAGCTGTGGCACTGAGAGACCACCAGGCCAGGCATGGCCCTGAGCCCAGAGGCTAGTCTGGTCCTCTGTGAAAGCTCAAAGACGACACCTGATCTCAGCTTCACCGAGGCCCCAGATTTCAGCTCCAGCACCATCTCTGGGCCCCACCTGGACATGAACTTTGTTCCCCTTATAAACCCAGCCCTGAATCCTGGCTCAGTTCTTGTTCCAGACCTCAATCCAACTCTGAGTCCTGTCCCAGAGGAGGCCCCTGGCCTGGCATCTGGTAACACCCCCAGCCCTGATGACAGCCAGACTGTGGGCCCTGCCTCCCTCCAGATCATCACTCCTCACTCTGGTGAAGCCTTGGGCCTGAGTTCAAATCACATCTTGAAGCCTAACTTGCAGAGGGCCCTAGGTCCAGCCTCAAACCTCGTTCTGAGCCCCAGCGCTACTGAGGCCCATGCTCTGGGTTCAGGGAGTCATTCTGGGCCTGATGCTGAGGAGGCTTTCAACTCACTCTCAGGCAAGATTGCTGATTTGGGTCAGAGTAACTCCAACCCTTCCAGGTCTGAGGCAAATCCATTTATAAGGCCCTATTCAAGAGAAGCCCTGGTTGTGGGCCAGTGTGTCTCCAGGCCAGGCTCGAAAGCACTCCTTATTCCTGCCTCAAACTCCTCTCTGGACCGGGATTCCAGCCAAATACTTGGTGTGGGCTCAAGAAACACCTCCAAGCTGGACCTACATGCAGCTTCAGGTTCTGTTGGGACCCTGATCCCAGATACCAATGAGACCATCACTGTGGTTTCACATAAGATCTCCAGGTCTGTCTCAAAAGGAGCCTTTGGTGCAGCCTGGAACACGAGTTCCAAGGGAACCATCAATGTGGCTTCAAATTGTAATCCCAGGTCTGACTTGAACATGACCATCACTCAGGCCTCATGCTTGACCCTAATTCCTGGCTCCAGTGACGGTATCAGCCTGCACTCTAGTACCCATGGACCCAATTCCACCCTTTCTCCACCCTCATGCATGACCCTGATCTTGGCCTCCAATGAGACTCTCAGTCTTGGCTCCAGCCTTATCTTCAGTGACACCTCCACCCTGACATTGAGCAGCCAGCAGGATTATTCTGAGGACAACAGCATCCATGCCATACCCTTGGATGAGAATCTGGAGAGTTGGGGCGAGATGGTCAGCCCTGAGACGGGCCAGTTTCCGCTGGGGTTCCCCACCTGTAACATCACAGACAAGGACACCACAGCCTTCCAAAGCATCCCAGAGGGTGAGTACAGCAAGGGTGACAACCCTAGAGAGGGCGCTACCCTGGAAGAATTTTGTATTCAGACTCGTAGGACAGGGAGGCTAGAGAAAGGAAGAGGGGAGAGGAAGGAACAGCATACAATGGACAGGATGCAAAATATTAGTATACACAAGCAATCTAGTGCTCAGCCTCTGCTTGCTCTGTGACTTGGGACAATCTACCTAATCTCTCTGAGCTTCAATTTCCCTAACTGAAATATCTCCATATCATAACGATTTTATTATGTCTAAATTATGAGTCACATAACTATACATTTCTTTCAAAATGTACGTCTCTTTCTCTCCAGTTAGATTTCAGGCCTGGCTTCTCAGGTTCAAATCTGACCAGTGGAGCAGGCAGGTTCTAGGCTCAGCCAGCCTCTGTTGAGTGTTTGACATCCTCACTTGGGTGAAGCCTTGAAGTCCTGTCTGGAGCCTGCTCCTCACTTACCTGGGATATGCAGGAGTTCTGTGAATTAATCCCTTATCAATTTTTGATGTTGTAAACATCTTTTTCCAGTCATTTATATCTCCAGATATTTTTTGTTTGTTCATACACCAATTCCATATTGTGATTTTTAAAAATAGACCATGGCTTTGTAAACCTGTGTTTTCAGAGGTGCAGTATGTATCTGGTAGGGTGAGAATTCCTCTTTGATGTTTTTAGAATTATTCTGAGGACAATAGCATCCACACTGTGTCCTGAAGTGTATTAGTAGACCCTCTTTCTTCCATATACATTTTATTTCAAAAGAAAAAAAAACTTTTAAAGATTTTATTTTATTTATTTTTAAGATTTATTTATTTATTTATTTATTTATTTATTTATTTATTTATTTATTTATGAGAGAGAGAGAGAGAGAGAGAGAGGCAGAGAACACAGGAGGAGGGAGAAGCAGGCTCCATGCCGGGAGCCGGACGTGGGACTCATCCTGGGACTCCAGGATCGTGTCCTGGGCCAAAGGCAGGCACTAAACCGCTGAGCCACCCAGGGATCCCAAAAGATTTTATTTTTAGGTAATCTCTACACCCAATGTGGAGCTCAAACTTACAACCCTGAAACTAAGAGTCACATGCTCCATCCACTGAGCCAGCCAGGAGCCCCTTCCATGTGCATTTTATTTTATTTTATTTTTTCCAAATATGCATTTTAGAACATATTTGTCTTAAGTCCTCAAAAAGTCTTTATTGGGGGATTCCTGGGTGGCTCAGAAGTTTAGCGCCTGCCTTTGGCCCGGGGCGTGATCCTGTCAACCCGGGATCGAGTCCCACGTCGGGCTCCCTGCATGGAGCCTGCTTCTCCCTCTGCCTGTGTCTCTGCCTCTCTCTCTCTCTCTCTCATGAATAAATAAATAAAATCTTAAAAAAAGACTTTATTGGAATATTCTTAATTTATCCATCTATTCAAGTTTTCCTTTTATAGGATATATTCTTTGCTAGAATTTAAAAAATTCTCCATAAAGGTCCAGTGCTTTTTTTTTGGTAGGTTAATTCCTAGATACCTTGTAGTTTTTATTACCATCACGAAGCATATCTTATCTTCTAATACAATTCTAATTTTGTGCTGGTGATGCTGATGATATAGAAGAATTTTATGCAAGTTGGTTTTTTCTTTAAGCAGCTGTATTGAAATGTACAGAACCATAAAATTTATCCACTTAAAGTATAAAATTTAATGCTTTAAAAATATACAGTGTTATGCAGCCATCACTACAGTCTATTTTAGAACATTTTCATCACCCCAAAAAGAAGCCCTATACCCCTTAGATGTCATCCTCAACCCATGACCCCCTACCCCAGTCAATCATTAATCTACTTTCTGTGTCTATAGATTTTTCTACTTTGGACATTTCATATAAATGGAATCATACAATATGTGGTCTTTTGTTTTTTTTTTATATGTGGTCCTTTGTGACTGGTTGCTTCTACTTAGCATAAGGTTCTCGAAGTTTATGTTGTATTGCGGATCAGGACTTCTTTCCTTTTTATGACTGAATAACATTCCGCATTTTGTTTACCTATTCAACAGTTGATAGATATTTGGGTTGTTTCTACCTTCTGGCTATTTTGAATACTACTACTATGAACATCCATGTATAAATTTTTATATGGATATGTCTTCATATCTCTTTGGTACATACCTAGGAGTAGGATTGCTAGGTCATATGGCAAATCTGTGTTTAAGTGTGTGATTCAATGGCATAGTCACACTCACAGTATTGTACAACCATCACCACTATTTAGTTCCCAGACTTTTTCATCACTCCAAATAGAAGCTCATACCATAAAGCAATAGCCCCCCTAACCCCTCTCTCTCCAGGCTCTGCTAAATTCTAATCTGCCTTTTTTTCTCCTTGAATTTACCTACTCTAGATATAGCACGGAAGTGGAATTATGTTATATTTGACCTTTTGTGTCTGGTTCATTTTGTTTACCATAATGTTCATTTCTGCTGTTGCATGTATCAGTACTTCATTTCTTTTTATGGTTGAATAAAATTCCAGTATGTGTACCACATTTTATTTGCCCATCTACCCATGGATGGACACTTGGGTTGTTTCCACTTTTTGGCTATTGTGAATGATGCTGCTATTATAAATTGCAAGTGCCCGTTTGAATTCTTATTTTCAATTCCTTTAGATATATACCTAGGAGTGGAATTGCTGGATCATCTAGTATTTCTATATTTAGCTTTTGGAGGAACTGCTAAACGATTTCCCAGAGCAGCTGTACTATTTTGCATTTCTACTACCAATATACAAGAGTTCTAATTTCTGCACTATTAATCTCTCCTTGCCAACACTTGTTATTTTTCTCTTTTTGAATATATATACACATATATTTTAAGATTTTATTTATTTATGCATGAGAGACACAGAGAGATAGAGGCAGAGACATAGGCAGAGGGAGAAGCAGGCTCCATGCAGGGAGCCCGATATGGGACTGGATCCCGGGACTCCAGGATCACGCCCTGAGCCAAAGGCAGATGCTTAACTGCTGAGCCACCCAGGTGTCCTGAAAATGTTTTTACAATAGATATCCTAAAGGCTATAAAGTGGTATCTCTTCATAGCTTTGATTTACATTTCCCTAATGATGACCGATATTGAACATCCCTTCATGTGCTTATTGGCTGTTGTATCTTTGTGGAGGCCGAGAAAAATTAAGGCTATCCCACCTGAAGTTTAGCATTAGGACAAGTACAGCCATCTTAGGCCCCTGTGAATAAGAGCTGAACTTTATGGGAAAAACTGCAGAATGTCCTCAACGTCCTCGGCAGGTAATCCCATTTCAGAAAGACAACAGAGCCCACGCCCATGGTAGAAAGTCTCATATTAGAATGAGAACAGAGCTCAATGCCCTTGAAAGCCCCACATCAAAATGTAAACAGAACTTGGAGAAATTCTTCCACCCCTTCTGAAAATCCCCTAGACCAGCCTATAAAAAACCCAGCTGTAACCCACTTTGAGGTCCAAGTCCCTGCTCCGCCGTGTTGGGTATACTTGGACCCAAGCTCGAGCTTGCTAATAAACCCTCGTGCACTTGCATCAGTGTTGGCTCCTTGGTGGTTTCTCGGATTCGCAATCTTGGGCACAACAATCTTCTTTGGAGAGATGTGATGTATAATCAAGTCCTTTGCCCATTTTCAAATTTGGTGGTTTGTTTTTTGTTGTTGTTGAGTTTTAGAAGTTCTTTATATATTCTGGCTACTAATTCCTTATCAGATATATGATTTGCAAATATTCTTTCCTATTCTGTGAGCTGTCTTTTCGTTCTCTTGATAGTGTTTTTTTTTTTTTAAGATTTATTTATTTAAGAGAGAGCAAGTGCATGCTTGCATGAGTATGAGAGGGGGAAGAGGAGGGAGAGGGAAAAGCAGACTCAGCTGAGCTCTGAGCCACCCACGACTCTGCAATCATGACTCAAGCAGAAATCAAGAGTCCGACACTTAACTGAGCCACTTAGGCTCTCCAATACTGTTTTTGATGCACAAAAATTTTAAATTGTAAAAAATATTTTATTTATTAATGAGAGACACAGAGAGAGAGGCAGAGACATAGGCAGAGGGAGAAGCTGGCTCTATGCAGGGAGCCCGATGAGGGACTCAATCCCGGGACCCTGGGATCATACCCTGAGCCAAAGGCAGATGCTCAACCACTGAGCCACTCAAGGGTACCCCCAAATTTTAAATTTTGATAAAGTCCGATTTTATTTTTTCTTTTATTGTCTTTTCTTTAGTGTCATATTTTTTTATAGAAGATCTTTTTTTTTTAAAGATTTTATTTATTCATGAAAGACACAGAGAGAGAGAGAGAGAGAGAGGCAGAGACAGGCAGAGAAGCAGGCTCCATGTGGGACTTGATCCGGGGTCTCCAGGATCAGGCCCTGGGCTGAAGGCGGCGCTAAACCACTGAGCCACCCGGGCTGCCCTCTTTTGGTGTCATATTCATGAAATTATTGCCATATCCAATCTCATGAAGGTTTCCTCCTATACTTTCTTTGAAGAGTTTTATAGTTTTAGCTTTTAAGCTTAGTCTTCGAGTCATTTTCATATATAGTGTTAGGTAGGGGCCCAACTTCATTCTTTTGCATTCTTTTTCCCCATTGAATGGTCTTGGCACCCTTGTCAAAAATCAACTGACCACATATATAAGGATTTATTTCTGTGCTTTCTATTTTATTCCATTGGTCTATATGTCTGTCCTTATGCTAAAACCACACTGTCTTGATTATTATAGCTTTGCAGTAAGTTTTGAAATCCGGAAGTGTGAGTCCACTAACTTTTTTTTTTCAAGATTATTTTGGCTATTTAATGTCAATCTTTGCTTTTTATTATTATTTTTTAACGTTTTCTTTATTTAAGTAATCTCTATACTCCATGTGGGGCTTGAATTCATGATCCTGAGATCAAGAATTGCATGTTCCTCCAAGTCAGCCAGGTGCCTCCAATCTTTACTTTTTAAAAGGAACATTTTGTCTATTTCCATTTTTAAAGATATTTATTTATTCACTTATTTGAGACAGAGAGAGCATGCACACGTGGGTGCAGGCTGAGGGAGGAGCAGAGGAAGCAGTACAAGCAGACTGCCCCAGAGCATGGAGGCTGAGGTGGGGCATCCCAGGATCCTAGGATTACTACTGAAGAGTCAACGGCCAACCAACTGAGCCACCCAGGCGGGCCTTGTCCATTTGCATTTTTAAAGACAACATGTTTTCAAATTGTATTAGCCTCTTAAAAACTTTGCCAAGATACATAACACGTATCAATGAAATATGTAAAGTGTACAACTAATCTCAAGTACAGCTTGATTAGTATTTACATATGTATACATGCTGGTAACTACCACACAGATCAAGACACAGATCTTTGCCAGCAGCCGAGAACCCTCCCTTGTGACCTTTTCCATTCAATACTCTTCTCCTGAGGCAAGATCTCCCAACCTTGGCAGTACTGACATTTTGTGTTAGATAACTCTTTGTTGTGTGGATGTGGGTTTGGACAGGGGAGCCAGCTGCTAGCATTGTAAGATGTATCCCTGGACTCAACCCAGTAGATCCCAGTAGCACCACCGCCATTTGTAATAAATGTTATGTGGAGGGTCACCTGGGTGCCTCAGTGGTTGAGTGGCTGCCTTTGGCTCGGGGCGTGATCCTGGGGTCCTGGGATTGAGTCCTGTGTCAGGTTCCCCACAGGGAACCTCTTTCTCCCTCTGCCTATGTCTCTGCCTCTCTCTGTGTGTCTCTCATGAATAAAGAAATAAAATCTTAAAAAAAAAATGTTTTGTGGAGAGGTACTTCAAAACTATGTAAATATTTCATTCCTCATCAAACTTTCAATTTATTCATGTACTTGTTTATGTTAGTATAGACTCATGATTTCTTAGGTTATTCAATGAATTATAATCTGTTGCTACCGTTATTTATTGTGATACTCAAATCATCCCCAATTTGACCAGTGGGATCCCTTCAAGTAAGCTTTGTGTTCCTTTGACATGTCCCCATCATTCTTTGAGCTCTCTTCCTAGCTTTCCAGTACAAGATATCTCAGGCTTATTCTATACTTTTCTGCCCAAATCCCAGACTCAGCCACTTCTCCAAGGAGATTTGTTCCTTCTAGTGGAAAATGGTACCCACCCAGAAGACAAGATAACTGGAGCAAGCCATGTTAACTACTATTGGTGTCTCTGCTTCTATCTATTGGCTCCATCCTCCAGAAGCCTCTGGTGGCTGAGGTGGCCCTGAACCAAGTTCCGGGCACTCACAGGCCTTCAGAAGGAGAGAGACCCATTCTCTTTTGGGTTCCCCTCAGTGCTCTTGAATAAAGAGTTCTGTTGGTCCTGTTCAGCCAAGTGCCCATCTCTGGGCCAATCACCGGGGCTGGAGGCATGGGATGCTTTTATTGGCCATGCTTGGGTTCCAGGCCCACCCCTATCTGAAGAAGGGGTGATGGATGGGCTTCACCTAGCTACGTGGAAAGGGTAGCCCACAGGGGAGAAGGGCCTCTTTCTTTAGAAGAACGATGAGGAAATCTAGGGCTGACAAAACAGGTATCTACTATAACAAATCAGAGTTTAATTACACATTGTGATAACAGCTGAAAGAAAAGAGTAGGATGATGCTCAAGAGGGTTGTACTGAAAGCCTCCTTTACCCTGAAGATCTAGGAGGCCTTTCTGAGGAGTGGCAGGCAAGTGAAGATATGAAGAAGGGGATCCCTAGCTGGGCAGTGGGGTGTGGTAGCAGAGTGGCCCAGGTGGAGGAGATCACCTGTGCAAAGGCCCTGATGAGGGGGCAGGTTGCCCTGCGCCAAAGGCAGACAATGTGGCCAGAGCATGGTGAGAGGAGTGTAGCAGGAGGTAGCCCCCGGGGGAGAGGGCCAGGGGACACTGATCCGGTAGGGACTTAAGGGCATTGACGAGAATGGTGGCTTTATGCTCAGTGGATAGGGCGCCACTGAAGGTTTTCAGGGAAGAGAGCTCAGTGTGGCTGCTAGGGGAATAAGGACTGGAGGGGCCCTGTGGGGGAGGGGAAACAGGACTGAGGCACCAGCTCTATACCCACATCTTTACCTTCCTTCTTGTTTCCTCCTTGAAACTATGACATTCAGGAGCCTTCGATGAAGTGGCCTCCTGTTTGGTGAAGGTGCCAGGGAAGAGAGACAAAGACAGCAAGATGGCTCTGGTATGCTTCCTGCCCCACCCCCAGCTGACTTTCCTGGGATGCCCCGCCCCCCTCCAGTCCCATTGCTCCCTGTATCTCTGCCCAGCTCTTCTCTTCTCCTTGGGACTCATCACCAGCTGGTGTACACTATACTTTACTAGTTCATCTTGTTTTTTTTTGTTGTTGTTGTTAGCCTCTCACACTGGAATGCATCCTCCATAAACCAGGGATTTTTTTTTTTTTTAAGATTTATTAGAGGGAGAGAGAGCATACCAGTGGGGGGAGGGACAGAGGGAGAGGGAGAAGCAGACTCTCTTCTGAGCAGGGAGCCAGACGGGGCTTGATCCCAGGATGCTGACCTGAGATCATGACCTGAACCAAAGGCAGATGCTTAACTGACTGAGCCACCCAGATGCCCCTAAATCAGGGATTTTAGTCTGTTTTATTCACAGCTCTGTTCCCAGCATCTAGACTGAAGTACATCATAGGTGCTCAATAAAGATTTTTAAGTAACTGAATCAATTGTGAGAGGATCTCTTAAAGATGAAGAAAGGCAGTAAATGGCCCTTTTCAGGACATAGTCCCAAACCAGGTGTTGCCTTGGGAGACCAGAGAAAGCTGGCACCTGTAGGACTTGGTGAGGGCCAGTAGGGGCCTACTGGACAGGCTAGTGGACATGAGTGCGAATACACTTGCTGTGGGGGAGACTGGCTGGTGGACAGAGCCTGGAGGTGGGATTCACCCAAGCCAGGCCATGCAGGAGGGAGGTCCTGCTCTCAGGCTGCTCCAGTCCCTGGGGTGTCCCAGGGTGGGGCATGGGGAGAGAGTGACAGGACTAATAAGAGGTCTTGCATTTTGGGAGCATACCAGCCCATGACATCCCTCTGGCTGTCCACCTTGCTCTTGCCAAGTGGCCTTTCTCTGCTTCTTACACGTGCCATGCTCCTTCCTGCCCCAGGGCCTTTGCACTTGTCTTTTCTGCCAGGAAATTTCTTCTTAGCTACAAAATGGGCATAATAAAGTTTGAATAAGGTCTGTGTTAACGTATGCACAGCACTGAGCAAGGTGCCTACAACAAATAGGGTTTATTACTGCAGTCATTCAACAAATTTTGTTGAGTCCCTACTACATGCAAGGGATCATTTCAGGCAGTAGAAATACAACAATGAAGTAGCATTCTAGTTTGGAGAGATAGGCGGACCTTCCCCTAGTTCTTCACATGGTTACCTCTTTTATTTTTTCTTCAGTGCAAAAACATGTTTTTTTGTTTTTTTGTTTTTTTAATAGCATAGGGACAAGACCTGTGGGCAGAAAGAATAGTTTATTTTTTTATTTTTTTATTTTTTATGGTTACCTCTTTCTTGTCATTGAAGACTCAGCCCAAATATCGACTCTTCTGAGAGGTCTTCCATGACCATTCAGTCTACTAGCTATCCCTCTATCATCACTTTGGCAGTTTAAGATACCAGTTGTTACGTAGCAAACCACCCCAAAACTTAGTGGTCTAAAAGCTCACTCTGATGGGGAAATAAGGACCAAGGGGCCCAATTTCTCATGATACTGAAATTTTTGAAAATTTAATTTTTGTTTAATTTTTGAAATTTTAATTTCTGTTTAATTTAATTTATACCATGTTATAAGTGAATAAGTATTATATTAGTTTCAGGTGTACAATGTAGCAGTTCAACATTTAGGTACATTATTACCAAGTGATCATCAGGATAAATGTAGCTACCATCTGTCTAGCTACCATCTGTCACTATGCACCTATGCTGTACGTTGCATCCTTGTGTCCTAATTATCTTATAATGGGAAGTTTGTACCTTTTAACCCCCTTCTTCTATTTCACCCAGCTCCCCAGCCCCCTCCCCTCTGGCAACCACCAGAATGTTTTCTGTATCTATGAATCTGTTTGTGTTTTGTTTTGTTTTTTAGATTTCACATATAAGTGAAATCATATGGTATTTGTCTTTGTCTGACTTATTTCACTGAGCACTATAGCCTCTAGGTGTATCCATGTTGGTGCAAAAGGGCCAGATCTCATTCTTTTTTATGGCTAACATTCCACTGTGTGTGTCTGTATATAAAATCTCACATACCTTCTTTATCCATTCATCTATTGATAGACACTCAGATTGCTTCCATATCTTGGCTATTGTAAATAACGCGCAATCAACGTACTGGTGCACACATCTTTTAGAGTGAGTGTTTTTCTTTTCTCCAGCTAAATACCCAGAAGTGGAATTACTGGATTGTATGAGAACTCTGAAATTGTCTGGGCTCAGCAAGGTGGCTCTTGTGGTCTCTTGCTGTAGACAGGAGCAGGGGCTGGAACATCGAAGATGACCCTCATCTTCCACATGGTGCCATCATTCCATGTCTAGCTGGGTTTCCTTGTAGTGTGGTGTCTGGGTTCCAGAAGGAAAAGGCTGCCAGTTGCCTTAAGGGCTAGGCCAGGAATTGGCACGTCATCACTTCATGGGATTCTATTGGTCCAAGCAACTGGGAAGGTGAGCCCTGGTTCAAGGGCTCTCTGTCCTCTTGGTGGCAGCGGCCAAGAACATGTGGCATGTCTCACCCACCACACTGCCCGTCAGGTTCACTTGTTTTGTTTTTTTCACTATATGGAATTAGTTCATCTATTTCATCATTTTTTCTTCTTTTACCTTGAGATAATGAGAACTCATAGATTAATTGGACATTGGTAAAGGTATTTCCTCTCTCAGGTGGCGGAATGCCTTGCTCTGACTAGGATGTGCCCTTAAGAGTGGATATGAGAGTGGCACCTGCGTGGCGCAGCTGATTACACGTTTGCCTTTGGCTCAGGTTATGGTCTCAGGGTCCTGGGATCGAGTCCCCACATTGGGCTCCCTGCTCAGAGGGGAGCCTGCTTGTCCTCCTCCCTTTGCCCCTCCCCCTACTCTCTCTCTCTCTGTCTCTCCCTCAAATAAATAAATAAAATCTTTTTTTATAAAGATTTTATTTATTTATTCATGAGAGAGAGAGAGAGAGAGAGAGAGAGGCAGAGACACAGGCAGAGGGAGAAGCAGGCTCCATGCAGGGAGCCTGATGTGGGACTCGATCCTGGGTCTCCAGGATCTTGCCCTGGGCTGAAAGCTGTGCTAAACCACTGAGCCACCCGGGCTGCCCAATAAATAAAATCTTATAAAAAGAGAGTAGGTACTAGAAACCTTTAAGGGGTATTATAATGGTGCGATTCCAACTGGAGGCCTCAGCACCTCTTCCATCCCATCAGCTCCTACCCCTTCTCCCTCAAGAGAGGGAGAGTACTTTGCAGAGCCTGAAATCTAGTCCTCCCCCAAATGCTGCCCTTCGGGGATTATCCACAGCCTTCCCAAATCTGCACCCCACCCCAAGGGTCCCCGTGGGTTCGCATTTCTCTGGAACCAGTGCCGGGGGCTGGCAGCCGGGGACAGGTGCACGGTAGCTGGTGGGGGTGTGCGGGCAGCCCCTGAGGGTGGCGGTCAGTGTGGTTCTCACCCTGCTGTCTCCAAGGTGGAGAATGTCATCACCCTCCAGAAGTGCCAGGATGTGCTAGAAGCAGAAGGAGAGAAGAAGACCATGATGAAAAAGATGATGGTGTGGGAACCCCGCACGGGTCTGTGGCGTTGGGTGGGTGGAGGTGGGAGTCCCAGTCCACAAACTGGTGAGACAAGGCTTGAGGTGGAGGACTGAGGAGAAGGCAGGATGCTTGGATTTGAGGCTCAGCCCACCTCTGACTGCCCTCCACCTCCCTGAGGGAGCTCAGCAAGCTACTTTCCTTCTCTGAGCCTGGCTCTTGTCATCTCATCAGCACCTGAGGTAATGCCTGTGCACCAGCTGGCTTGTTGGGAGGACACCACCCAGTGGTTAGACTGCTGTAGGGCCCTAGGCCCCTGGGAGCAGTCATTATTATTTAATACATTCTTTTCCCAGAAATTCCTCCTGGTGGGAAACATTCAAGAGTTTCCCTCATTGTTTTGCAATGACTTCACTTCTCAGTCATCCACTGGAATGGTTTGCACCACTGAAATCCTCAAAATTATATTTAGCTTTGGGTCCCTTAAAGATAAAAGCCTTGCCTTGGATAACTTCATTTCATTGACATTAATTGAGCACCTATTGTATGTAGAGGCTAGATCAAAAGTGAGAAGTAATTAGGTCATTTTTATTTTATTTTTTAAAGATTTTATTTATCTATTTGAGGGAAAGACAGAGAGAAAGAGAGAGAGAGAAAAAACCAGCTAGTGCACAAGCTGGGGGAAGGGAGAGGGAGAGAGACAAGCAGACTCCCTACTGAGCATGGAGCCCCATGTGGGGCTCCATCCCAGGACCCTGAGATCATGACCTGAGCCAGTCAGACACTTAACTGACTGAGCCAGCCAGCTGCTCCTTGGATGTTTTTAAAGGAATTCAAGTGGACCCCCTTCAAGAGCCATTCATGGTGTTTTCTGCTTCAGGCCAGTATCTGGCTTAAGTGTGCCTCCTGACCACGAGGCTGCCAAAGCAGTTCTTGCTGGGCCTTGTGTGTAGGGTGCAGCTGGTTGGGGTGCGGGATGTTTGTGGTGGCCTTGAACTGGGCTCAGGATGGGAATTGAGCAGAGAGCTGACTCTCCCCACAGAGGCCCTGCACGGTTCTGTCCAGGATGGGGGCTGTCACAGCTTGTTCCCTATGCTGAACAGTGGCCCCCATCCTGGGGGTTTGCATGGCCTCACCCCCCTCATCAGCCCCCCGTGGTCCCCCCATCCAGAGGCAGATCCAGGAAGAGCCACTGGATTCCCTCTCGAGCACCGTCCGCTGGCAGGCCATGGAGACCCTGACCCAGCTGAGGTGTCCACAGCCCTTCCCCAACCCCCTGCCCCTTGCCCCCTTCCCTGGGCTCCACCTGTCTCTCCTGGGGCCTGGCCTCTGTACCCAACCCTCTCCTGTGCCTTTGCCTTTCCCCAGGCCCTGTGCTCCACACCCACTTCCCTCCTCCGGGGCCATAGAGCCCCTCCCTACCCCCCTCCCTCACCGCTGGCCTGTCTTTCTCTCTCTGCCAGTCACACCCAGCCCATCCTGGGATGGCAAGAACGGTCAGAGCTGGTGGACACGTGTGTGAAGAGCGTGTTCTCCCTTCCATCGGTGCAGGCCATGCAGGAGAAGGACGAGGCCAAGGCTGAGGCCATACAGGTGAGTCCTTGGGGCTCCCCACATCCTTAGACTAGGGTGCATTTCTGAGCTCTCAGAGGGGAGAGAAAGAGCCTTCTAGGAGTTGGATGCGAATCTTCACCCTCCTATGCAAGCTCCTGGCCTGAGCAGGCACTTGATAAATATTTGGTGAATGAGTGAATCTTTGGAATAAGGGATTGCTCATTTGGGGTGCTCTGTCCACTCCTGGGTCCTGCCCTGAGCGAGGGATGTGAGCATGTGTTGGCCTGGCCCTCGGAGGTGGCCGGGATTGGGAGGAGGAGGGCTGAAGACCACGTGAGCTGGGGTGAGCGTAGAACCTCAAGGGGCTCATGTAAGCATCTTCCAACCTGTGCAGGGCTGTCCCAGGAGAAGTGGGTAGAGGTGACCTTAGTGTAGGAAGTTGGGTCAGTGAGGGAGACTCAAGGAGAGGAGTTTCAGCCAAGAGGGAGGTGCATTCCTTCATCCTTTCATTCAGCAAACACAATGCCCACTCCAGAAGTACCAGGGGGTGGGGGATACAGTAGAGGGAAGGCAGCGGGGAGCTAGACATTGTCAAAGAATCATACGAATAAATGCAAAATTGCAGCAATGGTAAGGGTTGCAAGCAAGGAGTACTTGGTGCTACTAAGAGCCTAGAATGGATGTCCTGGCCTAGGTGGGGGTCAGGGGTCATGGGGCTGTAGCTGACAGGTTAAAGAAGAGCTAGTTAGCTCGGAGGGGGAGTAGCAGAAGGAAGGGCATGCCCGGCAAGGGAACCACCTGTACAGTGGCCTGAGGACGGGGAGAACATGGTGACTCCAAGGATGACAAGGGGGCAGCATGGCCGGAGGCAAGAGTGCTGGGAAGCAAAGCTAGAATGCAGTGGTGACCAGGCCACCCTTGAGGGCAGCTTGAGGGCTCTGTGTCCTGAGGGACAAGACCCAAAGGCGGCCCGGGTGTGTGTGTGGGGGGGGGGGCGACGACGACGAGGACGACACTCTGGTCATGGGAAGTGCAGGCAGCCCTCCTGCAGTTCCAGGCCCGGACAGCAGAGGGCAGTGCTGCACAGCGATGGGCCAGAAGGAGGAGGGAGGTAGTTGGCAGGTGGGTGGCTTAGTAGTGGTGGTGTAACCTGGGTGTGCACAGACCAGGAAGCCCGGACAAAGACAACCTGGGGGACAGACAGACGTGAGGAGCTGGCAGATGGAATTGAGGCAGGGGACAGAGGGGCTCAAACCCCCTCTTCAGCCTACAGCTTCCTAAGACAATTCTGGGACTATGGTGTGGCCAAGAGAAAGGGAACCCAGGCGGGGGAGACGTGGCTCCCTGGAGGGGCCACTGGAAAATCTATTTGGGTCTAGGAGTAGCCATCACAGAACTTCCCAGAGACAATAATAAAAGTGAGGCTGGCCCTCCCGTTTACCTGGCTCCTACAGTTCTAGCCGCATTTCCCACCCATCCTCTCATTTGTTCCTCAACACGTTGTGTGACTTTGGAAAAATGTTTTTCTCATTGGAGAGAGAAGTGAGGGTCAGAGGGAGAGAGAATCCTCAAGCAGACTATGCTAAGCGTGGAGCCCCATGCAGGGCTCGATCCCAGGACCCTGGGATCACGACCTGAGCCGAAACCAGAGTCCGATGCTTAACCGACTGCACACCCAGGTGCCCCCACCAATTTGTTGATAAGGAAACTATAACCCATGGTGAGAGAGCAAAGTGTCCAATATCATACCTTAAGTTAGTCTCTCAGGTGGGGCCAGAAAGCAGTCTGAGTGTCCCTCCTCCCCTGACCCAGAGCAGGGTGCGGGTACGGGGTTGCTGGGGCCAGGTCCGCTCCAGCAGCCCCCTAGCAGCTGGTCCTCCTCCTGCCCACAGAAGCTTTACCAGCAGACCCTGGATGCCCTGCAGACCCTGCTCAACGCCCTCTTTGTTGAGGACCCCACTCCTGCTGGGCTGAAGAGCATCTTGGAGGTGTGGGGGTGGGAGGAGCAAAGGGACAGAGGGGAAAAGAGGAGCAGTGGGGGGCTGGGTCCAGAAGGAGCAGTTTGACTTCAGGATGTCATCTTGGGCCAGTGCTCCCCCCCCCCCCCCCCAGGGTCCCTACTACAGGTCCTGTTCCAAACTCCTGCCCCTTGGCTCTCTCCCTGTCCGCCCCCCCGCCCCCTGCGGTGTTCTGGCTCTAGCTGTCCCCATAGCTTTGCCTTCTCCGTTCTCATCCCTGTCTCTCTCTCTCCTCTATCCTCGTGACTCGCCATCTATCATCTCTCTCCTCGCTGACCTTCGTTCTCCCTCTGGTCTTCTGGTCTTAGCCTCAGCTCCTGGACCCCAGGGCTCCCTCTGCCCCAGGAGGAGGAGGAGGCGGAGGAGAAGGAGGAGAGGGCTGTGGACGGTTGCCTTTGTGCCCTGGCAGCTTCCTGCTGACCGGTAAAGGCTGACCGGCCCACTCAGGCGGCAGAGGGTGGCCTCCAGCCTGGAGCTCTGAGTCTCCCCCTTGTCCTTGCAGCCCCTGGGGCCCTGGATGAACTCCGGGAAGGCCCATGAGCGAGCACGGGCCGTGAACAGCAATGTCTCTGTGTTGAATCACACACTTCTGACCCTGCCTTTCTTTGTGAGTGGTCCCTGGGAGGGGAGGACACTCTGAGGAGGGAGAGTCTTGTTGGCTGTAAGGGAGCTGGTGCATCTGCCCAGAGATTCCCAGGTGGCCCTTGTCATCCTCAGAGGGCTCTGCTCTCAGGGCCCGACCATCCAGCTCTGTTCACTAATTGCTGTATAAGATTATTGAATTTCTAAGACCCAGTCCCTGAAGTTATGACACAAACAGATGTCCTCGGGGTTCCCGGCGCTGGGGCTTCTGCTGGGGAGGCTCATCCTTCGCATCGGGGATCCTGATGAGGAGATTGGCCGGGAGGCTCTGGACGGCATCATCATCCTCTACACCATCCTGGAGCTCCAAAAACGTAAGCCCTTTGGGGTGCCTCTCAGGCAGGGCTTCCGAGCAGGTGCTCAGCCTGGGAATTGACCAGAACCTTGGCAGCAAGGCACAGGTAGATGGAGACCAGCACAGGGTCTGATGGGGTCTGCGGAAGCCGGTGTGAAGCCTCAGTCCCCACAGGACCAGAGGGAGGCTACAAACAGCCCTATTTTGATTTAAGCAGTCCTTGTATCTGATCCCCTCTTCTTCCTTCCAAGTGTTATCTGACTCTAAGTGTCACATTCCTATGACGGCACCATGCACACCTAGGCGTGATGGCCCAGTGTGCTGAGAGCAGGGCAAGTCCATGTCATAGTCACCATGCATTCCCAAGGGCTAGCCCTGGGCTGGGCACATGGTGGGTGAATATTTATTCAATGAATGAACAAAGGACAAGTCCCATGTTAGAATCTGGAGTGGCTACAGCCTGTAGGTGGGAGAAGCACCTCAGATCCTGCTTTAGGGAGCTGGTGGTATGAAATGGGCTGACCCAGGCACTGGCATCGTACCTAGAGGTGTGCAGTCTCAGCAGCTTCCTGCCTCCTTCCTTTCCCCATGGTCCCAACCCTGCCCACGGGCCTTTGGCATGTTGTTTAAGCTTCCCTGGCTCTGGAGGCAGAGTGACCTGGCAATCTGAAATCACATTTAACTGGGTATCCTATATTTTATCTGGTGACCCCAGCCCCACACTGTTAAATTCTCAAGGATGAGGTGGTTTGTGGGGGTCCCCTGAGTATAGGGAGCAGCAAAGCTAGGCTTTGAACTTGGGTCTATCTGATTCCAGGTCTCAAGCTTCTTTCCTTTACAAATGACCCACACACTTGGTCCATATGGTCCCTCTGCTTCGACAGCCCTTCCTTGTGTTGATGCCCTGCGTACTCTGGGGGGAATCCAGGGAGGACCCAGGCCAGGCTGCAGTAAGGCCTTAGGAAATGAGCCTGAAATAGGTTTCCTTCAACAGAAAATATGAAGCCACCATGTTCCAGATCTATGCTAATTACTGAAAACACTGCAATGAAGTTAAATAACCCTCCCTATTGGGTTTACCTTCTTGTTGTCAAGAGACAGTGAACAAAATAAACAAGTAATACATATAGTGAAGTCAGATAACGATGAGCACTAAAGAACACAAATCAGAAAAAGAGGCTTGGGACTACCAGGGTAGGGACATTGCAGTTTAAAAGAGGTATCACCACACACCCACCAGAACAGTGAGAATCAAACTGACAGCTCACTGATGGGACGTGAAGCCTCTGGAACTCTCCTGCATTGCTGGTGGGCATATAATTGGGCCCGCCTGCAGCCTGCAAAACCGTTTGGCAGCATCTCCTGAGGCCGGACCTATGCCAACCTTAGGACCCTGCAAGTACACTCCTGACCGTGTACCTAACAAATGTGTGCATACATTTCCTGAAAGGCATTGGCAAGACATACCAGAATGTTCTTAGCAGCACCGATAGCTTTTTAAAAATGACCCAAATGTCCATCAGAAATAGAGAGGGCAGCCCGGGTGGGTCAGCGGTTTAGTGCTGCCTTCAGCCCAGGGCGTGATCCTGGAGACCCGGGATCGAGTCCCACATGGGGCTCCCTGCGTGGAGCCTGCTTCTCCCTCTGCCTGTGTCTCTGCCTCTCTCTCTCTCTGTGTCTCTCATGAGTAAATCAATAAAGTCTTAAAAAAAAAAGAAAAGAAATAAGAGAGAAATAAATGGTAGTGTATTCACACCACAGAAAATGACGCAGCACCACGTACCAATGAGCTAACGTGACTTGCGACAGCATGGATAAATCTTACCCGCAGGATGTTGAGGGAGAGGCAGGCACACAGGAGAACATACTACGTTAAGTCCAATAGCAAGAAATCTAACCTATGGGTTTAGGGGTCAGAATGGTAGTTGCCCCAGGTGGGGGAGGGGCAGGGGACTAAAGAGAACAAAGAGGAGCTTCTAGGGTACCCATTACGTTCTGCTTCCTGACCTGGGTCCTGGCTACCTGGATGTGTTCTCTATGTAAAAATTTGTCAAGCTGGTTTTCTAGGATTTGTGTCCTACCTCCATGTTTAACAAAAAGTCAAAAAAAAAAAAAATAGAGTGATTGGGCCTCACTGAGGCTTCTTTCTTGCAGGAACCAGAGATAAGGAAGAGACCAATAAGGAGGAGCTGTATGAGAGCAACAAGCGATTCCTGGGGCCCTACAACCCTGTCAGCCCATGCCAGAACATTCTGCGTGTGATTGCGGTGACTGCCGGCTGCCCACCAGCTCTGGGCCTTCCTGGGAATGGGGAGGGCCCACCCCAATCTCTTCTCCCCACTTCCATCTTTCCAGGCTCATGTCCCCTTTAAGGAAGCTTTCCCCAACCACATGGGCCCATCCCGAGTGCCCCTTCCTCCTCTGCTCTGTGCCCAGAAGCACATTATCCCACTCTGGGGGCAGGATGCATGTCTCCCCTTCTTCTGTAGCTCCTCCCCACCGTGTTGGACACCCACAGAGTACACATGCCTGGCCCTGCCGACTTCTGTGTGGATCTGGTGGTGGCTGTGTGTGTGTGTGTGTGTGTGTGTGTGTGTGGCTCCCTTAGGGTCCGTCCAGGTGTCAGTATCTCTGTGCTTTTGTTTCAGGAATTCGGAGACTTCCTGGGACCCCAGCAGGTAAAGGACCTGTTGCTCGCAGCCCTGGAAGGCTTGAAAGGCAGCTCAGAGACCCGGGGGAAGGACTCTGGGGAGATGATGCAGCTGGCCTCGGAGGTCACGCTCAGCTCCGTGCTGGAATGGTACCGCCACAGGGTGCTGGAGGTGGTAAGGCTCCCTGGGGGCAGGGGCTGAGCCGGAGACCTCACGGGGCCTGCTCATCCCTTGGGACCTGCCGCCTGGCAGTGGCAGGGTGGGGGGAACTGGAACCCCTAGGCGCGGGGGCAAGGCAGGGGTGGTGTGGCTGAGTTCTAGGTGCCCCCCTTGCGGGTGAGAAAGAACTCACTTACTGATCTGGTGGGGGTGGGGAGGGCAGTGAGGACAACTGGCTCTCCCAGGGAAGGAGCAGGTGTGCTGCTCCCCCCTCCCCTTCTCTCTCCTGGTGCCCTCCTCTCTCTCTTTCTCTTTTTTTCTCTCCCCTCCCTGGCCTCTCTATCCTGTCACCCCCACCCCCTTTCTCCTCCTGTCTCCCTACTCTCCCCATGCCTGCCTTGACCTTCCAACCGGACATCTGCCTGCTGCTCACGACTGCTCTGGCTCTGCCCTAGATCCCAGAAATCATGCAGGGCATCTATGTGCAGCTGAGCCACATCCAGGAGCCACGGGCCCGTGAGGTGGCCCTGCTGCCCGTCTCCCTCCTGGCCAGCTCCTTCATGACCGAGGTGGTTGTGGCCCTGCTCACATGCCCTCTACCGCTGGACAGGTACCAACTGGGGGGCTCCTGCCACCACAGCTTAGAGGGTTGGAGCAACCCCCATCCTGGGCTGGGTACCTGTCCTTCCATTCAGGGAAGGCCTTGCCTTCCCAGCTGAACCCTTTTCTATGTGGTCTGTGGTGCTTATGACAATTGTGGAGCACTTTTGAGGCACTGTGGAGAGCAGTAACATCTCTTCTTAGTACAATGATCCCACTTTACAGATGGGGAAACTGAGGGGCAGTTCCTTGTCCTCAGGCCCCAGTGAGCAAGCAACAGGATGAGGACCCAAACTGAGATTTGACCAACTCCAAGCCCAGCGCTCTAAGGATGCCATAGAAAGGAGGCCTGAGTGTTGGTGCTGACTCTGCCTCTAGCTGCTGTGTGGTCTTGGGTAGTTTACTTGCTCTCCCTGGGCTTCAGTGTTCCCCCATAGGCAAAATCGGGACATGCTCCCTGCATGACTCCCACCCCTGATGGCTGGTTGTGACAGGTAAGGTCACCAGCTGAGCCGGGTGCCTGCCCAGCCTGGACTGTCCAGTAGGATGCTCCCTCTCTCTGCCTTCAGGGAGCTCATGGTCTGATGGGCAGAGGGGACTGGACCAGAGAGATCAGACTGACTGCTCCAACCTCCCAGTCCAGAAAACACTCGCACACCTTTGAATGAACAGAACGAGGCAGGAAGCCTGTGACCCACACTTTAAGATCGTTGTATGATAGTTCACGCAGAATTGTGCCGATCTGTGGGGTGAGGTGTGCTTCTAGTAGGGATGATTGGTGTCATTCCTAGAGGCCAGGGAGATCGGGTGGGAAAGTGAGGGCCTGGGTGACATGTCCCCGACCTCCCACCTGGAAGATTTTCACCTCTTCTGGCCACACTACCCGCCGCCCCCCCCACACCTCCCCAAGGGTTTCTTCTGGGGATCACCAATCCTTCAGACTCACAAGACTGGCAGGACCACACCTGACACTCAGGATATAGGACAGATATAGGACACTCAGGGGCTCCTCCTCCCAGGAGTCCTCGCAGCAGCCTGTGCAGCAGGCCAGACAGAGCCGGGACAGAATGTAAGGACGCCTGGTGCTCAGGTGCCTTGCCGGTGCTTGCATGAGCCCCAGAGAGACTGGCTCCTTCCATCTTGTACCCTGGATGCCTCACATGCCTCACCCTAGTCTTTCCTCTGGGCTTATAAACTGGACTCTTGGGCCTCCCCAGTAAAAAGGTAGGGGCTGCCCTGGCTGAAATGGTTCATAAGAACTGCTACCTCTTACAAAAGATCTCCAGACTTTGCCTCTGGGGTCTCCACGGGGATGAGAGGAGTCCCAAGAGTCACTGCACCCTGGGAAGCTCAATGCTACAGCGTCCTCATGGGTTCTCATAGTTAATTTATAGTTCCTCCCAGCCCAGATGCAATTTACCACTTGGGTCATTTTTACCATAAGCAATGTTGCCTAGCAACATAGTTGACATACTATCTTTATCGGGTTTCCAGGGGAACAGAGCTAGGAAGTTAATGGGAGGTTCAAATGCTCATGCAGAGGGGAACAGGGCTCTGTTAACCCTTTAGTGCACCCCAGGCCTGTCAGTGCTTTCAGCTCTCCACAATAGATAGGAGCGCCCACAGGCTGGTGCCGGCTGGCCCGGAGGCTTTCCCCTGCCTTGTGAGGGGACTGGAGCAGGGACTCCTTGATACTATGCGACAAACGGAAGGTCCAGGCCCCAAGGGACCTCCTGGCACAGAGGAACGACCTCAGGCTCTGAAGGCACCAGACCCGGTCACTTCCTGACTCTGTAGCTCATTAGCTGCGATGTCATAGACTAATGATCTCACCTCTCTGAGCCTCAACTCTGCATCTGTAAAATTGGAATGACAACCCACCTTGAGGGTCTTTTGAGAATCCGGTGAACTGGAGTATCTTGCCTGTCTTGTTCGTATCTATATGCCTAGAGCCTTGTCTAGTGGCTGGTGTACAGCAGATGCTCCATATTTATTGAATAGATTGTGTATAAAGCACCTGGCCTGATACCTGGGAAACAGGGTTTTCAATCATTGCTTGCCCCCTGCCTCTTAAAGAGTGTGTTTTCTGGGCCATTCCTCACTGTCACACCCATGGATGCCATATTGATGGCATCTTCCCTTCTCCTTCCCCAAACCACTGGGAGGCAGGGTGGGCCCAGCGCCCTGGTCCCCAATCACCATCTCCACCCCTGACCTCCCAGCAATGGTGCAGAGATGTGGAGGCAGCTGATACTGCGCAAGCCCAGCTGTGATGTCCGAGATCTCCTGGACCTACTCCTCACCAGTCTGAAGGAGAAACCCTTCACCAAGAAGGGCCGGGCCTCCATCGTGCCCCTAGCGGTGAGGACCTGCCTGGCCTACCCTGTGCTCCCCGCTCCTCCCCTCCTGCGAGCTCAGTGCACCCAGCTTCTGGTCCCTGGCTCTGCCAGGAGCTAGTTGTGTAGCTTGGGCACCTCTGTGTTCAGGCTCTGTTCGTGACCCCCTGGACGGCACCGTGCTGCTGCCTACGGGGATGGCAGTGGCCTGGGAGGTGGGCTCCCAGACCTGGGTCTGAGAACTGGCATGGCTATGTTACTAGTTGGGGACCTGAGCAAGTCACTTCGCCTCGCTGAAGCTCAATCCCTGCATCAGTAAATGGAAATGATAATGAGGAAATTTGCCTCATGTGCTGGTTGTGAAGATAAAATGAGGTAACTCATTCATTCATTTAGTGACCTAAAATTTTTACATGCTCATCACCAGGCTCCAAGCTCAGTCCTGGGAACACAGAGGGAAAGGGGTCTCTGACTGCAGGAAGGTAGCTGGGTGGAGGGACAGATTTCTTTCTGCCTCTGTCATTGTCGCTCTGGTTCTAGCCAGCTGGATAATACCCCTGCTCGTCTCCCTGCTTCCACTCTAGGCCCTTCAATCTGTACTGCAGCCAAAAAGTCTTTGAAAATGCGCATCTGCTCTTCTCAATCCCCTCAATGGCTTCCCATTGCCCTTGAAAATAACACAGTATTCCTACCTGTGTTGCAAGGCCTTGTGCCCCTCTCCGGGCTTAACCACACTCCATGGTCCCTCTTACGTGCATGGCTCCAGCCTTGTTCTATTTTTCAAAAAATATTTATTTATTTATTCATTCATTCATTCATTCATTCATTCATGAGAGGCAGAGAGAGGCAGAGACACAGGCAGAGGGAGAAACAGTCTCCCTGCAGGGAGCCTGATGCAGGACTCAATCCCAGGACCCCAGGATCACAACCTAAGCCAAAGGCAGACGCTCAACCACTGAGCCACCCAGGCGTCCCTCCAGCCTTGTTCTTTGTCAGAAATTCATACATAGTATGCTATTTCTGTTACAGGGCCTTTGCGCATGCTGTTCCCTCTCCTGAACAGCTCTCCGCTAACCTAACTTCTAGTCATGCCTTAGCTCTCAACTGAAGCATCACCTCCTCAAGAAAGCCCTCCCTTATCTCCCTGACATGATCATATCTGTGCATATTACACTTTGCTTCACATACATTATCTTGGAGGAGTTGGCCCCAGTTGTGATTTGATTTGACAGTAATGTGTGGGGTTTTTTGAGTAATCTGTGAGATCCATGAATTCAGTGCCTGGACCTGTTTTACTCACCATGCTATCCCCTATACCTAATGTGTACCTGGCAGATAGAGATGCTCAATTTTTTGTTGTTGTTGGACTGATTTATTTATTCAACAACATTAGTTGAGCACTGACTATGTACCAGGCACACTCATGAATTCTGGAGATTAGCAAAAAGTAAGACATTTGGGGGGAGGAAAGCGAAGGAGGTATGGGTGGTATTTCCCCTTTACAGAGGGGGACACTGTTGCTTAGTCACATCGTAGGTCTTAGCCAAGGTCACAGAGCTAGTGAATGGTGGCACCATGGCTCAAGCCCAGATCACCTACCTCTGAATCCTGTGCTTCGCCACTGGGTCTCTCTGCCTCTCTCTCCTAGTGCCAAGTTCTATAAATAAAGCATGAGCATCCATTCCTTCCCTGATTTGGTCATTCATCCTCTCCTCTCAATCAGTATGTGTTTGTGTATTCTTGGGTCACTCATTTGTGCTTTTTTTGTTCAAGCATAGTTTGAGCATGGATAGAGCCCAGACTAATTTTTATCTCATGGTGTTGATAAACCACTTGAGCAAGACTGAGCCAAGAGCGGAGCCCTATGGCCCACCACTAGAGACTATCGCACAAACCGCGTTCTCTGGATACAGTCATTATCTTTGTTTTTTTTTTTTTTTTAATTTATGATAGTCACACACACAGAGAGAGAGAGGCAGAGACACAGGCAGAGGGAGAAGCAGGCTCCATGCACCGGGAGCCCGACGTGGGATTCGATCCCGGGTCTCCAGGATCGTGCCCTGGGCCAAAGGCAGGCGCTAAACCGCTGCGCCACCCAGGGATCCCAGTCATTATCTTTGATCTGTTGTGAAGGCTTTGAGTCCAAGAGGTTTATCTTAGCTCTGCCCCTGCCTCACTATATCACCTTGGTCAATCACTTCTTCTCTAGCCTTCGAATTTTGATCTGCAAAATGGGTGGTAATAAGTCCTGCCTTGTTTATTTTCCCTTTTCAGTAGAGTGAAATAGTGTGTGTGAAAGGGCTTCCTAAGCTGTAAAGTACAAATAGCTACCATTCATTGCTCGCATCCAGACTGCATTGTCACTTATTTCCCTGGGAACATGCCACATGCTCTTGTCACTTCACAATCAAATACCTTTCCTTTACGCCAGCAGTGGGGGGCACCGATCTTGGTCACTTCTCATCTCTCCCCTCATTCACTCTCCACCACACCTGTGAGGCTGGTGGGAAGAAGACCACTGACCCCGCCTGACAGAGGATGAAAGAATCTGAGGCCAAAGAGGGCCAGAGAGTAGTGGGGCCAGAATGAGCCCTTTGATTTTGTGACCCCCACCCGTCACCTCCCCCACTCCCGCCCCAGCATTGTCCTCCTGCCAGTTAGGGAGGCCTTGGTGGGCTGAGCGAGAGGCAGGCCCAGGCCAGCACCAGAGCTGGATGGCAGGTGGAGCAGTTCTACTGTGAGTGCCAGTCGGGTCCCAGGGAGCGTCATGGGTCAAATGCCAACAAAGCCAGGTTCCCAGGATTTTGGAGGTCTGGTGTGGGGAATCATGGATAGAAAGGGTAGGGTGTGATCAGTAGGTATGGAGTGACAGAGTCCAGGACTGGGCCTCCCTGGCTCCCACTCAAGGCTGGCATTTGTTTCTCAGTTGCTGGGCACAGGGGGAGGGAGTGAGGGAGGCCTGGTTTAATGGCCCAAAGTGAAGGGACAGCTAGCTGGTGCCCCACCATGGTCTCTGAGCCTGTGTTATGAATGAGGAAGAGGCAGGATATGAGGCAGTTGGTGTCTGAAAGCCTGGGTTCCAGTCCTAGCTCTACTCCCAAGGGCTAGGTGACCATGAGTAAGTGCCTTCACCCCTCTGAGCATGTCCCCTCAGCTGCACAATGGGATCAAGAGTCTACCTCATGAGATATGAGAGGAGCCCTCCACCCCATTCTTTCAGGGCTCTGTCAACACCCAAGAGGCAGGCTGTTGTTTTGGTGTGGGGCTCACCCAGAAAGCCAGGAGTTGGGGTGTGGTGGGGGGTGTAGAGATCTGGGCTCTACTAATTTGAGCCAGAGAAGAGCAAAGACCTAGGTCCGACCTGCTAGAGAAGCAGTCCAGGCCCCCCCAGGAGCCTCCTGCCAGCCTCCCCTCTGTCCCCAGGCAGCCAGCGGCCTGTGTGAGCTCCTGTCGGTCAACAGCTGCGTGGGCCGCGTGAGGCGCATCTACCCCCAGCTTCTCCTGGCCCTGCTCATTCAGGTCCATTATCACATCGGCCTCAACCTGCCAGGCCGCATGGCTTTCCGCAAGGATACCAAGAAGGACACTCAGCCTTCTGTCTTCATCCCCGTGCGGTATGTCCTGTTGTCCCTGGCTGGGGAAGGGCCACCTAGCAAGGCCCTTCCTAAAGTCTTTCGGGCAATCCATCGGTAGAAATTAGCTTTGGGACTAAAAGAGGAAACAGAAGCACACTTTCAAGAGAGCTGATAATTTGCTCAACAGCTGTTGGGGAGCACCTGCAGTGTTGCGTGTGTCAGACCTACCTGGTGCTGGATGGGAGCAAAGAGTCAGCCTTCCCCCAAGGAGCTCACAATTTCATATTTCCTCCTCCCTCCCTAGAGATATTATTTGTATTAGCTTTGTATCCAAGGCCCATCATTTTATTTTATTATTTTTATTTTATTTTATTTTTTAAGTGGACTCCACACAGGGCTTGAACTCACAACCCTGAGATCATGACCTGAGCTGAGATTAAGAGTTGGACACTTAACTAACTGAGCCACCCAGGCACCCCTTGCCATTTTATTTTTAATTATTAACCAGTACAGGTAATAGATGTACATGGGTAAAAATCTAAAAAGACATTAAAAGTGAGTCTCCTTTCCTCTCCTTACCCACTGAGCCTCCTCCAGAAGAGCCAGGTTCTTTCATACCCTTCTACAAGTGGTTTATGTAGAGATAAGCACACATTTATATTTTTATTTTTACACCAATAGTAGTGTAATTTGCAGTTATGCACTCTTGCTTTCAGCTTATACTAACTATATCATAGGAGAACATACACATAGAGCTGCCTCGTTATTTTTAACATCCACATGATATTCCAATATACCATCATTTTTAACCAGGATCCTCTTGGTTTAGGTACTTTGCAGCCCCCTTTGCCATTATGGACAATACTGCAATGAGTTAATTGATATGTCTTTACGCACACACATGCTTGTACATGTAGGACAAGTTCCTGAATGTAGAATGGGCACATCGATGAGTTTCTGCATTTCAATCTCAAGGGGAGACAGGGATATGTGGCAGAAAGTGCTCTTGACCAGTGAGTGATGAAGGGGAAAATGGAGTACCCCCTAAAGCACCCAGTTTGCCACACGCCCCTCTGCCCCCCAGAGGTCACTGCGTCCAGTAAGATGTGAGAATGGCTGTCTCCTACACCTTTGCCAGCATGATGGAACAGAAGGTGTTTATATCTTTGCTGATCTGAAAGTTGAAAAAAGAAATGCTGTCATTTTAGTTTGTATTTCTTTTATTATGAGTGAAGTTGAGGTTGAAATGTCATTTGTGTTTCCTTTTTTTTTTTTTTAAGATTTTATTTATTTGAGAGAGAGGGAGAGAGAGAGAGAGCATGCATGCACATGAGTGGTAGCAAGGAGGGGCAGAGGGAGATGGAGAGAATCCCAAGCAGACTCCCCACTGAGCACAGAGCCCAGTGCGGGGCTCCACCTCAGGGCCCTGAGATCATGACCTGAGCCAAACCAAGAGTTGGTCCCTTAACCAGCTGAGCCACCCAGTGCCACTGTGTTTCCTTTTCTATGAGCATTGTTTGCCCAATTTTATATAGGACTATTGGGAATTTTTCTTGTTAATTTTTAAGATTTTATTTACTTATTCACGAGAGACACAGAGAGCGAGGCAGAGGGAGAAGCAGGCTCCCTGCATGGAACTCAATGCAGGGCTCGATCCCAGGACCCTGGGATCACATCCTAAGCCAAAGGCAGATACTCAACCACTGAGCCACTTAGGCGTCCCTTCTTGTTAATTAGTAAGAGCATTTTATATATTAAGGACATTAACTCTTTGTTACTTGTATTCCAGTTTGTCACTTAACTGGTAACTATTTTCTGATCTTTGGCTGTTCAGAAGGTTTAAATTTGCGTGTAGTTGAGTTTAGCAGTCTTTCCTTCTTTGGCTTTTTTTTTTTTTTTCAGAGATTTTATTTATTTGTTCATGAGAGACACACACAGAGAGTCAGAGACACAGGCAGAGGGAGAAGCAGGCTCCAAGCAGGGAGCCCAATGTGGGACTTGATCCCGGGTCTCCAGGATCATGCCCTGGGCTGAAGGCGGCGCTAAACCGCTGAGCCACCTGGGCTGCCCCCTTCTTTGGCTTCTGTTGTGTGCTCAGAGGGGTACACTTTGAGGCACTGAGGGCAAGCAGTTGCATAGCTGGGCTTAAGGTCAGAACATCTTGGGTTTGAGTGCTGGTCCCATCATTTATTTAGGCTTTGTATGTTGGCTAAACCACTTTAACCTCTTGGCAGCTTGGTGTTCTTGCCCATGAAATGGGGCAAGTGATTCCTGCCCCAGGGTTCTTTTTTGTTTTGTTTTTTAAGATTTTATTTGTTTATTCATTAGAGACAGAGAGAGGCAGAGACACAGGCCAAGTGAGATGCAGGCTCCCTGTGGGACTCGATCCCAGGACATCAGGATCATGCCTTGAGCCTAAGGCAGATGCTCAACCACTGAGCCACCCAGGCGTCCCCCCACAGGTGTGTTGTAAGGACCGAATAGGACCCCACATCACAGCGGGACACCACGTGCCAAGGGTGCAGCACCAAGTCTGAGCACCTGGCACTCGGGAGGGTGGCACCCTTGGCTCAGAGAGCTGGTGGGTTCGGGGAGAGCAGAGAAGGTGCTAGAGGAGGAGCAAGAGGAACACGAGGTGGCAAAGTCCTCAACGGTTGAGGGATAAAGGGCGTGATCTTTCCGCTCCCAAGACCCCCTGAGTTAGGCCTGGGTGAGGGAGCTGGAGAGAGCCCAGTGTCCACCTGTGCAGTGCAGCTTCTGTGCTCTGCGGCAGCCTTGGGCTTTGGTGCAGCTCTGTGTTGGGTCATTGGCCCCCCATCCCGCGAGAGGAGGACTGGCAACACTTGCTCCACTTTGCTGGGAAAAGCTGGGGAACTTCTAGAAAGGTGGAGCTCGCAGAGTGGGCGTTTGAGGGACCCAAAAGACCTGCACCACCACCCACAGCCTTCTTACCGGCAGTGTCACCTCTGCCTTCTTACAAAGCAGCACAGACCTCATTTGGGGTCTTTGGGAGTGGGTGGGGAGGAAGGAAGACGGGTAGAGTCATTTTTGTAAAAATTTGGAGCCTGATCAAGGAAACGGGGGAAGAGAGCAGTGATGTAACTATGATGTGGTGCTGTGTCCAAAAGCGTTGGCCTGATTCTGAGTTCCCCGCCTGGTACAAACCGGGGTCTGGGTAAAAGCTGCGACTGTCTGAAACCCTGAAGTCACTTCCTTCCCTGTGGAATTCCTGAGCTCAGAGCTGTCCCCATGGCAGGCAGAGAGCAGGTGACCAGCTGCTCCTAGAGATGGGGACACACTCGGAGGGGAGGGTGGTCAAGTCACGGAGGAGAACATATGTAGGAGGCTCATTTGGTCTTGGTTAAAGGTGCTGGTGTTTGACTGGAAGGTCGAATCTTCCTCCTCCAAATGAAAATGCATAAATCTCTGCTTTGCTGTTCAGCCAGTGCTTGGAGTTTTGGGGGTGAGGGAAGAAGGTGGGGGAAGGGACGGCTGGGGAGGGCGAGCCCCAGGCTCTTAGGTTGGGTAACACCTGGAGCCTGCCTCCCTCTCTCCCTTCCTGTGTTTGTGTGTGTGTGTGTGTGTGTGTGTGTGTGTGTGTGACTTTGCTGGTTCAGGACTGTAACTGACAGCACACGTCTCAAAGAATCAGCGCAAAGCTTGCATGGTTCTGAAAGCCCTGGCCTCAGTAGAAACTTGAATTTTCACACTGAATCAGTAGTCATTACAAAACCCAAGACATGAAAATTAAAAGCAAATTCCTGAACATCACCTGATCTCTAAAATGCTTTGATGCTTTGTCTTGAATCACGAGAACCACCAACTCTCAGTATCTCCTGAGGCACGTCCATACGTTATAAACTCTTTAAACGAGGGCTTACATTTCTAGAAAACTTTGTTTAAATGTAAGCTTCATTTCACACATTGCCCAGTTTTTAAAATATTTTATTTATTTATTCATGAAAAACACAGAGAGGCAGAGACATAGGCAGAAGGAGAAGCAGGCTTCCTGCAGGCAGCCTGATGCGGAACTTGATCCCAGGACCCCGGGATCATGACCTGAGCCAAAGGCAGCCGCTCAACCACTGAGCCACCCAGGCACCTCTGTCCATTTTCATTTCATTTTATTTTATTTTTAAAAATATTTTTATTTATTTATTCATGAAAGACACACACACACACACACACACACACACACACACACTCACACAGAGGCAGAGACATAGGCAGGGGGAGAAGCAGGCTCCATGCAGGGAGCCCGATGTCGGACTCGATCCTAGGACTCCAGGATCATGCCCTGAGCTGAGGGCAGGTGCTAAACCGCTGAGCCACCCAGGGATCCCCCATTTTCATTTTAATAAAGGGATACACACACACACACACACACACACACACACCTGTGGACACCCGGCACTGTGCCGAGGACACAGCAGGGCATCAGCTGGTAGCTGTCCCCCCTTTTTGCTCCTTCACAGCAAGGCTGCTCAAGCTGACCCGAAGCTCTGGTTCCCAGCCTCATGAATCCATGGGTTGTGAAAGCTCCCCCTACCTCCCACCCGCACTGCCCCCCGGGGTTGCTGTTGTGTATCCAGGTTGGGGGATCCCTCCTTAAGTGCCCTGAGAGGGTAAAGGACTCAGGCCAACAGGAGATTGTGTACAAGTGAGTGGGGGTGGGGGGGCTGCCCTGCAGGGAGCTGCCCTGTCAGGAGCATGAAGGGAAGAGGAGGGGAGAGAGAGGCAAGCCCAGGGGCTGGGGGGCTGCTGGGGACACCTGGCTCTGACCCCTCCCTCCAGGAAAGAGGCTCAGAAGAAAAGGGAGGGTAAAGCACCATTTGGGGGAATTTTGCTTCTGTTTACTCTCTCAAAGCTAATAAGTTTTAAAAACTTATTAAAAAGCCGCTTTTTGGGGGTACACTGGTGACTACTACCTAATGATCAGCAAGGCCCAGAGAAACTTGTGTGGCCAGATTGGAGCTGATGATGGGAGAGGCCGGCTGGAGGGAGGCCCGGCCCACGGAAGCCAGGGCCATGAGGTCTCAGCCCCCTTGTCTTGGCAGCTGGGTGGTCAAAGTGGTGAAAACCCTGCTGCTGAGGATGGGCTGTTCGTATGAGGCCACCTTTCTGGAGGACCAGGGCGGCTGGGAGCTCATGGGGCAGGCGGAGAACCACCACCGAGGAGTGTCCCTGCTGGCAAGGTGAGGCTGGGGCTGCGGGGGCAGAGGTAGGGGGAGGGAGAGTCGTCAGCAAGGGAGAGACTCGGGTTTGCACCTGTCTCTGGGCAAGACCTTTGCCTCGGCCCATCACCTCCTCTAAGTGGGGGGGGGGGGTAGCGTTCAGCTCGGTGGGTGGACACGCTCTGTGGACGCTCACAGGCCATAACAGTGCCTGGCAACCGCAGAGCACTCAGCTTACATATGAAGCACCTTTTCTCACTGCATTAGGACTTAGTTCCTATACTAATACGGACGTGGTGGTATAGTGAGTAGTTTACAGTGTGGCCCTGGAGCTGGGCTGCCTGGGTCTGAATCCCAGCTCACCACCTCTCAGCTGTGTGACTCAGGGCCAGTTCCTGTCCCTCGCTGGGTCTCAGTTTCCCCCCACCCTCCGCCCTGCCCTGCTCATGTGGAACTAATAATAGGAGCCATCTCCAGGGTTTAGGATAAGGGTTGAAATACTTTGAACAGCTCCTGGTATATGGGAAGGGCTCAGCACAGGTTAGCTTCCACTGCATTTTGCTGACTGGTGGAGCAAGGGTTACCAGCACAGCAGGATGCCAACCAAGGTCCAGAGAGGGACAGCTATGTACGAAAGGTCACACAGCCAGGAAGAGGCAGTGCTGGGAGATGACCTGCTGACCCAGACCGGGGCTCTTCCCTTTGCCACTATACACAGCCTCCTGTAGGGTCGGGAAGGGGGACCTCGATTTTGACAATGTGGCTCCTGCAGGGATCTCAGGATACAATTGTATTTACTGAGCACCTACTATGCTCTAGGCACCATACAAAGAGCTATACGCTCTGTGCTCCTGGGCAAGCTTTCCCACTCTGAGCCTCAGGTTCCCCGTCTGTAAAATAAAGCAGTTAAACTAGATGGCCTCTGAGATCCTCTCCAGGTGGGAAATCCTGGGAACCCAGGACCCCAGGTGCCCCTGCCTTGCTCAGAGGTTAGAGTGTCAGATCAGATCCCCCCTTCCCCAGCAGGTGCCCTGGGGCAGGAGAGCCTGAGGGGACTGCTCACCCTTCCTCACTCCCAGGGCCATGGTGCACTACTCCTGCCAGGAGCTATGCCGCATCCTGTACCTGCTCATCCCACTCCTGGAGAGAGGCGACGAAAAGCACAAGATCACTGCCACCGCCTTCTTTGTGGAGGTACCGAGGGGCAGCAGGCACGGGGTGAGGCTCCTCCTCCCCAGGCCCTGGAGCATGGGCCTCAGTTTATATTCCTGGTCATTTCTCCTGTGCAAACAGTACTTAAGAATGGAGAGTTTCATGGGCCTGGGTGCTCTAGAACATACAGACCTCATAGGGTCTCCCTTTGCTCCTCCTGTCTTCACTCCTTCCAGACTCCCCTCCATGCCCGGGCAACCCCCAGCCTTGGCTGGGCACTGCCTTGTGCCGAGCACCAGATTAGAGATGTAAGGTTGGTGATACAAATATGAAATCAACTATGCCCAGTCCTCAGGGAATTCTCAGTGTGTCAGGGAAGCCAGAGGACACCCTAGTTATAACATGAGGTGCCAGGGAGTGACCTGTGTTCTGATGGGAGCAGTCTAGGCTGCGGTAGAACAGGAAACTTGAGGTGGTGGTGGTGGTGGTGGTGGTGGTGGTGGTGGTAGCATCATGGAGGGCTTCCTGGAGGAAGCGACATGTAAGCTGAGTTGAGTGCATGGAGAGTACTAGGCAAGGTGCTGGGAAGGATGACTCAGGAGGTTGGTTAGGGTCAGAGTCAGAAGAGGAGACCCACCAGCGATAATAGCTAACATTTACTGAGCACTTACCATCTTCCAGGCAAATTCTTAGAGTTTTACACATTTTGATTCATTGAATCCTCATAATAATCCCACGATGCAGATGCTATTTCATCCCCCATTTTAGAGGAGGAAACTGAGGCACAGATTTGAGTCAATTTTCCAACACCATGCAACTTGTAAGGGGCAGACTCAGAATACAACCCAGACTCCTGGGTTCTCAAACCCAATTTCTCCCTCCCTCCCTCCCTCCCTCTCTTTAGTTTAGAAAAAAATCTGGTAAAATATATATAACATAAAAGTTAACCATTTTAGGGGCACCTGGGGGGCTCAGTCAGTTGAATGTCCAGCTCTTGGTTTTGGCTCAGGTCATGATCTCGGGGTCCTGGGGTTGAGCCCCGTGTCAGGCTCTGCGCCTAGTGTGCAGTCTGCTTGTCCTCCTCCCTCCTCCCTTCTCTCTCTCCCTCTCTCTCTCTCTCTCTCTCTGTCTCTCAAATAAATAAAATCATTAAAAATAAGTTACCCTTTTCGCCATGTTTACGTGGACATCCCAGGGGTACGACGTACCCGCACACTACATGCAGCCAGCAGCACCATCCACAGAACTGCTCATCTTCCTTCCCGAGTGCAGCTTCTGTCTCAAACTGAAACTGTATTCATTAAACAGAACCTCCCCAAAAAATAAAATAAAATAAAAATAAACACAACCTCCTGTTCTGCCTCCCCAGCCCCTGGCAACCAACTTTTTACTCTGTCGCTATGAACTTGGCCATTGTAGGCTTCACGTAAGTGGAATCCACTTAAGTGGAATCATACAATATTTGTCCTTTTGTGTCTGGCTTATTTCTCTCAACATTATGTCTTCGAGGCTCATGCGTGAAGTTAACAGGGCTCAGAATTACATGTTTTTTTTAAGGCTGAATAATATTCCCTTGTATGTAAACACCACACTTGGTTTATCCATTCATCTGTCGCTGGATGCTTGTAAAACCCACTCTCCCAACAACCACTCTTCCCGTCTCTCCTGACCTGCTGGTTGTCATGCCCGGGTCTGCGCTATCATCAGGGGCTGCAGTGTGGGGTTCAGAGGTAGGAGGCTCACTTTCTGCTCAGAAAGTGGAAGGTTAAGGAAGGCTTCCTGGAGGAGGTGCCATCTGAGCTGGGCCTTGACAGGTGAGTAAAGTCCGGGAGATGGACAGGAGGCAGCAAGGCCCTCTGGGCATTTCCTGCGTCTCTCCTGCCTCGCTAGATGGACTGTGAGTCTGCAGAGGAGGGACTGTGAGGGACTCACAGTCGTGTTTGCATTACATCCCCGGCCCTGAAAGCTCCCTAAGAAGTAAGGATTGGATGGATGAGTGAGTCGCCCAGAGGAACACTTGGCCTGGCCCTGCTAGGACCAGTAGAAGGTGTCACCTCCAGGAGGACAAGCTTGGGTCTTAGGGTCAGGCGTCCTAGGTTCTGGCCCCAGCTCTGCCAGGTTCTAATTTCCTCGATGGACCTGGTGAGGGAAAGGTAAAGTTCAGTTTCTAGAGGACCTGAGATATCCCAAACACTGTGCTGACCTCTTTCACATGTCACCCCTGGATTTGCACAGTGGTGCTGAAAACAAGGCTGCTTCAAGATCCCACCACACAGCTCAAGGGATCCAGAGAGACTCTGGCTAGGTGTGCTTGACTGGATCTTCTTTTCTTTTCTCTCCTTTTTTTAAGATTTTATTTATTTATTTGAGAGAGTGAGAGAGAGAGAGAGCACAAGCAGGGGCAGGGGGCAGAGGCAGAGAGAGAAGCAGACTCTCGCTGAGCAGGGAGCTCGATGCAGAGCTCGATCCCAGGACCCTGGGATCATGAGCTGAGCCAAAGACAGACGCTTAACCAACTGAGCCACCCAAGTGTCCCTGGATCCTCATTTCTGCTCGCCCACTTCTCTCTAAGTGGTTCTTGGGGGAGACAGTGGAGGTTGCACCTTGCAGACCCCAGGGGAGGTTCCCATGTCCACTACAAGGTCAGGGGCGCTAGGCTTAACCTTAGGGCCACTGCTCAACGTTCCCCTGGAACTCTGAGCAGTGGCCCTCCTCCCTGCAGCAGTGTCCTCAGCCAGTTCAGTCCCTCTCCCACTCCTCAGAAGAGGGGGGCTACTCTTGGCCAGAGCCACTCCCCAACATTCACTGTGGTACGTTGACATAGCTCGCATATCCTGCCCACCCAGGCTTCCCCAGCTGCCTGTGCTGTGATTGTCTATGTGTGTGCTGCTTCTCCCAAAGGCAGGTGAACTCAAGGGAGCTGTGTGATCTTGGCAAGTCCCGGAACCTGCCGTGTCTCAGTTTCCTCACTTGTAATGTGGGGATAATGAATTGCCCACCTCATAGGATTTTCTTAAAGATTTATTTATTTTAAAGAGAGAGTGAGAGAGAGAGAGTGCCTGTGTGTATGTGTGGGGCGCGGGGGGCAGAGGGAGAGGGAGAGAGAGAATCTCCAGGAGACTTCCTGCTAAATATGGAGCCTGACACAGGGCTCAATCCCACGATCCTGAGATCATGATCTGAGCTGAAATCAGAAGTCAGACACTTAGCTGACTGAGCCATCCAGGCTCCCCTAGGGTTTTGATGAGGATTAAATGAGTTCATGTAAAGCTCTTAGGATAGTGTCTGCACCTAGGAAATACTGTCTGTGAGTCAGCTATGTTGCTATTATTATTTCTTTTTTTCTTTTTTAAAAGGTTTTATTTATTTATTCATGAGACACACACACACACACACAGAGAGAGAGAGAGAGAGAGAGGCAGAGACACAGGCAGAGGGAGAAACAGGCTCCAGGCAGGGAGCCCGACACAGGACTCAATCCCGGGACCCCAGGATCACACCCTGGGCCAAACGCAGGCTCTAAACCACTGAGCCACCCAGGGATCCCACTATTATTATTTATCATCAGTACTCTTTTCTGCATCTCTAGTGTGTAGCCTGGTGCAGAGCAGGCCTGAGTATCAGTTGTATGATGGGTGGAGGATGGGCAGAGGGTGGAGCCCCTCCTCTACTGCCTCCTCCCCCTCTGGGCCACCCCCTGCCCTTCTCCCCAGCTCTTTCTCCTCATCATACCCACACGGGGTCTCAACAGTCACACTAGAGGTAAGACCACACAGATAGGAGAAGTGTTTATGAGGATGACCAGGCAAGAACTAAAAACCAGTTGGTTGTCGTGGGTGGAAGGTGGTGGGAAGGGGAAGGAGATGGGGTGATGCCTGGTTTGGCTAGGACAATGGGGTGTGGGGGGAGCTGGTGGTGCTAAACCCAGCCATGGGAGCATAGGACGAAGGGCAAGTCTAAGGAGGAAAGGAACCAAATTTCACATTGGGCCTGAACTCATGCACCAAAAGTGTTCCATAAGCATATCTCTACCCCAGAGCTTGTGTCGGGTCACAGGGGCCCTGGGAGAAATGCTCAGCGTGTGTCTTCAAGGAAGCCCCAGTGGGATGGAGGAGGCAGACACATGAGCAGATAGGGGCACTCAGGTTTTCGTGGTCAGGGCTCCCAGGGGCCCAGAGAAGGGGGCAGTCCACCTGGGTGAGGCCTAGGGGCGTTGTCAAACACGGCTTCAAGGGGGGCCGAGTTTTAGAGGGAGCCAGGCAGTGAGTAGGGGCTGGAGTGGAGGTGAGAACCCTGCCAGCACAGAAAGGACAAAACAGCCTGGGGCATTCCACAAACAATGGGCCACTTGGGGAGAAGCTGGCTGGGGTGTAGGGTGGGCATGGAGTGAATGAGGCCCCAGAGGCAAGCAGGGCCCAATGGTGAAAAGTGGGGTGAGGGTGGCATGGAGGCTCTGAGCTGGACAGTGACACATTCAGCCTTGCTGTGAGGTGCTGACGGACATCAGGTGGACATGTCTGGCCCACTGTTGGTTTTCTGATTGAGAAGCTCTGGACAGCGGCACAGACGAGAGATGGTGACTTGGGTGTCACATGCCTGGGGACAGCAGTTAAAGTCCTGGGCAGAGCTCATCGAGAACAGTGGGCAGAGGGAAGCCAGGCGGAGAGGACAGCCTTCAGCATCACCCACGCTGATGGCTGGGGAGGCAGGAGCCAGGGGCTGTCACCAACTAGAGCAGTGCCATGGGACATGAGAGCCACTAGCCACGTGGGGCCTATTCAGCCTCTGAGATGTGTCTGTCTGAACTGAAATGTGTTGTAAGTTTAAAATTCACACCACGTTTCAGACTTGGTTCAAAAAAAATTTTTATAGAGTGTAAATAAAATATATCAATAATTTTTAATTTGATTACATAGCAAAATGATAATACTTTGGATATATGGGGTCGAATAAGATGCATTACTGACAATTACTGACATTAATTTCACCTTTTTTTTTTTTTGCTTTTTTAATGTGGCTCCTAGGAAACTTAAACTTAGGCCTGTGGCTTGCCTTGGACGGCACTAACCAGATAGCCATCATTCAGGTCCCACACTCAGCCCCTGGCCATCCAGCACGTACTCCTAGTGCCTGGGGAGACTGGGGAGGGGGTGTGTGTGTGGGGGGTTGCCCTGTCCCTCGGCTCAGGGAGTAATTACCGCTATTCCCTCAGCTCCTTCAGATGGAGCAGGTGCGGCGGATCCCAGAGGAGTACTCTCTGGGGCGGATGGCAGAAGGCCTGAACCACCAGGAACCCATCATGAAGGTGCTGTGCATCCGAGGCCTGGTCATCTTGGCCCGCAGGACTGAGAAGGTGAGCAGAGGGCAGAGGAGAGCCTGGCCCAGCCAGGCCTGGAGCTGGAGGAAGGAGGGAGCTTGGCCATCACAGACTCTAGGATGTTGGAATCCGTTTCTGTCTCTGCCTCGGCTGCCCCATCTGCAAAGAGGATAGCCTTTTATAAATCCCTATATACTTTCTTCTTTTTTTTTTTTTTTCAAGATTTTATTTATTTCAGAGAAAGAGAGAGAGAGAGAGAGAGAGCACAAGCAGGGGGAGGTGCAGAGAGAGAAGGAAAAGGAGAAGCAGGCTCCCCACTGAGTGTTGGAGGCCGACAAAGGGCTCAATTCCAGGACCCTGTGATCAAGACCCAAGCAGAATGGGGCACTTGGGTGACTCAGTGGTTAAGTGTCTGCCTTTTGCTCAGGTCGTGATCCCTGGGTCGTGGGATTGAGTCCTGCATCGGGCTCCCCGTAGGGAGCCTGCTTCTCCCTCTGCCTGTGTCTCTGCCTCTCTGTGTGTGTCTCATGAATAAATAAATAAAATATAAAAAAAAAAGACCCGAGCAGAAGGCAGACACTTAACCGACTGAGCCATTTAGGTGCCCCAGACTTTATTCTTTTTGAAATAGTTTCTAATCCAATTTTTGCACAATAACCCAGAAGGCAGTATGTATACGAGGGGTTGGGGATGGCAGTAATTATTCCTATTTTACAGATTAGGAAACTGAGGCCCAGATTGTTGGTGCATCTTAACAGTTTTTTAAAGATTTTATTTATTTATTCATGAGAGACAGAGAGAGAGGCAGAGACATAGGCAGAGGGAAAAGCAGGCTCCATGCAGGAAACCTGATGCGGGACTCAAGCCCAGAACCCCAGAATCACACCCTGAGCCAAAGGCAGATGCTCAACTG
The DNA here is from genome assembly GCF_048164855.1 of Canis lupus baileyi. Lineage (NCBI taxonomy): Eukaryota > Metazoa > Chordata > Mammalia > Carnivora > Canidae > Canis > Canis lupus. Next base: position 34,533,332 of record NC_132840.1, read on the forward strand.
CTGAGCCACCCAGCCATCCCCATATTAACATTTTAAAAGTGCTTTGTGTTCCCCTACCAGACACCGTTGCAGCTCCTGGCATAGAGGGACAAGGGCAGGATGTAGACTCAGAAAGCTAACTAACAATGCAGGTCATCTACCTGGTGCCAACAGGGGGGTGGCAGCCAAGGGCCTCAGGTTCTCAGGTATCCAGACCAGGAAGGTGTTAGTGAGGCCAAAGAGGACTTTGGGGACAGCAAGAGCTTGAGTGAAGACATTCCAGGCAGGTGGGACGGCATAACCAAGGGCCTGGAGGTGGTACCTGCCCCAAGTTCATCTCAGTGAATCAGAAGCTGGGGCTCCCACCTGTCGGGCCCTGCCATCAGGTAGAAGCCCACATCCCAAATGGTCCTGCCCAATAGACTGCCAAGGTGCAGGCCCTCCTGCCCTCCATGGTGAAGGGGCTGAAGAGCATGGATGGGCTGCTGGTGGTGGAGGCCGCCCACAACCTCAAGACCATCTTGAAGGGGCAGGACCGGAAGCTGACGGACAGCTCGGTCTATGTGGAGATGCTGCAGATCCTGCTGCCACACTTCAGCGATGTAAGGGATCTCATGGGGGTGGGAGTGGGGGTGGGGGGCAGCCTATGGAGGGTGGCTCTTCACTACTCTGGGGGCTGTCATAGCTCCCGTGGCCCACCGAGGCAGGGCTGAGCTCAGTCAGCCCAGGGGAAAGGACGCTTTGTTCCAACTGGCGTGTGTCTTTTTGTAAGTGGTTTGCACAGAGAAGGATCCTTTTGTATTCAAGGTTCCCCGGACACTTACCTCATTGCAACCGACCACCTAGAGGGGGCACACATTTTTAGCTGGGTCCGGCGGGGGGCGGGGGGGGGCATTTTTCCACTTGGCATTAAGGCACCTTTTAGGTGAGCAGGGTTTACCTGGCTGGGAAAAATGGGCAGAGCTCTGGACCTAGGCTCCAGTGAGGGGGGACACTGGCCCGAGGTCAACCCACCACGTGGCCTCTTCTCTGCTCCATCTCTGTGCCTCTTGTGCCTGGAGGCCCCCCACCCCCCCAGTGATGGAAGGAAGGCTGTGTGCCTCCATGGGGGGCCCAGAGGCAGCCTCCTGGAGGAGAGAGCATGCCTCAGCCTCTGGATCTGCCCCAGTCACGAGAGGACGTGCGCTCCTCCTGCATCAACCTGTACGGCAAGGTGGTCCAGAAGCTGCGGTCGCCCCGCACCCCAGCCATGGAGGAGCAGCTGATCAGCACCTTGGTGCCCTTGCTGCTGACCATGCAAGAGGGCAACGCCAAGGTGAGCCAGGTGAGTGTGTGCAGGCGCCGGGCCCTGTGGCTGAGCCTCACTTTATGGAAACCAAGCCAGCGTCACTGGCAATCTGTTATGGACAAGCCTGTTTGCCAAAGGCAGTCGTGTCCGAATCCCTGCTCAGAGGGAACAACGTCACTTGTGCATTTCAAATAGGAACTGATTTTTCCCAAATTCAGTTTCATGGAACTTTTTCTCCCCTGGAATATGTTCCGGCTGTCCTGGAATTCCCCAGCTCTTGTACTCTCTTCCTGTTGGCCTCCAGAAATGTATGAAGACCCTGTTCCACTGTTCTTGCTTCATGGCATGGGAATTGCCGAAAAGAGCTTATAGCCGGAAGTCCTGGGACAACCAGCAGCAGACGGTGGCCAAGATATGCAAGTACCTTGTGAGTGCTTTTGAAACTGCAGTGGTTCCCGGGAGTGTGTTGGAGGTGGGCGATGCTTTCCCCCTTTCTCTTCCTTCTTGCACAAGCATCCTGACTGGCAATTCCACTGCTACCAACACATTGATGGGTCCTGAACGTTCATCTGCATTTCTAGCTTCTCACTTCTAGTGTCCCTCTCCAGTGGCTTACTGGACACCTTCCTGCTGAACCACACGCACTTCAGCTTATGGCCTTCCCATTTCAATTCTGCTCTGTCCCTCTAGATGCCCAAAGCAGAAACCTAGAATTATCTGAGTCTCTATCTCCCTCACCTTCCACGTTCAATCAATCTTAAATATCCTAACCATTTCTGCGTCTGCTTGTTTCCCCCCCTGTCCTCAATGTCCCTGCCCTTAGTTTAGGGCACTAATGTCTCCCAGGCGGGCCGTGGATCCATCCACTCCCTGGCTCTCTCTGCCTTGAATTTCATCTCTCCCCATCCCATCCCATCCCCACTTGGGCCACCAGAGCCACAAACATGAGTCTGTCTGTGTCACAGCCCTGCTTTAAGAGCTTTATTAGTTCCCTTTTCTGCATTAGCAATTCCCAGGCTGAGTTCTCTGAGACACCCATCGCACAGGAAATGCCCCACAGAGGAGAAAAGGGGTTCTAAGATGAATAAGTTTGGGAAACACTGCCTCACCATCTTCCTCCTGGGGATTTTCAAGGCCACCAGCTCATTAAAGGCTCTGAAATGTTCTATGCTGAGATGTTCCGTGGCTGTTGAATCCATGGTTTCCCAAACTTATTTAACCACCAAACTCCTCTTTCCAGGTAACACCTGAGGGCATCCTGGGGTAGGAGCAGGCCACCAACATGCCATGGCACGCATGCTAGAAGGTTTGCCACCTAGTCCCCTTTACCTCCCCTGCTGTCACAGCCTCCTCAGGATGCAAACCCAAAGACAGGGATTAGCATGTAGGGGGTTTATTAGGGTGCAGCATTGGGGTCGACAACCCCATGTCCACTTGTTATTGGATGCCAGCCACCCTGGGAAGGGACTTGACTTTGGGCCAGCAGTTCTGTTCCTCGGAGGCAGTCCCCAGCGTTAGAGGACTAATCCTTCCCACTGGAGGGAGATCTGGGTGGGGCATGCCAGCACTCACAACACCAATCTCATGAAAATATGCAAGGTAACAAATTGTTCCTACAATTCAGAAGAGGGGCTGGCCACTACCATTTATCAGTAATACTTAAGACCTCTGCACTCCGGGGTCTAGTATTATTACCATCATTTCACAGACAGTAGAAGAGGCCCAGAGGAGGCATTTGGCCAGGGCACTAATTGAAATACCTACAGTGACCAGGGACTGGGCGGAGGATAATCACGGGTGATGTGGAAGTGGTGGGACCTGTGTCAACCTAAAAGGGCCCAGGCCCTGTTAAAAGCATGAGAGGGTCCTCTGCTTTCACAAGAAAAGCCACAAACCCAGATTTTCATAAGACATTAATTAGCAATCAATTTAGCTTGTTGAAAACACTGTGCTGGTCATTGCTCCGCCAATGACTTGTGGTTTGTGGGCTGCTGGCTTGTGATGTCTGCGTTAGACCCCTCTAGATTCTGTTTCTGCTCTTTCCAGCATCAACAGGTTTGCTCATGTGAAGGTCAACTTCTAGCTTTAGCTTTAAGGAGGGGGCGGTAACCCATCCATCCATCCATCCATCCATCCATCCATCCATCCATCCATCCAATGCTTTCTGGGCATCTCTGCCACACCAAGCTTTGTCCAGGATACTGAGGACTCTGAGCTGAGTGAGCTGGCCCCTTCTCTTGGGGGAGCTCTGGATCCTGTGGGGGAGATAGGTATAAATAATCAGAGTGCAATGTCATAGGTGACATGACAAGAGCTGTAGGAACATGCAGCATGGTGAGAGCAGCTCTATCCAAGAGTTGAGAAAGGCTTCAGAGAGGAGGTGGTGAGCTGAGCCTCAAGGGATGAGAGATGCATCAGATGAAGAAGAGAGGGATGGGCAGGCCCATCAGGAGCAATTGCTTGTACCAGGCACAGATCTGGAGAGAGCCAGGCCACATCCTGGCACTGGAGCTCAGTGTGCATAGAGGTAGAGCCATTGGTAGAAACTGAGGCTGAGGAGCATGATCATGAGGGCTTTGATGCCAGGACTAGAGTTTACTCACTGACGTGCAGATTGTCAACTGGAGAGTAATCATATCAGATTCTTCTTTATTTGCCTCAACAATGCCTGTGTCCTAGTTTTTCCTTGATCAAACCCATCCTGAACACCACTGTCAGACTATGTTGCCCCAAACATTGCTTTGTCATTGCTCTATCAAGAAAGACTCCTGGCTTCCTATTTTCCAATGCATAAGTAAGCCTTATTCCTGTCTGGCTCTTAAGGAATTTTAAGACCTCTCTAACTCTCCAGTTTATTCTTCACTGCTCTGTAACTTGAATTCTTCACCCTGATCAGAGCTGACTCCTTATCTATCATGTCCCTTGCATACCATGTCCATTCTGACTTGGCCAGACTTTTTATTTTAGAACTTTCCTTTGAGCAGCAGCAGGGGGTGGCCTGGCAGGGGATGCACCCAAGGCAGGAAGACCATGGAAAGGATTGTTACAATCTGCAAAGAGAAGAAGAAGCCAGGGCTCTGGGGGCCTCAGGCAGAGAGGCCAGGATGGGTGGCAGAGAAGTTTAGGAGGCAAGGGGCCAGGGCTTGGCTGCCTTACGGGGTCACTGTTCCTAGTTCTGGGAAGGGTGGATGGGCAGTTAGTACCTCTGAGGAGGGCCCAGCACTCTTGGGCTTTCTCTTTGTCTCAGGTGACTACCCACCAGGACAGCGCCTTCACATTCCTCAGCCAGAGCCTGGAGTATGCCAAGAATTCCCGGGCCTCCCTCCGGAAGTACTCAGTCATGTTCATAGGTAACCTATCAAAACTAGTTTTGCTGCTGGGACTCTGCCTCCTGTCCATTTTGCTTCCTCCCCTTGGAAGGAAGCTGCCAGTCCTTCGGGCACCTGGGAAACACCTCCCCTTGGGTATGAGGTTTGGCCAGCAGATAGTAGCAGTTCAAATTGGAAAGGTCTTCCCTCCTTTAAGAAACCTGCTTGGGAAGTGGGCCCCAAGGTGGATCCAGCCTGAAGTCCTTGTGCAGGTCACAGCCTTGGCAACTGTACACAGCGGAATCGCTGCTTCCCGCCCCCAAGCCCCAGTGCAGCATGGGTCCAGGCCCAGTGGGAGCCTACCATTGACTGTGCGAGGAGGGGCCAAGCTGTGCAGTAGAGTGAAGTAGAATCTCAGCTCCACGGAGTTATTTACTCCTGTAAAATGGGGATTAGCTCCTGTTTCACAGGTCAGAGGAGAATATTTTTTAAAAATGCGAAGCCTGGCCAGTCGAGGTGCTCCCTCAAGGTGCTCATGGTGCTCACTCCATATTTCCCGTAATTTCAACCTCTGCCTTTCTGGGGGAAAAACAACTAGAATCCTCAGTCAGTCAGAATCCCTTACTCCATCCCAGACCCTTCTGATGGCATGTGGGAATGTCTCCTCTCGGCTACTCCCCTCTCCTCCCCTAACAACCACACACTCTTAACCAGGACTAGGAGACCCCACTGAAAAGAAGCTTGGAGAGGATGACATTCCCATCCCCTACTTTTTTTTTTTTTTTAAGATTTTATCCATTTATTCATGAAAGACACACACACACACACACACACAGAGGCAGAGACACAGGCAAGGAGAGAAGCAGGCTCCATGCTGGGAGCCCGATGTGGGACTCAATTGCAGGACCCCAGGACCATGCCCTGTGTCAAAGGCAGGCGTTAAACCGCTGAGCCACCCAGGGATCCCTCCATCCCCCACTTTGAAAAGTGATGCTTCTTTTAGTTCCTTTCCCCGATTCATTTGTGGTTTGCATCAGTCCAGTCACCCACACACCCATTCACTGGTTCAGTTAGCAAATGCTGCTTGATGCTCCACTCTGTGTCAGGTACCATGTCTAGTGTAGAGAAACAGAGAAGTCTTCTGGAGGTGATGTGGATATCTGGCGTAGGGCTGGGGTGGGGGTGTATGTGCTGTTAACATGCTCCAGGCAGGGACAGAGAAGCAATGCCCAGGGCTGGGGGCATCCCTCAGACTGTGGGGGGCAGGGGGCCTGCTCAGAGGTAGCTTCTCACACAGAGTGACATTATCTCCTAGATGTGGACATTTATAAATCTTGCTCCAAATTAATCATATCTAAAAGTGTTCGTGTTTAACACTTGAGTCTGTTCTCTGTGCCAGGGGCCTGTGCTGGGGAAACCAGGCAGAGGAGAGGACACATCCACCCCCAGCACAACCCCAGGCCTGGTGCAGTGACTTCTAAACTCTTGTGGGTTTATGAAATCCTGAAGAAAGTTATGAACACTTTCCCTAGAAAAATGCATCCATGCAGACAATTGTGCTTGTGATTTAAGATCCTCAGAGACTGCCCTCCCCACTTTCCCACCCCAAGTGGAGCTAAGCTTGAGACCCTGGGTCTGGGAGATATTCATAAGTCACAAAGTACATCACAGTATATACAGAAGGAGAAACTCAGACACTCTGGGAACCCAGAGAGGCACCTAACCTAGTGTGGGCGTAGGGTCAGGAAGGATTTCCTGGAGAAGTAATATGTTAAGCTGAATAGTCAAGGATAAATAGAATGAGTGAGGGAGAGAAATGTGGGAAGGGCCTCACAATAGGAGAGATGTCTGGCCTGGTGGGTTCAAGGACCTGCAGGTGCTTTGGGAGCCAGGCATGCAGGCGTGGAGCAGGGGAGGGCTGAGTGTGGTCGAGGAGCAGAGTATCAGGCCCTCCAGGGGCCCATCAACCACCTGCCTGAAAGGTACATGAAGCACTCCATGTCCTTCATATTAATGCTGCTCCAACTTTCTGGAGGAGGGGGCAGTTAGGGCAACACCTCCCCAAGTCTCAGATGAGGACATTAAGGGCCAGCCTCGGACCACCAATGGCCACACTGTCACAGTCAGCTGTAGCCGAGATTCTGTCCCTGTCCTGGCACCATCCCTGCCCTCTGGGCCTGCCAATGTCTCCTGGGACCCCTCTTGGGGAACCTGTCCCAGGGTCAAAAGGAAGTTCTCCTTCAATGTTCTCATTCTTGAGACTCAAGTTGGATGGGAGAGCTTCTCTTAGGAGGTCTGGTCTGTGGGCGGGGGTCGGGGTCAGGAGGTGGAGGCACTCACCTCTTGGATTACTCTCAAGGGTCCCTGGTCCCTTGCATGGAGAGCATAATGACAGAAGACCGTCTGAACGAAGTGAAAGCAGGTAAGTCATATCCTACATCTTTGAGATCTCAGGGGCCAGTGAGAGGATGAGTGGGCTCAGAGCGGGTGACAGGGGACAGAAGGCAAGTGGCTTCAGCTCAGTCCAGCTGCGCTAGTCTTTATCCACAGCGAGTAGGGTTAAGGGGTCACCAAGACAGCATACACCGCCCCAGCCCAGGGGAGGTTACAGTCTAGGGAACCAGGCTAGAAAACAAGCCCCAAACCATTTAGTGCAGGGCCAGTTCAGACTCTTACTAGAGGCAGATTAATTTTGTAACTGGGAAAACTAATGGGAGCATGAGGCTGGGGCAGTCCAAGAAGGCTTCCTGGAGGAGGCAGGTTTTGATTCAGGCTTCAAAAGGCAGGCACAGTTTGAAGAGCTGGGAGGAAGGAAGGTGAGATGAGGGGATACTAAGCAGAGTGCCTAAGCCAAGGCACGGAAATGAGAAGGAGGGATGAGCTGTGAGATTCATGTGGGGGCCTGGTCTTAAAAAGTGGCCTTTCCCCTCCCCATGACCCAGCTCTGGAAGACCTGAGACACGACCCAGAAGCATTGGTGTGCATCTATGCAGCCCAGGCCCAGGACCACATCCTGGCCAGCTGCTGGCGGAACTCCTGGCCGCTGCCGCACGGGGACTCGTGGGTGTGTGACCCGGTCCCCACGCACCGCTGGAGCCCTAGCTGTGAGAACCTGCCCACTTCCCACCAGCGGCGCTCCTGGATCATGCAGCTGCTGGGTTCCTGGAAGATGTCCTTGAAGCAGTGATGTCCCTGAGCCCCCAGCCCTCCTCAGGGGCGGCCACGGCCACAGCCATGCCCCCTATAAATGCCACGTGGCTTACCTCTCCCCCTGAGTGTTTCCTCCTGGGAGGCGCCACTGCTCTGTGTCACACACATCTGAGATGAGCATGACCTTCACTGTGGACTCGGCCAATGGTTACAGTCTCACACAGGCTGCTTCATCCACATTTTATAGGTTGGAAAGCCAAGGCTCGGAGACATGAAGTGGCTTCCTTAAGGCCACAGAGCAAGTCTCCTGCATGCCTCAGTGTCCCCTCCCCCACAGGGAGGGCAGAAGAACAAGAGGGGATGACGATTGGGGTGTAGGGGAAGGAAAAGGAGACTCTCTGGCCCCATGACATACACATATCCCGGAACCCTGACCTCTTGGGTCTCTGCTCAGATATTGTCTGTCTCTTATTCAGGTAACATTCAATGAGCACCTAACTTGGGCCAGGCCTGCTCTGGGTGCAGGAGAACAGGACCAGTCCCAGGCCCTAGTAATTCGTAGTCTGATGGAGTGGTTTTCAAAAGGGGTGATTTTGATCTGCAGGGAACACTTGGCAGTATCTGGAGACATTTGTGGTTGTTGGGTAGAGCCCAGAGATGCTGCAAACATCCTACAGTGCACAGACAGCCCTGCAGAGAAGAATTATCCATCCCAAATGGTCAAAAGTGCTGAGGTTGAGATGCTTTGGTCTGATAGAAGTGTCAGAGACATGTAAAGACACCAACAGCCCAGTGCTCTGATGAAGGGACTCACGGGAGCTGTGAAGTCCAAAGGATGTACATAAGCCAGCTGGGAGTTGGGGTGTCAGGGAAGGATTGCCAGAGACAAGACCCCCTGACTAGAGGGGTTCGAAAGATGATCACATGGTGGCCTTGTACACAGGACAGCAGGGCACATGGGACTGAGGACCAGCTGCTGATATGTAGGTTCAGGGGATCTTAGAGTGTGTGTGTTGGGAGTATCAGGGCCAGGGCCAGTCACTGCGGCCTTGGAGGCTGTGTGAAGGAGGGAGGCTTCAGGGAGCAGCGTGAAGGCATACTGTGGTGTTAAGCAGGGGAGAGATGTGGGGAAACATTGGCTTTAGAAAGCTCCTTCCTCTAGATGATACAGAAACCCTAGAGGCACAGCTGGTGGGAGGGCGGTTGGGTGCAGCCCTTCTGGACACAAATCTGTCACTATTCAGTCATACTAGGTTTATGTATGCCGTGATCTGAGCACACATCTTGGAGCTGGATTCTGGGCCTAACAGCAGGAAAGGGGGTGGTCTTGGCACATAACCTTTTCCATTGCCAAGAAGGTTCACAAACATGGGCCTCCTTGGAGTCTCACAATAGCCACGTGGAGTTATGGAGAAGGCAGGCCGGCTTCACTGCCCACATTCTACAGATGAAGACAGGGCTCGAAGGTGAGTGGGCCTTGTCCAAGGTCACATGAGAGAATTAGTAGAAGTGTGGGTTCCAAAGCTCTCCCAACTCCCACATCTGAGCACTTTCTAACCAAAGACACTGCTGCTTTCATTGGCCAGAACCCAGGTCTGGGCTGGCCTTGACAAAGGACAGCTACCCCATTCTGGGTCTAGGTGGCTTCAAAGCACAATAGAGGCTGACAGTCTCAGTAACTGGCAATGACCCCAAGGGGAAAGACACAGGCATGGCCCTGGAAGGCTCACGTACATCATCCTTAGCCCTGCTGTCCCTCTCGCCCTGGGATCAGATAATGACCAAGCCTGCCTTCTCCCCTGCTGGGCCTGCCATCTCTTCTCTGCAGCCTTGTCAATCTCTCAGTCCAGCCTGCCCCCATCAATCCTTCACTTGGCAACCCAGGCCTTCCTAAGACAAATTTGCCCTTAGGTCTATCACCTGATCACTATCCTCTGCTAGATAAAGGGCTACAAGATAAAGGCCTGACTGCCCTCTGGCCCCCATTCATCTTGCTGGTCTTTCCTGTTGACTCTTGTGGTACCCAGCATGCCAGGCTCTTGCACACCTCCATGCCCCTCTGCACGGAGATTCCCACTGCCTAAAACGCTCAACTCCCCTCCCACCCCCACCCATCTGGGGAGACCTTCCTCATTGCTGCAGAGAACATGGGTCTGTGAAGTCTCAGCTGAGCCCCTTCTGTACCTTTACTGTGCAGACTTGTGAAAGATGGTTTAGATTGGTCTGCTGCCTGTCCACCTTTCCTTCTAAAACAGGTGGTGGGCTCCCTGAGGCTATAGCACTCAACGCAGGGCCTCAGCAGCCATCTCCTGGGGGAACCTATGGCTGCAGGAAGGTGCACCTGGCCTGGAGATCTTGTTTCCATCTCAGCTGGGGCCGGTAGGGAGTGGTTAACCTCAGAAATAGGCATGTCTGATCAGATAGCCCCTTTCCTTGAAATTCTTTAGAAGGTACCACTGCACCCTGAGGAAGACCCAAGTCCTCAGAATCACTACCCATCATCCCTCCCACCTCACCTACTCATCACCTTCTTTCTCATTCTGCTCCAGCACCCCCACCATCCCCAGATCCCCTCCCTGGGGCTGAGCACTGCCAGCCCCCTCCATAGAGAATACTCTTCCCAGACAGGCTCTGGCCACCGTGGGACCCCTCCTCTGTTTGAATGCATGTACACCCAGCTTAACACCCCACACCCATAGAGACACCTGGGTGGCTCAGTTAGTTGGGCCTCCAGCTGCTTTTTAAAAATATTTTAAAATGATTTTATTCATGAGAGACAGAGAGGCAGAGAGAGAAGCAGGGTCCATGCAAGGAGCCCAACGTGGGACTCGATCCCAGGACCCCAGGATCACACCCAGGGCTCAAGGCAGACGCTCAACCGCTGAGCCACCGGGGCTGCCCTGGGCCTCCAACCCTAGATTTCAGTTCAGGTCATGACCTCAGGGTCCTGAGATGAGCCCCATCTGGCTCCCTGCTTAGGGTGGAGTCTGTCTCTCCCTCTGCCTTTGCCACTCCCCCTGCATACCGGCTCTCTCTCTCTTAAAGTCTTTAAAAAAATAACTTTTCCCCGATAGCTCCTGCTAGCACCTGCCAACCTCTGACATCTTGTTTCCTGCGTCTCCCCAGTGTCTCAGCAGCTCCCGGGGAGCAGGGGTTTGATCTGCTTGGCCCAGAGCAGTCTACCCAGCGACCACCACAGTGAACGCACCAGGAGCTTAGGAAACGCGCTGAGCGAGCACACGAGGGAGCGCCGTCAGACGGGAACGCCGCGGGGGCGCTGAGCTCCTCCTCCACCCGCCCCAACGCACTCGGGGGCGGGGCTGCGGCCGGCGCAGGGGAGGGGCGGAACCCGAGGCGCGCGGGCTGGCGCGGCCCGGAGGACTGACGGAAGGGCGCCCGCGCTGCCCGCCGGAAGTGGCCCGGAACGCGGCGGGAGCGCCGAGCGGCCGCCATGGAGCGGCCGGAGCCGGGCGCCGCCGGCGAAGATGCCATGGACTCGTTCCTGGAAAAGTTCCAGAGCCAGCCGTACCGTGGCGGCTTCCACGAGGACCAGTGGGAGGAGGTGGGCGGCCCGGGGACGCACGCGAGTGTCGGGGCGTCGTCCGGACCCCGGGGCTGGCGAGCAGGCGCCTCCCGGACCGCCGGCCACCCGCACCCCCGAACCCCCGCACCCCCGGCTCCGCGCACCCCCGAGCCCCTGCAGCCCAGGCCCCCCGCACCTCCGGCTCTGCGCACCCCAGGACCCCACATCCCCGAGCCCCTGCACCCCAGGTCCCCCGCACCCCCGAGCCCCTGCACCCCTAGGGCCCCCCGTACCCCCGAGCCCCTGCACCACGGACCCCCCCGCACCCCTAGGCCTCCTGGACCGTCCGGCCCCCCGCACCCCAGGCCCCCCGCACCCTCGCCCCCTCCCCTCCCGCCCCTCCGGCCCCGCCAGCGGTTGGGTGGTCTCCACTGGGTGGGAGCCTTAGAAAATCTGCCTCGGGGTCTGGAGGGCGGTCTTCAGCAGCCAGTACATCTGGGGGTCCGGGTTTTAGTCAGGCAGACGAGGGACTCCTCCACGTAGTTACTTAACTTTTCTGAGCCGGTCCCCTCATGTGTACGATTTCCCTGTAACTATAGCTACAGCCTTGGAGGATTGCGGCGAAGATGAAGGGATCAGGGGTGGGGGTGGGTGTAAGGTGCCGGGAACACGGGAGCGCCTAATTAATGGTGGTCCCCACCGCCCTTGTAAGAATGTGAGAACCGAAAGGATTTCGTTAGCGATCCTTACCCTGCGCTCCCATCTTACACTGGGGAAACTGAGGCCTGGGTGGGGAAGCGAGGTAGATAATCATGGTCCGCAAATCCTGATGAGTAAGAGCATTTTGATACAGACATGGGGAAGTGGGTCTCTGTGGAAAATCGTATTCTTAAAGTTCATTCTTCACCTCCAGGAATTTGAAAAGGTCCCCCTGTTTATGAAGAAAGCGCCATCTGAAATTGATCCCAATGCGAACCCTGACTTGGCTTGCCTCCAGTCAATGATTTTCGACGAAGAGCGGTCTCCAGAAGGTATCTTACATGAGTCTAGTATTTGCTTTGTGTCTCCATTGAATTGAGGGAAAGAGTGAGTCGGAAAGTTTCTGATAACAAGAAACAGTTACCCTGGGCTAGCTTGTCACTATTCCACATGTACCTTCTCCCCCCAATACCTACTAGATGCTAGGCTTTGGGGGTAAGGAGATGAATAAGATTGTCCTCAAAGGTCTCACGCTCCAGTGGATAGCCAGATTGTCCTGTGTGTGTGAGAAGTGCCAACGCATAGCCGTGTACTAGGTGCTGTGGGAGCACTGAGGAGGGGGACATAGGGAGTGGGCTCACAGTGGATTGGAATCTTGGACTGATTCTTAACAATTTTTTTTTTTAATTTATTTATGATAGTCACAGAGAGAGAGAGAGGCAGAGACATAGGCAGAGGGAGAAGCAGGCTCCACGCACCGGGAGCCCGACGTGGGATTCGATCCCGGGTCTCCAGGATCGCGCCCTGGGCCAAAGGCAGGCGCCAAACCGCTGCGCCACCCAGGGATCCCTGATTCTTAACAATTTTATAGACTCCAATAGGGTGAGGATAGGGGAATCGGTATTCCAGGGATAAAACATAAAGCAAAAACAGAAGATAACTTCCCCCCATTTCTTCAGTAAATAAAAAAAAAAAGTTCTTCCAGAGGTAGGATAAGTACACGCTTTTCCTTTATTCTTTTTTTTTTTTTTTTTTTTTTTTTTGGGCAAGCATCTAATTATCTACCCTGTAAGATACTTGGGATGGATTGTAGCATTAACTACACATGACTTTGTTTCTTCATGTTGATACCCAGTTTTATAGGATTTATTTTTGAGCTTGCTTTCCTGGTTTCTTCTATTTGGTTTATCATATCTAATATGTGATTTAGAATATTTTTAATATTAATATTTTTAATATTTTAATTTTATTTTTAATTTTTGCCTTTACAGAAATAGGAAACAGTGATTATTTATTCTTTTCTTTGCAGAACAGGCCAAAACCTATAAGGATGAGGGCAATGACTACTTTAAAGAAAAAGAGTATAAAAAGGCAGTGATTTCATACACCGAAGGATTAAAGAAGAAATGCTCAGACCCTGATATGAATGCTGTCCTTTATACCAACCGGGCAGCAGCACAGTACTATCTAGGTAATTTATTCCATTATTTAGTGCTTTCTAAAGAACTAATGTATGGTAAAAGCCATTATAATGGCTAGTGCAGAGTTTGAGTGTCAGATGAAGAGCCTAACTTATCCAGAAAGTTAGTTCTCCAATTACTCTAATGGAACTCTGATCTTGCAGGTAGACTTGGTGAAAAGGGAAAGCAGATATATTGAATAATTCTTCTTATCTGAACCAAATGAGTGACATACCTTAATATGTGAGTTGGTATGATCTGGGACTTTTTTGTTTTAGCCTAAATGTTTCTCTCTCAATGTGTTTTTGTTTCTGGCCTTTTATCCTCTTCTTCAGGTTGCTAGAAGGATTTAAGCAATAGATATATTTATGTAGGAGTAACTATCTTAAAGGGAGAATTTTTTTCAAAGAGTACTCTGTAGAACCCTTGAAGTGAAAGATATTCTTTGGACAAGTAAAATTGGAAAGTGCTGCTGCTTTGTTGGCAATCAGTGCACATTAGTATGTTAAAGATGTTGAGATGACCTACAGCAAAGAACCTTACCCTATGATTCTTAAGTTTTGTAAGCTCCCTTTTTAAGTAACACTTATTAACATGTAGGACTATTCTGCAGATGTGACTTTGGGAAACACTGATTACTGGGAGGCATTATTGCTCATGACCAGTCTTGGTCATGTTAGACCCATGTTTATTATCACAGAGTTTAAAGAGACCTGGGGCCTCTGAGGGGCTGGTAGAGAATAAGCTTTGCTGGGATTCATCAACATTTAAGCAGAGTCTCTCTGTTACTGTAGTTTGCCCCAACTGTTGTCTCCTTTAGCATGTTCCATTATAATATTCTAAATAGTAAGAGTGGTCAACCCCCTCATTTTGCTTAGGCCCAGAGAAGGATCCTCTGATTAGTGCAAGAAGCTGGACGAGAAACCCATTTTTCTGACTTCTAGAGGAATGCATTTTTTCATTCAGCAGACAAACTTTGAGTTCTTGTTCTGTGTTAGGCCCTGGCATGGCAGAGTTGAGTAAGATCTGGCCTTTCCCTGAAGGAGTTGGATTCATTTCCTCATTCAATCAGTAAATATATATAAAGCGTCTACTGTGTGCTAGGCCTTGCACTGTGAACAATAGCTACATAGTTCCTTTCTTTGGGGGAACTTAAAGATTGTTATGTGCAGGGCTAATAAGACCAAAAGAAGTACCTTGTAAGAAGAAAACTGTGTGTGATGCTAGAGGAGCAGAGGCATAATAATCACAGGCATTCATGGGGATCCTTGGGTGGCTCAGTAGTTTAGCCCCTGCCTTCAGCCCAGGGCGTGATCCCTGGGGGTCTGGGATCGAGTCCCACATCGGGCTCCCTCTTCTTCTCCCTCTGCCTGTATCTCTGCCTCTCTTTCCCTCTCTCATGAATAAATAAATAAAATCTTAAAAAAAAAATCACAGCCATTCCTTAAATGAGATCTCACTGGTATAGTTTTCAGAGCACTTTCACATTTATTATCCCTCTTGACCTCATAGCAGCTATGTAAGGTAGGCAAGGTTAACAGCTTTATTCCTAGTCAGCAGAGTAAGATACCATAGTAAAGTATAGTAAATTAAGTAAACTGAACTCTGTAAGGGTACACAGTACTAGGATTAGTATGCAGAATCAGGTTGATTCAGAGTGCACTGAATGGAAGACACCTTTACCCACAGTCCCCTGGTACTGTCAGTTCCTTAGCCCTGGGTACTTTAGGTTCTGCAGTACAACTTGGCAGCATTGGGGCTTTCCCTCTGCTGGGTTAGAATTCCGTTTTCTTAGGGCTAAGTCATTTAACCATTGTTCCTTTGTTTTCTAGCTTTAAAATGTGCTCTGTGTTCTTACTTTTCTGGGTTTATAACATTTTTGGGAGGAAGGGGGAGAGTAGTGGAGGTTGAGTTAAATCCTATGTTCAGTCTAGCACCCTTAACCAGAAGTCTTTAGATCTCTTTTATATACATTTTTTTCCCATCATTACCATCATTCTGTTTTTCCAATTTTGTATTCAGTTCTTTTCACTTAATTTTATAATGTAGTCAATTTCACCTGTCATTAAAAATATTTGAGTACTATTTTAATAGCTACATAAAGTTGCATCATTTGGACATAACCAGTGTTTACACAGTTGGCTTTACTGTTTTGCTATTATTGAGTATACAGCTGCTTTTAGGTTTTTAAAAATAATGCAGTAATGAACACAGTCAGTGATAAAGTTTCCCCACTAATTCTGATTATTGTTAAGGTTGAAGCCAGATTTGGCAAACTATGGCTCACAGGCCACATCTGGATCCCTGGCCTCCTGTGAGCTAAAAATGTTTTTTATATTTTTAAAGGATTATAAAACAAGAATGTATAACAGACCATATGTGGACTGTAAAGCCTAAAATATTTACTGTGTGGCCTTTTACAGAAAAGTTTTGCTGACCCTTGTGCTAGATTTTTAGAAGTGAAAATAATAGGTAAATAGTAAACTGTTAAGTAATATTTATAGTATAAACTAGATAGGGAAGTTCTACCACATACCCTCTCAGTTTGGATAACAGTGTGTATGATTGCACACTTTTTTAAAAGTGCACTTACATATGTGTGTGTACATATGTCTGTATATTTAGATTGGTTTGTTTTATACAAATATATTGGTATTTTACACACTGACATTATAAATACAGAACAACCAGTTAAAACAATGTAGCACAAGCACCCTATCGTGCCTTTTATGTGCAGATCTATCTTATTCTTTTTAATGGCTGCATAATATTTAGTAGTGTGGATTTACGTAGTTTATTTAATCATTACTACATTGGGGATATTTAGGGTATCATCAAGTGTTTCACAATTCACAATTTAATGCTGCAGTTAACATACTCTTACATTTATCCTTGCACAGTTGTCTAAGTATATTTTTAAGATTTTATTTATTTATTCATGAGAGACACAGAGAGAGGCAGAGACATAGGCAGAGGGAGAAGCAGGCTCCATGCAGGGAGCCCAATGTGGGATTCGATTGCGGGACTCCAGGATCACGCCCTGAGCCAAAGTTAGATGCTCAACCGCTGAGCCACCCAGGCATCCCTGTCCAGTTTTTTTTAAGGATAAGTTCTTAGAAGAATATTGTTGGGTCAGTATACACATAAGTGCATGCTAATTTGCTCTCTAATTTACCCTTAGGAGTGCCCTTTTTCCCTGCTTTCACCCAGGTGGATATTACCTGTTTTTAATTTTTACCAGTTCCATGTTAATTTTTTTTTTAAGAAAGAACTTTCTTTTCTTTAATATCTTATTTATTTGTTCATAGAGACACAGAGAGAGAGAGGCAGAGACACAGGCAGAGGGAGAAGTAGGCTCCATGCAAACCGCTGCACCACAGGGGCTGCCCTCCATGTTAATTTTAATCTCTTCGGTCACTAGTGATGTTAAGCATCTTTTCATGAGCTTGCTACTACCCATTTATAGTTGTTCTGTGGGTTTCCAGTGTTATAGATATTCTATGACTCACTGTACAAGAATGTCTATATTTTTACACATGAAATTTTGCAAATATTCTGATCTCAATTTTGTTTTCTCTTCTATATGGTGCCTATTAGGCAATTTTCGTTCTGCTCTCAATGATGTGAAAGCTGCCAGAAAGCTAAAACCCTGCCACCTCAAAGCAATAGTAAGAGGTAAGTATTGTAGAACTACAGTAGGATTGTCCTTATGGAAAAGTTGGCACTCACTGCACCAAAAGTTGACGCATTTTAAGCTTTGATATTAAGGTGCTAAGATACTAATGAAGTCACCTTATTTTTGCAATCTTAATATTAAGTTCCCAGTCCTTATCAATAGCAACATGCCATTTTCAAAAGAATTTTCCAGAGAATAATATCCTTTATGGTTTAAGAATTTGTAGAGAAAAAAAAAGAAGAAAAGAATTTGTAGAGAAATTGAAACTCCTCATTTTAAATGAGTAATAAAATTAATTAAAATAAAGCAGTTCCAAAGCCATATTCTAATTTTTTTTTCAAATTAGCTGTTTGAAAGGCGAGATCTTCAAATGTCATGTTAATTAAGAGATAAGTTATGGGACCTTTGCTGATAACTCTGATGCTGAGATGTTCCCAGATTATATTTTCTTTTGTGGTCTGACCTTTCTATGTAATAATACTGCTTGTATTACTTTTATATTTTACCGTTTCTTTGAGAAGCTCAGAGGTGCTTTGTAAACTTTAATTTATTCATCACATATTAATCTTCCTTATATTCCCATGGATTGACTGCTTTATCATAAGCCAAATGCTTTATCAAAGTTATGCATCTTTAGATATGCATAGTTAGCGGTTGGTATACATAGATCCATCTCCCTCAGCTGTAGGGAAAGAAGGTACTATTCAAATATTGGCAAGTAAATTTAGTGTAGTCCTGTGAAATTGGCAAAAACTGGAGTCTATAAATCTTTTTTTTTTTTTTTTATGATAGTCACAGAGAGAGAGAGACAGAGACACAGGCAGAGGGAGAAGCAGGCTCCATGCACCGGGAGCCCGATGCAGGATTTGATCCCGGGTCTCCAGGATCGCGCCCTGGGCCAAAGGCAGGCGCCAAACCGCTGCGCCACCCAGGGATCCCAGGAGTCTATAAATCTTTTTTTTTTAATTTATTTTTTATTTTTTATTTATTTATGATAGTCACAGAGAGAGAGAGAGAGGCAGAGACACAGGCAGAGGGAGAAGCAGGCTCCATGCACCGGGAGCCCGATGTGGGATTCGATCCCAGGTCTCCAGGATCGCGCCCTGGGCCAAAGGCAGGCGCCAAACCGCTGCGCCACCCAGGGATCCCTGTAAATCTTGAATTGTCAGTTATACCTCAGCATGTGACCTTGGCAAGACACCCACTGTGAGTGTCAGTTTGCTCATCTCTGGAAGATGAAGTTGGATTCTGTTGACATCTAAGCCTTTACAGTTCTGATATTTGGAAATTCTGTGGAAAGTCTAAAGAGGCCAACTGGAGAAGAACAAACGTGAGAGGAGAGGTGGCTTAACCTAGAAGCTATTAGGAACAATTTATAAAAAAAAAAAAAAAGAACAATTTTAGAAGAGACCTAATGTCTTTGGTCTTGACACTTTTGATGAATGGCTAAGGTCAATTCTGCTCTCTATCTCTATTTAAAATACCATCTGAGATGGACTTTATTCTGATTTGCAGATGAGGAACCTGAAGCTTAGAGATGCTCAGTATTTTGTCTAATGTCTAGTTGCTAAACAACAGAGCCAGATTTCCAGCCCAGATCTGTCTGATTCCAGAGACTGTGCTCTTTGCCATTACATTGCACCCCTCCCTACTTTAAAAGCCCTTAATACCAGGGAGACTTAACAGGAGTTTTATGTTGAATGGGCCCTAGAGATCTTTCTGATCGAAGATAAAAACAATATTCCTTGTCTGGGGAATGCAGTACAAAGGGCTTTAATCAACTATTTTCCCTTCAGAATGCTGGCTGGTAGGTAGCTGGTGGAGTTTGGTGGTGGTGGTGGTTGGGTGCGTGGGGTGTTGGTTCCTGTTCAAGGACAGCTCTTTCCATGCATATTGTCCACCTTTTCTAAGGGTTCTGGGTTTTACAGGTGCCTTATGCCATCTGGAACTGAAAAACTTTGCTGAGGCTGTGAACTGGTGTGATGAAGGGCTACAGATAGATGCCAGAGAGAAGAAGCTGCTGGAAATGAGGGCTAAAGCAGACAAGTTGAAGGTTGGTTGCAGAATCAGTAGCCAGTTGGTATTTGTTACTTAGCATTAATTATTATTATTTTTTTAAAGATTTATTTATTTATTCATGAGAGACAGAAAGAGAGAGAGAGGGAGAGACAGACAAAGCATGCACATAAGTAGGGGGAAGGGCAGGGGGAAAGGGAGAGAAGCAGACTCCCTGTTGAGCGGGGAGCCCAACTAGGGAGTCGATCCCAGGATCACGACCTGAGCCAAAGGCAGCTGCCCAACCACTGAGCCACCCAGGTGTCCCTACTTAGCATTAGTTAATATTTCTAAGATTGTGTCTTTTGGGTCATTGTAAACTTTTTCTTCTTTAAAAACAAAACCCAAAACTATTCCCTACTTTTGGAACTCTGGAGGACACAAAGAAGTAAATAAGTATTATAATGTGACAGAGGCAAGCAGGAATATATAGTATATATAAGTAGTAGTATCTAACTTGGGCCTGGATAAGGGAAGGGCAGCGATTGGGAATAGTAGATAAGGTTTGCTGAAAGTGGTGATGCTTGGTATAATCTCTTGAAGACTGAGCAAGAGTTTACTTGACTGGAGGATGGGGGGTGGGGAGTGGAGAACATTCCAGATAGGAGAAAGCATAACCATGGGCAAGTTCTTGATAATTCTGAAACTCAGTCCCCTCTTTGAAAATAGTTATCATATAAGTTGTTATATTACTATTAAATAGCATAAAATAAATATAAAATAGTTAACATAATATATGTTATGTTATAAAAACTCAGGTTTTTATGAGGATTAAATGAGAATGTCTGGTGTGTATTGTTAGCACATTTCTTGACTTATAAGGAGTTAATTTGTGGCTGTTAGGATTTGAATAAGAAATGGCATAAAACTGCCATAATATAGTTTGTACACTATGTAAAGCTCTTGAAAAAGAGGAGGGCAATGAACAGTTAAACATTTAAACCGGTGTGCCTTGGTGGCTCAGTCAAGCATCTGACTCTTGATTTCGGCTCCGGTCATGATCTCAGAGTTCTGGGGTCTAGTCCCGTGTCAGGCTCCCTGCTCAGCAGGGAGTCTGCTTCTCTCCCTCTACCCCTGCCCTTCCCCCTACTTGTGTGCATGCTCTCTCTCTCTTAAATAATCTTTGAAAAGAAAAAAAACATTTAAACTCTTAAGCTTCTTTATAGTATTGTGTAACTCCCAGCTTCAAGACACCTGTAACTTGATGATGAAATGTACACAATAGCGACAATGATGATAATATACCATCATTACCAAAAAATAATGTCCGGTATTTAGATAGCACTTACTGTGTATATCTTCCAGGTGCTATTTAAAGTTTTTTACTTACATGAATTCATTTAAACCGTACAACAGCCCTATAAGGTAGGAACTGTTCTAATTCACCATTCAGTAGTGAGGTAGCTAAAGCACAGAGAGATCAGGAAGCTGCCTGAGTCACACAGCTGTGATGAAGCTGGGCATCAGTAATCAAGCAGTCTGGCTCTAGAATCTATACGCTTAGTCCCTTTGCAGTACCGCCTCACATGTCTAGAACTAGACTTCGAGACTTCAGGTCTCCTGATTCTTCATCTAGTTCTGTCTTCATTGCTTATACTATGGAAGGGGAAATTTTCAGTGCCAAGAGAGCCTTCAGCTCTCCCTGCAAAGGGGTAGGTTTTAGTCAGAAGTCATTCTGGTCATATCAAGTGGTTAAAAAAAAAAAAAAAAGAAAAGAAAAGGTATCTGTTGGCTGACATGGCTCAGTAACAGAATTCTGAGGCTAGGTAACTGGGTTTGGGCCAGAATTTCTAAACAGGATGTGCATAAGAGAGAATGTGTAGAGTGCTACTGTGGAAGGACATAGCCAAGCTAATCCTCAGAAAAACCCTTAGTGGACCTAAATGAAAGCTTGCAGGTCCTGTGGCAAAGCACAGTTAAAGGGAGATTTCAGGGCCCAAAAGCCTGACATTGGGTGTGGGTGACATTGCTTGCTGAGCATTGGGATTATTCTATATCTGTGTATAAGTTGACTCTGGATTCCTACATGCTTGGCTTTTGTAAGTGATGGATCTCAAAACAGCCATCAAGGCAATGAATATTACCAGAAATAAATCATGGTTTTGTTAAATGATAAAAGGGTCAGCTTATCGAGAAGATTTAGTAATTATAAATATGCATGTATCCAATAACAGAACTCCAAATGTAAGAAGCAAAAAAATGGAGGGAGACAAATCTACAAATAGGGATAGATGTCAACCTCCCTCTCTCAGTAATTGATAGAACAAGTAGATAAATCAACAAAGAGAAGTGGCATCAGCAAAAATAGCCAAATAAAGATCTGCTAAAATTCTTTGCTTCTATAGAAAGTCTATGGAAAACCGGTGAAAATGATCAGAGTCAACTTTTTTTTTTAGAGCTCTGAAATGAGCCAAAGGCTTGTAGCAGGGTGGGGTCCCTGGGTGGCTCAGCAGTTTAGCACGTGCCTTCGGCCCAGGGTGTGATCCTGGAGTCCCGGGATCAAGTCCTGTGTCAGGCTCCTTGTATGGAGCCTGCTACTCCTTCTGCTGGTGTCTCTGCCTCTCTCTCTGTGTCTCGAATGAATGAATGAATGAGTAAATAAAAATCTTTAAAAAACAAAGGCTTGTAGCAATCTGGGGAGTGTTTATTCAAGAAAAATTGCTGAACCTCTTAAGTACAGCGAACTTCATGACATTTTAACTTCCCTATTCCCATCTCCTCCCTCCCTGGTTCCACAGTAGCCTTGAAAGACTCATGGTTAAAATGAGCAGCCCAGCAGCCACCAGAAGAAGCAGATAGGGTCAGAGCTTGCTCAAAGCCCCATTCCCAGAGAACTGTCATTATTTGACCGTCTTAGTGATCTTGAAGACCATACTCATGAAGCAGATTTTTTTTTTAAATTTTTATTTATTTATGATAGTCACACAGAGAGAGAGAGAGGGGCGCAGAGACACAGGCAGAGGGAGAAGCAGGCTCCATGCACCGGGAGCCCGATGTGGGATTCGATCCTGGGTCTCCAGGATCGCGCCCTGGGCCAAAGGCAGGCGCCAAACCGCTGCGCCACCCAGGGATCCCATGAAGCAGATTTTGTTTGGAAGCAGATGAATCTTGGAGCTATCCCAGTATGGAGAACTTTTTGGGGGTGCTGGGAAGGAGGGATGTGTCAAAAAACAATTAGAAGCAATTATTTAAGATTGTAGCTGCCTAAGATAGTGGATACTAGGATAAATAGTAGGCTTACCAGAATATTTATTTATTTATTTTTAAAAAGATTTTGTTTATTCATGAGAGACACAGAGAGAGGCAGAGATGTAGGCAGAGGGAGAAGCAGGCTCCTTACAGGGAGCCCAATGTGGGACTTGATCCCTGGACCTCAGGATCACTCCCTGAGCCAAAGGCAGACACTCAACCGCTGAGCCACCCAGTTTACCAGAATATTTAAAAGGAAAAGCTGGGGATTGAGATTCTGCAGGGGCTTTAAAAAGCTCCAACATACTCCTGGAGATCTACAATGTCACATGTGTGTCCAGAGCTATGCATGTGCTTAGGAAGGATCAAAGAAGGCCCTAAGCTCTTACCTCTGTCTGACTTGGAGGTTCTGTGAAAGCAGTAAGTGAAGGCTGAGGCTGAACTGTAAATTGTGGGTGAGTGTTGAAAGTGTGCCACAATCTGCATGTGCCCTTCAGCAAAAGAGTGGGAGACTTTTTGGCTTTAGGCATTAAGGGAAATCTGTCCAATCATTAGCTGATCACTAAACTAAGTAACTAAGGACTTTAGTGGTCACGTAAAACCAAATACAGGCTTTTTTTTTTTTTTTTTTTTTTAGATTTTATTTATTTATTCATGAGAGAGAGGCAGAGACATAGGCAGAGGGAGAAGCAGGCTCCACATGGGGAGCCTGACGTGGAACTCAATCCCAGGACCCCAGGATAACTGAGTCAAAGGCAGATGCTCAACTACTGAGCCACCCAGGTGTCCCTCAAATACAGGCTTTACAGAATTAGTTCAGAAAAGTAAACAATGACAGCAATATCAAATACTGCAGAGGAAAGAGAGAGAGAATCCAGTTTCCAGAGTTGCCACATAGTATTATTTTAAATGTCGGGTTTTCAATACAAAATTACAAGACGTGCAAAGAAATAAGAAAGTATGGCCGCCCATAGGCAGGAAAAAAATGAATAGAAAATGTCCCTGAAGAAGCCCAAATGTGAGATTTACAAGACAAAGTCTTTAAACCAGACTTTGAAATATGTTCTAGGAAGAAAGAAAGCAATGTCTGAAGAAGTAAAAAAAAAAAAAGGAAAAAAATTTATATATATATATATATATATATATATATATATATATATATATATGAACAAAATGTCTTACCAAATAGAGACTATCAATAAATTATGAAAAAGAATCAAATAGAAATTCTGTAGTTGAAAAGTATAATAATTGAAGTGAAAAGTTCACATATGGGCCCAAGAGTAGAACTGTGAAGATAGGTCAAATGTGATTACCCAGTGTGAGGACCAGAAAGAAGAATAAACATTAAGAGAGGGGTGTCTGGGTGGCTCAGTTCAGTTCGGTGTCTCTTGATTTCAGCTCAGGTAATGATCTCAGGATTGTGGGATTGAGCCCTGTCTATACTCAGTGGAGATTCTGCTTGAGATTCTCTTCCTGTCCCTCTCTCTGCCCATCACCCCCTTTAAAGTTAAATAAATAAGTCTTTAAAAAAAAACCATAAAGATAGACTGAGGGACCTATAGAGTGCCATCAATATATTGTCATAGACATGGGAGTCCCCAGGAGAAGAGAAAGAAAAAGACAAAAGAATATAAGAGATAATAACTGAAAACTTCCCAGATTTGATTAAAAAAAAAAAAGTAATTTACTCTTCCACGAAGTTTAACAAACTCCAAGTAGGATATACTTGAAGAAATCTACACCCAGACACATCATAAACAAACTGTTAAAGTCAACATGAAAATATTAAAAGCATCAAGAGAGAAGAGACCTTTCACATATGAGATCCTCAATAAAAGTGACTCCTGAGAGGGTGCGTAGGTGGGTCAATTGGTTGAGCATCCAACCTTTGATTTTGGCTCAGCTCATGATCTCAGGGTTGTGAGATTGAGCCCCTTGTCAAAGGTTCCGTGCTGGGTGTGGAGCCTGCCTAAGAAATTCTCTTGCCCTCTCCCTCTGCCCTACCCCTCCCCCCCCCCCCACACACAAAAAAAGGTAACAGCTGATTTTTCATCAGAAGCCATAGAAGCCAAAGGGCCATGGGTTGACATTCAGAGTGCTGAAAGAAAGACTATCAACTAAGAATTCTATACCCGGCAAACCTATCCTTCAGAATTGTAGAGGAAGGGATCCCTGGGTGGCGCAGCGGTTTAGCGCCTGCCTTTGGCCCAGGGCGCGATCCTGGAGACCCGGGATCGAATCCCACATCGGGCTCCCTGCATGGAGCCTGCTTCTCCCTCTGCCTATGTCTCTGCCTCTCTCTCTCTCTCTCTCTCTCTCTCCCCTCTCTGTGTGTGACTATCATGAATAAATAAATAAAATCTTTAAAAAAAATTGTAGAGGAAAAGTACAACTCTTTAGTTGCAAATGATATGATCTTGTATATAGAAAATCCTAAGGAATCCACTAAAAAAGCTATTAGAACTAATACAGATCAGTAAGCTGGTAGGATACAGTAATATACAAAACCCAATTCTATAGACTTGGAGAATGTTCCAAATATGAAAACAATTCTATTTACAATAGCATTAAAAAGAATAAAATACTTAGACATAAATTTAACAGAAGTAGCAGAAATCTTATTTGAAAATACATTGTTTAAAGAGATTCAATTTAAAAAAATGGGAAGACATCCACTGATCAGATGTTAATATTGTAAAGGTGACAGTGCTCCCCAAATTGGTGTACAGATTCCACTCCGCCTGCAGCAAATTTCCAATTGGCTGCTTTGCAAAATATTGACCAACTGATTCTAATATTCATATGTAAATTCAAGGGACCCAGAATAGCCAAAACCATAAGAAAAAAAATTTTTTAAGGTTTTATTCATTCATGAGAGATACAGAGATAGGCAGAGGGAGAAGCAGGCTTGAGACTCGATCCCAGGACTCTGGGATCATGCCTTGGGCTGAAGGCAGATAGATCTCAACCGCTGAGCTACCCAAGGGTCCCCTAAAAAAAATTTAAAGGTAGAGGACTTATACTTCCTAAATTTTTTTTTTTTTTTTTTTTTTTTTACTTCCTAATTTCAAATCTTACTACAGAGCTATAGTAATCAAGACATTATGGTACTGGCAGAACGGGATAGATTTATAGATCAGTGTAATAGAATTGAGAGCTAGAAAATAAATCCTCACATCTATAGACAATTGATTCCCAACAAGGGTACCCAGACCATTCATGGGGGGAAGGAATAGTGTTTTGCATATCCACATGACAAGCATGAATATGGACCCCAACCTCATACTATATACAAAATGAATCACAGACCTAAATGGAGGAGGTGATGGTTTTAGACAGGTGATTTTTTTTTTTTTTTTTAGATAGGGGCACAGTACAGTGAATATATGAAATGCCAATGAATTGTGTATTTTAAAATGGTTAATATGTCATGTGAATTTTACCTCAAAAAATTAAAAATATGTATAAGCCATAAAAAACAGGATTATTGGTAAAGATAAATTTTGTTTCATAACTATTGTTATAGGACTTAGTCAAAACTAAAAAACTTGTTAGAAGTAAAAGGCAAGCCATGGAATTGGAGAAAATATTTGTAATGCATCTATATCCAGAATACATAAAGAAATGTATTCACTCTGAAAAAATGTTAAATATGGCAAAAGAAACAAACAGACAGGGTGCCTGAGTGGCTCGTGGCTCAGTCAGTTTAAACATCTGACTCTTGTTGGGGATCCCTGGATGGCTCAGCGGTTTAGTGCCTGCCTTCAGCCCAGGGCGTGGTCCTGGAGTCCCAGGATCAAGTCCCGCGTCGGGCTTCCTGCATGGGGCCTGCTTTTCCCTCTGCCTGTGTCTCAGCCTCTCTCTCTCCGTGTCTCTCATGAATGAATAAATAAAATCTTAAAAAAAAAAAAAAAATCCGACTCTTGTTTCTGGCTCAGGTCATGATATCAGTGTCCGGGATCGAGGCCTGCAATGGGCTCTGTGCTCAGTGTAGATGGAGTCTGCTGGAGGATTCTCTCACTCCCTCTTCTCTTCCCCCTGCTTGTTTACTCTCTCTCTCTCTCTCTCTCTGAAAGAAATAAATGTTAAAAATGACAGGCACTTCTGAAAAGAAGATTTACGATAAGCATGTGAAAATATGCACAGTATCAGTTATTGGGGAAAAGCAAATTAAACCTCAGTGGGATTCCAGTTCACGAGACAGACAATACCAAGTGTTGGTGAAGAGGTGGAGCACCTGAAGCTCTGATCCACTGCCAGTGGGATATAAAATGGTACAACTACTTTGGAAATCAGTTTTGCAGTTTCATACACCTATCCTGTGACCCAGCAGTTGCACTCTGAGGTGTTTACCTAAGAGAAATGAAAACACGCTCATAAAAAGACTTGTCTAAGAATGGTCACAGCCTGTTTTATTCATAGTAATCCAGAAACCACTCTTGTGTCCAGCAACAGGAAGGAGAGAAGCAAAATGTGATACTCATACAATGGAATATTACTTGGTAATGGGATGGGAGGAAGACTGACAGCAAAGGGGCATGAGGAAACTTTCTAGGGGATAGAAATGTCTGTCTTATTGAGGTGTTGGGTACTCAAGGTATATCTTTGTCTAAACTCATTGAACTATACACTTAAAATAGTAAATTATTACCTCAACAAAGTTGACTTTTTTTTTTTTTTTTTAATTAAAGTGCAGCAAACTCCACAGTTCAGGGCTCCTCTGACCTGGTGGTCATTTTACTTTATGTAGCTGGCAAGACTCCATACGAGACTTCATAAGCCACATCACTCACATGTATCCTGTAAATCAGAGTAAAAACATGGGACAGAGTCTGCATCATCCTTGATCATTCTCTAATATGGACCAGACAGTGGTTGGAGGTAGCTCAACTGTGAAAGCAGAATTGGACATAGTTTTTAGTGGTATCTGTGGGGTGGAGGACTCTGGATGGTGCATGCACTCAGACTTCCTAACAGTAGAAAGGAGCTTTGCAGCTCTGTTGGCAGACTATATTGGAGAAGGAATGGGCAAGAGTTATCAGCCCTTTTCTCCCTGAAAGGGTAGACTATGTTCACAAGAAAAAAAAAAAGATCTGTGTTAACTTGTTGTGGGGCTTTTGTGGAGAGGATGAGGGATGGTTGGTACTCTATTTTAGATCAGGTCAGCAAACTGACCCCAGGCAGAATCCAACCTGTGGCCTGTTTTTCTGCATTCTGTGAACTAGAGATGTTTTTCACATTTTTGAAGAGTTACAAACAACTAACAAAAGTAGATAATATGTGACAGAGAGCATACGTGGTCTGCAAAGCCTAAAATACTAATATCTGGCCCTTTACAGAAAAATTTGCTGACTTCTGTTAATCTACGATCCTGAGGAAAAAAGCAGAATCAGCTGGTTTGGGGCAGATTTGCAGGAAAGGAAATCTAAATTATACTTCTGTCAGATTAAGTAGACTCATGATTTTCTCTCATGGATTATAATCAGGCAAAGGGCAAAGCCTCTGATGAGTTCTTGTCCTGGGTTTTTCCAATGCTTCCTATATTCCAGCCATCCCAGATAAGTTGAAATACCCCATAGACCCTGATGTCAGTCCCTCTACCGAGAATGCTCTTTCTCCATCATCTGGGAGGATGTTTTGTGTCCTTCTAAACCTCCTTGGTGGGGAAGAAGACATCACTCTGTGTTTCACAGCACTGGACTCACATTGCCTGGGTAATGCCGAACCGACATTTCACTTGTTGTCCCCCCTCAGTAGACTGTGAGCTCCGTGGGTATGGGAACTGTAGATTTTAAAATTTCTGCTGCCACCTGTCCTGGCACCAGACATGTGCTTTTAAAATATTAATTGAATTGAATCAGGCCACTGATGCTGCTTGACACAGGAGACTGGGTTAGACAGATACTGGAGATAGTAAGATGCAGGCTGGAGTGACAGAAGAGGAAGCAAGCTCCCTAGAGCTGATGGATCTGGATTTAATTTTTAGAGAACTGAGCAGAGGGATATCAGGAAAGCAAAGCTGAAAGAAAAGAAGGAGCAGAATGAGAACGAGGCTCTACTCCAGGCCATCAAGGTGAGTTCTCAAACCTCAGGCCCATATGGTCTTGTTAATAAATCCACTAATCCTCAAGCTTGTTGGGATCCTTTACCTGAATGAATTTGTTCATTTTCTCTCTGCTTCGGTGAAGCAGTATGCTGAAGGGGCTCTGGAGTCAGAGCCCCTGGGTTCAGTCCATTTTCCTGCTTGTGTACATATGTTGATCTCAGGTAAGCTACACTGAACAGCTGCTGTGGGTTAAGCATTATTTAATATTTGCAGTGGCCTTCTGAGGTAGATCTTCTAGTGTCCTGATTTACTAGATGGTGATATGGTCTTGGGGAGGTGAAGAAACCTCACACAGCTAATGTGTATCAGAGCCAGGTCCTTGCTGTTAGCCACTGTATCCTGAGAAAGTCTGAATTTTAGGATGTTGCTTCTTTAACCCTAACAACAAATTCAACCCTGTCCTTTCTTCTGTGCATTTTAAATGGATGTATTCTGACCCAAATCTTGTTTTTACCTGGATACCCAGCAAGTCATCTGTGGAGCTTTGGCTTGCTTGGTCTTCACATAGGAGAGGACACTTGCCTTGAGATTGTGGACTAGGCTCTAGGTGTCATTCTTTGTTGAGTTAAATTATACACCATTTAAATTACTTGTTGACTTTGAGAACTTTACTAACATGCATTCCACTAGTTCCTCCCATAGCAAGCAATCTGTTAACACCTGTTAACAGATTAAACAGGTTGGAATACTCCAGATTCTCTAGCTAATCCTCATTCACAGTGAGGGATTTGGTCATTTTCTAAAATGTAGAATATTGAAATGCCCAGACATTTACATACAGACTTGATTTTGGCTCCCTCTTTAGTCTGACCCTGCATCTCAGGCTTCAGTGTATGTACAAATTACTCCAACAGTCGTATACACAGAACTGTATTTTACCAACAGTTTAAAGCAGGGGTCAGGAGACTGCAACCAGTGGATTACAGCCCTGCCTCTTTGTTTATGTGTTACTTGTGGTTATTTTCACGCTGTAGTGGCAGTTGAGTAGTTAATTTCAACAGAGACCATTTGGCTCACAAAGCCTAAAATATTTCTATATGACCCTTTAAGGAAAAGTTTGCCAACCCTATTTAGGGGAT
Source organism: Canis lupus baileyi (assembly GCF_048164855.1). NCBI lineage: Eukaryota > Metazoa > Chordata > Mammalia > Carnivora > Canidae > Canis > Canis lupus. The sequence goes on from NC_132840.1 coordinate 34,562,847, forward strand.
ATCAAAAGTAATTTTGGGGTGCCTGGGTGGCTCAGTCTGCCTTCCGGCTCAGATCATGATCTCAGGGTCCTGGGGATCGAGTCTCGGATCAGGCTTTCTGCTCAGCATGACGTCTGTTTCTCCCTCTGCCCTTCTCTCCTGCTTGTGATCTCTCTCAAATAAAGTCTTAAAAAAAAAAAAGTACTTTTGATTGCAAAATCTATTTTGCGATAATTTTGATTGCTAGCCTTCACACACATATATAAAGGGGCAGCTCTTCTATTCAGACCTTTGATTTATCTTTATTTTCATGAGATAGTCAAGATAGGTCAATGTGCATTATTTTTAGTATTCCATGACCTAGCTAAACCAGCACACAAAATATATATTCTTTTCTGTGCCTTTGCATATATTGTTCCTTGGGGATGGACTGCCCTTCCACCGCCCCCGCCAACTTCTCTGCCTTTCATAATCATTGCTTAGGGCCCAGCATTCTGGAGTCATCTTCAGCCCCCAATTAATTGAATTAATTATCAGTGGTTTGTACTTCTGTAGCTCCACTTCTTTCCTCGTGTTGTACTTATCCCCATAGCTCTTTGCCCACTAGACCATGAGCCAAGTCTTGAGGGCAGGAACCATGTCTAGCTTGTCTCTGTTGACACAGGGTCCAGCATGTGATAGATGCCTGCTGAAGATGAGTTATCCCTGCTGTGCTAGGCCTCAGGGGTAATGAAGAGGAATTGTATAGAGCTGGCCCTTGGGGGACTCACAGGTTGGTGGTTTCCTTGCTGTTGAAGGTTTGTGTGTGTGTATTTCTGTTTTTAATCCAGGCTAGGAACATCAGGCTAGTCTCTGAAGCTGTCGGTCAGGATGAAGATTCAGACTCAGAAGGTCTAGGTGAGATTTTCCTGGATGGGCTCAGCTCAGACAACCCCTATGGAGCCAGGCTGAATGTAGATGAGCAGGGCAGGTTAAGCTGGCCCGTGCTCTTTCTATACCCGGAACATGCCCAATCGGATTTCATCTCTGCTTTTCACGAGGACTCCAGGTACTTATTTGCCCAAGAGCCCCCTGTTCTTGCTGGCATGCTCTTTCCTTGCTATCTTGGCAGGAGGAACAAGTGGATGTTTAATTGAGGAGGGAGGGAAATAGAGGGTTAATGGTCTGGTTTGGCATAATCTCTATCCTGGAGCTGATTTCTCCCTTCACTAACTATATAACTAGCTTTGCAGTGACAGATACAAGTCCCATCATCATCCTGACTAGGTTAGTAAGTAGAGCACCACAATATTGTTTGTGCACTGATACTTGTCTGTGGTAAGATATGAAGTCATTCTAGGTAGTATATGCAGAGTAATTGTGTACTTATTAGAAAAGATATAACTAGCAATTTTATTTTTTTTCCATGATTTTTTTTAAGATTTTATTTATTTATTCATGAGAATACACAGAGAGGAGAGAAAGAGAGGCAGAGGGAGAAGCAGGCTCCATGCAGGGAGCCTGACGTGGGACTTGATCCAGGGTCTCCAGGATCATGCCCTGAGCTGTAGGCGGCACTAAACCGCTGAGCCACCGGGGCTGCCCTAACTAGCAATTTTAATTTGTGATCTCATAGGGCTAATGCTTTAAATGTGACTGAATGTAAGGAATGTTGAGTCTGAGTCAGTTTAAAGAAAATTACTGTGTCATAACAGGACAAGTAATACACATACACATTTTGGCTTAAGCCAGAGGGTTTTGGCTCACAATGGCTTAGGCCTACATTTCATGTTTTATACATTTTTTTAAATCTCTTTCTGGATGGGTGTCCAGGTACTGTGATGTAGGAAAATAGATCTTGAGTTATTGATACCCAGAAAGTACATGTTATGTCCTTAGGTTTATTGATCATCTAATGGTGATGTTTGGTGAAACGCCCTCTTGGGACTTAGAACGAAAATACTGCCCTGACAATTTAGAGGTAAGAGATGTTTTACCTTGTTCCTAGTTGGGATTTTAAAAATTTTTTTAAATTAAAAAATTTTTTAAAAATTTCATTATTATTATTTTCTGCTGGGAAGTTGGTTGGGGGGTAAGTTTTTATTGCCTTTAAAAAAAAATTGTGTCAAACTGTATAGAACATAAAATTTACTGTTTGAATCATTTTTAAGTGCCTGCTTCCCTAGCATTAAGTACATCCACATGGTGGTGGGGATGGTTGCACAATCTATCTCCACTTCATCATCCCAGACTGAAACTCTACACCCCTGAAACAGTAAACCTGTATCCTCCTCTCCCTCCAGGCCTTGGCAACCACCATTCTACCTCTTCTATGAATGTGACTACTCTAGGAATCTTCTATAAGTGGAGCTGCATACCATTTGTCCTTTTGTGTCTGGCTTATTTCATTGAGCCTGATGTTCATCCATATTGTAACTTGTGTCAGAAATTTCTTTCCTTTTTAAGGCTAATATTCCATTGTTAGGATCTTTGTTTTCCTTTTCTAAATCACAGCTCATAGAACAAAGACTTTGTCTTCTAATATCCATTTGAGAGTAAGAGTCCAATTGATGTCCCATTGCCCCTGAATACTAACTACAGTGTCGGTTTCCTACAAACAAGGATATTTTCCTTTATAATCGCAACCAGCTATCAAAATTAGGAAATTAGCTTTGATACACTAGTACCATCTAATTCTCAGACACCCCTGTATCAACTGTCCCCACACAAGGACACCCTTCTTACCACATGGGCTCTGACACCTCATCTATCCTACAAGGTAGCCCTTATCACTTGGCTTAGGCTGTCGGGCTCCCAGCAAGGCTGCTCTCCACTGGTTGGGTTCTGACACCCCACACTCCCTGCCAGCCCTCCTGTACAGACATCTTCCTTACACTGCAGGGGCTTTGACACCCATGTAGGGCCATCCTCTGTGGACATCCTTCTCATCCTCCTCGGCCTCTTCCTCTCCTTTGGGCCACCATGGCCACCATGGTTTTCTTTCCTACATCTAGGGGTCTGAATTGCTAGGGAAAGGCTCACAGGCCTTGAATTTTAGCTCCTCTGTTTGCTACCTGGGTGTCACTGGTGAGTTATTTCCCTTCTCTGAGCTTTGGTTCTATCTTTGGAAAATGGAGCTGATAATGCCTTTCTTACTGTTATGAGCGAGGACTGAGTGCTTTATAGCCCCCAACTCTATAAAGGAGTCACTCAGCTAATAATAGTTGCCATCTCTTTAGCTTTTCCCTAGACTTGGCCTCACCATGCCTATTGCTCTGGGGCCCTGTATTTGTGTCTCATTCCCACTCCTGTATTACTCTTGCAGGTCTATTTTGAGGATGAAGACGGGACAGAACTCTACCGGGTACCTCCCAAGAGCACCCTGCTACAGGTGCTCCAGCACCCCAGGTGAGCCACTTTCATGAGGCTGAGTAGACCAAGGAAGCTGCTCAGGCACCATCCCTGGGAAATAGCCAGCTTCTCACCCCACTGCTGATGGATGGCCTTATACTCCTCTCCCTTCTGCCCTGGACACACAACTGTGAGATGGCAACCATGGGGCCTGGCCCAGGTCATTGGCCACACAGACTGCAGTATGACTGAGATCAGTGCACTGTAGCCAGCGTACCCTCAGACTGGGAGAAGTGAATGGAGCTGGTCTGAGCAGGGACAAGCTGCCTGGCTTTTAATTTTTTTCTTTTTCTTTTTTTTTTTTTTAATTTTTTATTTACTTATGACAGTCATACAGAGAGAGAGAGGCAGAGACATAGGCAGAGGGAGAAGCAGGCTCCATGCACCAGGAGCCCGATGTGGGATTTGATCCCGGGTCTCCAGGATCGCGCCCTGGGCCAAAGGCAGGCGCTAAACCGCTGCGCCACCCAGGGATCCCTGCCTGGCTTTTATACCTGAGAACAGCAGGGTTGGTACTCCTCTTCCTCATTGTGCCTGGGTCCCCTGAAACTATTTTATGGAAAGAATACTGGTTTGTGAAGTCAGATGCCATCATTTACTGGCTGTGTGACTATAAGCACATACTGCCCCCCACCCCCGGGGAGGTATCCTCATCTTGAGGATGGGAATACTAATTCTTGCCTACGTTTTTCTCAGGTATTTGAGAGCCAGCAAGAGAGTCAAAATACTTTTGTTAACTGTAAAGGGCAGTCTTGTTGTAAGAGTGCATCTTTGCTAATAGTCATGGCAGTCAGTTGGATTTGGCTTTTGTCTCTTTGTTCAGCTTTGAGGTAGTCCTGGGCTGTAAGGGAATACCCTCGGTAGATTTGTAAGTTGACTCCTGGACTATCTTTCCGTAAGCTTTGAGCAAAGCAAATGTTCTTCCATTTAGGCTAAAGGAGCCCGATGTGTTGGGCGTAGGGTGGTTGGGCAGGGTAGGAAAGAGGCTGGAGAGCTGGCATGAAGGCCTTGAATGCTCTGCTCAGGAGCATACTTTATCCTGATAGTGGTATATAGAGCCACAGAGGATGTGTAGGTAAAATTTAGAGTAGTATACAGGTCTTAAATATACTAGTTGATGGTGAAAGATTGCAGATGGGAATTGGTGATGTGGTGACTGATTTGGTAGGGGGTCCAGCTGGTCTTGATGCTTCTGCTTTGGCTTGGTAGGCAGGAGGTGAAGATTTCTTCAGATATGATTGATGACTTCTCTTAGTATTTTCTGGCACTAAACTCCCTTCTAGTTTATAGGCACATTTTTAGCTACTCATTTTTTCCACTAGCAAATTATTACCAGTTCTTTAAAGACCTAAGGTCCACTCTCTGCATCTCCAAAAAATGGGGGAGAAATCTAAACAGAAAGCAGATCTGTGAAGGAAAACCAATTTCATGCTTCTCAGAAAATGTAAATGCTGTTGGAAATGTTTACTTTTTACAAGACCAGTGCTCTAACCCCTGAGCTACGGAACCAAATGTTTACGTTTTAAATGACTGGCATAGGCAAGAGGCTACCCAGGACAGGTTTCTGGCAACTTCAGACCTTGAACTGGGTAGAGCAAAGATGTAGGCCCCTCTGTCTCCAGATCCAAACACATTGGGTAATGCTAACCCTCAATCTGGGAGGCCAAGGCCTTGCCCCACTCCCCACCAGACCCTACTCTGCTTGCTCTATGCCCCAACAACAGCAAATGCAATCTGCCCCTCCTCACTTTAGTTCACTTTAGTTCTCCCATGCCCCATCACTACCTGTATTCTAAATAAAGTCAAGATGGACATGACATTTTCCAGGAAGCTTTTCCTGATTCCCCTTTCCCATAGAGGGAAGCATGCCCTTTGGGCTAATGCTGTACCTCACTAATGCTTCTGCGATTGTTTTGCTGTCGTTATTTATCCCCTTCCCCTCAGGACTTGAAAGTAGGGATGATGGTTTTTGTTTTCAGCACAGGTCCCAAGTTACCCTGGGCATGCACTGTTGAATGAATGAATGAATGCAAGCAAGCAAGCAAGCAAGCAAGCAAGCAAGCAAACGTGTTCTTATAGTTTGATTCTGTGTTTAGCCACAGGCATACATGATGCTAGAGGACTGGCCCAAATGTTCTGGCTAGGTCGTAAGAGGGAGAGGGTCATGCTAATTTCCCAGATATGTAAATAAACAAATAAATGTGCTAACCTTGCATTTTAATGTTGACTCGCGTCCAGAGGTTCACCTGGACCTTGAATGTTGTTGCGAAGGTACATGGATGATTAAGACTGCAATTCAATTAACCCACTCTTTTCTGTTGTCTTCACTACAGGTACTTGGTAAAAGCCCTGACACCAGCATTTTTGGTCTGTGTAGGATCCTCTACTTTTTGTAGGAATTATCTCCAAGGGAGAAAGGTGCACCAGGTAAAGTGACCAAGCCAGGCTATGGGAGCCAGGCCTCCTGGCTCCTTCCCTCACTCTCTTCTGCCTGGAATCCAGCGTACTTGAGTCAGCTGAGACTTACACTTTATTTCTCCCACCCTGGGGACAGTCCTTCTATGCATCGTGGTGGGGGTCAGAGCTGCTGACTTCCCTGAACTACATTACAGTCTCTCTGGTCATTGTTGCCAGTGCGCCAGCCGGTCTTCACTCTCCTTTGTTGATAAAAAAAACTCTGCACCTTGGTCATGACATCCTTGGACTCACTGTGAGCTGTGTTACCACCAGCCTCCATCCCTGAAGGGACCATGTTAGAGTACACAGCAGCTGACCTGAGGAAGTGTACTGGCCTATGGATGCTGACAAATGCCCTGGTTCTGGACCTTTGTGGTGGTAGAGGCCTCAGGAAAGCTACCCCTCAAACCACACATGTAATTTTAAGACATTCAGGCTGAGGGACTCCAGCCTCCAGGTATCTCACAAGCAGAGAGGCTTACTTTATGGGGAGCTTGTAGACCCTGGAGTGAGAAGAGGTCAAGAAATCTGACTCCTGCTTTCTGCATCCATGAAGATCTACAAACCAGGTTCCTGCAGAACCCCTAAAAAGTTTACCAGTTTTCTTGATCTGTGCAGTAGGGTATACTGACAGACTTGGATGGTGGACTCTTGAGTTCCTCTCCAGTTTTCACATTTTAGGATTTTTGTGCCTTTTAAAAATCTGGCAGTTGAGTTGTCTTAGGTTATATATTTGTCTGCAGCTGCAGCTCCTAGAGGCTAGTATACATCCTTACCTGTAGCCACAGGACTGTTTGCAGCACCCACTCCATTCCCCAGGGCAGGCAGAGGGATGTGGGTGGACATGTCCAGACAGAGGTTTGGAGGGCATTGGGTGGTAAGTTCATGTTCTTTTCCTTCTGCCATGAGAACATATTTCCCAGCTGGTGGCTGTTTCATCAGCCTGGGTGCCAGAATGGTAAGACACTTGGGGCAGGGCTGAGGGAGCTGGCCTGCAGCCATTGATTGTAACATGAATGAGAAATAAATGTTTGTTGTAGTCATAAATACTGAGATTTGGGGGTTGTTACTATAGCAATGCTAACTAATACATCATTAAACTGAAACCAGCTGCTATCCTTAAGATCAACGGCCTTTGAAAGGCAATTTGCTGTGGAATATTTACAAAGAACCATGCAGCGTCCCTGCATGTGGCATGTGGCCGGGAAGCTGAAGTCCAGCTTCCACCCTTGCCCTGGCTTAGGCCACACTGAGGCCATTCTCTCCCCAGCTGCTGACTCAGCACTCTGTGTGAGAGGCCCAACAGCAGCAACTCTAGCAGGCAGTGCAGGGCTCCGTGTGGCAGCAGTCTCCCTGTCCTGGGGCAGGGCAGGTCCCAGTTTGCCACCTGACTTATCTGTGAAACAGACTGCTTACCCCGCTCTTGCCTGGACACCCCTGAGAAACCAAGTTCTGGGACCTTCATCCCTACCCCCAGTCCTTCCTTTGGGTTTCTGGCAAACCCGGTTATCAGCCAGCTTCAGGCCCTGCCCCTCTGTCCAGCTAGGGTGGGCAGAAGCAGAAAAGGGAGGAGAGTGACTTAGCATGGCAGTCCGTAGACCACAGCTGGGACCCTGGCAGCTGCTGACTTGCTGTGCCTGTGAGGAAGGAGTGTGTGGAGCCTCCATTTGTAAACTGAGTCCACACACCACAGGCTTATCCATCGCACTTCTGGATGGTAGCATCAGACCAGTGATTCTCAACAGGGAAGACTTGCACCTCAAGGGACACCTGTTAATGTCTACAGACTGGGTTCTTACAACTTGGTGGGATCTCCTGGTATCTAGTGGGTAGAGGCCAGGGATTCTGCTAAATATCCTAGAGGGCACAGGACAGCCCCCCACAACAAAGAATTATCTGGCAAAGTGTCGATAATACTTAGTTTGAGAAACACTGCACTAAAACTTCCAAAGGGCAGAGGCCAGATGGAGATTTATCTTAGTGCCCGGGCCTGACACACAATGAGTGTGACACACAGGGAGCTCAGTGTGTGTGTGCTAATGAATGGATGGACAAATGAAGGAAAGAACTAATGAAAAAAACCAGTTCTGTTTGGAGGACTCATCTGTACACACATAAGCATTAGCATTGGCGTTTCAGGCTCAAGCCCAGCTGCCTGTCTTGCACCTTCTCCCAAGAAGGCTTCGGGCCTCCCTGGCCCATGGGCCCTGCCTCCTCTGACCTCTGTTATCCTCTGTGGTCTCCCTCCAGGGGAGTGGGTGGAGCGCAAACTTAGGAGCTGGCCATGGAGGCCAGGGCTAGAGCTTAGCTGGTGTTAGGAGCAGGGGTCCCACTGGCCTGGGTGTAAACCCCAGCTCTCCCCTGCAGGCAGGTGGGTCCCATGAGGCATGCGACCTGTCCCTACTTGGGACACCAGCAGAACCAAGTCAGAGCTCCCTCAAAGTCTCAGCCATCTGCCGCCTCATTTTACAGATGAGAAACATGGAGTTCTGGCGCTGTGCAAACCACATACCTGGATTCTTTCCCTTCATCACGACAGCCATGTGCTCAGGCCTATGAGCCCAATTTTATATAGGAGATGGGGACACGAGGTCTTAACACTAGTGTGAATGTCAGAGCCAGGATTTAAACCCACGCAGCTCACTCCAGAACCCACCTCCCTCCTTTTCTGTGTTCCTTTTATTGCATTTGCTTTATACACATTTAACCTAATTGGCACCAGCCCAAGTGCATCAGGTAGCCTCTGCCCTCAAGGTCACACTATTGAGTAGATGTCATAAATCTCACCTGGACTGGAAACTGCTCCCCCTTCCCTCATCAGCACTGCTGGTATGGCACTCAAGTCCCTCCAGGTCCCTAACCACCCCTGTGGCTTCCTCTCTCCAACCTCCTTAGCCCAGCCATCTTGGACACAGTTCTGCTATGAGCAGGAAGGTGCAGTGCCTTGAGTTTCACCTCTGGAACTAGGCTGCCTTGCCTTCAGTTCCATCCCTGCAACTCACTAACGGATGGCCCCAGGCACTCAGGCACTGTGCCTCAGTTTCCTCATGTATAACACAAACAGCATGATAGCACCTACCTCATGCAGGTGCTGTATTGTATGAATTAATCTATATGATACCCACAAACAGCTTGCCTCAAACTAAGTGCTCAATCTACACCACTTTGCATTCTCCAATCATGCCATGCCCTTAGCTTCAGACCTTTGCACATTCTGCTCCCTCTGCCTGGAGCATTCTTACTCTCACGTGCACCCTTGCCTCTACCCCCAACTATTTCTCCCTCTCCTGTTTAACATCTCTCTAGTCTTTAATCAGGCCTGGCTGCCTCCTCCAGGAAGTCCTCCTGGCCCCCTACTCAAGCATCCTGAGGCACCCGCACCTGTACACCTGCCACACTGCATTTTAGTTGTCTGCTTACTGGATATTCCTCCCACTTTGCAAACTGAGTCAGGTCCCTGAGCTGTGTACTTTTGTACTGCTAGCACCTAGCAAAGCACCTGCTCAGCACATAGCAGGTGTACAACTAATTACTGACTGATGGCACAGAGGAAGGGGTGATGAATTCTAAGCAGATTAAGGGTGGAAGACCTCACACTTGATGGATATGGGCCATGAAGTTGGAGAGGGACGGGAGGGGTGGCGAGTGGGTTTTGGAAGGACCCCTCCCTTCCGCCCCCCGCCCCCCTTGCACACAAAGGCAAGGCATATTCCAGGGAACGCATAAATGGCCTGGCTGCAATAACAGCTGCCATCCAATGAACACAGGATATGCTAGACTGTTCCAGGGTGCTTTATGTGGACTGGCTAAGTCCTTACCCTGCCTGACACTGGCAGCAGGCAAGTAGTTTACATACCATTTTACTGACGAGGAAAGTGGCACAGAGAGGGTAAGTAACTTACCCAGTTAGCTAGCTAGTGAAAGGCAGAGCTAGAATTTGAATCCATGACTCCCCTAAGCCCTTCAGGAGTTATCTGTAGCAAGACTGGGCCTCTACCTTGGAGGAGCTGGCATGAGACCTGGCGGCCCTTGCCTGTTCACGGCAATGTTGTGGTAGTCTTGGCATTCAGTGTCGTGCAACATCCGCAAACTGCCTGGCTAGAAGAGTCTAGTCTGTGGAGCCAGACTGCCCGCAGCTGACTCCCCATAGCACTTGACACCCCGTCAGCCCACGAGCTTTCTGGGTAAGCCTGGGTAACAAGTTCTTCCCTTGCAAATGGCCGGACTTCAGTTACCATTAACCAGCAGGTGCTTCCTCCTCGCTCTTCTAGCCCTACAGTTTTATTTAGCCAGGGGCAATTAGGCTTTAACTATGGAAGCTCATTAGCAGCCTTCGGAGCAGCTGGCTTAGTAGCAGTGGACAGCATCCCTGTACCACAGTGGTATCTGAACAGGGGCCCCTGTTTGAGAAACACTGCACTAAATTCTGCTGGCCCACACGCACCCTCCTCTACCCACCCCCTTACATGCGAAGGGCTACCTGGCCTAGTATGAGGGCAGCTGCCACTTGCCCTGCTATGAGCCAGGCACTGTTGTCTCTGTCTTACTGAGGAAGCAGAGAAAGCACAAGGAAGCATCTCGCACCAGGTTGCACAGCTATCAAGCGGCCTAGGCAGTGGGACTCCAATGTCTCACGTGGATCACTATGAAGTCATTGTTTTCATTTTTTTTTTTTTAATTTATTGATTTATGAGAGAGAGAGAGAGAGAGGCAGAGACACAGGCAGAGGGAGAAGCAGGCTCCATGCAGGAAGCCCAATGTGGGACTCGATCCCGGGTCTCCAGGATCACACCCCAGGTTGCAGGCGGCACTAAACCGCTGCGCCACCAGGGCTGCCCCCCTAAGTCCTTGTTTTCAATTAAGTGCAGCATCTTGATTTTTTTCAAGCATATCCTAAGTGTGCAATAACATCATAAAAAGTTTCCCATTTTCCACATTATAAAACTTTTCCTAACTCTAGAACAAAACCTTACATGCCCTTGGATGCATAGCCATCCATTCCAAAAAGCATTCTGGCATCTTGGCATAGAAATGATGCTGGGAACTCTGTAAAGCTCCCTGGTACTCAAGGAGTTCAGCAAATGACAATTTCAATGGATTTCTGCAAAATGCCTTTATTGATAGCCCAGCAGGTGTTCCTTCCATTAAAACACAGAATATTAAGGGCGCCCTTGATTTACATTCTAAGCTTGATTTATACAATGGTTTTTGATATGCACAGCTTTTGTCCCCAAGTATTAATTCTGTTAAATATTTCCCAGCCAGTTGCTTCTAGATCTCCCCAAGGAATGAGAAATGATAATACATCTTGTACCTGTGATTTTGCCAGCGTCCCCATTTCATCTACTTATGGCAAGAGGTAACGGCAAATTCGGACAGGAGAGAGTAAGGTACACAGTTTGAATATCTGTCTTTCCTCTAAGGAGATGGAGCCATTCCACGGGCGTCACTTATGGCCCCAGGCACTCCCCAGGAAGGTTGTAAAGCATCATATCTTAATACGTTACTAGCGGAACCTGAGCTCCCCGTGGTGCCATTGCCTACCTCGGCTGGCATGAAGGTGTCTCCTGGGAGCACAGGGTTAATTACTTAATGTAAGCAAGCTCAGGCAACCCCAGACTACCCTGGGAGATGCCCTGCCATGAGCATGTCTTACAGATGAAGAAGCTGAGACCCGTAAAGGCCAAGGAATTTGTGTAAGATCCTATCCCTGGTAAATGGTGGGTCTAGGATTATGTTTCTTCCAGACTCTGATCTTTCCACCGTATCCTTCTGCCCCTGGCTTCTTAGAAGACATGCTGGCTTAGGAATCAGGACACTTGGGTTTCAACTCAGCATGCCGCTGGGCAATCGCTATACTCCCTGTATTTGTCTCCCTTGGAAAATAAAGGACAGTACCAACAAGGCTTTTGTAGTTTAGAGGCTGATCCAGCCAGTCCTCTCTTGATGCAACAAGACTGACGGGAGGTAGCCTGATGTAGGGGATGCAGTGCTTGGCCTGCGATCCGGTGTTCCGCCAGCCAGATGCCGTGTGGCAGGTTAATTCCCACTCCAGGCCTGCTTCCCATCTGTGAGATGAGGGGTGGACAGGCGGGCTCGGAGTCCTCCTGTCCTAAACTTCCAGGATTCTGTATCATCCTCAAATCATCTTGTACCTCGGACACTCACGAACAGTTTAAGGTTAATCGGTTCTCTATTCCTGGAATCTGGTTTTAAAAAGTGCTTACATTTGGCTAGCCTTCCAGCTTTCGTAAATCAGCTTATGGAGCACAAATTTAACATTAAAAAAGGGGGAGTGGGAGGTACAGTCTTCCAGTTAATGGAACAAAGAGGACACCGGGATAACATGCACAGCACAGGGAATTTAGTCAATGGTACGGTGACAGCATGTGGTGACAGATAGGAGCCACCCTTGTGGTGAGCACAGCATAACAGTTTTTGAGTCACTACAGTGTATACCTGAGACTGATGTCACCCTATGTGCCAACTATACGTCAATAAGAATTAAATTTTTAAAAATATTAAAGCACCAATCCGCACAAATTCTAATTTCTCATCTATCTGAGGCTGACGTGACTAGATAAGATATAAATAATTCAGTTTTATTTACTGGAATCACTTTTGTCTGAGCAGAGGCCATGCAGTCCTAACAGGAATGGCACGGTGCTGTGCTGGTCAATACTCGGATTCTAGCTCTGATGCTCAGTAGCTCTGCATCCTCGAGGAAGTTGTTGAATGGACCTTCAGGTTCCTCATCTGTAAAAGGAGAAGAGCACCCACCTTGCAGAGCATTAGGTCTGAACATGATACACGAACATGCCTCACAGCACAGTGGTGTGCAGCAGGCCCTCAACAAATGAATGAGCAGACCATGAAAAGCAGAAAGCTCCCATCAGTCTGATGATGTACAGAGGGCATTACTCAAAGAAACGCCCAGCTACAAAGCAGCTCAGGGTCAGCTGCCGCCCAGAAGTATGCTGGGAACCATGAGTCGACTGTGCGCGTTAGAATAATCTACGGAGCTTTAAACTGCACGATGCGCAGGCCACACTCCAGGCCCTAAGCAGAACTGTGTGGGACCAATGTGTAGCTGAGGGGAAGGTCCCCTGACTTACAATCCTACCTCTCTAGGCTTGCTCTTAGAATGCACATGTCCTGGCCTGAATGCTGGGCCCAGAGAGCCAATGGTAGGCCTGAGGCCCATCCTGTTAACCAGGACACCTGCTGCTGTGTGCTCAGGCGTGCACTACTCGGGCAGTAACAGCCGTAGCAATAACACGCCGCTAGGAAGCTGTTCGGCAGGTGGGACAACTGGCAGCGACCGGAAGTGCGGTATGCTGGGTATCGGCCTAGGACGGTGGCCTCAGGGAACTGACCGTCAACCACAAGAGGTGAGCCTACTGAACAAGGAGCTGTGTGTGCGCCAGACAAGAATCAATGCTATCAAAGTGGAACGGGAGAGTGCAGGGGCAGGCAGAGGTCCAGGAGCACCGCATAGGTGGGGTGTATTTTTTTTTTGAGTGGACTGCAGAAATAACAGAGAAAGAAAGGCAAGCAGAGTCTCAGGTAGGAAGCCGCTGCCGGCTAAAATGGCAGGCATTACCACCGTTCCACCTTAGCATGCAAGGCTCATCCCAGGAGTCTGACTTTATTCAATCAATATAACACCATCTCTGCGCTAAGCCGCCCCGATAGAGCCAGCTCTCTGGAGGTGGTTTTGGAGCCATTAGCTAATTCTATCAACTTTCGTGTAGCTTAGACTCTGGAGGAGGAGAGGAACCAGATCTGCCTGTCCTGAACCTCTTGTGGAACCTGCCAGTGATAGCTGTAAGGACCTTATGGATCTAGTTCCACCTTCTCATGCCACAGATGGGGAGTCCAAGGCCCCAGCAGGGGAAGGGACGTGTCCAGGGGGAGGAGGGATGGTGCGCCTACTGTCCACACCATATGCAGCAAGAGGCCAGGGGTCAGACTGCTGGATCTGGAAGGGTCTTGGCCACTGGCCACTGCCATCCCCCAGTGGGAACCTCGGCAGAGAGAAGGGAAGTGACTCACTTGAGGGCCAGGATGAGCAGCTCTTTCTTGCCCCTCTGCCTCCTAACAGAAGCCTCACAATGGACTAGAGGAATGGTATGTGGCAGTATGGCCAGTCCAGAGAATGGAACCACCGACTTCAAATATAAATAGTGTGAACAAAGGACTGGATAAAAGTCGGTTTCCCTAACACGCTCCCATCTTCGGTGAGCTGCTTTGTTTCTGGAGAGACTGGCCCTGGAAGGGAGTGCAGGAAAAGGCAGCACTAATATGAACGCCAAGGCTGCAGAATGGGGGGGGCTGGCTCGGGGGCTTTCAGACCACCTGCACTTGGCTCAGAAATTCCGTGACTCCTTCTCTGGTGAGGAAGACTACCTCCCCTGTGTTCTGGCTCCAAACTTCAAAATGTGCAGGGTCCTCCAGGGCCCTCTTGCCGGCAATGATCACAAAGGGGTACCCAAACTTGTTGGCATCTTTCAGTCTGTTTCCAATGGTTCGATGGGTCCTGTCGTCGAGCAGCACCTCCCCACGGAGCTGCGGCACTGCCTCTGTAATAAGGTCGTACAGGTGTCCTGTGAGCTCAGTGGCCACCTCCTCCTTACTGCCCTTCTTTGGGGGGATGAGGCACACCTGGTAAGGTGCCAGGAGGCCGGGCCAGCGAATGCAGTCCTCCGTGGACAGCACTTCAATGGCGGCAGCCAGTATCCGAGTCACGCCCAGGCCATAGCAGCCCATCTCAGCCGGGCACGGTCTTCCTTGGGCGTCAGTGAACTGAGCATTGAAAATGGAGGAGTACTTGGTGCCCAGGTAAAAGGTGTGCCCCACCTCAATGCCTCTGGCTTCGGTCAGTGGGCTCTGGCAGGCCGGGCAGTCGGTCTGCGACAAGCGCAGTGTCTCCATGTTGGCCGAGAAGCCGCAGCTGGGACAGACTGCAAATCGGTCCTCCCCGATGTCGGCCGGCAGCTGGAACTCATGGGACGCAGTGCCCCCAATGCTGCCCACGTCCGCCTGGACCCTGATGCACCGCAGCCCCAGCCTGTGGAACAGGCTACTGTAGGCCCCACACACCAGGCCGTAGGTCTGCCGGGCAGCCTCTGGGGAGGAGTCGAAGGTGTACATGTCCTTCATGTAGAACTCCCGGCCACGAAGAAGACCGAAGCGGGGCCGGGGCTCATCCCGAAACTTCCTCGTCACCTGGTACAGCAGGAATGGGAGCTGCCTGTAAGACAGTGTCTTCTGGGAGGCGACCAGGGCTGTGACAGCTTCCTCGTGAGTGGGTCCTAAGCAGTATTCCTTGCCATGTCGGTCTCTAAGTCTTAGCAGCTCCTTGCCCATCAAGTCCCACCGGTTGGTGGCTCGCCAGAGCTCCGCTGGGCTGAGGCTGGGCATGTTGACCTTCTGCCCCCCGATGGCCTGCATCTCCTGGTCTATCACCCGCTGGAGCTTCTCCATGGCACGCACGGTATAAGGCAGGAGGTGATAACAGCCGGGGCTTGCCGGGTAGATGAGGCCTACCTGCTGCATCAGCCGCTGGCTCTTACAGGTCAGGTCGTCAGATCTGCCCTCGAGAGAGAGCACCTGGTCTTCCCGAAGGTTCTGGGGCTGGAACATGCGGGATAACACCAAGCGCTTCCCTCTCTCGGGGTCACAGTGGTAACACCTGTGAGGAACATACCCAGAGAGCTGGTGGCTGCAGGTGGCCAGGGTGGGCAGTGCTCTGCATCTTGACAGCAGCCCTTCCATGACATCTAGCACAGAGTGGCAGTTGCGCCTGGAGAGAAATGAGCCGAGCAGAGATCCGCGTTAACTGTGTTCTGACACCGACACAGAGCCAGCTCAGTCGGGACCCCAACAAACTTCTAAGCCAGCCATCAATTTTGCAGATGTGAACCCTTTCATTTCTAATTTTCTAGCAGATTCAAGTACTACCTTTGTTTAAAAGAAAATCAGTACTTTCCCATTTATAAAAATATAACAGCATACTGGGGAGAGAGACCACAGCTTGGGGATGGCCCTGGCTCTGGTGTCAGGCAGCCTTGACTCCAGGTGGGCTTCTTGCCGACTCTACACCCTTGTGCCCAGGATGTGTGACTTAACCCCTCTGTGCTCAGTTTCTTCATCTGCAAAATGGTAATTCAACAGGACTTATCTTGTAGGCTCGTTGTGGGGATTTAGAAGAGTTATAAAAAGTTATTAGAATAGTATCTGGCACATTCTATGAGTGCCATCAATGTTTGCTATGGTTACTACAGAAAACTGGGAAAAAAACAGAAACAAGTAAAAAAGAAAAGGAAACCAACTCGAATCCCTCAGCCTGGACACAACTGCTGCTGACAATCCCTTGTCTCTTTTGCAAGCTCTGTCCTTTGCCCATGTTTCCACCCCGCTCCTGCCTTAAGTGTCTATGCCTCTTTCCTCCTCAGAGCGCTCCTTGTCAGGCCTCACGCTCACGACCCTGAGTCAACATCTGCACTCCAGCTCCAGACCTACCTATCCGACTGTCTCCTGGAGAACACGATGCACCTGGAAGGCACTTAGCACCTTCCTCCCTTTCCCCACCCCCGTCCCCTCCGTGCAGCCTATCACTCTCAATGGCACCAAAAGCCCAAACCAGAAACCTGGATTCATCCACTCTGCCCCCTCATGGCCCACACGCACCAACCCTCTCAGCCCTGCCATCCTGCCCCTTCACTTGCTGTTCAGTCTGTCCCTCCTCCCCACCTCCACACCACCATCCCTCCCCTGGGCTACTGTAGCAGCCTCCACCCTGGGCCCCAGCTTCCATCGCTGCCTTCCTCCAATCCATTCTCCATGCTGCAGCCACGAGGGACTTCCTGCGGCCCTTAGAATCAGGTCTAAGCTTCTGAACCTCTCCACACACGAGCTGGCTGATGGCCCCCTGAGGCTTGGCCTCATCAATAGCCCTTTCCACGCTCCAGCTGTACCATGCTCACTCTTTAACACATGTGCCCCTTGCATACCAACATCGACTTATCCCCCCAGTCTTGGGATCACCATCCTGTCCTCCAGGATGCCTTCCTGGTCCCACTCCCATGCCCAGAAGGCCAGCTTCTCCCACAGCAACCCATACTCTCAGAGCTGATCACTTTCAGAGTGACCGCTCGGGTTGCTGCCCCCGGACACTCAGCTCTGTGCGGCTAAGGACCACATCTAACTTGCTTGCCACTCAGCATGGGGCAGGGCTTTCCTAGACACTGTCTTCTGAACGAGCATATGTGTTTCTCTAGGATTCTACAAAATGCTCACATTCTTGATGACAGTACAACATTCTACTGAGCATATCAGACATGATTCTCCTACTACAGAGAGTTGTCATTTTCTCTGTTATATATAATCTACAATGAACAGAAGGCTTTTGTTTGTTTGTTGTACATCTGGCAGAGATTCTCAGGAATGGAATCACGGAGTCAACACATATGAACTCTTTTAAGGTTCTTGATTTATATTGCCAAGTTCAGCGAGCGCCGCTACCTTTTAGCATCTCCCATGATGTAGGGCTGCCCTGCAGTATGCTGGCAATGGGTTGCTGACTCCTCTCAGCTCTGGGGAACCCCTGGGCGGCCCCCCCTAGCTTCCCAGTGGCTTCAAGGCCTCCGGCTGGTCCCCTGCCACCTCGGGCAGCCTCACCCATTTCCCCCATGCACGGTACAAATATTATCATCTACGTGGCCTGTGGCCGGAGGCAGGTTGGGAGGCACTACCACAGAGCTCTAATGTGCCTGAGTGGAAAAGTGCAGGCCCCGAAGGTTAAGAACACATGGTTCACATCCGGCTCCCTCATTTCAGGTCCCACCTCAGGCCAGGGGCCCACACCAAAAACTCCTTCACCATTGACTCCTCCTAAAGCAGACGAGCCCATCTTTGATCTTCCTCTCAAGTCCACCCCCCTCTTTTCTGGCTCTTACTGCCTCTACCCTGGGTTAGCTCCTCACAACTGCTTGGTCCATTACAGTAGCCCAGTGGTTGTGAAACTTAAGTGAGCAACAGAATCACCTGGATGACTTGTTAAAACATTGATTGTGGGGCCTCAGCCCCAGAGTTTCTGATTCAGTGGGCCTGGGGTGTGGGCAGAGAAACTGTAATTCCAACACGTTTCCAGGTGATGCTGCTACTGTTGGTCCAGGGACCACTCTGGGAAAAGCACTATAAACTCCACGTGGGCAGTAACCATATCTGTCTTATTCCAAGTAACATCCCACATGATGCCTGCACATAGTTGATCCTCAATACATGCCCATCAATGACTGAACTGAATGACTCTTGAACCCGTCTGTCCTGTCTCCATATTACAGCTAAAAAGACAGTTAATCCAATCACTCCCTTGCTTATAACCCATTAATGGCTCCCCATCATAATTTTTTTGAAATGGTACTTCCAGAGGAAGCCTCTTCATATTTTGATTCTAACACACTTCCAGCTTCTTCCAGCTTCCAGCTTCTTATCCTACCACTCTCCTAACATGCTCCAAACTGCTCATCATTCCCGAAGAGGCCAGCTTCACCCCAGTCAGCTGCATCATTCAAGGCTCCTTTTTGCAAGAAGCTTCTCCAACCCCTCCAAACAGAGATGATCACTTCCTTCTCTGTGCCCCCACCTCTTCATAGTCTACTGCACCGGAATAATTTTCAAAAACTTTTCTGAGAAACTGCTGTTCCCAGGCACTGGGAGTGAGCAATGCTTCCTGTCCTATTCCTCCATCAAATGAGGAGTTCATGATATTTTCTATATTGTCAGATTTCAGGGTCTAGCACAACGCCTAATATTTGGGCTACTACTAATAACGCTTGCTGATCAAAAGTGAATGAAAAGCAAAGTGAAGGAGTGCAATGCGGCAATTATCCAGGTAGTTTAAATAAAAGCCTTAAGCCTTCTGTCCTCACCCCCAATGTGTCCCTGTCCTCAGACCCCTCAGCTTACAAAGATGGGGGAATAAATTACTCGTCTCAAATGTTCAAGGTTATCTACAGACAGTACCTTGAAAGCAGTATAGGAATGAATGTGTCAGGGGACCTGGCAATCTGGGTGGCTCAATCCGTTAAGCATTTGCTTTTGGCTCAGGTCATGATCCCAGGGTCGTAGGATGGAGTCCCGCATCACCCAGCTCCCTGCTCAGTGGGGAGCCTGCTTCTCCCTCTCCTGCTCCCTCTGCTTATGTGCATTCTCTTGTAGGAGATAAAATCTTTTTTTAAAAAAACGTTTTATTTATTTATTCATAAGAGACACACAGGCAGAGACATAGGCAAAGGAAGAAGCAGGCTCCTCGTAGGGAGCCCGATGTGGGACTCGATCCCAGGACCCGGGGATGACCATCTGAGCCGAAGGCAGATGCTCAACCACTGAACCACCCAGGTGCCCCCAGTAAAAAAAAAAGGAATTAATGTGTCCTGCACCTCAGACTCTGGCAAAGAGCCTCTGAGTCACTCAGTCATTCATTCAACAAACTTTCACGGAGCAGCTGCTCGGGTGCTCGAGGCACAGGCCTCTTGCAGGGTGAACTTGACGCGGGCCTGCAATCCAACCAGCAAAGCTGTACGTGAGGCTCCTGGTACAGAGCGAGCGCCACCGTGCTAGCTATTGCCCTCCTGCGCAGCTCACCCAAGAGGCAAGCTCGGGGAGGCCAGGTCACTGCAGAGGAGCAGAGGAGCACGGGAAGGAGCTCCCCGCCTCCCGGTTTCCACGGTGTCCGTCTGGGACAGCAAAGGAGCCCCAGACCTCGTTCTCCCGACGCGGCCCGGCCTTCACTGGCCGGCTGGCCCTGCTCAACCAACTTCGGTCTCGGGGTCTCGGTCTCCCCACACGTAAGATGGGGGGAGGGGGCGTCGGCCGGGCCCCCACGCGCTCCCAGCGGGTCCCTGCAGGGCTGGCGCTCCCAGGAACGCCGTGGCCCCCAAGGCCCGAGGTCCTCCACGCAGGAAGCGCTGTCATCCGAGAGTTCAGGCGACTGCGACCGCGCCGCACAGCCGCGACGGGATGCACGTGGACGCGCCGCCCCCGCGGTCCTCGGTCTCCGCGCTCACAGCCGAGCCCGAGCCCGAGCGCGCTCTCCACCCCGCCGGCCCCACCGGGCCCGCCCGATCCTCGCGGCCACCCAAGCTCACCAGCCCGAGCCGCAGTCAACGCCGCCCGCCCGCGCGCCCGCCGCGCCGGCCCAACGCGCCTGCGCCAGCGGGGTGCCAAGCCCCGCCTCCTGGCCGCCGTGCCAATCAGAGAGCCGCTCCCACGGGGAGCCAGGCGCGCGGGTCAGGCCTTCCGGAAGTTGAGCGAGGGAGCTAGAGCCCCGCTCTCCTCCACGACCATAGATAGACCGGGACAGCGAGGAGTAAATTACCGTTCCGGAAGTCCCCTCTAGGACTTGGGGAGGTGTAACTCTATGGTAAGAGCCTGGCGCGGCGTGGGTGGCGTGGCGTGGCGCCCCGCTCTTGGAGTGGGACGGCCGCCGGCAGTGAGCCTTTCCGGTCGGAATCTACCCTGGGACTTCACAGGCTTTCCACTTTTTTTTTAAGATTTTATTTATTTATTCATAGACACACATAGAGAGAGGGAGAGGCAGAGACACAGGCAGAGGGAGGAGCAGGCTCCATGCAGGGAGCCCGACGTGGGACTCGATCCCGGGACTCCAGGATCACGCCCCGGGCTGCAGGCGGCGCCAAACCGCTGCGCCACCGGGGCTGCCCCAGGCTTTCCACTTAAATGCATTTAAAATTGTTAAGGATTTTATTTATTTATTTGAGACTGTGCGAGCAAGAGAAAGCGCAAATCGGGAGCGACAGAGCAAGAGGGAGAAGCTGACTCCCTGCTCAGCGAGGAGCCCCATGCAATTCTGGGCTCCATCCCAGGACTCTGCGGTCGTGACCAGAGCTGAAGGCAGACGCTTGACCGACTGAGCCACTGGGCACCCCCATTAGAAAAAAAAATGTTTTTTTAAAGATTTTATGTAATTATTCATGAGAGAGGCAGGGACACAGGCAGAGGGAGAAGCAGGCTTCCTGCAGGGAGCCTGACGTGGGACTTGATCCTGGGCCTCCGGGAGCATGACCTGAGCCAAAGGCAGACGCTCAACCACTGAGCCACCCAGGTACCCCCCCCCCCCCATTTAAAATTTTTAAGTAGAAAAAAAAATACCTTCATTACAAAGCCCAAGACAGTTTTTAAGACACTAAATCAAATGTTCATTCCCAAATATATATATATATTTTAATTTTTAAAGATTTTATTTATTCATAGGAGACACAGAGAGAGGCAGAGACAGGAAGAGGAAGGAGAAGCAGGCTCCATGCAGGGGAGCCCGACATCAGACTCAATCCCGGGACTCCAGGATCAGGCCCTGAGCCAAAGGTAGTGGCTTAACCGCTGAGCCACCCAGGGATCCCTCAAAATACTTTTTTGATTAGCTACCACATACCAACCACTTGGAGAAACTGGGAATAGAACAAAGTTCCCTGCTTTCTTACATTCTAGTGAAAAGAGTCCATATAATTAATACAGTGAAATTTAGGAGGGGACCAGGAACTCAGTAACCAAAGTAGTATTTTTATGCAGTTAATCTAAAAAAAAACCCAAAATTAATGTAAAAATCCGTGGTGAACAAAATACAAAAGTTTTAAATAAAGACAGAATCCATCAGTATCCATGCATAGAAAAAAAATTAACTATGAAAAGGGAATGGACTGGACGTAGAGTGGTTGCAATTTTTTAAAAAGTTTATTTATTCATAGAGACACAGCTAGAGAGAGACTCAGAGACACAGGCAGAGGGAGGAGTAGGCTCCATGCAGGGAGCCCGACGTGGTACTCGATCCCAGGTCTCCAGGATCACACCCTGGGCTGCAGGCGGCGCTAAACCGCTACGCCACAGGGGCTGCCAGAGTGGTTGCACTTTAAAATAGGATGATCAGGGAAAGCTTCATCTAGAATGTGACATTTTGGCAAAGACCTCAAGGTGACACAGCCTTGCAGATATATAGGGGAAGAATGTTCTAGACACAGAGAACCAAGTACATATGTCCTGAGGAGGGAGCTAGTCTATCCAGTGCCTAAAAGGTACCAAACCCAATGCAAGACACTGACCCCAGGAAGCTCTCAGACCCCAAAATCTGCCAGGAACAATATTGTATGATCAGTGGTGTAGTGGGGGCCATTGAAAGCCCTGTGGGAATGTAGGGAAGGAGGACTTCACTGAGGAGGCGATCTATGAGCTGAGCCTGAAGAATGAGTCGGGTTTACCAGGACAAGAATGGTGGTGGGAGTGGAGTGGAATGGCCAGGCTGAGGGACCAGGATACTTGGGCAGGGAATCAGGAAATGATGAGTTGGTATGAGGGAGCCATGGGGGTGTCATAGCGTTTACATCTTTATTTCCCACTGCTACCAACAGCGCTTGACACACAGGCCAAAGCAGTTTTTCTCAACCTTAACTGTACTGGACTCACCCTGTGTCCCAATCCCCCAGGCCCAAGATGCCGGGTATCAATCTGGGGTGGGCCTGAGCATCACTAGTTCCCCAGATGATCCTAATGTGCAGTCAGGGCTAGCCCTGCTGCTCTAGAGGAAAGGAATTGGACACCCTGGTTTGGGGCATTGGATTGCAGGGGGCGGTGTCTATGCCTGTCATCACCTTGGTCCTACAGTGGGAGAAAATACAGCTTTGGGTGAACCCCAAGACTGGTATCTGCCCTCCAGCGAGGAGGCCAGGCAGAGCTGGGCTGGACCTGAACTCCTTTGGTCTAAGAATGTCACTGGGCGTCTGCAGCTCAGCAGTCCAGGCTTTCCCCAAGGAGTGCAGTCCTAAAGGTTTTACTGAGGCAATGCGCCCCATGTCTCCTCTCTGGAGGCAGGAGGTGAATAATCTTCAGTAGCAGGATCCCCTGTAACCTTATATTTCTTCCTGCTTCCATGCATGTTATTACATCCCTTCCAATCCTGGAAACGCCAGGCATCCGTCCTCTGCACCCTGAGGTGTTAATTATTTCTCAATTAGCAGTTCCCAGGCTGTAGAGCATAGTGGCGTGGAGAGGCCTAATGACTTGCAGTGTTTATACACCCCCACACCTTCAGAGCACTTTACCAATGGTAACTAATTAATGCTTACGACCCCCTTGGGAGGTAGGCCGAGAACTGCTGCATTTTAGTGTGAGTTTGCAGGAGGTTTTGCAGCCTGATCCAGCCATGGTCAGAGCAGATTTGCTCCCACTGAGAAAGTCCAGGTGTGGTAGAGACCCAGAATCCAGCACTATTGCCACAGCAATTTCTGGTGTGACATTTCAGTCAATTACTCGACCAGTTATTTATTGGGTATTTGATTTACAGAGTTCATTCGTGATTAGAACACTACAAGTTCCATAAAACGGAAAAGAGAGCCCACAGAAAAAATTCATTCATTCAGTATCATAAAAAAAAAAAAAAAAAAAAAAAGCAAAAGGATCCCACACCTCACACCTGTACCGGTGTTCCACAGCCATGGAGACACACCCTGCACTTAACACGTTGCTTCCAATGGCTATAGGTCAGACGGGGAGCTCCTTAAGGGCAGGCATAGGTTTTGCACTTTTCTGTATCCTTAACCTTGACCTGAGGGCCTGGACCCAGTTGGGGATTAACAAAATAATTTGTTTTTTGATTGTTGCTTTCTTTTTTTATATTTTTTTAAGATTTTATTTATTCATGAGAGACACACAGAGAGGCAGAGACACAGGCAGAGGGAGAAGCAGGCTCCACACAGGGAGCCCAACGCGGGACTCAATCCCGAGACTCCAGGGCTGTGCCCTGGGCCAAAGGCAGGCACTAAACCCCTGAGTCATCCAGGAATCCCCAATTGTTGTTTTAATATATCAGTGAATGATTTGTCTCTTCCTCAGGTCAGACCCCCTGCAAGGACACACTGAGTCATTCTCTTATCCAGAGCCCATGGTCTGGCCAGAGGGACCCTGAATATGTGTTGAGTGGACAAGTGAAGTCAGAGTTCATGGTGAACTTCCTGACCTCAAGTTGCTCATAATTGCCTGGAAAGTCTACCTCTCAAATTGATGGTCCCATAATCCTGTAGTAAGAAGTTGTGAAGAGAGGAGAGCAAGAGCTATACTGCATGGGGGAGGGGAGTAGCATCAGGGAGGGCTTCTTGGAGGAGGGGACATGGAAATGGACCTTAAAGGATACCAGGAGCTTCCCAGGATGATAGGGGAGATAGTCTAATCAGAGAGAAAGCAAGGGACCACTGGCTATATTTTGAGATGGTTCAGTGAGAGATGTAATGGAAAGCATCTGGCTCATCCTTCAATCCATTCCAACTCCGGGGACCCCATGGCTCCCCTCACTCACCATAAGGAGAGAACCCTCATTCTGCTGCTGCGTTTTTCCTTCAGACTCTCGTCTCCAGCAACCGCCCAGGATCCATTCCCTTTTGTCTTTAGGGGCCTCTTCTCCTTGGGCCCAGAGTGAATTACCTGTTCACTTGTTTGGTGCCTAAGTCTAGGGTCATTAGAGACCAGAAGGGGGCTGAGAAGCTGGGTCTCCCCTTTTATTTTTCAAATATTTCATTTATTTATTTTGAGAGTGAAAGTGAGAGTGTGCAGCCAAGTGAGGGGAGAGGTAAGTGGAGAGGGAGTGAGAGAATCTCAAGCAGACTCTGTGCTGAGCACGGAACCCGATGTGGGGCTCCATCTCACAACCCTGAGATCATGACCTGAGCTGAAATTAAGAGTTGGACACTTAACTGACTGAGCCACCCAGGTGCCCCAGTGGGCCCATTTTTTATCCAGATTCTTCGGAATTGAAGAGTATGACTGCCATTCATCATCATCATCATCATCATCAATCATCATCATCGTTCACATTTTTAGAGTATTTGTTATGAGCCAGGGGCAATATTAAACACTTTACACCATACCTGATTTAATCCTCACAATAGTCTCATGAGGGTATAAGTATCACTATTATGTCCATTTTACAGATGAGGCAGCCAAGGCTTGGAAAGATTGGTTAGCTTGTCCATGGTCAACACAACTGGTAAAAGGGGGAGAAAGGATCAACTCCAGGTCTGTTTGGTGCAAAGTCTGGTCTCCACACTCATAGCCTCCAATGGCAACTTATCAGTATCAGATATGTCTTGATCCATAACCAAATTTGTAGGAGTGATCACTCGAACAGACCATTTCTCTTCAGCTGGGTACCCTCTGTCTGGAGGCCTGCTCTTCAGGGCCTGGCTCAAGGGCATCTTATTAGAGACTCTTCCTTGAAACCTCCACTGGCAGGGACTCTCCCTCTCTTGAGACCCCTCAAAATTATGTTTGTTCCCTTTCTGGGATTATAGCCGGGTGTGCACACGCAGTGGGGCAAAGAGACCAGAGTGGAAGTCCTCACTTTTCCACTCACTAACCATGTGCTTGTGGAGGATACTTAACCTCCCTGAGGCTCACATGCCCCAGCCTTTAAAGAACAGTGACATCTTTCCCTTGGCGTTTGATGAAGATGAAAAGGGCTCAGCGCAGTGCCCAGCGTGGAGTCGGGGTTCAGTAGTGTTTGCTATTATTACTCTTATTATTGATGATGAAGGGTCGTGGCTGGCACAGTGTCTGGCACACACTAGGTCAGTGTAGCACATACAAAAAAGTCATCTTTCCCGCCCACTGCTAGACCTCCAGCTCCAGGGTGGGGGGCACAGGTCATGTCCGTTTCTAGCCCTGCCACAGTAAATCATCTTACTGTGCTAAGAGGTTTTGCTCTTTTCTGCACAGAGTAAATCTCAATACCTATTTGCCGGATTAATGTCTTTCTAAATAATTCCCTCAATTCATGGGAATGCCTTGTTCAAAATGCAACACAACAAGATCCCAACAGTAGTTAATCTGTCAACCAGTAAGTCCTTTGGGTGAGTTCCTCAGAGCACTGGGCACAGCTCAAGCCCTGGGCACAGTGTAGGTGCCCCAGGACAGAGCAAAGGATCACAGACCTGTGAGTGTGGGTGTGATTCCAGCAGGCTATCTGGTCACTGTCATCCAGATGGAAGAGAGAACTGAGTTCCTTCCAACAGGTCCTCCTTGCCCTTTCTCTCCGGTGCACTGTTTGGGTTAGATGTGAGTTTGTACCTCTCGAAGGCTCAGAGAGAAGAAGACCGCATCTAAACGCGCCTGGGTTTGCTTTCCAGCTCTGAAACTTCCTGGCCCTGTGACGTGGGGCAAAGGACTTGACCTTTCTGGTCTTTGGCTATAATACAATAGGGTCAGTAACCTCTCTGAAGTGTTGTGAAGAGCGAGCAAACAACATGGTAGAACAACTTTGTAAACTGAAAGTTTTGATGAACACTAGTAATAGAAATAAACTCAGAGGTGCCTGGGTGACTCAGTCGGTTGAATGTCTGCTTTTGGCTCAGGTCATGGTCCCGGGGTGCTGAGATTGAACCGCATGTTGGGCTCCCTGCTCAGCGGGAAGTCTTCTTCTCCCTCTGCCTCCCTCCTTCCCTGCTGTGCTCGAGTTCACTCTCTCTCAAATAAATAAATAAAATATTTGAAAAAAAGAAGTATATTCAGAACATTCTTTTGTAAGATTAAATGTGTAATAAGATGATGACTTTTCAGTAATTAAATGAGATTATGTATGTGAAGCCCTGGGAGGGTGTCTGGTACATAGCACTCAGTGTAGAATTAACAATCATTAATACTTCAGTGTGGCCCTCTTCTCTGCCACTCCTCCAGCCTGGCAGCTCTTTCCTGCCACATCTACGTGGCTATGTGGCTACGTGGCTTACTCCTTCTCCTCCTCCAGATCTTTCCTCCAAGGTCACTCACAGCCAGGACTTCCTGACACCCTAATTTTCATGGCAATCCCCAACCCTTCCCCCATCACTCCTGATCCTCTTTCTCTCTGCTTTTTTTTTTCTTCACAGCATTTATCACCATTTAACATAGTAAATGTCTTACTTAGTTTTTTTGTTTGTTTGTTTATTTGCCTAGACCAATGGGCATCAAACTTTTTCTATAAAGGCCCAGACAGTAAATATTTCATGCTTTACAGGCCATGTGATCTCTGTCACAACCACTCAACTCTGTTGTTATAACATGAAAGCAGCCATAGAGACTAGTGGACAAATAAGCATGGCTGTGTTCCAATAAAACTTTATTTACAAAAACAGGCAGTGGCCTGGATCTGGCCTGTGGGCCATAGTTTGCAACCTCTGGCCTAGATAATTGCCTGACACATTGGAAATGCTTAGTAAATATTTGTTGAATGAATGAATTAGTGAATGAATGAATGAATGAATGGAGGAGCACAAAACACCTGGTACAGTGACTGGTACATATGTGGTACTCAGTAAATGCACATTCCTTTGTATTTTATACTTAATAAATACAACAAGATGGGTCATGATGTATTGCATTAGAGGTACAATGAAAGTGCCCTGGGAATACTGTGATGGTAGACTCTTCCTCTTGTGATGAGGAAGGACTTCAAAGGTATCTAAAGTTGGATCCCCCCCCAGAGCAGACCTCGAGTCAAGGATGCTGGGGCAAGCAGTTTATTTGGGAGGTGATCCCAGAAAGCATGGGGGTGGGGGAGGGAGTGAGCATGGAAAGCGCTGGAAGTGAATACAGGGTGTGGTAATGGACTAGCAGTTTCCTTCTGTGGGCAATGGGTCATCAGTCCCAACAGGACCACAGAGAGTCTATGAAACATCCCTCAGATCTATCCTGTCCCCCCACCCCAACCCTGCTGATGAGGCTGGGGGACTTTCCCTTAGTTTCCACTCCCCATTGGTTGAAGGCTTCTCCCAGAAGCATCAAATATCCAGTGTGTCCAGCCAGGTGGAGGGTGGCAGGTGCATGCAGTAGGATGACTCTGGCAGGCACTTGGGGGGTGAGGGGAGGAGGGAACATGAGCAGGCACTGAGATGATACTTGAGCTGGCCTTATAAGATAAATACATGCCATCTTGTTTAGGATACTGTCTTCAGGTCTTTGGTCTCCATGGCTAAGCTTAATCCTTTTTTTTTTTATTTAAATTTTTTTATTTTTTTATTTATGATAGTCACAGAGAGAGAGAGAGAGGGAGAGAGAGAGAGGCAGAGACATAGGCAGAGGGAGAAGCAGGCTCCATGCACTGGGAGCCCGACGTGGGATTCGATCCCGGGTTTCCAGGATCGCGCCCTGGGCCAAAGGCAGGCGCTAAACCGCTGCGCCACCCAGGGATCCCCTAAGCTTAATCCTAATGGGGACATTTGCTAATAGCTGTTCCAGCAGACAGAATGTCTTCTGTCCCTTTTATCCAGATGGAACACTGTGTCGGAAGGACTCCAATTGGCTTAACTTGGGTCATGTCAGCATTTGGGGGTGGAGGGCCCATATTATGATTGGCAGCTCTCTGCCACTGCTCAGAGTGGGGAAGGAGACATCAGTAGCCCAGGAAGAGAAGGTGTGATGTCCCCGGCGGAGCAGGATGCTGGGCAGATGGAACAATAGATCTCCACAGCAGTGGGGGTGTTTTTGTTTGTTTCTTTCACTTTGTGGATGACAAACAAACCTCACAGAGGAGCTGCAGTTTAATGAAACAATTTACACACCAAAATAGAACACGCTTCCATCACAGAGCTATTGACTGGGAAACATAAACATGAAAAATGCGTTCAGATTTTTTTAAGTGTTCAGTTTATAGAGCAACATATGTGATACAGGAGGGAATAACCTAGGCTCCAAAGAGTTAAAGAGCCATTCGTTAGGACTCTCTAGCCTGCCTACATTCCAGGCAGTGTGGAGGGACCTCGGGAAAGTCACCCAACCTCCTGGAGCCTCAGTTTCCTCATCTGTAAAAAGGGGACAGAGCTGATACACAGCTCACGGGCTTGTGGGGATTAACTGGGGCGAGGCGTGCGAGATGTGTGCCAGAACGACTGGCCCATGGCACGTTCTCAGTAAGTAGTTTCGATGGTGATGATGATGATAACTTTCTTAGGCTTCTCTGGGGGAGCTTTCCCTGCTCAAATTGTTCTTCTGTGGCCACCTAGAGACCTGGTGGAGCTTTTCCACATCTTCACGGGAGCTTTTGCTCACCTCTGTGGCCAAGAATATCCTCTGCCTCTCCTCCTCATCACAGCACTGGAGAGGTAGGAAGGGTGGCCCAGGGAAGGTGGAAGAGGGTGCAGGCCTGAGTGGCTGCCTGCGGGGAGGAGCCGAGGCAGGAAGGAGCTGGCTGTCAGGGTGTCCACTAACTCCACCAGCAAGCCCTGCCAGTGAGTTGGCCCCACAGAGCCCCGCCGGGGCTGGAAGCACGCCCGCAATGCCGGGGATCTGTTTCCATCTGCTCATTTTACTGCTGAGTTGTAAAGTGCTAAATATCATTATCCTCCCCTTCCTTAAACAAGAAAAAAAGTTAACAGCCTGAGAAAAGGAGATATTTCACTTCATTTGGCATCCAGCCACCATTATCCGCACAGGGTGCTCCCTCGGGGCCTGGTTAGGGATGAGCAGGAGCCCTGTTCTCGTCCGCATTCTGCTGCAGCCTCCGCTCCGTGCAGGCTCGGGGCCGGGCGCCGGCAGCTGGAGGCCGGGTCAGAGCCTGGCCTGCCCGCCGACCGAGTAGCCAGCCACCCACTGAACAACCTAAACACTGCGGCGATGGGCGCCACCAGGGAAAGAGAGAGTGGAGGCCACAGGAGAGTGACTTGTTCAAGTTCACCGTGCTTATTAGGGTCTGTTCTGTGTGGCTCCTGGAGACGAACTGACAGCCATAGTAGTAATTACAGAAGAGAAGATCTCAACTCAATAGCAGGACAGGCTCCGAAGACTTACATCTGCCAAAAAATGGAACAGTTCCCTCAATAGATAGGGAGCTGCCTGTCTTCCAGGGGCATGCACATGGTTCAGAAAATCCTTCCAGAACACTCACTGCTGACCGGAGTTCCGATCTAGATGGAGATGCTGGAGAGGTGAGGACTAATGTTCTTTCCAACACTGAGATTCTAGAAACCCAGAACTGAAAAAAAATCTTACCCGTTTTCAGGATCTTTAGGGTGCCTTGCTCACGCTGGCTAAGCGGGAATTTCTAGCTGCCCGGTGTTGGCTGCTAGACCCAGAGGAAGGAGTGGGCCAGCAGCACGAGGTGTGATTCATCTTCATTGCTCCAATTATGGGGTCATTAAGGCTTTTACTCTGCGATGCTCCCCTAAGGAACTCCCGCTGCTTCAAGTATATGACAGACAGTTGTCCTCCCAGCCACCTAGCGGACAGAGGTGTTCTGCAGGGTCAAGCTGTAATCAAATATCACCCGCCCACTAGCCTCCTCCAGGGGGGACTTCCATGCCCTGTCTTAGCAGTGACTTGCCGAATAGGTGCAGCCAAGGGCCGGGTCCCAAGCCCCAGGGACAGCCATCTTGGGGAAAGGCCACTAACTCAGGATGAGTATGACAGGTGCGGAGGTGTAGGGGTAGCCAGCACTGCCAGCTGAAACATCCAATAGCTTTCCATTGTTCTTCCAAAGTTCCCAGTATGGCCCATAGGCCCTGCATAACCCACACTGCCTGGTCTAGACTGTGAACTCCCTGAAGGCAAGGGCAAGGTCTATTTTTGTCTCCACCATAGCCCCAGGGCTTGGCCCTATGCTTGGCATTTGGCCAGCACTTGGTACATATTTGTTGAGTGAATGAATAGAAAGCCTGTAGTCTTCCTGGACTCGATGGAAGTAACCTTGGCAGAGGAGGCAGCTCTGAAAGGGCAGAGAGCACTGGCCGATGAGTCTGGAGGTGGGGTTCAAGTGTGCCTCTATCATCAATTTGTTGCTTGGCCTCAGTCAAGTCTGGCTCTCTTGCCTCAATTTCCCAATTGCAGAATTGGGGAATTGGCAGAAGGTGGCGAGGAGGTGGGAAGAAAGCTGATGCTTTCTTGTTGAGCTCTAGGCCTCAAAGGTCTTTGGGCTGCAGACGCTGGTGGGCCTGGTGATGGAGTCACCTGTTTGGGACTGAGGTAGCCATGTCACTGCTGCACATTTACTCAGGTCAAAAACCTGAGCCTATCTTTTGTGCCAAGCTCAGGGCAGGGTTATGGGGCTGAATCAGATGTGGTTCCTGCTCTAAAGATTCCAGAGTTGAGTGGGGGCAAAACTCACGTGGAGAGACGTATGACCCAAGGAGAGAGGCATAAATATATTACAGTGGAGCACAATGCCCTGAGAGCAATCCATGCATATAAGAAAGTGACTAATGACAGCTGGAAGGACTTGACAGTACTCCCTGGAGAAGGCACCTTTGAGCCAAGCACTTGGGATAGAAATTACAGGGAAAAAAAGCCAGCAGAGAAATAGGATGACAAAGGCACAGAGATAAGGCAGGTTGGGCAGGGAGACCAGTACCCGGTGGGGAGGGGGCAGGGGGTAAAGTGATGGGATAAGTTGGTTATCACAGGCCAAACGCTAGACCACAGACAACACATCTTCCAGGAAGGGTTTTGTCCCAGGAGGCAGCACGCAATAGGGCAGGTCTGGTCCAAATCCTTCCTGTATTTATTTGTCATCTTGTTCAGTGGCTCAGTGTCGTCATCTGTAAAATGAGGATTATGGTGCCTAACTCTTCAGGGCTGGTGAGGAATGCACTAAATTGACACGTATGGACTGCCTTGCACACAGGAAGCAGTTCTGGAAATGGGGTTTCCCTTCTTTTTTTTGGCTTTTGGCCAGAATTCAGATAACACTGAAAGAAGCTCTAGTGTGTATATGTTAGTCATTTTACACAACTAGCTATGGATGCGATTATCAGAAAGAAAGTTTATTGAAAAGGAATAAGAGGTAATGGAGGTTGAAATACACAACCCCGGGGGACAGGAAAAGTAAGGAAAGCAGCAAACCGGGAAGCTAGGGGACACAGACAAACTTCATCAGCTCCAACTTTGCCAGCAAGCTGCCTTGAATTCAGTTTGTGTGTTTGGGGAAGCAGGAGAAGAAAGAGCGGTTTTCTGTCCTAGGTTGTGGGTGGAGAAGGGCGTAGGGGAGGAGTGGAGAGGGCTGTGTATGCTCTTTGCTCTGGAGTCACCTGCTGGACTCTGCTGCAGTGGGGGTAAGAGGAAGGAGGGAGGGGGAGGGCACCACCCACGGCACCACCCACGGCAGGAGCCATGATGAACCGTGAGGTGGTATTTGAGGGCTTTGAGGGTAGTCCCTCTGCCCAGACTTCACAGATTTCACTGTTGGTGTCAGAGCATCATCCTAATGGATATCAGAGTGCCCCATGTGACAGGTGACACATAAACCCTTAACATGTAAACCCTTGATGCTTTAGTATTAATCAGTTTATTAGTATTTTTCCAAACCCGCAAAATGTTGACAGTAAGTTTGAAGTACAAGGGTGGGAGGCCAGGAGGTGTGACTTTGGGCAGGTCACCTCCCTTCTAGGATTCTCATCTACACAGGGAGTTGGAGTGTGAGATCTCTAAGGACTGCACTTCCCAGTCTGTTCTCCATCTGCCACTGGAGATGTGAGAAGCAATGCAGGGGTGCTGGCCTTTCCGTGGTGAAGTCTAAGGATCGGGGATATGAGCAAAGCAATGAGCAGAACTCTCCAAAGAAGGGGGGGAAATGCAAAATAAATCAAACCATTACGGGGGGGGGGGTGGTCTTGCCATTGTCGGTATGAACAACCATCATTCCCAGAATCTGGCAAGACCTTCATCTGGAATTCTTGGTTACATTGGCTCTTGTAGGTAGGGCCACAAGAATCAGGCTTGGCCATTCTAAAACGTACTGGCAATCAGAGCCTAAGTCTTTGACAAAAAAGTTCCACATCTAGGACTATGTCTAAGACTCTGTGACTAAGAGTTCAAGACTGTAAAATTCCAAGACTTTCTTCACTCTTCTGTGGAAGGTTCATGACTAGGTGCAGCTAGCACTTCCTGATGGGTGGGGACCCCAGGTTTTCCTAAGAACAGAGAAACCAAGCGATGATTCTGTTGGATGGGCTTTATGTCAGGGAGTCTGAGGGCCTTTCAGACCAAGCTCACCAAAGATGAGGCCTGCTGGAAGACTGCGGGGCAGGTAGGCAAAAGGCCTGAGCAGCCAGGTGTAGACCGTTGCTCTGCCCTTAGCGGCTCACCGTGTCGCTTTGCCCTCTGCTCTGGCATGGCTTTTAGGGGAGCGGGACTTGAGACCCACTCCAGTCAATTTATGTAAAGGCGGCTCTATCCTAAGAGTAGAGAGTGTGCTCCCGGCACTCTAAAGACAGGATTGCGCGGATTGCGCATTGGGACTAAGCAGCCGCCAATGATGGGGGCAATTGTCTGTAGCTTGCATCCGTCTTACTTTTTTTTTTTTTTTAATTTTTTTTTAATTTTTTTTTTTTATTTATTTATGATAGTCACACAGAGAGAGAGAGAGGCAGAGACATAGGCAGAGGGAGAAGCAGGCTCCATGCACTGGGAGCCCGACGTGGGATTTGATCCCGGGTCTCCAGGATCGCGCCCTGGGCCAAAGGCAGGCGCCAAACCGCTGCGCCACCCAGGGATCCCCCGTCTTACTTTTTGTGCCTATTTGCACAATTAGGTGCTTCCGACGCCCGTTTCCCAGGGGTCTCTCGCGTCTGGCCCAACACCCCCTGCTCCCCTTCATCAGGTCTTGGTGGCTTAGTGGGAGCGCCAAACTGCCCTCGGTCTCAACTCAACCGCCCCATCCCCACTCATTCCCGATAGAGAATCTAATTGGCTCTGCTCCACACCCAGCCTTCCGCAGGGAAGGCGGGTTTTCAGCATCCAGGTCGGGCCCACCCCGCTGTCGGCGGGGGGCGGGGCGGGGCCTCGGCGGGGCGGGGCGGGGCGGGCGGCCCTTAGAGGGAGAAGGCGCGGCGGCCCCGCGGCACGCTGGCGCCCTCGCCGTCCTGCTCCATGGTCTCGAAGAGCAGCCGCACCAGCGCGGGCCGTCCCTGGGCCACCAAGGCCCGAGCCAGCCCCAGCACCTCGCCCGTGTGGCCGCGCCACACGCGCTGCAGCTCCTGGCGCAGGCGCGCCGCGGGGTACTTGCCCTGGGCGCGGCGCAGCCACTTGTCCACCTCGCGGCCCAGCTCGGCGTCGCTCAGCTGCGCCTGGCTCCACTGCGCCAGCAGCGCCTGCAGCAGGCAGCCGAAGCCCTCGGTGTGGCAGGAGCCCGCGTCGTCCAGCTCCACGGCGCGCTTGAAGCAGGCCGCCGCGTTGGCGTCCTCGCCCTTGATGCGCAGGCACTTGCCGCGCAGCAGCTGCAGCTCGGGCAGCGTGGCGCCCAGCTCCGACTCGCTGGCCTTGGCCAGGAAGACCAGCGCTTGGTTCAGCGCCGCCTCGTCCACCGCCAGCAGCTCCTGCACGGCGTCCACGCCCATGTAGTAGTAGACCTGGGTGGGGCGGGGCGGCGCGGGGGATGAGCCTTTCTCGCGCGGTCCACGCCCGCGGTCCACGCCCGCCCGCACTCGCTCTCGCAAGACTCCATTCCTGGGATCCCACCCTACCTCGAATTTTGGGCCCGCCCCGGGGAAAGGAGGAGACATAGTGGTTCCAGGGCCAGTCGCACCACCTTAGGCCATATAGTCTTGAGCGAGGCACTCTTTGGGCCTCAGTTTTCTCGTCTGTAAAATTACGATAGTGTCGCCTCTTGGTAATAATTCCTTGTGCCCAGAAGGCACCTCTGGGTAAAGAGTACTGGCCCGCACTTCCCGAATGCTTTAGAAAGAGCATGGCCCCGTTCTAAATGCTGCACGTGCATTTTCTCATATAATCCTCACCATGGCTATCGGAGGCAGGGGCATGGTTGTATTTCTCCCTGCCAGGGCTGCCTTGGCAGACAGCAAATAGGTTCTTAGCCGTTGTCTCCTCAAGCCAAGAGGCTGCCTTACCTGGCCGATGTCCAGGTAGGTCTTGAGGCTTGGACACACCTTGACCACTTCCTCCAGGTCGGCCTTGGCACAAGCCAGGTGGTTCCTGTCAGGCATGCCCCCGAGCCCCATCTTGGCTCGCTCCAGGTCATGCAGGTAGGCTCTGAGGTGGATCTGCCATAGAGAGTCAGCTCGGATGATGCTCCAAGCAAGGGCCTCTCCCCTCCTTTCTACCCTCAATGATGCCAGTCTTTTTTGTAGCCGCTACTCAGGGAAGTTCTATGGTGCAGTAGGAGGCCCCTGAGACTGTGACCCCAGAGTCCTAGGTCCTAGTTCTGTGCCAGCTGTGCAAATGACACCCATTCTGGACCTTAGTTTCACTGTCTGTTACAATGAGGGGGTTGGATGAAGTTAAGAGCCTCTCATTCACTCAACAAATATGTGTTGAGTGGCCGCCATATGCCAGGCCCAGTGCTAAGTACCGGGAATGCAGTGGTGATGAGCTGTTACGAAAGAATAAACAGGGTGCTGAACTAGAGGGGTCTGGGGGAGGGGGCTATTTTAGATAGGATGGCAGTACCTATTTTGTGAGTCCACGTGAACAACTTGGAAGGAATGGCTGGTGGCCCCAACTTACAAGCATCAAATTACAAATGATTCCAGACTCTTGCCTTTATCCCCATTGCTCCTTTCCCTCCATATGTGGAGCATTAAAAAAACTAGATGTTCAGAAGGGGGAGGCATGAGAAGGAAGAAGTAGGAACAAGGGGTCATTGTTGCTGAAGATATTAATGCTTTATAGCCAACCGAGAGCATCATAAGGTGGGGGAGGAGGGAGCTCTGGCTTTGGAGCCATTTGGGCTTGGCTGAATTCCAGCACCCCTCCCCCATTTGCATGTGAACTGGGGAGGGTGTTGTTCAACCTCTGTGAGCCTTATTTTTCACATCTGAAAAATTAGAACACTGATCTCTTTCTTGAAGAGTTCCCTTGACGATTGAGAGAACATATTCTAGCCAAGATCTAGCATATGGTAGGTGCTCAGTTCATTCATTCATTCATTCATTCATTCAAAAAATATTCATCGAGAGCCTGTTATGTGCCAAGTACTGTTCCAGGCACCCAGGATAGAGTAGAGAGCAAAACAACAAAATCCCCTGCCCCTAGGGAGCATATATTTTAGGGTGGGAGAAAGAAAGACAATATACATGATAAATAAATAGCATGTTGGGGAGTGATAAGTGCTAAGAAGAAAAAAGTAAGCCAAAAAAAGAGGACATAAAATGTTGGTGAGAGGTTGACATTTTCAATAAGATGGGGCTACAGCTTCCTTTTTATCAAGACCTCAGGAAGCAAGGATGGAGGCCAATCAGAAGAGCATTCTAGGCAGAGCTCATTATCCATTCCTTGCAGTTTGGGGAATGGAGTTTTAGAGGAGTGTGGCTTGTCCCCGGTCCCAGAGTGCTAGGTGGAGAGGCCGGATTTCCACCCAAATCAGTCAGCATGTATTGAGTGCTAACCAAGTAGAGGCTGGAGGTCATCGACCAGGTTATTGTAGAGGGGTGCCTGCAGTGGGTAGGAGTCACCTTCATTCTTTCACTCAACAACCTTATGGAACACAAACCTGGGGTCTTGATGACTTGTAAGCTCTTTTCCACCATGAAGGCTCTATGACGTTTGGGCTCTGGCAACGCGATCTTGACCCTTGGCCCTTGTTCTGATTCCTGGTGGCAGGATGAGGTGCTGGCCGACTTACCTTGGCTCTTGTGCAGTACGCCTGCCAGTTGAGCTCTGGATCTCGTAGGATATCTAGAGCCATGTTGCAGGTTCCAATGGCCATATCCTGCTTTCCTAGGAAGTGGAAGATTTTGGCCAGGCGATTCAGGATGAGGGGTTGATCCTTGGCTATCTCAATGGCCTAGGGAAGGGAGAAGGGTAAGAGCAAACTATCTGGTTATTTGCCTGACCTGCAGGTCCCCCATCTCTGGATAGAATCATGTCACTGCATTGCTCTTATTCCCTAAGTCCACCTGCCGGTAAGTTTGGTCATAGCATGGAACCTAACGCTTTAGGGTACAACTCACTGGCACTCAACTCCCAAGAACTAGGTTCCCATGCTCCCCACCACGTTCATGTGTCCTGTCCAATGAATCCCTCCATACCCCTAGCAAACCACTCTTCCTTGGACACATCTAGTGTATGCTCCCCCAATTTCCCAGGGCATTTGGAAGGAGGGCCAGAATCAGCCTTTACCTCTCCCATACTTACATGGCACAGTGTTTCTATCGGGGCCACAGCACTTCCCCTCTATATTGTCACTGACGACTGCCTGCCCTGTGCGTGCGTGTTGCTGCCTCTGGGATAGTGAACTCCTGCTGGGACTGCATCTCTGTGCCCGGGCACAGAGCAGGTTCTCAAGGAGGGGTGAAGTCAGTGTGTTTGTTAAATTGGACACCACTCTTAGAATTCTCACGGACCTGCATTTTATATTCTGTTCTGTTTTAAGATCCCTCTTCAAGGACTTGCTTGTTAATCTACCCACCAGCAGACATTAGGGATGTGCCCCCTTGCAGGGCGCTGTGCTGAATGCACAGGTGAATGAATATCACAGGGTCCCTGCCCTCCAGGAAAGACTTCAAAACCGAGCTAAGTGTGGAAACTACCACATCAACGAGGTGCCCAAGAACAAGGCTTGAACTGCACTTTACAGTTTATGGTGAACAGTTTCAATCACTACTTCCTTTGAGCCTCTCAAAGACCTAGAAGGTAGACAGATGACCTAAGTAACACATGATGAGGCTCAGAGATGGAAGTGACTTGTTTAGGGTCACAGGGCCTGAGGGCAGGGCAGGCACAAGACCTCAGCTAAGTTCATTTTCTTTCCACTGTGTCACTGGGGGTCAAGAAGGACAGTGAGAACCAGGGCCTGAAAGGGAGACGCCAGAGGGTATATCTGAGAAATGGCAAATAGCTTAGAAAAGACAAGATTGGGCAGCCCAGGGTGGCCCAGCAGTTTAGCGCCACCTTCAGCCCAGGGCGTGATCCTGGAGACCCAGGATTGAGTCCCACGTCGGAAAAAAGAAAAGACAAGATTGGAGGCCCTTGGGTGGCTCAGTGGTTGAACATCTGCCTTTGGTTCAGGTCGTGATCCTGGGGTTCTGGGATTGAGTCCTGCACTGGGCTCTTCCCGCAGGGAGTCTGCTTCTCCCTCTGCCTATGTCTCTGTCTTCCATAAATAAATAAAATCTTAAAAAAAAGAAAAAAAAAGAAAGAAAGAAAGACAAGGCTGGAGAAGTGAGCTTAGAGACTGGGCATGGGGTGGGTCTGATTCTTAACCAAAGAGGAACAATGACAAACATCACTTGTTTTGAATGAAGGGAGGTGGGAGGGTAGGGCACTTCTTGGGTGGGCCACACGGTGGGGGATGGAGCTAGGATGCCCCCCAGAGAAGCAGCGGTTTCCAGGGGAGAAGGCTGGGGTATCCCACTCCATCCCTGGTTTGGAAAGTGGGTGTGGCCAGAGGACGTACCTTGCCGAAGCAGTCCAGGGGGTCGGTTCCTGAGTACCCGCAGTCATGGACACCCATCGGGGTGGTGGAGAAGGTGTCCTTCCTCTCCAGAAGTATCCCGAGGTAGCACCAGGCCAGAGCTGGCAGTGGTGGGGAGGATAGTGTGGGAGAAGGATGTCTAGTAAGCAGTGGCGTGGAGAAAGGGAGGGGGCCCACGAGGGAGATGGCCAGCCCCCCACAAGGTGTCAGCACCCAGGAAGACGAAGGGAGGGACTGTGGCATGAGATCACTGAACAAGGTGCAAAGTGCATTAGTTCTGTGAGATGAATCAATGATTATATGGGACAGAGGGTGAGGGAGAGAGAAACAGGATCTCTGAAAAAGGGAGATGATGCTAGAGGTGGGGACAAGGACAGTGGCAGGTGGGGCTAGTGACAGGTAAAGAGGGAGCCAGGCAGAGGCTGCTCCGCACCTGTCCCAGCCGCCCCTACCTTGGTAGTGGGGGTCCGGAGACTTGAGCACTTGCCGGAGGAGGGCCAACGTGCGGTTGAAGGCGGGCAGCCTCTTCTGCTCCTCGCTGCCCAGCTCTAGGAAGATGCCATCTAGCCTGTGGCCAAGAAGGGGATGTGGGTGGCTGGCACCTCCTCCCAGCTGTCCCTAGGGTGCTGTGAGTACTCCACAGGGCCAGTGGCAGGGAGGGGATCTTGGGGGAGCCCTTGCCATGGAAATGGCCTCAGCCACCTCTTCCCTGGCTCCCAGGCCATGCCTCACCCACCCCACCCTCCACCACCACCCAGTCCATGGCTCCCCAGACTGACCTGATGAAGAGTGTTGCCATGGTGAAGTACCAGCCCCTTTTCTCCTCCATTGGGATCTAGGAAAGCAGAGAATGGCCCGTGGTGCTGTTATAGAGGCACGTAGGGTATTGTTCATAGATTCCCACACTTGCCCCAAACCCTGATTATGGTCCTGGATCTGCCACTGGTAGCCGAGTGACCTTGGGTGAATCACCTCACTTCTCTGACTACACAGGGTTTGACGAGATAATCTGTGTGAACATCCTAAGGTGCCCATCACAGAGCAAGAGTGGGATGCATTTCTTCCCTCCATCTTGCTTTCCTTACTAAGCTTTCCATCCCTTGGCTCCCCGACCTGTGCTCTGGATCTGCCCCCATTGCAGGGCCCACTAGCCACTGGTTGCCTTCTCTCCCCCCCCCACCCCACTGTCCACTCGCTTCTCCCCTTTGGTGCACCCCTCAGCCTCCTCCTTCCTGAGAAAGCCCTCTCAGGCTTGTTGATGGAGTTCAGCTGCAGCCCAAGACCCCCCTGAATGGTTTTCCCACTGTTATTCTTGCCAACCTTGCCAGGCATTTAGACTGACTTGGGCACCAGATAAAATATTTATGCTGTTATTTATGGGAGTAGCTGCTGCTGCCTCGGAAAGGAATTTTAATGAAAACCAATAAAACCCCTAGTGCATATCAGCAGCTCTGTTTCGGGCTCTGGCCCCTCCGTCCGCATTCATCTCCTGGTGTGGATCTCCAGGCTGGATTCTGCACTCCCCCCTCCACCTCCCACCGTGGCCTCCTCAGCACAGGACCCCCATCATCCCTCCACCCCAACTCCCAGCAGCCGGGTGAATGTATTAGGCCCGGCCAGCATTTCTGGGCATCTGTGGTGTGAGGCCCTGTTTTGAGTGCTGCAAGGACATGGCACTGAATTGGACCTGTAGCCTGGCCCAAATAGGTTCACAGTCTCTCTAGGAAAACAGATCCAGGCATAAATAATAGAGCTTGGCTGGGTGCCTGCCATGTGCCAGGATTCTGACACCCACCCTCTCAACGTCTCAACAACCTATCGGGTTAAGTATCATCTGCCTTTTACAGATGGACCTATTGA
This sequence comes from Canis lupus baileyi, assembly GCF_048164855.1. NCBI lineage: Eukaryota > Metazoa > Chordata > Mammalia > Carnivora > Canidae > Canis > Canis lupus. The sequence goes on from NC_132840.1 coordinate 34,602,931, forward strand.
GGCTCAGAGAGGTAAAGTGACTTGCCTAAGGTCACAGAGCATATGTGTGTCAGAGCTGGAACTTGAACCCCCTTTGTTAGGCTCCAAAGCCCATGCTCCCCTTACCACACCAGGCTGCCAGTTAAATCAGTATGAGGCAGAGTTTGAACAAGGCCATGAGAGTGATATGGACAGAAGCACTAGGATGGGGAAGCCAGTCCCAGCCAGAAGACTCTGAGAAGGTCTCGCAGAGGACAGGGTGTAAAGGGAATCTTGAACAGCAGTGGTATTTCAGAGGGTGGAGTGGGGGCCGAAGGCATTCCGGATGGAGGGCTCAGTGTGGAGACGTATGGCACGCCTGGTGAGCATGGAGCACGGTGGGTGTGAATGGGGCATTGGGGGAGCAAAGGTTGGCAAGTTATGCCCTGGCTGCTCTGGGGAGGCTGTGGATGAGCTTGGAGGGAGAAGGGAGAAAGAGGGTTTGGAGAGTCAGACCCCACTGAGAGGTGTGACTGCCCATCAAGGGTCTGGACCGAGGGCCCAAGCCAGATCACCCAGAGGAGGCCCCATACAGCACATTTCATAGCCGCTATTCACCAAGTACCTTCTGAGTTTGGCCCAGGCTGGGCAATGGGGACAAGAGAGGAAAGGCAGGGCCCACCTTTAGAAGCTCCCAGTCTGGCACGAAAGCCAGATTATATCACAGTTAGAGGGGAACACCGGGGTTACGGGAGGAAGTATCCTGCTTGACACAGGAGTGCCCACAGAGCCTCTAGAGGAGGACTAGTTGGAGCACGGTTCTCCTTGACAAGTGGGAACCACCCAGGTAGACACCATGAGAGAAGGCATCAGATGGAGCAAAAGCTCAGTGAGAGGTGAGGGAGAGGGGTGTGTTGTAAGGGGCAGGAGGATGAGCCAGTGGGGGCACACAAGGGGGTCCCTGAGCGCAGGTTCAGGAGCCAGAGTCAACGTGCAGGGCCGTGGGGAGCCAGAGAAAGGGGAGTGCCCACATCCAGTGTGTTTTTAGAATTCACACCCCTTGGGGAGCACTCCTGTCACTCAGGTGGGAATATGTGTAAGGGGCTTGAGGTGGGGACAAGGCTGTCCAGAAGGGAGGGCAGCCCTCACCAGGGGTTGAAGAGCATCCCCAAGGGCTCAGTGGGGAACATTTGCCAAAGCAAAAAGTTAGGATGGGCTGCTGAATAACCTGACCTTCTACCTACACGGCACCTGGGACTCGGATTCATAGGGTAAGTACTGTGGGCCACACTGGCCAAAGACCTGGACGTAATGTCAGTGCGTGATCGTGTGAAGGATGGGATGGAAGCGTAAGTCCCTGGGCTTCCTGGCTGCCTAGAGGTACGATCTCATGACCTCTGGCCCCGTGCCCACTTTGAGGAGGGCCAAGCTGACTCATGGTAGGGAGAAACAGAACCTGCTGCTTCATTCAGGCACCTGACAAGGAGGTGTGACCACAGCAAGAGCAGAGGCTCAGGAGGCCATACGAGGCCATGACCCTGGATGGATGAGTTCCCTCTAGGAGGCTGTGTCTCTATCTGCAAAGAGGGATAATAATATAGAGCTCACAGGCATTGTGAGGGCAGTGCCCAGCCCAGACTATGCACTCCATAAATGTTGACCCCCTTTCTGCTGGCTTGGGTTAGAGTTGAGCAGGGTTAGGGGTATCTAGGAGGCTGCTCTGTCCATGGGACCTACTTCAATTCCCTCTGGGGAAATGTCTCAGGCCCTGGAGTCAGACGGGTCCTGGCTCACAGTGCTCTCTACTGCACCCCCCACACACTGTGCTAGTAGGGCCTCAGATCCCCTGTGGGGTCCCAAGCACTTTCTCCCCTTCACAGACCACCCCCAGGGCAGGAGAGCAGGGTGGTGTCCTCAGGGCTCTACCTGGTTCCTCTTTTTTTTTTTTTAATTAATTTGCTTTTAATTTAAATTCAATTTGCCAACATACAGTATAACACTTTCCCTGGTTCCTCTTGTTTGGCATTCAAGCCACAAAAAAGTAAGCGAGGTGCTCAAACCAGTTAGTACCTGTCAGAGCAGGCACTTAAATAATCCCAGTGGCCCGAGCATTGTCCTCAGCACTGTTCCCTTGACCACTCTCGGTCTATCTCTGAGGATACTGAGACCACAGAGGTGCAGCAGTGGACCCAGTCACACACTAGTTAGTACCGGGCCTTAAAACTGGTCCCTATCCTTGAGCAATTTAAGAGCCTGGTGAGGGTTTGCTCTATGTAGGCAGTAGCACCACCTGGTGGCAGTGTGCCTGAATTGCAGGGGCAACTGCTCTCCCGGTTCCCTTCAACAGGAAGGCCAAAACAGATTTTCAGAAAAGTAGCTAGCTGAGTGACATCTCTACGACAAATTCCAAACGCAGGCCCTCCTCAGACCCTGCTGAAGAGTGACATTTGCAGGAAGGCTGATGGGGTTGCAGAATCAGAGTGGAGGTAATGGCCCAAACACAGCTAGTCTGAGGCTTCTCCTGGCCTGGGCTTTCATTCTCTATCCCTGTGATGAACCTGGTGGCTGCCGTTAACTCCGCTGTGGGATCCTGGCCCGAAAATGGGCTGTCTCTTTAAAAATCCTTCTGGTTGTAACTAAAGCAGCAGCTAAGGCTGTTACCAGGGGCAACCTGGCAAGCCACAGTGCGTTAAATTAAATTAAACAGGCCTCTGCCTCCCTCCTCCCCTCCCTCCCGGAGAAGGGAGGGGCCATTCCACCTCTCTCCTGGAGAATAAAATTGCCACGAAGTCTCTCAAGGCTGCAAGGAGCTCACTTCCAGAGTTGATGGCTCCCAGAGGCCAGGTTTCGGAGGCAGCCTGGGAGGCCCGGGGAGGGCGGCTGCCAGAGGCGGGGTACTCCACGAGGGCCTGCCCAGCATCGGCTGCGGGCACCCCCCCTTCCACCCCACTTTCTCTTGTTCGGGCCTCCTCACAACCCTGGGGTCTGGAAAGGGGGGGCCAGCCCAGGCTGCTGGCTGCAGGAGTCTCACATTAGGTCGCCACCCCTTGGAAGGTCCATGGGAGGGAGCTGGGTGAGGCCTGACCCTCAAGTAAAATCCTCAGACTCTGGGGCTGAGTAAGGCACAGCCCTCAGGACACTTCCCTGCTCCCTGGAGATCCGTGCTGTTCTTGCCCTCATTTTAGAGAGGGGGAACTGAGGCTCGAAGGGGCAGAGGCTTGCTTACTTAACCTGACATTTCCAGCCAGCTTCCTCTGGCTTTAAAGTTCGTGTCCTTCTCGCACCGTCTAGCTGCATGTGTTTGCACAGCGCCTACCATTTACAGAGTGCACGCACACAAATTCTCTCTGGTCCTCAGACTGTCTTGTGGGTCACCATCACTCTCTTAGCACGGATGGCAAATCAGAGATGGGACCATGTCCTCAAAGTCACATGGCTGGTGTGAAAGCCCAGATGCAAACCTGGAAATGGTGCTTTTGTCGCTATACCAATAATAGCAAATTTTATTGAGCACTTACTATGCGCCAGGCTCATAGTTTCCATGCGTTAAGCCATTCAACCCTGGGGGTTACCTATCAGGTGGTGACTATGATTCTCCCAATTTTACAAAAGAGATGACCATGGTCCAGAGGAGGACAGCTAGAAGGCAGCAGAGCTGGGGCCCAGAAGCCCAGCCCAGTGCCCCTGTACCTAGTGACTCTAGACTAGTGGTTCTCAATGTGTGGTCCCCAACCAGCAGCAGCAGCAGCAGCAGCATCACCTGGCAGTTTGCTAGACATGCTAGTTCCTGACTCACTGATCAGGATCTCTGCAGCAGGAGGCTGGGGAGAACCTGGGGTTTAGCAGGCCCTCTGATGCACTAGATCCTCACTGCACCACACTGTGGGGAGCTGAGTGACAATGGACTGGTTGGTGGATCTCTTTTTGAAATGAACCAAAGGATCAGAATCATGGCCCTCAGCAAAGCCTGAACAGCCAAGTTCCTAGAGCTGCATGGGTGAGGGACAAAGGCAGGTGCTCCGGCAGAACCGACAAAGAATAGGGTCAGGATAAGCCATTACAGGGCAGGTTTGTGATAACCAGGTGGGCATAAGGGTGGATCCTGACTCTTCCACTTACTTCAAAAAGTGGTGCTGGAGAAGGAGATATTGGGGGGCTTGGCTATTTTAAAGGAACTTTGCCAATGATGATTTTATACTCTCCATTTCTGATTCCCTTCTCGAGAGCAGGCTAGGTCTCCTTCAGGAGAGGTGGGATGAACATTTTGGAGCACCGACTCTCCACTGGGTGCCTCAGTGCATCTGTGGATCCTCTCCTCATAGCTGCCTGAGAAGCTGTAACGTGTCCTCCCCCTTTGCTGGGTGAGGAAGCAGAGCCTAATAAAAAAAAAAAAAAAGCCACCGCCCAGCCCCACAGTCCCGGGGTGGAAGTGCCATTATTCAAGTTTACATCTGCTTCCCTCCAAGGCCCCTGTTCTTTCCACCTCATCACACTGACCCTGCAAAGGCTGATGCTGCAGAAATAAAAGTCACAAGGTGCTAAGCCTCAGGAATCTGTTCTTCTTGCACAACAGGAATGTCCTCTGTGATGACTCGGAGCAGCCTCCCTGCTCTGCACAGGGAGCCCTGCTCCACCCCACCTGTGGGTCATGCACCAGAAAGGCAAAGGGCAGAGGTTTTCCCTCCTCCGATCTAGCTCCTGACACAGGGGGTTGGGGACAAACAGAGGGATGGCACTGGCGTCCTATTCATGTTTCTCCTCGCCAAGGGATCCTGGAAAGGCCCTTGGCCCAGCCTGGGCATCAGCATCTGCATCCATGAACGGGATGATGCCACTTGGCCCATCTGTGTTGTGGGCATGTTGATGAGGGTGGTCAGTGTGACTGGTGGAGGGGACTTGAGGGAGGCGTGCTATGCCACGGAAATCAGTTACCTGTGCCTCCCTGTCCTGGCTTCCCTGGATGGTCTTCATGGAATTTAAGATTTGAGCAGATTGACTGCAGCTTCCCACTGTCACCCCCCTTCTGGTCCTAGGTCTGTCATGTCATGGAAGTGGGTCATCTTTGGCTTGCACTGGTTCCTGAGACTTACAGGACTGTGTTGAGCCACTTCTCTATCCCACTGTCCTTAGAGAGAAGGGACCATGTCTAGTCCTGAGTCCAAAGCCAGCCCTAGCAGCAGTAGAGACTGGGTGGCTCTGAAGAACTCTCTTGCCTTCTGTAGTAATAACGGTGTTGCCCGAATGTTCTCAGCTCCTCCCATGGTCTGTGCTGTGTGTGCAGGAAGGGCAGGAGGAGGCAGGGAGGAGGGGGAGGGCTCACTGGGAAGGGGAAACCTAGGGCTCCCTTGGGTCTGGGTCCTGGCAGCCCCATCAGGGGATGACGATGGGAAGCCCGTGACCATCAATATCGCTGGGGTTGGGCCTTCTGTCTGTGAGCACAGTAACACCTTCCACAACCCTGTCAGGCAGGCACCACTGTCCCCATTTCACAGACATGGTCACTCCGAAAGCCTAAGCAGCCAGCCCAGGGCACCCAGGACATGGCCAGCAGAGCAGGGGTCCTTGCAGGCTGCAGACTCCCACGCGGCCCCTCTGACCACAGTCACACCAGGGGACAGAGGGCTGTGCGTGTGTGCACACGAGGGCACCCTGGGGTTACTGACCAGTTGTGCCCTCTTGGCCCTCCTACCGGGTCCCCACCCCACTGGGTGTGGTGGCTGTTGGAATGTCCACACCTTGGTTTGTGAGGCCTATAAGCACTGCCTCTCTCCATGCCTGCCCTAGCTAGGGGTGCGATCTAGGTGTCAGTGGTGCACTGAGTCACTTTGGGCCAGCCACGGCCCTCCCTGAACCTGTCATGTCCTCAGCGTGATGGGGAATCACAGTTCTCAACTGGCAGTGTGTGAAGTCTGAACAAAAATCAAATGCACCAATGAATGTAGAATCCTGAACTCCGGGCTGGGCACCGGTGTGCTGGTGACTCTTATTATTACCCTGGGCCGTGAGCAGGGGTGAGGGACCTGTGTGAGTGCACACATGTGTGTGGTAAGCCACCAGTATTTGGGTAAAGGGGAAGAAAATCAAATAACTGAGCTGGCTTGGGACAGAGGTTTTTTTTTTTTATTTTTTAGAGAAATATAGATTCAAGTTACCTTATTTAAAAACAAAAAACAAAAAAACAAAAAACAAAAAACAGGGGGCAGCCCGGGTGGCTCAGCAGTTTAGTGCCACCTTCAGACCAGGGTGTGATCCTGGAGACCCGGGATCAAGTCCCACGTCGGGTTCCCTGCAATGGAGCCTGCTTCTCCCTCTGCCTGTGCCTCTGCCTTTCTCTCTCTCTGTGTCTCTCATGAATAAATAAATAAAATCTTTAACAAAAATAGAGATTTTAAGACTTTAAGTCCAGTGATCCAATTAAATGAAATTTTTTATAAAAGGAAGGTTTATTGAGTGATTCTACAGAACTCCCAAAGAGGGAGGGGACCCAAGAGGGTTGCCCTCAATTAAATGAAATTTAACAACAGTTACAAACACCTCTTAGATGTCCCGCCCTATGCTGAACATTGAGTGGTGGAGGGCTGCAGAGAGGCCTGGGCGCGGGCCCGTGGACACCGATCCATGGAACGGGCAGAAATCACCTGGAGAGAAGCCAGAGGCTGGGGATGGCTCCAAGAATAAAGCTAAGAGCTGTGCAGGGGCAGAGGGTGGGCAGGGAGAAGACTGGGGCCTGACAAAACGGGCACCTTGCCTGCAGCCTTTTGTAATCTCTCACTAGGGTCTCAGGGCCACCCAGTGAGGTGGGTGTTAGAGTCCCATTTTGCAGATGAGGAAACAGAGGCTCAGGGAGGTAGTGCCTTACCTGTACTACCTGTGATGGAGACAGAATTTTCACCCAGTCTGTCTACCTCCAAAGCTCCCCCCAGTACCCCCTCCACTTTGAGGTTTGTCACTGAGAATCCACCTATGACTCTGTGCACATGCCCGGGAGAAGGGGGTGCTGGCAGGAGGGTAGAAATGCCAGATAAGAGCCTTCTACCTCCTTATATTTGTGTGACTTAAGGAAAAACAGGAGAGAGCGAAGAGCTGGGAATGGAAGTCACACACACTCACCCTCTCACGCACACACGTGGCTTACTTTTGGATTATGGGCTGAGTTATCAACTTCATAAGGTTTTCTCTTGTAATTTCAGTCAGCAGATGAACATTGGTTCTTCGGCCACTCTTTATCTTTTGAGCTCCAGAGGCTCCTCCCCACCTGAGACAGTCCCAGCCCCATTAGGATAGAAAAATCTCTGGCAGCTCAGCACAGGGTGGGGCTGACAGTGGGTTGCCTACCCCCAGCTGTGCCCCTTGGGGCCAGGCCTGCTCAGCAGGGGTCCCACAGCCGCTGCTCCCCATGTGCCACCTCCTCCTTCTCTGGCCCAGACTCTGACTTCATCTCTGCCCCCATGCTGCCCCTTCCCCAGCACAGCAACCCACCCTCTCTCCCCAGACACTTCCTCTGCCCTAGATTTCCAGGAGGTGGCCCATGCACAGTGTCCCTCACCACCCACCAGCCATCTGCACTTACTCCACCCCCACTTCTCTGACCTCCCCAGAAAGAGCAAAGACTTTGGAGTCAGACAGAGTGGGCTGGATCCAACTGCCACTTACTAGCTCTGTGACCTTGGGCAGGATATTGAGCCTGGCTCTGCCTCAGTTCCTGCATGTGTAAAATGGGGTCAGAGGGGACAAAGATCACGTCTGGAAGGCACTCTTGGAAGATATTCTTAAGTATCATCTTCTGAGGTTGTTGCATGTTGTGTGAAGGAAGGTTTCAAGGCAGAGGTGACATCTGAGCTGGGTTTTGAAGGATGGAGTCTACTTTCTAGGCAGAGAGAACAGCAGCTGCCCAGGGAGGTATGAAGGATCACAACACACTGGGAGGAGTAGAAGTGGTTTACGGTTGCTGGGAAGGAAGACGCAACTAACTCAGAGGGCGGGCAGCAGATTTCAGAGGCCGTGTCAGCAGTTCTTGGGGCACCCTGGGCTCTTTTGTGTGAAGCTTTTGGCTGCCCTCTTTCTAAGCTACTCTGCTGTCACTAAAGCCTGCAGTCTCTGCAGGCCCCCCCTGCAGGCCCTTTGCACACACCACGCCCCTGCTGGGAGTGTCCTCACCTCATTCCTGCCAGTACACTCCTGCTTCTTCCAGAACCCTCTGCCACTCCCTTGTGCTGAAAGGAAGTGTTCCTTCTCTGAATCTCAGTCATCACCATTCTATCTCCCAGGACGTGGTGCTGATGGCCCCCCGAAGAACACTTCTATTGCCATCCAAACACTCTGGGGGCCTGTTTTTGGTTCAGAAAGTAAAGCACTCAGACATGACTGTCGCATGGCACAGGCCACTAAACGAATGCCCATGACCTAAGCAGTCGTAGGCACATCTGATTGGTTCCCCCTGGCTTCCTCTCCCAGAGGAGGGGTTCAGGTAAGGGTAAATAAAGGAACAATTTGCTCCTCCCTGTGTCCACAAGCTTCTTAAAGATGGGGCCTGGCACACAGTAGGTGTTCAATAAATGTTAAGATGCTGAACATCTGCCTCTCAGACGTGCCCAGAATGTGCCAGTTAATGGGCGCTTTCACCCTATGATTTGATTGGATAATTACAGTAAACCTGAGGCAGAGATCACTATTGCTAACGTTCATGAAGCCAACACTAAGACCAGGAACAAAAGTGACTGTCCAAAGCCACACAGCAAAATGATAAGAGAGCTATGTGCTTGAACCCAAGCCTCCTGCTCTAACTATAATGAAATCATCATTATTTCCCTGATGCGGCCATTGCTTGAGCATCTACTCCCTCTGTGCCCGTGCTTTATAGGCACAATCACTTCCAATTCTCAGATGACAAAATGGGAGCTCCAAATCCCCAACTTTCTCCTGTGATGGGGGTGCTGACCACAGCCAAGGACACAGCACAGAACCTGAGGTCTGGCCATTGCCCACCCGAACTGAAGCAGTCAGTTCCCAACTGGAAGCACTGGGCAGCACCCTGCTTGACACCCCGTCCCCTGGGAAGTCACTCACCGGAGGAGGAATGTGCGTGTGGCCCCCACCACAGCCAGGCTGACCAGCAGGGAGAGAGATGTTAGACTCTCTTTGATCCCTATGCCCAAACCTCTGCCTCTGCGCTCACCCCCTCCAGGAAGCCGTCCCCCAGTGACCCCCTTCCTGAGAGCAGGAAGGGACCTTATAGACCACCCAGTTCCCCCTCTCTGCACCCATTTCACAGAGAGGGAAACCACAGTCCAGAAGGGAGAGCCCAGGAGGCTTCCTGGCTCCTAGCTCAGGGCCCTTCAAGGACCACACTCAATACACACTACACTGGCCATGCCTCCCCCTGAGGGTAGCTGGCATTCAGGGCCTCAGGCTCAGGCTTTAGAACAGAAAACCAGGGTCCCTGTGAGCCCCACGTGATGGCCACAGCTACACCCCACATGGGGCAGAGGAGGCTCTCCCAGCCCAGGAGAGGCAGGGGTTGTGGCCGATCTTGTGGCTCTATGCACACTCTTTTCCGGGTGCCTTCCAAATATCAGCTCTTCGTTATGGCATCCACCAAATGAGGTTGGCCTTGTCTCGCAGCTGAGGTAGCCAAGGACATATGTATTGTCATGATCCCCATTTTGCAGGGAGGGAAGTGGAAGCTCCGTGATGCTGGGGATGGGGCTGGAGGTAACAGAGCGTGGGGGAGTTAGGATTTGGATCTGGACTGTGAGACCCAGAGTCTCTCTCGTCTTAACCTCTACCCTGCAGTGCTCTCTTTAACTCAAATCTGTGCCCTCCACCCCACATTCCCTGCAGTCTGGACTCTACATTTTCTCTCTGAAGCTGGAGAAGGCTTTGGGAGGAAAAGGCTCCAAGGGTGGTGGGCAGGGGTTTTGTGAATGGAGCCCTGTGTGAAGGCTTGTTGTGATTTAAATATCACAAATCTCAGCCATTATAAAGCATCATTGTTATCAGCTAAACTCTGCCTTCACAGAAAAGTCATGGTACTTCTCTGAACTGTGGTTTCCTTTCCTGTAGTAGGAGGATAATACCCTCTACATCATTCATCTGCTATGCAATGCAGGTAACCTTTGGGATGGCTCCCAGTGATCCCCATCTCCTGGTATTCACGTCCTTACGGAGTCCCATCCCTCTGAGTGTGAGCTAGACCTAGTGACTTGTTTCTAGTGAACACAATGTAGCAAAAATGACAGGATGCCCATGTGGTGAGGACCTGAGGAGGGGGGGTTCTGGCCAATAGCCAGTGAGGAAACGAATCCTACCTACAGCCACATGAGCTTGGAAGCAGATCCTCCCCGAGCTGAGCAAACCTTCAGATGAGAACACAGCCCAGAGGCACCCAGCTAAGCCATGCCTGGATTCTTGATCCACAAAAACTAGGAGGTAATAAATGCTTCTTGCTTTAAACTGCTAAATTTTGGAGGTTGTCTGTTCTGAGCTATAGGTAACTAATATACCTGGTGTTTTTCTACTTAGTGCCAGGCCCTATTCTGCCCACACAAGCATTCAAGATACATTTATTGAGTGCCACTGTGTGCCAGGCACTGTGTCTGGTATAGGGTTTGCAGTGATAAACCAGACAGGTGTTATCCCCACTCTCAAAGACCTCAAGGCTGAATTAAGGAGACAGATTTATGAACAGACAGTGTGAGCAGTGCTGTGGGGAGCCCAGGGCAGGCACCTGACCCAGCCTGCAGAAGTCAGGGGAGGCTTCCTAGAGGAGGGGATGCCTGAGACAAACCCAAGACTGGGGAGAACCTTCCAGTCAAAGGTGGAGCAGAAGGGTATCATAGAAAGAGGCCAAGAGAGTGGCAAGGGGAGGTGTAAGGAGACTTGGCTCACTGGGGGGGGGGGGGGGGGACACAGGGAAGCAGGTTATGGCAAAAGCATGGCTGGAAGGGGGAACACGGCAGAGGAAGAGCACGGAGGGTCTCAGGTGCCCACCGGAGAGCTCTGGACTTATCTGCTAGGCAGTGGGGAGTTACCAGGGGTGTCAGCAGCTCAGAGATGTGGCCAGTAAGACTGAGAAACATGATGCTGGCAGCAGAGTGGAGGATGAGGCAAAAGGGTCAATCAGGAGGGCGGGAACCCAGGTGGCATGCTGGCAACTACACTAAGGCAGGAAATGATGGAGGTTGGGCTGGCGGAAGGAGAGTGTGGAGGAGTGGCTGGATCTGCGAGATAAGGGCAGGCGGAATGGACAGGGATTTGGGGTCCAAGTCTATGGGGAAGGCGAGGTGAGGGGGAGAGAGGTCAGAAGGCTGCCCAAGTTGGGTTGTGGAATTGGTTGTGCCATTTACTTAGGGGGAAGTGCAGGGGCGCATGGACAGGTACTTGCTGGGAGGGGCAAGAGGAGACGGATGAGTGGGCGAGGCTGGTGTTGCAGCCTTGCCAGAAAAGAAACCTAGGCAGACCGTCCGCTAGGAAGCGCAGCAGAGAAAAGCTACAGGCCTGCCGGATTCTGGAGAGGAGAGGCGCACGAGAAGGGGATCCCGGAAGCGGAGGGGCCAGGGTTTGGGGAGAGTCTCGGGTGCGGGGATGCCCCTGCAGACACTGGGGCCACGACCCTGGCCCTCCCGACCCGGGGAGGGGTCACCCACCTGCTGCCCGTAGCCCAGGGCTTTGTCGTAGAGCGCGATGCCCGCGGCCAGCACCCGTGCCCGCTCCTCCAGGCTGGTGCAGCCCACGTCGAGGCCGTGCGCGTAGCCCTGCTCCGCCAGGCAGCGCGCGGCGCGGAGCTGGGGGTCCCCCGCCGCCCCGGACTCGGCCGCCAGCCCCATGAGCGCCGCCAGCCGCCCGGCGCACGCCTCCTCCTCTTCGTCTCGGCCCAGCCGCCCCGACACGTGCGCCAGGTTGGCCCAGGCGTTGAGGTTGCCCGGGTCCTCGTGGGCCACCTCGAGGAAGCGCTCGCGGGCCTCGTCCAGCTCCTCCAGGTGGAAGGCGAGGGCGCCGAGCAGGTGGCGCACGGCGGGGCGCTGCGGGGCGGCCGCCAGCTCGAGCTCCTGTCGCAGGCCGTCCTGCTGCAGCTTCAGGTCCCGGGCGTGGAGCGAGGCCGGTGAGCGCGGCTCGAAGTTGAGCTGCATCTCCAGGTGGAAGTGGCCCGGCAGGTAGTCCAGCTCGTCGATGAGGGCTTCCAGGTCCTCAGCCGCGGCCTCCGGCTCCCCCATGGCAGCCCCGCTGCTCCCCGGGCCTCGCCCCTGCCCCGGAGCGAGCCCGCGCGGAGGGCGAGGAGGCAGCGCGCGCCACGGCCCGGGGTCCAGCCGCCTCCGGGTCCCGGGGCGCCTCCCTCTGCTGGGAGGGTCTGAGCGGAGGCTCGGTGGGTGTGTCGGCTTTCGCTGCTCGGCGGCTCCTAGACGCCCGCATTGCACAACCAGGTGTGCCGGAAAAACAGGTGCCTGGCCAAATGCAGGGCGCGCACACCACGGTGCGTGGCGCGAGGCCTGTTTCTACTCTCTCTGCTCAGCAGATCAGGGAAGCAGGCTCAGGGGAGAGGACTTGCCCAGGTCACAGAATGGAGCTGTGCCCAGGCAGCCTGGAACCCAGCTGGCTGAACCCCAGCCTCTTTCTCCGTGGGCGCTTTCTCCCCGCTCCCTGTGTGAGCTCGCTGACCAGCAGGGGCAGGACTGGCCCTTCCAGCTGCCCGCGGAAGCTGCCCTCACTCCTGCCGCTGTCCCCGTCCTCTCCGAAGTGCCTATGTTCTCCTTCCTCTGAAGAGAGCCTGCCACTTGTCTCTGCTCCTCCTTAGGCCCCGACTTATCAGGCTTCCCCACTTAGGACCCTCGGCCTCCTCTCTGTCCTGCAGTGGAGAGACTATGGGGCTCCATGTACTAGTTCTAATCCTGGCTCTCCATCCCTAATCATCTGTGACCTTCATAATTATGAATCACTCTGTATTTTTCTCATCTGTGACATGAGGGTCACATTCTCTCCCCCAAAGGTAGGGTAGATATCCACGGTGAACCTGGTGAACGTCACTCTGGATAACTATCAGCTCCCACTCTTCCCCTTGATTCCCACTGTATCCTGTACCCCACCTGTAGCCCAGGTTTCTTGCTCTTGCCAGTCTCCCCCCCACCCCCCGCCCCGGGACTGGCACTGGTTGCCCACCATCTAGAAGGCTGGGCTATGCTCCCTGCTGCAAGGCTGCTGGTCCTCCAGTGCTTGGGCTTTGGAGCAAGTCTGGGCTTCAGAGGCCCTCCACCCCTCATTCCACCTGGGCAGGGCTCCTGAGACCCTATTCCTTCATATTCTTGACAAATAGACCAGTGTTTTCAAAAGGGGAAATAGAGACAATTAGTAAACTTGGGGAAAAAATGACTTGAGCAATAATAAGGTAAATTAAAACATCATTCTGGTGTTACCTTTCACCAGTAATTTTAAAATATAATATTTAATAATTTTTAATAAAAGATCATTGCTATCAATTGCTGGTGATCACAAGATGACACTTGGGATCCAACCTTTTTCGGGGTATCAGGGATAGATTTCCAGAGTGATTGGCTCCCCCTCCCTTTTATTGTGGCAACATGTAGTTAACTTAAAACTGACCATTTGAACCATTTTAAAGTGTACAGTCAATAGCATTAAGAATATTCCCATTGTTGGGTTGTCTGGGTGCCTCAGTTGGTTAAGCATCTGCCTTCAGCATAGGCCAAGATCCTGGAGTTCTGGGATTGAACCCTGCGTTGTGGAGCAGGGAGCCTGCTTCTCCCTCTCTCTCTGCCCCTCCTCCCTGCTTGTGTTTTCTCTCTCTCAAATACACAGATTTTTTTTTTTTAAAGAATATTCCCATTGTTGTGCAGCCATCACCACCATCCATCTCTAGAACTATTTAATCTCCCCAAACTGAAACTCTGTACCCATTAAACAGAGTCACTGGTAGCCACCATTCCACTTTCTATCTCTCTGAATTTGAAGACTTTAATTACTTCCTATAAATAGAATAATACAATTTTTGTCCTTTTGTGTCTGGCTTATTTCACTTAGCCTGGTGTCTGAAAGGTTCAGCCATGTTGTAGCCTGTCAGAACTTCCTTCCTTTTTTTTTTTTTTTTTTAAGATTTTATTTATTTATTTATGAGACACACACACACACAGAGGCAGAGACACAGGCAGAGGGAGAAGCAGGTTCCCTGCAGGGAGCCCGATGTGGGTCTCCAGGATCACACCTTGGGCCGAAGTTGGCGCTAAACCGCTGAGCCACTGGGGCTGCCCAACTTCCTTCCTTTTTAAGGGGGAGTAATATTTCATCAAATGTATGTATACACCACATTGTGTTGATCCATTCACCCATCAGTGGATGCTTGGGTTGTTTGCATCTTGGCTATAGGGAACAATACTGCTATGGACAAGGGTATACAAATATCTTTTTGAGTCCCTATTTTCAGTTCTTTTGTCTATACACCCAGAAAGTGGAATGGCTTGGTCAGATCAATTCTATGTTTGATCTGACCAGAGCAGATTTTTTGACCAATTTTTTTGAGAAACTGTTATACTGTTTCCCATAAGAGCTACATCATTTTACATGCCCGCCAACAATGCACAAAGGTTCCAAAGTCTCTACATCTTTGCCAATGCTTGTTATTTTCTGTTTTGTTTTGTGTTTTTTTTTTTAAAGATTTTATTTATTCATGAGAGATACACACACACAGAGGCAGAGACATAGGCAGAGGGAGAAGCAGACTCCCTGCAGGGGAGCCTGATGCGGACCTTGATCCCAGGACCCTGGGATCATGACCTGAGCCAAAGGCAGAAGCACAACCACTGAGCCACCCAGGTGCCCTGTTTTTGTGTTTTATAATGGCCATCCTAATGGATGGGTTTTGATCTAACTCTGAGAAGATGAGTAGGAATTGGATGGGAAGTGTAGGTCGCAGGTTCATTTCAGTGGCAGGAAGGGCATAGGGAAAGGCCAGAGGATTGCAGTGCAGGGTATGCCTCAGAGCAGGACAGCCCCGTGTGGCTGACATGTACAGAGTGTGGGCCAGACATGGAAGGGCTGAGGACTGAAGGCAGCGAGGGCAGCACCATCACGGAGGCCTGAATCCTGAGAATCTTGACTTGACTCTGCTGACATAGCAGATGGCTCCAGATTCTGGATGGTTAGACCCTCTTGCAGCCAGAGAGTTCCCAAACCTAATCATGAATCCCATATCCACTGTGTGACCCTACACCTTGCTAGATGTGACCAGGGGAAGTTACTCTCCCTCTCTGAGCCTCGGTTTCTTCTTCTGTGTAATGGGATGGGAGGGGGTTTCAAGAGAGAATGAGTTGGTTGCTAGGGCTGGTGAGTTGCTACGATGGGGAGGCTTTGGGCTGACGTGAGTGGGCAGGCTGCCTTGCTGCAGAGCTGACTCACGCAGGCCTGTACCTGCTCTGGCCTGTCTGGCAGCCAGATTCCCAGCCCAACAGACCTTGGCCTATATTCTACGGTCACTCCTCCAGGAGTCCTGGGGCCAAGGGGCTCAGGCCGAGAGAGAAGCAATGCAGCCACAAGCAGCTTCTGGGCCACACTGACAACGCTCATACTGTCCCGCGGCTAGTCACAGGGCTTCCCCCATGCACAGGACTTGCTGGTGGACACAAACACTTCACTAACGTCTCCAAATACTCCTCCATGAGGCAGCGGTCAATGTCCATATTATAGATGAGGAAATTGAACTCTGGCCAGGGTAACGTGCCCAAAGCCGCCAACCAGACAACAGCAGAACCAGAATTCAAACATGACTCTGAGGATTTATGCATGACCGGGAAGTTACTCTAGATTAATTCCTTTATTTGTTCCCTTGTCATTCAACAAATATTTACTGAGCATTTACTGTGCGCCAGGTATGGCACCAGGAGTGGGTGAGACACAGTCTCTGCCTCTGGACCTTTGCAAGGGCCCTTTCCAAGGGCTGGGAATGGCCTCTTATTAAGATTCCGCTATGTGCCAGGAGCATACTTAAATTAGCTCCTTTAATCCTGCTAGGAGTCTGGAGAGACAGAGATTATTATCTTCACTTTACAGGTAAGAAAGTGGAGAATCAGAAAAGGAAACGAATTGCCCAAGTCTGCACAAGTGGGAAGGGGCAGGGCCTGTGCTTAGATGACCAAGGGTGTGTGTTGTGTGTGCTCCCAGGCCTGATACCTCTGACCCTCAGCTCAGTGGTGCAGGGTGGGCACTGTGTCAGATGTGGCCGTGTGCCAGCCTGGCTTGGGGACGGAGAGTCCAGCCCACAGCTATGCTAGGCGTCTGGACTTCCTATTTAAGTGCTAAAATGGGATGTTAGAGGGCACTAGGAGGACCCTGAAAGAAGACACACTGTTCTGGGAACCCAGCTCCATGGACTGGGTGTAGGACCCCAGGCAAGTCCTATTTCTCTCTGGCTTCTGTCCCATCGTCATCAAATGGGGTGTGGCTCTCTGCTGTGCCTCAACCTGAGACCACTGGGAGGATCAAAGGTAATCATGGGAGATGGTATTAGATGTAGGATGACCAAGGGGCACTGGTCAGATGAAGGAGAGGAGGGAAGAGAGCTGACCATGCCCCTGGCCCCGGGCCCTGCAGACCCCACAGTAGGGCGGGTCTGCCCGGCGGCGAAGGGTCCCCCACAAGGTGGCTGGCGGAGAAAAGGTGCAGGGCGCAAGCAGAACGGCAGGGGGCGCCCCGGGGGCACAGCCGCGCGCAGCTCACAGGTCACAAGGCGGGGTTGCCGGGCAGCGCCAGGGGAGCCCCCGCCCGAGGCCCCGCGAGGACCTGGCCTGGGGGCGGCCGGGCCATGGGCGTCAAGAGGTTCAGCGGGGCGCCCTTCGGGGTGCAGAGCCACAGGTGGGGGACGAGGGAGCGGCGGGAGGGGCTGGCGGTGAGCGGTGGGCGGGGGCCCGCCCTTCTCTCCGGGCACACCTGCTGCACTTCTCCCCCCGCCGCTCTTTCCCCATCCTTAGGGGATCTGAGCCTAAGGATCTGAGCTCTGCTTTCCAGAGCACCTCCTATGGGCCAGACGCACCGAGGCCAGGCAGCCCGGCCCACAGGAGGTCACCAGCACAGCATTTCGGCCCAGGGGGCCTCCATCCATCCACACATTTATATGATATACAGGTACCCCCTGCTCTGTGCCGGGTGCAGTCCTAGCACCTGCCGACACAGCAGTGAACAAACAGCACAACCCTGTCCTCTGGAGTTTGCATTCTTGTGGGGAGGGGGTGGTTGGAGTAGATGATAAACCAAAAAGAAAAATACATAAAATGTTGGATAGTAACAGGGCTATGGAGAGAAAGCCAGCTAGGAGGAGGAGCTCGCAGGGGCTTGCGAGGGGAAGGTGACTTTGGAGTGAGTAAAGGTCCCCAGTGGAGGGGATGAGACCAACCAAGGGTGGTGTCCAGGGAGAGGGAGCCAGAAAGGTCAGAGACCCTGAGGTGGGAGCAGCCCAGTTCATGCTCCAGCGGCCAGGTCCCCTGGGAAGCCAACACCGCCACCCCCAGACCTGTCCACAGCAGGATGGGTGCTGGGCCTTGGGCTCTCACCAGGCCTCTGCCCCTCTCTAGGTTTGATGTCTCCGCCGTTTACCCCAACCGGAAGAAATTCAGCACTTTTACAGAGGCCCCATACTCCAGGCTTTACTCTGTGGACCTGGTAAGTTTGTGTCCTTGGCGCCTCCAAGTGCCTCACACGGGGCAAGGGGCTGAGCGGTGTCAGGGGCGAGCCTCACACCTCTCCAGGCCCGGAGACCTGGAGACCTCACACCTCTTGGTTGGGAGCTCAGAGCTTGGCTCAGGGCCCGGGGTCTTAGATGTAATGATAAATGCAGGTCTGTGGTGAGGACAGCATGGGTTGGGGCCACAGAGACCTGGGGTCCATTTCCTCTCCGGCACCCACTGGCTGTGGGCTATGAACGAGGTGCTACCCTTCCCTGAAGTGTAAGGGGATCAGGGACAGAGGATGCTGGGATCATACCTTGAGTGCTATGCTCCTTGGTGTCACATTTGGCACTAGGGGTAGGGGCTGCAGCGGGGTCCGGCCTTTCCGCCCCCAGGTTGGGAGGGCAGCTGGGTGAGGAAGATGCTCTGTGGGCAGACTGGGTAGGTGTGACCATGCTCTGACTCAGTCCCACATAGGACCTGGGACCTATGGCTACCAGGAGACCTGCTTTAGCAAGAAGAAGCTCAGAGAGGAGGTGGGCACAGGCTGGGCCCGGGCCCAGGAAGCCATCCGGCTGACCCAGCTGCCCCACTTTCAGTACCAGGCCATCATGAAGGAGAAGCAGCTGCAGGTGCGTCCCCCCCAGGCCAGGCAGAGTTCCTTCTTTAGGGAATGCCATCACCCTCCAGACTCCTTCCCGGGGGGACATTCCCAGGTTTCAGGTTGTCACCTTCTGCTTTCTTCTCTTGAGGCAGAAGGAGAAGCTGGGGCCTGGCTCCTACAACCTCAAAGACTTCTTAGAACAGCTGCAGGAGAAGCCGTGCAGCACCCGGGGGCTGCTCAGCTCAGGGGAGATTCGCTTCCGAGGACTCATTGGGGTAGGTGTCCTCGTGTCCTGGGGTGGAGCCCTCCCACCCTCCACTCCATCTGCGGAGCGTGCAGCATGGCTGGTTGGTGCTGGAAGCGCCCCTCCTCATACCATCTCCTCCCAGGCCCAGCCAAGCTCTCTTCCGGATGCCCCAAACCCCTCTGCTTTCTGCTTTCTGGTACCACAGCTTCGAGCCCAGGAGCTGTCGTATATTCTTGTGCCTGTCTCCCCCAACAGCCCAGTTGCTCTCTGCTGGCAACCGGTTCATCTCTGAATCCCTGAGTAGAGTCTAGTATACATTAGGTGCTCAACGAACTCATCCATCTATATATTCATCTGTCTAGCCAGCAGGTAATGACTGAACACCCACTAAGTGCCACGCACTGTCCTCGGGCTTGAGGATCGAGCAGTGATGAATCATGGATCTGGTGCCCTAGTAGAAGAAACAACAGTACAGAGAAGCAAATCATATATTATCAGGACCATGAGGAAAAAATGAGGCAGGGAAGGGATCCAGGGTGATGGAGGTGCAATTTTCAGGGTGGTCAGGGAAGACCTCTGGGAGGTGACATTTGAGCAAAGCCTGCAGGGGGTGAGCAATGGAGACTCACAGAGGCTGCGGGAGAGCATTCTAGGCAGCAGGAAGAACAGGTGTAAACCCTGAGGTGAACCGGGGGGGTGGGAGGCCAGGGTGGCTGGAGGGAGAGCCAAGGGCAGAAGGAGAAGTATCAGAGGAGTGAGGGCCAGACGGCAGGACCCTGCAGCAAGGTAGGGGCTTTGGGATTGGTCCCAAGTTCTGTGGGAGGACAGTGGAGGGTTTTGACAGGGGCAGGACCTGATTCACATTTTCAGAGGAGCACCCTGCTCCTGGGGGTGAGGGTTGGAGGCATCTGGCTGGGAGGCGATGGTAGTGAGGGGTGGGGTGGCATCCATGTGGGTCAGAATGATCATTCCCTGTGGGGAGAACAGAGTGGGGCTCCAGCTCAGTAGGGCATAAGGGGGAAGGCAGAGCGTGCACCGTGGGTCACGGAGTGACCTCCGCCCTGGTGGTCCGCTGGGCGCTCTTGGTCTGCTTCCAGCTCCTCACATGGACCAAACTCTTTCAACTGGGGCTTTGCTCCTGCCATTCCCTCTGCCAGAAATGCGCTTCCTCTCCCTGCCCCCGCGCTCCCCCCAGCTGCCCCTCGGTCAGCCCTCAGCTGTCAGCTCTAAGGTCCCTTCCTCCAGGAAGCCTGCCTGACCCCCACTAGGTGACAGACATCCCCCTTTCCTAGGAGTCTCAGTGGTGGTTGTGTGTTTAGAGTTTCTTCCCTGCGGGACATCAGCCCCTGAGGGTGGGCGACACCTGCCTGGTTGGCTCACTGCTGGAGTCCCAGGTCCTAGCAGCACCTGGCACATAGTGGGCACACAGGTAGTGTTTGTGGACTGAGTAAGCGCACACTTGCCTACTAAGTACTAGATGTTCCAGAACATCCTCAGTGTTTGCAGCCAGTCCAGGCGAGGCCCTGGGGGCTCAGAGAGGATGAGCATCTTGCCTCAGGCTGCACAGCTGGCAAGCAGGCGATGTCCATCCCCAAAGCCAGGCCCCTCCTTCTACACCTTATTGCTGTGAAGCCTGGAAATTACTCTGCATCTTCAGGCACCGAGGCTGTAACTGCAGACGGGAGCGGGGCTGCCCAGAGGCATTGCAAGCTGTGTCATTACCTTCAAATCTGAAATAATAATAAATGACGCCACGTGCCAGGTGCTGTCCTAAGCACTCGAGGGTACTTATTAATCTAATCCTCACAACACCCCTGTGAGGTAGGCACGGTCATTATTCTGGCTTGATAGAGTAAGAGAACTGGAGTACAGAGCTTAAGCAAGTGCCCAAGGGCACAGAGCTCTGAATTCAAATCCAAGCAGGATTTGAATCCAGGGGCATCCACACGTAATAGCCACGGCGCATTACACATAAGTGGGCTCACTTGGGTTTTGTTCCCTGATGGTCTTTGGAGGATGGAGTCTAATGTCAGAGCCCAACCCAGACGGTGGCAGAGGAGCAAGTTTGATGCTTCCTTCTTGGGTCCCCAGCTCCCAGCTCCGGGGCTGAGTAGGGCGAGGGTACCATGGCCTGGCCCTCCTTTCCCACTTCATCCCCCTATCTTTCCTGCAGTAACCTCCACCAGGCCCTGCAGGATTTCTCCAAGCCACTCTCCTGGGCTGGGCGGGGGGGGAGGAGGGGGGGACAGCAAGTTCAAGGAGGTGGTGCTGCCCCAGTGGGTGCAGATGGCAATCCCTGGGGAGCTCGTGTCCAAGGCCTATTTTCCGTCTTCTTGCAGTGAGACCTGGGCAGGGATCCTGATGGCCTCTTCTGGCCTCTGGTCCTTCCAGTTGTCCCCCCACCACTGCAGGTCTACAGATGCCACCTGTGCAGAGTGGGGCCTGCCCCAGTGTCCTAGCCGAGCTGTAGGTGCCTGTTTTGGCGCCCTGTGAATCTTTCCCCAGAGAGGATGGGGCTGTCAAACCACAGCCCCTGCACAGGCAATGCCTCCTCCTCTGGTTTCAGAATCTCATCTACCACTGGCACTGGGGGATGCAGCCACCCCCTCCTTAGGTGCACTCTCCCCTCTCTTGGCTCTGGGGATACTAGGTCCACAGCTCTGGAGCCCCTCTGCCAGCCTCCCTCGTGGCTCTCCATCCCTAGCGCTCCCCCCGCCCCACCCTCCACCCTCTTTACGGTGATCTCTCTTGCCTAGCCAGGCTCCATGCAGAGGGCTCCAGATCCCCACCCTAGGGGGCACCTCAAACTCTGCATGTCCCCCTCCCCCACATGTCAGCTTCTCCTTGGGGCCTGCTCTTTCCCTGGAATGGTACCATCAGCTGCCAGACTCAGAAACCCAATGGCCCTTTATTCCTCATGGTCACCAGGGTCTGTGCTTTTGCCTCCTGCCCTCCTCTTGTCCTCCTCCTGTCCTCCTCTTTCCCTCCCCATTGCCTCTGCCCCGGCCCAGGCCACTGCCTCATTCCCACCCAGGGGCAGCTCTCTGGACAGATTTCCTGGTCTCCTACCTCAGCCAGAGTCATCTTCCTAAAGGACCCTCAAAGTCAGATCTGAATACCCTCCTAAGGCCTTCGAGGTCCTTCCTGCCCTCCTTACAGCATAGTACCTCTCCCAGCTGGCCTGAAAGGTCTTGTTCCAGTCTCCTGGCCTTTGCCCCATGTAGGGGTGGTGTGGGGGGACCTGCCTCCTCCCCCACATCTGTCTTTGGAATCCTTCTCTTCCTTTAAGGTCCAACTAAAACAATCTCTGCCGATTCCTACACTCCTACACACCTTCCCCAGAATCAATCACCCCTGCCTCAGCCCCCAAAGCTCTGACAGCAGAACATTTCAGTTAAAATCATGGACTTTCCCATCAGCCCAGGGGTGTCACTCCGCCTGGAGTGAGATAAGCCCTGAGTTCTGGGCTAGGCACAGTTCATGGACTCTAGGAGGGGCAGCCGCTGTCTGTTGTAACGGGCCCTCTGAGGTCACTTCTGAGGTGTACCCAGGCTCATGGCCCTCCTGCCCCTGGGGGTTTTTTACATAGTGCCTGGGAGACAGCTCAGGAGGTGCACAGATTTCGTAGTTGGAACCCTAGCTGCTGTCCCTTTCTGGAGGTAGGCCCTTGGACTCGAGGTCTGACTCTCTGAGACTCAGTTTCCCCACCCGCTAATGGCAGATGGTGCTGATTTGATCTCATTGGGTCACCTTCTGGGACCTCCAGGTGCCGAGGCTCCAAGTGAAGCCCAACACACCACACAGCGACCCATCTTCCTACCCGGAGGCTCTTCTACTGAGCACACCTGGAAACCCAGGCCCTGGAAGGAGGCAACATGTGGCCCTGTCCTCTGAGGGCAAACATATAGGATGCCATAGTGGCCCCACTACCCCAGCAGGGTGCCTGTCCAGCCCACCCTGCCATGTCCACCCTTCCCTTGTAGGGCTGCTTCCCCAGGGCAGGTTCCCAGCAGAGAAGGGCAGGGCTGAGCCATCCGTGGAGCAGCAGCGACCTCGTGGGGCTGAAAGGTGCAGCGCAGCAGCAAACATTGCTGGGTCTCTATCCAGGGACTGCCTCCCCACACCCCCGCAGCCATGCACCTGCGCTGCAGGGTGGCTCCCCTCAGTCCACCAACGGAGACCATACTTCTAACCCTGACAGTGGAAACCCCCAAATGCTCATTCCAACCACAATTCTCCATCTCTCCTACCTCCTTCTCCTTACCCGCAAGACGGACATCCTATCCTGACTTAGGTGTTGGTGCCCACTGTGGGCTGAGCACTGCGCAGGAGGTTTTACAGACATTCTGTAATTTTCCTCCTCATTGCCCTGGAAGAAAAGTATTACTATCTCCATGTTACAAACATGGACCATGAGGCTGAGAAGGCCCAAGTTGTATCCCCAAGGCCATTCAGCCATGAAGCAGCAGAGTCAGGATTCAAACCCAGGACTCTGGATCCTTCCAGGTCACAGCACTATTCATAGCACAGTGAGAACCCCCACTTATGCAAATGAAGGGCTATACAATGGGTGTGATAGATGGCATTTTAAAAAAGATTTTATTTATTTATTCATGAGAGACACAGAGGGACACAGAGAGAGGCAGAGACACAGGCAGAGGGAGAAGCAGGCTCCATGCAGGGAGCCCAATGTGGGACTCGATCCCGGGTCTCCAGGATCACACCTTGGGCTGAAGGTGGTGCCAAACCACTGTGCCACCGGGGCTGCCCCAATAGATGGCATTTCTAAGACCACCAAAGCCAGCAACTGTCTGGGGTGATAGGGAAGGAAGGCTTCATTCCCAGGAGAGATGACATTTGAGCTGGCTTTGCAGAATTAGAATTTTATTTTTCTTTTTTTAAAGATTTATTTATTTGAAAAAGAGAGAACACACGAATGCCCTGTGCCTGCGATTGAGGGAGGGGCAGAGGCAGAGGGGAGTCAGACTCTCCACTGAGCGAGGAGCCCGACCGGGGACGGGGGAGGCTCCATCTCCCAAGGGGGAGATCATGACCTGAGCCAAAACCAAGAGTTGGACACTCCATTAACAGAGCCAGCCAGGTGCCCCAGAATTAGAATTTTCTAAGGCAAAGAAGGCTGGTAGGGTATTTTGGGATGAGGGGCAGTTAACACACAGGGACCCTGAACAACCTGTTCCCCTCCCAGGGGTTTTTCTTCTTCAGACACACTCGGCATAAAGAGTGGGGTTGATAACCTTTATGTCCCTCCCTCCTACCCCTGCCCCCCTCCCCCCGCAGAACTACTATCCAGGCCCTGGAAATTATGGGGTGAAGGGCAACCCATACACAAAGCTGGAAGAGAAAGCCTGGAACCGTTCTCATTCTGAGGGCCTCATGTGCAGGATGACCAACAAGCCGTCCCCCCTGTCTCATCAGGTACCCCCTCACCTGGCCAGGCCTTGCCCGCCTTTCTGCACAGTCCTGGGGCGGGGGTGGGGTGGAGGATCTGACGACTAGGGCATACAGGGAAACTGAGACCCCAGATGGCAATGGGTCTGCATCAGCGGTTCTCCTGCGGGCCTGTAATCTGTGTTCTCTTCTAGGGGAGTGGTCTGGCTCCAGGCACCTACTCTCTCAAAAGTGGCATTGAGGCATACCTGGCACAATCCATGGGCACCCGTGGGCTTTACGACACTTTCTCCGGTGACCGAAGCAAGCCCCAGCCTTACGGACATTACTCTGTGCAGGTGTGTGCCCAGGCGAGGCCTGGGGCTCGCATTCCCCAGCAGGGGGCCGGCCCGCGGCACCGCCGCCACCCTGTGTGCCAAACGCCGCAGGGCCCTGCCCCTGCACTGGCTCACTTCACCCTCACCGCCGTGGCAGCGTGAGGCTCTGGGTTAGTTGAGGAAACGGCATGGCCTCGCCGCTGGCAGGGAGCAGAGCTGGGATGTGAACACCAGCACGTGTGCTGGCTTCGCCTGCGTGAGCCGCGGAGGAGGAACCGAGGGTCACCGTGCCAGGACTGGACGCCCAGCTCGGCTGATAGCAGCGGTGCCCCGTTAAGGAGCCAGAGACCTGAAGGGCTGGGAGGATGGGGAAGCTGAGGGGGACTTTCCCACACCTGTCATGCACCTGTTGTGTGGTCCGTAGCGGGCTGCGCTTTGCTTTGTTCCTGTTCATGGCGATTAGAGTTAAGCATCTGTCCCACGACCCGCTCGTTTTGTCTCCACTGCGGTTCACTCTGGGGCCAGGAAATAGTCACCGGGATGACTGCCCCTGTGGCACTTAGACTCCAGTGGAAGAGGACACCCAACACGGATTGTCAGCAGGTGGTGAGGAAGGGGTGGTGGTGGCGAAATGTTGACATACTTCGGACTGATGGGCGACCAGCCGCTGAAAGATGAGCCCCCCAACCTGGATCTCCTCGCCAGGGCCTCCCAGACGGCCCCACGACCAGCCACTGACATGGGGGCCTTGGGACCCTACCCAGGCTCCACGGCCAACGTACATCTTGATTGGCTAGTGCCCAGGCAGCCTACTAGTATTTTTTTGTATCTAAAGAGTAATAGACTTTATGGGGGGCAGAGGGGGCATTTTTAGGCTCATGGCAAACTTGAGCACAAAGTACAGAGATCCTTGACACCCTCGGTGCCCCCTCCACGCACAGCCTCCCCCACTGGCAGCATCCTGCCCTGGAGTGGTGCACGTGGTACAGGCGATGAACCCATAGTGACATCACCGTCACCCCAAGTCCACAGTTCACGTTAGGATTCGCTCTTGGGATGGTGTCTTCTACAGGTTGGGACAAGAGTGTCCATCATTATAGTATCATACAGAGTGATTTCACAGCCCCCCAAACCCTTAGTGTTACCCCATTGCCCTGGTTTGTAGATATTCGGACTACGGCTCCTGCTGAGAATGGCACCCACGCCATAAATGTCCTTGAAACGAGCAGAAAAATGAAGCAACGTACAAGCAGATGCCAGTTACGTTGTCCGAGGTAGCACGGAAGTGGACGTTGCTGGAGACTCTTTGGGCTCCCCCTGCCCCTGGCCGGGGCTGCGTCTCTGCCCACCTGGCTTGGGGACGTTGGGAGCAGGATAGACGGTGGTGCCTCCGTGTGTGGCCACCTCGCTCCTCTCTGCTGCTCAGGGTCCAAAGGGAGGGCTCTGGTCTTCCTGGCCTAACACACACCTTTTTTTCTTTTCCTTTTTCTTTTTTTTCCCCGTTTCTCAGAAAAAAAAGCCCAGGGAACTGATGAATTTTACGAGCTTCGTGGAAGAACTTAACTCCTGTCACAATAAGAAGCGCGGGGTTTTTTCGAAAATTTCTCGCAACCCAGAAACCCCTACAGAAAGGATTTACTGGGCCACCCTCAGCCAGTGCCCCCGGAAACTGGTCAGTGTGTCCCCCTCCCCCCATGACCTTCCTCCCTTCTTCCCTTGGGAGGGGACTCTCCTGTGGCCAGCGTGGGATGGGGCTGGCCATTTCAGAGGAAAGGCCCCCCCTTGGGTGTCAGACCCACGTGGTGTCCAGTCCTGGTCCTGCCTGCCTTGTCGCTCTCAGTAAGTCCCTTCCACTCTCTGAGGCTCAGTTTTATTTTGTTTTTTAAAAGATTTTATGTATTTATTCATGAGAGACACAGAGAGAGAGGGGCAGAGACATAGGCAGAGGGAGAAGCAGGCTCCTGGTGGGGAGTGCGATGCAGGACTCGATCCCGGGACCCGGGGATCACGCCCTGAACCCAAGGCAGATGTTCAACCACTGAACCACACAGGTGTCCATTTACTGTGGAGGCTCCATTTACTCCCTTGTCCTCTGAGTATAACCAGGTAGGTCTTAAGGGTTGGTTAGAGGTTGAGGAGTGGAGCTGGCCACGTGGAGCCTGGAATCTATGGAGTGCCCCTCTCTCCCCTCAGAGAGCCCAAGGGGTAAGGAGTCTGCCCGACAGAGGACCATGCACCTGCTCCCTCCAAGGGAACAATGTGCTCCTCTCTGCGGGTGTGGCAGCCAGGAACCTGGAAAGCCCCCACCCCACCCCCGGGCAGGGCCTGCCCCCTCTCCCAAGGGAGAACCAAACGAGTAGGGGTCCGGAGGAATGAAAAAAGGGTGCCAACATTCCCTGAGTGCCTCCTCTGGGCCAGGCACCTTCCAGCACCCCCAAAGGAGGAGTTATCATTTGCATTTCACTAAAGGAAATGGAGGCCCAGAGATGCGAAGGTATTTGCCCAGGCTTCCCCAGCAAATGTGGCTTCTGTATTCCATGTAGGAAAAGCCTGTATGGCCCTGTCATGCGGTGTGGGCCCTTGGGGACCGGGAAAGAGGTGTCGAGCTGGTGGGTGGGTTGGAGTGGGTTCTGAGAGCACCATGGGGCCCCTCGCTCCGCCCAGGATGGGCTCCTGGGGAGTTGGAAGGTGGCTGGGTACCCTCCACTGTTTGTGGCTGAAGGCCCAGGGCTCCCAGGTGGATGAGGTCAGTGCTGGGAGCCCTGAGCTGCCCCAGCCCCAGGCCTCTCCAGCTTTCGGCCTTCATTTCTTCCCCCTAGGCCACGTCTGGGCCTGGTTCGTGGCTCCCTCCAGAGAAGGAACGCAAGCACATCAACCAGCCACCGTTCCTGCTGTCTTCCAAGCGGTTGGGCATAAAGACCTACCAGATGATTCTGGGAAGCTGGGTGAGTGGGTCTGGAGTGGGAGGTACACGGTGATGGGCAGGGAACCCTCTCCTGCCTCTCCTGGCAGCCGAAAGCCCTCCTTGCCCCTGGGAACTGATGCTCTGTGTCAGCCCAGCCCAGACCCACTTCTTTCTCCCCAGGGGACAAACACAGATGCCCACTATCTTATTTCTCTTAGGCAAGGGTTTCCAAACTCGAGTGGCTTGGAGGGCTTGTTAAAACACCGATTGTGGGGCACCATGCTGCAGGGTCTACTCGTAGGCTGTAGTGGAGCCTGGGTGTTTGCATTTCTAACAAGTTCCCAGGTGCTGCCGCCGCTGCTGCTGCTCTAGGGACTGCACTTTGAGAACCACTACTCTAAGGGACGTCCCCTCAGAGTCATCCCATTCTCTTATTTTCCCAGGGGAATGCTCCCTCCCTTCTCTTTGTCTTGAAGCCTCTGGGGCAGCTAGTGGAGTTGGCCCTCCTCTCATCCCTGGTGGAGCAAGGACCCCTTCTGTCCTCTTCCCCTCCCCAGAGGCGGCCGTCCCCGTGTGTGAGATGTAACCTTTAGTTCGTGTTCTTGTAAAACAGCTAAGTTCTGGGCTTTTGTGCCTGCCTTCATCATGTAC
The DNA here is from genome assembly GCF_048164855.1 of Canis lupus baileyi. NCBI lineage: Eukaryota > Metazoa > Chordata > Mammalia > Carnivora > Canidae > Canis > Canis lupus. Next base: position 34,630,685 of record NC_132840.1, read on the forward strand.
ACACACGGCATTGGGCATCGACCTCCTGTTTCCTATTCCTGCCCTTCAGGCTGTAAGTGAGCCTTTTATTGGGTTCTAATAATCATGCAGAAAGGTGTGCGAATCCTAAGGGAACAGCTCCACGAACTGTCACAAAATAGACTTACCATGTAACCAGCCCCCAGAGTGTTGAAGAGCACGTTGCCAGCACACCCGGAGCCCCCACAACACACACCCCCCTCCCAGCAGGTAGCCTCACCTTGGCTTCTAGAAGCTCAGGGTAGTTTTGCCTGACTTTGAACACCTGTTTATTCTTTAGATAAAGAATCCTGGTTTCCCCGGGGAATGTCCTGCTTATAACTTACCTGCCCTCCCAGTATGTTCCCACTGCCCCCACTCGTGCCTCTCCTCCACTCCACCTGCTTACCTCCTGGAGTGATGGCTTGGCCCCACACTCTATCACTTGCCCACATCCTGTCACCCTACCTGATTCTCAGGAGGACCAGCTGGTCAGCTCTCTGCAAACTTCCTTTTCTCACCCAAGCCTGCACCTCCTGCAGGGGAGAGGGTCTTTACTTGGGGAACCCCAAATAAGGTATTTAGATAAGCACCAGATGCTGCTACCACAGGGCTGATAACTCCCGAGTGGGAGGGCTAAGGTGAGGTCCGGATTCCAGGCTTGAGCTTGACCTGCTCCAGGGCAGGAGGCACACCACTGGGAACTTGCTCCCCTATGAGACAGGCCCTTCCCTTTTGAGCACCAAGTTCAGCAGCAAATAGAACTGTGTCTGGCTCCTGACATCTCTCCCAGGCCACCCTTGGCACTGCTGCTCCACAGGTGGTGGGGTTCCTGCCCACCATTCTCCTGCCCTCGCTGGTCGCTCTGGGCAGGTTGCCTCTCCTCTCTGAACCTCTCTGTTGGTGCCTCTTGTATCTACGACCCAGGTTTCTGGGTGGGATTCACTTCCTATGGCCACCCTAATGAAAGTCCCACAAACCAGGTGGCTTCAAACAGCAGCACTCTCTCCTATCACAGTTCTGGAAGCTGGACTGTTCCCTCTGAAACCTGCTGGGAAGAATCCTTCCTGGCCTCTTTCTAGCTTGTGGTGGTGGCCGGCAGTTTTTTAAATTCCTTGGTGTGTAAATGCATCGCTCCAGTCTGCTGTGTCATTGCCATCATCGTCCCAGGAATGTCTTTCCCCCTGTGTGTCTCTTCTATGAGGACACCAGTCTGATTGGATCAACAGCCCACCCTACTCGAGTAGGATCTCCTCTTAACTAATGACATCAGCGACTGTTTCCAAGTGAGGTTACACGCTGAGGCACAGGGGGTTAGGGCTTCCACCTGTCTCCTCGGAAGACACAGTTCACCCCATCACAGATGCAGAAAGGAGCGGTGTGGGGAGAGCGGGGAGGCACGGGTTCCCATCTCCAGACCAGTCACTTGGCCTGCTGACGTCCTGCCATCCTGTTCGCCTCGCAGAACCCTGTGGGTGTGGGCCACTACCTCAACACCTGGCTGGCAGAAACCAAGGACCATCGGCAGCGATATCGGTCCCTGTTTCTGGGTGGATCCAAGCGCTACCTCTCAGACCTGGCCAGGGACAGGCTCATGCAGTAAGTGCTCCTGCAGCTGCGGCAGGGGGGCAAGGGCTTACTCTGGGGGTGCTGGGTTCCCTCCTCCCCCACCCCACCACCACCTTGTGCTCACTCACTTCCCATGGGAACATAGCTGCTGCCCCTAGTGCCAGCCCAGCAGCGAGGCAGCGGAGAGGTCAGCTCCTGAGCGTGCTGTCTACTGGCTGTGTGCGGTGGGGCACGACCCTAACCTCTCTGAGCCTTCTTCCCTCCGCTGTCAGATGACCAGAGGACTATGGAGCCCTAAATGAGATGCTCTGCCCAAAGCTCCTGGTAAGAAGGGACTCAACACTAACTCTTCCACCCACAACCTGCACCACCTAGGTGCTATCTTGGGTGGCTTCATGGTGCAGAATTTCAGTTTCTTGGTGTTCATGATGGGGTTGGAAAACTGGTTTCAGGAAGCTGTTGTGAGGCCTAAGGAAATAAGGTGCGTGAAATGTCATGGCTAACTATAAAGCAGCTTGCAAATGCTAGCTGCTGCCGCCATATTTTATTGACCTTAGAGGCCATCAGTTGCAAAGTAATCTCCATTTCGGAAATGTTAAAATGTGAATAAACATGCACTCTAGGTCATTTTGTTGTTGGCACATGTGGTGAGGGCATGAGGCCGGATGGCTCATGGAAAACCAACTTATAAATGCTTATTTTTAGCAACATAGTCCCATTGTGTCTTCCTCCTTGATTTATGCCCTTTTTTGGGGGGGATTTTTTAAGAAAAGGTAAGGGGAGGTAACATTTTTGATAGACTGCAGGCCTCAAAAAACATTTTTTTTTCCTACTTTCATACCTGATCAACAGTTTGATTGGAAATAAGATTTTGGTTGGAAATATTTTTCCCTTGGAATTTTGAAGATTTTGCTCCATTGCCTTTGGGCTTCGAGCATGGTTGAGAATTCCTATGCCGTTCTGGTGTCCTGCCCTTTGTATGCATTCTACATCTTCTTTTCTAGAAGCTTTTGGAATATTTGTCCTTTGTGGGCTGAAGTCTCATGATGAAATTTAGTCTAAGGGGTGCCCGGGTGGCTCAGTTGAGTAAGCGAGTAAGCGTCTGCCTTCAGCTCAGATCATGATCCTGGGGTCCTGGGATGGGGCCCCACATTGGGCTCCCTGCTCAGTGGGGAGCCTACTTCTCTCCCTCTCCTGCCCTCTCTACTACTTGTGTGCTCTCTCTCAAATAAATTAATAAAAATCTTTTTAAAAATTTAGTCTTAACTAGCCCTAGTATGAATCTATTTTAACCCATATTTTTGGGTACTTAGTGGGTTCCTTCCATGTGGGCCAATTTTCTGGGAAAATCACTTGCATTTGTGTCTTTGGTGATTTCCTCTCCTCGGCTTTCTCTCCCTTCTCTTAGATGAAGATTAGATATCCTCTGCTTTCTTCATTTTTTTTTTCTTATTTCCCATCTCTGCCTTTTTCCTCCTATTCTTTGGTAAAATTTCCTTGTCCTTATCTTTGAACTTTACTATTGCCTTCTGAAATTTTAGCTCTGTCTTTTATAGTTTGCAAAGTTTTGAGGATTGTGGATTGCTTTCTCTTCTCTTCTCTTCTCTTCTCTTCTCTTCTCTTCTCTTCTCTTCTCTCTCTTTCTTTCTCCTCTCTTCTCCTCTCTTCTCCTCTCCTCTCCTTCCCTCTCCTCTTCTCTCCTCTTCTTATAGCACCCAGTTAAGTGTCCTGTATGCAATCTGTTCTTTTATCTAAAGATAATAATGATAATTTCCCTTCATTTTCCTTTTGCTCCCTGCATGGCCTGTGCTTCTTTCAAGTTCCTTATTTCTTTCACGTGTGTTGTTTGCGTTTAAGAGGAAAGCACTAACCAATACCGTGAGTCTGGGTGAGGCTTGTCAGTTGGTAGTTTCACTGGGAGTGGTTAGATGGGAGTCTGGTCATTCTTTTGGAGGACCCTCAAAATCAGTGTGTCTAGGTACTTCCTGTGGGACCACCCAGCTTCTCTAGAAAAGGATCCTACATCCTGGGGTGGGTAAATGTGGTTGCTGGTATTTAGGGGGAGGAGGCAGGGCCATCTCAGGCAGTGTATGGATTTCCACCTACTTCCTCTATTCTGACTAGGGTGCCTGTCTACCTACCTTCAGCTGTACCCAGCCTCCCTGCCCTGGAGCCGCTCTGCATACTCAACCTCCAGTCTTCTGCTGAGGGGGCGAGTCGTGGTGTGTGTGTGTGTGTGTGTGTGTGTGTGTGTGTGTGTGTGTGTGTATCTAACTTCTCCTCTGTTTTCAGCCATTAGTCTTGTGCCTGCTTTTTTGAGTTAGTGATGCTTGTAACTTCTGGGTCTCTCTGGGGTTTGTGGTAGGAACTGGCAGGTTTCTCACTGGCTCCCCCTCTTGCAAGCAGCTTGCTCCATTTCTCCAAAAAAAGTTACACCTCTTGTCCCCTGATACAGGCTCCCCCTTTTCTTGTTTGTTTATCTTGAAAAATTCCTTTATAGTCCTTTTAGGGAATTGCAAAAAGGAGTAGAGAGAGTAGAGATTAATACATGTATTCATCTGCCTTGTTTAAATCTGCCTTGAAAATCAAATGGAACACTTTATGCAAAAGTATTTTTTTCCTCTTTCTAGCCAAGGTGTTGGGTTTATTTAATGGGTGTTCAACCAGGACCAGAGAAGGTAGCAACTTATCCAAGGTCACATAGCTGGTGAATTATAGAGCTGGGACTCTGGTCTTTCTTTCCAGGGCAGGGCCCTTCCCATATACCAAGGCCCTTGTGAGGATTTGAGGATGCCAGGAAGAGCACCATGCTGGGGTTCCCGCAGGGAACCTCCCAGCCACCCTCCCCAGCCACCCTCTCAGCAAAGCTCCATTCTATATACTGTTTGCTGAGGAAAGGACTGCAGAGAAGGGAAGGATGCCCCATCTCCTTTAGACCTTTAGGTTTCTGCCCTGAACATTTGCCTTTCCCTTAGGTTGGAACTTCCCCTTCACCACTGTAATCCCATCCAAGACCCAGGCTTGTGAGGTTATAGGATTTCCTTTGTAATCTAGTTTAGAATTCTGTGTGCTACTTAGCTGGATGACCTAGGACAACTTACTTGGAGACTTTATCTGAAAAACGAGAGTGAACAAACAACCCACCTTGTAGAGTTTGTTTTGAAGACTAACGGAGATGATGCTTGCAAATGTGCTCTGCCTTTGGATGCTATTTGGCAAGGTATGTTGCAAATGCTGGCTTCATTGTCCTGTAGCAGCTGCTATACCCCTGGAAGAATTGTGTATTTTAGTTATACAAGTTTTTTATAGAGGCTTAGAGTGCACATCATCCAGGAAATGAAGCTATAGTGGTTTAACGCACCCTCTGCTGTCAAAGACCTAAGGAAAATTATTAAGAAGGAAATTTGACAGGGATGGAGGAGAAATAGGAGGGCATTTGAGTCCTGAGGGAGTGTGGTGGGGGCTTTTGAAGAGGAGGCCAAAATATTAAATATGATAGTAAAATGCTAAATAAAGACTTCTTACAGAGTCAAGAATACAACAATGACATTTGTGTCATTGGCATTATTCAACAGTGTTGTGGGGGTTCCAGCAAATGCAGTAAGATGAGAAAAACAAATAAGGAATAAAACTATTGGTAAGGAAGAGCAAATCATCAAAATTTATAATGTATTTACCTAAAATAGTCCAAGAGAGTTCATTTTAAAACTGTAAAGGTGAAGGGTTTCCTCTGATACTGCAGCCATAACTAATAGAAAACATAATTGAGAAAAAGGAAAGGATCTCATTCTTTGTAGCAACACCAATGGGAAAATGCATTGGGATAAACTTAATGAGATGGTTATGGCATACATGAAGAAAAATATAAACCTTTATTAAGAGATGTCAGAAAAAGCTTGAATTCCTGGAGATAATACCATGTTCATGGATGGAAAGATTTGATATTGAAAAAACAGTAATTCTCCCCATTGGTGCACACATTTAATGCCATTTTAGCAAAATTTGAGGGGCTGATAGGCAGAACTCGATATAATTATTATAAACTCCATCTGAAAGAGTAAATACCTATGAATATTAAAAATAGAAGAATAATGACCCTATTAAAACTACATTTCCAGGACTCCTGAGTGGTTCAGCAGTTGAGCATCTGCCTTAGTCTCAGGGCGTGATCCCAGGGTCCTGGGATTGAGTCCCACATCGGGCTTCCTGCAAGGGGCCTGCTTCTCCCTCTGCCTCTCTCTCTCTCTCTCTCTCTGTGTCTCTCATGAATAAATAATAAATAAAATCTTTAAAAAATATTTTATATATATATGCATATGCATAGACCACATACTCTGAAGAACTAGGCCCCAAACTGTTGCTCATGGTTACCTCTGGAGGGTTACCAGGGTCTTTTGCATTCTACTTTGTTTCATTTCTGAGATGTTTAGATTTTTCAGAATAAACATATAACATTTTTATAATCAGAAAAAAATAAGATGGGCAGCCCTGGTGGCGCAGCAGTTTGACGCCGCCTGCAGTCCGGGGTGTGATCCTGGAGACCCAGGATGGGGTCCCACATCGGGCTCCCTGCATGGAGCCTGCTTCTCCCTCTCCCTGTGTCTCTGCCTCTCTCTCTCTGTGTCTATGAATAAATGAATAAAATCTTTAAAAAAAGAGAGAGAAAAGAAAAAAGAAGGCAAATAGAGAACAAGTGCTCTTGAGACAGACTATGCAAATTGTATGTTCTCCATTTAGACCCATCTCGAGCCTAGAGTCACCCTTTTGTTTTTCAGACCTCAGTTTTCCCATCTGTAAAATGGGATTATTTTATACCCTACAGGGCCATGGTCAGGCTTAATTAAGGCCTATAAATGCTACTGAATGGAAGCCAACCAGCAGATCACTGTGGATGTCTAATTGTTAGGCTGATGCATGATTCTCCCTGGGGCAATCTGGTTTGGCATTGTCTGTGTAACCCTGACTCACTTGGGCTCATTCTTAGGTCAGGAGGACTGTGTCACAAGACACAGTAGGTAAGTTATAAGGTGGGAAAAAGGATTCCCTGATAAGCTTTTCCACTGATTGATTCATTTGAAAAGCCTGCTCTGTGCTTGGTTTCATCCTGGGTATGGCTGAGCTGCTGATTTTTTTCAGGTGACCAGAAATGGTCTCTCATTCACTCTGAGTTTTTCATTTTCTGATTTCATATTTTAATTTCTAATTGTTCTTTTTTTTGTTTTCTAAATACTTTAATAACACCATTCTTATATCACAGATACAATGTCTCTCATACTTTGAAGATATTATTTTTTTTTTCTTTGAAGATATTATTGATTAAGACAAGTTTGCCTGACACTGTCTCCTTTTATCAAATCCTTTTGTCCCCCTGTGTATTTATTTTGGCCTCAATATTCCATATCAGATATTTTTCTTAAATGTCTGGTATTTCTTGGCTGGGCATTCATGTCTAACTAAAAATCCTACTGAAAGTTCTGGGGCACTTGTTGATTATGGACTTCACCATAGGATGACCAAGCCGGGCGTTTTCATCAGCAGGATCTTCAATGTCAGTGTTGTTAGATGTTTTGTCTTTTACTTTGGAGGGAGAAAACTCTTCAGGTGATCTAAGCCTGGCTGCCAGAGCTCTTAGTAGAAGAGAAGAACCTAGAGGTCTCAATATTTAGTGATTGAGCTTCCATTTGATTCTGCTTTAGATCTGGTACTCAATATCACCTGTGCCTGGTGTCATTCTGTACAGAGAACCTCTATGTCTCCAGATAATACATTCTTTTTTTAAAATTTTTTATTGATTTATGATAGTCACAGAGAGAGAGAGAGAGAGAGAGAGAGAGGCAGAGACATAGGCAGAGGGAGAAGCAGGCTCCATGCACTGGGAGCCCGATGTGGGATTCGATCCCGGGTCTCCAGGATCGTGCCCTGGGCCAAAGGCAGGCGCTATACCGCTGCACCACCCAGGGATCCCATAATAAATTCTTGAACCTTCACTCATGAAAGTCATTCATCTGGCCATAGAGAAAGGGGAGGGAGACTGATACCACATAGACTCTTAATCAGTAGCTTTGTTTTGGGTTCGTTTCACTCTCACTTCTAGAGGTACCTGGTGCTGCCAATTCTTCAGCCTCTGGAGTGAGGGAATTCCTAAATTTATATTCTACTGACTTAGGGTTTAGCTTTCTTGGGTCTGCTAAGTTAGTTACCATTCTTCCATCTGCTTTTTCACTTCCAAAATATTTTTTACTGCTGCTGCTTCTATTCTTTTTGTCCCTGTGAGTATATGCTTTAACATTTTTGTTCCTTAACTCTGGTTTTCATGAGGGACAAAAGTTAACATATGCTTTTAGTTCACTTAGAGTGTGGTGGATTTCTGAGCTTCGAGGGTAAAATAAAAATCTTGTAAAAAAAATCTTGTAAGTATCATAACTAAAAAGACAACCTATAACTTAAATAAAAGACAATTAGACATATTTTGGGCTTGTCTTTTGAAATATGGAGAGAAAACACCGTTTATAGAATTCTCTGTCTAGCCAAACTGTCATTCAGGTGCAAGGCAAATAGAGATGCACAAGGACTTAGGTTATATGTCAAATGTGTCTTTCCTGAAAATAGTACCGGGGGATATACTCCAATCAAATGAAAAATGAATTAGCGTGGAGAGCTCAAGAAAGAAGACAAAGTATGTAGAATACATCTGGCTATGAGATACCAAATAAATGTAGCCCACAACAAAAAGAAAAAGTGATAGAGGCACCTGGGTGGCTCAGTGGTTGCGCGAATGCCTTTGGCTCAGGTCATGATTCTGGGGTCCTGGAATCAAGTCCTGCATCAGACTCCTAGTAGGGACCCTGCTTCTCCCTCTGCCTATGTCTCTGCTTCTCTCTCTGTGTTTCTCATGAATAAATAAATAAAACCTTTTTTTAAAAAAAGAAAAAGTGGTAATACCAATACCAAGCAAAGTATTCAAGGCAAAAATATTAAATGGGACAAACCTGCATGTTTAATCATGATAAATAATAAAATCCATAAAGAAGTAAAATAACAGTGACAAACTCCCTCAATTATAATGGAAATTCTGAATGGGCTTGTTTGAGAATTTGACAGATAAGGCTATATAAATAATTTTTGGAGGATTTAAATGGGTATATTTTACTCCATATTATTTTCAGATACTCATGGAACACTTATAAAAGTCAATCCTCTAAGAAAATCTCATATAAAATGTCCAAATTTAAAACATCCTACGTAGAAAATTTGAGGTCACTTTTTCTAAACAGTACAACAAAACAAGACATTAACAATAAAAGGCTAGTCCCCAAAACTAAGTACTTGGAAATTAGGAAGTACACTTCTAAATAGCTCTTGGATCTAAGAGAAAGTCACGTTTGAAATTATACAGTTTTTAGAAATTAATTACATAGATTTTGATATAGAGTTTTTATTATAATATTGTCAAAGTACTGGGTTGGAACAAAATTTATAACTTTGTGATTTTTTTAAAACGGTTTATTATTTTTTTTTAGAGAAAGAGCACACGTGTGAGAGCAGGGGCACGCACAGGGAAAGAAGCAGACTCTCCTCTGAGCAGGAAGCCTGACACGGGGCTTCATCTCAAGACCCTAAAATCATGGCTTGAGCTGAAATCAAGAGTCAGATGCTTAACTGACTGAGCCACCCAGGCGCCCCAAACTGCTTGTGATGCTAAATGAGAAAGATTGAAAGCAAAAGAAGCAATTATTTGACTCTAAAAGTTTTATTTTTATTTATTTATTTTTAAAGATTTTATTTATTTATTCATGAGACAGAGAGAGAGAGAGAGAGAGAGAGAGAGGCAGAGACACAGGCAGAGGGAAAAGCAGCCTCTATGCAGGGAGCCCGATGTGGGACTCGATCCCGAGTCTCCAGGATCCCGCCCTGGGCTGAAGGCAGTGCTAAACCTCTGAGCCACCGGGGTTTCCCGACTCTAGAAGTTTAAAAAAAAAAAAAATCAAAACACATCAAAGTAAAGCAGGAGTCAAGAATGAGTGAAAAGAAAGGAGCCTGGAGGATGGAGATGTTCTCACTGGATCCTGACTGCTCCTCGGTGCTGACTTTGCTCCTGCTAATCCCTGCCCATGGCCCTGTGCGCTGGCCATGAGTCCATGCATCTGCAGGTGGAAACACTGTACAAAGTCTACAGACTGTGCAGGTGCCATCGAAGGCCAAGGGTGAATGTCATCAGTCCAATCATCCCTGCCTTATACACAGGTGAGGGAGGCTTGGCGAGGTGGAAGTGACCACCAAGTTAGAGGGAAGGCAGAAATGGTGCCTCTGACCCCTTATGCTGCAATTACTTATACACTCACTGGTCCCTACTAGATGCAACTTCTCAATTCTGGTGCTCTAGTGTCTCACTGGCATGTATAGAAGGCACTCAAGGAATATTGTTAAAGGGTAAATCAGTCCGTTACCTGATGAGATGGTCCAGAGTCTGGAGGACTCCATGAGAGGAACACATGGGAAACTTACAGTAGGATTTGACACTTAACTATGTGACTCATCTCCCTGTCCTCGCTCTACCTGCCCTCAGTTTTTTTGGGTCAGCTTTCTTTGACTTCCTGGGCCCTTGGATATGCTTTTTTGGTGGGAGATTTAGGAGTTTGGAGTAGAAGCGGGAACTCAGGAAACTCAGCACGGAGCCCCTCCCTCCACAATCCCACTACACATTTACTATGCAATGTGGAAATCTGGTGACTGCCGTGGAGACAACGTGGCACCAAGGAAATGTATTGCCTTGAGCTCCAAGGGAAGGTGGAGAGGAGGTCGTATTTTTACCTTTTCCTTCCTTCCTTCCTTCCTTCCTTCCTTCCTTCCTTCCTTCCTTCCTTCCTTCCTTCCTTCCTCCCTCCCTTCCTTCCCTCTTTCTTCCTTTATTTTTGGTAGGAGTGGGTGAGGATACAGGCCTGAGCATATTTCCAGACTGATGGGCAAGGAAGAAGCAGGTGATCCAATTGCAAAGTGGTGGGACCCACTCCTGAAATGGTTGACCTTGGATGAGGGTAGGAGGCAGGGAAGACATAGAGGTTGATGAGCCAGTTAAATGTAGCCAACAATTGCTAGGGGCCAGGGGATTTTGCTCAGAATGTCCCAGGCCAATGGGGCAGAGGGGAGGGATAGGTCTGGAATCGGGTCCACAACAGAGGGCTCAGCAAGATGCTGTGGGAGCGTGGTGTGCAGAGAGAGCAGCCACAGTCTACCTGGGAAGGTGGGGCAGAGATGGAGGGTGTCCTAGGTGCTGGCATGGGCACAGAGGTGTGAACAAGCCTGGACTGTCAGGGATGGCTTGAGTGGTGGGAGGGGAGGGCACGGCGGGAGGATGTGGCAAATTATGGAGCCAGATGGATAGGCACAGCAGGACGGCAGCATTCGTAATGTAGGAGTTTGGTCTTTTTGCAGATAGATACCTATGATTCAAGTCACCAAGAAGCTGCTCAGTGTGCCCTCGATGCGGGAGGAGGTCTTTGGAAAGAGCCGCTTGGAAGATGTAATATTATGGTGGGACTTGGCTTTGCCTCTTCATGTCTGAAATACCAGTTGCTCAGACAGGGACCTGAGGGGATGATGAGACTTTAGAGTAGACCCTAAAAATGGGCTCTGAGTCAGGGGAAAAGATGGGTGTCTTGGTTGGCTGGGCTGGCTGATCTGGGGTGGTCTTGGATGGGACAGCTATACTGTCTTCCACAGGGACTCATCCTTTGGTGGAGCAGCCCAGGCTTGTTTTCACGGAGGCGGTAGGGTTCTGAGAGAGAACACGTTCAAGGCCTTTTGTAACCTATGCTCAGAGCGGCACACCGTGACTTCTTCCACATTCCACTGGCCACAGCAAGCTACCAGTCCAGCCCAGGTTCAAGGGGAGGGGAAGCAGACTCTACCTCTTGAGGGGGGAAGCTGCAGAGTCACTTTGCAAAGTCTTTGGATGCATGGAGAAGTGGTGACTTGGGCTGTTTTCGGGTTTGTTTTTGTTTTTTAGATTTTTATTTATGTGTCCATGAGAGACACACAGAGAGAGGCAGAGACATAGGGGAGCCTGATGCGAGACTTGATCCCAGGACCCCAGGATCAGGACCTGAGCCAAAGGCAGACGCTCAACCACTGATCCACTCAGGTGCCCCTGGACCATTTTTGTCCTCTGTCTACCACAATAGCAGAGCAGGATTGCATCTCTAGTCCAGCTGGTCTGAGTTGTGTTCTTTCCAGGAGGCTTCACTTCTTCCAGGGAGGAGAAAACATTTAGGACAGAGAGAAGAGCATGAGCCAAGGACAGGGAGCAAAAATGCTCAGGACATGTCTGGAAAACACTAGATGGTTCATTATGAATGATGAATGGAGTGTGTGAGGGGAGACCAGCAGAGAATAGGGCAGATGGGATTGCCTTGGTGTGGCCTGAGGGACTTTGAATGCAAAGCTAAGCTGCTTGGACTTGACCCTGCCTGTGAAGAGCCACAGAAGGTTTTCTCTGAAAGTCAGATTTACAATAGTATAACTACAATACGGTAAAAGTCACCCTTTTCAGGAATATAGTTCTGTGAGTTTTGACAAATGCCATTGGTCATGTAATCACCAAGACAAGCAAGATGTAGAATATGGCCATCACCCAAAGGGTTTTCCTGTGCCATTTGTAGTCTATCTCCTCCCCCAGCCTCTGGCAACTACTGACAGGATTTCCATCCCTATAGTTTTGCCTTTTCCAGAATGTTGTATAAGTGGAATCGTGCCATATGTAGAATTTTGTAGCTTTTATTTTATTTTTGCATAATGCTCTTGAGATTCATCCATGTATTTGCATGTAGCAGTAGTTCCTTTTTAAGCTGAGTTCTATTCCATTGTATGGATGTACCACAGGTTTGCAGTTTTTTGTTTTTTTTTTTTTTTTGGTTTCCAGTTTTTTAAAATGCATTTACAAGGTGAGCAACATCTGGAATGTCTCCAGATTGGGCCGCTTTGAATAAAGTTGTTATAAACCATCACATACAGGTCTTTGTGTAGACACATGCTTTGTTTAACTTTGGCAAATATCTACTGTAGGATTTCTAGGTCACGTGGTATGTATAACTTTATAAGAAACCATTTTCTAAATGGCTGTACTATTCTGTATTCCCACCAGCAATGTATGTGGGCTCTACTTGCTTCATATGCTTGTCAGTATTTGCTATTGTCAGTTTGGGCTCCCCCTCCCACCCCGATGTTAGCCATCTTGAGAGGTGTATCTCCTCGTGGCTTGAATTTGCACTTTGCCAACAAGATGTTGGATATCTTTGCATGTGCTTCCTGGTATCTCTTTTTTGGCACACTTGAAAAAAAGGGTTGTCTGTTTTCTTCTATTAAATTTTGAGAGTTATTTATATAATCTAGGCATCCATCCTTCATCAGATATGTGTTTTGCAAATATTTTCTCCCATATACTCAGAAGGGTTTTAGTAGGAAATAACTCTTGCATTTTCATGATGTGCTCTGGGGCATTGGGATGAGGACAGAAACAGGGAGGCTGTCCTCATGGTCAGGGAAGAGCTTTGGCTCTGAGCCAGACCAGGGGCAGTGGGATGGGGGAGGACTGAAGACCCACTAGATGAGAATTAAGGCCTTTTTTTACCCTGGTGAGCCCTCCCTCCTACCTTTCTTCCTTTGACAGATATTTGTGGAGCACCTATTAAGCCCAAGTAATAGTCTGAGCATGGGGGAAACATCCATAAATAAATCAAGTCTTGCCCTTCCCTTGTAGAGTTAACATGTTGGCATGGAAGACAGTCAATAAACAAACACATAAATGTGTATGATGTAATGACTGGTAGATGCTGTTTGATACACAAAAAAAAAGGGTTCTTCTTGAAATGCTGTCTTCTAAATGGCTCTGGGGATGGAACTGGAGTCTTCAGGGATTTCCTTTGGAGAAAAGAATCAGAACAATGCAAGGGATACTAGACTGAGGTCAGGAACTCTGGGCTGGAAGTCTGGCCCGGACTCTGGCCACCAGGGTAACCTCAGGCAAGTTCTCTCCTCTCTCTGGCCCGCATATCCCTCTCAGAGTGGCCTAGATGATCTTTCAAGTGCTAGGATTTTGTATTTGAAGTTCTTACAAACCAGCTTGGGGCTCTGATGAACCTTTTTAGGAAGGAATTTCCTTTTTAGAAATAGGTTGTTTCATTGCTGAAGGTCATCATTTGTTTTAAAGATTTTATGTATTTATTCATGAGAGACACACAGAGAGAGGCAGAGACACAGGCAGAGGAAGAAGCGGGCTTGCTGTGGGGACCCCGATGCGGAACTCAATCCCAGGACCCTGGGATCAGGACCTTAGCCAAAGGCAGACACTCAACCCCTGAGCTACCCTGGCGCCCTGAAGTTCATCAATTTTGTCCTCTTACCCAATGTAGAACCCTTGGGAAGCAAGACCAAGAGGTACCTTTTCATCCCCTTTTGGATGCCCCCAGGGATGAGGGTTCACTTCCTTCTAAGGGATTGGTTTCATTTTCTCTTTCTCTTTTTAAAGGGAAAGGATCACACCTTTTACTAAGGGAAGGTGTCCTCCAACAGTGGATTACAATTCAGATTCTACTTCTTAAAGCTGCATATGAAGGACTGCCTGTGATGACCAGAGGGCCCAACAACCTGGAGACAAATCTGGGGATGGGAGGGTAGGAGTGGGAATTGGGAGGGTAGGGAGGATCTTAGAGAAAGTACACATGGGAATGCCTGGGAGAGGGGAGAGATATGGTGGGATCACTTTTGCTGGAGACATCTACCATGATGTCTGTTGGGACATCTGGGGCCAGATATCTTTTGATATGAAAGATCAACTATCCTGAGAATTCAAATTAGCCAGTGGCATGAACATGGGAGCCAGATAGCAGATGGACTAATGAAGCGGAATGTGGTTGACACTCTTGGAAGCTCTTCTATTCTAAAGCCAACTTGCATGACTCCCTGATTATTAAAATCCAAAAAGAGGCAGAAAAGTGTAGCATATGTCATAAGACAGCTGTAGGCCTCCTTCAGGAACTCTCTGTCTCCATCCCAGGATGCTTCTGGAAGCTCAACAGGGCCTAACATGATTTATGAGGAAGCTGCTGGCACCCGGCCATGTGCAGCCATGGGGAACAATCAGTTTCACCCTTTGGAGTTCAGCCTTGTGGGCACACTAGTCTAACCCAAAGATGGGTCAGTGGGGTTGGTCACAATGTCCTGAGCTACTTCCTTCACTGTTTTTTGTTGGTGAGAGATTGTGTAGGGTGGCAGGATTATATTGTCTCTATGTCCCTAGAAAAAAAGGAGGCTGGAACATCACAGCCTTAGCCACAAAACTCTAATAATGATGAAAAATACTCTTCAGAGTGTGAGTGCCTTATGAAAAGTGGTTACTTTCTCACTCATGGCAAAATGACTGTCTTAGAAGAAGTAAAACTGTCTTTATTCTTAGATATGTTGCCTAGGTGAAAAAAAATCCTGTGAATTCTCAAAAAAGCTGATGAACCAAAATAGGTGCAAATAGATCTGAACCAAAATAGGTGCAAATAATAAATCAACTCAGCAAATTTTCAGGAAATAATATAAATATATCAAAATGAAATATATCTATATGTGATAAAAATTAAAAATCGAAAATGCCATTTATAGTAGCCTCAAAACTATGAAATATTTAGGTATATGACAAAAGAGCTACGAGATGTTTACACTGAAAACTACAAAATACCTTCCAGAAAGATTAAAGAAGACTTAAATAAAGGAGAGATATACCATTTTCATGGATCAAAAGACTCATTGATGCTAAGATGTCAGTTCCCCACAAATTCATCTGTAGATTCAGTGCAATATCCATCAAAATCTCTAATTCTTTTAAGTCAATAAACTGATCGTAAAACATAAGGAAATACAAAAGACATAAAGTAGTCAAAACAAGTTTGAAAAAGAGGAACAAAGCTGGAGGAATAACATTACTATATTTCATAGCATGAAATTGGTTTCAAGATAGACAGATTAAAGGAACAGAATAGAAAATGTAGAAATAGACCCATACACCAGTGGACAACTGATTTTCAACAAAAATGCAAAGATAATTCAGTGGAAAAAGAATAATCCTCTCAATAGACGGTGCTGGAATTATTGAATATCAGTATGCAAAAAAATGAACTGTGACCAATGACTCAAATCATATACAAAAATTACCTCAAAATGAATCATAACCCCCAAAATGTAAAACCTAAATTAAGAAAGCTTAGGAGGAAAATATTTGGATTTTGGATCATGCAGAAACTTCTTAGATATGAATGTGACTATTTGTTATTCTATAGATCATACTTTGGTGTGGTATGAACAAATCATTAAATTGTTAAATTAGACTTAATTAAAATTAAAAAATTCTGTTTTTCAAAGACACTATTAAGAGAATGGAAAGATAAGCCATAGGCTGGGAGAAAATAATTGCAGATCTTTGATCTGATAAAGGATTTATATCCAGAATACATATATATATATATATGTGTATGATATATATATATATAAAATCATTAAGGAAATGCTAATTAAAACCACAATAAAGTATCACTATCCACCTATTAAAAAAGCTAAAATTAAAAAGACTGACCATGCCTAGTGTTGGTGAGGATGTGGAGCAAATGTAAAGTGATTCAATTACTTTGAAAAAGAGTTTGGCAAAAAACTAACTGTACACCTACCATATAATCCAGTCTCTCCTCTCCTGGGTATTTACCCAAGAGAAATGAGAATGTATGTCCATACAAAGACTGTAATGTTCCCAGCCACTTTATTTGTGGTGCCCCAAACTAGGAAGAACCCAAATATCCATCAACAGGTGAATGAATGAACAACTGTGGTGCATCCATACAAATATCAAGCCTGACCAAATTGTACATTTGAACTATGTGCAGTTTATTTGATGTAAATGCTTATAGTTTGGAAGAAAATAATGAACAACTAAATGCAATGTAGAATCCTAGATGGGATTCTGGAAAGGAAAGGAACATTAGTGTAAAAATTGGTGAGATATCAATAAGGTCTGTGGTTTAGTTAATAATAGGATGCCAATGTTAATATCTTGGTTTTGATAATTCTACTGTGGTTATGTAGAGGATGCTAATGTTAGAGGGAGTTGGGTGAAGGGTGCATGGGAACTCTGTATCATCAATGCAACTTTTCCATAAGTCTAAAATTAATTAGAAAAAAAATTAGTTATTATTGGGTGGCGCAGCGGTTTGGCGCCTGCCTTTGGCCCAGGGCACCATCCTGGAGACCCGGGATCGAATCCCACATCGGGCTCCCCGCATGGAGCCTGCCTCTCCCTCTGCCTGTGTCTCTGCCTCTCTCTCTCTCTCTGTGTCTCTCATAAATGAATAAATAAAATATTAAAAAAAAAACTTTATTATTATAAATAATAATAAAAAATAAAATAAGTTAAAATAAAAAGTTAAAAAGTTAAAAATATATGCAATAAAAATTTTAAAAAGATCTCTTTGCCTTGGAATCTGGGGGGCTCCGTTGGTTAAGTGTCTGGCTCTTGATTTTGGCTCAGGTCATGATCTCAGAGTCATGGAACTGAACTCCGCCTCAGGCTCTGTGCTGGGCATAAAGCCTGCATAAGATTCTCTCTCTCCCTCTCCCCCTTTCTAGCCCCTGCAGGTGCACAACACACACACGTGCTCTCTCGCTCTCTCTCAAAAGAAAAAAAAAAGAAATGAAAAAATGATTGCTTAACCTTATAGAATAAGTATATATTTTTTCAAATATATTTGTTAGCTCTCCTATTCCTGACAATCTCTGTCAGCATAGAGTAGGTTAGCAGTTTTGGAATGCTTGCCTTTTTGTAAGAGAAACCTCTGTAATAACTTTAAATGAGGCAGTTCCTTTAAGTACGTCGTCTTTAAAAACCAACGAACTTCTATGTGCTATGAAAGTCAGGTATGCTAAGAAGGGGCCAAAACCAGTGAAAGGTCGTCTGGCTGCCATGAAGGTTTTTTTCCATGGAAGGTTGGAAGTGCCACAGGAGTCAACATCCCTCGGGAGCTGCCCTCAAGTCTGACTGATGGTGTTGGACTGTACACACTCAGTGAACTCACTCCTTGTGGGATGTAGCTCTGAGGTGGATGCTTTACTCACACAATTCAACTCCCGTTGCTCAAGGTGGTAACCTGTTGACCACCTGTCCCCTCTTCTTCATCCACCTACTGTTGTTTTCTTCACCTCCCGAATGAACTACTTGCACTCAAATTCTTGTCCCAGGGTCAGCTTCTGATCCAGACCCACACAAGCATTAATATTTTTTTCTAGCATCCCATTGTGTCACCTTGCCATACCACTGGTTTGGGCATCTCACTTTGGAGACTCTTACTTTATTTCATAGCAGTAACTGTCCGTTCAGCTCCATACACACCTACGAGACAGCCCCGTCCAGCCCAGGGCAGCCATGATTCTGAAAGGGTCCTGAGGATGCTGGGCTGTAATCCAGCTCCTTGTGACCTTTGCTCTTTGGCCTGGGTGGGGCTAGAAGAGATGGAGAGCTGAGGTTTGTTGATTGGGCTCTCCTGAGGCATCCCGGTGATCTCTGGGGAAGGAAGGTAGGAGGGCTGGCCATGAGGGCTGAGCTCTTAGCTTTGCCCTGCTTGAGCCAAAGTATAAACTCTGTTATATGTTGGACTAAAAGCTTTGGTAAAAACAAAACAAAACAAGAGTTCCACGGCAGAGGAAAGGATTGCCCACCACAAATTCTAGCTCAATCTTTTACAGTAGTTCGCAAAAGACAGCGGTGAACGCTGGCGTATAAATCTTATAAAAGTCCCATCAGGTTCTAGCACCTCCTTGGGTTTAGGAGGCTAGCAGTTTCTTCGGTTGAACTGGAGCTTCTGCTAAGTTGCGGGAAGCTCTGCACTGCAACTCTAACACCACCTTTAACCTGGACCATAGGCAACATAACGATGAGTGGGCATCGCACAGGGGCAGTCCTGTTGCAGCTAGGTAGCCGGTCACCTAATACCTCAGCAGGAGCAGGCACAGCTGGCTTTTTGCAAGAGGACACAGGCTCAGAGAAGGGACACGTTTACCTAGGTTGCACAGCATTTTTGTTTTAGCTAACATAGTTCTCAGGATGCGACTTTTCTTGGCTGTGCTGGGTTCTCAGTAACCAAGGGTGATGGTTTGGACCATCACGAACCCTTCCAGTGCCTTGTACTTTGAGGTACACAGTGACCCCAGGCACAACAGCCAGGCCAGGTGAGAGGGGAAGCCCCTCCTGTTCAGAGCTCACATCCTGAATCTTAGTAATATGGGCTCCTTACTGCCGACCCTAGGCCTGAGCAAGCCTGGCTCCAGCTGTTGGCCCTGCCATGGTCCTCTGGCCCTAAAGGGAGTTTCACCTTCTCTAATTGACCCTTGGAGCTCCATCCCTGAGCCCACCAGGAGCTCATCCAGAGTTGCCTCATTAGGACAAAAGATACTCCTATCACCCAGGAAATTCCAAGGAATTTAGGAGCTCAGAGTCAGGAATGAGGGTCAAAGGCCAAGTATTAGAATAAAAGATGTTCCTAGTGCTCTTATCACTTAGGAAAGAACAAAGGTTTCTTAGGAGCCCTGTGCCAAGAACGAGGGACAGAGACCAATATATATATTTTTTCTATTACCTTGCAGTGCCCCATTAAAAAAATTATTCTGTAGGACTGCTCCCTAGGGAGCCCTGTGGGGAGGAGAGGTGATGGACAGCAGGATTCAGCTATTTCTGGGTCCACTGGGTCAACAACAGTCTTCACACCATCTGTCTTCAGCTGTTCAAGCTGCTATAACAACTTAACGTGAATTAAACACTATTTATGTCTCACGGTTCTGGAGGCTGACAAGTCCGAGATTAAGATGCCAACAGATCCCATGTCTGGTAAGAGCCTCCTCCTGGTTTGCATATGGACATCTCGTATCCTCACATGGCAGCGATCAGAGAGAGGGCTAGATCTCTCATCTCTTCTTAAAAGGACACTAATCCCGTCACGGGGATTCCACGCTCAGGACCCACCCACCCACTTCCAAAAGGGCCCACCTCCCAATACCATTACATTAGAGCTTCAACATACAGATTTGGGGTGGGCACAATCCCTAGCACCATTGAAATACTGCTTCCTAGACCTCAACAAAGCCTCATTATCTTTCTCGACATAACCTGCCAGGGCCGTCACCTGCAATAATTAGAGTAGTCCTGCAAGATAAAACCTGTAAGCCATTTAATAACAGACAGAACAAATCAACATATTTTAAAAATAGATCTACATTTAACTTGTGTAGTGTGGTTTTTCTTACATAAGCCAAGTTTGGAAAACCAATCGTCGTCACTCTGGCATGCATGTTGGTATGTGGACACCGCACGCGTGGGCTGAGGGGCTGCTCAGGCAAGAGGGGCTCCTGGTAGAAGGAATTGCCCTGGGTCAAAGCAGAACACTCACCGTGCAGTGAACCCTGACCTCCCGCTGCATGTGAGGCTCAGCCCCGGGGTCTCATTTCGCTGCTTCTAGAGCTAGAGCAATTGTCTCAGCTGGCAGTGGCTAAGGCTCATGACATACTTCAGAGCTGTAAGATTAGATATGGATTTGCATCCATGTTTAATTTGGTAATAGCGTCCACGTGGCCTTCGGGCAAATCACTTGACCTTCCTCGAGTTTCGGTTCCTCACCTGTAAGATGGGGATGAAAACTGACCTTCTGGTATAGGATGAAGATCCCTATACGGGTATGGCGTGTGGTGTGCTGTTAAAATGCACGGTGATATGTAAGGCTTAAGATACAAAGGAAGGCTTAAGATACATTTTAAGGAATGTGAAAGATTTCTCCTCCTTTAAGGAGAGTTCACAAAAATCCAGATTTGTGAGACTGAACAACTAGAAATGTCTTAAAAGGGTTCTTCCCAAATCACCTTAGGATGGAACCCTCATATCACACATATTTTAGGAAAATGTCCATTGTGTATATCCATGTGTACTAAATGCTGCTCTTCTTTCTCTGCTCACTTAGGCCTGATGATTATTTCTTGCTCCTGTAACAGGCCAGGCCAGAGTTCAGGGGGTGGGCAGTTTTGCGTAGTTACTCAGGGATTTGGGCTCCCTCCAACTTTCGACTGCCAAAGCCTATGGTTCAGTTGTCACTGGCATCCAGCTAAGAAGGGGAAAGTGCCAGAACCTCGTGTGGCAGGTATTTCCCACTTCTGTTCACATCTCCTGGAGATGGATGCACAAGGATGCACCTGAGTGTAAGGGAGGCTGGAGGATGCAGTGCCAGCAACTCAAAGGAGGGGTTTTTGTGACCAAGTGGACAAGCCAGGACTGAAGCTCCTGACGACCATGTCTGATGCCCTTAAAAAGCCATCCCCTCCTCGATCCCAGCCACCATCATCTCTCACCTGGGCCCTTTTCGTTGGTCTCCTGGCTCCTACCCTCTCTACCGGCAGTCAGCAGGATCTTATTAAAACCTACGCCAAAACAAAAAACAAAACAAAAAAACCCCTATGCCAGGTCACATTGTGACCAGTAGCAAAAGCTCAAAAACCGTGAAGAACTGCCCACAATCCCAGCGCCCAAAGAAACCCGGCACTGCCCCGTGTTGTCTCTCAGCCCTGGTCTAGGGGCGCGCAGGTCCGGAGAGGGAAACCCACCCGGCATGGGAGCCCAAGCTGGATTCCACATTGGCTCCCCAAAGCAAGAAATGACAAAGGCTCGTTTCCAGGTCACGCTTTTATTTTTACAGCAGCGGCCACACAGCCACGGGGATGTGAAGTGTTGTGGACAGTGGGCACAGCTCCCGCAGCTGCAGGAGCCTGCTAGGGGACACTCAGGCCTCTCTCCTTGGTCCCCAAGGCCATGGGAAACATAAAAATCACACACCATGCACTGCCACACACATCTCCCCCCGTCCCCTTCAGAAATAGCTAATTAAATTATGCAGCCAAAGAAACTGGCTACAATTCTGATTTTACAGAAAATCTTCATGCAGCCTAGAAACTTGGGGGCTCTGGAGGGGAAAAGCCTGTTATTTTCCACACACACACTAACCCCAGTGCCAAGTTTAACTCCACCTGAAACCACCACAGGGATGGACAGGGATGGGGCTGGCTACAGGAACAAGCCAGTAGTTGGGCCCACCCTGCTCGGCAGTCTGCCCCCTTCCAGGACACGATGCAACTGGAGCAACCTGAGGCTGGTGTGATCCCGAGACCTTCCCTTCCAAGCCCCAGTTTCCGGGTGAGGTCTGGGAAGGGCACAATTTTGGTTTTTCTAGGACTAAGGGCAATAGAGGCTGCTAGCATCTGTGGCTGCCCTCCCACTAGTTTAAGGGTGGAGGCCCCTCTGGCGGAATGACGGGGCCCTATTTGCTGGGTGCTCCTGCTCGGGCCAACCACTCCTCTACAATAAGTAGGATCATCAGTTTAGCGTCGAGTGGGAAGTGCAGGAGCCCACCAGGAGGACTGATGCCAGAATTCACGTGCTCTGCAGACAAGCTGGAGAATGAGGTCTCTTTATTTTTTTTCTCATGCCCCCTCCAGAGGCCAAATGGGGGAGGGGAGGAGGGGGGAGGGGTGTTTCTTTGCCTTCTGAGCACCCAGCACTCACAGGACCACGCTAGGACACTTTGCAGTGTGTCGAGCCCACGGGGGGGACAGCTGGGCATCCACCAGTGACAGCCTGGTTCCATCAGGTTTCTGGCAATCTGCAGTGACAGGATGGACATGTCCCTGCAAGCCACTGGCGCACTCCTCTCAAAGTGACATGAGAGCCAGCCTCGGGCCTTACTCAGGAGACAAGCCAAGTGTTTCGTCTGACCTTCCCCAGGTGCTGCAGGCCCACAGCACAAGGGCCTGGGGAAGGTCTTGGTTGCAATGAACGGGTAGATGAGATGCTGCAGCTCAGAGGGCCAAATGACTCGCCCAGGGCCACACCACACGGCTTGCTGACAAGGCAGCAGGGCTGAAAGCCAGCTCCTGCCTCCTAGCGCAGTGCGCTCTCTCTCGCTTTCTTTCTCTCTCTCAGAATGTCACTCCTGGCACAGTTCACTTAATCCCAACTCCCTACACGACACACTTCCTCCTCAGATGCTGGGTCCTGAGCTGAGGCCGGGCCATTCTTCAGATGGAGTTGCATAAACAAACAAGCTTTAACAAGCTGGGAAGGACCTAGGAGACTCCCTTCCTTCTGGAAGGGAGATGGAGCTAATTTTCTCTGAGCTGAGGATTTGTAAGGCACTGAAATTAACTACAGCTGTGGGTGGGGTTGGACAAAGGGAGGGGGAGTGGCTGGAGAAATCAAGTTGTGGTCTTTCCTTTCGGCCCCTCAGTGAGAATCCACACCAAGCCTCCACCTTCCTGCTTGGTGGGCTCCACCACCCCAACCTCCCACTGCATGCCACAGAGGAGCACAGATGCACCGCCACTGTGATGAGGGGACCAGAAGAGGCACAAAGGGTCGCAGGGTTGGGGGGGCTAAGGATGGGGTACGTGCTCCGGACCCAAGCTCAGAGCAGGAGCCACTTCACCTGGGCTGGGACAGGAACCAGCCTTCAAATGTCTTCTCTGAGGGTGCGGCCCTCTCTGAGATGTGGGTGATGGCTGGGGTGGGCTTGCAAGCCTGAGCAGGAAGGAGGAAGGGGCAGGGCGTCAATACCAAGGACAGCAGAGGGAACTTTGGACTGGGACCTGGCTTTGGCACAGCACGTCTCGGGCCTGCCTGCCCCATCTGCTGCCCTCCCGAGACCCTAGGGATAGACAGGAGGTTTCCTTCCTTCTCTCTGTGAGGGGGTGCTTCTGGCAGACTGAATCAATGGCAATGCGACTCTGGGGCATCCCCTTCACCCTTCCAGCCAGACCTGGGCCAGGGTGACCTCACACGGAGCCCCCCTGGACTCGGCACCAAATCCAAAGCTCTCCAGCCAGACACGGTGCTGAATGGGAAGCCACAGTGACCACAGCTACACTTCAGCGCCTGCAGGGAGACTGCCGCTGGACCTGGATGACAATGGTCTGCGTGCAGGCACTGTCACCCCCTTTCGACAGATGAAGAGCTGGGTTCAGAGGGGCTGAGGGACTTGTCCAGAGTCACACAGCTAATGAGTGGCTGAACTGGGAACTGGACTCAGGTATGTCTGACTCCAGAGCCCACGTTCTTGGTACTCCACTTGGCGGCTCCCGGGAGCCTGAGCGAGCCATCGGGGGCAGTCTGGGTGGGATTTCTGGAGGGGTTTCTTTCTGGAAGCATGGATCTGGGAGAGCAGCCAAGCTTGAGTGAAGAGAAGATGCCTCCTGGACCTGGGAACAGGGCCCACCCACATGTCTGTCTCTTTCAGGACAGGGCTGTGCTCAGTGCCTGGCGGCCTTGCAGATCTTGTCGTACACTTCGGGAAAGGCGTCCTGGCAGCCGAGCCGCTCCCGCAGCCTGTGATACAGGGAGCCATCGAACATCTCCCAGAACTCCTCCCGGCTCATGTAGCAGTCGGCGTACAGCATCTGGAACCTGCAAAGCACGAGGTGGGGAGGCTGCAGGGAGGGGAGAGGGACCCAGAGCGCCTGGCTGTCCCCGATGCACTGCACAGGTTGTAGCACCAGGAGCACTCGTGGAGGGTTTCTTGTTTACCCGAGCTGATCGGGTGAGGGGTGGGGTGGGCCGGGGCTGCTTGCCCCCATTTTGCTGACGGGGCCACTGGGCTGCCTTCATTTTTTTTTTTTTTTTTTTAATTGACCACCCATATTTAAAGTGTACAACTTGGTAAGTTTGACATTTGTATACAAACTTGAAACCATCACCTACCTCGGTCCAGTCTGTGACCACACCCATCACCCCCAAAACTTTGACCATGGCCCTGTGTTGTCCATTGCCCTCCACCACCCCAAGCAGTGAAGTTTTCTGGATTCTGGACTTATATAAAGGCAAGCACACAGTACTCCTTTTTCCTGTGTGTGTTTTTTTTTTTTCCAATCAGCAGAACTATTTTGAGATGTGTTCATGTGTTCATGTGTTCATGTTATATCTATCAAGTGTTGGTTCCAGGCTGGTTTCTGAGCGATGCTGTCCTGGGCCTCTATATGGCCTTTAGTCATGAATCCCTCCCTCCTTAGCTGTGCTCTTCCAACCCAGAGTGGTACCTCGGAACCTCTCTGGAACCACACCATCTATTTGCCCTGGGGAGAGGAGCAGGGTCACCCTAGGGCTCTGGCCTGAGTGTCTGGGGGATCCTGGTGTTGGTCATGGAAGGGGTGTTAGGAAGAGGGGTGAAAAATCGCACCTCCATACCTTTATAGGGAGCTTTCCACATTAGAGGCTGCTGGGGCTGCACACTCCCTAGGCAAGCAACTGGTCGGGTTCCAGGGCTCGGCCACCCTGGCCCTTGCTGAACACCCCCTGCAGCTGTACCCTGGGGCTGGTGGCCTGAGGAAGCAAGCCACACTCTGGGCCACTCACCCGTGCACGCTACGGACAAACTTCTCCAACTGCCGCATGCAGGACCTGGCTTCAAAGTGCTTCACGCGTGGCTCCCCATATGCTCCGATGTCCACATAGAGCTCTGCTTCATCTCCCTTGGGGTGCACCAGGCCCGGCTGGCTGGGCAGGATGAATGGGCACAGCCAGATGGGGTAGACCTGGGTGGACCAAGAAGAGGGGCGTTGGTGCTTTCTCCAACAGGTGACAGGCTCATGGCTGGCCCACTTCACTGCTACCCAGGGACCTCTCTCTGGCTGCCCACAGCCTCCCTCCCAATCCCTAGGCTACGGCTGAGAGTGCCTCACACAAATGTGAACAGTTCACGGAAGCGCTCAGCAGCATCCCCTACGCCTTCTCTCCTATCAGGGCCTTCGCAGGGAGCAGGCCCATTTTACAGTTGGGAAAATGGAGGCCCGGGGGGGGTCCCGTCCACAGCTCACATGGATATCGTTGTGGAAGGTGTGCACTGCCTGCGACAGGCACTTCATGGGCACCAGCATGTCCTGTACCACGTGGTGCTGCTCGTACAGCTTGCGCAGGGTCTCGCCCTGGGTCAGCTTCAGGAGGGAGATCTTTGGAGGTACCATCCAACCAAACAGGTAGCGGAAGACGGGATTGTTGCCAAAGGGGATGATGTCCTGAAAGACAAAGGTTGGTGATGGAGACAGGGGGCCCCATGAGGGCTGGGTGACTCCCTGGACCAGAGGCCAGGTTCCCACTCGTGTTCCATGTAAGTATGACAGGACATACTCCTCCTATCTGGAGGGGAATGGTGGGACCCAGGTTTGGCCCAGTTGGTCTAGGTTTGAGTCTCAGCTCTGGCGTTTACCTGCTGTGATCACCTTGAGCCACTTACTGAACCCCTTTGAACTTAGTTTCTGTATCTGTACAACAGGACTTGAGGAAATAATGAAATACCAACTAGAAGACACTTAGCCCAGGGCCTGGAGCAAAGTATAATTGCTGTTGTGGAGGTTAGAGTCACTGGCACATGAAGGCATTTCATAAACGGTTGAGAAATAATTGCTATTGAATCAAGAGCTAGATACTCAGCTTAAGCAATTTCCCTAAGGTCACATAGCCAGAGGCCACTCTCACTGGTGTCAGCAAGGTCTGGTTCAAGGCCATCAAAGAGCCCACTGGTTCACAGGTGTCCTGAGAGGCCTCCTCTGACTCCAAGTTAAAATGTTCCCACTCCTCGCCCCTCCACACACAAGAGCAAATTCTCCTTCACCTTTCAAGGCCAATCTTCACGGCTGACCTCCAACCTTTGTTGGAACAAGCAACTTCTCGCGCCTGTGGCCCTACTGGGCCTGCCGGCCCCAACTCGGCCTTCCTGGAGGCCCTCCTGAGCAGAGGCTCTTCTTCTAAGCTCAAACTGCCCCAGGGGAGGAGCCCCCTCCCTCAGCACTGCTTCCCACAATACCCTGCACTGCCCACCGGCTCCTCCACAGCTCCCACCAGCCGGCAATCCTGCCCGACCCCACAGAGCAGAGTTGGGCCTCCCCTGCCCCATCACTATCTACCCCCTTGCTGAGCCTGTCTTCCAAGTTTAAAGGAATATCCTTGGCTTCAAGAATGGGATGGCAAACAAAACAAAACAAAACAAACAAAAGAATGGGATGGCATCCTTGAAACCAAGGACATTCCTTTTTTTTTTTTTTTTTTAAAGAGTGACCTCTTTTTTTTTTTTTTTTAAGATTTATTTCAGCAAGAGCATGCACGCATGTGCACAAGCTGGGCAGTGGGGGAGGGGGCGGGGGTGGGTCAGTAGAGGAAGAAGGATAAGCAGCCTCTGCGCTGAGCTGGGAGCCCCAAGCAGGGCTCGATCCCATGACCCCGAGACCAAGACCCGAGCCGAAATCAAGGGTCAGATGCTCAACTGATTGAGTCACCCAGGTGCCCCCAAGGACATTTCTTTATTCATTAAACAATTGTGAGGTGCCTATGAGGTCAGGTAGGAGGGTCCATGCTGAGCTATGGGGATACTAAGAGAGCTGAGACACAGTCCCAGTGTGGGAAGAGCTGGGCCCACCTCAGAGCCGGGGTCAGGGCTGGCTTCCCAAAGTAACCAGGGTGCTAAGCTTTGGAGGCCAAGTGACCTTCCTTCCGCTCCCCTGGAACCAGCTCTCTGATTGGCACTTCCTGTGAGGAAGGGACCCATCTGCCCTCTGCTCTGCTGTTAGATCCTGGCACCAGTATTCACGCTGGCACGTCACGGGGGCCCGGTGTATAGCTTGGCTTTTACTGTTTCCTTGCTTGTTTTGGGAAAAGGCATACCCACCCACAGCAGAAATCCCAGTCATCCTAAGGTCAGTCCTCCTTTCACATCCTTCACCCCATTTCCCCCCTAGTCCTGACCTGACTTTTGTCCCCTCCCCAAAGGCAGCCATTGTTAGGAATGATTTGTGTCCCCTTCTAGAGACATTTGGTGCGCAGTCATGCAGATGGGCTTACAGAGCAACAGCTCATGAGTGGTGGCATCAACAGCCTCATGCTTCTCCCTGTCTCAGCACTCACATAGACACCCCATGCTTGGTTGTGGGTGCTAGCACTGTCCTGCAGGGACCCACAAACTGTGGCTCCTGGGACAAATCTGGGCCACAAATGAAGCTTTACTGGGACACAGCCATGCCCGTGCGTTTACATATTATCTATGACTGCTTTCAGGCTGTAAAGGGCAGAGGAACCTCTAGAGAGGTCTCATGGTCTGCAAAACCCTAACTGTTATCTGCCCCTTTCTAGAGAATATGTGCCAGTCACTGCCCTCCTGTGTGGATGGACCCTACTTTATTTAATTGATTCTGTACTGATGAGCATTTAGATTATTTCCAGACTATTCCAGTGAATGTTCTTTCTACTTGTGTCTTTGCCCATCTACATGTTCATTTATTTGTAAGATAAATTCTAGAAGTGGAAAATTCTGGTTCGGACAGTGTGTGCATTTTACATTCTCCCAAACAACACCAGGGTGTGCTGTTTTCCCCGCACCCAGGTCAGTGTCATCAAACCCCTGCTTGGCTGCATCCTGTGGGTGAAAAATGTGACTCCCACAATTTTGTTTTCACCCGGCTTTAATTGAGACCCATCACCTCTTTAATGTTTAAAAGCCCCTAAAAACAGTTAATAGTTGGCCAAAAGTATCAGCTAGAACCATCCCTTTTCCAAAAGCTCAACCTCAGGAAAGTTCACGTTTTAAACAGTGAGCCCTGCCCTCCTCCTTTCGCACCCCATCTGCCCCGTTATTCATCCCTCTGCCTCTGAGCGACCCCAGGTCCTGTGTCCTTGGCTTCACTCCCGGTCCCCTGCTCTCCACCTGCCCTCGCCTTTTACTGTGTCCAGCCTGCTACTGGCCTGCTCTGCTCTGGTGGGCCCCATGACAGATCCGGGGAGCCTGGCCTGAGTCAGGACCCCAAGACCCAAAGGCAGGGCCCATGGCAGCAGCATTCTAAGAAACAAATCACCAAGAACCCTATCTAACATCCCCTCCTGGTGCTACTTCTCTGTGCATTTACGCTGGCTGGAAATGAGGACATAAAAGGGAAGGGAGAGAGGGGGCTACCCAGAGTCCCTTTCTCTTCAGTCCTTCCTTACTCATCAGGAAGCCGTGCTGGAGTGTTGGTAGACCGTGAATGTTACCAGACAGGGAGATAAATACAGTTGAGTTAGTTTGGTGCAGATTCTCCACTGGTCCATTAAGAATGAAATGCATACGTGTGAAGAGTTAAATGCTCTTATATTTTAGAGATGAACAGTAAATTCATTCCAATAATTTAAATTATTAATTTTTCTTTACTTAGAACATTCAATTGCAAGTTTAAGAGAGACCATGTAGCATCTTTGACGGTACTTTCCCTGCTTTTTGCACTGGGCAGTCGTGCGGCTGGCTTTGATGCCAAGTATTGCTGACTAACCAAGCTGGGTGAAGGAAGGCCTGGCCCAGAGGTGACAGGATGGGACTGGGAGGGTTGGCACCAGGCCGGGTCACCTGTGGTTGATTCAAGGGTGGATTCGGCAAGGAGGAACCTGGGCGGGAGGCTGCCTGAGGGAGGAGGAGTTCACCCCAGGGGAGGGGGAAAAGGCATGCACTTGACATTGTTTATTACCCCTTCTTTCTAGAAGTCTGGGCTTCTGCAGTTCCACTGCAGTGGATGCTGAGGGGCTCCAGCCAGAGGCTCTGTGTGCAAATTTCAGTTGTAAAACACCCATCCTACCAGCTTCTTCCTTTAACTTCAGGCAGGACAGTCAGTGGATAATGGCATGAAGATACAAGACAAACCTCATTATGAATCCTAGCTCTGTGGTTTTTTTTAAAAAAATCACATATTCTTACTCCTGAAACTGATACTACACTATATGCTATCTTGGGGGGGGGACCCCATAAATTCTTTGCTACTTGTTTCTTTAAAAGGTAGAGCATGATATGTCTCCTCGTGAGTGTGGGCTGGATTTGCTCTAACAAACAGCATAGGGCAGGGCTGGTGGAGTGTGAGGAGACAGGCCCTGCGAAGCTTCGAGGCTCCTCCTCGGTCTCTCTCTCGGATGGCTCTCGCTGCCCTGTCATGAGGACACTCGAGCAGCCCCCGTGGCAAGGAGGCCTCTTGTTAACAACCATGTGAGGGAACCTTCTAGAAAACAGATCCTCCGTCCCCGCGGAAGCCTCCAGATGACACCTGACTGCACCCCTGAGCCAAAGCCACCCGGATTAGTCACTCCCCAATCCCTGACCCTCCGAAAACTGTGAGATAACATAAAATAATAATAATAAACTGTTGATTGTTTCAATCCTCTAAGTTTGGGAGAGCTTATTATGTGGCAAGAAATAAGTAATATACTCAATCTCTTCCTGAGTTGTGTTACTTTGGATGACCTAAGCCTCAGTTTCCCTATCTGTAAAATGGAAAAGACACGAACACCCACCCTCCTGGGGCTGTCAGGAAGGTTGAGATAGTGCATGTATGGCCTTCGGCCTAGCAGCTAACACATAAGGAGCCATCACATAAGGAGCCATCAGGTACTACCATCACCTCTCCGATGTTCCTTCCTCTGTGTCCTTTGCTAGTCCTCTTTCTTCTTTTTTTTTATTGGAGTTCAATTTGTCAACATATAGCATAACACCCAGTGCTCATTCCATCAAGTACCCCCCTCAGTGCCCATCACCCAGTCACCGCCACCCCCCACCCACCTCCCTTTCCACCACCCCTTGTTCGTTTCCCAGAGTTAGGAGTCTCTCATGTTTTGTCTCCCTTTCTGATATTTCCCCACTCATTTTTTCTCCTTTCCCCTTTATTCCCTTTCACTATTTTTTATATTCCCCAAATAAATGAGACCATATAATGTGTGTCCTTCTCCGACTGGCTAGTCCTCTTTCTTTTCTTGTCTTCAATGTCCTTGCTTTTGACAAAAACACACATTTCCCACAAACCCCAGGTGCAAAGAGGGACTTGTGGTGTCTTCTGTATCTGGCAAAACAGAATGCTGCCTGAGGGAGCTCTAACGGGGGTGGGGGAACCCTGAACTCTCAGGTATCAATGGGTCCTCCACTCTCCACAGCCCCATCACATTGGCCTGAGAGACGTAGCCCATGGTTAGAATTCACCACCTTCTCCTGGGAGGCCACCAGGTAGGGTTCCTTCATGTCCATCTCCCCTGTTGAACCCAGTCATCACGGCTTCTAGGTGCCCCATTACCTGCTACGGTGATGTGACATCTCTGACTCCACTTGGCCCTGTCCCCCCACCTCCCAAGCTCCTCTGTGTTCTCGTGGTCTGACATGGGCAAAGCTCCTCCACTCTCCTTCTCTTCTCTCGACACTGCCTCCCTCTCCTGGCTCACAGTTGGGGCCTCACTGGCTCCTGCAGGCCTCCTCAGTGGCATCATCTCCTCTCCCACGACCGTCTGGGGTTGACCAAGGTGAGGGGGGCTCCTCCTGCCACCTCATTACTGCTTCCAGATTGCTTTGCCTCTCCTCGGCAAATGTGATGCAAGGGCACAGTATGACGAATGTCCTAAATACCACTGAATTATACACATTAAAATGGTTATTTTGGGATGCCTGGGTGGCTCAGTGGTTGAGCGGCTGCCTTTGGCTCAGGTCATGATCCCAGGGTCCTGGGATCGAGTCCCGCATTGGGCTCCCTATAGGGAGCCTGCTTCTACTTCTGCTTACATCTCTGCCTCTCTCTGTGTGTCTCTCATGAATGAATAAAATCTTAAAATAAAATAAAAAGATAAAAATAAAATAAAATGGTTATTTCTATGTTCTATGACTCAGAAAAACAAGAACCCACGTCGCCTGAGGACCACGCTCAAGCTCTTCCTCTGCCTGGACCACTGTCCCCCGAACTCTGCCCGGCTTGTCCTCCTGAGTTCAGGTCCCCCACCCCTTGAGAAGCCTTCCCTGATGGCCCGCTTTAAGATGTCACGGCTCCTCACTCCTCAAATTTTCGCTCACCTTTCAAGGCCAATCTTGACGGCCACCTCTGACCTTAGGCAGAACAAGCCAAGCCACCACCTCCCATTCCCGTGGCCCTTCACTGTGCCAGAGTCTGTTGGCTTGGCTAGGCTACCATTCCTCAAGGGCAGAGCAGGTGTGTGTGCTCCCAAGTACCTGGCCCATGCCCCACTCCCTTGGCAGGGAGCAGATGCTCTGTGGCAGCTGCTGCTTTAAAGTGAAAGCACTCTGTTCCCCCAGAAGGAAAGGGCTGTGGGCGAGTCCAAGCAGGGGTTCCAGTTCCTTAAGACAAAGCCACCCTTGCCCTCCGAGAGAGAGACACAGTGTGGTAGGTACACTGCGAGCCACCCTGGTTCCCTGCCCGGCCGGCTGGGAAATCTGAGCCTCACCTGGAGCTCCCAGAAGATGCTGCGCGTGTGGCGGTGGTAGTAGTGTCTCAAGGGAATGTACTCCAGGCCTTCTTGGTTTGTCTTCAGGTAGTTCTCCACGTGCTTGAAGAACCAGGGCTTGTAGTAATTGCCGATGCTATTCAGCTGAAATGACAGAGGCCATTGTGTCAGCCCACAGATGAGGACCTAATACCACCAGGGCGTAATGGTGATACCCGGCTTCTGTTCGGCACCCCTGGCCTTTCCAAAGCTTTCATGTCTGCAACCACCCTTGAGACTCTTGAAAGCCCAGTGAGGCTGAGCACAGCGGGCACCATCCAGCAGGGCGAAGTTAAGTGGTGTGCCCGGGCCCGACCGCTAGCTCCCGACAGTCTAGAAAGCTCCCTCCTCCCTGACACAACTAAGGGGCAAATGTTTAAGGACACAGTGCCACGTGGGGGGACTCCTTCCCTCCCTCCCTCCCTTCCACTCGGCTGACCCCTTTCACTGGGTCCCACGGCCAACAGCACTAACAGACCATTGCACTTTCTCTGCCGCCGAGACCAAGCCCCACAACCCCCTGGGAGCTGTGCTTCCCTTAGGCAGCCCCCATCAGTGCAGGAAGCTCAAAGAGTGAACCTAATACTTCTCTGGCACCAGGCCTTCAGCCTCCAATGCCTAAATCTTATACTGAGATAGTCTTTAGTCCTAGACGGTTAAGGACTTCACCTGCTGTGTGCCCTGGGATGACTGAGCCTCTCTGGGACACAGTGTCCTCAAGCATCTGGGCGAGATGCTTTTGGAGAGAGGCAGGGCAGCAGCCTGGAAGGAGCACAGGCTCCGGGGCTGGGGGTATGGCCCTACCAGCTCTGTGGCCTAGGGCAGGTCACTCTCTCAGCCTATTTCCTCACATATAAAATGGCAAAAGAAAAAAAAAACTATAGACTTGGTAGAAATCTAGTTTATCACTGCAGACACTCAGGCCCCACATCAGACCACCTTCTGCAGGGGGTGGGAAAGGCCCCTGACTTCTATGGGGCAGGTGACATCACACCCAGCTGGGGTGCAGCACAGGGTTGGGAGGAGCAGCGCGCAGTGGCCGAGTCGGAGAGGCAGACTGTTGCTGGGGGAACTGTCAGGCAGGTAAAGGCAGGAGCGGAGGCAAGATGAGCAAGCCCCAGGGTTGCTCATGGAGGAGAATCATCACCACATGCTCCCAGCAGCCATCCCTGGCACTTCATGTGCTTGTTCTGGATCCCTTCCATGACCTTGCGAGGCAGAGCTGTCCTCGCCTCACTGATGAGGAGATTGAGGAGCATCAAGGTTGAACAGAGTGCGTGAGACCACAAGGCCGGCAAGAGGCAGGGCAAGGACTCAAGTGTATCCCACGGTGCACAACGAGGCCAGGGCTGGGCAGCGGGGCACCCGAATGGTGTGCTCTGGAACGTGAGCATTATATAATGTGTGGAAACTTCAAATGCTGCAAGAATATGCAATCTGGCAAGAGAGACCCCTTGTAGCCTCACCCTCCAGAGGTAACTACTAACACCGATCTGTCCTTGTCAGGTTTTCTCTTCTGCGCATACACAGATTTATAAAGATGGGATCATCCTGTGCCCTATTTGCCGATTTGCTTGTTCTACTTTTAACACATGAGGCTGATCGTGGGTGGTCACTCTGAGCCTTGCTTTCAGTACTGGCAAAATGGAGCTATTCCCGGCCCTGGGGTCGCTGGGGAGATCAGACAAGCAAGGGAAGTACCCAGCATGGCGCCTGCCCACAGCGCCGAGTGGTCAGTTCCCAGCCCTGTCACGGCCCTCTGCCCCCTCACGAGCCCCTCCACCGGGAGCCCTTGGCCCCCATCCCTGGCAGCAATACTCGCAGCCCACCCGAGTGTCCCCACTTGTGCATCAGGGTACCACGGAGCCTGTTTGTCCCAGTCAGTTTTAGGGTGGCTAGCATGGCAGGGCAACGGACACCATAGTCTGGCGTCCGCGTGCTAGTACAGGGGACAGTGAAACCTAACAGGAACGAAGCAACCTGATCCAACCCCAGGGGGAGGCCTGGCCACACACCTGGCAGCGGCACCAGCCGTGTAATGGAATCGGGACTAGGGGCATACCTGGGTTTGGGTGTGCCCTGTGCTCATCGACTCATGAGGAACCTTCGTGCCAGACAAGCCCAGGATATGCTAAAGAACCCAGATCGTGTGTCTCCCCCGGGGCACATGTCCACTGGGGCAGTCTGGCTGCCACACGACTACCAGTTCTAGCCCTTGCACTTTGAGAGCAGGCCACTTGTAGTTCTGGGCCTCCCCTGGAAATTGGGGTGGGCTGCCTCCCCACAGGGTCACAGCAAGCCTCTTCTGGGCCTGCAGAGGGCCCATCTCAGGGGCAGACAGGACAAATTCATGAGCAGTCCTCCCAACAGGAGCGTTTGGAAGAAATGCTCCTCAAATGAAATGTCCATGTCTAATGGCATCTGCCATGACCTTCCCCAGCCCTGTTCCTGACGGTGTCAGGGTCTTGCTCATCAGGAGGCTTTGTTAAAGTCTGCAGTCTGGAGGGCCCAGCCCCCTCTCCCCTCACTGACACAAGGTAGACCCCCGGGTTAGACCTTGGTCTTCTAGGGCAATGAGGAAATTAATTACAGTGTTCCAACATTTTAAAAGTTGTCCAAACTATGTTGCCCGATTATAACGTTAGGTGGCATCTTTTTTTTTTTTTTTTTTTTTTTTTTTTTAGTATTTTACTTATTTATTCATGAGAGACAGAGAGAGAGAGGCAGGCAGAGACACAGGCAGAGGGAGAAGCAGGCTCCATGCAGGGAGCCCGACATGGGACTCGATCCTCCAGGATCACGCCCTGGGCTGAAGGCGGCACTAAACCACTGAGCCACCTGGGCTGCCCCTTAGGTGGCATCTAATGCAGCGTGCAGGTACCAGAAGAGCCAGTCCAGTAGGCGTGGTGATTGCCACGGCCCCTCCGTCAGCCTCTAAGAAGGTAGAAAACATCTGCACTAGATGTCCCTGTCTGGTGACCAGGTGCTAGGGGACCTGCACTGACGGGGCCTTAGACCAGGCCGGGCAGAGCCAGGGGCCTGGGAAGCCAGACGGCATGCTGGCTCTGTGTCCGGGTCCAGCGTTCCCACTCCTGCTCCAGGATCCCATCCTCCAGCGCCCACCAAGGTGGCCCCTGGGAGGCGGCCACAATCAGTGTCAGGAGACACGCTGGATTACAGGAGCTGCTACACAGGGGGACTAGGAGGCAGGGACCTGAACTCCCACCTGCCCCGTGCTAGCCCTGAGTGCTCACAGAAGTCTCTCCCCGCTCCCAGCCTTGTTTCCTTAGTTAGGGAGGGAACTGTACCAGGCGATTTTTAAGTCCTTTACAATTCTAAAATGGTTTAAGTATACAGGTAGAGATCAAGAGCCTTAAGAGTACTTTAAGATGTCTCTTTCAATTGGACAAAAGATGTCCATGGCTACATTAACTAAAATAAGGAAAGACTGGGGTGCCAGGGTAGCTCAGTCGGTTGAGCATCTGACTCTTTGTTTTAGCTCAGGTCATGGTCTCAGGATCATGAGATCAAGCCCCATAACAGGCTCTGCATCAGGTGTAAGCCTGCTTAAGAGAAATTCTCTCTTTCCCTCTCCCTCTGACCTTCCTTTGCTGCTTGTGTGCTTGTGCCCTCTCTCTCAAAAAGGGAAAGACTGGAAGCAACTTGTATTTCTAACAATGGAGCCATGGTTTAGTAAATGATAGGGCATTTGCTCAATGCAGTGCTCTGCAGTCATTAAACAGCAATTCTGAAGGCCACATAACCACGTCAGGCAACACGTAACACACTCAACCAGAAAATACAAATTTGAACAGTGATCACAGCTAAAAACAAACGGAAAAAGTGTACAGAGATGTTCAAACCGCAAAGGTGACCTGAGAACTGCAAAAGAAAACGAGATACTATTTTTAACTCTATCAGATTGGCAAAAATGAAGGAGTAATCATATCCAGTGTTGGCATGAATGTGGGAGACAGGCATTCTCACACACAGTCGCCCGCCGGAAGCAGGCAGACGCACCACTTTTCTGAAGGGCTGTCAGCATTTACTGTGCTCCAATCCCTAAGACAGGAATTCCAATTTTTGGACTCAATCCTACAGAACTGCTTATACAAGAGGCCAAGGATGGATGTTAGAGAATCTTCGACACAATCTTACTGGTAAGAGCAAAACAACTGAAGCAAGATAAATGTTCGTCAGTAAGCAATTCCTTACACGCCATCATGGGAGAGCACGGCATGAAATGAGGGTATGTCTACACGTGTGCACACACACCCTGAGGAATGCACAAGTGTTACAAGCAGTTACTCTGGGAGTGAGCCTGGGTGAAAGAGACCCACTTTAACTTTTCCTTATATATTTCAACATTGTGACGCTACTTTTATAATTTAAACACTTTAACCTATGCACTGAAAAGAGAGGAAATAAATATACTGAACTGTTAGCAAGACCTGACTTCAGGGGACGCCTGGGTGGCTCAGTGGTTGAGCGTCTGCCTTTGGCTCAGGGCGTGATCCCGGGATCCTGGGATCGAGTTCTGCATTGGGCTCCCTGCAGGAAGCCTGCTTCTCCCTCTGCCTGTGTCTGTGCCTCTCTCTCCATGTCTCTCATGAATAAATACAATCTTTAAAAAAAAAAAAAAAAGCTGGCTTTGGGTCATGTTTATAGGTGGAGTCTTCTTTTCCTTTTACTCATTTATACTTTCCAAGTCTCTCATAAACACAAATCCTTCTACATGAGAGAAAAAGCTGCTATTAAAAATTACATACATTAAGTCAGTGTCAATCTAGATTCCGAGGCATCAAATCCATTATGCAGATCTTGGTTTTGTCATCTCTGGAAGTTTACATGACCTCTCAGGGCCTTAGTTCCCGCATCTATAAAATGGGGTTGCTGCAAGGATCAAAGCTTACATTGTCAAGAGGCATGCACGTATCTGGCAGGTGGTCAGGGCAGAGTGAACGAGGCTCCCCTCCCTCTCCAAGACAGCTCTGACTGTAGATCCTAGGGTCCCAACTCCGGGGAGGCTGACTGAGGCCATGGCCTCAAAGAACGTGGCTGCCAGGCAGGGTCAGGGTGTGGGAACAGGTGCAGCCCCAGCCCACCCAGGCCTTCCTCATCCACAGGCCTTGGCCCTTGGCAGCTGACCCCCTGGCCTACCTTGCTGGGCTCTGCATCGTCCGTCATGACCCCCGTCATTATGACAGCCTCATCCAGGGAGTAGAGCAGTCCTTCCACAAAGTGGTTCTCCGGCCGCTGGGACTCACGGGTGAACTTGTCGCAGATAGCCTCCAGGCCCCGCACTGGCTCAAACCGCAGCTTGACGTACTTCTTGGCGGGGATGATACGGATCTCGGCAGCCACCAGGAAGCCCAGGGTCCCACAGGACCATGGCACAGCGTAGAAGAGGTCTGAGTTTTCCGACTAGGAGGCCAAGTCAACACATGCTGAGAGCCTGGACCACCACACCCCACGGTGTGGCACACAGTGAACAGGGGTGCAAAGAACCCAGGGCCTCAGCTTACCTCCTCCTCTATTCCTGTCTTGTTGTGTAAACCCTAACAAGGAACTTCAGCAACAGGACTTTCTGGGCCTGCTTTCCCTCTGCAGCTTCAGCATGACGTGTGAACTTATACTGCCCTCTGTCTCAGGGAGGCTCACAGAAGGCACCTGACTCTTGATTTTGGCTCAGGTCGTGCTTTGCACAGTGGCAGTATCATAGCCAATGAGGTTTATTCGGTTCAGGTCATGAGATCAAACCCCACATTGGGCTCTGCTCCGTATAGGGTCTGCTTGGGATTCTCTCTCTCCTTCTCCTCTGCCCCTCCTGCTCGTGCTCTCTGTCTCTCTCAAATAAATAAACAAAATCTTATAAACAAAGTTTCAATCCTGTCCCACTCATCAGGGTAAATGCCTTAAATGTCTGCATCCCACTTTGGGCAGTAAAATTATCTTTTATTTTTCCAAAACAGCCCCTCTAGGCACTTTTAGTTACACCTTACAACATCTGACATAGAGCTCTGTGGCTCAGACCTGACTTGCCCTTGAGAGAGGCAGAATGGTGTAATAAATGGCTACAGGCAGGAATCTGGGAGCCTGACAATTTGGGTTTGAATCCGAGCTGCGTGGGATTTCCTAGCTGTGTAATCTTGGGGGAGGTTTATTAATCTCTCTGTGCTTTAGTTTCCTATCTATAAAATGTGGATAATAATCATACCTCATGAAGTTATTGAAGGATTAAATTACTTAATATATACGAAGCATTTACAACATATCTGAGCCCCTATACGGGGTTCTATCAATCTTTGTTAATATTATGGACACAGACCCAGACTGAATAGTTGTGTTTGAAATGAAGCACTACCAGGGTCCTGCCTCCCCAGCCCCAGGATACTTGATGCCCAGGGATGTCCCCCATCTCTGAACTCACCGGTGTGCACCGCACAAAGCTGCCATCAGCCAGGACCAGCTCATAGGCAGTGCAGATGTGTTGGAACAGGCCGTACTTGTGGGATGATGACTCGATGCCTGTGCCCATGATCAAGCCCCCTGCAGAGACATGCATGTCAGCCAGGCAGAACTGTGGGGTGCAGGGCCAGGGGAGATAGGGTAAAGGGCACTTCACAGGAGCTGGGGTTGCTCATAGCCCAAAGGAGGTATGACACAGCTGGCTGCTTGGGGTAGATTTCCCACCTCTGTGGATCTGGAGAGCAAGAGAGGCTTGGACAGGAGTCTGAGGGCTTCTTCGAGGTAAGGGGGATGGGTAGGAGAGCCTGTCAGGGGTGAGGTAAGGGTTGGCTGGGTGGTAGGAAGCTATATTCTTTGAGAACAGTTCCAGGAACTGGAGATGCTTCCCCTGGAAAAGGAAAGGCTTTGGGGACCACGAATCCTGCGGAGGGAGAGGCAGACTAGACTTATTCTGTGTGCCCCTTGAGGCAAAACTAGAATAATGGACACGTATCATAGGGATGTAGGTTCACACCAAAGAGAAGGTGGGGCCTGATAACCTGAGCTGCCCAGGGATGGAAAGGCAGGCAGCCAACACCCTGCCTTTGAAACTGGATGAGCAGAGACAGTGACTTCCGTCACAGATGGAACAGTGGCATCCGTGGGTGGAACTCCACCTACAGGAGTGGATCACAGGGCCACAGCTCGGACCCTTGGCCTGTCTTGAGTCCTCACCCACTGTGAGATCATCGAGCTCGGGCAACACAGGCAGGGTCCAGCCAATGGAGGTCAGCAGGGCAGTCACCTGACCCATGGTCACCAAGGGCTCCACACGGACGATCTATTGACACAAGAAGAGAGACCCTGATCACAAGGAAGTTGCCAGGGTTCCTGGTGGCTTCTTCACACAGTTGTCACCCCAAATTTTCCCACTCGACCACATAGGATTCCTACGTGCCCCTTGCAGCCTCTTGCTAGAACAGGATACTGTCTTTCATGATGGTAAATGGAATTTCTGGTGCTGGGTCTGTTAGTGTTTGACTTTGTCCTTTCAAATATCTTTACACTTAATACTCAGTTTATTTCTCTTCTAGATGTTAGAAGATACTTATTTGGAAGAAACTGCATTTTTGAAGAAGACAAAAAACATCCATCCCACTTCATGTCATCCTAGCTGTCAGTGTTAGTACTGGAAGTCCTTACTTTTAGACTTTTTCCATCCATGCCTCACTTGCTATTTTGTTTGTTGTAATAAAACACACATATATACAAATTCAAGCACACTTATGCATATTTCTCTGCTTTGCTTTTTAAATTTAACACTACGACCATCATCCTTTGCCATGAGATATTCTTGGAAAACACAACTTTTGATAGATACATCCATATGTCAAAATGTGGACTTCTGCTTCCAGCCAAGACGGAGCAACAGGGACCACGTTTACCCTGTTGCCCAAAAGCAAGAAACAGACAAAATAAATGGAAACAAGAGTTTTCAGCATAGAAGATTATCAAGCAATGAAGTTAATGACTGCTGAGGGACAGGAAACAAACAAGGGGAGCTCTGTGAATGCCCAGGCTGATTCCCTGGAGTCAGGCAATGCAGGGAAGGGAAAGGCAGGGGAGCCCAGTGGACTCTGTGCTGAGTGCCACAGAAGATCAGAGTGAATAGAGCTTGCAGGACAGAGCACTGGAGAGGAGATAACTGCACAGAGAGAAGACTCTGAAGAACTGCAAAGGATGTCCACTGAGCGTTCAGCGGGGTACTGGTTAGTGCATACACATAAGGAAATCACCTGAGGCCAAGGCCAGAGAAAATGGAACCAGAATGGGTAATAAGTCACAGGACCAAGGTTCATCCAGGGAAAGATCTGTTCTCACAAGCCAGACTGGAAACCTCTTGGTTCACAAGGCAATGGGTATAGTGTGATCTTGCCTCAGCAGGAGGAATAACTACTCTTAGATTACATGCTGCTCTGGCCTCACCTGAAAAATCAAGACCCAACAGCATCAAACTATTTCTTGGTAACATGGCTATGGCCCAGAACAAATCTCAAGAAGATTTTAGGAATACAAAAAATATTCAGCACCCAAAAAGGTAAAATTCACAATGTCTAGAATACAATCAAAGTTTACCAGGTATGCAAGGAGGCAGGAAGATTTGACTCATAACATGGAGAAAAGTCAATCTATCTGTTTTGATTAAATAGGCCCAGATTTGACAAAGATATTACAATCAGCAAACAAGAACATTAAAATAATTATTATAAACTAGTAGTTATACTACTATCTTCCCTACATTCAAAAAAGTTAAGTAGAGACATTAAAAAGATAGTAAAAAGATCCTAAGGAAACTTCCATACACAAAAACAATATCTGAGATGAAAGACACACTGGCTAGAATTGACCATGCAGGAGGAAGAGCAATGCATTCTAGGATGCAGCAATCAAAACTCTCCCACATGAAACACACACAGAGAAAAAATGCTTACAATTTTTACAGTGTCTCAGTGAGCTGGGCTGTGGAACAATTTCAAAAGGTCTCATATACCTGCCATAGTCCTCAAAGAAGAGAGAGCAGGGAGCAGAAAAAAATACTTAAAGAAATAATGACCTGTTTTCCAAATTTGACAAAAATTATAATGAATCCCAAGCACAAGGATTAGGAGGAAAAAAAAAAACAATACTGAGGCACATCATACTAAAATTGCTCAAAGTTATTGATAAAAATCTTAGAAGCAGCCAGAGAAAAAGAAGACATGTTACATATAAAAGAACAAAGATAAGAATGAGAGGTTTCTTGTTGGAAACAACACAGGAAAGAACACAGTGAAGCATCTTTATAAAGTACTGAGGGGGGAAAATACTATCAACCTGGAATTTCATACCCAGTGAAAACAGCTTTCAAAAATGAAGGCAACCTTAAATGTGTTAGGATGGATCATCAAAAAGCAAACAAAACCTCAGAAAATAACAAGTGGAAGTAAAGATGTGGAGAAATTAAAATGCTTGTGTACTGTTGGTGGGAGGGTAAAATGGTATACTTGCTGTGGAAAACAGTATGGAAGATTCTCAAAGAAGATTAAACAGAATTACCATATGATCAAGCAATTCCAGTTTGGGGTACATACCAGAAAGAACTGAAAGCAGGGATCGAAAAGGTATTCGTACATCCATGTTCCTAGTGGCATTATTCACAATAACTAAAACATGAGAACAACCCAATGTCCACCAACAGGTGAATGGATGAGCAAAATGTACATATATACAGCGAAATATGGTTCTGCCTTAAAAAGAAAGGAAATTCTGCAATATGCTATATCACAGATGAACTTTGAGGATATTATGTCAAGCAAAATAAGATAGGCACAAAAAAACAAATACTATATGTTTTTTTAAAGGTTTATTTTATTTATTTATTTATTTATTTATTTATTTATTTATTTTTAAGATTTTATTTATTTATTCATAGAGACACAGCTAGAGAGAGAGAGGCAGAGACACAGGCAGAGGGAGAAGCAGGCACCATGCAGGGAGCCCGACATGGGACTCGATCCCAGGTCTCCAGGACCACACCTCGGGCTGCAGGCGGCGCTAAACCGCTGCGCGCCACTGGGGCTGCCCCTATATGATTTTATGAGATACTTAGAATAGTCAGAATCATTAAGACAGAATTTGTAACGGTGGTCACTCAGGGCAGTGGGGAGAGGCGGAAGTTAATTGTTTAATAGGTATGGAGTTTCAGTTTCATGAAACGAAAAGAGCTATGGGAATAGATGGTGGGGATGGCTGCAAAACAATGTGAATGTAT
Organism: Canis lupus baileyi; assembly: GCF_048164855.1. Lineage (NCBI taxonomy): Eukaryota > Metazoa > Chordata > Mammalia > Carnivora > Canidae > Canis > Canis lupus. The sequence continues at coordinate 34,672,873 of NC_132840.1, forward strand.
TTAATACCACTGAAGAAATGTACAATTAAAAGTGGGTAAGATGAGTGGCTTATCATCCACTGGCTGATATGGGAAGATGACTGGCTGGCTCAGCTGGTGCAGCATGTGACTCTTGATCTCAGGGTGGCGGGTTCAAATCCCATGTTGGGCATGGAGTCTACTTAAAAAAATGGTTAAGGGCACCTGGGTAGCTCAGTGGTTGAGCGTCTACCTTTGGCTCAGGTCATGATCCTGGGGTCCTGGGTATCAAGTCCCTCATCAGGCTCCCCACAGGGAGCCAGCTTCTCCCTCTGCCTATGTCTCTGCCTCTCTTTCTGTCTTTCATGAATAAATAAGTAAAATCTTTAAGAAAGGTTAAGATGATAAACTTTATGTTACATGTAGATTCTCAAAATAAAAGTTGGAAAAGAAATGAAGGCAATAAAAGAAATGTTTTCATACAATAGCTGAAAGATTCATCACCAGCAAAATCATCATACAAGAAATGTCAAAGGAGTTCCTTCAGGCAGAAGGAAAATGAAGCCAGATGGAAATACAAATCCACACACCAGAATGAAGAAATGGTAACTGCATGGGTAAGTACATAAGATTTTTTCTTATTATTTATATTTCTTCAAAAGATCCTGGACTATTAAATAAAAAGGCATTGTGGGTTTGCAACATACAAAAGTATGACAATAGCACAAAGGTGGGGAGGAGAGGGCTGCAAGTATATTATTGTAAGATTCTAATAATATACATGACATAGGATGCTATCACTTGAAGGTGGACTGTGATAAGTGAAATGCAAACTATAAATCCTAAAACTGCTAAAAGCACAAAACAAAGAGTTACAGCTAAAAAGCCAACCAAAGAGCTAAATTAGAATTTCAAAAATTATTTAGTTACCTAAAAGAAAAAAAAAAAAAGAAAAAGAAAGAAGGAGAAAGGAAACAAAGAACAAAGGGACAAAGGGACAAATAGAAAACAAAGAACAGGGGCACCTGAATGGCTCAGTTGGTTAGGTATCTGACTTTTTTAAGATTGATTATTTATTTATTTATTTATTTATTTATTTATTTATTTATTTATTTAAGAGAGAGAGAGAGAGAGGAGAGAGAGAGAGAACAACAGGGTGGGTGGGTTGGGGGGCAAAGGCAGAAGCCCTGACATGAGGCTTGATCCCAGGACCCCAAGATCATGACCTTAGCCAAAGGCAGAAGCTTAATTGACTGAGCCACCCAGGTGCCCCCAGCATCTGACCCTTGATTTCTGCTCAAGTCCTGGTCTCAGGGTCTGGAGCACTGGGCTCCCCACTGGGCACGGAGCTTACTTTAAAAAAAAAAAAAGGTGACAGATATAACCCAAATTTTATTGATAATAATATTAAATGCTAATGTGTGTGAGTTTTTTTGTTTGTTTTTTTAGAGATAGAGAGAGAGAGAGAGAGAGTGAATGGGAAGAAGGAGAGGGAAAGAATTTTAAGTTGACTGTGCTGAGCACAGAGCCTGACACTGGGCTGGGGTCTCACGACCCTGAGATCATAACCTGAGCTGAAATCAAGAGTCAGGTGCTCAACCAACTGAGCCACCCAGACGCCCTTGTACATGGTTTTAACATCTTAATTAAATGGCAGAGATTGTTAGATCATATTAAAAAGCAATACCTAACTATAAGGTGCCTATAAGGGCCACACTTAAATATGAAGGTACAGCATGCCACCATTGGTCAAGAGATGTGGAGTGACTTTATTAATAATATCAGACAAAGTAGTTTCAGAGTGAAGAAGATAACTAGGAATAAAATCAATCATTTCATAATGGCAAAGGGATTTATCAAGAGGACATAAATCATTCAATCAAGAGGACATAAAAATCCTAAACATTTATATACTTCTTAACAGAGCTTCAAAATGCATGAAGCCAAACATGATGGAGCTACAAGAGAAATAAATCCACAATCACAGGCAGAGATTTCAGTATCTCTTCAATCATTGATAGAACAGAGAGAAAATTCGTAAGAATATAGAAAACTTGAACAACACTATCAATCAACTTGACAACCAATTGACATTTAGTAGAAGCCACCCCAAAACAGCAGAATAGCATTTTAAAAGATGCAGACATAACATTTACCAAGACAGCCCATATTCTGGTCCATAAAGTAAGTCTCGATAAGTTGAAAAGCATTCTAATCATATAAAGTGTATTTTTGTTAACAATAACTGAATTAAATTAGAAATTGGTAACAGAAAGATCTGTGGAAAATTCCCAAGTATTTGGAAACTGAATAACATGCTTCTAAATAACCCATGAGTGAAAGAAATATCAAAAGGGAAACCAGAAAGTATTTTGAACTGAATGAAGATGGAAAGATTCAAAATCTGTGGGATGGTTTTAAAACAGTGCTTAGGGGGAAATTTATAGCACTAAATATCTATATTAGAAAAAAGGAAAGGCCTAAGTCAATGGCCTCAGCTTTTACCTTAGAAACCAAGACTAACATGAGTAAAATTACATGCAAAGTCAGTAAAAGAAAGGAAGTAACAAAGATCAAAGCAGAAGTCAATGAAATAGGAAACAAATAAAGAAAAATAGAGAAAAATCAATGAAACCAAAAGCAGCTTCTTTTGGAATATCAGTATAGTTGATCAACCTCTAGCCAAACTGGTCAGGAAGAAGAGAGTTGTCACAAATGACCCATCTCAGGAATGAGACATGTGACATTACTACAGATTCTACAGATGTTCAAAAGATAGCAGGAGTATTACGAATAACGTAATGTCAGTTTATTCTACAACCTGAAATAGACAAATACCTTTGGTGACACAAACTGTCAAAGCTCACCAAGAAGAAACAAAATGAAGAGCCGTAGGGCTATTAAATTTTTTTTAAAAAAATTTACAGATAAAAACTTGCTCACAGAGAAAACTCTAGGCCCAGATGGTTTCACTAGTTAAGTCTATGAATTACTGCATGAAGAAATAATACCAATTTTATACAAACTCCCTCATTAAAATGAAAAGGAGGGCATTCTTCCCAACTCATTCTTTGGGACTTATGAATCTATAGTAATCAAGACAGTATAGAATTGGCATACAGATGGGCAAACAGATCAACAGAAGGGTCCAGAAATAGATTTATGTATATGGACAATTGATTTTCAACAAAGGAGCAAAGGCAATTCAGTGGAGAAAGGATTATTTCTTCAACAAAAGGGGCCAGAACAATAGAAAATCCACATGCAAGAACGTATTTTTTTTTTTACTCATATCACATGCAAAAATTAACTCAAATTGGATCATGGTCCTAAATGTAAAGCAGAAAACCATAATACTTCTAGAAGTAAACAGAATTAGGGCAAGATGTCTTAAATAAGACATCACAAACACGATCTATAAAAGAAGAAACTAATATACTGAACTCCACCAAAATTAAAAACCTCTAGTTTTCTAAAGAGAAGTCAAAAACTGGGAGAAAATAGTTGCAAATTGTGTCTGATGAAGGACCTGTTTCTAGAACACATAATAAGAAAACAAACAACCTGATAAAAATTTTAGCTTAAAGATTTGAACAGGTACTTCATTAAAAAAAGATCTACAAATGGCAAATATGCACATGAAAAGATGCCCAACATCATTAGTCATTAGGAAAATGGAAGTTAAAACCACAATGAGCTACCACTACACACCTACTAGAATGGCTAAAATTAAGAGGACCAACTGTACCAAGTCTGATGATGTGGAGCCACTTAGAACACTCGTGGGAATGTAAAATGCTACAGCCACTTTGAAAAAAAAAATATTTTAAGATTTTATTTATTTATTCATGAGAGACACAGAGAGAGAGGCAGAGACACAGGCAGGCAGGAGAAGCAGACTCCCTGTGGGCAGCCCAATGTGGGACTCACCCCAGGACCCTGGGATCACGACCTGAGCTAACGGTAGATGCTCAACCACTGAGCCAAAGGTGCCCCTTTGAAAACAATTTAAGTTTCTTTAAAAGTTAACTATACGCCTATCATATGATTCAGCTATTTCACTTCCAGGTATTTATCCAAAAGAAAGGAAAAGCATGTGTCCATACAGAGTATACATAAATGCTCGTAGTGACTTTGGTCCCAAACTGGAAACAACCCAAATGTCCATCGATAAGTGACTGGATATACAAACTGTGATCTGTGCATACAGATGGAGCATCACTCATAAGTAATACAGAATGCACTTTTTTTTTTTTTAAGATTTTATTTATTTACTCATGAGAGACACAGAGAGAGAAAGGCAGAGCCATAGGCAGAGAGAGAAGCAGGCTCCATGCAGGGAACCCGAAGTGGGACTTGATCCCAGGTCTCCAGGATCACACCCCGGGCCAAAGGTAGGTGCTCAACCGGTGAGCCACCTAGGCGTCCCCAGAATGTATTTCTGATACATACTTCGATCAACCTGGATGAACCTCAAAATAATTATGCTGAGTGAAAGTTGCCAAAGTAAAAAAAAGTACACAATGCCTGATTCCATTTATATAAAACTCTAAATACAGACCAGTGATGGAAAGCAGGTCATTATTTGCCTAGGAATGTGGCAGCGGGGGTGGGGTGGTGGTGGTGGCTAAACAGGGGTTAGCAAGGGGCACAAGGAAACCTTTGAGAGCAATGGGCATGTTCATTGTCTTGATTATGGTAATGGCTTCACGGCTGCGTCCATATGCCAAAATGTATTATTGTTGGACACCTGTGCAGTACTGCATACCAACTGTATGTCAATAACATTGCTTAGGAAAAAAGAAAAGACAGCAGGGACATTAAGCACTGTGGCCAAGGCCTCACCACAAAATGCCATTATGTGGATATACCATACGTAATAAGTCTCTACTATTAGAGACTAATAAGTCTAGGGTATTAGGTTGTCTTCCATTAAAAATAAAGCTGTGACATGAAGGAAGGGTGAGAGGGAGGGAGGGAGGGTGGGAGGGAAGAAGGAAGGAAGGAAGGAAGGAAGGAAGGAAGGAAGGAAGGAAGGAAGGAAGGAAGGAAGGAAGGAAGGAAGGAAGGAAGGAAGGGAGGGACATAATCCCTCTGTGCTGTCTTTGACTTAAACCCATTTCCTTCTGGGGCACCTGGGTGGCCCAGTGGTTGAGTGTCTGCCTTTGGCTCAGGGCATGATCCCGGGGTCCTAGGATGGAGTCCTGCATCGGGCTCCCCGCAGGGAGCCTGCTTCTCCCTCTGCCTGTGTCTCTGCCTCTCTCTCTGGGTCTCTCATGAATAAATTAAATAAAAATCTTCAAAAAATAAAAAACAAATAAACCTATTTCCTTTTTCCTTGCTCCAGGTTTCAAAAAAAGTTACTAGATAGGCCAAAGATGATGCACGTGTCTAAGGCTATTAACAAGTGGGTCCTAGGAAGCTTGGAAGAAGGCCCACCCTCCCTGCCACTTCCATAGCTCGTCTTTTGCCAGCATACTTCCTTAACAGGAAGGGATAAATAGGTTCCGTTTTGTCTCTCATCTTTGCCCATGACTTCCCCATCCTTTTCTCCTGTGGAACTGCTGACAGTCAACGAGTCTCCCTGAGTTCAGTCTGCCCACCAGGGGGACACAGCTATGATTGATCTCTTCCAGAGCCATGAGGTTTTTTGAAGGATCGCAGAGCCTTCTGTGATGAGCGGGGCCCTCTCGGCTAAAATTGTCTCCCTGTGGGTCACTCGCACCAGGAAGGGTGCCTCTCCTGTCCCTGGGGCCGGGGAACTGTGCCACTCTCACCTGTTTCTTGGTGTCCACCTCCAGAATGTCCATCAAGTTGATCATGATGTTTTTGTGTGTCTTCTTGTACTTCCCAACCCGCAGCGAGACAGTGAGCCAGCCGGGGCGCCCCGTGCACATGAAGGTCTTGCTGCCCTGCTCCTTCCATTCCCGTACCTGCAAGCGTAGGACAGAGACTAAGTTGGGCCCCCCAGGGGATAGAGCAGCTTGCAGCCCTGCTTTCAGGAGAGGGAGCTGGGAGTGATGCCTTCAGGTTTCAACAAACACTTCCTGAGCCCCTGCACCCCGCCGGGCACTGGAAGGCCCGCAGCCCTTTCCCTCTGAAACCTTCCCTGGCTAGTGCCACATGGCAAAGTGGGATGGAGAAAGAGCTAAAATCCAGGATCAAAGTGCTATGTAAACAATGCTCACTGGGAAGCCCAGGCAAGGTCTTACAGCGATAATAAAAGAACTCTACAATGATAGCAATCTCCTGGGTGCCCCCACTGTGCAGGGCACCCGGGCACCTACTATGCACTCTCTCATTGATTTCTCACAACAACCCCAGAAGGGTGGGATGACCAGCCCCTTCTTATAGGGGAGAAAGCTGGGAAACAAAAAAACTTGGTCACTCAACAAGTGAAGGGCAGAGCCCAGATTCACACCCAGGACTGTCCAACTTCCGGCCTGCAAAGATAGATGGGCTTGTGTTAATAGTCAGGAAGAGAATAACAGTTAACAGTTAATGGAGGCTTATGTGCCAAGCCCTGTTCTAAGCAAGTGTATGTGTTAACTCATATGTCACTGGAGGGGGAGAGAAGGGGTGGGGAAGGACCACAAACCCAATGGAAGGAAGAGCTTTTGCAAAGCCTCTACTGCAAATGACCAGAGCACACAACGCAGAGAACAAATGGCCCAGGGGACTCCACACCCACCAGGAACACAGGAGGAAGTGCTCCCTTTCTGCTGAGATGGACATCTATTGCTATGACCTTTGACCATTCGTTTCTTCTTCATACACTTTTAAAGGTTCCATCTTCCTTGGGTCCAGGTGATGCTGGGTCTCCCCCTGCTCCAGAAAATGGGCATGTGACTTAGGTCTGATTTTGTCCTTTTGGCCACAGTGACCAGTTCAGGGATGGGCCCAGGGTCCAAGTCAAGACAATAAGACCCATTCTAGGAGAGGAACTCACGTTTTACTGGGATTGTGGAGCCGGTTGTATGAAACTGCTGGGGTTTCCTCAGGGAGATGGGCCTCCCTGAGTACAAAGTCAACCCAGACGAAAGCCAAGCCAATAGATGGCAGATGGATGGAAAGCTGAAGATGAGAAACAGGGAATCCTCGATCTAGTCATACCTGAGCCAGTTTTATTCTTGGACTTTTCGGGATCTGGGCCAACAAAATCCCTTGCTGCTCAGGCCAGTGTGAGTTGAGCTCCTACCACATGCAACCAAGAGTCGTGGAGGGGGCTGGGTTGAAGCTGGCTGGGTAAACAAACAGCTCAACATGGGGGAGCAAAAAAATAAAAATAAAAATAAAATAAAAATAAAATAAAAACATGGGGGAGCACTTTCCTGCCATCTGAGGCCAGGGTGCCCTGTGAATAGAGGTATATGAGCAGAAGAGGGATTCCATGATCATCTGGCCTTGCCCCTGCCTGATTCTGCAAACCCAGGGCTTCGTACAAACTCCGGGGTGTAGGAAATGGATTCTGGGTGCTGTATTCCAGCTGTTGGGTGGGCCGCACGAAGTGAGTGTATGGAAGCCTTAAAGCCTGAACCACCGGTTGGACTGGATCCTGATGGGAACCAAGCAGGAATCTGGCAGGAAGGTACTGTTGTGCAAAGACCTTCTTGTGAGTATGTGCAAGTCAGGGAGACGTGGGGAGGGCCAAGAAAAAGGGCCGCTAGTCAGGGGGTTATTGCCACAAGCCAGGTGTGAGGCAACAGAACCAGATCTACTGGGTGGAATGGAAAGGGATGGGAAAGGAGAAAGGTCAGAGATCAGGCTCTAAAACCAGGCTGATCTGGTTTCCAGCCCCATTTACCAGCTATAGCCACCTTGAACACATGACTACTGATTCAGCCTCAATTTTTCCCTGTCTGTAAAACAGGTCTAAGTCTTCCTAGGATTGCTGTGAGATTAGAAATGATGGACATCAAGGCTCGGGGCGTGGCATGTGTCAGGTGCTGAGTAGCAGGCTGGTTTGGCCAAGCCCCTTGTCTTCTTGTCCAGTGAGAACCTCTGGCTTAGTTTTAGCTAAACAAGCAGGCACTGGGCTGCTCTGGACAGGGCCCCATGGGTCAGAGGTGACTTGGACAATAACAGTCCCTGCCTTTCAGGAGCCCACACTTGGATGGAGGGTGGGGGTGTGTGTATGGGGGAGAAACAACAAACAAGTAAACAGGGAAATCTGAACCTATGGAAAGAGCTAGGGAAGAGGGTGCAGTCGGGGAGGGAGGGTAGGCAGAGCTCTGGAGCTGTGACTGTGGCCGGCTGAACCCAGGGTAGCCCAGGCAAAGCAATTCCAGACATTGCATTCTGCTACCCAGCCCAAGGTCTTATGCCTCATAGGAGTGGCCCTCAGCATCCATCTTCCCACTCTTGCTTGCGGCACCCAGCACTGCACCCACAGAACATGGAGGCTTCTACACCTGCGCTGAGGGTGGCGACAGGAAACAGAAGCTCTTTGCAACCTGACACTCCTAAGAGGAACGTAAGGAGGGGTAGAGGGAGGTCAAGAAAATGCCCAGGCTGGAAGGCCACGCCAACCCTGGGCACAGAGAAGGAGGTTCCAGGGTGAGCCGCAGCGGGGGCGGCCGCGGGGACTCCGTAGGGGCGCAGACCCGGGGTGGGGGGATGGGGTTTGGAGGCGGGGAGGATGTACAGAGTTACTGGGGATGCCTCCTCCAGAAGTGAGTACCCGCCCAGCGCCCCAAGGCTCTTCACCCTCACCCCGGCTGGGTGCTACCCTCTCACCTCGGTCCTTCCTTCCTTCTCAAAGAGGCAAGAGCTCCTTGCTGCTGCAGAGTAAACTCTCAACTCTAGACCCCGCCCCAACCTAGTTCGGAGGGGAACTTTCCAACCTTCCCCCACTCCCGGCCTGGGCTCACAGCCAACCCTCCGCCGGACACACCTTCGTCCCGTCAATTCCCCGACTCCCCGGTCTCTCCCGCCAGCCCCAGCCCCGAGAAGCCCCCGTCTCCGGGATGCGTCGGGCCCGGCGGCACCACCTGTTCCCGGCTCACCTTGCCCGGTCTGGTGATCCCGTCTACCCTCTGGGGCCCCCGCAGGTGCTCCGCGCAGGGCAGACCCCTCGCTCCCGGGAAGCGCCCCCCGCCCCCCGGTGAGGTCTGGGCCCCCGGGCCCCCGGGCCCCGCAGCACCCAGCGCCGCGCGCATCCCGCCGCGCATCCCGCCGCGCCCTCACCTGCTTCTGGATGTCCCGCACGCGCTGCCCGTGCAGGCGAGGCGCGCTGCTGAGCTTGAACACCACCCAGGCGCGCACGTAGTAGTAGATGTCGAAGATGAGCGAGAGCGGCAGGAGGAAGAGGCACACGAACACCCAGCGCTGGTGGATGAGCACGAACTCCAGCCCCTTCACGCGGACCCAGAGCAGGAAGAGCAGCGCGCACACGGCCAGCGACACGGCGGGCTCCATGGTGGGGCCGGCGGCGCGCCGCGCGGGGGAGGGGGTCCCGGCTCGCGCCGCCCGTCGCCGCCGCCGCTCCGCGCCCGCCGCCCGCGCCCGCCGCCCGCCGCCCGCTCCCCGGGAGTCGGGGGGTCGCCTCGCCGCCTCGCGATTGGCTCGGGCCGCCAAGGTTCGGTGGGCCGAGACCCGGCTGGCGACCAATGGCGAGCCGCGCCGGGGATCGGACCAGGAAGCCGCCGCGCTGATTGGCTGCGGGAGGCGGGCCGCCCCACCCCCTTCGGCCGTCGCGCGGGGAGGGGCGGCTGGGGAACTCGCGCGCCCGCGGGGTCGGGGGCGCCCTGCGGCGCGGGGGGCTGCGGGGACGCCGGCTCGAGGGCCGCGTTCAGCCGCCGCGCGCTGGGTCGGCGCCCCCCGGCCCTGGGTCGGGCGCCCCGCAGCTCGGCCGCGGACTCCCGGCCCCGCGGGGAGCGCGCGCTTAGCCCTGACCGCGGCCGGCGGGTCGCGCGGGGCGCTCAAGGCCACGAGGTGCACCTTGCCATTTCCCCAGGCGCTTTCTGCAGGCTCGGTGGAGTTTGCAGCAGGTCGGGGGGCGCGGGGGGTAGGGTGAGCTCCATTTTATCAGGGAGGAAGCATCCCAGAAGAGTGCAAAACGGCTCCCTTACCCCTTTCCCACTCGGCTGATGCAGATAGGACAGGAGGGGAAAGAAGGAAGGACCCCCCCCCCCCCCCGCAGCCACGGTGAATGCGCCCTAGCGGCCACTGTGCCAGGCAGTGGGGCAGGCCCGAGCAGGGGGGGCTCCAGTACGGAGGAGCGGGGACTGTGCCCGGCAAAAGATTAAATCCAGTGTCCTTTGCGTTTCACCTCGATTCTGTAGAGAGCTGGTTACCTCTTCTGAAATTTTAGAAAGTGCAGGCGATTTTTATTTTAGGAGCTAAACTTAGACCACTGAGGTCCTAAACTGGCCTCGCTTATCACCTATCCACTTCCCTCTGTTCTCATCTTTGGCAGAAGGAACATGCACTCGTAGGAGGTTCCCTGGGCCCCCACGATCCCTCAGATTTTCAGTACCTTTGCTCCCCATGGAACCTCTGCAATGGCCTTACCATTCCCTTAATAGAGCTAGACGTACATCCTTGAATCAGCTCCGGGCCACCTCTAAAACTACATTTATGACACTTTCTTCCCCTTTCAAGTGCTCATAAAATAAAGTGCAGCTGTCCTGATTCTTACACGTTATTTTGTTCACTGTCTCTTTATGGGTCTCTCACACTGGCAGACTGAGCTTTAGGGCACGCGATGTCTCCTCGTTCACTTTTGTGTTTGCAGTTTCTAGCGCAGTGCCTGATGCTAGTAGACACTCCAGGGTTTGTTGACCAATGAATGCATGAAGAATGTAGGCAGAGGCTCGAATGTTCAATAATGATCAAAGTCCACATAGTGAGAGGCTGTTTGCACTGGGCTTTAAAAATGAATAGCCTAGCCCAGCAATGTCTTATACAACAGCTACCAGCTACTGGTATGTGGCTAATCTAAATTGAAATGAACGTTAAGTGTAAAACACTGGATTCCAAAGACAGTACAAAGAAGAGAATGTGAACTATTTCACTAATAATTTAATATTGATTATGTGTGGCAAGGATAGTGTTTTGATGTGCTGGGTTAAATAAAATATTAAAGTTGATTTCACTTGCTCTGTTTACCTTTTAAAGGTAGCTACTAAAACTTTTAAAATTATTGATCTGTCTTAAGTTATATCTCTAGCAGCTCCAATCAAGAGGGGGCACCAAAAATGTAAAGAATAGAGCCACTGTGGAAAACTCACCCTGGTTCTGTTTGAATTCAAATGTTAGAACTGTTAGGGAGGGCTTTGCTTTAAAAGCTTAACCATTCTGGGGGTCCTGGGAGGCCCAGTTGGTTAAGCATCTGCCTTCGGCTCAGGTCTTGAACTCAGGGTCCTGGACTGGAGCCCTGCATGTGAGATCAGGCTCTGTGCTCAGCGGGGAGTCTGCTTGAGATTCTCTCCCTCTGCACCCCACCCCCATACTTGCTCACTTGCCTGTGTGCATGCTCTCTCTCTTAAATAAATGAATAAATCTTAAAAAAAAAAAAAAAAGCTTAACCATCCTGAGTATTGTTGGGGTATGAGGTAATCTGGAAAGTTAAGTTCTACATAAAAATCAACTTTGGACTAAAGTGTTTAGTGCCTTGTAGTTGAGAAACCACAAAATTACTGGTAATCAGAATAGTTTTACCCTTGGGAAAAGGAGGAATACACCTCAATAACCAAATAGGGCTGAGGTTTAGGGGACAACTCTCAAAAAAGAAAATGAATGAAAAAGTACTCAGAACAATAGTTAACCCAGCCTGCAGGTCCTCATTCTCTCTTCCTGCCTACCTGCCTGCATCTTTGATTCTTCTTTTCTGTCTCCATGAACCTCAGCCTTTTGGGGCTGTTATTGTCTAGGCAAGAAAAGTAGTAACCCCAGGTTGGGCCAATTAGTTAATTTTTATCATTTTAATTAACATATAGTAAAGGTGCTTATCGTTTGTGTACAGTTTATGAATTTCAGCATATATAAGGGTTTTTGTAATCAACACAGTGAAGATCTAGAATTGTTTCATCACCCCCCTCCTTTGGAATTTCATCCTTCCCCCACCTTTAGCCCCTGGAGACAAGTGCTCTGTTCGCAGTAGTATAGTTTTGTCTTTTCCAGAGATCAAGGTCATCCAAATGGAATCATGCAGTTTGTTATCTTGGGCCCATTAATAGGTTTCAATGGATTTCCTATAGTGGTAAAATACACATAACAATGGTCATCCTATTATTTTTAAGATATTATTTATTTATTCATGAGACAGAGAGAGAGAGAGAGAGAGGCAGAGACACAGGCAGAGGGAGAAGCAGGCTCTATGCAGGGAGCCTGACATGGGACTCGATCCCGGGTCTCCAGGATCACGCCCTGGGCTGAAGACAGCGCTAAACCACTGAGCCACCCGGGCTGCCCCATCCTAAATATTTTTAAGTGTACAGTTCGATGGTATTAAATACATTCACATGGGGCACATGGAGGATTTAGTCAGTTAAGCATCTGCCTTTGACTCAGGTCATGATTCTGGAGTCCTGGGATCGAGCCCCATGTGAGGCTTCCCACTCAGTGGGGAGTCGGCTTCTCTCTCTCTCTCTGCCCCTCCCTGCCCTGCTCATGTTCTTTCTCTTGCTTGCTCTCTCAAAGAAATAAAATCTTAAAAAATAAACAAGTAAATAAATAAATACGTTCACGTTGTTGTGCAGCCAACACCACCATCCATTCTCATAGCTCTCTTCATCTGAAACTCTGCGCCCACTAAACAGTAACTCTCCATACCCCCGCCCCGGCACCTGGCAACTACCATTCTACTTTCTGTCTCTATGATTCTGATGACTCTCAGTATCTCGTACAGTATCTGTCTTTTTGTGATTGGCTATTTCATTTAGCCTCCTGTCCTCGAGATTCATCCATGTTGTAGCATATTGCAGAGTTTGCTTCCTTTTTAAGGCTGAAATATTCCATTGTATGTACTACACTTTACTTATCCATTCATCTGTCAATGGACACTTGGGTTGCTTCCATGTTTTATCCATGTGAACAATGCTGCTGTGAATATGGATGTACAAGTATCTTTTCAAGACCTTGCTTTCAATTCTTTTGGGTATATACCCAGAAGTGGAATTGCGGGATCATATGGTAATTCCAGGTTTAATTTTTGAGGAACCACCATACTGTTTTCCACAGTGGCTGCACGATTTTACATCCCCACCAGCAATACCTAATGCTTTCCCCTGCTCCATTTCTTTGTCAACACTTGTTTTCTGGTTTTTGTTTTGTTTTTTCTTTTTGTAGTAGTCATGCTGGGGATACAGTAGTAAACTAGACGCAGTCCACACTCTGACAGACCCTTGTGGGATATCTAGACCATCCATGAGCAATTATAAACCGATGTTAAGTGTTATGATAAAGAATTATGGGGTGCTATGGAGGCACATGAAGTGTCATCTATATAGACACTCCGGGAGGGCTTCTGGAAGAAATTGGTGACTAAGCAGACATACCATGGGATGAATGGGATTAATAGGAGTTAGCCAGGTGAATTATTTGGGTCCAAAGGAATGAGAGCTGTTCAAGAAAGGAATGCCATCCAAAGATAACTAAAGTTCACATATTTATGACCATACTTCTAGACCTATCTTTAGGCCCACATACACATACTTATGTGATTTTACAAAACAAGATCATTTCAACATAAGCTTTCTAATTTGCTTTTTAAAAATTTAACCACGTGCTATAGACATTTTAAATGGCTTCTTTACATTCTATTGCATATGTTTGTGTGTACACTGATAGATGTGTGTGTATGTGTGCATGCATGTATATAACTTAATTTGTTCAATCAGTATGCTGTTAAAAGACAATTAAGTTGTTTCCAAAGTTTAATTATGATGGGTGCATTTCCAGTAAATTTTCATTATCACACGTGTTTGAACTCATGAAATCTTAACTTTCTTATTATATTTTAAAACCGATTGCCAAATTGCTCTTCAAAAATGCTATCCACAGAGTATAAGAATAACAATTTCCAGGGATCCCTGGGTGGCTCAGCGGTTTGGGGCCTGCCTTTGGCCCATGGCGCGATCCTGGAGTCCCGGGATCCAGTCCTGCATCGGGCTCCCGGCATGGAGCCTGCTTCTCCCTCTGCCTGTGTCTCTGCCTCTCTCTCTCTCTGTGTGTCTATCATAAATAGATGAATAAATCTTAAAAAAAAAAAAGAATAAAAATTTCCCCAGGCCCTTACTGACATGAAATGTCATGGTTAAAGTTTATTTATTTATAATCTCTGCACCCAACATGGGGCTTGAACTCACCACCCAAAGATCAAGAGTCTTATGCTCTACTGACTGAACCAGCCAGGACCCGCTGTCATGGTTATTGTGACTATAGTAATTGCAGACCACATAGCTGGTTGCACCATTTAGCCTGTCCCATGGCTCTCATAGCACACATGCAAGCAGTTTGCTTAAGACCAACCTACTACAAAGGACATTCAGCACCATCTCCTTTTCCAGCTTGCCATAATGACCAGTTCTCAGTGCTTTCTAGGTAGGAAGGCTGAAGCCAATGTCTCAGACTGACTGGTCTTGGTGATCGAGAGGTAGTCCACAGAAATTAAGGCTTTGCCATTTCTGTCCTTGGCCGCTGGCAGCCTAGAACGCTTCCACACATTACTGCCTTTTCCAAGGGCAGCTCTCCTAATCTCTATTTGCCCAGTGCCCAGCACAAGGCCAGTGTCCCCAAGTCATCTGATTCTCAGTTTGATTCTTGAATGTGAATAATTTCAATTCCTTCAAACAACACCAGAAAATCCCTTAAACAAAAACTGTCAGGGAATAAGCGCCACATACAAACAGTAACACCTATGTATCTTCACTTGCGCAGTGGGCAGACTTCAGCAGCTCACTGTTAGCAATACCAGTGACCCCAGTAAAGGTTAGCAGTGCCCATCTCATTCTGATAATCTTATTTGAATCCTGACTCCCATATATTAACCCTGAGCAAAGTTACTTCACTGCTCTAGATTAAGTTGTGGCATGTAGTGAGTTTCCAGTGAAAATTATCTGTCATTACCATTTCTCAACCGAAAGGGGCAACTCTCTTTGATCTTTTACACAGCCTCTGCCCTTACCCCTCATAAGAGATAAATGATCTCAAAGTCACAGGCTGTTGACTTAAATTGATGTGTAAAATGAAACCACTGATTTAATAAGCTTGGTGGCTTGACATTCTTTGGAAAATGGGCAGAGGAACAGGCTGATACATGAAGGGACAGCTGTGTAGCAGGAGTGAGTTGCAGCTGGTATTGGAATTGCTACACATGAACAGAAAAGCAGCCTGGGCGGTTTAATGAGGGACAAACAGTCCTCTCGAAGTAACCTCCGTGAGGGCATAGTTGTGGGTCTGACAGCTCTTTATGGTAATAGATGTGCCTAATGATCACTGGAAACATCAATAAGAGGTCAAATATGGTCCAAGCAAGCTGTTCAGCCAGGCAAAGAGATGTATGAGGCCTTTTAAAGAGACACCTAAACTTTACTTGGGAAGGGATCTCTTTGAGAAACCACTTCATCTAAACTTTTACTCGCCCAAGGCCCGGGTGTCCTCAATTTTAGAAGTATCTGGACCAAAAAAATGTTTTAAAAAATTGGGGACAATCCCAGCGTTGCCAGCTTGTTATTTTGCTGTGTGAAGAAAGCGGCCAACTGAAGAACCCTCCCCGCCCTTATCCTCCTTACATGAAAGAAAGAGAATTTCAATACCAGAAAAAGTCGGAAGGTCATATGGTCTCAGGATAAAAACAGTCCTTCAAAGTGAACACATTTAGCATTCTGAAACACTTGATATGTTCCATAATTTTTCTGACTTCTGGAGGCATTGTCATGAACCAACCCAAAAGGTCTGGGATTTAGAAAGAATCACTTTCTGGAGGGTGTGATGGTTCTCAAAGTGTAGACCAGAAGCAGCAGCCACAGTATCGCTTGGGGACTGGTTACGGATGCGAAGTCTCAGGCCCCTTCCCGGGCTTTAGGAAGCAAAAGTTCTGGAAGCAGGCCCATTGATCGTACTTTAGCAAGCTGTCAGAGTGATTCTTACACACCCACGTGCAAGAGCTGCTGCCATAAACCACCTTCGTAAATGGATTACACATGTTCTCTCTGGAAATCCTCCAGTAGAACCATCGCACCACCTCAAAAAGAAGCCTGTCTCAATGCGAGTTCCCTCAGGTGGTTAGAAACTCCTAGAATAGCCCCCTTGGTCCCAGTTCTGCCCTTTGGAGCCACACAGAATGAGTCTTCCCTGTCTCCTCCCATCTGTACATTTGAAGGTAACTCTTACAGCTCCCGTCTTCCAGGTAAGAACAGCCACTGCTCTTCACTGGTCTTCACATGATGTAATCTCTAGTCCTTTCAGATGCCCTCAGCTGAGGCCCTCTTACTATTATTACTAACAACCAGCACTTACTGAACGCCTATGACTACGTGCCGTGTACTGCCTAGGATACTCCATGCACTCCCATGGTTAGTCTTCTCAACAGCCCTGCAAATTGGTCTACTGTCTCCATTCTACAGAAAGAACAGAAGCTCAGGAGGTCAAGTAACACATCCAACAGCACTTGGCTTGTAAACACTTTAACCAGGATTCCACATCCCACTCTACCAGACTGCCCTTAAATTTCCATCAAAATCTTGTTAATTGAGGGGAGGCTGAGCCGGGAAGAGATGACCATGAGGTCTGAGTATGTAACACAGGGGTAATAGCACGGGCTCTGGAGTCAAACAAATCAGGGTTGAGTTCTGTTTCCTGCAGATACTAATTATATGACCTTGCGTGTGTTTCTATTTGCTCAAAGCCTTAATTTCCCCATCTGTACAATGAGGGTAATGACAGATTCCACCTTCATAAGGCCGCTTTGAGTAGGAAATGAATTAGTGCTTATAAAGCACTTAGCAAAGTGCTTCGTATATAGTAAGTACTTGGTAAATATCTGTTATTACTGAATAGATGTATTCAGCAATTATATAATTATAATACAGATGAGCCGTATGGAGACACATGCACGTTATGGGGACATAAAGCACTGTCTTCTTTTTCACTCCACGGAACACCCACTTATTTTCGGCCCTGGTCTATTTCAGCAACTTCCAACTGGTCCTCTGTCTCCAGTTTCTCACTTTGGCACCAACCTACAGACGCTGACAGGTTTGTCTTCAACTTTGAGCGTATGTGTCATCTCCTTGCTGAAATAGGCATCTGCAAATTAAGTTTGAGTTTCTCGTCCAGGCTTCCAAGGGTCTGTGTATGATGTGGCCCTAAATTCCCACTCTCCCCTTGTCCCCACTGTTGCCCTACATGGACTCTGGCTCCAGCTGAGCTGAGTTCTGTGTCTTTCTTTAGACATGAAGCTCTTCTGCTGTTTTTCCATCCACGATGGCCACGATCTCCACCTCCCCTTCCCCTGCCCTGTGGCTTTTTACCTGCGTTTTCTCGCTGATTCGGTACTATTGCTCTCGGGAAACTTCTTCTTACAATGCCCAAAGAGATGCGGGTAACTTCTTCCTTTGAACCCACCCAACCCTTATTTCCTTAATTGTAAGAGTGTTAGGAAAGGAAGCTTAGATCCTGCCACCAGATAGACCTGGGTTGCGATTCTGGATCTTTCTCTAATTAGTGTAACTTCTCCCTGCGGTTAAAGTTCCTTATCTGACAATCAAAGATAATAAAGTCTGGCTCACGTGGTGTCTCTGAAGATGAAAGGAGACTGGGAGATGCCAGACCTCTGCTCCGAGTCTGGTTCAACCACTACGCTCCCTTCTCCCCTACAGCATAACATGACTTGTATGCCCTATTCGTTGACAGCAAGGACTTCTTCATCTTCACCATGGTGGTATCGCTCACGGAGCTTAGAATAATTCTTCAAAAGCAGATGCTCAATAAATACATGATAAATGGAATGAAGGCCTTCTTACTAGCTAAGTGGTCTCAGTTCACTTAACCTCTTGAGCATCGGTAATCTTGTCTTTAAAACTAGTGATATTAAAAATAAATCTTTATGTGCCTTCCAGCCATGCCATTCTTTCGTTCATAAGCTGTCCCTGCTTCCTCATCCCTCTTCCCACTCCAACCTCATACCAGCTCCTGTGACCCTCTCCTGAAGGTTTGCATTTAGATCACCCATGATTTAGAATTGCTTGATCCCGGAGGGCCTGGGTGGCTCAGCTGGTTAAGCAGCAGCCTTGGGCTTAGGTCATGATCTTGGAGTCCTGGGATCTAGCCCTGTGTTGGGATCCTTGCTCATCAGGGAGCCTGCTTCTCCCTCTCCCTCTGTGCTTGAGAGCTCTCTCTCTCTCTCTCAAATAAATAAGTAAAATTAAAAAAAAAAATAACCCAGAATTACCAGGTTGCTCCTTGCTTCATTGAGCTCCCACTGTTCAGCGGCCCCAACCCACTGTGAACTCACTCAGGGACTTCATGCAGATATTCCCAAATCTTTCTAAACAGCAGAAGAATGGCAAGGCAGAAATACAGTTTTCAAGCAAAATGCCTTGGTGCTGATCTCCTTGGTTCTATGCAGGGTCTCTGGACTCAGGCTAGGCCACAATCACACTGTTCTGGGAAAAGAGGGTGTCACAGGCACAGGAGAGAATCTGAAGGGACCGTGGGCCAATTTATACAGGAATCTAGCACCCCTGGGGAGTAGAGGGCATCAGACCCCTAACCCCCCAAGCACTTGTCCTTGACAGGTCCAGATGCTCAGCAGGTGGACACTGTGATCTGGTCCCTGGTCCTAGAGCTGGTGGGAAGGTATAAAAGCCTCAAAGGACAGCACACCACAGCGGTCTGGTGGAGGCGGAGGGCTCGTTTCTGGACAGTGCCCCACTGTGCCACTCTGGGGAACCTGAGGAGAGGTGGCTTTGGTGGCCTTTATGGACTGGTGTTGAACAGCGACACCTTCTGACAGTCATGGGTCATTGCAACGATGAAGTGAGGAATCCACAGACCCTTTGGAATTCTTGGCTAGTTGGAAAGGAGGCAGGTGTCTTAAGAGAGAGGTTTGGACTTTCTGTTGAGAAAGGAAGGTGAAGGCTTGAGCAGTTAATGTGAAGAACGAAGATGTGACCATATTTTTACACTGAGCGGTGAGGGGGGACAAATCAGGCACTCATATACCAACATACCCTGCTCTCATCCTATACCGGCAATGCTACTGGCAATCTCTACTTGGAGTCCTACAAGAACCTCAAATTCCTCCATGCCCCAGTTCCCACTGCAAGCTAGTTCATGCTCCCGAAAGTTCCATTCTGGATTATGGTGCCATCAGTGCAGTTTCCCAAGCTGGAAACATTGGAGGCACTCTTTAAAAAAGAAACCACTACACAGACATCTTTTCATGATATAAGTAGTGTCTATCACAAAATGATTCCATTTTACAGATGTGGGGACTGAGGCCAGAAGAAGAATCATCATGACTTCAGGGTCATATGACCAATACACTCTATTGTACAATCTGGAGGAAGTTCTAGAGAAGAGAACACATGCTGACATTTCCAGATTTTTTAAAAAGCCTTTTCAGATTCCAGTCTCTTTGGAGTGTGATTTGTCTGTTTACATCCTCTGAATTCTTGGGGACATGGCTTCAGTATTGCTCTGAGGAAGCTGCCCTGGTGTCCTGACCCATACTGATACTATAACACATTCTACAAGATAATCTTGAGCCCTGCTGCTGTTGGGAGGCATTTGCATGCCTCACCTCATTTCATCTTTACCATGATCCTATATGTTTCATGGAATGGCAGTCTGCCCCCCGCTGCCTTTTCAAATGAGAAAACTGAAGTTGAGAGGAGCTAAAGGCAGAAGGAGGATTTAAATCGGCTGAGCATCTGAGTGTGATCTTGGGGTCCAGGGATGGAGTCCTGCATCGGGCTCCCTGTGAGGAGCCTGCTTCTCCCTGTGCCTATGTCTCTGCCCCTCTTTCTGTGTCTCTCATGAATATATAAATAGAATCTTTTTAAAAATAACTTGAATCTATCTGACCATAAATCTCATGTCTTTCTCCTGCAGTGCTGTGGTCACTTGGCATGTGCCTGGCAAGGAGGGGCACTTAGCACAGCTCTTCTCAAACTTGACCGTGCACTGGGAAACTACTGAAACACACAGTCTGATCCTGGACATTGGGAGTGCAGTGGGAGACTGTGTTTCCAACCTTTTCCCAAGTGACTCCGATGCTTCTCTGAGAACCACAGCTTGAGAAGCAGAAGGTCAGAGCTCCCCTCTCATCCTGTGGCAGAAGAAATGGAAGCTTAGAGAAGTAAAGTGACTTGCTTCAAGTCACAGAGCAGGTCAGCGGAAGGGGCAGGGTAAGGACTGGAGAGCTGGCTTCTAGCCTGGAGCCTTCCCTACCTGGTGTCTCTGTTAGTAACCTGCTGCCTCTCACCCCCAGCCCTACCTTTCCACACTCTGATGCTAGAGCTGGGACCCAGCAAACGCCATCCTGCTTTGCCCACTGGCCCTGGGTTAGGATCTGTGCGACGTGCTCCCATGGCAAGTGAGGAAGGGGGAAAAGAGGAGAGAGACAGAGGGAGGACCTCCTCTGCCATCACTGGGGTGGGTCCAGGGGAGGGGACTTGCTCCTCAGTGTGCCGCTGCCTGAGGACTTCTGCGCACTCTGCTCTTCCTGGGAGCTTCTCCCCAGTGACACCTCTGATGCACTAGTGGCTCCTTCCTTGGCAGCAGCTGCATCCAGCTGTGGTTTTGCCTGTCCTTGAAGAACATCCTCAGCATACCTCAGCCTCCGGGGCACTTCTTCCCCAGGGCTTGGGTCCCAGGCCTGCAGGACCCTCTCCCACTGTTTACATTTAATAATTCCAGCCTCTTTCCTTTGTCCATCCCCAGCCCTAGGAGCGAGGCAGATTCCTGCCCTTGCTCCTTCCATATCTCAGTGTTTTCTTCTTGCCTTTCAGCTCCTGATTCAGCAACTTTATTTTATTTTATGATTTTATTTTGGGGGGAAGGGGGAGCCTGGGTGGCTCAGTTGGCTAAGCCGCCTACTTTTGGTTTCAGCTCAGGTCATGATCTCAGGGTCCTGGAATTGAGCTCCTCCTCAGGCTCCGTGCTCAGTGGGGAATCTGCTTGAGATTCTCTCCATCTCCCTCTGCCTGTCCTCCTGCTTGTGCACACTCTCTCTCTCAAATAAATAGATACATCTTTTAAAAAATCTTATTTTTAAGTAATCTTTACACCCCATGTGCGGCTTGGACTCACAACCCTGAGATCAAGAGTAACATACTCCATCCACTGAGCCAGCCAGGCATCCCCTGAGTCAGCAACTTTAAACCAACTTTACATTTCTTTATAGTAAATTCTCTGTTAAAATAACTGGACCTTGACTAATATCTTGACTAGAGTCTGGATTTCCAGAAGTAATTGTGGTAAGTCTAGCACCTATGGGAATGAGCACCAAGTATATAATAGCAAGTACACATGCTGGTGTCTACATGCTCGTGCACACACACACACACACACACACACACACATAGAAGGGATGAAGCTGTTGTATATTTTTCTCTAATGCTGGACCCACAGAAAGGCCTTTGCGTTAAATATATGCTGATTAAACTGAAAATATATTTTTGGCTTCCTACAGGTGGTGAGGAGAAGGAGGGGCCAGGTTTCAAAATCTGCGGGACTCGGGCTTCTGATTCTTCGTTTAGTGGGCAGGCTTCCTCTCCATGTCTTCCTAGGGAAGACGGAGATAATAATCTGCACATCTGTGCTGTTGTCAAAGTGAGAAGTCAGGGAGGTAAACGTCTGACTCTGCGGTTGGAGCACACTTGGAGCGCTGCCAGGGCACAACATGTTAACAGGGATGTTCTAATGAGACTCCAGTGGAGAAGAATCAGAAGCACACGGGAGCTAGGAAGGCTAAATTGTCCATGAATATCAGAGAGATAGGAAGTGATTTTCTGGTAGGGATGAAGCCTAAAAGCTTCTCGGGAAGGTTCTGGGTTTATGAGGAGCCTGGTGCCTGGAGGACCCCATGAGGACCCTCCACATGCGAGATCCTATCAGGTACTGGGAGTGCAGAGACAGACAAGACAGGGCAGTTCTCTTGGAAGCATATAGTACAATCAATCAATTCATTCCCCTTACGTCACTGAGTGTTGGGCCCCAGGCAAGGAGCTGGGGCTACGAGGGTGAATTAAAGCAGGATTTCATTAGAGGCATGGAAGACCAAAAAATCACAGACACATAAAGCTCGGAGGTCACCCAGCTGTTGAAATAGTCTTGTGGCCTCCCATTTCTCCCTCTGCAACCCATCCCACTAACTCCATGCCACTGCATTCATCCCCCTCAAGCTCAGCACCACCCCAAGAAAGAGCTTAGTGGCTGAGAACTCTGGTTCAGGAGGCAGACAAACCTGGGTTCGAATCCTTGTCCTGCCTCTTGTTGCCAGTGTGGCCTCAGGCAAGTCTGGGTCAGATTTCTTCTGTGAAATGGGATAGTACATCGCTTCACATGGATGGGGTGAGGGGTGCCTGGCACGTGTTAACTACTCAATAAATAGTTATTAGCTATCTTTTATTAAAGGTCTATTAGGTGATGAGCGCTTTAAGTACTTTATCTCATTTAATATTTAGGTAATCATGTAATTTCAGATGATCCTGTAAGGTGAAAATTATGCATCTACTTGAGAAGGGTGTAAATCTCCCATTTTTTTTCTGTTTCTGTGAAGAACTGGAACTTCATCACGGTCTGCAGGGGTGTGACTTAGCTGGGGGGTTTTAGAGCAGGAAATAAATGAGGGGATCTTCTTTCTTGGTTGGGGTGGGGAGCCCATCCTTGGCTATATAGTTGTCTGACTTCAATACCTATTCCGTTCCATTCCACTCCATTCCATTGCCTGACATTGCCCCTCTCTGTTCCTGGCCGCTTCTCCTGTCACATAGCACCTCAAAAGCCTTCCATGGCCCCACTGTCTATAGACTAAAGAAGCAGCAGTCCTAATCCTGGTGTTCAAGGCCCTCCAAATGGGCCCCAACCCTACCTGTCTGGCCTTTATTCTAATCTACTCCACGATATGCCTCTTGAGCTCAGGGCCATCTTCTAGTTCTTCCCTGCATGGTACATGTGTGCAGCCTGCCTCCTCAAGCCAAAATTCTCTCAGAACCCTCACTGCTGAACCCCTTCCCAACTTTTGAGTCCAGAAGCGAGGCAAGTGCCATATACAGAAGCTGCAGGCCAGACCCTCACCTTCCCAGCCTCTGAGCAGCTGGGGCTTTGCCCGTCAGAGGCATCTGCCTCCCCAGCTGGGTCCCAGCATGTTGGAGCCAAAGAAGCAGGGACTGTGTGGACTCTGTCGTGGTGAGAGTGGTGGAAGCAGCCATAGAAGCTCTGTTTGGTTTCCCGAGGCAGCACCAGATTCCGGTCATGGTGTTGGCCAGGCAAGCCAGAGTCACTGCTCTCTGGCCCCAGGAGGAGCTCTCAAGTCCACGTATCCTTCAAGGCTGGTTCTCCAGGCCTCCCAGAGATGCACTGAGATACTCAAGATCCTTTAATGCAGTGCTTTTCTGCTTAAATATCTGGAGTTGGGTTGTGCTGCTTGCAAATGAATCTCACTAGCAATGTGTTAGACACTGCACTGGGGATATGGTGTGAAGAAGGCTTGGTGCTCAACCTCAAAAACACGCAGTTTAGTGGGGGGGGGCAAGATGCGAACAAAGTTATCTTGTGTTTATTAATTCAACTAATTTTTTTTTTTGCAAGTCAGCTCCATGCTAGGCACCTGCAGCATGAACGGTACGGTGGTTGATGCCAAAAATTATACAGGGAAGGGACGATTAATCCACTTTTTCCTCCCATTCAGCTGCACTCAGGAAACCTTGCCTATTCCTCGAAGTAAGCTCGGTTACTGACAAAGCCCTCTTTGACCAGTACCCCTGCCCCACCTCATTTAAACCTTGGTGGTTCTTTATATGTTTGTAAGCAAGTTATCACACAGCCTGCTGGGGTCAGTTCAGGGCACATGGAATGAGAGTACAGATGTGCCAAGCACTATGCTAGACTCTGGGCTGACAGAAACGACATTAAATTCTTGATACCTGGCAGCTGTGAGCCAGCCACATTAGAGGCATTCTCACTTCTTCTCTAGGCAATTCTATGAATAGGTGCTATTAATCTACTTTTAGAGATGAGGTGTGAGCCCGGCTCAGATTTATGGAGCTGTTTAAAAGCAGAGTCAGGAGATCACTGCTTCAATATATGAACTCGGGGGACACCATTCAGGCCATAGCAAAGTCCACGTGAATTCCTGAGCCCCTTGTATGCACTCCCTCCCTCCCTGCCTCATTTCTCTCCGCCTCCCTCTTGCTTCCTGCGAATTATACCCCCAGGTCCTCTGTAGGAAACTTGGCTAAGATCGCCATCTAACCCCATAGTGTGATAGGTGGAAAACAAACTGCACAGGGTATGAAAGTAACATAAGCAAGACAGGGATTTCCCCAGTGGGCAGGTAGATGAAGCAGCTTCACAAAGAAAGGAAGAGTTGGACTGGGTTTTGAAGGAAGAATTCACTCATTCAGTAATGACTATTGAACACCTTCCTGCCGGAACTGTTCTCTGTGCTGGAAATACAACAGTGAACTAAACAGACAAACCCCTCCCTTCATGGAATTTACATGCATGTGGATGGAGCCAAAGGACAGATGGATGGATGGACAGACAGATGGATAGATGGATGGATGGATAGATGGATGGACGGATAGATGGATGGACGGATGGACAGATGGACGGATGGGTGGATGGGTGGATGGGTGAATATACAGATGGATGGAGGGACAGGTGATATGGCAGATGGAGAGAAATAAAGCTGGGAAGAAGAATAAGGAGGGCTGGGGAAGGAAGTTTTAATATTTGGAAGGAAGTGAGAGAGAAGTGACCAGTTCACCAGATAGAGGGTAAGAAGGCAAGCGAGAGGTTTCCACATCCCAGGCAGAGGTCACAGCGGGCATAAATGCATAGAAGAGCAGGCTGTGCTCTGGGCACACAGGGGTTCAGCAGGCCAGAGGGCATCAAGTAGGGGTCCGGCAAGGAAGCTGCTTTTCAGGGCTTCAAATGCCAAAGAAAAGAGTTGGAGGGGCAGCCCCGGTGGTGCAGCGGTTTAGCGCCGCCTGCAGCCCAGGGCATGATCCTGGAGGCCCTGGATCGAGTCCCACGTCGGGCTCTCTGCATGGAGCCTGCTTCTCCCTCTGCCTGTGTCTCTGCCTCTCACTCTCTCTGTCTCTATGAATAAATAAATAAAATCTTTAAAAAAAAAGATTTGGAACTTTTCCAGTATTTTTCCCTATCTCTCCTTTCCTCTCTCTTCCCCCTCGTCTCTTGTCCCCTCCCCCTTGTCCCTGCTCTGCTCTCCTCTCCTCTGCTCTCCTCTCTGTCTCTTATCTAACATGCATTTCTGACTGCCTGCAATGCTTGTAGGTGACAGGGCCAGTGCAGGGATACAGAATCTAGTAAGACCTTGCTTAGGTCTCCCCTGTGAGATGGTGAGCAAGTGTGAAAAGTGCAATGACAGTGGGAGCACAGGCTTGGGGAGCATGGGAGAGGCTCCCAGGAAGGGTCATCCCCAGAGCAGGGTTTGAAGGACAGGTGGGAGTTAGACCATGCAGGTGGGAGTTAGACCACACAGACATATCCTTCCTGAGGGCAGGAAGCAGCGTGCTGGGTGCTGGCTGCAGGAGGGGTTCCATGAGACGACTGGTGGCAGTGGCGGGGTGCAGCTGGGCCCAGAGCGGCTGTGCCGTAGCCCAGGTGTAGGCTATGACCACTGCCCCATTTTACAGATGAGGAGACAGGCCCAGAGCAATGAAGTAACAGTTACACAGGTACAGAGCTGAGATTCAAGCCCAGGTGCCTGAGTCTGGGCTCTGCTCTTAGCAGGCATCCTGCGTGGCCGCCCAGGGAAGCCTGGTAGGAGGCTTGGTCATCGTCTGAGGCCAGATCCAGGAACGAGGCCAGGAGGGCAGCCCTGGGGCCTGGGATGTGTCTCTCTGCTCAGTCTTCAGAGTATTTTGTCTTGGTTTCCTGTCTCAGAAGCTGTGTTCATGCTGCCTCTCCCCAAGATGCTCTGCTTATCCTCTTGTCTCCAGTTCTGCTTTATCCCTCCAGTGTGGCGAGGTTCCCTCCACCTTCTAGAAGCTTCTCTCCTTACTGCCATCCACACTGAGGGTGAAAGGCAAAGGGCCAGGGACAGGACGTGGCATCAGAAAAGCTGGCCGGGTACCTACCTAATCTCTCTGAGAGTCAGAAAAGAAAAAACCATATACATTCATGGGGCTGCTGTGAAGACAAGATGGGATACTTTACATAGTTGTGATTCCTAACGAGGAAAGCGCCGTACTTTCATGCACTAAGTGCCTGCATCACACATTCTCCTTCACACCCTTGCCTCCGGAGGGTTTATGGCATAGCAAAAATAGCACGGATTCTGATTTTAGACAGAGGTGGGCTTGATCTCAGGGCTGTTCTTCCTGACTGTGGGATCTTGGGCAAATCACTGTTCCGTACCTCAGTTTCCTCATCTGTGAATGGGGGCTAGAGACACCTGCATGGGACAGCTGTGTGATTTGATGTGATGATGGTAACTGGTGAGGCTGGTTAACTGCTTCAGCACCCCACCCCGCCCCAAGGGAGCTGGGGGAGGAGAGGGAAAGGGGGCACAAGGCAGATTTGATCTGATGGGCTTGTGCCTTCTTGGTAGCGGCGCAAAGCAGACTCTTACCTATAGGCCCTTGTGAGGGGGGCTCTCCGGCATTCTGTTTCTCCAGCCAGTGCTCCCTGCCTCAGCCCCCGTCTTCCCGTGTGTCAGAGCCCCAGACTGTCAGCGGGAGCAGATCACCAGTGGGGTGGCCCCCTTGCAAGAGTCACCAAGGCCCTGGTAGACTGTCCGTGGCTCACTAGGTGCTCAGGAGTACCCCGGGGTCCTGGGAGCTGCCGTGCTGGGAGGGCCCATCCTGGTTGCTACCCCCTGCTGTGGCCCTCTGAGCTCTTCAGCTGGCAGTCAGGTCCCAGGCTGCTTGAGAACAAATTCGAGGTGATGGAGAGGACCCCAGAAGTCCTCTTCTCTGGAACTGAGGTGAAGGAAATAGCACGGCACAGTAGCAGCCATCCGCAGGGAAAACTCTTCACGAACACTCCTTTAGAATTCACCCTTTCCGACTCTCCAGATAGTTTTCTGTGGCTGCATAACAAGTGACCACCTGTGCACCAGCTTAACACCAGGCAGGCGTATTATTTCACGGTTCTTGGAGGGTGCAAGTCCAGCATGGTCACCTGGCTTCTCTGCTTACAGTCTCAAAAGGCCAAAGTCAAGGTATAGGCAGGCTGGTCTCTTGTCAGGAGCCTCTGGGGAAGAATCACTTCCAGGCTGGTCTTTGGCAGAATTCAGTTCCTTGAAGACCATAGCACCAAGGCCGTATCTCCTTGACTATCTGCTATGGCCTCTCTCTCAACTCTTCAAGGCAAACCTGGCACCTTCATCTTCAGTGATGGCCTGTCATCTTCCCCTAGTGCTGCGGGGGTCTTTGCTCTTCTCTCCTGCCTACCAGGCAGAGAAAACCCAGTGATTACATCAGGCCCATGGTAGGAATCTTCCCTTCATAAGGTCAACTGTGCTATATAATATGTAACATATGGGAGCCATATCTCATCATACTCATAGGTTCCAGGGATTCAAATATGGGGGCATTTTTAGAATTCACACCTTTCAAGCAGAACTGGTGATTCACTGGTATGCATCAGTGTGGTGGTGCTGGTTGTTAAAATTTTGAAATATTTCCATTCCAGCGAGTAAACGTTGCTTCCCCAAGATGCCTTCCCTTGCAGGTACCTGGGTCCCTTCCCCTGGAGTCCCCAACATCTGGACCTCCCCATGACTCAGTAAGTCTAGGGTTAACACTGACTCGGGGGAGTCCCAAGCCCAGCACAGCACTGCATCCCCTGTTCTGTAGGTTAGTGCTTCAAGCTCGTTAAATACCTCGAACAACACCTTGACCTCCAAGTGTGGGAGTTAGGAAGCCAATTCTAGAACATTAAAGTTTTGCATACCGGTGTTGGTTGTATCACTTTGGTATTTGATATTGTCTTGGTCTCTTTTCTGCCATTTTAATATCATGTTACACTGGTTATATCTTCTTGTCCAGTTTAATCCTTGCAGCTATTCAGTGTGACCAATCTTCTTGTCCCTGTTGGATAGCTTGAAAATGAAGATTCAAAGACAGTCCACAACTTACTCAAAGTCACACAGTTGGAAAGTAGCAAAATTGGCCAGGCTCTAACACTCATTATCTCTATGTGCGTGTCCCTCGGGTCCTTCAGCCTCAACCTACCTGAAATCCAACACATGCTCCCTCCCAAACCCAATCCTCCCCATCCCCCTGTGGCCCTGTCTCAGGAAGTGACACCGTTGTTTATTGGGTTGGATAAACCCAAATCCAGAAGTTATCGTTTTGAACTCCCTCTTCTCTCCTTCCCCATAGCCATCACCAAACCCTGCTGATTTTGTTCCCTGTGCATATCTGCCATCAATAGACTTCTCTCCCACCATCTCCTTAGCACTAACTGTCACCACCTGTCACCAGGTCCTATAACAGCCTCCTCACAGGTCTCCCTGAAGCCACTTGTGCCCATTCTGAGTCATTTTCTAGGTGGCACCAGGTGTTCTTAAATTAAAGCATCTGATGCCAACTCTCTGCCTGAAGCCCTTCACTCATTTCCCATTTCTGCTAGACAGACCTGACCTATGAGCCCCCAAGAGATCCCCTACCAACCTTGCCAGACTCGACCTGCCCCTCCTTCCCCTTTTTCTCCAAGTTCTGGCCACACAGATCTCTTTCAGTGTCTCTAATGGATCAGACTCCTGCCCACCTCAGGACCTTTATATGGACTTAGACTTATGCTGACTTAGCTCTACTCAGGCTGCATGACAAAATGTCCAGACTGGCTGGGTGGCTTCAGGAACAGAAATTTATCTTCTCACAGTTCTGGAGAGTGGAAGGCTCATATCAAGGTGCCTGCAGGGTTGGTTTCTGTGAAGCATGTCTCCTAGGCTTGCAGGTGGCCACCTTCTCTCTGTGCTCTCACACGGCCTGTCCTCTCTGCTCCCATGGAGAGAGAGAGAGATTTCTAGTGTCTGCTCCTCTTTTTATAAGGACCCAGTCCTATAGGATTAAAGCCCCAACACTTTTACTTCATTTAACCCTAATTAAGCCTTTTCTTTTTTTGATTTTAAGATTTTGTTGATTTATTTGAGAGCGAGAGAGACAGTGAGAGAGAGCGTGAGAGCACAAGTGGGGAGGAGCAGGAGAAGCAGACTCCCCACTGAGCAGGGAGCCAGATGCAAGACCCTTTCCCAGGATCCTGGGATCATGACCTGAGCTAAAGGCAGATGCCTAACCTCCTGAGCCACCCAGGAGCCCAATCCTAATTAAATATTTAAAGATCCTATGGTCACACTGGAGGTGAGGGTTTCAACATATGAATTTGGGAGACACAAGCTGGTCCACACCAGTGCTGTTCTCTTCATTCTTAGTCATTCTTCAGAACCCAGCTCAAGAGTTACTTTCCCGGGAATGTCTTTCCCGCAAGCCCCCAAACTAGAAACGATCCACCTATTATCTTGCTTTGATGGCTCCATGTATATGTTCTCCAACGCAGTTATCTTGGTTTGAGATTATATATTTATGTGATTATTTGGTTAAGCTCTGTCTCTGCCTCCAGACTCTCAGCTTCCTGAGGGTAGGGGCCACAGGTCCACAGGTCCCTAGTCCAAGGACAGTACCTAGAACAAAGTAAGCATGGTTTGGACTGCCTGGGTTATTTAATCTACACTATTGTACACTCTCCCCAACCCAGAAAATGGGCAATCTTCAAAATCCCAAAAGACATAATATAAACCAAACACACACCCACAGGACGGAGTCGTAAGCTGTCAAGTGCAGGATGGATTGTGGTTTGGGTTGGGATTGAATCCCAACGTGGGTGTACTGGTGGTCTCTTTCTGACTAGCACGGAGTATAGGTTTTATTAGTGAGATGGTGTGGGGGTAAATTTACTATGATTAAATCGACTCAGACTGGTTTTACCCCAAATCTTTTAAAACTTTAGCCCTTGGGATGAAAAATAACACCAGCTCTCCCTGTGAGGCCACCAGGTGGCAGCACAAAGTGGCAGGTGACAGCGTGTGCCAGGGATTTCCTCCCGCCTCCCAGGAGAGGAGCAGGCTGGGACCTCGGGGACCTTAAACTAGAAGTCTGGGCTATGCCACCACCGGCTTCATCCAGGACTCCAGGAGACGGACACTTAGCGGCCTCGCGCTAGCATGCCCACCCCTAGAACAATGTAAGTAAGGATTAAGGCAAGTATGCACTCCTTACCTCCCCACTTGGGGTTCCTTCTTTGAGCCGATGTCCAGAGCCCCCCAGGCCTGGCTGGGCCTCAGGGCCCCAGGTGAGTAAGCCTGCTCTCCCTGCACAGTGTGAGAAGCACCGCCTCGCATTGCTCATCGGCAAGAGGCAAGAGGCACGTGGTGGCAGGGGAGCTCCTGGGCGCAGGGGACCTTGCAGAGGGCAGGTGGCCTGGGTAGAAGGAACTGCCTTCGCAGGGAGGCCAGAGGGAGCGAAGCCACAGGCGGTTCAGGACAGGCTGCTGTCCAGCGGGAGGCAGGGTGGGGGCCCTGGAGGGGCGGACAGGGGCAGCTCATGGGGACCCTCAGGGAAGGTGCTGGGGTGGTTTCCCGTTTCTCAGAAGGCCTCAGAGATCAGGAGGGCTCTGTGGCAGAGAGGTGGTGACAGACCCCCATGGCAGGTGGGGAGACCAGCAGGAAGGCAACGAGATCCCTAGCCGTTGGTCCTGGGCTGAGTAGTTGGGACCTGGATGCAAAGCTTTGGAAGAGAACCAAGAACCGTCCTGGGGGCTCTGGCAGCAAGCAGCCCACCCGGGAACATCAGATGACAGTTGCTCTGTGTGTGCTCATGTGCACGTGCATGAATTTGGGATTGATGGGCCCCATTCTTCCCTCCAGGAGCCCCTGCATAGCCCAGTACCATCCAGGGAATAGAAGAGCAGAGCAAAGCATGATCCTGTTGCTCATCAGAGTGGCCCCAGGCTTGAGAAATGGGGTGACGTAGCCTTCACTCCTGGCATCTAGGGGAATGGAAAAGTATACTTACTGCCATGGCAAAGAAACCAAGCCTTGGGGTTAGACCTGAGGGCAACCCCAACACCACCCTGAACTAGCTAGGAGCCCTTGGGCAAATCACTTTACCTCTCTGAGCCTCAGTTTCCTTTTCTGTGAAATAAGGACATGCTATCTATCTATTTCATGGGATTGTTGTGCTGTCTATGAGGCATTGAGCCACTGTAGGTATCTAAATATCAGTTCCCTTCCAGTCCTTTCTTCCCGATCTCTGTCCACTGAAGTGATGCTGGCAGCCGGGTGGGTGAGGGCTCAGCTCTGGAAACTGTAGCTTAAGTACCTGCAGCTCCATGGGGGGCCATGAGGTGGGGGGTGACATTCAAAAGGCTCCTGGCTTTTTTCTATAAAAATCAGTCCACAGACTGCCTGCCCTCCCTCAATGAGCTATGATGGGGAGGTCTGGGGTTTGTTTTTGGTTTTGTTTTGTTTTGTTTTGTTTAAATTATTTATTTGAGAGAGAGAGAGAGCACAAGTGGGTTGTGGGGAAGGCAGAGGGAGAGAGAGAAGCAGACTCCCCACTGAGCAGGGAGCCTGATGCAGGACTCCATCCCAGGACCCTGGGATCATGACCTGAGCTGAAGGCAGATGCCTAACCGACTGAGCCACCCAGGCACCTCTGTAACGTCCCATGGAACTCCGGCCTTCCATGAATCTGGGGCTGGGCTCTGCACACCACCTCCAACCCCAAGAGACTTTTGGGGACTCATTTTCAAAGCTACCATTGGCATTCATTTTAGGGAAATGAAGGGAGAAAGAAACAAACTCCTGGTTCCCTAGGAGTCAGGCCCTGCAGTGCAACGGCGCATGTAGACCTCCCACTGCCCTAAGGAGTGGGCTCTGTTGAAGCCCAATTTAGAAGAGGAAATCCGGTACAGAGAGGGGAGGGTGCACGGCTAGTTAGGTGGGTGAGCTGCAGGTGCTGCAATCACAGTTGAAATGTCATCACTGGGGACGCCTGGGTGGCCAAGTCGGTTAAGCATCCAGCTCTTGATTTCAGCTCCGGTCATGATCTCAGGGTCCTGGGATCTAGCCCCACATGGAGCTCTGTGCTCAGCGGGGAGTTAACCTCAAGATTCTCTTTTTTTCCTCTGGCCCTCCTTCTCCTCTCATCCTAAAATAAATAAATAAATCTTTTAAAAAGTGTCCATCTGTCCATCTGACCCCAGTGCTTCCACTTCTTCCATTGTTCCACTGGACCTAGAGCCACAAAACAGGATAGCAGGCCTGGCTGCTCAGAATCAGGGACCTCAGAGAGGAGGACGAGTCATCCCTGTTGCCTGCCTGCATTTTATCATAAAATTAACCAAGGCCCAGAGAGGGCAAGTGGCTTATGGGGTCACACAGCAAGCTAGCTCTACCCTCCCTCCCGATCTCCACACACTCCATTCAAGTACCACCATCTCTCGTCTTTAGATTTTATTTTATTTATAGCTTATTTTGCCAGCCCCCAGCTGCTTTACTTGTTGCACAATTGCTCCAGAAAAGAGTTGTTACTTCCTTTTCCTTAAAAGCCTCAATTTCCCATTACACCTGTTCTTATTTATTTATTTGGCTATTACTATCAATTCTTATAAATAAGGGAAGCAAGTCACCCCAAACATAGGAAAGTTCTGAATAGTTACTATTCACAGAGCTTGGCCATAGATGAACATATTTTGTTTTGTTTTTTACTTTTTTTTAAACCCCCTTCATGTATTTCTCTCACCACTACCCCCACCTCTGGCAACTACAATCTGTCCCCTGTACTTATGAGCTTGTGTTTTTGTTTTTATTCTTGCTTGTTTTTTAGATTCCATATGTAAGGCAGATCATTCTTCTTTCTCTACCTGACTTTTTCACTACACATAATGCCATCAAGGTCCATCCGTATTGTTGCAAATGGTAAGATTTCACTCTTTTTTATGGCTGAGTGATAGTCCGTTCTATATATATACCTCAATTTCTTGATCCTTTCATCCACTGATGGACACTTGGGTTGCTTCCATGTCTTGGCTATTGTAAATAGTGCTGCAAGGAACATGGGGATGCAGATATCTTTTCCAGTCAGTTTTTTGTTTTTCTTCAGATAAGTACTCAGGAGTGGAATTTGCTGGATCTGATGGTATTTCTATTTTAAACTTTTTGAGGAGCCTCCACAGTGGCGGCACCAGTTTGCGTTCCCACCAACAGCACTTGAGGGTTCTTTTTTCTCCACATTTTTGCCAACACTTATTTCTTGTCTTTTTGATGACAGTCCTTCTGATGTTAGGTGGTCTCTCCCATCCCAGCATTAAACAGAGCTGACCTTGCTTAGCTTCAAGGATCAGAAGAGATCGGATACGTTCAAGCGTGGTATGGCCATAGACATGGTGCCATCTCTCACGGTGGTTTTGATTTGTACTTCCCTGATGATGAGTGGTATTGAGCATCTTTCCATGTATCTGCTGGCCATCTGGATGTCTTCTTTGGAAAAATGTCTATTCAGTTCTCCCCATTTTTTGTGAGAGTTTTTGGCTGTTGAGTTGTATGAGTTCTTAATATATTTTGTATATTAGTCCCTTTTCAGATAATATGATTGCAAATATTTTCTCCCACTCAGTAGGCTGCCTCTTGTTTGTGATTTCCTTTGCTGGGTGAAAGCTTAGTAGTTTGATATCATTTTACTTGTTTATTTTTACTTTTGCTGCTTTTGCTTTTAGTGTAAGGTTACAAGAACGATCTCTAAGACCAATGTCAAGGAGCTTATTGCCTGTGTATTCTTCTAGGAGTTTTGTGGTTTGGGTCTTAAATTCAAGTCTTTAATCAATTTTGAGTAAAATTTTTTTTAAAAATATTTATTTATTCATGAGAGACACAAAGCGAGAGGGAGGTAGAGACACAAGCAGAGGGAGAAGCAGGCTCCATGCGGGGAGTCCAATGAGGGACTCGATCCTGGAACTCCAGGATCACGCCATGGGCTGAAGGCAGGCGCTAAACCGCTGAGCCACCCAGGGATCCCCCAATTGTGAATAAATTTTTGTGCATGGTGTAAGAAAGTGGTCCAGTTTCATTCTTCTGCATGTCGCTGTCCACTTTTCCCAATATTGCTTATTGAAGAGACTGTCCTTTCCTGATTGTATATTCTTGGCTCCTTTGTTATAAATTAATTGACCATATATGTGTGGGTTTATTTTGGGGCTCTCAGTTCTGCTCCATTGATCTGTGTGTCTGTTTTTATTTCAATACTACTTCCAATACTTTAAATACCATAACTTTGTCACATAGTTTGAAATCAGGGAGCAGAATGCTTCCAGCTTTGTTATTCTTTCTCAAGATTGCTTTGGCTATGCTGGGTCTTTTGTGGTTCTTTTTTTTTTTTTTAAGATTTAATTTATTTATTCATGACAGACACATAGAGAGGCAGAGATGTAGACAGAGCTCCTTCTTTAGTTTGTTTCATTAATGTCTTGTAACTAGGTCTTTGACAAAAGACACTTCTGGTCCCAGACACACTTTGAGGAGCAAGGGTTTCACCAGTGCCTGGTATCGGTAGCTCTTTCTGTCCCTTTGTAGCAGGTTCTGCCAACTTAGAAGCATAGCACTGTGGTTATGAGCCCGGACCCTAGACCCTGATGGTGTGAGTTCAAATCCCAGCCCTGCTACTTGCTAGCATGGTCAGGTGTAGTTCAATTTCCTTATCTGCAGTGTGGGATATGTGCCAAGCACTGGGCACTGTTGAAAAGAACTTCTTTACATATTATTTTTTCCATCCTTTATATATCTACTTTGTACATTTCCCCTACTTTTGTCCCAGGGAGATTTTCAACAGAGAAATTTCCATGACTCAGATTTCTCTTCTAGAAGGTTGACTCAGGTCATAGTTCAGAGAGCAAATGCAGTAGTCAAGAATGGAGGTGGGGAGGCCAGTGAGTGGGCCTTAGAAGTTGTCCAGGGGAGAGTCGGTGGTGGTTTGGACTAGAATAGTGATGGGAAGGTGAGAGAAAATGGAGGGATGCCTGTAATATTCAAGTGTGGTAACTGGGGTAGGATAGAATGGTGGGGAGATCTGGGAAGATCCCCAGTGTGGAAATGGGTGCTATTGATGAGCATGGGGATGGGTGGGAGGGAGACTGAGGCAGGGTGGGAAGAAGTGGTTCTGGGAGGAGCTTAGGACATGACACCTCCTGGGATCAGGGACCACCAAGTGGGCAGCTGATCCCACCGTGGCTGGACAGTGCCAGGGGCCTCAGCCCTGCGCCATTAAAGACCATTAGTGAACTTTCTAGGCCTGGAAGACTGGGCTTCTGGCTCTGGGGGTGCAGCCACCTGGAGGTCACTGGAGTCCTCGCTTTTCCTGCGGCCCACGTGTCCTTAATTGTTGGAGCACCACGATTAGACACATGATGGCGGCATTCACCACAAGGTGGCACTTATAGGCTGTCTTAAAAAAAAAAAAAATTCCGTCCTCCCCAGTGGCAAATATGGGGTCCTTGTGTTGCTGAACAAATTGAACCCTGACATGGTGTTCATGAGTTGGGAGGCCAACTCAAAGTGCCGTGATGTCTCCTACTCTGCCAAGTGGCAGCCGCCCGCCAGCCTGGGGAAATACAGGCTAGGATTCTAAGAACAAAACAAAGATCTTCATCCAACAGCTCAGTCTGGATGGCAGCCACAAGTGGCGCAAGAATGCAACACTTTGACTAGTGATGTAACCTTGGGCATGTCATTTAACTTCTCAGAACCTCAGCTTTCCTTTTTTTTTTTTTTTTTTTTTTTTTAAAGATTTTACTTATTTATTCATAGAGACCCAGAGAGAAAGAGAGAGGCAGAGACACAGGCAGAGGGAGAAGCAGGCTCCATGCAGGGAGCCTGACGTGGGACTTGATCCCTGGTCTCCAGGATCACACCCCGGGCTGCAGGCGGCGCCAAACCGCTGCGCCACCGGGGCTGCCCTCAGCTTTCCTAAAATGGAAAGTTGGGACAAAGATTATTCCTTCCTCATACAGTTGTCATGAGGAAAGCAGGTTGTATTATTATTATTTTTCATCAGAGTGCCTCAAACCCAGCACTGCACTACAACCTCCGTCGGATTCTTCCAACAGCATTTATAGAGGCCCCACTCTATCCCTGGCCCTGTTCTAGCTGCTGGGGTAGAAGGGCAAAGGTGAATGTGAGGTAGTGGCTGCTCTCAGGTACCTGTAGCCTGGGAAGAGTCTCCCATGAGGATGGATCCTTCCCGGGCCCAGGATTGTGACTGACGTCCCTGAGGTCTCACAGCCAGCATGTGGCCCATGTGAGGCTAGACCCTGAGTGTCCTCACCACCAGCCCAAGGTGACAGGAACTCAGAACAGTGACTTCAGCTTTTGCGGGTAGAACAAGGTTTCCTCTGACACCTGCCTGGTGCCTGTTAAGACATTGGCATTTGGCTGTCTGATCCTGTAAGTGAAGCTCCAGCTTATTCCAACATTGGGATTTCCAAGGAAGCAGAGTCAGATCACTTCCAGGAATGACATGGTTTCCTGCAGTTCTGGGCCTTTGCAAAACCATAATAGGAGCCATTGTCCACTCAGTGACTCAGGGCCTCCTGGATGGTGGAACATGTGATACACTTCTACTTGAATAAAACTCCCAGAAGGGTTCCCCTCCATGTAGATGGTTTGATCTGCTTTGTCTTCCTGGGGAACAGACAGGTGGGCCTGTTTTTTCCTTGATGTCTGCTGAGCCAGGGAACGACTGGGAACAGATTTTACTGTAACCAGCTCTTTGCCAGTGCCTGGTATCGGTAGCTCTTTCTGTCCCTTTGTAGCAGGCTCTGCCAACTTAGAAGCATAGTACTGTGGTTATGAGCCCAGACCCTAGAGCCCAATGGTGTGAGTTCAAATCCCAGCCCTGCTACTTGCTAACATGGTCAGGTGTGGTTCAGTTTCCCCATCTACAGTGTGGGCTGCTGGAGGATGAAATGAGCTCCCCTTGTAAAGCACTTCGAACAGGTGCCCATCATGTAATAAAGTGCTATGTGAGTGCGAGCTACTACTGTCTTCTCCATTTGCCTCGTTTTGCCCTCTGTTGGTGGGGTTGCAATAGACAGCAAGGGACACAAGTATATGGAGTTTCATGGTGGAGAAGTGGAGGATGCCAGGTGGCCTCTGCTGTCGAGAAGAGACCAAGTCCTCAGCCCGCAGGCTGAGATGTTCTCTGCTGTGCCCCTTGTCTCTGGGCCCAACCCCTAGGCCCTTGGCTGCCTCACTTGCTCACACAGTCCACATGCACTGGATTTCTACTCTGCATGAAGCGCTGTGCTAGGTACTGGGCTGCAGGGATGAAAAGTTCCTGTCTCTGAGAAATGTGACCTGAGTCATGGTGAAATAGATAAGCTGCTACTCTGTCAGTGGGGGCGGGGAGGATCCAAAAACAGGGCACTCATCCATTCTGGGAAGTCTTCCTCAGGAAAGCGGTGTTGGCTAGGATGGGAAGGATGAGAAAGGCAGGGGCGTGTGTCAACAGCAGGAACAGCATTTGCAAAGGCTCTTCACCAGGAGAGCCTCCAGTTCCTTCTTGACTATGGCTAAAGTGTAGAGTACAGGGGGATGGGATGGAGGATCTGGGCAGGCATTGGGTTAGAGTGCAGCCTGGTGGAGTGGAAAAGAGGCGTTGAGCCAGCCGGCTCTGCCTTGGGTGACTTCCTTAATCTCTCTGAACTCTCCTCTACTATAACTTACAGAAGTTATTTCATCTTGGGAAATGTTTTGTTAGGGATAAGGAATAATAATAATAATTAAGAATTATTAATTAGGAGAATGAATGTAAAACACAAGCATATTATTTGGCACGTAGTAAGCATTCAAGAATTTATTTAATGAATTCCAAAGAGGCATTCCCCCTGCTGCCCCACAAATGTTAACGTCTCTGATTGGGATTCCTCATAAAGATCTAATTAGCAGCCTCTTTTCTTTCTTGATGGTACATAGCTAATGGTGTCATATGATTGATGATATCTTACCATCAGGGAAATATGGTGGTTGTTTGGACTGTCTAGAATAGAGGTCAGCAAACATTTTCTGCAAAGGTCCAGAAGGTGAATGTCTTAGGCTCTGGGGCCATATGGTTTCTGCCACAGCTACTCAAGCCTGCTGTTGTAGTGCAAAAGCAGCTATGAACAATATGGAAATGAATGAGGCTGGCCGCGTCCAATAAAACTTTATTTTCTAGACACTGGCTTTTGAACTTCACATAATTTTCATATGTCACAAATTTTATTCTTTGGGTTTTTTTCCCCCAACCATTTACGAAGGTTCAGCCTTTGTTCACAGGCTGTTCAGAGACTTAGTTCACAGTACAAAAACAGGAAGCAGGCTGGATTTGCCCCATTGCACCCAGACCACAATAGTATCTACTGAGACATGGTCAAGAATTGCTCTTCATAAAGTCTCTGTTTTATGTGTCTGTTCCTATCTGGAAAGTGGCCAGATTTTTTTCAAACTTACTAGGAATTATGTGTAATGATGTCTGAGGGGTATCGAGAGGCAATTTGAATCTAGACACTCAGCTTGAATAGACTAGAAGCGGGGATGTTTTCCTGGAGGAGATGACCTATAAGCTGAGTTTTGCAGAATAAACTGAAAGTGTAGTGTGAGGATGAAAGAGGTACAAAGTGAAATGTGAAGCAACCCTGTGCATATGAGGCAGAGACTAGGTGCTGGGGCAGGGGGTAAAGCAGAGGGGTGACACCAGGTCATGCCAGGAAACCAAAGGACTTTATGCCAAGGCAGCCGTTCTTAATGTGAAGCCCATAGATAGAGCTTTATAAGGTTTACAAATCTCTCTCTCTTTTAAGTTTTATTTATTTAAGTAAAGTCTACACCCAACGTGGGGCTCGAGCTCACAACCCAAGATCATATGTTCTACTAACTTGAGCCAGTTAGGTGCTTATAAATCTCTTGAAATTGTATGTAGAATTTGGGGAAGATGTATATTTTACTAGGCAAGTCTTCACCTTTGATCAAATTCTCCAAGGGGCACATGACCCCAACTAAAAAATAAGAGCAGCACTAAAATGAGTGTAGCACCATTTGCACTAGACACTATTAGTCAGACTGGCTGCCTGCCTTGCTATAGCTGATTGGTCTGGGGTGCATGCCTCACTCAACTGATTGTCCCTGGGACATTTTAAACTTAGAACCCAAGCTGGTAGATGGTGTTGGTGGTGATGGATGGAGGAAGACAGAGACTATAAAGCCTGGCAGTGGCAAGTGGCCATATTGCCCATCCCGTGGAGGAGACTGGTATGAAGGAGGAAAGGGTGAAAGTAGTACACCAAAAAAGGTAGAAACACTAAAGTTCAAGTGAGAATCCTGGTGGTATTTGAGTCAAGGCACCATGGCCTTCATTCCTGCCCTTTCAATGGATTTGTGTCCATTGTCCTAACATTACACTTATTCTTGCCTACCCTTAATTAAGTTGGATTTCTGACAAACTGAAGCATCTTAAGCAGAGGGGCATGGCATGATCACAGGAGAGTTTACAGTAAATACTGTAGCTGCTGTGGGGCTGGGGAGGGGTGATGAACTGGACAGAGGAGGCAGGGCCAGGAGGGAAGCTGTCGCACTATCTCAGGGAGAGTTGAGACAGTGGGGAACAGAGGTGGTGATCTCCAAATGGAGAGGAGAGGGATTGACATGAAACATATTTCCAAGGCAAAATCAGCAAATGTGGTTATTCATGAGATGTGAAGGGTGAAGAAGAAGAAGAGACAAGGATGGGTGCTGGAATCTCAGGAGGATGCTTGGGTTGTGGCCATGTGGTGTTGGAAATCCAGAGCAGTGGTTCTTAAGTTCAGGAGAGAAGCTGCATATAGAGATTTTTCAGCTTAGAAGTAGGAACTGAAGCCATCCCACTGGACCCGGGTGTCCAGGGTGATGTAGAAAGGACCAAAGGATGCTCTGCTCAGTTCAGTGTGGTCAGAGGACATCTGGTCACCAAAGAGCATGGGGGTCATAAACTTCAACCCTGAACATGTGGGAGGGGGGGCTGAGTCATATTATTTCTTCTTGGAGGTGGGGAGTGGAATGGCAGTGCCCTCCTATGCAAGCATCAGAGAAGAGGAATTCAGAGTTTGCTTGGTTGTATATTTCTTTCCCCTTTTATTTTTTAAGGGCAAAGTAGCATGAAAGTAGGCAGGTGGTAATGATCTGTGCTTATTGGAAAGAGAAAGGGGGCCATTCGGGGACATGGGATTAGTGGGGGCAGCCAAAGGAGAGACTAAATATAACAGAAAATCCCCACCCAACCCAAAAGGAATGGGGACACAGAGAAGCAGACACCAGTGTCCACGGAGCCATGCTCTGGGGTGGAAAGAGCAGGGGCTGAGTGTACAGATATTGATTCCATTCTGGTTAATTCAGCCCTCTGAGTTTCCCCATCTATGAAACAGGAATAACTGTTACTTTCTTGGCAGAACTGTTGTGGGAATTACAAATAACCAATAAAGTTCAGGTAATCTCTCGTTATCTGAACTCTGATTATATGAATACTTACTGTGATGGCTTATAAAATCAGTATCCGAGTCACAGCCCTCGTTGAAGACCTGCCTGATGAATTGGTTTGTGCACCAGCGGAACATTTAAATGAAGGGTGAGCTCCTGTGAGAGTGTGTCGTATGCACCAAAGTCCTTTCTGAGCCGTGAATCACACCCCTTTATTGCATTGTCTAATGTGTCAGGCATTATTGCTCACATCTTTGAGCAACCTTGTTCACACATTAAGTGCAAATACCTTGTAGGATATTGAAGAATCTTTGATGACAGTGGGTGAGCCCAAGTGGCCTTCATTAGTGGAAAAAGCAAAAGTGATAAAGGGTGTTGAAAGCACGGGGCACATGCATGGTATGAGCTTAGCCATGACCATATGCCCATCACTCATGCTTGTCCAGGAGACAAACTGATTGTCATTACCAGTGAGTATGGTCATGACATGAGCTGACATGTCACAGTTAAAAATGCAATAAAGAGAGCATGATCCCACAGCCGTATAACTAACTGTAAACAAAACAAAAGCAAACAGATGTCCGCTTTGATTTATTTCATCCCAATGATGCATCTATGGATTCAGATACTGGGTCATTGCCATTCATTTGCTGAGTCTAAAGTGTCAAGAAGCGAAGGGTATCTTCCAGTTGCTTGGTCTGGACACAGATGAGTGTCAGACAGCCTCACCCATCACTCACAGGACCCTCTCCTCTTCTTGCCCTACACCTGCCTCAGGAAACTTTCCTGTTGATTAGTGTGATTATTCAAATTGGATTACTTATTTTGTATGTTAAGTTGTTGTTGAATTTAGTTACATATTTAATATATCATTTCATTGTAATTTACATTATAGTATGTGTCCACTGAAAGAAAACAAAATGTGTACCCAAGACTGTACAGTGTCCCTATGTGTCAATAACATCCGATGAGATCAATACTTCATATTATATAATGATATGTACTTCATATTATGTAGAAATCCTCAGTGATTTGTTAAGTAGATGTTTAAGAACTTTTAGTAAAATTTAGAAAATCAGCTGAGCTTTTGAGATGGGCTATGAATGCAATATTAACTTTTTTACTTAAAATAAAATGTAGGGGCCCCTGGTTGGCTCAGTCAGTGGAACATGTGACTCTTGATCTTGGGGTTTGAGTTCCACATTGGGTGTAGAGATTACTTAAAAATAAAATCTTAAAATAAAATAAGATAATGACATATAAGCTCCTGCTGGCCAAGTTTTCTCCAACTGCCTCGGGAGCCATGGTGACTAAGTCACCTTCAATTGTTCCACAGAACAATCTGGAAGCTTCCAGAATGATGAGAGGAGATAAACATACCCTGGAGTTTTAGCTAAATAACCTAAGAGGCTTAATCCCAGAGTTCCAGAATGTCATAGGCGGAGGAGAGGGGTCCTGGAACAGCAGGTAAGCCACCTTCCCCATCAGAAGCAAGCAGAAGCTGGCCTAACCTGGGAAAGGACTGGCCCAAAGCCACAAGATGAACTGATAATTAACACTCCTGCCTCCAATATCCGTGCTTTTTCCACTTTTCCTAGTCCAAAACTCATCTGGTCCAACCATCTCAATTACTGAGGTGGACACAGGTCACAGAGCAGATGGACTTGGCCGGGGTCACTTTGTACGCTAATGATAGATTTGGAATAAAATCAGAGCATTCTGGCCTGTAGCAGCCTTAGACACCGTGAAGTGCAACCCTCATTTAACTGTTGAGAAACCAGGCCCAGAAAAGGCAGTGAGTGATTGCATTTCTGTCGATATCTGGCTTTGCTGCCACTGGCGAGTGAGAGTGCCATCCATTGAGCACTGGCCATGAGAGACAGGGCACTGTAGGGGAGAGATGGTGATTTGGGTTGCAAAGGCCAAGTGGGAGGTTCTTATGGGAGCCCAGTTGTTGGATGAGTGGGACTAGGGCTGGGAGTGGGCTTGCACAGGAGGCAGGAAATCCTGGGTTAGAGGTAGGTGATACCAGAAGGGCCTCCATATACCATTGGAAAGAAAGCACTGACATGAAGAATCAGAGTCCAGGATTTCTGTAAGACTTGTCTGGGAACCTGTGGTCTAGTGTCCTTCAGAATAAGAGGAGCAAGGAAAGGAAGAAAGAGAATTGAGCCCCAGAATAGAGTCCAGGAGCTGGAAAGGACGCCCAATTCTTTTATTACAGATAGGGAAACTGAGGCTGACAGGGGCAGAGACTTGGCCAAGGCCGCACACGTCACAGTCAGGACCCAAAGAATCCTCTGCTGTCTGCCAGGGCAGCTCTCTTCCCTCCAACCCCATTTCATCATATCGAAAGGCAGGCTTGCTGTATCTTTCTGAAGATCTCTGGAAGCAGAGGGAACAGCTGGCTCTTTCCCAGAATCTGAGCCCTTTTATGTGTCTGCCCAAGCTCCCAGGGGTCACCCCTGGCCAAGGCTGTCGCCAGCCCTCCATCCCACAGACTGTCCTTGCTCTCTCAGCCCTTTGTTTTGGCTCCAAGACAAGATTTCCTCCTCGGATGGAAGCAGGGGTGGGTGGGTATCTCCCCTGTGCTCCAAGGCTGCCAGCCATTCTTAGCCCTTCTAGAACAGAGGCCCCAGAATAGCCTGGGGCCATCTCAGTTGGGCAGAAAATGTCTTCCAGGGAGGCTGAGGCCTTGAAGTCCTAATCCTTTTCTTACCCACAGACAGCAGTTTCTTTTTTTAGAACAGGAACTCAGAGGACACAGCTCCTTGCCTGTCCGTGAATAGTCTCCCAGGCCCGGAATTCCAGGAACCCACGTGCCGCTAGAGACATGACCCGCCTTTCAAGGTTGACCGCAGGGGAAGAGCACGTCCCTTGCAGGGTGGCTGGAACCAGCTCCAAGAGTAAAAAATTCATCCTGGCACCAAGTCTGGCACAACCGTGGACCCAACAGGGATGGTGGAGATTTGCCACCTCACCCACCCGCCT
The DNA here is from genome assembly GCF_048164855.1 of Canis lupus baileyi. NCBI lineage: Eukaryota > Metazoa > Chordata > Mammalia > Carnivora > Canidae > Canis > Canis lupus. The sequence continues at coordinate 34,716,506 of NC_132840.1, forward strand.
CAAATCACCCACACCCACGTCTTCCTCCGTTCACTGGACAACTATGCATTGAGCACCTACTATGTGTCAAGCCTCTTCCAGGCACCAGAACTTTTTGAATATATCACATAAAACAGACGAAGAAGCTGCTGTCAAGAAATTACTATTTTAAGAGGGGAATGGTTCAGAGACCTCTGTAGAGGGGAATGGTTCAGAGACCTCTGTACTATTTCATATAGTTATAAAGGCAGAAAGTATACAGCTTTGATGTTGGATGGACCTGTGTTTGTTTGTTTTTTTATTTTTTTATTTTTTTAAAGATTTTATTTATTCATGAGAGACAGAGACAGAGAGAGAGAGAGAGGTGGAGACACAGGCAGAGGGAGAAGCAGGCTCCATGCAGGGAGCCTGACATGGGACTCGATCCTGGGTCCCCAGGATCACAGCCCGGGCCAAAGGCGGGGCTAAACCACTGGGCCAATGGGGCTGCCCTATTTATTTATTTATTTTAAAGACTGTATTTTTTTATTTATGAGACACACAGAGAGAGAGGCAGAGACGTAGGCAGAGGGAGAAGCAGGCTCCCATCTATAACACACATGCCCTGTCTCCCCTGACGCAGCACCTGGGACGGGCAGCCTTCTCAGATGGCTCTCATGACCTTCGCCTTCTGGTTCCATGGCCAGGGGGATTTTGTAGATGTGATTAAGAGTAATAATCAGGGGGCATCTGGGTGTCTCAGTTGGTTAAGCATCTGTCTTTGACTCAGGTCATGATCTCGGGGTCCTGGGATCGAGCCCCGCATGGGGCTCCCTGCTCAGGGGAAGCCTGCTTTCCCCTCTGCCTCTGCCCAACCCCCCTGCTCCTATGCACGTGCTTTCTCTTGCTCTCACTCTCTCAAATAAATAAAATCTTAAAAAAAAAAAAAAAAAAGATTACTAATCCCGGACCTGAAGACAGAGATGGGTGAGCCTTACCTAGTCACAGGAGCCCTTCAAAAGTTGGGTTCTTTTCCAGGACAGCAGAAAAGGCAGTCGAAGAGATTCAAAGTGTGAGGCAGATTTGGCCTGAGGGAGGTTCTCCACAGGTGAGGTGGGGTGGAGGGAGCCCCGGGGCAGGGTCCAACAGGGAGGGACCTGTGGGAGCACCAGAGAGAAAATGGGGCCTTGGTCCTCAGTCACAAGGAACAGGATTCTGGCAACAACCTGAATGAGCTTGGAAGCGGGATTCTTCCCCAGAGCCCTAGATAGGAGCCCAGCTCAGCCGGCACCTTGACCTGACTTTGGTCTTGTAAAGCCCGAAGCAGAGAATCCTGTTGAACCCACCAGGTCTTCTGACCCATGGTACTATGAGATAACAAATAGTTGTTATTTTAAATTGGTGAGTTTGGGGTAATTTGTCATGCCACTATAGAAAACAATTATAACATCCATCTATGGGGAGACATTTTACCGCTATTTTATAAGTGAGGAGGCCCAGAGAGGTGCTATCACTTGCCCAGGATTGCACAGCACAGTAGTGGCAGGGCTGAGCTAGAAGCTTGAGCAGGGACTGGCAAATATTTTTGGTAAAGGCCCAGAAGTTACTATTTTAGGCTTTTGGGAGCCATATAGCTTCTGTCACAATACTTCCTTCTAACGCTGTAGCACAAAAGTAACATGTAAAGAATGAGCATGTCTGTGTTCCAATAAAACTTTATTTGTAGACATTAAAATGTAAATTTCGGGGGCACCTGAGTGGCTCAGTGGTTGAGCATCTGCCTTAGGCTCAGGGCGTGATCCTGGTGTCCTGGGATCGAGTCCCACAGGGAGCCTGCTTCTCCCTCTGCCTGTGTCTCTGCCTCTCTCTCTTATTCTCTTATGAATAAATAAATAAAATCTTAAAAATAAAATAAAATGTAAATGTCGTAAACTTTTCAGGGATCATGAAATATTTTTCTTTGGATTTTTTCCAACCATTAAAAACTATAAAAACCATTCTTAATTCTAGGCCATACAAAAACAGGCAGTCAGCCAGATCTGTGGGACATCGTTTGCCAACTCCTGTCCCCCACCCCAAGTGCCTGATTCCTAGCCCAAGGCCTCAGTGATTCTATATAGTGGCTAAGAGACTGGTAAAAGAGGCTGCGGGCATAAGGAGTCTGTGCCTGGCTTCCTGTTGTACTTCAGATTTGCTGTGTGACTTCAGGAAACTCACTTTCCTTTTCTGGGCCTATAAAACAACAATCAAAGCAGATCGGTGGCTTTCAAACCTTTTCTCCACCCATCTCCCACCGCCAGGGTTTGTCCCCCCAAAGAAAAATGGACTCAGAACCCTAGTAGCAAAAACTGACACGAAGGGCATCTGCTCTGAGTGGCTGAGAATGGGGCCAGGGTCCCTGCCTGCTCCCCTCTTTCCTGCTCTGCGAAGTTTGCTTTAGAAGTTTACATGTTAGAATTGCAGAGACCTTGAACACCAATAAAAAATAAATTTATTATTAAAAAAAAAAGAATTGCAGAGACCTTATAAGACACGAAGAAAAAGAGGGCTGACTTTCTGGAATCTCAGGCTTATTCTCCCTTATATTTCTTTATATTACATATTCACATTTATTTATTTTTCCTTCTATCTGGCAACATTGTCTGAAATCCTTTGAACGAGGCAGTCTCCAAGGCCTAATTTAGACGGTCTCAACCAGGGTTTCTTGGCACTCGACACCTGGGATAGATAATTGCTTGTTGTGGGGGCACCGCAGGATGTTTAGCAGCATCCCTGGGCCTCTATGCACTAGATGCCGGCAGCATTCCCTGGCCCACCACAGTTGTGAAACCAAAAATATCTCTATACATTGCCAGATGTCCTCTGAGAGATGAGAGCGAGCAAAATCGCCCTGAGTTGAGAACACTGGGCTAAACCCCCTCTTTCATGAAGCCAAACCTCAGAATCCTGTTGCTATTTGACATTAAGGAATGTGCTCAGAATGTGCTTCTTTAAAGATGCTCCCACTCCTTGGCCTTGACTGGCTGTAGCTGCACTGCTGGCCAAACCTGGGATGCTCCCGTCTCCCCTGAGTCTTCTCCCTCCCTATAGAAATGATCTGTGCTCCTAGGCAGTGAACAGAACCCACCATTGCGCATCCCAAGCTGTTCATGACCTACGTTCCCAGCAGGGTTATGGTGTGCCAGCCTTGAGATGGCACCGAAGTGGGAGAGTGGGTACAGGGCATGAGATGTCCACACCTGCCCACAAGATGCTGCCAGTAGGTGAGCTGGATATGTAAGAAAATAATCAGAATGCAGTGAGATATGGAAAAATATCCATGACAGATCGTGTTAAATAAAAATTACAATGGTGTGCCATGCATGGTCAGATTTTTGTCAAATGTGCCCTTTTGGAAAAGAGTTGTGTCAAAATGTTACAGTGGCTGTTTGTCTCTAGGTGGTGGTCTTGGAAAGGGATACTGGACTTCTGTCCTAGAAGCGGGAGGTGGAGGAGGGATGGAGGATGCTCTTCCAAGAAGATCATGGACTCTCTCATGGCTTCTTATTTACAGATAAAGTAATAATAATAAGAGCCAATATTACTAACACTTACTATGAGCCACACCCTACTGCTAAGCACACTATATAATAATTAATGCAATCCTCATAACGACTCTAAGAAGCCTGTCTGATTCCACTGCTTAGTTCTTATTGCTTCTCCAAATGTGACCTGGGACCATGGATTCCAAAGCAACCTGCTTGCAAAGGTGGGAGTGGGAGGGGAGGGGTGAGGAAGTGGGCAGAGCTGCACAGACGAGGCTGTACTCAGGGAAATGTTTTTCTTCTTCCATAGGGCTGGAGACTTTTCTGATCTGTGAAGGGGGATATTCTGATTTCTTTTAGCTTATCGATATACTCTAAATTCCCTGCAATGGGGATCCCTGGGTGGCGCAGTGGTTTAGTGCCTGCCTTTGGCTCAGGGCACGATCCTGGAGACCTGGGATCGAATCCCATGTCAGGCTCCCGGTGCATGGAGCCTGCTTCTCCCTCTGCCTATGTCTCTGCCCCCCTCTCTCTCTCTGTGTGACTATCATAAAAAAAAAAAAATTAAATTCCCTGCAATGTCCAGCTACTTCTTTTTATTGGAAAAGAAGAAGGGAAGGCATGTGGTTTTATTTGTGTTGGCGTGCTCGGGACTATGATGGGTGAGTCTGTAAAGTCCTGTGGGAGCTTGGGAGAGGGACTAGTTCTGCTTTGGGACACTGAGGAAGAGTCACCCCAGAGAAGGTGACCTGTGACCTGAGTCTTAAGAGAAGTGTGTGAGTTCACCAGGTGAAGCGAAGAGGTGGCACTGTGCTTGGAACACACTGGATCGTGAGTTCAGGAGTGGCTTGAGGGGAGCAAAGGAAATGAAGTTAAGAGGTGGATACTTAGCAGCCAGGATCCTTATTCTGGGGTGAATGGGGAGCACTGAGAGTCTTAGGTGGGTGAGGGACTGGGGTGCTAGTCTGGAAGCTCAGGCTACTGCAGCATGAAGGGGAGACAGTCTGGAGAGAGGGAGGCCAGGGAGAGGTGGGAGCCGCAGTCCTGGGTAGAACTGAGGAGGAGATGATATGACCAAGATGGAAAAGCGCATATGGGTCTGGAAGATTCAGACCTATGTGCGTTTTGGCACATCCTCTCCCCACCCCTCTCTCCTGCACTTACTAGCTATGTAATCCTGGGCAAGGCATTCTCACTCAGCCTTAAAGACTTAGCTCAGGTGACAGCTAAATGGGAAAAGCAGAGGCGCCTAGGTGGCTCAGTGGTCGAGCATCTGCCTTCGGCTCAGGTCGTGATCCCGGGGTCCTGAGATCGAGTCCCACATTGGGCTCCCTGCAGGGAACCTGCTTCTCCCTCTGCCTGTGTCTCTGCCTCTCTTTCTGTCTCTCGTGAATAAGTAAATAAAAACTGAAAAAGAAAAAAAAATGAGAAAAGCAGATGGTTGGTGACAGGTAATAAGTGGGTACAAGTGGTAGCCTGCTTCTCCACCCCTTTGAGGCAGCTGGTGATGGATTTTCTCCTGTGAGTTTGCCCAGCTGGTGCCCAGGAAAGTGAGAGGTTCAGGAAGGGTCTACGAGCCAGCCAAGACTGCAGGACCCACCATGGTGCCCTGGCTGGTTGAAGGACCAGACATGGCTTGACTTAGGACCCATGGGGGCTGGGACCAGAATTCCCAAACGTGAAGAAGAGGAAGACGAAGGCAGACCTAGGTCAGATCCCTGGGTTCCTATCAGCATCTGGTCCCAGCCCCTGCTGGGTCCTAAGCCAAGCCGTGTCTGGTCCTTGCCCTCAGGGAGGTCACCATCAACTAGAGGAGATTCACAAATAGAGCCATGATGCCACACAAGCTTGCACCTGGGCCAGCTTCTTAGGGGTAAGATCTTCATTAACCCTCATAGCCACCTCGGAAAGCAGGTGCCGTGCTCTCCACTTCATAGAGAAAGGAACAGCAGCTTCAAGAGAAGGATGTGGCCAAGGTCTTCCCACCTGGGGGTGGCTGAGTTGGGACAAAAGCCACAACCTGTCCAACTCCAAGGCCTGGTGTCCAGCCTGGGCCCCGGGACTCAGTTGTAAGCCTGGTGTCCAGCCTGGGCCCCGGGACTCAGTTGAAAGCAGGTGTGCCCAGGCAGGGACCTCCGCCTCACCAGCCTGTGACTCACCTCCAGGCCTAGAGGCCAAGGGACGGCGGAGTAGGTGGGTCCTGATCAGTGAGAGGCCTGTGCCCTGCATGGGTGCCTGCCTCTGCAGCAGTGAGTAGGGCTGGCAGTTTTCTGGCCTCAGGTTTCCACTCTTATCTCTCCCCCTAAGCAAGTCCACGAGGGCACCAAGAGGCCTGCTGGTGGCCTCTGGTCCCCATGGGCTTGTCCCCACCTCCAGACAGAACAGCAAAGCTGAAGAAGGTCCTGGTTTGAGGTCTCCCTGCTTCTTGTCTCAGCTCAGAGATTCTGAACTCCGTGTTTATGCGAGCTTCTCTGAGCTTTGGTTATCTGAGACTCATGTGTAGCCAAGATGAAAAGGACCTACTCGTCAGAGGGTCTGTGCTCAGAGAGCACTAATGCTCATGGATGGCTTATTTCCTTGGTGACAGTTTAGGAATTGGGGGCTGGCCCCTGCCACAGATCTGCTCTGTGACTCTGAGGCAGTGCTTCCTCTCTCGGAGCTTTAGATCTCAACTGGACAGGCTGCTCTGACCTTCTGTGTCCCTGGGCTGGGAGGACAGTTGGTCACCACCAGCTCAGTGGGAAGCCTTAGCTGTGGTTGAAGGGGAGTCTGGCCCAGTCTCCTGGCTTGTTGGAGCAGCAGGAAAAGACAGAAACAAAACCCAGAGCCTAGCTAGTCCAGGAACTGGCTCCTTTTGACCTGCCTGAATTTTGTGAAGGTTTAAGCAGCCTGTGTTTTCGACCTGGCTTGCACAGGCTGCTCCTTCAGCCTGGATGCTGCTCCCCATCCCCCCCACCCCCCACACACACCCAGGACAGCTCAGGAGTCCTCCCACAGAAGACTTGGCCACTCACACACCGCTCACCCTCCCTGCAGACTCCTAAATCACCTGTTCCCCCACCCCAAACTGCCTTTAACCTGCAGTTGTTAAATGGCCTCGCACTTAACCTGCACAGCTGAACTCATTCAGTCTCAGAAGACCTGTGACTTGGAATCATCAGCCCTCCTTGGACACAGGAGGAAGAAGGTTCAGAGAGCTTAGGTGACACAGTAGATGGGGTCCCTGCTCCCAAGCCCCCTGTTGCCAGCCTCTCGGGGCTGGGGCTGCGGCCTCCTATAGGGGCTGGGGGGAAGCGCTGAACGTGAGGTCCTGCAGGCAGGGCTTGCTCTAAGAGGGGTCCTCTGAGAAGCCAAAGCCAGTTAGTCCCAGGGAGTACTCGGCAAACCCTCTTTGGGCCTCCGTTTCTCTTGCTGTGGGACGAGAGCGAGGAGGCGTGGGCTCAGCACGCATAGGGCCCCTCGGAGGAGCATCGGGGCTCTGGGAGGGGGCGGGCCGGCGTCGGCGTCGGCTGGGCTCCAGCCTGCCCCTAGGGCTGCGGGCGGGACGTCGCCGCCACCCACCGCGGGCCCCGCCGCTCCGGGCCGGGAACCCTCGGCCCCGCCCTCCCGCTGGCGCTGCCGCCTTGAGGGCGGGCGGGCGGGGCGGGGCGGGGCGGGGCGGGCGGCACCTGGGGCGCCCCACCCAGGCCCGGGGCGTCTCCGCCCGACAGACCGGCCCGGCCCGGGATCGGGGCGAGGCGAGGCGGGGCGGGGCGGACGGCGACCCCGGCCCGAGCAGAAGCGGGGGAGGCGGGCTCCGCACGCCCCTCGGCCCCGGGCGCCCCGAGCTCGCAGGGCCCCGCGGGGATCGCAGCCCCGGCGCGCGGGTGCATCCGACTTCGCTCCTCTGGGCGGGAGCCGAGGCCCCGGACAGCCCGGGACCAGGACCTGGGAGCGTGCAGGGCGCGAGGGCGGGGGTCCCTGGGGCGGCCGAGCCGGACCGCGCCGCCGCCCTGCGCCCCGCGCCCCCCGCGCCCCCGCGCCCGCCGGCCTGCTCCGAGGTGGGTGCGGGCTGCTTACCTCTTTCCCTCCTTCCGGAGCATCTAGGCTCCTCCTAGCGCGGCCCCAGCCCCAACCGCTTCTCTTCACCTTGACTACGTGGCTAGGCGGTGCGGAGGGGACACCCGGGCCCCTTCCTGAGTTCCAACAAGCCGGTGGCCTCGGGCTTGGCGGTCAGGCCTCAGCTTACTCGGCACTTGATTGGGATGGTTTGGCCACTTCCTGGTCGGGCGGCTTAGCTCCTGCAGAAGAGTGGCCCCTGGAGTCCTCTTGCTGGTTGCGCGGGCGGTGTGAGCACCCCCGCCTTACAGAAGAGGATGCGGAGGCAAGGGGAAGCCAGGTAAATTGCCCAGTGTTAGAGCCAGTGTCCGCTCTTGTCCGGCTCTGTCTGTGTCACCAAGCTTTGCCGACAGCTGGCCATCTTGTCGCTTCATCTTTACAACTTGCCCTTCCCTGGGACGCAGAATTTGAGCTCGGGGATGCCGAGCAGCGTCAAGGTCACAGAGCTAATAGAATGGCCATAGTTAGAGTGATCAATCTGGTGCAGAGAAGAGCTTTATCTGGTGGGTGGGAGCTGGGGGTAGCAGCAGCAGATAGGCTTCTGGGAGGAGGTGGTTGGTGTTTGGACTGGGTCTTGAAGGGGGAGCTATGAAATTAAGGCCCTGGATGGGGACAGAAGGTCCCCCAGGATGAGGTCCCCAGACCCCAGGACTGGATTCAAATTTAGCACTGACCTCAGGCAAGCTGTCACCTTCGAAGCTCCATGGTGCTGTTGTGAGGATTAAGTCAGGGGACACCTGTAAAGCCCTGTGTGCTTCCCAGCCCATGTAAATGCCCAGTACATGTCTGCTTCCGCCATCATCATGGATGTAGGCTGAGGGAGAAATGGAAAGGGAACATCCCACATGCAGATCATCTTCATCTCTGAGGGGCAGGATTAATTTTTTTACTTCATTTTTTTGTATTGGAGTTCAGTTTGCCAACATATAGCATAACACCCAGTGCTCATCCCATCAAGTGCCTCTGAGGGGCAGGATTAATGATGATTCATATTTTGCGTTTTTATACTCTTCTGCAGTTTTCTCACAAGGGGCAACTATTGCTTTTATAGACGTTTAAGAGCCTCTTAAGTTACCTTTTGCAGGAGCAAGTTCCTCAAGTGTTGAGAAGCACAGCAGTTTCTGGCTTCCAGCAAAGCCCTTCACCTTTTTGAGCTAGGTCTCTTCGCTTGCAAAACAGGAATTTCTTTCCCTGCCCTGATACCCACCTCCATGGGGAGTGTACAGAGGTGCTGGGATACAGAGGCGAGGGGTTATTAACTTATTGATTTGCTGTGGGTTTTTAAATTGTTTTTCCAAGCTGATTTCTGCAGCTCTTGACAGCCTCTCCTAGCTGTCGTCTCACTTTGGAGGAGGAGTAGTCAGGTTCTTTTCCTCCCTTCACACAAAGGCCTTGAGCGAGAGACAGGAGGCACTTGCCCCACAGCCAGACCGACAGGAAGACAACAGCAGGTAATTTATGCATGACACTTGTCTATTTGCTTCTGGTGGTCTGGGGGCTCAGAAAGATTTGGGGTCCACTCCTAGAGCACCTCTGTTACATGTATACATTCTTTTTTTTCTCACGTGTACACATGTGTTTTTAAACACATTTGGGAACATATTTGAAGTCTAAAGCTTCACCTACTAGATCTTTCTTTTAAAGATTTATTTATTTATTTGAGAGAGAGAGAGAGAGAGCATGAGTGGGGGTAGGAATAGGGGAAGAAGGAGAGAGAATCTTAAGCAGATTCCCCGCTAAGTGCAGAGCCTGATGCGGAGCTCGATCCTAAGACCCTGAGATCATTACTTTAGCCAAAACCAAGAGCCAGCCTCTTAACTGACTGAGCCGCCCAGGTGCCCATTCACCTACTAGATCTTGAACATTTTACCATGGCCCTCAGCTTCCCTAGGAGCACGCCTTTGAATGGCTGCACAGCAGGGCATCATTTGGACACAGCACGCTTGGCTGGGTGAGCCCCTATTTGGAAGACATTGTTGATCACAGAAGTCTAGAGTCTCTGAGTTCCCCAGCCCCTGCTTTTCACTGACTCAGATTTTGGAAGAGGACACTGTGTCTCTTTAACTTCTAAAGGCCTGTTAAAGAACCTGCCCTTTATAAGGATAAGGGAACAGGCCCGGGGCAGTTGGTAAGGTTACCCCAGAGCTGCAGAGTGAGGGACCAGAGCCAGGCCTCCACTTCATGGCTGGAATCCTGTGTTCCCTCCTTTCTCCTAGCTCCTCTCAGCTGGGAGGGAGGCTTTGCACATAGCAGGTGTTTACTCAGTACCTCTTTCCCTCATTTAAGGGCAGGGAGAAATTCTCCCACAAATGTGTATTGAGCAGCTACTGTGTGCTAGGCACCTGGGGGATCTAGCCGTGAGTGGGGCCAGTATGGACCCTGTCCTCAGGGTGCTCACTGTCTGGTGGGGAGGACAAGCAGAGGAGAAGTTAAACACACAGAAATGCTGTGATCCAAGGAGGCCCCGGGGACATGGTGTGTAAGTGAAGGCTTCTTGGGTGAGGGCCAAGCTGAGTCTTTGAAGGGAGATGATGGCAAGTGACCAGACAGAGAGAACAACGTGTACAATGGCCTAGAGGTTGGCTTTGAGGATGACATGGATGTGGGTTTAATCCCTTCCTGTCTGCATGATCTGGGGCCAAATTTTTTCCCAGTTTTTGTTTTCTCTGTGCATTTTTTCTTGACCTGATGGAGATAATACACTAAGCAGCATTTGCCACACTAAGCTGAAAAAAGGAAGATACATGCATGTCCCCCTATAGTTGTTAAACTTTGGTGCCAAGCTTGTTTTCTCAAACGGGTTAATAATGTTCCATCCGGAGGGTGTGCCATGGTTTACTCACCAGTTCCCTGTAGTTGGGCATTGAGGCTTTCTCCAAAGTAGGACCATTACAAATAAGGCCATAGAGGTCATCTTTTTGCACAGAGGGGCTTCATGTCGTGGATTTGAGCGTGGGGCTCCTCAGTGCCCCCTTTCACTCTTGCTCCTTTACCTGCCTTGGGTCTGTGGTTACCTCTGCTGGTTGGAGGAAGTATCGACCTCTTGGGATTGTGACCTCTCGGGATTGTGACAGGGACGTGAGGCACTGCATAACCCGCAAGTCCCACCCCTGGAGGCCCGGTGGGCCCAGGAAGTGTTCCACCCTTCCCTCCTGGCCTATAGTAGATGGGGCTGGGGTGGGGAGTGGGGTGCACAGGGAGTCCTACCCACCAGGCTGATGGGACCTGTGAGGCCTGGGGAGCCGGGAGTGAGCAGAACCACACTAACTGAGCTCCTGCTGGGTCCCACCCGTGGTGCTCAGAACCTGGGACACGTTCTCTGTGACCTCTGAAACAGCCCTGCCAACTTGGGAATATCATCTCCATTTTACAGATGAGAAGAACTGAGGCACAGAGGAGCCACATGACCTGTCCAGGTTACACAGTGATCTCTAGGGAGGACTCCACACAGGGTCTCCAGTCCCCCAGCAGGCCTCTCTCATGGCCCATTTTATTCCTCTCTGCCCTTTTCTGTGTTCAGATGTGTGATGTGAGCCGAGCAGCCTCCACACTCCGCTACTGCATGACAGTCAGCGGCACGGTGCTTCTGGTAGCTGGGACCCTATGCTTTGCTTGGTGGAGTGAAGGAGATGCAGGTACTCAGCCTGGCCAGCCAGCTGCACCCACTGGGCACCCCATGCCCGAGGCCCCGAACCCCCTGCTCAGGTCGGTCAGCTTCTTCTGCTGCGGCGCAGGCGGCCTGCTACTACTCCTCGGCCTGCTGTGGTCCATCAAGGTCAGCACCCGGGGGCCTCCCCGACGGGACCCGTATCACCTCTCCAGGGACCTGTACTATCTCACTGTGGAGCCCTCGGAGAAGGAGAGCTACAGGTCAGCGGGGCAGGTGGAGGTGATGGGTGGGGTGGGGAATAAGGCACTGTCACCTGTTGGGCATTTGTGTAGCAAATTCTCATGGAGTTTCTCCTCCAGACCAGGCCTGGCCTATGTTCTGGGGATCTGGAGGCTGATCAGCATAGTCTTGGAGGAGTTTATTTTATTAATTAATTACTTTATTTATTCATTTTTAAAAAGATTTTTATTTATTATTTGACAGAGAGAAAAAAAACACACAAGTAGGCAGAATGACAGGCAGAGGGAGAGGGAGAAACAGACTCCACACCGAGCAGGGAGCCTGATGCGGGACTCAATCCCAGGACCCCAGGATCATGACCTGAGCCAAAGGCAGATGCTTAACCTACTGAGCCACCCAGGCACCCCAGTCTTGGAGGATTTTAAAGCCTTTAACAGACTTTGACAAATCAAGGTAGTTAGAGCTGTCAGAGAGGGGCAGATACGGTCCTATGGAGATGAGGAGAAATCCAGGAAGGTTTCCTGGAGGAGGTGGCAATTGAGCTCAGCATAGTATGGGGCAGAAGAGCATAGGGGTAAAAAGCCCAGGCACAGGAATCAAACCTCCTGGGATCCTTTCCTGGTTCTGTCACTAACTATCAAGTAAGAAAGTAGATGATGCCACCCTGCTGAGCCTCATCTAAAGGGGGTGCCACCCTCATCTAAAGGGATGCCACCGTCACCTAAAGTAAGTACAGCACAGTCACAGCAAACACCTGTATTCACCCCGTGCCCGATGCTGTTCTAAGTGCTTTTTATATATTTATTCATTTTGTTTTTACAGCAGTTCTCTTAAGTGGGTACTGTATTCCATTTATAGAGGAGACCGCTGAAGCCCCAAGTCATGGGATAACTCGCCCAAGCATACCCAGCTAGCGCCCCTCAGTCAGGACCTGAACCCAGAGTCTGCTCTCACTGCTCCCTAGCTCAGGGGACACGCATGTGTAGGACTTAGCCCAGCGCCTGGCACACAGTAAATGTGACTTTTCCTCAAGTGGATAGGGTAGAGAGAGGCAGTTTAGGAAGGCAGAAGAGCCTGTGCAAAGGCCCCAGGGGCAGGATGGGGGTGGAGAAAAAAATCTTGCATTAAGACCATATTTCTCAACCTTTGAAAAATTATCGCTCCCTCTAAGGAAACTTTTTTAGGCATTTTTTCCCCTTAATCCTCTACCCACCTCCATGAAATGTTCATACCACCGATATACTATTTGTTTGCTCTGTATGTATATCTGTATTATATCCATAAACAGGGGATCACCAAGATACCAAGAACCCACTTTTTGCCCTGTGGAGAATGCCTGCGTTACATGTGTACTTGTTACGTATTTATTCATTCAGTCAGGTATGGGATGTGCCCATCTCCCTGGCCTGCATCCATCTCCAGTCCTGTCTGCCTACAACGTAACAATTACTGTTGCTGTTTCTAGAAGAAGAGGGTGAGGAGTATCCAGCCGGAAAGTGGCTGAGCCTGCTGGCTGCCGAGCTTGCATGCTCCCAGCCCAGCCTGTAAGCACTGGATTTTGGTGTATGAGGGGCTAAGCCAAGGCTTTATGAGCTGGCCTGGGACCTGGACACCCTTGACCCCTTAGTGAGGGGGAGAATGTATTCTGAGTTCAAGAATGTGGCCTGTAACTCCCTGAAGTCAGAGACAATAGAGTATTCACGAGGGGCCATGTAGTACAATGGTCTGGCCTTGGTTTGACCCAACTGTGAGAGGACAGGGCAGGGCCTCGGGGACTCTCCAGCCAATCCTCTCCCTTCTCAGATGAAAAGCCTGGGCCTCAGAGAGCCCCAGGACCTACCTGGTCACACAGCAAGTCGGTGGTTGACTGGAACCAGGCCAACCCTCAGGGTGCTCTGGACGGCAAGCTGTCTCTCCTCGCCCCGCCTGGGCTGACTGCTCGGGGAGGGTGTTGTCTGTACACACAGCCGTGTTGACTCAACAGCGTCGGGGCCATCGTAGTGTGTGTCAGGTGGGGCCAGTTGGTCTTCATCTCCAGCAGGGGCAGGAGGAAGCCCAGCTCGGAGGGTGCTCATGGCCCACCAGCTTCAGAGACCCAAGCCTTAGGTTCAGAACTAGGAAGGCTGGGTGTCAGGAGGCTGCTTTTATCGATGACTCTCCGGTCCCTGAAGCTGACCTCACCGGGCCCTGCTGCTCGGGAGCCTCTGTCCCCCATGGGGAGGCCACTGTGCTGGTGTGGACGGCAGGCCTCCCAGGGCCCCCACCCTCAGCGAGCTCAGCAGAAACAGCCTCGGTCTACTCAGACATGAGGGTTTCAGCGTCCGCTCTTCCTTTTATAAGCCGTGTGTCCTTGAGCGTGTTACTTGGGACTCCCTGAACCATGCCTAATTCTTCATCTGTCGTCTGACCCTGACAGAACTTTCCCCTGTGATTGCCGAGAGGCTCGGATGAGTTGATAGATGGGGAAGTAGATGCACTGCAAGGTTCACGCACACTTAGCTCTGCTGCTGTGTGTGAGACTGTGCTTTGCGGCTTGCAGTGCGCTCTGGCGCCCACTAACCGTGTGAGCCTCAACCATACGAGGTAAGCCTGAGGATTAGACCCATTTTACAGATGACAGAGCTCAGGTGTGGAGAGAGGAGGGCCTGGGGTAGGAAGACAGGTGATAGGTACAGTTGGCTTGAACTTTGCAATCAGAGGGGTCTGGGGCTTTGTTGCTTAGCTGATGTGTGACCTTTACCTATCTGTACAATGGCTGAGAGCCAGGCCCCCTGGCTTGTCACAAACATGACACAGATTAGGGAATTTACACATTGGGCAAATAGTATTTCATCCACATCCCTTTCCCTCTCCCTCCTGTGGTTGCCTGACTCAGCTGAAGGGTGGAAGAGGCAACGCCAGGTACGGGTCTCCTGCCCCCACAGGGCTCCAGAGAGTGGGACAAGGCCCAGCCTCAGTGAAACTTGCTGCACCTGGGGACCATGGGGACAGGCCCCTCTCACACACTTGCAGGGTGCAGTATCCAGAATACACTGTGAACGGAGCCTCCGTCCGGAAGTGTGTGTGATCTGGCCGCCCTGCATGGGGCCTCAAGCTCCCCAATTTCCAGACCATGGGTATGGGACTTGGGGCTGGCTGGGCCCTGCTGGCTCCTAAGGCAGCAGCAGGTGGCATGAGGGCCACTCCACATCTGCCCTCTAAGCAAACTTCCTGCTATGGGGTGAGCTTACCTGTATGTGTGCCTTGCCCTGCCAGCTGTTGCCTGCATGGGCCATCCCAGGCATACTCCAAATCTTTTTTTTTTTTTTTTTTTTTTAAGATTTTATTTATTTATTTAATTGTCAGAGAAAGAGAGAAAGGGAGAGCACAAGCAGGGGGAGTGGCAGAGAGGCAGAGTGGCAGAGGCAGAGAGAAAAGCAGGCTCCATCCCAGGACCCTTAACTGACTGGACTCCCCAGGCATACCCCAAATCTATCTCACATCTGCAGGGCTTGGAGAAGAGAGTGAAGCAGGAGTGTGGCTGGGAGGAGAGAGAGCTGGGCAGGAGACATAGGACTCCAGAAGCTGTATTACCCACATTTTTCTGAGTATTTAGAGCTTTTTCCATTTTTCCCCCTCCCAGAATCCATAAAAGGGGATCGTTACCCCTGTTTTACAGATGAGGAGAAAGAGGCTCAGAGAGGCCATGTGAACGTGGCCTAGGTCACACCACAATAGATGACAACAGAATCTAGCTTGCTTTCCTCCAGAAGCAATGTTCTTTGCCTGCAGTCACATGCAAAGGATCCTGGGAGCTCAGAGAATGACACCCCTCTTCAGCTTCCTCACCTGCAGGGCTCCTGGGTCTCTTGCAGAGGAGGAGGGTCTGTGAGAGGAGCATGCAATAGCACTGGACAGGGGGCCCACATTTGGCTCCTGGCTGGTGCCCTCCATCAGGCTGGCACACAGGCTGAGGGTCAGCCCTAGGCTCCCCACAGGCCTGTTCCATGACCCTGTGACTGGAGCAGCAAGCCCACCGCCCTAGTGGGTCACTCTGAGGGCTGTGATTGTCTCGGCCTAAGAAGACATATTGTCCAGAGAAGGGCCTTGTCCCCGGCGGGGGATGGGAGCTCACGCGAGGGGCAGCAGCAGGTGCCCAGCAGGGCCCCCACCAGCCTGGAGAGTGAAGTTCCCTCCACCACCTCTTCTGACTCCCAGGGCCAGCCTCCTGCCATCAGCCCCTCCCCTGTCTAGACCTGCAGACCCCCTGGTGCGGATTGACGGGTTTCCCCACGGCTCCAGACTGATGACCTTGGGCAAGCAACAGCTTCTTGGAGCCTGTATGGCAGGAGATCTGTGATAAGCTTTGTTCCACACACCCCTTCCGCATAGAGACTTTTGAGATTTTGTTATTGGTTCCTGTTTATGGAGTATGTGCTAAGTGCTCCTTCCCTATATTATCTCAACTAATCTTCACATAGCCCTGGTGACATAGGTGCTATTATTGTCCTCATTTTATAGATGGGGAAACTGAGGCTCAGAATAATGGAGTTACTGAGCCCATGATCTTCCACCAAGAATGTGGCAGAGTGGAGAGTTGAACTAGCCGGTGCCCAGACTCCTAGCCAGCCCTCAAACTACTTGGTGTGGAAGCCACCTTCAGGGTCACATGGTCACCCCGGTATCTGGCAGCAGCGTCTCCAAAGCAGAAACAGCCCAGACATAGGGTCAGTGACACTCCCACCCGCCGGGGTCCTGGCAAGGAAAGAAGCATTACCTCCCCAGAGGTGACCCACTGGGGTTCTGAGAGGACTGAGGGCCGGCCTCATTGCCATCAGCATTGTGGCTGGGGTACAGGTAACCTGTTTTTAGAATCTAGCCTGTGAGGCCTGGTCTGAGAGGCCTCACGGGCCCCGGTCTCTGCCTTAAGTCCCTGCAGGGTAGTTCATTTGTTGGAGGGAGGGCGAGTCACAGGAAAGTCAGGCTGTTTACAGATAGATGTGGTTGACCCAGTAGGTAGTGAGCTCTCCAACTCTGGAGGTATGCAAGCAGAGGTAATCACTTGGCAGACTTACCATATGGGGCCTCAAACGTCTAGATGGGCAGGAGGGTTGATGTCTCCCATCGTGCCTTGAGCAGCCACCACACTGGATCTTGTGAGGGATATTACAGTAAGCTGGAGGTCTTTCTGCCTATGAACCATCACTCTGTCTTTCTGCAAATGTCCCCAGGCGATGTGCCCTCAGCCCCTGGATGCTCAAAGTCCAACCTCGTCCTAAGGGACGACCCACCGAGGGCACCTGGTGGGGGTCAATGCAGTGACAGCGAGGCGGGGGGGCAGTGCTCTTGGGAGCCCAGAGCAGGGAGTGAGAGCTTCGCTGGGGGGAGGCACCAGTCAAGAAAGCGCAGCAGAGGAGTCTCAGAGGACAAGTGGGGACTGGCCAGCGGTGGGGGGGGATGGACTTCCCCTGCGGGGACAACTGAGGCGGCGTGACGAGCCAGCGCCAGCGTGTGTGGACAGCTAACCAGGTGGGGCGGGGAGGGGAGAGAGGGAGGCTGGGCTCGGCAGAGCCCGCTCGCGCCAGCTTCAGCCGTGCACCCGGGGCACTGGGGAGTGGGCACAGGGTTGGGACCAGGGCCCGAAGTCTTCTCCGGCCTCAGCCTTCCTGGCTCCTTCCCTGGCACGCGGTGGGTCTCGCCCTTGCCCTGGCCGCAGCCGCTCTTCTTCTCCTGTAGGGTCCCAAAGGTGGCTGCCGTCCCCACCTACGAGGAGGCCGTGTGCTGCCCGCTGGCTGCGGGACCCCCGACACCACCTGCGCAGCCCGTGGAGGAAGGCCTGGAGGACAGAGCCTCGGGGGATGCCCTGCTGGGGGCCCAGTGCCCCCCGCCGCCCAGCTACGAGAGCATCGTTGGTGCTGGTCAAGGCATCTGTGGGCAAACAGTGCCTGGCCCCGGGTGCTCCTGCCCCGGCCCGGCTCAGGCCGCAGCGGGGGGACCTTGAAGGCTCCCCGTGGCCTCCGGAGCTGGGGACAGAGGCTGGGCCTCTGGTGGCTAGTCCAGCGCCTGGTCCACAGGAGGC
Organism: Canis lupus baileyi; assembly: GCF_048164855.1. Lineage (NCBI taxonomy): Eukaryota > Metazoa > Chordata > Mammalia > Carnivora > Canidae > Canis > Canis lupus. The sequence continues at coordinate 34,733,994 of NC_132840.1, forward strand.
ACTCAACAACCCTTTGTTGCGGAATGCTGTTGTAGTCACCTATTGCCGTGCAACAGACGGCTTGGAATAAACCCATCTGATCACCTCTCATGACCCCCTGGGTGCCTGGGCCCGGCTGGTGGTTCTTCTGCCGCACGTGATGCTGGTGGGGCTGCAGTCCTGAGGTGAGCCGGGGTGTCCAGGACAGGGCACTCAGACAGCTGCCCATTGTGCCGGTTGTCAGCCCCGGAGACTGTCGTACAGATGAGATGACGGGGGTGGGGCAGGACTGGCCCGAGGTCACTCCCTGAGTCTATGATCAGAGGAATGTGGGCTCTGAATTCAGATCACCTGGACATGGGTTCCACGACTATCAGCCGAGTGACCTTGAGCAAGTGGCTTTGCCTCTCTGCCGCGGCTTCCTCGGGTATAGGATGGGAATCAGGAGTGACAGGCTGCAGCCCCGGCCGAGGAGCTGGGTTGTGAGGGACACACGAGGAGAGAGCAGCTGGCTTTGTGAGCTCACCGTGACCCTGTAGGCACAGTACTAATGCCTCAAATCCTCAATGCACATCTTAGCCCAATGGCAGGTGTCTGTTCGTGCTCAGGGATTGCCAGATTTTGTTAGTAACCCCTTTCCACCTAGTGTAGATTGGGCCTCTGCTCCCATACCCCCTGTGACAGGGAGCTCGTTACCTTGCCTTACTTTCCTGATGTGGCACAGATGTCTGTTCTCTGCCCGGTTACGTTCTGCATCCTGCATTTCCACCTCACCCCATTCACAGATGAGAAAGGCAGCTCAGAGAGGTTAAGTAACCCTCCCCCGGTCACACAGCAAGCAGGGATTCAAAGTCCTGGGGCTCAGTCAGCTGCATAAGGGTGGCATTCCTTGAGGGTCTCCTGTATGCTGGGGCGAGGGGCAGGCCTCTGCCACTGTTTCACATCGTCGTGGCTGCTCTGCTACAGGTGGTGTTCCCACTTAACAGACCAGGAAACCGAGCCTCAGAGACGTAAAATCACAGAGAATGAAGTCAGAGCCAGTGGTTTCTTGCAAGCCTGCCTGTGCTTCCCTCTCTGGCCTCCCTCTCTTCTGGAAGTTCTATCCACCCGTCCCCTCCCCAACATCAATCAGGAGCGTACTCATCCTAGCCCCTGGGCTTACCACCATGAACAAAACAAAGTCCACAGCCTGCAGCAGTAGCAGACAGACAAGGGACGAGATAGATAATTAATGTATGTAGCACAATAGGTGGGGACACACACTACGGAGAAAAGTCACTCGGGAAAGGGCAGTGAACACTGGTGGGGAGGGTGTGCTGCTGTTCTAGGAGTCACAGCAGGGACTCCTCAGCCTGAAGAGAACATTCCACAACAACAGCCTAAAGGGGGGGGGGGCAGGCAAATATCTGAAGGAAGAGTCTCCCAAGCAGAAGGAACAGCAGGTGCAAAGGCCGCGGGGTGCCTTGTGTTCTGAGAAGAGCCCGGAGCCAGAGGGCTGGAGTAGGATGAGAGGGGAGCTGGGGTGGGCGGCAAGGGCAAATTACCTAGGGCCTGGTAGGCTGTTTTGAGGCCCCTGGCTTTCACTCTGATAAAACAGGGTGTCCTTCCAGGGTCCTGAGCAGAGCAGTGACATAGTCTCACCTAGCATTTGGGTTGAAAAGAGACTTCAGGGGGCAGGGGTCGAAGCGGAGACCGTCAGGGATAAAGAGAGGATGGGGCTGGGACCAGAGGGATGGGCAGTAGTTGGGGGTGAGAAGTGACTGGATTCTTACATCTTAGAGGTAGAGGGTGTGAAGAGGCAGTAAGGATGCTGGCTGGGATCCCAGGTGATGGCCTGAACTACGCCGGAAGGATGGAGTTCACACAGGAGGGCCAGGTCTGAGGGCAGGGCAGTGTAGGGGCGAGGGTGTGCGTGGCATTTAGAGTTTTAGCTCCAGCCACGAGTCAGTGCTTACTCACTCCTGGGCCTTTGCACTTGCTGTCGCTCTCTGAACTGCTTTCCTTGCCCTGACAGAGCTCCAAACAATCTTTCAAGATCCCTTCTATGAACCTATCCCTTCGTTCCTCTCACCTCCTTACCCACTCCCCCACCTCCAGTCTATCCCTCTTTCCGCTTTGTGCACGTGCCGGACCTCACCCACGTCTCAGAGCCTTTACCTTACTGTGCCTCGGAAAGTAGCACCAAGTGCCAACACACTTTGAAACCCCATATTTATCAGAGTGCCTCACCCTTCAGGTGGCCCTGCATGCAGTTGGTGCTCAGCAAGAGCCTGGCTGGGGACCTGGCTTGAATTCTGGGCTCTGCTATTTACAGGTTTTGCGACCTTGGGTAGCTCACCTTGCCTCCATCAGCCTCAACTTCTGCATCTGTCTGATGGGTGCGATCTTTCCTCTCCCTGCCTCTGAGGATCTTTCGAGGATCCTGTACCAATCTGAGAGACAAGAGCCCTGACCCGCTCCTCCCACCGTCACCCCCCTACTCCCCCACCCCGACCCCCACCCCCTTGGCTGGAAGGCAAAGGCCTGGGCTCTAGGGAAGAGATGACACCAGACCTGGTCCACCCAGCACCTGCTTGTCCCAGAGTTTCTTATTCTTACTCGTTGTCACTCCTTTTTTTTTTAAGAGGGGAGAAAAAGGGGAATGAAGGTTGGGTCGTGGAGAGGAAATAAAAGGTGGGGAGCAGGGGAAAATGCTTGGGTGACTGGGAGGCCGCTCTGGAAGGGCGAAGGGCCAGATCCATCATCCACACTGGCGTTGGGGCTGCACAGGTCCCCGTTTAGCCGCCGACTCAGTTTGGGAGGGTATTAGCCAGTCCCTGCCACTCCCCAGGCTCAGTTTCCTCGCCTGTGAAATGGGCACGATGACCCGGGCAGAGGGGCGGAGTCGCCTGCTAGAACCGCGGGGTGAGCGGCGGCAGAGCGCGTGCCACGGCGGCCACCAGGGGACGCGCGGGGCTCCCACAGGCCCGCCCCGCCTGGACCCCTCCCGGCCTCGCCTCCCTTCCTGGGCGGGCCGCCTGGCGCTTGCATCCCCCGAGCCCTCTTCCAGGTGATGATGACCCTGACGCCCTGGACGGTCCAGCCATGTTGATAACCAGACCCCATCAGGTGTTCCTTCCTTAGGTCACTTCCCCGCGTGGTCACCTAGGAGGCGACCTGATACCACCCTCCACGCACAGGTGACGAGTCTCCAGCCCAGTTCACCTGGGGAACCAAACCTGGATGTGAGCCCTTAGCCACCTCTCGCTGTGAGGGTCTCCTGAGCTATTACGGGGATCACTCCCTCCACCCTCTCCTCCACACCCTGACCCCACCAACTTGGAGTGTGGCCCACCTGGATGGGAGAGCTGGTGAAGGAGAAACCGCTGCTGCTGGAATAAATGTTTATGGTCAGGAACACCAGGCAGAGGGTGTGAGCACAGGTGTGGTGCCCAGAACCAGCACAGCCGGTGCTGGGAAGGAGGGAGAAGGCCGTGGCCACACACAGAAGCCTCCCCAAACCTATCAGTCAGGACGCCAGTTGACTTGGCCTTGTATCTCCCCGTGGTGACTTAACCCTATAAAACCTATAAAAGTATCTTCTTTTAGAGATCCCCATGGCTTTCCTTTTCCTATAATATCTCAGAAAGGGATCTGATTTTTCCCATCAGCCCGTCCCCAGGACTGAAACTCCAACATCAGAATGCCAATCTGAGGGTGAAGGCGTCTTCCCGGGTGAGGAGCCCAGGGACTTGCTGTCAGTCACTCACACCCTCCAGGGGCACTAACGCACACAGCGTTTCTAGGGGGGCAGCTCACTGGAGCAGGTCTGGGGGAGCGCAGGGTATGAGAAAGGAAAGAGGATCCCAGGGAGGCCAGGCCTGGAGACCGCGCTGGTCCTGGGAGGTGCGGTTCTCACCCCGTTGTACAGGGGAGGGAAACTGAGGCACAGAGGGGTCATGTAATCATGAGTTCACTGTCCCTGGGCAGAGGAACCAGAACCCACGCCCTGGCCCCCAGAGCCCACACTCTGACCGTCACGTACAGTGAGGCAGTATCACATGGTGGCCGGGTGCACAGCGTCGGGGTTCAAATTCCAGCTGCTCTGCTATTTCTAGCTGTGTGACCTTGGGTGATGTACCCCCTCTGTCCTCACTCGTGAAGTGGACATAGTAGTAGTTGCCTCGCGGGGTTCCCTTAATTGAGTTAACAGCGGTAACACGTTTGGAGCAGCGTCAGGCGTGCAGCCCCGCCGTCCGGTAAAATGAGCTATTATTCCTGAACCCCATGACCTTGAAGAGTCCAGGGTTCTTCAGGAGCCTAAAGCTTCGCCGGCCCCGGGGGCTCCCGGAATCTTCCCGCGGCATTCTAGGCTCTTCGGGCTGTGCTGTGGCGTCCTGCTTCCCGGCCGGCCCAGCCGGCGTGGGGCCACCTGCCCAGCCCAGCGCAGCCCCACGCAGGCAAATGAGGTGATGTCAAAGCCCTGGCCGGGGCCCAGCCCTGAATCCTCCCCCTCTCCCTCCCTCATGTTTCCCCTCCTTCAGGTTCACACACACACACACACACACACACACACACACACGCACACGCACGCACACAGGCTCTGGCCGCCCCAGGGAAGGTGAGAGGGAGCGAAGGTGGGCGGGTGGCCCGGGGCCATCGAAGCGTAGCTCCTGGCCCGGTGCGTGGTCCGCCCCCTGCAGCCGGCCCGGAGCCGCCGCCCCGCCGCAGCCATCCCCGAGCGTCCCCTCCTCTGCGCCAGCCCGTGTCACCCCAGCCGGGGCCTGGCCGGGCAGCCATGGCTGACGAGAAGACCTTCCGCATCGGCTTCATCGTGCTGGGGCTCTTCCTGCTGGCCCTCGGCACGTTCCTCATGAGCCACGACCGGCCCCAGGTCTACGGCACCTTCTACGCCATGGGCTGCGTCATGGTGATCGGGGGCGTCGTCTGGAGCATGTGCCAGTGCTACCCCAAGGTAGGCGGCCGTGGCCTCGGGTGGGCCGCGGCCCGGGCCCGGAGGGATGGGGCTGTGCCTGGGTTCTGGGTGTCGTCCTCCGTCTTTCACTGTCTTGTCGTCCTCCCCTGTTCTACCCTTTTTCCTTCCCGAGCACCCATCCCTCCTTCCTTCCAGCCCTTCCTCCTTCCATCATCCCTCCGTCCATCCCTCCTTCCCTCCCTCCCTCCATCCTTCATCATAAGGACTGGTCAGAAGGCCCCTGGATCTAGAGCCCCAAACCACGAGGGAGACAGTGAAACCCACCCTACGATCACGTGCTTGAAACCACAGCGGAGACCCTCCTGCTTCATGGTGTAGCTCATCCTCACCCAGAGCTTTCTGGCACCATCTGTAGTTCATTGTAGAGTGGAGAAGCACCAGGCTCCCACAGTTCCTAAGTGTCAGAGTTGAGGTCGTGGCTCAGCTGCATGTGACTTAAAGGGCAAGCCTTCCCCCTCGGAGGGTGGCCCCTGTGTCCCCGCACTGCCAAGAGTTCCGGGGTGGGTCAGCTGGAACCATGCCTGCGTTGGGGGGGTACGGGGGTGGGCAGTGCCTTTTTCTTCCATTGAATGTGCTCCTATCCTTGTGAATGACTCAGTGGTAAGAAGAGCACTGGTTTGGGATCCTGTGTTCTAGTTCCAGCTCTAAGTCTCAAACCCTCTGTGTGACCTTCGTCTTTTTGAACCTTGGTTTCATTCATCTGTAAAGTGGGCCCAAGCTCCTATTTCCCCCAGCCTCCCAGAGTTATTATGAGGAACAGAGAAGAGATGGGATGTAGGAATGTTTTATGAATGGTGGGGTGTGATATTTAGAAGGGCTTCCAATCTCCTTGTTACTGATCCTCCCAACAATGATGGATCATGTCAGGAATTGTAATTTTTCAGGGCCCAGAGAGGATGGGAGACTTTTCCAAGGTCACACAGCTGTCCAACGGACCCAGGGAGATGAAGAGAGAAGCTATGGATTCTTTCTTTTTTCTTTGTTTTCTTTCTTCTTTCTTTCTTTCTTTCTTTCTTTCTTTCTTTCTTTCTTTCTTTCTTTCTTTCTTTCGTTCTTCTTTTTAAGATTTTATGCATTTATTCATGAGAGACACAGACAGAGGCAGAGACATAGGCAGAGGGAGAAGCAGGCTCCCTGCGGGGAACCCAGTGCGGGGCTTGATCCTAGGACCCTGGGATCACGACCTGAGCCAAAGGCAGGTGCTCAACCACTGAGCCACCCAGGTGCCCTGGAGCCATGGATCATAACTTGGGCTCTGTCTCTAACAGCCTGGGAGACTTTGGTCAAGCCCCTTCCTTCTCTGAGCCTGTTTCTTCATTCGTACAAAGTGTGTGTCAGGAAGGAGGGGTGAGAGGGAGTGCATCTGAGGGCCCTGCAGGTCCTGCCATGTAGGGCAGCCCCCACGGCCTGCAGCCCCCTCCTCTCTCCCACCTGGGTAGCTGTGCTGGGGGTGTTCAGGGGAGTAGGCAGGGAGCTAGGGGGGCAGGCCCTGGGCCTGGCTCTCCCTCAGCACCCCCACCCCCTCTGTGCACCAGCCCCTGCTGTCAGTGTGTTTGGTGCCTGGGCGGTCTGGACTGGTTTGTAGCCATTTACCCAGCAGTTTACAGTCAACTAGCCTCTGTCTGTGCAATGCCCTGAGTACAGGTCACCGGGGGAAGAGGTCCCTGGGGCCCAAGCCACCCACGTCACCCCACCTCTGTTGTCATCCTCCCAGTGAGGAGGCTGGATGGTGGGGCCTGGCCAGGGGACCGCAGGGGTGTGGAGGGCAAGGTCCTTCCTGCCTCTCCCCCTTTGCCAGAGGTGGCTCTGGGGGGTGGGGGTGGGCAGAGGGACCGGGTGGCAGTGGCGGGGGAGGGAGAGAGGGGAGAGGGAATCTTACTGGGCATTAATGAGTAACTGTTGATAGATTCACGTGTTCAGGTGCTGTGGAGGCAGCAGGGCAGGGTGGAGACAGTGAACGCTTTCGTGTCCCCCACTGCCCCTCTTCTGTGACCTTGGCAGAGGCCACCCCCCATGTCCTGGAGCCTTGCACGGCCCCATGTGGGGACCAGTAGGGTCTGGTATGGGGGGACCAGATTACACTCTGTCCTTAGGACTGGTGTTTGTGGCATTGGGCGGGTGTCGGTGTGTGTGTGTGCAGGGGTGCGAGCGCTGGTGCAGGTACGTGTGGCGTGTGTTTCAGAGACGGAGGCTTTGGAGCCAGCGCACCAAGGAAAGGAAGAAAGTGTGTTATGGACCAGGGAGGAGTGGTTGGGGTGGGGGGTGGGGATCCCATCCCTCATGTCTGCTCTGCTCGCTCATGCCTGGCCCCCTGGAGCTCTCAGCAAATGCTAGCGCTGTCCTCCCCTGTCTCTCAGTGTCTCACAAATGGGAATTTTCTGGATTGAAAGAAATATAAGTATAAGGGAACGGAATCAGCCCATTAGGATATAAGAGTAGCATGAACTAAGCTGCCTCTGTCTTTGAGGGGCTAGGATCTTGTCGGGGAGACAATTTTCTGCCTGATGGGGAGGGAGTGGGCTTCCATCTTCACAAGATGAGGGCTTTTGTAGATTACGTAGAAGTTCACCAGGCAGAGAAGATGGGGAAAGATTTTCCAGGAAGAAGGAACAGCACGATCAAAGGCACAAGTGAAGGGAGCAACAAGAGTAGGTCAGCGTGCTGCTGCAGGTGGAGGTTGGAGGGAAGGTAGAGACACAGTGGGCCCAGCTCCACAGGGCCTGGGGTGCCATGCTAAGGAATTTGGACCTTACCCTTTAGTTGATGAGACCAAAGATGGACACAATCAGCTTTGCAGTTCAGGAAAGTTGTCAGGCTGACATCAGAGAGGAGGAAGGATTGGGGGCAACCAGGCCAGTGGCGGAGGCTCCTTCACTGGGCCGGGTGAGAGATGATGGGCCCCTGGACTCAGGCAGCATTTGAACCCAAGACCGTAGAAACTGAGAAGACATTTCTCATTCATCACACGTGCAATGCCTGCCATGGCTAGATGTGGCCCTGGCTCTTCTACTGAGCTTATCTCTTTGAACTTCTGCAGTAGACTTGGTCGGGCAAGGGGGTGAGCTGGACCTCAGGATTTATAGAAGGAGAAATTGAGGCAAATCTGAGATATGAGACTGTGAGTGATGTTATGCCCATTGGCTGGGACAGGGCGGGGTTGCTGGGAGAAGGGAAGGAAGCAGGGCCTCTCCCTGTCTGGCTTCTGTTTCTGCCCACAGTTCCCCCAGTCCCCTCTCCCACCTACTCCACTGGAGTCCAGAGCCAGGCCCCTGATTGGCGGTTGATGGATCCTCTTCTCCATGGGTAACCCTCGCTCCCTCTGCTCCCTCTGCTCCCTCCCTTTCGGGTCAGCTCAGTGCTCTGCCTAAACATGAATCTGCCTGTGTACTTTCCTGCTGAGCACTCCTCCAGGGCTCCCATGCTTCTGGATAAAGACTGAACCTCTTAGTCTGATGTTCTGGGGTCTTCAAGTCTGGTGCCGCCTCACCAGTTTCAACTCTATCTGTCCCCCTCTCTTTAAAAGGACTTGTGTTCCAACATGCTCCAGCCTTTCCTTCTCCCTCAGGCTTTTCACTGTGGTGATAATAGTGATGCTCTCTTGTGATGAGGACGATGGTAATAGCCATGATGATAGTGGTGATGATAGAGATGGTGGTGGTGGTGATGATGATATGATGATAATGTTGATGGAGGTGATGATGGTGACAGTGATGGTAATGATGTGATGATGTTGGTGGAGATGATATGGTGGTAGTGGTGGTGATGATGGTGATGGTTGTTGTAATGGTGTTAATGGCAATGGTGTTGGTGGTGGTGATGGTGATGATGATATGATGATGATGTTGATGGAGGTGATGGTAGTGGTAGTGGTGGTGATGATATGATGATGGTGGTGGTGGCGATGATGGTGATAGTGATGGGAATGACATGGTGATAATGTTGATGGAGATGATGACGGTAGTAGTGGTGGTGATGATGATGATGGTTGTAGTAATGGTGATAATGGTGATGGGGTGGTGGTGATGGTGGTGGTGGTGGTTGTGGGCATAGTGATAATGATAATGATGATGATGGTGGTGGTGGTGAGGAGGAGGAAGAGGAGGCGGTGGTGACTGGGCCATGAGGTAATGAGGCAGACAAAGGGGCAGCTTCTAAGAAGTACAGAGCCAGCTGGCAAGGGCAGAGCATGCTTGGTGGGTATGGAAGATACCAAGACCTCTGCCTTATTTCTAGGCATTTCAGGGAAGCTTACTCCTCATAGGAGTTCTAAGATTCCCTCCATCCATCATTCCCTTCTCCCCAGCAGGATGGAGACTTTCTGGTGCAGACAAGTGTCTTTGGCTCATCATGTTCTGTAGAAGAGATACAAGGGGCTGCTATTTATGACCCTGGTGTAACACAGTGCGCTCTTGTCAAATATTTGTTGAACAAATTTTCAGTTGAGAGCAAGAGTCAGAGAGGTCAGATAACTTCATCTTCAGAAGCATTGAACTATGGTTTACTGAGCAGCTACTCTGTGCCCAGAATTCTGCTGGAGGCTTCCTCATACGATATCTCATGGGATCCTCACAGCAACCCCAGGAGACAGGTATCGTTAGCCCCATCTAAAAAATTATGGTAAAATATGCCCATAAAATTTACTGTCTTAACCATTTTAAGTGTACAGTTCAGTAGTGTTTTTTTAAAAATATATATATTTTATTTTATAGTAATCTCTACACCCAATGTGGGGCTCAAACCCACAACCCCCAGATCAAGAGTCACATCCTCCAGCAGCTGAGCCAGCAGGGTGCCCCTGCAGTTCAGGAGTATTAATTAAATGCACATTATTGTGCAACCAGTCTCCAAAAATTTTTTCCTCTTGCCAAACTGAAACTTTATGGCCATCAAACGATACCTCCCCACCCCCTTCCCTCCGGTCTTGTGTCAGCCACCGTTCTGCTCTCTGCATGGATTTGACTAGTGTGGGTACCTCATGTAAGTGGACTCCTGCAGAATCTGTCCTTTTGTTCTTGGCTTATTTCTTCAAGGCTCATTCGTGTTGTAGCAGATGTCAGAGCTTCACTCCTTTCTAAGGCCGGGTAATGATCCATTGTACGTATGTACCACGTTTTGTTTATCTGTTCGTCTGTTGTTGGACACTTGGGTTCTTTCCACTTTTTGCCTGTTGTGAACAAATGCTGCAAAGATCTCTTTGAGGCTAGCCCATAGAGGCTCTGAGAGGAGTGATGACCTGCCCAAGAAAGGAATCTTCCCCAGTCTCCCGGACCCCAAAAGCAGGGCTCCTTCTGTCTCATCCCACCGCCTCCTTTATGACCTGCCTCCCCTCTGCCACCCAGTGCCCACCCCATGTGCTGCACTTGCAGAGACCTCTTGATCCCTGAGAGTTCCACTACAGGGACTGATGGGTGCAACTTCAGTCACTCACTTCTCTGGCCCCCACCACAGTCTCTGTGCCAAGAAATACGTGGCAACGATTCGCTTCCCACTCACTCATCAGATAAGGATGAAGCACCTACTCTGTGCCAGGTGCATTCGGGGCCCTGGACTTGGACCCTGGGAAATAACAAGATACCACTTCCTCCAGGGCTCTCGTTTGCTCATTGCTGCCCCCTCGTGCCTGGAAGACTGCCTGGCACACAGCTGGTGCTCAATAAATGTCTTCTGGGTGAATGAAGAGCCAGGTGGGAGCAAGAGCCCAGAGATCCAATCACTCGCTGCAGCTGGGCCCCGAGCAGGGCCCTCTGCTGTCCCGCAGGGAGCCCTCCTGGCCAGGATGGGTGTGGGAGCCACAGAGAAGCCTTCTTTCCTTTGCCCTGCAGATCACCTTCATACCCGCTGACTCGGACTTCCAAGGCATCCTGTCCCCAAAGGCACTGGGACTCCTGGAGAATGGGCTCGCTGCGGAGATGAAGAGGTAGGTGCCAGGCCCTCCGCGGCAGGGGGGCTGTGGGGGGAGCCCCTCAGGCCTGTATCCTCTTACAGAGGACAGTGATGGAGGGGGGTGAGAGGGCTGGTTGGTGCCTCTTCCGCTTGCTGCAGGCTCCTGCTTTCCCTCCCCACGTCCTGAGAGCGTGCCGTTAGAAACCAGGGATTGTTTTGAACTCTTGATTCTACAAGGTAGGCATTATTCTTCCTGTTTTACAGCTGAGGGAACCGAGGCTCAAGGATTTTGTCCCGTTTTAGAGGGAATTGGTGGCATACCAGAACAAAAACAGCTGTGACTGCGACTCTGTATGGCAAACAAGGGGCGTGTTGATGGCCAAGCACAGTCCTGGGGCACACCTATAGGCTGTGGGATTGGGAGAAGGTGACCTGTCTTTGTCCCAGTTGTAAAATACAGGTAGTAATCGTACCTTTCCCCTAGGGCTTCAGGGAGGGCTGAGGGACAGCCCTATATAAAAACAGCACCAAGACCAGATCGTGGTGCATGCTGGGCCGTCTCCAAGGGTGTCATCACTAGTGAGACGTGCTACCTGTCAACCAGAGATCAAATCAGCCAGTTTGCTCCCATCACTTCCTTTAGTCCTCACGGGAACCGTGTGAAGTGGGGGTGTCGGGCCCTTTATACCGAGGAGGAAACTGAGGTTCAAGAAGTATAATTACAGGGACACTCGGGTGGTGCAGCCGGTTAAGTGTCCGACTCTTGATTTCAGCTCAGGTCATGATCTCAGGATCATGAGATCAAACCCCGAGTCCAGCTCTGCTCTGGGCATGGAGCCTTCTTGGGAGTCTCTCTCTCCCTCTCCGTCTCCTCCTCCCCATCTCTCTTTCTCCCTCTCAACCCCCCCGCCCCCGCCAAAGCAAGCAAGCAAACAAACAAACAAACAAAAAACAAAAGAAGTATAATCACACAGGCTTCAAACCTCATAGGGAGTCAGTGATGGACCAGACCAGACCTGCGTGGCTCCCCAGCACACGGCAGCAAGTACTCCAGCCCTGGAGAGGGGGTGGGACCAGCCGCCCTCCCCACCCCTGGAGGCTGTGACTCTGTGCTTAAAGATGGGGCTGCAGGTCCAAGGTCTATGGCCAGGGTTCTGGAACACTCTCCTTCACTTGGGGAAGGAGGCAGTGATGATACTTTCTCTTCCTGGCACAACAGAGTGACCTCCGCAGGGGAACGAGGTGGCTAGACCCTGGGTGGGCCTAGGACTGGTCACACAGGAAGAGCCACTGCACAGAGCTGAGTTCTGGGCTCCTCCTGTGTGATCTTGGGCAGGGGATCTAGTCCCCGCACCTCACTTTGCGGAGGGGCTGTGGAAAGCATAAAGAAGGGGATGATGGCTGGAGCCCCAGCAGTGTCACCTGGTGTGGGAGGCACTGTGGGCAAGCCCGCCGAAGTCTCCACGCTCCCCGGTTCCCCGGGTGGGACAGGGATTACGTGAGCTACCTGACAACCTGTCAGGCAAGGAGCACTCAATATTTGGGCTGTCGCTGCTGCTGTGTCCTCCCCCAAAACAGCACGGGACGATCACTCTGCTTCACAGGGGTGTGCAGAACAAATGCAGTGGTGAGCACAGGCCTTGGCTCACCGTCTGAAACGCAGCACACTCTGCGTCCATGAGAACCTGCCCACGTTCTGCGGGTGCTCTCTTGGGATTATCTCGGGAGCTGCGGAGTGGGAGGAGCACTGGTCTAAGAGCCCGAGCTCAGCCACTCCTTGCTGGGCCTCAGTCTCCCTGTCCATGAACTGGGTACAGTTACATCCCCCAAGGGCTTGAGATCAGGGGAGACCGATGCCCAGAGCAGGAGGGCGGGGAGACGACACCCAGGTGTCCTCTTGTGAGGTCTGCTGAGTGGACTTGCCCACCGGCCTGTTCTTTCTCTGCTCCCTGCCGCGCCCCACCCAGCCCCGAGCCCCCATACGTCAGGCTGTGGGAGGAAGCTGCCTACGACCAGAGCCTGCCCGACTTCAGCCACATCCAGATGAAGGTCATGGGCTACCATGAGGACCCTCGCCCCCTGCTGGCGTCGGGGCCAGGACAGCCGCAGCCGCAGCCGGGAGCCAGTGATGGAGGAGAAGGTGGCCCTCGTGATGCTCAGGCCTGGATGGAGGCCACCGTGGTCATCCACAGGGGCTCGGATGAGGATGAGGGCGGAAGCCAGCCCACTCCGAGCAGGCCTGGGTGAGTACACAGAGTGCTGTACCAGCTCCAGCGTGAAGCCGGAGGGGCCCTGGGCCACTGGGGACTGGCTGGGACATTCGGGAGTGGCGAGGGCAAGGGGGTGGGGACACCCTGAGAGGCAGCAGGGATTGCTGACACATGAGCCTGGCTTAGCCTGCCAGGCCTGGGTTCGAATCCCAGCTCCTCTGCTGTGTAGCCTTGGCAAGTTTCTTATCCTCCTGAGCCTCAGTTTCCCCACGTGGGAATAATAATCATCACTATCATCACTCCTGCCTCTGAGGGCTGTTGTGAGAACTGGGTGGGTTCAAATCTGGACTCTGCTGCTGATGTGCTCTGTGAACTAGGTTTCTCATTCTTCCGTTTGTTCACTCATCCCACCAACACTGCGGGGCACCTACTCCCTGCCGGACCTCGAGGGCCCCACCCACAGGAGCCACTTGGGGAGAGGCAGACGAGGGAACAGAAGGTGGTACCTTGTGTGGAGGGGGCTGAAGGCCCACAGGAGACCCCTGGGTGGTCAGGGAGGCAGGAGAAGCATCTGGTTTGGATAATAACATAATCCCAGTTCTTAAGTACCTACTATGTGCCAGGTATTGTGCAAGGTGCTTTGCACATGCTATATGCTGTAACCCTCAGGGACAACCGTAGGAGTGAGTGTGATTATTTCCCCCTATTTTGTAGAGGAGGAAACTGAGGCCCAGACAGGTAAACTCACCTACACTGGGCATTGCAGCTAGTAGCTGGAATTTGGACCCAGGCAGTCTGACTCAGGGCTACCCTTGCTCTCTGGGCCTTTGCTCCTGCAGCCTCCAGGCCTGTCCCCAGGGCCCTGCACCGTTGGCTTCCTTCCGAGATGATCTAGACATGGACTCCAGTGAGGGCGGCAGCCCCAACCCCTCTCCACCTGAGGGGGAGGGGCCCCATCCCCCGCCTCGGGAGCCCTGGGCCTGCAGGTGCCAGCTGGACCGCTTCCATGACTTTGCCCTGATTGACGCTCCCACACCAGAAGATGCACCTCCAGAGGGGCAGCGGCAGGATACGGCCCTGTCCAGCTGTCGGCAGCAGTCCCAGAGGACAAAGGAGGAGGAAGAGAAGGTTTCAGACACAGGAGCAGAGGAGCCAGAGCAGGAAGAGGAAGACTTGTACTATGGGCTGCCGGACAGCCCTGGTGACCCCCTCCCGGACAAGGAACTGGGCTTTGAGCCCGACGCCCAGGGCTGAGATGGAACCATTCCTTGGGTTCTAGCCCGACACCACTGCTAATCCCCATGTGACCTCACAGGGCCTTAATGTCCCTGTCTGCCAAATGGGCTTATGTGGAGGTTCATAGGAGTAAGTGGACCTGAGGGCATTTTGAATGCTCAAAGAAGTGCGCGGGAGGGGATGCTTGCTGTCCATGGACCATTGCTCTTCAACTATTAATTGTCTTTGGTGAAGCTTTGCAGGTAAAATATGATTCATTGAGATTTGCAGCCGCTGGGGCCCCCAAGAGCTGTTTCTGCCTCCCCACAAAGCTGGATTCTGAACAGACCCTCCTTGGTGCTACCCCTGAGGCCCTGATCCTCTGTGAGGGCCTCTTAGGGCTCCCGTTCTGTCGAGTCTTGTAGCCAACCCCCCATGCTCCCCCCCGCCCCACCCCTAGGTAGCTGGAGTGATCCATCTTCCCTCAGAGCTAACCACGTTCATCCTGCCCACTCCCTCCTGTGGTTTCCATTGCCCCAGATCCAAACCTTCCCTGACTCACCTCTGGTGACTTCCCAGCTTTCTCCCCCTTCATCCCATGCCTCAACCTCTGTTGCTCCAATTCCCAGCCCACTCCCCCACCCCCACCCCAAGACCATCCTAAGCTGTCCCCTCCACCAGTAGGCCCTGTGCTTCCTTGTCTGGCAAATTCACACTCATCCTTCAAACCCTGGCACAGATGTCCCTCCTCTGAAAGCTTTTTCCACTGTTACCACTTACCGCTTCTCTGAATACGTTCTTTCTGGCTCCTCCATGCCATCTTTGGGCCTTGTACGTTTGTTGCTGGAGCATGACAACTGCTCAAGGCTAGCGTCTTTGCTCTACTCGCCTCAGTATCTCCTGTGCTCAGATCAATGCCCACTGAAGGTTTACAAAGCCCACCAGAGCCTTTTGCAGATGAGCCTTTTGCAGACACCCATGCCCTAAGTCTTAGATTCCCAGGCCCTTCGCTCTCCCCGCTTCCCCCCCACCCCATCTCTGGTATGCAAACCTCCAAATGGCACACCATATGAGTCACAAAGGCAGGCAGAAAGTCCCCAAAGAAACCCCCTTCCCTGCAGAATACATCTGCATTGGCTCGGGATGGTGGGTGAAATGAAGCTTCCTGGCTTGATTCGATTTGATTCGGGTGGCATTTACTGAGCATCCACTGTGTGCCAAACACAACGCCAGGATTTTTAGGGGGAGACGGACGTGAACTGGTAAGATTCTTGTCCTCCAAGAGCTTACAGTCTACTGAGCTTGGTGCCTTGTGAGTTAGGAACAGAGGCAGAGTACAAGCCAAGGTGGGAGCAGAGAAGTTAAAAATGGCCAGCAGAGCCCAGAGGTGGTGGAGTGACAACCACACAACCATCTCTGGTCCATTGAATGCAGGGACAAATAGCTCAGGCTCCCTGAGCAGCCCCCGGAGATACCACTGTACTGTAGGCACACAGTGTAAGGCCTTTAACAGGCTCATCTCTGCAAAGTGCCTGCGTGCCCCAGCACGGACAGCGGCAGCTTCAGAGAGAGGGGCCGTGGTACCCCTTCACGCCAGGTCCGCACGCTCAGAACTTGCACCCTGGGCCGCTGGGCGGAGGAGACCTTCATCTAGGCTTGGCCTCTGGGTTGGAGTTGGGGATCTCAGCTGAGGGAAGGAGAGGCCCCCAGGGCTGAGTCCAAAGTGCTTGCCCCTGGGGCGCCTAGATGGCGCTGTGGGTTGGGCCTCCAACTCTTGGTTTCAGCTCAAGCCCTGGTCCCAGGCTTGTGAGATCAAGCCCGAGTCAGGCTCCCTGCTCAGCGCAGAGTCTGCTTAAGACTGTCCACCCTCCCTGCCCAGTAAAAAAAATAAGTAAAAATCAAAAAAAAAAAAAAAAAGTGCACACCCCTGGAAACACACTCCTCTTTCATTCTGGGTCATTACTACCTCGAGGAGGAGAGCCTTTATGGTGAGGGGTGCCAGTGGATGCATCCCCCTGCTGTAATGTGCTCTTGCTAGTAGCCCCGAGACTGGGGACACAGTGAGGGGCAGTGTGCCCTGCTTACGAAGTGAGGGAGGGAGCAGGTGACCTGCATCAGAAGGGTTGTCTGGGCAAACAGCTAAAATAAAGTTTTCAGTGTGTAAAAGGGTCACTTTCACCTGTGAATTCTTTTATGTGAAACCACCTAATCCCCCTCTGGGCAGGGTAGATAAGCCATCCTGTCGGGCAGGCACTGGGGGCACCCTCTGGAAAGGGACCACCAAGCACAGGGGCAAGGCCGTGTGCGACAGCTGCACCCCTGAATCACAAATGCCCCAGAGCACCCAGAGCCCCAGTGGAGGCTAACCCCGTCCTAGGGGTTGGCACAGGGCGCAGGGTGAGGGCTTGGGGCAGCAGAGAGAGAGACAGAGAGAGCAGCGAGACTCTGGCTTTGCCAGTCCCAGCTCCACATCCTGCTGCCTGAAAGGGAGCCCGTAGGCCTGGTCTGCCCTGGACAGTCCCGGTTTCTGCCCGCTGCCCCTGCCCAGTTACTTTATACTGTTGGTGCACCCACTTGCGATCAGAGTCATCCCATTTGGATTATACATTATACATTCCCCCTAACCCCCTACCCTGTGAACTCGGGAAAGTCTGGTGGCCTCGGTGGCCCTCACTTTCTTCGTGTGCAAAAAGGAGGTGATGGGTCCCTGCCTTTGACTTCTGCAGAGTCAGTGGTGGGGGTATTGGGAATCCATGTGCCCGTGCCCTGCAGGACAGGGCAGCTGGGAGCTCAGCCCTGGTGAATAGTTGGGTTTGTTCTTCACGGCAGTGAGGGGGACGGAGCCATGGGAACCATGTCTCAGAGGCCTGAGAAAGGGCTTGTTGAGAGTTAGGGGCTTTGAGGGCGGATCAGGGAAGCAGGGCCCTATTCCACACCAGCTACTGTGGGGAAGCAGGGCTAACTCCATGATTAGTCAATCTGATCTAGAAGGAGGTTGGCAAACGGGCAGCAGTCACAGCCCAGCCGGGGGAAGGTGTGAGCATTGTTGAGGCTTGCATGGTATTCATGCTCCCCTGAGCTCAGCCACGGTTCCTGGGTGGCCTTGATTTGCCTTTGCCCATCATGGTCACGGAGGGGCCCTGCCTCATGCCAATGTTCTGTGGAATTGTTCGTGTCCAACAGGACAAGGCTGAGCTGTGAGGGCCAGGCTGGCCCCTGGCTGCCAGGCTGCCGCACTTCCTCAGGGCTCACTGCTTGGGGGTGGGGGGTCCTCCCCTGGGGCTTCCTAGTGACCTGGGAGTGGGGAGGAGAACATGCTGCGGATTTCATTTGAAAGGAAGAGTCTGCGTCTTTTTTTTTTTTTTAAGATTTTATTTATTTATTCATGAGAGACACAGAAAGAGAGGCAGAGACACAGACAGAGGGAGAAGCAGGCTCCCTGCGGGGGACTCCCCTGGGACCCCGGGATCACGACCTGAGCTGAAGGCAGACACTCAACCGCTAAGCCACCAGGCGCCCCAGGGGCTGCAGCTTTTTAAAAGTTTGAAGAGCGAGGGGGCCGCGGGCCTCTCCTTCCGCTCCGACCTCCCCAGACTCTGATCTGCCTTGCCAGCCTGTTGCACCTGCAACCCCCCACGGCGCTCTGTTCCCTTGGCCTCGACTACTTGCAGCCTCCTCTAAGAACATGGGCCTCTGACCCCTCTCGTCGCTGACATACCCAGGGGCGGGCGAGCTCCAGGGCTCAGGGTGGGGGGTGGGGTGGGGGGGCGGTGCTGGACGGGCCTGGAGGCCGTGGCAAGCCCTGGGATTCCAGCCTCAGCCCCAGGCTCCAGAGCCGTGTACCATGGCAGACATTCCTGCTCTTCTCACCCTCCAGGCAGGTCAGGGGGACTTTGGAAGTTTCCACTCTCCTGGGGGGGGGGGGGGGGAGGCCCCGGAGGGATAGTCCCTGCCCTTACCTGGGCAGGAGGTCCTGGGGGCGGTGAGCTTGGGCTTGCCCTGACCTTGGGCACGCTGCAGCCTCCCTAGGCTTCTGTCCCTGTTCTCTCTGTGATTTGGTGGAGACGGACCAGATTTCACTTCTATTTCTAGTCCTTACGCACTGTTTCAGTTGCCCTCCTGCCTGTTTTCCCAACTGGTCCTCACAACAGCCCCGGGGACAGATCTGTCAACCCCACGCTGTACACGTCTGTTCCAAATCCCAGACTCTGGAGTCAGAAAGATCTGGGCCTGCACTCAGCCTCTGCCAGTTCCTTGCTGTGTGACTTTGGACAAGTCACTGCCCCTTTCTGAACCTCAGTGTCCACACATGCAATGGGGGAGGGGTTTTGGAGGAGAGTTAATGAATGTGACACTTCTGACACACAGCAGGTGCTTGAACGGCATCAACCTGTCCTGCCTTTCCTCTCTGGGTCTCCCCTTCCTCCTCTGCACAAAGCAGACCTCCTCTGTCCGGCTTACAAACTGGCAGTAGGGAGTGGGTTCCCCAGGAAGAATGTGCACATGAAAGCTCCTTGCAAAGGGCACAGACGTCTATGGCCCAGGTGTTGAGGGGCAGGTAAGTTGAGCAAGTGGCAGGGAGCCGAGGCCCGTAGTACGAGGAGCCTCCCGCGGGAGCAGGAGGAAGGGGAGCCAGACTGCTGGTGTTCCAGGAGCGAGGAGGGGGGCAGGATGGCCGGTGCCAGCCAGACCAGGCCTGCTGAGCATCTGCGGGGTGTCAGGGGCCCTATGTCTATTAGCTCTGAGTTGAATTCTCCCCCTGGCCCTGAGAGGCTGGCAGTCCTTGGGGGGCTGAGCTAGGATTCAAATGGAAGGCCCCGCAGCCTGTGCTCTTTCCCTTCTGCCACCAGGTCCACACATATAATGCCCCTGCCAGGCTCTGCTCGCCTGATCTCATTTCAGCCTCAAAACCTGCAAGGTTGGTGTGTTGTCCCTCTTTTACTGATGAGCAAATGGGCTCAGAGAAGTTGAGGAATTTGGCCATCCTCCCAGAGAAGGGCTGAGTCAGGCATCGGGCTTCCCTTGAGCACCCACCTACCTGTGCCCTTCCCTGTGCTTGCGCTGAGGGCAGACACGCCCCTGCTCCCACACCTTCCATGACTCCCTATTGCCCTCAGCATGAGGCCAGATTCCTCACCCTGGTGTTTGAGGCCCTTGGTGATCTGCCCCAACTGCCCTTAACGGCCAATTTGTTCACCGCCGCCCCCAGCGCAGCAGCGCCTGGGAACATGACCCTTCACGCCACGCCGCCTGCACTCAGGCTGTTCCCTCTGCCCGAAGCCCCTCATCCCCTTCTCTACCATCCCTCAAGGGCTGCCTCAAATTCCACTCTGAGGCCTGAACTGGCCTTCTCTCCCCTCCCAGGACGGGACCCATCCCCACCCCACTCTTTCCTCGGCGTCCTTCCCAAACAGGGCACCCTGCTCTTGTCCCAGCACTCCTTATGTGACTGGCTATGCATGTGCCAGGCTCCCCGGCTAGATGAGGAGGTCCTTCGAGGACAGGGGCCTCTGGCTAACCATGTTTCGTCCCCAGGACTTAGCCAAAGCAAGTGGCAGTAGTGGTGTTAAAACAGAAAGGAATTTACCTGAATTGAACTGATGCAGGTGCCCATTCTGAAGGCTCGCTGGCCTAGGGGTGAGGAGCGCTGGCTTGGGCATCATCAGCCTGATTTCAAGACCTGGCAAGCTCTGTGACTCTGGCTGAGAGGCTTACCCTCTCTGGTCCTCAGTTTCCTTATCAGTAAAATGAAGTTAATAATCGCTACCTGGGTCAACTGGGTGGCTCAGCGGTTGAGCACCTGCCTTTGGCGCAGGGCATGGGCCTGGGATCCAGGATCAAGTCCCACATCGGGCTCCCTGCAAGGAGCCTGCTTCTCCCTCTGCCCCTCTCTCTCTGTCTCTCTCTCTGCGTGTCTCAGGAATAAATAAATAAAAGCTTTAAAATAATAATAATAATAATAATAATAATGTCCACGTAACAGCACATCATGAAGATCAGTTGAGATGGTGGATACGGGGTGCTCGGCATGTGTCTGGTGCCTGGGGAGCCCTCAGCAGATGGCAGTTATCATGATCATCACTGCTTGCAGAGACGAGGAGGATGTGTATGATGTGTGGACACCAACAGCCAGTGTGGACTTGGAGCTGCTATCCAAGCACTGGATTATCAGCACCTCCAAGTCGACAGATCAGGCTGGGCTTGCAGCATCAGACTTTTCTGGGAAGTTTCAAAAGCCTGGTGTCCTTGAGCCACCTCCGGAGAGGTCTGGGATGGTCTGAATTTTGAATAAACAAGCCAGATGATTCTAAAGTACACAAGGACTTAATCTTTTGTTTTTAAATGGGTTATTAAGACCTGGAACAGTTGGAAGGTGACCCAGAGAAGGTGGGTGTTGCAAGCCAGGATTTAAGCAAGAGAAGGAAGGAACAAGGGTATCTCAGGCAGAGGGCATGGGATAGGCCAAGCCCCACAGGAGAGAAGGAGGAAGAAACTTCTAGAATATAGAGGAGACTGGCCAGCTGAAGGGCTGGTGGATGAAGTCAGATAGGGAGGCTGGAGCTTGGTCCTGGAGTTCCTTGAATTCCTACGGTGGGGCTCAGATTTGATCTGATGGGTAAGTGGGATCCATGGATGGTTCTTGAGCAGAGGAGTGGTATGAAGAAAGAAACGTTTAGAGCATCTGCTGGTTAATAGATGCAAAAGAGAAAGGAGAGGAACATACTGGTGGCAAGAAGGCTGGCATGTGGCCTGTGGCATGAATTCAGTTTCCAACCTGGCCTGTGAAAGGTTTTTTTCTTTTGCCTATGGTAGTAGTCCTGGGTGAGGTCAGGTCAGGGCTGAAGCTTGGTGGAGCCAGTGCCCCAGATTCCTCAATGCTGACCGCAAGCCTTGCCATGAGGAACACCCTGACGTGGTAGGGGCTGGGTCTTCGGTGCGGACACCAGAACCCTGGCCAAGGCAGTGCCCAGTTCAGACATCGCTTAGGGGGAGGGCAGGTGAGGGCCAGAGAGACCCAGAAAGTGCCCAGGCCAGGTAACAGGTCCCACAGGTGATCTTCACAGGGTGAAATTCTCAGGCCACCTGCACATCTTCCAACCTGAACCCGGACAAGAGTGGGTCGGTGGGCAGCAGCAGGCTTTGGGTGCCTGGTCGTCCAGCCTGGGGTGGAGAAGGGTGGGGGTAGACTTCATTACTCCTTCCTTCCTTCCTTCCTTCCTTCCTTCCTTCCTTCCTTCCTTCCTTCCTTCCTTCCTTCCTTCCTTCCTTCCTTCCCTCCTTCCTTCCCTCCCTCCCTCCCTCCCCCCTTCCTTCCTTCCTTCCTTCCTTCCTTCCTTCCTTCCTTCCTTCCTTCCTTCAGTTGTTTTGGCTACAGACGCTCATCAAACACCTGCCTGATGTCACCCCATGTTCCGGGCACTGGGGATAGAGAGACGCATGTGACCCATGCCGGTCTGGTGGGGGGCGGGGGGTGCCATGCCCATGGGATTATTGCCAAATGAACTGTGACAAGTCAGCGTGGTCACTGCTGGGCAGAGGGAGGCCCTGCCTGGGGCATCGGCAAGAGCTTCTCAGAGGGGTGACTCGAACGAACCGCGGTATGTCCTGAAGCATTCACTAGGGAAGAAGGGGGAGGAACACCAGCTTGCACAAGGGCTGGGAGCCCCGGGTCACCCCACCGTGTTCTGGGGCTGACCCAGGGGCAGGTGCGAGGGGACTTAGGATCAATGTGGAAGGTGGACAGGGGTACGTAGGGGGGACCTGACCGCGGTGGTATGGATGTGGCCCTGCAGCCCGTGGGAGGGCCCCGCCGGCTAGACTGACAAGGACTCACTGTGGTGTCCCCAGAAGGAGGACCTGTAACCCTCGGAGCCGCACAAAGAGCGTCACTCCGTGACTGACAGAGGTGACCATTCTTAACAGAGCTAAAATATCCCACAGGAAAAGAGAGTTGACCCTCAGGAAAGATCTGTGACCCTATAAAAGAAACAGATGAAAAACCACGGCCAACGTCAGGAATGAGCAAGTGAAAACAACTGGAACCTGTATTTTACTCCCAACGTTGCCCGCGTTTCCCGACGAGGATGCCACGGGCGGCAGAGGGTGGAGGGACGGCGGCGGGCACGGGAGGGCCCCCACCTCGAGGTGCCCAGGCTCTGCAGGCCCGCACGCGGGGCCCTAGGCCGAGGAGCCCGTCGAGTGTGCCACCTGCACCTGCAGCAGGGTGCTTCCCGTGGGTGCTCTGACGGCCCTGGCGGGGACGGAAGCTCCACATCCAGCTGCAGCTGCGCAAGGGAATGGCCTCGGCTTCGGACGCGGTGACCCTCCTGATGAACCTGGTCTCCTGTCACCTTGATGGCATCACAGCGCCACATGCCACACCTCGGCCTGGTCCCGGATGGCTCCCGTCCTACCTCACATACCTGCGAATCTTTTCGGTGACACTCTGGGTTCCTCCTCAGACCCTAAGCCCCCCGAAGGCCAGGGCGACGGCTGTTAGGTTTATAACTGCGTCTCCGGTGCCTTCGTTCTTGGGACACGACGGGCCCTCAATAAATAGCCGTAAATCAGTGACTGAGTCTGTCTGTCCTTATGGCGGTAAAGTACACCTGACATCCAACTTGCTACCTTAACACTTTTCAAGTGTCCGACCCAGTGCGCGACCACCCCTCCCGCCCACGGGGACCCTCATCCTCCCCAGCCCATCGAAGCGACCTCCCCGCGCCCCCTCCTCCCTGCCCCTGGTGACCACTACTCTCCTTCCTTTTTTTTTCTTTTTAAAAGTCTCCCCTTCCCCCCCATGCCCTGAGTCTATGTTTACTGATGGGGAAAGATGTTCATGATATAAAATTAATAAAAGGGGCAATAATAAAGTAGAATGCAGCAAACACTGTTAACTCTGCCCTCCTTCTTGATTTTGTTTGGAAGAATCTCCTCCTCACTCCCAGGCACTGAATTATGATTGATCCAAGGCTGGTCATGGCGATCCTCTTCTCTACTGCCAATCTAGCTAATGAGACCCGAAGAGAAATTTGTTGGGGTCCCTTCCGCAAGTGAAAAAGCAACTTTTTTGCTTTCCTGATAAAAATGCAGAAGTGACTAGCTTTCCTGGTCTTGAGTACAGATGCGGTGGCTGGCACTGCTGCAGCTGCTTTATCACCATGAGGGAAATGCCAAGAGAATCAGAGATCTTGGACATAGGAACTGGTGAACTGAAGTCAGCCACCACTGGTCTCCTCGCTACGTGAGATCATTTAACCCGATGTGTTCAAGCCACTGTATTTGCAGTTGAATTCACTCCCAACAGATATAGAACATGATCCCATGTATATCTATGTGTAGCCATGAATGGACAAAAATTAAAGAGATTATCCCTGGGTGATGGGATTCTTGATGAAATGTTTACAATGAGTGTGCAAATAATGATCAGGAAAATTTTTTTTTTTTTTTTTTTACATCCAGAAAGTCAACAATGATGCTAGTTCTATTTAAAAAAATAAAATAAAAATATTGGGCTTCCAGGAAGTAGCTCACTCCCATCTGATCAGAGAATTTGAGGGAAGCCAATGACCGCCTGTGGGCATGTTGGAAAACAGATTCCAGCACGGATGGAGAGCCCTGAATTTGACCTATAAAGGTCCCATGTGGAACAGTGTGTTATTCCAATCTTATGAGGAGGCGGGGCAGACAGCATGGCCCCAGGGAAACACGAAACCCTGAGGCTCTGAAAGGAGAAGAGAGCAAGCAAGGTCCCCAGTGTGGCTGTAAGGGGCTGGGACTCACCATGCTCGCCCTCCCGTCCTCCCCCATTCCCAGCCAACCCTTTCCCGAAGGCCCCACCTCTCTGTCTGGGCTTTGAGGCCAGACCTCGTGTCCCTATGTTCCTGGCCCAGCCATGTCCCTGGGCTCCCACAGGACACGTCCCTCCTCACCCTGAGATTAGGCCCCCAGGCCCTCCCTGTTGGCAGGTGTGCGGAGCAGGTGGTTCTCAGCCAGGCCAGGGCAGACGACTGGGTGGGCGGTAGGAAGGGCGGCGCTGGGCTCTGGGCCTGAGGCCCTAGGAAGACGGGGTAGCCTGTGGGGCCTGCAGGTGGGCTGACAGGCAGCATCCGTCTCGGCTATAAACACAGGTTTACCCCAAGGGGCATTACTGTCTTCCTGAAACAGACCTGGATGATCTCTGCCAAAGTGACCCTGGGAAGAAGCAGAGGAAAGAAGGAGACAGGGCCAGCAGAGAAGGCAAAGGAAAATACACAAAAGTACAGGTGTTGCTGCGTGGGGACATGGGCCGTCCTCATGATTGTCCACAGAAATCTTCTATGTCCCCGGCAGGGCCCAATTCCATCTGCAGCTCCTGGGGGTGGGAGGGTGGGCAGGAGGGCCATCAGAGATGGAGCAAAGGAAACCCACCCTGAAGGGGAGCAGGGTGCAGACACGCCTGGGGGAGGGGTGGTTTGGGGTGACTGGTGGGCAGGGATCTCTTAAGGACAGTAGGGGTTTTCTATCCGGGCTGGTGGCAGCAGACACTGGACCGTCAGGATGGCTTGTGCCCGTGCGGGCTCCTGCGAGGACTCTGGACGTCCACCTTTTCCCTTTAGAATGGGGTAGATCACTCTGGAACGGTCTCATGTCCCCAGGGACGCCTGTCCCCTCTCTCTTCCTTCCTGCCTCCTCCTCCTCTCTGCTTCCTTCACCTCCTCAGTGACGATGCTCAAACCATCTGCCCGAGCCTCCGCGTTCCCAATTAAAAAAACAAAACAAAACAAAAAACAGGATGCCAGTCGACGCCACCCCACCTCTTCCCACCTTTGATCTTCCCTGCCTGACACGGGGTACCCAGACCCCATCCCCTATTCCCTGTGGGATCTGCCCTCTGTCATGCACGGCCTGGTGAGGGGGGCGGGGAGGACCAAGGTGGTCACCGCAGCGTGGATTTCAGGGCTTTTGGCTGCTCGGGCCCAGGTGGCTGCCTTCCCTGCATCATTGACGCCCTGACCAGGAGGTGATGGAAATATTCTGGCCTGGGGGTGAGGGCCAGTGGCTGGGAGGTGCCAACAGCACATTCCTCTTGGTCCCTATGCCACTTGCCTGGGGCCCTGGGGCTGCTGGGGATTCTTTCCTTGCACCCTGAACCTCAGGGCACTTGATACAGATTGCGTGCAGGCATTTGGGGTCTTGTGGGTGCAAATTGGTGATACAGCAGGTGTTGGTACCAAGGGCCAGGGCTGCCGGCCAACCTTTCACACCCCCACCATGCGAGCTCACTGTATGAAGCCCTCCTCTTTGCTTGTGCTATGAACCTTGAAAGCATCTACAGAACCAGCTCATTTGGCCTCCCATCTCCTTGGACAGGTTGGAATTATGGTCACCGTTTTACTAATGAGCACACGGAGGCTCGGAGAAGAGTAGTGACTCGCTCAGGGTCACACCGCAGGGGTCATGGCAGAGCTGGGATTAAGACTGTGTTCTGGATCCCAGCCCAGGGTCCCCGTCCCATCTGCCTCCCAGGTCTGTCTGTTCTGGGAGTACTGCCTGGGGGAGGCGAGTCAGAGGAGGGTCTCGAGAGATGTGTAAGAGTGATCAGTGAAGGGTGCTGGGAAGGGCGCTCCAGGGGGGACCGCATGCACAGGGCCGGCCCGGTGGCTACGGGGTGGTGTTGAGCAGCCTAGACCACTCCAAGCACTGCTACATTTTCAGGGAGCAAACCTGTGGTGCCCACACTTTGGGCTGTCTCAGAATCTCCTGGGGTGCTTATGAAATGCAGATTTCTGGGCCCAGCCCTTAGAGATTCCAGGTCAGAGGAATCTGCACTTCCCACAGCCTGGTTCCCTGACCCTACTCCACAGTTCTCACACAGGTGGACCCTGGGCCACTCCACAGGAGGTGCAGCGGGGTGGGGGACTGAGGACAGGGCAGTGAGTGTGCAGGGGTGGAGGGGCAGAGGTGTGGAGGGAGCCCTGGGAGCAGTGGCAGGGGCTGCATCCCCGTGGGCACCCATATCCATAAGCACAGCTCTCCCACCCCCTTCCCTGTAGACCCAGTTCCCCTTCCCTTCCCGTTGTTCTCCCCAGCTCTTATCACCACCCTACAAACCACCCGTTTGACCTCTTTATTAGATTTATTAGATTCTGCAAGGGTGAGGGATACCTGAGGGCAGGAGCCTGTCTGTCTGGAGTCACCCCATGTCTAGCACCTGGAACGTGTGTGGGGACAGTGGGCCTCTTGTTCTGTTTTGTTTGTTTTTATTTATTTTTCCTGTGGAAAATATCTGGGTACACCTGTGGGCTGGCGGGAAAGGGAACAGTAGGCCTCAGTGTGCACAAGGTGAAGAGCGGAGATGTCAGAAGTCACTCCTGGAGGAGGCCGGGGGCAAGGCTGGGGCCCCTCAACCCGCGGGAGGTCTCCTTCCTTTAAGCCTGCAGGGACAGAACAGGGAAGTGGAGAAGTGGTAGACGAGGTATGCGTCCCTGGCCCCCATCTACCTCATGCTGGCTGCTAAGGGACACCCCTGGGAAGAGAGGAGTGGGTGCAGGCCCGTAGGGTAATGGGTCTGCTGCAGTCCTTGAGCAGGGGCTTTGGGAACAGGTGAGAGCCCCACTGAGGCAGCACTCTGGTCATGAACCTCTTTCGTTCAGAACCTCCCAGGACCCTCCATACACACACACCTGTCCCCTCCCCCCCAGGAAGGGGTCCTCAAGAGGCATTAAAAATCAGCCTCCTGTCCCAGTGTCCCCAGCTGGACCATGCTCTGCTCCCTGTCACTTCATTATAGCCAGACCACAAATCCCGAGTTGGCTCCACCAGGAAGCTTGCCTGGATCCAGGGCCCATCAGCTGGGCTCCCACAGAACCTAGCCCGTCCCTTCCTTGTGTGACTGTCTCCTCCTGCTCTTACCTGCCTCCCCGTGGACTCGCCAAACACAGGGCAGGGTCTGGTTTGTCTCCCAGCTGGGGCAGGGCCACCAGCAACTGGTTGGGCTCCGCCTGGCCAGCGGCAGGCCCTGGGTTCTCAGGCCGGGCGCTCGGCGCCCTCCGCTGGCCCAGCTGGGCACAGCCAGGCACGTCCCCAGGCTAATCTTGATACTATATATGAAAAGTGGTTATAAAAGACCATTAAACAAAAGATCAACAGCCAAATGGAAAAGATGAGCAAAGGGGCCCCTGGGTGGCTCAGCAGTTGAGCATCTGCCTTTGGCTCAGGTTGTGATCCTGGGGTCCTGGGATCGAGTCCCACATCGGGCTCCCCATAGGGAGCCTGCTTCTCCCTCTGCCTGTGTCTCTGACTCTCTGTGTCTCTCATGAACAAATAGATAAAATCTAAAATTAAAAAAAAAAGAGCAAAAGACACGAAACTACATTTCAAAGATAAACACATGTGGACATACAACACATACGTTTTTAAACATACGACAGATCCAGATGTTTAACAGCGGTGTCGGTGCACGTGTGGCTGTGAGTGGCAGCTGCCAGCGGAATTCACAAATAGTCCCACTTTCCTTTTCTCGGGCACTGGTGTAATCACACTATCCGACCCTAGAAGTGAGGTGGGACCGCACGGCTAGCTTTGGAGGATGAAATGTGAGTGGAAGGGGTGTGTGGGGGCCGCTTGTGGGTGGAAGCCGTGCACGATGCACCACTGGTGCAGTCCTCCTGCCTCAGTGTCCAGCAACATTCTCCACGGTGGTTGGTCCTCGGTCTGGTTCTGGGGTGAGGCGGCGGCATGGAGGGGGGCAAAGCCCGCAAGGGACACAAGGTGTGAGAGAGAGATAAGCCTCCGTTATTTAATTTTAAGTTCCTGAGACTTGAGGGTGATGCACAACTCATGGAAAATCTAGCCTCTTCTGCCCGATTCCCCAAGCATTCTTGGTGAGACTGTATCAACTTAAAATATTCACATGCCTCTCGTGTAGAGATGCCACTGCTAGGAATGTATGAAACAGATATGCTCACACACTGCAGCTTTGTTTGTAATAGCAAAAAGCAGAACAGCCTGCATCCATCCTAAGACACTGGAATCCACGCAGAGTAGAATAATCCGTAACCAGAAAAAGCAGTGAAGCAGGTGTAGATGCACCTGGGAGGCCTTAACCCCAAGATCAGAGCTGGAGTAAGATATTAGAGGCCCTGGGATCTACAAAGATTATGATGCCCTTCCCCACCCCACCAGTATAAATAAAAAACTAAAAATAAATCAGGAAATAAATGTTTAGGGTGCCTGGGTGGCTCAGGGGTTGAGTGTCTGCCTCTGGCTCAGGTCGTGATCCCAGGGTCGAGTCCTGGGATCCAAACCCACATCAGACTCTCCACAGGGAGCCTGCTTCTCCCTCTGCCTGTGTCTCTGCCTCTCTCTGTATGTCTCTCATGAACAAATAAATAAAATCTTTAAAAAAGGAAATGAATGTTTAAAAGTCCATTTAAAAAAGTTTTTATAAAAATGGCATGTCCCCTAAGAGATACTCAGTAAATGAGGGTATTTGCTCTCTAAGCCCGCTGTAACAAATCACCATAAATACTGCAGCTTAGAATGACAAACGTGTATTGCCTCACAGTTATGGAGGCTGGAAGTCCAAAATCAGGTGTGGGCCGGACCATGCTCCCTCTGCAGCCTCTAGGGGAGAAACCCGCACCACCCCCCGGCTTCTGGTGACTCCCGACCTTCCTGGGTTAATGGCAGCATCACTCCCATCTCTGCCTCCCTCTGCACATGGCCTCCTTTCCTGTGTCCCTCTGTGTCTCAAATGTCCCTCTCCTTTCTCTCACGACACCAGTCTTTGGATTTAGGGTCCATCCTACACCCAGGATGATCTCACCACGAGATCCTCAGCTTAATTACGTAGCAGAGACCTTATTTCCAAATCCGGTTACAGTCACACGTACCAGGGATTAGGCTTGGACATATTCTGGGGGGACACTATGTGACCCACCACAACGGGTAACAATGGATGCCCCTGGGAGATTCAGGAGTGGGAGGGACATGAACTTTCCACTGTATGTTCTTTTACACTACTTACAGTTAAAATAACATATTCCTGTAAAAGAAATTTTTTTAACGAAAGATATTTTACTAAAACATAAGATTTACAGAAGTTTCCAGACAAGCCCTACAAAATGGTCACAAGCTTTTTCTAGAAGGAAGGATTCTACACTTGACAGCAAAGCCACAATGTTATTAGTGAGGGCTGTGATGTTTGTTTAATGTTCCCATTTTGGTTCAAACAATCAAGCTTGTCCATCTACGGCGTCTAAATAAAGTTAGACTTGGCTAGAGAGCGTATTCTAAAGAACTGGTTAGCTGCTTTTAACTGATGCAATTAGGTCACCGTAAAAAGGGGGAGAGGAGCCCATAAAATTAAAACAAAACTACCTCTCCCCCTCAAAAATAATAATGAAGAAAAACACCCACACCCCTGCAGCTAACCCTGACAACTACCTTCATTCACAGTGATTTATACTTAAACCACGATGGGGGAAATGAATAAAAGCAGAGAGGGGCCACTGCTTTTAAACGTTTCACAACAATCCAGATGGTACTTCTAGCCTCTGCTCATGCTTTACAACAGTGAATCAGGACAAGACATAGATTTGCTCATGTGCATTTAATCACCAAAGGACTGAAGATGTCTGGGCTTTTATTCTGTAATGTTTCTAAGACTGTGTCCATTAAATGCAAACAAAAGAGGAAGAAGTCTTGGCAGAACAGGAGAAGTGATGCACACTTGATGATCAGATCGATTTTAAATATTACTCGTGGCGTATAGCCTAGTGCATGCTCTCGCTGCTTCTACGGCTTGGGCTTCGTTGGTCTTCCACTGCTCTGCTACATCATTTGCTAAGGATCATCTGGATTGGGAGCACTTAACAAAGCCTGGATCCATAGCAGAACTGTGCGGATCCGCAGTGCTGGGGACCACTTATCTTTCAAAATATCTAAACATATTCTTCCCAACTTGTCTACATTAGGATGATAAATTTTGGTCATGAAACGTACTTTAGGGGCTGCCATCGGGTATTCTTCTGGAAGGAATAGTTCAAGTTTAAAAGTCCCTCCCTCATAGGGGGAATCCTGGGGGCCAGCAATGACCACATGAAAATAACGGGCATTGCTCTCGTCTGGTTCTGCTTTGATGCCAGGAACTGGTTCTGCCAGCAAACGCTGGGTTTCCTTGATAATCCTGCGGGGCAGCCCGGCCGTCTTGTCAGATCCCGAGTTCGGACTCTGCTCTCGACTCTGGCTCCGCACGCCTCACGCATGAGTGGAAGTCCTGTAAAAGAAATTTTTAAAATTGAACATCTACACAAAAAGGATGCTCCTCACTCTCCCCCAAAAGTATACAGGTTCAAAATGTTGATGCTGCTAAATTGCCCCACTTTATACTCACTCATGCCACTAGAGGCTGCATACGCCACGTTTCTGATGGCGGAGGGGACAGAGCTAATCTGCCCGCTGGTGCAGGTGCCTGGTGCAGGTGCGAGCAGAAGTCAAGGGGAGAAGGCTGTTTGGAGGGACGCCAAAAGCGTGTGTGTGGCGGGGGGCATTGTTGGAGTGGCAGATTTGAGAATGCTAAAGGGGAAAGGAAAGAAGGACAGTCCCCTTCCCCACCCCTCGCCCGGAAAGAGGGAGGAAGGAAGGAAGGAAGGAGGAGGAAGGGATGGGTGTTGGCCCAGAGAGCACTCAGGATGGAGGGGAAGACCCGGAGGGAGGGCTTCTCTCCCTGATTCCCACAACTCAATGAGGAGCAGCTGGTTTGCTGCTGGGAGGGGGAGATGAGAGGACACACCTGCATTGGGCAACTTGGGGGGGACGGGGAGGGGGTGGCGGTAATTACCGAGGGACCAAAGCCCTGTGGAATGACAGGTGGCCCAGCTGGGGCTGGCCCCTCACAGTGTGCAGTGCAGGATATGGGATGAGAAGTGACTGCCCCTCCAGTTCCATCTGTCGCAAAGCCCAAACACCCTCCCTGAACACTTGACAGTACCCCCCTTCGTCGGCCTGGGGACATCGTGTCCCTGTGTGCACATGCTGGGCCATCCTCTGGGTGTTCCTGAAGAAGCCCCGGCCCGTGAGAAGCACAGGGCTCCAAGGAGCATCAGGACAAGCCTGCCCCCATCTCCCCAGGGTATTCTCGCTACGGGAGGGAGCCTTGACCAGGAAGCCGCCAGGAGCACAATTCAAATACAGTTCCCTGGGATCCCTGGGTGGCGCAGCGGTTTGGCGCCTGCCTGTGGCCCAGGGCGCGATCCAGGAGACCCGGGATCGAATCCCACGTCGGGCTCCCGGTGCATGGAGCCTGCTTCTCCCTCTGCCTGTGTCTCTGCCTCTCTCTCTCTCTCTCTCTCTGTGTGACTATCATAAATAAAATAAATAAAAAAACAAATACAGTTCCCTTTACGGGGGAGGCAGCCTGCCAGAGAGGGGAGCTCCTACTTTGTGCCACAGATGGTGGGATATCCCGCGAGAGACAAAGTGGACAAGGCCCTGACCCCGCAGAAGTCATCATCACCCCCTGGTTGCAGGATGTTCATTCAATCGGCCTCCGGAGTGAGGGGTTTGCCAACAAGGAAGAAAGGGCATGGCCTCAGAGGCACAGGCTCAGAGGAGGTCACTTCACTCTGAACCCACTGCTCAGCTGCACAGCGGGATCGTGAAGGCGCCGGCGTTTCTTCCCAGTGTGGCCGTCTGGGCCAGCCCCTGCAGGCAAGCCGAACATGCCACCTGAGGCCACGGCTGCTCAGCGCTGAGCGTGCTCCCGCTCCCTGCCATGTTTGCCAGGTGCCAGATGCCACTTCAGTCGCCTTTTGGGACACGGTGTGTAAACCATTCTGCAAGTTGAATCGTTTGGAACACTGAGCTTGTGCCACAGTTTAACTCTTTAAAGTACATGTATGACATTCCTGCAGATGGAAATCCAAAGTCTTCGTACAATAAATCTCGTGAAGTGCGTGCAGAACATTAGCTGGAAATCAAAATCGAGCAGTACCTTCAAGAAACGGCTGGTTGGTGAGGTCGGGGGCCGGTGCCAAGGCACAGAGGCTGGAGCAGGGTAGGAGCGGATTTTCAGATGCCAGGCTAAGGCCCAGAGACAGAACGGATGGAGGAAGGCAGTGAGGAGTCCACGGGAACCGGCAATGACAGGGAGGGCCAGACACCGGCGAGGTGGCCTCAACCGACCGCGGTGGCAGCTCGGAGGGCTCAGAGTGAGGGGCGGAAAGAAGGCACCTGGAGCATTCAGGGTCTGGGGCTGCTGCTTCCTTCCTCTGGGCGTCACTGATGCTGTCTGGGACAGCGAGGCCGGACCCTGACCCTCCAGGACCCAGGTCCTATAGGTCTCGGGTGGCTCCATCTTCCGGGACCCCAGGCGTAGCTTCACTCTGCTCGGGTCCGAGCCGGCAACCGAGCAGAGAGCCTGGCCGTCAGGCCGCGGGGGCCTAGGACGCTCCGCCGCAGCCCACCGCCCCCACCGGAGCCCCGAGTCCTGTGCACGGACCGGGCTCCCCCAGGGCAGGCACAGGCGCGGGCGTCCGCGTCCCCACCAGCGCGCAAACCCGCGCACGAGGGGGGTGGAGGGGTGGCTGCTGCTGCTGCTGCTGCTGCTCCTGCTGCTCCTCCTGCTGCTGCTCCTCCTGCTGCTGCTCCTCCTGCTCCTGCTGCTGCTCCTCCTGCTCCTGCTGCTCCTGCTGCTGCTGCTCCTCCTGCTGCTCCTCCTGCTGCTCCTCCTGCTGCTCCTGCTGTTCCTCCTGCTGCTGCTCCTCCTGCTCCTGTTGCTGCTCCTCCTGCTCCTGCTGCTGCTCCTGCTGCTGCTCCTGCTCCTGCTCCTGCTCCTGCAGCTCTTGCTGCTCCGGGCCCGCGGGCGCTCGCGCGCAGGACGAGCAGGGCCTCCACAGGAGCACCAGCCCACGCGGCCCAGCCCGTGGCCACCGCCTCCTTCCGCCGCAGCGCCACAGCGCGTGTGCCCGAGCGGGACGCGGGGGCGATCCCGCCGTGCTCTCTCGGGCCTCAGTTTCCCCGCGCAGGGAGGGGCTGGAGCGAAGGTCTCCGAGCGCCCTCTGCTGGCCGGGTGGCGGGCGGGGCGCGGATCTCGGGGCTGCAGGTGCGGCGGCGGCGGAAGCCGGGCGGGCTCCCCTCGAGAGGCTCCGCGGGTGGCGGGTGGAGAGCGCGGAGAACCGGCGGGCGCGAGGGGCAGGTCGCCTTGCTGTCGCTGAGCCCCGGGTAGCGCCCCCCCCCCCGCCCCGCCCCGCCCAGTTTCCGGAAGGTCGGAGCCAGCACCTGCCCCACCCGGAGCCTCGGGAGCTCCGTGCTCGGGGACCCCTGGTTCTCTCCGATCACCACCTCTCCAGGCCGGGGCTCTGGTGCCGCTTCCCTGGGGTGGGAGTCAGAAGCGGGGTCGAATCCCGGCTCCTTCACTCGCAGGCTGGCCGTGCTGGGCAAGTCAGGTAGCCTCTGGCCTTCTATCTCCTTACCTTTAAAGGGGAGGTGACAGTCCCTCCCCTCGGGGTCACCGCGAAGGGAGAGGAGTTCTGAGACCTCACGTACCTGTGAGCCAGGGAAGAGAGCGCTGGAGGAGGTAGTTATTTCCCGGCTGCAGTGACCTGGTGACATCCTCCTGGCTCCGCGGCAGCTCCTGGAGCAGAGGGGAAAGCCCTGCCAGCAAGGCTAGCTGCCCCAGCCGCTGGGTCTGCCTGTGCCGGGGTGGGCAGAGGGGTGTCACCCTTAGGGGTGCCCGCGCCTTCTGTTAGCTCTCCTTTCTTCAGTGAAGTCTATTCAGCTCGAAGCCCCCCTTCCTTGTTCCCTGAGCCTTCCTACCTTCTAGAAGGAAGAGGCTGGGATGAAAAAGGGCATTTCAAGTCACCACTGCCCACCCCCCACCCCCCACCCACCCCCTGCCCCAGACAACTCTTCCAGAAGTAGTGAGCAGTGAGTGCAGGTGAGCAGGTGCGCAAGCAGAGGCGGGTCAAACACTTGAACCAAGCACTCAAGGGTGTTTCTTCCTTGGTGGAAGTTTGGAACAGGAACCTCCCAAAGTTCATTTATTCATTAATTCAATTGGTATTTGTGGGAATTGAATTTAGACTGATTGTATTTTTGCCAGGCAGAGAAGGATTTTTGGCCAATGCTTTTATTTTACCCATGAGAAACTGAGGCCCAGAGAGAAGGGTCTTACCCCCTTGGTGCATTAAAACCAGAAGTTGACATCCAGGACAGCTCTCCATCTGCTGCAAAGTGCCCGCCCCGATTCAAAAGCTTTTCATTTAGTGAAGGCGCATTTTAGATGGGCCTTTGATGCATCAATCGGAGTTTAACAAATGAAGGCCGCAGGGGAGTTTTATTCTAGGGGAAGGGGTAGAGGAACAGAAGCACCAAGCTGGGAAGCCGGAGGTGGTGAATTGGAAGCACATGTCCAGAGCTCCTTATCTCCCTTCTGAAATGAAAAATGTTTCAAAAACCGAAAGGTCTCTTTACTTTTTTTTTTTTTTTTTTTTGGAGTGTATATGGTGGTAACCTGGCCTAAACTGACATGAGTTATTTATAATTTATTTCATTTATATGAGTATTCATATTCACATATTTTGTTGCCTAGATTACAATATGCTGCTCCAGACTCCTCTGAGCACCGTGACTGCCCATTACTACCTTTGCAAAGTCCAAAGAAATTATGGATCTTGAAACCCATTTAGTCCTAAGGCTTTAGGTAAAGGGTTGAGGATGCTTCTACTCTGGCTGGGGTCCAGGTGCACAGATAGAAATGTGGGAGATTAGGCTGCAGAAGTGGGTTGTGGTGGAGACCAAGAGAAGCATGGAGTCTGAATTTTATCGTTTGGGCTCTGGGGAGCCACTGAAGGTTCCTGAGCCCGTGTGTCTGTCTGAGGGCCGTAGAAGCGGTTACGACCTAGCTAAGAGCAAGCAGATCTTCGCCTCTAGATCGTGGCCTCGAGTCTCTTCTCCCATTTGAGAAGTATTGCTTTTGTTTACTCACTTGTCCCTTCTGCTTGCATTTGCACAGCATGCAGCTGGGTGTCTTACACAACCACCTCCCTTAGCCTTCCCAGCAGGCTTGTGCCATAGACATTACGGTCCCCATGATATAAAGGAGATACCTTTATATCATGGTGGCTCAGAGAGGTTGAGTGACTTGCCCATGGCCACACAGCCAGCCAGTAGTGCCTCTGGAAAGGGTCATGGTGGTACCAGAATGAAGAGGAAGGGATTTATTCTGATGGGGTCTGGGGAGAGAGGTGTAACTAGGAAGGCTTCTGAAGGAGGTGATCTTCACACAGGGCCTCCAAGGGTGGCCAGGTCTGGGTTGGGCCCACAGAGAGCTGAGTGCAGGTGCAGAAAGCCTGTTGCTGAGCCCCATGGTTCCTGTTTTTGCTGACAGTAAAATTTGAAAATGTTGTATAAGCTAAGTTAATGCTAATAGTTGGCCTATGTGTGTTTTTTATGGTCGTAATTTGGTAACTTCTCTTTAGACTTCCTACACTGTATTGTGTTTCTTTTACTGCAATTCTAATTTGTTAGTGGAGGTGGGTAAGGGACACTTCACATTATTATTATTATTATTATTATTATTTTAAAGATTTTATTGATTTATTCATGAGAGACAGAGAGAGAGAGAGAGAGAGAGAGGCAGAGACACAGGCAGAGGGAGAAGCAGGCTCCACGCAGGGAGCCTGATGTGGCACTCGATCCCAGGTCTCCAGGATCACGCCCTGGGCCAAAGGCAGGCGCCAAACCGCTGAGCCACCTGGGCTGCCCACATTATTATTTTTTTAATGTCCTCATAGTACTCTCTGCTTGGAGCCAGGCTGCCCGGAGGTTGCTGGGCCTCTACATGGTGGTGCTGAAGGAGGAAACCCATGGCTTGCAGATGGAACGCACTGCCCGCCACCTGCAGGCCCAAGCCACCTGCTGGAGCTACCTACCCGCATCTTCCACAACCTGTTCCCTGGCTTCATGGTGCAGGTGAGCAGCGACTTGCAGGACCTGGTGAGCCTCCCTCTCTGGGCGTGCCACTTCCTGCAAGGTCTGTGCCGCTGTATGCGTACTGGGGACTGTTCTTAGCGTGCCCATCACGGAAAATCAGGAGGTACATACATTTATTGAGCACTTACTGAGTACTAAGCACACTGGCTCCTGGCTTTATGGACAGGATGGTTTAAGCCTGGTTATACCCCAGTGGTACTTCCATCCTCATTTGAAAGATGAGGAAACCGAGGTTCAGAAGGGATCACACAGACAGCTAGGGGTAGAGCTGGGATCAAAGCCAGTGGTCTGCCTCCTAGCTGTCCTTGTGCTGATGAACTTGCTGCCCATGGGAACGTACAGGAATAAGGCCCCACAACATGCTTTTACAAAATGACTCAGGATCCAAAATCCCTTTGAAGCTGACGCTATTCTGAAGGTTCCTCCTATAGGACAGGTAGGCTCTTTTCCCCTCTGGCATGGCCTTGGTGTCACATCTATGGTGGAGGCGCAGAATGAGGCCTGGGTACTGGGGACTTCTGGCCTCCCTTCTCCTCACCCTGGCCCTACTGCAAGGTTAAATACCTTTATTTTTTCTTTTTTCAGCCTCTGCCTCTTTCCCCAAACACCTCCCCCTACACCCCCTGCCTCTTGTCCTCCTAACTTGATGAAAACACAAAGTTCCCGTTTTCACACTGATCCTCTACTTGGCTGGGGGCCTTCTCAGCCTCCTGCAGACACCAAGACCCAGAGTGGATGGGTTCATGCCTGAGGTCACACAATACAGAACTAGCAGAGCCAGAATTTGGACCCGGGTCTCCTGGCTCCACTGCACTACTACTGAGTGGTCTAGTTCAGTTTGGCATACAGTGGTTGCACAACTACTGTGCATGAAGTTCTGGCGGCGGGGGGTGGGGAGAGGCAATGACATGGATTGAACAGGGTCCCTGCCCTTGGGGACCTTACTCTAATGGGGAAATATTGTCCATCAGCCAGCTCAACACACACAGAAGCACCTACTGTGTGCTACAGGAATGAGGAGGAACCAGACCTAGCCTTTTCCCGTGAGTTCACAGGTCAGAGGGAGAGACTGAGAAGTGGTGGCCAGTACAGCTAACTGGGGTATTATGTGCGCTCAGCACCGTGGGGGAGCAGGGGATAAGGTGCCCACATGTGCCAGGTGACACCCAGGAGCCCTGTAGGCCAGGGCAACTTCTTGTTGGAGAGATACAGGCATTTGCCATCAAGAGCTGATCTTTCAGGGAGCCTGGGTGGTTCAGTTGGTTAAGAGTCCAACTTGATTTTGGCTGGGGTCATGAGATAGGGCCTCTGTCCTCCTCCCTGCTCTCTCTCTCTCCATCTCCTCCCCCCAAAAAAAGAAAGAAAAAAGAAAAAAAGATGTGGGCTGTGGCATTGTACCAGCCTGGGTTCAAGTCCCACCTAAGCCCCTTACTAGTTTGTAAGCTTGGGCAAAGTCTTTTACCTTGCAGAGGCTGGGCATTAAAGTAGGAATGGCCATTAAGGGCCATTAAACGAGATCACGGAGTACTTAAACAGATGCTAAGTACAGAAACTCACAGAGGTGCTGGCAGGTTAAGGAGCCCACAGGGAGCCTGAGGCACCTGGAGGCTACCTGCTGTGCAAGCTGTTAACCACCTCTGGGTCTGAAGGGTGAGCACACCGAGTAGTGTTACCCCTGCCCAGGAGGGAGCCGTGGTCAGAGGAGGCAGCTCTTGATGGAACCTTCTGCTAAAACAGGGAGGGAGTGGAGAAGACCCTGAGCTCCTGCCGGCTCCTCCCATGGATGGAGCCCAAGAGGAAGCCCTGCAAAGGGTGCCGGGCACCGCAGTCTGCGGGGTCAGCCTCCTGGGCCACAAACAGATGTGAGGGCAAACCGAGTGACCTGTGTGATCATCATGATCTGGCCGGGGAGTCCCGATGCCGCCTGCCCAGCGCCGGGCACTGCCTGGCTCCCAGACATGCCAAGGTCAGAGCCCCTCCCACAGGAATCCCCTCTGCTGGTCCCGGTTGGTGTCAGTGGCCCAGATGTTGGAGCGCAGGGCTCCCCAGCCCGCTGGAGAAGTGAGCCGATCGCAGCCTCCCCTTGTGCTCACTGGGGCTCTCCCTACCCCCTCCCTTTCTTACTCCCCTGCCGCAGGTGTCGTCCCTGCACCTGGGTCTGCAGGCTCTCCCTGCTTTCTCCTGCTCCCCCAGCTTTGCCCTGTGTAGGCTGCACCCCCTAGTCTGTCCCCTGTAGGTCCTGCCCATCTTGGCACCTGCTTCTTGGGAACCCTGAGCTGACCATGCTAAGAAAGGATGGAGTGCAGGTGGGGGGCTTTGGGGGGAATTTCCAACGCTGCGTTTTTGTCCGAGGCAGTAACTCAGGTCAGCTGGAAACTGCCCCTGGGAGCTGTCCCGGCAGCCCCTGCAGCGGACTTGCAGCCGAGTGGCCCGGACCCAGGCCCCTCCGAGCCCTCGCGTCCTCTGCCAGTTAAGCTGCCAGCTCCGATGGCCACACATCCCGGTTCTTCTCCCTTTAATACAATTTGTTATCCTTCGCATTTTGTTGTGTCTCCCTCTTAGGTTGGGAAGCTGTGGGAAGTTATAAATACGGGCTTGGCTCATTCTAAACCATTATACATATTATTTTTAAATGTTCATATTATTTCATGCTAATAGTACTATTTTGGAGTCAGGCTCCTTGGTTCCCTTCCTGGTTCCACCACTGCCCACTGATCTTGGACAGTAATTAACCGCCTGCCTGCCTCATCTCACTGTTGTAGAATAAAGATGTAATTGTACATGCCTTTTGAGGATTTTTCAAGATTAAATGAGTTAATATACGTAAGGTGCTTGGAGCAGTGACGGGGACAGGGTACATAGTTTCTATGTATTAACTATCACGTTAGGGGGCGCCTGGGGGCTCAGTCAGTTAAGCATCTGCCTGCGGCTCAGGTCATGATCCCTGGGTCCGGGGATGGAGTCCCACGTCCCGCTGCCTGCCCTGCAGAGAGTCCACTTCTCTCTCCACCCCTCCCTCCTGCTTGTGATCTCTCTGTCATGTGTGCTCTCACTCTGTCAAATAAATACAAAAAAATATATTTTTAAAAATATTTAATGTGTTTATTCATGAGAGACACAAAGAGAAGTAGAGACACAGGCCGAGGGAGAAGCGGGCTCCATCCAGGACCCCGGGATCACGCCCTGAGCCGAAAGCAGACATTCAGCCACTGAGCCACCTAGGGGTCCCTAAATAAATAAAATCTTAAAAAGCAAAACAAAACTACTACTTTAATCTCATGGTTACTCTTTCCTCTCCACAAACCTTGCCTTGGAAAGATGAGAGCTGCCTGGTGGAGGTGGGGGATGCACCAGCATCCAAAGTGACCACCTGGAAATTGAAAGCAGGGTGACCGTCACTTGAGAGTGTGCCCAGGGAGGATGGGCCACACTTCCCCAGACAGCTCTGCTTGTCCTCCAGGCAGGAGGGCTGCCCCCTCTCTCACCTGGAGATGGCTGGTGACCGCCCCCCGCCCCCAGTGTCACAGCTCTGCTGCTGCTGGCCTGGCCTTCCCTGCCATTGCAGTCCCTTCCCGGGCATCAGTTGTGGGGTGGGGGCACCCATCCGGTACCTCGCTAATATATGACAGGGTAGGGGGAACTTTTTTACTCTGGCCTTGTGTTAAAGCCTTCTGACCGCGGAAGCCGAGACAGCCTCTGTGTGAGCGCCGGAGGGTCCCGGACTGTAAGGGCTGGTAGGGCCCGGAGGGGGCAGGAAAGGGTACTAATCGGGTTACTGCCACGGTCGGGTGGGGCCGCGTATTCACGTGCTTAGAAGGAGCCTGGCGACTTGGCTGCTTTTCTGTCTGCTACTGTGGTTTACACATGTCCGCGTGTATCACTTGGGGTTCTCCGGAGACAAAACCAATAGGGTGTGTGGCTATATGGATACCTACATAGCCAGAGATTTATTTTAAGGAATCGGCTTGCGTGATTGTGGGGCTGGCAAGTCCAGCAGGCATTCCTATTGCACTGAGTGCGAATTCTGTTTTATTTTTTTATTTTTCTTAAGATTTTATTTATTTATTCATGAGACACACAGAGGGAGAGGCAGAGACACAGGCAGAGGGAGAAGCAGGCTCCATGCAGGAAGCCCGACGTGGGACTCGATCCCGGGACTCCAGGATCACACCCTGGGCTGAAGGCGGCGCCAAACCGCTGAGCCGCCCGGGCTGCCCACAGATTCTGTTTAAACACAGAATTCTTTCCTCCTTGGGGGACCCCTGTCTTCTTGTTAAGGTTGTCTGTTGGCCCGCCCCCACTGCAGAGGGCCGTCTGCTTTACTCACAGTCTACTGGTGCCGATATTCATCTCATCTTAAAATACCTCCAAAGCGACCCTAGACTGGTGTTTGACCAAACATCTGGACACCCTAGCCTGGCCAGGTTGACACATAAAATTAACCCCCACACCCAGCCTTCAGGGTGGGGCATGGGGAAGCAGGTGTGAGGCTCCCAGAGGTGACCTTGGCTTTGACCTCTCAAGCCTGGAGTTTATTTGGAAAAGCCAGCTGGCCCCGTCCACAGGTTGACGGTACCGCTGCCCTCGGTGGGCAGGTATATCTGGGCTCAGTGTTGCCTTCGGTGCCTGGCAGGGACTGGGGCGGTGCCTGTGGCCTTCTGGGAAGACACTTGCCTCGCTCTCCAGCCTCGGCTCCCGAGGTAGGTGTGGATGCTGCCCCTGCTCCCAGCACGGAGGGGAAGGTGGGCAGGCGGGCCCCGTGCGGGCTTCATGTGCTGCGCTTCTGGAGGCTGAACCAGCCTGGCTTTGGAGGCTGTCAGATTCCCCGACACAGGAGCCCGGGGTGGGAGGGGCTTGAACTGCCACCACCCTGGTCTCTGAGCAACACCGTCCTCAGCACGACCCCTACACTGGCACACAGCCACACCCCTGCGCCCTGGCCACTCTCCCTCCTGAACCCCCCATCGCCGTGACCTTGGGCCCTCCTTCTCTCCCTGGGTCAGCACCCTAGTGCCCTCAGCCTCCTCCCTGCCTCCCCCTGCTCCCTCTCACAGGTCACCCTCTAAGCACCAGGACCTGCCTGGGGCTTACAGCACAAGCCTGCTCACATCAGCGTCCTGCCCGGCACCTTCAGGGCTTCCCCACTGTCCGACTGCCCTGCACCCAGGGCCTCCCAGGCTCTGTCCTGCACCCAGGGCCCCAGCGAGCCGACACCACCGAGCGAGGCTATGGAGATTTGGAGCCGTTGAGGGTCAGTCACTCAGCTGTGTGCCTGGTGGACGCAGCGATGAAGCCTCTGCCCTGGAGGGGCTGACGTCTGGTGGGGTCCATGGCAGTCCACTCCTCTGCCCAGCGTGGGAGGACACCTGCAGGGTGTGGGGAGAGGTGTGGGCATTGGTGGGGGAACAAGGGAAAGAACCTTGTCCTGTTCCAGAGACTTAGCAGGAGTCTGGCCAGAGTGTGTGTGTGTTGGAAGTGAGTGTGTGGCGGGGTGCAGGTGTGAGCCAGGGCTTTCCCTGGTAAAACTGCATAAAGCAGATACAACCAGGCCTGTTCTGGGGCACCTGGGTGGCACAGGTAAGCATCGGACTCTCGGTTTCGGTTTGGGCCATGGTCTCAGCTCTGTGTTCAGCGGGGAGTCTGCTTAAGATTTTGTCTCCCTCTCCCTCTGCCCCTCCTGCCCATGTTCTCTCTCTCTCTCTCTCTTTGAAATAAATATACATCTTTTTTTTTTTTTTTAACCCAAAAACCCAAAAGACCAGGCCTGTCCTCTCTGCCTAGCCCCCTGTTTTTCTCTATGGCACTTACAACTGCCTGCTGCACTGAGTAGTTACCGCCTATTATCTGTCTCCCCTGCTGGGCTGTGAGCTCCACGGGGCATTGGAAGGTGCCATGTGGTAGGGTCAGAGGGCAGCACCTGGACCAGGTGTGTCGGGGGGCACCAGAGTTCTGTCTCAGAGTTCCCTCACAAGGGATGTTTGTCTGAGGCCCAACAGGTGTATGGATAGTCATGGGCTGGCAAGGTCTCAGACAGCCCCTGCAGTTCCTTGCCTCAGCTCCCCTGTCACCATCACCCCTAC
The DNA here is from genome assembly GCF_048164855.1 of Canis lupus baileyi. NCBI lineage: Eukaryota > Metazoa > Chordata > Mammalia > Carnivora > Canidae > Canis > Canis lupus. The sequence continues at coordinate 34,776,314 of NC_132840.1, forward strand.
CCCCACCTTTCTAGGTTATCACTGTGGAGGCCACTAATACACAGGACCAACCAGTGACCCTGGGCGTCCTGAGGACTGACTTTGGCTTCTGTGTGGACCTCTTTGCCCCAAGGGACCTCCAGTGACTGCGGGGCCTCTTTACATCACAGAGTGGAATGTCACAGGCCACTGCCAGTGTGGCTGGGGAGTTGCAGTCCCATTGTCTCATCTGCCTCGGTTCCAACAGCCCCTTTGGCAGGACCCTGTTTGTAGGCTGGATGCTGGGCCGGGGGCGGGGCGACCAAAACTTGGTCCAACTGAGAGTGCTCTCAAGGACACTGGGTCAGATGGGGGAGGCAGATGCACAGAGTAGTGGGGCTGTGGAAGGGAACGTGGAAGAGACACCTGCCCAGCCTGAGGGTCAGGGAAGGCTTCCCACGGGACAGATACTTGGTCTGGGCTCTGGTGGATGAGCAGGTGCTTACCTGGCAGACAAAACAACAACTGCCAGATGTAAGGTGGTCTTACTATTTAGCTCTCAATCAGTTTGAGATTGCAGGTGGTTTAACTTCTGGAACAGCTTGGTGTGTCTGTACACATACGTGTGTACATGTGCGTGTGTGCATGTGTGTGTGTGCATGAGCACCAGGAAAGGAGTCCCACCATCTCTCACTGCCCGCCCCACCGCCAGGCACTGTGCCCATGACGCTGACCACCGAGCCCGAGCTCGCCGGAGCTGAGGCAGAGCCTGATCCATCTCTCTGCCAACGACATCACCAACGAGGCCTGGGCCCCTGAGCACCAGCGGGTGCGGCCCCCCACCTGGGGCCTACGGGGCCCTCCAGCACCATGGAGCAGGTCAGCAGGAGGGCAGGGTGGGAAGACTCTGGACTGGGCTTGGGCGGCCTCAGGAGGTCCTGCTGCCTCCCTGTGTGTGGAAGGAGGATTAGGCCACCGTCCCCCAGAGACTGGGGGAGACTGGGGGAGACCAGGCTGTGGGAGGGCTTTGCACAGCTTTGTAATGTGTGTCCTGGGAGAAGTGCATCACATTCCTTGAGCCCCTCTCCCGGACCTCAGGGCGAAGTTGGGGGCCCCCGTGAGCCGCCCCTGAGGAAGGCGCCCCTCCTGAGCCGGCTGGCCGCGGGCTCTTGGTGCAGGTGGGCAGCTGTGCCACGGGAGCATGTGGCACTGGCGCGGTTGGGGCCCCCTGGGTGGTGGCGCAGCTCTGGGGTGCCCCACACGAGGAGCTGCCGGGCTGTTGCAGTGTCTCCAGGAGCGGGAGGCATCCAGGTGTGCACACCTTCCTCGGGTCCCCCGTCCACATGCTTCCCGCCCAGGACAGCCGAGCCCTCCGTGCCCCCCAAGCCCCTCCAACTGGTACAAGTTAAAGCGCTGGGTTAGAGCAGGGAGAGGGTGCGTCTCAGGGCGCCTGGTTGGGTGCTGCCCGGGAGCCGGTGGGAGGTGGCTGGCTGGGCTCCAGGGCTCCCGGGGCCGAAGGGGGGCAGGCGGTGCCTATTCCACAGGGCGAGGGCCGGCGTTTCCACCCGGGGGTGGGGTGCACTTGACCACGCAGGGGAGTGTGTGTTGAGAGAAGCTGGGAGTCAGGCTGCGCGGGCTGGGTCCTCTCTCTGCCATCAGAGACTTCCCTGTATCTGCATTTTGAAGCCGTTCTCAGGGTCTAGGTCACCCCTAGAGCTGCCATCTGCAGGACAGTCTGTCTGGGGCAGGGGTAAGCTCCTTGTCCCCAGAAGGGGCTGGTCGCCCCTGGCAGCGACACTGGAGAGGGCTCCAGGGGCTTGACCAGGTGCCTGCGTCCGTCCCTTCCAGCCCCCTCGTCCTGTGTTTCGAAGTCCTTTCTAAAGCAGGCTGCTTCTGTCTTTGGCTCTCAGGCCCAAGGGGGCGGTGGGTCGGCCTGGGCCACAGCACATTTTGGGGCGAAGGCGTCTATACCAGGTGCTGCCTGCTGCCCCGGGCCAACCGCGGCATCTACACCGCTCCACCAGCTGGGGCTGGAATGGGCCCCCGTGCCCGTGGCTGCCAGCAGGGCCGCGGCCTCACGGTCAGGAGGTGTCCCTGTCTCCCTGTGCCCCCCGCCCCCACCGGGCTGGTCCGACGCTGGAGCCTGACTCCCTGGCGTGCAGGCTGGTTCTGCTGCTCCCTTCCCACGCCCTGGGCATGTGGCCTCCCCTCTCAACCTCTGAGCCCTCCCCCCAGGAGGAGGTGGGCAGTACCTGCCGAGAGATGGGGATGGGGAGCACCCAGACAGGCAGCGCAGTTCAGGGCGGGCTCAGGGGCAGGCCCGAAAGTGGAGCTGAGCTTGGGCTAACCTGGGCTCTGCAGGTCAACAGCAAGTTCCTTAACCTCTCTGTGTCAGCTTCCTCCCCCGTGAAATGGGGCTGGTGGGTGCTGAGCACTTAGCTAGGACAGTCCAAATGCTACCTGCCACTGTTATCGTCACTGCTCTGATACAGGTAACTGTGAATGGGGGGGTGGCTCGTGTCGAAAACATGCCTGGGGTGGGTAGCAGGAAGTCATGGCTTGTTGGGGGGGTTGAGGGGCTTGTTGGGGATCCACAGATGGTGCCCCTCCCATTGGGAGGAGGCTGAGCTGTCCTGCTTGGACCGAGCATGGGGTGTCCTGGGAAGAGCCTGGGAGATGGCAGGTGGTGGCTTGGAGTAACTGGCTTAGGAGTTGATCCTCAAACAAGTACGTGCTGGGGAGCCACTGAAGGTTTAGGAGGAGAGGGGGTCACAAGGGGAGTGAGGAGTTCAGAGCTGGCTCCAGGAGGAGCAGGGGGGTAGGTGTGCAGGATGGAATTGCGGTGGGAAGATGAGCCCAGTCAGGTGAGGGGGGCTCTTGTCCCAAGGAGAGGCTGGAACAGGTCCCTGGGGCCACGGGCCATGCTCCTCCTTGGGGTCCTGGCTTGGTAGGAATTCCGTGCTGTTCTGGTCACTCTCCCCCTTGGGAACATCCAGCAGATAAGCTCAAGGGCACGCGCCAGTTCAAGATCGGGAAGCCACAGGCCCTCGCTCCCTACGAAGCACTCTCAAAGAGCTAAGGACACGGCAGCCCGCACATGCTGAGCGACGTCCCCAGGACCCCGCAGCTAGGACATGGCGGCTTCGGGCTTCAGGAAAAGGTGACCCTGACATGCCCTGCCCCACACCGGGCACTGGGCGGGGGCTGCACGCGCGTGCCCTTATTTCCTCCTCACGGCCACCCTGTGAGAAGACGCCGTCACTCTTTCCATTCTACAGATGGGCAAACTGAGGCTTGGCATAGCTGAGTACCGCTCTCTAAGGTCTCGATGCTACGGGTATGTCTGACGCCCAGGCCCACGAACGGAGGCCCATTAAGCTCAGCCCTGAACTTCTGCTTTGGGTAGGGGCCTGGGGGAGCTCCAGCTTCTGGCCCATCTCCGGGTGGAGACGAGATACTGACACTCCCCAGAAACGAAAGCTCAGAGACGTTGAGTGGCTTTCCCACGGTCACACAGCAGGCCAGCAGCAGAGCTGAGAACTCAGGAGTTTTGTCACTTGGGCTAGTGTGTCTCCTACCTTGACTTATTTCTGGATCTTCTGGCTCTGGCCTCAGACCCTAAGGTGGTGGAGTCTGATGGTGGCGAGGAGAGACGGAGGGTCCCCCGGCCTCCCAGGGTCTGAGCCGGTCTCCTCTGCCCTGGGCTGTAGCTCCCGCTGGGAGGCCCCCCAAGTGTGCGCCTCAAGGAGGCCAGCGTCCACACCTCTTGCACCGGGTCCTGAGTGCACAGGCCGGAAGCACCGAACCCCGGGCCCTGCGGAGAAGGGGCAGCGGCCTGAGGGGCAGGACAGGCGCCCGGGGCCCCAGGGCCGCAGTGTCTGCCCAGGGCAGCTTCCTGCGTGGCCCTCACATATCTGGGCGGAGGTTTGTGGGGAGCACGTGGCCAGGAGCTTTTGCAACTGTGTGGACAGCGCGTGTGTGGGGGGGTGTAGGTGTGTGGGTGTGCTGCTGGGCCCGTTTTCGCTCTTGTCCAGAGTCGCGAGGTCGGCTCTCCGGCAGCCGCTCCCCTCCCAGGGAGCATGTGCGCTACCACACGAGGCCCGCCCCGCTCACCTGTCTTGGGTTAATGCACTTCTCTGCTGCGGGGGGGGGCAGGGGGAGGACCCAGCCACGACACGGAGGAGCGGACAAGTGAGCCCAGTGCTGGAGGCTGCGGGGAAGGCCCTGCAGAGGGGGGCAGGTGCACACGTGGGCACACGGGCACAGGTGCACACGCGCATGGGCACATAGCGACGGCTGGGACACCCCCCCGGCCCCCCCCCCCCCCCCCCCAGCATCTGTCGGTGCAGAGGAGCAATGAGCAACGGCTCTCTCCTCTCCTTTAAAAAGCCACTGGGAGCTTCTCAAAAGGAAGCCCTGGAAGCCGCCTCTTAAATGCACGTGGGAGAGGTTTTTAAAAGCGCGAGCGTGGTGTTTGTGGTCTGGGTGATGCACGTTTGGAGGGCAAGGCCGCCTCGGGCCGGTCTGCTGGCTTGCGTGGAGCGAGGGCTGCGCGCCCCAGGCCATCCCAGGCGCAGGGGACGAGGCCCACTGCTCTTCTCTCCTGGGGGGTCCTTTTTCGTGGAGGAGGAGGGCGGCCAACAATAATGTAATACAGAGTACTTCAAAGGTGCTATGCAGAAAAATAAGGCAAGGCAGGGAAGGGCCTGTTGGGTGGGGGTGCTCAGGAGAGGCCCCAGGGAGAAGGTGGAAGCATCGAGGAACAGTGTTGGGGCAGTGGGAGCAGCCGGGATGAGGACTGTGAGGTGGGGCACCAGGAGCAGACAGGAGGTGGGTGGGGTGGGGAACGGAGGGAGTCGGGAGGACCAGAGGGGGCAGGACCAGATCGGGTGGGGCCTGAGGGCCACAGTCAGGCCTTTGCACTGGGATTTCGCCTGGGAGAGCTGGGAGCCCTGGGAGCCCTGCAGGGTTCTGAGTCCCGGGTAGGCGCGGGGTGAGGCGCACTCAGGGAGTGGGGTGTCTGACCTGGGTGTGAGCAGGTCCATTTTGGCTCCAGGGAAGACTCCAGGGGACAGGACAGAAGCGGGGAGGCCGGCTGTGGATGAGCGGACACCCACTGCGACTGTCCTGCCCGGGGCATGGGGCACTCTGCCCAGTGTGGGAGTGTGGAGTGTCCGGGAACCTGGGGACGCCTGCAGACCCCGTGCGCTCCATGTGGGTGTGGGGTGGGGGGAGCTGGGGTGGCTCCCAGGCGCTCCGGGCGGTTGGTGAGGCTGCCGACTGGGATGGGGAGGGCTTGGGATTGGCGGGGCGCTGGGCATCACCTGTGTCCTGCTGGCCTGGCTCCGTGTGTCCCGGTGCCACATGCATGCTTGCTTTTGTCCCTGGGTCCTGGCAGGTCACATGGCCTGTGAGGAGGGCGGAGGCTGGCTGGCTGTGTCTCCCCACCCCACCCTGGGGCCTCCTGCACACTGGGGTTCAACACAGTGGACAACACTGTGTGGTGAGGACCCAGGCCTGGTGAAGAGGCCGTGGGGGGCCATCACCATCTGCTGCCAGAGAGAGCCCTTGGGGGAGCAGGCACCCCAGTGGCCCCAGGGACTGCCCCCCCGGGGGGGATGGTATGTGTGGAAGGGGTCAGGGCCCGGAGCTGTGGTCTCAGGCTTCCGGTGAGGTTTGAGATGGTTCCTCCTTCCCCCATCCTCTGCCCTCCTCAGCCCAGACCCCAGGGCCCCGGGGACACCTCTGCCTTCCCGGAGCTGTGGTGCTGGCGCTGCGGTGATTGGGGGCTCCCTGCCCAGGAGAACGTGACCACTCAGCCCGGATCACCCTGTCCCCAAACCCATACTGAATGGGAGGCACCCGACATCCCAGCACTTACACAGGTCAAGCTGTGCTCGGCTTCTGGGCAGAAGGACCCCAGGGGCTCCCCAGAGGAGGCAGTCCTCCTCCACGGGTGGGCACTTGAGGGCTGGAAGGGGAAGTGAGTGTGCAACCTCACCTTGCACACTACACTTTGGGGAAGCCTCTCGGGTGCCCTGATCAGTTTTCCACGCCCATGGGGGTGCAGGCTGGCGACACTGATGGGTGATGCTTCCCCAGGTCTGGTTTCTCCACCCACATTCCCACAGGGTTTCAGAGCAGCCCCAGGACAGAAGCCGGGTCTGTTGTACCCGTAGATGGGGACATGAGGCCAGAGTGAACCCATGGTTGGCTGCCAGACCTCGGTTCAAGTCCCTGCTCCTGCAGAGGGATCCCCGTCAGTGTGGTGATCTCACAGGCTCTCCCAGTCCCGCTGCTAGGACTCCCCTGGGACACAGCTTTTGCTGATGATGTTCTCGTACCCACCTCTGGGCCACCGGCCACAGCGAGGTCCAGCCGGAGCGGAGACTGTCCTAGGGGCTTAAGCGGCGGACCTGTGCTTCTTGGTGCTTAGGTGCAGGCATGGCTGTACCGCCAGCATGGCCTGCAGGAGGCATCCCCCAGGCCGACTCTGCAGTTTGCAGGGGAGGCTGCAGGGCCCACACCCCATGTCACCCAGCCCTGGCACCTACCCTTGCCCTGGACACCGTGCTGTCCACACTTCGGGGAGGAAAACATGGGGAACCCGAGAGGAGTGCCTGCCAAGCGTGCCTGCATATAAACCAGATTTGGCCGTGAAGCCAGGTCTCTTTACAGCACAGGCGGCCTGGGGGGTGCCCATCTTTAGAGGGAACCTTCTAAGGCTCAGGAGGGGCACACAGGCCTGAGCAGCACTGAGCCAGGGCGGACACAGGGTGAATGGCTCTGGCAGGTTTGCTGTGACTAGGGCTGGGTAGGGGCTGGGAGGGGGAGGGCAAGTCACCCTCCTTGAACTCCCCCTGCCCCCCACCACCCAAGCAAACAAGCCAGCATTTATCTATTTGGTCTGTTTGTAAATGGCTCTCTCTACTGCCTTTTTATAGCAAGAAGCTTTTCTAGACCTGTTTTGCTTTTGTTAATTCGAAGATATTTATTCTGGTTTTTGTAACATTTTTATTACAGGGTGACCTTTAAAATAAAAGCAACTTTGTCGGGGCATCTGGGTGGCTCAGTGGTTGAGGGCCTGCCTTCGACTCAGGGCATGATCTTGGGGTCCTGGGATCAAGCCCATTGGGCTCCCCACAGGGAACCTGCTTCCCTCTGCCTGTGTCTCTGCCTCTCTCATGAATAAATAAAATCTTTTAAAAAGAAAAAAAAAAGCAACTTTGTCACTCCTGGATTTGACTGTCTAGCGTGCTGCCTTGTTTGTATTAGGCACTTGATAAAAACTTGTGTAATGGTTGAGTAAATCAGGTATTGGATTTATGTCTTAGAAGAAAATCTGTCTTCCCTGGGCCCCCTAGGTGGTAACCCCTCTCTGGTAACTGGTGCCCTTGTGGCGTTCTTGATGCTCTTCCCTCGTGTCCACTGCAAGCTCTGGCTCCTTTTTTCCCTTCTCCCCACGGCAGTCAGTATTTAAGGAATAAGTCAGTTATATAGATGCTGAGTGCTTCTGTAATTAGTCAGTACTATATTCACGATCACTTGTCATGATTGGAAATTATGAACAGTCTCAGAACTTCCCAGTTTGCAAAGTAGAATTTTGCCATTCAATAAGGGACCTCCCAGCCTCTCTGAGGCTGGTGAGTGTAACTATCTTAAGTCAAAGCTTATCTCTAAGCAGCTCAAAGATAAGGGAATCTGCCTACAAAGCAAAAATCCTCAGCTGTATTTTCTGACAATTTAGCATCATAGAAAGTGATCCAAGAACTTTCCCGATGCCAACAGCCTGAGTGCCAGAAGAAGACTGTGTTCCTCTGTGCACAGGCACCTTGGCCTGCTCCTCGGTGCTGGACATCCCCTTTTCCCCTAGAGGGCAGATTCTGGTGTTGGTTCATGAGATAGCCATCCCTAACTGCTCCATGATTGAGAGAAGGAAATGACTTGGATTTTGCCTATGTTGACAGGTGGTCACTGCAAGTAGGAGAGGAATGGGTGTGGGCCACAGAAAGGGAAAGTCTGCAGCAGCAAAAGGTCCCAGGAAAGGGGAGCCATGTGTGCTGTGCACATGCAGGACATCAGGAGCGAGGCTGACACCCATGGTCTAGAAAGAAGCCCAGCTTGACCAGGGACGTGATTTATACTGGGACCATGTGGGAGGCCTAATGGCCACGGGGCACGTGTTTGTAGGCCATCAGCCTGAGTTGGGTATCCTTGTCCAAGCTTGGCAAATTAATCCTGAAACAGTCAGGCTATCCAGAGGACAGAGCTGCAGAAGGCTCAGAAGACCCATCACCCATCATTATTAAAGAGAGGCCTTACTCATATCAGTGCCAAGTTCTAAAAGCAATCCCAGGGCCATCTGGCAGCAGGCCACAGGCCCCGATGTCCCAGCACCGTGCAGAAGAAGGTAAGTGAGACTCCAGCTCTACATTTTTGAAAAATTTATTTTATACCCTTAGAAGCTAAGAACTCTGCCACTCATGAACCAAATTTAGGATTAAGATTCTCCCTTCGTTTATCTACTTCCTTTTGAAATTTTATAAACAAGATTTTTGTACACAAGAGGTAGCAGAGGGAAATTCCAGTCTGCTTGTTCCAAGCTCAAAAGGTAACTGCACACATCTCCATGTTAGCGGGGAGGGTGGGGCAAGACAGGGTTAAGTCTGAGGACAGATGCTCTAGGTCCTATAATGTCTTCTAGTTGCCAGTGACCGTGTGAGTACTCCAGGAGAAGTCGTGGGCGGGACACCTGCTGGGCTGCTCCTTCGTTTCCCTCCAAGGGCAGACTCGGTGCCATGCGGTGGGCCTCATGAAGGGAGTGTCTTGAGAACACACAGCATTGAGTTAGTTGTGCAATTCCTACTCGATGTGCAGACCATTTTGAAAGATTTATAAAAACATCTTCGTCCAAAAAATTGGCAGTAAAAATGACAACTCTTCCAAGGTAAGCCTGTCATAAGTGTCACTTTAAAAAAAAGTCATCAGCAGGTTTGTTGTAGACTGCAGCCGCTGGAAATCAAGTGGTTCCTGGCAAAGGGCATGATGGTCATTGCAGCAACAACACAAACTTAACCAGAGCGTATGACACACAACAGTGACGGGTGATCTTGATGGAGCCTTACAGTGAGAACAGCAGGTGCTGGGGGCTGTGGGAGGCGTTGTTTCCATAGGAAATAAGGGACTAGAAGTGGCAATTTCACTCCTGAATTTGGGCTCCTGAGAGTGCAGTTGCCAGCGATGATGTCCCAACACAGATCATCACTGGCATTTCAAGGTCATGTTCTACACAATTGTTTCATGATGGGGTGGAGAGAAGGCGGAGGATAGAGTAGGGAAAACAGTAGGACGTGGTAATATTTAGGTACTCAAAATCAATTTTAAAACATCACATTTGGAATTCCAAGAACAGCAGAACCATATAAAATTTGCCAACTCCTTCTGACCAATTCTCTGAGGGTGCAGTTCTGCTCTAAATGCAGCCCCATCTGCACGGTGTCCTTGACAGTGGCCATCGCTGGGCTGCGGGGGCTGCAGACATGCATACAAACTGCGGTCCAGCTGCACAGTTACTTCAACGTTCAGTAGTGAAGGGGCTGGGTGCTGGAGCGCACAGTGATGAAAGCGGTCTGTCCTGTGTCCACGCAATGCGAAAGCCACCAAAAAGGCACTTTGGGGCTGGCCATGCCTCTCTGACTTGGCAAATCTAACCAACAGGGGTGACCTGGCACTTCCTAAGCTTCCCCAGTTCCGTGCACGGTGAGTTAGAAACAAGGCAGAACACCTAACTAAAGGCAAAATTGGGTTGAAGATGGGTGTAGAAACTCAAAATACAAAACGTACAAATATATGAAATACGTTGGCATATCCCCTTCTCCCCTCTGGAAAAGGGAAGCTGGTATCTAATCTGAAATGAGTGGGTGGTGCTTTACTGCTTTACTCGGGAAATACCGACACACGATGGATAGCTGTTCAATTACTTTCTGGTTATTTCCGGGAAAATAAATCTTGTCTCTTCAGTGTTCTTAGTCATGTTGAAGAGAAACAAAGTGTCAAGTTCCTTCTCTGCATTAAAATTACTACAACTCACAGAGCAGCACTTCTCAACTCAAATACTTAACTTCATATACAACCAGTACCAAGGGTTTCAGTAATTATATTTTAAGCAAAAGCAAATGATTGCAGATCACATGATTTAAGACTACAGTTTATTCAATATGTCTCCAAGCATTAAAAAGATGATTTTATGAAGTCAAACTCACTAAAATTATAATTTAAAGTGCTCTTTCTGTTTTCAAAATTTGGGGAAAAATTCCATAACTTCTTTAGTGATTGATGTCATAGAATGCACCTTGTACTTCTGGAGGACTTTTTTTTTTAATTAAAAAAAATTTTTTTATTGCTCTTTTCAACCTCAATTATATCAGAAAAATACCTTAAAGAGCATAATAAGTTTCCCAATTTTTGATCCTGGTAACATTTCATCAAGATCCAACTTTATGCCCAGGGCTCGCATTCTGACCCGTCTGAAATTCTATACAAATAGGGAGACATATTAAATACAAAGGTCTGTGTAAACGGAGTTCTTTAACTACTATTTTACAATGAAAAGGAATTGTATCGCCTATCTTTACATCATTTTAAATTGGATATTCCTATTCAATGTTACTGCAAGATTAAAAATTTGCCCTCACATATCTAAAGGCAGCTTGCTTTTTTTTTTTTTTTTTAAATATAAAAACCAAAGGAATTTCTTTTGTAGCATCGTAGAGAAAGCAACAGCTTTACCCCATTCCCTCTTGTATGTTTGTGTAACGACAAAGTCTGCCACCGGTTTTATTTCCTAGAATCTCCACACAGATGTGAAGCCATGTGTGGACTGTGCCCCAGGACAGCTGATCCAGAGACAGTTCTCCCGTTGCCACACAGCTCCTGAACCTTCTCCAGGGGGCAAGAGTGCCTTCTTTAAAAACACACACTCCTCTGAGATCATGACGGGTTCCCCTAGTCCAAGCTTCGGGCTCTTCTAAAGGGCTCAAGGGTGAGAATCTGATTTCAAAACAGCGCTGAGCACCCGCAACTGAGCTGTGACTCCTCACTGTGCACCGGGCGGGCTGTTCCTCTAGGGATCCACATCGTCAAGGTCACTTCTCAACTCACCAATCATCATGGGGGACTCTGAACCCTTCGAGAAAGAGAAGGAAGTCCAATTCACAGACAGTAAAGTGAGAGAAAAGTTGCTCTAGGCCCACTGATTTATTTGTGTTGGGTAAACGTGTGCATTTAACAACTAAATGTTTATTGCAGGGTAATAAAACCTAACTGCAACACTCCTATTCAGCAGTGCCTGATTATGCAAAACTCTCATTCCTATGTTCTCACGTAATCACTGAAAGCACCCAGTGACCTACCTCAGATCACCATGCCACTAGGCAACAGAGCACACAGCACTCACACAGCTCAGGGGAGTTGCTCAGGGGAGTAATGTGATAGAATTGCTTTGGGCTGGGCACGGAGCCACACTGCTGAAGATGGCCCTGGTCACTCCTGAATTCTGCTTCCATCCCCAGCTGGGGAACTTTGCTTACACGCCAACAAAGATCTGAATGCCTGCTGTGTGTCCTGGGACTCATCTAGCTGGGGGTAGGGGTGGGGAAGGAGAAGGGAGTCTCTGCAAAGTGACCCATAAAGCCAAGTGGAAGACAGACAGGGGTGAGTAGGGGAGGCCCGAGGTAGAAGGAAAAAGGGTATCTGATAAACTACAAGGCGGCCACTGGTATCCAGAACTCAGCAAACGAAGCAGGGAAAGGTGGGCAGGGGCCAAATCAAGCAGGACTGTGCTGAAGATTCCAGCCCTTACCCTGATGGGAATGGAGAGCCATGAAGGGTTTAAGCAGACGAAGCAAAGGAAGCAAGAGCGAGGCACAGAGTTGTCATGAAGCACTAAGGTGCTTATGACAATGGAACAGATGCCCGGGAGCTATTTAAAAGGTCAAACTGAGGGAAGCCTGGGTGGCTCAGCGATTGAGCATCTGCCTTTGGCCCAGGACATGATCCTGGAGTTCTTGGATCGAGTCCCACGTTGGGCTCCCTGCATGGAGCCTGCTTCGCCCTCTGCCTGTCTCTGCCTCTGTCTGTCTCTCATGCATAAATAAGTAAAATCTTAAAAACAAAACAAAACAAAATAACAAAACAAAACAAAAAAAACCCAGAAATGATTCCCTTCTCTAAAGTCAGGGTAACAGGGACCTTATCAGGTGGTTGTGAGGATTTGAGGGTTAAAAAAAAATGGCATCATCAAGACTCATTTAATGAGGCCTTTGTGCCAAGCCCTGTGGTGGAATTCCAGAGGAGCCCGCCCTCATGGGAGGTTAGCCAGGCTGAGGGCAGGCACGACACACTCCATGACGTTTCCACCTGCTTAGTCAGTAAGTATTCTATATGTACTTCACTCCTTTTTCTACTAGGCTGAGCAGTACTGAAAATGTTTTTTTTTTTTTTTTTAAATAAGCTTAAAATTATTCTTTTATTCCCCTGACAAGTATATTTCAGTAGCCCTTCCCTTCAAGGATCTGTGTTTCTAGGAAGGCTGGTAAGAGCCAAAAAGATGGAAGAGGGGATTTGTCACAACCCCACAGAATGCAGAGAACCAGCTGGAATGAACACCTCTGTGGCCGTGCTTTATCAGGCCTACCTCAGGGATGCCTGCACTGCTAGCCAGAGACAGGTCAGAGCCTCATTGTAACTGTTGTCTGCAGCACTGTTCCACTCTGTAGGCACATTGCTGGTGAGCCCTGGGCAGGGATCACCAGAGGGTGGAGCTGGGGTCTCCTTTTTTCTTGATTAAGGAAATTCTTTTTGGAAAATTTCAGAGCAGGTGGCACCCTTTCCCATGAGGATGTGGGCTATAGCAATACCTGTTGTAAATGCCTCTCTCCGTTCTCATTTGCGGGACTGCTCTCCGACCCATTACTGCTTCCAGATTGCTCTTTCTCATTCAGCAAAGCTGTGGCATAGGCTAATGTGTCCTGTGAGAGATTTAGACACAAGAGGAAAAAGTCAGGCGATGTGCAGTGGCAGCAGTACCACCAAAGAAGTCGATCCTTCACTTGATCTTTGGAGGCAGTGGGAGCCTCCAGGTAGTGTCTTCCCGGCAGCCACCAAGGCACCCTTTAACCTCTGCTACCCACATTGCTTTTCTTCTGGCACCTAATTTGCCAGTTGCCCGACAACATGCTCTCTCTTCATAGAAATTCGCTTCTTCTGTCTTCTCATTTTGAACCTCACACCCCTTGTCTCTGAGACTGGCTTGTGAGAAACACCGAAAATCCTATCTATGGGATTTTGAGCCATGCCAAACCAAAAGAGAAGCCTCACCTGAGCCGAAATTGTTCGCTGAAAGGTTTTTCCAGTTGATGTTTCATTAGAGACATTACTCTGTGGTGTCCAATAATGTTCTGACATCTGAGATGGAAGGTCAAAAATGCCATCAGAGATGACAAGCCCACATGAGTCCATAATTACCATCAGTAGATATTTGAATATAAAAAGCACCTAACATAGCACACTGATCCTCCCAGATTTTCTATCACAACAGGGTTTCACGTCCAGTCTTAAGAGCTCAGGGAACTACTCCATCTTATATAATCACCCCTCCTCTCTCACCCATAAAGTTAAGACACCATGTTAAGATAGGAACTTCAGGCGTAGTGACAGGTATCATCAACTGTACTGAAAAAAGTTTGAAGTCTGAAAATAATCAAGGCTAGTCTCCAAATGAAGAGATTCTTCCTGACTAGGTGAGTTGTTATTGATTCCTGTGTGATAGCCAGCAAAGTTCAAACTGCACTTACCTTCTTTTGCAGCCACTGTACGGCCCAGCTCCAATGGTGGGAATTCTCCTTGAAGTAGTCCTTAGCAGCAGGACACCTGGCAGGTGGGAATTTGTAATAGACAAAGGCTTTCCCTGCACATATGCTTATTTAATCTATATTACCTTTTGATTTTGATCCACAAATACTATCTTCATTAAAGTTCAGTTGTCTTTATTTAAATTTTCACTTGTTTTGGTTTGGATACATTCCTATGTATTAACTTCAAAAGGTAGGAAAAGGTAAATACATAGTGAAAAGTCTTTTATCTAGGACTACCTCACCCACTCAATCCTATTACAATTCAAAGATGGCAACTAAAACATAAAATTAAACAGAAACATCCCATAACACACTGTCCATTTAAATCATTTTTTTAAAAATTTTTTATTTATTTATGATAGTCACACAGAGAGAGAGAGAGAGGCAGAGACATAGGCAGAGGGAGAAGCAGGCTCCAGGCACCGGGAGCCCGATGTGGGATTCGATCCCGGGTCTCCAGGATCGCGCCTTGGGCCAAAGGCAGGCGCCAAACCGCTGCGCCACCCAGGGATCCCCACACTGTCCATTTAATAACAGAAATAAGGGACGCTTAGGTGGCTCAGGGGTTAAGCATCTGGATTCAGCCCAGGGCGTGATCCTGGAGTCCTGAGATCGAGTCCCACATCAGGCTCCCTGCATGAAGCCTTCTTCCTCTGCCTGTGTCTCTGCCTCTCTCTCTCCCTCTGTGTCTCTCATGAATAAATAAAATCTTAAAAAAAATCTTTAAAAAAAATAACAACATAAATGAGTCTTAAATTTTTGTGATTTGAGTAAGAATGATATTATGAGAAAAACAATTTTAGAAAGCTGTCCTTCATACTCAGACAGTACTGACAGTGATGATGTCTGTACAGAATGGAGGGATGGAGAACACAGAAATATATACATAAAGACACTCATGGGCTGGCATCAGACACACCATGTGGCCCCAGTATGACCTGGAAATGCCACTTAGGTGAACACTTATGCTGCCAACATCAAGCCTAATTAACGCACCCACAATTGTGGCAGGACAGTCTCCACCTGTGTTCACAATGCTATGTCATCTGGAAGATGCACATTCACGCGTTATTTCAACTAGGCATACAATCTGTTCAAGACGCTCAGATGTAGCAGCAGCTTGAGCCCAACAGATTTCTTACTCTTATTTTGGCATAAATGTAAGAATGGCAATCCCCATGCTGAAGAATCAGTAAAAATCTGGTGCAGAATCAATTAAGCTGTAAGGCAGGCTTGGTGTGGGACCCGGCGGTGGCAGGGCAGTCCACTCAGTAACCTGGGGGGGGGGGGGGGCATGCAGCTGCTTGTGCTCTGTGTGCCCACACTCTATGCAAGGGAGTTGAGACCGCATGCCACTAAGGTTCCTTTGAACACTGAGAACCCCTGCTTCCCAACTGTCTGTCAACTAATAAATGGACAAACAAAATGTGGTATAGCTATACAGTGGCATAGTGTTCAGCCTTAAAGAAGGAAGAAGTTCTGGCACAGGCTACACCTTGGATGAACATGGGGCACCTCATGCTGAGTGAAATAAATAAGCGGCACAAAAGACAAATAACTGGGTGATTCCACGTATAGGAGCAGTGCAATTCGTCCAGTTCAGAGAGAGGAAGTATAAGGATGGCTGCCAGGGGGAGGGGGAATAGTTCCTGTAGAATCAGGACAGACTTTGAACTTGGGCAGATGAGGAGGTTTGGGAAACGGATGGTATGATAACGTGAAGGCACTTAATGCCCCTGCTTCGTAAACCTAAAAATGGTTAAAATGACAAATTTTATGTTGTCTGTATTTTGCTACAATTAAATAAAAAGGGAAAAAGAACCTGTGCCTTAAAGTGCGTCTGTCTCTGCTCTGACTGCACGCAAGGCCACGTACACCTACACCACCCATGTTGTGAGGCCCACAGCACCTGCCCTTGAGGAGGTGTTGCAATGATTCAGTGCAAGCAAGATAACGTATTTAGCACAGTGCCTGGGGTCCTAAGTGTAAGGAGCTGTAAAAGGATTCTGCCTTTTGAGAGGCTGTTTTGAAAGTGAGGATTTAGAAACTGACAGAGCTGGCAGGGAAGTTACATTTAAGCCATCTCAAGTGCAAGTTCGTGAACCCTTGCTGTGAAGGTCCTCGAATCTGTCTCGATTCTTGCCTTTCCTGCATAAGACCTGCTGGTTTAGCCTTTTTTTTCTTGGGTTCCATAAGACCTGCTGCTCCTCTGACATCCCTCCCTCACATCTCTCGGAGATCATGGAGATCACGTGAATATGTTTCCAAACCATCCAAAACATGCCCTGAGTCAGGCTCTCTAGGAACAAAACCAAGGTAGATTTTTTCCCCAGTCATATTTGACTTGCAACTGAAAACACCATTTCCAATGGTGAATTTTGAGTCAATACTTACTTTTGAGCAAGAGTTACAAGAAATTTGACACACTGGTAGCAGCGACTGCTGTCCACATGGTTGCTGTGGTGCATCAGGGCTGAGTGAAAAGAAGAGGGAATTGTGACAAGAAAGCACACGGAGAGTGGGTCCCAGTAACACCACTCTCGTTCTGAACATTCACAACCAACTAGTTTTAGTAGCAGAGAAGGCACTTAACTAAAAGCATGGTGGTTGGTGCTGGCTCAATTCTAATGGACAGAAACACTACTTTAAATGGTATTCCAGAAACTTATGTGGCAGTGGAAGTTTAGCTTTTAGAACTGAAAGGAACTAAGCTGATTATTCACTCAGAAACCTTCAAACATTGAAGTGATAACACTGTAAGTTTGATAAATGGGAAATTTACGATATTAGTTTGTTTCAACAAATACTTTCTGCTCTGTTCTTTGTGGATGTAAAAATAAATAGTCCTTGGTCTGTCTGCTCTTGCAAAGTCTATGGTCTGGAAGTTACAGAGAACCTGGGTGCCACTTGGAGGCCTGCAATGTCGTAGCTACACAACTTTTTTAGCTTACATTTCTCTGCTGTGATAAAAGGAGGTCTTAAATCTCTTGCCACAGAGCAAAATCTACAATGACTCAGATTAACTGGGGATACTGGTGGGATGGTGGGTGTTGGAGAGGACAATTTCTAACCACTCTTTTTCTAAGAAATGGCTCATTAAAGCCACCTTAGCTTTCTGAAGAAAACTCTGCAAAAAGCTCATTTCAAAAGCTGAAAATGTACTTTTTCAGGTACATTCACACCACAAGTTAAAAAAAAAAATCCCATTTCATGAGCTTGATGACACATCTTGAGCCCGAAGTTTTACTCTTTCCCTCCTCAATGGCTGCAATGCATTGATTGAAAGACTTTTGGCATCAGAAAGTAACCTTTAGCTTGTTGACTCTTAGCTGACCCAGTAAAAGGACCCTGAGCTGCACCTTGCTGACTAAAGTGGAGAGTGTCCAGCTGATAAGATCCTTTGGTTTCACCTCTCCTGACCAGAATGTGGGAGCCCATGACCCCAACAGGCCTCTTCCAGAGCCGCTGCTGGGGCACAGTGCCGAGGCAGACTGGTTGGGGAGGAGGCCAGCCAGAACAAGAGGCTGTCTGCATGTCTGCTATAGACATTTCTCAGGAAGGCCAAGGTACTTGCCTAATAAACCGTTTTCTGTCTCAAATACAAATTTGACCCGCTCCACTTGTATGGGATCTTCAATGACCTATGACAGGAAGGAAACAAAGGCTGGTAAATAAAAAAAGGAACTTGTGTAATGCCACTCACTGGGGTCTTTTTGATTCTGTTCGATGAATGGATAAAGAAGATGCAGTTTAGATATATAGCACTACTACTCAGCCATTAAAAAAAAAAAAAGAAATCTTGCCATTTGTAATGACATGGCTGGAACTGGAGGATATTATGCTAAGTAAAATAAGAAAACAATTATCATATGATCTTACTCATATGTGGAAATTAAGAAACAAAGCAGGATCATAGGGGAAGAGAGGAAAGAATAAAACAAGATGAAATCAGAGAGAAAGACAAACCATAAGAGACTCTTAATCACAGGAAACAAACAGGATCGCTGGATGGGGGAGATGGGGTAATTGGGTGATGGGCATTAAGGAGGTCACGTGATGTCATGAGCACCGGGTATTATATAAGACTGATGAATCAGTGACCTCTACCTCTGAAACCAATACGTTTTATGTTAATTAGCTGAATTTAAATGAAATTAAAAAAAAAAAAAGATTCTGTTCAAGAGATTACTTCAGTTCTTGACTTAACAAAATCCAATACAAATGAACATGTCACTGGCACATACCTCAATAAATCTTATTTTATTTTATTTAAGTACAATCTACTCCCCATTGTGGAGCTTGAACTCACAATCTGAAGAT
This sequence comes from Canis lupus baileyi, assembly GCF_048164855.1. Classification (NCBI taxonomy): domain Eukaryota; kingdom Metazoa; phylum Chordata; class Mammalia; order Carnivora; family Canidae; genus Canis; species Canis lupus. The sequence continues at coordinate 34,794,505 of NC_132840.1, forward strand.
CAAGAGACACATGCTCTCTGACTGAACCAGCCAGGGCCTCCTTAAATTTTAAACCGAAGATGAACAATTTTAAGTAATAGTTGAAGATCCACTCATTTCCTATGTATATGTCCTTACCCACTACCCTCTATAGTTCTCTAGAGGAAGGTACAGTGGGCTACAAGGATGTAAATTTCACGATCCCAAGCATCTGAATTGTGTATCCAAACCATGTCAGAGTTTTGTTACAATTCAGCTCTACACGCAGCATGGAGGTTTGTGCTGCCATGCTACACTGGGCTGGAACCGTGCCCTGCTCACAGCTGTACCTCTAGTGCCGGGTGCTGAACTGTGCACAGGGCCATAAGCTAAGTGGTTTGCTGCTGAGCAGATGAACAATACACAGTCCTACTCCTGAGGAGCAACAATCTTCTATATTTTATAAAAAGTACTAGGATCAAAAAGAGGTAAAAGACCAGAGAGATGGGCTTTTTATAAACACCACCCATGATGTCTTTCCTCGTTCAGAAGTGTTTATTAAATGACCAGCCTGTGCCCAGGCCTATGTGAAGTCTTGGGAACCTGAAGGGAACCCAGTCTCTCCTATTAGGGAGCCTTGGGCTAGACACTCATCGGCTCACATCCAGTCACTTCAGTCTACTGTTTTTCTTTCCCAAGTAAGTGGAGGCCTAGCCCTTGTCACCTCTGCTCTGTCTCTCCTCTGTACAGGCCTTGCTACTTCTCAGATTATTGGCACATGCACCAAGGTGGTCTTTCAGTTCCAATCTGGCTTCCTTCCTCTGTCAGTCCTTCAAAACAAGTGCCAGGGGAACCCTTCTAACCTAAATCAAGTCATAACACTTTCCTGTTAAAGCCCACCCACAGCACCTACCAATGATGACGGAGATTGCAAACTGAAATGTCTACAGAGGCCAGGATGACAAGAAACGAACAAAGTAGGCTAGGTATGATGCTGTGGAGCCGTGAGGACAGAGGCAGACCGCACAGCATGTGCCTCATTGGGGGGTGCCAGCTGCTAACCGCACTAGGTGACTGGGGAAATGGGGCCAATTCACCATACTACTGGTTTCTCAACATGGGTCAGGATCTAGATATTATAAAACAAAACAACTTTAGGTCAAATAAAACAGGCATATAGGCTGAACCTGGCCACTAGTGTGCAGCCAAGGGCCTATGGGAAAAAGCCCACATGCTCTGGGCACCTGCAACCTTTCATGATGTGGTCGAGCTTTTCCCCTCAAGTTCTCATCAGCTCCCTCTTCTCCTGGTCATGCCACTTATTTACAGTCCCTGCACACCAGCTCTGGTGGCCAGTGTGGGCTCTGGGGCCAGCTCCTTGGCTCAAATCTTGCTCTGTCACTTTAATGCAAGCGTGGCGCCTTGGGCAAATCCCTCCACTTTGCTAAGCTCTACTTTCTAACAATAATGTATTTTACTGCTTCTCAAGTGAATTCTCTGCATTCAATACTTCTGAAATGTATCCTATAGTCAATTACATGCCAGTTTCTTGGCTTGTAAACAGTATCTTTAGTAGTACACAGAGTCCAGGGTGTCTTAGATTTGAATGAACTGTAGAGCCAGCAATTTACCTCTGGCAGTCTTAACGTTTAAAGGAGGCAAGGTCTGTGCGTAGCAGGGTCCTTCAGCCACAGGAAAGCCGTCTCTGCCACTAGCTGGTTCTCTGCTCTGTCACCGCCTGTCCTTGTCTGGCCCCTTCCCTGAACTGTGAGCCCCTGCGAGGTGGTTCTCCTACCACTTGCCTCTCAGGCAGTAATGAAAACCATGACTGACCTCGATGTACTCAGGGATGACTCAGTGCAGACCAAGTGAGTGCAAAATGGTACAAGGACACACAGCTTTATTATTTACAAATACGTGCTCACTAGTGAACATAACCAACACCATGAGAGGATCGGAACATTTTTACTTACCAGTATCTCATGAAGTAGCTGGAACGTATTCTTTAGCTCATGGGGTGGAGCTGTTTCTAGTTGATTCTGAAATATTTTTTAAAAGCATAAAAATTCCAGTGAGCCTTCAGTAGAAAGCTTATCAGAGTGGCAAGCACCAGAACTGGCTGCAATCTCTACTCTTACCACTATCACCTGCCCTCTCTGGGCTTCAGTTTGCCCAATTGCTAAGCCTGGACCAGCACAGTCTCTATGGATTGTGGCATGGCAACACTGTGATACTTTACTATGAAATTAGGAAGGAGAGAGGAGAAAGGCAGGAAGACAGAGCTTTTAGTGAACAGGCTCAAATTTCTGCTTCTATACATATCCTTTATATGTATAGATACATATTCTATTTGGTTTTCCAGAATATGTGCTCTGGGTTAAGTACACTATGAGGATGTATATAAGAAAAGTCAGTTTATGAAAATGCAGACTCTGCTGAGACAAAATAAGGAAGGTGTGAAGGTTTGTCAGAGTCACACTGTGCTGTGCACTTTGGCAACCTTGTGCATGTGCGCCACGAGAGGGGACGTGGCATTACACAACCACCCTCCCAGGCACTAGCGCTGGCACAAAGGAGGCACCCTGGGTGTCACAGCTCACTGAATCTTCACACTCTGTGAGGTCAAGTCAGACTTCTCCCAGCCTGACAGCAGAGGTCATATAAAGAGTAAAGAAGAGAAACTCCGTCACCTGTGATACAGGGTTTCACAGATAAAGGCTGAGGGAAACATGTTTTAGCAAGAGCCTGGATTATGTGTCCACATAATCCCCTGACCACCTGCTGCTTGTGAACACTTCATGTGTCACTATTACAAATCCTGACACAGGTATGAACGCGTGGCAGAAACTACTATATGCAGTGTAAATTTACCAAAAGAGGCCTGGAAGGATACATACCAAGGTGACAGTACTGACCCTTGGGACAGGGCAGACAGGGGACAATGGTGATTGGTAGTGGGCCAAGTGGGCTTTGGCCTTACTTGTATGTTTTAATCTTTCACAAAGCAGATGCCGACAGGTAATTAAAAATTAAAGATGAAAAACTAAAAAACAAAAACCTGATAAAAATACATGCAGGCTGATTGGTTTTTCTGGTAGGACCTAGAAAGGCAGTGAACAACATGGTTAAGGGCACGGCCGTGGAGCCAGACTGCCAATGTTCAAATTCCCACTCTGCCACTGGGCAAGTTACTTACTCTGTGCCTCAGTTTCTCAACTGTAAAATGGTGACGATAACAGTATTTACATCACAGGACTACTTGAGAATTGGGTGAATTAAATATGTACCATGCCTAGAACAGTGCTTGGAGCAACATATATAAGGGTAATTACGACACTGGTCAGAGCTTCCTTATGAACTATATTGCCAACCTATTTTTGATTTTTAAATTGTCTAGGAAAAGGACCTGAAGCTGGAAAGCTATTTTACATAATAATTGTCACCAAAGCATATCATTAACTATAAAATATATTCTAAATAGCTAAAAATTAAGCCCAGTGCAAAATGCCTCACTAGGAAGGGAATGGCTAAGTAAATTATGGTAAATGAGTAAATGAAATATCCTCAGCGGTAATGTAATGATATGAAAAAATACTTATAATGCCCAAGTGAAAAAAAGACATAGAATCATAAAGACAGTAAAATTTTAATCATGTTAAAATACATGCACAGAAAATAAAAGGGAGACCTAGGAGAATGTTCATGGTGATTAGCAATGAATGGTGAGACTCTGAGTTCTTTTTATTCTTTTTTTTTTTTTTTTTAATGAGCCTGTATGTTTTTATAATTAAGAAAAGCAACTAAGGTTATTAAAAGAAGTATACTAACTAAGAGCAAATGTATACTTTCTTAGAGTCTCAGTAGCAGACTATCAACTTTCAACAGGCCGCACTGGGGTCCTACCTTAATGAAATGCAGCATGGTGAAGGAGAAGTGCTCATTACAGAAACAGCAGTACACGACCATCTCGATGAGAGCTAGGAGAGAGCCGGTCAGCTCTCGCAAAGCAAACATTACCTAGTGGGAGAGTATAAAAAGAGTAAACTTTTCTTATGTTGCAGTTCACTATCGCTATGTTGTTTCTGATTTTTACTGAAATGTACTCAGATTTAAAATCTTCAACATTGCCTCAAAATAGGCTTTCTTAACTACTAGAGGTTTCTAAGTCTGTCTGAAAAAAATCTGCAAATGTGCATTTTTTCCCCCCGGGAGTTACTTTTATCAGATTTTCAAAGGTAAATGCCCCAAGTGAATACCCCCAGCACCAAATTAAAAGAATCACTGATAGATCCCCAAAGTAAACAATGTTAAGCAAAAAAAATCTTTAAAAAGGAGTGCGGAAAAAAAAAAAAAAAAGGAGTGCGCAGTACTGTCAACATAATTAAAAAACCAGTATGACATACAGCTCATAGGTTTATACACGTAAATCAAGCCACCAGTAGGTGGCTTTGGAAAGAAGAGGAAGGGACTCAGGCTACAGATGGGCCACACAATGAGTGGTGCAACAACCAAGGGCTGTGAGCAGCCCACTCCTACACTCCTGAGGTTTATAAAACAAGTGTGCTCCAGAGTTGTGGCATTCCAGAACCAGAGACAGACATAAAAGATGGGGAACAAAATCCTTTCCTAATAAACTCCTAATATCTTCTTGCAGAAGTGTCGTTCACCTCCTCCTGAGACTTGGAGGGGGGAATGAGCAGGGCTGGGCCCAGATATCTGATCCTTGCTTGCAGAGAGGACCATAAAAATTCTCTTCAGCTCATTTCTTTCTGACATGTATACCCAGGAAGAAAAATTAATTTGAAAGAATCATTCTGGACAGCCTGGGTGGCTCAGCAGTTTAGCGCTGACTTCAGTCCTGGGTGTGATCCTGGAGACCGGGGATCAAGTCCCGTTCAGGCTCCCTGCATGGGGCCTGTTTCTCCCTCTGCCTGTGTCTCTGCGCCCCTTTCTCTCTCTCTCTCTCTCTCTCTCTCTCTGTCTCTCATGAATAAACAAAATCTTAAAAAAATATGAAAGAATCATTCTTTCTCTAAATATCAGAGTGACACAGAAGATATTACAAGAGGCATTTTCCCCCAAGTAGGTAACAGGAAAAGAAAAAGAAAAGGGCTCGGGGATCCTTGGATGGCTCAGCGGTTTGGTGCCTGCCTTTGGCCCAGGGCGCGACCCTGGAGTCCGGGATCGAGTCCTGCATTGGGCTCCTGGCATGGAGCCTGCTTCTCCCTCTGCCTGTGTCTCTGCCTCATTCTTTCTATCTATCATGAATAAATAAATAAATAAATCTTTAAAAGAAAAAAGAAAAAGGCTCAAGAAGACCAAGTACATACCTCTAACAGGTAAGGCTTCCCTTCAGACAGGAACAACAAGGCCTCTACTTCCTCGTGGAGGGGCAGCAAGGGGCTGGAGGGGGCGACACTAATGGGTGGCCGTTGCTTAAATAGACCAGGAGCTGTAGGAGACCAAAGAAAAACCAAGCCTGTTTCATCACTTGATGTCCTTTCATGAGACAGATACCCACAGGGTGAAGTGGTTCTCTCAAGTGTCACACACGCAGCAGCTTAGTACATATAGCTCATTCCCTCACAGCCTGGTGGGGAAGCCAGGCATGCACATAGGATGTCTACTTCTCACAGCATTTCTGCCTAAGCTGTTGGGGTGACTATTTAAGATCTCCCAAGACAATCTTTGAAAGAAGTAAAAATATAAATAGTATATGAAAGAAAATGTCCAAATGCCTCTAAGACACTGGATAAGACACTTGTTGCTCCAACAACTGACCTCAAATACCAGCTACCACCACTTATGCTAAGGAGAATCGACCTACATGCTAAAAAACGAGGACTCACATCTTTCTTTTACAAACCCGTCTGAACCCACGAATTAGGTAGGCAGCCTTAGTCTTTTCAGCTGTATGAGTCAAAGTGAAGGACGCAAACTGCCTCACAGCCATGGGGTGCTCCCCAGTGGTGCTTTTAGAGAGTCAGGCTGCACTTACAGAGCAGAGTGATGCTCTGTGATTTCTAGCAGATCTTCCTGGTCACACAGTATGAATGCCTACCACAGCTGCTGGTGGTCAGAGGCTAGCCTCATATGCCAGGCCCTATGCTGCTTCCTGATGGAGGCCCGTGCAAGCTATGAACCTGGCCTTGCTGTGGCTTCCCTGTCTGGGAAAGGGGACCATCCCTCATAGGCTTGCTGAGGAGATTAAACACCTAACCCCAGAGCTCTGTGGAAAGACCACAGCACACAGAAAACCCTGGATACTTTCCAGCTGTTTTGTTGTGTCATTACTGTTGTTGTTGGTGCTGTCCTGCCAAGGCCTAGAACAGTGTAAAGATGTGGTACACACGTACATTAGAACACTGGATAAGCACAGAGGCAATGTCTGTCTCAGCTGCACTAAATAAGGACTGAGCTATTGGCTCTGGGGGACAAAACAGGAAAGGTACCAGCTACATCTTGCATTCAAACACATTTCAATGACATAAGTTACATCTGAATCCTCTTTAGCTTTACAAAGTACTTTAACATTTTAGCCGATTAAATCCTCATTATGCCTGGGGAATTATGTTTTTCGTATTTCCATTTTGTACTAAGGACCAGAAAGGTCAGGTGACTTGGTCAAGTTAACAACACTAGGAACTCTAGCCCACACTTGGCTATTTTCCCCACTAGATTAGCTGCGTCAATTATGGTGATGGATGAACTGTGGATTAGCCTCTAATTCCAGAGTGTTTTTTTAAATACTTGTAGATCCATGCCCACCAAATAAATGATTGACTTTCTTTTGTGACAAGCTAATAAAATAGGGTGAAATTTAACATGCATTAAAACAAATAATTTTCAGTGTTCCTCAATTTCAAATAGGGTGAAATTTAACATGCATTAAAACAAATAATTTTCAGTGTTTCAGTGTACTGTTTATCAAACAGTAAAATAAGAAGTAACATTCATTTAATTGCTAGCATTATTAGTCTCCATGCATTACTGATAAATTCACTCTCTATTTAATAAAAGCTCACCAACATTCCTTTGAGAAGAGACGTCTGAATGCAAAACCAGTAATGCCACTGTATTATGAAGATTCCCAAATTCTCGTGCTTGTGCTGAACTCCACCGACGTATCTGTTGACAGAGAAAATATACTGGACGTTATTTTGGTTAGAAATAACATAAAAAGGAAGGGACGGGCTGGCTCATGCTATTTTGAGCCATGATTCTTTTTCAATGTTTGATGGTAGAAGAGATCAAAGTCATGGGTTTTATTTTTTTAATGTTTAAAAAATTTTTATTTATTTATTCATGAGAGATACAGAGAGAGAGAGGCACAGACACAGGCAGAGGGAGAAACAGGCTCCATGCAGGGAGCCTGACGTGGGACTCGATCCTGGGTCTTCAGGATCACACCCTGGGCCAAAGGTGGCACTAAACCACTGAGCCACCCGGGCTGCCCGTCATGGGTTTAATAAGCTAGCTGAAAGTGTTTTTTCCCCAAAGACGTATTAACTTGTGCTCTCAAACAGTTCCATTTCTGTATTCAATTTAGGTACTGAATGCTTCTGACCTGTGCTGGCTAACTTTCCCGTACCCTAGTATGATGGGGAAAACTCAGGAGGCTGGAGAGCTGGTGGCTCGACCCCTCTGTGCCATTCATGGTGGTAGGTGGACATGGGCAAGTTCTTTACCATAATAGCCCTGGCCTCTCTGTGTCACGGCAGAGATGACCTACCTGCCCCTTCATGGTTTTGAGGACCCAATGAAACATGAAAAGTAAAAATGTTTTCAATGTTATGTGTGCCCCATAAAAGTAAAACAATATGGATTATATGACACTATTAATTACATTAAATCTTATTTAACTACAGTTAATGTCAGTCTACTGCTAGGGTCAACAGAGTCCCAGATACAAGAGTGTGACACGAACAAACACACTATCACACAGCAGTACTTGCTGACGTTACAGAGAGCAACAGGTGGCATAGCAGGAGGCAGAGAGGAGCTCTGGGCAGTAAGTCTGTGTCTCCTCATCTAGACAGGAACACGTTCCTATGTGATGTGTTATGCGGAGGGGAAAGCAGAGCTGGGCCTGAGTCCCTGCTCCATGATGCTTTAGCTCTGTGACCTCGCATGAACACTTAACTTCTCTGAGCTTTCTTGAGAATGGGGAGGAAAATGCTTATTTTATTGAACTGTATCAAGCAAAACATGTAAAGTAACCAATGTGCCTGGTGCATAAAAGGTACTCCATAAATAGCATTTATTATCTGTGCATGTTCACATTTTTCACCTTTAAATCTGTCAAAGAGAAGACATAAGGTGATGGGAGAAACACACCAGCACAGAAACTCCAAATAGGAGAGCCATCCTTGGATCTCTGTAGCCCCACTGTCACAGAAAACTTCCCTCTCACGCTCTGGCTGTGAGTGCTATACATGCAGCAGGCATCGTCAGGCCACACTGCTCAGCCTTACGTTCTCATCCCAGCCCTATCACCAGCTCCCTACACCAGCAATCTCTGACAGAATGGCCTTGCCCATGGTCCCTGAGGACAAGTGGAGACCCCAGTGCACTACTTCTTGAAGCCTTCTAAAACCTCCCCAGTTGGAGCCCATCTTTCCTCCTAGGACATTTCCTGACTGATATTCTTGTTAGTCATTTCCATGGGTTATCATCAGACTAAATTCTGCGAGGAGGCTGTAAAAACAAATGAACTCCAAAGAACTCTAAAGGGTATGTAGTACCAGCACCTGGAATCTTATGAGATTGAATATGTTCATCACCTACAAAGAGAAACAACATGGTGACAAAACCATGGCTACCACACTGGGCCACACAGCAGCAGGCACTACCTGATTGTTTTGCCGGTTGGCCCCGAGGAGAAAGCTGGTCATGTGTCGCAGAGCTGAATGCCTCAGAAGAAGATCCCCAGCCCGAATGCCTTGCTGTCACAACATAACGAGAATAAGTTATAGATCTATCCAGACAAAAATGTGTATTAAAAACACTTAATGAGAAGTTTTAAGAGCCCAGTAAGTTTTTAAATGCTGTAATAATTTACATAAAGTACTGGTTAAAAATGTAGTTTAAAAAACACTGGAGTTTCAACAAAAACTCCCACTGCTTCACGCTGGCTGCCAGACATGCATTAAGGCTCTAGTTCTAATGGGGCCTTCTGCTGTCTTCAATGAGTAATTAAAATCTACCTGTATCAGAATTCTGGCAAGTAACAGAATCCACAGATCTTAAGATTTTTAAGAAGAAATACTCATAAAATCGTATCTTTAGATCCACTATTGACCAGTCCAAATTTCTTCCATGTATGAAAAATTCCTTTAGACTAGAACTTTGCTAGATTAGGAAAGATACTAGAAAAAAAATCACTTACCTTTTGTACAAAAGTGTTGAATAGGAAAAAGTACTGAGCACAGTTTTTACAGTTTTCTGGGACATCTTTATCCAACAGAGCAAGTAGTACTTCCAGTAACTGATGAAGGCTTTTTAACTGGTTAGAAGAAAGATGAAATCATATAAAGAGAAAGAATATAAGACAGACACTTGTAACAGGGTTAATCTGAAGTAAATCACCGTTTAAGAACAAAAGTAAAGTCTGATTGATACAATCCAGTCTCAGATTCAGATGGATTTATGCTTTGGAGAGCAAAAACAAAATCATCACTTTTATCTTCCAGGGAAAGATTGGTACTGTAGAAACAAGAGGAAAGCCTAGTCTTGTTTTCTAGATTTCAGATTCAAGGGCAGGGCTGTATGGCTAATGGTCACATTTTCTGCAGAGCCAATTTCTGTCTCTTGAAAAAAAGGGGGTTTAGAGGAAACATTTCTGAATCCCTCCCTCCACTATGCTACTTCTTCACATAATCACAGATGCAAAGAATAAAAAACACAGACACAGGCATAAGGGCCAGAAATCAAGCCAATGGAGCAAATGGAGCGCAACAGCCTGACAGAATGACAACGGTAATATCAACTCAACCGTGAACTTACTTGAAAGCCCGCTGACGCCTCATGGAAAGCTTTGAAAAACATTTTATTTGTTTAGAAACCATTTTGGTTATCACATTGCTTCTTCTTTCCCTCCCACCCCAACTGGTTTTGGACAAGTCCCTAGAAATTCATCTGTGATTGGAGGATTAAGACCAGCTTACTACTCTTATTATCTCATCTCCCCTAAAGATGGTGTTCACAGGCTGAAATATTCCCATCCGTCCTGTCACACTCATTAAAAATACAGTAAAACCTACCATTTATATAGTACTTTGTTTTCAAAATACTTTACAATATAAAGCGGGTGGCCAGAGGCACCATTTCCATTATAGGGGGAAAAAAAGACATAAAATACATCCACTGGACATCAGATAGAATTCACTGAGGCAATGACTCGCATGCTTACGTCCTCCACCACTCCCTTCCCTTCCTATTACCTGCAGTCCTGCCTCTAGAGGTTGATGGACTACTATGCCATAGCCTGACCCCATCTGTAAGGAGACTGCACTAATTCTGCTTTTACCCTCTGGTTGGGTTGGTACATGGCAGGAAGGAGGACAGCGAGAAGGCCCTTATGTTAAGTATCTTAGAAAAGCTCCACGGGGGTGTTTCAAAGCAATGGTATCTAAACTATCCTAACAGGCTCCCATTGATTGATTCTATATATTCTGCATCTAGGTAAGGTGAAGTTAAAAAATGGTCATGCTGTTTAAACTGATTGAAAAGCAGCGCCTTGCACGAAACTTCAGCTTCTTAATAATTCTTGGAATGGAGACATGGTCTTCTTCTAGGTCCTCCCTAAAGGGTGTATTTGACCTCCTCATTCACTCTGGCCTGAGCAAAGCACCTGAGGCTGTCTGGTCTAACAGTGACCTCTGGGTCAGGCAACGTGGAAGGGTGCCAGATACTGTAACTGGGTTAGCATCTCTCTTCGAGGACTTGCTCAAGGTCGAACAGCAGAGCCAACATCTGGATCCGAAGCAGCAATTCCTAGAATTTGCATTGAGTTCATTGAGACACACTGCCTCCAGCCAATGTCTACAAGGAGCCAATCAGATCTGCAAATAACATTTTTCAAAGTTTTCCATGTAGTGTCAGCTGTTTGAAACAGCAAACTTGGGAAGAAGTGTTATATTTGCTAGGACTTAATAACAGATTGAATAATCAGACTTACAGCGTATGTCATTTATTTCCTTAAGACTTAAAATGTGGGGGGATTGAGGATAGTAATAAATACCATGTTTGTTTTCGCATGTGTAGAACTGTAAACCAGAAAATATGTTGCAGAAAATAGAATTAGGAAGAAGAAATCCAGAAGAACAGGAACAAAGACTAGGGAGTAATGGAGACCAATGAAGAAACGCTCTTGGCCGCTGCTCCTTGATGGATGGCACTTGGTTGGTTTGGATAATGCAAATAGTTTATTAGGAAAGAGACAAAGCCAAGTGTGGCTCAAAATGCCTGTGGTCTAGACTGGAGTCTCTAGACTTAGGTTAGTCTCAGTTCAATGAAATCTAACACAGACTCTTGAGAGAAGACTCTGAAAAAGGAGTGCTCTAGAGAGAAAATCCTGAAGCAGACCAGAGCAGACCCAAATTCCTAGCCTATCCTGACTCCTAGAATATGAGGCGGCAAGGATAGCATGCCTTCTACCCTGGCATTTATCAGAAAGGCAGTCCACGGGAGGTTCATTCTATGTGGCAAAATTACCAGACTCCAATCCTAGGCTCTCTTTCTTATCATGTGCAATTTAAAACACTTGGTAGTAACAGAATGTATAAATAACATCTAAGATAGGAGACCGACCTTATCCTGATAAAACAAGGCACTGTCTAGAGTTTTCTCCAGAATGGTGGCCACGGCAACTCGCACTTCTCTCACACTGCACTCCAACAAGAAAATCCTAAAGTACAGAGAGAGAAAAGGTGCACGTTGAGAAAGCAAAAATGGATTTCTATAAACCAACCTCCCCAACACCAGGCCCATCTAGTATCCAAGAAACAAAATCCCTCTAAGATATTAGGTCAAGCTTCCTGAGAGCTTTGGGAAACTCTCATGAGGGAAGGAGAAGGCCAAACAGGAAAATCAGACCCCTGGATGCTAAAAAATAGATTCCTTCCCCACCTTTCTCCTAAAATGAGCATCTGTATAAACATAACGGTTTAAGGAGAGAAACGGGCATAAAGACACATGAAAGCAAAGAACCTAGTATTTCATAGATTCTGTTCACTCAGTTTTCCTTGGGATTTCTCAGAATAAGATACTAAGGTCTGCAGTCAAGAGATCTCCTTCTACTCCATCTGTGAACCAGTATTTCTACCTCTTCCTTTCCTCTCCCTCGCCAGGCCTTGTTACCTAAATCCCCCCTAAATGAGGATTTGCAGCCCAAGAGGTCATGCTTCCCTCCTTTCTTCCTCTATGAGGGTGATGACCACAGCAGTCAGAGTTGATCAAGGGCTTCCTTGATCTCCGGTACTGTTCATGTTATAGTCAGCTACCATGCAATGCCCCCCAAGTGCATCATTTACTGCAATCCTTTACAGGCCCCTGCAGGTGCCTGAGTGGTGGGGGAGGCAGCCCCAGTTGTGGAGAGGCATGGTCAGGCGGAAGCGTGTGTGGGGTGAGCGTGCCCCAAGGTGTGCTTCTCCACAGTCAACCTTTGTTCTTGCATGACAGGCTCACTTTGATGTGATGACCCATACTGTTACCAGCAAAGTGAAAACCCGCCTGACTTTTCTAATATTTCTTAGCACAAAGTTCTCATTACTCCACATGAAAGATTTAAATACAGCCAAATTTCGACGACCACAACCTTCAGGTGCCAGTAGAAACCTGCTCTGGTCCCTGTTTGAGGGCAACACTAGTGTTTCCTTCCTCCCCTCTCTGCTGCTCTTCCCCATAACCATTAATACTACCTATTAGCTACCTAATTTGCACCAGAGAAAGCTATGTTCAAAATCCACTAAGACTCTAAGGGGCAATGGTCAGAAAGTTAAAGAGATAACAATATGCCTGTAAAGAGGCTTGATTAGATTTAGGTGTAATTCCTTTGGAAAGAGTATCATCAGGGGGTGCCCTACAATTTCCTATCGTAGATACCAGGACACAGAGGCACTATGAGAATGCAGACAAATCCAGAACGTGAAGAGTTCGACAAGGCAAATCATCAGTCTGTCCCTCAAACAACAAAATGGCATAACAAAGGGGCGGCTGGGAGGAGCAATTCTAGGTCACGAGAGTCTTAAGAAACTACTTTCAGAGATACAGGCTGAAAAATTTATAGTGAAATAATATGATGTCTAAGACTTACTTAAAAATACCTGAGAGAAAAAGGGGCACCTGGGTGGCTCAGTCAGTTGGGTGTCTGACTATTGATTTTGGCTGAGGTCATGATCTCAAGCCCTGCATTGGGCTCCGAGCTCAGCGGGAGTCTGCTTGGTATTTTCTCCCTCTAGCAAACCCCTCACTCGTGCGTGCATGTACATGCTCTCTCTCTATAATAAATAAATCCTAAAAACAATACTTTACAGGAAAAAAAGCAGGTCTGTGTGTGAATGGTGGGTGTTGGGAGGGGCAACAACATGGGCAAAGTGTTGATAACCTGACCTGGGAAGCGAGTGGTACAGGGCAGGGCTCTCATTCTGGCTATTGTGCTATATATTTAAACACTTCCACAATAAAAACTTTTTAAAAGATGTAAAATATTTAGTAGTTTTAATTTTTTTGCATCAATTTTCAAACAATATTTAGTACTAATTCAAATTTTTACTATTATAGTTACATTCAAGCATTGTCTCAAAAAAAGACTATACTGAGAAGCTCTGACCTAAGAGACAGCATCCCCTTCACATTGTTACTTCAGCTGTAACAATGAGATGTTAAAAATTCTAAAGAAGCAATTATAAAATTACAAAATACAAAACCAGCAACTAATAATGATAAACTGAATGATAAAAAGATAAAACTATAATAAGCTCTCAGGAAGGATTCAGACTAGGTAATTCACTGGGATTCTTAACCATCAGGAACACTAAGAAACCAAACATAGTCCCAAAGGAGTCACCAAGTTCCTTTGGAGACATTTAAAAGCAAGCCTGGTTGCATATAAGGGAATAAACTAAATATTTGCCATGTTTCTTCCAAATATATGGCAATTCTATCTTATTCAACTTCCCAACTATTGGGAAGAGACTTTGGAGTTACTCTGGAAAAATGGGGGGAAGTTGGTCTCGAATGCAAACTGAAGGGGCATGCACATATCACACTTCACAGAAATGTTTATTCGCACTGTTTATGAAATATGTGCATGTATGCACACATGCACGCATGCATGCACTTACAAACATCTGAGTGCTTACTATGTGCCATGCTCTTTGTTTTACAGTAGGGAACCAAACACTCAGCTTCTGCCCTCAAGAAGCCAGTGTTTAGTGAGGAGACAGGCAAAACAGTAGAGCAGACCAACTGTACAGACCAGCTTCAGATGAGGCCATCAGGAAGGAATGGCCTCTCTGATATCTGAAGGATAAGAAGGCGCTTACTATGCAGGACTGGATGGGAGAATGTTCCAGATAGAGGGAGTAAAGGTGCAAGGGTCTTTAGGCAGTAAAACAAAAGTTAGCATGTTTAAGGAATCAATAAGCCAGTGTGAGGAAAGTGAAACAAAACCATATTCAAGGCCTTGTGGGTTATGGTAAAGATTGTAGATTTTATCAGGAGTGTGACAGGAATCCACTGAAGAATTTTCAAGCAGGGAGGTAATGTGATTCAGTTTGTTAAAACAAAACAAAAACAACAATAACAAAAAAACACCCACTTTTGTTGCTGTATGAGGCAGATTAGAGAAAGAAAGAGATATCAAGTAGGCAAATCAGTGTCTGGAGCTCAGTCCTAGAGACGAAAGGAATGTGGGATCAAGAGTTTTGATTAGCTCTCTAACATGCCACCAGCCTATGAGTTCCCCATGGAAGGGACTTTGTGTACAGCAGGGAAATGAACAGGCTTTCTGAATTCCCTGCTGTCTGTTTTAAGTTGAGAGATACCAGAGCATATCTGCATGCTGATGGAAGTACTCCACAGAAAATTCTACAAGGTAAAGATGTAGGAATGAGAGCTGAAAAAGGGTTTGCTCACATGGAGCTTCATTTTGAGAGGAGAGAGGACACTTCATAGTAAGGAGGAAAAGAGATGAGACCAGGCTCTTGGTGTGCCGAGGAAAGAGGGCTGCTCATCTGTGACTCGTACTTTCTCAGCAAAGTCTGAGGCAAGGTCCTTAGCTGGAAGTGGGGTGTGCTGGCATGGTAGACACGAGGAGTGAAGAGGTATAGTGGAATGGGCAGCGAAGGAGCCCACTAGGAACAAAGGATACTGAGATCAGGGTGCCCCTGCAGGAGTGCTAAACTTATCAAGGACAAGAGAAGCTGGATGATTGGGAGTACGGTGTAAACATCCATGGTGACTGAACATCTTGATTCTTTACCAAAAAAGGCAAAGTATTTTTTATTACAGGTACATAGGTAAATATATACTACCACAGGTGTTACAATATCAGTAAGTTTTTGAAAAACAGTATTTTTGCCAGAATCCAAACATAGACAATATTGTGGTGTAGTAACGAAGAATCGTTAGCCTCTCTTCCTTGCCATCAGACAGTGGATCCCTGAGGGAGGGGACACATATTCTGGAATCTCCTGAGCCACAGCAGGAGTTCAGGTCATGCTTGCCGGTGAGCATGTAGCGATGTGCACACATGTTCTCCTTGTGCTCACCGAACACTTGTCTGAGTCTAGTCCAACGGAGATGGTTTTAGAAAGAATGACTTTAGAGTGACCTGAAAACTTTCCTCATGCTTCTACTGAAGACAGGTCAAAATTGACTCCAATCAGAAAAGTAATTTCAAGAAGAAATAAAAATAGTTACAAGAAAGAGCAGTTCTAAATCAGTGGAAGAGGCACAGATTTCTTTTAATTAAAAGATCTTGACACTTACTTTATTAATTCTCGTCCTTCAGAGCTAATAAAATATTCAACTAGCCACTGACAAGCATCAAAACTTTTGGAAAGTAATGCTTCAATAGTGGCAATCCATTCTTCAGTATCAACCCTTTAAAAAAGCATAGACAGACATGTAAGGAGTACAGCCCCAGTAAATGACCCCACAGAGTGTCACTGTGATTTAACCTGTTTCAGGGAGTTGGGGTAGAGGGTGAATGGATACCCAGTGACTGCAGATTAACAACATGGCTCCATGCACCTCAGCAGCCATGGATTGGCATTTTTTCTACTCCCTCCCACCGCCCCCCCCCCCCCCCCGCGCAAAAATGTGAAGAAACTTAAGTCTTAAGACTTTAGCTTTTATCTTCTGCATCTTCTTCAAACAACTTCAATTGGGAAAAATGACTGTGGCCTTTTGTTTTGCTTAATTTACATTTGTAAAATGTCCACTTTCAGAATAGGTTACTACAACATTTTTATATTTCATTGCTACAATCATTAATACCCTACTTTATGGAATAAAAACATTTGGGTAGACAAAGAAGCATAATGACTATACTGCCTGTGACCTCCCGTAACACTCCTTCTATTTCCTCATGCCCCAAAATGGTAATTACAAACAAGATGAAAATGCAAGTTTGCAATGCACAGACAGCTTGAGCAAATTTCACAATAAAAGTAATGACATTTCCTTAGTTCTATGCCAGACATTAAAAGGAATATAGTATGTGTTCTTTTTCAATTAAATAATAACAAGAGGTATCATTTAATATATCTTTATTACACATAAAAATGAAGTTGAAAGCCATTCTATTTGTTCCTTCTCAAGTGTCTCTTGTCTGCAACATCTTTCCCCAAACCTCTGCATAGTTGGAAAAGTTCACCCGCAGAGGGGAGGACAGAACCGCGCTGCTCTAATTGTCCCTGTCTTCCTCACCTCGAGACTCTCCTTGCTCTGGGCACCTGGCTCCAGCCAGTGTGCAACTATTCTTCACCCTTCACCCAATAATGAAGCAAATTTTACCTGGAACCCACAATGTGTCAGGCACCTTCCAGGTGCTGAAGATAACAACCAATGGTGGATAACATCCAGTCAAAATCTAGAGTGTCTCTGAATGTATTGCCCCACTACAATAAAAAACACTCCACGATCTCCCACTGAATGCAGTCCCAACTCCCCTCTGTGGTGCTCAGGACATACAATGTGGTCATCCAACCCCGCATTTGATCTCATTTCCAATGAGTTCCTTACATGTATGAGCAAAATACTAGTCATTCATGGTTCTTTGGTAAGTCTTGTCCAATACTCAGGTTTTCCCTTCACCGAGAATTATTCCCTTTGTTTCTCTACTTTTGCCTTCCAAAGTCCTCTGAGAATATCAATGTCTTTAACACCAACCCGATCCCCATATCCAGCTGGATAGGATTTTGCCCAATTCCCAAAGATGTACGGCATTTATGCCTTGCTTTTTCTGCTTTATTCATCCTTCCTATGAGATTAGAAATCCCTTCAAGATAGGAAGGGATTAATCATGTCTTAAGCACTTGAATATACTGGGTGCCTTCACAATGCTTTGATTTATAAATTCAGTTTTAGTTAAATTCATCAGTACCTTTTGCTACAAAAGACTATCAAAACATCACCTCTTACCTGAGTTTTTTCTTTGTCCGTAGGTAAGTTTGAAAAAGGAACTGAATAGCAAGCTGTAAGCTCACCTTTGCCATGCAAGGATAATATGGATGCTTTAATTTAGTCTGAGGAGAGGGAGAAAAGAGATGGTATTTTACATTGATGTTTTATAGACTATTACATATTATAAACTGAATAATGACACATAATAAAATTAAGGACTAAAAAGAAAAATCTAGCCAGCTTATTATAGAAAGTGTTCCATTTAAATTTTTTAAAAGGTTAAGAAAAGACATCCTTTTCATTTCTTTTATGAAGCCCTCTCAAAATAGAGCCTTTAGACCACAGGATGGTAAGTAATCTGTCAACAGACTAAAAGTTTTTTCTGTTACTGGCAAATTATAATCACGATACTCAAGAAATAGAAGTACTTAGAAGTTCATCTTGAGTCAGAATGTCTGATGACAAATTAGGACAAATTAATCTCCACAAAGCCCAACATTCACCTCATGGCTATTCTTAGATTCTTTATAAAACTGAAGAGCATTTGAAAAAGCCAGCGTGTGGAAACCCGTACCTATTCACAATCTGCAGTACACATTCTGAGCACTGCCTGTACTTTAACATCACCCAGTAAGTGACAAGTTTGTGCAAATGTTCCAGGCATCTAATCTGAGTGCTAACAGCGCAGGGGGAGGATGAGTCACTGAACACTTGAGTTGACAGTTAACTATGCTCCTTTCTTAGTCCTCTACAAACAAGCCAACTAGTACTTACAGCATTCAATGATGCTAAAGACAAAACAAAACTGAAATAATCACTACTGTACACATCTCTATTCTTCATAAACTTGAGGTTTTCATCTCTCACCATCTACAAAAGAAAATTAGTAATTATTAAGACACAAGGCAAAATATTCAGTACATGAAAGACATTTTTAATGGTACATTAGGCAAAAATGGTTTTATATTAGGTTAGAAGGATTCACAAGAACCCTTCTCTCGAACTTTGAAATTTTAAAAAAGGAGAGAGGAAAATCTTCCTTTCAAATATAAGAAGGTGAAAGGTGAATTATTATTCATCAAACCAAACTGTTTCGGGAAATTTAGGAAAACCACCATATGAAGGACGAGTGAATTCAAACTTGCTCTTTTGGGTTGAAGGATAAACAGAGCTTTCCCAAATACAACTAACTCCATGCTCTCCTTGTATTGGAGAGCTTAATTCTTTCTCTTGAAATAAAACACTCCAAACTTTTCTTAAATTCTCTGGTTCTGGCTATTCAGCTTTTAATTACTTAGTATATAAAGCCTGGAATGGGTAGTTGGACAATTCTGAATTTAAATCCTGGCTTTGTGATACTGGCAGGTCACTTCTCCTTTTCTGAGCTCAGTTTTTCCATCTTAAAAATGGGGATAAAACCCACTACTCCACGAGAGCATTTTAAGAATTAAGGATTCATTTAAAGCATGAAGCACAGAGTAGATATTCAATGTCCTCACCGTCACATTAGTTTAAACCATAGGTATGAACCTTATTTTTCCTCTGTAGACAGTAAGTTAATCCAGCAGTGTGTCCATGCCCTCCCACTCATCCACCTGTGGCACCCACTAGTCACACGGCAGGCCAACAATAGTGCCAGCCACTTGGAGTCTGTGGCTACCTCTGTGATCTGGTATAAGAGACTCATGGGACAAGGCAGTTAGGATGAGGTACTCGAGGTCCGGCCACGTCCAGGAGGAGGCTGGCAGGAATATTTCTGGACCTATGAGGTGGATTTTGACTTTTATCTGAATTTTCTCCCTTTTGTATGGCTCTTACCTGGTATATTCGAGCAGGCATTTTCTCCACAAAGAGTCCTTTCTTCTCGCCTTTTTTAACCAGCTTGGTGAGAATAGAGAGCCGGTCATTGTTAGGCCTGTGGGGCCGGGGAGACGACTGAGGTGAAATCTCTGGTGAAGACGGTGCTGACCTATGGATGAAATAAGAAAATTGTCTGGTGTAAAGTGGCTGCTGGAGTAGTTACTACAACCTGGCACACTTATATAGACTTATATAAGGGTGCTAGACTTAATAGTAAACCGCATACTTTCTAGGTCCAATACAGGGAAATGCAAATTCATAGACAATAGGACCTTAAAAAACACAAGAACACTGACAGTGCTGGCAAAGTACTATACTTTGGACATAAAGTGTACTCAATATATGCTGAGATCAGAAAAAAACTGCAATTCTAGAATGAAATAATTTATATATAGGTTTCTAGACACAAAATAACTTCTTGCTAAGGAAATAATAAACAGGTAGCAATAAGAAAAGGGGTAAAGGGATTTACTTATTTTCTTTTTAGAATTTCCCTCTAGCTTATTTAACAAATTACCTTTAAATGCCAAAAAGTATACTCAAGATTACAATGACCACCTACTGAAATTGCACAGCAAATTATGTGGAAGAGAAACTCACAAAGAGAGATCCTCAGCTTCTTGCCGTACGACACTGACTCGACTTTTCTTTGGTAATACTGGGGAGTTTTGATCAGAGACCCTTTGGTAGAAGAGCATATAGGCATTCCAGTATCTTCGGCGGACGTCAGTATATGGGTTTGCTTTGTAACAAGACAGGAAGTCTTTGTAAATAAAAAAAGGTTTTCTTGTCTGGCAATTTAAAATAAAGGATCTATAAATCCAGCAAGTACTTACAAAAGTTAAATGCAAAGTGTAAGTAAAATCTGTCTTTTTACCAATAATACTGTTTAGAATTACTTGAAAGGTGGCACAGAGGAACAGGAAGGAAGTTGTATGATAATAGAATAAAGATGGCAAATGTTCCTGGGGAAGTCTAGATTTAATCAAAAGGCAAATAACATTTCAAAATAAGTTTTGTGGCGCAGTATGGGATTGTAACTGGCCTCACTTAACCATTTCTGCATAGAACAGCCAAATCTAGGTAAATTTTGGCAACGATATTATCTTTAACCATTAATGGGTACTATTATTAGACTCAGGACTATCATGGTATGGTATTAAAATCTAATATCGTGGATCTAATATAGGCAGAATTTTTTATTTTAATTTTAATTGAAGTATAGTTGACATATAATAGTAGTTTCAGGTGTACAACGGTGATTTAACAATTACGTACATTATGAAATGCTTCCCAGAATGTTACCATCTATCTGCATACAACTTAATTACAATATTACTGACTTTATTTCCTATGCTTAACTTTCCATCCCTGAGACTTATTTATTTTCTAACTGAAAGTCTCTACCTCTTAATTCCCTTCATCTATTTCCCCAGTTCCCCTTCATCCCAAACTTAGGTAGAAATTTTTAAATGCCCCTAGAATACTGCAAAATCAGATTCAGAAATGCTAAAGTCTCTATAAAATGTCTGTCCCTACCCCTCCAATTAGCAAATTCTGATTGGATTCTGTCATGTCCTTTTGCTCATACTCTTTCTTCTGGGCGGGGGCATGGCTGGGGAGAGAAAGACTTGCCATACTGCAGAATATATATGGTTTTATTTTTATTTTTTAAATATATATGGTTTTAAAACCCAGGTGCTAGAGATGTCTTCTCTAATTAATTGTGCTTCTATGTAAGTGAAAAGGAAATTTGAGAATTTTAGTGGACAAGTACTTCTGAAATGATTTTTAAGGTTGAAATTCTGTGTTCATTAGTTTCTCCCTGATACTCATTTCTTCCTCCTAACTTACTCCATCACCTGTTCCCTCAAGGCTGCTGAAAGAATTAATTTTATTTCTTTTAAAGATTTTATTTATTTACTCATGTGAGACAGAGAGAGAGGCAGAGACACAGACAGAGGGAGAAGCAGGCTCCATGCAGGGAGCCTGATGTGGGACTCCATCATCACGCCCTGAGCCGAAGGCAGATACTCAACCACTGAGCCACCAAGGCATCTCAAGGAATTAGTTTTAAAACATTTTGTAAGCAGCTCAAACATTTTCTCTCTGGCCAATAAGGTGTCTGGATCTATATAGCTAGAGCAGTGGTACGTAAAAATAAAAAGGTTACCTCTTTAGGTAAAGAATACTGATTCCAATTTGACAGAAAACTGCAAGTTAAAAAGTTTAAACCAATGGGAAATATCCATTTGTAAATACTTACTTTGATCATAAACTTTTGGTCTATATTCTCCTCCAAAGCATTCATACTCCAGGGTCTCATCATTTAGGTCAAATTCTTCTATGACTGTGTCATTAAACTTGTACCACTTTCCTTTTCCACAGCCCCTGAAGCCCAAAGAAACAGACATTATGATTAAAACTGACATGCCCCTCCCCAGCCTCTATCTCTATGTATTGTCACACATAAAGCAGATGTTTACTATTTGGAAATAAGAAAAAAACTTAAATTTCTAAAACAACTTTTCAAACTGAAGAGGTACATAATTATACTAAGTTTTAAAAATACAATATGAAATATGACCAAAGAGCAATGCAAAAATTTCTTTGCACTATGTTCGTATCGTAAGAGTAGGGCAGGGGGAGAACAGGAGAGGTAGTGGGAGTGTGAGAGGGACAGAGGAGGGCAAGGGGAGTGGAGGAGGGACAGAGGAGGGCAGTGGGGGAGAGTGGTGTGAGAACCTCTTACCGCCTGTCCTTAATGAAGGAATAGTAGTGACCTGCATGTGCCTGCCCACTGTGGACAATGACACCGACAAGTTCATAGTTTTCAGTGAGGGCAACTTTTTTTCGTGGGGATCCTCCCCCTCCCTGGTCCATACTTCGCCCGTTTTCACCAACTTCAGAAGATGAATCTTGGCGAGCCATTCCTGAAACTGTGTAAGGCTCCATGTTTAGCATCCAGGGAAACTATTTAAAAGCAAAAAAGACCAAATTAGTGTTGATGAGGCACATATATAGCAACGCCCCATGAAGTCAGATTCAAATAAGAGATATGTATTCCTAATTCCAGCTAGGACTGCCTCTCCACCATTACCAGGATGACTTCTACATAGGAGGGGTGTTTACATGTCTGCCTGTCTACTGGTGGCAGCTGCTTAAGACAAGGGGCTGTGTACTTCTCCAAATGCTGAGATGACAGTCTTTCACAGTGGAGGCCAAAGTTAAACATGTAAAAATAAACAGCAGAAAAGAAAGTGAGGTCATCATTTTAAGACATTTCAGGGGGAAAACATAAGTTACCCTTATCTGTTCATCATATTTAATGGAGCGTCCACTCTCCCAGTCAAATCCAAATCTCATTAGGTGAATTACCAAGACGCTAGGTAAAGACTTAATGCAGGTCCTTTTCACGGTTATTCTCTAAAGAAAAGCAAAACCCAATTATTTTCATGGAGGAAATAAAACAGCAAAATCATACAAAGATCAGAGATTTTCATAGGCCTCTCCTGCCCATGCAAAAACAGGTAATGATGCAACTTAGCAACAATAGGAGCTTAATATTGCCCTTACATAAAACACAAATGAATAACAAATCAATTGTTTTCTAAAAAAGGGAAATGTGGTACCTTTTCTTTACACTTTTCACAGTAATATGCATTACTTCCTTCTAGAACTTCTCCTCTAACAAACTGATCCAAAGAAATTTCCAAGCTCTGACAAGAAGTAACTCCAAGATTGAGAGCCATGAAAGCTTCCTCACGCTCGTATCTGATTAGGAAAATCACAGGAAAAACAAACAGTAGAATTTAAAGATCTTGAAACTACCACAATACGAGAGTCTACACAGAACTACATTCTGAAATTCTGAAATTAACCAATGCTGTCCCTCATCCTTTTAAAATTACACTGCCAAATAAAAATGCCAATTTTTGTTAACTAGAAATGACTTAAAGTTATGAATTTCAGCAAAGAAATTTTAGATATAGAAACCAGAGAAACTTAATTCAATAAACATTTATAGGTCCACTGAAGAGAGAGATCTGCAAGTCTTACAACAATGCACGATTCATGACATGCTAGAAGTATTTAAAAAGGATGATCATGTACAGTCTACTGTAGCCAAATGGCAACTTCCATGTTTTCACCTTAGTACTGAATCCTTTTCCTACTGCAAAAATATTTCTTCCAAGTTTGATATCTGTATTAGGATAACTCTGAGAATACGTAATTTTGTTTGAAGATTTATGACTTCCAATGGAAATCCATGTGTTTACATATGAAACTTAAAGTACTCTTAAAGCTCTATAGGAAAGCTTCTTCTTCTTCTTTTTTTTTTTTTTTTTTTTTATATAGGAAAGCTTCTGCTTGCATCATGATTTACTTTATACTAAGTAGGGTAAAAAAAAATATTAAGCATGGTGATGCTCATGAATCTGAATATTCTAGAACTTGGCTGAAACCAAATATATCAATAAACTGTTATAGTAGCTTTTGGAATAAAAATACTATTAAAAAGATAATAGCTCAGATTTTTATCTACTGTCACTTTAGTCAAGTAAAATATGGGTGAAAATTAATGAACAAAGTACTACCAATTAAGAGGAAAAAAAAAAACTGAAGAGGGTCAGTTTTGATGTCAATGATATCTTCACTTACCTGTGAGGACAGTCTTTACAGATCTTCTGATCAGAATAGATGCCCTGGAAAGTATTCTTAAAAATTTGGTCTCTCCCCATTTTCTGTTGGAATAAAATGTTAGAATTTTAGTTGATGCCCTGAGAATTTGCAGGTCACTTATATAGAATTTTATTTAGACCTAAGCTAAAGTGCAAATTTGAACTTAACAGCTAAAATACACTGAGTCATGGTGATAGTTTAAGCTGGGATTGAATGGGAGGATTAGAACCCACTGGCTCCACTGGCAAAGGAAGAGGAGAAGAGCCAATGGCAGCTGGTGACAAAAACAGCACTCAGTGATGATTCCGAATCCTTCTTCCCATGCGACAATGACCAGGTTAGAAGCAACTCTCCACAATCTTTTCTCCTTTCTTGTGGATAAAATGCTATGATCGTGAGTTTTCTGAACAAGGAAATAACTTGGCCTCCTAAGGAGAGGAGGGGCAGATAAGGATAGTGATGGGAGGTGCCCTGTAATTAGGAGGCAGCATCACTTAGGATCTGTCACATGTCATGCAAGGTAGGGGCAGGAAACTTTAGGTTGGTAAGCTAGCCTCTCTGGCAGTCAGACTGCCATGCACACGCACAGGCTGTCAGGTTCCCTGCCAGGGCAGCAGTCCTGAGGCCAGGCTACCTCAGTGCACCCACAATAAGAGCATGAGATGCAGATGGTGAGTATGAAGCACAGGTTAGGAACTACAGACTCCCATCAAATGTTGGGTGAATTAAGAAGTCCATAATTGTAGTGATCTGTGTCTGTTTTGATGTTCAAACCCCACCAGAAGAAATGAATTATGGCTGTGGTATTAAAGATGACCAGATTCTGATTTGTCGGTTTCACAGTAATCCCAAATCCTGCCACACTCCACTCGTATTACAGTTTGAGGGAGTCCAGAGAGAAAGTGACATTTTCTTCTACCTTGAGATATTCGTCCATCTGATCAATAAGACTAGTGAAGAATTCATATGCATCTTGCTGTTCTCGCACATAAAGCTCTTTGTTCCACATCTTGAAAATCTATGCAATAAGAAATATATTGTTAAATGAAAAGTAGCAATTTCTGAATATAGAAGAACACAAATGTGAAAGAGCACTTAAATGCTTCTAAAAACCAGGGTCATTATTAGGGCAGTAGACATTTTTATTGAAATGAGACAAGCTTGAGTTCAGCTACCTATGCTTGTCCCTGGCCCCTGTGTAACCATCACAAGTCTGGGAGACCATACCAGGTGGGATCTGAGGCCACAGAACATAGAGTTTCTGTCTTAGAACTATCCGAACTACGAGGGAAAATACAAGGTACTCCCGTGAAACAGAGTAATGTTCTTTATTTAGAGCATTAGTGAAATTGGAATACTTTGAATAAATATTCTGAAGAGCTAAAATGAGAATCATGAGAAGTACTCAAAATCGTTAAGATCAGCAAATCCCTAGAAATTATAAATGACTATTCTTAATATTGTAATCATTTGAAATTGAACATCAATCTTAAGAAGAATGGGGTAGAGTCCATTCTTCTGTAGGTTCCTGGAAATGGGATTAGTCTAGAGTTAATAAAGACAGAAACAATTACCACTAGATCCAAATATCTGACGTCTTGAAATCTAAAGAGATATTGGGTGAAATACCTTCCAGAAGTTCTCAGGTACATAATACTGCAGCTTGCTTTCCATCAGATGCCCAAAGAGCGACTGCACCTGGTAGAACACGCTATCGTCTGGATTGTCCGTGTCATCATCCACTGAAAGTAACGACTAAACAGAAACAAGGTGTATTAAGCTAGAAAGAGTTCACTGCTTCACAGGCGACGTGGACATACGTATGTGTACTGGCCACATTGCTTTTCTGATGCTGTATATGTTTGGATGTGGCTACACTCTGAGTATGTTTAGCTTCAGTATTTCCTTTTGGTGGACTCATGAAGTCATTTCTTTGAGCTTCTATTTGATTATGAAAAACTGGAACTAGTAATCTCTCTGAGAGACAAACATGGCATGATACATATAGAGTATTTTGAAAACTACTGACTGCAATATAATGAACTTGTAGTATATGCTCACCCTTAAACATGGGTTTGAACCATACAGGTCCATTTATCCATGGATTTTTTTGGGGGGTACAGTACAGTACTATAAATGTATTTTCTCTTTTCTAGCTTACTTTATTGTAAAAATAGAGTACATCATACATATAACACATAAAATATGAGTTAACTCTGACTATCCAGTCAATAGTAGGCTATTAGTAGTTAAGTTTTAGGGCAGTCCAAAGTTACATGCCCATTTTTTACTGCACTGGGGGGTGAGCACTCCTAACTCCTGTGTTGTTCAAGAGTTAACTATTATAGAGCACTGATGACAGACCCTAAATTTTTCTAAAATACTAAAAACATTAGTAATTTTATGGAAATAGAATTTGAGAGTAAGTAACTTAGTTCAAAAATCTCAACTGGTCAAGTCTATCTGTCAAATATTCTTTCAGCAGATTTATAAAAGCACGTGACCATGAACATGTTGTCTACTCCTATTTCAGAAGCTACTAAAGAATTCCTAGTTAGGTCTAGTTTTAGTAAATACCAAATGCAATATATGAATCTGGGACACTTTTCAGGCCATGTACACATTATCTCTCATACCAAACAGGAAGGAAGAAGAAAATCACCTCAGGGAGCCCAGGCTGCATATACAGCTGCTGGAAGACTGCATTCATGTAACACGTAGCACCGCCATTCCTCAGCCCCACAAACCCTGAACTGGACCTGCTATCCACAGGGGGAAGGTACTAGAAAAGAGAGGAGCAGAAACAGTAGAGAGTGAATTAGTGTATCTGCCACCAACAACCAACACATTTCCATCATGGCTCGCTGAGATGTCTGAGAGAGAAAAGAAATAAACTCACAGATTTATCCTTCTAGTAGGTTAGGAGTCATGCTAACAAAACCTACATTCTTATTAAAGTACCTCTGCAGATGCTAATACAAATAAAAAATATTACTATCTCAGTGTTCCTCTTCTATTCAAAGTACTTAATACATTGTGTTTTTATTTATTTATCCATTTAGTAGTCATGTATTCCGTCAACTGAATATCATTCAACAAATATTTTTTGTAATATTTTATTTATTTATTCATGACAGACCCAGAGAGAGAGAGAGAGAGAGAGAGAGAGAGAGAGAGACAGAGACAGAGACAGAGACACAGGCAGAGGGAGAAGCAGGCTCCATGCAGGGAGTCTGACGTGAGACTCGATCCTGGGTCTCCAGGATCACACCCCAGGCCAAGGTGGTGCTAAACCGCTGGGCCATGGGGGCTGCCCACATTCAACAAATATTTATTAAGAAGCTACAATGTGCTAAGCACTGAGCCAGGGATATAAGAGATACATGTGCTCTCTTATCTGAAGGAGCTCACAATCTAGTAGAGTACACAGACATCAATCAAGTAAATATATCTACTTACAAATTGAGGTAGTACCTGGCAAAAAAGAAATAGGGATCTATGAAGCGTTTACTATGAAGAATCCTGACCAGTCTGGAGGGTCAAGGAAGGCTTATATTCCTTCCCTTCCTTTTTAAGAAAGTAACATTCTTCCATTGAACAACTTTGAATAAGCATACAATGAAATTAATAGGTAATTACTCTTGCATTGTACTTAAAGATGTGTTGTACTAATGTAGATCCTATTACAATACTTCTCTGGTTAGAAATAATCTACAAAAGACATCTTGGATGAAATTGAACACTTCACTTCTCCAAGTGGAAAAGTATACTGAAATGACACATTTTGAAATGCTATTTCGGCAGAATCTTGGTTCTAATGCCATACTCAGAATCATCTTATCTGCCTATATCAAGGACCTGTGTCCATGTAACAACCAACCGTCTAAAACCTATAGGTCCTTTGGACCTTAAGGAATTGCTAAGTATGACATACTTTCCACTAACATTTGACATACACACAGAGCAGGGTGATTTCTAAGATCTAAACTGTAATTGATTTGTAGCCCAAAGCACAGATGTGCTTCTCTTGCAGATCCCTAAACTGTTGCATGGCTCCAGAGCCTTGTCCCATATCCTTCTCTGCTGGAAGGAAATCACCTTCCCACCTTGCCTCAGTTGGCTTGCGAGATGGTAGAGTTTTGCTTTGTTTTTTTTTTTTAAGATTTATTTATTTACTTGGGCAGGGGAGCGTTTGCACACAAGTGGGGAGGTGGAGGAAAAGGCAAAGAAAAGCATCCTTCCCACTAATCGGGGAATCTGACTCAGGGCTCAATCTCACAACCCTGAGAGATCGTGACCTGAGCTAACATCAAGAGTCAGTGGCTTAACAAACTGAGCCACCTGGGTGCCCAAAGCTCTATTTTCAATTTCATCTTTTTTCTGACAGGCTTTCTGTCTTACCACCATCTGATGGTAAAGTGCCCTGTTGGTTGAGCATTCAGGACATGACCTGTATCTTGTAATTTATCACATTATGTTGAAATTATCTGCCTACGGGTCCATCTCTTCCATTATACACTGACTTTCTTGAGGGCTAGAATCCTATCTTCATTTTTGACCTCCAAAAGCCTAAGACATCTATTAGTGCCTGGTAAACTCAGTAAATCTTAGCTGGATTTAACTGAATGTAGACTGTGCTGTGACAGAGCCAACGTCTGAGTCTGTATTTCCAGTGCCCGGCACTGTGTCACCCAGTTACTCAAAAAACAGGCTAAAATGCTACTTCTTACTGAGAGTAATTATCAACTGACTTGAAAATGTCCCCTTTTTAATTAATAAAAAGGTTACCATTGAGGAATATAGTATTACTACAGTAATAAAGTAATTTAGTAGTTTATAGTTGATTAAAGTATATGAACACAATAAGCAAACAAATACTGACTTTCTTTGTGATTAGGATAATGCAATCATAGGCTTTAGAACTGTATGTTTAATTGATTATTCCAAAAAAATCTATGTGCACTGGGGTTTAGAAAACTTACATCAAACTCCTTGGTTAGAGCAGGGTCGGGTTGATGATGCATAGACAGCAGTTCTTTTGTGATAATTTGCAGATTTGAAGGTGAGCTATCAGCCAACATCACCAGGACTTCATAGGCTGCCAATCGGCTATTCACTGTACTACACCTAAAAAACAAAAGATGCAAGTCAATTCCAACAGTGAATAATCTACTTAAATTGTTCATTAAGCTAAATCAACATTTGAAATGAAAGCATTAGAGCTGCAATTCCTCAAACATGGTTAATCAGGTCTGAAGGCAGAGCTCTAGGAATCGAGGGCGGGGAGTGTTTACTTAAAGGAAGAGGCCAGGAATACAGGAGGGAGAGTTATGGTTGAGAGCTAAATATCTTCTTGGCCTGGTAAAGGAGCAAAATCTCTCACTTAGGACTCCAGAGTATTTTTATCTAAGGTTTGGATCAGCAAAAAATGGATGGAGTCTGAAAATCAAAGTAGGTAAGCAAGAAAGATTTTTGTAAATATCACCCTGAAATTCAAGTATCTAAATGGCAGAAAATGCAAGCTATGCAAATCAGAATAAATGTCTATAAGCATTTTATATGTGCCTGGAGATAAAAAATTCTTCAAGGACCCAAATCAACTTCATTTTGCTGAGAAAATGGAGACAGAAAGATGTGGTTTGCCAAATTAATTTATTTAAAATGACAATAAAAGGTAACCAAGCATTCTTCAGGAAACCAAAGGCTTCTGATATTGCTCATCTTTAGTAGAAATCATTTTGGGGATGGACAGTAATTTCTGTCACCTATGCCAACCTTGCCATTACCGAGATCACAGGTTAGGAAGGATACACAGAAAAGAGGACATCCAACCCCTGAGAGAAACATGTATGGAGTGCAGTGTGGGAGATGTGTTCATGGGAAGGGTGGGGAGCGGGGGGCTGTGGGGCTAGCTCTTAGACCAGCATTGCAGCACACCCTGAGGACAATGGCCAGGACCTGGCATTGTCCTTTGCTTATATGGATTTCCGGGTTGCAAAGGACAGGTAAAGAACGAACAGAGGTACCATAGACACAGGCTCAACATTAAGAAGTTCTTTTGTTAGTGTTAATAAGAATAAACATTATTTGTGAAAATACTTCTGTGTATCGTGAATCTCTGTCTGGCTTTAGGGTTTAGGTGGGAAAGGGCTGGGAGTTATTGTGATAAAATGAACATCACTCAGTACGTAGGGGAGGGATGAAACAAAATGCCGCCTTTTCTTATTAGGGCACTGTGTATGATTTAAAAAAAATTCCTCTACTTCTAAAACTAATAATTAACTGAATTTAAATTAAAAAATTAATGAAAAAAAAGCAAAGAAAGAAACAAACAAAAAACTACTGAAGATTTCTCTGTTCACTGAAAACTGAAATACTCCTGTATTTCTATTACTGCTTTAATAGAAGATTCCCATGGAGCTAGCACCAGATCTTCCAGAACAAGACTGGGGCAGGAGGAGGATGGGAGTCACAGCCTGAGACACACTGCAAGAGTTCTAATGAAAGTTTATTACCTGAAAACAGATTTTGCTAATAAGAAATATCTATACGGAGAAATAGTCATACATGATAAGATATAGCTTAAGGGTCCATGAAATATTGCTTGTTAAGCCTTGCCCATTCTTATAACCACTGAAATTATATGGGAATTTTTTTCACTGGTTAAATACCAAATCCCAAATTCCTTCAGGATTATTCAATAAATTCTGGTTTTCCTAAGAACAAAGTAAGTTGGATTCAGAGCAGGAAAGGATGGCAGCATGAAGTGGCCTCCTCCTATTTCCAGAAGCACCCAAGTAGGGTCATCATTACAAAAAGATCTTTCAAATGTCTACCCATAAAAACGAATACAATATTTGATTCTAAAATTACCACTATAGTAAATCACTAGTAGTTTTAATTATCAGGACACAGGTGATACGCAGCAAATCACAAAGTTCATGCACTAAAGCACCTATACGTCCCTTCTAGAAGAAACTCTCAAGATTCTGAGCCTATTTACTTTCACTTTGGATGGAATTCTTACAATCTCAGTTTCTCCTGGAATTTGTTACCAGCCAAGTTAACCACATAATGTGTTACTTATCCTTCCAATCTCATAAGAATGGTACCAGCATACTGGCTCAGCACTTACTATGTGCCAGGCAGGCTTTATCCTCAGCCCCTTTACATGCATTTATTTATATAGTGGATAATACCTTATAACTACACACACTCACAAGATGGACGACAAACTCCAAGTTAAGAAAATCTTTTTGGACTAAAGTTTCAAATTAGAATTTTTACCAAAACTGAACACAACGTGCATTTTCCATACTTTGGATGAAAGTCCTGTTGACTGATGGCGGCACTGCCAGCTGGAGAATGACTATTTAAAATAATTCTAGAAGCTCGGAAAAGGAAGTCATCTAACAATGGTTTAATGAGTGATGAACCTGGAATAGAGCATAATATTCATGTTGAGGATGAATACATTTTCATTCAAAGATCCTGTTTTTGTACTTTTATATCAGAGCAGCAAAGGCACCCAAGGCCACCCAATGGCAGGGCATTCAATTTAATGGTTATTTTTTGAGCACTTAGTATGTGGCAAAGCTCTGTGGGGCAAAGGGGTGTGGATGGGAGGGAGAGTCAGGGAACAGGGAATAAAGATGTACAAGTGAGGGCACCTTCCTTTATGAGCAGAAAGTGGAGTGAAAGAACCCATGCTTTCACTTAGGAAACACAAATGTCAAGACCACCACAAGGCAGAACGGTTTGAGTGAACAATTAATTCTTACTCTGGGCATTTGGGGGGTGGGGGGTGGGCACAGAGGGTTTCTCAAACTTTTTAAAATCTTGCCTTCTTTGGGTAAAATGATGTGCCCTTCTCACCCTGGTTTAGAATCACTCTTTTCTATGTATCCCCAGTAGCCAAGAAGATTTTTATAGAGCTTAGTTTGTGTGATAAAAGTGATAATTAATGTTTTGACTTGTTTTCTGAATATAGCTTATAATACTGAATATGCCCTTCCAAGTTATATGTGTACCCCAGGACACTCATGTACCCCACTATGCAGGGGGTGGTGGGTGGGGGCTACCTCCAAGATGAGAATTACCCTTAAAAGAAGTAAAACATACAATAAATAATATTTTATAAAATACAAAATAGCAAAAAAGAAAAAACCCTACTTTGAATTAATTTTTACTTGATATTAAGAAGTTATGTGATCCAACTGCTTTTAATATTATAAAGTTCCTTCATGATTTAATAACACAGGTAAAATACACCACAAGTTTGTTAGCCACTAAAATTCCAGACTATTTCCTATTACCTGAAGTGTCAATTTTCTATGGAACATGGAGCACCTATCCTATTTTCCTAATTACATACAATACTATGGCAATAGTTAAGATCTTGAGATATTCTATCACATGGTAAGATGAAGCAATAATTACCAAGCATTTCCTTTTCTGCCCCACAGAGTGAAAGGAGAGTCTTAATGAGCCGTAAGTGTCCTGCCAATAAGATGTTGTCTGCTTCACTGGTCTCACATTCAGCAGTGCGATTAGGTTCAAAGTTATCCAGCCAGGTAATCTCATCCTCAAGCATAGTAGCTGGGCTGATTCTTAACTGCTCCATTTCTGAAGCTAAGAAGGAAAAAACAATCCATTTCAAAGAAAGAAGGATTTTCTTTCATGGATTCCAAATCCTGAATTAGAGCAGGCAAAGTCATATCCCAACCCTCCATTTTGTAGATCTGAGAAAGTTGTCATTAACAATTGGGGTGAAGCTGCTGCGCCAAGGACTACGACAGTGCATGGGTACTCACTCCTTCCTGACTGTCTTAGTCCTAAATGAAGTATATTGTGAGGGCCCTTCTGTGCAGGTCATGAAGGGGAAGCTCCTGGTCTCAGGGTGAGAGTGGGAGGTGGGGGGAAAGTGTCAGCAGGTATCTCCTGGGAGCACATCCTTCTAGAGAAGGGAAGGATGGAGGGTACGAGGAGAGCCAAGGCTCTAGTGGTATCAGCTAGGCCAAAGAAGTCCTGCAAAGGAGGAGGAGGTCCATAGCACAGCAGCAGAGCACAGTGTTTCCAGACAGTGCACCAAACCCCAGAGAACCACTCTGCTCTGTTTTAATGAGTTCTCTTACTTTCCCCTCTTAACAAGGAGTAAAGCAAGATTCCATCTTGGAAGATGGGGAGAAGAGGAAGTATGGCACTATAGTCATAAGTGGTAAAGTCCCACAGCATGAGGCGAAAAGGGCTACGTCATGGTAAGAATGGGACTGGCGCTGGACATGAACCCATTTACTCACTGAGGGTCATTGTTTTCTTATTTATAAAACGAGGCTGACACCTACACTGCAGGGTGCTGGGTATGAAGTGCATAGGCACTGGCATATACCAAATAAATACCTGCCAAATGGTAAATACTGCTTGTTTCCAGACATATTCCCACACTACCCTCAACATCCCAATAAAGGATCCTGGATCACTCATTTATCAGTGACACAGGAAGGCCTATATGAATAACTTGTTCATGACTTCTTAAGTTCTATGTGTGGAGCCAACTCATGGTTCCAGGCCTTGAGAAGCAGAACAGAGCAACCTCTCCAATTTCAAGCCAGAGAGTATACCTTCCTGGCTGGCTGCTTGCCCAGCTTTCACCAGAAGCTTGGCTGAACAACGTGGTACTCGGCTAGACTATTAGATGGCCATGTCATCCATCCATCTGGTCTAGATGACAAACGTGCACTCTAACTACATCATCTCAGGCTCCACAGCCACTGTTTCACTGCACTGCTCAGAGCACTGTGTCTCCCACCTTCAAAAAACACTTGGGACACGGAGGAAGGCATCTGCCTTAGAGACCTCTGCTGAGGTTTACTAGTCATTACGTCCTCCCATTTCCATGACACAAAAACCTCTGCACGAGGTTTTTCCCGATTTACCTGGCAGCAAAAAAATCTGTTTCTTTTGCAAAACCATTCAGTTTTCTTCTAGGGTACTGAAAACCACTAATATATAGTTTCTTGTTTACCTCTGTTTCCAGCAACCTCACAACAAAATTCTGATTGTGTGGAGCTTTAAAGCCCACATACATGCAAGAATTTCTTTCTAACCTCTGGGTATTGACATTCTTTTCCAATTAGTATTTCCATGAATACTTTTGTCCATCCTGATTTTTATGGATTTTCTATAAGCTGAAGCATATCTTTTATGTAGAGAGTGGGCAATAAATAAACTCTTGATGTGAACACCTAAAATTTACACAGAGCATCCCAACATACATATGCATTATATGAGAGTAAATGCAGATAATAAAAATCTGAATGCTCTAACACCAAAATTTCTAACAATATTTCAATCATTTAACACTAAATAACTTACTTCTTTTATTTTTTTTTTTTTAAGATTTTTTAAATTTATTCATGAGAGACACAGAGCAAGAGAGAGAGAGAGGCAGAGACACAGGCAGAGGGAGAAGCAGGCCCCATGCAGAGAGCCCGATGTGGGACTCGATCCCGGGTCTCCAGGATCACACCCTGGGCTGTAGGCGGCACTAAACTGCTGCGCCACCAGGGCTGCCCAACTTACTTCTTTTATTATAACATACCTCAACAGTGATTGACTTTTTCCTTCAATATAGACCTTTAAAATGGTCAGAATTCACTATACTAGACAGAAATTTTCTTCCCAGTAGTTCTGTATCAGTGTAATTAAAACATAGGTCCTTTGGCAATTTTTAAGATCAACAAATCTTCTCAACACATTAATGGTTGGGTATATGCCAGAAGAGAGAACTGGTATATGAGTTTACCTGCTGTTTTCAAGAAAATAAAATTCAACTTCAAACAGTAATTATAATCTCATTTATATTGAAGACATATTAAGTCAGATTTAGAAATGTCCATTTAGCTTTCTTTTCTACTCTTTTCTCTCCCCTCCCCCTACACAAACCAAACTTAGACATTTACTTACTTGTCAGATCATCTAATAATTGGCACCTTAGATCAAAATACTCCATACACTGAGATAATAGTCTAAAAAACAGATAACATTTCAAGTTATTAAAAAAGGTCAATTCTATTTATTTATTTATTTATTTGTTTATTTAAAGATTTTATTTATTCACAACAGAGAGAGAGAGAAAGAGAGAGAGTGAGAGACACACACACACGCAGAGACACAGGCAGAGGGAGAAGCAGGCTCCATGCAGGGAGCCTGATGTGGGACTCCACCCCGGGTCTCCAGGATTAGGCCCTGGGCCGAAGGAGGCACTAAACCGTTGAGCCACTGGGGCTGCCCAATAAAGGTCAATTTTAAAAGAAAAAGCATTTTCCTTGTGAGAACAGGCTCAGAAAATAGTTGAATTTTCCTAAGCATAAAAAAATCTTTTACATTAATTCAACTTCAGTATCTTAGCAAAAAGCACACTAATGAATTTGCTAATACAGATATACTACAGAAATAATAGTGCAGAGAGGAAACTTAATAAATCTCCCATTTGTAATGATGTACGGACTGACTGCACACATCATGCACTGACTATACTCATTCATTCAAATACCAACTGATATTTATGAAGCACCTACTATATACCTGGAACTATTTTAGAGAACAGTTGACAAAGAACAAAAAAGGCAGACAACAAATTAAAAAAATACATGTTAACTGGTGATACTAAGAAAAATAAAGTGGAGTCAAAGAAGAAAGAGAAAGGTAAATTGTTTCATCCAAGATGACCAGAGAAACTTTTCTGCAATTACAGTAGTGAAGAACACAAGCTTTAAAGTCAAGGGACCTTGGTTTTAATCCTGGCTCCACTACTTACAGTTGGATGTCTAGGGCCAATTTCTTTGGTTTTTAATTTCTAAAATGTTTGTTAGAGTGTTAGAAATAAACACACATGTGCATCCATAGAAGGCTCAAGAATAACACAATGAGAAGAATGGATAATGAACCAAGAATTATGACTGTTAAGGAGATAATAAAACTGTCAAACTCATTTGTCCTTTGTGAGGATTGAATGATAAATATATGCAATGAATTTAGCATGCTGTATGGCACCAAGTTGTCAAAACCATTCAGTGGGAGAAAAAGATGCTGGGACAACTGGATTACCCACATGGAAAAGAATGAGGCTGGACCCTTACTTTCTGCCATATATAAAACTTAACTTGGATGGATTAAACACATAAATGTAAGAGTGAAAACTATAAAAACTTTAAAAGAAAACATAAGGAAAACTTCATGAGACTGCATTTGGTGATGATTTCTTAGATATGATGCCAAAAACACAGGCAACAGAAGAAAGAACAGATAAAGGAAATATTTTTCAGTATTAATTACAAATGAAACCCTGATATATGCAACGACATGGATGAACCTGGAAAGAGCAGAACAAAGGGAGGGGGAATAAAGGAGTTACTGTTTAGTGGGTAAAGGGTTTCCGTTTGAGATGAAAAAGAAATGGGTAGTGGGGACTGTTGTCCAACAATATGTATTGTGTATGTGTACTTAATGGCATTGGTCTATAGACTTAAAATTGAGTAAAATGATTAATTTTATTTATATTTTGTTGCAGTAAAAAAAATTCTAGCAAATCTAAAAATAAAAAAAAACAAAAACAAAAACAAAAAACCTTACATCTGTTCTTGAACTATCTCTTCATGTCCTTTGCCCATTTTTCAATTTGGTTGTTGGGTCATTTGTTTAGTGATTTCTAATAGCTTCTTATATATATTATCAAAATGAGTTTCTTGTCTGTCACATGTTACAAATCTATTCAGCAGTTTGTGAACTGACTTTTGACTTTATGGTATTTTTTTCCACCTAGAATATTTTAATTTTTATGGAGTCGAATATATCAGTCTTTCATTTCATGACTTAATGGGTACAGAGTTTCAGTTTAGGATGATGAGAAAGCTCAAGAGGTGGATGGTGACCACAGTTGCACGATAATGAGAATATACTTAATGCCTTTGAACTTACGCTTAAACAGACCAAGCCTGGATACAAACTTGGGGGTCAGGATACTTATCCAAACTTAGGGGGGATTGGAGTAGCTCTAGTATTTCTTCCCTTCCAGAGCTCTAATTTGTAAAGCGTGTACACAAGGAAAGTAGATACTGATTTCATCTCAGTGGTACCTTATAAGCACTATGATAAGGGTTCTCTGGTAAAGCTAAGCTGAAGACAGTGGAGGTTGCTGTGGGATCTCCGGCCCTCCATCCTGGGCCTAGACCAAAGCAGCCTTGCCCGCAGGCTAGCCCACAGATGTACAGCACAGTGGGCAGAATGGACTCACCCAAGCCATTCTATCAGCCTGGACCACAGATTCCCTCCATGCCCAGGCGCGTGTAAAACCAAGGGAGAAAGCTAGACGGACACCCAAGCTACATCTAGATATGGAGTCAGGAGGTATGCCGACTCTAAGAGCATACCTGCTCTCATTGAATCACTCTGAGAGTGATATACGTAAGAACCTGACCGGCATGATCTTCATAAAGTGATAGGGCTCCAATAGTTTCAGCCTCTCACCAAGCAGGTGAGCCCCTCTTTCCCTTGGGGGTGGTGGACCAGGTCCGGCAGAGGTGGGAGATGGAAGTGATTCAAGGGGAAGGAAGCCTGGTATTGTCTCCTCTAACTCCCCTGTCCTGAAAGGGGATAGTAAAAATTGCAATGCCTTCTTTCAGGATACAAATATTCTAAGAGGAAAGGAGAAATTCTTCTGTCATCTCAATAATGAACATGGGTTTCAGGGTAACAACAGGCAAAGCATCATTCTCTTTTTGTATAACGTGAGCTTTTTCATCTTGATTACGTACCTCTGATTGACTCCTCTCATAATACTAGTTGGGGACCAGAGAGGTAGCTGAGCTGTGAGGATCACCCCGAGGAGAAACTGGTTTGGCTTCTGTACGTCTGGGTGAGCTGAAGTATCTGTCTGACTCAGGGTATACAGCTGGTCACAGGCAGCACGGCGAATCTGAAATTACATCATCAGTGGCCAACAACACAGGTCAACTGACACTTAGAGACTGCTTGAAAAGTGATCTTCCTCCCAAGTCCATACTCTGAGGGATATTCTAAGGTTGTGAACATCTTAATCACTGATAGTAACGTTTACACTGAACAGATTGGGGCTGATTAAAAACAAACATGGTCTGAGCACTGATTTCCCAAATTATTCTCTTCTCTTACTCAACAGTTTTATAATTTACTATACATGAATATAAGAAAAAACTCTCCAAGTATTTGAGAGTTAATTTTCAAGGTCATAGAAGAAAATGAGAATTATAAAATCTAGTGGGTAATTTGTGGCTTCGTTGGTCTTCCCTGATTTTGACCAGCATGTTGACACTGAAAGCCAGCTGTGGATGCTCAACATTGGCTGTAACATTTTATTTGTTATAAACAAATACAAATTAATCTTAGCACTAATCTCTGAACTTCCAGTGGAATATGGAATAGAAGGGAGGGCAGAGCGTCTGAATGGTCACCTTGCTTCCAGAGTGGTCTACGCCCCCTTTGTAGGACTTCCTGAGAGGACCAGGTGCCAGGCCTTCCGGCCTACACATGCAGTGTCACAGGTATGCAGAGGGCCCCGGACAGAAGAGGACCGGGGGCGGTGTGTGCGTGTGTGTGTGTGTGCGTGTGTGTGTGTCTTATGTAACGTAAACAATTCTTACCTCAGCACTTGGTGATCCGAGCAGAATATCAATAATAAAATCAGCAACACAGGGCAAGTTATAGAAAGATGCTGATGATAAGAATAGGGAGAATTAGGGGGAGGAGGAGGGAACTAAGTTAGGAAATGCATTTTCAAAATTTCAAAAATTCTGAATACTTTTTTAACCTTAGCTACAGCAGAATTTCATCTCTTCTTCTACCTGGACTTCATCTCTTCTTCTACCTGGACTTCATCTCTTCTTCTACCTGGACTTGAATTCAGTACTTTCTACAACTGCCTCCACATCTCTGAATTTCCCCCACAAGAGCCAAAGATGCCTGAGAGCGAGGCCATGGCTTGGCCATTTCTGTGTCTCCACATTTCAGCCTCATGCATACCAGTTACAGGGCAAGTATGTCCTGACTTGATAAACTATCAATACTCTACAATGAAATTACAAATGATAAAAAAAGCTTGAAACAAAACTGTCTTTTTTTTCATCCTGACTTGAAAATACCTCTAAAACTAAACAATTACAGGAAAATTGAACTATGAGTATGGCATTTGTTCAAAAGCATTTCATAATGACTTGTACTTCTTATATGTCTTCAAAAGCACTCTTGCTCAAAGTAAACACTTTTGACTACAACATTACTATTCTACAAACGTCTAACTTTTTCTAGATTTACCTTGATTATAAGTACGAATGTTATACTAAACACGTAATAGTCATTAATTCTACATAACAAGTGGTCTGAATCAGTAATAACAAGGAAGAGCAGGGCTTCTGTGTGTTGGAACAACTTTTAAGAGTGGAAATGTTAAGACTGTATTCCTAAATATTTATCGAGGGCTTACTACACACTGGGCTGTGTTTGAACGTGAGAGATTCAGTAGGGAACTAAATGGACAAAAGTCTGTCTTTATGGAGCTTACAATCTAGATGGGGAGGGATGATGACAACAAGATAAGTAAATAAATTATATGCTATGCTATACAATGATAAGTGATAGAGAAGAAACAAGGGAATTGTGTCGTGCTGGGATGACAGGAGGGCTGTGGTCGAAAAATGTCTCACTAAGAGGGTGAGATTAAGCACACTGTAGGAAATGAAGCAGAGTGCCATGTGTGAAAGATGGGGTAAGAACATACCAGGAAGAGGGAACAGCCAGTGCCAAAGGCCCTGAGGCAGGAATATGCCTGGAGCCTTGGGAACCAGCCAGGGAGCCAGAGAGGCCAAAGCACAGTGAGTGAGGGGGGAGCACAGTAGAAGGTGAAGGTACAGAGGTGCTAAAGGGGTAGACTCTGTCTGGCCTTAGTTAAGATTTGGCTTTTACTCAGTGTGAACTGAGAAACTGCTGCTGGGTTTTAAACAGGAGTGATATAATCTGACTTACATTTTAGGAGGTCCTCTCTGGTTACTGTGTGGAGAATAAACTGCAAGGGTAGAAGCAGGGAGATCAGCTAGGGGGCTACTGCTATGATTTGAACTAAGGGTGATGCTAGAGCAGATGTGAGTAACAGTGGCGGTAACAGAGGGTGGAATCTGACATAGTTGAAAGAAGAATGAGCTGACAGAAGCCGGTGTGTGAGAGGAATCAAGGAGAACTCTAAGGTTTTTGGACAGAGCAACGAAAAGAATGACTTGAGCTGGGAAAACTCCTGCATGATACGGGCCAGCTAAGTGGTTCAGCTATAGACACGTCAAGCCTGAGGAGTCTACCTGAGAACCAAGTGGAGGTGTCAGGGCTGTGGTCCAGGCTGTGGTTCCACATTCAGACAATGTGTGCATTCTGACACCAGAGGATATTTTGGGCTGTGATGGTGGATGAGATCACGGGGAGAAGGGGCATACACAGAGAAAAGACAGTGATGAGGGGCCAGGCCCTGGGGTGTTTTAGTATTAAAGTGTATTAATAACAGCCCCAGTTTGCCAAAGCCCACAAATGAAGATACAAGGGCAGGTCTGAAGTTTTTTAACTTTGAATGCTAAAGTCATCATCAGTTTAGGGACTGATACATAATTCTAATTCTATAGTTTATGACCTATAAATCTGGGCTGTCTTAATTCCCCAACTAGACAGTAAGCTCCTGGAGGGCAGATGTACTGCCCATTTAACACCTACTGTGGAGCCCTCTATACAGAAGGTGCTCAATAAATACTTGTTCAGAATTTAACCACTCTATTCTTACCTATTCCACCTGCCAGCTTTCCCCCCCTTTTCATTTCATTTCTGTCAGCATGACCTTCTCTACGAAGGAATGTACATAGTTCCCAACAGAAACCTGGCTTTTCCCTAAAAGAGATGAATGGCAAACAAACCTCCTGCATACCTAGTTGCTGGCTCCGTAGCTGCAGGCATGTAACAAGAAGAGACAGAGCTTCCCCGGCAATCAGCGAGTCTTTGGTGGACACAGATTGTTGTCGCACACAGATGCCCGCGTGCAGGGCTGCTGGGTCCCCTTCACTCCCAGAGCTGCAATTGCTTCCTGGGAACAGGAAAGCAGATGGTTACTGTGGACCCCAAAGGACCCTCATGGTATTAGAACATCCTTTCAATGTGCTCCAGAAGCCTCAAGTGAAATTAAACTGTGCCAAAAGACATTCTGGTCTAAGAAATGAGAGATACTTAATTACTTTATTTGACCCCGACTGCTCTAAAAACAGTGTATTTGCAGGCACTCAACATGTGCTTTTGAGGCAAAGCTCAGTTGAAGTGACGGAAGTGAGAACAGTGCAGTCTGGGAGGCCTGAAAGAGTCTTCCCAAGATACTAGAAATGTTCCTCATCCTGATCTAGATGGGTCATCCATATGTAAAAAATCTTTAAAAGCCTGTACATTTAACATTTCTGCACTTCTCTGTATGAACGTCCTAAGATTTAAAACCTTTTTATACAGAGATATATATATATATACACACACACACATAAATTGAAGAGGGAAAACAAATGAAGCAGAGAAATGAAGCTATTTATAAAAGCCTTATAGAAAGTAACTGGCCAAACAAAAAAAAAAATAACTTTTCCAGGTAGGAATTCTAGATGAATTTTTATAACAATCACAATTATCAATTGGTCACATGGCAC
The DNA here is from genome assembly GCF_048164855.1 of Canis lupus baileyi. Lineage (NCBI taxonomy): Eukaryota > Metazoa > Chordata > Mammalia > Carnivora > Canidae > Canis > Canis lupus. The sequence goes on from NC_132840.1 coordinate 34,836,384, forward strand.
TTTTACAACACTCGGTAAGCTAAAAACTCTGCTGATTTGGTTTCCCCACTTCCTCTGTGCTTATCAACACTTTTCAAAGTATTATATATGTACAATAACATTCACAAGTCTTAAGGGCACAGCTTGATGGGTTTCTACTCATGCTCAAAAGCAAGAGAAAAGCCTTTATCCTTTTTGTGACTCCAAACAGCCAAGCAGAGATAACTCTTACAACTTATTCCTTGCCCAGTGATTTAATTAGTTTATCCTTTTAAATCAGTACCTGAACTGCTGAGTCTGTTTCGAATTCCAGCAGGAAACAGAGAATTACTTTCTTTAATTGGTTGGCTACTCCCAACGAGGTCGAGCCGTCCTGCAGCTGCAGCCCAGGACAACCTCATGAAACAAGCCACAGTAGATGTGAAGTCACTTACTTCCATTGTCTAAACAAGTGTGGAAAGAATGTTATGAGACAAGGAAGCACTTGAACACATTCCCTCTACTGACTTCCATAACCTCCTTTACTGGTCTCAGTTTTGTGAGACTTTTTCTCCTCCTCGATTGTCGAGGACAGCCTTTTCTACTATGCTTCTATACGGTTCAGCAACTATGAGTAACTCTGCTAACCTGTAGCACAGAGACTGATCTCCATGCTCAGGCATTAGGATACCTGTCACTGGTCCAGTTTTTACCATTTCTCCTTTTCCACACACTCTACTCTGGGCTGCATGAATGACCCCCTGGCCTTCCCTATAGGCTCTGTTCTCTCTGGATTTGCTCATCTGTACTCTTGCTGGAATAACTCTCCATGCTTCTCTATCTGGAATCTGATCTACCTTTAAAGCCTAGCGCAAATGCTACCTCCTATGTAAAATCATCAATGACAGCCACAGGTGAAGGCAATTATTTTGCTTCCTCTGAAGGCTTATGAATGTTCTGCCCTTGTAGCTGTCCTATAACCCTTCATATTTCCCATCCTGAATTATAGTTATTTGTATACTGGTGGTCTCTTTCTTGCTCACTCACTGTAGATTCCTGGAAGGCTACATTCACATCAATAACTGTTAAGTCTGCACAGCCCCTCCCTGTACTGGTGTCTTCAAACAGGAGGGACTTCACATTTCCTGACTATACAAGTCACTTACTTGTATTGCAACACGTGCAGCAGGGATGATTTCCTCGACTCTAATAGAAGACCTGTCAGACACGGACAACTGTCGGTAGGATGACTTTTCTGGGGTACCACATAAGGACATCTGCCTGCTTGTTTGCCGGCTGACATTTCGGAATGGGCGAGAAGAAAGTGCTTCTATGCCATCTTTGGTGAGGTCTTCATCTAGTAATGTGGGCATTGTTTGCCCAACAAGTAAAAATCTTCAAAGAAAACAAAAAGCTAGACTTACCTGAGGTCGTATCATACTATTCAAAATGACAGGATTTGGGAAGAAAATGTACTGTCTGTGAGATTAATACATTTACATACCTTGCAAGTTGTAGACAGATAGAGTAAACTCCTTGCCTTGTCTCATAGTCTACTTCTGATGGGATGGAATCCCTCTGCATGACATTTACAACCAAACTTAAAAGAAAAGAAAAAGGCAGGATATTAAATAGAGACTTTTATTTCTTTCATAGAAAATTTTCTCTAAGTAATGTAATTGCTTATGTAAATGTTATCAATTACTTAACATTTCTACAAGAGCCTTACATACACATGAACCATACATATTTCTACCACAATTACTTCCTATGATTATCTGTAACTCCTAGTCCATTTAGAATTAGATTCCTTGCTTAGCCAAAAGGTAGAATGTTTGGATAGTCCTCCTCACTTAACTGGTGTGTGTTCACTGATTCACCAGTTTTATTACTAGAAGAACCATCGATTAAAAAACATATCTGGAATTGGTATATTCAGTAAAGCTTGTTTTCACATCCACTATAATCTCTCTCATTATGAAAGCTTCCTAAGTGTTCCTTTTCCCACTCCTGACTTTCCAAAAATCTATCCTTAAAAAAAGATTAATTGGAATGATCCTTTTAAAATATAAGTCAGATCATAGCACTCCTCATCTGTACAAAATCCTCCAATGGTTTCCTACTTCCTACAGAGAAAAAAAAGGCAAGACTCTCCACAGTAACCTGTGAACTATAAGACCCATAACCTGACATCTGGTATGTCTGTAACCTCATGTCACCCTACTCTGCCTCCTTCCTGCTACCCCAACCACATGGGCATGCTGGTCTCTGAAGGCACCAGTTCTGTCTCACATAAGGCACACACTGGCTGCTCCTCTGGATGGCTTTCCCCCAAGGACCCCAAGTCTCCCTCACCTCTTTCAGGTTTTTGTAAGATGTCACCCTATCAGTGAAACTTTTCCTGATCACCCTACTGAAAATCACAACCCTGTCCATCCCCTTTCCTGTCTTATTTTTCCCTACAGTTTTTTTTTTTTTTTTTTTTTTAATTTATGAGAGAGAGAGAGAGAGAGAGGTGGGGGGCAGAGGGAGAAGCAGGCTCCATGCAGGGAGCCTGACGTGGGACTCAATCCCAGGTCTCCAGGATCAGACCCTGGGCTGAAGGCGGCGATAAACTGCTGAGCCACCGAGGCTGCTGCCCCTTTTCTCTATAGTTCTCATCACCTCCTGACATACGCTTTTACCTTTACTTCTTTACTGCTTGTCTCCCCCTCTAGACAGTATGCTTCACAAGGATGTGGAGCTCTGTCGAATCTGTTCTCTGCGCTCAGAACAGTGCCTGGCATGCGGATTAACTGACTCATAAAACTAAGCTAGCAGTAGAATGCCTTTATTTCAGAGCTCTGTAACTGCAAGTCAATAATGGCCTTCACTGAGAACACCTCTGTGATGCTGAAAACGAAATCAAGCCCCATGCGGTAGGCCTTCCACATGCTTGGGGGCGGGGGGGGGGGGGGGAGACGGGGAGGGTCTTTCAGCCCACTCTCTTTATCTCTTCAAGGTCTTGGGCGAGCCTCTTCCCCCTAAAGCCTCCCATAGGAATCCCTACAACTGCCCTCTAGTCCTCACTCTTTCCTTGCTCAAGGAAATGGGAGAGAAGGCCTGCTTCTTTCCAGGGCAGGAGAACACGGCCCCTCGGATTATCCCTTTTCCTTTGATCTTTCTTCTTTTAGTCAGCCTGCAAAGACAACGTAGGCTTCCCTAAAGGTAAAAGCAAACAGAAAAAGCGATCTTTCCCCTCGGCTGTTATCCCCTGCCAGTCACTGTCACCCCTGCTCTGCTTCCGCCACATCTCTGATGCTGCTCGGTGCTCCCCTCCACAGCATCACGGCCAAACCATGCACTTCACGTGCCTCAACCACATTCATCTGTCTTGACATTACGTGTCTTCCGCCCCCTTCTATGCCTATTTCCCACACTGACTGAATGTTCACCATTCACTCCCTCTCTCAGGTTACGAAACACAAGGTCATTTATAAGTTTCTTTCCCTCCTTCCTTATTTCTAGTTATAAAGACTTGCCTATGTTACCTTATAAATATCGTTTACCACTGCCCGACATCTACAACCATCACTCTTCTCCCTGGGCCTCTGCATGGCTCTCCCTACCTCCTATCTCTCCCACTTCTATTTATTATCTCTACTGCAGCCACAGTAATTGTTTCAGGCAATTCCTGGCTTTGAAGCCTCCTGTTTTCCTATGGCGTAGAAGTTAATGTTGAAATTCCTCAAGGTGACCCTTTTGTACATAATTCTCCATCCTTTCCTCTAGCCTTCCCAGACAGGCCACACACAATGGTGCTTTTACCCATCCTACTGCCTCTGGCTTAGTGTGCCCTTTCCCCACAAGTCCTGTAGGGGATTACTGGTCTTTTCTCAATTCCCAGCTTAAATGTCACCTTCTGCAGAGCACCTCCTAATCTTGTTACCACGAAAATTTCACCATTTAAGCACCATCTTCCATGACTCCGCCCACCTCCCATCCAAAGCACTTTTTATTAGCCTGTTTTGATACTTATAATAACTCTTCATTATTCTTTGTTAAACCATGAGGCTCTAAAGGGCAGGAATGAGATCTAAGTTATCTCTGCATCCCTAGCACTAATAAGGCCTCACTACATGTCTTACCAGGAATAAAATTTGGCTAGTGTCAAACTGATACCAGGAATCAACAGAAATAGATCTGCTTCTCTCTTCTTCTCAAGAATCTCCTCAACAACCAGAAGGAAGATGGGCTTCTGCCAGTTTTCCAAATAACCAAAAGTTGTAAAATGAATTTAAGTGTTCCACAGATTGAAACATCATTCCCTCTTCTTGTAACTCTCATGATGCTTCACATAATACTTTGTAAGAATAACCAAGGCCTGGCAGGAGAAATGAACCACAATAACTATATCCATTCTCTCCAATTCATGTGACACAGTGAAACTCTAACCTCAATCCTCCTGCTTTGAGGAAGTTCTCGCAGAAGGATTTTGCACAGTTTCTTGCCATGTCATCATCAGCTGTGGGCATGAGTTTGGAGCTTAGAACCTTGAAAACAGATAAGCACAATCAGCTCAACATTTTCAGCAGAAATGACTCCTTCACTAAGTAAAACAACCCAATAACTCAAGTCTGAGTCTCATTAATTGCTGCATACCGTCTCCCTCCCCCACCCCCAAAAGGAGGAGGAGGCTGATATTTCACAACTGAAGCAATCATGTTTTCCAAGCTCTATTTAGTTAGCAAGAAAAATCTGTTTTGTTGAAGAAATGTGGTGTGTTCTTTTCATGAAATCGGCAACGGTGGATGCCTTAAGAGCAGATAACATTATATGATTTGCTAGACATGTTTTTGAAAAAGATGAAGTTTCATAAAATAGCCCATTCGTTAAAAATGCTAAATGAGCTCTCTAATAACGACTCTGAAACTCCTATTTATTGAGCACATACAATATAGTAGGCATAAGAGGAGGTTCTTACATGCATTCTCTCTTAATTTCACCATGCATGGTGTGTATTTTACTTTACAGGTAAAGACCGAGACCCAAAAGGCCAAGTGACCTCAAACCTGCATGTGCCTTCCTCCTAAATCCTTCCCCTTTTATGGCACTGACATACGTACCTAAAGGAAAGCTTAACTGAAAATTCTGGTATGACAGATAATCATTTCAAATAAATAACCAAACTACAGTATAAGACTTAGTAATCAACTGCTTATTTGGTTAGGATTTAAAAATTAAAAAAAAAAAAAAAAAGAATCCACTGCTTCAGTCTCCTCAAGGTTTTAAAAGTAGATACATTCGGGACGCTTGGGTGGCTCAGTGGTTGAGCGTCTGCCTTTGGCTCAGGGCATGATCCCAGGACTCTGGGATCAAGTCCCACATCACGCTTCCTGCATGAAGCCTGCTTCTCCCTCTGCCTATGTCTCTCTCTCTCTCTCTCCCTCTCTCATGAATAAGTAAATAAATCTTAAAAAATAAAATAAAATAAAATAAAATAAAATAAAATAAAATAAAATAAAATAAATAAAATAAAATGAAATAAGTAGATACATTCAAGATCCTTTTCCATTCTAGAAAATCTGTTTCTAGGAATCCATGGGTTTTATGTGCATACATTTTTAGTGTGAGATTTCTTTTGTACATGTTTTCTTCCTAAAGTGCTCTTTGGGAAATATGTTTGTCAGCCTTAGATTATGAGCACTGCATGGGAGAAAGGCACCCCTCTGCTTTTCTAACCCTTCCTGTGAGTTGACAGCCTCTTACATGTATTCCCCATGCTTAATGGACAGCAATTTAGTGAAGATGGAAGATTTCTTCAACAGAACAGGTATTTGGAATAACTACTTTGAAGCTTCCTAGTAGGCAAACCTAAGTTGAAGCCTAAAATGCAAAGAAATTAGCCTTTCAGGGGTCAGTTAAATTAAGTGCTTTTTTAAAAAAAGATTTATTTATTTGAGAGAAAGAGAGAGATCACGAGTGGGAGGGGCAGAGGGATAGAGAATCTCAAGCTGACTCCACACTGAGTATAGAGCCAGATGTGAGGCTTGATCTCATGACCCTGACATCACAACCTGAAGAGTCGGGACACTGAACCACCCAGGCACCCCAAAATAAGTGCTTTGGAAAGTGTTAAGTTTTCCTAATGCTTTGTGCTGTCTAAAGCAAAAAAAAAAAAAAGAAAATCTCTCAAAGGAATTTCTAGTTGTTCAAAAGTACTGAAATTGTGTTAGAGGTACTTTACTACCATTGTCTTTTCTCTGGCTCTAAAATAATGCAATCTAGGTAGTTGATGACAACCCAGACCCACTGTTGGACCATTCTGTTTTTCTAGGTGCTCTCAAGTGTGTGTGTTAAGGTTTATACTTTTTAACTTTTTAAAGACAATCCTTCGAAGGCAAATGACAAATCTCACAGGTACTGTAAAATTTATAAGGTTAAATGGCCAAAAGTTTCCCGGTCATTTCTGCCTTGGAATATTGGAATACTTTTAAATGTCCACATTAAATAAAGACATGCCTTATTTTAAAAACATTTGCTCAATATTTTCTCCTTTTGAACCCAACACATTTTTTCACAAGAATGCTTATTTTAAGGCTACACAGCTTGAACACACAAGTACCAAGTGATGCAGACAAATGAATAAATATAATTACATACTCCAAATGAGACTACCCAGATGAAATAAAACTTGGGGCAAAGCAAAATCATTCAGGGCTTTATTTTCTCCAGACCTAAAATAGCAAGAGGGTGTGACTCCTCACCCTCCAAGGGTGCTCTACCTGCTTACCCTCCCCTACTGTCTTGTTGCTACTTTGCTTTCAGGACTCAGAGTATGCAGCCTCCCTTCTGTCTTACTCAAGATTTTGGAGCAAATATCTTGTCTTTTCAATTCTTATCCTTTAACTACCACAGTAACTTGCAGGCATTAAACAGTTAGTAAATGTATACTGAAGTAAACCTATTAGTTTAAAGCTACTTTTTGGAAAGAAGGTAATAAAACTATTCTTTTGCTTAAATTCTCCAACTAGTTTTTTTTTTTTTTTTAAGATTTATTTATTTATTCATGAGAGACACACAGAGAGAGAGGCAGAGACGCAGAGAGAGGGAGAAGCAGGCTCCCTGTGGAAAGCTCGATACAGGACTCGATCCCGGATCTGGGGATCATGCCCTGAGCTAAAGGCACTCAACCACTGAGCCACCCAGGTGTCCCCTTCAAATAGGTTTTAAACTTTTTTTTAAACCTTGAAATAATAGAGTTAATGTATTTCCTAACAAACTCCTCATAGTTTCATTTATAATAACAAATTACAATAGTTTTTTTTTTTAAAGTTAGGACACATTTAATAACAAGAAGGCTGAGGATAACAGCTTTATTGGGAGGGACTCACTAAACTTCCAGAGGAAGATATTGGCCTATCTTACACTACATAAGGCTTCCTCATTATTTATTTACATGCTGCTTTGCAAGTGTAACAGTGTGCATAGGTATAAAATGAAAAAAACGAGCCTTTTCTAAGACCAAAAAAACAATAAAATGTTTCTGTTTATATTGTTTTTTATTTTTTGAAAACTAATGTTTCAGAGATCATCTAATAAAAATACTTATCTCTGACATCTAAAAGCACGAATGTGCAAACAAAAACAAATCTCTCCAGATGAAATGAAAAGAAATGAGGCTTCTTACTTCTAAGTTGTAGAGCACTCTGAAGGTGGACATTCCTGGAGCAAAGGATCGAAACAGACTTTCCAAGATTGAGCTGGCGCTTGGCTGATGCTGCTGCTTGGAGGACAGGGATGGAGACTTTGAGGATTGAGAGCTCGTGTCAGACAGTAACGTTTTCTAAGGTTTTCAAGAATGAAAACAAAGGATGTATGTGTTAGAAGCACACATATGAAACAAATCTCAGTGTACACTCTAATGTTCTTTTCCTCTTTAATATAATCCACCAAGAGAATTTCCTACAAATGAAACTTAAGGACACATCGCTTGGTAATTATTAACAAAACACTGAATTCCATCACACACACAGCATCCCAACCCTACAGGAATGCAAACACGTCTGAGAGTGTCTTCTTGGTAACACTAGCAAGGTTGTCTTGATTTGTTTCTGTGTTTAAAAGTCTAAAACGCTAAATACTGATAATTAAATTATAAGCTTGTGGAAGTGAAAGTTTTGAAAATGTTTTTAGCTAGTAATAATAATATGTTTTGTAATTACACTAGTTTTCTTCTCCCTGCAATAATTTAGCCATGTATTACAAGACTATGGGATGACATAAACTTCAACTGCTAAAACATAAATTTGTACCTTATTATTTTTTTAATTTAAATTCAATTAGCTAACATATAGTACCATCATCAGTTTTAGATATAGTGTTCAATAATTTATTAGCTGCGTATAACACCCAGTGCTGGTTACATCATGTGCCCTCCTTAATGTTATCACCAAATTATCCCATCCCCCGACCCACCTCGTGCCTTAGTTCTAACAACTCTGTTCTACATGAATTATTCTGAGAACATAGCTAAACAGTATTATAGATAGAATGTAATTTCATTTTTTTATTATTTTACTTATTTATTCACGAGAGACACACAGAGAGAGAGAGAGAGAGAGGCTGAGACACAGGCAGAGGGAGAAGCAGGCTCCATGCAAGGAGCCCGACGTGGGACTCGATCCTGGGTCCCCAGGATCACACCCTGGGCTGCAGGCGGTGCTAAACCGCTGCGCCACCGGGGCTGCCCTAGAATGTGATTTTAATATATAAAATTCTTGAGAAACAACATTCTAGAAATTAAAATGAATTTATCAACTGTGGAAAAACAGTAAATGAGAATATAACTATGCAAGCAAATCAAACGCAGGCAATGATCACATTCTGAGAGGCACTGTGGCAGAAGAAAAGTTTCTCCGCTGAATCAGGGCGAGAGTCTGATCCTGGACGAGACACTTCATCTCTCTGGGTTTCAGTATCTTAATACAGAACAAGGAGAACATGGACATCTATGATATTAAACGCTTCCGATTCTAAATCTGATGTCATTATTGACTTTAGGTCTTTTAAAAGGCAACATGAACTTCTGATTTCCGTTTACAGCAAATGTATTTTTCTAAAGCAGAACAATTATGGGAAAGATGGATCATATCTCCTGAAATTGATTTCAGGTTTTAGTTTTACTGAATCATGACACTGAAATTTCCATGTCACTTAAGTAATTATCCAAGATACTCATACCTTTCTTCCTAAGGAATCAAGTTGATCCAGGGCTTCCTGAATGGCTGGGTCAGTGGGTATCAAGAGCAGAAGCTTTCGTACTCGTAGAGTTATCCTGAAATTTGTCAAATACAAATTTTTTCATGTGACCCAGTTTTAGTAACAAAGTCATTTGTTCTTGACAAATGTAAAGTAAAAATGTACTTGGTTCCCTAACCGTAATAACTTTCTCTTTCAAGCTTCAGAAACATTTATATTTACCTTGGCTCCTCCAGATTGGCAAGCTGGTAGAGCATGTCGAACACATTACATACAAGTGCCATTACAACACCAGGGAGGGATTTCTCCTGAGAGAAAACAAAACATAAATACAAACTGACAAAAGAATTTTCTCCTTTTCTAACCAAACATGCCAACAATAAAATCACTAGTTCTGAAAGGCTGGCCACTACAAAGCTTGAGGGGAGCAGCATGCTCCCCTGCACTAAAAAGCAATACCTGGGAACACAGATTGGTGGGACTACTACCTCCCAGCATCCCTGTTACCTGGGCTCTCTCCTATCCACCTGCTGGTGAGGGGCAAAGGTGCCAAAAGCAGGCAGTGGAAGAAAGGTAAAATGATGGGCAGGTCTAATTAACAGAATGGAGAGCAGACACCATTAAAGGCTGATCACAACTTGTCAGGAGCAAACAAGGCAATGACAGATTTAAAAGCAAAATTAAAGCAGTATATATGTATATATACACACACACAACAGGTAGGAGAGACTTAGATATGATTAAAATACTATTTTCTGGTTATAAAGAAAAGAAACTAGATGTCACTATAGAATGCCATTATACGAGGGAACATTTTAAATAAATCCAGGATAAATATGAGACAATTTGAAAATGTTAAGCTTAAAGGTGCTATGTATACTGCATACTGCAGACATTGCAGATTTGCTTCCAGACCAGAGAGATAGCAAATACTATGAGTCAAATGAATTTTTTGGTTTCTCAGTGTGTATAAGTTCATAATATAGTCTATTAAATGTACAGTAGTATTAGGTCTAAAAACCAATGTATGTGTCTTAGTTAAAAAAGGACTTTATTGCTAAAAAATGCTAATCAGCATCTGAGCTTTCAGTGAGTCGTAAGCTTTCTGCCTGGGAAGGAGCTTGCCTTGCTGGAGATGGCTGCCAACAGATGAGGATGCCAGTGGTTGTAAAGGCTAGTTGTTGCTGCAGCAATTCCTTAAAATACGGCCACATTGAAGTTGGCTGCATTGATTGACTCTTCCTTTCATGAACCATTTCTCTGTAGCATGTGATGCTGTTTGACAGCATTTTGCCCACAGGAGAACTTTCAAAATTGAGTGAATTCCTTCAGAGCCTGCTGTAGCTTTATCAACTAAGTTTATGTGATATTCTAAATCCTTTGTTGTCATTTCAACCATATTCACAGCATCTTTACTGGGAGTAGATTCCAACTCAAGAAACCACCTTCTTGGGGTGCCTGGGTGGCTCAGTCAGTTAAGTGGCTGCCCTTGGCTCAGGACATGATCCTGGGGTCCTGGGATCAAGCCCTCCATCTGGCTTCCTGCTCAGCAGGGAGTCTGCTTCTCCCTCTGGCTACTGCTCCCCCTGCTTGTGCATGTGTACACTGTCAAATAAATAAAATCATAAAAAAAAATGTAAAGAAAAGAAACCACCTTCTCTGCTCATCTATAAGAAGCAACTCCTCACTTGTTCAAGTTTTATCCTGAGATGATAACCCCACAGTCCCACCCTTCAGGCTCCATTTCTAGTTCTCTTCCTCTTTCTACCCCATTGGCAGTTACTTCCTCCCCTAAAGTCTTGAACCCCTCAAAGGTGCTGATGATGGATGGAAATCAACTTCTTCTAAATTTCCTGTTCATGTTGCTATCCTGAACTCTTCCCATGAGTCATGATATGTTCTTAATGACATCTAGAATGATGAATCCTTTCCAGAAGGTTTTCAATTTACTTTGCCCAGATCCATCAGAGGAATCACTATCTATAGCACTTAAGGCATTAGGAAATGTATTTCTTCAATAGTTAGATTTGAAAATTGAAATGACTCCTTGATCCATGGGCTGCAGAACAGATGCTATGCTGGCAGGCATGAAAACAACTTTCATCTCCTTGTACGTCTCCATCAGAGATCCTGGGTGACCAGGTGCATTGTTAATGAGCAGTAGTATTTTGAAAAGAATCTTTTTTCCTGAGCAGTTCTCAAGAGTGGGTGTAAACACTATGCTGTAAGCAGATATGTTGTCATCCAAATATGTTGTTCAATTTATGTAGCACAAGCAGAGTAAATTAAGCATAATTCTTAAGGGTCCCAGAATTTTCAGACTGAAAAAGAAGCATGGGCTTCAACTTAGAGCCACCAGTTGCACTCTCTTCTAACAAGAGAGTCAGCCTATCCTTTAAAACTCTGAAGCTAGGTGTTGACTTCTCTGTAGCTATGAAGTCCTAGATGGCATCCTCTTCCAATAGAAGACTGTTCCTTCTACACCAAAAATCTGTTGTTTAGTGCAGCCACCTTCATTATTGATTTGAGCCAAAGCTTCTGGATAACCTGCTGTAGCTTCTACACCAACGCTTGCTGTTTCACCTTGTGATTATGGAGATAGCTTCTTCCCTAAACCTCAGGAACCCACTTCTGCTAGCTTCAAGCTTTTCTTCTGTAGCTTCTTCACCTCAGTCAAGCCTTCACAGAATGGAGAAGAGCAAGGCATTGCTCTAGCTCAGGCTCTGGTTTAAGGGAATGTTGTGGCTGTGGCTGGTTTGACCTATCCAGACCACTCACCCTTTCTCTATGTCAGCCCTATTGCTGGCATGGAGAAGGGTTTTACTTTCTTATCATTTGTGTGTTCACTGCAGTAGCATTCTTAATTTCCTTCAAGAACTTTTCCTTTGCTTTCACAACTTGGCTAAGCGTTTGGTACAAGCAGCCTAGCATTCAGCCTATCTCAGCTTTTGACATGCCTTCCTCACTATGCTTAATCATTTCTAGTTTTTGATTTAAAGTGAAATGTACAACTCTTCCTTTCACTTGAACACTCAAAGGGTTATTGATTGGCCTACTTTCAATGCTGTGGTGTCTCAAGGAATGGGAGGCCTGAAGAGAGGGAGAGAGATAGGGGAACAGCTGGTTGTGGAGCAGTCAAAACACATGCAACACTTACTAAGTTTGCCATCTTATTTGGGCGCACTTTGTGATGTCCCAAAATAATTATAAGAGTAACATCACAGGTTACTGACCGAAGATCATTATGACAATACAATAATGAGAAAATTTAATAAAATATTGCAAGAATTATCAAATTGTGACACAGAGACACAAGATCAGCAAATGCTGTTGGAAAACTGGCACCAGTGGACTTGTTTGGTACAGAGTTGCCACAAACCTTCAGTTTGTAAAAACACACAACCTGCAAGTGCAATGGGTGAAGGCATGCTTGTGCATTGCTTCTGTTGTTGATTAGCTGTCATAATACTATTCTGAGTGGAATCTTCCTTAAATTCTTATTGTTTTTTTTTTTTTTAATTTTTATTTATTTATGATAGTCACAGAGAGAGAGAGAGAGAGAGGCAAAGACACAGGCAGAGGGAGAAGCAGGCTCCATGCACCGGAAGCCCGATGTGGGATTCGATCCCGGGTCTCCAGGATTGCGCCCTGGGCCAAAGGCAGGGGCCAAACCGCTGCGCTACCCAGGGATCCCAATTCTTATTGTTATATAAGTATAGTCATTTAAAAAGAAATAACACGCTAATACAAACCCATTTTTGAGACCTATAGCAAGGTTATGCTAAATTTAAAAAGCACAGTACACAAAGATGTCATACTTGGGATTAAATCAACATATACAAACAACAAAAAATCCTCGTAAGTTATTTGAATACCTTTACACGAGGTCTGGTGTGATCTTTCTAGACTGTTAAGAGCTAAGAAGCAGAACCAGTCCCATGAGTTCTGTACCTCTGGTGCCAAGCTCCATCCTGACACAGGGAGGGTACAAAGTAAACGGGCTGATTCATGAAATGACTCAACAAATACTGACAAGTAAGCCGCAAAGGGAAGTAAGAAGCAAAGGGATGGGGTTAAAATTTTAAATAGGATGGCCAAAGAAGGCTCATTGAGAAGGCAACATTTAAGTGAGAGCTGAAGAATGTGAGAGGGAACTGCCTGGATACTAGGGAAGAAGAACATTCCAGACACAGGGAAAGGCAAGTGCACAGACCTCACTGAGTCTGAGGACCAACACAGAGGCCAGTGTAGCCAGAGCAGTGGAAGCCAGGGAGGGTCCCAGGCAGGGACATCAGGGAAATTCCACGAGGGCCCATGCAGTCAGCCCTCTAGGGCCCAGTGGACTCTGGCTCCTACTCTGAGTGAGATGAAGGCCCAGGAGTGTTTGAGCTGGGGGAGAAGGGGCACAATGTGGCTGCTGTTTAAAAAGATCACAGGATGGGACTCATGGTTGGTTCAGGCTTCTATCTTCAGCTCTGGGCCTGGTCCAGGAGTCCTGGTATAGAGTCCCACATTGGGCTTCCCTTGAGGAGCCTGCTTCTTTCTCAGGCTATGTGTCTCTGCCTCTCTCTGTGTGTTTCTCATGAATAAATAAAATCTTTAAAAAAATAAAATAAAAAATAAAAAAATAAAAAGATCCCAGGCTGCTGGGCACCAGACAGAGACTGAACTGGTCTAAGGACACAGCCGTGGGGGCAGGCAGGCACTGCTCAAATACTCCACATGTGAGGCATGACAGCTGCCTGGACTGGTGTGGAAGGCATGGAGGCAGACCAGAGTAGCTAGATTCTAGACCTATTTTAAAGGCAGAGTCAAAGATGTGCCAGACTCGCTTGGCTTTCCCCCTTGCTTTCTGGCTCCTCCCCCACCCCTCCTCTTCACCCTCGATCCCTATACAAAGGGGCTCCCTGGCTTGATCCTTTGAGCTCTCCTCTGTCTACGCTTATTCCTGTGTGAGGAACCTCATCAATCAGGACTTGTCTAGAGGAAATGACCCAGTCACCCAAGTCTATATGTGCCAAAGGCACGAGCATGAAGCTTACTCAGTTCTGACTTATCATTGGACTATCGCCCCATACCTGTTCCATGGCGTAAGAGGAGCTGAAGACCCCACTGCTGCTGCTGCTGGAGCTGGTTGAGGAATCCGCGGAGCTCCCGGAAGGGGTCCCACTGCCTGAAGTCTTCACTGTGAGGATCTGTTCATCGGAAAAGCCCAGCTGGTGGAGGAGCTTTTGATCTTTATTCACCGTCAGCTGCAAAAAGTGGTTTCTTAATGACCAGGGGAGGTGGGGAGGAGGACAAAGGTTCGGATGTCTGGCGGAAAGGCCACAGATGGTTGGCTTAAACCTACCAGACTATCGTTGGTAAATATCTGTATGTTGTCCACAGGTGAGCACAACTGCTTGGCTATCTTCCACCGCACACTTCCTATGGTCTCATTACTGTGAGCCTGCATGATAAAATGAGACACTGCTGTGAGGATGAACTGGGTACCAGGTGCTATTCCACAAGCCAGGAACGCAGCAGAAAACCTACATAAAAGATTCTGGGAGGCTCCCCTTCTGCAGTAATTATACATCTGCTTTCCCACCCTGTCCTCGCCATCTTGCATGAATCAGACCTTAAGTCCTGCTGTGGAGCCTCCACTCTCTCCTGTTCTCTCTGTGCTCCATCACACCAGCTACCCTGCCTGTCACTGAACAAGCCATACAAGTCCCACAGCAGGGCCTCTGTCCCTGCTGCTCCCTTTGCTTGGAATGTGCTTCCCCAGAAATGGCCTCTTGTCACTTCATTCCATCTTTGTTCAAATGTCACCACCTGGGCAGCCCAGGTAGCTCAGCGGTTTAGCACCGTCTTCAGCCCAGGGCCTAATCCTGGAGACCCGGGATCAAGTCCGACATCAGGCTCCCTGCATGGAGCCTGCTTCTGTCTCTGCCTCTTTTTCTCTCTTTCTCTCATAAATAAATAAATAAAATCTTTAAAAAACAAAAAACAAATGTCACCACCTCAGAGAGAACTTCCCTGCCCATCTTTTTATATTTCACACATACACATCACTCTCTACTAAATTATTCAGCTTTATTCTTACTTATTCTTCATAACACCCTTTGCCACCTGATGTTATATTACATGCTTACTTATGAGACTGCTTATACCCCATCAGTTGCTTTTCGCTGCATGTCTTTTGTCTAAATTTGTGGACCAAACAGCCTGTAGAATAGTTGCTCATGCAGCTATCCCAACTCACAGTGCTCTTGTGAAAGTAACAAGAAGATATGAGAATGGCTCCAGGGCTTAACGTAAACCTACCTCTACAGTGAAGGTATCTTTGGTAGATTCATACGTAACATTGAGAGTTAAAAGATGTCCATGAAATGAGGCGCCGTGAGGTAGAATAGTTCGTGGAACAGAGTAAAAATCCTTGAAAAAAATACACATCAAACAAGTCAGGTGCACAGCATCACTGTTAGACTTCACACAATGCACAATGATGACAAAGTGGCTTTAAAAAGAGAGGCTTACCTCGATAGTGATCACATAGCGTTCTGCCAGAAGCAAAAGTCTCTC
This sequence comes from Canis lupus baileyi, assembly GCF_048164855.1. Lineage (NCBI taxonomy): Eukaryota > Metazoa > Chordata > Mammalia > Carnivora > Canidae > Canis > Canis lupus. The sequence continues at coordinate 34,852,149 of NC_132840.1, forward strand.
GATTATTACAAGTTTAGTGGATCTACGGATTCAAAAAAAATTTTTTTGAACGTATTTGAAATGAATTGCTCGATTCCAATCTGCTTCATCAGAACCACAGAGTCAGCACTCACTGGTCAAAGGCTGACATTCGCAAAGACTCAACTATCCCCGTACCCAAGGGAGAGACGAGAGACGGCTGGACCAGCTTACAGCCATGGCAGCTGACACCCATGGAGTCAGGAAGGACAAGCCAGCCCCTGCATCTCCGCGTTCCCTCTCCTGTTCTGCCCTCTCTTTTTATACAGCTATTCCATATATAGGGGACCTGGGCCTCCAGGTCCATCATTCCACCAAGAATGAACTATCAGTAAGCCTGAGTCTCATCATCTTACAATGAAAATATGCCACATAATTCAGTAAACACATGGACTCTCAGAAAATTCTGAACTGCCTAAAAATCAGAAGACAAATGCAAACCAGTAAGCAGACCACCAATAACATCTGCTGTTTTAATGAGCCAGGGAATGAGGAGGAAGCAAAGGACAAACAATTGTTTATTTGGTTTAAATGAACATTCTGTATAGGTAAAACATAAAAGGGTAAGAATTTATTATCCCACCAATTTTCAAAGCGCTTAAGAAATCACCATACATCAGGAGACAACCATCTCTAGGACAGGCAACATATGGCAAGGAAGTGTGTAGCTCTAGCACATCTGAAAATGAGACCTGAGGTCCCTTTTGGTCTTAGGGAATATTACTTATTATCTGAATTCATAGGACTCTGACATCCAGCAGCTTATATATTCACAGCTTCATATTTTATAAAAGAGAACATTACACGTGTTAACATCAAGAGATGAAAACCTAAGTGCCCGTAATTTAAACATGTGCTATTCCAGAAAGTCTAAGCATTTCAAATAGGGATATTTCTAAATCTGAAAAGGGTACTACTATTTTCTAACAATTGGGTCTGGTTTGCTGTTAGCAGAATTTTCACTATAAAAAGAGTTGGTTAAACACATTTTAATAATTCTGTTAAATATATTTAACAGAGTTCTAAATCCTTCCAGGCTATGGGCAAGACTAGAATTTGATACTGAGATAGAAAATCTTTAGGAAATATCTCAATGCTATAATAAATGAATTGTGCCTCAATAAGGAGTTAAATCACAGACACCACTGCAGAATACTGTAGGGCTGAGAGAATAATTCCTCTTCCTCAAATGATGGAACAATGATGGTCATTGGGAAGTTCTTTCAAAACCAGAAATAAGATCAAAGATAATGTCCTGTTTCAAATGCAACTTTGAAACTATATACTCCTATTAACAGTATTTAGAGTTTATAACAAGAATGGTTAAAAACTATCCTGTGGTTTTGCTCTGTAGGCATTCAAATATGAACTGATTCAGAATAAAAATCACTTTAAAAAGACAGAAATGAAAACCACATTTCTTTAAAGATGTTGCAGTTTGGAAATCCCAATTCAGTAGTTTAGAAGTGCATTTCTATTCTGTTTTTTCAGACAAATGAATCTTTAAGGATCTAGGCACAGAGGTGAACTGCATCTTATAAACATGTAATTAGGAATTCTTAACACACATTCTCAGTGAAAGTCTATTTGACTTTGTGTGGGAATGCAAAAGTTGTGTTACTGTTCTTATCACGAGCTGAATCTATAATCACTTTCTGCCATTTTAACCATTTTTCGTAAAATTTTATTTTTAAGTAATTTCTACAGCCAATGTGGGGCTCGAACCTAAAACCCCAAGATCAAAAGTCACATGCTCTACCAACTGAGCCAGACTGGCACTCTACTTACTGGCATTTTAAAAAGAGGTCCGAGAAGGCTGAGTTTTATAGGCATCTGTCATATTAATAATACACTGCTATACAGTACTCAACTCATTTTAAAAAGACAAAGAATGTGAGGTATTGTTTTGATTCCGTTTCTATAAAGGAAGGCTTTAAAAAGAAAAAAGAACTGTAAATAAAAATAAATAACATAAATGCACGCATTAAGACATTCCAGAAGTAGAGACAACCTGAGCACCCATCACTAGAGGGCAACACAGTAAAACCCTGTTCTGAGCACCTGCCAAGGTTTACTGGTTGTACACTGCTTACTAAGAATGAAAGGCTTGTAAACCTCACAGGAGCATTTGAGTTCCTTCAGTTTAATGTTTCTAAATATTCATCTATGTTCCTTACCATATCAAACAACTATAGCAAACAATGAATTCAGATTTCACTGATAATCTGAAAACACTAAACACGAGGTAAGAGATGTCAGTTCCAAGTCTGAACACAAATTTCTGGGGATAAGTTTCTTATTAAAAATTATTTTGAAAAATAATTCTAAGTAAATATTTTAACTATGATGATATTATAATGCATAATTTTAATTAACCATCATCTTCTATTTCATTTTGCTTATGCTGTTAAAGCCCTGGACTTGGGTACAAGGAGAAAAGTTAGGTCTAAGTAAATATTTCAAATATTCAAATATTTCAAAAAAAGGGAAACAAAACAGCAGAAGTTGTCCATTAGGCAGGGAATCAGGGAGAGCAATACTTGGGTGGTGGTGATGATGACATACAGATCCTCAGGGAGAGTATAGAGATTTGGGGAAGTACGATGGGGACGTACAAATTTCTCAGGATATGACTATCTGCAAAAATTAGGATATAAAATGAGGAAAGCAACAATTGAGACATCTTCAAAAAAAGCAACCAGTTTTTTTTTCATATATATATGTATCAATCTGAAAAAAATTTATATATATGTGTATATATAGATATATATAAACACATTTTTTTCCTGCATCATGCAAGTGTGTACTTTAATTTCTGCACACTTACCTATATGGAGACTGAACTGATGTTGCTACAGTTGGCATAGCAGTTGCTGTAAGCATTTTAGTTGCTCTAGTCACAGCATGCGTCAGAGTGGGGCCACCAAGTGCTGAACTGGCTGCCTGTGAAACAGGAAACAATCATTCTATATCAGGGTTTCTCAAAACCCCAGCCCTATTGTGATCTTGGCCCGGGAACTTTTTGTTCTGGAGGGTGTCCTGCACTTTGCAGGATGTTTGGCAAGATCTGTGACCTCTAGTCACTACCCACCTTCTACAAGGTATCAGTGGGGACTCTCTGGCTGTGACAACCAAAAAGGTCTCTGGACATGGCCAAATGATCTCTGGGAGGCAAAATAACTCCCAGCTGAGAACTACTGTTCTACGTATGTTAAAACTTAAAAGATACCTCACCTAAATGAGGTACTTGAATACTTTAAATGTTTTTTATGATGACGTATTTGGATGGAAGTCACCACTTGGAAAATCCTGTACAGATTCGAGCACATAATTGTCATCAGATGGTTTAATTTATCGACATTTGGGGGAAGTAGTATATGTTTTTGGAATATTCTTCATTAGATATAAAATTTAAGCACAAATTAAAAATGAAAATGACTGTTTAATGCTTTAACCATCATGTGAGAGATAAGGCACTGGAATTATGTGTGAGATAGCATCTCAGAGCAGGCTGCTAACGGACCAAAACAACCAATACAATCTACTACTGAGTGGCCTGCTATGGCCTTTAATAGCCTTTAAGATATACTCTTGGCTGAAACATGGGGAAGGGTGGGAAAAGCGAGTTCTTACATGAAATTCCTGGACAGAAAAAGAAAAAGGAGTAAAGAATTTATTAGAAATGTGGAATATATAGTAGACCTATTTTCTGAAGATAGTTCCTACACCCCAAAAGAGGGGGGAGTGAGTAGAGTGGGGAACAGGGGTGGAAAGAGAAGGAAAGCTTTCCTATAAAGGACATTTCTGTACTGGGGTAATCAAGGCAAATGTCTCTTTTTTCCTTATGTGACAATAAGGTATGGTTAACAAATTCTTTAATAGAATGCAGTCACAAATATCAACATTTTACACAATCCCAAATATAAAATTATAAAAGGAAAAAAATCAAAGCACTTATTTCAACAAATTTAAATGAAATTTATCACTCACTTCTAATCTTGTGTAACAATCAGCAATAAATTTCTTATGTAATGATACAGAATCCTAAAAGGAAGAGATATAAGGAAATTAAGATTAGTATGACATTTAGTTAAAATCGTTATTAAGGACAAAACATCAAAATAAAAAAGCCAATTTTCAGGCATACCAAGGGTCAGAACTTATCAATAGAAAATATATATAATCTTCTGTTCTGGGTATGAGCACCCACCTTTTTTAATCTAGGATTCAGGTTAATGTAACTATAGTTTATGATTAACTGAATAGCTTCATTAGCAATTTCTTCATCAGGTGATTCCATGGCTATTTTCCAAATGAAATCCATTCCTATCAATTCCAGCTTTTCTACATACTGTTCAAAAGAAAAAAATTATAGAGCACACCAAGGTCATAAAATTACACACAATTACTTTTTTTTAAAAGATTTTATTTATTTATTCATGAGAGACACAAAGAGAGAGAGGCTGAGACACAAGCAGAGGGAGAAGCAGGCTCCATGCAGGAAGCCCGATGTGGGACTCAATACCAGGACCCCAGGATCATGCCCTGCCCGCTGAGCCACCCAGGCACCCCTACACACATTTTTTATTGTATCACTAAGGCTGTACCTTTCAGTTTAATATGAATTAAGGCTGCAAAAACCAAGCTACATATGAGTGTACTTTTGTACTGATTTGGAACTTTAAAAGAAAAAACAACCAACCACAGAAACACTGGGCTATGTCCATGGCAACCAGGATAGGTATGGAGAGTTTTCTTCCCCAGATATTCCTAAACCAAAGCTGGAAATCTACCAAGATAGGCTACAGAAGCAGGAACAGCACAGGAGTGAGGTGGGCACCATCTTTAGTAGTTTTTTCTCCAGAAGGTAACAGAGCCAGGCTAGAATTGGCTAATAATCCTTGAGGCTCAATCTGTTCTCCCTAAAGCTCAGTTTAAATGACAGGATCCAGGCCTCACGAGATCTTATAAAAATTCTTACCATCCAGAAAGTCAGGTCTTGAATCAAAAGAATAATGTCTTAGAAAAAAGACTTATTTTTTGTCTTTCCTAAGTGCATATGTAAAAATACACTATATATATATACATTCTACAGATCCTCACTTTCCTGCCTCATTAATTGTTCTTAAAATCTTCTCCCAAATCCCTGCCACTGCGATAAACTGAAGATTCATCTTCAGAATTAAAGATGTCACTTTTTAGGAACATGTCTGTTATGGGATCTGAGAAGTTGGAAGCTTCAATGAAACTATCCCTACCCTGCATTCACCTCACCCCAGGAGGCTGCTGGCTGCCGCAGGGATTTGAGAAGTCACCTGTCCTCTCTCAGACATCTGATGAGGTGTCCCTGTGCTAGAAAGGGGGCCTCTGCTACACTCTAAGAGAAGCTCTACTGTCAGTGTAGAGGTTGAGGAGATGCCTGTTCTTTAACAAAAGTCATGTTTTCTCTAAATTACAACACTTTTTTTTGGCCATGTTTTACTAGTTATCCAAATTACCTAGATTTCAAAATAAAATACTCACCAACTGAGCTCCTTGTCGTTTCAATCGATGATCGCAAAGATTCACATTTTCAAAAAAAGTCTTAAATAAGTTAAAACCTGAAATTATAGAAGGTCCGATATATTGATGCATTCTAAGTACCACAGATAATCAATGAAAAGACTCAGCCCAAAATGTAAGTCTCAGGACAAAACAGACATAAATCTTTAAGACCTCGATCAGGCAGTGGTTTGTTAGACATGGTACCACAAAAGTACCACAAGCAACACATGAAAAAACAGATAAATTGGATCTCATCAAAATCAAGAACTTTGTGTTTCAAAGGACCACAAGATTGTGAAAAGACTATCTGCTGAGTGAGACAAAATATTTGCAAATCATGTACCTGATGAGGAGCTACTATGCAGAAATTACAACTCAACAATAAAGACAAACAACCCAATTCATAATGAACAAAAGGTATGAACAGACATTTCTCCAAAGAATGTATGCACGCAGTCAATAAACATACATACAGATGCTCAGTTATCAGTCATCAGGGAAATACAGACCGAAACCACAAGGTAACACCTGACACACATCAGGACAGCTAGAACAAAGGCGAGTGACAATCACACATGTTGGTGAAGTTGTGAAGGAACTGAACCCCTTAGATGGTGCTGGTAGGATTATAAAGTAGTGCAGCCACTTTGCAAACTTGTTTCACAGTTCTTCAAAGATTAGTTACAGGATACACTTCCACCCCTAGCTATCTATCCACCCGAGAGACATAAAAACTAACGCCTACACAAAAACTTACACATAAATGCTCACGGTGGCATTATTGATCACAGCCAAAAAGTGGTAATGACCCAATGCCAATCAACTGACAAACGGATAGATAAAATGTGGTATATTCATACAATGGAATATTAGCCATAAAATGGAATGAAATACTGATATGTGCTACCATTTGACAATTTGGGCGATTGGGCCATATAATTTAAGATTAATCATAACAGTCATATAGAAAGGAATTTATCTGTGTATATAAACATATGTTTATATAGATGTAAGGAAAAGTCTGGAAGGATATTCCGGACTATTTAGCTGCTTCTGAGAAGGGACTCAGAGGGAAAGGAAAGGATAAAATTTCTTAAAAAACTGAGAAAAAAAGATTTTAGGTTGTTTTCCTACCATTCATTGTGATTTCATAGGACTCCAATTTAAGAATTTTCTCCTTGAAAAGCTGCTGCTGAACATCACTTTCGAGATCATGTTGCCCTTTTGTAAACCATTCAAAACACATCTGTGGATCAAGACAAATGTTACCTATAACTAAAATCCATTTCAGGCAAATACATTTTCCAAAAGTGGAGAGTGAAGGTAAGTTATGTTTAATTCTTCAACAATATTTATTGATGAAATACCACTGAAAACCGAAATGCCTGGAACTCTGGAACTAAATAAAGCAGTTACTAGCAACCTTTCTCCCAGGTAACGCAAATACAGACTCACACTGTTCAATTGAGTTTATACTTGGGCTTCTCCACTAATGTTTATTAACAAGCCTTGCTATGTGCCAGCCACTGTACTAGGCAAGGGCATATACATAGTCTTTTCAACAATGCTGTGAAGCAGTTATAATTGTGTAAAATGATTAAAGCAAACAGCAATTCATTGTTAAAGTAAGCCAAGTCAGGTGTTCTCCTGGTTTAATCTATTTTCAGCTGTTTAATTACAGTTAAAAAAAAAATCTGTGTAGGCATTTATTCTTGTGTTTTTGGGGTACAACATCATTACAGAAACTCCAAGTTTTTGGTTGTCACCTTCAAATTAATTCCATGGGAGAAAGAAAAAATACAAGACATACCGATAACTCTATAGCTGTGCTCACTTTAAATTTGGTTTTATCCAGAATGGTATAAAGATTACCAAAAAACCCATACATTTAAGTCACAGATATATGTTACGCAAAAATTTTTTTCAGCACTTACAGTTCCTGGCCTATTAGTATAAATGTATGCTTAGCAAATTGAGAAGTGTTTAGAATTAAAGATGTGAGACCCACACAAAATGAGACAAAAAAAGGTAAAATATTTAAGTCCCACTCTGTCTTATGTTATATCCACACTACCATCTTCTTACCTCTCTATCTAATTCACAAACATCTTGGCCAGTCACAAGACACTCCCAGATTTCCTTGGCACGATTCCAACCCAGATACAGAGTAGCTTCTTGCAAGAAAAATGCTAGGAATTTTAGATGGGCCTCTAAATACTGCAAAAAGAAGTAAATGCTAATTAGTTAACTCCAGGCATCCCTACCTAAAAATAAAATTTAAAAAAAATTGTTTTAATTAAAAAAGACTTTTACCTAATGCTTTCTCATATAATTTAGCATAAAATAAACATGAGACATCTGTTTATAAGGTGACAGCACAATGTAGTGGAAACTACTTCATCAAGTCTATTATGAATTCCAGTTGACTCAGGATGTCAGTAAAACATCATTTCAGCAATCTCAAAGTAAAACACCACAAACTCACAAGTGATGAGTTAAGATTTTTTTCTAATTTTTAGAAACAAATGTTGCTAATAAATTTCCCACAAGATTGACAATTATTATTTCAGATGAAAAACAAAAGAAAGTTGGTTATCTTTATCACTTTATCATATGTATTTCTTGGGTAATTTACTGAAAGTTTTATCCACAAATAACAATTTTCTCAACTTTTATTTTAAAATGATTATAGTCAAAACACAAAACTTCCATTACAACAAAGCTACCTTATGCCACCTCTTTCAGAGTTGACACCCAACAAATATTATTTTATAGTTCAAGTGTAAAAAGCCAAAGAAATGCTGTAAATCATGACACAAAAGCACAATGCCAGATACCTCCCGGTAAGTGTAGCGGCCATCCACCAGTGTTGAACCAGTTAAGCCTCCGGGTCCAGCCACAGCGGCTGCAAGTCGATGACAAGCTATCAAACTTCCCGTTACTAATTTTACAATTTCAAAATTTTTCTTCAAGTCTTGAATAATGCTCTTGGCAAAAACAACAAAAAAAATGGTATGAGAATTTTCAGTGATTCTGTCAGTTTAACACAAGCTTCTGTTTTAGCATGTGGTCCTAGGTGAGGGAGGGACAGCAAATATAAGGGCATCTTCACTCCTATTCTTACATCTAGCATACACATAACTAGAATGAAGGGAATTAATAAACTTCTCTAATTTTTTGCTTTTAGAGAGTTTGGGGTTTTTTTTTTTTTTTTTAAGATTTTATTTATTTATTCATGAGAGACACAGAGAGAAAGGCAGAGACACAGGCAGAGGGAGAAGCAAGCTCCCTGCGGGAGCCTGATGCAGGACTCAATCCCAGGACCCTGGGATCACGCCCTGAGCCAAAGGCAGCCACTCAACCGCTGAGCCACCCAGATACCCCTGGGTTTTTTTCTTAAAAAAATGACTTTCAAAAGAACTATTTCAGTGCTTATGTACTTCCCCTGATCTTTCTTCTGAAGTTTCTCACATCAAGGAGGCTCCAGGTCCTTAAACAATCTAAAGATCAAATGTCTTTACATCTTTCCAAACAGTTTCTAAAATACTATTCTAACTTTTAAAAACTGGCATAATCATTTCAATAAATGAAGGAAATGAGTTCAGGATATAACAAAAGAAAAGCTCCATTAAAATGAAAGCAGAATGTTTAAACTGAAGATTATTAGAGAATATAAATGAACTATATTAATAATCATAAAAATGTAAAACAGCAACCATAAAACTCAACATAAATCTCTTTATGTTTTGTTATTTTAAAAGTTGGGTCTGTAACTGTATACTCATCAGATGGGGTTCTTCTCTTACCTTGTCTTGCTTTTGATAGGTCTGTTTTATAAACGAGCGGGTGATCTCATGGAGCTGACGCAAAGCTGGCACCACCCACACAAACTGGGGATTATTAAGCTGAGATGACTAGAGTTAAAAAGAAGTTACATTAGTTAAATCTCGCAATAAACGACAGCTATGTTTATTAGCTATAAAAATTTCCCAAGTCAATTAGGTTTTATGGCTACACATTCTATTATTTTTCTCTTCACACCGCTCATTTAGAGCTCATCTCCATGCATTCATAATTCAGTCTTCAACTTCTTACTCTGCATGCAATTTCCTAAGGCCAAGAATTGCAAACAGGAGTGGATGTGAAGTGACAGTAAATGTACAGGGGTACATCAGCAAACAACAGACGACAAGGAATTAGCAACTTCAGAGGATAGATGAAGTAGCACGGGCTGCTAGGATGTGTTGACGGAATGAAATAAACTGATGGCCAAAATCTACCATGGCTAATACTGAACTGGCTGGTAAATAAAATTGTATAAAAATATGACTTTCCATAATTATATGATTAAGATACCAATGATATGATCAAGATACCAATAGTGGTTTAATATTCAAGAAAATACTCGTGGTCTGCTTGTATGTCCTAGTTAAAACAATTTTGCAAGAAGAGAGTTCTATTTTTATTAATTATTACAGCCACTTTACATTTATACTTTATATTTTTCATAACACTTTCAAATATTATTTCTTAAGCTGGTACATGACAATCCAGATCTTTCACAGTACATATCTGAAAAGTCTGCTGTTTGTGAAATAATCTTTAAAAAGAGAACTGCTCTTTAATACATAGCCTCTTTCGAACTAAGACATTTATAAAATTTGGAAGACTGTCCATTTAACACTATTCATCAAATTACCCATTAAATCTCTAAAAAACTGAGTAAAAGTTTTAAGTCCTTAGCCTTTATTTTAAAGGCTGAATTTTGCTTCTATTTTTAAAACTTCCTTCCTTAAGTGTTACTATAAGATGAAGATCTTTATGAGGTGGAAAATACTTTTGAAAAATATGCTTTCTATCTCTGGCAGGAAAGCATTGCACTACCCAATATGTATATGAGAGAGAGCTATCATCAAAAACAATACTGGTTTTCTTGAGGATTAGCCAATCAATCAGCAAATACCATATTTCCTGGATTCTAAGATACAGGTTTTCTAAATTTCAACATTTCTGAAATCGACACGTCTTACAATTTTGTCAAAAGTAACTTAGCAGCCACTAGGTGTAGGAATGAGTTCTGACATAGCTGTCCTTACCTGAGTAATGTGTACCCTTAGCTGCATATGAAAGGTACTTTGTTCATCTACCCGTCATTTTAATTCTGACTCCATTTATGGAGCACCAAGCAAGGATGGCTTTTTAACTTAAGTTTAGATCACGGATTTTTTGAACTCTTATCAAAAAGATGACACTATGATGTAACACTGACTAGCCTTTCCTGTCTGTCAATTCAACTAAAAGCAAAGAAAACTGCCAATAGTCTCGGTCTAAAGCATTTCTCACAGCCAGGAGAATATGGTGTGACAGACTCATACCCTATGAAGGGCTTTGTCATCCAGCACTAAATGTCTCTGTCCAAAGGTGTACCCACAATTCAAGAGAAGCTATTTATCCTGTAGTATATACAACACAACTCCATTAAGGAAAAAAGCAGCTTGAGTTTTACAAAAAAGGACAAGGACACAAAAATATATTCTTCCCATGCCTCAAAATGATACCATCGCTCTTAGAAATTTCAGAGGTCAAAATCACTCTAGATAATGAAAAGCACTGTGCCAGTGACGCTGTGCACACTGGTCAAAAAGAGGCTTAGATTTGGACTCAGTATGAATTTAAACAAATGAATGGTAAAACTAAAATGTGTGATTTCTTTTTTTCTTCTTCCCCAACTTACAAGGTCTGTGATGCAGAGGTTGCAATCACGGGCATCTTAGAATCAGAGAAATAGGGTATATATTAAAGGCCAACTATTTGCAAGACTAACCCTATGTATTTCAGCTAAAATATAAAAGTTACAAAATGACAAAGAATAAAACTCTAAGGGCTTAAGTCCAAACTCATACCTACCAAAAGAATTATAAACATTAGGATATAAATATGAATCCTTCAGCACATAATCGGATATATTAAAAAGCATCACTATGACAAACTAAGTCAATTATGGCTAGAATATCTTTAACATAGAAAATCACCCTTTGAAAGTTGCTCACTATCCAATAAAATAAAGGAAATCATATAAAATCGGAATTTAAAAACTATTTTTGATATAACCTTTCTAAAGTTTAGCAAACAGGAAAGATGTCATTTATTCCATTGTATCTATGACACTATGTCGCTAAGTTACAAGAAAAATTTAAATTATTTTTCTCCAGTTACCAAAAGACTGTGGTGAACAATTAAAATGAGCATATTTGGTAATGCCTGGTAACGGAGCTGAGGTTTCATAAGTAGGAGGTGACGCTATGTCCAAATGAGACACTCAATGTTAGATGAAGCCTCAGGAGGTCAATTGGTGCAGCCTGTAAACCTATGCTTAAATCCTCACTCACTTTTGTTAAATGACTATTCTCTTAGTGTCTCCTGTGACGAGGAAGTCAGGAGGCAGTGCATTCGATGGCAGACTGGTCTCATAGAAAGTTTGCTGCCCTCTTATATTGAAAACATGCCTCCCGTGACTTCTTGGGAGACAAAGTCAGTGGAATCAAACTTCTCTCCCACAATCTAAGTCTGGAGAACGTGTTCATATTCTTTCTTGAATTCTCTTCCCAAAGCTCAACATCCCCACTTCCTCATCTATCTTATTCTTCCAGACCTAGCCATTTACCTAGATTTGAAGTATCAATTTTTGCACAGGAGGACATTTATAAAAAAGTATTTCCTCCTGTGCTTAACCACATCACTGTGAGACTGTACTGAGGACCTCTTGCTACTTTTGCTCTGAATTACATGTTTGGGCAGGTAGAGGCCACTCTGCTGTTGGTAAGCAATGATTTTAGAGTCCTCACAGGGTGAAGGGGAGGGTTCAGAGGAAGGATGGGCATCTACGTGGGAGCTGCCAGGCCCTGTGCTGGGGGAGCCTTAGGAGAATGGCTTAGGGCAGATGCAAACACGCTACTGGAGTAAAAGTGACTTTTTTGGTTTAGTAAATTTGTTTTTTAAATGAGTACATTTAAACTTTTTAATTGAAGGAAAAAAGAAGTGAAATAAGAGGGAGAGGGTTGGGGGTAAACAGCGGAAGGTATAAAGGAAGCAAAGGAAAGAGGACCAAGGGAGCCAAGAGCATCCTGGCGGAATCTACAGAAATAAAGTGAAGAAATAAAGGGCAGAATTTCTGAACACAACAGTGGAGTTTGGGAATTTTAAGAGTGTCAAAAGCAGAGGGAAGGGGAATCAGTGGGGGGAACAGAGGTAGCTGAGGGCGGGAGGGGGGTAAGAGGTGGGTGATCTTGTCTTACCCTTTGTTTAGTTTCTGTGTAGCCTGGCAGGGAGACATAATCCCCAGTCAGCCCACCTTGCTGCCTGGCAGGAAAGGGCATAGCATAGAAAAACACCTTTAGTGGCAGTATATAACTCACCCCCCTGCCTGGAGTCGTACCCAGGGGGCTTTGATCTTCCCACTGCCCCCCTCAGCCGTGTGTACTTCCAGAGAGCATCTGCGAGAGCACTTAGTTCACTACAAAGTGCTATGTAAATGCAAGGTACTGTTACTTGGAATGTAATGATGGTCCATCAGAATTTCTACTGGGAGCAGTGGGAGATAAAAAAGGAAGAGTACGCTTATCAAGTCTCACAAAATGACTCCAAAAATAGCCCTGCTGCTCTGAGTTCTGTCTAAAACAACAGGCATGAGTGAAGTGACTGCGGAGAGGCAGTAAAGATTCAGGGATGCCGCTGACTGGGAGAGCGGAGTACTGCTGGCCGAGCAGCACCAAGGAAGGAATAGACTGTGGGAAGGGGTTTCTGCTTTCAAAAGCCATTTCCCTGCAGGGAAAGAACAGTCTCTTCAGCAAGGACACCTCACATTTATAAAGAAATGTAGCTGTTAGTGGGAAGAAAAGACTCTTTTTCTACAGATACCCTCGTCCTCTTCATCATCACTACTGAAGGATCTAAACTCCTCATGTAACTGGATGAGGTTCAAGCGTAAAGACAGAGGCTACAGTAAATTATCCCAACTGCTGAACTGAGGAAACTGGAAAAATTCAAACTATATCTGAGAATGACAGCGATGTTGTTGAATTAAAGGAATGATTCCTCATAACCTGAGCATCATCAGCTCTGGTCTGTGAGTGACTTTAAAAATCTAGAAAGCTAGATTACATGTTGAAAATTCACTTGATCAAATTTCAGCGTCAAATATAAAACATCAAGGTCTCAAGTGTCCCCAACTAAACTTTGTAACCAACTATCACTAAAAGCCCATGGAATCACCACAGTCTCCTAACATGATCTAAGAGTCTCTGAATCCACCAATAAAAATTAGCAGTATTCAAGATCCTTTAGAGAAATACGCATTAATGAAAGCCAAGAAAAATGTTTAACCAATGAAACTACTAAGCCACTAGCTATTCACCAAAACCTCTTCTTACATTACAGTAAAATTTTAGCAATCGCTCCCGCTACGAGGCTCTTGGTCTGGGCAGCCTGAAAGCCTCGGCCAGAGGCGGGCACTGCTCAGGGAACATCACTCTAGTGAGCAGTTTTGCAATTGGCCCCCTCGGAGCACATGGACTGGATGCTGAAGCACTGGAGTGACAGGAGAGCTGCAGTCATCACTGTTCAGTCGGCTAAACACACTGTCAAAGCACAGCCCCTAAAAGTCCTCAGCAACCTGGAGGCCAGAGCCCTGAGGGGGAAGCCTCCCACAGCAGTCGCTACCCAAGACCACCTTCTAGCATCAGACCCCAGCAGCAGGACTCACTAGGAATTTATGAACACCTCTGAACCAGGCACCTGAAAAATGACCCTGTGCCAGCACTGAATGAACCTCTTTCTTCCCTTTTCTCTTCCTTCTTACTCTATGACCTTCCTCCATTTCTTCCTCATGGCAGAAAAACGGGCAAAATACTTATGCAGAATCCATTGTACTTACTAAAGTTGTGTAGACTTTCCTTTTAATTTACAAAAGAAAAAACATTAAAGGTCTTATAATTTTATGGAAACAATAGAATGAAACTACTCTGTGAATGCGTGACCTTGGATTCGTAAATATTTAAACAACAGTTTCTATCTGAACATTACTCAAAGAAACACCAAAACAGACTATTATCTTAAAATTATGATATTGCTTATTAAAAGAAATTATTAAATTAGTATACCTTTTAGGCGGTTCCATCTGTAAATTCTTACCTTGAATCCATCCTTCTTGTTTTTTTCCAACCCTGACCATTCTCCAGGCTGAAATTAATTTTAAGAGAAATATAAGTGACCTGGTAAAAGGGGTACCTATGATTTCCCAATCCTGGACTCTAAGGCAAGAGTTTCCAGGTAGGACATTGAATTTAATTTACATAATAGGGCTAAGAAAATTATTTGGCTCTAATTACAATACTATTATTCTGATAACAAAACCAGACCAAAGATAAAACCAACCCTTTTAATATCTTCGATGCACTTAATGATGTAGCTCCTCTTGATTGCTTCTTTCACCGCATACGCATCACTAAGGATTGTCAGATGCTCTTCCAAGGCTTGCTGAATAAGGCTACTGGGCAGGGTTGGAAGATGTGCCAGCTCCCAGAGTACATCTAACACCTGCAATGATGCCACACAAGATGAGCCGGCCCCAACATCAGTAAGACCACATGAAGTATTTGTAGCTGGAAAGATTAATTTGATTCTCCTGCCTTTCCAGAAGTGGTCTCAAAGCGAGCCTCCCGGCCTATTCGTCCGATCAGACTCAACAGCTTCTGTCTTACTCGATCACTTTCAGTCTCCCAGCTCTGGGGAATGGAAAAGACCAGACAATCCAATTTTATCAAATGGGCAAAACTTTACATTTGAGTTAAAAAGGTTTAACAAAGTAAGAAGAGTACATTTAGACACTGCCAAGGCAGAGGGGGGAGACGTCAAAATGAGCTTCTTTTAGAAAAACTTAAAGCAAGCATGGTCGACTGGTTACATACCTTCTGGATGAGAACAAACAAATGATTAAGCTGATCTGAATTAAATTTGACAGCTGCTGCAGCAATAATAGTATGGATGTTCTCGATCACAGTAGATGATTGTCCTGACTGGAAAAGGAGACCGTGGAAGAAAGTTACATCCTGCAACTTGGAAAAACCCTCACACTTCCCCCCGAGCAATTGATAGAAGCAAAAAGCAAAACAGCAAGATAAACTGATTCTAGTCTGATCAGCATTCACTTGCTTGATAACATGGGGGAAACTACAGGAAGCAACCATTGTTAATGGCAATCAGTTGACTTTGTTCACATTTCTAGCAGCATTAAATCTTTAAAAAGATGAGAATAAAGTTTTTAACTTGACATACTCATTTCAAGAGAAGAGCGAAATATTTTCAACTGGCTGCATAAGAGTCGAACTGATTACAGAACAAACATATTCGCTTCCAGCACTTTATAAATGAGCCTGAGGGTCTCAGCTGAGAGTTATTTCTACCTCATTTTTTATTTTGCTTCTAGATACTTTATGACTTCAATTAAGATTTATTTATCCCATAGGCAGTAAGTCTGCTTCAGATATGTAGGCCCTGTGGTCAACCTTACAGTCAAAACTCATTTTATAACCTCAAACATGACTCTATCATACCTTACTGCTCACCATGACTTGAAAGGCAGAGACTTTTTTAGAGTCAGTCCTCTAAGAATCTGCTCAGTATCTACTATGTACAAATATTCATTGAATGTAGTAGGGATATACAACATATACATCATGGTCTCTAATCTTTGACCTTATGTGGATTCAAAACTCACACTCACAAAAAAAAAAAAAAAACAAAAAAACAAACTCACACTCACACTCACAAAAAAACATCATATGAGAGTATTCAGCTACAGTTGACATGGAAAGCACGATTTATGGAAGCCAAGCCTGTTTTCTTTCAGTCTTGCACCTAACTTTCTGCTCTCTGCTGCCTTTCCTCTACTAGCTATGCTCCCATGATGTTCTACCCATGAGAGGTGCTGTTGGGAGATGAGGTCAGAGGAAGAATGAAGTGTTGGTCCGTGCCCAGGGAGTGGACACAGTGCTGGCACTGGTGGCAGTGAGAGATTTCAGCAGCCCTGGTGGCAATGCCACCTCTTTGGCACCCCAGCATCTGCAGTGAAAACACCTCCCAAAGCAGCTTCCTTTCTTAGACTTCACATCCCCTTTCCCCATTCTGTTACTCCAGCATTCTTACTTCTCTCTTTTGCCCTTCCCCCCCAGCAACACCTTTGTAAACAAGCCCCTATATCCAATTCCCTCTGAAATACCTAGTAGAACTTCTGCTTCCAGACTAGGTTCTGAGTGATGCCGTGACTAAGGGTAGAGTCAAGGTGAGCTTCAGGCCTCCTTCTGGCTTAGCAGCTAGACGAAGGCTAATACCATTACTGAAATAGCCTGGAAAATGACTAGGTGCTGACCTACTGAATTTGAGATGCCTATGAGATGGCATGCATGAAGGCGCAATAGTTATGTGTCTAAGTATAAGGCACTGGACTGCCAAGAAGAGGTCTGAACTGAGGACACAGTTCTTAGTGTCAACAGCACCCAAATGCACTCAAAGCCGCAGGAGGAGAGGAAACAGCCTCAAGGGAGATTACAGACTGAGGAAAGGGATCAGGTTTGCAAGAAACTAGTATTTACAAAGTAGAACAGAGTAAATAAGTTGGTAAAGGAGACTTAGGGTGCCAGGAAAATGGTGGGGAAGTGAGTCCAATGGACTATTAACAAAGGGAAGGAAAAGAAAAGGCAGGGCTGTGGTTGATTCTGTAGAAGACACAGTCTGTGAACTCAGTAAGCAGGACTCATCCTCACGTAACACAACTGAACAGGAAAAACTCAGCCATGAAAACCGATAAGCAAATAGAGACTGACAAAAGACACACGTTCTAGTGCTGCCACTAATGGCTGTGTAGCCTACAGAATGGCTTTTCATTGTTTAATTCTGAGAAACGAGATGTGGCTCGCTCAGTTGTTCCTCAGCTTCTGCGTAGTGCAATCCCTTTTCACATACACAACTTTGACAGAAGCCCCAAACTGGCAAACAGATTTGAGTAGAGCTGCTGTGGCTGGAGCAAGATAGAAGTTCCATTTCCCTGCTCATTCACCACCCTCCTCCCTCTCCTTCTGACAGAAATGTTGGAAAGAGGCAAAAATAATTCCGATCAACTTACCTGTATCTTCCAAATTTTAGTGAGTTCATCTAAAGACAATTTACTGCCCAAGAGTTCAATAATCCCTTTTATACGATCACAGTATTGTGCTTGGTCTATGTTGCCTAAAAGAGACACCCAAGAAGCAGACAGATACAGTGAACACTGACTTTCTAAATACAAGTCTATTAATTCAAAGCAATATTAACTTGCTATAGCATTTAAAGGCTAATACAGTCAAAACATTTTCATATTTTTAATATAAAAATGTGATATTTATAATTATGTCAGGAAATGCCTTTTTTTTTTTTAAGCAACTTACCTTCTAATGCAATTGACAGAACTGAGTTTTCAACCAGCCAATCTAACAATCTGTCTGTATCTATAGCATTCTTCACAGATTTGGATAAAGTGCTATCTTCTATTAGTTTAGTTACCTAAAAAGACAGGATTGTTGTGAATGAATCTAGTGCAAATATGCGTAACCAAAATCTACACATATATGTACACATATCCTGCAACTTTTACAGGATGTATTAAAGGCCAGTTACTGTAATAAGTTAATAGACTACTTATGATCATGGAGCCAAGAATGGTACTCCTAGGGATGGCTCAGGGAAGAGCATCTGACCCAAACTTCAACCAGGGAACCACTACTAAATTGTATTCCTGGGACCAGAGAGAAAGTACCAGTCCCTCCCCGGTAATGGGGCTGTCTACGGTCATGATGTCTACCACATGAAAGATGTCACTCTGGAGGAAGAGGGAAAACAAGGCTAACATGCTCAGAAAAGTAGGGACAAGACTTGGAAAGAGTCTTGGCAGTGGTGAGGTCTCAAATTCTAGTTCCTGCCGCCCAGACATGTCCCATCCTTATATGGTCTAGCTACTCTACCCTTCATTCATGTGAAACAGGTTAGCCTTCCTCCATTAAATTCCTCTTTTGGCCCCGGATGGTTCAGAGAGTTTATTTCACTTGCAGCAAAAAATTCTAATTAATACAGAACTTCAGGAAAAATAACTGGAATTATGACTGAACTATACTGGCTCCACCTATACTCACCAAAACCAACTATGTTCAGATGAAGTTTAGGAAGCTATAGGATAATACTTCTAGCATTTTGCTTAGATCAACAGCTGTAGTCATTTTGCGTTTGTCCCAACCCCAGTGAGAATGCTTGGTTAAAGGAAACACCTATCTGAAACATAACAAGTAAATCTCAAATGGTCTACTCCAAAGAATTATGTTCTAGAAAATTTCACATAAACACTAAATATTTCAGAGAATGAATTTTGACTGTAACATATATAAAAAGATCACATTAATAAATAATTACAAACCTGTATAACATATATGATCATTGTTACCTTTTTTATATGATTATAAAAAATCATCCTTCATTTCCCAACATTTTTATATTAATGACCATAAGTTTTGGCAGAGTTTAAAGAGTCCGTGCTTTAGGTCTTCTGGAAAAAAATGCAAAACTTACTTCTTTGAGGGAATTCATTTTGGCGCTAAAATGTGGTGATTTTAACATGCGCAGTAGGATGTCTAATCGAAGGTCGTCTACCACGGTCACTAGATCCGGCTGGAAACGCATGCAGAGTAACTTGATGGCAGACAAGAGCTCGGGGATGCTAACCAATCTCTTTTATTAAAAGCACACACAAACAAAAAAAGGAACCATGAAAACATTTTGATCCCAATTCTTGTAACACACACAGGAATACAGGACATTTTCAACAGCACTGTTTGGTGGTATCTGATACTTTATATGGTCAATTAACTAGTTTGCTTTTAAACAAAAGTTAGCATACAAGTGAGCCAAAGGAAGGGTCCTGTGAGAATTTCAAGGTCAACAAAAATAAATCATGTTAAACTTAAATGTTAAAATTGCTTTAAAACAACTTTGGATAAGCTTGTAGTATCGAATTATTTTAAAGCTTCTTCAGTGCTATAACCAGAATATGATCTAAATCAACACGTTAGTAAAATTCTGAATGGTATCCCTTACTGAAATCTCTAAATTCACTCTACTGATAGATTTAATACCTACCTGATGCTTCAGAATATTGGTGCTTCAGAAAAAGCATTTTTTGGTTAGAAAATATGTTAACTAATTTGATGTCAGTTGTAGAATCCAAAAGAACAATGACATGTGAACCTCGCCCCAGGTCCTGGCCGTGCTTCCAAGGACAAAAAGGTGCTGGGGCCTACCTGGCTGGAGACAAGATTTACCTTATCTTTGAGGTCCTTCTCCTCCACGCTCCGCACATCCTGTATTGTAGTAAGGATGACCGGGTCTAGCATTGGCTGCAGAACAAAAGTGCTGCACTTAATAAAGACTCCTGATTCTGCCCCAGAACTAGAGAGGAAACACTTCTTCATTTGCATTTCACACAGGAGAAAATGCAATGCAAAGATCTCAATTCCAGGATCAGATGCCACAGCTAGCTACTACCATCCCAAGTAGGCCTTTAACTGACTCCATACCCCAGCTTCTTTGATATCACGTGCGTGCAGTCCCTGTCACTGCTACCCTTTAAGGGTCCTTTTATTTTTTTAAATGTTTGGTTTTATTTAATTTTTAAAATTTTTTGCCAATAGAAATTTGATATTTCTATTTTTTTACTTCATATTGTTATTTAAATTCTAGTTAGTTAACATACAGTGCAATATTGGTTTCAGGAGCGGAACTGAGTGATTCTTATAAAGGTCTTTTTAAAGAGCAACCAAAGACACATAAACTAAAACATGAAGCACCAGTATTTTTGTAATAAAGTGAATATTTTGCATTCGATTTTAACAAATTAATATAAGCATGGAGCACCAAAAAAATGTGCTACAATATATATTATTTTTGTGTGCTTATGTAAATAAGGCCTTAAATGGAGACTCATACAACACAATGTTCCAGAAAGGTAGCATAATCAAATAAGTGACTCTAAATATTACGTGAGATGTAGGAAAATATTGGCTAGGTCTAAATGCTCACTTCCATCTAAGGAAAATGATTTTTAAAAGTTACCTGGTGATAAGAGAAGACACAATATTTGGCTGCCAAAGCCAAGAAGACATTAGCAATGAATTAAAATGACATCAGGAAATTATCCAAATAAGAGTTTCTTCCTTTATACAAATGCCCATTGTATAGAGAGGACTGGGGGCTATTAGTCCGCAACACTGGCCCTGCTTCTCACAGTGGCTGAGATATGTAGCAAGTGGTAGATACAATTGTTAGTTTGTTAAGTGATATGATGTGAATATGGTATGAGAAGAAATTCATGGCATGAACAGATTGCTGAATAAATGTAAGGTTGGACAGTCTGATAATTAAAATAAAGTTAAATATGCTTTGGTTGGAAACTCAATACTTTTTACTGTCTATTAAATTTGAAAAATTCTATCAAATGTAGAATTTCTAAAGAATGTAATATTAATTAGTAGTTGGAATATTTATGCTGAATTTCTTTCCATAGAGCAATGCATGGGTAAACAGCATTTAAAAAGCTAATCCTGGGATCTCTGGGTGGCTCAGTGGTTTAGTGCCTGCCTTCAGCCCAGGGCGTAATCCTGGAGCCCCGGGATTGAGTCCTGCATCGGGCTCCCTGAGTGGAGCCTGCTTCTCCCTCTGCCTGTGTCTCTGCACCTCCCCCCACCCCTGCTCTCTTTCTGTGTCTCTCATGAATGAATAAATAAAAATCTTAAAAAAAAAAAGCTAATCCTAAAAAAATCTAATCCTAGCTCTGATTAGTAAAAGCCAAGTATTAAATTATTAATAATTGTTAAATAAGTCATTTGCCTCTTATACTTTAGTGTTTCAACTACAAAAGTAATGGTTATATTAATAAGCTGAAAGAACACTACATGTTTCTAAAGTACTTAATATCCAGAATGAAGAAATACATAAATAGCCATCTGATTTCATTTAAAAATCTTGCAAGTTTACTCTGACATTGAAAGAAAGCACTTAACACTTAGAAATGGTAGAAATTTCTGAACCTACTAAAAGGAAAATCTCATCTTCCTTGTTAAAATGGCCCTAATGAGATATAAACAAGGAACAGTGCATACAAAAACACTGCTCTCAAGGACATGATGCTTTCAAAGTCATTTATAGTGACTTAAAAAAAAAAAAAATCTGTGAAAGTTACAGGTTTCATGGACATATTTACAAAGAAAATAAAAAACGAAGGTATTTCAAAGTGACACTTCATTCAGCAAAACTTGTTAACTGAAAAGGAAAGGAAATAAGAAAGCATAATAGGCCTTAAGCATTAGAAAATGGACACGCCCAGCTTCGACTACTGGATAACCTATAGACAGTATTACCATCTGCAGTAGCAGGAAATCAGAGATGTGCCGTTAGGCTACTCTTCAACAGTCACTTAGCTAGTAAGCCAGCCCAGTGGGTTGCTCAACACTGCTCTAAGTTAATACATAATGGCACTGAGTCCTTAAACAATCTTGTGAAGGGAGCTGGAATGTATGCAGCCTATTCTATAGGTAAGGAAACAAAAATACATGTGATCATATGTAAATTATATTTGACAAAAGGATATGTTGAAAAGGGAAATAATCTTAAATATGAGATGTCTCCTATACCTTAAATTATTAATCATATTTTAGTTATCTGCTAATTTAGTTATATTTTTACTAGAAAAATTGCTATTCTGAAACAAAGCAGTTACTCTGGATTAGGTACAACTTTGAACAACCTGATAAAAAGATAATGGTGACCGCTGGTGTGTTTTAAGTCCACCTTTCCAAGTGGACTCATCTTACCTGAACCACGGAGGAATTGAGGTACTCCGCACACACCCCTAAGGGCTGCACCAATGCTGACACCGCCTGAAAACAAGGACAGTACAGGTGAGACATCAATGTGGGAGGGCTTTTTCCTTTTGGCATTCAACAAATCCTTTTTAATATATCAGAGACCATCTGGAATGGTAACTTGATCAAGTCATGAATGAATGACCAGGCAAACCATACTCCTGGACAGGAAGAATTGATATAAAGATGTCAATCCATTTAAACTATTACAGAAATTTAGGGATGCCTGGGTGGCTCAGAGGTTAAGCATCTGCCTTCGGCCCAGGGCCTGATCCTGGAGTCCTGGGATCGAGTCCCACATCAGGCTCCCTGCATGGAGCCTGCTTCTCTCTCTGCCTATTTCTCTGCCTCTCTCTGTCTCTCATGAATAAATAAATAAAATCTTTAAAAAAAAACTGTTATAGAAATTTAATGTAATTTAAATTATAATATGTCAATAAAACTTCTTTGAAGGACTGGATGAAAGATTTTTAAAGTTTTACAGAATACTAAAAATTTTTATTTGAAAAAGGAGAGAATTAGTTGAAGGAATGAAATGTGTCTTCAACAACAAAAAAAATCAAAAATTTCCATGAGGAAAATTATAAAACTTTACTAAAATATATAAAAGAAGGCCCAAATAAACAAAGAGATGCCATGTCTATGAATGGGAGGGACCTTTATGGCAATTTTCCACACACTGACCTATATAAATTTAACACAATTCCAAACATGATCTCAGTGGGATTTTCTGCAGGACAACCTGACATGTTGACTATATTCAGAGTCAATCTATGAGAATGATCAAGAAAATATGAGAGAAGAAGGATGTTAGGCAGACTGGCACTACCAGTGATGAAAACAGTGGAGCAATAGTATACAAATGGGCAAAAAATGAACAGATGAACAAATTACTTAGAAGTTCAGGAACACACATGGGCTTTGACATGTGATAGAGCCAACACATCAAAGTAGTAGAGAAAACTGGGATTAGTCATTAGAGGATCTTACAACAATTAGTTTTCCATTTGGAAGAAAATGAAATTGGATCTCTATCTTACATAATACATAAAAATAAATTCTAAATGAATTCAAGAACTAGGTATAAAAAATAAAACTGTAAAAGTATAAAATGAAATGAATATTTTTATAACTTTGAGATGGGAGAACACTTCCTAATTTCTTAAGCCATTAAGGAAAAAAAATCATCTACATAAAATGTGAAAGCTTCTATACAGCAAAAGATATCGCCAATAAAAATAAAAAGAGAAGGGCAGCCCGGTGGCTCAGCAGTTTAGCGCTGCCTTCAGCCCAGGGCGTGATCCTGGAGACCCGGGATCGAGTCCCGCGTCGGGCTCCCTGCACGTAGCCTGCTTCTCCCTCTGCCTGTGTCTCTGCCTCTCTCTCTCTCTCTCTGTGTCTCTCATGAATAAATAAAATCTTTAAAAAATAAAAAAATAAAAAATAAAAAGAAGCAAAAGACTGGGAGAAGAAATTTACAAATACATAAAGTAGACATGGCACTGATATGTTGAACACAAAAAGAATTCTTGAGAGTAACGCAACACCAAATTAATCTAAATAACTAGGTCAACTTCTAGAAGAAATGCAAATAGCCAACAATCACAATATGAAATGTTCAAGTTCACAGGAAATCAGAGTACTACAAATTAAATAATAAAATGCTATTTATGTCCATTATAATGAAAAATTAATGATGGAAAATATTCAGTACTAACAAGAGAACTAGGAAAGAAGTTTATGGGAAAACAGACTGGTACAAGCGCTTTGGAAAGAGACTTAAAACTACTGATTATAATTAGAAAATGTATATAATCTTTAACCCAGAAATCCCATTTTTCTAGGAATCTGTCCTTCAGAAATGGTAGCATATGCTCATAAAGACAAATTTATATGGGAAGCTCTCTGTAAGAGCAAAAACTTAGAAATAATCCAACACCCATTAATAGATGACAGCATCATAGTACAACAGTTGCAGGAACACATGAGAGCCGTTAAAAACGATGATAGCATTGACCTGGAAAGATGTCCACAATATGCTGTTAAATGAAAATATGCTACTAGGTATAGTTTGATTACAATTCAGTTTTAAAGAAAGAAAGAAAGAGGAAAAGAACGGGTGCAGTTATATTTTACATAAATTTAGGAAAAAGTCAGAAAGGCTATGCATTAAAAATGGGTAGCTATTACCTAGCAGGTAGGTATATACATGTGGAGTGGGGGGATAGGCAACTTTCATTCTGTACTTTGTACAAGTATTTTTTACTGAGGAATTGTGAATGATGTTTTCCTCCAGTATTTTTCAAATTCAAAATTATGTAAATATAAATGTAAATGTAAAATGAATGCATTTACGTGTACTCAGTGGCCTCAATTTATTCTAGGACATAATCACCTCCTTAACTGGTTGGAAAGCAGGCATTTACTGTGAAATTTTAATCCTACTTGTTTGCTAAAATTAGAGTCTCAATCTTTGGGAATCTCTTTCTCCTATGCCTGAATTTTATCATCTCTTCAAATGCAACCTAAACAATACAATTCTGTAATGAACTGCAGCAAACAATACAGTTGTTCTGAAAAATGGTCTGACCTAAGGGAAAAATCCTGGAGGAACCTTTAACCTCAAGACATTTGATCATAAAGAGGGTAAGCCCAGACTCCTATATATCTATCCTTAGCTAATTTTCTACCAAGTAGGCTAGAAACTTGGGATGCCCTATATTTTTTTTTTCTAACAAATTAACTCTGCCAGAAATTAGTGAGTGTTTTAACATTTAAAAAAAATGAAGCTAATTTCTGATATGGTCAATTGACCTATATAGCCAGTTCTTGAGAAACAAGTAAACTGGATAAAACCTTCTTTCTAAACAGATTTTTTTTTTTTTAACAGTTTTGCTTCTTACATTACGTTACTACCTATTATATTCCCGGTCAATAGTCACTTCTAACATGCTTGCTACATCCAAATGGGGATCCAAATGACAGCCTAACAACCTAGTTCATGTCAGGGAAGGAAGGTAAGACACTCCCTCCCTGGTCAGTGTCAGCAGAAGTATCTATGAACTGGCAGACATCTGATCTTTCAGGATGAACAGCGGGTGGCAAGATAACGTCAGTCTCTCTCCTGGATGTTAGTATTGCGCTCACCCAAAGATGGACCAAGGGAGTCAGCTGATCAGCTACGGTTCCAGGGGAGTATCTGCTGCTCTAGGTATGATACTGAATCACTCAACACATTACCTTCTGTTAGGATCACATCACAGTAGCTAGCACTGTGCCTTACACATGGCAAGCACATAATGAGTAGTTGATCAATTAATTAATTAACTAGAAAACATAATAAAGTCTCTGAGTTACAAAAAGGTCAGCACTCTGTGAAAAATTAAAGATTAAGTCATTCCCCTTACAAGGTTTGACTTTTTTTTGAGAATATGAAGTCACCTAAAAAAAGGATGGTATTGCACCTGAAGGATGAGTCTAACTAAGCTCCCTCAATAGCCCATTGTTATCTATGAATCGCTGTAACACCAAAAAGCTTACTAATGACCTTAAAATGGAATATTTTGTGCCTGGCACTAGGAAATACAGTGTGACGTGAGCCATGCCATTGTTCCACACCCATACACTCATCCCATATATCCCCTGTCCTAAAAAGGCAAGGTAATTTCATATAACCATAACAAATTAAGAGACAAATATCATAGGCAAAGGGAGATGAAGGGAAAATGAGCAAACACCCTACACTGAAACTGGGTTATGATTAGGAGCAAACATGTCTTTGGTTATCAGAACCATGGAAACTGCTCCCGCAGAGATAACTCACATGGTAACGTTTCCCTTACTCTGTCCAGACCGTGTCCCTGGGGTTACATACCAGCCCAAATAAAGTGAACTTGCACTCTGGGCACATTTAGTGGTTTAACTCACCCCAAGTTCTATATCTTCTGAATGAAGCTTGGCTTGGATTGCTGCAAATCCACCTAATTCTCCAAACTGAGAAGAAAAAAGGCACAAATTTTAAAATGCTGTACATTAATAATTTAAGCAAGAAGCGAAGGCTACCATTCTTCCCTATCAACATGCTCCCCATAACACAGATCTTGAGAGAGTCATCACAAAAATAATTCTAATGTTTCTGGGATGGACTGCAGGAGACCGACTAAGTCCTAAAGCTGATGTTCTGTATAAACAGTACATGTGAAAAAAAGGAGGCACTACAGAATCCATCTCCTTAGGAAAACATATCCTTATGACTCTCTCTAGCTGTCATTTACCTAAAATGCTAAACTCTAAGCAATCTCATTAGAAGGAAAACATGACTGTGTTAATAAAAGTTGTATTACCTTATTTACCAAATCCACAACCCATCCATGAGGCTCCTGTGAGAAAAGAAAACAGAAATTGAGACGGTAAAATGAGAACTTCCCCATTAGCCCTTGTAGTTCTTTTAACCTCAGGGAAAAGTTGGAGGAAAAAAAAATATTAAGGTTTGAAAAATATTTCAAAAGGCTTTTCTAAATGTTTCTTAACATTTAGAATCTCAGACATTACCATATGCAATTTTTGGAGTCTGCGAGTCTGCTTGGATGGCATTACTACAGCATGGAGCATTCAAGCATTTCTGGGTAGCTGAGAACAGTTGTGTAAGCTCTCCAAGGTGCAGGAACTTGAGTTAAATTCTCTAAGTTATATTGTAGAAATTAAGAATTACTAAGTTCAAGAGTAACCAATCCCCGCCAATAAAGAGGTTAAGCTTCAGTTCTAGCCATCCCACTAACTGGTGCTCTGGAGCACTTGCTTTCTTTTCTCTGCTTTTCCTTCTTGCTTCCCTTTTCTAAGCATTCACTGTTCCTGGGTGCTGAATACCATTCTGGGGGAACAGTGACTAGGGAGAGATGTGGTCCCCGCTTTCATGGAGCTTATCCTATAGCAGTGTCAACAAAAACAGGTAAACTAACACATACCTAACATAATTCAGTCTGTGCTTAGTCCCACAAAAGGAAAAACCACAAAGAGGTCCTCAAATGAGAAACAGAAGGAGCTGACTCTGCGGAGAGTGGTGGTCACAGAAACCCCCTCTGAAGAGGTGGTCTTCAAGCTGGATCCTATAAGATGGGACCGATTTAAGCCATTCAAACAAGTTCAGGCAGAGAGGCTGAAGTGGCAAAGGTGCCATTTGGGGAAGGCCATGAAGGGGAACCAGGAAGGTCTTTCCCAGCTGGGACACAGCAGGCTGGGGAGTGGCACAGGGGAAGCTGTAGAGAGAGGCAAAGTCCAGGCCATGCAGAAAGGTGCAGACTGTGATTGGAAGGAAAGCAACAAAAGTGTCTAACCCAGGAAGTGGCACATTTTATGTTGTAAGATGACTACTTTTGCAGTTATGTGGCAGATGGAATGGAATGGATGCACATGAGCTAAAGGAAGAGGCTGCAGCTGGAAAACTAGTGAGGTAACTAGTTATAACATGATGGTGGCAAAAGTAGGATGGAAGGTAGCAGAGACAGAGAGAAGGAACTGAATACCTTTGAGATGAACTTCATGGACACGTTTATGGGTGCTAAGGAGGTGGGTCCTAAGGAAAGGGATGAATCATGGGGGACTACAACGCTTCTGGCTCTAGGACCTAGGTAGATGGTGATGCTGTTTACTGACGGCGACAAGAAGGCAGGATGGGAGACAAAAGGAAGCCCCACTGCAGGCACACTAAATTTGAGACATCTGTGGAGTGACCAAGAGGAAACAGCTGGCTCCTCCAGTATGGTGGGCTCAGAGAAGAGGTGTTGGGCCACAGAGAGATGAACTGAAGGGCCATCAGCACAAAGATGGCATCTACATCTGTGAGGATGGAAGACGGTTCTTAGGGAAAGCATAACAACAAAAAGACGGCTCTGGGTCAAAGCTGAATGGAGGTGAAGTTATCAAGAAAGGCCATGTGCTAACTTACGGAGTAGGCAGCCAAGCAAGAAACTGTGGGAAGGAATGATTCTGGGGAGGCAGGAACTGACAGTGGCCACTGCTCCTAATGGGGTCAAGAGATATTTCCTGTGGCTCTGAAAACATGGAGGGTGTGGGTACCTTAGCAAGAACAGTTTCAGTGGAGTGAGAAAGAAAGAAGGCAGACTGGCACACTCTGAAGAGTTCATGGGGGCTTCGGTGTAGTTACCCTAAACACCTCTACCTGAAGATCACTAACACCACCAGACAAAAATGTCAAAAAAAATCTTTTAAAATATACATCTGAGTTGGCACAAAGTGCTTGGAAGCTGAAAACAGAGAAAAGCACAAATCCTGTGAGGTAAGCAGACTCTGAGGCCAGGCCATGGAACCCTGGTGAGCTCTGACCTCCATTTTCACAGCCAAGGCAGGGCTGGGAGAGTAAATGGAGAGAGTCACATAAAGCCGAAGTTCAAAGGTCTACCACCTTGGTGTCAGGTGAACTGAAAAAACTCACCTGCAAGAAAGAACGACAGGGAAGCTTGCCTACCTTGACTCTGGTCCTGGATGGAGGGTAGAAAAAAACTCTAAGAGTCTGTAACCACAGACTTGCCTCACACGGCTTCCCCTCTCAAATTCACACTGGTTTTGGGGCACCTGGGTGGCTCAGAAGGTTGGCTGGCCGGCTCTTGGTTTCAGCTCAGGTCATGATCTCAGGATTGTGAGATCAAGCCCCAGGTAAGGCCCTGCACTCAGCATGGAGTCTGTTTGAGATTCTCTCTGTCCCTCTTCCTCTGCCCCTGCTTACACTCTCTCTACCTCTAGAATAAATAAACCTTAAAAAAAAAAATTCACACTGACCTTATGGTCTGAAATACTTTAAGCTGAGAATTTATTCCAAAGTGGTCCCAGATTGTAGTGCTCCCAAACAACTGGAAGAAGTAAAGGTAAACCCTCTATGAAGGAAGGAACTTTCAATTCAGGCTCAAACAATTCTCCTAGATTAAAGTCCAAGAAATATGACTTCATAGGAAAACAAACACAAATGTCTAATTTTTTTTTTTTATATACACATACAGACACAAAACAAGTTAAAGCTAGTAAAAGCCAGCAGGATCAGACCTGTAGATATCAGACACAGAACACAAACACAAAGAATGAAACATGAGGCAAAAACATGAGATAAAAATGAGTAAACAAAGTCAAACGAGAACCAAATAGAACTTATATAAATGAAAAGAAGTCCCTGAAAGTGAAGACTTCTAATGAACAGGTTAGACAGCACACCTAATATGAACAGAACCACAATTAGTGAACTAGACCCCAGATCTAGAAATGATCACAACTTGCAGCATAAAGACATAAACAGATGGGAAATATGATCCAGGCTAAGAGATACAAAGGATAGACACGAAGGTTTAACATGTATCCAACTGAAGTTCTTAAGAAGAGAGGCAAGTGGGGAAGAGGCAAGATAATGCCTGAGAATTTTCCAGACCTGATAGAAGATATTAATCCTTAGATTCAGAAGCCCCATGAATCTGAAGCAAAATAAAACGAATACCACAGTTAGTCAAGGGACAGTCAAATTACCAAACATCTAGGAGAAAGAAGACATGTCCAAAAGCAGCTGTGGAGAAAAGATGGATGTCTTACAAAGCAACAATGGTCAGACCAACCACCAACTTCTCAACAGCAATCATCAAAGCCAGAAGACACTGACATAGTGTCTTTGACATTCCAAAAATACAACCATCAATCTAGAATTTAAAACCCAGTGAAAATATTCTTTGAAGCATGGGAAAGAGTAAAAGTTCAGGCCATCAAAAACAAAGACTTAACCACCAATGGGCCCTTACCAAAGGACACTTTCCAGGATGCACTCCAGAGAGAAGAAAAATGATCCTAGCAGAAGAAATACAGAAAAAAATGGTACACAGTGAGACAGTACACAAATATGGCTGAGCCAAAACACCACATAAAATAACAATGATGGTATCTGTCTGAGGGTAAAGCAAGACAGGAGAGGACTAAGACACTGCATGATAAAGACAAAGGGACAGAGACTAAGTAATTCAGGTGGGGAGTGAGCACATGAAACATTCCAAGGTCTTTATGCGCTACTCAGAGGAAGATAAAGATATTAATGAAATTGTGATTTTTGTTAATAAGTTACATTTCTAGGGTAATTAGTAAAATAAGTGGGAGGTAAGAATGCAGAATCTTCTCTGGTGGGGTGTGGAGAGGAGGAGAACCATGCTGAAGCTAGACAGGGATGTGGGATCAAAGGCAGAATTTTTAAAGCTGGGAAATACACGAGCACGATGTACACAGTGGGAATGATCTGACAAAGAGGAAGAGACTGAGGATACTGAACAAAAGGACAGAAAACCTTAGGAGAAAAATGCTTGAGAAGCCAAGAGGAAAGGGGATGATCTCGGGCCTGTGTAGGAGGGAGAATCCCTGTGAAGTACTGAGAGCAAATAAACAGACTGATCCTTTTTGGTCCCAGATGCCGTGCACTTAGATTCAAGGGAAGAGAAGGAACATTTGCGGACTGCTTATGACAGTGAACCCCCAGGGTCAATGTTTCTGTAGATAGTTGTCATCCGACCCTCACAACAAAACTGAAGATGAGGTTTTAATATTTGGGGAAGCAAGACTGTATACAGTTATAGAACATAGACGTTGGGGTTGGATTACGTGGGTTCTCTCTGTGACTAGATTTGTTGACTTGGGCAAGGACTCAATCTCTGTGCGCCTCAGTTTCTCATCCATGAAGTGGGGTCAAAAATCGTACCTCACTCACAGAACTGTTGTGGGGAGCAAATACCACAGTGTTCTACTCACTGCCTTTTCCTCTGGGCCCTCATCTCCTTCCTTCTGAAGGACTGCCTGACCCTCCAAGATGGCACTGGCCACTCCCTCCTGCAATTCATGTTCTATGATTGCATCTACTAATTACTTACCGAAAGTTTTTGCTTTTGTATTTCCTCCACTACACCTTAAGTTAGGAGCCACAGCTTTTAACTCTTTATATGATTGCTGACTAAACTTCTGCTTCAACTAAAGGAATGGACAAGTTTTCTATCTACTCGGTTGACTCCTTTCAACTGTTTCTCAAAAACCAAACAGAGTTCAATCAACAGTGTTTAAATTATGTACTCCTTTTAATGTTATTGGGCACACTGTAAGCCTTTAAATAAAAAGATAATAGGTTCTTGGCTTGAAACAACCCCAAAGCTTTAATGTTCATGGAGTTTAAAAGAAAATGATACATGAGATTATCTTCTAGATTACTTTTTCTAGGCATAATTAGTCATTTCAATTTCAAATGCTCTAGCCTCTCAAACATCTCTGAGAAACTGGGACACCCATTAAACTGGGGTTTTGACAATTCAATAAATAGGGCACTTGATGTCATGCAGTCATTCTGCATTTCACTAAACATCATTTCAAATCTATAAAATTCTTTATGATGTGAGTTAATAGCTGTGGAAAATATGCAATATCTGAAAAAAAAGTTAAGCAATTTTATGAGCCATATGGAATATCTGTCATTCTTCACAGACTGTTTTAATCCTTCCATGTAAATTTTTATAGCACAGAAAGTTTTTCTCAATACATTTCTCTATAAAATGACGAAACAAGACCACATGTTTACCTTTTGGAAAGTAGACACAGGTGAAACAGCAAACATATTTCCCTCCCCAAACACTTCTGTCCAATTCCTTTGAGATACTTTCATTCTGTTTTTAAAATGGTACTCATTATCAGGATTGAAAGCCTAGATCCAAAGAGAACAGAGAAGCACTATTATTATCTATTTCTATAGCAAAAAATATTAGCGTTAGAAAAACAGAAAAATAGCCTCAGACTACTTAGGTAATGGAATCTCTCAAATATCCCAACAGCACATGTTCCTGAGCTAGTGCAGGGGAACGGATGAATGAAGCGGAGCTCTCTTATCCTGCCCAGCATCCACTCTGAGGGAACACGGGGTGCACGGCCAGGTGTCCTGGAGCTGCCCCAGGTACAGCCAGGCAGCAGGGCTGTAAAGGCCCCTGCCTTCACATAGCTACTGTAACTACTCAGGGAAAAAGGCCAGAAACCAAACCACAGGAACACCCCATGTGAAAGCATTTATGATGTGAATAATCAGGAAAACATGAGGGAAAGCTATTTAATTATCCTAAGAGCTGAGAAAGCTATTAAAATTAGAAAGGTATTTCACTAAAACTAAAAACACAGAATGAATGGTTGCTCTGTTTTTAAAATACAAAGTAAGGTTCCTAACAGCTAAATTAATATCTTTAACAATATCATTATCACTTGTTATTAAGTCAGAGGATAGTAGGTAGCTTAAACAAAATCAAAACACAAAGTACTTCATTTTAGAGATACTATACCATTGTAAGCACACCCAGGAGACCAGTGGGAATCGGGTCTTGTTTTATTCTCTCTGCAACCAGTTCTATTAATAGCATCAACATGTTGTAGATTCCTTCATGAATTTCAGTACCCCACTTGTGAACAGCACTCGAAGTCAGGAGCTACAAAAACAAAGGGCGCTTTACAGTCTAACTTGAAAAGAAAAAGTCTATTGTTCATCAGTTCAGTCTTGAATCAAGAGATTATTACACAGTATATCACTTTTATGCAGATGACTTGCTTTAAAAGACCCATAGCTTGCAGCCCATCTACTTGCTCAATGATTTCAAAGTCAACACTGAGTTTTGTTTTTGAACACTGATTCCTTTACACTGAAGCTGTTGGTTTAAAAGATAATTTTCATTTGTTTCTCTAACTTTTTGTTATTACTAAGGGAGGTCAAGTGATGTAGAGCAAGTAAGAACCTGAGACCAAATCTGGGAGCTACTACTGTTCTCTAGCTGTATAGCCTTAGACAGTTCCCAAAGGCTCAGTTCTCTCATATCTAAAGAGTCAAAATTCCTACCTACTTCACACAGATGTGGTAAGTATCAAAAGATAGAACAAATGTGACACTGTTTTATAAATAGTAAGGAATTAACATACTATGGCTGCCACTATTAACCAATATTCCTAGAATCTAAGAAATGGATGCTATATTTCATGATTTGAATATACACATTCTTGTTGCATTTTTAGTATCTCAGACACAAGACTTTATCTTTCCACCTGTTGACCAGATGGCAGCCAGACTTTGAATGTGAAAAAAAAATTTAGAAATATTTTACCAGATTAGTTTGCTTATATTTTCCTTTTTGATATGTATAGAAGTAACATTCAATTTTAAAAAATGTTTAAGCAAATCTAAAAGAACCCTAAGTGATCAGCCATTTAGCATTTTGTAACTATTTTTCTTAAATATAAAACACAAAACATACAACAATGGTGCATCTTACACTCAGCATCTTAGATTTGTTAAAAAGGAGGGGAAAGGTGCATAGATGAATCTAAAATAATCATCAGTGGATTTCTCCAATCCTCAGTCTAGTCTTTGGGGAAATCTAATGCAAGAACAACTTGCCGGAATGGGGAATGAAAAATCAAAGGGTTTCACTTAATAAAATAATGGCAAATTGGCATGGTGGTTTCATGTTTTTGTAAGATTTCCCTTCAGAGGGAAAATACTACGCAATAAAAATTCCACCTTGGTCACACTGAGAACCCCTTAACAAGAGCAGCCTGAAAGAACCCAAACTTGTTTAGCTGCAGAGAAAAATCCTAGTTCCAGATTTTCTAAATACCAATTAGCTGCACTATTTGCTCAAACAAGCAATAACTGTAAGATTGATTTTATGTAAACCAACGAGTTACCTTTTTTTTTGCAAGAACTTTTTGCCTAACTATATCTTCTTTCTATACTTAAATAATAAAGCAAAATCAAGCAGAAATCAGCATTCAAGAAGTGTCATGTGACCACAAAATAAAATGTATGTGGATTCCGCACCACTCCCTCTATTGCCATCTCATCTGTTCAGTTTTTTTTTACGATTTATTTATTTATTTATTCATTCATTCATTCATTCATTCATGACAGACATAGAGAGAGAGAGGCAGAGACACAGGAGGAGGGAGAAGCAGGCTCCATGCTGGGAGCCCAACGGGGGACTCGATCCCAGGACTCCCTAGGATCCTCCAATGGCAGGCGCTAAACTGCTGAGCCACCCAGGGATCCCCCTCTGTTCAGTTTTTAATGTGGAAAAGGAATTCTACCTACCTTGCAGAAGAGGGGAGAAAGACAGACAGCCCTTTGTAGGGAAGCTATGCACAAGGTTTAAACAAATCTATGCACTATGGCCAGACCTAGATTTCCTTTTCTGCTTGAGCACACACACAGTAAAGAATCCAGGTTGGCCTGACTGAAAAAGGTGAAGGAGGCAGACACGACAGCAGTGCCCCCTTGGTGCGCCTTATTCATACGGTTGCGCTTATTACTTACACCCTTCCTTCTAATGAAAAATTTGAGGTAGCTTGTAAGAAAAGCCAAAGGAAGAGGGTAGAGGGATAGTCATCACACCAGGAAACACAGTTAAGGGAAGTGATGCCAATTATATAAAATACTGAGTTTTCTGGTAGCCAAGTCTAAAGGCACACAGAATTCTGTAAATTAAATTCCGATTTAATTTTTTTTAAAGTATGCTTTATTTATGGGGAGAAACTTTTTAATAGCTCTAAACTGTAAAGAGAATTTAACATATACAGCTTTACATAAACAACACCGAACAATGTAACAGAGGATACCCTTGTGCTCTAACAACCAAGCAACCAACCCCTGGACTATTTATTTCACTATTACAAACAGCTGAGGACACAATATAAAACGGTTCTCTGAAGTGTCTCTGCATAAAGTTACAGTAATATACTCCAAACATGTAACTTGCTGGTGACTTGCATTGACACAGGGCTCTCTGGATCTAGAGATCACCAACCTAAAGGTTCTTAACGCTGATATATCTTCCATGACTCTGAATAAAGTTGCATTTTCTTTCTCTGTAAATTTATGCATACAGCATAATGTGTCATAGTATGGTACATTATAAAAATTCTATTTTTTAAAAAATTACTATAATTCTTTTTTTTTTTTTTTAAAGATTTTTATTTATTCATGAGAGACACACAGAGAGAGAGGCAGAGACATAGGCAGAAAAGCAGGCTCCATGCAGGGAGCCCAATGTGGAACTCGTCAGGACTCTAGGATCATGCCCTGGGCCAAAAGCAGGCGCTTAACCATTGAGTCACCAAGGGGGTCCCAAAAATTACTATAATTCTTAACAGAATTCCTAAGAGTTTAAAATAATTCTAAACGATAAAATGGTAGATGGATTCACCCAAAATGAAAATAAGTCTTGATTCCATGTAATCTCTGCCTAAATGACAATTTTAAAGGATTTTGCACTTTTTTCAAAGATGCAGCTGTTTTTGTTCCTAAAATGAATTTTGGTATTTTTAAAGCCTTGAATCAAGGGAGATTCTACCAAGATATAGATGGGAATAATAGTTTACAAATGAACAGTTTATTTTACTGGGTTTTAAGATAAATACAATCTTCACCCATCTGTAGAATTCTAGTGACTGCCTTGCATATGGGAGAAAAATGGATGTCAAAACCCAGAAGGACAAGACAGCAGGAAGACTCATTCATTCAGTAAAGATTTACTAAGCTCTTTCTCAGAGGTAGGCACGGACTATGCGCTGGGGAAAACCACAGTGTCTATAACATTGTCCCTGCTCTTTGGGGGATTCAGGGCTCATGTCCTGAAAAGGGAATCATGCTGAGTTAGACTGCTTTCAGAAACACAAGTCCTGTGATCTCCTATTCTCCCTGTTAAGAAAAATTGCTTTATAAGCGATGTGAACGGAAGGGTTGAAGCACATCACTCTACCTCTGATAGAGATGTTGCCACAAGCAGGCCATTTTGCCATGAAACATACTCAATCTAATTGAACTTTGTACAGTTTAAAATGCCTGCTTCTGTCTCAGCACAACAATCAGTTTAAATGGCTTGTATTCTGTAAATAAGCATTATGTTTCTAAATGCCCTAAGCCTCAGTTTAGTGTGATATGTAATTTCCAAGTATAAGTAAGTCTTAGCCTATTCTCTGACAATTAAAGAGAAGGAAGTAAAAGTGACAGCTGCCCAAAGACATGTGCAAACAAATACAAAAGTAAATCATTCCTAAGCCCCAAACTGGGAGCAAATTTGTTCATAGTAGGGGATTCCTCAGTTGAACAAGACTCAAAAACTGGTCTCACACAAAAAACTGAAACTAAAACAAAAAGCCTATTCACCGCCCCCCCCCCACACACACAAAAAACAGACTAGCACATTTTTTCTTACCTTTTTAAATGCTTCAGGCATACACCTATCCATAAATCTTTTACAATTCTCATCAGACTCGGAAAGACCTTAGTAAAATAAATGAAACAATATGCCTTACTAAGATTTTAGGCAGTTTGCAGAAATCATATATATCATTCCAAATTCATATTCATGGAACTATTTATTTACAGAAACACTGATTCCCAAGGGATTATTAAAAGCAGAATATATATATTCTGATGAAGGAACAGGCTGACAGTCACAGTATTAGTGTATCTGTTACCAGCACAATACATCAATATGAATTAATTTGTATACAATTATTAATAGTATAATAAATACTAATTAGAAGTGAAGTGGTTGAACTTAGGTTTCCATTATCAGAGTAACTTTAAATGATCTGACTTAACACCAACAGCAGCTCATTACTAGCTATTACTGTTTTCCTAAACAGCTCCATAAAAACACAAATATTCTCAATAGATACAAAAATCACTCTTCCCTACCCTAACAAACCAATGGACTCTGTGCTATCAAATGCACAGAGTTGTGTCTGGCACACAATAAGTGATAAATATTTGCTAAGTCAATGAATGAATCTACTGTAAAATTGTTTTTTGGAATATACAGTTTAAAAAAAGTTAGTAATGTATTTTGCTTATCATTGGTAATACTGTTGGACACATTTTCTTTTTTTTCAGACCCACCACATAGCATAGTACCTACACCTAACAGGCACGCAATAAATGCCGCTGCTGAGAACCAGTCATAACGTGCCATAAAAGGCCATGAGAATTAAATCTGATCCCAGTCAATGTATTTCCTTTTGATGTGCCTCATTTTTAATCATGGTGGTAAACTATGCACACTTCTAATGAGGGGGTAAAAAAACACAAAACAGTGGACCAATTCATCTTACTGAGTATGAAAAATAAATTTTTTTCTTCAATGTATTTAGAGTCTAGAAGCTTCCTTCTATTGACACTCATTTTCCAACCTGGAGATATTTTATTACTCTATTAGTTTAACATTTGCAAAGCACTTAAGATAGTGCCAAACATTTAATATGCAAAAAATGTTCACTAAATAAACATTACTTTCTTCTCTTAAAGAATAAAAAGCCACTGAATTAAACCTTAAAGTGCTCCAAGCTTTTGTGGAAAACATTCATTTCAATTTCTATAAAGCTTTTCAATTATATTTTAAAGACTCTCTTTAACTGTGTTGGAACTAGAAGAAAACAGTTGGTTTAATTCAAAGCTTTTATTCCACAGGGACTAAACCAAGACTAGGAGAGTAAATGATCAAATATTATACAGATGGGCAAATATTACACAAGAGTGAAGATTAATGTTAGGCCTCCTATCAAAACAAACAAACCAGCCTCCTCCTCCTGTGTCCTGTGGTGTGAGAACTTACCAAGTCTGGCCAGGTAGGTAGACGCCAACAGGCATTTGCCTAGTGATTCTTCCCGCTTGTAAGGGATGGACCAGTGATCAGTCAAAACTCGGCTTTCCAGTTCATACAAATTCGTTGTAGGGAATTCAATTCCTTCCCCTGAGCAGTTTCCATTTTCATCATTCTTCTGACAAAAAGGGATTATGGTAAGAAAACAAATACACCCATTAGAGACTACTGTAAAATG
This sequence comes from Canis lupus baileyi, assembly GCF_048164855.1. NCBI lineage: Eukaryota > Metazoa > Chordata > Mammalia > Carnivora > Canidae > Canis > Canis lupus. The sequence continues at coordinate 34,890,596 of NC_132840.1, forward strand.
TCTCACTTGGGCACAGAACATACGTTGACTCCATGGTAGCCTATGTGAACAAGGAGTATGGATTCCCCATCTCTTTCTCACAGTCACATCTTTTGCCAGACTATCTTGGATACTCCCAGCTTGCATCACGGCGGCACCCCCTCTCCCCCCCATCGCTGAGGCCAGCTCACATCTTTCTTCAATCTCTCACTATGAAAGAGGACACCCACCTTCACCTGTTTTCAGAGGGGAGAGGTTTCTCTACAAAGAGTTCTCCATATTGCTGTCTCCATCTCCTCACACCTGCCCCTTCTCGCCACCCAGTATGGATTCCGGAGTCCCCACTCTCCCACCACTACGTCATTAAATCCAATGGATGGTTTCAGTTCTTCTCTTCCTCAGCAGTTTCTGGCCTTCTGCCTACTTCCTCTTCTTGAAATGCCAGCTCATAGGCACACCTCCCTGTTCTCCTCCTTTGGGGTCTGGCTCTGCTGTTCTGTCTCTTCTGGTACACTCCCTCCTCCTGGCCAACAAATACTGAAGCTTCTCAAACCTCAGTGCAAGGCTCTGGTGTTTTCCATCCCCGTAAAGGGCACCACAGGCAGAAATCAGGGACTCCTCCTTAAAACCCTGTTCTCATCCCTCTCAAGACCTGGTGATGAGACCCCCTAAATTTCTCTCAAATCCATCTACTTCTGTCCACTTACATGGCAATGCCACTATTCCTAATTCACTTGTCTACCTTGTTTAACCTACATGACTCCTGTGCATCCTTAACTCTTTCAGAAAAGCCTTTTTGGCACTCCTAAACTATACTGAGTTCCTCTATTTTGTACTCTCACCATCTTCAACTTCCCTTTCATAGCACTGCTCACAAATTTTACACATATTTGTGACATATTTTATGTTTGCCCCCCACTAGCCCAAGCCCCCCACTAGCTCCATGAAGACGGGGACTCTGTCTGGTTTTTACAACCTCTGTATCTCCAGAACCTGGTGCCTAATACAAAGCAGGTGTTTAATATATGTTGACGAGTGGAAAAATACTTCATCCAAACAAAAGTTTAACTATCAATAGGGTAACTGCCAGACTTTCCATCAGTTCTTACCACAGTAATTTTTTATAAAGCAAACAGGGCCCCTCCCCTAAACTGCCTAATACCTACTTTGGTTTCTTTAAAACATAAATATTTTCACAATTCACTCTATAATCATTACTAAATAAAATCATTCCATTAAAAAATTACTTTTAGCCTCAGTTAAGGAAAAGACCATTAATACAAGGCAGAAGTGATAAAAATACACAGAAAAAAATGATTTTCAATCCCATATGAGTTAAAGGAATGTGACTTTTTTTTAAGGTTCATGGTTAAACTGGGATGAAAATTATTTTTTTTAAAGATTTTATTTATTTATTCATGAGAAACAGAGAGAGAGAGAGAGAGAGAGAGAGAGGTGGATACAGGCAGAGGGAGAAGCAGGCTCCATGCAGGGAGCCTGACGTAGGACTTGATCTTGGATTTCCAGAATCAGGCCCTGGGCTGAAGGCGGCACTAAACCACTGAGCCACCCGGGATGCCCATGGGATGAAAATTAGACAAAAACTAGAAAGGTGATGAAAAACTAAAACTGAAGCAGACAATAATGTAAATTGAAGGTGCAAGGTGGGGTTGGATGAAATGGGTTTAGAATCATAATGTATGGGGAATATTCAATTTTCAAAATATAATACTTTTCAGAAATACATACAATTAGTAAGTTCTGTAAACAAAATAATTTTACTTAAAGGAACCTGAGGATACTCAATGAAGAGTAAAGATTTTAGTGTACTTTCAAAATTGTTTGTTAAAGTGCTTGAATTTATTAACCTAGGACCAAAGTAGAATTAAGGCACACACACAAAAAAAATTCAATTGGATGACAGGTTATATCATTATTACAAATTATCTATCATTAATTTCTACAGAAGTTAATAGATCACATCACATATGAAATCATCAAATGCAGCAGCTACTAAAAACACAAGCTTACAAACAGGACTGCTGCCTTTCTAAGAGTCACAAGAGAGCTGTGTCCTCTCCCTGCTTCAGTGTTGAGAACACTACAAGGTCAGCGGCAGCATGTGACCCAGAAGAGGATCTGCCCTAGAACTCTGATCTTGGACTTCCAGCCTCCAGAACAATATAAAATGAATTTCTGCTGTTCATAAGCCAAAAAAACCCAAGCAACCATAGAGCTAAGAGCTTCCTCTGGGGGCAGGGGGCAAGGTCTTTAACATTATCATGTGCCCATTGAAGTGATGCACTGGGAAGGCATGACATCACTTCTGTGGTAGTCCTGCCAAATATGCAAAACCTAAACCTAGTTACAAGGAAACCCAACATGAAGAATATTCAAAAACTAACTAGCCTGTATTTTTCAAATGTCAAAATCATAAAAGACTGAGGGTGACTAGACAGACATAACTCAATGTGACATGGGCTCCTGGGTTAGATCTCAAAACAGGAATTTTTGTTTTAGTTTTACTTTATTTACTCCTTGGCTTCAAAGGACTTTAGTATTGGATCAGTGTTAATTTCCCCATTTTGATAACATATGAAGGTTAAAAAAGAGAGTATCTTCATCTTTAGGAAATACACGCTAAAGTATCATGTCCATAATTTATTCTCAAACAGTTCAGGAAAAGCAGTAACAAAGACACACATATTTACATACACATATGTATGCATACAGATGGAAAGAATAATAAAGAGAATGTGATAAAATGTTAACATGTGAACAACCCAAATAAAGGTCATATAAAAATTCCAGATTTTTGTGATAGAGTTGCAATGTACTTTTTTGCAACTTTTCTGTAAATACGGACTATTTCAAAATTAATATAAAACAATTCAGTCGGATAAATATACAAAGATAGAATTTTGGAGCCAGACAGAATTCAGTATTTTACACACGAAGACCCACGTGAATCTAGAGAGGTGGGGGTGTATTTACAGTGGAGGGAAAAGAAGTTATATTATACTTAGTATGCTCTACTTAAGAACTCCCTTCTATTTGGTAACATAAATAATTTGGCTTCTGAATACCTTTACGTTTTTGCCTCAGATTACCAAATAAGTATACATGTTCTTTGTAGAAAATACAGAAAATATGAACAGCAAAATATAAAACCCACCATTAGTTCCACCACTTAAAAATTAGTCACACTGACATTTTAATAAATATTCTTCCAGTAAAAGCGATTTCTTTACGGATCTTACTTTCTTAAAAATGCACAAATGTGGAAATAACCACCTCTATAGACTCCCATCGTTCTCTCATATAAAGCAAGCATCAATGCACTACTTCTTCTATCTGATTTAAAAGATGATGCACAAAGCAATAATTATAAAACTGTTAATGGAGCCGTGTTTTGTAGCTATTGAAATTAAGTCGGTATTACTCTGAACTACACTGCTACAAATTCAGATGTTAATTATAATCCATAGGGCAACCGCTAAGAACTTAAAAATATATATAGTGAAAGAAAAAAGAAGAGAATTAAAACGGTATACTCAAAAATACCTACTTAATACAAAAGACAAGGAGTAATGGAAGACTAGAGGAACAAAAAAGCCTAACACATAGAAAACATATAGCAAAATGCCAGATGTAAATTTTGTCTTATTAAGTTATAATTACCAGTAATATGTTAAACATAAAGGGACTAACATTCCAATGAAAATGGCAGAGATTTGCAGAATGGATTTTAAAAAATGACCCAGGAATGCCTGGGTGGCTTGGCGGCTGAGTGCCTACCTTTGGCCAAGGGCATGATCCTGGGGTCCTGGAATTGAGTCCCGCATCGGGCTCCTGCATGGAGCCTGCTCCTCTCTCTGCCTGTGTCTCTGCCTCTCTCTTTCTCTCATGAACAAATAATAATAATTTTTATTTAAAAATCTAAAAAAAAATAAATAAATAAATAATAAAATTAAAAATTAAAAAAATTAAAAATGATCCAACTAGGGATGCCTGGGTGGCTCAGTTGGTTGAGCACTGAACTCTTGATTTCAGCTCAGGTTATGATCTCAGGGTCATGAGATCAAGTCCTGCTTTGGGCTCTGCACTGAGTGTGGAGGCTGCTTGGGATTCTCTCTCCCTCTGCCTTTCCTCTTGTTTGTGTGCACGTGCTCACTCTCTTCAAAAACAAAAAGAAGGGATCCCTGGGTGGCGTAGCGGTTTAGCGCCTGCCTTTGGCCCAGGGCGCGATCCTGGAGACCCGGGATCGAATCCCATATCGGGCTCCTGGTGCATGGAGCCTGCTTCTCCCTCTGCCTATGTCTCTGTGCCTCTCTCTTTCTCTCTCTCTGTGTGACTATCATAAATAAATAAAAATTATTAAAAAAATCTTCAAAAAAAAACCAAAAAGAAAAAAGAAGATAAAATTTTAAAAATTAAAAAAAAATTTAAAATGATCCAACTATATGTTATCTTTGGAAAACAGACACGCTTTAGATTCAAAGACACAAAGAGGCTGAAATAAAACAATGGAAAAGATATAACATGTACAGATAAAGGAATTGGAGTAGCTAGTTATACCAGTATCAGACAGACAAGATATAGGACAAATATACTACCAAGGATAAAAAGGGACATTTCATAATGATAAAAATAGTCAATATAATGGAAAGATAAAATAAAAGGATGGAAAAAGACGTACTATGAAAACAGTAACCAAAAGAGAGCTGGGGTGGATGGCTACACTAATATCAGAAAAAAACAAATAATGAGAAAATTGGTTACCAAAGACAAGGAAGTTTTTTTGTTTTTTGTTTTTTGTTTTTTTTTTTTAAGATTTTATTTATTTATTCATGAGACACAGAGAGAGAGGCAGAGACACAGGCAGAGGGAGAAGCAGGCTCCATGCAGGGAGCCTGATGTGGGACTTGACCCTGGGTCTCCAGGATCAGGCCCTGAGCCGAAGGCAGTGCTAAACCGCTGAGCCACCCCGGCTGCCCAAGACAAGGAAGTTTTTTTAATGATCAAGGATTAATCCATCAGGAAGACAAACAATTATAAAAATGTATGCATCTAACAAAAGAGACTCAAAATGAAGCAAAAAGTGACAGTATTTAAGAGAGCAATACATACTTCAACAAGAATGATTGGGAGACTTCAATACCTCACTTTTAGTAACAGAACAAGATAAGATCAACAAGGACATGGAAGAGTTAAATACTACAAACTAAATCTTAAAGACTTTTCTAGAACATTCTACCCAATCACAGCAGACTTGACATTCTTTGTAAGTACACATAGAATACTCTTCAGGATAGAGCATGATAGGTCCTAAAACAAACCTCAATAAATCTGAAAGCATTACAACCAAAAGTGCATTCTCTGACCACAGTGGAATGAATTTAGAAATCAACACAGAAGAAATCTGGGAAATCTAAAAACATGTGAAAATTAAACAACATACTTCTAAACAATGAGTAAAAAAAAAAAAAAACAAACTCAAAGGATATTAGAAAATGCTTTGAGATTAATGAAAATTAAAATAGAACACAATGAAATTTATGATGCAGTGATTAGAGGGAAAATTTTTTTTTATTTTTTATTTTTTTTTTAAATTTATGATAGTCACACAGAGAGAGAGAGAGAGAGAGGCAGAGACATAGGCAGAGGGAGAAGCAGGCTCCATGCACCAGGAGCCCGATGTGGGATTCGATCCCGGGTCTCCAGGATCGCGCCCTGGGCTAAAGGCAGGCGCTAAACCACTACGCCACCCAGGGATCCCAAGGGAAATGTTTTTAAAAAGAAAGTTCTCAAGTCAATAACCTGGCCATGAACCTTAAAAAACTAGAAAAAGAAAAAAAAGAAAAAAAAAGAACTAGAAAAAGCAAACTAAACCCAAGGAAGCAGAAGGAAAGAACTAAGGATTAGAGTAGAAACAAATGAAAGGATAGAAAAAACAATGGAGACAATAAACAAAAGCAAAAGCTGGTTCTTTGAAAAGATCAACAAAAAGGAGAAATCTGTAGCTAGACTGACCAAGAAAGAGAGAAGATTCAAAATCACTAAAACCAGGAATGAAAGAGGGGATCAACACTGACCTTACAGAAATAAAAATGACCGTAAAGAATACTATTGATGGTTATATGCCAACTAATTAGATAACACAGATGCGATGGATATATTCCTAGGACATAAACTACCAATACTGACTCAAGAAGCAAAATCTGAATAGGCCTGTACTAAGCAAAGGAATGCTTTGTAATCAAAACCTCCCACCAAGAAAAGCCCAGGGCAGATCCCATTACTGATGAATTGTACCAAACTCTTAAAGAGGAATTAAGAACATCAATCCCTCATATTCTTCTGTCCACCCAAAAAGAAAGGAAGAAAGAAAAGGAGGGAACACTTACCAATTTATTTTAGGAGGTCAGTATTATTCTGATATTAAAACCAGACAAAGACACTACTTCACATCAATGGATGCTTGATAAATGGATAAACCAAAAGTGGTATATGCATATAATAGTATACTCAGTCTTTAAAAAGAAGGAAATTGGGATCCCTGGGTGGCGCAGCGGTTTGGCGCCTGCCTTTGGCCCAGGGCGCAATCCTGGAGACCCGGGATCAAATCCCACGTAGGGCTCCCGGTGCATGGAGCCTGCTTCTCTCTCTGCCTCTCTCTCTCTCTCCCCTCTGTGCATTCTCATGGATGAATAAATAAAAAAATCTTTAAAAAAATAAAAAAATAAAAAAATAAAAAGAAGGAAATTCTAATGCATGCTACAACATGCATGAGCCTTGAAGACATTAGTGCTAAGTGAAGTAAGCCAATCACAAAAGGACAAATAACTGTATGATTCCATGTATGCAAGGTAACTAGAGTATGATACAGAAAATAGAATGGTGGTTGCCAAGGGCTGGAGGCAAGGAAGAATATGAAGTTACTATTTACTGAGTATATATAGTTTCAATTTGGGAAGATGAAAAAATACTGGAGATGGGTGGTGTGATTGTTGTAGAACCATGGAATGTACTTACTGCCACCGAATTATACTTGGAAAAGGTCAAAATGGTAAAATTTACATTAGTTATATTTTACCACAGTTTTAAAAAATGGACAAAGATATCATAGAAAAAAAAGACCAATATTCCTATGAATATAGATACAAAAATTCTTCATAATAAACTAGCAAACCAAACCCAGCAGTATAAAAAAAGGATTACATACATGAACAAGTGTGATTTATCCCAGGCATGAAGGGTTCATTTAGCACACAAAAATCAATCAATATAATATACTACAGAATTAAAGACAAACCCACACGATCATCTCAATAGATCTAGAAAAAAATATTCACAAAATCAAATACTTTTTCATGATAAAAAAAAATACTCAACAAAAATAAAAAGGAATTTCCTCAATCTGATAAAAAGGCATCTACAAAACAATCTACAAGTAACATCAACCTAATTTTTTTTTTTAAAGAGGACTTAAAAAAAAAGATTTTATTTACTTATTCATGAGAGATATAGAGAGAGGCAGAGACACAGGCAGAGGAAGAAGCAGGTTCCATACAGGGAGCCCAATGTGGGACTCGATCCCGGGTCTCCAGGATCACACCCTGGGCTGAAGGCAGCGCTAAACCGATGAGCCACCCAGGGTGCCCATCAACTTAATTTTGGAAGATTGAATACTTTCCTCTAAAATCAGGAAAAGAAGGATGTTTGTTCTCACTGCTTCCATTCAACATTATACTGAAGTATCTAGTGAGAACACTTAGGCAAAATAAGAAATAAAAGGTATTTGTTCTTACTGAAAAGGATGAAGTAAAACTAATTATATTCACTGATGACACAATCTTGTAAACAGAAAATTCTAAAGTATCCACCAACCCCCCCCCCAAAAAAAACCCTATTAGAACTAATGAGTTTAGAAAGATTGCAGCTGCAGAATACAGTATCAACATGTAAAATTCAGTTGTATTTCTATACACTAGTAATGAACAATTCTAAAATAAAATTAAGAAATTTTAATTTCTTAATTATAATAGTATCAAAAAGAAAAAAATATTTAGGAAGTATAAGACTCATACACTGAAAACAAAACATTACAGCAAAGAAATTTTAAAAGACCTAAATAAATGGAAAGACATCCCATGTTCACGGATTGGAAGTTAATACTGTTAAGATGGCTCTACTTCCCAGTCTACAGATTCAAAATAATAACCATCAAAATTCCAGCGGGCTTCTTTGCAAAAACTGGCAAATTGACTCCTAAAACTCACATAGAAATGCAAAAAAAAAAAAAAAAAAACCCTGAATAGCCAAAATAATCTTGAAAAAGAATAAAGTTTGAGGATCTATAACCTCTCACTTTTAAAACATACTATAAAACTATAGTAATCAAGACTATGTGGTACTGGCATAAAGATAAATACACAGATCAACAGAATAGAGGTTTCAGGGGCACCTGGGTGGCTCAGTGGTTGAGTGTCTGCCTTTGGCTCAGGTCGTGATCCTGGGGCCCTGGGACTGAGTTCCCCATCAGGTTCCCCGCAGGGAGCCTACTTCTCCCTCTGCCTATGTCTCTGCCTTTCTCTCTCTGTCTCTCATGAGTAAATAAATAAAATCTTAAAAAATAAAAATTTTAAAAGAATAAAGGTTTCATAAATATAAAACCCTTATATTTGTGGTCCATTGATTTTCAACAAGGGTGACAATATAATTTAGTTAATCTTTAACAAAGGCATAAATGAAATTCAATGAAGGCTAGCCCTTTCAACAAATGGTGCTGAGTCAACTAAATATACACAAGCAAAAGAATGAAACTTGATCCCTACACCTCATACCACATACACAAATTAACTCAAAATGTAAGACAGAAATAAATCTACATGACCTTGGATTAGGCACTTATTTCTTAGGTGGGACACCAAAAAAAAAAAATGTCAAAAGCAAAAATATGTAAATGTTGGATTCTGAACGTCATCAAACTAAAAACTTTTTATGCATCAAAAGACGTCATTAGGAAATTGAAAAGACAATCATAGAATGGAAGAAAACGTTTGCAAATTTCATATCTGATAAAAGACTTTTATCTAAAAAAGAGCTCTTACAACTCCGCAATAAAAAAAGAAACACTTCAATAAACAATGGGCAAACCGGGGCAACTAGGTGGCTCAGTTAGTTAAGTATCCAACTTAATCTCAGCTAAAGTCTTGATATCAGGGTGGTGAGTGCCAGCCCTGCACTGGGCTCCACACTGGGCATGGAGCCAACGTGAAAAAACAAACAAACAAATGGACATTTCTCCAAAGAAGATACACAAGTAGCCAATAATTAGCACATGAAAAGATGCTCAAGACCTTGGCCCTCAAGCATATGCAAATCAAACCCCAAAGATGCCACCTTCAGGTACAGTAGAATGACTAAAATTAAAAAGATAAGTATTGGTGAGGATGTGGAGAAACTGGAACCATCATACATTGCTGGTCAGGATATAAAATGGTGCAGTCACTTTGCAAGACAGTTTGGCAGTTCCTCAAAAGTTAATCATAGTTACCACAGGACACAGCAATTATACTTGTTGATATATTTACAAGATACACCGAGAGAGATGAAACATATGTCCACACCAAAACTTATACATGATGTGCACAGCAGCAGTGGTCACAATAAGTCAAAAAGTGGTAAAAACCCAAATGTCATTAAAACTAATGAATAAATGTGGTATGTCCATATAATTGAATGCTTTAAGCCCTAAAAATAAACAAAATACTGATACATGCTATAACATAAATGACATTCAAAAACATTACAATAAATAAAAGCCAGACCAAAAGGTCACATATTACACAATTCTGTTTATATAAATGTCTAGAATAGGCAAATCCACATAGAAAGCTGATTAGTAGCAGCCACATAGAAAGCAGATGAGTAGCTGCCAGAGGATGGAAGAAGGGAGAAAAGGAGAGGTTGTTAATGGACATAAGGTTTCTTTGGGGGTGACTAAAATATTCTAAAATTAAAGAACAGCGATAGTTGCACAACCCTGTGAAGGCACATTTTAAAAGAATGAACTTTATGGTATGCGAATTGCATCTCAAGAAAGCTGTTATTTTAAAAAGTTGATTGACAAGAAGGAATTCAGTGATTAGCATCATTAAACATGAATAAACATATAAATAAATCTAAGAATTTCAAAACAGAGTTGTACCTAATGATCTATAATAAAAATGCTACATATGTCCATTTGACAGTTTTAAAACAGCAACTTAAAAAATAATATATTTGAGATCTAAGAGGTGAAAAATCTCAGGTTGCCTCCTAAGCAGTGAACATTTTTGATCTTGAAAAAAAAAGGAACAGACTGTGTACACTAACTTAACGAATGATACAGAGCAGCATTGCATTTTGAGGAGGTTGCTGCCAACACAGAGAGACAGGGAATCAAAAGAGAGGAGGAAATAGTGACATGAACCCATATTCAGGTTGGTTTAATATTTTGAGTCATCAGTTTGAGTAGAGCCTGTCCTTGGCAAAAATTACCTATTGAGCAAGAGAACACATGCAAAGCGGCTCAAAATTATCCTGTTGCAAAATAGCTCCCAACAGAAATAAGGCATTGGGCTTATTTCTTAGTTCTTAAAAGAACTAAGGAATATAATATACTATTTTCTCATTAGATGCCAAAGCTAAATGATACCCAAGTAACCATTAATGATTACCAGTTCTATATTGATTAGAAATATATTTATCAATAGTTTGCTATGTTCCAGCCAAAGTGCTCAGCAATGAAGAAACCAATAAAGACACAATTCTTGCCTTTAAAGAGGACATTGTGAATGTAAAGCAGGGAAGGGGGGGTATCCAAGCTAGCCTGTGGATGCTGTGCACTCATCTGCAGTGGGAAGGAGGTATACACAGCTGAAGAAGTTTAAGGGGAGCAATACTCCCAGTACTCTCTTACAGAGAGTATTATTTCAAAACCAGTCAATTTTAAAAGAGGTTTTACAACATTCAGGTAAATTCACCAGTCGTTGGAGACGCACACAAGGCAACAGAGAAATGAGCTTGCAAACAACTCAATGTTACTTTTTAATGTCAAAATTTTCTAGTAACACTGATTCTTATATATGTAGTTACTTAAGAAAAATAATAGATGAGTTAATGTTGCTAAATTATGGTTTCTGAATAGGTCAGTTTAGGACTAAAATCAAGCAATTAACATTGTTGGATACATAATTAGGTGATTATGTATTTTAGGTGATTTCCAAAATTAATAATCTTACTTATGCCCATAAATACATATGAAAATATAAACAAAGCCTCTGTAACTCCCATAATACTTCACAGTAATATATATATGCTAGGAATTCAGATAGCTGTGATTACAATTTAATCTATTGACAAACTGTTCAAAATAAGGATTACTACAATCGACTTACTTAAAGGGGCAACTTGGGACGCCTGGGTGGTTCAGCGGTTAAGCATCTGCCTTTGGCTCAGGGTGTGATCCTGGAGTTCCCGGGATCAAGTCTCATCCACATCGGGCTCCCTGCATGGAGCCTGCTTCTCTCTCTGCCTGTGTCTCTGCCTCTCTCTGTGTGTGTCTCTCATGAATAAATAAATAAAATATTTTTAAAAAATATTTTTTTTAAAAAGGGCAACTTAATACTCAGTACTAAGTATTTCCAACTTAGAGAGTCGGAAGTCAAGTTGTAAAGTTTTTCATGGAATTGGCAAATGCTGTCAACTATGCAGTGTAAATCTACCTCCAGAGTTTAACGAAGACCTTTAGATTGAACAAGTAGGTTATTTTAACAACAGTATTTTTCCTTTTATATTTACAATTAGGTATGTTCATATATGTCATCATATACGTCCAGAAACTTGCCTGTTTGAAAAATGCAGATAAACCAATGTAAATACAGGCACTACCTTAACTGGTGGCTGAGTACACAATTTACTTAATCTTTGCAAATGAGCTTTAAAATAGCACTGCATAGGCTTTTAAGTTAGTAATAGAGTTTAATATTTATCTTAGAAAACTACCTTCGAGTTTTAAAAAAGTCTTAAAGTCAACAAGGATGTATTGTAAGAATTTAAGCTTTCTTTGTTCAAAGAAGTAAAACCTACTCAAGTAGGCATGGCCTATTAGTTTAGAGATAAGCTCCTATCTGCCCACTGACTCAATAAAGATAACGATTCAACTTAAAGGAGAGGAGATTGTCAATGTCGCATCAAGTTTCTTTTAATACTAAATTTAATTACTGAGCTATTTTATTAACTAACAATAATGTACTCAAAAGAGTGTCTACATTTCTCATTAATGTACAGAAAAATGAAGATGCCAAATTGTTTTCTCCAGGATTTTTAAAAATAGATTAAAATAAATGGCATCATATATGTCAAGTACTTAAGGAAAACCATGAAAATATGAACATCTGATTCCAAGTTATGAATTTATTTTTTAAAGATTTTATTTATTTATGAGAGACAGAGTATGTGTGAGAGAGAACGAGTGTGAGGGGAGGGGCAGAGGGAGAAGCAGTGAGCTTCTGAGCAGGGAGCTCCACAAGGGGCTCGATCCTAGGACCCTGAGATTATAACCTGAGCTGAAGGCTGATGCTTAATCAACTGAGCCATCCAGGCCCCCTCCAAGTCATGAATTTATAACAGTCACTAAATCTTGAGATTGTCAGTCTTATTTATTAAATATTTTTCAAAGTAATTCAGAGACAGTGATGTGCAGACCTGGTATTCCTTCTGTTATTTCAGACTAGAGAAAATGATTCCTAAAATACTGTTTCTTGGAAAGAGAAATGATGGACAAATGTACAGGCAATCCCCAAATCACTAATACATTGTGTCTTGAGCCTGTGTACAAATTGTTTTTCTGTTCATTCTGTTATAAGTAGCAGAGAATCTCCTAACTTTTCTACAAAAGCTGACATTTCTCACGGTCCCTTTCTTTCCTAACTCTTAGTTGTTATTCACATATTTAGATTATGAAGAAATAAGGTTTTCACGAGAAGCTGTCATCTTATATAGTTGAACCTTGAACAACACAGGTTTGAACTGTGTGGGTCAACTTACACATGGATATCTTTGATAAATACAGAAGTACTGTCAATGTGTTTTCTCTTCCTTATGATTTGAAATATCATCTTCTCCCTAACTTATTTAATTGTAAAAATATAGTATATAATACATATATAACATACCTGTTATATAATACATATAACATTTTAGCAAAATACTATTAATCAACTGTTTTAGTTAAGGCTTCCCGTTAACAGGCTCTTGGAGTGAAGTTTTGGAGGAATCAAAAGTTACAGGTGGATTTTCAAGTGTACAGGTGATATTTGTCAAGCTTGTTTTCATTATCACCCCTTCAAGGAGTTTTTTCAACACTTTTCTCCCAACCATCCCATCTCCACTAATTAAATACTAAAGAATAAAACTGTTGGGTAGGGCTCAGATTTGGAGCAAACCACTATAATATCTATGTTTTTTTTTTTCATCCCTTAAGAGCCAATTTTTGTCTCCTTTGGACTGCTACTGGCCCTATTGAGAATGCCTAATCTAAAAGTTTTATTTTTATTTTTTAAAGACTTATTTGAGAGACAGAGAGAGAGCACGAGCAGGGGGAGGGGGAGGGGCAGAGGGAAAGAATCTCAAGCAGACGCCCCACTGAGCATGAGCCTGATATGGCTCTCCATCTCATGACCCTGAGATCATGACCTAAGCCTAAATCAAGAATCAGATACTTAACTGATTGAGCCACCCAGGTACCCCTAGTCTAATGGTTTTAAATACCATCTCTAAGCTGAAGGCTCTCACATTTTAGCTCCAGGATAGATATCTTCCCCAGACTCCAGGCATCCGTCCAATTCCCTCTCTGACACCTCCACTAGGATATTTAATAGGCATCTTAAATTATATGTCCAATAACAAACTCTGGATCTTTCCCACAACATCTTGTCATCCTTCCTGTTCAGGCCCCTCAAGGCTTGCTTTCCTCATTCTGACAAAAAGACATCATCAGAGTTGCCTCTGAGGCCCTAGTGAGGATTTGCCCTCTCCTCTACCTCTGACTTCATCTCCTGCTCTTCCCCCTCCTTCGTTGTTAAGTTACAGCCACACTGGCCTGCCTACTGCTCCTTGAGCATGCCAGCCATGCTCCCCAGCAGGACCTTTGCATTAGGTGTTCCTTGTACTTCTCACCGGAGTTGGCAAGGTACTGTCCACTCTCTCGTTTTGTAAATAAAGTTTTATCACAACACAGACCCTTCTACTGGCTTATGTAGTCCATGCCTGCTTCTGCACTACAATAGCAGAGCCAAGTAGCTGCAACAGAGACTATATGGCCTGCAAAGCCTAAAATATTTACTATCTGGCCCTTTACAGAGTAAGTTTGCCAAGCTCTGACTTGGGAGTGCTTTCCCTTCAGACAATCATGCAGTTTGCTCCCTCACCCCCCTTCAGATCTTTGCTCAAATATGACCTTCTCAGTGAAGCCTTCCCTGAATAACCTATTTTTAAAAGCAGCCCTGCCAAACCCAAACCTAGTCCAGCATGCTCTCCCCGCCATTCCCTGCTTTATTTTTCTCTACAGCACTTACCACCTGACATTCCATGCTTTACTTAGTTATCCTGTTTGTTGTCTGCCTCCCCAAACCTAGAATATAGGTTCCACCAGGGCAGAATTTTTGTTTCTTGCATTATCTCCAATAGTCCAATACAGAGGAGGTGTTCAATCAATTTTGGTGAATGGGTTGATGTTAAGCACCTAATAAATCCTTATGAAACGAGAGAAAGGGAAGAGATTCCAGGCACGGAGAATCTTGTGTGTGAGGGTCTGCCACCAAAGAGAGAATGCAACATAATTAAAGTGCCTTCCTCTATTTCCCAACATCAGACACTGAGATGTGTTAAGCTTTATCTTCTTACAGGTTTGGTGTCCCAATTAGATTGTGTTACTCAATGACAGGGGCTATATTCTGTCTCCATCCTACTTCAGCGTCTAAATGTTTATCTGATACCTAAATTCCTTCTACATCCCCAGGAAAATCCCAGAGCCTCTGCCTAAATAGTCCAGTGGCCAGGAGCTATAAACATTTTGAGACTGCTTGTACCTTCTTTGCACAGAAAGAAGTTCAACTGAAATCTCTTTCCGAGTAATTGTTACTAATACCTACCTGACCACAGCCAGAGGGGCTGCATTACTGTTTGGAAGCCTTCATTTCCTCACTTGTGAAAAGGAGACAGCCATTTGTTTGCTTTTAATACAAAGGGTTTTGGTGAGTACTCAGTAAGATAATGTATGTGAAAATGCTTTGTAAACTTGAACATCATATAAACAGAAGTGAAGCGCTATTATGATTCACCAAACTGCTCTCATTTGGTTACTCTGCACAAATTCTTGCTCCTAGGAACTCCACCAAAAGCACTTTTATATTTCTCTTTTAGAAAGATATTCCATGTTCTCTCCAGCAGCATGCTCTAATCCATCTTAATCTGTATAGTCATAAAAGAATTCCAAAAGGCTTAACCAAAAGGTTCAAAGTGAAGAAATGAGGATGAAGCCAGGGGGAATCAAAGGGAAACAAAGCAAGACACTGTGTTTCTCATATTTAGAAAGAAGACAGAAGTGAAGGTTAAGAAAATGGGCTGAAGTCCCACAGTTAGCTGTGTGATTTCTAGACCAAGATGTGTCACCCTTGGCATTACTGACAGTTTAGGCTGGATAATTGTTGGGGGGAGAGGGGAGCCTGTACTGTGCACTGGAGGATGTTTAGCAGCATCCCTAGCCTCTACCCAGGAGGTGCCAGTAGTACTCCTCTAGTTATGACAACCAAAAGGTCTCCAGATATTGTCAAATATCTCCTGGAGTAAAATCACCTCAAGCTGTGAACCACGTTCTTAGACAAGACTTGGTATATCTCCATACTTTAGTTTCATCTATAAAATGAAAACACTTACTTACCTATAGATCCAAGATCCCTTCTGGCTCTAAAAATGCTAAAATTCTATAAAGATCAGAATAAAGATGATTGAAAGCACAATCATATGGAGAGGGAACAAAGTATGTCATGGAAGAAGTTAATACTTTTGTGCAGTTTCCCTCATTACCTTAATAGATAATGATAAAACTTTCTTGTGTATTTTTCAATTATAAAATCTTTAAAAAATACAGTAAGAAAATGGGGCTGTTTTTAAAGATGTTAGTATCAAAAGACTAAAAAGATATAAAGACTACTCTAGAATCTACATTAAAGGGACATAATCACTAAACATAATGCATAATCTTTGATTCATTCCTGGGTTATTTTTTAAAATGTCCACAAAGGTTATTTTTGGTACAAGTGGGGAAATCTAAATATGAACAAAATAATGGAGAATATTAATATATCATTGTTAAATTTCCTTTGTTGAGATAATGGTATTGTGGTTCTGTAGGAGAGAATCTTTGTCCTTTGGGGATCCATATTGAAACATTTAGAAGTGAAAGTAACTTATTTTTGTTCAAAAGGTCAGGGAAAAAAGCATATGTGTGTACATGTGTATATAATGTATGTACCTTGAGAAAAGGAGGAGAGCTAAAGCTAATGTGATAAAATGTTTGCAAATGCTGAATCAAAGTGAAGGATATCAAAGTGTTCACTATACTGTTGTTTCAACTTTCCCATAGGCTGGAAATTGTTCAAGATAAAAACTTGGGAAAAATATATCTAATATACAAAACAAATTACATCCACATTGGATTTGTAGTTAATCACAGAATAATATGCACCTTTTCTAACACTTTTTAAAGTACTCTTACTCAATACTCCCCACTCTAGCAGAATCTCCTGGGATAGTGGAGGCTCTGCTGGGGTGGGGATACGCTATTCTGAAAAAGCAATCCAACTGATTCTGATCTGGTGCTAGCCATCCTTACCCACCATTCAAAACCACTGCAATAGGCTGAAGCGCCTAAAAAGCAGGAACTGTGTTTTAGCGATCAGAGGCCAGACAAGAGCCAAAGGCACTCAATAAATATTTGTTCATTGTTAAACAAATGGTTCCCATACTACTGTTTCTTTCCTCCTTCTACTTCCCCTCTACACATCTTTTCCCCCCCACAGTGGGGTGAGAAAAGAAGGATAAAAAACGAACAACAACAACAACAACAAAAAAAACACCTTAATAGCTTTCCTTCAAAATAAACTTGCTTAGATTAATGGTAATATCATTAATTATTACAATAGTGATAAATAAAACAAATAGGACAAGCTGAAACAAAAACTAACAAAAATCAGTTTCCTGTTTTAATTCTACTGATAGTGATAGTGTGTTTTCTCTTTCTTCTCCAGAAATAATTTCTGCAATAATCTTCTCCTTACTGAAATAGATAGAGCTCAATGAAGCCAGGTAACAAAACTACCTAAAAGCACACTGGCAAAAAGTCCTACCTAAGGCTAAAAAAAGGCTTGTTTCTTTTAGCAGCCATCATGTTTTTTCCTCTGTGCAGTATCTTTTTCTATGTGAGCTACAGAAAAATTTATAAAGCACATGGAGTGTTAATGAATACCAAAGTTCAAGTTTCATGTGTTACGTTCAAAATGGTGAGCGTTTTAAGCAACTGGCAACAGTTCAAAAAAAAGTTCCTTCCCACAAAGTGTAAAACAAGGCAAATACCACAACAGAAATCTGCTCTGGGACTACCAAAATATTTATATTGCCTTCAAGTTATGGAAAAAGTTATTTTAGGCAAGATTAGCTTTCAGAGGCTACTTGATACACCTGAATGAAAGAAAATGTGTTCCTGAATGGTGATGGAAACTCCGTATTTTCCAGATCAGATTCTTTAATTTAGCATCTCCTAGTCAAGTGTTACCCCCAACTTCATGGGAAATACAGAAGATTGGGCCCTGCCCTCAAAGGACCCACAGTTCAGCTGGGTGACAAGCAGATGAATAATTTCAATGTGACAGATAAATGCTGTGGCAGAGGAATGTCAAAGTCTCTAGTCGAAGTCAAGGATGGACTTTCAACTCAGAAAAATAGAAGATAAATGGAGGAAAAATAAGAGAAGGTATCAAGTCCTATTAGCAAACCATTAGCAAACCTGAGGGACAGTGCAGAAGGTATGTTAGCACGTGGAGTGCCTAGAGACTGGCTGGAGTGCAAAGAGGAGGCTGTCCATTATCTATCTGTGGCCACTGCGAGCCTGTGCAAAATCTACCTTGTAGAGGAAGGAGTAAGTGCAGGGATCACATGGATGTCACACAGGCAGCACTGTGGGCTAACTCCCATAGTCCAATATGGTAAGAGAAGGGACAAGAGGGACATGGTGGACATGCTGGGTAAGAGAAAGGCATGTGCACAGGTAAGGAGTCACAAAAAAGAAAACAACAAAACTGGCATATCTTAAGGCTGATTTTTAAAAGTTATTCTCTAAGACTTAATCAATATACACTATGTTTTATTTCTGTATTCATTAATAGATGTAATCTAAGGTAACTTATGTTTTTAACATACTAACAGCTTTCCAAGATATCACTCAAAATGTTTAATTTCAAACCTACAAGTATATGGTACATCCCTGTTGATATTTATAGTAAACACTGTATTTGATATATAGAGAAAAAAGTCTAAGGAAGTAAAAGATACACACTTAAAAAAGGCAAATTAGGCAGTATACTATTTCAAGAGCTTTGCACATTGACTATTAAGCTTATTTTGAAGTACCCAACGCATGGGTGCAACTGTGGGTAGACCCAGGAGCTCACTAATCTTTGTCAGCTGTACCAAGATGCTAAGCAGACAGACTGAAACACACCTTCACAAGTGACAGCACTTGCTTAACCTTCCTGTCCTTAACCCTTACTACCTTTTATAAACATCAGTACCTGTGGACATTGAAGAATACTGAATGAGAAAGATAAATACTTTGAGGAGAAAAAAATGGATCAAATGTCAACTTTGCCCAATTAACCCAAACTAATGTCTAACAGAGGAAATGGTAGTGCTACAAATATAGTGAGTTTATCAGGAAGGATTTATTAGATTACCTGCAGTCTGACTTCCTCAATGTCAGAAAGTGTGGTGAAGAACTCCAAACACACCTTGAGAGGCCCCTACTGACTTTGCTAATGATTCAGGGTCAAGGTCCTCATCCCTAAACTGACAAGATTTAATACCACAAGATTCCCCACTGTCCCTTCCAGCTCTGAACAAATCTTCCATTTTAATCTTTAAATTCACAACTTTCAATTTTGTTTCGTGGAATAGGGAGAGGGAAAAGCAGGAAATAGTCTCAGTTCTACAGATCATTTTTCTGTTTTATATATAAAAGTGTATCTTGCTAAGTATTCTTGATATTAGTTTCCCATATTATTGTATGAACTGAGTGAATCCTTGGTAATTCTGCACTGATCCCCATCTTTGATCCCCCACCCCTTAACAAATGCTTGGAATTTCTCTACCACAGGTATGTGTTATACTCTAACCACAAAAATGTCAAAGTAATGAACAGCAAACAGGACCTCCTTGTTGTTCTCTACAGAGGTCAGTATATCCGTACACATAACATGAATCAAGTGTTTTATGGTACAAATTTTATATATTTTGTGTGTGTGCATGTGTATGTGTGTGTTTGTGTGTATTTATTTAGGCCTGGCATAATTTCAACACTGATAGTACCAACTGCTCAGTAGATAACTGCCATTTTCTCAAAAACAAACATGATGTACAAACTAATGAAATACAGGATAATGTGTGCTACTATATAATTCACCTAAACATTTCAAAAGAAGCAAATGTCATGAAAAGTCTTACAAAATGAAAATCACAAATACTTTTAAAGTATTATTTTAGCAAAGACAGTCTACTCCAGCATGAAACTGACCATAAAAACCAAAATACTAATAATAAACTAAAGATTCCTTAGGTTACTAATCCCAGACAAGTTTTCATTACAGAGTTACTACTATTTCTACCATCCTCAGTCTTTCTAAAACCAACCACATTGCTCTAGCTTTAAAATAGCTTCTTTTGTATTGTCAACAATCACAAGGGATGTTTAAGCCTGAAATCAGACCAGTTCCTAGAGTAATTTCTTGTTTCTGGGAAAAACATACATATTCATGATTTTAGGACAAAAAGTAACAGGATCTGACTGAAATAATTAGAGCCATTCTCAGAAGAGATACTAGTTGAGAGAAACAAGTACTAATATTAAAAGTCCAACAAGTAAATAAGTACAAATTCTGTACATTCCATGGTGCTAAAGAAGTATCACTTGAGAAAATACCACTTGGTTTCCTGGCAATGGATACCATCATAAATCAAGTAACATCACAAAAAAATTCTTGAGGCACTATTCAAATGCTTTTGATAGACGTCAGCTCTTTCACACTTAACCCACAACTCTTGAAGGCCTCTAATTTCTGAATTAGAACATCACAAGTTATTACACTTAGAGCACAAGAAATCTAACAACCTTGAAACTATAATAGAGAGAGGACTATATGCAATTGGTTCATCATTACATTCCCAACACTTAGAAGGCTCAGTGCCTAGCACACAATCAGTGCTCAATAAAAACCTACTGAAAGAATGGCTGTTTTGAGAATAACCATTCTGTTGCTCTAACATTTTTAGTTTAATGATGGTTTTTACCATTGGAATTTGAACTGTATCATTATTTCATATAAATCTAGAGTTTTTATTGAGAATTCTTTAATTATTTTCCATTTAATAATACCAGAAATAGCCATCCCACCCTCTTAAAAATGTGCAAAAAGACATGAAAGAATACTGTACATTAAAGTATATGTAAATGACAGAAAAAGTCAAATGAGTGGCATGCTTCTTGGAAACAATGGATGAGATTGGGTCTGGAGCCTATCAAGAGCCCGACAACCCTGAGAAACACTGCTAAGGTTGCAGCAAACAGGCACAAGCAAAGGCTACACTGGCCAGATGTGCACCTCTATTCCAAACCTTTGGCAAAGCCAAACAAACAAAAAAAAACCCCTCCGCCCTAAAGACAGCTGTTGTCAAAATATAGTCACAGACCTTTGAGAGTCTTTACAAGCTGGCAGGTAATCTAAAGGCCAATTAAAACACACTGAAGTCATCCAAAAGAATATCCTCAAACCAATTAACAAGGCAAAATGCTCTGAGATACTCCAGGGCAGGGGAGAGCATGCACAAAAGAAGTGCAGGAAAAGCAAATGAACAGAAACTCCATTAAACCTTAACCTCTGACTCAAATTTGTAAAGTCCTACTGAATCACATCTTCCAGGCCACAGTTTTTTTATAACTAGAAATAAATGGAAACTCTAATAAGTAGATAATCAAATATGAATTCTAGATTAAAAGAAAATTGTTCCCAATGATATGCTAGGAAGTAGGATCCTTTTTCTATATTTCAGTTAGATAAAACACAAATTAAATCTTTTTAATATTTAATTTTCCTCAATAGCAAAGTTTTAAAATAATTCTGGAGTCTAGGCAAAATTTTCCTAAGACTTGTGAAATAGTCTTTTTTTTTTTAAGACTTTATTTATTTATTCATGAGAGACAGAGAGGCAGAGACACAGGCAGAGGGAAAAGCAGGTTTCATGCAGGGAGCCTGATGGGGGACTCAATCTTGGGACTCCCGGATCACACCCGGAGCCAAAGGCAGATACTCAACCACTGAGTCACCCAGGCGTCCCAGTCTTTTCTTTTTTTTAAAGCTACTTTCATTTTAATAAACACCACAGTTTCGTTGGTCTTTTAAAATAAAGTTTATATACTTTTTAGAAGTTCATTAAAAATGAAAAAAAAATAGAAACAGAATCACCTATAGTCCCATCACCCAAAAATAATAGCATTAATACTTCAGCACCAGCTTACTTTAAAAATCAAGTGTGTGGGCGGCCGGGTGTCTCAGCAGTTTAGCGCGCCTTCCGCTCAGGGCGTGATCCTGGAGTCGCAGGATCGAGTCCCACATCAGGCTCCCTGCATGAAGCCTGCTTTTCCCTCTGCCTGTGTCTCTGCCTCTCTCTCTCATGAATAAATAAATAAAATCTTAAGAAAAAAATTTAAAGTGTGTATATTTTCTGAAAGGCCTCACAGCTTTTAACTTCTCAGTCGTCAATGAATGAATGAATAAAAATTAACTATAGGTATGTATAGTTCAAGACCTCCAATTTTATAGATGGGAAAACAGAGGCTCAAGAGCAAACTGACTTGCCCAATGATAAAGTAATTAGCAGGCAAAAGAACCCTAAACAAAATGTACCACCCCCTCAAACCACTGGTGCAATACTCTTTCAAATATCATTTGACTTTTTATTTAAAATTTTCTTCCCATCCATTCAGTTGTCTCTCTATCCAATCAGATACTGTGAGCTGAGGTACCAGAGTCATAGAAATAAAAAGAATCCTGTTTCTCAGGCCTAATGGAAAGACAGATACACATCTTTTTTAACTAAAGTAAGATCACCGCTCTGCTTTTACCTTAGAGATAGGGCATAGGAACTTACCTTGAAGAATGAATTGGTATTAGCAGGCAGATGGAAACTGGGTTTGAGGGTGAGACTGGGCCAAGAGATGGCCCCTGAACTGCAAGGGAGATAAGACCAGATGGGTAAGTATAGAGATCTTGAAAGTATAGACTTTTGGGTTTTATCTACAGAAAACGAGGAAACACCAAACACTTTTGAGCAAAGTTATGCTGTGTTTATAGAGTTTGCATTATAGAGAGATCATTCTGGTGCCAGTGAACAGCCCAGAGAAAAGAAAGGTACGTGAATAAAGCCAGCGCAGTAACAGTGGGGACAAGCAGAAGGGGCAGGAGAGACACTTAGGTCAGAATAAATAGGGTATTTGGTAAGAAAAGAAAATAAAGAATCCAGAATAAATTAAACAACTGGTAGATGATGTTGCCATCTGCAGCGTGGAACACCCTCATATTTTCTAAGATCTGGAATATATTTTAAATTGTTACCAAAATGCTTCTCTGTAGATTTCAAACTACAGGTTTCAAAAAGCAATTTTCCACCAAAATTGACAACACAGGGGTAAGAGGTGAAAAGGGGAAAAAAAAAATTTTTTTTTTAAATTGCTGACCAGTTTATAAAAAGCTAGATTCTAAAAGCACACAAAGCAGAAATCGAAAAGTCTTGGCAACAGAATGTCTGACCAATAAGTTTTTCTGAAAAAGATTCTAATTTCAGAAATCATTTTGGAAACCTACTGATAAAGAATGTACCATGTTGTTCACAAAGTTGTTGGGTTTTTTAATGAGATATTTCTAACATAAATACCTTAAACTTAAGCAAAAGCATCTCAAAGAGTGTCAACCAAATTTCATAACACAAATAACTGGCTGAGATACCACCGGAAAGCAAACTAGGGGCTGGAACATTTTTTAATTTTTTAAAGGTTTTTATTTTATTTTTTAAGATTTTATTTATTCATTCATAGACACAAAAAGAGAGAGGCAGAGACACAGGCAGAGGGAGAAGCAGGCTCCATGCAGGGAGCCCGACGTGGGACTCGGGTCTCCAGGATCACACCCCAGGCTGCAGGCGGCGCCAAACCGCTGCGCCACCAGGGCTGCCCTGAAGCTCATCTTTAGAAGTGAGAAGACTTTGGGGGCGGGGGGGGGGGGCCACCAAATAGATTATTTATCTGTAAGAGGAAAATCAAATCTTTAACTCAGTCCTAGGAGAAGATTCTACAGACCTCTGCATCATGGCTGCAGCATTTCAATTTCTGGAAAAGGTTATCAGAATAAAATTTTGACTTAATTGTGTGTAGCTCTTCTTTTCAGAACAAATAAAAATAAACCAAATCTATGGTTACATGTTCCATTAACCAACTTAAAGTTAACCATTAAAACAAGTAGATTAAAAAAAAAAAAAAAGAAAAAACAAGTAGATTCCACTTCCCTTACACAAATAAAAAATATAAGGCACCAATAATGGAAGCTAGGTTTACAACTCTGGAAAGAAGTGAACTCATTAACCTATCATAAAATCAAAAAGGGTACCAAATACTTCGCCAAAAACTCACTATAGAGATTATCAACAACAAGCAATAAGTAATGCCTCCCACCGCTAATATGCTAATTAACAAATGTTTGATTGTGATTTTAAAAATGTTCCAATACTAAGCAACAAAAATTCCTATAATAATGAGAATGAGAATTACAAACCTAAAATAGAAACTAAAACTCCCCAGAAGGAAGGTGAGATAAACATTTACCCTTTTGAAAACGAAGCACAACTTTCTTGGCAGCGCCTGAGCAATCCAAAATCTTCAGAAAAGCCCTTTGCGTCTGAATTTCCCAGGTACCTGAAGCTTACACCTTAATGCGCCCAACCTTCTTCTTAAATTTCATTCTCTTGTTTAAAAACTAAAACCTTGCTAAGCTGTACTACACATTCCTGATCCTTCTTAAACAGAGCATACTGGAACCTCTTCTTGGGGACCGTATTACTAAACCCAGCCATCCTCCGGGGTTGTGAGACACACAAAGCTGTTTCATATGGTCCTGTACACACTGGCTGGCCTGCTCTGGTGGAGTCCGCTTTCAAAGTTTTCCTGTCCCACCCCCATACCATTGAGCTGCTTGCTTGTTACTTCTCACTACTGTCAAACGTGCTTTCTAAATGCTCATCATCTCGTGTTGGGACTGCTACAAAACTCTTCTAATCTGCCACTTATAATTTGATAGGAAACCTAATATTAAAATTTATTTGAACTATGGGAAAAAACCAAGTTAAAACAACAAATAAGTGAAACGCATGTAGTGAATGCACTAAAATGTGTGGGGATGTTTTGAAATGGTTCAATCTGATATATTTATGTGTTTACTTATTTCTCTCTAGTCTTCCAAATGGGAAAAATTTCCTGGAAAACTGAACTCCAGATATAAAAAGTACTATTTGGCTAAATCTTTCTAAATACAACAGTTTCCTATTCGAAGTAAAAAAATTCTCATCTTGGGCCGCCCTGGTGGCGCAGCGGTCTAGTGCCGCCTGCAGCCTAGGGTGTGATCCTGGAGACCCTGGATCGAGTCCCCTGTCAGGCTCTCTGCATGGTGCCTGCTTCTCCCTCTGCCTGTGTCTCTGCCTCCCTCTCTCTCTCTCTGTGTCTCTATGAATAAATAAATTTTAAAAATCTTTAAAAAAAAAATTCTCATCTTCATACTTAAAATTCCAATAAAATCAATGTTGTATATTTGGCCAGTAAACACAAAAATGTGTAGTATACCGTGGTCTGCTATTTAAGTTGTATTAAAGTTGCAATTCTTTCTTCAAATTGTTAAAACATTAAAACATTTACTTTTTTCTTTTCTTTTTTTTATTTATGATAGTCACACAGAGAGAGAGAGAGGGAGGCAGAGACAAAGGCAGAGGGAGAAGCAGGCTCCATGCACCGGGAGCCCGACATGGGACTCGATCCCGGGTCTCCAGGATCGCGCCCTGGGCCAAAGGCAGGCACTAAACCGCTGCGCCACCCAGGGATCCCCAACATTTACTTTTCTAATATTGCAACTGGTTTTAAGTTAATAGCATTACTATGCTATATAAAACTGTCACTACCTACTATGATTTCACTAAGAGTACACTTGCCAACATACAAAAGGTACTTCCTTTGTGCCAGATTACTCTCATTTTTAACAACATATGGCCAGGTAGTTACAAGGTAAGAATCCAACTGTTAGATGAACTCACAGGCCTAATTCCCAAAGGAGATTCATATACTAGATTATAAAGAAATTCTTGGTGTAAAAATTAGGCTATGCTAATTAACCTTGCAGATTCCCTATTTTTATTTCATCAATTTCAACTGATTTTTTGGAATTATTTTACTTTTTATTTTAAAATCTTGACATGGATTCTTCTTTTTTTTCTTTATAATTTATCAAATTATGATAAGCCATGATTTGTAAGGTCTTGTATTCAAATTACTTATAATTAACTAAAATTTGTTTATTTGTATTTACTTCATACTCAAATGTACAAGTATTGTTACATTTCAGGAAAAAAAGAACATGAAGTTTAACATAAACTTTAATATAAGTATTGATATTAAAATTTTATTTCATTTATAATTACCATATACTATCAAAGGAAAAAAAGGCAATGAGGTAAGTTAAAGTTAGATATATTACCACAGGACCAAACTTGGGGCTCTAAAAAAACTAAAAAGCAATGGAATCTTGGAAATACAACAAAATACCTTAGGAAGGAAGGTTCATATTAAAATGGGAATAAAACAAGCGTTCCCAACAGTTAGAGCACAATATTAAATGTCAGTTGTAGGAATATTAATTAATTATCACAGAACTAGACAGCTAGGAAAGGTATTTCTAGCTGTTAACTGAAATCTCCTTGTTAAAAAAAAAAAAAATCCATCTCAGTGTTTTCTAACAAATAAGACAATAGCGAGTAAGTTACGTTACACAACTGTTAAACTGTGTAAGATGCCCCAACAGCACCTGACTGATTTCTACTGGTCCCCGGAACAGGATCACACTGCCTAAGAGACATATTCTCCCAACTCTGTGAAGGACCCAACAGGGAAGCATGCCCTTAGCAGTGGCCAGCAGGTAAGAAACAGTGAAGAAGTCGGAGTGGGGTATTAAACAACCGGTAAGTTATTTAGAGCAGCCGTGAGACTTTATTCTCCTAAATAACAGAACAACTCTTATCTGGCTTGGACAGGTTTTGAAGTAATACTATTCAAAATCTAAACTGGATAGCTTCTCAAAGTCCCTTCCTGACACGGAAACCATGAATTACATTTATCCAACAACAGTAGTAACGACCAAACACAACATGTGCAAAGCAGTATCTTCACTTAACTGGAGGATACTGAAAAGGTGATTTTCTGAGCAATTCTGCGTGTTCTGTTAAGTATCTGGGTGTTTTAAGGTTTTTTTTCCCCCCTCTTAGATATTTGAGTGTTTATCTGCATTCTTCTTGCTTCTTTTGAACCAGAAATTAACTGCCTTTATTTTCCAAACTTTAATTTTTAAACTAAACCCTAATTACAGCATGGGCCCAAATTACTAAACTGATTTACCTAAGTACATGACCTTGGGAAATCACTTCTTGTAAAATGAGTGGCTTGCACTGAGAGCCACTAGAATGTAACCTTTACATTCATTACTCTATTCCCACCCCCACCCCCCACCAGGTGACATGGAAGTCACTGAATGTTTACTGCCTGTCCCCAAATGACAAATATAAATGTAGTTACTTTTTCTTTTGTAACATTTATATTTTAATCTGTATATTCCCAAACATCCTGAAGAGGACACTAAAACCAAAATTTCCTATGCATCAAAAATAACTTTACATAATTTAAAATCAGATACTCATTTTTTAAGAAATAAAACAAGTAGATTATACAAGAACTGACAAACGTCACCCAGTTTGTTACACTTCCCTTTTCTTCCTCCCCATTAACCCATTGGTCCGTCCTGACCCTTCATCTGAAAGGAGAAAATGCATGGGTCATGCAGGGAGAAGGCCTGAGTTCTAGTCCCATTTCTTCCATTAACTGGCTCTGTGCAGACAAGTCACTTCCCCCTTAGGCCCTGTCAGGCTGTTTATTTCAACAAAAGAGCTGAACAAATTATTAATTTCTAAAGTCTTCCACTCTGAAGATCGAATTCTTTCATTCTACTCATTATTCTACTCCTAATGGCTTGATTTGGGGCTTGCCATCATTCCTCAACTCAAAATTGTCTTTTTCCCTTCTTATTTTTCCTTAACTTGAATCTGATCTAAAACCATGAGTAAAGCAGAGTAAAAAAGCACAGTGTCCTTGAAGTCAAGGAGCTCAGGCTCAAATCCAGACTGCCACCAGCGAATCCCATCCCTAAAATGGTGATGTTGTGAACTATCTCACTGAGGGTTAGAAGAATGTATAAAGCACCTAATACAGTGCCTGACATGTTGGAGATGCTCAATTAGCACCTTGTTCTATTTCCCAGGATCAAAAGCCTCAGCTTCCCAATGTCTATAGCAAGGATGACCAACCAGCAAGCTGCACAGGTGGCAAGCAGGCGGATTTGTAAAACTACAGGTAGAAACTGGGTTAAACGTTCTCACCAAGTCACTGTGTGCCTGTCAGGTGTCTGCCTGTAACCTGCCAATATGGTTCTGGGGAAAGCAGGCTCAGCCACAAGTCCCTCCTGAACTCTGAAAAGCAAATGGTGCAGCCTCCTCAGACCAAATCCTCAGATCAAGAGGAAATGAAAACTTGACACAATTCTTCAAAAAAACCCGATAGATTCTCTGGATTTTACCTGAAAGCAAACTCCTCAGCCTGCCATTAACGTGAAAAGAAGCCAGACCCGTTTCTTTGCATTTAAATCTATAGGCCAGTACAGCTAATGCTGGAGTCCACCAAGCATTATTTAATTTTAGTTTTCAATTATAGGCAATGAAGAGGTGTGACAAAAGAAAAAACAGTTTTTTCAACGAAATGAGGATACACTGAATTTCATAGTTACACACCAATATACCTTCAGAGAAAGTAACAGCTTTCTTCTTGATTTCAAAATTGGGTCAAAACTGGAATAAGCAAGTAGAGGAGTGACAGGGACTTGCAAGGAGAAACTCATTTCTTAAAGTGACTTAAATACAGTTATTTAATTATGTGGGATTGTTGTCCCAAATGAGGAATAATAACAATCTTTACTTCCATACGCTAGTCAATGATACAGCCAAATTACAGGGTAATTTGAGGGCAATCAATCAAGTGTGTGGAAGCCTGGGAACCTAAGAAATCTTGTAAAGAAACCCGTTTTTTCAAAGTGCCACCTTCTTTTTCCAAGCTACTTCAGCCCAAGCGGCTGTTGCAAAAGCATGTAATTAAAAGGATAGAACACAATTCAGAAAAAATTATTTCAGAAGGCTTAGCTTAAGAATTATCCACATTTCTATCTCTATTTAAAAACACAAGCCCACTAATCTGAGCTCTGAGCTCTTCTGGGATCAGGCCAAGCTGTTCCACTTGTCCACCCAAAATGCACTATCCGAGGACTATCTGACCAAAATTCTTGATCTGAGCTGCCATTTTTTTCTGCAAAGCAATTATTTCACAGGCACTGGCGCTTCTCACCCATCCTTCTTAAAACTGGCTAAAGTAGGTTTCTCTTCCCCGAGTTCTTTGCTCACATCCAACAGGCCTGATTTTCTCCACCCAGACTTGAGATCTGCGATCAGACCCAATGGCCTAAACGGCCCTTTCCCCTTAACAGACTCCTCCACTCCTCCCGTTTCTCTCCCACCCTACCCCTGCCCCTCTGCACAGCACCCTAAGACTGCAATTCCTTGTCACCTCTACTTTTCCCTCATTTCTCACTTTGCCTATGACCAGTACCCCCTCTACCTAGCCTTGGTCCCAGCTTCATCCCCCAATTCCAGGACTCCTCAGCGCCTGCTCTGGACCTGGCCTCTGACCTCTGACCTCTGACCTCTAACCTCCTCGGCCCAATCCCCACCTGGCCTTTTTAAAAAATATTTTATTTATTCATGAGAGGCAGAGTCACAGGCAGAGGGAGAAGCAGGCTCCACGCAGGGAGCCCCACGTGGGACTCGATCCCGGGTCTCCTGGATCACGCCCTGGGCTGCAGGCGACGCTAAACCGCTGCGCCACCGGGGCTGCCCCCCACCTGGCCTTATTAACGCCGGTCCCCCCCAGACCTTCTGGCAGGTAGCCCCCCCCCCCCCCGCCCCGCCTCCTGGGATGATGATCCTCGTCATCCCCAGTGGCTGCCCAGTCCCTCCTCATCTTTAGACCCTGCCCAACCTCCTGTGTTTCTGGTCCTTGACTAAACCCACCCCCATTCCCAACCCCAGCAGTCCTGCCCTGACCCCAGCAAAGGCCAGCACTCGGGCTGGCCCATCCCACTTTTCCTCGGACGCCCAACCCGGTGCGTCCCCCAGCCCAGGGGACCCCTGATGCACGCGCCCTCCGCATCACACGCTCTGGGCTAACGCATCAGCTCTCCCCCAGCGCACATGCTCGGCCCCACCCGCACCCCGACCCGCTGGCCCGCGTCCCGGGGCCCACTCAGCCCCACCCCCGCGGGGTCCTCTCCCTCGCTGACCCCGGCCCGGTGACCTCCGCCCTCTCTCAGCCCCTCCCCCGGGGGTCGCTCTCCCGCCCTGACCCCGACCCGGTGACCTCCGCCCTCACTCAGCCCCCCCAGGGTCGTTCTCCCCACTTGACCCCGACCCGGTGGCCTCCGCCCTCTCTCATCCCCTCCCCCGGGGTCGCTCTCCCCACTTGACCCCGACCCGGTGACCTCCGCCCTCTCCCATCCCATCCCCTCCCCGGGGGGTCGCTGTCCCCCCCGCCCCCGTGACCTCCGCCCTCACTCAGCCCCTCCCCCGGGGGGGCCGCTCTCCCCCCCGCCCCGCCCCCGCCCCGGTGACCTCCGCCCTGGCCGAGTCCGGGCTCCATTCCCGCGGCTTCCCGGGCGGCCCCCGCCCCCGCAGCCCACCGCGGGGTGTGCGCCCGGCCCCGGCCCCGGCCCCCACGGCGGGGCCACAGCCGCCGTCCTCACCTCGGCGTCCACCACCTCGTGGTAGGCGGGCGGGGGGTCGAAGCCGCCGCCGCCGCCGCCGCCGGTGCTCCCGCCGCGGGAGGGGCCGCCGCCGTCCCCGCCGCCGCCGTCGCCGCGAGAGCCGCCGCCGGGCCCGGGGCTGGGGCCGCCGCCGCTGTCCATGGGCTCGTAGCCGCCGTAGTCGAGGCCCGGCCGCTCGTTGGTGAGCAGCGCCACGGCCTCGTTGATGTCGTTCTTGGCCAGGCGCAGGGCCCTGCGGATGGTGGCGGGGTCCGAGAAGCCCATGCACAGCAGCGTGGTCATGTGCTGCTCCTCCTCCGACTCCATGGCTCGGGCCTCCTCCGGGCCGCGCCGGCCGGCGGGCGGCGAAGCTGCGGCTCCCGGGCCTGGCGGGCCGCCCCCGCGCCCCAGCGGGCCCCTGCGCTGCCGGCCTGCGCGCTCCGCTGCCGCCGGGCCGGGCTGGGCGCGGGCGTGGACGCCGCGAGCCGAGCGAGGGCGGCGGGGCGCTCAGGCGCGGCGGCGGCCCGGCCCAGCCCTGCGCGCCGCCATGTTGGCCTCCTCCTCCCCCGCCTCCTCCCCCCTCCCCCTCCCCCCTCCCCCTCCCTCTCCCCCGCCTCCCCCGCCGCCTCCGCTCCCGGAAGCGGCCCGGGCAGCCCCAGGCGGGCGGAGGGCGGGCGCGGGGGAGGGCGGGGGAGGGGGAAGGTGTGACTTTTTTTTCTTTCCTTTTTTTTTCCACTTAGCGAAGGGAGGGGCGGCGCAGACGGGCGGGCGGAGGCGAGGGAGGGTCCCCGGCCGCCGCCGCCGCCGCCGCCGCCCGTGGCTGCAGCAACAGGTCCCCCCGGGAGCGGGCCGGGCGGGGGCGCAGTGGGCTCCCCGGGCCCCGCCCCGCGCCCCCCGCCCCGCGCCCCGGGTGGGCCTCCTTCCTCGCCGCCCGCCGGGCCCGAGATGCGCCGCAGTCCCGCAGGGAGACTCGCCCGGTGCCGCGGGCGCCCCGGCAGACACCCCAGGGCGCCCCCCCAGCTCCCGCCCACAGGGCCGGGGACCCACCCTGGCGGACCATCGCCCCCGCCCCCGCTCCCGCCCCCCACGCGGCCCCGCCCCCAGCCCTCGCACCTCTCGCTGAAAGCGCCCTAACCCGGCGAAAGTGGATTCCCGCCCTCTGGGTGTCCCCTCTGTCCCCGGCCACCTGCACCCACCAGACGCGACCGAACCCCTACAACTGGGAAATCCCGGGCGTCTGAAACCTCTTCCCACGGCCCCACTGGTCAAGGCCAGCGCCGTCTAGGAAACCCCGGGACCCCCCCGCCCCCCGCCCCCGCCTGCGGGGCCCGGCGCGCCCGCCGCACACGCGCTGCCCGGCTCCCGCTCCCCCCCGACCCCCGCCTCCCGCGCGGCCGCACCGCCGGGCTCCGGACCCTCAGCGCCCCTGACCCCGACGGGGCGGCTCCGCGCTCCCCGCTCCTGCCCTCCGCGGGAGGGCCCCACGCCGGCCTGTGCGCCCCGCGTGCCCCGGGAGCATCAGCGCCCCGCGCCGCAGTCGCCTGGCCTCGGCCCAGGGAGCCCAGGCGCTCGCGCCCCCCCCCCCCCCCCCAGCTGCCTTCAATTCGCGCTTCTCTCCCGAGATCCTGAGGCCTTTTCCCTCATCTCGCCGCATGTTCCTTCGTTCAGTTCGCCCCGGTCTCTTCCAGAACCCTGCAGTCCCCAGACTGACCTTTCGCGCCCCACCACACCCTCGGCGTGACAGCCCAGCGCTCAGCACGACCTCATGGATCCCAAATCTTGACTTAGAGATTTCCCCTGTACTCTGCGAGGGTCTTTTCCCCTGGACCTTCTACGGAACCCTTCTTGCCTTGTTTGTCATGATGGGTAGCGAGAACCTCCTTGCTGCCCACATTTACAAACACCAGCAATTTGGGACGCCTGGGTGGCGGGGGATTGAGCGTCCGCCCTGCGCCCGGGAGGGGGTCCTGGGGTCCCGGGATCGAGTCCCCCATCAGGCTCCCTGCGTGGAGCCTGCTTCTCCCTCTGCCAGTGTTTCTACCTCTCTCTCTCTCTCTGTGTCTCTCATAAAAAATAAATAAATAAATAAATAAATAAATAAATAAATAAATAAATAAATAAATAAATAAATAAAATCTTTAAAAAAAACACAGCAATTTGATTTACAGGGTGAATTTATTACTGTGGTTTACATTTATTTTTGTGTGTGTGGTTTACATTTAAATGAAGTAACTACATTCGTTGTACTGATTAAAGGCTGTTTTATAGAACAAAGAACAGGCCGTCCACCCAAAGGAAGTAAAGTCTCTTAATTTGTGAATGAAAAAAACAAACAAACAAAACAAAAGCCCTTCTTACATTCTTGAACAATGACAAAACAAGAGCCTGCTAAGGACGAATGCCTTTAATGGAATCAGGTTCCACTGTCTATTGAAATAAAATTTCATTAAGTGTTAACTTCTTAGTGCTCAATGATGTTTAAATATTCATCTGTGGTACATGAGGACCAAAAGTAAACGAAGCCAAGCAGCCTATCATAGGGTACAAAAGCAAGATATTTAATTTATTCAATAAATACGTGCTATTTATCAGGTGCCAGGTACTGTTCTTGGTACTGGCGGAGCAACACTAAACAAAGCAGACAAAATTTGATGGTGGCAAAGTGATGACCTTCAATTTTGCCCTGTGTTTGAAGACTTAATTCAGTGACCAAATTAAGAAATGAGTTACCAGAGGAGAGAAAGTAACAGGTAAAGAAAAAATTGTTTGCCACTGAGATTTGAGACCGAACCCAAGAGGTAATGAGACAGAGCTGGCCAATTCAGATGGCACATAAAAAGACTCATCAACAGTGGCAGGTTTATAGAACATGACAGAGGAAGCTGTGCCGGGCTGAGAAGAGGAAGCAGAGAAGGAAGCAGAGAAAAACAAAGTCTGTGATAAAAACTGGAAAGGAGCCACAAAAGGCTACAGAAAACAAGGAAGGCCATTTTTGAACCGGATCCTGGAGTGACTGAAAAGCCAGAGTGTCATTTGAGGATGCAAGTAGTTATAATCACACTTTTTTGCATGTACGAAAGCAAGTGAGCACTTTAAACCCTGTTGAATTGGGGTAGCAGGGGAGGGGCCTGTGGTGTGAATATTCATATTTTCACTTACATTTTTATTTTAGTTGCAATGAAATCTTGAAAAATGTTAAAAGGACTAAAGATTTTTAAATGACATTCAATTCAGTTATCCTTCTCTAGAAGCTTCTGGAAGAAAAAGAAAAAAAATAGCTAGGTCTTGAAGAGAGGTATGATGGGGTGTCTTGAAGAGAAAATATGAGGGCTTTCTCATATTAATAACTAAACTACAAAATATTTCATGTCTATTTTGAACCAGTCTGAGGACTAGAAAGACAAGTATGACCAAGACAAGCATAGTTCCTGGCCTCTTAGAATGTATTGTCTTTAAAAGGACATAGATAATAAAAAAGGGATCATCAAATGTGTTAGGTACTTTGATAGGGAATTTCAGGACATAAGGGGCAAATTTCTTGCCTTCTACAGGGGTAAATTGCCAAGTGTAGGAAATCCAAATCCCAGAGGATATTTAAAGTATAATCTGAAAGGCAGAAAAATGAGATGGAAAGAGAGAGATCCAAAAAAAATAGGAACAGGATGTGCAAAGGCCCTGGAGTGAGTGAGAGGAAAGGAATTGAGAAGAATGAAAAGCTACCAAATATGGCTGAGGTTCTAGGGAGGTAGTGACAAGGGAAGCTGGAAATGTAGGCAAACACCATCTGAGAGGGTCACTTAAACTGTGGTAAGGAGTTTGCACTTTATTTTGAGAGAATAGGAAACCACTGAAATATTTATGTGGAGGAGAGAGGTGATGTTATTTAAATTTTAGGAGGAGTGTGCAATGTGGAAGATGGTCTAAACAGGAGGAAAGGTAAAGGTGGAGAATTCAGTTGACCAGTTAGCCTCTTGGTTGCCAGATAATCAGCAAACCCATCAAAGGGAAAAGCCATGCTGAATGACAGGCTCACCTCTCTGTACTTCCTTTCTCTTTGGTATTTGGCCCTTGAAGTTCTTAGGGGAAACTGTGGTTTTTTTGTTGTTGTTGTTGTTTTAAAGTAGGCTCCATGCCCAGTATGGAGTCCAACGTGGGGCTTGAACTCACAACCCTGAGATCAAGATCTGACCAGAGGTTAAGAACCAGACTTTTAACCAACTGAGCACTCAGGCACCACTCTTAGAAAATTTCAGTGCCTTCAAACAGAAATTTCTTCTGCCCAGCTTGTCTAGTTGTTCTGTTAGAGGGATGGTCTTAAATAAGCAAATCTGTCATAGTTGGAAGGAGAACTCCCATAGAAGATGGAGAAAATTTCTTCAAGGTGGCAGACCCTGACAAAGGGAGATTTTCCAA
Source organism: Canis lupus baileyi (assembly GCF_048164855.1). Taxonomy (NCBI): domain Eukaryota; kingdom Metazoa; phylum Chordata; class Mammalia; order Carnivora; family Canidae; genus Canis; species Canis lupus. Next base: position 34,925,566 of record NC_132840.1, read on the forward strand.
GACTAGGAAGAGGTTAGTATTTTGGATATTCCCTGAGGAGGAAGAGCCTTGTCCTGCTAACTTGCAGTACCCCCAGGAAGTAGAAAAAGCTCAAAGAGAAATGATTGCGTGAGTCCCAGATTTGCAGCCTGTACAAAATTCTCCAATTTCCAGCAGGACAGGGAAGCACAACAGAATCACCTTCCTTCAAAGGAGCTTGGCCTCTGCACGCTTAGACTGTGATCCCTTCAGTGTTAACTAGTATAGACCAAGAACCAAAGGATTCTTCCGTTGTTGTAGATGGACAAGCCTGGGCAATTTGCATAAATCCTCCCTGCAGTAGGAGAGGGAACCTTCTCATTATTACTGTAATTCAATATCTCAATACTGGCAGGTAGGGGGTTTGAGTGAGCTTTAATTTGTTTCTCAAAAAATAAAATGACATTTAGGGCAACACCAGTGGCTCAGCGGTTTAATGCCGCCTTTGGCCCAGGGCATGATCCTGGAGACCCGGGATCGAGTTCCGCGTCGGGCTCCCTGCATGGAGTCTGCTTCTCCCTCTGCCTGTGTCTCTGCCTCTCTCTCTCTCTCTCTCTCTCTCTCTCTGTTTCTCATGAATAAATAAATAAAATCTTTAAAAATAAAATAAAATAAAATGACATTTAATGTCCCAGATTTTGATGGATGCAAATTCATACCCACTGTGTGCATTAAAAAAAAAAAAAAAAAACTAATAAAAACTGCCACTAGAAAAATAGGCATCAATGGCTATACCTAGAAAACTCTATTTGTGATCCCTGGGTGGCCCAGTGGTTCAGAGACTGCCTTCCGCCCAGAGCGTGATCCTGGAGTCCTAGGATGGAGTCCCACATCAAGCTCCTTGCATGGAGCCTGCTTGTCCCTCTGCCTGTGTCTCTGCCTCTCTCTCTGTGTGTCTGTCATGAATAAATAAGTAAAATCTTAAAAAAAGAAGAAGAAGAAGAAGAAGAAGAAGAAGAAGAAGAAGAAGAAGAAGAAGAAGAAGAAGAAGAAGAAGAAAGAAAAGAAAACTCTATTTGGGCATTATTTGTTTATTTATTTATGTATCTATTTATTTATTTTTATAACAGCTTTATTGAGAGGTAATTCACATACCATATAATTTACTCATTTAAAGTGTAAGAGCCAATGGTTTTCAGTATATTCACAGATATGTGCTCTATAGTCACAATCCATTTTAGAACAGGTTTCAGGGATCCCTGGGTGGCGCAGTGGTTTAGCACCTGCCTTTGTCCCAGGGCGCGATCCTGGAGACCCGGGATCGAATCCCACGTCGGGCTTGATCCTGGAGACCCGGGATCGAATCCCACGTCAGGCTCCCGGTGCATGGAGCCTGCTTCTCCCTCTGCCTATGTCTCTGCCTCTCTCTCTCTCTCTCTCTCTGTGTGTGACTATCATAAATAAAATAAAAAAAAAGAAAAAAAAAAAGAAAAAGAATAGAACAGGTTTCATTACCTAAAGAAGGAAACCCCATACCATCTAGCTATCTCTCTTCTGTATTCTCATTCCCCTCAGTGCTAAGCAATCACTAATCTACTATAGATTTGTCTGTTCTAGAAACTTAATGTACATGGAATCTTATAATATTTGGTCTTTTTTGCCTGACTTCTTTTATTCAATATACTATTTGCAAACTTTATCCATGTTCTATACCACATTTTTGGTATTTTGCTCCAGGCCCTGGCCAAATATAGGTGTGCTGTATTTTGTTTATTTATTCGTAATGGATATTTGAGTTGTTTCTACTATTTGGGTATTATGAATAATGCTGCTATAATTATTTATATACGGGGATCCCTGGGTGGCTCAGTGGTTTAGCGCCTGCCTTTAGCCCAGGGCGTGATCCTGGAGTCCTGGATAGAGTCCCACGTGGGGCTCCCTGCATGGAAACTGCTTCTCCCTCTGCCTGTGTCTCTGCCTTTCTCTCTCTGTGTCTCTTATGAATGAATAAATGAAAAAAATCTTTTAAAAAAAAGTTTTTGTGTGGACATGTTTTCATTGCTTATTGGTCATTTGTGTATCTTCTTTGGATTAATTCTACTCAAGTCCTCTATTCAATATCCTCTTTGAATTGGCATATTTTCTTTTTATTACTATGTTGTAAGACTTCTTTTATATTCTAGATCCAAGTCCTTTACCAGATGTATGATTTGCAAATATTTACTGCCATTCTGTGGCTTGTCTTTTCACTTTTTTGCTAGTGCCCTTTGGGGTATAAAATTTTTAGTTTTGATGAAGTACAATTTATATTTTTTTCTTTCATTGCTGTGCTTTTGGTGGCATATCCAAGAAATCATTGCCAAATCTCATGTCATGAAGTTTTTTGTTTTTTTTGTTTTTTTTTTTTTTTTGCCTGTGTTTTCTTCTAAGAGTTTTATAGTTTTAACTCTTGCTGTTAGGTCTTTGATCTAGTTTGAGTTAATTGTTGTATGTGGATTGGAAGGTAAGGTAAAGATCTAATTCCATTCTTTTGCATTTGGCCATCTAATTGTCCCAATATTACTTAAAGATTATTCTTTTCCCCATTTGATGGTCTTGCACACTTGTCAAACATCAATTAAACATGGACCCTCAAGTTATTCTGGAATCTGAATTCTATCCCATCAATCTATATGTCTATCTTCTTTTTTTTAAGACTTTTTTTTTAAAGATTTTATTTATTTATTCATGAGAGAGGCAGAGACATAGACAGAGGGAGAAGCAGGCTCTCTATGGGGAGCTTGATGCAGGACTCTATCTCAGGACCCCAGGGTCACGCCCTAAGCCAAAGGCAGAGGCTCAACTGCTGAGCCACCCAGGTGCCCCTGTATGCCTATCTTTCTGCCTATAGTACATTGTCTTGATTAAGGCTCCTCTGTGGTAAGTTGTTTTTTTTTTTTTTTTTAAGATTTTATTTATCTATTAGAGACAGAGAGAGAAAGAGAGAGAGAGAGAGAGGCAGAGGGAGAAGCAGACTCCAAGGAGGGAGCCCGATGTGGGTCTCGATTCCGGGTCTCCAGGATCACGCCCTGGGCCGAAGGCGGCACTAAACCGCTGAGCCACCGGGGCTGCCCTGTGGTAAGTTTTAAAATAAGTTCAAGTCCCCCAATTTTGTTCTTTTTCAAGATTGTTTTGGCCATTCTGAGTCCCTTGCAATTATATATGAATTTTAGAATCAGTTTGTCAATTTCTACATAGAAATAAGCTGGAATTTCCATAGAGATTACATTGAACCACTACATAGGGATTACATTGAATCACTAAACAGTTTAGGGGAATATTACCATCTTGACAATATTAGGTCTTCCAATCCACAAATATGTTATGTAAGTCTTTCCATTTATTCGACTCTCCTTTCTTTTAGTAGTGTTCTGTACTTTTTAGAATATGTCTTGTACTTCTTTTGCTAAATTTATTCTTAAATATATTTTTTCTTTTTGATGCTATTGTAAGTGGAATAGTTTTCTTTTCTTTTCTTTTAAGATTTTATTCATGTATTCCTGAGAGACAGAGAGAAAAGCAGAGACATAGGCAGAGGGAGAAGCAGGCTCCCTGCAGGGAGCCTGATTTGGGACTCAATCCCAGGACCCAGGGATCATACCCTGAACCAAAGGCAGATGCTCAACCACTGAGCCACCCAGGTGCCCTGGAATAGTATTCTTTTCTTTTCTTTTTTAAGATTTATTTATTTATTTATTTATTTATTTATTTATTTATTTATGAGAGAGAGAGAGAGAGGCAGAGACACAGGCAGAGGGAGAAGCAGGCTCCATGCCGGAGGCAGACGCAGGACTCAATCCCGAGACTCCAGGATCATGCCCTGGGCCAAAGGCTGGCGCCAAACCGCTGAGTTACCCAGGGATCCCCCTGGAATAGTATTCTTAATTTCATATTTGGATTGTGTGATGGCAAATGTATAGACATACAATTGAATTTTATAAATTGATCTGGTAACCTACAACCTTTCTAAACTTACTAGTTCTAACAGATTTTGAGTGGATTTCTTAGGATTTTCCACTCACAAGTTCATGTTATCTATGAATAAAGATAGTTTTACTTCTTTTCAATGTGGATGCCTTTTGTTTATTTTTCTTGCCTAATTGCCCTGGCAAGACCCGGTACAGTATTGAATAGAGATGCAGATGGCAGCCATCATTGTTTTATTCCTGATTTTAGGAGGAAAACACCCAATCCTTCACCGCTAAGTATGATATTTGCTGTGGGGTTTTCATGTATGGCTTTTATTATGTTGAGATAGTTTCCTCCTATTCTTTTCAAGAATGATCAATGTGGCTTATGTTTTTTATTCTGTTGATAATGTGTATTGCTTTTATTGATTTTCATGTTAAATCAGTCTTGCATTCTGGGATAAATCCCACTTACTCATGATGTATGATAGTTTATATATGTTATTGGATTTAATTTGCTAATAGTTTATTGAAAAACACAGTAATACTCTTGGGGAAAGGGAGTAGTTACTTTTATTTTTTTATTTTTTAACATGAAAATGGAGTAATTTATTAACTAAAATGCTACAAAAATAGTGCACTCAATTTCATATTTTATAAAAGTACATTTGAAAAGGATGAAATATTCTTTATATATATATATATATAGCTTTTCCCCAGAAATACTTTTATTTTTTTTCCCAGAAATACTTTTAAAATGTCTTAAGATACATTCTAAGACTTATAAACCTTTTAATATTATTGTTATTATTATTTTAAGTTTTTATTTTAGTTCCAGTTAGTTAACATATAGTGTTATATTAGTTTCAAGTATACAATATTGTGATTAAATACTTTCCATAAATTACCATGTTCTTATCACAATAAGTGCACCGATTAGGTGAGGGGATGTGTTAAATAGGTGATGGGGATTAAGGAGAGCAATTAGTTTATTTTGTTTTTGTTCTGTTTTTAAGGAAAGCAAATAATTTTTTTTTTTTGGAAAGCAAATAATTTTTTAAAAAGATTTTATTTATTTATTCATGAAAGACACAAAGACAGGCAGAGACAAAGAGAGGGAGAAGCAGGCTCCTCCGCAGGGAGCCCAATGCGGGACTCAGTCCCAGGACCCCGGGATCATGCCCTGAGCCAACAGCAGATGCTCAGCCAGTGAACTACCCAGGCATCCTGGAAAGCAAATAATTTTAGAGGAATCTAGATTCTGACAGTATGAAAAGTGGAGAAAGCTAGAAGGAAGAGGAAATGATAATTTTCAAGTCCAAGACTCCTCTCATCCTTTACTAGAGATAGTATGTTGCCAAATGGGGAGTCATTTAGAAGTTAACATGGTATCCTCCTTCACTTAAGAATGATGCAACTGACCTGATGGTAGTCCAACATTAGATTTTGGATGTTTCACCAGTAGCAAGAATGAGTTTTCCTGAGCCCTGTGACTAATGGGCAGATCTATCCCCTGGGCATGCAAACTGCTTTCACGGCCTCCACTTCGGAAGGCACTTTACTTGTAGCAGATGAGTTATGAATCCAATGGTCCACAGCATAAATGCATGCTATCGGGTTGTCAAGTAGAGAGGTAAGGCCAAGGTTTTGACTGCCAAATGGAGTTTTCCTTAATTTGTTAGGCAGTGAGCAGCCATTAAAGGTTTTGAGTCAGGAAATGACATGATTGAAAGTATGATTAAAAAGACTAAACTACCATTAGTGTGTTGAACATAAGAGATTCAATAAACAGGTGTGGGGGGAGAATGAAAAGAAGCATGCAGAAGTAAGGTAGATTCTTTAAGATTTGGTAATTGAATTTGATGATCAAGGATAAAGAAAAATATCTAGATTTTTAAGGCTGGATAATCTGAAGCCAGGGTTTGATCAGAAGGGAAGATGATGACTTTGGCCTTAAATGGGTTGATATTTCACTAGGAAAGTTTGCCTGTAGTCTTCCCCAATTATTTCGCATGTGTCCATTGGAAAACAAAACAGTTAAAGCTGATAAACATTTACAAGGAAAGGACACTGGGGACATTTAATTTGGAAAGTGAAAAGATTCTGAAAGAGATAGATGAAAGGAACCATTTATTTCTCTGATGACCTAGTTCCTGGCCTTTAACTCAGCATACTCACCTATACATGACACCGCATGCCAGCTGAAGAAAGCAAAACACATTTTGAGACAAGTGCCCCCAGCAAACACTCCCATTTTTACCCACTGCTTTTCATTTTCATCTCCCTGCTCCTAGATAGCTTGTTCCATATCTTGGTTTACAAACTGGCCCCTCTGCAAAGAGGACAAGGAGAGGCTAACAAAGGAACCGAACCACTCCATCACTCCATACTGGTAGGTGGCAGTTTTAATAGATAAGGGGACCTACCTAAATGAGGCTTGTCTTGGGCAGCCACACTGCACCTGTCTGCCAAATCCTAAAAGTCTACGTGGAGGTCTTACCAGGGTTCAGTAGCGTATACTGTTCAGATGGTCTCAATACCACATTACTATTGGAAGGCTATGATGTGGTAGCTTCTAGCATGGGGAAGGCAATGGGATGCATATTCCAAGGACAGGGAAGGAGGTGACGGGCCTCTGATTGCCCAGCTCAGCTATTGGATCAACTGGCGGTCACGTCCTCTCACTGACCTCTAGCACGTCATATTCAAGGCTTCCATATTGCTTTTAATCTGCTTGTGGCCTCTTGTCTGTAGTAACATGTGATTACTCTTCCTGCATGTTGGATACCTCTTTCCATGGGCTCAGATTTCAGCAATCTCAGTTTCCAGTAAAAGACTTCCTCTGCTAGACCAGCCCCTCAGATACCTCCTGTTCGTGCTAAATCCAGGGTCTCTGCCAGGAGGTTTGGGCAGTTTATTTAATTGTATAAGCAGGTTTAGTTTGTCCAAAGTCACATTTTATAAGGAAGATATGGTCATAATGTGACAGTTTGCTGTTCTCCAACTAACTGAAAATTCTAATAAGGGATATGTTTACCTTGATAACAATGTTGAAACTCTGGTGAAAAGAGAAAGATGGACTCTCCCTATCTGGAGTGAAAGATCTAGAGTTGAGGCTTTTAATTTCCCCCGAAACCTGGAGGACCTGCCTCTCAGACTTCCGCTTCATTCCAACGTGATTTAGAAGTCTGTTTCATTTCCCCAATGTTGACTCACCAGGCTGGATTAATTTTCCAGGGTGTTGTGCTAATTATAGGCTGGTGGAGCTAATGAGCTAAATCAAAATGGCTCCAAGTGAAAAAGTAGCAGAGCACCCTGGGTTCTGCTCAGATGCGGAGCTATTTATAACTTCACAATTGTATGGTTACTATTAATTAGTAAGTATGGCAGTGACCCTCAATTTTCAAAGGCGTCTACACCATCATTTTCTAGTTAATCTTTCCCATCCATCACTGCTTTCGTTTTACATGAAGGGCGGAGCTGATGAATTACTTGCCTGAAGTCATGTCTATAGCAAAGCCAGAATTATACTGTAAACATTAGGAATAATAATAAACATAAGCTGTTTGCAGACTGCTTTGGAGTTTTCAAAAGGTCTTGTCCTTTGTCATTCACTTACACTTCCTAGTATCCCTAAGGGTTCCAGGTGGTTAATGGAGGGCAGCGGTAGAGAAGAGGGTTTGGTTCAGTCATTTTAACCTTTGTTTTATGAGGCTTTAGTTTTGTTCCATCCAAACCTAAAATATACAAACTCATAGAATCTAGTACCATTAGAAACTTCAATTTAGGAGCATCTGGGTGGCTCAGCGGTTGAGTGTCTGCCTTTGGCTCAAGGTATGATCCCAGGGTCCTGGGATTGTGTCCCACATTGGGCTCCCCACAGGGAGTCTGCTTCTCCCTCTGCCTGTGTCTCTGCTTCTCTCTCTGTGTCTCTCATGAATAAATAAATAAAATCTTAAAAAAAAAAGAAAGAAAGAAAAAGAAAAAAGAGAAAATTCAATTTAAGAAAGTTGAGAACATCCAGATTGCTTATGCTAGAATGTTGGCATAAAACCTCCAAAAAGTGGAGCTGGTTTTAGTGATGGCTGTGACCCTTCATTCCCTGTTTCTGCTCACTTTTCCCCACTCAACTGCTTGGGCTTTTCTTGACCTTCATAGGCCGAGAGTGCCCACTGCCTTCTGCATTCAATGTTTTTTTAACCATTTATAATTCCACAAGCAGGGATGCACATAGTTGGATGAGTTCTTAAAAAAATTATTTATTTCTTTTAGGGAGAAAGAGAGACAGAGAGCAAGTGCATACGTGAAGGGAAGAGGGGAGAGGGAGAAGAAGAGGAAGAGAGAATTTCAAGCAGACTCCCCACTGAGTGTGGAGCCCAATGCGGGGCTCGATCCCACAACTCCGAGATCATGAAGCCAAGACTCAGACACTCAACCCACTAAGCCACCCAGGCACCCTACAGCTGGACGAGTTCTTGAATGTCACACTGGTACCTCACTGATGACTAAACTGAGACTCAAAGAATTAAGTCATTTTCCAAGTCTTATAGCTAGCAATCCTCGGAATGAGGGTGGACAGCTGCTGGACTTTTGCTCAAGTTTAAAAAGGACTAGACAACAGTCAGGCTGCCACCAGAGCAGTGTTGGTCACAGAACAACTACTGAATTAGCCACAGAGACTGCAGTTCCCAAAATGTGTTCATAGGCACTCTTGACATAGGGCTCTGTGGTTATGTTACTTTGCCCTGGTGGGAATTCACCAGCAAAATAGAAGATTGGAGATGCTAGAAAGTCCCTTGGGAAACAGTTTTGTTTAACTAAGCACTTATCACATGATTTAATCATTTTCTCAACTCAGAGAAAACCTAGTAACACCCTGTGTAATCAGTGTCCCTTGGAATGTGTTGAAGATCAAATAAAAGGTACCTGTTGAAATGGGACAGTCACAGGCAGGGCGAAAGCTTCTTGCAATTTCTTCACTACGCTGTATTTTAACTTCACCACACCTTGGGTGTAGATGTTATTGTGTCTACTCGTGGATGAGCTCAAGACTCTGGTTGCATGTGACAGATTTGAATTCAAATTTGTTTAGGCAAAAAGGGGTATCTATTGGTTCATGTCACTGAGAAGACTGGAACATTGAAACCAGCAATTTCTTTTTCTTTTTCCTTTTTCTGCTTCTGTCTGTTTGCCAGGTCTGTTCATTCTTCTTACAGACAGATGTCCTCACAAGAATGGAGACACGTGGGACACCTGGGTGGCTCAGTGGTTGAGCATCTGCCTTTGGTTCAGGTCATAATCCTGGAGTCCTAGGATCAAGTCCTGCATTGGGCTCCCCATGGGGAGCCTGCTTCTCCCTCTGCCTATGTCTCTGCCATTCTCTGTGTCTCTCATGAATAAATAAATAAAATCTTCAAAAAAAAAAAAGAATGGAGACATGCCTTTGCACAGCTTAGATCTGTGTCCTGTCCAAAGAGGAAAGGATCCCCTGATTGCCTGCCCACCCAGCCAGTATCACTTAGCAGAATCCTAGAAAGTAACTCAGTTGGCCAGTGGGTGTCATGTGCCCCTCTGCTGTCCATCTCTGTGGCTGAGGAAAGGGGTACTGCACTTAGTTTAGACTAAATCTCATGCTCTTTCCTATGGACAGGAAGGAAATGCTCTCAGAAAGACCAGAAAGGGACTGAGACAGAATAATAGCCTGAAAGTTACATAACCTGCCTCAGGTGACATAGCCAGTAAGCGCCAGAACTGGGATTTAACTCAGGTCTGTCTAACTCCAAAGTCTGTCTGTCTTCCTGCCTCTGTGCATGTATGTTGTGTGTGTAAATATATATACTTTTTTTTTCCTGTGTGATTTGTTTCAATAAGATACAATCTCTACTCTTAAGGAAGGAATAGTTTGGTAGGAAAGAGGCACACTCTCATAGTAATAGGAGTAAAAGGTATAACAACCATGGCCATTCAGAGGATGGAGAGACCATATCAAGATCATATCTTAATCTCCAGGCTAAGATTCTAAATCTTTTGGCATTATGGGCACTTTTGAAGATCTGAAGAACCCCGTGAACTTTTTCCCCAACATACACACAGTTTCGCATGCATTTTTTTACATGCATTTGAAAGATGTTCGTGGACTCCTGCAAGCTGATCCTTGGTTCTCCAAGGAGCTTAAGACTGAGTTAATAATGACTGCTTTGAAAATGTACTTATGTAGAAGAACCAGTTTAAATGATCTGCCCTTGCTATAGAATGTTGGTATTGCCAGCGTAAACTGATGAACCTCAGTGTGGGTCTTTCAGTACCAGCCAGAAGGGCCCAGGAAACCCAAGTCAGAGCCATGGAGAGCGAAGAAAAGCTCAGGAAATAATGTGTTTCTTGGAAAAAACTTTGGGACATGCTGATAACACAGAAATGGTACTTGTTCAAATGGGGCCATTATAATCAGGGAGATATTCTTAAGATTTACCACTGCTATTTTTAGTATAAATAATAGAATCAGAACCATCTAATTTGACCTCATTTTATTTTTCATTTTTTTAAGATTTTACTTATTGATTCATGGAGCACAGAGAGAGGCAGAGACACAGGCAGAAGGAGAAGCAGGCTCACTGTGGGGAGTCCGATGTGCGACTCGATCCCAGGACCCCGGGATCATGGCCTGAGTCAAAGGCAGACATTCAACCACTGAGCCACCCAGGTGTCTCTTGACCTCATTTTAAAGGAAAAAGAAATGTGGAAAGGGAAAGAGATTTACTCAAGGACACACAATTGAAGAATGTCTGTGACTTAACTAAGCAAGGTTCTTGTCCAACACTTTCTTCATTCCGTGTCACCACATCATCATGCCACACGGAGGGAAGAGGATGAATAGAAACAATAGCAATCATGTATTTTTAACATTCACCCCACTTTATTATAACTTGATTTAACTGTTCGTTTTCTCTACTAGACTGAAAACTGAGAGCAGGACCTTTGGCTGCTTACTTCACAGCTACGTTCCCAAGATTTAACTTATGGTAGACCCTCAATACACACCCCCCTTCTCTGAATGACTGGAGAATTTCTACATGGCAGGAACATCACTACTCCAGTTAGAACATGTCCTGTGATGTTTAAACATCTCCTGATGTGGCCCCTGCCACCCTGCCCTTTGCTGTTCTCCCTTGGCACTGTCCACAAGTCCCCAGTCCTCCTGACTCGAGCCAGGGAAAGCCTCCACCTTCCATACATTACGAAGGTGCAGGGACTTCTAACTGCTGCTTGGCTCGCTGCCTGAGGCCTCGAAGCGCAGGGCTGTCCCATGTTCCGTCTCGGCTCTCACTGGGGGCATTCCAGACCCCTGGGAAACACAGAGCTCCAGCCTGCCTACGAAAGGAACCATGGCAAGCACTTCTTCCTCCTCAGTAGATGCCACCACCCAGCCCCACGGCAGAGAAACCTTTTCATTACCTCCTTGAAACCCAGGCCAACCTTGAGAAGCGTTCATTTTTATTCAAGTGTTTGCTAATCAAACCAGATCTCCTCAGTCTTTGGCAGAATATATGCACGGATGCTCTGCTATGTCTATCAATAGGCACTTTGGGTTTAATTTATTCAAAGGAAATGTCTGGGTAATGTGCTTTTAATTCACTGAAGAAGGATAAGTGTCCAAACCTCTGCAAACTTACTCTGAAATTAATGTTTTAAGGCCCATATAACTGTAGTCCTGTCAAATATTCCTTTAAAACACACCTCCTTGGGATCCCTGGGTGGCGCAGCGGTTTGGCGCCTGCCTATGGCCCAGGGCGCGATCCTGGAGACCCGGAATCGAATCCCACGTCGGGCTCCCGGTGCATGGAGCCTGCTTCTCCCTCTGCCTATGTCTCTGCCTCTCTCTCTCTCTCTGTGACTATCATAAATAAATAAAAATTAAAAAAAACAAAACAGTACTTAAAAAAAAATAAAACACACCTCCTTTATTTGCTTATTTTTTAAGATCTCATTTATTTATTCATGAGAGACACACACAGAGAGAGAGGCAGAGACACAGGCAGAGGGAGAAGCAGGCTTCATGCAGGGAGCCCGATGTGGGACTTGATCCCGGGACTCCAGGATCACACCCTGCGCTGAAGGCAGACGCTCAACCACTGAGCCACCCAGGTGTCCCATAACACACCTCCTTTAAAGTGTGACTAGCCATGATAAATTATACATTTTTATAAATGTCAGCTGTCATAATGTTGTGAAACTTAAAGAGGATGAAAACCACCCAACACCATCCCTGTCATACATTTACGTTTAATTCCTAATGGGCTGGGGATAGTTTGGCTGTAAATAGTAGAAAACTTAACATAAGCAATTAATAAGTAAGTGCTTTTCCCCTCATAAAGCACTATGTCTGATGGAATATGCAGGTTTGGTTTTAGTTTGGGAGCCCAATGAACCCATACCCAGTAGCTAGCTCTTCACTTGTCTTGGTCTTTTTCCTCATGCATATTGTCTCATGGTTCCAAATGGCTGCTGAAGCTCCAGACATCATACTCATACCTGAATAGGAAGGAAGGGTAAAAGACCCATCTAGTCCTTTTATCAGAAAAGCAAAAAGCTTTTCCAGACCACTATCTACCCCCTCAAGCAATTTTGTGGCTCATTGGCCACTCAGCCTCACTGAAAGTTGGAAAAACGAATGCTTAGCTTTTCCAGCCTTCATAGTTGAAGTAGACAAGGGAGAGGTGATGATACATGGTTCTCTGTCCAACTAACTTGAAGTATTGCCACACTGAAGCTTCAGTCTGACGCTTCACAGTTCTGCAGAGCTGGGGGAGAGAGTTGAGGGTCAGTAGCAAAATTCAACTCTGATTTCTCCTTATGTCTAAAGACAGCCTAGTAGGATCCCATCTGGGACATATATGAGTCTATTAAGCTGCACAGTCAGTGAGGTGCTGGAGTTGGCTCCTACCATTTCATGAGAGCCAATTGTTAAATTTTTAGGAATGTTCCAGATAAGAAATGCAGTCATTAAAATGAAATTATATGAACCTCTAATTCAATAACGTATATTGAAAAAGCTAATAAATACTCAAAAAAACCCCACCCACCCTCATCACTTCCTAATATTTTACTACCTTTTTCTACTAACTATGCCTTTTGAGGTTATGTCTGCTGAATCAGTACAAATATGCCACTGTACATTTCTTCCCATCTTTGTGTTCACTGACAGCATGTTGGTAACTCTGAACTGGCCATGGTGAGAGCATTTTCATCACGGAAATCAGTAAAATACTACTCTGTTTTGTCTTTGTTTTGAGGGAGTCCATTGTTAAAGATTTATCAGCACACCATTGTGCACGAAAACATAATTTGGGCAAAGGATGCGTGTACATTTGAGGTGAATAGGTAGGAATTTCAAAGCAATTTTCAGAGCCCTACCTAAGATAAAATACCCAGTGATGGTGCCCCGTGCTTTAAACCAACACAGTAAGAATGCATTCTATAGATTGCTTATTTTTTGCAGGAATCTTTCTTCAGCTCCTGGTACTTAAGAGTCATCCTCAAATGATATTGTTTTCCTTCAAGGTCACTATCATTAGTAATAAGTGCCCACAGTTTACTACTATGGGTTAGATTCTGAGTTTGACCAAGCAAGCAGTATCGAATATGATCTCTATTCTCAAGGAACTTGTGATTAAACTAGAATATGTACGGAAAAAAATAAATGAAAGTAGTCTACTCTGAACACCTCATACTTTTTCTTCACGGTACTTATCTTGATTTGTATCTCTCCCTCCTTTTGTGTATGCACACACATACATATACAAAGAAATGTGATATATACACAAATATACTTGTGTGAACCCTTGTTTAATGCTGTGTCCTCCACTAAACTGTAAATTCCATTGCATCTCTTTTGCTCACAGCTGTGTTCCCAGTATCTACAAAGTGGCCCAGAAGATAGTAAGTGCTCAATTAATGTTTATTAACTACATAAGTGAATTAATGAAATGCAATGAGTAGCATGGACAATAAGATCTGTATGTGGGGGCAGCCCGGGTGGCTCAGGGGTTTAGCGCCACCTTCAGCCCAAGGCCTGATCCTGGAGGCCTGGGATCGAGTCCCACGTCGGGCTCCCTGCATGGAGCCTGCTTCTCCCTCTGCCTGTGTCTCTGCCTCTCTCTCTCTCTCTGTCTCTTATGAATGAATAAATAAATAAAAACTTAAAAAAAAAATCTGTATGTGGTGAGAGGAAGGAATAATTACCAGTGACTGGAATGGTTAGGAAAGCTTTGAGGAGGTTCTAGGACATGAATAAGATCTTGAAGGAAGGGTAGGCCATAAATACAGTACATGGCCCATTCAACACAAGGACTTGTATGGCTAGAGTGAAAAGTTTATTCCTTTTTGCTGGAGTTGGAGCAAACTCAGTAGAGCTTGTGGGTTAGGGTCACTAGGGTTATATTCAATTGAACTGTGGTATTTCTTGGACTCAGAGGAGGCAAATGCAATTTGAGAAGCAAATGCAGATTAAGGCTGAGGAGGGAGCTCAAGATTGAGAGAAAAGAACAATATTTAAATAGTTGATCATCTGCCAGTCTTACCCTTCTATCCATTCTCTACAAAGAAACCAGAGGAATCCTTTAAAAATATAAATCAACCAATATCTCTCATGAACTTAGATGTAAAAAAATACCCAACAAAATATTAACCCAGTGAATCTAGCAATGTGCAAAAAAATTGTATATTATAACCAAATAAGGTTTACTCCAGGGATATAAGACTGGTTCATATTTGAAGATCAATGAATGCAACTTATCATATTAACTGGCTAAAAAAGAAAATTTACATGATCGCATCAATAGATGCAGAAAAAAGCATTTGACAAAATTCAATATCATGAAAAAATTCATGAAAATTCTCAGAAATAGAAATAGAGGGAAATTTCTTAATTTGATAAAGAGCACCACACACACAAAAAATCTACAGGTAACATTATACTTAATGATGAAGAACCAAATGCTTCCCCCTACGATTAGGAAAATGGCAAGAATGCTCACCACTTTTCTGCAGCATAGCCCTGGAAATCCTAGCTAGCGCAATAAGGTAGGAAAAAGAAATAAAAGACATATAGACTGGAAGAAAAGAAATTAAACTGTCTTGATTTGCACATAATATGATTGTCTAATATGTAGACAAACCCAAGGAATCTACAAAAACCAACCAACCAAACAAAAACCCTCCAGACAAAACAAAGTAAAACAAAACAAGTCCCAGAACAAAAAAGTTCAGCAAGATATCAGGTTATAAAATGAACACACATAAAATTCTATATACTAATAAGAAATATGTGGAAACTGAAATTAAAACCATGCTTCTATTTACAACACCTCTTCAGAAAATGAAGTACTTATTTATAATCGAAATATGAATCTAACAAAGCAGGTACAGGATCTGTCTACTAAACATGATAAAATGTAGATGAATGAAATCAAAGCAGATACATTTCATTTATTATCCCTGTATTGAAACTCAACACAGTGAAGATAACAATTCTCCTCCAATTGATCTATAGGCTTAATGAAACTCCTATCAAAAATCCTAGCAAGAGTTTTTGTAGATTAGAGAAGCTTATTTTAAAATTTATTTGTTAAAGCAAAGGACCCAGAACAGCTAAAACAGTTTAGAAAGGAAAAGTAACTTGGGGGAAATTATTCTCTTTGATGTTAAGTTTACAGCTGCAGTAATCAGGACAGTGCAGCACTGGCAGGCAGACAAACACATAGATGAACGGCACAGAATAGAGGACCTAGAATTAGACCCCCCCATGTGCCCAACTGATTTTTTACAAAGTTGCAGAAGTAATTCAATGAAGGAAGGATAGCCTTTCCAAAAAATGTTCAGTGTAACTGGTCATTAATAGGCAAAAAAATAAATGAAATGAAATGAAATAAAATAAAATAAAACAAAATAAAATAAGAAAGAAAAAAACCTTTGGCATAATCCTTACAGAATTAACTCAAAATAGGACCAATGTTTAAGTGTAAACATAAAACCACAAACTTTTAGATAAAATATAGACATCTTCAGGACCTAGGATGAAGTGAAGACTTCTTAGCCTGATTCCAAGAGTACAATCCAAAAAAGGGAAAAATGATAAATTGGACATCATCAAAATTAAGTATGTTTGCTCTGTGAAGGCTTTGTTCAGAAGATGAAAACATAAGCCACAGATTGGGAGAAAATATTTGCAAGAGTCTTCTTCCTGCAATATACAAAGATCACTCAAAATTCAACAGTAAAACTAACAAATGATCCAATTAGAAAATGGACAAAACAACACGTAGAGACACTTTACTGAAATACGAGTGATAAAAAAGATGTTCAACATCATTAGCCATTAGGTAAATGTAAATTAAATCTACAAATAATGAATTGACTTACCATACGATGCAATAATTGCACCCTTGGGCATTTATTTCAGAGAAATGAAAACATATGCTCATGTGGAAGCCTGCACACAAATGTTCATCACATTCATAATAGCTAAAAACTGGAAAGAACCCAGATGTCCTTCAATGGGTGGTAAGCCGTGGTCCATACATGCCATGGAATATGACTCCACAATAAAGAAAAATGAACTCTTGACACAGGCAACAAGTTGGATGATCTCAAGGGAATCATACTGAGAGCAAAAAGCCAATTTCAAAAGATTACATACCGTACGATTCCATTTATGTAATATTCTCGAAGTGTTGTAATTATAGAGATGGAAAACAGATTAGTGGTTGCCAGGCTTAGCGCTTGTGGGGAGAGGGTAGGCATGGGTGCAAAGGGGCAACCTGACGGAACAGCTCTGCATCCTCATGTGGTGGTGGTTGTGTGAAGGTCCATGGTATAATTGCCTAGAACAATGGCCTTTAGACACACACACACACACACACACACACACACACACACACACATAGGGGAGGACATGCATCCTGGGGGAATCTGGATAAGCCCTGTGGATTGTAGCCACATCTGTTGCATGATGGTGTTATTCCACTGCAGGTCTATAAATGTTACCATTGGGGAAGGAAGGGTAAAGGGTTCTTGAGGCCTGTCTGTACATTTTTTGTGGAACTTCCTGTGGATCTCTAATTATTTCAAAATAAAAAGATAACAAACATTAATTGGATCATATTAGATTTCTTACTTGGAATCATTTGAAGGCCTACCATAACAATTAGAAGAAAATCCAAGTTCCTTACCAGATGTCAGCTGCTCCCTGCCTCTTCTCTGACCTCATCTCACTTGTTATCTTACTAATTGAGCTGAAGCCATGTAAGGCTTCCCTTGCACACAGTGTTGTTTGTGCTTGTTCACATCTCTGAGACTGTTAGCTTGCTCTTTCCTTCCTGAAAAACTTCCCATATGTCAGCTGCAAGTCCTGTCATCCCCTCAGTGTCACCTTCTCAGAGAAGTTTCCCTTCACGCCTCCCCACTGAAGCATTCCCATCCACCCCATTGCTACCTGTCTCACCACACAGCTTACTCTTGTTGGCACTGGCCAGGATCTGAGTTTCCCACGTGTTTTTGTTCATCAACTGTCTTCCTCTGCTGTCAGAATGTGGACTCCATTACAACCGGGACACTGCTATCTTAGTCACAGCATTCTCTCTTGTGGTTTAGCGTATGCCTGGTGCTCAACTCTAAGGGACACCCCCTTGCCACACAATAAGTAACGCCTCTCTTCTTCCTTTGGGTTCTGAATAATTTCAAGAAATATACTGAAAGGGTAAAAGAGAAGC
Organism: Canis lupus baileyi; assembly: GCF_048164855.1. Taxonomy (NCBI): domain Eukaryota; kingdom Metazoa; phylum Chordata; class Mammalia; order Carnivora; family Canidae; genus Canis; species Canis lupus. The sequence goes on from NC_132840.1 coordinate 34,943,237, forward strand.
AAAAACACCACCTTTATAACTGCTAGGGGCTGGTTTGGAAGCATGGCTCAGGCAGTGCTAACTGGTGATGGAATTAGGCAGCTCACCCTTGGGGTCCCAGTCAGCTCTGAGTTGGGTTAGCCTGTCCTCCACTTACGCTTGGAGCACAGGTGCATGCTAAATCTTTTGTGAATGAAAGAGGGAAGAAATCAAGGCTGTTGATGAATTCCTGAGCCATCTCTCTTGTGTTGGGTTTGGGAATAAGGCACAGAAGTCGGTCTGGGATTTAAGGGTACAGGGCTCAGATAGAGAATATACATACACAGAGAGAGGGTTGGAGACATAGGTAGGAGGCAGCCTGTGGGAAATCTCAAATACTAGGCCATGGCATTGGGAAGCTGTTTAAGGTGAAGTAGGGGATGCTTATACATTCTTTAAGTCCACCTTCATCTGCTCATTTACCTAGGTGCTGTTTTCATTATTTGGGGGAGGCATGAATAATTGCTTCTTCGATGACTAAGCTCACTTCCGTATTCAACACACAGGTACAGTGTTAAGCAATCAGTCAGCCTTAATGGAGGATATGTCTTTATCACAACTCTCTTGTCTCAAAAATAATAAAGGCACACCTAACATGCCTACTTGTCAGCTACTATAAGGTGCCATATTACTCAGAAATCGAATTAAAAAAAATCATGATTTACAAACCATCACCACCACACCATTTCCTTTAATAGAAAATGAAAGTTTGGGGGAGCCAAACAGATTTGCCTAGAGCAATATAGCTACAACTATGAATAAGAGATGAGAAAGACAGACTGTCAGCAGGGTCAGAGGAAAGGAATACAGATTAGGTGGAAGATGGGCTATGCAAAAGTCTGAGGGATAAGCAACTACTCCAGTGAGAAGAAAACCTTAAGAAAGATGAGATGTTTGTCTTCTGAACCACTGCCACCACAGGCGCCACCATGTGGACCCACTATTGCTCAACAAATACAACTAGTTTTCTCTTGATGGTTCCTCCATTATTTCTCCAGATGTGTGTGTGTGTGTGTGTGTGTGTGTGAGAGAGAGAGAGAGAGAGAGAGACAGAGAGACAGAGAGACAGAGAGACAGAGAGACAAGAGACAGAGAGACTCAGGAGGATAGAGGAGTGAGAGGATGCTGTATGAGAAAACCAGACACACTGTTTTGGAATCATTTTAGGATTCTAAAGAGCTGTCATAGGTCACTAACAGCTTGGTGTCACCAGCTAGCTTTTCTTCTTGTCTTCCCATGGAAGAGACTCTAAACCCCAGAGCAACATGAAAGGAGAGAGAGGACACAGGTTTTTACTTAATTCAGAATTTTACTTGCCATCTACTTATAGAAACCAACTCACTGAAAATTAACAGACCTTTACTTGTTAATCAGTGTTGCTTGGTGCTGCGGGGTGGGGGGAACCCTAAATCAACTGACCTTCAAAATATCTTTTAGTCAGAAATTAAGCCACAATGGTGGGAAACACGAGTGGCACCTTGACCCCACAAAAAAGTGTTTTTGAGACAGTTTGGTGGAACTTACTTTCATAAGTTAGGAAGATGGAGATATAAATTGAGTCCTTGCTTGACAGGTGCTTAAACTTTTCCCGTGTCTTTATTGTTATGTGATTCATATTACTGTTTAACTTTCAACCATCTATCCCGTGTTCCCCTAATGAAAGGAGACAAGGGCAGGTGTGTCAGTCAGGGTCCTGGCAAGAAGCAGAAGCACACTTGGGTGGGATTTGGAAGTGGATTAGACCAAGGGGTGATTTGGGGAAGTAAGGACAGGTTCAGGAAAGCACAAAGACTGTGGAGACACCTAGGACTGTGCAGTGGGCAGTCTCTCCCACCCCTTAGATCTCTCAGGAGCTGGAGTCATGAAAGAAGGCCCCTTCCACCCAGGGAGCTGAGGTCTTAGAGGATCTCTACCAGCACATGGAGGGATGGATCTAGCTCTCAGTGTCCCTCTTGGAACCGAGAAGGCAAGGGAGCACCAGCTTATAGCTCATAGCATTAGCACCTTGGGACCCAGAACAGGCATGGGATGGAGGTGAGGGTACAGGAGCGGGGGGGGGGGGGGGGATGCAAAGAGAGTGAAGTTTGCCAATTCAATCAGTGCACTTGGTATTTCCAGTGAAAGAAAAACTTGATGCCGCAGATCCCTCTGGAGAGAACTATTCAGGAGAGAAGGTGAACGTGGATGAAGAACTTTGTGTTTGTTTGCTTCTTTTTCCTTTCTTAAAAAGCAACGAAATCACCCAGACCTGGACTCTGCAAGGAATGGAACGAAAGAGAAGATTGCACACCCTAAACTGTTCTCTAGAGGCTGTAGGCGGATTGAGTTTGAAGCAATTGCACCATGATGAGGCTAATTTCTGATCTGTTCCTGCCAAAATGTTGCTCCTTTTTCCAAGAAATTCAGGCAAAGGTTGATTTAAGAGGCTGGGTTCTCTGAGAAACTGTCTTGGCCAAAGAAGAGCTGACTTGGTTTACCACGTTTCTGTCTCCAAGGACAAGCCTGATGGGTATCCTCCTCCCAGTTGCTCCTGGCACCTATTAGCTTCATGTGCTGATGGGAAGTCATACCGAGTAGGGACATGGATTATCTTGCCACCAGGGTTAGCCATATGGATGAAGTTGAAGTTGATAAGGGTGAGACCTGATGGAGGGTGAAAAACGCCTTCTGTTCCAGGGTTCTTATTCAGAGGCCCTGCTTCATCTTCTTGTTGTAGTTACTCGTTCATTCATCCAGTAAATATTTATTGAGTGTAAAAGGTCAGACAAGGCTGCCATACTGCTCAGTTCTGGCACATCTGACTTGAGTGATGCCAAAGCCCTGCTAGGCTCTATTCTTGGCTCAGGGATATAAATATAGGTAAAATGTGGAACATACAATGTACATTACACAAAATTAGAAATATACAATGAATGGGAGAGATAATAAATCACATCACAACATTGGAAGTATCTCAACAGACACAAATCAAATGTTGGTGACAGAGGATAGAGGAGTTAACTTTGGCTGGGGCGGTGTGATGACACTAGAAATGTGTAAATGTCACTAGACAGTCCCATATCATCCATTACTCAGGCTTATTCGTCCAACACCCATATGTAGAAACATCAATATTTCCGGCAAGGTGGGTAATGTTAACATTACCCATTAACAATTTTCAGATCAATTTTATGGAAAATATTTGATGTCTTTTGTCCTATATACACTTCTCATCAGCCCTTAAAAATGTTCAGGCTTCATTTAGCCTAATGAATTCCCTTAGAGGCCAGCCCCCACCATGCCATGCTTCCTTTTCTCCTTGCAGAGTAAAACTTCTAGAAATATTGCCTGACTCCGTGCTGTCATTATGTTGTCACCACCACTCTTCTCACTTCCCAGCTCACTTCATCCTGGGTTCCTGTCCCATCATTCAATCAAAATGATCTTCATTGAGATTAACAGTGGCCTCTGTGTTGCTTGAACAAATTGCCAATGTTTCAGTTCTCACCTTACTTGACTTCTCAGTGACATTTGGTGCCATGGATGCTAGCTCCACCTGCTAACTTGGTGTTTGTGAAACATTCTCCTGGTTTTCCTCCTCCTTCTTTGGCTACTCCTTCTAAGTATAGTTTTTTGGATTATACTCCTCTATATGATCTTTAAAATATGTAATTCCTTTTTTTTAAGAGAGAGGGAAGAGCAGAGGGAGAGGGAGAGAGAGAATCCCAAGCAATCCAAGCAAACTCCATGCACAATACAGATCCTGATGTGGGGCTTGATCTCACGACCCTGAGATCATGACCTGAGCCAACATCAAGAGTTGGATGCTTAACCAACTGAGCCATCCAGGTGTCCCAAATGTAATTCCTAAAGGCTGTTTCCTAAGCTTCTTTCTTCCATCCTTCTATATTGTCTCCCCAAGAAGACTCATCCACCCTCATGGCTTCAGTGATTGCCTATCGTTCATCCAGTCTTCTCTCCTGAGATTTAGATCCACATATTTTAACATTTCCATTCAAAAGTCTAAAAGGCACCTCAAACTCAATTGACCTGAAACCAAACTCAGGGTGTCCCATCTCAAAACCGGCCTTTCTACACTGTCTTTCTGGTGCGTCACTCCACTCACTATCCAGCAACATGGCATGCCTTCTCTACAATTTCCACAAACATCGAGGCCCATTGATTTTACTGTGTATCTCTCCAGGCTAATCATATTACCATCACATCCCCCTTGAACTATGGCAAGGACCTACTGACTTGCTTGCATACGCTCACTCTCCTCTCTTCTCCAATTCCTTCTCCAGAGGGCAGCCACAGCCATCTTTTCAACATACAGTAGGGCCATGTCACTCCTCTGCTTAAAATCACTTAGCGGCTGCTTCCTGCCCTGACTAAAAACCCTTACCAATGCTTGCAGGCCCTAAGGGAGCTCGCTGCACCCCCGCACTTCAGCTCAGCCTTACCCATCTTTCCCCTTGCCAGGAGCACGGGCTTTCTTTCTGTTCCTATTTCTGTGCTTCTGCTTCAGGACCCGCGGAGGGCCGATCCCACCCAGAATTCCTCCTCCCCTCCTTCCACCAAATAAACATAATCAACTTGTAGATCTCAGCTCAAATGTCATATCCTCAGGGGGGTCTCCTTGAATTCTGGACCAGATAAGGCCTCTCAGTGGAATGCTGTTGTAAGAGCCTCTACTCCCCTTTCTTAGTCACTGCGTTTATGGTTACAAGCCTGTGTGATTATTTGATTAGTGTTGGTCTTCCCCTCTGCACTGTGATATTGAGGGAATCTGACCCCCTTTCTGTTTTCCTCACCATAGGCTCCCTAGTGCTTTGTGTAGAGTCAGGTTGTTCTTTGAGGATGAGAGGAAGCCTTAAAAAGACTTTGTCACCTGGAAGGGGTGACAGAGGGTAGTAAGTAGGCTGTGACATTTGGAATGACTCGGAAAAGATACAGACAGTGTGGAGGGTAGGAGGTGACAGTGGTGAGCCAGGGGCAGGAAAGAATGGGAAGGCCATACTCTGGTGGTGAGAGTGGAGAAGTCGTCAGAGACTGGGCGCTTGTGGGGGACAGAGAACTCGTCTCCGTGCTTCTCTAGGACTGCGTGCGTTGTGTGGGAGAGAGCGTACTAAACTGTGTTGGAGGACCAGCTCTTGAGGCCTGGATAAAGAATAGGGTTGGATTGTTTTAGCAGTCAGGGTTCTTACTTGTAAAGAGCAAATATTGCCTCTGGGCAATTTAAACAGAAAAGGAACTGATTGAAAGGATATTGGCCAGCTCACAGGATTACCAGGAAGCCTGAAGAACCAGACCCAGAGAACTGGCAAGAACACGGAAGATCACCCAGGCAAAACAGGGCAGGAATCGCAGTGAGGGACCAGGCTCCATGAGGCCACTGCAGCCAGTGTAGCACTGAATGCTTAATATCACAGCCTGCCTCCCTGCCAGCGTTGGGCACTGGACACCCCTGCTGGCGCCATGGGCCGTGCTGCTGCCCTTGGGAACTAGATGTCACTGCCTTTGCTGCTAACCTAGGAAAGAATTCTCCACTCTCCTTTCTTCTTTGAGTCATTAGCTTCTGACTCAAAAGCCTGAGCAGGTACATCTGACATCCTGAGTTGGGTTATATGTTAGAGGCCTGGCTGCTGGGGATCCTGGAAAACAGCTTCTGAGAGAGGGAGACAAGCTCTGTTGACCATCAACACTCCTTAGATAGGGAGTTCCCCATCGTAGGAATCAGAGGGTTCAGTCGATCCACATCGGACGTTCAGCACTAGGTAGTTGCTAAGTCCCTTCTATGTTGACAATCCATGTGTCTACCAGCAAAATGAAAATGGATATGGCTGTCCCCTCGCCCCCCTTCCCATTAACCTGAGCAGCCAATGAAAGGTACAGAAGACTTTACTACATCATTGCTTTGCCACAGAAAACTTTGTCCTGCTCTACAAGCCCTTAACTCTGGGTACGCTGGAGACGAACTCTGTATGTCCTTGCATTATGTGTTTATTTGAGCCACTGAAGCCAGCCTGTTTTTCTTGGCCTCACAGCCCTAAAAATAGGGCATTATTAAATAGCCTAATAACCTGGTCAGCGCTCCCAGAGTGCAGCAGGCCTGTGTTGCCTCATATTTTTAGCGGGCAGATGCTCTTTCGATTGGAGTATCTATTTTTAAACCCACCAAATGTCAATTCTCTCTCAACTGTCGATTCCCATTCTCAAAGACGTGCTGGTTTGTTTGTTGTTTGTTTTCATGGCAGAATTTAGTGTGCAATGCAAAAGGCACACTGTTAATGCTTTGGGGGGATAGAAGTAACATCTTTTTCTTGCCCGTACTTCCTTCTCTTTATGTGGTCGAGAACTAGGAGAATCGACAGTGAAGGAATTCTGGGAGTGAGGGGTCCAGGATCTTGGAGTGATTTATGCCCCTTCTTTTCATGCAGCTTCCACCCTATCTGCTTCCTTGCAAGCAGCTTGCATTTAAAATAGCCAGGCTGTGGGAGCAGAGAAAGCGTTATAAAATCATTCAGTGTGAATAGCTGATTCGGGCTTAATTTGTTACTACTCCAAGGTAACATAGAGGTGTGAATATAAAGTAATGTGACTGCTGCTTTAAAAACCTCCCAAGCTCCTACACATCCAAATGAATGTGGAACTCCTTAAAGGGCCTCCTTTGGGGAGACACTGACAAATAGCATTCTGCTCAAAGCATTTTTGGGATGCCCTTTTCTGAACTACCTTCCCAGGTGCTGCTCAGGCTCTGGGATGCCTTCAGTGGTAGCAACCCGATGTGCTTGGGGAGCATGGGGTGCTAGCTCAGGAGAAAATGCTGTCCCACCCCCTCCATGGGGGTGGAGGGTGGGGTAAGTGTGGTCACCTCAGAGCTGGCATGAGCTTTGGGGCCAGAGGATTTGGGTTCATATCCTCTCTCTCCCACTTATCAGCTTCATCAAGCTGCTCGCTGTCTTGCAACATTGGTCACTTTGAGTGTGACACGAAGGATATCCCAGCTCTCCTGTGTGGTTGTGAAGATGAAGTGTATTCATGTGTGCAGAGCTCTGGCATCTGGTAAAGATCCAGGAAGTTTCTCTTTTTTAAAGGATTTTACTTATTTGAAAGAGAAAGAGAGAGAGCTCGTGCATGTGTAGGGGTGGGAGGAAAGGGGCAGAGGGAAAGGGAGAAGCAGACTCCCCTCTGAGTGGAGAGCAGGTCTCAGGGCTCGATCCCAGGACCTGAGATCATAACCTGAGCTGAAGGCAGATGCTTAACCCACTGAGCCACCCAGGCATCCCTGAAAAATGTTTATACCCTTCAAACAAAAAGAATTTTAATGCATGGAGAGGTCAAGCAATCTGCCTAAGGTCTCACAACTCTTATGTAAGTGGTAGAGCCAGGCTATAGGGCTCGGTGTTCAGATGTCTAAACTACACGTAAGCTATATTATACCTAACTATGTGTGTAAATGTCTCCACATTCAAATGCTACCTTTTTCATGCAGCTTTCCAGATCCCTCATTTAGAAAACACCCCCTTCTGCCTTTGAATCCTGTATATTCCATTTATAGACCTTTTCTAATGAAACGTTGTCTTTCCACATGACATTGTGATCATTTGGTAATGAGTCTTACTGCCCTGCTACGTACGCTGCTCTCTGTTCTCATAATACTCTTCTTCCTACTTTGCATGATCTTTGCAGGTGCTCAAGAATATTTGTTGAGTGAATTGTTTAAAAATGCAAATCTGGTCATGAGTCTCCTTTGCTGAAAACATTCCCTTTACTTTAGGATAAAAACTAAATTCCGCAACATAGCCAGGAGGTGTCTGAGTGATAAGTTCCCCATCGCTAGCCCCAGCTGGCACCACCTTCCCCCAAGCTCACTGCTCCCCAGCTCACAGTGGCATTCAGTGCACTTTTCTACTCACCTTACTCCCTCAGGACTTTTTTCACTTGCTCTCTCACTACCTGGAAGACTGGGCTCTCTTTCCCCACCTTGACCTTGACTCTGGCCACAACTCTTCCTATGACCTCTGCTTGTTACTTTGTCTCAGGGTACCTGGGGGAAGCACCCCTCCTGCCCAGCTCAGGGATAGATGTGTCACATCCTGGCCAGGCCTGCTCAGCTCTGGGAGAGGGGACTCACCTTGTGGCCTGGCTCTGCCCCCACTCTCCTGCTAGGAAATCAAGCTGGTTGACCCTTGGGGATTGGGGCCTGACCTCTGCAGGGGCCTCTGGGGTGACAAAGGCCGCTTGTCTGGTCCAGCTTGCCCTGTCACAGAGGTGGCATGCTCTGACTTCATGCCAGAGATCGATCTTGGCGGTGGTATTTTCTGAAGGCAATTGTACCCTTCATCTCCCCTTGGTTCAGACACTCTGACTGCCAGCGGGCCTGGCTCAAAGCCATCTTGGCAAAGAGGAATTTTTATAGCCTGATTGGTTTAATTTTGTTTTCTTCCCAATTCCTATCCCCAGGCAGAAATAGTCTCCAAACAGCTTTTGTACCATGGGGGATAGGATGAGGGAACCATGTGGGGAAGGAAAGAGAACAGGGCAAGGACACCTAGATTGGAAATAGGTTAGTTTCTTATTTAATAAGAATGTGTTATTTTTATAATACTAGGTAACATTTATTAAACATCTAACAGATTCCTGGGTACTGTACTAGGAACTTGTACATGCAAGTTTTAATTTTAAAACTTTTAATTTTCTTAATTAGAACCCTTTGAGTTAGATTCTGTTATTATTCTCACCTTATGGATTAGAAAGTTAAGGCTTGGGGAGGTCAAGAGAGTTGCCCAAGGTCATTAAGTAGCAGAGGTAGGCTTAGAGTCGGAGAGCCCTTATTGAAATGTTGGCCTTGGATATAAGAGTATCAAATTAAATCATGGTTCCAGTGCAGAGGTGCAGCAAAGAATGACCCTCAAAACAGCAGATTCTAGAAAGATCCTAGCACAACCCAGGATATCCCCCAGGTGTCCACATGTCCATGGTTACTCTCGAGATGCTTACTTCAGTTCCCTGGGAAGTGGTCTAGTGTCAAAGAGAGAATGTGAGCTTTGCAGTCACACAGACCTGGGTTTGAAACTGAACTCAGCCTCTTCCATCTGTATAGCTGGGTACACATCATTGTGACTCAGTGTTCTCATCTTGAAAATGGTCATTGTGATTCATAACTTGCATCGCTGCGAATATTAAGTCAGAAAACACAATACAGCTTCTTTTTGCTTTAGGCCTGGCATGTAGATAGAGAGCAATAAACGGTAGCTATTAATATGTCACTGGTATTCTTACTATTAGTCTCCTCTTATATTTTGTTATGAGCTGATAAATTCCACCATTAATATTTGAGCTAAAGTGTGCCGTCTCTGGGAGGCCTGATTAAAAAGAAAATATGGTAAAGGAAAAAACGTGTTGAACTAAGATCAATCTAAATTTTTTTTTTTAAAGATTTTGTTTATTTGAGATAGAGAAAGGGAAAAGTACGAGCAGGGGGAGGGGTAGAGGAAGAAGCAGGCTTCCCACTGAGTAGGAAGTCTGATGCAGGGCTTGATCCCAGGACCCTGAGATGAGATCTGACCTGAGCTGAAGGCAGATGCTTAACTGACTGAGCCACCGAGGTGCCCCTAAATGATTAAAGTCGTAATTAGTAATCAAGTATTTATTGTGCATGCTGGAAAGTAAGATGGTAACTTGTAAAAAAAAAAAAAAAGCCTTAAATTGGTAATGCCAACAACACCTGCTTTCATTGAGTAAATGTCTACTATGTATTTGGTGTCCTTTGTTTTATTGTAAATCCTTGTGACTACCCTGTAGGGATGGTATTATTACCATTTGATTTATGAGGTTTAGGAAGCCACCTGAGAGTAGGTGGTGGGGAAAACATTCAAACACAGGCCTAAGAACAATATCCATACTTTCCCCTTTATGCCTTTCTACTCTTGGGGCTGGTGCTCCCGTTTTTGGGAAAATGTCCTAAGTAAATAAGGAAAGAAGGTCAATTGTTAAAATGAAGCCAAATCCCCAAATATTTACAGCTCATATTCATCACATACATCCTAAATTGAAAGGTGGAGAGGGGAGCTGTTACACATGAACAAAATGTAGCCGACTTTAAAAGACAAAGACATGAATCATGTCAGCAGAGAAAGTCTGAAACTTCTGTTGAGTAAAAAAGGATGGAATAGAAAATAGTGCCACGGAGAGTATATATACACACATCTCAGAGTCAGAGAAAATTGACGTCTGTATATGGATTAGGAAGTATTTAGACTTATGTAAATGATTAGCATATGAAGCTTCTTTGTTGTATTTTCGGGCAGAGCAGTTTAAATATTGTAGTCAATTATGAAGAGTGAAAGAAGCATATAGAAACAAGTTTAAAAAATAAAAAAGAGGTAGGGGCACCTGGGTGGCTCAGTAGTTGAGCATCTGTCTTAGGCTCAGGGCATGATCCCAGGGTCCTGGGATTGAGTCCCACATCGGGTCCCCTGCAGGAAGCTTGCTTCTCCCTCTGCCTGTGTCTCTGCCTCTCTCATGAGTAAATAAAATCTTTTTTTTTTTTTGAGTAAATAAAATCTTAAAAAGAAAAAAGAAAGAGGTAGAGGGGCACCTGAGTGGTTCCATCAGTTAAGGGTCCACCTTCGGCTCAGGTCATGGTCTCAGGGTCCTGGGATTGAGTGCCGCGTTGGGCTCCTTGCTCAGCAGGGGATCTGCTTCTTGCTCTCTCTCAAGCAAATAAATACGATCTTTTTAAAAAAGGAAGTGGATTGTTTAAAGCGATCTAGATTTCAGTGGTAAAAGGAACACTCTGAAACAAAAAATGATTAGTATCTTGAGAGGGATTTATTTATGACAGTGGTTCCTTATCTGGAATTTGAAGATTTTTTGAGGTGTACCAAGATAGTAAGAGAGGAACTCCAGATTTTTGCTGTGTTTATGGCATGTTTAATCACCTTGGCAATGGTTAAGGATACCAGAGCTTGAGTTCTGTCATCAGATCACCTCAGTTTAGATCTCAGCTTTGTTACCTGCTGGCTAAGTGATGCTGGCAAGTTCATCTCTGTTTCCTTGTCAGTAAAACAGGGTTAACAATAATGCCCCTCAATGGGTGACTGCCTAGCACACGGTGAGTTTTCTGTAAACTATTCTTTTTTATTTTAAGATTTTATTTTTAAACAGTCTCTACACCCCACGTGGGGCTCGAACGTACAACCAGAAGATTAAGAGTCACATGCTCCACCGACCTGAGGCAGCCAGATGCCCCTGTAAACTCATCTTAAACTCTGAAGCTCCTTTGCTTTGATCTGGAATGATATCCATTCAGCACTAACTCTGTTACTTAAGCAGATCAGAAGTCTCAATTGCCAATTGTCTCAATTTGTAGTTTTTGTCTCATTAGATCCCTATGGGAACCTTGTGAGGTGGGAATTGTTCTATTTTTTTTCTTTTTTCCTACAACTGAGAAAATGGAGGCAGAGAGAGAATAGGAAATGTGTTCATGGGTAAAAGTTGAAAAACTCTTTAAATGGAGGTACGAGGCAAATATCTCTGGCCAAAGATGTTCTTTGAAACATATCTTACAATAGCAAAACATCGGAAACACCATAAACAGGGACACCTGGGTGGCTCAGTGGTTGAACATCTGCTTTCGGCTCCGGTCGTGATCCCAGGATCCTGGGATTGAGTCTTGCATCAGGCTCCCTGCGGGGAGTCTGTCTCTCCCTCTGCCTGTGTCTCTGCCTCTCTCTCTCTCTCTGTGTCTCTCATGAATAAATAAGTAATTTTTTATACATAAAATATTTTAAAAAGGAAAATAAAAGAAACACTAAATAGGGGGTAAACAGGTAGATGAGTTAGGGTACACTTGTTAGACGGAATGAGAATATTCAACTTGCCCCTTGAACCCCTGCTCTGCAGAGGCTCTGGCCCTGCCAAGTCTTGCTCTCTTAGGCCACAGCAATGTCAGAAGGACAAGAGAGTGATAGCAAAGATGAGAGGGAGAGCTGAAGACCCTGGTATGGAAGGAGCCGTGACATGTCAGGGAACGAAGAGAGGAAAAGGGAAATTTTTAAAAGATATTCTGATTGCACAAATCCCCTTCATGTGGTTGTTGCAAAATACAAAGGGCTGGAGTTCTTCAGAAATCGCTTTCTGGGAGCTGAGCTCAGGTCCTGTGGCAGTGGCAGCAGTAGTTTTACTTGTATTGACATAACCTTGTCACAATGTCCAGTGGTGACCAGAGCCAGGCAGAGAGGTCTTTGAAACCACCTGAACGGGAAGCATGTGGAGAACCAGCAGGTCCTGAGAGATCCCCTCGTACTAGCGCCATTCAGGCTGGGATGCACCCCTCCTGGGCCTGGCTGGGGCTTGTGGCTTCATGGAAGACCCAGACACAGAACCACACAGTTTTGCTATAGTGCAGTTGGCGGATTGGTGGTAGTCTACACGGCACGGTGGCCAGGCAGAGAGCAGCCCCACTTAGCTTGGCAGTAGAGGGGCTTAGGCTGTCGTGCAAGGCTTCTGGAAAGAAACAGCGACTGAACCAAGTCCTGGGTAAAGAGAGAGGGCAGGAGGGGGATGATGTTGCAGAAGGAGGGACTTGTATGGGCAAAGGCAGTAAGATAAGTGAGATAACAAATAGCCTACTATGCTCAGGGAAATAGAAGCGCATCAGTGTGATGTGGCTGAGCAAGTCTGAGGTGGGGAGTGGGATCTGCTGGGGCTGAGGAAGTAATAAGGGCCGGGTCAGGACCACTTTGGACTCCCCAGGCACCTGGGCCACTGGCTCTTGAGTGAGGGGCTGTAAGCAAGGGGCGTTTTGTTGGTGGGTTTGTTTTTTGGATGGGAGGAACTGGGGCAGGTCTGCAGGCTTACAGGTGGAGGTGAGACAGCAGGGTTGAATGTTGGAGAGAGGAGGGCATACAGCATGGGGCTGGGCCCCTCGGGAGCAGGAGCTGTTGTGGTAACAGTGAAAGGGGCAGAGGAAAGATGAAGTATTTGGGTGCCGATGCAAACTCTTTTGCAGCAGGGCAGACAGCTCAGGGGGTGCACACAGTGTCCCCTGTCTTTCTCAAAGAGTTTTCAGAGTGTATGTGTTTTAGGGGGTGGGCAGTGATGGGAACGAGAGAGAGCGCGCAAACCACCACCTAGCCAAGGCTGTCAGAGGCTGGGTCAGCTGATAGGGAAGCCAAGAATGAGTCTGCAGGTGCCATTTTCAGCTGTGAGCAGGACCCGAGAAGACCAGTTGAGGCAGATGAGGCAGGAGTTGCAAAGTTCGTGGGGAGGTGGAGGACAGTTGCTTTCAGGCAAACCAACCATGGGCTGAGCTTGAGTAGTCAGGAAGGAACAGAAAAGGGATTGCTGGGTTAGGAGATAAAGGAATCAAAGGCAAAGAAATTGTGGCTAGGCCCGTTGGTTGCCCCTGGGCTAGAATGGCCAGCTGTGGCTATACTAACCTTGCTGCTTGCTCTCTAATAGGTGATTTTACCTTCCTGGGCCTCAGCTTCCACATAAGACTCTGGTGTTCTCTAGCTCCAACCACATATGATTGTGCAAACCAGTATGTTCCAGCCTCTTGGGCCTCTGAGTGAGCACTTTCTGTACCTTCCTAGACTGGAGCTGCCCAGTCAGTGTGAATCATTTTCTGTGCAGAAGGAGTCAACCTTGGGGTTGGAAACGAGATGTGAAATCTCAGGTGACCAGGGTCAGGGCCAAGCAATGATCCCAGCTGCCATTGGCCAAAAGTTCACATTCAGGTTACTTTGCCTCAGGGGTCTCAGTAAACATTAACTAACATACTGGCTGACCTTGGACATGCTAAGGAACAATTGACCACTTGATTTTACTCAACAGTGTGTCTCAGAATGACTGGGGAACAAACGTACAAACAGAAATGGTGATTCCTGGAAAGGCCGTGGCCTTAGGTTGGATTCCCCAGAAGCAGATCCTGAGATAGGGATTCTTGTCCAAGAGATTTACTGGGAGAACATCCCCAGGAGAAGGAGAGACAGGGAAGTGGCATAGGGCAGAGGAGAAAAGCTGAACTCCAGAATGTGGTCTCCTCCAGAGCCTGGCTCCAGCCTGTTTCCACAGGGAAGCTCTAGAACACAGCATTGCCATCTCATAGTAAGGGACTGGCCTTTTGTACCCAAATGTCAATCTGTTATTGGTTGAGGTTGTGGACTGGTGGAACAGAAGAAGGAGTAGTATAGACTCGCTGGTGAGGGTGCTGTTGTTTGGTTCTGCTACCAGAAGGGGATAGCAGAATCTTGTTAGAAATACTCACCCTGGGTAGAAAAAGCAGCACCAAAGGGCTCCACTATATCTACCCTAGAAATTTATTTATTTTATTTTATTTTTTAAAGATTTTATTTATTTATTCATGAGAGACACACAGAGAGAGAAAGAGGCAGAGACACAGGCAGAGGGAGAAGCAGGCTCCGTGCAGGGAGCCCGACGTGGGACTTGATCCTGGGTCTCCAGGATCAGGCTCTGGGCTGCAGGCGGCGCTAAACCGCTGAGCCATCGGGGCAGCCCTACCCTAGAAATTTAAACAGAAGTTGTATCATCAGATCTATGGAGGATGGAAAATGATGTATAGGTGGTTAAAAAAAGAAAAAATGGTAGCCTTAACATCTGTGCAGATTTAAAAGTCTTAAAAGTCACATAATTCCCATAAACATTACTTAGCACTCCAATGACAAACCATAAGAATGGCTCTCAACCTTCCCATACATATTTAGTAAATTACACACTACCATTAAAGAATTAATATCCTTAATATATAAAAAGCTTCTACAAATCGATAAAAACTAAGACCCTGATAATTATATTGGTAGAAGATATTAATTGGCAACCTACCAGGAGGGGAATACAAATAGTTAGGAGACATTTAAAAATTCTTTCAACCTTTCTACTAATCAAAGAAACACAAAGGAAAGAACTGTACAAATTTTTATCAAATTACAAAGATTTTAAAATAAGAGCACATAAAGCTGGCAAGGATAAAGAGAGATGGATGCTCTCTACATAGCAGGTGGGAATATTGATTAGCTATTCTTTTTTTAAAGAATTATTTATTTATTTTAGAGAGAGAGAGAGAGCACATGAGTGGGAGGGACAGAGGGAGAGGGAGGGAGAATCTCAAGCAGATTGTGCTGAGCACGGAGCCCCCACTCAGGACTGGATCTCAGGACCCTGAGATCATAACCTGAACTGAAGTCAAGAGTTGGACTCTCAACTGACTGTACCACTCAGGTGCCCCAGATTAGTCTAGCTATTCTTAGAAAATAATTTGATTGATATTTCAGGAGATTTAAAAATGTTTAAATTCCTTGAGTTGTACTTCTACTCCTCCTAAGAGTCACTTTAAGGAATAATCCATCTCACTATTATACACGGTAGTCCCTATGCTCCCCCATTCCAGTTTTACTTTCCATAGTTTCCTTGACTCACAGTTCAAAAGCAGATGATCTTCCTGTGACATATCTTCAGCAGGTCACTAACAGTAGGCTAATGCTATGTTATGGTGTCTACATCATTTCCTTCACTTCATCTCATCACATAGACACTTTGTCATGTCACATCAACACAAGAATGATGAGTACGTTATAATAAGATATTTTGAGAGTGAGAGAGACCACACATAACTTCTATGATTGTTCTTGTTCTTGTCGTTATAATTGTTCTATTTTATGATTAGTTATTGTTGTTAGTCTCTGGCTGTGCCTAATTTATAAATTAAACTTCATCATAGATTTGTAGGTATAGGAAAAACATAGTGTGTGTGTGTATATACATATATATATATATGTATATACACACACACATATATATATGGTCCAGAATTATCTGTGGTTTCAGGCACCCCCTGGGGATCTTGGAATGTGTCCCCCGTGGTTAGGGGAAGACTATTGTCGTGTGTCCCCCGTGGATAGGGGAAGACTATTGTCGTGGGATAGAGAAATTGCTATATATTAGGCATTGTGCTGAGCATTAGTATACATTGTTTTATTTAACCTATACAATTGCCTTGTCAATCAGGTGAGTACTTCCATGAAGTCTCCTTTTACAACAGAGGAATCTGAGGCCTCAGGAAGTTAAGTAAAAGTTAACTGTGAAGAAGTAGGGAAGCTGGGATTATCTGACTCCAGTTGTCTGGGCTCTTTACAACTTTACGTATTCTAGGGACTCATTAATACATAGGTCCAAAGAAGAGGGTGAAAAACTATCTTTTTTAACAAAATAATTAAGCCAGGAAAATTGTTCCTTGCTCCATTGATCAGAGAACCTCAGCGTTTCTAATTAAATCAGGGAGATTTAATTAGGGTTCCTGGGGCTGTTGCCTAGTCCTTTGGAAAGTTTTGTGATGAGTTTTACATAAAAATATAAAACAGTCCTAGGTTCCTCTGTGTAAAATGGTAAAGTCAGCTACTGAGTTTGGCACCTTTTTTGGGTGGGGGGAAGCAGTGAGCCCAGAGAGGTTTATAACAACCCATTACTGAGGCAATCAGTTGTTTATACTTGTTTATTTGTCAATGTTTTCCCAAAACCCTGAGCTCTGTAAGAGCAGGGATGGTGTCTGGGGTGCCTGAGTGGCTTAGTCGGTTATGCAGTTAAGTGTCTGCATTGGCCTCAGGTCATGATCCAGGGGTCCTGGGATTGGGCTTCCTGCTCAGGGGGGAGCCTGCTTCTCCCTTTCCCTCTGCCCCTCCCCCAGCTTGTGCTCTCTCTCTCTCTCTCTTTCTGTCTCTCTCTGTCAAATAAATAAATAAATCTAAAAAAAAAAAAGCAGGAATCATATCTCTCTCAGTCATTAAAATCAATTTAGAAAATGAGAATGGGCTATGGGCAAACATGCAGCATGTCTACTAAGCTAGCACGTGTATTAAAGGCACGTCATAAGAATGGCAAGAGGCATTGTTGGCATTTGTAAAAAATTTGAAAGGACGTCTGGGTTGTTTCTAGTTTTTTGAGTATTGCAAATGAACTGCTGTAAACATTTACCGCAGGTTTTTACGTGGACATAAATTTTTGTTTTCTGGAATAAGTGCCTAGGAATGAATGCTATTGCTGGTTTGTATAGTAGCTGCCAGGTTAATTCTTTTAAAAAACTGCCATACTGTTTTCCAGAGTGGATGTACTCTTACTGTACATTCTGAAACAACAATGTGTGAATGATCAGTTTCTCAGAATCCTTTCCAGCACCTGGTTGTTGTCACTCTTATTTTAGCCATTGCAGTAGATTTGTAGCCATATCACCCTGTGGTTTTAATTTGCATCTCCCAATGGCTAACCATGTTAAACATCTTTTCATATGCTTATTTACCATCTATGTATTCTCTTCAGTGAAATGTCTCTACACACCTTTTTGCAACTTTCTAACTAGATTGTTTTTTATTTTGACCTTCAGATTTTGAAGGTTGTTTATCCAGCCCTTTGTCAGATATGTGGTCCTCTTCACAGGGTCTTTCACAGACCAGAACATTTTAATATCTACAAAGTACATTTTTTTCCATTTATGGATCTCGAACATTTTTTATCCTATGTTTTTCTGCCAAGATTTATAGCTTTACACTTTACATTACAGTCTGTAATCCATTTGAGTTCATTTTTTAAAAAGTATTTTTGTTTATTGATTCATGAGAGACACAGAGAGAGCGGCAGAGGGAGGATGAGGGACTTGATCCCAGGACCCCAGGATCACGACCTGAGCCAAAGCAGACAGACGCTCAACCACGGAGCCACCCAGGCGTCCCATCCATTTAAGTTAATTTTTGTGTAAGGTGTGAGACTTGGGTTAACTCAGGTTAATTTTTTCCTGCTTCTTTGGATGATTAATTACCCAGCACCATTTCCTGAAAAGGCTATTCTTCTTCCATTGGGTGACTTTTTTATTTGGGTGTTTGTGTGGATCTATTTCGGGGTTCTCTGTTTTGTTTCATTGATTGATGCGTGGATCCCTCCACCAATGCCACAGTGTTGATGACTGCAGTCAGAATAAGTCTCAAAGGCAAGGAGTCTGATTCCTCCTATATTCTGCTTCTTTTTCACAATTGTCTTAGCTATTCTAGCTCCTTTGTTTCCATATGAATTTTAGAATAAGCTTCTCTCTATCAACAAAGTCTTGGAGGAATTTAGGCAAGAATCACATTATACTTATAGATTAATTCATGAAGAACTGACATGTTTACTATGTCAAATCTCTAAATCCATGAACTCCGTATGTCTCTCATTTATCTTCTTTGATTTCTTTCATCATCGTTTTGTAATTTTTAGCATACAAGTCACCTACATGTTTTGTCAGCTTTTATACCTAAGTATTTACTTTTTCGAGTAATTATAAATGGTATTTTATTTTTAATTTGCAAGCTTATACAAATATCATTGATTTTAGTATGATTATCATGTATTTTATGATCTTTCTGAACTCAGTAATTTCAGGAGTTAAATTTTCTTTTTGAGGATTTTGGGGATTTTCTACATAGACAGTTATGCCGTCTGAGAATGCAGACAGTTTTACTTCTTACTTTTCTATCTATATGGCTTTCATTTCCTTTCTTGCCTTGTTATTGCACTGGCTAAAAGTTCTAGCAAGATGTTGATTAAGAATGGTAAGAACATACATTTTTGCCTTGGTTCTAATCTTACATATAATGTTAGCTGTTGGGTTTTGGTAGATGATCTTTGGCAAGATAAGAAGTTTCTTTCTATATTATTTTCCAAGAGTTTTATCATGAGTGAGCGTTGAATTTTCTATGCTAACACAGTAGATTTTTGAAGACTGAACCATTTTTGCATCCCCAGAATAAATCTTATTTGGTCATGGTATGTAATTCTTTTTTATATGTACTGAATTCTATTTGCTGTTATTTTGTTAAGGATTTTACATCTATGTTCATAAGGAATATTGATCTGTGGTTTTCTTTTTTTTGGTATTATCTTTGTCTGATTTTGGTATCAGGGTAATATTAACTTCATGAAATGAACTGAGAGGTATGCCCTCCTCTTCTATTTTTCTGGAAGAGATTATGTAGAGCTGGTGTTAATTCTTCTTTAAACATTTAGCAGAATTGTCCAGTGAAAACATCTGGGGCTAGAGATTTACTTTTGAAGGGTTTAAATAAATTCAATCTCATTAGTAGGCAGAATTATAGAGGAAGTAAGAAGATTGACAGTTGTCAGAGGCATGAGGGGAGAAAGGAAGGGATGAACAGGTGACATATGTAGGAGTTTTAGGGTAGTGAAACTATTCCATAGGAGACTCTAATGGTGAGGATGGGCCATTATACATTTGTTAAACTCAGAGAATGTTCGACACAAAAAGGGAACTCTAATGTAAACCACTGAATTTGGGTGATAATGCTGTGTCTGTGCAGGTTCATCACTGAAACAGTGTACCACTCTGGTGGGCCATGTTGATGAGGGTGGTGGGGTAGGCTGGGGTGTGTGTGGCAGGAATATGTGGGAACTCTGAACATTCTGCTCAGTTTTGCTGTGAACCCAACACTACTCTAAAAAACAGACTGTTAATGAAAACACCCTTGAGTCTGTGTGGTTACAAAATGGCTGATCTACACACCATTGTCTCCATCACTGGTGCTCAGCTCGTGGCTCCCATTGTGCCTGTATTCAGCAGCCCACATGTAGACTCCTCAGGTCTTCATTCTGTAAGCAGCTGGTTATTTCTGCATCCTAAGCCTGGGGCTGCCCCCCATTGATCCATTTGATCTGCTATCCCTGCCACCTTCTTCTTCCCTGTGGCTTAGTGGGTCCTGAACCTAAGAATCCATCAGGCTTCAGTGACATCCTTCTTGAAGCCCCATTATCTCCTCTCTAATAAACGGGGAATACCTGAGATTATGATGTAAGGTATCCAGGGTGCAAGGTAGCATTTCTTCCCTTTCCTTCTTCCTTTCTCCATCGCACTGCCTTGGGTGGTGGCTAACTCTGGAAAGCCAGCCCTTTCAGAGTAAGAAGGAAGGAGCCAGAGTGAGGGAGAGAGAGCGAGGCACGGTGATCCTCTGGGACGTGCAGAGTGGCCGGCCAGCCAGCACCCCTTCCCACCATGAAAGCACATTTCAGGACAGGTTTGTTTCCTGGGACCCTGAGCGTGGAGGTCGGAGCAGGGAGCACATGGGGTTACGGGGGAAGGGTGTTGTTGTTCAACAGACAAGAGTGACTCCATTTCCGATTCTCACAGGCACCCTGAATGCCCGTCACATCAGGCAGGGAGAGCTGCCCAGATCCGACACTACCCCCTTGTAGAAGTGGCTGGCAGGCCCTGAGGGGCGAGAGGGGATGCCTGCGGGCTGCTGGAGGCTGAATGAATTTAGTGCCTGTGAATGAGGCGGGATTGGCAGCCCTTGAGACAAACTCCCTCTTTGTTCCTGAACTGTACCTCCCAGACAAGGGCAGTGCCAACTTTTGTCCCTCCATCCTGTCTACATTCTTTGGCCCAAATCAGCTGTGAGGAGAGGCACAGAAGCTCCCATGTTTTAGGCCCTAAAAAGAATCCGTTAATTTGTGCCTCAGAGACCCACAAGCAGCCTACAGCCTGCATGGCTGGAGTCAACGGAGCTGACAGTTGCCAAGACAGCAGTTCTCAAACATTTTTCACTGTAGCCCGCGCAGGGGGAAATCCATTTTGCATCATGACCCAGGGACACACAGACATGGATGTTCATGGACCTTCTCACACAGAATTTAGACGTTTGAAAAAGGAAATAAAATAGACGAGTGCCATAAAGATGAATATCGTTTTGTGAAATTTGTTTCTGGGCGTGCGCGCGTGTGTGGGTGGTCATGGTATAAATCATATATCTGACTGTGGATTGTGTTAAGAAAAGATTGAGAGACTCTTGTTTAGAGCACTGTTTCCCCAACTTCAAGCTGTCACTCGCCAGCTTGGAGAGCGACAAAACGTGTTAGCAGATAGATTAGAGACCCTGAAAATTCCTGCAGTAAAGACATTTGTTGGACTTTGCTGATCAAGTGTGTGACCTTGTCTCACTCCTTTCCCCAAATGCTTATACTACTATCTTGTGGAACTGATATTTCATAGAACATAGGCCTGGAAGGGATTTGAAAAGGCCTCTAGGATTTCCTCAGTGGTTTTACCTAGAGGGTAAGAAGGGTTCTGGCTTAGTGAGAATAGAGCTGCTAAGACTGTCACATTGGTGGTTGCCAAGTAAGATTTTGTTTAAAAAGGTCCATGCTAAAAAGGTTTAACAGCTACAAGTCTAGTCCTAACGCTCTCGTGTTAGACTTGGGATAACTGAGACCCATAGAAGGGAAGTGACGGGCCCAAGCTTACGTGGTGAGGCCATGCTAGACCTCAGACTCCATTTTGCTGAGTTCTTTTTGTTTTGTTTTTGAGAAAGAGAGAGAGAGTGCAAGTGAGGGGGGTTAGGGGAGACAGAGTGAAGGAGGGCACAGGGAGAGAGAGAGAATCTTAAGCACTCTCCATACTTAGCTTGGAGCCCAACATGGGGCTTTATCTCAAGACCCTGAGATCATGACCTAAGCCGAAATCAAGAGTTGGGCACTTAACCAACTGAGCCACCCATGTGCTCCCTGTTTTGCTGAGCTCTTAACTATAACCCCCTGACTCCACCTCCAGGGTCAGGTAAACACCCCGGTGCAAGGGGGCAGGAGGTCTGTCTGGGGTCTGGGGTGGTGGTGGGCATCAGTGAGCCTGGCCTCACACCTCTCCCCCTGCTCTGTTGCTGACCTTTTGAGAATGCTTTGACGTCTCTGTATTTGAGCTTTCTCACCTGTAACATGGTACCTAAGGATACTACCTTAAAAATAAGATAATCGGTAGCACTTCTTTGAAAAGACAGATATTGTATAATAAATATAAGGAACTTATTTACATTTTCTAAGCCTCAGAAAGGAGATTCTATAGTTCTAACCAGGAAGTTTTCAACCCTATTGTATTATAGCTGAATGAAACCTTTTTCTTGTTGTCCAATTCTAAGAAATGTTGCTCGTTACTGTGTTAAAACAAAAAAAGGTAAGGATGTTTAGAAGTTCTTCTGTCCAATTAAAACTATTACTGTTTTCCCAGAGGTGACTGTGCCTACACTGTATTTAAATTAGCAAAGAATGCTTATTCCTTATCCATAGGGGTTTAAAGTGAAGTTGTTTTAATCCAGGAGGGACTCTGTACAGGACAGCTTATTCAGTGTTCATTGGACAGACACATGTTCGCTTTGTGGGGTCCATTAACCACTCCATCCTCTGGCTTTGGTCCGGGCTAAACATCCTGTAGGCTGATTCACTGTTCTTGTGGTTTCTCTACACCTTGATGATACTTCTGTAATTCCGTTATTAACTCTCTCCAGGTTACCCATTTTGAGTGAGACGTTGGTTTCCTGCTGGGATCCTGACTTACACACTGTTTCATATACACTTTCTCATTATATTTCATCTTTTCTTAACTTTTTCCATTTAGTGTTGCAAAACCTGCGACAGCATGGAAGATTTGAAATGTTTCTTTCTTTTGTATCCTTTGGGTTAAAGGGCAGCAGGGAACAGGACTTCTTCATCCTGGGGTGCTTTAGAAATCACTGATGCCTGAGCCTCACCCAGAGATTCTGATGACCCGTTGGGAGGGGACCCATGGATGGAGGGAGGAGGTCTGGCTCTGCAATTTGTTCCCAGGAGGTCTGTTTGCTGGGCCTTAGTGCTGTATGTGTGTGTGTGTGTTGCCCTTGGCTCTCTGGATCTTTTTTTTTTTTTTTTTTAATATGTATATTTTTTTTATTGGAGTTTGATTTGCCGACCTATAGTACAACACCCAGTGCCCCCCTCAGTGTCCATCACCCAGTCACCCCACCCCTCCACCCACTTCCCCTTCCACTACGCTTATTCATTATATTGCTTTGCCTAATGCTAATCTCAGAAGCTGATGGCAGGGTGAGACCTTTGGTTCGGACCACACACACACTGCTGCCCTCTTGTGGACATAGGCACCGCTATGTTGGTGGCTGAAGTGTCACCTTCCGCCCCCCATGGCCTGTTCTTGCCACCTCCTGTCAGGACATAGGAAGAGGATGGACTTCACCCTTCACAGAAGATCACCATCTTCTTTTCTCTAGCAGCCTTTAGGAAAGAAGGAGCTCCTCCTAGTTCATGCCCGTTCTTTTCTTCTTTTTTTTCTTATATTTTATTTATTTCTTTTTAAAGATTTTATTTATTTATTACAGAGAGAGAGAGAAAGAGAGAGGCAGAGGGAGATGCAGGCTCCACGCAAAGAGCCCGATGCAGGATTCGATCCCGGGACTCTCAGATCACGCCCTGAGCTAAAGGCAGACGCTCAACAGCTGGACCACCCAGGCGTCCCATGCCCATTCTTATCTCAAGAGTTTGTTCATTTGTTTAGAATCAGCTCTCCTTGAGGAGAGCTTTGCAGAAAGGCTGAGCATGGAGGAAAAAGTTAAAAGGATCACAAAATAGCTCCTGGGACCACAAATCAGAGGCGACAGAGCAGAGTGACCGAGTCCCGGGGAGGAGGGAGCAAGTCCGCTGTGTCCAGCCCAGCTGCTGAGAATGCCCCCTCCCTCTGTGCCTGGTCCCTAACCCTAAACTTGTCTACCTTGCCACCACCACCTGGGAATTCCCTCCTCTGGCTTCAGCCTCCACTTTGTCCCATCTCCCCAGCTTCTTAGTTCCTTTGAGCACACTCCTGGCCAGTTTTCTGTCACTCATCTGTCCCTCTGTCCCCTTCCATCCAACAGATGCCCCTTCACAAGAGAGTTGGTAGAAATCTGTTAGCCGTTTCTCATCAAGCAGTTTATGCGATATATTGTGTGTAATTTACTAGAATACTTTATATCATATTATCATTGTTAGGGGTGATGTAAGCAGAAACATATTGTGCCTTAATGATCAGTGCATTTTGTATTAAACAATTTTTGTTAATTTCTTTAGGGAAGCTCTAAGGAAAAAAAAAAGGATACACGGGTTTCTAGAAAGACCATTTATTTAAAAAATATTTTATTTAAATTCAGTTTGCCAACATATAGTAGTATAACACCCAGGGCTCATCCCAAGTGTCCTCCTTACTAAAAAGACCATTTTAAAATTCATGTTAAACAAATTGTGCCGTATTTGAAGAACTTTTATTTATTTTCTTTGAGACTGCATGTTGTTTATTTTATTATTATTTTTTAATTGAAGTTCAATTTGCCAACATAGAGCATAACACCCAGTGCTCATCCCATCATCCCATCAAGTGCCCCCCTCTGTGCCCATCACCCAGTTGCCCCATCCCCCTGCCCACCTTCTCTTCTGCAGCCCTTTGTTCATTTTCCAGAGTCAGGAGTCTCTCATGTTTTGTCACCCTAATTTTTCCCACTCAGTTTCCCTCCTTTCCCTTATAATCCCTTTCACTATTTCTTATATTTCCCGTATGAATGAAACCATATGATGATTGTCCTTCTCCGATTGACCTACTTCACTCAGCATAATACCCTCCAGTTCCAACCGCGTCGAAGCAAATGGTGGGTATTTGTCGTTTCTAATGGCTGAGGAATATTCCATTGTATACATAGGCCACATCTTTATCCATTCATCTTTTGATGGACACCGAGGCTCCTTCCAGTTTGGCTATTGTGGACATTGCTGCTATAAACATTGGGGTGCAGGTGTCCTGTCGTTTTACTGCATCTGTATCTTTGGGGTAAATCCCCAGGAGTGCAATTGCTGGGTCGTAGGGCAGGTCTATTTTTAACTCTTTGAGGAACCTCCACACAGTTTTCCAGAGTGGCTGCACCAGTTCACATTCCCACCAACAGTGCAGGAGGGTTCCCCTTTCTCCACGTCCTCTCCAACATTTGTTGTTTCCTGTCTTGTTAATTTTCCCCATTCTCACTGGTGTGAGGTGGTATCTCATTGTGGTTTTGATTTGTATTTCCCTGATGGCCAGTGATGTGGAACATTTTCTCATGTGCTTGTTGGCCATGTCTAGGTCTTCCTCTGTGAGATTTCTGTTCATGTCTTTTGCCCATTTCAGGATTGGATTGTTTGTTTCTTTGGTGTTGAGTTTAATAAGTTCTTTATAGATCTTGGATACTAGCCCTTTATCTGATATATCATTTGCAAATATCTTCTCCCATTCTGTAGGTTGTCTTTTAGTTTTATTGACTGTTTCTTTTGCTGTGCAGAAGCTTTTTATCTTGATTAAGTTCTAATAGTTCATTTTTGCTTTTGTTTCCTTTGCCTACATAAATATATCTTGCAAGAAGTTGCTGTGGCCAAGTTCAAAAAGGGTGTTGCCTGTGTTATCCTCTAGGATTTGGATGGATTCTTGTCTCACATTTAGATCTTTCATCCATTTTGAGTTTATCTTTGTGTATGGTGTAAGAATGGTCCAGGATGTAAGAGAATGATCCAGTTTCATTCTTTTGCACGTGGCTGTCCAATTATCCCAGCACCATTTATTGAAGAGACTGTCCTTTTTCCAGTGGATGGTCTTTCCTGTTTTGTCGAATATTAGTTGACCATAGAATTGAGGGCCCATTTCTGGGTTCCCCATTCTGTTCCATTGATCGATGTGTCTGTTTTTGTGCCAGTACCACACTGTCTTGATCACAGCTTTGTTGTACAACTTGAAATCCAGTATTGTGATGCCCCCGGCTTTGGTTTTCTTTTCAATATTCCCCTGGCTATTCAGGGTCTTTTCTGATTCCACATAAATCTTAAGATTATTTGCTCCAACTCTGTGAAGAACGTCCATGGTATTTTGATAGGGATTGCATTAAATATGTAAATTGGCCTGGGTAGCATTGACATTTTCACAATATCAATTCTTCCAATCCATGAGCATGGAATGTTTTTCCATCTCTTTGTGTCTTCCTCAGTTTCTTTCAGAAGTGTTTTGTAGTTTTTAGGGTATAGATCCTTTGCCTCTTTGGTTAGGTTTATTCCTAGGTATCTTATGCTTTTGGGTGTAATTGTAAATGGGATTGACTCCTTCAGTTCTCTTTCTTCAGTTTCATTGTTAGTGTATAGAAATGCCACTGATTTCTGCGCATTGATTTTGTATCCTGCCACACTGCCGAATTGCCATATGAGTTCTAGCAATCTTGGGGTGGAGGCTTTTGGGTTTTCTATGTACAGTATCATGTCATCTGCGAAGAGGGAGAGTTTGACTTCTTCTTTGCCGAATTTGAATGCCTTTTATTTCTTTTTGTTGCCTGATTGCTGACGCTAGGACTTCTAGTGCTGTGTTGAATAGCAGTGGTGAGAGTGGACATCCCTGCTGTGTTCATGATCTTAGGGGAAAGGCTCCCAGTGTTTCCCCATTGAGAATGATACTTGCTGTGGGCTTTTTATAGATGGCTTTTAAGATGCTGAGGAATGTTCCCTCTATCCCTACACTTTGAAGAGTTTTGATCAGGAATAGATGCTGTATTTTGTCAAATGCTTTCTCTGCATCTATTGAGAGGATCATATGGTTCTTGATTTTTCTCTTGTTGATATGATCTATTACATTAATTGCTTTATGAGTGTTGAACCAGCCTTGCATCTGGGGGATAAATCTCACTTGGTAATGGTGAATAATCTTCTTAATGTACTGTTGGATCCTATTGGCTAGTATCTTGTTGAGAATTTTTGCATCTGTGTTCATCAGGGAGAGGTCTATAATTCTCCTTTTTGGTGGAGTCTTTGTCTGATTTTTGGAATCAAGGTGATGCTGGCCTCATAGAACGAGTTTGGAGGTATTCTGTCCCTTTCTATGCTTCAGAACAGCTTTAGTAGAATAGGTATTATTTCTTCTTTAAATGTTTGATAGAATTCCCCTGGGAAGCCATCTGGCCCTGGACTTTTGTGTCTTGGGAGGTTTTTGATGACTGCTTCAATTTCCTCACTAGTTTGGGCCTGTTCAGGTTTTCTATTTCCTCCTGTTCCAGTTTTGGTAATTTGTGGTTTTCCAGAAATACATCCATTTCTTCTAGATTGCCTAATTTGTTGGCATATAGCTGCTCATAGTACGTTTTTAAAATCGTTTGTATTTCCTTGATATTGTGATCTCTCCTCTTTCATTCATGATTTTATTAATTTGAGTCTTTATTCTTTTCAATAAGGCTGGCTAATGGTTTATTTATCTTCTTAATTCTTTCAAAGAACCAACTCCTGGTTTTGTTGATCTGTTCTACAGTTCTTCTGGTCTCTATTTCATTGAGTTCTGCTCGAATCTTTATTATCTCTCTTCTGCTTGGTGTAGGTTTTCCTTGCTGTTCTTTCTCCAGTTCCTTTAGGTGTGAGGTTAGCTTGTGTATTTGAGTTTTTTCCAATTTTTTGAGGGAGGCTTGTATTGTGATGTATTTCCTTCTTAGGACTGCTTTGGCTGTATCCCAAAGATTTTGAATGGTTGTATCTTCATTTTCATTAGTCTCCATTAATCTTTTTAATTCTTCTCTAATTTTCTGGTTGACCCATTCATCTTTTAGTAGGATGCTCTTTAACCTCCATGTGTTTGAGTGTCTTCCAAATTTCTTCTTGTGATTAAGTTCTAGTTTCAAAGCATTATGGTCTGAAAATATGCAGGGGGCAATACCAATCTTTTGGTATCAGTTGAGACCTGATTTGTGACCCAGTATGTGGTCTATTCTGGAGAAAGTTCCATGTGCACTTGAGAAGAATGTGTATTCAGTTATGTTCGGATAGAAAGTTCTGTATATATCTGTGAAATACATGTGGTCCAGTGTATCATTTAAGGCCCTTGTTTCTTTGGTGATGTTGTACTTAGAATATCTGTCATTTGCAGAAAGTGCCGTATTGAAATCTCCTACTATCAGTGTATTATTATCTAAATATGTCTTTACTTTGGTTGTTAATTGATTGATGTACTTGGCAGCTCCCACATTAGGGGCATAAATATTCATGATTGTTAGGTCCTCTTGTTGGATAGACCCTTTAAGTATGATATAGCGTCCCTCTTCATCTCTTACTACAATCTTTGGAATAAACTTTAATTTATCTGATATGAGGATTCTTACCTCAGCTTTCTTTTGAGGACCATTTGAATGGTAAATTGTTCTCCACCCTTTCATTTTCAGGCTGGAGATGTCCTTAGGTCTAAAATGAGTCTCTCTCTTTTTTTTTTAATTTATTTTTTATTGGTGTTCAATTTACTAACATACAGAATAACCCCCAGTGCTCGTCACCCATTCACTCCCACCCCCCGCCCTCCTCCCCTTCCACCACCCCTAGTTCGTTTCCCAGAGTTAGCAGTCTTTACGTTCTGTCTCCCTTTCTGATATTTCCCACACATTTCTTCCCCCTTCCCTTATATTCCCTTTCACTATTACTAAAATGAGTCTCTTGTAGACAGCAAATAGATGGGCCTTGCTTTTTTAAGCCAGCCTGAAACCCTATGTCTTTTGATGGGATCATTTAGCCCATTCGCCTTCAGAGTAGCTATTGAAAGATATGAATTTAGTGTCATCGTAATACCTATTCAGTCCCTGTTTTTGTGGATTATTTCTTTGGGCTTCCTCTTTCTTTTACAGGGTTCCCCCTTAATATTTCTTGCAGAGCTGATCTGGTGGTCACATATTCTTTCAGTTTCTGCCTATTTTGGAAGCTCTTTATCTCTCCCTCTATTCTGAATGAGAGCCTTGCTGGATATAGTATTCTTGGCTGCATGGTTCTTCTCATTTAGGACCCTGAATGTATCCTGCCAGCCCTTTCTGACCTGCCAGGTCTCTTTAGAGAGGTCTGCTGTTAATCTATATTTTTCCCCATATAAGTTTAAGAATCTCTTGTCTCTCGCTGCTTTTAGGATTTTCTCTTTATCCTTGGAATTTGCAAGTTTCACTATTATATGTCGAGGTATTGAATGGTTTTTATTGATTTTTTTTGCAGGAACCTTTCTAGCTCTTGGATCTGAATGCCTGTTCCACCCCCCCCCCCCCCAAATTAAGGAAGTTCTCAGCTATGATTTGTTCAAATATATTTTGTGGCCCTCTCTCCC
The DNA here is from genome assembly GCF_048164855.1 of Canis lupus baileyi. Classification (NCBI taxonomy): domain Eukaryota; kingdom Metazoa; phylum Chordata; class Mammalia; order Carnivora; family Canidae; genus Canis; species Canis lupus. The sequence continues at coordinate 34,972,212 of NC_132840.1, forward strand.
TCTTGATCTCTTCTGGAGCCCCAATTATATGTAGATTTTTCCTTCTCAGGCTATCATTTATTTCCCTAAGCCTTACCTCATGGTTTCTTAATGGTTTTTCTCTTTTTTCCTCAGCTTCCTTCCTTACCATCAACTTGTCTTTTATGTTACTCACTCGTTCTTCCACCTCATTAACCCGAGCAGTTAGGACCTCCAGTTTGGATTGCATCTCATTTAATTTATTTTTAATTTCGGCCTGATTAGATCTCAATTCCGCAGTAACGAAGTCTCTAGAGTCCTTAGGCTTTTTTCCAGAGCCACCTTGTGGCTTTATAATTGTGCTTCTGAATTGGCTTTCTGACATTGAATTGAAATCCATATTCTGTAACTCTGTGGCAGAGAGTACTGTTTCTGGTTCTTTCTTTTGTGGTGAATTCTTGCTTCTAGTCATTTTGTTCAGTGCAGAGTGGCTATATGAGTGGGCTGAGTCAAAAATATCAACCACGACCTATGTAAAATCCACCCTTGTTAAAAACGAAAACTTTTCTCTCTGTAGCATTCCAGCTGCTCTCTCTCTAAATCTCAGGTCAAATTTGTAGGTGTTTAGGATGTTTTGAAGGTTGCTAGGTAAGTTGGTGGGACCAGGTGAGTTGAGGACCCCCTACTCTTCCACCATCTTGCCCTTCCCCCTTGAAGAACTTTTAGCAGTGGTTTTGGGTAACTCTTGCTCTCTGCTGCCTCCCACCCATGTGCTGCCGTTATCTAGGTTAATGTGAGTTTGCTTACTCTTTTGGTAGTGTTTTTCTGAGCATGTATTCTGTGCCAGGCACTGTTCTAGGTTCTAGGGAGGCAGCAAGGAACAAAACTGCCTCATCTTTCAGATTCTGATGGGAAGTGAATGTATATATATTTGCTTCAGCATTTCCTTTTTTTTTTTAATTTATTTATTCATGAGACACACACACACACACACACACACACACACACACACAGGGAGAGAGAGAGAGGCGGAGACACAGGCAGAGGGAGAAGCAGGCACCATACAGAGAGCCTGACGTGGGACTGGATCCCGGGTCTCCAGGATCACGCCCTGGGCTGCAGGCAGCGCTAAACTGCTGCGCCACTGGGGCTGCCCTGCTTCAGAATTTCCTTCTCAAAGTTGGAAACCGGAAACAATCCCTCAAGTTCCTTTTTTTTTTTTTTTTTTATCCCCACCATCTCCAAAATGTGATCTTTTGTGGATCAATTTTTGGGAATACTTTGCTCTTCATTGGCAACTTCTGGCAACTTCTGGAGAATTCAATGAACCGTTCATGGTTTAGTAATGTTTCTAGTAGTAGAAATTGCAATAGGAAGAGGAGGAAGGGCTTGGGCAAAGATGGTGGCCCACAGCTCCGACCCTGTAGATGCAGATCTGGCCCAGGTTCTGGTTTTGCCACATATATATATACCTGCATGGCTTTGGGGAGCTCAAACCTTCCTAAGGCACATTCTCTGCTAGCTCCCAACCCTACCTCCCACAGAAAAAGAAAAGTGATAATTATCACCCAAGTGGCTTGGAGTCATCATTAGGTAAGATTATGTGTAAGTATGTGTGTATGTACATAATACTTAGTGCAGTGAGTGCCTGGAACAAAGCTCAGTATGGTAGCTGTTATTACAAAGTATAATTTGGTGTTTCTGCCTCCTCACCAGATTTGTTGAAGTATGATTGACAAATACAAATTGCACATATTTGAGGCATACAACATGATGTTTTGCTATATGTATATGTGATGAAATGATTATTACCATTAAGCTAATTAACACATCCATTACCTTGCATAGTTGCCATTTTGTGTGTGTGTGTGTGTGTGTGTGTGTGTATGTTAAGAACACTTGGGGGATCCCTGGGTGGCTCAGCAGTTCAGCACCTGCCTTAAGCCCAGGGTGTGATCCTGGAGTCCTGGGATCGAGTCCGACATCAGGCTCCCAGCATGGAGCCTGCTTCTCCTTCTGCCTGTGTCTCTGCCTCTCTCTCTCTCTATGTCTATCATGAATAAATAAATAAATAAAATCTAAAAAAAAAAAACCACTTGGGAACTACTCTCTTGGCAGATTTCAAGTATACAATTTAGTATTGTTAGCTATAGTCACCACACTATGCAAAAGGTCTCCAGAACTTATTCATCTTATAACTAAAAGTTTGTAGTCTTTGGCTCACATCTCTCCATCTTCTCCAGCCCTCAGTCCCTGGTAACCACCACCCTACTCTTTCTTACTATGATTTTGACTATTTTTAGATTCCACATATAAGTTAGATGCAGCATTTGTTAGTGTTTCTTAATTTTCACATGTTATGGGGATTAGTAAATTAATTGCACTATAGTCAGAGAACATATTCCACATAGTATGACAAGTGCTGAGACCAGGGAAATACAGGTTGATATTGGCACATGTAGCAGGGACACCTGGCAATTTAGGCAGGCTGTGTGGAGGAGGAGTGACTTATAAGCATAAAACTGAATGATGAGTAGGATACTGGTAGAAAAGGTGTATATGTACACATATGTGAGTGCTGGGAATAGTGGCAGAAGGACCGCAGTCTTATGGGGGAGACTGTTACATGGACAGGACACATTCGATGTAATGTAGTAAATGTCATCACAGAGGGAAGCCTTGAAACTTTGGGATCATGGCAAGGTTCAGTGGTTCTGTAAACATGCATATGTACATGCATGTACATGCTTTACATGCATATGTAAAGCCAAAACTTATGGTCAAGCTCATTGGTATCAGCGCTGGGTTTGGATACTCTTGTCTCTGAATAATTTTACCTCTGGCTAGATACGAAAATTCTTGGAGCCTCAGTTTCCTTATCTATACAATGGGGATAAAAATTTCTGCCTGGCAGGATCAACATGAAGCTACCTGAGACACATCAGATATAATCAAGCAATTAGCAAAAGGCAAGTGTCAGGGCTCTGGGAGTGGGGGTGGCTTTAATCCCTGGGTGTGCGTTCCTACAACATCACTTGGGGTGTCTGGCCCTCAAAGGACTCTGAGGTTGTACTGTCACTGCAGAATTCCCAGGAGGCAGTGGTGGAGAGGACAAGAATAGCTAGGAGCCCCAACTAGAAGGAGCCGGCGAGCCCAGCATGGCGTGGCTGACACAGAGCCTGGCAAGCTGGTGCCTGCTGAAAAGCCACATGTGCAGAGCATCTGGTCTGGGAGATTTGGGTCCTCCTCCCAGTTCTGCATAGGCTCTTCCAGGGAGCTTGGCCTTCCTGGCTCTCAGTTCCCTCAAATGAAAAATGCAGAGGAAGTTTGCATGGCAGATTGGGTTGCCCCTCATCCCCCCATGGGTACCTGACTGAGAAGAATTCAGAAGCTTGTCCAGATTCAGATCCATCAGCAGTATCTGCCCCGAGTGGCTGGGTAGTGCGGTATGTGGGTTATGTGTTTTCTATCCCCGGAATTTGCTAGAAACCCCCAACACTTCTTGCACACTGATTTTGTACTGGACACCATCCTAAATACTTTATGTGAATTTTATCACTTGACGCTCTTAACACCCTGTAAGGCAGGGACTGTGAATATCCTTATTTTACAGCTGTGGAGTCTGGCACAGAGAGGTTAAGTACCTTGCCTTATATCACACAGTTATTAGCTGTGGCCCATCTCTCCCAGATCTCAGTCTATCTAAACTAGAAGCTCTTGAGAGGAGGGGCTTTATTATATTTATTTTTGACCCTCCAGGGCCTAATAGGCTTTCAGATGGTCTTCATTGCTGCAGTGAACTCAGGGATTCTAGCTGAACACACAATCGCTTGGGAGGGTTTAAAAAGTTCCTCGCATCTGGGCCCAACCTCATATCACTTGCATCTAATCTCTGAGCCTGGGGCCTGGGCACCTGTGCCTGGTGCTCCGAGGTGCAACAAAGCTGAGAACTGTGGGGCTAAATAAAATGCTTTGTCAAAGATTTGTCAGAGGAAGCCCTTCTTGCTTCTTCCTGCCTCTTGGCACTGGGGGGTGCTGTTGGATAGTCTAAAAAAATAATATTTCCTTCCACTCCGGAAGGGCATTTCTTTTTGTTTCCAAATTTGTTTTGTGTATCTCCTCTCAAGGTCTTGGTGGAGAGGTTGCCAAGATGGACAATGGCCTGGACCCACCCGTCGGTGGCTCTCTTGAAGGTTGGCCAACTGATTAGGCAGGCAGGTGTGTAAAGTTTCTGCAGTCTGTGGTTCATTTTGTTTTCAGCCTTCCTTTAGGAGCAGTTGGTCTGTGTTCAGGAAGAAGAGGTTTGCAAGGAATTAAGGGAGGTGTGGCAGGCTGAACCATGCCCCCCCTATCCGCCCCTCCACCCCCACCCTGCTTCTCCCCACCCAGGAATCACGTCCTAAATCCTAATCCTCAGAACCCCTGACTGAGTTACTTTTGGTTGCAAAGGATGGGGTGGGGTGGGGTGGTGGTGGTTTGCAGATGTGATTTAGGTTAATGATCTTGAGATGGGGAGGTTATCCTGGTGGACCCAGTAAACTCATAAGCATCCTTTAAAAGCCAGAAGAGGGAGCAGGTTATATCAGAGAGGGAGGGGTGAGGATGGAAGCAGGGGGCAGAGGGAGACTTGAAGACTAGGATGCGGACTTTGGAGATGGAGGTGGGGCTGGCCACAAGTCACAGGGCTGCGAACTCAGCCCCGCTGACGCCTTGATGTGTCAGGTGTGATTTTGGACTTCTGACCCCCAGATCTGTAAGGTAATCCATTTGTGGTGGTAACTGCGAAGTTTGTGGCAATGTGTTACAGCAGCAATATGAAACTAATATGAAGAATACCTGAAATGTTTCCTATGGGAGACATCATTGCTTGTCTACGTAAGGGCCATTTCTCACAACCCTCCTTCTTTGTCTTCTTCCCAGACACTAATAATATTCATTACCTCCTTTGTACTCAAGGATGATCGTGAGACCCAATGAGTTATAAGAAAAAGTCAGCTGGGGAAAGATTCTCTTCTTCTGATAAGAGGAGATAAGTATTCAACAAAAGCTCTGTCTTACTGCCTCGACCACTCCCTTGAGTTTTTACTTTGGAAACACACTGAAAATCGATGTCTAGAGCTGCAGCAGCCATCATGGGACCATGAGTGTGTGGGGCACAGACTTGCTATACTTCATCTAATCCAACCTTTTATTTAAACAACAAAGAAATGAACCTCAGGGAAGGGAATTGACTTACTCAAGTTTACACAATGAGCCAGGGGCAGAATTGGGACTTATGTTTTTCTCATGGACAGTCCAGCTGCCAAGACTCCCAATCAGACTCAACCATTTTCTTCCCATCATAGAATTTCCATTGTTTAAGGGGAAATCATTGAGGTAGCCTAGACTATCAGAGGCCATGGGCTCTAACCCCAGCTGTGGTGCTGTGTGGCATTCAACAAGTTGACTAATCTTTTTGCACTTACAGATAAATCGGCTTCCCCTTGATATCTTTCCCTATCTTGAAGAAACTGCATAGTTTGTACATATCAATTGGACATTGCCTAAGAAATGTCAGCCAAGAAGGTTAAGATGAAAGAAACATCATGGCTTACAATATGTAGAGAACTTGACAGGCAACTGGAATTGGTAAATTGGGCTCTCAGTGTGCTTTGGGGCTGTCAGCTGGAGAAGAAGGACATGGGGTAGATTTGCACTTTGCAAGAAATAAAACAGAAGAAGCGATCCATTTATTTATTGGGTTGCAGAACTCTGGCTTGATTGTTTTACATGTGACTGGGCATTCCAAAGAATCCCATTTCTGACAGGAATTTGGCCCTTCGTAGGTGAGGATGGTTTGCTTTCTGGTTTTCAAGTAATCATAAGCCCTGAACCCTTGGGGTTTGGAGGGAGGGCTGTGAGCCAGCCTGACGTGGGGAGTCCTTAGGTGCTGGGGTGTATGAGTGGCTTGTAAACTGTGAGGCATCTTCAGACGAGGAGTAGAATTCCCATTGTTTGAACAACAACATACATTGAACCTAAGTTATTTCTTCACTTGTCCGAGAGGGGTTTGGGGGATGAACAGGGAGTCCATGGAAATCCTGCTTGTCAGTGATGGTGCACTGGAGTAGCCTGCATCAGCACACTTGGGTTTTCCAGCAGAAATATTATAGACTATAAATGCAGAACTAGGTTATAAAAAAATAACTTTTGTGGTTAATATTAGTATTGCCCTAAGAGTTAATTGGTTTTTTTTTTTTTTGACACTCTGTGGCATTTCAGAATTACAAAGTCCTTCTTCCACATATATCATCCTGTTGACTTTCCACAAGTGGAAGCAGTCATTCTCTCTATTTAAGAGAAGAAGAATGGAAGTCCAGAGAGGTTGAGTGACTGGGGGAAGGTCAGGAAGCAAATCATTGGAGAGGCTGGGATTTGAACTTGGCTTTTTAGGTGTTGAACCTAGCAGTTCGTTCTTCTTTCTTTCTTTCTTTCTTTCTTTCTTTCTTTCTTTCTTTCTTTCTTTCTTTCTTTCTTTCTCTTTCTTTCTTTCTTTCTCTTTCTTTCTTTCTTTCTTTCTTTCTTTCTTCTTTCTTTCTTTCTTCTTTCTTTCTTTCTTTCTTTCTTTCTTTCTTTCTTTCTTTCTTTCTTTCTTCTTTCTTTCTTTCTTCTCCTTTCTTCATGAGAAACTCAGAAAGAGAGAGAGGCAGAGACACAGGCAGAGGGAGAAGCAGGCCCCCTGCAGGGAACCTGACATAGGACTCAATCCCAGTACCCCAGGATCATGACCTGAGCCAAAGGCAGATACTCAACCACTGAGCCACCCAGGTGCCCCCTCCACCTCCCAGCAGTATTTCTTCTGTCATGATGGTGACCTTTGCAGGGTGATTGTGGTTCCCTGGAGTCTTCATGGAGGAGTGGAGGTCAAGGCCAGGGGAGAGGCCTGTGTGTTTAGAGCAGCTGGAGATATTGAACTTGGGATGGGTTTGTATTGGTGGAGGGCTGGGTAGGCAGGATTCAGGGCACAGCTAGGAAATTGGTTTGCTATCAACTGCTATTTATTGAGGTTCTCGGGAGTGGGGTTGGGGGTGGTGGTGGTGTCAGGCAATGTGTTAAGGGCTTTATGTGCATAACCTCATTTAATTTGCGGCAACCACTGTTATTTTTAGAATATGAGACCTGAGTCAGGAAGGCTGAACACCTTGGCCAAAGTCATATACAGTTTAGGAAGGGACAGATTAGAAGGCTCTGAAGCCTGTGCATCTGACCACCACATGATGCCAGAATTGTAAACCTGTGAGGTCTAGAATGGGGAAATACATTTGTGAAAATAGGCTGGGACCAGTTGGGACGTTTCTGAGATGCCAAATTGAGGAGCTCTGGCACTGTCTTCTGGGCAGCAGGGAGCCACTGGATGGGAAAGAAGAGCAGAAGTCTGCTCCTCCTTTCCGAGGAAAATGGAAATTTTACTTGTAAATCAAGTGGGTATGTACATGGGAACTGCCTCCGTGCCTATTTCTGTGGACTCACCCCCTCTGCTGCTTCACCCCCTCTGAAAAGGATATCACTGTTCCCGCTACACTCTTCCAATTTCTTTTAAAAATAAAATAAAAATTATTTAAGAGCCTCTTTTGGCCTCATAAATTCTGGAGCCATTTTTTTTGCTGAGAGTTTGGCAAGGGTCCTGTGAAGATGCAGAGGGACAGCCTTTGGCTCGGCCGACTCTTGCCTCTCCCCGGCCAGCAGTCTCTGTGAGGCTCTTCCCTGGGGACTGCGCTCTTTGGCATCCCCAACCTACTTCCTATGCCCCTCAATAAACCTTGTGGATTTAAATGCTCCCACAGGGCCTCTCTGGAGAGAAGAGTGTTCCTAAAACAAAAACTGGGATGACGTTCATGTATCTCCAGCTCATCAGTCACGCGGCGGAGGGGCTGACTTCCCCGCTGCCCTCCCAGGCTGTCATCACTGACGCCACGGGCCGGGCCGGACTCCTCGCCGGCTGCACATGTCAGAGCAGAGGTGGCCGTGGGGGACCTGGGGGGAGCTTGCCTGGACTTTTGGTTGAGGAGTGACGTGTGTGCTGTGATTTGTGCGATGGAAGTGGCTGACCTGTGTCCTTCCCTGGAGGTGTGGCTTTATGTCTGTGGCCCTCTGTCCCATTACATATGGTGGATCACAGCTGTAGATTACTTGATGCTGGGCAGCCCTGGTGGCCCAGCGGTTTAGCGCTGCCTGCAGCCCACGGCGTGATCCTGGAGTCCCGGGATCGAGTCCCACATCAGGCTCCCTGCATGGAGCCTGCTTCTCCCTCTGCCTGTCTCTCTCTCTGTGTCTCTCATGAATAAATACATAAAATTAAAAAAAAAGATTACTTGATGCTTTACAAGGACCAAATCTGTTCATGAGCTTGTTGAGTTTTCACACCGCAACTCCAGGAAACCCAAGTTCTCGTAAATTTATAGGTCAGAGTACTGAGCCGTAGAGAGTGTTTCTTGGACAAATCTCAGGGCACTATCCTTCTTCTTCCTACAAATGTGGGATCAGATGAAACTGGATTTTAAAGACTGTCAAGTCAGGCAGGACAGAGATCTTTAGGAACGCCCCCGGGTGGCTGCTTAGCAGAGGGGCTGTGTGCTGGGTCCATCTGCCATTTGTCCCTCCATCCCCATTCTCTTCTTTCTCTTACCCTAAAAGACGGCTTCTATGGGTTCCATTGCCTTTTGGCTTCTGGTTGGATTCAGATGATGGTTGGCACTGGATTCAGACTGGGTGGGGGCAAGGAATATTGTAAGGTTTCCTCCCAGCCAGGACACCATGGCCTAGCTGCTGTGGACCCCAGGGCACTGCACTACTCCTTGGTGGTCACCTTACCCTCGGCTCATATCTTTACGAAGAGCCCCTTTATTCACTCCCCACCCCCACTGCAGACTTAGTGTCCTACCTGAATCTGCTGGGAGTTCACACAATTCACTGTGCAGGTAGTGAACTGACTTGAAGAGTTTGTTTGTCACACACTCCAGAGAGAACCGAGTGTAAACACCTGCTTCTGATTTGCAGCCTGAGTAAGGACAGGCTGTGTACCTCTCTGGGCACTAATGGGTGGGTTTGAATCATCTACCCCAATAGTCTCTGTCCCCTCCAGTTCCTGTCCCGTCAGTAATTATCCATACTTTAAAATTTCCAGATGATGAAATGTCTACTTTAAATACTCTGAATCTGAAGAGAGTGGCTCAGGGGCAAGCTGAGCGTCTCCTGGGGCCAGTGGTGCTGCTGTGTCCCTGGTGTCCAGTGGGGCCCTGGAGGTGCCGGTGCTGGTTTCTGGGGTCCCGAAGTGGCAGCGGCTGTGCCCTCATCACGTTGTCCCTACCACCACGAGCCTCCTGGTTGGCAAGAGGACTTAAATCATCGATTCAATTCTGTACCCGTGGTAATGCCCGTGGATAACTTTGTAAGTCATTTGAGATGATTATCACAGCAAGCCCAAGCTGAGAGATGAGAAAATCTATGATAAGTTCTGGGTATGATGCAGCTGTGCTCTGATTTTCAGGTCAGGATTGGCATTATCTCCATTTCTTTAAGAGAGTGGACAGTTAATCCTGAAGCTCTGTGCTCTTAACAGAATCCATCATTTGTATCTGGTAGATGGCTAAGAAAGGCCCCCCACTCCCATTGGATGATGTCTCCTAGGTCCCCATCCCCTTTGCAATGTGACCTCACTGCTCCTCCCAAAAGAGCTGGGGTCCATTTTCCTACCCTCTGGAATCTAGGTTGAACTGTGACTTTGCTTTGGCCTGTAGAATGCAGCAGAACTGACTTTCTGAAATTTAAGAAGCCTTTTAAGAAAGCCTTTGCTTTCACCTACAGGAAAATATACTTGTGTAAAGAAGCCCAGAGTATCCACACAGAGAGGCTAGGAGGAAGAAAAAAGACACTACTTGGGGCAGAGAGGAGAGGTCCCCAGCAAGCCCTGCCAGGATTTTTGATCCTCAGGATCAGGAGAAGGTAAAATGATTGTTGTTTCATACCACTAAGATTTGGGGTGATTTATTAGCAGCAATAGAAAATTGATGCACTATCATCTTCACTTTGTTGACACACAGGGTGATGGGGTTGGAACCCATGAATTCACACATATTAAACAAATGTTTTTTCAATAAATACTTTGTGCATTGTCATACATTGGAAAGAGTCCAGTCTTGGATCTGGGTTTGGATCCGGGCCCCGCGGGTGATCTTTCTGAACATCAGTTTCCAAATTGGTGAAACAAATATAGAGGATCATGAGTATTTTAGGAGATAATAAATGTAAAACATATGGGGCATAACGAGCACCCAACAAATGGTGGCTATTGGTTTACTTTATTACTGCAAAGAAGGCAGGGTCCTTGCTTTCAATATGATTATCTTAGTGAAGGAGTATGATCAGTTTTGGGGATGAAGATGATAAATTCTAAACTAACCATACAATAGAGTACCGGCAAGGGAGAGAGGGATTCCTCTCAGGGAGAGGCTTTTTAAAGAAGGTGACCTTTAAACCAGGACTAGCAAAAGAAGCCAGATTTTAGCAAGCCAACATCCTAGATGACAGGCAGTGTCCTTAGTGATGGCAATTCTTGTTACTCGGGGTTTTACATATTGTTGAATTTTATTCCTTGTCTTTACAGCTTTATCCTTTTAAAGTACAGTACACCCGCGGATTGGTACTGGGGCAGTACAAGTGGGAGGCAGTCGGGGAAGGCAAAGTGTTTCCATATGGCCTCCGGAGAGGCTGGGCCTGGGGCGAGAAGAGGGGCCAGGAGGTGTCCTGCCTTCTCCCCAAAGCCTCCAGCCCCCAAATATCATTGCTCTGAGGAGTGTTAACAGGGATATACCATCTTGGATTCTAGAGCCGCTGAGGAGGGCTGGGCTGTAGTCAGATGCACTCAGCATTTTGTCTTCATGGATCCTTCTGGGTCAGCAGCCAGTGTCTTGGATTTTCTATAATCTGGCCAAGAGCGGCAGGGGACGTGGCCTCGGTGGTGGACTCTTCAGCCCCTCACCTTTTAGGTAGACTGCGTTTCAATCTCAGCTCTATTACAGTAGTTTGCACATTTGGCTAAATGACTTCACTTCTCTGTGCCCAGTTTCCTTCTCTGTGAAATGGAGATAATTACGCCTCTTCTATTGGCTGTTGTGAGGATTAGATAAAATGAGACGTGGAGGAGTGCTAAGGCCTGGAACCTCTGCTGATGCTCTTTCCTTTTGCCCTCTCCTCCTGCTGTCACAGGTTGGTTTCCCCTCAAGCAGCACCTGCCTGCACCCCTGACTTTTTCTCATTAGTGCTGATCCTGGGCTGTGGCTCCCTCATAGCTGATTCTGGAGTCGGGGAGGGGGGGGTGGGGAGGCCAGGATCGTGGTATGTGCGAAGACAGCAGGTTTGAAGAAGGATTTGAGTTTAAATCTTGAAGCAACTGTTCACTGGCTGGGTGACCTTGGGAAAGGTCACTTGCACTTGCTGAGCTTCTGGGATCTTAATTGCAAAGTGGGCATCAGAATATCAGAATATCAGAATATCACCTTTATAGCATCCTTCTGAGAAATGACGTAATGAATGAAACATACGTGATCCAGGGGTTTCTAAGTGTCTCTTCCCTTCATGCAGGATTACGTAATCCCCTCCCATGTTCCAGTTTGTATTTTGGCCAATAATTCTGGTTTTTACACACCCTTTAGCAGCCCATAACCAAAGGGACTGAATTTAGTGACACCTCTAGAGTTATGTCCTCTGGTGACTCATCTGGAAAATAGAGCTAGGTATTGAATGAGTGTTCCATTGGCCTGTCCTTGAGGTCTGGTTGTCCTGGCTAACTGGACTGAGTTTGCCCAGAGCAGATTCTGGAGGGGTGTGGTCCAGGGAAGAGCTGTATTCATGGCCAGATTCTGTCCCAGGCCCTGCGGCTACAGAGAAATCCTGCCTCTGAGTAGCTCAGTGTTTAGGAAAAAAGACCAACTGATCTAAGTAGAGGGTCTGACTTTATAGGGTGGGCTGCAGATATGATTCTCCCCTGGAATGCCATCTTATAACTCCCTCCTGCTCTTATTTAAAGGAGCTTTTACCCTGTCCTTCAGTAACCTAGTGAGATTCCCTGGATTCTTAGCAGTGGGTATGTAAGGAGGTCTGTCCTGCAGTCTCTTAGGTCATCACAAGAAGCTATGAGTCAAACCATACTCACTAAGGCAGGAAGTGCCCACCTCCCATAGGAGATGCTGGTGTTGGGGTGGCAGGTGGCTGCCAGCTGCTTGGAGGGGGCACTGCCACAGCAGCTGCAGCAAAGGTATCTGAAGGGGCTTTTCTCCTTTATTTTTCTTACTGCTACTGATCAGGTTTCTCCTTCCCAAGTTTAAACTTGGTAACTAATCAAGCAAAGTCTTGCCTGGTAAACGTTGCCAGGTATGGCAGGAAAGGCTGCTGCTCACCAATATTATTGTTTTTTTCTTCTTTCTGAGTGTGGAGCTCAGCTCTGTTTCCAGACTCCCTTGAAGCTAGGTGTGGCCCGATGACTGGGCCCTGGCCAGGGAAATGTGAGTGGAGGTGATTCCACTACTTCTAGGTGTGATCCTTGTTGTGTTTCTTCGTCCACCGCTGTGTGGAGAGGTCTCTGAGTGCCTGTGTGGAAGGGGTCCGGGTTCCCCAACAACACATCCTCCCCTGCTCCTCCTGCATTGGGCAATGGCATAAGAGAGAAATAAACTTTAGGGTGTTAGCCTCTTGATTTAGGCACTCAAGAGATTTTCTCTCAAGTGACTTGCTGGTTCCTTTCTAGATATAACAGAAAATGCATTTTAAGTGGCCCTTCTCAAGGAGGCAGCTATACAAATGAGTAGGAAAATCTAATTCATGGGAATGAATGTGGTGTTAGGTACATACAGAGGGCTGTGGGAGCTCAGAGAGGGCTCCTAGCCCAAAGCTTGGAGGCTCATTTGGGAGAGGCTCTGCAGGGCAACTCAGAATGTGATGGGGGTAAGGGGAGATGCTGACGATGAGGAGTAAGAGGCAAGCGGGTGCTTAAGGGGCCTGGGGTAGAGTAAGTGGAAGTGGTTGGGGGTTCCTGGCCAAGGCCAAGTCAGGATTCCCAGCTGAAGGAGAAGTAAGGAGCAACGAGTTAAGATCTTGAGTCCTGTGAGAGCTGGCGTGGGTGATGTGGCTTTAGGAAGTGTGGTGGGGGAAGGGTGTTTGCAACTCAACAGGAGGTGAAGCCATCTGAAGTCTCTGAACTACTGTAGATTGGCTGGACTGAGGCAGGTTCCGCAGGGAAGCACCTTCACGCATCTGGAAATACAATACATTCCAGGTCACTGGTGGTGAGGGATGGTGGGTTTGGGATCCATTTCTGAGATGCAGCTGGATTTGGTGGCTCACAGGAAGAGAGCAGTTGAGGGCAATGCCCAGATTTTTGGCTCTGGTGTCTGAGTAGATGGTTGTGCCCATCGGGGGCAGAGGAACTCTGGGGAGGAGCAGTGTCACAAGTAGGTAGGAAAATGGGTCTGGTTTAGGGAATTTTGAGTTTGAAAGGCCTCTGAGATGCCTGGTAAGAGAAGTTAAGCAGGTAGTGTGCAGTATGAGTCTGGGACTCGTGAGCAAGGTTGGAGCTGGGGTGGAGTACCCAAGAGGAGGAGCAGGCCATGATGGACAAAAGAGGGCCAAGGAAGGTCCTGCAGGTGCCCTGGTCCAAACATCAAGGCTTCCTTCCTGCTTAGGACACAACCATGTGAGGCCTGGCTGGTTTCTTCGGCCTTGGCCTCATTCTCCACAGACTGGCTATTGGCCAAGGCCCAAACAGGCCTCCCATCGGAGCCCACCTAAGCAAGGCTGACCCCATCCACCAAGGCAAGTCCCATTCTGTGTTGGGGCCCTTGGCTCCATATCCAAGCTTTGGTTTTTCTACCTTCCCTGCCTCAGCCCTGGCGTTGGAATTGGAATCGGTGGCGAGGCCTCTGGCTGCAGGATTCATCATGGGCCCCACTCTCCTCCCCACTGACGGTCTGACTCAGGCGTGAGTTCACACTTTGGGAATTTTAATGAATGCTGAGCATCCCAGCCAGCCCCCAGATTTCTCTGTTTCTGTGCCAGTGGCTTCTCTAAGGTGATCCTTTCCCATCTGTCGTCCTCTGTACCAGACCTCTTCTGGCCGTTTAATTAAAGTCCCCCTCAAAAAGAAGAAAGCATTTGGAAGGTGTGGTAACTGTTCCATTAAACTAATTGACCAACATGTCTGAACATTCATGTGGTTCTGTTTACAGAGTCTGACCTGGGTCAGATGCATTTGCTTTAAGAGGCTAATTTTTTTTTTTTTTTCCTTCTTGAAACTTCTTTGGAAGTTTCATTCTTTCTTTCCTTCTTTTTTTTTCCTGCTGGATTGTTCTGAGCCCAAATATTCCCCTAACTTGCTAAGTTGTCACAGATGATTTTCTGGCAACAAAATACTGTAGACCTATCTGATTCAGCGTCACAGGCTGCAGAACGATCAGAATCAGTAAAAACCACTCAAAGGATTTCTCACAGCCCTCACGAAAGCATTACTTGGGTGCTGTTCAGTTTGGAGAAGTCACAGTGGGATTAGGACCTACACACGCTGATTCCCTTGCTATCTCTAAGTCTGCTTTTCCAGAAGTGACTGGGTGGGCAGTGGTGTCGTTTGTTAAGAGAGGATCCTCCAGCCGCCTTGAACTTGCCCTTCTTTCTCAAGCTCCATATTCAACCTGCGACAGGCCTGGCTGCTTTCTTCAACACATGTTTACTGAGAGTCTACCACACAGCAGGCATGACATTTTAGCATCCGGGGTATAGGGGTGAGCAAAGTAGAAGCGGTTCCCACACGCTTAGAGACTCCACAAGGAAGACAATGCAACCAGCCGCCTCCAGGAGAGAGGAGTAGGCCTTCTGTTTGGCCTACATCCTGATAGGCTCGCATTAATCTCAGATGAAACAAAGCTGTCTGCATGAAGTTAGTTTTAGATGGCAAAGGGCTAATGCAAACGCTGGCCATTTGTTCACGTTCTCTGTGGGTTCCGAGAACCTACTCTCAGAGGACACAAAGAGGGAGGGAGGAGAGGGCATGAGCTGTGGGTTAATGAGAGACACACGAGTTGGCGAAAAGCAAGCGGGAGGGAGCACGGGACAGGATAACTGGTGCCAGGACCGAAAGAAGTTCATTTTTTCACCCTGCAAAACAACTGCTCTTTGTGGTAAAAGGGAATTTCGGACCTGTTGGATGAGAAGGGGGTCACCATGACTGCTTAACCCACTGGCCTCTCCTCTCCCACTCTGTTGGCTTCCTGCCCAGAAGTCTACGGTCCAGGGAACCAGGGTCCAAAGAGAAGAAGGGACTACCAAGGTCCCACAGTAAGCCAGGGACAGGCCTGGGCTGGAGCCTGGGCCTCCTGACTCTGGCTCCAGCCAGTTTTCTCCTTCTGGGTTTTGCTTTGTCTTGGTTGGGGTGGGTGGGTGCGGGGGCACTCTTAATTCAATAAAAACAAAAGCCACCATTTCCTTTCTAACCAAAGACATGCCGTTCTATCTCTGGGTGTAGCAGCGCAACTATAAACTGGTGGCCTGCAGTGCGCTCTTGCAGGCGGGTGCAGCTGGGCCCTGGCCTGGTGCCTTGCCTCTCTGGGGCCGCTGGTGTTAGGAAAATGTCATCATGACAGCGGGGGGTGGGGGGTGGGGGAGTGGTCCCAGAGGGGCAAAAGAGGGGCCTCCCAGCAGGCCCTGCAACGACAACCAGATCTGGGCACACAGCCGACAGTCCAGGGAGGCCCAGAGCTTGCCTGCCTTGGAGGCCCGCATCATCCTAAGCCCGTGAGAGCTAGTCTGTGCTGAGGTGTCTCCTATAGGCTTCCCCCCGAGTCACTGAGGCCTTCTGACTGGGGGCAGATCCAGCTGCCCAGCCTCAGTTGTCTACCCTGAGTGGGTGTGGAAGGAGTCTTGCAGCCTGGTGTGAGCCTGGGGTTGCCCACGTGCCTTTGGATGACGGCAAAACCAGCGTTTACTGAGAATTTACAATCTGCCGGGCATTGTTTCAAGTGCTTCACATAGTCTAGTCTATTTAATCCTCCTAAGAGCCCTAGGAGGACGGTGCTGTTTTGAGTATCTGAATCTTCCAGATGAGGAAACTGAGGCATGAGCTCCCCACCCCATCCCCGCTCCACAGCCAAGCAATAGCAAGTCAGGATTCCAACCCAGGCAGCAGGATTTCAGAGACCATGTGCTTCACTGTGAGGCATGCTGGGAGTCGCTGTCCTCCCCGGTTGGGTCCTGTGTATCTAAGGTTTTGCCTCAGTTTCCCGGATCTGCATCTCAAATCCTTGATGGAGTTTAAGACCTTCTACATTAGTCAAGACACTTAGTTGCATATGGCAGAAACTGGAGGCGGTTTAAGCACCAAAGGAACTGGATAGGCTTCCTTCACTGAGAAGTCCAGGGGTTGTACTGAGTTGAAGCCTGAGTGAAGCTAGAGGCTCCGGTGATCCGGTCAGGATTTTCCTTCTTTTTCTCTCTCAGACTCTGTGATTCTTGGGTTATTTGCTACATCCTTAGGCAGGCGCTTCCCACATGAGGGGAGCATGGCCACTGACAGCTCCTGGCTACAGGTTTTTTTTTTTTTTATGGTTTATTTATGAGAGACGCACAGAGAGAGGCAGAGACATAGGCAGAGGGAGAAGTAGGCTCCATGCAGGGATCCCCATGCGGGACTCGATCCCAGGACCCCGGGATCACGCCCTGGGCTGAAGGCAGACACGCAACCACTGAGCCACCCAGATGCCCCTTCTCGTCCTAGTTTTAAGAGAAGCCCTTAAACTGACTCTCAATTTGTACTGACTCCAGGGCCTCTCCTGAGCCAATCCGCAGGAAAGGATGGTTCCCTCCTAAGGATTCTGCTGGCTGAGCACCCTGAGGCAGGGTGGAGCTTGTGGCAGCCCTTTCTGGACCCCTTGGAGTGGGAGTAGTGAAGGTGGAGGTGAGGATGGAAGGGAAGGGAGGATGCAGTGAGCACAAGGAGAAGAAATGGATGTTAGGTGGATGAAATGGCCAGGTGTTTTGGGTGCCTGCTCTGGGGCACCACTCAAATGCCTGGGCCCGAAGCCCTAATACCTGCCAGCCTCTTCTGCATCAGAGTGGTGTGGCATAGAGCCCCAAACTGGCAGGGGTAGTTGGTCTGTTTGCGGAACGCCCCCATTCTCCAAGACTTTGGTGGGGCCACTTTTTGGATAATCCTGCTGTGGCTCACCCATCCAGGGCAGGTTGCAGGGAAAGAGTCTTACGAACCAGAGCTTTGATCTCCATCTCTTTGGACCCTAGTTTCTTGGGGTGATGCCACAAAGCTTAGGGTTGCTGTCAGGATTAGAGACCTCGCGCACACCAGCCCACTTTGGTGCCTGGGAACTCACTCAGGCCATGTTTGTGGAAATGGTCAGTGACCAAGGCTAATGGCTCTGGTGATCAGACTTTGGACTTTTGAATCATGTCCAATGATGATCCTAAAGGTAGCTGGTGGATCCTGAAATTAGGTGGTTAGCCTGATGATCCTGGTTAGCTTTTTAGGATGGGCACCACCAGTGAGTGACCAGCTGCTCTGTGTCGGTCTCCGCTCCCCTGGGCTGTGGCAAAGCCTACTATCCAGAAGATCAAGAAACAGCCTGGGCATCATTCAGGAAACGGATGGCATGCTCAAGCTAGGATCCATCGAGAAGTGAATATAGGGGCTATCCATGGCGCTATGGAAGTGGTGTAGGGAAATCACAAGGGATGCTGTGGGACCCTGGAACAAACAGTGAAAGGGCCCTGGTAGCTGCTGGGCCTGCAGGTGAGGGATTTAGCCAGTGGTGACCAGAAAGAGAGGGAACTGGGGGAATAAATATGCCAGCCTCTAGTTTTCTCTTCCTCTAATCCCCTGATCATACTTCCCACTGTCTCCATTGGCCAGGGGGTAAGGACGCCCACTGATAGGACCCATACCAGTTAGCCAGCAAGGACAGAAAGGTGGGGAGTGTGGAAGGGGAGTGGGGCTCAGCTGACTTGTTGGTATGTGACCTGCTTGTTTCTGCTTTGAGGTTATTGGAGATGCAGGTGTTTATTTAGCACAGACTAAAAAGTGCTAGCACGCTGCCCTGGCCTATTTTCAGGGCAGACTGTTGGCTGTTTTAGCCTGAGGGAGGGTCGTGGGTGGGAGAAGAGAGATGAATGCAAGACAGACCACATTTTAAGAAGTGGGGCCCACGTTAGTGAATAGACTCTGACTTTTGGAGGAGGTGGGGTTGGAACCGAGAGGTAGGGCACCCATCTGCAGTTCCGAGTGGTCCTGGGTTCAGATGCTCACTGTGCCAGCTGTGCAAGCTTGGGAGAGTTACTTAAACTCTTTGTGCCTCACTTTCTTCATCTGTAGAAGTGGAATCATGCCATTACCAGTCTGATGGGGGAGTGGTGCCCATTAAATGAGTGAACACATTCAAAGTACTTAGGACAGAGTCTAGTATATAGTAAGCGCTCAATATTTGTTAGTTACTATTATTGGCATTGGCATTGGCAAGAGCACTGAACACAGAGTCTTCAGAGTCTTCAGTATTTGCTCTCCCATGACTTACTTTGTGACCTTGGGCAAGTCACTTTCCCTCTTTGGCTTTGGTTTTCTCTTCTTTAAAGTTTCTGAAGACACATTTTAGCTAAAAAATTCTAGATTCTGCAAGTCCCAACTCCATCACGGATTTTGCAAAGGCCCTCCCCACCCCTCAATGGCGAAATGTGTTTCCAAGGCCCTCGGGCTCCTGCCAAAACAGAGCTCCGGTTTCTTCCCTTAGCATCAGCTGGAGGAGTTCCCAGTAAGAGGGTCGGTAAGGCTCCTCCCTGCAGGTGTCTCAGGGCTGCGTGCTAATCTCTTTTTGATGGTCTCCACCTGCAGTAGATCTGGAAGCTGCCAGGGGGAGGGCCAAGCCCTCTCCTGCTGGTCCCTGGGGCAAATCATTGCTCACTTCTGAAGGTCTCCCCCGAGAGGCCCGAGACCTACTTGGGGGAGGGCCCTGAGCTGGCTGGGGAGGTGCGGGCTGCCAGCAGACTATCACACCATCCTTGGCTGGGTAGGATGGCCCAAGGCCACTGAACGCTCTGAAATCCCATCCTGGGGTTTTCAACTGCCAATATGATCTCAAATGGCTTGAACTCAGGAAATTTGCCTTCCAGCTCTTTCTCTCCCTGCTTCCTCTTTCTGTTTCTTCTATTTCTTTCTCTCAATAAAATGTAAGTCCCTTAGCACAGCCAAGAGCGTTGGCCCAGAGGGGTGTCCCAGCTCTCTTCAATGTCATTGCAGTCTTGTTCTCTGAGCTCCAGCTGCTCTGGGGTCCCTCTATGCCTTGATGATGCCACGTGTTCTGCACTTCAGGGATTGGCACATGCTGCTCCCATGCCTGGAACACCTCTCCATCCCTCCGTTAGCTCACTCCTACTCATCCTTTGGATCTCAGCCTGAAGCTCATTTCCTCCTTGGAGCCTCCCCTGACACCCGCGGTTACCAGTGGTTACAGGTTTAGGGCATGTGGTCAACATCTATTCTCCCAGCAGGATGGCAAGGGCAGGGTTGTTTCTGCCCAGTTCACACTGGACCACCTGCGCCCAGGACGACCGAATCTGGCACCCAGTCACTGTTTATAATTAACTGATCCTTCTCCACTCGTTGCTTCTTCTCTTCTTCCTCTTTCTTTTTCCTTGACATTTCCTCTTCTAAAATGTAAACCTGGTGATGTCAGACACCTACTAAAGATTGTCTGACTTTTCCACCTTCTTGGATAAAGGTTTGCTTTACAAGGCTCAGCAGGACTGCTCCTTGCCCTCTTCCCAGCCCTGTGTCCAGAAGCACTGCCTGCCCTACCTGGGCCCACCACATAGTCCCACAGATGTGTCCTGCTCTTCCCCATCTCCAGGCTTTGCATGGGCTGTTCAATCCTCACTGGCTGTTACCTGGTTATCTCCAGTTCTTTTGGTTCATAGCTCAAGGCTCCCTTCTCTTGAAGATCTTCCCGTAACCTTCTGGACCAGTTTCCTCTTCCATCTTCCATCTCCCGGAATCCACTGAGCCCCCTTTCCTTGGGTTCTGGCCATGCTGGCTTGAACTTGTGTCTTTGCTTGTCTGCATTCTTCACTACAGTGGGAAGGGCCTTTAAAGGACAGTGCCTTTCACTTCAGAATCCCTGGTACATTGTATATAGATCGCCTTGCACATAGTAGGTAGTCAGCAAAGGTTTACTGAATGAGTTTTCTTTTAACTTTCTTTCTTTCTTTTTTTTTTTTTAGTATATGTGCTGCCGAAGCGATCACTCTTTTTAACTTTCTTAACCAGGTCACAACCAGCTTGTACTGAGATGACATATCATTTACTACCTGGACAGACATTGTTGGGTGGGTTATTCCACCTGTACCAATGATGCCTAAGTTTGGAGTATCACATGTTTAGAGGAGATGGCTCTGTCTTCAGCCCCAGGAGGATGACTCATGTTTGGGTTAAGCCATTGTTGGTGGTCTCAAACTCTTTGTTAGTGATTGGTTTGGGCATGGACATATGAATTAGTCATCTGAGAGATAGGACCTGAGAGTAAACTCACTTGGGGCTTCTGGGAAAGGATTTCATTCTCTTAACAAAGAGAATTCAGAGCAAAAAATGTTCTCTTTTTTGGATAATGTGTCCTTAAGTGATCCTTGCTGCAGCCATCTTGTGGCCATGAGGAGACAAGCCAGCAACTCATGGAGGATGCAAAGCACAAGGCTGGCTGGCTCCAGAGCCTTCGACACTTCCTGCCCCTGAATTAATTAAAACAGAACCTCCCTCCATTTCCGGTTAATAAGCCCTTCATTGCTTAAGCTGTTTTAAATAAAGTCATCTGTTACTTTTAGTTGAAAACATTTTAACTGATTTACTGCCTATGTGTTCATGAGCAAGTCACTCACTCTTGCTAAGCTTTAGTTTATCTGTAAAAAGAGATGCCACTCTTTCTCTACATCCGTACGTTGGTGATCTTACAAAAGAAGTGAATTTACTTGGAATGAGGGTAGATCTACACAAATGGAAGAAGGGGTTGGAATTAGCCCCCATTAGAGGCTGGATGAGATAAAAGCATTGAAGATAGCCTGTTCTTTTTCTCCTCTTCCTCCTTTATTTTTTGACTAGGTAATAAGCTTACAAACCAAAAACTATAGAATTAAGCTCCACAAAGAAGGAGGCTTGGTCTTACCAAGCTGCTCTCTTACACGCTGCAACATTCAGAAGCAATGGGAACATTAAGCTCTGCCCTGTGTCATAATGTCTTTACCATATTGATCTGGGCACATAAATTATTTTTAAAAATTCATCAGAAAAAAAATAAAAAAAAATAAAAAAATAAAAATTCATCAGAAATAAATTTTTAAAAAATATTTTTATTTATTTACCTGAAAGAGAGCGAGAGAGAGAAAGAGTATAGAGGAAGCAGGAGAAAGAGAAATAGACTCCCTAATGAGCAGAGAGCCTGACATGGGGCTTGACCCCAGGTCCCTGAGATCATGACTTGAGTGGGAAGGCAGATGCTTAACCGATTGAGCCACCCAGGTGCCCCCAACAGAAATAAACTTTTAGGGGCAGCCCAGGTGGCTCAGTGGTTTAGCGCTGCCTTCAGCCCTGGGTGTGATCCTGGAGACCTGGGATCGAGTCCCGCATCAGGCTCCCAGCATGGGGCCTGCTTCTCCCTCTGCCTGTGTTTCTCACGAATAAATACATACAATTAAAAAAAAATAAACTTTTAAAGGAATGGAAAAAAAGTATAGAATGAAATAAGGGGAAAGTTTGCCCTCACCCCTTTCTCTTCCCTGCTAATTCATACTGCCCACCGGCACTCCCAGCAAGCAGGCACTATTGCTCCTGTCTTGTTTTACCTAGAGATGTGTAATGTACATACAGGTATAGTGTGCATAAACATATAGTACAAGTCCTATGTTGTTGTTTTTTTAACCTAAAGAGCACAGTTTACCATGTTCTTATTTTTTCACTTGGCAGTATATCTTGAGATTTTTCAAAAACAGCTCAGAGTAAACTTCTTTTTCTTTTATAGTGTCACAGTATTTCATTATAGGATGGCATCCGTTTATGTCCTTAGTTCCCCATTGACTGTCCTTTGGAGTTGGATGCGCTACCATTGTGCCATGAGATCGGGCTCATTGATTGTCCTTTGGGTTGTTTTGAATCTTTTATTACTACAAACAATATTGTAATGAATAACCTCATGATATGTCTGGTTTGTAGGAAAAATTTTAGGAGTGCAATTGCTAGGATAAAGGATACGGATATTTATAGCATTCTCAAATGTTGTATAGCATTCTCAGATGTTGCTCACTTAAATCTTTTTTTTTAATGATTTTATTTATTCATGAGAGACACAGAGACAGAGAGGCAGAGAGACAGGCAGAGGGAGAAGCAGGCTCTGTGCAGGGAGCCCGACGTGGGACTTGATCCCAAGATGCCGGGATCACGACCTGAGCCAAAGGCAGACACTTACCCACTGAGCCACCCAGATGCCCCGCCCACTTGAATCTTAATTACTAAGTCAGGCTTGAAGGAAAAAGCCTTCAAATGCCCTCTTTTTGCCACCCTCATGCCACGCCTGTTCCAGATATCATTCTAGGCTGATCTGATCACCTTTCTTTGCTCCACAAACAATCGCTGTGCACATAGGATGGGTATTCTTGTGAGTGGCTCTTTCCTGAATGAATGAGCTGGATGAAACCCTAGAGATGATGTAGCAGTGAGGACTTGAAGACCAGAGAGGGAAAGTGGTTTCTGCAGGACTGCACAGCACAGCTGGAGCTGGGACCTAGTTCTAGTCCAGGACTCTCTCCTTAGTGCTGGCTGTCTTCTCTCCATTGGAGTGCTATTCTGGAAACCTCCTTGGGAAGGATCCGCCACAATAAAGTTCACACTTTGAACAGTGTTTTCCATGGACTCCTCGCCATCACAGGCCCACTCTGGTCCTGTCACACGGAGCCACTTCCAACCACTCAGTCATCCACTCAGGGTTCACAGGAAGGGAATACTGCCTCAGGTGAGCCATGTCATTCCCACCAGAGACCCTGTGGTAGCCCTCCCATGATTTCAGGCTAAAGACCAAACCCCTTACCATGTCCTTCAAGAGTCTGTGTGGTCTGGCCCCTTTCCCACACAGCGCTCCTTCAGCCTCTTCTTCTACCCTCCCCCCCCTGCTACTGGGCCTCCTTTCCTCCATGCTCCTTCCCGTTTCACTGCCCTTGCACATGCTGTTCCCTTTGGAATGGGGCCAGCAACAGTTCCTTCCTCAGTGGTCTTAAATGAAATAATAACAATGATGGTAATCATAATTGCAAATACACGGGGAGCACATTCCGGGTAAGCAAGGCAGTTTACGTCTGTTACCTTATTTAATGTGCACCAAAGCCCCACCTTCTGGGTGGGAGGCTCTGATCCCCACCTTCTGGGTGGGAGGCTGCAGGCTGCGAGCTCGGGAAGCTGTGTGTGCAGATGGAGATGTGTGTGCAGGCTGCTTAGGAGGGAGTGCACTCGGGACCAGCAGCTGTGGACGGAGGGAGGAGCAGGAGCCCCTCGGGGGGAGCTGAGCTGAGATGGGGTCTCAACTCGGACCTCAGCTGAGCCCTCGGCGCACTCTGGGCACAGGTGGTCCACATCGGGGCGAGGGGATCCCTCTTTGGGGCACTTTGCGCCCCTGTGTTGATTGGACATTGGTTGTGAGCCTGAACCGGGGTGAGGCAGTTTTCTTCTACCAGGCCGTCCCCAGAGAGGGCTGACAGCTGAGGGTGGTGTGGAGGATGGCAGCCCCAGCCCCCAGGGGCACTGAGCCGCTGTTCCCTCGGGTGGTGACCAGGAGCCCATCACGGTGGCCACCGCCAAGCCCAGCGCAGGCACACAGGCCCAGGGACTGCCCCGAAGTCAACGGTGATCGAGGTTGGAACTCCTGCTATACAGCCTTCTGGGGGACCCTTGGAAGTGTTTAGAGGCACAAACACAGGACGTGCTCAGTACATGTGACCGCTGTTCTTACCTTACAGGCCAGGAACATCGATATTGGTGAGGTTAAATTATATAGGTTTAGGGAGTAGAGGGGGGCTTTTAACACCATTTCATTAACTAGAGAATTCATCAATATAAACTTCATTAGAGCAGGGACTTGCTCATCACTGTTACCATTGGGGCCTGGAATGTCTGGCACATAGTAGGGGCTCAGTCAAATTTGTGGAGGTGATTACTTAGTTAAAATGTTAATGGAGCTTGGAGTTCAACTTCCCAGGCCTCTGTTCCCTCCACCTGCTCCTAACACTATAGCAATTCTCTGGTCTAAACACCCTCTGTTTACAAATGGGGAAAGCACCCCCCCCCCCCCCGCCCCAAAGGACTTGCGTGGGGTCACAGAGCCTCTCAGTGGCCAGTCAGGACTCTTCCCAAGGTCTCTGGACTTGTGGGCCGATGCTCTTTCTACTGTGCCAGCGTGCCTGCCAGTCACCTGTGGAATGTGTTCAAATGCAGATTCTGATTAGTTCAGAAGGTCCAATGCTCAGGGCCCGAGGTTGGGCATTTCTAAGGAGCCCTAGGTGTGCTGAGGCTGCTGATCTAGGGACCACCCTTTGAGGAGCACGGCTGTCGGGAACCACAGACTTTTGAAAGTAGGAGGTCCCGGAGAACCAAAGAAGGTTGGTGTCACAATTTGGTGTCGAAAGCCTGGGCCTGTTCCTCTTCCTGCCGCACGTAATCCAGGTGCTGTCAACAGGCAGCAGGAACACCTGGTTGTGGGGTCGCAAATTCACTCAGGCGCCCGGCTGTTCCTGACGTGGCTCCCCACTAAATCAGTCATCTGACAGGACTGGCTTGGACCGCCCATGTGTGGGGTGTGGGGTGTGGGGTAGCTAGGCCCCCGCGAGGGCGTCTGCAAGCCCAACTGCTCGGGTGGGCAGGAGGCAGGCCAAGGTTTGTGGCTGAGATCTGCTACGTATTCACCAGGAGGCCTGGGGTGAGCTGTTTCTCCACACTAAGCCTCAGTTTCCTCACTGGTGAAATGAGATAGTATTTGCCTCCTCACAGGCCGTCACGAAGCCTAAGTGACAGAATGAGAGTAAAGTCCTTGGTTGGCATGAAGCCAACGCTTGATGGATGTTTGTTTTCCTTATTTCCATTTTTATGGGCACCCACTCTTTTAGAGAATTTCTTGGCAATGAAGGAAGGAAGAGAGAAGAGTGGAGTATTTCTCAGCTTCCTTCATGTGAGGCTAGCGGGCTGGGTGCCTACGGGAGGGTTCCTGCATCCTAACATCCACTTCCTCACTAGAGCAGAAATTTGGAGCCATCTTGGCCTCCACGCTTTGTCCTAACTCCCATATCCAATCAATCACCAATTCCTCTTCTTCATAATTTCTGAATAATTTCCAGGGACGTCCAGATCTTTTTGTCTCCAGTGCTTCAATAGATGACTGTGCTTGGTGATTTATGCGTAATTCACTTACTGTTCCCAAGCCCCCCTCAGGACTCCTGAGAGAGAGGTCTTACTATACCCACTTTACAGATAGAAAGATCTAGGCTCACCACGGTCAAGTGGCTTCCTCAGCAGGTCAGTGGCAAAGCTGGCATGAACCCAGGCTTGTTGGAAAGTGGAGACTGTGCCTTAGCTGTGAAATGCTGGATTTTGCTAAGTGTTCTTTACAGTTCTGTACATCTATCAATGGCTCATGCCTCTGCTGGGTGCCGCTCTGCCCATCAGTGGGCCACTTCCCTCCCCGCTCAGCTCCAAGGCCTCCAGCATCACAGTTCAGGGGCAAGGCCTGGCCACCAGCCCAGGGTCCCCTTAGTCAAGCACATCTTTGCATCAAAAGTGACACAGATTCATCCTGATGTCCTGAATTTCCTCTGGAGAAATTAGAGATGATGAACTTTCACCATAGATGACTGCTGATCTCTTTTGGAATCCCCATCTCTATTGGCCCCGATCCAAGCCACCATCATCTCTTGGATTTCTTCATAAGCTTTTAGAATTGGTGCCTTCACTTTTCCAATCTCTACCCCATACGACAACTGGACTATGTTTTACTAAATGCAAATCTGGTTATTAATTATTCCCCTGGATGAAACTTAGCAAAGGCTCTCTTTTATCTTTAGAAGAAAGTCCAGGATCCTCCCCTTGACCTATGAGGGCCCTGTGATCCCATTCCTTGCGACCCCCACTTCTCACGCATTTTCACATCCACTTCTCTTCTGCTGCAGCTGTGCTGATGTCTCTGTTTGCACACCAGGTCTCTGCCTGAAGGCTCTCCCCTGTGGCTCCTCCCGCAAGCCTCCTCCGGGGGTCTTAGCGCACAGAGCTCAGTCCCTCCCCAGGACCCTGAGCCTCTCCTATTACAGCGGGTCCATGCTTTAAAATTAGAGCCTTAAACAGGTAGATCTCGGTGGGCTATAAGCAAGAGACAGTTGTATTTTCCTCTACTCATTGCCTTTAGGTGGGTTTGACTGAATGTTCCCTTATGGCAGATCTGAGCGTTTTCTGGCCAGTTAGTCCTTTCAAATTTCAACCTCATTTCCAAATTTCTTTTTCTGTTTTTATTAACTTGAGAGAGAGCAAGCAAGTGAGAGAGAGAGAGCATGAGCAGGGGAGAGGGATAAAGGGAGAAGGAGAAGCAGACCCCTGCTGAGCAGGGAGCCCGATGTGGGGCTCGATCCCAGGACCCTGAGGTCATGACCTGAGCCGAAGGCAGATGCTTCACCAACTGAGCCACCCAAGTGTCCCCTAATTTCCATTTTAGGATTCATTTTTCCCGTGGTTAGGCCAGGCTGTGGCCTGAGGGCCCTGCAGTGGGGAAGGGAGGTACCTGTGTTTTTACTCCTCCTTCACTCCCCAGGTTTCTGCTTTTGGGTCTTTCAGGGTTTGGATGCCACAAGGCAGGATGTGGCAGCATCCTGTATTTGAAATGAATGAATGGGGGGCATGGACTTTGGGATTAGCCCCAGCTCTGGGGTTGGCATGGGTTCTTAGAGCACCTCACTTTAACATGCGGTTGATAATCTCTACTTGGCAGGTTGAGGTGAAGAGTAAATATGAGATGATAACGATAAGTGTATTAATGGAGCACCGAGTGCATGATTGCTGCTCCATAAATGTGAATTCCTCTTCCTTCTTTGGGACTAGGGCAGGGGTTGTAGTCCAGGTCTCATGGGGCTGCGCTCACAACAGCATCTGGCAACATGGGCATGGGGTCTGAACCATCACCATTTCATTTTGTGAGTATCCCCAAATGGTCTTTAGAATGCCTCTCACTCTACGTGGTGACCTCAAAGTCTCTCAGAGACACAGACCAAAAGGACTCTTTGTCCCCACTGTGTGCTAGGTTCTGTGCTGGGCGTGGGAGGCACACAGAGTGGATGGACTCCACCCCTGACCTTGGAGAGCTCAGAGTCTCACCAAGTACAGCGATGTTCCCAGTTTAATTTTTGGATAGCAGAATGTGTACTTCCCCAGGATATGAAAGAGAAGTGGGAGCGATTTTTCTCTTGCCTGAATTCGATGCCAAAGCTGCCATAGGTTTTAGAACTTGAAGGAATTTTAATAGGACCCAAGCTAACCCTATATTGTAGGAGTGGAAAAGCAGAGGCCCAGATTGGGAAGAAAGTATCTAGGGTCACACCAAGAAGCACAGTGCACATCTCGGATACCTGTCTCCTTTGGCTCATTCCTATTCCTACTCTTCTTCTTCTTCTTTTTTAAAGATTTTTATTTATTTATTTGAAAAAGAGAGAGAGAGGGAGAGCACACAGGGAGAATGAGAGGGAGAAGCAGGCTCCCCGCTGAACAGGGAGCCCAACGTGGAACTTGATCCCATGACCCTGAGATCATGGCCTGAGCAGAAGGTGGATGTCCAACCGCCTGAGACACTCAGGTGCCCCCCCCCCACTCCTACTCTTTTAAAAATGACATATCCTGAGAAATGTCTTTCCTCTGGGTGCCTGGCTGGCTCAGTCAGCATGTGACTCTCAATCTCAGGGTTGTGAGTTCAAGCCTCATGTTGGGTGTAGATATTATAAATAAACTTTAAAAGAAAGAAAGAAAAAGAAATGTCTTTCCTCATCCCCTCCCCTCTCTGCCACACACACACACACACACACACACACACACACAGCCTCTCTTATCAAGATGCTCGCTCTCCAAGTCTCCTGTTTGGTAATACTCATCCCATCTGCAGTTACTTATTTATTTATTTATTGTTATTGTTATTGTTCTTGTTATTTTTTTAAAGATTTTATTTATTCATTCATGAGAGACACAGAGAGAGGCAGAGACATAGGCTGAGGGAGAAGCAGGCTCTTTGTGGGGAACCCCATGTGGGGACTCAATCCCAAGACCCCGGGATCACTCCCTGAGCTGAAGGCAGAGGCCCAACCACTAAGCCACCCAGGTGCCCCTGCAGTCACTTATTTAATGTTTCTCTCTTTCATTAGATTGTAAGCCCCATGAGGGCAGGAGCCATTCTACATTGTTCACTGCCTCATCTCTGGCACAGAAGGTGCTCAATAATTATCTGTTGGAGGACTAAATGCTGCATGCCCCTGACTCTTGTCCTTTGAGTGCACTAGAACCTTCTCCTGGGTCTTCTCAGTGTTACTAAAAAGAGCCCTGTGGGAGGTGGGGAACAAGGGCATAGGAAGCAGTGCCATTCAGAGTCCCCTTTGTGCCAGGCACTGAGCAAGGTGATCGTCACAGAGGACCTCATTAGACTTTCTAGCAGCCCCAGTGCCTGACAGGGCTGCAGAAGGAGACAGAGTTGGGAAACAGGTTTTTAAACTTAATTTTTAATTTATTTTCCTTAGAAGTCAGGAACCAGAGCAATGGGTGATAATGACACTTAGAGGCACCGAGAGCCTTCCAGAGGAGCAAGGAATTCAGAGTCCCATAGGTCTCATGTCACCAAAACTCAATGTGGAGGGTGTGGTTGGGTATCAGTGACAGTGGGTTCCATCCAGTGGCTGGTGTGCTGCATGGCAAAGCTTCATTGAACCAGCCCAGGAGATAGCAGCTGTTACTAGGGGTCTCCTGGATATTCATTTACTGCCCAGTATACCCAACCCTACTGGAGACTGGGCTATGTTACTCCTCTCCTGTTAGCTGCGAGATCTTGGCTAAGTACATCACCCGTCTGGGATTCACATGCTTCACCTGTAAAATGGGGATAAAGGGTACTCAGTGAACAGACGTTCTGTGAGGATGAAATGCCTAAAAATAAGCAGAGTGCCTAGATAATGATATCAATAACTACTGTTGAGGGAGCACCACATGCCAGTTCCCTTTTGCTTCCCCGAACAGTGTCTGGCTTTGAGTGGACAATGGTATTAACTTGCCAGGGCAGCTGTAACCAAGTGCCACAGACAGGTTGGCTCAATCAAGAGAAATTTGTCCTTCCCACCCTCCTGGAGGCTGTAAGTTCAAGGTCAGGATGTTGGTTCTTTCTGAGGCCTCTCTCCCTGGCTCGTGGATGGCCGTCTTCTCCCTGTGTCTTCATGTGGTCCTCCCTTTGTGTGTGTCTGGGTCCAGATTTCCTCTTCTGGGAAGGACACCAGTCATGATTTTAGGGCCCACCCTAATGACCTTGTTTCAGCATAATATCCCCATCAAGAGCTCATCTCCGAAACTAGTCACATTCTGAGGTATAGGTGTTAGGACTTCAACACATGAATTTTGAGGCAGACACAACTCAGCCCATAACAGTAATGAAGAGAGGGATCCTGAATAACTGAATGATGGGGTGTGGTGAGGCAAGGTAATGAAAAGTGCAGGCTCTGGAGTTAGGTCTGGGCTGGAGTCATGGTTTTGTTCTTTAGAACTTAGACCAGATCACTTAGACCAGAGCTTGCCACCTTCTTTTTTTTTTTTCTTTGAAAAGCCAGAGAGTCAATGTTTGAAGCATTGTGAACACTGTATTCCCTGGTGTAACCACTCATGTCTGCTGTGATGGTGCAAACCCAGCCATGGACAATATGTAGACAAGTGAGCGAGACTGTATTCCAATAAAACTTTATTTACAAAAACAGGCCGTGGGCAGGTCACCGACCCCTGAGCCTCAGATTCCTCGCTCACAGGTGAAGATAAAAGTACTTTCCTCTCTGAGTTGTAAATATAATAGTTAACAGCCCCTAAATTTTGCTGAGCTCTGAATCTGTGCCAGTCCTGTGACATTGTCACTTTGATGATTATTGTTCTTATGTGGTGGTAGCAGTATAAGAGAAGCATCCTGGCATAAGAGCCCTGAATTAGGAATCAGGAGGTTTGAGCCTAGGGCAGCAGTGTTTTTCAACATTTACCTACACCATTGGTCGGGGCCAATGATCTCCCTTCTCTAAACTTGGTAGCTCCATCTGTAAGACAGGGAACACAATCTCTGGCTCAAAGGCAGGAGAGGAGACAGGAACCTGCATGGCCTCCTCTCAATGGCCCTAGAACCACAATGAAGGGAAAGGAAGTCACCCACCCTGTTGATATTAGGTGAGCGTGGGAAGGTCTTTACTCTGGCTGCCTACGGTTCCTGGCTGATTGGCCTCCTGTCGCCCCCTTTTATCTGACACCTTGAACCCTCTTCCTGACTCCCTTCCCTACTCAGGCTCTCACCACGCACAACTGCTGGGGAGCCCAGCCTCTCCCACAGATTAGAAAGGAACCTTGCCTAGGAAGTGCTTTAACTGGCCAAAGTGGAAACCTTTCACAGGGCTGTCCAAACTAGACAGTGTCCAGGGCCATGAGGAAGGGTTCCCTTTGTTGGGGGCTGGGAATGGGGATTGGATGGGGGAAGAGGGGACAATGTAAAGATGCTATGCCGCTCTGCTTCTCACAGCCCTGGACATGAGATCAGGAGGCAGAGCTGTTCTGGTTTTAGGCAAACATTCTTCTGAGGGCCGTGATGCTTCTATTGCCTTGCAGAACTATGATTGTTTCAGACCCTGACCCTCTGTTCTATGTGTGTGCGTGTGTGCACGTGCACCTGGGCACACGGAGGTGGGAGTTGCTGCTGAAGGCCTTCCCCTGTGGCTGGGAGCTTGGAGCTTGCCAAGAGGACGTGAAGGGGGCAGCTACTACACCTGCAATTCAGCAGAGCTGTGTGCCATGCACTACCCTGTGTGGTTTGTGCACATGATTTATTTAAATTTTTTCAAAAGATTTATTCATTTCTTTTAGAGAGAGAGCAAGGAGCAAGAGCATGTGCAAAAGGGAGGGGCAGAGGACAGAGGGGAAGAGGAGCAGACTCCACACTGAGTGTGCTGCCTGACCTGGGGCTCCATCTAACAACCTTGAGATCATGACCTGAGCTGAAATCAAGAGTTGGATGCTCAACAGACCAAGCCACCCAGGCATCCCCTTTCTTTCTTTTAGTAATGGGACAGCATTACCCTTCATAATTTGAAGATGAGGAAACTGAGCCTCAGAGAGGCTAAGTTCCTCCCCAAGGCCACAGAGCTGCGAATGGAGTGGAGGAGGACATAACCCCAGTGTCCCTGGCTGGAAGAGTGAATTGAGAAACTTGGCTGCATCCTTCCTACAGCTCAGCACCAGGCTCTGGTTAGGCTTAGACTCCTGGAGTCCACTCTTCCAGGCCAGAGGGTGGAAGCTAGAAAGAGCAATAGTTATCTTCTCTCCTGTGCACTCCTGTCAGGCCCAAGTGAGGGTATCCCTCCCACTCAGACTCTAGGTGCACAGAAACGACTGCTGCTGGGTCCGCCGCTGGGTCCAGCAGGTCTGTCTTCTGTGCCCCCTTCGCTCCCTATCAGTGGCAATATGGGGCTGTTCCCACCTACGAAGCTGCTATTCTGTGCCGAGCACTGGGCCAGATGACCTTCACATTTGTTTAGCCCTTACCCACCTCTAGGAGGTAGGGCTTGATATCTCCTTGTCACAGATCACAAAATTCAGATGTAGAGTTTAAATAACAGGCTGCACAACTAGTAGGCCACAGAGCTGTGTGATAATCCTCCAGGTTTGTCCAAGTTCAAAGTGTATTCTTTCCTGGCCCCTTTAGCAGTTGGTGTGACACTTGTCCATTTACGGGTCTGAGACCTTGCTGGGGCATGAGGTCTCTGAGGCCAGGACCCCCCCTAGGTGGTGGGGAGACACTGGATTTACAGCCACAGAAAAGTGGCCTGAACCACAGAATTGATGTTTCCTAGCTGCGTGTCCTTGGCCTTCATTTTTCTAAAGCCTTTTTTCTAAAGCTTAGTTTTCTCATTTGAAAAATGGGAGTAACCATGCCCTGTAGAGTTATATGATTGTGGCCCTATGATTCATGATGTTATCAAAATGCCCAGCATGTGCGTGATCAACGTTTGAGGAGTGGATGAATTCAGTCTGAGCCCGACTGCTGGCATCCTGAGTGCCTCCCTCTACCCTGAAATCCTAGGTGGGAGAGCAGGGATTTTTGCTTTCACCTTCTTACAGTGGCAAAAGCTTCTGTGGGAGATGCCTGCCCGGTACTGCAGTGGGTGGCAAGAGTCCAAAATATTCTTCCCCTACAAAGAAATGCAACGCTATTAGGTTTCATATGACACCCTCACACTTCCCTCTTCCTTTTCCTCTCCTTGACGAAAATAAACCTTGCACATCAAAACTTGCTCAGCATCAAATGACTCCTTTGGGACCCTTGGAGTCTTGAAATCCAAAGGCTTCCTCAGTCCCTAGGGAGGGGGGCTATTTTGAATTTCTTAAGATACCAATTCAAGAAGTGTGGGCCCCCCCCTCCCCCTGGGGCCCAGCACACTTCCCACAGCTGCCAGGATAATTTCCTATGACAATTAGAACATCAGAGAGCTAGAAGCCCATGCTCCCAGCCTGGCCTGGGGTTTCTTCTTCTTCCCCCCACCTCCCACCACCCCCATCCCCATCTCGCTCCTGAAAACTGAGTGAGGGCAGGGGAAACACTCTCAGATAGAGACCTCAGGATGGATGAGGGAGGTGAGCTGACATATGCGGGGCTTTGAGGGGTGCTGCTGTTGGTTGGCAACTGGGATTGAACGTCAACGTCACCTTCTGACCACATGGCCTTGGGGGCATCACCAAATCTCTCTGTGCCCATTTTTCATCTGTAGTTGGGAATAGTGTTATGTGATTTGCAGATGGGGGTTAAATGACATGTGGCCGGTCAGTTACCCGCCTAGTGCCTAGCGCTCCACAATGACTGCTATTATCAGACACTTATTCCTGTACATGGATCTAGCTGAGCCCAGTGGAACCTTGGGGCGTGTGCGAGCCAGCTGAGGTACTGGCCCCTGCTACCCTGGCTGTGTATGTGTGGAGAAAGGCAACTGCTGAGGAGGAAGTGTTGTTCACAGGTCTCTGGAGTTTGAGATGAGCCAGGAGAGAAAAAAGGTATGGGTTGGAGAAGCTGGCCAAACCACATGGCTATTCCCATTTCCTCACCCACATACATCCTAGTCTTTTGAACAGAGGAGTCCAGAGGCAAGGGGTTGTTTTTTTACAAAGCTCTTTCCGAGATCTGGGTTCTAGGCAAGGCTGCTTTGGGGCCAACTGGCAAAGTGAGACAAAGGTCGAGAGAAGAAGGCCCCTTCCTCAGTGATGCATGGATAGCAGGGTCACTGAGAGCCGCCACGAGCACTGAAGGTGCACAGCTCTGGGAGCCCTGGGGAGGGAATGGCATTCTCATGGGAGGGATGAGCCCTCCTTCAGAAGCTGGGGAGCAGCTGATGTCGTTGAGGGTGACACAGAGCCCAGTGTCGGTGAGATGTCTCAGAACAACCCAGGGGAAACTTTGAGAAAGGCTGAATTCCCTAGCAGATGAGGGCTCTGAGCCAGTAACATCTGAATTGTAAATATGACCTCCTTCGTCCCAGCAGTCTGCTGAGGCCTGGGACAGGCCTCATGTTTCTTTAGCTGAGAGTTCCAGAAAATATAATAGGATCAGTTTTGACTCCAGAAATTATTGGGATGGAGGAGGGCACCCCAATCAATCACAGTGTGCTTGGGGCAAAGCGGCAGCTACCAGGAGGAGCTGTGGCTGGAATCTCTCTGAATGCCAGGGTTGGGTGGGAGGAGGAGGGACCAGGGCCACGAAGACCCCTTCCAGACTCCCTAGGAGGGTGAGCAAGAGGGCTGGGTTCCAGATGATGGACTTGGACACAGGGCAGGTGTTGGTCTAAAAGAAAAGACTAGGCGGGGTTACAGGGGCATGTCACACTGGTGCGGTGATGGATAATGGGGGTGCAAAGCACCACAGCATAGCTGGAAGCCCTGTGCTTACTGGTTCAGTACATGAACTGAAGCTACACTACCAGCATTCCAACCTCAGCTCTACCACTTGACTTTTCACAGGGCCTGGAGATAATAGTACATGTGCTTCTCCAACTGGGTAGTTGTAACTGATTACACAGACACATCAGGGCCTGGAGGAGGCACAGGGTGGCCTTGATGTTCTCAGTGAGGGGTGCACAGTAAATTAGAAGATATAATTGATTTTTTTTTTAACTTAGAGAGTGTGAATGCATTAATGGTGGAAAGTTAAGGGCATGATCTCCAGTTCCAGACCATCTGGCTCCGATGCTTGGCTGTGCAACCTCAGGCAAATTACTTAGCTTCTTTGTACATCAGTTTTGTCACCTATGAAATGGTGGTAACGATAGCTCCAGCTTCATAGGAACACCACAAAGATGGAAGAATTAATACATGTAAAAAGCTTAAAACAGCATCTCTTTTAAGTGCTTTATGAGTGTTAGCTACTATTATTATGTGGGACAAAATATAACAATCACATTCCTTTGAATGATAAACCAGGGAACTTTGTTGAATTTTAGCACTTGCTGCAGTTGGCCTCGGGCTGTGATTTTTACAGCTGGGTGGGTTCTCATATTCATTTTGTGCATTAAGGGGCACTTTTCTGGAAAATTTTAAGGGCCACCGTGTCTATATAGTTGGTGGAAAATACATTATCGCTGTCATCATCAACATTGTATCATCCAAAGGAGTGTTTTATCTGCCGAATTTGAGGAGTTGGTCACTTATTTTAATGAGCTGACATTGTTATCAGGAGATACTCGTTGCATCTTCTGATTGAGCAAGGTCTTCAGAGGCTTTTTGTAGGACCTAGTAGAAAACCAGACCTACTTCTTTTTAAGATTTGGGGGTTAAAAATGAGGTTTGACCATTCTCCCCATTCATCACCTGCTTATTCAACACGTGGCTATGAGCAGCATTTGGTGGCTCCTAAAAATCAAATCTATCCTTGGAGGATAAAGACTAGCCATTTGGAAGGAGCTTCTAAAACTTTGCTAGGCAACAAATATTTGAAATGATTTTAACCTTATTTAAAACCTCCCAAATGTAAATGAAAACGACGACTTTGTTTTCTTTTTTGGTATCATTTAACTGATAAACCAGTATCAACTGATAAAACCCAGGGCTGCCCATGGGATGGTGAGATGGATATCACCACAGGATTGAGTTACATCTGATCCCATGAAGTGAAAATTGCATGTAAACAATGTCGCCCTTGAACTGACCTTTAAATACAGCACGTGATTTTACAGCATTTTATAATATAATGTGTTAATTATTAATAAATACATAATATACTAATAAATATAAACATTATATATAATACTATAATGTATAAATCATATATAACATAATATTAATAAATATAATTTGTGTTTTATAATTCCCCCATTTATTTGAAAACCTTTTATTTTGAAAACTCTATCACACACAGAAATAAATTGTGTGTGGAAAAAGTTCTTCCTGTGGCCATCACTCAGCTTCAAGAGCCATCAGAGTTTTGCCATATTTGACCCATCATCACCTAATCTCTCATCTTTAATTTTGCTGCAGTATTTTGTTTATTTGCTCATTCATTCATTCATGTATTCATTTTAGATCAAAAGTCATGTGCTCTATGATCTGAGCCAGCCAGGTGCCCTGTGCTGCAGCATTTTAATCGGAGACATCATGTCATTATGCCCCAGATATTAATCTTCTACATTTACAAAGTGAAGATTTTTGGACCTAACCATAATGACATTTTCATACCCAACAAAACGAACACCTATTGATTTATATCACTTGTTTTATTTTCCTAAAAAGTACCTTTTTATAGTTGCTTTGTTTGAATCAAAATTCCAACAGAGCCCATAATGTTCAAACCAACTCATGCATAATAGAGAGTTAAGAAGCTCTCAGCCAAGTCAGAGAAAGAAAGGAAAGAATACTTATAATTATCGCTATCATAATGGCTGGATGGAGGCAGTGTTTTGAGGACTATTAAGGACTATTTTGCTTTTCTTGACTATTTATTTATTTATTTATTTATTTATTTATTTATTTATTTACCTTTCTTGACCTTTGCTCTAGCCGGCTTGCAGTATCTATCTTCCTAGGGGAAGATCATGATTTATAACAGAAGGAAGGGCAGAAGAGGGAACAAGGTAGTTTTCTTCCTCTGAAACATGAAGCAGAATTATTAAGCAAGAGAGTGACTTTGCAAGTCAGGTGTTACCTTGAAAGAGGATTTCTAAGTTCCTTTAATATCTCCTTTAGCTTTCAGCAGTACAGCCTGATTGGCCCATTTTATGGAGTTCCCCCAGTGTGTATCCAAAATATCTTGGGCTCCATTAAGGCCTCTCCAAGAGACAAGAGTGAGAGGTGGAGAGTGTGTGCGTGTGTGTGTGTGTGCACGCATGTGTGAAATCTGGCCTTTTGGGGCCCCATGAGACAATGAGAAACACATAGAAGGAGAAAGGAGGCATGAGGAGGTGAGAGATAGATTTAGATTATGTGTTCTTCCAGCTTTGGCCCAGAAAGTGGAAGGCACATTAGACAAGTGGGGCTGTCACCAAGGGCAGAGGGTCTCTGGTTATTGCAGCTTGAGACTGCTGGAGAGAGTGTTGTCTTGGGGTGTGAAGGCAGTGTGGTCAGGCCGAGGGAGGTCTCAGGGGTTAGATTTCCTGAGCCATCCTTGTTTCCATGGTGTCACAGATGGAGTCAGAACATGGTGGGCATTTGGCTGGGGAGCACTGCCAATGGGAGCCATCATGATTGGGCAGGCTCAAGGTGCCCTGGAGCAAGGGCTACATGGTGGATCACCTGGGGCAGGCCAATTTAGAGACATAGCAAATGGGAGGGAGTCTAAGGCTAACAGAGGAATCTAACTCCAGGGAATGCTGGTCTGAGGCAGAGCCAGGCAGACAGAGCCTTGGGCTCTGCCCAGTGGAGTAAATCTTAGGCTATAAGTTACTGTATGACAAACACAACCTTTGACTGTGAATTCCAGCAGGTAGATCAGGGGCGCCTACCCAACCCAGGCCAGAAGAACCAGAGCAGCCAGGTGAATATGACTCTTCACCTCCCATGACATAATATAAGCCCCACCTCTCCCCACTTCCACCCAGATGTCATCTTGGAGAGAAGCCAAAAGACTAAGATGTCTGAGAGACTAAGCCTTTATTTCCCCTTGGGAACTAGCATTCTTTGAAGGGACCATTTAAGTTATTGTGTTATACTAAGGTTCAAACTTGATTAGACGTGGGAATAATCAGGTCATCCTTTTGAATGGCTTTTGGCTATTTCCAAAAATCAAATCCACTCTCAGAGGACAAAGATTAGCCATCACTGGAAGGCTTCTAAAAATATTCTAACTGATAAAAATATAAGACAAAAATGTTAACCTCTCTAATTATCTGCCCAAATGTAAACTAAAACAACAATTCCATGCTTTTTTCTTTGAAATTAGTGAACATTGGAAAAAGTACAAAAATATCTGTTAATCCAAAGGGGAAAAAAGTGATAGACAAAACAAAGGAGTCACATGTTCTTGGTCAATCTGAGTTTTGACAGGAGTTCAATGTTGTATTCTGGCACAACACTAATATTTACCAAACACTTTCTCTCTGCCTGGTGGTATTTTAAGAAATTTAGGTGTGTTATTTCACTAAAATATCACAATAGCCCTAAGAAATATATGTATTTTCATTGTTCCATTTCGCAGATGGGGAAACTGAATCACAAATAGATTCAATACCTTGCTAGAAAATAGTAGACTCTGGATTGAATCCAGAAAGTTAGATGTGATGTCTGTTAACCTGAACCTCTGCCTACCCAGTTTTGGGCACTCAGACCCTTCCACCTGTGTGATGACTAGGAGATCTTTAGCATTGACTTGGGGCAGGTGGAGAATTCCAAAGCATTTCTTCACGTCTCTGGTATATTTTAACATTGAGCTGCTATCACTTTAATGTGTGGATAGATTTGTTTGTTGCGAGGATTGATATAGTTCTATGGACACCTAGCATGGGCTTAGCTGGAGTAGGCACGCCATCAGTGTTGCTCACCGAATCCAACTCTTGTTCAATCAACTCATTCACACATACTGTTCTTTGAAAATATCTAGAGAAGAACTTGACCACTTGCTATCATTCTCTCTTTGCAAAGTGGCATTCTTGTTGCAGCTACCCTGATTAGTATTATTCTCATGCTCTGGGTTATTTATCTCACTTTATGAGTGCTCCCTGGTGGACACTGCCCTTTCAGCCTGGGTTCTAGAATAAATACATGTGGAGCTGGCCTGACCCAACCGCAATCTGGCCAAATTTAGCTGCCTGGCAGGCTGAAACAGAGCTTCCCAGCCCCGGCCAGCCTAGATCATCTGAACCAGAGTTTGTAATTGTGAGAATAAATGGTTGTTGTCGAAAGCTATTGAGTTTTGAGATGATTGTTATGGGGTATTATGTCAACAAGAGTTGACAAATACAGGAGGTATATTCTAAAATCCACATGCATGTTAAATATGTGAATGATGTGACCTACTCCCTGTTGCTTTTGAGAAGGTAAATTATTATAACTTGAGGAAAACAGTATGGACCTGTATCTATAGCTATATCAAGAGCTTTATTTTCCACCTTAGAAAATAACCAGGAATATGGACAAAAGTTCATTATGGTATTATTCCTAATGGTAAAAAATTGGAAACAGTTTTAAAGAACAACACTGGAATTATGATCAGATAAACTATGGGTTAGCCAATGATGGAATATAACACAGTTGTTGAGAAATACCTAAAACAGTGATTTAAGCCAGACTGAAACTGATTCTCTCAAAAAAAAAAAAAAAAGTCTGGGGGAAGGCAGTCCAAAATTTTTTTTGATGGCTCAATGGGTACAGTTGCTGTCCAGTTTTTGGCTTCATCACTCTTCAAGTGAGGCCTCATCTTCATAGTTCAAGATAAGGCTGCAGCACCAGCCATCACATCCACATTCCAAGCAACAAGAGAGAAGAAGTAGCAAAGACATGTGTACACTCTTACATTAAGGACTCTTCTTGGACTTCCTCATACCACACTTTTTTATATTTCAAAAGTAAGAATTTAACCCCAACAATGCGTCCAGCTAAAATGTGGAAGAAAAGGAGAGTACATATCGAGAGAGACACATAGTTATTAAAATATTAAAATTATGAACACGAAGACCAGTAAGTAGTGTGTCCTATCCTAAAATTTACTTTGGTCTCTGCAATCCACTGACTTCGTGCCTTAAAGAAATGATACCTACATCCCTAGGGTTTGCCAGGGCAAATAGTGTAAGAGCTTTTCCCATGGATGGCGGTGGAATAGCTGGTGGGTGACCACCTGGAGTGGGAAACAGAATTGGTGGAAAAAGGCAAGAGGGGAATTTCTGGATTCCTGGGTGCTGCAGAAGCTGGAAGTGACAAGCTGGAGGAGGGTGCCCTGTGACTGTCAAGGAAACTGCAGGGCGGGGTCTCTGGGAAGCCATGAAGCTGTTTTAAGAGTGAGTTCTAGACACTGCTGGGCAGGGAGAGTGTGATAAAGCGACTCTCTGACAGTGTCAGTCCATTAAGACCTTCCCTACCTCCCTTGGCCTGTCTTCCTTTCTTCTCTTCCACTGTGCGGGGCCCAGGAAGCACAGTCATGGAGAAGAGTGAGGAGATGTGGAAGTGTGACCTGGGGGTGTGAGGGGGAAGCCAGAGCCTGCCTTTCCTCTCCCCTTGTCCACAGCCCGAGCTGGCTTCTTGCTCACAGCAGACCTGCAGCCATGGGGAACCGGGGGGCAACCGAGCCTTGGGATCAAGCCTGGAGCTTTGATTATTCCCTGGGACTTCTAATGATTGAATAGAGACTGAATCTGTTATTTAAAAAGACTTTAGGGCATTAAAAAAAATCACATATAGGTGTGAGCAGAAGATTCATGAGAACTCTTGTGGATTTCATTCAGGGGATGGAGAGGGATTTTTTCCAGTGCATAAATTTTAGGATTTAGAGGAGACAACAATAAAAGCACTACACTAAGTCCTCTCTGTTTATTATACCATTACGCACAGGGTAATTCTTATGTAATCATATTAACTGAAAAGGCAAATACAGATTTATATATCATATGACCCAAATATGTCAAAACACATACAGAGAGAGAGAGAGAGAGAGAGAGGATAAGAAATAGTAAAACGTTCAAAGTGCTTTCCTCTGCCTGGGGAAGGTCTGTGTTCATCCATTCCTGTGAGCTCCGCAGCCATCCTTCCTCTACACCTGTTCTGGGCTCCGTTGGCGTCCCTCTCATACCATGACGTGTATTGTGATTATGTGTCCCTGGTTGGTCTGTAAACGACTTGAGGGAAGGATCACGTCTTTATGTAGCTGCCTCCCTCAGGACCCAAATCGGATCCTAGGCCACAATCAGCATAGAATAAAGGTACACATTTATTAGAGAACAGAGGGGTGCCTGGGTGGCTCACTTGGTTATCAGCCTTCGCCTCAGCTCATGATCACAGATTCCTGGGATGAAGCCCTGCATGTGGCTCCCTGCTCAGCAGGAGTCTGTTTCTCTCTGCCTCTACCCACTCTGGACGCTCATACGTGCTACCTCTCTCTCTCAAATGAATAAATAGAATCATTTTTTTTGGGGGGTGACTGGGTGATGGGCACTTGGGGGGAACTTGACAGGATGAGCACTGGGTGTTATTCTATATGTTGGCAAATTGAACACCAATAAAAAATAAATTTATAAAAAAAAAATGAAGGAAGCCCAATCCTAATGCTTTGTCTGAGTGCGCCAACCTGTGGCAGTCACTGTCTCCTCCCTACTCCACAATGTATTCTTGTCTTTCTGGAATACCCCAGCCTTATGTGAGTTATCCAAGTGCTCATGTTAGTAATTTGTGAACTTTTTGAGGATTGGACCCATACAGGCATAACAATAATAGTGACTATTTATTGAGCACCTACTGGAAGCCAGGCAGGGCACCAGAGCAGTGCTGCACACACTCTTATGCACACCTGGGAATCTCGTTAACCAGCAGATTCTGATTCCATGGGTCTGGGTGGGCCTGAGTCACTGTATTTCTAAGAGGTGATGTCTATGCAGCTGTTCCAAGGACATGCTTGGAGTAGTGAAATGCCGAGGACTTGAATTCATTTGATTTTAAAAAAATTATTTATTTATTCATGAGAGACACAGAAAGAGGCAGAGACACAGGCAGAGGGAAAAGCAAGCTCCACGCAAAGAGCCCGATGTGGGACTCGATCCTGGGACTCCAGGATCACATCCTGAGCTGAAGGCAGAAGCTCAACCGCTGAACCACCCAGGCGTCTCTTGAACTCATTTGATTCTTAAATTAATTCAATGAGCAGGTACTATTATTCACTGCATTTTGCAATAAAAAAAAACAAACAAAAACAAAACAAAGTCAGACAGAGGGGCCCAGGAAGCACAGTCATGGAGAAGAGTGAGGAGATGTGGAAGTGTGACCTGGGGGAGGGGGAGGGGGAGAAGCCAGGGCATGCAGTTATTAGTGGCAACTAGATGCAGGACTATCTAACTTTAAGGTAGGGGGTCTTTCCAAAGTACCACATGCTTAGCTTGCCAAGTGGGCTCCTTTAGGAGCTATCTTTGTGCTCTTGGACCCTGGAAGGGAAGGGGAGGGATGAATCATTTGTGTTTCTAAAATTAAACCTTGGGCCATGTTTCAGCTCTGGGGAAAGGTGAGGCTCTGTGTGTGTGTGTGGGGTTACCATTTACTGGAGGGCATGCATCATTTCCAGACATGGAGCATGCCCACTGCTCCTATTGCAGTCCCTGGCCTACAATGGAAGGGCCTGTCAGCTCCAAGTGGGGGAGGCCAGACCCTGTCTGCTCAGCTGAATAGCCTGGAATGGGAGCCTTGGTCCTATGGGGAAAGGCCTGTTTTCAGGGGAAAACAAGGCAATTACTGTCACCGAGCACTTGCAGGTTCATCTGCACATCTTGACAACCGTCCTGGGAGATAAAAGCTGTCCTCACCACTCTACAGAGGGGGAAGTGGAGAGGTGGAGCTGGTTTCACACCCAGGTTTGGTTCCTCCAAAACCTGTGTGACACTACACTGAGCCCCCTTGGGGTTTCTGAGAGGAAGGCCTAGATGGTGGGAGACATCCAAACATGCTCCTCTTTGAAGGGGGGCTATTTGGGGAGAACCGAACCTAGTGGGTTTATTTAGATCCAGATCTTGCCATATAAGTGCTTCATGGCTGTGAGCAGGTCACTGGACCTCTCTAATACTGTGTCCTTCTCTATAAAGCAGGGGTACTAATTATATGTGTATAGTTGATCCTCATTATTCACGGATTCTGTATTTGTAAATTTGCCTACTCATTCAAATTTATTTGTAACCCCCAAATCAATGCTCATGGTGCTTTTGTTGTCATTTGTGGGCATTACAGAATGAAGAGTCACCGCATGCCCATGTTCCCAGCCAATGCCAAGCAAGGTGGCATTTTGCCTTCTTGTTTTAGCTCATACTATAAATAAGTGTCCTTTATCTGATCAACTGAGTTCCACATTCTTCACATTTTTGTGGGTTCTGTCCATGATTTCACTGTTCAAAATGGAATGACCGTTGTGTGGCATGCTGGCACCATGCGTATGCCCATGGGGCACATGGATGCCCCAACTGCAGATCCAAAGCGCTGTCTAGTTCTATGTGCCTGGTGGAGAAAATCCACCTGTCAGGTAACCTTCATTCATGACTTCAGCGTGAGTTATGGTGCAGTTGGCCCCGAGTTCAATGTCAATAAATCAATAGTATATATTAAATCAGACATATTTAAACAAAAAATACATATAAAACAATAAAACAAGGTTATGTATTGATGGATTGTTAAGAGTGCTATGACCAGAGGCTCACGGGAACTAACTCTGCATTTCCCTAGGAGCAATGGATCAGGATTTGCTAACTCCGTGTTCCTGGTGACTTTATAGAACAGAACTACCTCAAATAATGAGAATCAACTGTAGGTATTTCGGGTCACATTCAATGTCAGTCCCTTTCTTTCCTGGGCTCACTCATTAGCCTTTCTGGGAAAGGTCATGCCGATGAGACCACGGCCATGGTCAGAGGTGGCGGGGAAGAATGGGCAGCATAGTTACATGTGTGAGACTCTGAGCATCTACTTCACCCTTTTTCACTTGTCTATAAAGGGGTGTCTGTAAAAGGTAATGATGTGGTGCCTACTTTATGATCTGTTGTGAGGATGAGATGATTTGAAACCTATAGAGTGTTTAGAACAGAGCTTGGTAAATGGGACAGGACTAGGGGCAGGGGCCTTGGGGGCAAAAGCTATGGAGGCCTTTGCCATGTGCTTGCTTGTCTCTTTAAATTTGGTACCCTAGGTGTCTTTCTCATTTCAGCCTTGTCCCAGCCCTTCTGGCCAATGTGTATTGGTGACTGCTATTACTAATAGGAGGTCCCTGCTCTTGTTGTCCTGTCTGTCCCTCTGGAGAGGTCACTGTCAGCTGGCCTGGGTCTCACCACAGGCATGGCATATTCCCTTCTGGGCCTCATTCTTTCATCTGTCACTTGAAGATGACATTACCCTGGACATCCTTGACCTCATCACCTACCTCTGAGGGTAGTTGTGAGCCTCAAACAGAGAATGGGTGGGCAAGCTTCTGTAGACTGTGAAGTAGGGGACAAACAGGAGATGTTACGGCTCATTCAGATGCCCCATTCTGGCTCTGTCCTCCATCAAGAGATCTCAGCTCAGCTTGAACCTGCTCATGGCTTTATCTGTACCCCCCTGGGAGAAATGAGTTCCATATGGCTAAATCCTAGGGTAGGAACAAAAACATTATTTTTTATTTCTCCTGCAAATGACATTTGGAAAAGCCTCAGTCCTGGCCTTCTCTGAATCTGGCCTTCCAGGTTTGGGCTGTTACCTCGTGTGCTTGTTTTGGTCTTTGAAGAGACTGTCATAATGTTACAGGGAGGCAGAGATGAAGACACTATTGAAGACCTACTCTACCCTGGGCTGGGCAATGTGGTCAGTGCTTTATTTATTTACTTATTTATTTTTAAAAAAGATTTTATTTATTTATTCATGAGACACAGAGAGAGAGAGAGGGGCAGAGACACAGGCAGAGGGAGAAACAGGTAGAGGGAGAAACAGGCTCCGTGCAGGGAGCCTGATGTGGGACTTGATCCTGGGACCCCGGGATCATGCCCTGAGCCCAAGGCAGATGCCCAACCACTGAGCCACCCAGGTGTCCCTGCTTAGTGCT
The DNA here is from genome assembly GCF_048164855.1 of Canis lupus baileyi. Classification (NCBI taxonomy): domain Eukaryota; kingdom Metazoa; phylum Chordata; class Mammalia; order Carnivora; family Canidae; genus Canis; species Canis lupus. The sequence goes on from NC_132840.1 coordinate 35,016,749, forward strand.
TTAGATAAACCCCTGCTTATCCTCACAACTCTGTAAAACGGATCTGTTGTCCTCATTGTGCTGGTGTGGGAATGGAGGCCAGGGGAGACGAAGGACCCTGCTTGGCATCACACACTCAGTCACCAGATGGGCTGAGGTTAGACTTGGCTCTGGTCAAGTCCCAAAGTGAGGAAAAGGGAGGTGGTGGGGCCTGGTGGTTAATATCATGGGCTTAGGGATCATACAGTTTGGATACCAGCTCCTTCCTGACCTCTTGGATGACATTAGGCAAGTTACTTTAAATTCTTAGTGAATTAAAAAAATAATCCCTAATTAAACTCATTAATCATAAGTAATCCTCCTTTTTTACTTCTGCAGAAACAGTGGTGATAGTGATATTTACTTTGTGAGATCAAAGTGAATTTCCACTCACTTATTCCTGTGCTGCTCACAGTCCCTAACTCAGAATAAGTGCTCAGCAACGTTGGTCACTGTGTTAGGACCACAAAGGTGGCTAAGTAAGTGCTCCCTCATTGTAGGGGGATAAATAGATCCTGTGAGGGGTACAGAAGTGATCTGCTGTTAACTGTCCCCAGCCCCGACCGCTGGGCTGGAGGAAGAGAGCGCCTCTTCTGCGGGTTGGGCTTCTCCCACACCCTCCTTCTCCCTAGCCTCCCTCCAGCTCCACGCAAGCCCAAGAACTGGCAGGTGCTCCTCATGTGTTCTTTCACCTGAGAAAGTTATTCTGTGCTTAGAAGACATTGCTGTCTTTGTTCATTGGGGTGCAGCACACTTGGGGCCTGGGAGTGAGAGAGAGAGCCCAGGGGGCTGGATGTGTGTGTGTGTGCTTGCACATGTGTGTGAGTGAGACAGAGAGAGAGAAGGAATGTGAGCCAGAGGACTGAGGGCTGTATAATGGCTTGTGCATGTCTGAAGACAGGAAGTGACTGGATGGTAGGCAGGGAGTGTGAGTGTGTGTGAGAGAGTGTGTGTCTTTGAGAGAACAAGCAGCTGTGCCGTCCACGTGTCACCGTCTGTTCGTGCTGTATCTGAGTAGGGACGCCTGTGCAGGATGTCTTTCATCTCCTGTGGATCTGATGGAGAGGTCACTGTCCTGGCCACTGGGATGTTGAACAGAGCAGTGGGGGAAGGAGGAAGTCCTCTTTATATTGGGACAGGAAGTCTCCTTACAGGGAGATTGGGTAGCTCTGGGCACTAGGACATGGGTACGGCCTGACCTCATGGCCCCTTTCCCATTGTGAGAACAAGGAAGGGAAAACAGATGCAGTGTTTGCATGAGAGACACTGGGATCCAAGTGGCTATGGGATTATAGAGCCAAGTGACTATGGGATTATAGAGCCAAGTGGCTGTGGGATTCCCAAACTGGGAAGGCCCCGAGGGATGATTTAAAGAAGATCCGCTTCAACCATGTCAGAGGCAGATCTGAGGTCCAGACAGGGAAAGTCATTTACCTCTGATCACATAGACTTGACCTTGAGCCCTACAGGGGTCTTAGGGGCTGGGACCAGAAAAAGAGAGAAAGGGCAGGTGGTGAGGATTAAGTGGCTATGTGAGTGGAAAGGATTGAGGTGATCAGTAAGGCAACGGTTCAGTGTGTAAATGTGGTTCCATGTCCCCCCTCTGCTGTGTTGGGGGGTCTGGGATGAGCAAAGCAGCACTTACTACTAGTAGCTGGAGTTGTGCATCAATGTCCAGCCTTCTGGAGTTTCTGGGAGAAGTCATAGAGATGCTTGTGGCAAGGAACAGAGGGCAGAGAGGAAACTGAAGTGGAAGCCCAGGAGAATGAATGACGCCAATGTGGCAGAGGAAGGCCCATTGAGAGCTTCACCTGAAGGGCACTGGGCAGTAAAATGCCCTCCAGAGCAACCTGACGGCTGAGGCCTGAGCAGTGGGGTGCAGTGACTGATTATCCAACCCAGCTACCCTCTAAGTCAGGCTGGCCTCATCCCTGTGATACTCATCAGACCCTACAGTGGTCCTATCAATGGCTGAGACAGACAGAAAACCTATACGCTTGCATCTGAGCCCAGCCTGCTCATTCTGGATCTGGAGCTCCTGCTTCCCTGCCTCAGTTGGGACATACCTCTGCCACTCCTGGACTTGGTGCTTATTCAGATCTGTGGATTTCTCCCACCCTGGTCCCTGTCATTGTTTAGGGTAGAGATTTTGGTGAGAGTCCCTCAGATGGTGCCTTATTGGGCCCATTCTGGCTCTGCCTGGAGGGAAGGAAGCTCGATGGACACTGTGTTATGGATGTGTGGTCCTGCCCAAAGTGGAGGAGTCCTCAAGCAGTTTACTGTGGCAGAGGCTTGGGGGATAGTTCTCAGGGGCCATGCCCAGCCTGTGGCCAGAGGTAAGGGAGGATGATGAGTTCAGTGGCAGGAAGTGGAGTTGGGTTGGAGGCTGGGAAAGAGGTGGTGGTGTGTGCCCTCGTGTGTGTGCATGCATGCGTGTGCATGTGTGTTCATATTAGGGATGGGGAGTGGTCAGCATGACAGAAGCAGAGATCGAGGTGAGGTCAGAGAGAGTAGAACAGGGTAGTTGAGGCTCCCGTATACAAATGCTGGTCCTCCCAGGTTGCTCCTTTGCAGCGGGAGGTGAAGAACAGGAGTCTTACTTGCTGATCATCTGTGAACACATCTCCAGCCAAGAGGAAATGTTAGTTCAGATCCTTTGAGAAGAGGACACCAAGGTCAAGAGATTCATTGGGAAAAGGCCTGTGAAGGATACAGGGGAGTGAGGAGCAGTAGTGTAGGCACCAGGAGCCTCTAGATGTGACTCAGTTCTGTCACCTGGGAAAATGAAGGGGACTTAGGAGGTGTGGGCAAGGTTTCAGACAGGTCAGGCTTATGTAGTGGTTCCAGACCCAAGTCACTCACTGGAGGAACCTTGCATCTGGGGTGGGCGGGCTCTAGCAACAATGCAACGCCCATCCGTTGGCTGCATCTGGTAGGAGTGGGAGGGCACCAGCACCTCCGTTATGCCTTCTGTGCACAATTTATCCAGACCTTGGATAAACTAATGAAAAAAAATAATGAAAGCTTCAATTATTGAGCACTTGTACTAATACCTTTTAAGTTGTGTACATTATAGCAGCTCTAATTTTTCTTTACAATCTAGTGAGAAGTGTTATTATTATTTCCGTTTTACATTAAGACAGAATTGAAACTCAGAGAGGTTGAGTAACTTTCTCAAAGCATATCAGTCAGAGTCCAGTCAGAAGATGGAAGCGCACAGCAATTTGAGGAGAGAACGTCTTATATGAAGAATTGTATAGCAATGAGAAATATTAACTACCAAGGGGTATGGATAACACTAACGAATGCCAAAACGGAGGGTTTATGGAGCAATCTCGACCTCTAGGCTTGAGGCAGGGTACCTGTGCAATAATAAGAAATAGATGTATTGCTCTATGCCCCCAGATCCTGACACCAAACTCCTAAAACCCTTGTAATTTCCTGAGAAATGGAGGTATAGGAGCTGCTGACATACAGGTACTAAACCCCTTGGAATTTTCTGGGTGATAGGAGTGTGTTTTTTTGTAATGATGCAGTTCTTGGTGGGCTCCTGCGTGCGGTCTTGTCACCAGAAGGACCAAGCATGATTAGAAGCTTGGAGTTTTCAGTCCTACCTCATCCTCCTGGGAGAGTTGAAGTGTTATCTACATAATGAAGCCTCCCTAAAAATCCCTAAACTATGGGGTTTGGAGAACTTCCTGGTTGGTGAACACATCCACATGCCAAGAGGGTGGCATGCCCTGACTCCACAGAGACAAAAGATCTTGTGCTTGGGACTGTTCCAGACCTCACCCCATACACCTATTCATCTGGCTTTTCATCTGGATCCCTCATGATATATTTTATAATAAACCGGTAAATACAAATAAGGGTTCCCTGAGTAATGGGAGCCCTTATAGCCCATGATCAAATGTGCAGAATGGGTTGTGGGAGTCCCCAATTTATAGCCAGTTAATCAGAAGTATGGGTGACAACTTGGGAGTTAGCACTGGCATCTGAAGTTACAGGCAGTCTAGCTGGAGAACTGATTGGTGTGAGAAAAGCCCCACATGCTTGGTGTCAGAAGTGTTGAGTAGGTGGAAAAAAGGATTTTATCTTTCAGTATGCAAGGAAGGAACAGATTTGGGATGGGACCCCGCTCCCCATGGCTGGGATTCAGACCTCTCTGGAGAGGGCTTGGTTGCAGTCCCTTGGAGGGTGCAGAGGTTTGCTGAGGCATCTCAAACGAAACCAGCCCCTGGGGTGCAGGTGACACTCTCCTGCGATCTGACTTCTGGGGTGTGACTAAAACCCCTGGGAGCTGTTCACAAGATCGCTGCTATTTGCTGAGGCACTGCCTTTTGGGGTGCCAGGGAAACTTGCTGAGGTGTGAGCCCTATTGGGACTGGGTGTTCTTTCCACGCTGGTTGCTCTTCACCACAGGAGCAAGAAGCAAGCAAGGGGATGAAACCAGGACGAGACTCTTCTTTCTGTGTGTCTCTCTAGCGCCCTCTACCGACGAAGTCTAACATTTCTCCGCGGTCGGAGGACAACTGTTCACAGAGTCCAGCTCCACCACCACCGAGCCAGGCAATGATGGGGAATGCGAGGCTGAGAGGCAGTGCATTGATGACTGGCACAACAAATATTAAAATCTATTGAAACCCAACTTTATCTGACACCAAAGCCCAACTTATTTCCACTATAACACTGGCCTTTTTTGGCCTAAAGTCTTCCCATCGCTAAACTGACACCGAGAACGCCCTCGTAGGGATGTTGTGTGTCTCATTTAATAGGAGACAAGGTACAGCTGGGTCTGGAACATTACAGAAGTTCACTGAGACTTAGGTGCCCACTAGCCTGCCTATTTATAGAATTACATGATCTTAACACCATTCAGAGACTTAAGACATAATCAAACCCATTTTTTTTTTCTAATTTTGCAAATGACAAAACTGAGGTATTGAGAGAAATGGCTAATCTCAGGTCTCAACATCTGTCAATGGCAGAGCAATAATTAGGTCCTGGGCTTCCTGACACCTGTTTCATTTTTCTTCTTACTCAACTCTGGCACCTCGCATTTGATGTGTTATTTTAGTGCAAAGTGGGGGGTGGTGGTGGTGGTGGTTTCATGTGAGATTATTTAACGTTGGCTGGCTGTGTACTCAGTTGCACAATCAGATAACTTTCCTTTGTTTACAAAGAGAAAAGGTTGTTTTGACCAAGTTTTTCCTTAAAGATCAAGTCAGTGCTTTTATTTCCTTACTGAGTTGGCAACAGGTAAACAAGCCAAGCTGATTAATAACATTAACCTTCTGACATGGAGAGGGCGCAGACCTAATATTCCTTTGTCATAAAAGTGTCCCCTTGGACTTCTCATTTCCATGGACGGTCCTCTCCCATTTTTGCTTAGAGAACTGGTAACAGTATACAGGTTGAGTCATCTGGGGAGGCTGCTGCCTTTCTCAGCTCCTCCAGGACTTTCTGCTCGTGAGTTTCCCTTCTCATTTACATGTTCTCGTTGTGGGGGATTGTGCTTGTGAGCATGGTTTCAGCCATATCCTCCGAACTAATGATTCCCAAGTCCTTGTCTTCAGGTCATGCTTGAAGGTCACAACTCTCTGACCACCTTCAGATCACTCTATCTAATGCCTTCTGCGCATGTCCACTTGACAGGCTGCAGGCAGCTCAAACTGTCCCTCCCATGATGAGCTCACCATCTCCTTCCAGATCTGCTGCTCCTGCTGCCGGGTCTTCTGGAGGGGCACCACTATCTATGAAATGCTCCAGGCAGAGCATCTTTGCCACATACTCTTTTGTCACTTCCCAGTACACTTCACATTTTTATTCTAACTCCCTAACATGGATGACAGGCCCTGCCTGAGCTGGCCCCTGCTGACCCCTGTCACTAGTATTGTCCCACTCTTCCTTTTGCTCATTTCCTCCTCTCTACCAGTGCATCGAAGCCTTTCCTGTCCCAAGGCCATGGTACAAGCTGTTTCCTCTGTCTGATGTGCTCATCCCCTGATCCTGAGAGCCTGGAGCCCAGCAAGGGCTGGATTCAGTGTAGAGTTGGTTATTGTTTGACCATATAAAAGAGGTCCTCATGTTTGAAATTAGTCACTTAAAATGAGTCAACTTAAAAATAAGGATTATGCTTTCATAGTGAAGGGTAAAAAAGGGCAAAGGTTTAGTTAGAAATTATTTTAAAAAATTAACAAGAATTATCATGTTTATTTCGTTTTACATTTAACAAAATTCAGTTTGCATTGCAATTACATGCAAGTGGCTTACAGTGAATCAAGAATGAATCCAATATTGGTTTCTTTGGTACCGGTTTCTCGATAACATTGTATGCTAGCACAAAATGTGTTGTTTACTTTTGACTTTTACAATGTGTTCAAGAGGGCAATTTGTGTAAGTACAATAAAAGACTCATTAATTTTTTTCCTTAGCTTCACTCATGTTGGAAACACTTTCCTTTGAGACACCTGTTGTATCACCATCCTTGTCTTCGATGGCTAACTGGACTGCCAGATTATCATCTATCACTGACTTTGCTTGTGATTCCTTAGCATTACTTTCACTGACTTCATGATGTCTGACATCTTTTGTAAATTTCAATATTAGTTTGAAGGCCATTTGCATTGCATATTCTTCACATTATTAGATGTGGCACATTTGACCATAAAGGAGAATCATTCTGCCCATCCCAGAAATGTCACTGTGAGTCATAATTGTTAGTGTCAGTGTGTGTGGTGCCCTATGAATGAGAGTACTTTTATAGGTGGGGAGTACATTAGTGAATATTTTCTTTTTCTTTTTTTTTTTCAAGATTTATTTTTTTCAGAGAGAGTGGGGGGGCAGGGGGAGCGGGAGAGAGAATCTTAAGCAGACTCCATCCTGAATATGGAGCCCCACACAGGGCTCGATCTCACGACCTGAAATCACAACGTGAGCCGAAACCAAGAGTTAGACGTTTAACCGACTGCACCACCAGGGTGCTCCTAGTGAATGTTTTCATGTCCAGTCTTTGATTCCCTACTTGACCTCATAACTGTGGGAATTCTGGTGAAGGATACTTGGGCACTGAAGATGTCCTGTAGAAGTCTTTTTCTCAGAGCTCTGACCTTCCCCATGTTTACTGCCCAACATTCCTTATACCAGAACCCAAAGGTCCTTATGGACTCTCTCTGTCTCCTGGATCTAATAAATGTCCTTTATGCCAAAGGTTGGCCAAGGGCCTTTTCACATTTCATAAGGGAACCCTGGCCTCCTGGCAGGGCCCATGCCATCCCAGCTGGGGCATGGTTTCGTGGGACAAAGAATACATCCTCTCTTTTATTTCTTTGCATCTTTGGACCACACTTTACAGAGAACTCTAGAATATTGGGTCTGGGATAGACAATGTACCATGCTCCAATCAACATTTATTAAGCATCTACCCTGTGACAGGAATTTTTTCACATGTTCTGACATTTGACCTTCACAGATTGCTTGTGAAGTTGTTCTGTTTTTCATACCCATTTAGAGATGGGGCTTAGAGAAAGTAAGTCACCCATTTCTGGTCTCACAGCTGAGGAGTAGAGCAGGAGAGGGGCCGTTGTGTCCTATATTAGCTCCAAGCTCTTTCCCTCAATTTATAAATGAGAAAACTGAGGCACAGGGTTGGGAAAGGACTTAGCTAGAGGCACATCAGTAGTTAGTGGTGGGACCCACTCAGGCGCTCCAGTGCCCTGTCTGTCTTCCTCTACGTTACGTTGCTGCTCATGCTGTTATTGTCCAGCTATTGTTTTAGGAGAGGAAAATAGATTTCATATGAAATTGCTTAAAAACTTCCAGGCTCTTCCTTGTTGCACAACCAAATGTTCCATTTTATTTACAGTGTATTTTTAAAGCCTTTTTAGACTCCCAGTGATACATTTATTTCATTACTGAATTGGCAACATGTGATAACTCAAAATTCATATGATTTATCAAACTTTCAGCACCCTTTGACATGGGGACTCTATTTTACTGAGATTTCTTATCCTAAAATAGCCACAAACATTGATATGTGATCAAAGAAGAGAAGTGTCTCTCCAGAAGCCAGGTTTTCTGATTCCAAATCCAGTACCTAGACTCAGACTCTTTGTTAAAGACAGTTACATTTTTTACTGATTAGCACGATAGCTATTATTAGATAGTACTTGCTATGTGTCTGGCAAGTTTTGCTTTACTCTGCGTGTTTTAACTTGTTTAATCCTTAGAATAATCCCACATCAGATATTATTATTCCTGTTCTATAACAGGCATTCACAAGGGGCTATATTGATTTTATTTATTTACTCATGAGAGACACACAGAGAGAGGCAGAGACACAGGCAGAGGGAGAAGCAGGCTCCTTGGGGAGCCCGATGTGGGACTCGATCCCAGGACCGTGGGGTCACACCCTGAGCCAAAGGCAGATGCTCAACCACTGAGCCCCCAGGCATCCCTGTATTGATAATATTAAATGTTCTCTTATATTATTGTCAAGTTTTTGTGAAGGTTTATTTTCCACTTTTAACCCCTGAATCATCTACTCCCCTTGTGGTCCTCTCAGTGTCCCAGCACATTACATTGTGGGTTGAAAATGTGTGAAGCATTAGTTCAGGTACTTTGATTGCAAATAATAGAACACCTGACAAACAGTGGCTTGAGAGGTAGGTGGTTTTGGGCTGGTTCAGTGGCAAACAAATAAAACAGAATGAAACCACAAAACAAACAAACAAACCAAAACAAACCAAAACAAAAAAACACCAAGAAATCCAAAAACCAAAACCAGCCTCTTTCTACCCTTCTGTTTCTCTTTCCCAGGACACTGGCTTTTGTCTTTAGTCTTGTTGCTCATGATTTAAATAGGGACACCTCACCATTAGTCCTAAAATAGCTATTTTCAAAGACAGGGTGCTAAGGGATAGCCAGAGATGCCAAAGTAGCATCTCTCTATCAGGAGAGAACATCTTCCCCAGAAATCCCCCAGAAAATTTCTCCATATATTTCATCTTCTTGTACTAGGTCACATGGCCACTCCTTGTTACAAGGAAATCTGGGAAAACGGGAACCTGTGGTGTGTGTGTGTGTGTGTGTGTGTGTGTGTGTGTGTGTGTCTAGATGTCACCATAAAAAAGATAGGAAGGAAGGGCATCTGGTGGCTCCATTGGTTGAGCATTTAACTCTTGATTTTGGCCCAGGTCTCATGGTTGTGGGATTGAGCCCCATGCCCAGCTCAGCGTGGAGTCTGCTTGGGATTCTCCCTCTTTCTCTGCCCCCTCCTCCAAAATAAATAAATAAAATCTAAAAAAAAAAAAAAAAAAAAAAAGGTGGGAAGGAAATGTGTTTTGGGTAGTCAAACAGCAGTTTCTATCATACATGATAAATTGCTAGTGGATAGCTATCTTTTAGGGTGGCCTCCAGTTGGTAATGTGAGACATTTCAGTTATTTAATTAGTGTAACAAACTTAGGAATTTGTTGGGTTATGTGGTAGAAGTTCAAGATCTAAATATGATTACTTTGAACTTTGAGATATAATTCTAAGGCCTGAAAATGCCTGGTAAGGGGGGATGCTTCCTGCTATATGCAACAACCACCTGTCAGGTGAGGTTTTGTACGAGTAGGAGCACCACTTCTTGTTCTGTCCTTGTCCTATAGTTTATTTTTGCAGAAGACTGTAGGTAGAATAAAGGGGCCACTGTGATGCACCCTAAGAATGCTGAGGCTAAAATGGATACAATGTCATTTTATAACATTAGGTCAATGATGAGATGAACCACCTCCGAGACAGGACTTGTCCCAGGCCCAAAAAAGGAAAAACAGGTGTGTTATGAGGATATCAATATTATCTTTGAAGGAGAGTGACTGCGGAATATCTCTGGGAACTTGGCCCTTCTTTCATGGAAAATGCACTACACATTGTTGGCTTTTCCAGGGAGTTCTTGTAGAGAGGGAGATCTCTCTACTCTCTCTCCGTGGGCTCATCCTCAGAAACTGCAAAGCAGATGTGTGCTTTGGGGAGGTAAATGTTTTCCCTTTAGTCTTATTTTCAAAGATTAGTAGAAAGGACTGTAAGATCTTGCCTGCCTGATTCATAGAGGCCCATTAGCTGATAAGTCCCATGGCTGCAGGGCCATGGCTACCCCATCTGCGTCTCTGATGGACAAAGATGCTTCTTTTAGGGAGATCTTGTGGGGTGGGGGAGAGAGTCTCTTCTGTCCTTCTAGAGCTTGGCTCTCACTCTACATGGCAGACATAGAAAAATGTAACACACTCTCCAGTAGCAATGACCTTCTCATGCCTTGAAAGGAAGCCACATGTAGGTACTAGAACAGAATCATGTGTGACAAGCATTGACGCATCCTGCAGGCATGCATGTCTGGAGTGCCTAGTCAGTGCTAAGAGTGTTGTGCTAGTGGTCAGCCTAGAAGTCAGGCTTCCCACCTCCATCTTTCGTGTCCTCTGCTCCATTTGTGGGGAAATGAGAAGGCTGATTAAGATGGAGCACATCCTGTATGTGAGGCATTATGGCACTGTTCTCTTGTCCTGGTGAAGAAAAGGAAGATCAAAAGTGGAAGGTGCAAGGGCATGGTGATGCAAGTGGCCTTAGAGAAATCTGAAGGAGGTAATGTATTTAGGGCAAAAGTGGTAAGGAGGAGATAGGATCATAAGACAGAGGTCATGGAATCCATAGGACTCTAGGGAAGATTGGACATGGGGGTGTGAGTGGGAGGAAGGCACCAGGGTCTCAACCAATGATTAGTGTTTTGAATAATAGCCCTAATAATCAGTCCAGCTTTTCATTCACCTTATACTTCCTACAAATTGCATTGCCTTTGGCTGGGCACTAAATACTTGTCTCCCCCACTGACATGCTGAAACCTAATCCCCAATGTGATGGTATTTGGAGGTGGGGCCTTTGGGAAAGGATTAGGTCATGAAGACAGGCTCTTCATAAATGGGATCAGTGCCCATATTAAAAGAGACCCCAGAGAGATATCTCCTTTCATCTACCATGTGAGAACTCAGCAAGAGGCCACCTATCAATCAAGGAATGGGCTCTCAGCAGACACCAAATCTCACCAGATGCCTTGATCTTGAACTTCCCAGCCTCTGGAACTTTGAGAGATAAATGTCTGTTGTTTATAAGTGACTCCATCCGTGGCATTTTGCTATAGTAGCCTGCACCGACTAAGAGCACTTCTGCACATGTGAGCCTGGTCTGGCCGTCCTGACTGGGGACACTTCTGTTGTGTGGGCCTTGTTGATAGTTGTCCTCTTTGGTTCTACACTGTCACCAGGGACACTTCAGGGTCCCAGATGGCCACTCTCATCACCTGCTGCCAACTTTACTGCATTAGTTAGGATACGTTAGTACATCAGTTAGGATGATACATTCTATGATGACGGCGGCAATGACAACACTGCCTCCCAATCAGTGGCTTATGGTAATCAGTTTCTTTCTCCCTCACCTGAGAGTTCAGTGTAGGTGTACTTAGTTGGTGGGTGGCTTTCCAGCAGGCGATGAATCGGGGCTGAGTTCCCTTCCATCTTGTGAATCTGCCAACCTCTGGGACCATAGAGTCCTGTATTTAGGCAGAAGATGGGCAAGGAGAGGATGGAGAAGATACACCTGACTCTTAGCTGCCTTTGCTTGGCAGTGACATGTGTCGCTTGTGCTTGCGTTTCACAGTGGACACTGCCCCCTACCTCCGACTCCCCTGGATGGAAGGGGACTGAAAACATCGTTTCTAGTTAGGCAGCTGCTTTACGTGACGACTCCACAGTATGGAAGGACAGGCACAAATACGGGTAGAGGGTAGTCGTCTGTTGCTACCCTACCCTGGGACTATTTCCAGCACTAACAGTGAGCACATAAAAGGCTACACATCAAGAACCCTTCAAGGAGTTCAGGGCCTATTAGCCATATCACATTATGAAATTGGATAAAGGAGTCACAAAACACGTGGAAAAAAAACCCTATTGTATATGTTAGATTGAACCATATGGAAATGCTGTTTTGTAGATAAAAAACAGCCGTATGTTGGCAATTTCATATGATTCAACCAAATATATTGGGGAAGTGTTTCCAAAACAGTTTTTCTTAGAACTCTAGCTCATAACTTTGGGCAAATACTGCATACTTTATACTCTGCTGGGAGACTCCAATACACTTTAGCCAATTAAACACTATGAAAACCCCTGTGTTTAAGAGAATCCTGCATTGTTCCGTTTCTTTAATCAGTGATTTCCTAAGCAAGTGTTGTCTAATCAGCGATTTCCAGGCTAATTTGTGCATAGAATTTCCCAAATGCCTATTAAGCCCTCGCAGAATTAGTCTTTTACCTCATGCGCTTTGGGAAACTTTGCATGGAACACTCTAGGGAATCCATCAGTGAATCCCTTTGTAAAGCAGGAAAGAAAGGGTTTTCCCTATGAGGATCCTCACTGACTGAGCACATTGGTGGACATGATACGCATTTGTGGAGTGAACGACCGACTTTGAACTACTCCCATCTCTCTGAGCCTTAGGTTTTCCATCTGCAGAATTAGGATGACAAATGAAAGAGAAGAGCCATCTGAAGAGCATGGGAAGCGGTGCAGATGTGCTCACTTCTTCCCTCCATTATCGTCCTGGAGATTGAAGAAGGCAGCCGCTTGCCACGTAGAGGACACCCTGTTTCAGCAGCCACATGTGGGATTGCTTTGGTCCCGACGTGCAAACATGTTTAAGCTCAGCTTCTTGAGAGCTCACATGGATATTTGGGTCTGGCAGACTTATTTTTATGTGTTCGAGAGAAGAAAATAAAGAGCAACATCCTCGTGTTGACACGGAATGGCCTCCCTGCGATTCTGGGCTGGAGGTGGGGGGGGGGGGTGGTGCTGAGGGAGGAACCGAGTCGAAGAGCCCACATGGAACCACTTTTCCATGGTCTAATCTGGGAACCGGAACGCTCTGAGCTTGGAATAGAGTTATGGCTCTGGTTAGAGACTTGATTCACTGGGGCCAGCGTGGCCTCTGGTGGGGCCTTGTGCACATCTGTCCTCTGTCCTGACCTCCTTCTGGCAGCCTCATCCCCAGGCCTGGCTGAGCCCCCAGAACGGATCTTTCTCCTGGCCCCCAGCAAGGCTCTTCACTGGTTTCCAAACATATGTGACTGTTTTGGCCATCTGAGTTTGAGGCCCCTCTGCCAGGGGTCTCCTGAGGGGTCTTCTTCTACCCCGTATACTTGTCACAGCTTCCAGCTGAGTCCATGTACCTGGTCTTCTTGCAGGACCTCCACCCCCAAGGCTTTTTCCAACATGAAGAGGATTCAGGTAAGGGTCCTTATGCTGTGCCTGCTTTTCAGGTTGCTGTGGGGCTGGTACCTTACAGATGCCATCCTGCCAACAGCCAGATATAGCCTCCAGAGCCAGGAGGACCAGGTGTGAATCTTGGCTTGGCCACTGAGGAGCCAGGTAACCTTGGACAGGTACTCTACTCTTTTTGAATCTCAGTTTCTTGATCTGTATTGTGTGGATAATTATGGTTGTTTCATTTGTCATTCAATGATCACACACTCACTGAGGGGCATTACTCTGTATTCCAAGCACAGGACATGGAAAGATGAACTACAGTTAGTCTCTGCCTCAAGCAGGTGATCTTCTCCAGATAAAAAAGAATGTGATGGTAAATGCCAGGCCTTAGTCTAGGTATCCACAACACGGTGAAGGCCTGGAGCTTTAATGCAGACATGCGTATGCTCAAATTCCAGCTCCGATGTTAGGTTGCTCTGTGACCTTGGGCAAGATGTGCTTTCTTGTCCTCAGCTTCCTCATCTGTACAACGAGCGTTTTGACTAGATGATTGTTTTTCCCTGACACCCTATGGCTGCATAAAGTCACCAACCTAGAAGTCAAAAGGAGAAATAAATTAAATTGTCACTTAATGCCATGTCATTAAGCCTAGTGGATGCTGTGGCACTTATCATTCTATCCTGGACATTCTATATGGAGGACATTTCAAGGAGTCCTGTGTGTTCTTAGGGAAGAGCCTGAGCTTTGGCAGCCAATAGACTTAGGATCTAATCCTACTCTTGCCACTTATTGTCTGAGTGACTGTTTTTTAAAAGATTTAATTAATTAATTAATTAATTAATTAATTAAGAGTGCATGAGTCAGGGGAGAGGTAGAAGGAGAGGGAGAAAATCTCAAGCAGACTCTATGTTGAGCAGGGGATCTAATCCCACTGCTCCGAGATCATGACCTGAGCCAAAACCAAGAGGGAGATGCTCAAGCTATTGCATCACCCTGGTGCCCCTGGCTTAGTGACTTTGAATGAATTCATCATGTCTCTGAGCCTCCATTGTCCATCATAAAATTTGGGACAAACATACAATTTGCAGTGTTGTTGTTGTTGTAAGAATTAGAGATTGCTTAGGTGAAGTGGCTAGGGCAGTAGAGCCTTGCTCCATGGTCCTGTGATTCAGCATACTGATTCCCTGGAGAGCAGGCTCTGCACCCAGCCCACTGGTCTCTGCATGGCCCAGCACGAGGCTGGGCAGGGGAAGATTCTCAGTGAATGTTTACTGAATGAATGAGTAGGTTTTATGCACTATGCATTTTTAAAAAAGATTTATTTATTTATCTATTTGAGAGAGGGAGAGAGCACACATTCATGTGCGTGTACAAGCTGAGGTAGGGAGGCAGGGGTGCTTGGGGGAAGAGCCAAGGGAGAGGGAGAGAAGCAGACTCGCTGCTGAGCGTGGAGTCTGCTGTGGGGCTACTTCATGACCCTGAGATCATGACCTCAGCAGCAAACCAAGAGTTGGACCCCCAACTGACTGAGCCACCCAGGTGCCCTGTGCTATGCTTTTGTAATTTGGATCTCAAACAAGCATATGTTTCTCTGTAGCAGGTGGTGAATAACCAGGAACTGTAAAGAACCTGAGACCCAGATACAGGAGTGAGATACAGCTTACATAGCATGGACTGTCACCATTAGTAACTGGAAAGTCCCTGGGCAAGTTGTGGTACTTCCTGGTACCTGCCATCCACGTGTAAACTCTTGTTGCCAGCTGTGTGCCTACAGAGGGCCACAAAGCTGTTGACATCTGCCATCTGGCATTGGAAGGTCAGATAGGTCCAGCACTCAGGCAAGTGAACTTCTGGGACCTCACATGCAGGGGACATCACCAGGATATCCCAGATGAGCAAATGTTCTTGACTCACTGTCCCCATGGGGGACATATTATGTATTAGTAAAATGTTTCTACAACACAAATAAGGCTTCCAGAGCACCCTAAAGCAGTGTTAACTTTTGTCTTGTGCTGGAGAGTTTGCATAGCATCTTTACATCTGTTATCTCCTTTTTTAAATCTTCCTAGTGAGTCTGGGAAATTGGTCCTGTTCCTGTGTTACAGATAAGGAAAATGAAGCCCAGAGAGGTGTAGAAAAGTGCAAAAGGAAATGGAGTTGTTAGGGGCAGAGTGGCCCATGCTTTCCAGCTCTAGGCTGGAAACGTTTCCCATTCGTTTACTTTTCATGAGAAAAAAGATCTTGAATTAGGCAAACAAGAAGCCAGTTCCTGATTTATGTTGCTATTCTCCAAAGAACTTAGCCTTAGCTGGGAACATAAGTATTCAATCTTAGAATTGTGGCATCAAAGAACATGGCGTTTCGAATAAGGCAGATCTGTATTCAAATCCTGCTCAGCCACTTGTTAGCTATGTGACCTTGGACAAAGTACTTCCATTCCCTGGTCTTCATAGTTGCAAGGTGGTGAGAGTGAGCATCCCAACCCCGGGGTGCTGGGGCTGCTGTGTCAATGGAGAGAGCCTACACAATGCGCTGAGTACTGGACCTGACCTATTAGGTATCTAATTAAAGCAGGACTCTTTAATTAACAAAAGTTTTAAAAAGTGGCCTTTTATACTCTTTCAGTGGAGTGAAACAAATGGAGGGGGATCTTGAGAACTCACTTCTCTTTCATTGATTCCCTGTCTCTGGCACATATTTATTTTTAAAATCTGTGCATGCAAAGAAGGTGATGGGGGCAGCCCCAGTGGCTCAGCAGTTTAGCACCTGCCTTCGGCCCAGGGCATGGTCCTGGAGCCCCGGGATCGAGTCCCATGTCAGACTCCCTGCATGGAGCCTGCTTCTCCCTCTGCCTGTGTCTCTGCTTCTCAGCTCTCTCTGTGTCTCTCATGAATAACCAAATAAAATCTTTTTTTTTTTTTTTAAAGTAATGGGACCCACGTTTCTCTGATTGCTTCACACCTCAGTCAGCAGGCATTGTGTGGTTGGATGCCTTTGCCAGGCTTCCTCCTTCATGGCCTCAGAGACAGAGGTCTCTTCCTCCTCTCATCCAGATGAGCTCTCACAGAGTCCAAAACAGGGCACTTACCCAAACTCACCCGGACACGGGAAGGCTAAGCCTCTACTCATTATCAGAACAAAGTACACTAAACCTCAGGTTGCTGGCCACCAGGTATCAGTTGTGTAGGTGACGTGGTCCTCTGTGTCATCTGGTTTCACAAAGGAATGGTTAATGCACCCATTTTACAGATATGGAAACAGGCCCAGAGAACCATTTCTTGAAGTTGTATCACATGCCAAATGCAGTGCTAGGCATTCCGTTTGCCTTCTCTTTAATTTTTATGATGGATTTGGAGATGTAGAAAACACAGCTCGAGGATGTTAGGTGATGTGTTCAAGGACACACTGTGTACCAGTCACTGAGTGTTAAATGCTGTCGCTCAAACAAGATCGAAGCGGATTGCCCTCTCACACAGCAGCGTGCTCTAGAGGTGTGCAGGGGGGCTGGGTGGCACACAGCTCTGCCCGGGGGGGTTCTTGGGCACCACAGTTCCCTCTCGTTCTGCTGTCGAAGCTCTTTCACCTCCACCACCACATGTGTGCCCCAGTCCATGGGAAGGGGGGGGAGAGAGTGATTTCCAGCTGCAATTTATTGGGGAGAACATAGCCTCCGCTGGCTGCAAGGGAGCCTGGGAGATGTAGGCACTCGCCAGGTGACTGCCCACCCCAACCTCAGAGAGTGGAGGTGTCCCACCCCTGCTGAGTGGCAGAGCTGGGTTTGGAACACAGGCCTGTCTGCTCTTCCCATCACTCCCCAGCTCTTGGGGGACAGAGCAGATTTCTTCTCGGACTTATGTTACTCTCTCGTATTCCAACCAGCTTGGTGCATTTAGTCAGACACTTGCCAACATTAGTCTAGTAACCGGGCATTTATTTTATTATTTATTAATTTATTTTAAAATTTTTATGTATTTATTATGTATTTATTTTTAAAAGACTTTATTTATTTATTCATGAGAGCCACAGAGAGAAAGGTAGAGACACAGGCAGAGGGAGAAGCAGGCTCCCTACAAGGAGCCCGATGTGGGACTCAATCCCAGGACCCCGGGATCACGACCTGAGTCAAAGGCAGACGCTCAACCACTGAGCCACCCAGGCACCCTATTTTTTATTTTATTTTCCTTTTTTGATTATGGAAGTATAATGGGCTCTAGGTTTTTAAATTTAAATTCAATTTGCCAACACATAGTATCACACCCACTACTCATCACATCATGTGCTCTCCTTCGTGCCCGTCACCCAGTCACCGCATCCCCCCCACCTCCCCTCCAGCAACCTTCAGTTTGTTTCCCAGATTTAAGAGTCTCTCATTGTTTGTCTTCCTCTCTGATTTGCCCCCATTTAGTTTGCCTCCTTTCCCTTAGGGTCCCTTTCATTATTTCTGATATTCCACGTATGAGTGAAACCATATGATAATTGCTTTTCTCTGATTGACTTATTTCACTCAGCATAATATACCCTCCAGTTCCATCCACATTGATGTAAATGAAACTGGCTATTTACCATGTGCAAACACATGGTACTTTCATGCATTGTTTTGGTTAGTTTTCAATCAAGCTGAAAGCCTGTGTGTAGAGATATGATAAGGGGTCAGTTGATCTGAAATGCTCAGTGTCCCCAGGAGTAAGGAGGTGGCATTTCAGCTTCCCACTTCTTCTCTGTACAGTTCGGTCTTTAAGGGCCTGGGGTCCATATGTGTCCTTCCAAATAAATTATGGTGTTTTCAAATGTTGGACAATTGTTCAGCCATTACAGAGAACAAGGCAGATATTTATATGCTGACCTGGGAGGACTGCCTAGCAGTATTGGTGAGTGGCAATACAAAGGTACAGAACACTGTCCAGAGTGTGCTACAGAGGGGTGAGCATAGCCCATTTGCTTCAGTTAGAGGAAAGGATCTCTTAAAAGAAGTGAAACAAATGATAACAGAGAATGAGATGTAGAAAGACCAAGAGCAAGAGAAACGTGCACTTTCTGTACATTATCTTCATACCTGTTGAATTTGGCACCATGTGAATATATTTCCTATTTTTTATCAAAGTAAAAGTAGAAATGAAAACCAGACCTTGGGTGGGGAGATAGCTAGATGACTCTGGGGACTCAACTTCTTGGAGCTCCTGTTTCCTGATTGGGTAAATGAGGAATAAAAATCACAGTGCATGGGATCCCTGGGTGGCGCAGCAGTTTAGCGCCTGCCTTTGGCCCAGGGTGCGATCCTGGAGACCCGGGATCGAATCCCACGTCGGGCTCCCAGTGCATGGAGCCTGCTTCTCTCTCTGCCTGTGTCTCTGCCTCTCTCTCTCTCTCTCTCTCTGTGACTATCATAAATAAATAAAAATTAAAAAAAATCACAGTGCAGATCTGCCTCATACCAGAATCAAAGGTGGTAACGGCCGTGAAAGGCCCACACAAAGCAGGACAAATCATTTGTGCACTGTAAGGGTCCACTGTCATCACTGTGATTCCTTCTCGGAAGGACAGGGAGTAGAGGTTTTGTTTATCTCAAGGAGCCTCGATCAGGGTTTGGTGCTCTGTCTGGCCTTAGGAGGGCTTTCAGTGAGGTCGAAGAACCTCCCACCGAGGGAGGGCAGGCCTTCATTCCAGCTGTCCTAGGGAGGTTCTGTCTTGGAAATCTACAAAAGGATGTTGGCCAGGAACCCAAATGCTGATCTTCCCGGCTCAGGAAAACTAGAGCCTGAGAAAAGATTGTCCATCCCTGGACAGCACAGACCCTGCTGGCAGCTGGATGCCTTGTGGCCTGTGACTTCTTCTGACCTTTGGAGACACCAAGACTGAGGTGATGGGAGTAGAAGATCTCTCAAGGGCATTAGTTGCAGCCCCTCCTTAGATATGCTGGGGGAGAGGGCCAAGAGGAGCCCACTTTGCACAACAAATTGGTGACGATGCTGGGCCTGGAGCCTGGTTTCTCTCTAAACTTCCTGGGGATGCTCTCAGGTCAAGCCTACTACTCTGACACTGAGCCATGTACTTTATAGGAGTTTGTACTTATTTCTTCACTCTGCAGGCAGATACTGAGCATTGCTGTGTATCAGGCTAGTGCTGGAGGCCAGGGGTAGAGATATGAAGATGGTTAGACCTCATCCCCAATCTGAGGAACAAGCCAGGGGGTGAGGGCTGCAGAGGGAGAAGGGAATATGTTCCACTTGAGAGAGAAGAACACAGTCCTGGAGCTTACAGCGGGGAGAGTTCACATGAGGACAGGAGAATCTGAGGGTGCTGTGTGGTCATCTACTATCATTCATTCATTCACTCATTCACTCATTCCAGAAACATTCTCTGGAGGGGGAAAGGATATATTGATTACTCTCTGTTGGCCATAATGCTTCAAGTTTTCACATACATTATCTAATATAAAATAATAAAGATATAATGTAGTAGAAAGATTATAAACTAGTTGGTCAGACAAACCCGGGTTTATATCCTGGTACCACCATGTTTTTAGCTGTGGAACTTGAGAGAAAAATCAGTTAACTTCTCTTAGCCTCCTTCCTTATCTGTCAAATGGGGTTAATAATCAAAGAATTGTCATGAGGGTTGAAAGAAATGATGTTTGTAAATTATTCCACATATGGCTTGGCAGAGAGGAGGCGCTAAATAAAAGTGCTGGCTCTCTTCCCTTCCTGTATCTTACAGAACTTTTTTTAGAGATGAATTATTGCCTGTCATGGCTTCTAGAATTAGGCTGTATTCTCCGAAAAGTGAGCACTACTAATCTAGCATAATGCTCTTGACACTTTGCTTACCTAATCTTTCAGGATGGAATGGCCTCTTTCCCTTTCATTTTGTCAAAGATATCCCACTGTTTCTGGACTTAATTCATAAGGCTGCATTACAGAAAACTGCACTGGGAAGTGTGGCTCCCCTCTCTTGGGATCCAGACTTCTGTTTTCTCTGGAGCGGGAAGGCCAAAGCTCCAGTGCATTGGAAGACCATGCCAGATTGACCTTGGGGCCCCAGGACTGCCTTCCTTAGAGTTCTCATCTAGGGTATTGCTGTGGGTTGAAAGATGAGTTGAAGTCCTAACCCTGAGTACCTCAGAATGTGATCTTATTTAGAAATAGGGTCATTGCAGATGTAATTAGTTAGGATGAGGCCATATTTGAGTAGGGTTGGTCCTTCATACAATGGGACTGATGTTCTTATAAGAAGACCATGTGGAGAGAACACCATCTGACAATAGAGGCAGAGATTGGAGTGCTCTGATTGCAAGTCAAGGAAGTCCATGGAGTGAAAGCCACCACCAGAAGCTGAGAAGAAACACAGAAGGATTCTACAGGTTTCAGATGGAGAATAGAGCTGTAGACATCTGATTGTGGACTTCTAACCCACAGAGCTGGGAGACAATACATTTCTGTTGTTTCAAGCCACCCAGTTTGTGGTGCTTTGTTATGGTGGCCCTAGGAAACTAGTAAGATATTAAATGAGCAGATATTTCATCTGTATCTTCAAAGTTCAGAAGCAGAACTCCCAAACTTCCTCATTTCCCCATCACCAACAATTTAGTATAGGATGTGGCAAAGGTAGCGAGTGTATCGCAGGACTGGGAATATGGATGGCTGTGGCTGGGAGCAGGGCCCCACAGCTGCTGGAGGCAGTCTGCACTTGACCTTGTATCTGGATACCTAGTCCACTGCTCATTCCACCAGGACAGTAGCGACAGCTACAGGTGGGCTCCCTGGTTGTGAGCCTGGCCTTTGGAATCTCTCCAACTCAGCTTCCTTGCTTGTGGTTTTTCGCCTCGTCTAATAAATAAGTATGCAATACATGTCGGCTGCTACTGTCACCATTCTTGTTATCCTTTTCTTATGCCACACCTTAACATGTGTGATTTCATGTCACATGGTAGGCCTTCAGGTAAACGTTATAAATCCAGTTTTGCCAATGAGGAAGTGATTTGCTCAAATCACACAAATAGGAGAATGGTGGGGCTGGCCCACAAACCAGCCATGCGCCTCCTGTTGCCTCTTTGGGGCTTCTCTCCAGCTACTTTCATTCAGACTCAGCTTTCTGGGCCTCAGAATCAGCTATTCACTCCAGGAAGACCTCAGGCCTGTAATTTTCTGACTCAGTTGTACTGTCTGACCGACCACAGGCTCTGCTTGGAAATGTCAACTTTCCTTGATTTTGTTTTTATTCTTTAAAAATATCCTTCTTGCTCAAATATAGTTTTTGGCATGGTGAAATCACAACTTTCATACAAATATAACAGAAATATGTATGAAAGATGTTATTTTAACTTATGGATTAACTATGAAACTAATGAGAGATTAAATGAGAATTTGGCTTCCAGAAATTTATATTCCTTTTCAGACAAAATCCATTTTGATCACTAGGACCAGGGATTATTTGCATTGCCAGGGATAGGAAACATTGACATTACTATTCGTTTTCTAGAAGTTAAATTTTATCCCCCAAAGAAAAGTTGTAAAATAGCTAAGTCAATTAAAAGCAATCAAAGGTGTACAGAATCTAGTAATTCTTGGACCACTAGGTAATGCTCACATTCAACTGAAAGAACACCCAATAATCTCTTTTGCCCATTTCTGGTCTTTGCATTACATGCATTAAAAAGAGCATCAGGAATTTCTTGTTCTGTCTGGATGGGTTAGGGTCACCTTTGAACTCCCTGAGCTCCCTCTGATATTTATGTCATGGCCACAACTAATCTTTGTCTTTCGAGCCCCCAGCAGAGTGCCCATGAACTAGTGTTTAGAAAGGGATGTGCTGGTTTGAGCAAGAAGGTGTAAACCGGATGCTTGCTCAAGCCCCTCCCAGCACTTCTGGTGTCCAGTAATGGCTCATACGGTCATGCAGCTGTATTTCCGTGTGAATTAGAACCTTTGGAAGACTTGGCCAAGACCTCGGAAAAGGAGTAGGATAGGGTGGAGGGGGAGGAGCGAGCTACGGAAGGAGACAACAGCAGTGGGCACAGACCTAAGAACCTTCCCCATCACCACTCAGCAAGTCAGAGACTGTGTGGATGAGGACCCGTCTCTTCATTCCAGACCAGTGCCCTTGCTTTGGTTTCATCTTCTGTGGCTTAAGAAAACAGCTGCTCTGGATTGTCTTATTAAAAACTCACTATGTGAAACAGGAAATGACTCTCTGGTGCTAGGGGTAGTGAAACTGGGTCAGCTGCAGCAGGTGGCTTGGGAGGAATGAAGATAAGAGGCACTGGAAAATGGACAAGCCTCAGGAAAGCAATATTAAGCTTGAACAGGGTCTAAGAAAGCTTTCTGTGGTTGAATCAAGTCAAAGCAAGTTTGGTTCCAAAGGTCTGGAGACCTTCTCAATGTACTCATGCATCTGGCTGTTGGACTGCATCCCAGTAGATCCATCCTTGAGGATCATCTAGGGATGGACGTTTCTGAGCAGAAAAAGGGAGTGATGAATTATCACACAAGTGCTGCTGGCCAGGTGTTCATCTTTGAAGACGGAACAAGACAGAGGCTGTAAACAAGATACAGTTGCCATGGTTTCCAGAGAAATGTGCATGGTTGTGCTTAATTATCTTTGAATCTCAGGGCCAGCCCAAGACCTGGAACATGGTAGGTTTTCACCAAGCTTCGCTAAATGATTGGATGAGCTCTGGAGAAATCCCAGGACTGGAAAAAGCCTCACCAGTCACATCTCATGTATCTGGCTTGAAAGAATGTTGGTGGTGAAATAAAAAACAAGACTTCCTGCAAGAGCTTTTGACATCAAGTTGACCAGAAACATGCCAGATCCATATCACCAGCTGGTTCAAAACCAAGGAAAGGTTCAGCAGCATTTTTAATGGTTAAGAATTAAGAGTTTGGGGGTTATGATGGTGGCTTTCCAACACTGTCTGATTTAACCACCTCCCTTCCCATGGAAATACTCCCAAATACACAATAAGCCATGAGGTTGCCACAGTCTGGAAGGAATGACTTCCATGAATAATTCACAGGTCTCTGGGAGAGATTTTTCCCTGACCACAGCATTGATGGGATGAGATTGAGAAATAACTCACTTTGACCTCAAAAATAGAACCACAGCGTTAGGCCAGAATGTCCACCTGTGGTCCAAAATGTCTGGTCTCCCATTGCTTGGCAATAGCCTTCTAAATAAAGTAGGCAGGCTCACTTCCCACTGTTCCCACCATCCATTTGTGGCTCTATTTCTCCAGTCGTTTGGTCATGATTATTCCCAATCACGCGCCATCCTGAGAAGCCAAGTTGGTACTGGGAAGGGCTGTAGGAACACAGTGCTCTGGGGGAAAAATGCTTAATTGAGGTTAAACATTTGAATTTTGACAAATTTTTCTCCTTGTTTCATTTACTTGTTTCATTACTTGTTTCTCCTATTTTCATTTACTACTGAAAGAGCTAGTATTATTTAACATTTGTATCTAACTGCAGAGCAAAGGGAGATGGGTATCTGAATAGCATATTGATAACTGATATATTTACAACCCTTAGAACTTGAAGAATAGTGCTGCAGACTATTTCAACCCCCTCCCCACCTTGCTACCCTCATTTGCACACCAACAAACCCACATTTATGGAGCTCCCATTCCCTCCTCTCCTGACCCCATAGCATCATCATCCTCTCAACCACCCTGTGAAATAGGGACTCTGAGGTTTTGTTTCATAAATGAGGGAAAGGAGGCTTAGTGGTCATTATGGATGGAGTTCTGTCCCTGTACCCCGCCTCCCCCCGCCCACCCCAATTTGTATACTGAAGCCCTAATGCCAATGTATTGGAGGAGGGGCCCTTTGGGAGATAATTAGATTTCAATAAAGTCATAAGGGTGGGGCCCCGTGTTGGGAATAGTGTCCTAATAGAAAGAGACGTCAGGGAATCGCTCGTGCTTTCCACCTGTGAGAACTCAACAAACAGCAGTCATCTGCAAGGCAGGAAGAACCTGGTTAGAACCAGACCCTGCCAGCACTTTGATCTCAGACTTCGCCTCCAGAGCAGTGAGAAGTATTTGCTGTTTAAGCCACTCCGACTATATGGTATTTTGTTATAGGAGCCTGAACTATGATGATGCTCGAATCACGCAGCCATGTGGGTGGCAAGAGCTAGGCTGTGAGCACGCCTGCACGTAAAGCCTTTAATGTAACGAGGAGCTTCAGAAGCAAAGGGGGAGATCTGGATCCCTTTCAGATTCTGAGCTTTGTGGTATTCAAGGGGAAGAAATACCAAAGCACGGTGATCAAAATTATGTCTGTTCTGAGGGCTTATCTTTAACAAATGAGCACCTTTGACAGTCCAACCACATTTTGTTAATTTGTTTTGTTTCTCAGCCTGAAAGAAGCATAAGAACTGAAATATTTTTGGCCAAGGTGAAATATTAGATATTATTGTGCAAAATAATGCCATTTAAAATTTTGAAGGAGACAGTACTATACCAGATACAACAGAACTAGATGATTCTAGTCCCCTGTGCTGCTGCTACCAGATTGTGAGTGATGCATAGCTATGGTTCTGCATGGGCTTTTCAAAGATATTTAGTGGATTTATTAAAAAAAGTACTATTTCATGATATGCTACAGGTGATATAGACTGGCAAGGGGATGCAAATTTAAGAAACACGAGAGGCAACTTCTGCAATGCTATGGGTGTATTTCTGTGGCTGATGTCAGGACCAGGGCAAAAGGCTCTCCAGATTGGGCCTAATCGGCTCTGTGGCTTTCTAACCATGTAATGACTTCTTTGGCCCTGTTTTTCATCAGTCACATGGAAGGCTGAGTGTTCCATCCACATCCATCATGTCATTACTCACCAGAGTTATTTCCCTAATTTGGCCATCTGGGTTAGTGACACTTTCCATCTTCATCTGCAAATATGATGCTCTGGACGGGATAACCTGCAGTGCCTGTTCCACTAGAACAGAGAGCTCATGAACTCTTACAGATTGTAGGGAATTGGAGCAAAAGCATTCTAGTCCCCTGTGCTGCTGCTACTATTGCTGCCACTGCCATCGCCACCGCACAGTGACACCGGCCCAAGGGAATCTAAGCTACTCAGTCCATGAGAACAGCCTGGCCTGGCCAAGGGCTGCACACCTACCAATGAGTCGCCCTCTGAGGGTCATCTTACAACCTCCAAACTGAGCTCCTAACCTCAGGCCACCTAGATCTAAACCAGTAGGATATAGTTCCTCTGGCATTACATATGAAATAGTGGCGTTTCCTCCCTTGAGGGTTGCAGGGTGGCTCACATTTTGCTAAAAAGGTACCCACCAAGACTTAGAAAATAAGAGAAGGAGGGTTGTCTTCTGAGGGTTTGGCCATGAATCAGAACATTGTGGACCCAAATATGGAAAAGCCACCTTTGAAAAGTAGAGTCACTCTAAGACCAGAGACCATCAGCATAGTTGAAAAGGAATGTACCAGCTGCAAGAGGGTGAGCAAGTCAAAGAACCGACATAATAATTAGGCACCGAGCAGGACACACTCAAACTTGGTGCAGGAGAGGCATCTGAATCTATAAAACCCAACACCGGTGCCAATGCCGTGCGGCATCAGCACCTGTCTCCCCAGCACATATTCCCTGCTGGGAAGAGTGTTAAGTGCCTTTCATACCATATCTCATTTAATATTTGAAACAGCCCTAGGAAGTAGGTATCACTGCTGCCATTTTACAGGTAGGGAAACTTAACTGAGGATCAGAAAGGATATATATAGCTTGCTGAAGGTCACAGAACTGGTGAGTCCCGGAGTGGGAACCAGATGTGGCTGTGCAGCAGCTGAGCTTCTGCTCCTCAGTACTCTGAGCACCTGCTGGCCTAGCCAGGGGCCTGTGCACGCTCTCCTTTGGGCCCGTCTCCCGAAAAGATAGAACCAGATGGATTCTTGGTGAACAGTAGGTGCTGGGATTAGAGTGTTTTCCTGGTTTCACAAGCTGCAGCCACCCCCCCCCCAGGGGACCTGAATTAGGTATTAGGTGGTATCTTTGGGAGGTCATAAGGCCATGAGGTTGGGGCCCCATGATGGGAATAGTGGCCTTGTAAGAAGAGACACTAGAGAGCCAGCTTTGTCTCTCTCTCTACCATGTGAAGCCTTAAGAGGAAGGCCATCTGCAAGCCACGAAGAGAGCCCTCATCGGGAATCCAAATCAGCCAGCATCTTGATCTTGGACTTCCTGGCTTCCAGAACTGTGAGAAAGAAATTTCTGTTGTTGAAGCCACCCAGGCCGTGTATTTTTTAATGGCAGCTTGAGCAGACTAAGATGGTAGGAAACCAACTGCTCAAGGGCATGGATGGTTTGGTATTTGGGGGCACAATTTCTCTAGAGGAAAAATTGATGACAGAAGACATTTGAATCAAACAACTGCTGCTTCCTGTGGTTCTGACCCTCTGCTCATCAAGCATCCTCTGGAGGTGGGCCAGAGGGAAAAAATAGGGCTTTTTAGCTCCTCAGCAGGTCTATTTCCACTGTCAAGAAGTTTGAGGGTGTTAGGGTTCATTCATCAGTCTCATGGGTTTGATTAGCCTTGGTCTTTCTCCACATATTGGCACATTCACCAGGGGAATGGAAGCCGCTGGGTGAGACCTTCTGGGCTGCCAGTCTCCCTTCACTGTTAGTATTCTTTAAAAAAAGAAGTGAGAGAGCCATACTGTGCTCCTTAGTTACTGTTCCTGTCTTCTGGATTTTTCTCTAGCGATTGGCCCTGAGGTAGATTACACTCCAGCCAGTGAGAACCATGCCAGCAACAATGATGAAAGGCAGGTTTTACTGAGTCCTTCATGCCTTCAATTTATTTTCTTTTATTATTTTTAAGATTTTATTATTTTAAAAAAATTTTATTTATTTTATTTGTGAGAGAGATTGGGAGAGCATAAGCAGGGGATGGAGCAGAGGAAGAGGAGGAGACTTTCCACTGAGCAGGGAGCCGGCGCTGGTCACTGAGCCGGATCCCAGGACCCTGAGATCTTGACCTGAGCTGATGAAGGCAAACACTTAACTGACTGAGCCAACCAGGAGCCCAGATTTTAGTTTTAAGTGATCTCTATACCCAACATGGGGCTCAAACTCACAACCTCGAGATCAAGAGTCACACACTCAACCAACTGAGCCAGCCAGGTGCCCAATTCAACTTATTTTAAACAAACCTAGGACTAACAAACCTGGAGACCAGAGAGATGGCTTTCTGCAGGAGATGATGTGTAACTATCCACATTTTGAAGAATGGAGGAGAAAAAGAGAAGTAATTCCAGGCTGAGAGGACAGTACAGGCAAAGGTTTGGAAGGTAGACCTAGCAAAGTGGGATTCTGGAACTCATTTTGGCACAGTTGAGGTGAAAAGGAGCACCAGCATTGGCAAGAGGAGGGAGCGGACAGTTGGTTTTGGGAGGGAGGTGAAGGGCGAGGTCCCCAGGGAGGGGGCCAGCCGGTTGAACCTCCCTTCGATTAAAGCAAGAAACACCCACTCTGGACACTGGTTTAAAAGGGACCCTGGGCTGTCCAAATCATAGGAAATGAAGAAGCGAGGTGGTGTGGTGGAAAGGGTAAGGTCGGAAGAGTAGGATGTGCTGAGTGCTGATCTGAGCTGAGTCCCATGGTAGATGCATTAAGCATAGGGTGTCATTTGATTCTTGGAACCTCAACCATTTGAACTCTTACTTCTATTTAAAAATGTTCAGAGAAGTGAAGGGGCTTCTTGCTTAAGGAAGGAAGTGGCAAAAACTGGATTTGAACCAGGATTTGTCTCAATCGTCTCAGTCTGTTTGACTTTGCAGGAGGTCTTAGTTGACATTCTTGTTTGGTAAATAATGTGCTATGTGGATACAGGTTGAGTCACTAACTGTCTTGGGGCCTCAGTTCCAGGATCTATAAATCCAACTCCTTGTAGGTGGTACCCATTCATTCCTATTATTCCCTTTGAATTCTTAGAGAAATCTAATTTTCCTGACCCATGACAATCCTTTAAAAACATGAAAATGGTGTGCTTTCCCTGAATAGTCTCCTTTTCAAGCTTAACATTCTTCATTCAGTTGCTTCCCCCTACCCCCGCCTCCATTCCCCACTTTTTGATTCTTTGCAGTCAATCATGTGGTTGCCCCCAAAACTAATATCTTAGGTTGCATTAAGAAAAGTACAGTGCTTAAATTAAAGTAGGGGACGTTTTTCTTCTGGTCAGAGCACCTTTGGAATCAAAGATTCAACTCTGAGACCATGAAATGTGAGGCAACCAGATGAATGAGTGTGTATTAGGAAAGGACCTTCCACAGAACTGTTCTTGTTCACAGAGGAAAGAGAAATAAAAGGGATCTGTCTCTGTTCCTTTAATACCAACATCGGAAGCTTTCTCCAGAGTCCCCTTCAAAACTGTATTCTGAGAGGGCCCATGTAATCTCACACTTCAAATCCTGGGCAGTTTCCAGGCTGTGTAGGGGTACAGCTGAGATGTCAAGGGGTATGGAGTAGGGAGGGTCTAAGTCCCCATTGCAGGTGCAGAACTTTCCATGAACTCTCATTCAACTTTTGACCCCAGGCCTTTTCAGCAGAAAACAGGTTGACCAAGGAAAATCTGACCAGAATTGGGTCATGAGCCACGTCCTCTTATATGCTGGGCATGACCTTGAGCATATCCTTTTTCTCCTCTGGCCTTCTGTTTCCTCATTTGCCAAATGAAAACATCTGAGTAGATTCTGGGAAGGCCAGTTGTTTTCATCACACAGACATGTCAACTCCAGGAAGCATCATATTGAGAAATATGAGACCATGTCTAGGTTCAATAAAGAGCTCTATGAGTGATCGGTGATTTATTAGGACAGTAAGTGACAGATATCTAAATTGAGATACTCTACATAAAAAGAGAATATAGTGGTTCACTAATAGGGCTGCCTGCAGGAAGAACGGCCTTCAGGTGTAATAAGACCCAAGGAGCAACTTCCAGCAAAATAGACAATTTTTCCATTTAACTCTGGTGGACATGTCCTCAGGTGGTTTCTGATTGCCTAGGTTTGGATAATTTATTCAAATCCAGATCAATGAGTGTGGCTAGGAGAGAAGGTATATTGACTGACTAGCCCCGGGTCATATGCCCTTGGTCTTGAAGCTAGGGAGTGAGGCACCCTGGTTAACCTCATAGGATGGGGGGGGGTGTGTGTGTGCATTTTTTTCATTTAAAAGAAAACCCAGAAGTGTTTCTCAGCAGAAGGGGTTTGGGAAAACCATTGGGGCAGAATAAACCCCGCAGCAAGCACTCACACCAGTTACAGGCGTGGGAGGCAGACTGGTGTTATACAGGCACACATCCTCCATCACAGGATTAGGTAAGGCCCTTGCGGCTCTTAAATTCTATTCTCATGAGTAAATAGTTCAGAATAAAGGATCCTGCCATGAAATTCAAGAGGCTGCATTGAACGTTCCAGCATGAGTTATACCAATCAGATGAAAGGCAATACTGGCCAACCCTCTTCTCCATTCTTGGCCAGGATTTACCCTTTAAAAAAAAAAAAAAAAGTGAAGGGGTTGATCTTGTCACCAGATGTCCTCTCAAAGTTGCCTTCTTCTCTGACATCCATCTTTTCCAGCAAAAGCTCCCTGGAATTTGAACCCCCCCAGACCCTGAGCCAAGCCTGGGCGCGGCCAGCAGGACTCAGCATCCTGTATCCATTCAGGGAAGACCTGCTCTGACTCGCCTTGCTGCCTCAGGCCAGTAGATGTCTGGAGTGAGCTGTTTGAACCCCCGTCTGCTCCTGTCCATGTCATGTTGGCCCCATCTGTTAGTTGGATGCCAGCCCTGTTTTTCTCTGTCTTCACCAAAAGAACAATTCATCACATAGCTCTGAACAGATAGCATGCTTTTATTACCTACTGGGTCTGGAGTTAATGAAGCCCTAGCCCCCTCCCCATAACACAGGTGAATCACTCTGCATGTCTACCCCAGAGAAGCACATTTGCAAACGGCACGGGGAGAAGGGATCTTCCGGGTTCTAGTCCTGCTCAGGCCGATTTCTTTGTTTCAAGCTCTGTTCTCTCCTTCATCCCATTATTTGATCAGATTTTTTTCATCCACTGCAACTATCCTCCAGTTGCTGCGGGGTGATTTACTGAGTGACATCTGTGTCTTGGCTCCTCAGTCCTCTGAAGAATGCTGTTTTGATGAGTAAATAACAATTGCAGCTTGTTTTCTACAGTCTCGTGGGACTTGGGGTTATTGGGGTGTAGAGGTGCACAAAGGCTTTATAACACCCTGGATTTATAGCCATGATCGTCTGGGCTTGCTTTGTTAGCTCACAGTACATGCCGTGTATCATGGCCTGATTGGGGATCCACCGAGGAATCCGAGCTGCCCGCCCCAGGCACAATTCCTGCCCTCCTGGAGCTTACGTTCAAGTAGGGAATGTGGGCCTTGACCACTTGAGTTTTAACACATGTGCTTGAGTGCACCATTAAGTTATTTAATTTTAATTATGTTATAGGCTAAAAAAACTGACTACCTGAAGAACACAGGAGAGGGAAACCTATCCCAGATTTGGAGGGTGGCAGAAAAGGGATGTTTGAAATGAAATCTAAAAGACATGTGGGGGTTAGGTAGGCGGAATGGTAGAGGAAATACAATTCCATGCATCGAGAATAGCAGGGGCAAAGGCCCTGAGGTCTGAGGGTAACAATGGAAGGTCAGGGGACCTGGCATGCCAGGAGCATTCCTAGCCTAAACATACACATGGAATATTCATGACTTTTCTATCTACGAGGAAATATAATCACTGAAATGTTAAGTAGATTAAAAGCATAGATTTCTCTTTCTCTCTCTCTCTTTTTTAGTACTTACTGTAGGCCAAAATCAACATGATCAGTTTAGGATTATAAAAATGTATTTGGTATAATTTTTCTATACTCATATGATGATAATATTTGGCATAAGGATAATGAGATAGTGGGGAAAAATCACTTTCAGGAATAATTATTTAAGGACCGTACCCTCAGAATTGGGTTTTCCTCTTTAGTCTTCCATTCTGCCTTTCCTGACCTTGATATGATTAGTGGCCTCACATTGTTTCATGACTTGGTCCCAGGATGTTTTTGTAGACTTGTTTCTACTGCTCCAGTCTCTCTCACCGTTCTTTGTTCTACAGAATCTAACTCTTCCATGTTCCCCCCACAAGCCCTGCACCTCCCCATTCCCACACTTTGGCTCTGACCATTCTCCCAGCTTACTTGTCTGTCTGTCTCCTCCCTCCTGAATAAAAGCTCGGCTGTCCTTCGGGCCCTCCTGAAGCTTCGTTTCCTCCCTGAAGCCAAGTAGAATAACTAGCCCACCATGATGCACCCCTAGCACACTCCCTTTGGCTGTGCTATTGCAGTGAGCACATGCTCTGCTTCACACCCGGGCCATCTCTGTCCATGCCTGTCTCTCAGTAGACTGTGAGCTCTTTCAGGACACAGATGACAATAACTTAATCTCGCCACCTCGCTTCAAGACAGGACAACACAGAGCACACTGTGATACGTGTCATGTTAAGTAAATGCTTCATCTTAACTTGTTTCAGTAGATGACCAGGAGAATTTCCTCTAAAGTTCTAGGGTTGAGGGGCACCTGGGTGGCTCAGTGGTTGAGTGTCTGCCTTTGGCTCAGGTCGTGATCCCAGCCAGGGTCCTAGGATCGAGTCCCACATCAGGCTCCCTGTGGGAAGCCTCTGCCTCTGCCTGTGTCTCTGCCTCTCTCTGTGTCTCTCATGAATGAATAAATAAAATCTTTTAAAGGAATTTCTGCTCATGAGCATTTTTCACTTAAAAGTATGATTTCTTGATTTTATGTATAATAGAAAATGTTGATCATAACCTAGATGTCTATAATAGGGGTTTGTTTACATAAATTAAGCTAAACATATATAATGGAATATTATGCAATCATTCAACACGATGTAGAAACACACTTGTTGATAAGGATGGCCACACTGTATTGACAGGTAAAAAAAATTATCAGATTATATGTTATAATTATATGTTATATCCCTTTTAACTTGTGACTCAGTGTTGCGGGAGTCTGGTGACAGGTGAATGGATGTAGGTGACTCCATCTGTTCCTCTCCTTCAGGTAAAATGATGCACATGGCTCATCTGGAGAAAGAAGCCAGGGTGGGGGCCGGGGAATGAAAGGTCACAGAGGAGGTGACAAAGTCTCCAGGAGATGCCCTGTCATGGGGGAGAGGACCTTAGGGTCATTCTCAGATTAGGAACAGAGTAATGGTTCCAGGTATAGGATAAGTAGGTCTCTTACTTGTGCTTGATCCAGCCATTGGAAGATTCCTTCGCTGCAGGGGTGAAAAAGGACTGGTAAAAAAAACCCAGGGGGTCCTCACTGAAAAAGCAGAGATGAGGAAGGCATTTCTCCTACAAGGAGGTGTCCTTGTGGCCCAGGGAAGTGGAGTGGTTGCCTCAGGAGAGACAAAGCAGAACCGCCCTGAGGGAGTTAAGGTGGTCCAAAGGCAGAGGAGCTCAGAGGCAGTGGGTGGCCACTGGATGGGGCAGCATGGGGCAGTGGCCTCAGAGGAGCCAAGGGGATCAATGGGGTCAGTGGGGGGTGAGCAGCAACACAGGCACGGGGGAAGGCTTGATTTGGCTTGGGAGCATGTGTGGGACTCCCCTAATGATGTGCGGTGATATGGCACAGGGAGGGTCTTGGAATAGGGGTGAGGGACCTGGGGTCGGGCAGGTGGAAGCCGTCAGCCAGCAGTGTCACCACTCATCACACCTCAGGGGACCCCACTGCCTGGTGAGGCCTGGAGGATATTTGGATTACCTTTGTTTAATAAATTATATGTGCACAAGGAAAAGCCTTGAAAAAATAGACATTAGATATGAACAATGGCTGCCTCTGGCTGAATGCTTTTTATTTTCTTCATTTTTGTTTGGAATCTTGGTTATTTTCTGATGTTCCTGAAAGGAACATGTGTTGCTCTTATAAGAAAAAAAAAAAACAATAAAAGCTGTTTTTAAAAAAATCAAATTACAGAACACATGTTGCCTGGGGACATGCTTAGGAGCACAGCATTTTAAACGAAGCAGTCGCCAAAGTACAGACCGTGACAGCTGATCCCCCCTGGTGATTCACTCCTCTCCCTCCCCACGATCAGGAGAACTTACCTGTGAGTGATTTAAGCCTCTGGAACTGTGCCGGCAGGGACAGCGGATGGTGACACCGCACGCACGGACCCACTCGCTGTGCACAGGCCTGCTCGCATGCACTTCACCAGCTGCTTCCAGAAGGAGTCAGGGCTGCCCATTTCTTGAACTTTGCCTGACTAGGGTGGGGAGCATAGAAGTGGGTGGGGGCCAGTGTAACTTAGGTGGCCATGGTCCCAATTTTTGGTGTACAGTGGTGTCGTCTTGGAAGCTAAGTGCTTGAATACTCATCCCTGCTTATTCATGGTTATCCCTCAATTTCCTGTTGGAGCTCAAGGTCTTCTTGGGCCCCCACCTTGTTGGGCAGGAAGTCCTGACAGCCTGCCATGCTCTTGAAACCCGGTCCATCCTGAATCATCTTCCCAGGACCCGGTGACCATGAGGTACAATCCTGAGGAAACACTGCTCCTGGGAGTTGCTGCTACCATGTGTCTGACTCAAGTGTCCCTGTCCCTGGGTTTTTATTATACTTGGAACACCGGAGTGGACCCCACCCATCCTGACACCTGCTGGATTCTCATTTGGTTTTGCCAAACTACAGACAAGGTCTAGTTGGAAGGACCTTCCTAGTGTGGGCCCAGAAAGCCCTAAGGATGGATCCCCTGTTGGCTGAGCTTACCTGGTACCACTTTCCCTCTCATCTCCTATGACCTTGGCTTTCTTTTTGTTTCTTGAAACTGCGAAGCTTGTTTCTACCAGAGGGCCTTTGCATTCACTTGCTATTCCCTCTGCCTGCATCTCTTCACCTGGTGGTTCTTTTCCATCATCTCTTCACCACAGAGAAGCCTTCCCTGACTGCAGCCAAGGATGCCTCTCCCCCCAGGGTCTCTTGTGACCAGGGGTCACCAAGTTTGTCTGCACAAGGCCGGATAGTAAATATTTTAGGCTGTGTGAGACACACACTGTTTCTGTTGTCTATTTTCTTTTGTTTTCTTAGTCACCTTGTAAGAATGTAAAAACTGCTCTTTGCTTGTGGTTCCAGCAAAGACCCAAAGTGTGGATGGGATGTGTACTCGGGGCTGCGTTGTGGTGACCCCTGCTCTAGACCCCTGCCCTGCTTTATTTGCTTCATACTTTATCACCATCCAGAATTATCTTATGTATTCAGGAACTTGAGGTTGTTGGCCTCTCCCACTAGAGGGTAGAAAATGGGTCTGGCTCCCATCTCTAGTGTCTGGTACAGTGCCGGGAGTAGAGTAGGCGCTCGTACAATTTTGTTGGGTGAGAGAATGAATGAATGAATGAATGAATGAATAGGTTTAAGAGGATTTGGGTCTGAACACATGTCTGCCTTTTAGCAGCTCTGTAAATTTAGGCAAATTATTTCACATTCTAACTCTCAGTTTTGTCCTTGGTTAAAGGGCAGTAATGAAAGCTCTGTTGCTGCGTTGTCCGGGTGACGTATGGAGAGGATGCCTGTGAAGCAGCCAGCAGGAGACAGGGGTCACTGACCACGCCTGCCATGCTCGCCTCCTCTGGCAGGCCTTCCCCAGCAGGGCAGCCTCTCCGACCTGCCCAAGTCCCCAGCCCCTCATCTTTGTCTGCCCCCATCGAGGTCCTGGGGTGCTTCGTGGCAGAGCCTCTCCAAGGGTGACAAACGTCTTGGAGCAGCAAGCTTGCAGCACAGAGAGCTGCGTGAAGCTGGGGTGAGGGCCCCTGGGGTGACGGATGGCGGCCGAGAGGATGGCCCTGTCCCCGTGGATGCGCAGGCCCCCTTGCATTTAGAGGGTGGCCTCACCCCTCCCGGCCCCTGGTGCCAGCTCTGTGATGCCTACCTCAGGAGGGAACAGTGCAGTGCTCCTTGCCCCACTGCTCCAACGAGGTGGACTGATCCCCGAGTGCCTACCACCCAGCTGCGGCCACATGGGGGGCATTGCCTGGATGCCCAATCCTGGGATGTCTGAGCTGAAGGCAGCTGGTCTCTGCAGTTGTGATGGAGCCTCAGACACCTTCTCTGCCCACTGCCCGTTGTCCCCTCTAAGTCTGATCGGGCCAGCGCCTGCTCTTACCCTTTGATGGGTCCCACTGCCCCGATGAAGTCTAAATCCTTCGCCCCATCTGGGCTCCACCCATCTTTCCCACCCCCTCCACTGTCCCACTGCTCTCTCTGGGTTCCTTCTTCAGCTTTTGCATCTGGCTGCATCAAATGCCAGCTCTCCCGTGAGACTGTCCTTGACCATGGCGTTTCCCCTCCCCAGGACTGCGTGGCCCTGGCGCCAAGCCCCTACTGTGGCTCTGCTGACATGCAGCTCTGACGCCCTAACAGTGAACACCCGTCAGCTGCTGGCCAGGTGCCGCAGCTTGCACTACCCGAAGTGCTTGAGGGAATAACTCGGTTGTTCCCAACCACGCTGCAAAAAGGGATCATGATGCTGCTGTGTAAGATAAGACAAGTGAGGGACTGTCACACCAAATAACTTGTTGATAGCCACACGGCTAGTGGATGGAGGAGCTCGACTCACACCCAGAGGCCAACTGCCGAGGTCTGGCCTGATGCACCATGGCCGTGAAGTTGCAGCAGACACGGTTCTGCCGTGAGGAACCGGCTGGTGAAAGCAGCAGCAAGACGAGTGTCCAGCGTGGCAGTTAAGGTGGCCTGGCGTGGAGCAGGGCTCAGTTTACTCACATCATGAACGAACAAGCCAATCTGACTCATGTCCAGACAGCCTGGCCCATCCAGGGCTGAAGCAGGTCCCGAGGGGGAGCAAGGTCGCACGATCATCCGAGGGTCCAGGTGACTTTTTGCCTTGTCTTGGAGAAATCTGTTCCAGGCCTACAAGGGGCCCCTGCTTCTGAGACAGGGGCACGTGGCAGCTCCCTGATTCCTGCTGCTGTCCTTTCAGCCTCCACCAGTGGCAACTGAAGGCTAGATGCTGCCTTTCACAGCCCCAGCAAAGGTGGCTGACAGTGTCTGCTGACGGGGTTGGTCTCCGGGGCCCTGTCCGTAAGCTAGCACCTGCAGGGTGTCTGGCAGAAATGATTTCCTGTGCTGTAGATGCCACGTATGTGTCCTTTGTAACGGATCATCTCCGGACCTCCGAAGTGTCACCCTGGTAAGCAATCCCTGTCTCTCCGTGGCTCCCCGGTACCTCCCGAATTGAGCTCAAACTCCTTCTCTGGCCTTTCGAGACCGTTTCCAATCTGGTCGCCACTCACCTTTCCCCCATCAACTGCCTTGACATCAGTCAGCTGGGACTACTCACCAGGGGAAGTAGTAGGTAGGGTGTGAGGGACACAGACCGCACAACTCCACATCTGTGTCCTGTGCCCAGTCTAACCTGCTTACCTGCGGGCCCTTGGATCCATTATCCACAAATACAAGCTATTTGCAGGACAACATCCTGCCATTCCGATCTCCCGTCACCCCCCAGAATAGAAGGGTACGAAGAGGGTCATAGTCTTCTGGGGGAGGGAGACCCTTGCCCAGCACTAGGACATATTAGGGTCTTTTAAAATTTTGTCCTCTTTATTCTTCTTTCTTCCCACCATGTCTTGAATTCTTTTAAATGAATTCTGTTTAGGTGACTCACAAGTGCCAGTTAAGTGAGATCTGGAGGCAGTTTCGGTGGGTCAAAGTTCTGTTCTTGAGAATTCCAAATTCCATTTCGGTGGTTCCTAGGAAACCCCTTGTCAGAGGACACCCTCCGTCCTTCTGGTCAGCTCAGGGTGCCCAGAGCCTCTGAGGGGGTCTGTGGTCAGTCCCGTCAGGGCATGAGCTGTAGCCACTCCTGACAGGGAAGCTTGAAGGGGGAGGGTGTGGGGCTCCTGGCAGGTATGCTGTGGTCTCTTAGCGAATATAATTTTCACGGGACAGATGTTTTCTGCTGGTGGAAAAAGAAATAATAACTGTGTTGGGACCCCCCACTTCCATGGCTGGAGAGGTGCCAGCACTAAATCAACAGCTCTCTTTTGAGTGTGCACACACATTCTTCCAGCCTGGTCAGTGGCTGACCACCCTGGGTCCATGTATAAGTGTGTTAGCATGAGTGTGTGTGTGTGTGTGTGTGTGATGGATGGAGCAGCCAACCCTGACTGGCTTACGGCTCAGTTCAAAAAGTGCCTCCTCCTCCAGGAAGCTTTCTCAGAGCTTCTCGGCTAAAAGTAATGACACTCATTTGGTCCCTATGGCTTTCCACCCAGGATTCCAGGAGGCCTTGCCAAGTGTGACACGAGCAGAGACTGGAGCAACACAGAAGGGGAGCGTGAATCCCAGCATCCTGATTTCAGAGCTGATGACCTCGGGCGACTCCCTTCCTTGCTCTGAGCCCCAGGTCCCTCACTTTAGAGTAGGAATAACAATACCACCTTGTAGGGGTGTCCTGGGGAGTTAATGAAATAACACCCATGTGCCTGGCAAAGAGAGAGGGCCCTCTGCACTGTTGCCAGCTTTGGGCAGCCCCCGGATCCTTCTTCCATTACCTCTGGCTCTGCTGGATTCTGTGCCTCTTCAGGGAAGGGAGCAAGGACATGGAAGCACTTGCGGAGAATAGTGTGTGCTCAACTCATAGGCGGGGTTGAGAAAGATCTGGTGCAGGGATGCCTGGTGCCGGGTGGCTCAGTCAGGTAAACATCTGCCTTCAGCTCAGGTCATGATCCTGGGTCCTGGGATCGAGCTCCTGGCTGGAAAACTGCTTCTCCCTCTGCCACTGCCTCTGCTTGTACTCTCTCTCTCTCCCAAATACATAAATAAAATCGAAAGAAAGAAAGAAAGAAAGAAAGAAAGAAAGAAAGAAAGAAAGAAAGAAAGAAAGACCTAGTGCCATAATAAAGAAGCAATGGGCAGACTTGACCAGCTTTTGGCTTCTCAAGCTTCTCAGCTGCTTGTTATAAATTCATTCATTTTTTTCAGTTACACAGTAAGTATATTACTAGTTTAACTGGCCTGGCTGTGTCCATCCATACAGAAATCACAGAACGAAGGACAGAGCAGATTCACAGGGTACCTGGTGTCTACGTCGAGAAGGGTCGTGACATGTTTAGAGACACGTTGCATGTAATGGCCCAGCTGGGGTTTGAATGGAGGCCCCCGACTCTCAGATCACAATAAGATGCATTTATCATCTTCATATTCATATTTCTGCCTTGGCCTGGGGCTGGGTGTGCGAGTGCCCACCCTTCTGTAGCTCTCTGCCTCGGGAATGACACTTTCGGGGTCCCCTCCCACTCAGTGCCCCGTGACTGAGGTGTGGGTGGAAGGTGCTGTACTTACTTTCTCCCCTCAATTTCCCCCATGACGAAAGAATAAAGACTTCTTTGGTGTCTGGCAGCCCACACCCACCCGACTCCCCCATGAACATGAAAGAGTGCAGGCAGCCGCTTTCACTTCTAATTTGTCTCCAATGGAATAATCCCGAAGGTGGATTTCAGGGTTTTCCTGGAGACAGAAATGCTACTTGCCCTGTGGCCTGGGCTTGAAGGGGAACTTTCATGAAATACGGCCCAGATATTTGATGTCGCCTGGATAGAATAATGAAACACTTTTTGCAGGCAATTTATGAGTCTGAGAAACAGGCAGCTGACTTTTAAAGGCAGACGCCAAAGTGTCAGCAGGCTTCTCTGAAGGTCAAGGCAGAGATGAAAACCTGCCCGAGGCTAAACGAGGGAGTTTTGAGTTTGGGCCTGTGTGTGATGGATTTCATTCCAAGCTGTTGGCACCTTTTGCTATATCCCTCTCCGGCTTTATTAGGAAAAGACCACTGGACTTGAAATCACAGGCCAGTGTCTGAATCCTGATTCAACCACTTACCTGCTGTGTGACCTTGGGTGGTCCCTTGACCTCTCTGAGCATCAGTGTTCTCAGGATTTTTTTTTTTAAATTCTTATTTATTTATGATAGTCACAGAGAGAGAGAGAGAGAGGGAGAGACATAGGCCGAGGGAGAAGCAGGCTCCATGCACCAGGACCCCGATGTGGGATTCGATCCCGGGTCTCCAGGATCGTGCCCTGGGCCAAAGGCAGGCGCCAAACCGCTGCGCCACCCAGGGATCCCATGTTCTCAGGATTAAAATGAAAACAACACCCTCACTCCCTCTAACTAATATGCAGAGTTAATATGAAAAGTGCCAGGCACATAATTGGGAAAAAAACTTTTTAAAACTATGTGTTGTAAGTTAGGGGACTTGGGACCTGGCAGGGGTCCCATCAAAAGCTTTCTGGGGGCACATGGGTGGCTCAGTTGGTTAAGCATCCGACTCTTGATTTCGGCTCGGGGTCGTGAGATCAAGCCCCATGCCTGGCTCGGCGCTCAGCGTGGAGTCTGCTTCAGATCCTCTCTCCCTCTCCCTCTGCCCCTCCCTGTGCTCACACATATGTGCTCTCTCTCCCCTTCTCTAAAAAACCAAACCAAACCAAACTTTCTGATGCCCTTGAGCAAGTCATTTTTTCCTTTCTAGGCTTTATTTCTCACTTCTAGGAATAAAAAATCACCATTTATTGAAGGTTTACTCTGTGCTATGAACCATGAAAAATACTTGGTGTCTCCCTCCCTCTTTCTTCCCCCTCTTCCTTCCTTTCTTCTTTCCTTTCCTTTTCTTTCTTTCTTTCTTTCTTTCTTTCTTTCTTTCTTTCTTTCTTTCTTTCTTTCTTTCTTTTCTTTCTTTCTTTTCTTTCTTTCTTTCTTTTTTCTTTCTTTCTTTCTTTCTTTCTTTCTTTCTTTCTTTCTTTCTTTCTTTCTCTCTCTCTCTCTCTCTCTCTCCCTCTCTCTTTCTTTCTTCCTTTCTCTTTCTCTTTCTTCTTTCTTCATTTTCTCTTTTTTTATCTCTTTCTTTCTTCCTCAAATATACATCAAGCACCAACTACATGCTAGGACTATTCTAGGCCCCAGGATATGGCAGTGAACAGAATGGACAAAATCTGATGCCCTGTGCTTTCCTTCTGGCCATGGAGCCAGGAAATAAACAGGATCGATAGATGATGCGTATAGTGCATCAGAAGATGTTGAGCGCTACAGAGAAAAATAAAGCCTGGAAGGGCACAGGCCTGTGTGTGGGACTTCCAGTAGTGCTCAGGTGAGACCTCCTGTGAGGGAGACATTGGCACAGATGTGAAAGAGGTGGGGAGCACGTACAAAGGTCCTGGTACGGGAAGGTGCCTGAGGGGCTCAAGGCCCAGCCAGCGAGTGAGGGCAACAGGGTGAGTGGAAGTAGAATAGCCGGCCGGGCGATGTGACACCTGACACCTGGCTGGCCAGTTCAAGGTATGCTTTTTCTCTGAGATGAGAACATGTCAGTGAAGTAAGGTTTTATTTTATTTTATTTTATTTTATTTTATTTTATTTTATTTTATTATTTTATTTTATTTTATTTTATTATTTTATTTTATTTTATTATTTTTAAAACACTGTAAAGATTTTTATTTCACAAAAATCTTTTTGTGAACTTTCTCAAGAAGCTCTGACGGTGAAACCTTGTCCTGGATCCCACCCGTCGCCCCAGCACCGCTTGCTTTCTCATCTTTACATGTCTGTCTTTCCATGAGAGAGTTTCGAGCAGACAAGCGATGAGATTGCTTCTTATATTACAAAAGAATCACTCTCTCTAATGTCATTCAACTCTCCCGGCCACTCTGGGAAGTGGGTGGGTGTTATAATCCCTGATTAAGTAGTTTTTTTTTTTTCTTTCCTACATAAGGACAAAAATGTTTGAAAATAAAGCTGACAATCACTCCCAGGCCAAAAGGGCTTCCCATCTGCGGTGGTGCTCATTTGCTGCAATAGTTCTGTCCTCGGGCCACACAAGACACTGGTGGCTGCTGTCTGTGGCAGCTCTCCAGAGATGTGCCATATCTCCAGATTTCCGGATTGTACCCTTTTTTTAAGAAGCAGTGTAAAATTTCCCTCCCCTGTGAAGCCTGTGCCCACCCCTCTGAGGTCCTGAACCCCTACATTATTTTATCTAAATATCCATTATCCAGTTTGCTTCTGGAAAGCAGAGAGGGCTGTGAATTAGTGGAAAGTGACCTGGACTTGGAAATAAGAGACCAGGGCTTTTAAATTTCTATCATCGTCATCCTGGTCATCATCACCACCATCATCAGTATTATTATGAAGCTTTTACAAATTATTAAACCCAGATAACATCTGGAGTCTCTAACATCCTAAGACAGGAGCTCACACCATTATTTCATGGCCTGTGGATATATATTGTTCTTAAGTTCTGCAGATTTTCAAGGGGGCCATCTCTGTTTTAGGTTTCTGAGTTAGCATACGCTCCCTCCGTGATGTCTAGATCCAGACATGAGACTCAAGCCCTTTCTCAATGTCTCTAAAATAAGCCTGCTTTCCTGGAGCTTTTACCAATATAAGTTTCACAAAAGACTTGGCTGTCACTCAGTGGGATCACGCAGCAGGACCAGCAAATGACTTTGTATCAGTGTAGCCACACTACCTTTCTCCCTATACAGTGTATTTATCTGCTCCTCCTGCTGGGGCAAAATCCCACAGACTGGGTGGCTTGAACAACAGAAATAAATGTTTCCTTATAGTGCTGGAGGCTGGAGGCTGGAAATCCAAGATCAAAGTGCTGTTGAGCAACTCTGTTCTGTTCTCCAGCCAAGGGGCAGCTGCTCCCCGGCAAGGCTGTCATGGGTCACCTAGGTTGCAGCCAAGGACTTTACAGGGCACCCCTACTCAAGCTTGTGGGGACCCGGGCTGTTCAGTTCACCCCTCTCTGGTGCCTCACCCCACATGTCAGTCATCAATGCTTCTCTAATCTCTGATTTCTACCTTCCCATCTCCCCAGAACCCTCCTGCTCCATCTCTGCTCTGCAGGGGGGAAATTCTTCCCAGACAGGAAGCCAGGGCAACTGTAGGGCTTAACCTTGTGAGCTCCCCTTCTTCAGGGATCCCAGTTCTGTACTGTCTGTTGTGCAATCAGTGCCAGAAAATGGGCATTTTGTCCAGTTTTATGTTCATTTTGTTTTGACAGCGGGAGGGCAAGTCCATCTCAAGGATTCCAAAGTATCCTGAAGTGGAAGCCCCATTAGGTAGCAAGCAACTTACAACGTGCTCCTGTTTCTTAAAATCTCTTTTGCTACAGGGTTTTTCTCATCAAAAATTCAATAGCTACCTGCTTAGCAGCTAGCATCAGGTTGTCTTGCTGATTCCTCTTTCCTTTATTCTTATTTTTACCCATTGCGATTCTCGGGGAACATCCACATTCTTTCTTTCTGTCGTGCAAAGATTTC
Organism: Canis lupus baileyi; assembly: GCF_048164855.1. Classification (NCBI taxonomy): domain Eukaryota; kingdom Metazoa; phylum Chordata; class Mammalia; order Carnivora; family Canidae; genus Canis; species Canis lupus. The sequence continues at coordinate 35,059,431 of NC_132840.1, forward strand.
AAATCTCCATCACTCTGGTCCTCAAAGCTATATGACCAAAGCCATAGGAATTCTTAGCAGATGAAAATGCTCCTCTTCGGGGCACCCCTGGGTGGTTCAGTTGGTTGGGCAGCTGCCCTCAGCTCAGGTTCTGATTTTGGGGTCCTGGGATCAGGGCTCTGTGCTCAGTGGAGAGTCTGCTCCCCCCTCTCCCACTGCCCCCCTCCACTAATGCCCACTTTCTCTCTCTCTCAAATAAATAAATAAAATCTTTTTTAAAAGCCTCCTTTTCCATTTAATGGGATTGGCCCTCCTTAAAAGGTGGTTGTAGTTACAGAGAGCAGAACAATTTTTTTTCTGTTCTGATTTTTATTGTTCTTATTGTATTTTTGGCTAAATCATCTCCATACATCTCATCCTGACTTCCCTCAAATCTTTTCTCTGCCCATTGGTCAGAAGGATCTTTCTACACTTGATCATGTCATTTCTCTAATGGCTTTCCCTAGCGTGGAAGATCTCATGTCCTCAACTGCCATGGAAGTCTCTTTATGAACTGTTTCTTTCCACGTCCTTAGCTTCATCTCTTGCTATTCTGCACCCACTCCCAACACACGCTTGTATGCCTGATCATACACGTGTGCATACACACACGTGTGTCCTCCAAATCTGGAATGTCTGTGGGTCTCAAAACATACCGAGATGATTCTTTCTTCTATTCCTTTCCTCACACGGTTCCCTCTGGAATGCCCCCCTACTCCCAACTTCCCCATTTTAACCTGGCTACTCTAACTCATTTTTAGAGACTGGGTTGAGAAATACTTCCTTCTGAAAGGATTCACTGGCTCTGACCTTCCAGAGCTGGGTCAGCTACCTCTCCAGGGCTTCTATTGAGCTCCCTTTGTCTACCTGCCCATACAGACTGCAAGGGTAGGACTCGGTCCATTTGGTCTCACCAGTGTTTAGCATAGAACTTGACGCATAGTTTGTGTTAATTTGTGCCTCCATTTATCTACCCAATGAATGTTTATTGAATACATAGTATGTGCAGGGCACTGTTTCAAAATCTCTGTCTGTCCTTTGGGAGTTTGTATTCTCTTGAGAAAGCCTGAAAATAAATAGATACATAATATAATTTAGGAAGTGAAAAATCTATGGAGAAAAATAAAGCAAAGTAAGGACGAAGCGAGCAGTGGGGGCTGCTATTTTGGGTAGAGTGCCTCGCTGACAAGGTGACATTTGAGCAGTGGTGTGAATGAAAGGAGGAAGGGGCTATGCAGATACCACTGTTCCAGGGGAGAGAATGAAGAATCGGAAGTGGGAGTTTTCTAGGGGTGCTCGAGGAATGGCAGGCAGACAGGTGTGGCTGGAGCAGAGCCAATAAGGACAGAGTGAGACAGGGGAGGTCCCAGGTCAGAGGACTTCCTAGGCCAGTGTAAGAGCTTTAGATGCTCCCCACAGCCAGCCAAATGTAGGAGAGCCATCAGGTTTTGAACAGGAAAGTGACATGATTAGACTGATGTTTTGAAGGACTCATATTGGCTGCTTTGCTGAGAATAGGCTGAGGAGGGGCAGGAGGAATGGGGGAGACCAGCTAGGAGGTCACTGCAGTGGCCAGGGCAAGAAGACATGGGGCTTGCACCAGTGTGTGAACACTGTAACTGGAGAGAACTGCTTACTGTGTATTCGTAGAATAATGATTCATTAAATTTCTTCCTTCTCTCTTCCTTCCTTTTTTTTTTTTTTAGAAAAATTTAAAGAAATCTCTACACCAACCATGGGGCTTGAACTCACAACTCCATGATCAAGAGTCACATGCCGTAGTGACTGAGCCAGTCAGGTGCCTGATTGCATTAAATTTCTTTATATCTAATTCCCCTGTGAGCCTGTAAGCTTTTGGAAGGCAAGAGACATGTCTGATTTATCTTTATATTCTGAGTATTTAGGACAAGGTTTGCCAAATAATATGAGTGCAGTATTATTTTAAAATCTTTTTCTTTCTCTCTTTTAAATACGTGAGTTGCTGAGCATGGCATAAGTGGAGCAAAGGATGACATATAACATCTCACTGTTACTTCCATTTTGCAGATGAGGAGACTGAGGTTCAGAGAGGTTAAATCTCCTGAATGAAGGCCTCACAAGCCACAAGTGATGGAGCCAGTCTTCAATCGATGTCTGCTTGATCCCATAGTGCTCTTCCATTCCATGAGCTAAGCTAATATGGGGGGTGCTAGGGAGCCATAGGAGAAAGAGGATGGATGTGGGCCCCGGCCCATGAGCAGCAAACCCCACTGGTGATGACAGACACGGCTTCTTTCAGAACAACGTCCAGAGATACTTCATGGGCAGAAGTGATGTGCTTTAGGTAAAAGCCTCTTTTTTTCTTCCTTTCCTCCTTTGCCTGCACCTGTGTGGCTGGTCTTTCTGATTCACACATGGGGGTTGCATTTTATTTTTCTATTTTTTTGAAAATAAAAAGAGAATGTAAAGAAAAAAAAGTGAAGTCCCAGTTGCCAAGTCTGTTAACGACACACATAATGGTGTGTTAACACGGGTGATTATCGAGCTGGACAGCACCCAGCTTTCTGCCAAAACAAACCTTTCTGCTCAGCCGACCTGGGAATGCCTCAGCCAGAGTGGGACAGAGCAAGGAGGGTGGACCGCAGGCTTCCACAGTCTGGAAATAATTAAATGCCATGGCAGTTGGCATTGAGGACCTCCCTGTGGGCTCCAGTAAGAAGGGCTGGAGCCCAGGTCTCTTATGAACCCTCCACAGGACCCTAGGTAGGTCTCCACCTGCCTCTGGATCTCAGCTTCTCCTTGAGTAGGTTGGATTAGTGATGCCAAGATCCATCAGTTTTAACCTCCTCTGGTTGTGGGCAGCCTTCAAGGAGCCAGAGGACTGTCGGGGCTCTGGGCCTCTCGTGTGGGCAGGAAGGAGCGTCCTGTTTGTACAGCACAGACAACCTGGCAGCTCCAGGTCGCTCTGCCAGCTGTGAGACCCTTGGGCATCACGTAAGTCTCTGTTTTCTCACTTGTGAAATGGTAAATGGACTTTCCATAAAGGGCTGTTTGAGGACTGCATGAAATACAAGATGTGAGGTACTTAGCACAGAGCCTGGCACACAGGAAGTCGTGGATACGTTAGCTTCCTTCCTTCCCTTCTTCTCCTTGCTCCATTCTTCCTTTTTTCTTCCCTTTTCCCTTCCTTTATTCCCTCCCGACTTTCACCTCTTCCCTTCCAGAAGAAAAATCTGTCTTGTATTATAATGCTGTGAGTCAGTTTATCTGCTTCATTCGATTGCAATTATTCGACAGTGGGGACCAGGTGTGGGTCATCTTCTTATCCTATCTTCCTGCATGGAGTAGGTGCTCAGTAGATGCTCAGGGACTCAGTGATTGACTGGAAGGAGTTGAGGCAAGTCCACCATCACCAGTTTCTTGGCTTTCTCATCCCTCTTTCTTCTGATGGAAGCATAAAAAGCCTATAAGCTCACACTCTCGCTGGCTTGCTGGCATCTTCCTCCCTTCCCCAGGCTATAAAAAAATTCTATTCTGAAATGAAACAAAGGTAATGGAAACCAGAAAGCCATGTTTTGTGTGAGATCGAAAACATATGTTAAGAGCGAGGATTTGAAATGATGAGTCTGCACAAGTCTATTGGCAGTGATCCCCTCACTGCCTTTCTGCTCTGGTCGGAAACGGGTGTGAGCAGGTCTGCAGCAGCCCCCAAACTGAGACAGCTTCACTTGTCAGGGCAGCAGGCCTGGCACAGCCATGGCCGTGTCTTTCACTTCAAGCATCTTTTGGAGGGCACTAGGTGATTTGGGGGTGAGGATCACACCAATCTTCCTGGCCTTTGGAAACATGGGGAAAGGATCTCTTTTGAGTTCTGAAACAGGCCCTCCCTCATTCTTCTTTGCCTTTAAGACAAAAATAGTCACTATCACCTGTTAATTTCCTCCTGTTAAGAGATAAGCTTAGGCATATTAAAAATTTTAAGAATTTATTTAAGCAGAATTTTTTAATTTATTTTTTATTGGTGTTCAATTTACTAACATACAGAATAACACCCAGTGCCCGTCACCCATTCACTCCCACCCCCCGCCCTCCTCCCCTTCTACCACCCCTAGTTCGTTTCCCAGAGTTAGCAGTCTTTACGTTCTGTCTCCCTTTCTGATATTTCCCACACATTTCTTCTCCCTTCCCTTATTTTCCCTTTCACTATTATTTATATTCCCCAAATGAATGAGAACATATAATGTTTGTCCTTCTCCGACTGACTTACTTCACTCAGCATAATACCCTCCAGTTCCATCCACGTTGAAGCAAATGGTGGGTATTTGTCATTTCTAATAGCTGAGTAATATTCCATTGTATACATAAACCACATCTTCTTTATCCATTCATCTTTCGTTGGACACCGAGGCTCCTTCCACAGTTTGGCTATCGTGGCCATTGCTTATTTAAGCAGAAATTGATTTGAATCAGGCAGCATCCGATCTAGCAGGTGGAAAGAAGCTCTGAAGAGCTGTATGAAAGACTATTGTAGGCAGAAAGGAACAGGAATAAGGAAGTTATACTAGACAAAAAGTGTGCTTTTTTGGGTACTTTCCTGTAGGGCCTGGCTGGGATCTATCAGGATCACCTAATTAGTGCTGATCAGGTGGTTCCTGATTGACTGGCTTCAGATTCCATTTCTGGGAAAGCCAAAACTATAATGAAGTGTTGGTTTGGTGATATGGGGCTTAGCGTAAGTGACTTCATTTTAGGTCTTCTTGTCTTTTTTATTTTTATTTTTTTTATTTTTATTTTTTTGGTCTTCTTGTCTTATTTGTAACATTACTCTGAGAGAAACATTTTATTGACATTGGATCAATAGCTATTTTGCAGGGTCATTTTGGGTATTCATTTTTCCATTTTACAGATGAGGTAACTGAATCACATAACTGGTAAGTGGTGGACTGAGAATGTAGTATTCTCATTACCCATCCAACCTTGATTTTCCATTTATTTATTTGCTTATTTATGCATCCGTGCAATAGATGCCTACTGAGCATCTGCTGTGTGTCAGGCAGTGTGGGTTAGTTTGGGATACGGCCTTGAGTGAGAAAGATAGGTTCTTATGGTTGGCTGGCAAATGCTCAATGTTTGAGTTCATTGAATATGGCATAGAAGAAATTCCAGGGTCCGTGAGCCTTTGTGATACAAGGGATTTGGGTCTGAGGTGTTAGGAGAAGCTCTTCTGATGAGTGACTTCAGGGAAAGACCTGGAAGACAAGTAGGAGCTTTCCAGGCAAGTTGGCGTAGGACCCCCAGCTAAGGGAAGACATGTGGAAGGCAGGAAGGCCCATGGTGTGACCAAGAAAGCATAAGAGAATTGAAAGATTGGGTTTCCATCCTTGATCTCATGTCATTCCCTCAACAACCCATAAAGAGATATGAGTATTACCTTCTTTTAATGGGTCATGAAACAGGTTAGGTTAAGTGGCTTGCCCAAGATCAGAAATGTTGATTCTAAGACAAGTGGTATACCTGACAAGGTCTCTGTGGTCTGGCCTTTTGTGTGTGTGTGTGTGTGTGTGTGTGTGTGTTTACGATTTTATCTATTTATTCATGACACACACACAGAGAGACAGAAACATAGGCAGAGGGAGAAGCAGACTCCCTGTGGGGAGCCCAATGTGGGACTTGATCCCAGGACCCTGAGATCATGCCGTGTGCCAAAGACTGATGTTCAACCACTGAGCCACCCAGGTGTCCCTGATCTGGGCTTTTGAAAAAGCTCTAAAAGTGGGAAATGTAACCAAGATTGAGAGATCTTTGCATCCTGAGCTGTATGGCCTCAACAGCACCAGTAAGGCCATTGTTGAAGAATTTCCAGCCATGGGCCTTTCCTGCTGAGGGCAATGGCAGGTTCTGGGTGGCTATGGATGAGAGCACCTCATCTCATCTGTTCCTGACACTGCCCTGAAGATGCTCCAGACACCCTGGGGGGCTGGGTCTGAGATTGTCTAAGGTCTTGTGTTTGAACATGGTTAAAACTCAGCTTAGGTATTGCCTCTGCCAGGAAGCCTTCCTGGAACATTCCAAGCTGGGTTCCACATCCTTCCTTCTGTGTTCCTACATGTACCCATCCTTCTCTGCTCCTTGCCCTGGACTTCTTCTTTCTCACCCTGAACCACATTGTTTTATGCACTGGCCTGCCAACCACACTTGAGTTCCTTGAGGGTAGAGCTCGGGCCTGATTCATCTCTGTGTCCCAGCCAGGCCCAGGGCACCCTGAGGTGGGCTGTTGATGGGTGAATGCTCCATTTTCCATCTTGGTTGGAGAGAAGGCAGTCTCCAGGAATTCATAAGCCAAATAGCTACATGGGCCCAAAGTGGTCAGTGCTGGAAATCCGACCAGCTGTGGGGAACCTGCAGAAGAGCTCAGACAACATGCCTTGGTTTCTAGGAAAGAAACCATCACACACACCTGCTTTAAGATGGGCATTATGGCCCACGTGGAGGCTTTCAGCCTCAGACAAGACACTGGGGAGGTACAGCCCAGGCGGGAGAGGGTTGGAGCTGGGGAGGTAGAGCTGCATTGCCCAAATGGTTTCCATCTGATCTGACGGGGTCCATACTCTGGGACAAAAAAAAAAAAAAAAAAAAAAAATCACACTTAACCCCCTCCTGCCTGCACATTCATACTGTGAACAGGTACCGAGTACCTAGTATGTGCCAGTCACTCTGCTCCCTGCTGGGGAGATAGAAGTGAAGCAATGAGTCTATTTGGAGGGGATAGGAATGGAAACACATGTGAGGCAAAGTGCTTTCCATGAGGAGGAAGATCTTCCGAAACCCAGAATTGAGGGTGAGTCGCTTTGGGAGCTCGGGTTTGTAGAAGAGATGATACTGAAGCTGAGCCTTAGTGGGGGAGGGAGTCGGGGCACACAGGTGAAGAAAGGTGTTCCCTGCAGAGGAAGGGTCCTGAGGGAGGGCCCTGAGGGATGCGAGGATGTGTCCCATCTAGGGAACAGGGCCAGTGGGTTAGTGTGGCAAGAGCACAGGGTGCTCTTGGGGTTGGGGGTAGAAGGAAGAAGGCCACAGCGCCAGGCCAGCCAGCCTCTGGTCCTCCCTCTGTAGAGTCACAGCACGGTCGTAGCACAGCATCTGAAGCCACAGGGAGACACTTTGGCCACTGCTGGGGTAGGGGTGGCGGGGAGGCAGCCTTTTCTATTTCTTCCATGATCAGTCCATCAGCCAAGTGCAAGAGAGCCCAGTGGCCAGGGAGGGAAAACGCTGGATGGACGTGGGTATGAACCGTGTGGGTGGGGCACAGCAGGAACCAACAGGGCTGTGTCCTAGCGGTGGGGGGCCCTATCTAGGGGACCTGGCATGGGATCCTATGAGAACAAGAGCCAAGAGCCATGACTCCCCTCGGGGCTGCCCCTGCTTCCTGTGGGGAAGTGATAAACTGTGCTCTCAGGAGGGGAGCCTAGGGTAAGGGGGAGCAGGGCAGCCAGGGCAAGGAGGTGGGGAGGCTCTGTGTGCCTGCAGTCCATTGTTCTGGTTCCAGGAACCAGAGGGGGCCGCCCAGAGCAGAGCCTCGGCAGTCCTGGCTCTCCGAGGGGCCCTGCGGGCAGTACATAGGCTGCAGCAGGCCCATCCCTGTTTGCATCTGGCACTTGTCTCCAACCAGAAGTCCCCCTTCCCTTTCAGGTCCTTTCCCCCAAGTTGTGTGCTAGGAGGAGGGGTCCCTCGGTGGGCTGTGTCCTTCTTTATTACCCCACCTGCCTCTGGCTGCAGGTTTGGAAGCCCAAGATCGCCTGTGTGTATGAGGCCCTCCATGTTGGGGAGCTGGGCTGTGGCTTCCATATATGTGTGTGCCTGGCCTCCAGCATGGGGCCAGGGCCGGAGATGAGGAGCAGACAGGATATATTCTTCTAATGGTTTCTGGAAACAGATGAAACAGGCGGGGATAGACCTTAGGATCCATGGGGAGGAGTCACAGGGAACCCCTAGCCACTCATTCTTTTCCCGAGGGATTTCCTGTCCCTTCATTTCTTAGTGGACATTTTCCTCTTCAACCTTCTCGTATGCTCCAAGGCCAGCTGGGGATAAGTGGGTAGGAGTGAAGATGTTGCCTTCCTACCTAATTCATTAATTATGGCCTTTGTTGTGGCAGTTTTAGGTTTATAGAAGACCCAGGCAAGAAGACAGCACCCTCCCATTACCCCCTTACCATGCACACACTTTTCTGTATTACTAACTAACATCTTGACCGGTGTGGTATGTGTGTTACAATTGATAAACCAAGGAGCACCTGGGTGGTTCAGTGACTGGGCGTCTGCCTTGGGCTCAGGTCATGATCCCTGGGTCCTGGGATCGAGTCCCACATCGGGCTCCCCTCAGGGAGTCTCCTTCTCCTTCTGTCTATGTCTCTGCCTCTCTCTGTGTCTCTCATGAATAAATAAATAAAATCTTAAAAAAAAACAATTGATAAACCAACAATTAGGTAATTGATATTAACTATAGTTTATGGCTGACCTCAGAGTTCACACTTGGTGTTACAGAGTTCTATGAACTTTTGGAAGTTTTGACCAACATCATGTATCCCCCATAATAATATCAGATGGAATTACTTCACTGACCTAAGAATCCCCTGTGCTCCTTCAGTGCATCCTTCCCTCCCTCCCTCCCCCTGAGCCCCTGGCAATCACTGATCTGTTTATGATCTCTATTCTTTTGCGTTTTCCAGAATGTCTTACAGCTGGGCTCACACAGTATGAAGCTTTCTCAGACTGGCTTCTCTCACTTAGCAATATGTGTGTTACAATTCCTCTACGTCTTTCTGTGGCCTGATAGCTTATTTCTCTTTGCTGAATACTAGTCCACTCTCCGGATCCACCACAGTTTTTTGATTCATCCATTCATCCTCCTACTGAGGGATACTTGATTGCTTCCAAGTTTTAGCAATTGTGGATAAAGCTGCTATAAATAACTGCATGGAGGCTTTTGTGTGGTCTTAAGGTGTTAACCCATTTGGGTGAAGCCCTAGGAACATGGTTGCTAGATCCTACATAAGACTGTGTTTAACCTTGTAACAAACCACCAGGCTGTCTCCCAAAGTTACTGTTTGTTTTGCATTCCCACCAGCAATGAAGGAGGAATTCTGTTGCTCTCCATCCTTGCCTATATTTGGTCTTGTCAGTGTTTAAGATTTGGGCCGAGCTCATGCGTGTGTAGAGGTATTCCTCTTTTCACTCCTGCCTTCAACACTCTGGGTTAGTATCTGCTGTCTGTCAGGCACCCTTCACGGAGGATTTGTATCTTCATTTCATACATGAGAAAATTAAAAACCACTGAGATGACTTGCCTAAAGTCCTGCTGCTGAGTGACCATAACTTTGTTTGAACCCAAATGGGTCTGACCCCAAATGCACTGCTCCATTTTACTCCTTCAGGCTTCATTGTACATTAAACACACAAGAGAGACAGCATGCCATAATGCTACCCATCCCTGCACCGCTTAACCCTGAGACAAGGGAAATAATTTAGTTATAAGATATCTGGGGTGCCTGGGTGGCACAGTCAGTTGAGTAACCGACTCTTGGTTTTAGTTCAGGTCAAGATCTCTGGGTCATGAGATTGAGCCCCACATAGGCTTCCCCTCTCAGTGGGGAGACTGCTTGTCTTCCTCTCCCTCTGCCCTTACCCCCTATCGTGTGTGCTTACTCTCTCTCTAAAACAAATACATCCTTAAAAAGAAGAGGATATCTATGAAATCCATCCAACTGTCTGGAGAAGGGATCCACTTCAGCAAGAATATACCATTGCTTTGATCAGAATGCACTGATTCAGCACTTACTTTTCCCAAGGGAAGAATCTGAGGCTGTGTTTTCTAATGAGACACTTATTTATTTATTTATTTATTTATTTATTTATTTATTTATTTATTTATTATTTAATAGAGAGAGAGAGAGAGCTCACACAAGCAGGGTAGGGCAGAGGGAGAAGGAATCTGAAGGAGATGTTTCATTGAGTGGGGAGTCTGATGCAGGGCTCGATCTCATCACTGTGAAATCATGACCTGAGCCAAAACCAAGAGTCGGACACTTAACCGACTAAGCCACCCAAGCACCCCTTAATCCGGCATTATTTGGATTTTTAGAGGAATGGCCTGAGAGGTAAGACTCAACGTGGGTGTTATGAGCTTTCAGAATGACCCTGAAAGCAGGATTCATGCGTCCAGGCCCATAAGGAAGAATGGTCTCTGCAGAGCGTGGAGATGGGCAATTGGTGATGTGGAAAAAATGGGTCCTGGGGGAAGCAGATCTGGTCATGGAGCACTGGCCACATGCCAGGTTTTTGTGCCAAATGCTGGAGGGAGAGATGAATAAGACCAGTGCATATGGTGATGCTGTTTGGTAAGCAAGAGCGTGCATTATGGGGTCACGTATTGTGAACTTGAGGTTCAATTCCACCACTTAGTAGCTGTACGATCATGAGCAAGTGGCAGGTTTTCCAAGCCTCATTTACTCTGTGGATTGGGGATAGTCACTGTACTTTTCTCATGAGATCATTGTGAGTCTTAAATAAGACAATGCATGTAGAGCAGTTAGCATAGTCCTGGTGTATAGGAGCTTCTCACGACATCTTACGTGCTGTTATTAGGAGGGAGAAGGTCAGCCATGCAGGGGCACACAGCTGGCATGGAATTAGGAGGCAGGCTGATTTAGCGTGGGGTGTCCTGAGTTAAAGTCCCCTGGGCAAGGGACAACAGGACGGCATCTGGAGTCTAGGATGCAGTAAAATCTTTAAAGGTGTGTGATGGGTCTCCAGCAGTGGTGTGCAAAGGACAGGAGGCAGGCAGAGTGTCTCAGAGAGGAAGGCAGCCTGCCTTGAATCACACAGTGAATAAATCAGTGACTCACTTAAGACAAAGATCCCCTCCTCTATGCCTTTGTCCTGGCAGCGACTTCTCCTTGAAACGAGTAACTCCCTGGTGCTTGGTCCTATGCCTGGTAACCAGCTACCCACCATTCAAGACTCAGCTCCTGAGAGTAACTTGCTGGCTAAGAACAGGGCTTTGGAGTCTGTCTGATTTGTGTTCAAAGCAAACTTTTTGCCATATGGGCTCTGTGACCTGTGGTAAGCCATGTGCCTTTTCGGTCTCTGTTTCCTCATTTATAAAGTAGGGCTAATGACAGTACCTACCTCCTTGGGCTGTTGTGAGAATTACATCGAATCATGTATGGAAGAGGCTCCAACAGGGACTGCTGTGTTAATCATGTCCTCCAAAAATTAGGCTCAAGACCTAACCTCCCAGTACTGTGAGTCTACGTGTATTTGGGACTAGGACCTTGACATGTAGGGTGTGTCCTAAATCCAGGGACTGATGTCTGTATGAGAAGGAGAGACACACAAACACAGGCAAGGGGGCCATGTGAAGATGGAGGCAAAGATTGGAGGGATACAGCTCCAAGGACAGGAATGTCATGGATTGCTGGCAACTACCAGGAACAAGGAGAGAGGCATGGAACAGATTCTCACTCGGAGCTTGCAGACAGACTCAACACCTTGATTTCTGGCACCCCGGACTGTGAGAGAATAAATTTCTGCTGTTTTGAGCTACTTGGTTTGTGGCAATTTGTGAAGTGACCCTGTGAAACTAACACACATGGCAAGAGCTCAATAAGAGCATTTGTATTATTCCTATCTGTGGAGTCTTTCTTTATACACTGGGCAGAACTGACTTCCTCTTTCTTGATGCCCCAGTAAACCCTGATGTCCCTGACACTCTTTAGGGGACTTATTTGCTTATATATTTATTTCTGACATTGCATTTTGAATCCTTTGGAGACAGGAACCTGCCTGGCTCATCTTCATGTCTCTACTGCCCAGGGCAGAGTCTGGCTCCCTATTGGCACCTAATCCCTGTCATCTCTTGTCTTGATGGGATGCTCCGTGATCAAATGCAGGGCATCTGGTACCCCTCCCCCTTCCCTTCCCTCACATCTGGCTGAATTAGGTGTGAATGAATCAAAAACATAAGGATCCCATTTGCTGCCCACCGTCACCCCCCCTCTTCTTTTTAAGCCTCATGCATTTAGAATTAATCAGCCAAGCATGACTGAGAGTTTTGACAAACCCAAAACATTAGGGAAAGAGTTCAAGATGTTTTGATGGTCCTGAGTGCAGAGGTGGTGAGGCCACTGGCTCAACTATTTGTTCTACTTGCAGCCAGTGCACTTCTGACTACCAGCAGCCAGTGTTGGTCTTCTCAGTGAAGGCTGGAGATGCCTTTGGCGGGGCTCTGATGGCCCACTCCTCCCAGGGATGCTTGGCCCCCAGATGCATGCTGCCCAGGCAGCAGCTGGTGCCAGATGTGCCAGAAAGAGCTCTGGGAGTCCGCCTGGTGTCAGAGCTGCAACCTTGGCTCAACTCTGGGTCCCAAATGCTGCAGCCCTGGGCATGTCTGACAGCACTCTCTGCTGCTCGGGCTCTAGGTCTCCATTCTGGCTGTCCAAGGTGACAGGTATGATGCAGAGGCTGGAGTAGGTTAGACCCTGCTGGAGATGAGAGTCAAGAGGTCAAATGTACAGCCTTCTTTCTCTTCACACAAACTAATAAGTCCCTTTTCTTCTTATTGCAAAAATAGTAACTGTTTTTGTGTGTATGTGTGTGTGAAATAATCATATAGAGAATTACTTATAAGGTGAAAAAACTCACTATAATTCCACATGGCAGAGATACCCATGATTAACACTTTATTATATACCCTTCAGACATTTCTCCATGTAGCCATATGTACATATTGCATATAAATGATCACATTGTACCCTGGTCAATTCCTGGAATATAAATGATGTGCCACAAACCAAGTAGAAGGGTACTCCAATTATATATATAAATATCTAACTTTTAAAATAAAATTGGGGCAAAATTGGGACTATAATATCTTGCATTTCCCACCATTAGAACATGGCTATTTATCTTTTGGATATTTTTAAAAGATTTTATTTATTTATTCATGAGACACACACACACACACACAGAGGCAGAGACATAGACAGAGGGACTCCATGGGGAGCCCAATGCAGAATTTGATTCCAGGACCCCAGGATCACAACCTAAGGCAAAAGCAGACGCTCAACCACTGAGCCACACAAGTGCTCTATCCTTCATAGTTTTAGCTTCAGTGTCATTTCCTTGGAAGCTTCCTTAACTGGTTTAGGGCAGAGTCCCTGACTGCACGTTGTCACAGTACCCTGTATTCATATCATGATGTATCATGATGCTATTAGACATTAAATATTTTCATGTATAATTTCTGTCTCCCCAGCCAGACTGTGACATACACAAGGGTGGAGCGGTGACTACCGTGAGCCATGACATTGCCCACAATTCCTCTCCAGTCCTACCCCTGGCTTAATCTGCAGCCCCTGAATTCCTAGGTGGAAGGATGGCCTGGGTCCCTTGAAGATGGACTTTGCTCTGTATACACCTAAACATTGCTGTGAATATCTTCTCAGTCTACCCCAAAAGAACATGTTTCCATTTAGATCTAGTAATAATACCCCAAGGAAAGAGAAGTGGTGAACCTCTTAGAATTCTAATTGGTACTGGCTCCAAGCTAGAGCTAGGGATTCTGATATGCACTGTGCTTCACCCTTTAAAATGTGGGAGGGGGTTGGGTTCTGTAGGTCAAATAATAGAGATCTCACTCAAATGCCCTTCATAGAAGGACAGTGGGGCACTAAATCTCCTCGTGATTATCACCCTGGTCTCTATGCCAAACTGGGATGGATATCTTCATTAACTGGTGGAAATTGCATAGTTTCCTGACCCATGCTAAGGCCTACTATGGGGAGAAAGGATCACACAAAAGCCATTAATATTCACTAGTTACACACACACACACACACAAAATCGAAAGCAATGCTACATTTCTGAGGAGAGCTAGAGATGCTATCAAACCATCAAAGACTTGAAAAGTACAGGCAGGTGCTTCCTAGCTCATCCTCACTTATTTTTTTCATTTGCCAGAGTAAAAGGATCCTTGAAATGTTAATGGTTTATTGTAAATTTAATTAGGTAGAGGCACCAATTGCAGGTGTTTCAGGTGTGTCTCCTTCTGGAAATAAGTGGTATAGCCCTTGACTTTGCCTCTCCAGCTACTGACAGAGCAAATGCATTTTCCTCCATTCAGAGTCACAGTGAACATTAGAGGCAATTTACTCTCATTTAGTAGGGAGGGCAGTATTATATATACTATCTTAATTCAGGGATTTGTAAATTCTGTAGATCTGTGCTACAGTCTATTCTATGGGATCTTAACAGCCTCACCATCTTAGAGGACATCATGCTTGTCCAATAGTTTAGTGACATCATGTAGTGATGAGGTTCAAGACATACTACCTCAAAAAATAGCTCCTAGACATATTGACTATCTTAATCTGAAGGAGCTTGAAAATCAGAAGCAGGAGGGTCACTCTGACCACCCCCATCATCCTTTCCTGAAACAGATCCTAAAACTCCTAAAACTCCCCTCCCTGTACAAGAAAGAAGGAAGGCATATCACCAGATGTGGGGAATTCATACAATTGAACTTTATTGAACTAACCCTCATCTGCCTAGTTACCTCTTCACCACGTACTACCCCAAGACTAAACCCCTTTGTCTTGTCAATTCATCACAGATTTATTGGTTTTATTTTTGTCTAAAAAGTATAAACATTTTCTGCTCTGGTCAGTTCTTTGGGTCCTCATACTCTCAAAAAGACTCCCATAATAAATGAAAAAATTCAATAAAATTCATATGCTTTTCTCCTCTAATCTGTCTATGCTGGTTTAGTTCTGGACCCAGCCAGAGAATCCTAAGAGAGTTGAGGAAAACTTTTCCCTTCCCTACAGTAAATTAGACCTGGAAACAGCAGATTCCCTAGATGGTTTGGCCAAGATGCCTATGTGCAGAGGGTAAGCTATACATCCTGTGAAATGGGATTCCTATGTGGTCCCATGATCTAGAGGAGAGTAAGTGAACTTTCTCTGTAAAGGGTCAGGTAGGCAACAATTTTAGCTTTGGGTGCAGATGATGCACCTCTCTTGCAGCCACTCAACCCTGCTGTCATGAGAAAGCAGCCATAGACTCTATACAAACCAGTGAGCATGACTGTATTCCAACAATATTTTGTTTATAAAAATAGGCTGTGGATTTGATTTGGCTGGCTGGCCTCAGTGTCCAGGCCCCTGATCTAGAGCATATCCTATATCTCCACCAAAGACAAAATGGTCTGTGTTGTTCTCCCTCCCACTACAAAGGACACGTGATGCTAAGTGGGTCTCTTAGAAATTTGGAATCAGTTGATGCCACATTTGGGTGTATGGCTGTCCCCCATTTGCCAGGTGCCCTGAAAAAAAATGGCAGCTTTGGGAGAGACATAGCTTTAAATGCAGTCAGTATGGCCTTTCACTCAACCCTTTTGATGTACAGATACCACAGGTCTGGGTGTGTCTGTGGTAATCTCAGATGCTGCATGGTCTCATATGAGAACACCCTCCTAATATTCTTATCTTCTGGAGCCTTCTGATCCCTCCTCAGTACTCCACCTAGCCAGTTTTGATACCTCTTCCTCATTTCCTATAGGTTCAATTTTTGTCTAAGTTTCAAAGCACCATTCTGACTGCCATGGAGGCTTCCCAACTTGTATGGCAAATCTTGAATAGATAATTGGCTGAGATAGTTGTCAAGGCTTCTAAAACTGGTAGCCACAGCTGGCTAAATCTAATTAAATTCTTTTAATTATTGTGGCCTTCCTGTTATTCAAGGTCCCCATGCTTCACTTCCAATTTACCTTAGTGCTTAGTACTTTTGGGGGCTACCTCCATCCCACTTGTCACCAAAGCTGGGTTCCTTATCACCATTTGACCCATGAGTATTCGATTCTAGAATCTCATCTGGAAGGTCTGCTTTCCAGAACCACTTCTTATAGCAACACTCTCAGATTAAGTTAGTACCAAAAGTAGATTCAGAGACAAGAGACTGTGGGCAGGTTGTTAATTTTGGGATGTGATTCCAGGGAAAATGGGTGGGGGTCTGGGAAGAGGAAAACAGGGAAGGAGAGAAAGCAAAGTTAGGTTGCATTGTCAAGCTGGTCACTACTTTGGGGGATTGGGACTCTCCCACTGGGCCCCTCCAAGAACTTCAGAATTGTCCACCCAAGGGAGTGGAAAAGGGAGGCATGTGTGTCTGTTCCCACCATGAGTTGTTCCAGGGAGCACTGTTTCCCTCTTATTTCTAGATTTGCCTGTGACTGAGTATGCATTGGCTCCTATAGATACCACAAACAGAGGGTCAGAGAAGCCTTGGGCCCAAAGCAAGCCCCAGGTAGACGGTGCAGTTGAGGCAGTCAGCTGTCACATTGCCGCAGTAACAGGTGGACCAGAAGATGGATGGAGAGGATGTGGGGTAAGCCCAAGAGGTGATGGATACACTGATACACTGCTCATGGACCATTCCACTCTAAGGTTCCCATCACTGCTAATGTTCACTTCCCCCTTCCTCTGAACCCTAAGTCTCTGGTTTGTACAGTGAAAGAAAGAAAGCACTGAACTAATTATTATGACAATTACTGTTTTTACCATGACCTTCATCCTCCAGATGACTTTAAAGGGCAGTGAAGGGGCAGCCCGGGTGGCCCAGCGGTTTAGCGCCGCCTTCAGCCCAGGGCCTGATCCTGGAGACCCGGGATCGAGTCCCACGTCGGGCTCCCTGCATGGAGTCTGCTTCTCCCTCTGCCTGTTCTCTCTCTCTCTCTCTGTCTCTTATGAACAAATAAATAAAATCTTAAAAAAAAAAAACAATAAAGGGCAGTGAAATACCATATTGAAGATTTGGATATGGCAATGGGTGAGAAGTCACTGATTGCAGATTTGGGGTGTTGTGTTTCAGGATGTGGTATGTATTCTGAATTGGCAACCGTAGATTTAGGAACCAAGAGGTAGAGATGGGTTGGTGCCTCTTATGATTGAACCTAAACGATGCATCTCAACATATTGCCTTAGCTTGTGGTTCTGCAGTTTACTGAACCCCAGAAAGTATCCAAGTAAGGAATGATCTCACTGGGGAAAGCAGTCACTCTTCTACTGAATTAGAGGTTATGGGAGCTCCCTGGCCACTTTGGACACCTGGAACCATGAGGTAAACAAAGGAAGAAACTTTGGCTTGTGTGCTTGGTTTCGACCATTGAGGAGGATGTGTTCTGGGTCATCTTGTCATGTTACTCTGTCCTGGTGTAAAGGTTTACAGACCTCTGTTAGACCCTTTAGGAACAGGACCTCGAAGACTGAGGTGCACTGGAATGCAAAGTGTTGGGTCACCTCCCTGGAGAAGACCCCTGGTAAGCTGCAGTTCTGGCGGAAGCCCGGGGAGCTGTGTATTGCACTGTGGATGGGTGACCTCATTGTGTTAGCTCTGGATCTGTGCCCACTTGTTTAAGAAGAACTGTGTTCTTTGCCTGCATTGTCTTGCTCTGTGGGGAAGGGGATTGCGTAGGGTGGAGATGGGAGTAAAGCCTTCATTGTTTTGTTCTTTTGTCTTCTTCTGATTAAAACCTTGATTAGGTCTCCACCTCAAACCAACAAGCTCTGCTTCTCAGACTGGGGTTTATATACTCCCAGGAGGGCTACCCATGGCCATATGCTGAAAGACATAAGGCCATCTTCTGGAAATTCATTCTGTTTAAAGAGTTGAGAAAAATAAAATAAAAAAAAATTGTAAAGCCAAAATTTATTATGAAGGAGGATGCAAAATGCACACAATTTTTTTAAAGCAGAAAAGATGAAATTTCAAATAAATTTTATGTTTACACGAGGCTGCTTTGGACTTCGGTCCTTCCCCTATCTATACCCCTGCCTATCATTTGGAAAACTTCCACGGAAGAGGTTAGGTTGCACAGTGTTGATGTACGATACTGTTGCATGGCTCGTCTTCCAAGAATTGGCCCTTGCCTTCCCCTACAGGCTTCTCCCCTGATACTTTCCACCACATTTCCTGACCTTAGGCCACACAGCTGCCACCTTTCTCCAAATGTGCCACTGACTTTCACACTGCTTGCTTTCATGCCTTAGAGATGTTTTTTTTTCTTTTTCTTTTAGGCAGAATGGATAATATTCGGGATCCAGCTTCGTGCCCTGCTCTCCAAAGCTTTGTTTCATACCATCCCCTCCCCCAAAGTCAAGGTACTAGTCAAGAGAATAGTTTTTTCAAATACCTCATTTATAATACTTAACACCCAATCCATCTTTGTTTCCAGATGATTGCTTGTGACTGTTGGTCTGTATATTATTGTTTATGTGACTGTTTCCCATGAGGCTGTTAGAGATGAAGATGAATCTAAGTCCATGGCTATTTCCCTAGCACCAAGCATACTGCCTGGCAAAGAATCTTAAGCACATCTAAAGATATTTTTGCTAAATAACTGAATGAATAGATAGGGGAATGCACCATGGGGACCCAGCACTGTGTTGAATGCCAAGCCTCCAGAACTTCAGTCTCTGCTGACTGGTGCTGGTGCTGGGGTTTCTGGTCCCATAAACAGCTGCCCCGTTTAAATTATTTGCTCTTTATTTTTTTTCTAAGCCCCAAAGACCTCTGAGGCACAATAACCTCTTCTCCTGCATGAGATTTGCAAGTCATCAATTCCTGACCATGGGCCATTTCCTTTGTCAAGGGGAGAAAGTGATTCCCTGCAGTCTTCTGAATTTACAAAGAAAAGCTGTCCAGATGTGTCTGGCCTACCTCTCCCTCACAGCCCCCCTAATTTTTCCTCCAAATGAAATTCATTCCTGGGAGGGGAGAGAGGAAGGATTAGGGAGTCCACATGCAGCTTCTTTCAAGCTTTGGGGGAGGGCAGATGGTTCCTGTCAGTGTTTTCTTTACATGAGATTTTGTTCCTTAAGGCAAAATGCAGGCTATGAATACCCCGGCTGGCTCTGTGTCCAGCCCCGGTGTGGGAGTAGTCCTCCCAGGTGGGGTCAGTGCATGATAGGGACAGACCTGGCTGTTGCTGGCTTCAGAGTCAAGAAATACTTCCAAGATTAAAGAGATGTGCCCAGCCTCTTGTCTGGGCTGAGATCTTGCTTCTTATAGCGAATCATATTCTAAAGTAACTCTAGGAGCTCGGTAAACTCTGGAATAGCTAGGGAGGAAACTAATAGATGAGTTAGGATCTAAGTTTTGCTTCTAAAAATGGGGATGGTTTGTTGGGAAGGTGAGGACAGAGGTGAACATTCTAAGTAAGCAAAATAACCTGCTTATTTGGTGGTGGTGACAATTTGGCAAATTAATTTCAATCCAGTAAATATTTGTTGAGCACCTAGTGTTAAAAAAAATGATTAAAGATGACTATTTCGGTGACACAAACTTGATTTAACACTTCATGAAGCGGACCAGCACCATTTGGAGAACTGCAAAATGGGGCAGAAGACAGAAAGATTTAATAGGATAAAGAGTAAAGAACAAAGAAAAGTGGAAAATACTGATTGGCTGGGTCCTCATAGTCAACCTGGCTTGGGGTGAGAAGTAACAAGGAGTTAGGTACACAGACCAGAGCTGGCTTGGCATTTGGGGCTCGCTGAGTGGATACACTGTGTTTCTGTTTCGGGTCCAGCTGAGCACTTACAGGGATATGAAAGGTATCTGAGTTTCGGTTTGCTGGCATGGCACCCTTGGCAGGAGCAGCTCCTTCTTGGGCCTAGAATATTATTTCAACACTAGTGTGTGTTAGGTATGTATGTTTATGGATCTGACCCCCATGAGGCAGTAAGTCTCGTGTGGACTGGGGTGGGGGGATCATCTGCTTTGCAGCTAGATCATACCGATTCAGAGAGAGTGGTGGTTTAAAGATGAATGAACCCTTCTGTACCAGATCCAGTGCTAGATCACAGGGACCAAAGTTGAGTATGGTTTTTGAGGTTAGTCTCCTAGCCTAGTAGTTACAGTGATGTGGACGCATGTGTACAAAGTTCAGGATAGCACAAAGAAGGGAGTAATGGGCAGTTCAGCCCAGAGGCATCAAGGATATCTTCAGAGAAGATGAGTCAGAACTGAATTTTGAAAGAAGAGTAGGGTCTCTTTGGCTGGATGGGGAAGGGGAGTTTTAGGATGAGGACCAGCACATGCAAAGCCTCAGATGTATGAAACAGCAGATACATTTGGGGGAAGCTAGGAGTACTGTAGTTTGTATTTTCAGAGTGCTCACAAAACAGTTATTTATTAAGTACCTACTATGTGGCAGGAGCTGTTCCTGGATTATGGGAGTGACCAAGGCAAATGCATTTCTTTCTTGCTGTGTTAGTTTGCTAAAGCTGCCATAACCAAATACCACAGACCAGGTTCTACCCAATAGGGAAAATCCACTTCCATGTTGGGTCCCAGAGATGAAGTTCTTTTATCACCAAAGGGAGTGGAACAAAACATTCTTTGATGATGGCAGCCCAGGCACAATGCCCAGTGTCCTGACCCTCTGTGCACCTGAGGCAGGTAGACACAGAGACCCAGATCAGAGCAGACTGGTCAAGTGCCCGCTGGGCTCATTCCTCATTAGCAGGAGGCATTGACTGTGGGCGCCATGGTGGATAGAGCCTTGTACTTTAGAACAAGTTCTGAAGTGGAGACGGAGAACACAGGCCCCCTAGAAAGTGGGCGTGTCAGTGCAGACCAGCAGGACAAGAGCTGGAACGGGGTCTCTGAAGGTGAGCTGCAAAAGCTTGGGGGAAAGTGGGGAGAAATCCACCTGGGTCAACTGAAAGTGGCAAGAAACTCTCATTGGTTCCTCAAGGAGGAGCAGCCGAGACTATGTTGATTGTTCAGGGCAACAGCTCTGAAGTTTCACATTCCTGAGAATTTCTCTGAGAGACTGTCATACATGCAGGGGATGGAGCCTCACTTGGTGGGAAGCACTCAGTAAGGGAGGTCTGCGATGGGACCCTGGAACTAGCATTCTGAAGAGCACTGCGTTCCCCATCCCCCCCCATATTTAGGCTGTAGGTGGATTGCTGCTGATCATATACTTCGAGGAATTCCGCATTGCCCAAATACAATAGGACTTAACTGGATGATAGCTCATGTGTAGTCATTCTGTTCCTTGTCATTTTAGTTGTTTTTGACTTATTATTTTGGGTCACAAAAGTCTCTAGTTTGAGCAGCTGTGCAGATATTGATATGTATACATCTGGGCCAGGTGGACCCTGTCTGACTAGCTCAGTCAGCATTCTGCTGCCTGGAGTGGGCAAAGCCAATTTAGACTGCTGACTTACAAGGTGCCCTGGGAGTGGGCTGAGGGTTTCATGAAGACTTTGCTCGGCTCCCAAAGCAACTAGAAGGAAGAGGGAGAGGGCTCTGTTATGTCACTTTAATACAATTTACTCATCACATTTATCGAGAGCACACTCTGTGCCAGGTACTTGTGTTCCCCAGGAGCAGACCCTGAGACAAAGACTGGAAGGCAAGTGGTTTAATGTGTGGTGATCCTACGTAACACCCACAGGGAAGTGAGACAGGAAAGGGAAGGAAACTAGTAAAAAGTTATGGTGAACAGCTGGAGCTCAGTCACACTGCCCCAGCTTACCTGGGATCATGGAGTTTGCCCCCAGGTGAATCCTGATGCACTGGTCACCCAGTTTGGGAATCAATGCAGTGTGTATGCCTATAGTTATCCTAAGTGGGGGTGAGGAAACTGGGTTCTTTCTCTACCAACTCACCACCTGATTGGTCAGGAATGATGCAGTTTCTAAACCTTTCAACCTGGATATGCAGTTTCAGCTTGCAGCTCATGAGAAGTCCCGAGTGCTGAGTAAGCCAGCCCTTCTCTGCAACAGGTGCGAGCACCACGGTGCTTCTCACAGCATCCCCTCGCCTCCCACCTTCCCTGGTCCCACTTCCTCTTTTCTTCATTCTCTCTGCCTGAGCTTGCACCTTCCAAGTAAAGCATCAATACTATAATCCCTGCCTCAGGCTCTGCTTTCTAGAGGAGTTGGCCTGATTTGGCTGGGATTTCAGAGACCTGAGTTCAAGTGTCAGTTCTTTGGCTGACTTGCTGTGTCACTTTGGAGAACTGATTTCCCTCTCCCGGGCCTCATTTTTCCCACCTCCAAATGAGGAAGTAGAAGTATGTAATCTCTTAGTTCTCCTGATCTTATAAGATTCCTGAGAAAGAGCTTTGTGAGTTCCCTGCTAAGCAGTAAGCCACAAACCTTTCAACTCAGTCCTGTTTTTCTCCCCCATCATTCTTAACTTAATGAATCTTGTTTTCCTGGGCAATTGTTATTTAAAAGGAAAAAGGAGAACTGGAGAAAGCAAGTTAGGAAACTCAAGGCCTCTATGCCCCAAGGAGATTTTCCTAAAAGAATCGCCCTTTGGGGGGGAGGAGGATAGGGGGTGAACTTACTTTGCAAGGAAATTCAGTTGTTCTAAAATGGCCTTTGAAACCAAAGACTATGGAAAAGTTTAAGGAAAAGCACAAAGTGATTGGGGATAAATCGTTCCATATGAGTTACTGGGTATAATATCCCTCCTTGTACTACTCAACGCTGGGTGAAAGCAGACACTGCATGCTTGGTGTGTGCTAACAGATGTGTGTTTAGGTTTAATGGGATTTTAGAAGAGTCAAGAATCCCCCCAAAGAGTACTTACTCCAATCTGTTCTCTGAGGGTCACAAGAAGCCACTCAAAATCCCACCTCTTTTTTTGTGGCCAAGCCTTAACGGGTTTTATTCGCTTTTCTCTCTATGGTTAAATAATTGGGAAGAATTTGGTGGTAAATAAGAATAAAAATGGTGACAATATTAACATTACTATAAACAATACCGTTTCTTGAATGTGTGGTGCATTTCACTCATTTGGATTTCGAAAAAAGTTCGATAACTTGTCCAAAGTCACATGACAGTGGAGGTGAAACTGGATTTTGAATCTACTAGGCTCCAAAGTCTGGGCTTTGGTAACTGAGTGCAATAGAAACTGTGTGAATTGGGTAGAAGCCTTTAAAGGTAGCTTCCAATATGATTGTCCAATGAGTGTTTGCTTCTTCGAGTGATAGACAATTAAGCAGCTCTTATGGGCCAGGCCTTGCAGTAGCAAAGAGGGATGGAATATAGCTCCTGCTTTCTGGAAGCTGATGTTTAGGAGGAAAGGTACATCATGGATGAGTCACTGTATACTTTAGACACATGTAATTACCATCCAGCAGATGGGAGTGAATAAAAGGCCAGAGACAATTACAAGGAATAGTGAGGGGCAGAGTCATGCATTGGCAAAGGCCTTGGCTCTGGGGTTGGATCATGGTTAGAAGCCTGACTCCGCTGTTTCCTAGCTGCGTGACTTCAGTCAAGTTACTTAACCTCTCTGAGTCTCAGGTTCAAGGAAGGTAGATCATTTAAAGAGAGTCTTCAAGACTTATAGCACATAGAAATATAGAAGAAAGAAACACATTAAAATTGAAACAGGATTATGGGTGATTTCTTTCTCTCTCTCTATATTTTTTCTATATAAGGGGACAAAATATACACAAAAACAATAGCAAATATTTATGAATTTTAAGGTTGACAGTAGAATTGATTTTTTTTAGGGAGATATCTTTGCTATTTAAGAAAAGCATTTAAATAGGACTTTGGGGGGCACTTGGGTGTCTCAGTTGGTTAAACATCTGCCTTTGGCTCAGGTCATGACCCCAGGGTCCTGGGATCAAGCCCTGCATTGAGCATCCAGCTCAACAGGGAGTCTGCTTCTCCTGCTCTCACTGCCTATCCCCCAGCATGTGCTTTCTCTCTTACTCACTCTCTCTCAAATATATAAATAAAATCTTAAAAAAATAGGATTTTGTTTATGGGGAGGCATAGCCAGAAGCTGGTTCACAGGGAGAGGCTGAAGCAAAGGGAGTAGGTGCTAAATTGTTGTGCATGATCAACCGGGAGATGTTATCTCCCTGGGTACAGAGCAAGGCATGTCGGTGCCCATGGTAGAGTGTGACTCCTTGTTTGACAAATCTGCTTCCTTTTACTCATGGGCACATACTACCCTAGATTTCTCCATCTTTCTTGCCAGGAGGCATAGCTGTGCATTCTAGCCATTGGATCAGGTGGAAATTTCCCATGCTACTTGCAGGCTTGGCCCACAAACACCTTTTACATATGATTTCCTTTCTTCCCCTGTTGGCAGACTGGATGTTGAATTCTGATTTTAGAAACTTTTTTTTTTCTTTTCTCTTTTTTTTTTTTTGTGAAAAAAAGTGCCTCTGTGACTTTAAGACAGTGTGCCAGGACGGTGATCTCTTCCTGGGTGTTGCAGCCACTAATCCCTGGAGATGGGGAAGGTGTTCCTGATGGTGGCTCTGAAACAGTTAATGTCATGGTAATGAAAACCTCTGTGCTTAGACCAGATGCTTAGACCCTTCTTCTTTGACTCAGAGTAAACAGTTTATTTATCATTGGTCCTTAAGTTCTCCAGCGGCACAGCTTGCATGGGTTCCTGGAAGTGGTATGACCTTGGTCCTGTTCACATGCTCCCAGTCCTTACTTCCCTCCCGAGTGGCGGGATCTGTGCTGGTAGGGCAGATGGTGATGTTCCCTGGAGAACACAGACCGAGTCTGCTTCTGGCTGTCACAGAGTGTGAGTCGGGACACTGACAAACTGGCACAGGTTCAGCTGAAATATGGAGGGAGGAATTCAGAGCCATCACAACAGCTTCCCTCCCATGTGCTACAGTGTAAGGGCTTGCCTTTGTTATCTTATTTCATCTGCAACAACTCTACAGGCTGGTTCTGTGGGTATTCATGTGTCACATGGATGGAAACCAACATTCAGGGAGGCTAAGCCCTCTGGGCACAAGGTGTCATAGTCGCGACAAATCCTGGTTGTTCTACTTCCAGAGCCTTGCTCTTGACCATGGTACTGGGAAGGACGAGGATAGTAATGGGTGATGTTCAGCCTGGGGATGAGAAGGGAGAGACTCAGAGGGATGTCGTTGCTGCCTCGAAACCCCTGAGAGGCAGAGTGATGAACTGAAAAGACCATAGGGCCCGAGAGACCAGGAGCATCCCCGAAGGCACATGGCTCGTAAACAGTGGGGCCAGAACTCTGATCAGGGGCTTCCAACATTTATTTCTGCATCTGTGAAAAGGAAAACAACAAACACTTCACAGAGTTGGTGGGAGGATTAGATGAAGCCATACTTGGAAACCACGTGGGCCTGATGCTTAGTTAAGTGCTCAATAAATATTTAATTTCCACACTACCCTGGTGTTTTTTCCCCCCAAAGAGCTGATGCGTGGAAGAAGAATTTTGTTATATGGCCCTCAACACACTGCAAAGGACAGGTTTCAGAGAGGCAAATTTTGGTTCATATCAAGGTGCATTTTCAATTCTGTTCAACACATTGAATGAGACTCCTACTCAATGCCAAGGCTAGAGTCGCGCATAGCAGGCCGGTGTTGCAGAAATAAGTAAGATGCGGATCCTGACCTCCAAGGGTATCCCACCCCACACGGCAGGCTGGTAAGATGAGAAGGGCCATCACGGGCTCTCTAGAAGGTACCTCCTTCTGTTTGAGGACCTCATCGAGGCTGCCGGGAGAGAGCGTTTCCTGGGTCCTCCAGGGCGTTCTGCGTTGGAGAACAGGCGTTCTGTTCTGGTGGCGGAACAACCAGTTGGCTGTCAGGGACCCTAGTAAGGCAGGCACCAAAGACATTTGGAGTTCTTGTCACCAAATACTGCAGACTGTACATACACACAATACCCAGACTGAGCACGGCACACACCGCGGATTGTCGGAAAGTTCCCCCAGAAGCCTTTTAGAAACTGTTTTCAGCAGCCCAAGGCAGGGAGACAGGGCCTGAGAATAATGTGGGTGCCAAACTTGCTCTAGAATAGGTCCTGAGAGGGGCTGGGTGCTGAGGGCCCCGTTATGTGGGAGGTGGAAATGTAACAGCAAATGTCCTGGCGAGGACAACTCTCCACCTAGACACGAAATGACTTCCTTCAAATCTGAGCTCAAGTGTCACCTCTGCAGAGAAGCCTTCCCTGACTGGCCCCCTGGCCACCCTCTGCCCTCATCTCCCGCATACTTCTCCTTCTCTGTGCTCACTCTGCTCGAATTAATAAACTGCCCGACAGAATGATCATTTTTTCTCCGTGACTAGAGTTGTCAGTCCCATGGGGAGGGCGCCTATTTGTTTAGTTCATCATGGAACTCCTGGCCCACTTGTAAAAAATCTGAGAAATCAAAACCCACTTCCCAGCTTTGGTGGGAGGGTTACATGAGGTAACATTTGGAAAACCTACAGCTCTTGACATGTAGCAGATGCTCCATGAACGTCCATTCCCTTTCCTGCTTTCCTCAGAAGACTATGTGCGGCTTGAGTAGGTTTCCTGTGAGTATTTACCCAGGGAATGAAAAGGCGTGTCTCAGCTTTCTTACCTGTAAAATGGGCTGCAGTAACTTCTACCTCATGGCTGCACAGAAGGTGAACGGAGATGAACAGTGGAGGGCTCTTCACATGGGACACCGGGCCTCGCACGTGGCAAGTTCCCAGCTGAGGTGAGCAAGGGGCAGGTGGGGGTTTGTGGGGCATGAGACAGGGAGCCGCCAAGCTCTACCTCAGGGAGGAAGGGAGCTGAGAAAAACCTGAGAACGAGGACTGCGACCAGGACTTGCCTTGTCACTTACCTCGTCCCCAGCGTCAACACGGGGCTTGAAGCACCATGAGTGAGTGACTCTGCAGAGGAGCGGGTTGACCCTGCTCAGGAGCAGACTGTCCTTGCCACAGGGGGCTCCAAGTTCTAGAATTTTGTTTTTTGTTTTTCTGGATTTATTTATTTTTTATTTTTATTTTTTATTTATATATTTTTAAAAGATTTTGTTTATTTATTCATGAGGGAGGGAGAGAGAGAGACAGAGAGAGAGAGGGAGAGAGAGACACACACAGGCAGAGGGAGAAGCAGGCTCCATGCAGGGAACCCGATGTGGGACTCAATCCCCGGTCTCCAGGATCACGCCCTGGGCTGCAGGCGGTGCTAAACCACTGTGCCACCGGGGCTGCCCTTTATTTATTTAAAAAAATTTTTTTTAAATTGAAGTTCAATTTGCCAACATATAGTAGAACACCCAGTGCTCATCTCACCAAGCCCCCCTCAGTGCCCGTCACCCAGTCACCCCAACCCCCTGCCCACCTCCCTTTCCACTACCCCTTGTTTGTTTCCCAGAGTTAGGTGTCTCTCATGTTTTGTCACCCTCACTGATATTTTCACTCATTTTCTCTCCTTTCCCTTTATTCCCTTTCACTAATTTTTATATTCCCCAAATGAATGAGACCATATAATGTTTGTCCTTTTCTGATTGACTTATTTCACTCAGCATAATACCCTCCTACGACCCAGCAATTGCACTGCTGGGGATTTACCCCAAAGATACAGATGCAGTGAAACTCCAGGACAGCTGCACCCCGATGTTTCTAGCAGCAATGTCCATAGTAGCCAAACTGTGGAAGGCGCCCCGGTGTCCTTCGGAAGACGGATGGACGAAGAAGCTGTGGTCTATGTATACCCTGGAATATTACTCAGCCATTAGAATTTGCCAGTGGCTTTCCGCAGGTTGGTGCGCGCTGGCAGCCCGGGCGGCCTCTCGGCCCTGCCCCACTTCCCACCTGGAGCACTTCTGTCCACCAGGGCACAGGCAGAAGTGTAAACCCGGCGGGGCACGCCCGCGTGAGGCCCGCAGATCCAGGGCCAGACGCAGGTCCCCGCTGGCCCGCTGGCTGGCGCCTGTGGTCAGAGCTGCAGGACCGCACGCCTGCTTTCCTGGCAGCGCCTGGCTCGGGTGGGACCCCTCCCGGGAGAGGGTGAACGAGTAATGACCCTTGGGATGAGAAGACGGAGGGTCCCGAGCCAGTGTGGTCAGGTGATGCTGCTTCTCCCGCCACCCGCGCCCTGGGCCTCTGCATGGGCTTGCCTGTCCCTCCCCGCAGGGGGCCCTCGGCCTCCACCTTGAGGCTGGCTTACTTGGCTCCTTGCCTCTGTCCTTCGAGTCTGTGAGCTCTCTGGGGAGAGGCTCTGTGTCTCCTTCTTCGGTCCCTGGAACATCTGTTGCAGGACGTGTAGGCCGAGCACAGGCCCCCATCTTTCTGGGTGCATCCCTCCCTGCTCCCCCATTGAGTTCCTCTTACACCAACTGCCTGGACAACCCCTCGTGTCTCGGGCCACAGTCCATCTATCTGGCACTGCCTCCTGGAAGGACCACAGGCTTTGGAGCCAGAAAGACTCCGGACCAAGCTTGTCTAGGCCTCATGTGTAAAACTGGGAAGCTAGATCCCGCAGTGTTGTTATAAACATTGGCAACGCTGCATCTAAATCAACTGAATGCATTATTCAATCTTAGTAATCATTAAATAGAAATTCTTATTTAAAACTAAGGTAGGGACGCCTGGGTGGCTCAGTGGTTGAGTGTCTGCCTTTGGCTCAGGGTGTGATCCCTGGGGTCCTGGGATTGAGTCCCACATCGGTCTCCCTGTAGGGAGCCTGCTTCTCCCTCTGCCTGTGTCTCTGCCTCTCTCTCTCTGTATCTCTTGTGAATAAATAAATAAAATCTTTAAGAAAATAAAAATAGGGTAAGCACAGCATTCAGCTTCCAAAACGCACTGCAATCTCAACATGCTAACAGATGTGGAGAAGGTTTTTAAAAGTCCACGATTTCAGCATCCTGCTAGTAGAGTGGACTGAACACAGCCTGTGCAGGTTCTGATGTGGCAGTTGACACAAGGTGATATCCTGGCAGCTCCTCCTGCTTCCAGGAGCTCCTTCTAAAGGCCTGGACTGTTATGCAGCAGGTTTAGGGGTGCCCGAGTGCACAGTCTCAAACCCCCATGGGTGAAGGCAGGGATCAGTTGAGTCCTCTCATTTCAGTCCTTGAGGAAGCCAGCGGAGACATGATAGATGAGAAGCAAGGCATTCCCTTCGGGCACTGCCCCACACCCTGATTTTCACTGGGGAGGCTGTTAGTCTTAGCGTGATGCTTTCTTTAATGTCTTTGTTCAATTTGTACACCTGGGATGGGGCATGAGGACTTCTTGTCCTTCTATTAGGCATCCTTGTGTCTGCTCTGTTGATACTATTATCAGAGTAAAATTAATTAGCCTAGAGACTGTGCTCCTTCTGACTATTTCCTCACCCACTTAGGGTGTTCAGGTTTGAGGGTGCCAGACACGAGACCCTTGAAGCCCGCAGATCCAAGGCCAGATTCAGTTCCCAGACACGAGACCCTTGGCCGCTGTGGCTGTGGCTGTGGGCAGTGGTGCTGGGTTGGGCTGAAGCATGATACTGCTAAAAGTCCACAGCTGGGGAGCTGTCACTAATAGCCACTGGAAACCAGGAAATCCCCCTGTGCTTCTCTGAGCCCCACTGGTGAAAGTTAGTTCTAGGGTTTAGCATCTGACAAACATTAATTGACCTGCTCCAGAAAGGTCGACTCCCATGCCAGGAATTGACCATTATAGGCCTCTTCTTGTTCTATGCCTTTTCCCACACTATCTCCTTGGCCTTGGACTTGAAGTCCTATTCCTCTTTCAAAATCCAGACCAGATGTCACCTCCTCCTGGCAGATGGATGGGCCCGTCTTGTGCTCCCTTAGCACTCCATACTCTTTTTGAAGGCAAGAGCATCTGTATCACTTGTATTTCTTTAAAACAAGGGTCTAGTCATAGGCCTGGTATGTAGAGATCTTCCCTGCCTGAGTGTTCTTTTTCCTTCCAGCCAGTCCCCTTTCACTTAATTAATGCCTCCTTAGTCTTTAGGGCTCAGCTGGACCATCATTTCATCCAGGAGCCCTCTCTTGAGCCCACAAATGGGATAGGACCACCCTCTACTGTGCTTCCATAGCTCTCCTTACTCCCCTCATCATAACACTGCTCATCATTGTCCATAATTGTATGTTTAATTGTCTCTTCTTCTTCTGGAAAGTCAGCTTTGGGAGGACAGAAAACCAGCTTGTTTTGTTCACTGTTGTATTCTCAGTAATCTTCCTCCACTCAGCACATAGATGTGCCCAATAAATAGTGAATGAACGATCGCATGCTTGAACACATGAATGACAAAACCGGGGTTCAGATCCCACTGCGGCCACTTAGCTATGTGATCGCAGAAGAGCCAGTCTTCTACCTTGAACGCCAATTTCTTCATTGCTAAAGGGGTAGATAAGCTCCAAAATCCCTTCCAGCTCTGACATTCTGGTATCTCGTCGTGACCTATTTTATCCGCTATCTATGGTTCACCTTCTGGCTCATCCAGCATGAGTCATGCCTCAAGAACTCTAGGCTCTTACTCACTTGAAGGATTTTAACATTCTTCGGAGAACCTTTCACTCTTCAAATATTATCTTTCTGATGTGATCCTTGGCAGCGTCATGGATCCCGCCAGCTCACGCAGGTCGGGTCACTCCATGGGAGCAGACGCCTTACCTACTCTCTCAGTTCCTGGCAGCCCTGACCTCGTGCATTCCCAGCAGGGGCCCAGAAGAAGGTAGGGCCTGCCAATCCCGTGATGGAGTGTGTTGTGATTCTCATGCAGCCTGAAAGGAGGGGGAGCTGTGAGTCAGTATTTGGGAAATATTGGCTTGCGGGGTGAGTAAGAGCAGACAGAGGCTGTGCGGCTGGGGAAGTGGTGAGTCTAGTAATGGGAATCGGAGCCAGAAGGCCAAGATCATTTCCTGCCATTGCCACTCCCACTTCCTAGCCTTATTCTCATTCACAGGTAATCAATCTATCCTTTTCAATCCGTAAAATGGCTACACAAACACACAGCCTACTCACTGCCCAGCGTGGTTGAGAAACCATGTGTGCAGAGGGAACACATTTCCATGTTCACTGAGTATCTACCATGTGACACACACTTGCATCTGTTACTCAATCCACTTCTCAGGACAATGCCATGTGTTAATGAGGTGAGATGAGATTCTGCTCTCCAGTCTCGATTCTATGCAGCAGTTTGGATACCCTGACCTGTGTTCCACCTGGAACACTTCTGCCTGAAGTGAGTAGGTAAGGGCTCGATGGTCAAACACATTTGTTTAATCCATTTCCCCCCATTGAGCAGGACTCTTCCAGAGCATTTTCTAATAGCAACATGCACCCTTTGGGACTCAGTCGTGCAAAGTAACCAGGATTGAAAGAGAAAGACTCTGTCCACCTCAGAACTCCAAATTTTATTCTCAGCAGCACCTGGACTCAGGCCCTGTGATATTCGAATTGTTACGGCAGCATCTTTCCAGATAGGACTTCCCAAGGCAGCCATGTTTAATGCCCCTACTTATGGAATTTTACTTTTCATCCCTGCGACTCTGGGTCCTACTCATGTTTGGCAGGAAGCTGAACTACCACCTGGTTATTCTCAGGCTCCTTCGTGCCCTTGATGAATAGGCCAAAAAAGAGGGCATGGTGCCTTCTAGGGTGATTAATCCTGATGACCGAGGGGGAAGGATGGTTTCTGCTAACAAAATTGGACAGGGAAGTGTATATCTAGAATTAAGAAGTTCCTCTGTGGGGACTTCTACATTTTTTTTCCTTTTGTCCTTTTTTTTTTTCTTAAGAATTAAAAAAAAAAAAAAAAAAAAAGAATACAAAGTCTCCATACTGGTCAGACCACCCATGGCTCAGATCCCTGAGGAGTGAAGATTCGGTGTTTGGTTTGGGTCATTCCACGTAGTCAAGATTTCTGAGCAGCTGAAATGCTGGCTGAGAGCAGAATATTTAAGTATATCTTTCTAACTACAGTTTCATGATGTGTTAGCATGTTGTCTTATAACAAATTCCCTTTTCTTCCCTCATTCCCTTGTGTTACTTGTGTGTGGCAGTGGTGGCAGCGGTGGCGACCTTTACAGCTTTGTCCCTAGGCTCTAGCACATTGAACGACTTGGAATAGAACCAGAGGAGGCGTAAGCATCACCCAGAGACCCTGGACTGTTTGCCCAGAAGGGCCACTGAAGCCTTTGGGTTGGCCTCTTTACGCAGAGAGCAAGTCTCCTTGTGTTAGATTTGTGTTGTTGTGATAATTGTTGGCAGTAAAAGAGGAGACTGACTGTACAGGACATTGTTATATATTCGCCCAGTATTCAGTATTTTTTGAACTCCAGTTTGGAGACTTTCAGCCTTATTATGGCTCTGGCTCCTCAGGAGTTCACTGGTCAGACCCATTTAAAGGAGCAGCCTGAAAGCAGAGCCCTCTCAGAGACATGGGGCTAGCAGGTGCAGTGGCCAGGCGCCCAGCTCTGCTGCAGAAACAACACTATTAGGGTGACCGCAGGGGGTGAAGTTGCCACTTGTGCTTGGTGGGGCTGCAGCTGCTTCAGCAGGTTTCTCCTGACACCAGGCTTCCAGGCATCAATCCAGAGCTTTCCATGGACTTGTCCCTCTAGCTTCCCAGTATCTTAGAAATAAACTGCTCTTCTATTTCGTTGGCCAGGATCAGCTTTTGATTCTTGCAGCAAGAAAGTCTGACATATAGAAACTGGAATAATCGCAGTAGTAGTAAGAGTAGTAGTAATAATAATAATAAAAGAAAAACTTTTGTTGAGCACCTACTATGTGCCAGGCACCGTATTATATGCTAATATGTATTATTCAATTTCATCCTTTCAACAATCTTATAAGTTTGGTATAGTTTTACTTCTGCGTGTGTGTGTGTGTGTGTGTGTGTGTGTTTCCAGTAGAGAAGGTAGCTAAGGCTTACAGAAATTTCAAAATGTGCCCAAGTTTGCAAATTAGGAATTTGTGTCCATGAAACTTGAAAGGCAGTAGAACATAAATCAGATGAGGCTTGTGTGCCTAAAGAGTGAAGACCACAAAATAATGTCTTAGATTTTTATTATGGGAAAGTTTAAAACGTGCAACATGCACAGAAAGAGAAAATAGTCAAACAAACCTCTGTATACCCATCAGTCCAGGTTTGGCAAGTCATCAATACATAAGATAGTACAATATTCATTCTTTCTACTACTAGTTTAAGTATATAGAAGTATCTCAACTGAGTTTTCTTGGAGGTTGTGAAGTCTAAGAGTGTGAAGTTGGAATTTCTTGTGTATATAAGAGCAGATTTAATCATAAGGTATATTAAATTTTCAAAGTACATAAAATTTAAAACTCACATGTCAAAAATATTGAAAATTAAAAGGCAAAACAACAAACTCTGAAATTTATTAGCCACTGCTATGACATTCAGAAGATATCTTTATTATATAGAAAGCTCATACATTGTGGTAAGATAATCAACAAATAAAGCAGCAAAAGGGGTCAACGGTGTGAACATACAGTTCCTAGAAAAAGAACCAATCCAGTTTACTGGTAATCAAAGCAATGAAAAAAGAAAAATTCTGTTTTCACGTATGAAATGAAAAAATTTTAAATATAGGTGTTCACATTCAGCTCAAGGCAGGGTGATTTAGTGGAACTGTATTGCAAATGAACTTGACAAAACGATTAGGGACTTAAAAGAGTTTATATCCTTTGATCCAAAAATTCTGCCAAGAGAATCTTCTCCTGAGGAAATTAGGAGAGGTGTGGAAAAGATTCCCACATGAAGAATTTCATTATAGCATGAATCATAACAGCAAAAATATTGGGAAAACTTCCAAAACTTAACAATAAGAGAACAGTTGTGTAAGTTATGGTGTGTACACGAATAGAATATTATGGAACCATTTTCTGTGGAAAATGATCATCTCTGTAAAGTGCAATTTCATTTACCTACAATTTATCTTTTTCTCCACACCCACACACCCACACAAATACACAGGAAAAACCCCCCAACATTGAGAGAAATACATCAATGTTCCACAGTGTAGTTATATATGGATTATGGGGTTGTGGATTTAAATATTTTATTCTTTTTTTCTTTCCTGTATTTTCTCTTTTTTTTCACTTGAGAATGAGAAAAGAAACTTAAAAGAAAGTTGACTTAAAATAATGTTATCTAGGGGCCCCTGGGTGGCTCAGTGGTTGAGCATCTACCTTTGGCTCTGGGCATGATCCTGGGGTCCTGGGATCAAGTCCTACACCCCATAGGGAGCCTGCTTCTCCCTCTGTCTATGTCTCTGCCTTTCTCTCTCTTTGTCTCTGATGAGTAAATAAAATCTTAAAAAAAATAATGTTATCTAGTAAATATCTTCATAATTTTACTATTGTGAACAAGTGAGCAGTGTTAAGTAATTATTACCACTAACAATGATTGAGTACTTACTGTATATAATAATACTGATAAAAATAATACTGATATTAGCAATTACCGAGTACTTACTATACAGAAGGGATTTAAAGATTTTTAATCATAATATCAAGCGCTACCAGCAACACAGACTTATGGAATTATAATCATTCTCATTACCCAGATGAGAAAACTGAGATTCCTAACAGATAAGAGGCTTGCTCCAAGTCAGTTTTCACTGGTGAGGCCAGGGCTTGATGTGGGTTGGTTTGACACCAGTGTGCTGTCCTTCTCTACTAGAAGTCCACTGGTGAATATATTTCCCTCCTGGACATCATGTGATGATATGTCACAGGACAGCTCTTCTAAAGTGAGCCTGCATCATAAGGCAATGTGGTCAAAGCCCAGGGCTGGCCCAATGCTGAGCCCAATCTCCTTCGATTGTTAGAGTCCATTGGTTGTCAGAGGATTGATTTGAAGAGAAAATTCAAATTTTCCCAAGGTTGCAGAGAATAGGGGTTTCTTCCTATTTTATTCAATAAAAACAGGGAGCAAAGTTGCAAGAGCCCTGAGGCCTTCCCTGCTGACCTTTCCCTAAGCAGAGCCTTAGTTACCCATTTTCTCTGCCTGCACCCCTGACTCACACTCTGCAGGTGGACACAACCTCTTCCTTTAGAAACAACAGTATCATGGTTACATTCCAGTCCAAGCCTCCAGGTCTGGAAGCTTCCATGAGCTGTTCATGGAACAGCTTGCACAGGACAACCTTCTTTTTTTTATTCTTCTGGTTCATAAAAGTGTTTGACTGGATCGCATTGGTCTCCCAGACTTGCATACCTTGTGGGTTATTCTGTAGATTCCATGAAGACAGGTTGATGCCAGCCTTGTCCTCGTGTGTCTCTCCACCATCAGGCATGGTGCCCGGCACATAGCAGGTGTGCAGCAATCTTTGTGCACGAAGGACCATTGCACGGAGCAGTGTGCATGAAGGACCATTGCATGGAGCGTGCCAGCTGGAAGAGCACAGGCACTCAGCGAACCCTAGGTGACACACCGTTATCCTGCCCTCTCTGGCCTGCAGTCTGTGCATCTCTGTGACGAAGGGCCTGCACTAGGTGGTCTCAAGGGTCCCCTCCAGTCCTGACATCTGTGCCTATGTCCACATACCTCTGAAGTATGCTGGGACTCAGGGAGGAAATACGAGCTTGTCAGCAGGGGCACAGAATGATCTGATGTGTTCTCCATGTGAGCTGAAGAGCCTGAGTACCCTCCCCGGGCTCACTCCACCCCTCTAGTCCTCCATCTGGGCCTCTTTCGCGTGGCAGTCTGCAACATCTGTCACCAGCACTCAGTGCCGGGATGACTCTTGCCTCAAGTATGTCCTCGGAAAGCCCTGGAGATGGGGAGCCTGCCGGGAGTTTATGTAACTCGATGAGTGGCCAGAAGAATGTACGCAAAAGGCTCTGGTTCTGGGGTGGGTCAGCCTTCTGTGGCCACACCGGGTCACTCAGCTCCTGCATGCAGTGTGCAAACCTCACAGGATGAAGAGCCCCTTGGTGAGGGGGACAGGAGATGCTGCCTCTACTTCATGATCTCTTTCAAAAAGTTTGAGTCAGCTAACCCCAGCATAGAGAGCATGGAAAATAATTGAGGAATCTGGATGAAGGGCAAATAATTTTTTCTCTTGCTTGTCCCCTCAGACCCACTCTACACCCTTCTCCATCCTGCTCCCCATCCTAGGGTACTCACCTGTGTGGCCTCCATCTAGATCCCCATTGAGTTTGGCCATGGAAGTCACCACCAGGAGGTCAGAGGAAGAGGTGAGTGACATGATGAGGTCACTCTGGCCAGGCTGTGTCCTTCCACAGAGGAGGTCATCTCTTTTCAAGGTGACCTTGACAAGACTCTCTCTTTTTGGAGAGGTGACTGATCCATTCCTTGGGACCTGGGGATGCTAAACTTCACTGTGACTAGCCCCTGGTCACTGTGTGCTTTCCCTTCCTGCAGCCCATACCTCTGTAAGTGTCCCACTGTAAATAAAACCTTCTCGAATAACCCATATTTGAGCATTCTGTTTCTTATTAGGAGCTCTGGCTAATAGAGAAGGATAAAGATAATGAGAAGCAGTTAGAAATACTGCTTATAAATACAATGCAAACTGTAATGTCCTGGACCTGTGCATCCCCTGCCCTGCAAAAAAAAAAAAAAAAAAAAAAAAAAGATGCATCCTTGCATCTGTTGCACTTTTGGCCATGAGCTTCCTGGTGATCACAGCAAGAGAACCATGGGAAGAGACCTCTGGTCTTGTCTCTTCTTACCATCAGAGCCTGGAAGACTTTCTTAACTAAAGCTTGTACCATGTCTCTCATTATCTTGTATCACAGATTGAATTGTGTGCCCCCCAAAGGTGTGTTCAAGTCCCAACCTCTAGCACCTGTGGATGTGACCTTATTTGGAAAGAGGGTCTTTGCAGATAGAATCATGTTAAAATGAGGTTGTTCTGGAGAAGGGTGGGCCCCAATCCCATGGCTGGTGTCCTTAGAAGAGGGAAATTTGGGTACAGACACACACATAGGGGAGAACACCAAGTGAAGGTGGAGGCAAAGTAGGGGTGACTCCTTCCCAGGAGAGAGTAATGGAACCAGTTCCCTTTCAGAGCTTCCTGGAGGGACCAACCTTGCTGACACCTTGATTTCAGACATCTAGCCTCCAGAGCTGGGAGAGAATAAATTTCTCTTCAGTCACTGAGTTTGTGTTAATTTGTTATGGCAACCCTCGGACGACTCACACGCCCCCATTCCAGCTCACCCCGGTAGCTCAGGTTCTCACCCATACCGTGCTACTTCAGATTTTGAAGCCTTCAGTTAAATTATTATTGCTCCCTGGAATGCCTTCTACTTTTCTGGATGTGGCTAAGTCTTTTTCCCCTTCATAGATTCAGATCAGGAGTCACCTTCTCCAGGAGGCCTTCCATGTCCCTCCCAGCTGTGTTGGGTGCAACTCCTTTAGACGCCCATGTTATCTGTAGTATATAGCTGCCATCTCTGTTTCCTTCCCTAGACAGTTACCTCCTCAAGGGCAAGGTCCTGTTCACGTCGGCATCTCTGAGGTCTGGAACAGTGCCTGGCACATAGTAGAGGCCAGCTGATGTTCATGGAACTTGATTTTTTTGGCATGGCATTTGTCTAGTACTTGCCATAAGTCATGTACTTTTCCATCCATCCAGCACATGGATGTCGCATGTGGATGAGGGAGCAGGCCTGAAGAGTGTGAGGATTAATTTGATGGGTCCACCTGCTAGGCTGCATGCCCAGTTGTTTGGTCTACCATCAGTCTAGATGTAACAAAGGTATTTTTGAATGTGATGAACATATCAACCAACTTTGAGTAAAGCAGATTATTCTTCATAATATGGTAGTTGAAGACCAGATGAGAAAAGATTGAGGTCCCCTAGGAAGAAGAAATTCTGCCTCCAGAATGCCTTTAGACTCAGCTGCAACATCAGCTCTTAGCTGAATTTCCAGTCTGCCGGCCTGCCCTGCAGCAATCAGAGTGGCCAGCCTCTCCAGTCATGGGGGCAATGCCTTCAACTAGATCTCTTGTACTTTCTCCACATATACCCTATTGATTCAGTTTCTCTGAGGAACCCTAATATAGAGGGAATATTTTCTGAAGTTATGTGCCTGCATATGGTTGAACTGGGATGGACATGAGGTCTGACACTATGGTCTAGGTCCTTCCATTCCAATCTACTTCCTCTTCAGCCTGGTCAGAGAAAAGGGAGTCTGATTAGGGAAGAGGATCTGAATGTTGTTTTTTTGTCCATAACAAATCTATCTTGAGCAATCAGCCTGGAGCTTTGCGTGAACTCTGTTGATCAAATGAGTTGTGTATTTACTGAATCTCATTTTGCTTTTGCTCAGCAAACAGAAATGTTTATTCCCTTAAAAAACACAAATGCTAAGTGGGGCAATATGAATGGAACACTCAGTCCTTTCAAGAGGCTGAGATTTTCGTTGGCAGAACATTAAAAATGAGAGATGTTGGTTTTAGGTCTTAAGAGCAATGCCATTTTTCATCTCTGTGTCATACTGTCTCTGCAGCCCAGCAAGAGCGGCACCACCCAAACATCCACTCCCATGTGTATTACGCTCTGCCTTCCAGAGAACTCCATCCCAGGAGTGGACCTGTGTGACGATGAGCCACCAAGAAAGGCAGGCAGGGGAACAGCCTGGCAAGTTAATGTTTCTCTCTTACCTTGTGCCTTACTAGCCCTTAGACAGGCTTATGTCATTTTGCAAATGACCACATGGTGCCCAGAGGGGAGCAGGAGCTTGCTTTGGTTGAGAAACATATTCAAGAGATATTTGTGAGCATCTACTATTTGCCAGGTGCTGGGCTGAGTGTGGAGGATTCTATTGGGGAACAAGAATGAATGGCACCTGTCCTCGTGATGCTGACACTTGAGTGAGGCAGAAAGCCTGAAAATCAGACACGTCCAAGCAGGGTGACTCTGTTACTAATGGCAGAGCTGGGACTCGAACCCAAGTGGGAGGCTTCAAATCCCAGAATTGTTCTGTGCCTCTTATCTTTCCTTTGGTGATGTCCCTGTTTCATAATGCTCATTATTCTGGTGCCTCCTTAGGCTGTTGTCACTGAAAAATTTCCATTGAATCCAGAAGATCTTAGCAAGATGATTTGCTTTTTTTTTTTAGTCATAGGAGATTTTGGGAGGATGGAGGGTGGGAGTCCTAGCCCCAATTTTTACTGCGTGACTTTGGACAAGTCCTATGACCCCCCGAAATTTCATTGTCCTCATCTGCAGTAATGAAGTTGACATGAGGCTCAGCTGAGAGCCTGAGTGGGAACATGCTTTGTAAACATTAAGAAGTACTTCAAATGCTGGAGGTTATTAAACAGCAATCATCTGCCTAACCTTCTCAATGAATATCTGAAAATTACTCTAAATAGTATGTGACTGAGAGCTAGGGTGAGGGTTTTCTTCATATAAAACATGCAACAAGGCTGTGAGCAAATTAATAACCAAATGAGACTGGAAGAAATAAAAGTAAGGGTTTGCAATCTATATAAAATGTAACTTAGTGTTCTAGTATTTCCAACCTCATTGAGCTATCCTGAGTATTTCCTTATAATGCATTAATTATGATAGTGC
This sequence comes from Canis lupus baileyi, assembly GCF_048164855.1. Lineage (NCBI taxonomy): Eukaryota > Metazoa > Chordata > Mammalia > Carnivora > Canidae > Canis > Canis lupus. The sequence goes on from NC_132840.1 coordinate 35,098,806, forward strand.
TTCATTTACCAAGTGAGGGAAAAGAGAGCAAACAGACTGAAAGCAGAGAAATCTGTATTTTAAATTCTCCCTAGAAACTTCTCTCTTCTTTTCTTTTAGGTACTTATAAACGTTTGCCTGTGGACCACAGCTCTATCCTGAAAAATATATCCTATGTACTTACTGATGAGTAGAAATACCTAGAACCTTGATTTTCTAGAGTTGTTACCCTTTGTTTATTTCCTGAGTTGTTTGGGGGTCGTTTATCCAACAGCCTGCAATATAGTCACTATCTTCAAAAAAATTCAGCTAAACTGTTTCTTCTTCCTCTGCTGCCCTGGGGTCTGTAGATCATAGTGCTTGGCTCAGAGTAACTGCTCAATAAATGATAGCTATTGTTAACATAGTAATAATTACTATTGTTATTTTTACTACTATTATTATATCATCACATACATATTTTTGGAGTGAATATGTGGCAATTGGGATGGGGGCCAAAAAAGATCTGTGAATGGAAAACAAATTTAAAAAATGTGTGTTCTTTTAGGCTTTCATTCACAGCCTGTGTTTTTTTCGTGTGACAGAGGATTCTAATATACTTAGCATTTAGGTTATACACAGAAGATTAGAAATAGCAGAACCTTCCTATAATGAAGGGAAAAAGTGCTGTTTCTACCTGCCAGATACTGAAATGTGATTTTATTAGCAGAGTGTGATTTGGGGCAGCATGTCATTAGCCTCTTTAAAAAAAATAAAAGGGGCCACAGGGGTGGCTCAGTTGGTTAAAGTCCAACTCTTGATATCAGCTCAGGTTATGATCTCAGGGTGGTAGGATCGAGCCCCAAGCCGGGCTCCATGCTCAGTGTGGAGTCTACTTGAGATTCTCTCTTTCCTTCTCCCTCTGTTCCTCCCTTGTTCTCTCTCTCCTTCAAATAAATAATAAATAAAATCTTAAAAAAATAAAAAAATTATTAGATGATTTATATAGAAGATAATATCACCAATCTTATGGTGATACTAACATCCATTCTGTAGAGTTATCAATGGGGAGAATGGCTAGTGTTTGTACAGCTCTTTGTTTTGACATAGTCCTTCATCTACCTGGTGACTGTCAACCCCCTAAGAACACTAAGTGATCAGGGTTTGTATCCCAACTTGACCAGTGAGCAAAAAGTAGGCCTGGGAGGCGAGGTGATGCCTCTCTGGCTACTTCATTAGTTAACGAGACAGTGGGATTACAGCCCAGCTCTACTTCCTTCTCTCAACTCTGTTGTTCTTAAGTGTAACATTACAACATCAGATATGATAGAATAGCTTTAAAAAGGTGATTTCCATCTTCCACATGCCAAGACTCTTCCATTTGTGTGATACATTTTTGTTACCAAGCATCTCTTCTGTATCAAATATATCAGGCCCCATGAATTAGGCGGGGTGATGAGCGTGGAAGAGGGACAGTAGTGCCAGCCTCATGCCAGTCTGCAAAGTACCTATATCTAGTGGCACATTAAGGCCTTCACAGGAAAAATAAAATTTTTAAAAATCCAAATGTTTTTTACTATGTGGAATTGTACAGAGTAAACATGGATAAGACTCATTTATTTCCCAAGATTTGGTTATACAAAATTAAGTTACTTTGTTATTTTGTTTTTGGAACTAAAGACAAGGCCATGGTCTAGTGGGCAGGGTAGATTTTTCTTTTGAAGAGAATAATTGATTTCATAGTCAGTAATTCTGGGAATTGTTAATTCTGCGACAGAACATGAGTGAAATTTTGAACTGGGTCAGGAAGGTTTTGGCTCTAGACTTTGAGTTGGGGAAAAAGGATTGATGGTGGTGGAAATAAGGGTTGGGGAGTATGGGAAGCTGAAGAATGGCTCCCAAAGATAACAGGTCCTGATTCCTGGAACCTGGAGATGGTATCTTGTTTGGAAAGAATTTTTGCCGTTGTGATTAAGTTAAGGCTGTTGAGATGGAGAGATTGTCCTTGATTATCAGCTTGAGCCCTAAATTCAATAACATGTATCTTCTTAAGAGGCAGGCAGAGGGAGATCTGAGGACACATGAAAAAGGAGAAGGCAACATGTCCAGAAGGCAGAGATTGGAGTGATGCAGCCCCATGTCAAGGAATACCAACAGCCAAGAGAAGCTGGAAGAGGCAAGGAACACATTTTCCCCTAGAGCCTCTGGAGGGAACATGGTCTTGCCTACACCTTGATCTTGGTCCAGTGACAATCACTGAAGATTTCTGGCCTCCAGAACTGTGAGGAAATCCATTTCTTTGTTGTAAAGCCATCAAGTTTGTGGTAATTTGTTATAGCAGCCTCAGGGAACTAATACAGGGGCTTAGAGAATAGTAAGTAACTCTTGTCATGCAGAGGCAGTGCACGCATTGGCAGCAGCTTGAACCTCTAATTTCTTTGGTGACAATAATGGCAGTTGCAATGTTGGTACAAACAGTGCAGAGAGGTGAGATGATTCCAAGGCAGGATCAAGGGAGTGGAACTGAATCCCAGTGCCACTAGCAAGGGATAAAGGAACTAGGATTCCTCTGGGACCATGAGGAGAGCCAGCTCTTGCAGAGGTGGAGCATCAGTGTTCGCTGCATGTAGAGACTATGAACCCTGGCAGGGAGGAGACTTTGTGGGGCTGCTCAGCCTCAAGGCAGAAGAATATCTAAAGGCAAGTGCAGTCCCATCCCTAACTCTTGCAGGGCCTGGAGCTTGAACTGAAATGGAACCTGTATACCATATGTCTACATATTTAAAACTTGAGTCAACCTAATAAACTATTACATGTTTTGACAAAATTAAAAAAAAAGTTATAGTTTTTAAATGTAGTCTTAAAACTATTTTAAATGAGTGAAAGTTGACAAAGTATAAAAGATGACCACATTTAATTATTATTGAATGTATCTGAGTGTTCTGTTGGTGGGCCAATGCTTGGATGAGTGAAAAACTAAGATATATAATACATAAATTTTTATGTCATTATTCCATTAAATTAATTTTTCTTGTCTCCATTTCTGTAAGATTAGCAGTTATGTTGTTATGTCTTTTTGGAGAATTGGCTCCTTTATCATTACATAATGCCCTTCTTTACCTGTGATAAATTTCCTTGCTTTGAAGTCTGCTCTGTCTGAAATTAATGTAGCTACTCGTGCTTTCCTTTGATCACATGGCATAAGAATGAACAAAATATATGAAAAAGATGTTGGAGAAGGGCAACAAATGAGATGAGACCAGTGATCACTTTGCTTTCTGCCTGAAGGCACTTTTTGGTCTGTAGAATAGGGATGAGCATGCCAGGCAGACCATTGCAGTCTCATTGAGTTGAGGAGTCAGAGACTAGATTTCAGGAAGGTGGACTTTGCTGGAATTTGTAGAGCAGAGCACAAAAGAGGAGAAAACTACATAGAGAAAAGCTTCAGATAACTGCATAGGGCTCCTCTTGAGTCTGCTGCTAAATATTAAGTGCACATACATAGAGGGAACTCTATGAAGCCAAGAAAAGGATGACTAGAAAAATGATAAGTAGGACAGTTTCCAAAACTTGTAGCACTCAGATATCTGTAACCAGAGAGATCTCACTGAATACCCATGACATTTAGTAAATGCCAGGTTTATCCCTTATTAGGAGTTCTTAACTAGCCTTAAATTAAAGGTTACTCTACAAAGCTTAAAACCACTCTTGAAAGGATTCACTACTAACTTAAGTGCCTCCCAGAACAAAGTCTAACACTCTTTAGAGGAAGGCAACAAAATCTAGCACACAACAATGCCAAGGATCCAATTGGACATGTTAGGAAGCAGGAAACTGAGATGAAAAAAAGAGAAAAAGTCAATAGAAACATACCCAGAAATGACAGATAATGGAACTGGCAGATAAGAAGTTTATAATGACTATAAATATGTTCAAGTCTTTAAAGGGAAACATGGGTACAATAAATACTGAAATGAAAGCTATGAAAAAACTCAGTGAGATAGTTTTATAGGTAAAAAATATAATTTTAAATAAAAAATGTCATATCGGGATTAACACAGAGTCGACATTACAGAAGATAACATTCTTGAAGCAGTAAACTGTCTGCACTGGCTTACTCAAGCCACCATAACCAAATACCATAGACTGGCAGCTTCAGTGATGGAAGTTTATTTGTCACAGTTCTGGAGGCTGAAGTCCAAGGTACCTTCAAGCTTGGTTTCAGGTGAGACCTCTCCTGGCTTATAGATGTCTGCCTTCTCATTGTGTCCTCACACGCCTTCTCTGTGTTTGGACACATACACAGAGAGATCTCTCGTGTCTCTTCCTCTTCTTATAAGAACACCAATCTCATCGGACTAGGGCTCTGCTTAATGGCCTCATTTAATCTTAATTACCTCCCCAAAGACCCCATCTCCCAATACAGTCACATTGGGCATTAGGACATCACCATATGAATTTTGGGGGGACAAAATTCAGTCTATAACACTATTGAAACTAAAAAGAGAAAAAATACTTAAAGGGGAGCACAGAACCTCAGCGACCCCTAAGACAAAACAGGCTATTATTACCAGTATAATTGAAGTCCCAGAAAAGGGACAGAGAAAGAACACAAAGGATGTTTGAAGAAATAATTCCTGACAAGTGTTCCAGATAAGATAAAAAGTAGCAGCTCACAGATTTAAGAAACTCAATGAACTTTAAGCAGGACACACACACACACACACACACACACTCCACTATGACATTATAGTCAAACAGCTAAAATCCAGTGATCCAGAGATAAAGAAAAAATCCTAAAAAGAAAAACAAACAACAAAAACGATATTTTGTAAAGAGAGTAATGATTCTTATGGGCTACATGAACTGTTTTAAATTAGTTTTATTAAACTCAAGAAGTTTAAGGAGGTAGAGTCTCAAAGTATCTCTATCCAAACAAATGCTTATTAATTTAAAGGAAAAAATGGAAACTTTATGATAGAGAAGCATGGATGACCCCACCTTAGCCAAGAAATAAAGGTTAACAACTCCTTTCAGGCATATCGACATCATGTACTCTCTGAAATGATATACCAAAAGAGCACCTCACCTCTGAGGTCTTCTTCCCAATAGTGCAAAACTTAAATTTAATCATGAAACAACTTACACAAACCAGAACTGAGAGTATTTCCATAAAATGACTGGCTAGTACTTTTTAAGGTCTCAAGGTCATCTGTCTTAACCAGCTCAGACTACTATAACAAATTACCATAGACTGGGTGGCTGAAAAACAAATATTCAATCTTCACTGTTCTGAAGGCTGGGAAGTCCAAGATCAATGTCCCAGCAGATGTGATGCCTGGGGAAAGCCTGCTTCCTGGTTTACAGAAGGCTGTCTTCTCTATGTATCCTTATGTGGAGTAGAGGGAGGGAGCAAGCTTTTCTGGTGTCTTTCTAGAAGGACACTAATCCCATCATGAGGGCCCCACCCTCACAACCTAATTACCTGCCAGAAGTCCTACCTCATAATTCATCCCATTGAGAGTTAGGGTTTCAATACGGCATTCTGGAGGTAGACAAACATCACAATCATAACATCATGATTAATGAAAGGCAAGGAGGGGCTGAGGATCTGTCACAGATTAGAAAAGACTAAGGAGCTGTGACAGCTAAATGTGACGTGGCAGCCAAGAATAGATTCTGGAATGTAGAAAGGACATTAAGTGAATAATACCAGTGAGTCCAAATAAGATCTGTAGTTTAATTAAAACTGTTATAACAGTGTTATTTTTAAAAAGTTTTTTTTATAATTGTACCATGGTTATGTGAGATATTAACCTTAGTAGATGCTGGGTGAAGGATATATGGGATCTTTCTGGACTATTTTTTGCAATTATTCAGTAAGTCTAAAATTATCTCAAAATAAAAAGTTAAAAATAATTGTCCCCATAGAACAAAGCATCTTAATGCCCAGATGGCTTCACTGGTGAATTCTACCAAACATTTAAGAAAGAAATAATATGAATTTTACATAAATTCTTTTTAGAGGAAGAGGGAATACTTTCCAACCCATTTTATGAGCCTAATATCCTGATACTAAAACCAGACATAGCTATTACAAGAAAAGAAAATCTAAGATTAGTATTTCTCTAGAATATAGATGCAAAAAATTGGCAAATCATGTCCAGCAATATCCTGTGTTTATTCCAGGAATATAAGCTTAATTTAACATCTGAAATTCAGTTAATGGAATACATGACATTAACAGAATAAAGGAGAAAAAAAAAGATCATTTCAGTAAACATAGAGAAAATATTTGACAATATTGAACACTGATTCATGATAGAATTCTTCTGTAAACTAGGAATGTAAAGGAACTTTCTTAAGTTGATAGAGGTCATTTACAATAAAACCTACAACTGGCCTCATGCTTGATGTTGAGAATGAATACTCCCCCCCCCACCCCCAGTCAACAATGTCCATTCTCATCAATTCTATTCAATATTATAGTAAAGGTCCTGGATAGTCAATAAAACAAAGGGGGGGGGGGAAGCTATTTATATGGGAAAGGAAGAAGGAAAACTGTCTTTATTTGCAGATGACATAATCATATATGTAGAAAACTCCAAAAAACCTCCAAAAAAGCTACTAACTAAATAAATTTCACAAGGTCACTTGATACAAGTTCAATGTGCCCAAATCAATTATAATTCCAAATAGAGTAAAAACAATTAGAAAATGAAATTCTAAAACACAATGTAAAGTAGTATAAAAAATATGAAATAGGGTAAGTTTATTAAGATATGTGATAACTGTAAAAAACTGGTGAGAGAAATTGAGTATGATCTAAATTAGTAGTGTGATATACTATACTCAAGAATTAGAAACTCATTATTTTTAAGGTGTTGATTTTCTCCCAAATTGACCTACAGATGCAAGGAAATTCCAGTAAAAATTCCAGAAGAATTTTTAGAAATAGAAAAATTGAAATTGGAATAGAAATCGACAAGATGATTCTAAAATTTAGGAAATGCAAATGACATAAAAGAACCAAAAACAATTTTGAAAAAGAACAAGCTGAAGGAGTTACATAACTTTGTATTGAGATATATTGTAAAACTACAATAATTAAGACAGGGTGGTATTGGTGTATAAAGATAGACATATAGATTAATGAAACATAATAGAGACCAGAAAGAGACCAAGAAACCCAGAGTCAATTGCTTTTTGACCAGGGTGCCAAGATAATCCGATTGGGGAAAAATAGTGTATACAACAAATGGTGCTAGAACTGGATGTCTATTTGGAAAAATATGAACCATGATTCCTACCTCACACCACAAAAAGATACTTACTTGGTAACTGATTATAGACCTAAATGTGAAAACTGAAATTGTAAAACAAAAAACAAAAACAACAAACTGTGATCTTGAGAACAGGACAAATTTCTTAGGACACAAAATTACAAATCATAAGAGAAGATAATTGATATGTTTTGCTTCATCAAAAGTAAATACTTCTGCTCTTCAAAGTAAAATATCAGGAAAATGAAAATTGAGGTCACAGGCTGGAAGAAACTATAATAGTTTTATTTTATAAAGACCAGCATCAAGAATATATAGAGAACTCATCCAATCAGTAATAAGACAAACAATCCAATAAAAACCAGGCAAAAGATTTGAGCAAACACTGCATAAATGAAAATAAATGAATGGCCAATAACCACACAAAAATATGTACAGCATCATTAATTAGTAGGAAGTTAGAAATTAAAATTACAATTCGACTCCACTGTATACTCATTGGAAGGGCTATTGTGAATGTGGGAATGTAAACTGGAAGTTTGATAGTTTCCTAAAAGTTAACCATACACTAACCATGCAACCCAGCTATTCTATTCTTTTTTTTTTTTTTTTTACCGTATTTATATCTGGCCCTTTATTTTTTTTATTTTTTTTAAATTTATTTTTTATTGGTGTTCAATTTACTAACATACAGAATAACCCCCAGTGCCTGTCACCCATTCACTCCCACCCCCCGCCCTCCTCCCCTTCTACCACCCCTAGTTCGTTTCCCAGAGCCAGCTATTCTATTCTTAGACATTTATCCAAGAGGAATGAATATGTACATACATATGAACGAAATATTCACAGAATTTTTATTTAGAATAGTCTCAGACTGGAAACAATCCAAGTGTTCATCAACAGGTGAATGAATAAGCAAATTTGGTATATCCATGTCTTGGAATATATAAACAGCTATAAACAGAAAGAAATTACTGATACATTGAGCAAAATGGATAAATCTCAAAAGCTGAGTGAAGGAAGAGATGTGGAGTGAAAGAAGCCAGGAAACAAGGTGTACATTGACAGGTGACTATTAACACTGATGCTCTGGGGAGCTACAAGGCCTAGACTGGAACCCAGGTGCCCCAAGTCCCTGTGCAGTATGCTTTCTCCTGTCCCACAGAGTCAATCAAGGGTGGAATAAAGTGTTATCTCAGAGAAGATTTTTATGATGTGTCCAGACTCTTCCCAGGATTGGCGTGCCCTTGGTGGTCTAGAAGACATAAAGTCCCTGATGAGCCCTTAAAGTCTTGGAGGCCTTCAGCCAAAGCTGGAGTTCTCACACTCATATGTGCTCTTGGCTGACTTATAATTTTTCTATTGCTTACAGAGTATGTGGCAGGAAAATGGCAGGCACCAAGCTGGAGCTCTGTGCTATCCTCTCTCTGTTTGTCTGTGGATCTCTTCCTCTCCATCTGCATTCCACATTCATTCAGATCATTGATAGTACCTACCGTGGACCAGTTGTCACAGGCTAGCAGCTCAGGGACATGGTTGGCCTTTGTCTGTCTGTCTTTAATCCGTGCCTGTTTTTGTTTCCTTCTTTGTTCCATGTGTGCTCAGGTGTATCTTTTTCTGGGGGTCAAGGTCTCTTGCTTTTCTTCTTCCTATTCCTTCCTCTCATCCTCCCATCTTTCTTTCTTTCTCTTTCTTTCTTTCTTTCTTTCTTTCTTTCTTTCTTTCTTTCTTTCTTTCTTTTTCTTTCTTTCTTTCTTTCTTTCTTTCTTTTCTTCTTTCTTTCTGTTTTTGTCTTCCCTTAGATCTCACTGGATTTGCTTTTTCTTTTTAGTGTCTCTCTGACATTGTCTTTTGCATCTGTTTTTCCTTCTGCCTCTTCCTCCCTCTCTGTCCTCTGACTCTTTACAGAACGTCTGCATTTGCACATAAAGTGGGAGCTGCCAAGGCTTCTTGAATTTCTGTTCTTCACCCAGGTCTGTGAGAGGACACTGAGGGCACCACATTTATTGAGTAGATTTTACAAGATTTTCCTCTTCTAATTCTTTATGTAAATACATTTTGGTCCCTCTGGAAAGGAAATCTCAATGGACATATGCATTGGACAGAGGCTATATAAATATATGTATACACACACACACATATATATACACACACAGGTCTGTATTTTTTCTCCAGGTTGTAAGGAAACTTGCCCTAGTTTTAAATACAGGTGAAATGGTCTCTTTGAGATAGAGATTCTAAAGGAATTCTGGAGGAGGTTGGAACCTATAAAATTCAAGTATGTTTTTATATTTCTCATGGTAGAAGCCAGATTGATAAAACAGTCATTGAGCACCTCCTGTATACCAGGAGCCAGAAAAACAGATGTAAACTATAGTCTTTCCAGAACTCACAGGCTAGTAGGGAAAGTTTTCTGGGTAATAGAAAGGGTTGTTTACTTGTCTGAGTGTTATAATAAGAGAAGTACAACAGGCTATCAGAATAAGTCTTCAGGTCTGGAGTAATCAAGGAGGGCTTCATGGAGATGGTGATACTTGATCTGGTCTCTGACATACAAATAAAAATTTTCCAGGAAGACAAGGGCGAAGGACAGTCTCTGTGGAGGAAATAGCATGGAAGGATAAAGCGGTTTGGGATATTAAGAACCTAGTATGTAAGAGGATGAGGATGGAAGATTATGTTGGGGCCCTGCTCTGGAGACTTGGAATGTGAGGATGAGGAATTCAGCCTTTTTCCTGATGGCCATGTGGTGTCGTGGAAAAGTATAAGCAAGAGTGTGGCAGAGTTGGTGTGGGGGAGGGAAGGGAGGTGTTCGGACCAGAGGGAGGAGATTGAGGCAGTGCTCCAGGTGAGAGAGGAGGGAACCATGGCAATAATATTTCTCCTCATTACATCATGTGTTTCCTTGAAATTCGGTTCCATCTGCCCTTTGCTCACAGGAGGGTTTATATTCATTAAAAACTGTAGGGGAACTTCTGCTGGTTAGTAGGTGTTAGGGACATGGAGATGAAAAAGACGTGGTTGAGCTGAAGTCTCAAAGAGCTTAACAATGAAGGCAATATAGCCAAATTGATAGGTGATTTCTGCAAAACCTTTTAGGTACTAGGACAGAGTAAATAGGGGGGGCCCGGCAGAGGCACCCAACACAGTATGGGAAAGTCCAGGTGGGTGGGTGGGGGACTTTCTGGAAGAAATGAAGTCTGAGTTGAGCTTGAAAGGCCAGAATTATCTAGAGCTGTAGTTATCAAAGTGTGGTCCCTAGCCTGGTAGCACCACCACTTTGGGATACTGTGAGAAATGCAAGTTCTTGGAGCCCTTCCCTCAATCTGAAACTCTGGGCTTGGGGCCCAGAAATCTGTGTTTTAACCATTCCTTTAATGTATGCTCAAGTTTGAGAACCACTGATCTAGGCAAGGGAGGGAGCAAGTTGTTCCAGGCCAAGGGAGCAAGTATGCAGAGGCATGGAGATAGTAGATGGTCAGGTGGGAATGTGGTTCAGAGGCTGGAGTGCAGGGTCACTGGGCAGATGTGCCATAAGAGGAGCCTGGAAATCTTGCTAGGACAGACAATGGAGAGCCCTAAATATGGGTAAAGGAATGTGGACCTTATCCTGCAGGGAACATAAAGCCACAGAAGAGTTTTATAGAGGAGATGGTCATGGTCAGGTTTCTCTCTAGAAGCAGGTCCGAGGTGGACATTTGTAAAGCATGTACTTAGTATTTGTTGAACTGACCCGGGAAGAACTAGAATAGTCTCCTCCAGCTGACGACTGCAAATCAAGGAGGGCAACCTTCCCCCTACCATCCCCCCGCAAAACCAAAAAGGATCCTAAAAATCTTATCTCTTGAGCCAATTCCAATCCATTGGTAGCGGCTTCCCGAGTGCTGTGTTGAGAAGGATCCTGAAGTCTGGAATCTAGAAGAAATGAGGTTTGCACTAAGCAGCCAAGTTTGCCGCAGACATAAGAAGTGGGGAGGTGAGGATGTGGTGGCTCATGTGCTACATATTAAATCCGAGTTGCTCTTGCCAGATCATTAACAAAACGAAAACAAAAACACATGTTTTCCAGAACTCATTTGTTCTCAGGAAACCCAGCCTTGCTCCTAGTCAATACCAGCGAGAATCAATTCTAAATTATGTGGAACAGAGTCATTGAGGGATATGGAGTCCTCTCCTCCTCACACCCCTACAATGTAAATGTCTCCTATTTCTTGACACAATGACTGAAATTCCACCATTATGCTTTTCTTTAGGGCAGGGCAGCTAAGGTCCCTAGAGAACCAATGACGCTACAAGAGGAGAGAAATCAACTCTGTTTCACGTGTCACTCATGTGATGATATCAGTCAGGTACCTGCCACAGACCAGGCCCAGCTCTTAGAAGGGGAGGAGTTTACACTGTTCTGTAGGACAATACAATATTAAAGAAAACTGGTCTATCCAAGTGGCCCTCATTGCATGGGAGGCTGAATGGGTGCCAGCTGAAAGCCTGGAGCACAGCCCGAAGAGCCCCCCTCTGGTGTAAAATGGACCTGAAGACTTGCATTTCATCTTCCAAATTTATGCAATCTTAAAATTCCATTGCATAATATGCAACATCTGGGTTTGTTTTAATGTAGATATTTTTGACATCAAGTAGTATTTAAATTACTTACCAGTAAGTGAAAAGGATACCCCAGGTAGACGCCCAGTGCTTTTCCTATAACTTTGCACAGGCACTCCCAGTATACCCCACAGTGTCCCGGAGGATTTGTGTGCAACAGGTCAGGAGGGGCATGGCTGCAAGACCAGCAAGGGAATCCCTGACCTCCCCCAGCTGTGTGACGTTGGGTAAATCACTTCATCTCTCAGAGTTTGCATATCTCATCTGTAAGTAGGAGAACATAGAGGATGGGAGGAGTAAAATAGATGAGAGTGCAGGCCAGACCTTGGCACGTATTAGGTCCTCAATAAATTTTAGTTAAATGCCTACATCCAGGACTCTGAGTCATGTTAACCACAGTGTGAATTAATTAGTTGTACACAATGAAGCCTGGGGAGGATGGGACCATGAAAGAGTCCGTTTGATTTTTGGATAATCTCTGCTATTCCCCCCCCCCCCCCCCGCTATAAATTCCTGGGATGCTGCTACGAGAACAGGAAGGAAGGAGGGGTCCATTCCTGTGGGGAATCCTGAAAGTCTTCAGGGAGATAGTGTGGGAGCCGGGCCTGCCTGCTGGTAGATGTTCAGTGGGCTCATGGCTGAGTTATAGACTGTGAAGAATGAGCCATAGGACTGGATAGTCCAGTTGGGGGTCTGGAGAAACTTGCCTGCAGTAAGGAGACCAGTTTTTTTTTTTAATTTCTTTTATATTTTTATTTAAATTTAATTTAGTTAGTATATGGTGTATTATTAGTTTCGGGGTAGAATTTAGTGATTCATCAGTTGCATATAACACCCAGCGTTCATTACGTTGAGTGCCCTTCTTTAATGCCCATCACCCAATTACCCCAATGTCCATCCATATCCCCTGCAGGAATTCTCATTTGTTTTCTTTTTTTTTTTTGTAAATTTATTTTTTATTGGTGTTCAATTTGCCAACATATAGAATAACACCCAGTGCTCATCCCATCAAGTGCCCCCCTCAGTGCCCCTCACCCAACCGCCCCCACCCCCCACCCACCTCCCCTTCCACCACCTCTAGTTCGTTTCCCAGAGTTAGGAAGGAGACTAGTTTTTATTCAATTGGCCAGAAGGAGCCACTGAGGACTTTTGAAGTTGGAAAGCTGTGCAGGAGAAAGATCATATATAAGGCTCTGAGGACAGGTTCACCTCCTCTGTGTGGTTCCTGCTATATCCTCTGTGCCTACAACAGAGTAAATGTCCGATAATGGATATTTGAATGAATGAATGATTGAATCACTCTGGCAGCAGGCTTTTGGACAGACTGGAGAGGGCATGCTGGAGGTTGGAGAACCAGTTCAGAACCCGTGAAAGTGCTTAGGGAACACAAACGCCTCTCCCCGGGGGGTTGGCAGTAGGATGGGGTCAGGGGCAGCTGGGGAGAGACTCTGGGAACATCACCCTCCTCCTGTTTTCTGCACCTCCCATGGAGCACTGACCGCTCTCTGAATTTGGGGAAAGCTTCAGGGCAGCATAATTCATCCTGACAGCCCTGGCCAAGCTTTCCCCCAGAGCCTCTGTTCCCCTCTGCTCCCTGTTCAGATTGGAACACAGTCCGGGCAAGCTCGAGAGAGGAAATAGTCATTTGCATCTGAACATGAAACAGCATTTTCTGAAGCTGCAAGCAGGGCCCAGCTGGTGTGCACTGGGCTCGCTCACAATTGCAACCAGCTTGTTTCAATTTGGGATGGGGGTTGGCGGGGGTGGGGGGCGCTTAGGGGCGGGACTTCATATGCCTCTTCCCAGGGGGAAGACACACATATCCACACTCAAGCGAATGTACTGAGGTGGAGCCCCCAGTCCGGGCTGTCCTGGCTGCAGAGAGGACTTCCCGGGGGTAGGGAGAGGGAGGAAGGAAAGGACAGGGGTGTACAATGCATTCTTTGCAAACCTCAGGGGAGTGGCTACTTTTAGAAGTTCAGTAAATCCACTGGGAGCTGTAGGGAGTAGCCTGCAGGTCCTGGAACCTTCTGGCAATGCTGAACACCTACTATGTTTGAAGTGTTTTGCCAGATGCTTTACTTTGTGGTATTCTGCAGGAGGCAGGTGGGGTGGGAGGCTGGAGAGAGAAGTAGGCTGGTTGCCAAGACCTTATATTGTTTTGAAAAATGATAAAGTTGAAAAAGTCACTGGGGTGAGGGTTCAAGAAGACTCCTTGCAAAATCGCCGTCCCAGATGAGCCTCAATCCATTTTGCTGTGCGATCCCTTCTAGTCAGGGCTGGGCAGATGCGTGCTGCACGTGAGCTAAAGCCCACAGAGCTGTCCCTTTGCTCAGGCCCACTCTTCTTTCATCTCCTTTCTTGATTCTAACAGCCAGGCCCAGGCTGCAAGGGCTTGCTTGTCCCTGGGCCCTGTCCCCACAGTCCGCAAGCTGCGCCTGTATGAGGCAGGGGATCCTGAGCCCTCTGTGGACTCATACTGCGGAGGGACACAATGATGAGAAAGCCCCCTCCCAGGGGAGGGGCAGGCATGGTATCTTGTAAGCATCTCAGCCTTTACAACCTTTCAGCTGTGGAGCAAGGTCTGGCTCTCCCCGCAAACAGCCACGTGCGCTCAGACAACGCTGGGCTTGCCTGACACTTAACACCAATAGCTAACGCACCTGCTATACTTTCCCAAGTGCTTTGATGAACTCACCTCACTTTCCCAGTCACCTGAAGGACACCAATCGCCCTCCTTTTACAGGCCCAGGGGGGTTGTGCCACTTGTCCAAGTAAGTGACAAACGTTGGATTTGCACCTAGGCCATCTGACTTCCAAGTGAATGCCTTGTGACCACTCCCTGTGCCACCTTCAGGCAGCGTGGTGTGGACAGTGAGCGACAGGTGCTGGCGGGTCCCTCTCCCTTACCTCCTTTCTCCAGGAACCAGGGATCTTGTAGAAAAGCTCCCTGGCAGCAGTGGAGCAGTTCTATTAATTAGGTGTTTCATTTTACTGCCAGCCTTTTGTTTCCCCCCCTGAGATCTCACAGTATTTCCCATAAATTGTGTTTCAAGGAAAGAAATAGAAAAACACAGTGGCTCCCAGGTTGGGGACTCCAGAGTTTCTTTCAGCAGGGGAGGACAATTGGGCCATTGTCCATTTTAATAGGACTTCCTGGGAAAGCAGGTGTGGGCCTTACACCCCAGTTTTACCTTTGCAATGACCAATTTCAATTCAATTTTTTCTTCCCTTGTCCTTGGGTCAGTAGTGGACCCTCTTTATTCCTACAAAAAAGAAAAAAAAAAGTTTTAGCTTTGGACTTAGGATAGGGATGTGTTGAGGGTTTGCTTGTATCTAAAAAGAACTATTTGCAAAACCTGCTGCTGTGACACTGAGAGTTGCCATCCAGTGAGCACTCTGGGATCTCCTTGAGCCAGATACTTATGTGTCAGAGAAAGGCCATAGTGTTTGACTTGGGGTTGGTCAGTGCTACTTCCATGAGAGAAGCTGGAAAGCAAGACATTCTCTTCCGCAGTGATCCTTGCATGTATTTTTGCCAGCCAGCCAAAATCACCCAGGCTTTGTTTCGATGCTAGGGAGGAATCGGCGGTATGGAAGACTGCCTGCGCAGTTGCAACCTTCCTCATTTCTTTCTTTCTTTTTTTTTTTTTTAACCTTCCTCATTTCTACGACAGATGGCAAGAGCACAGTTCAAGTTGGAGCTTCCTTATTCCACTGCTGCATTCATGTTCCCTTTGCCTAACTTTATCAGCCCAGTCGGTTATGTTCTTTACCTGGATATGGGGGCCCTGACAGTCATTCCTGGAAGGTTTAAACCTAGAGTAGATCTGATGTGCTGGGTTTCTAGGATCTTCCATTAACTTTTACCACTAGTCACGTTAGTTCATGTTACAAGAGCACCAACCCACTTTTTGGCAGTCTCGGGTGCCAGCTCAAGACCCGTTGTTGTGCCACCTGGTAGAAACATCTCTTCCTTGGGAATTAAAACCTCTAAGCCAGCAGAACCCAGATTTGCAGGAATGGAAAAATTTTTGCAAATGGGTCACTAGAGTTAATGGGGAAAGAAGCTCCTTCTGTCACTTCGTTTTTATACCCAAGTAGTTGGGCTATGGGAAAGTGGCACCCAATATGAATTAGTAGTTCAGAATATATATTGCATCTCGTGGCATAGTCCCCCATCCTGGCTAATACTGCCATCTAGCAATCACCACAACTGTGTCTTTAACAGTCCTTGCATCCTTCTATCTATCGGATGGTCGGCTTGTGAGTGGTAACATTCACGATGAAACTCATGGTCATGAGCCCTTTTTGTCTTTCTCTAGATAATACATTTCTTGGTCAGAAGCAATGCTGTGTGGGAATCCATGATGGACATAAGGTATTTTCTTTTCTTTTTTTTTTTTAAAGATTTATTTATTTATGATAGACACAGAGAGAGAGAGGCAGAGGGAGAAGCAGGCTCCATGCCTGGAGGCCAACGCGGGACTCGATCCCAGGACTCCAGGATCACGCCCTGGGCCAAAGGCAGGCGCTAAACCGCTGAGCCACCCAGGGATCCCTGGACATAAGGTATTTTCATGGCTACCAATGGAGAGTTGTCAGAAACATCGTGAGCAGGGAAATCAAATCCATATGTGTATATGTGTATATATATATCTGTTCTAGTGAATATAGATCACTGCCCAGTACTTGATCAGACCATGTGGCTAAATGCTCTCCCTGCAAGTAACTCCACACCCGAGACTCAGCCATGTTCTCTATGGTTGATGGGTTGGACACTCCTGTGTGGTTCAGTAACATAGATTTCTTTGCCCAAAATCAATCTGGCTATAGCACTGCTAATCTGAATTCCTGCAATCGCAACCACCTTGTTCATGAGCCCACTGAACAAACATCAGGGTGATGGAGAAGAGAAACCACATAACCACAAAATAGGACATCTTGACCATTTGATTACTGAGTCTTCCTTAGCTGTGGACAACATATTTTCTTGTCCGTGTGAACATCTACCAGACACAAATAGCCTCATGCTTTGTGCCCATTCTGAGAGATCCACCCCCAGACCTCCTTACTACCATTCTCTAATCTTGTTTTTTTCCAAGATCCTGCCCTTCTAGCCATCTTGAGCACCCCAGGCCTTCCCAGGAAGCTCCAAATAACTTAGTATAAGCTTGAAACTTGGTAGGAGGGGGATCTATTTTGGCTATTCAGATGCTGCTTAGTTTAAGACCTAATTAATAGAGAACGAGGAGGTAAAGAAATGAGGATTGATGCTTTTCCTTTTCCCTTCCAGCTGAGCTTCCCATCCTAGCACTTGAGTTTTCAGAAAGGGCAGAAGGCCAAACACATGGAAAGCTCCAGGCAGCCCAGCAGGAGGAGAGGTGAGTCATTTACTTCTTGAGGAATTAGGTTCAGTAATGTCCCATTAATCTGGTTCCATCAGGAAATGAGCTGTGTCACCTAAGTAAATTTTCCAATAACTGAACCTCACCCTTTTATGTGCCAAAACTTGATTTAATCATTTTGGATGGAAGTCTTTCTAAAACCAATTACATGCTTCTCTATTTCAGTGGAGGATCCTGCCCATATTCTAACCTTTTCTTGAGGACACGGGACCACTCATTTATAAGGTTCTAATTTAAGAAAAAACAAGGAGCTATTTTCCCCAATAATGAATTTCCCCACCCTTGCTGTGAATTTTGAGTTAAACTTGCCTACCGTAATAATTTTATTTGTTTCTAGCCTCACTTATTCATGTTCTTTGGTGACTATGTGACAGCCCAGACAAGAATGGGTTCTGGAGTCAGATCCAAATACAAATTCTATCTCTGCCACTTATGGTCTCTGGGCTCCAGTGTCTTCTATGCAATACAAGTACAAGCTACATATCTCTCTTGTCTAAAAATTTCTACTATTCAGTATCATTGTCAGGGCCAAGTACATATTAAGAGGGAAGACCCAGCACTTAATACATTGCAGCTGGTTAATAGTAAACATTACTTCCCAGCAAGTGGGTTTGTTTCTTGCTCTGTAATTTCCTTCCCATTCCAACTTGCTATGTCTAGTCTGCAAAAGGTTACCTGTGAGCTTCAAGGGTAAGGTTGCCACTCTCTTATTCTCCACATGCCCAGCTGCACCTAGCAAAAGTTGGGCATGGGATAGGTGTCAGGACACGTTTTCCTCATCACCACAAAGAAGCATGCCAGCTCCGGGAAAATAAAGGCTCTCCCAGAGTACATCCTACCATCAGTTTTGCATATGGACGTCCTGGGACATGTAGCAGGTCTATAGACTTTGGATCTTTAAGCCTTTCCAACACCACAGTCAAGCTGTATTTCCAATGCCGTCCCCCAATTTTTCTGTTTAAGGAGAATGGCAAATGCATCACTGCTCTACTCTTAGAGAAAGGAGAGAAGGAATTTTCTTATTAAACTATTCATAAGTTCTCAGAGGTGCAGATAAGTTCCCAAACCACCCTTTCCCCTTATCCCCCCACCTCCCAATCAATTCCTTTCCCTTCATGCAATTGATAAGACCTGAAGAGCAAGTGGTAAATTAGCAGTGAGGAGCATGCCAATTGTATTTCTTTTTAAAATTTGAGTTCCTGGAGACAAGACCAAAGCCACATATTGACAGGGTAGGGCACGCCTCTGACAGCAGCCTTCTGCCAGGCTCCTGGAATGCTGATTCATCTTCTTGGGCAGTGAAGACCTCTCCAGAGAGAAGAGGTGGGGAAGAGGAAAGAAAGGGAAGGAAGGGAAGGGGGGAGGCAATGGAAATTCTTGCTATTATTTACTAAGCACTGCGTATGTGTCAGGCTGTATATATATTGTTTCATTTACTGCTGACCAGAATCCTGTGGGATAGATAATATTGTCAGCTGTTTCTTGGGGACTAGGTGGACATTTCGAGAAGTTGAAGGATTTTTCCAAGTTAATACAGTTGGTATGGAAAAATTTTATTTGGTGGGTGATGCAATATAGGGTAGATGTCAATGTTGAGATAGCCTCTCTCAATGTCCCTATCTTACCTCATCATCCCACAGAAGGCTAGAAGAAGGAAAGAAATGGAAACTCCGATGTCAGGTATTTAAAAAATTTGTGATGGAATCTCAAGCTTGGTTTCCCAAAGTACAAGAATGACAGTTGTTGGGGTGTCCAGGTGGTTCAGTTGGTTAAGCATCTGCCTTTGGCTCAGGTAATGACCCAGAGGTCCTGGGATCCAGTCCTGCATTGGGCTCCCTGCTCAGCATGGAGCATGGAGCCTACTTCTCTCTCTGCTGCTGCTGCTTGTGCTCTCTCTCTTTGTCAAATAAATAAATAAAAATCTTAAAAAAACCCCACAACAGTTGTCATCACCTTTTCATGTATGTAGCACTTCAAAATTCACAAAGCTTTTGCCACCCCCCCCCTTCCTTCCTTCTACAGTAGCTCCATGGTGTCTATCACAGGCTTCACTTTCACCTTTACAATGGGCAGAACAATTTATGGACTACTCATGAGGAAGTTTTTAAGAGATCAAGTAAGACATTAGCTCTGGTCCCTTTATCCTATTGCTCTTTTAGCATATGGTGCTTAGTGAAATGGTGATTGAATAATTATTTGTGCAATTATGTGTTTGCCATCTGTTTCTCCTGTAAAGGTCTTGTAGGCCTGTTCACTGTTGTATCTCGAGCTTCTCTATCATAGGGATTTCTCAGCAGAATAAGATGTGACTCTGAGTCTCAGGATTGCTGCCAGGAGATGGGTGGAGGGTGGAAACAATCCACTTAGAACAATAAAAAATGAGAGAAATAAATTGTTTGAACAGAACTAAATGATGCCAGTGAAGGTCCTTGTTCACAAGTTGCACAGCCAGTGCCAGGGCAGGCTGTCCACACCCACTCCAGTGGGTGGGGTGGGCAAGTTTTGATGCAGACCTGACAGTCTGTAGTTTGGCTGGGCGACGTAGGGGTGTATGAAGAGCACAGTGCTCAGAGTCTGGAAGTCACATGAACAATTCCCTCAAGTTTTGTTTCATCTGCAACTTTAACTGGAATGCTTTCTGTTTTCATCCATGTGACTAGCCACATTAAGGAATCTTGTTTTGAAAATGATTACTGGTGGTCAGAGGGCTCTGTCCTTGGCTCTTCCCCTTTAAGAAACAGTGCGGGTTAGGTGAATCAGACAGTGATGGCCACAGCTCTCTACGGATGAGCAGAGAATATGCCCCCTGGAAGATTTTGAGGGCGAGGTTGATGGTCTAGCTAGATTTTGGCAAGGAATCTGGCAAATACTCTTACGATGTATTTGTACAACACCCATGGGATGTTCTTGATCTGGTAATGTATCTCAACTCCAGTAAGAAATGAGCCTAGTTTGGTGTGATTCCCTTTGATTAATATCTCTCTTCTTTTTCATGCCACAGATACTGGCTTGATATTCTCCTCTTTAATTATTTGGAGGATTGTTTTCTGAGGCTAATTCAATCATCAACCCACACTGAGCATCTGATCAGAGGCAGGCACTGGGTGTCTCCCATTGCCTAATTTGATTCTCCCTGCAATCACCCCTGGTGGGCACTGGTCCTGCTTCCATTTTAGAAATGAGAAAATAGAAGCTTAGAAAGAATCTGAGATGTGCCAAGGTCATGTGTACACCTTTGATATTTACGTAGGAGATACAGACACTAAGCCTGCCATCCCGGAAGAATGAGGGGAAGGAAACAAATATTTTTAAGCAGCCATGTCCTGGGAGCCTGCAGAGTGCTTGACGAGCCTTGTCTTGTGTGAGATTCCCAGCACATGTAGGAAGGAGTGCTGTCAGTGTCTAATTTTGGGAGAGGTCCCTGCCACTCTCTCATTGCTGTGGAGCTAGGAAGGGGGGGGGGGGCAAGCTTGGAGCTCTGGTCATGTGACCCAAGGCTTGCCCTAGTCACGTGGAGCTGTCACTGCATAGACTGTGCTGGCCAAGCTGGGGTGTCAACTGGGGACCAGTGAGGCTGGAGAGCCCAGGAGGCTGAGGGGCATGGGAGGGTGTGGCTGTCCCTGGGGCCTTGGGTGTCATAACCAGTCAGTGTCTGCATGCTTCCTCCTATTGTCACCCTGCCCTTTCGGAGCTTTCAATTTTGTGTTCCTTCCCATCTAAAAATAAGGTTTTGTTTGCACACAGGGCAAAGGCCCTGGGACCCTCCTGAGAAAATCCGCAGAGGAAACAGGACGCAGAGTGGACCGCAAAGTCAGGAACGTCAGCTCAGCTCCACGAGGCTGCAAGCAGGGAGCGGGAAATGGCACTTCCCCTGTGTTTTTATGTTTAGCTGGGGTTTAATTAATAACCGGCAAACAAGTCTATAATTAACTCGAGTTCCCTTTTGGCCAGCCAAGGGAATAATAATAAAGGTCCTTTTTAAGTCCTTGGTGTTGCTGGAAGGATGGGAGGGAAGTCAGCCTGCGAGCAACGCTTGCACAATAATGAGGGCCCTGCTGTAGCATTCGTTGCCCCTTCCCCCCCTGCAAATTGTATTATCTATACCAGATGTTGCATTAAAAGAAGAATTACTGTACTTCAGGGCTCAAATTATATGTGCCTGATTTATTGCCCTGACTCAGTTGTAATGCTACCTTGCAGAACGTGGATAAATGATAGCTTATTATTTTGCAGAGCGCCTGAGTTGATGAAGATATCAAGGGTAGGAAGGGGTGAACTCTTTCCAGTCTGGGATCATTTGGCCATTTTGTACTCCTTTTGGGTATTTTAAATCTCCTCACACCCACCCCACCAAACACATATCCTTTTGGTTATTTTTATTTTTTAATCTCTAAAGTGATAGGCCCAAGACCCTGTCTTGGCTTCCAAGATAACCTAGGCATCTTGTATATCGAAAATAAAGCACCAATTTTTAAGTGTGGTGTTTAAGATCCACCTCTGACTTCCCTTTCAAGGCTCCCACTATTCCCCTTCCCACATGCTCCCTACTAAAGCCCTGTGCGATCTAGCCCATGCCTACCACACCAGCCTCATTTCTTGTCTCTTCTTCTTCCAGTTTCTTGAATACTGAAACACCTTCTTGCCCCAGGACCTTTGTATATGCTTAGAGCTTTCTCTTTTCTCTCTTTCATTTGGTTAACACATTTTTTTTTTTGTCTCAGCAGGAAGATCATTTCCTCACCCCTGATATTTATTAGATACCTCTTTCTATTTGGTCTCATGGTGTCATGTACTTTTTGCTTCTAGCACTTTCCATAATGTATGCTCATTTATTAGTTGAGTGGTTATTTGCCTAATTCCTCTACTATGAGCACCATAAGGCCAGGGACTGAACTTGTTTGTTCACCACTATAATTCCAGAGTCTGACACAGAGCCAAGCACAGATGCCTAACATTCTTTATTGAATGAATGAATGACTAGGTGAATGAACAGGTCGCCCACCTGCCCCATTCCTCACTCTGCTCATCCTCCTCTTCTTGATTCTGTCTGCTTCTGAAAGAATCTCTTCTTCACCTATTTCTGGGCTTGTGCCCTTGGGCAAGTCACTTGACCTCTCAGTGCCTCATTTTCCCCCATGCATAAAACGGGAATAACATTATCCATTGGACCAGCCTCGTCTTGCAGTTGTGCAGATTAAATAAGTGAGTGTGTTAGGGAACTCCAAAGTATACCTGGATCATGGTAAGTACTGAATAAATGGTTAAAAGAAAAAGTGCAGCCTAATATTTATGACTATGCATTTATTCTAACTTGACTTTAACTTGGGCTTTTGCTCTGGTTCTGCTTCTTCCAGCTACACCCTTTGGCTTTGACTCTGCCTTTCTCAGCACACAAGGCTTCAAAGTGGGCACAGGTTAACTAAAAGGATGGTTCAGGTAGACAAGGATGACCCAGTGGACAGGGCAGCGACAGTCTTCAGATGAAATTTGGGCAAACATGTCTGTACCAGCAATTAGAGAAACCTCAGAGAATGACTCCCTGGAGCCCCGTGGGGCAGTTCAACCCAAGGCTCTTTGCTGAGCCCTTGCTGAGTTAGCCCTGTGGGGAGGGCTACAGGCTTCAGCATTGGAGAGGGCCTGCTTCTGCTCTCATTAAGCTCAGAGTCCAATGGAGGCACCCACAGAAGGTCAGAAAGTGGCAGTCAAAGGGGCTGAGTGCTGTGGGAGCCCCTGGGAGGGGTAGCCAACCCAGACATGAGGAAGCTGCGCAAAGGAGGTGATGATGCCTGAGCTGGTTCTTCAAAAGTGGAGATGACTTTGGTGGGTGCTGAACTGGGGACAGAGCACTCCAGGCAGACAACACAGTATGAAGAAGGCTCAGAGGGGCTGGAGAGCAAGGCGTTGGGCTCACAGGAGGGCTCCGCGTGTTTGGAGGAGAGTACAGATAGGTGCGGAGGAAGACGGGGCCCAGGCCTCAGGATTTCACATGTCCTCTTGAAGATGGGATTGTGTCCTGTGGCTCGTGAGCAGCAAGGATAGGCTTTGGGAGAGAAGAATCCCACAATCATCTCCAGATGCTGACAGAAGGCAATCTGGGGTTCATAATCCTATTAGACCAAGGACAGCAGTAAATGCATCTGCTCCACACAGACCTAACTCAGTGCCGCAGAGGAGATGGGGCCTAAGTTCCAGGAGCACTTTCCCAGGTACCATATGGACTCCCTGGGAATCACCAGCTTTTTAAAATCAAGGGTTTTAAAGTGTGCTGGCTCTGTGGGCATGGATGGAGCTGCTTTCCCCTCACCTCAATTTGCTTTCATAGGTTCCAGGGGGAGTCGCAGATTCAGGAGTGAATAAGCAGGTGGAAAAGAAAGAAGGTGGCTCTTACTGAGGGCCTACTCTGTAGGGAAACTGGCACATGTCTGGAATGAACATTTTCTTCTTGAATCCTCCTCAAAACCCTGAGAAAGTAAGTATTGCGACCCATGTTTTTATAGGTGAGCAAATGGAGTCCAGAGAGACTAGGATATTTGTCCAGTTAGCCCAGCTGAATTCTAGTTTCTTTATTCTCTTGCTATTTGATTGGCTCTTTGCCTCATGCAACATCCAGTGTAGGGTGATTCTTTGGTACATATGTCATTGCTCTACTAGACTGTAAGATCATTCTGTGCCCAGCACTGGGTATTTCACATAGTAGACATTCAGTACATGTCTGCTAATTGGCCCAGTAGCTTCTAAACTGACAGTGAACCTATCAGGCACTAGAGGGCATTATGGATATACAATGTAGAGTGAATTTAAGAGGGAAAGATGATTTCCTTCACCCAGCTGGCCTTCTTTCCACCCATCCATCATTCACTCATATACAAAATAATAATAATTATTTTTTAGAAAGATTTTATTTATTCATGAGAGACCGAAAACACACACACACACACACACACACACACACACACACACACACACAGGGGCAGAGACACAGGCAGAGGGAGAAGCAGGCTGCATGCAGGGAGCCTGACGTGGGATTCGATCCCGGGTCTTCAGGATCAGGCCCTGGGCTGAAGGTGGCGCTAAACCACTGAGCCACCAGGGCTGCCCCAAAATAATTATTAAATGCTTCACATGCACCAGGGTCTAGGCTCCCTAGTTCACTGAGACTGAAACTTTCACATTACTCACTGGTTGTGGCACACTATGGGGGGAAGGGCCACATGCACTTAAATCAGGAGACCACAGAGGCAGCCTTTTAATAAGGCTGGGAGTCATGGAAGACTTCTCTGGAAAGGCACTGAGTGAGGTTTAAAAAAATGAGTCTAAGCTTGCTTAGTGTAGAAAGGGAGAGAAAAATGTACCCTGGGCAGAGGGGCCAGCATGAGCAAACACCCAGGAAAGGAGAAAGGAGGCTGAGGACATGGGCTTACCCTGAGGTCTTCAGAAGAGGCCAGGAAAGGTTTTGTGTGAAGTGGGAGTGGGAGAGAGAAGGGATTCTTTTCCTGGTCTGTTCTTTTAGAAAGATCGCTTTGGTGGCTAAGAAGAAAATATAAAACTGGAGATAAGAGCAGCTCACAGGCCATGTTCTTTCAGGCAAGTGGTGCCGATAGCCTGGACTGATACGGCAGATATGCAGATAGAAAGAATTGGATGGAATTTCAAATTATTTTTTTTTAGAGAGAGAGAGAGAGACAGACAAACAGACACACAGGAGAGAGGAGGGCCAAAAAGAGGAGGTGAGAGAGAATCTTAAGCAGGTTCCCTGCAGAGCACAGAGCAGGGATGCATCTCACGACCCTGACATCATGACCTGAGCTGAAATCAAGAGTTGGATGCTTAATCAACTGAGTCACCCAGCTGCCCCTAGAATTTAAGATTTAAAGAGAGAGTTTAAGGAGGTAGAATTGATGAATCTCGGTGACAATGGCAATGAAGGAGCAGATGATGATTTCCCGGTTTCTGGTTCCAGTGCCTAAAAAATGGAGGTGGCATCCCTGGGGAGGAGAACAAGAAGGGAGAGGACAAGCAGGGTAACAAGGATAACAAGGATATAACAAGTTTGATTTTAAACATGCTGAATTTGAACCATCTTTGGCACATCCAGGTGAAGAGGTCCATTTGGCAGCTCCATACATAGGTCTGGTGCTTAGGGGAAGAGAAGGCTCTGGGTGGGAGAGAAGGGTTTTTGGTGGTGCGAGCATGTAGATGGTCTTTAAAGACACAGATTTGAATGAGTCCAACTGGGAGTAGTGTTTGAAGAGCTCACAGTGGAAGGAAGAACCTTGAGGTGCTCACCAGTCAAGGATCAAGACTGGGAAGGGTGAGTCTAAAGAGTGGGAGGAAGCCTCTATGGGAATAGCATCACTGAATCCCAGAAGGGAAGAAGTTTAAGAACTTTTGGTCAATGGTGGCAAAAGCTGTTGAGGTCAAGAAAAAGAAGGACAGAGAGCTATTTGTTGGTTTTAGCAAGTAACATGGGTAAGAACAGTTTATAAGATTTAGTGCCTTGAGGAGTGGCTAAAGGCAAAGGAGTGGAGGCTGTAGGTGAGCACGCTTGGGTTTGAAGGGAAGGAGAGAGATGAGGAAGGAACTTTCTAAGAGTACAGAATCAAGTGTGTGTGTGGGGTTAGACTTAAAAATAGGGAATCTTGATCATATATATGAAAACATAGTAAAGAGGAAGAGTTTAAAGATACAAGATGGGGAGCAGATTCAGATTTATGGGCGGCAGATAGGTTTGCAGGGGATGCAGGTGATTACCTGATGGAGGAAATTTCATACCAAGAAAATGAAAAACAGAGAAAAAGAGAGAGATCTAGACCAGAACAGAAGGAGATAATTCCCTCTGCCTGCCTGAGGCCGAAAATGAGTCTTAGAATTCTGTTGCAAGTCTTTGTTATTTGTTTTGTCTACTCATGTGTCCACTCATCTCATTTCCAATCATCCATGCCCTGGAATCTACTCCTTCACTGGTCTGTTTGTGACCCATCTGACTGGACAAAGCCAGTTCCCATCTCCATGTGTGAGATGAGTTATTCTCAGTTCACTATTTTTGTTCTTTTTATAACGTTCTCAGATGAAGATCCTTCCAAGTATTGTTAGAGATTGAATAAATGAATATGCGAGTGGTCATTCCAGATCTCTTTCATTCAACTGTTGGACAAATATTTATCAAGCAACTACTATATGAAAGGCACTGTGCATGAGCTAGGGCCACAGTGATAAACGGAGCAGAGTTCATAGATCTTGCTGCCTAGTCAGGGCTAGAGATAGGAAAATAGGATGATTGAAATACAGAGTGCTAAATGTTGTGATTAGCTCCTGGGGAAAGGAGCATAATTTATACACGAGGCACTGGAGATGGCTTCCTGGAGTGGGCAAATAACTAGAAGCCTGAGCCCTCCAGGTTAATCAATGTTTAGGATTAAAATCTAGGTTGTTATTTTATGAATGGAAAATCAGAATATTTCTATTAGAATCTGCTACACTTATGAATGTATGAATGAATGAATGATTTCTTCCATCCTATTAATCTAGTCATCTGTCTTTGAACTCTTGCTTCCCAGAAATTGTCAACCTTCAGTAACCAGTTGCCCAGTGTCAGGGGATTTTGGAAATAGTGAAATGTTCTAACTCTAGCCTGTTCTTTTTCAGTATCATTACTTTTCTAAAGAGAAACCATGTGGCTTTTCATCTAACTATAATAAGTACTTAAGAGAAGGTGCTTGAACTTTGAATGGGGGACTTATTTTCCATTGAAAAAGCTAGCTTCTCCATGCTGAAGGTCATTTAAAGTCATTTAATTGACCTGAAGTCTGGTGTGAGCCCTGTTAAAACAACTGTCGGTGGGGGATGGCTTTTCTCAGAAATCATGGAAATGATTGGGAGGGACCAATAGTTCTAGCTGCCCCGCCCCAGTCCTTTGGTCAGGCCATTTCCCAGCAGAGAACACCCTTTCACTTTTGCACATTCAGGAGAGAAAAGAATCTATACCTTTCACACATCTCCATTATGGTGATTTGAGATGATCAAAGTCAGAAAATTATAGATAGAAGTGAGATTAGTTGATGTGCATGGATCTAGAAGTCCAGTGGTTGCTAATAAAAGTAAAAATAATACTGGCCACAGATTATGGTTTCTATTATGTGTCATCCCAATGAGGGGATAGGCCATTTATGTGCTTATCCAGGGAAGTGAAGCGAAGACAGGGGGCAGTGTTGAACAGAGGAGAGAGGTGGAACCAGCCAGGCCATGTCCCACACTGGGTCACTAGGGCCCTGAAGGCTCTGGTAAGACTATCATTCATCATAAGTTGAATTCTTTTTACCAAGTACAGAGAAAAGACTCTAAATAAACAAGAGTTATCAACCAATCAACAAAGGTCTCCTAAAGATTTACTGGGGGCTCTTTGTCAGGGTGATACAAGAGATGGAGAAAGCTGGTGAGAAAAAAATATTGCACAGAAGAATCTTGAGAATAATACTATCTTTAAAAAAATTATATACTGAATCATATAGTAAAACATCAGGGGATTATTGAGATTCAGAGAAGGTGGGGATTGCTGTGGGGTAAGGTGCTCATAAAAGGCTTTTGGAAGGAGAGGGATCGTGCATTGAGTATTCACAATGGGTTGGATTTGTTGAAAGGCCTTTGCCTACTGCTCCAGCCCTATCTTGTGCTACTTCCTTCTCTCTCTCTCTCCCATGCACCGTGTACCCTGATTACACTGAGATACAGACCATTTCCCCGGTTGCTGAACTCTTTCATGCCTCCATGCCCTCTCTCATGTGGTCCTATTGCCTGGATGCCTTCCCTTCTCCACCTGGAGAACTTCAAGCTTAATTTCAAACATCCCCTCTTCTGGGGAGCCCCCCATTCACTCCTCACTGTTCACTACTTCCTTCTTTTAGAATTTATATTAGATTATAGATTTTCTATTAGGTTATGACCATAACAATTGCTAATGAGTAAAATCATGTAATAATAACTTTACTTGTATAATCATGACAATCACAATAAATATTCTGGTCTTTCCATGCATTACCTAATTTCATGCTCACAACAACCACAGTGAAGTAGGTGCTACTACCAGGGTACCCCTTTTATAAATTTAAGAGAAGGAGACTTGGAGTGGGGCCTGGATTGCTACCCCAGTAGAGGTAGACTCAAGATGCAAACCCAGGTTGTCTGACACAGAGTCTGAAATCCTGAACATTACCCAACACTGCCTCCTGTATTATTCTAATGTATCTCTTTGTCTCAGGTGGACTATGGGTATGTGAAGATGAATGAGTGGGGAGCCTGTAATGCCCCAGGTTCTCATAGCTTGGTGCATTTTTCTCATTTTAGCTTGTGTGCTAGCCACGTGCAAAGGCACAGGGTGGAAGTGAATTGAAGTCCTCTGCTTCTTCATACACATTCAAGACTACTCAGAAGTCTCCTTTTCTGGGAAGCCTGCCTGACTACTTGTCCTCCTCCTGCATTGTTGGGTTCACATATGTAATATATGCCTTCCAGTTCTTACCAGGCTGTTTATATGCCTGTTATAGTCAAAAGACTTGCTCCAACCAGGTGAGTTCTAGAAAGTATACATGGTGTTTGGAACATGTTGAGCAAATACCTAACTTCCCCGCTCTACTTTCCTTCTCTGAGAAATTGGGATAATAATAGTATCTGTGTGTATAGGTTATTCTCTATTTGTTGCCACATCCATTGTGACCCTTTCGGGTCTTGATCTGGGATCTGGAAACCTGATCCTTGTGTTCTGTGTTATCTGGGCTCCCTTGATGACTGGCTTGGCTCATAGGAGCCATTGGCAGGAGTCTGGGAAATGGGAAGAGAGGCCTGGGGTATTTCTTCCCTCCCCTAGTACCACATTTCTGGCAGTATTTTGTCTGTTGATGTCCATGGGTGGCCTCCTGGAAGGGTGCTGGTTTTCACAGCCTCACTGACACTGTCCTCTCTGTCCTGTCCCTTCAGGGGTGGTACCATCCCTGTATCACCTAGGGGTGGTAACAGCCTTCTGTCATTGCTAGTGTCTGGGGGCTCATGATTCCTCATTTATTCCTTTATCTCTGTCCCTCATTTCTAGAATGGTCCTCTTACCGAAGCCTTTTTTTTTTTTTTTTTCTTTTTTGAACCACCTCTGGTGAGTTTGATTTCCCTAATGGACACAGTTCCCTAACAGGGATTGTTGTGTGTGGCTTGCAGTGGTCACTTGAATTTTCCTCCCTTCCTCGTACCACAACCAGACCAGCTGAGAGCCAATGATGGGCTTACAGGGAAACTCTCATACCCCTGGCACCATGAGTGCTTTCTGCAGCCTTTGATGGGTGGTCAGCGCAGGGCTCTTTGACATGCTGACCTGGCTCCACAGCAAAGGGATGTCCCAGTTCTACCCCAACTGGTAGGGGCATGGCTTCTTTTCCAGAGGTTTTCCACCACACCTCTAACTCCAAATCTGATCTTTCTGCTACTTAGCTCTCTGGGCAGTGATCATGTTGAGAGAGAGATGAAAACATGGGTCCTTTTTTCCTCTTTGGGCGCTCACTTAGTCTGCTTGGGCCACCATAGCAAAATGCCAGACTGGGTAGCTTAAACAATAGAAACTTATTTCTTACACTTCTGAAAGTGGGAGGTGCAAGGTTTGGTCTCTTCTGAGGCCTCTTTCCTTGCCTTTGTAGATATCTGCCTTTTTGCTGTGTCCTCACATGGCCTTCTCTCTGTCACATGTATTCCTCATATCTCTTCCTCTTCTTAGAAGGACATCAGCCAGCTTGACCCCCTCTTACAGCCTTTTTTTTTTTAAACCTTAATTACCTCCCTAAAGGCCCCATCTCCAAACATAGTCACATTGGGGGTGACTTCAACATATGAATTTTGGGAGGACACCACTCAGTCCATAATAGACAGTGATAGAAAGCATGAAGAAGCAGACATACTGGCTCAGGCATTTTAGGAAAAGAGATGCCTTCTTTCTTCTTTCCATGTGGAAAGATAATTCTTTTTTTTTTTTTTTTTTTGGAAAGATAATTCTATTAAAGCCCAGAGATCTGCCTTAGAGCTAACTTCCCATCCTCCCATG
Organism: Canis lupus baileyi; assembly: GCF_048164855.1. NCBI lineage: Eukaryota > Metazoa > Chordata > Mammalia > Carnivora > Canidae > Canis > Canis lupus. Next base: position 35,129,132 of record NC_132840.1, read on the forward strand.
GTCTAGAGGGTCAGGCAGGGTCTTGGAAGCCAGGTGGTCCTTGCTCTGCATTTACATGATGTGCCATCCACTCAACTGTTTCATTTCATTCCTCTGGGTCATTGTTTCCTTGCTTGACTGAGTTGTTGGGCGACTATATGAGATGAAGCACATGAAAGCCCTGAGCAAACTTCTGCCCATCTAAGGACATTTTTGGAAGAAACCATCAGGAGTCTCTTCCAACTGCTATTTTTCAGGCCATATGTAATTTATGGTAACTTTTTAAATAACATGCTCCTTGCTGGACACCCCTACAATTCCTTCCCTACCAATAGATGTACCTTATAACCCTGAGTCTGAACCTAGAAACCTTGGCTTCTTCAAGAAGCAGGGTTAACAGGTGTCTGGGAGCAAGTGAGTGTGCAGACCTGGTGCTGGGGGCATGAGGATGAATCAGGCAAGGTCTTTGTCCTCATGGAACATGGCATGGTGTTGGAAAATGGATAAGAGGCCACAACAATGTGGAGAGGACAGTGGCATGAGGAAGAGGAGCACCCAGAGGAGCCAAGTTGGTCATGGGTAGTTTTTGAGGACAGAGGGCCAGAATGCCTTGGAGGCCTTTTACAGGAGATGATGCCTGGACCCCCTGGCAGCAGTAGACATTACTGGCCTGGGACACACAAGGGACCTTCCTCTATAGCAAGAGATGGGGTGTGGTTGAAGGTATAATCCGATGGGCACTTGCGGCAGAACTTGGGGTCTGGCTGTGCTGACTGAAAGGGAACTGAGGACCAAGTGGCCCAGGAGCCATGAAGCTTGACTTCCTGCTGGTTGCACCTGCATGGGGACCTAGGGGGGTGGTAAGGACTCCAGGGGCTGGGTGCAGAGCTTGAGGGTGCACAGGAAGGATGAGTCAGAGAAGCCAGTCTGCTGGTTAGCATGTTCTACATGCTTTTTCAGGGACAGGCCACTGCCAACCTGCAGGCATACAGTCTGGGGGTGCTGGAGGTTCCCACACACAGTGCAGGGCTGTAGCTATGGCTGAGACAGGTATGCACACTAAACACTATCTGTGTGCACTGAACAGCTGACTGTACAGACTGGCTGCTCCAGTCCCTAGTGAGGTGTGGACGTGGGGACTGAACACTATGTGTGCCACCTGGGCTGTAGGGAATTGTCCGTGCTCTAGGATCTCTGTGAAAGCTTCTGAGCCCCTGTAGTGCCAGGTGATGGGCACCTGTTTGGCTCTGTTGGTTGCCCTAGGGTACCTGGGTGGCCTAACCTCCAGAGCTCCCTGGGTGCTGCAGGGGTGAGCTCCTATGTGACAGTGAGGCTCTACAGGTACACAGCTCCTGTCACAGTGCTCAGGTTCATTCTGCCCCTCTCACCTCCATTTCCCTTCCTTATGTAAAACTTTCTCTAGTTGCAGGAATTGCTGCTGCTTTTCTTCCTGAAGGACACAAAGCTTCTCCCGCAACTTCAGGATTGGTTCCCTGGTCTCCTCCAGTGATGGTCACTCTTCCATTTCCTTTCTCTTCCTTCTCCCCTGCTTTGTTTGTTATCTTGTCCATCTCTTCTTCCTCCACCACCTGCACTCCCCCTCTGTCATGATGTGCAGGTGCCTTGGCGGTGCTCGGGCGGAGGGTTCCTGGCTCTGTCACTGACTGGCAATCCTCGAACAGGCCCCCTTCTTCTTCTCTTCCTTCCACCCCTTATTTTCAAAGATGTGGAGAATGTACCAGAATGAGTGGAGGATAGGGCATGCCAGGAGAGAGAATGATGGGAAAGTGAGAACCTTGCCCTCAAGGTAGGAGGCAGAAGTGATGCCAGGAGACTTCTGGGTGGTTAGGGAAGATGTCTGGGGCTGAATAAAGAGGACTCATAGTAAGCGGGTTGAAGGAGGCGAGTGTGATGAAATGTCCTTGATGCATGTAGAAGGAATGCCTATGGATGTGTGTGCAAATGATGCACAACTCTTGGGGGTCTAGGAGGATCATCTTGGGGGTGTGTGATAAACTGGTGGGGCTCCACTTGGAGTCACTCTGGACATCCTTTCCAGGGCTCCCAATCTGCTATGCTTATGGCTCCCCTGGGCTGTGCTGGAGGTGAGATCTGCCATGGATATTCTTGGCTGTCAGGTTTGTGGTGTCCAGACTCCCAGGGCCTGGGCAGGGGGAGACCTCCTTCCCTCATGGCCTTGTTTGAACAACCACCATCCTTAAAGATATACTATGCTTCTTTTACACATGTGTACTTATTTCTAGTTATAGAAGCAACGTGCTCATCATTGGAAATCGGATACAGAAAAATATATAAAGAAGGGGGTTAAAAACCCTCTAATCTGATGTCGGAGATTGCATGGATGCTGTTAACATTCTGGTGTACCTTCTTCAGTCCTTTTTTCTCGAGCACATTTTTTTTTCTTTGTGCATGTGTATGTCTATGCATGTGTGCATAGAAACATACGTATCCATATATCCAAGTCATGTGACCTGCTTTACATCAAGCTGGGATAAAAAATGAGGTGATATTAGTCATCATAACTTGTATTTTATGGCTTTTCCAGATAACTATCCTCACCCTGCCTTGCAAAGTCCTCCTGAATTGTTTCTGGGAAGTTCTAAAGGATTTCTCAGATGAAGTCTTTCTTGTTTTCTTTCAGGATTGTGGTCTTTACCCTGACGTTCACTCTGGAGGCCTCCACGCCTCTGAATATACCTCACTTTTGCTGCCAGGGCTCATTTTTTTAAATTTATTTTTTTATTGGTGTTCAATTTGCCAACATAGAGAATAACACCCAGTGCTCATCCTGTCAAGTGCCCCCCTCAGTGCCCGTCACCCAGTCACTCCCATCCCCTGCCCACCTCCCCTTCCACCACCCCTAGTTCGTTTCCCAGAGTTAGGAGTCTCTCATGTTCTGTCTCCCTTTCTGATATTTCCCACACATTTTTCTCCTTCCCCCTTTATTCCCTTTCACTATTTTTTATATTCCCCAAATGAATGAGACCATATAATGTTTGTCCTTCTCCGATTGACTTATTTCACTTAGCATAATACCCTCCAGTTCCATCCATGTTGAAGCAAATGGTGGGTATTTGTCATTTCTAATGACTGAGTAATATTCCATTGTATACATAGACCACATCTTCTTTATCCATTCATCTTTTGATGGACACCGAGGCTCCTTCCACAGTTTGGCTATTGTGGACATTGCTGCTATAAACATCGAGGTGCAGGTGTCCTGCCATTTCACTGCGTCTGTATCTTTGGGGTAAAACCCCAGCAGTGCAATTCTGGGTCGTATGGCAGATCTATTTTTAACTCTTTGAGGAACCTCCACATAGTTTTCCAGAGTGGCTGCACCAGGCCAGATTTCAGGTTGTACTACAAAGCTGTGGTCATCAAGACAGTGTGGTACTGGCACAAAAACAGACACATAGATCAATGGAACAGAATAGGGAATCCAGAAGTGGACCCTCAACTTTATGGTCAACTAATGTTCGACAAAGCAGGAAAGACTCCACTGGAAAAAAGACAGTCTCTTCAATAAATGGTGCTGGGAAAATTGGATAGCTACATGCAGAAGAATGAAACTAGACCACTCTCTGTCACCATACACAAAGATAAACTCAAAATGGATGAAAGATCTAAATGTGAGACAAGATTCCATCAAAATACTAGAGGAGAACACAGGCAACACCCTTTTTGAACTTGGCCACAGTAACTTCTTACAAGATACATCCAGGAAGGCAAAAGAAACAAAAGCAATAATGAACTATTGGGACTTCATCAAGATAAGAAGCTTCTGCACAGGAAAAGAAATAGTCAACAAAACTAAAAGACAACCTACAGAATGGGAGAAGATATTTGCAAATGATGTATCAGATAAAGGGCTAGTATCCAAGATCTATAAAGAACTTATTAAACTCAACAGCAAAGAAACAAACAATCCAATCATGAAATGGGCAAAAGACATGAACAGCAATCTCACAGAGGAAGACATAGACATGGCCAACATGCACATGAGAAAATGCTCTGCATCACTTGCCATCAGGGAAATACAAATCAAAACCACAATGAGATACCACCTCACACCAGTGAGAATGGGGAAAATTAACAAGGCAGGAAACCACAAATGGAGAGGATGTGGAGAAAGGGGAACCCTCTTGCACTGTTGGTGGAAATGTGAACTGGTGCAGCCATTAAGGGCTCATTTTTAAAGTGTTCTCTAGTGGCCACTGTCATGAATATCACAGCTGCTGTGCATTCTTGCTCTCCTGGTGCCTTGAGCCTTCCTTTGGGTACAGAAGCACAGCTGTGCCCTCTGAAGCCTGTATGCACCAAATCAGGCTGGGTTTCTATAGAGGTGGGAGTCTCTGCCCCTTTTGGTTTATACTTTGGGGTACAAGCAACCTTGCTTCAAGGTCCTATGTAGCGATGGTTCCCAGAACTCTTTATTAAAAACAGTTGTGATAAATAAGCTTGCAAGATGGCCGCCATCAATCCCTTCCCTTCCTGCAACCACCTGTTGCCCCTTCTATCAATAAGTGGAGTCTCATACCTACTTTTTGAATCTGGGCTGGTCTCAGTGATTTGATTAACCAATAGGATGCATCCAAAAGGGTGCTCTGGGACTTTTGAGATGAGGTTGTATGAAGGCTGTGACTTCTGCCTCGGTCTCTTGAAATGCTCATTCTTGGGCTCCTTCCTCCAAGATTCCAGCCACATATGATAAGCCTTTTGATGATAATCCATGTATGGATGCTCCAATCAAAGGCCTCATCTGAGGGGAGAGTCAGCACCAACTGCCAGCCATGTGAATGCACCATCTTGGATATACAGACAGTCATGCCTTCAGATGCCTCTGGCCCAAATCACCATTTGCAACCATTTGAGAGACCCTAAGGGACAACTGTCCTGCAGAGCCCAGTTAGCTCACAGAGCTGTGAAGGAAAATAATAAATTGCTGTTTTAAACCACTAAATTTTGGAGTAGTTTGCATAGTTTGTTACATAGTAACAGATAATCTGAACAACAGAACCTCATCTCTCTCAGCTATGTTCTGAGTCCCCCACAATCTGAGTGATAGGCACCCTGCCCTCCTCAGAACAGCCCTCACCCCACCTACATATGAGGCTTTGTATCCCAGTGAAATTTGTCTGCCTGGCCTCCTGTCTCCTGATGCTTACTTCTCTCTCAGGATAATTCCACCAGATTCATCCCATCATTCTTCATTGTTTCCAGACGTGTCTCAATTGCAAGAGTATATATGGCCTAAGCTCCAGTTGGGAACTCTGTATACACATTGAGGAGTTTACTGCATATACAAAAGTATGTATTTATTAAATTATTTTTTCACTTAGTGGTATCTTGTCATTTTCTCATGTCATTAAAAATTCTGCAGAAATAGTATTTAGTCATTTGATTTCATAGCAGTACCCTTCTCCTTCTCCTGTTTTTGGAAATTGCATCCCCCTTTTTTGCTTACATTATACAGAAAGCTGAGATGAATATCTTTATCCATAAATCTTTACTCAGCTTCTTTTTTTTTTTTTTCCTCAGGTTCTTATCTTAAGAAAATAATCAAGCACTCAGCAAAAGGTATGTGTGTATGTGTTTTAAATGACAACCAATAATAATGCCAGATAACTTTCCAGAAAGTTCATACCAAGTCAATTTGATAGGCAGAAATGCTATCTCATTTTTATTTTAATTTCTACTTCTCTGATTTTTGGTGTTGTCAACTAAAACCATTTTTTTAAGTCTTTGGTGTAGACTAAAAAATGGTGTAATTTTTCTTTCTAGCCATTAATAAATATCTACTATGTGCTGAGAAATCAACTTGACAGAAAGTGAAGAATTTAGTGTACAACCTGAGTGTAAACTGTGTGGCTTGAGGCACAGAATTGGTAACAGGCGATAAGGAGTGCACCTGCCTGAGGGCCAGTTGGACATGTTGTTGGTCATCCTGCTGCATCCTCAGTACTCTTGAGAGGGTGGAAGGGCAATGATTTTGGCACCAGACATTCCCACATTCAAAAGTTGGCCCTACCATACCATTGTATGACCTTCATCAAGGTATTTCAATTTCTTCAGCCTTAAATTCTGCACTGTAAAGTGAGAAGTCGCAACATCCCTGGTAGGCCTGTCATCAGGATGAAAAGAGAATAAGCGTTCATCTTACATGTTGGACCCACGCGGTAACCATCAAATCTTGTTCTGCCATAGCGTCTCTTGAGTCTCTACCCTCCTAACACATTGCTAGTGTTCTACTTCATTGAGCTTTCCCTGCTCTTGTACTCAGGGGCAGTCAATGTCCCCTCCCTCCCACCTATTTGCCACACCAACTCTGTCTTTCTAAAATTAAATTGAATCATATCCTCACCTCACTCAAAACCCTTCAAGAGCTCCTTCATGTGTTTGAGACCTGGTTCCTCCTAGCCTGCAGCCTTACTAATGCTACTTCTCTACCTTATTACACACCCTGTACTCTGGCTACAGAGGACTGCCCAGCGTTTTCGACAGCCTTCACCTCCTCAAAGCCTGCCATCTTGAATATGTTGTTTTTCTGTTTGGACCCTTTCTTCCTCTCCTGTCCATGTCCATGTGATTATCACCTATTCATTCCTCAGAAATTAGCTGAAGTAAGTCCGACTTCTCTGAAACTTCAAGCTGGTTCAGGCAATCCTTCCTATGGGTTCCCCCATCATAGCACAAGACAAGGCAACATGTAATTCTCTCTCCCACTGGATTATGGCTTCTTGTGGGCAGAATGATATCGTCATTTCTACATCTCTTATTGCAGAGCCTAGCATGGGGTTTCTTAACATCCACAGATCTGGCCACATCTGGCTGAATAATTTGTATGGCCTAGTGCAAAGTGAAAATACAGAGCCCCCTTGTTCAAAAGTTACTAAGTATTCCAACATGGCAACAGCAGAGCATTAAGCCAGGTAGGGGGTCTTTCTGCAAGCCGGGTCATGTTGACTATATCAGTTGCTTGTCTGTGAAGCTAGATCTGCTATTAGCATTTTGGGCCAGATTATTCTTTGTTGTTGGGAGCTGTCCCGTACATTGTAAAATGCTTAGCAGCATCCTTGGTCTCTATCCAACAGATGCCAGTAGCCCTCCTCTCTAGTTGGGACAACCAAAAATGTCTCCGGACATTGCCAAATGGCAAAGCTGCTCCTGGTTAGAAACCAATGGTTTAGAAGACTATAGGAACTCAAGGCAAGTTCGTGGATGTGCCTGTGCTCTGATGGAGGTAAGAGTGAAGTGTTGTAGGGAGCCAACCAGGCTGAGGAAAACTTCCTGGGGGTATAATGTCTTAGGGGAAGTCCCAAAGGATAAGTAGGATTTAGCCAAAACCTACCTGGCCAAGTAAGCTGACTTAGTCAGAACTCTGAGGGGTGCTGGAGGAGGGGGAGCATCCAACAAAGCAAGGAAGGCTTAGAAACCTCCAAATGAGTCACAGATCTGGTAGTTTCAAGTGGTAGGTAGATCTTTCCCAGGTTGTGAGAAAACAACTTTGAAGTTCTTCCCTTGGAGTGTTTTCAGGGCCAAGGGTGAAAAGGAAGCTTTGAGGATCACAGAGAGCTCTGTATTATAAAACTCTGGATTTGCTTCAGGCAACTGCCTCCCTCAGACCAGGCCTAATGGCTTGCACATGTTCCCATCTTGGTCACTCAATGGAGATGGACACATGGCCTGTCTACTCATCTTATCAGTTTCTTCCACACTCAAAGGCTACTGAGAATGCTGCAAATAGGGCACCCCATCTGTCTTGCTGGGGAAGGGGGTGGTAGCATGGAAAGTTGTGGCTTTGAGGGTGAGGAATCTCTATGGAGGTGGCAACTCATATTTCTTGGGACAACTGTTGGGAAACAACACATCAGGACAGATGTTCAGGAATACAGTGATCTGGTTGGATGAAAGGACTGTCATCCTCCATAGGTCAGGACAAACTGGCTGAACCTTGATATTGGTAAATATCCTCTGGCTCCCATAAAAATTACTTCTTGGAGAAAGTACTCTCCTAGGAGGAGGGAAAGTATAGGTCAGATTAGATTTGAGGGGATAAAGATAATGGAAACCTTCACTGAGTCGGGTCTTCTCTGAAGCCCATATTCTTACTCACATACTTATGTCTGAGTTTCTAATCCACTACATTTTATCTGTGTGACTTGGGAAGGTTACTTGAGGTTAAGGTTACTCTGTGCAAAAAGTTTCTAATTTTAAAATGGATATAAGAATAATATTGACTTTATAGGGTTGTGGTAGGGATAAACTGAGATCTTGCAGGCATGTGAAGGGACTATGATGTTTTAGCCATTGTGGCTAGAATACCATGACAACTAATATTTATTAACAGCTTTTTGTCATCATCTGTTTGATTCAGGACCCTTTAAATGAATCTTCTTCAGCCATGTACTCAGAGCCACTCTTCTATCAGCAAGAGTTCTCAGTTGCAAGCAGTGAAAATCAACTCTGGCACCTTCACGAGTTGGTATTGGAGGCTCTAGAATCAGCAGACACAAAAGGTCCAGATTTGAAAGATTGTTGGACTTGGAAGCTAGACAGGCATAAAAGAATTCTCTGATTGTCAGGGAGACAAATTGCAAAAAAGCAAACATTCAGTTTTTGGAAGACAGCCATGTTGTACCATCCATCAGTACCTTTTACCACCAATGCTGGACAGTACAGTGACTTCAAGTGAGCTCTAATCCTCATTCATCTGAGCAACTTTGCTGGACTCTAGGGGCAGGAAAGAGGGAGGGTATCCCCCCCTACCCACTTTGGCTTCCACTGTGAGGGTAGGCTGCTTCTTCACATGGGGTCTCCCACCAAATGAGAGGAACTGTTGAGGGTGGCTATTGAAAATCGTCATATGTCACTAATGGGCCCCCTCTTTGGCTGCCCAACCTTCATTAAAAGCTTTCTTATAAATTTATTTTTTATTGGTGTTCAATTTGCCAACATATAGAATAACACCCAGTGCTCATCCCATCAAGTGCCCCCCTCAGTGTCCGTCACCCCCTCCCCCTGCCCACCTACCCTTCTACTACCCCTAGTTCATTTCCCAGAGTTAGGAGTCTCTCATGTTCTGTCTCCCTTTCTGATATTTCCCACTCATTTTTCTCCTTTCCCCTTTATTCCCTTTCACTATTTTTTATATTCCCCAAATGAATGAGACCATATAATGTTTGTCCTTCTCCGATTGACTCATTTCACTCAGCATAATACCCTCCAGTTCCATCCATGTTGAAGCAAATGGTGGGTATTTGTCGTTTCTAATGGCTGAATAATATTCCAGTGTATACATAGACCACATCTTTATCCATTCATCTTCCGATGGACACCGAGCCTCCTTCCACAATTTGGCTATTGTGGACATTGCTGCTATTAACATTGGGGTGCAGGTGTCCTGGCGTTTCATTGCATCTGTATCTTTGGGGCAAATCCCCAGCAGTGCAATTGCTGGGCTGTAGGGCAGATCTATTTTTAACTCCATTAAAAGCTTTCTTATATGTATTCTTCAAACACACACACACACACACACACACACACACACACGCACACGCACACACATCTTCCTTGCAACTGAAAATATACTTAACGCCTCCTCAAAGGAACAAAACCCAAAGCATCCAGACTGTGCCTCCAGTTTTTTGCTAAAAATCTATTAAACAATTAAATTTTAGAGTTCATGGTAACTACTTCCTACATATATAACAGTGAGGAGAACAGATAGGAAAGAAGAGGAAACTTTAGTAGAATATATTAATACTCAACGCTGCAAGGAAAGAAATTCAGATGGAGGCTATGGTCCTCATGTCTGCCTAACTAGTGCTGTGGCTTCCCTTTACTATTCCCTTCCAATGGTTTTTGTCTTCAATTGGCCTTCTCATGGTCACTCTGGTGGATGTCTCAAACATTTGATTTAGGGGCTATGGGCCATTGGTTTTGGGCTGCAGAAGTTTTTCACTAATTTATACTATTAGATATAGCAAATTTAGGAGCCACTCAGGAGGTCTCCAACTTCCTTTCTTACTATTCCCGTGGTCCCATCATCTGCCATCTTATTTTTCCTCAACAGTTAGGATCAAACAACCTAGCCAGTTTGGCAACTGCTCTTATTTTTGGCCTATGTTTCCAGTGTTTTAAAGAATCTGAAATGACCAGATGGTGGAGTTAAATTCCAGTGACCACTGTTATGTCCCCTTATGGAAGACCTTTTTCTCCCAAGTGCACCCCCACATCCCAAGTCACTGGAACCAGTAGAACCCAAAGCTGTGGGGCTGGGAAGTAAAAGTTTGTGAGTAGGGCATGAAACATGCAAACCCTTCTTTAATCCCTTGGTTCTAGACATTTTATTCTGGCTGTGGTGGCAACATTACCATAAATTGTTCCATTATACATAATATTTATCACTTTCTGTAGGATAGTGCCCCATCTTATGAGGTCTTACCCTTCTGGCATGATGACTGTTTCTTCAACCAACCAGAATATCATTCTATCAGTATACCAGTTCCTGGAAAAGGGTACATCCTAAAACAAACTAATCCGATGGGCATAAAGCCATTGTCTCCATGTCTCCCTCCCTCCCTCCCTTTGCAAAGCAAACAAAGAAAGGTTAGTACCTGAAGTTTTGCTTCCTAGGTAGATCTCCCTTCTCTACAGTTCTTGAATGGAACTATAAAAAATGACAGTAATTCTATGTCAATCCACTAGTCAGAGTTATCTTCCACGGACCTGTAGAAATGGGATGGTAGAGGACATGGATCATGGCAGGAGTGGGTATGCTGGGAATGTGAGCATCCTGCCCCAGCCATTACCTGTGCCTTAAGAACCTATTGAGCCGGGTCCCCTATATGCCATTTTCATATGCTAATGGAATCTGCTAGGCATAGCACTTTATGGCTCAGGGGATTATGTAACATTCTGTTCATAATGTCCAGTAAGGGATACGTGCTAATTTTGTGCTCCATTTTCAGTCCAACAGGGCCCAGGAGCAATTCAAACAACGTTTTCTAAAAGGAGCATAATTATTTGTGATTAGAGCCTCGATTTGCTGTTAGATTTCAAGGGCTTTTTACTGTGAGTCTTATACTGGAGCTTGATGTGAATGCCATGTAACATTCTGATCTCCCATTCTCATGAGATTGCTTTCCCTGCCCCCTCACCTGGCTTGCACGTATCCTACCAAAAGCATCTATAGTGCTTGCTATTTCCTCCATTCTGTTCCTAACTGAATGGTGCTATAAATATAATGGACTAACATTTTGGCATCAGGATGGGAAGATGGTCAAGATCTCTGTGGTTTAAACTATGGTTCAGACAATAAGTCTTGATATCTCCTTGAGTCAGAAAAAGTACACTGTTGTTTCTGCCAGGTGAAAGCAAACTTCTGGTGTTTTCTGATGCTTGGTATAGAAAGAAAAAGCAGTCACTACATACCAAGGGTCTCACAGTTATGATTTTTCTCCAGTAAGAACCCAATTTAGAACAACACATTTTGTTGGAGATATCACCTAATTCTCATTCTTCAAAATCAACATTGCCCTTCAATGTCAATCACAGATGATGCCAGAAATCTCTGGGAGTCCCCTGGCCCAATAAATAACTGTCTTCTTCCCCTTTTGAGTTCAAAGCCCATTCAAAAATATATACAGTAATTACAAACAAACACATCACATTTAATATTGATAAAACTGTTGGAGAACATGGTTTTATTTATTTTTATTATTTTTTTTTGCATTTTAGCTTTTATTTTTTTATAAATTTATTTTTTATTGGTGTTCAAATTGCCAACATATAGAATAACACCCAGTGCTCATCCCATCAAGTGCCCCCCTCAGTGCCCGTCACCCAGTCACCCCCACCCCCCGCCCACCTCCCCTTCCACCACCTCTAGTTCTTTCCCCAGAGTTAGGAGTCTCTCATGTTCTGTCTCCCTTTCTGATATTTCCCACTCATTTTTTTCTCCTTTCCCCTTTATTCCCTTTCACTATTTTTTATATTGCCGAACTGTGGAAGGAGCCTCGGTGTTCATCAAAAGATGAATGGATAAAGAAGATGTGGTTTATGTATACAATGGAATATTACTCAGTCATTAGAAACGACAAATACCCACCATTTGCTTCAACATGGATGGAGCTGGAGGGTATTATGCTGAGTGAAGTAAGTCAATTGGAGAAGGACAAACATTATATGGTCTCATTCATTTGGGGAATATAAAAAATAGTGAAAGGGAATAAAGGGGAAAGGAGAAAAAATGTGTGGGAAATATCAGAAAGGGAGACAGAACATGAAAGACTCCTAACTCTGGGAAACGAAGTAGGGGTGGTGGAAGGGGAGGTGGGCGGGGGGGGGGGAAGTGACTGGGTGATGGGCACTGAGGGGGGCACTTGACGGGATGAGCTCTGGGTGTTATTCTATATGTTGGCAATTTGAACACCAATAAAAAATAAATTTATAAAAAAAAAAGAGCAAGAACTAGGTGTTTCTTTAGGCAGACTAATTTAGAAAAGGCAAAGGAGGAAGAAGCCTCCTGGAGTAAGCTCCTTTTGCTAGACTTACCTATTACATGTGTCATGGTAGGTAGTGACTTTTTCTCCTATCATGGAGAAAAATCAGTGAGGAATGGAGGAAGAATGGCAGGACTATTCTAATTGCAATGTCTCCACATAAAGACTTGAGTCTGGGGAGATCGAAGTTGTACCCACATCCCTTCCTATCACTGGGACTCCCCACAACCGGATCTGTCTGTGCCTACACTGAATATGTCTTCTGCTTTACATTGTTTGCCTCTTAATGCCTCACAGATAGGCCTAGGTTGAATGTGTATACTGTGGCTTCCAGGGCAGACACTGAAGACGCATCTCCCATCTTCAGTTGTAATAATAAAAAGCAGGACACCATGTACAATGGGAGACTCCTCCCAAATAGGAGAGGTTGGAGATTGAATGACCAAAAACTAGATAATTGCCACTCCACTCCCCCAATGTATACACTCCAGATGGGGGCCAACTTCTGGTTTGCTGGTTTCGACCCTCTGTCCTCACCTACGTTAGCTCACTAGCCCTGCTTGCTGCCTGGCTATAGGCTCCCATTTATGTTTCAAAACTCTCCTTAGGACATGCATTTTGACATTTGTCTCCCTGAAATTACACCAGGATGAGGCAGGGCAGGTGTAATTTCTATCTAATTATTACCTCTTGACACAATTTTTAAAATTCAAGATTCTATAAGCTACACATCTCTTAGATAAATGTCCTGCAGTTATTGGTGTGGTCTGCTTTAAGGAAGTCAAAGGCCCAGGAAAAAAAATAAAAGTTCCTGAATTAAAATACTAAGATTCTAGGTAGAGTAGTAATTACTACATGGAAAGTTTTATTTTTTAGGAGGGGGAAAAAACCCAAACAAATAAAATACCCTTCACATCTAGGATATGACCAAGCCTCCATATGAGAAAAAAAGGATCCTACAAATATATTTATTTCAGTTCAATGTTTATGTCTATAAGGATCGTATTTTTCAATGGTAATAATAGCCTTACAAATTTATTCAATTAATGACAGTTTAAGTGTTGTCATGTTGCAGCTCATTTGTATCTCAAAACAACTGTGAGAGACTTCCATTTAACATGAAAGAACATGGAGGCAGGGGTGCCTGGGTGTTGCAGTTGGTCGAGCATCCGACTCTTGGTTTCAGCTCAGGTCATGATCTCAGGGTTGTGAGATGGAGCCCTGCATTGGGCTCTGCACTCAGCATGGAGTCTGCTTGGGATTCTCTCTCTCCTCCCCCACCCCCCATGCTCTGTCTGTCTCTTTCTCTAAAGTAAATGCATAAATAAATAAAAAATAAAATAAAACACTGAGGCAGACCAGAGAGATGGACTGATTTGTCCAAGATCAGATAGGCCCATCAGCAATGGAGCTAAGAATGCTGATTCTCTGGCCAGAAGTTCCAAATAATTCTACAGGGCATGCTGACAGAGGGTGTGGGCTTTTCTTTATTTTACTTCTTAATCCTTCACTGAATTTGAGTACAACAGTGCAATTGCTAAATAAATCTCTGTGAGTCAGGACTGGCTAAGTGCTTGGGATGCATAGTGATTGACCCCAGGTAGCTTAGAGACAATAGAAATCAACAATTTCATTAGAACTGATTTTCTCACACCTGTAAATGTTGTGATAGAGGGGTGCCCTAGTGCTGGGGATCCCACAGAGGGGCATATGCACCTGTCTGGAGGAGGAGCTTCACAAGTTGGAGGACAAAGAGCATTAACCAGGCAGGATGAGAGGTGGGGACGGTATCTGTATGTGGGGCAAGTGCATAGGTGAGTGCATGGAGCCATGATGCATGATGGGGCTGGACAGGTGAGCAGGAGTCAGACTGTGAGGGTCTTGAATGAAAATCTCAGTGTTTTGAACTTCATTTTGGAGGGCCACAGAAGGTAATGGGGAGGGAGTGGGGAAAAGAAGTTATTTTAAACCAGTGGCTCTCAACTGGGGACAATTTGCCCCCTTTCTCCTTCTCCCCATTCCCGACACTGGGCAGTATATGGGGAGATTTTGATTGTCACATTTTTGGAGAGAGTTACTACTGGCATCTTGTGGGCAGAGGCCAGTTATGCTGCTAAATATTCTGCAATGTATTGAACAGCTTCCCCCAAAGATGTTATTGGGCTAAGGTTGAAAAACCCTGTTTTAAAGATTTTATTTATTTATTTAATTTGAGAGAGAGAGTGTGAGCAGGGGGAGGGGCAGAGGGAGAGAGAATCTCAAGCAGACTTTGGGCTGAGCACAGAGCCCAATGCAGGGCTTGATCCTACAATCCTGAGATCATGACTGCAGCCAAAACCAAGAGTCAAATGCTTAACTGACTGAGCCACCCAGGCACCCCTGAGAAATATATCTGATTTTTTCTTTTTTTCCCCTGTTTTAGAAAGGCAAATTGGAAATCACCTAAGAGCTGGAGAATTGCTATATGGCCCAGCTACCTTATTTATTTTGAATGTTCTTCCTCTATAATAGACCTCATGTACGGTATTTTCATATTGTTTTGTGTTTATTCTTCTTGATTCTACAATTTCCTACAAGATGGTGGAGCCCAATGTGATCACTGCTCATGTGAACGGCACCCCTTAGAGTTGTGCAAGTGCACCTACTGCACCCTAACAGAATAGAATGTAACAATCAGTCAAGTAGTACTTCTCCTTAGTGTCCAGCAGAGGCCTGGCACAGCAGTTCAGAATTTGATGAATGAGTGACCAAAGGAATGAATGATTGTCAGTCCAAAGAATGGGAAAACTAATTGCATACCAGGTGATGCTGAAGGAGAAACCTGTCATTAAAAATCTCAGCAAGGTATCATACCGAATTTCCGGAGTGCGTTGGAGTGGAAACAAACAGCTCCCTGCCAGGGCCCTTTTGGCCGACACTTCAGAGCCCTGGCTGGCAAGGGGCCCTTGGAGTGGAGGCTGGGTTTAGACTCTGGAAAATTACTAGGTTTTCTGGTCTCCTGGGTCCTCTGCAGCCTTATCAGTGCAGCTTTGTCAGGGTTTCCATCATAAACCCTGGGTGTGGGGCTAAGTGGCCTATAAAATCTGACTCCTGGCTAAAGCTGGCAGGCACCAAGCCTCCTAAGATGCAATTAGCTTGACTCAAGGAGTCTTCGGTTGGCTTCTCTGCTTAATTGGGAGAAGGCAACCAAGAAATACAGAGGCTTGGTGCTCTTTCTGTCTCTCTAAGGATGGGCACACAAAGGCTTCTGCTGCTAAGAAGGAAAACAGGCCCATCACCGATGTAGAGCTCTAAGAAGGAGAGGTTTGGAAAGGGTTGACCACCAGGAGTTGGGAAATCCTGCTGGGCAGGTGCCAGAGGCAGCTCTGTGACCCAGGCCAGCCCCTTGCCCACTGGTGAGGTGGGGGGTGGGGGCTTCATTCTCCCATGGTCAAATAATGTGATTCCTTAAGGCTGGCTTTGATTCCTAAGTGGGGATGCTCTGGGATGGTTGCAGCAAAATAAAATGCTTGTTTACAACCATGTTTCACACTTAAGCCCTTTTCATTCAATGGTGACATTTATTCCTTATTTCATTCATTGCCTATTACTGTTTCTTCGTTTAGGCTGTATAAGCTGGAAGTACAGTGGGATCTGACCCCACTCCAAAATACAGGCACAGTCCTGGCCAAGGTCACATAGTAGAAAGAGCTCCAACCTGAAGGGGCCTTAGTTTCCTCATTTTTAAACTTGGGAAAATAGCAGCTAATTTATAGCTTAGGGGCGATAGAAATTTAAATGATAGAACTTATAAAAAGACTAACACTATGTTGGGGAAAAGAAATAAGGGTTCCTTAAAGAGCAGTTTGATACTACTACAATAAAAACATAATGTGCCAAATGCTGTCCTTAGGGCATATGCAATGCTGTAAAAGCTCAGAGGTGTGAGTGCCTGTATCTGAGAGGGGGTAGGGGTAGGGGGAAGGGGAGGAGTCAGGGAGGACTTCATGGAGAAGGTGATGTGACCTGAGAACTGAAAAATGGACTATGAGCTTTGCAGGCAGAGAAGAGAGGAAAGCACATTCCTGTTAGCAGGACTAGCATGCACACAAGTATCGAACATGCGCAGTCAGGCTGGGGCACGAGGAGACGTGTTTGTACCCTGATCACAGGGCGCAGGGTGGAGGGTGGGGTGTGATGGCACCATGGAGCTGAGCCATCCAAACCAATCCTTTCTTTCTTCTTCCCCTCCCTGTGCCCTTTCTTGTTTTTGCTTTTAGAACTTTGAAAAGAAAAATATGATTTAATTTTGAATAACGTAGAAACAATTAGTCGGTACAGTCCAAGGACAGGTTCAGTGACTTTGAAGTAATAGCGACATTGTTTTCCACTCCCAAGTGGTAGAGCTGAAGATGCAGGCTAGGTCTGCTCATCACTTTTGTATGCTGAAAAAAAAAAAAAAAAAAGCAAAGTCTGTGACTTTGGTGACTTGTAAACAATGGGAGTAACTTATGTGCCAGTTTAATAAATGGAATAGTTTAACAACAAAAACTTAGACTTTGCGGCAGCTACAGAGACCTGTATGCCATATTCTCTGCTTTCTGTTCATAGGCTAACTCGCCAACATACCTAACAGATGAAAGACTTCCACATGATGTCACCACCACTGGTTGCCACACCTATGAAACAGAGTATGTTCCAAAGAACTTAGAATATCTTCTGCCCTGCAGGCCCTTTAGTGTACAGATAAGCTTCAGGCGATGGAGCTAGCCCTTGGTCACATGGCGCAGTAGAGTCAGGGCCCTGAGTCCAGGCCCCAGCTCAGGCTCTGGGCTCCGGGGTCTCCCATGGAGGGTTTCTGAGCAACAAGGCCTCCACCAAAGCTGACTGCCTACCCCTCAGATCTGCTCAGCACTTCACCCCACCCTCTACCCTGCTGCTCGCCCTGCCGGAGGGCTCACTCCTGTAAAATTCTCTTAAAAACCCTTTATGACTCTTTAGTCCAGGCTCCCAGTCTGCCGTGCACCATATGTGGGGCTTGTTAATCCCTTAAAAGGTCCACGGATGGCACATATTGGGGATGTAGACCAGATACATGGGGGAGTCAGGGCTCTCCCTCTGGGACAGTGTTAGTAGAAGGCCCACTTGGTGAGGGACAGGGGTCTGCAGAGAGTTGGAAGCAAGCAAGGAAACAGATGCATTTTGAACACCTGCCTTTGCTGAAGACCTGCTGGGTACGTTCATGTCTGAAACCTCGGTTCAAAGCCTGACTTTGTGTTAATAAATTCCTGGGGCAATTCACTCCAGTTTTCCAAGTCTCAGTATCCTCATGTGTGGAATGGGGGAGTGATGCTGACCTACTCATGACGGGGAAGCTCAAACCCCTTAGCTGTGATGCTGACCTACTCATGACGGGGAAGCTCAAACCCCTAAGGTTTGAATATTCCCTCTTACTTGCTCAGATTCAGAAGAGACCCTTAGAGGGAACATAGAATTCCTTTTGTTCATCTGCTGACTGGTCTCCCTGAAGTGGAGTATGGGGAATGAACCCTGAATCTTGAGTCAGGTCAAAAGCCAGGTGTGTGTCAATGTGGGAAGGTTGTTGGGTCAGAAGATAAAATTGATTCCAAGGAGAGCAGCCCCTTTTCCTCCCTTTTGTGCCTGGGAAGAGCTGGTCAGGACATCAAAGATTAGCAAATCTGGAAAAGCTGCAAAGACCGGGAAAAAAATATCCCTAAAGCCTCCTCCTTCCTCACAGCCAGGCCCTTTGGATGTGTCATTTGTTCCTGGGAGGTGTGAGCTGTCAGGGAAAAGAACCCTGACTTTGGAGTTAGGCAGGTCCCACCCCTTAACAGCTGGGTGTCCAGGGGCAGGTCACTTATCCCCTCAGCTTTTCCTCAGATGTGAAAAAATGTTCACATTGGTTTCCCGAGGGTTAAATGACCCAGCACATGGGGAACATTCCATAAACACCGGTTCCCTCCTCTCTCTGGCCAGAAAATACCCCATCCCCCTGGGGACTGTCACCCAACCCTCAGGCACAGCTTGGTCAAGTCCCCATAAAACCCAGCTTCTCCAAGCCCAGCTTCAGAAATTAGAGTGAGTTGATTCGTCACATTGTTTGAATTATGGCAATATGAAAATACAGAAAACCCACCGGGAGCCAGCCTTTTCCCATATATAAAACAGGGTTACGATCCCATATAAACTTTTAAAAGAGAATACTTTAGTTTATTTCTTCATGCACAAGATTGGGCAAGAAAAAGAAGGAATAAGAAAAAAGAACACACCGACAAACAACGTGATCGGAGCCAATGCCCTTGCTTGTTCGTCCTTCTGCTCCCTTGTCTTTATTTTCACTTTTCATCTTCATATCCTGGATCCGCACCCACACTGCAGCAGGCTGGGGCTTTCCAGGGGCTTCAGAGTCCGGCTGCCTCCTTAGGACCCCTGCAGGTCACACCCCCCTTCTGTCTCCGCGTCATCCAGTCACAGCAGCCTCGTCCTGGACCTTTAATTTCCCCAGGTCTCGGGGCGCCTGGGTGGCTCAGTGGTTGAGGACCTGCCTGGGGTCCTGGGATGGAGTCCCGCGTTGGGCTCTCTGAAGAGAACCTGCTTTTCCCTCTACCTCTGCCTCTGCCTCTCTCATAAATAAATAAATAAATAAATAATAAATAAATAAATAAATAAATAAATAATAAATAAATCTTAAAAAAAATTTCCCCAGGTCAGCTAGAGCTGAAGCCAGGATGAAGGATGGGGGTAGAGGTAGGGTCACAAGGTGAGGGGCACAGACCTGAGCATGGCTTTCCCTGTGTAAGACCTTCAGAGGCTCCTCTGTGTCTCAGAAGAAAGTCCTGCAGGTTCCCCACCTTTCAGGGCTTCGTCTCCAGCTTCTTCTCCTCTTTTTCTCTCCTTTGCCTTGATCTTGCCCACTCGGCTTCCTCTGCCTAGAAGGCTCTGTCCTCTAAACGACCCTCGGCTCTTGCCTGCCCCTACTCATCCTTTAGGGCTCAGTGCATTTCCCTCTGGGGAAATTCGAAGTGATTCTCAGTCTGATGAACCTGTTTGCACTCCTAGGCTGTGAGCCTCCCAGGGGTGATGATGCAAAGTGTTTTGTTCATCGTGATATCTCCAGTGTTAATAAGTGCTGTCCAATGTGGTAGATCCTCAGGAAGTATCTGCCGTGTTGGGATGATGGACTTGAGTCTCCATCCATGGTTCCTCCACCATGGATGTCCAAGGTTGCTTCAGGGGGAACCCAAGCACCATTCTCATCTGCAAGATGGGGATAAAGATACCTACCTCAGGGTATTGTGACCATCAGAGAGATGTTTGTTCGGTGTGCAGCACACACCTAGGGATTGCACTTATCGAGGGCCTACTCTGATTACAAGGTTCACTGAAGAAAGTTTCTTTCCAGCACTGTGACCTCAGTCATGATGAATTATTCAACACTGGCTAGTGCCCACCAGAGAGGCGTGATAGTAAATTCCTCGATCGGGGTTCTGTTTACAGTTGGAAGGGAAGCAATATCAGTTGTTAGTTTTCAAACGAGACCTCCTCTTGGATGGCAACACATGAAAGAATCGCCCGGGCTCAGGTCCAAGGTTCTGTATGCAACACATGTGGTGATTCAAATACAATTTCATTTACTCGTGACCCCACCTGTCAAAAGCCCACATCCAATTAAAAAGGCACAAATGGTTAGCCTTTATGGCAAAGGTGTAAAGAAAATGCTAATTGTGTGACTTACGAATCCCTCTGTGCTTCCACGGTCATCCTTTTGTAGGGAACAGCAGAGGTGGCAAGGGGCAAAGTCCCCTGGATGAGCATGGGAGACTTCCCTAGCAGCCCATCTTCTTATTGGAGTTCAATTTGCCAACATATAGTAGAACACCAAGTGCTCATCCCGTCAAGTGCCCCCGTCAGTGCCCATCACCCAGTCACCCCAGCCCCCCCCCGCCCAACTCCCCTTCCGCTACCCCTTATTCATTTCCCAGAGTTAGGTGTCTCTCATGTTTTGTCACCCTCACTGATATTTTCACTCATTTTCTCTCCTTTCCTTTTATTCCCTTTCACTAATGTTTATATTCTCCAAATGAATGAGACCATATAATGTTTCTCCTTTTCTGATTGACTTATTTCACTCAGCATAATACCCTCCAGGTCCTTCCACGCGAAGCAAATAGTGGGTATTTGTCGTTTCTAATGGCTGAGGAATATTCCATTGTATACATAGACCACATCTTCTTTATCCATTCATCTTTCAATGGACACAGGCTCCTTCCACAGTTTGGCTATTGTGGACATTGCTGATATAAACGTTGCAGCAGTTTGGCTCCTTCCACAGTTTGGCTATTGTGGACATTGCTGCTATAAACGTTGGGGTGCAGGTGTCCCGGCGTTTCACTGCATCTGTATCTTCGGGGTAAATCCCCAGCAGTGCAATTGCTGGGTCATAGGGCAGATCTATTTTTAACCCTTTCAGGAACCTCCACACAGCTGCCCATCTTCTTACCAAAACGTTCTAGAGTTTTAGATTTGGGCAAAGCATTTGAGACAGTATGTGAAGGGATTCTTGGCAAAGTGGGTTGGCAGGGGCCTCAGAGGCTTGGGGATTGAAAACAAGTTATAAGATTATTAAAAGATCCTTTCCCCATGGTACACCGTGTTGTAGTTTAAGCTGTGTGTCCACCGAGGTTACCTCATGTGATCGTTATGCCAAACTGTGATACCATATGAGCTGGGATCATCCAACTCATTTTACAGAGGAGGAACGGGGCTCAGGAATTTGCCCAAAGTGGACCAGCTAGTTGACGGCACTGCCAAGACTTAACACGGCTTTTCGCACTCAAAGTCCTTTTTTTGTTGTCCTGTATTTACGTCCTCCAGGCAAGCTGAGTCCTAAGTCCCTGTTCTCATCCCTGCCTCTTCTCTTAGTCTGGAGATCTGCGGAGGGAGGCATGCTTTAAACTCGCCCACGCCCACTGGTCAGTCAGCTCAATGGAGCCTGCCCTACCCTCCTCCCCAAACACAGCCCAGCATTCCTTCTCCTGCGCACTTGTGCCCATAGCACTTGTCCATTGTGCTTTTGTGTAACAAATAGGTGTTATGCAATGCGGTTTGAGCCACTGGGAAGTATAATCTACTTTTCAGGCTTCTGCTTAACTATACGATGTCAAGAGAGTATGTTGGATGGGGATGCACCTAGCAATAATTGAGTAGCTTCTAGACATTTTATCATTCATAACTGCATAAGGTATATATTCTTATTCCTGCTCTATGTGTAATGCATTACATTACAGTAAAAAAGCAGAGCTTGTCTGCACAGGGAGAGGGAAAGGTACTAGCGCATTTATTGAGTGCCTCGCATATGCTTGTACTTCACAAATTTGCTAGTCCTTGCTGATCCTCACAACATCCTACAGAGGAAAGGATGGGTGATTTCCATTTTACAGATGAAGAAACCAAAGTTTAGCAAAGTGAAATAAGAGGTTCATTCAGGAAATAAGTGGTAGCATCCAAAACCCCCGATTTGGTCCATACTGCAATTTCAGGAGACTGCCCCAGACCAGAACTGGGGCAGGCCTCTCAACTGATGAGAGGACGTCAATCCAGGGCAGGACTCCGACATGCAGGGTTGGAGTGGAAACAGCCTGCAACTATTAAGATAAAAAAAGAAGAAAGGGAATATGAGGTGTCAAACAAATAAGAAACAATTGGGATACAATCATAAGGAAAATTCTAGGAAGCCAAACTCTTATAGAACTGTTTGCAATGGAAGTGGTGGGAAAGCCGCCCTCTGGCCTGAAAAACCACAAGTTTTGGAGGAAAAATATCATATGGAATCACAGAAACTCTTTGGAGAAAAGGGTCTTTCATTTGTTGAATCAGCCAGTTCATGCTCATCAAGCCTCTACCAAGAGCCAATACTATCCTTGGCACAGCAAGTCTGAAGTTGAATAAAACTCAGTTCCAGCCCTCAGGCCACACATTATTGAAGGTTATAGAGAGTAAGGATGTGTGTTACTGTGGGGAGCTATGTATGTACTGATGTATTCTACAGCTTTGGAAAGTGCAACATCTGAGGGTTCATAAGAGACAGAGTGACTCTGCCTGGGGAAATCATAGAAGACTTCATAGAGGAGGTGATGTGAGCAAGACCTCAAAGGAGGAGTAAGCATTCTCCAAATGGAGATGTGGGCAGAGCACATTACAGGCAGAAGGAGGAGCATGGCAAAGGCACACAAGCCAGAATGGGCATGGCAGATTCAGGGAGGGGTGGGCAGCTGTACATTAAGTGCATGGAAAAATATATAATGTGGCCATTTTGGCTTTTTAATGCCTGTATCCCTGAGCCCTGTGCTTGCAACACAGAATACAGAATATAGACCACACCAACCGAGACTGCTAAATGAATGCAGATGGCCAAACACATAATGGAGAATTAAGCACTTTGCTGCCAACAGATTTCCATCCAGCACTTCATCTCACCCAACATTTCAATCAGCATCACTGTAAAGCAAGCTGCCAGGATGTGGCGGGGCAGCTAAGCCCAGCAGACTGTGCAGCTAGAAGGCTCACTCCGGAGCTGGCCGCAGCGCTTACTGGTTGTGTCACCTGGCAGCCTCCGAGTGCCTCACTTCTCTCATCTGTAAAATGGGGGTAATAGTACTGCCAATCTCCTAGGATCATTGTGAGGGTTAAACTTGGCCATTTTGTGGTTGTGCTATGCCATGTAGGTCTTTCTGAACTTGACGGAATCAAAACATAACTCATGTTGTCTATCTGTTTACAGTTTATTTCCAACCATTGGAAGCACATAGAATAATTATTTGGCTAGGACCTCAGAGATCTTCTAGTCCAACTTCTCACGTTTGGGAAATTGGCCAGATTACTGTGCGATCTTGAGCAAGACACTTAATCGTAACAGTGGCGCCCTAATGCCTAAGAGGTGACGTAAAGCATGTTGCAACACTAATCGTCACTCTGGGAAGGTCATTTCCATTTTACCAATGAAAATGCCGAGGCATAGAGAAGTTGAACGACCTTCCCAAAGTCACAGTAGCACACAGTGGGGGCTGGATTGAGATCTAGGCAGTCTGGCTTCAGAACTGTGTGCTTCCCCACCATGCCACATTACTTCTCTAGAACAATGACTCCACTGTTATTACTGTTCCAGAGCTCAATGCTAGATAAGACCTGGGAGCTACAGATCCTCTACAGAATATAAATATAATATTCTATAGAATATAAAACTTAATATAAAATATAAAACAGACCAGCTACCTTGGTCTGTTTCTTTCTTACATTATGCTCTTAACTTGAGCTGATCCCTTGTGGCTAAGTTGTTGGGAAGGACTGGCTCCACAGCAGGGGTTTTCTGGTCGGGGTCTCCACCAACAAGGCACATTTACACCGCCCTGGCTTCAGGGAGGGGAAGCTCGAGGCCAATTCCCTTTGCTCTCCTTTTGGCCAGCCTCACTCTTGGTCATCCCCTGAATGGAGGGCCAGCTCATATCAGGGCCAGAGGGGCCCCAGGGTCTCAGAAGTTCCTGAGAATGCCCCTAATTCATTCTGTTTCTATTTTCCTCCAAATCACTCTCTCTGGAGCTCATTTCTTATTTAGGAAAACTCAACTTGATTTTGGGAAAAATACCATAACAAATAGCCTTGCATGAAATACTGGGAAAAGTTCTGCCCAGGAGTTTGGAAATCAGGCTCCTGGGCAGAGCTGGGTTACTGACTCACTGGGTTTTCTGGGAAAGTCACCACTCCTCTTTGGGCCTCAGTTTTTCCTTCTGTAAAATGAAGATGTTGGATCAATGATTTGAAAGTTTCTATTTGGCTTAAATGCTTACAACGTAGCATCCATCTACTTGTAGCATAAACTAAGTATACTTTGCAATGTTTGTTTAACATGTTCAATTAAGGTAGATCATTTTATCTCACATAACGTTTACCTTCTTCCTATACCAAAACTCCCTACTATGCTTCACAGGTATTTCTGTGGTGATTTAAAAGTAGATCTACAAATTCCTTGAAATTCATCCCTCCAATAGTTGCAGCCTGATTTCCCTGCTCTGTGTGACTTCCAAAATTAGGTCATAAAAGGCACCACAGATTCTTCTTTGCTCTTGCCGTTGGATTACTTGTTGGGAGGAAGCCAGCCACCATGTTGTGAGGATATTTAAGTAGCCCTATGAAGAGGTCTATTTGGTGAGAAATTGAGACCCTCCTGTCAACCACTATGTGAGTGAGCTACTTTGGAAGCACATTCACCAGCCTCAGTGAAACCTTCATGTGACTAGAGCCCCAGCTGACATCCTGAATGCAACCATTGAAAGACCCAGCCAAGTTGCTCTTGGATTCCTGACTTTCAGAACTGCTTGAGATGATACATATTTACTGTTTTAAGCTATGGAATTTTGGGGTAATCTGTTACACAGCAATAGATAATGAATACAGTGGTGGTGGCTGTTATTGTCAGTGATGGTGGTGGTGGCATGACAGATAAGCCTGCCCCTGTGTCACTATAAATTTTCTGTCCAGAAATTGATTGAATTATTGCTGTCTGTCCTCAGTCCAGGAAGGATTTCAAAAGGAATAATGCGGGGCTCCCAAGCTTCCACTCCCAGGCTCAGATCCAGATGTGGGGAATCATTCTGTCCCAGGACCAGGAAATATAAGGGGGTCTATCTAGGCCAGCAGATGGATTTCTTGAAACATAGGAATCTTGACCGCAGTTTCCTCTTGGTGCTCATTTCCTAGTCTAGTAACAGCATTTCCCACCCTATGTCTACATGACACCACATTGGCCTTTGTGTCCCCAAGAGAGCTCTGTGATCAATTAGATATGTCTGCTGTGAGAATGAAAGGACAGGTGGCAGCATGCATGTCAGGTAACCTCTGCTTTTAATATGAAGGCCCTAGTTTTATCTCTTAATCCTTTCTCTGTGTCACCTACTGTTACATTTCCTGTGGGATAATGGAAAAGGCATGCTTTGCTGTTATTATTGGTGTACATGTTCTTTAATGATTAAAAAAAATCCCTGGCGTTTGGAAATGTTACAATTTAAAGTGCAGTCAGCTGCGTGGTCCCACTGAGTCTCCGTGACTGTCAAGTAAGCTGGGACAACGGTCAGGATCCATTCGTATTGTACAAGGAAAATCGAAGTTCAGAAAACGCACCTATTGCAAGGACCATCTGTCGCTTTGTTTTGTGACTAGAAGTCTGCAATATTATTCTATAGAGATTTAGATTTATGGAATATTTTAAGGCTTATGGCTCAGCTCAAAACTAAAATCTTCTTATTACTGTATGACCTGGGATGGCTGAGTACATTTATCAGGAATTTAGAAAATTTTGCCTATCAAGAAGGCAAATATGCAAGATGTTCTTGGGTGTATGATTGATAGGAGGTCTCCCCAGGGCTGGGCCTCTTTGCCTCACCTACTCTTGTGTCATCATAAGAGCAACAAAAAGTGACTTCTGGCATTTTTCAAGAATAGCAGTCGCCCATATTCAAGTGATCTTTGCAGTTTGTGAGGCTCCCCTATGCCTGATCTCCTTCATTTCCACATGTCCTGTGGGAGGTATTGGGTTACTTGCATGCGCATAGTGGTTACTTAGATGCATCAGTTTGGCTGGGATGTACCCAGACACATGGTCAAAGGCAAGCCTGGATATTGCTTTGAAGGTAGTTTTTTGATGAGATTAACATTTAAATTAGTGGACTTTAAGTAAAGCAGATTGTCCTCCATGTTCTGGGTGGGTCTTGCTGAATCAGTTGAAGGCCCTAGGATAAAGCAGGCTGACCTGCCCAGAGGAAGAGGGAATTCTGACTCCAGATTGTCTCTATATTTAAGCTGCAATGTTATCTCTTCTCTGGGTCCTGCCTGCTGGCCTTCCCTGAAGATTTTGGACTTGCTAGCTGCCATAATTCTGTGAGCCAAGTCCTTAAAATCTCAATCTCTCTCATTATATATATACATATAAAATTATAAAGAATGTAAAAAATCACCATGGTCTTCCCTCACCCAAGACAACTAGTTTTAATATTTTGGAACCTTTCCTTCCAGTGCTTTATGGTCCATTTTTTCTTTGTCCATGTGACCAATCTCATGATTTGGCTGCATAACCGTTACAACAACAAATAACAACAGCTATGTTTATTACTCACTCGTCACATTCCAGGTCCTAGTTTAAGGGCTACACAGGTGTTAGCTAATTTAATCCAGAAACAACCTCACGAGGAAGGTGCTGTTATTATTGACATTTTACAGAAGAGGGAAATGAGAAGTAGGAGAAGTCGGTAATTAGCCTAGGGTTCTACAGCTAGTAAGTGGTGAAACCAGGGTTTGGGCTCGTGGAGTATAGCTCCAGGTGCAGGATGCAGAAGGAAAAGTGGAGAGAAGCAGAATTGGAAGTTGTAAGCCCTTTAGTCACGGCCCCCTCTATCTTAGCAAGGTGGATGTGAAAAGAACACAGACTTTGGGGGCCATGAATCTGGCTTCAGGTCATAGCTCTGTCATTCTCTAATTGGTGAATGTGAGCAAACTCTGCAACATTTCATCATCCCCATTTACAGATGAGGAAACTCCCTTTCCACAGTGCCATGAAGATGAAAGATAAGATACTTGAAGTACCTAGTGTGATATATCACGATGGCTCAAGAAATAGAAGTTATTGGGGTTTATTGATGAAGATCTTGCAAGTCCAAGAAATGACAGTTTCCAGATACAGCCATGCTGTTGAGTGGCAGAGGAATTGCTAAGTGGGAGTTTGAAGAAACAAATGGGACAGTGAGGTAAAGGATTCAGGGTCATGCCCTTGGTGGTAACCAACCTAGAACCTCTCAGAAGGCCTGCAAAATCTTTCAGGGCAGGGGCAGTCCTCTCTCAGTCATTCATTCATTCACTAGCTCATTTATTCAACAAATATTTCTTTTTTTTTTTTTCAACAAATATTTCTTAAGTGCTTGTATACTAGGCACTGTTCTAAGTGTCAGTGAACTGGGCTGTATCAGTGAACAAAACAGTGAACATATCTGCCCTCCTGGAACTTACATCATCAAAGGAGAAGATAGCAGACCATATGTGTAAACACAAAAGGTACCGAGTATTTTCTAAAATGACAAATACTGTAAGAAAAATAGACCAAATTAGTGGGACTGAGAACGCTGGAGATAGGGCCCTTAATATTGTAAAGAGAAGTTAATGTTAAAAGATTTTAGGGCAGCCCAGGTGGCTCAGTGGTTTAGTGCCGCCGTCAGCCCAGGACGTGATCCTGGAGACCTGGAATCGAGTCCCATGTCAGGCTCCCTGCATGGAGCCTGCTTCTCCTTCTGCCTGTGTCTTTTAAAAATAAATCTTTTTTAAAAAAGATTTTATTTATTTGAGAGAGAGAGAGAGAGAGAGAGAGAAGTGAAGGGCAGAGGGAGAGGGAGAATCCCAAGCTGACTCGCACTGAGCAAGGAACCTGATGTGGGGCTTGATCCCACAACCCAGAGATGATGACCTGAGCCCAAATCAAGAGTGGGGTGCTCAACTGACTGAGCCACCCAAGCACCCTAAGACAAGTTAATTTTTGACCAGAGTCTTAAAGGAGGAAGCCATGGAGGAAGCCATGTCTTAGAAAAACTTTAGGTGCAGAGACAAATATGTCTATGAGACAACTGTGGCTGGAGCAGAGGGAGCCAGCTGCAGCTGGTGAGGTCAGAGTGGTGACAGGGCACCTGGACCATGGGTATTGTGGGTCACTGTTAAAGCAGGACAAGGAGCCCATGGAAACTCTGGATAAAGAAATAGCTTTATCTGTCTTATTTATTAAGTGGATCATACTAGTGGTTCAGTTGTGGTTGGGCCACAGGGTCAAAGCTGTAGCTGGGAGACCAACTAGAAGTCTGTTGCATAAATCTGAGCTAGAGATGCTGATGCCTCAGCCCAGGCAACAATGGAAGAGTTGGCCAGTGATCAGGTGCTGCATATACTTTAAAGGTAAACCCAGTATGGTTTCCTGATGGGTTGAATGTGGAATATGAGACAAGGAAGTCAGGGTGACTATGGGCTGCTGACCTGTGTGACTGGAGGGGCTGAATTGCTCTAACTGAAATGAAGGAAAGTGGAGAAGAAGTGGGGTTTGGGAAGGTGATCAGGAGTTCACATTTGGAGACACTGAGTTTGAAATATCTATTAGACACCTCAGAGAGAGGATCCCTGGGTGGCTTAGTGGTTTAGCACCTGCCTTTGGCCCAGGGATGATCCTGGAGACCTGGGATCGAGTCCCACATTGGGCTCCCTGCATGGAGCCTGCTTCTCCCTCTGCCTGTGTCTCTGCCTCTCTGTGTGTGTGTGTGTGTGTGTGTCTCATGAATAAATAAATAAAATCTTAAAAAAAAAAGACACCTCAGAGAGATGTTGAGGAGAAAGATACATGAGATGGATTAGGAGATAAGTCTGGGCTAAGGATGCATACTGAGGAGTGGTCAGCACGTGGTCCATAAAGCCACAGAACTGGATGACTTGAACGAGTATCTATCATCTATCTATCATTTATCAACTATCATCTGTCTATCAAATTATCTATCATCTAGCTATCTATCATCCATCTATATTATCTATCAAGAGAAGACATGGGAAGAACACTAAGAATGAGCTCTGCAGCCCCCAAATTCAGGAGGAAGGGAGAAGAGGGGGAGCTATCATTGAGATAGGAGGGGAGTCCAGAGAGCGTTGGAAGTCAAATTAAGAAAGAACCTCGAAGAGGAGGGAGTAATCAACTACCAAACACTGCTGTTAGGTCAAGGCGACTGATCATTGGATTTAGCAGCATGCAGGTCACTGGTGATCTTGACAAAGTTATTTCCGTGGGACGTGGGATAGAGACACGACTGGAGAGGGTCCAGGAGAAACTGGAGGGAGGAAGTTGAGGTGGGGAGGTTACAGAAGATTCTTTGGGAGTTTACCATAAGGGGAGTGGAGGACTAGGACAGTGGTTAGAGGAGAAGGAAGAGTCAAGAGTGGGTTTTGTAAAGGGAGCAGGAGTGCTTCATGTGCTTTTGCAAAATACAAGGGGAAATTCAACAGTGTAGGAGGGAAAGGAGACAATTAGTCCCTCAATGTCCATGGGGAGTGGAGGGTGAGGGTCTGGGCCCCCCAGGAAAGCTGGCCTCTGCAGCACAGCACAGACACCTAGAGTGACAGGCCAAGTGGCAGAGCACACAGGCATGGGTGGGCAAGGCCATTAGCCCAGAGGGAGGAAGAGAGAGGATATGCTGCAGGCTTGAGGGGTTAGGAGGAAGCCAAGGTGTGGAGAAATCCCTAGTTTTCCCCCATCCACTGCTCAGGGGTTGGCATGGGAGGAACGTTAACGAGACTCAAGACATGGAGTCGAACTGGCTTTGTGTGACACGGCCCTCTGTGCGCCCTGCCTCTGGGATCTGACAGGCTTGAATCGTGGCTGCTGCGCCCTTCACAGATGTGGGGCCTCAAGGACGTCGCTGACCCCTGTTCACTTGGGGCTTCTCATCTGGAAGGAGGGGGTTAAATGACAGCTGTCCTGTGGCCAGCCAGAGCCTCACCCATGGTGGCTGCAAAGATGCCACTGCCACTCCCCTGTGTCCCGCAGGGACCCTGCAGTCAGAAGATTCTGGACTGGACGAGTCTTCCATTCTTGTACCTCCAGAAGCTAGATATAACGTGATAATAGATTTAAACTAGTCATTAAAGATCAGAGCCTACTTTTATTTTCTCTTAAAAATGGAAGGAAAGATTATGTGAATTCAGATTTACTATCTTCAAGCAAATCACCAAGTTTTTCTATTTCCAAATCGACGAATGGTAGATTAAATAATTACAAGAGAAAGACAAGTGGGACTGGGTGGGCCTTGGCTGGTGACACTCGTGGAAGTTGCTCTGCTCCAGTGCATCTGGGATCCTTCCAGGGCCACATGAGAAACTGCAACCCCTCCTGTGGGGTCAGGTGTGGGCCTGCAGGGATGGGGCTGAGCAGGGGATGCAAAAGCCTTTGTACAAACTGCAGAGCACTCTTGGGCTCAAGCTCTTGGGGTGGTGGCGGCAGCCTGTGCTGCAGACCCCATCACAGCCTCTGAGCGTGGCTGTAGCACGTCAGAGCCTGGAGTGGCTACAGACTGCCAGAGGACTGTTCCAGAAGGGCCCGGGCAGCCTCATATGCTCCTTTTGGATCTGACCTCTGCAGCATTTCCCAGTAAAACTGACAGACTGCCTGTGTTTTACACTAGAGATAAATCACAAGGAGCCCAGGTTGCCCAGCCCTTAACAAGGGCCAGATGAACCACATCCCTCCCTCCCATGTGCCAGTCATCCGGGAGAAACTGCGGCAGGTGACATCCAGAAGTGCGTGTCCCCAGGCCTCTTGATGTCCTGCAGGTTGACAAAAGGAGGTGGATTCTCAGTGGTTGGTCTGTGTGTTGGTTATTCTTGCTCTCCCTTAGATCCCTTGTTCTGGGGGAAACCAGCTGCCGTGTCATGAGGCTGACATGGCCAGAAGCTGAGGCCCTTCCCAATAGCCAGGTGAGCGAGCCATAATGAAAGCAGGTCCGCCAGCTACAGGCCAACCTTCGGGTCACTGCAACCTCACGAGTGAGCCTGGGCTGGAACCACCAGCTCTACTGTTCCTGGATTTCTAATGGTCAGAATCTATGTGACACAATAAATGTTAGTTGTGTTAAAGCTGCTAAATTTGGAGGTTTTTCATTACTCAGCTCTTGATAAACTCTATACCAGGCTTGGGAAGGTGAAGGGCACATGGATTGCCAGGGGCAGAGAGAGCATTGGATTCCTGAATTTCTGGCTCCCTGACCATTACACTTTCTAGAACAACTTGTTACCTGAGTTAAGATTGACTTTACACATAGATGGTGGCAGGGAGGGATGCAGGGAGAGAATAAGGAAGAGAGAAGGACAAGAGGGAAGGTCCTTTATAACCAGTGGGAAAGGGGCTGAGAGGTATAGCCGAAACCCCAATTCAGCAGGTGGAAATGATGGGGCCCAAGGTCCCATCAGTTTTACTCCCATTGCACCAGGGCTGCAGCCTCTCCCTTGAGGCCCGGATCCTGTCTGTGGTCAGAGGGGCAGACATGTGCTGGAGCACCACAGGCCCCTGGGCTGCAGGCATCCCTGGGAAGGCCATGTAAATCTGAGAGGACGCCAATCTGTCAGCTAAAGGCCTGCTCCGATCAGCCTTTGCTTCTGTCCCAGGGAGGTGAATAGTAATTAGCACGTATGCATCACCTATTGTGTGCCAGGCACTGGGCTAGATGTGTGATTTAGTTTCATACTTAGAAGAAACCTGAGCAACACATATTTCTTTACTCATATTACTGATAAGACAGTGCGGAGAGCTGAGACAGCCTGTGTAAAGTCTCCTTTCCACCTGGTGCATAAGGATTTGAATTCAATTCCTCTTCTCTCCACACTCTCTGCTTCATACAGATCTCAGGACTGCTCTACCCGCTGGGCTATGTTAATGGATGAGAGGACAGACATCAATATTTAAACACAATTTTGAAGTACCCACCAGATTCCTGGCACTGTAAGGAAAAGAAGCCCAGAAACAGACTCCTTGTCCCCAGTTGCTGGGTGGGGAACACCTCACGCTGGTTCTATTCACTTGTTTCCTTGGGACACAGAAAAGCACAAGGGGTTTGAGTTTTGAGGACCGAGTAGGTTTAAGGCACCCTGGGCAGTCAGGGAAGGCTTCCTGTAGGAGGGAATACCTATACTTTGTCCTGAAAGAAAGGTTGAAGTAAGACGGGCAAACAGGAGGAGTGAAATATGTCCCGGGCCTACGTAAAAACCATTTAAGAGAGCTAGGTATTCTTGGGAGTGTGGTCCTGGACCAGACACACGGCAGCCCCCGCCATCACCTGGTAGCTCGTTAGAAATACAGAATCTTAGGTTCTACCCCAGACCTACGGAATCAGAATCAGAATTTTAACAGGCAATCCATATGCACATTTAAGTGTAGGAAGTGCTATTAGAGAGGGA
The DNA here is from genome assembly GCF_048164855.1 of Canis lupus baileyi. NCBI lineage: Eukaryota > Metazoa > Chordata > Mammalia > Carnivora > Canidae > Canis > Canis lupus. The sequence continues at coordinate 35,161,651 of NC_132840.1, forward strand.
ATAAGCATATGTAAAAAAACACCTAAAGCATGGGTAAACTTCTTAGGACACTTGAGTAGGTGTGGGGAGGGTGAGCCAGGGGCGTAACATGGGACTGGTCATGAGGCTGAGTAGTCAAAAATGTTTTCAGGCCCAGGAAGTGTGGCCAGGTCTGATTAGAAGAAGACAAATATCTGGATATTCATGGAAAACTGATTTTAAATGTCCATTAATTTAAAAATATTCCAGGAGATCAAAAAAAAATCATGCCTTTGGGCTGTTAATTAGTGGCTTCTAGCGAGCTTCTTATTATGAGCACAATGCCTGTATCTTCACAAATAGATATTGAATGAATGAATAAAGGAATGAGTGGGGGGGGGGGGAAGGATCTAAATATTTTTTGAAGGCCTGCAGAGGTGGTTGTGTACTCCTCTTCACATAGTTGCCACTGTGGCCTCAGTTTCCCTAAAAGCCCAGGGTTACACTTGATGATTTCTTTTCTTTCTTTTTTTTTTAAGTTTCTTAAATTTTTATTTATTTTCTTAAAGATTTATTTATTTGAGAGAGATTGAGAGAGCGGGGTGGGGGGAGAGGAAGAGAGAGAATCCTCAAGCAGACTCCGTTCTGAGCACGGAGCCTGACATGGGGCTGATCCCACAACCCTGAGATCACAACCTGAGCCGAAATCAAGAGTTGGACACTTAGCCAACTGAGCCACCCAGGTGCCCCTTCTTCTTCTTCTTCTTCTTCTTCTTCTCCTTCTTCTTCTTCTTCTTCTTCTTCTTCTTCTTCTTCTTCTTCTTCTTCTTCTTCTTCTTCTTTCTTCTTCTTTCTTCTTCTTTCTTCTTCTTTCTTCTTCTTCTTCTTCAATTTAAAGAATTATTTATTTATTTTGAGAGAGAGAGAGAAAGAGAGAGAACAAGTGGGGGAGTCGGAGGGGCAGAGGCAGAGGGAGAGAGAGAATCCTAAGCAGACTCCATGCTGAGTATAGAGCCTGATGTGATGTGGGGCTTCACCTCATGATCCCAAGATCATGACCTGAGCGAAAATCAAGAGTCAGATGCCCCACTGACTGAGCCACCCAGGCGCTCCCCAGTTGATGATTTCTAAGCACCATTGGGCATCCGACCCTTGGTACCCCCAAAAGACAGGCAGGATCAGTGGCACAAATGTGAGGCAGCTACCATGTAGCAGGTCTTGGGTTGTTGGAGAAGGCAGAGCTGTTTATGGGTGGTGTGTTCTATTCTCTCCAGTGGGGGCTGAGCTGTGCCCTGGCAGGGAAGAAATGAACTTTCTAATACAGTCTCTCTTTCCTCCAGGGTTAAGTCTTGTACAAAGTGAGAGCTTCCCTCTAAACATGGGGGGACATGAAAAGAGGATCCTGGGCCCCCCTGACTTTGGCAGGAGCATGCTGCTTCTCTGCTTCTCATGCCTCTTCCATGTGGGGCTTCCCCTCTGCCACCCATCTGGGCTCACACTGCCTGTCACACTTTCTATGGGTCCCACAGACCTCCCCATCTTCCTGCTGCCCTCACTCCCCTCTCTGCTGCTTGGAAGAGTCCTATCCCCATCTTACTCTTTCTCTAGAGGATATAATCTAGGCTGGAGCCTCAATAAGAAATCGTGTTCTTGTGGAGCTCACAGAGGTGCTCATGACCCCGTAGGAGAAGCTGTTGGCCATGCCCCCCAATGAGAGACAATGGGGCAGATGAGATATATGCAGATTTTGGCATTTCAAAGACTTGGGTTCAAAGCTCAACAACACCATTCCCTCATTGAACATGCTTGGTTGAGGCTTCAATCTCTCTGGGCCTCAGTTTATGTAAGATGTAAGGTCATGATACTGCCCTTAGGAGCATGTTGTGGAGATATTTTTTAGAAGTCACACACATTTTTTTGAGCAGTGGCTCTATAGAAGGCAATGCACAAGGGACCTCATGTGTTATGGCACCTAGTTCTCCCAATGAGAGAAAGCAAGCCCACTTGCTAGGTGCTATCATTGTTTTCATTTTACAGATGGGAGCAAAGTAAGGCAGATTGTTTGAGGGTCACTCAGGTAGATAGTGGCAGGGTCCAAATCAGGTGCAAGATGTTCTGATCCCAGAGCCAACACACATGACCCCTGACTTAGAGAAATTTGAAAAAGTTCTCAAACATGCCTGCTACTCTGACTTAGCTGAAGTAGGGTTTTTTGTTTTGTTTTGTTTTATTTTTTGAAGTAGGGGGTTTTAATGGGCCAGACAGATGTTAGGTGACCAACTTCAAGCTAACTGAAATCATTTTTGTAAAGAGTTTTCAAATGGCTTTTCACTGACATTTTCTCCCTTTCACCTCTCAGCAACTCTTGAGGGCGGCAGGGAGTAAATATTACCCCGTTTTTTAGATGGGACAGCTAAGGTTCAGAGAGCTGGCCAACAGATAAGCCACGACCTGAATCCATTTTTCCTGATGCAAAACATAAGCTCTTTCTGTTTCCTCATGGTATTTGTCGCTATTAAGAAGTGAATTAACTATGTAATTGATGTCACATCAATTGCTCTGTGAGTAGAAGGACACAGAAGGAAAAAGTAGGAAGCTGGGATTGGACCACAGGGTCTAGAAGGTAGACCCAGGCAGAGCAGGGATGAGGAAGAGGGGCTGGGAAGCAGTGATTCTGAGCTGGGTATCCCCAGGGTTGGAGGAGAGTTTGCAGTGTATCAAAGGTAGGTTTTGCCAATTTCTTGACTTTGGGTTCTTAGGTATCTTTATGCCATGGCTGTGGTATAAACAAGGCCAGAACACAGTATAGGGAATGGACCAGCACATTTCTAGGCAGGTCAAGAGGACTAGACTGAGGGTCAAAACATTAGCCTGTTGGGTCTAGATTTTGTGACCTGCTTTTATCTCAAGCATTTGTGATCTAGCCCCATCAATTGGCACTCTCTGCTCCTCAGTCACCTTGAGTGGTCTCTGTTCTTTCTTACCCCTGGGCCTTTCCATATACTGTTCCTTCAGCTAGTCAGAGGATGAGCTGCACAATGGAAGAAGGGCAGAGAGAAGAGACTTTTGTTTTGGGAAATTCCTACCAACTTCAGGAGCCAGATTGGATAGCTCTATAGTATAATGGCTAAAAGTTCTGTTACTTACTAACTGTGAACTTGGACAGACTCTTTAACTTCTCTTTGTTTCATTTCAATAATTAACCAATTGGGAGAATAATAATAATAATAATTCAAAAGGTTGACATGATTAGCAACTGTAATGGCAATAAGTCGCTGGATAAAATTAGGCGTATAGAATGCTTAGCACCACGTCCTGCGCTAGTTAGTGTGCAACAACAGTGAGATCTTCTATTATTAGTCTTTTACAAGGCTTTCCTTGGTACCCCCTTCCTGTAATCAGCTCAGTGGGATTAAGATGTTTGTGCTATGTGTTCCCTGAGTGTACACCAAGATTCTGATTTATTGGGTTTAGGGTAGGATTCAGATATGCCAGTCCCTTTTTTCCACGCATTCCGGGTGATCCTAATGGGTCCCACTTACTTTAATTTTCTAAACTGGCATTTCCAAGTGCTTCCCCAAATGATATGAGGCATTCCCCCCCTGACATTCTGAACTCTGTGAAAGCAGGAGCTATGTTTGTATGGGTCACTGCCAAATTTCTAACACCTCAGCACTGTACCTAGCATTTGAAAAATCTGCAATCTTGTGTGCCTTGCTGTTGTTTGTTTCTGCAACGTTATATGGTGGACATAACTCAGAACATGAAACAGGTCTACCCTTCCTGATCTCACTGTTACTAGCTAATAATTTTTTGTATTAATCTATCGTTGCTTGTGTCAGGTTTCTGTCCCCTTACTGGGCACTGCCTGAGACAGATGACAATACAGAGTCATGAGTAAGAGCATGAATTCTGGAGCCAGTAAGCCCTAGTTTTACTTTTTTAGAAATAGAAATATCAATAACCAGAACTTTGTAAATTATATGGGTCTGTGGGCCTGTGAGGGCCAGCCCTTGGGCTCACTCTGACTGGTTTGTTTCTGAAGAAACTGGAGAAATCCTGATGCACGTTTGTCTTTATTAAGCATCTCTGAGCTGTCTGAAACTTTGATTTGAATGAAGCAACATTTAGGGAGGGAGGGTCCAAACTATTGTGCTTCTCTGGCAAGATCTTGCAGCAAGCTGCCTTGAGCATGACTCCATGGGCACTCCCGGGAAGTCCCAGGCCAGGATGGCCAGGAGGGGGACTGAAGGTGCGCAGAGGCTGGAGGTAGGCAGTGGATGGGGAGGGTGGGGGAGTTACCCACTGCACAGCTGAACCTCAGCTTTCTCTAGCAGCCCCACCCCAGGAAGCTACCTGTGTCCTAAAGGATCTGAGCCTATGGAAATGCAAGATTCCCAGCCTCATAGTTCTGGGGGTGCCACCCTTTCAAGACCCCTCATCTCCACTCCTACCCACTCTTGTCTGGATTCCATTTACAGCTTCACCTTCAAATTACAGGCATTAACTGTAATCAGGCATCTGCCCTGTATTGGGTGAGAAGCGGAAGACCGGCCGATTACCCCTGAATTGGTACCATGTATCAGAATGGCAGGAAGGCCTTGTAGGGGATCCTAATACTTACATGGGCTCTGTGTCTTCCAGGTTCTAAGAAAGTCACTAGTAACCCTGGAACATGAGAGCCACTGGGGACCAGAGCTCTGTACGCGGCCAAGCTCATGGATACTGTGAGGGGCTCGCCCTGTGGTTGGTTTCTGAGGAAACTGTAGGAAGATCATGAAGCAACACACTGAGGTCAGAAGAGAGCCATGATTTAATGTGTGTGGCCTCACCGTATGTCCGAGCCTGAGCTGGGACTTTCAACATTGGGGCTCCTGGTTCCTTGTCAGGGCTCTTTGCATGTCACCACGGTGCATTCCTTTTCCTTCTTGGCATTGAATTGTCCTTATCGGTAAAATGAGTTTATTCCTGACCTTGCTTCTCAGGGCGTGTGTGAGATTCAACCCAGCTGCCTGAGATGCTGCCAAGCTCCCTGCAGAGAATCATCTGGAAGACTGGCTCAGTGACAGGAACCAGTTCCTTCTCTTATTCTGACCGGAGGCCTGTCCACTTAACTGCTTATTCTCCTAGTTTCCAAACACAACAGGGAATGGGATTACTGGTCTTCTGGAATTCATGGAGCTGTGTTGTGGGGAGATGGGGGCTGGGAGGACACAGGGAAAGAGGCCAGGTTTGTGGGATGAGAGATCTGGAGAAAGGGTCAGCCTCTTGGCTATGGGGCAGTGCGAGATCCACAGCAAGGCACCCAGAGGTGGGCCACTTAAATCTCAGTGTACAGCTCTGTAAAATGGAGACACCGAATGCTTTCTTGATCGGGTTGAAAGACCAAATAACAGGTTTGTAAATGTTTTATAAAACAGAAATCATTCTGTGAGATTATTTATGGAGAGTTATTGGCAAATAGTAGATAATTATATTTTCAACAAGCATAATTTGTTTTGTACGCTACCAATTTTTTCATTAAATTTTTTTACTAAAAAATTTTATTATTATTTATTGCTGCTGATAGTCTTTATTAATTGAAGTATAGTTGACATAGACATTTTGTATTTATTTCTCACTAAACCTTAGAATAATTCGGTGACTCAAGGCAGCTGAGAGATTTCTGTACATTAGCTTTTTCATCTTTAGAACATGATTAGCCTTAGTATGCAGATGGGAAAACTGAGGCTTGCAGAGACTAAGTGGTCCATCTAAGTCCCCCAGGAAGTGGCTGAGCTGGGATGGAAATGCCAAGCTGATGCTCTTTCCATCCGTCTGCCCCCCCCTGTTGAAGACCTGGGTCAGTGGTTAGATCCTGCCCTCCTGGGTGTGAATTTAAGTTCCCTGAAAGTGGCTCAGGAGCAGACATTCCAGTTCTGACTGCCACATACTCCAGAGCCCATGAAATGTTGAAAAGCTAATTCATTTCAGTTCAGTCAGAGAGACTCTTGTGCCTTGAAGTGTTTTCCATGTGACTGTGTGGGATGTGAGCTGGACCTGTGTGTAGACCGTCAGGGCTGCACTTCAGTGGGAGGTTCAGTCCCAGGCTTCATCAGGGATGGTGTCATGAGGCTCTCAACTGCTCAAGCAGACCTAGGAGGCTGGGGGTGAGCACAGAACACAGGGGCTAGGCCAGGGGTTGAGAGGGAGAACAGCAAAGGCTGGAGTCAGTCAGGCAATGAGGTTGTCCAGTAGTTCAAAGTGAGGACAGGCACAGTGTAGGTGTCATGTCCAGAAATAAGGAATTAGAAGGAAGCTGGTCTTGGGCTCTTCATTCATAGCTCTTCTGTGTATGTTGCTTGCTATACGCTCACCGAGTAGCTCTGACTGCTGGCATGGCACAGTCTTGACACGGAGTTGCAAAGGTCAGGATAGCGACTCTACCTTTAAATCTGTGCCCACCACCATCCTTGGAGTACCCTTCACACTAGCCTGAAACTGTCTCCCAGGAACACAGGCTGTGTTTCCTCCTGGGGGTATCTGCAGCCCCCAGTGGAGTTCCTAGAACAAAAGAGGAAGGGCCCTCTGTGAAGTGTGGCTCATCAGTGAGGGGATAAAATGGGACAGGGAGGTTGAGAGATGTCATGTGATTGACTCTGGAAGGGGGCAGAGGTAGAATGGCTCTCAGAACTGCCTGACTGAGCCCCGCACTCTCCATTTTGTGTTGCTGATGAAGTCACTGAGTCCACATGTCAGGAGCCCCCTGTGATGAGACGCCAATCTGCATCAGGTCTGAGATGGTGGCTACAAGTTAGACTCCAACCCAGGACACAGGTGCTGCCTGAAAGCCGTTCCTCCTTGCTTCCCCAAGAGTGACGACTGCGTGGGAGACTGGACAGCCCCCTCCTCCTGGGATGTTTATCCCCAGAGGCCCAAGTCCTGCCCATCCTTCTGGAATCCCATGGGATTTCACCTCCTCTTTGCTGTCTTTCTGGACGACTCTAAGAGGGTGGAGCTTTTGAAAGCAGGTCTATCTGAAATCAAGTTCTGCCCCACAGCTTACTGTCTGTGCATACTTGGGCAACTTTCCCCCTGGACCTCGTTTATGCAGTCAGTGCTAAAACAGGTAGAATAATATGGTGGCTGCTGTGGAGGTTTGAGGCCCCCAACTGTAGCCCCTCCAGGATCTGCCTCAGCCTCTGACCTGAGATCATGTCCTTCTTCTTGGGCAGCCCCAGACAATGAGCGCTTGGGGCTGTTAGGGTCTGGCCATTTCTGGCCAGTGTGGGGGGCCTGTAACAGGCCACCCTTGCTGCAGAGCTGCCTCTTGGGTTAGCCGGGCCAGCTGTCAGTTCTGCATTGCTGCTGGAGTCACTCCCTGCCAATCCTGCTTCCTTCCCCATTTCCTTTCCCAGGTGTTAGATCCATATCTCAGTCTAAAGGCTTTCCCTGCCCAACCTTTGATAGACATTGCCTCTACTATGCCACTTATGCCCTCACTTGTCTCAGTGTCTGCTGCCCAGAGGACCTGCCACGAGTCACAGTAAGGGCAGAACAAATGGTAGACTTAGCTGTTCTTATTATTTCTCATGATTAAGAAAAAGCTTGTAGCCTCTCTGGTCTAGGAAGCCCAAGTGAGAGGTAAACAGGATGTTGGTTCTCAGTCTGATCAGCAATTATCAGAAAGGACACATATTCTGCACAGTGGCCGTGTTCTGCAGATCATGGCCCTAGGGGCTGAGTTCTGAAGATCTTTGCTTTACAAATACTCATATTCATCCCTGTTGCTCTCCTCACAAGGGGTGTAGGGCCCCACTTGGAGTGTGCAAGGCAGCTCAGTTTTCACAGGGAAACAAATGAATTTTAAAAAGAGGAATATTTCATACTTGACATACTCAACGCTTCCTCCCTGATGCCCTGGTGGAGAGCATATTGGACAATTCATTATACTTGTCAGGACTTGAAGACAATCAAACACAAGCCATGCTGCCCGGAGATTTAAGACCATTCGGGATGTTTTGCATACTTGTTATATTGCCACCTTTGGTGTTTTAACATTTATTGTCCCCCAGGGCTATAAAAATGTCCTGCCTTTTATAGAGTGCACAGAATGAGAGACTCCCCCACTGGCCAACCCACCAGAATTGGGGGGGACCTTAACAAGATTTAGGCTGCTTGATTTGTAACTGAAATGTGACCCTGCTATTCAGCTGCTTGGCCAGGGCATGGGCATGTCATGACCAGAGGGACTCCTGTTTGACACCCACAACCCAGCAAAGTTTACTGAGAGAGACTGATGCTGGGGGCCCACTAGCTCCTAAGACAACCTGTTCTTTTCCTTTGTGTGTATTCCCAGTCGACCCTGTGATCTGATTAGCCTCACACTGCCCTAGTTTATGCCCATAGCCCTAGTGTAAATATTAATAGCACCCCTTTCCCTCTTGGATATGGAGTAGAGCCCTTTGTAAAACATAGGTATATGGATATACACCCACCATTCCACAATCTACATACAAAATGGTGAAGGTTTAGAGTCACAAACTAGATACAGATTTATAGGAAGGAGACTGCTTTTGTTTCTTTATAATTGTTTACTGTGTGGCTCTGGGACACTCCTGCAGAGAGCCCTCCAGTGGCTCTCATGAGAAGCCAAATGAGCTGCTTTCCAGAATTTGATGGAATGTAGTCTTGCCTGGAACCACGGGTATGGTGCATGTAACCACTTAGGGTTCTTTAAAGTTCTGTGAATGCTTGAAATAGATCAGTGGGTGCTGACAAATGGCCAAAGAAGGCATATGGCTCTTGTAGTTAAATGAAGATGCCAGTGATAAGGATAACGAGAATACAAATGATAATAACACATGATATTTACTATGTGCTAGGCATTGCCCTGAGTGTTTTACATTTGCATATATTAACTGATTTAATCTTTACAATAGCTTTATGAGGTAGATCCTCTTTATTATCTCCATTTTACAGGTGGAGAAATCAAGGCACAAAGAGGTTAGATGGCTTGCCAAAACCATGACGTTTTTATACTGAAGCATGAAGGCTTACCTTGTACCCTATCATTTTGGTAGGAATATGCTGCAGGGATATGGAGGTTATAGCCCTGGGGCTGATTGCTGAATGGGTCATACAAGCTCCTTTAACAAGGGTGCCTATAGAATGTATCATCCAAACTAGGACACTTTTGGGAATGAAGAGGAGTGTTATTAACAGGAATACTGGGACAGTAGACATAAATGGAATGACATTGTGGGACAAACCAGGTCAGACAATCACCATACAGTTAAAATCAGTGCCTAAAGGCTTGAGCTCTGCTCCAGCTTAAATCCACTTGGTGGGCTTGCTTCACGGTGGAGGCTTGGGTTTAGGGAAACATCTTTTTTTTTTTTTTTTAAAGATTTATTTATTTATTTGAGAGAGAGAGTGAGCGAGCAGAGGGAGAGGCAGAGGGAGAGAGAGAGAAATCCTTAAGCAGATTCCCCTCTGAACATGGAGCCTGACTTGGGGCTCAATCCCAGGACCCCGACATGATGGCCTAAGTGGAAATCAGGAAACCACCACTTAACTGACTGAGCCACCCAGGGGCTGCTTAGGGAAATAAACCTTTTATAATGGGCTGGATGCAAACCTGACTGTTGCCCCAGAGGAGACATTGTCTGTACTACAAGGGAGAGCAAACAAACTGGCCCCTATTCCTGTGGGAGATACTATCTCTCTCTTCCAAGGCTGTTGGCTCTACAAATATCTTTGAAAAGATAGTTGGTGCCTCTTCTTGCAGAAATACAGGAGATCCATGGAGAACTGTCTCCCAACAATAGTGAGAGCCACAACCCTAGGGGTGCTCTGTAGGAGCTGTGGCTGGGATTTCTGCACTCGCTGGGGAAACAGCAGAACCAGGCTTCCTGCAACCAATTCTTCTCCATTATAAGTCAGAGATTACATGAGACTCTGGTTCTCTTCCTCTGATTTTGGGAGTGCCTGAGATCAAGAAAGGCAAAATGATGTGTTTTATGGACCCAGAGTATAAAATTGGAAGCCGAATGTCTTCTAAAAAAAGATTTTATTTATTTATGAGAGATCACACACGAGTGGGGGGAGGGGCAGGAGAAGGACAAACAGACTCCCCACAGAGCACAGAGCCTGCTGTGGCGCTTGATTCCAAGACCCCAGGATCATGGCCTGAGCTGAAGGCAGATGCTTAACCAACTGAGGCACCCAGGGGCTCCTGGAAGCAGAATTACTTTACTTTGGGCATCCCCAGCATTCCCCTTCCTCACGGGCTTTACCTCTCCCCGTTTTTTTCTATGATGTGGCTTCTTATTGTGGGGTTGTCCTTGAAGCTTCTGTGACCCCTGGACTACAGTGTGAACCTTTAGAGCAAATACTGTGTCTTTTTTGCCTATGGTATCCCAGTGCCCATTCCAGAGCCTGGCACATGAGGTTTCTAAATATGGGCTGGTGAAAGAATCTGAGTGAAAGTGGCCATATTACACGTATACATAGTCCTCCTAACACACCCAAAGAACCCTGGCCAGGCGTTTTTTTCCTCTCCAAATCTCAATTTTCTCATTTGTAAAATGAAGGAATTTAACCAGATGTCCTCAAATATCTCTTCTGGTTGCAGAAGTCTATGCCTGTTACATAATTATAATTATGATTTCTTACTTTGTGCCAGGAGATAAGAAACATGATCTCTTCCCCTCCAAGGAGTTTATTACGAAGGTAGAAAATATATCATTGTTAATGATTTTATGTACAAAAAATGAGACAAGCTGTATGTGATTAAATCTCCAAAGAATAGAGAGGATGAGTAGTAGGAGTGATTCATTTATGCACTGAGCATTTACAGAGTAAAGGCTCAATGCGCCAGGTTCTTCCCTAGGTGTTATGTTGACACAAGGTCAAGGAAAGAGCTATAGGGGCATTAGCCAGGACTCAAAACCAGCAGCCTGATCTTGGGATAATTATTAATTCCCTTGAGTATCTCTTTCCATATATGTAAAACTGGGATTAAGGAAAGAGTTATGGAGAGGATTTGGTGATTTAGTGAGTTTGAAAAATACTGGGTAAATTAAAGGTGAGATACCAGTATTAATTCGCTATTATCACTTACAAATTTTGTTTGCTGTTGACTTCCCATGTTTAGCATTAAGGGGTGCAGGGCAGGGCCTGTGGTGCTATTGTATTTGGTCTGGGCCATTGAATCCTCTTCCAGTGTTTGGTCAGGTCCAGTCTTGGTTCCTCCAATCCATAGAGAGGTCACAGTGAACTCCCAATCTTGTCCAACCATGTCACTTCCCTGCTAAAATCCCACAGGACACATTGTTGGAAAATGGGAGAGGGGCCAGGGGACTTCATTTTGATCTGTAATGTTTTATATCTTCAGCTAGATAGGAGATACACAAACATTATTTATATTAGTTGTACTTTTTTGTCTGCCTGAAATATTCCTTAATTAAAAAGCCATGAGGAGGGAGTCCCATGGACACTGAGCTCATTGACTGTCTCCTGACATCCTGCAAGCTATGTGGAGGGAGATAGCATTCTCCAGGGAGGGCTATGAATCAACTCCCTAGGTCACTTCAGACTTTGAGAAGGTCCTATTTTCCAGAAAGAAATCAAACCTGTGTTCATGAATTGAGGTCTTTATTTTCCATACAGCTTTGACAGTTTTCCCAGAGAGCAAGAAAACAAGAGGGAAAAAGTGGGAAAATCCCCTAAACACATGCAGTCACAGCAAGGAAGAAAACACTTCTCATTGCCCGGCGTCAGATGAAAATGTGGGAGAGGGTCTTAATTGTCTCTCAGGCCCCAGGCCCCTTTCTAATTTATTGAGGAAAGGGCCCAGGAGATAAATCTTGATGTCATTCTCTAAGCCACCTAAAACGAGCCCATTAAACTACCGCCCGTGAATGAAGGCGTTTTTCCCAGGGTTGCATGCCCCCACCCTCATCCCACACCCAGCATCACCCAGGGCACCGCCACTCTGAGAGCCTGAGTGGCATATCTGACAATGGAGCATTCAGGAAGGCCTTCCTGGATGGGGTAGGAAGCCTGTTTTATGCCCTGTTAATTACTGCAACAATTTATAAAATTCATGACAAACATAAAGCCCTTACAGAGATTGTATTTCAATTGGTATATACCTATAACAGAATTCTCTTTGTTTGTAATTCCTGGATTTATGAGCTGTTGCACAACAAAATGGAACCGCCCCTTGTCCCCATGGGGGGCAGTGGCTGAGGACCTCATATATGCCATGGAGACAGAAACCTACTCAAGCATGGACTGGGACACTGTAATCCCAGCCTGTGAGTTTAGGGAGTGGAATTTGGACTGGGGCAGGGAGGTTTCTCTTGGTGTCTTCAAGCCAGAAGGGACCTCAGGCATGAGTTAGTCCAACTGTGTGTCCTTTGTAGGCATCTTCCGTAATAGCTTCTCTCTCTTGTTTGCATACTCCACTGACAGGGAGCTCCTTACCCGACAAAGCAGCCCAGATTATTGCCCTTGGTTTCTGGTCTTGTCCCTTGTCCTCCTCAACCTTTCCCTTGGCCGCAAGAGTTATTTTTCTAGATCCCAGATTTGATCTTGTTGCACTCTTGCTTAAAATCAGCCAATGGCTTCCCTTTGCCTTCCAGATAAGTGAAAAGTCCTTAACAAGGCCTGTGAGTTCCTGTGGGGTGGTCCCAGTCTTCTTGCCCACCTTCTTCTACAGTGGCCCCCTGACTGTTCTCTCAGTAATGCCATACGACTTTCAGTTACTCCTTTGTGTTAAAAACTTCCAGTAACACTCACCTAATAGAAGGGTCAAGGGCTTAGCTTTAGGAGAAGCAAATAAGAGCGTGCCTGTAGACAGGGGAGATGGTGCCGTCCTTAGCAACCAGCATGGCGGATGAGGTGACTGAGCCTTCCAGAAGGAAGAGATGATGCTGGCAGCTCCGCAGAAGAAAGGGAAGCAGGATTCCAGCAGAAGAAAACAGAATCTGAGGAGCATTAGAGCCCTGAGAACATGAGGGATGCCTGCAGTTCCCCCAAGAGAATCTGAGCTGTGGAAAGGGGCCGCATCTCAAGGAGCCAGGCTCCTCTGCCCTGTCCTAGAGAGCTCAGCTCAGCTCTCCCTCCTCTGCACGGCAGCTCTGGCTTCTATCTCTGGCTTCCAGCTCAGGGAAAACTGTATATTTATGCAGAAGTGCTAACTTTATGAGTCTTGGACATGGAGTTGCTTTCATTTTCTCCTCGGTGTCAGAATATGTGTCCTCTGTGAGATGCGCAGGAGACGTTCCGATGTGCATCCTCTGAAGCAGAAGAGTTTATAGAGCAGTTAAAACCTGGAGTGGCTGTGTCCTCTGGCTTCCCAGCATGCCCAGTTGAGTGCTTGTGTGTTCATTTCTTGTAAGGGAAGAGTTGTTTTGCACAGAGATCTACAGATTTCAGATGTTCTACTTACTGGTTGTGGAATCGTAAGCAAAATATTTCCTCTCTCTGGCTCTTGGCTATGGTTTCTAAAAGATGAAGTTGTTGCATGGAAGAGCTTTTTGAGATGTTCAAGTCCTCAGGAAGCTGAGATTTGTTTCCATCGTTACCTCATCTATGAAATAGAATTTACACTAACCCTACCTTTTAGGGTTGCTCTGCATAAGAATCAAAATAATCTATGTTAGGGGGGGGAGGAGCAAGATGGCGGAAGAGTAGGGTCCCCAAATCACCTGTCTCCACCAAACTACCTAGAAAACCTTCAAATTATCCTGAAAATCTATGAATTCGGCCTGAGATTTAAAGAGAGACCAGCTGGAATGCAACAGTGAGAAGAGTTCGCGCTTCTATCAAGGTAGGAAGACGGGGGAAAAAGAAATAAAGGAACAAAGGCCTCCAAGGGGGAAGGGCCCCGCGAGGAGCCGGGCTGAGGCCGGGGCGAGTGTCCCCAGGACAGGAGAGCCCCGTCCCGGAGACGCAGGAGCTGCACCGACCTTCCCGGGCGGAAAGGGGCTCGCAGGGAGTTGGAGCAGGACCCAGGAGGGCGGGGAGGCCCTCGGGCTCCCGGGGACAGTAACAGCAACTGCGCGCCCAGGAGAGTGCGCCGAGCTCCCCAAGGGCTGCAGCGCGCACGGCGGGACCCGGAGCAGCTCGGGGGGTCGGGCGGCGGCTGCGCGGAGGGGGCTGCGCGGCCCCGGGGGCAGCTCGGCCGGGCTCGGGCAGAGGAAGAGGCTCCGTGCGGAGGGGGCTGCGCGGTTCCAGGAGCAGCTCGGAGGGGCTCGGGCGGCGGCTCCGCGGAGGGGGCTGCGCGGCCCGGGAGCGCGAATCCACCAGCGCAGGCTCGGGAGCACAGGGCGCCGGGACACAGCCCAGGATCCGGCCTCCCCCGGGACAGGCAGAGGCCGGGAGGGCCCAGGACAGCGAGGACGCTCCTGCCCCAGCTGAGCAGATCAGCGGCCCCGCCCCGGAGCCTCCAGGCCCTGCAGACGGAGTTCCTGCCGGAGCTGAACCCAGGTTTCCAGAGCTGCCCCGCCACTGGGGCTGTTCCTCCTGCGGCCTCACGGGGTAAACAACCCCCACTGAGCCCTGCACCAGGCAGGGGCACAGCAGCTCCCCCAACTGCTAACACCTGAAAATCAGCACAACAGGCCCCTCCCCCAGAACACCAGCTAGACGGACAACTTCCAGGAGAAGCCAAGGGACTTAAAGTACACAGAATCAGAAGATACTCCCCTGTGGTTCTTTTTTTTTTTTGTTTTTGTTTTTGTTTTTGTTTTTGTTTTTTTGTTTTTTTTTTTTTTTTTTGTTTTGTTTTGCTTTTTGATTTGTTTTCTTCCCCCACCCCCCCTTTTTTTTCTCCTTTCTTTTTCTCTTTTTCTTCTTTTTTTTTTCTTTCGTTTTTTTTTTCTCTTCCCTTTTTTTTTTATCTTTCTCTTTTCTTTCCTTCTTTCTCTCCTCTCTTTTTCTCTTTTTCCCAATACAACTTGCTTTTGGCCACTCTGCACTGAGCAAAATGACTAGAAGGAAAACCTCACCTCAAAAGAAAGAATCAGAAACAGTCCTCTCTCCCACAGAGTTACAAAATCTGGATTACAATTCAATGTCAAAAAGCCAATTCAGAAGCACTATTATACAGCTACTGGTGGCTCTAGAAAAAAGTATAAAGGACTCAAGAGACTTCATGACTGCAGAATTTAGAGCTAATCAGGCAGAAATTAAAAATCAATTGAATGAGATGCAATCCAAACTAGAAGTCCTAACGATGAGGGTTAACGAGGTGGAAGAACGAGTGAGTGACATAGAAGACAAGTTGATAGCAAAGAGGGAAACTGAGGAAAAAAGAGACAAACAATTAAAAGACCATGAAGATAGATTAAGGGAAATAAACGACAGCCTGAGGAAGAAAAACCTACGTTTAATTGGGGTTCCCGAGGGCGCCGAAAGGGACAGAGGGCCAGAATATGTATTTGAACAAATTCTAGCTGAAAACTTTCCTAATCTGGGAAGGGAAACAGGCATTCAGATCCAGGAAATAGAGAGATCCCCCCCTAAAATCAATAAAAACCGTTCAACACCTCGACATTTAATTGTGAAGCTTGCAAATTCCAAAGATAAGGAGAAGATCCTTAAAGCAGCAAGAGACAAGAAATCCCTGACTTTTATGGGGAGGAGTATTAGGGTAACAGCAGACCTCTCCACAGAGACCTGGCAGGCCAGAAAGGGCTGGCAGGATATATTCAGGGTCCTAAATGAGAAGAACATGCAACCAAGAATACTTTATCCAGCAAGGCTCTCATTCAAAATGGAAGGAGAGATAAAGAGCTTCCAAGACAGGCAGCAACTAAAAGAATATGTGACCTCCAAACCAGCTCTGCAAGAAATTTTAAGGGGGACTCTTAAAATTCCCCTTTAAGAAGAAATTCAGTGGAACAGTCCACAAAAACAAAGACTGAATAGATATCATGATGACACTAAACTCATATCTCTCAATAGTAACTCTGAATGTGAACGGGCTTAATGACCCCATCAAAAGGCGCAGGGTTTCAGACTGGATAAAAAAGCAGGACCCATCTATTTGCTGTCTACAAGAGACTCATTTTAGACAGAAGGACACCTACAGCCTGAAAATAAAAGGTTGGAGAACCATTTACCATTCGAATGGTCCTCAAAAGAAAGCAGGGGTAGCCATCCTTATATCAGATAAACTAAAATTTACCCCAAAGACTGTAGTGAGAGATGAAGAGGGACACTATATCATACTTAAAGGATCTATTCAACAAGAGGACTTAACAATCCTCAATATATATGCTCCGAATGTGGGAGCTGCCAAATATATAAATCAATTATTAACCAAAGTGAAGAAATACTTAGATAATAATACACTTATACTTGGTGACTTCAATCTAGCTCTTTCTATACTCGATAGGTCTTCTAAGCACAACATCTCCAAAGAAACGAGAGCTTTAAATGATACACTGGACCAGATGGATTTCACAGATATCTACAGAACTTTACATCCAAACTCAACTGAATACACATTCTTCTCAAGCGCACATGGAACTTTCTCCAGAATAGACCACATATTGGGACACAAATCGGGTCTGAACCGATACCAAAAGATTGGGATTGTCCCCTGCATATTCTCGGACCATAATGCCTTGAAATTAGAACTAAATCACAACAAGAAGTTTGGAAGGACCTCAAACACGTGGAGGTTAAGGACCATCCTGCTAAAAGATAAAAGGGTCAACCAGGAAATTAAGGAAGAATTAAAAAGATTCATGGAAACTAATGAGAATGAAGATACAACCGTTCAAAATCTTTGGGATGCAGCAAAAGCAGTCCTAAGGGGGAAATACATCGCAATACAAGCATCCATTCAAAAACTGGAAAGAACTCAAATACAAAAGCTAACCTTACACATAAAGGAGCTAGAGAAAAAACAGCAAATAGATCCTACACCCAAGAGAAGAAGGGAGTTAATAAAGATTCGAGCAGAACTCAACGAAATCGAGACCAGAAGAACTGTGGAACAGATCAACAGAACCAGGAGTTGGTTCTTTGAAAGAATTAATAAGATAGATAAACCATTAGCCAGCCTTATTAAAAAGAAGAGAGAGAAGACTCAAATTAATAAAATCATGAATGAGAAAGGAGAGATCACTACCAACACCAAGGAAATACAAACGATTTTAAAAACATATTATGAACAGCTATACGCCAATAAATTAGGCAATCTAGAAGAAATGGACGCATTTCTGGAAAGCCACAAACTACCAAAACTGGAACAGGAAGAAATAGAAAACCTGAACAGGCCAATAACCAGGGAGGAAATTGAAGCAGTCATCAAAAACCTCCCAAGACACAAGAGTCCAGGGCCAGATGGCTTCCCAGGGGAATTTTATCAAACGTTTAAAGAAGAAATCATGCCTATTCTCCTAAAGCTGTTTGGAAAGATAGAAAGAGATGGAGTACTTCCAAATTCGTTCTATGAAGCCAGCATCACCTTAATTCCAAAGCCAGACAAAGACCCCACCAAAAAGGAGAATTACAGACCAATATCCCTGATGAACATGGATGCAAAAATTCTCAACAAGATACTGGCCAATAGGATCCAACAGTACATTAAGAAAATTATTCACCATGACCAAGTAGGATTTATCCCTGGGACACAAGGCTGGTTCAACACCCGTAAAACAATCAATGTGATTCATCATATCAGCAAGAGAAAAACCAAGAACCATATGATCCTCTCATTGGATGCAGAGAAAGCATTTGACAAAATACAGCATCCATTCCTGATCAAAACTCTTCAGAGTGTAGGGATAGAGGGAACATTCCTCGACATCTTAAAAGCCATCTATGAAAAGCCCACAGCAAATATCATTCTCAATGGGGAAGCACTAGGAGCCTTTCCCCTAAGATCAGGAACAAGACAGGGATGTCCACTCTCACCACTGCTGTTCAACATAGTACTGGAAGTCCTAGCCTCGGCAATCAGACAACAAAAAGACATTAAAGGCATTCAAATTGGCAAAGAAGAAGTCAAACTCTCCCTCTTCGCCGATGACATGATACTCTACATAGAAAACCCAAAAGTCTCCACCCCAAGATTGCTAGAACTCATACAGCATTTCGGTAGCGTGGCAGGATACAAAATCAATGCCCAGAAGTCAGTGGCATTTCTATACACTAACAATGAGACTGAAGAAAGAGAAATTAAGGAGTCAATCCCATTTACAATTGCACCCAAAAGCATAAGATACCTAGGAATAAACCTAACCAAAGATGTAAAGGATCTATACCCTCAAAACTATAGAACACTTCTGAAAGAAATTGAGGAAGACACAAAGAGATGGAAAAATATTCCATGCTCATGGATTGGCAGAATTAATATTGTGAAAATGTCAATGTTACCCAGGGCAATATACACGTTTAATGCAGTCCCTATCAAAATACCATGGACTTTCTTCAGAGAGTTAGAACAAATTATTTTAAGATTTGTGTGGAATCAGAAAAGACCCCGAATAGCCAGGGGAATTTTAAAAAAGAAAACCATATCTGGGGGCATCACAATGCCAGATTTCAGGTTGTACTACAAAGCTGTGGTCATCAAGACAGTGTGGTACTGGCACAAAAACAGACACATAGATCAGTGGAACAGAATAGAGAATCCAGAAGTGGACCCTGAACTTTATGGGCAACTAATATTCGATAAAGGAGGAAAGACTATCCATTGGAAGAAAGACAGTCTCTTCAATAAATGGTGCTGGGAAAATTGGACATCCACATGCAGAAGAATGAAACTAGACCACTCTCTTTCACCATACACAAAGATAAACTCAAAATGGATGAAAGATCTAAATGTGAGACAAGATTCCATCAAAATCCTAGAGAAGAACACAGGCAACACCCTTTTTGAACTTGGCCATAGTAACTTCTTGCAAGATACATCCACGAAGGCAAAAGAAACAAAAGCAAAAATGAACTAATGGGACTTCATCAAGATAAGAAGCTTTTGCACAGCAAAGGATACAGTCAACAAAACTAAAAGACAACCTACAGAATGGGAGAAGATATTTGCAAATGACATATCAGATAAAGGGCTAGTTTCCAAGATCTATAAAGAACTTATTAAACTCAACACCAAAGAAACAAACAATCCAATCATGAAATGGGCAAAAGACATGAACAGAAATCTCACAGAGGAAGACATAGACATGGCCAACATGCATATGAGAAAATGTTCTGCATCACTTGCCATCAGGGAAATACAAATCAAAACTACAATGAGATACCACCTCACACCAGTGAGAATGGGGAAAATTAACAAGGCAGGAAACAACAAATGTTGGAGAGGATGCGGAGAAAAGGGAACCCTCTTACACTGTTGGTGGGAATGTGAACTGGTGCAGCCACTCTGGAAAACTGTGTGGAGGTTCCTCAAACAGTTAAAAATATACCTGCCCTACGACCCAGCAATTGCACTGTTGGGGATTTACCCCAAAGATACAAATGCAATGAAACGCCGGGACACCTGCACCCCGATGTTTATAGCAGCAATGGCCACGATAGCCAAACTGTGGAAGGAGCCTCGGTGTCCAACAAAAGATGAATGGATAAAGAAGATGTGGTTTATGTATACAATGGAGTATTACTCAGCTATTAGAAATGACAAATACCCACCATTTGCTTCAACGTGGATGGAACTGGAGGGTATTATGCTGAGTGAAGTAAGACAGTCGGAGAAGGACAAACATTATATGTTCTCATTCATTTGGGGAATATAAATAATAGTGAAAGGGAATATAAGGGAAGGGAGAAGAAATGTGTGGGAAATATCAGAAAGGGAGACAGAACGTAAAGACTGCTAACTCTGGGAAACGAACTAGGGGTGGTAGAAGGGGAGGAGGGCGGGGGGTGGGAGTGAATGGGTGACGGGCACTGGGTCTTATTCTGTATGTTAGTAAATTGAACACCAATAAAAAATAAATTAAAAAAAAACAAAAAACAAAAAAAACCAAAATAATCTATGTTATTATAAATATTGTAAGAATGACACTTCTTCATTTTCTGAAGACCACGTTGTAAGGAGAAGCTGGGAAGGAAAGTACCAATCTGTCAGAGGAGAGATATGGGAAAGAGGGAGTTAGGATGTTTTTGGCTACAAGCAACAGAAGACTAACTCAAATGGCTTAAATAGTATGAAAATTTGTCATTTCATATTTTAGGGTGTTTGCATTATGGGGGGTTCTGGGTTGGTGAGTTCAATTGTTTCATAGCGTTATCAAAGGCTCCAGAAGGAATCTCAGCAGCCCAAGTGGAGACTTCCATGTTTCGTTGTCTTCTGCCCTACGTGCACAGCCACCAGACACCTGATCAGAAAGTGTATGAGAGCAAGAAGGAAGTGGGAACTGGCTGTCAGATCCCACAAGCAGCTTTTGCCCCGGAGGGCAATGTACATAACAAAGTACATAACACACAACCAGACACCAGGGAGGGGACCAACGATTACTTCAGAAGTAGTTCAGTCCTTAGAAACAGACACTCCCTGGCACTGACACGTACAGGGAGAGACATAGTATCTCTAGAACCAACTACCTTGGGTTCAAATTTGGCTACACCTGACCAGACATGGGAGCTTAGGCAGATATTTGATGGTTATGTGTTAAGTGAAGGGAATGCAAATCAAAACCACGAGGAGATACCCACTTACAAAAATGGCTAAAATTAAAGGGGCTTTAATCTTAGGTGTTGGAATAATGGAAACTCTCACACATTGCTAGTGGAAGTGTAAATTGATATATACCTTATGACCGATCAAGCACTTCTGTTCCTAGTTATATGTCTAACAGAAACAAGTGGTTATGTCCATCAAAAGACATCTATAAAAATGTTCATAGCAGCATTATTCATAATAGTGCAAACTGGAATCCACCCAAATGTCCATCAACAGAAGAATGGAGAAATATATCAAAGTGTGGACATGGTCATGTGCTGCCCAGATCCCTCTTCTGGGTGGGGCCTGCCCCAGCTGTTGGGAATGCTGCCAGCAGACAACCTTCAGGATGTCTGGTGCTTCCAGATTGGCCTGGGCTGCAGAGAGCCTCTGTGGCAAGACTGCCCTTCCTGGGGCAGCCCACATCCACACAGCACAGGCCACATAGGCCATTTTGGCTTCTAGGCTCCCTGTGAGGTTGACTGAGGTGGTCCTTGGGTCTGCACCCAACTCTTGACATCTCCCTGTTCCCAGTCCTGTTTCTTGTCTCTCCCTGCCACAGCTGTCATCCCAACAGCATTTATTAGCAACAATACTGCATGCTAACCTGTCTTAGAGTTGGCTTCCCAGAGGAGAAACCTGCAGTGCATGGTGTATTCATACAACATAATATGGTACAGCAGCAAAAAGAACAGACTATGACACAGGAAACATGAGTGAATGTTGAGTAAGAAAAACCAGGTATGAAAGAGTACATACCATGGAAGTCCATTTAAATGGAGGTGAAAACCAGCAAAACAATTTGTGGTGAAAGAGGTCAGAATAACAGTGACCTTGGTCCCAAGGAGCCTTGTGTGGTACTGGAAATAATCTGTATCCTGATTCAGAGTTAATATACACATACACACATTTATACACAGGTATGTGTATATTGATGCATGTTCATATTTAATATTTATGGCACTGTACACTTTGACTTGTATGCTTCACTGCATTGTTATACTTCCATAAAAATAATAAAAATTAAAACAATAAAAAAATCAGATTGTATTGTAATTGCCTATATCTCTGGATAGTCTGTAACTTCCTGAAGGCAGCGGCTCCACCTACATCATAGTGGGTGTTCAATAAACAGTTTTTGAATGAATCCATGAGTATCTCCCTGTCTACCATTGATTCATTATGTGGACTCGGGTGAGTCTCTTCAGTCTGTGAACTTCATTTTATAAAGAAGGAAACCAAGGAAAGTAGCAGAATCTAACTCGTAGGCATGTTAGTGCAAACTGGAAACTGTTGTGTGAGTGTTAGGACACAGGTTCTGAAGTCAAACTGCCAGAGGTGGAAATAGGCTCCACCAGCTATCAACTGTGTGATCTTGGGAAAGTTACTTACCATCTCTGTGCCTCAGTTTCTTTATCTGTAAAATGGGGTCATAAAAGTACCTACCTTGTTGGATGACTGTGATAATTGAGACAACCTTTGTCCCTTAGAATAGTGGCTGATTGCTCAGTAAGTTCTCAAGAAATGCCAACTAGTATTAGCATGAGAAGAACTTTCCCCGAGATGGCATCTTTCAGGTAAAGCATCCCTCTCTTTCCTTTCCCCCACTAGGCTTTCTTCCCCTATCTCTTCTCTGGAGCTTACTAGGATACTAGGATCCAATCATTTATAGCCTTAAAGACGTAAGTTTCCCCCAAGGGCAACTAGCCTCCAGCAAAGGAAATGACCCCACGAGGCAGCCCCACACTCTAGAATTTAGGAAGTTTGAGCCTCATTTTCTCCTCCAAGAGAAGGAAAACAGGTGTTAATTACTGCGTGTGAAATATCTGGGCTTCTCTGACCAGGACAGTCTGAGAAGGAGGAGCTGGAAATGGTGAGGGGGCAGAATGGGGCCTACCTCTGGGAATATTCTCTGGAGCTGGTGTGGCCTTGTGGGC
Source organism: Canis lupus baileyi (assembly GCF_048164855.1). Taxonomy (NCBI): domain Eukaryota; kingdom Metazoa; phylum Chordata; class Mammalia; order Carnivora; family Canidae; genus Canis; species Canis lupus. The sequence continues at coordinate 35,184,229 of NC_132840.1, forward strand.
AGAAAGTGATCCCAGTGTGGGCTTTTCCTCCCTCCTATGCTAGACATGGAAGTGGCCAAAGATGGAGTTGGATTCTAACCAAACCCAAACCCGGCAGTGGTGATGTCATGAGGCAGGAGCCCAAGCCAGATGCTGGAGCTGTGGGCTCTCTCAATAACTTGTGTGTCACCTCAGCTTGTCACTTCATCTCTGAATTTCAATAAAGCCAAGGATGGGGACTAGATAATCCATAAAGGCTCATTCGCCTCTCAGCTTTGGGGTTATAAGAAGTAGAGTATGGTACAGTAGACTCAGATGGGATGAAGTTTAAATCTGGCTCTGTCATTTTGGCAACCCTGTGTTCTTGGGCAAGTGATATTACCTCTTTGTCCCTTTGGGTTTTATCTGTGCTAAGGGGGATTATAGAGGTTTGATATAAATAGGAGCTCAATAAGTAATAGTCCCTGTGATGGCTAATTCTTCTGTCAACTTGGTTAGGCTATGGGATGCTTAGGTGCCTAGATATTTAGTCAGATATTATTGTCTTTGTGAGGGTGTTTCGTGTGATACTGGAAATAAATAGTCTGTATTTCCGCAAGCAGACTGCTCTTCTTAATGGGTGGGAGGGGGCTCATCTAATCAGTCGAAGGCCTGAATAGAACAAAAAGACAGAGGGAGCTCTTTTTGCCTCACTGCCTTTGAGCTGGGATGTTGGTTTTTCTTGCCTTCAGATTCCGTTTGAAATGTCAGCTCTCCTTGGGGCTGGAGCCTCCGCTTTCAGACTGGATCAACACCATCAGTCTCCTGGGTCTCCATCTTGCTGACTGTAGATCTGAGGGCTTGACGGCCTCCATAACTGTACAGGTCAATTCCATGTAATAAATCACACACACATACCCTGTTGGTTCCGTTTCTCTGGAGAACGCGGACAAATACAGTCCCCTTTCCTAGGTTGTCACTTTTTCAGGAAAATCTTCACATGGGTCCTTTGTACATCCTTTAGCTCTTATTCTCCATCTCTGAATAAGGCGGTGGCTATTACAGGGAGCAGAAAGTTACCAGCAATAGAATATGCTCCATCTGTTTAATTTTTATTATTTCAAGGGCTTCTATAATTATTATTTAATCTTATTATTTAATTCTAGACTCAACAATGCAGGGAGAGAAATAAAGCAAAAATTGTTCCCTTAACTTTTTATTTCAACAGCGTTAACGCATCAGTTACACAATAATCCATACTCATTAAGTGTACAATTTGATGAATTTTGAGGTATGTACAAACTTGTGAATCCATCATTGACTGTGTAGTCAATGCAAAGAATGTGCTCACCACCCCCTAAAGTTTTCATGCGTCACTATAATCCATTCTCTTCCTCTACCAGCATCAGATGATTGCTACTGGTGACCACAATTTTCTTGTAATTACTGAGAAAACTGAGGGCCAGAAGATGACACATCCTGCCTGTTTCAGGGATACTATCTGGTCCAGTCTCCTGACAGGGCAGGATTCATTCGAGGAGATCATCTTCAATCATCCTAAAGAGAAAGGGAGAAGAAATCAATTATTGGGCACCTACCATGTGTTAATCCCAGGCCAGGTGCTTTATATATGTAGTTATGGAAATCTAGTAGCCAGAGTCTTCCTTTGGTTTTAGATGCCTTCTCTCTGATGACTGTTCACCTCCATCCCTGGGTTCTGACTCAGCTCATGTGTTAGAATGTGAGCTTGGATATGTCTCTCCCTGGCTCTAATAAGCATCTCAGATAGAACTTGCCTAAATATAGCTTTTTTTGTAAGCTACCTGCCATCCCCCCAGGTTCCAGTCTGTTATCTCTAGGTCTTCTACTCAAATGCCGAGGTCAAGAATACTGAGTTAACTTTGATTCTTTCTTCCCTTCACTTAGAACAGCTAATCCATGGCCAAGTTCCACTAGCTGTATCTTCTAAAGAATTCCAATGTGGCCTCCATTGGCTATGTCCACTGCCACCATCTGGTCCAAGTCACCATCGAGTGCCACTTGGTGTACCTGCTTTCACTCTTGTCCTGGCCTCTACAACCCTTTTTTATGCCTATCAGCTGAAGAGCTTATATCAGATAATGACACTTCGCTTCTGAAAACCCCTCAATAACTTTCTAACACATTTGGAACAGTCTTGCATTCTTACTCAGCATCATGAAGTTCTATGTGATCCATCACCTTTGTGAACTGATAGCATGATGCCCCACCCCCAGCCCGGACACACAGACAATCTTCAGCCACTCTGACCTTCCTTTCATCACTTGAATATACCAAGCTTATCACTGTCTTAAATTTTCTGCCGAGAACACCCTGGTCTCCTCATCCTACCATGGATAATTTCTATTCTTTCTTAAGGTTTTTAGTCAAGGAAAATAAATGGTGATCATTACCATCTGAAATTATGTTGTTATTTGTTTGATAACCTGCCCATTCCCTCTTGAGAATGAGAGTAGGAACCTTAACTGTTTTATTTACTGCTGCAACCCTAACAGCTACAGAAATACCTAGCATGTACTAGATGCTCAATAACTATCTGTTGACTAAATGATCAAGCAATGGGCATCTAATCATAGTAATTGTTAACCATCTTTGCAGTCAAATGCTTCTCTATCACTACATAAAAATTCGATAACTCTTCCTGATTCTTTCCTGCCTCAATGTTTTACTTGGCCACACGCTCACCATGGTGATGAAACCTTTAAATGTTTGAACTTCTTCATTTTCCTACCTCCTTGAGGAACCTGCCCCCATCCCCTCATTCTCTTACCTCCTGGGTTTTGCTGAGTAAATTCAGAACATTCATTTTATTATCCCATGTTTTCTTACAATATGCCTCTTCTGTTTCAATAATCCTTGCTTAACTCATATTACAATTCCCAGTCAAGCATTCATCTTTCTTTTAAACTATAAAATACTACAGGTTTTATTGCCCTCCACTCTTTCTTATACTTGTCATCCTTTCTATCTTGAGACTTTCATTTTAATTGAATTTTCATTTGCCTAGAATTCCTCTTCAAGTGTTTTCCTCAGCTAGGGGCATGGGCACATACTCTTAAAATTCTTTAATAATCAAAAATTTCTTTCAATGTCAAAATCCACCACCACCACCACCACCACCACCACCACTACAATGTATATGGCAGGAGTTTATGGTGTCCTTGGGCAAAGGGGTAGGACAGAGAATAGTCAAGGGTCTTGCCCTCATGGAGCTTACATCTTTTCCTGTAGCCTTTGTATCAGTGGAGTCAAATCATTTATACTGCAAGAATTAACATTCTCCAAATCTTAAAGGCTTAAAAAAAGAAAAGTCTCCCTTTTGCTCATTCAAGCTTTGCTGCTGGGTCCAGGAGACTTACCAGGGAGGCTACCCTCCATGTGGTAGCTCTGTCTTGTACTTCTGTATCCATGCAAGTTTCCCAGATTGCAGTAGCAAGGGGAAAGACTGCTGGAGGGGGTCTCACACTACCCTGTCATGCCTCTACCCAGAAGTAACACACATATTTTCATTGGCCAAAGAATGTCACATGACCATGATAAACTTCAAAGGGGCAGAGTCATGCCAAGCCCCTTGTATGCCTGGAAGGCAAAGAGCTGGAGATATTCATGAGTATCACTAGTATCTAACAGCCTTCACTGACAATATAGAATGAGAATATAATAAAATATAGAATGCTTTAATTATATTTTTTCTCTCAATGATCTAAAAATTATTATTCACTGTCTCCTATATACCAGTATTGAATATAGAGTCAATTTTTTTGGTTTGTTTTTGTTTGTTTTTTTGTTTTTTAGTTTTCTCTGTCTACCTACCTATCTGCATGTGTGTGGTAGTTGAGGTCAGCCAAGATGACTCACAGATAGGATTAGATATGTAAGAGATTTAGTGGGACAGGAGGAGGGGAAGGTTGGCAGAAGCTTCAGACCCAGAGGGAGGTCTGAAGTCTGTGACAGGAGATGGAAAGGAAGGGCTAAGGCAGGAGTTGGCTCTGACTGAAGCTCAGCTCTGAGACAGGTTGACCAGGCCTGCAGGGGGTTTGAGCAAAAGGTGCCCCTTGTGGAGGATTCCCATGTCTCACAAGAACTGGCCTGCCTCATGTCCTCACATGCTTAGTCACTGGCCAGAGCAGCCTGTAGGGAGCATGGCCTCAGGGTGTCCTTCGTGGTAGAATCAGATCTGAGACACATGTCTTTGTGGTTGCCACAAGAAGCTTATGAATATTTTTTCTTTCTTCTATTTTTGGAGTTTGGTAATTTTGCCAAGGTATGTCAAGATGTGTGCCACTTAAACATGACTCCTGTTTATGTCTTTTCCATATGAATTTTCACGTCTTTGTCACTCTGGTGAACTTTAACTCTGATTCCTATTATTAATTCCCCATCTGTGTTTTGTTCCCCTTTTGTAATTCTGTCACATAATAGATATCCTGCCTGTGTCTTTTATGTCCCTTACCTTTTCATTTATGATTTTCATGTATTTGTTGCTCTGTATTGTGGGTTGTTTCCTATATTTAATTTTCCAAAATGCTATGATGATTGTTTTGGGGAAATTAACAGTTTAAAATTTTTCTATTGAACTTTAAAATTCAGAAATCATGTGTAAAGTACTAAAAGTTATTTTCATGTGTGCTTTCACAACCTCTCCTTAGGAGTTCTAACTAAATCTTGCCCCCTTAAAAGCTGCTTGTTCTAGTTGTTGACTAATCTCCCTTCTTCAGTGGCTTCTGATCCTTTGATGATATCTACTCTGTAAATGCTTGTTTTGGAGGGCATGCACACCAGACCTTGGCATCTTTGGGGCCAGAGAGACTAAGACTAGGCAGTGGAAGAGAAAGAGTTTCTTCTCCAGTAGGCTACTGATGATGGATTTGTTAAGATGGAACAAAAAAGGGAGGCAATCTTTCTTCTAACATACCAGTGGAAATGGGGTATCCTCATTGCCAGTGCCCTTAGGCATAGCCACCTATTAGAATAGATCCTGGGGGATTCACCAGGCTTCCTTCTCATTACCTTATAATTGAGGTCGTCACCACTGATTCTTCCAGAGAAGTAATCCTCTTTTCAAGTGGGATCTTGGGCCCTTCTCTTGGTATTGCCTGGAATGAAGCCTTCATTCTAGGTCGTCTTTGCTAGTATTTGTGGTGTCAGCCATATCTGGCTTTTCTAGGTTACTACAATTAGCCAACCTTATTTTGGTGACTGATTCACCCTTGGGAACTGGAACAGGAAGAGGATCATGAGCACATATTCAAGTTATTATGTTGTAGAATCTCCCAAGAATTTCCCCTCGAATCTTGATAATTAAAATGTCCTTCCCATCTTTTTGTCTTCCTAAGCCCCCCTTATTCCTTTCCTTGTTCATATAGGCATGTCAGCTTGTTCCCACCAACTAAGTCTTACAAAAGGAGGACCAATAGTCTGAATTTGTTATCATCATCGGTCATCATGCTTTTTCTTTCCTGCAGGTCAGGTGTCCTATCTGGTGTTGACAATTGTCCATCCTAAGTCTAGGATCAGTGTCTGGAACTTGCCCTTGGCATTGGTGTTCTTACTGGGGTGGCCCCCAAAACAAAGATGGGCATGTAGGTAGAGGCTTAGCAGGAGCATGTTTCTCTGGCAGGGGTAGAGGTTGGGACATTAAATAGTTGCTTATGGTAGTAGTAGTCCTATCATAAGGGGATAACCTTGAAATGCCTTTTCTTGGTGGCTGGCAATGTTGCCAGTTTTTCCAACCAAGAGATATAGAAGATAAGTACTGAGAGCCAAGGTCTGTGCAGGACATTTTTGGATACATCAATTCCTCAAAGCTTTGTGTTGTTATCCTCATTTTACAAATGGACACCTGGGGCTCAAAGAGAAAAGGTCAGTTAGATGGTGGGATTGGTATTTGAATATGGTCTGGGTGATTCCAGTGCCCACAGGCATGCTCTATGCTAGTATCCATGCTACATTCAATTTTGAGTTGACTTTTGAAAGCTGAACAAGACTGCAGTAGCAAGGAAGGACTGGGAGGGCGGGCACTTTGAGACACCAGCACAGGTACAGGCAGGAGTCAGGTGTAAAGGGAAAATAGGAAAATAGGAAAAAGTCCCATGTGATTAGATTATAAACCACACAAAGGGGTTGTTCTGGATAGAGATGATATTTGAAAGACAGGTTGATGCCAGATGGTGAAGGATCCTGTAACCTCCAAGCCATGAGATCGTAGGTGAGTTACTTCACCCTTCTGAGTGTTAGTCTTCTGATCTGGGAAGTGGGGCTAAAATGCCCTTCCTGATTGCCTGCATGCTAAAAGCACCTAGTGAGTGCTTGGGGACAGTGAATGCTGCTCCCTGTTTTGCAGGACCTGGCAGGCAGGCTGGCTGGTGAGTGAGGGGAAGGAGGAGGGGTGGGGACGCAGGGCTGGAGGGCTGGCACTGCATCAGCACCTCCCGCAGCCCCAGGTTCTTCCAATCCCAACAACCCCTTCAGCATCTGAGAGATCAGCTTCAGGCCCATTTGGTGTTAATTACAGCAACCCAGGCTTCTCTGTGTGAAGGAAACAGGCCCTCATTTCTCTCATTAAAGTAAAATATGACCCATTTTTATGCCTGCGTATTTTGTTGCCGAGATTACGAGAGTCATCTTTTCTGTTTATACGGAACAGAGAAACGTTACACCAGGCAGGCGGCCTGGGCCCCAGAGTCTGGGGAATAGAAAGCAGATGTCGTCCTCAGTGTTATTTGCCCCCAGCTTCCATCTCCTCCTCCCTGCTCTTCTCCCTCTCAGAAGCATAATCCTCCTTTCAGATCCGCACGAGGTAAGTGGATCGTAAGAGAATAAGCTCTCATTTATTGGGCTCTTTACCAGGTGCCAAAGCCCTGTAAACAAGTTCCCCCTTTAATTCTCCCTAGAAGCTCCAGGGGTGGTTGGTATTAATCCTCACTCAGCCCTGGTTCTCTGGAACCAGGAATGCCCCGAGTTTTTCTGGTGCCCCCAGTCAAGGGAAAAAAACGAATCTCGCCCATCACAGGTGCGGTTACAGCCCTTGGTGCATGGCCTGGCCAGTCTTCTGAGCTCTGCCATGTATTGTCCTAGGAGGGCCTCCCCACAGCTGAAGGTGACTGGGGCCTGAGGGTTTCGGGGATTCCTCTGAGGCCAGTTAAAATGGTGAGTGGTGGGGGTTTGGAAAGATTTTAGGCGGAGAATTGACAATATAAGGTGCATGATTTTGAAGGATTGCTCTGATGACAGGAGAAGGGGTGGGAGGAAAGTGAGCATGCAAGAGGTGTAAGAAAAATCATCCCCAACATGCAAATAAGGTGAAGTCTGCCTGTTTTCTCATTGTTACACAGAGCAGTGTCTAACAGGTCTATCCAAGGGGTATTTAGTTCTCTTTAAAACTTTTTCTGTAAAGGGCTAGGCAGTAAATATTTCAGTGTTGTGGTCCATATGATCTCCAACAGGGTTACTCAACAATACCATGGAAGCAGGGAAGCCCTCAAAGGCAATATGTAAATGAACGAGCATGGATGGTGTCAATAAAACTTTATTAACAAAAACAAGAGGTGGCTGCCATTCTTGCTCTGTGGGAACGTACTCCTGTTGGACATACTATTTACTATTGATCAGAGCCCAGGCCCTGTGAAAATCCTCCTTGATTTGTGGATTTTTGTCAGAGATAAAGAAGTTTTTGTCTAATAGGAAAAAATAATTCTATTTTTACTCTCCCAAAGGACATTAACTCATTTTGTACCTGACAAGAAATCTTATTCTAATATTATCTCTGTAGGACTTGTATGTCAATACTCAGCTCTTCCAATGCTCTCCAAGCCAGCTTTGCAATCTGGCTGGTTCTCTCATTGATGAATTAAATAAATTTTTACACAGCTAAATTACAGTGGTATGACAGTCATTTTTATTTTGACTTTCTGAAAATTGCATTGTCTTGAAGCAGAGGAAAGTGTCAGGATAAGGCTGTGGAATCATCCAGAAAAAAATAGACTATTCAGATGGAGCAACTAGGACATGCTAGAGATTTTTAAGAGGTATGATTGATAGGACTCATGAACCGTGATACAGAGGAGTGAAAGAGAATGAATGGGTCCCACATTGAGCTTGCCATGGTGGCTAATCAATGACATTGCCCCTCACAAAGCTGGGCATGCCATCAGGGAGTGCTTACTCCCTTAGCCTGGAAAAGTTGTGTGGCTTGGAATAGACTGGGCAGGGGTGGGCAAATAGCAAATCATCATGCCACCCCCAAAGGCCACTTGTTCTCACTGGCTTGTCGAAAATTCAATTTCTCGTATCTTGATATTTGGCAACCTGATGTAAGCATTCAAATACACCATGCCCCGGAGTTTTGCAGGGTCTCTGGGTACTCCTGCAGGACTAGTTTTTAGGGGAATACTGTAAGGAGGTTCACTGGTGTCAGTATCCCTTTCCAAGTGGGGCTGCATGATGGGAGGGTGCACAGGCCAGCGGGGGGCTCAACTCGGTGCTCTGTGCAGGGTGACACAGATGTCCTTGCTTTCCTGAGGCAAACAGTGGAACTGGGGGAGACTGCCCTGTATCATAACTGCCTTTCCCTTACTTCTGGAAATTTCTCCTATAGATGTGCATGTATATTTATGTCATAGCAGATACACAAGCTGCATTTTCTGTTCTTTTTTTTTTTTTAAAGATATTCATTTATTCATGAGAGACACACAGAGAGAGGCAGAGACATAGGCAGAGGGAGAAGCAGACTCCTTGAGGGGAGTCTGATGTGGGACTTAATCCTGGGATCATGACCTGAGCCAAAAGCAGATGCTCAACCACCCAGGTGTCCGCAAGCCACATTTTCAACAGTTGGGGCCAGTTATCGAATTCCATACAGTACAGTGCCAGGCTCCCCTAGCAAAGAATATGCTCTTTAGGCTGATAAGGACTGATCTCCAAGGTAGGGTATGAAGTGGCCTGTGAGAAATGAGCATGTCCAAAGGGGGAAAATAAGAATACATATGAAGTAGCTACAGAAAAGCACACAAGAAACTAATAGAAGTGATGTCCTGTGGGGCAAGGGAAAGTAGGTTGGGTGCAGCATGTTGGAAGCCAGGTTTTATGTTGTTTCTATTTTTGAACCATGTAGAAAAATTACCTGATTACCTGTGAAGTGAAATGATAGAGAAAGCACAGGCTCCACATAGGAGAAGCCCGTGACCCAGTCTGGGGTAACAGGGAAGGCCCCAGAGAGGAGGCAACATTTAATCTGAGGCCTCAGATCAGTCAGAGTTGGCCAACTGTGGGGAGCAGAGGGATGCTTTGGGCAAAGAGAGCAGCATGGGCTAAGAGCTTAAGGTGAGAGAGTGTGCCGAATTTAAGGAACTAAACTGTGCTATGACTGCACTGAAGCTTTCTAGCTTGGGGTTAAGGTAGGAGCAGAGGGGCTGCCATTTATCAAGGGTTTACCAATGACAGCAGGTGCTGCGGGCATCCTGCCCACCAGACACTTTGCCAAAGCCATCACCTGCCTTGTCTCACCCACTCCTCACATGAACCAAGCACCACTAGCATCCTCGCTTTCCAGGTGAGAAATAGAATCTCTGAGAGTTCAAGTCACATTTCCTGGTCATGCAGCCATTGAGCGGCAGATGGCAACCCAAGCCACTTGCCTGTCTGTGTTGTCGTCTATAAAAGGGGGACGCTGACCTCATAGGTGAGACAAAGGCTGGGGAAGCACCTCGCTGAGCACAGACACATCATGGGGATGCCCCTAACCTCACCTACTACTAACTGGTGGTGCCCCGAGTCCCGGCAGGTTACCCTGACTACCCTGTACAGCCTGCTGGAAAGGGCTGGGTCTGAGGGAAAGCAAAACTCAGTAGCCAAAATTCTTTACTAAGAGAGCAAAAGCAATTATTCTAAAGAAAGGGGTGGGAACCATACTAAGCCAGATCTCAATATAAGATTCTCAAATCCCTTTTTCTTTCACAACCCATGGAGGGTTATTCCATAGAGGTGACACTGAGCAGAGTGGCCATGAGCACTGGCACCCTGCCAAGCACCCCGCAGGTGTTGTCCCCTACATGGTCTCAGCTACTCCTTGCTGCAGCTGGCTGAGGAAACCCTTGTTATCCCTGTTTTATAGTCCAGGAAACAGAGGTTAAAGGAAGTTAACCAATCTGCCCAAGGTCATGCAGGTAGTAAGCACTGAACCAGAACTTGACCCTGGTCTCTGATGGATGACAGAGCTTTTTGCATTTTAACATATAGCCAGGAGATTAGGACACAGTATGAGGAGAGCTGTGGTTCAACCTAGGTCTGCGGCTCAGCAAGCCCTCAGAGGAAAAGCCCAGAACCTTCTAGAAGGATGACGAGGTGCCCTTCAGTTAAAGTCCTGAAGATCAAGAAGCTGCTGACCAGTTGGGAGGAGAAGGAAGAGTGTTCCAGGTAGACGGACAGGTAGTGACAAAGGTTTGGAGGGACCGAGTGTGGCCTCATTTAGAGAACATGTGGTCTGGGGCAGCAGCGGGAGAGAACAGAGGGAGGCAGGAGGTGGGCCATGAGCTCCTGGACTTGATTTAATACATGAAAGAAAGGTATCTGTTCTCAGCAAGTCCATCATCTCACTGTAATCTAAAAATGAGAAGAGAGGGGCCCCTGAAAAGTGTTTTCCTGTTTGAGCCAGGTTTGCAGTGAGAGGACGCAGCTGGCTGGTGGCTCCGGGAGGATCAGGTGTCGAGTCTGGAAGGCCGCGGGCAGGGGGCTCGTGAGGGGGCTGCAGAGCACGGCGGCCGCTCCTCGCCTCTGCTCAGCCACCCTGCCCCGCTGGCATTCTCGTCTGTTCCTCGTCCAGTCGCTGCCCCACACCTCATCAATCACCCTGGGCTTGGGGCAATGGGCCCACGGTGCTGCTGCAGAGACCCCCACGGCTGGGTGCTGACAACTGGCAAGCCGGACTCTGTGTGTTGGTGGCTCCTGATGATCTGGAGGCAGATAAGGGCCATTAACACCGTTAGTAATTATAGAGCCCGGGAGCAGGCCTGCTCGTCCCTGACAGGCAGAGCTGGGAGCAGACAGGGAGATCTGGGGCTTCGTGCGCTATTATTTAATTTATTTAAATGAGTTGATAGAAGAAATCTCTTGGAACAGTGCCCAGCACAAAGCAGGTGCTCCGCAAGTCTTCGCTATTATTATTAGTGGGGTCATATTTATATGTGGAGAGGGGACTTGCCCAGTTACACAGCAAGTGACTGCGTGAACTGGGATGGGTACAGGCCAGGCCTCTTTCCCGGGCATCCTTCTGCCCTGGGAAGGGCTCCGCTGGCTTTCTTTACACCTGGTGACTAATAGTTTGAACTGATTAGGGTCAGTCCTTAGAAAAGGCACAACAGGAAGCTTATTATCTGAGGGTGCAAGAGACAAAGGCCACCTTTCCTCAGAAAAATGCCTCTTTATTTGATCTCATTTCCAAACAACACTGCGCAATATGTGTCTCCGTATCACACAGCAGGAACCTGAGTTTATACGTAGCACATCCAGAGGCCTGCTTTCGGGAGATGCTCTATCAATTTTAACTTCCTCTGTTCTCTGGGTGGGCGCACACTTCTCACTTATGGAGGTGTTTGCATTAAAACTTCACTCCCACCCAGCACTGACCTTTCCTCCTTTCCAAAGTGAGACATGAGAAATACTGATCAGGGGAGTGAGGGAGTCACCAGCTTGGAGGGGTCCCCGAGAGGTCAGGGCTGACCTGGTGGCCAGTGGGTGGCCAGCTGCCGGGTGGGATGGGAGTGCATTGAAGGGCACCCATTTGTCTTGTCCTTTGACATTTGAGGTAAACTCGTACCTGCTTCTCCTCTGCAAAGCCTGTGCACTATCTGCCATGGAAGAAAATGTCTAAATAAGATCCAGGCGGGCTGACTTGAGAGGGTTTCTGTACCAGCCTGGGAAAGGTGGGTGGTGGGCCAGGGGCACCAGGATGTCCTCAGCCCAAAGAGGTGGAGCCAGGAGGGGAAAAATCAAGAAGGGATTTGCTTAGGGAGTAGTCACCACGGTGGGTGGTGGTGCTAGGCCCAAGATCCTTTTTGAAATTTTCTAAAGTGAGTCTTAGGGGAAGTAAAAGGCAATTGTATTTTACCAGGGAGATGCGGCTTACAGGAGGACATAATGTAGTACAGGGTTCAGGGCCCCATCTCTGGAACCAGGGTTCATATCCCAGCCCCCTGGTTCTTTAGTTACTGTGTGATCCTTATCAGCTTTCTTTTTTCTTTAGATTTTATTTATTTATTCCTGAGAGACAGAGAGAGAGAGAGAGAGAGAGACAAAGACAGAGACAGAGGGAGAAGCAGGCTCCACGCAGGGAGCCCGGTGTGGGACTCGATCCCCAAACTGGGATCATGCCCTGAGCTAAAGGCAGACGCTCAACCGCTGAGCCACCCAGGTGCCCCTCCTTATCAGCTTTCTTAATCTTTTTTTGTGCCTCGGTTTTCTCATCTATCAAGTGAGAGAAGATTGCGATTACTTGCCTTATAAGTTGATGTGAAGATTAAGGGTTAATATATGGGAAGGGCTTGGAACAGTGCCTGGCACACAGTAAGCCCCATATAAATGTTGCATTTATGTATATATGGATGTACATTGCTATTTTTTAATGTCTACTACACCTCAGGTGCTTCATATACATGTGTCTCTTATTGAATTTTCACAAGTGGTTCTCCCTGCAGAGAGTAAGTAGGCTGAGGTGTTGACCCTGATTACCAAGGACTGCACTTTCTCCTGGGTCAGGAGGACTCAAAAATTCTTTCAGTCCCCATGTGAAATCTCTATCTTCCTTGAAATGTCCCCTGTTGGGAAGAGAGAGTGGAAAGATTAATGGGGTTTCTTTATGGGCATTCAGGGCGCTAAGACAAAGCTACAAGTCATCTGCCCTGTGTCTGAGGCCAGTGTTCTTTTCTGGATAAAATGGGTGCCATGGGATTCCCAGGTGGCTTGGTGGTTTAGCGCCTGCCTTCAGCCCGGGGCGTGATCCTGGAGTCCTGGGATCGAGTCCCACATCAGGCTCCCTGTGTGGACCCTTCTTCTCCCTCTGCCTGTGTCTCTGCCTCTCTCTCTGTGTCTCTCATGAATAAATAAATAAATAAAATCTTAAAAAAAAAGGGTGCCATGCGCACAGCCTCATGTCAGACTGCATGCTTTGCCTCATCTTAGTCTTGACAGCTATGTGGCCGTGAAAAAGTCACGTCACCTCCATGAACCTCGTTTCCCTCTGCCTTTCCTATTTGCAGGCGCTGAGACTGGGGGTGGGGGGGCAGCTCATGGGGAAGGGGGATGCCAATGACAGGGAGAGCTGCTTGTAGATGGAGATTTGCAGAGATACAAGGAAACTTCAGCCATTGCCATTCTTGAAGATGCTTCAATAAATAATAATAATAATAATAATAATAAATAATAATAATAATAATAGAAGGTAAAAAAAAGAGCCACACAGGATTATAAAACAGGATGTGTTAGAAGGCAGGGCAAGATCATCCCCTTCTAATCTTGTCAGTGCATGTCTGGGGCTGTACGTATCACCTCCTTTGAAGCCTACATGGAACATCCAGTGAGGCCCTGTGGGTGGGGCGCCGTGGATGGGGCCAAGGAGCCTCCGGACCCTGCTGAGATAGGTCATGGATTTGATGGGAAGAACTGATCTTCCCTCCTTCCCCTAGGGTGTCTGGAGTCTCCTACCTCCATGCCTTTTCTTGTCACCTTGCTCACAGTTCCTCTCACCTTCTTCTGTGACTGGTTCAGGTTCAAGAGAAAGGTTGCCAAGTCGGTGGAGCAACACCAACCATCTCCTCTTGGCCTTCAGCTCTTGGAATGTGGCTCTACCTGCAGAGCTGCTGCGCTCCAGAGGCCTACAGCTTCGGAGGTATTAGAACTGTAGAGACCTATGCTTCTGGGACAGGGCTGAGTCCTGCATACCCACATGGATGAGCTGTAAGCAGCTCAAACCTTGAGACTGGATCTGATGATCACTCAAAGCCAGTGACTGGCACAGAGACTGGCATGCGACAGGTACTTAAGAATGAAAGAATCATGAGTAAAACAGACATAGGCCTTGGCTTCCAGGTCCCCCATGAGGTCTCCCCAGGTATCTGTTCTTCCTTTAGTCACAGTGCTGCCTTGATTTCACAACTGGTCTCCCCTCATTTGATTGTGAGCGCTAGGGCCAGCCTCATGCCTGTCTCAGTATCTCTAGTACCTAGCAGTGTCTACTAGTACATCGGAGGTACTCAAAACACAATGAAAGGATGAATGAATGACTGCCTCCTATGTTGTATTCATCAGTGGTTGCAAGCTGGAGGAGCAAAGCCAGGTACTAGAGCACCCTGTTGTGGCCTCTGCCTCAGCCATGCTCCTCCCTGGAGCATATGGCTTGCTACATAAATCCAAGCTGCAGGAGGACGGTGTTGGCGGCAGAGCAAGTTGGGTGCCATTTGCAGACCTTTCCACAGACATCAGCTGCTGATGCATCCTGCAGTAGATGGCCCAGCTCTTCAGGAGACAGAACAGAAATATATTAGCCTAGAATTATCATTGTTTTCTCACTCAGCTCACTGTCTTTCCCCAGAATTAGTTCATCCCTTAAGCGGCCAATTGAGTTCCCTCCTCATTGGAGGAGGGACAGATTAGCAGGGGCCCATTCAAGGTTAAGTGGAGCAGAATGTTTTCTAAAGATTCTATCCAATAGTCCTCATTTTTACAGAAGAGGACATTAAGTCTAGGAGCTAAATAACTTTCTCAGGATCACAGGACTAGTCAGTAATTACAGTCCCGGTTATGATTTATTGAGCACTTACTGTGTACTAGCCTTTAATAGAAATGCATTGCTGCATTGCATACATTATCATATTTGATCCTGGTTAAAGCAACCTTATGGATTGGGTTTAATTACCCCCACTTGACAGAAGTAGAAACCGAGGCTCAGAAAGATTAAGTAACTTGCCCAATGCAACCTCGTTAGATATTGGCAGAGCTCAAGCCTGTGGCACAGTGGTTCTTGGTCAGAAGAATGTATACTTTGGAAGAGCCTCGGACACTTTTAAAAAATACTCAGACCAGAGCACCACCTTAGACCTGCCAAATCAGAACTGCTCTATTCCGAATAAGCTCCCTGAGTGATTCTGATGTGCTTTTGTGCTTGAGAATCTCAGCATAAAGAAACTCAGTCTCGTGTTTTCTTATCTGAAAAACGGGGGCCGCTGGGGCCCAGGGCTCCGTGCAAGGACCCAGGAGAGCTGATGCATGTGAAAGGGGCCGACCCAGCGCCTGTGCAGGGGTGCTCGGTAATCGCTGACTTCCTTGTCCTAGCGACCAGGGAGTGCCCGGAGGGCTTCGGGTCTCTTGTGTGTGTACATGACCCCACTTTGCCAGAGACCCAGAACACTGTTTTTGGGGCTTTGGGGTTCAGTTTCTTGATTGTTTGTTATTATTTTTAATAGAATTCAGGAGAAGGCCATGAGTGGGCCAGACATCTGTGATAAATCTGCTGGGGTTTTTACAGGAAAGATTTCCCAAGTTCACTCTACTCTATATTTCTTGCTTTTCTTTCCAGCTACAACACAGCCAGGAAAATATCTCTCTTGCGCTGAAAGAAAACAGCCTGTGAGCCTCTCGTGAAAGTTGACTGAGGGAATATGAGTGTCAGATTCTATGGTGAATGGGTGCAAGGATGTGGGGAGCCTTCTTCCTGAAACAGCCATCGGAAAAGGAAAGTGAGCGTGTATTCCAACCCCCCATTCCAGTCTGAGTACCAGTGCTTCCCATCTGTTAGCTCCCCTTGTGTAGGACCACCCTCCTGGGGAGGAGTAGTCTTCTCCCTATTTTACAGATGAGGAAACAGGCTCTGAGGGTTTCTGTGACACAATCCAGGCTCTGCCACTGGTGAGCGGGTTCAAACCTCGTCTGTCTGCTTCCCAGCCTGCAGTCTTCTCTGTACCACAGTTGTCTCCTCTGGTTTCCTGTTTGCCTCTAGGGGTTTCCAAAACCTTAATTTCACAATGAAAACAGACACATTTTAAAAGGTTGCTCCAGAAAAAAGAGCAGCAGAAGCAGCAGTCTTTCCACAGTGCAGCATTCTTGCTCTGGCTGGTATCCCCAGTGCGTGGCACCAAGCCTGGCTCTAGTTGGTGCAAATGATGGACAACAATATGGGCAAATGGATCCCTCTTTTGCTTACCTGCACCCCTTTCTTCCCACAGGGGCCTACTTGTGCCCATTTTTGCCTCCACTTCAGGGCTTCTTTCCATTGTGCCTGGGTGTGCTCCCCTGGGAACTCCTTTGCTTTGCGGCCAGTCTGGATTTCAGGCCCCTCCCCACCCTAACCTTGTGCTTGACCTGTCTTGGGAATAAACAGTCTCCTCAGTTTCCTCTTCTCATATTCATTAGAATGGGTTTTCTTCTCTGGATTTCCATTCTGAGATATTAAGCCATTGTCAAATATATGTCTAGTTTTACTTTAGATATAGTAAATAATACTCCTAACAGTGATAGGTGTAATGTTTAGGGCTTCCAATGTCACAGAAACTGTGTTGATCACTTCATTTACGATGCCTGGAATATTGGCACCCTATAGTGGCGGATTAAATAGGGTCCTCTCCCAAAAGAAATGTTCAAATTCTAACCCTCATGGCCTTTTTTGGAACTAGTGTCTGTGCAGTTGTAACTGAGTTAAAGGTCTTGGGATGATGTCATCCTCAATTTAGAGTGGGCCCTAAATCCAGTGACTGACATCCTTATAAGAGAAAGGAGAGGGAGATTTAACATGGAGACACAGAGAGGAAATCCATGTGAAGGTGGAGGCAGAGATTGGAGGGTGTAGCTACAAGCCAGGGAATGCTGTGGACTGCCAGCAATCACCAGAAGCTAGGAATGAGATATGGAATGGATTCTATCCCAGAGTCTCCAGAGGAAACTAACCCTGCCAATACCTTGATTTTGGACTTTTAGCCTCCAGAACTGTCAAAAAGTAAATTTCTGTTGTTTTAAGCCAGCAAGATTTTGGTAATTTTTAATACCTATAATATAGGAGTTATTATTTTTTAAAGATATATTTGTTTATTTGAGAGAGAGAGTAGATGGAGTGGCAGAGGGAGAGAGAGAGAGAATCCTCAAGCAGACTCCTCACTGAGCATGAAGCCTAATGCAGGACTTGATCCCAGGACCCTGAGATCATGATCTGAGCTGAAACCAGGAGTTGGCTGCTTTACTGACTGAGCCACTCAGGTGCCCCTGTTTTTTTTTTTTTTTTATGTTACAGATAAGAAAACAGAGGCTAAGAAATAATTTAGGACTTTGTCTAAGATCACAGAATTGGCAAATGCCTCAAATTGGATTCTAACTCAGTTCTGGGGCTGGCTTCATAAGTGTGCAACCTGGGCAGCTGCACAGGGCTGTGTACTCAGAAGGGCTCCACCCTTGGCTTATTGCTCTGTGGTACTTTCTCAAAATTTTAAATTTTTGAGCAATGCTCTGCATTTTAATTTTGCACCAGGCTCTGCAGATTGTGTTTAAGTTCTAACCAGGCTTTCTGGTGTCCAGACCTCTGCTCTTGCCTTTCTCATCTATACTGTCACAACCCACGTGCTGCTCCCTCAGTCTCATCCATCCCCATAGCCTTAGTCCCAACCCATCTTCCCATGATGAAGGCTGAATAAGCACCCCAGAGATGTTCATGTTCTAACCCCCAGCACCTGTGAACACATTCCCTAACACATAGTAAAAAGGATTTTACAGATGTGAATAAATTAAGAATCCAGAGATGGAGAATTAATTACCCTAGATAATCTGCTGGGCCAGACATCATCACAACAGTCCTTAAAGAGAGATCCAGGAGGAGTTAGAGTCATGGGAGAAAGCAATATGATGACAGGATGGGGGTGGGGGGGTTACTTTGAAGATGGAGAAAGAGAGGGCTAACCAAGAAATACAGGTGCCTTCTAGAAGCTGAGGAAGACAAAGAGATGGAGTCTTCCTTCAGAGCCTCCAGAAGAAGCCAGCCCTGCCCACACCTTCACTTTAGCTCAGTGAAATGCAGTTTGGAGTGCTGACCTCCGGAATCATAAAGAATGAATTTATTTTTAAAGCCACTAACTTTGTGGTCATTTGTTACAGCAGCAAGAAGAAACTGATACACCCTGCTTCTAAGACTCACTTCTGCTCTAACCACAAATCTGCAGAAGAGAAGTAAATCATCCTGGAGCTATTGGGGATGAGAAATAGAACTGTAGTTCAACAGAAAAACATTCAAAACATTTATGTAATCCTTATATGTAATTGTAGAAATCACAGATTTTCAGAGGCAGGATTCCTTTTCTGAGGTTCATTTAGTATGCAAGAGGAAATGATTTCAATATTTGTAGTTAAATTATCAAAACTATTAATGCAATACAATTAAAACCAGTTTAGAAATCCAAAGAATATCAAAAAGTGTGTCTTTTAAAAATCTCTCTTTGCTTCTGTGTTAATCTCTCATTATTCTGAAAGGAAACATGATTTTAATGTTTCTGTTATTTAATAGGTCTACTTCTGCCTAGTACATAAAACATTAAAAGATCATTTTTAAAAAAGATTTTATTTATTTATTCATGAGAGACACAGAGAGAGAGAGACAGAGACACAGGCAGAGGGAGAAGCAGGCTCCATGCAGGGAGCCCGACGTGGGACTCGATCCTGGAACTCCAGAATCATGCCCTGGGCCAAAGACAGGTGCCCAGTCGCTGAGCCACCCAGAGATCCCCTAAAAGATCATTTAAAACATGAATTTAATATAAGTCTCTTTTAGGGGGGAAAAAAGAAGGAAAAACAATCATCAAAATTCTACAACACCAAGCAAATAAAACTTAGAAAAAAAATAAAAAAAGAAACCCAAGTCCATTTTTCCTAGCCCCTCACTCCCCACAAAGGTATGCAGCTGAAAAAGTATGAATTTGATATTAAACTCTGTTCTGTAACTTCCGGTCTGTGTGTGTTTGGGCAAATCACTTTGTTGGTCTGAGTCATATTAGGTCCATTTCACAAACAAGGAAATTGGGCCTCAGGGCTGGGTCGCAGAGGAAATGACCTGTGTCTAGCATGATGCTCATCATAGGTGTTAGAGATGATGCTGTCAAGTACTAATTACTGTACCTTCTTCCTTTCATGTAGCAGCAGACATATTCTAGACTTACAGCTTTTGAAGCATGGTTATCAGGGCAGAAACCCTGATTTTGTTTTGTTTGTTTGTTTGTTTATTTATTTATTTATTTATGAGAAACACATGGGCAGGGGGGCACAGACACAGGCAGAGGGAGAAGCAGGCTCCCTGCTGGAAGTCCGACGTGGGACTCAATCCAGGGTCTCCAGGATCACAACCCTGGCTGAAGGTGGCACTAAACCGCTGAGCCACCAGGGCTGCCCCAAAACCCTAGTTTTAAAAAAAATCACCTTAGGATTTCTAAGTAGGCACTGAAGTTCCTAGCAGCAAACAGTCTATACAGAAGACAAAGCCCAGACCAACCTGGGACAAGCAGTTTATGCATAAAATGACCAAGGATTCAGGAATGATGCTGTAGTCTTGCATAAAAAGAGTTCAAACCTTTCTGAGTTGGTAGAAAGATGGAAGAGTTGGGAGGAGGACAATAGAGTGAATCTCTGGTGCAAGTGTCCCTGTCCTACTTGGGGACATGAAGCAGAGGGTGAAGGAATTCCCAGATGGGTTTGATGCCTCCCAAAGAAGAGCGGCAGGAGATCCTCTGCCCAGAGTCTGGTTCCTTGTTCTGGAGCATTGTGAGCTCTACAAGGATCTTACCCTTGATGAGTGGGGCCCTCGTCAGAGGGCTACATGGGAAGGGTAGTAGAGTAATAGACTATTTGCTCAGCTCCTTTAACTGAACCCATAGTAACAGTGACTTAAATGAGAGGGTTATTTCTGTCACCTTAAAGTTAAGACTGGTAGGTGGTCCAGAGAGGAAAGGCAGCTCTGCTCCATGAGTCTTCTGGGGCTGTGGTTCCTTCTTTCTTGTTACTTCACTTTCCCCTGGGGTATTGGTTTGGTCTCCCTAACTGCAGTTAGTGCTCATCCACCACATCTTCATATCAGTGAGCTGGAAAGGGGAAAGAAAGAAGGAAGAGGAATGGGAAGCAACCTCTCCCCTTCTAGGACATGACCAGAAATTTCACATATCACTCCTCATATCCTATTGGCTGGAACTTGGTCATATAGGTATCCCGAGCTGCAAGCAAGTCTTGGAAATGGAATCCCTAGCTGCATGATCATCAGACCAGCTGAAACTTATAGGTGTGGGGCTTTATAACTAATAGGAATCAGGATAGAATGAATATTTGGGGACAGTTCATGACTCTGCTACAGAGAGCCTACAGAGAATGGCAAATATTTCTCTGTTGGCTGAGGTGGGGATTCAGTGGAGGAAGTGGAACCATTGTGACCCTATGGAATAAAGGACTGTGGGAGCTGAGGAAAAACGTCTGAACTGGGCAGCTGGAGGATCAAAGTTTCTAACCAATGCTTCTAAGAGTGCAGGTAGGCAAGGTGAGAACGAGACATTCTGGATCTTCAACACCTCTGCGTTTGTCCTTCACCTCATCTAAACACAACTGACTCAAGACAGCAATGGCTGTAGCTTCCCTTCTGTTTCTACAGCTCAGGTGAATTTCTCTTTTGACCAATTCCAATATGAAATTGCATAGAAAGGAATTCTGGTTAATGTAGTTCTAGGCCAGCCATGGTGACAGAGTTACAAACTGCCACATTCATGTTTTTGAGAGCATTGGAGACTGACTTGACATTGAGATGGAGCAGATCTTGGGGTTGCAAGGCTGGGTAAGGGATTAGGGTGGAAGGTTCTGCATGGGCCACATGGGAAGCCCTGCTGCTGAGGATGAGATATCTTTGCCTTCCTGGCCCTCTTCTTAGTGCCTTGACATCATGTACCAGCCTCATCATTCCAACACCCCCACTCACATCAGGACTAAGGTGCAAGCTTAGGTTTGGTCCCAGATGGAAGTTCTGGCTTAAGAAAACCGTGGTTTAAGAATATTTCAAAGGGATTATATGAGGATTTCTGCCTTTGGGCAGAATATGGGTTTAGAATAGAAAATAGGTGCTTTTAGAAAAATGAATGGCATTTCTTGCACTTGACTGTTTAGTGAGAAATTCACATACACTGAACTGGTAATCAACAAATCTCATCTGCCTTCTTCCTTTTTGCCAGATCCAGCCAAATCAAAGGACACCGTTGGTCTCTCAGTGGAACATGCTCTGGATTTGCTTGTGTGCTTCCTTCTTTTGTGAGTGCTCTCTCACTTTTGTCACCTTGATTATATTTTAAGCAACCCCACCTGCATTTCTCCCCCATGATTCAGCTCAAATGAACTTCTCCTCTGTTGAACCTTCCTGCCCTGACTTCTCGGTGTACCCCAGAGGGTTCTGTCAAAAGCTGATTTGTATTTGCCTGATGGCAAGTGATGCAGAGCATTTTCTCATGTGCGTGTTGGCCATGTCTATGTCTTCCTCTGTGAGATTTCTGTTCATGTCTTTTGCCCATTTCATGATTGGATTGTTTGTTTCTTTGCTGTTGAGTTTAATAAGTTCTTTATAGATCTTGGAAACTAGCCCTTTATCTGATACGTCATTTGCAAATATCTTCTCCCATTCTGTAGGTTGTCTTTTAGTTTTGTTGACCGTATCCTTTGCTGTGCAAAAGCTTCTTATCTTGATGAAGTCCCAATAGTTCATTTTTGCTTTTGTTTCTTTTGCCTTCGTGGATGTATCATGAGATACCACCTCCCACCAGTGAGAATGGGGAAAATTAACAAGGCAGGAAACCACAAATGTTGGAGAGGATGCGGAGAAAAGGGAACCCTCTTAAACTGTTGGTGGGAATGTGAACTGGTGCAGCCACTCTGGAAAACTGTGTGGAGGTTCCTCAAAGAGTTAAAAATAGACCTGCCCTACGACCCAGCAATTGCACTGCTGGGGATTTACCCCAAAGATACAGATGCAGTGAGATGCCAGGACACCTGCACCCCGATGTTTATAGCAGCAATGTCCACAATAGCCAAACTGTGGAAGGAGCCTCAGTGTTCATTGAAAGATGAATGGATAAAGAAGATGTGGTTTATGTATACAATGGAATATTACTCAGCCATTAGAAACGACAAATACCCACCATTTGCTTCAACGTGGATGGAACTGGAGGGTATTATGCTGAGTGAAATGAGTCAATCGGAGAAGGACAAACATTATATGTTCTCATTCATTTGGGGAATATAAATAACAGTGAAAGGGAATAGAAGGGAAGGGAGAAGAAATGGGTAGGAAATATCAGAAAGGGAGACAGAACATAAAGACTCCTAACTCTGGGAAACGAACTAGGGGTGGTGGAAGGGGAAGAGGGCGGGGGGTGGGGGTGAATGGGTGATGGGCACTGAGGGGGGCACTTGACGGGATGAGCACTGGGTGTTATAATGTATGTTGGCAAATTGAACACCAATAAAAAATTTATTTAAAAAAATCATATTATAACCTCGTGGGGGATAAAAAAAAAAAAAGCTGATATGTGCGCTTGACTCAAAATACTGTCTCTCCAACTGAATGGGGAGCCCCTTGGTCAGGGGCCTCACAGATCACACATGCTGGCATGCCAGTGCCAGAGAGCAAGACACCATAAACACTTCTTTCCGATTGACTGGGTGGACCTGTTTCCAAATTGGGAGCAAACAAATCAGGTGATTATTCTGTTTGGAAGAAAACACTATTCTCTAAATATGTTGGTTCTCTGCTGACATCATTTGATTGTGTTGATAAAAATATAAACCTAAACTGTATGTCATAGGGATCTTTGAGTCTTCAAGTATAAGCTATTAATTATGTATTCATCTCCTTTCATTTCCTCCACTGACCTCCTTCCCACATATTTTCATCTTGCCTAAACTGCAGAGAAACATCTCTAACTTCAGGCTCTTGTTACTGTATTAGTTTCCCATGGCTGTTATAACAAAATACCACAAATCTAGTGACTTAAAACAACAACAATTTATTCTCTCACCATTCTGTAGGCTAGAAGTCTGACAGTGTCAACAGGGCTATGCACCCTCAGAAGGCTCTAGGGAAGAATCCTTCCTTGCCTCTTCATAGCCTCTGGTGGCTTTCAGTGTGATTCCTGGTATTCCTTGGCTTATCGATGCCTTCGCCCAGCTCTGCCTCCATTGTCACATGGTATTCTCTTTGTCTTTGCTTGGCCTTTTTATAAAGTTGCAAGTCATTGAATTTAGGACTCACCCTCATCCAGAGTAACCTCATCTGAACTTGATTACATTTGCAAAGACCCTATTTCCAAATAAGTTTACATTCACAGGTGCTAGAGATTAGGACTCTAGCATATCTTTTTGGGGACATGACTCCCCTCACAATTTCTTTGCACCTGGAGGCAGATGTATTTCAAGCTCAGATGCTCTCAAAGGCACCTGTAGTCAGCCATTGCACCAGTCCCAGCTGGAGCCCTGCCAGCGCAGGATAGAACCCTATCCTCATGGCTTTTGAGGGGTACAGGGGCTGAATCCCTTTCAGCCTCACACATGAAATGACATAGTACTCCATATAATATAGTAGGAAGTACAGAGGCCTGGGTATAGCACTGGTCCTGTCACCAACACACTGTGCAAACAAGCTACTTTTCTATGTATCAGGTCCCTACTTTGTTGAATTCTATATGAACGAATGAATAGACACTGAGCCCTTGCCATATGCCAAAGCAGGCACTAAGTCCTAGGATACAGAAACAATTAAAAGTCTGCCTTTAATGAACCTAGCATCTAGAGGGGGATAAGTCGCCCGTGAAGTCTCATGATAATTGGAGCTCTATGGGGTCCATAACATGCTGTGTACATGTTATCAGTGAGGATGACTCATGAAGTTCAGGCCTGGAAGCCCAGTGACAATACCACAATTCCTCCATATGGCCTGTCACTGCTAAATGTAGCAACTTGGAATTCAGAGGAGACATTTGCTTCTCATTCACTTGTTAATTCATGTGAGCACTCATCATGCACTAGGTACAGGGCTAGGCTCTGAAGATACAGTGGTGAGCCCAGCAGTTACAGGCCCTGCCCGGACAGTCCATGGGAGACCCAGACATTTCCTAAGTGGCAAGTTCTGACATTCCAAGAAACTCCTGCTTTGGTGACCTGAAAAGTTAGGTAATTTTTCAAGGTCTCAACCTTGGATCTTGCCTTAGTTCATTCAGCCTGCTATAACAGAATACCATAGCCTGGGTGGCCAACAAACAACACAAATTTATATCTCATTGTTCTGGAGGCTGGAAAGTCCAAGATTAAGGTGTTGTCATATTAGATGTCTGGTGGGAGCCCACTTTCCGGTTCCTAGATGGCTGTCTTCCAGCTATGTCCTCACATGGTAGAAGGGGGAAGGAGCTCTGGAATCTCTTTTACAGGAGCACTAATCTTACAACCCTCATGACCTGATCACCTCCCAAATGCCCCCCTCTCCAAATATCATCACATTGAAGATTAGGTCCCAACATATGAATCTAGCGGGTAGGGTGACACAGACTTTCAGCCTAGAGCAAATCTTAATAGATTCCAGATACAAACACAGTTTCCTGACTTTTGTTCAAGAATCTTCTCACCTTATCAAACTGGTCCATGTAGGAAACAAAGGTAAGATCTGCCTCTGCTCAGAGCAGGATTGTTGCGTCACGTGAATGGAGTCATATCTGGGAAGCGTGTGCTGAGGATTAAAGTATCAGTAGGGAGAAGGACTTCTCATCATCTGGGGTCATCTGGATCTGTGCCGATGCCTCTGTGCAGGTGTGCGTGCATGCGTGTATGAGAGAGAATAGCAAACACATGAGCTGTCATGTAGGTTTCTGTTTCCAGACCTTGCCTTTCCTAGAAATGTTTAAGTTTGAGTCTTGGTTGGGGGTAGCATTGCAGGGGCCTCTGTTGGGGCTCTTCTTCCACAAGATGCATAGGATACTTGCCTGCTACAAGTGACAGGGACTTCACTATTATCTACAATAGTACTTTTCACTGTTGGAGAATGCTCTTCCCTTCTCTCCCCTTTCCACGTTCATCCTCTGAATAACCAACATCTGACAATCCCTTGTGCTAGATTAAAAAAGGAGAAGACAGGTTCCTTGCTCTTAAGGAACTCACTGATGTAAGGGTTCTCAGACAACTAAAGGGATATGACAATGCCATATGTAAGTGTGATGCTCAGCATGGCCATGCCCTACACTTGCCTTGGAGGGAGCAGCTGACCCTGACAGGGCACCTGGAGAGGCCATCCTGAGAAGGTGATCCTGGGCTGAATCTTGAAGGATAAGTAGGTATTAGAAAAACAGGGAGGGAGGAAATTCCAGGCAGAGGACACAGTGGGTACAAAGAAAGTCATGGAGCCAGAAAATAGTAAGACATACCCACCACTCATAGCCTCACATTCGAGGGACCCAGTGGGGAGGTGGTCCTGCTCCTTCCTTTCTTCCTTTCCTCCCCCAGCTTTGTGGATGAGTTGTTTATCGATTGGTCAGATACCAAGACAGTGAGATAAACTCTCCAACACTACTGAGGGGATTACTCCAGGACAAAGCCTTAAGAAACATTTATTGGGCTGAGATTTCCCAGCAGCACATTAATATTGGCGTAACTTATGTGGTCCTATGGCTATCTTGATTTGTTCATTCACACCTTTGACAACTGTCCACTGAGGGGAGGCAGCAATCTGTCAGCTGGTCACAGACTTCCTGTCCTCATGGAGTTGGCAGTCTCTTTAATCTCATCACAATGATGAGGGTTTGTTTGGATTAGTTTGATGTCTACTAAACAGGAAACAGGGAGACTCTGAATGGGGAAGGCCATCAAATTTGCAAGTGAGGAGACCCAAACCCAGGGCAACAAGAAATACAAGGCAGGTGTCCTGGGGTATAGCTTCTTTGTGTGGGGCTCTACTACTCAGGCCCATGCAGCTGCCTTGCGATCAAAGCTAACTCTTGCCTCTTGTGACTGCAATTGCCATCTTTCATGTGGCAGCATTTCTCGGTACTGGAGAGAGACAGGCCGTGGACCCAAGCCAAACTAGTTATAAGAGTACTTTTTCTCTGCTCTAAAATGACCTGTCTTGCAATGTGTGATGCTTTCTCCACATGGCTATAATTGGAGGGTCCATCCCTTTTAATAATTCTTTTAAAGAAAAACCAGAGCAACACCCAGATAGTCTGTGATTACCAGGGTAAGATCCACTTTTTTGCCTCATCTTGACAACTAGGAGACGAACAAAGTAGAGGAACAGGGTGTTACATGTGTGCTGTCTCTGCCACCTTCTCCCTGGCAGGCATATCCTAGGGGTTGGGATGCTGCAACCCCCTCTGCCAGGAAAGAACTTGGGTCAATTGCTTCATTCTAACTGGTGTGCTCAGTAAACACAAGGAGATGCTCCTTGGTGCCAGCCCTGTGCTGGGTGCTAAGGGGACAGGGATGATGAGATGTTACCTTTGTCCTCAAAGATGACCCCTTCTGATGGTCTGACCTCTCTGTCAGAGCTTGAGGAGTGGGGAGTTTTTCAGTAGGTGAAGTGAGGGAAGGCATTTCAGGCAGGGGCTACAGCATGGGCAAAGGTGTGGCAGTCTGGGAAGGTGGGAGGGAAGGGTGGGTGGTGGGGAGATTTTCCCAGAGGGATGGTAGCTGGAAATGGAGTAGATGCCATTTAGGGACAGCTTGAACAAGGATATGGAGATGGGTTTTTTCTTTAGAGGATGGAGAGACACTGAAAATATTACAGATTCATGATCCTTGCTTCCCCTACAACTCATGCAGAGAAATGTGTGAATCTTCAAAAACATGAGTACAGCAAAGTATCATCTTAGGGCAGAAGGGTGGGGGTAGACTTCATTACTCCTTCCTTCCTTCCTTCCTTCCTTCCTTCCTTCCTTCCTTCCTTCCTTCCTTCCTTCCTTCCTTCCTTCCTTCCTTCCTTCTTCCCTCCCTCCCTCCCTCCTTCCCTCCCTCCCTAAATAAAGATTTAGTCTACTCATTCTCAAGCTAAGAGATGTGTCTCACTGAACCCATGCCCAGGTGCCTGGGGTGCAGAGAAAAGATGAATTATTAAGGAATTAGAAACCCCTCACAATCTTAGCTTTACCTCTTCAAAATTAGCACCTTTTATGTTTTGGGTACTATGTTCGGCATTTTTATAAACACTGCTTCTAATCCTTACAGATTTGCAGTATAAAGTGACAGCAACAATAAACAAGTGTCATTTGCTTACTGACCAAATTTAGGTTCTTAGCACTATGAGAATTTTAACTAGTCGAAGTCAGTGCTCTTCTCATCCCCATGACACACATGAGGAGACTGAGACTGAGCAGGATGTAGTAAGTCCTCAGCTGTCCATACTACCCTCCTGCTTCCCCGTAGGCAGATCCCTCCTCTGAAAGGGGTGGGAACTGTGCCCTGCTACTGTACAGATGTGGTATGAAGGTTAAGTGAGGAAAGTTTTGCAAACTGCAAAATATGTACAAATACACACTTGTCAGCTGTGATGTTTGTTAAAAAATTATGATTCTAGATAGGAAAACATTATCAATAAATGAATCCTGCTTTATTTTCTATTAAAAATTCTTTTATGTTTGTTTTGTGTACTTAGATGTCTACACCACAGATTTCCTTGTATTTTTATGACATGAAAAACAAAACAATTTGGAAATGAAGTAATAACCTAGTTGATTAAAAAAGAATTCTTAATGGTGTGTTAATGAAGTTTCTTACATGGTTGGTTGCCTTCTGGGGAGGACAAAAGGAAGATGGTTCAGAGCACAGTCACCATCTGCCAGTGTTTTCAGGAGAACTTGAAATGCACTGGGATACCTATGTCCTCCTTCCTCCAAGTGTTTTACAGAATGCATTGATCATGTGTGGATGGAGTTGTGTGGAGCCAAGCTGGGCCTGCTGGCAGAGAGGAGCAATGGGTAGGGAGGTATGCTCTGTTCCTTCTTAGAGTGTCTTTCCTGGACACCAGGAGGTAGAAAAATGGCCCTTTCTGGTGAACACAGATGGCCTGGGAACATCCCTGGGTTTTTTACTTTAAAAGGATATAAAGTGAGCTGGCCCTTCATTTAGAGTCACATGGGAAGTCTCCTGTGCCCAGGGATCCAGCTGCCTGCTGGAGAGGCCTCCTGCCTTGGCTGTCTGTCTGGCTCCAACCTTTCTCCTGCCACTCACCCAGCTCCACCTAAGGCCTGATACCCTAAGCCCTGCCCTGAACAAGGCCCTGTTTTTCCTTTTTTTTTTTTCCTCCCAGATCTGTATCTACATCAAGTTACTAAATAAATCTCCACCAGCTTTGGTGTCTGTGCAGTAAAACCCATATGATTCAATGTCCTGCTAGGGGTTCAGAGGAGAGACTGCATAATGGGCTCACCAGTGCCTGGCCTGGGTAGTGCTCACCACAGATTAGGACCTGGAGCTTCTGCTCTTTGCCTCTTACATCATAAGGAGGGTGGCCCTTCATCTCACCCGAACTTCTGAGCCTGCCTCTTTCTCTCTCCTCTATATTTTCATGAGTCCCTATGTCATGTCATTCCTTGTGTCACTTTGCTGTCACATCAACTGTTCCAGGAAGATGACCATGAGTTATCTATGGCTGTGTAACAAACCACCCCAAGACATAGTGGCCTAAAGGAATAAGCAAGTACTATCTCACCCGATTTCTGGAGGCGAGCAAGCTGGGAGGTGGCTCTGGCTCAGGCTTCCTCACGAGGCTGTAGTCAAGCAGTTGGTGGGGGTTGTGGTCATTTGGGCTGAGCTGTCCACTTCCAAACTCAACTTACTCACAGGACCATTGGTAGAGAGTTTGATTCCTCCCGTGTGGGCATCAGAATAGAGCTGCTCGTGACATAACTTCTGGCTTCCCCCAGAGCAAGTGATGGGAAAGAGAGAAGAGAGTGCAAAAGGGCAACCACAGTATCTTTTGTTAACCTGATCATGAAATTGATGTACCATCGCTTCTGCCATATTCCAGAGGTTGTGTAGATCAGCCCCCCTACCATGTGGGAGGGGACCACACAAGGTTGTAGATACCATGAGGTAAGGACCATTCTTTACCAGGTAGTCAATGGCAGTAGTGGACTTCCTTAAAAGATCTCAGTTCTTTCCATCAAACACTGACACCTCCTTCCTTTTCATCTTTAACCTCTTCTGCTTCTAGTCTCTTCCTCAGACCATAGCTTGGTTGGCCTCCTTGGCTTGAAGATATTTT
Organism: Canis lupus baileyi; assembly: GCF_048164855.1. Taxonomy (NCBI): domain Eukaryota; kingdom Metazoa; phylum Chordata; class Mammalia; order Carnivora; family Canidae; genus Canis; species Canis lupus. The sequence continues at coordinate 35,213,507 of NC_132840.1, forward strand.
ATGTGCTTCCCACACCTTGTGTCCCCTGCTCACTCCACACCACTCTTACCCATCAAAGCCATATGCAGCTCTTCATCTGCTCATGGCCAGACCTCTTCCATCTGGTTGGCTCCACTGGCCTCTACATCTTCACCAATTTTTACCATTGTCACCCTGTCACCTGACTGCTCCCTTACTGAAGAAGTCAGAGTCAGCAGCCACCTCCAGCTAATGAGTAACAGCTGTGGTCTTGGGATGGGCCTCCTCCTCCCTGACCTCTGCTGACCAGCAGTGTTGGTTGTGCTGTGCTCCTCTCTTGGCTTCCGTAGAAAGACACCTGGGTATCCTCAAAGTTCACAGCTCTGTGGCTGGCTCTTCTTCCTCCAGGCCCTGAATGTGGTTATGGCAGTGCCTCTGTGGTTGCAGCAGTGCTTCTGGGTTCTGCCCCTCAGCTCCTTTTCCCTATTTGTTGTGCTCTTCACAGGCAAATCCTACATAGGTATCCTTCTAGGTGCATGGAGGACAATCTTTAGCGTCTTCTCCCTAACTATTTCTCCTGTCAGCAACTTCATTTCTAATCCCACAGCCTCTGCCTTAGTTCAAGCCTATATTTCCCCCCCCCCGGGATTCCCTGCACCCCATACCCTACATCTTAATGGTCTTTACCCTCCAGGTCTGGCCTCTGCATCCCTCCTCCACAGAAGCGTGCTATTCTGACCATGAAACATCCTAGTTAATTTTTTTCCATAATGCCATGAAGCCCTTGCAGGGACTCCAAGGTCCTTGTGATCTAGCTCTTGCCTACTTGCTCAGTGACATAACTCACTCTTCCTTCTCCTTTCTTTCATTTTACTTACTGGAGTGTACTGTCTATTGTACTGCCCTTTGGGGAGAATGTGCTAGTTCTCTTAGCCTCAGTTCAAGCACCACCCGTGCAGTGGTGCCTCCTTGTCCTTCCAGGGAACCATGGCAGGAGATAAGCTCCTCCCTGCTTGGATCCCTTCCCATACACACTTCTAGCCTCTGGGACTATCTGCCTCAGGGTTTCTCTGGCTGCAGAGCATAGCTTGTGAAAGCCTGGCCATTCCTGTCTCCAGGGAGCACCCCAGAGCCAATGAAGGATGGTATTTGGTAGGTAAATACCCTAGTTTTCTCATACCTTACGTGGGACTGCTCTGAAATGTGCCCTGCATGGTTCCCCTGGAAGCATCCACTGGGATTAAGACTCTGTTACTCCAGAGGTATTAGTTTTCCTTTTCCTGTCTCACTCCCTCAGTCTCCCTATGAATGCTTCTTGAGATCATTTCCTAAATGAGCCATTTGCCCTCAGGCTCTTTGCTTCAGGGTTGCTGCAGCTTGCACCATTTCCAGTGCAACACTTCCCACACTGAAAACCTCCAAAACATCTGTGCACTAGACTAAGTGTGCAAATCCCGGTAAGATGCCACACATCAAAATGTCTAACAGGTAGTTGGTGAATAAGTAAAAGACTAGTTTTCCTAAAACTGTTCTGATTATGTTTCTTTGCTACCTTCAGCAGTGTCTAATAGCTTAAGTCCAAATTTCTGGTCCAGACCTTAATGATTTTTCCCAGTGTGGCCCTCACGTCCAATTTGTTTCTCAACTCAAGCTTTTGCTCATGTGAGCGTTTGTGCCTGGACTGCCCTGAAAGTTCTAAAATATGGCTCCTCGTCAAGGCCAGGCTTATCTACCCTGTCTTCTTCTGGGCCTGGCCTCCAAGGGTGGTAACATGTGCTCCTCAGGCATTTTGCTGAACTTCCCTAAGCTCAGGACTGGTGCTGAACAACCTTGGCTGGAAAGGAATCTTTCTACAGAGATTGGCTAAGGGTTTCTGTCTTCCATAGTTTTGTCCAATATAGCTTTTCTTGCACTCCAAGAGGACAAAAGCCATTCTAATTTTACGTACTTGGCATAGAGCCCTGACTGAAGGGCCTTCTTGTCCATTCTCTTGGAGGAAGTTAATAAATTTTTTCCCTCCCACCACCTCATAGGCGACATGCCAGGCAGGATTTATTCAGATGCGGCTTTCCTACACTAGTAGAATGAATAGTTTTGATTCCACAAGTAAATGATTCATATAAGCAGCTGAGTTAAAGACTTCCTACACAGATTCAGAGAAGTATTTGAATATCTACCCTGACTAGGAAATGATAAAATGGTCTCCATTTAGATGCTTTTAGAAGCCACATATTTTAGGATATCAAGGTAGAAGGAAATAGTTAAAAGCTTTGAGATTTTTGTAACATAAAAAAGTTTAATAAGTCTGAAAATTAGAAAAGTCTAGATGCAGATTCTAAATGCAACCCTTTCTAGATGATTACTTCTGGTTAAGCCACTCATCTCCATTTTACAAAAGAAGCAGCTGAGGTTTGGAGAAATATAAATGTCAGCATAGAATCTGCACATAGTAGGAGCACAGTATTAATATATGTATATGCTTATGCAACATGATTATCTCTGAGCTTCAGCTCTCTCTTCTATAATAAAATAGGAACTATATGGAGCATATATTACATCCGTGTATCACTCAAAACACTATATGCCTCTGTCTCCTTACCTATAAAATGGGAGTTCTTATCCCTACTCTCTGTCACTTTTTCTTTAAAAAAGATTTTATTGATTTATTCATGAGAGACACAGAGAAAGAGGCAGAGACGTAGGCAGAGGGAGAAGCAGTCTCCCTGTGAGGAGCCCGATATGGGACTTGATCCCAGGACCCCACTATCACGACCTGAGCCAAAGGCAGACACTCAACCACTGAGCCACCCAGGTGTCCCTCTCCATCACTTTTGATCCTCACATACTATAAAAGATAAAGTGAGTGAAGCCTCTTTGTGGAGGAGTTTTCCTGTGGTCATACCTATCATTAATAGACTCTAAACATGGTATATGACATAGAACATAGGTTCTGAGTTCATAAAGTCTTGGGTTCAAATCCTGACTGCCACTTACTAATTGTGGGAAAATTAATAATTCCAAAGCTTCTTTGACCCTTAATTTCCTCCCTTGTGGAATGGGGGTTGCTTCTTTGCAGGCTCACCATGAGGATTAAAGGGATCCTCTGTGGAAGCATGCCTGCACACAGCAGCCCCTTTCACTGCACCGCCTCCACTGGCTCCCACCCCTTAGATGTTAGTGCTTTACCCAGTACTTTAAAGAATGTAGGAGAGGGATGTATGAGTAAATTTTCCCTAGAGGTAAGCATAGAAGTTTCTTCTATGATTTTCAATTGGTAAATCACCATAGCTTAACAAAGTAACAGATAATGGAGGAAAAAAGTAGTGTTTGGCCACTTAGAAGCTGTGCTCTTGGGTGTCACAATGTAGTCAAGTACCAACTTTATTCCCTGATTGCCTTGGAAAAAAAAAACAAACAGAAAAGCCTAATTTATGGTTTTATTCTCATTCCAGAGAGGAACAGTGGGTTCTTTTTCCAGTTGTCCCTCTTCTTAAGTGGGGAGGAGCCTGGGCTGTATTTCATAGTGAAATCAAGAGATTTGCTCCAAATTCAGATTTAAGCCCTGAACAAAATGAGTCAGTGACTATCTCGCTCAGTTAAGACGATCATCTGCTTTCCTAATAAAACTAATCCTAATCAAAGAAAGTCTCATTTACCCACCAAGTATTTATTTAACACCTACTACACACCAGATGCTGCATTAGCAGTGTAGAGGAATAGATCGGATAGAGAGTGTTCACCAAAGCATTGTGTGTGGTGGAAAGTGGCCTAGTTCTGGTGCTAAGAACTTATGTTTACCTCCTGGTATTGAATTTACTGTTCATGCAACCTTGAGTTAACTCCTTTGACTCTGAGGTATAAGAAGTCCCTACTTCATCGGATTGTTCCGAAGCATGTGGTAAGCTGGCTAGACATTCCAGGTTCAAAGAGACCTGGGGTAGAATTCCAGCTATGCCATTTAGCAGCATGTGGCTTTGGGCATAAGTCACTTTATTTCTTTGTGCCTAAGTTTTCTCATTACAAAATAGAAATAAGTCATCTCTTACAAGGCCGTTGGGATGGTTCAGAGCTGAGTGGTAAATGAAAGCACTTTACGAAGTTCAAGGCAGGGGGAAGATTTTTCCAGGTCACACTGGAATCCATTCTGAACTTCCTTGCTCTTCTCATGGGTAATTTGTTCACTTATTGCTTGATTCGACTGGCCTGAAGCAGGCTGCAGGAGACTAAATCTTTGAACTTATGCTTTTCCATTTTCTATAAGGCAAATCCTTGGTTGCCAAACCCAAAGTGAAAACAAACCAAATTATCAAGGTAACTTCTGCCCTCTACTTGTCTTTGTCATGAGTCTACCCTCCTCTAGGTGGTGGCCCCAGAGGCCTTTCTCTGCATGTGTCTAACTGTGCTTTGTAACTTGAGAGACCACTGTCTCTCCTCTCTAGCTCTTGCCTCTACCAAGTTTTGCTATCAGGTTATTTTAGGGAATACACATCTGTCATGGGCGTTCCCTCTAGATGTGGACAGAGTTTCCATTCTTTGGCTCATACTACACATGCAAAAACATCTATTAAATCCTGGCATTCTGGACTCTGTATAGTCTGGGACCCAAACGGCTTTCTGGGCAGGGCACTGTGAGTCAAGAATGGAAAATTAGAGTAGCTGATGTCCTGGATCTATGTGTCTCCATCCTTCTATCCTTAGAGGATGGAGGCCACTCTAAGTCCCTGAAAAGATTTTCCTTAAGGTGGCATATAGCAGGGGTGCTCCAGTGGAGCCTAGACCTGCACTGGAGTCGGGCTGGTGGCAGAACCAGTGGCATGGTGATCCTTCCATGGATCTAGTTGCTGGAGCTGATATGCATGGACTTTTTAAGGGAGAGTAGGAAGAGAAAGGAATTGATATGTGTCCAAGAGTCTAAAGGTAAAGGTGTAGAGGAGGACAGAAGGGATAGTGTGGCATCTGTGTCCCAACTATCTGTTATACTGGGATATGATAAGTAGACAGTAGATATTTATAAGGCATAAAAAAGAGATTTGATTCACTGATGCAACAGGCAGGGGTATTTCTTGTCATTAACCCTCTATTATTATGAGCTTTCATGATACAATTTGATAGGGTCTTGCTGCCAGCTTTTCGGGAATGACACCCACATGGGAGGTGGTTTGTAGCTCTTCTCTCTGAAAGCTTCAGTTTCCTCATTTGTAAAGTAGCAATGATGATAGTTTCTGCCTCAGATCCTGGGTGCAGAAGTCAAGTTAGAGGTCAAAATGGAAATTGCCCCCAAAACTCTAAGCCCCTGGGAGATTGTTAGAAATGTGGAAAGAACAAGATGGCTTGCAGAAAGCCTAAGAGAGAAGGGTAACGGGACAGTTATAACTGTGTTGGCTCAGGATTAAGAATGGAAATATTGGCTTCAAGTAGACCACTTTGTTCCATTTCTTTTTTTTAGATTTTAAAAAAATTATTCATGGGAGACACACAGAGAGAGGCAGAGACATAGGCAGAGGGAGAAGCAGGAAGCCTGGTGCAGGACTTGATCCCAGGACCCCAGGATCATGACCTGAGCCAAAGGCAGACGCTCAACCATCGAGCCACCCAAGTGCCCTGGACCACCTTGCTCAAAACAGAATATTGCTCTTTATCTGTTGAATCCTGAAGTTACTCCTACCGTGAGTGTGCACTATGGTTCCGGGCAGTGAAAGCGCTCACATTTGAACACTCTCCAGGGTGGCAGATTTCGAGTAATAGCTAGGTCATCACATATCTAAAGAGGCTATCCATCCTATTGAGAGAGATTGATCCCACAACTAGACCTCTTAACTAGCTCCCATATTACTTGAGTTAGAAAAGGGTTTCTTTTCTTTCAGCTTTTGACAGCTTCCTTGACACACTTCTCTACTTTTGAAAACAGAGGTTTGTTTTGAGTTCATAGAATCCTAACATTTTGGGCCTGCGTGGTGGTGGGGAGCACTTTGAGTTCATCAAATCCAATTCTTTGATGGTACACAAAAGGAAATTTGAGTCCAGAATGGAGAAGGGGCTTATTTGAGGTTTTACAGCCATGTCATGTTGGGACATAAGGCTGGACCTTTCTCCTTAGTGAAGATCCTCTAACAAATCGAGAAGTAGGTCCAAACCCTCCTCTTACCCTTTAGGTGACACCTCCAGGCATGTGGGGTTTCTTGAGAACTGTACATTTGGTTTCTTAGGCAGAGCAAGCAGGTGAGCATCTGTGGCCTTGGGCTTCCTGGTAGGGATCTTCTGAGTCTAGTGGCCACTCTGGGGCCCGCTGCCACTCTCCCCATCCTGCGCTCAGCTTCTACCACCAGGGTTTGGACTGAGAGACCCAAGAATGGAAGGAGAGTGGCTTGGAAACAGTATGTCAGGAGATAGTTACTCTCTGAGCTGGCAATTGTGTGGCCCTGAGAGTGAGGGCCTCCTTAAATTTGCACCTAGGCACTCGTCCTACCCTGGTGCTAGCTTTGACCTCATGGCCATTCATGTCATGCTGTCCCCCACCTCTGGGCCACTCCTGTTCCTTCTGCGTCTGAGACCCACCTGGGCTCCTCGCTGCCCTCTGGGCTCAAAGGTTGCTTCGGAGGGAATTTCTCTGAGCTAAGGCAGCTGTACTCTTCACTTTTATTCCTTCATTAAGCTTTATTTTCCACCACAAACTCCTCAACTCCCAACAGATTTGTCTTGTCTCCACCCTCCCATCAGCACCCAGCATACACAGACATGGAGTGCACCTTCAATGCTGATCTGTTGTCTCAAGGACCAAAAGGATGAATGGGAGATATTTGTCTTTCCTCCTCCTTCATGTTGTCATTTTTCAATCCATAGGGTCACTCTGGCAAAATCTTTGCTTTCACCTTCTGCATAGAATCTCTCCAAAATATTCAACCTTTAAGTGCTTTGATTTACCTAGTTCATAATGCACATGGCCGTTTTAACACATTTAATTCATTCAATTTTTATATTAAAAAAATTCTATGATCTCCCAAGCCATCACCTTGAGGCCAAATATTTATTGATGGTGTTCCCCATACTTTGCAAGTGTCTGTTAAATAACAGTGCAATGATTTACCTGGTAGCTGGTTGTCTTGCAGATGAGCTGTGCTCCTCTGTGTCACCCAGGGATCCTCTGGTAGGACAGGAAGATTTCTTGTCATCCTCCTCCTCATTCAGCATGGTCCATGGCTCCCCACTGTTTGTAGGGTAAAATTTGAACTCCTCAGCAGGGCTCCTGCTGCTCTCCAAGATCTGACCCAGCTTTTCTATTCTTTTCTCTCCCTTGGACTTTAAAAGTCTTTGCTCCAGACTGACTGATCTCCTCAGTATCCTTCTAAGACTTGTGTCTGTGGCTCTTTCCCTTAGAAATCTCATATGGTCCTACAGCTCCCCCCACCCCCCACTCCTGGGCCTACCTGATTTCTGGGCCTACCTTCAACTTGAATTTCAAATTGCCTCCTGGCATCTCTTTCCAAAAGTCCTGCCAGCAACTAAAATTCAACACAGCTAAAGTCTGCCTTTATTTCCCCTCTCCATAGGCTCCTCCTCTAACCATAGGCTCCCATTTCAAACCAGAGTTGCCCTCTCCATAGGCTCCCATTTCTAGCCAGAATTGCCCCACTGTCCTAGACTCTTGGGTGAGAAATCCCAGAGTCTGGGGAGCTTTCCCTTTTTTTTGGCCAGCTATAGAGAGTCACCACATCCTATCAATTCATCCTAATAATAGCTATTAGAATCAACTCATCACAGATCCATTCTGTGTTAAGTTGCTTTGAACATATTATCTACAATCTCCAAAATAAGGCTGGGGTTACTTAGGGTATAGATGAAGTGTTTGCATAGAAAGACCCAGGTATTCAGTGGTATAAACAAAGCAGATATTTACTCCTTTTTAGAAGAGTCCAGAGAGAAGTGGTCTGAGGTTGGCAGGACTTCTCTATTCTATTAGGGAATCCAGAACCCCTGGCTGGTAGGTCAGTCCGTCACCTGCCTGGTGTGGCTTTGAGACTGTTCTGGTTGTTTCCATTTCCCAGCCTTCAGGAAGAATGGAAGAGGTCCCCTGGCATGTAGTGAAGCTGTCTTTAAGGAATGACTTAAGAGTTGTTTGTTTCACTTCTGCTCAGGTCCACTGTTCTGACCTGAGGAACCTGACCACCATAGCTGCAAAGGAGCCTGGGAAACACAGATTCCAGCTCGTGGCCGTGTGTTCCCAGCTAACATGGGATGATAGGGAGGCTCTATGATAAAAAAGGAAGAAAAGGAGGATGGATACTGGTGGGTCTTGTGACCTTCAGCTCAAAGATAAGGTAGCAGAGGCCTCCAAAACTGGAGCAACTCACCCCAAGGTCCCAGAACTTTTCAGGACTGGCTCCCAGGTCTGCTTACTTGAAGAGCCTCTGTTATTCTGTAATCTCAACAAATAGCATTAATGTGACTGCTAGGAAGATAAAGACCACCATCCAACCAAACTATGGCCAGATTTCACAAAGAAGGAGGTGGCATGAAAGAGGAAAGAATGGGGTCTGGTTGGGTAGAGTAGAGGAAAAAGGGAAATGGGATCGTTTCTTCTTGACAGGTGGGTCTGCACACCATGTTCAGGTGTGCTCATTTCAACTCAACTCAGCGAACACTCCTGGAGTGCCTCTTTTGTGGAAGGCTGGCTCTTACCCTCTCTGGGACTTGGTGTCAGCTTCAGCTGAGGCCTCTTCTCTTCCTATTCCCTCATTTGCACTGACTTGCCATGCTGGGCTACTCATACCCACCTGTGCACATGCTAGGGATGGTCTGTCCCCACCCACTCCTGGGTAATAGCTATTTGTACATCATGACAGTCGAGGAGTTTCTTCTCCTGGAGGAATCTCCTGACTCTGTCCCTCCCCCAGCTGGGTCAGGGTGTTCCTCTGCATCCTGGGCATTGTAGTCTCCTATCATAGCACTTAAATCACTATGCATAAGATGTTGGCTTGGCTCCCCACTAAGTGAATACCCTACAAAGAAGGCTCACAGTGTTTCCAACCCAGTGCCTCTAGCACTTAGCACAGAATAGGAAGAAAAAATGCCAGTCTCCCCTTAAGACTGCAAACCTGTTGAGGGTTGACCTATAGTTATTTTTTACCATTATTTTAAAATTCAGTAAACACAAAAATAATTCTTATAGCCTGCAGATCAGAGTCAAGGCTCTAGCTAGTTATATGAGTTTGCTGGGGCTGTCATAACAAAAACCACAGAGTGGGTGTCTTACACAACAAAAATTTATTTTCTCAGAGTTCCTGAGGCTCCAAGTATGAGATCCAAGTGTGGCAGGATTGTTTTTCCAAGGCCTCTCTCCCTGTCTCATAGATAGCCTTCTTCTCTCTGTGTCTTTATGTGGCCTTCCCTCTGGGTATACATTTACGTTCTAACCTCTTCTTACCATGACACCAGCCATATTGGATTAGAGCCCATCCATACAACCTCATTTTACATTAATTACCTCTTTAAAGGCCCTGTCTCCAAATATAATCACATTTGAGGTTAAGGGGTTAGGACTTCAACATGAATTTGTTGAGGGTGGTCCATAACTCAGCACTTAACACTGGCACAAGATTATGACACAGAGAAGAGGAAACAGTATGTTCTGACTAGGAAGGGCAGGGGAACCTTCATGAGGGATGTTATCCAAGGCCTCAGGACTGTGGGCTCCTCCAGGGAACGACTGTAGCTATTCCTTTGTACTCCATATGCCTCAAGCAGGGTATGACTTGCAGAAGATGCTCATAAGACAGCCTAGAATAAACAAGTGACCAGGCAAATGAATGAACTAGCATTTGATCTAATAATGCTGCTATTTGGATAGCATCACCCCTAGCCGGGTGACTGCTCTCTGCTTCTTGGGCCCCATTCTCCTCTCAGGGTCAAAGAGCAAGGTTCCACGTTTCTCATTTGCTTGCAACAATGGCCATCAGGATCAAAACTTTCCAACCCAATTAAACATTTGGGTGGTTGGGACCTGCCCAAGGAAAACAAGAGTGTATTCAATCAAATCTTTTATTTGGAAAATGTTTTTCAGCTGAGAGACTTGGGCCCCTGGTCATTGGCTGGCTCTGGGATCCTGTTGCTAAAAGCCAGGGTGGAAATTTAGAAAAATACAACAGCTTAGAATTCAAAGGATTATTCCTCAAATATGCTATCTTCTTTACAGTTTTTCGGAAGGCTTTCACTTCCATGATTTGATTTGACCCTCAAAACAACCCTGTGAAATGACAGAAAGAGGGTGGGCTTTGCTGTCTAGATATAGGTTCTAATCCCAGTGCTACTACTCACTAGTGGCAAGAACTTGGAAGGGTTGACAAATTTAAGATCTGCTTTTGTCATTTGTGTGACGGAAATGATAATACTTACCTTGTAAGATTGTTTTGAAGGTTCACGGATATCTGGTACAAGAAAGACCCTGGCACATTTCAGTCCCTCAAAATACAGAGCAAAAGCTTGAACCAGGATTTGAATCCTGTTCTCCCTCTTCCCCTCTCTTTTAAAAATTCTTTTCTTTCTTTTTTGTTTTGTAAAACAGAATACAGTAAATATCTCATAGAATTGTGGTGATTAAATGAACAACGTGTATATATGATAAGTGCTCAGGAAAGGTAGTTATGGCCATTCTTTTTAAGACTCTGATACCTTTTTTTTTTTAAAAAAAAATGAGATTAGTAATCAGCTTCCTTCTGAGTGTTTTAAACTTTAAATCATCTTTGACTTTGAAAAAAGCCTTACAGAGAAATTGACAGAAGTATGTAAACACCACCAGTCCAGGAGTAAAGAGCCCAGTTTAAGGTTTGGTTGTGATTCTTCCTTGCCCCAAGGCCTTAGGAAATTATTTTCCCTCCTTGGGTTTTGGGGTCCTTATCTCTGCAATGAGCGTACTAGATGAAATGAATGTTCCTTGTGGCCCCCAAGAATCTATGCTTTGTCCAAAAACCTTTTGCCCGAGTCTAGTAAAAATCCTAGCACTTAAAAGGGGAAATTTAATCAGATTTTTTTCTGATTCATGTGTACTTAACCAAACAGAACCCTACTTTCTAAGAGTTCTTTGATGTGTAAGCTGCCTTAAGGAGATTTTTTAAAGGGGTATTTTAAAAGTTTTTTTTCTTAGAAACAGGAAATCAGGTTTTGGCAAGAGGGAAAGAAATTCGAACACACCAAGGCTTGCGAGTGGGGGCGGTGGGTTTGTTTTCAGTGGGCAGGATTTGAGAGGGTAACCGAGATTGGCAAGAGGTGGCCTTGGCCACCCTGGTGCAGGCTCCCAAGGGTCTGCCAACCTAAAAGGCTGTGTGAGCATCTGGGGTGGTGGCAAGGGAGCCATGCTGGAAGCTTTTCCCAAGCCTCTTAGGACTGGCTGAATGTTTACCTTCACCCTCAGCCCCACATCATACTTCTTTCTCTTTTGCGATATTTGGCAATCCAAATTGCCAAATACCTTGAATGATCTCTAAGAAAAATATTTTTCACTAGCTGATCAGTTTTCTCTTCCAGAAAAAAGAGGAAAGAAAAACAACAGATGAACACACAGATAAGTGTGTGTGGCAGAGAGAGAGTTCCAGTTACCCCTTTGAAAGGCTCCTAAGAGCTTTGTAAGCCAAGTGGTTTTGCTAAGTAGTCATCAAACAGGCAACGGTGGTGGAGGGAGGAGGTCCCAGGTCAGCCTCCTGCCAGCCGGGGGACTTGGAACAGGTCCCTTCACCCCTGCACTTCAGCTTCCTCATCTACATGTTGGAGAAATGAGAACCATCACCAGTGTTGCTCAGAAGACTATGTATACTTTGAGCACCCCCCCACCCCCAGTAGATGTTCAATGAATGCTCCTTTTTCTGTTTTCCTGGCTCCAAAGGACGGGCAGCACTTTTGTTGGATGACCAGTCTGTCCCTTGTCTTTTTGCAAAGCATTCACATGGGTTGCTTTGATGACAGTCTTTGGCATTCTTTTGGCTTCTAGATCTGTCACCCCAATCTCTGCTTTCATGTCCCTATGGCATTTTCCCTGGGTGGATCCTGCAGGCAGGGAGAGGTGGCATGCTGCGCCAAAGAGTGCTGGGCCAGGAGCCAGATGACCTGGCCTCCAGCTTCTCTTTCTTTTTCTTTTTAATTGTGGTTAAAAAACCACATAACATAAAGTTTATTCTATTAATTTTTAGGTGTACAGTTTAGTAGTGTTAACTATATTCACATTATTGTGTAACAGATCTCCAGAACTTTTCACCTCGAGAAACTGAAACTCTATACCCATTGACTAAATCCCCAATCTGCCCTTCTCCTAACCCCTGGCAACCACCCCTCTACTTTCTGTTTCCATGGTTTTGGCTACTCTAGATATCTCATGTAAGTAAGATCATACAGTGATTTGTCTTTTAGTGACTGGCTTATTTCACTCAGCATAATGTCCTCAAGGTTCATCCATATTGTAGCACATAACAGGATTCCCTTAATTTTGTGGGTGGACACTCCATTGTATGTACATACAACATTTGTTCATCCATTTATCTGTGGGTGGGTGTTTGTTCTACTTCCATTTCTTGGCTGTTGTGAATAATTCTGCAGTGAACATGGGTGTGCAAGTATCTCTTCAAGATCCTGTTTTCAATTCCTTTGGATCTATTTCAATTCCTTTGGATCTTTCTATACCCAGAAGTACAATTGCTAGGTCATAAAGTAATTCTACTTCAATTTGTTGAGAAACCTTTATACTGTCTTCCATGGTATACCATTTTACATTCTCATCAGCAGTTCATAGGTATTTCAATTTCCTGACATCCTTGGCAACCCTTGCTATTATCTGGTTTCGGTAGTGGCCATTCTGATGGGTGTTAGGTGACAGCTCGCTGTGGTTTTGATTTGCAGATGTCCTAGCTTCTAAAGTACTATTGTCATCTCTTTTACTTGTTGACCTTGTGACCCTGGCATAATGTCTGGTTTCCCTGTCTCAGGGGGCTTGTGGTAGGCCTGTCTGGAATGATGACCAGGATGCAGGCTATGAGTAGATGAGATTCCAAAGTGGGTTAGTCTGCTTCGGCTGTCCTAACAAAGTACCAGAAAACGGGTGGCTTAAACAACAGACCTGTATAGATTCATGGTTTTGGAAGCTAGAAGTCTAAGAGGAAGGTGTCGGTAGGGTTGGTGTGAGAGAGAATCTCTTTCATACCTCTCTTCTAGCTTTTGACGGTTTGTTAGCAATCTTTGGCTTATAGACAATCATCCTGATCTCTGCTTTCCTGTTCACATGGATCTGCCCTGTGTGGATGACCAAATTCCCCCTTTTTATAAAGACACAGTCATATTGGATTAGGCCTGCCCTCATGACCTCATTTTTACCTGATTACCTCTTAAAGACCTGATTTCCAAATCAAGTCACATTTTAGATATTGGAGGTCAGGACTTTAACATGTTATTTTTGGATGGCATAATTCAAGCCACAATTCAAGCCAGGTATCTTGAAGTTTGCATGCAGAGGCTCCTTGACATGTCTAAGAGATGAAGAATTAAAAGAATGATGGTGAGCCAGAAACAGGGAGGATGAGGACCCCAGTTAGGAAATTCACATTCCTTTAGCTCTTCCCAGAGGCCAACAGGGTGAAGGAAATCTTCAAGCCAGGCAAATGCTGGCATCTGGAAGTGTAAGATCCTGAGCAAAGTAAAACAGGCTAGAGTACTTGCGATTATCCCTGTTGATGGCTGTGGGTGAGTTGGCCTGATTTAAAGGCACAGGGTGGTCTACAGCAGTGGGCTGTTAGCTGACATCAGCTTTTCAGGAAAGGGACCACAAGTGTCAGGGTGAGACAAATCTATTCCAGTTTGTACCAGCCTGTAAGTGGCCATGGGCTGTATGTTATGGAGTTTAGGGAAGGATCACAAACATCAAGGGCTTGACTAGAGTCCTTAATCTTTACTGAGGTGCAGCACCCCTATGATTGCCTGAGTTGCTCAATTCAGCTTGACTGAAGATCACTGATCTTTGTCTAGTGCTCTTTTGATCAAGTGTTGCCCTATGACATCACCTAGCCTAACTTGAACTCTAACCATGAATACAAAATGAATAGGGGATAGTATAATGTTCCACCTAGATCCCTCTTTAGCAATAAATGATTTTGTTCTTTAGTGGTAGGAAATGTTTTTTGACATTTTCCTGAAATTGCCCTGCACTGGATAGATTTCCTCATCCAAAACCATTCCTCCTTTCTGGGGTAGCCTGCACCCAATGGGTACCCGATGCAGAAAGCCCTCTGCTTGTGTTGTGAAGTGGACAATGCTGAAGGGCCTTTCCAGCTTCTGAGCCCTCTATGGAGGCAGCGGAAGCCTTCTCTGCAGCATGGCTTTTCCTTCTTCCCCATCTTGCATCCTTTTTTCCCCTTCCCTTTGAGTGTGCCCTATTAGACATCCTGCATGCTATTTCCTTCTCAGAGCCCGCTTCCCAGGAAACCCAGGCTATGGCATGACATCTTCCAAATAGGAAAGGCCTGAACTTGAAGATGAATAGTCTAGCCCCACAGAAAAGCCCTGGAGAAAGAAATGACCATAACTGGCATGTGACTATAGTCAGAACATATTTCTCTCATAAATTACATAGGGAATGGACAGATCCAAGCTCCAACTTTCAAAGACACATAACTAGAGAACATCTTTTTGGCTTTGATTCAAGATCATGAGGAAGAAGGGAATGACATTGTAGTAGGAAAAAAAGCCTAATTGTATATTTGTTTAAAAATATTTCCTTAATCAGGAAAATCTCTTTCACCAAAGTGCATGCTCACACAGAGTTGTTCTATCTGACAGGTGTGAAAAGCAGAGCCTCAGAGGATGTTTTCTGCCCAGACTGTGACCACGCACAAAGAGATGGGTGTTCTTTGGCCCTGGTTCTGTGTAAATGCATCCCATCTGGTGTGAACTTCTCAGTACTTGGCCAGAGTCACTTTCTAAGAAAAGAGGAATTTAAGAGGGGCTTTTGCAAAGTCAGCAAGTAGAACCTCCAGCTGTTTGGAAGATGTTTTGGCAGTGCTGGGGGTATGGGCAGTAATAACTGGCTGGAGGTGGGGATGTGACTAGAAAGTTCCCACCTGCAGAGCTGGCAGATAGACATGTGCTAATCCTTGTTTACATCAAGATGATATGGGTCTTTACCTTAAATGCAAATGCTTAGATACATAAGCCTGTGTGCTCACAGGCATAAACACCATTAATATTTCTAGATATTCACAGGTTGAAATCAGGCTGCATGGGATTAAAGATCCCTGTTTTTTAGGCCCTAATAAAGTCCTAATTCTTGATACTGCCACTCAATGCTCCAAACCTTCCTTGGCTGTACGCTGGCTTGATACTGCCCCTCAATGCTCCAAACCTTCCTTGGCTGTACGCTGGCTTGATACTGCCCCTCAATGCTCCAAACCTTCCTTGGCTGTACGCTGGCTAACCTTCCTTGGCTGTACGCTGGCTAACCATGCTTCTTTTCCGTTGAAGCTCAGAGGTCTTCCATTATTGAAACCTGAGAAAACAATGCCACTCACTAGTATTTCTGGTCTCCTCCTTCCAGGTACATGGAGTGACTGTCCTTCCAGTCCCTTGAGATTAGCCAAGACCATGAAGTTCGATTTGGCTAATAAAGTACAAGTAGAATCAATGTAAGTCATTTCTGGGTGGAAATGTTTGAGAGCTGGAGATCTATTCTCCATGGTTCCACTTCCTTTGTTCCAAGGATTATGAAAGTATATATCTAAATGGAGGTGTCATAAAATTGAAGAATACTTGAATATGAACTTACGTGGAGGAAAGCTGTCCTAGATAGGTACTTGGATTGACAAAGGGCTTTGTGTGAACTAGAAATAGAAACATTTTTGTGTTTAAACACTGAGATTGTAGCATACTTTAGCTTATCATGGCTGATAACAGAATTCTTCCTTCTGTTCTAGCTTTACCTGTAGCTTCTTCCCTTATTGGAAAGAATACGGATTTTTGACATCAGAAGGCTTACTCAGTTTTTACCTTTAGAGAAAGGAAATAAACACCATTTGCCATACACAGTGGTTTTGCTTGGCTCATAGGTCAACATAAAATATTACATCATTTCTTTCCTCCAACCCAATACTTCAATCACATCAGAATACTTGCTTTTGTTTCCATGTGCCCTCCATTTTTAGACAAGGAATCTCTCCTGAATTCTTTATTTTAAACTTGAGTTTTTGATAAATCATGGAGACCCAGTCAGAAAGCATCCTGGAGTTTATATAGGCCAAGGAAGCTGATCTTGGCTTATAAACAGAGAAAAGTAAGCATTCCTGAAAGTCAGAAAGATGGATGGATGAAGAGTATGAATTCAGAAGATAAATGCTCTAAAACCAAGCTCTCCTATATGTCTAGAGTATTAATATTTAATGAAAAGTGAACACTTCATTGGCTTTTACTTTCAAGACTTCAATGGTATACTGAAATTAGTCATTCATTCAAAAATATTACTAAGCTTCTATCACACACCAGAGAATGATCCAGGCACTGGGAGTAAAGCATTGAATAAGATAGAGGTCTCTACCCTTCACGTATGGATTTGCTTTTTAGGAAGGAGAGATAGATAGTAGCCAAGTAGTAATAAATAGATAAGCTACTGTCAGATGGTGATAAATGTTATGAAGGAAGTAAGTAAGCCCTGCATGGCAGTGAAGAATAGTGCTGTGGGACCTATTTTGAGTCATCCAGAAGACCTCATTCAGGGTGATGGGTGTGCTGTGCACTGAAGCTGAGAGACAGTAAGGGGAATATATTGGGGAAGAGGGAGAAACAAGTGAAAGATTTGGTGTATGAAAGAACTTAAAGGGAGGAGGAGGGAGGCCATTGTGGCTGAAGCAGTAGAAGACACAGGGAAGAGAGAACAGATGGGATCGCCGAGGCCAGAATATGTTGTAGGCCTAATTGTGGGCCACAATTAGGGGTTGGAATAAAACACAAATGGCAGTGTGATGAGATGAAACCTTTGTAGGATTTTTTTCTCTTTCTTTAAAAATTGAGGTATAGCTGCCATACAATAAACTGCGTGCATTTAAAGACTTTTGACATATGTGTATATCTGTAGAACCATTTCACAATCAAGACAGTGGATGTACCCATCACCACCAAAAGTTTCCTCATCCACTTTTATAATCCCTTTCTTTCTGGTCCTCCTCACCTTAAATCTCTACCATCCCAGACTTCCACTGACCTGCTTTCTGTCACTATGAAATTTATTTACTTTTAAAGAAACTTGACATAAAGGCAATTATTATTTTTTCATAAAGGCAATTATACAGCATATTCTTTGAAAAAATCTAGCTCATTTTACTCAGCATAATTGCTTGGGAATTCATCCATATTTGTGTTCTTTTTTTACCCCTGAGTAGTATTCCATTGTCTGAATATATTACAGTTTGTATAAACATTGACTTGTTTGTTGATGGAAATTTGGGATTTTTAAAGTGTTTGGCTGTTGCAAAGAAAACTGCTGGGAACATTCTTGTACAAATCTTTATATGGATTAACTTTTTTTCTTTCTTGGGTAAATAAGTGGAATGGCCGGATCATATGGTAGCTATATGCTCAACACTTTACCAAACTCTTGTCCAAAGTGTTTATATCATTTTACATTTCCACTGCCAGTGTGTGAAAATTTTAGTTTTTCAAATCTTGGCCAACATTTGGTATAGTCAGTCTTTTTAGTTTTAACCATTGTAATCAATGAGTAGTCATATCTTACCAGGTTTTTTTTTTTTTTTCATTTCATTTGAGTTTCCTTATGACTGTGATGTTGAGAATCTCTTCATGTGCTTATTTGATGAACATATATTGTTTTTTTTGTGCAGTGTATGTTCAAATCTTCTAGTTTTTTTCCTTTTAATTAAAAAAATATTTTATTTATTCATGAGAGACAGAGAGAGAGAGAGAGAGGCAGAGACACAGGCAGAGGGAGAAGCAGGCTCCATTCAGGGAGCCCAGTATAGGACTCAATCCTGGGACTCCAGGATCATGCCCTGGGCTGAAAGCAGGGACTAAACTGCTGAGCCATCCAGGGATCCCTTGTTTTTTAATTTTTTAAAAATATTTTATTTATTTGTTTGAGAGAGAGAGAGAGAAAGAGAGAACATGAGTGGGGGAGGGGGAGAGGGAGAGGGAGAAGCAGATTCCCTGATGAGCAGGGAGCCTGGCAGTCATGGGGCTGGATTCTAGGACCCTGGGGTTGCCTCCTGAGCCAAAGGCAGACATTTAACTGAGCCACCCAAGAACCCTCAAATCTTCTCTGTTTTTGTAAATTGAGATTTTGTTTTCTTATTATTGAGTTTTGAGAGTTCTTTTTGTATTTCAGATACAAGTTCTTTATCAGATCTACCTTTGTGAATATTTTCTCTCAGTCTGTGGCTTTTCATTTTTTTTTAAAACAGAGTCTATCAATTTATCTATTTGTTCTTTTTATGGATCATGATTGTGCTGTTAGATCTAAGAAATCTTTGCCTGACCCAATGCTACAAAGATTTTTCTCATTTTATCTTCTAAAAGTTTTGTAGTTCAGAGTTTAAATTTCACAACTATTTATTCACATTTTCTGTATCCCTCATCTATCAATAGACACTTCAGTTGTTTCAATGCCTTGACCATTGTGAAGGTTTCAATGAATGTGGGGTGCAAATGTCTCTTTGAGATTTGTATTTCAATTCCTTTGGATAAATACCCTGTGAGATTGCTGGATCATATATTAGTTCTATTTTTAATTTTTTAAAAACAAAATTAAAACAAAAACAAACAATTTCAATGTTTCAATGAATGTGGGGTGCAAATGTCTCTTTGAGATTTGTATTTCAATTCCTTTGGATAAATACCCTGTGAGATTGCTGGATCATATATTAGTTCTATTTTTAATTTTTTTTGAGGAACCTCCATATAATTTTGCAGAATGGTTATACCAGTTTACATTCCTATCAGCAGTGTGCAAGCATTCCCTTTGCCCCACATCCTTGCCAATACTTGTTATTGTTTGTCCTTTTGATAATAGCCATTCTAACAGGTATGAGATGATATCTCATTGTGGTTTTGATTTGCATTTCTCTGATAATTAATGATGCCGAGCACATTTTTATGTACCTGCATTTTTTCTTTGGAAACACGTCTGTCAGGTTCTTTACTCATTTTTAAATTAGATTATTTGTTTTTTTGGCTATCAATTTGCATAAATTCCTTGTATATTTCATATATTAGCTGCTTATCAGTATATGGCTTGTAAATATTTCCTCCCATTCTAGAGGTAACTTTTCCATTTTGTTGATTCTTTTGTTGTGCAGAAGTTTTTTTTTTTTTTTAATGTAGTACCATTTATTTGTTTTTGCTTTTGTTGCTTGTGCTTTGGGGTCATATCCAAAAAAATGATTGCCAGACCAACGTCAAGAAGCTTACTGCCAATGTTTTCCTCCAGGAGTTAGATTTCATATTTAAGTCTTAAATTCACTTCAGGTAGACAGTTTTTCAAGTAGATAGTTTAGGCTTTATCTTAGGTTTTTATGATACTGGAGTTCATTTTCTACATGGTACTTTTTTGCATGTGAATTCTTCAGCACCATTTTTTGAAAAGACCATCCTTTCTCCATTGAATTGCCATTGCTTCTTTGTAAAAAAAAAAAAAAAAAATCAGTCATCTATATATGTCCACATCTATTTCTGGACTCTATTTGATTCCACTGATTTATTTATTTATGCCCATATCACACTGTTTTGATTATTGAAGCTTTCTAAGAACTCTTGAAATCAGACAGTGATAGCCCTGCACTTTGTTCTTTGGCTGTTCTAGAGCCTTTACATTTCTGTATGAATTTTAGAATCAGCCTGTAAAGTTCTGCAGGCTAATTCTAAACAAACAAACAAACAAACAAACACAAATAGCAACAAAATCCTGCTGGAATTTTGGTTGTGGTGTGTTGAATAAATAAGAAAAATAGGACAAATTAACATCTAAACAATATTGAGTCTTTTGGACTATGAACAGGGTAGATCTCCCATTGTTTTAGGTCTTATTTAAACCTCTGCAATATTTTGTAATTTTAAGTGTACAGGTTCTTCTTCACAGCTTTTGTCATACTAATCCATAAGTATTTCATAAAAATACATTTTTATGTTATAAATTGCATTTTAAAAAGTTTTCTGGGATGCATGGGTGGCTCAGCAGTTTGGCGCCTGCCTTCTGCCCAGTGTGTGATCCTGGAGACCTGGGATCGAGTCCTGCATTGGGCTCCCTGTATGGAGCCTGCTTTTCCCTCTGCCTATGTCTCTGTCTCTCTCTCTGTGTCTCTCATGATAAATAAAATCTTTAAAATACATATTTTTTCTAACTGTTCATTGCTATCATATAGAAATACAATTGAGTTTTGGATATTGATAGTTTTTCTACCTTGCTAAACTCAGTAATTATAACAGTGGTTTTTAAAAAATGTTTTATTTAAATTCAATTTTCCAACATATAACGCCCAGTGCTCATTATAATAGTATTTTTGTAGAGTATGTAAAATTTCCTACATAGGTGGTTATATTATCTGTGAAAAAAGATAGTTTTATTTCATCTTTTCCAATCTGGATGCCCTCTGTTTGATTTTCTTGCTTGATTATGTTTTTAAGTAGCCCCAGTATAATGTTGAATGGAAGTGGTAAGAGTAAACATCATTGTTTTGTTCCTGAACTTAGGAGGGAAAGCATTCAGTCTTTTACCATTAAGTGTGATTTTGACTGTAAGTTTTTCATAGATACCCTATATAGAAGACTGAAGAAGTTCCATTCTTTTCATAGTTTGCTAAGAGTTTTTATCAGAAATGGATGTTGGACTTGGTCAAATGATTTTTTTTTGCATCTATTGAGATGAGTATATATATTTCAGTTTATTTGTTCATATAGTGAATTACATTGATATATTTTTTAACAATTTATTTTTTATTTTTTTATTTATGATAGACAGAGAGAGAGAGAGAGAAAGACAGACAGAGACGCAGGCAGAGGGAGAAGCAGGCTCCATGCTGGGAGCCTGACACCGGACTCAATCCCGAGACTCCAGGATCACGCCCTGGGCCAAAGGCAAGTGTCAAACCTGAGCCACCCAGGGATCCCTACATTGATATTTTGAATGCTAAGACTACCTTGCATTCCTGGGATTGACTTATCTGGTCATGATACATTGACTTTTTAAACATATTTTAAAGTTTCATTTGCTTAAATTTTGTTTATAAGTGTGTATCTATGTGTATGCAGACATTTACATTTAATGTGATTATTAATATGCTTAGGTTTAAGTCTGTCATCTTGCTATTTGTTTTATATTTGTTCCATCTGTTCTTCATTCCCTCTTCCCTTATTTTCTGCCTCTTTTTTTGGATTGAATGCTTTTTTTATGATTCCATTTTATCTCCTTTTTGGCTTATTAGTGTATCTCCTTGTTTTGTTATTTTAACAGTTGCTTTAGAGTTTATTGTATACAGAAAAGCTTATTATTCCCCTTGGGGAACTTGGAAAAGGAGTGAAGAACAGTCTTAGTCTCTTCCCTGGGCCCCCATGCTCTTTTCTGGTGGGTCCAAAGCCCAGGTGTACTTTGGGTTCCAATACTTTGGGTGGGTGTGCTCTACTCAGTCTAAGTTTTGTACTCAGTGGGGGAGTTTAACCCTATTTCTCTTAGACCACCATGGAAGGGAAGGTTATGGGGAAAAACCACACCAAGAGGCAGCACTTAGAAATCTACCAGGAAAGTTGATGGAGCAACCTGAAAGTACAAGAATAATAGCAGACAGGGTGTCAGAAGCCTGGCTCAGATCTGTTCCTGTGCTCCTCCCATGTGATGTTCATAGCTTCCTCATTGCTCAAAAGGGGACTTTCTTCTCAGGTGAGGCCTCCTGCCACCTGCCCAACCTGGCATGTGACATGTGTTGGCGCAGTGTGACGAAACTCAATAGAGTTTAAAGTGCTGGTGGTGTAAACTATTGAGAACTTTCCAGATTGAGTCTTTTTTAGTTCCTCAGGAGTTCCATGCTTCTCACCTGAGGGTCTTTCAAACATGTGGGCAGCTTAGCTTCGAGCACTTGCCCTGTTTTTGCCCACTCCATTTGTCTAGGTCTTAGACATCTCAACCTCAGAAACTCCGCCCTGGACAGCTTTCCGCAAGCTCTCCCCGCACTCATATACTTTAATGTGTTGGGTTCCCTCCCATGTGCTTCCCTTGCCTCTCCCTTCTGTCTCAGACAATGCTCCTTTCCTTATGGAGCCTAGGGTCTAGCAAGGAGAGAGAAAAGAAAAGGCTATGAAAACACAGTGTGACATCTTGTTTATATCTGCTATTTACTTCACACCAGATATTGTTCAAAGTACTGCAGACTGCCAATCAGTATGGTGGGACAGATGAATGAGTGAGCTTGCAAGTACATCAGGAATAGTGTTTGTTCAAACAGAAATGTGGCCCTGGGCAGGGCTAACCTATAGGTTCTGGAATATTCAAAGATTTGAGGACAAAGGAAATAAATCATCCTTATTAGCATAGGAGGAGTTAAGGCTTTTTCCCTCCACATCTTTCTACAATTTCTCCTACGTCTGTCCGTATCTCAAAGGCATCCAATGACCCATCTGTAATGTGGATTGTCCCTCATCCCCCAGTGAGAGTAATTACTATCTTGACTTTTAACACCATATATTATTTTGCCTGTTTCATTGGAATTTGTAGGGTGGACGTATATATGTATGTATATACATATACCTGTGGTTATGTATGTACATCTTTTATATCTGATGAACTCCCCTTTTTTACATGACCGAGGAATTATGGTTCTTGAATGTCATTACAAGAACACATTAAAAAGAGAAAAAAGCGTGTTAAGGGGGAGATAGATGAAGAAAAAAAATGAAGTAGGAAATGGAGATAATTTTAAATTTCAATGATCTTATTTTTAAGTAAAAGCACATCCATGAGAAACAAAGAGAATTAAAAATCAGGTAAAATGAAAGGCTAAGAATTTAAATATAATAATGAGATAGTCTGGACAAGATTTAAAATAAAAGGCCCACCCAAAACCAAATAATGAAAAAAATATGAAAATCAAGAGGTAAATGATGATGATTTTAGGCCATGGCCTATGAGGTTAAAAAGGTAAAAAGAGGACTTTTTAGAAGTAAAAATAAGAATTAAAAAGCTAAGAACATGAAGGCAAAAAATATATATTTACATATACACATATATGTGTTATGAAATGATTAAGGAAAGATCTTTAAAAGAAAATAAAAACTTAAAAAATGTGAGAGGGGAGAAGGAATAAAAATAAAGCACTTGGCGGGATGAGCACTGGGTGTTATCCTAAATGTTGGCAAACTGAACTCCAATGAAAAAAAATTAAAAAAAAAAAAAAAGCATATGAAGCTTAAAATCACTGGAGAGGCTGGTTATCTTTTGGTCCCTATTTGAGCAGCAGAAACTGATGGTTAGGAGCCCAAATGATGGTCTTAACTCTTTTTTCTTTTTTTTTTTTTTTTTTTTTTTTTTTTTTTTTTTTACACGTCTTAACTCTTTCAGCAGCCCAAGAAGCAGCCCTTCTTTTCAACAGGAGCATCCTGGTCTCTGCATTCTTTCTAGGCACGTAGGATGAGACAGGGCATCAGCTGATCATGATCAGCGCTCATGAAGCCCTTAGCACTCCAATGCACTAGTGGATATTTGCTAAGCATTCTAGAGGATTGAGGGAGTCATTGTAGAGAAGGGAAACAGGACACGGCACAGTGACACCAACAAAATCCACTTCCTAGGAAATTGCAGAGGGCTCAGACAAGTTTTTAATGATGAGAATGATAATGATAATCGCGAATATGATTTTTTCCCTGAAATGTATCTAGTGCCACACTAGCTGGGTATTTTCCCACAGATGGGTCTCATTTTTGGAGTGCATCATGGTCTTGTGTCATGTTTCCTGATTCATATTTCACAGATTCTCCAAGAGGAACTCACCTCTTATAATCTATGTGGTAGGAGAACCTAATACCGTGGTTTTTGGTTCATGTTTGTCTTTTTTTTTTTTTTTTAAGATTTTATATATTTAAGAGAGAGAGAGAGCATGATCAGGGGGGAAGATTAGAGGGAGTAGAGGGAGAAGCAGACTCCCGGCTGAGCAGGGATTCCCTATGTGGGACTCAATCCCAGGAACCTGGGATCATGATCTGAGCTGAAGGCAGATGCTTAACAGACTGAGCCACCCAGGCGCCCCATGGGTTTTGTTTTTCTTTAAATGCACAGCAAAAATGGTGAATCTTACAATTTATGGTGTGTTAGATCTGATGAGATACAGTAGACACTGCTCTCCACATTTTCCTGAAGAGAAAACTGAGGTTCCTGGAGGCCAAACGAACTGCCTGACATCATGTGCTGGCATATGTATGTGGAAGCTGGTGTGACTTAAGGATCCCCAAACATGTTCTTTTTCCCCCTGGAAATTATCTGACCCACACCCCTGAGGTCAAACCCCAGAATGTGAAAGCCAGAATGCTCCCAGGAGACGAGGTGGTCCCATACCTGGGGATAGAGGTGTGGGGCAGGTCTCCCCTGGACTCCCTGCTCCTCCCAGTTCACTGCACCACACTGCCTCTTCCCAAGATCTGCTTTCCACTTTTCACATCTTTCCTGTTTCCCTGCTTTCCGCCCTATTTTTGATTTGTTTTGTTTTCTTCTTTGCTTTTGTTTTCCTGGCTGCTGGTTTCATCAGAGAGGCAAAGAAATGCTTAGCTGGAAGGAAGCATGAGGCTCCCCTATTATTTGTCTCTTTCATTTCTCTCCAGTTGCTGGACAGCTGGCTGGCTGCCTGCCTCTGGAAATATGTTACAGCCTCTGCAATCGGTGAACTGGACAAGGATCAGCAGAAGCGCTGTGTCCAGTGCATTGCCAGGCCAGGAGAAATAATATTATCTCCTTGTGAGAACAGTTTATTCCTGTTGTGCTTTGATTTAACCTTACAAGGAAAAATGGCCAGTTATGGAGTCATTTTCCTGAATATTCCGTTTGAGCTGCCTGGCGTTCCTTAGTGCTAAATAGGTAATAGCCCACATCTGGAGAAACCTGGTGAGGTCTCCCTGGACACCTTGGCTCTCTGGTTTCAATCAAAGTGCCTTATCGGTCTCTCACAAGTGCTCACAAATGTAGAAATGAATTTGCAAAGAGCGAATGGAAATGCAGAGCTGAAAAGGATCCTTTGATCCAAGCCCCTCATTATACAGATAAGGCAAGGGGAGCTCAGAGAAGGGGAGTGGCTTACCAAAGCCACGCAGCAGATTATGGCCAGGACTGCAATCCAGGTCACTAAGTTATGGAAGATGTGCAACAGTGTTTGGTCTGACTCTCATGAAGCAGACTACTTGTCTGCTCTATACATTAGCCTTCTAACTAATCTCCTTGCCTCTGGCTCTCCCCTCACTAATTAACATGTACATGCTGCAAGATTTATCTTCTTGGTTGAGCTACTAATCACATCTCTCTCTGCTCAAAACTGTTGAGGCTCCTAAAAAAATAAAGCCCGAACCTCTTGGTATTGGAGCTACACACGGGGTGGGTACAAAGTCCCTTCAGCTTTACTTCCCACCGTTTCCTGATCCAAAGGCCAATTTCCTGCTCTCCATCTCTGTTTCCCTCAACTCAGGCTCCTTGAGAGAGGAAGGGCCCTTACTTAATATGTCCCAGTCAGGCCCTGCCACCCAATAAGCTCCAAGTTGAGCTATCCTGTGCTTGGCCTGAGTTGTAGGTCTGGGGCGAGGGCTGTAGTCATGTATAGCATCCAGCCCTCACACCCAGTCCAATATGGGGCCCTGGTGACCAGTGTATTTCCTATTTTAGATAATCTCCTCCCCAAGGCCACATCTTACCCCCGAACCCTCAGTTGGTGGTTCTGTGTCATATGAACACCAACTCTGTGTGTATTCTCTGCCATGTACTGACCCCCTATTTCTTTTTGGACTCCAAAGTAGCCAGAAGTCAGCCTTGCCTCTGTAAAATAAAACCCCTGCTACAGCATTTCATATTTTGTGTTCTCAGTTTTACGTGTGTCTGTCTCTCCAGCTAGGGTGTTCTCTGTGCCAACTTGGTAGCCCCAAAGGGAGCGCACACACAATCCCCCAGCAGGCAGAGAACAGGCTGTCAGGAGGCATGTACTGAACTCATACAGAGTTCTGGGAGGATTGGTGGAAGAGCCATTGAAGAATTAGCTTTATTTTGACAAAGAAAGAGAGAATGTATGATGAAGGGAATATGACATTATTCCTTTCTTCGATGGTGAATAGTTTGAAAACTTCAGGAATGAATCAAATTCCCTTGTGGAAGTTCTCCCACTTAAAATGTTTGGTTTCCTTTCTTCTTAAAACAAAAACCAGACAAACAAAAGAACATTCTAACTGGACTAGTGAAATAATCACCTAACTGATCTCCCTGCTATTATTCTTGTTGGCCTATAATGAAGTATCCATACAGTGAACCAAAGTGATTTTTGAAAACATAAACCAGACCATTTCACTCTCCTGTTCAAAGCCCTTGCCCCCAGTGGCTCCTCAGCACACCCAGCATAAACCTAGTTCCGTATTGTGGCTGACAGCTGTCCAGGGTCTGTTACTGCCTACCTCTCAGGCCATGTCTTCCACTCTTCTCACCTTTCTCCAGCCCCACTGTCTGCCTTTCTGTTCTTTAACTATAACCAAGCTTATTCCTGCCTCAGGGCCCTTGCACTTGCTTTCTCTATCATTAATACCCCTATATCTTGATTATTTATGGCTAATATTTATTTTTAATCTCAAATATCATCTCCAGAGAAAACTTTCCCAATTATGCTACATAATGTAGCAACCTCCCCCCGCTGATTCCCATGTTCTATTTTCCTCCATGTTTCTTATTACATAACATTATGTTTTCTCATATCCTTATCTCTGTTTACCTATTTGGTTATTGTCTGTTCTCTCCCAGTTTCCATCCTTCCGCATGTATTAACCCACAAGCTTCACGAGAGCAGAAACTCACTCTTGCTCACTCTTCCATTTCCAGCATGTGAAACAGCACCTGGCACATAGACAATCAATAAATGTCTTGAATTAATTTTTTTAAAAGCTTAAAAGTAGCTTTAGTCTCTGTTTCCTGGG
The DNA here is from genome assembly GCF_048164855.1 of Canis lupus baileyi. NCBI lineage: Eukaryota > Metazoa > Chordata > Mammalia > Carnivora > Canidae > Canis > Canis lupus. Next base: position 35,240,627 of record NC_132840.1, read on the forward strand.
GTGTGGTCTTGATTCTGAAGAGTCCTTATTGCCACATCTTCTTGGAATGGAAGATTGTTGTGGGGTGTGGTAATTGAGCAATATAGATTGAATGGACTGGGTGTGATCATAGGCTCAGTCACTTACAAAGAAACCAGAACTCTTATCTATCAGCATGTGATGAGCAGCTTTCCTGCCTCCCAAGTCCCAATCGTTTAATATATAAAGTATCTTTGTAGATAAACATTAGACTGGGAAAGGAGTAGGCCTGAGCATTTAATTTTCTTCCAGAATCCAAGCGAAGAGTACTTTTTAAAAGATATTATTTATTTACTTGAGACAAAGAGAGAGAGAAGGAGCAGGGGGAAGGGTAGAGGGAGTGGGAGAAGAAGACGCCCTGCTGAGCAGGGAGCCGGATGACGTGGGGCTCAATCCTGGGACTCTGGGATCATGACCGGAGCCTAAGGCAAACGCTTAACCAACTGAGCCACCCAAGTGCCCCTCAAGTGAAGAGTATTTATGACTGCTAAGAAGACATGAATTTACCCTGAGATTACCCTCAAGCTTCAGGGTTCCTTTGTCCCAGTGCCTTCCAAGGCTCTGAGAGGGCCTCCAGCAATGTGCTTCATGGTCGTATAAATCTGTACAATGTTCAAAAGTAAGCCCTTTCACTTAAACCAGTACAGGCCACTTCCTCTTTGTTATTCCTTCCAATATGTCATACTTCCTCTGGTGTTAGAAGGCTGCAGGCATTGCTGGGGTTTATTTGGTTGAGGGGAAGCTGGGTTGGGACTGCCTTTAACTTGAGGTTAGTGAGATGAATTGTTGTGAATCACAGCCCCTTCATGTATAGTGAAGTTCTGATAGCCATCCTGGTGTAGAAAAGCCTTCCAGAACTATTCCTACTACTTACTCTTCCTAGCAGAGCCAGGGGTAACATCCCAGTATGAGCTTCTGTGCTATTCTGTGCAGCAGAAGTAGATGGACAATGGGAGAGAAACAGTATTTGAAATCCCTGGGGCCAGAAGCTAGTCTGTGGGAAGTATTTAAAATGATCAGATGTTTAAAATTTTAAGTGGTAGATTTGGTTTTCTTTGGCACCTACTCAAAATTAATGGAAGCCCATTAGGAATGTAGTAAACAAGGCAGCATGTATAATTACAAATGCCCCTGGCGGATGTATGGACATCCCTGCAGTCACAGGGCACAGACCTAGGTCAGTACCACCAACAGTGGGCATGTCAGTGTCAAGTCTCCTATCTTTTGCATATCAATGTCTCAGGTCCCCTCTTAGTGTATCTGATCTTACGTATCTGACACATCTGGTTCTCCCAAAATGTGAGATGGTTCCAGAAGAAATTGTACTTAAAATCATCACCAATGCCACAAAATAGGCCATATGGAAACGTATTTCAATGACAACATTTCTGTACAAATTCATTAACAAGTTGCTGTATGTAGTTTAAAAATGATTTGGTTCTATAATTATGTAGCTCAATAAAATATAGAGGCAATTAAAAATGCATTTGCATTTTTTCTTGATATACAAAACAAATCCAAAATCAGGGCATATGTTTTTTTTTTCAAAATTATTAAGCATACCTGAATTCGCATCTTATGAGAAGGAATTATCTTCATGGAAGCCAAAAAATGTAAACTGAAAAAAAAAGAAATACTGGTTGAAACTTTAAGTGTCAAAAACTGTCACAGGCTAACCAAAATCGCTGCTGGTCATACTGGATGATGAGTAAAGAATCATAATGGCCATGAAAATATAGAGAGTGAAGTTGACAAGGAGGCTAAAGAGAAGATGATGAGGCTCAGGACACTCCTAAACAGAAGTGAGAGAAGTAAAAAAAAAAAAAAAAAAAGACAAAAATAATAAAGAATAAGCTAATCTGTACTTTCAAGAGAACACACAAAAGTCAAAGGTCAATAGTGGCTTAATTTTGATGAATTCATTGTGCTCTTTCATTGTGCCCTTTTGAAATGTGCAGTAATTTCATTCAACTTGATTTGGTGAAAGATTTCTTTTTTTAAAATAACGTTAAACTATACAACATACAAGAACACGAATGTCAAACTGGTTAATGAATGACATCGATTCAAAAAATATTTAAGATGAGTCATACACAATAAAACTTGAAATGTCCTAAAATCTTATATAGCTCATATATGAAAGAAACTTTGTAGAGATTTTTCCTCAATTTGATGATAATCCTGAAAATTTATAGGACACTCTTAATAACAAGGTGTGAAGCTGAGACTTTCTCTAAATTATCCATTATAAAAACAAATTTGAAGGGTCCGTGTTGGAGGAAGACTTACTCAATTATCTTTCTATTCCTTCTGCAGAAAATATTACAAATTTATTATTCTATGAAGGGGTCATAAAAGACCATGCAGCCAAAAGTGTAGGTAAAAAGCTAACTAATAAAAACAAAAATTGAGGATTTTGTAGTCTTTGCCAGCTTTTAAAAGTTTATAGCTTATGGTGATTTATTTTCTCACGCTAAATAAATATTCACTCTTGAAACTAATTTTATATGCATGATTTTGTATTCTTTTTTCCTAACTGGGCCCTCCCAATTATAAACTATGCGAGCTTCAGGCCACACCAAGTGTGAACTAGCTTCCAGGAGACAGAAAACTGTAATGGTGGCTTCTGTGGCCCTCAGGATGGAGAGACATGGGATATAAACCTATTCTAGCATGGCCTAGAGGCTGATGGGATAGGAATTTCTTGTGTGATGTACTATATAAAGTTTTTATTATTTGAAACACTTAGATACTGCTTGCAACAAGGCAATGTTCACCATATGGCAGAGTAGATCACAGAAAGAAGCAGCATCTCATCTGTCTACTTCAAAATGCCATGTTTTCATTTCCTGGCATGCCAGGTTGTCCCCACCAAATTCATGTCCACATGGAATCTCTGAATGTGAGCTCCTTTAGAAGTAGGGTCTTTGTAGGTATAATTGGTTAGGTTAAGATCACATTATACTAGATTAGGATGGGCCCTAAGTCTGGTATCCCTATAGGAAGGCTATGTGAACAGAACAGAGCCACAGAGGAAGAGGCGCTGTGGGGATGGAGGCAGAGATGGGAGGTATGCTGGAGAAAGCTTATCAAAAGCTCAAAGAGGGAAGAGGGAGTCTCCCCTAGAGCCTGGGGAGGGAGCATGGCTCTGTCAACACCCTGATTTTATACTTCTTACCTCTAGCACTGTGAAAGAATGTATTTATGTTGTTTTCAGCCACCAAGTTTGTGGTTATTTGTTATAACAGGCCTAGGAAATTAATACACCAGTTTACTGGTGTTCTGTGGGTGAGTGGTGGTAGGTGCTAATGGTCAGAATTTCAAGACAGGTAAGCAGAAAAAAATCCCTGTCCTCTATCTCCCTGTGGCTTTGCTGCAGAAACAAACGTTCACGGTGTCTTTACCTTATACTAATTGCTGTCAGGCTATGAGAGTGGGCAGAGAGAGCAGTTAGGTGCAGTCCTGACTCCATGGAGCTTCTGAGCAGGCAGAGATACAACATGAATAAAATGATGGCTGCTTCCAGGAGACACAGAGCAGAGCAGCGATCCAGACCACACTCCCATTGGGCTTCCTGTGGTGGCAAGATGACAGGTTAAGGGGGCATGAGTGGTATGGGACTGAGTCAACAGCAAACCAGAGAAGCATTGGGGTGCAGAGGGAGGGAGATAGAGATGGAGAAGGAGGTGGACTTTCAATATTTTCCAGGAGGATGAAACTTTGAGCAGAGGGGAGAACATCTACAGGTGATTTCTCAGAAGGATTTCTGGGTAGGATGCTATGCAAATTGTCCAGTTTTGTACCTTTGACAAAATCAGCAATGCAACTATTATTATTCAAAGCTTTCAGAGTGAGACCCACGTTTCTTTGATGTGGCATCTTATACGTACAGGACTATGAGAACTTTTGGCTTTATGTGGATTACCCATTGACACCCATTGACACAATCACACATTGACACCTTTATAATGGGAAGTGGGATACGAGTTGGGCAGGAGAGGAGCAGCAAAGCACCAGTTAAGACTAGCAAAGATGAAGTCAGTTTATTTGGGACTTACTCTTTGTCACTCTAGGGTCTCCACGACCTAACGCAAACACCTCCCCAGGGGGGAGCTTGTTGTAGAGACAGCCATCATCTCTTTGGAGTGTTGTGACTACTGGTGCCAATATTGACTCCACCCCTCCCTTGGCCCAGCCAGAAGCAGGAAACAGCCAGAGCCCACTGGCTTTAAAGAACATGCTCTGGGACTCTTTCCAGTCTTCTCAAGCTTCACAGAGACCCTAGCTAACTTTCTCCATTCAGAGATAACCTCAGAGAGCGTTCTGCACCACTCTTCCTTCTCATTAACCTTCCTCTCTACTCAGAGTGCATGGGCATAGGATCTGAATACATCCTTAATTGATAATGTGGTGTGTTATTTCTAAGACTTGTATTTTATAAAGTACATGATGAAATTCAATCCCAGGACCCAGGTGGTTTAGAGAATGTTTCAAATGTTCTATTTATTTGGAAATGAGGGGGGCTAGTCTTTAAAAAAAATCCCTTTACATCATGGCCAAGTCCCTGATGTACAGTTGGACCACATCATAAAAGACTCTCAAATCGTTATGGCCAGTGTCATTGGATTGAATCACCTCCCTACCCAGATGATGAGTCTGTGGGATTGGGCCTGTTCCCAAACCTGGAGAACTTTAGACTGCACACTTGGGCACCTGGGGAGTTGGCTGTGACCATCTGCTTTCTTGGAAACTAAAGAGGAAAAGGCATATGTAGACTGTGTTCCCTCGGTACTAGCCCCACTGACTCCAAACAACATTCAACTGAAAATAAGCTCCCAAATGATGTCAGGTTTGGGAAGAAATTGCATCTTGAACATCACTCATGGCTGGTAGTCAATTCTTGATTTTTATTTTTGTCTCTCTCTTGTCTTTCCCAGAAAACATATTCTCTTCTAGCTTAAAGTCTATACAACCTGCGCTTTCCACCTCAGCATGAATTTGAGGGAACCCCAGGTACTTTGACACAGGGTAGGAGACCAGGAGGGGATTTAGACCTGGCGCTGCTTCTTGGTGGGTGTGTGAGCATGGATGGTCACTTTGCTCTCTGATTTCATTTTCTTCATGTATAAAGTGAAGTGGAAATCTCAGATCATGAACTCTCCACATTCTGATGGGAAAGAGACTGCTTTTTCTCAGAGATCAGTGATTCTGATCATCTCTCATGTATAAACCTCTTACTCTAGAGGACACTGGCAATTTTAGCAGGATAGTATGGTTCCAAATGTCCTGTATCTTCTCTATCAGGCAAACTGAATAATTAGAGGGCCTCTTTGGGGTCACCACGTCAGATAGCTCTGGGAGAGTCAATCATGCTACATTATTAATCTAAATGGTGCTCTGGAGTTATACAAACTGGCAGGCATGGAGGATGTGGTGGGAATCATTATCTTGGTATCCCCCAGTTCTTTGATAAAGACACCCATCTCAATGACTGTCCCCAGGGACATGACTGTTTTTGATTTACTATTTTGCTAGGGAAGGGGGACCATAGGGGCTTCCCCTCAGCCTTTCCTATTTGGCTCCTTCTTCATGGGTTAGGAGGCCAATGTATGGATTCTGTGAATTACTGAGACTATGTTTCCAACACTATTCAGAAATTCCAGGATGGATTCAGAGTTTCTACTGAACTTACCATGAAACACAATTAAGTCAAAATTCCATTTATCGCTTGACCTCTAAATAGACTCAATGGTTCTCATTCTATCTGTTAGGCTACAGGAGGTTTTGGGTCCTAGGATTTAGAGTTTAATTAAGGCCAATGCCTAGTAATTCCTCAGAGGTATATTTACCCTGTAGAAAAGACACAGGTCCCTTTGGGGAAGGCTAGGATAAAGAGTTAGGAGCCTACCTTCCATATTTTTACACAATTCATGCTTCCTTTTTCAAGGCTCTATGGCCATCTCTTCATTCAAGGAGGGCTGGGTTTGTTCAGATATGGAAATTGCATTAGGGATGGCTACATTCAGCAATCATTTGTTGAGTGCTCTCTATGCAATTCACTAGGCTGTGGTTTTCAGCCTATTGATAAATACAGGTAACATAGTATAACTTAGACATACTTTAGAAAGTTCTATGACAAAGAATAGTTAAATTGCCTGAGCGTTTTGCTAGGGCCATTGCACATGCTGCTCCCTCTGTCTGAAATTCTCTTCTAGAGAGCACAGGGCTAACCCCTCACTTTCTTCACTTCTCTGCTGGATTGAGCTATGTTAACTTGGTTAAGATAGAACCTGAGGGATTTTCCAAAATCCCTCTTCCTATAACTTCCCAGATTAGAGGGACACCTGGATGTCTCAGTGGTTGAGCGTCTGCCTTCGGCTCACGTTGTAATCCTGGGGTTTTGGGATTGAGTCCCGCATCAGGCTCCCCATGGAAAGTCTGCTTCTCCTTCTGCCTATGTCTCTGCTCCTCTCTCTGTGCCCCTCATGAATAAATAAATAAAAACAACTTTCTTTTGTTTTTAAAAACAACTTTCTAGGTTAGAGTTGGCAAAAAGAGAACATGTGTGAGACTTGGACAAATGAAGTAAAGCAGTGATCCTTCTTCTAGGAAAGTTATTATGGGCAGATGCAGAAATGCTTGGCAAATCCCACTTTGTACTATCTTTCTCCTCCACACCCAGATCCCTGGCTATGGCCCTGTGGAGGTGGTAGATACCTAGAAGCAACAACTCCCCATGGACCTTTCCATGAGCTTTCTTCATGGTCTCCTTCAGTGACTACACATCCTTGGCTTTTCAGAGTTCCTGTAAGCTTCAATTTGTCCTCATAAGCTAGTGCTTCAGGACTAATAAGTGACTCTTGCCCAACTATAAACCAGACCTTCCCCTTCCCCAGTGCCTCCTATATTTGTGTAAGATCTAATTTCTTTAATTATTTTCTTATTCCAGTAATCATCATAGTGGCTCTGACCAACCCAGGTGACCACATCTTTGCTCATAGGTCACTGTGCTGGTGAGGATCTTCTGATCACACTGTATAAAATTAGTAACCCCTCGGGCTCCAGTACTCTTTACCCTCTCTTCTGTGCCTTACTTTTCTCTGTGGCCATCTGCTATGTGATATATTACTTGTACGTTTTTTGTTGTTTCTTTCTCCCAAACTAGAGTGCAAGCACCATTAGGGCATAGATTTTGCCTATTAGGCTGTATCCTCAGTGCCTAGCATAGTGCAAAATACCTTGTAGGTATGTTTTGTATGAATGAGTCTCTTACTTTCATCTTATGTTAAATAAAGTTTTATTAGAAAATAAGGTTCTATTGCTCAAAAAAATTTAAAAATAGCTCTTTTGGACTCTGTTTCTAGAACTGGGAGTACAGAGATAAATAGTGACTACTGGCACATAGCAGGTATTTAGTAAACATTTGTTTTATTAATATAAATGAATGAATGAATGAGTGAATGAATAAATAGATAACCTTTACCTAAAGGAGCTCATAGTATTCCTAGATGTTCGAAGATAGGACATTGAGGGGAAAAAAAAAGATACTAGAAGTTCAAAAAATATATTTTGACTAAACATCAAATGACTAAATGTCAACATCAATATCTTCTTAAAACATAATTTTACCATGACAGAAGAGGAACTTCTGAGAGAATATTTTGAATTTTATTATAAATTAATTATCCACTTACTAAAATTTCTAGTATCAAACTTTAAAAGTTTGGTAACAAAGGGTAGAAACAATAAATTCTCAGCACTTCTAGCTGTCCTATTTTTATTTAAGCTTCTAAAAATTTTTATTTATTTATTTATTTTTAAAGATTTTATTTATTTGAGAGAGAGAATGCATGTGCACAAGCAGGGGGAGGGGAGGAGGGAGAGGGAGAATCTGACTTCCTACTGAACAAGGAGCCTGATGTGGGACTCAGTCCCAGAACCCTGGGATCATGACCTAAGCTGAAGGTGGTTGCTTAGCCAACTGAGCCACCTAACTGAGCCTGCTTCTAGAAACATCTTAGGTTCAAAAATTATAACATGCTTTTCCTAAAGCCATTTAGCTAAAGAATTCTTTCAGTAATCTTATAGAAGCAATGTGTTTCCCTTTATAACTACTTGAGAATTTGAAAAAGATATTAACAGCTTTACAAAAAAACATTGAATATGGCAGTATTTTACTCTTTTGATATCAGACATTACTGAAATATTAGATTGACTATCATACAAAGCACAATAGATTTTTTTACTAAGTTACTTCTAGAATGATAATATATGTTTGAAAAATAGTTAACCATATATTAAAAATTAATCCAGAAGACTTGCCCTGTTGGAATTATTACAGATATGATGTTGACCTATGCAGCCATGCAATCACTGGTCACACACCAGTGAGTGCCAGAAATGATATCAAAGGGGTCAAAACCCAAGGTCCAGCTGAAGCTGAAAGAAATATTTGGATCAAATTCTGAGACCAACGCTAAGCTTTGGTGCATTCCTAAATGATATCTTGCATTTTTGTATTTTCTGTATTCAAAAGTTTTTGCAAACTCTCATCTTCTCAGCAACACTGTTGGGGGGGATGGAGTATAGAAAGGGTAGCTTTCATTTAACCATTTCATGAATGAGAAACCTGAGGTTCAGAGACTTGAAGTCAGTTCTCAGCATGGCAGGAACTACCAGAACTGGTTCTTTTGACAGTACTTTCTGGGTTCTTTGTTCAGTGTCCTATGTTAGGGGGTCCCTCAATATTGTAAGCAGTGTTTCCTGAGAAGCAGAATTTAAGGCAGACTTGAGTGTGGGTAGTTCTTTGGGAAGGAACCTTAGGGACCACTTGGAGTGAAAGACTGAGGAGGGACACCAAAGCAAGGGTGCACCATTGAGTTCACTACTGCTTTGGACCACTAGCTCTTGACCCCATGAGACTTCTGAGGGGTGTTAGGGATTACACATCTGACACATTTAAACGCTGGATCAATGGCCGCACTGTGGGCTTCAGCTCCCAACTCCTGCTTTCTTTATTGCACATATGATGTACCCATGGCTTTCCATGGGCTCCCCAGGACAAGGCAGTAGAGAAGTTCATGGAACAGGAAGAAATATGGTGTTGAGGGCTGATTCTACAGCCAGAGCACCTGGGTCAGAGTTCTGGCACTGCTATCTGTATGCCCCTGAGCAAATTATTTAACTTCTCTGTGCCTGTTTCTCTACCTGGAAAATGGGATGAGAGGAACAGTCACTTTATCATAGGGTTTAGCTGGTTTAACGTGTGGAGAATGCTTAGACACATGGGAGATGCGTGGTGAGTGTTCACTGCCATGGCAGCAGCCAGATTGTATGGCTTCTGAAAGTCTAGGTTTAGGATCTGCCCTGAATGATGGAAGCAGTGTGCGGAGCAGCAGAGTGATGTAATCAGAGCATGATGTAGGATGATAGCTGCTGGCGTGTTTTGGATGTACTCAGAGGCCCCAGAACTGAAAGCAGGGGGCTTTAGTGGATGCTCAGCTATGAAGCTCTGACTGACAAATCCCACCATCACAGGTACAACCAACTCCTGACCATGTTCTCCTCAAGATCAACAGAGAAATAGGAAGAAGTTCCTGGCATTGCCTGTCTGGCCTCAGTCCCTGAGAACGTTGATGTCAAACGACAATGGTCTGGTGCTTTAGAGACTGGAAAATAGAAGGAAGCCTGCTGTTTACATTATTTGGTAGCTTGGCATGGTTGAAGGAACACAGGATTAGACTTTCAGATTTCTATTTATGCTCTGACTTCAGTGACCTTTGGCAAATTCTTGACTTCTCTGAGGTTTTTTTTTTTTTAATTTTTATTTATGATAGTCACAGAGAGAGAGAGAGAGAGAGAGAGAGGCAGAGACACAGGCAGAGGGAGAAGCAGGCTCCATGCACCGGGAGCCCGATGTGGGATTCGATCCCCGGTCTCCAGGATCGCGCCCTGGGCCAAAGGCAGGCGCCAAACCGCTGCGCCACCCAGGGATCCCGACTTCTCTGAGTTCTAAGAGAGTCTACAAAATAAGGAGAATATGTCTACCCCATAGGATTTTTGAGAGTTAATTGTTGAGATGATGCTATACAGACCTTGGTACAATGTAGGGCTCTTAGTGGGCCTTCAATAAATAGAGTGTTTTTAAAGTGGATATTAATATGAGGATGACAATGTTAAGGATGATGATGATCTAGGGTTTTGTGAGGAATAAAAGGGATGAGACAGTACATCACTTAGCATGGTTTTTGGTATACAATAGGCTCTTAATATTGGTTTGCATCTGTCCTCCCCTCCCATTGGGCTGCTTGCCCTTTCTCTGGGGTCTCTGTTGGCCATGGCTTTCAACACTTACACACCCCACCTCTGGCTCACAGTCCAACGACCAAATGTGAATTTTTCATTGTTCCCTGGTTCTCTGGTGCCCGGGATGCCGGTTTAGGGAGCCCCTTGGAGGGTTGCACAATAGCAACCCTCAGTGACTTGCACAATAGCAGCAGCAGTTTCTCATGGACCCAGGCCCATATGATCTCAGTGGGACCTGCCACCCCTGACCATTTCCCTGGCCTATTACAGGATAGTTCAGACAGGACCTGCTGTCTTGTAAGTTCTCTGCTAGAGCTATGCTCAGCCACCCACATCTCAGTCTGTCATTATACTTTGAGAATAAAGCCCATTTACTTTTTTTTTTTTTATTAAGATTTTATTTGACAGAATGTGCACGAGTAAGAGAGAGAGAGCATGTTCATGCACTAGTTGGGGAGGGGGTGAGGGGAGGAGAAGGGGCAGAGGGAGAAGCAGATTCCCTGCTGGGCTGGGAGCTGATGTGGGGGTGTATCACAGGACTCTGAGACCATGACCTGAGCTGAAGGCAGATGCTTAATCGACTGAGCCATGCAGGCTTCCTAAATAAAGCCCATTTTCTATACAAAAACAAGGACTAGTTTAAAGTACCACTCTCTTAACTTTTGTGTACGGCTCTCTGTATTTTTAAAGTCCCTTCCCATAATTTGTTGTCTTAGTAAGCAGATTTATTTATTTGCAGTTACTAAACGCATACTCAATATTGGAATACACAGTTCTGTGTTAAAATAGCTGGTCCTCAAAAAAAAAAATCTTGCAAATTCACCCACCAGATTTTGATTGAGAAGTTAATTGGAATCAGCTGGAAAATGAGAGCACTATGGGTTTTAACGGTTTTGTTTTCACAGGCAACCAGCAAGGTTAGTTCAGGAAGTGCTCAGAGCACTAGACCTGTAGCCCTCAAAGGAAAATATTTGCTACATTTAGTTTTTCATTTGACAAATATTTATTGAGTGACTATGACATGTCAGGCATTGTTCTAGGTGCTAACAATAAAGGGGGAACAAATAGACAAAAATTCTTGCCTTCATGGAGGGCATCCTAGCAGGAGAGAGGCAGAAATGAAACAAATAAGTAAAATGTAGATGTTGAATAGTAATAAAGCATTGAGAAAAAAATTAAGGAAGTAGGGGTTGTAAACTGCTGGGATTGGCATTGTGGGCCCTTGGGGCTGGCCATGGTGTTAATGAGAGGCTTGAAGTGTGCCAAGCACTCTTCTAGACATCGTAGATAAGTAGATGAATATGGCACAATGGGAATGTGGCAGGATCGGTGGGCTCCCACCAAAATGTACCCAGTGCAACGTGAGCAGACGTGGCTGGAATCACACCCAAGACTGCCTTCCTCCGGTCTAGCATGTCAAATACCAGAGACACCTTGGAAAGCAGGTAGAGCCAAGGGCAGCCTGAGTCCTTGAGTGACCACAGGGAGGCGAGCTGCCCACTGACCCGGGATACCTTCTCTGGACTTTTAAGTGAGAAACAAAGAAAAAAAACTTCTATCTTGCTAGTGCCATTCTATTTTGGGGTCTAGACACTACAGCAGCTTAACACTAGTTTAGGGAGCACTTAAGTAATGTATCTCTAATCTTTTTTTTTTTTTTTTTTTTATGACAGTCACACACACACAGAGAGAGAGAGGCAGAGACACAGGCAGAGGGAGAAGCAGGCTCCATGCACCGGGAGCCCGATGTAGGATTCGATCCCGGGTCTCCAGGATCCCGCCCTGGGCCAAAGGCAGGCACCAAACCGCTGCGCCACCCAGGGATCCCAAGTAATGTATCTCTAAAAGGAAGTAACATTCTTCCATTCATTTATGTGGCTGATGATTAGGTTTTAATCACATGGAAAAAAAAGCTCCAGTAGCAGAGAAAAGGAATGTTTAATTCTTTCAGCAGTGGGTGGGTCAAGTCGGGAAAGGTATGACAAAGGAGACAATATTTGAGCTGAAAAAGAATGAACAAGAATCAAGAATTCACTTTGGGGCAGAAAAGGGGAAAGGGTACTCTGAACTGAAGCCACAACTTGAATAAAACCCCCAGAGGCATAAAAGTGCCTATTTTGTGTGTTCTCTTGTGTGTGTTAACTCCCTGTAATCCTGAAGAGAGGAAAGAAAAATGGCATAGTCCTAAACTGTTATTCTAATTCTCCCGCTTTGATTTTATATTTTTGTACGTGGGAAACATGATGTAGTAAAAAAAAAAAAAAAAAAAAAAAAGCAGTGTCTATGTTTGAAAGCTAAACATAGCTTTCATTAAGGTTTCCGAAGATTTCAAAGATAGCCTTCACAAGGCTGTAAAAAATGCTTGATTCTTTTCAAAAATGTCTGAGTGTTCTCGGTTATGGGGGTTTTAGACAGTAGGTTCAACTATAAATCCACTTCTCTAAACCCTGAATTTAATCAGAGCTGAGATGATTTCTAAAAATAGTTGTGAAATACAGTTGCAAAAATACAATTAAAATGGCTATAAGGATCACATTTTTTTTTTTTTTTGGCAGAGACACAAAGGAATAGGACCCTCCTCTAGCTGTCACACAGCATAAATTATATTAGTACATATTAGAGACCGCATATCCCATGTATAGCACAGGCTGCCTGTTTCCTGTTTGTTTGGGGCGACCACGCCCTGCACTCTATCGCCAAACTGTGTGTCCAGCACAATGATAAGAGTTTCAGGGACTGGCAAGCCAGGTGCTGTGTATCCTTGTTTTATGGGTGAGGAAACTGAGGCACAGGAGTTGAATACTTGCTCAAGGCTGTGTGATCACTGAGTTCTACAGAAATTGGACGAGGTCTATTTGACTCCAAAGCTCACTTTATTAACAACAACATTCCTTCTTTGCTTCTCTTTCACATTTATTTTTCATTTCCAGGGTATATGTTTTTAAACTTTGTTCAGGTTTTGGAGATATCAGACTATTATTTGGGGGATTATGTGTTTAATCATCGTGTTTTCAAAACATCCATCAACAACAAGTACTCTTTTTCAGTTCTGCCTTCTGGGGCCACGTCGACCTTTCCCCGAGCCATGACTTGAATATAGCAGCGCGTCTCAAGTGCTTCTCTGCACAGGGCAATTTCCTTTGGCCCAGAATTACCTTACTGGGTCACAGGACACCCAGATTATGCAGGATTTCAAGGCATCCATATATCTGCATAAATCTCCCTTAAATCTCTGGGTAGAACAAGGTCAACTCAGTCTTAATTTTCTCTCTAATTTTTGGGTTGAGTAGTTATGCTTTGATATCCATTGTCAGGAAACTGGGGCGGGGGGGGGAATGCCTCAACAGTTTGTGTTCTCTCTCAGGGTTGGAAAGTGATAAGGAGAGGCTCAACCCTGTGTCTAATGACATATTTATTCTCCTTTATTTTATCATCACCACAAGCCTAAGAGGCAAATAGTATTATTTCCATTTTTTACAGATGAGGAGTTCTGAGACTCAGACTTGTCCACAATTATCCAGATCATGGGTGCTAATTCTGAAATTCAAACTGAAGCCTGTCGGATCCTGTAGTCCAATGTCTTCTTACAACTTGATGCTTGAATGATTAAAATGAATTGTTCTATTTAAACCAATTCCTGTAGCCTGTTGTTTTCCAAACTCTGGGGTCATGAAATTAATTTTTATGAACTGCTATTTGTATTAAAAATAATAGAATATAAATATGACCGTGTGTTCCATACAATCAGGACAAGCATTGTTTTGTAAAACTTCTGTTTCAGTTCTGTATATGTACATGTATTCACTTGTACCTGGTCATGTGTGGCCTGGCTGGCCTCGTAAAAATATTTTATCTTGTGCTGCAGTCAAGAGTTCTCTGTTTCCCCCTACCTTCCACCCCCTTGTGGTCTGGTCCAGACACTAACTGTCCTGTAGACTTCTCAGGTTCTCAGGTTCAAAACAGATCTTCCTCATTCCTTTGCAGCCCTGCTCCTCTGCCAGGGGTTCTTTGTCCCAAGTAGGGGGTCATGATCCATCCCATCATGGTCATCCTTGACAAACTGCTGCTTTCTCAACTATCATATCTAATCCAATTTTTGGTTATATCAAATTTAGTTACAAACTAAATCTCAAAATCCCCTTTCACTCCATCCTCCCCTGGTGTTGACTTTGGAGGCAAGTGTGCAACTCAAAGTAGGCTCCATGCTCAGTGTGGAGCCCAACACGGGGCTTGAACTCATGACCCTGAGATCAAGATCTGAGCTGAGACCAAGAGCCAGATGCCTAACGGACTGAGCCCCCCAGGCATGACTAGTGTGCAGTTTAATCCAAACTCATATCCTGGGCAGCTAGATACCCTGCTACCCATCCTTTTCCCCCCTTTTCATGCTTCGAGAATTTATCCCTTGGATTGTTCACTTATTATTGAAGAATTCTTTTCTGTTTTTATTTAATATGGATTGAGCAGACAGCACATCGGAGCATATTACCCCCCTGTTAAAAATCCTTCCATGGACCTTGTATAGAGCAGAGGCTCCACAGAGGGGTGTGTGGGTGTGAGTCTCTCAGAAGGCGCTCAAGGGAATGCTTTGCAGTGTAGGAAGAAAATAGTACTTTCATTCAATCTATGAGGAGAGAAATAAACATACAATTTATAAAGATATAAATACATGTTATAGGCATGGACTTATTTCTCTTTTCTGTACAGAGAGGATGCTACAATCAGCGTGTTTGTCCCTCTAGCATGGACCAGTGTCTGCGGGCTCCTTAGCTTTCCATGCAAAGCCCATTGCAATCTGGTACTGATGTTACTTACCAGATTCGTGTCTGGTTGTTCCCCACTCCTTCCTCCCTCCATTTGCCCTCTCTGCTCCAGCTATAATAAGTTAGTAGATTTTCTAGATTTGGAGACGTATTTTTTTCACATTCTAACATTTCTGAGATGCATTTTGTAGTTCTTGTTAAAATAAATTTGCTGGTGGCCACTTAGCAAAGGCAGTCATGATAAAGTGGTCCTTGCCTCCGTGTGTGTGTGTGTGTGTGTGTGTGTGTGAGAGAGAGAGAGAGAGAGAGAGAGAGAGAGAGAGAGAGAGAACGAACACAGCCCCACATCCATTCTATCAACTTCTCCTGTTTTTGAAAAACTTATCATTCAAGGACCAACTCCTATCTGTCAAAGGCTTTCAGCCACTTTTCTGTATGTTCTGAAAAACCATTTCATTGCGGTGGGATATAAAATGAGTAAAAGAATATTAAAAAACACTGGCAATAGTCATCTATGGAAGGTAGAATTGGAGGTGATTATGTTTTCTTTATACCCTCTTATATTCAGATGTTGTGTAGTGCTTTTTACCATGTACTCTTTATTAGGACACATTTCATTCACACAGAAGAACATTATCATGCACATATCCATACGAAGAATAAAAAAATAACTGCTCATGTGCCCAAGCTTCAGTTGAAGAAATAAAAGGTTCTGGATGCTTTTGAAGCCTCCTCACCCCCACACCGTATGCTCTTCTTCAGTTGTGGCCTTCCTTTCTGCACGGATAACCATATTTGATTACTCAGATTTGTGTTCATTATTATGTTGCTTTTCATTCTGGCTTATTACGCTTGTTTGCATCCCCAACAAAATATTGTGAACATTTCTATATTTATAATACAGGTGTCATACTGTGTGTGGTACTCTGCAACTTGGTTGTTTCACTCAAGTGTTATGTCTTTGAAATTTATCCACAATGGATGCATGAAGCTGTAGTTCATTCCTCTTCACTGCTGCCTGGTGTTCTATAGTGGGAATTCCTACTCCAATGTATCCATTTTCTGTTGACAAACACATGGGGTATTTCAAGTTGTTTTTTTTATTACCTACAATGCTGTCATGATCCTTGAGAGCATCTCTGTTGCACACATTCAAGAATTGCTCGAGGCTGTGCCCTGGGAGAGAAGTTGCCAGGTCCCTGGGTATGTGTATCTCCACCTTGCCAAGATTATGCTCGATTCTTTCCTTGCGTGATTATACCAATGTCCAGTGTATGAAAATTCCTCTGCTCTGCACTAGCCAACTTTTAATATTGTGCTGCTTGAAATTTTTACCCATCTGTGAGTACAGAATAGTTACTTTGGCTTTAGTTAACATTTTTCTGTTCACTAATGAGGATGGACATTTTTATATATTTATAGACCATTTGTGTTCTTCTGTTTATTTTTTATGTGAAAGGTCTGTTCATGTCTTTTGCTCACTGTTTGTTTATTAGGTTACTTATTTCTTTATTGGTTAAGAGAGAATTCTTTAATATATTTGGATAATAATGCTCTGTAAGTTTTTTTTATACGGCAAACTTCTTAGTTCCTGACTTGTTTTTCCACTTTTTTTTTTTTACAAGCATTTTGACAGAGGCTTTTAATTTTAATGTAGTCACGTTATCAATTGTGTGTGTGTGCACAAGTGTATGTGTGTGTGCACATGTGCATGTACGTGTGTGATCAGGGCCTCTTGGCTTGTTATGGACTCTTTCCCTATACCGAGATTATAAAGACCTTCTTCTATAATCTCCTTTAAATTTTTAAAGATTTACTTTTCATATGGAAGTACTGAATCCACTTGAATAGATTGTTACGTATGGTGTGAGGTAGTATCAGTTTCATATTTTTCCCCATAATGGATCCCTAATATTCCTGACACCATTTGCTAAACAGCTCCTCTTTCCCTCATATCTATAGTGCTACTTCTGCTATGAACCAAAATTCCAGATATTCAAAGTAGAATGACTCTCAATTCTCTCATGCAGATCCATTTGTCTGTCCTTGGGCCAATACATGAGACTGTCTAGTGACTTTATAAGCATTCTGGTAGAGCCAAAGCTCATTCAAGACAGGTGCAAATCTTTTCAAATTTTACAGGAAGGATCTTGTTGGGATTTGGGTTGAAATAATTTGATTCTATAGATTGCTTTTGGGAAAATGATGTCATTATGATATTGGATCTTCCCATCCATGCACTCAGTAACATTTGTATTGTTTTTTTTTTTTTTGGACATTCTTTTGAATTTTTTTAGATTTTCTCCATGGAATTTTGGTACAGCTTCTGTTATATTTCTCAAATATATAGCTATATATATCATAGATATGACATATAAAATATTTGTATATGCATTTTGTGACTGAATACTATCTTTTAGAAAGCTATTCCACGTGTTTCCTCAATTTAAATATGCAATTGGCTTTTGTGTATTCATATTTTCTCCAATTATCTTGCTTTGTTATTAATGATAATAATTTGCATTTTTAAAGTTTTTGATAGAATTATCACATCTATGAGTATTTCCTATTATTATTCTCTTTATTTCTTTATCTTGACTTATTATGTAGGCTAAGACAAATATTGAAGAGGAAATCATCTTATTCTTGTCTCAAAGGAAATGCTTACCACATTTTACCTTTAAATATGCTTTACTGTAGATTTTTGATAGTTGCCCTTTAGCAGTAAAGTGTTCCTTTCCACTCCTAGTTTTATAAGAATTTTTAATTGTAAATTTTTAAAGTTTATTGAACATTTAAAAAATCTAACAAGAGTGTGAGATTTTTTATTTATTAATAAAGGGAATTATGCCAGAAATTTTTTAAAATGCTAAACTAAACTTTCATTCCTGAGATTAATAAAAAAAAAAATCATCGAATTGCTTTATATTTTTTACTCATCAATGAAACAAATTTGAAAATATGGAGTTTGGAATATTTAAATCTCCATGAGTGACAACAGCCCTCCTGTAATTTTAATTTTTTTATACCAACTTTGTCTGGATTTGGCATTGAGATTATACTGAGCTCATAAAACTAGTTGGGGGGTATTTATTCTGTTCTCTAAAAGTATTTGTATTATACTGGAATTATCTGTTCCTTGTGAGTTTGGTAGAATTCACTTGTAAAACCATCCATCTGAGCCTGAAATTTTCTTTCTGGGAAGATTTAAAACCAGTCTTCAATTTCTTTAATGAATACTTGGGCTTTTTATTTCATTTTGAGTCAGACAAAATGAATGACCCCCTAAGAAATATAATAAAACTAGGAGAAGGTTAATATTTAGTATTTCATAATTCAATTAAGGGAAGGAAATCTGTGAGTATTATCAAATAGGAAATGCAAATACAATTCTACTATTCTCAGGTGCTTCTAAAAATTATACCATCAACCATAAAGGTACAAATGAGGTCAAGATGTGGAGCAAGTGTTACAAAAACTGAGTCACTATGCTATGTAAACTTCTCGTGTCCAAAAATGACTCAGAAGAATGGATGCTGAATGTATAGAAGACATAGGGAAATTCACTGATATAAAAAAATGGTTTTTAGGGTGGGGACACATATAGGCTCTTATGGGTATATAATTTTTATAGGTGTTTATTTAATGTAATATATCTTTTGTTTTTATCCTCCCCTTATAATACTTATGATCCCCCTAATTATACTAATATTAGTAGTCGGTCTGAAAAGCCATGAGTTCTTGGAATCAAGGAAATAATGTCTTTATTATTCATGGAAATGCCTTACTTTTCATATGTATACTTCCCAGTAGTGGTGTCCCCTCTTCTTTTCATTTTTTAAAGACCATTCAAATCCAACATCTCGTCTGACAACTTTCTGGATATTCTCTCTGTATACATAAAATGAAGCCTATCGATAAGAATGAAAATAAACGCCAACAGAAATTTCTGTTGTGAGGTTTTGAATCCTTCTTTCCTAGGAGGCTGTGAACTCCTCAGAGGGGCCCAATCCCTTCCATGTACCTGGTCCATAAGGCTATATCTTACCCATCACAGGCAATTATTTTTCAGTCTTTTATTAGAATGTTTATTAGAATATTTTATTTTTTATTAGAATAAACTATACTTGTGGTGATCTCCCACTTCCCTGATTCTTTTTTAGTTTATCTGGATGTAATCAGAGACCCACAGCAGAAATGAAACTGAGTGTCAAATCTTAGCAGACCATTATCTTTCTGTTTTTAAATCCCTCATTATCTGGCTATTCAGTTTGGTAGCTGAAGACGCAGGAGGGGAGAATGGCAGGCGTTTCTATTGCTCTGATTTTCACTCTGGGCAAGGTCTCACTTATTCTTGTGTCTGGTCTGATGCTGTTGGATTTGATCCCCACGGGTCCAGTAACCAGACCTGTGGTGTAATCTTACACCTAATTAGACAATCACGCGGCCAGGCCTGGCCCCTGCCATTTGAGGAGCGATTTATTTTTCTTTGCTGTGCTCAGGAAAGTAAAGACTGCAAAGTCATCATAGAAGTCAAACTACTCCTTCCCCTGTGCCAGTCACGTCCTCGCACCCCCTGCCACTGGTGACACTTCTCTCTAGTGGCTCTGCAGTAGATGAAGGTGGGTAGAAGGGTGGTCTTCCAGGGTGGCATTCTGAGGGAACCAGGACCATACCTCTGTCTTCTGCTGAGCTTCCTCAGCACGGGTCTGATCTCATCATTCTCCCATGGAAAACCAAAAGGTAACTCCACAGGACATTCTACTTGTGTAGTCACCCCTCAGGGTCTAACCTCACCTCTTGGGCTATGCCTCTGTGGGGGAAATGCCATGCAACTGGAAAACTGTATAGTTTTTCAAACATAGCACTCCATTTCCAGGACCCTACTTTGAGCATAGCATTTGAGCATGGCGTTTTTCAGTCTGGAATGCTCTCTCTCTGCATCCCCCTGCCACACACGCACACACTCTATCTTATTTAGGTAGTCAGCTCAGTATGACTCTTTAAATTCTGTGTCTCCTCCACCTGGAAGTCTTCCATGACTCCCCAGTCTGGGATAAGTTCCATTCTTCTTTATTCCCACTTGTCTTTTTGTTCCATTACCTAAGCACTTGGATCACATTTTATTGTAATTGTTGGTTTACGGGTCTTCTCTTCCCAGCAGAGTATAAAATCTTGGAAGCAAAAGTGAAAATGCTGTCAATGTGACTAACACAGAGTACCTGGCACAGAGTAGGTCCTAGGTAAATATTCATAATAAATAAATTGATTGGTCAAAGAGGGGTTAAAGGGATCCCAGATATTATATTAAATATACTTGAATTAAAAAGGAATGAATAAAATTATTATATATCAAGAGCAAAAAAAAAAAAAAAAAACAACCCAAAAAGATGCAGAAATAGGGCCAAGGAGAAGCCAGGCATAAGTGTTAGATGCATGGGGAGGTACACTGACCAAGGTCAACCAGGGTGATTTTGAGGAGACACCATGACTGGAGCCATTTGGTCTGCAGGCTGACCCCAGGACCCAGATCCATTTTAGTGAGAAATAATGGAATGACAACATTATATCCTGCAAGAAGTGCAAATACTGGATAGAAAAGGAATGCACTTGAAAGGGAGCAAGTTGATGCATAAAGTTGTCTTCACAACTAAGGAGCCCTGACTGGGAGGGCTCTCACTAAGGATGTGGGATGGGGTGGAAGGCTATCTGTCAGGGGGTCTGGGGCATCAGAACTGCAGTTTGTTGGACATTGGAGATGCACAGGGTGAATTTTGGGAAGGGAAATTTGGCAGAGAACTCAGAGTAGGTAGAGAATAAGGTTGTCTTTTGGGAGCAGGGGGGGCCACCCCCAGGAGGATCCTGTTTAGAGAGCAAGGACTGGAATGGGACCACCACACAGACATGGAATCATTTCTAAGACCCCTTTTCTCGACTCTCCCCCAGGCTAGCATGGCCCGGGAAGCTCTCAATAAACACTGGTCCTTAGTGTGCCAGTCACTGGGATAAGAGTTTTAGATGCATTAATCTGTTCATTCTCATGATATTTTGAAGTTTGCCTTACTAGAATGTCCATTTTACAGATGATGAATCAGAAATTTAGGAAGGATAAGCTACCTGTCCCAAATCACACAATAAGAATGCTGGAGCCAGGATCTGAAAGCAGGTCTACAGGTGCCAAGGCCTGTGCATTTTAGCGTTGCTTTCTGCCTCCTTCCCACGGGGTCACAGCATACTTTGTTTTGAGCCTCTCTGATAACACTCTAACTTCCAAATGACCGCTTTAAAAAGACACATATTTTCCCATGCCCTGCTCCTCTGTCTGCAGCCAGGTCATGCTCGATCCTGGAGGTGCCTGTTGACTGCTCCCAACCAGTGCTGCCAAGAGGCATTACCAAAATGTGAAATGACTTTCTTTTGGAGGAAAAAAAAACATGAGTAATAATAACTGGACTCCAAAAGCAACAATTTGGACTATTTTTTGTTCTTGAAGAAATGTTAAGCTTGAAAGGGCAAGGCTCTTATATTGCTGTTTGAAGTTCAGACTCCTCTTCAGCCTTTCAAACTTTAAAGCGTGAGACTAGCATTTAAACATGTAGGATGCATAGTGTCCGTGTCACCCTGGGAGGATGGAATGCCAGAAAGTGCAAAGTAAGGGGGAAGTCCAGCTCCATTTTGCTGGTTACACTGATGCTTTAGTTTCCCCAGCTGCCAGGGTCTTCAAGTTTCTCAAGGGAAGCAGGAAATTTTACTACAAATTTAATTTATTTCACTGTAATTTTAAAATCCATGGTTGTTCATCGAGGTGGGCTGGGTCCACCGGAACTACTTGCTTGCACAGGGAACTTGGTCAAGATCCTTATTTTTGCTGGGCCTCAATGGCTCCTTCTGCTAAAAGGAGACAGTGGTACCCATGCCACTGGGCCACTTAGGAGGGGCATAAAAGATGAGGAATATAAAGGCTCTTTAAATTGTGAAGGGCCCTTTAAATGTAGGGGATTATTATTACACATTTTTCTAAGCTATGTTTTCTATTAAGGATGTGGTTTTGGCACACAGAGATGGAAGCCAAGGACATTCATTCACTCAAATATCCATTGTCATCTACTATATATTGCTCATCACCATATCGGAAGAGCCTAACACAATGACTAAGAGCAATGCTGAGCCTTTCCTTATGGGGCTGGAATCTGGCTGGAGATGCAATTCATTTTGCTGGAGAAGTGTATAGTAAAGAAAATCCTGAATCATTGGAAATATATAGGAGGATGCAGAAATGTCTTCCTATTCAGATTTGGGGAGTAGGACATGCTTTGTATTATGGTGCTGTCATGGGCTGTTCTGGACATATCTTCTGCAAACTCATATATTGAAGTACTAACCCCTAGTATCTCAGAATGTGAATGTATTTTAACAGTAATTAAGTTACAATTAAGTCACATGGGCATGTCTTAATCCAATATGACCGGTATCTTCAAACAAAGATTAGGACAGACATGCACAAGCACAAAGGAAAGACCATGAGAAATCAGAGGGTGAAGATGCCCACCTGTGAGCCAGGTTGAGAAGGCTATGGAAAAACAGCCCTATGGATTCCTCGATCTCGGGCTAAAAGATCTTAGCCTCCAGAACAGTGAGAAGATTAATCGCTACAGTTTAAGCCCCCTAGTTAGTGATACTTTGTTATGGCAAACTTAGCAATGTAGGCACCAAAGTAGACAAGAAATATTTTTGGAGTGAATGAACAAGTAAATGAAAATGATATTTAGCTGAGATCTGGTCCATGGGTAGCAGCCTAGGCAGAGTAAGGATGTGTATGAGAAGAGGAAGGGGATGGCCAGAATATTCCAGGCAAAGACAGTGGTAACTGGAAGGCATGGAGGCTTGTGAGAACAAACTGTGTTCAGCACAGCTATAGCATAGAGGTCACAGTGGGTTGGCAGGGGAGGAGGTGTGGGGACATTAGGGACAGGATCAAGCTGGGCCATAGAAGCCAGGCCATGGGGTGACTCAAATACGTCCAAGGGCCCTTACTGCCCCTCCCCCCGGTAAGATGAAATCACACATCTTATGGGTATGTTGTATGTTACGTAACATAAAATTCACTGAGGACTATTGTTCTAACTACCATGAGCTGGACACATGAACCTATGGGTTCTATTGTGATCTTCATTTTACAGGTGGGGAAGCAGAGATTCACCCAGATTGAATAATTTCCCTGAGAACAAATGGCTTGCAGGTAACAGAGCAGGATTCAGACTCACTTAGAGTATGGGTGTGCCAGTGTAACTGTTAAACCTCTTTAGGATGTACCCAGCTCTGGCTAGGGCACCTTTCACTGGGACACTAAGAGGCCTTGGTCCTCAGAGTTTGGGGTAGGAGGTTGTCAAGAGTGAAGGAAGGCATGTTCTATGTGCTTCATGGGGTGTGTACGTGTGTGTGCATGCAGGTGCATGCAGACTTGTAGCTGTTTTGCGCGAGAAGAATCTTCTGTGGACAGCAGGGCTGGACATGAATCTTCACACTGGGGTCCCTAGGTTCTGTCAGGGAGAAGATGCCATGCCCCAGGCAAACTGCACAATGGCTGGAAAGTCCATTGTAATCTGGGTCAAGATTGCTTAAATGTCAGCAGGAATGTGTTTCCTTACCTCTGCCCTTCTCCATGTGGAGGGCCTCCACCAGCAAGACTCCCCTGGCCACTCTCCTCACTCCTCCCTTCCCTTCATGCAAGGGAGGATCTCCCTCAGATGAGGGGTGTGGCAGTCTGTCTGACAGTAGCCATGCCTAGGCAGTCTGTCTTGCTCCAGTTTCCAGCACCTTCTGTGCCAGGAGGATGGACTAAATTTCAGGCTGAAGTACCATTGACTTCTTACCTACTGACCATACCTCAAGCCGTATTCTCTGATGTAGCTTTTATCAGCACAGAAGTGGATGTTTTTCTCTATATCTGCCTGGCTGTGGTGTTTATGTCAGCTGGCTCTGAAGTATGGGAAGAAAGACACATTTTGCCAATCCCTTTAAGCTCTGATGAACTGGATTAAAAATAAGGATGTGCTTGGGACGCCTGAGTGGCTCAGTGGTGGAGTGTCTGCCTTTGTCTCAGGTTGTGATCCCACATCAGGCTCCCTGCATGGAGCCTGCTTCTCCCTCTGCCTCTCTCTCTCTCTCTCTCTCATGAATAAATAAATAAAATCTTTAAAAAAATAAGGATGTGTTTAATATGGATGGAGGGTACTCAAGCAATGAAGGGCAGAGATGCTCTAGTTAATCCCCCACCTGTGCATTTCTTGCTCCCTCCTTACATTTTCCAGAGTTTTCCTCACCACCCAATGAGAGTGGGGATCTTAAAAGGCATTTGTCCTGTGAGTCACTTGCAGATTTATTTTCAGTTATTTTCTCTGTGAAATATTTTTGATACCTTTGTATTGAGAATGCTGATGATAGAATAGATGACACACTGAGCATCCTGTAAAACAGACACATGTACATGTGCTGTGAGAAGGACTGGGGAGGGAAGGTATCCCTATTATCCATTGCCCCATAATAATGGTCTGTAACAAACAGCCACAAGCATTTATCAATCAGGAGCTAGCGGGGGATCAGCTAGGCCGCTCTGCTCACCTTGCCTGGGTTTGTTTGCATGTCTGGGCATTGACTGGCTGTTGGCTGGCCCAGCATGGCCTCAATGGGGGTGAACTGCGGTGACTCTGCCTTGCTCTGTATGCCCCTTATTCTTCAGCAGACTAGTGTGTACATGGCCTGAGGACCATGGGAGAAGTGCAGTGAGTAAGAAAAAACATGTAGGGCCTCTGTGGTCTGGGCTCAGAACTGGCACACCGTCCCTTCAAGCCGATCATATTAGCCACAGTGAGTCACATGGGGTGCGGAAAGTCTTCTGCCCTAATGAGTGAAACTCCTAAGTCCAAAATGGTAGGGAGGAGCAAGAAAAGGTGGAGCATTAATTCCAACGGTTTAGCACAACAGGGGAGAGAAGAAATCATGGTAAAGGACATGCCTCCCGTGACACTCTCACCATCAGGGTGACCTGGACAGAAAAGCGCAGACCACTGGCCAGGGCTGCTTACAGCTAGATGCCTAGTTTGGCTCTGCCAGCAGAGTCTGGCTGCTGTCCACTCTGATTGCTCAGTGCCTGTGCTGTTCTGGTTGTTGGACCTTTCAAATATCACCCTTGCCCATATCCATCCACTAACCAAATCTTAGGACTTTTTAATTCTTCAGTCCATAGGTTCAGGGAGGTCTTTCTTTCTTTTCTTTCTTCCTTCCTTTCTTTTATAGCATGGTTTCCTACAACCTTCTGACATCTCTCCCTCTCCTCGGTCTGGTCTCTACTGGTCTTACACTATGACCAGAGTTGTCTCTCTCATACCTCCTCTACTTCAGATTTTCCCTGGATTTCTGTACTTCATCTATTACCTGTGCATCTGCAGCCTCATCTCCAGGGACTGAGATCATTACAGTTGTTTCAAACCACCTGACCTTTTGTCAGACTGGACCCTCTGCTCAGAAGCCTGACCCAGACTCCTCCCTTTTCCATCTCAGCCCGTGTGTCCTTCAGGATGTGTGGAGTAGGCA
This sequence comes from Canis lupus baileyi, assembly GCF_048164855.1. Lineage (NCBI taxonomy): Eukaryota > Metazoa > Chordata > Mammalia > Carnivora > Canidae > Canis > Canis lupus. The sequence continues at coordinate 35,266,306 of NC_132840.1, forward strand.
CCCCTTCCTCCAGGAAGCCTACCTTCCCTTCTCCCAAGCTAGATAGAATGAGGCTTGTTCCCTGTGCTGCTATAGCCATTGGTGCTTCCTTTAGGATTTACCATGCCTATGACACCGGTCTCTTTACAGGTCTGCCTCTCACTCCACACTTCCACTTCTGGTGGGGTGGGACTCAGTCTTCTCTGGGTTCACATCCACAGTATCCCCGACAGAGCCTGACACTATAGGTACTCACTAGATTCATTGGTTTCAATGAAAATAGGTATTCATACAATTCAGTGTGTATACAGTGCGTGTGTACACACGCACACATACACACTTGCACCCTTCTCCCCACTCCCCAACCCCAACTATCTCTCTCTGATGTATCACAAACACACACATACCCAAAGGGTTCATGTGGGGTACTAAGTAAAGTAATTGAAAACTTCTGCTTTGATGTTTTTTATTTCAGGAAGCTACTTGAACAGAGGGTAATTATTGCTGTTAATAGCAATAATTTCCCCATAATCTGGTTACATGTCCTATTTCATTTTAACGATCAGAGCAGCTGTCTTTAAACAAGTCTGGACGGGCCTCCGGGGACAGAGCTTCCTGAGGCATATTCTCCTTGGTCTAATTATTCCACTGCTGGAACATGTCTGAGAAGCTGAAGGTGGGGGGCACAATCTTCCCCCCCACCAGTCTTCTAGAACTTTCTGGTGCTTTTCCACGGCAACTCCACTGTGCCACAGAAGGAGAGGCAGATAGGATTTCTGACCTCATCATCTTAGGAGCAATGAGATGCTTTCTGGAGGCAGGGCCCCAAATCAAAGGGAGTACGTCTCCTTTTTTCTTAATCAGTAGCTGATAACATGGAAACCACCAACTATATCAATGCCTTGCAGCCTCTCTCATCTTTCTTTCCTCTCTAAAACTTGCTTTAAAGGAGGATATGGGTTGCTTCAGATGGTTTCACTTTAAACCAAAACACGGGATTCTGTGCCTTGTGCATTTGCTATACATTTTCTAAATCGATAGCTGATAGCCACGGGCTCCCTGGTTCTGGGGATCCCAGGGGTGTGCATGCTCCCCCGGGGTTTCTGGTCTGGAGGAAGAGCTCTCCAAGCATGCTTGCTGTTTCAGTGCACAGCGCTGGCTCTGGAGCCAGCCACATCTAGATTCCAGACTTTTCTCTGCCACCCACAAGGTTCTGTGACCTCGGAAAGGTCCTGGGTCTTTCGCATCTCCAAATTTTAGTTCCTCCTTTGTAAGTATGGATAAAAATACCCATCTTGTGTCGTTGACCTGAGGCTTAGGCAGAGGCAGCCTAGGCCATACAGGTAGTAAATGAATGCTTCTGATTTTACTGGTGACCTTGATGAGAGTGACTTGGTGATCTGATTAAACACAGTTGGACAGAAAAGACAAATTTCAGAACTCTAATGAGGCAGGAATAATAGCTTTATGCAAAACAATGGATTTCAGCTAATGGTCATCTTTCCCAAACCGTAGGGGAACAGGGATGACCAACTGGTCAATGGGTGGACTCATGTGGGTGAGAAAAGGATACCCCTAGCATTTCCCCCTAGCTCTTTGCACCTAACTGTTGAAAACAGCTGTTTTCAATATGGTAACAATTTAGGAAAACAGTCAAAAGGATACCTTGGAAATTTTAGTCCTACAGTTATGAAAAGACCCACAGGAGGAGACGCGTTGTCTTTAACTGGGTCATTTCATTTGAACCATGGTGGGTTTTATTTTATTTTTAAGTGAAATAAACCTTAAGAACAATTATTGTTCAACACACATTTTTATGCATACTTCCTGTCTTTAAAAGGGCTGGCTCCATAATTGAAGCAAATATAAAATATATAAAACAACAAATGGAAACATGTGCTGGCACTACCCATGGTGAGTTCTTTCTTGACAAAAAGTGTTTCCAGGGAGTATTACAAAATTTTCAAGCCATGTGAGGTAGTTTGGATAGGATATGGAGACCATCTTCTTTCTCTTACACAATACTATTAATGTCCTGCTCTGTAAATATAAAAAAAAACGTTTATTTATATATTCATTCTTGTTTCCTCAAGTCTTTTGCCTCAGTGTTATGAGACTTTGAAATAAAAGAAAGAAAGAGGCTTTGGAATCATAGTTGAAAGCAATGCCTCATGGACAGGGGTTTAAAAGTAATAAGGAATAATTCCCCCTCTCCCTATAAGTTCTGAACCAATTGAGAAACAAACACAAAGGACAGCAAGATGAAGGTAAAACTTCCAGGCTTCATTGTTGGTAGTGTTGCCTTGGATGGCAAGGCTTGGACCTGAGGCCAAATAGACTTTCATTATTTTTTTCCATGAACAGGACTTTGAATGACACATTTGAGAGTGTGAATCTACAGAATGGGCAAACATTTACATAGCTTAGTGCAAGAAGAATCACTGCCCCTTGACCATGCAGTTCCAATAGCAAAGACTATAAATCAAAGCTCTTAACCCTACCTAGTCTAGAAACACACTGGTGAGTGTCAGACTAACTACTCAGCTACTAGATGAATCATTCCATCAGGAAGAATTGAGTATGGTATGGGGAACATGGGCTACCCGTTGACTCTAAGGCAGGCAGTCTCCTTAGGAAATACATGGAAAGAAGAAAAGATATATGACCGTGGGTATTTTGTTTTTCCTTTGAGTCTCACTTTTCCCATTTAATAGATGAGATACCTGGATCTTTCCAACACCAACTGAGTGTCCTATACTCAACCCTATTCTCACACTAACCACCCAGAGTTAGTGTCAGACTCCACAGGCTTAAGAGCTCAGCTGCATAAGACTGACCTCCCTTCGTCTGAAGTAGCAAGTCCCAGGTCCCCAGGCTACCTACGCTTCTGTCCAACTTGGCTACAAATTCGGGGTGTTCCCCACCACTCCCCTCCCCCATCAGGTCCAATAATTCACTAGAAAAAACTCACAGAACTCAGAAAAGTACTATACTTAATATCGCAATTTTAATATAAAGGATACAACTGAGAAACAGTCAAATGGAAGGGATACAGAGAGCAAGGTCAGGGGTGGGCATGGTGTAGGGTTTCTGTGCCTTTTCTGTCTGTACCACCCTCCCAGCACATTGAAGTATTCATCAATCCAGAAGCTCCCCAGACTTCCATCGGTCTAGAGTTTCCATCAAGGCTTCATTATGTAGGCATGGTTGTTCCAATCATTGATCACTCAATCTCTAGCCCCATTCTTCTCTCTAGAGGGTAGGGAGTAAGGCTAAAGCTTTAATCCTCTAACAGGTGTGCAGCCAGCCTCTCCTTTGAAACATGACAATCCAATTTGAATCCCCTTGTCTGCACAAGCTCAGACATGGTGTAAAGGGGATCATTCTCAATATCAGAAAACACTCCTATTACACAGGAAGTTCTAAGGAATTTCTAAGGTCTGTGCCAGGAACTGGGGGTAAAGACCAATTATATATATTTTATCATTTCACGGTATCCACTTGATGTACCTAACTAGCTCTATAGACACTTGAAGATTAACTAAATTAAGGTAAATAAGTATTTTTGAACATTAATTACCTGCTCCAACCAGCTGGTTAGATAAGGGCACTAGACCTATTTAGAGGTTCCCCAATTTTTTAAAGATTTTAGAGAGAGAGAGAGAGAGAGCGCATATATGTCTGTAAACAGGCAGAGGGAGAGACAGAAATCCTCAGAGTTCTTGCTGAGTGCAGAGCCTGATGTGGGGCTCGATCCCAGGACCCCAAGATTATGACCTGAACTAAGGTCAAGAGTTGGATGCTTAGCCACCCAGGTGTCCTAGGGGTTCCTCAACTTTTCATCAATAAAGACCTCATCTATTATAATCTCAGAATGGATATTATGTTTTGAAAGATTTTTGCTTCTCAGGCTGATACATTAAAAATAGGGAGGAAACTCAACACACTATTTATAGGTTGAAAAGTAATGGAAAGCTACACAGAACAGATGATCTCATGTCCAGCAATATGACCCCACCAAGCTGATTACCTTCCAACCAAAATTGAAGAAAAGGCTTATCTTTGTGGCTTAACCTTTGGGAAATGAGTATATTTGTATTATGCATCAAAAATGTCTCTGATTACAGAACATGAGAGACTCCTAACTCTGGGAAACGAACAAGGGGTGGTGGAAAGGGAGGTGGGTGGGGGTGGCAGTGACTGGGTGATGGGCACTGAGGGGGGCACTTGATGGGATGAGCACTGGGTGTTATTCTATATGTTGGCAAATTGAACTCCAATAAAAAAAATGTCTCTGATTAGAAAGAAGGAGCATAGGAAATATTAGAAGTCTATAGGTGATGAAATTAGGAGCAATTTGTAAATACAGGGAATATAAATAAAAATAGAAAGAAATGAATGCATTTCACTTGGAAAACTTGTAAGTCAAAAAACTGTTAAACCTATACAAATGAACTAAAATGGCTAATATTTTGGTAGAGCTCTAAGAACCTGATTCAGAGAAGATCATCTTTCAAGATTCTTTCCAACATTTATTGTTTTCTCATTAACAAATATTTGTTGAGTATTGAGCCAGACATTGTTCCAGGCAATGGAGATAGGAAGCAAAAAGACATTTGAGGTTCTTACCCTCAAGAGTTTAAAATGCTCTGGGCTTAAAATGATGATCATAGGGATATCATATATCCCATGTTACATATCATATGCCATATTGTATCATTAATTATCATATTAATAGTTATAATAAGCATGTGATAAATGTTAAGATATGTTAAGTCTGTGCTGTGTTTTGCAGGGGTGATTTTAGTTCCTCTTCAGAGCAGGTCATGAGGTTGGTACTGTTATAATCAAAATCTGAGTCCCAGAGCAGTTTAGTTAGTTGGCCAGGGTCACATAGCTACTAAGTGACAGAAATGGGATTGGTTCCCAAGTCGGCTGTTCCATACTTTTAACCCCTACTCCTGAGATAGGATTTTCTGCTTGTACTTCTATGCCCTCCTTTCATAGACATGGCCAACATGCATATGAGAAAATGCTCTGCATTATTTATTTTTTTATAAATTTATTTTTTATTGGTGTTCAATTTGCCAACATATAGAATAACACCCAGTGCTCATCCCGTCAAGTGCCCCCCTCAGTGCCCGCCACCCAGTCACCCCCAACCCCCGCCCACCTCCCCTTCCACCACCCCTAGTTCGTTTCTCAGAGTTAGGAGTCTCTCATATTCTGTCTCCCTTTCTGATATTTCCTACCCATTTCTTCTCTCTTCCCTTCTATTCCCTTTCACTATTATATATATTCCCCAAATGAATGAGACCATATAATGTTTGTCCTTCTGCGATTGACTTATTTCACTCAGCATAATACCCTCCAGTTCCATCCACGTTGAAACAAATGGTGCTATGCCCTTCTTTTAAAGAGGAGGGCTTTGAAACATATAAGAGTGTGTGTGTGTGTGTGTGTGTGTGTGTGTGTGTGTGTATGTATGTGTAAAATCAATTTTAAAATTAGCAAATAAAATGATTGTTGAATTTGGCCAGGTGTTTGGAAAATCTGGGTGCTTCTGGCACTTTCTACTGGCAAGGCATCAAGGCTTCTGCCCTAATGAGTGGTTATCCATGAGACACTGCAGTGAGCCACTTCAGGAGGGGGCATCAGAAAATTCAGGTGCAAAATTGTTGGCAGGGATGATACAGAAGGAACTTGGAGACCCAGATTTGGCAAAGGAAACCCTGAAATACTTGTTTGAAGAGAAAATCCTTTGTATAAGGCTGAGTCAGGTATTTTGTCTCTGCCTTTTTTTTGGGGGGGGGGGAAATGGAGGAGGATAGCTCTTGGAAGTCATTGGGGCAGGGACAAAATTCAACCCACCTGCTAGTTTTACATAGCAGTCTTGCAAATCAAACTTCACTTGTGGGCACTCTGAGAGCTCCCAGATGATGGCCTTAGAGTCTGGGGCAACTGTCACTCTTGGCTGAACTTAACTCAAAACCACCAGCAAGGGTTCCTTCTGTCATATAGACACCTATTTGGTTTGAGCTGTAAGATAAGATGAGAAATGGTTGGGCAGGGCAATGGAGGGAGAGAGGCAGGTGCGTCAGTGTATTTTTATCCTGCCACTCTCTTTGAAGTGCATGCCACATGCTCCACAAAGTCTTTCCCTCAGGGTAAAATGGAAATAAAATTACCTGCTCTGGGAATTTCAGAGTGAAAAATGAACTCACAGCCAGGATGCTAGGATTGTTACAGACATGACATTTAATAGGGTAAGGAGAGGTGATTCAGGGCAGGGATCCATAATGGAGCAAGTAGAAGGGAACCTGGACTTTAGAGTCCTACATCCTGAGCAGGATGCTCTGCATCATGGAGCCTCAATTCCTCCATATTTAAAATGACAGTAGTAGTAGTAGCAGTAGCAGCAGCAGCAGTAATAAAATCAGGACTTGCCCTTAAGAAATTATAGGATTCCAAACCCTGGCAGGGGTAGGAAGAGCTTTCTAGTTCTTGGTGAAGGCAGCATTAATAGGAAGGACAGCATTTCATAGAGAAACAATTGGTACACTATTTTACATCAGCTGGGGCTGAGGGCTGGGCTGAGGCATCTGCAGAGCACAGGCCATGAGGTATAGTCCATTATATAAACACACACACCATCTTCTTTATCCATTCATCTGTCATTTAGGCTCTTTTCATAGTTTGGCTATTGGGGACATTCCTGCTATAAGCATTGGGATGCAGCTGTCCCTTTGGATCACATTTATATCTTTGGACTAAATACCTAGTAGTGCAACTGCTAGGTCCTAGGGTAGGTCAATTTTTAACTTCTTTAGGAACCTCCACACTACTTTCCAGAGCAGCTGTACCAGCGTGCATTCCCACCAACAATGTATGAGGGTTCCCCTTTCTCTGCATCTGTACCAATATTTGTTGTTTCCGGTCTTATTAACTTTAGCCATTTTGGCCAGTGTGAGGTGGTATCTCATTGTGGTTTTGATTTGTATTTCTCTGATGCTCAGTGATGGTGAGCATTTTTTCATGTGTCTGTTGGTCATTTGTAGGTCTTCTTTGGAGGAATGTCTGTTTATATCTTCTGCCCATTTCTTGACTGGATTATTTGTTTTTGGGGTGTTGAGTTTGATAAGTTCTTTATAGGTCTTGGTTACTAGCCCTTTATCTGATAAGACATTTGCAAATATCTTCTCCCATTCTGCAGTTGTCTTTGGTTTTGCTGAATGTTTCCTTTGCTGTGCAGAAGATTTTTATCTTACTAAAACTCAATAGCTAAATTTTGCCTTCATTTCTCTTGCCTTTGGAGACATTTCTAGCAAGGAGTGGTTGCGGCTGAGGTGGAAGAGATTGTTACCTGTGTTCTCTAGGATTTTGATGGATTCCTGTCTCACATTTAGGTTTTCATCCATTTTATCTTTGTATATGGTGTAAGAAAGTGGCCCAGTTCCATTCTTCTACATGTGGCTGTCCAATTTTTTTTAATACCATTTGTTGAAGAGACTGTTTTTTTCCCCATTGGATATTCTTTCTTGCTTTGTTGAAGATTATTTGACCATAGAGTTGAGTTTCTATTTCTGAGGCCTCTCTGTACTTGTAAATAGGCTTGATAATAAGAGGACTACCTTCTAGGGGCCATAGGGACTTGAATGCATAAACTCATATAAACGGGTTTTATAAGTGCCTCATATGCAGTAGGTTTATTTAACAGTTAGCAATAATTACCCTTTTTTCTTTGGGAAAAGTGAGGCCTAGGACTTATTTAGGGTTATAGAAGTAGTAGCAGAGCTTAGACTGAAATCCCATTTTCTCAAATTTCAGTTCTGCTCCTCCCCAGTTTTTGAACACAGACAAAATTTTAGAGCTGAGAAATAGCTTGAATATCAGTTTTCTTTATGCTCCCACTTAATATACAAGGAAACCAACACCCAGACAGGTTGAGTGAGAGGCTCATAGTCATCCAACAAGATAGTGCCAGGGCCTAATAGAACACAGTCTTCCTGACTACACTCCCTCTGGGCCATGCAGAGAGGCTATTTATGATGAAAAGTAGAGCTGGGTTAAGAATAAACACTCATGTGCCACACTGTCTTTCTCAGGAAGCCTGTGCCCTTAGGGAACCAGTCAGGCTTCACAGTGTTCCTATTAGGATAGAAACGAAGTAAAAATTAAATGCAGCTTTGGAAACCATTGAATCCTTTAACTTTTGGAAATTGCTGGAATTTGATAACCACATTCTCCCTAAGGCATCTTCCCTAAGAGGACAGGAGTCCAGGAATCAGCCACCCAAGTGGCAAAGGTCTGGAGTTAGATACCTTTACTGTGAGCGCCCTGAGACCTGCAAGGCTCTCCTTTCCCCTCTACCCACGTGTATATTACAGGAAGTACGCAAGCACAGTAAAAGCATTTTGAAAGATGAGGATATGTAACAGCACCCACCTCATAGGCACAGTAGGGAGAATTAATGGAGTTATTTCATGTAAATTGCTTAGAACAGTGCCTGGCAGGTAATACATGCTCAATATAGCACTGCAGGCTCTGTAAGCAGTGCTTTGTTTAAATGGCTCTACCACACTCCATAGGATGGCCATATTAGAGCTGTTAAAATGTTGAACCACTTTGTCAGCGTGGTTATTGAATGCTGATCATTTCCCTAGCATTGGCACCAATGTCCCACCCATTCAGATAGTGCATCGGTGGACAACTTTATTCTAAAGCAGGAGCCTGCTCACTATGCTCCTAGGGCCAACACCAGGCCACCTCTTGGTTTTCTAAATACAGTTTTGCTGAAACACAGACACTCCATTGAAATATTGCCTGGGGCAACTCTTGCCTTACCGTGGCAGAGCTGAATAGTTTCAGCAGAGCCTGGTGCTTTTACTGTTTAGCCTTTTTCAGAAAACATTTGCCAGTTCCTGTTCTCAATGAATCTTAAGTGTGTAAAAAGCTTTTGTGTTTTTTTTTTTTTTTGCAAAGATTATTAAAACTATGTATAGGCATGTGTACATGTACACATATTCCTTTCCCACTAAATTGCTCTAACTCTTTGAGTCCATCCTCAGTGTTTCTTTTGGCCAGGACAAGGTGGGTGGGAAAGGCAGGGTGCAAGCCCTGCCCTAATAGAGTTGCTTGATGGTGTGGAGCCATTGGGCATGGTTATTTTCTGGGTCCCTTTAACAATGTGCTTCTTTTAAATTTTTTTCTTCATGATTCAAAGTTTTGTTCCATGTACATTTCCATCAACCTCATGAAGAACACTTTGTATTAGACAAGAAGATGAAAGAAGAGAAAGGGCTCTGGCTAGGAGCCCAAGACCTGAGATCCAGATCTGTTTTTTCACTAATTTGCCACATGACCTTGGGTGAATGTCCTGTCTTGACAGTATTTCAAGTCCATCCCCAGGTTGTCTGTGTGGTCTAGCTTCTAATTGTTTTCCTCTGGACACGTTCAATGGCTTCTCTCCTCCTGGCCTCTCTGCCCTCACTTGGCCTTCTCTACCCACCCTCCAGCCTTTGGTGAAGCTACTCCTCTCCTCAAAAATTATCATGGGATTTTACTTTATACATTTTAACCTCTCTGAGATCCAGTTTCTCATAGAAAGAGGGTTAACAATAGGGGGCTGTGATGGCATTATTGTGAAGGTCTGATGAGATGTGTAATGTATTGTTCTAAACGCAGTAGACCACCACCACCAGACCAGCATCACAGTGGATCAGACCCCAAAACCCTGCTCCCCTCTCTTGAAACTTGGGCCAGAAATCCTACTCTTGGGGAAATTCAAACACTGGAAACACTTTCCAAAATCTTTTTCCTCCATCCAAGCTTCTGCCTACTGGCCTGGCATGGTACAAATGCTTTCACAGGCAACTGGGATTTTAATCTGTGCCAAGAGACTGCTTGTCCAAGGTCGCTTGGCAATACTTGATCCTCCAAGTCCCCTACCTCCACACATTTACTCTTTCAACATTCAGTCTTTCAAAGACATCTATAAATAGGTGCTTAGTTTATCTTCAGATAAACCTTAGAAATAGGCATGTATTATTCATCTATGACAGATAAGGGAATGGAAGGCCAGAGAGGTGAAGTGACCTATTCAAGGTCACACAGACATTTTGCAGCTCAGGTGGGAATAAAACTCCCATCTTTTAGCTCCTGGTCACATGCTCTTTCCTCCACTCTACACAGATTTTTAAATGGCTTTTTGTCTTAAAATTTCCCACACCTGGCTTTAACCCCAAATAAAATTTTTGTGCATAAAGTCAGTATTATGGAGCCGAGAGGGAGAGTGGTGGGAAAGAAATCTCATGTTAATGGGCTTGATGCTAGACAGGAACTTTAAACTGAGAGAAAAAAACAGGATGTAGATGAAATCTCTGCAGAGGAAAAGAAAATAATGTTTTACTTATAAAAAAAAGGGAAAGAAAAAGGAAACTGGGCCCTGCTACCAAGGTATTCAATTCTAACATATTAAATTCAAGGAACACAAATACCATTGACATGAGAACTTCTGCATGGAGAGGAGAAAAACCTTATTATGATTTGAAAACCTGGAGATTACTTTTTTCCTCTCCTTTTTCCAATTTATATCCCTGCCTGGGTCTCAGTGTCTCCCATAAATGAGAGGGTGGATGGGTGACTCAATGTAGGCTAAGCCTGGCTACTATCACAACAAATCCTCAGATGTTAATCACTCACAACAACAAAGATTTACTTCTTGCTCTCTTGGATTGGTGGTGGCTCTGCTCCAGGTCTTCCTTTTCCCCAGATCAAAGTGGAAGGAGCAACCCCTCCCTGGGACATGTCAGTGTCATGGCTGAGAGGAAAGAAACAAAGCAGAACTGTTGTTTGCTCATTAGAATTTTTGCTTGGAAAGAACACATACCATTTCTTTCACATTTTGTGAGCCAAAGCAAGTCATATGGACACGTCCAATGTCAATGGGATGGGAATTATGGTTCTCCTCAAGGACAGGTCCAATAAAGTAGGGCCTTACAGGAAGGAACAGCAGATTCTGGCAGTAATACAGTCTATCAAAATTGGGTTAAACTTAGTATATCCAACTGTTTTTCCTTCATATTTCCAACGGCTACATTTGGATGCTTTACCTCAAATTCAGCATGTCCAAAACTGAACTCAACCACCTCTGCTCCCCAAGTGTACCCTTCTTTCTCTCTTTTCCACAGAAATGGTGCCACCATCTGTCTACCCCATCACCCAAACCAGAATAGAGAGTTATCCTAGACTGTTTTTCCTTGGTCTCACTTCTATATCCAATCGTTAGCTGAGTCCTATAGATTCTGCTTCTGAATTATCTTTCACTTTTATCGCCTTCTCTAGATTTCTTACGAACTGTTGTAGTCCAGGCCAAGGCTGATGAAGGCCTGACTGACTGCATCAAGTCCCTCATGAATCTCCCCACCTCTAGCCTGTGGCCCCCAATGTGGGGTATGGGTTTGAGGAGAGAGGACATAATAAAATCCAGAAATCATCACAAGACCAGTAGATTATTCCTGAATAAATGGTCAGTAAATTTTTCTTTCAAAGTATTTCTTCCTCTCTCTCTCTTTTTTTTTTTCCAAGGAGGAAGGGACAGAAGTCAAATACATTAAACAATTAACATGATCCTAAAAAAAATGTTATCCTTCATTGAATATTAATGAATTCTTTAGTCCAGCATTCTAAAATATAAAGAAAGATGATGGGAAATGCAAGTCCTTAAAACAAAACAAAAAAGCCTCCCATTGTGGGAGGCAACACATTGGACTGTACCATTCATTCTAGAAAGCTGGACGCGGATGCAAAAAACTTGAGCCATCTTTGTTCACTGCTGCTATACCTGTGCCTGGCTTCCCAGTTTCTAGATTCTCCAGAGGGAAAGGTAGAGAAGGAAAGACTGTGGGTGGTGAGGCAGTGGGTGGAGCCTCAGTCAGAAATGGTAGACCTGGTAAGAATTTCACTCCTGCTACTTCTCCAGGTTTTGGTGACATGACATTAGACACAGCAAGAAGAGACCTCAGTTACTAGGGAGTCCAGCCCCCACACTTCGTGGTGAAGAACTGCAGTGTCAGAGAAGGACAGTGACTTGCTCAAGGTTGCCTAGTAAGTGAGCAGCAGGACTAGGCCCAGAAGCCAGGATGCCTACATAATAGTGAAGCCTCTTTGTACTGTGACAGTCTGGGACATAGTGCTGAAGAAGAGCAATAAGTCCAGTTTCTCTAGCTCTTTATGTGCATTTTCTTCTTCATCTATTTCATCTTCTCCCATCAATGGTCTTACCAAAATTTGACCTTTTCTCAGACACAACAGATACTTCTAGGACTTTCCATTGGTATATTTGCATTCAGTTTGAGAACTAAGTGGACCGCATTGTTGGAAGTAGGCCAGCCTCTGAATTAAAAGACCTAGGGCCAGAGCCAGCTTCTACTGCTCACTTACTATGTAACATTAGGCTCTGCTTAGTCTTGGTTTCCTCATTTACAGAATGGGTGTAGTAACACATGCCTCTCAGGCTGCCTCTTATAAAAATTAAATAAGAAATAAGTGTAATTACTTAGCACTGAAACTGATCATTCAGTTTGTCTCGCTTCTACTGAAGTATTTGCTCAGTGCAAGATCCCAGGACCACAAATATTGCCCAGTGTCAGCCAGCAAGCACTAACCACAGCTCCCCGCTAGCATGCTGGTCTTCTCCACCCACCGATTGACAAGGCAAAGAAGTAAGACAGGGAAGGAAGGATCAATCCTTTCTAGAGTCAGGGGAGGGGATACTGGAGAGTAAATTTTGAATGATGAAACAGAACTCCCTACATGAGAAATTGGGGTAATTTTCAGGAAATTTAACAGCATGAGCAGATGCAAAAGTGTGATGGTTTTTGGAAAGCTAAAGCAAGACATTTAATATAGCTAAAGCACAGATTAGAAGGGGAAGTGAGTGGGGGATGGTCAGAGTGAGAAACAAGACTAGAAAGTTTGGTTGGGCCAATTCATAAGGCGGCACCAGTGAGAGACGCTGAAGAGAGGAGTAGGAATTCAGTGTGAGCCAGAGCTCTCAGGCTGGTGGGCCTGGGGTTCAGCCCAAAGACATGTTCACTTGATTCACATAGGGCCCTAATTTAGGTGGGGCATGCACTCTCCAATTCTACTTTTTACTTTCTTCCTGGCCCTGACCTTACTCTGCTACTTTACTTATTTTTATTTCCTGCCTGGACCTTGAAGGCATTTGAGCTTGAGAGGTTTGGAGCAGAGCACTGATAAAATTGGATTTGAGTTTTAGATTCATGCCAGTGGCTGGATCCCGGGTGGGCCACAGGGGTAATGCTCATGGTCAGGAGTCCAGTTAAGAGATTGCCATAAGAGGTGGCCATAATTCAGTTGGAAAATGATTAGATCCTGATCTAAGGCAGAGGTAGAGAGGGCAGTGAGAGGGAGGTGAATGTGAGAATTATTTGGGAAGACAGAATCTGCAGGACTTGGTAAAAAATTAAGGGGAGTTTAAGAGAGAAAGGAACTTAACTGAAGGATTTTAGGGCAGACTGTCTTATGCTGGATATCATTGAGGTCCTGCCCAGTGTCTGATGGGGCATAGAACCTCAATAAGTGCTTCTTCAGTATATAAAAAAGTGGGTAAGGGATTTCAGATGGTTCTTGGGTTTCTAACTTAAAAGGAGACGTATATTAGATTTCCAAATTTTCTTCACTGAATGTGAGCAGCACATTTCCAATAATAATGAAGCTTTGGCTTCCGTTTTAAACTAAACACCAATTCCTCAAGATCCAGATAGCCCATGGAAGGCTACCAAAGGAACTTGGTGGGCTTATGAGAAGCATAAATTAGAGGCACTGGTTAAAGGGGATGCTGTCTGACATTTCCCGTAGGAGGCCTAGACCAAAAAAGTTCAAATACTGAGTTCTTACGCTTTTGGAGATAAAAGTTAGAAAAAGTCCAACTCTGGAGCTGCCAAGAGGCTGGGCTCCTTCTCCTTGCCTAGCACTCTCATCATTGAAGTAACAACAAAGATATAACCAACAAAATAAATAAGTGCTCTGTGGATTGAAGAGATAATACTTTCATTGGCCAAATGTTAAAATATCAAAGGTCCAGGAAAGGATATGGTTATGGGCCTTTGATGTACCATAAAGGCCCATTTCATGCACCAGTCGGGAGTATTTCAGGGCAAAGATGGAATGATATTTTATGTCACCTCTGAGGCATAAAGGACACTTTATGAGTCAAAGGAAGCCAAGTTCTTAAATGGCCGGAGACTGGCAGGTTACTAGTTTAAAATCTAAACACCAACCCAGATTCCAAAACAAAATTACTCTCAGCACCCCTGCCCAGGAGAAGTTTGCTCAGGTTGTCAGAGGCAGTGAAGTGGGAGATATATTCCCACACCAGGCCGATGGAATCCCAATGGCTCCAGTCACCAGAGGGAACAGGGCCCAAAGTGCCAATATTAGCAGATGGGCCCATGCCTACTGAGCCATGGGGGTCAAGAAAGGACCCAGGGTCTAAAAGATGGTGAAAAATTAGTGAAGTATTATCTTCTCAGGAAATTTCTGTTGAGTAAACACTGAATGAGGAATTGTGCTTCATTCCCATCTGTGCTCGAATGTTTCTTCCTCAGGACCCCATTATACTGTGTCCTTTTGCCCACTTTTATTTTCTTCAGCGATATATAAGAGTGGTGGTGCATATAATTTGTTTCTTTGTGGTCTCTTTTGATGGTAAGATCCATGTAGACATGGGCAATCTCCCCACAAGAGAATGCTGCTTGACACAAAGCAGGGCCATGTAAAAAACTGGCCAACAGATGAATGAGGGCCTCTTACTTGTGCAGAGCCCTGTGCTAAGTGATTCTTATCTGGTCCCTCCCTTTTTAACGCTCACAGTCTAGGCAGAGAGACGGCCACCATGTTGTACTGAAATCCTTAGTGCTGATGTAGAGCAATGTGCAGGATGCTCCAGTCCCAGGAAAACACCAAAGCAAGCTTGTTGGTAAAGGTCAGGGAAACCACCAGGAAAGTGAAGTTCCAGCCAACATCCAAAGGATGCATGAGAGTTAGCCAGAAAGGGATGTAGGGAGAGTTTCTACAGCAAAAGAAATGGCTGGTGCCAAGTCACAGCACACCCATTGAAGTGGCTGAGTAAAGATGTGTTGAATGAATGAATACATGCATGAAGTTGTTAAAGATTACCACAACTTATTTTTCTAATCATTCATTCAAAGAGACAGTCAAAAAAGTGCCTTCCCCTCATGTGTCATTTGTCTGAATTATGCACTGGCCTGTTTCATTTTTTCCCTACAAAAATATAAACATTCCCAGGAGCATGAGCAGGTTGACATAGGAACTTGGAAAAAACAAAACAAAACAAGGCAAACAATAGACAGTATATAACAGCTTCCTCCGGCAAACACACAGCCTCTCAGAAAATGAAAGGACTTCAAGTATCACCTAGTGAGGTGTGCTGAAAAGGACCTAGAATTTGAAATTGGAAGGATGGGATTCAAGCATTACATCAGTATTTGCCAGGCAAGTCATTTTGTGTCTGTCAGTTATGATTTCTGAGCTGTGAGAATCAAATGAAAGTACTTTGTGAACCAAAAAGTTATGGATAAATAAGAGTAATTTATTTTTATTCTTCCCACTCAATTTATTATTTATTTTCTAAATGACAGAGTAAAATGCACTCTTTTTTGGGCATACAGTTCTAGGAATTTCAACACACACAGAGATTTATGTAACTGCCACCAAAATCAGAATACAGAATAGTTCTTGTTACCCCCAAACTCCCTCCTGCCACCTATTTACAATAACATGTTTCCTGCACCCTTCACCCTGAGCCGCCTCTGATGCATTCTCTTAGACTATATATAGTTCTGTGTCTCTCTAAATGGAGAATAGCAGATAGATGGACTCATACAGTACACAGCCTTGGAGATGGATTTCTTTCACTTAGCATAATACCTTTGAAATTCATCCCAGAGACACCTGGGTGGCCTTTGGCTCAGGTCGTGGTCCCAGGGTCCTGGGATCAAGTCCTGCATCAGGCTCCTCGCAGGGAGCCGGCTTCTCCCTCTGTCTGTGTCTCTGCCTCTCTCTCTCTGTGTCTCTCAGGAATAAAAAAAAAAAAAAAAAAAAAAAAACTCATCCCAGTTGTTGCACGTATCACAAAATCATTCCTTTTATTGCTGAGCAGTGTTGTATGGTATGGATAAGCCATGGTTTGTCTATCCATGCACCCACTGAAGCACATTTAAGTTGTTTCCACTTTTTGGTGATTATGAAGAGACCAACTAAACACATTTGTATATGACTATTTGCATGAACCTAAGTTTTAATTTTTCTAGAGAAAATACCCAGTAGTGGGATTGGCAAGTAACAGTTTAAGTGCATGATTAACTTGATTAAAACCAGAGTCACTGTACCATGTTGCATCCCCAGGAATGTGATTTGGTTTTGAAGAGAAGAAATAGAGGTCTGGAGAAGTGAAGCGATTCACTTCTGATCACAAAGCAAATGAGGAAATGTGGATAAGAATTCTAAGAATTGTTAGTTTTCTGCACACTTTCATTAAGCTGAGATTTAACACTGTTCATTTCATGTACTCCAAGAAAACTGAGAGGAGCTCTACTTATTGGTTTGCTTATTTATTGGCCCCATTTTACCAGTGAAGAGACAGATGGCAGGGTAGGTCTAATAGGGCAAATGACCTGCCCAGGGTCACATAACTCATGTGTGATGGATAGAGTCTGACTCCAAGCTCACGCTCCTTTCCCTTGTGCAGTTTCCTTCACTTGCTGAAAGTTACCCAGAGGTTTATTTTAAATGAATCAACATTTCCACCCGCATGGTTATGCTATGTTACAGAAAAAAAAATTTCCATGCTTTCATAGCATGAACTGTGCTTATTAATAACTGTTCCTCAATTGCTTCAATTTTCACATTATTAAAAAGCTAAAGCCTGGCTCACTTGTCACTTTCTTCTCTCTGGTTGGAATGAATTTTTGTGTGTGTGTGTGTGTGTGTGTGTGTGTGTGTGTGTGTGTAACTGGGGCTAGGACTGAAAAATGAAAGAAGGATTTATGTCTGATGCCCACCGTGCTACCAGGCAACTCCTCGCCCCTTGGTGCACTTCTATTGGCGTTTCACAAGCAGGTGGTCCCTAACCTCAGCCTGGATCAGGGACAATTGGAGATGACCAGAGACACACTGTGGTTCCTGCATCCCAGGAGTGCACATATCCAGTTTCATGGCTGAAAAGTGTTGAGACGGTTTTCAGCTCCAGGCTGTCTGTGTCAGCAGGGAAAAACTGATGGCCTCCTTTCAGAACTGGCTTTTATGGGAGCCTCACATGTCTCCCAGGCTAGAGTTTCCACTTGAGCCCTAAAGACAAACAGCAGGAAGGAAGCAAGATAGGGAAGGATGGAAGAGAAAAAGAAAGTAATGAAAGAAGGAGAAAAGAAAGAAAAAAAGAAATGCAGAAAAGAGGGGAAAACCTAGAGAGAGACAGAAGGAAACCTGCAAAACACTAAGGAGCAAGGAAAAGAAGCAATGGCCACGATAGCCAAACTGTGGAAGGAGCTTCGGTGTCCAACGAAAGATGAATGGATAAAGAAGCTGTGGTTTATGTATACAATGGAATATTACTCAGCTATTAGAAATGACAAATACCCACCATTTGCTTCAACGTGGATGGAACTGGAGGGTATTATGCTGAGTGAAGTAAGCCAGTCGGAGAAGGACAAACATTATATGTTCTCATTCATTTGGGGAATATAAATAATAGTGAAAGGGAATATAAGGGAAGGGGGAAGAAATGTGTGGGAAATATCAGAAAGGGAGACAGAACGTAAAGACTTCTAACTCTGGGAAACGAACTAGGGGTGGTAGAAGGGGAGGAGGGCGGGGGGTGGGAGTGAATGGGTGATGGGCACTGGGGGTTATTCTGTATGTTAGTAAATTGAACACTAATAAAAAATAAATTAAAAAAAAAGAAAAAAAAGAAAAGAAAAAAAAATAAAAAAAATAAAAAAGTAAAAAAAAAATAAATCCAAAAAAAAACAAAAAAAAAAAAAAAAGGAAAAGAAGACATGAATGCAGGTAGCTTGTTTTCCTTCTTTGGTGTTTGTTATAGATTATCCTGAACTAGCTGGAAGGGAACAGAGTGATTGAACCAAGCTAATTAGATCTTCATTTGATTTTGTGTTTGTTTGACTACTTAGTTTATAACTTGGCAGAGAATTTTATCATATATACCCTGCTAACTGGTTTATCTAAACTGAGATTGAGCATGAACAAAATTGACTTTGGATTTGCTGCTTCAGACCACACAAAAGAGGGGAGAAAGTCCTTTCAAGTAAACACTCACGTGCAGTGTCAGACCTAACAGGGAGACCTCAGCAGCCTCTCAGAGACCCAGGGACAGCAGAGTTGGTGAGCATGCCTGGGCTGAGTGCGCTCGTGTGCACCCCCCCCCCCCACAAAAATACTCCCCCCCCACACACGCACACAGAGTGAGACCAGGGAACAGCATGGTAGCCTTTTAGGAATTTGGAATTCACAGTCAGCTCTGAGTTTAATTCCTGGCTTGCTCCTCACTGAGCCTCAGTAGTCTCAATTGTGAAATGGGGGTAAAAATACTATCCTATTGGGCAGAAGCAAGGATTCAATGAAATAGCAGGGAAGATGCTTTGCATCAAGTATAGCTTTTAGGAAGAGCTTGATTCCCTATTTTTTTTATCTTTGATTTTTTTAAATAAATTTATTTTTTATTGGTGTTCAATTTACCAACATACAGAATAACACCCAGTGCTCATCCCGTCAAATGCTCCACTTAGTGCCCGTTACCCATTCACCCCCACCCCCCGCCCTCCTCCCTCTTCCACCACCCCTAGTTCGTTTCCCAGAGTTAGGAGTCTTTATGTTCTGTCTCCCTTTCTGATATTTCCCACACATTTCTTCTCCCTATTGTTCTTTGCCTCTGATGTTGAGGAGGACTGACACCAAGGCTGTAGGCTATGCCCCGATCATTTACAGCTTGGTTCCCATCAAAACCAAATTCTGGGACTTCAACAACATACCTTTTCAGTCTCCCTATGGGTAAATTATACTGGATTTCAGTCCCTATAGGCAAGTCACATTTCAAGCAATGGCTTAAAATGCTGGGCATTTGCAGTCCCTGAGATGTATACTCTCTTATTTTTGGGTTTCCCAGTGGAGTGTCCTTGCTCTTTGGCCTCTCTGATCATTCTCACTGGGTCTCTAACTTGAGCTTAGGCATCATCTTTTCTGGGTCTCCTCTCCAGACACTGGGCTCTGTGCCTCTCCTTGGGGCTCACTTGGCAATCTCTACAATCACACTCAGAGACCATGTTGTGCTGTGCTGTCCGTATTGGTTCATTTGCCTGTCAGAACGCAAGCTCCTTGAATGCAGGAACTGTTTTCTGTCTCAGATTTGCAATCCTTAATATGATACCTGCTTGTGTGACTGCATGCCAGTCATTTAGCCTCCTTTAGCCTCAATCTTCTCATCCATAAAATGGGGATAATACGAGTACTTAAGGGTTAACTGACTCAAGACATGTAAAAGCTCATGGTACTGTTGCTGGTACATAGTAAGTGCTCAATGTATATTAGCTATTAAAAGTATCATTTGAATTATCAAATGAATGAACGAATATGAGCAAGACACTTCCCTGCCATTGAGGAGTTTAGTCTAGTAGGGGAAGCGTATATACGAATAGCTCACAATGAAACCATGTGATAATAAAATGCAAATCCATTAAAAAAAGGAAAGAACAATAGAAAAGAAGATTCATTTAAAATTTGATCACTAAGGTAATGGCGAAAGTTCAAGAAGTACAACATTGGTGTGTGTTTATGTGTATGTAGGGAGGACAAGGGAAGAATAAATAGAAAGTATCATAATAATACCAAGGACTTAGGCTACAGAGAACTGTGACTGAGGCTTCTCCAGTTTGCTCGGAGTTTCCTAGCTACCAAAGCAGAAAATTAGGCCAATTTTTCATTAAAAATCTTTGATTCTAGCTGCAAGAGATTATCAAAAAATTTTCAACGATACTACTGGTGTTATGGGAGCGACAGTCCTTTATTGGTGAGACTATCCCACATCTTGCAGGCCTCTTCCTGCTAAAGATCAATTGTGTCCTCAATTGATCAATTGCTGTGACAATCACAAAATGTCTCTATACTTTCACAAATGCCCTTTAGGGGTAGAGCTACCCTGACCCAGAATCACTCAAGTAACCCATTTGGTTTCAAGGAAGAGGAGGTCAAGATTCAGAGAGAGGATGGGACTATCCTCTCCCCAGACCAATAACATCAAAGGAAGGCCCCAAACCCCACGTATTTTGACCCTGGTTTGGTTTCTATCAGTGTTCTATTGATCTGTGTTTTCTTTTTAAAAATTCTCTTGATTCTATTATTTCTACCATATACTGAAACAAACCCACCCTCTGCATTTGAAGATTCTGTTTAATTTCCCAATCTGTAAACTATTATCCTGTATGGGGAGATGGTGGGGGAGAAATATCCAATTATCTCACAGGCAGAAACCAGAGGGCCTCAGTGCTCTTGCATGCTTGGAGAGTTCTGAGTGAAAGTCAGAATACCCAATTTCCCTCACGGAGGCTGTGCCAACATACTTTCCTTGAGACTTCCCAGGCCAGGCAATTTGACTCACTGATTCTGAGAATTCAGACAGAGAAGCCCAAGCTCTTCCTTCTTTGGCTACATTTACGTGGTGATTCTGATAGAAGCAAATGGAGGAGTGGAGTGTCTCATTCAGTGCAATTATAATCACAGTTCAGGGTTCAGAAACTCCTTGCAGATGCTCTGCTGGGTAAGGAGGGGCCAATGTGATCTGGCTCTTTGTCAGCCTGAGGATCAGCTGAGATCTACAGGCAGTGTAGAGGGAAGACATTTGGATTTACAGCTGGAGCCTGACCTGAGATTTTCTGCCTCTGAAGCTTATGCCTTTGTGATCTTGACTGAATACCATCCTCCTTTTGGAGCCTCATCCTGAGAGCGCTGAACTCATATGGTTATTGTGGGTAATCTCATCAGACGATAATGAGAGAGTTGTTTGCCTTTTTAAGGCAGCGTACCATGGCAGAGAACACCGGTGCTCACCAATGATTCAGTCTCCTTTCTTCATCCTGGATACATAGCTGAATCTCATCTTGGCCCCCTTGCCAGTGGAAGGTGGAGAGGTGGTGCGTCTCCCTTGCACAGCACTCTACCCTCTCTCCTCATGTGCCTTGTTACACAATACAGTTTGATTCCAAAATCCACCCCCACCCCAATGAAGCACCATTGTTATTTGAAAGACAAACCTACAGTTGGACCCTGTTTTTGGAACTTAACCTCTGTGACCTCAGGAAGGTCATCTTACAGCTGAGGTAATTGAACTCAGAGAAGGAAAGTGGGACTAATAGAACCTCGGTTATGGGATTATTGTGAAGATTAAATGGGACCGTGGATGGGAGGCATCTGGCATGGTGCCTGGCACATAGAAGGTGCTCAATAAATGTCAGTCACAGCATTCTTCCTTCTTCCTGAAGAGTGAAGAGCTTTGTTTCCTATCAAAGGAATCCCTGAGTATAGGAAACAGTAGTTAAGAAATTGGGGGGAGAGGTATGTAGGTATTTCCTGATTCCCTTATCCCAATTGCAACCCCATTTAAGAATTCATCTTTTGAAGGTACCCTGGACTAGAAGAAGTGTTGGATTTTTTTTTCCAGTCTTGGTTTTTTGAACACATAGCTCCTCTTCTTCTCTGGACTCGTTTCTCTTTAGAATGGGGGAGCTGAACTAAATGACCTCCAAGAGCCCTCTAGCTCTGCCAGAGTGGAATTCCATGTTAATGTGAGAAGACTGAAAGACTGTGGAGAGAAAGGCATCAAGGATGGGGAATGGGCTGGAACGGAGGCTTAGAGGTATCATATAACATGTCCCAAAGGACGCAAGCCATGCTCCAAGGTCATACAGAAATGATTTACAGTCTTGGAGTCCATAAATAATCCCTGGATGGTGGAGTCTTTTAAATATCTGATGACACTGGATGCCACAGTAGGGGAGAAAGCCCATTCTTCTCACGAACTCTAGTGTTATTGTGAACTTTTGCAAGATTGGATTGAGGCTTGCTTTCTTTTCCTTTTCTTGTCTTTTTCTCCTTCCTCTTCTTCCTCCCTGTTCTCTTTCTCTCTAGGCTCCTTCGCCTCCCTTCTCTCCCTGTCCTGGTTTGCTACTGACAACTACTCTCTCATTCTTTAAAGAACTTTGCTTCTTTCACTTTTCTTTTTGATGCATGCATTTTATTATCTAGTTTCCAACCCAAATTATTTAACTTATGTGCATTTTTTTTCTGCCTCTTATTTAGTCTTAGCTCTGTATCTCTCCAGATACTATGGGAAGAGAATCAGGTCACTTTTTGATTAAACAATCTTTGAGACTTAATAACAACACTAATAACAGACTGACTGGTTTATAAATTCAAGAGAGGGTCAGGCACCATAATTTTAACTACTATTGCAGACAGTTGAGGTTATTGCAGAAAGATCATGGTGGGGGAGACAATTCTGAGAAAAAACAAGTTGAGGACAAATAGCCTCTTTTCAACACTGTTTACAGTCTTTAAGGATAATCACGAATTCCAAGTTTTCGCAGACAAAATCATTAACTCTGACATTCCAATCAACCTTGAAATTAACTCCAATCTAAACTTCAACCACTGAGCAGACATTTTTTGATGTGCAATCATATGCTTTTTCCTTTGGAGTAGAAAATTAAGAGCACAATTTGGAATCATATAGACAGTGTTACCATAGTATTTTATTCCTAAGGTGGCCTTAATTATAATCATAGGGAAATAGAGATTTTACCTATATTAGAGACCTCCTTCCTTCCCTTCATCCTTAATATATACACAGGTTGAATATTTTGACTAGAAACCACAACATCCCAAATTCTTAGCCCAGTGCCCAGGTTTTGTCAGAAAGTCAAATGATTTCATCTTCTCAGCCACCCTGCAACCGAAGTATCACTATCACCAATTAGAAATGAGATTGCAGTAGTTTCAGACTTCAAAGTGGTAGGCCTAAGATTCGGTTCCTAGTCTATCTAATTCCAAAACTTCTCTTTCTTGTGCCCAGAAATTCCTTCTACTTACTATTGTTTTGGTTACCCAAAATCAACACCAATATTTTTTCTTTTTTTTGTGGAATATAAAAATCAAAAGGTGATTAAACTCTGGGAAAAAAATATAATAATGTAAGTTTCCTTTTCCAACGGGAAGGCATTTCATGCTTTCATTTATTCCTTCTCAATAAACTGTCCTCTTCATTGTTGCATTATCACTAGCTTTCTTTTTTAATTTAATTTTTACTTTCTGTATACTCCCACTCCATGACTGTATGTGCTTTGAGGAAAGAGATAATCTCTGCTGCATTTGCAATTTCTATCCAGGGTTGAGTCCAATGCATGGCATCATGCAAATGCCCCCATACTGAGTGCTCCCTACTATGTGATTACTCTTTAGCCAATATTTAACTGGTGCTTTTCATGTATAATCATCCATGATGAAGAAGACCCCAGACCACTGAATGTAGTTGGAGAGAGAAGATTAAAACTGGGAGCAAACAGTTAATGATGGAAGACAGAACCAAGGGACCAGTGAATATTTGGGCTCATTGTCAAGGCCTCAGAGCTTTCCTCATTGTGGTGGAACATGTATGAAGACGACTGTACTGGTTATTCCCTATTTGTCCTCTAGATCTATTCTCTACTCCTCTCTGACTGACTCTAATGCCCAGAGTCTGACCTCTATAGAATGTATCACTCTGGCTCTTTCCTGTTTTTCAGTTGAGTTTGGCCGCTAAGTGCTGACAGGATAGTAGAATGAAGAAAAGAGAGGGTGGGTACTTAGTTTGTCTACTCCCTCCCTGCTTTGCCATGGTTAGGGTAGCTCCTGTTGGGCAGCCCCTCTCCTTCATCTCCCAGTCTTACTGGGCTCTGATCCAGCTGGTCCCTTTTCTTTCCCTTTCAGCTACTGGAGTAGCAGTAGCTTTTTGCAATCCCTAGACTCTGGGTATGTCCCCCCCCCCCCTTTTTTAAAAAGAGGTTATTTATTCATGAGACACACACACACACACACACACACACACACACACAGAGGCAGAGACATAGGCAGAGGGAGAAGCAGGAAGCCTGATGTGGGACTTGATCCCAGGACCCCAGGATCATGACCTGAGCCAAAGACAGACGCTCAATCACTGAGCCACCCAGGTGCCCCACCTGCATATGTCCCTTAATGCTGTCCTCACCTCTGTAAATAATCTCTTCTTTAAGTTTTCTTCAGTTAAACATGTTGAGTGTTCTGTTTCTTACCAGGACACTGATTGGTACAGGGGCTGTTGGGCTGTAATAATTGTCGATTATGTGTTAACATAGGCTGGTCAAGCAGAAACTCTCCCCTGAAGCCAGGGACGCATCTGCTTAAGTGATAGGAAGTAGATGAACAGAGGCTAATGGTCTCTACAACTCTATATAGGCATGATAGCTCTAAACCCTTCCCCCATCATTCATTCATTCATTCATTCATGCAATTAGTCAATGAATTTTTAGGGTGTGGCCACTGTGTCTCAGGCAGACTTCTAAGTTTTAAAATTAGATCACAAATAAAACTGACAAAACAGCTGGGTGATTGGAGTTTTCATTCTGGTTAAAGATGACATATTTTCTTTCTTTCTTGTTCCCCCCCCCCCCCTCAGGTGAGGAAGTAGAGAAGGATAGAGAGTAGGGCTGTAAGGCTCTATGTTTGCTTAAAAAATTAACCCCAGAACAATTATTTCTTACTAGTATTTGGGTCACTAAATCTTAACTCTTCTGAGAATGAAGTACTGTGTTTCCCTTTCTTGCTACTCGAAAGCATGTTGGTTTATTAGTCTGTCAATATTCATCCCAACAAATTGAATTTGGGTCAAAGCCTAATGATGTATGCTTCTTTCCATGAATAAAAATCAAGTTTTCATACAATCATGGATTGAATTTGACATGGGCTATTGCTCAGCTGAAGAAATGGACTCGCATTTTATGTTCAGAATGTCAGATCCATGGAGCACCTGGGTGGCTCAGTCAGTTGAGCATTTGACTCTTGATTTTGGCTCATGTCATGATCTCAAGGTTGTGAGATGGAGCCCCACGTCCAGCTCTACACTGGGCATGGAGCCTGTTTGGGATTCTCTCTCTTCCTCTGTCTCTTCCCTCTACCCCTCACCCCCAACTTGCTTGCTTTCTCTCTAAAATAAATACAATGTTTAAAAAGTTGGTTCCAGAAAATACCTGATGCATGGGAAGTTCCTGATATAGCATTTAGCACATAATACATACCGAACAGGTTTTATTTTTTATCTTCACAGCAACATACAAGTTAGGTGAGAATTAGTATTTTTTTAAGATTTTATTTTTAAGTAAGCTGTACCCCCAACCTGGGGTTCAAACTCACAACCCCAAGATCAAGAGTCACATGCTCCAGTGACTGAGCCAGCCAGGCACCTCAAGGTGAGACTTATTATACCTTTCTAATGGATAACAAAAATGAGGCTTGAAATGATTCAGAATAAAGCTGTAAAAAAAGAAAAAGGCTTTGAAATAAGACATCTGCAACGGGTGATTCTAATATAAATATACACTACAGGCACATCCAGAATGGTGTTCAATTCCCTGTAAACTTCATGAAACTTTCTGTTGTTCCCACACAAGTTAGCATCTTAGTATATAAATGAGTGAAATTATAGAAATTTGAATCTGCTTTAATTTACAAAAATGCATAAACCAGCTACAATCCCTATTTTTCATTAATGCTTATAACAATGTATACCATGCTTCATAGCTGGTCACAAACATTGGAGTATATGTAGCGGCACCAATGGGGAGATGCATTCCTGGTGATAATTTAGTTCAAGGATTCCCTAAACTTTTTCCTCACCAAAGTCTTATCCTAGTTTTTTTTTTTCCCTTCAGAGTTGTCAAGTTTTAAAAAATAATTCCACATTTTATTGGTGTTAATTAGGAAAAAATGTAAGGCAGAATGAATTTGCTGTTAATACTTCTTTAATATTGCCTGCAAAACAATTCAGTATTTGAAAGAGTATGACAAACAGGTTGAGAAGCTCTCATAAACTGTGTGAACAGTTGTTGCATATTTATGTGGTTATGCCAGACCATCCACCCCTTCAGAAATGTCTTTTCCTCTGTCCTACTATTAATTCTTATGTGTTTAAGCTAGAGAACTTTGCCTCATGCCCAGAGTCATGTTATATTCTTACTGTTTACGTAAGAAAATATTTTTTATGTTGCAGTAAAAAAATCTATTGAAGAAAAATTATCATGACATTTTTTTTACAGGTACAGGAACCTTGTTTATTAACTACAAAACAGCATTTACAATCTATGTAATTTTTGTAATTAAAAAAATATTAACACTGGGATATCTCATTGTGTGTTTCCATACTTTCTTAAATGTCCACAATAAACTTGTGGCACTTTTTTTTAAAAAATTTTATTTATTTATTTATTTATTTATTTATTTATTTATTTATTTATTTATTTATTTATTTATTTTTTAGAGCTCTGGTTTTTGTTTTTTAATGAAATACGACTTCACATGCAATAGACAGCATGGTATTAAACTTATGTTTTAGTGAATTTTTACTACTTAGATAAAATTCCTCCCAGCACCTCATGGGGTTCCCTTATATCACCTCCCAGTCAATACAGTCTATACATGTGACAGCTATTATAATTTCTATTATCATCGATTCATTTTGCATTTCATAATTCATAAAAAATGAAATAGTTTTTATTCACTTGTGTTTGATTTTTCTTCACTTATTATGCCATGAGATTGATGCATATCATGTGTATCAGTTTGATATTTCTCATTGCTTTATTGTCTACATTTTGTATATATTGGCATTTCGGTATATAAATAAATTTCAGTTTCTGGCTACTATGAGTGAAGTTGTTATAACATTCCTTAGGCATGCCTTTTGTTGGGCAAATTAATAAAACTTTTGTTAGGTATGTGTCTTAGGTGTTGAATTACTTGGTCATGGACCGTGTGTTTTTTTTTTTTTTTTTTTCTTCAGTCTTAGTAGATTCTCCCAATTTTCAAAGTTGAGGCAGTTTATACTACTACCAATAGGGCATAAAAGTTCCAGGTGCTGAACACTATTAGAAATGTTAGGGTTTTGTCAGAGTTCTTTTTCTTGTTCCATTTAGAAATCCCTGTGGATACATAGTGGCATCTAATTGTGGTTTAATTTACATTTCTCTGATTTGATCATGTGCTTACTGGTCATTTGGATAACCTCTTGTGAAATGCTTCTGCGAGTCTTTTATTTACAAAAAAATTTCTCTTATTAATAATTTACAGTTCTTTATATTTTTTTATTATGAATTTTCTGTTGGCTATGTGTAATATAAATACCTTTTCCTACTGTTGTCTTTCCTCAGGATAAGCTGTAGTTTTTAATATTAATAAAGTCAAATTCATGACTCTTTTCCTTGATGGTTAGTGTATTTTGTATTCTACTTAAGAAATACTTGCCTACCCCAAGGTTATGAAGATATGCTTTTCTGTTATCTTCTAGAGGTTTTATTTTCCTGACCCATCACAGTAGGGCTATAATCCATCTAGAACCAAATTTTATGTATATTAGAGTTCAAAGTTTAATTCCATATTAATATCCAATTAACTCAGCACCAATTATTAAAAACATCACTCTTTTTTCACTGTACTGCAGTGATATGAATTGACTGTGTATGTATGCATCTGTTTCTGGTATTTGTTCCACTGGTTGTCTATACCTGGATCAATACCACACTTGACTTAATGTAGATTTATAGCAAGTCTTGAAATCTGGTAGTTTAAGTACTTCAACTTTACTCTTCTTTTTTCAGATTATCTTTGTTTGGCTTGGCTCTTTACCTTTCCATATAAATTTTACAATCAGCTTGTTGATTTCCATACAGTAAGAATCTTCCACTTTCAACCCCAAGCCCCTCAGGAATCCTTTGCTCTTCATATCTGCCCTTCTCTCCTAGCTCCTGTAGGTTTTATTTCCTGCAGCCTGTACCTGTAATTCTCTTTGAAGGATGCCCTGAAAGCTACAGGAACCACTTTGCCCAAATGTATAGAGAGCTTTAAATGCCAGGGAGTTTAGGTACTCCATAGATCTTAGCAATGACTAACTGTTGCAGGAATATGAAAGCCCAACTTATGTGCATTGAAGTGGGAAAGATTTCAGGTGTCAGTTACATTCCTTAATTTCCCTGTGGGATCATGCAGAGGCCAGATTTTTGCTCACTTTCTTCCCTTTCCATGTTCTACTTCTCTACTTCCCAATCAGTTCCTTCTGAGAACATTTCTCTAATAAATCACTTGCATGTGAATCCTCATCTCAGGGTTTACTTTAAAGTGATCCAAACGAAGACATTTTGGAAAAAAAAATTGCTGGGATTTTAATCAGGATTATGCTGAATGTATAGATCAGTTTTGATAGAACTGACAAAATTACAATATTGAGTCCTCCAATCCATGAACATGGTATATCCTTTAATTTCAGCAAGTGTCCTCTGATTTCTCTCAGTAATGATTTGAAAAACTTGTATATAGAAAAATACAATTTTTGTTAGAATGTCTGACATTTCTTAGAGCAATTATGTTTTTAAAGTTCATTTTTAAATTATATATTGACCATGTGAATTTAGTGGTCTTACTCAATTCACATCTTAATTCTAACAATTTGTCCAAGATTGTTTTAGATTTTCTACATATACCATTAATATCATCTGTGCACAATATCAGTCTTATTTATTCCTTTCCCATTCCTGTGTTCTTTTCCCTCTCAACTTATTACACTGGCTAACACCTCTAGTATAATACTGAATAGAAATAGTGATAGTGCAAACAAATTTCACTCTACCGAACACCAAGGACACATGGTATCCTCAACTTAATCTTTCAGATGAGAAATATTGCAGACATAATATATAATTTCAGTTATACACAAATTTTATGCACTGAAAAAATTGGCATCAAACCTGTGAAAAGTATGCAACATATGCAATATTTCTATTGTCATTTGAGAACCACTGACTTCATGTATTCACTGGTTAGTGTGTTTACCATCATATTTACCAGTCAGTACAGTACTTAGAACTAAAAGTTGTCCAATTTTGATAATAGTACATTCAGGGTTTAATATTTTTTTAAGAAAGAATTTTTTAAAAAAATTTTATTTATTCATGAGAGAGAGAGAGAGAGAGAGAGAAAGGCAGAGACACAGGCAGAGGGAGAAGCAGGCTCCATGCAGGGAGCCCGACACCGGACTCGATCCTGGGACTCCAGGATCAGGCCCTGGGATGAAGGCAGGTGCTAAACCACTGAGCCACCCAGGGATTCCAGGGTTTAATATTCTTGTCTGGCCAATCTATCTCATTTTCTCCATAATGTTCCCAAGAGAACTATACAAATGATAACAGGATGGGAAGCAAAGAATTTTAATTATAAGTTGTCTAAGTATTCTATTTGCTAATGTAGAGCCTCTTCCACAAGGAGTCCTTCAATGACCTGCTTAGGTGAACTCAGCTGAGTGATCTGCAAGTTCACCCTCATACTATTTACTACATGTGTGTTTTGACATTATTTGTCCAATGACATTCTTAGGAACCATGGATCATACATGCCTTATTGTTCATTGCTCTATCCTAAGATTCTAGCAAGTATCTGGCATAGATATACTATTTGTTGACTTTTAACTAATAGACGAGATTTAGATGTAGAGAATGTTACTCCCTTTATGTGACACAGAGCCCCAGTTCACTCATTCAGCAGTATTTGAGGACATGCTATCTGCCAGGATCTCCATCAAATATGTCATTTAATTCACTCAACATTCCTCCAACATAGACATTATTATCCCCATTTGATAGAGGAGTAAACTGGGACTGGGTTGTAGCAGAACTCATATCCAAATCAAATCTATTTGAATCCTAAAGTGATGTTTTTGGGGAAAAAAGCCCCACAGAAACCAAACAGGCAAAAATAAAGAATATTGTAGAGAGAAGGGCTAGTAGGGCATTGTCATTGCTTTAGAAGATCTGAATGGCTGTGATGTGGCACCAGCAGGGACTGTTATTACATATAAAAGCCAAACTAGTACTGGTCAGAAACTCCAGACTTCAGAAAAAAAATAGGAAGAAGTTTCCGGTGAGAAGAATTGTCCAATGGGAGAATGGTAAGCTTTAGTGCTGTAAGTTCCTGTGTGAGTAGTGGGTGTGTCCCAGAGGAGCACCATGATGCAAACCCTGCCTCTTAGGGGCTCATAGGCTTGATGTGGAAGTGGCACAAATACTCTACTTGTTTACTGCTTGTAAGTGCAGCCCAAGGAGCTATGGAGACATAGGGGAGTGCCTGACATTACCTTCTCTGCAGAGCCTTTCTTGAGAAATAAGGATGTCAATAGAGAAAGGTCTTATGAAAAAAGTAGGAGAGTTCTAGGTAAAGAAGAGAAGGGCATTCCAGGCAGAGGGATTGGGACATGAAGCAGCCCAGATGCCCAAAGTGCCTATAGGGCATATTTGGACAGAATGCTAGTAACTTGGTTGTGTGAAAGGTTAGGACAAACAAGCATCAGATCTTGGAAGGTCTTGAAAGACCTCCCAAGGAGTTCAGACTTCTCCTTGTGACCCACAGAGCAGAGTTTGAAGCTGAGGCTTGCCCATAGCTGCCAGTCTGTCTCCTCCATGAATCCTAGTATCTGTTAGCTAGTCTAACTACTTCTGGCCCCATTGTGAAAAGTGTGTTAATTAATGATGAAAACCATTCTGCTCTCCAGGCCTGTGAAGGCTTCCTGGGAGTACTTTGTAGAAAGAAGTCCTGGCTGTTGCTGTCAACAGTTCCTGTGACTCCTGTAATAATGGTATCCTGGTCCCCAGGCAGTTTTCTCTTCTCTTGGGTGTGCCTGCCTCAGCGTCACTCAGAGCATCACGTCACTGTGGCCTGGTGCTCCAGCATGCACAGATCCATCCAGGCCTGGAACCCGTCAGAGACACAGGGAATTAGATGTGTCAGAAGGAGAGGGGCAGGGCTATGTAGCTGGGACTGTTTCCATGCAGCTTTTTGGCTTCCCATGGTGTTTATGGAAAAATAATATGTTTTGCTAAGGAGTGAGGTACTTTTTGCTACAATCACTTTTTTTTTTTTTTTTGCCTCCAGAGGTCATTCTTGTATTTATCTGTTTATGACTTTGAAAATATGCAATAAACCAGTTTTTTAGCTGTAGTTCTAATGAAATTATATCAATCTAGTGCAAATCCTTTTCTGGCAAACTTCTCCAAGCATTCAGCAATAGGTAACATTTGTTGGGTGGAAAGGAAAGGGGAAGAAGATCAAGACACTTGGGGCAAACACTGAGGGGTATGTGAAAACTCAAATGGGATTTGCTTGGAGAGGCATCTCAATGCCCATTTCACAGATGTGTTATTGGGTAAGTCTCTTTAGCAAGAAACCTCAGGAGTTAGGACAAATTCCTCTCCCTCCCCACAGCCAATTAGTATCCACCCTCATCTAATTGGTAACTGTGAAACTTACTATTCATCAATGGACCCCTCCCCAAGACCCATTTTTCACCCTTCTCTCACCTTCTGTTGACCCAAGGCAGCTAATATCTACAGATGACGTGACCTAGGCTCTTCTGATCTCTAGCTTCCAGCTGGGTTTGGCTAGAGAGAGGCACTGGCATGAGACCAAAGAGTGGAAGGGGATAGGAGCTGGGTATGTTATTCCTTACCCTTCCTCCTTTTGCTTGGCCATGGTCTGTAGCAGCTGTGCTCCTGACTCTGGGTATAGCTCATATTGGATCAGCCATCTTCCTTGGCTGCTGAGTTCTCTGGGTTCTTGTAAATATTATTCCCTTCCCTTGTCTCCGCAGATCTGGGGGTGGTGATGCCTTCATTCTCTTAGTTGTAACTTGTTCCTTAATCTTGCTTATACCACTCAGGGTGGCTTTTTATTAAATACAATCCTTCTGAGTGTGCCTATGGCCTGCTGGACCCACAGTGACAACGTGACCAAGACTCTTCATTTCTTCAGGGTCTCTCTTCTTTCTCCCACTAATGATGCTCTTCATTTCTAGGTTGGACTTGTGTGACAGCCTACTTCCTTCTGCCTCCACTCTGGCCAGCTCCTCACATCCTTGTGCAGCAGTTAGACAGTTTGCACATGTAAGAATGCTATGTTCCAACTTATGCTCCTTCCAGAGCTCTTCATTTCTTTTCAGATCAAAGCCAAATTCTGCTTACAAAGCCCTCCATGGCATGACCTCAACCAATCTCTCCTTCCATGATTGCTCCACCCAGGTGCTCCATGCTGCAGTTATGAGAAAGCACTAACTTTCTTCTATGGTCATGCAGCATTCGGATGTTCTCCTAAGAAAATGGCTGCCTAATTGATATCTATTGAGCATTTACTAGACACCAACCACCAACTTAAGAATTTTAATGGATAATCCAATTTAATTCTCATATCAATCCTACTTGGTATCTAATTTACAGTCCTCATTTTACAGATGGGACATCTGGGGACAGTTCTGTGGAGGGAAGCAGCAGAAACAGGTTTCAAATCCAGGCATCTCAAACTGTGGAAGGAGCCTCGGTGTCCATGGAAAGATGAATGGGTAAAGAAGATGTGGTCTATGTATACAATGGAATACTACTCAGCCATTAGAAACGACAAATACCCACCATTTGCTTCAACGTGGATGAACCTAGAGGGTATTATGCTGAGTGAAATAAGTCAGTTGAAGGACAAACATTATATGGTCTCATTCATTTGGGGAATATAAAAAATAGTGAAAGGGAATAAAAGGGGAAAGGAGAAAAAATGAGTGAGAAATATCAGAAAGGGAGACAGAACATGAGAGACTCCTAACTCTGGGAAACGAACTAGGGGTGGTGGAAGGGGAGGTGGGGGTGACTGGGTGACATGCACTGAGGTGGGCACTTGATGGGATGAGCACTGGGTGTTATTCTATATGTTGGCAAATTGAACACCAATAAAAAATGAATTTATTAATAAACAAATAAATAATAAATAAAAAATCCAGGCATCTCAGCTCAGAGGTCATATTGTATTCAATGGGAGTTCAAACTCCCAACTATTCTTTTAGATCCCAGCTCAGAGTTCACCTCCACTGAGGCATTTCTCTTGATGTCTTCCAGTGGAAGAAATCATTCCTTCACCTGGGTTTCTATGTGTTTCTTCAACTCAAGCCTATAGACAGCAGATGGTTTCTGAGCTTCCTCATGGAGATCCAGGAATGGAGAGAAGACTCCTTAAGGAAGGGTCATATGCTTCTTGTCAGAGGCAGGCACTGGATTAGGTACCAAGCATGCTGTACATGTTTAATATTTGGGGAACAAATGGGTGTATGAATATATTTGAAAATATGGCCATTGAGCTCAAGCTGATATCTTTGTATCAGAAATGGAAAGGGGAGTTCCAAAGCCCTCAGATTTTGTTTGAATGTTAACATTCACTGAAATATATTGAGAACCTAGCAAGTTCTAGGCATTGTTTTGAATCCAGGGTAAAAGTAATGAATAAGATAGAGATCTCTCCCTCACAGAGATTACATTTGAGTTACTCATCACTGCATTAATAAAGTGAATACTAGAATGCAGTGAGGGAGGAAGCCATATCTTCAGTTGAGAGGATATTTGTAAGGTCTCTATAAAGCAATCAAGCAGCAGGACAGGGAGCAAATCATGGAGGAGGGGTAGCCCTCCAGACGACATTTGAGTAAAGGCTTATGGAGCCAGAACCGGATGTTCTGTAAGGATGTGGGGAGTGAAGCTCAGGCAGAGAAAAAGGCAAATACAAAGATCTGGAGCAGGAATAAGCTTGCCATGCCTTAGCAAGAGCAGGACCTTTGGTGTGGCCAGGGCATGGGTACTAAGAAGGGTATGTCAGCAACAGATGCTAGAGACCATCAAAGGTGGGGATTTTAATGTATTCTATGTGTGGGGGAAAGATGTTGATATTTTTGATTAGGACAAAGACATGATCAGCCTTTCATAACAAAAAATTACTTTCTGGTACTTTTCTGGCTGCTTTGTGGAGAGAACTTTATTTCAATTTCTCAGCACCTCTTGACCCCCTACTATGCTTAAGGTATATACCTTTAGCTAACTAGTTAGTAGTAGGTAAAATAATGATAAAGACAGTGACCATACTTAAAGCAATTAGATACTAATAATTTCAGCTATGTGCTTTTTGTGGTGATATAATGTAATTTTCCCATCATTGAACATGTACTATTGCCCAGAACTGATGTATTTATGTATTTAACTTGTAGAGATGTTGAAGTAACTGAAGATAATGATTTTTTTCCACCTGAAAAGACAATGAGACCTGGAGAGGTTGAATGATCATCTTCAAATCACATAGCTGGCAAGTAGAACTAAGATTCAGACTTCAGTCTGTCTGCCCCTCTGCCTGTGTTCCTTCCACTCAGCCCTGATACTTCCCATGGTGTAAATACTAGTTTCTGGATCTACCCATTATCTTAACCATCATGTGGAGGCATCGGAACAAAGGGACTGCTCACATTTAGGTTTAAAATAGAATTCGTTTGGGGGCACCTGAGTGGTTCAGTTGCTTATGTGTCTGTCTTCGGCTCAGGTCATGATCTCGGGGTCCTGGGATTAAGCCCACATTATGGCTCCCTGCTTAGCAGTGGTGGTCAGGGGGAGGATGTCTGCTTCTCTCTCTGTCCCTACCTCTTGCTTGTCCACACACTCTCACAAAATCTTAACAACTAATTTTCTTACTTTTCAACAATCCTGTGAAAGGGATATTGATATAATTATTAATCCTGATTTTACAGATATGGGTACTGAGGCTTAGAGTGATGAGCTGGTTTGCATGAACCAGAAGAGGGATTGGAATCGGTTCTGACACAGAGCTCATGCTCCCTCCTCTATATAAGCATTGTCCAATAGAGTATTCTATGATGATGGAAATTTTGAGCAATGCAGTAGTCACCTATGGCTATCAAGCACTTGAAATGAGGCCAGTACAACCCAGAAATTGAGTTTTAAGTTTTATATAATTTTAATTAAATTTAAATAATCTGATGTGGCTAGTAGCTATTACAGTAGACAGTTTACCTTATACCATTCCAATTAAGACAAGGACCAATAACATACTTCCCCACATCTCTTTGTTCTCTCCCATCCTTTTCCTTACTTCCATTCCTAAGGATGGAGCATGTATAGGACAGTAGTGTATGGATGGGGGTTGGGTGGAGCAAGGTCCATGAGACCCCGTGCCTGCTCTGGCTTCTGTTTAAGATAGGGAGATTAGATATGTGCATAAATAAGTAAAATACGAAGTTGAAGGTTTAATGTTCTAAGTAAGTGCCCCAAGAGCAGAGCTGATAAGCAGTGAGGGGATAAGGCTTGCTCAATCTCCTTATAGGGCAGTTGAGGAGCATGTGAGATAATTGGTGTGAACGTGCATTAAGAATAACGTGCTCCATAAATTGTCAAGCACTCTGTGTATGCAACTATCAGAGACAACGTTGTCTCAACTTTGTGGGCCGATAGTATTCCAAGGATATGCATCTGTAATCTCACCGGATCATCACAAGCTTACTGTGAGGTGTGTAAGATACCATCCCCACTCTGAAATGTGGAAAGGGGTACTCAGAAAGGGTAAGCACCTAACCAAGGACAAATAGCTGGCTGGGACAGAGCTCTGGGTGTGACCCCAGGTTTCCTGACTCTAGAATTAGGAATCTTTGCAACCCTCTTGCTGCCCTTGGCAGATTTTATGAGTTATTATTATCCATCCACCCTTATTCCTGGCACAGGCTGTCCTCGTAGCGAAATAATTCCTGGGGTTTAGGCAATTCTGTTAGCTGAGATGCGCTACAGCTACACCCTAGACCCAGGGCAGGTCTTTTGGATGCACCAAGGCCTTTGTCATAACAGAAGATGTGCCAGAGAATGAGATCATTGGTGAGGCCATCCTGATGTGACCACAAACAGACTCAGATTCCACAGTTCTGCAGGTTGTCCAAATGAACAGGCTTTCAGGGACCCATCAGCATTCCTGGCAACTATTTCTGAAGGATCTCATCCCAGGAGAATCATAAAAATTTGGTGATCTGAAAGGCCCAGAGATACCTTCCAACCTTTCACCCAGCTCCCTCTTTATATAGAGGGAAAGCTCAAGGCCCAGAGAAGAGGAGAGAATTTGTATAGCCAAGGGCCAGTTGACTCCCACTGCTGCTATATTAGTTCTGTATTACTTGACCCTCAAAACAGGTCTCCCATCAAACTACTTTAGGTCTTTCATTGGAAATTGTTTTGAAATTTTAATACAAAAGAACACTACGTGCAAACGATTGCATAACTGCATTTGTTGATGTGTTTATGAGATGACTGCCTGATGTCTGTCTAGGGACTTGAGAGTGTCAGAGCTGGGGGGGTCCATGGTGCTCATCGATCCTATCTTACAGATGTAACCTAAATCCAGCTTGTTTAGTGACTTGCTCAGATCACATAACAAGCTGGTGTCTTATAACTAAGAGGTGTGTCATTTTCTGGTGCCAAGAGCTAACAACTTGAAAAGTTTGAGGGAAGAGCACATCTCACTGGCAGAGTCTTTGCCCTGAAGGTTCTGTTTCCTGTGGAGCCCAGTGCAGCACATGTGTAGATGCCCATTGTCCCTAGCTCCCTATGAACTTGGAGTCCGTCTTGGAAGTTATGGTGCAAACACAGCTCAGCTTCCCTCCTCCAAGGCTCAGTTTTAATTCTGCTTCCTCTAGGAAGACATCCCTATTTTTCCTAGCATGCCCCAATTCCTCTCTTCACTTCCCTCTTTACATTTCTTATTGTTGATCCTACTCCACTTCACATTGTGCTGGATACCTGACTCCAAGGAAAGGGAATTAGCTGTGTTGAATATCTACTAGAGGCCAGGATTTGCATGATTATCCATTTAAGTCTCTCAACAGCCCATGAAAATTGTGTCCTATCCCTTTCTGGGAAGGCAGGGAGCTAAGTCTCAGAGAGGAGAGCCAGCTTGCCCAAAACCACACAGTGCATACCTCGTTAATCTTGTCAGTAAAATTTTATTGCACACCTGCTGTGTACTGGGCACTACACTTTAGGTGGGACGAAGCCCTTTATCTCATGGGAGGCTAATGTACTAATGGGAGAGGCAGAAGATAAACAAGTCGACAAATTTCCTTCAAGCTCCATGAAATAGGATTGCTTAAGTGTCCCATAATTTCCCTAGTTTTGCTCCCACTGCTAATTCCATCAGGAAATCTCTTTTCCTAACTTTAGGTGTTCAAAATCTGCACACTCGAAGGGCCCTTCTCTGGGAAGCTTCCTCCAGCCTCTCGAACTGGATCGGAAGAGCTAACATATATTGAGCACTTACATGTGTCAGAGTACTCTAAGCTCATTGCGTGGTTTAGCTCTTCCTCTCCACAGGGTCAGCACTATTAATATCCAATTTTACAGACCAGGAGATTGAAGCTCAGAAAGGCTAACCATGCCCTGTATTGTCTCCTTACTGGCTGTGATGGTAGAGCTAAGGTTAGAACTTAGGCAGGTTGTCTCTAGAGCCCATGCACTTTATATCATTCGGTCTCTGGCAGGACTCTTTTTACCTTGAGCTATGTTGACAGATGCGGGTTAAGGCAGCCTGGTGTCAGGGGGGAGACCATCAGAAGGGTGGACAGTGGTCCAGGTCTGAGCTCAGGCTCAAACAATTTTGTCATGTCTTTGGACCTAAGATGCTCAAGGCCTAGTGGAAGATTCAAATATTCATCATATAGGATCATCTGTACATAAATATCCTCTAGCATAGCCTGAGACTCAGAGTAGACACTCAAATGCTTGCTGAATCTGGATAAAGCAAAAATAGTACTCTTGACCACACTCTTGACTC
Organism: Canis lupus baileyi; assembly: GCF_048164855.1. Classification (NCBI taxonomy): domain Eukaryota; kingdom Metazoa; phylum Chordata; class Mammalia; order Carnivora; family Canidae; genus Canis; species Canis lupus. The sequence continues at coordinate 35,304,343 of NC_132840.1, forward strand.
TCCAAAAAATTAGTTCCCTTAGTCTCCATAACTGAGATCGGAGATCTGAGATTCTAAGCTGCCTTAGAAAAAAGTGATTTATTTTCCTTGTTTGTTATCTGATTTCTCTACAAATACACTTCATGCTAGCTGGGCCATGTCTGTCTCCCCACTGTGAACACAGTATAGCTCATCCAACATATAACACACACAGACATGTGATTATTTATCAATAAAGGATTTTAAATGTGAAGACTTGCTTTTTGGTAACAGGACCACAGCTGATTGGTCTGAGTCATGTGTCCACCCTGGTCCAATTGATTTGTCTCTTCCAAGGAATTTGGAATTGGGGCTTTGAGATGGAGTCAGTTGGCTATGGAAAAGGAGTCAAAGACACCTGTGAACTTTGGGACTGTTTCAATTACCAGGCTGTGAAACAAATCACTTCAGTGGTATACCACAACCATTTATGATACTCATAGATTCTGATGATCTGGAATTCACACAGGGCACAGTGGGAAGAACTGTGCCACCATGTATGGGGTCTTAGAAGATTCAAAGGTAGGGGGCTGGAATCATCTCAAGTTTCATTCGTTCACATGTCTGGCTATTGATCCTAGATGTCAGCTGGAGGCCTTGGTTTCTTTTCACGTTTTCCCACCACATGGGCTAGTTGGGGCTCCCTTCAGAGCATGGTGACTAGGTTCCAATATTAAGTGTCCCCCAAGAGAGGGCAGCCTGGTGGCTCAGCAGTTTAGCGCTGCCTTCAGCCCAGGGCCAGATCCTGGAGACCCGGGATCAAGTCCCACATCAGGCTCCCTGAATGGAGCCTGCTTCTCCCTATGCCTGTGCCTCTCTCCCTCTCTCTGTGGATCTCTCATTAATAAATAAAATCTTTAAAAAAATAATAAAAAAAAAAAGTGTCTCCCAAGAGAAAGCCTGGTGGAAGCCATATTGTCTTTTATGATTTAATCTTAGAGGTCACATGATGTTATTCATGACATGCATTCTACTTACCAACGTGGTCACAAAGTCCTGCCCAGCTTCATCAGAAGGAGAAACAGACTCTGCCTCTTGATGGGGAGTGGCAGTTTCTGGAAGGACATGTAGGACTGAAACTATTGTGGCAGTTAGTTTGGAAAATATGGTGTACCACTGGTGCTGAGACAAATCATTTGGGGTGCAGCCATGATGGGTTATGTGCAAGAAGAAAAGTCAAAGATGGTTTATAGGGAAAAGAGCTGTCAAATAGAGCAGATAAACCAGGGACTGCAGGAAGAAAATATCATTTGACCAGAGAGAGTCAGAGTATTGCAGGTTGGGTTCTCCAAGAGAGATCCTTAGATTTTGGGGTACAAGGTATTTAGGAGTGAACATCTGTGAAAGGAAGTGAGAGGAAGCTATGTGAGGAAGAGAAAGAAGTTGACCTGTGATAGAGGTCCAACAAAGCATTAGCCAACACAGTGGGTATTTTGGAATAAATTTTGCCTGTCAGGATGTCTCTTGTTAGTCTGAATGGCTGGGCTTTGACACTGGCCAGCTTAGTCACAGGATGTGGGCCACTCCAGTAAGGGCATTGCTGGAGGCTGGCCTCTATAGCTAAGGCAGACTCCTGAGGAATGGAAAGTTGGAAGCTGCCTGCTGGCAACATTCTCCTCAGCCTTGGGGCTTTTTTTTTTTTTTTTTTTTTTTTTTAAAGAAGGAGGTGGGAGAGATCTGTGTCCTGTATCTCTCTGCCACAAGAGGGAGGACTTTCCAATTCTTGCGATCTGGTTTGTCTGTCTTACAAGTGGGTTCAATGAAATAGCCCTCCGTAATTATGATATGCCACTCTCCATTGAGTTGATTTCCATGTTTTGCAACCCAATATACCAGCCTAAGGCTCTGGGTCTCCATTTTTCTACCTTAAAGCAATGGGGTTGGATGGGCCTTCCCGTTTTGAAATCCAGTGATTCTTATCCACTTGTCCACTGCCTTTTACATAGCCAGCTCCCCAGAAAGTGGAATACAGCTCACTTGTTGTTGAGAGCTTCTTATCAGATACAGACCCAGACAGACACAGTCTGGCTTAGCTGTTCATGGGATTTATTCACCCTGTTCAGAAAAAAGCACCAGGTGATATCTGAGCTATGGCAGCAGCCAGCTGGCTCCCAACACATTCCAGGTATAAAAATAGTGTGTAAGGAACACCAAGCTCCAATAATTCTGACTTCAGACTCTAGAAACTCCAAAACGGCCTGGAAAATGTTGGCAAATCCATTTTCTGCCCGTGAGTCTACAGGTTCTTTCTTTGCAAGGCACAGCAGTGCTGTCGGAAGCCAATTGTTGAGGGCATGAAAGACGTGGAGGCGAGGCAGTTCCAGCATCAGACTATTGGTTGTAACATTCTTCTTCCAAAAAAGCAGAGAAGCATAAATTTGGAGGACACGGGGCTTGCACAAACCTCAATTTAAATTCTGTATCTGCTGTGTGCTCATCATTAGCCTTAGTCTCACTTAGAATATTTCCCCAGCCTAAAGGGATATCCAAAATCTATCTCAGAGGCTCATGTTGAACACCGAAAAAAATATGTTATAAAGCATTTAGCACAATGCCAGGCACATTCTTAAATATTAGTGTCAAAGAAGAACATACATTTTCAATTATTGAGGCTCTGCTCTGTTCCAGGCACTGTGATAAGTTACCAAAACTATCAACACGTGCTTTTGACCTCAAGGAATTTCAGGATAGCAGGAAAGAAAATTATTATCCTAATATAAACTCTTTCATATGCCAGCCAAGCAACTTCAGACAAGTAATTTCATTTTGTAGGTTTCTGCTTCCTATAAAGCAGAGATAATTCTACTTAATTCATAGACTTGTGTTAATGACTAATGATATGTGCTAGAGTATCCGGGACATGGCTACCAGATATTGAGTATCTCTTATTACTCCAGGACCTCTGGTCTGGACTACTGGCCTTCACCATTCTATGGGTTGCTCCTCACCAAAGAAGATGTGCAAACACCCTGAAGCCTCAGGGTGTCTGACCTGCTTTAGACTTTATGGGACATATTAAGGCAGAAGTTTAAAATAGTAGTGGACCAGGAGCCAGGAAACACCAGGTTCAAGACTGTGCATTGCCCCTTTATGATTTAGAAAAATTAAAGTGCCATACCATACTAGTGTCCCCATTTATTTGGGGAAGGTGGGGGCAGGGAGATTTGGCATTAAGCAGCCAGGGTTTATGGTACTGATTGCTCTTTCTGTGTGAAATCTTGCAGATGAGCCTCAGTTGGAGGCCTTGGTTTCCTGGTTTGTGCCATGGCTCTAGGCTCTATCTCCTTTAAATGGGCATTGTTCTCTTCAGCAGGGTAGTGTATATATCACGGATTTAATTTTGTGTCTAGCTCAATGATTTATAAGTGTTTCCTGTTATTATTAAATATTTTTATAACTCAAGACTTAGGACACACATATTCAAAACAGTATTGAGATGAAGAAATAAGCATGCAGAATTAATTTACTCTGATGTTTTATGTTTACAATCTCAGTGCCTGACACATGGGAAGCACTCCATATCTATTTGTCCTATCCCCCTTCCAGACAAGTGTCACCTTCAATCCAGGTATTATTTTTGAAAAAGCATTTCTGTTTTCATGTTTTTAGTCTGACCTTTTTTTTTTTTCTGGACCTTGAATCTTCTCCCTGTGGATGGAGATTATTTTTCCTGACCTGGAAACTTCAGGCAAGGTATCCCATGGGGAAAGTCATGAGGCAAGCGAGATGTGCACTTATTTGCAGATTGTTGATGGTCTTGAGTCCGGCCTGGGGTCCCCAGGGTCATGCTCATTTGGCACCATCACTCCAGGCTGGTCATGATTTTGTGCCTTTGGTGATTCATGTAGAAGGAACGAGTGAATCCCTGGCGCGCGTGCGCGTACACACACACACACACACACACAGAGGCACATGTGCAAATTCCTAATGACTCATGTTCTCTCTTAATGACAGCTGATTACCATGGAAAGCTGGATGGCTCTGGTGAATCAATCTTTCAGTTCCCAAACTGACAATATAGATACAGTGATTCACTGTTCAAAATGGAGCAAGTGGGGAAACCATGGTCAGCTTGGCTACTACATATGATCTTGGAAGCTCTGAGCATGAAGACAAATCACATTTCTGGACTTTTGAGAGAACTATGAAACCCTCTAAATTTAGATTGGGCTCTCTTCTGGGATCAGTCATCTCGGCAAGGGATGTCATTTTCTTACAAAAACCTGAACTGAAATCCTAATGGCCCATCAGCCTGTGCATTCATGTGATCCTGGCCAACAGTGATCATGTATAGCAGGGATATCCAGTTCAGTTACAGAATTATTGCCCAGCCAGTCCCCAACTTGCTTGAAATCATCCCCAACCTGTTTGGAAAGGTGCTAATAATCTCCAACTGACTCTCGGGTTCTCTGTGGGCAGTGTGTACATTCTCTCAGCTAACCTCTTCCACCCCTCCACAAGATACTCTCACTCCTCAGAATTTAGAAAGACACTCATTGTTCAAATGATTGATCCAAGACCTCATGGTGGCAGAGCCAGGAACTGAGCCCCAGTTGGTGTGATTCCAGAATCTACACTCTTCCTACTCCACCATGGTGAGGCCCTCCACTAACCTTGGTTTCTCATTACATAGCCCAGTTCTCAACACACTATGGGCACCCAAACATAGCTCACTTAAATGAAAGGAAATGGGGTAAAGCTTGTGACACTGGACAAAACTCAGGGTTTTGTTACTCATAAAATAAGGAGTTTGGTTAAATAATCTCTTGGCTTTACTCCTACTTGAAATGGTTTAGAACCCTGGTTCTCAACAGGCTATACATTCAAATCCGCTGGGACACTTTTCAAAAACACCATTGTCCAGGCTTCTTTCTAGAGCTTTTGATTTAATTGGTCTGGAAAAGAACCCACACATAATTATATTCTAAAAAGCTTTCCAGTGATTCTAAGAAGCAGGCAGGATTGAGAACAGAGTTCCCTGACTCTTCCATGCTTGCACCTTATTGGTAAAAATCATTGATTCATTGCACATGCCAGGAACTTGAGGGAGTGAGCCTTCTCTCTGCCCTCCATTGTCACACTCCATGTACCACGTCCCTCTACTTCTATATTTGCTCCAATCTGTCCAGTGTCTTCTGTCCTGGTCTCCCCTAAGAAGTCACTGTCACCCTTCTCCTGCACAAGTGCCACTGTAGGGGACCCTGATGGTTGTCCAACCATCTGTGTTGCTTTCCTCCTTATCTGAAGCTTGATTTTACGCACGTATTTCTCTCTCCCCCACATGGCTCAGGGAAAGTGGCTACTGTCTCCGTTTTAGAGATTGATCCTAATAGAGCTAGTCTGGACATGGCACATCCCTGGATTATTGGGGTAGATTCTTCGCCTTCTCTGCTGAATGTGAGCGATGAAGCATACAGACCAGGTTGTCCCTGGCAGCCATTCTGTGCCTAAGAAGGGAAATAGCCTGAGGATGACATGTACATCCAGATGCATATCTCCATGTCATCAGGCTGTTTCCCTTCCTAATACATATTACTATGCTGTATATACTACTAGTATACATAGAGAGTATCTGGAACACATTAGACATCCAGTAAATATGTGATGAATCATGAATGAATGACCTCATTATCTGACTGGAATTCTGGAATCAGGTCAGCCCAGTTCCCAGTGTACCCTAGAGCAAAGGTTGGCAAACTTTTTCTGTAAGTGGACAGTTTATATATATTTTAGGCTTTGGGAACCACTTGGTTTCTGTCACGAAATCTCCTTCCCGTGGTTGTACAGCAAGAGTAGACATAGGTAATATGTGAATGAGTGAGTAGAGCTGTGTTCCAATAAAACTTTATAAATATAGGCTGTGGGCCTCATTTGGCTATATTTTGCTGACCTATATAATGCAGGGCAAAAGGGGGAAAAGTTGGACAGGTAAGGAATGACAAATATTTGGCTTCTCTGCAGAACGTTTGTCTCCCATGACAGATGTCACTAATCAATTATGACCCTCTTTCATGTCAAACCTGCATTTGCTCTCATGCCCCTCAGCCAAGTGCTGTCAATCAATCAGAGCCCATGCACTGAGGGCAACCCCTTTACCATCCCTGCCTAGATGGAAGCCCTGGGGTTGGGAGCTCAGATAGACCTGGGGTTAAGACTTGGGTTTTCCACTTCTGTTCTGGGTGACATTATTCCAGACACTTCCTCTCTCTGGGTCTCGGATAGATCTAACATTGGAAGTTTTGCTGACAGGAGCTTGAGAGATTAAGTAGGTAAAGATTTCATAAAAAAAAAAAAAAAAAAAAAAAAAAAAAAAAAAAAAAAAAGCAGCAGCCTGCCTGCTTTTGCTCTGTTTGCTATGTGGTCAATTAAGCAAGGAAATATAATTTAAGCCAGTTGTGATAACAGAGTATTAGAACCTGAGCTCATATTTTTTTCCTTTTCACCTTGCTGAGTTATTGAGGGCTTACTGTGGCTGTAGTGGCAGGGAATGGCCGACATCCCATTCCAGATGCCACCTTTCCTCTCATTGTGCCACTTGTCAAGCTCTCCAAATATGCCCCTTTCACCTTCCATTTCTGTGTTGTTTTCATTCTGAGCCTCCTGACATGTTTAATTCCTCGGCTAAGCCCTCTCCCCGTCCAAATGTCGCCACCCTTGTCATACAATTTATTTTCCACACACATAGAAAATCAAGCCGGAACATTTTTCTCTACTGTGGACTCTTGAGAAATAGCCTTTGGAGCAGCCATCCATCACAGTGGCAATACTACTGAGAGTAAATTCTTTTCTATTTGTTTAGCACTTCCCATTCTAGATCAGGTTTCATCCAGGGCAGCCTGTGTCAGCAGAAAGAATGCCCTTTCGTTGGGCATGGATTGGTCCTATCAATCAAGGAAAGGGAAAAGGAAGCAATCTGAAGCACCTACTATGAGCTAGCCACCATGCAGAGTGGCTTTACATATCCAGTTAATCCTCAAAGTCATCCTGGGAAGGGGTGGTTAGTACCCATTGTGCTGAGGACACAAGGGACTCAGAGAAGCTCAAGGAGAGAGCGCCATTTGGAGTGTTTTCTGAATCCTGGTTCTATCAGTCAGGTTTCTCTCTGAGACAGAGAACCAATAGTACAAGTGTGCAGGCATGTGCACATGCATTCTTCTCTATCATCTCTGTCATCTATCTCTACCTGGGGGATTACTTTTAAGGAATTGGCTCATGCAATTATGGAAGCTGGCAAGTCAGAAGTCTGCAGGGCAGGCTGGCAGGCAGGAGATGCAGGTAAGCGCTGATAATGCAGTCTTGAGTCTCAAACCCTTAGCACAGGGCAACGGATTGGAAACTCAGGCAGGGTTTCCGTATTATAGTCTTGATGCAGAATTCCCTCTTCTCAGGGAAATTCAATTTTTGCAGTGAAGGCCTTAACTGATTGGATGAGGCCCACTCACATTATGGAGGCTAATCTGCTTTACTCAAAATCAAGTGGCTATAATTGTTAATCATATCCACAGAAGACCTTCGTTGCAACATCTACATTAGTATCTGACCAAACAATTGTGCAGCCTAGCCCAGCCCACTGCCACATAAAATTAACCACACTAGTCCATTGCTATATTTATCTCTCCTACTTCCTCAGGCTTGGGCAAGTTCTGAAAGCAAGCTTTAAGTTTTCTTATGTTTGGTTGATAATTTAGGGTGTGTGCAGGGCCAGCACAGGACATGGAAATGAGGAGACTGCCATCAAATGAAGGTGGCAGGTATGTCCTTCACAGTAGACTTTTGGTTTAAATTTTAGGGTCTTGCTTCAAGAGCTTTATGGGCTCTTTTGTGCTCCTAAGATCTGGATGTCCTAACAGGGCTTCTACGTCCCTCCATCTTAAGCTTTCTGCCTCCATCTGCAGATGCAGTGCTCCACCCACAGTGACTGGATGTGTCCTTTCTAATGAGCAATGCTCTGCTTACCTCTGTGCTTTCTCACACACCATCTCCTCTGATAGAAACACTCTTTCCTGCTCTACCTTCTGCCTGTTTTCCCATAACTCTGAGATGATCCCTTAGGACTCAGCTTAATTAATGCTCTTGGGAGCTTTCCAAGTCTGTAGTACGGCTCTGACCCACAAGTGTACGTGGCTGACCACAGTGCTTATCACACTGCCACCTGGCTAGCTGTGAGCATCATGTGGGCGCAGTTGGTGTCTCATTTCCTTGGACCTCCAGTGCACAGAGTAATAATGTCTGGCACATGGTGGACATTTAATAAATATTTGCTCAATATCGCGTGAAAGAGAAGAATACCATCTTTGATATCCTTGGTCTTTTTAGTTGTTTATGAGGGTTTTGTACCCACCAGATTACTGAATGTGAGTTCCTCCTGTCATTATATCATAAATGTTCCTTATGAAGAACTAAAGAAGCCAAGAGCGGACCAACTCTTCTCAGTGGAATTCCTGTCAGCCATATAATTTGCTCTTTTCATAGGAGGAGGATCTAGTGAGCTGGCCTGTGTCTAGCTCATGAAGGGTGAGTGGAGTGGTCTGATGGAAACATAGCATCGTTGCCCTGTGGACTTGTCCCAAGGCTGCTCCAGAAAGAGTGGCAGGAGGATGACAGGTCCACAGGTTCAAAATTACTTCGAGATGGTCTCAGTCCCATTTACTGTCCTCAGGAACCTTCTCCCAAGTTTGACGTGGACACATTGGAACACATGGAGACAGTGATATATATGTGTTTAGTCTGAGCTTGTCCGGCATGGCTGAATCACTGTGGAGTGCAGCTGCCTTGAAAGGAGAAGAAAGATGGGGTGTTCATCATGGCAGGCCAGTCCTTCCTCCTCCCATCTGCTGATGCTCCAGGGCTGGTCATCATGTTATTTCATTTTGCTTTTCTCTAAAAAGGACATGGATGCCGTCTGCATTAGAAAACCTTAAGGAATCCTGTTCAAGTCTATTGATTTCAACATCTTCAGAATATTTATTTTTAATTTATTTAGAAATTACTGAGGCATGGAGCTGTGCATTAGGAATGCAATCTTGAACAAGGAGATTCAGACCTGCCCCTCAGGGAACTTAAGAGCCCAGTATGGGAGACACCTCTGCTATGCCAGATCTGTGCCCAGAGAACACAGAAATAGATACTGCTCTCCATGAACCCCCAAACTGAGACTCCGGCGCTCGGCCATGGAGTTTTACACCTCTCACCTGATTTCATCTTCACAACAATCCTTTGAAGTGAGGGATAATCCCTTATTATTCTGATCCTACAGATAAGGAAACAGCCTCAGAGTCTTTCGGAGACTTTGCAGAACAGCTTCAAATCTGGAAAGGGTAGACTAGATTCACACCGGGGCTGACTGGCTGTGTTACCCTAGAGGTGCGTGCAACACACACAGTGGGGGGCATTTGGGCCAGGCTTCAAAGAATACGTAGGAATCTACCATGAGGAAGACATGGAGAGAGAATTCCAGGTGTGGACATAGTGCTGCACCTGGAATGTAGGATGCTCCTGGGGTCACGAGGTGGAGGGAAGGACAGAGTAGTTGTGAAGAGGAGTCCTGACTATTTCCATAGGGGATGGAAGCCCTTGGTTTTGTTTAAGCAATAGGGTGCTACTACTATCAGAGAGCAGTAAGAAAGAACTATCGAGACAGTACACAGAATTGGCCAGTAGGGGGTGAGAGAATGTGCAAGGCTGGAAGATCAATAGGTCACTAAGTGGTCTTGTAAATCACACTTCTTCCTTGTGGGCCCATCGGATGGGTCAGTCTGACGTGTTCCTTTGAGCAGCTGCTGATCGTGGTTACTTACTGGCTGGTTAGGTAGATATTTTCCCCCCATTTCTAATTACAGACTCTTTAGCCAATATCAGAATTTTTTCAGCCACATGAAGAAACAAAATAAATCCCTGTATTTATGTAATAATAATTATGATGTAGGAGATGCTGGGATGCATGACCCAGACCTTGCCTCTGCACTTAAGGAATTATTCCTCCAGCTGCTGGGAGGGCTGCCAGCAGACAGCCCTCCATTCTTAGTCCCCTTTGAGGATTGCATCAGCTGAAAAGAGCTGTCTTTCCTGAGATCACACGGTCTTCGTAGGGCAGCTTACATCCAACGACTGAATTCTGGGGGTGAATATAAATGCCTGGCTCCCTTCCCCTAATTAGGGATAACAGAGAGGCCCTTCCCACTTTAGAACTTTCTGTAATGTTGGCTGAGACCTCTGTTGAGGTTGCACCATAACCCACATCTTCCTCTGCCTGGCCCTTCCACCATCCCTTCTGTTTCAGGACGTGGGGAGTCCTGAGAACATTCCCTGATAAAATCTCTGCATGCACATCTCCAGCTCAGCCTGCCACTTGGGGGACCTAGCCAGTGACAAGTGACGATTGTAGCTAATGTTTATTTGTGCCTGACAGCATGTGAAGGAGTTTATATACATAGTCCTGGTTCATTCTTACAATAACCATGGCTCATAGGGAGCCCCTAATGTTACTACAGCATCACATCCGCAAAGGATTTTCCTATCCTATCTGTGATCCTATGTAAGCTTCAATCCTTCCTAGAAGGGAGAGAGCCAAGGATTCTTAACCCCTTTAGACTTATTAGAAACTGAGGACCAACAGAAAAATCATTTTCCCCAATATGAAAAATCTAGGAATGTTGCAGAGTTGTCTAATTTTCTGGTCTGTTCTGCTGCATGTAGATATTCCTATTTCTGACCAGCTTTTTAATCTACTAATATTCCAGGCAGGCTGGGCTAGGGATTTCCATTCCCTGGCTTGAAAGCTGGGCATTTATCAGCCTGTCTTATAAACTCCCACTCAAAATGTGTGACCTAAGACAAAAATGGAGAAGAATGGCTTTTATATGTTATTGGTGCCAGGGAGGCCCTTAGCAAGTGACCCCAGTGTTTCCAACGGCTTTCTACTGAGCTGCCTCAGGGGCTCTTGGGAGAAGGAAGAAAAAAAGAAAGCAAAGAAGGGAAGAAGAGAGACTGGAGAATAGGGCCTGTGAAGGAAAGAAGAGGAGAGCAAAGGGGAGGGGGGAGAGGGAGGGCAGGGGGAAGGGGACAGCAAGAGGCTGGCCGCTGCTCTAGGAAATCGACAACCACAATCTTCCTGCCCATGAGGCAGCCGCGTTATTTGGGGCTTTGAACTCCTCAGGACAGTATGCTTTATCATCTGGAATAATAAACGCCCGCCCGGTGGCCCGAGGAGCGGGCAGGGGTGCGGCTCCGCTCTGCCAACACCGGGCAGCCTGCTGTCTGCGTCTGCACAGAGGAGCCCGGGAAGGCATCCTCCCAAGGCCCGGGGGCCAAGAGGGCTCTCCGTGGGTGCCCAGTGAGCTTTGCAAAGTCAATAAGGGCTCCAGGGCCTCTGGGACCCTCTCTTCCTGTTGGTGGGGACTCTGACATGATAAGGGCCCTGGAAACAGCTCAGTATTTTTAGCTCTCCAGTTGCTTTGAAAGGAAGAGGGAAAGAAACAGAGCCACAACGAGCGATTTATTATTTTTTAGGACATAATAGCTAACAGCTCCAAAAACATTCTGGATGTGCTCCGCAGCTCATCGACGAGCACATCAACCACAGAATGAGGCAAGAACAAACCCCACATGCGTCCCTGTACTGGCTCGTGCGGCCGCGGTGCCAGGGAACCCACTCTGCTGCCTCACCTGGAACCAGGGATGCCATTCACCTGTTGGCGGCTCCTCATTCCCATGATGAAAAGTGTTCTGGTTTGATGACACTAAAGTTGAAGCCCTAATTTCCTAGGCCACTAGGAGGTCAGGGAAATCCCATGGAGGTGGGAGTCAGCCTAGAGACCAGAGCTGTTAACTCACTTGCTGGGACCTTGGACGAGTGGCAGGCTCACCTTGAGCCAAGGTGAATTCAAAAATCTTTGAACTTTCACATCAAACGAGCCCACAGATAAAGTGAGGAGAGGTCCTGAGAGGCCAGGTGGGTCCCGGCGCTCAGCGTAAAAGATATTTGTGGAGTGAATGAGTGAACAGAGGTAACTCGGGGGTGGGGTGGAGGGCTCCCCTTAACCCTCAAGGTAGAAGAAATGGAACGTTTTCCCACTACTGACAGCATCATAACTGCTCAGCCTCCCAGTTAAGGGGAATCAAGTGAGGAAACAGAGGCAGATGGGCACAGGGCCAGGAGCAGCTGGCAGAGCAGAGGGTGGACAGCTGGGGGCTCGGGGAGTGTAAGGCGTCTCCAGGGCCCCAGCCATACTGCAGGGGTGTGTGAGGCAGTGCTGCCCTGTGGGGGCAAGAATGCTGACCCAGGACACGGAGGCCCTAGTTGCCTTTTACTTGCTGTGGAGACCCTGGGCAGAGCGAGGCCCACTCCGACCTTCACTCTGCCTGAGTCTCCCCTTACTTTCTGCCCTCTGCAGCAATGTGCTGTGACGGCCTCAGGGCATCCTCTGTTCCCTCTGTCCCCTCTCTCCAGAATGCTCCTTCCAGCCTCCTAACTGTTCTGGCCACCCATAGGCTTGCCCAGCTCCATTCCGCCCTTAGGAGAGGACTCTAAAGATGCAGTGCTAACAGGAAGTTCAGAGGGGGCCACACGCTGGCCCATGTCCATCAGCAATGGCTCCGTCTCCAGGCTGATGTCCAAGCATTCAAGGCCTCCCTGAGGTCTGGTGCACAGTTCCAGTTTCAGCACCTGTGTCTGCTCTTTTCCATGCACTTTGGGTTCCAGCCACATCATTCCCAGGAGGCACCACACTTTCTCAGACGTGTGGACCTTGCATGTGCTGTTCCTTCTGCACATGTTCTTCCCAAACTCAAGTATCTGTTGTGTCTGGGGTACTGAGTTCCAGAAGGCCTCCCGGAACAGATCCCTTCCTTTTGTGCACAGTCCCACTACCACCCATTATGGCTGCAATACTCCATTGAAGGGGACGGGGAAAAGGAGGAGCAGGTATGGTCACTGCTGTAGCCCATGGCCTTCCCGACTCTTAGGACTCAGTAGTTCTCAGAAGAGGATTACATTATGAGTATATGTATATGAGTATATGTATAAAGATGCCTTTTCTTTCCACTTTGCATTCTCTTGATTCCCCCCAGCAGGCCTGTAAAACACATTTATAAAGATGAAGTCTATGTACCTTTGAGGATGTCATTATTTTGATCTTATTCTAGAACAGAAAAAAGAGGCTTAGGGGCAGAAGCAGAAACCTTTCTTCATTCCCTCCCTGCCTTCTCCCCTTCCTTCCTTCTTGTTTATCATTGCCCAAGGCCTACAGAAATACTAAAGAATAAGATGGACGAGATCCCCTGGCCCCCCAAGAAGCATATTTTCCATTAAAGAAACTGATATAGCCAATAGATAGGACTTTTATCTTACAAATGACAGCTAAACAAGAAACAGGTGCAGCAGGGTGTGGTGGGAAGAAAGGGTGTTTAGAAACTAGATAGCAGGCCTCCCACCAGGGCAGGGTAGCTTGGCCCTATGGCTCCAAGTCCCATAGCTCCATTTGGCACTTTTCTGTTTCCCTCTCTGCCAGGGAGAGGAGGACATCCAGCTCCAGGGATAGTTGAGAGGACTAAATAGGCCTGGTACATGGCTTCCTAGGAATTAATCTTCTGGACAAAAGTTGTTGAGGACTGCTGCTCCCTAATGATAAAAGGGACTTCTGTGGCATCCTAAGGGGGAAGGGACAAGCACTGAGGTCTTAGGTGGCAAAAGAGCAGAGTCTTTTCTCCCAGCAAAGGAGCCATACAGACCAAGGAAACACGTTTTCTTTGAAGCACTCTGCACAGGTTCCTAGGCCCATCCCAGGCCTTGCCTCCTGGCTTGCTATGGTCAGCTGTGTTCTCACCAGAAACTGGCTATAATAGCTGACCCGGGGCTTGTCACCTCCTCTTTCTGGGCTTTTTCTATCTGTAAGAAGAGGGCATTGAACTAGAAAATCATTTCCTAGTAAGTTTGCAGGGCGGATCTTCTGATTTTTGTTTTAGGAATGATTTTCCAATCAGAATGATTTACCTAACTAATGAGCTTCAATTAGTTTTACTGGTTTCTGTCAAATGAATGTTCTAAGACAAAACAGTGTGGCCTTGCATGTTTCCATCTTTTCAGAGAAGACAGGGCACTTGTTATCCTCAAGGTTATGGAAGCAAAGTGTGCCCACTGTAAGGACTTGGCAGAGGCCAGCTGCAGACAAACTGACTTGGTTCAGGTACACCCACAGGCTAGAATAGTCTGTGTTCTATTCTGCAGCAGTGAGACTAGTCAGGCACAAATGTGTCTATGCACATGCGAGAATCCTGGGGCAAGTTCAAGACTTCAACAGACTCTTAACCCCAGGCATATTCCATCACTGTACTTTATGCCTTTCAGGGTTGAAAGTTTTATTTTTTCATTTATTTTCTTTTGCAGCACATTCACTAACTGCTTCTATGCATCAAAACCTGCCTAGTAGATTAGTAATCCTCACAACTACCTTAAGAAATGGATAACATTCTTCCAATTTTATATATTGAAGAAACTGGTGTTCAGAGAGGTTAAGTACCCAGTTTAAGACTGCACAACTGGGGAATGGTTGAGTTGTGACCCTAGCTCAGATGGGTCTAATGCCAAGGCCCATAAGCCTTTACTAGCGACGTCTTCATACAGAATCATATTCTCAATCGTGTAGGAGTAAACCTAGGATGTCAGAGCCAGCTTCATTGATCTACAGGGACCATCTGTCAAATTCACAGGAACTCATTCTCATTCATTTATTCAGCAGAGTGGTAAGGACATGGTTTTCAAGTTTTGAGTATGCAGGAATCACCTGGGGTGTTCCTTGATGTAGACATTTTACACTCAGATTCTGCATTTTTAGGATCCAGGTGGTCTAGAACTACATGTTGAGAAGTGAAATACTCTTTGGTGTTTGGGTAGAGTTTGGAACTTGAATACCCACTTATCCTTCTGTCTCCTGAAGTACCCAGCACACAAATCCAGAAGGAAACAGAAAATTAGATACTACTTGTATTGATGTCTGGGCAAGCACATACCACCACACTGCAAAACGCTGGTGAAGCTGTCTTGGAGAAGGCAGCCTAGACCTAAGCATATGTTCTACTTACACCCTGGACCTGATTTGGTTTTACAGTCTCCTATCTGCAAAGTGAGACATCTGAGTTGGTGAAGCCAACCTCAGGTTCACCTACCTGAACAACCATATGGAGGAGGAATACTTGCCTGACCATCTCGTCCCATCACAAGTCACACAGCAGAATAGGTGGTAGATGCCTACCCAGCAGCCACTTAATGCAGACAGAAAACAGGTAATACAGCCCATGTGCATGAGCTCAGAGACAGAGGGAACAGAATCCTGTTCCTCATGCTTCAGGAAGTCAAACAGGGTACATTCACAGCTGCATGGTGGCTTTCTACAGAGTGGCCCTGCCCACTCACAACTCAGGGTCAGAACTGTCAAGGTGTATCCAACCATGTGGACAATCCTGTTTCCTCTCAGGAGAGCCTGTTAAGAGGTGGAAACCCTGAGTACAAGGATAGAAGTAGATGCTCCCTCTCTCATGGGCTAAGGTTAGTTAGAGTATAAGGTGAGGGGTGGAGACAGGCCTCTGTTCTCAACATGATCTTAACAGAGCACTAGCTCTATACTAGATCCTAGACTAAAAGAGGAGTCCCCTCCCCCACCATCTCCTACAGGAGGCATCTACTCCCCATCAGTATTTGAGGCCTGACTTCACTGAGGTAAACACTGGTGAACAAAAAAGACCTGGCCCTGGCTTCAGCTTCATGAAGTTGGGGAGAGTGCCAGGACCTTTACCAAGGAAGCAGAGATACAAGGACCATATGATCAACTATGATCGGGGTTATGAAATAACCAATATGGGGCCAAGACAGAGAATTTGGTGGAAGAAGCCACTCTACATGGGAGGATTGTGGGGAAAATCCTGGAAGAGGTGACTTGCAGGCCAACAATACATATGTTATAAAACTTAAATGATAATATGGTGTTGAAAACATGTTGGGAGCAGAGGGGAGGGAATGATGAACTCTCTGGCCGGGGAAATGTAAGACAGTTGAAGTGTCTTGCCCCAGGTCATGAGGTGGGTTCACAGGCAAACCCTGACTAGAATCTGGAGCCAGAAATGTCTCTTTTACTTAAAGCTTCTCTCTCACTCGCTCCTTTTGTTCTTTGGTCTTGGATCACTTCCTGTGGGGGAGGGTAGTCTTCAAAGAATCAGCCTTCATGTCTTGAAGAAAAAAAATCAAAGGTCATCAAAAAGAAAACATGTACCATACTAAAAGGTTCTTTAAAAGAGACAATGAAAAATTTACATTATGCCATGAGTTTAAGCTTCCTGCACTTCTCACTCTTCTCTGGGTTTCTCTCCTCCATGGGCTAGTTTGAGAGTGAGAACAGCTGGGAAATGCTATGGAGCAGAAAGCACTGGACACATGCTAGGAATTATCAGATGCCTGACACACACGGAGTGCAGTCTTAGTCTCTTTTACCTTTAGAAAGTAGCTACTCCCATCCCTTCTTTTCTGTGAGAATGAGAAACAAAGCAGTTTAGTTTGGAAATGGTGAGCACTCCCACAAAACGCTGTCTTCTCATTCCCCCTTTTATCTTTTCCAGGGACAATCAGCTGCCAGAAATGTGTCACTTCAAGCAGGCCTCCCCATCTCATTTGGCTGAAACTTAAATTATTACCACACCAGGCTGTGCACACACTTTTTTCCCCCTGCTCTTTTCCAAGAACAGCCATAACCAAGCTTGACACACTACTGATTTCTACCAAAGCGCTTTCAACACCTTTTAGACATCAGAGACCAAAAAGGATGAGAAAGACCGAAAGCAACGGGGAAACTCAGAAGTTGCTCCTAAGCCCAGACCCATAGCTCCCTCCAGGCAGTCTTCCAGGTTTGCCAGCAGCAAAGGAGGATCTACTCAATTCCTGCCACCTGCACATGGGAATCATACTCTTCTTTTTTGCTTTGTCTCCTCAATAAGACAATGGTGTTATAGTGATGAGCCCAGTGGCCCAGCAAGCTTTCAAGTCATAGGAGATTAGAGCTGGGAACCAAGCAATACTAGCATATAGCAAAACAAAACAAAACCAAAGATTAAAAAGTGCACAATGAAAGGTAGGATCACAGAGAAAATAGGGATGGAGCACTTCCTGTTAGGACAACAACAGACCTTAACTTTGGATCTTGGAGGGAATGGTATTTCAGCTGGTCCTTTAAGGATAGGAGGGTTGTGGGATTTTTTGTTTTGTTTTTTGTTTTTAAATATTTTATTTGAGAGAGAGAGACTGAATGCACAAGGAGGGGGGAGGGGTAAAGGGAACCGGAGAGAGACAAGGAGATTCCCCTGCTCAGTGGGGAGCCCAACACAGGGCTTGATCCCAGGACCCTGAGGTCATAACAGTAGTTGAAGTCACCCTTAACTGACCGAGCCACCCAGGTGCCCCAAAGATGGTAGGGGTCTTACAAGAAGGGTAACAGATGTGGGAGAAAAGGGAAAATGTTACATCACCAAAAAAGTGGTTCCTGGTACATTCCTTGTAGAGGGAAAGCAATAACAAAATAAAGAAAAATCCTCTGGGGAGAAAAAATAACCCAGTTTGTCCACTGCATACAATGCATGACAAGGGAATCCAGTAGTTTACCCATACCCAAGAGAGCATTTGGACTTGAGAGAGCCTTAATTCAAATTTAAGTCCAGGTTGTTTCATTTACTAGCATAGTCTTAAATACATCTCATTACTTTTTTAATAGAGATTTTAGAGAAAGAGCACCCCCGTGCAAGCATGCTTGAGTGGGAGGAAGGGCAGAGGGAGAGCGTGAATCTTGAAGCAGACTCTCCATTAAGCACAGAGCCTGACATGGGGCTTAAACTCATGACCCTGAGATCATGACCTGAGCTAATATCAAGGGTTGGCAACTTAACCAATTGAGCCAGGCAGCCCTTGAACACATCATTTTTGAGTCTACTGTTCCTCATTAGTTATTAGGATAGTAATAGTCATTTGGAGTGGGGAGGATTTTTGCACTGATTTTTATGAAGGTGCTGAGTACAGTGCTTGGACCAAATCAGCTTCCCAGTATGTTTGAGGACCTTGTTTGACTCACTCAGCAAAGGGCTAGAAGAGATAGAGGATGGGAACCTGAGCAAGTCTGATCTTAGTGCCTCAGTATTAAAGTTTGAACAGTATGCCTTATCTTTTTTACTGTGTGCTCTTGGGCATATAACAATTTCTCTGAGCCTCCATTTCCTTGTCTGGATCTGCGGACTGTTGATCAATAAAGGACCTTCTGTACCTACATTCCCACCTTGACCCACAGAGGAGAGAACGTGCATTTTATTCCCTACTCAGTGGAAACCCTATAGACTCTTCTACTCTCATATACACTGCTCTCTGAAAAGGAGTGCCTAATGAGCAAACTCAGTACTGATGGAGATCAAACTCTAACCCCCAGCTAGTAGGCGGGGTCACTACCTTGGACAAAAATCTCCATCTTCTGTTCTGCGTTCCCAATACTCCACCTGTAAGCGGGCTTATCACAGTGAGTGTGGGTCAACTGCTTTCAGGTGGAGATTTAAGGCATGCTCTCTAACAGAGGTAACCCATGACTGAGTTAAAGGGTGTGGGAGACAACAAAAATTGGCCACAAGTTTTTGTATCTTCTCCCTTTGAGAGGTGGAGTTAATTTCTCTACCCCTGTAATTGGATAAGCCTCAGAGTACAGAGGGAGAAGTGATTGGGTCCTGGTCTCAAGGAGTCTTATCTGCTCCCCTTCACTTTCTTGAAACTCTGTGTCCTCCATGCATATCCTAGGCTAACTTTCTGAATGAAAAGAGAGGGGGGAGAGAGAGGCAGACAGAGGAGAGATATCCCAGGTATCCAAGCCAGCCTAGTGA
The DNA here is from genome assembly GCF_048164855.1 of Canis lupus baileyi. Lineage (NCBI taxonomy): Eukaryota > Metazoa > Chordata > Mammalia > Carnivora > Canidae > Canis > Canis lupus. The sequence goes on from NC_132840.1 coordinate 35,323,255, forward strand.
AGGTCGTCATAGACCAGCCATCCTCAATAGATGCACTCATGGATGCACGTGTATCAGTGAGTTCAACCAAGGTCAACCAAGCCCAGATCAGAACTGATCTGTAGATTTGTGAGTAATAACAAATGGTCCTTGTTTTAAACCCTTTAAGTTTTGGAGCAGCTCAATATCCGTCAAGAGCTATTGGATACACATGGTGATCACACAAATTTAAGTGATAACTTGTTTCCCACATGGCTAGGAATCTTTGTATGATGAGCCACTTGTGCTCCAGAAAGCAGGCTATGTGGGTCATACCCTAAACTACTACAGAAATGACAGCTTCCTCATAACATGGTCATCAGTCTTGAGAGGGCCACAAGGAATAGCCACACAAGTTATGAACAGCACTCTTCTAGTAGATCCATGAACATCCTTGCAATGTCACGTGTACCCTGAGACTATGGTTGACCCCTGGATGTGGGCGGTGCAGTGGACCTTAGAACTAACCAATGTAATGTATGTAACATCTCTGGAGTATAGTCGACGCAAAATAAACATCTATTTTTATTATAATTTCTTGGTATTGAAGTGTTTTACTATGTTGGACTCATGGTTATTGCTAATACTTAATTATCAAATAAGCCTCCATTTTCTCATCAGAAAAGTGTCCAGGGAGTGGTGATGGTAGAGGTAGTCAACTAGATTACCTATAAGGTTTTTTCTAGCATGGCTACTCTGATTCATGAGCTAATGCAAATCTTCTCATAAAAAGCAGCCTAAACACATGCCCCGAGTGGGCTCCTTTGGTGAACTTGGGGACATAGCCCCAGCAGCACGGTGTGGCAGGTCATCTGTCAGGCAGTTGTGTCAGCAGCCTGAGAGGCAGCCCATAAAGCTGCCAAAGCGGCCCTTTGCTTTGCCCTAATCAAAGAAGCAGCAGAGGCCAGGCCTCTGTGCCAGGAAGGCCTCACTTGGCAGGAAAGAGGCTGTGTTCTGAGTAGAAGGGTGTGAGGAACCTAAATAGTTAACCATCAAAGCCACAAATAAATCCTTTGGTTTGTGATCAAAAGCAGAGAACATAGGAACTGACAAACTGATGAGATGCCTGTTTCCCTATCTGCTGCCTTCCCTGCATCCTCCCAACCCCCTAGCTTCTGTTTACACTGGACTGAAAGTTCCTCAGGACAGTTCTAGACCAGAATGGTACTTAATGCCAGTAGAGTTTGGGAAAGCTCCTAAGGCTAGGGGAGCCTGAGTTTCAGGCCAGAGGTTTCTGATCACCAGTCATGTCACCTTGTACACTGATGTCCGAATCTCATTCCAGAAACTGATTGTAATAGCCTGGGCTAGGGCCTGGTCCTCAGAATCACTAATAACTTTCCAGGTGACTGTCCATTATGGCCAGGGTGGAAAATCACTGGTTTAACCTTTTTAAGCTCTGGGTCCCTCGTCTGTTACACAAGGAGGGTAAGACCTACTTTGCAGTGTCATATGATCTAATAAAGATAGACACTAGATGTGAGAGACCAGTGATTACCATCTGGCACAGTTCCTTATCTGGAAGGATCCCATGCCAAGGTCCTTGAGCCAGGTGCCCACAGGTCTTGAAGATCCAACCGTGCCCATCCTTTAGTTAGCCAATATTATCAGGTGGGTCTTGCCTCCCAGAGTATGTGCGTGTATGGGTCTACATGGGAAGGACAGATGGATGATGTGGGAAGCATTCATGGTATCCTAGTCATAGGATGTAGCACATTCCACAGCCACCCGGCCAACTGGTTTCATTTGCTCTCACGTTGTCTGAGTGGTAGCCAAGTGGCACTTAAAAATGATTAATATTGTCCTACTGATGAATGAATAAAGAAACAACTTTGCCCTACTTACCCAGCCAGTGTTAGGACTGGGAGGGGTTGGGGTAGGGAAGGAGAGTAGGTGGGTGGGGCACACAGCTGCATCCTATTTCCATTCATTCACTGATTTATTCAGCCATTTCAGCCTGCATTCAGTCAACAAATACTCCCATGGGACTGACTCTTCGCTGTATGCTGGAGATAGAGGTTTTTCAGATCACATTCATGCCTTAAAGCCATTCACAGCACAAAGGAGACAAATCTACAGTTAGTAGTGTTGTTAGAGGTCCAATGATTGGGAGTCATGTTAGCAGTAAGGTATGTGGACAAGGGTGGTATTGGTGTAGACAGGAAGCTTGGGGAGAGTCCTTGGTAGAACTGGGTCTACAGCACAGACAAGGCTCTCGTTTGTGTCCTTTTAGTTTTAGTGTCTTATCTGAGCACATATCATAAGCATTCTATTTCCCGTCTCTCATTTTCCAATCATTTTCCTAAAAGCACAGTTCTAATGAATGGTGTCACCCCCTGCTCAGACACTGTTAGTGGCTCATTACTCCCTGCTGAATAAAAGCCAGACTCTTTAGAGGGATAGTCACAGCCCTCCTGGGCCTAAGCCTTCTCTCCCTTTCTAGCTGTGGCTCCCTCTCTGTGCCTTAGGGTCACCCCACACAGAACCATTTCTCACACTCAGGGTCTCCCACACCTGAATGTCCTTGCACAAGCCTGGAATGCTTTTCTTCCTCCATACCTTCAGCTTTTCATTTTCTTGCCACACTGATCTACTTGCTTCCACCCAATAGTCTCTTTTATGTCTGTGCATACATGATTTCCTCTGTTGAAAAACCTTTCTGTCTTTCATCTGAAAAAATACCTTCTTATCTTTCAAAAACTAATTCAAATGTTGTCTCCTGGTGAGCCCTTTGGTTCCCCCAAGAGCAATGGCTTCCTCCTCTGGATTCCACGTATCCTTTGAGCGGATCTCACCAGGGTACTGGTGTGTAACAAAAACAGAGATAAGCAATGTGCCTTTGTCACATTGGGAGAATCAGGTATTAGAAAACTGTTTTTCCCTTCTCCATTTAGGCCCCTGTTAAGGGAAAGGGGACACATGTTGGCCAATAACTGGTAATGTGGTTGGATTTCTTTTCATATTGATCTTGCCTTTCTTTGGATTTGGTGTCTAGCTCTTTCCTGGAATCAGATTGCATATCCATGCTAAGTCTGCAAAACAGAAAGTCTTCTTGCAAGTATTTGCCCGACTTTGCTGTGTTTTGTGCAAGTTATGGGTTAAAAGTCCTACAAACCAAAGGATCAAATCCATGTGAAGCCAACCTGCAGAAGTTGGGAAGAAGAGCCAAGGGGGACCACAAATCCTTGGACTCTGCAAATTTAGGTTAGAAATTTGGCTTTGAATTTAATTATTCAGCCCTACTCCCAGGACAGTATGATTTTTCCCCCACTTATTTTTATTTTTTAAATTTATTTATGATAGTCACAGAGAGAGAGAGAGAGAGAGAGAGAGAGAGAGAGAGAGAGGCAGAGACATAGGCAGAGGGAGAAGCAGGCTCCATGCACCGGGAACCCGACGTGGGACTCGATCCCGGGTCCCCAGGATCGTGCCCTGGGCCAAAGGCAGGTGCCAAACCACTGCGCCACCCAGAGATTCCCCCCACACACACTTATTTTTATAACCAACAATATCAAAATTTGGAGAACTCTTGTTCTTCTATGAACTTTGCAATCTCAAAGTACAATAGACTGGAATAAGCACGATTCCTCATTCTGCATAGATCACTGTAATTTCCACTCTGTAGGCTGGTATCCCTAGGCTGTAAAATAAGGAAATTATAGTCTCCAAGATATCTTGTAGCTTGAATACTGTCATTCATTCTTTTGCTCTGGGTGATCCTACAACAGCAGTCGATGTATGATCCATTTCTCCCCTACCAAACACCTACTGTGAGCTTTGTGTCCTCTTTTCCTCTATCTTCCATCAGCTAGAATCATCCAGACTGGTTGGTTCCCCACAATGAACTCTAGACTCTTTAAATGACATTCAAGGTCCTCTATAATCTCCTCCCCACTAACATTCTCTAAGTGTTACTTCCCTTAATTCAAAGCCCAAAAAACTATTTGCTATTGCTCTTAAATGTCATGTATATTCAGCATTTATGTTTTGGCACATGCTCTTCTCTCTGCCTTTAGCGTCTTTCTGATGTCAGCATTTGGCAAAATCTTACACAGTTTCCAGACATGGGACCATGGGAGTCCTTGTTTGGTATTTCACAGAATTCTGTGTCAAGTTACCTGCTCTGTTCATCCTATTCATGCATTGATCATTCTGCTCTTGTTTCTATAATTAGACTCAGGTGTTGTTTGGATACCATACATTGGTAACTTTTTTGGGGAATCCTATGAAATCCAAGCCCAGAAGTTCTTGCTTGCTCCTTCCCTCAATCTTAAAATTGTAGCCTTCAACTAACTCTCTGCCCCCATCCCTTTAACTGATCTCGCTCTAGCAAATTGAGGGAGACCTTAGATAACTGTCTATGTGCCCTTCCCTTTCCTACTGCTAGACCCTCAGAGGTGTTTCCCTCTTACCGCACTTTTTCCTATTGCCATTTCCTGCATCCACCCTCTGCGACCTGCCCTTTCTGTTTGGCTCTGGAAACAACTGATCCTAGAAAGCACACATCTGTCCACTGTCATCATACCCACTGAGGCCTGTGGCCATCTCACTTAAAGACACAAAATAATGAAGAGAATTCTGAGTTCTATAGATATGAGGAAGTTATGCCCTGGGACACCTGGGTGGCACAGCAGTTGAGCGCCTGCCTTCAGCTCAGGGCATGACCCCGAGTCCTGGGGTTGAGTCCTACATCGAGCTTCCTTACATGGAGCTTGCTTCTCTCTCTTCCCATGTCTCTGCCTCTCTGTTTCTCATGAATAAATGAAATCTTTTTTTTTTTTTTTAAAGGAAGTAGGAGATTGCTCCTATAAGGCATAACTAAGGACCAGAGACTTCAAATGTAAAGTTCTTAGTATTTCTTGGGACATCTCCTTTTTAAAGTTTTATACTAATGTTATATTCTTGGTAACAAATATAACTTTATACCATGTACCTTCTTTAAAATCAAGCTTTGTGGTTCGATGTATAGGACTTCTAATACTGGTGCTGCATGCTTCTTTCTGTATTACCTTGGGTATGGGACTAAATGAGCACCAGTGTTGACATCTGTAAGACAGCCATGGTCTTGTGCCCATCCCAGGACATCATGAGGAAAATACAGGGTCAGTTATATACCAAAGTCTAGCACAAGGACAGCACACAGTGGGCCCCCACACCTGGGCTTCTTCACATTCTTTCAATAGCAGAGCCTTTTCCTGGAACTAAAACACAAATTCCATTCTAAGAGAAGGCTTCTAAGTTTGAGGACTGCCTATTGTTAATAGGAGCCAGACCAAAGTGGGTCCTTGAGTGTCAATCAGAAGAACTCACATAGTTGAAACTCCACCTTCTTGCCTATGGCTCTTCTAGTCAGATCCAATTTCAACACGCTCTCCCTGAAACTTTTAACCACAGGGATCTTGGGAGACCTCTGCCTGAACTTCTGTGGGTAGGAAAGGGAGGCGGAGCTCAGGGAGGGGTTATTCAGGATGGTCTCTTAATGGACTAGTCTGTGGTAGGAGCATTTCAAAGTGATTTTTATGCTTTAACTCATTTTATTTCTAATGGACTACATCAGCATGTGTGTTAATATTACTTTTACTGCTACAATTAGTTACTAATACTAAAGAGTTGAGAAGTGTCAAAGAAAAATTTGATCAGAATAAGCACTACGTAAGTTGTAGCTGCTGGTGTTGTGTTAATAGTATTATTGTGTGCAGTCATGACTTATGTTTGGTTTCAGGCTAAGGAACGGATACTGAGGATACACTAACCCAGCAAATGCCTAGTACTGGTTACTATTTATAATTTATGATGATATGAATATCATCATAGCATAGTGTGAAATTTCCTTCATTAGATTTTGAATTTCTCAGGCACAGAACCAAGCCAAAGAGATAGCAGAAGTATGAAAGAAGTGTGAGAAGAAGCATGGGCCCAAATTTGGGAATATTGACATGGGAGAGGGATGGTGGCATGCCAGTACTATATACAAAGAGCTATAGGATAAAAAGAGTACATTTGCCTGAAATAGCAAATTTAACAGGGAAATGTAACAAAATATTAAAACACCCAGAAAAATTATGGACTAGAAGGTCAGGTTGGTATAATTCTTAGGTAAGTCATTAGTCCTCAAAAGACTCTTGCAGAGGTTACTTTGGGCTCTGATCAGGTGCCCTGAGAGCTCTAAAGGTAAAAGAGACTAGAGGAAGGAGAACAAGTTTGGGGGCTTCTATATTTACCTGGAGGGAAACGATGGTGTCCCCTGGTGACAGGCTACTCCTCACAAGGCATAGGTACAGGCTAGGGAAAGCAATCATTGGCATTTGGGCTACTTCATGTAGCTGACTTAGGCCTCCAGGGCTTATTTGAGCTCAATCTCGAATACCACTCTTATTTTATGGCAGAGTACTGCTGTGCATACCTAACTTTATCACTTGGTCATAATAAAGGTCAGACAACACCTAGTTCATTATGAACAGCTTGGGTTGCATGGTAACTTGGCTGAGCATTCAGCCTCCACTAAGAGCCAGTAGTGAGTCAGAAAAGTGGCTAGAGGGGTAGAGAGAAGGAAACCAATATGAGAACAGTGGAAGGGGAGGTAGGCATGGCATCCCAAAGAGCAGTAAACCAATATGCCACTGGACAGATAATACCAAAAGGCATGGGGGGGGAATACTTCAGGGTGTAGAATCTTGGGTTGGTTTAAGACATAATATGAATTTTCCTTTTACTATTCAGATTAAAATATGCTGGGTGTGGGGTGGGTAGTAGAGATAGTATGTTAGGAGTTCAGAGAAGGAAATAGTAACTATGGGCTGAATGCGGTGGAGAGGTGGGGATTGGAAGTAGCTTCTAAAGTCAATGGCACTTGGCCTAAGCCTCAAAGACTTGGTAGGACTTCTGGGAGGATGGAACAGTATTCCAGACAGGGAAAAGGCATGGAGCTTGAAGTCTTTACAATAATGCAACTTGGCTCCTGACTTTGATTCACAGGGGAAGAATTCACCCAAGGCCATGAGCCAAGTAGAAGAGCTCCAAGGTCAAGGACTGTACATTTTTTTGGAGCATTTCTCATTTGTTTGAGCTTAAATGAAGCTGAACCCTGCAAGGAAATGAGCACATGTTACACAGCTCCAAAGCCAGGAGGCTTCATGACCAGGAAACTATGTTGGTCAGATAGTAATACAAATGACTAATGCCTCCTCTTAGGTCTCATGTGGTTTGAGACCCCAGGAATCTGGGCCAGGCAGAAGACAAATAGGCACGGCTCCAAGTGAGGGTGGTAAGGAGTGTTCTGGGAATTACAAGAGGAGTTTTCATTCCAGTGGCCCTGAACAAGCCTAATTCCTTCTCTGGACTTCTGTTTCCTCATTCACATCTAGATCTGATAACTTTAGAAGGGCATGAATTGCCCACAAGTGAATGCCCTATCAGCCAGGGCTGCATCCTAATGACAGATCCTAAAATTCAATCAATCGCATACAGGCCCAGACTGAGGGACAAGTCATTTCACACATGTTCCTACTCATCCTCTCAGATTCAGTCAAGTGTCTCTTCACTGGGAAGCTCTGACTCCCACAGATAGAGCTGCTCACGGCTGCCCTATGTTCCCACAGCACTTAGGAATACATCATTGTCACAATGAGGATCATGCAAGGAAATGTCAAAAGGGCTATCTCCCTTTTCCCAGTGGGTATTTTAAGTTCGTTCAAGTCTTCCAGTTAGGCTTATCAGATCAGAATTCTCAGCTTCAAATACTCAGCCTGCCTGGCCAAAGGATGAATAGATGAGACATTGAATTCTTAGATATGAAATTGCTCTTAATGAAGTCAGAGAAACTTATCTGTTACTTGGTCTTGCCTGAGTGGGCAATCTCTTCATCTGCTTAAGTGAAAGTGTGTTTATCATAAGGCTCAGATGCCCAGATTTTTCAGGAAATAATTAAGTTTACTTTTCTTCCTCAACCCTTATAGGTGTAATATTAGAGAGAAGGGAACAGGATTGGTCATCGGTTAAACCCAAGGACCACCACTTGCTTGCTATGCTTTCTTAGAAAATCTGCTTAACTTGTGAGCCTTCATTTCTCCAACAAAATCCACTAATATTAAATCCAAGGGTTATTGTAAAGATTAAAGCAGTATACATAAAACTAGCACCATCACAGGTTTTAAAAAATACAAGTTGAATACTTACTATATGCTAGTGTGACACAAATACCTATTTGGGCTTCCCTGCAAATTTGTTGGAAAATCAGAGAAAGTTTTCTTTCTGCAAGAGGGGTTGGAGATGAATTTCTTTCCTTTCTAATGAAACTACAGCAGAAGAGGGTTGCACATGGGTAGGCAAGGCTAGGCCTGCTTTGTGCCTGGCAAACACCCAGGTTGGCTTAGCTCTGTCCATTCTGGTGCCCAAAAGGCTCATCCACAGAGCAAGCTTCACTCCTAGGAAACCATGGGAACAGCTGCCCCCAGCTGTGCTCAAACATGACTTTGCTCTGCAGAGATAAGCATTAAGTTGTGACTTACCTCTTCTCCTGACACCAGGGTTCTTAGAGCACCGTTTTTCATACAATGGATATTCAGAAGGCAGTCACTGATGATCTACTCAGCCCCAGGCTGTGTGATCTGTGTTTGCTCATGAAATCTTCACCAGCCTAAGCAGTACCACCATTTGACACATGGGGAAACTGGAGCCACCAATTCTATGATACTAGAATTATTTCTTTGAGCTTTGAAAGCTAAATTCCTCTCTATGACACCACAGGTTAGAAATCCATGTTATCTTCAGAAGACAACATTAATAATGATAGTACAGTAACAAAAATCACACTAATAGTTACAGGTTTCATCAAGTTGTTGGTAGGCATTATGTGATACAGTATTCTCAGTGGGGAGTGATTTTGAGCCTTGGGGGATTTGGTATAATGTAGAAGCCAAATATGAAGACACCAGTAGATTTGGTGTCCTGGTGAGAGCCTGCTTCATGGTTCAGAGATGGCAGTCTTTTTGCTGTGTCTTCATGTGGCAAAAGGGACAAAGGAACTTTGCGGTGTTTCTTTTATAAGGACATAAATCCCATTTGTGAGGGCTCCACTATTAGGACCTAAGCATCTCCCAAATCCCATCACACTGGAGATTAGGATTTCACATATGAACTTCAGGGCACAAACATTTGGTCTATAGCTTGCATAGCACCTAATATAATGCACGGTGCTTATGGAGATGGAAGTGCCAGCCTGTGGAGATGGCTGCAAGTTGTTCTGTCCACAGATAATCTGGTATGGACTAAAATGGTTTTGGATTTATCATCTCTTCAATGAGGGCTAGGAAACTTCCAGAAGCAGCACACAGTTCTGAAGTTCAAGTGAGTCCTATAAGTCCTAGAGAAGTTCTCCTGAGAGGAATCCTGGAGTAAACCTAGACTTTTCCAAGGTTCCACATGCCAAGTAGATGGCAGGGTCTAGACCCTAACCCACCTTCCATACCCTTCAGCCAGGACCCTTGACAGGATTATATACATTCAAATGAGAATGTCATTATAACGGAAGACCACTGATGGAGGAACATGAAGGAAAAATAAGTCCTACAGGATTTTTGTGAAAGAAAAATGCCTTAAAGCATACTCCAGAATATATGTAGAAGTGTTCGTGGATGAAGGTGGTAGGGAGGTATTTTCAGACAATAAAGTCTTCCATGGGAATACCTTCATGCAAGTCAGCATTTGTTGCTTCGTGCTCATGGTTGACTATGCACAAATGTGATCCTATTTAGTGGCTCTAAAGCACTTGCTAATTGGTTTTCTGGACAATTTTTAGGATTTTATTTCTGGAATATTAATCAAGGTTCTTTTGACAGTTAGCGTTTAATTTGACAACCACTTTGTTTTCAGTTTACATTGCAATTGTCTCAGCCAAAGGGTCTCACTAGTGTTCCTTACACCCTAGTCCCTTGCTTTCTGTACTTAAAATTCTCATGATTCTTTGCTAATAGACCTTGGAGGAACCTAAAAAGTATTTGGTGAAACTCAAACATTTCATGGATGTGGTAATTGGGGTCCAGAGGAAAAGGAAATGACTTTGCTATTACAATAATCACGATCATAAGCAGGAATTACAATCATGATTAATATCTCTGCATATGTGTATAAAGCTTTAAAGTTTATAAATCATTTTTATTTAACTGATCTTGAATACCATAGCAACATCATCAGGCAAACAGGACAAACTATTCTCATGTGAATTGCTCAAAAAAAAAAAAAAAATCACAGTTAAGAGAAGGTAATCCAAGTCTCTATACCCAAAGCCAAGACTCATGGCAAGTTATAGTCTCTGCACATAGCTCCTTATTGAGTCAAGACAATCTCCTTGGTATGTTTATTGCTTTGAAGGACATAACAAGGCTAAGTTCAAGGAGTCAGATTTGGATTCAAGGTCTGTTTCTATTCCTAGAAGTATGGCCTTAGACAAATTATTGAACTTGTCTGGACCATAGTATCTGCATTTGAAATACACATTCTTATATAATTAGTGATTATCTATTAGTATTTATCATAAAATGATAGTTATTAAATGGATGACTTTTGTTTTTAGATTTATTCATTCATTAGAGACACAGAGAAAGAGAGAGAGAGAGAGAGAGAGAGAGAGGGAGGCAGAGGGAGAAGCAGGCTCCATGCAGAGCCTGACGTGGGACTCGATCCCAGGTCTCCAGGATCACACCCTGGGCTGAAGGCGGCGCTAAACCGCTGAGCCACCCAGGCTGCCCGGATGACTCTTTTTGACCTTAGCTGGTCACCAGTGAGATTATCATCTGCTTATCTGCTGCTTTTGGAGACAGTATCATTCTTGCCTAGATCTCTTTCTGATGCCAAATAAAGACCCACTCCCTTCCCTGAATGGGTGACCTCCCAGTTATGGGCAATGAAAAGTAAAGTGTAAGTTATGAAGAGTTACAGCAGCTGGAAGCATCCTTCATGATTAGAGGATAAACAAATCTTTTAAGCAAAGTAGAATGTTTCTTTACAACAATAAAAACAACCTTCTACAGTCACAGAAGATGGCTGTTTTAAAGCTGTTTTCCTGCTCCAAGGTCAGACAGGGGGCAAGACTTCATTCTTTCATCTGCAGAATTTACTCCATTTGTAGCTTGGTAAGAACCAACTATGCCCTGTGGCCACCAAAGCAGCCGATTCCATACCAAGCTACATCACCAATGTGCAGCTTTCCAGGGGTATATATATCTCCCCCAGTCCCTTGCCTCTGTATTAACTGTGGGTTCCTTCAATCTCATTGAAAAGTGTGCTCACCATCTTATGCTCCCAAGCTCTGACAGCCTGCTTCTCTGTGTCTTATTCTAAATGAGTAACCCCAGCATCACTTTAGTCAATCAAAACAGAAATTTGGCAGTTATCTTTAAATGGCAAAGAATCAACCACGGTCTTTTGAGTTTACCTTTGAGGTGCCTTCCAAATCCAGCCCCTATTTTTAATTTCTAATCCCACTGTCCTTATGACCACTCTCCTTTCCCACTTCAGCTGTTAAAAGAGCCTTTTTCTTTCCCTGCCTTCAAGAGGCCAATATCCAGTATTACTGGATAGTAATGGGGACATCTATAAAGAGGTTCCTATCATGAAGATCTTCATATACCATGTTAAGGAGTTCAGAATTTATTTGGTAAGAAACAGGGAATCGAGTAATGGGGTCAGACTTGAATTTTAGAAAACTAACTCTAGTAGTAAGTATAGGTGATGAATTAAAAGGCATAAGAGTGAAGGACAGATGCCAGGATAAAGAAGTGATTATAATAATCTAGCTGCAAGGTGACCAGAAACTTCAATGCAGTAGTGACAGTAGAGATGGGCCAGAGAACTGGTTTGAGAAATAGTAATGTGATAGAACTCAGAGGATTGGTATTTAATAGTCTAAGGGATGAGAGACCAGATTCTTGGGTGATAAGGTTGTCGTGGGATGGATGGAAACATTTACAATAGAAAAGGGAAAACCCAGTGAGATCTTTCTTCAAATACCTCAAAAGCTGTCATAGAAAAAAAAAAAAAAAAAAAAAAAAGACTGATTCAAGTTCTGAATGTCTTCTGAAGGCAAAAGAAAAAAGGCCGAGCTTGGGAAGAGATAGATATGAGTTTTGTATAAACTGAGCTTTCTAAATGGTTGTTCCCAAATGGGCTCTGATAAGGAGCTCATTTGTTCATAAATAGGTCCCTACATGTAAAATAGAAGGCAAATCGTTGATGAACATGAAAATTCGCTAAAATATGGTGATTCAGGGATTAAGTCCTAGAGAATCACACTTACGAAGACACATGGCTCTGCCACGAGGACACTGCTTGACTGGCAATTTGGTGGCCACTCTTCTGGTCCCAGCTCTGTGCCTGCCAAACTTAGAGCAGACATTAAGTTGCTTTCCCCTGGATTCTACTTTCCATCCACATAACAGATGAGGAGTTGGAATAAATAATAAAGACAAAAGTAGTGAGCACTGATTCAATGCTAGCTTCTCTTACTATATCCAGACATGTCCTGTATTTCATGTGCATTATGATCCTTAATCCCCACAATGGCACTGTATTATTAACTTTATTTTATAGATGAGCCTGGGGTTAACAGAGATGATCTTTGTCATTTTTATGCTTTGTGATTCTATTGTTCTATTGCCAATGAGAGTTGAAGCTGAGTCTTATTATTATAGTATTCTAGAGAAAAGTCCACAAACTGCTGCTGAGGTCCCTGCCTTTCTGTGGTTTGATTATTGTACCTTCTCTGACTTCTGGAACAGACCCCAAGATCCTGCTTCTTGCTTAAACTAGTTTCTATTTCAACTCAAAGAACAGTAACAATACACTAGTCATCAAGGAACCTAAAGCCAGGTGGAGGATCTGATTATATACACAATATGTGTGCAAGTGGACGCAAGTAACGTGTTTCTCCCTTGAGGTCATGTACCATGCCTGGTTCATTTTTGTTTACCTAGCACTTAGCCCAGGGTCCAGCACCTCTCAGGCACTCTGCCAGTACTTGTTTAATGAAATGCTTTTAAAATACTTCGTAGTGATTATGGAAAATATATTTAAAGTATATGTACATTCCACATCTATGGGCACAGAACTAAGCTTTGAAAATGGGAAAACAAATTTATAAAAAAAGTTTTAAATTTATAACCTATTGTATTGGAGATGCCCACTAGCCTCCAACTGGAGCTCTTCCAGTCACATGGATATACCAAACACAGCACAAAAGGGGAGGAGTGGGGCTGCACTTAGAAATTTCAAGGGAGGAGGGAGCAAGATGGCGGAAGAGTAGGGTTTCCAAATCACCTGTCTCCACCAAACCACCTAGAAAACCTTCAAATTATCCTGAAAATCTATGAATTCGGCCTGAGATTTAAAGAGAGACCAGCTGGAATGCTACAGTGAGAAGAGTTCGCGCTTCTATCAAGGTAGGAAGACGGGGAAAAAGACATAAAGGAACAAAGGCCTCCAAGGGGGAGGGGCCCCGCGAGGAGCCGGGCTGAGGCCGGGGCGAGTGTCCCCAGGACAGGAGAGCCCCGTCCCGGAGACGCAGGAGCTGCACCGACCTTCCCGGGCGGAAAGGGGCTCCAGGGAGGTGGAGCAGGACCCAGGAGGGCGGGGATGCCCTCGGGCTCCCGGGGACAGTAACAGCAACTGCGCGCCCAGGAGAGTGCGCCGAGCTCCCTAAGGGCTGCAGCGCGCACGGCGGGACCCGGCGGGACCCGGAGCAGCTCGGAGGGGCTCGGGCGGCGGCTCCGCGGAGGGGGCTGCGCGGCCCCGGGAGCAGCTCGGAGGGGCTCGGGCAGAGGAAGAGGCTCCGTGCGGAGGGGGCTGCGCGGTTCCAGGAGCAGCTCGGAGGGGCTCGGGCGGCGGCTCCGCGGAGGGGGCTGCGCGGCCCGGGAGCGCGAATCCACCAGCGCAGGCTCCGGAGCACAGGGCGCCGGGACACAGCCCAGGATCCCGCCTCCCCCGGGACAGGCAGAGGCCGGGAGGGCCCAGGACAGCAAGGACGCTCCTGCCCCAGCTGAGCACATCAGCGGCCCCGCCCCAGAGCCTCCAGGCCCTGCAGACGGAGTTCCTGCCGGAGCTGAATCCAGGTTTCCAGAGCTGCCCCGCCACTGGGGCTGTTCCTCCTGCGGCCTCACGGGGTAAACAACCCCCACCGAGCCCTGCACCAGGCAGGGGCACAGCAGCTCCCCCAACTGCTAACACCTGAAAATCAGCACAACAGGCCCCTCCCCCAGAAAACCAGCGGGACGGACAACTTCCAGGAGAAGCCAAGGGACTTAAAGTACACAGAATCAGAAGATACTCCCCGGTGGTTCTTTTTTTGTTTGTTTGTTTTTGTTTTTGTTTTTGTTTTGTTTTGCTTTTTGATTTGTTTCCTTCCCCCACCCCCTTTTTTTCTCCTTTTTTCTTTCTCTTTTTCTTTTTTTTTTTTTTTTTTCATTTTTTTTTCTTTTTCTTCCCTTTTTTTTTCTTTTTTTTTCTCTTTCTCTTTTCTTTCCTTCTTTCTCTCCTCTCTTTTTCTCTTTTTCCCAATACAACTTGCTTTTGGCCACTCTGCACTGAGCAAAATGACTAGAAGGAAAACCTCACCTCAAAAGAAAGAATCAGAAACAGTCCTCTCTCCCACAGAGTTACAAAATCTGGATTACAATTCAATGTCAGAAAGCCAATTCAGAAGCACTATTATACAGCTACTGGTGGCTCTAGAAAAAAGTATAAAGGACTCAAGAGACTTCATGACTGCAGAATTTAGAGCTAATCAGGCAGAAATTAAAAATCAATTGAATGAGATGCAATCCAAACTAGAAGTCCTAACGACGAGGGTTAACGAGGTGGAAGAACGAGTGAGTGACCTAGAAGACAAGTTGATAGCAAAGAGGGAAACTGAGGAAAAAAGAGACAAACAATTAAAAGACCATGAAGATAGATTAAGGGAAATAAACGACAGCCTGAGGAAGAAAAACCTACGTTTAATTGGGGTTCCCGAGGGCGCCGAAAGGGACAGAGGGCCAGAATATGTATTTGAACAAATTCTAGCTGAAAACTTTCCTAATCTGGGAAGGGAAACAGGCATTCAGATCCAGGAAATAGAGAGATCCCCCCCTAAAATCAATAAAAACCGTTCAACACCTCGACATTTAATTGTGAAGCTTGCAAATTCCAAAGATAAGGAGAAGATCCTTAAAGCAGCAAGAGACAAGAAATCCCTGACTTTTATGGGGAGGAGTATTAGGGTAACAGCAGACCTCTCCACAGAGACCTGGCAGGCCAGAAAGGGCTGGCAGGATATATTCAGGGTCCTAAATGAGAAGAACATGCAGCCAAGAATACTTTATCCAGCAAGGCTCTCATTCAAAATGGAAGGAGAGATAAAGAGCTTCCAAGACAGGCAGCAACTAAAAGAATATGTGACCTCCAAACCAGCTCTGCAAGAAATTTTAAGGGGGCCTCTTAAAATTCCCCTTTAAGAAGAAGTTCAGTGGAACAGTCCACAAAAACAAAGACTGAATAGATATCATGATGACACTAAACTCATATCTCTCAATAGTAACTCTGAATGTGAACGGGCTTAATGACCCCATCAAAAGGCGCAGGGTTTCAGACTGGATAAAAAAGCAGGACCCATCTATTTGCTGTCTACAAGAGACTCATTTTAGACAGAAGGACACCTACAGCCTGAAAATAAAAGGTTGGAGAACCATTTACCATTCGAATGGTCCTCAAAAGAAAGCAGGGGTAGCCATCCTTATATCAGATAAACTAAAATTTACCCCAAAGACTGTAGTGAGAGATGAAGAGGGACACTATATCATACTTAAAGGATCTATTCAACAAGAGGACTTAACAATCCTCAATATATATGCTCCGAATGTGGGAGCTGCCAAATATATAAATCAATTATTAACCAAAGTGAAGAAATACTTAGATAATAATACACTTATACTTGGTGACTTCAATCTAGCTCTTTCTATACTCGATAGGTCTTCTAAGCACAACATCTCCAAAGAAACGAGAGCTTTAAATGATACACTGGACCAGATGGATTTCACAGATATCTACAGAACTTTACATCCAAACTCAACTGAATACACATTCTTCTCAAGCGCACATGGAACTTTCTCCAGAATAGACCACATATTGGGTCACAAATCGGGTCTGAACCGATACCAAAAGATTGGGATTGTCCCCTGCATATTCTCGGACCATAATGCCTTGAAATTAGAACTAAATCACAACAAGAAGTTTGGAAGGACCTCAAACACATGGAGGTTAAGGACCATCCTGCTAAAAGATAAAAGGGTCAACCAGGAAATTAAGGAAGAATTAAGAAGATTCATGGAAACTAATGAGAATGAAGATACAACTGTTCAAAATCTTTGGGATGCAGCAAAAGCAGTCCTAAGGGGGAAATACATCGCAATACAAGCATCCATTCAAAAACTGGAAAGAACTCAAATACAAAAGCTAACCTTACACATAAAGGAGCTAGAGAAAAAACAGCAAATAGATCCTACACCCAAGAGAAGAAGGGAGTTAATAAAGATTCGAGCAGAACTCAACGAACTCGAGACCAGAAGAACTGTGGAACAGATCAACAGAACCAGGAGTTGGTTCTTTGAAAGAATTAATAAGATAGATAAACCATTAGCCAGCCTTATTAAAAAGAAGAGAGAGAAGACTCAAATTAATAAAATCATGAATGAGAAAGGAGAGATCACTACCAACACCAAGGAAATACAAACGATTTTAAAAACATATTATGAACAGCTATACGCCAATAAATTAGGCAATCTAGAAGAAATGGACGCATTCCTGGAAAGCCACAAACTACCAAAACTGGAACAGGAAGAAATAGAAAACCTGAACAGGCCAATAACCAGGGAGGAAATTGAAGCAGTCATCAAAAACCTCCCAAGACACAAGAGTCCAGGGCCAGATGGCTTCCCAGGAGAATTTTATCAAACGTTTAAAGAAGAAATCATACCTATTCTCCTAAAGCTGTTTGGAAAGATAGAAAGAGATGGAGTACTTCCAAATTCGTTCTATGAAGCCAGCATCACCTTAATTCCAAAGCCAGACAAAGACCCCGCCAAAAAGGAGAATTACAGACCAATATCCCTGATGAACATGGATGCAAAAATTCTCAACAAGATACTGGCCAATAGGATCCAACAGTACATTAAGAAAATTATTCACCATGACCAAGTAGGATTTATCCCTGGGACACAAGGCTGGTTCAACACCCATAAAACAATCAATGTGATTCATCATATCAGCAAGAGAAAAACCAAGAACCATATGATCCTCTCATTGGATGCAGAGAAAGCATTTGACAAAATACAGCATCCATTCCTGATTAAAACTCTTCAGAGTGTAGGGATAGAGGGAACATTCCTCGACATCTTAAAAGCCATCTATGAAAAGCCCACAGCAAATATCATTCTCAATGGGGAAGCACTGGGAGCCTTTCCCCTAAGATCAGGAACAAGACAGGGATGTCCACTCTCACCACTGCTATTCAACATAGTACTGGAAGTCCTAGCCTCAGCAATCAGACAACAAAAAGACATTAAAGGCATTCAAATTGGCAAAGAAGAAGTCAAACTCTCTCTCTTCGCCGATGACATGATACTCTACATAGAAAACCCAAAAGTCTCCACCCCAAGATTGCTAGAACTTATACAGCAATTCGGTAGCGTGGCAGGATACAAAATCAATGCCCAGAAGTCAGTGGCATTTCTATACACTAACAATGAGACTGAAGAAAGAGAAATTAAGGAGTCAATCCCATTTACAATTGCACCCAAAAGCATAAGATACCTAGGAATAAACCTCACCAAAGATGTAAAGGATCTATACCCTCAAAACTATAGAACACTTCTGAAAGAAATTGAGGAAGACACAAAGAGATGGAAAAATATTCCATGCTCATGGATTGGCAGAATTAATATTGTGAAAATGTCAATGTTACCCAGGGCAATATACACGTTTAATGCAATCCCTATCAAAATACCATGGACTTTCTTCAGAGAGTTAGAACAAATTATTTTAAGATTTGTGTGGAATCAGAAAAGACCCCGAATAGCCAGGGGAATTTTAAAAAAGAAAACCATAGCTGGGGGCATCACAATGCCAGATTTCAGGTTGTACTACAAAGCTGTGGTCATCAAGACAGTGTGGTACTGGCACAAAAACAGACACATAGATCAGTGGAACAGAATAGAGAATCCAGAAGTGGACCCTGAACTTTATGGGCAACTAATATTCGATAAAGGAGGAAAGACTATCCATTGGAAGAAAGACAGTCTCTTCAATAAATGGTGCTGGGAAAATTGGACATCCACATGCAGAAGAATGAAACTAGACCACTCTCTTGCACCATACACAAAGATAAACTCAAAATGGATGAAAGATCTAAATGTGAGACAAGATTCCATCAAAATCCTAGAGAAGAACACAGGCAACACCCTTTTTGAACTCGGCCATAGTAACTTCTTGCAAGATACATCCACAAAGGCAAAAGAAACAAAAGCAAAAATGAACTATTGGGACTTCATCAAGATAAGAAGCTTTTGCACAGCAAAGGATACAGTCAACAAAACTCGAAGACAACCTACAGAATGGGAGAAGATATTTGCAAATGACATATCAGATAAAGGGCTAGTTTCCAAGATCTATAAAGAACTTATTAAACTCAACACCAAAGAAACAAACAATCCAATCATGAAATGGGCAAAAGACATGAACAGAAATCTCACAGAGGAAGACATAGACATGGCCAACATGCATATGAGAAAATGCTCTGCATCACTTGCCATCAGGGAAATACAAATCAAAACTACAATGAGATACCACCTCACACCTGTGAGAATGGGGAACATTAACAAGGCAGGAAACAACAAATGTTGGAGAGGATGCGGAGAAAAGGGAACCCTCTTACACTGTTGGTGGGAATGTGAACTGGTGCAGCCACTCTGGAAAACTGTGTGGAGGTTCCTCAAACAGCTAAAAATATACCTGCCCTACGACCCAGCAATTGCACTGTTGGGGATTTACCCCAAAGATACAAATGCAATGAAACGCCGGGACACCTGCACCCCGATGTTTCTAGCAGCAATGGCCACTATAGCCAAACTGTGGAAGGAGCCTCGGTGTCCAACGAAAGATGAATGGATAAAGAAGATGTGGTTTATGTATACAATGGAATATTACTCAGCTATTAGAAATGACAAATACCCACCATTTGCTTCAACGTGGATGGAACTGGAGGGTATTATGCTGAGTGAAGTAAGTCAGTCGGAGAAGGACAAACATTATATGTTCTCATTCATTTGGGGAATATAAATAATAGTGAAAGGGAATATAAGGGAAGGGAGAAGAAATGTGTGGGAAATATCAGAAAGGGAGACAGAACGTAAAGACTGCTAACTCTGGGAAACGAACTAGGGGTGGTAGAAGGGGAGGAGGGCGGGGGGTGGGAGTGAATGGGTGACGGGCACTGGGTATTATTCTGTATGTTAGTAAATTGAACACCAATAAAAAAAAAAAAAAAAAAAAGAAATTTCAAGGGAATTATCGAGGTAGATGGCATCTAAATCTACAGGTCCAGATAAAAGCAGCAAAGGAGTAGAAGAGAAAATAGGAAATAACTAAAGAAAGAATTCTGAAGCACTCCAACATCGATGATGGGAAGGAACCAGTGAAGGGGCCAAAAAAAATTTGCAGCAAGTAACATAGGGGGAAAGAAAAAAACAAAAAACAGAAGCCAAGGGAAGAAAATACTTGAAGTGATACTTGCAGAGTTCCAATGCTGTTGAGAGTTAAGATAAGAAATGAGCATTTATCATAATATTGGGCAAAGTGAAGGTCCTGGGTGACACTGATGAGAGCAGTTCAGAGGTGTAGGGGTGAATATCTGCGTACAATAGTGTACAGTCATTTGCCTGTTTGATCCTACACCCATTCTTTTCCTTTTCTGTTCTGCACTGCAGAGAAATAGTTTCTAACATGCCCTGCCAACAGCCAAACTTCAGACCGAATTAAGTTTATGAAAGACCTTGGCAGGAAAGTGGAGCCAGAGTACTTCTTCCACATATTCTCTGCTTTGAGTAGCATCTCCAGCAGGGACTGCATCTGCCCCATGGACCTGGCTACTAGTGGATAGTCTTCGCTCTTTGTGGCTCAAACTCCCACTGGGCAGGCCCACTGAGGTTCAAGGTTCCAGCTTCCACAGAGATCTGGAAACAGGGTCTTTAGTCCTATAGGCGGTAGACGCTTCCCAGCATAGCTAGTATCAGAGTTGCCCCACCCTCTTCTGGCCACGCTTTCATCTCTTCCTTATACACAGCCTACTCAGAGAAACAAGTCTGATTATATTCATCCAATTTTGGTCAGCAGAATCCTGGGCCCTACGTTCCACACATTCTGGGCCATTACCTAGACATCCCTGTGGTTTCTGAGCACATTTTTGAGAAGGACATGGGGACTCAAGCCCATGTTTCTGGAATGGCTCATGGGGTTGACTGATAGCCTCTTTCTACTTAGTTGGGGTAGAATAGTTCCTCCCAAGACATAAGCTTTCCCCAGATATCATGGGTGGGCTCATTTACAGGAAAGCTTTAAGAAAATAAATGTACCAACCACAGTCTCCAAGTGTCCCACCTGATGAAGGTTGAAAAGGAGGCAACATCCATATATTAATTCAGCATGCTTTGCATCAGTGAGTAGGAGGCAGTCACTGGGCCACAGAAATGGGAAGGGAGCCTCAATTTCACCCAATTATTTTTTTTCACGTTAACCATGAGTTTTTGTATTTTAAAATTCTAAGACTCTAAGCCTCTTAGATTTGGAGTTTCTCAGTTTAGTTCTTTGCATCCCCGAGCCTCACCAATCTATGGACATACACTGTGACCTCTCAATAATGACACCCCTTTTGGGGCAGTTTCCCCCCATCTGCTTCTATGGGGTTCTTAGCCCATCGCATAGGTCTTACTGCTGAGCTGGCTCTTCTCTTCCTGCCACATACCTGTCAGGTGAAGCCTCTTCCATGGCTCTGGTTCTCACTAGGTTCTGACAACATTGCTTTCTTTTCTACTCCCTTCAGACTCAGGGGGTAGAAAAAGCTTCCTGCAGTTGCTGGTTCCTGGGTGCTTTTCCACTCTTTGTTGATTCCTTTAAACCTCTCTGTCAAGAGTCCCTTCATGAAATCCTTATTCATTTAACCCTGCTGAGTTGGCCCATCCCTTTCCTGCCAAGGCCAAGAAGATATATCCAGGTACTTCTTGGAGTCCCAGGGAAAACCTGAATAAATTCAAGCAAACTTTCCACCATGACATTTAACATTGTGTGTTTGCTCTGGGCCAGGAACAGGGGTCCCACTCTTGTTCTAATTGTATTCACTGAGGTGTATGGTTAGAAGCCACTGGAGGACCTCTCATCACTGCTGAGTCCTACTGGCCATGCCATGGTGCTGCCTGGGTCCTGATGTCCCCAAAAGAGCAGGCTTTTGCCATGCCAATGTGAAGTCGCAGCTCTTGGAGTTTTCACTGTGCTGAGACTTTTCGGTGTTTGCTCAGAGTTAAGGAGAACATCCCTCTCTCCTAGGTCACTGAGCCCAGGTATTCCCAATTTTTACAAAATACCCTCCCCTTCCCCAGGAAAATACTGTCCTCTAACTTCTCCCTAGAGATCCCTCCATGGTCTCTGACACAGGTTTGTACAAGTGGGCCTGGGGCTGTAAAAGTGTTGGAATGAAAGCAGTTTTAGGACTAGTTCAGTCTAGACAACACTGCATTTAAAGAGGGAGTTTTTTCCAACTACACTGAGTCTTTAGTGGGTGGCGAATCTCCAAAAGGAGCCCATGGATATTGCATCTGTGATATTTTGCCACGAAATGTTTCTATCTAATATATTAAGAAGCACTTCATGGACTATATATTTTTGGGTATTGCTGGCCTATGGTATTTCTGCTTTCAGTAATAATGCATTACTTGATATTTCTATTAGTTTATAATGATAATGAAACTGAGGTTTTTGAAATTTTGCCTTAGGCAGACAGGATAGACTTGCTAATAAGGGGCTACTTTGAGGAGAGGGAACAGTGTCATGGAAAGTAACTTGGGCCTTGAGCTCAGCCAGAGTGGAGTCTGAATTCTGATTCAGTCACTGAGTAGCACTTGACAAATCACTTAACCTTTCTGGGCTGTTTCCACAGTGGTAAAATAGAGCTCAGAGTAAATGTGATTATGTAATGGTGAAATATCTACCCTTGTGTCTGGAACATAGAAGGTATCCTACAAGCATGATTTCTACTTGCTTGGAAACAAATGCTCTATCAGATGGGCCAGACATTGCTCATCTCTTACCAGAAGACTTATTGACTATTTCTTTCCAAATTCTTTTTTATTCTGAGCTTCCCCATTATCTAAAAGATGGATAGGATCTGGAGAAACAGAGAATAAGTCTTAGTGAATTAGAGAATGTTAAATCAAGGGAGAAAAAAATGGTCTTTGCAATCTCAACTCATTAACAATGGCAGCAGCTGGAATAGCTTTGAATTCTTGGAACTACATCTTGCTGATACGCTCCGAGGCAAAATCCACAAGGATTTCTTCATTTCTCATTCCAGATCTGGAAAGAAGTATTTTCTCCTCAGTTTCTATTTCTTTTAACATTGTTATATAATCCTTACTATGAAAACAACTCACACGAAATCCTGCCACCCAAACACTGCAGACATTTTCATCGTTGCTGGTGGCTTTTGGCTTTTGCAATAGTATAAAATATGTTTGTGCACAACCAGATTATTAACATTACATAATATTCTGGGTTGACGCCTGGTCTTCAAAATTATTTCTAATGATCATGATTCGAAAGGTTATTATAAAGATTAAATTCAGGTAATCTTGGAGAAAAGGAGTTTGCTCTGGTTATACAGTTATATAGGATCATGTCTCCCCATCGTTGGATATTTGTTTCTAATCTCTTCACCAGGATAATATTTTGAGATATTTTTTCTCTGTCTGTGGCCCTTCATCCAAATAGATAAACTGTTCTTACTCCAGCTTATAAAAGGCCCAGGATTGGACTAAAAGCACAGCCTTCAATAAAATTCTTCTCTTTCTTTTATTTTTAAAGGCTAGAGGTGGGCATCTGAGTTGATGAGGGCTAAGAGGAGAGGGCAGCCAGGGGATCTGGGGAGAGGCAGAGTGCCTTGGAAAATAGAATGAGAACAGGATTCCTTCTTCTCTCCTTGTTATGGGGGTGCTGGGGAGCATTCCCTCCCAAGCCCCCTGGACGGAGGAGAAATAGAGAACTATGTGACCAAGAACATCAATAAAGCAGGAATCCAAGGTCTTCCTCCTGGCAAAACTAGGAAGGTAACAAGGCCCCATGCCAAGAGGGGTTATACATAGTGTGGGACTGTAGAGACACAGTTCTGAGCTTTTTCGGTGATCCCTTTGCCTTCCATAAGATGCAGAAGCAACAGAGAGGCTGAGTGCCAGGGCACCTCGGGTGTGCAACAGTGGATAACTGAACACCGATCTCCCAATCACATGAAACTTCATCATGTATGATCCCAGAACCCTGTACATGACTCTATTCAGGAAAACACCAAAAAATGATCTTCAACTTTCTAAGACTATTAAAGAAATGGGTTTCAGAGTCAGAAATTGAGGTACAGAAAATTAGGAAATCATACCCTCTGTAAGGGAGCTAAAACTCATTCCCATCTTTAGGTCATTTTTAAAAGATAAGTTTCCTGAAGAATAATTTGAGTCAAGATATATAAGCATTTTTATATCTCTTGTTTCATGGTTCCAGATCCTTTTCCAAAAGAATTACCTTAATTTACCCCAATAACAAGAATAATCAAAGATACTACTTTTTCCCATATATTCCTAGCTTTAGCTACTTGTATTTTAGAAGAAAATATTGCTAATAGTGAAAATATTACTTCAATTTAATGAGCACTTAAGTTACTAGAGAGTTTGAACATTATTCCACATATTTGTGAATTGAATTTGTCATGTTTATTAAGTTTTTGTTAGTGTGTGACAATCAGCTTTGGAAAAAATGAGTTTTTAAATAGCTGACCTTCCTTGTGGATTGTGTGTCTCACAGAACAGGCTGCATCTTAAGTCTCCTTCCCAATCCAGACCCAGCCCCCCCACCTCTCATCACTGAGAAATATGTCTTTCATCAAGTGAGCTCAGACCTGACCGACCACCTAAAAGGCCAAGTTCTCCCTTTCAGCTGAGATGGACAGGCTCTAATTAGGCAGCATCATGATTATAAGGAAATTATTCACTTAAATACAAAGGAAATGTGATAGGGAGTAAGGCAACCCATTGCATGATATAAATAGTTGCAGACGCATGGGAGTTAAGACTCACTACCATTAGCTGCACGTTTTCTAAAGGAAATAACCCAGATGAGAAATGTACCCTGGGTAGAGACATACAATATAAGCCTTGTGTAAGCAAACCCACATTTTATTTGTAAAAATGAGTTTAGAAAAATTACAGCCCCACCAAATGTTACTCAAGAGCACTTTCTTCATTCAATCAGGCAAGTTTGAAAGGCCCCAGTAGTGAAATTGAAAAGTGCACTAGATAGGGAATGCCTTTTCTTCATGTACTCCTTTTGCCTGGAGAAATACATTCATCTAAGAAGCTTAACTCAGGTGTTACCTTCTCCAGGTAGCTTCCCTTGACAACAGATGGGATGGGTGATCCTGATCTGTGCCTTGGCAAACAGATTATCTTACGTGTCTTTCTCTTATGTCATTAACTTCTCCCACTCAACTGGATCCCTTCTATGAATCAAGCATGCCAGTCTCTTCCAGTTTACAAAAAGACTTTGAGTCCTCATTCCCCTCCAGGTACTGTCCTCTTTTCCCCTTCTTCACTGTTGAATTTCTTGGAGAAAACAAAACAAAACAAACCTCTACATTCTGTCTTCATTTTTCATCTTCTCTTTAACCCATTCCAATCTGTTCTGCCCTATAATTCCATCAAAATGGTTCTCACTAGAGTTACCTTCATGTTGCTGCATCCAGGAAACCACTTTGAATTTTTGAATTCTTACTAGACTTAAGGGCCTCATTTATCACTGCAGACTGCTGACCTCTGTCTTGATTTATACTTACCTTGGCTCAGGGACACTCCATTTCATTGGATTTTCCTACCACCTTTCTGACTGCCCTTTGAGCCTTCTTTGCTAGATACTCATCTTTGTCCTGAGCTCTAAATGCTGGCACTTTTCCCCTTCACTCATCATCTCTAGGCCCAGGGTTTCACTCCATCTAAATTCTAATCTGTCATATTTAAGTCTCACCCTCTATTCATCACTTTTGCATTTTACCTTTGTAGGTCTGAACTTCAACATGGCCTCTTTCAAAGGCACTTTGAAATCAAGATTCCAGTGAATTCATCATATTCTTCCCCAACCTGTTCCTTTTCCAGTGTCCTTCACTTTAGAATGTTCTCCTTAAGTTTTTTTTTCTCATGAATTTCTTAATTGATTGGATCTAACTTCTATTTTTCTAACAGTCAAGAAGCAAGCTTCATAGTTGAGGAAATTTTTCTAGGCTGATAATGTTTAATCAAGATTGATTCCTCAATTCTCCTTTTGATTCATCAGTATTGTCAGGGATATATGAACTCTTTGAAAAACCCGAATTTTTTTTAAAGATTTAAAGATTTGATAGTTGAAAATAAAAGATCCTTATCCTATTAACTGGAGCCAAAGCTTCTTCGGCACTGATGAAGCTAGATTTTTAAGGCAAATAAAGCAGAGTTCATTTAAAAAAAAAAAAAAGATCTAATGCTTTGAAATGCTTCCAACTATGTGAAAAACAATCACAAAAGGCCTATTCTATCCCCTTTGTGGCTATGGGCTGAAGCTGCACTGCAAGAAGCTACTCAGCTGGGACATATCTTAATCATGTTTCTAGCCAAACTCTTGCAAAAACACATCAGCTAGGATGATCCTGAATACTAATGACAATCCCTTACGTTTGCATAAGCAAACACATGCAGAAGGATTTGCTTCACAATTTAAAGCACTTTGCAATCACTATTTTGTGGCTGCCCCACCAGGTAGGCTTCTTTATATTTCACAGATGAGGAAACTGAGGCCCAGAGAGGTAAGGTCATTCAGTTTGTAAAGTCCTGTGGTGTGTAAGCCTCATTGCAGGAGGCTGCATTCAGGTCTCCACATTTCGAGTCTAGTATTACACCTCCCCACTCCACCCCTACACCTTGTCCCTTATTCTCCTCAGACTACAGAAATCCCAGCAAGTATGCTATGTTGCATCATCTTGTCCAGGAAAGAGGGCAGGTTGATTTTAGCAGAAGAGGGAAAAACATGGAAAAGAGATAATGTAAGATGTGATCATTGAGAAACATAAAATTAGGTTTGGCCTGAAAACTTGGCTTCAAGGAAGAGAATAGCAGGTTATAAGACTGGAGAATGTACCTGGAGGAGTCAGAGCAAGAAGGCTTCAGATATTAGGCTGAGGAGTTTCATAGAGCACACTCCCACCACTTGGAGCGAATCTATGCCATCCCTTCTCCCCCACACTACGAGGTGCATACTCAAAAGTGGCTTTCCAACACAGTCTGCTCTCTCACGTCTAGGACCACCCTCCTATGGCTAACTGACTCGGAAAAAATTTCAAGGAGCTCCCCAGTTTCCAGACTGGACTTGGAGCCAAACTCACAGTACTCCATGCTCATTTCAGTACATCAAGTCCCCAAGCAACGCATGCCCTCAAGTAATGACAAAAAGGAAGTTGGTAGATAAATACCTACCCTTTTTCCTTTGATAGGGGATAACAGGTGTTTTCTGCTATTATCAGGAGTTTCTCAGCAGAATTAATCTCTAGTTGTCTATTGTAGTAACTGATTTGATAATACAACATTTATTTGCTCCCTTCTTTGTCCTCTTTCTCCCACTTTCCTAGAAGTATTTACTGACATTACTTCTGAAATACACTACTTGCATTCAAATCTTTGTCTTAGGGTTTACTTCTAGGGAACCCCAAGACAAAAGACTTTCACATGCAGAGCTGGCTTGACAAGTACATTGATGAAATCCTTGCCCTAGAATAACAAAATGTTAAAACAGAATGGGTCCTCTCAGTTTAGGATGAAACTTTCAATAGCAGGTACAAAATATGTGGCAAAAATGTTATGTAGGGCTTGCAAATGGGGTGATCTATGTGGTTGTGTGACTCCCAGCCTCCTCAAAGTCAATTGTTTCTATACTCTTGAGTTGTGTATTGGGCTGAGAAGAAAGTTTTTTTTGTAATACTTTGGTCTTTTTCCCTGCTCTGCCTTCCCACTGGATGATTTCTCATTTCAAGACTAGTGAGAGGACAACAAAAAGTCCATCCAAGAGAGGTCTCTGTTCTTGGATCTTGTGTCTCACCCACATCTGAGAAGTCTGAAGAACAAGATTTTCCCAGTGGTGGAGCAAAGAAAAGTAGCTACTTTGAGAGCAAGTTGTACTGCTCTAGTATCAATAAGTTGAGTCAGTCTTTTGTTTTTGTTTTGTTTTAAATGGCTTTTTTTTTTTTAATGTCTGTACCCAATGTGGGGCTCAAACTCACAACCCTGAGATTGAGTCACATGCTCCCGTGACTACATCAGCAGGTACCCCAGGGTCAGCCTTCTTTTGGAGTAACCACATAGAGGACTGTTTTATAAGGGGCTTCACCCAAGAGGACTTCAGGCTGAGGCTGGGAGGTGGAGGTTTTTTAGAGACCAGCTGCTATGTTGTGAGGACGCTGGAGCTGTTCTAAAGGGAAATTCACAGAGCTAAGAACTGAGGCTTCAAACTAACAGCCATTTGAATTAGGCCTTTTGGGGGAACATTCAACCCTAGTCAAGCCCTCAGATGACTTATTCTCTGGCCAATGGCTTGGCCACAGCCTCCTGAGGAACCCTGAACCCCAAGGACACAGTTAAGCTGCTCCTAGATTCCCAAACATAGGAACCAGGTGAGATAATTCTTTTAAGCTGTTAAGTTTTAGGGTATTTTATGTATACCTGGTACTAGATAAGACTTCTTGTTGAGAGAGTTGTAATCAATGTTTCCAAAAGGTGATTACTGAAGGATTCACAGAAACAGCCCATTAGAGGCAAGGTCGGTTTTGAACATTTACCAGTCAGTCACCCAACCCCCCAGTATACCAATGGGAGACCACAACAGTTCTAATCTAGGAAAACCTTTTCTTCTCATTCCTCCTGCTGTGACTGCATACACCTCCCAATGCTTGGACTAGCCAGCTGCAGAGAAATGGGGATGTAGGAGACAAGCATAGAAAAGATGCTAACCCTTCAAATCTGGGAAAGAGGTTTTAACTTTCAATGAAATTTGGAATTTGACTATTACATGGGGTTGAGTTTTTTCTTTACTGAGATAAAGAATGGGTCAAAGGGCATTGCCCTGGATTTCACCCAATGTGCAGAGAAGAAGTAGCCAAAGAGATGGAGTTTGAACAGATTCAGGAGGGAAAAGATTGACGTTCTGTGTCCTGTGGCAATGTCTTCTTTCAACTTTGTCCTTAACATTGGTGTTGGGAGTCCACGACAGCTTAGGTCCTACCTATTGTTGGTTTCTTTTTAAGATTTTATTTACTTATGAGACAGAGAGAGAAGCAGAGACACAGGCAGAAGGAGAAGCAGGCTCCCTGAGGAGAGCCCGATGTGGGACTTGATCCCAGGACCCTGGGATCATGACCTGAGCCAAAGGCAGACACTCAAGCACTGAGCCACCCAGGCGCTTCTCTACCTAGTTTTTCACTAGCTCTCTTTTTCAGAGTGAAAGCTTGACTAATCTTTAGTATAAGTACCCCTTGTTCTAAGCAAGATCTCTTGGATCTCCATGTGAGAATTAACCTCTTCCTATCCCATACTATTCTAGATATTTGTGTTTTGGTTGTCTCTTCTACCTTTTGTGGCAACTTTTTTGGAGTTCCTGAAGATAGGTTTATTTATCTTGCTCTCACACCAGATTGCAAGCTCACTGAAGTTAGGTCCTAGGTGATAAATGCTATAATATGTAAAAGCATTAATAACAGAAGTGGATAATCCACTTTGTAGGAGTTACTATAGATAAAGTATGGTTGAAAGTCCATATTTTCCAGAAGCTATTGAAGGGTGATGAAAGATTAATAAATTCCCTTGAGCTACCGGAGCCTGTTCAAAAATGAAAAAGGGGTATATACTTAAAATCAGAGATCAGGGTCACAGGCAGGTCACCAGCAAGCATGTAAAGAACCTACTAAGGACCAGCAAATTTGACAGAAGACAAAGTTCATGAGGGCATAGAATGGAGAACCAATGTCTGAGACATAAATCCAAAAGCAGGGTTAACAAGGACTCACATTTATTCAGTAGGTCTTTAGGAAGTAGCATGCAGACATGCTATAGCAATTACAAAAGCCCCACCCTCATCCCACTGCTCCTTCATGGTACCTTGATTTTAGTGCAATAATCAGTTCTACTAATAGGGAGATTTTTAGGACTCTAGTCTGGATCAGGAGGTGATACCTAAAGTACATTTGGAGAGCTTTCTATATAATATTGAGACCATGGGAATTGTTGAAATGACAATGGACATTGATGAGGGCCAAGGACTTACTGACATAGGCATCACTTATAGAACTGTCCCCAAAAGCTTTGCCGAAAGGAAAAGAGAGAAGGTGCCTATACAAGCTGAGGGAGTTCAATTTAGTCAACAAATCAACTTAATGATCCCACTGCATCTCAGGGCCCTAATGTGAAGGGAGTCAGTTACTTGACTTTCATTTCTTTGACCCCAAGGAGGAAACCAAAGCCTCATTAAGGCCCTCAGTGGTAACTCCTCCAGGTTATCTGAATAGGGAACCGGTCATTGCATAGGGCAGCTTTCACCTGAATGGGCCTTTCCCAGCAACAGAGACCAGGCTGACAATACTAGTATGGAGGGGAGGCTGCCCATCCCGTACTGACTTCCTTTTGGGTGATAAGCACTCCCAACGCTTTCACCATGGCACTACAGTGCCTTGGCCTTCTCAGCTGCCCCTTTCCACAGACTCCCTTCCCAAAGTGGGGGTGGTGCCACTTGCCTTGAAAGCTTCAAATCTTGGCTGGTTAGCAGCCAGCTGCAACCCATCAAACCTCGCTGATTAGGCTTTTGATAGGGTGGAGCATTTTAACGCAATGATTGACAATGGCTTCTATCTCACACACCTGCTGCTTTAAAATCCCCATAAAATGTCAGCAGGGAGTGTAAGTGATATATAGCAGCAGTGCTGCCCAGGGTAGGAATGTTAAGTGCTAGGCGATGGGAGTGTCTGAACCTCAGCTACTGAAAAGAAAATAAAACATGCACCCAATCTAATCCATTTCTAAAGAGAGCCATTGAGGAGTAATTCACCAAGCCCAGCCTGCCAGCCCAGGGCAGGAGTCTTAGCCCTGGCAATCACTGTTAAGCGCTGCTTTGTGATTACTACGTGACTATCACAAGATTGTCCCTGCCCAGGGCAGGGCCTGACTCCTGGGGACCAGGTCAGGCAGCTTCCATAGAGGTGGCCAGAAACTTGGCCATGTAGGCTTGATTTGAATTGGAGGAACTCAGGGTTTTCTTGGTGTCCTTATGGGTAGGACCTGCTTAGTTAAGTGGCTCTGGATGTTAGTTTCCTTGTAGGCAGGTTGCCAAATCCAGGGGGCCCAATACTAAAATCAACCGATGTACAAACTTACCATAGAGCTAGGTTACTACATGGGTGGCTGAAGGCAGGAGAAGGATGAAAAAAGATACCAGGGAGATCTGAGAAAGAGGGTGGAGGAATTAGGTACAGAGATGGCTCACTGAAGTTGGGAGGTAACCGGAATATAGTTTACAAAGGTAGTCTCTGATGTGGGAAACAAAGGCAGAAGACTTATTCAATTTCCTTACTACCTACAGCCCATTGATAAGTCCTTGAAATAGGTAGAGTGACATTCCTCTATGAGCTTGACTTTCTCGATGTTAATACTTTGCTAAGGGCAAAAGGCAATCTTACCCAAACCCTTTAACTCTGTTAAAGTAGACCCTATAAGTCTACTTTAACATATAAAATTTCCTTTAGAAATTTCCTTTATCTCTATTCCCCAAGATAGATGTTGACAATCATCCCCTAAGCATATGTATGACCCACTGATAACACACACCTCTGAAGGGTCTTAAGACTGAGGGTGTACTAAACAGTAATAAGTGACCTTTCCCAACAATAGCTTGTCCCCTAAGGATTCTGGAAACCCTGTTTCCAAAAAACCTGGGAAGCTTAGATGACCCCTAACCCCCTCACAACTTGAAAGGCTATAATGGGCCACTCCTCATGATCCCAGTGCAGCTCTTTCTGCCTGTGGGTCCTGTCTCTGTGCACCTTTTTGCTCCAAAGAGGTCTCAAGAATTCATTCTTGGCTGTTGGCCTCAAACCCTAACATCTTCCCTATATCAGTTTTCAGTTGGGTGGAGTTAAGTGGGATGAAGCAGGGAAGCAGCAGACCTAGAATATTGCTCTAGAAGAGGCAGGGGGAGCCCAATTCATGTTTCCTGTCTGGTGTGGAGGGAATGGGCTAATGCTGTATAGTTACCAGTAGAATAAAGAATAGGTAGCGTGAACTTTATGTTGTGGGGTTGTTAATGAATTGTTAAGTATCAGGTACTGTGCTGTCACCTGGGGCTACCATAGCTCACAGATATTCTTCTTGCCCTCACATTGCTAAGCAGATATCAACTGAATATTTCTAGTCCAGTCTGATGAGTATCTGGGGGGGATGGAAAAGCACAGGTAACTTTGGGGATATCCAATCTGAGGGAAAACACAGGAAATCCTGGGAACTGCGGAAATCTATTACTTTAATTTGACAAGCATTTATGAGCAACTGCTGTATACCAAGTGATTATAAAAATGGGAAATTCTGCCTACTGTAAACAATTTAATGACTTTCAGGTTTTTTTTTTTTAAGTTTTTATTTATTTCTTTATTCATGAGAGACAGAGAGAGGGGGAAGCAGAGACACAGGCAGAGGGAGAAGCAGGCTCCATGCAGGGAGCCTGACGTGGGACTCAATCCTGGGTCTCCAGGATCACACCCTGGGCTGAAGGCAGCGCTAAACTGCTGAGCCACCAGGGCTGCCCGACTTTCGGTTTCTTTTCATTTTTGTGTCCACAGAAGCAAAGCTAACAGGAGTGTCAAGGTACCAGGCAGCAAAAATGTAGGAGTGATTATTATAGGTTTAGGAGGTTTTTCATGATAAAATATTCCAAGTAAATAAGAAAACAGATGCCCAGGAATGTTCATCATCCTGATTTAATAGTCACCATGCTGCAAAGTGTGCTGCATCTCTTTCACTCTCAACAATTACTTATATACCTCCAGTCTCCTCCTCTCAGATCAAAGCTCTCCTGAAGCTGCTGGATTCAGAACATTTTTAAAACTTACTCATCTGCATGACAAATGTCTAATCGAGGACTTGTCTTGCTACTTCAAGTACATTGGTTTTGTCCAACAGATATTTTCCATTCAAAATAATTTCGTTTTTATTAATTTTTTAGATTTACTTTTTGTGGTTTGAAGAAAGTCTTGCCCCACCCTGACGTCATTAGGTTTTTTTCTGTTGCCTTCTAGTAGTTTACGTTTTCACCTTTATGGCTTTAAACTTTCCAAATCTTTTTTCATGAATCTAGAAGATCTAATTTTATCCCCGCCCCCCCCCCCACATAGCCAATTATCCCAGTGTCATTTGGCATTAGTCCTTTTTCCACCAACTTTTTTTTATTGGTGTTCAATTTGCCAGCATATAGCATAACACCCAGTGCTCATCCCATCAAGTGCTCCCCTCAGTGCCCGTCACCCAGTCACCCCCACCCCCTGCCCATCTCCCTTTCTACCACCCCTAGTTTGTTTCCCAGAGTTAGGAGTCCCTCATGTTCTGTCTCCCTTTCTGATATTTCCCACTCATTTTCTCTCCTTTCCCCTTTATTCCCTTTCACTATTTTTTTTATATTCCCCAAATGAATGAGACCATATAATATTTGTCCTTCTCTGATTGACTTCCTTCACTCACCATAATCCCCTCCAGTTCCATCCACGTCGAAACAAATGGTGGGTATTTGTCGTTTCTAATGGCTGAGTGATATTCCAGTGTATACGTAGACCATGTCTTCTTTATCCATTCATCTTTTCGATGGACACCGGGGCTCCTTTCACAGTTTGGCTATTGTTTTTCCACCAATTTTGAATGCCCTTTCTTATATTTGTGGTTTTCATAATACGTGTAGATCCATTTCTAAACACCTCTTTATGGTTTGTCTGTGTCAATATTGTACCATTTTAGTTATTATACCTGATGAAGTAGATCTTCCCCTCACCCTTCCATTGCATAAGCTATTCTTGACCCTTTTTCTTGTAAAAATTTGGCATTAACACCTTGACTTGCATTAAAAAAAGAGCCATTGTAGAAATTTAGAATTTGGATTATAGGGATTTTGATATTCAGGGAAAAGTTCATATATAGGTTTGTCTTCCCAAATATGAATAGGATTTCTCCATTTATTTATTTATGTTCAATAAAGTTTTATAATTTCTTCTGTAAGATGTTAACAGATGCCAACATGTGTTTTAAATGATTTATGCCTCAGTGCCCTCTACTTTGTTTTGTAAAAGATACAGTTTCTAAGTTGTTGTAGATTTACAGGTTTATATCTGAGTTTTGCTTGATACAACCTGAAACTTATGAATTCAGTTTTTCCATAGCTACTCTTAAGTTTTTCAAAGAACTTTATCTCTTTACATGATGGAGTTTTATTTATTTTCTCCCCAATCCTGATAGCTTGTTTTTGTTGACTTATTGCTGTGGCTAGGACCTATAGTACATTCTCTGTGCTTCCTACGAAGTGGTCAGATTTTTAGTTTGAGTTCATCTGCATCTTTTCTATTTTGATCATTGTGTTTATGATCTATTTTGTTTTTTGATTCTCTTATTCTCTTCCACATTGGCCTTTCCTGGTAGTGTCTTAGATTAGATCTTGCTAGGTAATTCTGCAATAGCAATCTCAAACTCTTGATGGCTTAAACCAGAATTTTATCCTGCATGCTAAATGCTCTAAAAAAAAAAAAAAAAAAAAAAAAAAAAAATTGGTAAGATGCTCTGCACCACCCAGCCCGCCCCTCATAAATCCAGACTGAAGTGTCAACATTTTGTTTTTACATCAACTGAAACAGCAACAGTCAACAATGACAGAAGCAGCAGCATGTGTTATGAGCTGAATGTATCTTCCAAGTTCACATGTTAAAGCCCAACCCCCAGTGTGATGGTATTTGGAAACAGAGCCTTTGGGAATAATAAGCAGTTAGATGAGGTCATGAATATGGGGTCAACATGCTGGAATTAGTGCCCTTATAAGAAGGAACATCAGAGAGCTCCCTGTCTTTCTCTCTGCCACATGAGGGGCACAGCAAGAAGGCAGCACTTGTAAGTCAGGAAGCAGGCTCCCCCCAGGGAACTGCATCTGCCTGCACCTGGATTTGGACTTTCCTGCCTCCTGAACTATGAGAAAACACATTGCTGTGGTTTATGCCATCCTATGGTATTTAGGGGGAGAAGGCTGAAAAAGTGTGGTGTGGTATTTTGTTATGGCAGCCTGAGGTGACTAATAAAAGCTAAGGTATGACTTTCATGTTATAAGTGCTTTGGACCAGAGGTGACACACACTGCTTCTCATAGCAGACTATTGGCCAAAACAAGTCATTTTTCCAACCACCTATAATGAGGCTAGGAAATCTATTCTTCCTGGAGATTAGGAAGAAGCAGATATTGATATCTAATGCTAAAGCCTGCCATAGGTTTCATGTTTTTATTTAAAAAATATAAAGACAAATCACACATTTTGTCAATTTTTCCAGTTTTAAATTTAATTATCTCTAATTTGGAGGATGGGATTTTTGTTTACTCTTGTTTCATAATCATTTTTTGTTTGTTTGTTTTCTATTATAAGCTGATCTTTTGCTTTACTTCCCTACCTGAAGATATCCTGTTAGGTGTTTTTCCGAGTATGTTCCCAACCCAATATATTTTGTTCGTTCATCTCATTCTGCCATAAACTCCAAGCATATTACTGACCAGGATCATTTTTGTTACTTGACATAAGATTCCTAAGCCCCATGATTAAGTATAATTTGGGCTCCAAATACTAAGAGATAGACATGCTTTGTGTTCTAAAATTTTCAGGGAGAGCATTTCTCATTCAGAATCCAGGTTGGGGAAGCAAGCTTCCTTGCTGTCTCCCTGTCCCGGTAGGCATACCACTTTTACGGCATTTTTAAACTAATCTTACATCTTTTCAAGGCTCAGTTTTATGCAGAGGTCTCTGTTCACACTCTTTCACCCCTCCCCCTGCCCTGCCCCTGTGGCAATTAAAGCATTTAACACCAGGGGTTAACTACATAATCAGTGATTTTTTAATTTTTCTTCATTTCTGACATGAGTTTTATCTTATGAAACACTAAGTGTCATTCTTAAACCAGTTTCCAAGAATTTTAGTGAGTTTGCATGTGTGTGTTATAGTTCTTAATGTTGCCAGAATTATTCTTTTAGATCTAAGTAAAGCATTTAAATATTTATGATTTATGAAGCATCTCTTCTTTATCTGGTGTAGAAGGTTCTAGAAATCCATAATAGAGGTAGAATAATCCTTACTCTTTAATTGATCCTGGTCTAGTGAGTGGGGGCGAGGGGAGGGAGGAGATCAAATACAGGATAAACGCTGTAAGAAAATGAGGTGAAAAGAAAGGAACCATTCTCAAAAAGGTGGATAGAAGTCCAGATCCTGTATCTTAGAAGGTAATCAATGTTTTCACAATTAGTATTTTCCTTAGGTTGGTTTTACACAAGTCATTTTTGTAAATTTGTGTCTCAGAGATTGAGATTCTGAAGGAAAGGTACTAGCACATGTCTTAGGCCCCAAAGTAAGTGTGAAGTTCATAATATCACTATCAAGCTGGTAGCATCTTCCTTGAATTGCAGAAACAAGTTCAAATAATTGAAATGTTGAAAACATTGGCTGCTTACACTGGTCCTATGGCTGAAATTGTCCATCTGATTAAATATTTAAAAATCTGTTATTGCTAACTTTCAAAAATATAAATAACTTTAAGTTAATAAAGTTTGCCATAAAATAAAGCTTTCAATGCTGAACCCATCCATCACTTTTACATTTTTCAATGAACCTTTTAATCACTTCTCAATTTTACTATGTTATTCAAAATCTAATTATATTTAAAAAAATCTTCCTATCATGGACATTTTGATTAAAGATATAATTCAGAATATTCATTTGATAACTGCATTCTGTTCTATTTTATTCCATTTCCTTTCTGTAATGTCTCTTTAAGCTAGTAAAAAAGTTGAAATTTTGATCCTAAGGAATAATTTTTGCAAAACATAAGAATAGTTGCAGCTATGGATCATTCTCATTACTAAATTACCTATGATCAAGTTTTTGGTTTTTGTTTTGTTTTTTGTTTTAAGATTTCTTTTTTTTTATTTTTTTTACAGATTTTTTTTTTTTAATTTTTATTTATTTATGATAGTCACAGAGAGAGAGAGAGAGAGGCAGAGACACAGGCAGAGGGAGAAGCAGACTCCATGCACCAGGAGCCCGACGTGGGATTCGATCCCGGGTCTCCAGGATCGCGCCCTGGGCCAAAGGCAGGCGCTAAACCGTTGCGCCACCCAGGGATCCCTGTTTTAAGATTTCTAAAGAGTACTTCCTTCATATCCACTGTAAGGACATTCACAGACATATCCACTCTTAGATACAAAGTTTCTTATACTCCATGTTCAGTCAACTTTGGTATTGGAAACACAGCTAACTTCCCTTGAATCTTGAGTCTTTAGCAGAAACCATCTTTGGATGGATTAAGTTGTCTGGAAGAAGATACACAATTTTTCATTTAGGTCTGAATATTATTGCCTTCATCCTCCATAGTCAGAATAATCATGAAATATTACCATACTGGCATAGGTGACCTTATTTCACACTCTGAATTCTGAGGTAGATGCTACCTTGCATTTAAAGAGAAGGCAATAGAGGAGGACTTTCAATCATGGAAGCTGAAGAGGTTGGGGTTTCCTTTCTACAAGAACTATAAAACTGGACAAATTTGTCAAAAGCAATCATTTCAGGTCACAAGGTGTTGACTGAAAACAGACAAAAAATTGAAGCATTTATTTTTGTGGTCCTCTCGCCTCGGTCTGCTCCTTGCTTCCTCCCTCCCCTCCCTTCCTCACACCAGATTAGTAGGAAGAACAGTAGCTTTGTCAACCTGGGATTGACTACAAAATCCAGCAGCTTTACTGCCAGAAGCTGTTAATTCAAGTAGGGACAGGAAACAAAAACTTTTGGCTTTGCCAGCTAAAATGGCAGACTTAATTGGAAATGGATGGGGAAACCCACAGCTGTGCAAGACCAAGGTTGCCATTCCAACTTGGACTGAGTGACAGACCATTCAGAAACTTTATGGAGAGATTGTGGAAAGGAGACAGTCATGTAAAGGCTGAGATAAGCTTTTCCACACTTTTCTTCTGTTTAGAAAACTACATATGCATAGGAGACACCAAAGAGCCTGGTAAAAATTTAAAGCCAAGGTACATTTGTGAATTGCCTGAAACTTTAAATGCATTCCCAAACCCACACAGAACTGACAGTGGGTGAGAGAATCCAGATGTTAGATTTCCCAGATAAAAACTCCAAAGCAGCCATTATAAATACGTGAGCTATGTTTAATAAATTAAAGGAAAATAGCCTAACAATAAATCAACAAGCAGGGAACCCAAGAAATGGAAAATATATTTTAGAAAGAGCCAAATAGAAATGCTAACTAGCAAAGGAAACTAAATGAAGTGAAAAACTCACTATAATCAACTCACTCAATAATCCATGGATTTGAAGATCTAAATTGTTCCAATACAATAACTGGAAAGGAAGTTGAAAAATTAGCATAGTATCAGGAATCTGTACAAAAATTTCACTGTTCCAATATGTGTATAATGGAGTTAGGAAGTTAGAGATAGAAAAACATGGAAGAAAATATTTGGAGATATAATGGTCCATGCTTCTCAAATTTGATGAAAACTTTTAAAAGATCCACTTAAAAGCAAAAAGGAAAACACAAAGATGATCACACCTAGACACAGTCAAATTGCTGAAGCCCAAAGCAAAGAAAAATCATGCTTGAAGAAAACATCACACACAATACAGCTGGCAGTGGAATGACATTCAAAATTTTGAAAGGAAAAAAAAAAAATAAAGAATTCTATACCCAACAAAATCATTCTTCAAAAATGAAAGTGAAAAATTTTCCAAATAAAAACTCAAAGGACTTTCTTTAGTAAAATTCCTTAAGTTGAAAGAGGACACATGTGATAACTTGGATCCACAGTAAGGAATAGAGCACACTAGAATATACACCATTTTGCTTTTTTTCTTTAAAGAACATAAGTGATGACTATAAATCAATATTATTGTGTTTATAACTTGTGTTGTTACATGTATGACAACGCTAGCACAAAAAAAAAGGAAAAAATGGAGCTATAGTGGTAAAACTAGCAACTATCTTTTGCAGGAATAAAATCATTAACTTGAGTTATTGTGATAAGTTACAGGTAAGTATTAAAAATTTTAAAGCAACCCTCAAAATGCCTCAAAGGTATATTTAAACTATCAGTAATTAAAATGGTAAACTCAAAATATTTGTATAAGAGAAGGAAATGTAGAGAAACAAAAATCACAATTAGAAAACACAGCCAAGCGGCAGATTTCTTATAAGGGCATTAAATGTAAATAGATGAAATCTTTTAATCAAAGACATAGACTGGATGAAAAACCAAGGTTCATCTTTAAATCTTGAATTTAAAGGCACAAGGTGAACTTTTTTAAAGAAAAGCCACATAGGCAGTAATCATGAGAGTAGTTTTATTAATCTCAGACAAAATAGACAAGTATTAGGGGCAAAGAGGGTAATTTCAAAATGATAAAAGCATCAATGTCAGGAAACTAAGTTAGAAATGTTTGCACCTGAAAGTGGTACTCCAAAATACATCCTAAATTGAGTGAATAAAAGGAGAAATACAATTGAACAATTATACTTGGAGATTAACTAGGGTCTTCCAAAGAAACAGAATAGGGTATGTATATATGTGTGCATATGTTTTAATAAGTTTCTTAGAATACATGTATATATAAGTTATAAAGAAATTTGTTATAAGGAAGTGGTTCACATGATTATGGAAGCTGAGAAGCCTCAAGATCTACAGCTGTCGAGTTGGAAACCCAGGAAAGCTGGTGGTATATAGTTCCAGCCCAAATATGAACGCTGAGAATCAGGAGAGCTGATGGCCTAAGTTGCAGTCCAAGGGCAGGACTAATGTCCCAGTTGAATAGTTAGGCAGGCAAGGTTTTCACTCAGCTTTTTTGTCCTATGTAGGTCTTCAACTGATTAGATGAACCCCACTCACATTAGAGAGAGCAATCTGCTCAGGCTAGCAATTCAAATGTTGACGTTGTCCAAAAACACTCTTGCAGACACACCCATAACATTTGGCCAAATGTCTGGGCAGCCAGTGGACCAGTCAAGTTCACACATAAAAGTAACCATGGAAGAGATTTCAATACTCTCCCAATAATTGATATAAAAGCTAAATAAAGCCAGTAAAGATAGACCATTTAAGCAATGTGATCTGATGTTTCCTTTTGTTAGCTGCCATATGTGTTACTCAAGGGGGTCAGTCTGGTCTAAATGCACATAGTGGAGATAAATAGGGCTATCAGGTAGATCTTGTCAATAACTTGTAGTGTTCCCATTGTTGTATCTGGTTGCATTAGGACAGCTAGCAATAGGCCAGGAAAGTGGGTTATTTTAGTGATCAGGTCACATCTTATATACCAGTTCTGAAAGGCATCAACAGCTAGACTGACTTGATATTTAAGACCTCAATCACTTATGGGAGATGGTATCCTTTGTCCCCAGTTATTCACTCCCTACTTTGTAAGGAATTATACGTATCTAAGGATTATACAGCTCTGTTGCCATGGATGTGCAATGCTTCCTTATGGGAAGAGTATAGCTCCCTGCAACAGACGACAAACTCAAAAGCTGTGCGGAGGGATCCCTGGGTGGCGCAGCGGCTTAGCGCCTGCCTTTGGCCCAGGGCGCGATCCTGGAGACCTGGGATCCAATCCCATGTCGGGCCCCCGGGACATGGAGCCTGCTTCTCCCTCTGCCTGCCTCTCTGCCTCTATCATTTAAAAAAAAAAAAAAAAAAAAAAAGCTGTGCGGAAACTTCAAAAGCTGTTCTGTGGTTTAACCTTTCAAGAATGGCATGTCCTAGGTAGGGGCTGCTTCTTCAGTCTAAATTCCAAAATAGGGCAGCCTGGGTGGCTCAGCGGTTTAGCACCGCCTTCAGTCCATTGGCCAGATCCTGGAAACCCAGGATCAAGTCCCACGTCGGGCTCCCTGCATGGAGCCTGCTTCTCCTGCCTGTGTCTCTGCCTCTGTCTCTCATGAGTAAATCTAAAAATAAAAATAAAAATAAAAATAAAAATAAAAATAAAAATAAAAATAAAAATAAAAATAAAAATAAAAATAAAAATAAAAATAAAAATAAAAATAAATAAAAATAAAAATAAAAATAAAAATAAAAATAAAAATAAAAATAAAAATAAAAATAAAAATAAAAATAAAAATAAAAATAAAAATAAATATAAAAATAAATATA
Source organism: Canis lupus baileyi (assembly GCF_048164855.1). Taxonomy (NCBI): domain Eukaryota; kingdom Metazoa; phylum Chordata; class Mammalia; order Carnivora; family Canidae; genus Canis; species Canis lupus. The sequence continues at coordinate 35,364,105 of NC_132840.1, forward strand.
AAAATAAATATAAAAATAAATATAAAAATAAATATAAAAATAAAAATAAAAATAAAAATAAAAAATAAATTCCAGAATTAAAAAAAAAAAAAAAAAAAAAAAAAAGACCCATGAAGCAAAATTTCAGCTGACCCAAAACTGGCCCAGAATGGAGCCACGGGCTATCTGAAGCCAGCATGTAACATGAGTGAAAAATAAGTTTTGTGAAGGGTGACTGATAAGCCTTAATGCTGAGCACTCCAACTAATGCCATTACCCCAGTGTGGTAGCCACTTAATAGAATGTTTTCCTAGTCAGTTTTCTCTGCTACAGAAGAGGTTAGAGATTCACAGGTCAGGGCCATGGAAGCCATACTGATATTTTTTCTTTTTATCACCTTTGGCCATAGCTGGTCAAAATGTGCAAAGTTCTCTCATTTGAGAATTTTACCCAAGGCCTGGAGCCTAGAAACTGGGAACCAAGTCACATTCACTGAAGAGCTTCCAGAAAAATTCTATGAAGTCCTGCTGGTCCCTGGAAATAAATCCTCCTTACCCCGTTCTGCTACTTTAATTTCTCTTGGATTCAATAGGATACCCCAGAATTCTTTTTAAAGAAATAAGGAAAAGAAAAAGCTGCCTTTAAACCTAAGCCAGTGCTAGTTGATTTGCAACCAAGAGCTACCTTAACTAATACTTCAAGCACCTAAAACAACCCTGATGTTACTCAAATGTATTCTTTAAATATTGGCTCAGCCCCTGCCAGGGGCAGCTCCTACAGTGGCAGGGGATGTTGAAGGAGCCATGGGCTAAGGGAACTGGCTACTCCTTTAAGTCTGGATTTTCCAAATTGCATCCCTGCATTTCAATCTCCACATGATCTATTCTTTTCTTCCTCACCTCCTTAACTAATGTCCAAGTTTCTAGCCAATCTGATACATCCTCTCCTTAGATCACTGGGACAATGTGTGAAGCAGAACATGCACCATACAGAACTCTCTTGCTATGAATAGGTGTCCTTGGCAGAGTTTTTGGCTAAGTGGGTGCCACATATTTTCAGTTAGAGTTGCAGATCATTGCCTACATTTTGGGTCAGTATTCCAACTTAATGCACTAAAATATAATTGCCCTTATCAAGAGAAAGAACAGACATGCATTAACACAAAGTTTTGCAAAATTAAGGACCGCTAATGAATGAAATCAAAGAACAAAGCTTAAAAGTTCCTTTGCTGGCATTTGTACATTTTCTTCTCTTCTGGGCATCTGAAGATATTGTCCATTCAACGATCACATTTTCTCTAAGATCCCTGCCAGATTTCTGAATGAAAGCTCTAGATTTTAGCAGTTGATAAGGAGAAATACTTCCTCTGTTCTCTCACATGGCTCTAACCAGTATCTTGATCACCCCAAGAGCTTTAGATCCATGTATGTAAATAGCTGCTGGATAATTCCAATTTGGAGGTCAGGCCATCAGGTCGAAGCTCAGTTTGGTTCAAACAGAATCCACAATACTTCTTCATCCCCAGAGCCCACATCTCTCTTCCCTATAAATGGTCAATTTATATTGTTACCACTATCCACCCATAAATTAGAAGTTTCTCTACCATCCTCAATTCTACTCTTCCCATGACATTCCGTACCAATTACTATCTTCTCTTGTTTGAATTTCCAAGTAATTTGAGTCTGTTACTCCACTACCTTGATAGAGATGAACAACAGTGAATAGTTTATGGTGACTTTTTAACCAGTTTTCTGATTAACTACTTGTGGTAATGCCCCTTCTCCAATTATTCATATTGCTACCAAAGGTATAAACTGCTTGATACTACTCATGATAAATCTTAGTATTTCCATATGGCCTATAGAGTCAAATTCAAGCACTTTAGAAGGGGATTTAAGAACCTCTATGAGATTTTTCAAGTTTTATTGTGTAAAAGAATAGAAACCTTTTGTTACTGCAACGAAGAAGTTGAAGTTCTAAGAACTCTGCTCATGTCACACATTTATCTCATGCTCAAGTAAATACGTGGATAAAGAGACGAGTCCATTTTTAAAATTCCTTTAGCACTCCTTATTTTCTGTCCCAAGAAGAGCCATTTATTGGGATGTTTAATTATCATATGCTAGAAAGTGGTCCAGTTGGGGCCAGAAGATTGATCACTTTTTGGAAGTGATGGAACAGAGAAGAAAGTTACCCGGAGTGTTTTTCCTGAAGGGAATAAAACTTCCATTTCCAAAAACCACTATTGTCTGTGTGGTCTTAAGGCAGCCTGCAGGATCCCTGTAACAGTGTCTGCTGATCCAGATCTTTCTTGTGGACTTTCCAACAGCATAAAGTGAAGGTCAGATGTACACATCCTTGCTCTGGATCTCCCTTTTAGTATCCTGGGAACAACTGCTCTAATGACACCATGCCTGCCAGTTATTGCTGGTTCTCATGTGTTTAGCCCTCCCCATCCCTAAGAACAAGTCTGAACACATTTCTTCACCTAACACTTGATTTTGTGGGCATCAGCTGTGTGGTGCACTTCCTCTGTTTTCCTACCCTGCTCTAAACACCTTGTCTCCTCTGTGGAAATTCCATAAGCCCCCGTTTGAGGTCACCACAGCTGATCCCCGAGCCAGAATTAATTGCTGCCTCCTTTGGTTTTCACTGCATTTGACAATACTCTACTTAGCACTTTGATTTGTTTGTTTGGAGCATGGGGGTGGAGGGAGACAATCTTAAGCAGCCTTCACACCCAGCGTGGAGCCCAGTGCAGGGCTTGGTCTCATGACCAGAACTGAAATCAAGAGTCAGAGGCTAACCAACTAAACCACCAAGGAAACCTGAGATTTCCAATTTTATTTTTGTGTGTATTAAAGTGTAGTTCAGGGGACACCTGGGTGGCTCAGCAGTTTAGCACCTGCCTTCAGCCCAGGGGATGATCCTGGAGTCCTGGGATTGAGTCCCACATCGGGTTCCCTGCATGGAGCCTGCTTCTCCCTCTTGGTCTCTCATGAATGAATAAATCTTAAAAAAAAAAAAAAAAAGTGTAGTCCAAATATTTTCATGGGTACCATCATTTGCCCCCACTTTGAAAATATTTGAAATATATTTTTAGAAGATAAAATTCACCATATAGGTTGTCTTTTTTTTTTTTTTTTTTTACCAAGTTTAGGAGTTTCAAGAGTATAGGTATTCTCAGTGTTATTTGGTTCCAGTATAGAATACATATCTATTTAGAAATAGGAGCTTCAAATGATTTCTATTTGCAATAGCACACTGATATAGAACTGGCATTTAGCTATTTGCAAACATTTTCTTCTGGCTATGATTAGATGAGGTCATAAAAGTGGGGCCCCTATGATAATATTAGTGTCCTTATAAGAAACTAGAGGTGTCTCTCTCACGTGTACCCTCATAGCCCCATCTGAGGGCACAGCAAGAAGGTAGCCATCTGTAAGCCAGGAAGCAGGTTCCACCTGCTGGAACCAAATCTGCCAGCACCTTGCTCTTCCAGCCTCCAGAACTATGAGAAATAAACCTCTGTTGTTTGCCACTATCTACAGTATTTGTTACAGCAGCCTGAGCAGACAGACAGTGGCTGTTAAAGATGAGAAAATTGAGAGACCGATCACTGTGGTGTCAGTCAGAGCCAAGAACTTAGGCCACTTGACCTTCAAACCTTGAGTCAACAGGCCACACCCCACCACCTTTCGTTCACTGGTGTATTTGAAAGGCAATTCTCTATCACCAGATTGTCTGGGGGAAAGGCAAACCATCTCTATGTGTAGCCATTTTCTCCTTCCACAATGTGGAAAATTTAAACCCTTTCGGCAGACAGCCTGCCTGCATGCTCTCGGGAGACACAAAGATCCTGGCAAGTTCTGTGCTCCAAAAATCACCCTTCTCCAATTACACTCCCTCAGGTTCCACAGCTAGCAGGCCGCAGCAGCTCCTCTCCTCCGAGCCAGTTCTGGGGTTGGGGCCCTAATGCATCACAGGTGGGTCCTGGCTCCAAACTCATTCCAGATGGCCTCATAGTCTAAGCTTCCCAGCAACCCATTATATTTTGGCTATCCTGGGATCATTAATGATGCTGAAGGACCAGGAGTTCCAAGGATGGCAGAGACACGCTCTAAAACCAGGACCTTTGCAAGACCTTGTAAATTGCAGCACCCACCATAATAAATGCATTCACAGGAAGCAAGCATGTGCTGACCTTGGCGCCCAGAGGTCACTGAAAGGGGCCCCTGAACTTGATATTGTAAAGGGTTTGTCTGCTTGGCTTGCAGGACAGGCATAAAGGAATCATCTGTGCTCTTGCAGAAAATAACTCCATTGCCCCTGGGCTCTAGAGAGTAAGGAAAGATCCTTAAAGTCTACTAATTGTTGCATCAGTTGTTCCTGGGGGGATGGGGGGGCAGGCTGGGGTTAGAGTTGGAGGAGTGTAACATTTTATTAATTGCATCTTTTTATTACTAAATAGTCTTACTCTACAAAAGAATTTCAACTCCCTTTCTAGCTGGAAAGCTTCCTAAGGCAGATATTGAAAGTTGAACAAATGCTAGACCAGTCAAGCAGCTTTTAAACTGATATGGATTCTAAATACACTTTTTGTATAAGGATCTGTTTTCAGGTCTTAAAAACTCAGCCAAAGAATATTCAGAGTCAAGGCCATGACATTTAAAGCCAGTCATTCTTGGATTTAAATCTTATTCCCATCACTTGCCAGTTTAGAACATTCATTAGAGAAAACTTGCACTCTTCTGATGGTCAGTATCTGTGAAGTTAGGGTGATCCCAACATAAAAGGGTATTTGTTGGTTTTACTTCCCCATTCATGTATTTTTTTCCCCCACCCTTATTCATTGCTATACTTATTCCCTGACTACCTGCTTTGTGCCAGGAACAGTGCTGGATGCTACAAGAAACCTAGCTCAGGAGACAAAATTGACATTTAATTCAACATGTATTTTTACTGAGCACTCACTACTTATCTGAGGCTGTGAGAAGCAAAGGGCAGAACGGTAGGCATCAGGTCAGTCCTCATGGGTGCCCAGGCTTGGAGATCTTAAGCCAGTTACACTATAATGTGGTTATTGTTGCAAGTGTGTGTTCTTACACACTGAAATAGGATTGGATGGAGTAGACTGGTTCACTACAGCTCTGTAAGAAGATAGTTACTCTTGGTGGCAGGAAGCAGTTTTCGCAGTGCCCATCCTAGGAGAATTCTGTATCCATGAATGCACGTGTTCATTACATAGATAAATTCCTCAAGTTCTTTATATATATACACACACACACAACGCTTTATATATGTGTTAATATATGTTACTTTGATACCGGCCACATGCTTACTACCAGATATAGAAACTTCTAGCACACACTTTTTACTCCTGAAAGATTACAAAATAAGCACTATTGAAGAGGTTCAAGTTCCTTTCAACCACTGTGGTAGGAACTGCAAGTTGCTATCCCATTTTCCCTTTATACCGGTGAGAGCACAGATTTAGTTCTAGATAGAAGGCTGCGTCTGTTGGCTTCTTTTTGGTTGAGGCAGATGGTTGGCAATGAAGTGGTTGTTTTGTTTTTAAGCTGGAAGTTTAACATGGGTTAAACTGGTTGTTTTTTGTTTCGTTTGTTTTGTTTTTTAATGCAGCAGGGAGTTAAAAGTTTATATACTATATATACCATTGGATATAGATCTAAATAAATATGTGATTCTTCCATGAGCCTGTGTCCACACAAAGAGTGTATGTGGGTGTATTAAATTTTCGCCTCCAAGCAAGCCTCTTCCTGTTTCCACCACTCACCCACCCAGGGCCACACAGTTCATTAAGTAACAGGGCTACTATTCCAAATGCAATTCATTTCACTACACATTGGGACTTGCAAACATAAGAACAGGGGGACTTGAGAAAACATGCGCAAGGCATCTAGCACCGTCTTAGAGCAGAGTTGGACCTAAAGCTATTACAAGTTTCTTTCCCTCCCTTCCCCACTTTTACTTTCTGTATGCTGGAGCAGGATCTAGTCAAACTTGTTGACAATCCGTTTGGGTCGTTTTTAGAATGGGTCTATGGGTATAGTATAGTACTCACACGTGCACGGGTGAGTGAGAGCAGTTGTTGAGAACACTGCAGGAATCGAGAAGATGCAGTGCAAGCAAGCTCTTGTGTTTATTTGTCCTGCAACAGAGCACACGTCAGCATCTCATCGCCTGGCCTGGAGACTGGACCCCTTGGTTGGGACCTGGTTTCAATACCTATCATGAAATCTAGTCCAGCCTGTGAGCCAGGCATATTTTTTTTTTCCATGTTCATCCTTACAGTTTCTATAGCACACCCTCAGGAGGTCTGGGCTGCTGTACGAATTAAAAATGATCAGACAGAGGCCCGAAGATCAGCTACTTAGGCAGATTCAAGCCACAAGTGTGTACAGTTCTCATACATATGTGCACATACACAATAGAAGACTGTTCCCAATAGCTGCTAAAGGAAAGGCTACTAGTACCCCGAGAAATTGGGGGTCAGTGTTGTGAGAACAAGTTGTTTGGCAGCTTCAGGGTGCAGATCTTGCCTGATCACACTCTGCATTGCCTGCCTCCCAACCTCCAGGGATTCAGTGTCATTTTTCATCTTCCTGCTTTTGTTCCTGCTGTCCCCTCCATCTGGGATGCCATTCACTTAACTCCTCCACCTTTCAAGACTTGGTTAAGGCCAGGGGAGCGCTCAGAGAACTCCCATCTCTGCCAAATCAGACTCCCAGATAGAACAGATTATGTGCTTTAGTATTGTAATCCTCTTCACACCCAAGTAAACTATGTACATTTAAGGATTTTATTTTGATGAAATGAAAAATGCTAGTGTTAATATTTTGTAAGAAGGGCCACAATATAAAATTTCAGAACAAGTGAAACTGAATACCTTTCAACCCCACTACCTCACTGGCCTTCGTGCAATGCATAATGACAGATAATGGACTTGAGTTCTATTCAACTTGTTCCAAAAATGAGATTTGTTTATTAGTTTCTTATTTCTGCATAACACATTGCTCCAATACCTAGTGGCATAAAATATTTATCTCTCACAGGATCAGAAATTCAGAAGTGGCTTGGCCAGGTAGTTCTGCCTCAGAGCTTGTCAGGAGGTGCAATGAGAGGTCAGCCGAGGATGCAGGATCTACTTCCAAGGTGACTCATGCATAGGGTATAAAAGCAAGCATTCTGGTTTGCATGGGAAGGAGAGGTTTCCAAGGATGTAGACCTTCCAGGGCTAAATCCAGGAAGATATCAGGAAAATGGAAGGACTGGTTATTCTACTCCTTCCTGTGGCTGGCAAGTTGGCCCTGGCCATCCATGGAAGGCCTCCGTTCTTTTACACCTGAGTGTCCATTCTGCTTGAGTAACCAAACAACATAGCAGATGCTTTGCATCAGAACGTAGGCAATTAAAGGGACCAAGGTAGGAGCTGCAATGTCCTTATCACCTAGCATGGAAGTCACACATTGTCACCTCCATGTGCATAGTCTACTGGTGAAGCAAATCAGCTCTGATGTAACGTGGATAGAGACCATATCAGAGCATTGATATTGGGACACAAGGATCATTAGGGGGTCATTTTAGAAACTGCCTACCACAACTTGTTTGGAGGAGGGCCAGAGGAGAACTGGGAGGAGACTCTTAAAATGGATGAGTATAGAAACCTTACCGGATTGGACTACAGCACTGGCAGAAATAAGTAAACAGGTGTGATATAATAGTTGGGTGTATGATTAACAGGACCTTTCTGTATGCCTAAGAATATATAGCCATCCCTTTGTAATCTTAGATCCAGGTGTTGGAATGGTTGATCACTGGATTTTTGGAATGAGCTACCCATTTAAGTTTAGTAGTAAGCACCTATTATGTGCCAAGTTCTGGACCAGAAGCCTTAATGTATTAAATATCATTTGCACTTATTTTTCAGATTGTTTAGCAGTTAATGTAAGTTGCCTAAAATCAATAACTAGTGAATATTGGAACTGAACCAAACAGATTACTAACAAGTCCATGATATTTTCCTAAACAAATATCCTATGGCATTTTTAAAGATATAGGCTTTTATTAGTTAGCTAACCTGGAAAAAAAAGGCTATTTTCATATCTAAATAAAGTAATTCTTTTCACATGTTTTCTCTAGCCTTATTAAAATTTAATACCACAAAAGGTTTACCCGTAGGCTTAACATATATGGCATAGATTTGTGGTATAAAATCCTATCTATTTTACAGATGAGAAGCTAAGGATCCAAGAAGTGGCAGGATGTGCCTGAGCTTAGAGATACTTAGATTCTCAGGCTGAGCTTTGTCAGTGACTATGATGTAAACTATCTTCCTTGATCAGGGGGACAAAGAGCAGGAGGGAATAGGGGAGACCATTCATTCTTCCTTCACAGGTAGGAGACAGAAGTTAAGGCCATGCTCTCCAGGACACATAGACCCGAGTTAAATTTCCTCCTCTACCATTTCCAGCCCTGGGTCCTTGGAAAAATCATTTTATCTCTTGAAGCCTCTGTTCTGTCTTTGGTAAGATAGAGAACTTTCAAGTTGTATAAGGTTTAGAAAAATAGACCCCACGTCTACTATAGGAATTCAAGTTCTTCCATTTGTCCCCTTGACCACCTGAAAACTCATTTCCCTTTGAGGCATTTCAGATCCTCAGTGAAAGACCATTTTTCTCTTGGTCTGTGAGCCAGAGCTCCGATTAAAATGCCTGAGGAGGATTTAGAGATGTACATTTTTCTAGAGCACACCACCCAAAGGTACTAGATGTAGTTCTTGAGGTTGGTGGTAAACATGATGGCCCTTGGTTAAAAGCTTAGCTATATCAGAGTTTTTCATGTGTTTTTGGACCATGTAATACACTTTTGGATAGTATAATACACTTGTTTCAAGTTTTGGATGTTCTTGTGTTTTCCCTGGTATAGGCTAAAAAAACTTGGAATGATATCTGTATATGTCTTGAAACTATGAAATCTTTTGTAGCATTTTTTCAATTGACAAGGACTTTTCACATGTGTTTTCATTTCATCTTGAAATACTGTGAAAATAGTAAGAACATGAATTAGCTCCATCTTACAGATGGCCTTGGGCCCAGAGAGGAGTGAACAGGTCTTAAAGAGTCAGATAGGTGAAAAGGTACAGTGGAGGTTGGGGACAGAGGAAAGAGGTCAGAGATTTATAAGACTATTTTGGAAAAGTTTGACAGAACAAAGGAAGATCGGGCACAGCTGCCGGTTGGGTGTGTGGCTCTGGGAAAGTGTAGATAAGCTAACTGGAGAACAAATTTTATGATTTGTGTTGTGCTATGAATGGGATCCTCACTTGGCATTACTCAGGAGACTACACTGAAAATTTAAATTAGCTTTTAAATTCTTCTTGGATGTTAGCTTGACTTTTTCTGATAATGATAGTATATTGAAGGGGACCACATAATTTTTTTGCAACTATGTTTATCAGGGATATTGACCTGTAATTTTCTTTTCCTATGTTTGGTATCCGGGAATGTTGACCATGTAAAGTTTGGGAATATACCATCCCCTGTTTTTTTGTTGTTGTTTTTTGTTTTCGGAAGAGTTAGAGAAAGATCACTCTAAGTATTTGGTAGAATTTACTGGTAAAACAATCTGATCCTGGACTTTTCTTGGGAGATTTTTTTTTTTTTGTTACTGATTCAAACTGCTTATTGGTGGTCTGTTCAGATTTTCTATTTTATTACAATTCAGGTCCTGGTGACCTATGTTTCTAGAAATGTACCTATTTCTTATAGGTTACCTATATTATTGACATGTGATTGCTCATGTTTTTTAATGATCCTGAGTACTTGGGTTAATTTAAATGTTTCTCATTGCATTTTTGAGTCTTCTTTGAGAGCAGCTAAAGTTAATTCTGTTTATCTTAAAAAAAAAAAAAAGCTCTAGCTTCATTCTGGTTTTTCAGTCTATTTCATTTATTTTGCCCTTATCTTTGTTATTTCCTTCAACTTTACTAATCATTTGGGAAATGTAAATCAAAACTAAGGAGACACCATCTTACACCCAACAGGATGGCTGCAATTAAAAAAAAAAAAAAAGGTGTTGGCAAGTACGTGAAGATTTGAACTCTCATGCACGGTTTGTGGGAACGTAAATATTGCAGCACTATGGAAAGCAGTATGGTGGTTCCTCAACAATTAAAAACAATTACCATATGATCCAGCAATTCTACTTCTGGCTATACAGCCGAAAGAACTGAAAACCAGTGTTTTCAAATATGTATTTGTACATCCATGTTCATGACATTACTATTCCAAATAGTCAAAAGGTGAAAATAAGGTATCTATAAGACAGATAAAAGGTGTAACATACATACAATGGAACATTACTCAGCCTTAAAAAGGAAAGAAATCTGAACACAGGTTACAATGTGGATGAACCTTGAAGACTATGTGCTAAGTGATAGAAGTCAGTCACCAAGGGGTAATTACAACATAATTCTATTTTAAGAGGTACCTAGAGGATTAGATTCAGAGGGAGGGCAGCATGGTGAAAGACCTGGGGCTGGATGGAGAAAGGAATGGAGAATGAAATTAGCTACTAAGTTCCAGCTTTGAGAGATGAAATTAATTTTGTAGATGGGTGGTAGGAATGGCTGTACAACCATGTGAATGTATATACTTAATGCCATTGAATGGTGCACTTAAGGATGGTTAACATGGCAAATTTTATATGTATTTCACCATGATTAAAAAAATCTTTAAAGCTATCTGGAAGGATGTTCAGGACACTTATTGAGAAAATGTTTTGTATTTATATGTATTTACTTGTCCCAGTACACACAAGGTAGGAGTTAAGGAGAGGTTAATGAAGGACTCTTCTGGGAGGAATCAGCAGGATTAAAGGATCCACTGGATATCATCCACATAGTCTTCTAAGTACACTTTCCACCCACATCCTCTCTGCCCTGCATTCCCCAGGTTGACTGGGGTGTACCACATCCACATCTCCTTTGTCCTCTGGATCTAGTTGGGCTTGGCCAATGCAAAATCTTTTTTCATAATCTTTACATGTTTCTCTATTACTGGCCTTTGTCATATTGATTTGTAAGAGCTCTTTATAAAAATAGCCATGGGGCACTGGGTGGCTCAATGGTTGAGTGTCTGCCTTGGGCTCAGGTCATGATCTCGGGGTCCTGGGATCGAGTCCCACATCAGGCTCCCTGCAGGGAACCTGCTTCTCCCTTTACCTATGTCTCTTGCCTGTGTCTCTCATGAATAAACAGAATCTTAAAAAAAAAAATAGCCCAAAGAAATAAGATTCTAATTGCAGAACTTCAGATAGAATAGACCAAAGCTGCTGTGGGAGAAGAGTGAGTAGTTTTCTTACAAGAATAGTGTAGTTACTTTACACTGGGACACCTCAGTGAGCCTCTCGACTATACCTTCAATCCAGACTCATCCAATTGGAACAACCCCCACACATCTAACCTGTGATCATTCCTGTGACATTACGTACTTGGAGGCAACATTGAAGAGAGTAGAGGTCTCTGACATCAGGAGGTCCCGGTTTGATTGGTCATCTAACTGGGTCACCGGGGGCCACTTCTTATGTTCTCTAGTAAGGTGACTGACAATGCCTACCTCCTGTAATATGTGTACAACCATCTAGCAGTGCACCTTTGTATATAGAAGGGATACAATAGAAGCTTACACAATAGAAAGTGGAAGGAGGATGAAAGTTTTCCAAAGCATACCTATCACTTGAGAACCAAAGAAATCTCACTTCCTCCAGAAGACTTGGCTAGCAGCTGCCGGACTTAGATACAAGGAAGGTAATTCAAAGCTGTCTCTCAATTTGAACATAATCTTACCAAATGCTACTTTTACTAGGACCATAGTAATTGTATTCTTCCATAGTAGTGTTTTTCTTTTTTTAATTTATTTTTTATTGGTGTTCAATTTGCCAACATATAGAATAACACCCAGTGCTCATCCCATCAAGTGCCCCCCCCCTCAGTGCCCATCACCCAGTCACCCCTACCCTCTGCCCACCTCCTCTTCTACCACCCCTAGTTCGTTTCTCAGTTTTCTCCATTTTCAGACCCAATAGCTCATGTAAACCTTGTGTCTAGCCTCTCTGCCCTTCCCAATAGCCACTGTACTTGTTCAGGATCTCTTCTTCCACAGTCCTAGTTTGTCAGCTTATTTTCTTCTTGCCTCTACCCAGGTTGGCTGGCTTCCCAATTCCTTCAAGGACTCCAGGAGGAATGATGCCCTCCTGGCATGGGACCCCATAGTTTTCTACAAAAATCCACAACTGCTCAAACCCTGCATCCACTATCAATGGCTGGAGAATAGGATTTTGCCTCATTTGTCTTCCAAATCTCACAGAATGCATCTTCCCCATGCATAATTGTAGTGGCAAGAGAGTTTGGGAAATGTAGTTCCCAAGCTTTCAGGTCCTGTGACAAAAGAAGGTGAAGCAGCTTATATAAAGGCGGCTAAAACACAAAACCAAAGTCCCATACCATCTAGGACACACTTCTCTTCCTGATATTTGAGTCCCAATGTCCTTTCAGTCTCTGACTTGTCCCAATCTCACTGCACACCTGACTTTTTTCTGGGATGCATCCCACCTCATGCTTGTACCACCTAAAAGATCGTTTCTTCCCACAACTGGCCTGGCTAGCTCACTCTCATCCTTCCTTTAAGCATTAGCAGACCTCCCTTTCGTGCAGAAGCCATCCTGACTGCCTCTTGCTGGTTGGGTGCATTCTCCCCATGCTTCCCCATCACTACACTCATATCCTATTTTATACTCCTCTGTTTACTTGTCTGTGCTCCCCACAGGGCAGAACTTCCAGAAGTTAGGAGTATTTCAATTTGTGTCTGTAGCACAGCACCTTTTATATAGTACATAATTATCTTTGGGAAAGATGACATTCAGCAAAAATTTACTGGGCACTTGCCACAAGCCAAACATTATGATGGGATTTATTCAAAGGACAAAAGGAAAAAAAAATGCAAGATACCATGATGTGAAGTCCTTATTAAAAAAAGTCATGATCATTTGTACCATTTTATCTCTCTACTTGTCCAGTGAAGGAGTGGAACCACCAGCTTTGGAACTAGGTTTTTTTCCCCCCACCCTGCTTCAGCATAATCTTCCCCTTCTACCCCCACAAACAGGATGGCTACCACAGACCTCTCGCTTCTGTCTCCCTACAGAGATATGCTTCTGTATACTGCTTCTGTCCCCGGCCTTCAGCAAGGCCAGGAAAGCATAGGACACAACCCCCTAGGATGACCAAGCTCTCAAGGATGCTCCTACCTCCCTGAGCCTGAGGGCAGTGGGGTTTCTGACCCTGTCAGCAGCTCTCAGTGCTGCCAGGACAAATGAAGTCTGCAGTCAGATGCAGTCAGTACAAGTGGGGCCATGGCTTAGAAATTTGTGGAGTCTCATGAAGCTTCCCCCCAATGCTTCAAATTAGTCAATAGCCCTGTTATTGCTCATTAGTAGAAAAACACGAACATGAATAAAATCTGATCTTATTAGATATAGATTGTATGTCTACAGGTGCTGTTTAAAACCCTAGAGCTTTGGTCTCAGTGCCCTGGACCAGAAGTGAGAGACGTTTATTCAGGTCCTCCACTACACAGCCTGTTCCAGCTCATTTCCTTGCTCTGGAAAGTAAAAATGCTAATTCTTAACCTTGTGTCACACATTCATTTGGAAATCTGATGAAAGCTGGATGCTCAGAAAGATCTGTAAACGTAACTCATGTCTTAAAGACATTAAAATGTTTAGTTGGTTTCACTGCACAGGGACAGAGAATCTGTGGGGGCATTTTTTCCCCTTCAATCTAGATTCAAACTTTAATAGGTTCATGGTTTCTCTGTTCACTCTTAATACTCTTCTCATAGTCACACTTAGGTCGAAATGTGTGTTTAATTCAGAAGCCAGAATATCTAAAGCAATATTAACCCTAACTCCAAACTTGATTGAGTGAATTTATCCCCTCCTTCAGCTTTGGGCTGATTTGGATGGCAGTTCTTGACCTGAGGGTCGGTACCAAGAGGGGACAGTGAGGGGGGTCATAAAGTTCCTATTAGAACTGGCCTTACTCTGATTGGGGCAGATGTTCGAGATGACTTTTCTCTGGGCTCTTTCATAGGGCCCTGGAACTACCTGCTGGGCATCATCTTTGACTATACTTCTTATGATGTGGGCCAGGCACTTTTTTTTTTTTTTTTTAAGCAGATAGCTGCCAGGCCTTCCCCCTCTTAGCTCTGGATTTCAGATTCTTGCTCTTCAGATCTCTAGACTTTGAGCAGTTTCATGCTCTTGGGACGGTTTCAAAACACCTCCAGGCAGCAGTCTAGTCTGCCTGTCTCACTCCTGGCCCCAGGAAACACTGTAGTACTTCTAGTCCCCAAAAATCTGGGGTACAGGTTGAAATCCTCCAAGGCTACTTTGCCTTTCTGAAGTGTGAGTCCTGCTTCAATCTTGTCCTCCCAAACTCAGGATATACTTGTCAAATTATTTCAGTGGTCCAATGAAAGCCTCCTTGATATTAGGCTGGAAGTAAAGAAATTAGCCTCCTCACTACCACCATTCCCCTCTTGGATGGGGAATAGAATCTCCCAGACCATAAGAACACTCCATAAACCCTTTGTTTTCATACATTCTTAGGCTTTCTAATCCCCATGATCTAGCTAAGGGTTCAGGAGTCCTGGAACTGGTTGTTCGAATTTCATTTCAGGTCTTATTTGAGAATATGTAATTACAAAGAGCATGAGACACAAAATATATTGATGATTCAATAAAAAGGCAAAATTCCCCACATTCTAAATATGTACAAATATACCGTTTTGCATATGGTTTTAGGGATTTGAGCCAATAAACAGTTTAAGCCAGGGCAAACTTGAGTTGAATTCATTGATCCAATTTTTATTAAGCTCTGATTACAGACTGGGCAATAACTAAAGTAGGGATATAGGGATGGATACATATGGCTCTAAAAATCTATAAACCAGTTTTTAGAGAGCTACATGAGAAATGCTATCATGGTACGGGGAGGTGGCAGGAGTGCTAAAGTGTCTGATTAAGAGGACACAGGGAAAGTCTCAGAAGTAACACTCAAAAGGAGACCTAAGTGGACCAAGTTGGGGTACAGGTAGTTGTGGGCATCCTAGGCAGAAGGAACACATGCAAAGCTGGAGATTCAGGAGAGCATGTAGGAAATAGGGCTCATGGAAGCACCTGGAAGATGCGACTAGGAGAGTTAGGTAGGCACACGGGGCCTTGACTGCCCTGCTTAGGAAGTTCTCCACAGCCTTCCATGTTCTCCTACTTTGTGTTTCAGGGTAAATCCCACATCAGTGACTTGGACAGGAAATCATCTGAGCATCTTGAGTAGTTTGGCATGAAAGGACAGTGTAGATAAAAATAGGGAGAAAAAAAGCTTGACTTGGTAAAACTGAGGCATAGTTGGGGGAGAAGATAGGAAAAAGAAAAATCAAATACTCCTAATAGGACAACACATAGCTAATATATAATGCATCTAATACAGAAAGAAGAACATAGAAAAAGGAACCAAAGGAGGTGGTAAACACTAAAGGATGAATACTCGTCAGACTTGGGGCATGTGGATTTTGTTGTGGAGAGGTCTCAGGGGCCAGCACCCATGGCTATAGAAAAGAATACATGGATTTACAGAGCTACGGTCACAGTTGCAGCAATCTGCTCAGGACTAGTTTCCCCCTCAGTGCTTAAGATCAGAGGTCAGTGCAACTGAGATCTATTTTAAAGCCAGTGTGAAACTCTTGTAAATCAGGGGTAAGGAGGTTCACCATGTTCTAAGACAAGGGGCTAGAAATCCATAACTAATTCAAAAGATGATCTTAAGGCCAATTCTTTCTAGTGGTGAGTCAGTCATTGTCTAATGAAGGTTTACAATATCTGGATTCAATGTCAGTTTGGATTAGGCAGCTCCATATATTGGTTAACAGGGCATTGCACCAAGTGATCAGACCTGGGTCTGACTCACAGGAGGAGGATGCAGGGGAGGTCACAGAAGTACGATGTACACAGCAGTGATTGGTGTCCATGTGCCAAGAACTTAATTGAAGGGGATTGCATAGTATAGAGGACAGAAGGGGCATTTGTAAGAGGAGCTATATCGAGCTTTAGTTTCAAAAAACATGAATTGAATCAAGAGGTTAGAAGCAAGGAAAAGCTTTCTTGATCACCTAAGGCAGGTGTTATCTCACTAATTTTGTCTCAGCTCCTTGTTTGTTTCATTTGTGGTATTTTATAAAAGGTTGTTTCCATATTCATTTACTTGTGACTTCTCCACTAAGCTTCAAGGAAGCAACTTTATCTTTAATCTCAGACACTTATATTGAGGAAACACTGGAATACAAGGTGGGTTAAAGCCTATTATTCTGAAAGGAGATCATGCCCAAGGGGAAGCAGACTACAAACTCTCTACTATGGGCTCACTATCTACAGGGTAGGCTGACATGCCAGCACAAGGACCCTGGCCAAACTAAGTCACTCTATGGTTCTTATGCAAGGCAAGTCCCTTTGGATAATGGCCTTTATGTATTAGAACCAAAGACTTTGGTTCTTTTTTTAAAAAAAAAAAAAAAAAAAAAAAAAAAAAAAAAAAGACTTTCATTTGCTTTCTATCTGCTACCTCTGCTGGTACCCAAATAGAATACTTATATCATCTCTAAGATATTTGTGCATTTACTGTCTATCCTGTTTGTAAACTAGTTCCAAGGGTAGAAACTTCCTACTTCTAGAACCTTTTGCTCCATAGGTAGCTCTGACTACTATGCTTTGTAGAATATTGGAAATATCTGCTATCTTTTTACCACTCACAGTACAGTACTTGACTGAAGCAGCCCCATCTGTGCTTGCTTTTATGTATACAGAAAGAGAAACATCTGTATTTGAGACTTTAAACAAAGTTTCAAGAGATATTTTTGATTACTCTTCACTTATTGGAGTTGTGGGAAGTGATAAAAATGCATGGCCTTTTGCAATCTTTGGAGGAAGCCGTGATGTAGTCATTACATGTTGAAAAATCAGTAACTTTGCAGTAACTTCAGGGTATAGAGAACAAGCCAAGTTTGGGGAGGCAGTAAAAAGGCAAGTGAATTTTAAGTGTTATCTGGGAAGCAAGGGAAATTGCTAAGGAGGTTAACCCAAGACCAATTGGCAAGGGTCACTGGTCTCCTAATCAGGGGGCATTAGGTCATGGCTGAAGGATAGAACTTATAGTTGGTGAGATCTTGATTGACATCTTCCACCTTGGCCTTCAGTGAGTCTAAGAGTCATAACATGGATGGAAGTCAACTTAGGAACATTGTGAGGAATTTCAGAAAAGTCTTGCTATTGATGAATAAATGTGTCTGACAGATTTCCTCCTCCAAAAATCTCATCTCCAAAATCAAGCTCCAAAAAGCATATCTACAACCACAGATTGAATCTCTCTTCCCTTGGTTTCCTCCAACTTGATTTGGCCAAAGCCCCCTGGCATGGACTGAGGGAAGGATGCTGGTACATCAGTGGTGGGTCTGAGCTGTCTGTTCATTGGCTTTCTTGAACTTTCTTCTCACCTACATTGGATCTTTAATGTACCATTTCCAGCTTGGAGTTTTGCTGGGCCCACTTGATATGACCCAATGGGCCTGCCAGATTTCGCTCACAACATGCAGCTGTGGGCACAGTCATTTGGCATCAGCATCTGCAGCTTTACCAGGATCCAGTACCATAATAGTGGTTTTAAAAAATAATGCCCAAGAGGTAAAGTTTCCAGGTTAGCTTATTTACCAGAAATCGCTAATTAGGTATTTTGATCAACAAAAGATGAATATAATGCTGTAGGGGTTGGGTAGGGGTGAAGTACTGTGAGTAAAAAAATAAAAGATAAAAAATAAATAAAAAAAAAAACTAAACCTCTATTTTCTCTAAAAACCATTTTTGAAGTGGTTTTTCACTTAATTTTGTTTATGCCATCATAAATAAACTAAATAAGTAAACTGATTTTTCTAGGCTCAGACCAGCACATCTTAAATATAAAGCTTGTAGATTTGATGTGGAAGTACTTTTAGTCATCATAGTCCAATAGAAACAAGATGCAAGAATTGAAGATATGCCCCAACTTTCCAGAATTCTGCTTTTTCTTGAAACTATAGAAGCTTAATGTCAACCCCCAAGAGATTCTAGAAGAGATTACTGAGTTGAGAAATAATGAAGACAGCAATAACTATAAGGGACTATTAGGTTTAATACTTTACTACATAAATTCCTTTTAAAATAAGTGTTCTGAGTTGGTAGGATAGAGAGATATACAGTTATCCATTGAAGAGGATAGGTCCTCCCCTTGCTAAGACAAAACCAAACAAACAAACAAAAACAAAACAAAAAACAAAACAAAAAACAGAGCCCTGGTTGGGATTGTCCCCCCGGGACTTGCCACAAATTCCACATGGATCTTTTTCCAGTACTGACCTTTCCAACATTATAGAATCTGCTAGATCATATGGCCCAAGAAGTAGGGCTGCTTGTAACACACAAATATAGCCCTTTAAAAACAGAGCCTCTCTGGGCGAGCTTGTTTGGAATTGAGAAGGTTAGTAGAGGTGACTTGAATACATATGGGAAGCAAAGAGGAGGAGAAAGGAAATCCTGTCCTTGTCCCAGTCCTATAAAGACAAACACTGGGCAAAGTGCTGACCTAGCTTATCCCCAGAAAATCTTCTCAGACTCATTTTTGCTTCAATGAATTCAGGAGGTCAAGTGTTTCGTGGTGAGCTACACGTTTGCTTCCCTAGGTTGTGTGAACCGAGCCACATGAAGTCACCAACATGCTGCTACTCTTCTGCTGACAGTCTTCACTTTCACCTTCCTACACTTCTTAGATCATGGGTTGCCAGCCACGCCAGCAGAGTCAACACAGCGAAAGCTATAAGACAGCCAAGGGCAAAATGATTTTTGTTGGCTATTGTTTAGGTCAGGAAATATGCTGGGTGCTTTTTACACTAAACAAACACTCAACTCTTATATACAACTGTCTCCCTCAAACGTTAAGCTTGGTTAAAGCTTTGAGTTACCTTTTACACAAAATGATTTTAAGTGATTTGGTTCAAGTCACATATAGAACCCAAAAGATGTGTGGGTAGAGTTTTGATCCAGTTCCTCTAGAAAAAGCAGCCCAAGTCTAAAGTTTGCGTGAACACTTTGCTGAACAGCAAAATCCCGGGGGAGGGGGGATCCCGGGGGGCACGAGTGAGGGGGAAAAGGAGGCAGGGGATGAGGAGAGTTAATACAATTGTGCATTCTGTGCTGCCACAACTTGGCAACAATTCCCTGCACTTCTGGGCATTTTCAGAGAGGCTGTATGAAGCTGCTGTGTCTCTAGATCATCTTTCTGGAAGTATTCATCCACCTACCATCCATCTCCCACCAGTCAGGGAAAACCCCATGGAGCATCAACTCTGGAGCTTCTAGGCTGAACTGCAAGTAATAGGAAGCTGATCCCATAGTAGCTCAGCCATGACACAAGAGTCCCAGGGCAGAAGGCAAAAGGACAGTGGCATGGGCTATGAGGCAGGCACCAGCAGGGCAACCCCTCAAGGAACTGAGGGATGAGGAGCAGCTGCATCTTCTCCTGATGGTCTCTGCAAGCCCCTCTGTTTGGAGCTGTAGCAGAGGCTTCAGAAAACAGAGTCCAAGATCAAGGGAGCCAAGTCAGTCTTCTCTAGGTCTTCACTGGTCAGAAAGTAAGAAGAAGGGACAGATTATGGCTACAACAGTCTGAAGCCCCTACAGTTAGGGTCCATGGACCTGCTTTCTCTTTACCTTTGAACTATGCCAATAAGGCTTTGATTGAAAAGAGCACTGAAAAGGAAAATTGGAATACTATAAATATCTTTAGGTTCTGAAGATTAAGTGCCATTTCTTGACATACAGTGTTCTTTAGTGAACTTCAGAATTTTAAGAGCTGATTATTCTCATTCTAGAACACTAGAGTGTGGGAAATATCTAGAGGTGTAAGGAAGAAATAAGTCCATATGTGGAAGTAACCATCAGTAGGATTAAGTGTACACACACAGGATATAAAGGCAGGCATTACATAAATGGGAGGCTAAAAAGGAAAAAAAAAAACACCAATAAGCTGTAGGTTGGGTATATGTGTTTTTCGAAATATTGTGGTCAAGTGTCTATAGCGAAACATGCCACTTTAACCTTTTTTTTTTTTAAAGAGCATCATTCAGTGGCAGTAATACTACTCTTTCCTCTCCCCATTGTTGTGGGACACACTGGTCACAACTCTTGGAGAGTATGTGCCCATGTCAACTGCACAAAGGCAACATCAGCAACCACAGTCTGCTAAGAGTGAAGGAACCAAGGCTCAGACACAGAAGGGAAACGTGCTGAGGTGCACCGAGGGATTTGAGGAGGTGTCAGCGACATGGAGAGAATCTGCTGCACTTCTTTGGGGTCCCTGAAGAATAAGGATCTCTCTCCCTTTAAACCCAAGCCTTAGAGATGGGCTGGGGTTTGAGCCCACCATGGAAGGCTGGGTCTTCTATGTCAAAATCCTCTTCCCCAGTGCTGAGCCTTGCAGGATTCAGAAGGGACACTAACTCCTTTGAGGTTGGCTTGGGTCTTTCCATGAGGAGAATCTGGTTCACTCTAGTAGGCAAGCACCCTAGGCCTCTGAAGTACAGGCTTAGCATGGGAGAAAACCTGAATGGGTAACAGAGGGTAGAGATGTGGAGTTACAGACCCAGGAGCTACCTGTACAGCAGCACAGCTGGATCCTATTCCACTCACCCACCTGGACAGACCCTGGCAGACACTGCAGTCAATGATGCTCTCATAGAAGACTGCACTGAGCAACCTCATAATGGGGCAGAGGATTAGAAATAACAAATACCTGCCATTTGCTTCGATGTGGATGGAACTAGAAGGTATTATGCTGAGTGAAATAAGTCAATCAGAGAAGGACAAACATTATATGGTCTCATTCATTTGGGGAATATAAATAATAGTGAAAGGAAATAGAGGGGAAGGGAGAAGAAATGGGTAGGAAATATCAGAAAGGGAGACAGAACATGAGAGACTCCTAACTCTGGGAAACGAACTAGGGGTGGTGGAAGGGGAGGAGGGTAGGGGGTGGGGGTGACTGGGTGGTGGGCACTTAGGGGGGGCACTTGATGGGATGAGCACTGGGTGTTATTCTGTATGTTGGCAAATTGAACACCAATAAAAAATAAATTATTAAAAAAAATAATGGGGCAGAGGCCGCAACTGGGCAGGAATAGGGTAGAGGATGACCTGACTCAGGCACCTCTGGTGTTCTGCCACCTGTCCTTCAGCCCTCCTGTCCCTTCACCCATTGCTGCTACACCAGTCTCAAGCTTGGTCTTGTGCTTTTTGCTACGTCTTCCCCGACACCTCAGAATGGGAGATCCACAGAAAGTCCCGACACTCATGTTTATGCCCACGTTGGACATGAAGGGAGGCCACTGATGGCTAAGCCTTGACCAATGAGGAATGGAGTTGGGGGACATAACCTTTCCTCTCCCATTTGTTCAGAGGGTGATTCTGAGGCACATTCTCTACAGCTCTTCGGAGGGTCCTTGTGGGACAGAGGCACCCCCTGCCCCAACAGTGATGACAATTCCATAACCCATCCCTGCACTGGCGTTCTCATTTTCTGCCTCACTCCTTTCCATCTCTCTGTCGCTCTTTAACTCCCCCAAATAAATTAAGGACCAACAAGCCCTTATCTTAGGCTATGCTTTCTAGGGGAATCCAGGCTCAGATTGGCAGCGTGTGTCCAACTCCGTGTGTCATAGGCCTGTCCCCTATCAATTTTAGTGGTTGTAACATAAGGCAGACTCTGGGGCTGTACTGCATGTTAAGTAACCTTGAATGAGTTAGCTTTTTGGTGTCAGTTTTCTTATGCATAAGACAGTAAAAACAATAGAAATACCCTCATAGGGTTGAAAAAATTAATGTTAATTGATTGTTTTGGACTTTGCCAGGCTCAGAGTAGCTAATACATTGTGCTATTTTGTTATAATTGGCTAATTACAATTTTCCCCACTGTTTCCAGTTTTTCCACTGTTAAATAATTCACTGTGTGAACCCTATCAGCATGAGCAGTCTGTTGATAACAATGTCCACTGTGTGAACAATCTCTGTAAGCCATTTGTGAATTTCAGACTATTTCTTCAGGAAAGGTTCCTAGAAGCAGGATTTATGGGTCCAAATAGCCCCCACCTATTGCTTGGCCCACTATTGCCCATTAGCCTCAAGACAAAAGTCCTTGGGGGCAGGATCCAGGGCTTTTTGATCTTTATTGTATCCTCAGCACTTGACAAATTGAGCCCCTATGTGCCAGCCCCAATGTCAATAAACACAAACTACAGTATTGGTTAGTATTTCTGAAGTGTTTTCTGGAATAGGTGATACATCTTTCATGTATTTTTAGTTTCATTATACAGTATAAAGATCTAAAACTGATCAGGACATACAAGACATGTGGTCAGACTTGACAGAGCTGACACTTGGAGTATATTACTGTAATATAAGCTTACCCATCCACCCCCATGTAAAAAAGTAAACATGTTTCATATTCCAACTGTGTCAATAACCAGGGGTAGAAATGGATCCCGTAAGAAAATAAACATTTGGCCTTCATAATTAAAAGTCAATATTAGACAGAGACCCCAAATAGGCAAGGCAATTACCTGCCTCCCCTTAGCTCATGCCTTGATGGTTCCTCCCTACAGACCACGGGAGGAACAGCTGCTTTGCCAAGGCTCACCTGGTTAGAATTTTTCATGGAGCGTGACTTCAAGAAAAAAAGTCCAGTCAAGCAAAACTGTGTAAATTAATTTGGGTTTACATTACCAAGTATATATCCCAACCGGGTGTCTGCAAACGAGTCTAAGGGAAAATTGAAACATAAAATGCTATATAAACAAAAATAATTGACTACTTTGGAAGCAATAAAATTAGTACCTTCTGGAAAATTAAACTCAGTTACAAAGAAATACTAAGTGTAAACACAACTAATGGAAATGACACGACATATAGTTATTAATTTGGAGATGGTGGGAATTTAAAAATCTTGACCTATCAACTGTGCATCTCTGTGCCTGTCGTGATAGGTAGGAGAGGCATGGGGCTGAGGACATACTCTTCCACCAGGATTATAGTGTCACAGTACGATGCATGTTATAGTGAAGTGCAATGGGAACACAGATGCTATAGCACTTAGCTTTGTCATCATGGGGATGGTTATGGAGATCTTTTCTTGTGATGTATCTATTTCCAAGATGGTCACCCCTACTCGAAGATACAGAGGTATTTTTGCTGGACTCCCATCTCGAGAAACTTACTGCCCTAGTAATCTCCTTGGAATTCTAGAGTGGGAGTCCTCCGGGAAAGTGTTTCTCCTGGTTTTAATGACCATGGAAAGGAGTTCCTGATTCAAATGAATTAGACCATTTTATCCATTACTTCGTTGTCCATACATGTGGTCCCTTTTCTATGGTACATGGTCCCATCTTTTACTCCCTCAATACCACCAAAGCCAGCTGTGTAGCACCAGGCTTTTACTGAGTGATTGACAATAGAGGGGATCTCATAGCATCAGTAACTCAACTTGAATATTTAAGTATATTCCTTAAAGGGCACAGCATAGGGAACATGGCCAGAGATATTGTAATAGCTTTGTATGGTGACAGGGTAGCTACACTTGTCACAGCATAACAGAGAAGCCGAGTCACAGCTATATACCTGACGTAATGTGTCAACTATACTCAGATTCAATACAATACAATAAAGCCGTAATATTTAAAAATTGTTAGATGAAGTCATTTATCTACTTGGCCACTAGGAGTAGAACTTCTTCCCCTCGACTTGTGCTTTTCAATGCTGTTCACCCTCAAATAACCTAATTTTTATAGCTAAATCACTATGTTAAGGTTTTTATTTACCTTTAGTTTTTTTTAGTTTAGTAGTTTCTTAAAAAATAGGGTGGGGTGTGTTATTAGTTTAACAAAAAATAAGTAAATAAAGGGCAGTAGAGTCCAAAAATGTTTTTCAAACCCTGGATCTTTTCTGACTGGTGTAACCAAGGACAGATTAGCAGTATCTGAGCCACTATGCCCTCAAATTGGACAGGACAAGTCAGCTCTTAAGATGGAAGAGTTGATGAAATGGTATATGGTGAACATTCAAGGACAGATAGGATAAACCATTGAGAATTTAGGGAAAGATGGAAGGAATCTGGCAGGCTATGGCCCAATGAGCCTATAGACAAGTGGACTCTTGTATGTTTTTGTTTTTGCTTCTTAGCATACTCCTTTTTCAGGTCAAGTTAGTTATGAGGTTGCAGTGGTTTTGATTTTTGAGAGGCACATGAAAATCTAGTGATCAGCATTTGAAAGTTCAAAAGGTTTTAAGAATTGGGCTGTCTTCTCCCTGGCCATGACTGGTAGAGGCTTTAGTAATAAACTGCCCCCACATAGTGGGCTGGCTTCAATCACTTCTGCTAGCTACTGGCCTTCATCAGCTTTGAGGTCTGCACACCCAACCAACTTGTGATTCCAGGACCCTGCTAAAGGCAAAAAACTAGAATAGTTGGTCTAACAAGGTTATGGGCAGTCACGAACAGATCAGGACAGAAATGATAGAAACAGATTTTCCTGGAACTTCTGAAACAGTTTTCAGGATAATGTGACAATGGAGGATAAAAGGCAGCAAGAGGCAGGGATGGGATGGAGACTAAGAACTTTGGTTAGGGCCAAGCTCTGCAGGCCTGCCACAGCCACCCAGGCCCAGCTGACCCCCTCCTGTGAAGTTCTTACAGCAACAAGAGCTTTAGATTTCAGTTTCTAGGAGTTGGAGTTCCTTCTTGCCCTGTTTCCTCTTATCTTATCAAAACACAATTTCAGCAGCTAGAGAATGCAGGTAGGTAGGGGCCCCTCTGTCTGCTGATTCCTTCCATATGTGGGTTATTTCATTTTCCGAGGGGCCTTAGGTTTGGGGAAAACTACTTGTCCACTGTAATCACCTATGAGCTAGTGTAAACTCAGGCTTTACTGCGATTTATTAGTCACTGACATGCCAAAAGGAAAAAAAAAAAAGTTTAAAGGAACTAAGAAAACAGCCATTTGAGATTTTAATCTGAGGTTCATTTGAGCAGGTTTGGGGTTTAAAAATTATAAAAAATAGATCCATTTCTATCTGCATCCATGTACCATCCTGCAGATATTTTAAAGCCTACATGGCTTGTATGAGCCACATTTCCTGAACAGCCCAAGAATGGGCTCCGGTGGCTCTCCCCAATCCTCAAGAATACAGCTGCTTAAAGTCATCTCATGAGAAATCAAAGCTTGGGTCTGTAGGAGTCTTGTTCTGTCAATTCCAGATTACCCAAAACCTCTTCTAGGGGGCAAAGTTGGTATGCCCTAGGGCCAGTGACAGTCTGTCATCTGAAAAGCTGTGCCCCCACCCCCAGTGTTAAGTTGTTCCTTTAAAAGTCTCCAAACCCCTGAAGGTAAAGAATGCAGGGCCAGAGAAAAAATTCAGCAAGCCTACGAGCCCTTACTCCTCACAGCATGATGATCTAGAGGAGAACTGCCTCAGAGACCTTCACCCTCAGAGTTTAAAGACTGGCACAGGAGATGGATTCATGACCCAGAAAGAGGACTGGGGAGAGTACTATAAAGTAGTGTAGGCATAAACATGTCTAATCTGGGCAGCTATGGGGTCTCCATGGAACTGCTAAGTAGAAGAGATCAAGGATGAGTAGGCATTAACTGGGCAGACCATGTGGTCACGGGGTGGTGGACGCCCTGCCAAGAGCATTAGGCCTTGGGAGATTCAGTTTGGGTGGCAGCAGAGAAATTGCTCCAGGCACGGTTCTTTATTATCTCCATCTCCCACTCCACCATAGACCTCCAACCAAGGTTTAAGATGTTGCCCCTCCTGCTTTTAGTGGTTTTAAGCATTTCTGTACAGTGCACCTCTTTAGTATTGTAAATACCCCATTACTTTCCTTCCAAAGTCCAGGGGCTGTTGCAGAAACTAGGACTGCTGAGATTTCTACTTTGTCGTCCTTATTTGCTTACGTTTTGGTGGGAGTGTTGACAAATCTTGCAAACTAGTTTCCAAATCTTCTAAATGTAGAAAGGGAAAGAGGAAAACCCCCCTAATTGGACTTTAAGTCAAAAAATTTTTCCCCCTGAATTGGTTGTCAGAAGAAGTCTGTGACCAGTGAGTGATCTGCAGATTGCTCCCACATTCAAGCCTCGCCTGCTCATGTTGCTATACAGGATTAGAGTAAACAGAAAATGTCAACAATTAGACCCATGATGAGGGGCACCTGGATATCTTGGCCCCATTTTTGTAGTAATGATCAGTGGATGGTTCATTAGTGAGAATGTTAACAAGATTAAGTAAATGTTTCTGCTGAATCAGCTCCAGTCAAAATTATATTGCTCTTGGCCACAGACATCACAAGACACGTGGAGCAAAGGGCAGTTATAATGTATCCTAATAATCATTGAAGCATTCACATCAAAAAGTCATCCTAACCTTGTTTATATTAGATCCACGAATTACTCCTTCATTGCAGTCAATTCATGTAGTCATTTAAAATACAACACTAAAAAGGATCTTAGAAAAAAATTAATGTGCATAAACATGTCAGTATTTTATGGTGTTTTCTTGAGATAGTGGATACTAGTTAAAGCCACCTCAAGAACACTGTAGTCATGGTTTCAGATTCCCTGGATAGGATTGAAATGTGGTACAAACCAATAGAATTGAGAGGTCTAGTGGTCTAGCCTCAGAATAATGTCACATTAAAAGATTTTTCACATTTTTAAATGTAGTTCAAAAACAAAGGGGAAGATTTCAGGACATATTGACACATTTCCTAAGTTCTTTTCCTGTTTCTCTCATGTACAAAGCAGTTGCCCAGCAGTCTTTCCCTTTCCAAACTTCCTGAATCCTAAACCTTGACTTTAGTGCCTCTCATTTTTGTGACTATCTGGTTATACCAATTTCTCTTCTGCCACAAAATGCCTTCCTTCTCCAATGTGAATACTATTTGGGTTGTGTAACTGCTCTTAATTTGTTCCCTTACTAATTACCCTAATTCTGCAAAATAGGTGTCCAGGAATCAAGCTGGTAAGATGGAGTTTTTGTGGAAAGTATACCTGTATGAGGGAGGAAGGGGATCAGTCTGACGGGAAAAGTTAATGTACAAATATCCAAACCCCTTTTAGTCTTATAGGGTCCACTTCTTCCACTGTTATAAATCCCTTCAGGGAAAGGATTAAGTCTGATTACGCATATAATGGCCCCTTGGCAATTTGATTAAGCACTATACTAGGAGTTGGGTACACAAATAAGCTTGTTGGAAACCGTTTTAAGATTTATTGGTCAGTGGAGTCTTTGGGAGTCATCAACTCTATTAAGTATCTAACATGTGGTTCTTGGAGATTGAGATCAGATAACCCATGTACTTGTGGAGCCTTCATTTCATTGTGGCCCATTAAAACATCACCTTTCTTTAGGACAATGAATGTTTAAAGAGCCTCTTTTAACCTCATGCAGAGACAGGACTCCAAATTCTGAACAAGGTTGTCTGGGACCCATTGCTCTGCCACTTTATGAGAGGGACATTAATCTCCATGGAACCATACACAGCACCTCCCTAAGGGCCTCTCTTGGCTGGTGCTCTGAGCTACTGGATCATTCCCATCTCAGAACCTGTTCAATTCTCTTTGCATGTGAACCAGCTCCCTTATGTAGAAAGCTAGCTTTCTAGGAGGTAGCAAGACTAGTTAGATTGTTTTCATACTTTCCCCACATTTATTCGATAAACATTTCTTGAGACCTAAGCTATAAAAAAATCCTGGTGGTTGATGCCAGCAAAAACAAAATTACCAAACTTCTTGTGACTAGGGACAGCCTGATTGGGGGAGTGGGGTTAAAGTGTGAAATCTCCCACCTACTATTAGATACAAGAGGTGATGAATGCTGAGAGATATGGAAATCCAGAGTTCTGCTATATAGAGATATGTCCGACTCTGTAGGCAGAGAAGTAGGTCATGTTCAGAGGAGTCTCACGGAAGAGGCTCCAGAAATGAATTAATGAAGGATTAGTGGGAAATTCACCATAGCAAGAGTGAGCTAGTGTTCTGTAGAAAGCAGAGCCTGAGGAGAGGATTAACATGATGATTTATTTAAGGGCTGCCATGCCCAAGGCAGCAAGGATAAGGAAAGGGGAAGCAAGGCAAGGAAGGATTGAAGCAACAAAGTGGTTTATACTGGCAGCTACTTTGTGATAAACTGAAGAGACCTCACCTGTTGCTTGGCAGATGTGCTTGTACAGGACATGGGGCTTTCCAAGCAGGGGGAGGTCACAAAGACAAATTGCATCTGAGATTATTTCATGGTAGAGAAGATAGGTTATCTCCTCGGCTATCTCCCATATCTGGTTTCTTTTTGGTCAAAATCTGCTTTGCAAGAGTTTTATCACCTGTCCCCTTTTCAGCTATCTGAGGTACAAGAGCAGCTCATGCTGGGAGGTAGGAGTTTTCACCCTTGACTAGAAGTGGCAGGAGCAGCCCAGAACTCCCAGCACACAGCTGGTCAGCCTGGCCATGGAGTGGCAGCCCTAACAGTCCCAGGGCAAGTGACTGGTCAGCATCCAGTGGGTTTCAGTGTTTGTCAAGATTAGGAGAGTAAGCTACAGTGAATCCAGGGGATTGGAGAAGGTTCATGCAATTTCTGTCTGATACAACAGACCAGCTGAGAAAGTCTCTAAGTACATTTAGTTACTTCTTCACATTCATTACCAAATAGATCTTTTAAACACCTTCTCCCACCTCAAACCTTTTAGGTTAGGTCTCCAGGCCTAGAGTAAACCATGAACATGAAGCCCAGGCCCTTTGGCTTTGAGAGCTGTCATATGTGGCCTAAAAGCTGCTCTGGCCATTGGACTTGGGGTGGAATGGAGCAAGTATCAACACACACACTCACAGCAGAATTACACAAATGAGTCAGGACCTCTCCCATCAGTACTTGCTCAATCCATTGACTACTTCCTCTAAGTCCATTTCAGAAGGCTGGAACACAGTCAATCCACATAGACCTGGTAGTTCAAGAGATGCAAATAGCTCCCTTTGGCTAATTTGAGAGTGATGGCTGCCAAGGGGACTGGGACTTTAATGAAGTAGACTCAAATCAATTTTCTGAAGGAATGGTCCATATTTAGGATGAAAAATGCTTCATCTTTGGAACTGGGATATATAGCTGGAAATACCTGAACACAAGCCTGACAGTCCCAGATTTAAGAACATAGTAGGTCACAGCTGTTGACAGCCTGGATCTGAAGGGACATTTCCAGTGTGATATTTCTAGCTTATTGTGACCCATCTAACACAGATGATGGTCTTATGCTATCCTCCTTGACCAGCCAGGCCAGGAGGTAGAGGTTAAGAGGTAGTGAGATCCTGCAGGGAAGTACTGTGAGTCCCTGGGTATTAACAGACAGCCTGAGCAACCTGTAGGATATGCAGTACAAAGTAAAGGGGTCTCTAGAATCTGATGCACATTCAAGATCATCTTTACTTCCCACTAAGTGATCATAGGTAACTTCCTCTCAGGATCTCGGTTTCCTCACCTGGGAAACAAAGTGTCAAATTCTTCTATATCTATACAAGGGGGGCAGAGGATGAAATGATCTGTGGTGTTTGGATTAAGGTGCCTTGTCTTAATCCTGGGTTGGGTTCCCTAGAAGCAGATCCAGAGTAGATTGTGAAAGTGAGGGAGAGCCTAAAGGAGAAACTTGTGTGGAAAGTTAGAAAAGGAAAACAGGAGTTCAAAGATGTGATTTTAACTCAAGCCGTAGTGGAATGTGGAGGTTAATTTCATTTAATGAAGAGCACTGAAGTATGGAGGTTATCAGAGTTGTCCCACTTTTAGGAGCATCCCTACACTTCCCCATATTGGTTCCCAGACCCATGTGAAATATTTTACTAGCGGGAGCCTCCAACACTTGGAGCCAAGTGACTATTGGCTCAAGGTGAACTCTGCATCCAGAAGTATAGGGTCCCCTGCTAGCAGGTGTTCTCTCCAGTTGGCACTTCAGTTATACCTTCGAGAGGTAAACTACTTTATGAGGCCAGCACCTTCTGGACAAGGACACGTACAGATGTAGATTTTGATCTTCATTCCTGGTGCTAAGGGCTTAAGTCAGGTTTCCCAAGCACAGGGATTCCTGGAGGAGTGATTTGTTGTTTTCAGGACTAGTGTGTAAGAAGGGAAGCAGATGTGGTTTCAGCTAAAGTCTATTTCAGCATGCTCTTTAAGGGAGCTCAGGAACATCAATGCACCATAGAACTGTCTGACCCTGAAGCAAGGGATCTGTGATTTTTATCCCAGCATCAATCACTTATTGGTCTTAGACCACCCCTGGGACAGCATTTCCAGGAGAGGGGGTTCCCCATCAGTTGGGGGTAACTTTCTAGAGAAGTTTGCATCTCTAAGCTGTGAGCATCTCATACTTACATCAGCTATGAGTGATGTACGTGCTAACCCAGGAGAGGAGCTGAAGGAGATTCAGAGAATTGACTTCACCATATCTTGTAACACTCCCACGAAGGTTTGGATGACCTTGAGAGGATTGTCCATCACTAAGTATGAAGGTGCCCCATCCCAGTTGCCCAATCTGGGAAATCTAGCCAGTGTCCCATTAGTATAGCTTTCAATGCAACTTTGGTCTATATCGTCAACATGTTTGTTAAATCCTGACTGGCAAACACCATGCTATGCTTTGAGTGTATGGAAATAAAAATCAGACAATCTTGCTATGATAAACACCCTAATCCCAGAATTTTATAGAAAGCATCAACTAAGATTTTATACAGCAACTGAAGTCCTAATCTACTGTAGTCACAAAACCATTCATCAGGACGAGCATTAAATCTTCTAGCCACCAGATGTTTCTACATTCCAACCTAGGATGTCTGCCTCTATCAATGTCCTGATCTGATTCTCAATCTGATTTCTCTGCCAAGGTTGGCTCTGTTGACAAAGTCTGCACAAGTAGTCATGATAGCAGCTTATATTTGGAGTCCCTTAAGGCATGTTATATATTTCAAATGATAAACAGTTTTCATCAGTTCTAGAAACTATTGTATAATGAAGTTTCTCAAAGTGTGGTCCACTTCAACTATCTGGGATCTACTTTTTATAATAGACTTTTGGGCCTTGCTTTAGAATTACTTAGCTCTACAGGGCCTAGCTCTCCTTGATGTACACTGAAATAGGAGACTCACTAGAAAGTAATCCAGATCTCTTTGTGACGGTTGATGAGATGGCCTTTGGGCTCCCTAATAACACTGTAACTAGGCAGTAGGGCCAGGACCCATACCCTTAGCCTTTAGGGAAGACTTTCTCAACTTTACACCATTGACATTTTGGACCAGGTAATTCTTTATTGAAGGCACTCTTCCATTTATTGTGAGATGTTTGGCATCTATTTACCAGATGTCAGTAACATCCCTCCAAGTTGGCCTCCAAGTAGCCAAAGTTATTTCCAGCCATTGCCAAATGTTTTCTGGGGAGTATGGTTCCCATCCCTACCATGATTGAGAACCACTGCTTTTATTTCATCTGCACTAATTATGCCATGAGTTTTCATTATCAGATGGACTTATGTTCAAGTCTTGGCTTTGCTACTTATATGATCTTAAGGAAGGATCTGATAAGTTAGAATCTTCACAACCACTGTATGAAATAGGTAGTGGGAACATAAAGTCATAGCTTCAAGGGAGAAGGTTGTACCTTCCCCATCATATTCTAAGATTCCTCTTCTCTACAGGCCTTATAGGAAGCTCCATACCATTTAACAGGTTGCTTGTCCACCAAGACTGCTTCAAGACACATTCTCTTGGTCCCACCCCCTACTTTAAACTAGGCTTTACTGCCCATATGACCCTCAAATATAAATATTGACAGAATGGATGGTATTAATGTTTCCCCTAAAATGGGAATAGAGTAAGGAAGACATGGTCAGTGCAGCCTTTATCCCTCAGAGTTGGTTTTGTGTTCTAGTCAGCTCCCAGCTTCTGTGACTGCCTCTCTATTTCTAGAATGCTGCTTGCTGCCACACGCATAGCAGGCTGGACTTGGGGACTGGCCACTGCTCAGCAGCAGTCCTTAACCAAGGATAACCAAGAGAGTGGATGTAAATGCCTTGGCTCTCTTGCCTCTCAGTGGGGAAATCCTGAGGGATGCATACTAAGCCATTCTGAGATTAAGCTCCAGCCACCAACTGTGGTAGCCAGCTTAATACCTTTTACTGCTAACTGTATTCCCTCTATCACTTCTGTTCCCCTGCCTATGCTCACTGCACCTCCCAAATAAACCCCTCACACTGAATCTTTCTCTCTTAGGGTCTGCATCTGGGGGAACACAAACTAAGTCTTGAAAAAGTTTACGTTTGTAAAGTATCTGGTTCATTGTCTTTCAGCTCACCCCAGGAGTAAAGTCAACTTCTTAGGGGAGAAAGGCTATTCAACCAAGATGCTTTAAATCACTCTATTAACACCGTGCCAAATTTAACTAAGGCAAGAATTGACAGCAGAGGGAAAAAAATAAGTACTTTGAACACTTTGCATTGCAAGTGCTCCTGAGTCGGTGTTGGTGTCTGTTCTCAGCGAGAAGGTAATATGTTAGGGAAAGGCCGCCTCACCTTGCCAGTTTTGTCCCTCCATCCCACGGAATTGGTCAGAGCCCAGCAAGCCTCTGGAAGCTTTCCACTAACCAATTGCCATTGTGCAGCCTAGAAAGAACATGACACTCTCCCCCAAAATAAAGATCCATGGATTTTGTTAAGTCTTCACCAACTGTTTTATATTTTATCAGCCTAAACACAGAAAAGTCTTTAACAGATGGATTGCATCAGATTCTGTAAACATTGTAATTGTTTGGCAGGATTACTGCTTACGCTGAAAAATGTAATTTGCAAGTATACACACAGACGACACATATTCCCCCGATACACACAGTGACACAATTTACTCTAAATGAGACCCCATCATATGCCTTTTGTAAGGTGCTAACACATCAAATCTAGAATTCAACAGCAATTATCTCCAGCATCTCAGACTGCTGTTTCTGCCCATTTTGCTATTTCATGGGAGCTTGAGCAATGAAATAAAGCACATCTTTTCTTTCCAGCATGTTCAGAGAGACCCAGGAGGGCAGCCAAATGATACAGCATTACAATGAAATCAGTCCTTTTGATTAGATTTGGCAAAACAGGTCTCTTTACAATAAGACAAGCATCCTGTGGCTGAGGCATTTCATACTCTTTGCTTGAGGACATGGACAAAGAAGCTAGTCCAGTTTACAAAGAGCTCTTCTCATATGATTGTTCTGGAGATGAATCCGAGAGCTTGGGGAAGGAACCATCTTAATCTCATCAACCTCCCATTTTTATGGAGTATTTTATTGCTAAAAACATCGAGGGAAGAAATTACAAGTAAATTAACCTCTGGCATGCTGTCAGGCATGTAAACCTAGGTCCACAGAACTTTCAAGGCTGAAGAGCCCTTCACTCAAGACCATCAGGACAATTGTGGGTTTACCACTTTGACAATTGAAATGCCCTGGGTGAAGGGTGTCACTCCTTAGGTGGAGACAAATTATTTTTAAATGAGAGAAAGCTTGGGGGACTTTAGGTACTTGCTCAAGGGGGTTGTGGTCAGACCTGGATTCGAACTTCATTTTGCCAAAGTTGCAGGTTTTGAACCTGTGCTGAAACAAGCTGTTCAGATTTCTAAACCTATTTTTGACAGATCTTCAAGGAGATCCCTGCTGTTTCTAAAACTTACGTAGCTCACCAGGAAGAACTTTCTTTCCTGAATACTCAAGATTAATAGAGAAAAGGCAAGCTCCTAAATGGTGAGAGGCTGGGGGTGGGGGGGAGGGGAGACAAAAAAAATAGGTTGTTTAACAATGAAGTCCTCTTAAAATATTTAAGTTCTCTTCTCTCAAGTCTGGAAGAGTTCACAGCCAAACTTTGTGGCAGAATAGTTTTGTTCATCCAAGGATAGAGGTGTAGTCAATACAGGCAATATCGTTTTGCTGATTACGAAATAGCCCATTTCTCAAAGTCAAAAGAATATACTGAAAAGACAGGAAAGTACAAAGAAAAATTCAATCCAGAGTAATCACTATTCACTTAAGACATTTTACTGTATTATGACGTATTCAAAACCACAAAAATTGTCACAGCTCAGTGAAATAAACACAAGAAGTTTGTGGAACACCAACATAATTCAAGATTTACCAGAAGCCCAGAGGATACCCTCAGATCCCCTTAGATCATTATCATTAGCCTCTTCCTCCCCACCTATTAACCACTATATTGACTTGTAAACTGTTGAGTTCTACTAGAGTTCAAGTTTTGGGTAACATTTTTGCTCAATTAGTTCATGTTGAGCATGTGGCCCGAGGTCATTAATTCTCGTTGTATAATATTCCAGCATGTAAACAATTAAGAGACCCAGTGAGATTTGAATTTTAAACAAGTTTTTGGCATGTCCCATGTGCTATTTGTGTTTACACTTAGAAATATTTACCTGAAAGCTTAGATGGGCATCCTTTATTTTGTCTGGCAATCCTAATTTTAGGATATATAGAATTTATCTACTACTTCAAGTTTTGGATTATTTCAGCTTTTTCAGCTATTGCATATCTGCTTTGGAAGGCAATCTTGTGCACATCTTCATTACGGTTGTAAAGCAAACCATTTCTTCCCTTTTCAGCAGGTGAATACATACTTGTATTATCAAATAGAGTGTCAGTTTGTGTCCTAAATATTAAGTATTTTTATTGGGGGTGTAGTATTCCTTTGGGTGATTGAAGTTAAGTTATAGTAAAATTATAATTTTGTCATCTATTTAGATACTCAATTCATAGCTCTAGATAACTATTTTAGAGCTTAAAAGACACTAGGGAAGTAAACACAAGTGAAAATATAGTTGAACAGGCAAATAGGAACATTTGAGATTTGCCTCCAGCTCTTGAGCACATAAACTAACCTCATTGGAGGAATAATCCTAAGGAAGAATGGAGGGAAAGAAGTGGAGAAAGGAAGAAAAGCAATCACAGGTGAGAGATTACTGAGCTGGCATGGCTTCAAGAAAACTTTACATTCAGTTGTTTAATTATAGGAGAGATCCTTAGAGAAGCACATGGGTCCACCAAATCTGACAGAAGCATTAGAAATACAAGTGATTCATTTCCTTAAAAATATTTATTAAAATTCAATTTAGCTAACATGTAGTATATTAGTTTCAGAGGTAGAATTTAGTGATTCATCAGTTGCATATAACACCCAGTGATCATAAGTGCCCTCATTAATGCCTATCACCCAGTTACCCCCATCCCCATCCTACCCTTCCCTCCAGCAACACTCAGTTTGTTTCTTGTAGTTTAGAGTCTGTTATAGTTTGCCTTCCTGTTTTTGTCTCATGGTTTTCTTCCTTCCCCTAAGTCCATCTGTTTTGTTTCTTGAACTCCACATGAGTGAAATTGTATGGTATTTTTCTGATTTTGATTAGCATAATACCTTCTAGCTCCTCCACATTGTTTCAAATGCCAAGAGTCCATTTTTTTGATGGCTGAGTAATATTCTATTGTATATTTATAACATTTATCTGTTGGTGGACACTAGGGCTTTGTTCATATGTGGACATCGCTGCTATAAACATTGGTGTGCATATGTCCTTTCAAATCACTTTGTATCTTTTGGATAAATATCCAGTAGTGCAATTCTGGGTCATAGGGTAGGGTTTTTTTTTTTTTTTTAATCTTTTAAAGAACCTCCATACTGTTTTCCAGAGTGGCTGTACCAGTTTGCATTCCCACCAGCAGTGTAAGAGGGTTCCCCTCCCCACATCCTCACCAACACCTGTTTCTTGACTTGTTAGTTTTAGCCATTCTGACCAGTGTGAGGTGGCAGCTCGTTTTACAAATGATTCATCTTTAAAGTGTGCTTGTGGGGACAAGGGACAAGCACAAGGCCAAGTCTGGATATCTAGTCTCTTGTTGAGACATTGAGGAAGCCACATTATGTGTAGTCACCATCTAGTCAGACTTACCCCTCTGCAATTCCCATGGGAAGGTGGAGGTTTTGTAGCTCTTCTCCCCCACCCACCCACCCCCGCCCCAAGCAAGGAATGTCCATCAGCTAATGATAGGGGAGGCCATGGCTATGCCCATCAGGGTGATATAGTCCTAGATAGGCAAAGCTGTCACTGTAGCTGCCCCTGGATACAAAAGTTTCCAAGGCTCACAGGGGGTAAATGGGGATTGAACCCATCTAGAGTGGCACTTCTACTGGATCAAAGTCCAGGAAAGGAGTGGTACTTTGGGGAGTACAGACTTTGATTTTTTAAGAGGAACACAGTACATAAAAACATGGTAAGCCAAAACCTAACTGGCCATAGGAACGGTCACACAAATAAGAAACCCAGGTTTTA
Organism: Canis lupus baileyi; assembly: GCF_048164855.1. Lineage (NCBI taxonomy): Eukaryota > Metazoa > Chordata > Mammalia > Carnivora > Canidae > Canis > Canis lupus. The sequence continues at coordinate 35,400,692 of NC_132840.1, forward strand.
TTTGTATTTTTTTGCTTTCATAGAAGTTTAACATGTTATTACAAGATTGATAAAGCTGAAAGAATGACAACATTCACGTCTACAACTTAAATTCTACATCTTTATCTACCATTGATTCAACATTTTTAATGCACTTTGACTTTCAGAATATTTTACCTCTGAACACAATTATTAAAAGGCATTTAATAGTTTAGCTTAAGATATATGTACAGTGCAATACACTTGAAATACATAGAAGACTTGAAGCTCTGTAACTCAGACTCCATTTGTATTTCTGTAGTGACTAATGATTTTGAGCATTTTTCATGTGCTGATTGGCTGTTTCTATAGCTTTGTCAAGTTTCTATTAGAATCTTTTGCTTAGGTTTTATGGAGTCTTGAGTTTGAGAATTCTTTTTTCTGGACATTAGTCCTTTGGTCAGGCATGTTTTAAACATACCAAGCATGTAATTTCTCCTGGTTTATGCCAGGCGTTGTTTTCTTAACAATATTCAAAATATAATTTTAATGTAATTCGGTTTTCTTTGAGTATGGTTTTCTATTGTCCTGTTAAAAAAAAAAAAAAAAAGCAGCTATCCCCAAAAACCATTGAAAAATCATACTGTCTTAAATTCTAGAAGTTTTAGTTTAGTTGCATAAATCTGAAGTTTCCTGTATGCTAGGAGACAGGAATGGAGGTTCATGTTTTTTTCTAAGTGAATGTCGAGCCATTCTAGCACCATTTATTGAAGAGATTATCTTTTTACCACTGTGGTGTCTTTGTCAAAAGTCAAGTTACGAGTATGGGTTTGTTTCTGAAGTCTCTATTCATTTTCATTGACATTTGTTGATCCTTATGCCAGTACTACACTATCTTCATTATAGAACTTTGTGGTAAGCCTTGAACTCCTTTTGGGTCCTGCAAGTGTCTTTTTCCTAAATATTTATTCGAGAGAGAGAGAGAGAGAGAGAGAGAGAGAGAGAGAGAGAGAGAGAGAGAGAGGTGCAGAGACACAGGCAGAGAAAGAAGCAGGCTCCATGCAGGGAGCCCGCCCGACATGGGACTCGATCCCTGGTCTCCAGGAGCATGCCCTGGGCTGAAGGCAGGCGCTAAACCACTGAGCCACCCAGGGATCCTCAAGTTTGTCCTTTTTCAAGATGGCATGGGGTAGTTTGGGACCTTCACATCTTCATATAAGTTTTAGATAGTCTTAATATCTACAAAAAGAACCCCACAAAAAATCCTGGTGGGATTATGATTATGATTTCACAGGATCTAGATTTGGGGAGAATTGAAAGCTTATTAAACAATAAGTCTGAGTGAACACATATAGTATAGATCTCATTTAGGTCTTTTATGATTTCTCCTGAGGGTACTTCCAGAATATTAAGACCTCTGAAAATCCACTCTTCCACAAAAGTAACAAGAATGCTGGCAAAAAAAAAAAAAAAAAATTTAAAGGGAGGCGGGGGTGGGGGTGGACTTTGAGAACTCAGTCAAAAGGCTGTGACAATTTGTTGAGACCTTATTCGTTAAGACTTTAATAGAATTTCAGTAACAGCAAACTTGGTATTTTACCTTGCCTTATTCTGATGGCTCTCTCCCCAGATGATAGCCTTAAGCAGCAACAGCCTCACAATCATGATAGTTACGAAAAATAGAAGCTTAGCACTAGAGGGTCAGAAAGGGGTTGGTGCTGTCCTCAAAGCTCTGACTTCCAGAGAATAGCCTTTATCTGGCTTGTCTGGCAGTTAACTAGAAGTCTTCAGACCTTGTCTTTGACCCAACTGAGAACTCCCTCTACAAACGGCTTTTTCCCCTAGAGCATTTGTCAAGTAACTATCCCCAGCAATCTTTCAACATCACTTGGCCTGGGGTAGTGATAACAGTTGGTGTAAAAAGCTTACCAAAACAAAACAAAAAACAACAACAACCAAAAAAAGCTTACCAACAAACTTAAAAGCTGGAAAGTGACAGGTCCATCAGGGGATTGGAAAAGCTCCAACATATTCCTGGGACTCTAAGTAGGCACCCCCCCACCCCAACACACACACACGTGTATGTAGCTATGCAGGTTCCCAGAGTTGTATGCTTGCTCAGCAAAGACTTGAGAAGGTCCAAGAATCTCTTGCTTATACAGCATCTCAAGGTCAGCCAGAGGCAAGTGTGAAAGCAAAAGGGCAGGGCGGGGCTATAAACTTTCTGCTAGAGCTTGAAGACATGCCTCTGAGTATACATGGAGCCCCTCAGCAGAGGATAAGGGACCTGTTGGTTTAAGGCACTTAAGGAGATCTGTTCAAGTAGTTGACCACAAAGTTACCCATGCAGAGATTTCAGTAGCCACATACTTAAAGTGATGGTTCTTCTATTTCATGAACACAGGAAAAAAAAAAAAACCCAGAGGGTCTTAAACTTGAATCTAAGACTGAACCCTCAGATTCTCAGTCAGTACATCTGGGATAGAGGCCAGGAATCTGTCATTTTGACGGATCAGGATTTTGACTACCTCTTCAATAGGACAAACTCTGCAACCTCAGTAATACAGATAAGGTTCCATTTAGAAAAATACTTTCTGTAAGCTTAAGTCTCCATTAGTATTTAACTTATAGAATAGAGCAAAAGAGCTGGAATAGAAGAGGGGGCTGAGAATATGAAGAGTCAGCTCATTTCTGCTGTGAGTATACAGGTGGTGCCTATAGGATTTGTACTGAGATTGGCAGCAGACAGGATAAAGCTGGGTCTTCAGCCCCAGATTTGCATGGCAATCTGGTAAGGGAAAAGTGTTGGAAATGATGGTAAAGGTTACCAAAGGAGAACGAATATTCCCTGTACTGAGCCACATCATGCAGTTGCTCCTTAAAAGGAGATTAGAGAATATCCCAAGACCGTACTTTAGTGAAAACAAAGGGCCTCTATAGGGCTTGGTTTTCAGCATCAGGAGCCTCTATTTTTCTATCTTTAGTTTGCCCTCAAGGTTTGTCATTTCATGCTACCCATTTCTAAAACAGTTGAAAGTTGAATGTTGCATAATTTTTTAAAACTTTATTAGAAATAACATTTAAAGTGTTTTTCACTATGCCACATTCTAGGAAATATTAATCTTGAGTTTTTAGTGTAGAAATTTATGAACTAGAGATTTTTTTTATCGTAGGACAGAATAGGTGCACATAAGAACATAACACCTGTTTCAGGTCAGTTTCTCAGGAAGCAGGCTGAGATGCACATTTGCATGCAGAAAATTTATTGGGGAGTGCTTTCTGGAGCAATGCCCTTGAGGAGGGGAAGGAAGCAGGATTGAGCCCAGAGGGAAGGTGAGCTATGATGCAGTCACGACAAGGCACTAAGCCAAACCTATAGAGAACTCTGAATCTGGGATGGCCTTTCAGAATCATCCTGAAGTGGAACAGAAGTCCTGGCACTTTTGTCCCCAACAGTCACTGAATACAGGCTGGCTCTGGCAGGAAGTGTGCTGGCAGCTCTTTTCAGCCAAGGACGAGGTGAAGATTCAGCTGGGTGTTATTAGCTGCTAACCTTTCCAAGAACAGAGGGAGTAAGGAGGGCTTAATCCTGAAGTGTGAGTAGGTATGGGGAGGGGTGGGTCCAGGTGGCACAAGACCATCCACTGGTGCTCAATCCATGTACACTTGAGTGAACTTGCCTCAGGAGTTCTGGAAGAAGTTCTTACTGGGCTTCTTCCTCTACAGGCAACAGAAGAGTTGGAATAAACTATAGCCCCTGAGCTTTAGGCTAGTCTCAAGACCATAAGTGATATTACCACCCTTCCATTAGAGGATCTCCCTGGCCCTTGTCTAGTTTTTCTGCTCACCATGTTATTTGCCCTACAATAGGTAATCGTGCAGGTCAGTGTCCTGATGGCAGGAAGATGGGACAGGCCTCTGCGTCTGGTTATCTGCCCTTCTCAGGGCAGGGTTGCTAGATTTGCTCTTTGACAATCACGATTTGTTAAGGGAATACCCTTACGTGCCTAAGTGGCCAACTAAATTCCATACATATTGTGCTTTCACTTTGTAACAGCAGCCCTACTGCCTCCTAATAATCCGGTTCAGAATGGTAACCTCTTACTTGCTGATCTCTTAATGTGAGGACATGGAAGTGACTAGGCAATAGCCATGGCTTGAACGATCATGAGACTCTTGCTGTATCCCCAGATGGAAACGTTACCTTTCTAATAACCAGGCTTTGCAAAGCTAAAGAGCTCAAAGTTAGGGCAGCCCGGGTGGCTCAGCGGTTTAGTGCTGCCTTCAGCCCAGGGTGTGATCCTGGAGACCCAGGATCAAGTCCCATGTCGGGCTCCCTGCATGGAGCCTGCTTCTCCCTCTGTCTCAAAAAAAAAAAAAAAAAAAAAAAAAAAAAAAAAAAAAAAAAAAAAAAAAAAAAAGCTCAAAGTTGCAAGAGCCAGAATTACACATTACCAAATTTGGTCATTAGGAGTGACAGAAATGGGGCCACTTTTGCTTTTACCCATTGGATGCTGAGCCCAGGTATTTTACCCTGTTGATAAAAGCACCATATAATTGTTGATTAGACCATAGTTAGTAGGTAGCCCATAATAATGGGGTATATACAGTCTTCCAGGATGATCTCTAAGCTGGAATCCTAGCTCTACCTTTAGCAGGCTGTTATACCACTTCAAACCTAGTGCTGCGTGTCACTGTATGGTATGTGGCCAGTAAGTCTCATGGTCCTATGCTTACTACTATCCTACTCTGCTGAAAGTGGCCCTCCTGCCCCATGTAACATGCAAGATTCTCTACCACTGGATCGGGCACCTGTTGGCCTTAGGAGAATAGTACTGGCCAAGGCTTTGCTGGCAGGAAATGCAAACCTGTGCCAGGATTATTTCTATTCTTGTCAAGATGAACTCCCGGGTAACAGGTTGATCTCCAGAGACAGGGCCACACTCTGAGGTTCAAGATTTTTTTTGCTGGGATTGTGTATTTGACAGCAGGAATAACTAGCCCAGCTTTGGTGAATGGGAGTCAGTGCTTTGGGGCACATGGGTAGCTTTCATCTCTGTAACCCATGCCTATTCCACTCATGTACTTACTGGGAAAGCATGGATATCATTAACAGATTGGTCCTACCAGTTGACATTGATCATTCTATCTACCTTATTATAGTGTCTGGGGTAAAATCTTTCTGGTGGGTCTTAACATGAAGGTCCTATGTTATACCCATTCCCATGTGTATACCCACATGCCTCCTCCCCAGACCTCTTTACCCCTCATCTTTCAACTTTTGCTTCCAGCTGCCCCATTAGCTACAGATCACTTGCCACTATCCATGATTCTTTAGCTTTCCAAAGTGTATCTAAGTACACCCCTCAAATCTCTAGTATGAGTTGATCTGTATACAGTAGCAGTCCCTTGTAGCCACATATGGGATGACCTATTGGGCCCAGGATTGTTTTTACTTCTGTCAGGTGATAAAAAAAAAAAAAAATCCCCTACATAACTCCATGTGTGAGTTGAAGAGGTATCAGTGAAACATGTGCAGATGACATGGCAGTCTGGTCCACATAACTAGCTTATTTGTGTTTGATCCTGGATGTATAGCTGCCATTTTATGATGGATTACTGCTGACTTGAATTTGTGACTTAGTAAATTCAACAGAACCCTAACTCAAGGTATACCATTCTGGCCACACAGTCCCTTGGAGTCCCATGATAAAGTGCTCGCTAGTGGGCCCAATGGCATACTCTTTTTCCAAAGCTATAGAGTTGCGACAGAAGGCCTGGCCTTGTTCTAACACCAGAGATCTATGTTGGGATTTTGTTAGAATATTCCATTAGTTCTACATGTTTCTTCCATCACAGATATCCCATCACACATACCTTAGGATATGTCAGGTCATATGGCCCAAAGAACCGGGTCCTTCTTAACTCTGGGCACCAAAGCTGGCAGACTTGTGTGTCATCTAAGTCAGAATGTCATTCCTAAGGTAGCATGTGCTGCCTCTAGAACCTGAAAAGGCATATCAGTCATTGTTTGTGTTTCTTTCATGGTAAGGGGTATCCCATACTTTGAGGCTATGTTCTAATATGCCTCACTAGACTTCTAAAAACTTCAATAAAATGACAGGCCCTTGAATCTTCATTGGTTAACTTTTACCTTGTGGAGTGCCTCATCACTTGTCTTCTGGGCAAATTAGGTCATCAATATAGTAAACCAGTGCAGTGTTCTGAAAGATTCCAGATGTACCAGTTCTTTGATTTTGAAAGAATGAATATAGCCTCAGGAAGATAGTACATGTATATAACCTTGTCTCAGGACTGTACTTGAGTTTGTATTATCCAGTCATGTAGCAAGATACCTCATCTACTGAGTGGAGTTGACTTCTAATGCGTTCCTTAGGAGCCTTCTTCTGGAACTTGGCTTTTGTGAGTACCAGACTGATGGTTTAAGGAAACATGGTGAAAGGATGCTATTTTCCCCCCACTAATTCTTTATTTAAATTCAATGTCATTAACACACTGCATTAGTTTCAGGGGTAGAATTTAGTGATTCATCAGTTTCATAGAACACCTGGTACTCATCCCAAGTGCTCTTAGTGCCCATTATTCAATTATCCCTCCTACCCACTTCCCCTCCAGAAAACCTCTATTTCCTAGAGTTTAGCATCTCTTATGGTTTGCCTCCATGTATTTTTCAAAGTGATGCCATTTTTTTTTTTTAAATGGTAGTACTTGGGTTTTTCTTGCATAGACACTATTTGATATATATATATATATATATATATAGTGACCAAAATAGAGTTTCTAAAAAACCCTATAATGGCCATCTCCATAATGATAGCTCCTATTCTACCAGCTAAAAAGACCAAAAAACAAAACAAAAACAAACCACTTAGTTCAGCCAGTGACCAAACGTTTTCATTCTGCTTATGTAGTCAGATGCCAGGGAATTGACCATTGAATAGGTCTGCTTTGAATCCCTAGATATCAATGTTGCTTTGGAATCTGTATCTAATAGTCATGAAAAGTTTAGGGAAAGAAATTCCCAGTACTGGTGATCCTGGTTATTACATTTAGGCCTTTTAGAGAAGAAATTACCACTAAAATACTCGTTGTGGTATTTAAGGTCTCTCTTCCTGGGGGAACCCAGCTTCTTACAAACCTTAGTTTCCAAGTCTAGAAACTTGGCAAAACATCAGGACTCTTGTTCCGGCTACCTTTGGCCTCATTAATAATGCTTGGTTTCTCCTGGTTTCATAGATCAATCTAGGCCATTATTGCCTGTCCATCCATCTTGTCCCTAGGGATACCATGATCTGGTAATAACTAACACTCCATTAGATCCTTCTTATGGGTCTCCTTGTAATAATTGTCCCTACCTTTGAGGGATGGTTAAGCACCACTAGTTTATGTTGCTTCTGGATTATACCATCCACACAACTTTTGAGAAGTCTAGATTTATAATGTCCTGTTTTCACCCCTGGACTCTAGAGAATAGCCAGTGAACTTCTCAGGTATGCTAGTTTCTCCTCAATGGTACATTGTTTGGTAAAGTGACCTCTGGGCCTTTCTGAGGCATAGTTATCTGGTGGGTCTTTCATCCTGATATTCTAACATCCCCTACCTTCTAGGTTTTTGTTAAGAACCAGGTCATGGCCAAGAACCTTAGATGCTGGAAGGTTTTTCCTGTTTGAAAATCAAGATCTATACATTTTGTCATCTTGGGATTGTGATGATAGCAAGACCAATACATGGTCTAAATAATTTGATCTCAGAAGCTGTTGCCAGCCATTGAATTAAGATAATCAGTCAACTACACTACCTTGACACATATTTGTCAAAAAATCTGGACAGACAGCAATGGGAGTAATCCAAGAGATCAGGAGAGACGATGGGGACTCAAGGTCTCCAATGGAGTATAGGGTATGTAGAAAATCTCCAGGTCATGGCGGCTGCCCAACTGAAGATTTTACTACTGGTAATCTGGAGAAAAAAAATCTAAGAGAGATTGCTATTGGCAGTGAGGTAACAGTATTGGCTGCTACGTGGCGGGGGCGGGTAACAATATCTAGGACAGCAAAGATAGCTAACTGCTTCTAAGCTGAATCAGTATTCTATAGATCTTTGAGTAACTGAAGGTTAACTAGTAAAAGCTAAATATAAGAGATGGCTTTTGGTCCTAATAGCTCACAAAGAGGCCCTTATATTGGAAACACCTGAGTGGGTCTTTTTTTTTTTAGCTCTTCAAACCTTCCTGAGCCCATGGGAACCAAGGAGGAATTGCTTCTCAAACATGTCCCTCACAAATTTCTCTACAAAAATAGTATCCCTTGGTGCCATGTAGATATGCTATTCAGATTTCCCTTTAAGGGAACATGCAAAAACAAACTAGATGAGGGAGGGCAGGGAACATCTAGCTGCTGCTCCTCTAAACTGCTAGTGTCCACATAGGCTCCATTCTTCAGATACTCTCAGTGACTGAGCAAGGCATAGTCACAGGAACATGGTCCATCCTGTCTAGTGCAAGACTGTTTAAAGCAATCTGAGAAAGTTTTGGCCAGCCAATAGGAAAACCCAGTCAGAATGGCACTGTATCTAGGTCTTCTATGCCTTCCTTCCTTCTCCCCTTGCAATGTAGATCTGACACCTGAAACCTTTCAGAGTCTCTCCCCCTCATCCTTACATCCTATTTTCCCCAAAGTGGTTCCATCTGGTGCCTGCTTTTGGAGCACCTTAATTGACAGTTCTATTCTCATGGATGCTAATTTTGACATAGGTCACCTAATAAAATTGAAAAGTCACCTAGGAAGATATATCCTTACCTTTCTCAAGTAAAGCCCAGATTTTCTTACCTGGAAGCACTGTGTTCAATTCACACACTCACATTTCCTTCCTTGGGGCTTCTGTGTCATCACATCTGAGCCTCACAGACATGGCAGGTGAAAGATAAGAGGGTCATGCCAACATGTCCTAAACCACTTACTCTCAAATAGGTTCAAAGATCTACTTGGGGCAGTTTTTCCTACAAATGTTTTCACTTTGATTGGAGTCAGAATAACGTAGGACATAGGTTTGCCCACAAAGGGTGGACAAATTCAAGTGATCCCAGTGTCATACTTAGAAGTTGATACAAAGCCATAGATAAAGCTTTTCAAGGATGAAATGTTGGTAACTTATCTAGGGTCTAAGGGAATGAACCAATTCCTTTCCTCAGGTCCAATGATTTGCTGAGGAATTGGAAGATTAAGAACATAACTAAGTCTACACAGTCATCAATAGAGATATGGGAAGGATGATCATCCTGCACACAATTCCCTTGAATCCCACAGACCTATTTCAGAGAGGAAGTTGACCAAGAGTCCAGTAGCTGCTCTAGGAAATCCGTCTCTACATTTGCATCAAGATCATACATCCAAAAGGTCTGCTGCCCAGTGACAACATGGTTGGAGCACTAAGTTCCAGTTCCTTGGGGGACAGGGGACACTACTATGACAGGATTTTGGAATTGGATCACTTGCCAACTTACTGGCAATGAAGTCCTCTTCACTTTGGTAGGTGGACAAAAGGTAGCCCCTTGCATGAGTGGTTTTCACTGTTGAAACATTCACTGCGGCAGAAGGTATAGGAGAGAAGAGTATATTAACTGGTATATCAGCCAAGGAATCTTGCATGGAATCCTACTTAGACCTCCAATCATTAACCAAAGACCCGATGGCTTCTCTAAGGTTTTTGTCTCCCTAGCATGCTACCCTGGTTCCATTAAGATTTGATGATCATCCCAAGAACTCTGCTTCTAGTCTAGGATATAATATGGCCTTCCACAATCTTTGCCCTTCCATAGACTGAATGCGAATGGAGCTAGTACCTCTCCCCCTCATTCAGATCACAACTTTGCTACTAGAAACCGGATAAGAAAGGGATAGTAAACTTGAGTCTAGGACCAATCTAAGCCTCAGTCCAGGTTTTTCCTTAGGGCCACCCCTGATACTTCTATTTCAGAACCTTGGAGAGACTCCGGTTTTAAAGCCATGAGCCTAGGTCACAAAATAAATGCCTGATCTAAAGAGGCCAAAAGCTCCTATTTGTATTTAATTACTTTAATCTCTAGGATTAAAATATGTAAAACATGATATAGATAGCTTAGAGTATGATCAACATTTAAGCTTAAAGTATATGATATGACTTAGTGCTTTAAAAATACTAATGATTTCAGTTCCTGTGAAACCTTTTCAAAGTGGAACCTCAAGGCTACAAAAGGTTCATTTCTCAATAATCATTTCCGTAAACACAGAACTCAGAAGTTTGTAGATGCAAACTCAACAATCCTCTATGGCTAATTTTTGTCCTGATTAGTCAATGACAATTTCTCAGAGCTATCTTGAAATTGAGTCTCCCTTCTATACAAAACTTCTTCCCTCTCAGGCCAGCATTGAACCCCATTTATTCCTGCTCATTCTTTTCTTCATCCTTCACAGGAATATTCCCTCAATAGATCTTCTATGTTGACGCTTATCTTGATGCTTGTACCTCCGAAGACTTAAATGGACATGGTTCAAGAGAATAAGCAGTGGGAGGAGTTTGATGGTCCAGGAAATGTAGGCCCTGAAGAAAATCAATACAGTGGCTGCCCAATTACTGAAGATTTCACTGCTAGAGAGCTGAGAAAATATCACTCTAGGGGACAATGCTATTGGCAGTACAATGATACAAGCATTGAGCAGTATAGGGTAACTATCTAGAAGGACAGCAGATATGGCTGATACTGAACAGTCCATGTTCTGCAGAGGGAGAGTAAATAATGGTTAATGAACCTCTATATGGTAGAGGCATCTCGGATAACTTCTGTCCTTCATAAAAGCAGAAGGCTGAGAAGTAAACCTAGAAATCAATTTTGAAATATTGCATGCTCAGCTAAGGAGTGGAGATCAAGGCTAAGATCAAGGCCCCGTTTGGAAAAACATGGGGCCCTGCAAAATTGGATGGAGACATCTGGGTGGCTTTTCCAACAGTTTTAGCAATTCATGCTTCCTTGAGCCCATGAGACCAAGGAGGCATTGCTTCTCAAGTATGTCCCTAATCTATTTCTCCACACAAGAGGTAATCTCTGGTGCTAGAAGTTTGTGCTATTCAAATTTCCCTTCAAGAGAATCATCTGCAAGTAATAGTCATTGGAAATATTCTCCAGCTGCTGTCTTTTCAAATCCTCTATAGCATTTACTGAGGCCATATTCTCAGGAATCTGATGGCCAATGACAGCACAGCAGAGTCTTAGGAGCCTGGCCACTTCTGTCTGGCTCAGTACTCCTTTATAGGCAATCAGACTGCAGTATATATCTGAGAAAGTTTTGTTCAGCCAAGGGACAGCCCCCAAGTCTTCTGTTCAGTAATTCCTTTTCCTTCTGGTTTCAGGTGTCAGACTTGGGAGTACCTAGCAAGTCTCTCTCCCCGACCAATTCTCCCTTCTCCCATTAATTCACTAGAGATGACCAATACAGTCATAGATTAAGCATTCAAGAGTGGGCTTATTTCCTAGACCACATGCCCAGACTGGCTTTATAGTTAATATTTGAAGTGCTTCAGCCACAGCTGCAAGAAGGCTCTAGGAAAAAATTTGACTTAGCCAAGAGTAGAACAAAGGGCAAGATACAGTGTCAAAAGTTCAATAGTACACCCTTATGTTTATGTCCCTTCCTTTCACAGTAACCATCTTTCCTTACTTTAAGCTATCAGCATCTAAATCCTCCAGCTCCAACTCTGAGAAGCCAGAGTAAGGAATTCACAAATTAAATACTAAATAGGATCATTGGCCTAGGATGAGATTACAGCCAAGGCTAGTAGCCTGTTCAGTCTAGTAAAATAGGAAGATTTACATTCTTCTATGTGGATTTTTCTGGCTCTAAGAGCAGAATTAGCTAGGTATGTTCTAAAACAGGAGAACCACTACTGTCAATGGCTCAGACTTGGCCTTAGAACAGCTCTCAAGTATCAGGCCTGAGAGGAATCATGGAATGGGAAGCTATAGCCTTAAGGACTTATTGGTGCACATGGTGCCAAAACCTCACCCCCCACCCCTGCCATGATAGCCTAGGTTTGAATGGAGATGGAACACTTCCTTTTATGCAGATGCAGATTACAACTTTACCACTAACAGGACAAGACAAGGGACTATTGAACTTGAAAGGACTAATCAAAGCCTCTGTTCCAGTTTTTCTCTTTAAGGCCACCTCTCAATGTTTCTAAGAACTGTGAAGAGCTTCAGGCTTTAAAGAGAAGGGGCTAGGTCACCATCATGTAGAATGACCTTTGTGTCCCTTTAGAAACAACACTTGATATTTCAACCTTTCTAGGATTAAGATCTATATAACAGATTATATGCTCTACCATAATTTTTGTGATCGTTTAGTCTGATCAACTTTTTAAAATCTTAAAAGCTGTAAAATACCATGCACTTCAAGAAACATAGTTTAGATATACTAATTCCAGTTCATATGGGATATTCCAAAAACAGGACCTTCAAAACTAAAAGTTTTCCATTGTTCAACCACAAGGCTAGAAATGTTCAGTAATCCTACAGATGCCAGACACCTTTTCCACTTGCACTTGAACATCTGTATTTGCTCATGAAAGGCTTTAAGTTCTAGAAGTGGGAATGGTAGGTCATGCACTAAGATTTACTGTGCTGTAGATAAGGAGCATAACAAGAAGGCAATTAGTGTGCATATGGTTTGTGTGTGCAATTTATGCCTTGGTTGAACAAGACTGTGGCCCATCCACCCCTATGCTCCTTTGTCTTTTAGAGTGATCAAGCAAGGAGATTTCTTCAACATTCAGGTTTAGATCTTGAAGAGACATCAGAATGCAAATATACATGGTTGCTAGTTTTAGAGAAAGTCAGGCTTTCCCCAATACCATGTGGGGTTATTATCCCACTATTCTGCCAAATAGAAATACTTTTATAATCAAAAAGGTATAGAAAAAAAAGCATTTAAGTTCTTTAAAAATTGGCTTGTTATTAAGCAGTGTGGATAATTATCCTAATGGATACTAGGATTTCCCAGCAGTCACAATAGTAAAGGAAACACACCTCATTACTATAACCATTCAGTCACAAATGCTTCATACTGGTTTAAATATAGGCAAAATAGAAGCCATATCAAATTGCTTACTTAACCATGTAAAAAGATACAATGCTAATTTTGTGAGCTAAGCTTCAATTTGGATTTTTAGAACTGACCTTGTGTGAATTTACCAATGTACATTAAAATAAGGAATATCAAATTTGATTGTCCGTTCAACACAGAACAAGAATTCTAACCTTCTCTGTAGGTTCTACCAACCATGCTAATGCAGTTAAAGGTTTAAAGTTAACAGTACTCTAACATGGGATTTGGATGGTCAGTCCTGAGATACAGCAAGAAAGTCAACATAGTTCTTAGACCATTGAATAGCACTGTTTGGACAAAGGTTGAGAAAACACTTGGAAAAGCACCTTCATCAATCCGAGGGAAAGAGAAGTCTCAGAACAGACAAAGCAAATAACTCTTTGCATAGCAAGAATGTCATATCCCTCCCAGACATTGATAAGTCAACTCAGTATCCTTTTCTGATGCTTAGAAAAACATTGTGAGCTTTCTTAGGTCTACTTCTATTAGGCACTTGATTCTCAGAAGATCCTGCCAGGTGCATTGGTGGACCAGAAGTGGTAGAGGTTAAATAGGCAGGAGTTTAACCCTTTTGGTGCCGATATTAGTAATCCCAGAGTGAGATTTCTAGGCTGGCATTGGTGAGGAAGTTCATAAAGATGATCTCCAAGAGGCAGATTTCTCTTCTAGGTTCCTGCCAGGCATTAGCGTAGAAGGACAATGCACATTTTGGGGGCCTGGGTTTCTAAAAGATCATGCCAGAAAGGATTCCGAGAATGCATGATGGATCTCCTGCACTTAGATAAATAGAAAATGTATTCAGTCATATCCAGCAATCTTCAGAGATGATCAAGGAGTCCTCACTGGTGTCTGTTTAGCAATTGCTCTATACATTGGAGTACTGCAAACAATGCTTAGATTTTGTAGTAAAAAACAATTGCACATTAGCTAAGAACATCTTGCCATTCCTGGTCTATGTAGTTAGAAAAAAAGATTCAGGGCTGTGTAATTTCAAGTTGTATAACCAAAAAGGACTCCGGTATATTGGTGATTTCTATAGCACTTCAATACATAGGTATACAAACACCTGAAAGTCTGAGGAGAAAAAGCTACATGGGAATAATTCATATACCTCCCTAGAAGCTTAGCCATCTCCTATGACCCACAGCTTCATAAATAAGAACCTAGTTACTGCCTGTGCCAACATTTGCAGTCACAGGCTACCCAGCATGAGGCCCAGCTTTGGCATGACCAACATCACACCCCCTTCCAGGAAGGAGCTGAAGCAGCTCTAGACACTCAGGCCAAACCTAGAAGGCCCTGAGAAACTGGTTCTTCTGTTTTGAGATGCAATGAAGCACTGTGTTGGGAGTTGTGAAGTCTGGCCACTTTTTGTTTCAGGTAGATCAGATTTTTTCCTGTGTTACTGGCTGATCCCATGGAAGAGGACAATTGAGTCCAACACTCTAGCATAAGAACGTTGAATTCAAGGAGAAAAATTTAAGGATAAATAGCAATATGGAAATTTGAGATTTAGAAGCTGATCTTCTCAGAAAACTACCTTAGATTATAAGCAGAAAGAAGTCCACACTTCATAAGGGTGCTAGACCTCAGGATCAGCTTGTCTGTTCTACTTAGAACATTCCCACAAACTTTTAATCCTTAAATGGGTACAAATCCAAGTCAAACAGGGAATAGGCTCCTCAGTACTTTCTCCTACAGAGTATACACAGATCTAATTTAGAGACCTAAAAGAAACCCATTATTTGGTTTCTAAGCTTTGACCATCTTGGCAAGCTGCTGTAGCCAGTTAAAACTCAGAACCTGAGGTACTAAAGGGGAAGGTACTAAAGTGTTAAGATCAAGGAGAAAGAGGCCAGGTCGTGCCTCAACAGTTCAGAAACCTCTGAATAACTCCCTGTAGAGTAACAATGCATTTGACAAGAACAATGGATTTGCATTGTTTCCTATGGATACTTTAATAACTGAGAAAGTAGAAAAGCATTTAATAGCCAGCTTTATAGGTAGAACCTGAAGGGCAGTCAGGAGTCCATGGCTAATGCAACCAACGAGTTGGGCACTGGCTTTAAGGTGCAGCCTCAAGGTTGCTGGATTCCTCAAACAGGACAACACATATTTTGTCCAGTAAAATGCTAATTAGGTCACTTGGGTCAGAAAGAATTCTAAGCTTCTGAAAGTTCATCCTTGTAGGTCACACTGAAGACTGAACATGATGGGGATGTCTCAGTCAAGACCAGAACCGACGGATAACTCTTATCTCCTCTTCTGGGAAGCTGAAGCTGTCCTGCTTGCCATTCTGATGTTAGCTGGTTCTGCAGACACAAGTCTGTGCCTTCCAGATAGCTACCTGCTATCCCGCATCTCCTTGGTTTTGGGTCAGTCTCTTCAGTGGATGCCACCCTGACCAGCCATTTAAAAAGACAGGCTTTTCTACCTGGACATGCCTCACTCTCCCTTTAGCCTATTCCATCTGTAGAGTGAATAGTACCAGACTAGCAAACCAAGGAGTGGCTTTCCAAAAACAAAACAAAGACAAAAAACAAAACAAAACAAAAAAAACCAAAAGACACTTCATAAATGTATTCTTTCGCTTCAAGATGTAATCTTTGGTGCCATGGAGCTGTGCCACTCCGATTTCCTTCAGGAATTTCGCCTGCAAGAAAACTAGTTGGTGGGGACATTCTCCAGTTGCCTCCCCTTCAAATCTGCTGCACCTGGGGAGGCCACACTCTTCCCAAGCTATACCCAGCTAATGACAGTAGGGCATGCTTACAGGAACCGCCCTTCCTGTCTTTTGTAGGCTTCTTGTGTAGCCCTTTCTATGCTGAGGCTTCCCAATGGCTGGCCACTGCTTCAGTGATTGAGATGGCAATGTAGCTCTACTTATCCAAACCCTTCTGTGTCAGTTCTGCATTGCATTCCAGCAGCTCTCCTTACTCACTCCTGCTCTTCTCCCATTATCCTTACAGGTTTTCTTCCCCCCAAAGAAGTTACATGTTGATGGTTGCTTCTTAGAGGACCTGCACTGACAATGCCTCTAATCTTATGATAAACCCTGACCTGAATTACCCACAAGGTTTAAAAGGTCCTCTGAAAACATAGTTACTTTGTTCTTCAGTCAAACCCAGACCACTTGACATGGAAACACTGGCCAAGCCACATTTTAACCACACTTTATTGTTTGGGGCTTCTGTGTGTTGCATCTAAGCCTCAGACACAGGAGGTGAAATTTGATCAAGGGCCATGCCAGCCATGTTCAAGGACTGTCTCTCAAGTGGCCCCAAAGAGATTTGGAGGATGTTTTTCTCTACACATGCTTTTACTCAATAGGAATGTTCTTTAAAAAGAAAGGAAATATATTTTCCCATAGAAAGGCAAATAGATTCAAGGTGATCCCAGTGTGCTACTTAAAAGAAGCTGATGCATAATATAAATTAAGCTGTTCAAGGGTGAAAGGTCGGTAATTTGTGTCTGGAGTCTACCATTCCTAACCAACTCCTTTGCCTCGATCCAAGGCTTTGATAAAATCAGGACTTGGTGTTCATGTGAAAGCTTATTATATATTTTCTAATACTCCATAGAGTTGGGGGATCCATGATTTGTACTACAGAGACCTTCAAAGAATGAACTGAGGGTCCAGCAGCTGCTCTTTGAAATTGAGCTCTATTGTCATGGAGGCCACAACTAAGAGTTAAGTTGTTACCTGGCTGAGACACTAAGGTAGACTTTTACCTGGGAGACAGGGGACTCTTCAGCAAGTCAAGCACTTGCCAATAGCTGTGCTTAACTTTCTTTAAAGGGAGTGAACCCTCTTTTAAAGAGTGGCTGAACTGGATGCTTCCAAACTTCTCTCCCTTTAACTGGGGTCAGATCATAAGTTGATTTGCCCATTCTTCCCAAGCTGCCTCCATTTGTACCTCCAGGCAAGTCTTTTACTCAACATGATCTGTACATGTTTAATTGCATCTCGGCATCTGAATAGTACAGAATCCAGTGTGAAAATTCAACATGAACAGTAGGATTTAAAGAATAGGCTCTGATATCCTAGCAATATATTCCATTTGTTGGGGAGACAGGTTTTGCCACTTCTAGTTCTTACAGGTTTTTAGTTTAAGCAGATACCAAGTATTTCCTACAGGCTTTCCTACCACCTCTGATTTGGTTAAAGGGTAGACTGAAGTACAAATAGACCTCTAAAATTAAGATTTTAGGAGATGAACTCAGCCACCAGCGGCCTGAATATTTTACAATGGAAATCAAGACTGGATTTAGTATCTAGGTTTATAAGCCCTTTAAGTATGGATGCAGGTTGTCTCAGTTGTGGGATAGAATTGGATACTCAGGATCAGAGTGTAGATTCCTAGACGTGATCTCTTAGGAAAGACTGGAGGCAAATGTTCTTGTCACAATACTTGGTTCTCTTGATTCAGGTGGTCTAACCAACTGCTAATCTGAAATCAAAGTGACAGAAAAATGTTTGGGAGATTCCATATTTCAATGAAGCCACAAGCTTATCAACCCTTCTAATTTAAAAAAAATGCAAAGATACATCAAAGCAAAGGCACACATTCATTTTAAGATATAATGATGTTTACCACCTTCTAACTCCTCAAAGTAGCAGCCATAGTTTAAATTTGGTTGATTCTTTTAGTCAGTTTGTATGGATACAGCAAGAAGGACCTATGGTATTTGAATTCATCTTGGAATTAGTGAGCATCATCTTACAATATAGAAGCCTTGTGTTAGACTAATCTGAGTTATTGATTAGGTCAAATAGTATCTTGAGATACTATTTGTGACATTTTTTAGACGTTTCTCAACTTGCTTTTGTGGTTGTGGTGCTTCAGTCAAGACTCCACAGACAATCCTGGAAATCCCAGTATGTAGACTCTAAAGCTCAAGAGGGAAAACAAAAGTGCACAGTGTTTAGAGCTCAACATGTACCTCTACATAGGAGTGCCTTCTTTTCATAGTAAAAAGGAAGTAGTAGGTACTATCAGCCATCTAAATTCTGGTCCCTGGCTCTGCTCCAGGGTAGAATATGGTAAGACGAGTCAGATTATCAACGGTGATCATTTGCCTTTGTGGACTGGATTTCTCGGTATAGGCATAAACAGTAGTTCTGTCCAGTAATATGAAATATACATTCTTCTGCATTAATTTTCTGGCTTCAGTGTGATATAAGCTTGTTCTGTTCAAGAATACAAGCCATGACACTATAGAACCCAGACCTGGCAGGAAGACCATCCCTCAGGCATTGGGCTCATCTGAGAGAAGCCACAGGATAGGAAGCTATAAGCTTTTAAAGATTTGTACACAAGGAGCCTACTGAGAAAACTGGACACAAAGCAGAATTCTACATGTTATGTATATGCTGTGTTAATTCAGGCTAGAATGAACTGCCAATTTGTTAACTACCAGCTAAATTATAAAGGCTCCACTAACAGGATATTTCTTTTTCCCCACTTCTGTACTTAGTTTGTAGATTTTTCTCTCCCCCCTCAGAGATTTCACCATGTCCTGGTTATGACGCAGTAAGGCCTTCAGGGGAAGAAATGGTATGTGTTGAGCACTCATGTGGTTCAGAGGACACCTTCATTGAAGGGTTTCATGCTCCTGGGTGTGATTATAGACAGCCTTTGTCTCTCAACCCCTGCATGGATTACTTCGGTTGGAGAGCCACCTCATGCCAAAGGTCATTTCTCTTCCCAGTTTTAGGAGTATTAGTGATTCTAGTTCCCACTAAACATGCCAATGTGGAGCCTCAAGGGTAAAAAAGTTCTAGTTCTGATACCCGTTCTATAGATACCTAACACATCCCTTCATCCTTTACTTGCCCCTGAATGTCAATATGTTCCTCACAAAATGTTTTAAGTTCTAACACGATTAGTCATTCCTACTTCAGAAGTAGGCCGCCAACCATTTTTATTCCATTTAGGCAGTCCAGTACCAGGGAAGAGCATTGTATTTGTCTATGAGCAGGAAGACTGGACCAGGGCTCAATTATCTGGCCAAACATGTAACTTCTCTAATAGAGACCATGATTACACTCTGGATCTCTAGGATAACAATGTTTCTGTAGGACTTAGGTCTCAGTCATGAAATGTTTTGGGGAAAAGAGACCAGTGTTAGAGCTCCAAGTTCATAGAATTGGGCCCTTTAAGAAAGGAGCAGTCAATTATTCATATTTACCATGGTGTTACAGGGTTCTTCTAAAGAATCTTGTTTTAGTTTCTATTTCTGAGTCTGAAAAGAGGCTCTCTTCAGGCAAGTTGGCAAGAGATCACGACTGTCCTTCTGATTCTAGATGTTGAGCAGTATTAGCTTGTCCATCCATCTATCTTGTCCTTAGGATTACCTTGTTCTACCAGCTTTAACTCTTGAGTCAACCCTGTTGACCTTCTATCAGTTGTCCATTCTTCCTTGCGATTAGGCAAAGCCATCGAGTTTTTACTGTTGATGGTAGCAACCTCACTTCTCTTGCAAAGTCTAGATTTGTAAGGTCAGCTGTTATGAGCCCTGGCATACAGAGAACCTGCTAGAGTTTCCCCAAGGATTCTCTTTCCCTTTTGACCATGCACTCCTATTGCTCTGGTCAACTGTGTACACTGGGCCTTTCTTGGAATAGTAACCTAGTACAGAGCTATAAAACTTGTTAACATCCTTATGCTTGTGGGTTTAATATCCACTTTTCATTTACCAGACAGCCTAGAGTCTGTTACTATGTGAGAGCTTCTCTGCTGATACTTTAACCAGAAATTTACCTCAATGTCCATAAGTTCCCTTCTCCCGGAAGTATAAGGATAGTAAGATGTGATCTGGGTTCATGATGTGGGAGCTGATGGTGGCTGACAGCCCTGCTCTTGACAGGTCTAGATCATCCCAGACCAACTAAGTTACTGTGTTGGAAAGTTTTATCTTCACAGAAGTATTCCAGAAAGGCAAGGATCCAGGTTATTCTCATTCCTTAAGGATAGAGTTTTTAAGTTCTTAGAGTAGAAAGTCAGATATCCAGGTCTGGTTCTAGGAGATGGTTAGTAGTGATTAACTGATGCTGTGGTAGGTCTTGATTTTGGAATTCTGGCTCTTCTAGTCTAACTGGCTGTTTGGTTATCATGAGCTTCAATTCTCTTGATGTACAAGTTTTTTTTTTTAACAGTCTTCCTGGATTTGATGAGGCATTCAAATGATTTATCCAATAAGAAGTTCAGAATTAGACCATCTTAGTTCATTTTCCATGCCTGAAGTCCTAGGAATACTTAACTGTAATAGCAGAATCTAAGCAAAGATACAATAAGGTCACACCTCCAAATTCCCCAAGACTTTCATATCAAGGCCTCACTCCCCAGGCAGCTCATGGTCCAGAATTAAGCAGGACTAGTTCGTCAATATGGGCCTCTCTTGCTTAGTACAAGAAGCTTCTACATGTAGTTTTCCCCCCTAGAAGTCTATCATGTCCTGGCTGAGACTTTCTCAGGAGCTGTCTTGAAGAGTCATTGGACACAGCACTTCCCCCACCCTTACCACCCTCTCACCACAGGTATCAGACCAATATTGAACCCCATTTCTGTTCAGTCTTCATTCCTTATAGGCATTTTCTTCAAATTAAGCGTAATTCCATCTTGATGCTTGCTTCTTAAAAGGCCTAGAATATGTTGGCAAGTTGAATTTAAAAGCTAAAAATGAGAGGCCTGGATGAGCACAGTTAATGGAAGTGGTCCAAGAGATCAGGGAGTATAATATTTCATGTTTTTAATGGAATGTAGGTCGTGCAGAAAGTCCCAGGCACATAGTTGCCCAAATGCTAAAGACTTCATGAGATAGGAGGAAATGTCCCTATTGAGAAGAATTCTAATAGCAATGCTAGGATTCTAGTATTAGAAGTTATAGGGTAACAATAACTAAGACTGTAGAGATCCCTCACTGGTCCTGAGGAAAAAAAAATATGTTCTGGACAAGGACAATCACAGGTTAAAGGTGAGCCAGATGACCTCTTTAGTAGTTTATATGGAGGCCCCTATTTCCTACAAAAAGAGAAACTGGCTAGGAATGGGAATGCTGCATGCTCAAACTAAAGCCAGTTTATAAGATGATCAGGATTCTGTCTGGAAAAACATGAAGCCCTGAAACCTCGAAGGGAGGAATTTGGGTGGGACCCGATTTCAGTTCTTCATGCTTTCCTGAAACTGAGGAACCAAAAGGAATTGCTTCTCAAACATGCACCTCAGGTTTTCTACATTCAAGAAATAATCCCTGGTGCCATGAAGTGTGCTCAGATTGAGCTTCAAGAGAAATATCTGCAAGAAGATCAGCTAGTGGGGGACATCCTCCAGCCATGGACTTCAAGTCAGCTGCAGCATCCACTACGGCTATATCCTTCCTGGGATGCTTCCAGCTAAGGACAGCACAGCAATTACAGGAGGCTTGAGCACTTCTGGGTGATGCAAGATCCTTTTAGAACAGTCTTTGGGCCTGGGCTGTCATGGACCATGGCAAATTTCTCAAATTCACTGCAATCTAGGCCTCTTTCCCAATCTTCATTCCTTTACTGTTTCAGGTGTCAGACCGGAGTTCTACTCCAAAAAGTTTCATTTTCTTCTCGTGTTTTAGCTATTTCCACCCTGCCACCCCTCCCCACCAATAAGATCTTGATGCCTGCTTCTTGGAAGACTTCAACCAATGCAGTCACTCAAATCTCAGTGATATGGACTTTCTAACTTTGTAGGTAATATTGTGGAGGTTATCTGGGAAGGCTAAGCTTTTGCCTGAATCTGGTCAAGACCAAACAGCTGACTCCCATTCCTCAGGGCTCTGGGTCATCACACCTGAGCCTCACAGGTATGAGAATTAAGGGACTGCTATCATGCCCAAAAGATCCCATTTTATTTTTTTATTCAGGAGATGCAGACACAGGCAGAGGGAGAAGCGGGCTCCATGCAGGGAGTCCGATGTGGGACTCGATCCAGAACTCCAGGATCACACCCTGAGCCGAAGGCAGATGCTCAACCACCGAGCCACCCAGGCATCTCAGGTCCCATCATTTTCAAACAGCCCCAAAGACATGTAGAAGCTGTTAGTTTTATCTACAAAGGCTTTAACTCTGATAGGAGTCAGAATAGCACAGAAACAGGTCTGCCCACAAGGTAGAGGATTTCAGTTGAGTCTAGTATGCTATTTAAAAAAAGGCAGATATACAGCCATAGGCTAAGCTGCTCGAGGGTAAGAAGGGAGCACTTTAATCTAGAGTCTATGGCAGTGAACAATGAATCAACTCCTTTTCCAGGTCCCAGATTTCGATGAGAAGGACTTTTTCTAGATCTGAAGATTTGTTTTTCTGAACTTTCTTCTGGTCCTCAGTAATGGAATTATGGGATCCATGATCTTGGACCCCACAGACCTACTTTAAGAGGTAATGGGCTGAGTCCAAATACTGTTTGAAATTCATCTCTACTTTTGCACTGTGGCCACACCTACAAAGTCCAGCTCCCCAGTGACAACATGGCTGGGGTATTAAAGCAGGTATTTCCTCAGAGACAAGGGACCACCTCTTTGGCTGTTCAGGTGCTCCAACAGCTTTACCAAATCTTAAGTTGTGTTGTCTTGGTTGCTTCCAAACTTCTCATTTTTACTGGGGTCACATTGGTGTCACAGACCAATGGGCTGTCCCATCCTTTTCTGCCGGCTTTCTTCCCCCCCACCCCTTTATGCAAGTTTACCCTAGTATAATCCTTACACATTGAATCCCATAACTGGCATCTCAGTCTAACAATCAAGTTTAATGTGAAAACATGGATAAGATGTTCCAAGTTTCCTATGGTAATATGGTTTGTTGTGGACATGGTAAAGCATTTCTCTAAATATTTGAACAATTACCAGGTATCCCTCTTACAATAGGTCTTATAGGCCTTCAACATTTCAAGCTAATTTGGCCCTTTCGAAGTGTAAACTGAAGTTCAGATAAACAAAAAAGGTCAAGATATTTTGAGGTAGAACTCTAAACTGTGGCCCTCAGTGGCCTGCACATGGTTATAAAAAAATGTGATTGTCTGGCTTTGTAATATCTACCTTGCATGTATGTGTATGTGCTCTTAAATGTTGAGTAGTACACATCAAGTATGGTAAAATGAAAGAGGCCAAGTTCTGCCTCAGAGGAGGGTGGAAGATTTCCACCTAGAGGAAAAAGACAACTTGATTGTTTTTAAACGTTTAACATGCTTAATAAAACATTGAAATAGGAAAGTGTTTGCTAGCCAGCCTTACAAGTTGGAATCTGAAAATATAATTAAGGAGTAAATAGCCAGTGGAACTATCTGATAGCTCCGTCTATCACCAGCATCAGCGTAGCTGGATATTTTAGGTGGATGGGTAACACTCATTTTGCCCGTGAAGCAGAAACCTAGAAAACTTGGGTCAGAAAGTACCTATGCCAAACTCCTAGGAGGTCAGCTGTTTCTATGTTGTACAGAAGGCTGCACACCCATGGCAACCATTCTCCACGGGAAACAAAAACTGATCAACTTCTCCTACCTCTTATCTTACGGGAAGAGTTGGGAGTGGTCCCACTTTCTGGTCAGAAAGACACTAGCAGAAACCCCTCACGTCTCTGTCCTTTGAAGAGCTACCTGCTTGTTCCTCCTTAGTCTCAAGGTCAGAGTCCCTTCGGGGAATTTAACCTGACCTCCCAATTTAAAAGTTAAATGCTTGCATACCTGCACATTTGACTCCCTTTTATCCCACATGTAGTGTGAGCACTTTTCTGATGGACTAGAGAGTTTACTTATGTTCAGTCTACATTGACCATCTTGATGGCAGGGATATTTTCATACATTCACTGTATATCACCAAGACTTCTGTCTGACACAAAGACATCCACTGATTGCGTTTTCATTTTAAGTTAGGTCTACTTTTCAGGTCTTATTTGCAGTTCTTTCAAGGAAGCAGTATTTGAGCAATAGGTGAGAAGTTTGGGAATCTTCCATTTGGTCATCTCCATGATGGTAATTCTTACCTACAGGCTAAAGAAACTGGTACAAACTTATTACCATTTTCTTTACAATTATGCAGTCTGGTAACTCCTACACTTCCGCTTCCTCCACCCTCAATATTTTGATCGCTTTCATTCACTTCACTGCCTACGACCTTAACTGATGCTGAAGGGGACTCTTAAGTTAGCACTCTTTAGTTAGGAATAGATCAAGATTCAGAAGTTTTCTCCTCCTGGGTATGTGAGGATGAAGAGTTAGTCCGGCTTCATAATATGTAAACTAATCTCAGGAGCCCTGCTGGCTGTCAGTCGCCATGTCCAGATAATCCAGGATCAGCAAACTGAGCTATGTATTGAAAGAAGTGTTTCTCAACCAATGTTCCTGAGAGAAAAAGATAACCTTAACTCTATTCCCTGGGAATAGGCATCGTACAATTGCTAGAATAGGAACCCAGATATCCATGGCCAGTTATAAGGGGATGATCCACAGTGGTTAAGTGATGTTCTAGCAGGTCATTCCAGAATGATTCTTCTAAGATATTTCACTGGGCCTACTCGGTTTATAGTGTGGCTTCATTCCTTTTGGATAAGGTTTTTTTTTTTTTGAGTAGGATTTATCTGTGCTAGGTCAGATTCTCCTCTTAATCTGATCAAGAACAATCTGGGACTAAGAATCTGATCAGACTCCCCGGTATTTTCTACAACCAAGGAATATTTGACTTCAGCGACAGACTTATCAACTTATCAGGTCCTCTGAGGAAGACAGTCATGAATTTCTAGTTGCCACACCTCCAGATTCCTTGAAGCACTGCTACCAAGGCCATCCTTACCCCTGGCTTTATAGCCAGTGATTAGGCATGACTGGTTACTACTTTTGGTCTTCCCTGCTCTTAGAGGTCCATCTCTACACATTTGTACTATGGTCGCTCCCTAGTGACCACATGGCTAGGGTACCAAGGCAGATCATTTACTGATTGACAGGGGACCTCATGGGTAATTCAAGCATTTTCCCCAACAGGAATGCCAAATATTCCTTAAGTTGAGGCCATCTTGGATGTTTCTACCCAAACTTCTTTGTCCTTCACTGGGGTCTCCTCTGTATCAGGCTCAGCTTCCACAGGCTTATTTCCTTTCACTTAAGCATTTCTGCTCAAACTTCTTTCATATATTTAACCCCATGTTGACACCTGCTACCCTGCAGAACCTGGTCTAACTGATGTTAACATGAAGGTCAAGAGAAATACCACTAGTTCTTATATTTTCAGTTCGTTGGGGAGACTTGTTTTATTATATTTAGTTCTATCATGTCTAGTTCTTATGTGTAAACTGATATCAGGTACTTCAAGTTAGAAGGCATGTAAAAATACTTATTTCAAGCCGACTTAGTGCTTTTAAAGGGTAAAATAAAGTACAAATAATCTTAAGAGATGGAATTTCAATCTTCAGGCCCCTAGTTGCAGTGGCCAGCACATTCTAGGATTGAAAGAATCCCTACTGTGAGTATAGACGTTCTCTCAAGTGTTAGATCCAAGTGTCCTTGTCAGTTTCTATCCTAATAAAAAATCCCTAGACACAACCTGTGATCTCTTTACAAAGGAGCTTGATCAAGTTATGTGCTTGTCACGATATCTGGCTCTGTTCTGACTCAGATTTTAGCTACTGTTAATCCAAAGTCAGTAATAGGTATTGAATCTTCTATCCATTTTATATTTCATACAAAGCAGCTACAAGATTGCTAGCTCTTAAAGAGGAATGTAAAGCAACTTCAAGTTACACTTACCATCTTGTTCTCAAATGAAGGATTTACCACCAAGTACTCAAAATGTCTGGTTTTAAGTTTGGTGGAGTCTGAGTTGTGTAGACAAAAGCAATAGGGACCCTGTGATTTGAATTCATTTTAGAGCTAGTGAGCATTTTTAGACAGATTAGAAAATATAAAGCATTTGATACACTCATGGATTTGAAAGTGGTGGAGGAGTAAGACGACATGTGAAATAAGATGCTGTTTGTGATCTTTTCCAGGCAAGATTTCCCAGAATGGCTTTATAATTTTAAGAGTCTGAGGTGCCTTGGTCAAGGCTCAATTGAAGCTCAAGAAGAGTCTCAGGAAACTGGTTCTGAAATTTAGGCAAGGGGTTTGTGACAGAAAGGTGATTGTGTCAGGACCTCAACAAGTACCTTTATAATGGGGCTTTCTTCTTTTATACTACCCACTCCTTAGCTTTAAGCCATCAGCATGTATATCCTGGTCTCAGGCTCTGTTCCTCTAGAAGAACTTAGTCATGATTTGAATTACTAAAATCATTTGTAGTTGAGAAATAGGATTACAGACAGGTTAGTAGATTCTATTCTGTCCTATAACAGTATGAAGATGTACATTCTCTCACATGGATTTTCTAAGGGAAAAATGTGTAAGCCACTGCCTTCAATGACCCACACCTGGCATTGGAAACCGTTCTCAGGCATTGGACTGGTCTGGGATGGGCCTGGGAGCAGAAAGCTATAGCCTCTATAAGGTTTAATCAATTGGTGCACATAGGCTCACCAGAAACAGTCAATTTCTCTCTATGGGGTCAAGCCAGGTTAAAATGATCTGCTATTGTTTAATTGCCAGCTAATTTATAAAAAGACCCCAAATATAGGATGCCACTTTTGCCTGCTTTTTGTCTACTTCATAGACTTCTTTGGACAGAGCTTCCACCATGCCCTAAGCAGTGATACCAGGAGGCCTTCAGTGAAAGATGGCATGCCCACTACATGCTGGGCACTGATGCAGGACAAAGGATCCTATGAAGGGTTTATTGCTCCTAGTTGTGGTATAGACAACCTTTATCTGCCCCTTCGTGGATTGTTTCAGTTGCTTAAGGTCCTCTCTTCCCACATTGACCCATATCCAATGACCAAGTCATGTGTCAAGTTTGACTATTAATCCACTCAGAACAAATCAAGGTATTTTAGTTCTAAGGAGCTTCCCTTGTGGGTGGCTAGGTTTTTTTTTTTGGGGGGGGGGGGTGGTCACATTTCAACACAAGTTGTCTATTTTTCCTGCTTCCAATTCCATTGTATAGGCATTGATCTCAAAAAAGGTATGCCCCTTGGTCATCTTGTAAAGCAAACTTCATCTCCAATCTGTATCTAGGGGGAATCCAAGACAACACTGCTAGAAGTCGTGAACAAGAGAGTCAAATGGGATTTTAGGACTAGATCCCTTGCCAACTGGCTGTGATTCTCCTCGATGGTAGTTGAGCAGGGCTCCTTCTACAAGATGGTGCAATTGCTAATACTTGCCCAATTTACCAATGAAATATTCCAGGAGAACAGAGTACATTGATTGGTATTGCATATCAGCTAAGCAATCCTACATGGGATCCTATATAGATCTTCTAATCTACCCAAAGTTCTGATGGCTCCTTTAGACCTACTACTCTGGTTCTAGTAATAGTCTCCCTTAGGACACTGGGTACTACAGCCCATCAGGATCTTGGACCTCCAAGAGTCTGGATGTAAGAGTTAGTAAGTATCTGTTCAGTTAACTTTCTAGGAGTATTTAGGACAAAACTATGGGCTAGAAAACTTAAGGCCAGGACTAATCTAGCCTTAATCCAGATTTTCTTCCTTAAGGCTAATTCTGATGCTTCTATTTCTTAGTCTAAGAAGAAAAAAAAAAAAAAAAAAAAAAAAAAAAAAAAAAAAGGAGGGGGCTTAGTGCACCAAATAGGATTTGCCTGTTCCTTTACACAAGGAATTTATTAGTATTTTCTTAACTCTCAGGATTATTCTGTGAAATATTAGGCTAGAGATCACTAATAAAGGAAGTTTGGTAGCTTAGTCTAGCCCACCGTTTTAAAATCCCAGAGTATGTGATATTACAGATTTTAAAAGTCTTTTAGAAGTACTAATCATGGTTCTTAAAGTATTCCAAGTCAACCTCAAGACAAAAAACAAAAAAAAAAAAAAAACAAAAAATTATCCCAGTAATCCATCCAGGGATATTTCTCTTGTGCCATGAAGTATCACCAGGACTCAGTTTTTATCTTTAGTTAAGTACCCACTGATTGAATCTCATATGCAAGTCTGGAAATGAAGAAAAATGATGCATTTAAAGAATGAGCCCACAATGGGCTGAAGATATAGGGCTTTCCTTATTCCATTGGGTTATTCTCCCCAAGTGATAGAAATTCGGGGAACTTCATGATTAATATGTGGATTCTTCTGTTGCCATTTATGATTCTAAATAAATACATCCTCTAAAGATTAGAATTATGGTTAATCCTAATCTCAAGTTTCTCTTGCAGAATATCAAGACTATTGATTGCAAACCACACTTGTCTTTGTGGTTATAGCTGATAAGGGGTTGTTATCTAAGAGTCACTAGTTATTAGCTAATGTTCAGGAAAAGTTAAGTCAAATATAGAATGAAGAGAAATTATAATACAGCAGTTGGGCAAAGTAGATTGCTCAAAGTAGGACAGGAAAATAGCACTCCCAGAAGTCAAATTCTTGCTGCGTAGACCATGTGAATTGACTAGTGTTATTTCAGTGTAAGGGATAGGTGATGGTCAGTCCCAAGGGGGCTGAAATCAACTCTTCCAATAGCTATACCTCAGAGATTAACTTCATTATATAGTTAAGCATACCTTCATATTCAGCATCCACGTTTTTATTCAGATTTGTAGGTCTATTAATACCCCTGTCCCTTTTACCAAAACTAGAGGGCTGATACTAGGGTTTATTGAAGTAGTCATGGTATCTATGCTATGGGCTGGAATTGTTGTGTGCACACCTCTCATGACTGAAAGTTACTTGGGCTCACATAAGCAGTTCCCAGGGAAGCTCTAACAAGCCCCCTAAGCACCACTTATCTCGTGGTATGCAGTTCAGTAACCATCCTCCTATCACTGCATAAACTAAGCCACTGCACTGGTTAGTCACAATACTCCAGGACCAATTTTTTGCTAAGGTTGGTCAGCCATGTGGTATAACAGAAGCGTCACTACCATGATGCTTTAGCACTGGTATTCCCTGGGGGCCATCATGCTAGGATGTGGATTTTATCCATCCGTGCCATTGGAGGGATGCCAAAGATAATTTTCCCCTGAACATCTTGAGGATAGGAAATAACCTGGCCAGTCTTCTCTATGGATGAGACACTAACTGATGCACACAAGACACAAAGATGCATCACCCAAGTCTCCTCTCAAAGGAGGACTTCCTGTCCAGATGCATAGAGGAAACAGTAGGCAGCTTTTAGCTGCCAACTCCAAGGTCTGACTCCATTTCAGCGAGCTGTGCCACCAGGTTCAACTCTTTGGAGAAGCAGCCCGCAACCAATGACTGAGCAAATGAGCTTATATAAAAGCTTGATCCTTTTATTTAAGGGACAACTCAGGCAATTCACAATGCAGAGAGCTTTATCTCTGCCAGGTTGAGGGGTGTGGGAAGGGGCTTGGTTGGGACCAATTTCTATATTCAGCTTTGAAGGCCCTATGGTCTTAGTCCTAGGCCAAGAAAGTCTGCCTGGCTACGTTCTTCAGTTTAACACGTTCTGGAGGAGCCAGCTCTGGAATTATCATGGAGTATCTTCCACTCTAGGTTTATATGGCAGCCATCAAGGTAGACCACTCAGATCATACTCCTAGAAAGGATGGACTTCCAGCTATAGGATCTGACCTTGTTCGGGCTGAATCCCTGCTCTTCACAGAAGCTTCTGTGCAATATTTGGGCACCATGGGAAAACCAAACAGCCATTTCCCAAGACAATTCTTCTGTGAGCCATCTTTGTACTGGAGCTCCCAGTTAGGCTGGCTGAAACTTTCTCAGAGCCGCACTGCAGTTGAGTTCTAAGGGTTAAAACCTACATGGCAATGCAAAAAGGTTCTCTGTGCCTATTCTGTCTCCCCCCCCTTTGTGTGTTAACCCCAATAGAACTTTTGGTCTTCTATCTTGAATCTGACAGCTCCAAATTCAGCTGACAAAAGTTTTCAAATTACTTCAAGTGTTTCTAAGAAGGTCTAGAGATACTACCACTGAACTATTAGGCTTCAGTCAAGGCTTGAAGAATATTTTTATATTAACATTGTTTCCTTAGTTCTCAGTAAAATCTCAGAAAAACTGATTTAAAAGAACAGGAAATTCATGGTGAATCCCAAGGAATCTAATAGGTGACAAGAGAAAATAACCTGAGAACTACTAAAACCATGAGAATTGTGACAGAGGGTGCTATTTTCCAAAGAGTTGGCCCTTAACCTTGTCAGGATTTACTAAAATTATTTACAAGCTTAAAGTACTTCTTATAAATTCTAGATTAGGGATATTTACCAGTTACAGACCTTAACAGATCAAGGGGTTATGAACTATAGGGCCAACTAGGAGCTCTTAATTGCTTCTAGGTAACATTTAACCTCAAGCACAATACTTCTAATGATCCATATAGTCCTAGAATAAGATAGAACCACCTCCACTCTAAAAGTTATGGCCTAGGTCTTTACTAGCTATTTGTATCCTATGTTGAGGAACAGGAGGGAAAAGACAACCTTAGTTGCTCATAGGTTACAAATGGAGGGACTGTTAGGTTACATATATTCTAGGTTCAGTGTTTTGTTCAACTGCAGCTCAGCACCCAATGACAGCAACCAACATGATTTCAGAGTTCAAGATTCCCAACCATCATTACACATGCTCAACCTGCATGGCTGTTATGAACTTCAGTAATGAACTCCATCTTGAGTTCTTGCTGCCTTGAACACTTCTCCATCCCTTATTTTGAGACCAGTTTGCTCACCATGAACCCATTGGGGAACTAGTTGACAGATTTCAATGTGAGCACTGAACTAGGATACCCAACACATGATAAACTATTCAGCACTTAGAGGTCAACTGAAGACCTCTGACTAATCACTCTAATCAGTATGGCAATTGTAGCTGCTGTTTTTTTGCTTTTCTCCTTTAAAAACTATTGGCTGCACCAGGAGGTCAGGAGGTTTTTCAGGACAATTTTATTCGAGAGCACCAGCTAATGGCAAAGACGATAGACTATAGTCACTTTCTTGGTCCTCACCTCTTGTATCTTGACTTACTGTCCTGTTGGGAGCAGATCGGACTTGTGTTAACTTCAGCAAGGCAGACAGGAGGAGTGCGGCTCATGGTTAGCCAGCCATACTGGTGAGACTTTGGGGGATCATTCCTTGCATTTGCCAGAACTATTTCAGTTTCAGGGACTCTCTATTCCCCCTACCGCAGTATAGGTTGTCTAGTGCTCTTCATTGGGGCAAGGAACTGACCTCTGGTTGAGTGGACAGTGTGTAACAAGGAAGTCCTTGGTCTTTAATCATGTGGGCTATGTGCCACTTGTTTCACTCCTCTAAATGGGTGTCTCAGACTTTTTACCTACTTTGGTTTTTGCTTTTTATGATTGTAGGGTAGTCAACAGGAAATTGCGTATATTTTAGCTGACAGGTTGCTTGGGTGTATCTTGAAGAGATGGTTCAATTCTAGTTATTCACCTAAGAAAATAGTGGTCTTTTATTGTACAGCATGGCTTCCATATACTTTGGAAGCTGGTGAACAATCTTTAAAATGCTCCTTGAATCATTTCGCAGTTGGAACTCTGCCAGAGACCTGGCAAAGAGCAGATCCTTTATGTGCAAGCCTTTATGCTCCTCCATGAGATGACTAGAAAGAAGGGATCTGAGCTAATGGCACAGAGACCAGGAAAGAAGGCTACTGCCTTGGTACTACAAGATGAGGCAACAGAGTGGAAGACAATAGGAGATTACAAGCTTTAAATCCTTTACCTGCCCCTACCCCAAAATGCTTGTGGAAGTCCTGGGTAGCCCTCCAATCTGGGGCTCTGGGGGTGGGCAGAGGGGAGGAAGGAGGAAGTCAGTGAGATCCCTTGGATAAAAACCAGTGTGCTTAACTAAGGATGGACACTGGGGGGGAAAAAAGGCTAAGAAAAAGCAGCTTCAAGTGACCAAGATGCAGGCTCAGATAAGGAATGAAGGAGCCCAGGGACTGAACTGGCTAAGCCTATAGTCCCCTTTCCCTTCAGAAGCTCCAGAGAATAGGGACAGTATGTAATTAATAGACTGCCTAGTCTACACTGGAGCCATCTAATTACTGAAATAGCAGAAAGTTCCAGTAGAAAAGTCTTCATAACAGGATTTACTGTGAACAAGGTGGCTTTCTGTGGCCTACAGAAGTTGAGAGAATGGAAATTCTGACAGTTTACATATGCCCGAGTATCTCATCCCTTTGAGATTTGTTCTGTAAATTGAATTCTCAGGTCACCCTTCCTCCAGAAAAAACGGGAAACCTCCAGTTGTGTCCTCTCCATACATGCTCCTGATTACTATACCTGGGAGTTACGGCTAGTTCTCAGTCTTGGGTTTGAAAACACTCTTGTTTTCTGTATCCCAATGGATGAGAAGGCCCAGTTGTTACTTGCTTTTGAATGCCAGGAACCAGATGCTAAAACTTCCCACCAGTACTGTTGGACAGTTTTACCTCAGGGGTTTAACAATTCCCCTACTACTCGGTGGGGGTAGGGGGGGAGCTGGAAGTCCTGTTCAGAGACTTGAAGACCCTCCAGTGGATAGAGTGGCCCTTCTGCAGTATGTAGATCTACTGGCGCTTAGTTGTACTTAAGATGTTTTGAGAACACCATCCTTGTAGTTAAATCATTTTGCTGTGGATACAAAGTATGCTCCCCGCAAGGTACAGATTTACAAAAGTTAAGGAAGCCTATTGAGCAAGGCTGTGTGCAAGTCCCCTATCACCATATGCCAATTGTGGGGGTTCCTAAGCATATCTGGTTCCAAACATTGACTGCTACTTCAGCCCTTGTAGGAGGTGTTCGATTAGATGCTGAGCCACTAACTTGAACAAGAGTGTCAGACGTTTGTACTATAGAAAGTCTGATATCAAACCCCCCCATTGGGGTTACTGGATATAAAATCCTAATTATATGTACATGAAGGACAAGGCATGTGATTGGGAGTATTAATCCAAATGCTGGGGAATTTTCCCCAGCCTGTTGCCTTCTTCCACCCCTCGCCAAAAAGGAGTAGACAAAGGGGGGCCACCCTGCCTCTGAACAGTCTCTGCTATTTGTGTGATTTTATGGGATGCCAGAAGTTTCACTTGGCTAACCAGTAGCCATCTGAAGCAGGTGATGGCCAAACATTCTTGAAACAGAGGGGAGGATTTTGTCTTACCACCAGCTCAGTGGGGAAATAACTATGCAATTCTATCTGATAACCCTGATGTGAAATTGCAGGTTATTTTGGTCTTAAACCTGGCAATTTTGCTTCCTGATCCTCCTGATCATCTTGAGCATGATTGTTTACTTAGTATATTCTAGCAGGCCAGATCCTACAGACCATCTTTTGGGAGTGCCTAGACTGGGAACTAAGGATGGAGGTAGCTCTACGGAACAAGGGTAGCAGGAGGCTGGAGATCCTATGGTGACAAGAGATAATTGAGGCCAGATAACTGCCCCAGGAAGCTCAGCTCAGAAGGCCAAGATCCTTGCCCTAACGAGAGCACCCCTTTTGTTGCTGAAGGGGTCAGTCCATACACCAGCTCTTACTATGCCTTTTTGGTAGTGCATGCTCCTGGTGCCATTTGGAAGGAGCAGTCACCGTGGCCATCTAATAAGGATATTAAAACCATACAGAAACTGGAGCTCTACTATAGGGTGTACAACAGCGATCCGGGTTGACAATCACCTATTGCTCAGGATATCAGAAATGGGGACCCTTTGGGTAAAAGCAGTCAGCTAGCAGGCATTGCGGCCAATCAGGGCTAAAGAAGCTATGTTTTGGGTTCCCAATTCCTCCTATCAACTTCCCATTTATGATCCCCAGTGTACAAGAAACTGAACAAGCTACAGAATGGGGATTTGCCAATACAGAAAAGACTTCCAAATAGAAAGTGAATAGACCTAGGGCCATATTATTGCCTGAAGCTTTGGTCTATTCTGTAGTAGTACACTTGGATTATAGGTCCCATTATGAGAGCTACCTTAAGAGATACGATCTTTTCTAAGTAGGCGTGAACTAACCAACACATTGGGGATATATAGCTGATGCCAAAAATAATCCTAAGACTGAAAAACTTTCCATCAAATAGTAGGATATAGAGGAATAGGTCCAATGGAAGACTTAGATGTTCTACTAGATGCCCAAGGCCTCTGAAAATTTTTAGTGTTTGTGGGTACTTCCTCAGGATGCACAGAGGCTTATCCTACACCCCCCCCGCCCCGTCATTGAAAGGGCTTCAGAAGTGGTAGAATTAAGTTGTCCCACGTTTTGGGCTGCCAAGTTCAACCCAAAGTGGAAAATGGCTTAGTTTTGGTTTCTAGGATCTAAGATTATGTTTTATGTGGAGACTATATCCTTCCCAGAGGCCTCAGTCTATACAAAGGACAATGAATCCTGCCTTGGGAAGAAAAAAAAAAAAATGGTGAACAGACTAGCTTAGCTTGGAATAAGGCATGGCTTTGTCCTTTTCCAGATAGTGGCAGCTCCACAAAGTGGGCTAAAATTAAGCGCCCTTGAAATTGTGTATGGGAGACCTTTCTAGGTCACAACATTAACCTGAGGTCAAAATATCTGAACATATGGTTTTAACACTTGAGTCAAACTCTGAGTAGTATATGGGAGTTTGTTCCCACCTGGCTCAATCACCCTTCTGATGAACCACCACATCCCTTAGTCTTCAGGGACCAAGTGCAATTCGAGACCTGATCCCCAGCTTGCTGAGAAGTAGATGGTACCACATGACCTATTACTGACCACCTATACTCAAGTTGGCTTGAGTATAGGGCAAACATCTTGGGTACATTAAGTGATGTGAACCCCACTTGAGGAATCAAACAACCCGAAGCTTCCTGTGGACACATAAGCCAATGGAAAGCCTAAGATGTGTATTATATAAGCTACCTTAAGTTTTATGCTAATCCTTTTAGCAAAGGCAGTGCATATTCCTATCTGCCTGGCAAAACAATTCTCTTGTGCATAGCTCTTAAGCTATAGCCATTTCTGTTGGATTTGCCACCCCAAACATTCTGTATACAATCATGGAGACCCACTGGTACATTCCAATTTCAGATATACCTGCATGTTGGTACTATAATCCTGACAAGGTGCTAAGAGTTGTCCATCCTGCAAGGGTAACTAGTTTTTCAGACAATTTAGCTATTCCTGTAAAATAGTGGGGAGTCCGAATAGCAAATGATGCTTGAGGAAGCTACAAGCCCTGCCTATGGTCAGAATACTAGACTTCTGAGAATACCTCTTAGAGACTTTAATAACTCCTTTTGTAAGTTCACCTTATAAAACAAAAAAGTGTTGTACTAGTTCAAAGAACCTCCCCCCTCCACCTCTATGTGACTGGAGATCTTCCCAGTAGAGTATCAGATGGAGGTTTCTTGGGTTACAACACCTTACCTGCATGGTGGAGTGTTGTTGCCCATCAACATGTAGTCCCCAGCTTACCCTGCACTTGTACCTTCCCACTAATGAAACCCTGGCCACCCAGAGTCCCAGCCAGTTCCTACAGCAGTGCTGCAGGCACCTGTCTCATCCCTCAGTATGACAGCTGTGGTTGTGTCCTTCAAGGACTTCCTGGCAGTGGAGTGGCCACTGTCTTCTCCAAGACCACAGTCATACCCATTAAGTGGGTCAAACTTCTGCTGCAGGTGCAGCACGTTAGCAAGCAAATCACTGCAGATAAACAATACAAGGGCATTATAGACTGCATGGTTCATATCCCCAAGGAGCAGGGGTCCTGTCCTTCTGGTGTGGGAGCCTGGCGAAGCAGAAGGTCTAGGTATGGTTCAGCTTGGTGCACTACCAGGTCTGCGGCTCCTTCTTTGGATAAGACATTATACTAGAAGTAATCAAGTAACTCCAAAATTTACTACTCACTCAGGCATATACAAAAAGGAGGAGTCTCAGAGGGTGCATCACTAGCAAGAATGGGAGTCCTAGTGAAGAGAAACCACTTGTTTTAGAATGGAGTCTATCCCATCTCCCACAAGAATTTGAGTAGTGC
Source organism: Canis lupus baileyi (assembly GCF_048164855.1). Lineage (NCBI taxonomy): Eukaryota > Metazoa > Chordata > Mammalia > Carnivora > Canidae > Canis > Canis lupus. The sequence goes on from NC_132840.1 coordinate 35,436,851, forward strand.
CAGAGGCAGCTGGTCCTGATTTCTCGAAGCTTGTCCTGGTTGTGAAGGCAAGAAAGGAACAATGTCAGAGGGGCAAGGTGAGTTGCTTTGGTGTTTAGCTGAAACTGTTTTGTTGGACTTTTCCCAGCTCTTTCTGCATAATAATTCACCTTCACAGCAGAAGGTGAGACAAGGGAGAAGATACTAGGTTCAAGACGCTGGTGAAAGGGACCCAGCTCCTAGGGCAAGGCCCAAGACAAGCAAGATGGACATCTCCAAGTCCAGAAGATAGGGGACCTTCCCAAGCATAAGGGAAGGGCACAGTATAGCCACCACCATACCATCTAAGTGCATAGGGAAAGCCAGCGCCAATTTCCAGGATGAGCTGATCTGCTCCCCAGTGCTCATGAGCCAGGGATCCTTGAGTACAAGCACAATATCTGGCCAGGGAAGTCTTCAGAATAGGGAGGGTGTAACTTGTCACAGGAGTTCTCTCCTTTTCTGGGACTTGTGGCTTATTCTTACCATGTTAAGATTCCAGTTCATAGCTCAGATTCCAGTTCAGAAAGAAGTCACAGAAGTTGTTCTGCAATGATTTGATTCTCAGAACCTTTTCAATCAAAAAGAATCATAGCAAACCTATTAGGCTGCCAAGAGTCACAGGAAGGAATAGGGAATATTTATGGGAGGTATTAGTTTATGTTGTCGTTGAGGGATACGTGAATAAGATTTTAAAGCAGCCAGAGAAATTACCACTTGTTAGACAAGAAGTTTCCAGAGACTTAAAGTTCAGTGGAAGGTATAGATTTAAGGAAGTCAAAGAAGCCAGTTCACTTCCACAAACAGAGCTATTGAGTCCTACCTTTGAATGCTTTTTCTGTTTAGTAGTTTAGAAGAGTTGGTGATGGTGTGCCTAGGAAAAGCCTGAATGTTTCTGAACTCCTCTGCCTGGTAGAGTGGTAAGTGACCCATGGGAACTTCTAGTAGCTTCTCCCTCTAGGCAAGAGCATCAGGCAACTGAGGGAGTTGAAGTTACCAGATACATTGATTTTGACTGGTAAAGCATTGATTAGAGGACTGGAGGTTAGAATGAAGTTTATTCCACATTCAAATGTGAGAGTAGTTGGTCTGTTTAAAGTTTATAGATTCAAAAGTTTATTCTGAACATGGGCTGCACTTATCACCATCCATACACCAAAAACTGGATCTACATAGGGAGTCAAGGAAAGGCCTTGCTTAGAAACAGGAAGCCTCTTTTGAGGCACAAACCCCACACATGGAAGTGCCGAGAGTGAACTCTTCCGTTCAGTGGAGTACAGAAAGCCAGGTACTCCTGGAAGCTGCCCCCACAAAAACTAAATTCCAAGCCTAGGTACTAGGGGTGGAAGGTTGAGGTAGAAGCTAGGAAGCAATGATTTTAACAAGGAGGTATGTAGAATTCATTGGAACAGGCACTGGTGAGGGAAAGTTTTAAGTGGGAAAATGAACAGCCCCATCTACTTTAAACCAGAGAGCTTCAGTTGGCTGGGCTCCCCAGGGCTCTCCTGGCAGAGTAGTTCCAGGGTATTCAGGTATTCAGAACTCAAAGCAGGAGAGGGGAAGCATGCCATAATAGGTCAAGACTGAGCAGGTTATTCCTTCCAAGAACTCCCAGGATGAATAGTCTAGCACAACAAGATTTTTAAGTCCTCTTATGATTGGGGCCCTCTGGAAATAGGCTCAAGTTGTCCTTGGGCTTCAAGGAAGAAATTCAGAGTACACATCCTTCCAGAAGTATCTTGGATTCTCTAGACTTCTGGACTAAAAGATGGCCCCCAAATGGCCTCCTAGGAAACTATGCTGAATTACTCATAGTTCATCAAGTCCAAGAGTAAGGGCCAAATCCAGATAGAACACTCAGCAATTCATGGCCCGTCCATGGTTCTATGTACTGCTTCTTAGCTAAAGATGCTAAATTATCTCTTTACAGCTACAGTTAAGGTTAGGTTTCCCTTGGGTGAACACTGAACAAACCCTCAGATGGCCTCCATAAGAGGAGCTTAGTCACACCAGCCATACCCCAGAACAGTACAGGCTTTATTTAGTTCTAGGCTCAGGATTTCATCCTTACATATAAGGAGTCTACTCACACTTTTAAAAGTGGTCTCCCGAGACAGGGGCTTCCTATACCAGACTCCGCTACCTGCCATATCAAGGTTTTCCAAACCTGTCATCCTACCACCAGGTAAGCTTGTTATAGGCCCAAATTCCAAGCCTCCAGGCCTTGTTTACAAAGCCAAAGCCTTCTGTGACACAGCCACTCTTAGCAAGTAACATCTCGGAAGTTGACTCCTTAGTAGGAAGGCTTTCAAGATTGTTCTATCCTCTAAGGAAGTGGTACTTGGGGTCTTTTTGCCACTGATATGCATTTGAGCTTTGGGAATCTTGAGCACCCATGAGCTACACAACAGATGTGTATTTGTACCTAGTCACTGGAGTTGAAACAAAGCATAGAACTTTTCATTAGCTATTCTCAAAGTAGGAGTAGCTCATGTTCCTCCACAGGACTTGGATTAATAGCCTTTGTTAATCCCTCATTCTGATCAAAGTGACTAGTATACCTTATGCTTCCCAGGCTGAAGTCAGTCTTCCTTCTGGAAAGGGTTGGGAAGAAGTCTTCTAGTAGGACTCTGAAGACTTACACTTTGGCGTAAATGGTGAATTAAGGGTTATAGATGTCCTAGTATGACTGAGATACGAGCCATACAAAGTACTTCCCATTATAGAAAACAAGAGAACACTTGTTCTGCATGGATTTCAAGCAGATGCTAGGGGTTTCCAGTTCCCACCTGGGATGAGCCCTGACAGATGGTTACAGCTGCCTATTCCCCATTTACTTGGTCTGGTGTTCTAATCAGCAGTCCAGAATTATGCTTTTTAGTGAAGGCCTAGTAACTGCAAAGCTGCTTAAACCAGTTGTATTGGAATGGACTGGAGAACTCTGCTGAATGCTACACCAACACAGAAGTCGGTTTACTCAATGGGCTCAATCAAGAGGGCGTATTGGCAAGGTAAGATGTAGTCAGGGCTCAAGGGACACTCACAAATCTCATTCAGCATCTTCAGGAGTGAGAATCTTTTCTAAGACTAAATCCTAATCCTATGAAGGTACAAAGTAAATGCAGTTGCAGGATTATGTCCTGTAGGTAGGACATCCATGGAGTTTCCAGTGGAATAAAGTATGTAATCTGTACCGTCCCAGGCTTAGGATCCAGTCAACTCAGTAGGTTAGTCTTACCATGGACCAACGATACCAGATTTTAGTAGGAAGAACTGCAGCAATACCACATGGCACACCATTAGATGGTCTGGAAGATAAATGCTGACTGTTCTTGCAAAACAGCGAGTCACATACCATCAAGCCCGCAAAAGCCATCTTGCAGTCAGCCACCTCAAGTTAAAGAGATTTCTACTCTATTTGTAGCTCTTAAAGGGATGCAATTCAGCTTAATAAGGCTACCAATGGTTTAGACTGCATGGTTGATACCATTTTTATTCTAGAGGTATGAGCCATATGCTAATTCTGACCCCAAGTTAAAGACTACCAAAAACTAGCATTTCAGACCATTGAGAACAATGGTCACACTAAGAGCCACGTTTTAGCTTGAGAAGCCTTGGGAGTCTTGCTAAGGGAACTTTAGTCTGTGCTAGCTGCTTTGGCAGCCAACTGACGACAGAATAGGATGATTTTAGTAACATCTTTAGACACCAAGGGAAAAAAATGAGTAAAGCTATAGGTGTATTCTATTACCATTAAGTGTTAGTTAAGATCTTTAAAGACTTGTCAGAAGTCAATAGTCCCTTCCATTTATTCAAGAAACAACCATATATGGCATTTACAAAATAAGTTTATTATTGAACTATACTCTGAAAGAAAGTATGCAAGATTTTGGCAGACCCTAACTCCATTCAGACTAGCTTTAAGTATAGGATTAAGGAGTCAGTCTGGGGTGTTTTCTTGCAACAAACAGTCTTCTGACACCAATTGGGTGTTCTACAATTGACCGTTTACCTGAAGTTATGGTTAGATACCAATTCAAGGACTCTACCACAAAACTTCTAAATCAGACCCTAGAGAAGGTAGAGGGGCAACATGGACTTCTGCCCAACTTGACTGAGTTTGGGGTTTACGTTCCCTCCTTAGGTTCAATTAGAACAGTTCATGGGATGCAGGAGAGTAGTTCTATTCATGGTTTATTATGAAGGCTAAAACTCCGAACAGCCAAATTGAAAAAATGCATAGGACAAATCAGTGGGGTGGGGGAGTGGAGTGAGGGAGGGAGGAAGGGCTGGTAGGTACAGAGCTTTCATGATCGCTGGGACCACCACCCTCCTAGCACCACTAAGGGTTCACCAACCTAGAAGCTTATCAGATATTGTTCAGGAATTCTACAGCTTGAGCTCTAGCCCCCCATGTTTCTCTCCTGGAAGTCTGGGTAAGGCTGAAACAGCCAACCCTCTGATCATTTGTTCATTTTATGACAGCCTGATCCAGGGGTTATTTAGGGAGCCACTCTAGGTTACTTGGTTAGCATTAACTCAGGTGATCAAAAGAGGCTCCTTATGAACAACAAGACACTCCTACCACTCAAGTTCAAGGGTTTTTTTTGGCGGAGGGGGTGGAGCTTTGTGCCAGGAACAAGGGACAAAGACTATACAGGTCTTATACTGTAGTCAAGGTAGTTTAAGTTTAAATACCATGTTCCACTTCATAGGTTTTTCTTACTAGAACCTAGTTACTTTTTTTCCTTCGATTCAATCTAGTGTTGGCTGTTTTGCAACCTACAAAATCTACTTTTTAACCATAGCACAGAAAAGCCTGGAGCTTGTGATACACCCATTATAGAAGTTTAAGGCCTAATGCTTAAAGTGATGAGTGCCTTTTTAAGGGGAGCCAAGAAGACTAAGTGCTACACTGGTCCTGACTGGTACCAAACTATTACCTGGACACAGTATTGGTTATTAAAGCCTGTAAATAAAAACTTGTTTTGAGGACCCTTTCACTGAGAAGTAGAGTCCCAGAAAACAAGACACTCCAGAAAGGGCTGCATGGATCACTATGGCATAATGGAGGACTCGGAATGGCTTCCAAAGGGACAGGACGGCTGGTTTCAAGGACAAGTAGTAGAACCCCTGGTCTGTTTCCACTGAAGATGTTAGGCAGCTTTCTAGCCACAGGTGAGGAACTGTTCCCTTCGAAGAGAGTTTACGCACTCTCGGAAATAGTAAAGCCAGTGTGATGGAAGAAACAAGAGGAAGAGAAGTTTTTACAAACTTATGTGAGGAAGGAGAACTACCACCTACATACGCCAGACTTTGCAAGACAATTCATAATGCCAAGAGTTTGTACACCTTCCCTATACATCTAGAACCTAGGCTTGTATTGAAAGGTTTTCTCCAATAGGAGTGTGCAGAGTTTTACCCATAAGAGGTCACAAGATATGGGAGAGACTAAAAAAACCTATCAGGAATTATCTGGACAACTTTGTTTTCACTTTAGTATTATCCACAGCCCTACCTTGTGTGGTTTTAATTACCCAGTCAGTCACAGTGTAGCAACAGACCACCCTCTTGACTACCGTCAGGTCAGTTGTAGCTGTGTTACCGTGTCTGTCCTTCACCTCACTTCATGCCCTTACACAGGTAGCTTTGGTCACAGGAGTACCATATAATAGGATTTTAAAAGCCCATTCGTTTAAGTTATAATTCTGTTGTCTGTTATTGTGCCTAAACTTTTCCCTGAACATACATACCTACAGATAGGGTTTGGTAGGACTTGAGGTTCCAGAGAGCCATTGGAGGTCTTGGAACTTCTACCCTATACTTAGGGTCTCTCCCTACCCTCTGTAATGCAGTACTTGACCTGGAAATTTGAAGAACATGAATACTTGAGAAGCGTGATTTTAGGGAGAGGATGTATTTAAGAATGGAGCTTAAGAGGTTTTAAATTCAGCTGCCTCATTAAGAGCTTGCTCATTAAGAGCTTGGAGTAGAAGAGGAATGGGATAAATGGCATATGTACAGATGGATAGAAGTTGGAGTAAGGTAGCAATCAGCTGGAACAAGGATTTAGCCTAAAAATGTAGGAGGAAGCAGGATGGAACATAAGTCCACAGATTTTCAGCCAAGGTCTTAAACTCAGCCCAAAGGAAACCGCATTCAGGTTGCAGTCCCTAGAATAGAAGGAATGTTTTAGTCACATAATGGTCAGGTAACCGGATAAGAAGTTGCCATCCCCACGCAGGATAGTCAGAGGTGCTCAAAGCCAATACATGTGGCTTGCAAACCTACTTTTCCCTTTCCCACTACCAGGTCTGGAGCAAAGAGACAAGAGTACAAATGGTAGACCTCAAAGTTCAGGCAACACCGCTATATGGCCCTTAAGTTCTTTGACACCCACTGAGATCTAGCTTCCCCATGACAGAGGCTTTTGTTTCTCTTATCCACCCTTGTATCTCTTATCTGTGCCAGATTCCCACAAACTGTTGCATCATAGCAACAGGAAACCTGGCAGGAGATTCTGGTTCGTATTATTCTTACAACTGACTTTTAGGATCACAGAAAGGGAAGATGGAGTCTTCATGGGGCGGGGGAGGGGGGGCAGGGAGAGAAGAAACAAAAAGACTATCGGCAGCAGAAATGCTATGCCATGTGTACTTGAGATTGGTATCTGGTGGTAGACAGGTCTTTAAAGATGACTCCTATAAGCCAGTACCCACTCCCAGGGCCCCCTCACAGCCCTTAGACTACTGCACAAAACCTCCGACAGCAGCAGGGGTGGGGGTGGGGTCTCCTATAGGAGATCAAGTACCATTGGGAGAATACCAAAGCCTCCTAAGCATGGGCTTGTAGTCAAGCTGGGGGCCAGCGGCAATGTTGAAAGATTAAGCAGTCCCAGGTAGGATTTGGGATCATAATTTGTATAAGTTGTATCATTCTAATTGAACTCCATAGAATAGTAGGACCCTGTAGAGAAAGCTGTCTGGATAAATCTCATGTAGGGATGCCCAGCTCCAGCTTGAAATTGTGCTGGGGTCTAGTAGAGGTAAAATTGTTCAAACCTTTAGAGGGAAAGGTTACTTTATAGGGAGATTGACTTGTTGGTATCTGGTGGTATCTAGTGAGAGGTGGGATCCCTTTCCCTGCTCCTTAGGCTTTGCAAAGCCACTGGAATTTGAGTTGCCTGCTAACACACCTTCCCCTGCCAACAGTTATACTATGCTTGGAAAGCCACTCCAGGCCCATTGTGGGGCCTTTCCCAGAGCCCAAGATGCCAACCAACTATAATCTGAGCGGTCCACGAACTGGGCACCTGATGATCCAAGCATCTGTGTGGTGTTGGACACATGCAATAAATTCCTTGTGAGAAAAAGGACTATCAGGCTCTGGGCAGGTGTTGAAAACTGGGCTTTTCTGGAAGCAGATATTGAGGAGTTATCCATACACAAGGTTTATTGGAGGGTAACGCCTGTGAAGAAATCAATTGGACAAGGACGGTCAGACCATCATGCCAACCTTGTCTCTGCTAGTCCCAAAGTCTCAGTACATTAGAGGAATCCAGCCCAGGGTGACAGCAGTAGCCTGTTATACTGCCACCATGCTGGGTCATTGACTAGGGTCTGTCCTGAGAAGAGTAGGATCCTGGGTACTACTACTACCTCACTCACATCTACCAGGGGCCTCCCATGTGAGTCCCCATCAGCTACCAAGATTGGTGTGTAGATAGCCCAGCTCCTCATGCATCTGAAGTGTGAGAATTACAAGAGGTGTTGGACACCATTTCCCCCCAGAGTTTTCTTAGGATACTTCAAGGAGTGGCTGGCATAATAGTGTACTGTTATTAAATGCCTTCCTCTCCGATCCCTTTCTAACACTTTTCTACCAGCTTTGATGCATCTTGCAATTGAACCATTCTCAATTGAATTCCATCTGAGAAGCCACCTTAGAGGGAAGAACCCCATCTGATACTTCTAGGTGACTGGAATAAGGCAAGTCTCCCTGCTCAAAAAAAAAAAAAAAAAAAAAAAAAAAAAAAAAAAAAAAAAATTCCTTCCAATACTTTGTAGTCCATCTGCAAATCCATTCTTCCACACAACTCCTGAAAACTGATTTACCAACTCCTTATTGCCTGAGGTACCACTGATGCTTAGTGGCCACAGTAGGCTTTTCACTTAGGATGCTCAAGTCCCCTTGGAGGGAAAGTCAGGGAGACAAGAACAAGTAGATTCTCTCAAGATAGGACATCGTTCACTGGCCTGTTCCTTTTATTAAACTTCAGTGTTTGCATCAGTAAAATGCATCACTTAAGTTTTGTCCTCCAATCTGGGCTTTAGAATTTCAGTAGCATTGAAAGAAATGGTATCTAGTTAATGGTTAGCAATATGAAGGAGCTAATGTCAAAGAATGCAAGTTAGGAATAAAGAGACCTTTAAGTCACCAGAAGAGCCTATCAAACAGTGAGGAAGATGGAAATAGTAAAGTCTATGCTACATGTCTGGTATTAGAGAAAGCCAGGTTTTCTAGAAAAACATGAACACGCAAATGCCAGGAATTTAAGTTTCAGCTGAACTGGCAAGTAAGGGATGTGTTATGTTGCAAGAAAACGGAGATGAAAGCCAACCCTATGGGGAGACTCCATCCTCGAAGTTTCTGGGGAGGTCCTGTTGACCATAGTTTTGGTTTATATAAGCAGCATGGGGCAGAGACTTGAGACCTCTAGAATCCAGAGTTTGAGAGTTGAATTAGAAGAACCAGGTCAAATTTGAAACTCCTGGAAGAACGTGCTTTTAGTGAGAAGACAACCAGCTTTACATAGGTCGGGAAGGGAATCTGCCTCGGTCTTAGCCCTGGGTTGTAGTAAGAATTTATCTTTGGGGCTAAAGTGAACTGTTAAAAACAACCACAAGTAGAAAGTTTTGAGGTGTCTTGGGGGGTAGAGTCAGGGAAGGAGGACCTAGTAGGTTTTGTAGGACATTGCTGCTATTTCTAAGCCCCCTACCAGTTCTTAGGACCCTCCACTGTTAACTATGTACCTCTATTTGGTAAGGTTGGCCAGCCACTGTCCAGATACCCTAAGGAACTACTGCATTGTATAGAAAGATGCAAGAAAAATGGTCAGCAGCCTAGAGCAGCAGTCATGGCCTCTAAGGTGGGAGGGACTTCATGGTAAAAAACCAGACTCTTGGAGAGCCATTATAACTTTAGGAAGAGATCTAGCCACATAGTTGCTGGAAAGCACCCATGAGGAGATCTGTGACAAAGTACTGGAGGTCTATTAGGTTCACAGATTAGAGCCCAGACTTGTGAATATTTCCCACTATTCTAGTTCTTCCACATCTCCCTCCAACTTAAGGAGGCTGATTCAAATGGGGGGGGGGCAGGGAGAAGTGACCAGTTCTAGCTAGTGCAAATCTAGCCCCTGACTAGACGTCTCTAGCCAGTCCTAGTCCTGCTGCAGAGATGCTTCTGTACCATTGAGACCTAAACCCCCAGCTGGGTCAAGTGGAAGCCCAATTGGATTATCCAGTTTCCCCATGCATACATGAGTGCCCTAGATCTTCTAGCATCCTGCCTCAAACTCTTCTTCCTCAGTGGCTCCCAGGTTTTGAACTATTCCCTCCTGCATCACTCCAGAGGCTTGCTCCATTTCAGACTGTAAGCACTCCTCATCCACAATGAGAAACCCATCCAGATATGGCTCAGGAAAAGTGACCAGCCTCTATATTGAGCACTGCTTGCCCTTTTGGACCTCCTGAAGGGCAGAGGCTTCAAACTACAGACCCTACCTTAGACCTTCCAGCTTTCTATTCCGATCAAGTGAACCAGCTTCACAATTCAAAGCCAGTTATTCTATTTACAGCACCTCAGGGTTCACAGCAACGTAGGAGGCAATTGGCACACAGGTTTGCTTGTGTGTATTCTGAACTTTGACCCAGCTAATCCTCTAGAAGGACATCCATGGGTTTAAGTTCGCCAAACAAGTCAGCAACATTTGAGTAGTATGGATATGGCCTTGGGTTTAAGTGAAATTTAACCTTCATCTCATTCCTTTCTTCTCCAAGAGGGCAGTCTTGAAGTTTGTCCTTTTCATTCAGGAGTTGACCCTTTCTACTACATATTCACATTAGGAGACTTCATTTTAGAACTTTCAACTGTCAATGGCTTATTGACATTTACACTTGTTTTTTTCCTCCACCACTACATTATGATCTGTAGTCCCTTTATAAATGTTTTCCATAAAGTGATTTTTGCCACTATTCTTGTCCCCTAGAGGTCCCTAATTGAAGCAGATGCAGGTATGATCTGGAGCTACCCCAACAGACCTCCGAGTGTACCAACAGGCACAGCTTTAGAGATGTAGAGAAAAAGATGTTAACAGCCAGAAGGGGTGAGGAAAAAAAATCAGACCTGGACAGTATACAGATCTATTAAAAGATTCTATTTCCACAAGAACTTCACTTAGACCAATGCTCTAGAGGTGTTTAGTTAGGGAAGCTGGCTTTGGGAAAGTAAAGGTCATGCATAGGGGGATGTAATGGGGAAAGTAGAATTGGAACCAAAGTGATTCACTATACTAGGTCCTCAATATTTAAGGTCACTTGTTTTCACCATACTATTTGCTTCTTTTTGAAGATAGTTTTGTTGATTTTATATGAAGATTTCCTACTAGATGTTAGTAGAGTATACCAAGTTGTATAATATATAACTCAGGAGAGACCATCAAGAATGATCAGACATTTAAGAACCAAATAACTAGGTATAACCTATGAAGTAGGTTACAGTTGTACTTGGGTATAAACTCACAGGTACACTGGCACACACTGCATTAGAGGATCAGCTCCCAGGGGGGCAAGTACAGCAACTAGAAATGATGGTTGACTGCAGGTAACTGAAACCAACCATCTGGAAGTAGGGTATCTTCCTTCTGACAGATCTTCAGAAGGTTAATAGCTTCATGCTACATCACAATTCCAACATTTATCTCACTTCATCTCCTCAGAGGCAGTTTGGGCATTTCACATCAAAAGTAAATACAGTAAGGTTGAGAACCTATATTCACAACTTATGAAATAGAATAGCACAATATGCTGTTAATCTTACTATGCCAAATTTGTACACTAAGCCTTAGCAGATACACGTGTGTAGGTAAAAACATAGGGTTCAGTACTAGCCTATTTCAAGTATCCACTGAGGATCTTGGAACCTACCCTGACTCGGAGAGGGTACTGTGTATTATTTAGACAACAGAATCTCCCACAAGTATTAGGATACTGAGCTTTAGGGTGGGAATAGTTCATCTACATTCTTAGCCTGACTACACTGGTTCAGTACTCTCAAAGGGTAGCATTTACTTATGGGAGCAGTAAAGGGGTGAAGGGACTTTGCTATAGTCAACATGACTGCTAAGTGTCAAAGGACTTAAAACCTGAAACTAAGCTGAAAAATCAGTTATTGGTCTAGTATGGGAATTTTAGGCTTGCACATTTAGTTTGAACTGTGACCGATTCTAATTGCACTTCTAAGTGTGTATTATATCCTTAAATATGCCTTACTATGGAGATTAACTCCTCAAAATTGTTAACCTGGATATTCTTACTCAAAGAGCTACCCTAAGTTGAGAACCTTTAATCTCCCAGTAGGTGACCAGTAGGTCACTCACTCATTGTGTATATAGTTAAAGGAGAAAGTGACCATAAGTCAAGATTTGATTAGTCTGAATATGTATGCTCTCCTAGCAGGATCTTAAGATCTGCATTCTGTTCTGTACTGCACAGTATTGCTAATATACACACTGAACATAGTGGGTAAGCCAGTTTGTGGGTTCTTTAACTGCGTGGTCATATGTAGCTCTGGTAAATTGTGTAATTAATGGTTTTAGTGGTATTTGCAGAGACTTGTTGGGGTTTTAGGCTAAGAACACTTGGTTTTTTCCTCATTTAGGATAGTCTGATACTTTGCTATCCAAGTGTTACCTATACGATGTGTTTTCAGAAGATGGATTATTTGGTAATCCAGGTCTTAATTTTGCATCTTGTTTCTCAGGCACAACTCTGCTAGAAGGGGTTGATGTACTAATTAGATGCCTGTTCATAACTCCAGGAGGGGACAAATACGAATGCACGGAGGTGGCCATGAATACCTAGTGGCATCTTTCGTGTTTCTAAAGCATATAAGACTTTACCAGGAGACCAAAATTGCCTACAGAAAGACTAGATCACTGTTGTACTGGTTAATAGCTAAGTTCTAAGCTCAGCTTTTAAAGTAACAAAAACCACCTACGTGTAAGTTATGTAGCATTGGGCTGCAACTGTCTGTAGCTTTTGGAGCCCTTACCACTGCCAGTATTGACCACCTCCAATGATTGGAACGATTAGAATTGCTGCCAGAAGTTTAAGATCTCTGGTAAGAGGGAAGTTTGACACAGTCTCTTGGAAGATCCCACATTGTACTGTCTGCTGTAGTTAAGCTCTTCATTTCGCAGTCCACATTTGAGAATCCAGGTGCCAGAGTTGCAGTTGATGGGTCGCACTAGGAGGAGCCACTATTGTGCTGAGGTCAGAATACTTGGTTGTGAATGAATAGTTATCTCCTATTGAGTAACTCGAGCTTCCAGAGGCCAGTATATCTTGAACATATGAGTAGGGAGGAGAAATGGCTTGGAAGTCATTAAATATGGTTGAGAATAGTAAGGAGATTATTTTCGTGTTGCCAAGACCTATTAAGATAGTTTCTCTACCATATGGGTTTGTGAAGATCCCCTAGAGGCTTGATGTAAAGAACATGACTATTACCTGCTATTGAAGTTTTGTCCTAGGCCTACACTACCAAATTAGGTAGCTCATCTATTCACAAAAGTTTCATCCAAGGGGCTGGGTAGCTCAGTTAAGCATCTGCCTTGGGCTCAGTTCATGATCCAGGGTCCTGGGATAGATCCCTGCATCAGGCTCTCTGCTCAGCTGGGAGTCTTATTCCCTCGCCCTCTGTCCTTCCCCCAGTTCTGCTCATACTTGAGGTTTTTTCAAAGACATTATCCAATAACTCCTAGGGACCTCATGGAGTTCCTCTAAATCCATTTCTTAGGTTTGCAGACTCCTTTCCAGAGCTCAGAATTCCGTTTGTGTGGATGGAGATAGGCATGGAGCAATGAGTACCTGCCTAGATGTTTCCTAAGCTGTCCGTTTCCTCACTTGGTCTTTGGAGGGCTCCATATTTTTGAACATTTTGTTGTGAATAGACAGTACTTCAGGTGTTTAAAACTCTTGGTAGTTATCAAGGAAAACCTGATCATTTGCATGCCTTTTCCACTAAGTTTAAAAGATAAGCTCATTGATCAAAACCGAGTTAAGTTTCCGAAGATAAAGGCATCTGTTTTACATTTTCTTTTATGACTTGCAATATTCAACTGGTATTTCTATTGTGGTATAAGTGTTTGAGGAGAAATGTCCGTGGTCTTCTGCTTCCCAGAATTGTAAGCACACCAAATGGGATCGCAGTCAGTCCTGGGGGGACAATTTGCATGTGAACAACTGATTAGTCAGCTGCTCTGTTCAGTTTTATGTGAATTGCATGTCAGACAATGCCTCATATCCAATTAGGGGCCTTCCATTTCCATTTGGGGAGTTTCAAGAATTTGGCATCCTGGAGTAATTCGCCTTCTAAGCACGAAAACAATGGGTAATATTTTCCATCCTTTTCCTTGATGAGCCAAAAACTCAAGGTGCAAAAGGGGATTAGACCTTGGAGAGCCTTTCTGCTGCACTTCACCTAACTCTTCCCTCCTCCAGCCCCCAGAGGGAAGAGTTTGAACAAGAAAAAAAACGAGGCTCTTGGGCATTCGAATAGCTTCAGCTTTTCAACCTGCAATGGACCATACTATTTCCAGCATCATTTATCATCCATCTTCATGAATTCTCTAGTTTTGGCTTGTTAGTATTCATTCAAGAGTAAGTCAAATGGCAGCCTCCAGGCAACCTTCTCCCTGATCAGAGAAACTCAACCAACCAATCTTCACAGCTGTGTAGTGTTGCCACTTCTGTAAACCTTAAGTCCTTCTACTCTAGGAATTTAAGAGACAGGCTTGGCATTTTCCGAAACCTTTACTTTGAAGTACCACAAGGCTCAATGTTCTAAGATAATTAAACTTAACTGAAGTAGTAGCAAACATGATTAGATGAATACAGAGGTCAGGGTAGAAGTTCAACTACAGTTTGTCCTCTTAAAATTGGTTATGCCCATAAGGTGAGGAAAATCAGAAAAATCCTTTGGCTTCAACTGTAGGAGCTTCCAGGAAGTTGAACTTTGATGGGGAATTCTTTATCACAGGAAGACAGGTAGCATGAATTTCTATATGCAGTTCAACATCCCTACATCAATTCTTGTGACCGTAGAGATGTGCCAGGGATTCCCCCGCCCCCTCATTGGGAGAGCCTGCAGGAGGGAATGCAGCAAGTTGATAGTCCTTCGTGATCTACGAGGGCACACATGGAGTGTCGCCTGCTATCCTCAAGCCAGAGGCCAGACTGTGTGGGCCACTGGAGCAAGCTTAGTGCTGACAGCTGCTCAAATGGACAACGTCTGCTCTGAAACTTTTGTGTAGCCTAGGTTTTCCTTGGAGTTGAGCTTTAGCCACATTCTTCCCTCCCAATCCTTTGCTTGGCCAGCAAAGACCACTCCACCCAGTGTGCACTGTAGGAGAAAGATGGATCATAAGGGGACTGCAGTTGAGTAGTAGTAGTTCCAGTAATGGTAGAGTCTTTAGTCAATGACCATTGAGGTACTACGATATTGGGAGAAGACAAAACAGAAGGGGAAGAGATTTGCATCATAAGAGATTAATATCTTAAATACATGGGTATATCAGAAAGGGAGACAGAACAAAGACTCCTAACTCTGGGAAACGAACTAGGGGTGATGGAAGGGGAGGAGGGCGGGGGGTGGGGGTGAATGGGTGACAGGCACTGAGGGGGGCACTTGACAGGATGAGCACTGGGTGTTATTCTGTATGTTGGTAAGTTGAACACTAATTAAAAAAAGGAAAAAACCTATTCAAAATGGGCAAAGGACTCGAGTATTGGAGTATATGGTCAGCAAACACAAAGGTGCTTTAATGTCACTCATTAGGGAAATCCAGATTCAAACCACACAATGAGAAACCACTTAACACCCTATTAGAATGGCCCAAGTTTGATAGCAAGGATACAGAAAGACGAACTCTTCTGTATTTCTGGTAGGAATATAAAATGGCACTGCCACTATGGTAAAAAGTGAGGCAATTCCAAACCCCGTCCCCCTCTCCCCCAACAACTACCGTAGAATTCAGCAATGCTCTCCAAAATAGATCCCAAGGAACTGAAAGTTGAGATTCAAGTAGATACTTGTAAGCCAATGTGCATTTCAGTGTTCAGTCAAAAGGCAGAAACCCAGTGTTCATCTACAGGGCGTTAAAATGGTGTATACATACAGTATGTTCAGCAACATATGTTGAACCTACCACATAGGTGAATTTACAACAGAACCACCTTAAGGTCATTATGCTAAGCAAAGGAAGCCAAACAAAAGGGACAAGTCTAGGATTCCACTTCTGAGGTACCAGGGAGTAGGCAAATCCATAGTAACAGAAGAGGTGGGAGGTAACTGGAGCTGGTGAGAAGGGGAATGGAGAGCTCTTGCTTAAAGGTTAGGGTTTCTAACTTTGAGTACAGCAAAAGTGTTCACAGTAGTGATGTTTATATGGTGTTCTGAACACGAGATAGCACTCAAACCCATTAAGTGGTTAATCAGTTTTACAATATATGTATCCCATACACCTACCACCTCTCCCCCCTACCAAAGACCTAGGCGGCATCAAGGACAAGGAATGAAAACCTTTGTCTATACAAGTACTTGATTTGTATACAGATGTCTATGAAAGCATTTATCATCCAGCAAAAGATTACAACTGGAAAACCCCTGTTGGCTTTAGCAATAAGAGGAAGGACTACCAATGAATGCCACAAGGATGAAGCTAATAGGTAATGTGAAAGGAGAGGCATGGGGGTGGGGGGATGAAGTCTGAAACAATACCACATATCCGTGACCTCATTTCTACAAGATGCCCAGAAGAGACAGACTTATATAGAAGTTAGATTTAGTCCCCTGGACAGGAGGTGGGAGGAGGTAATATAAGTGGCATTAGGATCTTTGAGGTAATGCTGCATGGTTCTAGGTTTACTCAGTTGGATTATACACTTAAGAGGGGAGTTTTATGATAATTGCAGAATAAGTTGCCTTTTAGAAGAAAAAACTGTCAGAGGCTAAATGTTCCTCAGGTGTCCTGTCTTTGGTCTCCCTAGACACTTCAAGGTGGCTGTAGTTAGGATTGCCTTCCCAAGTTGGCTATGCTCTGGTAAACTAGTTTCTCATTTAAGGGCTGGCCCTGTGAACAGAAGGCATTGGTAGATTTCAGAATGGTTCCTTTCCCCCCCCATTGCCCGTTGAAGGCACTAGGGTTTTCACATCTACAGTGGGAGATTCCCATAAGACTGGAGGCTGCGGTTTTAGAGTTCAGCCTTGTCCACACTGAACCTCCAGCAATCAGCAACATTTGGTTTCTAACTGAGATACTAGGTCCTGGGAAGTTTTCTGCAGGGTTTCTCCTCTGGTAAGGTCTGTAATTTGCCGTTCTACAATTTTGGAAGCTCTTTGCCTGTCACCCCAATTCCCTGATAGACTGAAGCGTTGACTTAGTGGTTTTCTTAGTATGCATGAGGGGAGCCACTTCCAAGCTCCTTACACAGGATAGAGCCCAAACCAGAAGTCCCCACTACAACTTTATAGACCTCTTCATTCAGAAGCGCAACCTCTTCCCCCGGAGTCAGGATTGATTACAGGTAGACTATTTAAAAGTTACTTCAGAGATAGTGGGTTATGTTCCCAAGCCCCCAGTTAAAGTGGCTGGTTTTTACGCTCAGAACCAGTTGGATGGAGTTCAACAACAAACTGCCGTTTCTCTTGAACACCGGCTTCTGTCTGAGAAGCCACCACCCTACTTAGGATACGTTTTTGGTTAGGAAGAAAAGGTTTTCCTAGGGATCTCAAGAGATGAGGTTCTAGCAGTAAGAATCCTAGCCCAGGAGCACAGGCCATGGTTATGGCTGCAGGAGGAACAAGACATTGGATGGTGAGCTGCTAAACACCTGCTCTGTGCTTGGCTAACCTTAGGATCAAGCACAGGTACATGGTGTTCAACCTTCTGTAGAGAAATGGTTCCTAGATATTCTCTCAACACTACATGGACAGCTGCTGGTCTAATGGGAGGAAGAAGGAAGGTGTAGAAGACAGGTATTTAAGCTTGGACCTCGAATTTAGACATTTGAATTGATGACCTCACCATATTTGGGAGTCAGCTGACGCATCACAGCTAGGTTTCTTAGCTATTTCAACAGAGGCCCCAAGCCATGTGAGAATGGTGGGGCTAGGTCAGCTGGGGCAACACTAAAGCTGAAATAGATCTCGTCTTTCAAATTGCAGTGCCTGCCACTTGGCCATCAACTGAGTAGCAGTGGGAGTTTCTGGAGTTGCTCTCCCAGAATCAGCTCAGGAGGGAAGCTTGGGCACATGTATGGCAAAAGGGGTATCCTGCAAGGCAAAAAATTTTGCCTATTTTGTTTGAAACCATTGCTAGGTTCTTTATGCTCAGTGACAATACAATTATCTGAAGTTTCTACATTTGTGCCATACATAGGCCTTCTCTAGGCAGTATTCCAGTTTGGTGTTGGAAGTTCAGAGTCCCTAAACAAGTTCCGGGTGGCCACGGATGTAGAGTAGCAAGAAGGCAAGGTATTCCTTTTCATTGCAGAGTTCAGCTTAATGGATAGGATCAGATAGGTGTATCCGATACACATGATTGCTTCACCAACATTCAACACAAGCCCCAAAGTAGTTCTTTTCATTTTATGGATAAAATTCTAGGTTCACCTCAAGTCCTACTTGGAGTTACATGGAGATGCAATTACGGAGTCCGTACTTCTAGCCTTCAGTGACCACAAGGAAGCTGATGTAGCTATGTTAGATCTAGAGGTGAAAATGTGAGGGTGCCAGGGAGAGAACAGCAAGCTTCACAACCAAAGGTGAATAGCCTGCTCAAAGGCCTCAGGCACAGGTTTTAAAGTTTATGGCACATTCAGTTTAACAGGACTAATTTCTACGCTGAAACCAACTACATAAGATGAAAATGAAGTGGACCCAGGGTTCTAGAGACAGATGAAAGCATTTTGTTACCAGGAGGTGAAGACTGGTTTTAGCACGAAGCTTGCAAGAATGGAGATTTGGCAACCAGTTTTTCAGATAATATAAGTCTTTGCCTTTCAAGAGGACATCAAATCCTACCTTCAGCCTCATTCCTCAAACCATATTCTTTTGCTTCCCACCTGATCTGTACCCAGGTAATTTCTACCCAGCCTTTAAAGACCCAATCGCAAGTTCACCACTTCCATAAGTTGCCTTGCCCAGAGCTTTTCTCTAGTCTTTCAGTATAATCAAGAGTCTGTATTTACATCAAGATCCTAGAATCCTTCCTTGACAGGCTCCTGGGAAGTGCTCTCCTTAGCACTGTAGGAAAGGGGCATTGAAATTTATAGCTATTCTAGGTAATGAGCATCCCTGGATGACTTTCTATGGTCTAATCAGGCAGCAATATTGGAGTTTATGATGGTCACTAACTAAAACATCCAAAGCATGAAAAGTTACCCCACTTTTCCCAAAAATCTTTAAGTTTTTCCATCCTCTTCACCAGCTAAAGAGGCTTTCTTGCTGGGACTACAAACCAGAGGTCCTTTATTTGCTAAATAACCACCTCCATACAATCCTCCGTTCACCTTAAAACCTTATGGGTGATAAGGAAAGTGATTGGTTTCCATGGAGGTCTAGAAGTTTGTTATAAAGTCTTACAACACCTCACATCATGAGAATCAGTTCAGTCCTTCTCAAATGGTTTTACCAGCTGGTCACCCTAATTCGGCCTGGCAGGAATAAATCACTGGGTTGGGAGAGCTTTTTGTCAGGAGCTATGGAAACTGGAGTCCGCATAAAGCTGGGAGGCAGAATCCAAGAGGGGAAATCCACTCCCTCCTAAGCTCTGACACTAGTTATCAGGACTATTGAGAGAACTTACCCCTCCCTCCAAGTTATGCTCACTGGTCTTGAGATGATTTCTCAAGCAGATTGAGAAACGTTCCCCACAAGACTATAGACCATGAACTGCTTGACTCGAGGTTTTAATTAGGTTTGTGCAATTGCCTGAGGTCACAGCTGAGGCTGAATGCACTTTGAGGTCCTGAGAAGGTGGCTGGGGAGCTGCACCACCCTTGGGAGTTGCAAAGGAGGGGCCTGCTTACCAACTCCAGCTGAGCTACCAGATGCTAGGAAAAGCCACGATTTCAGGAACTTGGTCATAGAGGGAGGTGCCTGAGCTTCTAGGATCAGAGACCGAAGTAGGAGTGCCTAGTGCTATGCAAGTTCAAGGAGTTGCTCTTAAGATCTGTTAAGCATAAATGGAAGTAACATGTAGGTGTGCCAGTCAGCTGCCTACCACCAAAGGCTGTGTCGGTTTCTGGACGGCCTGGCCATTCTGTGGCTCCCACTTAACTGTGAAAGCTGGTGTTGAGCTTAGAATACCTCCAATAACGCCAAGTTTGACCTTATTACTTTACAGGTTATCTGGATTTCACAATTCTTCGTGTCTTCCATGAATAAAGCCTAACGAAGTAGATAAATAGCAAGCTCCTTACTCAGAGGTACTCGACCCTTTCCCTTCCCTCTCCCTAGAGGAGTCCAGTGTAGCTTATCCTTTTGACTCAGGTGGTACTTGGCATTGATTATCATTGCTGAAGAATGGACTCTAGTAGCTTGTTAGCATTAGCCTGTCATCTTATCTGACCGAGATTGCAGTACAGCTGAGCCCCTAAAGCAGGGTGATTAGTCACAATTCAGCTGGAGCTCTTGGCCTGTATTTAGGAAACAGTAGCCCTGGGAACAGAATGCCTCAAGACCACCTGCTCGGCTCTTTGTCCATAACACCGCCTTGAGTTGGCTTTAAGGATCTTTAGTACCAGAGAGCAAAGCTCTGGAGAGGCCACCTTCCTGCCCAGCAAGCAGCCAGGCTCTACCACAGGTTTCTTCTAAACCAGAGGTAAGCAGTTGACTAGCTTGTGTTCAATTCTTAGAAGAGGGAGCCTGACCATCCCCCTCCCCCGCTCTGGGAGTACCAGCAGTAGCCAGGGCAGTTCACTTAGGAAGGCCTCAGAAGCAGCACAGCTTCTCCTACTGAAGGACTGGCGAATGCAGACAGCCCTCCCCTTTACAGGGCTTGGGAAGGAGCGCTTGCAGGCGGGCTCCCCCCCTCCCTGGTGGTGGGTTAGGCAAAGTCTGGAAGGAAAGCAGCCATCTCCATCATGCTCCTCCCCCAGTGCTTCGAGAGCTGCTTTGTTCAGAATGAGAGTAGAGAGCTGAAGTAGAACATTTCAAGGAGAAGCTTAAGGGAAAAGAGAACTGTCTTTCCAGGGCAATGGTCTTCTGGGACCTGGAGGAAGGACTGAAGAAAAGTTCTTGAGAGGAAAGAGAAAGCAGATACCACTCCCTCCTCTTTCTCCAGTTCTCCCCTCTAACCCCCACTACCATCTAAACACAAATCTAAAAAGCCTACAGAGTAGAAAGCCCCCCCAAGAAGTAGCAAACAGCCCTCCACCCATGGCATCATAAACCCCACCCCATGCTGCAGGCGCCCAACTCTAGCTTTTAAAGGCCAACATGATTGGCGCATGCTCACTGGGAAACAGCGCTGCAGGAGCAAGGGGAGAAACACCTGTCTTCCCATCCTTCCTCTCGTGCTGCACTTCAAAGCACCTGCGTGACTGAGGAAGACAAGGGAAAGGTGGGTGTAGTGGAGGCAGCAGCTTCACCGCCTGGTGGGTTCCTGGTGCACAGGCGTGCCTCCTCTGATCTTCGTTTCACCTTAACATCCAACCCTCCTCAGCAGCTGTGCTACAGAGGGTCTAGGGAGGGGTGCTTCGCAGGGACTAGCTGTGAGGACCTTAGCAGTATTTTACCAAATGAATGCAAGAATTCTCCTGTGGGTGGAGAGGGCTGCCAGATTTAACAAAAAGACAGGAGGTTCAGTAACATTTGAATTTCAGATAATCAACAAATAATTTTGTAGTACAAGCAGGCTGCACTTAAGCTGTACTGTCCTATTTAGGATATAATTGTAGTGCGAAGTTGTTGTTTATCTGAAATTCAAATGTAACTGGACATCCCATCCTTAATCTGACAGCCCTTCTCATGGGGCCCCAGACCACCCAGCATATCCCCCTTCTCACCAATTGCTGGTTAAGTTCTTTGCAATGATAATGAAGAAAACATGAAGATACATTGCTGCTACTCTATTGCACCTGAAACTTTGAACCATCACAGATGCAGGTCTGTCCTTCCCTGCAGAGAATTCTGCTCATATTCAGCAGGTTCTGGAGAGCAGTCCAAAGCCTGAAGCTGCCCCCCTCAGGAAGGATTCAGTGTTAAATTTCCTATGACTTGGAATAGATTGAGTCTTCTCTGTGGTGTTTAATTCCCCCAAATGTGAATGATGGTACTCTTCACCGAGCCAGGCACTTCACTGATGTTATTTCTAGTTCTTCCAACAATGCTGCTTGTTGGGCTTTATGATCTTTATTTTACAGATTTATATTTTACAGAATCAGAGAAACCACGGGCCCAGGGCTAAGAGGATTTAAACCCAGACCCATTTGATTATAAACCCTGGGATCTTCTCAGTTCCTCATACTACTTCTCTTAAGTTTTCCTGGGTTGTTCATTCATGTTTGTTAGATGGTTGCTTATAATTAGGTAATACAGACACATAATACAAAAATGAAAAGATATAAAAAGGTGAAAAGTAAGACTGTCTCCCTTGCTTGTCTTCTAGACACTCAGCTCTCCTCCCCAGGGACAATCAGCCAGTGAATAGATTTCATAGTCTGTTCATTTTCTTTTCCACACAGGTGAATTTCTACACAAATTCTTCTGCACTTCCTTCCTTCTTTGGTAGATTATTTTGTTGTTCCAAGTTATTTGCTCCCTCCCTCTCCATAAGAGGATTTTATAACTTTTCTTGTTGACCTGTAGTGTCTCCCATCTGAGGAAAAAGTCAACATCCCTCCCCTCTGATGTGTACTTGGCAAATGGTCACCAATGTTTTTACAAAATGAGATCATGTTACAATTTTTTGTTGTTTTGTGTTTCTTTTCATTTTTTCCCTTTGGCATGAAGGAATATCATGGGTTTTTATCAGTCTCTTGTTCTTGTCACTTTGCCATAAGAATGGCATGTCCCAAATAAAGGCTATTCCTTCAGCATAGGTCCAGCAGATCCACAGCCACCAAGAAGCAATGTGAATGAGGAATAAATGTTTACTGTTAAAAACTACTGAGACTTTAGGGTTGTTTGTTATCTCAGCAGAGCTCACTAATTCACATTTTTAGTTTTATCTATGTTTAACCCTTGTGTTGTGAAGTATAACATACATTCAAAAAAAAAAAAAAAAAAAACCAAAACAAATGTTCCCTGCCATAGATTACCATTAAGTTAAACCCTACATTAGCACCACCACCCAGGCCAAGAAGTGAGATATTGCCAGCCTTCAAAAATGAGATTGTATGAGGCACCTGGGTGGCTCAGTGGTTAAGTGCCTTTGGCTCAGGGTATGATCTCAGGGTCCTGGGATCAAGTCCTGCATTGAGCTCCCCACAGGGAGCCTGCTTCTCCCTCTGCCTATTTCTCTGCCTCTCTCCCTGTGTCTCTCATGAATAAATAAATTAAAAAAATTAAAAATGAGATTGCACCTTTTCCCTATTGTTAGGGGCTAATTGTGGCCCTCAATTTTATAGGTTGAAATTCTAATCCCCAGGGGATCCCTGGGTGGCGCAGCAGTTTGGCGCCTGCCTTTGGCCCAGGGCGCGATCCTGGAGACCCGGGATCGAATCCCACGTCGGGCTCCTGGTGCATGGAGCCTGCTTCTCCCTCTGCCTGTGTCTCTGCCTCTCTCTCTCTCTCTCTCTGACTATCATAAATAAATAAAAATTAAAAAAAAAAAAAGAAATTCTAATCCCCAGTACTTCAGAATGTGACTGTGTTTGGAGATGAAAGTCTTTAAAGAGGTAAAGTTAAGCTGAGGTCAGTTGGGTGGGCTCTAATCTGATATGACTGGTGTCCTTATAAGAAGAGGAAGCTGGGCGGGGCGAGGGGGGCGGGGGGAACCTTGGGTGGCTCAGCAGTTTAGCGCTTGTCTTCAACCCAGGGCGTGATCCTGGAGTCCCAGGATCGAGTCCCACATCAGGCTCTCTGCATGGAGCCTGCTTCTCCCTCTGCCTGTGTCTCTGCCTCTCTCTGTGTGTCTTGTGTCTCTTGTGAATAATAATAATAAAATATTCTTCCATGTATTAACCTATTCTGTTAATGAGGAACATCCTGTTTATGGACTTTTGCTTGTTTCCAATCTGGGACTATTACGAATAATACTGCTATAAAATTCTTGAACACATTTCTTGGTGCTTATTTGCACACATTTCTGTTGTATATACTCCAGTAGAATTGCTGGATTTTAGGGTACTTTAGTAGATAATATCAAATACTTTTAAAATGGTTTTAATAATTTATATTTCCACGAAAAGTTTGGGAGAGTCTCTGATGCTCTACAAACTTGTCAATATTTCTTATTGTCAGACTTATTAATTTTTTTCATTCAAGAACATAAAAGAGTTTCTCATGTTTAACTTTGTGATTATAGATTAGGTTAAGTACCTTTACATATATTATTAATTAATTTCATGTGTTCTAATCGGTCATTAGGCTATCCTAATCTGCAAAGTCTTTTCAATATTTTCATGGTTCTATTGGATTGTTAGTATTTTTCTTACTAATTTGTTGATGGTCTTTATGTATTGTGAAAGCGAGCCCTTTGTGTGTTATTATGCCATAAATATATTCTTCCGCTCAGAAAATGTAAACTTATCCCTATCTTATGTCATATTCAAAAATCACTTCCAGATAGCTTGTTGGGTATAAATAAAGAACAAACAGTACAATTCTTAGAAGATAATATGAAAGAATATCTTCATGACTTTGAAGTAGAATCTTCTTAAGTAAGGCACAAAAAAAATAGGCTGGTACATTTGATCGCAGCAACATTATTCATCTAAAATCTCCAGTTAGAGGTTGAAAAGGCAAGCTCACAAAAAAGAGGTGATTTTTTAAAAAAGATTTTATTTTTATTTATTTATTCGACAGAGAGAGAAGAGGCAGAGACACAGGCTCCGTACAGAGAGCCTGCTGCGGGACTTGATCCCAGGACCCCAGGATCATGACCTGAGCCAAAGGCAGATGCTCAACTACTAAGCTACCTAGGCATTCCTAGGTTAAGTGAGGTAAATCCTCCTTTTTTTTTTTGTCAGAAGTTACTGGATAATAAAGTTGATTCATTAAGGAATAATAAACATTATTTATAGATTAAAAAACAGAAGCACATAATATAGATCACTATTTCTGGGAGTGGGACTGGAAGTGAGGATGGATGAGAAAGATTTGGAGAAAAGAACTCTTGGTTTTTATTATGATCCCTCTGTACTATTTGATTTGTTAATTATGTGCATGTATTACTTTGGTTTTTAAAATAATTACGCTCTGTAAAATAAAAAGAAAAAGCGTTTCTTAAACTCTAACTGAAGTACCTCTGGGATGAAAAATGAAGACACCTCCTAGAAATATAGGCGATCCACTATAACTGCAATGACAAACTCATAAATGCTTTCAGGGATTGTATTTTACAATAAAAATCACCAGAACTTTGTATTCTTCCTCACAAAATATTTCCATGTTAATTTAATGTGAAACAGTCTTTCATTTAAAGTACTTACATAGTCATTCAAATCTTCAGGTAAATTTCATGCTCAGGGAGATCCAGCTTCAAGTACACTCAGGATACCCCTGTGACCCCCTGGGGATGTAGTAACCCAGTTTGAGAAGGATATTTCTAACTTGTTAATGTTGCCATAATGGCTAAATATACTATAGCTTCCATATGTATCTACTTCAGATGTTAGATAGGGAACACAGGGTAGTGTAATTGAAACAATATTCATTTTGCAATCAGAAGATTAGAGTTCAGCCCATGACCTTACTTGGGGCCAGCCACTTTAACCTTCTCAACTGTAAAACAAGCCTGTTAAATACTGATTTTTGCCTACTACCCCACAAAGTTGTTCTATGGCTTGTGTGAGAAATTATTTTGTAAACCACGTAACAGTTGTCTTCCAGGGTAATGGCAGAAAACTCCTAGGTCAACTATTAATGCTACCATTTTAAGCATAAGTTGGGGACTATGACACATATTAAGGTGTTTATAGCTTGTCTGTGTCTCCTACTTCAAGGAGTTTGCAACTGACCAGGAATAAGTTCCATTTGACAGACATTCAAAGCATCCATTTCATACCAGGTTATGTGCTAGAAACTATCAATATACAGTTGATCCTTGAACAACATGGGTTTGAACTGAATGGGTCCACTTGCATGTGGATTTTTTTTCAATAAAAAACCACACGATACTGTTAATGGATTTTCTCTTATGATTTTCTCAGTAACATTTTCTCTACTTTATTGTAAGAATACAGTATATAATATATAGCATACAAAATAGATGTTAATCAACTGTTTGATATTGATAAGGCTTCCAGTCAACAGTAAGATATTAATAGCTAAATCTGGGAGGAGTTAAAATTATCTTTGGATTTTTGACTGTGCAGAGAATCAGTACCCCAAACCCCCACATTGTTCAAGGGTCAACTGTGCAAAAAGGAATCCCTGTCCTCAAGTAGTGTGCATCTAGAAATCTGCATTACAGTTTGAGAAGTGTCTTTCACATGAGCATGCATGTTGCATATTTTTTCTGGTTGTGTTACCTTGGTGAAGTCATTTCCCTTTTAGGGGCTTCAGGTTCCTTATCTATGAAATGAATACACTGAGGCTTTGCATATACTTAGGATTTATTGATTTCTAATATTCTATTTACCAGGATTCCCTAATGCTTTTTTAAAAAAAGTGCAGCAACTGGATTGAGTATGTTCTTCATATTCAATATATAAGTCAAAGTTCAACCAGGAAGCTTTCAATATTGAGTACAAAAGAAACTGGTTGCACTGGTGAAAGAGGTGAGAAGCCAAGAGATTAGCAACAGCAGGAAAATGCTGTCAATCCTTTGGTTGGAGGCAGTGACATTTCCAGATCCCCATGGTCGGGGGCACCTGGGTGGAGATGGAACCAGACAGGTTTGTCTCTGAGCCAGAGAGTAGACACAGCCAGGGTCAGAGACATGGTTCATGTGGATATTTTCTCCTGTTTGCCTCTTATCTCTGACTTGTGCCTCCCAGGTTGAAGAATAGAGCTGAGTACAAACAGCACACAGACTGGCCCCCTCACCATAAGCTTGGTACTCCTCAAAGAATGTTTGATATATTAGAAGAGATCAAGCGCATATTGACTAAGCAACAAAAGCTAAAATGATGGTAGTCATATTGTTTTGTTCATATATGAGAAATTATCATCTTCATTTGAAAAATGAAGCTGGTTCAGAGAGCTAACTTGCCCTAATTCACAGAGCAAGGAAAAGGGCAGCAAAATTTGAACCTAGAACCACCTGCCTCCATAGGATGTGATCTTCTGTACACATTAGGTGTTGCCAGTTCTCAGTAAGTGCTGTATTCAGTGAGCAGCAGGGTCTCTATTTCATCCTCTGAGAAACAGAGTATAGCTCCAAATAGGAATTCCAGTAGGAATCCTTTATCAGTATAGGCTGGCATCATCTAGGAAGATTTTTGTAGTAAAAGTAGGGCCCTTGGGAGGTCTTGAAGGATATGTAGGACTCATGGAGAAATAATATGAATACAATTCCTTTTGTTTTTCTCTTTCTAAGCAATTCCTTCTCTCTGCAGATTTGAATTAGGTTTTGAGCAATGAAATATGATATTGCTTACAGGGACCCTAATGAGCTCTCTCAGTCTGTGTTAAGGGTATGCAAAGCAGTTGTCACATCACACAGCTCTGGGGTCTCAGGGGCACCCAGTGAGTGTCTGAGTGCACCTTCCATCCCTACAGCCTTGTGCCCTAACTGAAAGGTACCTGACTGTTTGACATTAGTGCTCCCAGGCAACTAGATCTCTATTGGCCATACATCTGAGAACTCTCAAGAACACTGTTTATTCCTTGAGAAATCTGGAATGAATTAGGCTGAATAAATTGGCTCTCAACTTGGCTGTTTCAGATGGCAGCAAAGGAATAACATATGCTGCTCCCCCTTCCTTTTTTTTTTTTTCATGGAAGGGGAAATGAAAACACACCCATATCCACACAAAAATTAGATTTGGTCAAATCATGCTCCACTTCTCCAGCAAGTGGAAACCTTTGATCAGAATATTTAGGTGTCTCAGAAGAGAGGTAGGGTAGCAAGAAGTCTGGGGAATCCATTCTAATGCATGTCTGCAACCTGTGTAGCATAAATCTAGTTTCACTGCAATGGCCACAGAGCCAGCCTGGAGCTGAGTTGCCAGGGCTACTGAGCAGTAAGCAAACACAACAAAGAATTTTCCTTCCCTAATCCTCTACTGATCTTACCTTTCTCCTCATTGCCAACTGTTCATCAAAAGAAAACCACATGGAGACTTTGAAACATTATTCTGAAAAAAATTAGAAGGAAACAAAGGGAGAAATAATCTGAGCATAATCAAGCACGATTATATCTGACACATGCATTATTTTAACTGCTCAGTCTCAGCTTATAAATAATGCTAACAATGCTAGGTGGCACTTTTGAGCACTGTGAAGTTCTTAGCGTGTATTACCTCACTTATATGCAACAATAATTTCATAAGCAAAGTACTATTATCCTCACATTACACATGGTAAAACTGAGTCTTAAAGAGTTAAATTTCCTGAACTAATACATTTAGAAAGTAAAGGAGCCATATTCCAACAGTAAGTCTATGTCACACATCTCTTAATCATTATACCATATGCCATGTGAAGAGCATGGAGGTGTGCTGCCCAAATCCCCCTTCAAGAAAGGATTTGTTTCCCGCCTGCTGGGGGTGCAGTCAGCCCCCTGTAGGGCTCATCTCAGCTGCATAGCACCCCACCTCACCCAAGAGCAGACCTTTCCCAGGACAGCTTGCATCCAATGACTGATGGGCAGCCCTGGACAGATGGTCACTTGGTATCCCATGGTCAAGCTGGCAGCCTTTCTTGTCACCTGGTATGTAGCCAGAGTATTTTTCCTAGTTGTGAAATGTGATCCCTTTAGAATGTAAAGAATCCTACCAAGTATTTATGTATAAGCGTGTATATATAAAGGAATAGTATTTAGCCCTGAAAAAGAAGAAATCCTGCTATTTCAAACAACTTGGATGGAACTTGAGGGCAATATACTAAATGAAATAAGTCAGATAGAGGAAGACAAATATGGCATGATATCATTTATATGGAACCTTTAAAAAAAAAAACAGTCAAACTCATAAAAACCAAGAGTAGAGAAGTGATTGCCAGGGGCTGGGATGCAGCAGGAGACAGGAAGTGTTTGGTAAAATAGTACATACTTTCAGTTATAAGATGAATGAATTCTGAGGATCTAATGTATAATATAGTTGCTAACACTGTATTGCATAATTGAAATTTGCTAAGTAAGTACTTCAATATTCTCACTAAAAAAAGATATATGCGTGAGGTAGTGGATATGTTTATTAACTAGATGAGAGGAATCCTTTTATCATGTAGACGTATATCAAATCATCACAACATACACTTTATCTTACAATTTTATTTATTCAACTATACTTCAATAAAGCTGCAAAATAGTTTCAAAAAAATTAAATGTGAAAAATGCACACATCTTTAAAAAAGCATACATGTAAAAACTAAATAGATTTATTGAAGATTTGTTCCAAACTTTAAACTTTTGTATTAAAATCAAATTGCTTTCTGGCAATATTTATATTTAAACATAAAGATGACAAAGGAAGAAAAACAAACCTTTTTTCTTAGTTTTCTTTTATTGGGTAGCCCTGAGTGTCACTGAGAAGGGGGGACTTCCCCAGGGTCACCTCAACAAGATGGGACTTCATCTCATCACACTAACATTTGTTTACTATCTGTCTTCTCCATTTACCTTCCAGCTCCCTGAGGTAAAGCCCCCTTCAATCACATTGACCTCTTTATTACCATGCCTCACACCTTGTCCGGCAATCTTAATTAATTTCTGTATTATTCCACAATTTCTGGATAAATGAGCAAGAAGGGATGCCTGGATTAATATTTCCATTAAGTCAAATTTGGATTCTTGGTCATCTATTGTCTGCTGGATGTCTTCTCTCTTCCTCAGTCACAAACAGATTTTCCCTCCCTCCTCAGCCCTTCAAGTGTGGAAGAAACCCAGGAGAATGTAATCTTTCACTCAGAAAGCCACAAGAGGAAGGAATATGTTAGATGTAGGTAATTGGGAATCTTGCCACCTCAGGACTTCTGTAACATTTTAATGAGACAGACCTTTATTTCCTTTGCCTCGTCTACCTCCCTCCCGGATCATATGTCCCTACTCGATCTCATTCTCAACAGCACCTAATGCTGGCTTTCACATCTGAACACAAACAAAGAGTGACCTTTTCTAAGCTCCCTAGGTCTGACACTGCCTATATAGTGGATTTTGTGAATTGCTCTCAGCCTCCAGAGGCACTGAGTCATTGTTTCCTTTCCGGGCAACTTCTAAATCATGAGCCTTGTCTTCTCAGAAAACTTACAACTCTTCATCTTATCCTCTCATTTGATCTCCCAAATGATCCTATGAGGTAAGAGACCAGATGTCATGTATGGAAAGATCAGTGAACCAGGAAATCAGAAGACAAGGATTTTCATTTCTCTCTACTATTTATTAGTTGTGTGATCTTAGGCAATCCTTAAAATACTCATAAAAAGAAATGGATTTTATGAGATTCAACACTCGACAGACATTTAATCAGTGTCCTTTACGTGCATGGTTCTATATGTTGGTGGTACAGTGGAACATGAGACAGGTCATTTCTCTTCTTGCAGAACTTTCATTCTAGTGGGGTACAGACAGATGAGACACAACAAATAGATAAGAGAATTTTGAGTATTAATAAAAGCTACTGAAACAAAGTGATGGGTTTTTTAAAAGATTTTATTAATTTACTCATGAGGGACATACTTTTTTAACAGAATTAATTAATTAATTAATTAATTAATTAATTAATTTGACACAGAGAGAGGCAGGACACAGGCAGAGGGAGAAGCAGGCTCCCGGTTGGGAGCCTGATGCAGTACTCAATCCCAGATCCCGGGATCATGACCTGAGCCAAAGGCAGACACTCAACCACTGAGCCACCTGGTGTTCCAATAAAGTGATGTGTTAAACAGCAACCAGTGGAAGCTGTTTTGATTGGGAGGTCAGAGAAAGTGTCCACTCCCACAAAAGGTAATTTTTCCATATCCGAAAGACAGGAAGGAATTGGCAGGATGAAGATGCAGGTGAAGAGCTTTCCAGGCAAAGGGAACAGGTATTCAGAGCCAGTTACAAAAGTTCTAAGAGTACGCAAGTTTGGCCATCCCTGACCATTCTTACCATGGGTGGCTCCCATTTTACGGATGATCGTTGTAAGGCGAGAGCAGTGGAACAACTTGCTCAAGAGTAGATGTTGAAGTTTCTGTGGGGGCATGGATTCAGACTCACATCTTTAGACTCTTAAAGAGAGTCTTAGACCTTTAATTCAGGTGCTCATGATCCCACCCCTGGATTATTGATTATTAATTGGTCACTCAGCATCCATACCCATCTCCTCCTCTCATCTGCAACCCAACCCCACTTCATCTTCCATATTGAAGATGGCCAGAATTATGTCTTCGAATACATGTGTCTACACATATCGCCCTTCATTTTCCTTTAAACACCTTTTTCCAGCAGCTTCAGAATAAATTACAAATTCTCAGCTCATTATTTAACCTATTTGCAGCAATTCTAATCTCATCTCCTACCACCATCCTTCTTCGCATCTTTAGCCCCAGTAAATAAAATGCCATTTTGTGCCTCCTCCACCCAAACATCTTCTTCTCTTTCATTAGTAAATGCCAGTCCTCTTACAATTACACAATCGACATTTCCTGTGCAGAGTGCATCGCTCCTTTATCTATGTCAACATAGCACTTTTACTCTGTTTGAGTAGTTTCCATATCTATTTCAATCCTTCATCTATTTGCACTACTAGATCATGAGACCCAAAAGGGCAGAAAACGCGTTGTATTTCTTTTTGTGTCCTCAGTGCTCATCTCTCCTTTACTTTTGATTTCTTTTTGGCCCCATGGTTTATTTTAGAAGTGTAGTGTTTGATTTCCAAACAGTTGGGGATTATATTACTGATAATCCTATGCAATTGACGTCTAAATCAGTTCCTTGAAGCCAGAGAAAATACTCTTATTGTAATCTTGCATTGATTTATTTTTAAAGGATAGTTCTGTAATCTGGTGTAGGTTCCGTCCTGTTGAATTTTTACAGACCCTTGAAAAGAATGTATGTAGTGATGTTGTCAGGTGAAGTGTAAATGTAAATTAGGTCAAATTGGTTTAAACTGTTTTTCAAATTTTGTATCTCCTTACTCATTTCCCATCTACTGTTTTTATCAATTACTGAGAAGTTTTGAAATTCTATCAGTTTTTGCCTACATATTTTGAAGATTTCTTATATGATGCATACACATTTAGGAGTTTTCTTATAATTAACCCCTTTATCACCATGAAATATCCTTTTTTATTGCTACAAAATATTTCTTGTTCTGAAGTCTTTTTCTGTTATTAATACAGCCTCTCCAACTTTCTATTGTTTGGTGTTTGCATGGTATGTCCTTTTCTATCCTTTTACTGTCAGTCTATCTCTGCATGTATATTAAAAGTGGGTTTCATGCATCATGCCTTTGGTATGGTTTCTAAAAAGTCATAGCCATCCATACCTGAGGCCATCTAGGATTTCTCCTTGGAATTTTATAGTTTTGCATTTTACCTTTAGATCTTGATAAATTTCAAGTTAATTTTTGTGAAAAGTTTAAGATCTATGTCTAGATTGTTGGGATTTATTCCATAAGTGGCTAATGTTACTTTAGAGAAGACTTATTTTTTCTGGTTTATTTTTGTTTTTCAACTTTGTCAGGATAAGTCTAAGGTATTCTTCTCTTTAGACTTAACTTTGTTCTCCAAGACTTGCCTCTTCTTAGGTATCATGTCAATGACCTCATGTTCCATGATGTCTCTCCATTCTAGCTGTTTGGTACTCAAAGATAGCTGTATGTCAGCTCTGAGAATTTCTCAGCTTACATATTCCTGATTATCTTTTGCCTTTAACACATAGAAATTCATCCTACACACGAGTGGCTTCGTACAGAGAATACCAAGAAAGGCAATCCTGTGTGGTTTTTTTCTGCATCTTTGGGGGAGCATCCCCTCTGCTTATCTCTCTCCTCTCTGGAACTTCCAGTCCTCTCTATTGGAACAGTTGTTTTATAGCCACTAAATATAAAAACATTTTTAAAATATTATTTTGTTCATTTTTCTAGTTGTTTGTGAGAAAGTGTGTTTCCAGTTATTCTCATAGCCAGAAGTAGACATTCCGAAATTCCAAGCTTCTGAATGTGAGAAAATCTGGGTGTAAAATATTATCTCAATGTGGCTTTATTTTGCATTTCCCTGATTATTAATGAAATTCTTCTAAGTTTATTGGTCATCTTTGCTGCTTCTACTGATATCCTTGGCCTATTTTTAAAATTGGGTAGCTTTTTTTGGTCAATTTATATTATTACTTTGAATATTCTAGTACTAATTCTTTGCTAGTTATATCATTGCATATATTGGCTCCAAAGATCTTGTTAATCTTCTTATTTTACAGTGTATTTTGTTTAATAGAAATTCTATTTTGGTTTAAATTTTGATAACTATGTCAATTTCTGTTTTTCTTATTTAGTTATTCTTTGGTTCCTTCAAAAGTTTTAGAGTCTAACTTCTCATATTTATGGCTTCAATCTACTTATAATAATTTCTGTGTGTGTATAGTGTGATGTAGGGAATTAATTTTTTTCCTGTAAGTATATACAATTACATCCATTCCATTTATTGGTATAATTCTTTTCACTTTATAGATCTATAGTACTACACTTGTCATATATCAGGTTTCCATATGTATATGGTTCTGTTTCTGAGCTTTGTCTTCTTTTTTTTTTTTTTTGTCTGATTGTTTATGTGGACTTGCGTTAATGCCATATGGTTTTAATTACTAAAGCCTTGATATCTGGTAGAGTAAGACTCAGCATTTTGTTTTGTTCTTTCAAATTTTTCTTAGCTATTTTGGCCCTTTAAGTTCAGAAAAAATTACTGTTAAGATTTGGTTTTAAATTTGTAAATTAATTATGAGGAATTGGCATCTTTATTGGGTCCATCCAACAATGAATGTGATATTTACCCCCATTTATTTAATTTTTTTTATGTCCTTTTATAATTCTTTATAATTTTCCTAATAAAGAGCATAGATATCTTTTTCTTACACCTATTTCTATATAAGTTAAAGTTTTTAGTCACTATTTAAATGGAATCTTATCTATTACATTTTTCTGATGGTTGCATTTATATGGAAATGTATTGGGTTTTTTTGTATGTATCTTGTATCTGCCATCTTTGCTTAATTATTTACTTAGACCTAATACAGTGTCTATGGATCTCTTGAGATCTTTTATAAGACAATTATATTGTCTACAAATAAGGACAGTCCTCTTTATTCCTTTATAATTTCTATTTCTATTTTTTTTCATTTTATCTTTTAATCTCATTGTATAGGACTCTTACTGCATCACTCACTGGAAGCAGAAGTAACTCTATTGTTCCATCATCAAGCATGATACTTGGTAAGTCTTGATAGCTACTGTCATCAGATTAAAGAAGTGCCTTCCTAAGCTAAGTATTAGGATTTCTTCTCATCTTGAATGAATGCTGAACAACTTTAAATGTTTATTTTACACCTATTGAAATAGTTTTGTATTTTTCTCCTTATATCAGTGCATATACTATATAGCATATTTTCTGATGGTGAAGAGTAACTGCTTCCTGAGTAAACCTTACTTGACCGTAATATCTTAAGATTAAAAAAAAAAAAAAACTCAGCTTAAATTCACATGTGACTATTTTATTTAGTGGTTTTGCATCTGGACCTGTTTTTGCTTATAGTAGAGAGATTGTTTTGATTGTGATCCACCTTTCTTTAATGGCTATTAGTTAATTTGGATTTCTATTTTTTTTTCTTGAGTCAGTTTTGGTAATTTACATTTTCCCTGAAATTTAACCATTTTAACCAGGCTTGCAAATGTACCACATAACATTATTATTTGTAATCACTTCATTCTTTATGCTAAATTATGCTTGCCAAAGATAGTTGGGCATTTTTATAGTGGTTTAAGAATCTATACATTTGTTTCATGAAAGTGGTGTTAGACTCATAACTCTAGGAAACAAACTGAGGGTTACTGGAGGGGTGATGGGTGGGCAGATGGGATAATTGGGTGATGGGCATTAAGGAGAGCACTTGATGTAATGAACGGTGTATATGCAACTGGTTAATATGCATACCAATATGCAAACCATATGGGTGTATATGCAACTGGTGAATCACTGAATTCTACCTCTGAAACTAATAATACACTATATGTTAGTTAATTGAACTTATTTTTTTTTTTAAAAAGTGGTGTTAGAGGGGATTGCCCACCACCCTTTCTCCATGGCATGGCTGCCAAACCCAGTGACATCTTCATACAGGCCGTCACTAAAATTTCCATTCCATGGAAGCATGGCATGATGATCTAACAGTATGGAGGTATATATTATTTTCTCCTTCTAATGGTAAAGAATTTGAGGCTCAAGGATTTTAAGAGAGCTACACACATTTAAAAAATATTTAGTGGGAATTTTGGCTTTTTTAAAAGTCACAGCTCATGCTATTTGCATCTCCATGGCCTTCACCACCTGCAGCAGAATCACTTTAGGGCATTAGATTCAAAATTCTCATTCCTGAGCCCCACTTCTGGTATACTGAATCAGAATCTCTGCCTCCTCGGAACCTGGGAATCTGTACTATAAACAGATGCCACAGATGATTTTTACTTGCAAAGTTTTGAGACCCTCTGTATCTTTAGTGGCTTTCTTATGAAGTCACTTGACAAAGTAGATTCTTAACAAGTCATTTACTACTGAATTTCCATCCCTGGTAGCTGGCTTTCCTGGTTCAGGAAATTATAACCAAAGTTCTCATGCATTTACCCAATTTAAAAGGAAAAAAAAAAAAAAAAGGTCCTGCTGACTTCAGTGTAAATATTCAAAGAGGGCATTTCTACAACCGGCCCAGAGCTCCAGATGCACACATGGCACCAGGAAAGGAGTTGGACAAACATGGGGTCATGGAAATATTAGCAAAGGAAGTAAAGCAAGAAAAAGGATGTAAAAATAAGATCGTTACAGAGCTCTGTGTTACAATGAGAAATATAATACCAAAGTTCCAATAAAGAAGTCTTTAAAAGTGTTTCTAGGTTCTTTATCAGCTAAGAGATTTTTCTTTTATCTGTGGTTTGGTTTTGGTCTCTCTTTTGCATTTATTTTTCTTCCTGTGTTCTTGGCATTTCTTATAAGTTGATTTTCTGTAAAGGGATTAAGAACAATCTCTCTTCTTCATTCTTTACATTTATTGACAACTGCCACCCTCTATGCTCCTTCACTTAGTCCTGGTTCACTGTCTCTTTCATACATGTATTCAGCAAGGAGACACTGAGTATTGGCCACTGTGCTGGGTTCTGCAGGCCTTGCTTGCCCTTGAAGATGGCATAACCTACTTAGAAACTTAGAAATAATTGCAATTGAAAGTTGAAAATGTTACAAAAAAAGTATCTTTAAAAAAAAGGGGGATCCCTGGGTGGCTCAGCAGTTTGGCGCCTGCCTTTGGCTCAGGGCATGATCCTGGGGTCCCGGAATCAAGTCCCATGTCAGGCTCCTGGCATGGAGCCTGCTTCTCCCTCTGCCTGTGTCTCTGCCTCTCTCTCTCTCTCTCTATGTCTATCGTGAATAAATAAATAAAATCTTAAAAAAAAAAAAGTATCTCTCTGGCTGGGAGAAATGACATCTTAAAAAGGACTGGAGAGAGGAATAGAGGTGAATGACTTAGAATACCAGGCTGCATGGATAAGAATCGTGTCTCTACCACTTATTAGCTATGTGCCCTTAATCTTTCTGTGAATCCATTTCTTCCTCTGTAAAATGGAAACAATAATAGAGCCTACCTCATAGGGCTGTCTGTCATAAGATTGGATGAGTGGATATATGCAAGGTACTCTGAGTAGTTCAAGATATGCAGTTACAGATAATTGTTAGCTGTTACTGTTGTCATTCTTATGCAAGGGCTCTAGGAGGGCCTCGTCCATGCTTTACCCAAAGAATCACCTAAGAAATAGCCCAGAGGCACATGTATAAGGGAGTGTGATGTCTAAGCAGTGACAAACAGTTCTGTGTGATTGGAGGGCATGGTTCAAGTGTGCATTGTGCATGCAGGAATGAGGAGTGCACATGGTACTGTGCGTGCGTGTCCATGAATGTGGCCTGGTACTGAAGAGAAGAGGCTCATGCTGGGGTACCATGATATCAGGACACTTGGTTGGGGACTGATGGGGCAAGGCCATGAATGACATCTAGAGAGGTAACAGCTCATGGTGGACCCACAGCATCAGTCTGGAACAGCTGTCCTGGGTGTGAATCCTAGCTCTCCTGCTCACTTGCTAAGTGGTCTTGGGCTGCTCTTTAGCTCTGAGCCTAGCTTCCTTATCAGTAAAGTGCAGAAACTCCTAATGTACCTCCCACATTGGGCACTGGGAAGTAAGTGTGTTCATATATGACAAAAGTCTCTGTCTCCCACATAGCAAACTGGATTTATACAAGTTAGTCATATTGTTAGAAGTTTGCCCCTTATAATAGAGGCAAAAAAGGAAATCTACAGTGATATTGGAACAGGGGATAATCTGGTCAGAACTTTTTCCCAGAAATTTTGTCCCAGAAATTAATGAAACTGTAATAAGCATAATAAACAAATAACATGGTTCTTTTCCTAAAGTGGGAGAGAGAAAAAAAAGACTAGGTCCTCCTAGAGGCCAGGAATGCACACTCATTTCACAGAATCTACTGAGCATAGGGTTTCAGGTCTGCATGTAGTCCACTGAAGCAGGATAGAGGTGCCAGACCCACAACAGGGAAGGTGGCGGTCCCATGGTCTCCAGCACACTTAGTGTCAGGGTCAGTTCTGGGAAGCACACAGGAAGAGACAGGGACTCCCCACCTGTCTCAGAGGACAGCACCCAGGCTGATGAGGAGATTGGAACCTATTTCACAAGAGGGGCAGTGAGGGAACAGGGATGTTGAACCAAGAGAGGAAGTTGACAATAGAGGCTGGTTCTAGGGACATGTTGGCTGCCCTAAACTGTCATGTGAAAGAGGGAGTAGGCCAGTCTGTATGGTTCCAAGGGATGAAAAATAAACTGATAGATGAAAATGACAGTTTTTTTCCAACTCAGTTTTTTTTTTAAGTTTTTCTTTTAATTCCTGTTAGTTAACATACAGTGTAATATTAGTTTCAGGTATGCAATGTAGTGATTCAACATTTCTGCATAACAGCCAGTGCTCCTCACAAAAAGTGCACTCCTTAATCCCCATCACCTGTTTAACCCTTGCCCTCTACCCACCTCCCTTCTGGTAACCATCACTTTGTTCTCTATAGGTAACAGTCTGTTTCTTGATTTGGCTTGCTCTCTCTCTCTCTCTCTCTCTCTCTCTCTCTCATTTTTTCCCTTTATTTATTTTGTTTCTTAAATCCCACATATGAGTAAAATCCTAATGTTATTTGCCTTTGATTTATTTCACTTAGCATTATATTCTCTAGCTCCATCCACGTCATTGCAAATGGAAGGCTTTCATTCTTTTTTAAGGCTGAGTAATATATGTATACCGCATCTTCTTTATCCATTCATCAATCCTTGGACATTTAGGCTGTTTCCATGTTTTGGCTATTGTAAATAATGCTCCTAGAAACATAAGGGCACAGGTATCACATTGAATTAGTGTTGTATTTTCTGGGTAAATACTCAATAATGCAATTGCTGGGTCATACGGTTGTTCTATTTTTAACCTTCTGAGGAATCTCCATACCATCTTCCAGAGTGGCTGCACCAGTTTGCATTTCTTTTTTTTTTTTTTTTTGTATATATTTTTTTATTGTAGTTCAATTTGCCAACATACAGTAGAACACCCAGTGCTCATCCCGTCAAGTGCCCACCTCAGTGCCTGTCACCCAGTGACCCCAACCCCCCACCCATCTCCCTTTCTACTACCCCTTGTTCGTTTCCTAGAGTTCAGAGTCTCTCATGTTTTGTCACCCTCACTGATATTTCCCACTCATTTTCTCTCCTCTCCCCTATAATCCCTTTCACTATTTTTTATATTCCTCGAATGAATGAGACCATATAATGTTTGTCCTTCTCTGATTGACTTTCTTCACTCAGCAAAATACCCTCCAGTTCCAGCCACGTTGAAGCAAATGGTGGGTATTTGTTGTTTCTAATGGCTGAGTAATATTCCATTGTATACATAGACCACATCTTCTTTATCCATTCATCTTTCGATGGACACCGAGGCTCCTTCCACAATTTGGCTATTGTGGACATTGCTGCTATAAACATTGGGGTGCAGGTATCCTGGCATTTCGCTGTATCTGTATCTTTGGGGTAAATCCCCAGCAGTGCAATTGCTGGGTCGTAGGGCAGGTCTATTTTTAACTCTTTGAGGAACCTCCACACAGTTTTCCAGAGTGGCTGCACCAGTTCACATTCCCACCAACAGTGCAGGAGGGTTCCCCTTTCTCCACATCCTCTCCAACATTTGTTGTTTCCTGTCTTGTTAATTTTTACCATTCTCACTGGTGTGAGGTGGTATCTCATTGTGATTTTGATTTGTATTTCCCTGATGGCCAGTGATGCGGAGCATTTTCTCATGTGCTTGTTGGCCATGTCTATGTCTTCCTCTGTGAGATTTCTCTTCATGTCTTTTGCCCATCTCATGATTGGATCATTTCTTTGCTGTTGAGTTTAATAAGTTCTTTATAGATCTTGGATACTAGCCCTTTATCTGATATGTCATTTGCAAATATCTTCTCCCATTTTGTAGGTTTTCTTTTAGTTTTGTTGACTGTTTCTTTTGCTGTGCAGAAACTTTTTATCTTAAGTCCATAGTTCATTTTTGCTATTTTTTTCCCTTGCCTTCATAGATGTATCTTGCAAGAAGTTGCTGTGGCCAAGTTCAAAAAGGATGTTGCCTGTGTTCTCCTCTAGGATTCTGATGGATTCTTATATCACGTTTAGATCTTTCATCCATTTTCAGTTTATCTTTGTGTATTTTTTAAGAGAATGGTCCAGTTTCATTCTTCCATATGTGGCTGTCCAATTTTCCCAGCTCCATTTATTGAAGAGACTGTCCTTTTTCCAGTGGATAGTCTTTCCTGCTTTGTCGAGTATTAGTTGACCATAGAGTTGAGGGCCCATTTCTGGGTTCCCTATTCTGTCCCATTGACGTATGTGTCTGTTTTTGTGCCAGTACCACACTGTCTTGATGATCACAGCTTTGTAGTACAACTTGAAATCTGGCATTGTGATGCCCCTGGCTTTGGCTTTCTTTTCCAATATTCCCCTGGATATTCAGGGTCTTTTCTGATTCCACACAAATCAACAGTGCACAAGGGTTCCTTTTTCTCCATATCCTTGCAAACATTTGTGTTTCTTGTGTTGTTGATGTCAATTCGGTTTTTTAAAAGTAAGAATATGGTCAGATTTTATTGATTTATATTTAACATATCAGAAACTGTCCTCAATACTTTACTGAATTTTTTTCATTTAATGTTATAACAACCCAATGGACTATATACTGTTGTAACCACATTTTGCAGATGAGGAAATTGAGACAGAAGTATAAGGCAGGGGACGCCTGGGTGGCTCGGTGGTTGAGCATCTGCCTTTGGCTCAGGGTGTGGTCCTGGAGTCCTGGGATCGAGTCCCACATCGGGCTCCTTGCATGGAGCCTGCTTCTCCCTCTGCCTGTGTCTTTGCCCCTCTCTCTCTGTCTCCCATTAATAAGTAAATAAAATCTTAAAAAAAAAAAAAGTATGGGGTAGATTACTCAAGTCACATGGGAAGTACATGGCAGAGCAGAGACTGGAATTCTCCCTTTAGGAATTATTCACCATTGCCTCTGCACAAACCACACAAAGCTGTAATGAGAGGACTCAGCAGACCCAAAACGTCCCTCCAGCTGTCACCACGTTCTTTTGTGGGTCATTTGATTTTGTTTCTAAAGTGATGCCTTCTTGACCTAGGTTAGTTGTCCCTATTACATTTAAGATATCATGTTCCCCATGACACACTGTTAATTCCCCTTAAGAATATTTACCATACTTGCATTAATTGTTATCTTTTTACTTTCTTACTAGACTTCAAGCTGTCTTATTCATCATCAGATCTTAGTGCCTAGACTGTTCCTAGGTCAGAACACAGACTCAGTAAGCATATTAGTCATAATTATCCAGAAAATAGAACCAGAAGGGGTTTGTGTGTGAAAGAGAGAAAGAGAGAGGAGAGCCTTTAAGAAATTAGATCATAAATTGTGAAGGCTGTCAAGTTCTAAATCTGTAGGACAGCTTGGCAGGTGGGAGACTAAGGAAGAGTTGATGTTGTAGTCCAAATGCAGTCTAGAGGCAGAGCCCCTTCTTCCTCAGAGGATCTCCTTAAGGCCTTCAACTAATTAGTTAAGGCCCACTGTGTTATGAAGAATAATCTGCTTAACCCAAATTCTATTGAGTTAAATGTTAATCACATCCTAAAGATACCTTCGCAGTAACAGCCTGATGTTTAGCCAAACATCTGGCATCATAGTCTAGCCAAGTTGATACATAAAGTTAATCTGCACAGTAATCATATTGACTTTTTAAATAAATGAATAGTAAGTTATCCAATACTGGAGATGTTCCAGTTAAAATGGGCTGAGATGGTGTAATTGCCATTCAGATTTATGGATGAACTAGATTAACTTTAAGATGTCTCTATTGTCCATACTTCATGAATTTAAGAATGGCATATCTTACCAGAGAAGTTTTAGAACAGGAAGAAATAATTTTAGCATGATTCCAATGATAGCAGGATATCCCTTTAACTTCTGTA
This sequence comes from Canis lupus baileyi, assembly GCF_048164855.1. Lineage (NCBI taxonomy): Eukaryota > Metazoa > Chordata > Mammalia > Carnivora > Canidae > Canis > Canis lupus. The sequence continues at coordinate 35,478,274 of NC_132840.1, forward strand.
CGTGTTTATTGTTGTATATTAAATCCGTAACAATTTTGGTATTTTCTTTAACTGAATGAAGTATTAACTTTTTTTTGAGTATATACCCATGTACAGGTGGTATCATAAACAAAACACAATAATCCCTGCCTTTGGAGAGTTTATATTTGTAGTGGGAGGGTGAGGAGAAAGAGAATAAATTACAACTAAGTAAACCATAGAGAATGGCTGGTGATGCTCAAGTACTATGGAGACAAATAAATTGGGGAAGGAAATAGGAAGCACTGAGGCTGAGGTGAAAGCAGGAGAATTCCCTTCCCTGCTCAACAGGAGGTTAGAGAAGACCTCACTAGGAGGTAAAATTTGAAGAAAAAGCTAAAAGTATAGGATTTAGAGCAAGCCATGTACATATTTTGTAGTAGAAAAAAGATTTCAGGCAGAGAAATAGCAAGTGCAACGGCCCTGAGATAAGTTTGTCATGCTTGACCAGAATAACCAGGAGGCTTGGGAGTCTGGGTGGCTCAGTTGGCTGAGCATCTGACTTTTGGTTTTAGTTCAGGTCATGCTCTCATGGGTTGTGGGATCAAGCCTTGCATCAAGCTCTGCGCTCAGCAGGGAATCTGCTTGAAGGTTCTCTCCCTCTACCCCTCCCCCACTCACACTCCCCCTCTCTTTTTTTCTCTCTCTAAAATAATAAATATATATGTATATAAAAAAAAAGAATGACCAGGAGGCTAATGCGGCTCCTGGTGGAATGGAAAGCAGTAGATGCCAAAGCCAGAGGGGGTCATAACAGTTTGAGAGTATAGGGCCTGATGGGATTTATGTAGGTTATGGGGTTCTGATTTTCATTCAGGGAGAAATCAGAGTCACTGGAGGGTCTTGAGCAGGGGAGGACATGATCTGATTCACATTCTTAAAGAACCACTCCAGCAGTAATCTGGAGAATATGGTTGTAAGCCACATCTATCCAAACTATTACATAAATTCCCAGCTCCTAGCTCCCTACCAGGACCATCCTTCCATTTTTATATGGTGTGATTTTGTTTTGTCTTGTTCTAAACAAATTTACCAAGGTATAATTGACACGAAATACACAACATATAAAGTATACAAACTGGTGAGTTTTGACATATGTCTATACCTGTGAAACTATCACCATATTCAAGATCATGAGATATCTATTACTCCCGTAGTTTCTCATGCTCTGTGTTTTTATTTTACTAATTGCATTGCCCAGGTGCTCTTTTAAAAGTGGACTGGGGTGTCTGGGGTACGGATTAAAGGCAGTGGCCATTTGCTCTATATTCTTGGCAAGAACCTGGCCTCCATCCCACAGAACTGGGATTGTGGGCTTCCTTCCTCCTGTACTTACTTTAGGAATACCTGGAAGTGAATTTACAGGGCCAATTTCAACTGTTTCAAAACTTCCATTGCATTTTGAAAGGTGTGGCCATGGTTGTGAGCAGAGAGAGTGACCTGTGTTTCATGTGGCAATGATTTCTTGCCAGGATTGTTTGAACGAAGCACACCCAGCCTTTTGCTATTTTGGTCCTGCTATAGGGAAAGTAAGCTATTTGGTTTGGAAATGCCTAGATTTCTGACAGACAAATATAAGCCAGATAAATCAGATAAAAAGATGTGGCAAAAAAAAAAAAAAAAGATGTGGCAAAAGGAGGAACTTTTCCCCCTAAGGAATACAGACATTCCAACTTCTACATTGTTAACCCTTGGCAATAGCTCTGCCCTTGAAGCTAATTAAGAAATATGGATGCGCCATTTTTTACTTCCCTTATTCCATCTTTGATTCTCCTCCCACCTTACCCCTCCTCCCTGAGGAGCAATATATTTTCTTACTAGGTGAGAGAAAATTCCTGAAGAACTTCATAATATGCCTTGCCAGTATTATCCACCACACCTTGGAATTTCCTGCCACCCCGTGCACTGCCTCTCAAAGTTCTTTCTCACCCCTGCCAGATAATGGCTTTTTCTCACCTTTCTCTGTACTGAGTCCTCAAGGATCTCATGATTTCCATTATTGCCCAAATAGCTAGACAAGAGTCATTTTCTCAAGTTTAAATCCACCTATCCATCTATATATTTATTTGTACATTTTTTGTTCAATGTTTTTTTTACAGAACATCTACCATCATTCAGGGTCCCAGCAGAAAACACACAGCATGTACAAGTTGAGTGATTTGAGAAGAATTTAACATAGGGATGATGTTCAAAATGTGAGTGAGTGAGTACAGGGAACTGAGGAGAAATGAATATAGAATCCTGGATGTAGTTAACAACAGGATTCATTACCTCCCCGAGGCCTAAAGGGACAAGCGGGATAGTTAGTTGCACCTGAAAGCATCAAGGAGCAAGGGAGATGGACTAGGCAGGAACCCTGTCTTCCAGTCAAGGGATGACACAAGCCTATACCATCCTGGCAGGGAAGTAGCCTGGGGAGGGAACACCTCACCTCCCTCTCCTCCTTCTCTTCTTCCAGTCCTCTTCACTCTTAACAAAATTCATGCAGAAGCAGGGAAAAAGGAAGCCTACGATACCAGTAATACAGGTCGGCCTTCCAGGAGACAGAGCCTGGGAGAGAGTGGGTCTGGAGGGTAAACTCCTACACACCTGCTTTATGACAAACAAAATATACTGAACTGCTTACCGAACAAAGATAGTTAAGTATATCCTATGGGAACATCAAACACAAGTGGTGGACAATTAAATTGTTTTATTTCCACGAAGTTGCTCTTCTCCTTCTATGACCAATCTTCTTACTTCCATCTGCAGAATCACTCAAATCAGAAATGCGCGAGATCTGGGCTTCATTTTGTATTTTTCCTCTCTTATATTCCTGCCCTTCTGCCCTTGATTATGTCACTGAGAACTGCTATTTTACCCCTAAAATGTTCTAAACTCACATTTTTCTCTACAACCCTACTATCTTTGCCCCCAAACAGCCTGTGCATCTTTTTTCTTGTTTATTACACAAGCAACCTACCACTGTCTAAATCTTCCTCCACATTGCCATCACAGTGACTTTACAACCTAATTCTTCTTACTTGTTGATCATATCTCCCACTACAGTATAAGCTCCACTGGGGTAGGAATTATATGGGTTTTTTTTGTTTACTACTCTATTCTCAGTATGTACATATGGCATCAGGTGGACACTCAAGTAACCACTGAATTTGAATATGCCATGCTACTCCTCTGCCTAAAATCTCAGTGACTCCCATTGCATATGGAGTTATATAGTCAGTATTAGCAACTATTATTTATTGAGTTATAGTAACATGATTAATGTTTGCAACTATGAAGTAGCTATTGATCCATTAATATGCCTCAGGACATCTTGGTTGCTTCCAATTTGGGCACTTATGAATAAAGTTGCTGTGAACACCCATGTGCAGGTTTTTGTGTGGACATAAGTTTTCAATTCCTCTGGGTAAAAACCAAGGCATGCAATTGTTGGGCTATATAGTAAGAATAGACTTAGTTTTGTAAGGTATTGCCAAACCATCTTCCAAATGTCTGTGACACTTTGCATTTCCATCAACAGTGAATGAGAGTGCCTGTTGCTCCATGTCTTTGGCAGCATTTGGTATTGTCAGATTTTGGCTGTTCTAATAGGTGTGTATTGGTATCTCATTGTCGGTTTAATTTACATCTCCCTGATGACATAGAATATGGAGCATCTTTTAATATGCTTATTTCCCATCTGTATATTTTCTTTAGTGAGGTGTCTGTTCAAGTGTTTGGCCCATTTTTTAATTGAGATGCTTTGTTTTCTTATTGTTGAATATTCAGAGTTCTTTGTGTATTATGGATAACCATCCTTTGTCAGATGTGTCTTTTGCAAATATTTTCTCTGTTTGGGGCTTGTCTTCTCACTCTCTTAACAATATATTTTGCAGAGCAGAAGTTTTTTATTTCAATGAAGTCCAGCTTATCTATTATTTCTGTTAAAAAAACAAAATTCAACTCAATAAGTTTTAAAAATCTTATTGACTGCACTCAGTGATTTATCAAGTGGCATCCAACCTAGCAGATAGACAGAAACTCCAAGGTCCTGTACAAAATGAAAGACTTTTATAGGCAGAAGCAAGCTAGAAGAAAGAACTAACATAAGGCACAACAGCGGATTGTTGGGGCACATGGGTGGCACAGTCACTAAAGTGTCCAACTCTTGATTTCAGCTCAGGTCGTGATCTCAGGGTCATGGGATGGAGCCCAGTATTAGGTTCTGTTCCCAGCAGGGAGCCTGCATGAGATTCTCTCCCTCTATCTCTGTCCCTTCCCCACCAGGTGTGTGTGCTGTCTCTCAAATAAATAAATATTTATTTAAAAAAAAAAACAGGATTGCTTATTGCAGAATTACTTTTCTTTGAGGGCTGGCTGCAGTCTATCTGGAATATTACTCATCAGCTGATTCTTAATGGACTAGTTTAAGATTCCATCTCTGGGAGAGCTGAAACTGTTTCAGTCTTAGTTTGTGGATGTGGGGCTTAGCAGAAGTCCATTTGGGTCCTGTTGTCTTGGTTTTAATAATTCTTTCACAGATCATGCCTTTGGTGTTGTATATAAATATAGCTATTGAAATTGTTTTATAAATCCTCACTAGGTAAGTGAAATGCTCCTTTGGACAACATTGAATATAGTGATGACAAGTTAACTAGGAATATAGTTCAGAATATAGATATATGAAACTTAGAAGCCTGCTTGATATATTGGTAAGTCTTTAATGTATCCTATATATATCCTATAGGAGTACATATGTCCCATAAAAGTCCCAAAAGACAGCACTAAAACAAATGCTACAGAAAATTATTTAAGATATATTAGAGGAAAAATTTCCACCAAGACAAGAGTCTCATACTTAAAGTGAGCTGCAGTGCTATTACTATAAATACAAATATGTCCATACCTAGATGTATCAGAGCTAAAGAAGAAAAGTCTTTAAATCTAACAAAGTAAAAAAAAAATATCTACAAAAATGGCAATCATTCTGATGGCAGACTTCTCAACAACAAAGAACAAAGACAATGGAGTACTAATGTCAACATGCTGAGGGAAAACAATAGTCTTGAAAATAAGATATACATAAAATACAGAACTGTTGTCCAAAAGTGAGGAGGAAAACATTATTTCAGGCATACAAAGACTAAGGTCCTTAATGAAAGAAGTAGTAAAACATAGAGTTGAGCAAGATGGAAAGATTTTTTTCTAGAATAAATACAAGAGTAGCGTAACAAGACTGACAAGGTATTTTTGGAAAAAACAAGAAGAAAAAGGTGGACACAAAAGAAGTCCTGAATTAGTGGAGAAGTATCATAAAGTTGGCAGTTCTCTCAAAATTAATCTGAAATATATTATGATATTGGTTAAAAATTCCATAGCTTTTTGAAAATGAAACTTTCGGGTCCCCTGGGTGGCTCAGTCCATTGAGTGTCTGCCATGGGCTCAGGTCATGATCTCAGGATCCTGGGATCCAGCCCTGCATCAGGCTCCTTGCTCCACAGGGAGTCTGCTTCTCCCTCTGTTCTTACCCCCTGCTAGTGATCTCTCTCTCTCCCACTCTCTCTCTCTGATAAATAAACAAAATATTTTTTTAAAAAAAGAAGATGCAACTTTACAAGATGACTATAAAACCTAAATGGCTGAGTAAAAGTGGAGGACAGCTAAGGTAATGAAGAAGAAGAAGAAGAAGATGATGATGATGATGATGATGATTGTGCTTGTCCTACTAGTTATTAAGACCTATTTTAAAGCTGTAGTCATTAAAATAGTATAGCATATGCCTAGGAATAGACACGCATGGCCATGGAACAAATGAGAAAGCTCAGAAGCAGATACAATAATCAGTGGAACCACATATGTAACACAGATGGTGTTTCATATCAGTGGAGAAAGAATGTTAGTATATAAATATTTTTTAAATCTTTGTAATATGTTTTTGTCTGTTTTGCTTTTCTTTCTATACACATTTGATCTTAGAGAAACATAATAGGAAGTCTGAGTCTTGTCATAGACCCAGCTGTCCTTTCTTATCAATATTTAACAATAATCTGACATACTGATTTCTGCTTCTCTCATTCCGTGTTTCATCTTGCAATTGATTGGGAACTCAGAAACAGAGGAGAAGGAAACTATGATTAAGTACCAATTAAAATCTTATCTGTAAAACATGGGGATAATGGTATAACTACTTCAATGAGCCCTATGAGATTTAAATGAGTTAATACATGCTAAATGCTGAGAGCAGTTTTGGCTTAATAAATATTAGCTATCAGAATTATCACTGCACCCTCCCTTGCTTGACAAACTATTTTGTTGTAGGTACAGAGAGTCCTGGTCAGATCTCATGGACCCCCATCATCTTGGCACTTACAAATGATTTAGAATAAAATGTAAATTCTAATGTAACCCATGTCCTTTCCTACCACCAAATTTATAAATTTTAAGACAAGTTGCTGGGACCATCTCACTATAATGTATCTAGACAGTGCTAGAAATCGCACAGTGGTGACACCATGCTCATTATGACCAACAAGTTTCCTTCCTAATGCCCTGCACCAAGTCACATATACACATTAAACTCTAAGTAGGTTTTTCCAACCATACATAGTGTGTAGACCATAAAATAAAATTTTCTTCCCACGTTTGGCACGTCATTAAGCTACATATGTTTTATATATATTTTGATGCTGTTGAAAATAATTTTCATTATTCCATTTATGTTATTTCATTTGACGTCATTAGGAATAATGAAGTAACCGACACCTTCTGAGAAATCAATGGAAAGAAATTACTTTGACTTTTCATTTCTCACTGAAGGTCAGTATTGTTATGACGGTACCTACTAACTCTCATCCTGATGCCCGGGAGCAAGTCTAGTCTGGAGAGCATTATTGGAGTTGACTTACAGTTCATTGCACTAGATTTTACATGCTATACAGTACTTTGTTTCCTTAGTAACACCAATGCTTTGTGTTTTTCCAAAGCAACATATCCAGTATTCCTTAGAGGACCATCTTCTTGGACAGCTTGTTCTCAACAAGTGAATTGATTGGAAATTGATCACAGAGTATATCCCATTATGTATATTTTTGAATGTCTGATATGTCTATGAAAGAGGTTACAAAGTTCCATGAGGCACAGTCTTTGACCTTGGGTGTCAAAAAAATCCAGTGAAAGAAAAAACAGAAATATGTTGAAGGTATACAGTTAATCCAGAGGAGGAAATGATTCCATTTTCAGGAGACATCAGTGAGGCTTCCCAGAGAATTCTGACATGATGACAGGGTTTTAAAGGGTGAATAGAATTTCCTTAAGCAGACTTAGGAAAAAGGACATATTCAGTAGCATTAAGTTATGAAACAACACACTGTTTCTGAAAATTAAAAGACTATTCACAAATTCACTGTAAGAACCATAAATACATCTATGTATATTAAAAACAAATATTCTCATATACATACCTTATACTGGTTAACTTACTTGCATAAAAAAAAAATTGGCCAAATTCAGTGGCTAAAAACCAGAGTTGTTTTTTATTGCTTTTGTATCTACAAGTCTATTGGAAGTCTGCTGACAACCATCTGGGTTCAGGTAGGGCATCTCTGCTCTTTGTGTCTCTCATCTTCCTTCTGCGACCAGTTAGCTGCCTAAACTCGTCCTTCTTATTGTAATGGCAGATGTGTAAGATGGCAAGTAGGGACACTAGGCTTTTTCAAACTTAGGCTCAGTACTGGTACACTCTCATTTCCAGCATTTGCCATTGTTCCAGGCAGGTTACATGGTGAATCTCAAGTCCAAAGGCAGGGAAATAAACTCCACCCAAGGATGTGCATGCTGGGATGGGGGAATAATCAGTGCTATTAATAGAATCTACTTCATACTCCCAGCAGGGATTTGCCATAGCTTACAACAAAAAGCATGGAAGGGGGCCTATACAGAAAAGACTCATCTATGAGAGACCATTTACAATAAAACCCCAGGAAACTGTTCTAATCAGGCATGGCATGAATTCCGAGATTCCTGACAATCAAAGAGAAACAGGAAAAAGAAAATTTTCTTTGTGAAAGAAAGAAAAAGAAACTGAGATGTCTGAGAAAAGAAATAATAGCAATTTTCAAGGAAATAAAATGCATACACATACATCTAACTCACCAATATATTTCCTCTATGTGCATGCATTCTCATACATTTTATGTGGTTAAAAAAAATGGATAGATTATCCATCTATGTAATTTGTGTATGTCCATCATTCATTCTCTCCCTGTCCCCTATACTGTGTAACCTTTGTGTGTAAAGTCCTTTTTAACAGGGGAATGGACCATCCCTTTTACCTCCAAGGAATATCCTATTTTTCAGCCAGGAAAGACCAGACAAAGATAACCAGGCAGATTTTTTTCCATCTGTGTCTAGTGTCTGACTGGACGACAGAGAAGTCTGGTACTTTAGCCAACTTGTCTGCCAACATTTCACTTGCTTTACTTGCTATTAGCTGCCAGGTTGAAAAGTAAAAGCAAAACAAAACAGTCTTAACCAAAATCTGGACCTTTTATCCCCCACTTAATAAATATTTGAATCTCTGTTGCCTCACATCCTGTGTGAGTTGGTAGGAGAACCAGTTTGGCTGTTCTACGCAGCAACATTTAGATGTGTGCCTTTAGGCTAGTGTCTGAAACAATGGGGATGCCTCATGTATACACTGTTTTTAACTTTCTCTAACGTGGCAACAAGGTTTTAGGTCTGTGACAGGCTCTGATTGTATTCTAGTTACTAACCCTGTGCGAACCTGAAATGTCAGTTAATGTATTTGAATCTCAATTTTTATTTGTAAAAGTGACGACAATGGTATTTACCCCAAAGCATGGTTATGAGGATTAACACTGAGATTGTGCGTGTGTGTGTCTGTGTATGAACATATGCACCAAGATCAGAGTAGAGCACATATTAGGTATCCAGTAGATCTTGGACCCCTTTATCCTATGATGTTAGGGAGACTCTGCTTTATTTATTTACTAAGCACATGTCATACAATGTATCAAGCAGATTAAGTTAAATAAATAAGAAAACTGAGCTATAAAATAATCAGGTGAGTTACCAGTGGTCACACAGAACAAAACCAGACACCAGATTTCCTGGATCTCAATCCCTGGTTTATTCTGTTCTCATCCTCTTCATTCATGCCACTGCTAATCTATTATTTATTTGCCCTCACTCTATACTAAACACTCTGCTAGGCATGGTACATTTAAATAAGTAAAAGAGACTTGCCCTCCACCATCTTGCAGTCTAGAGGGGTACAAAAAAAACCCAAAAACAATGATATTACCTTAAATGAGAACTGATAACAGATTTGGTCAAAGATCAAGGAGAAGAGAATTCAAGTGATGTTGAGAGAATAACTGTTCTTTCCTTCCTCGACACTTCTGTAAACTCCATTTTATCATTCAGTCTCAGTCCAGGAGACTCCTCTGAGCTCCAGGTCACACATCCACCTTCTACTTTTCTTATGTGTCAACTCACACAGAAAAGCCAATCTGTGATCTTTCCCTTTCTCCCCTTCCTGTGCTCCCTTCACCACCACCCATCCAGGTATGCGGGTCAGAAAGCTAGGAACCATCTCCAACATTTTCCCTCTCCCTTACCCAACATCGTGCCCATCCTGCAAATTCTATCAATTGCAACTCTCACTTGCTGTTCAATCAACCCATTCTCCTTCCACTCACACTAACACCAAATTTCTTGTTTGAACTATTGTTATAACTTTGCTGTCGTTACACAGATATCCAATCTTACTATGACCTGCTCTGCACACTGCAGTCTGAAAAATCTTCTGGAAACAGAAATTCGATCTGTCACCTCCCTTCTTAGAATTTTTGCATGTCTTCCCATATTTATAGCTTATGGACTTGATTCCTTCTCACAGCCCATGAGACCCTGTGTGATCTGGCCTTTTCCAAACTTGCTAACCACACCTTCCCACAGTTAGCATCACACTCTTCTCATTTTAGCTCATCTATCTGTTTGCTACTTATTATGAAAATGATGTACCATATTAATCATCTTGGGAACAAGTTCCAATGAAAAGGGAAAAGTAAGACTTTCTATCTCCCTCCCATCCAGGTATTCTCACTTTGCCTCCTCAGAAGCTCACTCAGTTGGGGTCATTCAGCATGCCAGGGCGGATACTTGGGATGACCCTACCCAGAAAGCTTAATGGGGTGTGCATCTCATGCTGTACTTGGCTACAGGGAGGCGAATGATATGTGGCAGGTTTCTTCCTTCTCTTTGAGGAGGATGGCCTTAACTAGCTAAGCCTAATGGTCTGGTCTCAACTCCTCATTTACTACATCATCCAAATTCTATGGATCTCTTCCTGAATCTTTCCAGAATTGTGGACCTAAGACAACTGCATTCTAAGGTACTGATTATTTAATAGCTATTAAAAATAGCTCTTCGTGCTATTTTTACAAAAAATTTGTACCCTTGGCTCATGCTCATTTTAGTGTTTGTTTCAAACATTTAAGCTTCTTTAAAGAACTAATGAGGCTTTGCTTGCTTCCAAATTGCTAACAGGGGACAGGTAGGTGGAAAGTTACTAACTAGTGAGGCTTGATTCTTAGTGCAAATCCGACAGCTTTTTGGTAGTCTGTATACTCAAGGCCAGTGGCCTCATCATTTTTCTTTAGGGTTTAGTGTGTGGTTTTCTGTCTTTTTGTTTTTCAGGAGAAAGCATTTTAAGACTCCTTGAGTTAGGAAGGGTAAGTTCCTGAATGAGGTCCAAAATCAAAACCGACTCCCCCATTGGGGAGATACCTGCACAAGATTACATTTCCCATGTAGCAGCATTAACCATCCTCCTGGTTGCCCTGGTTCACTGTTTTGTTGTTTAACCAGTTCTTGCTGACAGTCTTGGAGGTTTCAAATCTGTCGGACAGCCAAGTGCATATTATTCCCATTATAATACATTCCACTCTATTCTCTAGGAGGAAAGGTTTTAAGTGATGCCAAGTGAGAATTTACTAATTATGTTTCTCCCTGACCCTGTCATTATTTGAAGGATTGACTTTTTTCCTCCAGCTAGCAAATTTGGTATCTCCCACTTTCTACCTTTCCAAATGTTATTGAACCTTGGAGACCTAGTTCTTTTTTTTTACAGCTAAATAGGATCTCTTTGCTATTTTGAAATTTCATAGCTTTTGACGTTTGTTCATTTTTATGTTACATTATTCCAAAAAGCAGTTAGTGTCATTTAAAAACAACCATATAATTGTCTAGCTTCTTGGATGGTCATTTTAGAGGTGTCAATACTTTCCTTTCATTTAAATTGTTAATAATGTCACAGATTAATAATGATTACTTTGGATGCAGGAAATAGCCCTTTCTTTTTATTGAATCCTCAGGTTATATATAAAAAAAAAAAACCTGGGCATGAAGTTGGTGTTTTATAAATGTCTTTTGCTTATTCTCACTTCAAGTGGAAAAATACCCATCAAATCAGAGCCAAAAACATGCAAAGTAATGCAAGTTGGAAGGAGGTAGAATGGTTTATGGTAAGCAGTTGTGTCTACAAAATGTACAGAGGGGTTAAGAACTTGGATTTTTGAGCCATACAGACCCAAGGGCAAATTCTAGTTATGCTACTAGATAGTTATGCAGGTGAGTTAATAACATTTCCAAGCCTTTGTCTATCATCTGTAAAATGCAAAGACTATCTATCTTATTATAGATTGTTGTGAAAACTGAACAAGAGAATGCGTGGAAGTCCAAGCACAATACCTAGTTCACAGTAAATACTCAACAAGGGTATTTATACACTGTTAAATATTAGTAGTAGTGTCCTTATTAGTACCATTAGTAGTGTTAATGTCAATACTGAAAGAGCATTGCCTTTGGCATCAAGGTCTAATTATGATAGTTATTAGTTATGTGGTCTGTGTCAGGGTAAGGTCCTTTGAGGAGAAGATGACAAGACAGACAGGTTGTACAAGACAAGACCCTTGCTGGGGAGAATGATACCAAGGATAAAGAAGGAGGGAACAGGAGAGGGAAGGTGATGCAGGTCCAACACAGTGAAAGCAAAGTGGGAAGAAAGGAGCATCCGGTAGGAAGAATCTCTGCCGATCTGAGTACAGTTCTGAGAAAACCCTAGCCTGGCCAATGCAGAGTCTTAGAGCAGAAGCTGGAGAAATCTCACATTGGGCAACAGGGTACAGGCTCTTGTGGCACTGCTGTGCCTGGTCACTGCCTGGGAACAGGCTGGGTGAAGGGCGGCCTCAGTGTAAATGCCAGGCTCCATCAGAAGACACAGCAGCATTGTCATCTGCTCTGTACAGCAGGTTTTCTGTACAGGAGATCTGGATGATGCACCTCCATGCCTCCCACTTGGTCTCAGACTCATTAGTCCACCTGTTAGAGTCGGCTTGTCATCCATCTGTGACATGAAGAACACAATAAATACTCCCTGGAGAGAGTGCGAGATGTCACATAGATGATTTACATAGAGTATCTGGAACACAGCATTCAGAAAAGTTTCATTCTTTTTCTTTTGACCTCATTTTATTGTCCATCTTTAACTTCTCATCCCTTAAAGATAGACTCCCAATCTTTTCTGACTGCTTCTAAGCATCAAGGCAGCAGCTATTTAATAGCTCCACATTTTAAAATCCTTACTTTTGCCTTGTTCATTCAATCTTTGGCAAAATATACTAGAATTAAATTATCCAGATAATGTCTCTGGCCATTTTGTTCCTTTATCTAGATAAAAACAGTCTCCAAAGTGGGAGAAGGAGAACAGAGAAATGAAAAGCAACTCATATTTAGCATTAGGTTTCTTTTTCCTTGAGGGAATGAGCTTGCTTTTCTTTGAGATTAAATACTTTATGGGAACACTATGTCTTGAATCCTTCATCCTATTCAAGTCATTGGGGCATTCAAGAACTAGAATTATTTAGATCAGAGAAGATGAGCTGAGTGGGGAAGATTGCTATCTTGAGACTATTGGAGTTCTCAGAAAGAAACCCTTCTGAATTCTAGCCCACCAATACACCACACAAAGGGGAAGAGGTTGAAATAATTACATATTGCACAGAGAAATTGAAAAACATAAAACATCAATAATGGAGTCCTACAGAGGAGGTTTTTTTATAAGCTGTGGCAAGCAGAGATATAAATACACATAGTTTTTAAATGATTCTTTCTACCCCCAATCTTTTTCATAAGTTGCACTTGGCAGAAGCATTTTGCTTTGCTGCTGCTTGATTATAACAAATCACAAAGGTGTTGTGCAGTCTCAAAACCTTTTCACGGAGAAGTTCACTCTCCCAGCTTCAAACACCACCAGTTTATATTGGTTATTTTCCAAAGATTTCACAATGTTGTGTGGTTGTCTTTGGGTGCCTTGACATATAGACAAAATAAACAGTTTGATATTATTCTCTTCAGAAAGCTTCTCAATAAAGCATCTTTGTTGCATGTCTGGCTTAGTGAGACCAACCTTGTCTGTACCTGTTCATTCTGGATTTTTATTTGAATCAAGGACTATTGAGATCCATTCTACAAGATGAACGAGCACTCAGCTTTCTGTGATGACATGTTGAGGTACTAAATGGTCAGATTTCCTGTTAAAGACCTTCAAAAGTTACTGCTTACCAAAAAAGATTTTTTGGCATAGGCTTCATTTCTAAATAGTGACGTATTTAAGATCCTAAAAAATGCAATAGATAATATAATAAGCATCCATGTATGCACAACCTAGCCTTTGTCAAATATTAACTTTTTGCTATAATTGCATCAAATTTGTTTAAAATTGACACCAAAAATTATATCTAGGTACACAAGTCCTTAGATACTCTCCTTTTCATTCCCTTACTTCCCTTCTTGGAAGTGAGCAGAGTCTGATTTTGATATACATCGTTCCCACATATGTTTTTTATACTTCTGCTATATATGAAATATATCCAGAAACAATTCATGGCATTTTTCAGGTTTTAAAATGCACATAAATGTTATCTTTTATATAGCAAACTGAAATCAATGTTTGCATGTGGTGTGAGAGAAATACGTTTGTATTTTTTTCTTTCCAAGTAAAGAGCTACTATTCTCAGCCCTTCTCCGTGTATATGTTATAATTCACCCTATCTCCTTTGATCAATTTATTCGGGGTTTTAGTTTTAGTTTTTGCTCTATTTCTTCTTGTGTCAGTTGCAATAAGTTATATTCATGTAGGAGATCATCTGTTTCTTCTAAGTTTTCAAATTTTTTGACGTAAAGTTGTCCATGGAAGTGCTTTAATATTTTTCATTTCTCTTACTTTTATAGGTCAGGCCACTTCTTAACTCTTAAGGCCTATTATGAACATTGCCTGCTTCCTTTGTTTCTTAATTAACTTCTCTGGAGGTTTTACTCTTGAATTTATGTTTTAAAAATGAATAATGGTTTTAATTTTAACAATCCTCTATAATATAGCTTTGTTTTCTATGCTTTTACGTTTGTTCTTTTTTTTTATTTTTTTTTATTTTTTTTTATTTTTATTTATTTATTTATTTATTTATTTATTTATTTTTACGTTTGTTCTTACACCGTTCATTTCTTCTTATGGGTTTACACTTTTTAAAATTTTCTAATTTGTTGAGTTTAATATTCATATATTCAGGTTTCTTTTGTAATATAGCAATTCAAAGTTGTGATTTTTTTTCTGCTATTGTTGTGTTAGCCAATTTTCACCAGTGTTGACACTATCACTCACAAGTTTATATTCTTGGATTGGCTAGTAGAAGACAGGGGACAGAAATAAATGAATAAATACATAAATACATTTTATAAGTGATTAGCTATAGACAAATGAGTAAGAAATGGGAATGAGGAGGGCTAGGGGTAGGGAGGGGACTTTGTGATTTTAAATGGAATTATGAAGCCATGCCTCACACACAAGGTGATATCTATGCAAAGACCCTAGGGAGGGGAAGGAAAGCACTGTGCAGATATTTGATGGAAGAGCATCCAGCCAGAGGAAACCACAAGGTCAAGGTTCTGTGAGGGAAACTTGACCAAAGCATTTGAATTAGAGCAAGGAGGGAGGTATGGCTGGAGCAGAGCAGACAAAGCAGAGGCTTGAAGGAGGACACATTCGAAGAGTGAACAGAGCATGTCAAACTGGGTTGTACAGGCCAGTATTTTTACCCTTAATGGGATTGAAAGCCAGGAGAAGGTAAGCAGATCACCATGATATGATCCAACTTCTATGTTTTTCAGGTTCAGATGTTGAGAGCAGACCAGGCAAGGGTAGCAGGAGGAAGGTCAGGCAGAAGGCTATGGAAATAATCCTGGTGAAAGATAAAGTTGGGTTGGATTTCCGTCATGGTGGTGAGTGTAGTTAGGAAGAAACACAGAATGATTGTAGTTATCAGCTTCCAGCCATTACTTTCATTTGCCATTTCTGTTTGCCATTTTGCATTCCATCTGCTATGTCTCTTAAATTTCTTTTCTTATATAAATTTATTTTTTATTGGTGTTCAATTTGCCAACATACAGAATAACACCCAGTGCTCATCCTGTCAAGCGCCCCCCTCAGTGCCCGTCCCCCAGTCACCCCCACCCCCCGCCCACCTCCCCTTCCACCCCCCTAGTTCGTTTCCCAGAGTTAGGAGTCTTGCATGACCCTGGAGACCTGGGCTCGAGTCCCACATAGGGTTCCCTGCAGGGATCCTGCTTCTCCCTCTGCCTGTGTCTCTGCCTCTCTTTCTCTCTCTGTCTCTCATGAATAAATAAATAAAATCTTAAAAAACAACAACAACAACAACAACAACAATATTCTTAGTCATTTCTTTGGGTCTAGTTTGCAGTTTACTAATTTTTCTTCAGCTTATTCTAGGTTACTATTTATGCTACATATTGATTTCAATATCAATAACTATTTTTCATTTATATATTCTTTTTCAGATACATTTTCAATGTTGTCTTGAAAATATATGAAGTTCCTTTTTAAATGTTTTTAATCATTTTAAATATACTCACTTCAGAGTTTCTATTACCTGAAGTTCTTGGAGGTCTACTTCTGTTGTTTATTGGTCTTCTATCTCTCCCTAAGGATTATTCCTTCACAAATTATGTAATTTTCCTTGTGAGCTAATCTTCGGTGGGGCTTCAGCTTGAAAAATATTTTGTAAACTTGTTTGATGGTAAGTCCTGCCAGAATGGTTTTGTGCTTTCTTCTCCCTGGAGCTACCAAAATAATAGCTGTCTGGAATTCCTTTTCTGTTAATTTCTCAGCTTGTAGTTCTCCAGATCTCTCCTGCAGTATTTATTCAACCTCCAAACTCACGCATAGCAGATTGTTGGTAAGAAATCACCAGAGATGATGATTTTGTTTTTATGTCCAGGCTGATGCACAGATCTTATTTATGAATTCCTCTATCAGTAGATAGATTCCTTGAAGCCCTATATTTTATTTCCATAACCCTTGAGGGGCTCTTACTTTGTGGGTAGATATCAGGTATGCAACCATCTATCCTCAACACTCAGAGCTGTCTCATTAATTGTCTGCTTAGGCATATCAAAGTCAAGACCTTGTTAGAAACAGGGTCAGCTCATGAGCTTGTTTGGGGAAGTTTCCAGAGTTTGGGGATTCCTACAGACTTTCCTTTCTTGTCAACTCAACTATATTTTTAAATGATGTTTGTTGTGTCTTATAGAGCTGTTCAGTGTGACACATTGACAAACATGAAGTCTGGCCCTTTATAATCTGTTGATGGTTTATCTTTCTGGGTTCATATTCCATGTATCACCCACAGTAGCTACATAAGTTGGCCAAATGGGCAAATTAGTACTTTCCTGCTTCTGTTTTCTTCTGGATTTCTTCCTTTGCTAATCTCTTATGTCCATATATGACTCATACATTAAGGCCCTGCTTTAGGAAGACATCCCTCATCTGCCAAAGAGAAGTGATCTCTCCCACACCGTCTTTGCTGTGTCTCTTATTTAGTGCCTATCGACTCCCACACCTATTGTGCCTATTGTTATGCTCTTATTTTTCTAACTTTACCCAACTCTGAACATTGAACTGGAAACTTTTGATGCAGGACAAGATCTGTGGTTAATTCATTTTGTATATATACCAGATGTAGCACTATAGTCTTTCAGAGTCTGAGAGCTTATTAAATAAAATTGAATTTAAGCAGAGTTTCAAACAGAAGCTATAATATAAACATAGAATGGGATTTGTATACACCCAGTGAATGCATAGATTAGGTATCTGTAAATCCATTATAATCTCAAAACCTAATGAAAGTGATAGTTGTCTAAATGTTTGAACCTGTCACATTTCAGGCACTCTGTTAGTGCTTTACTTATATGATCTCTAATTCTTATGACAATTCAGAAAAACAGATGAGGTTAGGGTAGTTCCTCAAGATCACAGAGGTGAGGTAATAAGAGGCAGATTTGAGGTTTGAATCTAGATCTATTTGGCTTCCAAAACAACAAAAGGCAAATGCACATAAATACTGACATAGAAAAGCTATATGCAGGATTGTTTTACTCTGTGTAGATAATCAGAAATCGTGGGCCGATGTAGGTGGGATTGGAATGAAGCCTTCAGGGTCACCTCCTCCAGGGAGCTCTGGTTCTACCTATTGGTTAATTTCCTCTTACTGAGCTTCCACAGTCCTCTCTGTATTTACCTTAATTATTATGCTTTAATTAGTTGATTTTAATAGTCTATTTATGAGATTATCTCCCCATTAGGGAACAACTGACTTGAAAACAGGAACTTTGTTTATTTTTTAACTCTGTTTTTCCATTTTGTTCCCATAAGATATGAATAGTGTTCTTATCAATTTTTTTACATACCATATCCTAGTCTTGGAGGTTCACAATACATATTAATAGATAAAGGTTTTAACAAGTTCTGCAGAAAAGAGATTCATTTAGTCTTAACTAAAGAAGCATTTTCCAACCTCACTTGACCACAGGATCTTTTATCTCAGAATACATATTAATATGTTGTGTATCTAATGCTTCAGAAAATAAATCTTGAGAAATAGTGTTTTTCCATGACTTTCTTGAATGTTCCATTTCTCCTTATTTTTGGGATGGCAGGTGAGTAATGATAGTGATAGATAGTGGAACCCACTAATTTTATTATATAAAAGGAATTCCCCTCATACCAATTGCTAAAAGAAAGTATGTTGTGTAGTAAGAGGTAAACACAGTAAGAGAGGTAAACACAGAGATGTTAAAGAAAACTCAACTGTTAGCAAGAGAATGTATTTGGCATTTCTGCCTTTGAGGTTACCATACTCCTTCTAGGGATGTGGGAGGTGGGGCTCTACTCAAACTCAAATCTACTCTTTGCTTTGATTTCTCCTTTAGAACGCAATCCTATTCCTTCAGAAGCATGGATTTCTTTGTCCATTCTTTCTGGTGAAGCACATAAATCTCAGTGGCAGCTGTAATATTGAGAAATACAAAATACAGAGGAAAGAGTTCAACAGTTTTCTCAGTGCTTATGGCAGCCAAGGGCTGAGCCCTGTGTGTCGTAAATGACAGGCCTGTCCAGGGGAAAAACCCTGTGTAGGCAGTTTTTATCCCTTTTTAAATTTTTTTGGTGTTAAGGAGTGGAATCTTTCAGTAGCAGAAGAGGTTGCAATCAGCCTCACCTGTTTTTTTTATATCTCACAGCACCTCAGGGAAAAAAGAGAGGGAAGATGACCTGGGGGAAGCAGAGGGGCAGTGATGCCAAGCTTTCCAAAAGATGTACTATGTAGAGGGCCCTTAACCACTTTGGTATCTCTGGTCCCATGAAATGATTCTTGAAAAGTCTCTTTTTCTGTAGCCATAAATGCCTCCACTATGATCCTCAGGAAAACACTCGTAAAACACACTCATGTGAGGAATTCAATGTTATTTGTCTCCTGGGTCCCTGGTATACTACATACACAGGCACAGCCCTATATTTAATACCAAGACATTTGGGTGTAGTGCACCCCAAGATTCTCAGTGCTCACTACAATTATAAAACACTTGCTGAGGCAGAGTAACAAAGATATTTTTATTCCTCAAAGTTGTTTCTGTCTTATTGACTGCTTGGTAATTGGGTAGACTCCTAAATCAAAAACAAAAGTTGATTTTAAAACATTGCTGGTGACATTTTCACAAGGGAACATGACTATTGCTAAGGACCTATCATGAATTAGCATTATGTCTTTTTATTCCACTAAATTCTCATGGTGCCCTACAAGGTAGTTATTATTCCCATTTTGCATATTAGGAAAATAGATCTCAGAGGTTAGGAGGTCACAGAGCTACAGAATAGTGGAGGCAGCCCTTGAAACCAGGTCTGCTGTGTCTCCAACAGTGTAAGAGCAAGTAGGGGGGGAGGTGGGGGCAATTTTAGGTCGTTACCTGTGAGGTCACTCCTGCATAAAGATGTGAAGGACAGTAGCTCACAGTCAGTGTGGGAATGTACTACCGAGAGACATGGGAATAGGGAGGCATGAAGGCTGGGGCCATTAATGTACTCATCTGTCACACTGGGCACATAAGCCAGGGTTGTGGAGCACAAAAACAGACTGGGAGAGGAGGCAGGGTCCAGACCCAGGGCCTTGTGCGGCATGCTAACATGGTCTTGTTTCATTTTAAGGCCAAGAAGAAAGCCCTGACAGAGACTTGGTCTAGCTGGTACCAGTAAAAGTGGAGACCAGTGGGCGGAGTTGAGATATGTTGTATTCATTGAATGGACAGAAAAATTTGGTGATGTTTTAGACGTGGAGACTTAAGAATAATGGATCTCTGAGGTTTTGGTGAATGATGGCACCATTCCCAGATAGAGAGAGAGATAGAGAAGGACAGGGGCTTCAGTGACAAGAATCAAGAGTATTATTTAAGCATAATAATGCTTAGCCAGTGTCCATATGAGGAGGGCAGAAACTACTAGTTTTTCACCCAAAGAGGAA
This sequence comes from Canis lupus baileyi, assembly GCF_048164855.1. Lineage (NCBI taxonomy): Eukaryota > Metazoa > Chordata > Mammalia > Carnivora > Canidae > Canis > Canis lupus. The sequence continues at coordinate 35,498,220 of NC_132840.1, forward strand.
TTTGTTGCTGGAAAATGGTGGCACAGGTCATAGTTGCATTAAAACCTTTGAAGTTTAAGTAGGTACTTTCACTTTTTATGGGTTCTTTCCTCCATTTTTTTCTTCTTTCTGATTAAAAAATGATAATTAAAACATTTTCAGAGCCCCTAAAACTGTTGTGGGCTCAAGGTACGTTGCCTGCCATGACTAACAGCTAAGTTGGCTGTACTAATGGCATTGAAAGGGACTGGAGAGCAGAAGGGATGGAGTATTGCATAGGGATGGGGAAACAGCTGCTCCCAGCAGGCAGGAGCTCATCAGCCACACTCACCCACTGAAAGTGAGGAAACCACCAGTTCTCACTGCCTCGCAGGGGCCCTCATTGCTCTCTCAAACGCTGCAGCAACCTCTACTACTGAAGGAACATAAACTGTCATTACAGAAACTGCTGGAATCCTGGCAGCTGCCACTGAGCAGAAGGCATCAAGGTCACCGTGGCCAGAGATGCTGCCAGGAGTGCAAGTGTTTTTAATTGCATTCCCTTCCTCATCGCCATGTAATGCCTTTTATTGGCAGCATCCGATACAAATCCAGCAGATTTTAGAGTCTGGGAGTTGTCATTTGCAGGCTTCCAGTCCTCGCAGTCCCAGGAGAACATGAGAGAGCAAACACAGGGTTAATAATCAACCAATAAATATCTGGCACATGCATGTGAAGTCTGAGATGTCTGTGGAACATACTACAGGAAGCATCAAGTGAGATCACTTGGGAGGGAGCGTAGAGAAAGAAGAGCTGGTGAAGTCTATGAATGAGATCACCAACACTTCCATCAGACAAGGGATGAGACAAGGACGAAGCCGACTGAAGAGCCAGAGAAGAAAAGCAGCCGCTTGTAAGGGCAAAAGGGGCGGAGGATCTACTGTGTTAAATGCAGCTAATAGGTTGAGTCAGGTGAAAACATAAAGGTGTCACTGGATTTCACATCATGAGCATCACAGGTAACCTTGACGAAGGTAGTTTCCATGAAGTACTGTGCAGGGACACCAAAATGGCTTTGTGTTTCATGATTACTTTATGAAAACCCCTGTGATGTGTGGATTATTACCCCACATATCTACTGAGCGCTGGGATAAGATTCCAAACTCAGGTTACTGACAAGTCCAGTGAGTTCTCTTTCTACTATTTCAAAAATTCATAAAATAATCACTCTCCTTTACAAACGATGACATGGCAAAACAGAATGTTCCAATCCTTTCTTGCAGAAATTCTGGCCACGTGCAACTTGGTCCACACGGAATCTCAAATTCAAAAACCTACTTGGATACAAGATTCCACAGCCGCTAGGAGTTCTCCTCGAGAGGCACAGTGAGTGTGTGCAGATGGAAACCAGGAGTAGGTATGGTCTTCTCATTACCACCTCCCCCAACACTTATTTTATCATCCTTTCCTTAAAGACCAGGGAAGATTTTGTGTTCTGATTCCTTTATTTTCAGGCAACTGCAGGGAACTTTAGATCACATCTGTCAGCTAAAAATTCCAAGGAAGCTGCCTGCATGCTAGTCGGGCTTCAGAAGATGAAAGGTCAAGTAATAACTGGTGAGGGAGACGAGCTGCAAAAGAGGAAAATGAAAATCTATTGAAAAATGGGGAGTTACTGTAGAAGGCTACGGAGCTGAGAAGGGCCCAGGAGAACATTCCCAACTGATTCCAAAATGGCCATGAAGTCACTGCTCCAGAATCAGCAGTACCAGCAGGAATATTAAGATAGGGAGAGGAAGATTCCAAGGAAGAGTGACGTTTGGTCATTTCTGAGGCCTTCAGTTTTCTGGGAGAAAACCTGGTACTTTTCCTTTGGTCAATTCCTAAATCTGTCACCTGGGTTTTGCAACGGTCTCCTAATTCATCTCCCTGCCTGGGGCACGGCTCTCTGTGTGACTCTCTGCACAAGAGCAAATACACGGCCTTTTTGTGTCAGAATCATCAAGTCCTGTGTGAAGGAGAAGGGAGGGAAGGGGCTGATGGAGGCTTGCCTGCATGGGTGCAGTCCAGAATGATAGGGGGAGCACAGGGTTCTATCAATCAGGTTGCTTGCACTCGTATCCTGGCTACTCCACCTTTTACTATCCGGGCACCTCTGAAGAAGTCACTAACCCTGCTCTGCATCAGTTTTTCTCATCTGAAAACAATGAGATTAAGAGTGCCAACCTCTTAAGATCAGTGTGATTTTTAGAAGGGCTACTATGTATGAAGTGTCTAGACAAGTACCTGATACATAGTAAGCACTCAGTAAGGGTGAACAAAAAGGAAAAGGTAACACTGCCTTGAAATGTAGTACAAATCATGTAGGTCCAGCCTTTCTGTTGATGATCCACATTGAGAATTTTTACCAAGGTCCCACTTTAGTAGATTGATATGTATATTTTACACACACACACACACACACACACACACACACACACACATACTCACAGGCAACAGGTGCTTGGCCAGATTCTATTTAGAAATTTAATGACGATAAGACACTACCAAAGGGATTTTGTAATAGGTCTATGAAAACATCCAAGGGCCCTACTCTCCCTTCTCCTTACACCATGATTACTGTGGTTGGAGACAAGGAGTGTTTTTCTTCTTTATTCAGTACTTCTTGAAGGAGCCAAGGCATACCCAGCAGGAATTCTGACTCCATGGCAGAGGCTAGGCATGGGTATGGCACCCTGAGCTGGATAGTGCAGCTTCGTCTCCTAGAGAAGCCGAATAACACATTTCATGATCCAGGTAAGGATAGAGATGACTTGCTGATGAATGGCAAAGCTTATACTAGCACACCAGTTGACCACAGCTGACGCAAGGCAGCGATATGGAATCCGGCAATCTGATGACTGCCTGACTTTCTGTTGATCTCTTTAGGGTCTCATTCTCCTCTCACTTCTCCCACCTTCACAATTGGCTCCTATATTTCATCTTTCCTTTCTTGGCTGGTCCCTTCTCTTCTAGGTTGTGATAAGATGAAACTTTTGTGGCTGAGTTCAAGATGTTGGCAGGTTTGGTTTCTGCTGAGGCATCTCTCCTCAGCTTGCAGATGGCTGCCTTCTTGCCATGTCCTCTATGGGCTTTCCTTTTTGCGCATGCATCCCTGCTGCCCCTCTCTGTGCCCCAATTTACTCTTCTTATAAGGACACTGGTCAGATTGGGTTGGGGCCCACCATATGGGCCTAATTTTAACTCACTTGCCTCTTTAAAGATGCTATTTCCAAATACAGTCACATTGTAAGGTACTAGGGGTTAAGGCTTCCACATATGAGTTTGGGGCAGGGGGTACACAATTCAGACCATAATACTTACTCATGGAGTTTGTGTGCCTACTGGGTGTTGCTCCCTTTCTCAGACCTTAGAATCATTTTGGATGCTGCAAACTGATGTGGACACTCACATCAGTTTTTGTACATCACAAGCTTGGCACCACAGTTACTGCTAAAAATGCATTTTCTTTTCTTTTTTTTAAGATTTTATTTATTTTTTTGAGAGAGGTGGAGATAGCAATAGATATTGGGAGAGAGCATGAGCAGGGAAGAGAGAGAGAAGCCGACTCCTCACTGAGCAGGGAGTCCAATACAAGGCTCTATCCCAGGACACTGGGATCATGAACTGAGCCAAAGGTAGATGAAATGCCTAATCAACTGAGCCACCCAGGTGCCCTGAAACTGCATTTTCAAAGAGATATGACATTGTCAAACAAAATGTAACATAATGTTGAGACAGTGAATTACTTCAGACTAGTAATTTGGAGTCCAATAGATGCCAAGGATCACTGTGTTTCCTTTGAAAATCTGAGAAATCCTGAAATGCCCCTATAACTGCTCTGGTTACCCTAAGGTAACTTGGCACCCAGTTTGCGAACTCTTACATACATATCTATCAAGTTTGGTCTTCCCAATAATTCAGAGTTATGTATAATTCTTTAGACTATTTATGAGAGAAGGAAATGGATGCTGAGATTAGATACGCAATTTCACTAAGGTTACACAGTTAGTAAATAGTACACTTAGGTCTGTTTGCCTCCAAAGCTCAGTTTTTCCTCTGTTGCTGGGGCAGGCAGACTTGATTAGCATGCAATGTCCAGTCCTACCTCCTTTCAACATACCATATTTCCCTGCACTGCTGAAAGCTAAATGAAAAACCACTCTTTCCAGATTCCTGTGTGGCAAAGGTTCAGCATCAAAGGAGGACTTGCAAATCACATGTACTCACAAGAGATTTTAAAGGGGGAGTAAGATGGAGGTCATCACCAGGCCTGAGATGTGAGCAGTTTTTCCTACAGTGTCATTCCAGCAACTTGACTTAGGCTTGACTATCAAGATTATTAAAGCACTGAGCAGACTCAGTGTCCCTTTGCCCAATTAACACATTTCTGGAGGTCAAGGTGGTGACAGCAACGGGAGCTTCCTTGGATTGCAGCCACTGAGGTATGTTCTTGAACTCAGTTGTTTCAGTAGCTAGTTCCACATTCCTCACTTTTTTGACTGCGCAGAAATAGCAGCTCTGGGGTGTGGGGGAAGAAGTGTGATTCTTGTGATGCTCTGGGGCATTTCTAGATATACAGCTACTGTCCACACTTCCAGCCCTTTTAATACTTTAGAAAGCCCTGAATTCCCTGTTAAAAGATCTTTAAAAATCCTTGAGTGATATATGTTTCCTACACATATGTCTGAGTGATATCATTATATTGTACATACATAATAACTTATGAGAGAATAGCTATTACACTTGTAGTAAAGAAATAGAAAGCATAAAAGAGCATTCCAGCCATCATGGCCTGTGTGTTTAGAAGACTCAGATAGAAGGAAATTTAGAAACATCTCACAAAGTTAGCAAATTATATTCTATGAAAGTCCAGTGGCTATAAAAGAACATTGCTGGGAAATTAATGGGCTACTTCCTTTTTATGCTTTTAGAATTTAAGAAATAGTTTAAATAGGTGGTTTAAATAATAAACTTTGCCATATTCATACCATGAGCTTTTTTTTTTTTTTTTGAGGGGGGATGCATACATACATATACCTAGATGGTGAACTCTATAATTAACACTTATGTTGCCAAGAAATGGAGGCTCTATTTTGACACAAATAAAATAGATTAATAAATCAAATTTGGCTGATTATCAAAAGAAGGTATTCCTCTCAATAATCCTACAGTTTGAGAATGCCCCAAGGTTCTATATGGTCTTAAATCTAGGAAATTATCTTTCCTTAGAGGTTATTCCCAACAAAATGAATTGAGTTGTGCCTTGGTGATTGATCCCACCAAAGAATGGGGCAGCCTCTCTTTAATATCCAGTCTAAATGTCATTGAGACCTAAGTTTGCCTTGTAAATCATAGAAGAACAACAGAGATATGTTTGCCCTGGGTCAGTGGTATCAGTCAGGGCCTTGGCAGGAAAATGCAAATCACTCTCAAAGAAGGAATTGAAGAGGGTTTTAATGAAAGCCCTATTTACAGTTAAGGTCAGGGTTAAGAGAACCAATCTGGGTTGGTGAAAGTCTTGGGGACTGGAGTTGTAATTGGCTATAGCTTCTGCCTGGCGTGCCCTCTCTCCCTGCTAATCCAGACCTAGAGGTCATCACACCCCTCTAATTTCTGAAAGGACAGGGGAGAGGGAGGTTACTGGGCTATGGAGAGAGTGCTGGTCACAGGAGAGGATGCACCTGGCATATGCTACATTTAAGAAAACATGAGTGACAAGGCTTTTTTAGTTTTTGCTTTCACTAACTCCATGGGGAAGCTTGGAAAGATGTTTATTCGGTGGGTCCTTCAATCTAAGGTGTCAGCAAGCCAGCCACCACTCTCACTTCAGGTGCCCATGGCAGACATTGCAGAGCCCAGAGGCAATCTTAGATCACAGATAAAACATTAGAACCTTCCTCAATATAGCATGCCAGACAGCCACTAGTAAGGAACAGGTTGGAGGCAGAACATGAGATTCATCACATTCACAATCACTGAATATTCAACTGGTCAGCAATGTGTTGAAATCAAGTGAACATCTGGGTATTTAGCTTGTGCCTCACAATATATAAAGGATTCTGATAAAGAAGAGAAAGCCCAGTATAGAGCAGTTCATTTAGTTGAAGGACTCAATAATGTTTTCCTGAAAATTAGCAGACTTAGAGGTGCCGATAGTAAACTTTTCATTTATCTGCAAGACTTGTGCTAAAAGGGGGGCAGCTAAGTTTACTGTGGCTCAGAGGAAAGAACTAGAGCCATGGGGGAAGAAGCATCCAAGAGGGGGGCATCTATCAGCTGTTTAGTGTTCAGAGCTAACCAAAAATGGTGTAACTTTTAAGTTCAGTTGAACCTGGATGAACCTGTCTCAGGGTGTTTTCAAATAAAACAATTTCTGATTTAGGAAAGTGGGTAGGCTAGAGGACTACTAATATCCATTCCAGGTGTACATTTCCATAGTTCTAGGCCATTCTGTGTGTTTGGTGGTACACACCAGGTCTCGGAGGGCAGCTTAAAGGAAAGCCATACTCATTCGCTTGGGAATCTTCAGATGGGTATAGCATTGGCAAATTCCCATACAATCCATTTGCCAGCTTTATTTTATAATGTGTCAGCCAGAAAGAACTCCCCTAGCCAATACTTTGTGCCCTCAAAAGGAAAGCTCACGACACAGTAAATTATTGATGATGCTGCCAAAAAGGAATTTCACTCTCAGATCAAATTTGGATTAAATGTAGTAAATCCACAGCATTAGTTTTTAATAACTAAAAAGTTCTGTAGATGTGCTTGAAGAGAATAAAACTACCCCCTTTAAAGGTCTGTTTGATGTAACACTTGAAAGCTGAGATGCAATCAATCATTAACAATGTTTAATATTCTCTACCTTCTAGAAATACAATACCGTCAAGGTGCTGAGGTGCGAAAACTGGCCAAAGTTCAAATCTCATATTAGATGAAACCACTTTTGAAGTATCATTTTCTTACCCACATTCAGTTTAGCTGTTTCTTCACTATATCACCTTTATTCATCACTACTTAGTTAAATAAAAAGACTTTGCCTGATACATGGGTCTCTAGGCACAAGTAGGGGGAAAGAGGACACGGTGTAATATATACAAGAAAAGCCAAGATTAGAGCTCCCAAAAATGACCCAGCAGCAAAATTGGATTTAGTGGTCTCTGTATGGAAGGACTAGGTATTTATTTAAATATGAGCAAACAAATTTCTGCAAAGGTGCCGCCTTTTGGGGGGACAAATTTGAGGGCCTGTATTTTGTCTTATTTATCTATTTCCTCAACTCAGCCCAGGCCTCAGAACATAATGGGGATCAATAGATATGCAGTAAATTGGATAAAATATGAACTCCCAAGTCCTCCTTCCTCTTTGCTCCTCAGAGTATTCAACCCATGAGAATTTTCTTTCTTTCTTTCTTTCTTTCTTTCTTTCTTTCTTTCTTTCTTTCTTTCTTTCTTTCTTTCTTCTGTTTTGTTTTTTTTTTCTTTTTTCTTTTCTTCTTTTATGAGTCTGTCTCCCATGCTAACCTGTGAGGTCCCTCATGGCCCAAAGCATGACATATTAGGTCACTGATTCCCAGTGTCTAATTCAGTGCCTGCTGGGCACTCCTTTAGTATTTGTTTCCTCAGTGAGATCACACTCATATACTCAGATAGGTTTTACTGAAGAACAGCACTGGATGATAAAGAACAATGGCTTTCAGAGTGGCTGGAGTCCTAAATCGGCCATTTACTAACCTTAGAAACTATAGAAATATATTTATCCTCATTTATAAAAGAGAAAGAATAGTCATTTAAGTATATGATGCTTGTCATTTACAAAGTACTTTCATACATATGTTATATTCTATGTAGTGTTTATCTTCCCAGTTCTACCCAAATGTATAACAGGAACAATTAAGAATGCCCCACACTCTTACATTGGAAATATCATATAATCCTTTTTTCCTCCCTCCTGATTCCCATATACTTGCCAGCACACCTCTTCCTGCAGATGTAGGAACTGCTGGCGGCCACTTTCCTTTCAGAGCAGACCTGATGCCAGACTTGACCTTCCCCCCACTTCACCCTTTGTGGATCTCTTCTCTCATTAGATGTCATTTTTATCTGTCCTATTTGCCTGCACACCCTACCTCCATTTCCTTGCTTGCCATGGCCCGTTGGCTCAGTGATGGAATTTCAGACTACTCATATGGACTTTGATCTAGCTTTCCCCTAAGTTACTCCTTTCATGATCTGTTTATGGACTCCACACATAGAAATTAGGAGCAAGAGGTGCCTCTCTGAGCTCCTGGGACATTGAAATTTCTACAGAAGCATGGTGAGATGGGCATCATTTCCCCATTCTTCCAATGAGGAAATCAAGGCTTGGGACAGTAATGCACCTTGTTTAAAGACATGGAGCTAGTAAGTGACAGATCTGGAATTGGGGCCCAGGTGCCCTGAGACCAAATCCTGTGCTATTTCCCAAGCACATACTTCTTGCTCCTACAGTGGACTGTTACTTTGTTCTATGCACTTAGTACTTCAATAGTAAAAACAATGCATCATATTAAGTGTGGTGGTAAAAGTTCTTTTCTGTAGTACTCTCTCATTCCTAAACCTGCCAGATGAAGTGAACTCTGATTTCTCAGAAAGAACAAAGCAGAAATCATCACCCTATACTATGGAGGCAGCGTGACATGTATAGAGAAAAAAGGCTTAAGAAGCAGCCTAGACAAATCACAGTACACTAGCTTGATGACCTTGAGCAAGTTATTAACTCCCTGAAGGTATTTTCTTACGTAGAAAATGAGAATAATATGTGTCAAATAATATGTCTTATTTCTCTGGGTGGTAAGGAATGAAAACCATATTTTTAAACACCTCGGCAACTCAACAAATTTAACTCGTGATCTTTTCTGTTTCCTAAATGACTATTTTCTTCTGCTGCCAATAAAGAATATTTTTAAAGAAAGTACTTATTCTGCCATCAAATTCTAAATCTTTCAATTATGGAGTTCCAAAGAAGGCTGAATTCTGCTTTGTTTGGGGGTTAACACCTTCATATAAAATGACATTTATTGGGAAGAGTTGAGATCAAATCAAGGACCAATCTAATTCCTTTTTTGTGGATTCATTATTCAAGGAAGAGTAGAACCCACTCACTGCCAAAGTCCTGAGTAGAAGCATAATTTCAAAAGCTAAACCGTCTTACCACATAAGAGCAATACAATTGTAACCTCAGAGTTATTCAACCTCAGATGGAGAGAAATGACATAGAAATATGAGTTACATAAGTGAGGAGCCCTAAGCCAGCTTGCAATATTTTCCAAGAATTTCTTTATAAAAGCCATGGAAAATATATTGAACAGCTATTTTGGCCTTAACAGTGTGTGTGGCAGAGCACCTCACAAAGTCTTCTGACGAGTTTTTACTGCTATGTTATTCTAAGATCTGTGCTTTATAAATTTTTCATAGTCGATTAGATTCAGAAGGACCCTCAGACATGATCCCAGGCAATATCCTGCTCAGTGGAGGCACCTCATCTTCAGTCTCAGTCTCCATGGGCTGCTTGAGGAAGATGGAGGAAGGGGTAAAGAATGGCAGTAGTTAGTTCTGGAACAGTCTACCTCACGGGGTTCTACTAACATTGAATGAGTTTACAGTAGCACTCTATTCGTCCAAATGTTAGTTTCTCCAAGAAAACCAGCACTGAACTCAGTTACAAAGACACTTGTCCAGGTTGTGCTGCTTTGTAAGTTTTCTCCTCTGCTTCTCTATGAGTCTGTGTCCTTGGACAGGACGCTGCCCTGCCTCCTCTTCTTTCATTTTTCTTTACAAGCTATTCATATTCATTGTTTCAGTCTCCAGCTCTCTGCAGGTGATTTTTAAATCTGCAGGTCAAGGGCACCAGGGTGGCTCAGTCGGTTAAGTCTCTGACTCTTGATGGAGCTCAAGTCATGATCTCAGGGTCATGAGATAGAGCCCCACAATGGGTTGCACACTGGGTGTGGAACCTGCTTAAGATTCTCTTTCTCCCTCTCCCTCTGCTCTCTCCCCTCTCTCTAAAAATAAATAAATAAATGTAAATATGCAGTTCGGAACTCTCTTGAGAGCCCAGTGTTATAGATCTGATTTTTGAACACCTCCATCCAACACTGAACAGAAAACTTCAAAAAAGGAGTCCAAAACTGAATTCCTCAATTTACCCCCAATCTTTTTCTCCTCTTGACAATTGTCAAATAAATCACTAATGTTAATTATAGTTTTTTTAAACATACCTAAGTATAGAGTCAAAGTAGAGACTTAAACCATAATTAAAGGGAATAAGAATTCTCAAAAGTATTTGTTTTACACTCAAAATCAGAATAATTTACATTTTCTTTTTTTTTACATAAACTTTTGGAAGTATAACTTCTGTGCAAGTGGCCTCCTTTTCCAGAACATAATAGAATAACAAGAAACCTATATACTCTTCTCCCTTAAATGACCTGAGATCCTGGAAAAAATAAATGTAAAAATGTGGTTCTCAGACATTGGACAATAGGCAGCACAGGACAGAGAGAAGGGAAACAAAGCTGTGATTGTTCAGCTTACTGCCTAGACTAACAGCACAGGTGGGGAAAGCTCAAATAGGTCAGAATCTGGCAAGCAAAAGTAGCTAGATTTTGAGGGACACAGCACCAGAGTGGAGGTAGGTACACCCAGAGAGAGCTCCAGAAATCTGCAGAAAGGTCCTTTGAATTATTGGCTGAGTACCATTTTATGCATGCATGAAAAGAAATTACCAAAGTCAGGAAAGAGCCATATAGAGGGCTGAAATAGTGTGTGTGTCAACCAATCAGAATTGAAAGACACTGTAATGGTTATGATACCAGGTCAAGTTCTTAGAAGGGTATCACTGCAGCACTAGGACTAAACTAGCTCTACATGTAAAGCTACTCTGGATGTGTAACAAAGCTTAAAAAGCAAACACTGAAAGGATTTAGTTGTTCCAAGTAACTGCATGTGAGAATAAAATCCAACACTATATAAAGGAATGTAACAAAACTCAGCACCTAACAATATAAAATCACAATATCTGGCATCCAATTAACAGAGACCATAATCAGGGGGAAATTAATCAATAGAAACAGCCCCTCATGTGACAGAGATGATGAAACCAGTAAACAATATTAACATGTTCCATATATTCAAGAAGACAGCAAACACATAAACAGGAAGATCAAAAAAATATATAAGATATAAAAATAAGACTCAAGTAGCATTTCTAGAAATAAAAATATAATATCTTTTTAATGAATTATTTCCATAAAAGAAAAATTAATATGAAGATCTAACATTTAAAATTGCCCAAAATGTGGGGCACCTGGGTGGCTCAGTTGGTTGAGTGGCCAACTCTTGATGTTGGCTCAGGTCATGAGGGTTCCTGGAATCGAGCCCCACATCAGACTGTGCTCAGTGGAATCTGCTTGAGATTCTCTTTCCCTCTCCCTTTGCCCCTCCCCCTGCTCATACTCTCTCAAATAAATAAAGTTTTCTAAAAAATTGCTCAAAATGAAACACAAAGAGAAAGAGAAATGAACAGAGCATCAAAACAAAACAAAGAAAATAACCTTCAAAATGAAAGATATTGTCTGAAAAATTCAGGCCAACAAAGCAGTGTGAAACTCATTTCCAGCAGATCTGCACTGTAAGATATGTTAAAAAGAAATACTTGAGGCAGAAGTAAAATGTTACCAGATGGAGATTCAGATCTAATTTTTAAAAATGAGCCCCAGAAATGACAAATATATTACTTTTTTTCTCATTGTTAATTTCTTGTTAACAATTAACTTTATAAAATACAAAAATAGCATGAATTGTGTTATTCAGAGCATAGGTAGAGTAAAATGTATGACCATACTAGCCCAAAGTATAGGAAGGGCAAATTGAAGTATGAGGGTTCTTACAGAGCACATCTAGCAGCATAATAATAATCTGAAGGTGAACTGTACTGAGGATAATTCATCAAGAAGAAATATCAACCCCCCCAAAAAATGCAAGCATGTAACACCGGAGATTCGAAATATATGAAGCAAAAACAGAATTGAAAGTAGGAACATAAAAATCCACAACTATAGTTGAGAGTTTCAAAACTCTGCTCTCAGCTAGTGATAGAAGACAGAAAATCAACAAGGAATTAGAATTTTTAAGACAGAAAGAAAATCACCAAGGATATGAAAGACTTGAATAACACTCTCAACCCACTTGACCTCAGTGAAATTTATTGGATACTCCACCCCAACAGCAGAATACAAGTTCTGCAACAAGATTGATCATATCCTGGGCTACATATCAAGTCTCAATAAATTTAATCAAACATATGTTATCTGACCACAGGAATTTAAACTAGAGATGAATGTCAAGAAGATATCTGAAGAATCTCCAAATGTGTGGAAATTAAGCAACCGACTTCTAAATAATCCATGAATGAATGAAGAGATCTGAAGTGAAATTAGAAACTATTTGGAATTGAATGAAAATGAAAGCACAACACATCAAAATTTGTAAAATAGTTTCTAAGCAGTTCTTAGAGGAAATTTATAGCACTAAATGCTTATGCTATAAAGAAGTGTCTCAAAATGATCTAAGCTTCTACTTAAGAAGCTAGGAGAGAAGAACAAATGAATTTACATATCATTAAATGCACTCATTTTAAATGTATGGTCCAGTAAGTAATAATAAAAGTATATAATCCGTATACCACCATAACCACCCCAAAATACTCTTGCAGTTAGATTATTCCTACCACCACTATTAACTACTACCATCCTAAGGTGACAACTGACCTGCTCTCAGTCATTATAGATGACATTTCCCTATTATAGAATTTCATGAAGTGCATTAATATGGTATGAACTCTTGCATTTCTGGCTTCTTTTTCTTAGCATGTTTTTGAGATTCAACCTTGCTGTTGTGTTTCAGTGATTTGTTCCCTTTTTTTGCTGAGTGATTTCCCATTATGTAACTATATCACAATGTGTTTATCTATTTGTTGATGGACATTTAGATTGTTAAATTGCACATTTTTATTATTATGGCTAAAACTGCTATGAGCATTTGGGAACAAATGAATCTGGGGCTTCATCTGAAATTGCATATTTGCTTGGCTTTCTCTCCTTTCCTATTATGGTTCTCCTATTCCTTTACTGGTACCTCAGGGATACTTTATGAATTAATCATTTGCACCAGAATCCCTGGCACAGAATCTATTTCTGAAAGAACCCAACCTAAGACATCACCTGAAGCAAATGCATTTCAATATGTGCTTGTCTTTAGATCCACCCTGCCACTCATTGTCTCCAACACAGTCCAAGCAGGGAATTGCTGTCTCTGCTTCAGGAAATAGCATCATGCTTCTCACATTCACAGGAACCAGGGAGCATGCATAGAGATGGACCTTGAGGTGTGGGATCTAAGATGGTGGACTAGGGCAGCCCCGGTGGCGCAGCGGTTTGGCGCCGCCTGCAGCCCGGGGCGTGATCCTGGAGACGCTGGATCGAGTCCCACATCAGGCTCTCTGTATGATGCCTGCTTCTCCCTCTGCCTGTGTCTCTGCCTCTCTCTCTCTCTCTGTCTCTATGAATAAATACAAAATCTAAATAAAAAAAAAATTAAGATGGTGGACTATAAAATTGGATAAGTGAGGATTTATTGACTCAAGATTCAACATTCTTGCAAGAATATATGCAGCTAGTCCCAGTTCACTAGCTTGAACCTGACACAGAACAATAATGAGATGAAGATGCAAGAATTGGTTTAACATACCATAAGGAAAGTGGTCAGAAAGTCAGGGAATTGAGAATATTAAAATGGATTTATTAGGAGAGAACAGAAATTCTACTGTCTGTGTTTCCAAGGAGGGCCTCAAGGATATTCACTTTCCTAAGACAATATACACTAGCAAAAAAAGCTATTGGCATTTTTTAGAAACTCAGTGATGACTATCTAGTATAGGTGAAGGTGGACAGAGGAGGTGCTGCTGGAATGGTAGAAGCCAGGAAACTGTTCAACCATCAGAGGCAAAGTGGCCACAATTACCAAAATGGGCAGCAATCCTGGAGTGGCCAGTAGGATGCTTTGACTTGCAAAGATCTGTGGCAATACATAATACATCTTGAAATTCCTAGGAGTGAAATAGGTGAGCAACAGACCACGGTGATGTTCAATGTGTATAACTGGGGTGGGCGGGGGGCGGGGGGGAAGGCTGGAAAGCAAAAATCTGATTTCATTTGCTGCTGTGGAAAATTATGGTCCCCGACCACATTTCCAGATCTAAGACTGTTCACAGAACCAGCCCCTATTGACAGAAGAGAAGTCCTGGTCCCATTGTTGAGGGTCCCTACAATATCACAAGAATATATGACAAATATTTTGGTGATTTGTTCATAAACATGTGCAATTTTTCTGGAAACAAGGTATTGGGAAAAGAATACATAGAATTTTCAAAGAATATTGTATAATACATCAGAGATGAAACACATGGATAACAGTTTAGATTTTCCCAAAAAGCAGAGCTTGAAACAGGGATTGCTTATAGGTAGTTTATGGGCAGAAGAAATATCAAAGAATCAGAGTAGGGCCAATGAGAATAATGTAGCAGAAGAAGAGGGAAAAACCAATCCAATGATATGTTACCAAGCTAGTCTCTAATGGGGGCAACTATTGCTTTATCCTGCTAGAGATCCTCTGAAGAATAATTTAGAATGAACCTCCAAATTGTCTACTGAAGAATGAAAGAGAAATATTATCTGCCAGTTCTCCTCCATTTGTCAAGGGTCACCTTATGGGTGACCCCTTACTTTGTTGTTCTCTGCATCAGAATGGCTCACACAGTTTCATGTGTGTGAGTATCTCAAAAGGCAAGTCTGAGAATACCCTGGGCAGAAAGCAAGAGATACTCAGTGCTCCTTGAGCAGTAGGGACTAGACTTTGTTTTATTAACTCTCATACAGAGTTATGGCTGGCTACCTCTCTGAAGGTGACTCCACTAAAGATTGGATTTGCATTTCCTCTGTCTTGGAGATGAGGTGAGCATTATTTGGCTCCATACTGCAGAATGGGAGCCAGATATGAGGGCACTAGAGGCACTAGAGGATCTTAGATACAAGGGGTGGACTGTATCAGATATCTCTTACACACTATTTCAGATCCCCTTAGCCTTGTTTATCTCTTAGTCCAGCAAGCACTGTTCTGTGTAGTCTCAGTCTGACTTGTTGCCAGTGCCATCTGACAGAGCCTCATGTCAGAACTGCACCTTTCCTTCCCTGAAGCTTCCTTCTCAATCCTGAGGCATGAAAATGAAATGTGCTGGGGCTATATGCAGCATCCACATGTGCCAAACCCAGAAGTAAGGCAAAGTTAACACCTCTCAGGGTGAGACTTTAGCAAATGCAGATAGACAGATGTGGATAAACTCTTCTTCTGACTCTCCTTGTTACAGATAATATGGAAATGCATCACATATGACCCTCAATAAGTCCTGTGGGATCAGACAACTAATAACCTCTAGCTGTGACCCACTCAATAACACATCTTTTGGTTGTCTCTCTCTGCTTTGCTCCCCAGTGTAAAAGAGCCATTCTATGGGATTGTAGTCCTTGCACTTCCTACCAAATCATTCATCTTTTAGCCACCACCTCAAGCTCTGAATGTTGGAGAATCCAGGTGCAGCAAGGGGTGACAAAATTATCATTACTTCAAGATGATGATTGCCTATCTAGAAAACCAAAGAGAGACACCAACAGCAACAAAATTCTAGTAACAGGACTCAGTACATTGGCTCACAATAAAATTATGCAAAAATGAATAGCTGTTCTATCTATGCATATTAATGTTAAAACATTGAATTGGAAATGTACTAAACCAAATGAGGACACAATGACTACATTCTGAGCCATAAAAGATATGAATTATTGGGAAGACATGCCATGTTCCAAGATGGAAAGAATTAAATGGTATAAATATGTCAATTCTCCACAAACTAATCTGTACATTTAATGAAATTCCAACTAAAATTCAAATTCTTTAACCTAACAACTTAAAAGATATCCAAAAGATAGCTGAGAAAATAAAATCATGAAAATAGCCAGCGACATTTTTAAGAAGAGTAATAAGAGATGCCTGACTCTAATTGATATGCAAGTTTGCTATAATGCTATGATTTCAAAATTGTGCATAACAGCTTTAGATAGTTCAGGAAACTGGCCCCAGTCGAGACAGATGTAATATATGTTAAAAGTGGCATAACATATCAGTTAGGATATGTTAAGATATTAGTGGATAGTTTTTAATAATAATAGCACAATTGGTTAGTCACTTGGGAAAAGAATACATCTTCCCCTCCTTCATAGAGAAATAAGTTCCAGATGGAATAAGAGCATCTTAGTTTGGTGTGCGTTCCTTCATAACTTTATTTTGGCATTTACTTATGCATTTGTCTATTTTACATTAAGGATTCCTTGTCTAGGAGGTTCTGCAGTTTGAGTTTGCTTTCTTTATTATTAGTTACCTCTGGTGTGTGGGGAAGGGACTGAATTTGAGAGTGAAGAAAAGGGACCCCTGGGTGGCTCAGTGGTTGGGTGTCTGCCTTTGGTTCAGGGTGTGATCCCAGTTCGGGGATCAAGTCCCACATTGGACTCCCTGCAGGGAGCCTGCTTCTCCCTCTGCCTGGGTCTCTGCCTCTCTCTGTGTCTCAAGAATAAATAAATAAAATCTAAAAAAAAGAAGAGAGAGAGAGAAGAAGAAAAAAGGGAGGTTTATGTAAGTTAATTGATTCATTTAACACTTGCCTATGTGCCATGTGCCAGGCACTATCCCTGGTCCTGAGGATATAGCAGTGGACCTCCACATGAACTCTGCCCTCATGCAGCATGCGTCCAAGTGGGGAAGTGTGAGACCATAAACAAAATAAATGAGTAAAATGTACTTACATGGTGAAAAATGCTACAGAGGAAAATAAAGCAGAAAAAGAGATAAAGAAGGAAGACTTCACCAAGCAAGTGACATTTGAGAAAAGATGTGACAATGGTGAGGGAAAGTCCCATGTGGATATGGGGTATATTCCCAGACAGTGGAACAGCCAGTGTAAGGAGCAGGAAGTGGGCCTGGCATGTTCCTGGCTCGGGTGCTGTTCCTTGGAGAAAGAGTGGCAGGGGATGAGGTCAGCAGAATAAGGCATTCCTTACAGGACCTTATAGAGTATTTGAGGACTATGCTGTTTCCTTTGAATGACAGAGCAATCTGTTGGAATGTTTAAAGCCAAGGACAGACATGATCTACCTTAGTTTTCTTGACAGGATTACTCTGTGGTTTCTAAGCCAAGAATAGCAGGAAGGGAAACCAGATAGGGGACTATTGCAAACCTGGAGAAGGGAGATGATGGAGGTTGGGACCAGTGTGGTGGCAGGGCAGCTGGCATAAAGCAATTGGCTTCTGGACATATTTTGAAGACAGAGCTACGGGATTTGTTGATCAGTTCGACAAGGACTATAAAAACAAGAGGGTCAGTAAGGCTCTAACAACTTCATTATGAGTGATATGCAAGGTGGATATGCCTTTAATAGAAATGGAGAGGCTGACAGCAGAGGTAGGTTGTAGAGGAGATGGCAGGGATTAGTTTTGGGTCTGTTACATTTGAGATGCTTGTTAGATATCCAGGTAGAGGTTTCAAATAGGTAGCTGTATGACCCCCCTGGAATCCAGGAAACAGGTCAGGAATGGACATATAAATTTGGGAGTCATCAGGTCATATTTTAAGCCATGAGATTGAATTAGATAACCAAGGGAATGAGGGCATGTTTTGGTGATTCTGCCCATAAATATTCAAATTCTTAACTATATATATAAATATATAAATATATGTATATATATATATATATGTTGTATAATTGTTCAAAACTGGTAAAGCACTGAAAGAAAATATATGCAAAAATTTATACAACTGACTATAGAGTAAAACGTTCTGAGCTTGATACCAAAGGCACAGTTATGAAAGAAATCACTAACGGATGAGTACAATGATAATTTTTTAATGTTCTAGCTATCACACATGGCATATGTAAAAATAAGAAACCAGGGATGCCTCGGTGGCTCAGTGGTTGAGTGTCTGCCTTCGGCTCAGGGCGTGATCCCAGAGTCCTGGGATTGAGTCCCCCATCAGGATCCCTGTGGGGAGCCTGCTTCTCAGTCTGCCTATGTCTCTGCCTCTCTCTGTGTGTCTCTCATGAATGAATGAATGAATGAGTAAATAAATAAATAAAATCTTTTAAAAAAAGGAAGCAACAGGTTATTGGAAAAACCAGTTTCAATATGCATGAAAGCACAACATACAAATTAGTAATTTTAGTATGTAAATATTTTCTAGCAAATCAGTAAGAATAAGATAAATGCCCCAATGGGGAAAAGTAAGTATAGATCTGAATACAAAATTCGTAAAAAAAACCCAGAAGCCATCAGTAAGTATACAGGAAGCATATAAACTAAAATAACATTTTCACCCAAATTGGCCAAAAAGAATTTTTATGTCATACCACCTACTTTGGGCAGGGGTGCTAAGAAATATGTGTTCTTTATACATTTACTGTAAATTCACATTAAATTTTCTGAGACTGACGTGGCAGTCTCAAAGAGCCTTAAACTACACATATTTTTTTACTAGAGTGTCTACTTCTTGCAATCTATCTGAAAGAAATGGGTCATTTAAAAGGAAGTGAACTGTAATATTTTAAATTGGGAAATGGTAGATTAAGGAAACTTAAATGACTAATATTAGATATAGCTAAGTAAATTTTGCTACATCCATGTGATATACTATCATAGCCATGAAAATCATGTTGTAGAATGATTACAAAAATATTCCCACGGGTACACATTCTCTTAGTTAAACAGACCTGATAAGAAAATGAAGGGTGGAGTAGCTTTCCATCAAAAAGCTATATATATATATATATATATATATATATATATATATATATATATATAATCTGAATAGAACAATCTAAAAGAAGATATATGAAAATACCACATTCAGTTTTGTCTGGGTGATGGAACCACAAATTATTTTATTTTTTCCTTTCTGCTTTATTGTATTCTCTCAATATTTTACCAAAATAAATGTTTTCCTAACTTTGTGTGGTTAAAAAATGAAATCTACATAAGGAATAAAAGAAGAAAGTCCAACAGTCCTGGTTGCCATCCAATATTATATAATCCTGGAGTGCTTCAAAACCACGCAGTGATGTGCTGACAGCCTGTCCAGATGTCTGGGATGGGAGTCACAGAACATCTTTGTCCTAGCAGATTGAATGGCTGGGCACACAAACAACCTGCTCTTTATTTTATTTATCTGTACTTTGACAAGGCAATTTTCCCTGTCATCATCATTATGCTTTTCTGTTACAAATTCAAGACACTTTACTGTGTACTTAATATACTTTATGGCATCCATGCAAATATCCTTCAAGTTGAGTGTTAATATTTCATTTGACTAATGAGGAAACCAAAGTAAGAAGACTTTGAGTAAGTTGCTCAATGTAATTGGCAAGTAGGGAGCAGAGCCACATTTCAAAGGCTGGTGTCTTTACCTCCAAAACGTCTCACTATATAGTAAATTCTTATTCTAAAGAGAGTGACCTGAAAGATGATTTAAGTGATGAAAAGACATCGGTTAAGGGCAGCCTGGGTGGCTCAGCGGTTTAGTGCCACTTTCAGCCCAGGGTGTGATCCTGGAGACCTGGGATTGAGTCCCACGTCAGGCTCCCTGCATGGAGCCTGCTTCTGTCTCTGTCTCTGCCTCTTTCTCTCTCTCTGTGTCTTTCATGAATAAATAAATAAAATCTTAAAAAAAAAAAGAAAACTTTAAAAAAAAAAAAGACATCGGTTAAATGGCAATGAATCTTATTGTGAAATAGTTTGTCTCTTTTCAATTATATTTCCAACCTGGTTAAATCAAGAAAAAAATATCCAGTTTTGTAAGAGCCTACCCACAAAATCTCTTTAATATTTGCTGATGCTCCTTTTTCTAATACTAAGAGAGCAGATCTAATGCCTAGAGGCTACTTAGAATTTAATAATATTGCTTTGTCTTACTGCATTTAGTATGCCTTCTTTTTAGAGCAAGAAATACTGCTTTTTCCACTCAGAGTTGTAATACAAATTTTATTTTTTAAATAAATTTACATTTTTCATAAGTAGATTTAAAGAAAATATTCAATCATTACCAATATAAATAGCGCGCGCACACCCACACACAGAGTGTATGTATTTGCATATTTGCATGTATGTATTTGTGTGTATATATATATATATATATGTATATATATATGTATGTTAAATGCAAATTCCTGGAGCTTGGAAAATAATTGAAACACTATGTGTGGCCCTTTGTCACAATTTTAGAAGTTTGAAAAAGGACATAGTTAACTTCTTTAAAACGCTTATGTTGATGGCTTGGTATCTTCTTATGTGATTCCACTTAATTCTTAGAGTTGTTCTGTGAGATTGGCACTAATACCCAGCTTACAAATTTGGAAATTGAGGCATTGTGTGCTAATGTAGCCTCAGGATACCCAGCTAGTAAGCGGTAAACCTAAGATCTCAACTCTAAGTTTTGGGTCCCCAAGGACTCAGTTTTAGACTACACCATCCAAGGAAAATAGTTAATTGGTCTGCTTTTTGCAATTCTTATACAACTGTTAAGCCATGAACATGCAGGAAACCCAAGAAAACCTCAGTGTAGGGGAGGCTGTTGTTGACCATAAGGCTTTACAAAGTGGATGTGGTTGATTTGGGCTTCCAAGGACAGGTTAGACCCCAGGAAGAGATTCAAGTGCATTTCAGATGAAGCAACTGAGGTGACTTCCATATCACAAAGGCTGGTTTCTGAAAGGCAATGCCTTACAACCCTACTGCTTTGTCCCTGCAAATGCCCAGAGAGGGGAACATTTTAAACTTCGTCAATATTTCACATCTTAATGTGAATTTTCAGTACTCTGCTGAAATCAGGTTGGAATAATGGAAAATATTCCAAGATCTGGGAGGTCATCAAAGCACAAACACCACCAAATAGGCACTGTGGAAGCAATGAAGCTAATTGTCCAGTTTGTCTTCATTTTGATAATTGCCAACTCCATACCCATGTGCTTGTGTATAGGGCTTTTTTTTTTTTAACCAGGGTTACCCAAATATCAATGATGCTCTCTGCAAAAATCAGGACAGTGGTCTGGCTCATATAAATCTCCTAATATGTTTCTCACTGGGATAATATCAAAAAGGAGTCTAAAGACTTATAGGACTTGACAAAACACATGATTCAAACTTCTGGCCAAGTTTTCTAGCCTGTGTGCATATAAAATTCTAGTCAGGGAAACAATGACCATCATGGGCCTCTGCTGGCAAAGGTTCCATGTTTATTATTGGGAAGATCACTTACAGCCCCAGGGAGGTCACAGTGTTGACCTGACATGCTTCCCATCCCATCTCTTCTTTAGCTGGTCATTCAAGCCATTTAAACCTGACACATCAGATCCTTTCGTCCTGAAAACCAGATGTGCTCAGCTGGAGAGAGAAAGGTCTCCTCTGTGCTCAACAGAATCCAAATCTGTGCAGTGAAGAGAGCCAAACTGACAAGCAGGCAGGGTTTGTCTCCCCACCCCCCACCCCTTAGCCTCTGCCTCCTTCCTATTCCCATACTGGCCCTGGTATTCCACCTAGAAAGAGGGCCATGATTCATCACATGCTCAGGTCTCAATAGCCCCCCAAATCCATCTGTTTTATCTCTGAGGTGTTTATTGAATATGTCCCCCATTCTCTACCCCACCATGACTCCTGACCTCACTCACACTCTCATCATTACTGCCTTAGATTAGGAAAGAATTTCCCAATTGACCTCCCATCTCTCTCCCTCAAAGACAATTCTCTGTATTCTAACAACGTTTATCAAAATAATAACTAGCACAAGTTAACTAGCACAAGAGATCGCAGCAGCCATTGCCGAGAGTCTGCTGTCAATGTGCTTCCTGTGAGCTTTTTACACACATCCTTTTTCCTGTCTTCCCTTCCCCTGCTCCCAAAGCATACCCTCCTCCATAGCTACCCTGAGCTGTTCCCACTTCTTCTGGATGCTTTACATAGTCTACCTCTGTGACCCCCAGAAAATCACTGTCAGCACTTAGGACCCCATTTCCTCCAGCGTAAAATGAAGAGACTCCATCGCATCTAATGTTAAATCCTGTGGATTTAAAATTGCTGAGTTTTCTCTTTCTCTTCCTTGTTGGTCTCTGTGCTTCTACGATGGAAGAGAAGAACACCAGTCAGATATTTCCCTGATAACCCCACTTTAGTCTGCTTTAGGAATGGCTCCCCTTCCAACCTGATTTCCCAGATTCCTGCCTTTCACTGTGGAGTCTCTGGCTCCAACTGCATTAGATTAAAGGTGTGATACACCACTGGATCCACATGAGTTTGTATTTGTCCTACTGGCCTCATATAGCTCAGTTGTGTCCCCATGTTCTTCAAGGTTAGTGATACGCCTATTTGCTTCTTTCCATGGATACTCTCAGCTGCCATTAACAACTAGGGAAACATAGATGGAGAGTCACATTTATTACATCATATATTTTTTAAGATTTTATTTATTTATTCATGAGAGGGAGAGAGGCAGAGACACAGGCAGAGAGAGAAGCAGGCTCCATGTAGGGAGCAGATGCGGAACTCGATCCCAGGTCTCCAGGATCATACCCTGGGCTGAAGGTGGCGCTAAACCACTGAGCCACCCGGGCTGCCCTATTACATCATACTTAAGAGAAGGAGCGCTGCAGCCTGACAGCTTTAGGTTCCATTCAAATCCTGATCCTGCCGTTTATTGGCTGTCTACCCTTGGACCAGTTACTTAATCTCTCTGGTCTCAATTTCCTTTTCTGTATAATGGGGAAAATATCAGCTACTTCACAGTTTGTTATGGGGATTACTTTGGTTAATACAAGGCAAGTGCTTAAAACAGTGCCTAGAACACAGCTGAGTGTTATCTCTATGTTTGCTGTTATTAGCTAATAAGAATTAATTTCAAGATTTTTGCTAGAATCACAAGTAATAACGATAATAAAAACAATAATAGATATTAATTATTAAGTACTTGCGAGATGCTACCAATTTTTACATGATGTTTCCCAATTCCTGCCAGTGATGTTTTTCATTTTGCAGATAATAAAACTGATACAGAAACTGTCTCAGTACCTTGCTCAAAAAGAGAATATGTTTTTGAAGCCAAGACTGAGATCCAGGTCACTCTCGACTCCAAAACTCATATTGTTTCTGTTGTATCTGCTGTGCCACGACTACTCCTCCTCTAACTGCTTTCAGTTCTATTTTTCTGCTGAGCCTCAGGAGCTAAAGCTCCCAGTCCGGCACTCTCCCCTGTGCTGAGCAACCACACAGATACTGCTGTTTATGGGTTATACCCCATAGGCCACTTCCACCTCACATTCCAGAGTTCTGATGGCCTCTCGTATTTCTCCATCAAGGAAGCCTTCTGTAAGGTAAGAGCAGTATTTTTATAGGGTTAACCTTGACTCTACCTGGATATGTCATTATGGAAGCAATAGCCTTGCAGGATTCTCCTACTTCAAGGGGCGCCTTCCTTAGAATCCTTGAAAAAGAATGATTGGCCCCACGTGAATCACTTAGTTTGCCATTCGGGGTTCCCCCATACTCCTGCCCACCACTCAAAGCCCCTACTCATTGGGAATGGTCTCCACCTGGAACTCCTGGGCACACTCCCCCTTGCAACAGTGCTGTCCTCCCTTTATGGGCAGCACTAGATGAAGGTAGGGAAGCCACACTTCCCTGTACAGCCTTTTACCTCTATTCTCCATTACACCATCCTGAAAGGCCTCTCTAACTAAATTAACTGTCATGTGGAAGGAAGCACATGGTTTATGTAATGATCCATTATAATCTGAGACAGAATTACAAAAAAGGTAAACCCTTCACAGGTTTGGTAAACCTCTGTTAAACACACTCAGCTTCTCACTCTGTGCTGCTATGTCTACCAGGCTGCATGATAACCTTCTGCACCAGGTCTCTACAGTACGACTCCTTACTCTGTCCCTTGCTCTAGAGAAACATGGTGACCCTCATCAACAGCTTCTATCATCCCCATCATCTCCACAGATTATCTCTAGACACAGTAATCCCACAGTAGTTCACTTACCCTGTGGTTCACCGGGAGATAGTCCAGGGTGGGCTTTGGCTCTCAACATTTGAGGTTACTTTGATGCACCAAGCCATCCCCATATAGGTTTCACCAACCATTCCCCAAAACAGGCAAAAAATCCGAAGTCTTACATACACACTGATATCTCCAGTGAAAAATAAACTAGGAATCAGGGGCCATGAAGATGGGGAGAATTAAAGCAGAAGGATCTAGTGCTAAAACACTTGTTAATTGCTGATATTAAAGGATTCCAAGGATAATGAAAAGGGTGCATGCTACAAATGGCAGTCCTGGAGGGGGATCAGAACCTGTGGATCTAGGATCACAGACTCAAACCTTTGAGTCAATAGCATTGTAACAACTGCCTTGCCCCTTTCCTCCTTGTTTTTGATCTCGTATCCTGAGCTCACTACCTACTGCACTGCGGGCTGGGCCTACTGTAGGTAGGCCCCATAGCCCTGTAGCGATCCTTGCATAAAGAGATTCCTCAGTTCTAAACTATTGTGCCTGTCTGAAGATATCCATGACAGTGTGCAGCTTGAGGATCAAGACCCTGTCATCTTTACTCTTTTGTTTTGTATCTTTGCACTCACTGGATGAAAGAATTAATGAACTAAGGTATGCCAAGTAGAAGCCTGGATCACCTACAAATCTGTCTGAATTCAGAAAAGCAAAGACAATCAGATTCTGAATTTCTCTTTTGAAAAAGTGTTCAGTCCCCACAATAGTAATTTGATCTTTAAAAGTGATTTTTCCAGTGACAAAGATGATCACTAATAAAACACATTTGATCATGGTTATTGAAGCCCTATTTTTGGCCATCCATGCAAACAAAGCCCAAAGTTACTGTGATAGAAGAATTCCACCTGCAATTTGAGATGGATAACCAGAACTGCCACTTGCTAGTTACATCATCTGAGGCATGATATGCAATTGCCTGAGTCTTTTAAAAAATTTTTTTAAAGATTTTATTTATTTATTCATGAGAGACACAGAGAAAGGCAGAGACATAGGCAGAGGGAGGAGCAGGCTCCCTACAGAGCCTGCTGCAGGACTTGATCCTGGGCCCTTGGGATCACGACCTGAGCCAAAGGCAGACACTCAAACACTGAGCCACCCAGGTGCCCTGCCTGACCCTTATTTTTGTTATAGAGTGGGGGTACCATTATGTTGCTGCCCATGGAGTTTTGCAATGTCCTAAAAATGGGGTCAAAATCATTGTCGTTCCTTTCTGACACAGAAGTTTTGTGACTCCATGAAGTTTTAAATGTAATAATAGTAGTATATAGGCCATGTCAATTGAGCTGATAGGAGTAATTAGAGAAGACTAAGGGTTTGGTGAAAGCAAAGGCTATAGATGCAGGCAGGCTCTAAATTCTGATTTCCACATTGTCAGCTGTATATGTCCATACAGATTATCTAACTTCTCTTGTCTCATTTCTATCACCTGTATAAAAATATTTTGTTTTACCAGATTATAAAGTTTAAAAAGATAGTCAATATATTTTTATGTAACCTAAGACCTGGTTTCCTTCTACCCTCTTTCCTGATCAACTCCTCCTTCTGATCAATATCTCTTTCAATCTAATAAAGAGATCTAGGGAGTGTGTTTTTAGCGAATTTTATGAAAGACATTTATTAGGCCATAAAAAACAATGTTAACATTTTTACCCACTTGTTGGGACATGAAGTTCTACAATCTCTTTTTATGGGTAAGCTTGTTTTTCTTCATTTTTTTTCCTCTCCTGAACTCAAAGTTAGCCCAAATATGGTAACAATAAATCATTCAGACTGGGTTAATACATGCTGTTATAGGTTTAGATACCTCTCATTCCCCTTACTCATCTCTAAGACAGAAAAGGAGTTAGCAAACCTTCATTAGAATTGTTGTTTTGTGCCTTAAACCCTTGAGTACCATGTAATGTGATCTCTATTTTCCTTACCTTTCAATTCTCTGACTCTGGAGAAACCACAGCTCTGCTGGTTTTTGTGGAACAGACCACAGCAATGTTTTTTAACTTTGCTTAATTTTCCTTCCATCTGTTCTTTCCTCAGAAAGCACTTGCTGCTTCTCTGTCTCCCTTCAATAAATGCCAAGTGCTGTAGGTTTGTTTCTTCTCTTCTTCAGTCAACCCTAAGTGCCTCCTCTGCCTGCAGCTTTGACCTGTTTTTGTGGGCTCATCTTCCTGGACTCAGGGCTATAATTCTCTCAGAGTCTCTGAAGTTTTATAATTCAAGTGATGAGAACCCACTTTTTAAAATCAGCTTTGAAAATGTTCCATCTTGAGGTAAATTTCATAAAATGTTGTAAGAACTGAGATTTCAATAGACAAATCCTTTCTCTTTTATGCCTTCATAGCCAGTGGGAGGCTACATTAGACCCTATCCAGAATAATTCTTTTAAAAGAGGCAACTTGAACTACTACATACGCTCTTAGCACCATGATCTTGAAAACAAAAGTTGATTGGATCAGTATCAAGAGAAATTCCAAAGTGTAGATATCTCAGTTGATGGAAGTAGTGGGCGATAGTTCAAGCCATACAAAATGGCTTCAAGTGGTTCAGAGCTATAAATAACACTGAATCACATGGTGAGAAAATTATTCAACACCTCTCTGAATTTCCTAATCCCTCATTTAATAGGGAGATAACAAGCATCAAACCCAGAACCTCAATAGAAAACAACAGCATGTAGCTAGAATTTCAGAATGTTTCTTTAACTGTAAGTTTTATGGTTTCCATTTGTCTTTTATCATTGCTTTTATATTTACACTGACTTACTATTCATGATAATAATATAAACTGCCCTTATAAAATATATTTCAGGTTAAAAAGATGACCCAATTCAAAGGAAAATATTTTTTAAATACTAGTGTGATACACCCATGTAGTAAAAATCATGAAAGTGACATGGAAATGACTGAAGTTAAAAAAATGTCAGTTGAATTGAATATATGTGGATCTTGGAAGGCAACTGGAGACTTGATTTTTTTTAAGATTTATTTATTTATTTGAGAGAGAGGGAGAGAGAGAATCTCAAACAGACTCCCTGCTGAGCACAAAGCCTAATGCAGGGCTTGATCTCATGACCCTAAGATCAGGACCTAACCAGAAACCAAGAGTCTAATGCTTAACCAAACTCACCACCCTGGTGCCCCCAGAGACTTGATTTTAAATCCTACCTACCCAACTGACTCTTAACTATAGGAAACAGAGGGTTGCTGGAGGGAGGTGGTGGCGTGATAGGGTAACTAGGTGATGGGCATTAAGGATGGCACATGTGATGAGCACTGGGTGTTATATGCAAATAATGAATTACTGAACTCTACATCTGAAACTAAGGATGTACTATATGTTGGCTAATTGAATTTTTTAATTTCCAAAACTTAGAAATGGAAAAAAATCCTACCTCTCCTACTTATTATCTATATTTATAATACAATAATATTAGTAAATAATTTACTAATTTACTCTGAGCTCTTGTTTCCTCATCTTTAAAATAGGGGAAAGCCCTATTCTATAGGTCATTTAGAAATGAAATAATATATATAATATGTGCTTAGTATATATAGTTCCTGACAGTACAGAGTAGAAACTCAATAACTGACTTCTTCTCCCTTTAAATTCTTATTTTATACTTGTAACTTAATTTTTTTAATTTATTTTTTTATTGGTGTTCAATTTGCCAACATATAGAATAACACCCAGTGCTCATCCCATCAAATGCCCCCCTCAGTGCCCATCACCCAGTCACCCCCACCCCCCGCCCACCTCCCCTTCCACCACCCCTAGTTCATTTCCCAGAGTTAGGAGTCTCTACTCAGCCATAAGAAATGACAAATACACACCATTTGCTTCGACATGGATGGAAGTAGAGGGTATTATGCTGAGTGAAATAAGTCAACTGGAGAAGGACAAATATTATATGGTCTCATTCATTTGGGGAATATAAAAAATATACTTGTAACCTTAAAAAAATTAAAGTATTGGCTAAGGATAATGGAACTATGTACCATTTCTGAGACAGTTAATATATATTTAATGAGTTACAAAAATATGTAGCTATCATTGCAATATAGACCTATGGTTGACTACTAATTATACCTCCAAAGAGCATAGGGAAAAAACTTATGCAAGAGTTGAAGAAAAGTCTATGTCGGGGTTCCCATCTGAGTCAACATGACCCACTTCCAACACTGTTTTGTCCTGCACCACCACCCTTTATCCTCACTTCACTTCTATCTCATAGTGACATCATCAGTCACATACATCTACAAACCAGAAAGCTAAAACAGAGGCTTTCTCTGTCTCTAGTCTGTTTCTGTCTCTTTCTTTCTCTCTCCTGTTGTCTCCTCCCTCCTTCCTCTACAATCTCAGGTGCAATCCATCATCAAGTCCTGTCTCATTAATCTTCCAAACACCCTTTGCACTGTCTCTATAACCACCACTTTCTTGCTCATAGCAATAAACTCCTAGAAGGTCTATTATATTCCCATGGCTTCTCCACTTCACCCTTTTGCCCCTCTCCAAAGCCTCCAACATTTCAAATGCTCTACATGATTTGTTCCCTGCCTTTTCAATCCTTGCTCCAAACCCCTCTTTCTTTACATCCAACCTCTACACACACTATTCCTTTTCCCTAGCCAGCTCTATGTCCTTCCCATCCCTCTGCCCCAATTCCCTTCCAGCATCTATTCATCCATCAGAACTCAGATCAGGGGTTCCTTCCTCTGTATAATCTTCCCTGACCCTTGACCAAAGCCCTCAATTAAGTCAAACATATTAGTTATCCATTTTCTTTCTTTCATAGCACTTATCTATGGTTAACCTTTTAAAAATATTTATTAATTTCTGTCTTGCTACTAGACATAGTCTAGGACAGAATGGTATTATATGGTGTTGCTCAACAGTTTGTGACCAGGACCAAATGAGTGGCTGACACATAATAAGCTCTCAGTAAACATTTGTCAATGAATGAATGAACAATTTGTTCTTACCACACTAGGTTTTCTGTTTATTGTTTTAATTTTTTAAGATTTTATTTATTTATTCATGAGAGACACACAGAGAGAAGCAGAGACATAGGCAGAGGGAGAAGCAGGCTCCTTGCTGCAGGGAGCCTGATGAGGGACTCGATCCCAGGACCCCAGGATCATGACCTGAGCCAAAGACAGGCAGTCAACCACTGAGCACCCAGGTGCCCCTGTTTGTTGTTTTAATATTTTAAAACATGTATTATGGTAAAACACACATAACACGATATGTGCCATTAGCAATATTTAGTACATTCACCATGTTGTGTAACAATTACCACTCTCTAGTTCCAGAACATTTCATCACCCCAAAAGAAAACCCTGTACCCACTAAACAATCAATCCCTATTCTCTCTGCCTTCAGTCCCTGACAATCACTAATCTCTATGGATTTGCCAACTCAGGATATTTCATATAAATGGAAGCATCACCACATTGTTTGTTTTTTTTTAAAGATTTATTTATTTATCTTAGAAGGAGAGAGAGAGAGAGAGCACACATGTGAGCAGGTAAGGGGCAGAGGGAGAGGGGAAGAATCTCAAGCAGACTTCCCATTGAGCACAGAGCCCAACACAGGGGCTTGATCCCATGACCCTGAGATCATGATCCAAGCCTAAACCAAGAGCCAGACACTCAACCGACTGAGCCACCCAGGTGTTCCACTACCACATTGTTTTGTGGCTGCCGATGGGGGTGTCAATCTTGCTATACCTGGACTTGCCTTTATCACTTCTTAACCCATGGCTTAGCACAGTGCTTGCACGTAGAAAGTATAGAATAAAGGCTTATTGAAATGAAAGAGTGTTCTTTTTAACTTATTAAATATAGAAACAAAATATATTTTTTAGTTCTGAAAACAAATATTTTGCAATATTTTTCTAGAAGGAAATTGATCTTAATGTAGTACATCCAATATATCCATTTTAATATGCCTAATGGATTTCCAAAAGTAGTTTTGCAACTAAAGGAAATCTGATTCTGGAACATAGTAAGATATAACTTATTCTAATAAACAATTACCACAAAATCTTTCTACAAACAAAATTTTTTAAAAATTACGTATATGCTTTTGAAAAGAATCATATGATAGTGATGATTTTCCTTTAATGATTACAAAACAGATTTGTAATTTATTCATTTCTAAACACTTATAAGCAATGAACTTGTGTTAGAAACTGCTTACAATATGGGCATAAAGATGAAGAGTTTTTGGCCCTACTTTCCCAAGATTAAAGTTAGTATCATTTTTATAAGGACCCTCCTGATGATATATCTACTTGTGCTTCAAAAAATGCCACACTTAGGAGTCCATGCATGAACCCAGTAGAGCTATTTATTTACTCAGATATCACATTTCTATTCTATAAGCCTGTCAGTCAAGCCACAATTCAAAGTAATTCCAGAGCAGCAAGTGTGCCGAGCCAAGCAATTTTGAAAATACCCACTTTCAATCACAGGAGTGGGCGTAGTTTGAAAATGGGTTTCTAGGGAGGCTAGTCTGAACCATAGGTCAAGCAGAGTGACCTGTGATCGTTTATATATAGGCACTATGATCATTTGTCATTATTTCACACCACCTGGCAAAGATTGAGTCTCAAATAGGCCACCTGTTAGACATTATATTTTGATCAAAAATCAGATCACATAGACTGATGCTTGACTGGAAAATTTACCCATGAGTCTGCAAAAATGGAGTACGGTTAAAGTTATTTTCTGTATTTGTAAAACACAGACCTTCCTTTTCTGTAGCTTGGCAGAACACAAACTTAATGGAAGGTTCTCGTGGGAAACTTTCAGATTTGTTAAGCATTTGATGCTAGCTAAAAGCACTCTGAGTCAATTGAGAGGAGCCGAAACTGCCCAAATTAGAGTTTCTGGTGTAGTTAGGAACAATTGCAAGGTTATTTTAGGGAAGCTGGTCTGTAAGGTTTCCTGATTATTTTGTCAGCACATCACTCCAGCCTCAGAGTTGGATTAATTAAGGCCCTCCATGTACACTCAGCCTCCCATCCTGAGAAAGACGCTAAAGGTCATAGCCATTAAAACCACAGAGGTCTCAATGACATCCTATTTTAGTGTTAGAATTCCGAGAAGGCTTTTGTTAAAATAAACACCAAGAGATTTTAAATAAACTAAACTGATTATTAGCTGACAGGATTTTTTCTTTCCCTTATGAGTGATTCATTGAAACTCAATTCATATGTATCCATTCATTCAACCAGTATTTATTGAGCACCTACCAAGAGGCTGGCACTCTATTTGGGGCTAGGGATTCAATAAGAAAGTCAGAGGAGTTCAGAGCACTTAAGAAACTTACATTCATTCCATCAGGCACATACCCTAACCCTAACCTTAACCCTAACCTGGAAAAAAAAAAAAAAAAGAAGAAGAAACATCAGCTTACATCCTAGAGTAGTAAAGTACTTAGTCATTCAGAACATATCTGTTGAGCGTCTACTATGTTCCAGGGACTGTTCAGTCAATTAGAATATATCACTGAACAAAATATAACAAGTCCTGGTAATGCCTACAGTCTAGTAGAGAGAGTCAGACAATAAATAATAAATGTAATTAGTAATTAAGGTATAAAGTATGTTAGAAGATGCCAAGTGCTATGAAATTAAAACATGGTGGTCAGGACAATTATATTTAATAAGGTAGTCAAGGTTGGGCTCATTGAAAGTGTACCATCTGAGCAAAGACTTGCAGGAGTTGGGGGAGTAAGCCATGCTGGCAAGTAGCAGAGAGCATTCCAGGTGGTGGGAAACTGCCAGTGAAAAGGCCCTATGGGGATCCCTGGGTGGCGCAGCGGTTTGGCGCCCGCCTTTGGTCCAGGGCGCGATTCTGGAGACCCGGGATCGAATCCCACGTCGGGCTCCCGGTGCATGGAGCCTGCTTCTCCCTCTGCCTGTGTCTCTGCCTCTCTCTCTCTCTCTGTGTGACTATCATAAATAAATAAAAAGAAAAGGCATTCTTTAAAAAAAAAAAAAAAAAAGAAAAGGCCCTATGGTAGAAGCAAGCCTGCGGTATTTGAGGAGGATCAAGGAGGCCAGGGCAGCTGGAGTGGATCAAGTAAGGTGAGGAGTGGTAGGAAATGTGATTAGAAAGTAAGCAAGGCCTGGTGGGAGACTGAAAGGGGAGGTGATGGTTCATACAAAGCTTTTAAGCCACCAAAAGAACTGGGCCTTGATTTTGCATGAAATGGAAGCCAGAGGAGGGTTTTGATCTGATTTCTACTTTTAAAGGATACATCTAGCTTCCACAATAGGAATAGATGTTAGGGGTTATCAAAGATCAAGGCACAGAGAACTATTAGGAAACTACTAGGGAAATCTTGAGTAAGGGCTAGGATAGCTTAGGCCAGAATGGTAGCAATGAAGGTGGTGAGACATAATTAGGCTCTAGAAATATTTTGAAGGTAGAGCTAACAGATTTCCTAATGGATCAAATGTAAGATGGGAAATAAAGACCCATGTCTTCATTTATTCAACCACTCTTTCATTCCTTGACTCATTCCTTCTCTCACCTATTAACTTAACAAAATGCAACTGAACATTTTTGTGCCAACTACTAACGAAATGGAGAGGATGAAGACTCAGTATCATCTCTCAAGATACTCATATTCTAATGGAAAGGATAGGGTTATAAACAAAATGTGCCATAATAGACATATGGAACCAAAGAGAGAATGATTATTTCTGCATGGGAGAATTTAGACACAGAAGAAGAGACATTTGAGTTATGTCTTAAAGAAACAGTGGGCTTTTGCCAACTGGTTTGATATGGGGAAGCCATCACAGGCAGAGGGACCTGCAGACAAAGAGGAGACAATTTAACAAATTTGTAAAACTAGAAGTTTGGAGTGCTGGTACATAGGCAGGCAGAGGTGAGGATGTTGAGCATAAAGACTAGAGAGGGGGGATCCCTGGGTGGCGCAGCGGTTTAGCGCCTGCCTTTGGCCCAGGGCGCGATCCTGGTAGGCCCGGGATCGAATCCCACGTCGGGCTCCCGGTGTATGGAGCCTGCTTCTCCCTCTGCCTATGTCTCCGCCTCTCTCTCTGTCTCTCTCTGTGACTATCATTAAAAAAAAAAAAAAAAGACTAGAGAGGGATAAGTTAGATAAGTTATCTGATTTCAAATGACCTCAGACCTCAAGCTAAGTATGGTGGCCATTTTCTTTTTAGTGATGAGAAGTCATAGTAGGGGTTTAAGGAATAGAGTGACATAGCTTTGTAGTTTGTAATTTAGCAAAAATATTCATTCAGTAGCACAAATGCATTGGGGATGTCTGTAGAAAGTTATTGACAGCATTGAAAGTAATTTTGTGGGGCCGGGTTTGGAAAAAATGCAGGATCATAAAACTTCATAATTTTGTGTGTTAGGGCTCTCCAGAGAAATAGAACCACTAGGAGATAGAATGTAGATAGATACACAGATAGATATTATATATACATCCCTCTCTACATACACATATACACACATAATGTGCTATAATAGTCATATGTAACCATGTGCTTTAAATGAGACAACTTTTGGCAAGACTTAGCATAGTGCCTGAAACTTACTGGGTACTTGATAAATACTAATTACAATCAAGTAACTAAAATACAAGGCTGAGTATGGTTATTATTGTAATGGTGCAGCAGCAACAGTAACACAAATGTAATTATAGAAATGAGGGGAGGTTGAAGAGTTATCATAGAAGATTACAATCTTTGTTCAAGCTCCTCTTGCCTACCACATTTTCCCCCACTTCCAGTGCTATGAATATCTTCTAGCTTGGTATCAAACCCAGATACTTTCTTTCAGTAACATTTTCACCCAGGCTGAGCAGGGCTCACCCCTCCTGAGCCACCATAGCTCCTTGACATTGCATTGCCCTGTATGATGAGAAGGTCAGGATGGCACACACTTGCCCTGTGAATATACACCCATGTTTATCACTTCATCTAGATTAGGAGCTCCTCAAGAGAAGGACCTGAATTATCTCTTCATCTTTATATCATCAGGGTCTATCACAATGTTTGATATGAGCCTAGATACTCCTTAAATACCTATTGACATGACCTAACATCAAATATCATCACAGGACTGATGGTTACTAGAACTCTGAAATGAAGGCCGGATGATAGGACATTCCAGACAGGCTCTGATAATGAACAAAAATGTGGCGGAAGAATGGGGGATGTGTGTGGAGGGAGTAGTGCAGAAAGGTGTTGTGTGTGGTCAAGGTACAGCATGAATAACAGGGTGGCTCTGAGATAAGGGTGGGTAGAGGTGATGGTTAGGTGTTAACTTTATAGATAATGATCATGTATTGATGGGTTGGACCAAAAAGTGGCATGATCCAAGCTGTGTTTCAAGAGGAATCTGGAGGATTGTAATGAGAATGGCAGTAGGGAGATGAGTTGCAGAAAAACTCCCCAAACAGAAATAAGAGACACCTGTTAAAGTATGTCAACAGACATCAGATCTGGTACAAATTAGTTGGCCCTTTCTCAAAAGCTGTTGCAAAAGCAATAAGCGCAGACTGAGAATGTTTCCTGGAGCCTCATTCATTTTGTTCCATCAAGTTTCGCAATTGTCACTGTTTATTGTCCTCTTCTAAAAACAGCCAGTGCGGGATAGATGAAACCATTGGATTTTTCTCATTCTGTTTAATAACTGTTTGCCATGTAATCCTGAGGCTACATCTGAAAGACCGGAAATTACTCCAGTGTCTTTTCTTTTTTTTCTTTATTTTTTTATTCCTTACTCTTTTCTAAAACGACAAAGATAATACTCTGTTTTTATTCATCAGAGAAAACCCTGTTGCTATTAGTCTGTGTGAACAATTTATTGAAGCTTGAAATTCAGCACTCAGGGAATCGTTTAAATTATCTTGGGGCATCACATCCTCCCCTGGTGTCTTGCCAAAGGAAAGAATTCAAGAAATATTTGTTGAAAGAATAAGTTAACAATTCATTGCAACATTCACTGCAGTAGTTTCTGACTGGATTTTGACTTAAGAGTACTGTTTTCCACAGCTTCCAATCCACATGTTGAGATCTATCATCTAAACTTTCTGTCTTCTTGCCTAGTACTGACCTTGTACCTGTCTCTCTATTTTTTGTGCTGAGCCAGGAAGGAGGGGAACTGGACCATGCCCAAGATGTACCATACATGTAGGCAATGCCCAGGAACTGGGAATGGTTGTAAGGGCTGAAAGCCTGCTCTTTGTGGTTGGCTTCAGGAGGTGCCATTCACATTAAAGACTGTGTGAATATATGGGAGCCACTGCTGGGTCATCACTCCAGTATTTGATAGATCTATCAGTGTCTGATAGATCAAAGTAACACATATTAATAGGGATAGGCTAGGTATAAACAAAGTGAGCAAGCCTATCTTTATATACAGTAGATCCAATAATTTAAAAAAAATTTACATTCTGTCTGCAAGAAGCAATTAACCAAAAGGTTAAAACAATTTCACAACAAATGCCAACAAATAACAAACATTTATATCACATGTTTTTCAACTATAATGTGATTACATTATAAGTGAATATAGAATGAAAATGAAGACAAACATGACATGTATTTTTTCATTTTTTATTTGACAAATGCACATTAAATATGTTTAAAATCTCCATAGATGTCAACAATAAGCATTATTAGAAAATATGAAGAATAAGTTTTCATTTTTTTAATGTTTATTTGTGGTACACATACATTTTGAGATATATTAACAACTTAAATATGGGAAAATACCTAGAATTCAATAACAATAGTATTATATATCAATATATCAAGACAGTGGAAAGACTAATTATACAGAATGAGTGGAGATATTTGTACTGTAAAAACCAGGATGACCAGAACTCCTCCTCTGACTTTGAGGGACTGATAAGTTCCAGAATTACCCTTCTACCGTCTACAAACAGAAAATGAACACAGTATAGGAAATAATGATTTTCAGGCAAATATTTATGATCCTTAAGAGAACAGAAATAAATTGAGTTCTATGCTCACTTTGGCTTTTAGCTTGAAGGCAATTTCTGGATCAGGGTGTGGGGAAGAGAACCATGACAGAGACCAACATTGATGTGTTGAAGAGGCCAAAACTGCTGTTGTGGAAAACTTTAGCTAGGCTTTGTGGGCAGAGAATATAACTAGAGAAAGCTAGGTTCAGAAAGAAATCTGCCCCAGAAATCTGCTTACTGTCTTTGGCTAAATGCCAATGCACATGCATAGGGCAAAACTCTATGAAACTGGGGAAAGTACATCTTTAGAAGAAAGAATTATTGGGGACTTGGAAGCCAAACAATTTCTAGGGCTCATAGAATATAAGTAGTCATTTGAATTCTCAAAGAGTAAAGAAATCTGACTGAATACACAGAGGATTTAGTAGAGACTCCCAAACAGTCATGCCTTGTTAGTCATTAGTTATGCCTTATTAAACTATAAATGAAAGGCTATTCTAGATTTGTCTAGGAAAAACAGAACAAAACAAAACAAAGTAAACTTAAAAACAAGCTTCAGAATGACCAAGCCATTTAGCAAGTAGCAGAACTCTCTGTCAGAGTAAGCCCAATATTCTTTAGAGAAATATAGCAAAATCCATAATTCAACAATGTAAAATTTAAAATATATAGCATCTACTTATAGTAATTAGATAGATAGCAAAGCAGGGGGGAAAATGTGCTCATTAGCCAGAGAAGAATCTGTCAATAGAAATAAACTAAGAAATAACATAGATGATAGAACTAGCAAACACAAATATTAAAAAGAGCTCTTATGAATATGCTCAATGTGCTCAAAGCATTGAAGAAAAACATGAACACAGTGAGGAAAGATATTTTTAAGAGAACCAAATGTAACTTCTAGAGATAAAAAAATACAATATCCAAAATAGAATTTTCACTGGATGGGCTTAACAGAAACTTAATTCTATGTTTCAGCAGAAGAAAACATTGTCCATTCTCAAGATTATTTGTCATCATGAGATAACACTACAATAGCTCAAATTAAAAAGATTAACAAAATCAAGTATTGGTGAGGATGTTAGTATTTAGAACTCTCTTAAATTATTGCTGTTAATATAAAATGGTACAATGCTTTGGAAAAAATTTTGGTTGTTCCTTAAATGCCTAAACATATTGTTACCATACTCCCTATTAATTCCACTAAGGTATTTATCTTCAGAAAATGAATATACCTGCCACAAAGACTTGTACACATCACAGAACAGTTGCTCTTAATAGCACAAAATCTAGTTGGGGGGGAGTTCATTAAGAGGCAAATAGATAAACAAATTGTGATATATCCATAAAATGGAATACTATTTAGCAATACAAAGTAATGAACTATGATATAGGCAATGATATAGATGAATCTCAAAAACATTATGCTGAGTAAAATAAGCCAGACACAAGAATATATACTGTACAATGTCAATTACACAAAACCCTACAAATAAAAAAAACTATTCTATAGTGAAAGAAAGCAGATCAGTGATGGCTGAGGGTTAGGTAATTGTGGGAAACTGAATGGGAGGGTATGCAGGAGGTGATAGAAATATTTTATATCCCAATTGCTGCAGTGATTACATGAGTGTATACATTTGTCAAAGCTCATCCAACTGCATATTTTAAATGAGTGTGTTTTTATGTAAATTATTCCTTAATAAAGTTGATTAAAACAAAGAAAATTATTCTGGTATATATCCACGTTTGTTCAGGACAGTACAGTGTAATTATTAATAGCATATATTTTTACTCTCAATATTATGACCCTAATATATCTGATAAAAGACTTTTAGGCATAACAAATAAAGACAGGAAGCCAATAGAAAAGTAGGCAGGAGATTTAAAGAGGTACTTTAAGGTCAATAAACATAGGAAAAATATTCAAGGAAGTGTTCATTAATATCTCAACGAACTTCTATCGCATCATCAATATGACTAAAATTTAAAAGACTGATAATTGCAAATATTGCTAAAGTTATAAAGAAACTAAAACTTTCATATACTGCCCATAGGTCTGCAAATTATGTCAACTATTTTGAAATCCCGACACTACCTATTCAAATTGAACATAAACATACTCTATGACCCATCAGTTCCATTCTAATCATATGTAAATGTGAAATGCATGGGTACCTTAAAATATCTGTATAAGAATGTTTATCAAAACATTATTCATAATTGCCCCAAACTAGAAACAACCAAATGCCATAAACAGTCTAATGGGAAAATAAACTGTGGTTTATTCACATAGTGGAATATTTTGTTAAGTAATAGTATGGGAAGCCAGGATAGTGATCACCCTTAGAAAGGAGGGAGGAGGAAAAAAACAAAGAAACGAGGGAGGGGAAGTAACTGGGAAAAGGTGTAGGGGGACTTCTAGGATAGAGATAATATTTTATTTCCTGACCTGGGTTGTGCTTACATGAATATGTTCAGCTTACAATAATTAGTTGCACATTACATATAAGTTTGTGTACCTTCTTTATGCATATTTTATCCTCATATAAAAATTAAATTGTAAAAATGGCAGATCAGCACCAATACCCTTTATTCCTACCTAACAGAGTTTATTTTTTGCCAGTTTCTGTTTTTCTAGACCATAAACCACAAAAAGAATTCTCTTCAGAAAAATTCCTATTTAAGTCAGTTTCTGACATTATGTCTGGTTACCTGACACAATCCTTCTGAAAAAGACAACTAGTAAAGTTGAATTAAATATGGATAAATATATTTTAAATGCTTTCTTGATACTTCTACATTTGTATAGAATTGAATTACTCGCAGAAAACAAGTGCTTTTACGAATAACAATTATACAATATAAATAAATACAAAAATTAGCTTTTAAAAAGGCATCAGAAAACCCCTGGAGGTTTTGAAGACTTTGGGAGCCAAAATTATGAAAAGGGAAAACAAGACCACAGAGGGGGTGGGATGATATTCTCCATCTGCTTTTTGTCTGAGGGTATTCCTTAATTCTGGTTTGAGGATAAGAAGTTAAAGATCTGTGTAAAACACCTTTGAAGGATCAGAGGAACCAGCAGAACTTTGGGAAAACTCATGCTCACTTTTCCTCTTGAGATAGCTGCCAAATTCTGAGACAAAGCAAAAAGCCCCTGAAAGAGAGTTTGGAATCTTGGGCAATTTTTCCATGTTGAAAAGATCAAGATCAGAATTTAAGATCCATCAAGAAGAGACACTGGTGGACACACCAGGATTTTAGTTGGAAGTCCCAGGAAGATATGCCATAACCACAAGCCAACTGGAGGTCACTGTGCACTTTCCAGAATGGCAACCCTGTCTTGACTCAGATCCATCCTTTACTCTCTTTGCCTACTACATAAAAGGGGAGCTATCTCTGGGAAAAAAATGTATTATCCTTTGGAGCTTGTATAATGTGTTATACACAATGTCTGGCATTCAATGAAAACTTACTAGACATGCTGTCAGATAGAACACTGTCTGAACACCAGGAGTAGAAACAAAACAAGTAAATGAAAACCAAGACTCAGATGCACAGGTGATCCAGATCCTGTAAATAGATACCTGAGCTGCCAAAAATGAAGGAGTATGAAGGTACCAAACATGGAAAGAAAGCTAAAGTTGCACTAAACATGGCTATCATCATGGATAAAAGGTTTTGGCAACATTCTGATGGCATTAACTTTCCATTTTAACAATTATCTAATGTATAGTATCAGAAGATCAAAATTTAGGGTATACCATGGACTGACTTATATCCCCCTAAAATTCTTATGTTGAAGCCCAACCCCCTCAATGTGACTGTATTTGGAGCTAGGGCTTTTAGGATGAAGTGAAGGTTAATGAGGTCATAGGAGAAGAGCCCAATCATATAGAATTGGTAGCCTTATAAAAATAGGAAACAACAGATAAATCTCTCTCCCTCCCATATGTGAGTACAAAGTGAGAATACAGTCAGGAAGAAAGTTTTCACAGGAAATCAACCCTGCTGGCATCTTTTTTTTTCTTCCCCTGCTGGCATCTTAATCTCAGACTCCAGACTCCAAAATTGTGAGAAAATAAGTTTCTGTTGTTTAAGCCACCCAGTCTATGGCATTTGGCAGCCAGAGAAGGCTAATATAAGATGCAGGCTGAGTAATATTCCATTGTATACATAAACCACATCTTCTTTATCCATTCATCTTTCGTTGGACACCGAGGCTCCTTCCACAGTTTGGCTATCGTGGCCATTGCTGCTAGAAACATCGGGGT
This sequence comes from Canis lupus baileyi, assembly GCF_048164855.1. Taxonomy (NCBI): domain Eukaryota; kingdom Metazoa; phylum Chordata; class Mammalia; order Carnivora; family Canidae; genus Canis; species Canis lupus. The sequence goes on from NC_132840.1 coordinate 35,538,719, forward strand.
GCAGGTGCCCCGGCGTTTCATTGCGTTATTCTGTATGTTAGTAAATTGAACACCAATAAAAAAAAAAAAAAAAAGTCAAAAAAGTCAAAAAAAAAAAAATAAGATGCAGGCAAATTTAGAAATGTAATAGAAGGTCCACACATAAATCTAGGCCCTCAAAGAACTATACCCTCGGTGAAAGGATAAATGAAGAATAAATAAAATTGCTAGTAGAGAAAAGCAAGGAAACTTTCCACCATTGATTTGATTCATAAATCAAAGAAAAAAAGAAAATCTTTCTAGAGACTGCTAATACAAGTCAATCTTCATATAGATATTTCCGCCCAAATTTTTGCTACTTTGTAGTACAAAACATCTCATGAAGATAATTTAGTTTGAAATGGCCCTGAGTCATAATGAATTAAAAACAATTAGCAGAACCATATGCAAAATCTCTCAGAAAACATAAAACTTCAATCCATGCCACTAAATACTCCCACAGAAAAAGCTCCAGGAAACTAACCCGTTATCTGATACGTCATTTGCAAATATCTTCTCCCATTCTGTAGGTTGTCTTTTAGTTTTGATGACTGTATCCTTTGCTGTGCAAAAGCTTCTTATCTTGATGAAGTCCCAATAGTTCATTTTTGCTTTTGTTTCTTTTGCCTTCATGGATGTATCTTGCAAGAAGTTACTGTGGGCTGAGTTCAAAAAGGGTGTTGCCTGTGTTCTTCTCTAGGATTTTGATGGAATCTTGTCTCACATTTAGATCTTTCATCCATTTTGAGTTTATCTTTGTGTATGGTGCAAGAGAGTGGTCTAGTTTCATTCTTCTGCATGTGGATGTCCAATTTTCCCAGCACCATTTATTGAAGAGACTGTCTTTCTTCCAATGGATAGTCTTTCCTCCTTTATCAAATATTAGTTGACCATAAAGTTCAGGGTCCACTTCTGGGTTCTCTATTCTGTTCCATTGATCTATGTGTCTGTTTTTGTGCCAGTACCACACTGTCTTGATGACCACAGCTTTGTAGTACAATCTGAAATCTGGGATTGTGATGCCCCCAGATATGGTTTTCTTTTTAAAAATTCCCCTGGCTATTCGGGGTCTTTTCTGATTCCACACAAATCTATAAAGAACTTATTAAACTCAACACCAAAGAAATAAACAATCCAATCATGAAATGGGCAAAAGACATGAACAGAAATCTCACAGAGGAAGACATAGACATGGCCAACATGCACATGAGAAAATGCTCTGCATCACTTGCCATCAGGGAAATACAAATCCAAACCACAATGAGATACCACCTTACACCAGTGAGAATGGGGAAAATTAACAAGGCAGGAAACCACAAATGTTGGAGAGGATGCGGAGAAAAGGGAACCCTCTTTCTTACACTGTTGGTGGGAATGTGAACTGGTGCAGCCACTCTGGAAAACTGTGTGGAGGTTCCTCAAAGAGTTAAAAATAGACCTGCCCTACGACCCAGCAATTGCACTGTTGGGGATTTACCCCAAAGATTCAGATGCAATGAAACGCCGAGACACCTGCACCCCGATGTTTATAGCAGCAATGTCCACAATAGCCAAACTGTGGAAGGAGCTTCGGTGTCCATCGAAAGATGAATGGAAAAAGAAGATGTGGTTTATGTATACAATGGAATATTACTCAGCCATTAGAAACGACAAATACCCACCATTTGCTTCAACGTGGATGGAACTGGAGGGTATTATGCTGAGTGAAGTAAGTCAATCAGAGAAGGACAAACATTGTATGTTCTCATTCGTTTGGGGAATATAAATAATAGTGAAAGGGAATATAAGGGAAGGGAGAAGAAATGTGTGGGAAATATCAGAAAGGGGGACAGAACATAAAGACTCCTAACTCTGGGAAACGAACTAGGGGTGGTGGAAGGGGAGGAGGGCGGGGGGTGGGGGTGAATGGGTGACGGGCACTGAGGGGGACACTTGACGGGATGAGCACTGGGTATTACTCTTGTTATGTTGGTAAATTGAACACCAATAAAAAATAAATTTATTATAAAAAAAGTAAAAATAAAAAAAATAAAAAGAAAAGAAAAGAAAAAGAAAAAACTCCAGGGAAAACATGCTCTAAGTAAGATAACAAAAACACAAGGAAACAAAGTACCAAGAATGAAAGTCAACATAGAAAGTAGGTGGAAAATCAGAGCTATAACAATTTCATGTATTGATTGGAACTATTCAATATTTACATAAAATAAGAATGTTTAATATTTTCCAAAAAACTGAAAAGAGGCTTAAATACGAACAAAGGATAAGAAACTTGAGGTAAAAATGACCAAGCATGTTTGGAAAAACACCAAAAATAACTCATAGAAATAGAAAATATAATTACTAAAATTAAACCTTCAGTGACTGGTTGAAAGTCATAGTATATACAACTGAGGAAATAATTAGTAGATTAAATGACAAAGCCAAAAACATATCCAAAATATGACCCAGAGAAACAAACAAACAAAAATACAAAAGGAAAAAATATGAGAGATTCAGATACACAGAATAAATACTGGAAAGGTCTAACATATGAATAATCAAAGTTTCAGATAGAAATGACAGAAAGAAAACACACAATGTTCAATTTTATAATTGCTGAGCTTTTTTCTGAACTGTGGAGGAATCAGCAATATATTTTTGGTAGAACTATGAATTTTGGCATGCATTTTGTATAACCTAATAAAGTTAAATTGATCATTCCTTACAACTCATTAACTTTCTCCAGTGGTGTATATCTTAGACAAATTCTTGCACATACACAGTAGGAGACATGTAGAATACTACTCACAGGGGTGCTGTTCATAATCATGTGTGATGTATATTCATACAACAGAATGCCATGTAATAGTAATAAGTGCATCAACATTGATTAATCGTGAAACATTAGAAAGCAGCTCAAAAGAATACATACCATTTTATTCCATTTTGTAAAATGCAAAATCATAAACTTTATAGATTTCTGTATACAATATGGCCCCATGAGAGACAATGCTTTGTTATCAATGTATGTTCACCCAATCTTTGTTCCACAAACATATATACACACCATGTACTACATAACTACACAGAATTTTTTAAAAGCTGGAGATCATTTATATATATATATATAAATATATATATATTTATATATATTTATATATATATATAAAATATAGATAGATGATAGATAGATATAGTGTGTGTATACACTTTTATATATATACTTTTATAACCTGCTTGCTTAATTTAGAATAAACTATAAATGGTTTCTCATGTCAAATATATCTATGAATGATTTCATTTTCCTCACAGAAGTCTAGAATATGGATGTAACAAACTTAATTGATCCTCTACTATTGAACATTTAATGAATTCAAACATTCTTCCATAATAAATAGCATTGCAAGAATGTAACTTGCCCCTACATCTTTATATTACCACTTATTTCAATATATGTTGAAATACCAGAATGGCTTGCTGAGTGGTTATTACACTCTATACTGCCACCAGAGACATAAGGGTAATCATGACTTTATTGGCATTTCTAGATACTAAAATTCTATTTAATGTGATAGGTGAAAAAATGGTATTGAGCTGTCTTAATGTATTCCCCTTTTATTTCTATTGATATTGAAACTTTCCATGTATGATGGACTTTCCAATTCATCATTATGTTGTAAAGAGCTTGTATATTTGTTTTGCCTATTTATGTATTTAACTTGTATATTTATCTTCTCTATTTTTCTTCTGGATAGACTGTTTTTCAAAAACAATCTGTGAAATCTGGATGTGTATGTGTCAGTTGCTGAAACTATTGTGCAACAGACTCTTTTTTCCAGCATTGCATTTGGCCAGGCCTCCATTCCAGGCAGATCATGGAATTATCACTGGTCTTGTTGGTGCTGCTGTCTGCCCAGGCACTCTCAGCACTTGGTAAGCTTTTCTATGTGCCCTGGGGCCCCTAAGGCCAGTTTCTTTCTCCTGCTGTGGGTCAGGGGTTGGCAGACTGCAAAAGGTGAGATAAATTTTATTTGTCACCTATTTTTGTATGACCTGCAGATATTTTAAGAAATTTTCTGCAACCTAAAAAAATTTTATTTTTAAAAAAGATTTCTTTATTTATTTGAGAGAGAGAGAGAGAGAGAGAGAGAGAACGTGAGCATTTGGGGGCTGGGTAAAGGGAGAGAGAAACTAGGAGCAAGAAGCCAACACTTGGCTCTAGGACCTTGAGATCATGACCTGAGCTGAAACCAAGAGTTTGTGCCACCCAGGTGCCCCCAAGAAAACATTTTAACATTTTAAATGCTTGGGTAAAAAAAATCAAAAGGAGAATATTTCATGACATGAAATTTATGTAAATTTCAAATCTTGGTATCCATAAGTAAAATTTTATTGGTACACAGCTATACATATCATTTGCATATCAACTATGGCTGCTTTCTGCTACAATGGCAGAGGTGAGTTATTGCTACAGATAACACATAGTCAGCAAAGCCTACCATTTTTATTATGTGGCCCTTTACAGAGAAAGTTTGCTGGCTATTGCTGTAAAATCGTAGCTTTAAAATGGATAGCATGCTTTATCTCTAACATGTTCATTCCTCACTGATAGCTCTCACCTAAGTTAGGGCTGTTACTGGGACTTTGTCAAAATCTCTTTACTGCTATGATGCTGGACATCTTTATCAGGAAGGATGGATTCGAGCATATCTTCTTTCAATCCAACTCCAGAAATTCCTTGAGGTATTTAGAATATGAATGGCATCTTCCTTTATTTTGGCTTTAATGAATATTTTTACCCATTTAAATTTCTAGGCCCATTTTAATAGTGGTTTGGGAGAAATAGATCTTTACTCAAATTACCTTCTTAGTCCAACTCATGGCTATTTATGTTGCAATTTAAATGTAGGTTGTAACCAGAGTTTACACCCTGTAGGCTTGCCATGGATCCCCTCCCATCCCATGATAATCCACTATTGTTTGAGAATGTGTTTGAGAATGGAAAACAATTTAGGAAGCAATAATCTAAAGTTTAAGTGAAAAAAATACAGTTGATACCTGATTTTTTTCCCCAAGTTGATCTCACTAATATTTCACTAGGGAGAAAGGAAAACATGTTTAAATCACTGGCTAGCGGTTGTTTTCATTTCATTGTTAAATCCAATGATCAGCCTGGATAAAAAACAAAACAAAACAAAAGCAAAAACAAAACAAAAAAAAAACACTATGTTCTTTTATATGGCACTGACTTCCCACTGTTCAGTAGGGTATGAGTTTCATGGATAGAGTAGTTGGTATAGGCAGAACCAGATCAAGGATCATGACAAACTGAGGATACCTGGCTCAACAATCTATAAGAAACACTAAAACAACAGTGAGAAAGAAACAAAATTGAGAAAACTTAATCCAAAAGAGTTCATCTCAAAGAAAGCACTAAATGTACCTTAATGGAATACTTTGATAAGCCACCTGAATCATTCTCAAATAACAAAACATGGTTACTAAACTTCCTTCTAAGGGTGGTGGGTCCAGTTTGCAGCTGGGCTATTGTTTTGCGAAGAGTTACAAGAATGAATAGCTTTGATCCTCTTTCTCACCTTTCTCTCTTGCTGTTTTAAAGAGATACCTTTAAAATCGATATTTATATCCCTTTAAATGGGCAATAACATTCATCCTGGGGTGGGCAGAGATCTCCATATAAGTCTACTGAATTATGCATCAAGGGCTTTAAAAGGGAAAGGATTCTATGTGCTAAGTACCCCATAAGATCATCATACAAAATACTTAAAAGGTAATATTGCTCTTGAGGGATATTTAACAGTGTTATATGAGAAGAATCATGCCCAATGGGAAATCAATTTTTATTTTCACCCCTTTCTTCAAAATTAATGTCTTTAATAGCAAGGAGATCATTGGCAAGAAGGAAGTTACCTGCTAGACAGATATACATTTGGGGAGACAGTCAGAAAATAGATTCCTGGAGTTAAAATGTAAATCATGAACCCAACATTTTGTAAAAAAAAAAAAAAAAAAAAAAAAAAATTTGTTAAAATGTAAATCATGAATCCAAAATTTTGTAAAAAAACATTTTGTAAAAAAAATTTGTAAAAAAAACCATGTTTTTTAAAGGCACTTACTATGCCTTAAGTCAGTCAAGTGCTGCTATAAGGAGTGGAAACTGTCACCATATATGTGTATGTGTGTGCATAAATAGATATACATATAGACAAAGATAAAGAGATACAGATACAGACATAATTATTTCATAATAAACTAAAATCTAGCAAGACCTGTAAGATACACAGAAGAGGATGAGGACCACAAAAATAAGAAACCCACAAAAAAAATAGAATCCATATTGGACCGGAATAAGGGCTTTTTTTTAGTGAAATGATTAATCCTAATTAATTAAGAGTGCAGAGAAAACATAAATTGATTACAGAATACCACTGATAGATCTAGAGAAAAAAGAGGTAAAAGCATTTAGAGCAAGAGGTGTATCTTTAGATTTGAGTTCACTGGTGGTATATTTTTTAAAGGTTTCATTCAAGTTTGACCAATTATTTTTTTTTTAAACAGATTGTTTTTTTTTTTTTTCAAGATTTTCATCTATTTATTCATGAGAGACAGAGAGAGAGAGAGGCAGAGACACAGGCAGAGGGAGAAGCAGGCTCCATGCAGGGAGCCCGACATGGGACTTGATCCCGGGACTCCAGGATCAACCCCTGGGCCAAAGGCAAGCACTAAACCACTGAGCCACATAGGGATCCCCTGACCAATTATTTTTTAAAAATATTTTCATTATCCTCATTATGTCCCAGGCTGAAAGATTCTGTAGAAAACAAATATCATTTACAGGGTACTATTTAAACAAAGCTTGGTACATCTACAGTCTAGATTTTTGATGTTGTAATGCTAGATCCTTTTTATGTGATTTCTGAGTGAATGTGCCACATATTTTACTATGATACTATTGAGATTTAGCATTGTATGTGCAAAATAATCACTGTATACTTAGGGGAAAAAACAGATTTAAAAAAATGTTTTTTCTCTTATGACTTACACTTTGACTCTACTAATATTCCATACCATTTTTACCTATCTCCATGTCTCCATGTTTTGCTCCAAAATCAGGTTCCAAATTTCCACAGATTGTAGTGGGTGATACCTTTTAGTACTAACACTACCACATGAACCAACTGGACTATGAAAATCTGGGCTATATTAATTGCAGAAGTATCAGGATCTTACTTCACACCTGCAAAACTTTCTGACTTGCTAAAATTTGGATAGCTTCTCATGACAGATCATCAAGACTGAACTCCATGAAGACATCAGACTCTGATACTTACAAGTTAGGGAATGCTAGGAAAGTTATTTGACATCTTGAATCCTACTTTCCCCATGTGTAACATACTTAGCTCAAAGGATGGCAATAAAGATTAAACAAGATTTTCTATGTGTGATACCTGCCACATGCCTACCTGCCCGCTGATATTTTCATGCTAACCCACTCCCTAAAGAGACTGTTTCTTTAAATCCCTAAAATTGGGGTCCTGACATGAAAGAATAAATTGCCCGAAAAGGCCAAGCTCCTTCTGACTTTTATGTCATATTTCCTGAAATCTCACATGGAGTCCTGAGAATTTGCTCAAATAAATAGATCTCCTTTACCATGGATGAGTAACAGGATAAAGTTGATCATCTACCTTTTCCTTTCTTCTAGACTGTGGTCTCCAGAATAGAGGCTGTATCTATTCTTTTCTATATCCCTAGCAAGTGGTTGCTACACAATAATAAGTATTTGCTGATTAAGTAAATGCCATTTTCACCTTATCTATGGAAGTTCCATGGCTATTCATGCCTGCTGGGACTAAGCATGCATTCTCTATGCTCCTTGAAACATTGAACATTAAATTACTGACCTAGTCTCTCAAAGACTAGTGCTAGAGCCAGATTAGTTTTCCAAAATTCATCCAACCCTTTCTGTGGCTAATTCTACTCTCTTTCCTCTTCTCATTGACCCCTGGTGCTAAAGCCATGGGGTTTATCATATCTTTAAACTGAGTTTATTTTAATGGCATCTCAATTATGCTCTTCACCATCCTCTACCATGTATAGAGGTATTTCTATATATGTATCCCATCCCACTATCAAATAGAAAGTTCTTTGTGATTATGACCGGGCTCTCATTTAAGGCAGTTTCTTAATAAATGATTATTGTATTTTGACAATAATTTGGCTTATGGCCCTCTCAGAGATACTATTCTCTCAGAAGTCATTGGTAGATTAGTTCTGAAGTTAGAATTTATTTAGGAGGATTTAGGCCATATGTGAATAGATGGGAGGGAAGGAGGGAAGGACGGGAGGATAGTTTTAAGGAAAATTTTATAAGCAAAAAAGGAGTATTTGTGCAAGATGTTAAAAAGAAAAGAAAAGAGAAAAGGAAACAGACTTTTGAGGTCAAATAAAACTGGGTTAAACAAAATTAAATAAATTCATTATTACAGGACATCTGAAATCCTATCAAATGTCAAATCCTGTGCTATAATGGATTGTGAAATACACAAAGTTTCCTAACATGATTTGGCTATGAAAGTTTTTTGTTTTGTTTATTTTTTTTCCTGGAGATTCTAAAAGGATTAGTGGAAAATGCTGCTGTGCGTATGTATCCTGCTCACGATGGCTTCCTGTTGTCCGCTGGGAAAGAGTCTTGAAAAGATTAATCAATTCCTTCTGAATGAAATCTTATAATATCTCCCTTGACCCTTTGTCCTCTCAATTTGCCAAGCATTTTTTTGTAGCTAATTAATCCTTAGGCAGAGTCACTGCTCCATAGTCTTTCCTTCACATTATCTGGGTCAAAACCCTGCTCCAGACTCCAGGTCTAATAGATGGGAACAAACAGTATTATTAAAAACAATACAGTCACTATTATTCCCTTACTGCATAAGCATACTTTGTAACTTTGGCTTAATCTAGCCCTCCAACTTTAACCTCAACACAATAATAAATTTCCAGCATCTTACCTGAAGGATACAGAAATGTTTTCTTTTTCCCTGATTCATTTATTCAACAAGTATTTATTGAATGTCTACTATATGCCAGGCACCGTTTCAGGTTTTGAGATACATCAATGAGCAAACAAAGACAGCTTTTGTAGAACCTACACTCTAGCTGAAGGAGGAAGACACACAATAAAAATAAACCTAGTCAATAAACAAATAAGTAGTTAAATGTGTCATAAAGCATAGGTGCTGTGGGAGAAACAAGCCAGAGAGTATAGGGTGGGATGTCGGTTGAAACTGTAAATAAGGTGGTCTCCTTGAGAAGATGGCATTTAGGAAACTAAGAAATTGAGAGGTGTAAACCAAAATGAGGCACAACTGCTATTCCTTTACTGGAGAGACAGAAACACAATTTTAATATGCTTTGGCAAGTCACAAAGCCAAGTTAAGGGTGCCATGGGAATATACGTCAGAGGAAAAGTCTCTAATCTGGGTATTCTGGGAAGGCTTTTGGAAGATATAATTCCTGACATGATTTTTAAAGGTGAAAGAACATGAACAAACACAAAGCTTATTTTCTCTAATCCTGATAAAATGTCACCTAGTTGATGAAGTGACAGCTAGAAGAGTAACCATTTTCCGAGCGCAGTTTTAGAAAGAACTGTGGGTTGTTTTTTTTTTTTTTTTTTTAAGATTTTTAAAATTTATTTTTTCATGAGAAACACACACAGAGAGACAGAGATACAGGCAGATGGAGAAGCAGGCTCCCTGTGGGAAGCCCAATGAGGGACTCAATCATGGGACCCTGGGATCAGAACAGGACCTGAGCCAAAGGCAGATGCTCAACCACTGAGCTACCCAGGTGCCCCTAGGTAGAACTGTTTTAAACGTGGTCTCTCTCACCCAACAGTGAGGGAGGACCCTAACCACTTACTGCCTCAGAGCTTCCACATTTCCCATCTGATATCCAGAGTGAAGAAAAACAAAGTATCTGAAAGTGCTTGAAAAACATAATAAATAGAGAAATTATAGGAGCCTAGATCTTGTGTGTTGGCTTATAAGGTAATCACAAGTGACCTTTTAATCCGTGGATCCAATATTTTGTATGCTGTCCTTTCCCAAGGGAGCTGCCGTTAGAAAAAAAGCTGCATAGTCAGAAGGAAAGAGAGAGAGACCCAGACAAGGAATGTCAAAGCAGGCAGCCCTGCAAAAGGCAGCGAGGGAGGGAGCAGGTCTAGTAGTTTTCCACGTAGGTGGCCAACTCCTTGGCCTCAGCGTGTAACTAGTCCTAAGGCCGAAGCTAAATGCTTTGTCAGTGTGTGTCCCTCATGAAGAAAGCACCACCATGGTGACCGCAGCGCCCACAGGCTTTGCTGAAAGCCATCTGAGTCTCAGTGAAAAGAAAGGGCCTTGTCAGACCAAGTTTAGCCCAGTGACACTGATCCCCTTCCTTCAAGTGTCAGTCTAAACCTGGGAGCTCCATTTTGCAGTCTGGAGGCTCCTCTTGTTCTGAAAGCCTAACCTTTCATTTGAAAATGTTCTCAAAGCTTTCCTCAAAATGAAAATATTTATTCAAATCCTCAGAATGCAATAAAAAAATATCCTTCTAGCAAAAGCAATGACTTAGCATTTTGGGGGTTGGCACAAAAGTAGGAAAACATAGCACAGAGAATCACAGCCCGTCTGGCTATTGGCTGGATCTTGCTTCTAAGGATTAAATCGCCTTACGAACTTGGCTTATCTTCCCTCTTGACGGTTCTTGGAGAGAATTCCTGAGACCTAATATTTTTGTGTGCCCTAGTTTACTTGAAGAGTCTTACAGAGACTCACAATGTCGGAAAACAGAATAATTTCCACAGCCTCTTTAGTTTTGAGATGGGGAAACTGAGGTGTGGAGAGGTTTTATGACATATCCAAGGCCACATAACTAGTGCTATAGCTTGGAATAAAACCCAGTCTCCTGACTCTTTCATCTACTTCAGATTACCTCCTCCCCCTAGAAATCAATTTTCTATTACCCACTTTATTCCTCAGTCACATGATGAAGTTTGAATTAATGTTAGTACCGTTCTCAGACCAAACTCCAGGAAAAGTATTCTCAAGTGTGCGTTCTTTAGGGAAACAACACATGAATGAGACACTAGGTGGTCTGAAAGAGGAACTGTAAATGATGACACTTACTCCAAGTTCTCAGCCTTACAAAGCAGTAGAGCCAGCTTGCTTAACCTGTTTCCATATTTGCAAAATAAAGATGATCTGTTTCCATTTAGTGGTTACTCTGTGAAGTATTTGAAATCAGGGATGGGTGAGCGGCTTTGGGAGCTGGAAAAAAAGAGAATTATCTGCCCCCTCCCTGTTCTGCTTTTAGTAGGAATATATTCCTATATTCTATTAGACCCTCCCCTACGTTAAAACTCCACTTCCCTCTTCCTTGTAAGGTTAAGCCCACTTCTGCCTATACAACATGAAGAATTCATCTTATTTCCAAACCAGGTCCCTGCATTATGCAGTATTTTATATGTCACTTAATGCTGTCATTCAACAAATGTTTGCATACTGGAGCATTGTGATAGGTGCTGAGGTCACAAACGGTTTCTTATTCAACATTCATTCAACAAAGACTGGAAGGAGTCGGAGTCTACCACAGAGCAATTTCTGTGCTGGGTGCTGAGAATACAAAGTAAGTTAAGATGGAAACATGACTTCAAGAAGCATACCTCTGGGGGAAGATAAAAGGATGAACAAATATTTAAGTAAACTGAATTTATGTTAATTTTTACATTGTCACACTTTGCTCTACTAAAAAAATATGCGTATTAGCTAATGTTTCTACTGAGTATATGAGCACAAAACGCCGTATTTCCAAAATAAGGTAAGGAAGCTATGATATTAGCCTGGATGGTATTGTCCTCATTCTCTTCCTATAATTTCTACAATGTTGTAGATGAAGAACCACTGCTTTTATCAAGCTGCTGCTAAGACTCAAGCCCAGTTCCTAACCCTTCAGGCCTCCTAGCATCTGAGATTCTGTGATGTCATCTGCTATTTTTATATACTTTGTAGGAAGAATTACTAATTTACCCACTTTTGTGATCTCTGAAACATCCCACCTCACCTGGAAGGACATGACACGATATCCATCACTGTGACCTACGGGTACCATGTTCCACCTGCCAGGCAGGGTCCTTTTTAACCTCCTCCATGTTCTTTGCAGTCAATGAGGCTATGCAGAACTGGATTCTAGGATATGAGGTAGCCTCCAAAGAGGTGTGGACATGGAAGATGGTAGCATGAGTGTATGTCAGGAATATCAACTGACAGTTCTCTTTAAGATTTAGAGTTTTTCCTTCCCCATGCAAATATTAAATTAAGCAGTAACAGGAAAAAGGAAATATGAAAGAAGATATGGGCAACTACATCTGGTGTTGTGCATTTCATAATTGTGCATTAAGGAATTTCTAATCCTATAGACTTGCTTTTAATAGAAACCGGATATCTTTAAGGTTTTATCTACCAGGACATCTTCCAGCATCATAGGAAAATCTCCTACAGAACAAGAGAAAGTGAGGCAGTGGCATCTGAGCAATGGACTGGTGTTAGCCCCAACAAAACGGCTTTAAGACTTAGAATTGTGGATTTTTCAAAGCCAAGTGGGCATATTTATGAAGGCATGGGAGGGATAACAGCAGGGCAGGCAGCAAGAACATTCAGCATGAATGTGTGCAAATGTCTTCAAAGCCAGACTCTGCAAGAACAGAGCCAGTGATCATATGGTCAAAAAAAAAAAAAAAAAAAACAAAAACAAAAACAAAAAAAAACCCTAGCCTGCACTGTTTTGTTAAGAGTTTGAAATTCCCTGGGTGGAGACATTACAGGGTAGCTAGGTTGTTTGTTGTTTTCTATGCCATGTGAATGTGACCATAGAACCAAACTATTTTTTCTACTTCGAGTTAAGTTTAGACATGTCCATGGGACACCTGGGTGGCTCAGCAGTTGAGCATCTGCCTTTGGCTCAGGGTGTGATCCCGCAGTCCCAGGATCAAGTCCTGCATCGGGCTTCCTGCATGGAGCCTGCTTCTCCTTCCGCCTCTGTCTCTACCTCTCTCTGTGTTTTTCATGAATGAATAAACAAAATCTTAAAAAAAAAAAAAAAGTTCAGACATATCCTCGTAGAACAAGAGTCAACACAAAACCATGACTCTTAAACTCTCTTAGTTCTGACACTTCCAGAAGTGGACCTCAAGGTAAGGATTTGAGTACAAAGGTTTTATTTAGGTTGTGCAGACAACAATGGTAGATAAATGGAGAAGCAAAGCAGGGAGGGGGGTAGGGGGGGTGGTCAATAAAGATGTATTATTAAGTCAGCTACCACACTGAGGAGCTGAGGCTCAATCCCCTGGCACTTCCAGCCTGCTATGCTGGATGGGGTGGTCTGCTGTCATTCCAAAAATATAGAGATGCAAAACTGGCATCAAGGAGTCTGCTGAATTATCCTAAAAGATACAAGGGCTGTGGGGGTGGGGTGGAGACCAACAATATGTGCTGTACTTCCAGCCAAGAGGCTTAGAGGGCCAGCTAGTTTAGTGCCCTTAGTGGAATGTGCAAGGGAGGGTTTTTCTCTTGTGTCATAATCATCTGCCCCAGTGGTGAAGCCCACAAGACCCAGAAGAGACACTGATTCCCTTTTGAGACAGATTCAGATCTTTAAAGGAATACACTCTCTTCAAACTCAAGCAACTTCAACAATAATTATAAACATGTAATAGGGAAGCTAATGTATCTAATGTACTTGGACTATAAAGATTTCTTTTGAAGGCTTAGGAGTTCCACACCAGGGACTTGGGCTGATCTGGCTAACACAGCATAGTCAACTATGGCATAGAGAATGGTCCTTCAAGTCAAATGAACATGAGTTAGAATTCTGACCCAATTACAAAAGTGATTCTGGTTGTCTGAGCCTCAGCTTCCTGACCTATCAAGCAGGAATCTGCCCAGTTATATTAAAGGATTGGGGGAGAATTCTGAAAATCTGCATCTGTGAAGAACCTATTATGGATTGTGACAACTTGCAGGAATGCTACAAATGTAAATAAAAAAAACCATAAGCATCTTTGGAGCCCCTCAGATCTCTCCCAGTGTTGAGGCCCAGCATGCTTGGGGCGCCTTATACAAATCTTGCTTATATAAACCACCTTACACAATCTCTACTGATGTAGGCTGGGCTGACTTGAGGCATAGCCTGGAACACTCTGCTCTCATGCAGGGGACTTTCAATGGCCTCTGACGAGCTCTGACAGGAAATTGCCTCAAATGAAACATTCTGTAGGAGAGAAAAAGGAAAGCTGCTTTGGATCTAGACAAACCTGGCTTTGCTGCTTTCTATTCTACTCTATTCAACAAATGTTTATTCAGTATCTATTTTTTCCAAGTCACTATATTGGGTGCTATGTGACCTCAGGAAAATCCAGGATTTCTGCCAGAGATGAGGCATTTGGGGATAGAGAAGGAGTAAACACAGGCCTTGTCCCTTTTTGGAATACTGGAAAAGCTCTCCTCTCTCAACCCCTAAGCCAAGCCCACCTACCTAACGGGCTGGCAAAAGGAGGTATAGAAAGGCATGCTAACCCTAAAGGGGTTTGCAGAGTTAGAAAAAAGATGCCTGCCACTGAATCACAGCCCTCTGAGATTTAGAAAAGGGCAAATACTAACTCTAAAGCCTAGTAGGTGAAAGGATGAAGGCTACTGGTATATTAACATGCCTTCCTTTCTCGGATTCCTGGAGAATGTCTCCAGGCTTTCCAAAGGCAGTATATCTGACATCTGCAGTTAAATGGATGGTAATCACCAAAAGTTGGAATGTGGACAAAATGGTAATAGAGAATGATAGTTTTCTACTTGTTTTAATCAGGATAGCATGGGTGGCTAAAGGGAAAAGCTGGAGGACATGCTGGCTCTTCTCCATTTGCCCTTCTAGACCCACACTTCCGTTTCTGCTCTGCCCTGGAAGATGGACCTGAATAGGCCCCATCAGTAAGCTTCCTGCTGGGTTGTCGTGGGATGGTTGTGTTCTTCACCAAAAGCCATACCTTTTGCACGGGACCCTTTCCATGCAGCTAGGCTCGGTGTTCTCTCCCAACATTCCGGCCTGTGGGCACAGGTCCTACCTGGTGATGGCTTAGAGAACTGCCCCATCCCTTCTTAGTTTCCATAAATTCTGAGCACACCCTTTATTAAACTCTCCTCAGTTGCCCTATTTGGGTGTTTGCCATCTGCCACCTTCTGAGATCCTAACAGAGAGATCTCTGCATTTAGCGACAGAATCATGTGATCATGACCTTTCCATTTGTTAGCTATGTTCAGCGTAACTGCTTTAGTAAGGTGTCTTCATGTGTTGAAGAGCAAACACGAAACAGTTTTATCCTAACACTTATCAACTATATTCTGTTAAATCTCCATCTAGGTCAGGATACAAGCTCCCTACATCATACCTCAACAAGACCCCATAACTTTTAGTTACTCACAGTTACTAATAAAACTTCATTACATTTTACAGATAGTGCCATTCATTTTAAAACCTTAGTTGCAGGAGCACCTGGGTGGCTCGGTGTTTGAGTGTCTCCTTTGGCTCAGGGCATGATCCCTGGGTCCTGGGAGGAAGTCCTGCATTGGGCTCCCTGCAGGGAGCCTGATTCTCCCTCTGCCTGTGTCTCTGCCTCTCTCTGTGTGTCTCTCACGAATAAATAAATAAAATCTTAAAAAAAAAAAAAAACCCATTTGCAATCCTTCCTTCTCCCTGTCCTCCTCCCCACACCATGCAGATTTGCTAATGGTTCTGGTCCTGGAGGACAGGACCATAGTCAGCTTTTACATATATCCCCTCCCTCTCCTTTTTCCCTATGCTTCCCATCTGATATTGGGTGTGAGGTGGAGGAAGCAGGAACACACTGTCCCCTCTTCACTGGATTCTCTAGGTTGGATTGTGGTACTGCCAACTGGCTATTAGTTCCCTCTTGGTAGGCAGAAAGTACTCCAATAAGCATCTTGACTTGCAGTTACTCCTTTGCATTGGACTTCTGTTCTCCCATTCAGTACTCTAGCAAGGACATCCCACCCCCACTCTCTTGCTTGGGGTATCTATTTCCTAAGTATTCTGCCTCAGGAGTGCCAGCAAAGTAGCTCAAATCCAGTCGCTATCTGATGAAGGAAAATTCACATGTCCTTGGGATTGCCCTTTGGCATTCAGTTCCACCATCTTGCTCCTCCATTTCCACACCCTGACAGCAGTGGCCATGGCCATTTTGCTGAGTCATTGGCTAAGTACCTCTGAGATGAGCAGTCCCCAGCTTAGGGAAGGGACAACACCTGAGTGTCCTCAATCTTTATGGGCACTTTTCTTGGGTTTTTTTCTCTGTGCTTCAGGAGGGGAAGACACTTGAGAGATGAAAGGACAAACCAGCACTTTCCTAAAGCATGACACTTTTCCCCCCAGTCCTCCTCCACTACAAGATTGGGAAGGAGGTGACAGTGTTCTCAGCAAGCCCTCTTGAGAGGGCAGTGCCTCCCAAATTTGATACTTTTCCCTCTTAAAATGTGAACATTGGATACTTAAAGCACTATGTTCCATCTTTAGATCTTAGTAGTAATTCTGTGAAAATCAAGAAAAGTCTTATTTAGCACCCAACACTCACTCTATCAAAGTGTGATGGGCAACCCACATCTATTACCTCATTTGATTCTCAAAACAATTCTGTAAATTTGTAGGGGTATTTGTGAACCCCATTTTATAGAAGAGAAAACTAAGATTTAAGGAAGATATGTGACTTGCAGAAAAAATTAACGCTAGAATGTCAATCTGATCCAGGATTTGATCATGGAAATCTTGTCTCTTGACTCTCTCTGTCCAGTGATTTCTCTGCTAGATCAGACTGAGTTCCTGGAGGGCCAAGACCTTATTTTGTTTATTTCTGAATCCTGATACACCTGACAAAGATACTCTGTGTTCTGCAAATATTAACCAAATGGAAGAGCAAATAAAGCAACTTATTTCTAGACTTCCCATTGGGTCCCAGAATCCCAGACCCAAAAGGGCCATTAAAAACTATCTAATCAACTTTCCATCTGGTGGTTGAACCCCATCTATGAGTCTGCTTTTCTCCTCAATATAGCTCTTCAGTCTTTTAAAACCTATGATCATAAGCCCCGAGCATCCTCTTCTCCCAGCCAAGCACCTTCAGTTAATATAACAATTCCACAAGAGGTAAGGTCTTGAATCTTTTATGGGCCAAAGGTCAGTCAACAGCAGCAGCATGACTTGCCAGGCACTGTGTTAATTCCTTTGCTTCCAATCTCTTATTTAATCCTCACAAGAAACCAATGGGAGAGATGTTGTGATTCTTGTCCCTACTCTAAGATGGGGAAACTGAGGCTTACACTAGTAAAATTACTTTTCCAAAGTCACACAGCCAGAAAACCATAGTGTCAAGTTTTGAACACAGGATTGTCTGATTGCAGAGTCTGCGGTTTTACACATGACAGCTCTCAGACACGATCCCTACTTTGTGGTCTGACCAGGATAGTATACATTGGAGACATTGATCCCCTCATTCTAGAATGCTACACTTAAGGCTGCCTGCACCATCTAGGAAAACATTCTCCTTTCTAATGAAAAACAGATTCTTGCTTCTCTGTACTATCCTGAAAATACAGTTTTGTGGCATTCTCCTTTTTCATGTGAATTTCTCTTTCAGGCACACCCATTCCATGAAGCTGTTGGTTTTGAGAAACCAATACACACGTCTCTCACCAGTAAAACCTGACAAGGAGAGTGAAGGTCAAGCACTTCAAGGCAATTGGCATGTCACTGACGTCAGTAAAGAAAGGCTAATTGCTGAGAAGATGATTCATGTTGTTTTGAATGAAAAGGAAATGGATTTCTCTGTACCTTTCCCATCTCTCTATGTCCCAATCCTGTGCCCATGAGATATTTTTCCAGAAGATCCTCTGAGATCTATAGACATTCTGATTGCATTTACTTATTAAACTGGAAGAAGCTTTAGAAATCATCCAGACTGATTCCCTCACTAAATGGAAGAAGACACAGACACAGATAGGGCACTCAGTTACCTAATGTCACACAGTGACTTACCAATCAGTAAGGCTCTAGTCTTCTGATTTCCAGACTTGAATTCTTTGTCACTCAGTACTATTCCCTCAACCAATGATTTGACCGATAAGACTATCTAGATGCAGGATAGGTGAGAAAGATCACTTACTGATCACCTACCATATGATAGTCATTGTGCATTTAATCTTCATTGAGCATTATAACTACATTAAAAGCTGAAATTATCTTCATTTTATAAATAAGGGACTTAGGGCCAGAAATTTTAAGTGATTTGTCTATATGCACTGAGCAGGAAAGTGGCAGAACCTAGTTTTAAAACTGAATCACCCCAATTCCAGAGCTCATGTCTATTCCAGTAATGACATATCCATAGCTGAACCTTGGTCTTTCTTCTCTCCTCTTCCATCCCTCCTCTCTTCTTCAGTCTCTGTCTCAGTGTGTCTTCCCCTTTCTCCCTGCCCTCCTTTCTCTCTCCCAGTAAATGGAACCACCATCTACACAGTGGCTCAAACCAGAAGCTCCCTCTTTCAAATCCCACCTATTCAAGCTTCAAGTTCTGTACATGTTACCTCCTAAAAATCCAACTACTCCCTCCCCATTATCATGACCCTTAATCATGGCATCTCCAGATGCCACCTGGACCACTGTAGAAGACTTCTAATTCACCTCCCATCTCTACTCTCCACACTGGAGCTCAGGGACCTTTTTATTTGACCATATCACTTCTCTACCTAAAACTCAGTGATGGCTTCCCATTGACATGGGGACAAACCACAAATCCCTTGTAGTGTTCATGAGCCCTTCTCAAGCTGGTGTCTCTGTTCCCCTGTTAGGACCCCTCTCTCTCCCTGGTTCCCCAGGTTCTCCCCCAGCCCTCCCATTGTGCTTGGGAACATCTTTGCTTGGTTAACGCTTGGACTTCAGGTCTCAGCATGAACTTCACTTGTGTAGGTTCACCTTCCAGAACCTTCCACATCAGTTGAACTCTTCCTTGTGTACACTCCCATGGCACCTTTTATTTAATCTTTAGTTTCTTTAGTTTCACTCAACAAACTTGTGACACATGTTCCATTATCTATCCTCCCCTGTGGACCTTGTGCGCTGTGAGGAATATAGTGATGACTTCCTCATGGACTCCAGTATCTCTGGTACTAAACCCATGCCTGGAACATAACAAGAGTTCATTTACTACACAGTTAATGAATTAATTAATTAAAGGATTAACTCTCCAACTGAGAGGATGAGGAATGTGTGGGATCTGAGCATTTCTGCTATGGACAGTCTTTAAGCACCTCCTTATAAGCTGCTGAACAGAAAATGTAGAGCCCAGGTAACAAGTGTGGTTTGTGTTGTGCTATTTAATACCTCTTTGCTTTCCCAAATGAGTGGTACCTTTGTAAACAATAGTTGGTGTGGAATGAGTTTTTGGATTCACTAGCATTGGTTAACATGATGAATTCAATCATTGCATGCAACATATTAGCCACATTGTTTTCCTCCTTTCCCTTGCCAAATATTAAATGTGTGCTGGCTTAACTTCCTACTAATGGTCTTCCTTCAATGATAAATAACCATTGAGCCAGCACATGTGTCTGAGTGTTGGCAGCAATATTTATATATAAATACAGTGTGCCTAGATGTAGCAACTAAGAACAGCAGAGTACTGGAAGGAACTTCAGGAATCATTAAACACAACCCTCTTATTTCACAGATGTGAACGTTGGGCTTCCAGGTCAAGAGGGTAGATGAAGTACATGCTAAAATTACCCCTTCCACAGTTTAAACTGAGAGAAATTTTGGATAAAGCATTCCTTAAAAAATATACAAACCAACTACAAAGCAAGGAAGGAAATCTCCCCATGCCAGAAATTTAGAGGGAACTCCAGTGGTTAGTGGAAGCTGGAAAATGAATTGCTCCCAAGGGGATTAACCCAACACAAGCCTCAAGAACTAGAGTTTCAATGGTTATGTTGTAAAAAGATTGGATCAAAACCCACATCACTGTAGAGATCTGAAGCTAAGACCCCTACTTGGACATAGAGTTAGGATAGGCTTTCTGTCCATGACAGAGGATATGAAAATGTCCAAAAAGTAGCACTAGGGCAGAGCCAGAAGCAAGTCTACGTACTGGCTGAGGATGGAACCACAGCATGAATGGGAATTCTAAAATTGTGCCTTACCAGGAGCAGATCTAACTTGTCTTATCAATGTAGAAGACCAAAATTCTACACATTTATTTATATTCCCCAAATGAATGAGAACATATAATGTTTGTCCTTCTCCGACTGACTTACTTCACTCAGCATAATACCCTCCAGTTCCATCCACGTTGAAGCAAATGGTGGGTATTTGTCATTTCTAATAGCTGAGTAATATTCCATTGTATACATAAACCACATCTTCTTTATCCATTCATCTTTCGTTGGACACCGAGGCTCCTTCCACAGTTTGGCTATCGTGGCCATTGCTGCTAGAAACATCGGGGTGCAGGTGTCCCGGCGTTTCATTGCATTTGTATCTTTGGGGTAAATCCCCAACAGTGCAATTGCTGGGTCGTAGGGCAGGTCTATTTTTAACTGTTTGAGGAACCTCCACACAGTTTTCCAGAGTGGCTGCACCAGTTCACATTCCCACCAACAGTGTAAGAGGGTTCCCTTTTCTCCGCATCCTCTCCAACATTTGTTGTTTCCTGCCTTGTTAATTTTCCCCATTCTCACTGGTGTGAGGTGGTATCTCATTGTAGTTTTGATTTGTATTTCCCTGATGGCAAGTGATGCAGAGCATTTTCTCATATGCATGTTGGCCATGTCTATGTCTTCCTCTGTGAGATTTCTGTTCATGTCTTTTGCCCATTTCATGATTGGATTGTTTGTTTCTTTGGTGTTGAGTTTAATAAGTTCTTTATAGATCTTGGAAACTAGCCCTTTATCTGATATGTCATTTGCAAATATCTTCTCCCATTCTGTAGGTTGTCTTTGAGTTTTGTTGACTGTATCCTTTGCTGTGCAAAAGCTTCTTATCTTGATGAAGTCCCAATAGTTCATTTTTGCTTTTGTTTCTTTTGCCTTCGTGGATGTATCTTGCAAGAAGTTACTATGGCCGAGTTCAAAAAGGGTGTTGCCTGTGTTCTTCTCTAGGATTTTGATGGAATCTTGTCTCACATTTAGATCTTTCATCCATTTTGAGTTTATCTTTGTGTATGGTGAGAGTGGTCTAGTTTCATTCTTCTGCATGTGGATGTCCAATTTTCCCAGCACCATTTATTGAAGAGACTGTCTTTCTTCCAATGGATAGTCTTTCCTCCTTTATCGAATATTAGTTGCCCATAAAGTTCAGGGTCCACTTCTGGATTCTCTAGAAACCATTGAAAACAATTTAGAGAGGATGAATTCTATAGTGTCTTCTCAAGGACCAGCATTAAAGTATCTTGTAGGTTTTGAATAGTAAACCAGATGCTACCTTAGTGAATTTAGAATCTTATACAACCTTGGAAGGATATGGGGAATAAGATTAGGATGGCCACTGCTAGCATTCAGGATCTAGAAGTACAGGGTAGCAGGCTGACTGCCACCAGGGAGTCCAGCTGCCTATAGTGGAGATTCTTCATTCAGAGCAGAAGTCAGAACACTATAGCCTATGAGCTAAACCTGGATCATAGGCCATTATTGTTCTGACAGCTATCTAAGAATGTACATATATATATATATATATATATATATATATATAAATTTTTACTTCTCTTTATATGAATGTATATATATACACACACACTTGTATATACATGTATATAAAGAGAAGTAAAAAAAAGAGGAAGAGATATGTAAGAGACCTTATATGGCCTGAAAAGTCTAAAATGTATGTATACCTGGTCCTTCACAGCAGAACTGTGCTTGATCTCTGCTCAGGAAGCTATACAAAAGGCATTGTGGTACTCTTGTATCTTGCAGCAGCAGCTGTGGCTAGAGAGCAGCTTTGCCTCTTTCCAAACCTCATGTGAGTGCTCCTTGTCAAAGCCTTCCCAAAGGATTCTGGGAAATGTAAGATTCTTAACACTTTACTTTGAAATGCAGTAAAGAGTTTAGAAAGGTCATGGGGCACCTGAGTGGCTCAGTCAGTTGAGAGGACAATTCTTGATTTCAGTTCAAGTCATGATTTTAGGGTCATGGGGTCAAGCCTTGCATCAGGCTCCACACTTGGCAAGGAGTCTTCTTGGGATTCTCTCTCTCCCTCTGCCCTCCCCCCTGCCCCATTTTCTCTCAAATACATAAATAAATTAAAAAGAGTTTAGAAGGTCAGGGATGATGGCCAGGTGACAATCCAGATGGGAAGCTCACATCCTAGGGCAAGTGTGGGAGCAAAACTTACATAAGAACACTCACAGAAAAAATGAATTCCCAAACCACAATTCCAAAACATAGATAAAAATCAATGCATAGAAGAGGGATCACAAATCCTCCAAAGTAGGAAAATAAAAATATGAGAACTAGAAGTACTATTGTGATCTAAAAAGGAATGTGACAAACACAAGTGTTCTAAGAATTAAAGGAAAGAATGGCAATGATAAAAAAGGAAGTTTTTTTTTTTAAGATTTTATTTATTTATTCATGAGAGACACAGAGAGAGAGGCAGAGACATAGGCAGAGGGAGAAGCAGATTCCCTGAGGGAAGCCTGATGTGGGACTCGATCCCTGGACCCTGGGATCACCACCTGAACCAAAGGTAGACACTCAACCATTGAGCCACCCAGGTGTCCCAGAAGATTTTTTTAAACTAGATATAAGGGAGAACAAAGTAACCACCAAGATATCACTCCATACCCACATTCCTGTCTATGGGCTTTGTTTGCTAAGGAAAAAAAAAAAAAACTAATATAGGAGTATATGTAAGAAGCATAAGAAAAATTAAAATTGGCATACTGGAAAATCTAAAGTATTGAATATAGTATGAATAGTAACAATAAGAATGACAATATTCACATGAGTGTTTAAAATAATCTGGAGGTATAAAATTACATAACAATCTCATGGTGGTTGGGGTAGAGTGTTAGCAGAGAGATTTTGAAACATGCACAGGTCCACATTTCTTTTGAGAGCAGAATATAGGCACTGATTAACATTAGACTTAATGAGAATACACATTTTCAAATCCTAAAGGTAACTACTAAATGAATAGTTCTGCAAAATTTCTAAATACAGTAGCAGCATCATGAGTGTTAAGACAAACTGATTATTCCCACAGAAAGCAAGAAGGATGAACAGCAGAGAATGCAGGGGCTAAAGAGGACGTCCTGCAGGAGCCAGTACCATGCAGCTAGCTCCTGACAGGGCCAGGCCAGGATGGATCCTAGGGGGTGTGACTCCCAGCTCACTTCTACCTCATTTATACCAACATGTCCCTCTCCATATTCCATTCTCAATACTTGCAGAGGAGTCACGTGATCCCCATGCCAAATTTTTGTAATCCCATAAAAATTAAGATGTGCTTTGGTGGAATACTGAGAGAGGAAAAAAGTGCCTTTTATTTAAATATACATGGTTTAAACTTCCAGCTATGCCATTCACTGGCTATATCCTTGGATAAAGTATATAACTTCTCAGCCTCAAACTTAGCATTTGTTGAATTAAAGTAGGAATAGCTATCTTATACAATTAATGTAAACATCAAATTGTTTAGTATAGATTAAATAAACATAAAGCACCTGGTTTAATTCTAGATGCTTAGTATAAGTTCAGTCAGTGTAGCTGGAGTTAATGGGAGAGGAATCTCCAAAATAGGAAGAAGGATGTCAACGCTGGAGAGGTAGTGTTGAACATCAGCTCTAAGGAATGTGGCAAAACCATTAACTGAAAAAAAATTAATTGATGGTGAGGTGAGAAGTGAAGAAGGTCAGGAACAGGTGGGGAAGCATGGTACAAAATGAATAAAGACAAGACCTCAGGACTGAGTCAGACGGCAAGGTAGGATTGCCAAAGCCTCACCTATATGTTGTGCCAGTTATGAGATGCGGAGACAGGTCTTATGGCCTAGTAGAAATTAGCCCATAGGCCAATACCTATTTTTGTTGACATAATTTTAATGGAATCCAGTCACACCCACTTGTTTATTTACTGTCTATGGCAAAGTTGAGTAGTTGTAACAGAAACCATATTTCCAGAAAACCTACAATGTTTGCTATCTGGCCCATTTAGAAAAAGTTGGCCAACCGCTGTCTTAAAGGAATATGCATGCTCAGATAATCTCTACCACTCTGTAAATGGTGAAGCCAATCCTATGTCTTTAAAACAGACCAGTTCATTGTGTAGCTAACTATATCTAGTTTAAAAAAATCTTCAAAGTACTTCCAGCCCACTTACTACAAGCGCCTTCAGCTCCTTTGTTCTGGTCCCATGTAGTGATGGCCTACCTTCTTACCTCTAACTTTACCTCTAATTTCTGATCTGTACCTATCTATGGAAACTAACAGTTGAACATGGATGGCTTCCTAATTTAATCTTTGAAATGCCCTGGAAACTCAAGTTGTGCTCCCATGTCTTTTCTTGCACTTTATGTGTAAATGCCTTGTCTTACCAGGATCTAATCCTTCACAGAGTAGGAAGGCACCAGAATCACTTTCAGAGCAAGGATCCCATATTACCTGTTTTTCTCACAGATTCTGACACCTGAGAGAACATGTCTATTGAATGAATAAACACTGTAAAGAGGGAGAAATCCAGACATCTACAGCAAACAAGCTGGCTGAAGAAAAGGAGGCAAGAAGAAAGGAAATGCATAGGTCTTGGTTTCTCAGGAGCCAGGTGGCATTTGAAAATTGGGGAAAGACGAGACAGGAGCAGCAAAAAGAATGAAATCGTGGAGAACTGTGTGACATTTAGATCTGATTGTGAAGGCAGCTGGATGATTTGCACTTAGAGATGGAGCAACCCTTTTTACCCGATCAAGCTGCTTCAGCATCCCATGATGTAAATGTTGAGGGATGGGAGGTGGCAGCGATGGAGAAAAGAGGAAGGAGAAGTTTGGGAGGCTTGTGCTATCCACTGCCCACCCTTCTGGGCCTTGCCATGCAGTGGGCCCACCCTGAGAAATTCTAGTTCCTAGGCCCCCATGCCAACTGGCTTCAGTTGCACTTGGCCGTGGTAGGCACTGATGGCTGGTCAGTGGGTGGGAGGAGGGGAGACACCAGTCTATTTCTACTGCTCTCTTTCTGTTTTAGGGATCTCTCCATCCATGTTGGCCTCTCCTTTCCTGTCTCACCCTTCTCTCTATATACCCAGTTCCTATTCAATGCTCCCTTCGGCTAGATTCTGTGAACACTGTCATTTCCCTTGGTGTCTACAGCCATTGAATGCAAGCAGCTTTCTCTTAGGTTCCTAATCTCTAGGTGGCCTCACTGTCCCTGTTTGACCTTATAGCTCTTCTAACAGTTTGTCACCAGTTCCCCATGTTAAATTCTCCCATTAAACTTCCTGACCACGTCCTGTTTTGTTTTGTTTTGTTTTTTTCCCTCTGACTGGACTCTGATTGAGACAGTGATAAAGGAAGACAAAAACAAAACAACTTGCATTTATTTATCTCTGCCTCTCTAGTCCTTAGCACTGGCCTGATACAGAACACATACTTGGTAAACACTCAATTAAACTAAATGAAAAATTCCTTTGAAAGACCCAAAGTGAAAAACCTTTCCTTCTCTTTTCCAACCTCTAGTAAGAATGAATCCAAGAAAGTGAGAGGAGAGATAAGAACATGTTCTGACATCCATGTGAGGGAGAGTTGCTATGAGACAAGTTCATGTGTCAGGGGCTGCCACGCATGCTGGAGCCCCCTGAAGCAACCTTCCTCTAAGACTTGGTCTAGACAAGGCGGCTGGAATAGAGAAGCCACTCGAATTTGCTTGGAAAGACCAAATTTAAATAAACTGTTGGAACTCTAAAAGCCTTGTGGTTCAAGGCAGAGGACAGGCTAGGGAGCTCAGTTAATAAATAGCTTCACAGGAGTCAGCAGGAGGGCAGGAAGACATGAGCACAGCAGATCCAGGCTCAAGCGTTCCAGTGCCCTGTCCACTTCCCAAACCCCAAGCAATCTCTGGAATCTTTTGTTTTTAATCAGTTTTTCCTGTCTTCCAGATCTTGATCAAACTTCCCCTAAGAGACAACAGGACTCACTGGTATGCGTATAGGACTTGGAATCTGAAAAGAGGACCCTGGTTTTCACTTTACTGCTTAATAACCTCGTGAACTTGGTCAAGTATTAAACTCTGTAAGCAGTACTTTTTTTCATCTTAATTATCCTTAATTTCCATCATCTATTTCACCCATCCTCCTAACCACCTCCCCTCTGGTAACCATCAGTTTGCTCTCTATAGTTAAGAGTCTGTCTTAACTATAAGACTCTCTTATCTATAAGAGAGAATAATACCTACATCCTAAGGGGACTATGGCATCCAAATAGAATGATCTAGTATCTTAATAATAAAAATACTTGAGTGATTAAAGAGACATGCTATGAAGTCAGTGTTTGGTTGGAATCTCTGTTCTTATTAATTTGTCCCATATTAATATCCCTAAACTGGTCTCTTCACCTATGAAGTGAAGATAGTAATAATGTCTACTTGATAGTGTTGTTGTCAAGAATGAGATAAATAACTGCAAATTGTCCAGGAAGGCACCTGGTACCTTGTAAGTACTCAGTACTATCACTCTCAGTATGTCCTGCTGTGTACATTGGAGGCACATGCTTATGTGCGGTGCACAATCTCCATGACCCTCCATGAGGTGAGTATTGCTATCAGCCCCATTCTAAAGATGTTTCTACTGAAGTTTAAGTTGCCTAGGTTAACATAGTTCATCCTCGACCAAGATTACATAGCTAATTACATAGTTAAATCTGACTCTGACTATAAACACTTACCCACAAATAACATGCATAATCCTTCTTAATTATTAATTATAATATCATTGCTATGATTACTGAAACCTATATAAGGTTCTTGATACAGACTGGTTATTTTTGTCTATTAGTTTCCCACCTTTCACATGTAAAGGAATATCTACTACCACCTATGATGTACTACATTGTGGGTGAAGTTCAAGTGTCATTTTCTCAAGCAAATTAGGATTATTTTTAATGCTGATCTACAAACTGAGATTTCTTTCTTTTGCCCTAGAGATATTATTTTTAAAATTTTTAGTCCAGCATCTGAATCAAAGATGGTGGTATTTTGCCATATGCAAAAATAAATTCCAAATGGATTAAAGACCTAAATGTAAGACCTGAAACCATAAAAATTCTAGAACAGAGCACAGGCAGTAATGTCTCTGACATTGGCCATAGCAACATTTTCCTAGATAAGTCTCCTAAGGCAAGGAAATAAAAGCAAAAATAAACTACTTGGACTAGATTGAAATAAAAAGCTTCTCTATGGTGAAGGAAACAGTCAATAAAACTAAAAGGCAACCTATAGAATGGGAGAACATATTTGTAAATAATGTATCTGATAAAGGGTTAGTATCCAAAATGTATAAAGAATTGATATGACTCAACACCTCCAAAACAAATAATGTAATTAAAAATGGGCAGAAGATATGAACAGGCATTTCTCCAAAGAACACATCCCAAAAGCCAATAGACATGTGAAAAGATGCTTAACATCACTCACCATCAGGGAAATGTAAAACAAAACTACAATGAGATATTATCTCACACCTGTCAGAATGATTGAAATCAACAACACAAGATACAACAGATGTTGGCAAGTTTGTGGAGAAAAAGGAACTCTTGTACAGTTGGTGTGAATGAAAACTGATGCAGCAAGTATGGAAAACTATATGGAGGTTCCTCAAAAGGTTAAAAATAGAACTACCCTATAATCCAGTAATTGTGCTACTAGGTGTTTACCCCCTAAATTAAAAAAAAAAAAAAAGAAAACCTAACTCAAAGGGATACATGTACCACTCTGTTTATAGCAGCATTACTCACAATACCCAAATTATGGAAGCAACCCAAGTTTCCATTGATAGATGAATGGATAAAGATTTGATATATACATACAATGGAATATTATTCAGTCATAAAAAGAATGAAATCTTGACATTTGCAATGACATGGATGGAGCTAGAGAGTATAATGCCAAGTGAAATAAGTCAGAAAAAGACAAATACCATATGATTTCACTCAGGTGGAATTTAAGAAACAAAACAAATGAGCAAAGGGGAAAAAAGAGAGACAAACCAAGAGACAGAGGGGAGGTGGGTAGGAGGATGGGTGAAATAGATGATGGAGATTAAGGAGTGCACTTGTGATGAGCACCAGGTGTTGTTTGGAACTGTTGGATCATTATATTGTATACCTGCAACTAATATAATACTGTATGTTAACTATACTGGAATTAAAATTTAAAAAACACTTTTAAAAATAAAGATAATGTTATTTTGGAGATATTTTTAGTAAAAGTAATGCAATATCATGTGGTGTTGTTGTTGTTTTTGTTTTTGTTTTATAGCAAGCCAAGGAAATGAGTAATGAACTTGGAGTCTGGTACTCAGGAGATTAGGTCCAGCTCTGTGACCTGAGCATAGTTCCATATCTTATTGGACTCAGTTTCCTCATCCATAAACTGAGAGTATTGAGTGATGTCACTGATGACATTCCTT
Organism: Canis lupus baileyi; assembly: GCF_048164855.1. Lineage (NCBI taxonomy): Eukaryota > Metazoa > Chordata > Mammalia > Carnivora > Canidae > Canis > Canis lupus. The sequence goes on from NC_132840.1 coordinate 35,567,494, forward strand.
CCAATCCTAAAATGTGAATGTTATTTTGCCCACAATGTCAATATCTTTTATGATAATGATGGCAAGAGAAGACATTTACTTAACTGGGCACCTCCAAGCCTTCATCTGATAGCACTAATGTGTGTGCATATCCTCTTGTATTTGGCTTGCAGCAAAGTGTTAGTCTAAAATTACAGCTCCCTCAAATCACATTATTTCTATGTATTAAGCTGAATCCTAACACTTGAAGTTTGAAGTTTTTATGATTTTGGCCAGAGTAGACATCCTGTTTTCCAGGGAGAAGGGCTTTAAAATTTATTTCTCTGCAAATCTACTCTCTCTCAAAATCATATTTTGATGAGTTAAGTGCAAATGAATAAAAAACATACGGATTTCATTTTCCTTGAAATTCTCATGGGCTAAAAGTGGGGAAAGGGAAGAGAAGATGAGGAGGAGAAAGAGAGAGGGAGCAGCTACACAACAGAGGAAAGGGGGTTCCATTGAACAAAAATATCTGGCATTGTTTTTTGAAACAACTGCCAAGTAAGCATTGTACCAGATTCACTATCGCTTTCCAATAGCCAAATGGACCCTTGTGTCTCTAAGGACTGGACTCCAAATGCAGCATGATGAGGAGAAAGGGATGATAGTTTTGGAAGCAGGTCACAATTTAGACCATTTGCTAGTACTGTGACTATATGCAAATCAGTTCATCTTAGGAGTTCCATTTCTGCAAATGGGAATAATAATACCTATGACATATGGTTACTATGAGGCTTATTAGCAACAACATTTATAAAGTTCCCAAGAACATACCTGCAACATAATGATATCTAGTATCTGTTCTTACTTCAACATTGCTTGGCATCTGACCTAACTGCTAGGGGAGAATGAGCTTCTGGCAGAACGATCTCAATGGAGTCATCTGGGACTTTCCTTTATCCATTCTGTCTTCTTTCTACCCTTTATTTCTAAGTCCTGTGAAAAGTCAACAGCCTGCAAAAGTAATTGTATGTGTGACTTAAAATTTCTGTGCCTGCAACACAATATGTACACAAATATGTTACATGTGGTGGAAAGGAAAAAACAGCTAGAAGAAAGTATCCATGTTCCCCTAAGTTTGTGGTCAGAGCAAGTCCCCACATTTGGTTCACTTCTGGGCTGTTCTTGGCCACCTCATCCTTAAATTGCTCCCTGTCTCCATTCAGTTCCCAGAGCTAGGGTGTCTTTCTAGCTGTTTCCAGGGTTACCTTCTGTTATTGCTTCTTTCCAAGGCCTCTAGTTCCTTGGAAGGAAGGAATTAATTAAGGCTTAGTCTTCCTCTCTCCTCTCAGGCCCTGGGCCTGCTCTGTCCCTTTGTGTTACTACTTACTCCCACCCCCTCTCCTCCTCTGTCCCCTCACCATCATCCCCCACCTCCCAGAGTAGGAAGGAGGAAGGACTAACCTCAAGATCAGTTGAGCTTTTAAATTCACTTGTGAAATCATTCTAAATCCTAGACCAAATTGCCTTTCAAGGACAAATCTTGTTCTAGATCTAGATCCTACCCACCCCAATGTATTCTATACCTTGGTTTCCTTGTTTTCAAAATACATTTTAATAGAGGCATCTGGCTGGCTCAGTCGACAGAGCATGCAACTCTTTTATATATATATATAATATGGAACTATTCCCCAATATATATATATATAAATATGGAACTTTTCCCCATTACTTGCCTATATATATATATATATATATATATATATATATATATATTATATATCCATGTTCCTCTAAGTTTGTTTTATTCCCTACACACATATATATATTGTTTTATTCCCTACATATATATATATATATATATATGAGCTCACAGAGTCATATATATATATATATATATATATATATATATATATATATAACTATTCCCCACTACTTGCCTATATATATATCCATGTTCCCCTAAGTTTGTGGTCAGAGCAAGTCTCCATTTGGTTCAACCCTGGACCTGAGTACTGGAAGCCAGGGGGAAGGATCAACAGGGAAGAGTGCTGCCAGCAAATGGGAGACAGGTAAATGGGGGGATGGGTTAAATAGGTGATGGGCATTAAGGAGTGCACTTGTGATGAGTGCGAGGCAGCCTGAAGATTTTTGCCAAATAGCATCTTCACCTGGAGATGCCAAAATGAGCCACTCCCACATAAAGATGACTCTGTGAGCTCAGTTCCAAAACCAAAAGGAAACTTAAGACCCAGGATGGATTCCTGGCCTAGGCCAATCTCACCACCATAAGTCTCTCCTGCTCACCTGTGTAGTACAATAGACAACAGAAAGTTATAATTTTAAAATGTTATTAATATCATTAACAATACAAAATTTTGTGATTATCATGTATGGAGCTTCTGGTACATGACAAACTCTGGATTAGGCATTCATAAATTATTTAACTCATGATAAATAAAATCAATATCATGATCCCTGCAGGGACTTAGGAAGTTGAATTATTTTGTCTGGGTACTAAGTTAAGAAGCAGAATAAGGATTTCATTGCATGAAATTGTACATATGAGGAACTAGATCTTTTGAATAATGAAAAAACAGATAACAACAATAACAACAAAATCCTATGAAAACCTTTGTTTCACTTCCTCCTGAGAAGAGGAAAATTCATTCAGTGATGATAAAGAACAAAAAAGTTTATTCCTGGTTAAGAGTCTTCAACATAGTAGTTATAATTCTATGATGCTCTGATTTTCTGAGTCTAAAGCAATTAGTACCAGTTCATGGTATATAACAATCCAAACTCTTTTCATTCCTTTCTACCCCAAAATGAGAGGATAAGAGAAAGTAAAACATATAATCTTATTGATCTTATCATTACTCAAGTGGATTCCAAAGCACATTGTCATTTTTTAAACATTATCACCACTACCCTCCTTTGTCTCCCTGTATGGATGGGCCAACTTCTGCTCATCCTTAAATTCACCTTAGATGTCAATTTCTCAGGGACATCATCCATTTTTCTCCACCCCTTCATTCTCTTTCATTACAAATGTGACCACAGCACCCAGGGCTCAGCTGCCATAGTATCTGCCATGTTTTCATTGCATATTCTTTTTGTAGACTCTCTTCTCCTTGACATAGATATTGTTTTTTAATCTCTGGGCCTCAGTACCTGGTACAGGCTCACTAATCAATGAGTTAAATAATGGATTAGTAAATTTATTTTCTGGTCCCAGGAATTCAGCTACATAGCTATAGAATCATTCTGAATACCTGCAAACTCAACCTGAGATCTAAGAAAAGAATAGAGGCAATTCTACAAATAGAAAAGTGACCACTTTCTGCAATAATGATAACACAGAAAAACTCACCTCAAAAAAGGGAACAAGAGGCAGTACTGACTGCCAGGAATCTAGTCAGTATGGATATAAGTAAGATATCAGAACTAGAGTTCAGAATAATGATTATAAAGATAGTAGCTGGGCTTGAAAAAAGCATAGAAGACACTATAGAATCCCTTTCTGGAGAAATAAAAGAACTAAAATCTAATCAAATTGAAATAAAAAAGGCTATTAATAAGATGCAATAAAAATGGAGGCTTTTACTGCTAGAATAAACGAGGCTAAAGAGAGAATTAGTGATCTAGAAGACAAACTGACAAAGAATAAAAAAGCTGAGAAAAAGAAAGATTAGACAACTACTGGATCATGAGGGGAGAATTCAAGAGATAAGTGATATCATAAAGCTAAACAATATTAGAATAATTTTTATTCCAGATAAAGAGCAAAGAGAAAGGAAGAAGGCAGAAGATGTATGGAGGAAATTATAGTGGAGAACTTCCCCAATCTTGGGAAGGAAGCAGGCACTCAAATCCAGGAAGCACAGAGAACCCCCTGCTCAAAAAATAAAAATAGGTCAACATCTTGATATACAACAGCGAAACTTGCAAACCTCAAAGACAAAGAGAAAATCCTGAAAGCAGATTGGAACAAGAGGTCCGTAACCTACAAGGGTAGGAACATTAGACCAGCAGCAGACCTATCCACAGAGACCTGGTAGGCAAGAAAGGACTGCCATGATATACTCAGGGGCTGAGAAAAATATGCAACCAAGAATACTTTATCCAGCTAGAATCTTATTCAAAATAAAAAGAGAGATAAAAAGCTTCCAGGAAAAACTAAAAGAATTTTATATCACAAAACCAGCCTTACAAGAAATATTAAAGGGGATACCTTAAGCAAACAGAGAGCCGAAAAGTAACATAGACCAAAACAGAGACAATATACAGTACAGTGGTTTACAGGTAATACAATGGCACTAAATTCATATCTTTCAATAATTACTCTGAATGTAAATGCCCCCAATCAAAAGACACAGGGTATCAGATTGGATAAAAAAGCAAGACCCATTGATATGCTGTCTGCAAGAGACTCACTTTAGACCCAAAGACACTTCCAGATTAAAAGTGAGGGGGTGGCAAACCTTTTATCATGGTAATGGACATCAAAAGAAAGCTGAGGTAGAAATCCTTATATCAGATAAATTAGATTTTAAACCAAAGACTAAAATAAGAGGAAGGACACTGTATCACAATTAAAGAGCTTATCCAACAAGATCTAACAACTGTAAATATTTATGCCCCTAACATGGGAGCAGGCAATCATATAAACCAATTAATAACATAATTAAAGAAACACAATGATAATAATACAATAATAGTAGGGGATTTTAACACTCCACTCACTGCAATGGACAGATTATCTAAATAGAAGATCAACAAAGAAATAAGGGCTTTGAATGACACACTGAACCAGATGGACTTCACAGATATATTCAGAGCATTCCATTCTAAAGCAACAGAATATATATTCTTCTCAAGTGCAGATGGAACACTGTTCAGAATAGATCACATACTGGGTCACAAATCAGGTCTCAATCAGTACCAAAAGATTCAGATTGTTTCCTGATTAATTTTGGATCACAATGCTTTAAAACTGGAATTCAATCACAAGAGGAAGTTTGGAAAGAACTCAAATACATGGAGGATAAAGAGCATCTTACTAAAGAGTGAATGAGTCAACCAGGAAATTAAAGAATTGTAAAAATTCATGAAATCAAATGAAAGTGAAAACACAACTGTTCAAAATTTTTGGGATGCAACAAAGGCTGTCCTAAGAGGGAAGTAAATAGCAAAACAAGTCTTTCTCAAGAAATAAGAAAGATCTTAAATACACAACCTTACCTTACACCTAAAGAAGCTGGAGAGAAAAGAGCAAATAAAGCCTAATCCCAGCAGGAGGAAAGAATTAATAAAGATTAGAGCAGAAATCAATGAAATAGAAACAAACAAACAATCAAAAAATCAGTAGAATGTATTAATGAAACTAGGACCTGGTTCTTTGAAAGAATTAATAAGATTGATAAACCCATGGCCAGACTTATCAAAAAGAAAAGAGGAAGGACCCAAATAAATAAAATCATGAATGAAAGAAGAGAGATCACAACCAACACCAAAGATATACAAACAATGATAAGAACATATTATGAGCAACTATATGCCAACAAATTAGGCAATCTAGAAGAAATGATGCATTCCTAGAGACATATAAACTACCAAAACTGAAACAGGAAGAAATATAAATCTGAACAGACCATAACCAGCATGGAAATTGAAGCGGTAATCAAAAACATCCCAACAAACAAGAGTCCAGGGCTGGATGTCTTTCCAAGGGACTTCTACCAAACATTTAAAGAAGAATTAATACCTATTCTTCTGAAGCTGTTTCAAAAAATATAAATGGAAAGAAAACTTCCAAACTCTTTCTATGAGGCCAGGATTACCTTGATCCCAAAACCAAAGACCCCACCATAAAGAATTACAGACCAATGTCCCTGATGAACATGGATACAAAAATTTTCACCAAGATACTAGCCAATAGGAAACAACAATACATTAAAAGGATTATTCACCACAACCCAGTGGGATTTATTCCTGGGCTGCAAGAGTGGTTCAACATCTGCAAATCAGTCAATGTGATACACTACATTAATAAAAGAAAGGACAAGAACCACATGATCCTCTCAATTGATGTAGGAAAAACCATTTGACAAAATTTGGCATCCTTTCTTGATTAAAACTCTTCACAGTGTAGAGATAGAGGGAACACACCTCAGTATCATAAAAGCCCACATCAAATATCATTCTCAATGGGGAAAAACTGAGAGCTCCTCCTGTAAGGTCAGGAACACAGCAGCGCTGTCCACTCTCACCACTGTTGTTCAACGTAGTACTAGAAGTTCTAGCCTCAGTAATCAGACAACAGAAAGAAATAAAAGGCATCCAAATTGGCAAAGAAGAAGTCAAACTCTCACTCTTTGCAGATGACATGATAGTATATATGGAAAACCCAAAAGACTCTACCCCAAAATTGCTAGAACTCATACAGAAATTCAACAAAGTGGCAGGACATGAAATTAATACATAGAAATCAGTTGCATTTCTATACACTAATGAGAAGAAAGAAAAATTAAAGAATCAATCCCATATACAATTACACCCAAAACCATATGATATCTAGATATAAACCTAACCAAAAAGGCAAATGATCTTTACTCAGAAAACTACAGGACACTCATGAAAGAAATTGAGGAAGACACAAAGATATGGAAAAACATCCCATGCTCATGGATTGGAAGAACAAATATTATTAAAGTGTCTATGCTACTTAGAGCAATCTATACATTCAATGCAATCCCTATCAAAATGTCATCAACTTAGTTCATAGAGTGGGAACAAACAATCCTAAAATTTGTATGGAACTAGAGAAGACCCCGAATAGCCAAAAGCATGTTGAAAAAAAAAAAAACTGGTGGCATCACAATTCCAGACTTCAAGCTCTATTAAATGCTATAATCATCAAAACAGTATGGTACTGGCACAAAAACACACATAGATCAATGGAACATAACAGAGAACCCAGAAATGGACCCTCAACTCTATGGTCAACTAATCTTTGACAAAGCAGGAAAGAATATCCAATGGAAAAAAAAGTCTCTTCAAAAAATGGTGTTGGAAAAATTGGACAGCCAATATGCAGAAGAGTGAAACTGGACTATTTCCTCACACCATACACAAAAATAGACTCAAAATGAATGAAAGACCTAAAATGTGAGGCAAGAATCTATCAAAATCCGAGAAGAGAACACAGGTAGCAACCTTTGTGACCTCAGCCACATTAACTTCTTACTAGACACATCACCAAAGACAAGGGAAAGAAAGGCAAAACTGAACTATTGGGACTTCATCAAGATAAAAAGCTTTTGCATGGCAAAGGAAACCGTCAACAAAACCAAAGGACAGTAGACAGAATGGAGAAGATATTTGCAAATGACATATCAGATAAAGGGCAAGGATCCAAAATCTATAAAGAACTTATCAAACCCAACATCCAAAGAACAAATAATCCAATCAAGGAATAGCAGAAGATATGAACAGAAAATTCTGCAAAGAAGATATACAAATGGCCAACAAATCCATGAAAAAATGCTCAACATCACTGGACACCAGGGAAATACAAATCAAAACCAAAATGAAATATCACCTCGCACCAGTCAGAATGGCTAAAATGAACAAGTCAAGAAACAACTGATATTGTTGAGGATGCAGAGTAAGGGGAACCCTCATTAATTATTGGTGGGAATGCAAGCTGGTGCAGCCACTCTGGAAAACAGTATGGATATTCCTCAAAAAGTTGAAAATAAAGCTACCTTACAATCTGGCAATTGCACTACTGGGTAGTTACTCCAAAGATAGAAATGTAGTGATCCAAAGGGGTACCTGCACCCCAATGTTTATAGTAGCAATGTCTACAATAGCCATACAATGGAAAGAGCACAGATGTCCATCAAGAGATGAATGTTGTATATGTATACAATGGAAAACTACTCAGGTATCAAAATAAATGAAATCTTGCCATTTACAACGACATGGAAGGAACTAGGGGATATTATGCTAAGCAAAATAAGTCAACTAGAGGAAGACAATTATCATATTATCTCATTCATGTATGGAATTTAAGAAACAAAACAGAGGATCATAGGGGAAGAGAGGGAAAAAAAAGCAAGATGAAATCAGAGAGGGGGACAAACCTGAAGAGACTCTTAGTCATAGGAAACAAACTGAGAGTCACTGGAGAGGAAGGGAATAGGGGAGATGGGGTAACTGGGTGATGGGCATTAAGGAGGGCACATGATGTAATGAGCACTGAGTATTATATAAGACTGATGAATCATTGAACTCTACCTCTGAAAGCAATAATACATTACATGTTAATTAATTGAATTTAAATAAAATAAAAAATAATTTAAGAATTAAAAATTAATTTAAATTTTAAACATGAAAATAAAAAAATAAATTCATAATTAAGATTCAAACTTGGTTTCCCTATTAATCTAGAACTCTGTCCAAACAAATCCACCTTCACGCTTTTAAACTGTCCGTAATTTACCCACCATGAAATATGTGAAATTATGTGTGCATTCCTTAGGTCAAAAGCTACAACTCACCAGCCTCCACAAACATTCTTATCAAGCATATGCACTGCAAAGTTGATCAGCTGGTATTACATCAGAAAGGCTGTGTCCAGAAGTAGCTTGCCACAGTAATAGCTATAATCAATTCCAAAGCTTTGTTATTCAGCAGAGTGAATGCCATAAATGCTTTTAATTGATGGAATTGACATTTGGTTAATTAGCAAGACAAATATTAGAAATTGGCTCCTAATTGGTAAAATGCATAAAATTGGCTAAAATAGAGATTCCCCTACACCCTTGCACTTGCATTATATGTGCTAGATGGAAGGCTCCAGCAAGGCCTATAGCTTATACTCTTATTAAAGATGGTACCTCCACCTTTCACTCTGGATGGCTGATATTGGCTTTAAGGGTCATCGAACACCACCTCTGGAAAGTTCCATGGTCACCTCAGAAACCACATTTTCTCAAAATTCTGTTTACAAAACCTGGAAAGGAAAAGAGCTAGAGCTTCGTTGACGTTAGAAAACACATGTACAAAGTCTTTGGTGTCAGCTTGCTAATGATGCATTTGTTTTTTAAGAAATGTTTACATGTTTGGAAGAATTTGGTCTGAGATTAACTTTGAGAATGACCTGGTAGCAAAGTTCTGAGGAAGCAGCTAAAAATCTCCCACCCAAACTCTTTGATCTTACAATTTTCTACCAAAAAAAAAAAAAAACCAAGATGTGTGTTTAACCTCAACTAGCTTGGGTCAGCTTCTAACATATGACTTTAGCATCTTCCTATAGCTAACCAAGACAATGTGTACATATGAAGTAAGGTTTCTGAAGGAGAAATAAATGTTTACTCAAAATGCATGGAAACAAATTAGTGCCTTCACTGAAAATTTCCAGATTGTTTTAAACACAAGCCAGTTCTGTAAGTTGAGGACTTTTACACTTGCTAATGCAAAGCTCCTTTTGCCTTTATGAGCAACAGATTCAAGAGAATAAAACGACCTCCCTCAAAAATCTGGTCCCATATTACATAAGCAACCTTTTATTCCCTGTTGTTTTACAAAAGTGCTTTCAAAAGTGTCACATGCTAACCCCCTCCTCCAAAAAAGAAGATTTCTGTGGTTATATGGTCAAATTTTCAGTTGCAGATAATAGAATCCATACTAACCGATTTGAGCAGAACGAGTTTTACAAAAACAGTGTTATGGAACTGAATGTCAAATGCTAATATGAAGCCAGTAAAGGTATTTAGAAGCATCATGAGTATGGCCTGAAGGACTCCAGTGATGTTTCTCAAACTTTAATGTGTACACAAATCTCCTGGGATCTAGTCAATATACATTCTGATTCCATAGGTCTAGGGTGTGGCCCTATAGCTAATTAGCCCTCTGGTGATGCCAGTGCCAGGCTGTGAACCACACTTTGAATAATGAGACAGGGGCAGAGTCCCCACTGTCGCTGCTGCCACCTGCCAAGGGGGACTCATGCTGTTAACACTGGAGGTTAGAGTTCTGCCTCAAGTTCCCAAAAGAACCAAACACCTCTCAGTTTTCCTTTCCAGAAGATTCAATCAGCCTAATGGGCTACCTCCTCTCATATCCTCTTCTTTCCAAAACTTAAGTGTATCTGTGTGGGATAAAATAGGTCAAAGATTGCATCCTATCTCAAGGATGTCCCACAGAGGAGGTTTTTGGATTTCCGGTCAGGGTAGGAAAAGATGCTAGGAAGGGACTGATCTGGGTGTTGAGGGAGCCAAGCTGCAGTACTTTCTAAAAGTATTGATAATATCAACATTAAGAATAATTATAATGGCTAATATTTATTGCAAACTAATTACATACCAGGAATTATGATAAATGTTTTATTAGTATTATCTTAATCTCTATAAAAACTCCCTGAAGTAGCAATTATCATTATCCACTTACAGATTAGGAAGCTGAGAAACAGGGGAGGGGGGAGCCGACTTGCCCAAGATCACAATGACAGTTAATGATAGAGAATTTGAATACAAGTGGCCCAGCACCAAAGCCCAGGCTCACTACTATGCCACACTGCCTCACATAAGACTGGAAAATCCTATTCCCTTTGTAGAGATGCATGATATAGTGTCCCTTATGGTCTCAGATAAACTCTGCTTAATCTGGCTTAACCCAGTATTTCTCAAACATATTTGGACAGGAAATTTTTATTTTGTCAGTAATATTTATTAAGATTAGGAACATTAGAAGATGTCCCACAAAACAAACTTAAGGCAATGTAGTCTCTTTTTTTTTCTTTAAAGATTTTATTTATGTATTCATGAGAGACACAGAGAGAGAGAGAGGCAGAGGGAGAAGCAGGCTCCCTGCAGGGAGCCCGATGTGGGACTGGATCCCGGGATTCCAGGATCACACCCTGAGCCGAAGGCAGACGCTCAACCACTGAGCCACCCAGGCGTCCCAAGGCAATGTGGTCTTAAATTTGAATTCTTTGGCTAGAAACAGACCACGTTTAGAATTTTAAGCAGGATAAACTTTGCTCCACCACCTTCTATCCTGAATGGGTAGGTCTCACACTTCTCATGTTAGAACCACATGAATTTCTGATTCCATAGTTCTGAAGAATTTTCCTTCCTAACAAGTTCTTAAAAGATGCTGATAATGTGGTCCAGGTAGCACACTTTAATGATTGGCTTGGACATTGAGCAAGTCATTGTCCTTCTCTGAACTTTGGTTTCCTTATTTGTAAAATGGATAAAATATTGTCTATTTTTTAGTGTCCTTAATCTCCTTATTAACAAATATTAATGAGTATCTACAATGGGCAAGATATGGTGCTCAGTATGGGGATACAGTGATGGTCAAATAAAAAATGTCCCTGTCTTCATGAGTGCACAGCCTGGATGTGGAGGGACATGAGATAATTGTGTGTGACATGTGACATGTGTATGATCATGAACAGCCCAAGGAGGTGCTTGTTTAGCATTAGTTCCCTTCTTTGCTTCTCCTTTACTCACCTATAAAAAAATTCTTGCCCATTCCTATATCTCCACCCATATTCATAAGGATCATCTCCACATCTGTCCCCCATGCCCCAATCCAAACATATTAATCCTTTAATTCACAATTCAGTACCTGCGTTCTTACTGAAGACTTTCTCAACTACCCCACCTCATGATTACCTTTCATTATGTTAAACATATGTAACACTTATCATCTACTTTCTACATGGGACTTAAAATGCAATAATTATTTTCCATTCATGCACAGATTCAGGTATTGATATTCCCACATAAATCATAAAAATCTAGGGGGAATTTCTTGCCTTAACCATGTCTCCAAGCACTTATATAATACCTACCATGTGCTAGATACTAAAGGACATTTTTTGCTTCCTTCAGAGTACACTGTTCATTGTAAATGCTCAGAAAATGAGCATTGTGTACATGACTCAATTAAATCTATTGATTATTATTTGGTGCTAGAGATAAATATAGTCCCTTTTTTATTATATTGTGAGCTGCTTGGGAACTGGGACAATATTGATTTTATATTTGCATCCTTAACGGTAACACTGTATCTGGCACAGTAGAGAAAGCCAATACATTAAAAACAAACAGATAAATAAAAGAATACTCTAAAAGAGCTCACTGACAAGTGGCTATAATACATGGTGGCAAGAACAATAATAAAAGTTCACTCTCAGTTCTAAATCTAAGAAGAATCTCTCTTTCTATGGAGTAGAAGGGTCCATAGGAAATAGGTAAGACATGTAAATCTGATACTGAAATATAAAACATTTTTTCTGATTAGAGAATGAAAGAAAGGCCCATAAGAGAAAAAGTGAATGCAATGGTCTTACAGAATTTAAGCATGAGTTGTTGTCAAAGAAAGATAGAAACTGAAAGTGATCGCCAAGAGTGGGTAAAAACAAAGTTGAGAATATAGGCATGTAGGTACCAGTTTGGAAAGTACCAGTTTGGATTACACATAAAGAAATACAGATTTATCTTGGGTCAAAGTTTGTATACCTGGAAGTTTATATTTGCCAGAGGGATTTTAAATGAATTTAAATGGATTGCAAATATTAAAACTGTGATTTTTATGTAAAAGTTCAAAGATTTTTATTTGTATATTTTTGCTTTTCTTGAAAAATAGGAAGATCTAGCAACACTAAGCCCACATTCTTCATGATGCCTATTGCCAATTTGAAGTAGAGTTTGATCCTGTAATTTGGGATCATCATACTGAAATTTTCCACGCGTTCTTTATTTTGGATTTCTTCCTTCATTCTTCCCTCATCAAACATTCCTGAGTACCAGGTGTCAAACACTATTCTAGGTATTAGGTAAGCAGACACATATGTGTGTCAGTGGTTCACGGTTTAGCAAACAAGATGAGTACACAAATAAGTAAGTTTATCAGAATTATCAGCACTTTGCTAGGACTCTTCATTGTTATGGGTTAGGGAAAGTCAGACAGACCTGGCAAAGTCCTGAAAGGCTTCACACAGAAGATACAAGCAGATTCTTAAAAACTGAACAGATAAGCCTCTCTTTAAGGGACAAATGGGAGAATGGGTTTTCCAAAGAAAGAGGAAAGGTAAGTAAGTCCCATATGGAGAAGTAACCAAAGAAATTCTGTAGGGTTTGATGTAAGGTGAGTAATGGTAGAGGGTAGGAGTGGGGGATGAGGAGAGGTGTGAGTCTGAACTGGTAGGCAAGAGTTGGATCACACAAGCTCCTGTACTAAGAATGTAGACTTCCTTGCAAAGAATACCATGGCTGTGTAAGTACAGACATTCAGTACATATCAACAGTGGCTTCAAAACTCTACAAAGTCTAAAATTCAAAACACTCTAAAATACTCTAAATTTTTTAAGTCTCCACAAGATTTTCTTAAACAAAATAGGCACCAAAACATACTTCAAAATACTTTTCTGATAAATAATTGGACACAGACCCATAAAGAGTACTCTTGGATTTATTTTATCTTTCCAGTGTTCCAGAATATTAGGGCTGGGAGCTACCCTGTATAGTATCCAGTCTTCCATTTCCCAATAAAGAAATGGAAGCACAGAGAGGGAGAAACTTGCCCAAAGTCATACAGGGAGTACAGTAGAGCTGCGTCTAGCCCTTGAGTTTCTTCCCCTCCCCAGTCCAGGACTTAGATACAATCATTCCACTCAAGGGCTTCTTGTAGCATGGCCAAACTGCTTTGCTGAGTCCTGTTTTCCATAACTCACTGCCTTTCTCAAAATTTCCTGTTTCCAATGATTTTCATTAAAAAATTGGAATCATGTTGCCCAGGGTGGGGGGAAATTCTAGTTTAAAGACAACATAAAATTGCTCTTAACTTTCTGATTCAAATCACCCAATTAGAGGCATTATGCTCTTTGAGACAAGTCACAAATCAGAAAAGAAACTCAGCAATGTTTTTGGACCCTATCCCTAGAGGAGGGCAGTTGAGGAGTTGGGGTGAGGTAGGGAGGAGGGATTAATTACGGTGGAAAGGAGTCACAAATTACCCCTGCACAGTGGCTAGGATTGGGCCCCTCAACTTAAAGGTCTGTGGAAAACACAGGCAGGCTGTCTGCTTGAACAAAACTCCTGGATGGAAAAGTTTCTCAGCTTCTGCGTCTGGTTTTTCTCACTCTTCCCTTTTTTCCCACTCAGTAGCACTTGAGTGGATTTGGAGAAAAGTCTTACACCACAGCACGTGGGGAAGCAACGTTCAGAATAAGCAGAGAATTTAAACCACTGAAGACCACTGAGCAGAGAGTTAGGAAATGTGTGGGAGTCAACCAGTCTTTCAAGAAACCTCCTCATTTCCCAGAAAGCCAAGGACAGTCCATCCTCATTATTTGTGGAGTGCTCATTTGCATATTTGTCTGCTTGCTAACATAGCCTAATAGTGCCATGTTTTTCATAATTGTGTGCCTTCTGTTTGTGATTTCACCATTGAAAATAGTGTTAGAGTACTGTCCAGTGCTCTTAAGGGCAGGAGGGCCATGATGTGCTTACAGAATGTGTGTGTTAGAAAAGCCTCACTCAGATGTGAGTTATAATGCTATTGGGTGTGAGTTCAATGTTAATGAGTCAACAATACATATTATGGTGTCTTTACACAGAACCACACATACAGTAAGGTTATGAATTGATAGGTTTGGCAAAGGTGTTATGAACAGAGGCTCACAGAAAACTAACCCTGTATTTCCCCTGGGAGCAATGGTTCAGTATTAGCTAATTTAGCATTTGTGGTGACTTTCTAGAATAGAACATAACTTTACAAATAACAAGAAATGACTATAATTTACTGACAGCTCAAAAAGTCTCCACTCCAGGGAGGCTTTCTCTAACCACTCTATTTAAACCTGCATATCCCTCTCCCCTTTCCTGCCACTGTTTTTCTCCATGGCACAAATCACCTCCTCATATAGGATGGGTTTTACTGTTTGTTCACTGTCTCCTCTGGGATGTAAGTTCTATGAAAGCAGGGGTATTTGTCTGTTTAGTTCAGTGGTCTAAGTTCAGTGGTCTAAAATCCACAGTATAGAGTGAGCATATAACAAATAGTTGAATGAGCAAATGAATGAATGAGAATACACTTGTCAAGAGTACTAGGAGGAAAACCAATAAGCCTTGTTTCTCCTCATGGTTCATTGGTATCTTGGTAATATATTACTTTAACCAAAATATGTACCTTCTTTGGACATCATTCATAAAATAAATAAATAAATAAATAAATAAATAAATAAATAAATAAATAATTCTAAGCATTTTGTGCATCATGTTCTGCTTTGAAAATATGAGAAAAACTATGAATACTCTGCCTAGAAAAAAATTAATATTCAGATTTTGCATATATCACCCATATGGTCAAGTGGTTCACAAAACTGCCTCTGTAGTTTATAGATCTCAGTTTAGGAAATGACAGCCGATGCAGGACTCAATCCTCGGGCCCAGTATCATGCCTTGAGCCAAAGGCAGTCACTCAACCACTGAGCCACCCAGGCATCCATAAGGGAAGAATCAGGTGGAAGGCACATCCTAGGCAAAGGTGCATATATGAAAAGTACAGAAGATGGTTAGAAAAGAATAAATAGTTCTGGTCTCTAGCTGGGAATGCCTGCCTGGCTTAAATATGCAGATGGGCAGCCTGGGTGGCTCAGTGGTTTAGCGCCACCTGCAACCCAGGGTATGATCCTGGAGACCTGGGATCGAGTCCCATGTCAGGCTCCCTGCATGGAGCCTGCTTCTCCCTCTGCCTGTGTCTCTGCCTCTCTCTCTCTCTCTCTCTCTCTCTCTCTCTCTGTCTCATGAATAAATAAATAAATAAAATCTTTTAAAAAAATATATATATATATGCAGACTATGGAAGAAACAAATCCTCTTATTTTGTCAGCTAGGGCACAAGAGGATTGTCCTCATCTGCTACTGAAGTTATACCCTACCTCCACCACCTTCTGGTACCCCAAGACAGCCAATGTTCACACCCCCAGTGGCATACACAAAGTTCCTATACTATGCCAAATACTTTAAATAGGTCATCTCATTTCTTCACTCTTTTCTCAGATGAGGGAGTTGAGGCTGAAAAAAAAGTGTGAAATAATGTATCCAAGGCCACTCATTCAGTAAGGGGTAGAGCCAACATTAAGAATCCATAATGTCTAACTCCAAACCCATGGTCCTTTCCCCTGCGCCATGATGCTTTTGCCTCAATGTGCCTATCCTTAATCCTAGTTGGGTGGAATTCGAAAGGATATGTTGGGGGGATGCAGAGTTGAGTTGCAGCCTGGAGGCACTTGGAAAGGGGTAACGGACTTAGGTCAGGATGTTCTACCAGTCAGGGACCCCAAGTTAAAACTACATACTAAAAAAAAAAAATAAATAATAAAACTACATACTGATGAGAAGGGACAAGGAGCTTACACCATGCAGCAGGCCATACCACACCAGCATTACTCATCCAAATCTCATTTAAACATCTCTTCATCAAATGTTTGATTATGATATAATTAAAAACAGTAACTATTATTCTCTTTATTTTGGAGATGTAGAGATGGGAACTGAGAGACAGATGATGTGTTCAAGTTCTTACTGCTAGTCAGGAAAAGACCCACACACTGAACCCCAGGGTGAATGACCCTACAGTCAGCTTTTCCCTACCATATAACACTGCCTTTCTGCGTGGAATGCAGTCTTTGCTGTGAAAAGAGAACCTTCCAGATGAACATTCCATTCTGCATATAAGAAAATCTTGAAGGTTTAGGTTGAGCTGATTGATTTCAAATGATCCTTTTGAGTAGATACTTCCACAACTCTCAATTTTCAACTTGTTTTATAGACTTTTTCTGATTTCTTTTTCTGATTTCACCCAGCTTTCCCCTGCTTTTATATGAGAACATCTGGGTTTCCAACCATAATTCCTTCTCTTCAAGTCAGAACCTTGATTGGACAGGAAATTAAGTTCCTTCTCTCTATTTTGCATGGTTGCCAGCTGTCCCCCTGTTTCCCCTTTACAGCCCAGAGAACATGCATACAGAGTCCTTCTCTAGCCTAGTCAAGGAGAAACAATACTTTTACCTATTGGTTAAATCTGAAGAATGGTCCTACAGAAGTCTCTGTAGCCACTGTCTTCCTCATATCCTGCTCTCCACTTCCAGTCAGCCAATTTGTATTTCTACATTCAGAGCACCAGTCTATCTCATCTTGGTGCCTCTGCTCATACTGTCAGCATCATCCATGACCCCCCAACCTCAAAGAGGGCTAACCAACTGACCCAAAGCTTTCTCACCTTTTAAAAAGGCAGCTCAAATACCACTTCCTCCAAGAAGTCTTCATTGATCTCCTCCAATGGATATTAATCTCTCCCTCTTAGATCACCCCCAGCTGTATATCTCTTTCTGTTACCTTAAATTATCACAATCAAAAAAAAATTATCACAATCACAATCTATAAAACTGTCTCATCTTCTTTTCTTAACTACTTGACCCCTCTATTTTTTTAGGGCAAGAATAATATGGGATTAATATTTGATCCGTTACAACATAGTGCTTAAATTTACTAGTTCAATGCCTCACCAAAAATTATCATCATCATCATAATGCCTAAACACTTATTTTGAACCACATATTTTTCATGTCTTATTTCTAGTCCTTGTAATAACCCTGCAGGGTATTTTTCATCCTCCTTTCATCCTTGTTCATGTAAAGAAACCAAGATGTGGTCAGCCAAAAAGTGGAAGAGCAAGGATTCAAACTTTAGCCTGTTCTTCCAAAGCCCTTTGATTTTGGCCCTAGAGTTTGGTGCAGTTGAAAAATTAATTCAGAAAAGTAAGGTGCTACATGGATTTACTGAAGACTTTAAACTTTAAGCCACCATACTCCTACTGTCTGAAACAAAATTGAGATCAGAAAAAAGTTCCCTGGAATGCCTGGGTGGCTCAGTGATTGAGCATCTGCCTTCTGCTCAGGGTGTGATCCCAGAGTTCCGGGATGGAGTCCCACATTGGGCTTCCTGCATGGAGCCTGCTTCTCCCTCTGCCTGTGTCTCTGCCTCTCCCTCTGTGTCTTTCATGAATAAGTAAATAAAATCTTTAAAAATAAATAAGAAAAAGTTCCTTAAGTACCTTAAATCATTGTCAAACAGTCCTTATACAAAAGGCATTCATTTTGAGAATAGTATAGTTTGATGTTCATGAACGCAAATCCTGAATCCAGTTTGCCTTGGATTGAATGCTGACTCTGCTATTTAGCTAGCTCAGTGTTCTTGGGAAATTCCTTAACTTCTCCAGGTCTTATTTCTCCATTTGTAAATGAGCATTATCATCATCACCATCCCTACTTCCAAAGGTCTGGGGCAAGAATTAAATGAGTGATATAAATATGGTGCTCAGGAATGTGCTTGTTTAGTTTAATTATTATTATTATTATTATTGGGCCAACAGCTGCAAACTGTTGGCTTAAAGATAGGATACAATATGCAGATGATTTTAACTGTAATTGCTTCATATAGTGTATTTTGAATAAGTGATTTATAGCCAAAATTTAAAATGTTTTAGATTACACACACAAAAAAAGTGGATTCCTACCTTCTCTTAGAAAATCAGAAGCTCTAGTAACTCTGAATACCAATTCCTACCTGGCCATAATCTACTGGGGCTGAGTAATAATAGCTTGCCCAACTTAAAAAAAGGCATGAACTCTCAAGTGCATCACTGGAACCCTGATTCCCCTATTGTCCTTCTCTTTTCTGTGTTTTGTGCTCTTAAATGAGTGGTCCCTGTGCTATACCCTTGCTAAGAATATTTTGAAGTGTTATCTAATCTACCATATGCTTCAGTGAGTTGAGTTATCAAATTTTCCAGTCCAAACTTAATTTGAAACAGCAAACTAGGTAAACATTCACATTAGCTGACTGATAGGAAAATGGGTATTAGAGTAGATTAAGCTGAGAGGAAGAAAAACTCAACAGCAGACATGGCACTCCATCAAAATGAAGCACCACATTCAAAATCACATTCAAAATGTGGCATCATAGTGCAGTATCATACTATGTGAGTGCTTGCTTATAAGAATGATTCCCCCCACTTCCCATTTTAAGACATTCCTCAATATTGTATCTCCTTAGCAAGTCTCCAATCTCTCAGTAATACTTTGTATACCAAACCAGAAGGAATGTCTTATGCTCTTATCTCCCAAAGTACAATTTAAGAAATTCTACTGTCATCCTTATTGCAGCCTTGTCCACCAGACTGAGAGTCCCTGGAGTACAGGGGCATTGTAGAACTTGCCAACTACCCGTTAGGGCTAAGCAAAGTGACTTGGAGTTATTTAATAATTGTAGATTTGAATGAATTTTAAGAAAATTTAAAACCATCCATTTTTCCAGGCAACTTAAGCAGATAGTATGAAATATAATAGTTCACAAATATTTCAATAAAAAATGTTTTAAAAATTTGGAAAGCATTGGGTACATAAATGGGTTGATTCCCATTAGAAACATTTATTTACATTACTTTGCCCTTAGGACTACACATGCCCAAGCCATGAGTTGGCTTCCTCTTTGTTTTTTTGTGCTTCAACTCTCTGTATCACTTTCCAGCTTTTTAAATAAGAATTTATATTCATCCATCAGGTCTTATCTTGCACCTCACCTCCTCTGAGAAGCCTCTCATAATATCTAAGACTAGATTTAAGTCTCCCCCATGAGCCCCTACAGACTTCCTGCACTGTCACGCTATGAAAATTCCCTAGACTATCACCTCCGTAAAGGCAGAGATTACATCCCATTCACTACTGGGATCTCTTGGATAGATTGTTCACAAAATATTTACTGATTGAAAAAAAAAAATGAAAGCATGAATCAACAACTGAAGGGGTATACTTCCAAAGTAGTTGTAAGAGCCCCAATCTAAGTTGTCATCATCACTATCAGAAATGTTAAACATGGGGGAGCAGAGCTGAGAAACCTGCTTTGACTAACACTACCGTCTGTTGCTCCCATATGTGGCTGCCCCGGCTTCAGCTCTTCACCCATTATATACCCACTGAGCTTTCCTGAAGCTGACCCCATGCAGGCAGGGCTAGTGGGGTGTGTTCCAGCCTCACCAACCTAATTGTTCCTCATTTCCTGCCCATAAATGGTACAAGGTGTGGAATTGTACCTCCCGATGTCCCAATTTCAATCATTTGTCTACATTAATCGAAACTAATGGCTTTTACAAATGTAAGTCTTTAAGCTCCAGTAAGTTACATGTGTTTGAGACCACTGAAAGAATGCTTCCAGGAAAACGTTCTCCAAATATCCTGAAAGCAGGGAGAGAGCCCAGCATTCCAAAGCCCTGTGCCTTTGCTCGGCAATCCCTCAAGAGATTGGGTTGTTATTATTAATAAAGTGTGACTTCTCCAAATGAAAGAACAAAACCCTGTGTTTTGCATGGAAAAGACAGGCACAACAAGATCCAGATCACATCAGTTCATTCGACACCAAAAACATGTATTTAACTTCCATCTTTTCTAAAAAATATTTTTAAGGAATATAATGGCATTAGATAAGATTTTTAAAATATTTTTGTCCTTGAGCCCATGATTAGACTATTTTGTTACCATCTTGGAAGAGCCACTGTCAGTCTTTTTTCATTGTTATTGCATTCAAACCAATGCAGTCTCATTTCCTTTTTTCGTGGAATGTTATACCAAATATATCTTTCTGGTTATAATTACAGTTTTAAGAGATAGTATTTATTTTAATATATATAGTTTAATCTCCTTAACTACTGCCTATTATTAAGCATTAAAATATAAAGCCAATAATTTTTAAAACACAGTAATTTAGAAAGTAAGTAACAGATTAGGAAAAAATATAATACACAGCAACTATAAAAGATTATAAAAGATTCCTCACTCATCTTGGCATTAGATATCTGATTAACACGCCTTTTGAGAATTCTCAAATTTCATCATTCTGAGAAGCAGACACAGGAAGGCAAAATTCTGATAATAAGAATAGACAGCAGGAAAGAATTTTTTAAATAATTTTTTTTGAAAACTGTAAGTGTAGTAATAAATGTGAATAATTCCAAGTCCCACAATTAAAAGGCAGATAGTCTCAATTCACTGAAACAAAAATCTAATACTATATTATTTACTTAACACAGTGTTGCTAAGATTAATTACCTGATACAACTAGGAAATAATTTCAAAACTACATTGTCTTAACCTGAAATCCCCCCAAAAGTATATACTAAAACAAAGGCTAGTGTGCAAATAGTTCAGTCCTGCAAGTCAGAGTTAGGACCAGGGCAAATGAAACACAGAGAGAGTAAACTAATAGGATGCATGATTATTGATCCTATTATTGTTGTGGGAGACTAACACTTGATCCTGCCAGGGCTCCTAAGGAGCCAGCTAATATGCTTCTCAGAATTATGCTCCCAGGAGTGTGCACAGAGGAAGAAATTTTATTCACTGGCTCTCCATCCCATTGGTCAAGATAACTCCATGGGAATTAACTTATTCAGACATGGACCTTCCCTGGCTTTGCCAGTTAAAATAATACTCCTATTGATTGAACTGGTTGTCACAGCAGCACCTAAAGTATGAAATAATGCTAAGAGGATCTGAAGTGGCTCACAAGAGGTATCTGACACAATCCATCACTGGCATTGTTCAGATTTATTCATGCCTTCCATTAAGTTCATCACCTTCAAGGAGGTGGCTAATTGCTATTCTGCAAGTGAGAAAAGCTAGGTCCTCACAGTCACAGCTGTCCCAAGCCTTAATTAGTATTCATCATCCCCCTCTTCCAACACCCTCTACAGATTTCCCCCACTCCCAGGCAATACTTCAGCTAGTCAAGGCTGCTTTCCTGGTGAACTGTCCCAGGAAATCATCTCTAAGGGTGCTAAGCACTTGGCTGCTCTCATTCATGGTTTGCTTTGGTTGTCAGCTCACTGTTAACACCATGCATGGAAGATAGATCCCTTGGTTCCTGACAAACTTGGCTCTGGCTCCATTCTGTGGCAGCAACCCAGCTCCTCTTGGTAATTAGGGCCCACTACACCCAGAAGTACAGCAACTCTCTTCTTTGCCTGTTGGTCCAATGATAGAGGAGAACAAAATGGCCTGTGGGATGTTTTCCAGGTTCACCAATTGTTTGAATTTTGAAGTTCAGTTTGGAGTTAGTGGAAATCTTACTGTGTCTCATGGTAGAAGAGCCTCCCCAACCCCTGCTTGGGAACTAGAGCCTTTAATCCAGCAGATCCTGGTGATCAAGCCCTGAAACTCACCCTGAAGGTCCATACTTTAGGAGCTCTCCTGTAACCAACTCACTTAGCTTGGATTCCCTCAAAGGCAAAACCCAAGACCAAATCTTGTATGCAGGTAGGCTTATTTAGGAAGAAATTCTGGAAATGAGGGATGAGAGGAAGGAGAAGAGTGAAAGAAGAGGAGGAGGAGAAAGGAGAGAAAATCAATGAGGATGCATTGTAGATTAGGTCATTGCTATGGTAGACAGGTGCTTCATAAATGTATCTTGAAATTATGTACTCAGGAGTTAAAGAGAAAAGAATTTCTATCATTATATGGTTAATTTTCCCTTTCCATAAAATGAAGTCACTAATTGTTGCCAAAATTCCCTTTCTTTAAAACCCTATATTCCTGACATACAGTATTGGCTAATTTTATTTTATTGTCTGGGTCAGACACATATTCCTGTATCAGGTATCATTTTATATTCTTCTTGCCCTGAACTTATCCTGCCTCGAAGCTCCAGGATTGGATTTCTGTCAAGTTTCAAGACTTTGACAATCCTCCTCCCTGTTCAGTGTAACTTCCAATGGTTCACACGTTGTCCCTGTTTCCAAAGGGGCTTTGCTTCCCTTACTCTAGCTCTCCCTGACCACTCCCCATGCATTATGGATGGATGTCATGCTTTCCCAAACCCTTCAAGCCATTAGTAGACCAGAACATATTGTGATGCTAAAAATCTTTGCCAAAAATTCTTGGCTATGATCACATTGACTCTGAAGAAACACATTTTATTTTCCAGATAGATTGAAAAACAGCAGAAACTCCAACAAGTGAGTTTTAACTTATTCCCAGAGAAGAATTTCTGGCTGAAGAGAGCACTGGAGGGAGACAGAAGACATAGGTTTGAATATGGTTCTGACATACCAGGTGAGGGTCCTTCAGAAAACTGAAGCTCTAAAGGGATAAGACTATCTTCCCATCTGTGAAATCAAGTATTAGATATATTTATCTCTTGAGTTGCTATGAGATTCAAATGCAAAATCAACTAATATTTGCATAGCTTATCATTATTTCATACATTATTATTGTGAGTATTATTACATTATCATTAGCTTAGTGTGTAAATTGGTAAAAACACCCACCTACCAATTGGTCTTCTTCAACACGCATTTATTGAGAACTACTATTTCCCAGGTCTGGATGTAAATGTCAATGTCTATAAATAAAGGTACTTGACAAGTCCTAATAAAACTCCATTCCTTCTATATAGTCAGCTTGGGCTGTCACAACAAAATACCATATACTAGGTGGTGTAAACAGCAGAAAATTATTTTCTCACAGTTCTAGAAGCTAGAGGTCCCAGATCAAGGTGCTGGCAGATTCAGTTTCTGGTGAGAATCTCTTCCTGGCATGCAGATGGCTGTCTTCTGGCTCTGTCCTCACCTAGCTTTTCCTCTGTGTGTGTACAAATAGAGAGAGATCTTCCTCTTCTTACAAGGACATCAAACATAGTGGATTGAGACCCAGTCTTATGAACTCATCTAATGTTAATTACCTGGGGAAAGGTTATTTCTTCAAATACAGTCACACTGAGGGTCAGGGCTCCAACATAAGAAATTTAGGAATCAAAGTTCAGTCCATACCATCTCCTGAGCTTCTAATATAAACAAGTGAGGGGAAAAAAAAAAAAAGAGATTCCCCCTTCCTTTCTTCAGATTCATGCATTGGAAAGAACTCCTAGTATCTGTTCTTTGGAAGAGAACCACCTCTCAAACCAAAGCCACCTCTGCCTAAAAACTCTTGCCCAGGGAGGTCGTTTGGCCATTGCTCTTCTGGGACTTCCCAGCCTGGGCCTCCCATCTTCCTCACTGTTGAGGGTGGGCTCCAGCTCTGTGGTATATGCCTCAGTTTTAGCACAGAAGAGGCTTATTTTAGCTTTCTTTGCCTAAATTTCTGAATCTGCTTCTCTACCTTGCTCCTCTCCTCTCCCCCTCACTCTTGCTCCTCTGACTTCCCCAGGTGCCAATCTACTACGAAAAGCCTGGAAATAAATATATATATATATATATATATATAAAACAAAAACAGTACAGTATGTTTATTTGAACTTTTTAGATTAACACTTGGACCCAATGCTTAAGTATGGAGATACTTCAACTAAAAAGGTGTCTGGAGGGCAGCCTGGGTGGCTCAGTGGTTTAGCGCCGCCTTCAGTCCAGGGCCTGATCCTGGAGACCCGGGATGGAGTCCTGCATCAGGCTCCCTGCATGGAGCCTACTTCTGTCTCTGCCATGCTCTCTCTCTCTCATTCTCTCTCATTAATAAATAAATAAAATCTTAAAAAAATAAAATAATAAAATAAAAAGGTGTCTGGAGATTGAAGAAAAGTATATTGAATATATTACTGGAAAAAATAACTAATATACTATTTAAAAATAAGCTTATTCTGTGTCTTCTGACTTTTGGATCCCCTTTATGTATCTCTGCCTTCACTTGCACTTCTCCTTTCCTCATGTCCCTTCTCTCCTGGTTCTCTAGGTACCGTCCCCATGTCTGATTCTCTGCTTCCCTGGCTCTTCTATCATTTCTGCCTTATCATTTCTCCATCCTGAAGCCTGTCCTTTCCTCTCCACTCCCCTGCCTCTTTCCCCCTTCTTCTCTCCCATAGACATCCTCCAATAGCAGCTTTATCTGGCTTTGTACTTTCAGCACAGCATTTTTGGCATGAGAACTTTTTTCCAATTTCCTGCCTTAGTTAACAGTGAACCTTAGAAGAGAGTATGGTAAAAAGTCTCCTATGAACAGAGGAGGTGCTAAATGAGCCCCCTCACTGGTAGAGTTCAAGAAACGAAGTCTTCTCATCATGATCTTTAAAGAGTGGTATGTGTGTAGGCTGGTCACATGGACTCAGTTCCTAGCAAGAGGGGAGACACATTTATTGAAGGCAGATTGATCCTACAAAGGGTTCTCAACCAAAAGTCGGGAGCTCTATAGGCAAAAGCAGAGATCTGACATTCACAGACTATGTGATCTTCAGAAAGTCCCTTGACCTCTCAGGGCTTTAGTTGTCTTAGCTCTAAAACAAGGAAGTTGGCAGTGATAGTTTTGAAGAACCTTCTGGCTTTGACTGTATAACTATGATTCTCCTTCATATACTAGTATACTCCAAATATACAATAAAATAAATATACATATGTCATCAATAAATATAGATGTCAGCCTATATGTATATAAAACACATATGCAAATATATGTGTGTGGATATATATGTATATCAAAGAGCATGCATACATTTTTTTGGAGCAAACACTCCAGAAAGCCATTCTGGACCTTCTTTCTTACAAGCTACAATGGGCTCTAGATGGGAGGAAACTTCACTCCCTTAAAACACTAAGATTAAAGAAAGAGTTGGGAAAACAGATCATAGTGAAAGCAAGGCTAAGATGTGGAAATCTTGGAAATAGTATTTAGGATTTTGTTTTATAATAAAATATAGGGATTGCACTATAAGGATAAACCAAATATTTGAGCCCTGATTCATAAATACTTTAAAGGTAGTGTTTATTTAAATGCTAATAATACATTGGTTTTGAAAAGTAAAATGAAATTAGCAAATTACATTAATGGATAGTAATTGCTGACAGAAATATGTTCTATAAACTATTTTCCCTTTATAAAAATATACCCATGTATGATTTGACACACTGAGTGTCTGAAAGCTAAATGTATAGGCCCCAAGAAAGGAATGACATCATTTATTATTGATTAATTAATTATTGGGTATACATCTACTATGTACATGAGTTTTAAAGAAATTGGATATGGTTTTTGCCCTTCTAGAGATATAACACAAACAAATAAAAATGCACAAACAGTATTTTGATATGCTATGAAAGAGAAGAAATGAGGTAATATAGTAACAAATGTGGATGACAGGAAGAGGAGGACAGGGTAGAGGACATGACAATCTGGTGCCAATCAGATGAAGGATACATCCGGCCCTCCAAGGCCAGTGTTGAGCCCCACCTGCCAGTAAGGACAGGTAGCCCATGATAAACTACCATATTCATTATTACACCCTGCTTACCTACTGCTTTTACATAGGGGGTTAGATTTTATTTGTATTCCCCTAAGTACCTCAGGAGGTATGCATTATTGTCCTCATTTTACCTGGGAGGTGGGGCAGGTTGCAGAATGGCACACTGATTCTGATGCGTAAAGAAATACAGTTAATTTCCTCCTTGACTCAGCCATTCACAAGTCTCCACCTGATGGGTAGTTGAATGGGGGGCTATAGGCATATCTTCGAATCCAGTCTGCTACCCCTCTAGCCTAATGCAATAATATTAAGAGTCCTCTGTGATTACTATTTCATTTTCTGTAGGCAAAATGGACTCAGTCTTTATATTTTGGTCCTCTTCTCCTGCTCCTCTCTGAGAATAGTATCTGGAAGGAAGGCCTCAGGCAGCGGTGTGGAATGAGGTCTGTACCTATGGGGTACCCTCAGATCATCCCTGGCCTCTTCTACCTGAGGGGTCATTCAAAGCTGCTTCCTGGAGGGCACTGCTATTGCTACTAGCAACCGTTCCTGTGCTTGGGCACAGCCCTGTTCTCTGCTGCTGTAGGTGGCAACTCTAGGTCTTTCTTCTCTCCCTACACCTTTCAGCTTCTCAAGTGCCTGGAGCACTTGCTATCTCCTCAGCCTTATCTGAAGCCTCAGATTTTGCCTCTACTCCAGTCTGTGTCATGGACTCTGTCCTGCCCCCTGGCTCTTCCCCTTGCTACTGCAGGTCCTGTGACAAGCTTGCTGACTCTTCTCAGTGACTCCATGCCTCCCCATGGTCCTATGGGAAATTTGAGCCACCTGATCATACCACACAGGACGGACAGGTGGATTGGAAGAGCCAAGTTCTGGTCCTCCATCTGCCTCTGCATTGTGCACACATAAGCCAGGAGGAGTGACTCTTTCCCCAGTATCACTCACCTAACACCTACTACCACTCCCCACTCTGGGTTGAGATGCAAAGAGAGGTCAGGGCACCATCAACCTGTCTCTCCTGTCTCAGCCACATGTCTGCTTCCCAGAGTCTCTTCAGCTGGAGGCAGAGGCTTCAGGGTTCTCATTTCCTGCACATGTGTTCTTCTACATTAAGGCAACAAGTCTCAGGGCCTGGTTACCACAGGTGGAAGGCGTAACTTTTCTACAATTCCAGAAGAAACTATGATTTAAGGTATTCCAGTTGGGTTCTTCATATGATAAAGGAATTTAGAAAATTCTCTCTGTTGTTGCCAACTCAATATCAATTCCCCTCTTCTTCCTGACTATAGATCACCCCTTTTATTCAGAGGCATCATGTGACCAGTTAAAAGTGCTCTCTTCCCGAGACCCAGGGGTTGCCAGAGCTGGCCATGTAGCCAAGTCCTTGCCAAGGAGCTAGGCGTAAGATTTTCCTTTAAAAACACACAAGCAAACAAAAAAACCCCTCCGGCTTAACTGATGTTTGGTTTTTGTTTCTCCCTTTTTTTCTTCCCCCCTTCTTCCTGCCAGGAATGCAGACATGATGCCTAGCAGTGTAGAAACAAGCTTGCAAGCACTCAGGAGGGTAACAGAGAAAAGTAGCAGGAGCCTGGGTCTGTATCAGGCATAGTTCCACTAGACAAGGAGAACCACTGGGGAGGAGGATTTGGGGGCACAGGGGAAGGACTTGGATTACAAAGGACTGTCTAGGCCAGTCTGCACCCTGTGAGGCAGCCCACGAGGAAGGGCAGGCTGGAGCACAGGAAGAAACTAGAATTCACAGGTGATGTTTCTATTCCTTCAGGGAAGACTTAGTTCTGCTCTTCAAGTCTTTCAAAATGATTGAATCAGGCCCACCCAGATTATGTAGGATAATCTTCCTTACTTAAAGTAAACTGATTCTAGACTTTAATCACATCTACAAAATACCTTCACAGCAAAAGATGAGTCTTTGAATGAATAACGAGGGACTAGAGCCTGGCTGAGTTAACACATAAAACCAACCATCTTAGGGTCCCAAACAGCACTGTGTTGCCACTTCATCAGCTCCAGATTTGTTAAGTGGAAAAACAAAAACAAAAGCAAAAACAAAACAAACAAAAACAAGTTCAGTCCTAGTAGCCAGGTTTGTGTTACATGCAAATGCAAATCCTAATTATGATACATTCTTCCTCCACAAAACTCAGTTTTAAGTTTTTAACTTCCTAGGGACTCAAACAAATATCTAATTTTTAAGTAAAAACTGAGCAACAGCTCTGTTGTTTTAGGAAGGCACTCAGCTTTTCCCCAAATCTCTGAAATCCACTGCTTTGAGAGGGAGACGGCCTACAGGCAACAGGACTTACAAAATATGAAAATGCAACCGAGCATTTTTGACAAAAAAAAAAAGTATCCCTGTTATAATGCATATGTAGAAAAGTAATTTGATCAAGGCTGGAACCCAGAACTGCCTGAAGCTAAAACTTGTCCCCTTTCTGCTCCTATTCCAAGGTATGAACAAAACCCTCTGCTTGGCCGTCTATGGGAAAGAGAATCACCATCAAAGCTATTAGGTGAATTTCTTTAGAACTCCATACTCCCAAGAATAATCATCATAAAAATACTGTAATATTTAGCTAAATCAGATGTATTCAATATTGATTCACACTCACTATCACTATCATACTTGAAATTTTAGACTTTATGTCTTATAATGACAGATGTAGGTTTATCTATGGCTGTTTGAAAAAAAAATTAAAGTTGATCACTTCTCAGTGCAAGCTGTCAAAACCCACAAATATGCACTTAGAGGAAGTGGGATGGGGCAGGGTGAGTGGGTCAGCCAGCGTTTTGGTGTTTGTACTTGTTCTTGTCCAGTGAGCGTGTTAAGATAGGACTATTAATTTATCTGTGTCAACTTGATTTTGAAAACATTGGTGTTGACCTGCCAAGACAGCATGTACCCTCCCTTCCCCTCAAAGACCCTTGATAATAAAGAATCCTTATATTTTCGGAGAGTTTTATGGAATCTTTGCTCATTCAGTTGCACAAATAACTTTAAGAGGTGGGCAGGGGAAAGATTTCGATCCCCATTTTATACATGAGGAAGCAGCATCAGACATGAAATGACTCACTTGAGTTCACATGGCAAGTAAACCACAACACCCTCCATGATCCCCCTGGGGAAGAAAGAGAGGAAAGAACAGCATCAAAAGTATTTAGAAAAAAATTTTAAAAGTTGAATGAAACTTGGGCCAGAATATCTTGCTCACAACAAGATACCAATGAATGTGAAAGAGCATGGTTGTTTGCTTCCCTTTTAAGTGAAAGACCAGGATTTACAGAATCTGCCCAGACCAATGTATTCCCCAACATTTCAAATATTAATTTCTTGTGAGGTCATTGAGAGACAGTTTTGGGGAAGCTGGGCATGTCTGTCTGGTTGTTATCCTTTAAATGCTATTAAATTCAAATTCATGTCTGAATTGTTCTAAGGCCATGATTTCAGAGCCCGTTACTTCTTGGGCCAAGTTGGGGGTGTGGCAAGTACAGGCTTAGTCACTAATGAGGTCCCCTGTGGGTGGCCATGAATGGCAGGAGGAGAAAAAAGTTTACTCTTTTCCATAGACTAAAATGAAACTAGACCCAAGCCAGAGGTAGGCAGAGCATATCTTACCATTTTATTTCCTTCTGATCATGTCCCAGAAGTAGATAATAGTTACTTGAATTTGCATGGCACTTATAATTCACAGAGTGCTTTCAGAGCCAGTTACACTTCTCATGTAATAGGGAACCTGATCTTGTGTGAGAGATCAGGGAAGACTTCTCTGAAGCAGTAATGTTTGAGTTTATCCCTGAAGCTAAAATCCACCTCCTTTCTACTCCACCAAGGTATTAGCAAAAGTCTCTTCTTAGCTGCCTATGGCAGAAGAGTCATCCACAACACTCACAGGTGAATTTGTTTAGAACCCACATTCATAAGAATAATCATTATAAAAACTGCCAGTAATACATATGAAAATTCGTTTTATTCACTGTTCATTTACATTCTCGTCTCTATTGAAATGGAAATTTCAGCCCATACATCCTCTTCAGAATGACAAGTATAGGCTAATCTATGGCTATGTGAAAAGCAAGATAAAAAAAAGTAAAAGCATTTGCAATATATAAAAATATTAAAAAGTGTGTGTTTGGGAAGAGGTCAGTACCACAAAGGGAGATTCCAGAAAGAAGTTAGCCCAAATTTGAGGGTATAGTCGGTATAATAGATGCTTCTAGAAAATACGTATAAATATATGTATATATAAATAAATTCTATTTAGATATACACAACAACTCATTTTGGATTCTGTCAAATACACTCTCAATTATATTATTATAACCATATATTAATTTTATATATATATTGAATTCAAGAGATTTCTAGCACTCTTATCTACTTTATTTTACCTACTTCTCTCAAATTCTTTGTTCTTGATGTCTACCACAGTACTTGGTGCCACTGTATTTCCTAAATATTTGTTACATAAATTAAAATACCTCTTCATTTTTTGCTTCACATGATCTACTTCTACTGCCATCTCCACACTGAGCGCATATGTCAGTTCATAGTTGTTCGATAAGAACTTGATCAACTGGGATCCCTGGGTGGCGCAGCGGTTTGGCGCCTGCCTTTGGCCCAGGGCACGATCCTGGAGACCCAGGATCGAATCCCACGTCGGGCTCCCGGTGCATGGAGCCTGCTTCTCCCTCTGCCTGTGTCTCTGCCTCTCTCTCTCTCTCTCTCTGTGACTATCATAAATAAATAAAATATTAAAAAAAAAAAAAAAAAAAAAAAAAAAAAAAAAAAAAGAACTTGATCAACTGAACTAAATTGACCCCTTCAAAATTTGCTTCCTGAGTTCAAAGGGCTTCACTGTCAACGCCACTTAGACAACCCACGAGCTCACCTTCCCATTGCCAAAAAGAAGAGGTAACATGATGCAGAAAAGTCCCACTCTGACAAGTTTGTGGAAGGGTCTGGTTTCACGGCTGGAGACCTAGCAATCAATTAGAGAAAGGGAACGGTTGCCATTGGAAACCTGGAGGCCCTTGGGCTGTCAGAGGGAGTGAAAGGCTGGAAGCTAATCAGGTATAATGAGCTTACAGTACCATAGATCATGTCAGGCAGCATTCTTATTAATTTCCTGCCCAGTGGCCATGCACAGAGGATTGATTCATCCATCAGTCCTTCCCCAGCCTGGACACTAAATCATTTGTTAAATCAGGACCACAGTGATGAAAATTCAGGAGTGACATAGTGGCAGAAATAGTGTTCATCATGCCCGATTCCCCACCTTTGGAGAGCATCTTACCCACACTTCCATCTGAAAGAGAGACAGACCAGACTTTGAGAATGTAAAACTATCAAGGATGAGAAAGAACATGTAGCCTAAGGATGGCCATAAGATTCACTGGTAGTATAACAGGTTGGACTAGATCAGGGATGGCACAAATAATGGCACATGTGCCACTACTTCCCCTTTTTCTGTGTCCTTAACCGAGACTGCAAATCAATTGCTCCATTCCACCCTGGGAACAACTAAAAATCCTTCTCAGTATAGCATACCACAAACCTACTACCAATGACTCTCCAAAGGTGGGATATAGGGGGCTGAATATTTCTTTATTAATAATGAGCAACTAAAGAAAAATTTTAATGTGCCCCATCTGGCTCCTTTTTAAGATTCCTGATTAAAATATTTGATACCCTTTTAATACATATTTTCTGGCCTCTGCAGTCTATCCTGCCATCTACGACAGTTTTCATCTTCCCAAATCTAGGGAAAACACACCAAGTTAGAGTGAGCTGCCAGCAATGAGTGTCTCACACAGAAGCTAAGTCCAAGCATGAGGATTTGGGGTATGGCTTATCCTGAGAGGGGGAAACTGAGATAGCCAAGGGACAGTTTTATAGTCAGAGTGTTGAAGGTTTAACTTGGGTTTGTTTCTGTGCAAAGAAATAAATACCAGTACCACGAAGAGATAAGCACCCAGGTACAGATCAGGGGCAAGTATTCAGTGTGTTGCTTGTAAACGGAGAGTATATATCCCAGCACACCTTATCTGTCGAATGCAGACAAAGCAGAGATTGGAGAGGTACAATATGTCACCCAAGGAGGCACATGCAAGGAGATGATACATAGAGTTCTGAGAGATGAGGGATTTGCAAGAAGCAGCAAAGACCAGGAAGGGCGTCTCAGACAAAAGCAATTCCAAGTGCAAGGTTCAGAAGCTCCAGAAAGTTTCAAGGTGATTTCCCATACGTTACCTCATTTGGAGCCCAAGATAATCTTTGCATCACAGGTGTTATGATCTCTATTTCATAGTGAAGGAAATGAAGGTCCAATGAGTTTACCATAACTCACCCAGAATCACACGTCTAGCAGTACAGACAGGAAACTAACAAAGTTCCTTTGATCAAGAGCCCAAGCCCTTATCACTAGATTCACCACCTCCAATGGAAGGGCTGATAATAACCCCTTTTACTTCATCTTTAGGAAGAGACATTTCCAATGAATGAAAAACCGATAGAGAAATCAACACAGTATCAAGCTAATGGTAAAGAAATTTTAAGGATATGAGATCAGAGTTGGCAGGCAGCCCCTGAAATGGGGGAAACATTTATGCTAAGTTCAAACATGTCAACAATTTAATCCATGTTGATTTGGCTTTGCTATTGCTAGGCACACAGTAGCCTGCTATGCACGTTAATAGATAATTTCCTTTTTGCTAGCTGAAGCTAGAGCCCCCCAAAGTGATTGAAGCAGGCTAGTAGAAACTTAAGTACTGTTTTTCTTTCTTCCTTTCATGCTTTTAACAAAGATGAACTGAGTTCCCCCTCCTTACACCACTCTTGCACTAAGCATTATGGAAATAGAGATGAATCAGACACTCTTATTATACTCAAGAGCTTACAAGCTAATGTGAAAATAGAAACCAACAAGTACAACCCATCAACAAACATATGTAAGGAGAGGAAAGTGAATAATCCAGAGACACACAAAGGAGCAAGTTACCAACCCAGCCTGAGTGGACTGTGGCAGGACTTGAAAATTGACCAGAAGTGGCCTGTGATCAATATGAGCATCAAAATAAATAAATATAATAGAGATTATAACCGATGGAATAAAGAAAGAATACATACATGAGTCCATGAGAATCTAAGCAAATGGCAGGGGAGGAAAAGCTCTTCCTATACTAGAAAGCCAACTAATATAAATAAAAGAAGTACCAGATTTGGAAGAACACCATTTGGCAACCATAACAATAATAATTGATTTAGGAAAGAATTATCAATGGATGTGTAAACTAGTAGGTGAAGGTTTGAGGGGTAGCAGGATATTTGCATAGTTTCAAAGTATCTCCCCAAATGTCACCAAATTACAAAGAAGAAATAGAAACTTTATAGTAAAGAAAATTGGCAGACATTAACTTAAACCAAGGGATCAAAGTTAGTATCAGTAAGAGGACAATTTGATACCACGTGCTTCCTGATATGAAGCACTGAGAACACATCATTCTGTGATATTTTTGCCAAAAATGTATAATCTGGGCCTAATCATGAGTTAACACCAGATAAAACTAAAGTGAGGGATATTCCATAACATCTGACCTGTACACTTCAAAAATGTCAGTGCTGTGGGGCTCTCAGCTGGCTCAGTCAGTAGAACAAGTGCCTCTTGATCTCAGGGTTGTGAGTTCAAGCCCCACATTCAGTGTTGGGATTACTTAAAAATAAAATCTTCAAAAATATCAGTGCCATGAAAGACAGAGAGAGACTCAACAAAATTGCTCCAGATTAAATATGGATGAAGAGATAGGACAATTAAATGCAATGCAGAAGCCATGATTTTCTTTTGTTACAAAGGACTATGTAGCAATGGGTAAATTTTGAATAAGGGCTATAAATAATAGCATTGCATTAATGCTAATATTCTGATTTTATCAATTATCCTGTGGTTATGAAAGAGAATATCCTTGCTTAAAAAAATCAAAGGATTTAGGGATAAAGGAGTATCATGTCTGCAACTTATTTTCAAATGTTTCAGAAAACACTGGAAAGAGAAAGAGAAAATAATAAAAGAAATTTAGTAAGATATAAGCCTTTGGGGATCTGGGGAAAAGATATAAAGAATATTGCAGACTGAATATCTGTGTTCCCCTCAGAATACACTGGTTGAAATCTACCTTCCAGTGTCATGGTATCAAGAGGGGGAATCTTTGGGAGATAACTGGAGTTATCAGATGAGGTCAAAAGGTGGGAAATTCATGAATGAGATCAGTGCCCTTACAAGAGTCATGACATAGCTCTCTTGTTCTCTCTCTCTTTCAGTCGAGGGAGAATACAAGGAGAATTGACAATCTGCAACCACAGAACAGGCCCTCACTGGAGCCCAGTCATATTGGCACCATGATCCTGGAGTTTCAGTCTCTAGAGATGTGAGATACAAATTCTGTTGTTTCTAAATCTCCTAGTCTTGATGGCTTATCATTAGCAGCCCAAACTGAGGCATGGGTATTCTTTGCACTATCCTTGCAACTTTTCTGTAAATTTGAAATCATATTTAAAAAGTTTAAAGAGGGTTGCCTGGGTGGCTCAGCGGTTTGACCCCTGCCTTTGGCCCAGGGCATGATCCTGGGGTCCCGGGATCAAGTCCTGCATCCGACTCCCTGTGTGGAGCCTGCTTCTCCCTCTGCCTGTCTCTCTCTCTCTCTCTCTCTTATGAATAAATAAATAAAATCTTTTTAAAAATAAATTAAAAAATAAAAAGTTTAAAGAAAGAAAAGCAAATAACATAACCTGGATAGCCAGGTAACATTGGTGAGTGTGAATTGTCAAAAACTTCAAGAGAACTTGGGGAGAAGAAAGCAGACAACTTGATGGAAAAAATAGGGTTATAAATTATTCCCCTTTGGCTGTATTACTTTATAATGCTGTTTGCATAATAAATAAACAGGCATCATGGTAGAGTACAACAATAAGCAGAGCTTCCCTAGCCAGAGAAAGCAGAGAAAGATAGAGAAAAATAAATAGCACATATAATAACAATTTTTAAAGATCCAGCATTACACAGCATTTACTATGTGCTAGGCAGTGCTCTAAGTATGTTATTCATATTAGTTCACTGATCATCTCAACAACCCTATATGGTATTAAGCACCTCATTTTATAGATAAGAAAATGGGGCATAGAGAATTTAAGGAAGTCACCTGGTTAGTGAGTGACAGAGAGAGGATTTCACCCCAGGCAGTGAGGATATTGGAGTCTGTGCCCATAATCATTATCCTATTATTAACTTTCAGGTTTGCACAGTGCATTGTGGGAGGAAATGGTCCAGATTCTCCTCAGCCACTTCCTGCCCCACTTTTTATAAGAAAATGAACTGATTTGCAAAGAGATTCAGAGAATCAGAGAGCTGGACAATATACTCCTTGAGGACAAAGACCATTCAAGCATTTGTTGCCCCAGGACCTAACAAAATAACAATGCCCATGGCTGAACTGTGAGGTAGATTGATCAAGACAGTGGAAGGCAGGCAGCATTTTCTGAGTACTCACTGTGTTCCATGCATACTCTGAGGACACCACATGCTTTCACTTGCTCAACATTCTCAACTCCAAGAAGTAGGCACTAGGTACTTTTATAAGTGAAAAAAAGTCCAGAGCTAGACCTTGAACCCTGTCATCCCCTCCCAGAGCTCAGATACTCAATGACCAGGTTAGCAAGAATATAAAGAACATGGCATGAAGAGACGTGACAGCTGGCCTTCTAATTATTGTGTGACCTGAGACAGGCCATTTCCCTTCTATAGCCTATTTCCCCAGGGAAAATTGAGGTATTGGATTGTATGATCTTGGGTCCTCTGCAGCCTTTACTTCTATGCCTCTGACAAAGGCCCACTAACCCATTAATGTGAAAACTTAGGGATACAGCAGGTCTATCTTGAATACTTTGTAGGAGAGAATGGTTGCTAAATCACCAAGGGACTTCCATGGGTGACAGCAGTTTGCAAGGATGGTACCATATTGGAGACCACAGAATCATGGAGCTACAGGATTAGACCTCAGAGCTTAGAGCCACAGGCCACTGATCTCAAAACAGGAATATCTGAGAGGAAAAGGAAACCCTATTCATAGATATGTAAGAACAAGTAGCAAAAACTAGTACAGTGCGGGACACATTGAAACACATGGTCACCACACGTAAAACCAAAAGGCACTTGACATATTCAGGAAGCCAAGTACACATGGACCACATGCTGCTTGAAGTGCAATAGATATAATATCATATTTGATCTTCACAACAACTAAGAGAGGCAGTATTTTTCTTTGTTTTAATAATTTATTGATTTATTTATTCATGAGAGGCACACAGAGAGAGGCAGAGACATAGGCAGAGGGAGAATCAGACTCCCCGTGGGGAGCTTGATGGAGAACTCAATCCCAGGACCCCAGGATCAAGACCTAAGCCAAAGGCAGACACTAAACCACTGAGCCACCCGGGTGCCCTGAGAGGTAGTATTTTTCATTCTCTTTATAAGCAAGGAAATAGATTCAGAAAGGTCAAAAGAACTTACTATCTGCTTCCAAACAGAACTTCCAAAGAACTTACTATCTGCTTTCTTTCCAGTGTGCCAAACGGGAAGGGCCTCTGGGACACATTAGGTCAGAGATATCCAAACAGGGCACACTGAATAAAAACATCAGCTGAAATAGTAATGAGCATCTAAGTTATACACAAGAGTTGTAAAAGCCAATAGAAATCATATTCTTTGTTTGAATTAAACTATCCTGTTGTGACTGTTGCTGTTGAAATTATCCCATTGCTTTGGCTTTGGCAGGAATGTTATCAGTTTGATGCAATCACACCACTTGGTCCATTCTTATTAGAGGCTCTGGATGCAAGATGTATATCTCCATGGTTATTAGAAATGGGAAGGCCAATTGATTATTATTTAATTTCTTGAATCAGTTGAGACAGGCTAGATTATACTATGGTAACAAACAACCCCAAATCTCAGTGCTTGAAACCAGCAAATGTGTACTTGGGCTTCTACTGAATATCTACTGAGTCAGCCCAAGGCTTTGCTCTGCATTATTGTCCTCATTCCAGGACTCAGGCTGATCAAGCAGCCCATATCTAGAACATTGAATCATTCTTCCTGTGGAAGTAAATAAGAATTCTTGAGAATCTGGCACAGGAGATGAAATGTTTAACCTTCTGCTCACAGCTCCCCAGCGAGAACAAGTCAGTGGGCCCAGCACAGCCACAAGGGGTCTTAGCACTGTGATCCTAACTCACAGTGCCTGGAAGGGGTGAACATCTGAAATGTTTGGTGAAGAGCACTGATGATTACCAAGCTTAATAAAGTTTTGCAGAATCTAATCCCATCAGCAGCTATGTAGTAAACACCAATTTTGTGCCAGGCATTGTATTAGGCACTAAAGATAAGACATCCTCTTTCATTACGGAAAACTCAAGGATACTGGAGACCAATTATTATGTCAAATGGTGTCTTTGATGGTGTAAAATTGTAAAAGCCCAGCTCTAGACCAGCTTCTTTCGCAGAGATGGACACAAAAGCCCAGAGATGTGTCCAAGGTGACCCAGGTGGAGGAAGACTGGTTTCTTAACCCCAGCACTCCAGTAAAGCAAGTGGCAGAAAAGGAGTCTGACAAATGCCTCAGTATTTAGAAACCTCTCTTGAAAGTTGCATAAGTGGCCTGGGGTGTCCTGTTTATATGGAAAGACAAAGGAATGTAGACAAGACAGCTACTTTGAGGGGTACGACAGAGGCCAGGAAGTCATGAACCCTAAACCCAGCCAGCAAAGCTGTGGTCAGCTGCTCTGACCTGGCACCAGACCACACAGCAATCCTTTGGGGAGTCACCATGCTAATGCTAAGCCATGTGAGACGTAATGGTTCCCTAGTCTGCAGGAGTGGAGACTTCCCATGCAACAGTCTTAAGGGTATGTGGTTTAAAAAAAAATGGTTATTCAAACACTCTGAAAATAAGACTGACATGAATCAATTCATATGATGCGTTTTTGCCCCTATTAAACATCTGTGGGATAGAGCAATTGACAACATCTCCTCATGAGCAACATGGGTTAGACAAAAGAGCTTTGTGCTTTATCAGATTTGCCTTTGAATATCAGTTGCCCCACTTGTTCTGCAAAGTACGCTACCTTTCTCTGTTTCACATCTCTTACCTGTTAAGCAGGGATCACAATACCTAGCACCGTGGGCTTCCAAGACAAATTATATGGAAGGAATTAAGCAATGCACCTGCACTTGCCAAGTGTTCTTTCTGGTACTTAGAGAGCCCAAAAGGAATGTTAATTTTCATTACCTCTCACTTTGGTAGCTCAGCTGAAATTGTGGTCATATTTTTCCGGACAAAAAAAAAAAATGTGATTTGTTTTTGTGTCCAACATTGTAGTAGGCTAGGCTGAGATAACAAATAGAGAAAATCGTGGTGGCCTAACACAATAAAAATGTATTTCTTGTTCACTTAACCATCCTGGGTGTTAGCAGGGCCCCCTCCTCCACACTGGTGAAGGCTTACAGTATTTACTTTGTGGCTTCTGAGGTTGCCCTAGGCATCCACATCTCAGTGGGCCAAGAGAGAGAATGCAGGTGGAGAAGCAAATATGGGAGGTTGGTGTAGGCCAGGGCTAGATGTGGAGCCTTCATTATACTCATGCTCCCTTGGAGAGAACTTAATCACATGGTCACACCTAATGGAAGGCAGATTGGGAAGCCTCACCTAACTGTAGGCTAGAGAGGAGAAGGGATTTTTGTGCACAGTTATCCATCTTGATTATTAATCAAGAGCAAACAGTGCTTCCCTTTTAGCTATTACTCCCCACCAGGCACATAGAGAAAGGTGAGATAGGGTTCTGGCAGGAGAACCTAGGAAGGCTTCTGATGAGGCCAAGGTAGATTCGATCTGAGCCTTGAATTTTATTTTTTTTTTATTTTTTTTTAAGATTTATTTATATATGATAGAGAGAGAGAGAGAGAGGCAAAGGGAGGGAGAAGCAGGCTCCATGCCAGGAGCCCAACGCGGGACTCGATCCCGGGGCTCCAGGATCGCGCCCTGGGCCAAAGGCAGGCGCCAAACCGCTGAGCCACCCAGGGATCC
The DNA here is from genome assembly GCF_048164855.1 of Canis lupus baileyi. Lineage (NCBI taxonomy): Eukaryota > Metazoa > Chordata > Mammalia > Carnivora > Canidae > Canis > Canis lupus. The sequence goes on from NC_132840.1 coordinate 35,606,907, forward strand.
CCTGAGCCTTGAATTTTAAAGGAAAGTACTAAACTCTGATTCTAATGATACTTTTAAGCAACATTTCTTTAACTTTCATTAAAAGGTATCACACACTGGGGATACAAAGATGGCAAAAGAGATAAGCAATATGGGCTGGAAGGATCAGAAATAGCAGGTTAGCTTAGAGAGCATGATGAAATGCAATTTTTTATGAAAGCATGGTTAACAACAAATGAAACGAAACTTGTCTAACAAATTTTCCATCACAAAATACTGTTATGTACCAAAGTACTGCCTATATTGTTTTTTCATGCCACTGCATCTACTAGAACTACCTAAAGGATTGTATGATTTTCATACATATGATTTTCAATTGAAGTTCATTTTTCTCTTACTCTTGAAAGAACTTCTTAGTAAGAGCAGTTCTTAGAGTTCTGTTTTCAATCATCTAAAAACATTTCTATATATTACTCTAAACTGTTGTCCTCCACATTTTGTTGTCTTAATTATGCTGTTTTCTGATCTAAATTTACATCCTGGGAAAAAAAAAGATTATGTCCTGAGATAGTAACATTATTAGGGGAAAAAAAAAAAAAGAAAGATCCTACTGTTAAGAAAAAAAGGAAGAAAAAAGAAGGAGAAAGCAAGCAAGCTGAGCTGGGCTGAGAGCATGACTAAAGAAGAACTGTTTCTCCTTAAAACAACTCTAAGAAGCAGGATTATCATCACTTATTTTAGAAGTAAAGAATTTAATGATGATGATTATGGTGAGAGCCAACTCTTATGTAGCATTAACTATGCACTAACTGTTTAAGTGCTATATGTATACATACATTACATTTATGTAATATACATTGTGTAATGTACATTACATAATATAATTACATACTATACATTATGCAAATGTATATATAATAAATGATATGTGTGTGTGTACACATGTATATATTCATATTTATCACTTATTTAGTGTGTATGTCTACTTATTTAATCCTTATCACAAGCAATGGGAGAGGAGCTATTATTATCCCCATCGTAAGTGAGGAAACTGACTCAAGGTCAGTAACATGTTCAAGGTCACAGAGTTAATAGGCAGTAAAGCTGGAATTTAAAACCAGATCCTCTGGTTCCATCGTCCATGCTCTAACCATGATGCTGTTGAGAAGTCAGAGAAGTCAGAATGTTTTTAACTACTTGCCTGGGGTTGCACTGTGAGACAGTAGCAGAATCAGGACTGAGCACCCAGGGGTGCCTCTGAAGTGCCACTTGCTCTTCTGCTCCCTACTGTCTCTCAGTAGGACTGAGGTAGAGAATAAAGAGGAGAGAAGACATTTTCTATGAGGGATCAGAACAAGCAAGCATGGAAAGAAGACAGCAATAGCCCTCTGAAACGTACACCCTTGCATTTTCTGACCTCCAGTGCCCAAATGCCAGTGGCTAATTTTGTGACTCAACAGAAATGCTTCCTTGACGACACAGGCCACAACTCCTAGTCCAAGATACATATATACTGTCAATGTGTTGAGAAGTTCCCTCAAGTTGGTGCCTGAGTTGCCACAGCAACAAGAAAAGACAAAGAAAGCCTTGAGAAGCATCCAGTGGCAAGAAAAGGGTGGCTGGTTGTGACAGCAGGTGGACTGGAGCAACCCTGATAACACTGTGGCGCCCAAGAATATCCAAACCCGAGGTACCCTGTAGCCGACCTGTAGATGAAGGAACTGAGATTCAAGAAAATGGCAAGCACTGTGCTAAATGCTTTAGCTAGGTTATATATCATTCATTTCGAACAAGAGCTCAATAAAATATGATCCTCACTTATAGATGAGGAACCTGGAACTCAGAGATAGGATGCGACCTGCCTAACGTGAAACCATGATCTGAGCCCAGAACTAATTCCAGGGTCTATGTCTTTAGCTGCAAAGCCATATTCCCTAAGGACTGTGACTCGCCCAGCAACCCAATAGCTATCCAAATGACAGAGCCAAAACCAGGGTCCCGTCCCTTCTCTCCTCCAGGGCCTCAGGTTTTTCTGGTTATCAAATAGCAAGACCATCACCCACATAGAGATCATCAGTACATCTCAACATTCTGCCCTTCATCGCCCTGGGCTGGGCCTTGTTCAAACTTCCCTTCTATAGTTCAACAAATAAGCAAACAAAAATTAAAAGCTTAGCTTTCCATGAAAAGGCAGTGTAAACATCTGGCAGGCTTCCTGGATCTTGGCTTCCTCTGACTGGGTCTAAAATGTGATTGTATTTGGGTTTCAGCAGAAGAGGTCTTGCTAGGCATTACTCAGACCCCTGCAAAAGCAAACCAGCCCCAAAACTTACTGATGGAAATATAAGTGCTCTTGTTTGTTGACCAAAAACTAAACAAATCGTTTGAGGTTTCAGGCTCAAAATCTTTCAAAAATGCAGTTCCCACATATTCATTTGGGATATGTGTGTGCTTGCTTAAATCTTGTCTGAAATAATATGGAACTTAAATATCAATATGTATAAATAATCTAAATAAATTCAAGGAGAAAACAGTCCTTTTAAAAAATTTTATAAAGTGAGATGGAGCAAACTGAATCTCAAGTACAGACTAGCCTTTGACAAAACCATCAAATCAGTCAAGTTTTGTCTAGCATCTGGGTAACTTTGGGAGTTACTCAAACTCTCTGGGCTTTAATTCTTCATCTGTAAAATGGGTATAGTATTAGGATAGTGTAAAATTGGCTGTGGTGACAATGGATTTAGAAATTTATGTGAAAGCCTTATAAACTGTGGAGTCCTACACATGGGTGAAAAGTTGTGTTTCCTCCTACTTCCTCTAACAGGAGGGGTCCCATCCAAGCACCATCTCCTTCATGACCCTCTACCTCAGCTGGTCTCATATTTATCCTTGACCCTCAAGAAGACCTCCTCTCCATGGCCCTCCTTTCCCTGACAAGCACCAGAGATTTTGCAAAATATAGGCATCATGTGAATCTGGTTATAGATGAGAGGCAAAAGAAAACTGATATCACCAGATTCAAGAAGGCAGAAATTAATTAGCCATTCAGTACTAACCAGGGTAATTACCACCTCCCTCTCAAGATGGGAGGCAAGAGAGAAAGTCTTTCTAATTAGCAGAGAAGAGCATTGATTTTTCTGGAGGACAAGAGGAAATCTGTAGCAGGCAGGTGCATAACAGCATGGGCAAGAGGGGAGGAATGGAATGAGCAAGACTGAGAGAGGTTTAATCAGTGCTAGATTTTCTAATAACAGCCAAATGAAACCATGCCTCAAGGAGGAATACCTAACCAATAACTAAATATACGAATAAATGAATGAATGAGTAATTTTAAATTAACCAATGTAAAAAAGAGTTCTTCTCTGGTACACTTCTCCAGGTGTCCTAAAAGGAGGGACTGATTTTAATTTCAACTAGCTTATCAGTTTTATGTTTGTGGCTTACTCTGATTTAATTTGAATTACATACAAGAAAGGGATGCCACAATATTCTCAGTGCTTTGGACATCTAGTGACCCTGACCCTGACCCATGAAGCACTTGGGTATTGAGTGTCCACAAGAGCTTCTAAGAGAGGATTGGAGCACACCCCACAGTTCTACCATCTGACAATCCAACAGCAGAGAGGTACTGAGTATAAAAAATGGCATGCTTCAGTAAGAACATTGCTCAAATAGTGGTGGCAACTCTGTAGAAGGGTCGGAGTGGTTGGCTTTCACCCCATGTAAAAGGCAAGATTGCATATGTAAGATGGTAGTGAAGCCACTTGGCTATCAGAAGAAGAGGGTATGTGAGCAAAGGAGTTAACAGATTGCTATATACTATTCTTCTGTTAGATGAATTGATGAGGATTCTTGTCATACTATTAGAGCTGGAAAGGAAAGAAAAATCCTAGGTGAGATTTTTGACTGTGAGTCATGTGATATTCTATGATCTCAAACCTTCACAGTTGCAAAGTAGATAAAATCTGATCCCTTTGGCCTAAATGAAGAAAATATACCTAGAGTTGTATATTAATGTCACCCTTTAACTATCTATGGATTCCTCATCAACTTTATCTCCACAGCTAGAAAAGGAGGAAAAGAGCTGGGTCAGTGGAGGGAACTGACATTTAATGTATGCTCTTTTGTGCCACCTATGTCTAAGTCAGTAGATTTTAAAATGCCTAATGATAAAGATTATATAAGCACCTCTACAGCATGGCACTACTACAACCCAGTAAATTCAGGAAGAAAGTTAAAGTCATAAAAAGTTGTATTCTGGCTTTATCACACTTACCTGTGCTTGTGACCCTGAATAACCATTTTCCATAAATTAAATGAAAATATATTGTCAACAAAAAGATAAAACAAAAACAAAATAATAAAAACTCACATGTTCTTAATCTGATTACTTGATTATTTAGTCTTTGTCATCATTATGGCCCGTAATTAATGTAATTAATGATGGCATATAGACATATCAAAAAACCCAACAGTCTCAGTATTATGAAAAGCTATTTCTGTACATATGGCTGGATCTCAAGCCTTGTGGTCTTTCTCATAAATTTATTTCAAAATTGCCTAAAGAAAGCCAGTAAGTAAGTAAATATTTTTGGAGAAGGGGAGGTGTGCAGTTTGCTTTTATGTTCACTACATACTAGCCTTTTGCTTTCTGAAAGCCTTCAGATATGCATTCAAATTTCTGTGGCAAATCTTTCCTGGCCTCAATTTTTAGGGAAGCATGAGGTAAGTTGGTACTTAGTAGTACTGAGACGTCATAGAGGACAAGAACTGCCTGCAGTTAAAAGAAACAAACAAACAAATAGAATTATGGAGGGAAGACTGAATCTCTCCCAAAAGGCAGAACATATGGTTTTTCCTTTACTAGGATTTTCCTTCACTTGTTCTCTCTACTATTCTCCCTACCTTTTGGTAACTCATTTGATGTTAAGTTTATGATGATAACAGGAAAATCTCAAAAGGGAGGTTGTATTCAAATCTGTTAGCATTTATTTCTACAAGTCATCCTGTGTTTTTCTCCTGGATTCATTCTGATTGCTCAAGAGCCAGTAGAACTGGTAGCTGACTTACTTGCATGTCTCAGAATCTAACAGAAATTGTTTTTATGACAATATTTGGGTCTTATCCTGATCTGTTACTTGCCAAGAACTCTTCACCCTGACTTACCAAGCTTAACTTCAAGAAAAATGCCTGCCTAGCAAAAAAAAAATATATATATATATATATATATATATTTTTTTTTTTTGGGGGGGGGGATATTATCAAGGCAAAACTGTAAGAATTCCTTATTTCAGTTTATCATCCCTCACTAATTCTTATGTTAAATGGGGAAAAAAAGAGAAAATCATAGATATTCAATTTTTTCCTCCCTCTCCTTAGACAGATGCCTTGACCTTTTTAAAGTCTTACGTGTCTTAATGGATAAGTACTATGACTACTTTCAAATGTATGGTTTTAGCCCCCCCCTTTTTTAGTGATTTCTTGGAGTTTACTAACTCAGGAATAGAAGACCTTCCTTCTTCTCCTCTAATAAGTGTCTGAGTTCTCCTCTCCCCTTGCTTCATGCCACTGTCCCCCAGTCCTGCACAGAACACAAGGAGAAGATGCTCCAGGGTACTTGTATGTAGTAGCTGAAAGCCTGAGAGTCTGATAAGTCAAGGAACTGGGTGAGAGTGGCTGCACTATTCTTACAGTTTTTGAGATAAGGAAGTGGTATAAGATTGTGAATTCATATCAGAATTTCCACCACACCAGCACCGTGACAGACAGAAAGTAGATGCTGCTGGTTCCCTGCCTTCATCTCCCCCATTCGCTCTGCTTTCATTCATCACTGGTTTAACACACTTAACAGTGAATCACCAAATGAGATAAAAATATGTGAAAGCAAAGAGTCCATAGGAGTCTCAGTTGAACCGTGTTTTATTGAACCACTCCCTAATCACCTTCACAGCAGACCACAGCCTTGTTTATGTTTGTTTGTGTCTTTGTTTTCCTATCAGGGAGTCTTTTATTTATATGTTTGATTTGTTTCTTAGGAAAGTCTCTTTTTAGAGTCTGAATTCTCTGGTGGTTTAAATTGTCCTTTGCTTTACTTCTCAATTTCATTTTTAAAAGGAAACACTTCTGCAACTCCACAGGGCTTTGACACTTTGCAATGGATCTGAGGGTGGAGGAACCCATGGGCTGAGACCATGTTTTCAAAGCAGGATGGAGGATGGTGATGGGGTTGGGTAATGGAAGCTATTTATTTACCACCAGCTGCCTCCAGCTGTGACACCCTGCTAGGTTATGGAATAAAGCACAGTAAATAAACACCCTGAGGAGACATGCTGAAGCACAGCACACATGGAAATCCATCTCCTCAGAAATCCTGGAAAAATATGTACTCAGTGATGAGCACGTCCAAAATAAACCATCCTAAGCCAATGATTTGGAATGATTTCCACGTTGCTGCCCCAGGAACGATGCAGAGGAATAAACCAGGATTATAAAGGTCATTGCTCTGAGTGGATACACGGTCTTTCACCTCTCCTTACAGGACTGACTTCTTTTCATTCTTCACGACTCAGGCATCACCTCCCTGGGGACATCCTCCTTCACATCTGCCACCGAGTTACTTCCTCAGAGCTTCCATGGTCCATGGGCTTCCCACATCACAGATTCATCACATTATGTTGAGGTTACAGGCATAGTCTCTGTCTCTTCTTCTAGACTGTAGGAGTCACTGGAGTGATGGACCACATCTTCGTACCCCTTGCATTTAGTACAATAGCTACTTGTTGCTGCTCAGTAAATGTTTGCTTAGTGAGTACATTCTTCTGGGAAGCTTCATTATTTGTTGGTCCTCAATTTAAAAAAAAAAAGAAGAGGGGCGCCTGGGTGGCTCAGTTGGTTAAGCATCAGACTCTTGATTTTGGCTCAGGTCATGATCTCAATGTCATGAGATCAAGCAGTGTGGAGTGAGCTTAAGATTCTCTCTCTTCCTCTCCTTCTGCATGTCCTCCCTGCCCCCTCACATGTGCACACATGCTCTCTCTCTAAAAAATAAGATAAATAATAAATAAAATAAATAGATAAAAATATTAAAAAAGAGAAAGAAAAGAAAAAGAAAAAAAGGGGGGGGGGAGTGCTGCAAGGGACCTTAAGCATTAGCCAGAGTTCCTGGACCAAAGACACATAATATCACTGTTTCTACCCTGCCCATTCCTGCAACTTAGCACAGTGAGTACATTTAATTTCTCCCTTTTCTGTCCTTCCTTTTATCTCCTCTTTCCTTAGATCCCAGGTAGAAAATGCAAAGAGGCAACAAAACAACCCAACAAACCAGATTTGAATTCTGCTTAGTATCTTCTCATTTGTCTGACACTGGACATAGCCCACAGTTAAGAAATACTAATCTTACCCATATCTTTATTTTACAAATGAGGAAACTGAGTCTCAGGGTGTCCTTACTCTCATTTCCACCTTTGTTTTTCATTCTCTGCCCATTTAATCCTTATCTCTATGAGAGCTCACTCTTAATCCTCACTCCATAGAGGCTTACCTTACCCTTCACTCCATCCTATCTGCAACGAGGAATATGGATCTACATCTTGACATTCTAGAACATTGTGTTGGCCCACCTTCACAATGGTTTCCAGAGAGGTTAGATGTAAAGTGAATATGTTTCTGATACTTTTTGGATTATATTGCTTTTCCTTTGTGACTTGTAAGCCAGGTCCAAAGGGAGCTGTACCTCCCACCTTACTCCAAAGTGATTGAAGTCCACTTATAAGAAATAATGATTTTTAAAATTAACAATGAGGTCAACTTTGTTGAACACCTACTAAGGACTCTACATTCTGCTAGATGTTTTGTGTCCATGGTCCATTTCATTACCACCAAGACTCTGCAAGACAGGTATTATTCCCATTTTACAGATGAGAACGCTGAGGCTCAAAGAGGCCAAGTAGCATACCCTACATCATACAGCTAATTACTGAATGAGCCAATATTCAAAATTAGCTGATTTCAAAACACACATTTTTTCCTTCCACTCAACAATGAAAACATTTAAATGACAGAAAAGTCCTGTTTCGATGCAGCATCTAATTTCTGTACACCTTTCTGGAAGCTATCTCCTTCCTTCCTCTACTCCTCCAAGATATCTCTGGGGAGAGGTAGTTATTAAATAGGTGAGTTGCCCCAAACTATAGAAGGGACAGACCCGAAGCCAGGGATTAAAAACCAGGAGTGTGGTCAAAGAATAGAACACAGTCATATGGGAAGAAATTACAAGGACAGTCAGTCCAGTACACTCTGTGAACCTAAAGAACATGGTTCTATCCTATTTGGAAAAGCTTTTAATGGGTTTCCACCTAGTGCTTCAGCTCTTGCCTAGTAGCATCTTAAAAGCACCACTGAACACCTGCCATAGTGCTTTCATTTGGCCATGAAGGATTGCCCTGTGGGTACTGCACTTGTTATTGAAACTATGGGAACTGAATAACTTCCTGGAAATTGCAGGTTCTCCCATAACAAAGTGACCATTTTAGCCAAACCAAAAAACTCCTCAAACTGTACTCCTGCTAACCTCAACCTCTCCAAACTTCAAAGCAGAGAATAAAGATACGGCAAGGCCACTATATTCCTTCTCAAACGTTTTCTTCTCCTGAAGTCCAAATTCATTGTCAATTTTTATTCTTTGATTTTGCTTTGTCAAAGCAACCTAGAATCAAATAGGTGGTTGATTCTGAAACCAGAAGTCAGACTTCAACAATGATTCAGCAAGCTGGGTTATTCCAAGAACTTAATGCAAGAACTTAAGGAATCGATATTAGTGCCAGTTAGTGCCATGTAACTTCTTATCTATTCTTTCATTTATCCTCACAACAACCTGGTGGGGTACAATTGTACCCCCACATTATAGATGAGAGATTAAGTACATTGTCTAATATCATACAGATGAGAAGATACTAAGCAGAATTTGAACCCAGGTTTGTTGGGTTGATGTTGTTTTTAATTCCTTTCACTATTTCACAATGATCTACCAACAGAAAGAAGCAGAGCTACAGAACAATGGATAGTTTCAGGAAGTAGCAAATGCCCATCAGGGACATTAAGACATGAAACAGCAGAGGATATGTGATTCAGTGCACTTTAAATAAAAAAAAAATCAGTGGTGAGTAACAGGAGAGGGGTCTGGACAGGAAGTCAGGGCCAGCTCATTGAAAGCCATATTAAGGCACTTGGGCACTAGGCAATATAGACTGTTTGAATAGCTTTAAGTAATTAATTCATCATTCTTTCAACAAATATTTTATGTAGTACCAACTATGCGTTAAGCCCTGGGGACAAAACTGTAAACAGAACAGATGTTTCCTGTCCTCACTGGACCCACAGTCCAATAGGGTCATTTTCATATACAGTTGAAAGTGCTCAGATAGGGGATCAGTAGGGTGCTAGAGAATTATTAAACAGGACCAGTGTAGAGAAGCTGCCCAGGGGAAATGATGCCTAAGTCAAGACTTGATGGAGGTGGGGTTTGGGAAAGAGGTAGTCAAGGAGTTAGTCAGTGGAAAAAGTATGAGCAGGGCTAGAGGTGAGAGACAGAGAAGCAGAGAAGCACACCAGAATAACTGAAAAATGGGAGAGGGGCTGACAAGTATGCCTAGAGATGAGGCTGGAAGCATTAGACATAAGGCTGGAAGAGGCAAGATCAAGAAGCCAGGGAGTGTTGTGAGTAATTTTTGTTTTAGAAAACAACTTTGAGTGTGGTGGCAGCTGGACACATAAAGCCCTTCAACATAAATTCAAGACTCTATCTTTAGAACACTGTGAAAATGTGGTCCAAAAGTTGATGGAAACTCAGGAAGCAAATTTGTCATCTCTCTCAATCACGATGCCTTCAGGGACAAGCAACAGAAACTCAAACTGGCTTACATGATGAGGAAATGCTATATTACACAAAAGGAAGCCCAGGAACAGGGAAAGCACAGCATAGAGGACAACAGATACAACGAAGCACTTTGGTTTTTTCCATCCCTCCATTCACCTATCCTCAATATTGGCTTCATTCTAAACTTGGTCCGCCTTGCAATTACAAATAGCTGTCATTAGTAATGGGGGCTCCATGCCTCTATTATCATCCATTAGGAAAGAGAGGCAAAACCTCCTTCCTCAAGCATGGAACCTAAGTCCCTTCATTTAGATGATTATACTCACAAGGCACCCCTAGATCACTGGTCATTGGGGAATTTCATGTATTCATTGGCTTAGGTTAGTCAAGATCTAGCTTTGAAACTGGAAATGATGTCAACTTTCCCTGGGTCTCACAGTAGCAAAGAATATGGACACTAGAAAATAATTATGTGTTAGGAAGAAAGAAATTGAGGAATGGTGGCAGAGTCTACTACCCTCCACAGTTACAAACAGGGCACCCTTGCTATTGAACAAGTGACCACAACCCTGCCTGCTGGAGCAGGCAAGACTCAGGTCAATCCCCCATCAATTATCCATCTAGTAACAATAAATGAAATGGTAACTCTTGTCCTTCAACATGGTAAGTTTAATTATATGGAAGTGATTGTGTGCCTAAACAGCTCACACCTTGGACATAGCAGTCCTGGATAAAATAGAAGTTGATTAAACTAGTCTTCATATGCACATAAGTAACAAAAAGATACTATCTAAAGCCAAGATCTTTTTTCTTTTTTCCTTCACAGAATAATGTTGAGGATCAATTTCTCCAGCTTAACATCACCAGCCTTGGCAGCAGCTCATATTTGGAATATAAATGATGTCATCTGGTTGGCCTTTTCCCATCACAAACAGTAAATCTCCGAATCTGGAGAGATCTTTTATTTGGTTACACATATTGTACAGCATCAAGGGGTTAGAACACATGTGCTGGAGATTATTAAAATCATCTGGAGGAGAATGGCTTAGTATTGGAAAGCCCAGAACTTACGACCCTTTCATGCCTGGAATCTCCATCAACTCTTCTTTTGCTCCTGCCTTTTCATAGCAACAGTTGTGGCTGATTGGCTCATGATCCTTTGCCGACTAAAGTTTTTCTTGTGCACCATGTTTCTTCTCCAGAAAAAGACATCCCTAACACAGTGAGTGTAGGGCACAGAGGCCGGGATGAGGAGTCATAAAGCCAGCCTTAGCTCAGAAACATTTGTATGCTTTTCACTTGTTTTTCATCTGTAAAATGGAGATGATGATGATAACCAGCCTCACAGGATTGTTTGAGAGGAAGAGTAAAAAATTACCGGATATTTGTTTATCACCTTATAATTTGCTAAGATCTTTCAACTGCATTAACATTAGACTTACCTTGTACAGGGAAGACACTCAAATGTTTGTTGGATGACACAGAAGTAGGTGGTAATACGGCTTGATGGTTTCTGAATCAAGTTGGCTTACATCTCCAAACTTTGTTTTCCTCAGCTATAATGTACATTCAATTTTAACTTCCTTTTAGGATTGAAAGAATGAAGTAGAGAATACACATGAAGCATCAGCACTGCATCAGGCACATTGATGTGCTCAAGAAGTAGAGGCCCTTGGAAACTAGCCCTTTATCTGATGTGTCATTTGCAAATATCTTCTCCCATTCTGTAGGTTGTCTTTGAGTTTTGTTGACTGTATCCTTTGCTGTGCAAAAGCTTCTTATCTTGATGAAGTCATTAAACTCAACACCAAAGAAACAAACAATCCAATCATGAAATGGGCAAAAGACATGAACAGAAATCTCACAGAGGAAGACATAGACATGGCCAACATGCATATGAGAAAATGCTCTGCATCACTTGCCATCAGGGAAATACAAATCAAAACCACAATGAGATACCACCTCACACCGGTGAGAATGGGGAAAATTAACAAGGCAGGAAACAACAAATGTTGGAGAGGATGCGGAGAAAAGGGAACCCTCATACACTGTTGGTGGGAATGTGAACTGGTGCAGCCACTCTTGAAAACTGTGTGGAGGTTCCTCAAACAGTTAAAAATATACCTGCCCTACGACCCAGCAATTGCACTGTTGGGGATTTACCCCAAAGATACAAATGCAATGAAACGCCGGGACACCTGCACCCCGATGTTTATAGCAGCAATGGCCACGATAGCCAAACTGTGGAAGGAGCCTCGGTGTCCAACGAAAGATGAATGGATAAAGAAGCTGTGGTTTATGTATACAATGGAATATTACTCAGCTATTAGAAATGACAAATACCCACCATTTGCTTCAACGTGGATGGAACTGGAGGGTATTATGCTGAGTGAAGTAAGCCAATCGGAGAAGGACAAACATTATATGTTCTCATTCATTTGGGGAATATAAATAATAGTGAAAGGGAATATAAGGGAAGGGGGAAGAAATGTGTGGGAAATATCAGAAAGGGAGACAGAACGTAAAGACTGCTAACTCTAGGAAACGAACTAGGGGTGGTAGAAGGGGAGGAGGGTGGGGGGGTGGGAGTGAATGGGTGACGGGTACTGGGGGTTATTCAGTATGTTAGTAAATTGAACACCAATAAAAAATAAATTAAAAAAATAAAAAATAAAAAAATAAAAAAATAAAAAAAATAAAAATAAAAAATAAAAAAAAAAAAGAAGTAGAGGCCCCTTTTTCTCCGCTCCTTTCCTCTTCAGGAAGGATAGAGCTGTGGGGCAGATTGAGCAGCAAGCCTAGGCTCTGGTCTTAGCTTTCCAAATTCCCAGTTGTGTGAATTTCAGCTATGTGAATTTTTGGAGTCTCTGGTCCCTTATCTGAAAATGAAGGACCTGGTCTAGATACGAAGTTCTCACACTTTTGAAATATATAGATCAAACAACCAAACAAAACACCCACAGGCCAGAAGTATAACACAGCAGAGTCAACTTTTTGACTTTCAGATAACTGCCACTTACCATTATAATCATTTCAGGTGAAAGGACAAAGGACACCATAAAAGAAGGAAGAGCAAAATTTCAAAATAGAAGACATCACTTTAAATGCGATAAATTACTTTATGAAAAAAACTGTTGTATTGTACTATTGTCCTCATTTTTTTTTCCCTCATCTTTTCCACAGACTGATGAAAATTTGTCAGACCAACATGAGTCTTCAGAATAACATTTGGAATCCAGCAGGCTGTGTGACCTGGAATATTTCTTCTAGTATGAAATTTCTATGAATCTATCATGATTCCACCATGGTAAGAGGTTGTCATGTGAACACAACAGTTTATTTGGGGATAATTAATAAAATAGTCAATCCAGAGAAGAAATCAATCCAATAACTACTTTTGCTGAATTGAATGATTCAGAGTCTAAATGAGGAGTTAATTTAGTCAAAACAGTTTAAGATATTATGTACAGGCCAACAAGGTACTTCCTTGTCCCTCACATTAATCCTCTGATTCAGCCTTCACTCTTCATTGACTATAAAATGACCACGGTCACACTTGTAGTTACATCAAAATGTGAGAGAGATGGGAGCAGACCAAATCCATGCAAAGTATTCCTAACTCAGGCCCCACATGTTCACCCTGAGGTCAACTAGTCTGATATCTGCCATTCTCTAATCTCAAGCCAGAAAAAGATCTTTGAGCTCCATCATGATGCTTTCAAAGCTCCTGCATGAACACCACATATTTTATTACTATGTTTCTAAATAGAGACTCACTGATTCATAGTTAGCACTCATTTTTAACAAGCTTGGTTGTCTGGTTTTGACTAAATTAGAAATAAAAAGCAGAATAGGGATCCCTGGGTGGCGCAGCGGTTTGGCGCCTGCCTTTGGCCCAGGGCGCGATTCTGGAGACCCGGGATCGAATCCCACGTCCGGCTCCCGGTGCATGGAGCCTGCTTCTCCCTCTGCCTATGTCTCTGCCTCTCTCTCTCTCTCTCTGTGTGATTATCATAAATAAATAAAAATTTAAAAAAATAAAAAATAAATAAAAAGCAGAATAGAGGTAAGAGAAGCTATTAAGACCAGTCAGTGGTTGAGGCTGTGCATTACCTCCCAGGAGAGAAAATCAAAAACAAACACACATAACTGCTCTACTACTAAGGTGTTCATAACTTTGCTTCTAAGTCATCAAGAAAAAGCATAATCTATATTCTATAACATTTTAAAGGAAGTCAATGGTTATAGATTTTAACAAAATTGGTTGAAATACATTCTCATCTCAGTTCTCAAGAAATCCACCCGAAGTAGGTAAATGTTAATTCTCCATGATCCTACAGAAATGAAGTAGAACAGTGATAGGAACAACCAGTTGTCCTATTGTAGTTGGCCTCTTATGAAGTGCTCTTTACATCCATTTTTTTTCATTGAATATTCATATCAAACCTGTGAGGGAGAAATTATTATTATTACCCATTCATTTCTCCAAATGATGAGACTGAAACTCAGCATGGTTTAGTAGTTTGCCGAGAGTAGCAGGGTCTGTAAGGGGCAGGGCACACAACCCAAGACTTCTGACTTTAACCCCAGTGGTTTTCCCACCGTCTGCTCCTCTCTCATCCTTATAAATAGCTGTAAGACTAAGAGGTTCAAAGGAACTTCCTTCTGGTTCTCAGGCCCATTATAAATGCCACTTGCCCTGGGGAGGAAAATAAAGTCCATGCTCTTTGCTGGCCTATGTGCTAAGTCATTGGCGCCCAGAAATAACCTCCTGGAGACTACGGGCCTTGTATTTACCACAAAGCAGTGGGTAAATAACTAGTTGGTGTTTTAGTGTTTTGTGGTCACTTAATCTGTTGTGTTCCTTCCCAAGACTCTGAAGGTTTCCTTTTTCAGTTAATTTTTATTTACGTTTCTGAGGTCTGCGTTGTTTGGGGTTTGGTTCATTGGATGTTTTTCTTGGAGTGTGTTGCCATTGGCTTCAGGAGGTTTCTGCTCTGCTATTTCATGGAATTTTCCCCAAGTGTGGATTGCTATGTATTTCTTCAGGGCGGTGAGCCAGGGCAGTGCTGGTATGTAATCTGTTCCTCTGGCCAAAGGACTTCTTGTCACCCATCCACATGGCTTGATTGTATTTCTCCTCTGATAATTCCCCTCTCGTCTGCTAATGTGCTGCGACCTTGGAGTTCAGCCACTTGTGTGTTGTGTTATTGGCTCTGGATGAGAGGAGCCCAGTTGCTTCTGATAGAGATTGTGTCAACTGATTCTACTAGTTTGTTCTATCAGCCCAAGGTTGGGGAAGGAGATACACACCAAATATTATGAAAAGAGTGGTGAAGGCTCATAGGGTTAATGCTACAGACAAAGCAAGTGTGTGATTGAAAACGTCCAGCCCTCCACATAGCTCTGTGCCCCAGTAGGAGACAGAGCCAGGAATGCCAGGTGCCTCTCAAGCACCACACGCTCCCGTGACCCTCAGCAAGCCTTTCTTCCTCTGTCTTTGACAAGCCCATAAATGATGTGCCAGAGAAAAATAAGAATTTGTTCCATATCAGAAAGTTTTGTTCTTTAGATTTTTTTTTTTTTTTTTTTTTTTTTGTGGGTAGGAAAAAAAAAAAAAGAAAGGTCAAGTAGTGTTTGGTCATTAAAATGGCATGTTTCTCTCAAAGCTTTCAGGCTAATAAAGATGCAAAACACACATTGAGACAAAAGGTTGCCCTGGATAAATCCTTTCTTTGGCTGTTTCATTTATTATACTTAATTTCATTGTTTTGTTTATGTGTTCTATACTCCTAGTCTTTCCACAACAAATTTGGGATAGTTTACAAAAATATGTCAATACAAAATAAAATATCCCTAAGTCATTGAAGAAGGAGGCTGAATGGATAATATTAAAGATGTGCATACAATTAGTGTTTAAAATTTCATAACAAATACTCTTGTAAAATTGTTAAAACCAATTTAAAAAACGGATTCCAAATGCCTACTGTCTATCACTTAAAGTATGCTGTGGTTCTCTAATCTGCATTTAAGAAACTATACCCAATTTAATTTTTATTTGGAAATGGAGGAGACCAACTTCAATCCCCATGCTGACTTAAGTGCTCCTGCACACCTCTAAAAGTCAACAGTTTTCTTATTTGCAGGCAGATAAAAAATGAACTAATATTTACTAGTTCTATAATACATACTATGCACTATATCAGTAACTTGGCATTAATGATTCACTGAGTTTTCTCAACCACTCTGTGAGACAAGAACTACCTACATTGGACAGATGATAAAACCAGATGAGTGAGTTGCCCAAGTTCACCCAACTAACAGAGACAAAATCAAGATCAATACAGGAACATTTGACCTCAAAGCCAACATTCTTCTCATTTCATTAAACTATCTGCCTGAGAGACAGGTAAAAAATTGTGGAATATGCTTCTTCCAGTTAGTATTAAATTCTTAAAGGTAGTTCATTCAAAGGTTGCCATCAAGCTGTAGACTGACTAGGAAATAACTGTAAGTTTAAAGAAAATCACAGTGTCTGGCAGTTAAGGTCAGCAAAAAGGAGTATCTGTGGTTATCTGTGGCTACTGGCACTGCCATTCAAATGTCCTCCAACCAGCCCAGAGAAAATATATGCCAAGTTCCTCTAAATTAGAGGCCATAACAAAACAGGAAGAGTAAGAAGTATAGCAGAGGAAGCAGTCCTACTAGTCAGAGAGAGAATGGACAAGGGTGTTTGTTGTGGTTGGCAAAGTCACTTTCAAGACCTGTAAAAGAGGCAAGAAAAATAATACTGTCATTTGTAATAATAGCTGCCACATTGGATGTCTATCAAGTGCCAGGCATTCTCTGTGTTTCATTGCTAATCTTCATAATGGGTCTCTCTTTTTTCAAAAGAAGAAACAGAGGCTCAGAGAAGTTTCATAGATGACTATATCATGTCCACTAATAAGGTTCAGAGCCAAGGTCTCAATTATGGGCTTGGCCAACTCTGCAATCAATACACTCTTGACTGTGCTTCACTGCTGTTCTTGTACCAGCCAGGACAACCTGAGGCAAAGCTAAGGCAAATGGGGTAACAATGATGTCCAACCTCAAATTCTAAAGGAACAGCAGCATTGACTTCTGGAGTCTTCTAGGCAGCAGAGAGATAGATGTCTGCAATAGCAGTTCCAGAGAAGACATGACCTTCAGGCCACTATCAGGGAAAAGAAAGAACCAACAGAGAGAGCTGGGAGCTTTGAAATGTTTATGAAGGAAAGGGTAGATGTTTCCAAACCCCTCAATTTAGTGGCTCTTTCATGAGCTGGTGAAGCTTGGAGACACAAATAACTTTAACAAGCCATCTATAATCTAAAGGAAAAAATTACAATTAAAGGTAAATCTTTCAGGGCACCTAGGTGGCTCACTCAGTTAAGCATCTGACTCTTGGTTTCTGCTTGGGTGATGATCTCAGGGTCATGGGATTGAGTCAAGTCAGACTCTGCACTCAGCATGGGAGGTCTGCTTGGAATTCTCTCCCTCTCCTTCTGCCCCTTACCCTGCTCATGATCTGTCTCTTTCTCTCACTGTCTCCAGTTTCTTTCTTTCTTTCTTTCTTTCTTTCTTTCTTTCTTTCTTTCTTTCTTTCTTTCTTTCTTTCTTTTCTTTCTTTCTTTTTTTCTTTCTTATAAATAAATAAATAAATAAATAAATAAATAAATAAAAATCTTTCAAAAAATAAGTCTCTCTTCCTATTAGTTGGTAGGGCTGCTATAACAAGATACCACAGATTGGGTGGCTTAAACAAAGAAATTTATTATTTCACAGTCTTGGAAGATAGAAGTCCAATATCAAGTTTCCTGCCCATTAAATTTCTGGTGAGAGCTCTCCCTCTGGCTTGTAGATGGCACCCTTCTCATTATATCCTCACATAGCCTTTTCTTGGTACCTGTGTGGAGAAAGAAAGAGAGCTCTCTGATGTCCCTACTTATAAGGACACTGATCCTGTTAGTTAAGGACCTTACCTTTATGACCTTACTTAACCTTAATTTAGAGATTCCTTTTCTAAATAGAGACACATTGATGGTTAGGACTTTAACATAAGCACTTTGGGTGGATACAAGCAGTCGTTCCCTAATGTCCTTCCACTCCAGACCATCATCAGCATGTTCCCCCCTCCAAAAGCAATTACTGTTACCAGTTTCTGAGTATTCTGCCAAAGACACTCCACGCATAGCATGTGTTTACATAAATGAAGGGACACTGTGGGCTGTACTCTACAACTTCCTTTTATCTACTGTAAGTAGAAAGGGGAGACTGTCCCACGTCTTCTTCACTCTTTCTCATGATTGAACAGTATTCCATTAAATTACCATAATTAAATGTAATCAGTCCCATACTTACACATACTAAGTTTATGCTTAGACTTTGGCTGTTATAAAAGATTTAGTAAACATCCTTACTCAAATATGTTTGTAATTGTGTTAATATAGCTGCTACTTAGCACCCACAGGATGAAATCCCAGCTGACATACGGGATCCAGCAGAGCTCCCTGGGTGCTGCACAGTTCTCCACATCATCTCCAACCACTCACTTCCACTTGTAGGTTGTAGCTTTCCATCAAAGCAAATCAATAACACTTCAAATCCCCATGATCTTCAGAACTCTCACACCTCTGAGCCTTCAAAGATGTTATTCTATCTTTCCATATTTGTTTTCCCTGGCAAGTTCCTACTTACTCCATAATCTCTCGAATGTTACTTCTTCTGCAAAGACTTCATTCTTCCTCCCACACAATCTTAGGAACTCTGTCTTCAGCAAAACTACAGAAGTTATATACATCTACATCATTATTACTGTAATTTTATATGCTTCTATGATTTCCCATTGCATAGTGATAAACATATGGAAAAATTGTTTCTCATCTTTTTATTTCTGATGAGTTCATTGAATCTTCAAAACAACTATTTGAAGTAGCTACTATTCTTACTTTACTCATGAGAAAAATGAGGCATAAATGTGTAAAATAACTTGCTCAAAGAGAAAGTAAATGCCAGAGCAGGGTCTTGTACCCTAATATGGTGGTTCCAGAATCTTTATTATATAAAAATCCTCATCAGACATGCCCAAACCCTGGCACCTCTTACTCTTCCTCCAGAGGAGGTTCTTCTTGTCTTTTTCTCTCCCAGTTTCCACATCTCTTCTCCCATCACAATTCCATTTCTTCCTCCCCACAAACTTTATTGGCTCCCTCCTAATTAATGGAGATTCATTTGGCCCTCTCTCATCTCCAGACTCAAAACCTTCCTCTTACAACCACCAGGGATCAGCACACAAAAGACCTCCAGCTACCAGGGCCCACACAACATCATAGTGAAGGATTATTAATAATAATTATAATATTAATAGAATAACTGAGTCAGTTTGGGTTCACCAGAAACCAGACACTGAATTAAAGATTAGCATACAGGCCTTTATCCAGGAGACTCAGGATGACACCTGTGGAAGGCAAGGGGAGGAACACAAGGTTGAGCAGAGTAAGATGTTAAGCTCTGATATAGTCCAACTAAGAACTCAGCTGACCCCATGAGGAGCTCTGGAGCTGAGATGGCCTTTCACAGCTCTACCAAGTTGATACAAGATGGCCAGGGTCCCCCAATCAGTCACTGGAAGCAGGCTGCCCCTTGAGAGGGGGTGTGACACTAGGCAAAGAAGTTTTCTTTCTTCACCAAGGAAGACTGACACTGAGGGCACAGCACTCCCTGCAGTAAGGAGTACATTGCTGAAGGGGGGCGGGGCGTCAATGTGGCACATCAGACCATCCACCCAATGTCCCATCCTTTAAATGCCTACCATCATATTATTCTAAGCACTGTAGCTTCATTTTCCAGATAAGACAATCAGAGCTTAGCAAGGTAAAGTCAACTGGTAGAGATCACATAGACAGTAGCAACAAAGCTGGTATTGGAACCGAAGCCTGGTTATATGCAAAGCCCATGTTCCTTCTCTACATTAAGCTACCTCCCTCAGGCACATTATAAATTGTATGACAGCATGTATGTGGTAATCTTTTGAAGACCAGAAATATACACTCATAGAACTGAACTCCTTCCAGAACTGTGCTCTCCCATCATCCCCCAAATAAGCAATTCCCTCTGAGCCCACACACCCACTTGCTCTCATTTTCCACATGTTTACTTGGATGTAGTCACCAATTACATACGAGGCAGATGTCATCTGGAAAAGAAACCATGGTCATTGTCAAAGAAAAGTGAGAAATACTTTCAAATTACTCTTCATTTCTAGTCTACATTTGAGACTAGCTCACCTTTTAAAACAAAAAATATTAGCAATATTTCCCAACTGTAGTCCACAGACCTGGGAATACCCAAGATTCTTTCAGGAGGTCTGTGAGGTAAAAACTATTTTCATAATAATAGAAAGAAGTATTGCTTTTTTCACTATGTTGACATTTATGCTGACACTGTGTTGACTGATGTGCAGAAGTCATAGTGAGTAAACAGCTGATGCTTTAGCACAGGCCAAGGCAACAGCACCAAACTTTATTAGTAGTTGCATTCTTTAACACCGTGCACTCACCGTTCAACAGAAAAATAGAAATAAAAGCCAATTGCACTAAAAAATATTGTAAGAAAGAGCAGTAAAAAAAATTTTTATCTTGAAAGAGAGATTAACAAACCATGGATATATATCATACATTTTCTTAAAATTGAATGAAAAGAGCCTGTCACTTCATGAAAAATAACTTATGGCTTTTGTTGTCAATGATTAAATTCAGGCTTTCAAGCGAGAATTTAAATTTTGGAAAATTTGCATCTGCCATCATGAGCTTGACATTCTAATACACACTTTTCTTATTAGATTGGTGGTGATAACAAGGAATGTGATTTTTGTATATTGTATAATGAAACGAGTCAACATTCTGAAGATCTGCATAATTCAGTGAACTGATATTTTCCATATGACCAGTACAAGATGTTATGGAATCATGTATGGGCAAAAAAATCCATTTGAAGGAAAGTAGATTTCAGTGCAGTAGAATGTGAAAATCTCATTAATATGGTTTCAGATTGCACACTGTAATCAAGCTTTAAGAAATTACCACTTGTCAAGTTTTGGTGTAGTATCAAAGAACATCCACGATTATCTGAAAAAGTTATTAAATTCTTGTACTTAACTACATATCTGTGTGAGTCTGGATTTTCTGCACAGACTTCAACAAAACAATATGCTACACAGATTCTGACTGCAGAACAGATGTGAGAATTCAGCTGTCTTCTACTAAATGAGATATTAATCAAATTTGACAAAACATAAAACAGTGCCACTCTTTAGACTAATAATTTTTATTTTAGAAAATATAATTATTCTTCATAAAAATATCATTCTATAAACATGGAATAGATTTACTGTCATTTTTAAAAAATATTTTATTTATTTATTTATTTATTTATTTATTTATTTATTTATTCATGAGAGACACACACAGAGAGGTAGAGACACAGGCAGAGAGTCAGGCTCCCTGAGGGGAACCCAATAAAGGACTCAATTTCAGTACCCCGGGATCATGACCTGAGCCAAAGGCAGACACTCCATCGCTGAGCCACCCAGGTGCCCCATTATCATCATTTTTAAATAAATTAACAAATACTGTCATAATTTCTCAGTTCTAATTTCTAATCTTGATAGATACATCTCATATAAACAAAAGTGCTTTGGGTTTCTTGATGACTTTCAAGAGTGTAACAGGTTCTTGAGACCAAAAATTTTGAGGACCACTATTCTAGATTCATTTAGCCAACACTCAGAGAGCAGAGGTAGGATTTTACCAAGTGAGTTATTAAAATATTGAATGAACAAATAGAATAAGTATTTTTATCTTTTTAAATTTTTCTCCAAGTTTTTATTTAAATTCCAGGTAGTTAACACACAATGTAATATTAGCTTCAGGTGTAGAATTTAGTGACTCATCACTTACATACAACATCTGGTGCTCATCACAAGTGCCCTCCTTAATCCCCATAACCTATTTCACTCATTCCCTCCAGAAACCTTCAATTTATTCTCTATAGTTAAGAGTCTGTTTGCTGTTTTGTCTCTCTTTTTTTCCCTTCCATGTTCATCTGTTTTGTTTCTTAAACAGGGTATTTTAAAATAAATGAATGAATGAATGAGAAAAGGATAAAGGGATACAGTATTTACACAACTGTACAAGAGAAGTCAAAGAGAGTGTTGACTGAGATTGGTTATGTAGAGATATGAATCTAGAATATGAAAATTAGAAGACCCCTAGAAGTGGAGAAGCTAAATATGATTATCAATTAGCTACCATACACATGACAGGCACTTTTTACACTTGCCCATATATTCTCACAATGGCTTGAAGGGCCATTCATACCTTCACTGAAGTATTCTCATTCTCTTTTCACACAAGGAGGTGTTGATTCAGGAAAGTTATCTGACCAAGAGGACATATGGCTTAGCTGGGATCTAACCCCAGATATGTGTGATTGCTGTTTCCCCACGCTATGCTACTTCCCATCTGGTCCCCAACTCCCTTTTACAAAGGAGGTAAGGCTCCAACAGGGCAAGTAAGTGGTAGAGGCCACAAATGAGTAAAATCCAGAAAGTACCTCTTGGGACCCCTGGATGGGACTCTTTCCATTGCCTCACACAACATCAAGCCAAGTACCCCTGAAAAGGAAGATGTTCGTAGGACAAGTTATGTGGTCCCCCAGCTCTGAAAACTAAGGGTTCTAAGAGAAAATTCAAGGAGAAATTTGTTCAGGGAAAGGAAGCTGGAGCACACAAAGTATGAAGTGGCTGATTCTTCTACAGCAGGTGAAAGGAAACTAGAAGAAAGGAAAAAAGCAGAAGTAGAATTTTTAGGCAGAATGAGGCACTCTTGCTCTTTCTTTAGTTATAACTTCATTTAACACATGTTTATAAAGCATCTCCTGTGAGCCAGGCATTATGTTAGGTGGGACATCACACTGGATGCTGGAGTTTGGGGCATGAGTCACAGATAATTCCAGTGCTGGAGGGGCTCACAGTCTTGTGGAGAACACTAATGGAAACAGTTCTAATACAGTGGGAGTGATCAAGGCTTTGATAGGGAGAACACAAGATGGCATAGGATATGGAAGAGAAACATAACCCTGCCTGAGCCCAATGACGTGGCACCTACTTCAAGTCTTATAGGACTTGGAGTTACTTAGTAGAGGAAGGAGAGAAGGCACAAGAAATATAATGTGTGTCACACACTCTCAGAGTGTGACTTCAGGGAGAACTGAAAACAGTTTGTTTTTATCAGAGAGGGAATGGCCACTTTTCAAGTCTGACAACACTCACCCTCCCCTCCATACTTAGTGATACTGAAATACCTTCAGTTCAGGTTTAGACATTTAAAATAACCCACAGGTGCATCACAACTCGCTTCTTGGACTTCTAGAGGTCTAGGGTCTAGGGATCCCAAACTGAGGATCAGTGGGCCAAATACTGTGAGATTTTCTGAGTTTGCACAAGAGAAATATCACGGCCCCCCAAGACACACATCACTACAGGGCTTTTCACCTATACCCCACCCATACTAGGAGGTCCATAAATATTTAAGAAGAGGTAAAAAGAGGTAAGTCTTTCTCATTTCTGCCTTTTTTTTTCTTTCTTTCTTGTATTCTCTCTATTTCAGCTGCTGGAGAAGAATCATTCACCTCACTCTATGCATACTCAAATTTCCTTCCCCTAAATAGACTTATAATTTGTCCTGGGGTCTTCAGTTCTCCAACCCACCTGCTAATTGGATTCCTCTCCAAGGGGTCTTGATTCTTGGTGGATCATATTTTTACATCTCAATCTGATTATTGGCATAATTTCTTGAGGACAGAGAACCTGACTTTTTCATCTCTGAATTTCCACCTTAGACCAAGGAACATTTGTTTAAAGAAAAGAACAGTAAGAGTGTTCATCCTAATGAAGCCCTCTCGCTCTTTCTCTGCTGAAACTGCTACCCAGATGCCCCACTAAAACTGCAGCGACATCTTTTCTTTCCCACATGGACAAGTTTGTCATGATTTCTGAGTTTGTGTTTCCCAATTCACTCTGATTCAGAGGGAAAAATAAAGAGGACTCTACAGAAAAGCACAAAGCCCGAGCACAAGCAGCTTAGTGTGGGGAGATGCTGAGTGTGTGAGTCAGCTCCCGGATGCAAGCAGATGCTGGATTCTTCTCGCCAAAGTCTTCCTCAATTTCCTTTCTTCCCCACTCCAGCCAGGATATATCCTGAGCTGCGGCTGCTGATGGAAACCGGGCACAGAAATCCATGGAAAAGTCTGAAGAGACAAGAGGAATCTCGTGCCAGGTCTTTCCAAAATTCAAACTAAAGGTGACTGTGAGGGTCCTTCCAGCTGCTGCTAAAATGGTAAAATTATAACCATTTCCTCCAGTGTCTGTTAAGTCTCTCCTGAAACCTCGCTCCATCAATCACCTCCTCTTTGAGATACAACTTTCTCTTCCTCCTGTGGCACAGAACCCTGATCAGTTTAATTCATCCAAAGGAAATCATATGTTTTTAAAAGACAAGGACCAACAAAAGAATAATGAAAAATTAAATCCTTCTCCTGAATCTTTTGTCTTTTATCTAGTATTTTTTCTCCCTTTCTCATCTAATTTCTTAAGAACTTTTGTTTCTTTCTCTTGCTCAGTTTTCTCATTTCCCATTCACTTTTAAATCCACTGCAAGCTGGCTCTTCTTTCTCTCTCCTGATTACCAATTCCAGTGTGCATGTATTCCTGTCTTCGTCTTATCAGACAACTGGCAGCATTTGACCTTCTTGTCCATTCCTTTCTTGGAGTCCTATTTGGACTTTGACTTTTACAGCATTATCCCCACTTCTGTTTTTTCTATTTCTTCGATCAGTCTTTCCCAGAGCTTCTCACTGTTTCCCTTGCTCTCTGCCTAAATACTGATGTTTCCTATATTTCCTTCACTTCACTTTTGGTCAGTTTATTACTTCTCACTTTTCATGTAAGAAATATTTTTGAGTATTTTCTTTGTACCAAGCATTGTTCTAGGTAACCAGGAGTTTGCAGAGAAACTCACTGTCCTATGGAGCTTAGAGGATGGGGGGGGGGGGGGCACAATGATTTTCTACTCTGCATACCATTACTAAAAGATTTCATCCTCATTCATCATTTCATCTACCACCAAAATGCTCTTAACTTTAATTTATTGTTTCTATTATGAACGTGATTCTATGTTCCAGATGCATACTACCTCAAAGTCCTTTAAAAAAAATACTAACCTAAACTATACAAGACATTCTTTCTTTTTTTTTCAAAGATTTTATTTATTTATTCATGAGAGACACACAGAGAGAGGCAGAGACACAGGCAAAGGGAGAAGCAGGCTCCCTGTGGGAAGCCTGATGTGGGACTCCATCTCAGGCTATAGGATCACACCCTGAGCCAAAGGCAGATGCTCAACCACTGAGCCACCCAGGCATCCCCAAGACATTATTTCTATCTCATATAGGAATTCAATCAATTCTGCTTATTTGAATTAAATTAAATTTATTCCCCTATAAAGCCTATTTCTTCTCTTTTATTTCCTGTCTTTTATGTAAATAGCATCATCACCTAACCAGCCGTGTAAGCCCTAATTATAGGAGACATTTAAGAATCTGTCCTCTTTGCAAAGTGGGTGAAGGAGGTACAGACTTCCAGTTATGGAATAAGTCTCAAGGATGAAAGGTCCAGGACAGGGAATATAGTCAGTGGCATTACAATAGTGTTACATGGTGACACATGGTAGCTATACTTGTGGTGAGCATAGCATAATGTATGGAGCTGTGGGATCACTATGTGGTATACCTGAAACTAATGTAACATTGTGTGTCAGCTACACCTCAATATAAATAAGTAAGTAAGCCCTTTCTCACTTACCTTTCATCCAATCTGTGTCCAAGTCATAAGGATAGCATCTCCTAAATACCTCATTTCTGTTACATCCCTTTACAAAACTTTGTAAATACTCTAATCAGGCCAGCATCATTGCTTCCCTCCCTTGGATTAAGCTCCTCTGAGCCCTATGTCATTATCCCTCCACAGGTGTGTTTTCTAACATACACCATTGGTAACATTACTGCTTGGCTTTAAACCCTTCTGTGTTTTCCTGCTTCTGGGTAGAGGCAGAAATACTTCCCAGCTTAAAAGGTGTTTTTAAACAATCTAGACCTTCCATCATCAAGACCTCCCTAAGCCTAGCTATACTTCCCCAAATGCTTTCTACATAGTCACATGACCTGATGGCACAACTGGACTGAAAGTTTTAAAATTATCAGAATGGGAGGCATCCCATGCTTATGCTTCAGTGACATTGCAAAAGCTCTTTCCTCTTCCTGAAATACCATACTTATCTTTATTTTCTTGTAGACCACCTTGCCATTGTTCAACATTCAGATCCTTGGCTTAAGTCTTACCCTACCCCATGGGGAATAATCAATTTCTTTTATATAACATCTTGTACATGTTTCATTTATGGCAACTATCAGGTTTTAGAAACTGTCTGCTTTGATATTTTAGGTCCTAGAGCTGTCAGTTTTCACTTCTGTATCCCTTGCTCTACAGACAGCACCTAGCACATAGTTGATGCTAAAAAAATATGTGAGACATAATAAACCCTATAAACCAAGCTGTACTTTACCTGGATTCATTTAAATTTGCTATTATTTTAATTCCATAGTTTTTTTTTTTTTCACCTGGAGAGCAATATTTTTAGAGTGTGTATTATCTCTAGATACAAAATGTTTTGACTAACTCTAATCTCTCACTGGTGAGTACCCAATCTGGTAACAGCAGCTGAGCTCTGGATACTGTACTATTTCTGGAGGATCAGCTGGTTATCCAGTAGCAGGATAATTACCCTGACCTCATGTCATCATGGAAGCAGCAGTATATATTCTAACAAGAATAAACAAAATTTCTAGATAAAGATTTTCCTTCTCCACCTGCACCCTTAAGATAGCTCTACCCTTTGTGACCTTACAGAATACCTTGTCCATTGCTATAATGTCCTACATATCATTGCTTCCAATTAGTGAAAACATTTTATAACAAAGGAAGTGTGACAGTGGATTTCCATTCATAGACTTCACTGGTCTTACCATGTGTCCTATTACTCATATACATGTATATTTTTCATATACAATTGGCTTGAGAGAATGATGGAATGGCCTAATAAGGGCTCACTTTTTAAAAAAATTATTTATTTATTTGAGAGAGAGGGAGAGAGACAGAGAGAGTTTGTGTGCACACATATGCAGGAGGATGAATGGGAGGAAGGCTAGAAAGGAAGGAGAAAGACAAGCAGACTCCATACAAGTGGCCCAGAGCCCTACATGGCATTTGAGGCAGCTCAATGCCAGGCTCAATCCTGGGCTCCACCCTGGGCTCCATCTCCTGATCTTGAGTTCACAATCTGAGCTGAAACCAAGAGTTGGACACCTAACCAACTGCATAACCCAGGCTCCCCAATAAAGGCTCACTTTTGACACTAGGTGGGAGACAATATCCTATGGAGAAATTTCTTTCTAAATCATTACCTTGGGCTCAATAAGTTTGGGGTTACTACTGCCACTAAGGGAGAAATACTTTCACCAAAGTAAAGTTCTGCTGTTGAATGAGACAGTACTAAGACTCCTACTTCCTCATATTTTTTGGGCTTCTCACTCCCCCAGCAAGGATATCTGAGTCCAATTACCAGAGGGTAATTGAGATGCTATTGCACAGTGATGGTAAATAGGACTGTGTCTATGACCAAGGGGATTCATTAGGGCTCTTCTTGTTCTCCAACAGTTCTGTTCAATGGAAAATGAGGGAAATCCAAAACATGCTTTTCTAGACTTAGATCTCATAAGAATAAAGATTTGGGTTGCTTCAATAGATAAAGAATACCATCCAGCTGAGGGATTGGCAGTGATTAATGGAAATGCAAATGGTAGTAGAAGGCAGCTATAATTATCAACACAAAACTCATGACAGTTAAGTGAAAGCTGACTTTATATCTCCATATTTTCTTTCATTAACATTTTTCTTATCCACCCCTCATTTCCACCCACAACGTTTCCTTAAGAACCTGATGATGGCTAGATTTCTTTCAAACTTCAGATGGGAATTTCATCAAATTGAGACCCCTATGTGATGGTGTTGTTGTTTTAAAGTTTTTATTTATTTATTTGAGAGAGAGAAAGCACAAGCAGGGGAAGGGGCGGAGGGAGAAGCAGGCTCCCCATTGAGAGGGAGCCTGATATGGGGCTCCATCCTAAGACCTTGGGATCATGGCCTGAGCTGAAGGCAGATGCTTAACTGACTGAGCCACCCAGGCACCCCATCATGTTATGGTATTGATGGGATTTTTCAATTCATCTATTTTGAGGACATCAAGCTTTTGCCTGGACAAAGACAAGAGGGAGTGTTGAAGGGCAAAAGTGGTGGTGGACATTGCCAAATTTCTTCCAATTGGACCATCATATTTACTCTCCATCATTCTCCAACATGCTCTGTGCCCCCAAACACTGGCCTTCTGAACTTATCAACAAGCTCCCATGATCAATGGTTTCCTTGGGTTCAGCTAAAGGAAGACAGGAGAGCAAAGGACAGAAGGAAGGTGAGTTAGGTATTTATTCTCTAGGCTATTTTCATGGCAGATCACCTCAGATTGGCTATGTCTCTGATTTGAAGGCCACATGTCTTGTCAAGTCTCCTCTACTCAAATAATCCTCTCTGGGTTCTGACAACTACCTCCCCTTCTCAAACTTCCTAGCATAAGCCTGTAATCAGTTCCTGTTACTAGCCCCTGGGTATTCCAACATCCCTTATTTCCCTAATCCATGACTATACCACTGTGAATAGTTCTTTTTGAAAACTATCCTTAAATCACTCAGTTAGAGAGTGTCATCTGTTTCTAGCTGGGATGTTGACTGATAGAGCTGGTACCCGTTGCATTGGAGGATGGTTCTGATTAAATAAGAGTCTTAAAAAGACTGTTACAGATTTATACTCCTGTGGAGGTCCCAGATTTCTGGATGAAATAGCTCTAGGGGAGACTTAAAAAAAAGCCTTTTTTTTTTTTTTTGGATAGAGCTGTTAATGGGCTTCCCTCCACCACCTCTCCCCAAAAGCAAGAAATATGCCAGGGCATCCTAAATGGAGGTCCGAATTCATTTAAATGTGCTCTGATAGTGAATTCCATAACTGTGGACCTTGGACTAGGATGGCTGTTATGTAGCTGAGGACTGATGGCGGCTATTCTTGGCTAATTCAAAAAGGCATTTTATAAACAGTCAGCCACAGAGTCAAGCCGTAGTGTAGCAGAAAGTGTGCTCTTCTCTCAAACTGCTAAGTACATTGTCAGTAAAATTATATTTCTCCATATATTAACAAAAACATTGGATCATCTGTAGACTAGGCCATGAGGGAGAAATGTCTCCACTTGCAAGGAAAACATCTCAAGGATCAAGCTCATTTACTCCAGCCCTTCACAAACCCTCCATGATCTTCCAGACCCTGCTAACAATGCCCTGGTACTCTCAATGGTTCTAATTAGAAATTCAAGGGTATTCTTTGCTTATCCCTCTACTCACCTCAAGTTTTGACTGAGTCTGGCTGACTGGAACTATCCAAAAAGACTGAGTTCAAATTGTAGCTCTAATATTTCAGAGAACTGTGACTTTGACCAACACATGTTTCATTCTTTAGTTTCAATTATTTCTCTGGAAAATGGAAATAATGATATCTAATAACCCTTGATTAGAGATAATATGAGAGCAATTAATATGTTGAATGAGAATGATTTGGAGAATAATTAAAACACAACTTTGTTTTCCATCATCCCTTTTAAATATTCTAAGTGGAAGGAATCTTATCATTCCCCTGGATGAAAAAAAAAAAAAAAGCGCAAATCCTACAATTTTTCTCATATTCATTTACTTAGTCTTAGGTACCAGAGAGTCCCACAGTTCTCTAAGGAACAAAACCTGGCTCCTTGGAGACATGACAAGGGTAAGAAAAAAAAAATAATTAGGTCTAGGGGAATAAAAAAGAGAAATGACTGTCATATTTGAAAATTATATAAGTATCTTTGGAAAGCTTTAAAAAATCTATGGGCCAACTATTAGAAGTAGGAAGATAATTTTAAAATGTGGCTGCTTATAAGATCAATATACACAACTTAATTTTATTCCTATAAACCTCAGGAATGTATAAAGGACTCACATAAAGCAATAAGAAAAATGCTGAATATCTTGAAAATGTAATTTATTTGTTTTTTTTAAAGATTTTTATTTATTTATTCATGAAAGACAAAGAGAGAGAGAGAGAGAGGCAGAGACATAGACAGAGGAAGAAGCAGGCTCCCCGTGGGGAGCCCAATGCAGGACTTGATCTCAAGACCTTGGGATCACACCCTGAGCCAAAGGCAGATGCTCAACCACTGAGCCACCCAGGTGTCCCTTGAAAATGTAATTTAAATGAAGATTTCAATTAATGGAGAGATACAGTGTAGTCATAAAAAGAGACTATTTTAAATATATTAATTATCTCCAAATGGATCTGTAGATTTAAATTAAAACCCATTAAGATGTTCTGAGGAAACTTACTCCCTGCTTCTAAAATGTATATGCGACAGCAAAGGCCAAATAATAGCCAAACACTTCCAAAGTTGGAGGATTCCTCTATCAGATAGAAAGACTTATTGTAAAACTTGTTAATTAAGACAGTATGGTATTGGTGCAGGAAGAAACAAATCAATCACAAGATTAGAATAGCCCTCACATGTATGAAAAATTGATATCTGACAGAGGGGCCTCACAACCTATTTGAGAAAAGAGGATATATTTGTTAATAAATTAAATAAATTAATTAAATTTATTGTTAAATAAATTGCCAGGACAATTCAATATCCAAATGGACAAAGATGCAATTGGGATCCTTCCTACATACCATACACAAAAATCAGTCCCAAGTGGATTACAGATATATGACTGGCAAAACTTTAAAATTTATAGTGGATTGTATAAAAGCCTATCTTTACAACAATGAGATAAAAGCAAACACCAAAAAATGCTAACAAGAAAGAAAAAAGTAATATATCCAACTCTACTGAAATCAAAGACTTCTTCATATCAAGATATCATAAAGAAAGTGAAAAAATAAGCCACAAACTGGGAAGTCATATTTGTAATACTTTTAAGTGACTAAAGATCAGTGTACAGAATATAAAAATAACTTCTATAAATTAATTAGAAAAGTAAAATAACCCAAAAGAAAAGTGGGCAAAGGTTATATATTGGCATCTCACAAAAAAAGTCACACTTATATGGCAAAAGAACATTTGAAAAGATATTCAACTTTTTTAGAAGTCTGGAAAATACAAATTGTATAATTTTTACTTACCACACTAACAAAAAAATCATTAAGTTTGATATTTGTTGGTGAGGATATGAAAGGGAATGTAAATCGTCATGAGAATTAGTTGGCATTATTTTATAAAATCAAATATTTGCATATCCAATGGTCCAGAAGAAGTTCCATTCCTAGAGATTTCTCCCTAGAGAGATCATGTGAATGGGTACCGGAAGACAAGCAAAAGAATGATAATAGCAACATAGCTTGTACTAACAAAATAAATAAATGAGTAAATGAGTAACATAATACTAATCTACAGGAAAATTACATGTAAATTGTGGCATAGTTACACACCTAAATATTACAGAACAATGGAAATTAATTAGGTATGGATTATGACACAGATGAATCTTAGACATCATGTTGTAAAACAAGTTTCAAATCATTAAATTCAGTATTATAATAAAAATCATTGTGAAATAAATTATTTGGAGAATAAATACAGATGTGATGAAACTATGGGAAAAAAGGAATGCTAAATACAAAAATGAGGAGTGAGGTTATCTTTGAGAAGCAGACATGACCGTAGGAAAGGGGTAGTTAGTGTACTGATATTGTACTAGTTCTTAAATTCAGTTATGGGTTCCTAAAATTTCTAATTTTATTATTTTGCTTCATAACTATATTATACATATTTTTGTGTTCAATAGGTTCATGAGACTCTACTTTCCTTCCAATCTTTTTTCTCTTTCCTGTTCCTTCCATTCTGATTCTATTAAGACAATACAGTGAATCATTTATTTCAGGGTACTGAGCATTTTAGCTTCTTTTGTATTAATTTTTTTAAATTGTTTATTTAAACTCAATTTAACATATACTGCATTATTAGTTTCAGAGGTAAAATTCAGTGATTCATCAGTTGCATACAACACCCAGTGTTCGTTACTTCAAGTGCTCTCCTTAATGCCCATCACCCAGTTACCCCATCCCCCACCCACCTCCGCTCCAGCAACTCTCAGTTTGTTTCCTATGGTTAAGAGTCTCTCATGGTTTGCCTCCCTCTCTGTTTTCCTCTTATTTTGTTTTTCCTTCCCTTTCCCTATGTTCATCTGTATTGTTTCTTAAATTCATATATGAGTGAAATTATATGGGATTTGTCTTTCTCTGACTGACTTATTTTGCTAAGCATAATACCCTCTAGTTCCAACCACATTGTTGCAAATGGCAAGATTGCATTTTTTGATACCTGAGTAGTATTCCATATATATTTATATTTATATTTATATTTATATTTATATTTATATTTCTGGGTTCTCTATTCTATGCCATATATATATATCACATCTTCTTTATCCGTTCATCTGTTCATGGACTTCTGGGCTCTTTCCACTGTTTGGCAACTGTGGACACTGCTGCTATAAACCCTGGGATGCATGTGCCCCTTTGAATCACTGTGTTTATATCCTTTGGATAAATACCTAGTAGTGCAATTGCTGGGTTGTAGGGTAGCTCTATTTTTAACTTTTGAGGAACCTCCATACTGTTTTCCAGAGTGGCTGCACCAGTTGGCATACCCACTAACAGTGTAAGAGGGTTCCCCTTTCTCCACATCCTTGCTGACACCTGTTGTTTCCTGACTTGTTAATTTTAGCCATTCCAATCATTATGAGGTGGTATCTCATGATGGTTTTGACTTGTATTTCTCTGATGCCGAATTATTTTGAGGATTTTTTCATGTGTCTGTTGGCCATTTGTATGTCTTCTTTGGAGAAATGTCTGCTCATGTCTTCTCACTTCCTGATCAGATCTTTTGATTTTGGGGTGTTGAGTTTGATAAGTTCTTTATAGATTTCAGATACCAGCCCTTTATCTGATAAGACATTTGCAAATATTTTTTCCCATTTCATAGGCTGCCTTTTAGTTTTGTTGACTGTTCCCACTACTGTGCAAAAAAAACTTTTTCCTTGATGAAGTCCGAATAGTTCATTTTTGTTTTTGCTTCTCCTGCTTTTGGAAACGTTTTCAGCAAGAAGTTGCTGTGGCTGAGGTCAAAGAGGTTGACACCTGTGTTCTCCTCTAGGATTTTAATGGATTCCTGTCCCACGTTTAGGTCTTTAATCCATTCTGAGTTTATTTTTGTGTATGATGTAAGAAAGTGGTCAGTTTCATTCTTCCATATGTGGCTGTCCAATTGTCCCCCATTTGTTGAAGAGGTTTTTATTCCATTGGATATTCTTTCCTGCTTTGTTGAAGAAGAGTTGACCATAAAGTTGAGGGTCCATTCTGGGTTCTCTATTCTATGCCATTGATCTATGTGTTTGTTTTTGTGCCAGTGCCATACTGTCTTGATGATCACAGCTTTGTAATAGAGATTGAAGTCTGGAACTGTGATGCTACCAGTTTCGGTTTTCTTTTCCAACATTCCTTTGGCTATTTGGGGTCTTTTGTGGTTCCACACAAATTTAAGGATTGTTTGTTCCAGCTCTGTGAAAAATGTTGATGGTATTTTGATAGAAATTACATTAAATATGTAGATTGCTGCGGGTAGCATAGACATTTTAACAATATTTGTTCTTCCACTCCATGAGCATGGAATGTTTTTCCATTTCTTTGTGTCTTCCTTCATTTCATTCATAAGTGTTCTATAGTTTTCAGAGTGCAGACCCTTTACCTCTTCGGTTAGGTTTATTCCTAGGTATCTTACGGTTTTCAGTGCAATTGTAAATGGGGCTGATTCCTTGATTTCTATTTCTTCTTCCTTCTTGTTAGTGTATAGAAATGTAACTGACTTCTGTGCATTGTTTTTATATCCTGCCACTTTGCTGAAGTCTTGTATCAATTCTAGCAATTTTTTTCCTGGAATCTTTTGGGTTTTCTACATAGAATATCATGTCACTTGCAAAGAGTGAAAGTTTGACCTCTTCTTTGACAATCTGGATGCCTTTTATTTCTTTTTGTTGTCTGATTGCTGAGGCTAGGCCTTCCAGACTATGTTGAACAACAGTGTGAGAGTGGCCATCCCTGTTGTGTTCCTGACCTTAGAGGAAAAGCTGTTTTCTCCATTGAGGATGATATTTGCTATGGGTTTTTCATATATAGCTTTTATGATATTGAGGTATGTTCCCTCTATCCCTACACAGCAAAGAGTTTTTATTAAGAAAATATGCTGCATTTTGTCAAATGCTTTTTCTGCATCTAATAAGAGGATCATATGGTTCTTGTCCTTTCTTTTATTAATGTGGTGTATCACATTAATTGATTTGTGGATGTTGAACCGCCCTTGCAGCCCAGGAATAAATGTCATTTGGTCATGGTGAATAATCCTTTTAATGTATTGTTGGATCCTATTACCTAGTATCTTGGTGAGAAATTTTCTATCCATGTTCATCAGGGATATTTGGTCTATAATTCTTCTTTTTGGTGGGATCTATGTTTCGTTTTAGGATCAAGATAATGCTG
The DNA here is from genome assembly GCF_048164855.1 of Canis lupus baileyi. Classification (NCBI taxonomy): domain Eukaryota; kingdom Metazoa; phylum Chordata; class Mammalia; order Carnivora; family Canidae; genus Canis; species Canis lupus. Next base: position 35,641,622 of record NC_132840.1, read on the forward strand.
GCCTCATAGAAAAAGTTTGGCCGGTTTTGTTTCATTTCCATTTTTTGAAACAGTTTCAGAATAGTAGGTATTAATTCTTTAAATGTTTGATAGAATTCTGCTGGGAGACCATCCGGCCCTGGACTCTATTTTGTTGGGAGATTTTTGACTATTGATTCCATTTCTTTGCTGGTTATGGGTCTGTTCAGATTTTCTATTTCTTCCAGTTTGATTTGCTTCTTGATTATATTTCTATTTGTTTTCTAAAAGCTTCTACCTTACCACTTAGTCCAAATGTATACACTTTTGCTTCATGGAGAATAATTCTAAGAGCTGCTTTAAAGTCTATGTCTGATAATTCCAATATCTGGGTTATCTCCAGGTTGATATTTATTGTCTTTTCCCTTAAAAGTGGGCCAGAATTTCCTGGTCCTTTACATGTAACTTTGGATTAAATCCAGAACATTTTGAATGTTTTGTTGTGAAGCTCTAGGTCTTACTAAAATAAAATACTATAAAATGTCGATTTGTTGTATTAGCAGGTGATCAGTTAGGTCAGACAAAGAGTTCTAGCTCACCGTCTGTGAGTGGTGGTTCCAATGTCAGTTCTGTTTTTCAAAGCCTTCACTATGCTTCATTTGGTCTATTCCATACATTTCAGTTTGGTGAGTTAGGGATGTGTGTCACTTTATACACAGACTCAGGGATCCTCTTTTCCAGAACTCTTCCACCATGATTTCCCACACACTCTTTGTTTTCTATGGAAACCAGAGGGTTCCCTTTCTGAGTCCTCTGGCTAAAAAATCAGAGTTCTTCTTATGCTATTGAGAAAGTCCATGGACATGTGCCTACCCTCAAGACAAAGTGCCTTAAGGAAAGAAGAGGGTAAAAAACAGGGATTTCCTCTGTTCTTTGAGAGAGGGTTCTTTTTCAAGTTTCTTTGGCCAGAAAGACAGTTTATCCATAGTGGACTTAGAAGTCCTCACCATGACCACCCTGTCATGGGGCTGGCACCAGGGAAGGACAAGGAGAAGCCCCACATCAAAAAAGCAAGAATATCCTCCTATACTCTCCAGGTAATAAGAGGCTCCTGTTCTCAGTCCTCGGGCTATAACACAGAGGAATTTTTTCCAAATTTTGTTATATGTCCCCTCTCTGCAGTATAGGACTCTGTCTACCTTTAGGTCAAATCTGGGAGAAACCAGGGAAAAAAGACTCTGAAACTCATCCCAATTATGCATCATTATTCAACAACAGACTTCCCTCTCAATCTGCCTGTTGTTGTTAGTGTTTGGAGTCCTTAAATCGTATTATTGGGCAGCCCCAGTGGCCCAGTGGTTTAGTGCTGCCTGCAGCCCAGGCCGTGATCCTGGAGACCAGGGATTGAGTCCCACGTCAGGCTCCCTGCATGGAGCCTGCTTCTCCCTCTGCCTCTCTCTCTGTGTCTGTCATGAATAAATAAATCTTTCCAAAAAAATTTTTTAAATTGTATTCTTTTGTATTTTGTCATAAGTTTTTATGACAAACTTAATAATCAGTGAGAGAGATAGGCTGGAGTGATCTTACTCCATCTTGGCCGGTGTTCAAATCCATATGTTCTTTTTTTATGTGTCAAATACTACACAATACAATTAAAGATAACAAACAAACAAACAAAAAGGCCCATCTCCAGAGGGTCTCATAGTTCACTGGAGAAGGCAGATTCTAAACTCACTGTTTTAGGAAATTTGGCTCCAAAAAGGAGAAAAGAAAGGAGTCAGAGGTTAAAGGAGACAAAGAGTAACACTGAATGAGAGGGTTTTTATTGTGGGTTCTTTCTAGTTTTTTGGTTTTTTATTTATTTATTTATTTATTTTGTAGTAAGACTTAGCTAAGTGAGGTTTATAGCTTCTCCTACCCATGAAAGTACATTTTAATTATTTTATATTTATTTAAAATAACATATTTCTGCCTTCCTTCTGATACTAAGCCACATGAAATCAGGTCCATATCCGTGTGGTTCACCCTGTGCTATTCCACACAGTAGGTGGTCAAGATATGTTTGTTGACAGATTGTGTAGACTCTGGCATTACTTATTGTACCAGGTGCCATCAGGGCTTTGCCCATATCCTCTTGTCTTTACTTCAGTGCATACCAACTAAAACTCTAATTGCCAGATGCCAAATTTCTCTGCGTAAGGTCTCTCTCAAGCTTCTAAAACATGTTTTGTCTACCTACTTGGCAGGTAGTTAGTGCCAGGTAATTAATAGCTGCTAGAAGAAGATCTCAACCAATGACTGACAGAGTTGGTTTATAAAAGCCCTAGCCCCATCCCTTTTGGGTAGATTTACTGTATTCTGCACTGACTTTCAGAATTTCCCCAGCAGAATTTAGTTCCAGTTGCCCACAATGATACCTGGTTTGATGATGCATAATTTATTGCTACCTTTTCTTTGACTCACTTTACCATCCTCTTTTGATATTTCTTTATCCTCTGATAATAAACTACTTTCACCTTAACCCTAACTTCAGAGTATACCTCTGGGGCAACTGGAATTAAAATAGTTGCATACTACATACATAGGCATGGTTTTTTATTAATAAGTTTCCTTGTAGCCAGTGGAGTGAACAGAGCACTGGACTTCGTAGCAGACAGTCCTAGTTTATCCACTTATCAGCTAGGTAACCTTGAACAAATCACCTGATTGCTCTGAGGCTCATATTTCTTCATTTGAAATGTGCAGTTAATAAAATCTACCTCATAATATTCTTGCGAGGATAAAATAAAGTTAATAAAATATGTGAAAATACCTATCATAGAGGCCAGTGCATAGTGAGTACCTAGAGCATTAGTGTGTGCTGGTTGAGTGTAAGTATAAAGAACTCTTTCTTGTGCTGTGAATCATCATGCCTGCTTTATTTTTTTTTTCCTGTTGTAGAGTGGGGGTTATATTAACATGTCCAGTCAACATCAGGAATTGCTAATGGTTGGGAAATGGAAAGCTTGTATTGTTTCATCTCGAGGAGCATGCTTCTAATTAGCCAGAGCCTGTTTTATTTCAACATAAATGAGCAATGGCTCGGCGGATGGTCCCACTATTCCTGAGTCCCAATGTGCTCCAGAGGAAATGTACAACAAACACTTCAAAAAAAGCACATCGTCTTTTAATTTATATGGATTTCTCTTTTATTTGAGAATTGTTCCATGAAGTTTTCATGGCTTCATAGACTTTTAGGTCATAAAGAGACCACAGTGATCAAGAACAGTCAGACGCCATTGTTGTAAAGTTGAGGAATCAGAGGCTCCAGTAGCCTCTCTTCTCTTACAGTATTTCAGGAACAATGACAACCGTCTCCAAATATCTATAGGATTAATAAACAAGAGAACAGGAAGTTTTATTAAAGTGACTTCAAAAATTAAAGGTGGTGAGAGCATTCTGAATTCCACTGAAGAGGAAGCTTCTGTCAAGTAGAGCTGTTCACAACCAAAGAGATGACTTCAGCTCACCATCACTGGAGATACGCAAGAGGAGAGTGAACCTATATGGAGTACTCTACAAGGCATTTCTGCTCATGAAAGGGAGACTTAATTGGGCACTCGTGTACTTTCCCATTTTACGATCCTATAGTTTGGGATTCCTCCAGGAAATGCCTGCACAGTACAGAGCTTTCAGTATATGCTGAGTGAAAACCATGATTGATTACTATCAAACCCCATTGGGTCCCCTCAAGTTGCCTGAGAGATAATTAATTCTCATTTCACCTCTATGAGTCCCTTGGTTTTTCACACTGACACTCCATTTAGGTCCTGTTGATACCATTTCCAAGCAGGTGTTTGACACAGGTAGGGGACACAGGAGGCCAGGCCTGGCCACAGCGATGAAGATGGTTGCAGCAGCCATGTAAGTGCACCGCTTGGACCTCCTGTCAAGAAAGAATCTGCCATTTAGCTGTCAGGAGCAATAAATTGACAGCCTCTAGCCATTAGCAACTTTAGGATCCATCTTAGCTTTTAAGTCAAAGCCCTAGCATTCCCAGGGAGCCCTCACTGCTGACTGAGCATGGAAAATGTATCTAAGCCTCTCCATTTCAGCCTGGATTGGGACTCCTCTTTCAGGCTCTTTGCCCTATAGCTGTTGGACAAGTGACTTTTCAGACCTGATCTGCAGCTCTCCTGCCCTAGTCTTTCTTCTTACCTCCTTTCCTTTCCCAGGTGTCAGGTCTACATCACAGGCTGAGACTTTCCCTACCTGCCCCTGCTTCTCTTCCTATTACCTCTCACAGACACCAACCCCCAATAAATCTCTTACACTCCTAACCTGTCTCCACCTATACTTCTAGAAACACTAATTGACTCAATGGCTGACCCTGCAACTATGGTGCCTATGGCAAAAGGGAACAAGAATTCACATCCAAAAGAAGGAGAATCTGAATCACGAACACATCTGAGGAGATTGAGAAAGCAGGAAAGACACCTGAAGAATAGGATGTGCCACAAAGACCAGAAGGCAGCACCAAGGCTTTGAGAGGCAGAGCCTGGAGAGATCCCTTGAGAAAGAGTGCTGGGTGAGGAAGTGTTTCCATAGGAACCCACAGCCACACTGTCACTGCTCTGCAGACAGATGCCTCCTAATAATGCTTGATCTTTAAAGGGACCACAGAAAGGAAGGGAAACTGCCCATGCTCGATCCATTGACAATGACTTTCCAGAACAGGAAACACTGACATCAGCAAAGAGCTTGATAGATGTGGAAGTGCCAGCTTTTAGGGAGCAGATGATAAATACAGTTAATATATATTTTTTAAAGAACCTTATTTATTTATTCATGAGACACAGAGAGAGAGAGAGAGGCAGAGACATGGGCAGAGGGAGAAGCAGGCTTGCCTCAAGGAGCCCAATGTGAGACTCAATCCCGGGGCCAGAGATCACACCCAGAGCCAAAGGCAGACTCAACCTCTGAGCCACCCAGACATCCCAAGACAATTTATTGCATGCTTACTATGCATCAGGCACCATTCACTGTTGTAAGGTCATTGATTATCAGTTTCTGAGGTTCAAGAATCTGGAAGCAGCTTGCTAAATCATTTTGACTCCGAGTCTTTTGTGAGGTTGCAGAGAAGCTGATAGCCAGGGTTGTAGTCAATTTGAAACTCACCTGGGACTGGAGGATCCACATCCAAGATCATTCCTGTGGTTCTTGTCAGGCCTCAGTTCCTCACCATGAAGGCCTTTCCATAAGGTTGTCTGACCTGGCAGCAGATCCAAGACAGAGAGGTTGCCAAATGTGGAAGCCACTGCCTTTCAAACCCTAATCTCAGGGGTGAATTGCCTTCCTTTATGCCATATCTTATCACCACACAGCCCAAACCTCATATAATGCAGGAAGCATTACACCAGGGCATGGACACCAGGCCAGGAGACAGGGGTCGTCCAGAATATCTTGGAGGTTGACTGCCACAACCTCTAGAACAATAATATAAAGTAGATATTTTACCAGTGAGGAAACTGAGGCACAGAGAAACTACAAGACAGGTGACAGAGTAACGATTTGAGCTGACAGTCTATGTTCCTCACCATTTTAAGTACTGTCTCCCTAAGTGGAGGACCAGGAGGCAAAGAAGGAAGGGGGTGGCTGTGTTTAAACTTGAAATTGTGAGTTGTTAAGAAAGCATGTCATAGGTAGTGATAATTTGTACAGAGGTATACAGCTAAACAGAGCAATTCTTCATTATCAAGGTGCATTTTACACCAAATTCACATATACAGAATATTTTCCCATTTTTCAGACAACAAAATAAAAATTTAAAAAACTAGGTGCTTTACCCATAGTTACACAATCAGTACACAGTGGAGTGAAACTCTGACCTTCATTTCTGAGTACAGAGCTCTTATCTATACCCTAGCTGTTCTTTCTGCTAAAGAAAAGGATAGATATTTCAAATTCTCTGGGGTAATAAATAAGATAACTAAAGTGAGGAAGAACACCTAGCAACTTGTAAATTGGTTAGTTGTGAAATAAAGGAGGCTTGCACTAAAGAAGAGACTTTGTTTCTTTTTCCCCCCCAGTGTTTCTTAAAGTATGATATACATACAAAAAAGTGCACAGAAGTGTGTGGCTGGTTAGATTTTGTAAACTTAAACAAACTAAATGAAAAAACACCCATAACTATTCATTCCCAAATCTCCTTTGCTCTGTCTCTCTGTCCCTAATTCGCATACAGTAACCACCATGCAGATTTACATAATCATAGATTTGTTTCACCTGCTTTTGTAATTTATATAAATGTAATCCTATACTTTCTGCAACTGGCTTCTTTCACTTGATATTATGTTCATGAGATTCATCTATATTGTTGTATCTACCTGTTGTTGTGTAGTATTCCACTGTGTGAATACATAATTTTTAAACTGTACCAGAGGTTGGCAACCTATATTCAAATTTGGCCCATGTCCTATATGTCTATACAGCCTGCAAGGTAAGAATGATCTGTGTATTTTTGAACATTTTTTTAAAGATTTTATTTATTTATTCATGAGAGACACTGAGAGAGAGAGAGGCAGAGACACAGGCAGAGGGAGAAGCAGGCTCCATGCAGGGAGCCCAATGTGGGACTCAATCCCGGGACTCCAGGATCATGCCCTGGGCCAAAGGAAGGCGCTAAATTGTTGAGCCACCCAGGGATCCCCTATTCTTGAACATTTTTAAAAAGCCAAAAGCATTATTTATAATAGCCAAGATATGGAAGCAACCCAAGTGTCCATAATAATGAATGGATGAAGAAGATGTGTGATACATACATGTGCATGCAATGGAATGTTACTCAGCCATAAAAAAGAATGAGATCTTGCCATTGACAACATGGATGGACCTAGAGGGTGTTATGCTAAGTGAAATAAGCCAGAGAAAGACAAATACCATATCATTTCACTTATATGTGGAATCTGAAAAGCAAAACAAATGAATAACAAAAAGCCAGACTCTCAAATACAGAGAATAAGCTGATGGTTGCTAGGTGTTGGGGGGAAGGTGTTGAAATAAAGGGTATTAAGACATATAGATTTCCATTAAACTTCCAGTTTAAAAATAAAAAAGTCACAGAGATGAAAAGTACAGTATAGGAAATATAGTCAATAATATTGTAATAACATTCCATGGTGATCATGCTTATCATGATGAAGCACTAGATATAGAATTGTTTTTGGTTTTTTTTTTTTTAAGATTTTATTTATTTATTCATGAGAAACAGAGATGGAGAGGCAGAGACACAGGCAGAGGGAGAAGCAGACTCCATACAGGGAGCCTGACGTGGGACTCGATCCCGGGTCTCCAGGATCACGCTCTGGGCTGAAGGCGGCACTAAACCACTGAGCCACCCGGGCTCCCCCTGGATATAGAATTGTTGAATTAATATGTTGTATACTTAAAATTAATATAACATTGTATATTAATCATACTTCTTTAAAAACTTTAAAAATAAGTATGACAAAAATTCAAAAAAGAAAAGAATAATACTGTACAGCACATAAAAATTACATGAAATTTACATTTTTAGCTAATCTGGCTATGCCCTTGCCTTGATCAAATATTTCTGGGAACTCACTATCACCTGTAGCAGTGCTCTCCAATCTTTTTTTTAAATTGAGATATAATTAACGTGACAATCTTTTTGATTCTGCACTTCTACATTTTTGTTCATAGATAACATTTTATTGGGCCACACCACACTCACTCTTTTTCCTATTACCTATGGCTGCTTTCACACTACAATGGCAGGGAGGCAGTTGCAACAGAAAGCTTAGCTTATCAGCACTCTTGCTTTGCACTGTTGCTGGGGTGCTGCAAAGAGAAGTAAAGTAATTATAAGGTAATTTTTGCCTCTTGGTCCTTGCAGTTTGAATATTGATTACCTGGCCTTTCACAGAAAAGTTTTGCTGAGCTCTGAGCTACAGTAATGATGAGGATTTGAGTAGTTTCTATTTGGATACTATTATGAATAGGGCCGCTTTGAACATTCTGGTTGATGTTTTTGGTGAACATCTGAAAGCATTTACTTTGGGCACATACCTAGGAGTGGAATTGCTGACTAGTGGATGGCGTTCAGCTTGGTGGGTACTGGCAAAGTAGCTTGTGCTCATTTGACACTCTAACTAGCAGCATATGAGAATCACAGTTGCTCCATATTCCTACCAATAATTGGTATTTTCTGTCTTCGTTCATTTAACCAACTCTTAAATGGGTAGTGGTAATGTGAGAATGGTTTTGAATTGATAATTACAAACTCTTTGTTTAGGCTATGCCAAAAGCTGTGCTAACAATTTCACCTACATTATCACTTTATTGGCAAGTCCATTTCACTGATGTGGAAATAATGTTCAACAAGGCTAAGAAATTTTAAGGTCACTGATATTAAGTGGCAAAATCAAGGCTCAAACTCAAGTCTGATTGACTTCATAGCCTACATCTCTTCTACTGCATGACATCATCCATCTATGTGACAATGTGATAGGATGTTACACCCTTGGAAAGTATCAGCAACTGAGTGGTCGCTAATTGGCATTTAAAATTTGTTAGGAAAAGGGATGCAGCAGAGCTACAAAAGGTGGGTATGGGAAAAGTATGGGCAAATACACCCTCATTTCTGCTGCCTCCTGCTACAGTGGTTAACTGGACCCTTTTTGCTTCCCTCCAGCCCTCTGGCTGGTTGTGTTTATTACATGCTCTGACAGTTGAAGCCCATGGTGAAAAATGATAACAGATTTGTATTCTCAAGATCATCTCCAGATGCTGGCCAGAAGCACCTCTGGATTCATGAAATATTTGTCTTTAGTATTTCTTGAAGATGGATGATTGGAAAAAAAAAATTCTAGGAACATTTCAGTATAAATCACAGGGAATTCCTTCCTTTGGCAATCTGGAATGCATTTCTCTATTTCTTTAAGAAGAATAATGTGTGTATTAATAACTTGGTTGGAATGGAATCTGGGCCAAGAGGAGATGATCACGAAAATCATTATTGATGGTTTCTTGTAGCCAAACACTCTGTTCCCCCAAACCTGGAGTCTGTCATCCGCAGGTGAAAGGCCACATTGGAGTCACTTGCATGAATCCCCTCTCCTCTATCCTCACTGCTATTTCTCCACCCAATTTTTCGGTCTGAATTGGAAAACCCTCACATCAGGTTCATTAACGTACCCCCTGCTTCTGCATAGGCATTCAAGTTGACACTAGAGTTGTCCTGCTAATCTGGCTATGCCCTTGCCTTGATCAAATATTTCTGGGGACTCACTATCACCTGTAGCAGTGCTCTCCAATCTTTTTTTTTAATTGAAATATAATTAACATGACAATCTTTTTGATTCTGCACTGCTACACATGAAAATGGCATTTATTTATGAATATATATTGTTTACATTTATGTTTGACATGTTTATGAATTTATATGTCTCACATGTAAATTTTTTTAAAATACTTATTTTTTAAAGGATGAGGTAATAGATACCAGAGGTCAGCAAACATTTTCTGCAAAGGGTCAGATAGTAAAGATTTTAGGCTTTACAAGCTGTAAGGTGTCTGTTGCAACTCTCAACTCCGCCAACTACTCAACTCAACCATAGGTAAACAAATGGATTTGGCTGTGTTCCAATAAAACTTTTATTTACAAAAACAAGCAGCAGGCCAAATTTGGCCTGGGGTCCCTACTTTGTGGACGCCTGATACACACCTTTGGCCACTTCAGATATGATGTAAATTTGAATTCAGGAACTCAAATACTTCTGATTTCTTGTTCTATCCCGGCTGTGCATCTACTTTGTTCTCCCTACACCTACAGTGTCCTGCTTTCCAGACAACTACTGCTTATAATACAAAAGTGAACACTGGCCCACATCAAGGTCCAAGTTTGACAGGTGTAGTCCATGCACCCACACAAAGAGCCCTATTCTTTCTTGATTCCAGAAGGAATTCCCCAGAAGAAATTCACTGGCCTAACTCTGTGTGCCTTTCTCATTTCAATAACACTGTATTACCTGGAACTGCTACCACAATCACTCAAATAGAAAGAAAAGGGTAAGTTCTCCCAAAAGCCATATAGGCGAAGAATCTTCTCAGATATCTTCTACCATAAAGGGTAGCAAAGAGAAGGAAGTGATTATCACAATGGTCTGGATCACTTTCAGAAAGGAGAACAGTTGTAGCTATAAAAAGAACTCGAGAGACACATTGTCATATATTGCTAATCACTGTTGTGCACACAACACAGGTGGTTTCTTTTTTTTTAAGGCAGGTTATCAACTTCTTTTAGGCCCTTTGTCAGAATGAATGACTTAGGTTATGCTATGATAACAAACAACTCTAAAATCTCAGTAACTTGAGGAAACATGCATGCATGCACGCAGTGTGAATAAGAATAGCTTCTTATTCAATCAAGAGTTGGTCCAGAGCTCTGCTCCACTCTTTCTATCAGGAATACAGGTATACTGAGCAACCCCTAACGTTCCCCCATAGCATGGAGAAAGGAAAGTGGAAATTATGCAATGGTCTTTAAAGGTTTCTTCCCACAAGCGACACACATAACATTCACTCACATTTAATTTGCGTAAGCAGTAAGCTTCAAAGGGTCTGATGTGCGATTAAGCTGTGTGCTTGGATTGTACTGCTGGTACCAATTACTTGCTGCCCTTCTGTAAAAGGATTACATGTCCCCACCCACTGTCATCTGATTATAGGTCAAGTGTTCTTCCCCACTTCATTGATACCAGGCTCAGCCAATGAAATGGAAGCAAAAGTGATACATGTCACATTTGAGCAGAAAATTTAGAGCCATCTGAATGTTTTTGTTGTTGTCCATTTGTCACAAGAATGATATATCCTCAGTAGGAGCTGTTTATGCAGCACAAATTCTAGAATGAGGAAGATTCATGGAGTGGAGCCATGTTCTATCTATAGCCAACAGGTAACATGTGTGAGAAATAAATTCTTGTTGTTGTAAATCATTGATAGTGTGGAGTCATGTGTTACAGCAATACAACCTAGAAAAAGATGATTAATACAGAAAAGCACCAGAAATGTCAATAAATAGTCCTAATGACTAATAAGGTCAGCCAAAATTTTTACTTTACTCTGCTTTCTGCACACACACACACACACACACACACACTCTTCTTCATAGAGTCACCCCAAAAGTCTAACAGTGCACTGAAGCAAGCACAGAGTTCAGCGCATCTAGATGTGATAGTTATCTAGGGCTACCATAACAAATACCAGAGACTAGGTGGTTTAAACAATAGAAATTTATTTTTGCACAGTTCTGGAAGCTAGAAGTCCAGATCAAGGTGTTGCCAGGCTTAGTTTCTTTCAAGGCCTCTCTTCTTGGCTTGTAGATGGTTATCTTCTCCCTAGGCCTTCAACATGGTCTTGCTTCTTGCCAGTCTGTGTTCTAATCTCTTCTTATAAGGATATCAGTTATCTTGGATTAGGGCCCACCTATATGAACGCATTCTACCTTAATTACCTCTTTAAAGACCTTATCTCCAAATACAGTCACATTCTGAGGTACTGGGGGTTAGAATTTCAGCATATGAATTTTAAAGGGACACAGTTCAACCTATAACACTGGGTGATATGCAGCAATCTCTTCATCAGAGCATTATGTAAGATGGTGTCTTTATTAGGTCCAGATGTGGCTTCTCTTGATCCAGAGAGCTCTGCACTATAAAGACAAATTATCTGTCCTCCACACACCCAATATACAACAGAATAGAAAAACCACAGTAAATAATTCCATTTAGAAAAGGAAACTAAAGGAGACACATAGCAGACACTGTCCCATAGTAAATCTGAAATCCTACTGGGCAGAAATCTTGAAGGTCCCTACTTAGGAGTGGGGAATGTGCCTAAATCATGCCTGACTCCACACCTGAGGAGTAAGATCCCTTGTACTTTGTTCCCCATTGTCCTTGGCTATGATCCCTGGAGATTATTACCTTTCCATTATTCTTTTAGGTCACATCTGAAGGTAGGTTTGGGCAGTATGTTCTGAGGTTGATAAAGGGGCAGGAGGGGCTAGACTATTTTATTAGTCTACTGTCTGCCCATAGAATTTAGTGGTCTCAGGGATTTTTTTTTTTTTTTTAAGATTTCATATATTTATTTGACGCAGAGGGAGAGCACAAGTAAGGGAGCGGCAAAGAGAGAAGGAGAATCAGACCCTCTGCCCAGCAGGGACCCTGATGCGGGGCTTGATTCCAGGACCCCAGCATCGTGACCTACAGCTGAAGGCAGATGTCTAACCAAATGAGCCACCCAGGCGCCCTTGGGAATTACTTTAAAGTTCAGATAGTCAGAATCCCTTTTAACACAGGCAATTTTGTTGTTGTTTTGGGGAGTCTTTTGCCTATTTGTCTGTGTGTGTGTTTTGTTTGTTTGGCAGTATAACAGTATCAAAATCTTTGTCAGTGTTTCTCTCATGGCACTCAGCTCTATATGCAGATAATCCACATTATTATCAGTCACCAGGGAGATGTAAATTAAAAACACAATGAGATACCACTGCTCACTAATTAGAACAGCTACAATTACAGACTAAGAATGCCAAGTGTTGATGAGGAGATAGAGAAAGTGGAATTCTCTAACACTGCTGGGGGAAATGTAAAATAGTAATTCTACCTTGGAAAAGTATTTAGCAGTTTTTTAAAATGCTTAACACCATCCATAATCTCCAGCCATTTCACTTCTAAGTATTTACTCAAGTAATTTAAAAAGAATGCATTCTTGAGACACACAACAACATGGGTGAATCTCAAAATCAGTATGTCAAGTGAATGAAACTATAGACACAAGAGAATGCATACTATAGGATTCCGTTTACATAAAGTTCAAATCAATCCATAGGGACAAAAATAATATCAATGGCTGCCTAGGGTGGAGGGGTACAAGAAGGGATGAACTGCAAAGAAGAATGAGGCATCTATGGGGGATGATGTAAATGTTTTTTAGCACCATGGCTGAGGTAGTTCACAGGCATATACAGTTTTCAGCATTCATTAGATTATGAAATTTAAATAGATGCAGTTTAACATATGTAAATAATTCCTGAGTAAGGAAAACATTGAAATTCTAAGATTTTCCTAATCAATCTCATGAAGATTTATTCCTATATTTTTCATTTAAGAGTTTTATAGTTTTAGTGCTTGCATTTAGGTCTATGATCAATTTTGAGTTAATTTTTGGGTATAGTATGAGCATATAGATATCCAGTTGTCCCACTTGTTGAGTTAACTCTCCTTTTCCCATTGAATAGTCTTGGCACTGTTGTTAAAACTCAACTGGCCTAAATTCAAGAGTTTATTTATGCACCCTTTGTTCTATTGCATTGATCCATATATATTTATCCTATACTAGTACCATCCTTCATTTTCTTGCCTTTTTGTCCTGGCCAGAACCTCAAACACAATGTTGAATAAATGTAGCAAGAGTAAACATTGTTGTTTTGTTCTTGATTTTAGAGGCAAAGCATTCAATCTTAATTATGATGTTATGTGCAGGTTTTTGAAGATGCCCTCTATCAAGTCAATGATGATTCTTCCAATTCCTAGTTTTATGAATATTGAATTCTATCAAATCCTTTTTTATATCTATTGGAATTATCATGTTTTTAAATCTTTCATTTGTTACTATGATGAGTTGTATGATTAATTTTCAAATGTTACACCAACCTTACATTCCTGAAATAAATCCCAATTGGTCAGGAGGCACTGTTCTTTATTCATTGACTCTCTCCTTGTTAGGGTTGTGCCCTAACACTCTGGTGGCTCTGGTTACCCCAGGGCTCTTTCACCTGGTTCATCTGTTCAAAACAATGGCAGGGATTTCTATCAGAATTTTTGTCACTTGGTGCCACCTCTATCATGATTGTACTTTCAAAGTAAAGCCACAGAAAAACAAGGAATGCATCCTATTTGGTTCCCTCATCTCACTTCAATTCCTCTCTCAAATCTGCTGCCTTTGTTCAGTCTCCATAGCTTTTGGTTCCTGTTTTATAATTTTTTTTTAGAGTTCTGTTATATGCAGCAAGTCACTACTCCATTCCGAGGGTGAAATCTTAATTCAATTTTTAAAATTTAACAATTTCCATCTAGTTTATGTTCAAATGTATAACTTTAAACTTTTATGAAGTCACTAACTGAGAACAATAAAGATGTTTTTCTAAACACACAAAGTCTGAGATTACATTTTACAATTCCCAAGCTCTCATTTTATTTCATCCTCAGCATCCAGTTTAATTTCCTATTTTGTTTTGGCCACACATTATTGAGAAATCCTGATTTATATGGGTATATGGCTGCAAAAATAGAGTCTTTTAAGAAATAATTTATCTTAAGATATCAATCAATAAAATAGAAGCTTTATTTTGAGGTCTGCATAAAGAGGAGTTAAATTGGCAACATAATCCCCTAATCCAAGATTTTATAAACATTTCACGAAAAGCAGACATCTGCTGTCAAATATATTTGGGGAAATTTGGCTGGTATATTTCACTGGAGAGATTTTGATGTGAAATCTTTCAAATTTAACATAACCTCTGTCTTCCCCAAAATTACTTGCCACAGAATTTTTATTTCAAACATACTTATTAACGAATCATAGAATCAGCGTTCCAAATTTTGGTAAGCAGAACTATATACATAATCCCAAAGGAACAAGAAAAGGAATGGCATCTAGTAGGTACCTACTATATAGTAGGCACTGTATTAGATGCACATAATTTTATTTAATCCTTCTAACACCCAAATGTGGAGAATTTTATTTTCACACGCAGATGAGGAAACTAAGACACAAGAAAAACTTTGCCCCCCCCCCATTTTTACTGAGATTTAATTGACATTTAACATTATATCAGTTTCAGGTGTATGACATAATTGTTTGATATATGTTCATATTGTGAAATGATCACCACAGTAAATCCAGTTAAAATCCATCACCTCCCATAGTCATAATTTTTTTCTTGTGATAAGAACTTTTAAGATCTACTTAGCAATTTTCAAATATACAACAGTATATTGTTAACTGCCATCACCAGGCTGTACATGATATCCATAGGGCTTACTTATGTTATATCTGGAAATTTGCACCTTTTGACAACCTTCACCCATTTCCCCAAACCCTGTCTTTGGCAACCATTACTCTGTCTTCTTTCTGTGAGTTCAATTTTTTTTTTTATTTCCTATATATAAGTGAGATCATACAATAGTTTATTTTCTCTGACTTATTTAACTTAACATAATGCCCTCAAGGTTCATCCTTGTTGCCACGAATGTCAGGATTTCCCTCTTTTTATGGCTGAATAATATTCCATTGTATATGTATACCACACTTACTTTATCCATTCATCCAGCAGTGAACACCTAATTGTTTCCATGTCTTAGCTGTGATGAATAATGCTGCAATACACATGAGAGGTACAGATATCTTTTCAATACCCTGTGTGTGTAGTGTATTTTATATATAAAACACAGGCTCATATCCCAAAGGGCTTGCAATATCCTGGCACAGGCAAGACCTATTACTCTTGGTCCCACCCAAGCACCAAAGTGGACTCAGTGGAAATGGAACTCAACAGGGGTCCGAAGCCCAAGAATTCTCAGACTAGTAGCCAGGGAAGCCAACCAGTATTGTAATGGAGGACAGCCAACATTGTGGCCAGGAAAATGGAGCTGAGCAACAGAAGTAAGAGAGCTGGGAAAATAGAGGGAATTTAACAGCAATATGAACAGTTGAAGTCAGGAATGGGCAGACTGAGAAAGGACAAAAGTAAAAAAGAAGGCACTCCAAGACTAAGGTCATTGTACAAGGGGATCAGAATCTTCTATCACAATGAGTGCAACTATTTGAAAAGATTGTTTAAGAAAATATATAGGATAATTTTTAAAAAGATAATTTTCAAATGAGAGCTAGGGAAAAGTAATGCTAAATGATGTACCAGGAAAGAGTGAAGGCTTTTGAGCACAATAGTCATGGAGGCTTCTTAAAGAGGTAAAGACATGAATCAAGTCTTGAAGTCAGGAGAGGATTCTGATGGGCAAAGAAAGGAGGGAAAACATTTATATAATAATAGTTATACAACTGTCGATTCTATCCTTACCCATCAGATGCCACATTTGTATCCTCACCAGTATAAAGCTTCGAGGACAACACTGTGGATTTTACTGAGAACCAACTATGTAAGAATTCTCAAAAACTAAAGTTGATATTTCTGTATTTTAAAGCATAATGATTAATTTTACCTCAAGTGACTTTAGCAAACATCTTTTGTTCAGTTTCTTAAGGTTTGTATGTATAAAGTAGACTTTGCAGAGTGGAGAATAAATTAGACAGTTGGTATAACCCAGTGCACAAGTTCCTGGCTTCAGAATCACTTTCCACTCTAAAATTATCTTTGTGAGATGAGTGACAATTGATCTTGCTATAATTTTTTTAAAGTGGAAAACTGATTTTTTCCAAAGTATTTTGACTTCTAGTGAAATGTCTTCCCAGCCTGGGCTTTTATACGACCACAATCTACTTTCAATCATCAACTTTGGGCTAGGAATCTTTGCGAGCAAAACCTATGCCCCCTGTATATTTCACTTTAAAGTAAAAATCATTTATCCTATTAAGTGATTAAATTCAGAAAAATAGAGAAAATGTCACGTAGTCCTTTTTTTTTAAAAAAAAAAAAGATTTTATTTATTTATTCATGAGAGACACAGAGAAAGAGGTAGAGACACAGGCAGAGGGAGAAGCAGGCTCCACGCAGGAAGCCCCACACAGAACTCGATCCCAGGACTCCAGGATCACACCCCGCATCAAAGGCAGGCCACCCAGGGATTCCCTGTCATGTAGTCTTAATATCCAGGGATAACCTCTGTTAAGAGTTTGCTGTGTTTCCTTCCAGATTGTTTCTATAGCATTTTTTTTTTAGAAAATTGTGATCAAATATTACATTCAAAATATAATATGGAAATTTTATCATTTTCTGATTACAGTGCTATTATAGGCTAATTTTATGGAATTTAGAATTTTTGAAGAGTATTAACAAAACCATAAATGACATGAAATCCATTTATCCAAAGACAAAATATGTATTTTAGTATATTTCTTTAAGATTTTGTCTCTTTTTAAAACCTAGTTAAATTTATGTTGTTATAGAGATCTTTAAGCATAATTAACACTGAGACATTTCATGGAGAGAACCTAGACGTGTGATTATTTGGAAAAGGGCTTGGTGAATGATGAAATCTACGACTAGCTGGTTTCTCAGCATTTTCGAAAAATATATATTTTTTAAAAACTTAAGTCATTTAGTGTAAGTTTTTAAATTATGGGAAAAATGTAATATGTTCATCATATACATATATACATATATATATGTGTATATATATATACATATATACATATATACATATATATGTGTATATATATATACATATATACATATATACATATACATATATACATGTATACATCATATACAACAGAAAGATGTATATGTGTATATGGGTCAGCATTAAACCATTTATTTGGTATCCTCCTTGCTCTCCCCTATGGAGGAAGGAAATAGTTTTCTTCTTATAGTTAACTTGCATACCTCAAGTCAGCTAACATGCAATAGCTGGTCTGCTCTTACAGTTAATTTAACTGAGTAAATTTTAAAGATCTCATCTTTATTCAATGATTCATAAATCAGATAGTACCCAATCTAAGACAAAGAAAGGAGCTGAGGAGCTGTACAAAGTGAAGGACTTTTATCAGAAGGGAACAGGAACAAGGAAGTTAAACTAGGCCAAAAAAGCAGATTGGTTATGGCAAAGTTATTTTCCTTTAGGGGCTGGCAGGGGTCTATCAGGCAGATTATCTAACTATTCTGATCAGGTGATTCCTGATTGACTGGTTTAAGGTTTCATTTCTAGGAAAGCAGAAACTCTACTTAAGCCTCAGTTTGCCAACATGGGGCTCAGTACAAGTGACTCCATAAGGGCCCTGTTGTTTTGTTTGTAGCTTTGGCAAAGGTGGAGTTGCTTTGTACTCATTGATTATAAGAAACATCTATGGAATTGTAGAGTGAAGATGAAGGATATAATGTGAAAAACACATTTCTAGTACTAGAGAACTGTTTCCTGGGGATTGTGCTGACCACTTTGTATGCATTATGACTTATATTTACTCATGCATTCAATATACGTGGGCTACCTGCTAATGGCTGGGAATGCTATAATGGGAAAAGAACCAGTCTGAGAAGGAGCTTGATTCTCCATGGAACTTGGAGATTAGTGGGGAAGGCAGATGTAAGGTGATGCTAGTATAATTGAAGGCCACAGGCCAGTCGGGGAAAGCTTATACTTTGGGTGTGGGTGCTAACTGCTGAAAAGAGGGATGAGCGACTTTGTGAGAAATCTACTTGGCAGAGTGTGCGTTGGGCCTCGTGCAGAGGTAATGAATCACTTAAGCCAAGGTATGGGGAATTCCAGGAGCTTCAGTGTCTGAACCTCTTGGCCTGGCCTCATTGCCATGTTGAAGGAATAAACTGTTGCCACAGAGTAGTGGAGCTGGACGGGCTGTACCCAGTCCCTGGGATGGGGAATGAGGAGACCAGGAACAAATGCACAGTGAAGCTGCAGTGAGCCACATCAGGCACTACCAGCACTAGCAGAGAAGGAGTACTCAGGAAATGCCCACCCTTTGACATTGTTACCTTAAATCCACAGGGTCTCATCTACAATCGTGAAATTCAAAAAGCTTTGAAAAATTGAAGGCGTTATTTTGTTTGTAAGCAGTAAACTCATTTGGCAGCAAACTCACCCTAAATTTATGTGAGGCAATTTGTTCTCTTTATATATGCCACATAGAACAAGAATTCAAACATTTTGCTTCAGGAAAAAAAAAAAAAGAACATGTATCTCATTATGGGGTGTTTCCTAGACCCAGCTGAGTGTATTTTATAATATTGAAAATTCCAAAAATGTTTGAATTTTAAGACACTTAGGCCTCAAGTTTCCGGGTAAAAGACTGCAGGCATGCATTATTATAACCCTTACACTTAATATTCCTAACCCCTCAAGGAGGGTAATGCTTTTATTATTCCTGTACTAAGTGAGGATTACCAGAAAGATATTATTATTATTACTACCATGTTACAAAAACTTAGAAAAGACTCAGAAAGGTAAGTGGCAGAATCAGAACATGGACACATATCTGTGCTTTAAAACCCAAACAGAATTTCTGTTGATATTGGTCAATAAGAAAGTATATTGACCTTGATGCCTTCTCTGACCTCTTAAGTACTGGTGTAATTACCAACCACTGTTATCTAAAGAGCAAATTGGTCATTCATGGCTCCCAGGCCAGGTGTAGTATAAAGCAAGCTAAACTGGAACCTTCTCCTATTCCTATGCTCTGATCCTAAGAGAACACGGGACTTTACACCCCACAAGAGGCCTTCTACTGGCCCTCATTGTCTCCTACTCTTCTGTGAAGATATACCATTGCATGCTACCATCAGCAATCCTCCCTCTGCTCCTTCCCCAACCACAGCTGTGGTCTCAGAAACAGAAGAGATCTAGTCTTAGGGTTGAGCATTTACTTGTTTCCAAATTTCTGGTCAAAAATTAACTGTCAATCTAAATTTCAGTATTGGGAGTTTTCACCTAGCTCTGTGTCACCCACTTACTTTCAATTAAGGAAAGTCCTGTCCATGGCTAACCAGATGGTGTTTTAAAATGGTAATCCATTAAGGGGTTAGTATCCAAAATATATAAAGAACTTAGAAAACTCAACACACACACACACACACACACAAAAGCCACAAATAATCTAATTAAAAATGGGTAAAGGACCTGAACAGACATTTCTCCAAAGAAGGTATACAGATGGCCAACAGACATATGAAAGGATGCTCAACATCACTCATCACCAAGGAAATGCAAATCAAAGCTACACTGAGATATCACCTCACACCTGTCAGAATGGCTAAAATCAACAACACAAGAAACGACAAATGTTGGCGAGGCTGTAGAGAACAGGAACCCTCGTGCACTGTGCACTGTTAGTGGGGAATACAAACTGGTGCAGCCACTGTGGAAAAACAGTCTGGCGGTTCCTCAAAAAATTGAAAATAGAATTGTCATATGATCCAGTAATTCTAATACTGGATATTTACCCAAAAAATATGAAAACACTAATTCAAAAGGATATATGCACCCCTGTGTTTATTACAGCATTATTTCCAATAGCCAAAGTACAGAAGCAGCGCCAAGTGTCCATCGAATGAGGAATGGATAAAGATGTGGTATATGTTTAAAACTGAATATTATTGTCACAAAAAAAATTGAAATCTTGCCATTTGCAACAACATGGATAAATCTAGAGAGTACAATACTAAGCAAAATAAATCAGAGAAAAACAAATACTGTATGATCTCACTTCATCTGTGGAATTTAAGAAGCAAAACAAATGGACACAGGGAAAAAACATATTCTTAACTTTCTTAACTATAGAGAACAACTGATGGTTACTAGAGATGAAGTGGGTGGGGGTGGGGGAATGGATGAGACAAAGGCGTGGTGGGGATTAAGAGTACACTTATGATAAGCACTGAGTAAAATACAGAATTGTTCAATCACTATATTGTATACCTGAAACTAGCATAATACTATTTGCTAACTATAATGGAATTAAAATAATTTAAAAAATTAAAAATTAAAAAAATAATAAAATGGTTATCCTGTCCTATAATTTCTGATACCTCTATCTTCTAAAGGTTTTAGCACAGTGCTTCGGATAGTAGATCTTGAATTAGTGCTATCTAATCAATTACATGATTAATTAAGGGACAGATTCTTCTGAAAGTTTTTATCTGCCCCAACCGCTGTTTCCAATCTTCCTTAGCCTGCACATTCATGGGCTCTAAGTAAAAATAAAATAGGAAAGTAAACCAAACCAATAAATAATAAATCCTCAAGTTTACCTAGAGAGTTTTTATCATTAACAACGTATTCACCCCCATGGCTTCTGTATGGGGTGACAGGCAGCAGGGTGCGTGTTGACACCTGTAACTGAGACTGAGGCGGGAGGACTAATACAGAGGTGGTTCAGAGAGTTGACCCTGGTGCCCACCCCACGTAGCTCAGTCCCATCTAAGCACTAGCCCTGAGACCTTGGAAGGTCATATGAATCCTCTGAACCTTGGCTTCCTCATCAATAATACAGGAGTAATAATAATACCATTGCTTATCTCATTGGGTTTAGGATTAGATTGAGCTAATGTACATAAAGCAGCTGACTTCCAACACACTCAAACTCAGTTACATGTGTTTGCTTCAAGTGTAATATCCTCATGGTATCAATTCAATCTCACTGAGTCCAGCCTGTGTCTTTAAACTTTAGATTCAAAATAAGCAATAACAGCACAGTAACTATGAAGACAAAAACACAAAACTTGAGTTAATTCAATTTCATCATTCTATGTGACCACTTAGAGTTCTTATTTGCATCTAAAATTTAAAACACTGAAATGGTACAAACTGAGAGGTGTGATATTTTTGTTTACACTAGGATATTCATTTTTTAGTTTTTTTTTATCACCAGGATACTGTATACCAAATATAACTTTTAAAATTTTCATTGTCTGCATGTCTGTTCTCATCACCATTATTATATGTTTTGTTTCATATCTCCTACTGCATTAAAATAACTGACACTTTGGGGCAACGGGGGGTATTAAATGGTCTGTTTCAGGTGTCAAGTAGGTTATGGTTGCTACTCTTAGTAACTGCTAACGTGCTTTTGTGACATGGTAATGATTCACCATACCCTCAGCATTCTCTGGTTGCCTTTGAACCTTGACCCTCTGCAGAGTCAGTAGTGTGGCCCTGAGCCTCCTCTCTCTTTCATGTCAGTTCCCACCTGGAAAACAGAAGCAGTAACAGCTCTCCTGCAGAGCTGCATCCAGAGTGAAATGAAACAGCACAGCATGGGGGCTTCTCAGGGTAGGCCCTCCTCATAGGGCTTCTCCCATCATTTCACCTGAATAAAAAAGGATCATACTTGTCCTGCGCCCTCACCACCCTGACCCTGCCCTCTGGCTGGGACTATCTCTGATCCTATGATCATGACGGGACACGCAGACAGCAGCATAGGGCTGGATCTCCTGAGGTCCTAAGTAGCCACTTCCTCCAACTTGGAAACCCTCTCAGTCCTGAAGATTCAGATGTGCTCAGCAGATGCTTCACATTCATTCCTGGTTCCACAGTGATACTATTCTATGTGTATCCAAGGTTAAATACCATACGTGCTCCACCAAATATGCTGCTGCTGCTACATATTCCATGGCTCACATAAAACTGGATAGAGTAGTTCGGCAAATAAAATACAGCATTTGCAAAGTATGGTCAAGATTTGAGGGTGGGCAGTTCTGCACGAAATAAGGCATTTATTCTATTGACAAGCTGACAATTCTATACTCCCTGTTTCTTATATTAAGTATGTTGGCAAATTGAACACCAACAAAAAATAAATGTATTAAAAAAATAAATAAATAAAAATAAGTTCTCTAGTTTAGGAAGCTCAAGAGCCCTCCTCACAACTCCAGATCTCCCTGCAGAGTCCTTAAATTCAAGGAGCTTTTGTTTTTCAAGATTAGAGCCAAACATATTTGGTTCTACGTGTTCATCTTTTAAAAGTTGAGTAAATTGGGACACCTGGGTGGCTCAGCAGCTGAGTGTCTGCCTTTGGCTCAGGGCATGATGCCGGGGTCTTGGGATCGAGTCCCACATCAGGCTTCCATCATTAAGCCTGCTTCTCCCTCTGCCTGTGTCTCTGCCTCTTTTTCTGGGTCTCTCATGAAAAAATAAATAAAATCTTTAAAAATAATAATAAAATAAATAAAAAATAAAAGTTGAGTAAGTTTATTTTCTTTGAGTTTTGGCTGAAGATCATTTCCCTTTTTCCAACTCTAGGATGACTGTAGTTTCATGAAAAGAAGGATAAATATATTTATCATAATTAGCATTCTAATTACAACGCCTATGTGAATCCCTCCTTACTACCGACAACACGCCTACCCTTAAATTTCATGTATCTTCATGTACACCTGTACACACGCACTCCCAATGCTCCCAATGCTGGTATTATTCCCATTATATATTAGGCCCCAGAGCCTTTGAGAGCTGAAGTGGCACGCTGGGCAACACAGGCTCTCAGGTCTGTGCTCCATATCCTGCAATGCCCTGTGCTTCTCTGTACAGTTTGTGGATGAGGACCTCACTCCCTCCTCCCCAGGGCTACAACCAAGTCAGTATCTTAGTATCCTTTATTTCCCTAGAGTTAATATACATAATAACTTCTCAAAAAATATCTGCCAAAAAATGGGACAAAGTTCTGCTCTTACTAACATTTGTTACAAGTAACATTTTTTAATCAACATATCAGTTCTTTATTTAATATCATTATATAATCCTCTTGGTAGAGATGAAATGGAAGTGCAGGGGACTAAATAAAAACTTCAAAGTCCCATAGCCAGAAGAGAGGTAATGAAAAGACTCAAACACAGGTCTTCTAGAACTTACTTTCTGAGTTCTTTTGAAGAAACCATATTGACTTTTTTGAGTGTAGCTGTACCTAAGAGATGAATAAGTATCCTAGCTACACTGCAGACAGGAATGTGGAAATTGCCCTTACTCAGGTGAGGAGACACCGGGATCCTAAGAGAGCTCCAGGGTCACAAGAAAAGGACCAAAAGGCCACAGAGGACTTGATGTGAGCAACCAGAGGGAAATGGCCAGGGCTCTGGGTGGACTCTGTGGAGTGTCTGAGTGATGCTCCAAAGAGACCGCAGTGAGCATTGTTCTGGAGGCAAGCTCAGACCAACCACTGAGCCACAGGACCAGTGAGGGGTCCTCTCCTGGCCACAATGGAATCACACAGCCACCTCTTTACCCAGAGAGCCATCCAAGAGAGGAAGAAGGCAGAGAGAGTTCTGGAAGACCAAACATGTATGAGAA
Source organism: Canis lupus baileyi (assembly GCF_048164855.1). Taxonomy (NCBI): domain Eukaryota; kingdom Metazoa; phylum Chordata; class Mammalia; order Carnivora; family Canidae; genus Canis; species Canis lupus. The sequence goes on from NC_132840.1 coordinate 35,665,615, forward strand.
AGAGACTAAGTCACTCAGAAGAGGTAAAACAGATCACGTTCCCTGTTAGTCCCTCTCTCCTACACCTCATTGTCAAGCACAAGAGTGATGTTCATGAGCAAGATTAGAGTCACTGTAGGAAATAAGCTTCATTTTTTTTAAAATCAAAGCTGAGTCTGTGATAAGCTGAGTAACACAGAGGCATATAACATCCAGTCCTCCACACTTAAAGATGAAATTTTTTAAAGCTCATTTTAAAATTAACTGGTTAATTTCTACACATTGAGGGGGCAAAAAGAGAAAATAATTTCTGTAGAAGATCTGTAGATTTCTCTCTTGCAAATCATTGCATATTCATTCGAAAAATAGTTCTGGGTTGCCTGGGTGGCTCAGCAGTTTAGCGCCTTCCTTTGGCCCAGGGCGTGATCCTGGAGTCCTGGGATCGAGTCCCACGTCAGGCTCCCTGCATGGAGCCTCCTTCTCCCTCTGCCTGTGTCTCTTCCTCTCTCTCTGTGTCTCTCATGAATAAATAAATAAAATCTTAAAAAGAAAAAAGAAAAGAAAAATAGTTCTGACTATTGATTATAAGGTGTTGGGAATGGAAGAGTGAACAAAACAGAAGAGGTAGTGAATTCACTACTTAAAGTCAAGCTGAAAAGTTTGGTAACTGGTCCAAGGTCAAACCACAATCTCAACTCTGGTGTATCTGATTCCGAAGCCCATATTCTTTCTGTCTCCCCATGGTAGTTAAATATGAACTAGAAAAACACAGAATTTCATGCTTATAACTTGACTACTCTTTTTTCTTTTTTTCTAAAGACCAGATGTACAACTTGTACTATTTAATAGCTCTCTTACCTCCCTTAACCTGCCTTAAAGAAGCTTGGGGCCTTATGTCTGTGCCTTTGTGGCAACTAGCTAATGATGAAGCTTGCATTTCAAGAAAACCAAAGTAGCCCATAAGAAATTAAATTCTATAGTAGTGGTTCCAAAATGTGGCCCCTAGACCAAGACCACTAACTTCACCTGGGAACTTGCTAGAAATGCAAATTCTTGGGCCATACCTCAGGCCTACTGATTCAGAAACTCTATGTCTGGGACCCAGCACTTTTTAACAACCACTCCAGGGAACTAAGATGCACACGAGTTTCAGAACCACTAACATAAAGGCACAGGGGAGTGCTAGTTCTCCAGAACCCCAGCACACCTCAGGATCCTTCTTGACATGGAGATCCAAGAAGCCATGCCCAGTGGTCCAGAGTCAGTGTTTATAAACAGACCTATTTGCCACTAGGGTTAATTCATCCAACTAATTCCACAGATCGGAAGATGAAGCCGAGGGAAAAAAATGACACACATAAGGTCACAGAGCAGAAAAGGGCAGAAATAAAGTAGACTCCAGTTTGGTCCTTCCAAACACCACAGTGGTTTGGCTTATATAGTATTTCCTGATGAATAGAACGTGAAAAGGCAGGGATAGGGATTGGGTGGGAGTTAATAACTTTTATAGGCCAAGATGTGGGATCTGGTTGAGGAACCAGGATACCATCAGGGATTGAGAAGGAACCTGACACCCAGTTTGGGACTGGAACAGGCCAGCATGAAGCAAAAGAGGCAAAGGAGAAATCTGAGCTGGAAATGGAAGGGCATCTCTCCCCCTTACCCTGTTTGGGCCACATCCAGCTCCCCCAGATCCTGCCTCTGTTTTGCAATTTGGATGAATTAGCTCGCTGGGCGCCTGCTTCCTGGACCCTCCTCCACCCACAGCTGCTGGATCTGATCTCCATCCATCTTCACCCAGGCGAAGAGCCCAAAGGGGGCTCCAGGGAGACTGCAGTCTCCAGCACAAATGAGAAGCAGGACTTCCGGGAAGACCTCTGCTGATAAGTAGAGTCAGGGAACATGATCACCCAATCCTCATGAAATTACTGGATGTGGTGGAACAGGTAAAGAATGTTTTGTTCGGGGATAATAAAACAAAACCAAACCCCTCCACGACTCTGGGTTCACCAACCTCTCCCTTGGTTGTGGCCTGGTTGTTTTTTGTGAAACCAATCCCATCTAGAATATTCCTTCAGTGTATATTTAGTACCGAAGTGTCTGAATTGGGGAAAACAACTGGGGTTTTTTCTCACCTTCAGTCCAGATGCGAGTGATTTCATTCTAGTTGGAATTTCCATCACTTAACCAGCCTGGTAAGATACTTAATATCTTCAAGCTTCAACGGTTTCATGTGTAAAATTAAGATGATAATTGAGATAATTCCTGCCCCATTCATCTCATAGGATGAGGTCAAGTGAGATAATAGTTTTGAAAGTGCTTTGCAATCTGCTAAATATCACAGATGTGACTATATGTTACTAGTATCACTTCTGACTAGCTTCTAGAGCACAAATTTACTAGTGTATTTTATGACTACATCCTGAAGCTTATCATTAAAAGGAAACGTTCCACCCCTGACATCTTCAACTGTAATATCCAAATCTCTAGCTCTCACTTCCTATCAGTCCAGTTTTCCCTTCCGTAACCCTACCACACATTTTTTTTTTACTTCATTACAACCCTCCCGTTATTTGCACTGTGAGCCTCCTCCTGCTTTTACTTCCTTCCCTACTCCCTAGAACTACGTGGCCCATCATCATAATCTTTTTGTAGTCAACGCCTTCATGCTCTCAATCTCTCTTCCACCACATTGTACTCAGATCCGCAGCCTCGTATCACTGTAGGCATCTGCCTTCTCCCCTTCTCCTTCCCTAGTTGCTGAACACTGTTGGAAGAAATGACACAAGTAGATGGATTGCTGCCACCCCAAATTTATGGTCTCCAAGCTCACTGGGCCTCTTTGCCAGAGCAAACATTCCACATCGTACTCTGGTCAAGTCACCTTCCTAATTGCTGCTCTCCTTCTCATAGCAGATAAACGGGTTGACTTTTCAGAGAGAAAACTGAGGCTATCAGATAAGTACTTGAAAACTCTCCTTCAAAACCACAAATTACAACATCTACATCTAAATCCAGCATACCTCCTGGGATCCTGTGCCAGACCGATAGACATCTTTCTCCTTTCCAGGTAAAGTCTTCCATCTCTTTCCCCAGCTGATCTTCACCTAACTCCTCCAAAAATGTTTTCTCTCCTGGATATTCAGTCTCTAAAAGGTCAGAAGAAAGTTGCTCCATGTCTTCTTCTAGCTTCTGTGCCCATGTCCCTTTCTCTTCACCAAATCTCCCAAACAGTGGTCAACCATCATTGTCCTTACCTCCCTAATTCCCATCCAGTCCTCCATGTATGACAATCTGCAGCTCTTCACTGCTCTACTGAATCTGCCTTAGTTGAAGTTAACAATCACTGCCTAACTGCAAATTGCCTGATTGACAGTGATTCTCAGTCATGGACTTGGTTGACTGTCTTGGGGCATTTGATAATACTCTGGCTTCCTCTTCTTCTAACTCTCTTTCATTGGCTTCTGAGATGTGACTCCTTACTGAGCTTCCTGACCCACTCTGACATCTCCTCCATGCTGGTACATATGTACGCTTATATATTTCCTTCATGGTTATGTGTATATTACCTTCTTGGAGATATATTTATATATAGATTCTTTATATCTGCCTCTCCTAAAATGCCAAGTTTCCCAATTTGACTATTTCTTTTTTAGCTATTAATACTTTCTGAATAATTTCATCTGCTTCAGGGTTTCATGTTGATAATTCTTTTATTGAAGCTGATTTCTAATTATGAAATTCCAACCTGAAGTGTGCAGCCAACTGGCTACTGGACACTTCCGTTTAACTGATGCACTCAAAAAGGAATTTAATACATTCCCCCCAAATCTGGCTTTCGTCCTATGCTCCTTCACTTGGTAAATGCTATGACTAGATACCTAAAATTCTGGATATAATTTTGACCTTTCTATCCCTCACTGTAATAGCAAATTAGCCATCAAGAGCTGTTTATGTCTTCTCTCCATCTCCTCTGCCTCTGCTGAGTTCAGGCTTTCCCTGTCTCTCCTGTGGATTGCTATCATCATTTCCTGATTGGTTTTCCTGCCTCCAGTATTAGAGCCTTCTAATACATTTATCATGTCAGAGTAAGCTTTCTAAAACAAAAACCTATCCATGTATTCCTACCATTTATTATATGTTCGGTATCCTGCTAAAGTCTTTACATTAATTGTTACGTCTTAGCCTCACAGCAATCCTATGAAGGAAATGCTGATAATTATAATTTCAGAGGAAAAAAATACCATGTAACTACTACATAGGCAAATCAGCAATTAAACCAAAGCCCACATGCTTTATGTCCATCCACTAATATGCTTCTCCTTGGCTCAGAGAATAAATCCAAACTCCTTAGAATGCTGTGTCCCCAGAAACCCACTCATACCCTAGTTTCTTATTGTCTCTACATGAAATTTTAACCTTTCCCTCCTCCCCCCTTCACACGTGAAGAAATGCCTGTTCTTCCTTCTACACCCCCACTAAACTCTATGGAGACTTCTCACAGAGTGCCAATCCACCTTTATCTTATTTGTTAATTTCTTTCCCACAAAACTGTGTGTGAGCATCTTGAGATCTTCTTTGTCTCTAAGACCTAACACCATCTTTGGCCTGTAGTACATAGGTTGGCAAACTACCACCTGTGGCCAAAATCTGGCCTTCCAATTGTTCTTGTATATAAAGTTTTATTGGAACAATGCTACTTCTAGTCACTTACCTGTTATCTATGGCTGCTTTCATACTACAATGTCAGAGTTGAATAGTCAAGTAGTTTCAACCAAAACTGTATGGTCCATAATCCTAAAATACTATCTGGCCCATTATAGAAAAAGTTTGTCAGTCTCTGACATAGTAGCTGCATAATTAATGTCAGTCAAATGAAAGAGTACATGCAAGATTGGTTGAATGAATCTCTGAATAATTGAATCATTCTCTATTTTTTTTTATTTTTTTGCATTCTCTATTTTTTTAAGATTTTATTTATTTATTCATTAGAGACAGAGAGAGAGACAGAGAGAGAAGCAGGGTTCCCTCAGAGCAGGGAGCCCGATGCAGTACTCGAGCCCAGGACCCCCAAGATCATGACCTGAGTGGAAGGCAGATGCTTAACTGACTAAGCCACCCAGGTGCTCTGACTGAATCATTCTTAAGAATAGTACCTTTTGGCAATGGAAAATAAGCAATAAGAAAATTTAGATTTAAGCAAGTGGCAATTAGCAATGATCTTGGTTTTCTTAAGATTTTATTTATTTGAGAGAGAGCAGGGGGAGGGGTAAAGGGAGGAGTAGACCCCCCATTGAGCAGGGAGCCTGATACAGGACTTGATCCCAGGTCCCTGGGATCATGACCTGAGCCAATGGCAGACACCCAACTGACTGAGCCACCCAGGTGCCCCAGCAGGGCAGTAAAGGACAGGAGGCAATAAAGGACAGGAGTAAACCCCAGAGGGACAAGGGGAAATACCCAACATTAATAATAATCACTCTGAAAAAAAAAATCACTCTGCTTACCCTCTCTGAGTGTTTTTGAATGAACAGTGTCATTTATAAAGTACTTAGAAAACATAAAACCTTGCATATTTAGAAGATGACAAAAGACTTTTCTAAATCTTGCTCATCTCACCATTCCATCAACCTGTAAGAATTCCTCAATGAAGAAATAGGTAATTAAGATCAGAAAGGTTAAGTTTCAACTGATCAGTGTTCAACTTTGATCTCTCCAGCTTTAAAATCCATGCTCTTTTTACCACTCCAGGCCACTTTCCTTTATTTGTAAACACATCAGTTATAGCTTGAAGAAGCCCTCATTTCCAGAGACTTTAGGACTTGCCATACACCCCTTTGTGGCCTGCCATCCTGGCAGTGTGTTACATGCAGACAAGATTTACCAGGCACTTTTGAGAAGCTTTGACTGTCACATTTACATTGTTGTATATTGTTGTTATATTTGTTATATCTGATAGTTACATCATTGTCTCTGCAGCTCTCCCAGGGACAAATGCTGAATTTGTTTTTCAAGCACTCCCAAAGGCTAGAGCTAGCCAGGGTATTTGGATAGAGGGTGTGGAGGCTTCCCTAGCCACATCACACCCGCCTCGATAAGGAGACAGGATGCCACATGACCTCCCAACACTTGCCAAAGAACAGGCTAGCAGGGGGATCAAGAGAGGGTGGGCGTGCCTAGTTAATCGGGCAGAGCAGACTAAACAAGCCTACACATTCTGACCTTTTCCTTCCTTTGGGTTTTTAATGAAAGTTCTTTCTACCCAAGAACAAAACCAGTCATTTGTTCCTTCACTTAACATTCACTGAGCACCTATGCCAGGACAGGCCTTCTTTCCTGCAAGGAGCCTGCCAACTGGTGGACAAAACAAACATGTAAATAGACAATAAGGTGGTGGAATCACAAGGTGGTGAGAGTCCTATGAGATCTTGGAACAAACTAGTCTAGTCAAAAACTAGACTGGGAACCTATCCTTACTCACTAATTCTCACTTCCAACACACTTTAGAAACAATGAAATGAGTTCAAAGAAGGAATCCAGCATGCCCAAATTCATAAAGGCAGTAAATGGCAGAGCTAGGTCTGGACCCAGGTTTTCCTGGCTTTCCAAACTGCATTATTCTGATACTTCTATTTCAGATGAGGAGCAGAGAGGCAGAACATAAAATTTTATATCCCAGGGAAAAAGTAAGGTGTTTGGATGAGCTGAAACACACAGCCATGGAGGAAAGGAGCTGAGGATGAGAGACGATAACAAGCTCTGGTCTTGAAGGGCCTTGTATGTGTCGTCCACTCAGACTTTTTCCTTGGGTTTGGTGGAAAGAAGCCACCGTCAGATTTCTAATTTACAAATGTCATCCCAGCAGAAGGCAGGGAGACCAATCACAAAGCTGTGGCCTTCTTCCAGGCCAGGGATCCTGAAGACCTGGAGGAAGAATGTATTTTCACAAGATCAAATTTTCAAGATCAATGTGAATGGGAGCAGCGTGCTGGGATGGGTCTCTCAGTAAAACATGACTGCTTTCCTCAAAGAGCCCTTTGAGATCCACTGCATTTTGTAGATGGAAAGTTGAAGCCCAGAGAGGGGATGACTAGGGACACAGAGGGCGTCAAGCCTAGACCTCCTGACTTTTGGGGTCTGATGCCTTTCCCCCTTCCTGACAGCCCTTCATGGGCGCTAATAACCCAGACTTCCCCCTCCCTCCCACCTCATATGGGCTGCAGCCATTTCTCTTTCCCCTCAAGTCATCCTGGAATATCTCCCAGTACATGGACAAGATCCAGCCATCTAGGAAGGCTGGCAGGAGGAAGCCCCTAACAATGAACAAATGTTCAGGGAAAATCCCCAGTGATTTCCCAAGTGAGCCGAGACAGAGCAAATCTTCCCGGCACTCGTGCTTCTCTGAATGGGACCAGGTGATGAGGAAAAGCAGGATGGTGGAGCCTGCAATGCCCCAGACAGGCTTTGAAGCAGAAAGCCAAGTGCAATCAGTTTAAGGGATATTACTTACCTTCCTCTGCATGCCAGCAGTGGGTGGGGGAGGAAAGGAAACACTGTGCAGAGACATTCCTTTACTAGAGAACATGGCTTGTTCAAGATTCTGGTCTGTGTTAAACAACGATCACACCAATTCCAACATCTTGCACAAGCTCCTACTGACCTCCCATGGCCACCTGTCCAGCACTCTGGGAGGCTCCATTGGCTAGCCCCCATTTCCCCCCAGCCAACCCATGAGCTCTATGACCCTCAGCAGACAAGGGGCTGACATCCTTCCCTCCTAGTTAGTCCCACTCCTCAGAGGGAGAAGCCTGCAGCAGGGAGACAGCCTGTGCCAATAGTGGGTGCCCTTCCCCAACAAGTGAAGATCCCAAGAGCCTTGTTCTTCTCCCAGAAGAGAGAAGGAGTCTACACTGGGTGACTAAGTGAGTAGACCTGGTGAAGAAGAGAGGAAAAAGTAGGATGCTACAAAAAAAGGGACCAGACAACTTTGAGGACAGACAACAGGGAGCTCTGAAGGACTTTCAGCCACAAGGTATAAACACGTGCAGTGTGTTCATGTGTGTCCTCAGTGCCAACTTATTGGAGTGAGACAGCTTCTTCTCAAGAGCCAATAAAGGGAACAAGGCTCCCTTTATGGTGTTCTCCTACCACCAAGAACCTTCCATGAGAGCCAGCAGAAAATGTTCTAGCCAGTTCCACCTCCCTGCCTTTGGTCATTTCCTTTTCCTGCCTGGCGTGCTCTCTGCACATTCCCTTAACCCATAGTGAATGTTCCAGTTCATTTCACACCTTCTCTCCCATAAAGCTTTCTGCCTTAGGTTGGTTTCCTCAGAAAACAAGAGCCCCAGTCAGAGACTTGGATGCTGGTAGTTCATTTGAGATCTATCCCAGAAAGCAAAAATGAGGAGTGTGATGAGTGAAATGAAGAGGGAAAACCAGCATAAAGTGCACTGTCAATGTCGCCATTGCCAGGGCGATGCACACCTCCTGAGAAGTGTACAGTATGCCTCCCAGAATTCTCCATCGGCTGGATGAGACTGAGGCACTTCTCCTGGGGCTTCTCTGCTACATCCCCTCCCCCCCCCCCATATCCAGATGAGGGTTGCCGAGAGCACTGTCTGTATATTTAAGTTCTCCTGGAAGCAGATGCTGAGACAAGGATTCAAGTCCAAGTCATTTGAGAAGTGATGCAAGGAAGCACCCATAGGAGAGGAGGAAATTAATACTGAGAGGGCCTATGGAGGCCAAGAAGGGTGTGTTAGCATGCAACTAACCATGGCTGGGCAATTCTAGGAGCCAGTATAAAAACAGGCCTCAGAATTATCCCTGCAGAGAGGAAAGGGTGCTGGAGGTTCTTTCTCTTTGTCCTTTTCCTCATTTTTTGAGGTTAGAAACCTGTGCCCTAGGCTGCAGATAATTTAAAGCCCTTCAAGCATTCCCAGCACAGAGACAGAGTGGGGTCTGGCTGTGGGAGAAAGCCCAGAGGCAAAGAATTCTAGCTACTGGCATTGTAATTCAGGTCCATCCAGGTAAAGGATGTAGGTGTGGCATTGCCAGCTTGCTGAACAAGCTCCTCAAATCTAGAAGGCTCTGAAGTAAGGAACTGGAAGATAGGAACTCTGCCAAGGGGAGTGGAGTCTGAGCTGTCCACCACAAGTGTGGTGGCAGTGAGAGGCAAGCCAATTGCAGAGCACCAATGCAGCATCTAGCCACATGGCTTTATTATGGCCGGCAACACTGACTTGCTCTTCCCTTCTTTTCAATATCTGTTAAGTAATCATCAGATACATGTAAGCCGCCCCATATGTACAAGTAGGTTGAATACTTGAAAGTAGATTGCAAACTTTTGGGGGTCAGAGTCTGCAGCTTAGTCTTTTCATCTCCTTTAGTACTTAACACAAAGCTTTGTACCTAATTACAATTTGTCTACTTTGCAAAAAATATTGAAGGCTTCATTCAGGAGTTCCCTCCCTTCTCTATCCATATAGTTATCTTCCTGTATATATGTCAGGCCTTACATCTCTTCTTTCTGTCTTGGAAATAACAAGAATGGGATTTCTCCCTTTCCTGATTTTGGCCAACTCGTTTGCTCGCGCTTTTGACACAATTGACTCTGCCTCTCTTCTGCTATCCTCCTTCCATCAGTCATTTCTTCCCTTAAATTGTCTGCATAGCAGGGATGAGGGCTGGGTGGGAGTCCTGAAATCTGAACCATCCCACTCCACTTAGGGTTTGTGCAATGTGTCAGAGGAGGTCTCCTAAGGAGCCCTTGGGATGAAATGCAGGATCTGGAATGCACCATCAGTTCTGGCAGCCCAAAGGCTGGTATCCTATCTGGCTTGGCAAGAAACTCCATTCTGCATGATCATTTGTGAAACGTTAGCCTGGGAAAGGGGGCATCTGCTTTGTTCTTCCCTTTAGATCCCTACAGGGTGACCTTTCAGGACTGGAATGAGGTGCAGAAATGCTTGAGTCAAGCTCAACACACATACTGTCCTCAGCTTCTCCCATTAATTCCAAGGTCTGCCATTTCCTAAGACTCAGCTTAGCCTTTGGAAAATGAATTGTTCCTTGTCAAAATCACTTAGATTCCTTTAGAAAATGAAAAGTTCCTGTTGACCTCCTTGGAATCTAGAAAATCAAGCGGCTCAAAAAGTGGAATATGGATCTGAGAAGTATAATAGTCTTTCTGCCTCATCAAATCCTTTTGGGAACAAGGTTGGAAGTGAATGAATAACCCTACATAACTTTACAAAATTAATTTATGCATAATCTTTTTCTTGCCTCATTCTATCCTTATCCCCAGTCTAATTCCTATTGCCCTTCTTGCCACAGGTCCCCATGAAAATGAGGTTGAATTATATCTTTATATATCCGTGTATACTTGTAACATATGTAGTGTTGATTGGGAAGCATATACATCTTTAATTTATACAAATCATATGGTGTCATAAACCTCATTCTGTTTCTTCCTTTTGTCACTTAGCAATAGGATTGGGGGTGGCGGTGGATGGGTACAATGTTTGTTTTTTTCTTTTTTTCTCTTGAAGCATATCACACAAACAGAAGAGTTCATGGTCTTTGAAAACTGTCCATGTGAACTTCCCTGATATTATATCCCTCTCCCACTATAGGAATCCTGGAAGTGAACATTATGTTAATCACTTTCTCTGTGGTGTTGTTCCATCTCTGCACAATATTCCGTTCATTTGTCTGGTTCTGCTCTTTATGTAAATGAATCATACAGAATGTGTTCCTCTGTGGCTTGCTTTTTCAGCACAACTTTTTTTTTTTAATTTATCCATGTTGATGATGTAGCTGTAGTTTATTCATTTTCATTGTCGCAGAATATATTGTAGAATACAGAATACATGCTGATGTTTTTCATCTGTCTACCATAAGTAGTCATTTGGATTGGTGGTGGTGGTAGCAAGGCCATTCTGAGTAATGTTGTTATGAACATTTTAACCATGTTTCTGTGTGCAATGGGGCAGGAGTTTGACAATGAAATAGGTCTAGGATTGGAACTGCTGAGTCATGGGGCACAGACGCACTCCTGCTTTAAGAAACGCCAAACTACTTGACGGGGTATTACATGAACTCACAGTCTCTCCCACACTATGATGGTTTTCTTTCTCCACATCCTGGGAAACACTTACATCGTCAAACTGTTTACCACTGTGAACATGGCAAGCCTGAAAACATCTTCATTTTGCTTTGACTGTGTCTTCCTCAAATGCCAACGAGCTTGAGCACCTCTTTATATGGAACATTTGTGTTTTCTATAAAATTCCTATTTGAATTTTTGCCCAATTACCCCTTAAATTGTTCATCTTTTTCTTATTCATTTATAGGAGTTTTTAAAAATATATATCCTGGATACTAATCCTTTGTCATGTATATGTGTTCCAAATATCTTCTCCCAGTCATCAGCATTAATTTTAGCTCTGTTTATGGCACCTTTAGATAAACAGAAGTATCTAATTTTAATTAAGTAGAACTTATCAGTTGTGTGTGTGCTGTGTCTTGAATAAAAAATTATTTTCTTGTGGTCATTAGGATATTCTTCCAAACTGACACACCATCGTGGCTTTACTCATGTTATTTACCTTCTCTGAATCTTGGTTTAAAAATATTTGTGTCCTGGAGGTTTTATGAGGGCTACATGTGATAAATGTGTGTGAAAGAACTTAACAAAGCACTTCACACATAATTGGGACTCAATATGTATAGTTCATCCATTGGAGTATAGTGCAGGTTCTATCTTTCACAGATATTCCACTTTGCAAGTAATTTCATTTTAAACCGTCAATATTTAGAGTGTGTCATTATATGCTATACAATATGTTAAATATTTTATTGTTCACCAAAACCTTGTAAACAATATTATCACCACTATCATATTGATGAGGTAATTAATACTCAGAAAGTAAGTGATTTACCTTGGGCACAGCTATTAAATGGCAGAGCCATTATTATATTTCCTATCTGCCCTTCTATCGAGACTGTGAAATACTTTATGGGACAATTTGTGTTCAGAGAATGGCAAGAGCCCTGTAATGTGGAAAATAGGTTATATAAGTATGTATGTGGGGATGTGGTAGAGGGAAGAGGGTAAAGGTGGTCTACATATCCTTTTGCTTTTCACTTTATGGAACATGTGATATAACTTGCTCTCGTCTGTATCTTCTATCCCCCTGAGACCTGACTCAGAGCCTTTTGAAACCACCCATCCCCCAGAGTGTTCCTGCATAAAGATGTTGTCCATAATTGAACCAACCACATTCTCCTTGAACCTACAGCCCTCCTTCATAAAGATGGTGTCCATAATTGAATCAACCACATTCTCCTCTCTAAGGAATTCCACATGAAGTGGAACATTGCTCCAGTCATAATGTAACTGGACTCCAGTGAGTATCTTTTTGTAAGAATCTTGAGTCACCCAGGACACATGTGTCAACAGGGCTTAGAGCTCTGTTTGTTTGCTTCCCCAGACAGATGTTGAAATAGGATCTCCCACCACCAAACTGCCCAGACAACCAAGCAACTCAGTAACCACTTGCTAAAGCTAACACTGGCATTCAGTTTCCCACCCGATGAATTATAGCATGGTGTACATTGGGTCCATTCAAGTCACTGAAGGTTAGATCTGAAAAGACCTTAGCAATCATCTAAACACCTTGTATGTTATAGCAGAAAGGGAACCTGATTCAAAGACCGGATGCATGGAAGTAAATCTCTACATTAAATGTACATCCTTACTTGAAGAACATTGTATAATGGCCTTCATCTATAAAGGGAAGATTTAAAAAATACTCCCCTTTCTTCCATCATAGGGTTGTTATTAGAATCAAATCAAATATTATACATGCTTCTGTGATGATCAACTTTAAAACATTGTATATGTAAGAGAAGAAAAGCAAATGCAAACATTTGTTGGCCTAGTTCAGGCTTTTACAAATTCAACTCTATTTAATTGTCCTATAAAATGCATAGCTAAGAGACTGGGAAATTTTTGTATGTGTCCAGATCCAAACAAAGCATAGGGCAGATTCCACAGAAAAATGGTCCATTACTCCCATTTTTAAGTTGTGCTTACACAGAGCATAGATGCCATTGTTCGACCCTTCCCTTGCTTATGGAAGACACTAATTAATAATGGCTATCTTTCCTTTTTTTGTATATTTTTTATTGGAGTTCTATTTGCCAACATATAGCATAACACCCAGTGTCCATCCTGTCAAGTGACCCCCTCAGTACCGGTCACCCAGTCACCCCAACCCCCCGCCCACCTCCCCTTCCACTACCCCTTGTTCATTCCCCAGAGTTAGGAGTCTCTCATGTTTTGTCTCCCTCTCTGATATTTTCACTAATTTTCTCTCCTTTCCCCTTTATTCCTTTTCACTATTTTTTATATTCCCCAAATGAATGAGACCATATAATGTTTGTCCTTCTCTGACTGACTTACTCACTCAGCATAATACCCTCCAGTTCCATCCACATCGGAGCAAATGATGGGTATTTGTCGTTTCTAATGGCTGAGGAATATTCCATTGTATACATAGACCACATCTTCTTTATCCATTCATCTTTTGATGGACACCGAGGCTCCTTCCACAGTTTGGCTATTGTGGACATTGCTGCTAGAAACATCGGGGTGCAGGTGTCCTGCCGTTTCACTGCATCTGTATCTTTAGGGTAAATCCCCAGCAGTATAATTGCTGGGTCGTAGGGCAGATCTATTTCTAACTCTTTGAGGAACCTCCACACAGTTTTTGAGAGTGGCTGCACCAGTTCACATTCCCACCAACAGTGCAAGAGGGTTCCCCTTTCTCCACATCCTCTCCAACATTTATGGTTTCCTGTCTTGTTAATTTTCCCCATTCTCACAGGTATCTCATTGTGGTTTTGATTTGTATTTCCCTGATGGCTAGTGATGCGGAGCATTTTCTCATGTGCTTGTTGGCCATGTCTACGTCTTTCTCTGTGAGATTTCTGTTCATGTCTTTTGCCCATTTCAGGATTGGATTGTTGTTTCTTTGAACAGCTATCTTTCAGATGAGCATCTACATGGTTTTAGAATCTTCCTCAAGACAGGAAGTTATTCCAGGAAGTCACTGACAATTATTTCTCAAAATTAAGTCTTTTTTATTGTTGAGAAACAATGAGTTCAGCTATATCCTATGATAAATCCCATGTAATAAAATTTGTTTCAGTTATCTTTTGTTACTTAACTTACAACCCCAAAACAATGGCAACTAATCTTGTAGGGTGGCTTGAAGTTTCCTCAGATGGTGTGGCTAGGATTGCTCATGCAGCTGTGTTTAGCTAGAGATCTGGCTGGACTGGAAGGTCTAAGATGGCCTCACTTACAAGGCTCACAGTCAATGTCAGTTAAGGGCTGGACTTCAGTTCTCCTCCATGTGACCTCTCATCTCTAGAAGACTAGACTGACTTTCCTTAGATGACATCTCAGGGTAGCATTCTAAAAGGTCTTATAAGGTTCAGCTTCAGAAGTCACATAATTTAACTTCTGCCATATTCTACTGGTAAAAGCAAGTCACTAGGATATCCAGCTTCAAGAGCATCAGATATAAATTATATAATATTATATATCTATCTACCTATCTACCTATATATATGATGAAAGGAACAGCAATATACTGGGATGCGAGGAATTTATGGCCATTAAACAATCTATTAGAATCTTCCCTCTTCCCATAAATTATTCATATTCCTCCCACATGTAAAATGCTATTATCTCCAAACCAAGACCTCCAAAAGTCTCATCCTAATTGCCTTAATTATCTATTGCTTCACCAATTATCCCAAAACTTAGCTGCCTAAAACAAAACTAAGGGATCATTATCTCCCACATTTCTGTCAGTCAAGAATTCAGGAGGTTAGTTGGACACTTTTGTCTCAGGGTCTCTGATGTGGTTTTAACCAAAATGTCAACCAGAGTTGTAGTCACCTGAAGGTCTGAATGGGACCAGAAGTCCACTTTCAAGATGGCCCACTCATATGTCTGTGAACAAGAAGCTTCAGTTCCTCATTACACAGATCTCCTCCTAAGGTTGGCTAAGTGTTCTCATAATATGGAAGTTAGCCATCCCCAGGGTAAGTGATGTAAGAGAGAGTAAGAGAAAAGAACTAAAGTACCTTTTATGAACTTGCCTCGGAAGATATATATAGTTATTTCTATATCTTGTCCATTACCCAGGCTAACCCCATTCAGTATGGGAGGAGTCTACACAGGAATACCATTTTGGAGGCTGGCTGCCACATCAATTATGGTATCAAGATTACAGTCCAGAATTTTACAATCTGCTTCAGTCTGGATGTAAATGAGTCTCCATAAGTGTGGTTTTCAGGGCAGCAACTCTTGAACATCAGCAACTCCAGAGACCTGTGAACTAAAAAGACAATATGTCTTCCCCAGACACACTCAACATACAACACTGAGATGGGGGAAATGATGGACAATAGACAATTCCATTCAGAATGGGATAGCGATACCCACACAGAAGTCATTTATAGCACTTCTGATATCCAGCTGTCACATGTTGTCAGCTCCTCACCCTGGGGGTGAGAAGTGTTCCTGGATTAGCGACACCTTCTTCTGCCTGAGAGTTGTCTCGCTGTTCCCCTCAGCTCTTCACTCTCCCTCCTGAGCTCTAGTTCTAGCTTTCTAAAAGGCTATTCTTTTTATATAGGAAATGGTTTGTGCTTGTATCTGAGCAGCTTTCTCAGGAGCTTATGCTTTCTGCTTCCCACAAGCCTCTTTTCATTTGAACTATCTCTACCTCTCTCAGTTCAAATTAGCAAAGTGCAAGCTACCAATGCTACTGACATTATAATTCTCTTAAAATTTTTGTGGGTTTCCCACGATCTCATCCATATTCACTCCATGTGCCCCAAAGCCAAATCTATCATTCTTTTTAAGACCTCTTTATATTGCAGAGAAGTCCACTTCTTTGGGACAATGCCACTGAGATCATTAGAAGGTCCTTTTTCTAGCTAGAGGTGCTTTCTGGACACCTTAAATTTTATGAGATCTTAACAAAAGGCATTGCAGCCACACACTTGATCTTTGTCCTGAAGCCATTTTTTATTTTGCTAATATTCTGCCAGATGTAGAGACAGGAAATATAAAGAACTATTACTTTCCAACCTAGCAAGTCCTTGTTCTTTTATATTTTCTTCAAATTCTGCTTGCAAATGCTACAGTTATTAGCTCACCTCTCTTCCCTACTTTATCATATGCAGTTGAAGACACAATCTGGTATTTTTATCTTTCTGCTTCAATATCTCCTTAGCCAGATCCAACAAGTTTATGAGGCAAATTTCTATTGTGCACATTCCTACAGTCTGCCAGTTTATACCAAAAATTGTCTTTTCTTACTTTGTCTTCAATAACCATTTCCTTTCTGCTCCTCTATCCTCTTTTCTCTCTTCTCTTTCCAGCCTCTACTCACCACCTAGGTCCAAAGCCAATGCCACATAGTTGAGGTTTTTCTTATGGCAGCATCACACTTCTAGTTAGCAATTTGCCTCAGTTTTCTATTGCTGTATAACAAATCATCCAAGATTCGGTGGCTTAAAACGACAGTGCTTTAGGATATCTCACAATTTTGTTTTGGCTAGGTCATTCTTCTGAAGGGTTTTGGAGAACTCACTCCTTTATTTTTGATTTCCACATTTTCAATTGTCACAATTGGGTGGGGGTTGTCATGGTTAGAGGCCCAGGATGTTGCTACACATGCTACAGTGCACAGAACTCCCCACAACAATGAATTATATAGCCCAAAATGTCGATAGTGCTGAGATTGAAAACTCTGTGATAAGTACTTTGTATGCAATATCTTCTTTAATCTTTAAAATAGTGCTATTAGTAGGTAAGATCCTCATTATTTACAAAAGAGAAAAGTAAAGCCAATTCGAGTTAAATTATCTTAACAAGATTACATGATTAGCAGAGGGCAGTCAGAGCTTTAATACATATTATATGCCTAAGCTCTTAACCATGATACTATTTGATGTGCATTCCACTTGGATTGTTGATCTTCATAAAAGATCAGATTTTTCTAAATATTAAAACCATACCAGGCAATAGTCTAATCTCTCCATCAATGATTTCTTCTCTGAGTTTTTCCATTCTTTCTTAGCTGCTTTTCCTAGAAATAGAGCCTGAGGCAAGGATTAGCAGGAATGTGTTACTTAGGAGGTACAGTACTATTGCTGTAAAAGTGAACCAAAAGAGAAGTGAGGCAGAAAATGGGAAAATAATGCAAGGTGATACATTCCAGAAAGGTACCTATATGAGGCAGCTAAATGGGATGTCTTAGGCTATTCAGAGTAGGGTTGCTCCCTCAGTCCATTGGAGGGAAGAAGGGAGAGGAAATTTATTTGCCAGATCCTTCACATCTCCTGAGTTCCACTGCTTTGTTTGCCTTCTAGGGGTTTAACTCCTCCACACTCCCAGCCTGCCTCAAACCCTGCAGCAGCTTGCTCAGGAAGTCAGGTCTCACACCTGCAGCACAGTCTTCATCCGAGTCCAGAAGTGTTATGAGATACAAATGCTTTCAGACCTGTTGTTGGTTGACCTCAAGTAGTTTAACTCTATGGGTCAGTAGAGAGTCAGACAGCTGCAGCAACTGAATGGAAAAGGTAATCAGAAGTTCAGGAGACAGGTGAAGGCAAGATAATCTGAGGTATGACCTAAGATGTGTCTGATATAGTCTTCAGCATGCTCCCCCATCACTGGAAGGAAACCTTTCTGCTTTGCATGAACTAAGATATCAGTTGGGATTCATTAAGATTTAGAAGGTAGACAACCCAGATCAAACAAGCTAAAATGCTAAGAAAAGAAGGGAAGTTTTTGGCTCGTATATCTAAAAGTCCAGAAGATCAGCAAGTTTCAGATTTCTGACTCAGTCGTGTGACTCCAGTAGTATGGCCTTGAAGTTCTCATGGCTAAGCCTCCTTCCATGAGCCAATTTTATATTCATACTGGTAGTGACATGACCTTAGTAACCCTAGGTCTGTCACCATATATGACTATATCCCGATATGCAGAGGAAGAAATGAACTTTCTCCATTTGATTCTCTAAGTGAAGACATTTTCCTAAAGCGCCCCGCAGGGAGCTCTCCCTTGCAGTTCTCATTGCCCAAGTTGGGTGTGGTCCATTTCTCAATAATCCCCATTTAGAGGGGCCTCAGGCACACTGATTGGTGGAAGCTTGGATTCTGGACCAATCATTGTCAAGAAAGAGGGATTACCGCCACAACTTAAACCAACCAGGGCCCACCTCCTGCACTGGGATAACCTTTAAACTGCAACACTATAAAATGGAGGTGGAATAGAGAGGCAACCTTGACATCAAAGAGAAAACCACGACGTCTACAGAAGACAGCCTTCCAAAGCTTTTAAAGACACAAAAAACAAGCTGCCATCTGCATTTCTTAGAGTTATCATGAGGTCCTGACTCACTTCAAATGCGCTTCTTCAGGGATCTTGCTGTTCTTCTCCCCACCCTCCACCCCTCAGGAAGCCATCTCTCCACCATCCCTGCCTTTGATGGCCTTATTCTCAAGCTAATCTCAAAGGCTTTCCCTGATGGTTCACAGTCAGAAAACATAGGCTATAGAAAATGAAGGTTTTAGAATTAGTAGGGATCTTAGAAACCTAGATCGGATTTCGTCACACTGTATGCTATGGAGTCCCAAATGCTCAGTAGAGTGCTGTCAGATATGGCCTTCAAGGACTAAAGGGAAGAGCTAAACAGTGTGGCTCTGGACACTCTGCACTCACCCAACCAGGGTACTCATTTGATTTAGTTTGAGTTGAATAATCAAATCAAATTTGAATTTATTTATTTTACATAGTTGCATATTTTGTTTTAAGATTAACTTTTTTTTATAGAAAGGATTTCTTGAAGATGGGAAGGAAGGTTCCAAACAAAATCCATTTATCGTAAAAGTGAGAAAACTGAAGCTCAGAGAGGGGTCTGACGCATGTTTTGAAGGTCATGGTGCTAATCTGAGCCTCATCCTCAGGACCACTGTGCCGTATGTGGAAAGATCCATTCTGTGCCTTCTGAGTCTTATCTTTTCCAGAGCCAATGTCCTAAGCTCTTGGAAATCTTGCTCACAGAAAGACATTCCAAGTCATCCCACCAATTCATAGTTCAACTCCTTGTTAAAATCACACAAAATTGTGTAGTGCCAAGAAATGAACATGATGACTCAGATGCATCTGAGCAGCAGAGAGACCAGGACTACCTCGTTCCCCATCAGAATGCTGAACTCCTAACAATGCAGCCAGGGATCACATTAGCTACTTGGCAGGCACAAAATACCATTGCCTCATACTGTCCATTAAAACTCTTAAGACTTTTTTTCATAAGCTGCTGCAAAGACTTTTCTTCCCATTCTGTTCTCAACCACTTGTTTACTTAGACCCAATTTCAGGACTTAACATTTATTTTACTTAGTCTAAGAATTGACAATTATAAGTGTCCAACCCTGTACATTTCTGGGCAATGAGAATTCTAAGACAGAAGTAGCAAACTCACCTCCCTATAGGGACCAGCCAGGGAGGGAGGGACATAATGTTAGTAAATGAAGGCAGCCAGGTACAAGTCAAACCTGTGATATAAGAACTCTGGTAAGCTGGAAAACACAGCCCTATCTAAGGAGACAACATCTACTCAGCTTCAGCTCATTTTTGCATTACTATGCAAAAATCAAGCCCAGCATTGCTCTGTCTTCTGATTTTGTAAGAGAAGCCAGAAATATGGATATTTACTGGAAATATCCAGTCTTAAATGTTGGCCACTAATTTAAAAAGTTCTAATATAATCTTTAGGCCAAAGAAAATACATCTGCAGGCTGGGTTTGCCCATAGACTCCAAGCTTACAACCTTTGCCCTGTGGGGATGAGAGAGTGAGGCAGCACTGGTTATTGAGACAAAAGTATAAGATGATGTATTATCATGGATTTAATAGCATAACATTTATTTTTAAGATTCCCTTGTTAATCACATGCTTGGGCATTTTAAAACTAAAAAGAATCTTGGAGATTATATTGTTTAATTTTCTTGTTTTTACAGAAGAAGAATCTGTGATGCTCAGAGAAATAACTTGGCATTTAATTAAATATTTTTCAGTGAAATGAATAAAAAAAAATAGATTCTCAGAAATGGAAGGAGCTGGCATGGTCCCCCACTTCAGGGTTTCTCAACCTCAGCACTATTGACATTTTGGACTGGTTAATTATTGTGGGCACTATCCTGTGCCCCGGAAGATGTTTAGCAGGATCCTGGCCTCTACCCACTAGATGCCAATAACACCTCCCCACAGTCTTGTGGGGCAAAATGGAGGCAAAAATATATCCATATGCCCCATATGCCCATATGCCCATATGCCCCACATGCTCCTGGGGAACAAAATCACCACTGCCGTTCACCGACTCCTTTGTCTTACAAATGAAGAAACAAAGCCTCAGAAAATTGAAGTTTTGTTGAGGTTACATGGGGAGTTATTGGCACAGCTGGTACTAAGTCTCAGGTATCTTAATTCCCCATAGAGCACTCTCTTCTCCAGGTCCTGAAAATCTGAACTACAATTTCATCAGCAAAAGAGCTGTCTAAAATTGCATTTTTTAAGTTAAGAGGCAAGATGATGGTGAGGAGCACAGCATCTAAGACTAACATAAATGAACTTCAGTCTTACCTCTTCTACTTACTAACTTTGTCACACTGACCAAATTAACCTCTGGATATTTGTCTCCTCATTTGAAAAGGTGATTCTAAGAGATAAAGGTTTTTGGGGTTTTTTTTAAGATCTATTTATTTATTTGAGAGAGAGAGAGAATGGGCAGGGTGAGAGGGAGAGAACCTCAAGCAGACTGTCCATTGAGTGTAGAGGCCAGTACAGGACTCAATCTCATGACTCATGCATTCACGACCTAGGCCAAAATCAAGAGTCAAATTCTTAACCATCTGAGCCACCCAGGTGTCCCAGAGATAAAGTTTAGTTTTTAAAATGGTGGTAAAATGTATATAGTGCTTGCCACATAATAGGGACCAGTCAATGAAAGTAGTTATTTTATTATACTCATAGTTATTACCTGGCCTGGGGCCATCAAACTACAGCCTCCAAACAAAATCTTTCATGTCTTTTTTTATATGGCCTATGAGATAAGAATGATTTTTACATTTTTATATGGTTTTTAAAACGTTTTTAGTTATGTTATTTATTTTTTTTAAGATTTGAGAGTGAAAGAGAGAGAGCATGTGCACACCAGGTGGAGGGGCAGAGGGAGAGAATCCTAGAGAAGACTCCCCACTGAGCTAGGAGCCCAATGTAGGGCTTGATCTCACAACCCATGAGATTGTGACCTGAGCTGAAACCAAGAGTTGGATGCTTAACTGACTGAGCCACCCAGGTGCCCCCTAAAATAATTTTTATAAATTATTATAATTTATATATAATTATATAATTATATATATTTTATATATATATATATGAATGTCATGAAAAATGACTGTTTCATGATAGATAAAAATCATGTAAAATCAAATATCAGTGTTCACAAATAAAGTTTTATTAGAACACAGCCATGCTTATTCATTTACACATAGTCTATGGCTGTTTTCACAAAGCAGAGTTGAGTAGTGCAACCTAGATCATGTGGCTGGCAAAGTCTAAGATATTTAATGGCCTTTTATAAGAAAAGACTGCCGGTCTCTTAACTAGATCTTTGATCTGCAAGGAGAAAACAGGCAGCCACAATTTGCACAGAGCCCTCTGATGTATGGGAGGAAATATAGCAAAATAATCCATCATTGCTTTTTGGTGCTCCATTGCTATTCTAGTGCCTCTAACCATGTGTTTAACTCTGTTCACCTGAGATATTTCTCAGCATCTGTGTGCACCTAGTATTTTCAGAAATAATTGTCCGAGGGACATGAGAAACCTTTACTTTTTATATATGTTCTCTTTTGAATAAATCCCATTGTAGACTTGATACTTAGAGGTATTTTTCAAAATCTGGAATATTTATCAGAAAGAAAGGAAATGGTTTGCTCAGTGTTAAGCCAACCACATATTTTAAGTGTTGCATGATTTGGACAGGACAATAAAGAAGGATATCCGGCAAAAAGGAAAAATAGATATGAGTTATCTGCCAAGACTAAAATTTAAGAGATGTTGTCATATCACCTTTATGTGTGTGTGTGTGTGTGTGTGTGTGTATACATATATATGTATGTGTGTATGTATAGGTATATATGTATTTTATATATAAAATACGCTGAGCATCTTTGTTTTTATTTAACCTGACTATAGGCCAAGGGTTTAAAAATCAGGATACCTGTTTATAGTCCTCGCCTGCCACTAACTAGATTTGTGGTTTCTGGAATTTTTTTTCAACTCAATACAAAACATATATTGACTGTCTAATGGTGCCAGATGCTGGGTTGGGTATCAGAAGTGCAAAGATAAATCGGACATGGTCTTTGTCCTCAAAGATTTCACCAAGGGTGTGTTTAAGTCATTGAAGTCCTGTGAGGGTCAGTTTTCTCATCTGGAAGTGTAAGGCACTTAACTAAATATTTCACCCACTCTAGAAACTGATATTGACTTCCTTTGTCTTGCCATACCCTCTAATAACAAAGGATAAAAATAGAACTGTATCATTATCATCATTCAATTTTAAAGAGTGCCTAGTCACACTCTGTGAAGTAGTTCACAGGTAATTATATTACAGTATAATAAATGCAAAATAGGAGTATGAAGCACATGAAATGAAGCTACCAATTTTTTTCTGAATGAAGAAAGGCAGGCTTCACAGGACAAGTAACATTAGTAAACTGAATGATGAACAATGAATAATGATGAGTTCATTGATGATGTGGTATGTTGGGCACTCTCATCTATGAGAAGGGGTAAAACCAAACCAAAACAAATGTAGGAGATGAGGAAGAAGATTGGCCAAGAGAAATAGTCCCTCCCCAACTAGAGCTGGCAATTAAAAACCAAGGAAGATGAGCAAGGTTCAGTCTAATCCAATCTAAGACCAGGTAGAACTTGATACAAAGAGGGGAGGGGAGCTATGTCATTCAGGCTTCAGGATGGTTAGTGTTCTTCATGCCACTGGTAAACTAAAAAGGTTCACCCTACAGGAGATGATGGAAGTCAGGCACAAGGCTCCCCAGGGGAGAGGGGTGATGAATACCAGGAGAGTGTCAGACCAGTAGATGACTACTCAGTTTTTGGGATTTTGCTCTGGACCAGTAGGACAGAAATAAATACCCAGGCTCAGAATCAAAAGACAGCACCACCATGCTCATGGGTATCTGGAATAAGGGACGCACATGTGAAGATACAGATTATTCCCAGAGCTCATGTTTACATGGCAAGAGAGCTTTACATGACTTGTCAGTCCTGGGGATCATAATCTTGCTAGAGTGGGTATCATGGCAGAAAGCTCAGGCATTGAAGGGGCAGGCAGGATTGGTTGCAAATATAGAGAAGGAGGAGAGGTCTTTATAAATGGAAGCACAACATGTGTAAAAGCACACAGATGCACTTCTAACTCTTCAACAACCCAGATACTCCCCTTCTTGCCTTCCAACTTGTCATCTGCAAATGTATCTATAACACAAATGAGAGAGGCCCCATCATGCCTCTCCATTTGTTAAGTCCTAAGTAATTTGGCAAGGGATGTAGGATTCATACACATTGTTTAATGCTTTCCTGATTCAACTTAACTAAATTCCAAACTTTAATCCCATTGTACAAGGCACTGGATATAGCCAGACCTGCCTTCTTCAGGAAGGATCCCTTGACATTCAGACCCTTGACTCTCCAGAAACTTTGGATGCCTCTGCCTGACTTGATAGCCACATCTTCCCCATTTCCATTACAACATCACTCCACTTACTCCTCCATTTCCAAAGGTCCCCTGTACACGCCTGTCCCACTGCAGACAGTTCAGAGCACACCTGGCCAAAGCTAGTTATTGACCTCCTGTCCCCACCCCTCCACATGGGACCAAGGTTTTACCAAGCTCCCCAGTGTGCTGTGCCAAAGCCTTCCTCTCTACCCACCCCCACACTCAGCCTCCACTCTACTCCTAGGCCATAGTGCACTTGGGGGAAATTCAATCCATATGTTTCCTTTTCTTCCTACAGAACCCATCCAGCCATTGTTTAAAGAGGGAGGCAACAGCCAAGAAGAGCCACGTGAGGCCTGTCTTAGCCTTCCAATCCTTCATTAGGGAGCAAGGAAAGAAGGACTTTGCCAAGAGCAAACCTGAAACATTCCTTTGGGTTTGGTTCAAAGACTGCAAGTCCATGCTTCCACACAAACGTGTCCCTAGGACTGAAGACTTAAGGCACTGTTCAAAGGATCTCTTGGGCATGAGGAGATGAGAATAGCCACCACCACCACTGGCCTGGCTCTGAGATGTGTGTGAAGGGAATCCATTCGTAGGAGGCTCTTTTACATGATTACCTTCCAAAGCTGATATATACCCTCTCTGAGAATATCAATTCTTCCTAATTATAAGCACACACTACTACAGATCAACAATATTACAGTTCAAAGAAACCTGAGATATGCATTAGGTGTGTCTCAATTATCTCATTTTAAAATAAAAGAAAATGGACTCACGGAGGGCAAGGGACTTGCTCAAGGTCAAACTGCTGATCAGTGTTTCATGAAGAAGCCAGGACTTGTGATTCCAAGTTCAGAGCTTTGGACTCAGTGCTTCATGCCCTGACCTCATAAGATGCTAAGAGCCTAATACAGACAAGATTCATTTTCTTTTCTTTTTTTTTCCTCTCTCTCGGTTTTTGGTTTGTTTTGGTTTTGATTTTGGTTTCGGGGTTTTGTTTTGTTTTGTTTTTACCATCACAAAACTTTGGTTTTGTTTAAGATCATGGATACAAAGAACAGATTAGTGATTGCCACAGGCTGGGCATGGGAGGCAGGGGGTGGTGTGTGTGAGTGAAATGGGTAAAGTGATAACTGCTATAAATGTACAGTAATAAAAGTAAGTCATGGGGATGTAATGTATAGCATGGTCACCATAATATTGGACTGTATTTTTTTTTCATTTTTTAAAATTTAAATTCAATTAATTAACATATAGATTATTATTAGTTTCAGAGATTCAGAGTGCAATGATTCATCAGTCTTATGTTAACATCCAGTGCCCATTACATCATGGGCCTTCCTTAATGCCCATCAACCAGTTACCTCATCCCTCCTACCCCTCTACCCTCCAGCAAAATTCATTTTCATGTTTAACCTTCCTGGCTTATTCTGGACCAATCCTTTTTAAAACTTTTCTTTAGGGACACCTGGTTGGCTCAGTGGTTGAGCATCTGCCTTTGGCTCAGGGCGTGATCCCAGGATCCAAGATTGAGTTCCACATCGGGCCCCCTTCAAGGAGCCTACTTCTCCCTCTGTCTATGTCTCCGCCTCTCTCTCTCTCTCTGTCTCTCATGAATAAATAAATAAATCTTAAAAAACAAAAATAAAATAAAATTTTTATTTATTTATCTATCTACTTTCTTGTGTGTGTGTTTGGGGATTGGAGGGAATTCTTTGAACCCACCAGCTAGGGACTCTTAGGTATCCTAATAAATGTCTATATAGGCTTTCCTTAAATAATTTTGAAGACCAGAGCTCACTGCCCTCTATATTGGCCTGTTCCATCCTTGGGCAAGCTCTAGTTACTAGAAAGTTCTTTCTCACATTAAGCAGAAGTTTGCTTCTCTAGCATTTTCCCTACAAACTCATATGCTTACTATGATCTCCCAGATTTGCTTTCAGTAGGTGCCAAGTAGGGAGGTTCCAGTGCTCTTAGAGAGTGAGCACTGCCTTGCCGGTGTAAACAGCACCTTTATCAGCACCTTCTGTCTTTACCCATAATCCCATCAGGGAGGGTCTTCTTTTTTTTTTTTAACTGAGATGTAATTAACATAGAACATTTAAAAAGTTTCAAGTGTACAACATAATGATTCTATATATATATATATATATATATATATATATATATAGTGAAGTGATCATCACAGTAAGTTGAATTCACCTCTATCACCATACATAATTATAAATATTTTTTTCTTATGGTAAGAACTTTTAAGATTTCAGCAACTTTCAAATATTCAATACAGTATTATTAACTATAGTCACTATGGGGAACATTACAACCCCAGAACTTACTCATTTTATAACTGGGAATTTCTAGCTTTTGACCCCCATTACCCATTTTGCCCACCCTCCACCTCCCACCTCTGGTAACCACCCATCTGTTCTTTGTATCTATGACCTCAGGGGTTTTGTTTGTTTGTTTGTTTGTGGGACAGAGTTGTTTCTATTCTACATATAAGTAGCTGATATATTATTTGTCTCCCTCTGTCTGATTTATTTCACATAGCATAATGCCCTCAAGGTCAACCCATGTCCGTACAAATGACAGGATTTTCTTCTTTTTTATGAGTGAACAATACTCCATTGTATGTACGTATACGACATTTTCTTTTTCCATTCACCTGCTGATGGACCCTTAGGTTGTTTCCAAGTCTTGGCTATTGTGAATAATGCTGCAATAAACATGGAATTGCAGGTATCTTTTTGAGTTAGTGTTTACATTTCCTTCAGATAAATACCCAGAAGTGTAATTACTGGATCTCATGGTGGTTTTAATTTTTTATTGTATTTTTTATGAACATTGTGATAGTTGAAGACCCAAGATTCTATTAACTAAGATCCCATCAGAATCTAAGAAAACACTAACAAGCATTATAGTAAAAATGTATTTTATGGGGCACCTGGGTGGCTCAGTGGTTGAGCGTCTGCCTTTGCCTCAGGTTGTGATCGTGGGGTCCTGGGATCGAGTCCCACATCAGGCTCCCCATAGGGAGCCAGCTTTTTCCTCTGCCTATGTCTCTGCCTCTCTCTGTGTCTCTCATGAATAAGTAAATAAACTCTTTAAAGAGAGAGAGAGAGAGAGAGAGAGATGCAAGTAAGGAGGAAAGGTAGAGGCTGGATTCCAAGGAACCCTGCAGATAATAGTGGTTATGGAGCATAATGTCATTTAAAAAAAAAATATATGGGGACTTCAGAGTCAAGCAATAAATGTCCAAATCCCAAATTCTATACCAATTGTTGGAGAAGGTGTTTAGCCTTCAGCCATTAACCAATCTAAATCCCTATCTCATCATCTGTAGAATGCAGATCAAACATATTTCCAAGGATAGAATGAAATTGTAACAAATATAAAGTGTCTGACACACACTGACCAACAAACATAAAATTCCCGTCTCCCACATAGAAGATGAAGCCTAGGAAGCAGACCATTGCTCTGTCCTTTGCCAGTCTATTCTAACACCCGATGGCTCTTTGCCTCTTGACAGGGGAATCCTGAAAATTAGAACCTCAAAATAATCAAATCCCATGGGCTTAAGCTCCAGTTTGGCAGTTATGAGAGGATATATTCCTTTCCTTCAACCAGTGAGCACAGTTTCATTCTTCCTACATATACCTTGCCTTGGGCAAAAATGAAACAAATCCAGATATCAAGATGTTCATGAGGTGGGATGGGGGCGTGGGGAGCAGGACACCAGTCTCCTAGTGTGCTAGGGTATTTGCACAGCTGCAGTCAATTAGATGAAACTGTAATTGTTTTATACTTTTGCTCAGTGCTTAATCCTAGAGAAAGAAGAATGGATTGTTGATTTTCCTTTTTCATCTTTCAGTATTTTTGTTTTGTTTTTATTCTCATCATAATATTTAGATAGTATTTGTGTAAGGAAAAGCAATCATAATGAAATGGATAATCAAATAGAGTGCTCTAAGGCACATTTACAAGCGCCTTCATCTCAGAAATGCTTCATTTACTCAGACAGTGGGCAGCCAAGGGCATGGGAAAGTCTGTTTCTATGGACAGGGAAGTGATCCATGCCAATCAGCTAGAGGGTTCCTTTTTCAAAATGCTCCATATACAACACATAGCATAATAAATCTCATCAACAAGCAAACAGGAGGCACCATAAGCCTTCCAGGTGCTGAACCCATGCTAAGGACTGGAGGTGCCAAAATGAGTATGAGCCTTAGGGCCAGGATGAGGGTAAGGAGAGTGAGACATGTGCTTTAGGAACAGACTTTAAGGGGATGCTCCCAAAATTTCAGTTATCAAGATAAAAAAAAAAACAAAAAACTGTAAAGCAATATTTTAAAAAAGAAAACTTAATGCAACAAAAACCCACAGTGAACAAAATATCAAAACTTTGGTATGTTTTTACTTTTGATTATTAGTTGAATGTTCATTTAGACTGTGCAAAATTTTAGGAAAGCCACTCCTGGAGTTAAGAAACAAAAACATTTATCTTACAAATCATAAAAGCTACCTCAGTGCTGAATCCAAAAAATACAAGATGGAGAAAGGGCAAGAAAAAAGATACATGAAAGCCAAAAACATATGACACAAGACAATTATAAAAAGAACTTTAAGTGTTTTAAATCTTCCCCCTTTAAAAACTGAAACTGATAGTAACTTTTAAAATAAAATCCCTTGATTTAAAATTTGGGAATTAGATTAAGGGTCAAAAAAATATTCATTTCCTTTGACCTAAAAATCATACTACAGGGAATTTATCAAAAGTATAACCGAAATGAGGAAAATGTATCATTTGTAACCAAAAAATATTAAAAGAACACTCAACAAAATATTATTCAGTCATTAAAAATAATGGTCATGACATCTAATGTTAAAAAAATGATGAAACAGCATAATGAAGTGAATAAAGTAGGAGGCATAAATACATATACTGCAGTAATAGCTACATAAGACGTCACAGAAAACAAAGGTAAACACGTTAAAATTATAATAGTGTATTTATTTTGATAGTAGAAATCTGAGTTTATTTCCCTTCCTTTCTTCCTTCTTTCCTTTTCTTCTTACTTCTTTCCTTTATTTTTTCCCTTTATTTCTTCCTACCTTCCTGTTTCCAGGAATTATATGTTGTATTTTGTGGTGTATACTTTAATATTATATGGCATCATTCAGGGTCCAGGCAGGGAATAGGTGGCATACTCAGAGATCATTGAAAATTTAATTATAAGAGTACTTTCAGAGCTGTGAGCAGAGTTAAAGGAAGCATCAGGAGATGATAAAATACAACGTCTAGCAACAGCTAGGAGCTGTTACTATTTTTAGGTCAGAAGAAGAAAGAGGAAGGAACAGTTTCTAAAAGTAAGAGAGAACTGTAACTAGGAGAAAGTGTTCAGGAGGAAGAACAGCCACTACAAAATCATGGTACAGGATGAGAAGAAATAGTCTGGTCACTCTCTCTTCCCCTCTTCCTGTCTCCTGCTCCTATCTGCCACTGGCTGAGTTGAGCAAATGCTAGAGGAAAAGGAACCTATATAATGAGGTCTGCTGAGGTAAGCATCTCAGGGTACAGAGGAGGTAAGGACAAGGGTGAAAAGTACATCTGGAGGGACAAAATCACTATATCATTTTATTTCTAAAATGTATAAATTAAGTCGATTGCATTTGAAACTCACTTTTCTAATCCATCAAAAACAAATAAAAGTAATTACAACCTTAGGGCACCTAACTCTTAATTTAAGTGTCCAACTCTTGATTTCAGCTCAGGGTTGAGAGATGGAGCCTTGCATCAGGCTCTGTGCTCAGTGGGGTGTCTGCTTGAGGTCCTGTCTCTCCTCTGCTTCTGCCCCTCCCCACAATTCGCACGCTCAGGGACTCACTCTAAAATAAATAAATTAAATAAATAATCCTTACCTCATAAGGTTACTGGGTAACCTTGAAAATGGTCAATGCTGTTGTTTTGTCATTATTATTATAATCATATAGTGATTATAGTGATAATGGTAGTGGAATTAGTAGTGATAGTGTGGCCATGGTGGTGGTGATAATGCTGGTGGTGATGGTGTTGATGGTGCATATAATAGTGACAGTTGTAGTGATGGAGGTGGTGGTGATGGAGGTGGAGGTGGGGATGGGATGGTCATAGTGATGCTGCACACATGACAGTGGTGATGACGGTTGTTGTGTCATTGACTCCTTATCCTTTTACATGAAATGTGGGTTTCCTATGTTATCAAATGCTACCTTTAAAGTGCATACAGCTCTATTCACAAGTAAGTAATGGAATTAAATATATCTTCTCTGAGATCAGGTATGATCAAATGGTAAGACATTGATCCCTCAGGACCCATCTCTATGACACTTCTTTAAACTATGGAAAAAATTAACTCAATCCAGAGTACATTCACTGGGAAGTTACTACATGGCATCTTCAGAAAGAGTTTCTATCTCATTGTCTCTACAGCTGACAAGGACAGAAAGTAGACAGACATACAATACTGTGAACACAGCTTGTGAGCAGTGCCTGGTTGAGCGCCTAGCACCTACTGACCCTGAAAATATTTACTTAAGGAGTACACAAAAGCTCTATGGATTATTATGGTAATCCAAACCAGCTTGATCATGTAGAGAGAATGAAACTGAGCACTTAACTATTCTAACTACTTCACGTTTCAACTCAGTAAATCTCAAGTCTTATAAAATAGATACTAATATTATTCCCATTTTAACAGATATGGCAATGGAGGCATTCAATTAGTTCTATGTTGGAAGACTCAAAAAGTTCTATGTTGTACAGCCAGCAGGAGAATAACTTAGAGTTCAAACCTGGAAAAAAAAAATCAAACCTGGAAATCTCAGTGCTAGAGCATGGACTCTTTGTCCTAATGTCCTCAGAGAAGGCTTCATGGTAGAGGAGGTACAATTAGAACTGAGCCAAGAGGAAGGGGTAATGATTGGAAAACTCTAAAGAGGGCCATTTAGGGCATAGAAAATAGCATTTGGCAAAGACCCAGAGGGAAACCACAGAAGTAGTTTGAATGATACTCTCAGAGATAACTTTCAGGAAGACAACCTGGGCCTCAAGACACCAGTAGATTGCACGGACTCATGTTTGGAACAATGAAATAAAGAGAGAACAAGTTGGAAAAAGTTATCCTGGATTCCTTGGGACCACAAAGGATGTCTTACTTGTCTTCAGAGGGATCTCTCTCCAGCATTAATTTGCAAATGTGAGCAGTAATGGTGGGGATGGGAAGGACACACCATTGTCAATTTGATGCTCTTTTTGTTGTAACTCTAACAGCACAGCCACACCTGGGGCAAGCAGGAATGAGCTCAGTGATGATCCTGACCTATACATGGGAGGTAGTATTGGGTGTGGGCAGAGGAGCAGTAATACAGAACAAAGAAGGTCCAAGATGAGAGCAATGTCTCAAGCCCAGGAAGGAATGGAATAGAAAACCAGAGCCTGGCTAGGTTTCACAGGAGAGCATGGCTAGGCTCCAGCAGAGGGCAACTTGGGGAAATTTCTCTGCAGTTTCCTGTTTCCCAGCTGCCTTTTATTGGCTCGGCCCACCTGCTCCAACCCTGCTCTCTGCCCAGCACCTAAAGGCACAGCAGCACCTCTGATTGTTTCTGCTACATTAAGACTGGCTGGAAAAGATGAAAATTCACCCTACCTCAGGACAGGAAGATGAATGAGTTACAGGGAAATTATTTTAAACTTTCCTCAAAATAAAAACTATAATATCAGGGTGGTCAAGAATACAAAAGAAAATATATACAGAAAAAGGCATGAGAAGAAACCTCTGTGCATGTGTTTTCATTTGGCTAGGTTTCTTTCAAATAAAAATGTTGTTGGGAAAATATTCTGAGTGAGAATTTCTTTTTTGGCACCAAGTTGGCTGTGTTTGGGCTCCCTTCGCAGAACACCAGGGCACTTCAAACCAAGTGCAGGATGTTGAGTGTGGTTACCTGCCATAAGCCTTGCTGCCAGCCTGGACTTGGCATGTGACTTGAATTCCTCCCCACGTTCCCTGGCCATTTCATCCATCTTCTTTGACAGGTGGCTTGGGGACCCTGCTCTTGCTCAGCCAAGTGACTTTACTTCTTGCTTGCCTCAGTTTCCTCATTATAAAATGCAGTTAAAATGGCTTGCTCAATAGCCTTCACCAAAATGAAGAGCTCATTCTTTGTTTAGGCTGTAGGGGGCATGTGAGTGCATGGACAGATCACTTATAGGTGTCTGGACAGGAGGTGGGACATTTTCAGAGGGATGCTTCTCATAATTGGGGCAGTTGGCACCTTCCAAATGCAGTTTGGTCAGGAGAAGGTGGGAATCAAAGGAAATTTACAACCAATGGAAATTTTTAAAAAACATATATTGGTTACCTCTTCTAGGGAGAGACGCCAAACAAAATTAAGGGGCCCTTTTAATAGTACCAGTGTGACAGTCATAGTTGAAGAATTTCGTTTTCATCCATTTATTCATTTGTTTAATTTTTTGAAGTATTTTTAAGGATCTTATTTATTTATTTATTTATTTATTTATTTATTTGAGACAGAGAGAGAGAGAGAGAGTGGGGAGGGGCAGAGCGAGGGAGATAATCTCCAGCAGACTCCTGCTGAGCACAGAGCCCAACATGGGGTTTGATCTCAGAACCCTTAGATCATGACCCAAGCTGAAATCAACAAATACTTAACCCAATGAGCCACCTGACACCCCTCATTTATTTAATTTTTAATAAATATTTAGTAAGTGTCCTCCATACTCTCAGGCACTAACTTAGTACTGGATTATAATAGTGAAAAAAATCAAAGGGATGCATCCACTCCCCAACAAGTCTCGCCTTTCAGTGAAGGATGCAGACATTAAACAAATACATATATACATACATATAAGTTCCCATAGATGCTATTCCTGGAATGGAATATTATCCTCTGAAGATGATCCCAGGGGCTCAGTAAAGTTTGCAAATTCCAGGCTACAAACACCACATTTGAGCTAAGACCTGAAAGGTGAGCAGGAGCTAGCTTGAGCAGAAAGAGCATTCTAGGCAGAGGGAACAGCAGGTGGAAAAGCACTTGGCAAAGAGAAGGTCAAACTCTTTGATGACAGATGGTAAGGGTATAAGGATGAAGCTACAATCTGGGGAAGAGCCAGCGCAGTCCTGTAAGTGGCATTCAGATCTATGGGGCTTATTTTAGCAGCAGTGGTAATTTGCTGGACAGTTACTGAACCACAGGGGAATGAATGACATGAACCACAAGAGTGGAAGCAACAAACAAGGGAGGAGGGAGGCTGTCACAAGAATCTGAAAAGACACGAGGTCAATGAGAGCTACAGGGATCTTGGTGCAAGCTAGAGCAGTTTGGAAAGCTCGAGTTGTCGGGGTTGTTTTTTTGGGGGGATCCCAGGGACTTGGTGGCTTACTGATGGGGAATGGAAAGGGTAATGAAGATGACAAGGAAAGCTGCAGGAGTCCCAGACTATTCCAGCAGAGGGATAGAGGTATTATCTGTGTGGTGGGTGGATGATGCGGTCAAAGCAGCTTTGGGGAGCCTGCAGCCTGACACACAGGGAGGACTTCAGGTGCAATGCAATTGCTTATGCCAAGCTTGAGGAATATACAAAGTCTTATGGCAGCAGAAAGAAAGGAGTCACTGATTCTGGCCAGAATTAGAAGAAAAGGAATCACAGAGGAACAGTCATTAAAGCCAGCTCCTGGAGATGAGGAGTATTTAGTAGGTTGAAAGATCTTCCAGGAAGAACAGCATTTTCATATCTACAAGTAATAATGCCAATCCTACAAAACATTTGAGAGGATTAAATAGGATGATTTATGTGAAAATATCTAAAACTGTGTCTTGGAATTTATTGATGGTGCTTAAACACACCTGTCACCAACCCATCTACCAGCCTGTGTTGTACATGTTCATCTTATTCTTTGTCAGCCGAAAGGAGACTAAAACTCAAATTGGCTTCCTTGCCTCTTCCTAACACACCTGAATAAGTATATGAAATAGTCAACATGTGTGGCTCTGCTCTACTAGTTACTGAAGGTTGCAAACATGGAATTAAGGTGTAAGGCTAGTTGTTTTTATGCATTGCCTTTTTAGTTATATTCCTTTAAGTTTTAAAGTAAAATTCATTTTGAAAATTCCTAGTCTCTCCATCTGTCTCTCTACTTCCTTCAGTCATTGGCGCAGGATCCAGCTCAAGGAGATGCTTAACAGAAGTCAATGAAATAATATGAATCAGGAGAACATTTATGGGGTACTTCCCATTTTCCAAAAACTGTTTTAGGTCTGGGGGCACAGAGATAGTTAAAGCAAAGGTCCTGTCCTCAAGAAAGTCAAAGACATAAATCTAAAGGAATAAAAACACATACATCCATACTTACATTCAGGATGATAAATGTGTCCCAATAAGTATATACAGTCTCTCTCCTGCCCCCCAAAATTCAGAAGTTAACAGAATACAGCCAAACCAAAATATTTTTCAATCCATAAGCACTTGCAGGCTTGAAATCTCCAAAGCAGAAACTTGAAGGTACCAAAGCATACTATAGTATGGTCAGTGGAATTCCTTGAAGTTACCATAAATATTGGCCAAGCCTTTCCCCAGTCCTACATCTCGTCATAAATCCCCCTGCTTCTTTTCAAGAACTTTTACATTTGATCAACAATGCAGGGTGATGTTTAAACCAGGCCATTTGGAATATTCGATTTTCATACATAGTTTTAAGATTTTAATTTCCAGTCTGCAAGCCGGCTTGGATTTTCCCTGTCCTGAAATAAATCAGGATTTCCAAGACATGAAAGCAGGCTCCAAGCACAGAAGGGCTCTCTGAACGTTCAGCCTGGTTGCACTGCTCAGTCAAGTCATACTTACAAACAACTTACCTCTCACCTCATCTCAGTCCTGAGGGGATAGCCTGGAAAACTGGCAGCTAATGTGGTGAGAGAAAAATACCCAGCACTCAAGATCAATCTGTCAAAAAGAGGCAAGAGCCATTCATCAAAGGAGAGGGGGACAAACTCAAAGATGTGAAACATTTACCCAACAATTCTGAAACTAATTGGCCCCTCTACTTAATCTCTTTCTCCCCTCCACGTCAAGCCGGTGGCCCACAGAGCCATAGAGGGATAGAAGCTCATAACTGTAGAACAGATGATGTACGTAGGATATTGCTAACATATCACAGAATCATCATGATAAGGCTAGAAAGGTCTTTGGAATTCATTTACCCCGGTTTGGACAGGTAGCACTAGGGAGTAAGAGTCCTGAACTCAGGTCGGACTGGAATAGGTTCAAGTCTTTCACTCATTATTTGCAAGCCATGTGATCTTAGGGAAGTCACTTCAACCTGTCTGAAAATTGCCTCATCTGTCAAAAGGGAAAAATGTCTTACTCATAGGGATGCTATGAGAGTATGATAATATAAGTAAATGCACCTTGGAAATGCTACTGAACGGGATCCCTGGGTGGCACAGTGGTTTAGCGCCTGCCTTTGGCCCAGGGCACGATCCTGGAGACCCGGGATCGAATCCCACGTCGGGGTCCCGGTGCATGGAGCCTGCTTCTCCCTCTGCCTATGTCTCTGCCTCTCTCTCTCTCTCTGTGTGACTATCATAAGTAAATAAAAATTAAAAAAAAAAAAGGAAATGCTACTGAACATTTAAGTGGGTGAGAAATTACTATTGCAAAGAATACAATAAATGCTACTTGAATCCCAATCAATAGTAGAGTAGTAGTAGTAGAGTAGACTTCACTAACCTTCACCTAACTGACCAAGTAGAATCAATAGCTTCCATTCATTTTGCAAAAGACAGAGTCATGTCCGGCACAGAATGTCCAGTGCTAGTGTCCTAGTCTCCAACATGCTAGAAACTTTATCTCCCACTAGTTCAGTTGATATGATCACAAATCACCGATATTTGGTCCCCTATTCTGTATTCTGTTGTATTTCTGAAAATAATTTTTAAATTTGATTAAATATTATATAAACTAATAAAATATGAATTATATAAAAGGAGTTGTTATATGAAAATATACGTGACTGCTATGCAAAAACTATTTAAAGACAACTTGGTAAAAGACACTATTGTTGAATTAATAGCGAACAGACTATTGTAAAAGACTAGGAAAAGAAATCACAAAACTCTAGGAGGTCCATACACGAAAATTTCCTCCAAATTTCTTTTATATCTTGCATGACTTTAAAGAAACTGAAAATTTCAGAGCTTATGAACCTAATAATTCAAGAGAATGAACTGGGCATAGTTGACATCCATCGATGGCTACATGGACAAAGCAAAAGCCTTAGTCTTTCTTTGCAAGATTATTATATGAATTTTGCATTAATAGGACTTTCATTCTAACTAAATCAAATAATTAACCAACTACTAGTTTTAACTGGCTTGTAAGTAATTATTTATTGTCACTTACATACATGACTATCTGCTGATCTGTAGGAACTTTGAATATAAATCATGTTTAATGTGAGCTTGCCATTGAGGAACCCACAATCTAGTTACACCCTAGTAAAATGTGAAATACTTGCAATTCAATTCTTGACATACAATTTAACTTAAAATTACCCTCCAAGTATAATGGTACCAAGAGAAGAAACTAGATTTTTAAGAATATTTTAAAAATAAAGAATTTTTAAGAATAGAGCACTATTGTTTCTATTTGCCATTGCCATGAACTACCTGATTTTGTTATCTCATCAATTCAGGGATAATGTTTCTTTATTATCAATTCACCTTCAGCACTTAGAACAGAGTAGCTTTTCAACCGGTATGAGCAACTGGCATGAAAGGTATGAGAAAACATACACTGCACTTTGAAGGTGAGATTAAATGTAGGGGACAGTCCAGGAGGCAGGAAGAGACTGAGCAAGACCAAGAGAAGAAATGTCTCCTGGATCCATTTGGTTTTGCAAACATTACTTGAACCTCTCCCTGGACATCAGAACCTCTCTTCCTGTGTGCCAAATCTGACCAGTAGCCTTGTTTAACCCAGACAATGGGGATTTTGAAATTTGAACTAGTTGCCATCATTTATGTATCAGTAGATGTCATGTAGAGATTTGCAGTTTCACCTAAAATATGTAAAGGTCCAGCAACACCAGCATTCCCATATGGAAGCAATGAGCAGGCACTTTTCTACGTAGCCACTCTTCCCTGTAGATGAGACATGACCTCCCCATTATGTCATGGCCACCATTGCTCCCTGGTTGGCTTCACTCATTTATATTCCTGTGTGCCCCTTTGGCAATTAAGGTTTAACCCCTTCCTGGCTTTGTGCCTTGCTCTCTGGAGATACTGGGCCCCTGCCCTGGAGGCGCTGTGAAATAACAGGGAGTGATCCAGGTGGCAGGTGACCTTAACCTGAACAAAGAAATGGCAATGGGAAAGGAAACAGAAATATTTGCTCCAGACATTTTTTTTAAGATTTTTAAAATTTATTTTAGTGATGGAGAAGGGGTAGAGGGAGAGAGCTGACTTCCTGCTGAGTGCAGAGCCAGATGCTGCTCAGTTTCATAACACTGAGACCATGACCTGAGCCAAAACCAAGAGTCAGATGCTTAACCAACTGAGCCACCCAGGTGCCCCTATGCTCCAGACATCTTTCAAAAAGTAAAATCATGGGGATGAGTGAAAGATCTTTTCTAGAAAAATAGAGGCAGGGTTTAAGTAATTTCAGGGAGGGGATTCCTGGATGGCTAAGCCATTCAGCATCTGTCTTCTGCTCAGGCCGTGATCCCAGAGTCTTGGGATTGAGTCCCGCATCGGGCTCCCCACAGGAAACCTGCTTCTCCCTCTGCCTGTGTCTCTCCCTCTTTCTCTCTCTCTCTCTTTCTCTCTGTGTGTGTGTCTCTCATGAATAAATAAATAAAATCTTAAAAAAAAATAATTTCAGGGATCTTAGCCCAAAACACCAAAAGAAAGGCAATTGAAATGGGATAATTAGGGAAGAAAGAAGCAAAGGAAGAAGCAAAGGAGAAAGGAAGGGGGAGGAGGCAAGAAGGGAGGGAGAGAGAGGAGAAAATATTTAAGTGGCTGCTTTAGCAAGTATTTTCCACATAAGCTGGTTCTAGGGGGATACTGGGATAAAATTTTGAACATTCTGCATTTTGAGGCTATTGCACTCCAAGGGATGATGTCCATTGGGCAACAGGGAAGAAAATTGATTTCTTCAACACTCTTTAATAATAAAAATAATAATGACAAAACATCTAATCTGCATTAAAGATGTACTCTTATGCCAGATACTATGCTAAACCCTTCCTAAGTATAAGCAATCTTTTGTGATCTATCCAACAATCATCAGAGGTGGTGGTAATAATAAAAACAATAAATAGAAGCAGCTGATAGAAAGTATAGGGTCGGTTGCCTGAGTGGCTCAGTCAGTGAAGCGTCTGCCTTTGGCTCAAGTCACGATCCTGGGGTCCTGGGATCGAATCCTGCATCAGGCTTCCTCCTCTGTGGGGAATCTGCTCCTCCCACCCCCTCTGCCTGGTACTTCCCTTGTTTGTGTGCACATGTGTGTGCTCTCTCTGTCTCTGTAAATAAATAAATAGAATCTTAAAAAAAAAAAAAAGGGTACAGAGTCACCATGCCAGACCCTGTTTTCAAGCCTTTGCGTATTTTAACTCATTTGATTTTCACAGCATCCTTGTGAGATAAGTATTTTGTTACTGACTGCATTTTATGGATGAAAAAGTTAAAATCAGGAGGACTTAGAAAACTTTCCCATGATTACATGACTAGTAAGTAACATCGTTGGACTTTCCACCCACATCTGTCTGACTCCGTGGTTTAAGTGTTGGGCCATTACAGTCTCTGAACACTCTGTGCCAGGAAATATGCTTGGCACTAAGTTCAAACAATAAAATAAGATAGGCGGTCTCTCCTGTCAAGGAAATCATGGTCCCAAAGGGAGGGGCAGATGTGTGCACAAACACTCCAGGCTAACACTCAAATGCTGTCTTAGAGATGTTCAAGTACCAGGTGCTATGAAAGCACAGAGGGTGGGGAGCAGAATCTATCTGGAGGCACAGAGGCTGGGGCATTGGACAGGCAAGTGAGTCTGCACAAAATCCCAGGGCAAGGAAGCAGACTCTGGAAAGATGGATATACATTTGCTAGGCTAGGAAGAGGTAGGGTGGGGGTGGGGGGTAGGAATGGAAAAAGACATCCAAGTGTGCAAGTTTAGACTTTCTTTGGGGGAACATCGGGATGTCTCCAATGGCTGGGAATTCCCAAAGGCAGCAGGGGGTGGAGGAAGAGGAGAAAGGTAAGAGCCGACAGACCTGGACGGAAGACCTGCAGGGCCATGCTAAGTGAGGAAGGAATGAAGGAAGCTAGTCTTTCCCGTGAGCAAGGTCATGCAAAATGGGTGGGCTTTTGTCCTGCAGGTAAGGCGGAGAAATTGAGAGTAAGATGCTCAGATCTGTACCTGAAAAATGTCCCTCTGACAACAAGGTAGACATTGGATTGTGAAGGGGTTTCAACAGTTTGAGAAGAGGCATTTAAGAGACTGTGGTGATGGCTCAGGTAGAAAAAATGAGGGCCCTGAACTCTAAAGGGCAGAGGGCAAAAAAGAGAAATTTCTGAATTCTAAGGTTAACAGATTATGCAAACATGTCTTTGCAAGGGGAACATAATCTCTGGCTTTATAGCAATCATTTGGAAGACAGTACAGTGGTAATATAACTTGTACAAACTCCGTTCATTTTGACTATGAATAACCTTTACTCAATTGAAAAGGAACATGGCCATTTTTGTCCCTATATTTATAGCCACGATTCACCTCTTACAAGGGATCTGAGGTGAAACTCACTAAATGAAATGCAACATTTGGCAAGTGGCTTCTTCCTAAGAGAACTAATCCGGCCGCATAAATCAGCCTGTCGTGTCAAATGAGACCAGTTCAAGTTGAAGATATCAAGAAATATCCTCTACGTCAGCCTGGGACCACAAGTTACTGTCCCTTCCTTTGTCTGGAGAAACAAATGGTGAGAAAGTGTCCGGTTTGCTGTACTGCTAAGTTGAGCATTTCTCTGGGAAAAGGAAGAAATATTGAAACCGGCAGGGAGTTTCAAACAGAGCTTCCACACCCTTTCCTGAAGACACTTAAAATTATATAAGAAGACACGTAAATAAATCAAAACTTTAAATAGGTAACACCTTAATCTTAAAACAAATGGACTGTAAGGAAAGTAAATTTTATATATAAAATAAATGAATACATATACATAAAACAACTCACATTTGTGCACAGAACATTTTTGGCTTCTAAATCTCAGTGAAGTCTTGTAATTAGGCTAGGAAAGAACTATTATCCCCATTTTATAAATGAAACACTGAAAGTCAGAGATTTAGGGACCTCTTGAAAATTATACACCTTTAGTTGTTAGTGATAGAATTAGTTCTAAGCATCAGTTTTACTAATTCTCATTTTAAGGAAAATGGGGTATTATAAAAACAGTAGGAGCTAACACTAGAGTGGTTACTATGGGTCCCCTGGGTTAGTCATGATGCTCTGCCCATTATATACATTATCACATTTAAATTCTCAAACCCGCTATGACAGAGGCAGTATCATGGTTACCACTTTACAGAGGAGGAAATTGAGGCTAGATTTGGTCATTACATCAAGGTCACACAGATCATTGTTGGTGGAGTTGGGGTTCAAACCCTGGCACTCGGTGTCAAATCTAGCTCTTTAAACAAACACACATCTATTTCAATCTTAAATCTTGCCTCTACTAGCTATCAACTGTCTAGCCTTGGACAAATTATTGCATGTTTGGGACCTCTGTTAAACAAAATTGTGTGAATGTGTGTGTGTGTGTGTGTGTGTGAGAGAGAGAGAGAGAGAGAGAGAGAGGGGGAAACCTGGTTTAGCATCTTAATCTTTATAGGCCACCAATAAATATTAGTTCCCCTTTTTTCAACCACAATGCATTGTCACCAGTCATTTTTATGACAGAAATAACCATGTTAATCTAACATCATAAAATAGCAGCATAAAATAGCAGCACTTCTATTGACAGTGGCAAAAAAAAAAAAATAGAGAGTATATCTTAAGCTCGTCTTAGAGTCATATTTCACTGCTATCCTCAAAGTTTTCTCCCTGGGTTCTTAGCATAGAATTAAAATAAGGAAACAAAACTACATTTGTTCATAAAATTAATCATCTTGCCAACAAAACCCCATTTGTTGTGGAATTCCCCAATGACCTAAGCATATTAAGTCTATGATATTTAGTAATACTATAACTTAAATAAGTAAAAACTTGTTAATCAAAGACGGGTCCCAGAAAATTATCCTTTAAACCTACAGGCTTTAGAACT
Organism: Canis lupus baileyi; assembly: GCF_048164855.1. NCBI lineage: Eukaryota > Metazoa > Chordata > Mammalia > Carnivora > Canidae > Canis > Canis lupus. The sequence continues at coordinate 35,706,874 of NC_132840.1, forward strand.
TCAAAACTGAGGCACTTAGATTTGAAACTACGTCATGCTTGAAAACCAGAGTTCCAGTGTTCTGGTTTCTGAGCCCAGGTAAATGTGCTCCTTTTTAAACATAAAAGAACTTGTGGATTGCCCCCCGTCATAATAAGAAAAACAGTATTATTAGTTTATGTTGAGTTTTAAAGCTGCAGTCATAAAAGTGGCTGTGTGTTCATGAATGCATAATATAATTTCTATTTTACCAATCCTGAATATCTAATACACTATGTCAAAAAAATGATAATACTTTGAGCTGCTAGGCATATTTTTACAGCATACAAACTCTTGTGCCTATATGGATTTATGGATCCCTTTCCAAAAAAATCTGTAGCATCTCACAGTGATCTATCTACAGGGTAGAACCCAGTGTTCTAAAACATTAGGACTAGAAGGGGGCATTTAAGGTCATATAAACCATCTCAGTATCCAATTAATTCATCCTAGCTTTAACCTTTAACATTTTGAATGCTACGCACGTGCTATCTATAGGAAGATACTTAAAGAGGTGGCAGTTGGGGACGCTGGAGCAGAGGAAGCCTGGCCAAACAGATAAGGGTGTGCTAAGCACCTCACAAATTGGTCTACCCTGCTGTGGAGATATTAGGAAATTCTTCAGAAGGAACTTAAATCTGCTGCAATCTTTGATGTCCCTGTATCAGTCAGGGTCTCACCAGGAAAATCAAAACCACGCTAGTGATTTCAAATGGGAGGGGGAGGGGTAATACAGGCTTGTAGTTCTTCTTCTTCTTTTTTTTTTTTTAAGATTCTATTTATTTATTCATGACAGAGAGAGAGAGAGAGAGAGAGGCAGAGGGAGAAGTAGGCTCCAGGCATGGGACTCGATCCCTGGTCTCCAAGATCACACCGCAGGCTGAAGGCAGCGTTAAACCGCTGGGCCACCGGGGCTGCCCCAGGCTTCCAGTTCTAAAAGCACTAGAAGGCAAAGGAAGCCAAAAGTGGGTGGGTGAGTAATCCCAGAGATTAGTAACTGCAGAAAGCTACCACCCAAAGAGCTGGAAGCACTAAAGGAAGGAGGCAGCATAGGCTGTGCCCATGAGCACCCTCACTGCCCACCCTGCAGCTGCCTAAGGAGATGGCAGCTATAGCACCTGCTGCTGTAGCCAGGACAGCTCCACCTACCACCCACTGACACTGCTCTAACCTAGCAGTCACAGACAATCAATTGCGCATCAGATCTACTGCTACTAGATCTACTGAAGGCAGCTGTCACACAGAGCCACCTCTTTCTATCTGACAACACCAAAAGCAGAAATAAAAGAGCAATGACCTTCCCCCTTCCAATCCCCTTTCCCCAATTCTACCTCTGCTTTACAGTCTAGTGCTCCTTCTTCCCACTGGTGAAACAGAGGAATGCCAGCCATCAGGGGTGTTTGAGGAGTGCCCCCTGCAGAAGTCTGCCCATGCCCTACTGGCCTGAGCACAGAAACCTTGGAAGGCTGCTGACAGCGACACCAAATGATCTGTGTGGCCCACACCTGCAGCTCTCTGTTTAGGTCTCATCTTTTTAGCTACCTTTAACTTCCATCAATAATAGAATTGTGATTCTACATAATCCGATGCACTTCCTCCTAAGACAAAGATCCCTCTGCCTATGTCTCTGCCTCTCTCTGTGTGTGTCTCTCAAGAATAAATAAATAAAATCTTTTAAAAAAGGAAATTCTGTAACCTAAAACTGAAATAGGAAGAAAGTTACCAATAATACTCTTCATATAAAATATCAAGTGTAAGGGAAAGAGACCAAAAGAAAGAATTGGCCAATACAAAGGATACATAAAATATAAGAAAGAATGCAGATACAGCTGCTTCAGTCTTTGTTTCTGTAATGGGTCATTTATTCCAAATGTGGTATTTATCTCCATCTCCTTGCTCTTGGCCAACACCTTGATGGAGAGACTCAGAGTTCACCTGTATTATTTCCCATCACTCTGAGCCTTCCTAAATCCTGGTGCAGCACCTTCCAGAATTAGCTCTGAAAAGTTAGCAGAATTGGTTGTATACTATCTTAAGTTTAGGTCAGTGTGACTGTGACAATCAGTGAATATATGACCTTATGAAAAATGTCAGTAACTTCAGTTGATGATTTTCTTTCTGATTATGAAAATATTTTTACCATTTACATGTAACATCCTGATCAATGGATGTGTTTAAGACCACCATCTTGTTTTCTATTTGATCCATCTGTTTTTTGGTTTCTTTCATTCTCTTTTTTTGGTTTCTTGTGGATTAACTGCATAATTTCTAGTGTCATCTATTTTATCCTTTTATTGGTTTGTTAACAATAACATTTTGTTTTATTTATTTAGTAGTTGCTTTCGGATTTACATTGAACATCTTTAATTTAACACAGTCCACTTTCAAATAATAGTAAATTACTTCACATGAAACATAAGAAGCTCATAACAGTATATTTCCTTTTTAAATTTTCTTATTTTATTTTTTATTTTAATTCCAGTGTAGTTAAATACATATTACATATATATTATTACATATTAATTTCATGTGTACAATTTAGTGATTCAGCACTTGCATCCAACACCTGGTGCCCATCATCACAAGTACATCCTTAATCCCCATTCCCTATTTCCCCCATCCCCACACCCTCCACAAGCATCACTTTGTTCTCTGTAGATAAGAATCTGTGTCTTTTTTTCCTCTGTTTGTTTGGTTTCTTAAATTCCACATATGAGTGAAATCATATATTTGTCTTTCTCTGACTGACGTATTTCTCTTATCATAATACTCTCTAGCTCCATCCATGTTGCCATGTTGTTGCAAATGGTAATATTTCATTCTTTTTTATGGCTGAATAATTTTCCGTTGGGTATGTATGTATGTGTGTGTGTATATATATGCATATATATCACCTCTTCTTTTTTGAGGATTTTATTTATCTATTTAAGAGAGAGAGAGAGAGAGCATGAGTGGTGGGAGGGGCAGAGGGTGAGGGAGAAGCCTACCCCCCACCGTGCAGGGAGCCTGATACAGCACTCGATCCCAGGACCCTAATATCATGACCCCGGCAGAAGGCAGACATTTAACTGAGTCACCCAGGCACCCCTATAGACCAACTCTTCTTTATCTATTCATCTATCAATGGACACTTGGACTGCTTCCATAGTTTGGCATTATAAATAATGCTGCTATAAATATGGGGGTGCATGTATCCCTTTGAATTAGTGTATGACAGTGTATTTTCATCTTCCCTTTCCCTTACTTATTCGTCATATATTTTACCTCTGTATATGTTATAAATTTCACAATATATATCATTTTTTTTATTTTAAAGAATCAGTGCTCTCTTAAAGATAATCTTTTTAAAATTTTTTTAAAAGATTTTATTTATTTATTCATGAGAGACACAGAGAGAGAGAGGCAGAGACACAGGCAGAGGGATAAGCAGGCTCCATGCAGGGAGCCTGATGTGGAACTCGATCCCGGGTCTCCAGGATCAGGCCCTGGGCTCAGGGCAGTGCTAAACTGCTGAGCCACCTGGGCTGCCCAACAGATAATCTTTTTTAAAGAGAAAAATATTTTATACTTACCCATATATTTACCAATTCCAATGCTGTGCTTTCATCATGTAGATCCCAGTTTCCATCTGGTGCCATTTGCCTTCAGACTGAAGAACTTCCTCGAACATTTCTCATTATGTGGGTGTCAGGTGACACATTCTGTCATCTTGTACTTGTTTGAAAATGTCTGTCCTGCCTTTCAATTTTGCATGGTGTGCACTTTCTCCATTAGAGCCCTTGGCATTTTCATCAGTTACTTTTAAATTCTCGGTCTGATCATTCCAAAATCTCTGCCCTAGCTGAGTCTGGTTCTGATGTTTGCTTTCTCTTTTCAGATTGTGTTTTTTTGCCTTTCATGTGCCTTCTAATTTTTTGTTGATAGTCAGACATGATGTATCAAGTAGAGAAATGAAGTAAATAGGCCATTAGTGTGAGGTTCAGTGTACATCTGGCTAGGAGTTAAGCTGTGTTTACTGTTTGTTGTAGCTGTAGATGTCAGAGGATAAATTTCCCTCTGATGCCTTTGTTTTTGTCTCCCCTGTTGTTTTTGGATTTCCTTAGAGACTCCTTATTAAATAGGACCTGAGGCTTGCAATTCTTTCAGCTGTAACTCTCTGTTATTACCCAGTAGCCAAGCTGATATGGTGGTGTGTGGTACAGACTCCAGCAGCAGGCTTCTGCTCCTGGGCTTTCTCCCAGGAAGCTGTGATTCCTTATATTCACCTGTCCCTCCAATTTTCAGGGACCCCAACTCTCTCATAAATCTTAGAAGAGTTGCTGATTTTCACTTGGTTTGGCTTTTTTCTTCCTGTGAAACGGGAGTAACAATTTCCAAGGTCTTTACATGTCAGATCTGAAACTGGGAGTCTCATTGCCTTCCATTTATAAGGGGATATTTTTTCTGGACATAGACATTTAGTTTGACAATCTCTTTCAGCACATTAATGATGTTGTTCCATGCTCTTCTATCTTGTATGTTTCTGATGAGAATTCAGTAGTCATTCCAATATTTTTCTCCTTTATATTTGATGTGTCTTTTTCTCTGGCTGCTTTTACAATTTTCTCCTTATTGCTGGTTTTCAGCAATTTGACTATGATGTGTCTGGTTGGTTTTTAGTTTTTTGTGTGTTTATCCTGTTGAGATTCTTGGAAATATTTTGACAATTATTTCTTTATGTGATTTTTTTTTTTTACCATCACCTATTACCCTGTCTTTTCTATTTGCATGAATATTTCTGTAGATTAAGGTTTTCGGTGGGTTGATTTTGTTGTTGTTGTTGTTGTTGTTTTATACTTTTTCCTCTATGTGCTCTCACTCAGATAGTTTCAAGCTTGCTAGTCTATTTTTTTTTTCATTAAGCTCATCCAGTGAGATTTCATTTCATTTACTGAAAATTTCACCTCTATAGTTTCCATTTGGTTCTCTTTTTATTTTTCACTTCTTGACTCCTATGTTTCTAGTATTCTTTAAATCCTTACAAACACTTATAACAGCAGTTCAGGAATCCTAGTCTGTTAATTCTATCATTCCTTGTGACTTCTGGACCTATTTCTACTGATTGACTTTTCTTCCAGTTATGGGTAACATTTTTGTTTCTTTGCCTGTATAGTAAATTTTTATTGAATGCTGGGCATTGTTAGTTTTACATTTTTGAAGATCTGGATTTTATTGTCTTTTTTTAAAGAGTCTGAAAGTTTTGTTTTGTTGGGCACTTAATTTGTTTGTGAATCAGCTTCATGCTCTCAAACCTTGTATTTACACTTTATTAGGGTAAATCTAGAGTAAGACTTGCTCTGCTTGTTCCCTTGCTTTGCTACTGTCCCATGAGCCTTCTTGGGTCATGACAGGATGTCCTGGATGTCCAACAAGGTCTCTATACTCTGGCTATTCAGAACTCCAAGTCCTTTGTGGGCTTTAGGAATTGTTTGGCTTATACCTCTTGGCAGATAGTTTTGTTTTGTTTTGTTTTGTTTTGTTTTTGGCAGATAGTTTTTGTGGATATTTGTTGTATGCTTGACTTCAGAGAGTCCCACCAGACTCAAGGGACCCCTATGCATATTTCTGGATCTCCTTATGGGCTTACCTCCCTCTTCTGTGGTACTCTGCCCTGCAATTCAAGTGACATAGGCCTCCTCAAACATTTATTTCCTCAACTCAGGGAAACTAAAAAGCTTTACTTGGGTCCTCACTCCCTGTCCCACATTCCAGAGAATGCCTCAAGGCTAGAAGCTGATTATGAGACTCATTTCATTTGTTTACCTTCTCTCACGAAGCATGACTCCATACTCTGCAATGTCTTTTAAAAGAGATATAACGTATATTATTCAGTTTTTCTAGTTGCTTATAGCTGGTGAGTGAGTCTATAATCAATTACTAATAGATATTTTTAGCATTTCAGTATAACAAAAGGTATATAGGAGATTCCACACATTCATTTATGCATTAATTTAACAGAGTTATTAAATATCTAAGAAATTCCTGGCAATGTGCCTCAAGAGAAAGCAAAATTGTACACTAGGAAAAGTCTAATACTTGGAGTCAAGAGGTCTTGGTTTCAATCTTGGTTCTCTATTTTTTTATTGTGTGACAAGTCACTCAACCTGAATCTTATTCCTTACTGTTAGACCAGGATAATAACATGCCTACTTTGCAGGATTATTGGTAGGGCTACCTATATTGTATACAAAACAACTAGTGAATTTCTGGCACATAGCCTGAGCCTGATTAATTGCAATTATTATTTTTATCAAATGTACTATGAATATAATTGAGGAGACAATAAATCTGCAGACTGGAGTGAAAAATGCCTCCATCGGAGGCTAGCAATAACCTTGTGCCCAGAAGTAAAGGCATAAACTGGGAGACATCCAAGAGAAAGAAAGAACAATGAAAACTGAGAGCTTAAAGAAATAAACTTTCCCTCCAGTTAAGTAAGGGAAAGCCTCACAGTATGCAGTCTGAGACTTTCAGAATAAGTCATACTGGCTTGGCCAAGCACTGAAAAGCAGACCAGCAGCTACTGATAAAGCAACTGGATTCCTTAGAGACAGAAGACAGTACCAGGAACAATGGGACCCAGTGTCAAGAAAGTTAACTGTTGCATATGACCACTGATAGCAAGACGGCCCTCAATGTCAGACGGCCCTCAATGTCAGTATCCATAACTCAGATGGAGAGCCACAGCTAACTCTCAGATTTCATGACATGCAGAAAGAAAACTGTGCCAAGTTAATGAGCCAAACATGAAGAAAATAATGTTTCCAGTTAATTAACCATAGGAGTAAAACTCTCTGATTTGAGTGTGTGTTCTATTTTTCAGAAATACTTAGAAGAGTTGCAAGAAAAGATTATGGGTAAAGGAGGAGGGGTAAATGCTACATCATAAATAACTCATGCTACTAATTAACTGGGGATTTAAATGAAAGAGTGAATCCTGTAGGTATAAAGCTTTACATCAGGCCATTTCCCAAAGCACACCAAAATCTACTTTCTGTGCTTTCTGTTCCAACACCATTTTTCAAAGTAATCTTAACAGAAATATTTTTAAATAAATTAACATTGTGTTAATTTCCTTGTGTTCAGATTTATCTCCTTTAATAGAATGTAAGCACCTTGAATTCAGTCAATGATGACTTATTTTTCTTAATATCCTACTAGCACCAATTGCTGATGTGTGGCCCATATTAGGTGCTCCATAAGTGTTTTAAACATAAAAGTTTGACTGAATTAATGGATGGAAAGAAAATCAACCTTTCTGACATAATTAGCAAGAAAAAAATTATGAAGGGATGACTTTTCAAAAGAAGCTGGCCACTGACCAATCAGAACTCTGACGGTTATTAGTGTTAGGGCATATTTTTGCCTAAAGCTTTCAGACAAATTACCCTGTCCCTCCCCAACCTCCTAACCCAATTTAGCCTTAGAGATACTCATGGTTATGTTGAGACAAGCTCTCAGATGCACTAAGAGCAGAAAATAAACCAGAGCAATTGATGACATGAGAACTTGATGAGATTTTAGAAATTTTATATATAGTCTCACTTTGGTTGGTTTCCACTTTACTCAATTAAAATTATTTAAAATACAAGACAATATCAATCAATAAATTCAGAAGGAAATAAGACTTGTGAAGTGACATTATGTAAGAGAAGCTGTTAATGAGATTTTGTCCTCCATTTGTATCAGAATCATCAGATATGGGCTTATTTATCAGTGACATTCCTGGGATTACTTCTTAGAGTGGATCCTTTGAGAGTGACCAAACTATGCTATTGAATAGATGATATAATGTTTTCAATGTGGTTAATTTAAGAACAATGATATATGATGTACCAAATAATAGCAATAACTGGATTCGTTTAAAACACAACTGAGAGCCTGAGGCTACTGACCAGACTGTTGGGATTCCTTTATATGCACAGTCCAAGTTCAATGACACTTTATCACATCAAGGTGTCACTTTTGGTATCAAGGCTTTTATTACTATTTAAACAGACCTCTGATTTCCACAGTCATCTATATTTGCCCAAAGTCCAAGAACCAAATCTATATTAATTACACCTTAGAAGTTTAAGTGTCATACATTTCCCTGGTCCTGCAAAATCATCTCTTTCTATTCTCTGATGGCCTATCCTCTCTGTAGTCAATATTTATTTTTATTTGAAGCCAATAGCCTTGTGTTGCCTATGCTCTAATAAGTGTGAGAAATGCTTTAAAATCCTTTTCATACAAATAGTAACTGCTTGACAAGATCCTAAGCCTCAAAAATTTGCCTTTTCCCCATTAGACAAAAATCAGTGAGGGTTTTTATTAAGATTATATTAGATATAAATATTTAGTAAAATTACAATACTAGTTGTATAATGTAACAAGCTTTAACAAATGTGTGGCCCCTGTAAAACCTACATTTCTATCAAAATACAGAATATTCCCATTGCATTCTCTCATAGACTTTACTAGGAAATCTCCTATGTCAAAGAGAGTCCTTCTAAAATTTGTATTCTATAATAAATTGGGTTTTGCCTCTTATAAAACCTCATATCAATTAAATTACATGAATGTACTATGTTTTATCTACCTTTTTTGGTTTACCATAGTGTTTAAGAAACTTATCCATGAAATTTGTTCATTGCTGAGTAGCATTTGTTTCTCCATTTACCTGTTCCTAGACAAAAGGGTTGTTTCCAGTTTGAAGCTGCTATAAATATTCTTGTGCAAGCATTTTTGTGGACATTTGCTTTCATTTCTCTTAGAACTATACCTAAGAATAGACTTACAGGGTCGCAGGGTAGGTGTATTTTAACTTTATAAGAGACTGCCAAAAGTCTTCCACAGTGGTTTAGCGGCTGCTGTGCTGCCCAGATTCCCCTTCCAGGAGTAAAGCATGCATTCCCTCATCTGCTAGAAATGTTGGCAGCTCCCACCAACAGTGTAAGAGGGTTCCCCCTCTCTCCGCATCCCCACCTGCTGTTTCCCGTGTTGTTAATTTTAGCCATTCTGACTGGTGAAAGTGATTTCTCATTGTAGTTTTGATTTGTATTTCCCTGATGATGTGTGATGTTGAGCATCTTTTCATGTGTCTGTTGGCCATCTGTATGTCTTCTTCTATTCATGTCTAAACATCTATTTATGTCTTCTGTCCATTTTTAAACTGGATATTTTTGGCTGTTAAGTTTTATAAGTTCTTTATATATTTTGGATACTAACCCTTTATCAGACATGTCAGTTGTAAATATCTTCTCCCATTCCATAGGTTGCCTTTTAGTTTTGTTGATTCTTTACTGTGCAGAAGCTTTTTATCCTGATATAAAAATATTGATTAGAAAGGATACATGCACCACAATGTTTATAGGAGCATTATCAACAATAGCCAAATTATGGAAAGAACCCAAATATCCATTGACAGATGAATGGATAAAGATGTGCATGTGTGTGTGTTTCTGTGTGTGCATAATGGAATATTACTCAGCCATAAAAAGAATGAAATTTTGCCATTTGTAACAACGTGGATGTAGCTAGAGAGTATTACACTAAGCAAAATATCAGTCAGAGAAAGACAAATACCATATGATTTCATCATATGTGGAATTTAAGAAACAAAACAAATGAACATGGTGGGGGGAAAAAAGAAAGGCAAACCAAGAAACAGACTCATAAGTATGGAGAACAAATGGAGAGTTAGCAGAAGGGAGGTGAGCACGGGGATGGATCTAAATGTGTGATGGGTATTAAGGTGAGCACTTGTAATGAGCACTGGGTTTTATATGTAAGTGATGAATCACCAAATTCTACACCTGAAACTAAAATACTGTTAACTAACTGGAATATATATTAACTAACTGGAATTTAAAAAAAAATTGGAGAAATTAAAAAAAAAAAACAAAAACAAAAACAAAAATGTTGGCAGCTGACAGTAGTAAGCTAAATCACTTTCTGGGACATGCCCTTAGCAGAAGAGAGCCACCTTATCCAACACCCCAACACTCAGACCTGGAGCTAGTGTGAAGCAAGCAATGTGTGTAGGGTACAAAATTTGTAGAGATACTGCTCTGAGGTTGATGCATGTACTGCCCCTTGTTTCTCCTGCAAACATATATCTACACACAACTTGAGAAGCTCTCTTCTCTACCACCTTTAAGGGCTAGGCCTACTATCAATTTTAGTATATGTGCTGCTGAAGCAAACACTAGGCCTACTATCAGATGAAAGGTAGCAACTTACTGTTTTTGCCATCATAATAACTTTTTCTGTCTGTAATTTATAACTTACAAAGCATTTTCATCTGTAGATTCTCTTTTTGTCCTTGTATGAAGCTTAGGAGGTAGAGAAGGGCTTTATAAGCAATGAGATTGATTCAAGACATTAAGTCATCACCAATAATGAAGCCAGAATTAAAACTAAGTCCTAACACATGGCAAGTACCAACCTTTTCTATAACTGCCATCCTAATCTGCTAGAAATTCCTTCCTAACAATTGGCTTACTAAGAGGAAACGGTAAAGGACTGAAAAATGCATGAGGACTGATGATAGAGACTTTCCTTCAGCCAAACTATAAGGCAATAACAAGGCATACTGGCTCTGCACTAATGAACTATCTCTGGTAGTGAGAATTCTCTAACGTGTGAAAATTGCTTTTCTCATTATATGTAATTGTTTCCTTTCCCAGCACTTAGAGGTATTAGTCAGTAGAGGTTTATTCTTGTTCTTTAAGAAATTGGACTATCATTTTAGGGCAATCATATTACATCTCATTTTCCTCATCTATAAAACTGGTTCTCAAATTAATGTACAATTTCAGAGACTATATGTGTGTGTGTACATGTGTGAAAACTACCGTACTATTATCACTACCAATCTGTCATTTCATGAAAGAATACAATAAAAAGCAATCCTTTGAATAAATTCAGCTGATGAGACTAATATAAACCAAGTCTGAGCTGAGGACTAACCTTTAGAAGTCATAGTCTCAGGTGATCTTGAAGACCCTCTTAATTTCCAAAGTTACCAGTTTCTCTAAAGGCAACATGACAGTGTTTGTAAACAGCACGGTCCTTGATGGTGGTTAACAGTTTATAATATTTCTGATTTTCTGCAGGAATTTCATGAAGAGGCTTGCTGCTGCGAGCTAGACACCAGAGGATAGGCCTGACCAAAAGAAATCTGGTAATGAAAAGCAATGTTTGGGATGCCTCAGTGGCTCAGCAGTTGAGCATCTATCTGCCTTTGGCTCAGGGATTATCTTGGGGTCCCAGGATCGAGTCCCACATCAGGCTTCCTGCATGGAGCCTGCTTCTCCCTCTGCCTATGTCTCTCTCATAAATAAAATCTTTAAAATTTTTTTTTTAAAAAAGCAATGTTTGATTGTCAATTTATTTTGTTTGGGGACCTTTTACATCCATAGAGTACCTGAAGTTTTCAGAGCCCCACAGATAACATACCCCAGCAGCACTGTGAGCCCAACATGAATGACTGACTCTGCAGCATATAATGGCCCTTGAACTTGATGGCTGAAGTAGGCAGTAGATCTTTCATTCTTAACAATCATTTTCAATCAAAGCAAACTTGAAAAGACACCTGTGACACAGTCTAACAGGGAAAGAGTTCCAACTAGCAGTTTTCAAACCCCATTTGACAGAAAAACAATTCAATATCATCTTTACATTTGGCCTTTTACCATTTACTTTTGTTTACAGTTTTTATTTAAATTCCAGTTAGTTAACATACAGGATGGTATTAGTTTCAGGTGTATGATATAATGCACTTGTGATGAGCACCAAGTATTGTATGGAAGTGTTGAATCACTATTTTGTACACTCATTTACTTTTAAAAGTGTAGGATGTAAACCATTACAGTACTGAGTAAGTCTGATGTTATCCTTCATAGTTTGTAAGCAGTATTTTCTTATGATCCCTCATTTAATCCTCTTAGCGATCACTCTTTTCTCATACTGAGACACAGACCAGAGACATGACCTTCACAAAACCCGGAGCCAGAGACCAGTGGGGTCAAATTATTTGCCTGGATTACAGTTATTCCAGATTAAAATCTCTATAGATGGACACCAAATTTGCATCCAGAACAACAATGTTCAATGCCCAGTGTGTGAAAGTCACCAATAACTATTTTTTGACTGACTGAATGGATGAATAATCATACTAAGGAACTAAAGAGTAAGATTTATCCTGCCTTTTAGCCATCTTTGGCTACACATAATGAACTTCCTGAGAGCTTCTGGAATTGCAAGCATGGAGATGCCTGTGGACACGATCAGCTTCTTATTTTACTTAATACATGCACATTGAACTACTACCACATGAAAGGCAAGATGTTAAATATTATAAAAATTTTACAAGAATATGTGTGGACTTTATTTATTTATGTCTGGAAAATGATATTAGTGAGTAGAAAAATCATAATTTCCCACATCCATTCCACCTCTTCTTCCCACCTCATATGCTGCCGGGTTCCCATCTATAAGGCTGGTATATGCAAGTATTAGCCTATAGAGTCAGGGTTGATGTTAAGACTTCCTGTTATTCATCCCAGATTTCCATGACAGTCAAACAAACAGGGAAATAACAGAAGGATATACCAGCTTTTCCATCATGACCATGTTCCTGTTAAATTAAATATGTCTTATGAAGTAAAATGCTTTGTTCTACTGACTTCCAGTAAAACTGGACAATTTCATTTTCATTTACAGTTATCTTCAGTTAGTAAGAGTTCCTAACAAAAACTTGTATTAATAGTTCTCAATCCTGAACACACTCACCAGGGGAGTCTTAAAAACATATAATGCAATTTCCTGACTTTACCCCAGATAAAGTAAAACTGAATATCTTGGTTTCATCTTCAAGTTTCTTTTCCAAAAAAAGAAAAAATTAGGAGCAAGTATATAGTTTTGCTATTTAGGGATCAGAGAAATGAGGAGGTAGCTGGAAGGGGGATGTGAGGTAAAGGGAGTATTATTTTTAAAGATGAAACATCTTACACTGTGTTTATACCCTGTTGGGAAAGGTCCAGTAGAGAGAAAGGAAAAATATATTGAAGATTCAGGAAACAATGCAATTACTAGAGGCAAATCACCGAGTAGGTAAAAGAGGATGGAATCCAGTGTACAAGGAGAAGGTCTGGTCTTTGATAAAATTGTGAATGTTCATCTATTTAAAGGAAGAAAAGCAGAGTATGTTGGTTGGTAGATGTCATGGTGAGGGTATGTACAAATTCTACTTTCTCAATGAAACTGGAAGCAAGGTCATGAAGAAAACAGTAGAGATAGAGGGGAGAGGTACATTGGAGGCTTGAGAGGCAGAGCAAAGATGAAATTCTTACCTAGGAAAGGAGCATAGTGATTGAACCGGGAAATTATGGAGCATGCAAATGCCACATCAACAAAACAGACAAAGACCTACTCTTAGGCATTTACATTCCCATGATAGAAAAAATAAACAAACAAATAATTAGCCTAATGTCAGATAAACTCTATGAAGAAAATTATGTCATGGTAATGCATAATAAGGGCAGGATGCCCCTGGTAGGAACAAGACCTCTTGATTAGATAACACTTGGAAAAGATCTGAATAAACTCAAGGAGTAGGATTAGGTATAGGGGGAGTCATCATTCCAAAAAAAGAGAGCCCTAAGTGCCAAGTCCACAAGGGAACACCTTTGGTGTATATAAGAAACAAGTAGATGCCTGTGGCTGGAATGGAGTGACCAAAAGGCAGAGAGAATGGAAAAGCAGAGAAGAGGCCAAGGGAAAGACTGAGATGGGCCTAGAACATGAAAAGGATTTTGAGTTTCTTTTACATATTTAGGGAAGCCACTGGAAGGGTCTAATCAGGGAATCACTACTCATCAGACTTCTCTTTTAAAAGAATCTCTCTGCTTGTCTACTGAGAATAGACTTCCAAGTGGCAAGTATGGAACGACGAAGACCAGTTAAGAGATGTTTTTGATGATAGTTCAGGGGAGAGATGATGGCAGTTTGGGAGTGGTAGCAATGGAGTAGTGAGAAGTGAGAAGTGGTCACACTCAGAATATATTTTGTAGATAGAACCTAGCAAGATTTATTGATGATTTGGTGTGAAAGAAAGTCAAAGAGGAGAATCATAGATGACTTCTAATATGTTTGCCTGGGCAATGGAGCAAATGGCAATGCCATTTATAGAGATGGAGAGCTCTTGGGGAAGAGGGAATCAAGAGTTTAGTTCCCACCTAACCTCCAGAGAGGGAAGAGGGGCTAAAGAGGGTTGAATCAGTCACAACAGGCCAATGACTTGATCAATCATACCTATGTAACAAAATTTCCATAAAAATTTCTAAATGCAGAGTTTTGGAAGCTGGGTCAGTGAACAGACCAAAGTGCTGGAAGAGTGGCATACCTAGAGAAAGCAAAGAGCCTCCATACTCCCCTGCCCCAATACCTTACTCTCTATGCATCTCTTCTGTTTGGTTGTCCCTGAGTCATGTCCTTCATGAAAATCAGCAATATTAATAAAGTACCTGCCTGAGTTCTGTGCATGATTCTAGCAAATTATCAAGCCTGAGAAACAGGGGTTTATGAGAACCCTTCCAACTTTGCAGCCAACTCTGAGAGAAGTATGAGTTACCTGGGGACCCAATACTTATAACTGGTATATGAAATGATACAAATTATACAAGACTGAGGGCAGTCTTGTAAAACTAGGCCTTTAATTCTATGAATTCTGATGCTAACTCTGGATAGTTAGTGCCAGAACTGAACTGAATTGTAGGATACCTGGTTGGAATCCAAAGAGTTAGAGAATTGGCTGGTATGAGAAAAAAAGAATCTCATGTATGTGGTATCAGAAATGTTGTGAATAAAAACATATCAGAAGTAGGTAGCCCTTAAAATTCATTCGACAAATCTTTAGTCTATTGAAAGATTAACTATTTGCCAAGAATTTATTATTTATATATGCTTTAAATCATGAGACCATAATGTAACTTTATATCCAATATGAAAGGTATTTTAAAAACACAACCAAAGCTTCTTTTTTATAGGGCTTACAAAATAAACAAACTTCTAGCAAGCTTTATTTTAAAAGAGAAAGTAAAGACATAAATAAGCAATATTAGGAATAAAAGTGTCTATAGCGGGCAGCCCGGGTGGCTCAGGAGTTTAGCACCGCCTTCAGCCCAGGACATGATCCTAGAGACTCGGGATCAAGTCCCACGTCGGGGCTTCCTGCATGGAGCCTGCTTCTCCCTCTGCCTGTGTCTTTGCCTCTCTCTCTGTGTCTCTCATGGATAAATAAAAATCTTTTTTAAAAAAAAATTTTTAAGTGTCTATAGGTAGAAATTCTGTAAATCATAACAGAAGACTGTTAATAATCTAGGTTGAGAAATTTTAAAACTTAAATAGATTGGACAACTTCTTAGAAAAACATAACAAACAAAATTAAAAATAGAACTGCTATATAATGTAGCAATTTTACTACTGGGTATCTATCCAAGAAAATAAAAACAATAATTCAAAGAGATAATATACTAATATGCATCCCTATGTTCATTACACTATTATCTAAAATAGCCAAGGTATGAAAACAACCTACATAACTTTGATAGATGAATGGATAAAGAAGATGGATGCTTAACTTACTGAGCCACCTAAGTGCTCAGTAAGTTAAGCATCCAACTCTCAGTTTCGGCTCAGTTCATAATCTTAGGGTTTGTGAGATCGAGCCCTACTTTGGGCTCCATGCTAAGCATGGAGCCTGCTTAAGATTCTCTCTCTCTCTATCCCTGGGTCCCTCCTCACTCCCTCTCTAAGGAAAAAAAAATGTGATATATATACACACAACAGAATACTACTTAACCATAAAAAAGAATGAAATCTCACTATTTGCAACAACGTGAATGGACCTGAGGGCATTATGCTAAGTGAAATAAGTCAGACAGATAAAGACAAACACAGCATGATTTTACTTTTAAGTGGACTCTAAACAAACAAACAAACAAACAAAACCATACCAAAACTCATAAATCCAGAGAAAACAGTGGTGGTTGCCAGAGGGGAGGGGTCTAGAGGAGGGCAAAATAGGTGAAGAAAATTAAGAGGTACAATCCTGCAGTTATAAAATAAATAAGCCATGGGGGATCCTATGTACAGTATGGGGAATGCAGTCAATAATACTGTATCAACTTTGTTGGTGACAGATGGTAACTAGACTTAGTGTGGTGATCAGTTCCCAATGTGTACCAATGCCAAATTGCTATGAAACTAATATAATATGGGATGTCAATTATAGCTCAATAAAAATACATAAAAATAAAAACACACAAAGTAGAAGTCACACTTTTGAAAGAAGGAAGGGAGAGAGGTTTGATTGTTTCTTTCCCATCTTCCTTTTTTTTTTTTTTTTAAAGAGAGGGCTAAAACAAATATGGCAAAATGTTAATATCTGTTTCATCTTTGACGTAGATTATAGGTGTCTTCAATGCATGATTTTTCTATGCATGAAATCTTTCATCATTTAAAAAATATTTTCTTTTTAAAAAGCATAATATAATTGCTTTAAACACTCTTTGTGATAAAACTGGGCAGTAAATCCTTTGTACATTAAAGGGCAGTTCATTCTCTTTCTTGAGTGTAAATAGTGAAGAAAAGTTTTCTTGTGTGTTTGTTTGTTTTGCAATTGGGACATTAAATGGACAATTTTCTTTAACATATGTTGGTTGTCTTACAAAATAATCTGGATCCCTTTACAAGTCAGGTTGCTGAGTTGATCATATAGTGAAAGACTAAAGGAAATGATTAGAAACAGATGTGACATTTTAAAAGCTTCCACCATAAAAAAAAAAAAAAAAAAGGAAAAAGGACAAAGAGGGAGCCAGGGGGATAGTCGAAGTTATATTACACTTCCACAAGCACCCTTTCATCCTTACTAAAGAAAGTGCATCACCACACTCCATCCCAAATATACAGAGACGATACTTTTCTCCATATAGACAAAAAAGAATGCTGATTCAGGAGCTGCTTGCTCTGAGACACAATTAAGAATCAGATCAGTATCAGTGGATGAAATCTCATGATGCCTACTCAAAAGGGGATTAAAAGCAGGGATGCGGGATTTATATACTGTAAAGTTCTACAGAAACTGAAATACAGTAGAGAAAGAAATACAGAGTCTTAAGAAACCAGGGTAGTTATTGAATTAACTAAGTAGACTAATTTCCATCAATTTCTGGACCCTGGCAAAAATCTCTGTGGGTCACTTTGCTCTTTTCCAAGGGAAACATCAAGTATTATCCAGTTTTGTTTGGAGGCAAGTCATTTCTGCACATCTTCTGAGGAGAGACACTGAATATTTTGTTCTACACTAATGTATCAAGGATAGTTAAATAGTAAACTACTGTAGAAAACAAACAGAGTCTCCATTGAGAACAGAAAGCAGGTCTGTTTGCAGTCCAACAGAAAAGATAGAGGTTTCCTAAGCTCAAGATTCCCCAGCTGTGAAGCATCTACCTGGGTCCTGCCACATTGCCCCATAGAGTTTGGAAGTCAGGGGAGCCAATGAGAATAAGAAGCTCAGGCTTCCTGTATTGTGAGTAATAAACTCTGTTGTCTCTGATCCAGTGGTCTTGTGACTTCTGTAAGCATCCACAGAACTGTGGCAGGGTAACCTGCATTAGTTTCATGTTAGAGTAAAATCTCAAACCCTGCACAATTCTTAATTAGTAGTACTTCTAAGGTTGGTGGTTGAATATATGAAGTTTGGACTCAACAAATAAATATTGATTACTTACTATGTGTCAAGCACTCTGCTAAGTAAGCATTTGCCATCTGTTGCATATTTACTCCTCATATTGGCTCTCTGAGGAACTGAAGTCTATAGCAAGGTAACACAATCTACCAAAAGTCACAGTTCGTGAGGAAGAGCTTCAGGCTCCCAGTCTAGGCAGCCTGACTGGAGCATCTACTCTTAACGACTTCCTTTCTGTGCAGCAACAATTTGAAATTGCACTTGTGGTCCCTATTAACAATAAGGAAACAGATTCTGAATTGTTCACGCTTCCTCAAAATCACAAAATTCACTGATGTGAAGTTGTGATATCGACTCCATTATGAAATCAAAAGGCAATGATTAAGTAAAGAAGTAGCTTTTGGGATCCCTGGGTGGCACAGCGGTTTGGCGCCTGCCTTTGGCCCAGGGCGCGATCCTGGAGACCCGGGATCGAATCCCACATCGGGCTCCTGGTGCATGGAGCCTGCTTCTCATCTGCCTATGTCTCTGCCTCTCTTTCTCTCTCTCTCTCTCTCTCTCTGTGACTATCATAAATAAATTTTAAAAAAATTATAAAAAAAGAAGTAGCTTTTGAACCCTTTCATTAAAATCTTGATTCTTATAATAATTCTTTATTTTGTAAGTCTTTTACTAAAAGCAAATGAAGCAAATTGTGGTAAATAAGATTACCTGAAAGATGCTAAAACTAATAGACAAAAGTTTGAGGAGAAACAAGGTTTTCATAATTTCAAATTGTCTTCCCCAAACAACTTGACTGACTACAAAGGAAAATACAGAAACCTTATAGTACAGAAATTCAGAAGACTCTAACTTATCAACTCAGTGATGAGCTGTATTACCAACAATATGACAATTGACATCATAAACTCCTTGATATGAAACAGTGAGAAGGACAACATCATTTTCCTGGTATTCTTGCCAAAATAATGGATCTCTCATTCCAATCATGAGAAAACAACAGACCTACCCAAATTGAGGGATATTCAACAAAACAGCTAACCAATATTCCTCAAATGTGTCAGGGTAATGAGGCTGAGGAGAGGCCACAGGCCTGTTATAGACTAGAAGGAACAAAGGAGAAACAACAGTGAGATGCAATGTTAGATTGTGGATAAGGATCTTGGAACAAACTGAGAAGAACATTCACATTAAAACTGGTCAAATTAGGAAGAGGTCTATAGTTAGTAAGATTAATTTACTGTACTTGATAACTACATTGAAGATGTTCATGTTCACAAGAGCAGGGTGAGGGATATATGGGGGGATTCTTCATATTCTTCTTTCAACTTCTCTATAAATCTGAGCTCAAAATAAAAAGTTTTTAAAGACCTAAATTATTCTGTCATTTATATGTTTTAAAATATGTACTATAGTAGTTATGGGGCACCTGGCTGGCTTAGTTGGAAGAGCATGTGACTCTGAATCTTGGAGCTGTGAGTTTGAGTGCCACATTGGGTGTAGAGATTATTAAATAAACAAACTTTAAAAAAATTAAAAGGTAGAAATGTACTATAGTAGTTAAGAACATGTTCTCTGTATTCAAACTCCCTCCAAAACTCCTACTTAACTATATACTAACTGTATTAGTGTAACTTTGGGGGAAAGTTATACTAATCATTCTCTGCTCCAATTTCCTCTTCTCAACAGTGAGTGACAATAATTCCCACTGTATATGATGGCTGGGAAGCTTAAGGAAGGGAACTATTGCTAAAAGGCAAAAAACAGAGGTGGACACAGAATAAACACTCACTAAATGTTGTCTTATTTGTTGTCAATAGGCACTGGTTCACCTAAGCCAGGCACCCTAAGGCTTCACCTGTCACAAGATGGTCTAATCAAAGGTATCAATCAACTCTTGGAAGTGAAAAGCAGACAAGTATGAAGAGCAAAGTTGTAGCCTCACTAGAGCTTGCTCTGAACCAGGCATTGTAAGCTCAAATGCCAAAGGAGACTGTGCCGATAGCACCAGAGTGAAGTCAATCTGGGCAAGAATGTGGAAAACTGAGATCCATACCCTGTCCAAGGGAACAGTTGCACTCCTGGTACCACCATGATGCACTGTGGCCTGACGCTGCCAGATCTTACAATTTTTCAAGAAAAACAATAATCGTGGCTTTTTATAAGAAAACTTGCAAATTCTAAGTATTGGAAAATAACTTAAAAAATATAAAACCCTCTAAGGCCAATACCACAAAGGCCAAACCAACCATGTCAGTGAACCAGATACAGCCAATAGCCTCCATTTTGAATGGCTGACTTCACTGTGGGTACAACTAAAGAAACAGAAGGAGAGTGGGACTTTGAGGTCAAAATACCTTGGTGCAAATCCAATTCTGTTGTTAATTAGTGTTACCTACACATACATGAATAAATGAATAAACATACGCACACCTTTCACCTGGTCTTATAAGCTTGGGAAACAGAATGACATAGAATGAAACACAATTTTTTTTTAACTGAAAGTCTCAGAACCTTTCATATGCTCAGCTACATTGTGAGTCCACAGTCACAGCTATGGTACCCATTTTATTTTTTTCAATTTCATCCACATCAGGCCTTTTTTCATGGGAGCCACTCATGGGACAAGTGCTGCCTGATAACACTTGGGGGACATCAGACTAAATGGTCTCTGAGGCTCCTCCCTACCCTGCCCTGCCTTGCCCTGCCTCTCCATGATTCTGGACTCAGCATCAGGGTCACCTGTCCCCCCTTTTCCCCACAATGCCTGGTGCATGGTGGATTCCTGGTCACCCCATGACCCAGCCATGGCTCCTGCAAAGGACTTTGGGGCTCATGATGCAGCCTGTATCTTAGGTTAGGAAAAGGAAAAACAGCAGGGAAACAAAGATGCCATATTGGGCTGAACAAGCTTGGACTGTGCGAGCTGGCAGGCTCGTCAGTTGGCTTTTATTGCTTACAAAGGAAAAGCCAAACAAAGAAGGAGGTGGAGTTTATTTCAGTAAACAGCATCTTTCAGAAAGAAAGAACTCAATCTCCTCCAGAAGAGGTGGCCTCATTGCTTTTACAATCAGAAAACATTTGCAAACAATCACTTGGTTAGAGAAAACAAGTTCAAACAATAAAACTGTGGATTTCCTCTGCGTGTTGGGGTGTGTGTGTTTTAGAAGGAAGGCAGGGGTATATGCAGTAGCAAACATTTCATCTCTACTTTTAAGAGCATTTGGTATCTGAAATGTGAAAGTAAAAGGTTTACACATGTAGTGCATTTAAACTCTAAGGCAAGGGATTTTACTTCAAATACTCAATTAGCTGATGTGGGAAAGAAGTCTCAGGTTGAGTGGCTCTCCTAAGGAGTCAATTCCACCCCATTCCCTTCCTCCCTTCCACCCTTCTGTCTCACATTCTCTACCCAAAATGCTGCCTCTTAAAGAACAGGAGCATTCTTAAGCCATGGTTCACAAAGCTACAACTCTAAAAAAATAATGCCAGCAACGGCAAAACATACAAACATGGGAAAAGCCAAGTGTTGGTCAAGGTGAGGAGCTCAACTCTAAAGCAACAAAGCCGCATACCTACATCCAAAGAGAATCTAATGACATCGCTGGGAGACATAATAAACTATTGGAATAATAATAACTCTGCCTAACAACCAACATTTAGTCAGCTCTCTGTGCATGCCTTGCACCATCCTGAATGCCATCATCATTTTAACAGAACTCAGGGTTAGGAGGCCTAAATAAGTAATGCCCAAGGTTACCGTTGAGAAAGAAACAAATGAGGATTTGGATCCAGATGGAACTGGTTCCAAAGCCCTGCATTGTTCTATGCACCAATGAGAAGCTACCTATGCATTATGATGTGTGAGCTGATTTTTGCATATCTAAGGAAAATACTCATTCCTTGTCTACTGGGTCTGGCATGCATCGCTTTCTGTGGTCGGCGCTGAAGATGAAGCAATGAACCAGACCCCATTGGGCACACAAAGTGGAATCTGAGAGTGAGGAAGGCTATAAGTACTATGATTTGGGGAAGGCAAGAGCACTGTGGGGGCCCATGAGACTCGATTGGAAGGCCATGGAAGGGTATTTGGATTTGATGGCATCGGAGGTGATCCTTGAAAGAGAACAGCATTCTCAAAGGAGAGGCAAGAAGAAAATGCTGCTCTGGACACAACTGAAGGTCTGGAGAGCCAAGGGTATGGGGATAAACACACGCACTGGAACATGACTGGGTCATGGGGTGTGTTGAGAGGCAGAGGGAGATGCATGGGAAAAACCTGAGGTTCTTGAATTTCAGTCTGAAATTCAACACGTGCAGGACATGTCACCCCTTCCTGACTATATCTCTGAGGAAGGAGGTGACCAACCGGGAAGTACTTCATGTTGTAGGCAATGAGGATGGAGTGGGCCAGGTTCAGTTTGGCTACAGAAATGACCCAAATTGAAATAGGAATCAGCCTTTGGGTAATGCGGACTAAAAAGGAAAATGAGCTTTTCAAGTCAGATCTATGTTAGAATTCCAGTTCTGCTACCCACTAGCTGTAGCACCTTAGATAAGTTATGTCTCCAAGCCTCAACTTCCCCATTTGTAAGATGGGAATAATAAAATCGTCTTGCTCACAAGTTTGCTGTGAGAGTTAAAGAAGAACCGACGCAAAGTGCTTTTGAAAGTGCCTCACACATGTGAACTATTATTCACATGGTGGGTCCTGATTTGCATAATGTTTGGTTTGTCAGTGGTTTGGGGTAATCAGTGCCAAGGTCTTTTTTCCTTTAAAACTTGCCCTCTGGCTAGGATTCACAGAAAGCTGGTGGTATAGCAAAAATGAGCACTGGTTTTAGAGACAGGCAGGCTCAGTTTCTAATTCTGACACACCAGTTGTTGGCAGAGACCAAACTGAGTAACTTTAGGGCAATTATGACCCCTTTCTGAGATTCAGGGGTCCTCTTTCGGCACAGGGGGTGCATGGCGCTGATAATCATCACACATATTGGTGCCCTTCTCTTCCTTTTTGAGCCTGCTGATTCAGGCAGGCCCAGCAGGTCACTTCTCCCTGCCTCAGTTCTCTCCTTAAGAAAATGGGGCTAACTATCTGCACTGGGTGTTTACGGGATTATTGTGAAGATCAAATACCGGATGGGATAACATGAACCGATGCTCTGTAAACTGAATCTGTTTATGAACACATGTGATCATTATCCAGTCAATGTTTGGGTGGTTCCACTGAAATTCAGAGTCCCTGAGGCAAAAAGAGATCAATATCTGGAGCAGCCACAAGAGCTCCAAGAGGACTGACAATGAAACTTTCATCCCCTGGCCCCATAATAGTGAAAAACAGTTTACCTGGGTGAGGCTCTTCATTGCCACCCCATGAAAACAGGGCTAATGGCTATAAAATGAGACCTGTTAAATCTACACAAGTCTGTTTCCTGGATCCCCTCAGCCTCCCCTCTTTCTCCTCCTCTCCCGAAACACAGCCCCGGCCCCCACCCTTCTCACAGCAGGAAGTCCACCATCTGTGAAAGTCATAAAACACACAACCCAACAGGGAAAATCACCCTGGTGCACACAGAGACACTCACACAACACGTGCAGGACATGTCACCCCTTCCTGACTATATCTCTGAGGAAGGAGGTGACCAACCAGTAAGAAATGCATGGATGGAGTCACTGAGCAGCCCTGGTGATGTGGCCATGAGCATTTCCTGAATCCTTTCTACAGGCTCTGCCCAGAATCACCCTCTATGGACGTTTGCAACTAAATGCTCTTTAATAAACACTGATAGCATTTGTTCCAAGGGGCTGCAAGAGTTGCTGACCAAGGGGGACTCCCCTTAAGGTTTCCTCTTCTGTCATGAGAAATGTTGCCTCCCAGGTCGCCCGCAAATGCATAATGCCCCAATTTGGAAATGTTATATTTGTTTTTATTCCTGCTTGTGCTCCCCTAGGAACAGCCTAAAAGAAAAAGATGCAGAAAATATACTGGAACAGAAGTGAAACGGCCCAAATGCAAATACTAATTGTATTCCTTGTAAGTTAGGTCATGGGTGCATCATCGCTCACCTGTAATATGGGGTAATAACACTACCACCCAAGATCCTTGGGAGGTTAACAGAAGCATTTCAAAAATAAAAGAGCCTTTTATACTTATAGTGTTGGGCAAATGTGAGCGGGCATCATTCTAGAGTGCAATGAATAGGAGACAGGAGACCTAGGGTCTGAATCCTGGCTCTGCCATTTAGTAGGCATGACCTTCACAAATGATGTCACCTCTTGAACTTGCATCTTCCTCACATCATTTAAGAAATATTCATGAAACTTCTATCATGTGGAAGGTAATGTGGATCATTCCATAAAGTGGTCGTTAAATATAAGGGATAAACATTATATTACTGACTAATTACTACTAGTTAATTATGTGAATCATATAAGGTCATCACTTCAGTGTAGTATCTCCCATTATGATCTACATTTCTAGGTTGAACTGTTCTCTGAGATATTAACCTTCTATTCTGATTTAAATTTAACCAGTTTTGAGATATTAACTTTTTTTAAGATTTATTTGAGAGAGAACTCAAGCAGAGGGAGCAGGGGCAGAAAGAGGGAGAGAGACAGAGAAGAAGAGAGAATCTCCACCAGACTCCTCGCTGAGCACAGAGCCCAACGCAGAGCTTGACCTCACAACCCTGAGATCATGACCTAAGCCGAAACCAACAGTTAGATGCCCAACCAGCTGAGCCACCCAGGCACCCTGAGATATTAAATAGTTTTAATTTCTACTTTACTATTTTAAGATAGACATATTGAGTAAGCTGCTACAAATGCTTCGTAGGATGAAATGTGATAATGATGTATCAACAAATAACAGCAGAGGAAAATGTTCCAGGATGAAAGTTCACTGATTACACTTAAGTAAATCTGATATCATTCTTTGATTACTCAACCTCAAACCTATCCTAGTATGACTATTAAAACAGAGATGCTTGCTTTTAGAAGATTAGATAATGCAAAAAAACAAAAATAAAAGAAGGAGAAGAAGGTGAAGGAGGTGGAGGGGAAGAAGAAGAAAGAGGAGAAGAAGAAAGACACTGCTCTGGAAGGTTGCTGTAATTCACATCATTGTAAAAAAAATAATATTAGGAGTTTTCCTGATAACTAGTTTTGAAAATGGGGGAAAATGTTGACATCAAAGAGTGCTGTCTTTTGAATACTATGGAAACTGGTGATAACTCCCACCCGGAAAGGGATGGGAGGAGAAGAACAAAGAGGAGGGCATGATTAGCCAAAGGCAACTGGTTTCGTGAAAATACCCACTAGGCATCAGATAGTGTCTCACAGCTACCCACACATTTAAATCCTCACAGGCCTATAAGGAAGATGGCACTATTTCCTCTTAGCCAAGCCCACGTGATTGTGGATTCAGCCCCCAATTTCTCTGACCAAATTGTCACTGTCTTTCCACTCTACCATGCAGACTTCCTCTGCACCCCTTCCTAGCTTTGCTGTTAGCACTCCCTGGGCACACACTCTGCTAGTGCCCTGTGATGTAGGTAAGCCCAGTGGGGGCCAGGTACACCCAACTCACACTATCCTCCTTTCCCTTCTGACCCCTGGTCCATTGCTGCTCCACAGTGCCCACATAAAGGACAGAGCAGGCTTAATAAAGAATTAGCCAGCATCTCCGTGTATACTCTATCCGGGGTGTGGAGGAGAAAGTTTCTAGTTATGCTTAAGAGAAATTATCTTCCATTTTAGAAGTTTCCATTATGTGAGACAACTCAGATTGGCAATGGGAAGGTGCCCAGAACTTTGCACAAAGATATGAGTTGAAGCCCAGCTGTACGATAGTAATTTCTAGAATGACGGAAATGTTCTGTGGCTGTGCTATCCAATATGGTAGTCACTAGACACATGTGGCAATAAAGCACTGGCAATATGGCTAGTGAAACTGAACAACTCACTTTTAAATTTTATTCAGAATTTACTGATTTACATGTAAATGGCCATTTGTGGCTAGTGGCCACTCGGTTGGATAGATAGCACTTGCCACCTCGCTGTGTTACCTTAAACAAGTCATGTTTCTCACCCTGAGCTCTCTCAACTGTTCATGACTCTGTCACCTTACAACTCGGCTGGATTGACAACGTGAGAAAAGAACCATTCCAGTGTCTAGCACAAAAACATATCCTTAATAAGTATTCAAGAGGTTTTAGCTGAATCTGAAAATGTGAAGTTCATAAGAGTCCAAGAGAAATGCATGTTAAAAGTCTAAGCCTAAATTTTTCTCCAGAATTGATTCCTTATGATTGCTTTATTCATCCAAACTTCATTTGCCTGCCAAGAATGACCTCGGAGAAAAAGAGGGCTGAAGAGAGGCACGCCAGTGACAGGACTGCAAGTACAGTCCCTACCCCATTACTGCCCTGCTTCCCCCTGGAGCTCCAGTGGGTCATTTTCTCCAGGTTGTAATGATGGGAGTATCCAAAAGCAAGGCAAAGTGCTATGTGCATCTGATGTAGCTAAATATCTTTGAGAGTTTTGCCAAAAACTTCTCTCCTTCTCCACTTTTTAAACACGTTTTCAGGAAAATTTGCCCATCTGGTTCTGATTCATTTGCACTTAACTCATCAGAGGGTGGTGTTGTAATACCAGATTGACTTGCAAAAAGTTCCAATTCACATATCTCCCCAGCTTCTATCCTTAGAAACTGGGGAATGGGTTTGGCCAGCAGATGCACAAAGCACACTAAAGAAGGGACAGAAGGCATGAAATGGCAGTTCCAGCTCTGTGCAAACACTCCATGTACTCCGAGCTGTTCCTAATGTCTGAGGTCTGGGCCTGCTCTCCTGGGAAATGAGGGTTTCAACTGAGTGACAACTCAAATCCATACAAAAAACTAGCAATGGTTCTTTAATATGGAAAAGCCCAGTAGTCGTCACAAAGAACTCACACAAAATTGGACAGTATGATGAAGTAAACCTAAAATATGTTTTGTAATGATCAAAAAAATAAAAAAGAAGAAGAAGAAAATGTGGTCACCAGAAGTTTGTGTGCAGGAAAAATCAAATAATTCTAGATTAGCCTTGTTCTTTAGTTGGTAAAATCACAAGATTACTAAACCAGGCCTGATTTTTGGATGGCTCTATACTGAACAAGGTCTTCTGGGCTGGGCTGTGAGATAAAAGACAGCAATAAGGATGGGAAGATAGTACGGTTTAAATGGCAAATCCAGGCCTTATGTATAGGGCAGTGTGAAACCAGAAATCTTTCTTTTTTCATTCAACCATTTGGTCCAGCAAGGGTTATAAGACCTCCTATGATTAGTGCTCATTGAGATGCTATGGGGTAGACTGTTTCATTGAGCAGAGGTTGAGCTCATCACTACATGGCTCCTCTTGAGATGAATGCTTGTAATTGCATAAAATGAACTGCAGGATTTCTTAAGTAGCCATCTCAACCAGAGTTCTTAGGATTCCATTCTCCCTGAGTCCTGAGGAGTTCCCTACAAAACTCACTGACTACACATATGAACACTGCTGAGATGATTTCATCAAGGTCCTTGGTTTAAATGATCTCCTCCAGGATAACAACTCCCAAAGTACACCCCGAGACTATATTTTCTTCTGATTTCTTCTCATATATACAACTTCCTCCTTAATATCTTCACTTAGAGGTCTTACAGGAATCTCAAACTAATTATGTCCAAAATAAAACTTAACATTCTTCTCCCACAACTGTTCCCCATCCAATGTTCTCTATGTCAATAAAGAGCCATGCCATGAACACAGTGGATTGAGAAACATTAGCTCAAGAGACAGCAGGTTCAGCCACTCTAAGTCTCTCAGCTTTTTGTTGAACTTGGTGAACCTGGAGGGCTAGAATATTTTGAGCTAAAGGGAATCTAGATCTATCTTCTTGAATCTCTCACTCACTAAGGCTGCTGTTAGTTAAGACATTATCTTCTGTGGACTTCAGATTGTTGATTCACTTCCCTCCTAGGATAGGTATTCTTGCATTAGCCTGTGAGGTCTGGAGAGTGGAAGTACATTCTGACTGTTCTAGATTCTTAGCACAAAGCAAATACAACAAAGTGAAAGAGATTCTGTTCTCAACATCCTCCTGCAATTTCTTGGTACCTTCCTTCTAACATTATCACACAGGCTGTAATTATCTCTCTTTATGCTTCTGCACTAGATTGTAAGCTTCGTCTTCCTTATTCATCTTCACCATCTTGGCACGAAGCTCATAGCCCAACAGTTAGTGTTGAGAGACTATATAACGAATGCAGCAATGACTAAATGAATGAGTGAATGAAGAGTAGAGAAATAAAGGAACTGATGAGGTGTTCAGTGCACCAGCCAGTCCTGGCAAGCCCTGAACATGCTTTCCAGCCCATGTCTCCTCACACACATTCCCTTTCCCCCCACCCCAGGCCACTCTTGGGAAGAAAGCTTCAGGAAGTGCTTAATGTTCAGTGGAAATTTCTCACCAACAGTCAACACCCAGTCATGATTATCTCTCTCTCCTCTTTCCCTCCCTCACTCTTTAAAGTCACTTGTAGTGTCTTTTCCTCCCTCCAGCTTACCCATTATTTACGATAATGACTTCAAACACCAAGCACTGCTATTCAGGGCACAGTGAAAATGTGTTTTTCCCATCAGTCCGGATGAAATAGTTTCCACTGTCTGTTTCCCTTGCAGATAGCAATCAAGGTCCGGGCGCAACAATTAAAAAAAAAAAAAAGTCCAAACTCTTGTCCGATATAGCATCTAAAACTTGTCCTTGGAAAGCGACACCCCAGGGAATTTAATCAGAAATCCTCTTGGCTTGGCCCAACCCACTGCTCTTGAATACAGAGTATTTGGAATGATTTGTTTCTGGGAGCTGATTTCCCTATGTTTCCCCCCTATTCTTCCCAGAAGGCCAAAATAAGAGCCCTTTGAAGAATGTTATTCCCTTTAGACACAGGCTGGGATCTCCAGAGTCTAACGCTAACCTATGAATTCTCACTGTCATCTTTTCTCTACATCCTCTGGTGACAGCCCTTGAAGCTCTGACTGCACTGTTCCCTGAGCTCTGTGCTCCCTCACTTTGGTTGACTTTGTATCACCAGGTCAATGTCTATTACTTACTGTATCACCAGTTTAATACCTATCAGGGCCCTATCACTTATTGGTTATATGACCTTAGACAACTATCTTACTGCCTAGCCTGTGCTCCCACTGTGTCTCACAGGCTAGCTGTCGAGGTTAAATGATGTCATGTAGCAGACACTACAAAAGAATTGGTCCTCAACCATTTGGAGGACCATAGATTCACCTTCCCCTTGTCACTCACTCTCTTCTCTGAATTTTTGTAGCAGTAGTACCATGTGAACATAGAATTCTCAGCCAGAATGGCCTATAGAGATGGTCATCTGAAAATTCCCATTTCAAATGCTTAGTACACACACACACGGGCACAGTACACAAACAAACCACACTACACCACACACACACAGCAGACAACACAAGACACAACACTTGCATACACCATACCACACGTACATGCCATACACACACACCCCCACGCACCACACCCCCTATAAAACACACACCATAAGCTAGGCATTTAGACATTTGTCACTTCAAATTCCAAGGATGGCCTGTTTCCCTCCATTGAGGAAGACACCCCTGGTGCTCGGTCCAAGGACATTATGAGGAAGCACCATGGGAAATAAAGAAAAGGGATGTGCTGTTTTTCTAAAAACTTTTGTTCTTTGATGAATTTAGACCCTATTTCTTATGCCCATTGGTAATAGTCATTATTAATAAGGAACTAATAGGTAATGTAAATGCAGAATTTACCCTCTATTAGGCACGATGCTTGTACATTACATGCAGGATGTGTTTAACCCTTACAGTATACTTAAACACCTGCAGCTGTTACACAATCAAATTGCTGGGGGAGCAGTCACCCTGCCAGTTCTCAACTGCCAAGGATCCAGCCAACTTCTGGACCTCCCACTCAGTTTTACTCACTGACAATTAGCAGAACAATTGTACCTCAAGCTGGGATGATCAATGATTAGCCAGCCAAAGGCACCATGAGTATCAGTCTTACTATGTTCCATTCATAATTGATCCAAAAAAGTAACAGGTGGTCCTCCAGGGATCAGGGACCATGAATGTTTTTGTCGTTTCATCATGCTACAAAAATGCCTGATGTTGTGGTGCTAGTTCTGGGCATCTCCCAAGTAATTCCAGATTCCATGTGATGCCTGAAGCTCCTGGCTCCAGATTGGAATCAATAAACATGGTTTTGCTCTTCAAAAATGCAAAACAGTTTATATAGAGACCAAGCCAGCTATTCTCTGCCAGAGTATTGGCCATTAGGTTAAGAGAAAGTTGTGGGTTTTTGCTGGCAAAGGGGCAGAACTAACAATCTACCCATGTTGTTATCATACACTACTGGGTAGGATATAGTTATCCCAGCCCCAGAGGTTGTGGAGGTGTTATGTTACATTAAGCCAGGGTACCTGGAATTCTAGTGATACCATGTAGGGAGAGGGCTGTAACCTTTTGGGACAACTTAGCCATGAATATAATATTTTTTTAAAAACCCTGCTCTTACCCCTTTCAGTAACATATACAGAGCACATATATCCATATCCATATATATATGGAACTCCTAAAGTTCTGAAACAGTGTAAGACTTGAAAGAATTGGGTCCTGGTAGGGTCAGCATTTTCTATTCCTTGTTCCATCTTAGTGCTGGGTCAGATGCCCTATGACCAACTTCCTCCCTTTAGTCACATGATTTCCAAAGTACTTTCATGTTATTTCATCAGTCATTCACAATGACCTTGAAAGGTTATCATTTGTGTTTCCCAGATGTGGCAACTAGAGGTCAGATAGGGTCGGCAACATGCCAAATATCCTACAGCCCACAATGGCAGAGATAGAACTATAACTGTTTGAGCTCCAGCCAGCCTGGATTTCTACCTGCACCTTGGTACCAACAGACATTATGGGTGATGACCTAGACTCCCTGCCCTAGGTGACTGGAAGAAACAATGTCCCTTTTAGACTTTGCTAGACTCTGTGTCTTCCCACATGCTGATCCCAACTGGTCTTTGACTCCAATTCAATCTTAAATTTCCATTCAAGGGACTTTCTCAAGGTGGCCTTCTCTGACACCCTTATGTTAGTTAGGGGTTCCACTGTTACGTATGTGCCCAAAGCATCTTGTTCTTCCTGTTTTGTAATACCACAATTACAATAAACTTTTCAATTGTTACTTTCTTTGCTAAGCTGTAAGTTCCAAGAAGCAAAGGCCATATTTGGCTAGCATAATTCCTAGTATCTTTTAGGCACTCAACACAAGTATAGTATGAGAGAGCAAACCATTCTGTCTCATGCAGAAGTCTAGACAGGGCCAAAGAGCGTCAACCCATCAATCAGAAGAAGACTGACCAGGGGATCCCTGGGTGCTCAGCGGTTTAGTGCCTTTCTTCAGCCCAGGGCATGGTCCTGGAGTCCCGGGATCAAGTCCCACATCAGGCTCCCTGCATGAAGCCTGCTTCTCTCT
Organism: Canis lupus baileyi; assembly: GCF_048164855.1. NCBI lineage: Eukaryota > Metazoa > Chordata > Mammalia > Carnivora > Canidae > Canis > Canis lupus. Next base: position 35,738,237 of record NC_132840.1, read on the forward strand.
CTGCCTGTGTCTCTGCCTCTCTCTCTCTGTGTCTCTCATGAATAAATTAAAAAAAAAAAATCTTAAAAAAAAAGAAGACTGACCAGAGGTAGCCAGAGAACAAGTACAAAAACATGTCCAAAAGTTCAGCAGCTGAGTCTGGTGTAAGCTACTTATTGGCAGGTCTAAACTGAGGCTAGGAACCAGGAATATAAGACCAGAGGCAAGGGGAGGGGGTTTGTTTCCAGTAGGGTGAGTCACTCAAAGCTCCCTTCTAGGGGCCAGAGGACCAGCATCCCAAATACTGATGCTCGGGAAAACCAAGTTCACAGCTCTCTTGAGGACTGTTTAGTTAAAACAGACGGCTCTGTACCTTGACAGATGCTTTCCTTTTGTTAGATGCGCAACCATCGCATGTGCTAGGAGAAGAGGAACTATATATCAATGCACTGATAGATTATCATGGCAGAAGGTATGTTTTATTTTTTTTTTAAGATTTATTTATTCATGATAGACATAGAGAGAGAGAGAGGCAGAGACACAGGAGGAGGGAGAAGCAGGCTCCATGCCGGGAGCCCGACGCGGGACTCGATCCCAGGACTCCAGGATCGTGCCCTGGGCCAAAGGCAGGCGCTAAACCGTTGAGCCACCCAGGGATCCCCAGAAGGTATGTTTTAAAAAAATTATCCTGATAGATAGAGAAAAGCCACACAAGAATCAGTAAGGCCACCTAAAATGCTAACAAACAATATAGAAGGAATGAGAGCAGAAATGACAATAGTGAACATCCAAACAGAATGAACAAAATTGAAACGTATTACAAACATACGCCCTGTTGAGCTTGAAAACTGATAGGGTACATAATAGTATCCCCTTTGGACTGGCTTCCTGTTTACTAAGTACTTTTATGTACTTTACCTCATTTGAGCCTCCTAAGAAGCCTATGTGTTGGATGGATAAGGAAACAGGCCCACAGGTGACCTGCCCAAGTCACACGGCTTAGAGGGGCTGGGCGGGGCCTGGAGACCAGGTGTGCAGAGCACCATCTCTGAGCCGTCCACGCAGCATGGGGCCCTTGTGTAACCCAGAGCTTTGGTCAGAGGAGGGCACTCACCTCATTCCCCAGGGATCGGGCAGTCTTTGATCCTGTTTATGTATTCATGTTTATGTAAATGCACATTTATAGCTGTTCATTTCCCAGCAGCGAGGTCTGAGGATTCCTGTCAGCTCTGGGACTCCGATAACAGTCTCAGCCCTGCCACACTGAGACCCCAGTGCCTCATGAAAGGCTCTGCTCCCTGTGAGTCAGACCTGTTTTTCGTCTTTACTGTTATTACTGATTACTAAAGAAATCCCAGGGTCCTTGTAAAATATCCAAAGAAATTTGAAGAAGATAAAATTCTATATACTCTGCTACAACTTCACTTTTATTTGATAACATAATACTAGACACTAACATTTATGGAGCTAACCCTAACCCTCAATTAATTGGCAGACAGAGGGTGAGGCATTTTTATACACAGTATCTCATGTAGGCCTCACCACAGTCTCAGACAAGCACTATTAGTACCTCTGGCTCTCAGATGAAGACACTGAGGCTCCCAGAGAGTAACTGACCCTGATTCACAGAGCCGGTGAGTGGCAGAGACAAAATTCTGGTCAGGTCCTATGATTCTAAAGGCCACACACCTACCTGCATCCTTATGTCACGGATATCTTCCCAAGTCAGACATATTCAACTGTATCTGTTTCTTGCAGAAAAGGCTATTGTCTTTCCCCAAAATGTTTCTTGCATTTAGTTACCTAGAGTGAAAGGGCCAATCCACAACTCATTAAAAAAAAAGATAAAAGTCACATTCTTTAAGTAAGCTTTAGCAGGTTCTTTCCTATCTACTTGCCAGGCCAAATATCCTCATAGTTGTGTCCCTTTGTCTGTGGTGACAAAGTTTGGCTATTGGGTTAGGTCCTGCCTATACCACTCACTTACTGAGTGACCTTGGGCAAGTATGCACTCTCTCTGCATCCCGGCCTTCTCATCTTTATAGTTCGAAGTCTGGGTGGCCTCTGAGGACCCTTCCAGTTATGACCTACTATAACCTGTTATTTCTCATGACTTCCTGGAATGTGGATGGGCTATTTTTATAAGATCATTTATTTAAAATGAAATTTAAGTGTACATTATAATATTCAAAATGGTAGATTGCCAGGGAAAGGAGATGGAGGGTATATTAATTTCCAATGGCTGCCATAATAAATTATCACAAACTTGGTGGTTTGAAACAACAGAAATTTATTCTCTCTGCTCTGGAGACCAGACTTTGAAATCTGGTGGCTGCTGGCATTCTTGGCTTATGACTACATCGCTCCAATCTGTTTCCAGTCTCTGTGGTCATGTTGCCTTCCCCTCTTGCTCTGTGTGAAATCTACCTCTGTCCTTTCTTATAAGGACATCTGTGATTGTATTTAGGGTTCATCCAGATAATCTGGAACATCCTTCCCCATCTGTACATTCTTAACTTAATCACATTTGTAACAGCCGTTTTCCAAATAAGATCACACTCACAGGTTCTAGAGATTAAGATCTGATATATTTGAGGGTCAATGTTCAGTCTACTACAGAGGAGCAGTGAAAACCCCATTTCAGCTGCTTTGCGATGACACTCAAGGTGATCTCACAACGGCGTCATCATGAACAACAAAGGCCAAGCACAGGCAAATTTAAACATGCTTCGGGTATTTGATAGATGGCACAGACGGAAGGAGGAAAAAAGGTCAAGAGAGCCTCACTGTAGTGGGATCATTGTGTAATGGAGAAGCAACACACAACAATATCACACTGATGGGCTTAAGTGTTGGATCCCACAAACCAGGACAAGGCCATTAAAAAGCCCCAAATAAGCCAATAAATGAGTAATTTTATGATGCTAACCATTTGTTGTAAAATCAAACAAGCTCTTGGTGTCAAACTCTCCTCTGAGCTATCCTATTCCCTGTAATACAGTTAACTATTTTTCTTTCAGGAAAAAAATAAGCCACATTTTTCATTCCTGCTGGTACTACACATGTATTCCTTAAAGTGGCATGGGACCTCTCAGCTCATCTTTTGTCTTAACAAACCACTAACTTCAGGAAATGTTCTTAAAAATCAAGGTCCAAATAATAGTTTAGTAAACCTAAAGAGGTCTACCTTTTTGAAAATTTCCTAGGAAGCTTGGATTCAAGACTAGATTTTACCAAGTACCAGCTGGGTTCCTTGGGTAAAGTCATACCTTACTCAACAACCAAACAGCTCAACCACTCAGAGACTGGCCATCCACCATCCCCCCCCCCCCCCACACACACACCAAAGCCACATGCTCTCTCTTCTGATTTAGAATAATCTTGAAAAACGTCTTATCTACACTTTTAGACCATGAGCTCCTAGGTGGGAGGGGAAATGTCTTAAAGAAAATGATGGCTGATTTACTGAGCCACGTGTTCCCTTTAGCACTCAGTAAAGTTCCTATAAATCATGGAAATTACTTCTGTTTTACAGATGAAAAAGCTGAATGCTTAGAGAAGTTAGTTGACTATCTCAAAACTATACAACCAGAGAAGGAGAAGTCAGGATTTATGCCCTGAGTCCAAACTTCATATTCTTTTCCTCAACTCATGCTTTTTCTCTTATCTCTAGCTACTACAGTACCTGGAGAAAACAACTGGTGGGTAAGAATTAAGGAGTGGAAAATGGAGGGAAAAAATACTTGTTTGTACTATGTATGCACTATGCCACCTTCAGAATGCTGGAAATCATGAGGTTTGTACATGAGAGAGAGCAAGCAGGGGCAGATCAGAAGAGAGCAATGATATACAAAATAAAGCTTTACAAATTACAGCTTTGCACTGCCCACAGCAATTTTCATAGGTATTATTGTACTTGATTCTCACAAAACACCTAGGAGATATGAAGTATGAAGAAGTATATTTTCATTGCCAGTAATGGAAATACAATCTTTGATGTTAAGTAACTTTGACTTCTAAGTGGTGGGGCCAGGATTCAAAGCCAAGTCATAGGACTTCTTTCCAGTGCTTTTTCCACTGGGCCTCACTGCTTCCTCTTCCCATGGACTTTCCTTGTAGGCCACAAAGCCTTTACCTATCACTTGCTCAAAGGCTCTGAGGCCTGCAGCCTTCAACCAGCCTCCTACTACCACATGCATACACACACACACACACACACACACACACACACACAGACTTCCTTTTGCTATATTTACAATGACCTAGGAGTGAAGAAATAAGGATAGGGAGCCCCAAGAAAGGAGAGAGCATCTGTTAAGGGCATAGGACTCATGATTTGGTCATCACAGCTTTCCCAGAAGTTCTGTATATGTGTATGTATTTCTGGGTGTAAATAACACCCATGACATAAAAGAAATCATAGATCTTTTATGATTGCCAATACAGGCATAGTGTCCTAGAAAACTCAGACTTGGGTGAGCACCTAACTTCTCCTTCCCCTCACTTCATCTACAAAGGGAAACTACAGATGATTTTTAAGAATGAAGGTGTTCATCAGCACAAAGTGTCTTACACAGATTTAAGCAAGAAATTATCACTCAACTTATTTAGTTAACCTGCTTCTTATATAACATGGTTGCCCTTACATACTCCCTTTTTTTTTTTAATGTCCTGATTCCACTGCATGAGTTCAATAGCTCTCTCAAGTCATACTTTATGAGTTAATTAGAATCTGATTATAAGCTCCCCCAGGCCATAATCTCCAGGAGGACAGGCATGTTTTCCTTATTTAACACTCTAGTCTCAGTGTAAGATACAATGTCTGCTACTTGGTCAACAGTCCACGAGTAACAGAGAAGGCTGAATAAACAATGCATGGGCCTGAGCAAAAATACCAGTATAGGCAACTGAATTTTTTTCCTCATACATATATATAGGAGGCTTCAAAAGAAGCTCCTTAAATGTGTATTCTGGTTTGAAATTCATCTTCTGCTCCAAATGCAGAAAACTTTAAAATGATGTTGTCTTTGCCAGACACCAAGAAGTCAAACTTACAGTTTTGTGTAATGAGTTTAAGATTCCTAAGTTGTCATGTACTATATGTCAGATAAGCAGTGGGCATTTATTGTTTTGCCTATTCATTCTCTTTTCCCTCATCATCTGTATGTGTTAGCCCAATTTTCTTTTGAGGACCCCCTTATGCCAGTTGGTCCATGCCATTCAGGGAAGGCTGATCCCACTCCCTGCTCCAGTGGTGGGCATATGACCCACTGATCAATGAGAGTTCAAAAAAACCACCATGATTGGACCAGAGAGGTGCACATGACAGGCAGTCCCAAGATTTTAGTTAAACTATTGGAACAGCAATTCTGTCTCCCAGCTTAGATTGCCAAAATAGTAAAGTCTATTCCTGAAGATTTGAAGATGCCAGTGGCCATCCTACTGTTACAAGAATTTGCCTGAGAATGAAGCTGGTCAAAGGAAAGCAGGGCAAGGCAAGGAGTGAGGAAGACTATTGAAGATAATCTGGGTCCTACCACGACGGGTGAGATAATAAATTTCCTTTGTTTCTTAACTCTGCTTCAATGAGTTTCTTTCTCAAACAACCAAAAGACTCATGTCTAATACAAATTATCACCTCAAAGTCTTCAGCAGTTTAAGAAAAATTGATAGGAGGAAAGTATAAAATTGGGAAAATTCTACCCATTAATTAAATTCACTGTGTAAGGCAAAAGCACCATCGTTCACTTTTCAATTACTGACACTCATTGAACACAGTCAATATTTACAACACTCTACTATGTGTTAGGCACTGGGCAAGGTCATAACATGGACATGGTCTGAGTTAGCAGCTGCCTCTGAGAGCTGACACACTGAAAAAAATGCCAGTGCAGGAGGGATGGATGAGTCTTCCTACAAAGAGCCATGAAGTCAGCTCTCTCTTGCGTCTGGCATGAAGCAAGCAAATGACTCTAAATGCTTTTATTAAAAAGTGAATTAAGGGTCAGAGGTGAATTTCCCTTAGTCCCCAATTTCCTGTCTGTGTGCAAAAAAAGTAGATGGGGGATGGGTGGGGGGCATGATTTGTTAAACACCAGATGAGGATCCATGGTCGCTGGGAGAGCTGCACCATAGGACCTGGCCAGGTGGGCCTGGAGGCTTTAGATGTGGAGAAATAGTTCTGTATCCCTATGATAGAACGTTTAATATTGTTAAGGACACTGGTTGCAAGAGTGATTAAAAGCGTGTGGGGAGGATTATAGGGGGTGGATTCAGGGATTAGCATTTAAGCAGATAACCAATAAGAGTGAGAAGCAGAGGGTCATTTTCATTAAATATAGGCAATTGAGAACACAGAAGAAAAATACCAATATTACTTCCTACTTTTGATTTTCTTCTCCTTTCATATGTCTGAAACAATCCTCTTCTGTGGGGCTTTCCTTTAAATGCTAGATGATATTAAGGGGTCAAACCACCTCAGGATTGAACAAAGGCTCTGCCATGGGTTATCAGTATACTACATAGTACATTACAAATTCTCTCAGCCACTCTTTCCTTACCTTAAAATCAGAAATTCGTGGGACCCCTGGGTGGCTAAGTGGTTGAGCAGTTGCCTTTGGCTCAGAGTCGAGTCCCACATCAGGCTTCCTGCATGGAGCCTGCTTCTCCCTCTGCCTATGTCTCTGCCTCTCTCTGTGTCTGTCATAAATAAATAAATAAAATCTTTAAAAAAAATCAGAAATTCAACATGAACCTCTAGGATGGTGTGAGAACTGTATAATGAGATGGGCAGAAGGCTTAAATAAGCCTTGTGCATAGTAGGAACAAACAAGTATTAGTTTTCATTCCTTCTCTCCCCTGTCTCAACATTGTTTCCAGCAAACATAGGATACCCTATGGAGCAAGAGAGTAGAATGGACAAACAAATGAATGGGGTCAGGCAGCTGGAATTTGTATTTTACATTTGCTGTCTACTATCCATGAGACTCTGACAGTTTTCAAGTTCAAGGGGGTTTCTTATCTTTAAAATTAGCATAATTACGATTGCCCTGTGTACTTCACAACATTGTTAAAAAGAATAAAATGAATCAATGAATTTTAAAATGCTCTGAAAATGAATATGTGTTACATCCATATATGGGTATAAGATATTAAAAATAATCTTCATGACATTAGTGCAGCCTGGGTGGCTCAGCAGTTTGGCGCTGCCTTCAGCCCAGAGCATGATCCTGGAGACCCAGGATTGAATCCCACGTCAGGCTCCCTGCATGGAGCCTGCTTCTCTGTCTGTGTCTCTGCCCACCCCCCCCCACCCCCGTGTATCTCATTAATATTAATTAATAAATAAAATCTTTAAAAATAATAATAATCTTCATGACATTGAATTTGGCAATGGATTGTCAGATCTGACACAAAAAGTGTGAGCAACCAAAGAAACAATAAATTGGGCCTTGTCAAAATGAAAAGCATTTGTGTACACAAGGGCGTTCTTTATCAAGAAAGTAAATAAACTATCTACAGGGCAGAAAATATGTGCAAATTGTATATCTGATAAAAGCCTAGTATCCAGAATATTTAAAGAACTTCCATAACTTAACAAAAAGACACACACACACACACACAACTTAAAAGGGGCAAAAGATTTGAATAGACACTTCATCAGAGAAAATATATACATTAGCCAATAAGCATGTGAGATGATGGTCAACATCATGAGTCAATAGGGAAATGCAAATTAAAATCACAATAAGGGGGGGGTGCCTGGCTGCCTCATTTGGTTGGTGGAGTGTGCAAATGTTGACCTCAGGGTCATGAATTCAAGTGCCACGTTGGGCATGGAGCATATTTTAAAACAAAAACAGAAATAAACAAAAACAAAATACCACAAAGGGTATTTTGGTATTCATAGCGGCTAGAATAGCAATTTTAAAAAATAGAAAGTAACAAGTGTTGGCAGGATGTGGAGAAACTGGACCCCTTGTACATTGCTGTTGGAAATATTAAATGGTTCCGCTGCTGTGAACAAGTTTACCATCTGCTCAAAAAGTTAAACATAAAATTACCAAATGAACCCTCTTATGCTCTAGACCAAAAAGAATTGAAAATAGGTCCACAATTCCATTCATAGGTCTATACCCAAAAGAACTAGGAAAGGTACATAAGTAAGTAAAGATGTGTAGATGTTCATGGTAGCATTACTGACCATAACCACAAGGTGCAAACAGCTCAAATGTCCACCAAAGGGTGAAAGGATAAACAAATAGTGGCATATATATAACTGGAATATTACTCAGCTATCAAAAGGAAGTCCTAATACATGCTGCAACATGAACAAACCTTGAAAACATATGCTCTGTAAGAAAGAGCCAGACACAAAAGGTCACACATTATATGATTCTATTCATGTAAGATATCCAGAATAAATAAATCCATGGGGAGAGAATGAATTGTGGTGGTTGCTAGAGTCCTCTAGAGTGATAGAAATGTTTGGGAAGTAGATAGAGGTGGTGGTTGCTCAACGTTGCTCAACTGAATGCCACTGAACTGTCCATTTTAGAATTGTTCCTTTTTTGTTCCTTTTGTTCCTTTTTGGGGGCACCTGGATGGTTCAGTCAGTTAAGTGTCTGACTCTTGATTTCGGCTCAGGTCATGATCTCAGGGTTGTGAGAGCTCTAGCCTTTTGTCAGGCTCCATGCTGAGTATGGAGCCTGCTTGAGAGTCTCTCTCTCCCTCTGTCTCATGTCTCAGTGCTCATTCTCTCTCTCTCTCTCTCTCTCTCTCTAAATATAAATAAATAATAAAATGATATGGTTCCTTTTTTGTGTGAATTTCACCTGAAAAAATTATTTTTAAATAGGTTGACAACTTCAATAATGTGAAAAGATGGTCTGTTAAAGAATGGCTATGTATCAAAATATGTTGGCTTTTTAAGAAAATATAGTAGTCATCCCATAAATTTTTTAATAAACTAGTAAATGCATCAATAAATCAATTAACAACATTATCTTAGAAAAACAGATTATTGGAAGGAGCACAGAGAAGATTCCAAATAAACTTTCAAGCAACATAAAAGAATCATTGCCAATGATATCACTGTTTTGTGTCAAACCATTACCAAGTGAAACTGAAAAAAAATTAAAACTATCCATAAATTTGCCAAGATAGCATGTAATACTATGACATAATGGTGAGTTTTTCCAAAGTATGTTATTTGTTTATTTTATTTTTTGGTAATCCCTATCCCTGTCTCTACTGAAGAATGTTCTTTCTTCAAATTAAAACTAGCTAAAAACTATTTAAAGAACACTAAGTGACAACATTTGTCTCAGCTCTGAGGCTCAGTCAGCTGAAAAAATAAAGTTGAAAAAGTTATGATTAATTTTGTTGCTATTAAAATGCAGACCATACTAAGTTTGTTTATGGTTTTGAAATGTGTTTCTATTGACAGGATATTTTCTTTTGTATTATGTGTTTTAAGGTTTCAAAGTTTATTTACATAAAAAGATTACATTTTTGAAAAGAGTGCTGTTTGATTATTAAAAAAATTCAGCCTATATGCTAGTATATATCACTCAGGATCTAACCAGTTAAACAAAAACTGAGTCTAAAACAGAAGGAATCGGGCAGCCTGGGTGGCTCAGCGGTTTAGTGCCGCTTTCAGCCCAGGGTGTGATACTGGAGACCCAGGATCGAGTCCCACATCGGGCTCCCTACGTGGAGCCTGCTTCTCCCTCTGCCTGTATCTCTGCTTCTCTCTTTCTGTGTCTCTCTCATGAATAAATAAATAAAATCTTAAATAAATAAATAAACAAATACATAAATAAAACAGAAGGAATCTGGTAGAAGGAACTGGTTGCAGAGGTGATGAAAGAGAAGTGACATGTGACACCTAAGGTGCTCCAAAGGTTAACAGTGGCAGGAAGTTGCTACGTCCTTGGACTAAAAGAACAAAGCAAGGTGCCCAAGAGCCAAGATCACGCAGAAGCGGGAATCGTAAGCCAGAGGCTATGGAAGAAACAAAGCCTCAGCCTGAGATACAAGACACACAGGGAGAAGTAATACCCAGGCTTTTCCCTTCTTCCCACTCTCCAGTCTATCATTAGTACATCACACTGGGGAAACCCAGCCAGAAGTCAGCTGCTTGGTATAGAAGCCTAGGAAACAGGCTTTAGATGCCAGCCCTCCAACAACATAAAGACAAACAGGAAAGGATGAGAATGAATCTGAGGCCAAGAAGGTCAAGGACCAACAGAGAAGGCAAAACTGAAACTAATTTGCATGCGATGGCTGCACTATTACACGAACCAGAGACACTCAATCATATACATTCAGTCTCTGCCTCAGGATTTTACCATGTACTCTGGGAAAATTGGCTGTTTGGTGATTAACTTATTAGTACATAGTTCACCCCATCTATAATAAAAAAATCACACAAATAATAAGTAAAACACTTTATGTCACAAGTAAGAAAACTAGCACTTTGCATAGCACTTTCATACACATTATTTCCATTTTTGAGATGAGGAAATTGAAGCTTGAAGAGTTGCCATGAGCCTGAGCCTGCCATGAACCTGGATCACTACTATCGCTACAAATAATTTCCCTGTGTTCACCCCGTTCTCTTCCAATTTGTTTTTCATACATTGGCAGTGACCTCTTAAAAAAGCACAAACATGACACTGCTACTTTTTTACTCAAACTCCTTCAAATTCTTCCTATTACTCTTGAATTAAAGACCAAAATCTTTAATGTAACCCAAACCACAAGGCAAAGTCTGGCCTTTCCCCAACGTTTCATCCCCATCCCATGCCCTTTCTCCCTAAGCACCAGCCACACTAATTTGCTGTGTCAATTTTTCCAAAGTATAGGCTCCCTCTAACTTCAGGGACTTTGCATATGGTGGTCCTTCGGCCCAGAATATAATCCCCATCTCTCTCAGGGGGCTCACTCCCACAATTCTAGTTATTAGGAGACAATAAATAGCTTTTTTATTTCTGGAAAAAATGACTTAGTTTATTCATTCAACAAATATTGATAATTGCCTCACACACAAACATTCTCTGCATAGTAATCCATCTCCCTGCTTCTAATATCCACCCTTCTTGGTTTTTCTTATACACATTGAATGGCTTATTAATAATAGCAATAATAAAGGACAAAAGTAAATGCTACTATTTATTTTGAATTCTAAAGCCTTTTTGTCAGTCTGGGCCATGGGAAGAACTGAGTCATTGGATTCTTAGATTCAAGTTGGCCACAAACATATTGTTGGTGATGTGGCTTTTGAAATCCTAAACACGGCAACAAGAAAATCTGAAACCCTTTGGCCCCTATTATTATTTTAAGTCCTCACCCTAATAATGACTAGCATTTTTCCTACTTTTTCACTAAGGAATTTCAAGAGTCCTCCCTTCATGGGGCCCTACTTGGCCTTCTTACTATATCAGCAACACCAGTTTTCTGTAAGAATTATTACTGCAACAAAATGAATTCCACTCAGGCAAAAGCCTCTGATCCTGAGGGGTTTTGTATGGAAGGATGATTGCTCCCACTCTCTATCCTAGTTCTATGAGAGGAGGAGGGCTATTGGCTGGCATCCTTCAGATGACCCTCTACCCCCAGAGTTACCTCTTCTACTGGCAAGGAAGAGGGGAGGGGCTCATGTCTAGCCCCTGAGTGAGATAATGAATGTAAAAAAATGAGAGAGCCTTGAGTCATGCCTAATCACGGCCTTGGAAGTCAAACAGACCACAGTTCAAATTCAAAGTCTGCCACTGACTGACTAGCTGGGTCTTCTCCTGCAGCTGTGCTATCAAATATGATAGCAACTAGCTACATGAGCTATTTAAATCAGTGAAGGCAACATACAATCAAATACTTAGTTTAAATTGATGAAGACAACATAAAATCAAATACTTGGTTTCTTAGTTGTACAAGCTACATTTCCAGTGACCAAAAGTCTAGTGGCTATCATACTGTACAGCACAGACAGATTACCTCCATCATCTAGAAAATCCTATTAGACAGTGATGATCTAGAGAATGGCATACAGCCTCTTTCTCAGGGCCTCCATTTCCTCACCTGTCAAATGAGATCATATATGAGATCATCCATGTAAAGTATAGTGCTTGGCACAGAATGAACTCTCTCCCTTCCATTCCTCAAGGAATATGGACTATTGAGGGTAGGGATCTCATGTAATCACTTTTGTATCACCAATACCTTCCTACCACAATATCCCACTCAGAGTGCTCAATAAATACTTGTTAAACTATACTAACTATACTAACATTTCAAACCAAGCTCAAACCTAAATTTTCCCTACCATTACCTGAATGCACTAGGGATGAAGAAAAGAGGATATTATATGTAATACACACACACACACACACACACACACACACACACACAGATACAGGGCCCAATATTAGTAAAAGAAGGAAGGAAGAAAGCAAGGCAGGAAAGAAAGAAGGAAGATTCATTGACAGCTGTTAAGAGTTAGTCAATGCATTGTGAAGCACTTTCTTCATATGGCTTTATTTAATCCTCACAAAAATCCTATGCAATGTCATTTTAAAAAATTTATTTTAAGTAGGCTCCACACCCAACATGGGGCTTGAACTCATGACCCCAAGATCAAGAGTCATGCTCTACCAACTGAGTTAGCCGGGAGCCCCTGAAATGTCATTTTAATCCCTATTTTACTTGTAGGAGAACTGAGGCTCAAACATCCAAAGCCAAAATTCAAACCCATGTCATTCTGAATTCAAAATACATGCTCTCGCCTATTGTATACTACAACCTTCCAGTGTGAAGGCATCCTATCTGTCGCTTGTCTGCTCTAGTAGATTCTTGTGGTGATAAAATGAGATAATGATTGTGAACACTCACTGTGAACTCTAAGTATCGTGCAAAGTGGCCATTATTATTTTGTACTTATTATTGTGAAGCTCTCCAAAGCTCAAGTCATAGTGCCTAGGTTAGAATACAGGCCAGCTATAAGTCACCTAACCTCTCAAGGCCTACCTCACAATCAGAATAATAATGACAGGATAATACTACCATGCATGCCTCATGGGATTGATGTGAGAATTATACAGACTAGTACATTTAAGGTAGTTAGAATAAATTCTGGTGTGTCTTTATCTCCATATAGATGTTACCCATTAATATTATAACTATTACTATTATATGATGAAGACATAGGAATGGAAATATTTTAAACTGAAAAATATCCTGAATAGAGATAAAGAGTCTAGATTCTTCAAATTCTTTTTTATAAGTCAAAGTAAGGGAAAGGGATATTATCTATTATTCAACCAGACCTCTTGTGGAGATAATCCAACTGGAACACTTCGGCATTTGGGGATCAAAGTTCTAACCAGTCCCCAGTCCTGAGTCTTATGTATGGCCACCAGACGTATCAGCTGATGGAGAACCTGGTGCAGCTCAATCTGTCAGGTGGAGACATTAGAGAGAGAGTGGTTTTCATGGCCCAGAGAATAGAAACTAAAGACTGGCAACAGAGCCAACGTCCCATGGCAATCAAAGCAAGTTTTAGAAGTGTGGACAATATGTAGCAGTGACTATTAGACAAAATTCCCCCTTCTGTGGTCTCCTGGAAGCCCCAAAGGTACTTTGTTACTGGTAAGAGAATAAGAATTAATACTAAAGTCCATTGTTGGTGGTGTTTATTACTTATTGGCTTCTATTGTCCCAAAATGACTTACTGCACCTGGATGTCAGAGAGCTTGTCTCACAAAATTAATCGTTTACCTTAACTCCACTTGGAGGGTAGAGGCAAGAGAACTTGATTCAATTTATTACCCAATGTCTGCTTGTTGCCAGGGATGTTGAATCCAGTCCTGAAAAGTTAAGAGCCTCAAAAATGAGAGACACACACTTAGAATAGTGCATTTCAAGTGGGTGCTCTTGTTTTTTCCTTCATTTGAGGAAGTATAGAGAATGACTCCTCAATAAAATTCTGAGAACCTGACACAAGAGGTTAGCAGCACTTGCACTGCAGGCAAGTTGTAGAAAATAAGTGACAGGAATTCCTAGAGTCCTAGGTCACTGAGAATTAGCTTCATAAGCAGGAGGGGCTTGAAACCAAAATGGGGCCATTGGAGGATGCTGGATGAAAAGTTTCCATTCCTGACATAATCTACTGACCATGACTGGCAGTTGGTTAAATGAGGGCGACAAGGGGAAGAAATTTTTTGAAAGACCTCTAAGATTTTCCTTAGCATTTGAGAAGATGGTGGTGTTATTTATTGAGAGACAGTCCCAGGAGGAAGAATGTGGTGCAAACGAGAAGAGAAAGGAAAAAAAAAAAAAAAAAAAAAAAACAGCTTATACTGAGTACCTCTACATACTGAGCACAGAACTAGACACTTTCTATGCATTTTTTTGTTGAATCTTCATGGGAATCTATAAGGTAGGTATTATTATTCACATTTAACAGATGAGAAACTTCAGAGGGTCAATGATTTGCCAATAGAACCAAATAGCGTGAGCCCAGCTGCTGGAGACAGATAAACCCTGGATTCAAATCCCAGTTGTATCACATATCAAGTACATGGCGTAGACTATTTAATTTCCTTGTGATATGCAGAAGTAACAATATATGCTTTATGAAGTTGCCATAAGGACAGAGAGAGGGAAGACATGTGAAGTGTGTGTATGGCGTGAGTTCTCAAAAAATGTGGGTGCTATTTTCGTCATTATCATCATCCAACTCACATTTCTTTTATGCAATTAAATAAAAAAATAGATAGGACACAGCACACTACATGCTACATAGTAAGCATTCAATAAATGAGAGCTACTATCTTATTAGGGGTATTAAAATGGCCTTTGCACACTTCTTCTGACTCAAAAACCCAAAAGGGAAGCCCCTATGCTGTCTCACCAGCAGGACTTCCTCCGCAATAAAATCCTCGGAGTTCACTCAGGTGCAACATGATCTCCCTTCCCCTGGACTCTGGCAACCTCTGTCAACCTCCACCTTCCCCCAGGCTCAGGGCAGAATAATATCCCTGTCCTTCCTCTGAGGGATGTAAAGCGGCTTAAATAATTAACGGTTGTAAGGTGCTTTGAAAAGAGAGTGCAAAACACCATAAATCCCAAGAATTAATTCATAATATCAGTGGTGGGCTTGACAATTATATATGTCATATTTGTTCAGCTGTGAGAATGGTTTAGAACGTCAAAGTTTGGAGTGTGGTCCAAATCTCTCAAGACCAAGGATTTCCTGCAACTTTATATTGTCTGTATTCTCTAAGGCGAAGATTGTAAAGTTCCAATCTCCTAAACACAGCACTAGGAATAGTTGCATTTTATTAATTAAAAAAAAAAAGTCTCTCTACTCCTCGGGCCCCACTTGCATTGCAGTCAGGGTTTTAGAAGGCAAATGGCGGAGTGAAAAGAACACAAGATGCAGAGTTAGTAGGGTATCTTCAGGGTTCTAGTTCCATCATTCCCTATCTGGAAATGTTTTCGTTCCTGATTTAATCTGAGTCTTCAACTCCTTCTTAAAAAAAGGCTGATAGTGGCACAAGTAATTCAGGTTGTGATAATGAACTAATGACCTAATGCTTTCACATATTTTCACCAGGAGTTTACTGAGTATCTTATCCTGTGCCAGACTCCTCCTAGACACTGGCAATCACAAAACAAAAATTCCCTGGTCTTAAGAGCCAAGAAAGACAAACGCATGGCTGATTGCAATAGGATGGGCTAAGATCTTGCGACTCCAAGTGTGGTCCATGAGCCAGTGGCAGCAGTGGTGTCATGATTATTGAAAACACAGAATCTTGGTCCCACCTTCAACCTATTAATCAGAATTGGCATTTTCACAAGGTTCTAGGGGGTATTTCTATGCATATTAAAGACTGAGATGCTGTGCCCTAAGGGCAATGCTAAATTACATGCAGGCACTGTGGGGCTATGAACTGGACAAAATATGATGCAGCTGGTATCTAGATGGGAGTGAGCAGGAGGGCAGTGAGGGGAGACTGGTGCAGGCTGGTAAGCCAGCAATCCAAAGGGATGGCAAGATGCAAAAGCACAGAAGGCTGAACCAACATGCAGCCTTCAAGCTGCTATAAGGAATTCAGTATTTCAGCATTGGGCTTGGGCCTTTTTTTGTCAATAGTATAAATGGCAGTGAGTTGCAAATTCAAATATGATAATCCCCAAAAATCATTTAAGAGCTTTTCAAGATGTTTATATTAGTATGCCTGCGTGCACATCAAATTGCATTTGAACTTCAGCTTTGATGACAAGTGTTTCTCTCATATAAACTGCAAATGTGTTTACTGGCCAAGAGTATCCAACAGTCAGTGAACAGTCACATTAAAATCTGTAAGTGTGGCTCCTTTCAAACGTGTTTGGTGTTGTTGGGGCAAAAAAAAAGAAAATGAGAAAGACAGACAGACAGGGACCCAGAGAAGAAAGGGAGGAAAGAAGGAAGAAAAAGAGCAAAGGGGTGGGGTGGGAGAAGGAAAGAAAAAAGAAAAAAAAAAAAAAAGAAAAGGCATAACTCTTTTCAAATCAGCTTATCCTACATTTTGTGTAAAAAAAAAAAAAAAAACAAGTCAGTCAGGCTTGACTGTTCTTCATGCCTGGTTTCTACTCTTCATGGGCACTCCATCATTTGAACTTAAGTCTTTTTACTGTCTTGGTTTTTAATTGACTTCAATTTTGTTACTTTCTGTATGTAGTTTTAGGGATGCTCTGCACTAGTTCAATATATTTGAATTTGTCCTAACTCCCGCGGTCTGGCTCACATGGCCTTCATGACAGGACGCTTGCCTGCCTTGCCGGCCTCGTTCAATTCCCTATTCCCAACCTGCAAATAAAAACATATTCCCTCCCTAGAGATTATCCAGATCTGTCACATTGAGCCTTTTTAAAACACTCTTCCCTCTGCCTAGAGGCCTTTATCCTTAGGAAAATCCTCACTCTTCAGTAGGAAGAGTTGCTGTGGCTACCATTTACCTGAGACTTATTACATGTTCTCAGCAATTTTTATTCACTCTTTTCAAATCACTGAACATGCAACCTATTATCCGCACCCAAGTGCTTGTGTCAGGTTCTGTTTTCTAGAGAACCCAAACTATAAGGGCAAAACACCTTCACACAGACGATCTCATTTTAACCTCAAACTATCCACGGCTTCTATATATTAGTTATATTCAACCCAATTTTAAGCACTGATCATTAAACAGCAAGTATTCTCTGAGCAGCTACTATTATCCCAAGCATCATTCAGTACAATTTATTACTCTAACTCTCTGGCACTTTGGGAATACCTGGGATTTAATCCTTGTCTTTTCTATGCCCAGGCTCCCAGATTCATTTGGCCTTTGTAGTCATTGGACTCAGACTTTGGCCCAACACAGAGAGTGCAGCCAGAGTACTCCTGACCAAGAGCAGCTTCTGCTCCAACACTTTGTGGGGGGAGGAATGCCTTCCCCACAAGGGCATTCTTCAGAATATCCTTTTTCATGTTCAGCTAAAATCTTCCTATTGAATCTCCACCTACCAGTTCTGGTTCTGCTTTTTGTTCCTTCAGAGTGTCAGTTTTCACTTCCATATCATTTTTATAGAATCTGAGCATATGAGTATTAAATGAAACTCAAAGAGCATCTTCTCAATTTCCTCATTTCAGAGATAACAGGATGAAACAACTTGTCAGTGACAAAGTGCACATGAGATAGATACCCACACTTCAACCTCCTCATTGTAGGCAATGCTCTGGCCCCAACAGCCTATGGCCTCTCACTTATCCTGACAGATTCAGCCAATGTAGGGGCCACTTGTGCACACAAAATGTGTGTGTCCTTCCTGTTGTTTCTGCTCACAATTCTTAGCTTGGACAAGACTTGTGAAATAAACAAAGATTTATGACTTTAATATGCTTTATTAAATGCTCAGTTGCTTCTAATCAAAGTCATCAAATTATAAATGAGTTTGCTAGTTTCTCTCAAAACCATGGTTCTTTTAATAGAAGACCAATTTATCATTCATTCAACAAATATATGTTCAGTATGTAGCATTTGTCAGGCATTGCTAGGTGCTGAGAGCCACAAAATTGAAAAAGACATAGTCTCTGCTATAGAAAGCTCACAGCAGTCAAGCAGGGAAGATACAGACACTAATGTAGAGGTTATGAGTATGAACTCCAGTGTCAGAAGGGCCTGAGAGAGACTTCCAGCTCTCCCACTTTCTAATTACATAACTCTGGACAAGTTAGTTACTGTCAGTAGATCTCTATTACATCATTAGTAAAATAGGGTTATGTAATATATTATTAACTTCAGTGTATTCTAATGATGATTAATGACTCAATAAATTATAGGCATCTTTATATGGTACATAATTACTGCTTAATAAGTTATAACTATTATTATAGTTATTATAATTAATAAAAATTCTGTTAATTTAGCAAATGTTTGTTATCTTTTCTCTGAGAGGCCATCTATTATATATGGTTGACATGGATACGAGCCATCCAGAAAGCAGAGACTTTCTATCCAGCTGCAGAGGATATGATGAAAACACAGCCTCCAGCTGCCAGCAACATCAAAGTCTGCATTAGTGGGAAGGAGCTGCTTTGCCCATGGTCACAGCCTTCCCTAGGCAGTCTATGTCCAGAGACCAGGCAAAGTGAGGATCTAAATTCCAGCCGTGTCAGCACAGGTCAAATCAACTCTCATGAGCAATACCCTTCCAGCCCTCTTCATGGGGGCCCACCCAGTTAGACTGTTCCCTCTGACCAGTCCTGCTTCCTCACAGGTGTTGATCTCTAAGAGACATCCCACATCCTAAACTGTATCTCCACATCTGCTTTCAGAACACCCAACCTACAACAAACAGTACTATAAAGTCAGTAAGAACATGAGCTCTGGAGCTATACTGCCTGGGTCTGAATCCTTACTTCTACCTTCTGGACTCTCTTGGTTGTGTTACCCAGTGGTCTGTTATCTTGGGTTTTTTGTCCATAAAATGGAAGTTATATTACCATCTGCTTCATAGAGGCATGCCGAGGACCAAATGAGTTAATCCATGGTACATACTTAGAAGCTGCCTGACATTGTTTACCACTCAGGAAAGGCTACTTGTTACTATTTCCAACATTATTACCATAGACTAGTATGGGACGGCCACACCCTGGGAGCAGAGAGAAATCAGGCATGGTGACCCTTGCCCACAAGATGTCTGTGTCTGAATGAGAAAGATCTGCTGTGGTTGTGGAGACAATCCATAATTGGAGCCTGCTTCTCTCTCTGCCTAGGTCCCTGACTCTATCTGTGGGTCTCTCATGAATAAATTAAAAAATTTTTTAATCTAAAAAACATCCATAATTGAAATACAAAATCCTCCTGAAGATGGGGAAAATAGGAGGACAACTAGTAGAGGCCTCCATAAAGGAGGTGACACTCCTGTAATGACACAAAGAACAAAAGAAAGTGAAATGAGATTCAAGTCTGGCCCTGATACCCAGCCTACCGTACTTACTTCTGCCCCTAAACAATGGTAAACACTAATAATGATACCATCTGACAGTACATAAAAGGTCTTCACTTCAATTCTCTTTCCATCAGCTTCTTCACTTCCACTAAAAGGCAGAACTCTAAAACCCCAAACTGCCTTTGCTCCCAGGTCAGGTGTACCCCTGCCACCAAGCCTGCCCCACTAAAAGCAAAACAAGAAAGTGTTAAGTCAATTGGATTTCTGAGAGTTTTACTCAGGAAATACAAGAGTTATTTCACCTGAAGTAATCACAAGACTATGCACATCATGAATACTACAGTCAGGAATTTCTCCCATTCACAATCTTTACCAGTAGGGACAGCTAAAAATGAATATATACAGTATTGGTCCCTCTGAGTTATTTTTTTCTCATAAATTTTATTTATAACACAAATAAAAAGACAAGGTTTGTTACTTATGCTTATAACCTATTCAAATATGGAGCAGGGTGATTTTTACATTTGATTACCATCTCGTTGACTTATGCATTTCAATAAAACCTGCAATGTGTGCATATTCTCCCAATATTCATGAGAAGTCATGGGAACTATAAATTACTTAAACATTAACTTGCTTAGGACTGACACTGTTACATAAAAACAAATGACATATTCAACTTTTTTTTAGTACCAAGTGGAAAAGAAAAGCATAAAGAAGAAAATGTGTTCATTTTATCCTCCCAACAACTTCCATGAAATAAAAGTGTCATTCACATTTTACATATGAGAAATAATGAGGTTCATAGCTGTTGTCTGTAGGCCAGGTAAGCAATGACCGACAAAATCACGACCAACACAACACAATACAAAAAAAAACAGGTGCTCTGTTAATGGCAGCCATGTTGCATGGGAAGAATTAAACCACAGAGCCCCAAAGACCCAGGTTCGAATTGTAGGTCTGCCACTTGCTCTGTGTGATCTCGGGTGTGTTTTTGAACCTCAGTGTGCCTTAGTTACCTCAGCTGTAAAATGGTAAGTAGAGCAACACCTGTTGCATCTTGGACTTCTTGTGAGATTCAATGAAGTGCAAGAAGCAATGGCTGTTTAATAGCTATTATCTTCCTTTCCCACTGCCTTCCCATATTCCTAGCTCCTCTCATTCTACCAATAAACAAACAGTTTCTAGGGTCAAAATATCAAATCCTGATCCCCCTCTCCATTGATTAGATCACTACAGAAAAGAACAGTTGAGTTGAATCCCCCTTCCAACCAGCCCAGCATCCTAACGCTGCCTCCCCAACCCCTCTGATAACATCCAGAAACCCTAAAGTACTTCATTACTAACAACCTCCTTTAGAAAGATATTTCAAGTATGAATCAAAACCTGGAGCACCTAGAACCATGGCACTGGAGGGACTTTCTTATACATCCAGCATAGAACTTTCCCAAAATGAGTTCTACCAATGACTTATTCCACAGTGTATTGATTAGCGCAATATGTCAGGTTAATTAGTATGTCTTTTTTGGGATGTTCCGATGCCCTTTTTCATATCAAGTGAACCAAAAACACCCGCAGTAAAGTCATGTCCTTAACTTTATTTTCCCTACCCTTTCAAATGCTGACTAAATTCCCTTTTTGCAGATAACATTTTGTAGAACCAGAATTCTACAAACTACAGTTTCAAAAATGCAGCCTCAAATGGAATTACTTGGCTGGGGAGATGACTTCTAATCTACAGAGACCCTTGCTAAAACCTTAAGTTCTAGAACTCAGAGGGTCAGGAGGTATTAAGCATCGTCTAGCCCAACACTTCCATGGAGATAACCATGGTCACTGAGAAGCTCAGATATGGCCCAAAGTCAGCCAGTAAGCTAATGGCAAATGTGAGACCTGAACCCAGCTCCCTGAGCCCCACGTTTATGTTCTCCCCTGTAATCAAAGGGCCTTTTTGGTTTTAGCCTAAGCCATAAGGTTGAATGAAGTAAGAGGGTTTGTCTAATGCATCCATTCATTGATTCATTCACCCATTCCTTTACAAATCCTCCTGCGTGAAAGAAAATACACAGAGTACTAAAGACATAAAAGCTCTGGTCTCTCCCTTCTAAGAGTTTCCACCTTAGAGTAAATTAAGATATATAAATGAACAAATAGCACAATGCAGATCTGCTCTCAGGGAGGTATATACAACAAAGTAGGAAAATAGGCAGATTCTAGAAGGAAAAGAAGCATGTGCCATGTGATGAAGGTCTGCAGAGGAGGATCAGAGAGGGCATCCCCAAAAGAAGACAAAGCTTATATTAAGGCATGGAGACTTGGCACACCACAGGGAGCTTGAAAGATTGCTAAGAAGCCTCACTTGGAGACTGCCCTCTGACCAGGAGCTTTTGGTGTCCCCGAAGCTTTGGATCTGTCATAATTCTAATGCCCATCACCCAATTACCCCATCCCCCCTAGCCACCTCCCCTCCTGCTTATTCATTATTAGTCCATTCACTTATTTATTCATTTAATAATGCCACTGATGAGCATTCACTGGGGGGTTCTGGATATGTGGAATATATCAGCAAGTCCTTTCCAGCTACCCTGCCTCCAAACCTCTACTCAGCCTCTCTTCAGACACACACACATACACACACAATAATTTTCTTGCTCTTGGTTTACTAAGCACAGTAAAGGACAGTGACTGTCCTGCATATGAAAGAGACTCCATCAATTAAAGCTCTCCTTGGCCTGATAAAACTCTCCACTGGCTTTTAAAAGGATCTGCCCTACTGTCTTGGGGCAGTTCTCACACTTCATAACTCTCCACATCTGTCTGTTCTTCCCCAGAACCCTCCAGGGTAATAGCTGCCTTTCAGAAGGTTGCTGCTTTCCCGCTCCATGAATGTAAGAGAATTCAGTCTCCAAATTGTCCACTGGATAACTCCAGTATTCCATTCCTCTTAAGAATTGCCAGAAATGCTTCTTATAGCTCAGGTCCAATTTTTTAAATTTAAAGTCAATTAGCCAACATATACTACATTATTAGTTTCAGATGTAGAGTTCAGTAATTCATCAGTTGCATATAATAGCCAGTGCTCATCTTCTCACATGTCCTCCTTAATGCCCATCACCCAATTACCCCATCCCCCCTAGCCACCTCCCCTCCAGCAACCGATTTTGTTTCCTATAGTTAAGAGTCTCTTATGGTTTGTCTCTCTCTCTGATTTCTTCCCATTCAGTTTTCCCTCTCTTCCCCTATGATCCTCTTCACTGCTTCTTATATTCCAAATAGGAGTGAAACCATATGATAATTACCTTTCTCTGACTGACTTATTTAGCTCAGCATAATACCTTCCAGTTCCATCCATGTCAATGTAAATGGTAAGTATTCATCCTTTCTGATGGCTGAGTAATATTCCATAGTATATACTATATATGTATATATGTGTACATATATATGTATATAGTAGTGTGTATATTGTGTATATATATACACACATATATATATTTATATATATGTGTGTATATATATATACACACTACATCCTACATCCATAGTGTATGTGTGTGTGTGTATATATATACACACACACATATACACACTACTATATATATATACACACACACTACATCCTCTTTATCCATTCATCTGTTGATGGACATCTGGGCTTTTTCCAAAGTTTGACTATTGTGGACATTGCTGCAGATGCCCCTTCATATCACACTACATTTGTATCTTAGGGGTAAATACCTAGCACACAGTTAGGTTATAAGGTAGCTCTCTTTTAACTTTTTGAGAAATTTCCATACTGTTTTCTAAACTACAGGCCTAATTTTTAATAGATTACCTGCCTCTGAGATTTAGAGAGGTGCCATCTATCTTGAGACAATATATCCTCACTTCTTTTCATTAGAATTTCCTCTGGGGGCAGCCCCGGTGGCCCAGCGGTTTAGCTGTGCCTTCAGCCCAGGATGTGATCCTGGAGACCCAGGATCGAGTCCCACGTTGAGCTCCCTGCATGGAGCCTGCTTCTCCCTCTGCCTGTGTCTCCACCTCTCTCTCTGTCTCTCATGAATAAATAAAATCTTTTTCTTTAAAAGAGACAATTTCCTCTGGGAAGACACAACATGAAATGTCAGCAAAGTACAGAGCTTGGTAATCAGATAGAAGTGAATTTGATTCATGAACAAATTATTTTACCTTTCTGAGACTCTTTACTGTATCAGTAAAATGGGGATTAGTAGGATCTACCCAACAGGGTTATTACTAGCATAAAATAAGAGAGCATGGGTAAAACATTTGATATACAAGAGGTGTTTAGTGACTACTCTAGAAGTAAAGAAAATTTCAACCATGTGGTCTGTGCTTCTTGACAAATTGTGAGGTCTTAAGTCTCCAAAGGCAGCCAAGAACAAAGATTGCCCAAAGAGTTTAATAATTGGCTTCTTTGACTATTTCCTTGAATTAGTGACTCATCAATACACCTGCAAGCTAGAGGTTACACTTCTTTGTGGATCAAATTACAAATGCTATTAACCTGTGGGAAATTCCATATTTAATTCATAATTTATTAATGAAACCAGAATGGGGATTTTTGCGGTTATGCACTTGAAAGTTCCACTTCTCACAAACAGCTATGTGTCCCTGCATGGGTGACTCAATCTGCCTAACATAATAATTACATATTTCACATAAATATCACAAAGAACAAATGAGATAAATGTACATACAACACTGTATTTTTCAATATTATTTCCCCAGTAAATAAAATTGAAAGAAAATTGAAAACTCTCCCTGCCTACCATCAGCTAGTCTTTGAGAAAAAGGAAAGACAAACAAAAGAAAAGAAAAAACAACAAAAAAACAAACACAAAAAGTTAGCTGTAAAATAAAGAAACATTCATTATGAATTTTATTACTCCAACTACTGTAAACTGTGTAGGAATCAGAGCTGCAAAGCTACCCATTAAACTGTCTGCTCTTTCCTGTTTAAACAAGGCCCCTCTTGGGTCCTGGCTGCCTGAGCCTTCATGGGTCTGCATCCAGGAAGGAAGACGTTTCTACGGTAACCGTTGAGGCCTTCTCTGGAGGTTCTCTGGGAGAGGCCAGGGTCTGGTGCAAGTGACAAACCCCAGCTCCCTTGATAATGTACAGAAAGGTAGCAGCCATGATGTCCAGGCATGAGCAGAATGAGAGCATTCAGGCGTGAAATCCCTTTCAATCGGCCGTTTGTTTCCCCCAGTTGGAGAATTCACTTTGTGCAGCTCTTTTGAGAAATGGCCAACCCAGGCTCAGTGGTGTATAAACAATAAATATTCCAGAAGGAAAGATATTTTGGAGATTTGGGAAGGAGGATAGTAGGCATCCCATTGTAATTTGGTTTTAGTTTTTAGAAGGCCTGAAAGTACATGAGATCACAGGGAAGAGCCCAATAGCCTCATTTTATAAATGGAGAAATAAGTCATGAGAAGGATCTGGCGGGGGGGGAGGGGGTACACAGCAGGGAAGATGGGTCAAAATCATAGAACAAGGTGGTTGGTATCCAAATACCCTAAGCTCCTGAGAATAAGGCCTGCATTGTAAAACTGGGATCATCACAATACAGTGTGGTAAGTAGCCACATGGGGAGCTGGACAAGAAGCAGCAGGGATATGAAACAAGGAAGAAAGAGAGCTTGAGCTGAGACTCAAAGAATAAGTAGAAGTTGCTATCATTATTTAGCTTTACAATGTGCACTATCTCCTTTAATCTTCACAAAATCTCTTTTATAAGTGTATCACCACTGGGCACTTAAAAAAAAAGAAAAGAAAAGAAAAGAAGAAAAGAAAAGAAAAGAAAAGAAAAGAAAAGAAAAGAAAAGAAAAGAAAAGAAAAGAAAAGAAAGAACGGGATTGGATTAGTCACTTGCCCACACAGCTGGCAGATGGCAGGGTCAGAATTCAAACCCAGGTCAGTCTGATTTCTATACCCATGCTCTTTATGGAGCACTAATATGCTGCCTGTCATTAGTAAGTGCAAGAGTCTAGCATGCAGGTGAGTTGAGGATGGTGTTCTGGGTAGGGAACCAAATAGCACAGACGAAAGGGACAGAGGTAAAATATATAACATCTCCATCTGGTATCTACCAACTTCAAGTGGCACTGACAATCTCCCATAGCATTGTCTAGGCATAAGAGAGCTGCAGCATTGCTTCTGAATTCTAAGAACCTGTTCTTGGCCGTAGTGGGACAATCCGAGACTTACCCAATAGTAAAATCCTGCACACAGTTGGTGGCCTGGATGCAGCCCCTACATCCTCCATGGAAGTCGGAGTAGTAAAATCTATAATGAACCATTCTCTCTTTTACAACTTACTTTTACAGCTCATGAGTTTCTGTAGGCTTTAATCATCTGGATCCCCCTTCATTACAGATACTCAGAGTATAAAGAATTTCCATCTCAGTTTCTTTCCACGGGGACATATTGACCCTTGGTGCCTAGAGCCAAAGTGGTTCCAGTTCAGTAAAAAGTTTTTCATGGAAAAATCCATGGTTGAGCTTGATGGAAAAACTGTCTGTTCATTAGGGACCTACCCAGTCCACGCAGGAGGCTACACCAGTTCATGCCAAACAGAGTGAAAAATAAAGAAGGTTATCCAGATGTCAAGGCCAAACTGGCCATGCTTACGTAGGAACTATCTAGGTTATAATAGCCACAACTGACTGCTTGCTCTGCAAAGAGCACTCTATATACAGAGTCTTATCCTCTTCAAAATCCTCTTTGTCATTGTACAGATGAAAAAACTGAGTCTCATAAAAGTTTAGCTGCTTGCCTAAGATCATATAGAGAGTAAGTAGCCAAGATTCCTACCCAGAACTCTGATCCCCAAACCTCTACTCTTCCCACATTACTTCCAAATCATCAATCCAGCAATCAGTTGGAGTTATAATTTTTCCACCATTCTGTCCTATGTTCCACAGAAGCCCACTGGTTAGAACATATGATCAAGGGATCCCTGGGTGGCGCAGCGGTTTGGCGCCTGCCTTTGGCTCAGCGCGTGATCCTGGAGACCCGGGATCGAATCCCACGTCGGGCTCCCGGTGCATGGAGCTTGCTTCTCCCTCTGCCTGTGTCTCTGCCTCTCTCTCTCTGTGTGTGTGACTATCATAAATAAATAAAAATTTAAAAAAAAGAACACACAAAAAAAATAAATAAAAAAATAAAAAAAAATAAAAAAAAGAACATATGATCAAGCTCAGCAGACAAGTATCATTTATGCCACAAGTGCTATGCTAGGTCCAGAAAAGTTAGAGATTGTTTCATTCTATAGATTAGTCAGTCAATGAATACCTTTAAGTGCCAACAGTGTGAGAGATGCTGATGCTAAAGGGGTGAGCAAAAAGCAGAGATGAGGGGCACGTGGGTGGCTCAGCCAGTTGGGCATTTGCCTTCAGCTCAGGTGATGATCTTGGGGTCCTGGGATCGGGCCCCACATAAGACTCTCTGCTCAGCAAGGACTCTGCTTCTTCCTTTCATTCTCCCTTTATTCTCTGTCTCTCAAATAAATAAAATCATTTAAAAAAAAAAAGGCAGAGATGAAAGATCTCACACTGCAATAGGTGCCATGAAGAAATGGTACATGGAGCTATGGATAAAATGGGAGTTGGGAGGGGAGAGGCACTGTCATTAAAACCAGAGAAAGAGTCTCTGAAGAAGTGAGGAGTAGGCAAGACTGGAGTCAGAATTGAGGCAGGTAGAGAAAAATTGGAGGATACTTGTGCAGAAAAGAAAAGAAAGGGATGAGTAAACTGGCAACTAACTGTAAGGTAATGTGACTTGGTGTTAGACACCATGCTTCCAGAAATGGAAAGAAAAGGTAGCTCAATTACCCCAGGGTGGGGGTAGTTGGAGAACACTTTCAGGAGACAGTAATATCTAGGCTGAGAACTGACGGATGCACCAGAATCCAACACACAAAGGATTGGTGGACTCGTGCACACAGAGAAGAGCACCCACACAAAGATCCAGAGACAAGAGAGCATGTGACATGCTTGGGGAATTGCAAGTACTCTCGTGTATCATGGGACTAAGAGAACAAAGGAAGGGCCAGGATGGAGGTGGGGATATTACAGATAGCAGCGTTGGTAGCAAATAATGAGACTACTGAGGAAAATCATTCTGATGGCAAACTCATGGGTCGGGGCAGATTTGTTTCCATATGGATATTTATTAACAAGACAGATGCCAGCACCATGAAAAGGAAGAGGAAAAGGAATTGGAAATGGAGCCAAAGTTTATTGAGCACCTACTAGGCGCCAAAAGGCGCCTTTTAGGCAGAACTCCATCCTGTGGATAAAGAAACTAAGGCACCAGAAGATGAAGCAATCTAGTCAAGGGCACACACGAAACAGATGGTGAGTCAGAATTCATACTCCTTCCTTCTGAGCTGACTTCTGGATCTGTCTTGTGACTCTATTTCCAAGGGCTTTTCAATCTGACCAGAATGTTACCCAAGTGGGTGATTAAGATTGGCAAACAATAATGGCATTAGTCAGGACTCTTATCTGTAAATGACAAGAATCTAAATTCAACTTGCTTAGGTAAATAATGGACGGTAGGTATGTCAGAATTGAGGAAATAATTAAGGAAATGTTTAGCGCTGGGGCATAAGAGAGGTAGGAAGCCACCAGGACCTCAGGAACAACTGGACTCCCTAGGGCCCTCTGTCCCTCTTGTCTAACTTTCTACCTATGGGCTTTATTCTCTCTTCCACCCACCATTGTTCTTCCTCCATGCAGCAGGTGTCTGGTTATACATGGATGTGGAGCCTCTACCACTACAGAGGGACCTGCTCTCTCTGTTTCAGTTTTTAAACCCAAGGAAAGATCTCTGATAGGTCCCATGTGGGTAAGTTTCAGCCCATGAATCAATCAACTACAACTAGGCTCACAAACATAGCTACTCAAGTTCGTCCCTGTGCATTGAGAGGTTATTCTCCAAAATTCTTTGTGAATCAAGAAGCCACTCTGAAGAGAACCTACTAAATTAAATAACATTTATCATTTATGGGAGATTTAACACATGGCAGTCTCTGAAATGAGAAAGTACATTGTTCTATCCTGACTTCATTTCGTTCCTGCAACAACCATGAGAAGTAGTACTCTCCGATCTACATAGAAGGAAACTGAGGCAAAGACAGGCCCATTTATTTGCCCAAAGTCCCACAGCTAGTAAGCGGTAGGGATAGGATTCAAATCCTGGACTGACTCCAAAGTCCTGCACTTAACTCACTTAACTCACTTAACTCCCACACTTATATACTCTCTACTGCCTGTGACTAATGCCTTGTGCTTTGGCCTCCCTGAAACTAAAGCGAGATGGTTCTAATCCAGATGTGCTGGGATCCACCTCTGCTACTGTCAGATGATGTGGCATTGGATGAGACCCCTAATCTCTGTGCCTCCATTTTATTGTGTGCAAAATGAGAGTAATAATTTATGCTTACCTGCTTCTAGGATCACAAGATTAAGTGGGCCTGAAAGCAAAGTGCTTAGGAAAGAATTCCATTTTAACAAGGCTACCATTATCATTTTATATGTCATCATTCCAGTATGCCATGATTTTCAAACTTTCACCGTGGAAACCAAAACCTGCCCTTTGAAATAAGAATGTGTTTGTGAAGAGCCAATAGGTAGACCCAAATGTTTTGGGTTATATTTTTTTAGAACTCCAGATTGACAGAATTTAACTCAAAAAACAGAAATAGAGTTAATTTATCCAGGATCCAAATGGTGGTCTCCTCTTGGTTTTGTTCAAAACAGATATAAACATTGCTCCTCTGGATTCATTCTACACGGACACCACCTGGTTTCTGCTTATTTTTTCATTTCACCCGCTTCAGGGATATTGAATTATAATTGGTTTCTGCTGAACTTTCTCATGCTGTGAAGTACTGATTAACAAAGAAAATGAAAGTGTTCTTTCATTTGGTCAACAAGTTCTCCCCTGCTGCAGTGTTTCAGATGGCAGTCCTTTAAGGAATTCAGGCTCTGGGGAATAATCTCCATCCTTAGGAAACAACTGCAAGGCTCTAACGGGAAGCCTCTGGAAGCTAACATTCTGTGGATGGCCTATCAGCCACAAATTTGCCCAAATGAGGAACTGTGGCATAATCTTCCTGCTCCTAAATCCACACGTGTACTCAGGCATTAGGTCAGGTGATGGTCTCCAGTCTCTGTCTTCTCTACTCTTGTCATATCTGAGCACAGACCTTCTCCCTACCTCTTCTCCAGGACTGTTTTTATTTTCTTTTTTTAAGATTTTATTTATTTATTCATGAGAGACACACAGAGAGAGGCAGAGACATAGACACAGGGAGAAGCAGACTCCCTGTGGGGAGCCCGATGCAGGATTTGATCCCAGGACCCTGGGATCACACCCTGAGCCGAAGGTAGATGCTCAACCATTGAGTCACCCAGGTGCCCCTGCTCCAGGACTGTTTAACCAGCCTCCTAACCAGTCACTCACTGCCACAATGGTGCCAGAATGAGTCTCTCAAATCACAGATCTGACTATGTCTACCCTGCTGAGTGACTCCCTATTAGCTAGATAACAAAGCCCAGATTATTGGTGTTCTCCATAATTTGACTTCTGTATATCCTTCTAGATTCATCATATCACCACTCTGACCCACCACACCAACAGAATCCATCCTGCGCTGTCATCAGGACAGTGATACTACCTTGCTATCTTTTAATTGAAGCCCTACAACATGTCTGGTTCTGTAGAGCACTTTTTCACAAATTCTCAGAAACCTGTGAGATATTTTTACACCTTTATTACACTGAGATTCAGAAAGTTAAGGAAACTGCCTAAGATCACCCAGGTGACAGAACAGAGACCCAAACCTGCTCTTTCTACACTACTAGTATCTTTGTGATTTCTCTTCCCTCTGCTTCAATACCCTCTCCCTTTCTTTGCCGGCTGGCTAACTGCTACCCATCCCCTAAGATTTGGCTCAAACATCACCCTGGATGAAACTCAGAGACACCACAGACAGAGAAAGGAAATGAACTAGACTGGGAGGAGGGGAAACTAGTGAGTCCTCACTCTCTCACCTAAGCCTGCTTGTCTATAAAACAGGGGTAACAACCCACACCCTGCCTAACACCTGGAGTTTCGGGGAGGATCAAATGGAATTTTATATTTGAAACCACTTTGCAAACTATCAAGCCCCATATAAATACAAGTTATTATTAATTGTTATATTAATTAAATAATTAAAACCCAGCTATAATAATGAATCTAAGAAATTACTGTTAATGACTACTAATCAAAATGCATGTTGGTAGCAATTATGTTAAGTAAAATTCTCAATAATAATGATAATTAGCCCTGATACTGAGAAGTGGCTCATGGTGGTGTGGACTAACATGAAACTGGAGAGTAAACATCATAAACGGGAGTTGGCAAAAGGACACAGACACGGCAAATGAACCAAACAAGTAGATTAGCCTTGAGCTCCCTGGCCAAGTTCCATGGTGCTGAACTACTGTGCTATAAGCATTTGAGTTACAAATGTGTATATATATATATTTGTATATATATATGTATGTGTGTGTGTGTATATATATATATATTTCCCTGTGGGAATACTTTCATATTAAGCTTCACTGTGTTGACTGTTCATTGGTCCACAGACATGCCGTTTCCTAACACCACTTACACATCACATTGCCCATGCCTCCTGACAGACCCAAGACCCTTCATGTCCTAGTTCATGGAAGTTATCAGTGAAGTCTTTCTGGATTTTTCCTGGAAGACTAGGGATCTCTCTCCCTTGTATTTCTCCTCACCTTCAGTTCATTGGTCTACACTACCAGTATCTTTGTGATTTCTGGAATTTATGATCCCAGTTTCAACCACTTGCAAGCTGTGCTTCTTTAAGAAATTACTTAAAACATGAGCACCTGGGTGCCTCAGACAGTTCAGTGACTCTTGCTTTTGGCTCAGGTCATAATCTAAGGGCTATGAGACTGAGCCCTTCATCAGGCTCTGAACTGGGCATGGGGCCTGCTTAAGATTCTCTCTCTCTCTCCTTCTGTCCCTCCCTCCTCTTAAAAAATAAAACAATATACCAAAAAAATAAAACAAAAAATAAAAACAAATAGAAAACCTATGATTATGCTTTAATTGTCTCATCTATTATATGAGGACAATAGCAGCATGGACCATACAGGATTGTTTACAGAATTAAATAAGACATATACGATTTTTAGAATAGGATCAGACATGTAGCACTTGATTAACATAAATTATTATTATTATTTATCATTATTATATTTGTCTCTATACCTATTGCTCTGCCAGATTGTGAGTTCCTTCTTTTTGGGTCCCTATCTCCTATACTTGCCACATCATACCTGCTCTTTTCATTGTTGTTATGAAAATCAGAATGAATAGAGGATGTCCTAAAGAAACTCTGTGGACAAGAGTCAAGGCAGTGGGGTGGAAAAATCATTGACTATGAAATCAGATTTGGTTTAAGTCTTGGCTCTGCTGTTTGCTTAGACATTGGCTTTGTGCAAGTCACTTCCCTTTCCTAGGACTCAGTTTCCTCACCTAGAAAATGGAACCAATAACCCCTGGCCTACTTCCTCACAAGGCCCATTGTGAGGTTAGAATAAGGAGACGGATGTGAAACTGCTTCGTAACTGGAAGTCACTAATCAAATATAAGATACTTTCCCTATTATTGGAACCATCTGGAAGTTGTTTAGACTTACAAATTGATAGAATCAGTCAACACCTACTTGGCTTACACAAAAAGTGGTTGTTAGGCTTGGTACTTTTAAAAGCCCTTAACCTACTATGCATATTGCAGGTCTTCTCCATACTCACCCCAATTTAAGAATTTTCAAGTATCTTTCCCCAGAGACTGAGTAACAACAGGAATTAAAAATATAGCGAATGCTGAAATTTCACTAAAGATTTTCAGTTTCTATTTCCCTTAAGGGAGTTTTTAGAGCCATGGCTAATAGCTTAGTCATTAAATGCAGCTCAATTTACAGGGTTTCAGAGGTGTCAGGAAGGTCAACCTTGGGGGTTACTTTAGGATAACAGGGAGTTCAGATTAAGATAGCCAGTAAATTTGGGAAAGAGAGAGAAACACAGAGATGGCAAGAGCACTGGACTAGAAGTCAGAAATCCTAAATTCTCATCTAGTTCTATCTTCTTAGTTAGGACATCTTCCTTATCTGGGCTTTAGTTTTCTTGATAAAATGTAGATAAATTCCCTCCCCCACCCCATTTCATTACCATACAACAAATCACCTTAAACTTAGTGACTTTTAAAACACTGAGAGTTTTCTCACAATTCTGTGCATTGGTTAGACAGGCACACTCAAGGAGCATACGGGCCCTCTCATGGAGCTGCATCCAGCTGCATCCCAGGTAGCTGGGACCTGAGCTAGGTCTCTGAGTCTCTTTGTACAGGGTCTTTCATATGAAACAAGACGACATGTGTGTGTGGGGAGTGTCCTTTTCTCCTGGCATAGTATTGTACTATAGTGAAAGTGGAACTGTATGGACTCTTAAGGCACAGCCTCATAAAGCATTACTTCCTCCATATTCTACTGGTCAAAGTGATGGGGGAACACAGGGCTAGCTGAGGACAAAGCACGAGCCTAGGGCAGCACATTGATTAAGTCCTTGAAACAGGCAAATACAGGACATTCCTTTAGGTACTCAACTGCCTCAATGTTCATACTTTGCTAAGGGCAAAAGGCAAACTTAGCCCAAACCCCAGAGCCTGGAAGCCTACTTTAACGTATAAAAAGTCCTTAAGAAATTTCCCTTTATCTCTAAACCCCCAAGATACCTGTTGGCAATCATCCTCCAAGCACATGGCCCATGATATGCATCCAAAGGGTCTCATGACTCAGGTTTTATTAGATGGTAACAACTGACATTTTCCCAACAATTAGCCCCCTCAAGGTCCTGGAAACCTTGCTTCCAAAATTCCTTAGAAAGTGCACTATCCTCAAACCCCTCCCAACTCCCAGGTATATAATAAGCCACCCCCTCACAGTCCAGGGGCAGCAGCTCTTCCTGCCCACAGGTCCTGTCCCTGTGCTTTAATAAAACTACCATTTTGCACCAAAGATGTCTCAAGAATTATTTCTTGGTCATTGTCTTCGAACCTCACCTATATTCCAAAACTTCATCAAAAGCAAGTTATACAGTCAGCCAAGAAGTATGGGTTCAGGAAATAGATCCTGGTATTTGATGGCAGAAAAACAAAGTCAAATTATAAAAAGGGACATGGCCACAGTGAGGCATAATTCATTGGAGGCCATTTTTGTATCAATCTAACACACATCTCTCCTGCCTCTGGGGTTATTTACAAGCAGATAAGCTGATATAATTATAGACACTTTGTAAAGACTTAAGTGTTATGTCATACAGATGGAAGAGAATTTAATTTTTGTCCTAATATTTGCATTTGTATTATTTAACTGGTCTCAGGATGATCCGGGTTACGTTTTCAGATTTTGATTCTCTATTAGTTAAGAAAAGTGCATAAGAAAATAAAGGAAAGAATCCCAGATAGCTGATAGAATTAGAATGTAATCATTTTCCAATCTATAATAAATTAGTGGGTACAGGTTTTAAGCATCGGTAACTGCAACATCACAAAAACTAAGACAACTACATATTATGTGACCATTGAGGAGGAGCACTACATCACCTGTGAAGTTCTCTTGCTAGAATAAAAAAATTGACTCTGGGTGATGCCTGGGTGACTCAGTCATGTAACCGCGTCTGCCTTCAGCTCAGGTCATGATCTCAGGGTCCTGGGATAGAGCCTTGCATTCAGCACCTTTCTTGGCAGGGAGTATGCTTCTCCCCCTCCATCTGTGCTCTCTTCTTCTGTGTTTTCTCTCTTGCTCTCTCTCAAATAAATAAATAAAGCCTTAAAAAAAATTGACCTTAAATCTGATCAAGCCTTTCTAGGTACAACTCCCAATTTTCAGGAATGACAAAAAAAAAAAAAAAGAAGAAGAAGAAGAAGAAGAAGAAGAAGAAGAAGAAGAAGAAGATGTTAAATCATACCACACAAGTGCAATCAGCAAAATCTAGACTGAAAAACACTATAAGAAAATAACCTCCTTTTTAAATAAATAAATTACAAGGGAATATTGCCAAAATAGAGTGCTGAGGAGGGAGAGGAGGGAGAGATAGAGAGAGAGGCATTACATTGATGATGGCAGTGAGTGGCCAGTACCTCAAGCATCCATTGCATACACAGTCCTGATAAGAAAATTTTGTTTTCCACATACCTGTATTTGGATGTCGTACTATCAGGCCCCACTTCAGGGTGCCTGAGGCCAAATCTAAAAACTGTGATTTTGATGATTTTCTGATTTCTAGAATCCATCCTCACATTAAATTCTTACTCATGGGTCTGATGAAAAACAAAAATATAAAAACTAATAGATTGAAAGGAGCATGACTTCTGTAGATGGATAGACACTCTTATTCCTTCCACCAAGTACAGCTAAGCTACAAATCCTAAGCACTATATGTGGAACAAATGTAAGAAGATTCTGAAAGGTGTGGAAAAGAAAGATCAGAGACCTTGGTGATGAGGGAGCAGAAGGCTATCTGAGGACCAAGCTTAAACTGACACCTTGCAACATCCTCCCTCCCCCACTCCTAGGGTAAATCTGTGTTACATTCTTCAGAGAAGCTCTCAAATGTCTTAATGCTAATACTTTACTAGAGGGAAAAACAACCTTAATTTGTCAATGGCAAGGCCTCCAGTATCTTGTAGGTCCTCTTTAGCATATGAAAGTTCTTTTGAAAACCTCCCTTTTTCCTTTATCTTCCCCAACCCCATAGTATATAATCAATTGCTCCTTACAATCCCCATGCAGCATTCCTGTCTGCCCATCCTGTCCCCGTGCTTTAATAGTGCTTTAATAAAACCACCTTTTTTGCACCAAAAGAAAAAAGAAAAAATTACAAAGGGGGAAAAAAGAGATTGAGAAGAAGCATAGGCATTAAGAGAAACCAGTAACAATGTATGGGACTTATTTGGATTCAAATAAACTAAGAAATTACGACATTATGAGATAACTGGAAATTTGTAAACTGTATAATTGAGGAAATGAAGGGATTAAAGCTAATTTTAGGTATGAGCTGGTATTATGATTACATCTTTTAAAAAGACTCCTTAGTTTTTAGAGTACCTATTAAACTATTTACCTGGGCAATGATATAGCTGAGATTTATCCTACAGAGTGGAGACAAGCAGATGGGGGTACAAATGAAGCACGTACGAATGCCCATGAGCTCATAAGTGTTAAAGCTACATAATGAGTTCATAGGTATTTATTATACAATTCTGGCAACTTTAGTATACTGTTGAAATTTTCCATAGTAAATATATACTTTTTAAGAGTTGCACAAGTAGTCAGACGGCATTGGGTTCCAGTAGCAGCTCCCACATCTCTCCTTAATTGTATATTCTTGAAAAATTCATTTCACTTCTCTGAGCTTCCATTTCCCTATCAATAAATAGGGATTATCTCCCCTCATTAGTTTCACGTAGTGCCATAAGAACCAAATGAGTTCACAAATATGAAAACGTTTGATAAACCATGAAGGGCAACCCACATGCAAGGACTGTTTTTGTCACCATCACCACTGACCTTGAAAATAATTAGGATCTGATGGCCCCTGCTGCCCCCTGAGTAACAGTATCTCTTCACAGTTGGTCTGCTCCCGTGAGAAATTAAGCACAATGGACTCAAAGAGCTCTATGGGCAGAGGCTCTGACCTTGACAAAGGGCTTGAAGATTATTTTTTAAATCTCATCTTTTGTCTTGATCTTAAATCCAAGTGAGGAGAACTTCTGCTTCTGGTCAATATGGAGCAAGAGAGACTGGATTTATTCTCATCCATATGATACATTTTTTTTTTTCATATGTAGTATATGTTTCATATGTATATGTATGAAACATTGGTTTTCAAGAGATGTGGGAAATAAATAAAGCTGAGCCCCACAATTGCCCGGTTGACTGCCTTGAAAGAAATTTCAGACAAAACCAAAATAAAAGACAGCAAGACTGGAAAGGAAGAAGTAAAATTGACTTTATTTACAGATAACACCATCATCTATGTAGAAAATCCTATTGATTTTACAGAAAAAAAAAAGCTACTAGAAATAAGTGAGTTTACCAAAGATTAGGGTACAAGATCAATACTACTAAGATCAATTGTATTTCTAAATAGTAGCAATGAAAGATCAGAAATTAAAATTATAAAAAGGTATCACTTCTAATAACATCAAAAATATAAAATATTTAGGAATGAATCTGAAATAGCTGTGAAATACTTATATACTGAAAACTATAATAAATTGCTGAAAGATGTTAAAGAAAACCCAAATAAACAGATTACTGCAATCATTATGGTGAATGACTCAGTATGAAGATGTCAATTCTCCCCAAATTGAGTGATGGTGCCTATATATATAGGAGACAAACAATAAGTTAGTATAATATGAAGTACATCATATGGTGAAAATACTACGGAAAAATATAAAAAACAAAGGGGGATAAAGAATACATTGTATGTACGCTGGAGGGCAGGGGTTCCTCCAAGGCCTCCAATAAAAGGTAACTTTGGAGCAAGGACTCAAAGGATATAGAGTGTGGGGCATTCCAGGCAGAGGGACTATCAGCACCAAGACCTAAAGGCAGCAGCAACACCAATAATCCAGGTTAGAGAAAATGATCATCGGCCCCAGTGGCTTGTTTCAGAATCAAGCCTAAGCCCAGTGTGGCTACAACACTGGGTAAATTACGGGGTACGGTGGTAGCAGACACAGTAGGAGATGAGTGTGACAATGTGTACAGCCTGGAAGCTTCCCATAAGGACTCAGACTTTCCCTGTGTGAGACAGGAAGCCACTGGAAGGTTCTGAATAGCAAAATGAGGTCAACTGACATGTGCTTTAAAAATGTAATTTAGCTAAATGTCCATTGACCAGTGAATGGATAAAGAAAATGTAGTGGGGGAACCTGGATGGCTCAGTCAGTTGAGCATCTACTTTCAGCTCAGGTTGTGATCCCTGAGTTCTGGGATCAAGCCCTACTTTAGGCTCCCTGCTGGGTTGTGAGCCTGCTTCTCCCTTTCCCTCCACCACTCCCCCTTCTTGTGCTCGCTCACTCTTGCTCTCTCTTAAATAAATAAAATCTTAAAAAAAAAAAAAGAAATGTAGTGTATACACTACACACACACACACACACACATACACACACACACACACACACTGGAATATTACTCGGTCATCAAAAATAATGAAATCATGCCATTTGCAATGACATGGAGGGAGCTACAGCATATTATACTAAGTGAAATAAGTCAGCCAGAGAAAGACAAATACCATACAACTTCACTCATATGTGGAATTTAAGAAATAAAACATAAACATATGGTAAGGGGAAAAAAGAGGCAAACAAATCATAAGAGACTCTTAAGGTTAGAGAACAAACATGAGTGTTGGAGGGAGGTGGGTAGGGATGGGCTAGATGAATGAGGAATATTAAGGAGGGCACTGGTTGTGACGAGCACTGGGTATTATATGTATGTTATGTACCACCAAAACCAATATTGCACTGTATGTTAACTAGGATTTAAATAAAAATTTGAAAATAAATAAATATGGCACAGGGTTAAAGAGCACAGCATAAGGAATATAGTCAATAATTTTATAATAAGGTATGGTGGCAGATG
Organism: Canis lupus baileyi; assembly: GCF_048164855.1. NCBI lineage: Eukaryota > Metazoa > Chordata > Mammalia > Carnivora > Canidae > Canis > Canis lupus. The sequence continues at coordinate 35,776,458 of NC_132840.1, forward strand.
GTAATTACACTTATCATAGTGAGCACTGAGTAATGTATAGAATTGTCAAATCACTATATTGTACACCTGAAACTAAAGTAACATTGTCAACTATACTTTAGTAAAACAAACAAAAACCTTACAAATTTCAAAAAATAAAATTAAAATTAAAATGTAGCTCAGTTACAATGTTGGAGCAAGGCAGGAGGGGAGCAAAAATAGAAGCAGACAGAGACCCACTGGTGCAATTATCTAGGCAAGAAATAATGGGGTCTCGGGAAAGGGTGCAGCATGTTGTGGGTAATAGGTGGACAAATTCTAGGTATGTTTTTAAAGCACTTGTAGACAAACTAAATGTAGAAGAGAAAGAGAAGACACACAGAAAAGGCAGTAAGATTTTTGATTTGAGCAACTAGATGGAAGGGGTTGATGAGGTCTTTTCCAGCTTTGTTGAGATATAATTGTCACATAACATTGTGTAAATTCAAGGTGTACAATGTGATGATTTGGTACACATTGTCTATTGAGAATGACCACAATAGATCACTTAACACGTCCAGTACCTCATGTAGTTACTTTTTATGTGTGTGGTGAGAACATTTGAGATCTACTCTTTCAGCAACTTTCAAGGATATAATACACTATTAAAACTGTATTTGCCATGATGTACATTGGATCCCCGGAACTTACTTATCTTAAAACTGAAACTTTGTACACTTTCACCAACATCTCCCCATCTCTCCCATCTCTAGGCCCTGGCAGCCATTTAGCATAATGCCCTCAGATTCTACCCATGTTGTCACAAATGGCAGAATTTTTTTCCTTCTAATGGTTGAATAATATTTCATTTAATATAAATATATATTTAATATACTCATTACACCTTCTGTATTCATCTGTAGATGGATACTTAGGTTGTTTCTATATCTTGGCTATTGTGAGTAATGCTGCAGTGAACATGGGAGTGCAGATATCTCTTCAAGAACCTGATTTCATTTCCTTTGTATATATACCCAGAAGACAAATTGCTGGGTTTTATGGTAATTCTATGTGTAATTTTTTGAGGAATTTTCACACTGTTTTCCATAGTGGCTGTACCAATTTACATTCCCAGCAGCGATGTACAAGTGTTCCTTTTTCTCCACATCCTGTCAGCACTTACTGTTCTCTGTTTTTTATTTTTGATAGTACTAACCATTCCAATGAATGTGCAGTGGCATCTTACGATGGAAGACTATGAAAGAAATAGATCTTGTGTGACAATCGGGGGGATCCAAGAGCTCAGCTATAGGAAATTCCAAGTCTGACATTTTTATTATCCAGGTGAGATGTCAGATTGACAGGAACACCCCGGATTTCACTGAAGAAGCCAGAGCTAGAAACATAAATTTACGACATGTCAACACAATGACAGCATTTCAATTGTTGGGCTAAAAACATGTAGACAGACAACTGGTCAGCAGTTTTGTTTTGTTTAAAGATTTTATTTATTTGTCTGAGAGAGAGAGAGAACATATGAGAAAGAAAGAGAGAGAGCTTGAACAGAGAGAGCTTGATCCCAAGACCCTGGTACCATGACCTGAGCTGAAGACAGATGCTTAACTGAGCCACTAGGCGACCCTAATCATCAGTTTTAGCAATGTAGAAACTGGTGATCTGGACAAGAAAACTTTTGTGAATAATATGGTAAAAGCTTAATTGGGGAAGGTTCTAGAGAGAAGGGGACGAGTGGAATTTGTGACAGAAGGTAAACGGGGCTGCCATGTGTTCTTATTTGCCTGTGGCAATCGCAGTCTGTACCTGCAGGCCAGTGTTATATCCCATTAAAGTGTCCCTATCTGGATGACAAATTATATAACAACTCAAAGCACAGACAGCTCTGTCTAGGGATCTATTAACATACTCAACCCATTTGTTCATATAACAGTGCACTTCTTCCTATCTGACTTTTGGGATGTCACATCACTCCCTGTCCAAAGAATAAAGGCCTGGAGGATTCTCCTAGGATGATCATTCTCAGTGGTGACTGCACAGTAGAATCACCTGGGAACCAGAGCCCTACCTCAACAAATTTAATTCATTTCACCGGAGGTAAAGCTTGGGCCTGTATTTCCTCCAAGAGACTCTAATATGTAGCCAAGGATGGGAACCACTGCCTTGAGTAATGAAGAAGCAAGCAGCGAGTAGGTCCTGATGAGCTTATTATACACCACTCTTGAACAATCTCTCCAGGATCCTCCTTTCTGCTCATCCTCTGCTCAATGACTGGTTCATATGATCATTTTCTCTACCTTGGACTACTGATGCTTCTCTCCAGAGAGTTTCTCTGCCTCTGAGCTAACCATCCCCAGTCCGTTTTCTCTCAGATTAGCAACATATTCCTCTTAACTAACTCTGTCCTTCCTTTAAAAACTTATGATGTAGCTTTACTAACTTTACATTAAGGGTCACTTCTCCTAAAATGCCATCCAAATTCCCATTAGTACTCAAGAGTTACACTGTAAATGAGGAAGGATTAGGCTCAGGTCACTGGGGTACACAGAGGCATAAATAGTGAATGACAGGACCAAGCAACATGAGCTTGGATGGTTGGCTTTTTTTTTTTTTAAGATTTTATTTATTTATTCATAGACAGAGAAAGAGAGAGAGAGAGAGGCAGAGGGAGAAGCAGGCTCCACACAGGGGCCCAACGTGGGACTCGATCCTGGGTCTCCAGGATCACACCCCGGGCTGCAGGCGGCGCCAAACCGCTGCGCCACGGGGGCTGCCCAGATGGTTGGCTTTTAATGTCTCATCAGACAGAGATTTAGGAATTTATGGATCTGATTGTAAGGAATTTCTCACTTGACCCAAATTCTTGAGCACATTTTCCTCAGGCAAACCTTACCTGGATAGGAGTTGGGAAATAGGGAAGGGGGAAAAGTAGGGCGTGAGATCCCTCATTTCTCATTCATTCTTACCCCATTGTTAGCCCCGTCCCATTGAGAAACTACAATTGTTCCTTAAACAAGGCACACTCTCTCACCTCCAGTCTTTCTTTTTTTTTTTAAAGATTTTATTTATTTATTTATTCATGAGAGACACACAGAGAGAGGCAGAGACACAGGCAGAGGGAGAAGCAGGCTCCCTACTGGGAGCCTGATGTGGGACTCAATCCCAGGATCCTGGGATCCTGACCTGAGCCAAAGGCAGAGGCTAAACCACTAAGCCACTCAGATGCCCCATCACTTCCAGTCTCTAGCACATATTATATTCTCCTCCTGGGTTGCTCTTTATCTCCCTCCTTCAGGTAGCTAAATTCTATTCATCCCTCTGACCTTAGCTACAGGATGAATTCTGCTGACAAGGTTTCCCTGGCATCTGTCACTCCCTTCTTCACCACCCTGACCAAGTCTCGATTGAGGACCTTTAATGCAGCATCCCCCAGCACCCTATAGTTCCCTCACTATAAAATCGTTTTTTTACACGTCCATCTTCCCAACTAGACTGCCAGGGCCACATCTGTGAGTTCAAGGCTCAATAATTCTCTGTTGAATGAACACTAATATGAATTCAACGTAAAAAGTCAGTGGAAATATCTAAGATAAGTCCCAAAAATCACAGGTGCAGAACTTTCCTTTGACATGTGACAGCCCCAAGGATGTCACACCTAACCTTGTTCTGCCCAACCCCTGCTGGTGGACGTGTGCCTCACTTTGGCCCTGGTGCCTGCAACGTATGATTCATGCTGAAAGCACATCTGAAACTCTCATCTTTATAGCTCTTTTCTGAGAAAATTACCCAATCTGGCAGTCCTTCTGGCCTCACTTGACAGATCACAATGAGCCAGGCCAGATGGGAGGGGGAAAATGAACTCCACCATCAAATTGTCCAACGCCTGAAAAATGTTGGCTTTGGAATGATGCAGGCCCTCTCTTGTGCATTGACTAGAACTGGAGGAAGGTGAGCTCTACCAGGCCAAAGCAGTGAGGTCTCTGTGTTCCTGGCTGAGGCCCCCAAGCCAGCTCTGTCTCCACAACAGAGCTCCCTGCCAGATGGGGCGTCACAGCTGTGGAATCAGAGAAGTTGTGCAAGAAGAGAAAGAAGTTTCCAACTCAGCAAAAGAACAACTCTTGGAGAGCGAGCTTGGGGAGAGTGGGAGTGCGAAGTGAGGCCAAGAATCATGAAATAAAGTCCACGTGGCAAGAACTAAGGATCTTAGCAACTGCAAGATCTAGAGGGAAGTGAATGAGCAAAAGTTAGGGGGAAGAGTGAGTGTGGTCAGGAACACATAAGGAATTCCAGTGTTTCCTTACAATCTGTTGTTTGTTGCAAAACTTTGTCTATGGAGTCAAGTTGTGTATTAATTAATTCGCCAAGCATTTCTGGAGCCTTTATACTTAACTCTGTTGATACGTACCAACTCCTCTAGCTTCTACTGTTATTGCCATTTTAGAAATGAGGAAATTAAATCTCAATGAGGCTCACAAGTGATCAAAGTAGGCTTTATGCCCAGGATGTGTCTGATCCAAAGCCCCCGTTCTGGATTGGAGCCCACCCCAAAACCCCTCCTGGGCTGAGCGATGCTGGGGAAAGTCATTTTTTCTTACCTCATCTATAAAATAAGGATGTTGTAACCACTGACATAATCTATACGAAATGATTTTGTCAACCATAAAGCATTATGCAAATTTGAGTTGCATGTATTTATTTGCCTGCCTGTTCAATTTTTTTTTTTTTTCATTCTGCAATGAAGCCTACATGAGACCACACGCAGTAAAATAACACTGTTCAGTAATCTGAATACCAGTGCAGGTATACGAAAGAGATTAATTCCTCCACCTGGTAAGTCTTCATGGAGAAAGACTTTGCAGGCACAAATAAAACCCAAGGATTCCAATCTCACATTCATAAAATCATTCATTCAGCAAACCCTTACTAAGCCCCAGCATTGGGCCAAACCTGAGTGAATGTAAGTGAATAAAACACAGTCCCTGCCCTCAAGCATCTCAGAGCCTAGAAGAGAAAACAGAGTAAGAACAGGCTACTTTACAAGAGTGCCTAGCATTACAGAAGACAAAAACACAGCAAGTTGCAAGTCTGGGTAGTGACAGAAGGGCCCCGAAACCAGAGCAAGCATTCCTGGGGACAGGAACTTCTAAGCTTTTTCTTGAAGAACATACTAGGGGTAAAAGAGCAGGATACTCACACCCAGGGAGGAGGGGGTGTGTCAGTTGGCAGTTCTGTGGAAGCTTCGAGTTGTAGGGGAGAGAGGGATATGGATGATGAAGCTCCTCGAGCTAAAACAGCTCCCCTGGTTCTGCTCATGAATGTCCCCATTCCAGAGTCCAGTGAAACATCAGGGAGTCTTCCAGAGTCTTCAAGGGCTTTGTGCCTCACTCAGACACTGGCTTTTCCAGTTGCTCCTACAGCTGGGCTTTAGTGATCTCTTACCTATACCACATCTCACTTTCTTTGTAAGCAAAGAAAGACAAGCTGCCCCAAACTGGAATAGATTATATACCCATTTTCCTTAACTAAATGGTGCAAGCCTTGTGTTAGGTCATTGGAGCTCGCCATGGCCACCGACTTGCTGCATAAACTGGGCAAATAGTTTATCTTCTTGGCCCATTTCCTCATCTGTAATAAAGGTGTAATAGCTTCTACCACATTAGGTTGGTGTGAGAATTAAATGAAATAATACATACAAAGAACTGAGTGCAGTGTCTCACACACAGCAATGGTGCTATGTTACTTAACGATCGTTATGATAATTACCTGAAGCGCCAACTTCTACAATGCCAGTCACTTTATTTTTAACTTTAATCATTTCCAGTGACTGGGGAAATACACATAAAGAGTGAGAATAAGGGGAAAATGCCCACAAGAATCACTGATTAGCATGGGGGAAAGAACACAAAAACCCAGACCATAAAGTCTCACATGGCTGCTATGGTATAGTTTCAAGTTTGACGTCCAGTTTCCTGGCAGCCAAAGCAAAAAGGAGGACCAATCCATAATTACTTTCCCAGAACAGAGCTTCTGAAGGAATTCCTTCCACCGGCTTCACAGAGGAGGCACTATGTGATGTAGTGAACCGTATTCACAGCGGTGTCTAGTCTGTTTGATCCACCATAACAAAGTACCAAGGGGGGGTGAGGGGTACAGCTTACACAACAGAAATGTATTTTCTCCCAGTTCTGTAGGCTGGAAATCAGAGATCAAGGTGTCAGTGGAGTTGTTTCTTCTGAGTTCCCCCTCATTGGCTTATAGATGGTCTTCCCTCTGTGTGTGTCTGTGTCCCAATTTCCTCTTGTTATCAGGACACCAATCATACTGGATTACAGCCTACATACAGGACCTCATTTTACCCTAATTACCTCCTTAAAGGCCCTATTTCCAAATACAGTCACATTTTAAGGCAGCAGGTATTAGGACTTCAACATATGAATCAAAGTGGGACACAATACATCCCATGACAGGGTTCCTGACTCAAAGGCTGTGAGGATATAACCCAGCTTGATTCTGCAAGGCACCCTGTGGATGCTTCTACTGCCCTTCTGATGGCTCAGCTTGGTTCCAAAAGAGAACCCAGAGCATCCAGAGAAGTGAATAAACTATGTACATTCCAAAAATCTTTTGGGAAGATCACATCCCTCAGCCAGTGCTGGGAGGTGAAGGTGAGGCAGGAGAAACAGAGATCCTTTTTCTCACTATGGCCCTGAAGTGCATTCAGTCTTGGATGCTCATAAAGGCTCCTAAAGGAAGTATTATTTTTAGGTATATTGCTCTAGCAGTGGTGTATAGCTAAGACAAAATAGGGAAAGCAATTAAGAAAAGGCTGTAACTACCCAGGTCAAAGATGAAGATCTAAAACTGGCTTCACAGAGGTCATGGTTAAGAGCAGGAGATCTGCAGCCCAACTGTGTCAATTCAAAGCCCAGCTCTATCGTTTACTGTTTGTGGGAACTTGAGCACATTATTAAGCTTCTTAGATCCTTGGTTTTCCCATTTGTAACATGGGAATAATAATAGTATCCAATCCCACAGAGTTGGTCTAAGGATCAAATGAGAATAATGTGATCAACCCTACATGATATACATGTGCTGGGTGAGTAGGTAGGGGTCCAGGAAGGCTTTTCAGTAAAGGTTACATTTGATCTACCTCCTCAGTGAAGAAGTAGGAGTTGGCCAAATGTATGCGAAAAGAAAGGACTGTCCAGGCTAGAGGAACAGCCTGACAAAGGCACCTGTATCCTATTCAGAAAGCCACTGAGAGCTCCATGCAGTGACTAAGGATGGCCACGAGTATGCCCCCCTTCCTTTCCTTTCAAGCACAGGTTGGGACAGCACTGCTCCACCTCTGAAGTTAAATGGAGCCTGTGACTGGCTTTGGCTGATGAAATGTGAGTACAAGTCTGGTATCATTTCTACAAGCCACATATGTAATTTTACATTTTCTAGTAGCCACATTTTTTTAAAAGGCAAAAAGAGAATGATGAAAATTAATTTAATAATATATTAAGTATTCTAACTTCATATATTCAAAATAGGATCATTTCACCATGTAAATCAATATACAAATTATTAATGAGACATGTCATATTCTTTTTCATACTAAGTGTGTTGTACTCTACGTGTGTATTATACACTTGCAGAACATCTCAGTTTGGACTAGCCCCATTTCAAGTGCTCAGTAGCCTTATGTAGCTGGTAGCTGCTGGTTGGACAATCATGGTACAGCTTGTAGAGGCTCTGTGACCCTCAACTAGTGATCAAGAAGCACAGAGCAGGGGCCCAGCCAAACTTGGTGAACACATGGCATAATCAAGACATAAGTCATTGTTTCCATAAGCCATGAAGATTTTGTTATGTGTTTCAGCATGACCTCTCCTAACCAACATATGCTTCTTGTTGCTAGAATATAAAGGAAACCAAAGTAGACTGGAAAGAGGCAGGAGTCAGTTAAGGAGAGGTCTTTTATGAGATACTCAGGCATTTGGATTTGATCCTGAAGGAGAGCTAATGGATCTCATGACACCATTCGTTCAGATTTGACAGGCCATCCTGGAGGCAGGGAGAGCAAAAACAGGGGGCTGGTGCAAAATCCAGACAATGTGGCCTGGTACAGAGACCAAGGAAAGCCCAAACAGAAAGGCAGACATGCTGTTCTCCATCAACCTGCACACGGAGCAATCTGTTTGATTCCATGTATAAGGAATCAAACAGATTCTGTTCTGTGGCCAAGCCAGTGAGGGAACCATCAACCTGGCCTCATGTGATCTGCTGTGGCTTCAGTTTCATCCTGTAGCTGTTGGCTGTGAGGCATCATTCCACAGATCCATCATGGTAGAAGCTTTTGCCCCAGTGAAGCATTTTGGATCTGTTTCAAGGTCATTTTCACATTTCAAGGAAATTTTCCTCTTGTTTTTCTTCCAGCCCAGGCCAGACTTCAAAACCTCCAGCTTTTCAAAACGCTCCAGCTGGGGTGGGGAGTGTTCCCTCCTATATTTTTTTCTTCCACAAATGATATGTCATAAAGAAGAGACAAAGAGGAAAAACCAGTGATTGGATAATTCTGCATCATCCACAGAGAGGAGGTCAGGGACGAGGGTGGCTAAGGAAAGCCATGCAAATAGATAGGTGATGATTTGAAGTCACCACATCAAAATCCATTCCATGGATCTGAACTATTGTATTTTGAGAATTCCAGTTATTTATCTTTTTTTTATTTTTTTAAGATTTATGTATTTAGAGAGAGCGCGTAAGAGGGGAGAAGAGGAGAAGGAAAGAGAGAGCCTCAAACAGAATCCCCGCCGAGCAGGGAGCCCAACACAAGGCTCAATCCCAGGACCCTGACATCATGACCTGAGCCAAAATCAAGAGTCGGCCTCTTAATCGACTGAGCCACCCAGGTGCCCCTGGTCGTTTATCTTTTTAAACACGAGGGAAGGAAACATCGTTTGAGTTTGCATTACCATAAAAGACCTCTATAGAAAACATCTTGGCAAAATGACAGCGATAGCCAGGACAGAAGTTTGTTTAAAAACTACTTTGGAGGTTAAGAGACACAAACTTCCAGTTATACTGTAATAACATCCAATTGTATTAGTTCCAGTAATAGTGTAATAACTTTGTACCATGACAGATGGTAACTACACTTACATGGTGAGCATTTTACAATGTATATAATTGTTGAGTCACTATGGTGCACACCTGAAATTAATATAACATTGTACGTTAACTGTACTTCGACTAAAATATAAAGAAAAAAATAAAACTTAAAAAACTACTTGGAGCCTTTTCTCTAAGATTTTTGTACAGAATACTTCCTATCAGTGATTCTCCTATTATTTAATCAGCCTTGGCCGAGAGCAAGTCTCAGTGATGTGGAGATAAAGCTTACGCAGGCACACAGACAGTAGGACTTATTTAAATGCTGTGTAATGAAGCAGAACTCAGACCGAGTTGGAGTTCTAGCACTTACCTGCTGTGTGATGTCAGGCAAGTCCAATGGACTAGCCTCATTTCAAGTGCTCAGTAGCCTTATGAACACCTACAACTTTCTGTGCCTTGGTTTTCTCATCTGTAAATGGAGGGTAATATTCCTACCACCCAGGGTGGTCATGATGATTCAGTGGGAAAACTGGCATGTTAATTGATGTTCCATAAATCTCAGGTGTTTATCTGGATAAAGAAATACATGGATTTGAAGCCAACAAACAGAGGATAAAGATCCAGTTCCGGCATTTCCCAATCATGTGACCTTGGACAACTCACACACATCATTTGTCTATATTCTATAAAATAGGATGACAGCACTTGCCCAGATTAAACAGCATGATGTATTTGACATTCAGCTTAGTCTTTATCCTCTAGAAAGCAGTCTGAGGCAAGGACTAAAGGGCTCCTTCATGTTGGAGGTGCAAGCCAAGTGAGGCCAGCGTGAGGAAGCAAAGCATAAATGAGTGGAAGAAATACACAAACTAATGTGATGTGTACATTGCGATGGTGGTACTCTTTGTGAGGAGTGGCAAAGAGATGCACATCCTGCAAAGGCATGTTCATTCATTCCTTCAGTGGATAAGACTTTCTGGAAGGTCTGCAAGCAGACACTGCCACTTGGCACTCCGCAGAAGGAGAGAGGAAAGTGTCTCCCTGCCTCCCTGGTCAAGGCTGACCCTGGGGGTCGAGGCGGGGGGCTAGCCTCCCGCACCTCAGTGGTATCACTGGGCCCCTGAATAGCTTGACCAGGAAGCATTTCATCTGTCTCAGTGGAAAGGTGCCATCATGTGGTCTGGCTTGCCCTGTGGGTCATGTGGGCCAAGCAAGCCTGGGCCTTGTGACCCCAGATGTCTCACAGACAGATGTCACCATTGTGGCCTCAGAACACTCCAGTCCTCCCATACTGTGCTCTCTCCTTGTGCAGGGGGAGGAGGGGACATCAACTTGCACACCAGGAGTGAGATTCCCATTTTTAAAAGGTACTTTAAAAGCTTAAATGTGACCTGAACATTTTAGAAATGAGGAACTGGAGGCTCAGTGAGGGAAAGGGACTTCCCTTAAGTCACAGAGCTGCCACTGGCAAAGTCCCTCAGACCCGTGCTCCTCAAATCCCAACACGTCCCTCAATCTACTAGTCAATCTTGTTAAAAAGGAGATTCTGATCCCGTGTGTCTGAGCTGAGACAGACATGGGGGCCTGTGGACCATTTTTTGAGTAGCAAGGTTTTCAGCTGCCACAGTCACCTTGGAAATCCACACCAAGCACCACACAGGTGAGACTTGGCATTCTTCCTTCTTTCGTCCACTGCCTTGATTCAGATTTGTTTTCCTTAACCATCAACTGCACCTGATTCTGTCCTGCTTCTGAACTTCTGACTTTGCTTCTTATTTTCTTCATGCTATCCATGCTGCCTCGGCCTTCAAAAGATGATTTAATGCTTCTCCCTTCTTTCTCAGCTCATACTTTGGCTACCCCCCCCCCCCCAACAGTCTCACTGGAGCATATCACTTCGGCTGCGCTGCCTCAAGCTGCTTTGAGTAAATGTTTTCCCTCAGCCCTCCAGCCCCAGTGCACTCCTTGTGGTCAATGCCTCTAATGGACTCTACTTGTTACTTTTTGTGAAAACCACACTACAGAGATCCCAGGTCTCTCATGCACTTTCCACTATACCTTAATTCAGCCTTAATTCTAAGATGTAATAAGGCTGAAGGGGATCGGTAAGGCACGAAAATATTTTTGTGCTGGAATGTGTGCTTGTTTCCAAAAAAACAAAGCTTATAGTCAAACAGGAATACTCTGGTTTCCTAAAACTCACAACCAAAATAGATTTTCTTTCCTGTTTATCCTACGTATGAATCAGATCATGCTTCAGTTACTGATTTGCTGAATGAATGACTAGAAGCCAACCCGAAATATTTATTAAAGCCTACTATCTTTAACAGCATAGCATACAGAACAAAATGGCCCAGAATCGGTCAGTAAAGGAGAAACTGAGTCCTCACAGGGCTGGTGTAAGCATTAAATGAGTTAATCACTTAACCGTAAGCCATATACATTTTTCCTACCACATAATAAGCACCCAGCAAATGTCAGCCAGCATTATATCAGCTGAAACTCCTCCCCTCTGACTCCCACTCAATAAATTATATTGGAACACAAGTGAGTGAGAGTGAAAAGAGAAAACAAATCTTAATAAATTTAAGAAGATTAAAGTCATAACAAGAATGTTTTCCAACCACACTGGAATATATTACAGATATAGCAGGAAAGCACTTATGCTAATTTTATCAGGAACTGAGATTTTTAGTGTGTAAGAAAAAAGATACAAGGATCAATCTAATAAACTTAAATGAAACTCTGTATTACTACATTTGGATTGGAAATGATTAGCTCAATCCTGTGATTTTTAAAAGTAAATCTTCTCTAGTTACGTCCCCTAAAGAGGCCCAGAAGCAATCACAACCTCACAGTAGTGAGCATCACTGGCACCCAAATTATGGATTATAAATAGCCCTCCCCTCCAAAACAAACAGGATTCCTCTGAAAAATGGATGATGTCTAAGATTTAGAGCAAAAGATTTCTAAGGACTTCCTGTACCAGAAGGTAGGAAAGCTATCAAGGACTACTGATGGTTTGATAAAAGGACTCATGGCCAAAACAATGACAGCTGCAATGTATTGAAACACAGTGCATTGAAAACCCCATGTGTTCGTTATGATACTCAACAGGAAAATAAATAAATAACCTCAACATTCTCAGTGTTCACATTAGTGGTAACTAGGCACCAACTCTTAACTGAATATCAGCAATTTAAAAAAAAAAAAGAAGCAGCATTTATCTTGCCTTTTCTCAAAGAAAAAGGTTTCAGGATAATCAGATATTCACAATTTGTGAGCATAATAGGTCTTTACAGAGTAATTCCAGCCCATAAATGTGAAAAGATGACGGAATTTTAAGAATTGCCACTTTTCAACCCCTAATGAAATAATTCATTCAAGCAAAGATTATCTATAGATGAAACCATTAGACAAAAGGTCAAAGGGACATTTCAGAACAGAGATATCACGATACCACCATCTGAAACCCTGGATCAAATTAGCATCATTAACATTGTTCGGATTTCACGTGGCTTCTAATGTGATGCAACATGAAGTACAAGGCACCAACAATGAAATAGTCTTGAAAAAGAAGTTGGACTTGAATCCCATCAAGACTTTAAAACTAACTTCTAGTTATTGTTTTTTTTTTAAGATTTTATTTATTTATTCATGAGAGACACACACAGAGAGAGAGAGAGAGAGAGAGAGAGAGAGGCAGAGACACAGGCAGAGGGAGAAGCAGGCTCCATGCAGGGAGCCTGACGTGGGACTCGATCCCAGGTCTCCAGGATTAGGCCCTGGGCTGAAGGTGGTGCTAAACCGCTGAGCCACCTGGGCTGCCCTTAACTTCTAGTTTTACTATAAACAGAAGGAGTAGAGAAATCAATTAAATGACAACACATGATGAAGCAAATATAGACAAGTTCAGAATGTGGGACTTTCTGCAAGACCTAGTTTCTTCAATAAGAAAATGGTATAAAAAGGGAGAGGACAAGGAAGGAGGAAGGGAAGAGGCTGTTCTAGATTTAAGACAAAAGGTTTAAAAACCACAACAACAAAATGAAATATGCATCAATCTTATTTAGATCCTGATTTAAACAGCAATAGTGACATCACATTTTTGAGATAATTGGAGAAATTTGAGTATGACACCAAGGCATCAGAGTGAATTGTTTTTAGGTATGATGATAATCCTTTGGTTAGCTAAGAAAATGTCTATATTCCTAAAAGATGTATCTTGAACTATTCATAAGTGAAACGAAATAAGATCTGGAATTTGAAAACACAACACTTGTGTAGAGTTTGGGTAGGGGCAGAGATGATGAAGCAAGAGAGGAAAATTCTCTCTCTCTCTCTCTCTATATATATATATATGATATATGGTATTGGAGTTTATTAAATTGTATTATGTTATAATAGTAGTAGCAAATAGTATAATCTCCCCATGTTTGTATATGCTTGAAAGTTTTTATAACAAAAATATTTTTAGGGGGTCCTGAGATGGAGCCCCACATCAGGTTCCCGGCTCAGCAGGGGGCCTGCTTCTCCCTCTCCATCTGTGGCTCCCCCTACTTGTGCTTATTCGCTCTCTCTCTTTCTCTCTCTCTCAAATAAATAAAATCTTTTAAAAATGAGAATATTTTTAAATAACATAGGAAAACCTTGAACCAGATTTAATACACATTTAGTTAAAAATCATTTACACACCTTAATTTTCTTTTTTATTAATAGCAAAAACTACCCTGTTGCACGACCCACCACTATGCCAAACATGGCATCATGTTTGCTAACCACTAATGCTGTGTGTGCTCCATCCCTGTGCAAACTGGTTTGAATTAAATGAGTGTGCTCATTTGTCACCCACCAGACTGTGGCTTGGGAGCAAGAACTATGTCTTATTCAAGTTTGAACCCCAGCGCTGGCACATAAACAGTGCTCAGAGTAGATGCACCTAATCTGTGAATATTCCTAAGTATCAGCCAGAAATTGTTCAAAACTCCGATACCTGGGCATTAACCCTAGAACTTCTGATGGAGAGAGTCTGTGGGAGAGGGGTCAGGGGAATCTTTGCTTTTTCTAAATTTTCCAATGATTCCTATGCACATTATGTGAAGCCCACACCTTGAGAAACATTTACTTATCTGGACCTTATTAAACAGTCATGTAGGACAGTTTTATAGCGGAGTTCGGCAATAAGTAAAGCCAATTAGCAAATGGATGTCATGTGTGCAGTTATGCACAGGTTTCAGAGGCTCTGATTTCTGAGGTTTAAATAACGAGAAGGACCAATAACTAAATGCAAAGGAGGCAGAGCAGCTTCAAATGCAGCATTTGATTTCAATTTTATCTTCACTTAAATGGAAACTTCTGCAGGAGTCAAAAGCAAAGCTTCTTGATTACAGACAGCGCAGCCATGGATAAATATAAATCCTAGCCTTCTAGACAGCTTTGTGAGAGGGATAAGGAGCACACGGCACTAACCAGCGTGATTATACGAGGCATGTGCTTATAATAAGACTTAAACGAATATGGGCTTCCTCAGAGTCCAATTATAAAATTTCTCATTCTCTCCTGTCAGCCCCATAGGAATCTGCTTCAATCAGCCAGCTCATTGGTTGGAGTAATATTGTTTCCATACAATTCCTTATCCCCATGCCAACATACTGTTAATGGTGGGTAGTTCGTTGCCTGAGGAGCCTAGAATTGCACACCACTAGAGTTCAAGTAGAGGACAGATAGATGGTCAACGAACGATCATGCTGCCACTCAGTGTCTTAGAAAGAAAGGCCCAGGGGCACTTGAGTGGCTCAGTGGTTGAGCATGTGCCTTTGGTTCAGGTCGTGATCCTGGGGTCCTGGGATTGAGTCCCACTTCGGGCTCCCTGCAGGGAGCCTGCTTCCCCCTCTGCCTGTGTCTCTGCCTCTCTCTGTGTGTCTGTCATGAATAAAATCAGAAAGAAGGAAGGAAGGAGGGAAGGAAAGGAAGGAAGGAAGGAAGGAAGGAAGGAAGGAAGGAAGGAAGGAAGGAAGGAAGGAAGGCAGGCCAAGATTCCTGCAAACTCTGTTCTAGTTGTCCCCATGTTCCTACCCATATCCATGCTTGGCAAATGCTCTGCATTCTGACTCTTCTCCCATGCCTCTGCTTGCCCAGGTCCCACTCATCACTGAGCTGCAGCCCCAGGATCAGCTATGTGGGGCTCTGACACCAGGCTGACAGAGGAGGCCCCTTCTCTGTTCTCACCTAAGCAGCCTGAGCTTACCTCCATCATAATACCATCAACCATTACATTTTGTTATCACTGTCACAACCATGAGAACCAGCTCTCACTCTCTGCCATATTCCAAGTATCCTGCACAAACCTGATGCATTGTAGGTACTCAACAAAGGCAGTACAACTGACTGAGTGAATTAAGGAATAAGTACTGAATCTGCAGGTCTGAGTTACTCAACCAAGCCATTTCGAGTGAAGTGTGTCCCCAAGTTGAATTATTCAAAACATTTTCAGGAATTTCTAAAATATTAGAGAATTAGAGAAAAGCCAGAAGATAGGAAATGGATAAGGAGTGTTAGTTTCTCAAAAAGCAACTGGAGGTGAATATAAAAAATCACAGACAGTTTAATGTAAAACTGATTACTACCAAATTTAGGAGCATTTTAAAAATGAAGAAGTGATCATTGGGATAGACATAGCTTTTCAAATCATAAATCCTGAAAAATCCTCTCCCACTCCAGAGTTTGACAAATCTTGTATAATGTCCCTGTGAAAAGAGAAAAACATCAGCAGGAAGATGATGCCATTTGGACAGATCTGTACCTGGTCAAATTCATATAGTAATGAATGTATCAAGATCTGTCTGGAGGGAGAGTGCTCTCCTCACTTCTTGGCCTTTCCTGTTTAACTACAGTACAAATTACGTAGCAAAGATTTATAAGATAAGCTTATTAAAAACATTCATCCATTCAACAGACAACCATTGAGCACTTACTTTGTACCTTCCCTTGAGGAGGTCACTGCATAGTAAACAGCCAGTTCTACTACACTGTGATGGATGCCATCACAGATTCTGAAGGAGAATGGCAAGAGGCTGACCTAAAAATCACTGTATATTAGTAAATTGAACACCAATAAAAAATAAATTAAAAAAAAAAGAATAAAAAAAAAAATCACTGTTGTTAACAAGTGGCCCCAAACAATCTTTGTTGTTACCAGGCAAGATTTGGGAAATCATGGTAGACAACACAGTCAAGTTTAAAATACCTCTAAGGACAGATAAATGTAATTAAGGAAAAAAATAAGAACAAAACTTTAAAATACCTCCATTGACAAGTACTATGAGTTGAAAGATAGAAGAAATGTAATGATAGGCAAAAATTGGTCATAACCAATTTTACAACAAATTAATGTATGTTATCTGGACTGACAGGTCTGTTAAAGGGCAGGCGTATCCACACATTCTCTAACTTACTATCTTTACTACAGTAGGAGACAAAAATAGAGTATGACCTAGGAATATAATTTCTTTTCTGAGGTTCAATGTCCCCATTTATCTAATGGACGTAATAATAGGACCTGCCGTGAAGAGTGGTGTAGGGTCTCCAGGTATGGTTATACAGGAAAAAAACTGGAATATTTGTTTATCAAATATTTACTGAGTGACTACCATATTCTCATGATTAACTCTCGATGCACATTAAGCACTTGGCACCATGTTTACCACATAGTAGATGTACCCCCAAAATGGCAGGTATTATTATTACAAGTCCAGTTGTATTGATCCTGGCTATCCATCCCGAATCTAGAAACAGAAACTGTACTTGCTTCTTAAGGTTCAACAATGGGAACGTCTGTGCTGGGATACTGTAGTTAGCACATCGTAAATCTCTTCAGAGCTCTTCCCTTATCGAGTGTCATTGAGAGTTCCAGCCTCTCAGGATGATGTCGCTGTGGCTCGACTTCTTAGGAGAATCAAGTGTTTTGAAATCAACTCATGATTAGTTCCCTGCCTAAAACAGCTTTCACTGAAATTCCTCATGTCTGAACGTCTAAGCATTGTTAGCCTGGGACACACAAGCTAGCACTTAATTTCACCATCTTGGAGTAGAAAGAATGATCAAGATTATTTTAAAAGATATGAGTTAAGAGCTTGGGATTTTTGGAGTCAGACAGTCCTTTGTTCAAACTCTTACTTGTCTGACCTTGGGAAAGTTAGCTTAATGCACTGTGCTGACCTAATGAGATTATGTACCCAGCAGGAACTCATGAAATGGGAGTAATCAACTGTATCCTCAAAAATGGGCTACTCTAGTCAGCGATCAAAAAGAATAAAATGTGGGGGAGCCTGGGTGGCTCAGTCAGTTAAGCATCTGTCTTTGGCTCAGATCATGATGCTGGGGTCATGGGATAGAGTCGCCCATCAGGCTCTCTGCTCAGCAGGAAGCCTGCTTATCCCTCTCCCTGTGCCCCCCACCCCCACTCATTCCCTCTCTCTCTCTCTCTCTCTCAAATAAAGTCTTTTTTAAAAAAGTACACAAGAAAAATGAAAAAGAAAAAAGAATGAAATCTTGCCATTTGCAATGATATGGATGGAACTAAAGGGTATTATGCTAAGCAAAAGAAGTCAGAGAAAGACAAATATGATTTCACTCCTATGTGGAACTTAAGAAACAAAACAGATGAACACAGGGGAAGGGAAGAAAATATAAGATGAAAACAGAGAGGGAGGCAAACCATAAGAGACTCTTTAACTATAGGAAACAAACTGGGGTGGCTGGAGGAGAAGTGGGGGTGGGGATGGGGTAACTGGGTGATGGGCATTAAGGAGGGCACGTGATGTAATAAACACTGGGTCTTATTTCTTTTAAGATTTCATTTATTTATTTGAGAGAAAGAGACAAAGAGAGAATAAGCTGCAGGGAAGAGCAGAGGGGAGGGAGAAGCAAACTCCCCACTGAGCAGGGAGCCTGACCAGGGGCTGAATCCTAGGACTCTGAGATCATGACCTCAGTGGAAGGCAGATGCTACTGAGCCACCCGGGCGCCCCTGAGCACTGAGTGTTGTATGCAACTCAGGAATCAATAAATTCTACCTCTGAAAGAAATAATACACTGTATGTTATATAATTTGAATTTAAATAAATTTAAAAAAATAAGTTTCTCATTGGTTCAAAGTCCTCCAGGTAGTGAACCCAAATTCTCCTTCCTCTAACTTCATTCTTCCCAGTGGTCTAAAATCACCCTCTGAAGGTTCATATAGTCAGTTTACCTCCTATCTTTATCTGAGAAATCTCTTTAGATAGTCGAAGATAGCACTGATGTCTCCCTACAGTGACCAACTACCCTGATTTGCCCAGGACTCGGGATTCCCTAGGATACAGGGCTTTCCATGCTAACATTGGGAAAGTTCCAGGCAAACCAAGACGGTTGGTCCCCAACCCCTCCCTGTTCCTCTCCAGGCTGAATATTCCCATGGTCTTCAATCACTGCTTTTGTGACACATTGTGTGGTCCCCTCATCATCCTATTATCCTTTCCCATAGGCATTCATTTTTTTTGTAATGTCCCTCTAGAATTTGCCACAAACCAAGAGTGGGTGGGACTCATGAGTCATGGACATATATGCATTTTAATTTGCCCAAGTAGTGCCAGCTTGTTCTCCAGAACGACAACACAAGTCTACACTCCCACCAGCAGTGCACGAGGGCTTCTGGTCTCCTTCTCCATGATAACACTTGATATTACATAGCTAAAAATAATGTTGCCAACCTAGTTATGATGCCAAAGTCAAAAATACATTTGTAGTGTCCCACTACCCTGTCGGAGCTGATTGAACTTGATCTCTGACAATTTCTTCTGGTATTTCTGACATGGACTGCTGCCAAACTAACTCTCCTCAAGCCAGTATTTCTACATATAAACTTACATTCTGGACTTGACATTTATCTTTGTAAAATGTTACTTTAATAGTATTAGCCCAGTCCTCTGGTCTATTGAGATTATTTTAAAGTCTTTATTCTGTTGTCTATTTTTTTAGTTGCCCCTTTCCACTTTGGAACAGTAAAAGGAAAGGAAAATGGTGTTAATTTTCTATTTTACACACAGGAAACTAAAGTTCAAAGAAGCTAAGTGACTTGCTCAAAGTCTTGCAGTGACAAGTGGGAGAAGCCTGCTTTGCACCAGGTAAAGGGTCTGAAGCCAAAGCCCCTCACACACAGGATTATACCAGACTTTGCAAAATCAGTGTATGGGATACCCGAGGACTAATCCAGACCCCCTTCAGTTTAACCATTTAAACCACTATTTTCAGAATCACAATAGTTCCTTTTCTGACCCTTGTGAGTAAAACTTTCATGAAAAGACACTAAACATGGCTTCCTGGAAAAATTTTTAAGACCTCAAAAGATATGGCAAAAAAGAAGTTCAAGATTGGAAAAATGTGTTTTTTTTTTTTTTTTAATGATCTGCACACTTTCACATGTGTCACCCACCTGAAAATCTTCTTCGTCCATCTAGACAACTCCTGTTCATCTCCCAACACTGGAATCAATGTGATCTCTTCGGTTTTGTCTGTTCTGACCACCTCCTCCTCACTGGAGAGATTTAAATCTAGGTGCTTTGATTCCAGAAACCACTCTTTTGACCCTTATATACATAAACCAGCATGAGAAGAAACATGAAGCAAACATATACTATGGAATGATTTACCTTACAATAGATGTATGACAAAGGCAGAAAAGAAACATGGAGGAAGAAGCACTCCATTGGGCTGGGAGAGTCATGGAAGGTTTTCAGAATAAGTGACTATCGAATTGACTCTTGAAGAAGGAGCAGAGTTTGCCAGGTGGACCAAGTGAGGAGAGAATTTCAAGAGAGAGGAAACTGAGAGCTAAAGCTGGGGAGGAAGAAAAGGGCATGTTTCTCCCCAAAACACAATGATACACTCTTCCCCCAAGTATCAGTCAATCGAAGAACCTTTTGGAAAAATAAGTCTGGATCTTAGGCATCATCTTTGAAGTAAATTTTTATTTTACCCTTAAAGGGAAAGAAACCAGCCACCAATCAATCAGTGGTATATAGCGAGAATTAATCGTGTTTCCCCAAATTCTCTGATAAGAATTGTCTGGGGTTCTGACTAAAAACACAGCTTCCCAGGCCTTCTGGAGCCTCTTATTCAATGGGTCTGAGATGAAGCCAGGAACTAGCAATATTTAACAAGTACCCCCAGGAGATTCTCATTATCAGAGAAGTTTAGCCAACATTGGGCTAGCCTGGGCACTAAGGTTTAGGGCCTCTCCCACCAATCTTTGCTGAGGAAGCAGACCCCAGCATGGAAGTCAGCCTTCTGGTCAGTTAACAATTCAATCATATGGACCACTGCCCTGGATAACTCCAAGATATATTTCACTAAAGGACATGACTTATGGGGTCGGCAACCTTGTACCACTTTTCTCTTTACAGACCCAGACTGACACTTTTCCTACACTGTTCCATCTAATCCCCTCCACAATCCTGCAAGATAGGTATGTTCTACATTGTACAGATTTGGAAACCAAAACTCAAGAAGTTTGGAGACATGCAAAAGGTCCTCCAGCTTATAGTAAGTAGCCAACTTGGAATTCAAAACCAAATCCACCTGAGTCCATGCTTTGCCCATTATCCTGGTTTCTGGAAGGGTCTCTGGTACAGCCCATCCTCAGAGAGTCAATCTATACAAATGGTTAGCCATAGTTCAAATCTGCAGGGCTTGATTCAGGATCTTGCAATTTTAGGTTGACCCTTCACTAACCTCTACTCCCCCATCCCACCTGCTTCATAGCAAAAAGCTATCCTGTTTGCTCCTTGCCACTCTGCTACAATTTTCCACCCTGGATTATTTGTGGCTATAACAAGCAAGGCCACGCCAATGCCTGGCATTAAAAAAAGCATGAGCCTTCATTCCTAAGGTAATGAGACCTTTTTTTTTCCAAGTTCCTTCCTCCAAAGTTCATGAACTTTAATAAAAAATAAAATAAGACTGGCTCTCTTACAGCGCAGACCTCTGCTACAGGAAGCCAGGGCTGATTGGGTAAAGGCATTGCCTGAATGAAAAAGAAAATGTATTCATAGATTAGCTCCGTCTTTACTGACCAAATCTGTAGAAAGCCACAGTAGGAAGCACCGAGGCCCACATCTGAGCTTCCTGACGGCACAGTGCAGGTATTGCTCGTAGCTCAAGGGCAAAGTGGATGTTTACAGCATTTTCTTTCCCTTGGAAGTAGAGCTTTAGAGAAGCATGACACTCAACCCTTCAAAGTGATTGGACACTTGCATCCATCCAATCCCTACATACCACAACTGCCCAGAATAGCATGAAATGCCCAGGAGATGAGTGGGAGTTGGCTCACACTCTGACCTCATCGGCCTCTTATTCCCCAACGCCAGTGGCCACTGCCACATGCTTGTATGCAGCTGCCCCAGAATGGCCCACAATGGCTCTTGTCACCATTCTGATGGCTCCCCCTCTGAGACTCTTCAAGTCCACCACCCACCCCTCTCAGATCCCCAGCTCTCACAGCTCACTTACACAACTACTACTCTAGGGCCCCACTGGACCCTCCAGGAACTTGGCTTGCCTGTCCATCGATCTCCTGCTAGCATTCACACACCTATTCAGTAGACACCCTGTGAATGCCAACCATGAGCCTGGTGTGAGAGATTCACCTAGAAAAAGCCCCATCCCTGCTTTCCCAGACTAGCCTCAGTCCCTCTGGCCAACCTAGACCAGCCTCTCACCAGCCTTGAGACCCTTCATCTGCTCCACCCACTCACCCTCACTACCTGAGCTGCCAAACTGCCTGGAGAAGTTTACCTGATGATGCTGAATCACACCAGAAAAGAATTAGCAAGCTCCATCTTCCCTTTAGCTGCTACCCTGAAAGGCTGTAAGAGAAAGAATGTAGACCCCCCTGACATGCTGTGTAACACCACCAGGTATTCAACAGATACCACTACCACCTACCCGATGTTTGAAGTCAGCCGGGCCTCATGGTGGAACTGGAAATCCCGTTCCAGTTTAATTGCTGTGCGCTCTGAGCCACAGCCCCCTGGTCTGTAAAACGGAGGCAGGGAAATAATAACCTCGTGAGGCTGGAGAGAGGATTTAGGAACAAATATGTCAACAATGCATATTGTTGAGTTGAACATATTGAGTTTTCCTGGACCTTCCCTGAATGACCATGGTCCGTCTGGGCTTAGATCCTCCCCTACACTGTTGCCAGGGTCCTAGGTGGATTTTCTGACCAGCAGCTTCACCCCATTGGATCCGAGGAGCTCAGCTGATGACAGGTTTAAGACCTGCTAGGCTCCTAGAACCTGTGCCACCGCCTCCTAATTCCCAGCTAAGACCACTGAGAAGATCGTGGAGAGGTTCAGAAAACAGCTATCAGGAGCTCTTGAAGCCTTGGAGGTTTTGTGCAAGGGAAACGTAACATTTCAGTGCCTGGAGCTCAGCACTCCCAGGCACCAGGCCCCCCATCCCAGATGTGGTGGGCAGTGATGAGGAGGAGTGCATTGCATTTCCTATGAATTAAACCATCGGCCCTGAGAACAATGTTGTCATTGATGGGGAAAGGTCGCTGAAATTCCAAGGACACTTGAGGCCTTTCACTGGGCTGAGACAGAGATGCCTAATATTAATCCTACGTAATATGAGTCTCTGACAACCCACTTTCTAAGGGGCCTGCTGGCAGCTCAATTGGCCAATTCACTGTGATTCAGTGCATCCTCAAGGAAGTGGTTTGGAAGGGGGAGACTCTCTTTTTTTTTTTATCTATGATCCAAAGCTCCCCCCAAAATATATTAGCACAGACCATGCTGATTCTTGGGGGGAAAAATACTTTCTGTACTGAAGGCTTATTTAATTCAGGGTGGGAGGGACCAACCTCTGAGCACAGTGAAATTAATGTTCTTTCATTTATTAAGCACACACCAACGTGGTGCCAAATGTAACTAATGCACAGACTATTTCTGCTGCCCTCCTGATGGTGACCTTGGATCTAGGGCCATCTCTTTGCACTCCCACTCTGACTGGTGCTTTAGGGGTCATTTATTTACGTGGCAGACACTTAACCACCACATCCCCTAATCCAGGCACTAGAGGGAGGGATCAAATGGCAAATAAGACAGAGCCATTCTCTCCCCCTACATAGTTTATTAACTAACTAGAAAGTCAAGCTATGACTTTTATTACAATGAAGAGGGATGGGTGTTACACTAGGGGACCTGCAGGACCCTGTGAGTACATACAACAGGCAGTCCAACCTGTAAGGGCAGCCTGCAGAGCATCTTTGGAGAAACTGACATTTCAGCTGGGACTGAGCAGAAGGTTGAGTTAGTCTAGGAAAGGGGAAGCAGGAAACAAGGGGCCCAGAAGGAGAGCACTCTCACTAGGCTGTGCAGAATGAGGTGCAAAAGAGGGAAACCCTGGCTGCTGCAGAGCCAGCTGATGGAGGGAAGGGCTGCCCTCACCACTCCCTTCCGGCTTGCCAGGGTGCACATAATTTTCAGACCTTCTTTGGCTCCATGCTTGGCAACCAGCTCTAAGTGGAGGGAGTAGGGGGTAAGGGTGTGGGAGTAGGGGGTAAGGGTGTGGGAGGGGGAAAAGGGGGAGAACTGAGGCCACACCCATTCTTGTGTCTCCTGGGTCTGAATCCTGTGAAGGGAGAATCATGGTGAACTGGGGAGATGAAGGTGGTCTACTGAGCGATGCTGATGGTGTAGTGTTTCAGCGATGGCCAGGGGGGGCTACATTCCTCTATTCCTGTTCTGTATCTTTGCAAGCGAGAGAAATGACTTTCCAGAGAGTAGGGGGCATCATAAGTGATCTCAGCTTCCCCAATTGAATCATCATCTTCTGCCTCAGATTAAACTCTGTCCCAGAAGTGAGAATTTCTGCAGATGAAGTTTTAAGGAAACATGAAGAGCAAGAGCAGAGGTGAAGGACAGGAATTCGACCAACACTATTTTTATTTTCAACAATGAGAAAAAAGTAGACGAGTAAACTTCAGTGGTGACCTTGACACTGACACCAAGCCATGATGGGGATGGGGTCATCAAGAGGGAAAACTCAGAATGCCAGAAAAGGAAGTGGTAGTGACTGGGAGAACAAGATCACTCACCTGGCTACCTTTTTGTGGAGAGCTTAGTGAAAAGTCTACAGTTTCTCTGAGATTGGACAAGACATAGCTCAAACTCTTCTTTGGCAATTATTTAATATGCAGTCAGCAAACATATTGCCAAATGTGGTTATGTCTGCAGAGTGAAGAGAGTCACCTACCCCAGCCTGTAGCAAGGCTGGAAGGCTTCCTGGAGGAGGGAGACCTGGGCAGATATATGTAGCACACATCCAGCATATGCTATAGAACAGAAGCATGTAGTACAGCATGGTGTGAACTCTGGGCCCAGACTGAGTGGGGTCAAAGTGGGCCCTGCCAATCACCAGCTATGTGACCCTGGGCAAGTTCCCCTCACTTTTCTGTGCCTTAGTTCCTTCACCCATAACATCAAATAAGAATAGTAGTACTTAGCTCACAGGCTTGACGTGAGATTTTTCATGAAAAGTCAACATATGCAAAGTGCACAGAATGATATCTTATATGTGATAAGTGCTATATAAATGTTAGCTATAATGAAGGAGATGCGTGATTATTTTTTTTTTAATGAGTAGACTTTAAGCAGTTTTAGGTTTATAGAAAAATTGAGCAGAGAGTATCGAGTTCCCACACACCCGTTCCCTCCACACACCATTTCCCCTTTTATTAGCATCTTGCATGAGTGTGGTGCATTTGGTGCAATATTGGCACATTACTAACTGAATCCACATTCTACGCTAGACTTCACTCTCTGTGCTGTACATTCTATAGGTTTCGATAAACGCACCTCGTGTACCATCCATCACTGTATCATATGGAATAGTTTCACTGCCTAAACATCCTCTGTGCTCTGCCTTTTGCTCCTCCCTCAATTTCCTATCCTCTAGCAACCACTGATCTTCTGTCTCCACAATTTCACCTTTTCCAGAATGCCATATAGCTGTCATACGGCATGTAGCCTTTTCAGACTGGCTCCGTTCACTTAGCAATATACAATTAAGTTCCCTCCATATCTTTTCCTTGGCTGTATTTTCATAAAGGCTAGGGATATTCACACCAAGTTGAGTGACTATACTCAAAGGAAGCTAAATAAAGGGTCTTTACCTCATCACTCCTTAGTAAGTTCTGCAAATCTTTGCCATTGGAACTCTATTTCTAATCCTCCGTTGAAGGCTTTCCCATCACTAAGGCTTTTTGCCTCTAGTGAAGTGACCCCGTTATAATACAAATGTTCCTAGGAAGTCACATTTTATTTTTTTAAGGCTTTTATTTATTTATTTGAGATAAAAAGAGTGAGAAAAAAAGAGCATGAGCAGGGGGCAGAGGGAGAAGGAGAAACAGATTCCTCACTGAGCAGGGAGCCCGATGCAGGCATCGATCCCAGGACCCTGAGATCATGACCTGAGCTGAAGGCAGACACTTAAACCACTGTGCCACCCAGGTGCCCCAAGGAGGTCACATTTTAAATAGGACCTGGACCCATAGCATTTTCCAGCAGGAAGGATCTCAGCATGAGCAGTTAGCCTTCTTTATTTTAATGGAGAATCAGGATAGAGGCTTGCTAAAGAGTTTAGCACAATCACAGCCAAGTGACATGTCACTCACAGCATGTTACCTGTCACCTGAATGCAGGTTTGGATAGGGGCAGTCACCACACACCTGGACCAAAAAACTACAACGCAGGGTTCAACAGAAAATCTTTTGAATCTCATCCATGAACATATACACCATTAAAAGATTATATAACCCTTCTCAATAATAACAACATTTAAGTAAATCGGACTATTCCTTTACCAATATGTGTGAGACAATTTGTCAGGCGTGCAGATACGCAGGTGAAAATAACGTGCGCTCTCAGAAGGCAGACATAAGCCACTGCCTGAGGCAATCAAGGAAGGCTTCCCAAAAGAGGCGACATTTGGTCGGGCCCTGAAGGATAAGCACATATAGGTGGGAAAGGGCTACAGACAAGCAAGTGAATCTAAGATGAGGAAAGTGTATGATGTTTATCCAGGAGGATGGAGCAGTTCGGCCTGGCTGAGAAAGGGCACACCGGCGTCTGACAGACACGAGGCTGGACACCCCCATGTATGGTGTCAGGGTGACCGTAGCTACAGCTTGTGCTGGGTTCCCAGGGCCGGGGCTGCTCCTCTAGGCTGAGTGTGGAGCACGCCTCCCTGAACACATGACAAAAGGCAGTTTCCAGCAGGTTCTAGAGAACTCCGGGACCCTTTGCTTCCTCCCGGTGTCCTTGGCTGCTAGGTGTCCTCACTGTGTCCCCAAAGAACGTTTCCTTGTTCCTGAAGGGCAGACAATAGAATTCTTCAGAGACTCTCAGGAATGAGACATCGGGGCAGCCTTAATTCAGCCTAAGGGTAGAGGGTGGGCTTGCCTTCCAGGAAAGCCAGCTCCTCCACCAAGTGCCTCCAGCCCTCCTTCTACCCTAGGGCAGCCCTGCGCTTCCTGCTCCTGCTGCGCCTGGGAAAGAAGCGAGCTCCCAGCCAGCCTCCTGCGGAGACAGGGCCCCAAGTGGCCTCAGTTCCAGCCGCCAGTGATGCAGGCCTCCTCCAAGCCACCTCCTCAAGCCCGTCAGAGCACAGGGGGCTCCAGGCCTGCAGATCCCCCTCACAGAGACACCGAGGCCACACGCCAACGCCTGGGCCCAGAGGAGTCAGGGGTGTCGTGGCCCAGGTGCCGCTCTTGGGAAAGGGCGGGCTTGGGGGCTGATTTCCCACCAGCCCTTCCAGTACCTGTGTCCCCCTGGCTGCCCCCTGTCTCTGTGGATGGGCAAGCACTCGGGAACACGCACAGCACATACATCACATGCACACAACACATACATAACACGCAACACAAGTCATACACGTACTACACAACACACACACACAAAGCCACGCACATCACATGCACACAACACATACATCACACAAAACACACACCATACACATACCACACAACACATGCATCACACACATCGCATGCATATAACACATACATCACACACATGCACACACACACACACACACAAGCAGCACAGGTGGCCTTCTTGTTCCCTGCCCTCACACCCAGTGCCTCTCCACACTGTCAATAGTCCCTGATCAACCGCTCCCCCTCCCCCCGCCCATTAATTCTGACACCCTCAGGTACCTGCACACTGTAGCACCACTGCGGGCATGGAGTGTGGGCAGTGCTCAAACCGGATGGACCAGGACTGTCTGGCCACCCAATTACATACTTCTGCACTGGCGTGTAAATCTTTCTCCACCTCCCTTCCTCACCTAGAACCAGAGGAGAAAGAAAAAGAATGGATACCTAATGTCAGATACCTAAATAACAACAGCAGCTGTCGCGGAGTAGAATCTCAGGTAGCTCCCTCCTGCAGCCCCCCTCAACAAGTAATTCAAAGCTTTCAAACAAGCACACATTGGAATGCTCCTTGGGGGTCAAAGAGAGGCAATCAGATGGGGAGGAGCAAAGGCTCAGGGGCAAATCCTGTCGCATTTAGTCCAATTTTTATTGTAAAGGACAGGAACGCCACTCAAATTGCCTTGTAAGAGGTTAAAAACATTATTGCTTTGGCAAACCTGATCAATACTCCTAATATCTCTCCTTCTGTTCTTCCCTTGCATTGAGCGCACCCTGTCTCCTAGTGAGACACACAGGCTGTGTCTCTCTCCTCCACACCCACTCTGACACCACATTTCCTAGCCTGGGTTGCACCTGCCTGTGAGCACGCAGGGAAACATAAATGAAGGAGAGGAGTACCATTCTCACGTCGCTTCTTTAAAGGAGAAACTAACTGCTCCCCTATCTTCTTCTGCTCTTGCCCCTTGGCTGAGAAAGGGATCCCTGGCAGCAGTCCCTCTAGATGGAGAGATGGGAGGCATATGCTGAGAATGGCAGAGCTACTCTTGCAGCCTTGGACCTTTTACCTCTGGACTGTGATATGAGACAGAAGCAAACTTCTATCTTATCGAAGTCCTGCTGCTGGCAAGTCTTTGTTGTAGCAGCATACATACCCTCTCACTGACTAACACAATTCCCTTCAGGTGTGGCTTGATCCAGCAGTTTTCCAACCATGTTACCCAGGATCTATTTCCTTTCATTGTCTCTGATGTGCTTCCAATGGTGTCTGTCTTATTCTCAGAATCTACATGTCCCCTTCCCTAACTGGTCCCTATACCCTCACCTCACCCTAACCACAGCCCTCGAACAGCTTCGGGGGCTTCTGTGATGCTAACAAAAATTGCTTTTATAAATACAGACTTCACCTTCTCACAGAACACACTCTAGAGAAGAGTGGTATTTCCTTCTATTAGTATTGACAAGGGCAAGAGGGACACTGAACACAGAAAGATAAGCTGGCAAAATTATATGACCTGGGTCACTCAGTGATCTTCTTTGCACATCTTGTTTAACTGTTTATCTAGAGCCATTAGATCAGGATTTACATGGAGTACAATGGCCTCTAACGTTCACAGAGTGTGCTTCCAGGGCCCTCTTGGGTTTCTATTGTAGGAGGCAAGTACCTATTTCCCACAATGTCCAATCAAGACACACAATGGAGGAAACAAATTCCCCTAAATGAAATTAAGTGCTGTTAGGAAGTAGAAATGAATACTGGGAAGCTAAACAATGGTAAATGTCCACTCCATCACCTATATGCTAATATTATCCAAACCTGTCACTAGCCTGAACCCTCTCCAGTGGCTCGGGACAGGACATGTCTCCAGAATCCATCCATTTCTCAATCCCACCACCTTATGACACTAGCTATGTGGCCATCATGTTTCTACTGGACATCATCCAATACCCCCCTCAACTGGGCCTTCCCATTTCCCATCTTGCTTTCCTCTAATCCTTCTTCTTCTTCTTTTTTTTTTTTTTTACCATAATCAGAAGGGTCTTTCCTAACCTGCCATACAACATCATCCTCTAAAAATCTGGCCCCTCCAACTCCTCCAGCCTTAGTAATTACAACCAGCCATTGCTGCACTCCCACCACCCGAGAGCTACACCGTCTGCTCTTAGTTCTTGAACCACTCAGTCCTCCAGTGCTTCTCAATGTGCTTTCCTTCCACTCACACACCTCCCCTATAATTTACTTTTTGAGTACTCAGGTAAGCTTCATTTCCTCCAAAAGGCCCTCCTGACCAGTGAACTAGGTGAGCCTCCTTCTCTTTTTCATAACACAGAATTCTACTTTTGAAACACTCATCAGATCTTTTTTTTTTTTTTTTTTTGATACTCATTTACTATGTGCCTTCTCTTCTTGGCTGTAAGCTCCTTGCATTGCATATCATAAATCAGATAAATGTTTTAAGTGAGAATCAACTCTGCAAGTTTCCAAATTACCACTCTGCCAATGCCTCTGCTTATTCAGGTATCACCTTCTAAGCTCCCATCAGGTGCCAAGTCTTTCTTTGCTAGCCCTTGAAGCTGCAGAGAGTAAAGAGGTGTGATCCATACCTTCAGGACACTCAGAGTCTAGTATACGAGTGGACAGTTTAAAGGCAGAGGCCTTGGTTCCCTCACCTGTAAAATGGGGCTGTCTGCTAAAGCAGATGTCTCTGGTACCTTCATCACACCCTAATTTCAGCTGCAACTATGAGGAGTATTTCCACGCAAGCTCAGAATCATCTTGTACTGCCACCTTTCCACCTCCATCAAGCATCTTTCATCATTCAGCATTCTGCCCCAGGAAGCCCCAGGGCTTCCTCCAATATTGCCATCATCTACTTGTTCTGTGTAGGTAAGCTCAGTTCAGAAACGCAGAAGCATCAAGGACCCCAAGACCTCAGGACAGTTCCTAATCAACATGGCATATCTGGTGGGTAAATGCTCCAGCCACCCACTTTTCTAGAAGTCAGAACTGAACCCACACTGCCTACCACAGTGACCTCAAAAACACAAATTTATTTTGTCTTTTCCTCTTTCCCTGTCTTCCTCACTCTGGTCCCTCAATCCTTCTTGGGATCCTCTGTACAGGTACCCAAGTCCTTGTATCAGGCTCTACTTTGAGTGAAACCCAAATCAGGGCACCGTATTCACAAAGTTATTCCAAAAATTACCTATAGTAGCATGAGTGACATTCTAAACAAATTTCTTAGCACACTGTCCACGCTTAATAAATTGTGGGTATTAATGTAAACTATTATATTCTTGGTGGGGGGAGGAACAAGTGTAATCCAATAAGATGAATGCTATAATGGAAGCATAAAGTGGTTGAAAGCACAGAATGAGAACAGGTGAAGCAGCCCTGAAATTTGGAGGAAATCAAGGATGCTTCACAGAAGTTTCTCTCAAACTGAGCTTTTCTAAAGGCCCACATATCAGGAGAGAGAATTCCCAAGAAGGGACCTAGAAAGAATGCAATAATGGCATATGGAAGAACACGGAATGCTGTGGGAAGCATACACAGTTCCGTATCACAGGAGATGGTTTTTAGGGGTAGAAGTGGAGGGCACAGAGTGCCTTGGTCTCAAGGAGCCCCTACCGAGGGGAGAGACAAAGCCTGAGACACCCCCCAGAGATGGGCCACCAGGGCTCTCCTGCAGATAGCTGCAGAGAGGGATACACAACGTTCACTATCCATCTACACACATGCTTTCCATGCTTCTGTTTATTTACACTCTGCCTGGCTGGATGGAATCAAGGCATAATTCATGACCCACCCCTTCGGCACCCTGCAGAGAGGGGGAAGCAGGGACCATCCCTGTCAAGTGCCAGATGTTTGGCAGGGGCCTAAGGGCTGCTGATGGCTTTGGAGGTAAAACAGGAAACTCTTCTAGGGCAGGAAGCCTGGAAGTGCAGAAGTC
Source organism: Canis lupus baileyi (assembly GCF_048164855.1). Taxonomy (NCBI): domain Eukaryota; kingdom Metazoa; phylum Chordata; class Mammalia; order Carnivora; family Canidae; genus Canis; species Canis lupus. The sequence goes on from NC_132840.1 coordinate 35,807,463, forward strand.
TGCTGAATGAAAGACAAGTGGCTTCAGAAATGTAGAGGATGACGAGACTCGGAGCACAGTCAAACACATCTGGGCTGCAGTCCCAGCCTTGCTCCCCGCCTGGCTGTGTGGTCCCCAGCAAGGCACTTCCTCAACCTGAACCTCAATTTCTCCAACTGATGTCCCTTCCAGCCCCAAGATTCCCAGAGTCCATGAGGCAGGACATGGATCGAACTTCACTTTGGAGCTTGAAGAGGATGGTGTTATCCCAAAGCTCCTTTTCCCTCTGAATGAGCTGGTGGAATGAGAGGTCTTTGAACCAAAGGAGTTAAAAACAAAACAAAACAAAAACAAAAACAACAAAACAAAACAAAAACAAAAACACTGAGGCCTAATCACCTGGCTTTGGAGTAAACAATGACTTTTAACCACTGGGACACGTGAAAGAATAGATGGGATTGGGTGTGAAGGTGGGTGGGGAAAGAGCCAGACTGGCTCTTTGGAAATGCTGGTAGGCTAACTCACTTTCATCTGCTTATGTTAGTCCAAATTTGGTAGCCAAGGGATCCCTGGGTGGCTCAGCAGTTTAGCGCCTGCCTTTGGCCCAGGGCGTGATCCTGGAGCCCCGGATCAAGTCCTGCATCAGGCTCCCTGCATGGAGCTGCTTCTCTCTCTCTCTCTCTCTCTCTCTCTGTGTGTGTCTCTAATGATTAAATAAATAAAATCTTTAAAAAAACAAATTTAGTAGCCAAGAGCTACTAAATTTTTGCTCAAGGTTTTCCCTGTCTCATGTCCCTCTCTGCATCCTGCTCTAGCCGTGTTAGATGAACTACTCTGCATTCTCCAAAAATGCCCTTATCTCCTTCTTCTTTTTCTTTTTTCATACTGTGCATTCGTTCAACCAGTAAAGAAAGAAAATGCTGATCAGCTGCAAATTCAAGATTTGTTTTTAAGTGAGTAACTTATTTCGCAATTAGTAATCCAAATAATGCTCTGGTACATGCTGTTTTTTGCTCAATAAAACAAATACTTTTCTAATTGGTTGCGTAGATGTTTTATATAATTAGTAAAAATAAGCCATGTATGAAAATTCTAAACCTGCCATTCAAGGAACGGATCATAAAAGTCCTTCACTGGATTTTAAAGACATTCAGCTATAATTTCTCCATAAGCCCGAAGGCTGGCTGTCAAAGTGATAGAAGCTGTGAGGTTTCTTATTTCAAATATGAATTTTTTATGGTGTGGTCTACCTATGTGGGCAGGAAACTTAGGAAAAGGCAGGTAGGTTTCTCGGCATTGAAACAGGAATGAAAAGAAGTTGGTGAAAGTCTATCTCTTTGAGTAAACACACTGGTTGCCTTTTCTACTCACAGGGTAGACTTGTTATAAAACAGGGGCAGAATTATTTGGTTTCCTATCACTCTGGGTAGGAAAGTGCCTTGTACTTTGCCCATTCAATTGTCTCCACGTGGAACACCTCTGCTCCTCCTTATGCATCCTTCAACTCTCACCTCAAATGCGTCCTTGTTTATTTTACCAGTGGTTGGATGACTGGAATGGGCCCATGGTCATAAAGTACATCAGAGGCAGACCAAGAGCAGAACAGGCTTCTAGCTACCCTGTCCTATATTCTTCCCTCCACACCAGGGTTGCCCAAAGGGCACGGGGTCCTGAGTGTTTAGTTGTTTTCTGTTATCTGTCTCCCTCTCCGTTTTGCTAGAAAAGTCTTAATCCTTGTTAATACCAAAGGCTATAGAATATCCTGTAGTTCAGCTGCAATTTAGCAACCATTATTTTGTAAATTTAACACAGCACTTTCCAAGTCATTTCAGCCTTTTCCTTCTACAACATCCATTAACGTCTTATAGAATTACATTTCCGGAAAATACAATTTGGGAAACACTGCTCCCTATCATGATTGCTCCTCTGCATTTCCTCCCCACCTCTTAGCTGGGGAACCAAGAAAGACCTTTGTTATATAAGTGAGATGCTAAGATATTTGGCCTCTTTTGTGGCTATAGGAGAAGTCTATTTTACATTTAAGTAAGAACCAAATCCAAAGAAAGTGGACAAAAAGAATGAAAGACAATTTAGGATAGAAGAAGGAAATGTTCAGTTAACATATGTTCTACAATAAACATGTATTTGTTTTCAATTTTAAAGATACTTTAAAATTATGAGAATTCTATTACAAGGCCAAGCAGATCTTACTAAAGATTTGCAGGTTAAAAACTGGGAAAATGTGATTTTTTGCAATTTTAAGACTGCGAAACTATTGCTTTACAATATTTACCAGATTCCAGGTCAATTCCCATCACTACCTTAAATTAGTTTTTGGCTCACCCCCACGGAGGTGATCTAGATTCCCTTGCCCCACTGAGAGCCAGATATGTAAGTCCACCCTGATTGCTGAATTGGCGGAAGGGTCCTGCCAGTGGACTAAGTAAGCCCTGGGCCATCCCAATTCCTAGAGATTCAGAATCCCCACCGCCAAAGCTATGAGGCTCTCCCACAGAGGGTCAATGGAGAAGAAAAAATCAAGACAGGTGAGACCGTGAGGAGTTCTGGGAAGTTCATGGGCCTTGAAATCAGACCAGCCTGGCTTCGAATTCTGGGTCTCCCTCTTACTGTCATAGACCCAAAAGTTCCATATCCTCTCTGAACACTGTTTATTTCCTTTGGAAAGAAAATGGCCAGAGCAAAAGATGATAGGATTGTCAGGAGGTTTAAACCTGCTGAAGTAGGTGACAGAGGTGTTCCCTGGGGCCTCTGTTCCTGCACAGAGATCTCCAAAGGAACAGCTGGAGTCCCCTGTGAATGTCTGAAGCCCTCCTCCAGATATCTGCAAATTCTAGGGGCATCCCTTGCATATATATATATATATATATATATATATATAGAGAGAGAGAGAGAGAGAGAGAGAGAGAGTCTAGGCTCCTATGTTAAAGTTGCAGACTGTCCCCACTCAGCATTGAGAACAATATAAAATTCAGTCCATTCTTCAGTTTCTAGCAATAGCAATAATGATCACCATCATCATAATAAAATCACAGTTTATGAACATAGTACTACTTACTGACATTCCAGAGGGAGAGATTTACATTTAAAACATTAGGAATTTCCACATTAAGGTACAGCCTGTCCTTAAGACTTTCTTGGCCTCCTGCACACTACCAGGTGCCGTTCTCCATGCTCCACCTCACTGGCTTCTTCACTTGCACTGCACTTTCTGCACCTCCCCTCTTCTTCTAGAGCAAAAAGCAAATTCCTCTCACATTCTCAGCCAGAGGAGTTTGACTCTTCCTTTGTTGCTGAAACTCCTGATAATGCCTTTATTCCCAAATAGTTTTTCCAGGTATTTTCATAAGAAAGACAGTTATCTCCCTGAATGGAATTCTAGCCATTAAGACCAAACATTTAAAAAATCACTTCAGGGACACCTGGGTGGCTCAGGGTCCTGGGATTGAGTCCCTCATCAGGCTCCCTGCAGGGAGCCTGATTCTCCCTCTGCCTGTGTCTCTGCCTCTCTCTGTGACTCTCATGAATAAATAAATAAAATCTTTAAAAAATAAATAAATAAAAAATCATTTCATTATGCACAGATACAGAACCAGTACTGCAATAGTGGCAAGGAGCAGAGCGGGCTGGATGTCTTGTCTTCATTGCCCTATATCTTGTCTATCTGTGTGAACAAAGGTGACACGTCAAGTCTTGTGTCCTAACATGTAAAATGAAGATTATAACAGCACTAAACTCATACGGTATTTGTAAGAATTAAATTAGTTAGTACATGGAGAAAACTCAGAACACTGCATGGCACATGATAAAGTCTCAATAAGTAGTAGTTATTTGCTTTTATTAACCAAGATCGACTCCATTTCCTCTGAGCCCTTTTTTCATCCTGGGACTATAGCTCTTTTCATCTTGCATCACCTACTTTAACTGCAGCCGACATCTCCTAAGGTGTTACCAAGAATATGTACCATTTTGAGCACTGCGGTTCATTATCATGACAAACTTCTAGCCGATGATACTTGGCTGGAGACAGTGATATGACTACACAAAAGCAATGCACTAGCAGCCTGGCATAACAATTTGGAGTCAGACAACCCAGGTTCAACTGTCAATTTGGAAATGTGCTTGCAGTGTTATCTTGGATAAGTTGGTTGACCTCTCTGAGATGGTTTCCTCATTTGATAAATATGAGTAAAAATAAAACCTACCTTACAGAGTCGAGAGGATTAGAGATATAACATGTAGGGAAACATATATGCTTAGTACCTGGTACCTGCTCAGTGGGTTAGATGGTGGAGGTGGTCATGGACATGGAGGTATAGACATAGAGGTGGTCGTAGTAGAGGTGGTGGCGGTAGAGGTGCTGGTGGTTAAGATGGAGGTGGTACAGGTGGTGGAGGTGGTGGAGGTAGAGATGATGCTGCTGAAGGTGGTGATGGTGGTGATAGAGGTAGAGGTGCTGGTGGAGGTGGTGGAGGTAGAGGTATTGGTGGTGATGATGGAGATGGAGGTGGTGGTGGGGGTGGTACAGGCAGAGAAGATGGAGGGAGTAGAGGTGGATATAGCAGAGGCTGTAGAGGTGGAGGTGATGGTAATAGAGGTGAGGTGATGGTTGTGGGGGTAGTAGGGGTAGAGGAGGTGGAGGTGATGGATGTAGTGGAGATGGAAGTGATGGTGATGGAGGAATAGAGATGCAAATGGTGGAGGTAGAGGTTGTGGAAGTGGAGGTGGTAGTAGAGGTAGAGGAGGTAAAAGTGGTAGCAATGGAGGTGGAGGTGGTGGCGGGAGAGATAGTAGAGGTGGAGGAGATGGAGGAGGTGGAGGAAGAGGTGGTGCGGGGGTGGGTAGTAGAGGTACAGGTGGTAGAGGTGAAGGTGGTGGTGATGGAGGTGCAGGTCATGGTGGTGGAGGTGGGAGAGGTAGAGGAGGTAGAGGGAGTAAACAGCATAACCCGTAGGTTTACATGGTGGAGTCTCGTTCACTATTTTTCACCCGAGAGGCTGTGTACTCATATTTACAGTACACTACTTCCCAAGTCCTACTTACAAACAATCTTTGAAGCACACTGAGAATATCCCTCACCCACAAACTCATCAATAGCAGTAACTATGGATAAGAGTTTCACAATTTTATTTTGTCCATCTATTTATAGATCCCTGAGATCATGCTGTATAGATATTTTGTATCCTGCTTTTTACTTAACACAATATTAAAAGTATATTCCCATGCCTTTAAGTTTTTTATATACTTTATTTTAACAACCACATATTGTAAAGTTCTGCCATAATTTATTTAACAACTCTCTTTTTACTGGGCATTTAGGTTGTTTCCAATTCTTGACTATTATAAATAATGTAGCAATGAACATTTTTGTCTGCATTTTGGATGATTTCCTTCGGCTGAATTCCTAGACACAGAATTACTGGGCCAAAAAATATGAACTCACAATACAGATTGCCATACTGTTATCCTGATCCTTCACATATCTGAAGACAATGGTCATGTTCCCAAGTCTTTTTCTATAAGCAAAACATACCCAGATCCTTCCATCTTCCTCACGTAATTCAGTTCCTGGTGCTGCCCCCATTCTTGCCCCTTTTCTGGGGATGACTCCTAAGCTGACATTTCAGGTTCTTCTGGCTCTGACCTACTTTACCTTTGCCCCTCGTCTGTAACATCTCACATCACTCTGCGGGCACCTTCCCATCCATGGCCTCCCCATGTACACCCAGATACTGCATTCTGCTGTTCATTTGTGGATTCTATTCCTTTAGTCCAGAATGCCTTTCACACTCTTGATGCCTGGGCAACTCAAGCTCATTGGTCAAGAGAGGGCTCACTGGCCACCTCCCCTCTGAAGGCTTCTTGATTCCTTCCTCCCTGCCCCAGGCAGAACCAAACTGCTCTGCCACCTAGTACAGAGTCCCAGCACCAAACAGATTGTGGATATTTCAGAAGTATTTAATAAAGGCATTCTTTAGGGAGATGTGGGCAGGATGGAGGGAAACTCTAAGAAATAGCACAGTACCACGAGCCGGTGAGGCTTTTAACATCCCCATGTCTGAAGGACAGGAAGAGGTTACCTGGAGCTCAGCAGGAAGGAGTTGTGTGGGGAGGAGCTATGATTTCTCTCAAGACACAAAGTCAGTCCAAGGTAACCCCTGGAGAATAATACCATGACTTTTTTCTTCTTTCTCTTTTCCATCTCCTGCCCAAGCTCCCATTAGCAGAACCCAATCAAATCCAGGGACTAGGAAACCCACTGATTCAGTGCATACAGGTCAGCATCCTGGAGTACGGAGCATGGTAGAGAAGGGTGGAGAGCAGATCTGAAGAGCAAAGAGAAGAGCCCCATCTCATCCTATTAAAGCTCATTACCCTTTATTATAGTTAATTACCAGCAGGTATGCTTCACCATCTGGACCGAATAGATATTGCCTCACACACCTCCAAACCATCTTCTGCACTATGACGTGACCACTTTGCTCTCTTAGTCAACATTCTTAAGAGCCCCACTGTGTCCCCAGTGCCTACAGAGCCAAAAAAAATAAAGTAAAAAGTATTAGCATGACTAATGCCCCTGGTGGCTGGGCCCTTGCCTTCCTCCTCATGTCCTCAGGGCCACCTCTCCCTTTCCTCCTACTTCACAATCCAGCAACATGAACGCATGTCACTCCCTGAACACAGCATTGCCTCAAAGGGTCTATTCTTTTGTCCTGACCACACTACCCCGATTGGAAACCTCCTACTCATTCTTTAAGGCTCCGCTCAAGGGCAACTTGCACTGTGAAACCCCCTGCCCCCACCCCCAGACAACTCTGGGCTTCTTCTCCAAAGTTCCTTTTACGGCCTATGTTTTATTAGTACTTTACATTATAGATGTTTATAACTCTGTATCCCCCAAATAATCTACAAGCTCCTCTAAGGCAGGGACCACATCTTTCCTCATCTATTTCCCTGGTACCTAAAGTCTCTGACACATTGTAAACACTCAATATCAAATTAGTGAATGAAACATTGAATTGAATAAAGATATTTGCAATTTAGGTAGAATTCTCATTTGCTGTATAGGATTTTTTTTTTTTTTTAATGTATGCTTGCTCTTTATGTACTTATAGGGGATGAGTGTGTGACAGAGGGCAGAAGCTTATGTCCTGGGCATCTCTCAGAACCAGGTGGCACTGGCCTCCATCTGTTCTGAGTAGAATTTCTGCATGAACGTCGGCATCCTCGGGAGGACAAGTAGGAGATCCATGTAGAGCCTACCCATTGTACATCCATTTGACAGATGGACCCTGTTAACAGGTAACTTGCCAACAAGCCCTTAGGAGCTCTTGTGTCTGCTTCCTAAATCCATTTTGGAGCAGAAATCCATTTTATTAGCTGAAGACAGAATAGACCAATTCTAAATATTTGGAAAAGCTTAATCTTGCAAATTAGCTAGCTGTCCTCTGGCCACATGGTGGCCACTTGTGTGGGAGGGAAGCAGGCCCATCTCAGGACAGACCTTTCTCTGTTTCTTGAGAAAACACAATAAAACACCCTTCTCCTTTCATCCACATCTGGCGGCTGCAAAAACAGTGACCCGTGGAATTCACATTTTCATACTTGACAATGGTAGGCCAGCGTCCAGAGGTTATTCTTGCTGTGTTTATGAAAGAGTGAAGCCTGTCAGGATAAGAAGGCTTCTGATGAAGTGCTTATTGAGAAAACATGCAGAGATTTCTGTTTCCCCAAATTAGAGAAGGAGCTTATGATAAGAAACCTTTTCATTGATTTCCCCTCCTCCACTGCTTTCCTGCTGTCCGGCAGCATAATTACAAGCCCCAAGGTTTGGCCTGGTGAAGTCCTAGAGAAAATTCTCCAAAGTGGAATAGGTCAGGTCAATAACTCTCAAAACCAAGGAAATCACCCTGTCTCTATACTAGGGCCAGCATGCTGGCTGAACTGAAAAAGGAGATCTGTTGTTGGGGGTCGGGTTCTTAACTGCATGCTGATTGGCCAGTGGGAGTGGCCTGGGGTGAAGAGAAAAGCACCTTCTGAGAACACTAGATTGGAGGCAGGTAAATCCCAGGATGAAAGAGGGACACCAAACAGAACAAGACTCAGCAAGGAAGTTATAGGACAGAGCAGAGCAGCGGTGAGACAGGATTCAGAGTTCATGGGGACGCGGGGAGGGATGCTTAGGGCCATTCCTCCGCTAACTAGCAGGCAGCTTGATCGCTTAGACTGCCTCGTGCGTAGGTGTGAGTCTACTGAGAGCACTGAAGGGACAGCCTAAGTGGGCATTGATGAGAAAGTATATTCAGCAGTCATTTTTGCCCTCGTTGATATAAAAGTAGGAGAAATTAGTTTGCTGAGTCACTGATCGGTTCATTCAACAACATTGCATTAGACTTTTACTCCCTCATGGGCCCTGTCCTGGGCCCTGAATTTACAGAGATACAGCAGACATTCTCTGGGCACTGAACAGGCTCCCTGATCTCCACCAGGCACCCGCTCTCTGGGCCTCACTAGAGCAGGAGATTTCTAAACCCCATATCAGGCCAGGGCATTCCGGGATCAAACCCCCGCAGTGGCTCCTCTTTAAGGAAAGGGAGTAAGTCTCAGCCCCTTAGCATGGCACACAACCCCCTCCTACCTCTCCGGCCTGACCACGGTACCCCTGTCCCAACCTAGCCCAAGATCTCTGCCTCCAGGCTCATGGTGATATTTCCTCTTCTGTGCCTACCCAATCCTTCTGGGCCTGCAGTTGTTCCCTTAGATGTTACTGTCCAACCCCAACACCAGACTGTGGTCCTGTGGTCCTCAGGATGTCTGCATATCCTGTCACATAGCCCGCATTCCCCACTGTCTTCGAAGCACTCTTCCTGCCTGCTTCCCTTCTCTGCCTCTCTTAGGAGCCTGACAACTTCACAAAGGTGACTGTCATCCTCTTCACCTTGTTATTTCCCTACACACAGTGAAAGGAAGGGTGCTTATTCGTCCGTGCTCAGAATAATCACGCCTGGACTGCCGCCTACATTGTTCACCCCAGGCTAGACACTTTCATAACTATCTCATATAATCTTTACAAAAACTGCAAGAGGATCACATTAAGATCTCACTTTCCAGGTGTGAGTCTGTGACTCAGAGAGGGTGAGGAATTTGCCCAAGGTCTCAGAGCTCAGAAGCGGTGGGTGGCAGCAGGATAAGAGAGTACTCTCTTTCTCCACGGCCACTGGCCACTGCAGGGTCATTCGTGCCAGCCCAGCCATCTGCACTTTAGTGACAGCTCTGCTACCCGACCCAGAAGAGAAGGAGGAGGAGGAGGAGGAGGAGGAGGAGGAAGAGGAACTCTAACACACCTCACTCCTCAGAGATAATCAAGGCTACTCTAGTTTTATTTCTAAAGGAGTGGCTTTTCTTACCTAAAGGTTGTGTTGCTAAGGGTTTGGATTCTATTCAAAGGGATTAATCTTTTTCTAATGGGCCTCTGAACGTAATAATGGGAGAAAGTATGCAGGATGAAGGCTTTTGTGTGTGAAGTCTCCTGAGAAAGTGGTAACAAATCCCCAGGAAGGATACTGGGGAAGGGAACCTGAATGGGACTGTGGGGTCCTCCTGGCTCACAAGAGTGGATCCCACTCTTGAGGGTGATGGATAGTGGGTGGGATGCATGCTGGTACAAAGAAGAAAATCCAGTCCCCAGGCCAGCAATGCCATGCAAGGCAGGCTCAACAGAACAGAGGTCTGCACACTTTTTTCCTCATGTACCCTTAAAACAGCTCTGTACCCCCTCACACATTTTAAGTTGACATCTGAAGTTTTTCAGCGAAACTTTAAACAACATGTTGTAAATATTGACATTTTAAAATAAAATTGCTACATTGCTCTTTTGCATGTACCCTATTTGGTCTAAATACCAGTTACTTAAAACCCACCACAATCCATTTGAAAAATGTACAAACAAACTCTTCTGTAGCAGCTGGAGATGGTACATTATTCTTTTTTCTTCTCGAAAAACTCCTTGAACTCCTGTTTCTAGGTCACTTCTCCCACAGGATTGTATCCTAATGTATTAGATTTTTTATGCTAGAAGCTTAGTCATTTATTGATCACTCAGCACTTCTGTGAAATGTATGCATAAATTTTAAAATTGATTTACTTTCCTGAAACCATAAAGCAATAGGTGTTTAAAAGAGGGGTGGGGAGGGAGATGATGAAAGGTGCTGTGGGAAAGAAAGGAGGATTTGCCAGAAGGAAAACTGTTGGTGAGATCAATGGTAGGAAAAAACATATATGGAAGTTGAGGGGCTAGAAGTTGATTCCCCTAAAACTATCTATGCCTGCACATTTCTTGAAGAGTCTTTAGGGGACAGCCCACGTGGCTCAGCGGTTTAGCTCCACCTTCAGCCTAGGGCGTGAATCCTGGAGACCCGGGATCCAGTCCCACATCAGGCTCCCTGCATGGAGCCTGCTTCTCCCTCTGCCTGTTTCTCCCTCTGCCTGTGTCTCTGCCTCTCTCTCTCTCTCTCTCATGAATAAATAAAAATAAAAATAAAAATCTTTAAAAAAGTAAATAAAAGTCTTTAGGTACCTCCACAGGGGCATGTGCCTCAGACTCAAGACGATGAAGCGGAGGTCTGAGTTAAAGCCACGTCCTCCTGACCCCAGACCCCTTCCTTACCAGCAGCTTTCGAGCTACTAGATAGTCAGGGAGTGAATGTGATCTACACCCACCTATGCCTTAAGTTCAAACCAAAATCCCTCAGCAACCCTGAGATGCTATTCGGACAGCTCCACAACATCTCAAAACTCCCATTAGCTCTATGGGAACCAGTGGATATCCAACTGGGAAGAGCACCCGTGCCTGGACGGCAGGGCTAGACAGGACACAGGAGTTCACTCTGATCTGGGAAGAGGCAGCAGCGGTCACCACTACAGTTCCCATGAGCCCTCATCTCCAGACCCTGGTCTCATCTGTCAACCCCCAACTACCTGAAATACTTTCCCCACTATATTATCCGTGTTGTGCGCCCAACTGGAAACATTCATTCTTTGGACTTTGATGATTTTACTTAAGTATCACCTCCTCTGACTTATTTAGCAAAACCGATTACCATATCCTCTGCATATTAAGTAGTATTCTTAAACTCAGCACATTGTGCTATCTATGTGTGAGTGACTGTGTCTTGCCTTCTTTGGAGGCATGAACCATATCTAACCATCCAGTGTCCCATTTAATCAATAACTGGGAAATGACTAAAGTCATGAAGGGACATTCAAAGGAAATGTTTCTAGAAAAAGTTTAATGGGCCAATTATGTGTGTGTGTGTGTGTGTGTGTGTGTGTAAGATTTAGGTACTTTTTTCTTTTTTAAGTGATATTTAGGTAGTATTTTTTGTGTTTTTTTTTTAAAAGATCTATTTATTTATTTTAGAGAGAGCGAGAGATACACACACACACAAGGGAGGAGCAGAGGGAGAAACAGAATCTCAAGCAGAGCCCACACGGAGTACAGAGCCTGACATGAGGCTCAGTCCCGCAACTCTGAGATCATGACCCAAGCTGCAATCAGAAGTCAGATGCTTAACTGACTGAGCCACCCAGGCACCCATTTTTAATGTCAGCTGTTGAAGCTACTTACTTTGGCCCCTAAAGTATACCATGCTCAGGAAAAATGGCTTCAGATGCTCTACAGGAGCTACAGCACATAGTGAAACCTATGTTCATTTTCTTTTTTCTTTTTTTTAATATTTACTTATTTATTATTTATGATAGACATAGAGAGAGAGAGAGGCAGAGACACAGGAGGAGGGAGAAGCAGGCTCCATGCCAGGAGCCCAACGCGGGACTCGATCCCGGGACTCCAGGATCACGCCCTGGGCCAAAGGCAGGCGCTAAACCGCTGAGCCACCCAGGGATCCCCCTATGTTCATTTTCTGTTTGCATTCCATCCATCTGTTGCTAAACACCACTGAAAAAGACCTTGATCATTTTGGAAAACACAGGGCATCCCAGGTAGCAGAAGGTAAAGTCATCAAGAATTGCACGGCCATCTTATTAGGATGTAAAACAGTACATTTAGCCAGGACTGTCTTAGCTCCTAGAGAAATGTGTCACCAAACATGTCACACAAGCCACTGTGCTGGGCTAAGTAGAATTCATTTTGATCCTTCAGATGTTGGTTTTGTTCTTGAATTCCTCAGATGTTCTGACCCCACCTACCCCACGGATGGACCTTACTTATGGATGTAGAAATTTAAATCATTATCGTACTATAGGTAGATTATGCTTAATTTCTCTAATTTCACTTTTATTTTATGTTCTTCAAAATAAAATTTTCATTTCAATCCTGTATAGATTTGATTCCCTGAATCAGTTTATTGTCTCCATCCCAGTTTATTAATTATAGCTTCCATCATTGTGAATTTTATTTTGTGGCTATAATAGCTACCAAACCCAATTTCTCATATCATATAATGCAGATCTAATTTCCACAAGAAACTTTGATTAATCCATACATTTTTTTTTCTTGTTTGGTTCAATAACAAAGATGTGCATATGCAGATTGAATCACTGCCAGTTTTCTTTTGTGGTGACTCCTTACCTACATTCAGTGTGCCCTGGGAAAGACTTTGCAGTTTCAAATGATACCAACACATTGTGATCCTTTGGTCAAGCTTAGTCTAAATTAACAATAAGATGGAAAGTTTTACTCAGGATTTTGTTGGTCACAACAGGAAGGATTAGAAAACAGCGGGGGGGGGGGGGGGAGGTGTCAAGCCACTCTGTTTCCTGCTTGAACAAACAGGTGTATAGAGGACCCAGGACACAGAATATCCAGATGAGGCCTGAATACAAACAGCATAAAGATGAGGTTGAGGAGTTTCGATGGGGACAGTGTGTGAATGGCTTTGAACGTGGTCAAGATGCAGTTCAATTACAACTGCTGTTGGGGCTAGGTCACCCTTTCCAAGCATCTGGCCCTCCAGTCTCCTGGCTTCTGGGAGAAATCATCAGTCCGGTCCAAGGCTACATGGAGTGTGCTGTTCTTGGGCTGTGACCCCTTTTAGGCCAGCACATGTGTGCTTTGCTTCCTGCTTCAACCACGTGCCTCAGTTGTGGGGCAGAAACTGAGCACAGTTAGGAAGAGACAGTGAACAGCAGGGCACAACCCAGGCATTTCTGGGTCCTGGGTTGAGACACAATCATAAAATATCCTCAGGGACACCTAGGTGGTTCAGAGGCTGAGCATCTGCCTTTGGCTCAGGTTATGATCCCGGGTCCTGCTTCTCCCTCTGCCTATATCTCTGCCTTTCTCTATGTGTCTCTTGTGAATAAATAAATAAAATCTTTAAAAAATATATTTTTTTAAATATCCTCAAATTTTCACCATTCTTCCTCGAGCAAGTTGCTTAAACTTATGCAGGGTCCATTTTCTCACGTGTAAAATGAGAGAGCTGGTGAGAATTCATGAAAAGAACTTCTCTCAGGGAGTGCTCACTGTAGGCCCGGCACTCCTCTAGGTGCTTTACGGAAAGGGGCTCACCCCGCAGAACAACCCAATCAGGCAGGCACTAGTACGACTCTCTTTACAGCAGGAAACCAAAGCCCAGAGAGGTTAATAACTTGTTCAAGATTTCACAGTTAGTTCTGGGTGGACTTGAACCCTGGGACTCTACTTGTTAAGTAACCCCCTCACCAACACACACACACATACACACACACACACTCGACCTAATTAATTAGCATGAGTGTCTGAGGTTTTTAGAGCAAATGGACTCCTTGATTGGGAAACCTGCAGAAGTGCCCTGCCAGAGGGCTAAGCATAGAGGTGACATGATGAAATGTAAACTTTAGAAAGATTGTTGTGCCTATCCTCTCCCAAGGTTAGGACTGAAGTACCCTCCCTAGGATGTGGGAAGTCACGTGAAAAAAAATAATAAATTCAGACTGCAGACTCTAGAACAGGAAGGGCTTTCCCATGTCAGCTGCCCTGACCCCCTGCTGTTGTCTGAGATCCCCAGGGGAGGACCTGGGCACAACACTGAGGCAAGTTAGAGCAAGCTCCCATTCCAGCAGCTCCTACCTCAGTTCTAACCCAGTCCTCCAGTGCCACACTGCCTCAACAGCATTCGGGAAAAGAGTAAAAAGAATAACCCAACCAGTGCGATCATGGTGTTCTTGTGTGAAAGAGCCCATAGACACACCCCTCAATGCCTGACCTCCGCTTAGCCTCTCAGATTTCTCTGGAAATAACACTCTCCTTATCCTGCACAGTTCCCAGCAGACTTATCGTTGGCCTTTCCCTGGGAACAGAGGTACTTCAGAGACATCTACTTCTGACTGTCAGAATGAGAAAAACATCTGAATGGTGTTGGAGGGGTGGGGTGCAAGGTTTCAGTTCTTTTGATGCTTTTAACCTCTGTTTTAACCCACTGCAAACTTATCAGACACCTCCTTTTTCCCTCTGCGTTTCCCCCTCTCCCCTTACCTAGCCATCTCTCCAAGTGCCTGGCCTTTGCAGACAGCCCACTTAGATCTGGATCATAACTTTTCCATGGCATGGTTGCACAGCCCCTGAGCAAGTCACTAAGTACCTAATTATTCTGAGCTTCAGGTTCCAAATCTATGAAATGTGATAATTGTATCTTCCTCAAGGAGTTGTACTCAAAGGTTAAATGAAATTGCACAAAGGGCAATGTTTGTAAAATATCTTTAAATCATCCCCTCCCTTTTTTATGATAAGCCTGAGCAGCATGTCCTCTACATCAAAGTAGAGAAATAGAATAACAAATGCTACCTTATATTTTCAAGGCACTTGAAGCCACACATTAGTGTTGCTACATTGTTGGCTCTAATTTTGTTTACTGATGCATGAGTGAAATTCCATTCTCCAAGTATTTATGAAAACTTAAGAGTACCTACCTCCTTGTGTTGCTGTAAGGATTAAGTGAATTCATTCAAATATTTAGAAAAAGAGTTATTTCTTATTATGTATATTGCTATTATGATTGTAGACCAGCTGCTTTGATAGCTGCCAAGAACATGGAAATGAGTAAGACACAGATTTTGCCCTCAAGAAAGGTCCAGGCATCTTATTGACGTCTTTTAAAGGTAAATGAAAAGAAACTCAGAAAAGTAATTTATTTGCCAAGATTGTGAGTTGTTACGTGACTGGGACAGGGCTCTAACCCAAACCATTTGAGTTGGAGAACATTTCCATGTTCTGCACACCACAGTATCAGATCATATTGTTTGATTTCAGCTCTCCTCCAACATGATCAAATCCTTGATCATGACTGTTACTACCAACCAGTTTTATGACTCCTGTGCTGAGATGCTCCTTGGGTTTTAAGGACAGAGAACAAAGAGAAAGAGGGTCTAGAAAATTATATATATATAATTATATATATATATAATTAAATAAAATTTTATATATAAAATTATATATAATTTTATATACAAAACAAAATTATATGTAATTAAATTAAATAAAATTTTATATATAATTTATATATAATATATAACTATATATTGTATAAAATTATAAATATATGATTTTTATATAGTTTACATAGATAAATTATATAAGTTAAATATATATGTATAAAATATATAATTACAGATAAATAATTATAAATTATAAAAGATTCTTTATCAATATATATTATGTTTGTATTATTATATTATTACTAAAAACAATTTTATTATTATGAATTTATAAATATAAATTTAAATATATATGTATATATATATATGAAATCATACATAAATGGAGAGAGAAACAAAGCCTGTTGTTTACGAGGCACCAACCTAGAGATCCTTTTACTAGATACCTTCATATATCTCACTTATGATGAATATTGCTGCCCTCATTATTCTCAAAACCACATCTTAACAAAAAATCATATACTTCTCAGGTAGCTGGGGGGGGGGGTTCTGGATCTGAGTCAGAGCAGCTTCTAATCTAACACCACAGAATTTACATTCCAAAAATATTGAGACAGTATTGGAGCTGTCTTCCTAGTTTGGTAGAGTTGACATCTAGAGTGTTATAAGCATTTCAGATTTGCTCCGTCTAGCCTTTCATTCTACTCTTATCAAGCAGCTTCTAGATCCTGGCTCCTGTGCTAGGGATCAGAGATGTGAACAACACTGTCCTAGCCTGCAGGGAGAACCATACAAAGATAATGACAAAAGATGAGAAAATAAAAGTATGTTCCCAATGAATCCCAAAGGTGAGATGGTTAGCATGGTGTCACACTCGCTTGTGACACAAGAGAAAAGACTATGTGGTGAATGACATGAGGTACTCAACAAGTGCTTGCTGAATGGATGAAAGCTGGACAACCCAAGAGAAAGGTCAGCATCTGGGAGAAGTCTACTCTACTACACACCCATGTAACTTTTCCTCTATGCAGCTCAGTCCACAATACACACTGAGGACCTACTGTGTACTTGGCACTTTTCCAACCATCAGTCTGATTTCATCAAAGAACTCACCATCCCATAAGAAATCAAACAAGCCAATGTAAAGAGCACAATCTAATGAATCCTAATGCTAATGTGACCAGCGCACACGAGCCACTCAAGAGTTGCAATCAATAAAGGAACTTTATATGTCTCTCACCTGCTCAGTGGGGTAGTCTTTCCTATATTCCTGATGAAGATGAGGTAGGCCCCTGACTGCCTTGTTTACTCTTAGATGATCAGAAGTTTTGTAGTCATTTAAAATCCTTAATAAAGGGCTCCTGGCTGGCTCAGTCGGAGGAGTATATGACTCTTGATCTTGGGGTCGTGAGTATGAGCCTATGTTGGATGTAGAGATTACTAAAAAAGAATAATAAATAAAATAGTTTTAAAAAATCCTGAAGTAAAATCTTAATTCAGCAAAGTCAATGTAATAAGCAAAGCTTCCAACTTTGCGGAAGATGAATGCTTTCTCCTCCTCCTCCGTTTCTGGTCTACTGCAGTCCAGGGGAGGGTTATAGACAATGTCTGCATCCTTTCACACCCCACCTCCTCCTCCCAAACTTTGCTACCTTTGGTCTGGGGACATCATTCTTCCCCACTATCCCGCAGCCCCTGAGGTGGCACACAGTCTATCCTGCATGTAATAGGCCCTCTGTGATAAATTTTTGACAGATTCATTTGAAGACGCTGTTGACTACAGCTGTATGGCATTACCTGTTCCCATTGCATCCACTGCCCATCTTTCTGCAAGAGCCTCCAGTATCCATCCATGTATGTGGTAATGGAGACAACATACCCTGTACCGTAGCTGTTGCCCCTACAGCATTTCTCTGCTGCTAATGAAAGAGCGAATTAATCTTTCTTGAACCTCTATATGTCAGGTACCAATCATTTCACTCATTTCCCAAAATAACCCTAAGGAATATGTATCACTTTACCACTTTTCCAGATAGGAAAAGTGAGTTTCCAGCAGGTTAAGTAACATGCCTGAAGACACACAGCATCTACAGGGCAGAGTTAAGTTTAAGGAGCTCTGACTCTGAAACCCATGGGCCGTAATGAAAAGACAAGTCAATTATGAGACAGGAGACCTGGGGCTCATCTCAGCTCTGCCATTCATTTGACCATGGCCTTGGCTAATTTCCACCTCCTGTCTGAGTTTCCTCATCTGTAGATGAAGGAGCTGGATACGGTGACCACTGTGGACCTTCCAATTGCAGAGCTCTGAACTACTGATAGGTGCTTAAGTTAGTCCCACTGGCCAGCCTACATGTTTTAATTCAGAATTTCCCTTGTGGTAATCTCTCTTGTCTTGTTATTTCCTGCCTGCACTTCTAATCTCCTTCATCTGGGGTCATTCGTATTTCTTTTATGTTACTCATGTTTACAGAGGGCCTGACTTAGCATCATCTGCAGATTTCATCAAAGGGTATTTATTCACCACCTACTTAAGGGACCTTAATGGGCCAAGTGAAATACCAACCCAGGGCTCACATCCTGATCACTTTCTTCCTTTTCACAGGTTCTCTAAATAACTGCCCTCCAAGTGGGTTAGGACTATCCTGAAAACCTGGGGCTTTGGGTCAGCTGGACCTGGGTAGAAAACTTATGAGTTACTTAACCTTTAGCCAACCTTTCTGGACTTCAGTTCCTTCATCTAGGAAACAGGAATAATTACACCCACCTCAAAGGGCTGTTTGAAGTCCTGGCACTGTGTGTGGAATATGGAATGGTCCAATCCAAGGCCTGGAATAAGTTACTGCCCTTCCACCTTCTCCAACACTCAAGGCTTCAGGAATGGCCGCCAAGAAAACAGAGCTTTCAAAAGAGGTTCTCTCTTTATCTGAATAGCATCATGGAGAATTTTCCTGCAATGACATATAATATTGCCCATATGCCTCTTAACACCTCTTAGACATATATTGTGTACCTTTGGCCTATAATAAAGAAGGGAAACAAAAATCTCAGGTCTCCCTGGTGAGTGACCTTGGAGAGGTTATTTAATCTTGCTAAGCCTCTTTTTATGAGGCTTCTCTAAGTCTCTACATTTTTCCATAGCTGTGAGGATTAAATGGAGTAATGCAGATATAATGTCAGGCAATGATAGGTACTTCATACATCAGATGGCACTACATTTGACTTCCCTCTACCATTTACTAACTTGAAGACCCCTTTAAGGCCTAATTTCTACAGCTGTCAAATGAGGATCATGATTCTTATGTTTAATGTGATTGTGCAGGTCCATGCAGTGCCATTAGTGGGAGTGCCTATCACATACAAAGTGCTTGTATATGGTAAGATCTATTCCTTCACTTTTCCTGGATGCTTTTGAGTTGTGTTGTCATGATTAAGAAGAACTAAGGGGTATATTTAAAGAAAAAAAGAGGTAGAGATGCACAAGGGCAATACAAGAGACATATATTCCTTTTGTTTGTTTGGGTTTTTTGGAGGGTTCCTAAGAGTTAAACTTGGGGCAGGATCGAGATATCAAGATGGTTCCACATAAACAAAAACTTTACTAGGGGATTACATTTGGTTCATATCAAAATCACTCAGATCCAAAGATGCATTCCAAGCAGTTGACATCCATTTCAGTTGGATGCTAATCCCACTTTAAAAATTAATCCAAACTTGACAAGAAGCTGATCTCATGTACCTCACCAGGACATCCCACTCCCAATCAGTTTCCTATGAAGGAAATGGGGAGCCTGGCTGTCAAAGCCAGAAATGAAGACACGCCTTTCCCTCATTCCAGCTGAAATGTGCAGTTTCAGAAAGGACTGAAATAGCCTGGTTAAATCTCATAAATCACTGCTGCTCTAGCCTCTTTGCCTTTCACTTGAGATTTACCAAAAAAAAAAAAAAAAAAAAGGCACGCGTGTCCTTTCCTGAGATCACTGGATCCTAGAGCCCCAGCACTGGAAGGGCCTCCAGGAGCTTGACTCTTCCCTTCTCATCAGTCCTTCACACGAAATAGTTACCAAAGCCCACAGTTCTGTCCTCCTGCCATTCCCTAAACCCAGTTCTTCAACTTTATCCCAGCTTTTGCTCCGTTGGTCAAAATCTCATCACTTCTCACTTAGACTATTGCAGTTATATCTCAAATCTTCAGGACTCAGCCCATCCATCCTCTCTCCTACAGTCAACATCTTTACAATATGCCAATATGACAATACTACTCCTTGTTTAAAAGCCCCCAGCAGCACCTCTCAGGATCAAGTACAAAGTGTCCACTTTCACTGCTGACACTGGGCATGTTCTGCCCCATGTCTATCTCTTAAGATTCTTTCTCTGCCACTGTACCCCCTTATACTTTGTACCCCAGCCATAATTAACTTTGAACTGCTGTCTTATTTCTGGAATGCTTTAATATACCTGGAATGACCAGAGATCCCCAATGCACTCTTCAAAACTAACGTAAATATAATCTCCTTTTGAAGGCTTTCCTGACTTCTCTCCATCCTCAAGCACAGTTATCTGCTTTCCTGCCTGTAGCCCCACACACATGTCATCACTCTGTTTACGCTGTCTTAGAATTATCAGTACACATGTCTGTTGTCCCCACTATGCTCTGAATTCCTTGAAAGCTAAAGCCATATTGTAGTATCTTGGATTCCCATGTTCATAGTAGGTGTGAATGCACTCACAGTCTGTAAATATTCACTGACTGTCTACCATGTGTGTAGCACTGGGAATTTAGAGATGAACATGGACTCTGTACTCAAAGACCCTACAGCCTGGAGGCACAGCAAACATATAGAGGCAAAGAATAACACAATGTGACATGGTAGACAGAACAAAAGGTACTCTCAGTAGAATCCCAAGGAGAGGCCTTGGGACAAGCTGGGTTGGGAGAGAGGGAAGAAGAATATTTCCAAGAGGATATGATATAAGCTCTTTCTTTTCAATTTGAATTGCATTTGGACTTTTAGAATTTCAGGTTTATAGTTCAAGATGGCAGACCGGACATGGCTCCCAGATAAGACCCATTGAACAGCTAACAAAGATGTATAAAATAGAATACATAAATCCCTGACAGTACTGATTAACAGACCAAAAAATTGGGTGCAATCCACACACAAATCTCTGAAGGGTGCAAAGCAATTACTGAGGCCTGAGGCATAAGCTAGAACACAAGAGGCAGGGAGAGACACAGAAGACTGCAGTGAGTGTGTGATCCAATGTAACATGGTGGAGCCCTAGAATGGCCTGGGAACAGGAGTGAGCAGGCCTGGGGAGCCAGAAAGGGTTATGGGATGGTCATCATGAAGGGATCAAGGCTAGCCTGAGGAGGGCCCAGAGTCAGCATGACAGCTGGGGATGGAGGCAGAGAAGAGTTCAGAGCAAAGCCACAAGACCATCTTGAGCTGAAAAAAAAGGAGAAAGATCCTCCAACCAGGAAGAAAGTATGCTGCAGGGCTCCAACCCCACAGCACATTCCTTTTCACCGTGGAAATTGTAGGAGCTCAAGCAAACTGCTCTACTCTTTACCATGCACAATAAGGACCAGCCTGCCATCCAAGAGGACCTGCTCATCTACACAGAGCTCTCCATCAGCCCTCCCACCTGGAGAAAAGGCCTTTTGGATAAGTGGACCTGAATCACTAAAGGAAACCATGGCAGCCAGTTGCCTGTGCTGTCAAGTGAGAGTCACAAATAAAAGTAAGCCAACTGGGTCAACATTTGAGGAAAACTGATGAGAAATAGAAATCCCAAAACTAAAAAAAAAAAAAACAAGCAGTGGCGCCTGGATGCAACAGAAATAAGGAAAAAACAGAAGAGAATTTTCAAGATATATTTCACCACAAGCCAAGTTACTGTCCCCATGAGAAAGAGGTAGTCAAGCGTCCTTAGAAATATGAATTGTGTTCACCAATAGGCAAAAAGTTTCAGCAATGGAGCCAAATGATAGGTTGGTCATGGCTAGAGACCAAATGAGTCCTCTGGGAGATGAAGTCAAAGAAATCCCATGGCATAGGTACCAGAAGACAAGAGGAGGGAAATATGTGAAAATTGTAAGTCAGACTAAATGGAGAACAAGTCCAGATGGCTCAGAATTCCTATAATAGGAGTTTCAGATATGGAGCTACTAGTGAAAGCCTTGGGGTGGCATAGATATCAAAGAAAAAAATTGGGAAAAAAACATATTCCTCATCCTTAAATAGAGATTCGAGTCTTCCGAGGTTGAAAGGATCATTTCAGTGTGAAACATGACAGATATAAACAAACAAACAAACAAAATGAAAGCCCACTCTCAGTCATGACCTGGTGAAATTGTGGCAAGACAATCCTAAAAGATGCCAGGGAATTTGGCAATAAATGTGCCTGAAAAGGACAAAGGATCAGACTGCATTCAGATTTTGTATCAACAATCACTGACCCCAAAAGACATGGAAGAGTGTCTCTGAAGTTATGAGGGAACATGCTTTTGGGTTTAGAACTTGATAAGCAGTGTGAAGCTAATTTAAGAATTTCCAGGATTTGGGGGGACTCCAGAAGATTTTGTAATAGGCAAAGAATGACTACTCCCCACCCAAGGTGTCACATCCTAATTCCAGAAACTTATGATTATGTTACCTTATGTGGGCTTGTAGATATGAACAAATTAAGGACCCTGATGTGGGTCATTAAAAGTGGGAAACTTTTTCCTTTGCAGTCAGAGGGAGATGTGACTGCAGAAGAATGGTCAGAGGGATATCACATTGCTGACTTTGAAGGCAGAGGAATGCGGCCATGAGCCAAAGGATGCGGAGGCCTCTAAAAGCCAGAAAAGGCAAGGAAACAGATTTTCCCTGAGTGTCTCCAGAAAGGAATTGAGCTCTGCTTATATTTTGATTTTAGCCTAGTGAGCCTTATGTCAGACCTCTAACCTATAGAAGTGTTAAGATAATAAACGCGTGTTGTTTTAAGCCATGAAGCTTGTAGTGATATGTTACAGCAGCAACAGGTAACTGTACAGTTACCTCCCACACTCCTCTTCTGAAAACAATTACTTGGGAATACACTCTGGCAAAATGAAAAAGGAAGCTAAGAAAGAGAAATAAATATGATGCAAGAAACAGTGGAACTAATCCAGAAGTAAAATGTAAAAACTGGCTTTACAGCCATGCAGTAAATCCAGCAAGCATTTCATCAAAATTGGAACAGAAAGCCAGAAATTGGGATGCCTGGGTGGCTCAGTGGTTTGGCGCCTGCCTTCAGCCCAGGGCGTGATCCTGGAGACCCGGGATCGAGTCCCACATCAGGCTCCCTGCATGGAGCCTGCTTCTCTCTCTTTTTCTCTGCCTCTCTCTCTGTATCTCTCATAAAGAAATAGAAAGAAGAAAGAAAGAAAGAAAGAAAGAAAGAAAGAAAGAAAGAAAGAAAGAAAGAAAGAAAGAAAGAGAAAGCCAGAAGTTTCCGTGGGAAAAAAAATCTTAAAGGAGGAAGCAAATTCCACTGCAAAATCAGAGGCTAAGAAGCCCCATGACCTCTAATATATGGTGAATACATTTGCATATTCTACAAATTTTTAAAATATCCACTAGGAACTTTGGGAAAAATGAAAAGTTGTACAAACTTCATGAACCAAATATATATGAATTTAAGTGACAGAGAGTAAGGAAAGAAATCTATTTACCTTTGATAACAGGAATATTTCTCTTAAGCTTAGAATTAACCATTTCTTCTCCATAGGTTCAGTAATACTTCTATATTCTGTATTAAATACTGTTTACCCAATTATAATATTTGAGATGCCTTTTTTGAGGGGTTAGAATTAACCAATAGACAAAACAGGTGAGATTTAGTTATAATTATAGTACCAAACATTACTGGTATCAACACTAACAGTATGAACATAATGTTGGCTATCAGGAGTTAAGAGAGAGGGGAGGTGAAAGGACAGAAAGTATAGTTACATGATGGGAAATCAGTAGTATTGTCTAAACGGTTGACACAAGAACAGTTTAAGGAAAGACAGAAAGAGAGACTTTTTAATTGAAGTATAGTTGACATCCAATATTAAATTAGTTTCAGGTATATAACATAGTGATTCGACAATTATATACATTACAAGATGCTCACCAAGATAAGTGTTTTTACTGTATTATTGACTATATTCCTTATGCTGTACTTTTCATCCTCCTGCCTTATCTATTTTATAACTGGATATCTGTACCTCTTAAACCCCTTCACCTATTTTACCCATTCACCCTTACATCTCCTCCCCTCTGGCAACCATCAGTTTGTGTGTAAAATTGTATGAATATATCTATATATATTTAATTTATAATCATTCATTTAACAAACACTCATTGAGCGACTCTCTCTACTAGGCACCTTCCTATGTATCGGGAATATAACAGTGAGCAAAATAGACAAAAACCCTTTTTTATCAGAGAGATTATATTCTAGTGAGTAGAGACAGACTATAAATAAGTGCATGACTTACTTAGTGAGTCAGATGGTGATCAGTGATGTAAAGCGGGAGTCAGCAAACTTTTTCTGTAAAGAGATAGATAGTAAATATCTTAGGTTTTGCAGGCCATTAGGTCTCTGCTACAAATACTTTGTATGGCAGGAAAGCAGCTGTAAGCAATACATAAACAAATGCATATGGCTTTGTTCCAGTAAAACTTTATTTATAAAAGTAAGGAGTGGGCCAGATTTGATCCATTGCCTAAGGCCATAGTTCATACCTTTGCTATACAGAAAAATTAATCAGGGACAGGGGCTAGAGAAATCCATAGATGAATAGGGTGACATTTTTGGGGGGGGGGGAATGACATTTTAAATAAAGAGAGGAGAACAGGTCTCAGGAGAAATGATACTTGGGAAATGACCTGAAGGAGAGCAGTGAGTGAGCCTTACAAATCTGGGAGAAGAGTTCTAGGCAGAGGGAACTGCAAGTGCAAAGACTGAGCAGGGAGTGTGCCACGTAGAGACCCTGAGGCCAGAGCAAGAAGAAGAAAGAGGAGTATAAGAGACAGACCGAAGAGGTGAGGGAAGATGACCATGTGGGTTATGGAGAAGATCCTGTGGTCTTGCAGTAAAAGTGTCATCCTTCAGCCAGCAAGACCCCATCACCCATGATCAGAATCTGCACTTTAACAAGACCTTGGGTGAACCCTATGCACACTACAGTTTGAAAAGCACTCTATGGAGCCTCCTCAGCCATCATCAGGACTGGGCTCTTACTCTGAATGAGAATCAACCACTGGCTGAGCAGAGGAGTAACTCAATCTGATACTTATGTTAAAAAAAAAAACCTCTCTGACTACCATTTTGTACTTAAACTCCAGGAGGCCAGGGAGGAAGCAGGGAGATAAGTCAGAATATCTCAATAATTCAAGTGAGAAATGACCATGATTTGGACAAGGGGACGTAATGAGGAGTGGATGGGGTCTAGACACATTTTGGGATAAAGTCAGTAGGACTTTCCATCAGTTGGGACATAAGACATGAGGGAGATCAAAAAGGAGTGAGGGAAAGAGGGTGGTTATAAGATTTGGAGATTGAGCCACTGTGAAGATGGCACTGGCATTTACTGAATAGGGAAGTCTGGTGGGGAGCGGGTTGGAGAGGCAGGG
Organism: Canis lupus baileyi; assembly: GCF_048164855.1. Classification (NCBI taxonomy): domain Eukaryota; kingdom Metazoa; phylum Chordata; class Mammalia; order Carnivora; family Canidae; genus Canis; species Canis lupus. The sequence continues at coordinate 35,832,488 of NC_132840.1, forward strand.
AGGGGTGGGGCCCAAGACCATGGATTTCACTGGGGACATTGCAAGTCTGAGATGTCTGTTAGGCATCCAGGCAGAGACATCAAGCAGGTAGTTGGAGGTATGAGTCTGAGGCTCATTAGAGAGGACCACTTACTCAAAATACTAAAAATAACTTGAAGAACTGCAATTAATAGCATGAGAGTTGGAGAGTGAGAAGGGATTCTGGAAGTAGAGTAATGACCTAAATCTCCCATGGCAGGAATCAATAAATACTATTTAAGTTTGAGAGATTAAATAATACCACACAAGCATAAGAATTAGAGTGACAGTGGTGACCTACCTGAAATTAAAAAAAAAAAAATCAAAAAGAATGTGTTGATGTTAAGGGAAATGAGCCAGTCACACAAATGTTGCATGGCTCCCCCCACGTAGAGTAGACAAATGGAAAGAGAGACAGACAGGAAGTAAAGGGCGGTTTGCCAGAGATGGAGGTAGGTGGGATTGGGGAGGTACTGTTTAATGGGTACAAAGTTTCATTGGGGGAAGATGAAAATTGCTGTAGAGACACGGGGGGGGGGGGGGGGATGGCTGCACCACCACATGAGTGTACTTAATGCCACTGACCTGTACACGTAAAAATGGCTAAAATGCTAAATTTTACATTATGGACATTTTACCACAATAATTTTTTTTTGACTTTTGTAAACTCACAGAATAATAACATACACAAAGAAGAAATAGTTACCTCATGAGATGGGAGATGACAGAGGGAGATTTTTGCTTTGTATTGTGTACTTTTCCATGCCATTTGGCTTTTTTAGCCATATGCACCCATCATTTTCATATTTAAAAATAAAATATTCTAGAAGAATGAGTATGCAAAGGGAGACTTTCAATCCATGTTTCTGCTTGACTTGCAGCTCAATTTCTCAAAACACTATTTTATAGAAGCTGATTTCCAAGAAGCCTTCAAAGCTCCTTTTTATTATTATTATTATTACTAGAAGCCATTCCCTTGGAAGCAGACACTTGTGATTTTCCGATGGAGCTTGCTAGTCAAAGCCCCGAAGGATAAGTGCACTTGGAAAACGACTCAGCACAGCTGCCCGCCTTTGAACGGCCATGTTTTCCAGGGCCCCTCAAGTATCCAGTTGGCTTCCCATCCCACACATCCGTCAGGCAGCCAGTATTTATTGAGTTGCCCGTGGTGGGGGCCAGAACCTGCTGGAGCAGGCCCATGACCGAAAGCCATCCACCAGCAAAGCAGACCTCAGGAAAATCCCAGACTACAGCTGCTCATCGCCCAGGCTGCAACCAGCAGGCTCTATGATGCCAATGCGAAGGCCTCGGATAAAGCCTTCTCATCTTACAGAACTTACCAGAAATCTTGTATTCAATGCAGAGGATTCCGGCATGTCAGAAGAGACTTCAGAAATCATACTGCAAAACCATTCCTTTTTATCCAGGAGGAAAGAAGAGCTAAAGATGTGCAACCACACGCAGCGGGTTAGAAGCAGCACCCAGGCCCAGAAGCAGGTGTGGCTATCAGGAAACATGCCACACTCTCGATAAGTCTGAAAGGGTCTCCCAGAATGATGGGTCCTGTCCTGCAAGGGTAGGTTGAAAAAATAGATGGTGGCTAAGGGAGTAGGAAGAGGGGAGGAAGAAGGGAAGGAATACAGACATGGAAGTGAGGTTACCTTGGCAGAGAGTAATAAACAGCATGATGCGTAAGCCAGAATTCTCTGGACTGTGAAGCCACTCAGTGGATGCACGGTTTCTCTGTTGATTGACTATTTTATTCATTGTATGTGCCAGACCCTGCTCACTGTGCTATGGACGCAGACGTGGCCTGCTCTCAAGAGAGAGTCCAACAGGCCAGATGGTTATCAAGGCTACTAACAGAGACAGTAGCAATACTGTGTGAAGGGCAGGGGATAGAATAGTATTTCCTAAACCTTTTTTGGATCCTAAAAATTCGCCATCCCAGATTTACTAAGTCAGATTGTTCAGGGGAAGGGGCTGATAAATCTGTGTTTTTTACTAAAAAACACTCCGACCTCAGTAATTCTTACTATCAGTCAGTCTGGCCTTGGAATCATTCCGAGCTGAATCCAGTTCCGTTTCAGGCCAATGATGTTATCTGCCTAACAAAATTACCTATTGGGACATTCACCTTTCACCTGCTTCTAAGTCCCTAAGACTGCCTTTCCCAACTGTCAAGATATAGTCACTTTATATTGTTGTACAGGTTGTGTACTGCACAAAGACACCAGTCAAACTACTGAATGCCTGCTGAAATGCCACCCTGTACTAATTCCTCCACCCAGAAGAAAGTACCCATTTTTTTTTTCATCTAAATGCTCTAAGCCTTGCCTCCTATTGAACTGTGCCTTCCCAGAAGGAGTGACTTTTGTAATTCTTTAGCCCAGATGAGCCACTTTTTTTTCTAATTTGTACACAGGCCCCATACAGACTAGCAGGATCCCCAAAATGGTACTGGTACCTTCTACCGCTCCCAGAATTCCCTGCTGCAGAGGCCTTCTTCCTCTCTTCGGGCCTGTACCAGTCCTCTCTTCGGGGCCTGTACCAGTCTGATGTATGAGCCAGTCTTGTCTGAGTCCTTGTCAGTCAACTCGGTCCTGCAATAAGGGATGTGGCACCCCAAAGATTGCCTGCCCCATGCCAGGAACAAGACAGTGTAGCTTGTGACTGACAGTATGAGTTTCAGAGTCAGACCTGAGTTCGCTTCACCACCTCACTCTTTCATGCGTGACCTGAACAAATGGAGTATCACCTATTTAAGGCAGATTAAAAAGTTTTTTACGCATTACTTTGTTATAAGGGTTGAACAAGCTAATGCATCTAAGAGTCCTTAGCACAGAGCTGAGGGCATGGTGAGTTTTGTTTCCTATGAGTAATCTCATAGGATTTACACTTCACCATGACACCTTTGGAGAACTATTATCATACCCGTCTCAAAGATGAAGACGATGAGTGTTGTGGGAGAGATGGGCAGACATTGTACAGAGCTGATGTCCAAGTCCAACTCTGTCTAATCCGTGCTTTTTCTACTTTTGCCACTAGATCCACATGCCAACTTTTCTCCAGGTTCCAGGTTTGAGCAGAGAAAAGGATAAGATTTCACCCTCAATTTATAAATGCACCTACATTAGGCCTCCCAAACACAGGTATGATGGCAAATATAGCCTCTTGAGTTTGAGGACCAAATCAAATGGGTTAGTAATCACTGCTCGGAAGTCCATGGCATGAAGGATGGCAAGAGCAAGTCAGAGTTCATAGAGTAACATGATTGATTAATGGTGTCAGCCTCGGGAATGGGGTCTAGGAACGATGGCAGGCCCTACAGTGCGCACCCTACCCCCTTTCAGATTTCAACATCTGTCCAAAGTCAAGCACACTTGATAAAAAGGGAGGTCGAAAGGTACTAAATAAAGCTGTTAAAGACCATTAGCACCTTATTAAGACCTTTTCCCAGATGCAGCCAGAAACAGCCAAAGAATACAGAATGGAGGAACATTTTGGAGAAAGAGCATAGAGCTGTCTGAAGCATTTAATATAAGGAGCACAAACTCAGTTCTGTGTATTCCCAGACTTGTTGGCTCTATCTCTCCCAACATCCGGGGAGGTGGAGGGAGGTCACTATGGAATTCCAAAACCTCCTCATGAGGTCCAGTAGGAGTTTATGTGGGACCCGGAGTGATCGCCCAATCTTGGCTGTTTCATCTGCAAAAGGGAGATGATAATCTCTAACTCACCTTGGTTTTATATATAACAAGATAAATTATCTAAAGAAGCTAGAGAGAACTCCACCCCAAGTAGATGCTTGAAAACTTTCATTCTCCACTCCTCTTTCTCCCTTGGCCAGAACACTGTGACATGATAGATCAGAGCTGTTGAAGCATAATTTGCATACAGTAAAACTCATTTATTTTGGATGAACAATTCTGTGAACAGCTGTAACTGACTGCCCCAGTAAGATACAAGACGCTACCCTCACCCCAGAAAGTTCCTCCCTGCCCCTTCCCAGTCAGTCCCTCGCCCCCACCTCCAGCCCTGATGAACACTGACCTGATTTCTGCCCCCACAGTGTTGCTTTTTATTGTGACCTATTTTAAAAGCATAAATCCAAACAGCAAATAATTCTCTTGAGTTTTTCTTTTACATCGTACTCCAAAACAGCTCAGCTCTGACAGCTCAGCTCTCTTTTCCAGGAAAATTCTTCATTAAGTAAATGAATTCAATGTGCATATTAAAAACATTCAGCTTAGTATTCCTTCTATTTATAGCCAGAGTTTCCCCAGCATGGGCCCAGCAAGCTGTCAGGGTCTCCCTGTCCTCCTCATCCCACACTCTCTCCCCACAACCCTGCTGCACAGCTGGCTCCCGGCCCAGGTGGCACAGGCAAGTCAAAGTGCCAGAAGGGGCTTGAGGAAGCATTTCCTAGGGAGTGTGATCCTTGACTTTTCACTGCAAACTTAAGAACACACTGGAATCACCGTGGGGAATATATGGCCATATAATAACTCACAGCAGCATGAGAAGATGGAGAAGAAAGAGAGCTACACTGGAAGCAAAGGTAAAAGTAGGGATGCATAGGGCTATGAGGTGTCTAAAGTCTTGTCCTGCAGAGAAGTCCCTTGATCCAGACAGATCACTCACCAATCCCTGAGGTCACCTCCACCCTCCCCTCCTGTGCCAGAGATGGTGCTAAGCACAAAAATTATAGGTGGCCAAGCAGAGGAAAAATAATTAGAACTGGTTTCCATCCACCAAAACCTTAGTATCTACCAGAGAGATAAAACATGCAGGGAAGGAAGTAGTCAAGTGAAGGAGAAATAGCATAGGCTATGATGCTAAAGGGAATGAGATTTTATTTATTTTTATTTTTAAAAAAAGATTTAGTGCTTTATTTTAGAGAGAGAAAGAGCATGGTGAAGAGGAGTAGAGGGAGAGGGAGAGAGAGAATCTCAAGCAGACTCCACACTGAGCATGGAGCTGGATGTGGGGCTTGGTCTCAAGATAGCAAGATCACAACCGAGCCAAAACCAAGAGTCAGATGTTTTACCAGCTGCACCACACAAGTGCCCTGGGAATGAGATTTTTTTTTTAAAGATTTTATTTATTTACTCATAAGAGACACAAAAAGAGAGGCAGAGACATAGGCAGAGGGAGAAGCTCTCCTACAGGGAGCCCAATGCAGGACTCAATCCCAGGACCCCAGGATCACAACCTGAGCCAAAGGCAGATGCTCAATCACTGTGCCACCAGGGGCCCCGGGAATGAGATTTTAAACTGATTTTTTCATTTGCTGGTTGTGTGACCTTGGGAATGTTGCTTCACCAATCTGAACCTCACTGTTCCCATCCATACACTGGAAATTACATCCATCCTCAGAGGGGTATTACATAAAATGAATAAGCTAATGGATATAATAATAGAAAGGAAAGTGCAGGTTCTTTCTCACCTTCTGTGTTTGTCAGGGTTCCCCAGCAAAACAGAAATAGTAAGAGATAAGAGAGAGAAAGGGAAATAAACAGATCTCTCCCTTTCTTTCTCTCTCTCTCTCTCTCTCTCTCTCTCTCTCTCTCTTCTATATATATATATATTATGGATGATAGATGATAGGTAGGTAGATAGATCCATCGACAGATAGATCAATAGATCAATAATAAGGAGTTTGTTCATGCAGTTATGGAGGCTGAGAAATCCTAAGACCTGTAGTCAGCACACCAGAGACCCAGAAAAGCCATGGTGCAGCTCCAGTCAGAGGCTGAAAGCTTGAACACTAGGAGAGCTGATGGCAAAGTTCAGTCCAGAAGAAGCTAGAGGCTTGAGAAGCAAGAAGAGCTGATATTCCAGTTTGTATCTAAAGGCAGGCGAAGACTGATGTCCCGACTCAGCCCTTAGGCAGGAGGAGTTCCCTCCTTTTTTTTCAAGTGACTGGATGAGGCCAACCCACATTAGGGAGGGCGCTCTGCTCTATTCAGTTTACCAATCCGAAAATGCCAATGTCACCAAAAAGCACCCTCACAGACACAACCAGGATAATGTCTGGCCAAATGTCAGGGTGGCCTATGGCCTGATCAAGCTGACACATAAGATTAACCATCACCATTAACTCTCCAGAAAAGGAGCCAGTGTTCTAAAAGGGGTTTGATCAAGTGCCAGGATGAGAACAAATGAGCAAAAGGTGACTTCTGGCTGGGAAGTGTGGAGGAGATGCGATCTGGATCTTCTCTTCACAACTATGGCTGCATCGAGCTCTGAGTCCCACCCACATCCCACAGGACAGGCCTGGCGTTAGTCTCGGTGGCTTCCCATCAGTCTCGGCCACATCCCAAGCTGTGACCCCTCACCTTCCATCTTGGGTTGCAGTGCCTGTCTGAATTCTACTAGTCTGTAGGCTTCTCAAGGATACAGTCCATGACTGATGCAGCCTCTGCCTGGCACATGGCAGAGGTTCAGGAAATACTCGCCGAGTGATACATTATCTAATGCAACCATTTCATGCAAGAGATAAAGCAATTAAGGCATAAGGCTTGCTTGCTCATTCATTCAGCCAGCATCTGCTGAGCCCCCAGAATGCCCTGTGACAGTAAATAACGATAAATATAGAGAGATAAGCAAGATCACATATGAGCATCTAAAAGCTCAAGCTAATATAAGGCACGGAAATGAAAAAAGAAAGCTCCTACTATGTGCAAGTGTTACATCAGTTCACCTTATATTCCCATTGTCTGTGCATTCATTCATTTATCCAAAAATAGGTGTTGAGCACAGACACTACCCTAGGTTGCACGGGTTCCACGGTAAACAAAGGTAGTGTCGCTCTACTGACACAAAGGGTTTGCGGTCTAAGGGGAGACAGAGAGAGAGAGAGAGAAAAGGAAAGAAGACCATTATGAAAATGGCAGTATTTGCAAAATGCAGAGGCATCTCAAGAGAAAGAATATATCATCTGTCTGGGGGAGTCAAGAAAGGTTTAATAGTCTTTGTGAACTGAAGAAAGAGTGCCCGCTTGGCAATCAGACACGCAGGAAGCATCGAATCAAGAGGACACTGCACCTGAGGCGGAGAGAATGGCTAGTACAAAGGTCTGGACCATGGGAGAACATACACAAATAAAAGCTTTCATTTCGTGATGGAGCCTCTTACAGTTGAATTTTGCCCCAAACATCATATTAAAACATATGACCACAAACCATGGCACACCACAGTCTAGCTCTGACTCTTCATTCTAGTTGGTTAAATGTAGCCCTCTGTGTGGCAGAAATCCAACAGCTTCCAACATGCATTGCTCAGAAAAGTCATGTCAGGCCGGGCTAGGGCCGTTGGGTCAGGGAACGGCCGAGGGCAGGGGATACTCCTTAGCCACCACTACGTATGTCTTTGTGGCCCTGTCGGGATTCGCCTCAACCAATCATTATTACATCTTTTGGATTAAATTTTGCTTTAGAGGATCACAGACATGGCAAGCTGTCAGAGAGCTGAAGTGGAGGCTTGCTTGCTCTGTTACCACATCAAAACAGCCTCACTGAGACTCAGCTTTCTTGATTAGTAATTGCTCATCGTCCCTGAGGGCTATTTGCCAGGCACCGTACTGGGCACTTGAAGTCCATGGTCAGACCTCTGTCATTCTCATCGAAGCCTCACTGCAGTCACTTCATGTGGATACAGGTATTAGGATTCTCATTTTACAGCTGTGGAAACTGAGGCCCACGAGAGGTGAACTGATGTGTCCAGAGCTGCACAGATGGGAGCAGACTATGGTCCAGAGCTCAGCAAGTACAACACATGATCTTGTGCCAGCTCCCTACTAGAAGTAGAGGTGAATATAATCCAACTACCAAAAAAAAAAAAAAAAAAAGCGATGTGTAAATATTAATTAGGCTTTCCAGCCCGACTATGCCATTTCTAAACTTAAAATGATTCTTCAGTCCCTCCCCCACCAACCACGGGATAGGCCCTGCTCCCCGCATTCAGTTACCTTTACAACCTAGCTTCTGCCTCAATGGCATTCATGTTTCCAATCCCAACACCAAATATGGCGCATTACATCCTTTAAACTCCAAACTATGTACTGTACATAATATATGGGTAGTTCCTCAGCTTCCTAATGTCTAATAAGGAGAATTTTGACAAGAGACTCTAAGGGTTCTCTATGACTAAAGAAACTCTGGAGACTTCTACTTCTGGCCAAGATGAAGTACCAGAGACCAGATTTACCTTCCTACCTAAGACAACTAAAAAAAAAAAACAAACAAAAAATCAATGGTTCTCCAGACATTGGACTTTTAGGCAAGGAAGGACCATGATTTCTGAAAGATGGGACACAAATTGGGGAAATCTTATAATTGACCCCATTTATAGCCTGAGTGAGTTTCTGGGCCACAGCACTGGCTGAGGACCCAGATGAAGGCATATGGACCCCTTGATTTGCAGAGAGAAAGCTGGGAGTCTGGAAAGACCAAGGGAGGCAGAGTTAGCAGGGCAGAGTGCTGGAAGGAGACTCACAGAGAGAGAGAGAGGACTCCTGAGATCTACGCATGGTCCCCTCACCTATGCAGTGGAGTGTGCCTGGTTGAGGACTACCCAAGGCAGGGGGAGGAACCGACCTGGTATGAGGAGAAGAATCAACCAATCGACACTAACCTACAAGGTAAAATTAGCCAAGGACATAAAACAGTGATTATCAATGTATTCCATGTGATCAAGAAGCTCGAGGGAAAGACTGAACATGTAGAGACATGGAAGTTGTAGAAAAGACCTAAACCAAATTATGATGTCTGAGATGAAGTGAATTGGGTGAGATTAAAGGCAGGGTCAACACTGAAAAAGACAATGAACAGAAAAGACCAGCCACAATCAAACACAGAGGAAAATACTGAACCATCAGTAAGCTTCAGGAGAACACTAGGGAATGACAGAACAAACCACACACTAGGCCACTATATTTTTGAATCTTGTATTTGAAAAAGGACTTGTGTCTAGAATATATAAAGAATTCTCAAAATTCAATAATAATCTAAAAACCCAATTTTAAAAACGGAATAAGATTTTAACACACGCTTTACCAAGAAAGACAGATGCATAGTAAATAAGCACGTGACCAGATGTTCAACATCATTAGCCATTAGAGAAATGCAAATTAAAACCATGGTAAGACACACTACTTGTCTATTAGAAGGGCAAAATTATAAAAGACTGACATACCAAGCTTTGGGGAGGCTGTGGAGCAAATGGAGCGCTTACAGGTTGCTGGTGGAGATGCAAAAGCTTGCGACCACCTGGAAAACAGTTTGGCAGCTTTTAAGAAAGTCAAACACCCATCCATCCATTGACCCAACCATTTTATCTTAAGGAACTTTTAAGAAGGCTGGGATCCCTGGGTGGCTCAGCAGTTTAGGGCCTGCCTTCGACTTGGGCATGGAGTCCCAGGATCGAGTCCCACATCGGGCTCCCTGCATGGAGCCTGCTTCTCCCTCTGCCTGTGTCTCTGCCTCTCTCTCTTTCAGTGTCTCTCATGAATAAATAAATAAAATCTTTTAAAAAAAAAAGAACTTAAGGCTAATGTTCTTGGCAGCTTTATTCCTAATAGCCAACAACTGAAAACACACCAAATGCTCATCAGCAGGTGAATGGACAAATTATGGTCAATATTTACAATGGACTTGTAGTCAGCAATACAGAGGAATGATTGAAATAAAATGGCAAATTTCCAAATAATTATACTGAATAAAAGAAGTGAGTTTTTGTTTTTTAAGAGAGAGCACACGAGGAGAAGGGTAGGGCAGAGGGAGAGGCAGAGAACCTTAAGCAGGCTCCACATTCAGCACGGAGTCCAACAAGAAACTTGATTTCATGACCCTGAGATCATGAGCCAGATCATGAGCTCATGACCATGAGCCAAAACTGAGTTGGCCGCTCAACCGACTGAGCCACCCAGGTGCCCCAGGAGTGAATTTTTTAAGGAATACTTACTATATGGTTTTATTTATAGGAGATGCTAGCAATGTAAACTAATTTATGGTAACAAAAAGAGGATCCGTGATTGCCTGGAACTGGGAATGGGGAAAGCGCAGATAGGGGGCCTGAGGAAATTCCAGGAGGCGATGACTACCTTTACTATTCTGATTAGGTTGATGGCTTCACAGGTATCTATGCGGCCATTATCCAACTGTCCACCTGGAAGCTTGTATGTGGAAAGGGAGGAAGAGGAGAGGGTGAGAAGAAACAGCACCTATGATGCTAAAAGTAGCTCAAGGTCTACTTTTGCCCAGAGGCAAGGGATGTTTTCTGTCTTCTCAAGGGTACCAGCCCCAGGCTGGAATAGGAATGATAAAGGAGTCACACCACAAGGTCCCCTCGAGGAGAAGATTCCTTTGATGGACACTCTGGAGTGCCCGCTGGTTACCACGCTCCGCCTCCAGTGCTTTGCATGGTACTTCATCGGATACTCAACCGGGGAAAGTGCTGCTATTCCTCCCACCTGCCAGGTGAGAACACAGAAGCCCAGGAGGGTTAAGCACCACACCCGGGGCTCCCTAGCAGAGCCGACATGGAATGAATGACCTTCCACCAAAGCATCCAGTAGGGCCCACCACAGAGCCGGTGGCCCGTAAAAGTGAGTTGAGATGGCTCCACACAGTATTCCATCAGTGAAGACAACCCTGCCCAGCAACTGAGGAAGGCAGAGCAGTCCAAGTTCAAACCCACTTGCCAGCTATGGGACCTTGGGCTTAAGATCTTATCTCTCAAGTTTCCCCATCTGCAAAACAGGAATATAAATCCTTTCAGGGGGATTTGAAGCTAATTTGAGTAATGTGCATGCAGAATATGAAATAGTGGCTGATACATCATCAAGTCTCAAATATGACAGTTAGTGGGAGTGGAGTCCGGGCTTGCGCAGTGTTTGCTGACCGACCGGTGAAAGAAAGCGTGTGACGGCCCTGAAGTGCCCCAGATATAGTCCACCTGGAAACTGCCCCAGATGGCAGTCCTGCCCCATTCACCAAGCCTCTGGGGTGAAGAAAGGGACCTATTTGTGTCCTCAGAGGTTTGAGTTTCATCACTGATCCCTCTCCAGCCCTGTCTGGCCATCTCAAACCCCTCAAACCCTGTGGGGGGTCCTTGACCTGAGGTTGCTTGTCTCTTCCTGGACAGAACCCCCACAAGTCACTGCCTCTCCACCTTCCACCTCACCCCCTGTTGAATACCCTCGGCCCATCTTGCCACTCTCAGACTCAGGAGAAATGGTTCAGAGCCACTTGGTCCTCTTTGGAGTGGATAAAACTGTTTAATTATTTAATTAATGGCTAAGAGCCCTAGCCGACTCCAAATACCAGCTTGTGACTTTGGATAAGTTAATAATTCTCTGTGCCTCAATTTACACACATATTAAATGGTGATAATAGTGGGTGCCTGGGTGGCTTAGCTGGTTGAGCATCTGCCTTTTGCTCAGGTCATGATCCTGGGGTCCTGGGATCAGGGAAACTTGAGTTAGGCTCTGTGCTCAGAAAGGAACCTGCTTCTCCCTCTCCCTCTGCCCCTCCCCCAGCTTGTGCACATGGGTGCACTCTCTCTCTCAGGTAAATAAATACAATCTTTAAAAATAAATAAATAAATAGTGATAATAGTACCTACTTCATGGGGTTGTTTTGAGGGATTATAAGCGAAAAAAAATACATTAATCATTTAACATAAGTCTGGTAAGAAGAAAGTTCTCAACAAATGTTTGCCATGTGCTTGGTTATTGTTACCATGGTTGTGTCTTCCAGCTTACACAGCCCTTTCACAACTGGTGTGTCCTTGAAGAAGACCCAAGGGATGAGGCCTGAGAAGTGAAATGGCCTTGCTCAGGTCACAGCTGGCAGAAATGGGGCCTTAGTCCTGAGCCCTTATGCTACAGTGGCTATTCCTGCTAGTGTTCTGCATCTGTCCTGACACCCACGTCCATCGTTTCTGGAGAAGAGCAGGGAAACTTTGCCGTGGAGGCTTCAGTTCATTCCAATAAGCATGTACTAAAGTGAGCAAAGTGTTCAGAGCAGCAGGAGCCCTAAACAGAATACATTTTTAGCACAAGACCTTCTCATGAGGAGGTAGTGTCAGAGTGGTTAAAGACCCCTGTCTTTGGAATGAGGCCTGGCTTTAGATCAGCGCTCTGCTACTAACTAGGCAAAGCCTGGCCCTGAACAAGTTGCTTGATCTCTGAAAAGCTTCGTTTCCTCATATATAGCATGGGGGATGGCAAGAGCACCTACTACATCTTCTAAAGCACAGAGCATAATGCAGACACACAGAAATCCTAAATATTATTATCCATCTTTTACCCTCCAGTTGGTACTTACTCCCCCTGGGGGCAGAGACCGAACCCTTTCATACAGCCTGCAAAGCCTGAGTCTGTCCCTGTGTGCCCCTAGCCTAACAATCCACTGTGCTCACAGCATGAGAGTGAGAGCACTTTGTAATTTCTCCTCCAGAGATGCTTTAGAGTGCAAAAGGCCCTAGTAATAATGATTCTGGGCCACAACGGGGACTGTTCCCAGCAAACAAGGACTTCAGTCCCTACACACTGACCTCTCCAATTTTGGTTTGTGCCAAACTCCTTTGCAACCTCATGCATGCTGCTTCACTTAACTTCCTTCATCAGTTGACCAACTCCTCACCCTTCCAGACTCACCTAATAGGACACGGTCAGCCACAGCCCTTACAGTACCCTAAACTCCTCATCCCCCTCCCACACCTTTCCTGCCAACAATTATTTCTATCCAGGTTAACTTATGTCTACCTCTGCCACTCCGTAAGCTCTGTAGACACAGGCCATGGCTCTTACTCATCTCTCTATCTCAACTGTCTAGCGGTTACTGAATGAAGGAGAAAATGAATCAATGAAATTATTACCACATTTGACCTGTGCAATAACTATGTAAGATAAAAAAGCATTATCATCCCCAATTTATAGATGAGAAATGGAAACAGAAGCTAAGCACCTTGCCCAAAGTTATATAGTGAGTGAATCACTGAGCTTATGGGACCCTGATCCTCAGCTCAGTGTGTTTTTTGCTACTCCACATGGTCTCTTCTTCCTCTATTTCCATTTCTTCCAGATCTGAATAATACAATCTCTACAGTGAATAGCTGAGAGATTCAAGAGAAATCTCTCTGAACATAGAAAAGCTCTCTTCCTATTTTAGCGTGAGGTTGGAAAGGAAGCTTATTTCAAACGGGTATTAAAAATAAACAGTTTTATCAGGTTGAATGTAGCCTATATCAGTGGTTACTGGGATTGAACCCCCTGGGCAATGTCTAGGTTGACCTCATCTCTCTGTGGGTAGCACGGTACCACCAGGTTCTGGCCATACTCGGGAACCTCAGCCCAGGAGACTCACATGAGGGCAGAGCTCAGAGTCCCATTGCTCAGAGGCAGCCAAGACTGAAACCAGAGAGGCTTCTGGAACTTGCAGGGAGACAGCAGTCAATCAAATGCTCCATTACCCACTGCAAGTTATACCCAGGGCAGTATGAAGCTCTCTCAGCAGAGAGAGCTGTGTATTTTTCAAGGTGTCTCCACAAACAGCTTTATCTTCCTTTTTATCCTACCAACAACTAAAAAGAGGTGTGGGAACACGCAATGTAGCAAATATAATGAGGACCCTGGGATTTGGAGCCAGTCCACATCGGATCCTATTTCTGACACTTTCTATCTATGGAGCTTAAATGAGTCATTGAGCCCCCATGAGCCTCAGTTTCCCCATCTATAAAATGAAGATAGTACATCCAGTGACATCACAGAGACAACTAGATGATATAGGTAAATGCCTGACTCGTATATTCAGTAACAGTTCAATATTCATAGCCCTTCAGTCTCAGTGGCTAGATGCTATTTCACTGAGTGGGATTTCTTTATAGGGAGGCCCACCAGCAAACATCCTCCTCCCCGGTTCATCTCCATAGTTAAACAGCAGGCTGAGTAAATATTTGTGGGATGAATCAATAAACCAGTGAAAATCTGTCCTACGATGGTACCAAGAAGCCCTTCCCACTCTCCTGGTTCAGGGCATAAACGCTTCTGGAACAATGCACTGACAGGCATTGATGGATCACAACTCGGTGGATTTACCAATGCCCTCAGAGCAATCAAGTTGAAAGAAAAACCCCTTAGAGCACATTGACGGGTGGAGGAGGGACCGATTGGGTTCTGATGAATCCCACACACGGCCTGACAGGGTGAATGGCAGCCTCGTCAAATCTGTTCTTGGCGGAGGCACTTGGGGAGTTCTCACTTACCAGCCTCTCCAGACCTGTCTGTCTGTCCTCCTCGGCAGACCCCGCCTCTGATTGGGGAGGCCTGAGTCAGGCGACTAGGGGGGCCTGCTGATTGGAGTCAGCTCTCGGGGGGCTGTCAGCTGGGGAGAGGGGGGTATTGAATTCATCAGTCTTGTTGACAGGGCGCGGGGGAGGAGAGGGAGCTCCCAGAGTGCAGGGGAAAACCCAGGGGAGGGCAACACTGTGAAGAGCAACTGGTTTGGCCTTGGGCATGGTGACCCCTTGAGCCAGATTAATGACCCGCAGATTCCCATTTTTGTTTCAAATTGTGCTACATGGTGGATGATAAACAGTAGCTCTTGGTCCTCACTCCAATACTTGATCTATGGAAAGCTGTAAACAATTTCCTAAATTTTTTGCTTAATGTTTTTAGTTGTTCTTGATGTCATACAACATTTTGCTTTTTTAGGAATTAGACATTCTGTTACCCTTGAGGAGAAGGGAAAGATTTTGGAATTTACTGAACACCTACTACTATATACCGTGTATGTACATGTACATTTGTCACCTCATTGCTCTGAAAGGGAGACACGAATATTTACCAGTTATAGATAAGGAAGCAAGAAAGACGACAGGTGACTACCCTGTCAAGTCACCTAGAGACAGTGATGACCCAGAATTTCCACTCAAAGCTACTCAGCTCCACAGGACACCTGGGTGGCTCAGTGGTTGAGTGTCTGCTTTTGGCTCAGAGCATGATCCTGGGGTCCCAAGATTGAGTCCCGCATTGGGCTCTCAGAGGGAGCCTGCCTCTCTCTCTGCCTATGTCTCTGTGTCTTTCATGAATAAATTTTTAAAATCTTAAAAAAAAAAGAAAAGAAAAAAGCTGGGGATCCCTCGGTGGCTCAGTGGTTTGGTGCCTGCCTTCAGCCCAGGCCATGGTCCTGGAGTCCCGGGATCGAGTCCTGCATCGGGTTCCCTGCATGGAGCCTGCTGCTTCTCCCTCTGCCTGTGCCTCTCTCTCTCTCTTTCTCTCTGTCTCTCATGAATAAATAAATAAATAAAATGCTTTAAAAAGAAAAAAAGCTACTCAGCTCCAAAGTGCAGTCCTTCCCCACCCCACCCACTTTACCTCTGCTCCAGAAATCAGTAACGGGGGTCCACTTCGCCTGTTGCTCACTTGTTGATAATATTTACATGCTTTTCAGTGGTTAATTTTTGAAGTAAATTATTTCTCTCTATGCATTTTAGCCAGAGTCCTGTTAAGTTCCCCGCCTTCATTTTGTCAGTTGTCTTCATTCCTACAACGTCCAGTCCAGCAGGAATCTGGAAGAGTGCTTCCTAGGACCTACTCCAGGCCTGGGCCACACTCCAGAACCCACCAAGATATAACTTTTCAAAGGTTCTCAGAGCGAGAACAGGCATGGTGTTTATCCTTTTCCAAATTTCTGGGGCTGTCCTCATTAGTAGGCTGTAGAGGGGAGAGGAAGACTTTCATGGTTGGTGCAGAGAGCTGGGCCAGTGTCTCCTTTGGTTACGATGCTCTGGGATTCTGTGAGTTAATGGGTGTCCTCTGGCTCAGAGTCTGTATTCCATGCTTCTGCCTTCCCAGCATGGCTTCTGTGTCCAAGGATTATTATTGTTAGCCCTGGGGCTTTCAGGGTAATGATACTGAATCACAGATTTGGAAGGGCTAAGTCCAATCTACCATTCCATACTTGGATTTCATCTATCACAGTGCCGCTTACCCTTCTCCAGGACAAGGAGCTCTGTATCTCATTCCTTCACTGGACCACATGGCTGTCAGAGAGGATAGTGACATAAGGAAGTTACTCCTTCCCTTTACATTATTTCGGGTGGAGGGCACAGCACAAGCAAAAGACATGGGAGAAAGAAAAGCCAAGTACAGTCAATGAGGATTTGGAATCAGAGCTCTAGAACTCAAGTCCCACACCTTCTACTCCTCAGCTGGTGACAGATGGACAGATCATTTAACCTTTGTGGACTCGATTATTTCTTTCCTTGGCTATAAAATAGGCAGTGATACCTGTTCTATCTACCCCAAGAAGTTGTTGTATCAAAGGAGACCATGAATAGTTACTTTTACAGAGAAAAGATTATGTGCATTTAAAATACAATAGTTTTTTTTAAACATATATAATGCAATGCTTATTATCATTGATACTCTCTTATTCAACTTTTCTACATTAAACAAGAAAGGAAACAAAGCAGTTGCATTGTTTTGTTTTCTTACTATTTGCAAGCGAGATGTTCAACATCTATCATAAAATCCAAAGGTGGCCCTTGACCAAGTTTTGCCACTTAGTGAATCCAAAATATTCAGACGACACCATAAAATTGCTTTTCCCTCACCCCCAAAACCCCTCCCTGATCCGGGCATACTCTCCTGGCCTCCGTGGGAAGAAGGCTGATACTTGTGCTGATTTGCACCCAAGCTGCCTGGGGCTGCACTGACAGAGACAGATGTCAGCAGGGTGAAACCAACAAATTAATTTTGCCTGATGACCTAAGCCAGATGTGGACAAAAGTCTCCGAGGGAAGAAAGAGCAGGGGGAAAGATACGGTCTCTCCCTGCTGTGCCACAACCCATTCTGTTTTTTTCAAGAGTATTATATAAGCCATAGACCTCGAAACTGTTCTCTACCCTGAACCTTTCCAAAACAGTCCCCGGGTTACCCACACCGAGCACCTCTGGGTAACTATGGCTATCACTTTTTGCAAAAGGCCTACTTGATAATTTCAGATGCAACAAACAGTTCTTGAACTCGATAACATACCATTTAATTCTCAAAATAAACCCACGTGGCAAATGTGATCATCCCTGTCATTTAGATGCAGAAAGTGAGGCCGTGGGAGGCAAAAGTGCTGATCCAAGTTCACCAGGTGGATCCCCTACCCTTTCCCTACAGAGACTACCACGATCATGGTTTCCATGTTTATCGTTCCTTGGCTTATTTTTTAAGTTTTACCACATGTGTGTAGTTTTGCAAACATTTGAACTTTACATAAAAGAAATCACACTGGATGTTCTTTTCTGCAACTTTCTTTTTCTACTTAACATTATGTACTTAAGGTTCATCTATGTTGTTCCTGAGACTGTTCCACTATTTGGTATTGCTGCATTGTTCCCTTGTATGAATACTCCACAATTTATTTAGCCTTTCTACTGTTGATGGATATTTGGGTGGTTTCCAATATTTGGTGAGTATAACAATGCTGCTATGAACTTCTTGTATATATCTGCTCTGAAATTGGCTGGGATATATAATAGGGCCAGCATTGCTGGGAAAGAGGCTTTTGTGCCTCAAAAACTGCTTTTTGAGATGCTTTTTATCGATCGGCACTTTCATCATGGCATGAATGTCCCAATTAGCAACACTTGGTGCTGTCACACTTTTCTGAGTTCGTTTTTCCTCTATCTGCTCTCCCTTGGCTTCAAGCACCACTGCTGAGCTGACGGCCACCAAACGTTTATCTCCAGCTTATGTCTTTCTCCTAAACTCCAGATCATATATTCAACTCCTCACCTAATGACTCTCCTCCTGGGTTTCAGCCAGAGCAAATGCTACATGTCCCAAACTGAGAATATCCCTTTCACATGGCACATGTATATCACACCATCTTTACTCAGTCATCCAAACCAGAAACCAAGGTATCATCCTAAACATTCCCCTTTTATCCTACGTCCAAATCCTGTTAATTCGACCACTCAAATACCTCTTGAATCTATTCCCTCTCTCCTATTGTGGTTCACTGTTATTTCTGGGCTCATGGTAAGATTGTACTTCCTCATTCTGTGAAATTGGTAAGGCCGTATGACGTGCTTGACAAAGAAATGTGTGCAAGAGTGACAGATGTCACTACCAGGCAGAAGCTGTAAAGCTCAGTGCATAATTTACCATGACCCAAACCCCGTGCCACAATGACTGGCAACATCACGTCTGGGAGAGGCTCCATCAACCTCAATTCCTGAGTGAGAATAACAAAACCCTGCTTACACATAATCAACATGTAGTGTTCACAAAAAATAAATCTTTGCTCTTTTAAGTCACTGAAATGTTGAAGGTACTTATAACTACAGCATCACCAAGACTATCCTGACAAACACACCATTCTTTCCATCTTCTGACTGTTGAACACGCATCAACAGCTGGGTAAGAGAATTTTCCAGTTCCCTTGGAGTTCACTGCTCTGAGATTTGTTTTTTTTTTTTTTTCTTGCGACTTCCTGAATAAACTCTTATGTTGGCATAAAAATAATAGCCTTTGAATGCCTAACTTTGGAGTGTTCTTAGTTCTTTCCAAGTGGCATTGAGGTTGAGGTTCTGGCACTTTCTTCCAGGGCACAGACACCCTCTATCTGCGTAAGTCAGCTCTTATCTTCTTTCCAAAGCCATCAAATCCTAAAATAGTATAAGTTAGGAGTAGGCTAATATCTTTCTGGCAAAGTCCAGTGTCAGGTTTCAAGGACACCATTTGACATCCAGCTGACTGAGGGACATAACCTAGACTGTCTGTTATGCTCAAAGACCTACAGACCATCGCTTTTAAGGCACTGACCACACTGAAGCCACATTATGATACTGAGTAAAAGGAAATTAATGCTGGTTGAGCACCTTCAAGTGTCAGGCATTTTCTGTATACTGTCTTGTTCAAAACCACCCTGTGTGTTAGATATTATTAACAGTCTAGCTGACAAGTCATTCCCAAAAAATAGATTCAAATGGAGTAAATGACTAGTTAAGGTCATGAAGAAGGCTCTGGCTCTGAAGCCCAGAGCTTCAGGTTTCTTGT
This sequence comes from Canis lupus baileyi, assembly GCF_048164855.1. NCBI lineage: Eukaryota > Metazoa > Chordata > Mammalia > Carnivora > Canidae > Canis > Canis lupus. The sequence goes on from NC_132840.1 coordinate 35,851,570, forward strand.
AAAGTGTTCTTTCCACTCCACCCTTGACTCTCTTAATTGTGTCACTTCTCTTGATTTAGAGATTAAAAAATAACCCAAAAGCAGGCAGATGAATTTTCTGAGTCTTGACTCACTCACCTAACAAGCACTGCCTCTTACTCAGTGTGAGTAGCAGTGCCACAGAGGGGAAAAATGGAGAGGTGCAAGATAGAATAAGAATAAATTCCTGCTCTCAAGGGGCTCGTGATACATAGCAGTATGCAATGACACGCAGGTGGATTATTTATGCTGTGCTTTGGTGAACGCATCCATTCATGCATTTGACAAACAGTAAGGGCTGAAGATTTGTAGATAGGATCACAGCCCCTGTTTTCAAGGAGCTCACAGCCCAGTGTCACAGGTGAAACAACAGGAGGTTGTCAGGTGGGGGTGGGGGGGAGAGCATGGCCGGTTCTCTCAGGTGAGTTAGCAAAGACTTCATACCTGGCGTCATTATGAAGATGTGTTTTGAAGCACAGGGTGATAACCACTAAAAGGGAGTGTTCCAGGCCACTAGAGCAGCATAAGCAAAGATGCACGGGGCAGGGCTATGAATTCGGCCTAGAGAATGAGGGAAAGCTTCCCAGAGGAAGCGGCCAGTCCACAGAGCCTTGAAGACGGACTAGGACAGACCCTGCTGACAAGGTGCAGAACGGCAGAGCAGACAACAGCAGATGCCGAAGCATGGAGGCTTCTCTGGAAGAAATTTCAAGCATCTGAGCATACCTGGGTTTCGAGGTTCGCTCTAAGGGAGTAACAGAAAATGAAACTGGAGAACAAAGGTCAGAAGCAGATCATTAAGAGCCTTGAGTGGTTTGCAAAGACACCTGAAGTATCTCTTATTAGCCAAACAGAGCTATGGATATTATGTCAGTACAAGTTTCTTAAAAAATGCTTAGAATAGAGCTTGACATATACTGACTCCTCAACAAATGTTAGCTGTTATTTTTAAGTATTGTCTTTGCTTTGGCTGCTACATTAAATACAACAGACTGGGTGGCTAAAACAACAGAAATTTATTTGGTTTTGGGGGGCTGGAAGTCTGAGATCAGGGCGCCAGCATGGTCAGGTTCTGCTGAGAACTCTCTCCTTGGCTTACAGATTGGGCCTTCTTGTCATATCCTCACATGACAGAGAAGCCTGCCAGCCAGAGAACCAGAGACAACTCTCTAGTCTCTTTTTATAAGGGCACTAATCTCATCCTGGGGCCCTATCCTATGACCTCAACTAACCCAAATTACCTCCCAACAGCCCCACCTCCAATACCATCACACTGGGGATTAGGGCTTCAACATATGAATTTAGGGAGACCCAAACATTCAGTCCATAGAAATTATTCTAAAAAGGTGTTCTAAGAAGGCAATGATATGATCACATTTGCAATTTCAGATGCACACCACGGTGGGCATGTGGGATGTTCCCTCCCACCACTGGCAGTAATGACTTGTGTTAGAAGGTTAGGCCCTGCTCCTCCTCTTGGCCCCCAACCACAGTTAGTACACATATCTGCTCATGTGCTGGTAACTCACAATGGATTGTGAGTGTCCTGAGTGACAGAGGTGGTATTGGTCTTTGTGTCCTCAGCACACTGTGGCCTAGAGTGTGTACTAAAATAATTTTAAATGACTGTAAGTCCACATGACCACATGCCACTGCAACTGGTCTCCACTCCCCCCAGGGGAGATTTCCTCCTTTCATATCCCATATTCAGGTGCCTTGTCATTGCAGTCTGACCTGACCCTCAGCTCACGATGTCATGTTTCAAAAGTTCCTACTCACACCATGGGTGATTAAGTGTGGTGTCTGTGTCCCCTTCACTTTCCAGCCCCATCCACAGCCAGGTTTCCAGTTTCTTCATATTTGCCTTGAAATTGATGACAAATGAATTTTGCAACACATCTAGGAAATTACCTCAATACTCAAGCCATTTCCTGGGGCAGTTTACATTCTTTAACGAATGAAGAAGGTTGAGGTACTTTTTCTTTTTTAATCCCCTGGACCACTGGCAAACCCTTTTCACCCATATAAACGGATAGGGGATGATGTCACAGCACAGTAAAAGCTCTTGCCGCTTTAGCCCTCCCTTCATGGTTAATGACTGACTCAGTTTTCTCTGATCTTGGCTCCCTCTCCAAGACCGACATATCAAATCACTGGGATGTCTCAGACCTCTGCCATTCAGATGATGGACAGTCAGAGAACATGTGGAACAAGACACTGATTTTTTTTAAGATTTTTTTTTATTCATTTATTTGGCAGAGAGAGAGAGAGAGAAAGAGAGAGAGAGAGAGCAGAAGCAGGGAGAGCAACAGAAGGAGAGGGGGAAGCAGACCCCGCTGAGCAGGAAGCCTGATGCAGGGCTCGATCATAGGACCCCGGGATCATGACCTGAGCTGAAGTCAGATGCTTAACTCACTGAGCCACTCCCAGGGGCCCCTGATTTTTCAACATCATAGTGTTAGGCTGCACAAACTATTGAAACATCCCAGATGGATCACTTAGCCATTCATTCATTTAAGCAACATTTATAGGATTCTTACATATAAGCCTGTGCTGGATTCTGAGGTCACAGAGGTGAATAAGGCTGATACCCTGCCATGGAGGAGACAGAGCATTATGCTGGTTCTAGGTGAAACAACATGCCTAAGACCTGCTCAGTCACACCAGTGAGTTTGCAGGGCAGGTAGATAAGGAATACATGTAATCACATGGCTCTGACACAATTAACATAATAGTGAGGGTAGCAAGAACTATATATATATATATATATATATGAGAGACACATATGTTATGGATAACTATGTAGGTATATCAAAGTATGTATACCTATCCTAGGTATGTCCTATAAATTTCCTACATATTAGATTATAAATATGTTTCATATGGATATACTTACTCTAGTGCTGGGAGCCAGATGCTCTGCAAAGTGTTTTCACAAATCAACTCATTTAGTTCTCACCCTCTCTCCTTGAAACACGCACTGTCACCAAACATCCGCATTTTACAGATGAGAAAACCGAACCTTAGGCATTTATGGAGTGTGCTCGTGATCTAATATGTTGTTGAGCAAGGGCGTGAACCAGGCAGGATGTCTCCAGAGGCTGTTCTTAATCTCAAGGCTATAAACTGCAAAGGGGGTGAATGATAGAACCCTGCCTAGCTGGGGAGGCTGCCTCTACACAGGGACTGGAGGCAGGGAGGAACAGCTTGAACAAACCTTTTTGGGGTGGGACACTGCACACCACTCTCTAAGGATGGCAAATAATTCAGTTTGCAAAGAAAGTTAAGAGGTCATGTGGAAGAGGGATCAGCACTAAAGCTGGTGGGTAGAGGGTGCAGGCACACAGATGATGATGACTGGCTGATGAGCTGCATGCATGTGCAAAAGTGAAGCATCTCCTCTTTCCTGCCCAGTTTGGCCTGTTTGAAGAGTCCATCTGCCTGCCATGTTGGTAGTGAAAGACTTGAGCTCTGAGATTCCACTAAGTTGACTTTTTTAGTCCAATGGCACTAGAATGTGAGAGGCATCCTCTCTCCCCTGAAGAGACCACCCTTGTCCATACCTGACAATAAAGGCACTCAGGACCTGTCCAGTTGTCTACTGCTGTGAAAGAAACCATCCCAGACCTGAGAGTATAAAACAGTCATCATATGGATAAAGAAGCTGTGGTCTATGTATACAATGGAATATTCCTCAGCCATTAGAAACGACAAATACCAACCATTTGCTTCAACATGGATGGAACTGGAGGGTATTATGCTGAGTGAAATAAATCAATCAGGGAAGGACAAACATTATATGGCCTCATTCATTTGGGGAATATAAAAAATAGTGAAAGGGAATAAAGGGGAAAGGAGAAAAAAATGAGTGGGAAATATCAGAGAGGGAGACAGAACATGAGAGACTCCTAACCCTGGGAAACGAACAAGGGATGGTGGAAGGGGAGGTGGGGAGGGGGTGGGGGTGACTGGGTGACGGGCACTGAGGGGGGCACTTGATGGGATGAGCACTGGGTGTTATGCTATATGTTGGCAAATTGATCTCCAATAAAATTTTTTTTAAATAAATAAAAGTCATCATTTTATTGTGCTCACAGATTCTGTGTGTCAGAATTGGGAAAGGGCAGAGCAGTAGGTCCCAGCAGTCTGGGACCTCATCTGGAGGATCTTAGGCTGGCATGACTTGACAGGGGGCAGCAGGGATCACCTGGAGGCTCCTTTACTCTCACAGGTCTGAGACTGCTAGTGGTGGTGAGAGTCTCCGCGGAGGCTGGCCATCAGAACGCCTCCAGGAAGCCACTCCAGGTGGCTGCCTCAGTTTCCTCACAGTGTGGCCACTGGGCTCTAAGAGTTACCATCCCAGCAGAACCAGAGGGAAGTGAATCACAGAGGGTCACTTCTAGTGTAGTCACAACTCCATCCAGATTCAAGGGGAGGCAACTAGACTCCCTCCATTAAAATCATGAATGTCAAGGCTATATTGTAGGAAGAGCATGTGGGATGGGTGAGATCGTCATGCCATCTTTGAAAAATAAATCTTCTGCAAAACCTCATATTCAGAATTCAGAGATCCACCCCCCGCCCAGCTACCTTATTATGGTGTTTGCTAAGAAATGCCCACGCAGCAAAAAAGCATCATTAGCCTCACCCAATTGCCATCATCATTTGACCTCCAAGCCCTATCTTACAAGATTCTTAAGATGCTTCCTTTTGAAACAGTGATCCAGAGACCATTCATACAAGATGTGACCTCAGAAGGAGTTCTTTCCCAAGTCCCTCCTCAGCTCTTCTCTCTGTTTTCAACCATCGTCCTCCGATCTCCACAAGGCTGGGTTTCTCCCCATGTGGCGCTTGATTCAAACATCACTTCTTTGGAGGAGCCTTCCCAGGTTATCCATGCTAAAGTGTTCACTCTTTCCAGTACATTATCTGGTATTGTTCTATCCCTAATACTCCCACTACCTGAAATTATCTCGTTTATTTATATATTTTCTGTGGCTTCCCCCACCTCACTCCCTCTGTGTGGTAACTCCCAGAACACAAACCTTGCTCTTACTGGTCTCTGGCACCCAGCCCAGTGCCTGGAACACAGGAGACACCCACTAAACAGTCCTTGAATGAATATGTGGAAAATGATGCCATACCCAGAAATCTTTTTATTTCTCATTTGTTGGATTTGCGGTAAGGAGAATAAAGAAAGGGCTTTTACATATATCTCAGTAAAAGTAAACTTCCTTTCTTTCTCCTCTCCATTTCCTAAATCCTCTCCCAAAGTTTTCCCCTTTTTTTTTAAAACCATGTGATGCACAGAAGAGTGCCGTGCCTGATTTTGCAAAAAGTTAGAAAAGGAAGACATAATGACAACCTCTTGAATTGCGTCTCCATAGAATTTCTGGCAGTTAAATATATTCCACTATAAAAATTCCCTCATGGAATTCTTTATAATATTAAGTGTAGCAAAAAATATATAAGAATATAAATAATATGTAATTCATTTATATATATAAAGTCTATTTGTTTATTAATATATTGTATGTATTTGGATTATTTATATGAAAAATAAATATTTAAAATTTATATTTATTATATTCAATTTTATAACACATTTTATAATGCTTATGATTATAATACTTATATAGTATAAAATGTATGTTTATAACATTAGTTATGTAAAACATAAATATATATTACAAAATCTAATAAGAGTAGCTTAAAAATAATTTTCGAGCTCTAAGTTTTTGGTCTTTCTTAAAGATTTTATGTTGAGTGAAAAAAAGAAATTACATCACAGTAACACACACATTTGTATATAAAAAAAAACGCATAAATATCGACAGCACTAAAAATAGCTTACTTGAATTAAACAAAGCCCCTGGTTTGAAAAACCTCAAATAAATGAGTAAAATGGAAAGCCAAAGAGATCCCGCAGAATTTTATCTTCATGTACTGTTACTCACATACTCTTTATTCTTCAATGAGGGAATTCAACATGATTAAGTCTCTCTGAGGTAGATTTCAACATATTTTCACTTTTTCGTCCAAGAGTTTGATAAAGGCTGACCTCAAAGGAAAGGAAGTCTTTGGCTCTTCTAGGAAATATACTCCGGAGCCTTGTCTTCCCCAGTCCACCCTCCTTGCCCTGACCCAGTACAATCCCCTAATAACCAAGCAGCACTCATTAGCCACCTACAAGCGCACAGACGTAGGCACAGCAGATCTTACCCAGAATTTTTCACAGGAGTAAAATTATACTCACTCACACACCAAAAAGGAGGTCTGCTAGAAATCTTTTAAAAACCGGGTGCTTAATTTATATGAGACGGTGTCTAGACATTTATTTTCTGGAAATATTTAACTTGGATAAGACATGTGGCCCCCAAGATGAATGCAGGATTGAAATATTTCACTTGAAAATCTGTGCAAGGAAACGTCTGGTTGAGTGCAATGAGGTTAAACATCGAAATATTTTCCTAGAATGGAAAGGTCATCCTGTTTGCTATGTGCTGGCAGGACACCGCATCTGAATACTCCTGGTATTAGGTTGGAAATATATAGTTAGGCAGTAATTGCTTTTGTTGTGCCTACTTTTCTGTAGTTACATATATATTTACATGAGTCTGTATGTGACCACTATAACCCAGATAGTTACTGGGGGAGAAATACTATGATAGAAATTCTGGAGATTATATACAATGGGAGCTTCATTTGACTTTAAATTGGAAGCTTTGCCTCAATACCTTAGACTATTGAGGCCAGCAAATTTTTTCTCCAAAGAGTCAAATGGTAAATATTTTAGGATTTGTAGGCCATACAGTGTGTCACAACTACTCAGCTCTGCCATTGCAACGTGAAAGCCGCCAAAGACAATACATATGCAAGTGGATATGGCTCTGTTCCAAGAATTGTGTTCACAAAGCAGACATTTGCCAACCTCTGTCCTAGACCAGTAGCTGTTGAATTGTCTTAACCATGACTCATAGCAAAAAATAAATTCTATACCACCCAAAACACAAACACAAAATATGTATGTGTGTCTCCATGTATGTGTGTGCGTTCACAAAACAATACCTTTATAATGAGCATACGCTGCTGATTTTTGCTATTCCATCCAATTTGATTCTAAATTCACTTTTCAAATGCTGACAGCCACCATCTAAATTGCTTTCAAGACCCACTAATGGGTCATGACCCGCAGTTTGCAGAACACTGTACCAGGCTAACTCTATGCTTGTGTTTCAAGTGAATAGCGTGTGAATAGCTAGAAGCAGACAAAGAATCACTGTCCCTCTGTTAATGAATAGGAATGCTTGCCTTTAGTCTGAGGGCTCTGCTGCCTGCTTGGGTTTTCACATCTCTGGGATCTGATAAAGTTGTGACCCAATAACCAAGGAGAACATACATTGCCAAGAATGAGTATAAACGGTCTGAATAAAAGCCACGGAACAGGAAACTGGATGCCTTATCTCTTCAAATTGGAATTGGGAAATAGAATCTTTTCTCTTTGCAGTGAGCCTGGCAGAGTTTGTAGACATCTTTCTCTAAATGGAACCCCAACGGGCAAGAAACAAGGAGGAAGAACCTTTCTAATGAAACAGACTGAGCTCCCAAGTAAGAACCATACACTCGGCCCTTGGCCTGCCCCAGCCACTCTCTGCCTGATGGCCTGGTCACGTCACTGACCCTCAGTTTCCCTCCTGCTAGCTGGATGATCCCTGAGCCTCAGATGCCCCAACTGTTAAGTAATGTTAGCTACCTCCGAGGACCACCATGAGGATTACACAAGTAACGATGTACATACAGTGCTTCACACAAGCCTAGCCAGTGCTTGGTATGGAATACTTGCTCCCAACACATAATACTTGATATATAATACTCTTGCTACTAGATCTATAATATTTGATACATAATGCCTGCTACCATTCACCCATTTTTTTTTTTATTTTGAAAAATTTCAACAGAAAAGTTAACAGTCCAGGGGCACGTGTGTGGCTCAGTAGGTTAAGCGTCCGACTCTTGGTTTCAGCTCAGCTCAGGGTCCTGGGATTGAGCCTGAGTTAGGATCTACACTCAGCAGAGAGTCTGCTTGAGCTTCTCTCTCTCTCTCTCTCTCTCTCTCTCTCTCTCTGCCTCTGCCTCTCCTCTCACTTGTGTGCTCTCTCTCTCAAATAAATAATCTTTAAAAAAGAAAAAGTTAACAGTCCAATTAATACCATTTTTTCTACATAGGTTTACCAACTACTAATATTTTGCCACTACTGGTTTTTCTTTCTTCCCCTCCCTCTCACATACACAGGCACACTCCTTCTATCAATCTATATCTATATTAGCATGTTTATATTTTGTGACCCGTCTATGCCTCTCTGAGGCACCTAGGTGACTCAGTCAGTTAAGCATCTGTCTTCGGCTCAAGTCATGGACTCAAGCCCCACATTGGGCTCACTGCTCAGTGGGGAGCCTGCGTCTCCCTCTCCCCTACTACCCCCCCCCCCGCCCTGTTGTGCTCTCTCTCAAATAAATATAAATATTTTAAAAACTAAAACTAAATAAGTAAAAACAAAAACAAAAAACACTGCCTCTCTAAATAATTTGACATGCATCTCCTATCTCTTACCATTATATTCTTTAAGATGATACCATTATGGCCCAATACTTTAGTATTTATAAATTATCTAATATCTATTCCATATTTAAAGGTTCCAAATTATGTCCTTTATAGCTTTTTTTCTTTTTTCCAATCCAGAATTCAAACAAGTATCACACACTTATTTGGTTGTCCTGTGTCTTTAGTTCTATCTCTATACAACATTCCTTCTGCCTGCCTTCTTTTTCCTTCCTTCCTCCCTTGCTTCTTTCCTTCCTTCTTTCCTTCCATCCTTTCTTTCAGGACATTGGCATTTTTGAAGTGTCCAGGATAATTGATTTGTCATGTGTAATTGGTTTAGAACAAATGAATAAATATATTGACATTTTTTAGAAACCAGACTCTCACTGTAAAAGAATGGGTATTACAAATATGAATGAGTAAAGTGAGCAAGGATCTCACAGCACTGAATTTGGACTAGAGATACCAAATTCTGTATTGGTCAAGTTGTCCAGAGAAAAAGAACCAATAGGATGTATACATATATTGAAGGGGGATTTGTTTAAGGAATTAGCTCACAGAGTTATGGAGGCTGGGAAAATCTGCAGGATGAGCTAGCAGGTGGAGACCCAGAGAATAGCCAGTATTGTGGCTTAAATCAAAAGGCTGTCTGCTGTAGAATCTCCCCTTGCTCAGGAGAAATGTGTCTCTTCTCTATTTAGGCCTTCAAGTGATTTGATGAGGCCCACCCACACTATGGAAGGCAATCTTTTTTATTCAAAGTCCATTGACTTAAATGTTAATTTTATCCAAAAACACCCTCACAGAAACATCCAGGATAATATCTGACCACATATCTGAGTGCCATGGCCTAATCAGGATGACATATGAAATTAACCATCACAGACTCCAATATCTCTAAGATACAGATACATACACACACATACATTTATTTATTTCAGCTCTGTACTGAAAGGCCGCAAAAGCAATGGTACCCCAGTAATACAGAGTACACATGATGTCCGAATCCTGGTTTCTAAATGCCATTCTCCACCGAAAACAGCCAGTGCTCCTTGGAGAAATAGCTGATTCTGGCTCTGGGGCAAAGAGAGGACAAGGTAAATCTGGAACATCTTATGCCAGAGAATAAGGAAGTACTCACAGATCATTGGATACATATCAAAAAAACATAGGCACTGGTTTGAAGGAACGGGATCCCACTGGTCAAATCATTTGGGAAATCAAGATAAATAATGACGGCAATGATTTATAGCATCCTCAACAAAAACAAAAGAAGAATCCATAAGACCATGATAATACTTATAAATTAAACATCTGCATGGGGATGGAAAGGGAGCTGTTCTCCAGAATGGTTCTACTAGAAGGAAGGAAAGAAGGAATATGTGTTCATCTCCATGCTCTCCACATTTTTATGTCATAGAACTCTTTGAAATTCAAGAACAAAATTAGGGCAGTCTCTCTAATGCTCACGAGTAAGAAGAATTTCATTTCCTCCACACCGTAGGATCTTTTTTCTTGTCCTGGTCTTTCCTCTTTTTTCTATTTGAGATTCCACATTTCAGTCTGAAAATCCAACTATAAAGGGGGAGCAAAAGTTATGTTTTGATTGTAAGTGATATAAATAGGCTGAGGCATTTCACAAAACATACACATATCAAATCATCACGTCATACACCGTAAGCTCACACAAATTTCCATGTTGGTTATATCCCAATAACCCTGGAAAAACAAAATAAAAAGATTGAAGGGTTTTCATTGATAGTTTGTAGGGATATGTGATGTGGCTGCTCCCAAAATTTATGAGACCTCAGACTGCATTCAGAGGATCAAAGGCCCCAGAGAAACAGAGGTGAAATTTCTATTTGCCTCTGGGTTTGGAATGCTGAGACCAGTTCTTGGACACAGATAAACTGAATGCTTGCCCACAGGAAACTGTCCTGTTGGGTTAAGGAAGAGGGAAGGTGGGATGGAAGATAATAAAACGAGTTACTGAAGAAAGGTTGGGACAACTGGAATGCTGACACCGGTAGTGACAGCACCTGTTTGCAAGGAGTCGACACCAAGAGTTGGACACTGTACCAGCCCCTCCCCCCCCCAGTCGCTTTATGCACATCATGTCCCATGTTCCTCCGGATGTTACTCTGAGAAAGCTCAGTTAGGTGGGGTGCCTAAGGCCAGATTGCCACTAAGGAGCAGAGCTGGGATTTGACCTACACCTGTGGCCTCCAATGTCCCCGCCTCCTGCTCCTGGTTCACACTTGTTTGGGCCTGAACGTGAGGTTAAGTTACCAGGGGCAGATTCCAGCTCTGCCTCTGTGTGACCTTGAATAAACTGCTCCTCTTCTCTGAACCTTGGATTCTTCAGCCTTTTCTCAAAACCTCAGCATCCCTGGCTCTCCTGGTTCTCCCCCTCTTTTCCCTGACCCCCCCCCCAAACCCCAACCATTAGTTCCTCTCTTCTCCACCTGCCCAACGGCTTACACTGGCCCAGTCAGCACAACGGGGCAGGGGCGAGGAGAGGAGGGGCAGGACACCGAGAATGGCACATCGCTCCTCTGTGGCTGGCTCTGGGGCCTTAATGATGAGCGCAGTGCACAAGGGTGAGGGAGGAAGCTCTGTGTTGTTTGTTTGCTTTATAAATTACCCCTTACACACAGGCAACTTCAAAGCCTAGCAGAACAAACACACTGAACCCACCACCTGGATCTGACAATGTTAACATTTTGCCATATTTGCTTCAGATGTTTTTTTTATTTTTTTAACTTAAAACATTTAGTTGAAGGTTCAGTAGAAGGCCCTCTCTGTAAGCTTCCCAGACCTCAACCCCCCCACTCCCAGAAGTAATTATCATCATGCAGGGGCATGTACCCTTCCTGACCAGATCTTTAAGCTACAGAAAGACAGGTCATTTTAAACATGCAGAATTGCTTTCCCATGTTTTTTAAATGTACATAAATGATCTTGTCTGTATCTTTCTGCAACTTGCTCTTTTTTATTTAATGATATGTGTCTGTGATTTATCCCTGTCGCTAAGCAGAGCTCTACTTTATGCCTTCGGCTGCTGGTTCATATTTCATCTACAAAAGACCCGTTTATTTATCCATTGCCTTTCATATTATTTGCAATATTTAACTATTCTATAAAATTCTGGAACTGAACATTTTTGTACATCTCCTTCTGCACATGTGCAAGAGTTGCTCTAAGGTACTGACTGCCTCGAGGTTCCAAGGGGGCATGTTCATAGTCCTTCTATTGGGTATTACCACTTGCTTCCCAAACTGCTTTTACCATTTTATAGTACCATTAGCATGGTATAATAGCTCCCACTTTTCTTCATTCTCGTTAACCCTGTGCATGCTGTTATTTTTGCCAATCTGATGGATGGGAAATGGTATCTCGTTCTTGTTTGAATTTCCCCATGACTGGTGATGCCAAACATCTTTTCATATGATTATTGGCCATTTGAACTGCCTGTTCATAATCTGTTAATTTTTCCACTGAGTTGTTTGTTTTTCTTATTGACTTGTGTGAATTATTTACATGTCCTGGATAATAATCTTTTAAAACTTGAGTGTGTTGTAAATATTGGGACAATCTTTGTAAACTTCAAAGCAGTGTAAAAACCTTTGGTTTTTATTAGTGTTCATTTTACTCTTACATATGTCTTATCACCTAAACCAGAGTCCCCAGAGGACAGAGAATGTGGCTTCCTTATGTTTATTTATCCAGAGTGAGTGTTAATAGGAAGCAGCCTGGAATTATGGGGGGAAATTATGGCTTTAAAAATAGAAATGGAGCTAGTACTGCCTCTGCCACTGAGCAGCTAAGTAAGCTTGTTCAAGACACTAACTCTAAGCCTGTGTTCTTTTGTTCTTAACAGGAAAGACTCTCTCACGAGGTTATTGTGAAGAATTGCATAAAATAATGCATGCAATAGTGCCTAGTATGAGGCATGACATATACTAGATCTCAACATATATTAGCTGAATAGAAATATGGGTAAATATCTGTTGGTAGTTAATTCTTCAAGGACTGACTAATAATAGCTTCAATCTATTGAGCATTTTTTATGTGCTAAGCACTGCATGAACAGCTACCTTCTATCATATGTTTATCTCTTTTATAGATGATGAATACCAGACTAAGAAAGATTAAATAATTTGGATAGTTATGCAGCTTATAAATGGTAGCATTAAGTTGCAATCACTGGTCTACCTTATTCTTGTCCCACAACTGATTGACTCATGCTTCAGTATTTATGGAATGTCTACCATGTGCCAGGCACCCCACTAGGCACTGGGTGCCATCGGTCAACAAAATGAACAGAGCTCTTTCCCACAAGGGGTTCTAGGAAAGGACCAAAACAGAAAATAAACAGGCAAATAACTTGTGATATGTGACAAACGCCTAGTTAAGATAATATGGCAAAGGACTTGGAGGTTCTCTTTCAGGGAGGTGATCTAAGAAGGCTTCTGCAAGGAGATGATGCTGAAGCCAAAATAAAATAGAGGACAGGGCAAGCTGACCAATCAAAGGGTAAGAGCATTTCAGGCAGAGGCAACAAGTTCTAATGTATATTTTTGACTTAACTGAAACAATTTTCTTATTCCATATTCCCCACTTGTGGTTCCTGCTCACTCCTTTTAGCTTAGCCCATGGCAAGGAAGAGAAGAGTATGAGCCCCAAGCATCTGGGAAAGCCATCGTTCCATCCTGGGCCCAGATCACCCCCAGCTGGGCAGCAGCCATCTGGACACCTTCCAGATGCGGGCCGCCCTCCTCCTACCAACTTCCCTTCCATGTCACTGTTCCATCTCCTGGGCCCCAAGGCTGTGAACTCAGCCAGATAGGTTTGGCTTTGTTTCCCAGGTAAAAACTCTTTACCCTACCATCAACAGGGTGGACATTTGCAGATTGGCCTGTATGTGCATGAGCTGAGAACCCCAGAGGATTGCTTCAAGCCTGGAAGGCTGCCAGGTTTTCATTAAACCCCTTGTAAACCCACACTGCAGTTCTACGGAGCCACATCTGCCGAGGAAGTCATCTGTGATTTGTATCGTCGTGCTCCAACAAAACGCCAGCAGTGTGAAAAACTCTCCCCTCTGCTCTGCAGTGAACTGGAAAAGTAACATTAGTAATCGCTTCTGCAGGCTCCGTAATGACATAATGGGCACTGGCTTAAGTCTTAAACCACGGCTGATGGTCCCTGCCAACAATCTGGGTGGATCCAAGATGTCCTAAAAAATACAGGTCATCGCTCATGCACACCTCCCTTTGTAAGAGAGTATAGATAATGAATCCACACTTGGTGTACAGAGAGAAAAAAAGCAACTAACATCTAATGACTGTCTGTGAGGTGTCAAGCACTTTACAAGCATGGAAACCTGAAGCAGCAGACATGATTATACTCATTATGAAGGAGCACCCAGTTGCACCTTAAACAGCATTCATTCTGGCTTGAGTTTGTACTTTCTCACCAATTAAGTGCTTCTTTGCAGCTTATCTTTTAACTCAAGCAAAAGACCCTGTGGGCAAAGCATCCCCCCCCCCCATGGAAACCCAAGCTACCCCCTCAAACAATAGGGACTGCCCTGAGCCAGCAAGACCCCAAGGGATTGTCCCTGAGATAATGATCGACCTGACCTGTACTGCCCACCTGTACTATCTACCCACCTTTGTCCCACATTTTCCTGATAGACACCTAGGAGTCTTTTTAGCACTTTGGAGACAGACTTTGAGCCGCCGGTCTGCTCTCTTCCCGGTGGTGGCCTCACCAAAATAAACTTTCTTGTTTCACCCCCACTCATCTCTGCCTTTGGATTTTGTCAGCGGCAAGTGGCCAAACCTGATCTGTTTGGGGTGCCCGGAGCCAGGGACTCTGGCACCTCAGTTACAATTTTACAGATGTGTAAACTGAGGCCAGAGATGCTAGATGGCTTCCCAAAGCCACATAGGCAGGCAATATGGCTGAAAGTCAAACCCACATCTCAGGAACTCCAAAATCTGTGCTTTCCATCCCCTAGAAGAACCTTAGGGATGGCACGCAAACCAAGTATTTGGTAGCTCATTTTTATTTTTCTCAAGCTATACTTCAAGAAATTGTAAACATAAATAAATAAATAAATGAACAAATAAATAATAAATCCTGTTAGAAATTTGTTAAAAAAACAAAACAAAACAAAACAAATCAAGACAGGTAGGGCATCTTCCACTCCTAGCAGCCTGGATCTTAGTAAAGCCACTAAATAATGGGATCTACCCGTGGGTTACTTCAATCCATGATAGTCACTTTGAATTAGATGAACCAAAAGGCTCTCCCCTTCCCTGCTTCCTTTGCACTCCTCCATTAAGCCGACGTATCCTGCCAAAAAAAGAAAGGAAGGAAGGAAGGAGGGAAGAGGGGAGGGGAAGGAAATGAAAGGGGAGAGAAGAGAAGAAAAGAAAGGAAAGGAAAAGAAAAAGACACAGCCTGTTCCTAAATCCTGAGCCCACATCCAAAGATGGAAGCATCCAGCAGGTGTCCATTTCACAAAGCTCACCTTCCAAAATCTATGCTCCCCTGTCTGCTGCTGTGGACCTGTGTGGTCTCATGCAGTCTCAAGGCTAAAGTCCTTTTTCTTCTGAAATTGCAGATATCCAGTTTTTCCCAGGGTCTCCCTGGGGCTGTCCATGACCAAGGACAAAGGATGAGGCTCCTCACAGAGAGGAGTTTAGACGTAGCAACAGGGAAGCAGAGAATAGTAGAAAAAAGAGCCTTTGCTTCAGGACCAAAGAGACTAAGGTTTGAACCCTGGCTCTGATGGCTGATCATTGTGTGAGCTCAGTGTTTACATTTCTGAGCATCCTTACGTGGTCAGTGGCACTCACCATGCCTACCATCAGCGTGACTCTAAGAAGGTGAGAAGAAATACATTGAGAAGACATAGGCATGTGGTAGCTTTCAATAAGTTCATTTGCTTCCCTGATCTTCCACATTTATCTCATATTTGGCTAAAGCTTCAAAGAAAGACTCCCCAGAAATGTCAAAAGAGTTGCTAGTTTTCTTTTAAAAGGATGGTTTTGATATTTCAGACGCTGTTGGATCACCCAAAAGTTTCCCTCTCAGTGGCTTTTCCTCTTCCCTCACATAAACACCTAGAAATAATTTCCTGGTCTACATCCCATGGAAGCCAAAGAGCACCTGGACTAAGAACCAGGTCATGCTTAAATCCATTGGTGGAACTCCCCCTTCTTCCATCGGCTGCCCAGTTAAAACAAGGTTTCACTTTAAAAAAGGGGGGGGGGTCGTCAGAAAAATGCTGACAATGAGGGAAAGCTGCTGCTAGGGGGATAGTTTGAGGTTTGACTAAGATTCACAAAATACAATCACCACATCCACAGCCACAGGGTGAGCTTTGCAAAAAGAATTCAGTTGAGCATCAACACTGTTGCTAGAGCAAACTGCTCGGTGCTTCTGAACTTTGGTGTCCTCCACTCCAAAATAGAGGCTGGAGATTGTAACACAGCCTTGCAGGATGGTGAAGGCACTCACGTATTAAATCTAGATAGCAGGGATCCCTGGTGGCTCAGCGGTTTAGTACCTGCCTTCGGCCCAGGGTGTGAATCTGGAGACCCAGGATCAAGTCCTACGTCGGGCTCTCTGCATGGAGCCTGCTTCTCCCTCTGCCTGTGTCTCTGCCTCTCTCTCTCTCTCTCTCTCTCTGTCTCTCATGAATAAATAAATAAAATCTTTAAAATAAATAAATAAATAAATAAATAAATAAATAAATAAATCTAGATAGCTACAAGGCTCGGTGCCTGGTAGACAGCAGGTGCTTAAGAAATGGCTCTTTGCTTACAAAACACTGTTAAGATCTGCACAACAGCCTTGTTGAATGACCCATCCCATTGTTTCAGATGAGGAAATAGAGAGTCAGAAAAATAAAGCATGCTCAAGATACCACAGCCCTGGCTTGCACTGAGAGGATCTGCAAGCAGATTTATTTGGCTGCAAAGCCTGTTTTCCTTCCAGTACACACACACACACACACACACACACATACACACACACACTGCCACGTTGGTTGCTGCGGATGCAGAGTGGAAGGGAGATTTTAAGCGTGTTTTGTCTCCATCTGAGTTTCTTCCTCTCCTCTGGCTCATTTGTTCCGTCTCTGTAGCCCTGGCTGAGGCCTCCACTACGCTGGCAACCTCCCCCTACCCGGCTGCTGCTGCTGCCAGCTGAGGTTCCCACACAGCCAGAAAGGCATTTGAGAAACCGCATCCCCTCCACTCCGAGCCCCGTGCCTTTGAAGTGAGCCTGTCATCTGACCGGTACCTACTCAGGCTACAAATCCCAGACTCGTTTCCTACCTGGAGCCTTGAGCTCCCCCCGTGGTGCGGTGCAGACACTAGATAGTCTGCTTTATTCTTCACGTGCTCCATTTCTATCCAGCCTGAATTTCCTAAGCGCCTACTCTGTGCCAGATACTAGGCTTGGCTCTGGAAAGAGAGAGAAATGAGTAAAACACAGGCTCTGCCTTCAAAGAACCCACGGAAGATGACAAAATCCAATTTGGTTCAGCTTAATAAATAATCGCTGAGCACCTACCATATGCAGATCCGTGCAGGGCACCAGAGAACACGAGCATAAATAACACGTCCGTCTTCTCTGCAAGAGCTTCCAGCCAATGGCGCAGTGGCCCACCTGGCACACTAACACCTGCCGACACCCACTGCCCACTACGGCTCTCAAGCTCTGCTGCATACACATTCTCTCCGGTCCTCGAAATAAAACAACCTTTTGAGATACATGTTTGAAAGAGCAGAAAAGTTTTGCTGTCCAAAACCAATCATGATGATGAGGATTCTAGAATTCAGGTCTGCTCTTTGTCTCCAAAGCTGCTAGTTTCTTGGCAGGGTGGTGGCAAATCCGTTGTTCCTATTATTACCTCACATTTGAATGGTGTGCATGGATTTTCCAAAGCATGTTCCCTCCATTATCTCATCTGAGCATCAACATCCCTGTCCTGAGTAGTACAGCGGGGTTTTTTTGCGAGGCCCAGAGATCGTCACAAGTCAAAGGAAAGAGGGACGGCCAGCACCAAGCCCTATGATGCCACTTAGTCCTCACAACACCCCGGCGAGGAACTATTTTTTCCCTCCTTGTTTACATTTGAGAAAACTGAGGCTTAGAGCATCTTTCCCAAGTACACAGAGCTAGTCAAGATGAATCCTGGGTTTGAAGCCTGGTCCTGTAGCAGCCAGTACCTCCAACAGCCAGGTCTGTCCTCCAGACCAGCCAGCGTTCTCATCACAGAGCTGGGACAGCCTAGCCTGCCTTGTTGAGGATCAGAAAACAAATGGTTTTGTGGAAACTCAGCACAGGCTTGTTCCCTCGGCCCTGTGACTTTGGGAGACACTCAAACTTCTCTGGGCCTCAGTCTCCCATTTGTCAAGAGACAATGCTAACCTCTGGGTCGGCATCGGAGGGCTCCGTCAGAGTCTGCACACGGGTGAAATGGATAGGAAGGTGTTGGAGAAGTCACCCATGTGGGGGCTGCCCTCCATGAAGCTTCTGCTGACCTATGACTATGGAATCAGAAGCCCAGGAGACAAAAAGCAGATGGGTCACAATCCCTCCACCCTCACCCCAGGAGCCCCACTCTGGAACCAGGACCTGCATCTCCAAGGGGCCAAAGCAAGGGCCATTGTCCACAGAGCCAGACTCCTGCCCTGCTGACATGTCTGCTTTTGCCTCCTTGGCCCGGCTCAACTTGCAGACTTGTGGGGAGGGGCTGTCACAGAAACAGACGATCTGGTCACAGGGTAATGGCGTCCAGGCCAAGAGCCCACTTTGTTTTAATGAATGACACCAAACACTTAGGCTATAAACTCTTCAGATTGCTGGGTCTGGCAGTAATTACATGCCTCCCATTAATAAATCCTACTTCTGAATGGTTTACTGCACCCCTTTCTTCAAACACTGCAGGCTGAAACCTGTCAGATGAGGCCAGAGGCCTTGTGAAGAGAAGGCAAATAAGACGGGGCAGCTTTCTGGGCAAGAAAAGCAAGCGCCCGCAGCAGGGAGAGAGGCACAGGCTGAGCTCTGCATCTGGTTCCGGGTTGGAAGGGGGTTTCTGATCCCCACCCCGCACTCCATCAGTTGCTGACTCCCATTTTTAACTCCCAAAGTTGTCCTGAGCTATCTTCACTGCCTTGATTTAGGATTCACCAGTCGCACCCGGAACAGAGAGACAGTCTGCCGTCTTGTCTCATCTCATTCATGCCACCAAGGCAGCCTTTCCAGCTTGACCCTTTCCAGGGTCAGACCCTGTCCCTCCCAGGATCAAAACCCCGAGATGGTCCACCACACTCCAGGATAACATCCAAACTCTTCCCCAGCCAAGGCCCATCGGGAGTGAATCCTGCTTACCTGCCCAAGCACATTTCCTGGAAATTGTTTTTCCCACCTTACTCACCCCCGCAGTTCTCAGTGTGTGGTCCTGGGGCCAGCACCATCAACGTCACCCAGGAACGCTTGGAAAATGCAAGTTCTCAGGCCCCGCCCAGAGCTACTGATTCAGGAACTTGAGGTGAGGCCCCTCTGGATGATTCTCATTGCGTAATTTTTAAAACGTTTTTATTTTCCCATAACCTCTACGCCCCAGCATGGGCCTCAAACTCACAACCCTGAGATCAAGAGTCACAAACTTTACCTACCAACTGAGCCAGCCAGGCACTCCTGACTGCATGATTTTGATGATGGTTTTGGAAAACACCGCTTTACCCACTTTCTCCTAAACTTTAATGTGGGCAGGAGCCACCTATAGATTCTGAGTTAGTCTGTCTGAGGCAGAGCTCAAAGTTCCTCTGTGCTAGAGGGTCCCCCGTGCCAGGCCGATGCTGGTGGGTCACACACCAAACTGAGCAGCAAAGCTCCGGAATTCAGCGAACTCTGTAACTTCCCAAGCCTACCTTCTGCCCCTTGCTCTATGCCTTGTGAGTCCTGTCCCTGTACCTTCCCTACCTTTCTCTTCCTCCCTTTCTCACCTCGCCATCCATAAACAATTCTACTCACCTATCAAAAGCTCACACAGAGGGACGCCTGGGTGGCTCCGTGGTTGAGAGTCTGTCTACCTTTGGCTCAGGGCGTGATCCTGGGGTCCTGGGATCGAGTCCCGCATCAGGTTCCCCATAGGGATCCTGCTCCTCCCTCTGCCTATGTCTCTGCCTCTCTCTGTGTGTCTCTCATGAATAAAGAAGTAAAATCATAAAAAAAAAAAAAGTTCACAGAGAGAGCCCCTGCAGTCAGAAGACCTCCCTAAGCCCTCCAGGTGGATGAAAGCCCTCTTTTTCCTCTGCTCCCACGTGACTCCGCACACACCCCTCCCAGCAGAGCACAGGCCACACTACACTGTCTGTCTGTGCTTCCTTATCCTCGAGGAACATGTTAGGAACAGGACCTCTCGCCTCTCACAGCACCGACGCAGTGCCTGGCACACAGCAGGAGACAAGTGGATAGCAAGCGAACCACTGACTGGATGAATGAATCCTTAACAACCAGTCACACTGGTGGATAGAGGAGGAAAGTATCTGGGAGGGTTGGCTGTTCACTCCTCTACCCATCACGGACCTAAACTAACCACCAGGTTCCTTCTAAAGCATGCAATCGCAAACTGCTTTCTAAACCAAACCAATCTTTCTAATCCTATAAGACAGAAACAAACAAACAAACAAACAAACAAAAAAAACCCCACAGAAATATGGCCCCTCTGACCCAGGAACCCCAGAGAAAATTTCCAAGAGAGAATATCCAAACAGGAGGTATGTACACGGGGATCCCTCAGAGAGGAAAGCTCCACGTGCTGAAATGTCACGAAGGAAGTTCCCTTATGAGTGTGCCCACTTCCCCTGCATGCATTTATTGAACCCCTACTATGTGATAAGCATTAGCAAGAATTGGGGATATAAGACAAAGCAGATGTCTTCCCTGCTGCCAAGATGGTCATCTAGTGGGGGCAACAGACAGAGAAGGGTCAGGACCACACAGAGTGACAAAGACCGTGATTCTGGTGCGGGTACACCAAGAGGCAGGTGCCTTCCATTTTGCCAGGAGGGATGAGGACAGGTGTGCAAGAGGTGCTGCTATGTGGGCTGAGTCTCGAAGGCTGAGTGAAGGTCTCAGGATGCCAGGAAGAAAGAAGGGCACTGCGGGCAGAAGGCACGGTGTGGACACAGGAGCAGAGGGAGGGAAGAAGACCGCCTGTTAGGGGAGCCACCGGCACTCCGACCCAGGAGGGGTATGTGGCTTGGGGTGGAGGCTCATGACTGCAAGTGGAGCAGAACCAGGTCCATCATTTTTAGTGAACATTCATCAAGCACCGGCTTGGCACAGAGGCAGGCGGTGCAGAGGCCGACAACCATAAATAACATGGTTTCTGCTATCCTGGAGTTTATAGTTTACAGTTTGGTAGGAGCTGTGGGGGGAAAAAACACAAAGGAACAAATGAATAAAAGATTTGCACAATGTAGTGTACGCTTAGCTGAGCCAGAACTCTCACTACAGAGGGAGAGCTTTAAAGTTCAGATAAAATGGTCAAGGATAGGCTCTCCGAGGAGGCGAACTGAATCATAGGAGGAAGAAAGGAAGTAGAGACAGAAGAGAACCCCAGGCAGAGAGAAGAGATTAGACAAGACCCTGATGTCAGCAGATTCAAAAATCCAAAGTGGATGGAATTAATGAGTGAAAAAACAGTGACCAATTTGTTTTTTGAAAAATTTTATTAATTTATTCATGAGTGACACAGAGAGAGACATAGGTAGAGAAAGAAAAAGGCTCCATGCAGGGGGCCCTATGTGGGACTTGATCCCCAGGACCCCGGGATCACAACCTGAGCCAAAGGCAGACAGTCAACCACTGAGCCACCCAGGTGTCCTAACAGTGACCAATTTGGCAAGAAGGGATGGGAAAGGGAGACAGGCCACGCTGCCTGGGTCTCGTAGGCCATAGTGGGTGTTTCGCACCGATTCTAAGCGCTGCAGAGCCGAGGGGAGGGCTCAGGAGCAGGAGGATGATATGAGCTAGTTTGTTTGGAGCATTTTGTTTGCCCTTTTATTTTTACTTTTTTTTTTTTTTTTTTTTTCCAGAAAGAGAACTCTAGTTACTTTGTAGAGAATGGGCTGGAAGGGGACTGGTGAAGACAGATCTTTGCTAGAAGCTATGCAATTGTCCTGTTGAGAAAAGAAAAGCCAGGCCTGGAACTAACGTGATGGCCAAAAGGATAGAGAGAACAGCCTTGAGAGGTCTCCCTTAGGAAAATTCTACACTAGAAGCTCCAAACAGCAACTTCCCGTATTTAAAGCAAATATACAGCAAGTTCTCTTTCAGGAGGCATCCATTGGAAAGAGCACTTTCCCTTCAGCAACATGCCTTCCATCTGCATGAATTCTGGGTGGGGACCCTGCCATCTGACTCGAGGCATAAGGAAGCTCTACAGCAACCATATCCCCAGCCAACATATGTACAGATGCTGGCAGGCACTGAAAAAGGCCCATAATTCACAATTGTCCACCTTGCCGTGGCAAGATGCCCAGCCAAGTCTCCCATCAATCTGAACTCCTGAGAATTTGGGATGTGAGGAACAGTGGGAAAGGAGGTGCTCCACAAAGGGAATGGCAGGTCGTACTCAGTAGGCACGCATCTGATTCCTTTTCTTAAACCCTCTATGGTGCCTGTCCTATGAAACACACATCACAGCATTGAGCAGCATTTTAGGAAGGGGAGTTTTTACAGGGGCTCTTCAGACCTTTCAACAAATCCTAGTGTTAGATCTCAAAGATCTCCAAGGATAATTTAATCCCACCCCTTTTCTGACAGGGGAACTGTGATCCCTATAAGCAACTTTTCTTTTCTTTTTTTTTTTTTAAGCAACTTTTCTGAAATCATGTAGCTACTTTTTGCAAAGCTATAGCTGCAAGGTTGGTCCTCATTCTCAACTCTGTGCCCTTTCTCTACGACTCTATTCACACTTTAGTGAATAACTTACTGAGCATTTACTACACATGGGGCTCTAATTCTCCATCCCATTATAGAAATAAACTTTTGAAACATTAAAATGTGAATACATGCACACACCAATCTCCACTGACTGTCCTCATGGCCTCTGGGATATTCAGAACTCCTGAGAGTGAGGGAACAGAGTCTTATTTGTCTCTATGTATCTAGTCAAGGAACTGGGCAAAGAGCACTGTTTATCAATGAATGAGAAGGCATCCTGGTTGTTTACAGACTGTTCACAACTCTAAAATGAGGCCAAGTGACATCTGGTACAGACAGTCTCAAGCAGCTCTGCTTTCACGGTGGCTCTCTGGATGGAGATACTGTGGTAGTGGGTGGGTGGCAATGATTTTTTTTCCCTTGCTGGTCAATTGCCTTTTCAGGTGGTCTTTATTAAGTCATCAATCTTTCAACCCTGACAGTCACTGTGACCCACTGCAGCTCAGGAAAGGAATCTTTCTTAATTACCAGACCTTTCTTGCTCCCTTGAGATCCCTGAGTACTACACCAGGTGGAGCTGATGGATGTGTCATCTGGTTCTAACAACAAATGAAGTGTCTTGTTTGCTCAAACCTGAGGGCCAAACTTGCTATTCCAGCACAGTCAGAGGCCCTGGCTAGCCCCCCATATTTTATGTCTCCAGGAAAAGACCTCTTCACTCCAGCATTCGGAGCACTGCTAAGGGGTTAATAACACAGACTTCAGAGTCAGACCCACGGAGCGTGGAGTCCCATCTCTGCCACTCACTAGGAAGCAGATCACTTGAGTCCCCAAGCTTTGATTTCCTCACCTGTGCCACTTTGAAATGCTCAGTTCTGGGGCCACTTCCCTTTTCTGTCTACACTCATTTCCTCCCTGATCTTACCTATGGCTTTAAGTACTATGTGTATGCCAAAGGCTCTTCAATGTGTATCGCAGACCTCTCATCAAAACCATCGACTCAATATTTAGCTTAACGTCTCAACTGGACCATGTAATGGACATCTCAAAGTCAGTAAGCCCCAAATTAACCTCAACTCCTACTTTGCCCTGCCTTCCCCCATCTCGGTAAATAACACTCCACTCTACTGGTTATTTGGGTATAAGATCTTCAGGTGGTGTCCTTTCACATCCCCCGCCTGTCCATCAGCAAAGCCTGCCCGCTGCACCTTCTGCAAGCCCACCTCTTCATGACACCCATACCATCACCACTGATGTCCAAGACGCCGTTAATCCCTCACTGGGATTGTTGCAACAGTCCTCTCATTGATTTCCCAGCTTCCGGCCTTGCCCATGTGTATAGTACCACAGTGATAGTTTGTAACATTAGATCACCGCTCACTTCTCTACTCAAATTGCTCAGTGATTTCCCATTTCACTCAGAAGAAGCTAAAGGACTTACAATGCCCTAGAGGGCTCTACAAAATACTTCCTTTCTCACAGCCAAAACTTCTTCTTTTCCCTTGCCTCCCACCATGCTCCTTCTCCTTCAAGCCATCCCAACCCATCCCACACCACCCTCTACTGTGCCTCCAACCTCCCGCGAGCACACATCCACCTCAGAGCCCTGGCAGGAGCTCTTCCCTCTGCCTGGATCCCACTGCCCCTGGTTATCCAAGGGGCTCACTCTCTTACTTTCTCCATGCTTCTGCTCGAATGTCATACCATCAGAAAGGCTTTCCTTTAACCTTCTGCATGATAGCAACCTCCTCTTTACTGCACCATTATCCTGCAGTCCTGCTCTAGTGCCCCCTCTTAGCCTTACTGCCACCTGAAGTACTCATTTGGGTGTGTGTTGTCTGTCCCCTTAACTTCCATGTAAACTCTTTAGGAGCAGGAATTTTGTTCTGCTCATCACTGTGTCCCCAGCATCTAGAATAGTGCTTGGCATAGAGTGGATGCTTTATAATGAATCAATGAATTCATTTTTAAAATGGACAGTTAAAAAAATAAATAAAAAATAAAATGGACAGTAACTGTTGACCTACTAGGATATTGGAGTGCTTGAATGGGATGTTATATAGGGTCTGTAGGTCCTCCTTCCAGTGAGGCTTCCATATGACTACAGGTCTTGGTAAATGATAGGGTGAGAACATCATAAATTGGGCCTATTGAAGAAATCTGTCCTTGAGACTTTAATTCTTTAATCACAGAAGTAATGAGGTCAGCATGACATGGCCCTTTTCAACACTTGTTTAGAGAAAATCCACTTAGAGGTGAACCAAAGCAGATATGCACACGAGCACACACCTAAGACTTATCCCTCCCCTGTTTCTACTTCCAAATCCCTCTAAGTGGTCCTCCATCAGTTGAAAGAACATGGCAGCAAATAGGATCAGGTTTAAAAAAAAAAAATAACTTCAGCCAACTGTCACTCGGTTCAAACCCACAGATGTAGGATTCCTCTAGGACCTTGCCACATGACCCCACCTCTCAGGCCTCTAAGCTGCTGAGCAAGAAAGTGCCAACACCTGCAAATCACAGGCATTGAAATGATGAGAGAGAATGAAAGAGGAAGGGAAGGTAGGAAGAGCCTGAAGCTCTTGGGAGAAAGAAAGCCCAAAATAAATACAATTTTTTTAAAGATTTTATTTATCTATTTGACAGAGAGTGAGCAAGAGAGAGAGAGAACACAAGCGGTGGAGGGGAGGGGCAGAGAGAGAGGGAGAAGCAGACTCTCTGCAGAGCAGGGAGCCCAATGGGGCTCCATCCCAGGACCCTGAGGTCACGACCTGAGTGGAAGGCAGATGTTTAACCAACTGGGCCACCCAGGCACCCCTCAAAATAGCTACTATTATACAGAGATATGTGAGTGTGTGTGTGTCATACCTGTTATATAATGCTTTGTGTATAAAGAGACAAATTCTATAAGCACATATAATGAAATGCTAAAGAACTTATCTCTGAATGCTGGGAACATGGAGGATTTTTATCTCTTGTCCTTATCTTTATTTGTTTTCTTGCAACAAACATATTTGTGTGGTAAGAAGGAAAAGGAAGATACTAGCCAGAAGACAGCGAACCTCACTGTTTCCCAGACAGCAGTGATACCTGGTCCAAGCGTTTCCCTGTGTTCCTCAACTTTACCCCCTTCCTCCTCCCATTGTGTACTTTACTCATCCTAACATGCACGTTTCTGCTTGGAAAAACAACGGCCTTCACCAAAAAAGGATTGAAGAGAAACAGCAAGTATCAATCGTGTGTGAGGGAAAACAATGTGCCCCAACAATAAGTAAAGAGATGCTATGTGGAGTTACAGAGATTGAGCCATATTTCTCCTAATAACAACAACCACAACAGCAATCATAATACCCAATGCTGGCAAGAGTGCAGTGAATGGATAGCCTCCCACATTGTTGAGGACATTGTAAGTTCGACTCTGGGAGAAAAGCAATCCTGGCAATATGAATTAAGGTTCATGAAATGTCTCCAAATGCAAGAGAAACAAAAGCAAAAATGAACTGTTGGGACTTCATCAAGATAAAAAAAACTTCTGCATAGCAAAGGAAACAGTCAACAAAACTAAATGGCAACCTACAGAATGGAAGGAGATATTTGCAAATGTCTTAGCAGATAAAGGGCTAGTAACCAAGATCTATAAAGAACTTATCAAACTCAACACCCAAAAAACAAAATAATCCAGTGAAAAAATGGGCAGAAGTCATGAAGAGACATTTCTCCAAGGAAGACATATAAATGGCCAACAGACACATGAAAAATACTCCACTCAGCATCAGGGAAATGCAAATCAAAAGCACAATGTGATACCACCTCACATCAATCAGAGTGGCTAAAATTAACAATTCAGGAAACATCAGATGCTCAGAAGGATGTGGAGAAAAGGGGAAACCTCCTGCACTGTTGGTGGGGATGCAAACTGGTGGAGCTACTCTGGAAAACAGTATGCAGATTTCTCAAAAAGTTAAAAATAGAGCTACCTTACCCAGCAATTACCCTACTGGGTATTTACCCAAAGGACACAAACATAGTGATTTAAAGAGGCACCTGCACCCCAATGTTTATAGCAGCTAAGTGAAATAAGGTAGTCAGAGAAAGACAAATATCCTCTGATTTCACTGATATGTGGAATTTAAGAAACAAAACAAATGAACACAGAAGAAGGGAAGGAAAAATAAAATAAGAGGAAGGGACGCCTGGGTGGCTCAGCTCAGGGCATGATCCCAGGATCTAGTCCCACATCCAGCTCCTTGCATGGAGCCTGCTCCTCCCTCTGCCTATGTCTCTGCCTCTCTCTCTGTCTCTCATGAATAGATAAAGTCAAATAAATAAATAAATAAATAGATAGATAAATAAATAAATAAATAACAGAGAGAGAGGCAAACCATAAGAAATGCTGAAATTTAGGAAACTGAGTCGTTGGAGGGGTGGTAGGTGGAGGGACAGGATAACTGGGTGATAGGCATTAAGGAGGGCACTTAATGCAGTGAGTACTGGGTGTTCTGTGCAACTGATGAATCACTAAATTCAACCTCTGAAACTAATTTTTTTAAAAATCCATGAGATTGGTCAATGTATTTCATTCAGTAATTCAACACCAGGAAATTTAAAATATAATAAAAGGCGCTGTCAAAGATTTATGTTCCGAGATGTTCATATTAACAGGAAAAAAATAGCTCTGGTCTATCCACACAATAAAATATTAAATCACCATTTGAAACTATCGTCATGGGGGCCCCTGGGTGGCTCAGTCAGTTAAGCATCTACCTTCAGTTCAGGCCATGATCTCAGAGTCCTGGGATCAAGCCCTGAATCAGGTCCCCTGCTCAGTGAGGAGTCTGCTTCTCCCTCTCCCTCTGCCCACCCCGCCTCCCAGCTCACGCTCACCCACTCTCTTTATCTCTGTGTGTGTGTGTGTCTCTCTCTCTTTCTCTCTCTCAGATGAATAAATAAAACCTTTACAAAAATAAATAAATAAAACTATCGTCCGAAGACAAGGGGCAATATGCTCATGATATTTACAAACGCACACCATTATTACATGTAAGTCATGGATAAGAGTCTAAAACCTTTTACAAGAAAATATATCGACCTACTTACATTGGATATGAAAGAGACATAGAAAATGAGCGTTTATTTGAATTTTCTAGAGTGTGGGTATGCTTTTTAAAGAACTTCTTAAAATCCCTTCTAAATTAAATTGGGGTGGAAACAGCCTTCTCTGCACCTCAGCTTCTCCATGCCTCAGTCTCCTTCCCTCCAAACAATGCTCACTGCAGGTGTGTTAAGAGTGTAGGACTGGTTAATACATGTGATCCGTTAAATGAGCAAAGTCTCTGAAGTGCTCAGACACTACCAGGTACATGGCAAATACAAGATGAATATTAACTATTATAACTGTGATTCTTTCTTTTTTAAAAGATTGTATTTATTCATGAGAGACACAGAGAAAGAGAGAGAGAGAGAGAGAGAGAGAGAGAGAGAGAGGCAGAGACACAGGCAGAGGGAGAAGCAGGCTCCATGCAGGGAGCCCAACGTGGGACTTGATCCCAGGTCTCCAGGATCACGTCCTGGGCCGAAGGGAGGCGCTCAATTCCTGAGCCACCCAGGGATCCCAATTACTATGGTTCTTCTATAATTTGTCCTTACCTTTCCTCTCCACTCCCCTTCTACCACATTATTCTCAGAAATTTCTCTTCTCACTTAGGTCCTTTATGCACTTCCTACCCGACCCGCCTTCAGACTTCAGATTTGTTACCTATCCTACCCACAACCTTCTAAAAGCAAACAAAAAGATTATCTGTTCACATAACTTCTCACAAACCTCAAACATCTTCCAGCTTTGAGATGCTATCCAAACACTTCAGTCTATCATTTATGCTTCGTGATCAGCCCTAGTTTTCCTTACAGACTTGCATCATCACACACAAAACAGCCCCTGCTGCTGTTGAAAGGCAGATGCGAATTTCTCCTGCACGCCACAAAGAAACCTGGAAGGGGCCACGTGCTGTTGACGTGCATCATGTCCTTCATGCTTGCACACCGGTGAGCACTGTCATCATTTTACGGAGGAGGAAACAAGATGAGATAAGTGACTTGCCCTAAAGTACACAGCTAGTAAATCACGGAGTGGAGATCTGAAGTCCATGCTCTCCCACCCCCAACACTGACCCTCACCACCAACCCCCAGGGCCTTTGTCCTTCTGCTTTCCTTCCTGCGTGCCTGCATCATGAGTATACCTTCCAGTTCAGATCTTCCGCATCACCATTCTGCAAACATGCCATGTTTCATCCGGGACCCCTTAGGTTATGGCTTCTGGAATGGCCCATACATGCTAAACATGCGGCCTTGCCCACATGAGTATGTACACCTGTGTACCACACAAGTATACCCCTTCCTAATCTCTCTCTTGGACACCATTCCTCCCTCTAAACCCATTTAAATCCTTCCTCTTTTTTTTTTTTTTTAAAGATTTTATTTATTTATTCATGAGAGACACAGACAGAGAGGCAGAGACACAGGCAGAGGGAGAAGCAGGCTCCATGCAGGGAGCCCAATGTGGGACTCGATCCCGGATCCCGAGATCACACCCTGAGCCAAAGGCAGACGCTCAACCGCTGAGCCACCCAGGTGTCCCTAAATCCTTCCTCTTACGTAGTCTTCCTTTGCCCTGCCTTATTCACTGAAGTACATCGACATTAAGAGGTGGTTCACCTGCAGTAAACGGATTACTGAGATTCGGGCTGAAGGGCCAGCTGAGAGGCGGTGGGCACAGATCCACCTGCATGCAGTCTTGACGGTCTAGCAGCTAAAACTCTGAAATGCCAACCCCAAAGAGTGTCAGGCTCCTAGGAGAGATGAGGGAGGGCTGGCTGAAGAGGCAGACGGGGCGGCGGGGGGTGGGGGGTCAGAGCTGCTTGGCATGTGGGGGCATGTCATGTCAAGTGAGGTTGCAGCCAAGTCCTGAACCTGTCACACTAGACAACTTATTTCTCTCCGGGCTCAGTCTCTTTCCATCTAAAATGGTATTAATGAGCTGGCTGTCCTCTGAGCAACCCCATCCTCACCCCAAACTCAGCATAGTGTCTGGCCCATGCAGGTATCCCATAAATGAACTCTGACTCTCTAAGACGGAGAGGAAGCGGGTTCTTCCAGAGAGGAAAAGACCCTCTTCTCAAGCTGTAGGCTCTCAAGAAATGACTCCTGCCCCAGGGGTGATGGATCACCCTTCTCCCCTTTCTCTCAAGATCCAGACCAGGTTTTCTCGGAGACCCTGACCATTCCTAGGCAGGGAGTGTTTAATTATTTCTCTGTGAGGCTGTAGCCCAGCTGGACAGAGTTCATAAACCAGCCAGGTCTTTATCTTAACAAGGAGCCTGAGGATCAAATTCTCCCCTTATTAAAGGCCCAGAAATCTCCCCGACAGCGAGGACTGGGAGTTCTGCAGTCAGCCTGAACTCGGAATTTGGTTTCTTAGTGAATTCCTCCATGGGCTCAAGCCTTGAGAGTTTGGAACAGTTAGGGAGAGAGGGAGGAAAGAGCAGGAGGGAAGGAGGGAGGAGTGGGGAGGGCCCAAGAGAGAGGAGAGAGGGAAAACTGAGCCTCTGGTAGACCCAGGACCTGGAGATGAGGCAGGAAGGAGCTTGCTGAGACGATGGTGGCATGGAGCTGGGGCCCTGGCACATGCACTCTCCCCAGACCCTCTGAGCACCCTGAGCACACGGAGTCTTCTCATGTGCAGGAGGACCGAGCCCCCAGCTGGTAAAGCTTGAAGCTCCTCCTCCTTACTCTGGAAACTGAACTCTTCCAGTCACTGTGCAGGTTTTCCCAAATATGTGCCCAGACTGTGGGGTCACCAGGGGCAACATCACGTTCCCACTTCTGTCTCCCAACAGCCAACTGGGACAGGTTCAGAGTCAGAGACTTCTTTCCTCCTGCAGATAATGCCACATATGATCATCTATTTATGAGTAAGTGACGATACGTAGGGAGAGCTCTAAATGTGTCCACAAACATACACTTGTCTTGTTTTTAGCACAGTTTTTCAGTATGTACGAGTGTATGTGTGCGGGTCCAACATGGAACCATGAGACCTGAGTTCAAATCCTGCCTGTGTCACATACTATCCATGTGAATCGCACAGATCTCTTCTTGTCCTTGAGGTCTGATAGGGCACAAAGAATAATAAGGCATATTCCCCAGGGTGGTTGTGGGGACTAAATAGGAGGATACGTACGCTAGTGGGAAAGGAAACATACGGCGTGCCTTCACTCACATGAGGTAGCTAGTCAAATTTGTAGGAACAGAAAGTAGAACAGAAGTTGCTGGTGGCTGGGAGGAGAGGGAAATCGGGGGTTGTTAATGGGTGTGGAGAGTTTCAGTTTGGCAAGGTGAAAAAGTTCTGGAGATGGTTTCCCACCACACTGAGGATATGCTCAACACTATGGAACTGTGCTCTCAGAAATGGGTCAGATGGTAGATTTAAGTTTTGTGGGGTTTTTACCCCTTTTAAAAATAAGTGCAAATAAGAGAATATAAATGAAAGGGCCCTGCATAGCGTGGCACGTATTGTGCTTGATTTGGTCTCTCTCTCTCTCTCTCTCTCTCTCTCTCTCACACACACACACACACACACACACACACACACACAAGCACATGCACCCATGGTACATGCAGTGCTCTTTTGTAGCCGCGCTTATAAGCAGCACACAGGGACACTATTCTAGGAAGCTGTTCACAAATAAATTAAGAGTCCCTTTATTGGCTGCCTCGCTTGATAAGCACAAGTTACGTGCTAGTAGACAGGAGGGAGAAGATGGCACAAGAGAAATAAATAGGAGAAGCATTAGGTAATATCTCCAGACTCGAGGCTAATGCTTCATTTTTTTTCTTTTCTTTTTTTTCACATAACTATGTGTCTGTTGGTATGTCTGTTTGCACGTAGCTACCACTCATTCGGCATCTTCTGAACAAGTATTTTAAATACCTTGTCCCACTGAACATTCCAGATCACTCATCACCATGGATAAGGAGGTAATTATCTGTGGTGCACAGATGAGACAACTGAGACTCAAGGAGCCAAGTTATTTACCCAAGGTCACGTGGCTAGTTGATGCAGCTTTATTTCAAACTCAAATTTCTTGAACTCCAAACTCAATTTCCACTCGCTTTGACAGGCCGGTCTCTTTCTTTATAGGGCACCCTATAAGTGCTGAAAGTGGATGTTGGGTGTGGATGTCGGGTGAATATATTCCCTTCGAGCTAGAAGAATATACAACACCCTGGATATGAATTGAATGAGTCATGGGGCAGACCCAGTGCCAGCTGGGTAGTTCCTCATGTTAGTTCTAGCTCCTGGGGCCCCTAGAGACCCCGTGGGATTGCCCACGGGGGAAGAAGGCCAAGATTGATGGGGTCCCAGGCATAAGTTAAACCACCAGGGACTAGCATTCAGGGTTGAGAGGGAGCCTTAGAGGTAGGGGAATAAGGGTCAAAAGGCAAGACAAGCCCAGAAACTAAAAGCAAAGCAATGGACTTAAAAGCAGCGTGAAGCAAAAGTACTTTGGAGAAGGTACTACGTGCTGTCCACAAAAAGAAGCAAGCCGTGGCTTCCCCTTCAAACAGGGCCTGGGACATGACTGGGCTTAGAGAGACCACAGGAGAAACACTGAGCATGTTTCTGAAATGGGCCTTTCATTATTAAATGAGCTATGTACACCAGCCTACGAGCCAGAGCCCAAAATGACAGTCTGACTCTAAGCTCTGGGGATAAGGACAAAGCAAGCCAGTGGCATTTTCCATCCTAGGTGATTTAGTCCCTCGTCAGCCTTACAAAGCCTTACAAAAAAGGGTTCGATCTTCCCCTCCACTGCCCGTGGATCTATTGGAAAAGGAATCTTACGGGTTTTTCAAAAATTAGACAGAGCTGAGAGAATTGCATGAGTCAGAGGACACATTGTGGCAGAGAATGCCGAAGAAGTGGAGACTACCCATCTGAAGACAGGGTGGGGAGCGGGATGCTTGGACAAGGCTCCCTCTTGGGCTGAGGGCTCCCCGCCCCTTCCTCCCGGCTCTGTCAGGGCTAAGGCAGAGATGCTAGAGATGACACTGATCACCACAGTAAGAAGGGCTGAGAAAAAGTCTTCCCACGGTCCTCTGAAGAAGGATGGTTAGGGGCGCCTGGGTGGCTCAATCAATGCCTGAGCGTCTGCCTCCGGCTCAGGTCATGATCCTCGGGTCCTGGGATCGAGTCTCACATCAGGCTCCCCACAGGAGGCCTGCTTCTCCCTCTGCCTGTGTCTCTGCCTCTCTCTGTGTGTCTCTCATGAATAAATAAATAAAATCTGTTTAAAAATAAGAAGAAGAATGGTTAGCTCTGGATTCTGGTGCTCTTGTCTCAGGAAAATGGAGCTGTGTGGTTGAGGGTGGCCCAAGGACGGCTCTTGGAGAAGGTGACATCAGAGCTGGGACCTCCATGAGGGCAAGAGGCTTAATAGATGGGGAAGCATGATTTTAGGAGGAGGGCACAGTGGGTGCCAAGGTCTGGAGGCAGGGATGATTTCGGAATGTTGGAACAATGAAAAGAAGGTCAGTGTAGGGGGGACCTAGCATGAGCTACCAAGCAGGGCATGGAGAAGTACCTAGGGACTCCTGAGAGCAGACAAAGGCAGACACTGCAGGACATTAATTTTCTCATTTGTAAGTGGAGCTATTCCCCTCCCACTAAGATACTGGACAGGTTAAAGAAGTCTGCCAACGAGACACACTATTCCACATCCAGGTCATATTCTCGTGGAACTATTTCTCTGAGGACCAGAGGAATACTCAAATACAGGGCTGGCTGTGGACAGCATTCTTTTCCTGATTTTCCCATCCCCCGATAGGCAAGTGAGCAAATAGCAAGACCAAAGGCATGTGGTTCAGCAAGAACGCCCTCCTTGGTGCCATCTTATGACTAGTATGCAGGTACCAGGTGAGAAGCACACGCAGGAATGAATATGAGGGAGCTCCCTAGTTACTTGTCACAGCTCATCCATGAGGACCACCAATATTGGGCACCACTTTGATGGGTGAAAGTGTGCCCTGCGTCTAACAGAGCAGAGACAGTAAGATTCAGGTTCCCTGGGAGCTCCGGTCCAGCATTGGAGGCCACTAATGGAGAGGCGATCAGGCTGGGAGAGGCTTCAGAAGAGATCTGTGAAGAATTTTCTAGGTAATGATGCCAAGACCAAGAACTTGGTGTTGAGTTGGGTAGGAGGACTTTAAGGCTGTTCCCTAAAAAACATGTTATTAACATTCTGACGGTGTTGGCAGTGGGGGTGGTGGTGACCCAGAATTCCCTCCCACATACCCAGCCAGGGTGGAGAGCAAGGGACGGGACTCTCCTCATCTAAGTATTTACCCTACATGCTTGCACTCAGACATAAAACACCCATGCTCAGTGGTGAAATCCCATCTCCTGCCTCCCCTGCCAATCCCCCACCCCCAACCAAGGTTGTCTGTGTCATGCCTTGTACACGTGTGCAGAAAGAGGACTCATCACCCCCTTAGAAAGAGCCAACAGCGGAGAGAGATAAACACTGGACTGAGGGAAGACATGGCTTTGGATTCTAAGTCCACCCCTTCTCCTCTGATTGAATCTAGGCAACCCCCTCACCCTAAGATCCCACTGTGCTTCAGCTTCCTCACCTGTAAAATAGGGACCTGACTTAAGCCTTCACCTACAATTCTGGATTGCTCCAGGGACACTACACAAATATGGGCTTCAACAAACAATTCGGTTTAATAAGTGCAGCAAGGATCCCTGGGTGGCGCAGCGGTTTAGCGCCTGCCTTTGGCGCGATCCTGGAGACCCAGGATCGAATCCCACGTCAGGCTCCCAGTGCATGGAGCCTGCTTCTCCCTCTGCCTATGTCTCTGCCTCTCTCTCTCTCT
The DNA here is from genome assembly GCF_048164855.1 of Canis lupus baileyi. Taxonomy (NCBI): domain Eukaryota; kingdom Metazoa; phylum Chordata; class Mammalia; order Carnivora; family Canidae; genus Canis; species Canis lupus. Next base: position 35,886,099 of record NC_132840.1, read on the forward strand.
CTTTCTGTGTGACTATCATAAATAAATAAAAAATTAAAAAAAAAAAAGTGCAGCAAAGAAATGCTAAAACTACACGAATTGTGACTTTCTTCCAAGAGCTCCAGGTGAGACAGTAGCACCATATTATAATAATCAGCAGCAGCAGCTTTACAGAAAGACTCCCCCTGGGATATCAGTGCTTAAGAAACTTCCTTGAGACTTTGAGAATGATTTGATTTGCATACGTTTGGATTGCTGACAAATATTCAGGAGCCTACCCACCCCACACACATAAAATGAATCTGTCTTTATTATTACAAGTTTATTCTTACTTGTTCTTTGACTTGACAGATGTCCTTCTGCCCTGGCCCCCCGCCCCTCAGTCTCCTGGGAGCTGCATTTGTTAGAAAGTCATGATCTTTCAGCCAGTAACTGCTTACCAACCACTTACCAACTCTCTGCAAAGTGCTGGGCACAGTTCTAGCAGTCTTCCCTCATTTTCCTTATTCCTGCAACAACCCCAGGAGATAACTGCTATGAGTAACCCATTTCACACACAAGGACACTGAGGATCAAAGAGATTAAGTGACTTATTCTGGGTGACACAGTGCTATTCTGGCTCCCAAGCACACACTCTAGCCACTGCATGAAAGAGACAGCAGCTTCCTGCCTGTGCATTGTCCTCTACTGGTTCCACTAGAGATGCACAGCCCCAGCTCTCCCTTGCCAGCAGCTCCAGGCCCACACAGCATCCACGCAGCTAGCTCTGACGTCCCCTGAAGTCAGCCATCCAAGGGCTGCTCACTTGTAGCAGATCAGCAGGACTTTCCACTGCATGGAGGACTCCAGCCTTGCCAAGTTCTGCGCCAGCCAGGCTCCTGGAGGTGGGCCTCGTGTGTTCCCATTGCATAAGTGTTATTCCAGCCAGTTCCTGGAATCGGAAATACGGCAAACCATTCACCTAGTGGGGAGCCCTTGCCCAGGAGGGACGGTTGTTTGGTTAGCTGTGCCTTCAAGGCCCTTTCCAGGAGACCAGCTTGTGAAAAGGCTTGTCTAGCAAGGCTCCTTTCTTGAGTCAAAGTTGCTTTATTTCCCCTATTCTTCAGTCACCCAACACATACTTTTCCACCCAATGATCTCTGAAATCCACGTCTGCAGCCTCTGCCCTGGCTCAGGCCCACTGCCATCTCTGGCTAAAATCGTACTGTGGCCTCCTCGCTGGTCTCCCAGGCTTCCTGCCTCCAGCCAGCACCAGCTAGGGGCCAATCCCCACACTGCAGCCAGGAGGATCTTTCCAAACGCCAAGCCTCTTACATTAGGCCGCAAGATAAAATCCTTCAATGGCTCTCCAGCATCTAAAAAATAAATACTCTCTGCTGTTTGAGTTATTTGCAATGAGAATGTATTCTTGTTTTAATTTGAAAGAAAATGTTTGAAAATGCTTACTTAGATATGCAAGGGGGCACCTGACTGGCTCAGTCAGTAGAGCATGCAACTCTTGGTCTCTGGGTCATGAGTTCAAGCCCCACACTGGGTGAAGAGATTATTTTTTAAAAGAAAAAAAAAGTTTCACAGATATGCTTCCTTCCCTAAAATGCAAGTTTCTTGAAGTAGGAAAAAATATTTTCTGTTTCTATATCCCTAGAACACAGTTCGGTGTCCTATGCGAGGTAGGTACATACTCAAGATGTGTTTATTAAAGGTCAATGAACCGATACTTACCCAGTTAAAAGGAACTTATGAAGAGGATGAGATACTCTTTGTACTTAGATTGGATCCATAGAATTCCAGCCAAATCAGTTTCTTCAGTATGTGCAAAATTATCTAAGATAAAGGCCTAACTTCCATTATAATTTTTGCTACTGAAAATGGTTACTAGGCCCCTTTAATTAATCCCATTTAAACTAGAACTCCAGATTTGGATCTATTTGTTTGCCAGGTCTCTCACATACCAATGAAGGTATTCAAATTGCCTAGGGACCCTCCTTTTAATGAGGTCCCAAGAAAGAACCAGAGCAGTGTGGAAATTTACCAGGAGGGCAATTTCAGCCCCATGCTCTATATTCCCATCCATCTAGAACACACACCAGTGACAACTGACAACCTCTCCCACAGCTTCTGTCTTGGGGGGTCAAAAATACATTCGGTCGCATACTAGCTCTGTAACCACTTCGCTTCTTGAGACTGTATGTTTGCATCTGTTCATGGGTAACTTGTGAAAAACAAGTGAAACCTCATAAAATAAGGTTTGGTAAAAGGCTGATGCATTCACAGAATACAGCAATCCACTGAAATGATTACAGTTACCTATGCACAAATCTGTCTCTTCTGCAAGATGAGGCACTTGAATTGGAGAGACCATGTCTCACTAATCGTGCCTTCCTCTGAGCTCCTAGGATGTCCTCTTGAACTGATCAGGTGATCAGCCAATGGTCTGGGCAGAAACTGATACAAGGCCTAGATGTGTTGGCACCACTGGCCTCTAGGAAGAACAAGGCCAAGGCTATGGGCACAGCTGTGGGCCCTAACTCCAGCTGTGTCTGTGAAGCAAAAAAGACACACCACCAAGTAAGGCTGTACCTTCCAGGGGAAGTCTTCCACAACGCCTTCCAGGGGAATGTTTTATTTACATCCTCACTGAACTTGCCCAAGTTTGGGATTTATCCTGTAGTTCTGAAAGCTAAGAAACCTGCTTTTGTCAGCTCCCAAGAGCTGATCCTTCACTCATCCATACCGAGAGCTGATCTGGAAACCGGATTGCTCACGTGTTATTGGACAGTGAGAGCAAAAAGGTACCATAGTATGGAAGCAGAATCCACACACTGGCACAAATAACCCATTCTCTCCCTCTGGGCCACACTGCTTGGGATGTCACATCATATATGCTGAAGATTGCAGGGTGACCTTCGTATCAGTGCAAGAGGAATTACATGAATAAACTATCTAATAGCACCTAATTAAGATAGTCTTATGTGATTCCTAGCACACAGCATGGACAGAGTGCCAAAATTTCCCTCTATGACTCTGCTTTCCTTCCTTCTTCAGATATATTTAAGATCTATGGCTGGATTAAGATCAGTTGACTCTCACAGTCCTAGGAGCCATCCTGTCTCCTCACTAATCCTCTTGTGCCTGTCTTCAACTTTAACTCTCAAAGGATAATCTTGTTTCCATATTTCTGAGGACCCCCAGGAAGTTCCTTGTAATCTTATGTACTGGCAACAGTGGTGTTCCTTGAGAACAGCCTAGTGCAACAGAATGAGCATAAAATCTACAGTCAAGAAACTGGGATTAAAAACAGGCTCAGACACTTGCATGAAATGAGCCGCATCTCATCATCTGTTAAATGGGAATAAAATGCTAGTAACTCTTCTCCTGAGGTAGTGGCCAGGGTCAAATGAGGTCAAAGATGTTATCAACCCCATATGACAGGCTAGTCATTATTTCTATTCTTTTCTATAAAGTCTGGGAATAGGCAAGATATAGAAGTTTACTCCGTTAGGGCGTTCTATAGTTGACACAAACAGAAAAACCACCTGTCAAATAGGAAGCAGCGTTTAACAGGGAACCACGGGGTAGCCATCTTCTCTCTCAGACCAGCCACATCTCTTTTGCATCTGAACTCTTGGTCCCAGACTTCCCTAAAGATATGTCTGAGGAAGCATCCAACTGGACATATTTCCAGAAGAGCTGTCTGGGGAGAGGTTTGATGTTTTCGCCCCATTTTGCATGTAACTGGAGGTTCCAGTGATATGAAAGCCAAGAACTGGGTGGAGATTCATCTAGAAAATAGCCAGACTTTCTGGATACCAGAAGGAGTTCACTTGGGGTTGGACTGATTTAGCTGTCAAGCAGTAGCAAACACAGGATTCCTTTTTAATGAGCGCTAACCAGCCCACCCCTCGTAGAGTATGAACAGCATGAGCAGTATTTGGCAGAGGAATCTACCTACTGTAGGGTCATCCACCGGTGATCGGCTCAGATGCAGCCCAAAGAACTGGGAGGTCCTTGCAAAACATCCACCACTGATAATTACAGGACAGCGTGCTGTGGAAACCAAAGCAGATGTTGACTCCCATTCTATCATTGGCTTTGATGCACATCCTTCAATACTTCCTAACACTCACCCTTCCTAAGACATATCTCCTGACTGTGATCTCCTCATGCCATGACCATTTCCTGCCTCCTCCGAATCTTTGCTCATACTGTAATCTGGCAACAATCAGTGGGGACGGGCATGTCAAAAAGGCCTTATCTGTCAGTCTCTAGTATCTAACATGGTGTCTAGACAGAGAAGTAGCTCAGTGAGTGTCAGGTGGATGAATGAATGAATGAGTCAGTGAGTGAATAAGTGAAGAAATAAATTAATGAACTGAGGCCTCTGCTTTCCTTCTTCAAATATAAACCAGTGGCTTTCTTCGTTTTTTCCTAGGACTGTCCAGACTGTATGGTTTTCATAGTACAGCAGAAAAACAGGTCAGTGAAACCTGAGGAATCAGAATGAGTTTCAGACTAACTGGATTTAATTTTCAAACATCCAATGATAGCCTAGGGGAGTCTAGCATCAGTGTGAAGATCTAGGTGCACAGATGTGGTATAAACCCTGAATAGTCACCTATTCTGTTAAGGTGATTTTTTTTTTTTAATTTTTTTATGATAGTCACAGAGAGAGAGAGAGAGAGAGAGGGGCAGAGGGAGAAGCAGGCTCCATGCACCAGGAGCCCGACGTGGGATTCGATCCCGGGTCTCCAGGATCGCACTCTGGGCCAAAGGCAGGCGCCAAACCGCTGCGCCACCCAGGGATCCCTGTTAAGGTGATTTTTTAAAAACTCTCAGGTTGTGTCTCCATGGTACATGACCTGGGTCAATGCCACTTGTCTTCTCATGTCAGAATAGGTTCCATAGAGGCAAGATTGAAAATGATTGCTTTTCAAATATCCAGAAGTGTGTGCTTCTCTTACAACTGCAATATAATATAAACATCATTATCACCCTGAGAAATCTGAGTCTGCAAGAGATGAGGTGATTTGCCCACAATTGTATCACTAGCTCACACAGATCCACGATCCAAATCCAAGTCAGTCTGCCTCAAGGTCCATGCCCTTCCATCCACTACTAGACATCGCAAGCTAGGTGGGTGGTTCTCAACCTTGAGATACCTGCAGAGCCTGTTAGAACCCAGACTGCTGGGCCTCCCCTCCAGACTTGATGATTCACTAGGTCTGGGATGGGGCCTGAGATTTTACCATTTTACCATGCTCCCCGCTGAAGATGCTGATGCTGGCTCAGAGATGACACTTTGAAACACTTGGCTAAAGTATCAGAAAGGACTCTTAATTGTAATTTATAAAAGCCAACGGAGGATAATTTGAGCAAAAAAGGAGCATCTTATCACATGGCTATCAGGCATGCACTGACCCCCCAATAGGACAGGATTGGGTCTCAGATAGGTCTGGAGCCTCTGCCTCCAGCTTTTATCCTCAGTTTCTCTTCTAAATGTGCTTCATTCTTCTCCTTCAATTACACTAGCTTCTGAATCTGCTCCCCTGCCCCCACGATCTAGTGATAGACCACATGGTTGGCAGCATCTTCCCAGTTATGCCATGCAGAGCGAGCAACTCAGAAAGAGACTGAATCTTCTTTGCTATCCCAGTCCCAAAGTTCCCAAACCTTGCTCGAGTAGGGTGCACGCTCCCGGCCTAATCATCTGTGAGCAGGACTATCATGTGCATGGCTACCAGGGCTCACCACTGGAACCACACAGACTGACAAAGGCTAGTGTGCAGAGAAGGGAATTGGGTCATAAATTTGAGAGCTGACCACCATGGCTGGGATGTGATAAATGTGCAGACAGACAGGTAAGAAGTGAGAAAGCTGTATGAAGCCAGAGTAGTGACCAGAACACGAAGGATGGTTGGGAAAACTTTTAGAACAGGTTGCTGATGATCTTCAGAAATAATGTTTTTCCCTGGGACTGGAAGAGACAGTAAACAGTAAATCCATCTGGTTTGCAAATTCTCTTAAACAAGTCTACACAGACAATTCCTAGGGCTGAATAGAGCCAGTTCTGTTTTCTTAGAAGGAGAACAATGGAATGTGGAATTTCAGAACAGTGCAGCTGGCCAAGCTGGGTCAGGGAAAAGGCACAGATCACATTCATTAATGTTTTGCAAACCCACCCAGGCCCCACCCCCCGCCACCCTCCTTGCCTCTCTCAACCCCACCCTGCAAGGGAAGAGCCTAAGTTTGCTAAAAAGGGATGAATTTGAGGCCAACTGGGGCAGAGGTTTAGTGAGGCCTTCCCATGCAGGCACCTGCACCGCCTGGTGCCATGATTCTGTGAAGGGCGCACTTCCACCAGGCCGTGTGCTGCGGAGCTAGGACCCCTGTCCTGGCAGCCCCTCGGAGTCACAGGCTTGCTTGTTGGGACTTTCTGTGATAGGAGTATGGGGAGGGACAGGTGCCAGTGGAAGGCACAGGGGAAAGAGCGTTGGATTTATGATCCTCAGTGGGTTTAACTTCTGACTTCGGCAAACCGAGAGACTAGCCCAAGTAAGTCAAACTCCCTGCCCTCCCATCTCGTCAACTGCAATTGGGCAACATAATCATCAGTGATCCTAGGCGTCACTAGGTTGCTATGAATAGCAAATGTGAACGGCTGAGAGGATCTCACATGAGGGAGGACAAGGCCACCCGTGGCATGCATGACGTTTTTACGTAAAACAGAAAAAGGCACCGCTTCCCCTGTGCCAGCGCACATGGTTAGCAAGCTGAGCACAGGCTGCATTTCTTCCCCTCAGCTAGGCACCCTGTGCGGGGAAATATACCTCCACCACCTTCACAGCCGCCCTTGGGCCACGCGTGCCACCTCCAGAGGGCCACAGAGGGGGCTCCATCAGCTTGGCTGACAGCAAAAGGTAAGGACAGCAGTAAGGGCAGCCACAAGCACTCCTCCCAATCCAAGTTAAAAACAGCCAGAATGAGCAACCCCCATCTAGAAACCCATCCTTGCACCCAAGGAGAATGGCAGAGGAGAGTCATAGGTATGCTCTCACTGACACACTTAAGTGGATATGTCTGCACCATCAAGAAAAAACAAAGATTTTTAGAAGCTTCAAACTGGCTGGTATTTTCACAAAACTCCCTCTGGCATCTCCTTTCCTAGGAGAAAGGAAATGTATCAGGCCTGGACTTCCAGGTCCTTCCATTACCATGTCTATATAACACGAGCAGAGGTTTGGTGTTTAAAATCATCTATGAGCCACATATTCTCAACCACTAGAGTTCATAAATTTAAGAGGATGTTAACTCTATTTGTCCTTTCTTTCTGCTTTTTGCTAGAATCTTCTTTTTCTTTGATTACTTTTTTTTTTTTTTTTTTTTTGCTTCTGTCTTTGTCTAAAATGCTGTTAAACCTATATTCCCATTCAAGGTTATATTTTGCCTCAGCGCCCTGCATCCTTCTTGCTGAGCCACAGTGCCTGCAACTCTAGTATGTGGGATTATGAGAAAAGGGGTATGCAAAGCACAGTCTTGGTTTTTGTGTCCCTAGTGCTCAACTATCGGTCCTTGTCTCTTCCTCCAGCCTCACTCCACCCTGCTCTTGAAGCTCCTAGATTCTGACGTCATTGCCCATTTTCCATTGACATTATCCCCTTGCCTAATGAACTTGACCCTCCACCCGCTCCCGCTCCAGCCAGCTACAGATCCTGAGATCCCCTCCCAGCTAACTACACTGTGATTCTCTCCTCCTAGCCTGAACGCTTTGGGGGTAAATCATTCTACTGGTTTGGCTGTGCTTTGAGGCTTCACACATTCATCAACCCCACCCCTCATGAGTTATATACCCAAGAGGCCACTCAACCTCAGGAACCCAAAAAGGGTAAGGGGAGCTAAGGGAAAACTCAGTGAAATTTGGAAGGAACAGAAAGGTGCCCTTCCTTCATGAGGGGAAAACCCACCCATCCCACTTGTGAAGAAGACAGGCATCACGAATCACTTGGGAATAGAGTCTGAGCCCCATATTAGCAGACTACCAGGAAAACCTCAGTGAGGCCCGAGGGAGGCTTTTAAGAGGCTCAAAAGAGCTGTAAATACATTTCGGAAAATGTCAAGTGAAAAATCATTAGGTTCTTAAAGCTGATTGTCAGTTAATACTTCCGGGATTAGGTTGCCTGTATCTACATACCTTTTCTAAATTACTGAATGTTTCTGAAATCTGGGGCCTCCGGTGTATATCAGCTTCCAGGCTTGTTTCACTCAAATTCACCCTCAAGTATCCAGAGATCTTGCCACTTGTCTGCTAAGAACCTATCAGGTGTTCTATTGCCACTGCTGAAGCTCAATGGGTCCTTGGTCTGAACACAAGGCCCTGCAGGACCAGGGCTTGCCTACTGACCTGTCTAGACACCTGTCCCCATCACAAGACTCTTTGTAAGGCAGGGCCCATATCGTCTTTATTTTTGTGTCCCTATCACCCAGAGTCACAGGGACACGGAGCGAACACTGTAAACAGTGACTGTAATGATTAACTAATATCATAGACCTAGTGTATCTGATTGGGACCTAATCCTATTTCATTTCTCATTTTTCTATAAAGGAAAAAGCTAAGTGACATCACTGAGTTTCAGCCACGGAGCCGTGGTGGCCCTGGACCTTGCAAAAGCAGTCCATAGGGCTGCGGGATTCTGTGGCTGGGCTGGGACTCGCTAGGCAGTGAGCGTCTGTGCGGCTGAGTCCCTGAGCACTATGCTGCCCTGGTTCGAGAAGTGGAAACTAGTGAGTAGCCACTGAGCCTGCAGCCAAGGAGATGTTTTTCTAGTCTGAACCCACACACCCAGACAGTCCCGAGAGATCCTGAGGGCAAGTGAATGTCCGGTTACACAGGAACTCGACTCCCCACGGAGGCCACCCCAACACCAAGCCCACCCCTGTCTCACTCCCCAGCACCCGGAGGTCTGACGCCCACTTCCTCCACCACGTTCCACAACAATGATTGGTCTCTTGGCACCCAGGCTAGCTTCTGTTCCCCTGTGCCTTCATTCCAAATGCCTCGTGGAAAGGTTCTACTTCTAAGTTTTCTCCAAGAATGAGGGATCCTGTGTTGTTCAACAAAGCCAGCAGCCTCAAGCGCACTCTGCAGGCTTCAGTTCAAGGGTGCTCTCCATGACTCTTGGCAGCACGAAGCAGCTGTACTAGCTGTCTTCCCACCACAGACCCTCTACATCCCCCAGGCCCAAAATAGCCCAGAGTACAGGCATGAAGCAAAGGTCAGAAGCACCCCAAGGACAAGCAGGCACTTGTCTTGTCGACCCGATGACATTTCTGCTAACTTGGGACCCTTTGTGAAAGGAAACTTCTCTAGCAGGCAGCTGAGCTGAGGGTGTTGGAGAGAAGCAGTGTGGATAGTAGAAAAAGCAAGGGCTGTGAACCCAGAAGGTCCAGGTTTGAGTCCTCGCATCCGGCTGTGGGATCTCTGACAAGCCACTGAAGCTCTTGGAGCCCCCTTTGCCAAGGTTCTGTGAGGTCAGAGAGATACCATATGCCATGTGTAGAGCAAGGAGAGAACCAGAGAACCTGTATATTGACTGAGTGCCAGATTCTTCATCCATGAAAACCAGACCCAAAATAGTCCCCCTCCCGCTGAAATATTCTCAGCAACGTCCTGAAGCTCAGGGAAGTTCAAGAGCTTTCCGAGGTCACACAGTTAATGTTCCAGAACCTGGATGGAGCTCAGTCCTGTCTAATTCCCAAATCATATCTCCCAAGGCTCATCCTTCCAAAGTAAACATAAGACCCCACTTTGAGGAAACTCAAGCCTTTGAGAGAAGTCATGTTTACACATAAAAATATGTCTTGTGCCCACATATATTCGGTAGAGACTTCTCAGGCGAGGTGAGACATATGGGCTGGGCTTTGAAGAATAGATTGGATATGCCCCATTTTCCTTGACTAACAGCAAACCTGAACGGGGCTGGTGGCCCCCCACTGGCAAGCAGGAAAGACCTGTGAACACCTGTGCCGTCTGCACTTAACCCACCTGCCCACAGCTTCCTACTTCTTCCCTACCTTTCCCTTCGCTGTTCCACTCAAAGTCTATTTTATCTTGCACTTTTGAGTGCATCTCTGTCAGTAAGCCACCTTCATATATTTTGCAACGAGGCAGAGGATACAGCAGTTCCCTACTCTACCCCCACCTGAGCATAGACAGGCCACGTTTAGACACTGCTTGGCCAGTGACTGGTTTCAATACTCACTTTCTTTGAGGCCCCCACCTTGAAAGCACCCCTGTTCCTGCAGTTGGGACCACTCGCCCTCTCCTTCTCTGCCTCTAGCTTCACTAATTCAGGACCCTGAGGAGCCCCGGTGTGGGCACTCAGGCTTTGGGGGAGCAAGCAGGGCAGCCCACTGAGCTCGCTCACAGGGTGGTCCCGATCTCTGCAAAGGTGTCTGAGGTGCTTCTGCGGGCCACTGTCAGAGCCCGAGTCCCCAACTCTCCCTGCACCTACCCTGAGTTCCTCTGGGATTGGGCTTCTGCTCTTGTCAGACCCTATCCCAGAGCAAACCCTGAGCCTGAGGCCTTTAGACACGAGCACAATGTGGAACAACCTGACGGCACTCAGACTTGACCGTTAAAATCAGTAGGGCAGAACAGAAAAATGTCAAGTCACCTGAAAGGCCTCAAAGGGCTCCCAGCCAAGAGAGGCAGAAAACCCCCATGACTTCCATAAGAAGGCGAGTCACACTGCAAGGGAGCTGGCCAACCACTTCAACTGAAAAATAGAGAAGGTCACAAAGTCAAACCAAGGGACACTGCCTATGGGGCAGATTCAGCCCAACAATCCGTGGCATTTACAGCCCTATGCCTGGGACTGCCCCAACTGTGTGGTAAATAATTGACAAGTCTTATAAAGAGGTTATATGTATTTACTTCTTGTTCCTATATCATGTTTATCACACAGCTTTGCATATAGGGGTTAGTTTTACCGGTAGGTCTGCTTTCAGGGCAAGCACGAGCTTATTATGCCAATAGGGACATTCCATTCTTGTCACCTTGAATTAGCAAGGTACATGCACAGTTTGGCTCCCGAGTCCTCCTCCAATCTGCTTAACAAAGTCCACCCCTGAGGCAAAGATCCACTGCCAACCTGTTTTCCAGAGACTTCACAAAGTAGACGTCTACGTTTGAAAACCGGCACAGCTGTGGAGAATTCACCGAAGGAGTGAATGACAAACTGTGAGACCCTTTGGTGGCCAAGCCATTAGGTAGGACATGCAGCTGCCAGAAAAAGCACTCTTTCCTACCGTGGAAATGCTACCTCTTTCTGACCCTCCTGAAGCTGCCATCCACAAGAGTGTCTGCCCCCTTTTGAGACGGCGGTCCACCCCTCTCCGCGTAGTTCTCACTCATCCTGGTGGACTTCCTGGCACCTGTTCTGCCTCTGGACTGCCCACAGTCCCTGGGGAGCAAGTACATCTTGACAGAACTCACCCTTGCTGTGCATTTGGGCCAGACTCTAACCACCAGCCAACACCCTGTTGGTGAGAATAATTACTGGTACCCAATCGCTCTCCATCCAACCTGTCCCATTGCTTAACCGAAGTCACTCCCGCTTCACTCCCTGGCCACTGCCACCCCACCCAGCTCATACAGGACATAGAAGATCATCTCCTTGGGTAACTAACATAGTCGAAATTTTCATATCCTAGTACAGATACTCAGTCTGGATCAAGAAACAAGAAGGTGGCACTGGAAGAATGCAGATTTACTAAAACAGACGTTTTGTGTTTGGTTATCCAACTGGCAGAGATCTTTTGATATCATTCGTTGAGGGAGCAGGAACACAGGAATGTTCACCCACTGCTAATGGAAATTTAAATTTTTATAGCTTTCCTGGGCATAATTTGACAATACTATATATTGAAATGTCTTTAAAACTCAAATGTACTTTAAATCATCAATTGCATTTTTAGGATTTTACCCTAAGGAAGTAAAGATACACACAAAGGTTAAACTTCAAAGATGTTTATCACAGTATTTCTTGATACTAGTGATAAACCAGATGCCAACTAAATTATTTAACAACAGAGCATTGGTTAAATGAATGGCACATTCACATAATGAACTACTATGCAGCCCTTTTAAATCACATGGAAACATATTTATAGGTGCAGAAAGATGTTTACAATATATACTGTTAAGCAGAAAATATACACATGGGGAAAGTGTCAAAATACCATTGTGACAATACTTCTTATTTTTCAATGGAAGAATTAATGGGTAATTTTTATTTTTCACTTGTTTCGGTATCTTCTAGTTTTTAGACAGTGAATATGCATTTACTTCAGTGGTATAAATAAATAAATAAATAAATAAATAAATAAATAAATAAATAATTTATTTTCGCAAGTATGGACTTGGGACTCACACAAACTTGGAATCTCAACCAGGCCACTGATGAGTACTGTGACCATGGAAACATACACTCCCTGAGTCTCATCTTTCTCCTGTCCAAAATGGCAATACTAGCTCTTCCCTCATGAGGCATTTGTGAGGATTACATGAGGAAACATAAATAAACCACCTGGCACTGAGTAGACACTGATGACATTTTCCCCTTCCTTCCTGGATGCCCAAAAATACCTCCGAATAACAAATCGCAAAGACAAGATGGTCAAACACACACCCTAATTATGTAAAATGTAGCTCGAACACTTCGGAAAGACTCATATATTTAATGCTCCAGGCTTAACTCTTTCAGCTCTGATCTCCCAAACCCACGCAGCGGCATACACACAGAGACCCCTAGACTGGCAAGTCTGTCTTGCCATCCAGGTGGAATCAGGAGGGCTGTGTGACCCAGCCCCATCAGCAGGTGGGGCCCATCTCTATCCCGTGTCTACACACAGCCTGCTACACCCACTGGCCAGCCCTGTACACGGCTCAAGGAAGGCTATCCTGTCAGACTGACTGCAAAACATTGGGACCCTCCTCTCTTGCCCTCTCTTACCTGCTCCCACCCTGATCCAGGTCCTGTTCATGTCCCACTCAGACCACTTTGGACTTGAGCCTCCTGGCTCATGCATCTGCCTATCCATCAGGAATCCAGTTGGGATCTGCCCTGCCTTCCTCCAGCTTCTCATTCATTGATTCTCCAAACTTGATGCCTACTTCATGGATACCAAGCTCTGTGCTGGCATATAGAGATGGATCAGAGGGAGGTCTTGCTCTGGGGACCTCCCAGTCCGGTGGGGGAAACTGGCAGGGACATTTTTTTTTTTAAGATTTTATTTATTTATTCATGAGAGACACAGAGAGAGAGAGAGACAGAGAGAGAGGCAGAGACACAGGCAGAGGGAGAAGCAGGCTTCATGCAGGAAGCCCGATGTGGGACTCGATCCCGGGTCTCCAGGATCACACCCTGGGCCAAAGGCAGGCACTAAACCTCTGAGCCACCCAGGGATCCCCTGGCGGGGACATTATAATGCTATGGGATAGTGACTATTAACACAGTACTTGTTCTATGCTTTTAAGAACATTAATTTATATAAAATAAGAATAACAAACCCACTACATGCTAAAGTAAATAGCATTTTAAATGAAAAAAAAAACTACATAAAATTAGTAGGAAGAATGGCATTGCTTCACACATTGGCAAATCTCTTTAATACCTGACTTATTAGCATACGGGTGGATTTCTGCAACCTCTTTGGCATTCAGTCTATGGTGATACAGTATTTGTGTTAAAAGGTAAACTGAGGCACAGTGAAAATGTTAAGAGCTTATTTGGGCAAAAATCCATTTGAATCAGGCAGCATCAAACCAGTAGTGGTTAGGAGTGCTTCCCTAGCAGGAGCTGGGGGCAAGACTGTCACAGACAAGACAAGGAAGCAAAGAAATTACTGGATTGGCTGTAGCTTCAGTAGTGGTTGCCTTATTTGGGAATGCCTTTTTGGCTGTGATCGGGTTTTCTTTACATTTCGATTTCATAAACTTGAGGCATTTACAGGCTTAAATTCTGGTTTGCTTGCCTAGGCTGCATTAGAAGTGTCTTAGCCTTCTTGTTTAATTAGTTTAACAGCTGAACTAAATGAAGAAATGTGGCATCACACAGATGTAGGGTCTGCAAAGGGAGGACTATTTTAATAGGCTCTTCAGGTAACTGGATATTCTTCTTTGATACTCCACCAGCACTTGATGAGAGGTGGTTTCTTAAGGGGTAGCAGCAGTGTGCAATGTGACAGCCCACAGTGGAGGATATGAGTCTTCCAAAATTCTCAGTTTTCATTTGAACTCTCTCACATTTGATCACTGGCAGCAAACACTGTCACTTGTTTTCTGTGAAATGACAGCCCCCCCAAATCGGCCAACTACCCAGGTCTGATAACCACAGTGTGTGTCGGTCATTCTTTCGAGGGAAAATGATGCTCTGAGAAAAAAGTAACTAGCTCAGTTCCCAACTCAAACAACCGTGCCAGCGTACTTCCTCGAGACCACCACTGTACCCTGTGAGGCAGCACAAATACTTTATGGGTATTTCCCATTTCATCACACAAAACATTAAAAAGATAAGTACTCGAGGGTCGAAATTTAATAAATTTGGTCACTTTTACTGCTTCACCAAGCACACCCTGAAGTGAAACTGACTTTTTTTTCTTCTTCTTCTTCTTTTTTTTTTTTACTGTGCACGTGTGGTGGTGAGTCATACAATGATTACTACTGTCGTTTGGTACAACTGCCTTCATGTGAACTAAGACACCAGTAGTTTTACCCGCTGTTGCTTTGGCACCATCAGTTCAAACGCCAACTCAAGGAAAAGAGAAAATAAAATCATAGTAGTAGGATGAAAATAATTTTGATCTCATGGTTCCTGGAAAGTGCGTCAGATTCCTCCTTGGACTATACTTTGAGAACCACTGCTTTATACAATACTAGCTGGGATAAATGTGGGGCTACAGAAGCTTCTTCCCACGGATCAGAGTTTGGATTAAAGCCCTGTCCTGAGCCTCATGACTGCAACAACCTGCTTGGTCTGGGCCAGTCCCTTTCCCACACTGCTAAGAGTCAGACCCAGTCCCTTAACTTCCAGGTTCCAACTCAGATGGACCACGGACCACCACCTGTCATCAAACAGACCCACCTGCCTGCACTGCAGCTCCCCTCACTCCTACAGAAGCCAAGGGGGTTCACCTGTCCCGAGCCCTGACTATGTGCCAGGCATGTCCTAACACTCCTGCAAGGTAGACACTATCATCCCAGTTTTGCCAGTGAAGACACCGAGGCTCAGGGAAGCAGGATTCACACTCAGATCTGTCTGGCACGATCGCAGAGGGCCCTTCGCTGCCTTCTGGTCGGTTCTCACAGCCCCATTCCCGCCCCCGGCCTGGACTTCCTGCCCTTCGGGTCCGCCTGCTGGTGAGGTTCCAGCATGCTTCACAACCAAAATTTCCTGAAATGAGAAAATTCCCAGCACTCGCAGTTTTAATCATCCAGCGTCTGAATTCCTAACGTTCACAAATCACTCAGATGCTGGAAACCGTGAGACACATCAGCCTCCGGAATAGATCATCGGTAACGTCGGAGCTGGGCTCGCCTCTGCCCGAGTCTGTAATGTGTGAGGCCCGGGACGGGGCCTCCCTCCAGGGAGCACTTCCACCCCAGCCGATGGTGCGTCATGTGTGCCTCTGTACCGCACACGGGAGTTGACATCCTCTGGCCTCTTCCTCGGTGCCAGCGACTCCCTGGAAAAGCCCGAGCCCATTCATACGAGGCCCAAAACAACTCCCCAGGATGTGACCAGGATAAGAATCACATCCTAAGTCTCAGCTTCAGGAAAGTTCATCTCAAAATAAACCCAAAGCTGAAGTAAATAAAGCATTCGGATTATTTTGGGAGGGCAATTGATCAGAACTGGAGAAAGGGAAAAAAAAATACTATTGTCCACAGCCTTTGTTCAGACATTCTGCATTTCTGGTACATCTTGCTAAGTGGTGGTTTCATATCTGACATTGATGCAAGGGGGAAATGACCCATGTTTAGGAAAATTATACCATTTCTTCTGAGGGTTAAGAGTGTCCTTTAAGCACTGGTTTGAGATAGGGCAGAGAGTCTGATGAAGATTCAAGGTTGTGATGATTAAAGTCAGGCTGGAAGAAACATGTAATTTGTACCAAGGAACCAAGGGAATAACAGCTAAGGAAGAACTGCAGGGAGCACGTAGCAAGGGGACACTGCAGCCTGGGCTCCAAGGGGGAAGCGGGGCCACAAGCAGAAAGTACGATTTCCCAGGACAAGAGAAGGAACAGGAGTCGGCATCAAGACGGTCAAAGCAGTGGGCATCATGGACACCAACGGAGCCGTCGCTGACACAGTCTACCCTGACAAACAGGTTGTACCATCATGGCGTGACCACGATCAACCCGCAGTCACATCCACTGTTTCTCGAGTCTACCCTCCTTGGCTAGGCCCTGGGAATATCTCACTGATGACACACTGTCTGTGTCCTTGAGGAGCTTCCAGGCCAGTGAGCAAAACTTGTGTAGAGACAAGGATAGGAAGGTAAGAGTGCTATGAATTCTGAGGGGGGAGGAGGTCCACCCAGGATGCTTCGTCGGGAAGTGGCCTAGTTAAACTCTTGACAAGGACAGCAGTGGGGGCAGGGCGGGCGGTAATAGATGGAGGTGGACACCAATGGTCAGCACGACACTCCCAAAGATACCGATCATCAGCTTTCCTTGGTCTGCATCATGTCACTCCTCCTAAATTCTTCAGAATTGGTCTAACTTCTATGGTCCTTAATTTAGACATGAGAAGCGATACACGGTCGTATTTGGTTGAGGAAAGCCACATAATCTAGTGGTGAAAAACAAGGAGTTTCGAGGCACACAGACCTGGGTTTGAATTCTGTATCTGCACTTACTAGTTGTGGAAAGTTGCTTAACTTCCTGGAATCATATCTACCTCACAGAGATGATGTAAGAAATAGAATGAAATACCTAGAGTGTCTGGCACATTCTTTCTCTGAGATCAAGGAACCACTTCCCAAATATCCCTCAATTCCACATGCTACTCTCTCTCCCCAGTGCCACAACCCGATCCAGGCTGCCATCCTCTCTCCCCAGGACTTTGGGAGCCTCAGCCCTGCTGTCCCTGTTTCCTGCTTGTTCCTCTTCGGCCCCTTCTTCACACAGTCACTGAAAACGCTTTCAGGTGTGCATGTGCCCGTTCCTTTCCTCTGTCTCAAGCCCTCCATAGCTCCCCTTGTCCTCAGAGCTGAAACAGCAGTGGCTCTCAGGGCTTTCATCATCCGACCCTGCTGACCTCCCAGCCTGACCTGTTCCCGCCTGGCCCCTCACACTCCAACTCAGTTCAGCCTCCAGAACTTTGATTGTGCTTCCTTTCACCTGGAATATGGTCTCTGATCCCCTACCCTCTCCTTCTCCAGGCTAATGCTCTCCTTCCCAACACTCTATGCCTCTGTGCTTCTGTCAGGAAGCTCATCATGACTCTCCCCCCACAGCAAGACTGGATCGGGTGGTGCCCCTTCTCTGGGCTCCCATCATGGAACTTCCATGGTTTCCCCATTGCCATGCTCTATTGTAATCCACTTCTCTGTATCCAACCCTTAGATAGTCCTCTCTTAGGAGCCAGTGTTGTACTTCCTGTCCACATACTCTGGCCTGTTTTAAATGAATGAACAATCTCACAGCTAATGAATGACAGAAATGAGATTAAAACCCAGGTCAGTCAAACTCCTACACTCATGGCTTCCCCAATCCCCACTAAGACCCAACTAAAGACAGGTAGTGCCATGCCCTGGGCCCCATGGATCTCCTCCTAGGTGTGCACTCACCTTCTGCCAGGAATGCATATCCCTCTTACCAAGGAAGGTTCTGCTGGCATTGTGCAAAATTACCATTCTCAAGAACAACACTCAACCCACTGATTTTGGTGCAAACATGTTGGAGTGACAGTGATAACAGGGGGCTTTCCTGGGCTTAGGACATTGGTTTTGAGGAGTGGCAAAAACCACATTGCAGCTCAGTTCAGGAGAAAATTCCTGGAAATTTGAGCAAGCTGGTTAGTTTCTTACTCATTAAAGTGCACCGAGCCAACTCTCATTCTTTTGTCAATATTTGCAGACAGAAAACATGACAAACTGCTCTCTGTGCTGGTCAAGATATGGACACATATTGATAGGACTGGGGACAAAAATCCCCTGGGAACAAAACAAGTTTCAGGACTGGCTACAGGATAACTTTTTCCCAGTTGGGGAGGCTCCACCACAGAATGGGAAGAGAGTGTGTACTGAGTAACCATGGGAGACTCTCCCCTTCACTCTCCCACCCATAATTATTTGAGTCCAGAATATGAAGGGACTCCTATGTCATGTAAGGAGCTACGTCATATAATACTAATGATGCTATGTATTGAGGACCCTCATTGTGGTAGATATATTTAACGTATCTCTATAATCCTGAAAGCTGAGAATTTATACAACCATATTATGAATCTGGAAAATGTCATAGGGAGGTTAAGACCTGTGTCACTGTCACTCAACTGCTAAGTGACAGAGACAAGATTCACATCTGTCCTTTATGCTCCGTCTCACCTGCCACCACTCTCTCGGGGCCCCAGCCACCATCATCAGCTCCAAATGGTTCTCCCTGCTTGCTCTTTTTCCCTCCTCCAATGCAGAGTGTTCTTTAAAAATGCAAATAAGCTATATTCGCCTTCTTGAAATCTGCTTGAAATCTTCCCATGGTAATTAACAGGCATTGCTGCTACTTCCCAGCATCCATCTTGCCTGTAACATTGTGGTCTGGTGAGCCTCGTTAGCTAATCTGGGGAGTCCCATTCGCCCTGCTACAGGAATTGGTAATCCGAGCAGTGCATTCTCTTGGCTGCAGAGATTGGGCAAGGTGTAAGGAGCAGCCATTAGTCAGAGGCTCAGAACTGATGTTTTGTTCTCATTCTAGGGCTGTCTCTCTGTGTCTCTGTCTCTGTCTTTGTCTGTCTCTCTCTCTCTCTCTCTCTCTCTCCAGAACATGAATGAACAAGCACAGCCTCTGTGCCTGCTGGAAGCCACCTTGGGAAGGAGACACTGGCTTCCATGGGAGGAGAACGGAGCCCAGGAAATCACAGACACAGGCTGGAGCCTGGCTGGGCCACATCTGAGGACTCTCTACCTTTCAACCTTTCACTTAATGGCGCACCAATAAACCCTCTTTATTATTCAAGCCAGCGTGGGTTAGGTTCCCTGTAACCTGCCCCAGAAAGTCTCCTGAGTAGTTCAAATGCCTCCCAGTGCACTTGGAATTGCATCCCTACCTTGATATTAAAGGCCCACTCATCTCCAAGATCAATGAGGGCTGAGGGCATGAGCTAGACTCTCATTCACCCTGGTAGTGCCAGCCCCTCACAACCATCTAGCACATAGAAGGCACTTTGTTTTAAAAATATATATATATATATAATATAATATTATATTATAATATTATATATTTTATATGTAAATTATATATAAAATGTATATTATAATATTATTATATATGCATATGTTTTATTTATATAATTTATATAATTATTTATATAATTATAATTATAATATTATTAATATATATATATTTTTTTTTTAAAGCAAAGTGCCTTCTATGTGCTAGATGGTTGTGAGGGGCTGGCACTACCAGGGTGAATGAGAGTCTAGCTCGTGCCCTCAGCGCTCATATATATTTATATATATATGATATAATATATTATAATTAATATATATATATTTTTTTTTAAGCCCATGAACCCAGGTCTCTCTCTAGCACATTATCTGCTTCCCAAAGATAGGGAGTCCAGCTGGGGTCCCGTTACATTATATGCTGGATCCACCTCTCTGCAAGATATCAGCGTTCTTAGACATTCAGGCCTTCCATCAGTGTCCTTGGGGAGACTTCCATCAGGGAGGGCTTGGCCATTCCGAGTGTGAGGATGTCAAGCAGTGCCTCTGATTGCCAGATGCTCCAGCAGGGGGCAGCTCCCGGCAACAGCCAAGCTGCAGACTTCGAGAGCGCACCTTCCTCCCACCCACCCCGCCTTGCCTAAGCCAAACCTCTGAACAGGCTGGAATTCTCACAAGTAAATGGGGACGGGACTTAGAGCCACTAGGATCTGGGTAGCAATGAACGTCGCCAGTGGGGCAGAGGGAAGGTCCAGGCATGGGTCAGAACATTTTATTCCTTTGTTTATCTAACTAGCAGGCCCTTCCTGCCTCAGGCTCTCTCTGCAGTGGCTTCCTCCGCCTGATGACCCAGCTACTCTACTCCCCGACCCACCTTTGTCTTATGTCTCTGCAGAGTGTTTATCAATAACTGATTTTGTTTACTTGTGTGTTTGTTTTCCTCTGTCCCTTCTTCCCTAATATAAACTCCATGAAAGCAGAGGCCTTGACTGTCTGCCTCCCCACCACATCTCTGGTATCGAGAATCTCCTAATAAGCACACATTATCAATGAACAGTCGGCCGGCCCCCTCCCAGGAACCCACCTTCATCTCATCAGTTAAGCGTCACTCAAATAGGCCGCCACCCCCCTCACGTACCATGGTCTCTCCTCCCAGAACCACTTTCCATCAAGACACATGTGTCTTTCCTTCATAGCTCTGATCACGCTGTAAAATGATCTCATGCGTTTATATTTACTTCTCTGTTATCTGCTTTCTCAAATTCTCTATCATTCCCTTTGCATCCCCAAAGGCAAGATCGCTGCCAGTGAACATTTACGGAAGGAACGATAGAAGGAGGGTGGGAGGGAGGGAGTCTCCAAGGGTTTGGAACTGGTGGACATGAGGAGATACAGCAAAGAAGGAATCGGATTTGATTTCAGAGTGACTCTGTGAGGTAAATAGGGCAGGTTTTGCTACATGAAGAAAGCACAGGTCAGCCATGTTGGGGCTGTCTCAAAACAGCATGGCTGCTTAAGTTCCAATTTGATCCATTTTCCAGCTCTTTCTCCTGAATCATGCAGCTCGCTTATTGAAAACTTACCTCCACACACGCTTCAAGGAGCAACAATCTCCCTTATCCCCGTCAGTACGGAGTCTCCTGAGGTGGAGACTAGCTATTTGAGAAACCAGAACTGAATCTCTTGGTTTGTTTGTCTTCACAATGCTTCAATTAAACCACTTTAATGAGGCACAAGCAGCCAATACCAGTCTGATATAAAAGTCTTTCCACGCCTTTGTGCTACAGCCAGGTCTCTGGCCTCTCTCAATTATTACCTTAACCATGCCCTGGAGACCGAAGGAGCCAGTTTATTTTGACTGGGAGATTGTTAAACTGCAGGAGGCAAATCTGAGACGCTGCCAGGCTGTGATTCCCATTGCTCCTCACGGCCACGGGGTGCTGAGAATAGCCAAGGCCGCTTCCTGCTGGAGGAGGAAATGGCAGCTTCCTCAACTCCCGGAAACATTACTTCCTCTCTGGTGCCTAGCTTTGTGTTAACCAATCAGACACCCTCTTCCCACCCCAGGCTCCGGGAGACCTGGTCCAGGGCTGTAGAAGACATCCTGTTTCCCCTGAGGAAGTAGCCCAACTTGAAGGAGCCTCTAGGGTACCGCGTGAAGGGTGGGGAGGTAGTGGGGCAGGAAGGCAATGACCAGTAGTAATAATAATAGTGTCATCCAGTGTCAGCGAAGTACTAAGCCCCCACTCCACCCTCTTGTCCTGACACTCAGAGATCTAAATAAACTTGACCTAAACTCTCACTGGCCTTTGATAGTCCAAAGTCATCAAAGTTTGAAAATACAGTCCTTTTCTTGTTTGTACAGAAAATAAGCTCACACCACACATTCCAGGAATTTAGAAACACTGCCATGGAATTTGAGTGGTCACAGGGCACCGACATACTTCTTGGCAAGTAGATTCATGGAGAAGGCTCTGGAGCCAAGCTTCCTGGGTTCAAATCCTACTTCATACTCCCTATCCCTTATTAACTATATGTTATTAGCTAAGTCAAGTTCTCTGGGCCTCAGTTTTTTTCTCCCTTTCTCTCTTTCTAGGGGAATAATGGTACCTACTTCAACAAGATTCAGTGAGATAAAGCACTTAGAACAGATAAAGCACTTGGCACAGCTCAGTACTCAATAAATGTTCATTACTGTTTTATTCTGCTTCTTCCTCCCTTTCAGAAGGGGAAAAAAAAAATCCTGTTCCTTGTCTCATGAATAATTGTACCCCTTCTCTGAAACCTTGGCATCAGCCAATATCCATACTCTTCCATGGGAACGGGCCTTGTCAGGGTATTCCTCTGAGTGCTCTCCCTGTAGGCCATTCGAGTGAATGCAAATTTCTCGATCTCATTATCATTTATTACCATTTAATAGCAACCACTCAAATGATGTTTTAAGATATTATTCCATTTTTAAAAATAAATTTCATATTTTAGGATAGTTTTATATTTACGGGAAAATTACAAAGATAGTTCCAGATTTCCCATAGACTTCACACTCAGATCCCCCATTTATTAACATTGTACATGAATGTGGTACTTTTGTTACAATTAATGAGCCAAGGCCAGTATATCATTATTAAATGATAAATCTGGATCTGTATTTACTCAGGTATCTTTATATTTTACCTAATGTGCTTTTCCAGGTTCAGGGTCCTATCCAGGATAACATATTATGTTTAGTTGTCTTGTCTCCGGGGTTCACAGACCTTCCTTGTTTTTGATGACCTTGACAGTTTTGAGAACTGGTCAGGTATTTTACAGACTGTCCCTCAATTGGCCTTTGTCTGATGTTTTTCTTATAACTCAATAGACTGGGTTTGGGGAAGGAAGACTGCAAAGGCAAAGTGCCATTTTGATCATATCATTTCACCATACACCAATATGACCTCTCATTGTTGATGTTGACCTTGAACACCTGGCTGAGGTAGTGTTTGCCAGATTTCCCCATTGCAAAGCTACCATTTTTTTCTCCCTTTCCATCCCACACTCTTTAGAAAGAAACCACTATTTGCAGTCCACACTTGAGTAGGGAGATGTGCACCACCTCCTTGATGACAGAGTATCTACATAAATTATTTAGAAGTCTCCTATATGGGCAATATGTATATTCTCCTTTGTTTATTTATTTAATCATTTGCTTATACCAGTATGGACACCGGGGTATTTGTTTTATATTTTGTGTTATAATCAAAATCTTAACTTACTTATCTTGTCCAAATTACGCCAGCTTTTGGTCATTGTGAGCTCTTTCACTTGGTTCCTGCAGCTCTTTGGCATAGTCCATCACTGTTTTGCTTTGTTTTGTCCTACTTTTGGACACTTTCTCACTCTCTGGTACTATGAGATGCCCTAAGCTCCTCTTATAAATTTCCTGCCCCAGTCCTAGATTCACCCATGTCTCAGAGAACTGGATACTTTTACTGTACAATGATGTTAATAACCTAAATCTGGGCACTAGGTGTGCTCACTGTGACTGGAGTGTCCTTGCTTCTAGGTTCGCTCAGCTGGCACAACTAGTTAATACACGTGTGTGTGATAACCCGTAACCCATGTATTTATACATACCTATACATATTTCTATATTTAACCATCTGTGTTTATATTAAGCTGAACACCACTGAAACTGAGGTCTTCAACTCTAATCCATTACCACATGGGTCATTCTAGCTTCCCCCCCTTACTCAACTATGTACTTTTACTCCAGCAAGAAGAAAGCTGACTTCCAGTATCCATTTATTTAATTGTTCGATTCCAACATATAAACGACCCTTGAACAATGGGGGGGGGGTAGGGACACCGACCTCCATGCATTCAAAAATCCCCAACTTTTGACTCCCCCAAAACTTAAGTACCACCAGCCTGCTGTTAACTAGAAGCTTTACTGATAATATAAACAGCCTATAACACATACTTTATATGTTATAGATATTATAGATTCTATTCTTGCAAGGAAGTAAGCTAGAGAAAAGAAAATGTTATTAGAAAATCATAAAGAGAAAATACATTTACAGTACTATATTGTAAAAAGATCTGCGTGTAAGTGTACCCGCACAGTTCAAACCCATGTTGTTTAAGGGTCAACTATACCTCTAAAGCAGTATCAGAATCGTTGACATATATTCCATGGGAACTATCCTTTTAACTAAAGTGCAGTGCTTATGGGATGCCTGGGTGGCTCAGTTGGTTGCGCGTCTGACTTCAGCTCAGGTCATGATCTTGAAGTCCTGGGATTGAGCCCCGCATTGGCCTTCCTGCTGAGCAGGGAGTCTATTTGCTTGTCCCTCTCTCTCTCCCCTCCCCTTGCTCATGCTCTTTCTCTCTAATAAATAAAATCTTTAAAAAAATAAATAAATAAAGTGCAGTGTTTATATACAGTTCCTTCTGCCTTTAGTTTTACAAACTCCCCTCATTTCCAAAGTTACTCAGTCCAGTGACTTCTTCCTCCACCCCCTTCACTAAAGTTATGTCATACACGTGTAATACAGTTAGACTGCTCTGTCACATTCTCACGCCATCCTGGATCCCTTGATATCTCAATGGTTTTCCTTTAATGTGTATACATGAAGGTTCATTCTGGCCATATAGTTCGGCATGTTTTCATAGCACATAATGTCATGCGCCCACAGTTACAGTATCAAATCCTAAAACAAACCCTAAATTTCACCTATTTAACCCTCCCTCATGCTTCTGGCAACTACAGATGTTTTTAGCTCTACTTTAATTTCACCTTTTCTAGGAGAGCATATAACTGGAATCACAGAGTACGCAGCCTTGGCTGACTGCCTTCTTTCATCTAGCAATACGCATGTAAGAGTCATCTGTATCTTTTCAAGGCTTAATAGACTTTTTCTTCTTATGATGGAATATCTCATTGCATATATGTACCACAGTTTACCCATCGACTGGGGAGTATATCGGGTCTGTGTGGGGGGAGTGGAGGGAGGATTCAGTTTTTGGTGCACAGAGTTTCCACATCAGAGAAATACCTAGAAGTGCAGTTGCAGGATCATGTGGTGAGACTCTATTTTAGTTCCATAAGAATCTGAAAGACTGTCTTCTAAAGAGTCATGCCATTTTGTGCTCCTACCAGCAATAGAGTTTCTGCTGCTGTACATACTCATCAGTATTTGGTTATTGTTGGCGTTTCAAATTTGGGCCACTCTTAGAGGTGTGTAGTGATACTACACTTAGTTACTAGTTACTGTCTTAACTTGAAATTTCCTGATGAAAATGATGTCAATCGTCTTTGCATGTGATTAGTTACCTTCTCTAAACCTTCTTTGGTGAGGTGTCTGTTTTAGGTCTTTTGCTCATTTTCTTATTGTGTTTTAAGTATTCATGTGTATTTTGAATAGAAGTCCTTTCTCAGACACGTGTTTTGCCAATATTTCCTCCCATCCTGGGGCTCATCTTTGGACTCTTTTAATAGTGTCTTTCACAGTTTTTAATTTTTAAAAAAAATTTAGACGCTTTTAATTTTAATGAAGTCCAAGGTACCAGCTTGTCCTTTCACAGACCATGTCTTTGGTGTTGTATCTACAAACTCATGGCCAAGCCTTGAATGATTTTAAATATGTTCTCTTATGTAATCATGATCCCATTGCTCTGAGGCAAAATGTGTGTTACATCCATTTTGCAAAGGGAATGGCTGCCTGCCACACTTTTCTCTAAAGTATCTTTAAACAGGCAAAAGAGAAAACAGGTAAGAACTAAGAGAGAATGGGTAGTTTATAAAAGCAGGCCAAGACAAGTATTAAATATCTTCAAAGCTCCCTATTCAGCTTTAAATTTTCAGCATGTGACTATCTTCTCCACTACCTAGCTGATTTTGTTTTAATATAAATATTATATTATTGTTGCTGGAGCATGCATATGTGCACGCACACAGACACACACACACCACTACCACCAACATTGTGATAAAACCTGTGCTTCATCAGGAAATTTCATGTTTATTGAGTGGGTGACTTTGCATCCCCCAGAACAGTGACATGCTCTTTCCAAGAATATTTGTACCTCTGTTTGGAAAGCAAACTGGACTGAAGGAGGGGCAACATTCAGTAACTTGTCCAGTGTCATGCAGCTAGCTAAATGACAGATCCAGGATTTGATTCCTGAATGAGCAGACTCCCAAAGCAGTGCTCCTGGAGCCTGTGGGCTGCAGTATGTGTGTGTGCCAGATCCTTGGCCAGAGACAGTCTGGCTCAGGGAGGCTGATGTTACCTCCATCTCAAGGAAGCACCCCTCTCTCCCCCTGCCCGCCCCCCCCCTCCCCCCGCCACTGACCTGGCCTTCCCCAGGCTTCGCAGCCTCTAGAATCCTACCATGTAATTTAGGCTTGCCTCCCCTTTTAAGCATAACTACAGAAAGGGAAAGAGCAACCCTAGAATGTGCCTCTCACTGAAGCATGTGAATGTGGGGTGGGGGGGGCAGCCTTAAGGGATGATAACCTAAAAAAAATTACCGATAGTAGAAAACTTTCTATGTCAAAACGATTTTTTGCTGAAACAACAATGCACATAATAAAACGTATTGAGGAAACTTATAATTATGCCAAATTAAACTGTGTAGAAGTGTCTCTCTGGCCGTGAGAACCATTTATTTCTTGGTGCAGTTGCATTCAGCCACCAGCCCAGGGTAGCTGAGGTTCTGAAAGCAGCAGCTACAGGAGAAAAAGAGGTCATTCTCTCAGAGGAATGGCCTTTGCCCTCCAGAGCTGGGATCTGACTGGCTTCTCTGGAAGGAGTGGGGGCCGCCAGCATCTCCCAGTTGACAGCCGGCTTTCAGAGACCAGCACTGGGCAGAGGAGCCTCTGTGCTCCCTGCCCGCCTCATGTGGATCTCCTGCATTCAGCAAACCTTCCTGTGTGGGGGCGTGGGCCCCCCAAATCCACCCTCGCCCCCAGAAGACAGTGGTCCCAGAACTTCCCTGAAGGTGTCGCCCCTTTTTCACATGCCAACTGGAGGCCAAGGCCTAACTTTGTCTCTACTGCACCAATGACTAACTCTGTCCTCCTGCCTGACCTCCCTAGACCACTTTCCTTTCCTCTGCAAAACAGGTATCCCCTAAGGTGGGGTCGACCCCTCCTTGCTTTGACAGAGATTGCTATTCCAGCAGAAAAACTGGCAAGGAGGTGGCTACATGGGTGAGCCCAGCCTTCACAGCTTGCAGCAGAAACTTCAAGTCCTTTCAGTAGCAAATGGTTCCTCTCTGATGCATGTAAAACATTTAGCAGGGCGTGCTGAGCCAGTCAGTGTTAAAACTTTCCTTCCCTTTTCTTGCAACAGCTTCAAAGCACCCCCACCCACTTTTGCATGCCTCACTGCCCAGGACTGGGCAGCTCGGCCCCACACCCCGCTGACGCCCTGAACCCCAGTGCACCTTCAGGGAGAGCTTTGGGGTGACCACCATCATTCACGTTTCAAAGACTCCAAAACGGGGCTCCGAGCCCCACCCATCCTGATCAGCGTGACCAAAGGAGGGAGCTGGAACAGGGGGTTTTGGAGGATTAACCAGCTCTCCCACTGAGAGGCCGGGCAACCTGTGTTACTAAATCCTCCTACTGGATTAAGCCTGAGCCCACAGATCACCCGCAGCCTTGAACAGATGTGACACAATGGGACACTTTCTGGGCCTTGGTCCAAAGAAGGGGCTAAAAGTAGACGACGCCTGGGCACATGGCACTTGTCACTCTCTCCCTTGTGTTATTTGTCGAGGCAGCAGGGTGTCTTAAAAAGAACATGAGCCAAAAGACCTGGGTTTGCTCCCAGCTCTGCCACTTGCCAGCTGTGTGACCCTGAGTGGGTTACTTGACTTCTCTGGGCCTCAGTTCCCCCAGCAGAAAAACGGGATTCAATTTATGGATTTCACAGACTCTTGAAGGATTCTGAAATAACATGAAAAACTCATTTCCTCAAAAAGCCTGTGCATGAAATATGAATAGGACTTGCCTGGGCTGGGATGGAGGCCTGGCTCAAATGGCATCTCACATCTGTGGCTTTCCTCATGGCGCCATTCTCATTACTTCCAGCTTTACACAGTCTTTCAAGTTTCTCTCCTTTTGATGGTGGCTTCTCAGAAATAGGGGTCCCACTGCATTTATCTTTGCTCTCCATCACCTAGCCACCCATGGGTGCCTAGAAATGTATATCAAACTACAAGCACTTGGTAGCTGGTACCTCCTCCGCCATCATGAACTGGCATATCTATTGATAGGTATGTCCCATCTCCCCTCCTAGACTGTAGGTGTTCCAAGGACAGCAACCAGGTCGGATTCATCCATGCATCCACCATGGTACCACGCTGGATAGACACAGTGGGGAGGACCCACCTTCCACTCATTGACCTCACTTAGACACAAGCTGCTGCTTCCAACGTCTGCATCTCTGTTCCCTTCTGCATTCCAAACAAATATTTATTGGTGGTCAGATGCCTGGTGGGCCTTGGGAGGAGGTGAGAGGGGGCAGGTCAGTAGTAACTGCTGTTCCCTTCTGTCTGCAGTGCCTTTAGCCATTCCCCAAACCACATCCTCACACGGAGATCCCTACAGCCACCACCTTGTCACAGCCAATTTGCCTACTTGACTCTTATTTCTCCTTCAGAATACAACTCAGGTGTCACCTGGCTGTCACAGTGGTGGTCTGCACAGCAGACATGCAGGACAGCTGGCAGGAGCCCAGACACTGGAGTCGAAGGTTAGCCTTGGCACAAATGAGCTGTGTGACTTTCAAAAAGTCATCTCCCTAATCTGAGCCTCAGTTTGCTCATCTGTAAGATGGGAATGATAGCACCTTCTTCATGGAGCTGCTATGAGGAGTAGTAAATGTAAAGAGTTTGGCATAGAGCTCAACATGTGGAAACCTCTCAGTGAGCAGCTGCTGTCGATGCATAGGAAACATTCCTGGATCCCAGACCGGATCGGGTGCCCCTCCCCTGGACTCTGAATGCACCCCATGCTTATTCCTGTGGTTGCCATTCATCTGAGTGTTTTAACATCTGCTCATTATTTGTGGCCTAACTAGATGGTAAGCAACTCATGGGCAGAAACTCTATGTTGGTACCCCCAGCACCCAAGAGCAGGCCAATTCATTGTGTGAGCGAATGAATGGATGGAATGAATGAAGGCATGAGTAAATAAAGTGTCTTAATAGGCCCTCAGGCTACATTGACAACAATGCCTATTCTAAGTCCCACGAGGGCTAGAGCTGGGGTTGCTCAGAGTGGCTCAGGTCTGAACCCAGCCTAGGATATCACGTTGGGCCCTGAGGACAGAGCGGTGGGGACAATAAGAACTAAAAGGCAGACTCTCATGCATCCTTGTTACTACTGACCTGCCCCCTCTCACCTCCTCCCAAGGCCCACCGGGCATCTGACCACCAATAAATATTTGTTTGGAATGCAGAGATTCACTTACTAATTTAATAAATATTTACTGAGCCAGACACCATTCCAAGCAATAGGTTACAGCAATGGATGGGACAAGCATGTTTACAGGACAGACAAAAGGAAATATGATTCCTTAGAAAGGTGACATAAGCCCGTATCACCTGTCATTGTGGAGAAAGAGGAGGAGGAGGAGGAGGAGAAGGAAGAGGGATAGACCGGGAGCCAGGAAGCCCACATTCATTCTTTTACTATCAGCATTCATCTCAGCCAAGTCACGTAGCTTTTCTCTGCCCCATGACATGTTACTCACACAGGACAGTTATATCTGCCCTACTCACGGCAAGGTCAGATAGTCATATTGGGAATGATTCTAGAAAATGCTGCGGAGTCAGGGAAGGATGACAGCTTATTGCCACAATGACCTGGTTCAGTGACCTCCGTCTACCCCTCCAAGCCTTTACTTCTTCCTCTGTAATGTAGGGATAAAGACTCACTTGGCCTACCTCCCAGAGTCCTTGTGGTCTCAACCTAGACCACAGAAAGGACACAGGGCCTGGTAAACAGCACACAGCACTGACTATGGAACTCCCTGCTGTAGGCCTGTCCTTAATCCACTCATACCTCAATCTCAAAGCCTAGCTTCCCCTCAGGTGAATCAGTAAGCTTCACTGACCCTCAGGATCTTCATCTGTAAAATGAGAATAATAATCCCTGTCTGGCCCAGCCCACAGTGCTGTGAAAATCTAATGAAATGATGGATATGAAAAGCTTTGGCAAATGCTGACATACTGTATACACGATAAAGTGTTTGGTAAATCTGAAGCGTGATTGTTCTTTATGTTGTCGTATGCTCCCTGTGGTAGAACTTGACTTGGTCCCACATCCCTACCCAGAGAGAAAGAAAAGAACCATTAAGATGGTCTCCAGGCAGCCCAAACGTGTGCGGAATCTCACTTGATTCTTGAGGTGACCCCATGTGTTATGCAGGAAAAAAAGGTGTTTTCCGTTATTGGGGAGGAAGATAGAATAGGATTCAAGGTTGTCACTATTGTATCTACAGTGTGACCTTGGGCGAGTTGTTTTCCCTCACTGAGCCTTATTCTCCACATTTGTCAAATAAAGAGATCAGATTCTTTTTAAGAGGCTTACGACTACAAGAAAAAAAAAAGGTGATAATCAATAACTCGATTTGTTATCTCACAGCAAAAAACCCAGCTAGAAGGGTCCCAGGCTGGCTATTACACGGCCTCAAAGGGGTCAGGGCCACAAGCCAGTTTCTAGGTAATTCTTTAATCCTAGGCGTCAAGATGGCTCCTGCAGCTCCAAACTTCACACCCTTGCTCATAATGTCCCAAGGCAAGAGGAGGTGAGTGTTTGTCTTGGGCCTCTTCTTAAGAAAAGAATAAGGAAAACTTTCCCAGATGTGCCCCTTGTATTTCATGGTGGGGGGCGGGGGCAGGAGGGTGATCACATGCCTCTTAACTAAACAGTCGGGAAAAAGAAAAAGAAATTACCATGATGAGCAACAAAGTCAGTGTTCTAATAACAAGAACCAAAGTAGAAATGGCTGCTGGGCAGGCAACCTTCAGCGTCTGACATAGGCTCTGGATCTCTGAAGTCCCCTCAAACCCCGAAGTGCAAGGATGAGATCAGCCCAAGGTCACAGAACCCCATGGGAGGAACTGAGACACCCCCCCACCACCACCACCTCTGCTCAGTCTCCAAGCCCTACCCTGTTCCTAGTGGATGGAACTGGGTGGCAGGTGGTGTTGGTGAATGAACCCGGACTCCACAGCTGTGAATTCTCCTCCGGCCTGCAGGACGTCCATTCAGGCAAGGTGCACCTCTGGCAGCTTTCTAAATTCCATTTCTAAAAACAGTCTAGCCTCCAGGCCTAGAGCCCATGACCCCTTCCTTTCCTTCCTGCATCTTCTAATAAATAAACAGAAACTTATACAAGTGACTTAAACAAAATAGAAATCTCTTCCGTCCCCCTCCCCCCATGTTAGGAGTCTAGAAGCAAGCAGCCCAGGGCTCCACCGTCTCTAAGAACCCAAGGTCCTTCCATCTCTCTGCCCCTCCAACCTCAGCACACCTCCATCCTCAAGGTTATTCCGTGGTCCAAAATCACTTCTTTATCATTACGTCAACATTCTTGAAGGAAAAGGGAAAAGCAGAACCACTAGCACCAACAAAGACCTTTATCTTCCTACTCTCTCCTTTTTTTTTTATTTTTAAGTAGGCTCTATGTCCAACGTGGGGCTCGAATCCATGACCCCGTGATCAAGAGTCTCATGCTGGACCAATGGAGCCAGCCAGGCACCCTTTACCCTCTCCTGTTTTTAAGGAGACTTCCAACACATCCCATCCCCAAACTCCTTATATCTCATTGGCCAGAACTTCAGCACAAGGTCAGACCTCACTGCTAAGGAGGCTGGGAAATGCCCTTATTAAACTGGGCATATTGCAATTCCCAATTCACTTAAATTAGTAAGCAACACAAAGAGAATGGATATGGGGCAGGCAGCTCGCAATCTCTGCTACAGTTCCAGGGCTGATCGTCAGAGGTAACGTGAGTTCTGGATAAGGAGATCTGGGTGGTTGATCACTGCAAAGTGTTGGAGGACAGGGGACACTGGGCAGTGGTGGCGGCGGTGGTGGTGGTTGTCTCTCTTGGTGCCTGGCTCCCTATGGCACATAAAACATGTCTCCACATCTCCCCAGACCTCCTCACATGGAGGGTGGGACTTCTAGGTCAACTGTGGGAAAGTGAATCTGAGGAAAGCTCATTCCTTCATTTGTTCATTCTTCCATTCCATTCAACGAGAATCTTCTGCATGCCAACAGCGGTGCCAGGCATTGAGGATTCAGAGACTCATCATCAGCCCCGCTTCTGGGAGTTTATAGTCAATTGAAAAATCCCAGGAAAACATCCATTATGACACAAAATTCTATGTTAAGGACAGGAACAAAGAAACAGGAAGCTAGGAGAGGAGGATGCTAACACAGGATGCTTAAAAGATGAACAAGAGCTTGTGGGGAGAGGAGGTTGGAGAGTACAGGAAGGAGGCCAACATGTGAACAGGTATGAATGTGTGGAAGAGTGTGTCACGTTCCAGGAACATCTTCCCACCACACTGACCCTCAGGTAAAGCTGTGCTTTCTGAGCTGGCATTGTTTATTCTATTTGTTTGAATTCAAACAGATCAGAGATTGGATCTCAGCTCTACCTAACAATATGAGTTCAGACAAGGGTCTTCAGCCTGAACTTGAGCTTTCCCATCATCATGAGCTGCAGTGTCCTGGTCCATAAAGGCCATCAGCCACTGGTGGGAGGGACTGAGGTCATGCATGCACGTGCCTGGCCTGATCCGGACACACAGTGGGCTTTCAATCCCTGTTTCTCCCCTCCTTCCCTTTCCCCACAGCTGTGGGGTGAACCCAGCAGGTTCCAGGGAACCGAGAAGAGGAGAGAGCCACTGACAAATGGCTTAAGGAGAACAAGAGCGGTTTCTGTCTAGATCATGGAACAGGAAAAACTCAGACCAGAGAGAAGCCACGATGCATGCTACAGAGCCAAGTGCATTGCTGGCCCTCTGCTAAGGCAGCTGAGAGAGCTCCCACAGCAGGGGGTGGGGGGTGAGGAGGAGAGGGGAGGAAGGTGGCCCTGCCTGGTGGCCCTGTGACTCCCTCCTGCAATTCCCATGACTCCCTGTGCTGGCTTCCTCCTCTGGAGAAAGGTGGGAGGGAGATGGCCGCCCTGTAGGGTGCAGGGTGCGGGCCGCCCAATGAGGAAGGCTCCTCCATCCCTGTGCCTCTGCCAGCTGGGCTACTCACCCCTGGGCTGTTTGCTAGCTCTGCCTCTGGGACCATCTTCAGGCTCAGCGCCATCCGGCTCTCCCTTCTTTTCACCTTCCACACCCTGCCCTTCCTGACCCCCATCTCCAGGAAGCCCCTTCTGACAATGCCCATCTGCACTGACCTCAAGATGTCATCAGGCTGGACCGCACCATGAGATGCTCATGCCCTTTCTTCCATTTTTTTCTGTTCCGCTCCATCCTCACCTCACCTGGTCCAAAGCCCTCTGGTCTCCCTGAACCATCACTTTCAGGGGGACTCCCCCTGCCCCACCACTGCCCACTGTAAGTCAAGGCCACATCGTCTCTCCCCTGATAAGACAACATCAATCCCTCAAGATGCCACGCCCTGGCTCCGCTTCCCTGTCTTTATCTTTTGGGCTTCCATTTACACAACACGTCCTTTGCAATCCTTCCTTTGGCCTTTGCCTCTAACACTACCCAGACTAAGTATTCCTACCAGGAGCCCCTTTTGCACCCTGATTCCCCCATGACTCCTCTTATTAATGCTGAAACTCACCAGCTTATGCCTCTTTCCCCCTCCGACAATACGTCATATGAGAGTAAGGGATTGTCTCTCCCACTTTTCAGAATTATCCCCAGGACCTAGCCTGGTGCCTACCTGGGGCAGGTGCACAAATGACCTACTGTGAACTAAGCAACCTTCCACTGATTACACCGAACCCACAAGAGATGCACAATGAATGTCACCCTGGCTCCAGCCAGTCCCCAACATTTATCTAGTGTCCACCAGGTGTCAGACACTGAACTAGGTCCCAGGAGAGATTGATAAATAGGGCAATCCCTGCTCTCACAAGATCCCAGGCTGAGGGGGACAGGAGACAATTGCAGTGGAGGGTGGTGAAGTCAAAGATGCAAGAGATGCAACCCCACTGCTATAGCAGTACAGGGAGGGAAGCCAAACTTCATCTGGGAGAATCAGGGAAGGTTTCTCAGAGGAGGTGGTAGTTGATGGGTCCTTTCAGATAAGGGGGAATTGGCTAGGTTTAGGAAAGAGGACTGGGCTGGCCAAGGTGGAAGTAGCAACGTATGTAAAGACAGGGAAAGAGACAAAAAAGTCCCTACATTAGGGGCAGGCTGAGAAGCCCAGGGTCATGGGGGTGTAAAGTCCAAGAGGGAAGTGGAGGCAATGAGGCTGGGAAGGAAGGCCTCAGGGCCCACGTGGGAAGGACCTTGCCCTGCTAGGTGATGCAACTGAGCCCTGATCCTGTAGGCAGTGGGGAGCCATGGAGGCCTCTGAGCATGTTAGTCACGTGTCCAAGTTTGATATCTCAAAAGATGTCTCTAAGCACAGAATAATCTCATATCCTACCCTCTCTTTTCACAAACTCTCATTCATGTCCTCCATCCTTCTTCCTGCAGACCGGTAATTGCCAAGGTGTGGCTCTGAACCAGCAGCATCACATCAACTGGGAAGTGGTTAAGAATGCAAATTCTTGGGCCATGCCTGACCCACAGAATCTGAAACACTGGGGGTGGGGCCCGCCATCTGTGCTTTAATAAGGCCTTCAGGTGATTCTGGTGTACACTCAAGTTCAAGAACCAGTGTTCCAGACACCCCAGTCTCCTAAGAAGGGAAAGGATAAAATACCAATATCCTCCCTGAAGCCGCAGAGCTCTCCAGAAGCACACCAACATGAGGGTCTCCATTGCAGTGAACTTACTCTTTCCCCCAATGAACATCACAGCACGCCTATCGAGTGGAGACAGAAGGCAGAATGGTCCGTGCCCTTACTCATTCTGTGCTTTAACCCACAGAAATTATTGAGTGCACGCTCTTCATGGGTCCAGCTTGAACTCAGACACATCTGAGCCTTGAGTGGAACAAGGCCTCCAGTGGGGAGGTGAGACAAGAATGCTGGGTGAGCTCAGTACCCAGCTCTGCCTTCAGGAGGGGCTGTCCTGGGGGGAATCTCTAGGTGTGCATTGCGTGGTCCTCCTGCAGGGGCTCGAGAGAAAGGGGCTCCCTGCTGTGCGGGGAAGGGCATGGGGTGGGGCACTCCAGCAAACACCAGTGACACATGTTTCATATTATATGCAACATTCTTTGTGGGAGCCCCAGTGAAAAATACACATGGCCAACCATCCCTTTCTAGGCAGGAGGGGCCCCAGGAAAGGGGATTTGGGCTGCTGGCTTTATCAAGACTTAGAAACAAAGTGAAGGCTTTGAGTTTATTAGAAAAACACATGGTTTGTGTATGGGTTTTTAATTTAAGGATCTAGAGATGGTCTGGATATCAGGGGATACCTGAGGAGCCCACCTGGGTCTCAAAACAACGGGAGAGGGTGCATGGGATCTGGCATCTACCCCAGCTCCCTGACTTCCTTGCTGTGTGGCAGTGGGGGATCCACCCGCTTGGCTGGGCTTCTATTTCCTATTTCCTCATCTTGAATATGATAATAACACTGCCTCTCCCAGAGAAGGCGCTCTGAAGACTCTGTGAAATGGCATGTATAATGCTTTGTAATACATATCACATAAAAAGGATTCGTCTTATCATTGTTATGCATACATAATTCAAAAGGAGATATTGTCCAAAAAATTATCCGGCAGCATAATACAGTGGAAGAACCATGGATTTGAAGACATTTAAAACTAGATATAAATCCCAACTTCACCACTTCCTGGCTGTGTGACCTCAAGCAACTTATTTCACTTCTCTGAGCCTCGGCTTTCTCATCTGCAAGATGGGGGTTGAGGGGTGGATGCAGACAGGCTGCTGCAAGGACTAACATGTACTCTCTGTAAACGTGCCCGGCCTAAGGAGATGCCTCTGTACAGGTGAGCACTGCACCCCAAAGATGCCCAAAGATGCCCAAAGCGGCACCGCCTGTGTCCCCGGGTCTGAGGCCACTCCGAGTGTCAGCTCTGTGTGCACAACCCCTCGCTGGAGGAGAGAAGCTGCCTGCTTCCCCTGACACGCTTCTGAAAGCTATTCTTCATCCTCACAGCTCTGGGAGCCACCCCGGCCACCTCGATCAAATTACAGGTCCATTTGCTTCCCTCCCGGAGCACTGTGGTCTGGAAGCTGCTCCCCCCACCCCTTCTCCAGCCTGGTGAGCTGGGCCAAGAGCTCGGCTCTGAGTAGCACAGAGCCAGCGCCTCTCATTCAGGCACACAGAAAGTGTCACAGCTGGCCCCATGGTCATTCCCTTGCAGGCGGATTCACCAATTTCCAGGCCCCAGGAAGCGGCCCCCAGCCTCTACTTCTTTTCAGCTGAGTAAGTTCCCTGGAGGGGAGGAGGTTTCATAAACCCCCAGAAACTTGGCAGGTGTGGGTGAGGGATCTGATCCAAGGCAGGGGGATGGGAGTGAACATTTGTGGATCATCTCCTTGTGTGCTCAGCAAATCCCAGCATGAGCATCACCTTTCTGGGGGCCCCTCTCCTGGCCCTCCCCCGGACTCGGTGAAGTCCTGCTACACGCTCCCTCCGCAAGCTGCACTTCTTCTGGCAGTACTTACAAGGTTGAGTCTTTCTTCCCTGGTTAGCTTCGTGAGGGGCAGCATCAAGTCTACCTCCTTCTCCAGTGATTCCTCTAGCACCTGCCACAGTGGCTGCCACATAGTAGGTGCTTCACATTCTACCAAATGAAAGAAGAAAACCGCGTGGCAACGCTGTAGGATAAATACCATTTTCCTGACTTTTCGGAGAGGCAACCAGGACTCCAAGAACTGAAATGTCTTACCCAAGCGGAAAAGCCAGTAAACGGTGGAGCTGAGATTCAAACCCAGGCTTTCACCAGGCCTCGCTGTATTTGATTCATATTAAGATCAGGCTTAAAATGTTAACAAAGGCAATTTTTAAAAATAAAGAAGCTGAAACTGTTTGCCCAGAACTCCCTCTCCACCCCCAACACAGCATGATTTGTACCAAGTGAGAGAGAGGCTTCTGAGAGCTCTGTGCAACCCGCATAAGGCGGAGAATGGGGACAGGGGAGGCCCTTGTCCCCAGCTGCCAGGGACTGGCTCCTCACGCTGAGCCCCTCCCCAGCTGGTCCCCACCAGGGCAGGACGGGGAGGAAAAGTCTCTGGGGAACAAAGACCACATTTTCCCCTGGGAAGCTGAGAACCAAGCGCTGGGGAAACAATAGCCTTGCTGGGATCAAAGGGAGCCAGGCCCAGACAAGGGACAAAAGCTGAGTCCTAGCAGAGAAAGAATGACAACCTGCTCTCCTCCTCCTTTTGCAAAGGTCTCCAGAGAGCAGACAGGGGCCCACCCCACCTTCCCACTTCCCCTCCCCACATGGCAGAGCCAGGAAGCAGCCGAGTTGTTCTTATCCCTGCCAGCCTGGTTCTAGTCCCTTCTGGGCCTTCGCTCAAGTTTTTCCTCTGCCTAAAGTACTCTTCCCCTCCTTTCCTCTGAAGTGACTTACTCAGGTTTCAGCTCAAGAGCTGCCCCCTCTCTGCCCTCTGTGACCCCATGACACCTGGACCACTTGCACCCTGCTGTACATTACCCCCACCCAGGTGTCTGCTTCTAGTTACAGTGCTGAGCGTGCTGAATTATTACTACAAGTGTCCTTGCCCACCTCCCCGACCAGGCTGTGACCACATGAGCCTGGGACCATTTCTTCATGATTTCTTAAATGCACTGCCTAGCATACGGGGAGACCAGTGGATAAAGAGTTTGCTGAATGAATAAAGCAATGAATGGTGTATAGTGAGCTCTCCCAAGGCATGGAAATGCACTTCGGGTGAATCCAAACCTCTCCAATTTCTCAGTGTCCCTCATTCAGTGTTGCACAACTAGCATTCTTAAACTGCCTGCTCTGCTCAGGGCAAAGCTGGGTGCTGAGAATGAATCGGTCAGCAAAACAAAGTTCCTACCCTCATGGAGTTACAGACCAGTGGCTGGGGACAGGGATATAGAACTTAATCGGGATGCCTGGGTGGCTCAGCGGTTGGGCGCCTGCCTTTGGCTCAGGTCGTGATCCCCGGATCTGGGATCGAGTCCCGCGTCGGGCTCCCTGAGAGGAGCCTGCTTCTCCCTCTGCCTGTGTCTCTGCCTCTCCTCTCAATCTGTGTCTCTCATGAATTAATAAATAAATCTTTAAAAAAAAAAGAACTTAATCAATCACATCACTAAAAATTATGTCATGTGCTATGAAGGAAAGCACAGAGCAAGACAGTAAAAAAGCCTATGAATTTCTGCATCAATACCTGTTGAGAGTCCACTGTTATGCCATTCAGAGGTCTAGGCTCTGAGAGGGATAGATCAGGGAACTATGTGTGTTATGGAGCTAACTTAGCTTAGAACAGAGGATACTGGTCCAGGCTGGAAGGGCTTCCCTGAGGAAGTGACAGCTGAGTCAAGATCTAAGGGATAAGCCAGCATTAAGAAGGCAAAAGGCAGGTAGAAAGACTAATAGTTTGCTATGACTGGCATTGGGATTAGGTTGCCTGTAGAAAAATATAAATGCCTACACACCAAAAGGCCCATAAAAAACCTGGTGGCAGAAGTTGGCAGGTCAGTCAGAATGTGTGAAGGTCAGGCTCTAGTGCCCAGAGAGACTTTGTTTTTGCCCAACATTGTCCCCATGCTAATGGAAATGGAGAAAAGTCTGCTGCCTCACAATGGCCTGCAATGAATGGTCAGAAGGACTGGAGAAACCCTTTTCTGACCCAAAGATAGGGTCCAGGAGCTAAAGTGCAAAGCATCCCCAAGAGGGGCCCCTTTGGAGGACGAGGCTCAACCTAGAATTCCCAATCAAGGGACAGCCATTTACCATAGCAAAAGTAAGAAGTGACGCCTTAAGATGCTGTGTTCACTCGACAACTACATGTAGTTTGTAGTGCACGTTCACATAGGAGGTCCCATCTCTTCTGAGGGCAGTGGCCACACCCTAGGTTTCAGCGGAACTGGGTTCTACTCAGGTTTTCTTATTCACCTTGGGTGAGTTATTTCACCACTCTGAGTCTGAATTTCCTCATGTGTCTCTTGGGACCAATCCCTCTCCCTAGCAGGGCTGTGGTTAGGATAGGGTATTACTAGTCAGCTAGGACTGACTAGTAATAACAAAAGTACCACAAGCTGGGGGGCTTAAGCAACAGAGAGCTCCACGGCTCTGGGGGCTGAAAGTCAGATATCAAGGGGTCAGCAGAGTTGTTCTTCTGAGGCCTCTTTCCTTGACTCATAGATGATTGCCTTCTCTCTATGTCTTCACATGGTCTTCCTTTTGTGTCCTACTTTCTTCCTCTTATAAGGACACCAGTCATACTGGATTAGGGTTCACCCTAATGACCTTATTTTAATTTAATTACTTCTCTGAAGGCCCTATCACCAAATACAATCACATCCTGATGTTCTGGGAGTTAGGATTTTGACATATACATTTCAAGAGAATACAATTCAGCCTGTAACCGTTGTAATAATGTTTGTAAATTCCTGCATGATGCCTGGCACACAGCAGGCACTGGCTAGACAGTAAGTATCATTGGCACTGGTATCCCAGGGAGCCACAGTAGGGACGATGAGCACCAGTTCTCCCTTATACACTCTAGTGGACAAATGGAGACTGGGAGATACCAAACAAGGTGCTGAGTTGTCTTGCGACCTAAATGACCTTGGCCATACCTTGTGGCCTTCTCCTTGGTAACAACAAATAGGATGCACCCTGCACCCCATAATATCTTTTCTTTTCACGTAGTTCCTTTTCTTCTCACGTAGTTCCATTGTGTAAATAGTAAAAGATCAAGTTCCCAGCTCTGGCCACTCCAACAGTAAGACAGGAAGGAAGCTAAGGTTCTACCATTTTCAGAACCAGTCACACGAAGACTCACCAAGGGCTCAGCGTCCAGATGTTGCTCTGAACATGTAGTTGAAGCAACTCCAGAAAACATTCTCTTGCTTACCTTTACCCTACTGCCCTACCCAGCAATGGGAGCAGCATTTTTCTTAGAGGCAAATCAGTTATAATATTATCAAGCAAAGAAGACATAACTTAAGAAGCTGTCCTAATAAGACTCAACTGTCCCCAGGCAAGACTAATCCATCTGGCAACCTGCCCTGCCCTGCCCTGCCTTGGCATGCTCAGAACAGCTGACCCTCCAGGAGTGGGTGACAAGGCCAGAGTACCAGCTTTGAGGTAACGTCTCATATTGCCGCTTGTTTGGCGAGATGCTAAAGAGATTGTTGGGGTTTGTGGGTTTTTCTAAAGACTGTATCAGCATAGCATTTTTGCAATGTGAGACTAGGCAGTTCCTAAAGATTGGCCTTAGTCTATTGTATTTGCTTCCTCTTTGAATCCAGTCAAATCAAAATAGTGATGTCAAAAGAGATGAGTGAGCACAGGAGAGACGCTGAAATGGCACTTTGGCACAGCAGGAAAAACAAAATGGGTTTTGAAAAGGTGCTAATTGGTCTCTGGGCCAGTGAGGCCCTATTTGGGAGTTCACTGTGCTCCATTCTGAACCCCACATTTTGTGTTGAC
Organism: Canis lupus baileyi; assembly: GCF_048164855.1. Taxonomy (NCBI): domain Eukaryota; kingdom Metazoa; phylum Chordata; class Mammalia; order Carnivora; family Canidae; genus Canis; species Canis lupus. Next base: position 35,926,769 of record NC_132840.1, read on the forward strand.
TTTCAAAATGACCAAGCTCATTGCAGAAAATTTTGAAAATAGAAAAAAGAAATGTAAAGAATGTACACACTCATTTATATACACATGCACGTACACACACACACAACTCATAAGCCTATCATCTCCAGATAATTATTGAAATAGTAATGCTGGGATGCATTTTATATCAGTCTTACTTTATGTTAAGTTGAAATCATACTACAGATAATGCTTTAGATCTTGTCTGTGTGGGGTTTTTTTAGCTTAAGTGAGGTATAACTGACATATATTGCTGGCTTTAATTAGCATTTTATCATAAGCTTTTTTTGAAAAAAAAATTAATGTCTGCATCCCACCCCACTGAAGTGATGGTATTCCATTGTTGTTTAGCCACTCTCCTGCTACGAATGTTTTGGTAGTTCTGTTTTCTGCTTTATAGTGGATGGCTTTTGTCATATTGGCTGGTCTGTTATAAATAATGCGATCTTGGGGCAGCGCGGGTGGCTCAGCAGTTTAGCGCTGCCTTCGGCCCAGGGCATGATCCTGGAGACCAAGATAGAGTCCCACGTTGGGCTCCCTGCATGGAGCCTGCTTCTCCCTCTGCCTTGTCTCTGCCTCTCTCTCTCTCTCTCTCTGTGTCTCTCATGAATAAATAAATAAAATCTTAAAAAAAATGCTATCTTGAATATCTACGTATTGATATTGATCCATCTTCTTGATCCATCTTCTTGTAAGGGGCTGTCACTTCCTTAATTTCTACACCGTATTCTCAAAACAACTTTGAGAATTAGGTAGGACTCCCATGGAGTTGATGAGGGTCCCAGAAGCTGACAAAACGCAGCCTGTAAACTGAAGCAGAACCCACTTTTCTAGACCTGGAGCCCTACGTTCGTTCTACAACTCTATGTTTTGTGTTACAAGGTGAATGTGGGGAGTATGAGCCATCTGACGGCCACATCTCACCAGGAAGAATGGGAGGGACCAAGAATTCTGCATCTGTTAGGGAGAAGAAGTTGAAAGCAAAAAGTTCTTTGAGCACCTGCCAGGACAACAGATTGATACAAAAGCAAGCAAGGACATCTTTATGGAAATTAGAGATAATTTCCATTCAACATAAGGAGAAAATGTGGTGCCATGGGTTTGACAGAAGACGGACCTGAGTTTGAATTCCTGTTCCAACACTTACTGATTGTGTGACCTTGAGCAAGTCACTTGTGTTTTATGAAACTTAATCCCCACAAATTTTAACCACATATAGCTCTCCTGAGGGCTACTGTGCATTTAGCACACATTTTGGCTTATAGCACGGGCTCAAAATATAGTTGCTATTACTCCTAACACTCTGTTATAGCTGTCCAACTCTAGAATGGGCCACACTGGATATTCAAGCAGAGTTGGGATATCATATATGGTAGAAGCAGCCAGAGGCTGAGCCAGGTCATATCTAAGTCATATTATAGGAAAAATGTGAGCCAGAGATAGGAGCCCTGGATGCAAGACCTTGCTCCATTATTTAGCAGCCAAGCCTAAGAACAAATGATTTACCCTTTGGGGCCTCAGTTGCCTCATTTTTAAAAATGGGTATAATCACAATGGGCTACTAGGGGAGAGAGAGGAAACTGTTGATATGCAAGCATCCATTATAGCTCCAAAAATTTCCACCAAAGTCTATTAATTTCATGATTATCATTCCAACTCAATGATGCGATGACTCTCCCGGGGCTTCACGGGGAAGATATGACTGCTGTCTTCCGGCCTCTGCTGCCCCTCACACAGTCACTATATCTTACATGGTTGTTTGAAGAGAGAGCCAGGAAGGATGAGCAGTGCATGCCTGGAGTTTGGAAGGGCTCACAGTGCTGCCTGTAGAACCGCCTTTCATCTCCCAGGAATGTGTGTGCTATTTACAGAACAGATAGATAGTGCCTCGTCTCCAGGGCTGTGGCAGAGACCGTGAAGACCCTTCCCCAGACCCCTCACCTCAGGCTGTGGGACACTCACACGTTTTGGACAGCTGACCCCTTGGGCTGGAATGCGGTGAGCTAGGCCTGACACATCTTCCATCAATTTCCTTGGGAAGGAAAGATCCCAGAGAGGCAGCCTGCATTCATCCATCTGACCTCGGCCATCCCAATGTCTCTGGGGTTTTATCTGTTCACTGATCACAGCAACTAACTGGTACCCTTCACTCAAATGTCCATTACATAAGGTCAGACATTCCTGATCCTTGCTCTCTGACTTCCATCCATCACTTAGAAACAGGCAGGAACTGCATTCAGAGGAAGAGGTGGCTCATCACAACTTCACCCCATAAATTCTGATTAAGCGTCTCTTTAGCCAACATTAGCACTCCTTTATTGAAAATTTGGAATTTATATCAATCCCCCATCAGTCTCCTTAAAGCAGAATTGGGCAGTTGAAAGCTCTGAACACAGGTAGACCTGATCATAAATACCAGTTCTGACATTTATATGTGATGTTAGGCAAGCTGGTAGGTAAAGGAGAGAATAATACGTGAGACCTTAAACCCGCTGCCTGGGCCATAGAGGACACTGTAAAAATTACCTGTTGCTTAGCTATTGTATTAGCTGCATGATCTTGGGCAATTTCCGTAGCTTCTCTGAGCTTCAGTTTCCTCATTTGGAAAAATGGATCCTCTGTAAAAGGTGGTTGGGGAGAAAGCAATAGGTTTCATGCTCAGAGCAGGCAAGGTTCATTTTCTCCTTCTTTCATTTAACAAACTGTTTCCTTGCATGTGGTTTAAAGGCACCTCAGACCATCAGGTTCCTTTTCTATAAGGTTGCTGGGAGACTGAGAGAGAATATCTGGAAAGTTCCTAGTGGGAGGAACGACTATGACATTATTTCTGATGTCACGGTGCCTTGGGAGAATGATTACTACTTTAATTTTGAATGGCAGCGACTTAAACTTGGCATCTGAAGTCATGGGCTTCTTCGAAGGGCAGGAGAGAATAATGGTCAGCCCATATCGTAGCACGGACCTAGAGGTGGACGCTGTGGGCACAGCTGATGGGCCACGTCAATTAAATCAGAACCAGGCTCAAATGACACAGGCAGCCACTAAGTGCTTTGGTGGGGGAGATGACTACTCTCCCATCCGACCTTCCCAGTCTCACCCTGCCCCAGTTCAGGAGTGAATATTCCTCTAGTCTTGAACACATGGAACAGTCAAAATAAAACAGACTCTTGCTCCCTAGTTTTCATTCCCTCCTCAACCCCCATGTTTACCCTGGTCATTCCTCATCTAAAAGAGACTTTTGTCAGAAGACTTGCAGTTTAAAGAGCTTCAGTGAATTCCTAATATCTCCTAAATGAAGTTCGAATTCCAAGCATAAAGTTAAGGTGTGCTAGAATTTTCCACCACATATCCTGAGGTGAGCTCATGGGCTCTGGATGAGGAATCGCACACATGTAGCAAGGCTGGTCCATGCCACAGAGCGCCTCAGTCGTGTGGACAAGTTTCCTGGAAGAAACTAGAGAAACTCAGATACTACAAGAAAGGAGCCGGTGCTAGGCACTTCTGCTTTTGATTTCAGGTATCCTCACAACAGTGGCTGGGAGACAGATTATTATTGTCTCTGTTTTGCAAATATGAGACAGAACTCGAGACCAGGCAATGCTGATAGAGTCTCTGTGCACACTTCCTGGTGTAAAACATAGAGGCCCTAGGAGGCCTCTCCACGGGAAATATGAGGACTTTTCCCAAACATCGTGAGGGTTAGGGCTTTTGCCAGCATCACTTCGGCTTGAGTGTTGGTACCCTTTTTGGCCTCATCATTCTTTTTTCTTGATCTGTGGCTCACAAAGAAAGAAGCAGACAACTCCCACCAGGCCTCAACTAATGCAGGCCTCCCTGTTACACATTCTCAAAGTCCCACTACATTCACCTATAGCTTGTAGAATTACACACAGTGGGGACACGGAGGCCGTGCAGTTCACGACGGTAAGAATTATGTCTAATGTGCTTATCATCATATCCTCGGTGTTGAAGGAACAGATGATCAATAGGACTGTCCTACCCAGCAGTGCTGTGTGTCCAGCATGAATTGCAACAGGAAAGAACAGTTGAGACAAGTCACATGGGTTCACATTAATGCAACTGCTGGCCAGCGTATGTTAGGTCATAACAGTAACAAGGAGACGAAGGTGAAATGTGCTTACAAACTCCTAGGAGAGCAAAAGTTTAGCCCTCGAGGACCTAAGTTCAAGTCCCACTGCTGCTCCACCTCCACTGCATGATGGGAGGTGCCATCTCCTTCCTGAGATGAGAGGAGGTGGAGCCAGGAGAGTTCACAACTTGCTTCCAAGCCTAATATTCACATTTCCCACTGGCTAATTCCTTTATCTCCAATGTCTAAGGACATTTCAAAGAGGGCTGAAATCGTGCACTTAATATTAGAATAGGAGAGGCACCACTGAGGGTACAACACATGTTGACCAACCCCCAACCTCAGAAGGGTGCAAAGATTGAGGATATAGATAACTCAAGAGGAAAGAGAGGCCTCAAACATTAGGGTTAGGGTTTTTAATATGGCCAGAAGAAATTCTCAGGTTCTCCCTCTCCCATGCTCTCCTACTCTTTTACACACACACACACACACACACACACACACACACACACCAAGTTAATCCTATTACCCACGTGGACCAAAAAAAAGAAGATAAGGGGTAGGGGAAGGAACTGGCATATAGCATCCTATCTATTCCCTCTACTCTACATTATTTTTGTTCAAAGACTAGTATTTCAATTGAGCATAAAGCATCACCTCACCAAAATCGCCTGCAGCGAGGCTCACATCTGTTCAAGTGCATTACTTCTAGGCCCCAGGCAGCTATTCATTGGCCCCCTCCCCACTGCTTATGCTTACTACTAACTTCTGAGATCCACTATATAAATGCTTAGCCCATTTCTGGGACCCTTCAAATGTGCCACTATACACACACACACACACACACACACACACACACACACTGAGCTTGAACTGTATGAAAACACCAACATTCAAACATTTTCGGCCTTCAAAAGTGGCCATTTCACACGAGTCAACCCAAATCACTGGCATGTGTGACTTGGACCTCAGCACAACCCTCCAGGTAGGCATCTTATTCCTATTTCACAGCAAAGAATGGAGGCTCTGCGGGGCCCCATGTCTTGCTGAGGGACATGCCATCACTGGGAGGTGAAGGAGGATTTGAACACAGGTTTATCCGTGTTCACCACATACAACCCCATGTCCCTGAGCTTGGCGCCACCACTCCCCAGGACTCCCGAAACATGAGACTGATGTGCGCTGCTCTGGCCACAGTGTCCGAGGCTGGCGCCACCTCTGGCTCAAAACAGGCTGGGAGTGTGTCCCTCAAGGCCTGGCCTATGTGCGCAAGTTTTCAGAAAGCTTTGTTTCTTGTCAAGAACTAAACTGATGTTTTTCCTGGAATGGCTTTTGGAAGGGAGCATGATTGCCGATTAAATATGAAGTGGTCTGAAACCTCAGTGTCTCTCTGAATAACGTAATGTGTACTTCTGACGACCAGGAGGGGGGCCAAGGGGCTGTCTCCTCAGGGTTATTTACGTGTCCAGGTCTCCAGCACCCTCTCTGGAAGCTGCTACAGTGACCCTCTTTGGGTTTGATACCCCCGAGGGATCCATGTCCTCAAGTGGCCTGAGGGCTGAGAGGGAGGACTGCTGTCCCCAGAGCCATCAGCTCTACTGGCTGAACCCTGTGCCTGCCGAGAGTTGGCTGCAGAGCTCTACGCCCGAAGAAGGAGGCAGAGGCACACAGACACACAGTCTCCCACCATCTCAGCTTGGGGTCAGGAGACCCTGTCCTGTGATGCGCTGGAAGGAATCCTGGAGGCGGGTGGAAGGATAAAGAGAAGCTTTGTCTAGTCGGGCCTCCTATGTTAACATCTATCATCTCTCTGAATTCTTCAAAGAACCCTCAATATGGTGGTTCCTGTGGCCATATCATAAATAAGAAAAACTAAAACCCAGGAAAAGTAATACTTTTCCAAGTTCACAGAGGATTTGAACCGAGGACTTATTCCAAAGCCCCTGTTCACTTCAGGAAGGAAGGGGCAGATGGGGGAAAAGGGGATTAGTTTCCTGCCGCGTGCTGTGCTGGATGACTTCCTATCCATTGTCTTCTTTATTCCTCCTACCATTCTTGTGAGGAAGATATAATTATTCCCATTTCACCAGGTAAGAAGAATGAGAATTTCAGAGTGCTGGAGTGTTCACCCAAGGTCACACATGCAGCAAAAAGTTAGAACTGGGCTAGTCAAGGCTGGTCCTCATCTCCCTCACACTACCTCCCTGACAATGAGTCCAAAGTCTGGATCTCCTCCTAACCCTACCCAGCTAACCGACATGTGATTTGGGGCAAATCGCTCACCTCTCTCAACCTCAGTTTCCCCTTCTGAATCATGAAAAGGCAGCAAGCATCTCCCAGCTTTATAAATATGAAACAATGGAGATCTATCAGAACAGTCCCTACATGTCAGAGGGACAATCTGGCTCTCGGTTGGGTTATAAATAAATATTGTTTAAGTAGCTGGCCCTTGAGCTATCTTTGTATAGAGAAAATGTCTCACAAGATACCAAAAGCATTTATGTCGGTCACTAGGGAGAGGTTGGAAGGGGCACTAATATGCAGGAGTATTTGGGACAAGCAAGAAGCTTCAAGAAATCCTTGGAAAGTCCCTGAAACAGGTCACGAAGCCACCACCTCACTCAGCCACAGCAGGAGAAGTGTAGGTGATCTGGGGCTGGTGCGATGAGATTCAAGGGTTACTGAGAAACAGGGTGATGCTTTCTGCACACCTACCTGCAGTAAATGTGCTACCAAGTCATCACCCCCAATTTCTTCACCCCCAATTCCCATGCCCCTGACATCTTCAGGATTCAGGGCTTGCAAACAGCCCGTCCTGGGCCCCCAGTTATAGAGTCAACCATACACAAACCCTGAGAAAGGAAAAAAAAAAAAATTGTTGCAAACCAAATAATGCCTGGCCTATAGTCAATAATAAAAGTAGCAAACATTGCATTTTTTTTTTTACCTAAGAAATAATAAAATAAAAAGGAAACTAAGGACAAAAGATCACAGTGGTAACAGTGACCCACATTTCCAGAGCTCATTCTCTAGGCCTATGTGCCAGTCCCTTTGCGTGTATTACGTTTGTTAAGCCTTACACAGCCTGATAAAACACGTACTACGACTATGCCTGGTTCACCATTTCGGCCCCCCGAGGCTCAGAGAGGTTGAGTAATTTATACGAAATGAAACAGCAGGTAGCAGGCAGATTGGGACTCTGAACCTCTCTCTGTCTGTGACCTAAATGCTCTTGCTACACTCCCCTGAACCATGAAGCCTCTTGGAAGAGTTTCATAAAGTTATTAACAAGTTACTTTCCCTTGTTAGCTGTGCCACCTTGGTCAAGGCACTGAACCTCTGCAAACATCAGGTTCCTTATCTATAAAATGGAGCTGTGCAGAGATCGAGAACATTCAGTCCCTTCACGTATGTAACCGGCCAACTCCATGCCACCTGCGGGCTCCCCTGGTATCCTGGGCACTGAGCAGGGCTCTAGGGCTCAGGGGCTGAACGAGAGTCTCTGCCGACAAGGACGAAGGACCCCGATGCGATGAACCCAAGGCAGCATGCTAAGTGTTGTTAGGGAACTGACTGCACACCCAGCAGCACAGGATTAGTGTTCAGGGTTCTTAGGAACCTGACATAAATTATTATGATTGCTGTTCATTGGAACATGAAAGGCTCATTTCCCTTCTGAGTCTCCCTTCCCAGGCTCTCTCTTCAGGCCCCGCATTTGTCACATGGACACTTGGGCCAACAGAACTTGTACATGCAGCTGGTTTCAGAACTTGCAACACAATGGACTCTTTTTTTTTTTTTTTTTTTTTAACCCTCCAGAAGCTGATAATTTGGAAAATCCCAAACATGACTCAGAGACTTTCAGAGAAAGTCACCACTCTGAGGCCACTAGAGCCCCTGGACTCTATGAACCCTGCGGCTGCCCCCCTCCACCTCCCAGGGCTGACCCAGCCGGAGCTAAAGCCCAGAGACCTTCTCAGGCCCTGTGGCAGCTGTGGGAGAAGGTATGGAGCAGGGGGTTCCGCACCCAGGTTCCACTGGGCCCTCAGCTCTATCAGTTGTGGGCAAGTCGCTCCCAGGTCAGTGCCCTCTTCTGTGAAGTAAATACAGAATTGCTACCCTCTCTTCCTCCTAAGGCTGCTGTAAAATCTCAAGGGGAAAGTACAGTATTATGCAATGATTCACCTATAAGAAAGAACCCATTTATCCTCCAGTTGCTGAGCATACACTCTGTGTCACAAGCTGACCCTAATACTTAAGATTTATTGGGTATTAATTCCATATATCAAATGAGTTAATAATTTGACACTAAATTTCATATCTTAAATTTGTTAGTATTTGTTTTTAAAAAGCTTTATTTTACATACATTGATTAATTTATTTCTCATAAGAAGCCCATAGGTAGATAGTTCCTGTATCCCCGCCCTGTTACAGAGAGGGGAGCTGTTCACAGAGAGATTGTATGACCTGCCTAAGGCTCCGGAGACACAGCTGAGGAGTGAAGCGCTGGGTTACAAACCCAGGCAGGCCAGTTCCAGAATCTGTGCCCTTAACCTTTATCCTATCTGCCTCTCCCTCCCTCTCTGGGGGCAAGATAGGGCTTCTGCCTTCAGGGGGTTCACAGTCTGGTAGGAAAAAGAGACAAGGAGGCAGACAGTGAATGACAGTATGATTCAGCTGTGATAGGGGACATACGAGGGGAGGCGGTGGGAGCCAGAGGAGGGGTTCTGACCAAGCCTGGGGTTATCAAGGAAAGCTTCTTGGAGGAAGTCGACATGGAGATTAACAAAGTAGGAAAGCCCTGGGATGAGAAGGAGACCGATGCATGTGAACATTGGAGGGAGCCAGGGGAGAGATCGCCTGGGGCAGATCACACAGGGAATTGGAGGCCCATGTGTCAGGCAGGGTCCCAGCGGAAGAGAGGTGGCACTCTCATCTTTCTTCAATCATGAAGAAAGGAACTTTACACGAAGTGTGATCATGGGTGCTGTGGTGCTCACAGGCTAGCAACCATCACCACCTGCAGCCCAAAGGGACAAGAGGAAGGAGGGGTATAGGAAGGTGACAGGAGCTGTGGCCTTTGGTAGAGGAACCTGGCAGGAGGGATGTGGGAGGTAGTGCTCTGACCACTCTCCTCCTCACCTCCCACCTCTTGGAGCTCCATTAATTGAACCCTGCTGGAAATACTCATCCAAGTGGGCCTGTTGGTACCCTCAGTATGGGTCAGGGTCTTGAGGCACAAAGCAGGCAGATGAAGGGAGGATGGTGGACCCACAGGGGCAGAGCCAGAAACATCCTTGTCCAGGGCTGTGTTACCATCCTGAGGGTCATGGGGAGCCACTGTAGTGACACATCACTACACTAAGTGGAGTGTCATTCTAGAAGAACGGATCAGTGTGAAGGAGAAGGAGGGCAGCATGTGGGACTAGAGGCAGGAAGGCCAGGTAAGAGGCCATGGCAGATGTCCCCGCAGGAGGGGCATAGTCCTGAACCCCAGCAATGGTGTTTAAGGTAACGGGATTCCCATAGCTCATTAAGCAAAGTCTTCCCAAACCTCAGGAAATTGCCTCCCTTTCCTCTTCCTTCACCCTTACATGCACCCCTTACAAACACACCCCCGCCAGCACCAATCCACATGCCCTGGTGCTGTCACCAGCTGTATCCTCTGTTCCTCTGACTCAGATTCAGCTCACACTTGTCAGGCATCCCCAGGACAGCTGACACCATGCCGTGTGGTTTCATTCATACCCTCCACAGATCTGTGGTCTAGGCACTCTGCTTTCATTTTACAGATGAGCAACATGAAGGTCAGAAGAATCCAGAGGCTTGGTCAAGGCTCCCAAAGCAAGAAAGCATCATAGCCAGGACTGAAAGCCCCATCGGACCAGTGACCCTCTTGCCCTGACAATACAGAGAAGACCCACCTCCTCTTCCCCTCCTTCTTTCTCTTGCCCTCTCCTTTTCCCTGCCATGACACCTCTGATTTTTTTTTTCTAAGATTTTGTGACAGAGAGAGAGCACTAGTGGAGGGAGCAGCAGAGAGATGGGGAGAAGCAGGCTCTCGGCTGAGCAGGGAGCTCGACACAGGGCTCGATCCCAGGACCCCGGGATCATGACCTGAGCAGAAGGCAGACGCTTTAACCCACTGAGCCACACAGGCGCCCTGTCGCATCTGATTCTTACACTTTGACCCCCAGGGGTTTCCTTGGTGAGAAGCCTCCTCTCCCAGGGAGTCCTGAAGAGACAGTTCTGGGCATAAAGTCATCTTCCCACCGGCACAGGAAGCCTAGTGCACTGTCGGGGGCCCCGCAGACCTGCGATCCCAGCAGTGACACGTCTGCTCCACCCATCCTCTGAAACGGAGGGCACTGCCTGCTGTGGGATGGGTGAGAATCACAGTAGCTGTTTATACTTGTAGGGCATTTACTTTGCTTTGGCCAGGCACTGTTTGAAAGACTTTCCATATATCATCACAAAACCCCATGTGGTGTCCTCTGTGAATATTCCCATTTAACAGATGAGAAAACAGAGGCACAGATGGTTTAAAAAAACTACCTGAGAATACTAGGACAGTGAGCAGCAAGGCTGGGTCAGAGCTCAGGTGGCAGGTGGCACCTGAAACCACTCACTTAATCTCCTCATTTCATTTCTGCCTGAGCTGGAAAGCCCCAAACTACATCCCCTACTACCCCTCATTTTGAAAACGAAGACACCGAGGCCCAGGGAGTGGGAGTAGCTGGCCCCCTCGAACTCTGACTCCCAGCCCAGTGCCTCTCGCACCTCTGTCACTACACCCCCTCTACTCTTCCACAGAACTCCCTCCCTGGCTGGGAAGAGGCTGGGTTTCTTGCTAACAGCTCGATTATGCTAGGGTGAGCACTCCACTCCAGGAAGCCAGTTTACGGGACATTAAAGTCTCTTGCTAATGACCTATGTTCCTCACATTCAAACTGGAGCTTGGCCAGGTGCTCCAGGCAACCCCTTGTAGGAGTCGTGAAGCTTTTGGCTGGGGAATAACCAAAGTCAAATATTTCCAGAGACAGGAAAACCCCTAGGGCCCCATTCCTCAGCTCCTCCATAGCCCACAAGGAGGTTGCTCCGAAACCAATGGAAGATACTTTCTTTTCCTTCTGACATTCTCATGGATGACACCTGGTTAGCCCAGGCTCCATGACCTAGTCGCTCTCACCCTGTACTTACTCTGTAGGTGAAAACCATTACGAGCTTTTGGAGAGGAGATGTTTTTATCCGAACCCCACACTGAACCCATGGGGAAACAGGCCAGCAAGGACACTGGGCCAGCTCCCACCCAACAACAACCAGAGGCAGACTGGAAAACCAACCAGTTCGCTCTGAATCCTACTTCACATCACGCTGTGTAGGGTCCTCCCAACCCTGCGCCCAGGAGTAAACACTCGCTAAAGGCATCTTATATTATCCTTAAAATCCTAAACAGTTGTAGATATCTTTTCAAAAAAATGTATTTGTAGGGACACCTGGGTGGCTCAGTGGTTGAGCGTCTGCCTTTGGCTCAGGTCATGATCCTGGGGTCCTGGGATCAAGTCCTGCATCGGGCTCCCTGCATGGAGCCTGCTTCTCCCTCTACCTGTGTCTCTGCCTCTCTCTGGGTCTCTCATGAATAAATAAATAAAATCTTTTTTAAAGATTTGTAGAAATAAAGGAAAAAAGTCATTCAGGGAATAACTTGTCTCCCTCCTCCCTCACCTAATTTGTTTACTCAGGATGACTGGGCCAGTCACCAACCTGTCCCTTTCCCTCTCCTGAGGGCTTGCAGGAGGTCATGTAGGATCTACCAGTGAGTTCAATGAACTTTTGTTTGTGCGTCTTCAGCTTACACAATGTTTCACATTACATTTTCCAACAACCTTGTGAGGTAAACACAAGCCTCTTGCAAGGGACAGTAGGGCCTGTAGTGTCTCCACGGGACACTGGAGTGAGATAAGCCAAGAGCTGGAGCCCAGACCCAACACACACAAGCTGTGGGAGCTCAGCTCACTTATTCAGCTTCTCTAAGCCTCTATTTTCCTCATTTATTAAATGCACATTATACCCACCTTACAAATGTGTGGGGGGACTGAATGAAATAAAGCACCCAAAACACAACAGCACTCACGAGATGTTAATGATGAATACCCTCACATCCTCTGTGGCCAAGGACCACATTACCAAAAAGGTAGTTAACCCCGGGGTTTGATAACCCTAGGGTTTAAGATGAGCGTCAGATGAGTCTGATGGATTCCAGTCTTAGTGGGAGCTGGATATGCTCAGGCCTGGCACATCACTCTGATTAATCTGAGTGAAGCCAGGTCTTGTGAGGGGGCTACTGGGAAGATGTACGATTTTTTTTCTGTCGGATGTGAATGCAGAGAATGCAGATGTGGAGGTGCCAGCTGCCATGTTGGCACTATATGGAAACTGAGAATGAAGCCAGCAGGGAGAAAAGAAGGCCCGGGAAGGGAATACAGGTGGGGTCTTGATGACATCCTCTGAGTCGTCCCTATACAGCAAGTTCTCCCCCAGGGCATTGAAACTGTATGAACCCATGTATTATTTTGGGTGGGAGAGAAGGTCTACAGATTCACCAGATCCATTCAGAGAACCCTACAGATTCACCCACTGGCCCCCAGGGTTGGTGAAAGATCAAGAGAGGCTTCAGCCTGCTGAAAGAGAAGGGTTGGATGATGCCACTGGAATGAGATACACAGGGCACTTCAGGGAACTGTGGAAAAGCTGGACTTCTTAAATCGGATAGTGAGGAGGTAGGTGTTTTTGGTGCTATTCTTTGTGCCTTCCATGTATGAAAAATCTCACCAAAAAAAAAAATTTTTTTTTAACTCTATCTAAAGAAGTATATCATTCAGAACAACTTTTCTGGAGAGAATGTGGCAACACATACCAATTATGATGCACCAATTTATTTATCAGTTTCATTAATTACATTACCAACTCAAGATGCACATTTTAGCCCTAAAATCCCTCTTCTTATCCTAAGAAAATATTAAAATGTGCACAAAGATTTATGTTTATCATTTGAATAGACAAGAAATTGAAAAGAACTTCTGAGATTATCAATAAGAAACTAAGTAAATTATGGTAAATCCTTACGACAGAATATTTATGTAGTCATGAAAAAAGAGTAGAGTAGATTTTCAATGTACTGACAGAGAAAAATATCTATACTATAAAGTTAAGTGGAAGGGGTAGGAGAGAACGGTGTGTCATTGAAAAATTGCAGAAGACCTCATCATAGTAGCTTAAAATCACAGGGAATTATGCTCCTATATGAAAGAAAGCCTGAAGGACAGTCCAAAGTGGTATGGCTTTTCCTTTAAGTTGTCAATAACTCAGACACTGTTTTGTGCTCTCCAATGTGTGGCTCCCAGCAGCAGAGTCCCCTTGAGGTCTCAGATGACTGCTGGAACTCTACCTTCACATCTGTTCTGTAGGCCAGAAGGAAGCAGGAAAAGAGCAAAGAGCCATGCCTCCCACCTGAATTAGCCTCTTTTAAGCAACCTTCTTGGTGTTACACAATCTGCCTGCTTCTCTATTGGACGGAATTGGGCACATGCACACACCCTGGCTGGAACGGAGACTGGAAAATGTAGTTATTCCAGGTGACAATTTGCTCAGCTAAAACTCATAAATAAATAAATAAATAAATAAATAAATAAATAAATAAATCTTTAACAAATATTAAAATTCAAGGTTCTGTAGTAGGGGTGTGTGTGTGTGTCTACATGTGTATGTAGAATGCAACATACATGTTTATATGAATAGAGAATAAAGTCTGGAAACATATACATATAACAAAACATGACTATGTCTGGGAAGTCAAATTAGAGAGTATTCTTTCCCTTGCTACTTCATATCACCCTGAATTAATAAATTATTTTCAACCAACTTAAGTTTAGAATCAGAAAAGAAAAAAAAAAAAAAACAACAACGAAGATACCTCAATACCGGGGAAAAAAGAAGAAATGGTGTTAAAGTCCTATAATGTGAACTTGAGAGTGCACTATGTAATTAGCAACAATATTTTATGCCAGGATTTGAGTATATGCATTTATAGTCATGCACTTATTAACCATTCTTAGATAGAGCCCTTAGCTCATAGTATACCTGCTTAAGAGAAAGACCAAACAGTGTAGACATCTTAGAAAATCTCTTTTCTGAGCTGAAGAAATTAGACTCTACTGGTGATATTCTCATCATGACTGAATGACGATTTCCTTTTATCAACATTTCATCTCCCCAGGAGATTGATTCGATGAACATTAGTTGAGTGCCTACCGGGGATCAGGCAATTTAGCGGGCTCTTTCAACTTTTCTTACTTCATCCTTCACAAAAACTGCTGGGTAGAAACTCTTATTCCATTTTATAGATGAGAAAATCAAGCCTGAGAGAGAAGACTTGATCTTACGTGGCTCAACACTAGGTCTAGCTGACCTCGAAGCTGGTCTTTTTTCTGCTCACTGGGGAGTTCCTCGGAGCTAAATCAGCCCCATTTGCTCCCCCTAGAGACCCATGGATGACCAAGGACAAGTAATCCTCACTGAGCTCCTTGTGTCCTACCTTAGGAGCCTCAGAGTGGGAGGCTTCTAAAATTAGGCTGATCACTTCCTTCCCTACCGCCAGCCAGTTTTAAATATAGGCTCTCCTATCCATCTTCCTTACTCACCAATGTTTCCTCCAAACTTCATGGACCATCAGGCCAGCAGTATTTTTCCAACTGCCCTTTTAACTTCCTCTGGCACTCTGGCTTGTTACTCATTTTGGACCCAATGTCTTGTGAACGCGTCAGTGGTCTCCCTTACCTAACTGTCAGCCCTGACACAAGTCAGAAAGAGTCTCCCTATATTAGTCACCCCCTAGGGAATGGGGCTGTTCATGTCATGTAGCCCATTCCATGTCAATGTGAGTGAATTTCCTGGAGGCAGCGGGTATGGTAGACAGAGCTTGGGCTTTGGGTCCAGAGACACCTGGGTTTGAATCTACTCTGTTCGATATTTCAGTCCTGGTTTATTTATGTCTAAAAGGCAACTAGGCAATATATCATTTCCAGGCTGCGTGTGAGGCCTATTTGAGCTAAGTATTTTATCACCTGGCCCCTGGAAACTGCTTGATAACTTTTGTTGTTTCTCTTCCTTCCAGTTTTCTTGATTGAAAATGCCCCCAAATTGTCACTTTATAGCTAAAGAATATCAACACCAATTATAATTATGTCAATAATTATATAGCATAACAGTCAAAAGCACACGCTCCAGGACAGACTGCCTGAATCTGAATCTCAGCTTCATCACCAGGTAGCGAGGTGAGTGTGGACATTTACTTAAACCATTTGAACCTCAACTGCAAAATGAGTTTTATGACCAAACCTACGTTGGGAGGTTAAATCGCTTAGAATAATGCCTCACCCATGTGTAAGCACTCAGTTTCCATAAGCTATTATTATAGTTGTCCTGCACTGAGCTCTTGCTAAATGCCAGCCTCTGTGTTCAAGCCCCACGTATTTGCTCTCACTTCGACAACACCATACATCATATCATCCCCAGCTTTGGGCTGGGGAAACGAGACTCACAGGAGGAGGATGACTTCCCCTGGATCCCACGACTGGTAGGTGGCAGAGGCTGCATTCGTGTCAGGGCCCTTTTCACTGCACTATGACTTTATCTCCCTCTGACTTCCAGCTCATTCTCCAAGGAGCCCCCGTGGCTCCTTTGCAGTTTCCTCTCCTGATATCTCAGGGTTTTTCCACATTAATCTTGGTTTCCTACGCTATTTATGTTCTGTTACCTTGCCATGCTGTATCAGAAGAGTTGATTAATCAGAAATTGTGTCTCAGTGGTTATGACCCTGAAGGAAATGTTCCAGAACACCCGCCAACCCGTCACTGATCTGAGTTCATGAAGGACAGGCTGTTTATCAGAGGGCAGAAGGCAGCCTATTGTTGAGATGTAAAGGAAAGATGACCCAGTTAGAGCGTCTCATCCAAGACTTGGCCTCCGAGACCTGCTGAGTAAGCAGCTGCCCATGTGGCCCTCTGTACCCTCTGTAAACAGGATGGTGCCAGACCAAACTGCTGACATGCAGCTCCCCTGCTCTATGAAGGGGGTCTTCCAGGGGCACAATGCATCGACCTAACAACCTGTAGAAATTAAGACGACAGAAGCTACTTCTGACTGAGTGTTTCCCACATGCCAAAGAGGAGGTACGCATACCTCCTGGGTGTTAGCTCTCACCAGGCCCTGCCTCGCTCTTGAAGCTCCAAGAAGCTCAAGCAAGTCAGAGCTCCCTACCCACTGCCTCCCCCTGCCCTCCAGATCCCCAACAAGCTAATTCTTGCCTCTGTGCCTTTATCCAACCATTCCTTCGTTTGACAAATACATTTTGACTCTCTACTACGTGTCTTTTGTGGGTTGAATTGTACTCACCTAAAATTGATATCTTGAAGTCCTAATCTCCAGTATCTCAGAATATGATCTTATTTGGAAATAGGGTCATTGCAACTATAACTCGTTAAGACGAGGTCACCTTGAAATAGCATGGACTCCTAATCCTATATGAACTGTACCCTTATAAAAAGGGAAAACTTAAAAAAAAAAAAAGGGAAAACTTGGACATAGATGCACATGGGGTAATGTCGAACGAAGATGAAGGCAGGGGGCAGGGTGATATATTTACAAGACAAGAAACACCAAAGACTGTCCACAAACCACCAGAAACTACGGAAAAGACATGCAACTAATTCCTCCTCACAGGCCTCGAAAGAACCAGCGCTGCCTATATCTGAATCTAAAACCACTAGCCTTCAGAAACATGAGAAAATAAGTTTCTGCCATTTGGGCCATCAAGTCTGTAGTATCTTGTTACAGCAGCCCAAGCAGACTAGTCTAGCATCAAGCTCAAGGTAATGGGAAACCAGGCTGAACAAGACAGAGGAGGTCCCTGCCCACATCGGGCTTACATTCCAACGCAGAGGTTAGACTGTAGATCCACAAAAATACATTTCAGGTCATGACAAGTGATGTTAAGGAAACTAACGTAGGGTAAAGGGATAGAGAGTGACCAAGGTGCTCAGCATTAAATGCCTGTGAGGAGGCAACATTTTGAGCATAAGCCTGGAAGAAGTGTGGGAGCAAGCCATGAGAAGTTATGAGGAAAGAACATTCCATGCAGCCCCTCTGTAGGGTGGTCCACCTCTCCTGTGCACCCCTAACATTCACAGCCAACTGACTTATCCTACAAGACTCCATTCTGGTGCCATCTCCTCCAAAGTGACTCGGCTGACCTGCAGGCTAAACAGGATGTGCTCCCATTGGAGCTCCCAGGTACCTCAAGTACAGGGCTTTCCCTGAATTCCCACATGGTTTTATAATTAGGGGGTATAGTTTGTGTGTCCCTAGAGAGTTGGTGTCGTCCCTGTGCCTGCATTGAGCTTTCAGGGAGAACAGAGCCATCCATGCATTATTCATTGCTGCCTCTCTACACTCAGCACAGAAACGGTGAAGACATTTGCTTCGACATGGATGGAACCAAAGGGTATTATGTCAAGTGAAATAAGTCAATCGGAGAAAGACAAACATTATATGGTCTCATTCATTTGGGGAATATAAAAAATAGTGAAAGGGAATAAAGGGGAAAGGAGAAAAAATGAATGGGAAATATCAGGGAAGGAGACAGAACGTGAGAGACTCCTAACTCTGGGAAATGAACTAGGGGTTGTGGAAGGGGAGGTGGGCGGGGGATGGGAGTGACTGGGGGTGATGGGCACTGAGGGGGGCACTTGATGGGATGAGCACTGGGTGTTACTTTATATGTTGGTAAATTGAACACCAATAAAAAATAAATTTATTTTTAAAAATTAAAAAAAAATAAAAAATAAAAAGAAACGGTGAAGAACAGGTGTGCAATACAAGTTTGCTGGATGGATGAATGGATGGAAGAACAGGTGTGTGGAATCCTGTCCTTATGTCACTAGGGCCTTACAAGATAGTTACTACTATACTCCTGGAGCAGATGAGCAAATCTGGGTGTCCCTGAGGAGGGACCCTGCCTATTCATACCAACGGCATAGCAGGCTGCCATTCAACTGACCTGAATTGGTGAAACAGCAGCCTGGGCAAAGCCACCAGTAAGGCCCATGCTCCTTAAAAGTGCACAGCCTTGTATAGTTTACACTTTGATAGTTGCACTTAATCCTCACAACTGCCTGAAAAGTATGCAAACCGATGGTCTTTATCTGACAGGCAGGATGGGAGATGTACAGGGTTACCCAGGGTCTCACAGCCAGTGAGTAAGGACTCCTGACCCCCTGCTCTTTCCATTCCTGGTGCAGTTTCCACAACTGACTGACCACGGGAACCGTACCTTATGTGCTCAGACACAAGAGGACCTGCATCCAGTCCAGCTTCTTTGTGGATGGGGAAGATGGGGCTCCAGGCTCACCATCCTCACCCTCAGGGCCAACCTCATTCCCTTTATTCCCAATAAATACCAGGGGAACACTCCTCTGTTCCAAGACAGCAGGAAACACCCGCCCTTTAAAACAAAATATACAAAAAGCAAAACAAAGAAAGAAAAAGGAAAATCATTATCTAGGCATAACCCTAAAATCCATTTTTCCCTGAGAACTGCACTTTATTCGTCAAGGCCCCTTTCCCTGGAAGACCTTAGCTCTCCTGAAGGATGGCATTGGAGGAGAGCAGATTGAGGATGGACCCACCAACTACAGCAGCCCCTTCCACCACCCCCCTCATGACAAACATGTAGAGGTGGACAGAGGTAACTGCGGGAATGGCCAGAGTTCGAGAAACTCCTGGCTCTCTGACATGGATAGGGGGGTTGCCTCATGTCTCAAATGGCCCAGCGTTCCCTGCAGGAGATGGCAGAGAGTGAATCAGCGAAGGTCACTAAGGTGTCTCCTCAGTCTGAAGATCACCATGACTTCAATCCTTGCTGTCCATGTGGCTAAACAGCCCTCTGTTCTATCCTGGGCCTCTGGGCCCACATCAAGGGTATGGTTTCCACCTGGAGAGGTCCCAGAGCTTCAGTCACCTCCAGTCCCCATGTAAAAAAAAAAAAAATCTTGTAATCTTAAAAAGCATTTGGAGGTATAATATCTCAAAACTGGTCTAAAATTGACTGCTATCACCTGCAAACTTACTTCCACTCCTGTGTGCTCAGTAAATATCAATATTTACCTATCACTAACCTAGGAAAACAACTCAGCATCTTCAATTCATCTCTGCATCATTATCATGTTCAACTGATGAACAAAGGCAGCTGACTCTACTGGAGCAGGTCTCCCCAGTGTCCCTTCCTGTCCGCTCCACATCAGGTAGAGACTTCACTAGGCAGTTGCGTCTATGTACCCTTCTGGAGTTCAGGAAAGCACTTGTCTGGATAAGAAATATCATTTGGCAAATCACTGCAATGGGAAAGTTCCCCAGAGTGTGGTCTAGGGTGAGATAAGTAGTGGAGGAAACCTTGAGCAACACTGGCATTAAAAGGTGGGCAGAGAAAGACAACCCCATGCAAGTGACAGAGGCGGAGTTGCCAGAGAGGTAGGAGCTGCTTCTTCAGAGAGTGATATCAACCAAATCAAGGGAAGACTGCATTTCCAGAAGAGTGACATGGTTTCCCAATTCAGCAGTCATGATCACATTTCTTCAGGGATGGGCAAGGCCCTTTATAATCTAGCCTCTGCCTACATTTCCCACCTCATCCCCTCACACTGTAGATCCCAGTTTGCCTGCATGTTCTAGAATTCCCTGACCAGGGGTGCCTGGGTAGCCCAGTCAGTTAGGCATCGGCCTTTGGCCCAGGCCACGGGATGGAATCCTGCATCAGGCTTCCTGCTCAGCAACAAGTCTGCTTCTCCTCTGCCCCTCGCCCCACTCGTGCTCTCTCCTTCTCTCTCTCAAATAAATCAAAACTTCAAATCAATCAATAAATCCACCAATCAATCCCTGACTATGTCTTGCTATTTCACCCTCCCTCACCACCACTCCCCCGTTATCTTTGCTCAATCATCCCCTCTACCTATGAGGTCCACACCTACTCACTGGAATGGTCATCAATCAAGTGCTATCTTGTGCTTTTCCTCCTGTAAAGCCTTCCCCGTCCCTGTACCACGCCAGCAGAATGAGGTCACACTCCCTTCTGTAGGCCTCCACTCTTCTGTGAACCTGGCTTTTATATATTACCTTTAATGCTATATTTTTATTCCCATGCTTGAGTTGTCTAGGGGCATGGGCTCTCTTATTGATTTTGCTAATGCCAAGACCAGGTCATGTAGTCTGGCATAAAGTGAGAAGCCCATACATTTTAGTGAATGAGAAAGAATGAAGGACTTTGCAAGTCAACATCACTCAGGGAATAAATCAAGAGAAGTGCAAAAATCAAAGTATGCTTAATTAAAGGTTCTCCTTGGTTGGGATCTGGTTAACTGAGGTTTTTCTTAAGAAATACCTTAGTTAAATAGTGCACAGGATGCACTAAGTGAGTTTTGCCCTGGCCCTATATAAACTCCTGAACATTGTTGCAAATGAACCAATCTGGGTGGGAGGGAGCACCTTTGTGGGGTTATAGAGAAACATCCGTTTGTGTTGAGGCTGCCAAACTGCGTTTCCCTTGCCCCAGTGCACCGAGGGTGTCTCATAAATGTTAAGTAATCATAATGACCATGCTCAAGGGGTGTCAGCGGTCATAAAATCTAACTTTTATGGATGATTCCCTGAGTCTCCTGGTGGGTGGTTAGAAATCGAGCAGGCCTGATGGCCAGAGGTCTCCATACAGGCTGCATCTGAGAGACCTATAAGCTTGGGTGGCAGAAAGGGGATCCAATCACAAGCTGGGACGCCCAACCATTGATTGATTGAGGAAGGCCACCCACACTGAGCCTTCTGGAATCCATTGGTGAGTCATGGGCCAAAGGATTATGTCTTCAATATGGGCCATTGGGCCTGATATCGAGGCATTTCCTGCTTACAGCTTAGGGGAGCTATCCTTAATGAGGGTGATGACCTGTGGGTCCAAGAAATAGCTAGATGAGAGGAAAACCCTAGTCTCACTTACCCCTCATGGGGCATAGCTTCCTAAGCTTTTTCTGATTGTATACTCTCCAGTGGACCTTAGTTTACTTTCTTTCATTCATGACACCATTATTTATCTGTTGTATTCATTCTTTCCATGGACATGAACTAAGTACCTGGGCTCGATGTTAGAAGTATAGAGATAAATAAGACATGGTTCCTGCCCTTATTGGATCAACTATAGGAGATAAGTAAGATACCAATTTTCCTGTAATGTATTCACTATATATAGCCATAGAGGTATATTCAGAGGGAACAATGGTGACCAGAGAGGGGATATTTGTAAAGGATGAACAGTGTTCCACCAGGCAGGTAAAAGGGAGGAAGAAGGGGTACCAGGTATCCAGGAGGGTGGGGAGGCATTTGAAACAGATATTAGAGTGAAAATAGGTGTCAAAATAGGGGTCATGTGCAGGACCTCCACGTGCATAATTCCAGGTGCTACCATTCATATCAGCTCCTACAGTCATGTGGTATATGATCAGCTCCCCACACCCCAAGGCAGGAAACCTGAGTTCAATTCCTGGCTCTGCTTCTAACTAGCTATACGATGCTCTGAGACAGTGTTCTTCCTGCTTCTCAGTCTCTTCGAGTTCAGAATAAAGAAGCTGGACTGGATAGCTTCCAAGTATCCTCCTCCCTCTAGAGTCCTCTATGAATCTATGAGTCCAAGCAGAGCTGAAATGACTTGGGGGTTAAAGCTTGTCCTTTGGGACTGAATGAGGTATTGTCCTTGGAAATGAGACTTTAATCTTCCCCCAAGTCTTGATTTGTATATAGGTTGATTAAAAACACTATTGCGTAGACTATTCACACTAAATGGGAAAGTAAGGATCACTTAACTCAAGTGGTCCCTTTTTGAAAAGGTGAGACAAAGGACCAGAGATAGCAAATGATTCACCCAGAGGTAAACAGCACATTGGATCAGGACCAAGACTCAGGTCCAGACAGAGTATTCTCTGCACCAAGCTTGACCCTGACTCCCTCTGTAATGGAAGAGCACCCAGCTGATCAAACCTATAGATCTAGGGCCATAGCACACCACCACCTGACATTTCTTTGAAATATGAGACTTCCAAATCCTTTTCCTCAAAAGTAAATTCAAATCTATGTATATATCCGAGTTACTTTAGACATGGCCAAAATATTTCAAACACCATCCATCCCAACACTCAAGCAAGAACTCAGGTGTGATCCTAGCTCCTCCCTCTCTCTCCTATAGTCTCTTGCCAGATCCAAAACATGTCCCATCACTGACCTGTTCCAGAGCCACACCCTCTCTTCCCTGAGCTACTACATTAGCTGGCTAATTAGTCTCCCACCCTCCCATGCAACTTCCTCCATGCAGCCACCGTGACAGAGGTGACTCTTCTCTGCGCTGGGAAAGCCAGGGACACTCCCATACCTGCCAGATATAATCCAAACTCTGTAGCGTGGCATACCACACCTTTTGTGATTTCCCACCCCCTCCTGTCTTCATACTCCACAAGGTGCATGAATATTACTTAGGGGTCTGCAGCTATGCCATGCTTTGTCCGGTCTTTGTACTTTTCCTCAGACTGTTTCCTATGTCCAGAAAGCTTCCCCCTCCTCAAATCCAACTGCCTGGTATATCCCTCCTATACTAGTCTGCTCCAGGTGCAAAATAACACAGACTGAGTGGTACAAAAAAACAAACTTTTATCTCCTCACCGCTTTGAAGACTAAAATCCACGATCAAGATGTAGGCAAATTCAGTTTCTGATGAGAGCTCTCTTCTTGCTTAGGGACAGCCACCTTGTGACCTCACGTGGCCTTTCCTCTGTGTGTGCCTGGGAAGAGAGCTCCGCAGGATCTCTGCCTCTTCTTACAAGAACACCATTCCTATTGGAGTAGGGTCCTACCCTTATGAACCTCATTTAACCTAATTACCTCCCTAAAGGTCAGACCTCCAAACACAGTTGCATTTAGGGTTAGGAATTCAATATATGAGCTTAGGGGAGGAGGATAAAATTCAGTCCATAGCACCTGATTATAGCTCTTATCTCTATGAATTAGCATGATTTATTTTCACATCTCTCTCCTCCACTGGCTTCTGAGTTCTCATGGAAACTCAGAACGGTCTTTGAATCCTTATGTCAGAGAGTTCTGATCCAGGTTTTGTGAGACCTGAGGCTTATAAGATGTGATGGGCCCTCACTAAGAAAAGGAGGAAAAATTAGGTACAAAGCGAATTTAGAAAGAGCCTGTGCAAGTGAGGGACCCCAGAATTAAGCTTTATGGCTTCACAGTGTATCTGCCTCTGGGCTTATGATACAAAGCCTCACTGGGTGCTAGAAAGACCACAGGTTGGGCTGCATTCCAACTTCTCCTTTCTTTTGGGGAAGATAGGTTCATTATCTGCACCTCAGTATTTCTGCACATCTAAAATGGGTCTGTAATACCCACTGTGTGAGGTCTTTTGAAAATGTAATTAGATAATCTGAAAGGATCTTAAATATTTATGTGCTTATTGCCTGTGTTCCCAACTGCAACATGTGCTCTGTGAAGAAGGGGACTTGCCCTGGTCACTGCTGAATCCCAGCATTCCATGATGGTGCCCTGAAACGGCTAGATGCATGACAACATTGTTGACAGCAAGAATGTGGTACTTGGTAGTCCCTAAAAGACTGGTGCCTGGTACCCACCGGTAAGTTTTCCCCATTGAGACTATTGCTATTATTTGTGAATCTTAGTTAAATGAATAAGGAAGACACAGAACATACCAGTGCTCAGAAGACAAAAATCACTCTATGCTAGACTCTGGGGAGCATTATGATTCAAAATTTTTTACTGCCCTATATGTTTTTAAAGCTAGAATAATAAAATATCTGGAAGGAAGAAAGGGAAGGGAGGGGGAAACAGGAAGGGAGAGAG
The DNA here is from genome assembly GCF_048164855.1 of Canis lupus baileyi. Taxonomy (NCBI): domain Eukaryota; kingdom Metazoa; phylum Chordata; class Mammalia; order Carnivora; family Canidae; genus Canis; species Canis lupus. Next base: position 35,950,887 of record NC_132840.1, read on the forward strand.
AAAGTGAGGGTGGGGGAGAAAGGAGAGAGATGACAGGCAAAACAACACAGAAAGCCCTCTAGGCAGTGGGCAGAATCAAAATAGGAAAGCCCCAGAAATTTGACATGGTTTCTCTGGAGACTAAGGGCATATTTATTCCTTGTGCAGCAGCTACCTCTGCACCCTCCAGGGAGTAGAAAGTGCTGATGGGTGCTCTCCGGTGGGTTGATGAAGTGGAGGCAGGAGCAGCCTCATCAGACAACCTCGAATTGTGCCAAGCTCCAGTTTCTTGCAGCTTGGAGCTGAAAAGCCAATCCTCCAGCTTAGCTCTGAACTCTTCACCCCAATCAATTAGGAGAAATCCCATCAAAAACCCCAAGGAAGTCTGCTTGGCCTGACCTTCAGGATTCAAGCTAAAGAGACATCGCTGCCCCTGAAGAATCTGTTGTTTTTAAATAGCTCGCACTTCCGGTTGAGGAATTCAGAGAGAGGTAGACTGAATCCCAGCACTCAAGAGCTGAGAGGGACTTAGCACTCACAGAGCACACAGCCTGTCAGGGTCACAGAGCCTCACTAGCGTTGTAGGGAGAAATCTAAAGCAATCTGGCTTCCTACACAGACCATTTAATTCTCACACTTGACCGTGTCAGTAACTCTGACTCACAGTTCAAGAACAAGAATGTGGCCTTGGCCTCACAGACCTTGTTTCATTTCTCACTCCACTTCCCAGGCACCGTGTGAATCTGAACAAGTGGCTTCACCTTTCTCGGGCTCCATTTCCATTTCACCCTCTGCAGGACGGACAACGGTATTTATCGCACACTCCAGTTGTTCAGATGAAGCAGGATGGCATGTACTTAAAAGTAGGTACTTTTAGTGCTGAATCAGTGGTGATTTCTCACCTCCTATCTTCCTCCCCCTTCCTTCTACTCCTTTCCCACTTTGTTCCCAGCAGGAACCATGCTGGACATAGAGTTGGGTGCTGGGTCCTTGCTCAAAGGAGTTTCCATGTCTAGAAAACGTGAAGGTGGGAACACAGGGCCTCCCCAGACCTCTGCTCCCTCACCTACTTCTCAGCCAGCACATGACTGTCTGTGTAGCCAGGCCGTGGGCCACACTGCAGGGACATCCGGATGTCCCTTCCCTGTCCTCTAGGAGCTCACAGAAGACTCTAGCTGAAGACAAGGAAGAGAAAAAACTGACAGTAAGCATGAAAACACTGTAAAGAGTTCAGAAGTCATGCAGAGGCAAGGGAAACAGCCACCTCAGGGTCCCACAATGAGATGGTCCAGTGGGGGGGAAACCCAAGAACTGCAGTTCTCCTGGTCAGACCAAAAAATACAAAAAAAAAAAAAAAAAAAAAAAAATGGTAAAAGGAAGTAGAAGTTCACCAGTCAGGGCAAACTATTTCTAGGCACCACATATTCTGAAGAGAACCTGGTACATACCAACCCCAATGTGTATTTAGTGCTCTGGATCCTGGAATTATTAAGGCTGGTGGGAAGGAGAATAAAATCAAAGGAGATCGAAAAAAAGAAAAAAGAAAGAAAGAGGAGAAGGAAAGAGAAGGAAGAAAAGAAGCAAAGTTACCTTTGGTTTCACTTCTATGTACTCAGTCCCAGACCAGGTCCCTTCACTTATTCACACCATGAATGCAAGTAGAGAGGGGGATGGAGGAGGAAGAGGGAAGGGCAGACGGAAGGAAGAAATCTGTAAGGTAGATAATGTCTTCTTTGTAAACATGAGGGTAGCAAAGCCGGGAGATAAAATGCCTTGCTTAATATCACACAGCAATAAGCAGCGGAAGCAGGACTGAAAGCCAACGAGGCCTGACTCCAACGCTCCTGTTCCTGTCAGGTGTGCTGATGCCTGGGGCAGAGTCTATCATATCCCCCCACTGAGGGCATAAATGGAAAGGGACAGTCTAAAAAGCCAGGACATCATGGGTATAGGAATATAAGGAACAGAGACAAGAGCCCTTCTATGTGCCCAAGGAATCCCACCACTCCTATGACTGACTTCTCCCCTCGCTACAGAGTTAATCCTGGGCAAACTGTCTAACCTCTCTGGCCCTGTGGTTGCCTGTAAAGTCATCCAATGAAGGAGATTGGATTAGCTAAACTCTTGAGTTCCCTTACAGCTTGGAGTCCTTAGAGTCTACTCACAGAATTTCATACCTAGAAAGGACTGTAGAAATTAGTTTTTCTCAAGCTTGAGAAATGGCTAGATCTGTGGCAGCAATCTCCATTTGGCCGCTTTATCTGTTTTTTTGTTTTGTTTCGTTTTGTTTTTGCATAGTGAAAAAAAACTTTAGGTGGCCACAAGGGATGCCCAGCTAAAGAGATTTCTTGGCCTCCCCTGAAGGTAGGATTGGACACATGACCGAATTATGGGCAGAGGATGCGAAGAGAAGTGATGTGTGCAACTTCTGCCCTTAAAAGGAAATGGTAGGTTCTTGCCTTTCCTCCTTTCCTCCTTCCTGCTGTTTGGAATAGGATGGCAGGAATTAGGATGGCAGGAATTAGGGCTTCCATCTTGGATCAAAAAATGGAAGGCATGTGTCAAGGAATACAGAGCAACATATGGAAAAAGCAGAGGTCCTGATGCTTAAAAGCCATCATTCTAGCCCTGGGGCTTCTATCTAAACTTTATAGATAAGAGAAATAAATCTCTACTTGTACATGCTACTGTCTTCTAACAAATACATCCCTTTTTAAAGAAAAAAAAATCATAGATTACCCAATTTGGGAGACACATTGCGTAGAAAGAGAAACAGGGAACATTTTAGATGTTTTTAGAGTGCCATATATGCCATATATGCCATATCATACATATAAACACCCAGGGGGCCACTGAAATCTCATGTGAATGGACAAAAAGGGGTGAGGGAGGGTTATCTAGATAATCCAGATTATGTTTATATTGAATGGAGAGAGGGTTGGCTCTTCATTTCATGTATATATGCAATTATAAAAATGACACAAGACTTTTTAATTGCCCTCATCCCTACCTTAAGCCCAGGGACCAGAGGAGCCAATTTAGAGGGAAAATGTTCAATCAAACTGTTTCAAATGGAATTCTGCTATGACTCTGGGGCAATATCTGGTAGTGCCAGAAATCCTGAGAGAATGAGAAAGGACAAGGAATGGTTGAACCAGCAGAACCTCAGGCCCCCAAACCTGCCTCAACCATAGCACCACTGCTTTTATCTGGTTTATATATATTGGGGTTCCACAGAAGAGTTCAAAGGGCTCTGTTGCTCACATTTCAATAAGTGAAACCTTCTGGTTGATAGAGAAAGGAACTAGTATCCAGAAAGAGGAAGTGACTTGCCCACAACCGCACAGTGAGGAAGAAGCCAAGTTCCCAAGCCTCACAATCAATCTCTCTCACCTGAATCAGACCCACTGAGCAGACCACACAGCTTCTAACCTGGGGACAACCTGACAAGACCTCCTCAAGTTCCTCAGCCCACTCTTACCCCAGAGATAGAGCTTCCCATTTGTTCATAATTTTCAAGTGACTGTCTCATCTCTACTGGTATTTCAGCCAGAAGAGAGGGAGTCTTTGATCGCAGCAGGTGGTCACAGTCTGAGGATGAGTTGGTGAATTCCCATACAGACCCCAGCAAGTCACAGGTCACCCAGCCTGCTCAGTTGACCCAGAGAGAGATTTCTTTCCTGGTCAGGATGGGTGGTGACAGCAGATGGAGGAAGGTGTCACAGTTCCTGCATCATTGGTATCATGACCAAAGGTCACTTCTGTCCTGAAGGTAGGATTAGGTAGGTGCCTGGCTGGTGTCAGGAACATGCCTCCAAATGCCTGGGCCTGGTAGTGACCACACAGATTAAGATTAAAAGTGTTTATTCATTGAACGATCCATGAGTTCCCAGTTCTTAAATGGCTCTTATACACACTATCTCATCATATGCGATGCTAGAGGGAAGGTCCCATATGATATTGTCATAGATAACCAGAGGCCCATCAGGATCTCACTAGAATGTAAATTCCTCCAGGGCAGGGGACTGGGTAGACCTTGTTCGCTATTACTTCCCTCATGTTTAAACATTAAATTTAGAGTGACTACTCACGGATTGTTTGCTTCATGAGTGAATAAGTGGCTCTGCCAATCCTTCCAACCTAGTCTCTTCAATTTCCCTGGGGCTCCACTCACTCTCCCTTCCAGTCACACAGAACACATGCAGGTCCGCAAAGTGAAGGAAGCCTTTTCCCAAGCCTGCAGCTTTTATACGTGCTCATTCCTCAGCCTGAAATGGACTCTTCCACCTTTACCTTCTACTGGACCTTTACACGTCAGTCTCAACATTCAGGGCTGCAGTGGTCAGATCTGCAAGCTGTTGACAAGGCAGGAGTGACCAGCCCAGGGGGCGGCTAGAAGCACAAATATCTGCTTGGGCTGTTTACCAGGCTGTGCACTCTGGCATGGGGCTGCCATTTGCCCAGAAAAAAAAGGTAAGAGGCACCTTTTTTCAAATGTTCAGGAAGGTTGTCGTGGCCCTGTTGACACGAGTTCCTCCAGGGGGCCTTTGCCCATACCCCAGAGTAGTTTAGGGCCCACTCACAATGTCTGGTCTTGTCTGTTTTCCCCTTGAGGCTGTGAGTTCTTCCACTGTAGGGCTGTCTTGTTAGTTGTCTCATCCATTAGGACCGTGCCAGGCCCACCATCGGGGTTCAAGAAATGTTTATTGAATGACTGAATGAATAATGACTGAGCTCTAGAGAAGGAAGCCTTTTGCAAGGTCACACAGCCAGGAATTGGCAGAGCTGGCTCAAGGCCCCCAGACCTCCTGGAATCTAGTCGAGAGCTGCCTTCCACGGTAGAAGCCCTCCTTCTAAATATCCCTTCTAGAAGCCAAGCCTTCAGAGACACCTTAGTTAGCAGTGAAGACAAGCCAGAGGAGCTAAATTAATTTTGAAAGGTCTCATGCATCTTATTCACTAGGTCAGTGAGGGTTACTCGTGAAGAGAAATACTTGGCGGGGGAGGGGGGCTCATTTTTCCACCCCCAATTCATAACTCTATTCGTCACTCTTCACCCAGATTTAAGAGGTGCTAACTGAGTTCCAGCAGGCCCCATGCCTCCAGTGCAGACTGTCCTGACCGGGCTTTGCCCCTTTGATTCTTAACCTGTAAACCTAAACCGAAGTTGCTTTACCAACTTGCTTCTCTAAAGGGCCCCAGAGCTAAAAGCATCTCACACTTAGGTTTTCGGGGATAATGTGATCCAGATCCCCTGAGCACTTGCAGCAAGGAGAAAGTAAGGAGGAATGCAGAAAATTACCACATTGGCAGCCAGGACACCCAGGTCCCTGTCCTGTTTGGGCAGGAAATTCCTCATGGGAAAAGCGATATTTGACCACATAACTGGGCCAGGAATAGAGCTATTTTGCCTCCAGAGGCCCATATCCCCAAGGCAGAGAGTCAGAAAGATGTGAGTCAAGGGAAAGAGGACTGTGATTGCCTCTCTAGCTCAGGTGGGGCTGTACTAGTTGGAGCAGAGAGACCTCAGGCCTGGTCTCCTGTGCAGGCTCCATCACCTTCTCACTCTGACCTTGGGCAAGTCACCGAACATCTCTGAGCCTCAGGCCCTCCTCTGAATAAGGGGGTGATACATATTTCTACCTTGAAAGGTTTTTGCTTGTTTTGTCATGCCCGTCTTTCCTTATCTACTTCACTTATCTCTACAGACAAGAGTAGTAAAGAACCTGGGCTCTGGGCTGAGATTTGCAGTGATTTTGGGTAAGTCACTTCTGTCTCAATTTTCTCCATTGCAAAGCAGTTGTAAAAATATTGCATTTTGCCCAAATACCTCGTGGAGTTGTTCCCAGAAATAAAAGAAACTCAGATATATAAAGTACTTATCTAGTGTGTGAGCTACTTTTATAGGGTAAGTCTGACCATTAAGTTATTAAGAAACCTAGAGCACAGTGTAAAGGGCAGAGAACCTGCATTCTAGGCCTCCTTTTGTCGCTTTTGTTCTGTGAACTTAAATAATTCCTTACCCTCTCTGGGCCTCCATGTATTTCCTCAGTGAAATGAAAGGGTGGAGGCTCCCTAAGGACCTTCTAGTCATTCCATTCTGTGGGGCCCGATATCGGGCCCTTGGAACCTGCTACTCCCTGGGCATGAAGCATCCTCTCTGCTGTGTAATTCTCTACTCATCCTCAATGACCAGGTTCCACTTCACTCTGTCTGAGGATACTTCGCTGAGTCAGGAAGAAACAATCAAGTACACAAAAATGACCACTGGCATCTTCCCTCGCCTTTAGCATGCACCAGATAGGGTACTTACTACTTTGCTAATCATCAGTTTCTCTTCCCTCCCCACCCAGTAGAGTTGGTACCCCCTGGAGGGCACAGCGCAGGTGCCCAGGCCATGACGGCAGACCTGCATCAACCCGAAATCTGTCCCTACCACCTAGATGATGGTGCATCACTTCAACCCTTATCTTAGAAAAAGCAGACTAATATCTAATCATAGGGTTGTGAGGATTCCCTGCAGGAACTGCTCCGAGCCGGGGCACCACAGAGTCACTTCAAAGGGCTGGAAAGTTGCCTTTCCTTCCAGAAAAGTGCCCCGGGTGCAGCCTGGAAATCCAAAGCCTCCCGCCGCCAGCCTCCCCCACGGATAATCCACCGCCGCAAAGACTTCATGTTCAACCGCCCTCCCGAGCCCGTTGCTCTCAAAACCGAGGCCTGGCTGGAAGCCCCGGGCTGCTCCCGTGGGGCCCGTGCCTGCCCCGCCCTCCTCTGCCCCCTGCAGGTTCTGCGGAGACCGGGTCCCCGCGGCTGCACGCAGCGTCCCGCACTGGGGTCCAGGAATCCGCACGCGGCGTCCCGCGCTCGGGTCCCCGAATCCGAATCCGCACGCGGCGTCCCGCACTCGGGTCCCCGAATCCGCAAGCAGCGTCCCGCGCTCGGGTCCCCGAATCCGAATCCGCAGGCGGCGTCCCGCACTCGGGTCCCCGAATCCGCAGGCGGCGTCCTGCGCTCGGGTCCCCGAATCCGCAGGCGGCGTCCCGCGCTCGGGTGCCCGAATCCGAATCCGCACGCGGCGTCCCGCACTCGGGTCCCCGAATCCGAATCCGCACGCGGCGTCCCGCACTCGGGTCCCCGAATCCGCAGGCGGCGTCCCGCGCTCGGGTCCCCGAATCCGAATCCGCACGCGGCGTCCCGCACTCGGGTCCCCGAATCTGCAAACAGCGTCCCGCGCTCGGGTGCCCGAATCCGCAGGCGGCGTCCTGCGCTCGGGTCCCCGAATCCGAATCCGCACGCGGCGTCCCGCACTCGGGTCCCCGAATCCGCACGCGGTGTTCTACACTCGGGTCCCCGAATCCGCAAACAGCGTCCCGCACTCGGGTCCCCGAACCCGCACGCGGCGCTCCGCACTCGGGTCTAAACCGTGTGCGGGGGATAAAAAGGGGAATTGGGACCCAGCAGGCCCCGCGCCTGGTCCGGACCCCAGGAGCCGCAGGGAGCGCTCCGGAGCCCAGGAACCTCCCGGAGCCCGGGAGGGGGCGCGCTAGGAGCTGCCCGCGGGTCCCCGCCCCCACCCCCGGGCTCCCAGTCACCGCCTCCTTCGACCTCCCACCCGCTGAGCACACGGTCCCCGGGGGCGCCCGGGAAAGAGGGGCAGAGGAGGTCGCCCCTATAGTGCCACTATTATATATATATAGAGAGAGAGATAATATATAGAGATAATATATAGATTGTATAATCTATATATACTATATAACCTATAGTGCCACTCACGTCCCCCCGAAGTCAGAGATCCTCCACACGGGAAAACGACGGCAGGGCCTATTACACAAAGGAAAAGGAGAATTGGATCATCACAAAGTGCTCTTGGGAGGGAAAAAAATGTACTTATATGTATATTATATAAAACCCCGTACTCCACCCTGAGATCCAGTGGTCCTCGCTCAGCCGTGAGCCGCCTTGGCTCCTTCCGCAGCTCCGAGGCCAGGCTCCATCACCTTCAGGGGCCGCCCCCCCCCGCCCCCGGGCCCCGTCCCCGCCCGCCCCAAGCCCACGGCCACTGCCACCCCCCAGGCTGGTTGAAGCCCACCTCCCTCCCGCCCTGACCCGCGCCGGCTCGGAGCACGCCGCCTTGCTGACCCCTAAGTTCCTGTCCGAGCCGCCAGGTCCTACCACCTCTCCCGAGTGGCTGCTTCCCTCTCCCTCTCACCAGCCCCGCACGGCCTCCCGCACGCTCACAGCGGCTCTTCCAGCCCGGGCTTGACCGCGGAGGTAGACGCAGGCGGTGCCGGGGGGCTGCAGGGGCCTGGCCCTTTCCTAGGCCTCGCCTGCTCTGGGGCTCCCTGGCCTCTGGTACTGTCACCCGCACCCGCAGCTGGCCCTCACTGTCCGAATCCTTCCCGTGGGCACACACGTTTTCTCGTCTTTAGAAACAAAAGCAAACTAAAGCCAAACCAGAAATCAAAAGCTTTTCTGGTTCCCTATCTTCTTCCAGCTTCCTACCCATTTCTCCACACCCTTCCCCTTTATTTAAAAAAGATTTTATTTATTCATTTGAGAGAGAGAGAGAGAGAGAGAGAGAGTGAGGTAGAAGCAGAATCCTTGCTGAGCTGGGAGCTTAATCCAAGAAACTAGAGAAAATGACCCCAGCCCAAGGCAGGTGCTTAACCATCTGAGCCCCCCAGGTGCTCCATCTGCACCCTTTACAGAGTAACTCATCAAGCACAGTCTCTGCCAGTAGTATTCAAGTTTGTTTGCTTCACCTACCCCCGAAAGAATATGAAAAAAATTATGGAATCTAAAGCACATTTAAAATTTTTTTTTTAATTTATGATAGTCACACACAGAGAGAGAGAGAGGCAGACACATAGGCAGAAGCAGGCTCCATGCACTGGGAGCCCAACGTGGGATCGATCCCGGGTCTCCAGGATCGCGCCCTGGGCCAAAGGCAGGCGCTAAACCGCTGCGCCACCCAGGGATCCCTAAAGCACATTTTTAAGTTAGAATCTAAAATTGTTCATTGTAGGACAGCCCGGGTGGCTCAGCGGTTTAGCCCCGCCTTCAGCCCAGGGCAGGATCCTGGAGACCTGGGATGAGTCCCATGTCGGGCTCCCTGCATGGAGCCTGCTTCTATCTCTGCTTGTGTGTGTGTGTGTGTGTGTGTCTCATGAATAAATAAAATCTTTAAAAAAAATTGTTCATTGTATGTTTATGATCTCATCCACCCCTGAATCCCAATCAGGTAGATGTATGCAGGTATATATATATATATATGCCATGCATAGCGTTTAGTTTACATGAATGACCACCAGGAATTTCCCAACACTCTCTCAATGTCATTCGCTTTTAATTATTTTAATTAAGAGAATTCTGTAAATGCATGATAGAATCTGATGTTTTTGCAGTCATATGAACTTTCTCATAAATAAATTCACAAATCTGGAGAAAATATTCATTTTAAGTTTAAATAGTTGCAGACATGGTAATTAATGGCGATTTGTAAATATTGAAATTATAAAAGTATTTTTTAGGTGTATCCAGCTGAATTTAAATATGGCATTCTGATGCTACATTTATTTGAAAAATAGATGAAAGAGCAGAAGAATCAGAAATTTTATATACTTCCTTTCATTCCTTGAACTCACATTTTTATTCCATTTACCTCCACTCCAGAATCTTAGCCTAGTGCAGATTATTTGATTGAAAGTCTTTTATTTATCACTATACCATGTATCTAACAAAAATGTGGATATTAATAGAAATGTAAAATGTTCTTTTTCCTGTATCCATGTAATTCTAAATATTTAAAAATTTCATCTGAATTATAATAATTATGAATAGTGCACAATTGACCAGACAACAAATACATAATGGATTTTTAAAAATCTTAAATGTATAAAGTAAAATTTTATTGGAAATGAATCTCAAAATGAGATATATGAGGATTTTCTTTACTCAGTTCATGTACCCATTGACGTATATTTATTGCTAGAATGGAACAAGGCTAAGCATCAATTCTGTCCCTATTTTTCATGTTTGCAGATGTTAGCACTGGGAAAGCTTACTCTCAAAAATAAGTACGTGGGGAAAGAGTTTGTTATAGGAATGTGACTCAATTCTTTGAATTCCTTCTAAGGCATATTCCAAAAACCACATAGTGAACTATCATCAAAAATTATTTTCAAAAGTATATCATTGGATAACAAATCACAGGCTCAGTTTAGGGCAATGTGAGGCTCCTATTAGACACTTAGCCAGAGATGTCAAGGGAATGCACTTTCTGTCTGCTGTGGTGAAAACAGGGGAACTCTCGGCAGCCTCAGGATGTGAGAGGTGGCTGCAGAGGCTCACCCTGACTCTGACCCTGACCCTGACCCTGACCCTGGCCCTGATCTTGACTGCCAGTGGAATGGGAAGAGCACTGAACTGGAGTTAAAAGACTTGGATTCTAGTCACAGAACCTTATCTCTGCAGGCAGTGTGAGCTTGCACAAGTTATACAACCTCGCTGAGCCTCAGCTTCCCTTTTCCCTTCGTGGGAGTCCACAAAATCTGGAAGCAGGCAGAACTCTCACTGGGAATAGACTTTTCTGAGATCTTTAACTTCTCGGGAGAACAAAATAACACAGATCCAGGTACGGCTGAATCACCAGCCACACACTCTGAATTTTATTATTAATATTTTTTTAACTTTTAAATGTAGTAAGATATACATAATATAAAGTATATCATCTTAACCATTAAAAAAATTTTTTTAAGATTTTATCTATTTATTTGAGAGAGAGAGCATATGCAGGAGGAGCAGGCTCCCCTCTGAGCTGGGAGCCCCATGACGGATTCAATCCTGGGACCCTGGGATCATGACCTGAGCCAAAGGTAGATGCTTAACCAACTGAGCCACCCTGATGCCCCTCCTCTTAACCATTTTTAAGTGTACAATTCAGTAGTGTTGAGTATATTCACAGTACTGTACACCCAGTTGCCCGAACTTTTTCATCTTGCAAAACTGAAATTCTATACCCATTAAACAATTTTCCATTCTTTCCTCTCTCAGACCCTGACAACCACCATTCTACTTCTTTCTGTTACTTTGACTATTTTATATAACTTATATAAGTGAAATCATACTTTATTTGTCCTTTTCTGATTGTTTTATTTCATGTAGCATGATGTCCTCAAGGTCCATTCATTTGTAGCATGTGTCAGAATTTACTTCCTTGTTAAGGCTGAATAATAGGTATGCACCAACTCTGACCAACTCTCCAACTCTGACTGAGAGAGGATTTTTTTCTTTTCATTTTTTTAAAGATTTATTAATTTATTTGAGAGAGAGAGAGAGCAGGAGGAGGGGCAGAGGGAGAGAGAGAGAAAATGTCCAGCAGACTCTCCAATGAGCACGGAGCCCACACAGGGCTCAATCTCATGACCCTGAGATCGTGACTCAAGCTGAAATCAAGAGTCAGATGCTTGGGATCCCTGGGTGGCGCAGCAGTTTAGCGCCTGCCTTTGGCCCAGGGCGCGATCCTGGAGACCCGGGATCGAATCCCACATCGGGCTCCCGGTGCATGGAGCCTGCTTCTCCCTCTGCCTGTGTCTCTACCTCTCTCTCTCACTGTGTGCCTATCATAAATAAAATTTAAAAAAAATAAAAAATAAAAGAGTCAGATGCTTAACTGACTGAGCCACCCAGGCGCCCCAGAGATAGGATTTTTTCAATTCAAAGAATACTTACTGATCACCTACTACGTTTCTGTATACACATCTGTATATGATATACTAGACAGATATAAAGTTCACAGTCTACTATAGACTTGAAAGTTGACCTATTCTCCTATCTTATCTTCCATCAGTGAAGCCTATGAGCCAGAATATCAAGTTGATACCACAATCTTAGTATTCTAATTTGGGGCCCTGAGACTACCTAGTTCCATCCTCAGCATACGATACATCTCCAGATTCTTCCTCACATTAACTCAAACCTCTGCCAACCTTTATTCACTATCTTATATTAGCTGCATAAGTGTCTGTATCTCCCATGAGATTGTAAACATGTTTGCAAATAAGGAGTAAATAAGAGGGGATCCCTGGGTGGCTCAGCGGTTTAGCACAGCCTTTGGCCCAGGGTTTGCCTGGAGTCCCGGGATTGGGTCCCACATCAAGCTCCCTGCATGGAGCCTGCTTCTCCTTCTGCCTGTGACTCTGCCTCTCTCTCTGTGTCTCTCATGAATAAATAAATAAAATCTTTAAAAGAAAAAAAAAGAAAAAGAACAAGAAGAAGTAAATACGATTTTAGTTTGCATCTCCGGCACTTTAACAAGGTACGTGGCACATAGAAATATTTAATAATTGTTTTTTGTTTACTCCCATAGTTGGAAAATCCCTTACTTATTTGTTCTAAATTATTCAACTAATTCAAGATAATTCAAAAACTACTGCTTGCCTTTTTGAGCCAGGCTCTGTTCTAGATGGACTGTCATCAAGAACAAGACAATCTTGATCCACACTTTTTTTTTTTAATGTTTTATTTATTTTTTCATGAGAGACACAGAGAGAGGCAGAGACATAGGCAGAGAGAGAAGCAGGCTCTACACAGGGAACCTGATGCAGGACTCAATCCCAGGACCATGACCTGAGCCAAAGGCAGACGCTCAACCACTGAGCCACCCAGGTGCCCCTCGATCCGTACTTTCATGGCACATTCTGGTTGGGGTATGGGAGAACCAACAATCAGTACAATACCAGGCCCTGATTAGAAAAGAGTGCTAGAATAGCAATGGCCTGGCTTTATACTGACCTATACTGTGGGGGTCAGGAAAGTTGTCTCTGCAGAAATGTTAGTTAGGCAGAGACCTGAATGACAAGAAAGAGCCAAGCAGGGGAAGAACATAAGGAAGGCCATTCCGGCAGAAGGAACAGAGAGTGCAGAGGTCCTGAAGCAGGCAAGTTATATTGATGCAGGTTAAAGTCATATCACTACTATTTTAGAGACAAGACAACCAAATCTATGAGAGAGACAGTAATTTGTCCCTCTCTCACAGAAGTGGCGGCTAGGTTGGAAGTTGAGTACAGACAGAAAAATCATATTTAAGGGGTTTGCAGACATTTGTCAAAGCAGTTCAATCCCTAAACTATGAAAAAGAAGTAGCCTGACTGACCTTGATCCCCCATAAGCCTACTTCTCATTCCACACTCCCCCACGGGGCCATGTATCCCATTCACTGCTTGTGGCTTTCTCCACCTCCACTATGCCCAGATGGTTGTCCATCATCTGCACCAGTTGTTGACTTCAAAAAGTCTATATCCAGCCCAGATGTCTGCTCTGAGATAGAGACTCTAGCCCCCAACAGGAATGCAAGCTCTATTTTGTTTTGTACATTGCTACATGCCAAAAACCAAAACATTGTCTGGCACTATTGTAGATACTCACTGAATGTTTGTTGAAGGAATGAATGAATGAACAGCCACACTGCAGAACCTATTTTTCTGTTATTCATTGCATGTGATCACTCACCCTCCCATAAACACCTGAAGTTCAACATATCCAAAGCAGACATTCTGATCTCTGCTACTCTGTCCTCCAAACTGCCCTCTCCCTGTCTTGTCTCTCTTGGAGATCAGTACACATTCCACCTGATTGCCCAAGTCAGAAACCTGATTTCTTCTCTGTGATTTCACCCATATCTAATAGGCAGTGAGATCCTCTCAGTTCTAGCTCTTGATATTTCTAGAATCTTTCCCTGCTTGTATATATCCCTTCCGGGTATGTCTTGGCAAACAAAATCTTATCCTTCTCTCTTGGATTAATATAAGAACCAACCAATTGTCTCATTTTTTTTCTTTCTCTCCTACATAAATCTCTATTCTGTACAATGTCTATAAAAGTGATAATTTTAAAAATATTTTTAAATTATAAAAAATATTTTTAAATATAAAAAAATATTTTTAAAATGTAAAAGCTACATAGTCACTCTAAAGATATGGAAGGTATGGAAAAACAAAAAACAGAACGGAAATTACCAGTAACTCCACTACACAGAGATAAATCTATTATTTATTTATTTATTTATTTAGGTATAGTTTCTTCCTTCCTCCTTTCTTTCTTTCTTTTCCTCTCTCTTTCTTTTAAACCAAAACCAGAACCATTGAATTTAAGCTCTGAATTCTTTTTGTGTTGCCATTTTATCATGAACGTTTCCTATACCTTTCACTGTTGTCAAATACATTTGAATGCTTTAAAATATTATATCAGTTGGATGTATCATGTTGTATTTTTTAAAGATTTTATTTATTTATTCATGAGAGACACAGAGAAAGGCAGAGACATAGGCAGAGATAGAAGCAGACTCCCTGCAGGGACCCTGATGTAGAACTCAATCCCAGGACCCCAAGATCATGACCTGAGCCAAAGGCAGATATTCAACCTCTGAGCCACCCAGGTGCCCTATCATAATGTATTTAATCATTTTTCAATTATTTAACATTTAGGTTGTTTCTAATTTTGTTATTATAAACAATCTTCAATATGCATCTCACATATAAATTTTTGCCTTTATCTCAGATTACTTCCTTAATGATAAATTCCTAGAAGTAAAATAACTCGATCAAATTATATGAATGTACTTAAGGTTCTTGACACTTTTATCAAGTTGCCTCAGAGTAACTTTAAAAAAAATACAAATCTAATCATATTATTCTCTTTATTTCTTAAGGTTTTATTTTATTTTTTTAAAAGATTTTATTTATTTGAGAGAGGCAGAGACACAGGCAGAGGGAGAAGCAGGCGCCATGCAGGAAGCCCGACACGGGACTCGATCCCGGGTCTCCAGGATCACACCCTGGGCCGAAGGCAGGCTCTAAACCGCTGAGCCACCCAGGGATTCCCCATTTCTTAAGGTTTTAAAAAACGATTTATTTATTTGGGGCAAGGGGAGAGGGGCAAGGGGAGAGGGAGAGAGAATCTCCAGCAGATTCCCTGCTGAGTGTAGAGCCTGACGCAGGGCTTGATCTCACAACCTTAGGATCATGACTTGAGCCAAGACCAAGAGTCTGACGCTTAACCAACTGAGCTACTCAGGTGCCCCTTAAGATTTTATTTTTAAGTAATCTCTATACTCAATGTGGGGCTCCAACCTACAACCCTGAGATCAAGATTTGTATGCTTTATCAACTGAACCAGCCAGGTGCCCCATGTTACTCTTTTTCTTAAATCTCTAAAGATGGAGTTCAAAAAATGGTTCAGACTTCTTAGGTAGGTATACAGTACTGCATCATTTGGCCTCTACTTACCTCTCTTACTTCAGCTTCCACTACTTTCATGAATGAATCCTTCATTTCAACCATATCAAATGGTGTAACAGCTCATTACATGTGTCAGACCTCTGGACAAGGTTGTCTGTGTTCTCTGCCTAGAACACCACTAAAACGCTTTTCTTCTAGCTACCTCCTACATGTTGTTTCAAATATTAGCATTAAGCACCACCTCTATAAGATATAACAAAATATCTTCCACTTGGGGTGCCACTTGGGGCTCTACTGGAAGAGTGTGTGGCTCCCGATTTCAGGGTCATGAGTTCCAGCCCCACATTGGGTGTAGAGATTGCTAAAAAAAATAAAATAGAATCTTCACTTAAATGCTTGCACCAAATCAGACCTTATGCTAAAAACTCATGTCATTTAATCAGCCCATTCCACATAGCTATATTGTCAGCAGCATCCAACTGAAGAAATGGAGGGTCCATTAGTGGGTGGCTTCTACTGTTGAGTGGAAGAATGGAGACTCAATCCCAAGTCTCCCTGCTTCTAAGTCTATGTTCTTTATCACTGTGTGTGATTTGCTTCCTCTCTGAACTTTTTGCCTTTTAGATCCCTCTCCTCTGGGTTTCCATAGTATCCTGGGCTTATGTCTCTTTCTGTTTGTCCATATATCTCTCTCTCTCACTAGACTGTGAATTCCTTGAGGGCAGGAACTATGTCTAAGTCACAGGGTAGGAGCTCAATGAATAGTCCTTGAATGAATGAGGAATGAATCAACAAACACTGGTTGTACTCTTATAACTCTGACCTTGGTTTTCCTTAATTTCCTTTGCTGTCACTGATGATGACTTTATGAGCTTGTCTCCTTGGGGGATCACCACTCATTTCCTCTGATGTCTTGATTCATGCTGGGGTCCCCCAACCGAGCAGAGGTGACATCATGGTCATGGAACTCCTGTGCCAATAACGGTGGACCCCCAGACAGCGTCCCATGAATCAAGCCAAAGGAGAAAGATGTCGAGTGGCAGCACTGGTAGAAAGTTACTGTTTGCCCACACATGCCAGAGTAATGAGAGGAAAAGAAGCACTGAAATAGAAGGCAGAGGCTTAATGGGATGGAAAGGGGCCCCTGCATGTGGCAGGAACTGGCCTCAGAGGATTACAAAGAAAATGAAAAGTGAAAATTTGGCACATCAGCTTCAACTGGCAGGAAAGAGATCAAGTCCACAGGGACCAACCATTGTCCATTGATGCTGTCCCATTGATGTCAAAATTCATTCCACTCCTCCTCCCAACACCCTAGATGCAAAAGCAATACAATGTTTCCTTAGGTAGAATGCATTCCACAACACCCCCTGCCCCCAAACAGGCACCTTCCATAGGGAGAGTTTCTGACTGAGAGCTGTTTGGACCACATTTTCCACAGTTTGGTCACCAGAGTGGCAATTATCCTTTATTTCCCCTCTCCACTGTCACCGCAAACATCACAGCATCTCCACAAACGCCACCTAACAGTTTGTATCTCCCACTCAGCAGGAACAGAGTGAACATGGACGTATGTATATTTGGATGTGCTCACACATACTTGTATGCATATCCAGAGAAACACAATCATGCATTTGCAAATACATATAAGTACTTGCACATATAATCACACACACACACAAGTTCCATATAAATAAGCTGCAAGAGGGACTCTCTAGTCATCTATTGGATTAAAAAAATATTTAGGGAGTTTCTACTCTGAAAATATTCTCTTTCTCTCTCCATTGAATAAAGTATAATAGTTCCATGCCCCCATTAATTCATGGACCAGATCAATAGAAATTTCCTAAATCTGAAATGAAAGAAAATTATAAAACCAAGGTAATACCTTGAGGCTGAGATTGATGTTGGAGAGGTAGGTAGAGTTCAAATCATGCAGTCTTGTGTATCTAAGAAGTCTCAACTCTTTCCTGAAACCCTTCCTTAGAAATTTTGAAAAGAGAATATAATTAGATTTGCATAGCCCAAGGCCTATGAAATCCCTGGGACTCCCTCCTGGCAGGAGCAAAGACAAAACTACTTTTATTTTTAAAGATTTTATTTATTTGTTCATGAGAGATACAGAGAGAGAGAGGCAGAGACACAGGCAGAGAGAGAGAAGCAGGCTCCATGCAGGGAATCTGACGTGGGACTCGATTCTGGGTCTCCAGGATCCCGCCCTGGGCCGAAGGCAGGCTCCAAACCACTAAGCCACCCAGGCGTCCCGACAAAACTACTTTTAAAAGACCAAGACACATGGGATTCCTACAGAAAATATAAGCCCTGCTATATAGATAATCTCTGGATAAAAAATTATAAACAACACACGTTCACATAGATACTGCAAAATCACAATGTTGAGTATTTAGAGATTATAAAAATACATACTATTTGATAATTTTAACATATATACATATTTAAAACTCATAAAACAGTTCTATACACTACTCAGGAATGCATCCATATAATGGGCCAACTAAGGTCTGACTTGAAAGGACTAGCATTCAGGTTAACCTTTGGGACAGACTGTGGAATAGAGAGACTGAACTTAAATTGTATCTTAATTTTTTATTTTTAAATTATAATAGTATTTAATCTGGAATAGGGAAAAATGCAAATTTGTTATATCTGAGGAGTAGGCCCATGATTTCTGTATTTTGTGCTTTGGGAAGCTCCCCCTGGCTCTGTGCGGAGGAATTTTTATGAGAATGTCAGTGGAGGAAGGGCTATTGCAGGAGACTAAGAAAGAGTTAATGGGGGCACTTGATGGGATGAGCACTGGGTGTTATGCTATACGTTGGCAAATTGAACTCCAATAATAAAAAAAAGAAAGAAAGAAAGAAAGAGTTAATGAAGCCTGGCCTACGGCCTACGTTCATGGGAGTGAAAGGAAGGGATGAATTTGAAAGCTATTTAGGGAATAAAATTGCCAATATACCGCCAGACTTTCTCTTTTTCCTTTGGTCTTTTTTTTTTTTTTTTTTTTTTTTTTTTTTACAAACTTTCCTTTTTCCCTTTTCAGAAGTATGACATAGAAAGAGAGAAATGCATAAATCATAAGTATACTGCTTAATAAATTTTCACAAAGTGACCACCACCCAGGTCAAGTCCTTTCCAAGCAATGTATTTGCAAAGGTAATCACAAATCTGACTTCTGTCATCAGATGAGTTTCATTTGTTTGTTTTGTTTTTTAAACACTGAGTTAAATTTATTAAAACAACAGAGACATTTAGTTACCACACATCATAAGAGTCTAGATCCAGGTGGTTTCAGAACTGATCCATCCAGGGCATTGGGTCAATGGCTCTGTAAGGTTCTGGCTTTTTCCTTAGGGCTGGCAAAGTGGCTGCCATAACCCCAACCATTGTACCCTCACTAGACAATGCTGGAAGGAAGCAGCAATAACCAGGCTAATGAATGTCTCCTTAAATGCCTTCCTGTTTTCTCAAATACGTAGAACATGAGCAGCTGCAAGTTGGCTCGGAAAGCCAGTGACCCTCTTTTTTAGACTCTATGATGGAAGATAGGTTAAGAATAACCTTCTTAGGTTGGGTGCCACTATGACAGTCAAATAATTTCCTTGGTTCCCAACTAGGCCAAATCAATGATATTTCACTAGCCTAAAGCCCTCAAGGTACATCCACGTTGTTACAAATAACAGAATTTCCTCCTTTTCCATGGCTGGATAATATTCCATAATATATATATTCCATATATATAATATTCCATATATATTCCACAACTTCTTCATCCACTGACAGACACTTAGGTTGTTTCCATGTCTTGGTTATTGTAAATATTGCTGCAGTGACCTGAGGGTGCAGATATCTCCTTGACATAGTGTTTTTGCTTCCTTCAGATATCTTCCCAGAAGTAGAATTGCTGGATCATATGGTATTTATTTTTATTTTTGTGAAGAACCTCCATGCTGTCTTCCACAGTGGCTGCATTATGTTGCACTCCCACCAACAGTGCAAAGGGGTTCCTTTACTCCACATCCTCGACATAAGAAACAAGTGTTTCTTATCTCTTGTTTTTTGGAAGCCATTCTAATAGGTGTGAGGTAGTATACCACTGTTTGCATTTCCCTGATGATGAGTGATGCTGAGCATCTTTTCATGGACCTGTTGGCCATTCATATATCTTCTTTGAGTAAATGTCCAGTCAGGTCCTTTGGCCATTTTTTAATTGGGTTATTTGTTTTTTTACTATTGAGTTGTGTGACTTCTTTATCTATTTTGAATATTTATCCCTTAACAAATAGAGGATTTGTAAATATGTTTTCCTATTCCATTGGTTGCTTTTTCATTTTATTGATAATTTCTTTTGCTGTTTTGAACTTCGTAAAAATGAACTCACAGCGTGTTTTCTGCTGGGCCTGGTTTCATTGACTCTTTAGTCTTTCTGTGAAATTTACTCATAATGCTGTGCATAATAGGGGTTTGTTTCCATTGTTAAATAGGATTCCTCATGTGATAATTTAATTATCCCCGAGTGTTGAAGAGAATTTGAGTTGTCTACAGTTCTAGACAGTGCATTTGTGAGCATTCTTGTACATGTCTTTTGGTGAGCCTACATACATCCTTCTGCTGGGTGTATATTTAGGAGAGGAATTTCTGGGGGACAGGATATGTGTATCACTGGCTTTCATAGATGCTGCCAACATTTTCCAAAATGGTTGTACCAATTTACCTCCCCACTTGCTGTGCGTGAGAATTCCAGTTTTCTCATGTCTTCACCACTTTGTACTATTAGGTTATTAGATTGCTTTTTTTTTTTAATATAAGTTAAAAAAGGATGTCACAAGTATGTAGTGATATCTAATTGTGATTTTAATGTGCATTTCCCCATGACTAATGGAGTTCAGTATGCTTTTATGTTTATCTCTCATTTGCATATCTTCTGTTATGAAGTTGTAAAAAATATGTTGTCCTTTTTTTTAAGATTTTATTAATTAAAAAAAAAGGATTTTATTTATTTGAGAGAAATAATGAGATAGGGAGCAGCAGGCAGAGGGAGAGGGAGAAGCAGGCTCCCCACTGAGCAGGGAACCTGGTGCAGGGCTCTATCCCAGGACTCTGGGATCATGACCTGAGCTGAAGGCAGACACTTAACTGACTGAGCTACCCAGGTAACCCTTCTTTTTCTCTTTTTAAAGATTCATTTTTTTAAAATTATTTTGAAAGAGAGAGTGTGTATGCTTTTGTACACATGTGCATGAATGCAAGCACAGGGAAGGGGGATAGGAACAGAGTGAGAGGGAGAGAATCTTAAGCAGTCTCCTCACTGAGCGTGGAGCATGACAGAGAGCTTGATCCCAGGACCCTGAGATCATGATCTGAACCGAAACCAAGCATCAGGCACCCAACTGACTGAACCACCCAGGCACCCCTCTTTTTCTTATTATTATCTACAAATCGTAATGGTGTCAAAACTACCAAGGCCCCCCTGTTACTAACATTCATCTGTCATCTTTGGGGCTATTCCTTCCACATCTTCAATTAGAAAGATGTGGGGAATCCAAATGTGATTGTGTGCACTCAAGTGCTTTTGAACACTTGCAAAGTGCTGTTAAAGGCATGATTACCATCACTGGAAAGATTCTCAGAAGTTGGCATTTTTTTTTCAGGACTGGATATTCTAGAAGGGATATTTATATGAGGTGGGGAGAAGGTACATATGGAGGGCCTCAAAATCTTTCTGATTCATTCATGTTCCCAGAACACTTTATACAAGTCCTTCCTCCCCCATCACACCACCATTATTTGCCACTCATTTGTCTCTTCTTCTAGACCTGCATTTGGCAGGGCTCTTCGTTGATTTTTTTGGAGTAGGGGAGTGATGCAAATAGGCTTCGGCCCAAGGTAGCTCCTTAGGGAGACCACTCTCTGATAGGACAGGTTCTCCTGCTGATGCCTCTCATAGCTTCCTCTAACTTTCTTCATAACACTCATCTTGGGGTGCATAGGGGCTTAGTCAGTTGAGCGTCCAACTCTTGATTTCAGCTCAGGTCATGGCCTTAGGGGCGGGAGAGCGAGCCCCATGTCAGGCTTCATGCTGGGTGTGGAGCCTGCCTAAGAGTCTCTCTCTTCTCCTCTCTCTGTTCCCCACCCCACTGTCTCTAAAAAACAAAACCAGAAACACTTATCTTAGTTTTTAATTACAAATGTGTGTGATTATTTGATTTTATACTTTCTCCCCTACCCTATAAGCCCCTTAAAACTGAGACCCTGTTCCTTGTGTCCACTACCCTACCTTATGTGTTTACTTGTGCTCAGTAAGGTAATCAACTCTGGTCGAAAAGGAATTGAAATGGTTTGGATCTGAATCCGAGTTGCCCCATACTGTGGCCTAGCTCCAACTTCCTTAAGTCTCTAGGAAATGGGGTTATTTCTTCTTGAGACCAGTTGAGTCTATCAAGTGCTACTGGAAAGTCATGATGGGAAGACTGAGGAATTAACAGTATGGGGACACTTGGGGTTTGTTCTTGGGTCCCTCCCCTAAACCTGCTATGTGTTCTCCTTCACCCCCAGCAAGTTATTTTGTCCATCTGGACCTCTGTTCCCCTCGATTTGAAAGGAAAATCTGGACTCTGACCTCGAGGATCTCCCTTGCTGCATCCTGGGACCCAAAGGCACATTTCTGGTTACAGGAATATGCTGGCAAAGTACTGAGTGGGCTTGCCTAAAAGTGAAGAGCAGACTGACCGGGGTCTGGGTGGCAGGAGCTATGACGCACACCAGCTTATTCCCAGGCCCTGAAACCAAATGAAGTTTGCCTAGTTGGACTTTGAAATCGTGTGTTATCCATGGCTCCTTTTGTCCTTTCATTTTCTCTTTTGAACAAGAATGTCTGTGTTATTCTATGCCTGTCCCACACTGAATTTTGGGAGCAGCTGACTTGTTTCACAGGCTTACGGATGGAGAGCAATTATGCCTCAGGATGGATTAAACCCAGAATCTCATTCTTACCTGGCTTAGGTGATTTAGTTTAGATGATGAGATTGGAGTCTCTGAAATTAGAATTTAGATAAGATTTGAGGTTGGAGTTGATGCTGTACTGTGTTGAAACGTTGTGGGATGTTGGGATCCGGTGAATGTATTTTGTGTGTGTGCTGGATGTGAATCTTTGGAGCCTGGAGGGGGAGCTGTGGTAGGCAGCATGATCCCCACCCGCCAAGAAGTCCGTGATCTAATCCATGGGGCCTGTGCATCTGTTACACGACTTGCCAAGGGGGAATTAAGGAGCAGATGGAATGAAGGTTGCTAACCAGCTGAACTTAACACAGGTAGAGAGAAGCCCCGATTATCCAGGTGGGCCAAACATAATCACCAGGGCCCTAAATGAGGAAGCAGTGGCAGAAGCAGAGGACCAGAGACAGTGGAGTGAGAAAGCCCTGGCCCAACACTGCTGGCTTTGAAGATGGAGAAAGAAGGCCACAAACCAAGGGAGGCAGATGACCTCTCGAGGCTGGAAAAAACCAGGAAACAGCTTCGGCCCATAGAGCCTCCAAAACTGTCAGATAATATAAATCTGTGCTGTTTTAAGCCACTACATTTGTGGTAACTTGCTACAGCAGCAATGGGAAATGAATACAAGTCCCAGCCAGCAATTTACTCCTCTAGGATCTTAGACAGGTCGTTTCATCTTTGCATTCTTTCGTCTTCCTCATTTCTCAAAATAAGAACTGCCATCAGGATCGAAAGTGACAGGCAGAAAAGGGCCTGGCACACAGGTGCATGATGAATTTGACACTTCCAGCTTCCCCTCTTCCCCCAGGCTGGGCAGACACCGGGAGAGAAAGCAAGGGCCAACTGGCCTTCCCCGGGAGCGCCCTCCACCCTCCTTCTTTTGATGTCTAAAGGGTTCCCTTGGGAGGTCCCCAAGCACACCTTATCTGGAGCAGTGCTCCTTATCTGCCTTTGGGGGACCCACAGCTCCTCCCTCATTGACAAAACCCCTTTAGAATACAAAAGCTCTTTAGAAAGGCCTGAGACAGAGCAGAGCCAGAGCCTCTCTGGGCAAACAGGCTTTCATAGATGAAAGAGCAGCTCAGACAGCTTTGGCTATCCAATGGCCACCATATTTCCCGCTGGAAGGATAGCTGGAAGTATCGGGAAGGGTGCCCTGAGGTGAGGCTGGCCCATCCAAAGAACTCAGATCACCCGTGATCCCACTTCCTCCTACCACACATCCAAGACGGCACATCCCTCGAACATTCCAGGATTCGGACTCCTTTAAATAGTTGTGTTATGAGCTTTTATTTAAAAAGCACATTTAATACAAGTATAGTTTCGCAGATACAAGTTTTCACTTTGTATTCTACAAAAGTCTTTGAATATTATTCTCTTTACAAAATGGAACCTTACAAAAATACTGACAATTTAATGTTTTTATACAGTCTTCTCTAGTTGTAGTTATTTCTCTCATTGTAAAACAATGTCTACCACAGAACTACGATATTTTAGTTGATATTAAAAAAAAATTAACTCAATGCTTTTTTAAGCAGCTAATGTAAATAACACAGGTCGAGACACAGTTTATAATCATAGTGGATATAGCTAAAATTGTTTCAGAAATAATATCTTACATAGTTAACTTTTAATGTTTTATACATTATTTATATAATATTTATATATAAAAAATCATAGCTTGCTAGGAGTTGAAATGAAAGGACGGCTTCTGTGGTAAGGATGTGCATGTGGTTGATCCTTGTGGTTACATTTAGCCCTTTGAAAGGTCTGCATCCGTGATCGGAAAGCCTTTCTTCCTTCCTCCTTTCCTCAAAGGTTCAGTAGAAAGGATCCCTGTCTACTGCCTAGAGTGGGGCCTGGCTCGGAAGGACACTTACAGATAGAGGATGAGAAAAACTCTACGGAGATTTCGCCCCCGTGTTCTGCCCAGCAGAACCTACCAAGAACTGCCCTAGAGATCAACCCCAAGACAATAGTGTTTTACACAGTTGAGCAAGAGCAGCCCCCACAGAGACCCCAGTGAGCTCCGTGAACTGGAGGGGCAGCCTCTCAGGCAGGAGACCGTCCCCTACTCTGGCTCATCCTGACTTCGAGTAGCCAAAAGCTTGGGGAGTTTTTCACTCTTGCCCCTTTGCTCCCACGTCTCTTGTGCGTAAGGCTGCTTTCCATCAGCTGGCGGCAGAGCACGCCTTTGCTCCCATTGGGGAGCCTCCCGGGAAACCCTGGTGGGCGCACAGCAAGGGCTTCGGGGGAGGAGCAGTGAGCGAAGCTATCGTTGCCGAGAACATGCAGGTGCCGGGGGATGGAGACCACAGCGGCGGCCTCCTGCAGCTGACGTTCCCACACCATGGCATGATGCGGCAGAAGAAGACACATGAGGGCCGGCACCCTCATCTCCTCCGAAATTGTGCTATTTGTGAAATTCCCTCATCCACAAAGAGTCTCCTAATCACTAAAGTTGAGGGGCTGTGGTTGCTGGCCTGCGGGCCGCGGGGAGGGAGGGCTACGGAAGGCCTTAGGACTGGAACTTGGACTCAGGATCTAATCACCTGGCTTAGAAAACTTGCTCTTTCTTCCTTATGTTGAACTTCCTGAACCAAAGTCACAGTATGGAGTAGAGTGGTGTGGACAGAGAGACACAAGAGAGGCGCCCCGCGATGGCTATTTTCTTGATTCAGTGCTATTTCTGGCATCATGTGCTACAATGGGAATTTGAGCTTTTCTCACAGGCCTGGGGTTCCTCGGGTCACAAGGGTGACTGGCAGGCTCTATGCAAATCATTTTAGTGTTTGTTCCAGAACAAGCCCGTGTTCACTAGAACATGAACACTTAAACCAATTGCACATCCAGGATTTCGGCACTTGGTGTTAGTTTGCTGTTGTTTCCACATAGGTGAACACTACCTATTTTGGAAGGCCACAAAGTAAGACTTGTTTTTTTTTTTTTTTTCCTTTTTAAAATCAGTTGGGCAAAAAGTTTTTCCCTACATTCTACTGTCTGATGAGATTGAAGACCAGCAAGAACTTGCTGTCAGCAGTCATTTCCATAAAACAGCTCAGGAGCTGGGCGGCACCTACACCATGTTGTGGTGATTGTTCCTGTCAATAATGTCCACAGGTGAAAGGATTTCCTTCCGGATAGCAGGGGGAGGCAGGGAGAGTGTCGTCTTGGTCTTGAAGAGGTCGGACACAAAGAAAACCTAGAAGCACAAAATCAGACATCCAAATCAATAACTGACATCCGGGGTCTGGGGAATAGGCAAAAGGAAGGTTAGAGGAGCATAGAATGGGGAAAGGGGACCCCAAACTATAGATCTTTGAATGGGGAAGGATCATATAAAGATCATATATATATATATATATATATTCCAACTTGTGTTATACAGATAGGGAAACTGAAGCCCAGAGAGGGACAGTGACATGCGCCAGGGTTGCACAGCCATGGCAGGAGTAGAACTCAGTTCTCTGGACTCTCAGCCCAGTGTTCCCTATCCCAAAGCCTACTTCCTGATTTTTCAAGGCAAATGTGTAGCGATGAAAAACAAGTTCCTAAACAAGGAAGCAAGTCATAATTATGTCACACTCATTAATCCACGACACTTTCCCTTTCCTCAGAAAGAAATCAAGGGTGTGACCACAAGAGATCAGCCAACATGAATTCCTATCAGCGGGATTGGAGAAGGAAGCAGTTGTGGCCACGTTTTCCTAAAAGCCCGGTGATCTCAACAATTTGATGGGGGTGAAGAAGCCGGGGGATTTTATTGCTGAGGGAGTCAGCAACTGACCCGGAGGAGAGGTCAATGAAAACTCCTATCGCTCCTTCCCAAAACCCTTCCTCCTATTGAGCACGAGACCTCACCCAGTCTTAGAGTCACCAAGGAACACTTACTGAACACCCAACTTGCAAGGCTACGGGGATGGCTCCAGTGTAGTTCCTGTCTCCATTAGCTTACGATGACAGATTCAAGAACTTGATGAGTTAGCGGAGCAAGAAAACTTTGTGCTTTGTATCAGTTGGCAAAATAAACATACAGACATCCATTTGAGCCACTCAGCAATAGGAGTCTGTATTGAGTAAACCCTAAGAGGCAGCTATCAGGCATGCCACGTAATAGGAAACACATGGCTGGGTTTCAGAATGGAGACTAGAACACGCTTTCAAATTTCCTTATGTTTAGCAGCTTTCTGGATTGAAAAGTCCTTGGCCTGCAGTGGGTCATGTGCTCACTAACAAGGATGGTACTATGATTTCATTCTGGACACAGTACAGGCTAGCAAGTGAAGTTCTTAATTTAATAAGACTTCAGCAACACCAAGGCTCATGCAGCCAAGGCCTGGCCATCATAGGGACTTGGATCACCTGTTGAACCAATTTCCAAAATGTCCTTTCTGTAGTAAGACAGCAGTCAACAAACGTGCAACAAAAATCACAGCAAGAAACTGGTGATGCAGGCAGCACAGGTGGCTCAGCGGTTTAGCGCTGCCGTGATTCCGGAGACCCAGGATCGAGTCCCACATCGGGCTCTCTGCATGGAGCCTGCTTCTCCCTCTGCCTGTGTCTCTGCCTCTGTGTGTGTGTGTGTGTGTGTGTCATGAATAAATAAATAAATAAAATCTTAAAAAAAAAAAAAAGAACTGGTGATGCTGGTTAGTCGGGAGATCGAGTGACTAGAAGACAAACGGGAAACAGACTTAACCAACTATTACAAAACACTGACACCTTCTGAATTTTGTGCCCATTCCATAGATCACCTACTCAAACATTTAAATTTTTTTTTAAGATTTTATTTATTTATTCATGAGAGACACACACAGAGAGAGGGGGGCAGAGACACAGGCAGAGGGAGAAGCAGGCTCCACGCCAGGAGCCTGATGCAGGACTCGATCCGGTGATTCCCGGATCACGCCCCGGGCCGAAAGGAGGTGCTAAACCACTGAGCCACCCGGGTATCCCCCAAACATTTAATTATTATCTTTTTGTAAAAAAGTAATAAGAAAAGATGGCTGGGATATTTCTATGCTACCATAATAAAGTCAAATATTTCAAGAAAGGTAACATTTTAATGTTTGCAACCCAAGGGCTACTGAATATGCTATTTTGCAAAGGAAAAAATTTAAGCCTTCTGTCCCTTTCTTTTCCAAGGAGGTATAAATGGTGAGAGACTTGAGAACCAAGTCAAGAAAAGATTTGTACCCAACCCTGCTGGGAGGTTCTAGGCCCCCTAGCCAGGAATCCTTTATACACGCCGTCATTGAAGGGGCTTTCAAGGGCTCCTGGTATAAGGAAATATTAAATGAACTTGATTAAAGTTAAATGTGGAGATAATTGAACTTTTCAACTCTTCTCTGACAGGTGCAGAGCCATTGTCCCCATCTCTACCCTGGAAACTATCTACCCCTTCCTCTGTTACTTAGCCTCTGAGGAAGCCTTTGAACAACTCTTCAGTGGCTGGCTCTCAACTGTACTTACTCCTGCCCAGCAGCTGGCTACACCCAATAAGGATTTTTACTGCTCTCGTTTCTTGGAAATCTTTCTCCTAGCTTCATCCCACCTGCCGAAGACAGTCCCCCAAGCCCCAGTAAACATCATCCCTTCAAGTTTCTGACACCACCTTAATCTACTGGCTTATTTCCCAGTTTACTTTTCTGAGCTCATAATTAGGGTTTCCATTTCCCAGCTGCAAGATAGGGATAATGTGGAGCTTCAAAGCAATAATGTACTGAGGAGACCTAAACCTGTGTCTGGAACACACCTAGATAAAAAAAAAAAAAAAACAAAAACATTCCTTTCTGTAATGCTCTGGACCCCAAAGTAATGACCTACGAAGCCTAGAGTAAGCCGTGCCTCTCATATGTCCCAAACCTTGTCAGCCTTTCTTCCTAGGTGGGAGGCCTCTTGGAGGTGGAATCTGAGCCCTGCTGATCCTACATCACTTGAAACACTTAGGGTTTTGTCTTGCCCACCTGAGGGGCTCAGTACATGTTTGTTGTTGAATTTCTAAACTCCTCTCTACTGGAAGCGAGCACTCTGGCCTTTGACCTTATCGGCACAGGCAAATCCCCTGGACTTCAGGGGAACCACACGCTCATACGCTGCACATACGTGGCCAGGCGGCAGGATGAGAAGTTGAGTCAGGTCCAGCAGCATCCCCCTTTACACTGCGTTTCACATTCAGCGTGGCTTGAGCTTACACACACACTTTTTTTTTTGGGGGGGGGGGGTGCAATCATGAAACGTGATGCTGTCAAGACTCAAACAGGGCTCAGTCTTTCTAACGCTTGAACAGCAGAACACAGAAAGGACCAGCCAAAGTGAACATTTCGCTCGGAGCAGTTCCATTTCCTGCAGAAGGTGATCTCCACCCAAAAAGAAAACCCAGAGGCCCAGGCAGGGAAGGGTCTATACAAATTAGGTAGCTATCTGATGTCCAGGGAAACGCTCCCAGCCCACAGCCCCACTTCCACGGATCTTCGCGTCTGAAAGAGCATAGTAGAGAATCAACAACGGTGTCAGCAAGCCAGAAATCTATACCCTCAGCAGCAAGGAAAGTTCTTGTTTACACTGCCTGAAGCATTTGTTTTCAATTCCATTTCTCTGATTCTTTGCATTTTATAAATAGCTTTTTTTCACATTGAACATCTGCTCTGTGCCAAGCCTTCAGATTACAAAGATAAGGACATATGAGAGTGCTTTGCCCTCCCAAAGCTCAATGAGGGAGAGATCCAGGTAAACAGACAACCACATTAACAGTGTCTTAAAGATCACGAGAGTGGGAAGCCAGGGTGTTGAAGGCGCACAGAGAACACGGCCTCTAACCCACACTGAAGGGGAGCGAGGGCACCTTAGAAGGCTTTCCGCAAAGGAGGTATATCTGAGCTTGGCTCAGTGAGCATAGGTAGGAGTTAGCCGGGTGGTGAATGCCAGGAATGTGGTTCTAGGCAGAGGGGCAGGGAGTAGGAAGACACAGGAGCAGGACAGGACAGCACATTTAGGAGCTGTGGGAAGGAAGCTCAGAGCGGCGATGGCCAAGCAGTCAGTAAGGCTGGAGACGGGAGAGCCAGATCTCGAGAAGCCTCCTAGGACATGGCAAGGAGTTCAGATCTTGTCCTCTTGGGCCTCAGGAGCCACTGTCAAGGCCGTAGCAGGGAAGCAGCATGCTGAGAAGGCTGTATCTGAGAGGCAGGAGTCGAAAAGGGAGCAGGGAACCTGACAGCAAGGGCACCAGGCAGGACCTACAGAATCTAGGGGAGGATGAGTCCATGGCAGGAGCCTAGGCAAAGACATGGATTTGTGAAACTCTCCGAACAGACTGCAGTTGATAGAGGTGGTGTGCATGTGTGCAGGGGAGGCAGAGCTTTCCTCTCTGGTTCTGCAGTCAGCTCTAGAAATCTCTGCACTTGTTCCCACCGAAACGCTTCAGCTTTGGGTAACCACACCAGAGGAAAAAAAATTCCAGCTCTGCTTTCCTCTGCCTTCTAATATTTGGCGTCCCTTGGGTAGTATCCTGGGGAAGTGGTTCTGACCTTCTGAGTCAGAATGGCAGGCTATTCTGTGACCTGAAGGTGCAAGATGACTTCAGGACAGTGGAGTCCTCTGAGAGCAACACTACATACAAACAAGGCAATTCCAGGATGAGGAACCCATTCATGGTTAGGAGGAGGTAAGAAGCATACGGGGAGTCTCCTTGCAAACACTGACTATCTTTACTGGACCGCTGCATCTGGCAACAAGCAGCACCGGCAACCAGCTTTGCCCATTAAAGCAAGACAGACTTGTCTTCAAATCCAGGCTTTGCCATTTTCAGTAAGATATCTAAACGAGGGACACGGTACCCACGTCTGAGGGTAACTCTAAGGATGTGATGTAACAAAAGGCACAAGGGTGACAATGCACCTGGTGTCCTTTAAGAGGTTAATAAATGGAAGCCACCGTCAATGGCTCATGGCTTCAGTGCCTACCTATACAAAGTCACATCTCCTCCCCTGTCCCTTGTGGAAGAAAGCAAGAAACAAGAGAACGAACTAGAAAAAATGAGAAGGAGAAAGGAGGGGCAAAGAAGAATGTTTCAGAATATAAGCCCAGAGGTAAACGTCAAGCCGGACAGGAAGACCATATGCAGGTGGGAGTTTTCTGCAGGACAGATACAATCTGATCTCCAAGTCCTATAATTTGTGAGGCTATTTTGGGAGATGAGTCAACACAATCAAACAGGAAGATGCCTCTGATGTCTTGTTGGAGGCACTCACCCGCTCTAGAGATGCCAGGCCCCTGGAGTGCAGACAGTCCAGCACTGCTGGGTGCTGCCTGGCTGGGGATCCCTGAGAACCACACCAGCCAGAAACGAGAAGTCTGGTCTATAGTCTAGCCAGGTTTACACTCCCATTGCTGTGAATGGCCAAGTCAGCAAATCCTGAGGGTCATTTTGTGAAGGGTATAACATGACGACAAAACTGTTCTCTAAATGTTTCTGGAGTCCTTGAGTGTGTCAACTTCTGAGAATGTGTAAGTTAACTCCTTGAAAAGGGGAATCACATCCTCATACATTGAGATTTTTATAATCCCCCCTACCCCTCCCGCCACGAGCTTAGATGACAGCACAGAGGCGGATAAATATAAAAGGAAAAGAAAGCTGGAATCTTACAAGAAGAAGAAAATGGCAAGGTGTCTACTCTGGTATTTCTCAGAGTGTAGTCCTCAGATCATCTATTTCAGAATCAGCTGAGTGCCTCTTGAAAAAGCAGATTCCTGGGCCTGCCCAAGACCTACCAGAAGTGTGGCCTGGAATCTGCATTCAACAGCCCTACAGGTATCTTCAAGTGAGAAGCATTAGAGGACACTGCGTGGAGATGAACAGGTGGGCTCAAATCCCACATCTGCCATTTAATGGCTGAATGCCTTACACATTACATAACTACTTTGAGAGCAGCTCCTTTCATGGTGCTGGAAACTGGATTTCATGGTACCTTCCCTAGTATCTTCTCTTTGCTATCCATACAACTTTTAACAGCCTTCCTCTTAGCACTAGGCATAGACTTTTAGGTACAATGCTGTACCATATTCCCACTTTAGCGTATGACCTACTCAAAGCCCAACAACTGTAGCCCTCAATAAATTCTAATCCATCACCATGTGAGGATAGAGACCATGTGCTGCTCCTTTTTTGTTTCTTAAGATTTTTTTTAAAGTAATCCCTATACTCAATGTGGGGCTTGAACCTATAAACCCGAGATCAAGAGTCACATGCTCTACCAACTAAGCCACCCAGGTGCCCCTGTGCTGCTCCTTTCACAGACATCCCCATGCCTTGGCCCCTGGATTTCCTTTTGGCATCCTGCTCTACCATAATAAACAATCTCATAGATTAAAGGAATCATTTTCTTTGCAGGAGAAAGCCTTGGGACCTGGCTCACCCTCATGCCCTAAGTGTAAGTGCTATCTAAAGAAAAGCCATCCTTGGCAGCCCTGTCTTTTGACTAAATGAGAGTTAGTCAATTGCAATCATCACTTTTTGACCTCAAAAAAAGGGCTTCCCAGTGGCTTTTGGCACTGGGAACTGGCCAGCGTCTCTGTTGAATGATTTCCTGGTATATCTGAGAAGGAACTTGATGGGGTGGAAAGCGTGTGACACTAGGAGTCAGACAGCAAGATCTAGTCTCAAAATTGCTCCTGCTCTGTCAACCCAGGCTAAATCACATTCCTGTCAGGGCTTGAATTTGCACGAAACGAAGAGGTCTGTGATTTCAGGTGACAGACCTGCCCTGTACTTGTGTGCAAACGTTATTTAAAAATTCATCTTTCCATAATGATTGTCAGGCTTTAACAGAACCATTTATATGAAAACACATCCTACCAATAAAGGACCATTCGAATGCGACCTCTGTTACCATCGTGCGTGGCCAGCACTGCTACTGAGGAATGTAGAGGACATTAGTCCCACAAAAACAAGGAGGGCTCGGAGCAGCAGAGGAGAGACAGCTGGGGGCCATTCTAGAGGAGAATATGGATCTGGGCCTGCCCAGGGGCCTTCCAGCTCTGCTAGTGGGGTGCTAGGTCCAGCAGGAGCCGGGGGTCAGGAACACAGGGCTAAAGGATGACAGAGGTGGAAGAGGCAGCACCTGCCCCCCACCTTCCAGAAGTCCTACATTCTGACGCTTTCTAGGATCAGAAGACACACTGTGTTCTCACTGTTCTCATCCATCCCCATGTCTCCTCTGTGTGAAATGTCTTTCCTTCCCTTTTGTAGCTCATAGAAAATGTCCACTCATCAAGATTCCATCTCCTGGAGGGATTCTTTCTAGCCTTCCAACACCCTCAGGAAGAACTAACTACTCCGTCTCTCATGCCCCTGCTTCCCCACTAGATCAGTGTTTTTCAAACTGCGTGTCACAAATCACTAGTAAGTTACAAAATCCACTTACTGTGTGGTCACTACCAGCCTTTGTAAGGGTTGAATAGAAAATGTTGGGATGTATCGCACACAGTAAGGGTAAATCTTATTTTATGAAATTTTTCAGTTACATATGGGTGCCTCTGTTGGGTTATGATGGGAAATGTTCTAATCACGGATCATGGCCAAGTCTGGGGAAGCAGCTGCACAAAAGCTCTTTAAGGACCAACTCTTTTTAGCTCCAAATCTTTCAAATAAAGCATAGTACTTCCCCATGACACACATTCAACCTGTACTGCGCACGTGCCAAGCATGAGCATCTTTTATTCATTGACTCCTCAATCCAAAGATTGTGGGAGGTACTACGATCCCCACATCACACGATGCGGAGAGGTAGCTGAGAGGAAGTGACGTGCACAACATGCCTAGTCAGCAGGTGGTTAGTGAGACTCCTCTTTTGGAGTCTCTGCCTCACCATTCATCCCATTCATCTCAGCAGTGGAATGACAAAGGAGATTTGAGAAGGACACTGCAGATGGTGGAGCAGAGAGTCAACATATGTTGGGGACAAAGTCTGCCTCCACCTTTGCTTCTTTCTCTCATCCATCTCCGTGGTCCTGGCACCCCTATCCACTGCAGAGTCGTGGCCCAGAGGAGGCAAGGTCAGACCCAGGGCCTACTGGGCAAAGAGCTAGACTTCTGCTGGGCTAGAAGAGACTGCAGGGTCATATCATCCATGTCCCTGTGTTTGGGCAGCAGTAGGACAAATCCAATGAGGATAGATGGCAATCTTCCATTAGAGAAGGAGGAGCTCTCAGATTCCTGGCACAGACCAAGCATGTTTGGAGTTCACTGTCTTAGTCCTGTGAGATAGAATTAAGAGAGCCAGGATCTGGTCCGAACTCTGCCACTATGTGTCCTTGGGAGTGTCACACCCTCTCTGCACCCATTTCCTCTTGAGGGGTGTCACCACCGAGCTCTTCTTCACATTCATGTTCTTGCTTGTCTCTTCTCCCAAGGTCACCTCACTGGGGCAGAGACAAAGAACACCCTCGCCCTTCCCTACATCCTGGAGGAAGACAGCAGCACACAAAAGAGCGACTGCTAGCTGAGCTACACCCCCAGGGAAGAGGAAAACCAGGAAAGAGTCTGCTGTGTGTTTATGACATTCGAGAGCAGCTGCTTCCTCTGCCGAACCCATAGCAATGGCGGCCTGGCCCTGCCCTGACCCCTCCCAGGGCCCCATAATTTGCCATCTGCGAGAGGGTCAGGGAGGAAGGTGACCAGATAGGCAAGTTGTCACCAGACAGGAAATGAACTGATGTTTGTTGCTTCGTCTGAGTCCCTGGGTTACTCCAGGGGTGGGTCTGGTAAGCCCAGCTGTAGAGCTCCTATGTTGGTAGGGATGACTCTGTGTGTGTGTGTGTGTGTGTGTGTGTGTGTGTGCGTGCGCATGCGTGTGCGTGTGGGTGTTTGTGTAGATAGGCAGGAGGGGCACTGTGAAGGTCACTATGTGCCTGTGTTTGCATTGGCTTGTCTGTGCATTTCTGTGGTTCTCTGTGCTGGTGAGAAAGAGAGAGAGGATGGATGTCTATGTGTCTGGGTACTACTGGGTCTGTCTGTGTGCCTCTGAGTCTCTCTACGTCCATCCACACGTATGAAGATGTCCATCAGTAAGCAGGCCTATCTGACCCTCCATGCCCATGTCCCCGTGTTCAGTCCATGATGCCACGTGGGCTTTCTGTTCGTGATGAGAACCATCATCTTCCTTATCTGGAAAGGGTTCAACGAGTGAGAGGTAGGAGGAGGAAACTGAATCTGCTCCTGCTTGGTATGTGGTTCTCGTCCAGACACATCTGCTGTGATAGGTCTTACTCTCAACAGACCGGGGTCAAAATGCTAAGCTGTCGTGGACTGTTGCCCAAGGCTCTGCAGTGACTCAGCCAACAGTCTAGGGTGATGCACTGCACCCACTGGGGACCTAAAGACAAGTCCCCTCCCCAAATAGAAGCCACCTTCATGGACACTGCAGAGAGACGGCTCCCTCTGAGAAGGCAGTTCCAGCTTAGTCACTACGAAGTTGGCTATGCCTTTGAACTTCTGTGGGAGAAGGTCACAGAGCCACGGGGCCTGCAACATCCATTCACCGGATGAGGAAACTAGGCGCAGAGGGGAAGTGTCTGGCCCGGGGTCATAAGCTCACTCAGCACTCGTTCTTTTTCCAACCCTAATCAAGCACCTATTGTGCCAGCCACTGCACTCAGCCTGGGAATGAAAATCCAGAAGGTAAAGCCATGGATTTTCTCATTAAGACACTGGCAGTCTAGTTGGGGAGACAGGCGTCTGAGCAACAAAACCAGGCTGAAGGCCACGGCAGGAAAAACACGCACAGGGCCCGGGCAGTAAGAAGGGAAGACAGAGGGAAAGGTGTGGTAGGTGAACAATACCACCTCCCCACCCTGCAAAGGTGTCTGTATCCTAATCCCCAGGACCTGCTAATAGGTCACCTCCCGTGGCCAAACAGACTTTGCAGATGTGATGAAGTTAAAGACCTCAAGATGAGGAGATTCTCCTGGATTAACAGGGCGGACCCAATGAATCATCAGAGCCCTCGTGAGAGGGAGGCAGAGAGTCAGAATCACAGAAGATGTGGTGACGGAAGCAGCGGCCAGAGAAAATGAGAGAAATATCTGAAGAAGGAGGAAGGGGCCATTGGCTAAAGAATGCAGGCAGCCTGCAGGAGCTGGAACAGTCAAGGAAACAATTTCTTCCTCAAGCCTCCAGAAGGAATGCAGCCCAACAACACCCTGACCTTAGCCTGGTGACACTATATTGATTAGACTCATT
Organism: Canis lupus baileyi; assembly: GCF_048164855.1. Classification (NCBI taxonomy): domain Eukaryota; kingdom Metazoa; phylum Chordata; class Mammalia; order Carnivora; family Canidae; genus Canis; species Canis lupus. Next base: position 35,986,350 of record NC_132840.1, read on the forward strand.
GACTGATATATTGATTGATTGGACTATATTGATTCCCAACTGAAGAAATGCCAAGAAAGTAAATCTGGGTTGTTTTAAGCCACTAGGTTTGAGGTAATTTGTTGCAGCAACAACTTGGGAAATGAACACAGAAGGTCCTACCAGCGATGGGGTGAAAGCAGAGCCATGCTCCATCAAAGGGGGGACAGCCATCTAGGACAGGAGCTCAGGGTGTAGGAAATGTTACAAAATCTGGTGTGCTTGGACGTGAGGGGTGTGGACAGGAGACCTGGCCCTTGGGTGTCACAGTCCTGGCTCCAAAGACCACCTGGACATCACCCTGGCTTCTCTACCTTCTCTCTGTGGTATTCAATCTTTCACGTCCCTTGGGTCATCTCTCTGGAGTCTCAGTGATCTCATCAGTAAAATGACCCCATGTGCCTAAAAAGAGCCAATGGGTAAAAGATCTAGAATGGTGCCAGCACAGAGCAGGGGCTTTACAAACATTAGCACCAAACTCCTATCCTGCACTACAGTCAGCCAGAGCCAAACAGGATAAAGTCAGACCCCTCACTTCCCTTCTTGAAAATAATCCCTGGTCCCCCAGGATACCATCTCATTGCACATGGAGAGCACTCTAGGGTGTGCATGAGGGAGGTTACCAAGGATCCCCGTGCCTTTTTAAACTGAGGGTGCAGGAGACTCAACTAAGGCAGCGGCACGGAGAAGGAAGCAGAGCAGCAGGCCAGGGTGCTCAGAAGGGCAGTCAGCACAGGGTCACCCCTCCCTGTTACCCCTCCCCGCAAATACCCGGCCCAGGTTGTCACTTCACATTAAAGAGCCAGGCATTAGAGAACGAGGTGGCCAGTTTATTAATGGTTTGTTAGGGCTGCTCATTAACGGTTTGTTCCTGCAATTTCTCTCCTCTCTGGCCTTGACTGGAAAAAAAAAAAAAAGTAGAATGAAAGTAATGAATAAAGCCATCAAAACAGGCTGTCCCTTGGCCAGCAGCTCAGATGTGACTTTCTCCATGGCACCCACTGTGATTGCCCCAGTCCCCTGTCCCCTTCCCTCCTGTACACGGTGTCCGGCCTTGCCCGCAGTGGGGGGCACCCTGTGTGATGCCCCATCACAGCACCGGGCTGTGTTCTAACTCCTATGCTGGCCCAGTGGGGGTAGAAGCAACTAGAGTGGCATTTCCTTGGGAGCAAGGGTCCTATCGCCTTCATCCCTCTGCCTTTAAGAGAATGTCCCTTGTAGTGTTTTCAAGGAAGAGAGCCACCCACTGATTCTAGCTTTTTGGTTTTTTTTTTGTTGTTGTTGTTGTTGTTTAAATATTTTATTTATTTATTCACGAGAGACAGAATGAAAGAGAGGTAGAGATACAGGCAGAGGGAGAAGCAGGTTTCCTGTGGGGAGCGTGATGTGGGACTCAATCCCATGACTCTGGGATCATGGCCTGAGCAGAAGACAGATGCTCAACCACTGAGCCACCCAGGTGCCCCTGGCTCCTTGTTGATTAAAAAACACACGTACGTTTACTAACTCTGAGCTAGATTCCATGAGAGGCGTTGTGAGCCAGGGAGCACAACACATGCCACCTATGGTCCCTGCCCCCGGGAAACTCTAAAGGCTCAAGGGAGACACATGTCAGCAACTTCAGTACAGAGCAACGATGCCATCAGAGGAGAGCAGGAGAGGCTGTGGTCAGGAGACCCGGGGCAGCAGCCAGGCTTAGAAAGGGGGAAAGGCAAGGGCTCATCTAGATCTCTGTACTGTTGGTGGGTCTTACCATGAGTGGGGCAGGGATTATACCAACAACACCATGCATGTGTGTGGTGCCTAAACATCCAGCCACAACTATGCTCTGGGATCGCTGCTGGCCTGCAGTAAGCTCCCCTGAGTGTGGCCCAGGAAGGCACAGTATCAGAGCAGGTGCTCCATCACTTTTGCCTTATGCCACACTCGCTGAGTGCCAGGGAAGAAGTGTGAGAAAAGGGTAACCGGGTCACCTGGGGCAAATGAAAACCTGGCCTATCCCAAGGCCATTCTCTAAGTCTTTCTCCCAACGGACAAGGCCCATCGGGCTGGTGAGGAGACTGCTTAGCCTTGACTAGACCCTCTCTTCTTTAGCCAACATCAAATTTATAGTCTGACCAAGTCGCCCCAAAGGTCACAATGGGAAGGGTAGATGTTTTCCAAGAAGCTGACTTCTACGGAATTGTAAGTTTCCACCAAAGCAGCATATGAGCACGAAATGAGTCAGGGACCCAGACTCCACTAGTAACTGGCATGTGACCCAGGAAAAATCTCTTCCTCTCTCAAACCCTAAATGTCCTCATCAGCAGAGTGAGCAAGGTGGACAATATCTAAGATCTCTTCCAGCTACAACGTTCTATGAGCCCAAAACTTCCATGGTTACAGAGAAGAGGGCTTATGGATTCTGCTGAATTCAAACTCACAGGCTGGAAAGAAAGAGAAAATGTTTTCCTTTTACTGCAGGGGTCCTGGGGTGGGGTGACTCTTTATACACCAAGCAGAGAAAAGGATCAAGAGCTCCCTAGCTTTGGTCACTGGGCCGGAAACATTTAACAAGCAAGCAGCCCGGGGCTTTGCTAGTGCACTGAGAACAAGATGCTACTCACTATGCAGCAGGCCACCAGGGCTCCTTGAGCAAATCCTGCCAGCACATCACTGGGATGGTGCTTGTGGTCGGACACACGCGACAGTCCTGTGTAAAAGGCCATCATGATCAAGGTGAACTGCAGGAGCGGCCGGAGCAGACGGGCCCCTCGCCAAGTGAAGCGGGCCTGCAGGTACAGCTGGAGAGAGGAGAGAAAACGAACAGACGCTCAGTGCGTTAGAACACCAGGCCGACGCACACCGCGTTCCCGCGAGATGGAACCATCTGGACCTTAGGCGGCAGGTTGCACCCAAAGAGCATTCAACTGGGATGTGACCTCAAGCCTGTTACTGACACCTGGAGCCTTAGTTTCCATACAAAAAAAAAAAAAAAAAGAAAAGAAAAAGAGGAGAAATGGAAAAGCTGAGGAATACCTTCAAGTCCACTGCCTGGCACATACTAGACACTTCCTAAACGTTTGTCCCCTTTTATCTTCTTCATGATTGAAGCTAATGAAAGAATGGTAAGCAGGGGAGGAAAGGTGTCTTTTCTGCAATCCGTGATGACTCACAAATGGCATCTGTGTGTCTCCCTGGAGACCTGGGCCGTCCAGTCCCTACACTACTTGCCGCTCAGGACTGTCTTGGAAATAAAAACGCAGGATTGATAAGAGAGGTATCATGACAGTCACAAGGGAAGGTTCCTGCCTCAACAGGAAGCACAGTACAGACCCAAGAACATTTTTTTTTTAAGATTTTATCTTATTTATTCATGAGAGACACAGACAGAAAGGCAGAGACACAGGCAGAGGGAGAAGCAGGCTCCCTGTGGGGAGCCCGATGTGGGACTCGATCCCAGGACCCCAGGATCATACCTGGGCCAAAGGCAGACGCTCAACCACTGAGCCACTGGGGTGCCCCCAAAAAACAAATTTGTAAGTCACAACTCCAAACTCTGGACTTTGAGTTGGAATATAAGGAAACATAAAACCACCCGGACAATGCCGGAGAGCTTTCACACACAGGCTGACAGACACTGGACTGGGTGGAGTTCGAGAGTAACCTGAAGAAAAATGGAAGGAAAAAAAAAAAACCACCTCTGGCCGAAGCAAAGAAGTTGAAATGACGTCAACTGAGCATTGTCCCTCAGAGTTATCTTACTGCAGTTTCCGTTCTAACCTCTGGGCACAACCTACTTCCCAGGTTCCTGTGGGAACTTGGGAAATGAGGGGGAAAAGGCAACGGGACAGGGGGAGCTTCCGACGACAAATCAAAGGCAGGCCCTGGGGAAGAAGGGGAGCAAGGGGCAGAGAGAGAGTGGAGGGAGGAGTTGAGGGCGAGGGCCCCAAATGGGACAGGGACAGAGGTGGGACTCAGCCCTTCCTGAAACAAAGCTTCCTTCAGGCTCCCAGGAAGGAGCAAGCCAGTGGCTGGTCCTGAGAAGAAAAACGAGTGGAAGTTTCCGGAGCCACCCTTGCCAGGGTGGGCAGGTAGGAAGATTGCCTAGCCCTAAGTCCTCAACTACCTGGAAGACAATTTCGAAACCCAGGCCTGGACCACAGCAGACAACTTTATAATCGTTATGAAATTCTCTGAACTTTAGAATCATTATGAATTCTCTGAATACATTCCTGGGCAATCTAAGAACAACAAATGAAGAATAATAACGAATGTGCTGATGTTGGCTGCTGAGTGATAAAGTTCAACAGTTTCTCATATGTAAAAAATAACCAGTTAAAAAATCCAAAAGAAGTAGAATCATCACAGCAACAAAGGTGATTACGTAAACCGTAATTAGCTGTCAGAGGACCACGTAGGCCTCTAGGAAGGAAGGGATAGAAAGGACAATTTGAATAGACAGCGTTTTTATTTATAAACGCTCTACTAAGGAGCTCACAAGTTGGTATGTACGTTCCATCAGATTCCTATGGACATCCTAAGATTTAGAGAAAAACACCCAAAAGCGGTGATTCCAAAAAGCACCTAAAAGTCCTCAACTGTACAACTGGCCAGAAAACAAATAAGCCAGGCACTCCAATAGGTGCTAAGGACACAGAAATGGGAAGTCGTAACTGCTGCCCTACAGAGCATTCCCTAGTTGGGGGAATCCATGAACACATGCAGGTGCACTTACAGGTTTCCTAGGAATTATGGGAAACATTGGGGACCCAAGGCAAGGGCACTTGACTTGAATCCTAAAGATGAATATGCATTTGCTAAGAGTTGAGGGGATAGTGGTGAGGGGTGTGTGTTCCAGGCAGTGATGGCTTAGAAGCCAGGGTTCTGGAGAACCTCAGAGCTTTTTGTACAGCCAAAAAGGGTGTAAAGGTGGGGATGGAGGGGCTGATGAGCAACAGGGCTACAGAGGCAAAGAGGGGCCGTTCATGTAGGGTGTAGCTGTCAAACTAAGGAACCTGGCTTCTACTTGGTAGGTCGGTCTTTCTCAAACCATACTCTGTAAGATTCTAAGGGTCTTTTAACCAAAGATGGTAAATTAGGCTCTATAGGAAATCCTTACTTTCGTTACTGACCATACTTAATTACATTTACAGAGTATCTACTGAGTCACAACTGGGAAACGTTACTGTAAGCAAACGGTAAAAAATTAAAGGATTTTGGGGATCCCTGGGTGTCTCAGTGGTTTAGTGCCTGCCTTTGGCCCTGGGTGTGATCCTGGAGACCTGGGATCGAGTCCCATGTCAGGCTCCCTGCAGGGAGCCTGCTTCTCCCTCTGCCTGTGTCTCTGCCTCTCTCTCTCTCTCTCTCTCTCATGAATAAATAAAATCTTAAAAAAAAAAGTATTTTAAGCAAGGCCCTCGGTACTAGGAAAAAATAACCTGCAGGTCAAAGGCTACCCCCTAGTTTCTGCAGGAATGAGCCAGTCATTGCAGAAGTGATTCTGCAATCATGAATCAAAAGATCCTTTCCTTCCAGGAGCAGGGATAGGATGATGCTGATATAGGTGTAGCTCCCACTTAACACAAGTCTCAGGGCAAAATCAACAGTCCATTTGCATCATGCCTGCCATGATCTGGCCTTCCTCCAGCATTCTGGCGGTGGAAGGGGGGACAGAAAGAACACCAGGTATTCATCGGAAAAATCTCACTGAGCCTTAGGTTTTCTCACACAAAATAATCCGCAGATTCTCAGAAAATGCTGGTTCAAAATCCTCCAACTTTCCTCCACCCCTCCACACAGAGGGGTCAAGGGCCTTGGAAATCAGGGTGGGGCAGAGGAAGGGTGGGTTTCCCAACCGGACATGGCACACATCTCCCCTTCCATTGACTCAGATGCTTAAGGCTGGAGCTTGAGAAAAGAAAAAAATAAATACACAAGAGGAACTTGAAGAGGGAGGAAGAGACCAGTCATCAGAAGAGCTTCAGGAAGGGAGTGCTTATGAATGGGAAAGGAGCAGGGGCCATGGGAAGAGAATCCCTTGGGGACTGGCCCCAGAGCACTGAAGCTTGCTCCTCTGATTCCATCAGCAACTGACACATTTAATCAAGCTCAAGGTCTCAGGATTGATCCTGGCATCTGCCCAACTGGGGCTTCAGGGAAAGCACAGCAGCAAGGGTAGCATGAATTTTGGGGTGAAGCAGCCCTGACTCCATTTTCTGGCTCCATTACTTCATAAGTGGGTGGTCTCTCAACTTCCCATCTATGAAACAAGTACAAGAGGATCTCCCTCTCAGGGTTGCCAGGGTCAAATGAAACACTCAGGACCCAGCCTGGTGTAAGATGGGCACTCAAGGAGCTCTTCAGAAATCTGTGTCACCACCCTCTGCCTTGGTGAATGAGGTTTACTCAATGACTATGGTTGATTTCACCACCACAAGTTGATCACTAAAGCAAAAGATTGCAAAAGATCTTCCTCCTAGTGATTTGAGAAGCTGGTCCCAACATGTTTTGAGGTTGACCAAAGGATTTGATAGGTCCATCCGTGCCCCACCAATCCTACAGCTAATTTGCTGGTTCATAGCCCAGTTCTCATGAGGTACTCCATACCAGAGGCTTGGGCCTCACCATGACCAGAGGAACTTTCTGGAGCACCCTACTCCCTTGGAAACCTGAGCTGGGGACAGGGCAAGGGGCAGGAGGCTGCATTCATTCCCATTCCACAGGAGGAAGCCACACTACTGACCACAGTGATACTGTGGCCCTTGTCCTGGACCAAGCAGTAAAGGAGACTCGCCCGGAAGCAGAGCCAGACTGACATCAGAAGGGCTGAATCACCTTGACCTCTCACAGAGGCCAACTGCCCTGAGGTCCCGTCTTTACTTCCTCATCTGTGTGAAGGTCTCCAGGCGGGCCAAACCCACTTCTAAGCATCAGCATGACATTGCAGAAAAGTGTCTGATTTGCAATCAGAGCAAAACTAAATTTGAATCTTTTCTCTGCTCCATGCCACCTGTAGGAGCCCGAACAAGTCACTCTGCTTCTCCCAATTTCTGCTGTCTCTTACATACGGAGATCTGTTCACTTAAAAAACAAACACCTGCCACGAGCATCTATTCTGCTCGAAATTGTGAAAGGCCCAAACACGAATAAAGCAAGCTCCTCCCTGAAAAAAAAAAAAAAAAAAAAAATACGCTAAAATGAAAGATTAAGTCATGTTCTCGTGCTAAGATGTTTTTTCTTCTAGTTGCTAAAAAACAAAACTGCTGATCATAGATAAAAGGGTTATAACAGAGAGCTATAGGCCTGCTTGCGAACCCCCACCCCAAAATGATGTATGTGAAAGTCCTGAGCACACAGAACTCACTCCATAAATGGAGTTCTCTTCTCCTTCCCGGTCAGTCCCAGCTTCAAAACTGGGGTCCCGTGGAATTCCAACAAAACCTCTTTAGAGACGTCTGGCTGAACTCAAGCTGGCTCCTCTGGTCTGAACCAGCAGTCAAAAGCAGGGTTGAGTCACACTGGGTTCTCCCTAAGTCATTTGTGTTTCATTACATGATTTGCATACTGGTGGAACAGGTCTGTACTGTCCTCTCACTTCATTTCCATTGCTCTTGGGACTCTCTGCTCCAAGTGAGAAGGAGGCTTTTGTCCTTCCTGAGGTCCCTGCCTGCTTTCTTCCTGGAAGTCCGTCCAGATCACTGACACCCACAGGGAGAAACTTTCTCCCTCCTCTCATCTCTGCCATGGCTCACGCTTGGCTCTGCTTCATGTGCCTGGTGACTCGTCCGTGTGGTGCAAGAACTGAAATTTCTCTCTAGGAAGTTATTCAACTGCTTTCAGGACAAAAAAAAAAAAGAATGTTTAGTTGACTATTCTCGAATCTCCCTCAGAAGGGAGGCACCTCTTGTTTTCTGAGTCTTTCAGGGTGAGAAAAAGAAACTACCAGTTTGTCGAGCACCGTTCCAGACATGGTGCCAGGCGCTTTACATGACCTTACCTGCAATTATCACAATCGTCCTGTTGGGGAGACACCACTGTGCCTATCATACAGATGAAGAGATCGAGGCTGAGAGGCCCAGTCACGCGCTCAGGGTAATAGCCGTGATTTCCACTGAGTGAGGTGTGTGTGTCTTTTTCTAAGTGCAAGCTCTAATCACAGAACCCGGCTTCCTCGTAGGGAATCAGTGCTCTGCACACAGTGCTCTCTTGTACTGGACTTCTGTCTGAGGAGAAAAGCAACGTGGCTGTCGTGGGCTAAAGGACAGCCTATGGGGGACATCTGGAAACATGTGCTCCCACCATTCACCTGTCACATACTTTTATAAGGCCCATGTCTAAAATCAAGTGTGTAGCTTTCCAAAGAGTGAGAGTATTATAATCCCTGACCCAACTGTAAGCTAAGCAGAGCCTCGGAACCATGCAGTCAGTGCACCTCGGGGTGGAGTCAATAGCCCTCCCCTCTGGGCCCTGAGCCTCAGTCTACTTGAATCAGACACCTCATCTACCTATTCTGAGACTATTTACTTTTCAGGCTTTCCACACCAAAAAGGACATCGTCCGAGTCCCCAGATGCTCACACATGGTCTTACTGCTAGATGGGGCACCTGGGTGGCTCAGTGTTTGAGCGTCTGCCTTTGGCTCAGCTTGTGATCCCAGGGTCTTGGGGCCTACTTCTCCCTCTGCCTATGTCTCTGCCTCTCTCTGTGTCTCTCATGAATAACTAAATAAAATCTTAAAAAAAAAAAAAAAAAAAGAAAGAAAAAAGAAACTGCCAGATGGATGGATGGACAAATGTACGAGTGGGTGGATGGATGGATACAGGTGGGGGAAAACATCTGATATGGTGGTTTATTCCCCATAGAAACAACAATCTTGTCCCTGCAAGGGGTTTCGCCAGACACTCCCTAGATCTGTGGGCATGTCTCATGGGTGTACCAGACCCCACTGCTCCAGGATTTTTTTTTTTTTTTTTTTGAAGCTCCAGGATTCTAAACATGTTGAACAAAACCTCAATGACTAACAACCACAGGCCAGAGAACATGACTGTCAGAGGACAAACCGCTTCCCTGTTTCCTTGGGATTCAACCCTTTGACACACAGACGCTTCTCACGGGCACCCCAGGAAAGAGTCAATATGTCAACAGTGCAGCAAAGAGGCGTCAAAGGCCATCCCTACACCAGCCAGGTCCTTTACGATCTACCAGTGTAGTGAGGAGGGGATGAATAAAATTCTGACTGGAATGGAGAGGAGCATGGCTTGGGAATGTAGAAGACCTGGGATTGAGTCATCCATTCATTTGTTCATTCATTCACTCATCAAATATTCATTGCAACCTTAACTGAGCTTCAGACACTGTTTGGGACAGTGGAATACGGTAGTGAAACAAGAGACAAAAACGTCTCCCTGGTGAAGCTTACAATTTATCTAGTTGAGATAGAAACAAAGAAGTGAATATAGATGGTGAGAAATTGGGCGGGGGCGAAGGGGGTGGTGGTTATCGCTGCAAAGGGAGTCAAGGAGTACCACAGGAAAGGCCAGGGAAGGATTCTCTGACAAAGTACCCTGAAGGAGGCACTGAGGCAAGGTGCTCGGTACTCATTCGCGGAGGGAGGCACAGCAGCAAGGCAAAGGCCTCGCCACCAACTTGCTGCTGCTTGATCTGAGCTGCAGGAGGAGGGGCTGGGGCGGCTGGTCCCGAAGGTCCTCCCAGCTCTCACTGCACCCTCCACCCCCTGCTTCATCCCAGCCATCACAATTGGACTGAACTGAACACCTGCAGCTCACAAATCACTGTCGCCTTTTCACCTGAACACAGGCAGTTCTTCCAATCAGCCCATCTGTACCCTACGGGCAGCCTTCCCCAGCTTCTGCCGCCCTCCACTCCAAGCTGGCTTGGGTGCCACAACTCTAAGCTTCTGTAAGAACCTATACCCACCCACCCACCCACCCCCGCTCCCCAGCCCCAGCACAGTGTACCAAACTGCTGTCCTTGTCTACTTGCTTCCCTACACTGAACTCCCCAAGGGCTGTGCCCGTGACTTACCAATGTCTAGATCCCTACGCCTAGCATGCTGTTCCGTCTATCACAGTCACCCATTATATATTTGCTGATCTGTCGAATGTTGAACCCACGTTGAGCTCCTCTGAGGGCAGGGCCCAGGTCTGATTCATGTTGGCAGCCCTGGGAGGTAGCAGAGTGCCTGGCACAACAGAAGAAATACCAGGTATGCACACAGATTGGTGCCTACGCTGGTGTTGGCACTTTATTCCAGAAAGCCAAGTCATCCTCGATCCCTGACTGTGGAGGTACAGGGCCTGTCCAGATGTGGTTCTCTAGGGTTTAGGGCAGGACTCAGGGTTAGAAAAGTATCACGTATGCTTATATACACTGTGGGTTTTTCTTATTAGAATCTGCATTAATCACTAACATGCCTTACCCTCATCTGTTAGCTTCTATACCCAGAGATAATGTGGTGTTTGCGGCATGGTTTTTTCCAAGCCAACCATTTTACAAATCAAAACCTAATATGGAGTGTCCTTCGAAGCCATGGGAGCCTTCAGATGGCAGCTGCTGCCCACGGGCCTGGAGTAGGGGTGGCTGGCGCTTCCCATCCTCACCCCCTCTTTGAATGCCAAGGTAATGAGGGCGTAAGTCTGTCCCTGAGGATTCCCATCTTTTCTATAGTGCTTAGGGTAGATCAAACTTCTTCCAAATAGAACCACAGAGATTGAGAAATAAGTAGACACCATCTAATTCCACTCTTTTCATTTGACAGATGGAGAAAGTAGGGTCTAGGGATGAAAAGTATCAGCAATCCTGCAAAAGAGACATTATCTACACTTTACAGAGGAGTATACCGAGGACAAAGCTTAAGTAAGCAACTCCTAGTTCCAGAGCTAATCACGACAGGGTACAATCATCCAGGCCTGCCAGACCCTGAGGGCAAACTGGCTACATCCAACTGGTTCAAAGGTGATTGTCCCCAAGGCCCCAGGGGGAGGCCAGGGTCTCCGTCTGCCCACTTCTACTTCCTGAAGCTCAACAGAAAAGCACTGGGGGATGGGCAGAGGGCTGTTCAGATTGCAGCATTTCCCTCTGACCCTAAGAGGCAGCCACAGTGCTCTACCTTGCTCTAGAAAGCTTTGCAAATTGGACATTCGGAAGGTTGGGATTTCTGTGTAGCATCACAGAGAAATGAGCCTTGGCAAAGAGCACTATCCATATACCCTTGGAATTTAGCCTCAGGGGTTGTTGTTGTTGTTGTTTTTAGGGCAAGATAACCTTAGAGATAAAAATAGAGCCCTTCATTTATATGTCGTCTACATATATGGGTATGGGTGAGTTGTGAATGTTAAAATGTGTGTAGGTTTGCAAGCCTTCTTTAGTGTGTGGTGTGTACAGTAAGATGTTATGGAATCGGAGGTCAAGGAGACTCTTCTTTTTCTCCCTCTCTCTTCCCTGCCTCTTTTTCTTCCTTCTTTCCAGAAACACAAAGGCACTGTAATTTTTTCCTCCCTCAAAGATGCAAACAAACATTAGGTCGGAATCTACCCCCTCACTCCTCACCCCTGCAGAGAAGGTCTCTCTGGCTGTAATCACAGCTGGTGGGTGGTGGAGGGGGGGCAAGGAGGGCATCTCATCCACTAAAGCAGACCTGAAGAAAGGCAAGTTGCCTTCAGGTGAAATGGAAATTAGAGTTGGGAACTTATATTCCTTAATTTATCCTGGCGAGATTGTTTCTGTGTTTTGAAGAGCAGTGCCATGAAAAGAACAGACAGTGATCCTGGTGTCATCAGGGCAAAGACCAGCCTTCAAATCCATTTTCTCCCTTTTACTGGAGATGGAACTTCTATTACTAAAATTCTTAAGATTTGGGTTGGTTGGTTGGTTTTCAACCGAAAACGAGGTAATGGAAATGCATCTCATGGAGTTACTGAGAGATCGGAATGCTGTGGTGTGAGCTTGCCCCAGTGCCTGGCGCACAGAAGGCACCAGAAACATGTCAGCACCTTTATCTTCTGGGCGGCCATAGAGCACACAAGGCGCAGAGTTGGTTTCAAAATTACCCCATATTTTTATCTTGGAAGAAAATGAAGGAATAGGAGAAAAATGAATACAGACCCACTCCTCCAAGCACCTTTGCAAAGCACTGAAATTACATTTGTAAAATTGCTTCCAGACTTGCGTGAAATATGAAAAAATGAAATAGGAAACTAAGTATTTTCGCTAAATGAGCTTTCTAAAAGCAAAGCAAAAGCATAACAACAACAACAAATGAAGAAAGGAGGGGAGCACGATGCATGATGACGTAAAATCCACCTTTGAGGTTTTCATAGGTTGGGGCCCACCTTTCAGCTCTCTATCCCAGGTAATGGGAAGCCCGGAAGCCTCCAGGCTTGGAAAGGATTGCGAGGGAAAACAAAACAAAACAAAACAGAAAAAACCTTCTGCTAGTTTTTCCAAATCCTAATTATGTTTTTTAAATAAGTCAAAATCAAAACGTTCTTTCTGCAAACAGCTTATGCTCCCCTGAGCTATGTCTGACCTCTCAGCGCCTTCTTGCTCTTCATCAAAGGGGCCGAAAGCAGGAAGTGCCTTGGCACAGGGACCTCATTCAAGAGGAGAGGAGAGGCAGGGGCAGGGGACCGTATTTAACTCACAAAGAGAAACAGACCGGCTGCTGTCTGTGCAGCAGCTGGAGAGGAGCGGGGCGTGCTGCCTACACTGCCCCAGAGCCTCTCGAAGTCAGAGCAGACATGGCCATGGGAAGGGCAACATGGGGGTTCCCATCGTGGCCCCACCACTAGCTGAGGGACCCCCCCCTCAACATGCTGCTAGGCCTCCCTGGGCCTTGGTATCTGGATCCAAGCAGCAGGGATACACATCTCGTACTTCACCATGTTATTATGAGATCACGTGTGCCCATGGAGGTAGAATTATTCTATAAAACTTGAAATTACTCTATGTAGTCAGATAATAATAATTTTTAAAGCCTTAACCTCAGTAGGGGATGGAGAAGGACTGGGACTGGCATGGTGACACCACAAGAAATCTGATGACAGGCCTTGGATTTGAGCCATCGTGCCAGTATCTGTGTAAATTCTGACAGTTCGCTTAAATCCTCTAAGCCTTACTTAGTAATCCTTTCCCACAGAAGAGATAATATTACTTATAACCTAGGGTGCCTGTAAGGGTCAACGGAGTTAAATGGATGTTCAGGTAACAGTACTTGTTACCCTAAAACGTGATACGAGTGTCTTCATCAGTTTATAATTTCAAAAATGGGTACACGACCCTTATCAAACAGCCATGACAAATATTAGTTTTATTTGAAAAATGGGGGAAAAAACCTAGAAAGTAAAATAACTTCTACTGACGCCACGGCAGTGCTCAAAACAGAACCTAATTTTTCTAGCTAACTTCTCTTTCAAGGATTTCACAATGAAGTTTATCCCTAACCATACTGAGTGCTCTCTGCACAGAAGAGATGTAAGGTGGGGCTGGACGCTGTACTCCACTGGAATCAGAAGGAAGGTACTTACCACCAAATACAGCATAGTGTACATGGAGAAGGAGGCGTGGCCAGAGAAGAAGGATTTCCTGCAAGAGCAAGAGAGGGCCATGAAAGGGCCATATTCACATCCCTGATACATGTCTGCCTGTCTGTCTTTCCTCCCTAGACTGTGACCTTGAGAGCAGCACTATCTTGTTTGGTTTTACATCTTTGGTAGTGCTTTGGACACGATGTCTAGAACATAGCAGCCACCGATGGATGCATGAGTAAGCAAAAGAATGGATGGATGGATGGATGGATGGACGGACGGACGGACTTACTGGTGTTCAACCATGATTGTTTATTTATCTATGTATCTAAATCATTTGATCCCAAGTTCCTTAAGAATAGGGGCTATGTCTTATTCACCCCTTGAAACCAAAGCCTATTACTGAGCCTGTTACCTTGTATAGTAGGTGCCTCATAAAGTAAATGCTCTCTGAACTGCCTGCGTCAAAGCTGTGCACACTACGGCCACAGCAGGTGGTGACTCACCTGGCCTCCTGGACTTTGCTGTCATCACCTCTGCATTTGTAGTTTTGGATGTAGCCCTCGGAGCAGTTGATCTGGCTGAAATCAGGGTTGCAGACGTTCAAGAAGTGAGGACGCAGGCGCCCTATGGAAACTTTGGCAATGTCTGTGAAGGACTGGCTGATGGCACAGCCAAAGAGGAAGCAGCCCACCTGCTTATAGAGGGCCGCCACGTAGGGATTCTGAATCGTTGACCGGGACTTCTCCTTCAGGTAGTATATACGATAGAACTCCCCAGTGATGATCTGAAAGGAAACCCACATAGGAATTAGGAGTATCCATCAGAATGGATGTTGTAAAGGATATTTAGCGACGACATAAGGGAATGTTCTCATATGTAAATGCACGCTGTAATCTAGAAAATCTCAATTTTCTATTTGAAAAATATACGGACAGAAATAGTCATGGGAGGAAACATCAGAGGGCTAACATCGTCATTTTTTCCTTTTTAAAAAAGTCCCACATGGCCAAATAGTACCTTTGTAACAACAAAAATATACAATCAAATATATTTGTTTGTAAATATATATAATGTTAAAAATATATATAAATATTCTATATAATAGTTCAACGTATTTTTTTAAACAAAGAAAGAGACAAATAAAGATCCAGATATAGAGGGACACCTGGGTGGCTCAGTGGTTGGGCATCTGCTTTCGGCCCAGGGTGTGATCCTGGAGTCCCAGGATCAAGTCCCACATCGGGCTCCCTGCATGGAGCCTGCTTCTCCCTCTGCCTGTGTCTCTGCCTCTCTCTCTGTCTCTCATGAAAAAATAAATAAAATCTTTAAAAAAATCCAGATACAGAAAAATATTAGATGAACGTTCAATCAAGGACATGGGTAAGTATGGCCAGGACGTCAGAGGATCTGAGCCAATCTCAGGGTTCTGGGCTTCAGAGTCAGGGATCACCAGCCTTGTGTTAATACTGAGCCATGGTGGGGGTTTCTCTAGGAGGCTGAATGCCTAAGACTATGTCTTGGGTTTTAGTCCCAGCTCTGCCACCTGCCCGGTGTCCCTCAGCCATGACAAGCTCTCCAAGCTTATTTCCTTCTCCACAAAAGGGGGCTGCACCCCCTGCGGAGTCATTGGCTTAAATCTGGTAACATGGATGGGAAATGGCCTGGGTCATAGAAAGTGATTCTTTCATTTTCTTTCTTAGAAAAATGCTGTGATGAGGACACTAGCCTACAAACCATAGAACTTTTAGCACAATGCCCTCCAGTGTGCAACTTTCCAAGTCTGCGGGCATCATCTCCCATCTCCTCTATCCTAAAGGACAGCCAGTGAGTCTCGGGCTTTCCTACCCTTCCTCCAGCCCAAGGTGTTCACTCCTAACACTTAGGGGAGGTTTCTCACTCCTGGGAAAAGAAAAGCCACCAGTTACTGATTACCCACTGCATCCCAGGTGGTGTCCCGTGGGCTTTATTTCATGAAATCCTGACAACGACCATGAGAGAAGTATGGCTAAAGCTCAGCCAGGGGAAGCAGCTCAACACAAACTGCCCTTGTTTTACATTAAGAACGGGAGCCCTACTTGTCCTCCGTAAGGCAAATGCCTGTGATACCTACACAGCAGAGGACCGATTCCGCTTTGGTCATGCCCAACTACACAGCCGGCTGCTCTGGTCTTAACTCCACAGCACAGCCCCGGCCACTTCCTGACTGTAACCACAGTCCAGGGATAGCCACGTTCAACTTATCACGCGACACAAAGCTCCTTTAACAGCTCCTCACAGGGCAGGACGATGAGCCACACTTGCTCTTTCAGGGAGCACAGAGCATGTTCACAACCACAAGGGAAGCAATAGACTGACATATCTGGCACTCCTTTTCAAAGTCTCCCATTACTTTTTTTTTCAGCTGGGGAAGGGGTCAAGGCATGGGGTCTGATCCAAGTTCTCAAGGGCTCCTAACTCTGAGGGGTGGCTGGGATGGCCAGGTGGAAGGGAGATGCCAGCTGGGCCCAGGGGCCAGCAGGTGTGGCAGTGAGAAGAGCCACCGGCCCTGCTACTGTTTGTGCAGTGATTCTGTGTTTATAAAGACTTGATTATTTCTAAGTTGCTAAACTTTGGTTCCCAGATCACGCTGATTGTGATTCTCCACTAGAGAGGGATGGTCAGAGGTCAGTGCAGTGCAAAATCCTGGCTTAGCTCTCCTCTGGAAGAGCAGGATTAATACCTTACCTGGCAGACGTGCTCAGAGACTACGGCACACTGGCTGAATGAGGGAATGAAAGGGAGCAGGACCATAGTCTTCACGTTGTTTTATTACAAAACTGGAAATATCCCCTAAATATTACCAAAAGTCCTCCGATAACATGTTGCAGAGATTAAAACTTGAGAAGCATAGCGAGTCAGAAATGAAAGGGTCCATTATACATGGAAGAAACTGAGGTCCAAATTAACTCGCAACGAAAGACTGCACCCAGGTGTTCTAGCTCCCCACCCAGCATTCTTTCCTACCATTCCTGGTCTAATTCCCCTTTGAACCTGTTTATACTCTTACCCTGTGTAACCTTACAGGCTAACAGCTTCCAGATGTTCACTACCACCATCATGCCCTTTCTTCTTTATTTATAAATCATACTCGCATGGCTTTGGATGCAAGGCAAGGAACACTCACTGAGGTGTCAGTGGCCAGGGTTCAAGTCCCTACTCATTGAGTGAATTTGAGATAAGCCAGTGTCTCCATCTACAAAATGAGGGTGCTAGGCTCCTTCATTTATCACTACATAATTACAATGACATTTATTTTCAACTCTCCTGCGCTACCTCCACCACTAGCCTTCCAACCAAGCAAAGGTAATGGCAATAGCAGAGGAAAGTACTTCCTCTGAGATGATGCCAAGGGCATGGGGCAGAACCAAGGTCCCATGCACCGTCCCTGCCCTTGGATGGTTCCTGAGATCCTCGAACCACACCACTGCCACAAATTAAGAAACTCTACACTGGCTTGGCTTAAGCCTGACTTCCTATTTGATGCTGAAAAAGAACACGTGGCTTTTCACTGCAAATCAGCATCTCATACATGAATTTACTGATTAATCTCAGGCGAGTCACCTCTGGGCTCCAGCCACCTTAGGGAGAAAGGATTTGGTTACAACTCAAGGGCTCCTTTACAGCCCTAACATCCCTTCATCCTAAAACTTCGGTTTCAGTCCCACAGGCATGCACACAGCAAACTGCCAGTTAAAATGCCTCCTCCTCTCACAAAAGGCGAAAGCGGTAAAGGAGGCATTTCATGGCACCTCAAATTCCTAATAACAAAGCTATTAAGAGCAGCAACCTTGTACATTTCTTTCATACTTTACGGTTCCATTCGACCTGTGACTCTATGAAGAACCGATACCCACTGTACAGCTGAGGATGGTAAGGCACCGAGGGATAGGTACTTGCCTAAGGAGCTGAGGCTGCTAAGCGACAGAGCTAATAGTAGAGCCCAGATATGCTGACTCTTAAGCCTCACAACAGACTACATGGACAGAATTTTTTGTTAAAGATCTTCCCTGGCTTACGATGGTGTTACCTCCTGATAAACGCATCCTAAGTGGAAAATATCGTTAAGTCAAAAATGCATCGAATACACCTGACCTACTACTGAACATCATAGCTTCGCCTAGCCTACCTTATACATGCTCAGCACACTTATGTTAGCCTACAGTTGGGCACCATCAATGGCCACAAAGCCTATTTTACAAGTAATTGTAGAAGAGCTCATGTAATTTATTGACTACGCACCGGAGGTGAGAATGGTTGCACGGGTACAGAATGGTGTAAGCATATGGGCTGTCTACCCTCGTCATCACAGGGCTTGACTGGCAGCCGTGGCTCACTGCTGCTGTCGCCCAGCATCACGAGAAAGCACTATACTGCACATCGTTAGCCCAGGGGAAAAAAAAATCAAAATTCAAAATCAAACTATGACTTCTACTGAATGTGTATTGCTTGTGCACCACCCTAAAGTCGAAAAAATCTGTCAAACCACCAGAAGTTGGGGATCAGCCGTACTTCTATCATTATTAAAAACGATTTCCACCCCAGAATAGCAAATGCATATTTTCAAGGACAGGGCCAGGCTGAAGCCATTTAGCAGACACATGACTCCAGGACCACATGGCTTCTGGGGCAGCCCTGACAGATCTTGCAGTTAATGAGCAACAAATTATGTATTTTCTCTATCCCCTCATACAGAAGGGTCGGGGAGTCGACAACACAGCCATAAATCATCATTATGAACCAGCCGGACTTGGCTTCTTGTAATCCTAACCCTTAAAAGACCATTGAATGAAATTCGGGCTGGGACAGGCAGTCCGAATACCTCACCTCTGCCGAAGAGGCGAAGGCTTAAATTGTTCTCTGACATGCTACACACCTAACTCTGGAGTTCCAGATTTACTGCTTTCGGACCTTATTCATTACTCACAATGTTTTTATTCCTAGGTAATAAAATAAGCTCTTCCCTCCCCCTACAAAGGCTCGGTCCCCACCCCCGACTCCAGCCCCTGGAGCCCTCATTTCTGCTTCAGTCAGCAAGGTTGTGATATGCCCAGAAGAATGCCTTCAATGTTGATCCCTTTCTGAAGCAGCAAGCAGCAGATTCGGAGGGGAATGGCAAGCTGCCAGGCAGCAGAGGAGACTTCTCCCCTACCTGCCTTTTAAAGCACTTGGCACAGAACCTGGAAACTAATAAAGCAGGAAAGCATTGCAATTAAGCTACAAGGGGACAGAAAGAGATCATTCCCTGCCTGAGAACGGTAACAGTTTGTCCCCAGCTCCAGGACAGCTCCTCTCTGTCTATCCTTTCTGGCGTAAAAGAGCTCCACTGCACACATGTTCACAAATACCAATGTGTTCCGCAGAGGAACTTTGGAGAACATTGACTTTTTGGAAAGGAGGGAGGACAGGGTGGTCAAAGAGGCACTGACTTTGGAGCCAGATAAACCTCAGTCTGAACCCCATCTCTTACCTTAGTCAAGGGACTTCACCTCTCTGGCCTTAGGTCTCCCCATCTATAAAAGCAAGATTAATGACATCTCCCTGGTAGGATCGCCAAGGATACCACAGGTGATATGTCCCATGCCTGGCACCTAGAAGCAGAGCCCTCCAAAAGTTAGTTTTTTCCCCCTCTTTCCCTTAGAGAAGAGGAAAGAGAAAATTAACACCTGTTTGTAGAAAATATCTTTTCTAAGATCCTCCCAAAAGCTCCTTGGAAAAGAACATTACAAATTGAAGAGTTTGGAAGTACCACCCCTCCAGAGTAGAATGAGAAAATATGTGTATGGATAGAGTAGTTTTGACCATTTCATCTACAGGATCCTTTTATCAGGGGAACAAACAGGAAAGAAGTCTAAACCCCAGGCAGCCAAGGAAAGCCTCCTGTACTGTGTGTCATTTGTCACGTTCCGCTCTTTATATAAATTATCCCAAGAAAAGTTAAGACTTTTGCACAGTGTCCCAACAATCCCTTTTAGAGACTGCTGAGTTTGAAGAGTTGGAAGGACAAACTTCCCTATTTTCTGATCTGCTTGAATAATATCTGTGTAGTGCTTTACACCTTACAACTCATTTTCACATCCATTACATTATCTGCTTCTTAAAATGCCCTATGAATTACGAAATTATTATCACACTTTCTAGGTTAAGTATGAGGAAGGCCAGAGAACCATCCTTGGTCAGAAATTCGGTGAAGGCAGGGCTGTCCTGGCAGCCTGGACTTTGTTCTGCTTCTTGTACCCTGTCCCACAGCATCAAGCCGGCTCTCTCTTAGAAGTCCTAACAGGCAGCAGGATCTGTGAGGCCAGTGAGACAGATGCTCCTAGAGCACCTGGTAAGGTGGCATATTCTTGGCAGGCATTTGCACACCTCAGATCCTGGTGCCAAGCTGTTCTTCTGCATCTCCATTTATGCGGACTAATGAACTTCTTGCTGTCCAGAATAGATTCAGCCAACACACACTGGATGATGGACAATAAAGGAGGGGGAATCATTTTTCTCAGTCCCAAGCAAAAGGAAAAATGTAATGTATCTGGGTCCTGCTTCTAAGGATGGAGACAGAGTATATTTTCTTTGAAGCTGGATGGTCCATCTAGGACAAGAGAATGCAGTATCTTTAGTGACTAGAAATAATTGATGAGAAATTTAATCTTTGCTGCTTGTCCCGCTTGGTTGTCTTCAGCCTCTTGGCAGGAGATCAGTGCCTTGCAGACTGGGAGAGGCCATGAGGACAGAGCTCTATCCAAGGCCACCAGTGGAGTTCCTGGCTCTGTGGGTAAGTCAAAACTCCAATATCGAGAATATAGGCAGCAAAGAGGCTAGAGAGAACCATGTCACTCATGGCTGAAATGAGTTGTGGTAGCTGCCTAAAGCCCATAAGCTTTATGAAGAAGGCAGTCTGAAGCATGAAACATCATTATTTCCCCAAACATCAAGGACTCGCAGCCACAGGACTCCTAGAGGACTAGCTCTGTCTGTCTGTGCAAGGGTCTCCTCAATGTATTTTCTGCAGTACTGCCTGCTGCCCATCTCTTACTCTTGACACTGAGTTCCCTAAACTGCCTGAATATCACATCACTGTGCTTTTCTTCCTATTTCTCAAACACCTTTCTCCTTCCAGTGGACCCCCTTCAGAGTTCTACCAAGATAAATGTGAGTCTTACTGGGGATGAAGTCTTGCCTTTCTGGTGTGATCTCTGCTGCTTCAACAGTCTGAATTATTACCTCTGTGAAGATGACCACCCATCTTCTCAGAATGGGGCATCTCTCTCTCTCTTTCTCGCTCTCTCTCTCTCTCTCTCATTTCAACTTACCCCTTATTCCAATCAGTCATCTTCCCATCTTCTGCCAAGTTTCCCAACTAGCTATCAACCAGTGACACTAGCATGTCAACCTAACCCAGTCTCAGACCATACTCCTTCCAACTTCTGTCTCAAACCTCACTGCTCTTCCCTTCATCTCTGTTCGAGTCTCCACCATAGAGCTGCAAGGACATGACCCTATAGATTCCTCGCCTCCTTATCCCACCGTCATCTAATTCTGGTCATCCTACTTCCACAAGCTGTCTGTCATCCATCTCTCCCCATCATATCCCCTTGAATTATCCCTACCAAGATTCAGGCCTCATCCTCACCCTGGCTGCAAAATTGATGAAGCTGGCTTCACATACTTTCACCAATCTCTAGCCAATTAATTTGGGTAAAAATTCGTCACCAGTCAAGGAATTTCAGGATCTCAGTGTGATCTTTTTCTCCCTTATCTCTATCTACTTCCTGATACTCTCTTTCTCCAGCCAAACAGGTTTGCTTTACATTTCCTGAAAACACTCCATTGTTTCAGCCTCTCATCCCTGAAGCAACCCCTTCTGCCTGGAAAGCCAGGCTATCCGATGAGATAAAAGTCCTATGCGCCCTTCAATATAGACTCCTAGTGTCAACTCGTGGACGGGGTTAAAGTTCTGGCTCTTTTAACTTATGGGTCTTGGATGACTGAGTGCTGTAACTCTCAGTTCCCTTATGTGTAAAGAGGGGATGATGCCAGTACCAAGAGCTCCAGGGCCATTGTGATAATTAACTGGACTAGTACTTGATGAATGATGACAATGGCAATAATGATGAAATCTTCACCAATGAAAATAAAACTTCAGTGGTCTTCTGAATTCCCACAGCAGCACTTTATTTATATCTCATCCCGTCTGCTGCCTTTGGCCTATTTTGTCCTTGAAGCTCTCAGCTCTGGCTCCCCTCATGTTCTCTGACCAACTTCTCAGTCTGCCTGAGAATAATCAGTCATTCTTGTATTTAGACCATCAGCTCCCAGGGTAGTACTTGTGTCTTCTATACCAGCTGTAGGCTGAGGAATCTACCACAATGTCTGCTTGTTCTAAAGGAGGCCTCACCAAGCAGCCACCTACAGCAAGCTACTGCCTTCTGCAAAACCCACTTCATGCAAAACACTACTGCACACTGCCGATCTTAGGATCCTTGCCGGTCATCTGCCCAGTGGCCTAAATGTTTTGTGCTCCTCCATACGCTGAGTTCTCCAAAGAAGCCCAGAAACTACAAGTCTTTATAGCTCATGAAATAAAGAGCACTCTGCATAGCACCTAGCACCGAACAGGCCTTCAACACATGTCAGTTCAAGCACTGGGCTTTGAAGCCCGAGAGCCCTGGGTTTTAACTCCTGCTCCCTCACATTCACCACACAGTAACCTTGCACTAACCACTTCTCCCTCATAAGCCTCTGCACCCTCTCTCATTTGTAAAACAAGGTAAATAATACCTACCTCATCCAATTATTAAAGAGGATTTAAGATAAGGCATTAGCCTCCTCCCACCCCATTAGATAGCTTGTAAATGTAATCAGATTCTCTACTCCATCCCCTAATATACACTGACTCACAGAATGGATTTCTCAGCCTCCAGAGCATTATCACTTAAAACGGATAAAGTAAGAACCATTTTCATACTGGATACATTTTCCAAGTAGTCATTAAGCCCTTAGAGCTACATAGAACTGAGAGGAACTGCTGCAGCTCTTTCTTCTCCCAGGGGCTGGATGTCTTTGTGTGTGTGTGTGTGTGTGTGTGTGTGTGTGTGTGTGTGTGTGTGTGTGACCTAGATCCTAATCCCAAAGCCTGTGTTTTAAAATGGCAAATAGATGCCCCCTCCCTCCATCCCCTCGGGGATAAGAAGGTCTCAGAAGAACTCTGTGGCCATTTGATCAGGGAACGGCACAGTTGAAGGATTCATGTGGCCCCTCTCCGTGGGTGGTCCTGGTAATTGCACAGATGTAGTGGATTGTAAACTGGGGGACGGGGTCTCCTACCAAGGCACCACTGGGCCAGCCCCACTTCACTTTTTTTCAGAGTTGAAAACTGGCCTAACCTTTAATGAGGAGGTAATCTTGGGGAACCTTGTTTTCTTGGCAGTGCTCTCTCAGATAAAGGGGGCTGGGGCCGGGGGGGTTGAGGAGGAAGTAATGAAGTCCAGATGTGGGCACACTGAAGCCCGATCCTGAATAAACAAGCCTTGGAGGTATTAAGCTCTTCTTGTCTCTCCAGCAAGAAATCTGCGTGTGCTACACAGCATGGTCCCATGTGCACCATGGACCCTATTTAAGATCTTAGGGAAGCAAATGGGATACGTTTCCCTGCCGCGTAGGTCCTCTGACATCTCCTGGCCTAACGCTTTTGATTTTCTGCCCAAACTGTATGGCTTGTGATTCTTACAAATACATATTGAGCACCCCAGTCTGTGCCTTGCACTCGCAATTCAAAATCAGACCAGACAGGTCCCCGGCCCTGCTGCAGCTCTCGGAGTAACTAAAAAACAGATAAGCAAAAAAAAAAAAAAAAAAAAAAACAGGGCAGTTCCACACAGTAACTGCAAAGTCAGAGGTGGGCCCAGGGAAGGTAGGGCCCTTCGGAAGGTAGGGGAGGAAGCAACCAAGGAATGTTTCCTGGAGAGAGAGAGGTCTGCTGGGGTTTATTTAATACCTACCACGGGCAAGAGGAAAAGCCTGGTCTCAGCCTTCTAGGAACCTGTTATCTGACTGGGGAGACAAGAGCCGGACACAGATCATGTTGCCAGGACAGAAGTATGGAAGGTACTATTTGTCTGCTTGAGATGAAACTAGGACAGAGGTGTACCATCGGGTCCCCAGCACCTGCTACCTCAGAGGTGCTTGATAAGTCATTGTGAAAGGCAGGCAGGAAGGCTTTACAAGGCAAAAGTGGTGCCATTATTGAGGGGGAAAAAAAAAAGAAAGAAAGAAAGAAAGAAAGAAAAAAGAAAAGCCTTGCCTTTGAATCAGAAGACCCCTCGTCTGGCCCTGCCACTAATTAGTTATGGGAAAGTCACTTAATATCCTTGATCCTATTGCCTTAGCTATAACAATCCACCTCCCAGAATCACCACCAGGTGCAAGTCAGGGAATGTGCACATGACGCAGACTTTGTTGACTGTAGGACACGAGGGAAATGAAAAGGATGATTCTTGCCGATGACACACATAATGTCACTTGACATGACCTCTAGAAAAAAAGCCTACAGGGTTTGTGAGCTCCTGTCACCAATTAACAGAAAAGGTACGGTTCTTTTCCAAGGGGTGGGGCAATGAATGAGCACAAAAGTTAGGGACATGAACCTGAACCAGATGATGCCGAAGCCTGAGCTTCTTCTCTAGTTAGGAATATTTATTATGAAGTTACATTCAACAGATCTTTGAGAAGTAGAACTTATATGGCCAGAGGGAGAAGGGGATGCACCCATAACTCATCCACACTTCAACTCCTAGATATTAAGAATCTATATAAACCACTTTCAGGGGCTGACCAAGGCAAGCACTGAGCCCATGTTTATTTGAAATGAATAATACACATTTTTTCCATATTAAAATCTTCGCCCATAATACTCTTCACAGTCCAGTATAAGGCAAAGTGAGTGGAGGCTAGGTAGGGGGTGATACTTTACTGGTTTTGCTCCTAATCTCACTGCTGCTAGAGTCATTAAACCTTTACAAGGCAGGATAGGAACCACTGCTTTGTGGATTTGGAAAGAATTCCTATTATGCTATAATTCCAGAATCTGAGATACAGCTGAAAAAGAAGTCAAAACGACTAGATTTTTCCATATCTCCTGCCATAGAAAGGTGTCTGCTTTCTCCATAACTTCTGATGATCTGCATATCCACATCACACTCTAAACGGCCCCAGCACCCCACTCCTTTGTTGTGGGGACGCTCAAACCAGAGCAAGGGTATCCACATCGGGCAAGGCTTCGCTTGTTGTTTTAAACAAACTTGAGGTCGGCAGGAGAAGGCCTGAGCAGCAAGTAGCAGGATGATTAGATTTCCAGCCCGGGAGCCCCCTCCACCCTCCCTGTCATTCACGCCCTCTGATCAGAAGCAGATCCTGGATGGAGCCAGCCAGGCTCTATGACCAGTCATAATGGGAAAGTGGGAAATGTATTGTTGTTGTTTAATTTAGGCCGTATATAGCTTTTCCAGAATTGAGTACACTACAGTGAATTACTCATTTTTCCTCTGAGGCCTCTGCTTCTGCTTATTTCCATGAGTACTCTAATATTTGACGGCAGGTAAGTGGGTAAGCAGAGCTCATTATGAGCCCACATCTCACACGTGCCTCCAGTCAAAATGCAGGGGTTGCTGGATCTGGACATGAAGTCCTCTTGCAAAGAGCACTGGAGTGAGAGTCAAGAGATCTGGATTTTACTTAACTAACTAGAAGAAAAGAGTGGGAGATAGGATGGGTCCCAAAGCTGGAGCTCCTTTCCTGATTCAATTTTAATTAGACATGAGGTCTTGGCAAAGTCATTTCACCGCTTTTTGACTGTTTACTTATCATTTATGATGGAAACAGTGAACATTCATTGAGTATACTGTAAGTGCCAAGTGCTGGGTTACTTTACATATATCATCTCCATTTAACACATGAGCCTGCTGAAGCTCAATGGGGCTCATTAACTTGCTACACATTCCACAGCAGGAGTTCAGATATGCTCCAGGGTTTCTACCTTCAACCTCCATGCTACACCGAGACCTTTAAGATTACCTAACTGTTGGGGTTTCTGCAAGGGTGAAATGCTTGAATGTGGTTCATAGGCTTCTATGGCACATAGGGGCACCTAACAAAGGACACCGATTATTTTGGTATTTTCTTGCCTGCTTTTCTTTCTTTCTTTTCTTTTTTCTTTTCTTTTCTTTCTTTTTTCTTTTCTTTTTTCTTTTCTTTCTTTCTTTCCTTTCTTTCTTTTTCTTTCTTTTCTTTTCTTCTTTTCCTTCCTTTCTCTTTCTTTCTTTCTTTCTCTCTCTCTCTCTTTTTTTTTTTTTTGGAACTATAGGAAAGCACTATCCAAACCTATTTTGCTGACATTGTATGGGATAAGGAAGCAATGCTGTGGCTCATCCTATAACCAAGGCCACGGCACATGACTATTTCAAGGAAACCTGAGAGGTCAAGGAGCATTTTAATTAAAACACCAACATGACATGAGGAGAAAAGCCAGCCAAACTAAACCCCTCAAAGCAGATTTTTCTCAGAAATGCTAGCATTTCAAGAGGAAGAGGGGGCTGGTCTTGGCCAACAGCAAGGAATGAGCTGCTGATCAGGAGTTTTGCTTGAGGAAGGAAGAACAGGCCAGAAGCACAGCTCTCAGAAGTTTCTTTAGCACCCTATGTCTACTTAGCCCAGTGCTACAAAGCTTGTTCCCACAAGTAATGGCATTTGATTCTCAGAGCAATCCCCATGAGTGAATTCAAACACAGACGAGGAAACTAAGGGCTGGAAAGAGCTGTGATTCACTCGGTTCACGTGGCTGAGGGTGCCACTGCCTCTGAACGGTCCCTCTCCACTGCGCTATGCCAGGCAAGCCCATATTAATTGCAAGTAGAGAGAGCAAAGGGCACGTGACATCCCTGTCCCTATGCTATTTTTATAACCACTCCTGAGTTATAGTCAGCTTCCTAGAAGCACTCCATGAACTGATCCTCCAAGTGTCAAAAACACCTGTTCAAACCTTAGTACAAGTTACTGTACAACTATTTGCCTTCCATTACAAACTTCTTTTCCATGGAAAGCCATTCTTCCTGGAGCACTCAGCCCCACACTGTCAATTTGGAGCAAATAGTAAAATTAGATTTTATATCTCTCAGTTTCTGAACACAAAGATCCTCAGTCCACCTTTAAGAAACTCCTAGAGTTGCCAAATGGACTGTTTTCATTTTAAAGGTTGGAAAGAATTCTACTAGGCCCCATCCCCCTTCCCAATTTCAAACTGTTGATTGTGTGCCTGGTTTACGATGTTATTAAAAAACAAAGAGGGGTCTCAGAGTTTACAACCCACCCCCAGAGTGGGGAAGTCAAAAGAAAAATTTCATGAAATGTGGTTCAGTACCATCAGCAGCTTGCATCTGATCCAGAATAGGCAAGAGTAGCCAACTGCCAAAACCTTGAGCAGTTAATTTGGATAGGACAGCCACTCTCAATTTGAAATCAAGTCTGCAAAATGGAAAAGAGGGCTTTGAAATAAGCTAGGAATAAGCTAGGCTCGAGCCCCTGTTTTTACTTGCTGTAGACTTTGAGCATATCATTTAACCCCCTTGAGCTTCTGGTTTTCCATTTGTATAATGAGGGTACTAGCACTTAACTTGCATGTAGTATTCTTAACTTCAGCTTCCTTCCTTCTTGGCTTCTAATATAGGCCAAAGATAAGCTTCTAGGTTCTGGCTAATACAAACATGACTCAAGGATCTAAGAGAAAGAATTTATGATCTTGGTGGACATGACGCCTATCCCTTATGCCCACATGGCTGGAGTTCAAGGGCAGAGAACAGAAAATTCTGGAGGTGTAGAATGGACAGCTGTGAAAATGCAGAACTCACAAATTACAAGACTGGATTCCCATCAGCTACTCTCTCCCCCAACCCCGCTGCCCCACGTGGACACATCTAAAACAGAGTGCTGACATTCCAAGTAAAGCCCAAGTGGGCCATACCCCATTTTCCACGAGGCGACCATTGCTCAAAATAACTCTGAACTTTGTCTCAAAGTCTGTGGCACATTTTTGCATCCTCAGTGAGGACTTTTCCTTTAAGGGAAGATCTGTATGTTTATACTTGCACCTGAGTAACCTGTTCAGCAACTGGGAGTTTGCAAAGAATTTCAATATTCATGACCTCTTTTACTCTTCATTTCAATACTGTGAAGCAAGATGGTCATCCCTGGTTTGAAGGATGTACAGCTTGTCAGTGGAGTGCCAGGTCTAGAACCTCGGTCTCGATTCCAAGTCCCATTTTATTTTCACTTTGCCACCACAGCCCCTGGATGTGAGAAGTGAACGATATGCCAGAGAATACTAGTGGCATGTGCTGTTATAGCAGCACACCATGGTGTGAAGACAGCCCAGAAAATGCCTGTGACACCTGATGGCAACTCTCTCTCCTCTGGGGCTCAGCCTCATGGCTCAGAGCTGAGACTCTGGGGAAAGGGGCAGCTGGGTTCAAATACTAACTCTGCTGCTCCGCAGACCTCAGTTTCTTAATTTGTAGAAGAAAGGTAAGAATAGTATCTAGAATTCACCAGATGGTCGTGAGGATCACATATACAAAGTATGTTAGAGAGGTGCTTCACGTACTTTCATAATACTCTTAGTATAGACGTGCATATATAGATTATACTTACAGTGTATACATGTATATTATTTGAAAACGCTTTTAGTAATAATACTAACCACATGAAATAAACAGCATTAATCAAATTCTACTTGATCTGCCAACCTGTGCTGGCTTGGATATTCTGAAATACGATCCAGGGGCGCTGAGCCAGGTTGAGCAAGGCAGCCCGGATGCTTACCGCGAGGATGGCGATGACAATCCCCACAGCACAGAGCACGGCATCGTTTATCGTCTCACCGATTTTCAGGGGATACTTGATGCTCTCATCATTGCAATAAAACCCTCGGTGGTAAGGCTTGATGGTGCTTGTCTCAATGATGAGGAAGGGCAAGCCAGCTGCTCAGGATGGAACCGCCACATGGACCACGAAGAAAAAAAAAAGGGGAGACAAAGGGAAAAGATCAATAAAAGGAGGCAGTACTGATGGACAGCAAAGACCACTCCCAAATAATAGCATTGACAGTGACAGTAATTCTGTGCATTTGTAGCGACTTTTGGGCCACAGAGAGCGCTCAGTACATGCATGCCCGATGCCTGGTCCTTCCTGGTCACCCCCAATAGGAGCACAGCATGATCCTCTAGTCTTGTCCAGGAACGCCGAGGGGGACAATGGAAGAGCCAGGCCAGGAGCCTTCCCACTGTGCCACACCCCTTGCTGAAACATAAGCCTAATTTGTAATAATTATCCACAGAGCCTCAGGTCTAATGATGTCTGGTTCTCCAAGTGTGTTAGTTATCACCACCACCCCCTTGGAGAAGCTCATCCTAAGGCTCCGTTGCTTGGAGCAGGGAAGGGCCCGGGAGTCAGATAACCTGAATTTGAATCTCAGATCCACCACTTCCTAGCAATGTTCTAATTCCAGCTTCCGGAGCCTCAGTTTCCTCACAAATGAGTCATGGGGACAAGGAGAGGAGAACCATACAACTTCTAGCATGATGCAGCCTGGCACATCATAGCTGCTCAGTGGTGCCCTTTTCAACCTTTTTCTTCCACAAAGGGTCCCTAACAAGGCTAGGCAGCTGAGTGGGGCCCTGCTGCCTGTAGCCCTGGAGCAGAGCCCAAGGGCATCTGGGAGCACCAGGCAGCTGCTGCTGGTTTATCAGGGCTAGCTCAGATGCCATTCTCTTAAAGGTCATGGCAAATGGATTCCATCACCTGCCAGGAAAAGCTCCTCCTAAGGCTGAGGCAAAAAGCGAAGGCCTACAATATCTCTTGCCTGGTCACTGCCAACAGCCTCCACATCAGTCTCCTGGCCTTCATTGCCTCACACACGTATCAACCAGTTCACTTCCTGACCGAGAGCACGTCCCTGCCTTGCTTAGGCCTCGTCAACGACTCCCCACTGTGCAAGACGAGATAAAGTCCCTAAGTATGACCTCTGGAGTTCCCCAGGGCCTGGACCTCCCCCTCTCCCGACTCACAGTCTGCTGCCCTCCTGCACACCGCTTCCAAGGAAACAGTGCACAGGGACTCTGTCTTGGATCACAGTCTCCTCTCAGACTGGAAGACCTCTTCTTCTTCCCCTTGCCACCCAAGGTCAACACTGAGCCGCAATGCCACTGCACAAAGTAAAAGGTGGGCCATCAAATGTTAGGACCAGGGAAGATCATGGAAACTATCTTATTAACAGCCAGCATTAACGTAACAGCCACCAGCAATGTGGAAGATGCTTTATAGCCATTTTTGAGTTGAGTCTTCCAACAACCTGAAGAGGTCCTGTTAAATCATCATTTAAGCAGGCCTCATTCATCTTCAAGTGAAGAGAACAGAGACTAAAGAGAATATTTAGCTCATTCAGAGTCTATTAGGTTATGCTCAAATGCTCGAATCCCCTAATTGAACTTTGCAAATTGGTTTCATCCAACTGTGAATTGCATTTGCTGAAAAATCCCAAGATAAGCGGTTGTTTAAAAGATAAAATTCCATTTTCATGTTTTTCAAAAAAGAATTAAATTCCCGTCATGTTGCTCGAAGGCCCAGCCTACCTCCAAAAAAAAAAAAAAAAAAAAAGTACCATGAACTCCACAATTTTTCAATTACTTTGGTCCAGACCAGCAGCGATAAAAATGCTCACTTTCTAAAAAAGTGTATTTATGTATCACTGTGCATACACACATGGATTTATTTGGTTTTATTCTTTGGATTTATTTGAATTCTACGGCTATTTATTTTGTGACCCCTAACTGCTTCCTGCTAGAACAACAATTTACTTTATCAAATTCATACTGGTGCTTTGAAAAGAAAGAAACAGCAACACACCACAGCATTGTGCCTGACCTTCTCAAAGTAAACACAGAGGGGCCCTGGAAGGCAGGAACCATTAGCTCTTGAGACTGTCTCTGCAAAGGAATGGAGTGGGCAAGGGGAGGCAGTGTGTAAACGTGGTGGGGTAGAAAGGACAAGAGTAGTCAGCTGATCTTTGGGCGAGGGGACTGGGAGAGAGAAAATATCCTATGAGCCCGAACCATCTTCGTTCTCCCACTCAACATTTTGAAATGTGGCCAAGTTGGCTATGGAAAGTAGCCGAGAAGCCAGGAGTATGATATTAATAGTCCGCTTTTAAAGTTCCACACGTCGTGATAAAACGTGGAGCTCCATGCCTGAGCCTGGCCACAGCCTCCGTGGTGCCTGGGAGCCAAAGCGTTGCTAATAAACTCAGGAAGGGAACAGACCCCAAGTGCCTTACATTTGTGCTACACTCTTAGGCCCCAGCTTCTATTTTTAATAGTGTTCACATGATAGGCCTGTAAAACATATGTTTCTAAGGACAATAAAACACATATAAAAGAGCTGTGGAGTTAGACAGAACTGGGTTAATGATCTCGATTCTGTTCCCTGCTACTTGAGCAAGTTATTTGCCATCTCCAAAACGCCCTTCTCACCTGTGCAATGGGAAGAAGGAGACCTAGCTTGGGGACTGCTGGGACGATGTGATACGCTGCTACATTAATCTATTCATTTATTCAACAAACATTTATGCAGTCTTCACTACATACATAAAGTACAAGGAATACAAAGATGGCATAAACCATGCCCTCAGGGAGCTTATAGTCTAGTAGGGGAAGGTGTAATGGGAGAAAATGAGTACAGGAAGTTGCTTAGTTAAAAGAAATCAAGCAATAGCACTGGGTCACATCAACACGGAGTCTGGCACATACTATGGACACTCAATAAATGTTAAAAGGATGAAGGGGGTGGGGACAATCCCACAGAGAAGGCTAGTAAAGAAAATCTCTTTATTCTGTTTCTTTGCCCTCTCTTAATCTGGGAGCAATCCAAATCCTTTCTTTTCCTCCTTTGCCTAAGGCTTGGGGAGTTTCCGGTTCTGATTATATGGATGATGACCACAAACAGACAAGAGGTTGGATCTGAATTATGTTCTGTTTATTTGCTTGAAAGGCATGGAGATAGCATTTGGAAAACCCAATGGCTTTTTCTGTCTCCCCTACAAACTTGTGGTATGATTGGGGGGGATGCCAGTCTAGGCTTGACTTTGCTCCAGAAGAGAGTAACCTCAGATTCCCTTCAGTTGGTTGGAAAAGCGTGAGCATTTTCTCAACAGGACAGCTAGTCCTCAAGAGACAGAGCACCATGCCTTGCCTCTCCAGGGCACAGGAAAGAAGCTGTTTTTTATTCCAGAGTGGGATCTCCAACCTGGCACCATCTTTATTACCAACCACCATGGTCCCTGATCACTTCATTTCAAGAAAATTTTCAGTGCGAGTGCCTGGGAATCTACAGGTGACAACATCACAGTAACTGTCCTCAACAGGCTCATGGTATTTTAAGAAAATTACAAAAACAAGTGCACTAAAATATTTCTAAACATGAGGACTGACATATGTATAGAGCATAGGGAACACTAAAGATGGCCCACAGAGGGTGGGATGGGAGGCTGGAGGGAACCCTTACATGAGTAAGAGGTTTCCGGGGTCCAGGGACCAAGTACACTCAAGAGACTCAGTGTAGTTTCAGGATTTCAATAAAGCAGTCAACAAAACCAATGGCCACTACCAGAATATGATTTTTAATTTGGCTTATAAAGCTAGAAGAGACATGTAAGTATACGATGAAAGGAAGAAAGGGGAAGCTAACACAGACAACAACAGTAGCTAACATTTTTTAGAAGATTTGTATTTATTTATTCATGAGAGACACAGAGAGAGAGAGAGAGGCAGAGACACAGGCAGAGGGAGAAGCAGGCTCCCTGCTGAGCAAGGGACCTGATGCAGGATTCAATCCCAGGACCCCAGGATCATGACCTGAACCGAAGGCAGGCGCTCAATCACTGAGCCACCCAGGCGTCCCAATAGCAGCTAACATTTACCAAACGACCATTACGTGCCCAAACTGTGCTAAGGAATCCCCCACAGAAATGTCTGCTGTCTGACAAACCCACATGTCTATTATGTTCTCAGGACTGACTGGGCCACTGTGCCGAGGGAAGTCCCAACCTCCAAGTGGTCCAAGGGCTGCTAGGAGAACAGTCATAACAACGAGCAGATTCAGGCACCCTAAGATTCTGAGGGATTAAAAGTGACTTACTGGAGCCACTCGGACTTTCGGGTGCTTTCTAAAGTTGAGCAAGTCACTTAAAACAGAGCAGGAAGCCTGTATGAGTATTGATAAATTAGTTACAGATCAGCAAATGTCATGGCCTTTGAAGAAGATGCTTTATACGGAACAGTCCAGGCAATAGCACAGGTGATTATTCACTGAATATTCACCACATTGCACACATGTGCTCAGTATCTAATTTAACCAACACTCTGAAGCCAATATCCTAGACTTTAGATTTATCTCTAATGAAAGGTGCATTACCAGCTTCTTACAAAGCAGAACCAAAAAATATGTGTGTGTGTGTGTGTGTGTGTGTGTGTGTGTGTGTGTGTACATATCATCTGGTGATTCTAGACCCCAACTCAAAGAATTTCTCCTTCTTTTAATCAAGGATCAATTAACTTCCTATACCTGCAGGGACCTCTTGGGATGTGTAAGCTGCAGAGGAGGCGAAATACGAACTCAATGACAAACACTTAATGGGCAGAAAATCAAAGCATGAAGAAAGGCCCCTGTGTTGGGTTCGGGCCTTTGAAACTCCTTGGGCTTTGAAAAACTAACACTCGAGCAGGTTGGGTGGTTTGGGGGGTGGGGTGTAAAAAAACACAGGATAAGTTTTTGTGGCCCACCCATTGATAAAGTCATGTGGGAAGTGTTACCAAAGTGACCCAGCCCCAGAGCCTTGCTCCTTTCAGCCACAGCTTCACATTTGCACAAAATTAAATACAGCCTCCTGCTCTCAAAGTGCTTTTTAGAGAGCCCGTGGTGTGCGTCAGGGAAAGAGCTGGGGTGGGAGACTGAATAAGAAATTTTCGTGCTTTGGCAGGACCCAACGCAGAGCATCAGGGAGGGGCTGCTCATGGCTCCTCTACACCAAGTCCTTCAAGCGTCTTTCCCAGAGTTGTCCAGCTTTCTACTTCATCCAATCTGTAGTTACCTTAAAATAAGCAGAGTCCAGAATCTGTGAGAGTAATAAATAAATGAATATCTGCAGAAAGCCTACACACCTACCCACAGAAGAACAGTGGGTGCAGAAAACGTGTGTGGGTCTCAAGCACAGACTCACTGCTCCAATCAGGCAGCGAGCAGAACCCCACAACAGGACTTTAGACATCTTACCTACAGTACAGACTCTACTGTTCTGCTCATTTTACAAATGACAGACTGAGGCTCAGAAAGTTTTGAAGCAGCTCACCCAAAGCACAAAGCTGGCAAATGGTGCCAATACGGACCAGATGTTAGAAATACAGATGGAAGGCATGGGGCTTCTGATTTCAAACTCAGAGTCCAATTAGGAATTAATGTATCTGAACTTCCACGTTCTTATTTTCATTTGTATCCAACGGATAGCCGAGGCCAGAAGTTTTGTAATGTGTCCAAGGTTCTCACATGAGTCAGTTGGTCACTGGGACTTGAACCTAGGTCTGTCTGTCTTTTGGTTCATGTTTTCTTACTCCATGACCTGACCCTCCCTTTCTTTATAAATGTATTCCCTGTTAAAATATGACCAACTGCTTTTTTTTTTTAAATCATTTAAGGCCAGAATGGTCAACCCAACTACTACTTAGAGGTTCAAAACACAAATATTTATGTTGCTTGTAAGTGACAGGGTTTCTATTTAAAGTAATTAATTGCTACTGGTCTTAGAAGTGTGCAAACTTTCTTTGGTTTACGATATTTGTCCAGATTTTTATACTGGATACAATCCAGAAGAGACAAAACTAAGTTTACTATGAAGGCGTTTCCCACCTTTGAAACGGGCTGCCATGAAAAACACTTGCTGTTGGCTGCTGTGAACAGGCAATATTCGGGGTCTAGGGGTTTTTCTTTGACAAATGCTCATTCTTCAAAACTAGAAAGTCGAGGTCCCTTCTTTACAAAAAGAAGGTTGTCAGCATAGAAAGCAACTCCGTGGCGGAAGAAATCAGTGGCAGATCTAGTCCTGGTGCCTGGGTCTCCTGGGCCTTGAGTGCAATTCCACAAACATGTAGGGACAGTTCGTGAGTACAGGGCACTATTGGGTGCTGGGGACACACAATATCAAGATACTGCACTGTTTCTGAGTTTCTCAACTTTGGAAAGTCTCAGGTTCCATGACAAAGGGACACCTGTCTTTAGTCTAATCGTGGGTGTAGGAAAGAACTTTGGATGGCCTTTCTTACTTGAAAGTGCTTAAAGAGAAAACATTTTACTCTCCAAAATAGCATGGGCCACCTTAAAACTCTAGGTCCTGCCCGTTTTTGGCCTTTCCAGTTGGATTTTGAAAGGGCTGTCAGATCCACCAGGGACTAAAGAACAAACCAGCCAACTGCACATGATTCAGACCTTCCACGAAGAGAGCCCCAGCCCTCTTTTGTAGCCATGATATGTCTAGTAATACACAACTACAGAGCTAATAGGACTTACAATTCCTCTACCTCAAGTCAGACTGGGTCACCTACCTTCCTCTTTTGACCTCTTTTTTTTTTTTTAATTTTTTTAAAAAGATTTTATTCATTTATTCATGAGACACGCAGAGAGGCAGAGACCCAGGCAGAGGGAGAAGCAGGCTCCACGCAGGGAGCCTGATGCAAGACTTGATCCCAGGACCCCAGGATCATGACCTGAGCCAAAGATGCCCAACCACTGAGCCACCCAGGCATCCCCTTGACCTCTCTTTTAAATAAGGATAAGCAAATTTGTATTGGGTACCTACTATGTAGGTGCCAGGAGCTCTGGATACATCAAATGATGTAACTTTCAAAACAATCCTCTAAAATAATTAGTATACGGCCCAAGAAGAGAGAGTCAGAGAGATGATCTATCACTGCTGCTGCTAAGAGCAGTGTAACCAGGATAGATAATAGAATACTGAGAACCTTGAAGTTCATTCAGAGATGATGCCAGTTAGGCTTTCTTGCTAAGTACACGCAGCAACCAGGTCTATGCAGATATTAGCTCTGGGAAAAGTGTACGCGGACCTTGAACAAGGATAAAAAGCAAGGTTCCTCCTTAGATGTTGAGATGGATTTATATAGATCCAGCTACTCTACTGCCTCAGTCTCCCTGATGTCCCAAATGTTGTTTATTTCCAATACGGCAGCCCAAAGCTAGGACGCAGCAAGAATCCCAATGTTGCATTGGGTTTTATAGCTCTTACGTAAAGAATCACATTCAATTTTCCTAACAACTCCATGGAATGTCTTAATATCTAGATTGAAGTACCACTGGCAAACTCCTATCTGTCTTTCAAGACATAAATATCTCCTACAAAGGACTCACTGAGCCATGTTAGCCACTCTGGCAGAGTTACTTTTTTTGACTTATCCATGAACTTCAGCGTCAGGGAGATAGGATTATATGTCCTACTTCTATCACCTGCCACGCTTACTGTATGACCTTAGGCAAGTCACCTTACCTCTCTGAGTTTCATCAACGTACAACAGGACTTTGTACAGTAATTCCCAAGGTACAGAGTTGATTGTGAGTGAGACACAGTTTATAAAATACCCAATTGCCTGGCTCCGTAAATATTAGCTCCTGCTCCTGTATGTGACAGGAAGCCACTGAAAGCTTTTAAGCAGGTATAAGATGTGATGAGAGTTCAGTCAAAAGCTCACTCAAGCAGCTGAGGCCTGCCAACTCCTTCCCAAATGCAATCTGATCCCATGGGGGAAGCACGCTCATAAAATCCTATAATTCGAGGGACTTCTTGGGATTGTATAAATAGAAGGGGCTTCAACAGTGGTTAGCAGGACCTGGCACCCTGCGTAGAAAAGAAATATCATGGCAGGAATCCTACCATGCATTGTCAAAAGATCATATAAGGCTGATGGGAGGTAAGTCTGTAAGGGGGAACAATTTTTTCTTTTCATTTTCCCAAAGAGTTAAACATACATCCGTCAGCGTACATGGTCCACCCAAGCTATGCCACCCAGGTGTACACAAACACCACATTCACATGGCGGTAAAATAAACAACACGTGGACGGGCAGGACATCAGATACCAGGGAAGGCCAAAGTTCAAGATAGTCAAAAGGCAAGACTGGAGCCAGACGCGGTGCCAAAAATGAAGAGCTGGAACGTTATTGGAGATGCTGTGAGAACAAAATCATGCTGGTACACAGTCCAAGGCCACCAGGGCACCCCAAGATAACCTACTGAGCTACATGGGCCGATCTAGGTCAAAGGCCAAACGCTCACACACAACCTAGCCCACAAAGATGTTCTATTTGGCCATCCACTGCTTATAGTTCTTAACATTGGTTGTTACCATTTAATGACAGGGGATCTCACATAGCATCTAGATTTCCGGTTCTTGAACCGGTTCTAACGCTATTTGGCAATGCAGGCAGTACAAACTGTGGCTACATGCGTTCTGCACCATTCCCTGTCATCACCCTGACCTCCAGGCTGCAGGTCAGTTTTCACTGTCACTGAGCATGTACTGTTGATTTTCCTATGCCTGGTGTGCTTCCATCATTTATGTTACCTACCTGGCCCCTGTAGACATTTTGCTTTTTTCACCACTGCTCTAGAAAATACGGAAATCCTTGGATGAACCCATCAAAATAGAAATAACTAACTCTTGCTTCAACAATGTCCTCTGTTGTAGGTAATGGCCTCATGGGACATGGGTATATGCATGAGTATATATATTTGTTTTAACCTTAAGCCTACCTGTGTTCAACTATAAATCCAAGGACTTATCCATCATACCCTAGCACTGTATATACCTTTTTCTGTAAGTCCTCTACACTAACTGATAGTCTCTTCAGAAAAGGGTCCATATTTTATACATATCTGGGTGTCCAGCACAAAGAGTAATTCCTAGGACTAAGTGGGTGCCCCACAAATGGATATTGGATAAATGTATACAGGAAACAAACTAAAATCCAGACAACGTGGCTCAGAGAGACACAGAGAGAGAGAGAGAGAGGCAGAGGGAGAGGTAGGCTCCATGCAGGGAGCCCTATGTGGGACTTGATGCTGGGACTCCAGGATCAGGCCTTGGGCCAAAGGCAGGCGCTAAACTGCTGAGCCACCCAGGGATCCCCTCAACTCCTGTTTTCCTAACACAATACCCCAAAGCAACGCACCACCACACGTCTCACAAAGAGCAGACAAAACCATGAGGAACTATTACAGGGCACCTAGCCAGTTTCAAGTCTCAGACGGGCACTGTTGGGCTGGATGACTGCTGAGACTCTGAATTCTCAGTTTCCCAATCTTTTTCATGTAGTGAAACCATCGGCAAGTCCTTTGTAGGGCCCCCCCAGGTAGCTGAGCAGGCTGCTGCTCAGTGCTTCAGCTGTCCCAAGGGCTAAGAGATCCATTTCGGCACAGCCCTGACCCACTTCCTGCGATCCTCTGGGGAACCGCTGCCCAGGGGAAAGCTCCCAGGCAGAGGAAGAGCACAAATCTCAAGAAGGCAACTTTGATCTGGGTTTGAAAACCAGTTTTGCC
The DNA here is from genome assembly GCF_048164855.1 of Canis lupus baileyi. NCBI lineage: Eukaryota > Metazoa > Chordata > Mammalia > Carnivora > Canidae > Canis > Canis lupus. The sequence goes on from NC_132840.1 coordinate 36,024,628, forward strand.
ACTTAACATCTATGCAACCATCAGCTTAACTTCTCAGAGCGCCTCCCCTTGATAAAGAGGACACCAAATATCCACTTTGATGAGCTGCGGGGATGACCTATCACAGGGCCGGGATTTAACCAAGGTTAGTTCTCTGCCCTCCCACTCTGAAAATCTACTCTCCAGCTATTCACATGATGCCAATCAGCCGGCTTGACTGGTTTCCTCTAGAAAGTGGCCAACTCACCTGGACACGGCTGTGTCGGCTCAGATAAGGGCTGTCACTCGAGCTAAGTAAAGCTGGGGCAGTTCCAGCGGGCCGGGGACAAGACAACCCCCACGCCAGGAGCACACTCCCCATCCCCAGCCTGTCGAGGTTCTTTTTGTAAAACCCAGAAACCTTCTTCAAATCTGACGGCTGCCACCTGCACAAATAATTCGGGGATGCAATTTTGTAACTGAATACAAGCCCTGAAAGCTGGCAAGTTTGAAGTCCAAAATAATCCCTTTGACCTTCTGCCTAAATGCTCACTAATCACTTTTTAATTTGTAGTATATTTCCTCTCTAGGTGCTGTACTTGCAGGCTACATTTTCGTTTTAGGAGTATCCAGGGAGTGAATGGCATTACAAAATACCTGATTAAAGTACAAGTCAAACTTCTCTCCCCAACATCTGAGGCTTGGTGTATGCCCCACCGAGTTTTCCAAGTTGCATTGCGTGGCAAGAAAGTGAAGGAGTAAAAGACCGCTTTGAAGGAGAGTCCTCACTGGGAGAATTAGGGGCTACAGGAATTTATAGATGTGGTCCCTGCCCTCTAAGAACACAGACTCTGGGGACAGCTACCCATGATGCAGCGGGACAGGACCATCCAGGGAGGCATTTCAAAAATGCTCAGGGAGCACCGAGGACGCGTGTTAGCGCATGACTGGGCCACCAGCAGGGATGTAGTGGCAGTTTATGGACTAACCCAGCAAATGCATTTCAAAGATTCCTTGCAATCATTTGAATGCCAACAACGTAGTTAAGGCTATACAAAAAAATTTTTTACAAATAAAAGCAGTAAAATAAAAATCCAGACCTGGAAAGATTTCCCCTAAAAAGCAATTCACAAAAGTGCTCCTGTAGCCCACCCTCATCCCCTACCCAACTTTTAGCCCTAAGGAAAAGGAGAAAAGGAGTTTGAGGGAGCCCATCCACCTCCTAATGATGAAAAGATGCTAAAATGGGCAAACTGGCAGCTAAAACTTTTGTTCACTCCATAAGAAACGCCTTCCCTGGTGACAAAGGTTTCCAGTTTAATCATCACTAGGATTACTACCAACTGAAATAGGCTGAATCCAAATAGATGTGTTAGGATCATTCCACAGTGTGTGTGTTTATCCCAGTGAATCAGGCAACCTTTCACCTACTGAATAATGAAGTCTCAGGTAGCCCGAGCTGGGTCAGTTCAGCCAATGTCCTGGAGAGGAAAATGATTTCCACACTAGTTTCTGATTCAGTGAAGAGATGCCTGCTATCACGAAGAACACAATACAAGCAAGTGTGGGAGTGTTAGTGGAGTTTCTTTTGGCAAGGCAACCTAAAAAACAAATACCAACCAATACTAACTGACAACACTAATGACTCGTATTCATCAGTGTTAGTTCCATGGCAAACTAACCATATAGTCACACTTCTGTTCTCTCGGGCTCCGTTTCTTCATGTGCAAAATGAAAGAGGCGGTTTTATCAGGTGTCTTGTGAATGTCTCTAATTTAGGAGTTTTCACCTTTAGCCTCAGCATTTTATAAACAAACTGCAGGGGCAGCCCGGGTGGCTCAGTGGTTTAGCGCTGCCTTCAGCCCAGGGCCTGATCCTGGAGACCGAGGATCAAGTCCCACGTCAGGCTCCCTGCATGGAGCCTGCTTCTCCCTCTACCTGTGTCTCTGTCTCTCTCTCTCTCTCTGTGTCTCTCAGGAATAAATAAATAAAATCTTTAAACAAAAAAACTGCAGGCTCATTCCCAGGGCGTCCTTATAGAGCAGACGGATAGGCATCGCCACCTGCATGCTCTCCCCACTGGGGGAACTGAGCAGCACACTAGGTTCTTTTAAGCCTGGGAAGAGAGATGGCCAAGCAGAGCCCTCCAGAAGTCAAAGGTGCTCATTCATAAAGAACAGCTTTGGAAACATCCATGAATCTGCAGACCTGCAGATACAAACTAAATTAGTGATCAGCAGCTCTTGGCTCTGTCAAAGAAGTCGGTTAACAGCAAAAACGTGGTGTGGGTTGGAGGCAGGTGGGAATTAGCATCAGCTCCTGCAGCAAACCAGACACTATTCTAGGCGCTTTACAGCGGGGCCTCTTTTATTCCTCCTGCTGATCCTTTCCAGGTAAGCAGTACAGCTAGATTTTGCAAAGGCCCAGGCTGAATGAAGATCAGAGGTAAGGCCGCAGAGCAGAGCTGCCACTGGGTCGGGCTGACTCTCCACAGGTCTGGGCAGCACGGTGTTGCCTCTATCTGTAGATGTTTGCCTAGACGGAGAAGGGGTGCCTCTGGTAAACTGGCTGGCTCTCTGTAGTTAGAAATCCTGATGCTCTGGGGCCACCCTCAGTTGCTCTGGGAGCCCTCCCCTTCCCCCCACCAGGATGGGGATAACAAAATCTGGGTGTTCAGATACAGGAGAACAAGCTGCAGGGAAAAAAGAAAAAAAAAAAAAGAAAAAAAACCTAGGTGGTTTGCTATAGGAACCCTATTGTTCCAGAGGGAAACTCTTTTGCCAAAACTCTCCAGGAAGCCACTGCTCTGTGATGCATTTTTCAGCTGTTGAGAGAAAAGGGTAGTTCCTGGGATGTTTTCTTCAATGGTACTGGAAGCCAGGCCCTTAATCCTTGCAAAGCAGCAAGGAGCCAGCTTCCCTCAGAGGGACAAAATGTCTAGAGGCCTTCTTCCAAATAAAAACATAAAAAACTCCTCAACTTTCCCCTCACGACCTCTCTGAATGTGTGAATCAGGCATTGGAGGAGAAGGTAGCAGGGGCCCAAGGGGGGGTTCAGGCCTTCTCTGCACCCCGCCTCCCCTGCTGGCCCAGCCCACCTGACCTCTCCAGAGCGGTAAATTACAAAGCCCCCACTGTTCTCTTTGCCCATCCTCCCCACATCCTCTCTACCCACCCCACCCCCCACACACATACATTTTTTTTAAGGGCGAAATGCCAAATAACATTATTCCCCTTCACCATGGTATTGCCATGAGAGCTGCCTGGTATGTTTGCCTGAAAACTGGAAGGTTTTCATGGAAATCTCGGCCTCCAACTACAGCTCTCCCTTTGTGGAAATGGACTTGGAAAGAAGTAGAAGGCCCCTCACTGGAACCTAACTGGGCAGACAAGAGCAGAGAGGGAGGCCCCAGGGATGGCTCAGAGGCCTGGGGATACCGGACTGTGCCTTTGGCAGCCTGGAACAGGCCCCCGGGCACCCTTGCACAGCTACCTTCTCCAGCAGCTCACCCCCCTGCACGAGGTGGCTGTCTGTAATGGGCAGCCTCACCCCGGAGTAGAGATCCTGTTCTAGAATTTCAGGGGGCAGGGGAGCGCTCGCAATGTTTATGTTACCCACGGGTGCAAACACGTTTGTTTCCCTGGCACATGATGTCAATAGCAGAAAACCGTTTCCCAACTCATCTTAATCATCTGAGCTCCAAGGAAAATCAAAACTTTGATTTTTGAGGTTTGGTCGCGTTTTGTGACCGTTTGGAATTAGCTGACCTAGCATGAGTTCCTCCCTTCTCTGGTTGTGGCAGTGGGACCCCAAGACTCATGAATCCTAAGGACCTTGGTGTCCTCCTCGGCCAAACGAGGCCCAGTGTGGAAGAAGGGCTGTGATGATTTCCTGAGACAGGGTGTATGGGGGTGTCAAAGAGCTGGGTCCGGCCCGGCACACATGCACTCTCAGGTCTTTCCACACACCCCGCCCCCAGCCTAAAGGGAGGGTACAGACTGCCAAGTGCAGGAAAATAATCTCTCCTATCCTGCTCCCTGTACCTCTGAGAGCAAAACTGTGGATGGGCTCCTGCTTGTCCATCAAGATGACAGAATGGGTCTCAGGGAATTAATTATTCAACAAACTGGCCCTTCACAAATCCCATCCAAAGGAATGGTTTGATGCCTTTCAGTACACTGACTATACAAAATCCTGAAAGACCAGTGCACTTCAAAAGCCTCACAAAAACCCAGGCCTGGGTTTGGCAGGAGTTCCTCAGCCACTGGGTTTTTCTGTGTGTGGTTTATAATAACATGCAAGCCCGATGCCAACTCCTAATCTATTAAGGGACTGCCAATTAGCAGGGGGCTTAGAGCTGCAGGTTTGAGAACTGGGGAGCAGGTCTAATTAGGGTTCCAAATCATTTCTCTCTATCTCCCCCTCTCAATCTGACACCAGGTATACTGGCCCATTGTTCTGTATATAACCTGTCCCTATTTCTCAGCACACTTTGTTTCGAGGTTCTAGGCCTGAAGGCTAGTGCTTATTTTCATGTCTGTCTTTAAGGGTAAAATTGGGCATTGAACGAGGATTATTCTCTAGACAGTGACTTTTGGATTTGGCCAATCATGAAAATCATCAGGGGCACTCATTAAAAAAAACACATTCCAGGCACTACCCAGACCTGCTTTAATAACTCAATCAGAATTCCCAGGACAAGGGCCTGAGAATTCTCCATCCTAACAAGCCTTTTAAAATGATTCTATTCCCTGGAGATTTGGGAGTCACTGCTCTAAAAAGTAAACATAATTTCAGTTTTGAATTCAAGGGCTTTTAAAAAAATGGATGCATAATATACATAACATGAAACTTATATATACATCCACCAAATTAACCTGATTTTACACCACACTGAATATCAAATGTTTACTGCCGCACCTATTGTGTGCTAGAGACAGGAAATGCTGAGACGAGGAAAACAGGGTTCCTTCCCTCAGAAGAGCTCCCTGTCTAGGGATGCAGCAACATCCCAGCAGAAAAGCTGGTCTTTCTTACCTATGGATCCCATGAGATTGCAAAATTGCAGCTCTTCCTTCCTCATTTCTCTTCTGCCTTATGGTGGATTTCACTTTATAGTACCTTTGCCAAGATGGGCACCCAATAGGAAACAGAAGGATTTCAGACACCCAACGTCAGAGGCCTATCTTAAAAGGGGGAAAAAAGCTGGAGAAACATATGGTTTCAAGATACAGAAGAAAATATGGGCCTTAGGACGGCCAAGACTGAAGCCAGAAACAGGGTGGGTCCCTGTGCAGCAGACAAAGCCCTAGGCTGGGTTTCAGAGCCCAAGCCTGGATAATGTTCTCCACTTAAAGTCCCTGTTCTTCACTGAGCCTCCTTATCTATAAAAGAGAGGAAATTGGACTGTGTGGTCATATCCCAAAGCATGCGTAGCATGAACCCTTTCCCTGGAGACTCCATCAAAATTCACTGCTGAGTTTCAAAGGGAGATGTACAAGCTGGAAGAACCAGAGTTCTCCAGAACACTCTCTGCAGAAAAGTCAGCCTAAGTGATCTCTAACGGGCTCTAACATTATGTTTCATGTATACGGCTTTCAAACAAGACTTGCTTCTTAGCCAGCAGAAAGCAGCATTTTTTTACTTACCCTCGGCAGTGCTGGCTATACAGCAGAGACTCAAAATAAAGGACTATGTCTAGGGTAGACGGTGGCAAAGGACCCACAGAAATAAAGCTCCCTGCTAACTGAGGTGTGACCAACCACCTTCCCGAGGAAAAGCCCTTCTGCATTTTTTAGACACATCCCCATCAACCCTGAATAAGATGTATTAAGGCCTCCCACAGCCTTGACGCCACGCTAGGCCCTGGCCCGCACAACTCAAATAAACACTACCCGCACTCCAGGAGAGTCTGGGGCTACTTCCCTCCTTGCTTGAACCACTCCTCTGAAACCGATCACTGCAGCCTGCCTGTTCAGACTCCTGGCTGTCCTAATACACAGCACTCTCAGGGGGCACACCTCCAGGTGGATGAGAAGCACTTCATCCATGGGCAGATGAAGTACCAATGGCTTGGTGTAGCTCTAGCCACGTTGATTTTAGAGTCAGCCCCACCTAGGTCTCGTCTCCACCTTAACCAAGTCAGTTCACCTCTCCGGTGATGTGAGAAGAACAAGATCCCAGGAGCAAAGATTCTAATACAATACCCAGCACACAGACATGCTCGGTAACCATTACTATTACGACGATGGGATGGGGTGTCTTCTGTAGGAAGGAGAGAGACAGGTGTATCTCTTGGCCCACAAAGAAATGCATCGTTTACCTCATGTCTGGTTACTGAAATGGACCATGAAAGTTACCGAGGCTTTGGCTTTTTTATGAGACACCAGTGCGTGAGAGTATGGACTGTCAGAAAAAGCACAGGCCTGGGGGTTGATTCAGTTTGCATTTGAAGCTTGCATCTGGCTCTTTTTGGTCCTGTGACACTGGGCAAGCTGCTAACGTCTCTAAGGCCATCTGTAAAATGGAGCTAACTAAGCCAATCTTGAGGGCTTAACTGTGACGTTGAGAGAGACAGTACAATACATAAAGTGTGCTCAATTCATGCAAGCAGTTGTTGGTCATGGTCCTCCCTCCAAAATACATCAGAATGAAGAAAGATGATTAGGGTAGCTCTTTGCCCCCATGTGGGAGCTCTTCATTTCCTTTAAAGCAGCCAAGGGCAACAATATATGTAGAGTTTTCTAAAACAGCAGTGTCTTTTCAACGTTTGATTATTTCCAGCTAAAGGAAAGTTAAGCCAGGATTTTCTTAGCATTTCATGGTGGGCTAAACGGGGTGTCCCTCAGGATTTCCTTGGACCTTCACTTCATATTGACAGCTTCCATCTCCATGGAGACTATTTGTCCACTTTCTCATCATTCACTTTTTCCCAATAAATATTTATTGTGTGCCCACCATGGACAAAGTACAGACGTGACAGCAATAGGAGATACACAGTGATTGCAGATCAAACCCTTTTTAAAATTTCAAGCAAGGAAGTTAAGAAAAAGAGTAGTAGTCTGCCAGAGTGCACTCAGTAAGACAGGGACACAAGTATCTACGTACTGCACAACCCCAGAGGTCACTACGTACAGGCCTCAGTTTCAGGCAGGCCTGAAACTAAGTGCCATTTCCACTCCTGCTTCATGGAGAAGGCCGAGCGGGTACCACACAACCCCCTCTGCTCAAGAGCTCCAACAGGGCCTTGTATTTCTTGTCCACATCACACCCTAGGGACCATGGCCCAGCTGACTATGTTAACTGGGTATCGTTATACCAGCTCTGGCCTTCCCTGGGGCCTACCGGTGTGTATGTGATATTCATGCCAAACTTGTCTAACTAAATTAGTAATAAGGAAACAGAAAAACCCAAAGTATGGGACATTCTGTAAAACAATTGGCCAGAACCCTTCAATAAACTCAACGTTTTATATATTTACACATGAGAATCTGTTTCAGATAAAGGAGACTAAAGACACAATATCAAATACAATGAGTGGAACTTGATTAGATCCTGGATCAAAAAAATCTATAAAAGAGATATTGGGACTACTATGCAATTTTGAGTATGAACCACATATTAGATATCACTGAATAAATGTTATTTTTCTTGTAAAAACAATGTGTGTGGGGTGTGTAGTATGCACGCACGTGTACACATAGCTTGCCATTGTACCACAGGAGGAGAACAAAAAACTAAAGGGAATTTACATAAAAGATAAAGAAACAAGATAAAAACCGAGGACTAATATGTAATATCGATTGGTTTTACTCTGAAACATGACCCAACCAGTAGAGAATCACTGGGACACCCCAGAGCCTAGAGGGTGCTATATTCCCGGGTACTTCAAATAAGAATGCAACCGGCTTAACAAACACTGTAGAACAATACAAAGTTTTAACAAAGCAGAGTGTACTGTACTTCATTTTTAAGTGATTACACAGGTTTCAACTGGTCAGTTAAATTTAGCAATTAATAACCATCATCAAATATTGTCTCACACTAATCATATTCAAATCAAGGAAGTAATTTTTTTTTCTTTGTTCACGGTATTTTCAATTCATGGGTAGAAAACAGGATGTGATGATAAGGCACATTTCAGAGTCACAGAAGCCTAAGTTCAAATCTCAAGCTACTTGACTTGGGCCTCCCTCATTTTCTCTGCATCTAAGTGGAGGGATCCTATGGCTTGGAGTGTCCCTTTTCCTCCCCCAAATTCATAGTTGAAGTTCTGGCCCTAGCACCTCAGGGTGTGACCTTACTTGGAGATGGGATCTTTACAGAGGTAATTAAGTTACAATGATGTCATTAGGGTGGATCCTAATCCAATGTGACAAGTGACCCTCTAAAAGGGGATATTTGGACATAGAGACACACATATAGGATGTACAGAATGGACACCATGTTCACATGAGGACCACCATCTTCAGCCAAGAAGAGAAACATGGAACATCTCCCTTACAACCTTCAGAAGGAACTGTCCTGCATCATTTTGGTCTTGGACTTGTAGGCACCAGAGTTGTAAGATAATATGTTTTTGCTGTTGAAGCCACTGACTTTGCAATATTTTGTTACAGCAGCCTTAGCAAGCAGGGGCAACAGTACCTGCCCTAGAAACTTCAAATCTGGGGGAGTAAGACAAGGAAAGCAAAAGGGAATGAAGAGAAATCAGTGTGATTAAAGGGTAATCCTTAATTCTGAATGACTGTAAAGAGAAATAACTCTAAGGCAATTTTCAGCAACAAAGAAAATCATACACACACACACATATGTATCTATACCTAAATAATTGAAAGAAAATGAAATAAAGATAATTAAAAGGAAATATGCCCAAATGGTAATAACATTTGGGTAGGTAATGGATTATGGGTGATTTTCTCCCTTTTCCCCAAATTTTGGGTAGTTTCAAACATCAGTAGTAAAAACAAACCCATAGATTTAGAAAAAAAAAAAAAAAGCTAAAGGATTTATGCAAATGTTAAAATACTTGAGTTTTTCAATTTTTTCCTTTTTTACTGAACAACTTCTATAGATCAAGCCCCGAGTTGGGCATTAGGAATATGAAAATAAACAGAATGCCCCTGCCTCAGTTTCACTGTCAAGGTTCTATATAAGGCTATGCTTATCCTCTACACCTCTCCAAATGTATATAGGAGTGTAGTATTTTCTCCAAATTTTAATCTGTGCAAAATCCTCTAATTCAAAGAGGGAAAGAAAAGTTGCCTCTGGGGTCCAGAGGCCTATAAGCACATCAGAAACTTTTCTTCTAAATGTCATTGTTCAAAAAACCAATCAGCTGTTATTACTTCTCTGATTAACTCCAGTTGTCAAAAACACCACCTGCAGTGAGAATTGAAAGAGGGAGACACGCTGTCCCCACATCTCATGACCACATCTAGCTAATGTTAGGATCGCCTCACCTGTATGCGGGTTCAAGGCCCTGGCACCTCTGAATTCCATCCAGTGTGTTTGCATTTGCTCGTTGGGCATGTCTGTAAAACTACTATGTAGGAACAACGGTAGTTAACTGCCCCATAAACAATGCTACAAGGCAGAGGATGGACAAGCTTAGATCTTGACTCTCAAAATGGCACTCGGCATGGGCTACATTACTGATGCACATTTGGGGGTACAAAGGAAACATTTAAGATCACCAGTCTATGAAAAACCTGTCCCTTCTTGCTCACAGCTCTGGGTCCCATCTGTTCCAGAAAACTCAGTTTTCCACATGTGTGACCTAGAGCCACCAAACCTCTTCTAGATGATGGTCCCAGGAGACCTAGGCCCTCCCAGAATCACTTCTGTTGCCAATGGTTCTACTAAACCCACTCATTTCCTTTTGCTGTTCCCACTGTTGTATACCAAACCCCATCCCCCAACCTCCTCCCCGAATCTTACCAAGCAGTTGACAGGAAGGTCTTTACTACTCACGGAAGTTTTTGCTTAGTAGGTACAGTTGAGACACATACAAATGAAGGATGGGGGGAAAATGGAGCCTAGAATCCACCAGAACCTATTTTCTCTTCCTTGAGTTACCTCCCTGAGTCTTCTCCACGTTTCCAACTCTCCTCTAACTGATCTGTCCCAGCGGGGCTCAATCTGTTGGTCAGTTTGCTGCTGTGAATCTGTGAAGATGAGTACTAGAAGTGTCAGTGCAGGGAAGGGCAAGTGTAAAAACCTGTTTGGGTGGAGCGGGAAGGAGGGTCATGGTCGAGTCTGTGTGTGCCTTCATGGATCATTTCCCTTTTTTTGCTAAAAGACATATAATGGTATTAAGTCCACATTTTACAGGCACGTTGATTTAGCTGACAGGAAAGATAACAGCTTCTGAGACCAACTTTCGAGGGTTTTGGAATAAACTCTCACTGTATGGAGAAAGTTTATACTTCCTCCATCGATCTCATAGTCCCTCTTCTCCTCGGCAAGTCCCGGGGCGCTGTTCCAATCCCACACTGCTCTGTGCCCAAGCCAAAGCCCCGTTTCCTGCCTCAAAAGGCCCTTTGTTTGGGCCCTCTTTCCAAATCGGCGTATCCTGAGCTTGAACCCTCTTGCTTTTGAGAGCTCCGATGCCTTGGCAGCAGAAGGCCTTGCCAGCAGGTTTGTAGTCCTAACAGCTTTCAAAAACCTCAATGTGAGGGCACGTCTATAGCTAAGGAACTCTTTTCATGGGAGGGCGGGGGGAGAGGGGGAGTATTATTTTAAGAGTTGCAAAAACAACTTCAAATTGACTCTTTAGTCTTTAATTGCTACCAGAAGACTGAGAACTTCTTGTTCTCTTGTATTTAATTAAGATGATAGTTTTAATCAACTTTAAATGATATTGGTTAATATGCTCAGCTTAATCTCTCAGGCAAGTTTTGCCTCAGAACACTGGAATGCATTAAAGATGAATTCCCAGCGTGCGCTCTCCCAACTGGAAAACACCTTCCTTCAGCTTCGGGGTGAGCATGCCCATGGAAAAGGAGCTACATCTGTGCAGCTGCCAGAGGATTCTCTGGAAGGACTCCAAAGCTCCTTTTCAAAGATCAGATAAACTACATCTAATCCATACTTTGTATACTACACACGCTATAAATCCAGGTAGCACTCTTACACGCTTATTTGTTCTAAAGCTTGCCAATTATCTGGGACAGATAACAGTTTCCACACAAAAAGTTTAGGGGGCCGGACAGAGATGAATGTGGGAGAGTCTGCTGTCTGCCAGGCACCTTCCAATCCTGGGACAACCTCTAAGATACAAATAACTGTCCCCATTTTACAGATGAGGAAACTGAATTTCTGAAAGGTTATGACCCTTGCCTCAAGTTGTGAGCTAGCCAATGGCGGGACCAGGATTTGAGCCCAGAGCTGCCCCCCAAGACATACATCCTTTTTCTACTGTGCCACACTGCTTCTTAAAGGCTAATACTTCAGGCAAGAGTTAAGTGCGAGGAACTTGTTTGATGAATCTCTTCATCTCTCCCCTTATGTTAACCCTGTGACAGGATTCAGCCATTCAATATAGTCAAGATTCCCAACTAACTAAGCACTATGCTAGGTGTCAATATGAAATCTATCTTCCTCTAATTTTAACCCAGCATCAGCTATGTTTGGTAGTATCATTATTAGTACCATTATTAATATTAATGTTTTATCATTAAAAGCTCCAGAATGGTCATGAGGTGTCATTCAACAAATCTTTTTTTTTTTTTTTTTCAAGATTTTATTTATTCATGAGAGACACAGAGAGGCAGAGGGAGAAGCAGCTTCCCCGTGGGGAGCCTGATGCAGGACTCCATCCCAGGACCCCAGGATCACGACCTGAACTGAAGAAAGATGTTCAACCACTGAGCCACCAGGTGTGGTGTAGTGTAGTGTCCACAGCTGTAGTCTTTTATGTTTTATGTCCTCAGCAGATCCTGAGTTGACCATCCAATCCAACTGCCCCATTATTTAGGTGAGGAATATGAGACCAACAGAGGGTAAGTGTTCTGCCTAAGGTCACTAACTAGTGTCAGAGCTGAGATGACTTGAGATGAGGGTGGGGGGTGAAAGTACCCCAAGGTAGGTGTAGTGAGGGAGTGGGCTGAGCAGACACCAGCCATCAGAATGGATACTTTCCCACAGACAGAGAGGAAGGGGAGAGTGCTTTAAAGAGGGAAGACATAATAAAAGGCCAGAAGGCAGACATCTGTGGGGTGTATCTAGGAAACAGTGAGAGAATATATGGCTGAAGGTGGATGTCACTAAGAATACCTGCACATTCAAAATAAGGCTGGCGGGAACTAGAAACTGTTAAACAGTAGATGCCTCTGGGGATTCGAATTTAGAGGGCTGATGGATGAGAGGGTTATTCCCTTTTAGCATAATCGTATTTTTGGAAATTTTTTTTACCATAGAACATATTACTATGTTTTGGGATGTTGTGTTAAGGTTTAAAAGGCTTTGCAGATTACTGACACATGGGGCCAATATCTGGTTTGCAGAATAATCAAAAAAAGCATCCAGGGATGCTTTAAAATATGGTTACTAAATAAGTAAGCAAAATATGGTACTTACTGGATTTAAACTTGAATTTGCACATGGTAAGGGTTTTATTTCTTCTGGATTTTGCCCATTTTCCAAAACAGTTAACTTCTCTTAGCCTAGTTTTCCTATCCATAAGATAAAGGTAGGCAGGGGAAAAACCCTTGATGTTTGGGCCCTCCCACCTCCTGCATTCTAAGATTTTTCTAAAGCGTGGTTATCAGGACTAGTCAGAGCCGAGACAGAACCACTCTGCTGGCATAAGGCCTTATTTGACAACGGTGCCCAACAGCATTCTCCCAATTCACCGTCCAAACAACTGTGATATGACTGTGTTCAGCCTCCCAAATCAATCTGCTACCTCTGTGCAATGTCCACGTTGTACTTCTAGAGTTGTATCTACCAGTGTCCACTCTAGAAGACTCACAGGCAGGGACCACATGCAATTCATCATTAGATCTTGACACCAAGCACGGTACCTGGCATGTTAAAGATGCTCAAGGAATATTTGTTGAAATGACACATCATGACCATTTATTCTGGAGCTTTTAATGATAAAACTTATTAATATTATTAATAATGGTACTAATTACTAAAGAACACAGTATCAAACATAGCTGATACTGGGTTAAAATTAGAAGATGGATTTCATATTGATATAACCTTTAAGGTAACAGTTACAGATAGAGAAAGTTACCTGGCAAAGGTGACCCTAGGACATAAATGCAGATTTCGTATCCTCAGTTTGGGCAATTTTCCTCTGCAGAAGGCTTCTGCTCTCTCCATGCAAAACCCTACCTAAAGCAGGACCAGATGAGAAAAATCTCATTCTAAAAACAGCCCTAGCTTTTAAGGTAAGTTAAATTTTTCTCTTTCTTTCTTTCTTTCTTTCTTTCTTTCTTTCTTTCTTTCTTTCTTTCTTTTTCTTTCTTTTTCTTTTTTAAAGGAAGCTATCATCATTAGTACAAATTCATTCTGTTGACCAAGTTCAAAACACTGTACGAATGCAAAATTGAACTCAAAATATCTAGCTGATTTAATTTCATTACACACTCCATTCTCTCAAGTTTGTTAGTACTTGATGATGGGCTGTTACAGACTCTAGCCACAAAGGCTTTTTTTTTTTTTTCCATTTCATCACACTCCCTTGCAGGAAGTCCATACTAAGTAATCCACTGTTAGGCTTTATAATTATACTTAATAATAACGTAGCTATTTATAGAAAGAAGACTGTACTCTGCCAATGGCTACCTTACCATGTGGTAGTAGAGACAGCAAAAGTGTTGTTTTTCTTCTTGCTTCTTGTCTCTATTTTCTAAAATAACTTTTTGTTGACATCTTCTTTAATTTTTTGAAAGCATCTTTCTTTTAAAAAATCTTTTTTTAATTTACATTCAATTTAGTTAACACAGTGTAGTATTAGTTACTGGGGTAGAATTTAGTGATTCACCAGTTGCATATAACACCCAGTGCTCATCACATCACGTGCCCTCCCTAATGCCCATCACCTAGTTACCCCTTTCCCCTCCTACATCTCCCATTTTCTTTACTTTTTTTAAATAAGTTTTTTTTTAAGATTTTATTTATTTATTCATGAGAGACAGAGAGAGACAGAGAGAGAGAGAGAGAAAGAGAGAGAGAGGCAGAGACACAGGCAGAGGGAGAAGCAGGCTCCACGCAGGGAGCCTGACGTGGGACTCGATCCCGGGTCTCTAGGATCATGCCCTGGGCTAAAGGCGGCACTAAACTGCTGAGCCACCTGGGCTGTCCCCCCATTTTCTTTAATAAAAAAATTTTAAACATCTATTATACACCAGGAAGTCATATCCTATTAAGATGGAACTGCACAAAATTGAAAACAAATCAAAATTTTCTACCTAAGAAAGATCAACACAAAGTGCTATGAGGGCCCAAAGTAGGTTTAATTCTGCCCAGAGGAAATCAAGAAAGGCTTCCCAGAAGGGGCTGCATGTGAACTGAGTGTGTATCGTGAGGTAGGTAGCACCTATAGAACAGAGAGAAAGAGTGACAGTGGGAAAGTACCTGGATTGGCCACAGAATGGAGATGTGTGCACAAGGGTATGAACAGTGGAGAAGGGAATAAAGGAAGAGCAGGAAAGGTTGGCTGGGTTCTGATTTAGAAGGGTCTCAAATATACTTAAAAGTTTATTTGTAGTCAATAAAAGGTTCTAAAAGTCCTGGTCTGCAGAGAAGGACTGATCAGAATTGCAGTTTTAAGAAACGACTCCTGTGGGGCACCTGGGTGGCTCAGTGGTTGAACGTCTGCCTTCAGCTCAGGTTGTGATCCTGGAGTCCTGGGATCACGTCCCATATCAGGCTCCCTGCATGGAGTCTGCTTCTCCCTCTGCCTGTGTCTCTGCCTTTCTCTATGTCTCTCATGAATAAATAAATAAAATTCTTAAAAAAAAATGAAATGACTCCTGTATGCTTAATGCATAAAGGAAATATGGGAGAGGAGACAATATCACCCTAGAAACGAAACCTCTAAAGAAATACGTTCAGCCACAGGTATGTGACAGGATGCACCTAAAATGAGAAACAAGGCAAATGGAGGAGAGAACAAATTCAGAAAATACAAAATATATTATCTATTCCTTGCACAACACAGATATGGCTTTACAGCCAAAAGCATTTTCCTATATATTGTGACACCATAGCCTGTGGTCTCAATAGCCCTAGGAGGTAGGCAGGGAATGTACAGTTCCCCCACTGTATTATTCCTAAAGTAGCAGTGATTTGCCAGGGTCCCCCAGCCAATACAGCAAAGCGGGGAACAGAGCCCAAGATCAGCACAGAGCTGCCCCTACACTCCATGCTATAAGTTTTTCATTTAATTTTCCATTCAACTTCAAATAATAATATTATTATATTATATGATAACATAATAATATAATAATTAAACATTATTGTTATTTTTTTTTTTTTCATTCAAGACACCCGGCTGTTTTCTCCATCAACAGACTGTGTGTGTCTCTCTCATCTTCTCACCTGCCCCTCCAGGGCAGGATCTACTTCTTATAATTCTTTGTACCTCTTTCAGCCTTTGTATTTATCTCAATAAATACTGAAGGATAGATAAGACAGAGAGAGTCCCAGGAATGTCTTCATCTGTAGTTTTGGTCAATAGCCAAGAATGCACTTTCCCATTGGTCCTGTGGGTTATTTCCCATCCATCACTGGTCTACAGTAGAGCAACAGCCCTTGCTATGACTCTATGAGCCGAGGTGCCTCCCGGCTGCTTCGCTGCTCTGCATTCTAAGTGCGAAGGATCTGTACAAAATGGGTCTGCGCTAAGTCCTATTTAACTTTTCCATGGGTCTGTGTTTGTCAAAGCTTCATGCCAACTCTGTCAGAAAAAGAAATGCCACAAAACTTCTTTTAGGAAAAGGAGAAAAAGACCTACTTTATACACTTGCTCTCATGCTAATCACACCACCATTCAAATCCCAGATGAATAGGAAACCTACAATAGCCTGGGAAATACACAGAGCCCGTAACCAAAGCGTAGGCTACTTCACTCAAAATGTTTCATTTCCCTGCCTTTTTAACTCCTTTGGAGAAGACTGATGAGAAGGAGCAACAATAGAATGAGAAGTCGCTATCCCTCCCCATTTCAATATCTGTTTCTATATGAAATCGGCAAAATATCCTTCGGCCGTGGCCTGTCCTCGTCTGATGCTCTACAGAACTGGAGCTGAGCTGCTCCCACAGATTTCCAGCAAAAGTGGACGCATGGCAGGAGTGACCAGCTCAAAGTAGATTTCAGCAAAGCACTTGCCCTGGAATCTTAGTAAATGATCTCTGCTAGTGATTAACTAGTTGAATTATTAATACAGTGTGTCACCAAAAGGAGTTAAGACCAGCATTGCTGGCTAAGTTCAGAGAAAACTAAAATGAACTCCAATCTCCTCCTTCACAGGGTTGTTGTGAAATTCAAGTCAGCTAATAATGCCCGTAAAGCCCCTTGCATTACTGCCTGCCAGAGAAATACTCAGCAAAATTCATGCCCTTCCCCCTTGCAGCCTGAAGGTTTTGAGTCTAATCTCTGTCCTCCAGGAATTTTACAAAGAAACAGGCAAAACTAAAATGGGCGAAAGGCTTTAAATCCCAAATCACACTTGGAACACTTTACAAGGCCTGATAATTTCATTTTAAAACTTTCTGGCTGGCTTAGTTGCTTCATAAGCTTATTATTGAAAATAGAAGTCAGTACAAAGTCCAATGCCAGTCTTCACTGTTGGAAGAAAGAGCCTAGGTGTTGGCTGGTTCTTATCCCAGGCACTCGACCACTTTCCAGCAGCAGAATCCCCAGCAAGCCTGTCCACCCCTCTGAAGGGCAACTGCTTCTTCTGTAAAAACCAGTTACAGCAGTATCTCCTCTTCGGCATTATACAATTTGATGAGATACAAAGATATGCCCTATACCACAGGGCTCAAAAATGCTCTTTTCCTAGCCCTTTTCCAGTTGGCATTTGGACAATGATACCTTGGGTGTAGTGGTATTTGTGCTTTATTAGCTTTCAAGGTTTAGGCAGCTAGAGATCAAAATGAGAGAAACTGAGGCAAAAACGGATATCTACATTCTAGTTTTCAGATGTACACATTATCATTTGATGGAGCCATTCACTGAAATAGATTATTAACTAATAATCACTGGATTTCATAGCTGAGGCCAACACAATTGCTGCAAACATCCAATTTAAGGCAAAATCTTTTTTTTTTTTTCCAAAATCTTAATTAAAGGTTCATCAACCATCAATGGCCCTAGGAAAATTAAACCAAAAATCAAGATGGCTATTTCTCCATGGGATTGAAAGCACCCAGTATTTTTAATGTTTTGACCCAAGAAGTATATTTTAATTTTCCAGCCAGCTCCTGAGAATCATGCATTCACCCAATGCCTATGATACAGATCTTCCAGAGCAATGGTTTACTTGTTTGAGTAGAGCCCATCATCCCTCCTGCCTAGTTACAGGAGTCACTCTCCAAAGAGATTTAAGCGTGAAGCCCACTAAACAAAAGACTCTGATGTAAGTTGATAACACCCTTGGAAATATTTTTAAAATCTCAGCCTGCTGGAAATAATTCCCTCTAATCACATTATGTGCAGTTGCTTCAAAAGATAACACTATGTATTTAATCAAAACGTCCATCAAGGCCAAGAGCATAGCAAGACAAATGCAATGATGAGAACTAATGTATTAGGTCATTCTTCCCCACAAACCTATGCAGCCCAAACTGACCAAAACAGCTACTTTGGGCAAGTGTCTAATGAAATCTACTGTGTGGCTGACAAGCATTTCTGCCACTTACTGTTAGTGGTTGCCAACTCTACAACAATGTGGGTCATTTGTGGGGAAGAGGCTACTAGTAGAAGTTCTATTTGCCACATTTAATGAAGGTGCTGTGCCCACAGCCACTAACCAGAGAAGCTCACAATTTCTCAGTGTGACCCAAGGGCTATGCAAAACCACAAGGACAGCAGATCAAGTCCATGGTACAAAAAAGGTCACTAATGGAGCAACCCATTACTGCTGCCTGATGTGAGTGATACGGTCTAGTTCAAGCCCCTCTTCCCATCAGGCCATCTTCCTGTGACCCGGTGTCTTCCTCTCTAAATTCACAGAGTGGCTTATCTCTTCTAGGATGGCCAACCTTTTTATTACCGAAGATACCTACCCCTTCCTTCTTGACCATCAGTGATGTCTGAAAGATGTCTTCACTTATCAAGTAAACTATATTTTAAGTCATTTCTCTACTTTTGTTAATCAAAGCATAGAAAGTGCCAATCTCATCTCCTGTTTAGTGGAAACAACTAACAAGACCTGAGTGAGCGAACAGATGTCCTTCCACATTTAAGTCACAGCACAGAATGCCAATGCTTTGACTAGTCTAGGCAGGGCCTGATGCTCTGAGTTAGTCTAGACTAGATGCACACTGGTAAACCTATAGCACATATTAGCTATTTTTGAAGTACTGAAAATAGGGTAAGATGCCCCATAATTGTTCTAATAAACCTTAACAGGTTCAGAGAGTTCAGGGTGAGAATCCCAAGTCTAATTCATTTTGGGCAAACTGTCATGTGTCACCAATGTGAAAGCTGCATGGAGCAGTGTGGACAAAAGGGGCTTCAGAAGCACCAGAAAGCTGTAGAACCTGGTGGTGAAGGATGGCCCAACGGGTCACACTGCTTAGGTCTGACCCCCACACTGCAAGTCACTTGCCACAGAAACTCTGAGAAGTGATCTTTTAACGTCTCTGAACCTCATTTCTATAAAATGAAGGTAACAGGGGTGTCTGGGTAGCTCAGTGGTTGAGCAATTGCCTTTGGCTCAGGTAGTGATCCCGAGGTCCTGGGATAGAGTCCCGTATGGGGCTCCCCATGGGGCGGCCTGCTTCTCCCTCTGCCTATGTCTCTGCCTCCCTCTCTGTGCCTCTCATGAATAAAAAAGAAAGAAAGAAAAGAAACTACGGTTCCATTTCATGGTCTTAAAAAATATTTAAAACAGATCCTAGGAATATGAAGGTCTTAATATTAATATCTGCACTTTTAACTGTTCAAGAGACTGAGGATCTAAGGCTTGTTTTCATGTTGCTGAGGCAGGAATCTGCTAGTGACATCCCCATCTGTGGAAGTATGTTACTCAGCGGGTGAGCGGGTTTAGCTGACCACCCAGCATCTTTTTCTCAATCAGCTTTATTGTTCTCTGCTCACTCATCTTAAACCCAGTGACAGTAGTGAACTGATTAAAAAGTTTGCTTCTTTGTGGAAAATGGCTCAAAGAACAAAGCAACACCAGAGTGATTTCATGAATATGTTAATTCCAAGGACTTTGGTAAAACTTTTGTGTTTTCTCCTTACATATTTTAATTAATCTTAAGATATTTCTAAAATGGCACAGCTGCCACTATGGAAAATAGTGGCAGTTTCCTTAAGAAGTTAAACACAGAGTCACCATTCCTAGGTATAGATACCCAAGAGAACTGAAAATGTATGTCCACACACACAAAAAAATCTGTAAATGAATGTTCATAGCAGCATTATTCACAGTGGCCAGAAAGTGGAAAAAATCCAGACGTCTATAGACTGATAAATGTATAAACTAAATGTGGTATGCCCATACAAGGGAATATTAGTTGGCAATAAAGCCAAATAAAGTACTGGTACATGCTCAATGAACATGCTGTCCATAGGTGATACATTATGGATGAACCTTGCACACGTGATCTCGAGTGAAAGAAGCCATTCACAAAGACCACATATTATATGATTTCACTTACATGAATGTCAAGAACAGGCAAGTATGTAGACCCAAAGAGTTGATCAGTGGTTGCTATGGGATGGCAGGACCAGAAGGGAGAATGGAGAGTGATTGCGAGTTTCGCTTTGCAGTGATGAAAATGTTCTAAAATCAGTAGTGGTGGGCAGCCGGGGTGGCTCAGCGGTTTAGCGCCGCCTTCAGCCCAGGGTGTGATCCTGGAGACCTGGGATCAAGTCCCATGTCAGGCTCTCTGCAAGGAGCCTGCTTTTCCCTCTACCTGTGTCTCTGCCTCTTTCTCTCTCTGTCTCTCATGAATAAATAAATAAAATCATAAAATAAAATAAAATAAAATAAAATAAAATAAAATAAAATAAAATAAATAAATAAAATAATCAGTAGTGGTGGTGATTGCCCAACTCTGTAGAATATATCAAAAGCCAGTGAACTATACTTTTTAAATGGCTGAATTATATGGTACCTGAATTATATCTCAACAACACTGTTTTTAAAATACCATTACAACCCAAGAAAAACTGTTTCTCTAAACCAGGAGGATTTCCAATGGCCCATTTATTCTAAGGGGCATTTGAGAAACTAAGAAATTCCAGAGTGTGTGTGTGTGGGGCAGGGGGGGTTGGTGGTGGAAGAGAACATATAGCTTCATCTGCCTAGTAAGGCCATGACCACGAAGCATTTCAGTAATCCTACAAGATGGATTTCATTAAGCCTTCTATAAACACTGCCTTGGAAGTGTTTGTGGAGGGAATGAATGGCAGCACCACTCTTCCGAGGTTCCCACTCAGGAGATCTGGAGCTACCTGTCATCCTTCTTACCCATCCTTCTCTTCTCTGTCTCCAATGCTTACGGTCCAGCTCTGCCTCCCTGTTACTGGTCCCCTCCTCTCTCTCCCGTTTCCCTCTCCCCAAACGCAGCGATCTCGAACACAACTGAGTAGATGAACCCTCTCTTAAAACTGTTCATGAATATGTTAATTCCAAATGTTGTCCATAAAACTTTTTTTTTTCCTTACATATTTCAACTAATGTCACGCTATTTCTAAAATATGGGGCAGCCGCTATGGAAAAACAATTTGGCAGTTCCTCAAAAAAGTGAAACATGGACTTACCATATGACCTGGCAATTCCACTCCTAGGTATACACGGTGTTTGGTTTCTATATGACATTTTCCATAATAAAAAGGAAAACGAAAACAAAAATAAAATTTCATTTGCTCGGCTGGTCCTCCAAAATAAAGTTCAAGTTCCTCAGCTGCCTGCCTTTTGCAGCCCCCCACCCCTTCATAATCTGGCTCCAACCTATCTCACCAGCCTTATCTCCAACATCCTCCACACAAGGCTGCACTCCAGCGTCTCATACTCACCCCTTCCAGATCTGTTCGTGTTTGCATGCACGGCTCAGCACCTGTTGCTCCCTTTGCTGGATTACCCTCTCCCCTCTCCTGGCATGTGAGCTAAGATTTCTCTGGCAGGACCCAGCTCCATGCCTGCCCTCAGGCAAACTTCCCCACTCTTCACTTTGCTGCTACAGCCCCTCTACCATTCCACATCAGCAACACTTCGTTGATTTAACTATGCAAGTCTGTTTCCCACTGGCCAGCCTGAGAATTCTTAAAGGTCAAGAATCCCTGGGGGCCCAGCACATAGTAGGTGCTCAAGAAACATCCACGGAAGACCAGACTGATACTTGAAAGACAAGTACAAACTTAGACTTAATTAAATAGGCTCTCTAGAAATTACATTGATTGATACCACAAACTAATTTGGGGGCCAGATATAAAGAAACCATCAATGAGAACAGCTTCCTTCGTGTCAATGTAATTATGTATATTATGTGCTTTGGGGATAGGTAAACAGGAACCAAAGCATACTGCTTATTATGACAAGGCGCTTATACTGATTTGCATTTCTCTGCAAAACTCTCTAAGCATATAATTTTGTTAATTTGTGACAAACCTCAAAAACACACTTACCACCAATATTCTGATTGCAACATATACTTTCAAAGCACACAGAAATCAACAAGTTCCTTTCAAAAGCTTCCAACTGAATCCTGTGTATGTTGTTTGGTTTGGTATGAAATTGGGGAATTTTAAGGCAGATTCTAACTTATAAACCTCGGTCTAAAGGAAGGATAGTTCCACAAGGATGTTTGAGAACCTGACCTAGCTTTCTTTTGAATGTTGGCACCGCCAATTAATGAATGACCTTGAGAAAATTATTTAATCTGTTTCCTCCTCGGTCAAATGAGAGTATTTTCTACCTCAAGAGGCTTTTAAAAAGCAAAAACTTTGAAACCTTGGGTTTCTCTTTCTTCTCTCCTGCGATACATCATTGGCAAAAGCGAGTGCCCGTTCAAACTCAAATCAGCAGGGATCTTTGGTAAGAAGCACTTCTAGAACAAGTGCCGGTTTGAAGAACAGTGGTATCAAGAAACTGCCTCGTCCTTCAAATTTGCTTCATGTATCTCTGGTCTCACTGAACTCTTACCCGACAATCTGGATTAAAAGTTAACTTGTTTGTCTTGTTCCTTTTTAAGTAACAAAGCCAAGAGAAAGAAGAGATTATAGCTCTCTGGAGAACTGGACCTCATGGATGGTACCAGTTTCAAACTGCCAAGTAAACAGCACCAGAAAAGCAAAATGGTATAGAGGCAAGACACTGGTAGTAGGCCCTGCTCTTTCAGGATCATGGGACGATCACCACCCAGGTCAGGCTTCAGGCTCCTCATATCAATTCGAGGGCACAGAGTAAGATATGGTGACAAGGGTGACAGCAGCTGTCCCTATCTGTTAAGTGGCCAGCACCACGCACCATACCTGCCTGGCATAGCCTCACACCTCCACCACGCCCATACTCTCCAGTTTACAAATGAGAAAACAGAGGCCTCAGAGACATTCAGTGACTTGCCTAAGTGCACCTCGCCAATAACAGCAGGCAAGCTCCCCCATCTGTCTGAGGCTAAAGCCTGAGCCCCCCCATCCACTCCAACCTCGACCTGCCCCACCACAAGAGGCCTGTGTTCTTGAGTTAAAATATGACCCTGATATTGTTGATAACATCAACTCCAATCTACTTTATTATTCTAAAGATTCCATGAATCCAGGCAGTGAAGAACTATTCCAAAAGCACTTTCTCTATGCTGTTCGCAGAAAGGCTCATTAAACATGCCCCAAGCTGTTTTGCAACGATTTATGTATACCTACCTCCTCACTGCCCAACATGATCCTTAACACTCGTATCTGTCTTGGGGCACCTGAGTGGCTCAATTGGTTAAGTGTCTGACTCTTGATTTAAGCTCAGATCATGATCTCGGGGTTGTGAGGTCGAGCCCCATGTCAGGCTCCACACTCAGTGCAGAGTCTGCTTGAGATATCCCTTCCTTCTCCCTCTGCCCGTCCCCCCACTTCCTGTGCTCCTGCATAGGTGCACACACTCTCAAATAAATAAATAAATCTTAAAAAAAAAAAAAAGACTCCTGTTTGTGTCCTATGTTGGGCCCTGTAAAATATATTGTACACATTTGGACTCAATAAAATCGAAATGGGAGCACCTGGGTGGCTCAGTAGTTGAGCATCTGCCTTAGCTTAGGCCCGGATCCCGGGGTCCTAGGACAGAATCCTGCATCCAGCTCCCTGCAGGGAGCCTGCTTCTCCCTCTACCTATGTCTCTGCCTCTCTCTCTCTCTGTGTCTCTCATGAATAAATAAAATCTTTTTTAAAATAAGTTAATAAGTAATTGAAATTAATAAAATGAAAGAACTAGAAAAGAGAGAGTCTTAGCTGCATTCATTGCATTGAAAAGTGAGCAGCAAGACAGATTAAAGGTGACAAGAGCTCTGGAAAACTGAATGATTACTGAACACTGGGGACCTGTAGGCAAGTTCCTTAACCTCTCTAGGCTGCAGTTTGAAAGGAGTCTGGTACCAATACCAACCACATGGTTGGCCTGAATAATCAGTATGGTAATGAGCACAGCTACTCCCTCCCTAGATCAAGAAATGCAGACGGGGCCCTGGAGAATGTGTATTTTGGTCATTTTCAATCCGGACTGTTCTTTTCAGCTACATTTTTCCGTGGGCTGTCAAAAGACACAGATAAGAGTTGACCCTAAGTCAGACAATTTGTCCCAAATCCCTCCCGCCTTTTCCTAAGGTGGATGTGTCCTTCTCTTAAGATGACATGGCCACGTCCCTTTCAAAGGGGAAGAAGAAAGCAACCACCAAAGACTACCAAGGTTCCTGCTTTGTGACTTTCCCAGATGGGGTCAGAAAACCTGCCACTGCTTTTCTTCGGCTAATGGAAAACATTTGCGTTCCCTCTGCCTGGTTTTTTCTTAGGATTCTCTTCACAATTTTTTCCCCTAATATATTTCAGGCAACTTTGCTGCCAAAAAAAAAAAAAATGAGAGGATTTCATAGCACCATCAAGAGTAAGAACACTGGGATGGAAAGGAAAATACTACTATTACTCTGAGTAATAATAGCAACATGATACCTGATAATCATGATAGAATACTTTTTAACTTCCCAGAGCATTTTCAGATTCATGATCAAAGCTGAGCATCACCATACTAGGTCTCTTGCTTCTTTTCTGGATGAGGACACTGAATACTAAAAAGGTGAAATACTTTTTGCCCAAGTCACACCCAGATCCAAGGGAATCCAAAGCTGGTATTGTTTCCACAATACTTTGCCAGGCTAACTTTGATCTTTTAAAGGCTCTATTCAGAATCTCATTTATTCATTTCACTTTTCACTCAGACACAAATTTTAATATCTCAAAAGAAAATATTTACTGAGTTAACACCTCATTTTTCCAAAGTGATCACTGGGTGGTCAACTTCCACTACACAGAACTCGGTTTAAGACCGAGAAACAAATAAAAATCCCAGCCTCTAAGCAATTAGGAGACACCACCAAGTCCCTTCTCTAAAAATCACCAGAGACCTTCAGGCCTGCACCCAGAAGCAATTTCTCCTTTTGAAAGAATTCTAACAAGCTTCATTATCTTTGCTGAAAGACAGGTGTGCTGGCCGCAAACCGGGTGGTGGGGGTAGGGCGAGGGGGGGTGGAGGCAGGAACAAACCCTAACAATGTGAAAAGTGCCAGAACATTCAGTCCAGGGACAAAAAGCCTCAGGACATAGCCAATTGCCCTTAAGACGCCAGCTGTTAAACAACAGCAATTCTCTGATTGGCCTGATGAGAATCATCAGAAGCTTATGAAATCCAGAATACCAGGCCCTGACCCAAAGCCTGCTGAATTTGAATCTCCTGAGAAGGAGCCTGAGAATCTCTATTTCACTCTAGATGGGTTTCTTAAAATGTTGAAATAGTAGAAATCCCCCAAGTAAGTTATGACTCCTCAAATACTATGTACTGGTTGAACTGACACAGTAGGTAGGGTGTCTCCATAAATACAACTGCCTACACAGAGCAGAAGTCCTTGACTATGGTCTCATTAGCATCATGATGTGTGACCACCTGGGCTTGCGAGCCCAAACCACACAAGACGGGAAAAGTAAGAATCAAAAATTGACAGGAAATCAAAAAGGGCTAAACGTGGAAAAGTCTCCCACCAGAGACAGCTATACCTCCATGGTATATCTCAAGTATGAGAGGAAGCTGGGGAAGAAGGAGCTAAGGGGGGGGGGGGGGGACCCAAAACCCAAAACAAAAAGACCTTAGGCCTTTTGGACGATGAGGAAATAGAAGTTTTCAGCCATTCTGGAAAAGTCAGCATGGCTTACCTATCCTTCTGTAGGCCAAGCCATGCAAGGTGCTTGGCTGGACAGTTTACCAGTTACTGAATGAAAATCTGTTTCTGCATTCTGTGGTTCACAGGGTAGATTAAATTATCAAAACTGAGTTATTAAAAACACATATTTAGTGAATATAACAAAAGAGTAATAAAAAGGGGGAAAGTTACCTGTCGGGCTTGTTTGTTTGTGGTTACAGGTGAACTTTGAACAACACAGATTTGAACCACACGGGTCCACTCACACAGATTTTTTTCAATAAAATACAGCAGTATTATAAATGCCTATTCTCTTCCCTAGGATTTGCCTAAGAATGTTTTCTTTTCTCGAGCTCACTTTATTGTAAGAACAGTTTCTAATACATACAACATACAAAATACGTGGTAAATTGATGTTTACGTTATCAACAAGGCTTCTGGTCAACGGCAGGCTCTTAGGTTTTGGGGAAGTCAGAAGTCATATGCATTGTTCAATGATCAACTGTACTATACATTTCAAGAGGCAGGTTAAAGGACACATTTGGCCAAGGAAAAATCTAGCTAGTTTCTTGGCATATTGGGTTAACTTTAGTAAGAGCATTTACTTTCCCTCCAGAATGAATACCAATATAAGCTAATTGTCAGCATTAATTCTTTGGTCAAAACAAAAAAAAAATCTAACAATTCATGATGAATAGTCTAACAGAAGGAATGATGGAACGACTGGGTTTCTACATCACAGGATGTCTACCAGCACAGAATCATAAAGCTGTTAGTGCCAGAAGAGGTCTAAGAAGATGATTGTGTACCTTCCCTCTATTGCAATAATAATAATAATAACCCAGGCCCAGAAAAGTCAAGCAAATTTCTTCAAAGTTATGCAGCGACAAAGTGGCACTCCAAGGCCAGAACTCCCGTTTGTAAGCTCATCACTTTTGCGGTGACTCACGGAGGTAATGTACAATGAAGAGCTAAGCAAAGTGCATGCATAAGGGAGACACTCAACAAACGTGTCAATTCCTCTCTGCCAGAAATCTGTCACAGAATGCTGGGTGGCAGCTTTACACATTAGATGTGATCCTGCCCAACCAGTCATTTTACCAATGGAAAAAAAAAACAAAAAAAAAAAACAAAACGATTGAGATCCATCCATAGAAAACCAACTTGTCCACAAGCACACCACCAGATGGTGGCATTGGTCAACCTGGAACCTGAAGCTTCTGGCTGTAAGAGTCCTGATCTCTTCACTATACCACACTGCCTCCCTTCCAGAGAAAAGTGAGTAATTTAATAATAACACAAGATGATGTTATGTAGCCCATATACGGAACCAGTTCTAGGATTTTATCCATTTAACTGAAAATCAGAAAAGGCCAAGAAGGGGACCCCTGGGTGGTTCAGCAGTTTAGCGCCTGCCTTCAGGCCAGGGAGTGGTCCTGGAGTCCTGGGATCGAGCCTGCTTCTCCCTCTGCCTATGGCTCTGACCCTCTCTCTCTCTTTCTCTGTGTGTCTCTCATGAATGAATAAATAAAATCTTTAAAAAAAGAAAGAAAGAAGAAAGAAAGAAAGAAAGAAAGAAAGAAAGAAAGAAAGAAAGAAAGAAAGAAAGAAGAAAGAAAGGCCAAGAACATTCTAGAACCACTAAATTACACAGCATGGATGCTGAGCATCCAAATTCTAATTTTTTACCTGCCTGAACTTCTTTCCCTGTTTCATCATATTCCACCCATTGACTGTCTTTCCTGGTTGGGAATGGCACATGAGTCAGGCCTTTCAGACTGATGAAGCACCTGCTTCTTCAAATACCTCCCACCCCTCTTGGTATAAGTTCAGCTCACCTACCTTCTGGCATCAAAAACCAAATGAGGAACAGTTTTTTTGAACACAAGAACCTTCCCTAAAGAGGGCTCAGGGTACACTGTGAAGACCAGTTGGCTCAAGACATCTGCTTAGTTTTAGGGGCTGCCTTCTCAGCTAGAGTCAAAATGAATGGAAATCATCCATCTTCAACTTACTGGGCAAATGGGACATTCTCCTTTTTGAAGAGCAGCTCTATGGTCTTCACTGTATTATTACTGAATATTTATTTCATGGTCTCATCTACCTATGATCCTGAGACATGATATACGAAGATAACCACAAAACCTTCTTAAAGGGCTTCAGGTTATAAATCCGTTGCATTTATTTGCCCAAGTCTTGAGAGGTTAAAAAAAAAAACCTTTCACATCCAAGACTTTTTCTGATCCCTACAGCAACATAGCGAAGTGGTCATTCTGCTAACCGTTTTGCAGATGAGCTAACTGAACCCAAAGGATGAAGGACCTTGAGCAAAGTCCACACAGGAAAAGCTGGACCTGCCTAAAACTGCTTAGTCCTCCAAGTGCAAGGGTTGGAAGGAGGCACTCAGTAAATATCTGGGATGAGTGACAGGAAAGAGGGAAAGCAGGGACGTAGAAGCTCAGCCCGGGTTTACCAAATCCCTACATTTTGCTACAACCATGTACTGCCGGTGTTCTTTCTATGGAACCACTGGCCCATGGGGTAAAACAGTGCCCTCAAAAATCTGTGCATTACTTAGTCTCAGAACCAGTTCCAAATCCAAACAACACTGTGGAGCAACAAGACCGTATCACTGACCAGGAGAGTTCAACCACCTTTATCCATTTGCTTTGGCTCAAATGGGTAACTTGGAAATGCAGAGAGGCAGGACCTTCTGCAAACAGCCTCGGGATTTTCTGATAAGAATCTTGAGTTTGAAAGGGAGATGGACTCCAGTCCTGCTCACTGAGAATGAGGCATCGACCCAAATCCCAAATCGACTTCAAGGTGCATCTCAGGGCCTCCCCTCTCTGACACATGGTTTTCTCACCTATGAAATGGAGATAATCTCTTCATAAAGATTATAGCAAAGAGAACACACATTTATATTAAGAAGGGGCTAAAAGAGCTTAGAAAGACAGAAGATGCTCCTCCCTTCTTGCCTGGGAACATCCTCTGCTGCTCTCCTGTCACCTGGTACACCAGAACCAATGCATGAAAACCAGGAGGCGGTACATACTATGTAATTGAAAGGAAAACAAAATCCGTTTCAAAAGGAATGTCACACAAAGATTCTTAACTGTATTTATAAAAGCAATTAGTTGGCAAAGACAGCTGTTCATGAGGAGGTAAACTCCCTTCGGTGTTCTCGGTCACCAGATTCTTTGGGCATTCAAACAAGAGTGGACTTTTATTTTTTGCTAAGAATTTAACATTCCAAGAAGGTACATGAAACAAGTTCAACTGCCTGCATATTTCCACTCACATAACACTTAATGCAGCACATCAGCTTTTATTTTTTCCAGATACAAGGGAGATGAAGCTTGGTATATATTTCTGTGAGAGAATAAACAGAAAACTATGTTTCTCTTTTTTAATATATTAGTGCCCTGTAATCCAGACCATATGATCAATAAACTGTATAAAAATTAAATCATACTGACAGTGTTAGGCAAAAAGTGAACCAAGAAGAAACAGTTTTTTAAGACTGTTGTATAGGAGATATTAAAATCACATGTCGTGTTATTAATTTCTTTTGGAAACCAAACAGAGTTCTTCTGCATATATTTCTCAAGTATTTACCTTACAGTTTTTCCTACTAAAGGCAAGTTAGGCATTAAATTAGTGATGTTGTTTTTTTGGTCTATGCATAGAGGAGACACTGATAATAAGTTACTTGGAAAATGACTTTGTTGACTTTTTTAATGGCAAGGATATACCCCTAAAAGAGATAGCTATAATGTGCATCATAATAAAATGCAGGGTCCAGTTACCACCTTTTTGAGGTAAACAGAATCATTTATTCAAACAGACCAACAGTGAGTAAATGTAATAAATAGCTAGGGATAGAATGTCAGCTTTCAGGGGAAACACGGGGAGAGTGGGGGCAGATGACCTGAAGTGTGCAAACATAAACGTTACTTGCACCTTCAATGCACAACAGTGTCCCTGGCTAAACTATAGCTGATAGGTGTGTCCTCCTGCAAATTCCTTCACACTTCTTTTCCCATTAATAAGAATGCACCATCTCTCGGGACTGCCTTCTGAAAGCAGAAGAGTGGAAGAGGGGAGGAGAACAATGAAACTGTACAAAGGCTGTCAGGCGTGTTCTAGATTTGCTTTCCTAATCACAAAGTAGGAGGTAGGAGGGTACTCAGCACAGGCCTGGCCGGGAAGAGTTTACCTTACCACCAACAAAAAACACCAGTAAACACTGGGAAGCTCCAGACAAGTTTACAGCAAACAGCTTCAATGTGTTTAGTGTTCTCCTTGTACTCCCCCAGGACCAGGGAGGGCCTTTTAAAAATTCAATAGCTTGGCAGCAGACTTTAAATACTAATCTTCCCACTGTGCAGGATAATAAGCCAGCGGCCCACAGGAAGGCAGGCCCCCCAGTGACAATTCCTTTACATAGCATCTTAATGTCCCATTTCTATGGAGAGGTGGGAGGGGGATTTGCCACCTGAACTAGTCACCTCTTCCCTTCCACAGAGCACAACTCCACCCGCAGCTGTCTCTCTGTACCCAAAGGGGACCATTCCTACCTTTTTAATAATAATTCTAAGCGTCCCATCTTCCTTTGACTCCCAAACTTACTATGGACAGTGCAGCCGAGGGCAGAGGGACCTCAGTGAGGACCTTGCTGCAGAAAGACTCACGAGGTACAAGAGAAGGGTACCCTCGGGCCCCCTACGTCTCGGGTTCGCACAATCTGCACGGACGAATCCATTTCAAAGGGGACTTAGGTCTCTGTGCAGGAGTCTATTTTAAGGGAACTGAATTGGGAACACAGATGTTTCTTCAGTTAGCAGAGTTGGCAAAACAGCTCCTGGACCTAATCCGAGTTCCTAATGCAGGAAGGGGCCTTAGGAGAGCATCTAATTCAAGCCACTCACTCAACTGATGAGGAAACCGAGGCCCAGGAGGCAAGGAGGTGCACACCCTGCAAGCGGCAGAGTAGCAGGGCTCTAGAGGAGAAGTCCTGGGCGCTTTCCATTACACCATGAATCGCTTAAAAAATAATAATAATAATTCTACTCTGACTTCAACCTTGGAACTCCCGTAGATTCGTGTCAATAGCTTCCCCCCGCCCCCGGCAAGCTCATAAATGCTCCTCACGCCCCAGCCCCATTTTTTTTTTTTTTTTTAAGAGCCCACCGGTTCTTCGGACGGGGGCATGCAACTAGTTTGGAAAAAGTTTCTGAGACCGCAGTTAATCGTGCGCCCCAGACACGACCCTGATCTTGGGCTTCCAGTCGCAGCGCCTCAGTTTCCCAATCGGTGAAATGGGGCTCCTCATCCATCCCGCACAGAGTCGGGCCGAGGGCTGCTAGAAACTACGTCCGAGACGCCGCCTACCACCGGCACACAGTAGGCGCCCCGCGCCCGCATCAGGGCGCACCTTCCAGCCCGCCACCTGCGGGGGGAGCCGGGGAAAGCCTAGCTGCAGCCCGGCCGGGCCGAGGCGGCGGGAGCGGAAGGCTGGGGTGTTTACGCACAGCAGGCAGCGGCCGGGCGCCCCGGGAGGTCCTCGGGGGCAGCGAGCTCCGCGCCGCCCGGCTCACGGTTCCGCCCCCCGCACCTTCCGCGGGACCTTGCAGCGGGGCCGCGCGCCGGTGGCCCGGGGGAGCCTGAGCGCGCCCCCCACGCCCGCTCCCAGGCCCGGGGAAGGGCGGGCGCCGGGGCTGGGGCTGGGGCTGGGGCTGGGGCTGGGGCTGGGGCTGGGGCTGGCGCTGGCGCTGGGGCTGGAGCTAGGGCCGGAGCTGGAGCTGGAACTGGAGCTGCGGCTGGGGCTGGGGCTGGGGCCGGAGCTGGGGCTGCAGCTGAGGCCGGAGCTGGAGCTGGAGCTGGAGCTGGGGCTGCAGCTGGGGCTCGGGGTGGGGGGTGGGGGTCGGGGGAGAGCTCACCCATAAAGAGGCAGAAGAGGTCGAGGCAGATGAGCAGCATCCGCTTGCTGCCGCCCTTCCTCGGGTTGTTGTTGAGCGCCGGGCTGCCGCCGTTCTTGCTCTCCGGGGCGATCGCCTTGTCGTACTTGTAGTTCTGCATGGCGCTGGCTGCGGCGCGAGCCTCGGGCCCCGCGAGGACGCCCGGCGGCGGCAGCCACACACCCGCGCGTCCGGCCCGCCTCCCGGCCGCGGCTGCTCGGGCTGCTCGGGCTGCTCGGGGACGCTCCCCGCCGCTCCTCGGCGCTGCGCTCGCGGCCCCCGGGGCGTGCGCGGGGCCGGGGAGCGGGGACTCGCTGGGCGCGCGGGGGGCGCGGGGGGCGCGGGGGGCGCGGGGGGCGGGCGGCGGGCGAGCGCTCCGCCACCTTCCTCGGCGGCCGCGCACCTAATGAATGGGGAGCTGCTGCGAGCCCGGCCGCCGCGGAGCGCCTGCCCCAGCTCCCAATTTGTTCTCCTCCCTCTTCCTCCTGCTGCTGCTGCTGCTGCTGCTGCCGCCGCGGCTGCTGTTGTTGTGGTCGCCTGGGTTTGTTTCTGCACTTTTATTGCACGAGGTCCTCTTAAAAAGAGAGAGAGAGAGAGACAGAGGGAAAGAGAGGGACCTCCTTACTTGGCTCCGAGGAGATCCCGAAAGCACAGCCCCTTCCTTAAGCAGCCTAAGACGTAGGATAATTAAGGCCACATTTTTCCCCCACCCCCTTCCAAAAAAAAAAAAAAAAAAAATCCTAAAAGGAAAAGTTACTCTCAAACCAGAGAATCCGGGAGCCCCTAGCGTTCAGAAACACCAAGTTGTCCCAGAAGGAAAACTATGTAAATAAAAAGAAACCTTTTCTTGCTGGCCTTGGGGTCGGACCTAAGTGGAGGCTGGAGAGCGAGCATGCATTTCTCCTCCCTTACAGATCTGGGGCTTTCGAGTATTTATTTCGCTTTGGATCGTATTATCCTGAAAATACCTCGGGAAACGCCCAGCACCAGATTCTGAGGATATGAACTTGAGACACACACACTCTGGAGGCAGACCCTGTTGATTTGAATCCTGGCTGTGGCTCTGTGCCTCAGTTTCCCTATATGTAAATGGAGATATTGGGATATACTCTTTCTCCCAAATACAGTAGTTGTGAAAACTAAGTTAATTAATCCATGTGAGCATCTAGACCTTGAGACACATACTCTGGAGCCAGACCCTGTAGATTTGAATCCTGGCTGTGGCTCTGTGCCTCAGTTTCCCTATATGTAAATGGAGATACCGGGATATACTCTTTCTCCCAAATATAATAGTTGTGAAAACTGAGTTCGTTAATCCATGTGAGCATCTAGAACGGTGCCAGGCACATAGAAGTGCTATATATAAGGGTGAACCGTGAACTTTATTCCTGTTTCTGAGGTGAAGGCCTCCCAAGCCCTCAAGCCTCTCTGCTGGTTGAGCTGGCCTTAAGTCTGCATGTACCACCATGGGGGGGTGGGGGGTCGGGGGAAGTCCAGCCCAGCAGGAGGGCTCTCTGGAGGTATCATCTTTAGCTTGGCTTCTGGGGCAAACTAATGCTTTGCTTTGGAGGCTGTAGTATTATTTCACGTTATTTTATGTGAGTTCATCTTTCTTCCAGATAGAATGCCATATAAATATCCCCAGGACATGGGTCTTCCGCTACATCTTCTATAGTGCTTACCAGAGAACTGGGCAGACAGTTGACGATAAATGGGTATTTATTCCAGGTGTCTCTTTTTGTGAATCCAGAAATAGAAATAGTTGTAGCTTTTTGATACATTTACACTGACTCTTTATGGGGTTCAGTAGCCCCCATATCCAGCCACCATCAACCACTTGGCCTTTCTAGGACAGTCCTTTGGCACTTCACACCCCTGCCCTCCTACTCCCTCTGGTTATGATGCACCTCTATCCCGTCTCTAGCTGGCAAAATGCTTCTCTTGCTCTAGAGTCCCCTGAAATGTCATCTTCCCTCTGAGCCCTTCCTTGACCCTCAGACAGAATTAACTTCACCTTCAATGCTTTGTTTATAACAGGCTTGTGGCACTGATCACAGTCTGATTTGGTGTTATAGTTAGTAAAACTAGTCAGCTCTATGGATTTTCAGCTCCACGGCCTCTCCTCAGTACAGGGGTTTGGTGTCTGCTGAACTAAGTTCAAGTCCAGGCTGTGCAACAAATCCGGCTGGCAAAGAGAGGCAAAATTGCTATCTTCTGGAATCTCCAAGACAGTTTTGGAGCGGGGAGCATCCAGGTGCCTGTCAAACACAGCATTCTCAATTTAAATAGCAGCAGGTAAAAGCCAGGATAACTAAGAATAAATTCCTTAGATAACTTTTCGGTGAGAAACACCTCTCGAAATATTAAAATAGCAGAAACAATGCAATGTGATTATTGACATTTTGAAAGGAATTCAGGGATTCTAGTGTCTTTCTCTTGCCCACCCAACCTTCTTTGTAATTAGTATAATCATCCTTGAAGTTCTAAGTCACCAAACTGTATCTCTGGGACTCCAACCTAAAAGTAAATGCAAATCTTCTGGAAACTGCGGATGCCTCTCCTTTCATTGCTCCCTCCTCCTTGGCACCTGTGTCACTCAGGTGGCTGATTTTAGTCCATTCTATACTACTCTGTTGTATTATTTGAATTTTAGAGTTACTTCCCTTTACATTTCCTGTCTGCTTTTCCTTATCTGTGAAATGACTTTTATTAATTTAAGAATAAACATTTTAAAAGCCAGGCTTTTACTGTAGCTAAATGGTATTACAACTCCTCAATCTTGTTGGTCTCTAAAGTCATTGGGTAACATTGTTAACTTTCACTGGCACTAGATTGAATGGTAGGAACCAAATATTCAGGTCCTTCCGATTGAACTCAGCCACTTACTAAGAAGGCTAAAAGTCTGGTGTTCCAGGAGCAGATAAGAGGGAAAATTAATGGATGTTTAAGTAAGTTTTATATTTCCATTTACAGAGCTCTGTGGGCTATTTTTTTTTCATAACAAAAAGATTATAGTGTTAATTGATGCATATAGCTGTATGCAAACAAGTATTATATTTGGATTAATCTTCAAGGGAAGAGAATACTATAGATACTCATTAAAAATGACTTGAACAAGTCATAAGCACAGTGTCAATATCATTCTTTAGGTAATAGAAAGTCAAACCACCTAACCAGACCCATAAACCTGAAAGCCTCTTTGCTTTAACCCTAAAATGGAACAAGTAAAATGCAGTGAAGCAGAGTCCAGAGTTTAGAATCGTGTCATTTCAAAGTTTAAGTAATTACAATTCCCAGTAAACACAGGTGACCAAAATTCACACCTGAAAATGGCATCTCGTTCACTACACTAGCCTGTAGAAAAACTGGAACATCAGCAGGGATAAATGACTTTTTAAGATTAACTTATTATGTGTGGCAACAACAGCACATCATTCTTAAACAACTGATACCTCCCGAGAGATTTAAATGGCTTTCGTTTCTAAGATCTCTTGTTACCTCATAATTTTATTTCTCTTTCTCTTTAACCCCTAACATTTAATAATTAATCTTTTTTTTTTTTTTTTTTTTTTTTTTTTGAAAAGGCCTGAATCGGCTCTGGAAATATTTAGGGGAAAGGTAACTGAGTGCCTTTCCGAGTGAGTGTATAGTCCAAAGGTCAAAGCAAGCCATTGAAATTCACTTAAGAAGACAGATAAGTTTTGGCTCTGAAGTACCCCCTTTATCCAGTTTCTTTAAAACCTGTACACTCCACCTCTGGTTTATACTAAATGAAAATTGCTAGCTTGCTTTTCTAAGTGCTGGATGCAATATCAGGAGTGCTGCTGCAGGAGTGAGTAGAAGCCTCCACAATAATGCACCTAAGAAAAGGGCAGGAAGGAGCAGGGAGTTGAGGTCTGAATATCTTGGATCTCCTGTTTAACCTGAGGCAAGCTGAGCAACTTCTCTGAATCTGTTTTCTCAACTTTTACTTTCGGTTTTCATTAAATTTTGATTTAATTTCTATTTCTCTCTGATTTTGAGGACTAGAACATTAAAAATGAAAGAATACATTTTGAAAATACTTGTTACAAAATAGGCAGTGGATGAATGTTAGTTGAATGTTAAGATTTTAAGCAAAGATTTTATTTCTACGGTACACTTAATTTAAATGCAAATATTCAAGAAGTGTTGATCGACTACTAACTGCGAATATACCATTTAATTTTATTTATCCTTCCCTAAATCCAATGATACCTTGAGATTCTTTATTCCTATTTCTTTTTTTTTAATGTGCAATTTCCTGAAATTCTGAAGTAAATCAAACATGCTTAGTTTTTTAAGACTACTTAGTTACATATTTTTTACCTTCAGGATTGTTGGTGAAACCCAAGAAAAGCCTCTTGTTTAAACTAATCTTGTACAAGTAAGGGTGCATTCATTTTAAATGCACTTTCACATCTATTATTTTATCCTTACAACTCACAGAAGTAGGTGGAGTTGCTTTCATTAGCCCATTTTATAGATGAGAAAACTGGGGCAAGCCCATTTAACTGGCTAGAACTGGTTTTCCCCGTTGGTAAAATGGAAATGATTCTAACCTTAGCTCATGCAGTATAAAATAGAGCCCTTTACAGTTTCTAAAGGTATTTAGGTTCACTGATCTCATTCAAGTAGGTAAGGCAAAGATGGTTATCTTTGTTTTGGAAATAAAGGTACTAAAAAAAAAAAAGAAAGAAAGAAAGGTACTGAGTTCTGGAAGGAAAGGAACTTAGTTTAAGGTTGAAGGTAAGGAGATTTTAGAAGAACCACTGGAATCCCAAGTCTCTTCATTTCTTAACCAAGATTCTTTTCTTTATATCACAAGATCTCCCCCTCAAAGGTGCTCAGACATTTCTGCTTCTTAATGGTGGGTTTACAGAGTAATTTAGGACTGCAGAATTAGCCTCCTGTCTTTATTGAGAAAGCAGAGCAGTTTGATTTTGTTTTGTCTTTTCTTACAGACTCCGAAAGGAACAACATTGTTGTACCACGTGTAGCAGAAACAGAAGATGTGGGCTCATTATTTGTTGAGCAGTTATTTGCTACAAAACCAGAGTTTTAAGAACACAAAACAGTAGTGGTACTGACTGACTGTAAAGCAGCCTGGATTGATGTCAGTATTTTTATCTTTTTACGACCAGTAGTCTTTTCTTTAGCTAGAAATTAGGACAGTTAAGAGCTGACCTCATAATAATTTAAACAATGTTGTTATTTAGAATAATAGAATCTAGAATGGATGAGGCATTTGCAAATAGCGATGTTGCAGGGTTGGTCTCTAGAAACCTTAAAACGATTGTGGCTGATACCTCAAAAGGAGACGGATGCTGCCACCTTGTGTCATTGTCGAAAAATGCTATGATTCCCAAAGTGTGAAATTATCCTCCATGGGGGATGGGGAATGACTGGAAAGTGAATCCCAAACTTTTATATCATGCATGAAATAATAATAGTCAACAATTATTGAGATTTTCCTGACCTAGGTGTTTGTAATTCATGCAGCATAGGTGTTTACTGAGTATCTACTATGTACCAAACACTCTTTTAGGAGCTAGGGGTACAGCCATGAACAAAGCAGACAAAAATTCCTGTCCTCATTGAGCTTTTTAGGCCTCTGATTATTTTATATGTATACACCTATTTAATATTCTAAACAACTCTATGAGGAAGGTTTTCCCATTTTATGGGTGAGGTTACTGGGCCACAAGAAGATGAAGTAACTCATCTAAGATTACACAGCAACTGGGGGATAGAGCTTGGATTTGAACAGGGGCAGTCTGATACAAGAGCCATCAGGACTTTTATCTTGAATCTATGTGGTGTAAACTTTGTCCTCTGACTAATGTACACAGAGATTAGTGGTTGCCCAAGAGGTACTTTAGCTTGTGTGTCTGGGAGCAAGAGGTAGAAGGTTTTATGTGTGTGTTTATATACACATATGCGCATTTATGCATGTTATTCGCTAAATTCATATATGTACATATTCTGTATACAGATGTACTATATGAATATATGTATATTCACTGTATATAAATATTTATTCACTCATTTAATCACTCATCAAATTTTCATGAGCACCTATTCTATACTAGAGTTCATGGAAGGTGCTAGAGATAACCAAATTAAAGCCTATGCTCTGGGCAGCCCAGGTGGCTCAGCGGTTTATTGCCGCCTTTGGCCCAGGGCGTGATCCTGGAGACCTGGGATTGAGTCCCATGTCGGGCTCCCTGCGTGGAGCCTGCTTCTCCCTCTGCCTGCCTGTATCTCTGCCTCTCTCTCTCTCTCTGTGTGTCTCTCATGAATAAATAAATAAGATCTTAAAAAAAAAAAAAAAACCCTATGGTCCCTTTCTTCAAATGACTCATTTTTAGTAGGAGAAAAACATAAACAAATGCTTGCAATATTATCATGGCACTTACCACATTTTACTGCAGAGACTTAGTTGGTTTCTCCAAAAGACAATCATCTCCTTCGTGTCTGGCATGGTACATAATAAGCCTTTAATAGGAGTTGTTGAATGAATGACTAGCTGACAGTTGTAAGCTCCACATTCAGCCATCAAGGAAAGTTTCATGCAGCAGATAAGTCATGGCTACATTATTAAGTTGGAAAAGGTATGTGATAACTCAAGTACATAGAAACAAAAGTGTAAAACTTCTACTTTGCCCCATACATGAAACTTAATCCTAGATGAATCATTGACATAAAAATGAATGACAAAACACAGCTTTTAGGATAAAGCAAAGGAGAACATATTCAGGAACTTGGAATAAGCAAAGATTTCTCATATAGGAATAAAAAGCATTAATGACAAAAGAAGAGATATAAATTGAAGCTCATGAAAATTCAGAACTTATATGTATAAAGTACATCTGACATTACCACACAATGGTCGGCATACTAAATTTATCCTGCTACATAGCTTTGTACAGCCGGGGAGCTCAAAATGGTTTCTACATTTTCGCAGGGTTGAAAAAAGTCAAAAGAACCATATGTAATGATATGGGAAATGTACATGAAATTCAACATTTCAGTGTCCATAAATAAAGTTTTATTGGAATACAACCATGCTTATTCATTTAATGTATGGCTGTCTACAGCTGCTTTTGTGTTACATTAGCAGAGTTGAGTAGTAGCAACAGAGATCACAAAGGCCTGCAAAGTCTAAAATAATTGCCATCTGGCCCTTTATAGAAAAAGTTTGCTGATGGCTAAAATACACAAATGAGAAAATGGAAAGGCAATTAGGGTGGATTAGGAAAAGACATATATTTACAAAGAGGATTCATATCCAAGATATATAAAGGACTACAAATGAACTGGGAAAATACAGAAACCCCAATTTTTTTTAAAAAGTTGGTTGGAGGGGAGAAGGGGTGCCTGGGTGGTTCAGCCGGTTAAGCATTCGACTTAACCGAGCAATCTTAGCTTGGTTCTTGATCTCAGAGTCATGAATTCAAGCCCCATGTTGGGCTCCATGCTGGACATGGAGCCTACTTAAAAAAAAAAAAAAAAAAAAGTTGAAAGGAGGAAGAAAAATCCTTCAGTAAGCACTCCATAAGAGGATATACAAGCAAAGACAAAATACTCACTGTCATTAGTCATTAAAGAAATGCAAATTAAGACCCAATTAAATGTCACTATCTATTTATCAGAATACTACAATGAAAAATCCTGACACTGTCAAGTGTTGGTGAGGATGGGAACTAGCTGGAGTGAAAATTGGTATAACTACTTTGGAAAAGCCTTTGGCAGTATGTGCTAACACTAAACATATGCCTATCCTATGGCCCAGTAATGACACACCTAGGGATGTGCCCGACAAAGGCAAGGGCATAGGTCCACCAAACACTTGTATGAGATGATTCCTAGCAGCTTTATTCATGGTAGCTCACAAATGGAAGTAACACAAGCAACCATCCAAAACAGAATGACTATATTATGTATTACACAGTAGGATAATATGCAGTGTTGAAAAGGAATGAACCGCCTCTACACTGAGGAGCATGGAATCTCTCAAACATAATGTTTAAAAAAAAAGAACTGATATGAGAATGCATACCATATTGCTTTATAAGAGTATGAAAACAGGCACCTATTCTATGGTGCTACAACTCAGAATAGTGGTCACCTTTGGGGAGAGGTTATTGACTGGGCAGAGGTACGTGAAAGCTTTCTGGGTGCTTGATTTGGGTGGTGCTTACATGAGCATAAACATATATAAAATTTGATAGTACAAAATCAATATATGGACATAAAAGTTTTATACTTCCCTGCTTGTATGTTATGCCACAGTAGAGACTTAAACTATAAAAAGATAGCCAAAGTAGGAGAAAATGAACTAAGGAAGGGAACTGCTCTGTATGGTTTGGAGGGAAAGAGGGAGAAATGGAAGAATTTCTTCAATTTTCCAGATTGTTATCATTAATTAAATTTATCTATTTGATGTTTGGCCAACAGGCAGTTTTAATAACTATTCTGAAAATTTAACTTACGTAGGTTTCCCAGCTCCAAAACAGTTGCCAGTGCCACCTTGCCTTTGGACCACATGAATGGCTATGGCCATATGAACATCTCACCCTCAGATCGTTCTTAGTCATCTTCTGCACTTAGGCCTGCATAGGCACTGCCTTCCCAGAACATGCATCTACAAGACAACTTTTAACCTGGAAAAAAAAAAAAAAAAAAAAGGATGGAGAATGTGAGGGAGCCCATAATGAAGGCAAAGTAGAACTAAGACATCTTTACTGAGTATAGTGGACTGGAATGGTCACCTATAAAAAGATATGTTGATATCCTAATTTTTAAAAATATTTTATTTATTTATTCATGAGAGACACAGAGAGAAGCAGAGACATAGCCAGAGGGAGAAGCAGGTTCCATGCATGGACCCCAATGTGGGACTGGATCCCAGGACCCCAGGATCACGACCTGATCCGAAGGGAGACGTTCAACCACTGAGCCTCCCTGTTTATGTCCTAATTGTCAGAACTTGTGAATGTGATCTTATTTGGAAGAAGGGTCTCTGCAGATGTAATTAAGGATCTTGAGATGAGATCATTCTGAATTATGCAGGTGGGACCTGAATCCAATGACAAGTCTCCTTCTCAGACACAGAAGAGAAAACATGGGTGACATGCAAGAAAAGACCCTGTGAGGGTGGAGGCAGAGATGACATTGATGCAGACAGAAAACACTGGGGCAGCCACCAGAAGCTGGAAGAGTCCAAGAAGGGATTCTCTCCAAAAGCCCTCACAGGGAGTGCAGTCAAGCTGGATTTTGGATTTCTGGCCTCCAGAACTGTGAGAGAACACATTTTTGTTGTTTTATGCCACCCAGTTTTTAGTAATCTGTTGAAGTAGCCCTTACAAATGCATACACTGTTGTTTATGTACCCATTTGGTGACATTTGGGTTGCTTCTATTTCTTAGTTATTACAAATGAGGCTGCTAAAAACATTTGAAGGGATTTTAGCCTTTACAAGAAGTAAAATGAAAGAAACTCACTTTTAGAGCTGGGACCAGAGGAGTGGCGACCTGACTTAAGTTTTAAAAGAATCATCATGGCTGTTTGAGACTAGACTGGGTGTGGACAAAGGTAGAAGCAGACCTTTGGAGACCATTACAAGTATTCTGAGAGGGGAACAGTGTGGACTGATTTAAGGTGGTAATGATGGAGTGGAGAAGGTGGTGAGAGAGATCAGGTTCTGGAGATATTTCGAAGGTAGAACCAATCGGATTTGTTGACAAAATGGATAAGAGGTGGGAGAAAAAGAGAGACATCAATAATGACTCTGAGGTGTTTAGCCTGAGTAACTGGATAGATAAAGTTGCTTTCAACAGAAAGGAGAAAGACAGAGTGAAGCATACCTGTGGAGGGAAGATCAGGAGCTCAGGTTTAGACACATAAACTTAAAAATATCTATTATGTATTCAGGATGTTATGTGGACAAATAAGTATGTTTTGTAATTTTATTACACTAAATAGCATATTACTAATTTAATTTATTTATTCAGTAAATAATTAGTGAATTTTATGTAAGGCACAACTGTGGATATCCAATGAAGATAATCTAACACTGTTCATGTCTCAGACAGTATTCTACGTATTACCAGTCATCAGCGAAAGCAGTATGGAGTCTGGAGACATGAGTATTAGTTCTTTCTCTGCTCCAAATCATTACCTGATCTTGGGCAAGTATCTTCATTAATCTGTGCCTCAGTTTCTTTGACTTTAAAATGGGGGATTGTACAAGATGATAGTCAAGATGCCCTCCACCCAGCCCTAAAAATTCTTCAATTTGCTCATCTAATTGAAACCTATTTTTCCTCAGGTGATATCATTTCCTTGGAACTTTCCTGGAAAAGGCAGCTATTTTTCCTTCTTCTGGTAATTCACGGGACAAAGAAAAAGTTGGTTGGTTTATAGATAGACAGTCCCAACTTACAATGGTTCAACTTATGATTTTTCAACTTCATGATGAGATGAAAGTGATATGCATTCCGTAAAAGCATACTTCAGATTTTGAATTTTGATCTTTTCCTGGGCTAGCTGCACATAGTACGATGCTTTCTTATGATGCTGGGCAGGAGTGGTGAGCCACAGCTTCCAATCAACCCCGGGATCACAAGGATGAATACTCAATACT
This sequence comes from Canis lupus baileyi, assembly GCF_048164855.1. Classification (NCBI taxonomy): domain Eukaryota; kingdom Metazoa; phylum Chordata; class Mammalia; order Carnivora; family Canidae; genus Canis; species Canis lupus. The sequence goes on from NC_132840.1 coordinate 36,066,799, forward strand.
CTTACAACCATACTAGTTTTCCTTTCTGTATAGAATTCAATAAATTACATGAGATATTCAATAGTTTATTATAAACACCTTATTTATGAAATAAGCTTTATGTTAGATGATTATGTCCAGTTGTAGGCTAGTGTAAGAGTCTGAGCATGTTGAAGTTAGACAAGGCTAAGCTATGATGTTCAATAGGATATGCATATATTTGTTAAGATTTATTTATTTATTTATTCATGAGAAACACACAGAGAGAGAGAGAGAGGCAGAGACACAGGCAGAGGGAGAAGCAGGCTCCATGCAGGGAGCCTGGCGTGGGAATCGATCCCTGGTCTCTGGGATCACTCCCTGGGCCAAAAGCAGGCGCCAAACTGCTGAGCCACCCAGGCGTCCCTTAAATTTTTCTTTAAAAATTAAATGAATCTGGGATCCCTGGGTGGCGCAGCGGTTTAGCGCCTGCCTTTGGCCAGGGCGCGATCCTGGAGACCCAGGGTCGAATCCCACGTCGGGCTCCCAGTGCATGGAGCCTGCTTCTCCCTCTGCCTGTGTCTCTGCCTCTCTCTCTCTGTGTGTGGCTATCATAAATAAATAAAAATTAAAAAAATTTAAGTGAATCCTTAAAAATTATTATTGTAAGAGTAATATGTATGTAATGTAGAGAAAAATGAAAATTATATTGCCTCTGCTAATTTCTCATAACTCTATACTCACCTGTCTGGTATGGCATTTGTAACATTCCACCAGTTATTACAGTTATTTGTGTGCTTAGAGATGATATATTTCAGGAGGTCAGTAATTGTGCTCTACTCATTTTTACAGTTCCCATAGTATTAGTTCAATGCCTTGTCAATGACAGCACCCCAGAAATGTATACTGAATTAATAAATGAGTCAACAAACCAACTATAATAATTTTTTAAAAAATTTAACATACAATAAAATAAAATTTCTCTTCTGATGTCTGTGGGTGGTTTTTGCTCTTTTGAGCTTTTATGTAATATTGTTATATCTCCTTTGATTTTTTTAAATATTTTATTTATTTATTTATTTATTTATTTATTTATTTATTTGAGATGTGCATGAGTGGTGGGGGTTGGGGGATGCAGAGGAGGAAAGAATCTCAAGCAGACCATCCCCTGAGCATAGAGCCTGACATATGGCTGGATGAGGGGTTAGACCTTACAACCCTGAGATCATGACCTGAGCTGAAACCAAGAGTTGGTTGCTTAACCAAATGAGCTGCCCAGGTATCCCATACCTGCTTTAATTTTATACACACCTATGAGGTCATTGAATTTCTTCTGGCATAGGCAAGATATTCCTGACTTTTTTAAAAAAGTAAATAATGGAAAAATTATAGCATTTATATTCAGCATTTTGAATCCCAAGTGTGTCGCTAAGTGGTTATGTGACTTTTTGGTCAAGTTGCTGTGTCTCCCGAAACCTCAATTCCAGATTTGATACACTGAGAATCGCAGATGTTATACCCAGGTTGGTATGGGAATACAATGGGATAATGAATGTGGAAATCCTTTGAAGACTGAAATGATTCTTTTTTTTTTTTTTTAAGATTTATGTATTTATTAGAGACAGAGAAAGCACGAAGTGGGGGAGGGACAGAAGGAGAGAGAATCTCAATCAGGCTCCATGCTCAGCCCCCACTCAGGGCTCAATCTCATGACTCTGAGATCATGACCTGACCCGAAATCAGGAGTCAGACGCTCAACAGACTGAGTCACCCAGGTGCCCTTGAAGTGACTCTGTTGAAAAATAATCTTTAAAATATTCTGAGAAGATATACTATTATTATGTTATTTATACTATTAAAGTGATCAAAGTTCTTCAAAGTCTGCTAGAGTTTAGCAGACTCCTCGTTCAATGCTAGGACTTGATAGGAATGTGAGTTCAGAGGTCTGCTCTGGTATTTCCAAAGAAGACAGAGAACTATTCCTGTAAAACATTTGGGAATGTATGTAATATTAGGGCCACTATGTGTGGCTGCATGATTTCAGAATCTCCATTCATGTGCGTCTCTGTGAAGCCCCCTGACTCTGTGTAGCAGGATGGTCATGGTTCACCATGCAGTTACAAAATGAATGGAAGGCCTAAGTGTGGAACACCTAATAAATTCCATGAGTGTTTCAGGAGATATATTAATAATGAATTCCTAAACTGTCTACATTACTCTTTATCATTACTAATAGTAAAAACATGAAGAAAAAGTGTTGAGACAAATATAAGAAGACATTACATTAAGACATTACATTACATTAAGAGGATACAGGTAACTAGAGATAAAGTGAGAGGTGTGGATATAGACAGATGCATCCTTCCTTGGCCTAAGTGCTTCCATCATTTTATTAATGTAAGTCTGGGTCTCATTCTTCAATAAGAGGTGTTTCAAAACAAAGGTACAGTCATACTGTGTTAAAAAGTCTATGTCTCAGTGCTGTAGTTTTCATCTCCATGACTTATTTATTTTGTTGTTTTTATTTATTTGTTTGTTTATTTTTATTGGAGTTCAATTTGACTTATCTATTTTGTAACTGAAGTTTGTACCTCTTAATCCCCTTTATCTAGTTCACCCATCCCCCACCCCCCTCCCCTCTGGTAACCACCAGTTTGTTCTCTGTACTTAAGTCTGTTTTTATTGTGGTTTGTCTCTTTTTTTCCTTTGTTCATTTGTCTTGTTTCTTAAATTCCATATATGAGTGAAATCATATGGTATTTGCCTTTTTCTGCCTGACTTACTTCACTTAGTGTAATATCCTCTTGGTCCATCCATGTTGTTGTAAACGGCTAGATCTCATTAAGATTGCGATAATGTGGTCTGGTGTCAGATGATGACTACATTTATTGTGCTGAGCACTGAGTAATGCAGAGATTTGTTGAATCATTTTTTTGAACCTGAAACTAACCTAACATTGTATATTAATTATACTTCAATAAAAATTATATATCCCAATGAACAAACCATAATATCTAAAAAATACATGCAAACATATTACATAGGTATTTTTAAATACATAAATACTGCACTACACAACTTTTCTTATGTGACATAACTGTTATGCTTACTTAATAGTTTGTCTCACCAATGTAGCTATTCATTCAAATAAACATCAATTGAATATTGACTCCTGTTAAGTCCTAGGAATAAAAATTCTCCTCAAGATGCTCACAGATATTCACTGTGGGTCCTAAGCCTCCCAAGAAAGCATGCAGTAAACTGTAAATGTGATTATGTGGAATCTAGCATGCGGGTGTTTAAGCCTCAAAAGTAAGAGGAAGAAAGAGGAAGGAAGGAAGGAAGGAAGGAAGGAAGGAAGGAAGGAAGGAAGGAAGGAAGGAGAGAGAAAGAAAGAGAAAGAAAGAAAGAAAGAAAGAAAGAAAGAAAGAAAGAAAGAAAGAAAGAAAGAAAGAAAGAAAGAAAGAGATCATCCCTAATTTCATGGGGGTAAAATCAGCTTCAGGTAGGAAAGAATTAAGACACATGAATCAATTTGGGGCTGAAGTTGATCTTTCCATAAGAGGTATTGTTTCAAGTAGGACTTACTATCAAATGTGTTTCATCCCAGCCAACAGGAAAAAAACTCATAAAGCTCTTTGTGAGCCAAATAGAAAGCCATAACTGCTGAAAGGAGAGACCCTTTTCATTCCTGGCCATGGCCACTGACACCAGGAAGGGATGAAGCAGCACTTCAGGAATAAGCCCACCAAGGGCCAAAGCAGCAGGACCACCAAGATGAAAACTACATCGAGGAGCCCAGGGAAACAGGCGAATGCCTGGAGACCTGGAATCCTAGCCACTTAACTAGGAAAGGATAATAATATTAAAAGTAGTCCCAGGACACCTGGGTGGCTCAGGGGTTGAGCTTCTGCCTTTGGCTCAGGGCCTGATACCAGGATCAAGTCCCACATAGGGCTCCCCATAGGGAGCCTACTTCTCTCTCTCTCTCTCTCTCATGAATAGATAAATAAATCTTAAAAAAAAAAAAAAAGGTAGTCCCATAGTAACAAGAAGGAAAGTTTGCATAAAGAGCTTTTGTTGTCTCTCAGTCTCTTATAAGAATGCTAAGCCTGTTTACCTTAATAAAATAAAAGGTCTTCCCTTTTTTATAATATTATTTAAACTCAATTTCCCATTGTTTTTAATTCAGCTAGTATGATAGTAATAAAGAAGGCATTATTTTGTAGTTGAATCTGGGCAAGGTATTTTGTCTGATGCCCTAAACTTTGGGTTGGAATGGAGAAAACTATCCCAGGGTAGTCACATGTTAAAGTTTATGTATGCCCTTGGACATTCTTTCTAGTCATCCTCCTAGGATAATTAGTAGTTACTCAGATTCCAGCATTTGATACAGAAACTCTCTCTTAAAGTAGGGAAGGAAACTCAGAACAAAATATTAGGGCTAATGTCTGAGGAAGTTTCTTAACCCTTAATAGGCATGTGTTTGAGGTTTTAATTTTGGAGGAAAGTGCATGTCTTCCCTGAATTACCTAAATGATTCACTTGATTACACTTACCTAAATGATTCACTTGATTACACTTGATATTGCGAGTGTGGAGTCAGATAGGCTGTAGTACTTGCTAGCATGTGTGATCATGGCCAAGTTACCTCAGCTCCCTGTCCTTAAATTTCCTGATCTGTAAAATAAGAAGAGTTAGCTTGGTTTTATAGTGTTCTGGCACAGATAAATATAGAATGTACATTGAAATAAAATGCTCCGTTCATGGTAACTGTTTTATAATTCAGTACTGTTTCACGTTTGGTAACTAATTGAAATGCTCGAATTTCTAAAATGTATAGACAAAAGAGAAAAATAAATGTATTATTCTGTATCAGGTAAATAGATACTTCGAAACAAAAAGAATGAAAGACAAAAAAACACAAGACTGAGAGCTCATGTAAGCCAATAAAAATCTTTGTCTGAAAAAGCTTGAGAGGTTGTCTAAATTTTTCCTAGGCTTTGTCATCTGACCTCTAGATCATTTGATCGCATCTAAGCAGGAGGAAGGGTGATAGAATCTAAACCCCTCCTCTTTGCAATGTACAAGTTGCAAAACTGGTCTGAGGCTTGGGATTGGGAGGCCAGGACATGCAAGCACAATGGAATTAGCGATTTGCTATGAAGTTGTATCCTACAGATCGTCTTACAGGGGATGATGAAAAGCTGAGGGCAATTAACAATAGAAAATTAGCTGTGGGGATCCCTGGGTGGCGCGGCGGTTTAGCGCCTGCCTTTGGCCCAGGGCGTGATCCTGGAGACCCGGGATCGAATCCCACATCGGGTTCCCGGTGCATGGAGCCTGCTTCTCCTTCTGCCTATGTCTCTGCTTCTCTCTGTGTGTGTGTGACTATCATAAATAAATAAAAATTAAAAAAAAAAAAAAAAAAAAAAAAAAAAAAAAAGAAAATTAGCTGTGAAGGCCAAAGAGCATCTTTGGTATCCTAGAGACCCCTTTTCTCTTGTAATGAGAAGCAGAAAAAGCTAAAAACTAAACTCAGAATTGAATAGATTTCCTAGCTTCAAAAACAATTGAATACATAATGCAAGAAGATCTATTATGCCACTGTCAGGGCCCTGGTTGGGAAACCTGGGAATCCTGACACATGAAATAAGGATATCTGCATATTTCTTGAAGATTTTTGTTCTACAGACTTACCTAAATCCTCAGAGCCTGCAAAGGTAGCCTACTTCTCCTCATTATGAGTAATACTGTCTTCATAGAGGAAGATATTCTAGACACCTTTCCTCCACAGTGCAACTGGGCCCAAACCACCAAGTTAATAGGAGTGACAGCCACGTTCATGTTGAGCCTGATAAGGGAGAACAGGGCCTATACACCACAGGAGCTGTGAGAATCAGATTTTCCACATGGAACCAAGGCGTACCTGAGTGACTGGATCTTGAGAATATCTTATCAAAGGGGCTGAAACTTAAGACTGAATAAAGTAGAGTTTATTGATTTGGGGGAACTCTCTTGAGATACTGGGTTGAGTACCCTTCCAAGACACTCAACGGACAGTACAAATTCAATGCAACACTGGCAGAGGAAAGCGGTGGCTTATGCTGAACTAAGTTGAAATGCTTGAATTTTTGTAATTCAATGAGCAGAAAGAATGCAAAGTTCAGGCAATGAGCACACTTGAGTAGACCTATCATGTGAGGCTGAAAAACCCATCAGAGGATTTTGTTCCATGGAAGTCCCATGGATCATGCAATTTACCAAGGCCATCAGGTATAGGTCAGTGAGAAGCATCAGCATCACTAAGAAGTCTAGTGGTGGCTCTCTTGAAGACAAGTAGTAGTATTTAACTACCAGAAGCCAATGGTTCACAATGATCGTAATGATGGGCCAAACCCTTGGCCTGCAGGGTTGTAGAGATGGTTAGTAGATCACAGTGTCCCTAGCGCAATATCAATAGGCAAAAAAAAAAAAGGCTGCTTTATGTCTCCAATCAAAAGAAAGCAAGAATGGATATGGAGCACCTGGGTGGCTGAGTTGGTTTAGCATTCAACTTTTGATTTCATATCAGGTCATGGTCTCAGGGTCATGAGATCAAGCTCTGCACTCAACATAGAATATGCTTGAGATTCTCTCTCTCCCTCTTCCTCTGGTCCTCTCCCTGCTCACACACTATCTTTCTATAAATAAACAAACAAACAAACAAACAAACAAACAAAATCTTTAAAATAATAATAATAAAAAAGAAAGAAAGAATGGATAAACAGAGGACTGCAGAAAGTTTTCTTAATAAAAATTCATGATTCCTTGTTCAGTTTCTAGACCTGTGCCAGGTACAAAATTTGGGTCCATTTTATCTTATTTTTTATTTTTTAAAATAATTTATTTATTTATTCATGTAAGACACACAGAGAGAGGCAGAGACATAGGCAGAGGGAGAAGCAGGTTCCCTGTGGGGAGCCTGATATGGGACTCGATCCCAGGACTCCAGGATCATGACCTGAGCCAAAGGCAGACACTCAACCGCTGACCCACCCAGGTGTCCCTGGAGTCCATTTTAGTATAGGTGCAAGTCATAAGATAGAAACTACACAGTGATTTAAACAAGGGAAGTTCCATGTAAAAAAAATGATAGAAAAGTAACTATAAGATATATATAGACCTTGGAGCAGAGAAAGAGTAAGCAAGGCAGGGACAAACATATACAGGAGTTCAGACCTCACTGGAGAAAGCAGAGTTGCAGTTCACTGGATAGTGAAAAATTCTCTGACTTTTCAGATCAGAGATGGTCTACAGTCACTAGGCATAAGCAAGTCACAACCTGTGGCTGTGCACAGTATACAGAGAAAGCTACTTCCATAAGGGAGCTAAAAATTAATGGGCTTCAGTGTATCTTTTTTCTTTTCTCTGTAAGTGCAGAAATACTTTCAAAAGGATCTGTCCCAAAGGACAGTCCTTAAATGCTTCAGTAATTGTCAAACATCATAGCCACTTAAGTTTCTAAGGCACTTGCTTCATCTAGCAGTTCATCACAATCAACCACAGCTTGATTAATTGTGATCTCATTGTATGCAATGAGTTGTGAGCCACCCACTTCCCATCAGCAATGTGCTCAGCACTGCACTCAGGACCAGGGAATGACCAATCTGATTCCCAAATCCTAACTTTCTGGGGCCATTCTCATCCTCTGTCAGTCTGGGTCCAATCAAGAGACAGAAACCACACTATGATTTTTTTTTTTACTTTTTATTATTTTTTTCACACTATGATTTAAAAAGGGTAAGTACAATATTAAGAATAGTTAGGCTATGATCAAAGAATAAGTATAGGATACAAAGGTACTCTAGGGCTGAAGGGAAAATGCCCAAGGAAGGACAAACTTCTATTGAGGGTGTTTTCCTCCAATGGCTGGGGTTCAGACTTTGTCAGAGAAGGCATGGTTGCAACCCACTAAATGGCAAAGATGTGTGCTGGCTTCTTAGGCCAGAGCTGGTCTAGTTTCTGGACTAGCAGGGAGACAATCATAGAGGATGGTTGCCTGCAGTGGCCAGTGCAAATGGGATGCCTGGAGAGCACAATGTCTATGTCAGTAAAGCCACATCGCTGTCAGGTATGTCTAGAGGAGAGGTAGAGACCAGCAGAAAGAGGTGGGATGCTGGTGCTGGCTAGAGGCTTGGAGGGCACAATATCTGTATCGAGAAGGCCCTGGGAAGATTGTTGGGCTAAGCTTGGAGCATTCCTTGGAACATTCTGGGAGCAAGACTGGGTCAGCACCACCGACCACATCACTTGTTGACAGCACAGCAGCCAGAATGAGTGGAAGAAGCTCTTTAAAAAAAAAAAAAAAAAAAAAAAGATTTTATTTATTTATTCATGAGAGACACAGAGAGAGAGAGAGGCAGAGACACAGGCAGAGGGAGAAGCAGGCTCCTCCCAGGGAGCCTGATGTGGGACTCGATCCTGGGACTCCAGGATCATGCCCTGGGCTCAAGACAGGTGCTAAACTGCTGAACCACCCAGGCATCCCGTAGCTCCTTCTTCCTGTAATATTCCTCTAGCCCCTGACATTGAGAAAGCTTAGCATGTTGCTCACTGTAAAGGATAAGTACTTAAAAGAATTTCATCCATTATCATAGAGTAAGTACTGAAGGGTAAATTTGGAGCTGAGGGGTAATAAATTAATAAGTAGGACACCACTAAATAAAGAGGTGGTTTGTCTCCAGGAAGAAGGACCCTGAAACACCCCAGCAAATATGTACTCATTTCTCCTTGTTCTTTCCCAAGGGATGAATGGCCATTGGCTTGGGTGACTGTAAACTGGGGGAAGAGAAATACCAATACATTTTGAAAACTACTGGAACAGTGTCTAATATTTGACATTGATACTGTGAGGGTTAATTTCATGTGTCAACTTGGCTAAGCTATAGTGCCTAGATGTTTGGTGTACTACCAGTCTATGGTGTGGTGAAGACATTTTTCAGGTGTGGCCTAACATTTAAATTAGTAGACTTTGAGTCCAGCAGATTACCCTCCATAATTCCGAGTAGTCCTCATTCAATCAGTTGAAGAGCTTAAGAATGAAGACTGAAGTCATCTTTAGGAAAAAGGAATTCTTCCCCCAGGCTGCCTGTGGACTTGAGCTACAATAGCAACTGTTCCCTGGGCCTCCAGCCTGCCAGTCTTCCTTGCAGATGTGCCTGTTGCTATAATCACATGAGCCAGTTTGTTAAAATCTCTTTCTTTTGGGACGCCTGGGTGGCTCAGTGGTTGGGCACCAGTCTTTGGTTCAGGTCTGATCCTGCATCCCGGGATCGAGTCCTGCATCGGGCTCCCTGCAAGGAGCCTGCTTCTCCCTCGTCTGTGTCTCTGCCTCTCTCTCAGTCTGTGTCTCTCATGAATAAATAAATAAATAAATCTTTTTTTAAAAAAATCTCTTTCTTTTCACATGCACACACACACACACACACACTATTATTTTGTTTCCCTGAAAAACGTCAACAAATACAAATACCTAGAAACTCAGGGTCATTGTAAACCTCTGCAGAGTGGATGCAAAAGTAAACCAGGCAATAAGTAGGTTTGTGGCCAAAGTATGGCTTAAAATCAATATATTAGGTATTTGCACTGACCCTGTGGCTTTTTTCTCCAATTCCTGACTGTATAATTGAGATAGAATTACTTGGTATTTGGAGTAACCCTTGGTCTGTAGAGGTAAGAAATATGGTAGTAACTAGGCCAAGTAAAAACCTCTGAAACTGCCCTATCCTCATCCCTAATCAAGATACAAACAACATTGTATCTAAAGGAGTATGGAATGGATTAGTATCAGCCTTAAGGATCTCAAGGAGGCAGGGATGGTGGCCACAACCATATTTCCCTGTATCCAGCCAGTCTAGCCTCTGTAGAAACCAGGTGCTAGATTCTGGAGAATGACAGTAGACCAATGCAGGCTCAACCAAGTAATATCCCCAATTTCAGCTAACATGCTAAACATGGTATCTTCTTTTTCTTTTTTTTTTTTTTCTTTTTTTTTTGGTAGACTCCAAAAAAAAAGTCTGTGTGGAGCCCAATGTGGGGCCCAAACTGACAACCCCAAGATCAAGACATGAGCTGAGATCAAGAGTCAGACACTCAGCTGACTGAGCCACCCAGGCGCCCCCTAAACATGATATCTTACTTAGAGTTGATTAATTCTGGCCTTAGATACATGGTGTATGGCCATTAACATAAAGAATATATTATTTTCTATCCCAATCAAGATAGAGGACCAGAGGGACGTGTGGGTGGCTCAGTGGTTGAGTGTCTGTCTTGAGCTTGGGGTGTGATCCCAGGGTGCCAGGATCGAGTCTCACATCAGGCTCCCCACAGGGAGTCTGCTTCTCCCTCTGCCTATGTCTCTGCCTCTCTGCCTCTGCCTCTCTCTCCTTAAAAAGAAAAAAAAAGATAAAAGACCAGGATCAGGGCAGCCCTGCTGGCCCAGTGGTTTAGCGCCGCCTTCAGCCCAGGGCATGATCCTGGAGACCTGGGATCGAGTCCCGCGTCAGGCTCCCTGCATGGAGCCTACTTCCCTCTGCCTCTCTCTCTCTCTCTCTCTCTCTCTCTCTCTCTGTGTGTGTCTCTCATGAATAAATAAATAAAATCTTAAAAAAAAAAAAAAAAGACCAGGATCAGTTCACATGAAATGGACAATAATATACATTCACAGTTTTGTCATTGTGCTATGTTAGGCTATCTGACATTAATACAGTCCAAAGAGATCTGAACTTCTGGATGTTCCCCAAAATATCACATTAATTCATTACAGTGACAGCATCATTCTGATTTGGCAGGATGAGCCAGAATTGACTAGCACACTGGAAGCCTTGATAAAACACATGCATGTACTCTAGTAAGTAGACAATACATCCTGTGATCATCCAGGGAGCTGTCATTTCAGTAAAGTTTTTAAAGCTCCAGTGGGCAGGTACATCCCAGAACATCTCCTCCAAAGCAAAAGACAAATTGATGCATCTTGCACCTTTCCATGTTCGGTGGCTTCAGAGTCACTTTGATTTAGCTGAAACCTTATTCTTTCCAGGCGACCCCAAGCCAACGACAAACACAGTGAATGCATGTTATGGATTGAATGTGTCCCTCACCCACCAGTTACATATTGAAGCTCTCACTCCTAAGGTGGTGGTGCTATGGTCTGAGTATTTGTGTCCCCACCAAATCCATCCATTAAAATACTAATGCCCGATGTGATGGTAGTAGTTAGGGCCTTTGGGAGGTGCTTATGTCATGAAGGGGAGGTCCTTGGGTAACGAAGGTGGAACTCACACAAATGCAATTTCTATTCTTTTAAAAGAGAGAAAACAGAGTTTCCCAGCCCTTTCTGCCATCTGAGGACACAGCATGAGGTCTATGACCCAGAAGAGGGCCCTTATCCAACCATGCTGGCATGCTGATCTCAGGCTCCCAGCCTCCAGAACTGTGAGAAAAAAAACGTGAATTTCTGTTGTTTATAAGCCATCCAGTCTGTGGTTTTTGGTTCTAGCAGCCTGAACAGAGTAAGAGAGATAATGTGTGGAGATGAGGACTTTGGCACTAATTAGGGTTCAACTGAGTCATGACCATGGGGCCCTGATAATATGACTAGTGGCCTTAGAAGAAGAGGATGAGAGAAATCTCTCTCTCTCCTCACAAATATAGAGGAAAGTCCACATGAGGACTCAGGGAGAAGGCAGCCATCTGCAAGCTGAGAAGGAGTTCTTACCAGGAACTGAACACTGTCAAACTTTGATCTTGGACCTCTTAGCCTCCAGGCTCCCCAGTCTACCAGTGTGTTATGGTAGCCGTAGCACTGGCCATTAATACCCAACCAGAACTCTTAATCTTTGATCTGGAGCAACTCGGTAGGCTGATGAAGACTTAGTCAGATCTGCATTACAGTCTTTATTGGTAACAATTCAAAATATCCATGGTTTGTCATTTTGTTTTTTTTTAATATAAGCAAATACTAGCACATATATTTGAATCCTCTCCTCCCTTTCTTAGGTAAATGGTAACATACTATGTATGCTTTTTCCTCCCTGCTTCTTACACTTATCAGTATATTCTAAAGATAACTCCACTATAAGACATAGAAATTTTTATTCTTTTTAGACATCTGCTTGGTACTGTATTATACGAAGGTGCACAGGAGGTTCCTTTAATCCCTTATTGTTGACACTGGGTGGCTTTCAGCAATTTTGTCATCAGTTCACCTTTGGGATGGAGTCTCAGAAGTATAACTGCTAAGTCAAAGAGCAAATGTAAATGCACTGTGAACTGGCATTCACACTTTCGTTGGCCAGGAAGCCTATTTCTACTCCTAAATTTGCCATTCTCCTTCAAGGCATCTCTTTCCATCCAGTCAAGTCAGACATCTGGAAATTTCCTCCGACCTTCCTTTTATTTCCTACCTCCATCAAAGTAGACCTAAAATATTGTGTGTGGGTTTTTTTTTTTTTTAAGATTTACTTATTTATTTATTTATTCATGAGAGACACAGAGAGAGTCAGAGACATAGGCAGAGGGAGAAGCAGGGTCCCCACAGAAAGCCCAATGTGGGACTCAATCCCAGGATCCAGGATCAAGTCCTGAGCTGAAAGCAGATGCTCGACCACTTAGCTACCCAGGTGCCCCAAAGTGGGCCTAAAATTAAAATAATTTACCTTCTAGGGATTGGGTTCTCACTTTCAGCCCTGAAATCCAAGGCTTTAATTTGAACTCTTGTAAACTCTTTAGACGTATTCTCTTCAACATTACATTATTAGTGTCTTGGGGCACACATACATTAGAGTGTAATAATAGGAATCTGACATGGCTGGAAGGTCAGAGAATGCTTGCATTAAGAGAATGATTCCTGAACTTACACCTGAAGACCAAGCAGACACTGACTAGAGAAAGGGCTTTCTAGGCAGAGGGGAAGCATAGCCTAAGGTAGTGTGGTAGGAGAGCATGTGAACAATAGGAGGAACTGAAAGAAAGCTAATGAATTGAGGCACAAAGTAAAAGAAAGTAAACTGGAGAGATAGATAGAGCCCAGCACATGTGAAGTTTGTAGACTAGATTTGGGATTCCCTGTTTTATTCTAAAAATAGATAGACACCGTTTAAAAAATTTAAGCAACAGGGTGACACAATCAGATTTGGGGATTGAAACCATCATTCTGGCTACCGGGGAAACAAAAATTGGATTAACCCAGGCAAAAGACACTGATAGAGGGTGATGGCAGTGGTAGTGGCAAAGTAGACAGATTCAAAAAATATTTAAAAATAGATTTAACAAAGGGGCATGTGGGTGGCTCAGTCAGTTGGACATCTGCTTTTGGCTCAAGTCATGGTCCTGGGGTCCTGGGATGGAGTCCCACATCGGGCTCCCTGCTCCTGGGGAGTCTGCTTCTCCCTCTCCCTCTGGCACTCCTCCTGTTTATGCTCTCTGACTCTGTCTTTCAAATGAATAAATAAAATATTTAGTTTTTAAAAGATTTTATTTATTTATTTGCAAGAGAGATAGCAAAAGAGAAAGAGAGTATGAGCACCAGTGTGGGAGGGGCAGAAAGAGGAGAGAGAAGCAGATCCCCTGCTGAGCAGGAAGTCCAAGATTGTGACCTGAGCCCAAGGCAGACACTTAGCTGAATGAGCCAACAAGGCATCCCTAAAGAAAATCTCAAAAAAAAAAAAAAAAAAAATTAACATAAAAGAAACGAATTAAAATATTTTAGAGTCTATACAAAGAGACAAGGCTTAGCAATAGGTTGCTTAAGGGATGTCTCCCCTAACTTTGTTCCTGCTCCTATGACTTCATGAACACTGATCACTGAACTAGGGAATCTGAAGAACAACCAGGTTGGGCAGAGTGGAAGATAGGGTGGAAATCTAGAGTTGGATTTTTGGACATGGTAAGTCTGAAGTGCTTTTGAAATTCTCTTTCTCTCTCTCTCTCTCTTTTTAGTACAAAAAGGTGTTTTTATTAGAGCTCAGGGAAAGGACCTGTGAGCAGAAAGAGTAGCCTGCAGTGCATTTGAAATTCTAAGATAAGATGCATTTGAAATTCTAAGATAAGATTGTAAGCACTAGGTGGGAAATAAAGCAGAAAGGTCTGGCTGATGATATACATTTCTGAGTCACCTGCAAATGACATACTTTGGAATCACGGATCTATATGAGAATGTCTCAGTATGTAATGAGGAGGGGGCAGGCCTATATCAAGTCTTGAGGAAGGACTGATGACATTCACCTTGGGAAAGAGGAAGAGTACAACACAAATGTAATAAAGAAATAGCAGCATGTGGGGGTGGGGACAGGGCATTAAAAGGAAACTGGGGAAGGAATGGTTAAAGGAGAGACTGCTTGGTTGTGTTGATTGCTGCTTGAGGATGGCTTAAAATGAAGCCGTGAAAAATATGATCATTGGATTGAGTAACTGAGTCATTAGTAACTTCCACAAGGTCAGTGTCAGAGAAGTGATGCAGGTGGAAGCCTCATTACAGTTTGCTGAGGAAAAGATAGAAGGTGAAAAAATTGAGATAGCTTTCTCTTCAGAGAAGTTTGACTGGGAAAGCAAGTATAGAAGTGTAGAACCAGCTCGAGGCCAGCATGCAGTAAAGGGAGGTCTTTTAAAGGTAGGAAAGTGTTTTGAATTCAGGTGGGAAAGAACAAGAGGGATTATTGCTTCAAGAAGGAGGGGAATAGGGGTACCTGGGTGGCTCAGTTGGTTAAGTGTCCGAGTTGGGCTCAAGTCATAATCTCAGCGTCCTGGGATCAAGCCCTGCATGGGGCTCCAGGCTCAGCAGAGTCTGCTTCTCCCTCTGACTCTGCTTCTGCCCCTCCCCCTGCTCATGCGCTCACACACTCTCTCTCTGAAATAAATAAAGTCTTGAAAAAAAAAAAAAAAGAACGGGGGCGGGGGGTAAAAAAAAAAAAGAAGAAGAAGGAGAGGACTAAGGAACCAAGCCCCTGAGAAGAGAAGGCCAGAGGGAATTAGATCTTCACTGAGGAATTGGCTGGCGATAGAAGGGACACTTTACCAGATGGAATAGGAGGAAAGGAGATGATGGCAGGCACAGATGGACTTGTTGATCTAGTAATAAGATGATCAAAGAGTGCCCATCTGATGGTGTCTCTTTTCCCAATTAAGTTGGAAGAGATGTTGTTGGGTGAAGATAGCAGTGGGGATGAAAGATTGAGGCTTGAGAGACTGTGTGAAACAGATACCAGAGAACTCGAAAGTGAGCTTATAAGAGAAATGTGGTATGATGATCCCACAATATTGACAGCTCACTTTAACTTGTCAGTTGGCATGACCATTCTTCTGTATTTAACACCTTGTCTTGTAAATTAATGCAAATTGATCTCTGCAAGAGTTTAGTCTGAATTAACCAGATGATGGTTTCAATTCTCCACTTATGTCTTACTCTGGATCTCCCAAAAGCAGAGCTCAAAACAGAGGGTTTACGTGCCCTCATTTTATTGAGGAGTACAGTCCCAGAGAAGGAGAGTGAAGGACAAGGACAGCAAAGCAAGGATGGTGGGAAAGCCAAAGTGAAACAGCACATGCTAGTGCTAATTGTTGCAAAGAGCTATTGATTGCTAGATTCAAAGACTGGGTGGGTTCTTAAGAATTAAGACATGCTGTGTGTCAGAACTACCCACTTTGCAGGCCAGGGGGTAGAAAGGAGAAAGATTTTATCCACTGGCTACGATCTATAAGATCACAGACTCAGTCCCTGCACCCTTAGGTTGCATATTCTGGGTGCAAGTGGATCCCTAGTAGGAAGCTCTGGAGTGGGAGGACAGACATGAGAGGCAGGGCAGGAGGTGAAGTGCTTTCAACTTTGGCCCATGTGAACTTTGTCAGAGCTCATACAGAGCTGGCATAAGAAATAGGTACATTCAAAGAAGTATCTTATATAACTTATAATTGGCAATATGACTTACTGATTTGACTAAAGTCAAGTAACTCTTCAGAAACACAGACAAAAATGGAAATGAACTCGCTGTTTCTAAAGGCATTAAGAGAAGTCCTCTCACCTGGATGGTGAGCTGATCTGAAATTTTAAGATGCTTCCCATATAGCAGGAGAATTTCAGGTTTGCTTTGGGCAGACTTACACAGGAAATAATTTTAAAATCGTTTCTATTTTTTAAATTGTTATTATTTTAAAATTATTTAAATTTTTACTTAAATTTAAAATGTAAAATTATTTAAATTATTATTTAAAAGTGTTATTATTTTAACAGGGCAGGAGAATCTTGTGGATTTTGAATGAGGACTTTTTTTCCTGAATCCTGAAGCTTCCCTGTTCTGCCATCTAGTGTTCACTGGTGTCTCAGAGGGTCATGTGTAAGGAGTTTCTTTATCTGTTTCTCAATGGCAGTGCTACCAACATTTTGTGGCAAGGCAATTTCTAGTTGAGGGATTGCTTCTGAGGTATTTGGGGATGTTTATATTCTTGTCCCCCACCCACATCCCCCCAGGCATTGTGGGCTGAAAACACTCCCACATGTTTTCAAATGTGCCCCAGTACCCTAACCTTTGAAAACCACTGCAGGAAGGGTTAATGGTGAGCCCCTACTTTACACGTGAGAAAAACAGGCTTGGAGACACAAAGAAGCAAGTTCACGCTACAGATATGCACTGGAGTAGGTGCTCCATAAACAGAAGTTCTTTCCTAACTTCCCTCTGTAGCGGGTATTTAAGTCACTTACTGTAATAGGACACAACTTATAAAATATTCTATTGTCACAGAGTTGTATTTCATAAAGTGAGTTTCACTTGTCAAATCACCATGCTAGCACAGTGTTAGCACTTTGTTAGCAAAGAGAGAATAAAGGATAGATCCAAGAGAAGTCACAAAACATGAAAAGCATTGAGAATTTGAGCAAAGATTGTAGGAAGAAATTATAAATAAGCCAGGCTATTCAGCCTAGAATTGGAATGAGGATTTGATACTGGCCTTTTAGCATATGAAAGATTTTCACACAGTGAATGAAGTGTATATGTGACATGCTATATAGTCAGAGATGCTGTGAGTTAATGTTATTTGCAACAGGGTAATGTTTGTAGAGAGCTCAAAGCTTACCAAGCACTTTCATATATATTATCTCATTTGAATAATTTTTATAGCAGTGAGTTGAGTTTAAAATGGCAATTATGTGTATCTTGTTCTTTACATATGTAAAAGATGAAGGAAAAACAATCATTACTGATAAAAATGAGAGAAAGGACTACTAGATATAAACATATTCAATGATTCAGGTTTTATTTATTTAAAAGCTTTTATTTATTTACTTGAGAAAGAGAGTATGAGTAGGAAGAGGAGAAGAAGTACAGGGAGAGGGAGAAGCCGATTCCCTTTGAGCAGGGAGCCTGATGTGGAGCTCGATCCCAGGACCCCAAGATCGTGACCCAAGTGAAGGCAGACACGTAACCAACTGAGCCACCCAGATGACCCAATGATTCAGGTTTTAATTAGGTAGGAAGATGTGAGTTCATATGGGCAGGCCCATGCCTGACCACCTGACATCTGGGAAATTCAGGGAATTGGTTAATTTAATGAATATATAAAGTGTATCTCTCTCTCTTTCAAATATAGATAGATAGATAGATAGATAGATAGATAGATAGATAGATATACATATATAACAAGATGTGGCTTGCTGAACAAACCAACAAACCATCAATCAAAGTGAAATCAAATTCAAAGAGAAAGTACCCATGCATGACATATTATACACTATCACTGAAAACAAACCCCAAATTTTAGAAGACAATAAAGTTAGGAACCAAGATTATTGGGAACACATAAAGCACAATGGAAAGACAAAAAAGATGACATAAGAGAAAACCCTGGGGAAAAAAGAGAGTCTTGAGAAGAATTCCCTATGAAAAAACAATTGCATGCAAGCTGCAATCATCTAATTCACTATGCATGAGGAATTGCTCATCCTATTACCTACGTATGTTAGCCCAAATAACTAGAAATAGCATTAGTGGTAAGAACAATTGACTATGTATGGTGCATGAATATGTGTTTTCATAGTTATATTATCTGACCAACTTTTAAAGATTCTATTTATTTATTTAGAGTGGAAGAGTGCATGAGCTGGGGGATGGGGTGCAAAGGCAGAGGGAGAAAAAGAATCTCAAGCAGACATGGTGCTGAGCACAGAGCCTGACGTGGGGCTCGATTCCACAACCCTGAGATCATGATCTGAGTGGAAACGAAGAGTCTGACACTTAACCAGCTGAGCCACCCAGGCACCCCTTGACCAACCTTTAAATCCAGGAATTACCTCCAGTGATGGTGCTATTATGCCTTCCTCTTCGGCATTATTCATTCAACAAATAACACATCTATTATGTGCTAGGCACTCTTTAGGCACTGGGGATACAGTAGAAAACAGAATAAACATATTCTCGCTCTCATGGAGATTACTTTCTTTTCTTTTAAGATTTTTTTAAGAGTTTATTTATTCATGAGAGAGAGAAAGAGAGAGAGAGAGAGGCAGAGACAGGCAGAGGGAGAAGCAGGCTCTTTGCAGGGAGCCCGATGTGGAACTTAATCCCGGAACCCCAGGATCATGCCCTAGGAGAACACAGGCACTAAACCGCTGAGCCACCCAGGGATCCCTGGAGATTACTTTCTTGAATATGTGTGGGAGGTGGGGAGGGGGGAAACAAGAGATAAACAAAATAAAGAAGTAAAAACATTGCAGTATGTTGATGGTAGTCGGTGTTATGGAGATGGTAAAGCAGGGAAGGATGGTTGTGAATGCTGGGGCATCAATAAAAAAACAACATTTGTTGCTAAGGATAAAGTATTAAGTGAAAAGAATAAGATGGAGGGGTGCCTAGGTGGTGCAATTGGTTAAGCAACTGACTCTTGGTTCTTGCTCAGGTCATTATCTCAGGGTTGTGAAATCAAGCCCTACATGAGGCTCCACACTCAGTGTGGAGTCTGCTTAAGACTCTGTTCCGTCTGTCTCTGCCCCTCCCAGCTCTCTAAAATAAATAAATAAACAAACAAACAAACAAATAAATAATAAATAAATCCTTTAAAATAAAAGAAAAAGACTGAAAACTGCATATAAGTAAATTGCCTATTTTTATGTAAAAATAGATTTAATACAATATGCACAGAGAAGAGAATCAAAGGGAATATTCCTATATGTTAAAATGATTATCTTCTTGGTCGATGAAACTTGAAATGATTTTTAAAGTGCTTTTCTTTTTTTTAAAGATCTTATTTATTTATTCATGAAAGGCACAGATTGAGAGAGAGAGAGAGGCAGAGCCAAAGGCAGAGGGAGAAGCAGGCTCCATGCAGGGAGCCGGATGTGGGACCCGATCCCAGAACCCCAGGATCATGCCCTGAGACAGAGGCAGACACTCAACCGCTGAACCACCCAGGAGTCCCAAAAGTGCTTTTCTTTATATCTTGCTATTTTGTTAGTTTTCTATGTTAGCATGTATTACTTTTACAAATCAGAAGCAATAAAAAGTTCTAGTCTTTTTTCTAAATATGTTTTTTCATCTCCACCAAGAAGAACAGTTCATACCCAACATAATATATTTGTGTTAGATGTATAGAAGAATCATTTTCTAGAAAGATAAAATAAAACCTGCATGAAATGCCCAATAATATCTCTTGTCATGTTTCACTGTTCTTTCTACTAAAATGTTATCAGTTTTTAAAGTCTGAACTCTATGCCCTGATTTCTCTCCTGTCATTCATGTACTGCTTAGACCAACTCATAAGATGCTGAGCACTCATTGTCTTGTATTAGTAATCTCCCTTCTAGAGACAGTGGCTAAAAACACAGATTCCAGAGACAGGCAACTTGAGTTTGAATTACTTCTTGCTACTCACTTAGCTGTGTGACTTTGGCCAAGTGGCCTAATCTTCCTGTGTTGCCTCTTCCTCACACAGAAAGCAGGGCGTGCATAATTCCTGTCTCGTAGGTTATTGTGAAGAAGAGTGAGTCCATCCATGTAATAGTGCTTAGGACAATACTTGGTATATGTTAAATGTTATTCGTTATGATTCTAAAGTTAATTTTCCAGACAAGGACCACATTTGATATTTTTCTAGATTGTTAGCTCCACTAAGCATAGTGCTTAGGAAATGCATCCTATCCATTTTGTGTCTCTAGGACCTAACATGTGGGGAACAGGTAAGATTTGATGTGGGGTAGGAGAGAATAAAATGCCAAGCAGTTTTATATATTATGCTTGTAATTCACTCTGTTATTCTTTAAGGTAAACAGCATATATGAAAGCTGAGGCTCTGAGAATTTAAACAACTTGCCCAAGATCACCCTGCTGTTAAGTGCAAATTAAATCCATGTCTGTTTGACTCTATTCATTGTACTCTGTGTTGGAAATAAACGTGAATAAATGGATGAGTGAATTTGAGAAGGATCTGGAATTGTCTTTTGAGCTCCTCCTGTGTTTATTTATTTACCGCTGTATTCCCAGAATTTAGCACAGAGCCTACTTCACAGGAAGAGCTCAATAAATATTTATTGTTAAATGAATGAATAAATAAGTGAAGAAAAGGACAAAGGAAAAAATCAAGGAATGAATAAGCAAAATGTCATCTGAAAACGTAATTTTCTGATTTAATATCCAGTCTCTTATATTCAGTATATGACAAATTCATGATAAATGCTTCTATTCAGTACCTAGAGAAAGTGGAGGAAGTAATTCATTACCTATTTGTTACATGTACAAATTCAGACCAACTGGCACACAATTACCTGTGGTTTTATTTTTATAAAATGAAGAAGTAATAAGTCCCCAGCTGTGTAACCATAAACTTTATTTGTTTGGCTGTGGGTTCATGTGGAATAGGCAAAGAGATTCAAAAAAATTCACATAGTTCATCCCAAATATATTTTCTCTTTTGATTCAAGGAACTTTGGGAAAACATTTTTGTTTATATTTTAAATTCTTGTATTCCCCACCCCCACCCCCAACCCTGCACCGGCCTCAAATCAGCGTCAAGCTGGCAAAGGTCTAGAGGGACTCCTGGAGGGACTATTACAGATGCTTCTTTTGATTCAAACTAGTCTCCCACTTCCTCTTAATATAAGCACGGGAGAAACACCATAAGTTTAAGATAAAATGGATTTATTTATAATAACATGTCAACATGATAAAAACACATTAATATATCTGCAGGGTACAATGAAAAACTGCTGCAAAAATCAGCTGTAAAAATAATTTTCATTTAGATTAAAAATAGCAGATAGTTTAGGAATGAGCCAATATGTGTTTTTGTGAAGAAAGTTTATATCCCACTGGTGCTTATAAAACATTTCTCAATTTATAAAAATATGCTTTCTTGCATGATTTTAGAGTTTATAAAAATACTTATGCTGGAAACGGCATAATATCATTATGTTTTATATGCTTACATTCTCTCCACCCACACTTGCAAATCTGCAACATTAGAATTAATTTTGGAATAGGGAGGTTAGGTTGCTTTGAGATTAGCCAAATAGCTATAATATGCAAATACTATAGAGCAGAAATATAAACAAGATGAGTGTTAGTCACAAAGGATTTTAAAATTTTGAGATCTACTACTAATGCACAATATTGAATAAGAAGTCTTTCTCAGTGGTAGAACTAGAAGCTTGCAACAAATAAGGATATTACTAATGTTTGGTGTTATTATTTTTAGTATCTGGGTGTACAGTTATATATAATATAGTCATAGGCATATAACATGGTTTCCTTCCTTTATTTCATTTCATATGGCCATTAGTGGATAGTAAAAACTGTCTGAAGCATTTCATAAGCCTAAAGTTCTATTTTATTAGGATAAAACTTTTTCTTCATGTCAATCTCTTCATTGAATTGGATTATGGGCAATAGATTTTATTGTAAAAAATGAATCCTTTTAAATTTTATGATATATGGGGAATCATGACAGATACATAATTACTAATTATTTATACAAACATACAGACAGACATACCTGTATGTTATTGACTGGCTCCTAAATATTTGCATCCTGTGCACACATTTTGGTACAAAAAGGTAGACATTGTGTTAAGAGTGATAGTAATAGTGCATATCCTACAATATATGTATAGCATTTGCTTGTTTTGAAAGTCGCTACAAATTCCTGCCTTTTATTTATATTGCTTATGGTTTTTTGCACAAGTATGATGATAAGGTTGACTCTTGTAGTAGTTATTTTTTGCTGCAGTAACAAGCAACCCCAACAGTTCAGGAACTTATACTAATAAAGATTTATTACATGCTTATGAAGCTTTGATGGGCTTTGTGTGTGTGTTTAGTTCAGGACTATCTAAAGAAGGCTTTTCTTTTGGCGGAGGTCAGAAGCTCAAGAAGCCAGACTGAACCATGAAAGCATATTTAATACCTCTTCAAGGATGGGGTGTGTGTTACATCTGCTCACATTGCATCAGTCAAAGTCACATGGCCAAGCCCCTTGTCAATGTGGTAGGGAAGTATATGCTTCCTTCCTCAATCCTGGGAGAATTGAGCCCGGGCAAATACTAGTTGAAAAGCAATACAATCTGACTTGACTACAGGTTAAAAAGCCAAGTCATACCTGCAAGTTATAAAAAGAGCTAAATACTAAAATAAAATTATAGATTTAAGTAAAATTTTTATATTTCTTTGGAGAACTACCTACAAAAGACGTGATTATTTAGGAACCAGAGTGGAAGTTTAGAGACAGCAGTTGGATATATTAATTGAATCTAAGAAGGGACGAAACAAAACATATTAATTTTTTTCTGGGGCTTCGTTAGCATGTAAGCTTACCTCTGTCATTTTACTTATTACCATGCTTTCTGATCATTCATTTACGAAGATAGGAGTAGTATCTATTATCTTTACATACCCAGAGCCTAGTAAAATCCCTCAACTTTACTAGTACTTGTCGTAAGCACTCAATGAATCCATGCATACATAATCCAGAATATGCTGTTCTAATTTTTTCTTTCTTCTTCTTCTTCTTCTTCTTCTTCTTCTTCTTCTTCTTCTTCTTCTTCTTCTTCTTCTTCTTCTTCTTCTTCTTCTTCTTCTTCTCCTCCTTCTCCTTCTCCTTCTCCTTCTCCTCTTCCTCTTCCTCCTCCTTCTCCTTTCTCATTCTCATTCTCATTCTCATTCTCATTCTCATTCTCATTCTCATTCTCATTCTCATTCTTTTTCTTCTTGGAGAGAGTGAGCCTATGAGTCATGGGGGAGGGATTGAGGGGGACAGAGAAGGAAAAGCAGACTCCATGCTGAGCATGGAGCCCTAGGAGGCTGGGTTCCATCTCACGACCCCGAGATTATGACCTGAGTCGAAACCAAGAGTCAAATGCTTACTGATCACCCAATACAGTACAATCACCCAGGACCCCCTTGTTTCTTTTTCAATGCTAAAACTATATAACATGGGAGAATGAACATATTGGCTTCTCTCTTCCCCATTTTCATTTTCTACATGGGACTTTTCATTTTTTCCTTCCCCCAGTGAGGTGATTTTATTTTGAATAAAATAAATTGAACACACTTGGGTTAGTATACCTCAAGTATTTTCCTGCAGATAAGCTTTGTGCACATACATGTGTGTGCCATTGTGTGTGCGTGTGTGTGCATGAGAGAGAGAGAGAGTGAGAGAGAGAGAGATCTGTATAAATGGTTTTTATACCTTTACCAGGTATCTTTAGGGTATTCACTGTTCATTTACTATATTACTGATAAAAATCTGTTCTTGAAGTGGCTTCTTTCCACATTTATTTCTTTTGTGATTTGCTTACTGGAAAAACCTTCAGAGATTCACATTATGTAGTTATGGGCCTGTCAGGAGGACTATTACCATTCTAGCACAGTTAAAAATATTTCAAATAGGTTGTATAATGTAGTCACTTCATAGTAAATAGCAGACAACAATATAAAAGAATGAGAAAGTGATGATAATTCAAAAAAGAACATGGAAACAGTAGAATGCAAACTGGTTTCTATTACCATTCAACACATATAATAAACCTTTCAATTTCTATAAAATTATTGTTAAACTCACTCGGCTCATTGTGTATTTTTCATAATTTAAACTTCACACTGAAGTCACGAAGTGTTTTTAAGTGAAGTTCATATGAAATTGCATCCTTGCAAGTCATCCAGAAATAACATAGAGATATCATCTCTGCAATTCCCCCTGCTTCTCCAAACCATGACTTTCCAATTCTATAGCTGATATTAGAGAGATGAAGTATGTGACAAGAGTAGAAAATATTATTTTTATGTAGCTACACAAAAGGAAACAATTTGCTCATGATTTTTACATATGCATATCATCTTACTATAGGAAACGTAATTGTTTATGACAAAACTTTTTTAAAAGATTTTATTTATTTGTTTATTTATTTATTTAAAAGAGAGAGAGTGAGTGAGTAGGAGAGAGAGAGAAGGAGCAGGGGGAGGGGCAAAGGGAGAGGGAGAAGCAGGCTTCCTGCTGAGCAGAGAGCCTGATATGGGGCTAAATCCCAGGACTCCAGGATCATGACCTGAGCTGAAGGCAGACACTTAACTGACTGATCCACCCAGGCTCTCCAATGACAAACCTTTTGAAGACTCAAATGGACATGATTTCTTAATACGAGTGACCTTGGCTTTTTTGTATAGGTTAAAAAGTGATGGCAGTTTAGAGACTAGATGAATTATCCAAAACTCACAGATTCATGAAATATCAGATTTATAATGAATATTTAGAAGATTTTTTTAGAAGATTTTAATTTAGAAACTAACACATATCAAGGCAGGAATAGTAAAGTGACTCAAAATAGTTAACATTTGAAATCTCAAAATTCTTGGCTTAATCCTGAGAAATATTCACAATACAATAAGATCAAGCTGTTTTTAATCTGATGCTTGAATCTGTGTTAAGTATTCTATCAGATACAAACTCAGCTAAGACTTTGACATAAAGCTATAATATAGAGCCCTCAGCAGCAAAGTAGTGAGAACATAAAATTCTTGTAGGGATTTATTTTTTAATTTATATTTGAAAAATGTTCCTAACAGATGAAAAAAAGTAAGGAGCTATTCATAAAACCTTTGGCTTACTTCCACAAAAATGTTCCATTTATTGAACAGGAAATAAGGTGTAGAATGTACTTTTAAACAAACTGAGAATTCATTTCTCCAATTTATAAAAGTTATTTATTCCTTCTATTACCAATCCAAACATTTCCTCATCTGTACCTTTCAAGAGGCTTGACTTTTTAAATGAAGCTCAAGAAAAAGCGTTTATGGCACTCTCTTTCTTGAAGAAGAGAAGAAAAAGCAATCTCTTTCCATGATGATAAATTCAAATTGGTAACAAAGTTGGGGGTTTCTTGGGGTTACAGGAAACTTGTCAGGGGGGCATGTTTCAGGTTTATTCCTTTTTCAGGCGAAAGCCTGGAGTTTGCCAGGGTGCCTCCAAATTTTGTAGAATAAATTTTATAGTGGTGGGGAGGAGCGGAATGTTGTTGAGACTTTCAGATTTTGGATGGAGTGGTCGTAGAAAACAGGTAACTATAAAAACGCAGGACAGATTTAACTAGCAAACTGGTTGAGGAGGCAAACGAGGCAAAGTAAGGAACAGGTGGTGAAAGTTAACAACAGGTGTCTTTCTGAGTAATGCAGAGAGCATTTGCAGCAGGAATTCAGGATTGAAGCTAAGTTTGGGATTTAAGAAATACAGTCATTCTTGGGATTTAGAAACAAGGATTTATTAAAGGCAAGTTTGATTAATTCTGTCACTCTTTCTTAAACAAAACAAAACCACCCCCTTGCCTTCAGGTTGTTGACTTTCAGCAAAGCAATCACCACTTGATTTTAGCTTTTTCCCTGGAGGCATCACAAAGATACATTAGATTTTCGAAAGAGGGAGTAAAGGGCAGGAAGGGTATATCATCAGACTCATTTTTACAACCCCATGTTTCTGGGAGTATTTATGTCATAGGCAATGAAAATTGGTAACAAAAATCAAATAATGTCTTTCCCATGCAACCAGAGAGAGTTTGGTGGGAAAAATTGGAGGTGCCATTTTTCCTTCACAAGTTAAAAAAGAATAAGTCAAAAAATAATGACTTGGTTTTAAATCATTTCATGGGTACAGGTCTTCTTGAGAAGGTAAGAGCCTAAGGGTGTTATTCACGGGATACTTCTTTCATATGTACCAGAAACTTCTTGAGGCTGAAGTGACATTCTGAAAAAATAGCATATAACTTACCAAAGAATTCCTCCAATGATTCACCTTTACAATAAACCTAACAATAGTTACCTGAAAAAAGCTATATTAAAAGTGGTTGTAAGTTTTGTAAAAGAATTAGAATCAGACCTAAAACAAAAAAGAAAAGCCTCCAAATTTATTTTTGTTGTTGTTCCCCAAATGAGACTTGAAAAAGATCATAAAAGGCTGGAAATATACATTTAAAAATATAGAGGATGATAGTTACTGAGGGTGATTTTTTTTTCCTCCTGAGGATAATTTTAAAGCCCATCTTCCAAGAATACAGCTGAAGATTGCTTTGAATTCTTTTTTCTTTTTCCTGGAAAAACTCATGAGAGATGCTATGATACGTTTCTCATTATACATTATGATTTTAAGCATTTCCTTATTCTATGTCTATAGCCAAGTATGCCTGACATACTGCACTTTATTACATAATCTATGTGATATCAAGTGGATCAAATAATGGAAGAGTATAAGAGCAGGATCACAGAGGGGAGTCCAACCACATGCTCACTTTCTGAACACTGGCAAGGAAACCAAAGCATCAAATTTGCAGAGACAGGACATCCTCCCTACATGACTTCTCCCTTTATCCCAGTGACAAGAGAAGCTTTCTAGGGATACTAGGATGATCACACAAAGAGGAAAAACAAAGTGGAGGAAATAAAAGCTGCCTCTAGTCTGCAAAAATGGAAGATGTTCCCTGAAAAGGTGAGAATTACCTGCGCGGTAGAAGAAGCAGAGAGACAAGCACACCAAGACAGCTGAGTAGCCCAGCTGAGTAGCTGAGTTAGCCCTGTAACTGCTTATAGCTGCGTGGGGATAGAACCGTCCACATGGTGCTCAGTCCTTCTCCTGAGACATTTGTTTCAAGTCCTGCATTGTAAGGGGCAGTAAACTAAAAGAACAAAATCACCTTTTCAATTGTTGAAGAGTTGTAGTCACTGGGAGGAGAACATTTAAAAAAAAAAATCCTTCCTTTTCAATTTTGAGGATAATGAAGGCAGCAGTGGGCACCAGATGGAAAAGCAGTGCTGGGGGACACGGGAAATGGGAATTGATGTAGGAAAGAGAGTAGGGTTGGGAGCTGATGGCTAAGAAAGAATTCTTGAGATATCTTTGATGCAAAAGGTGATTTTATTAAAGAGGACAGGACCTGTGGCAGAAAGAGCTGCACCAGGGTCATAAGGAGTGACCCATTATAGACTTTCAAGTTGGAAGGGGGTTAAGGATAGCATAAATCTCTAAAGAATTTGGTAGCAAGGTTTCCAGGACCTTGAGGGGGCTGGCTACTGTTGGGAAAGGTCATTTATTGGGACGCCTGGGTGGTTCAGTGGTTGAGCGTCTGCCTCTGGCTCAGGGCCTGATCCCAGGGTCCTGGGATTGAGTTCCACATCGGGCTCCCTGCATGGAGCCTGCTTCTCCCTCTGCCTGTGTCTCTGCCTCTTTCTGTGTGTCTCTCATCAATAAATAAATAAATAAAATCTTAAAAAAGAAAGAAAGAAAGAAAGAAAGAAAGAAAGAAAGAAAGAAAGAAAGAAAGAAAGAAAGGTCATTTATCACTGTCTAATAAAGCCTGAGTCATGAGACCCTTCAGATGTATATCGGTGGGTCATAGGCTTGTGGGATGATTGCCAACACACATCTTTGAGGGGAGAGATAAAGAAGTTTCCAAAGGAATTTTTTTATGTTAGAGTAGACTTACAGGATCCTGGGGGTTGGGCTAAGATTGCCTCTTGACTTTAGCAAGGTATTAACATCCAGGCAGCTGATTTCCTAGAGGAATGTCACTCTGCCTGTTTGAAGGACTTGTCAATGGGTTGCAAGTAGTAAGGAAATGTAATAATTTTTGTTCTGTCTTTGTTTCTCACATCAGGGATGAGCATGAGCACGAGTTACTTGAGTTCCACAGAGAATAGAGAGGTCAGAACGTACTAAAACCTCAGGGAAAACTCACTTCCTATAACATTTCTATTTGTTTTCAAGGCTAGCATGGCCTGGGGAAAGAAGCATAATTTTTTAAAAGTGAAACTATTATTTTATTTCAAATCTAGTTTATAAAGGACAATACTATCTTCCTCTAACCCATACAAATACATGATTTCTGGCTCTAAGCAGTAATAGATTAAATGAGCAGACTAAATTTCCTCTGAACTTGGTAACAGAAATAGTATTCCTTCCTTCTTTTATTCATTCATGAAACTTTCAAAGAATCCCTTTAAAAGTAAAGGCTCAAGGGGACAACAGATCATCATAAATAGTTACTACTAATAGTATAAATGCCGTAGTTTATAATTGTTTGCTTTAACAAAATAAATCATATCAGATTCAGGAGTATTGCTTTTATAGCTCTCTCCCTTAGGAAAGGGTATATATTATGCCTACCCTTGGTGCGGGGGTGTGTGCTACTCAAGCATAGCAGGGCACAAAAAGGAAGAGTTGTGAATTACAACTGCATGGGAATATAAGGAAGAGTCTTCTTGTCCTTAGGCTTTTGCAGTCACTCTATACCAATTACTGAACTAGAAAGTGATAATTACACAAAAGAGATACAGCTACAGGTGAATAGAATGAGGAGCAAAAGATGAATTATCTAGCCAAGAGTGATGAGGGGATCCTTTCTGAAAGTGGAAAAAGAAGGGCATGATTATGTGATATAAGACTAAAAGATAAGATATCCCCTTAATTATTAAACAAGACATTCTTAAAACATTTATTGAGAACTGGGTGATTGTGATACAAAGATAAACAGGATAAAATCCCTGCCCTTGAATATTTCAGGGAGAGGACATCTGCACCAGAAAAGGGAGGGGGAAAAAAAAAAACAAAAACCAAAGCAATAGAACAAATATAATGGGATAGCACAACATGGTGCTAGAACACAAGTGATACAGGACTTTACAGGAGTAAACAGGAAGAACCCTTTAGTGTTGCATGTGAGAGGATAGGTGAATTAAAATAATGTTATGTCTGAAATAAGATTTCATCTGTTATTCATTTAACAAGATGTATTAAGTACATGAATTAACATATATTAAGTACAATTAACAGGTACTAGATACACAGCTTGCCCTCAGGGGATTAATAGTGAAATGGTGAACCAGGCATAAAAATAGATAAGTACAATGATGGATTTAATTAAGTATAAAGCACATGGCATTATTAGACAGGGTGGTCAAATGTATCTGGGAAGTTGCAGAACCGCTGCACAGAGGAGGTGAATTTTGAAACATGTGGTATTTGTTAGGCAGATTGTGATTGGGAACACCACACAGGGCTAAAGGAGTTCTAGACAATGAGAACAGTGGGAGTGAAAGCAATAGTAGTCTGCTACAGCTTGGTGTGTACCCAGAATGGAAAGAGCTTTGGGTAAGGAAGATGAGGCAAGAGATGGGGTTGGCAAGGACCAGATTGTAGAAGGCCTTGAATGCGGATTTAAAGACTTGGAATTTTATTCTGTAGACCAGTACTTTTCAAACTGGATCCCACTAAGTTCCTGAGGTCCAAGGAAGTATCTAAGGAAGGTACTGGGCACGCCAAAAAGGACTTTTGGAGCCCATGAATTCTAGACTGTGGAGTTTTAAACATTAATCTTTAGGCAATGTAAATAAAGTGTCTGAACATTTTTAAGGGAGGAAGTGATAAGCTAAGAACCCTTTTAGGAAGATTCGTCCATCTACAATACTATGCTAGAAATCTGGAAGTCATCCAAAATTGCTCCCTTTCTATCCTAATATATCAATAAACAGTCACTAAATCCTATTCATTCTTACTCTTAAATATCACTGAAATCTACCCTTGCCCCTCCTTCCCTACTAGAACTGCCAGTGGTTCAGTCCTCCCCCCCCGCCCCTCCCCAGTCAAATACAAGAGCCTTCTAACTTATAGTTCTTCATAGTTCTAACTTCTAGTCAGTTCCATCCATAACTTTGTCATACCACTTATTGCACCATTTGTGAAATTTATGAAAATGTATATGATTTCCATTACAGTATAAGTCCCTTGAAGGCAGGTAGGGGGATCCTGAAGGACTGTCAAATCAGGATTTACTGCTAAATGTTACACAGTTGGTCATTCTGTCTTACACCATCATTTCCCCACCCCCCCTTTTCTACTGGATCATTCCTATTAGCTTACAAGCATGTTGTATTTTTTCCTCATCCTAGAAAAATCTGCTCTTGTCTCCATATTCTCCAGTTGCTACTGCCACCTTCGCAGCAAATCTCATACATTTCTACACTCCCTTTCATAGCAAAGAATTATCTTTTCTATTTCTTCAATTTTCTCATCAACTCACTTAATTCTGACTTTTATCTCTGTTATATCACCATAAAGTCATTTGTCAAGGTTATCACGTTCAATAGTCAACTCTTCATCTACATCTCACTTGACCCCTTGTTAGCATTAGACATGGCTGATAATAGTTTCTTGAAAAAGTTGATACTTTCTTAAATTTCCTCCTACCTTAGTGGATATTCCTTCTTAGTATCTTTTGCTAACCCCTCTTCCTCTTACAGTTCTTTAAATCTGAGATATCTCAGTGTAAGAATCTCTTCCTTTTGCTGTCTAAACTTATTTCCTAAGGGATCTCTAGTTCTCTGGTATATATACTGATGATTTTGAAACTTACTTTTTCAGTCTGGATCTATACCCTGAATTTCACACTCTTGTGGTCGACTACCTACTGGATATGTTCTTTTGAATTTCTATTAACCATTTCACACTTATCATGGTCAAAACATAACTTTGTCTCTCTCATCCTCCCCAACTTATTTCTCATAAAAACTTTTGCATTTTAGTCTATGGCACTCTTTGTCTGTCTAGTTGTATGAGCCCAAAAATTCCAATTCCTTTTTTGTGATTCTCAAGTCCTTTTGGATTTACTAACATCAAGGTATGCACTAACTTTGATTGGCTCTCCCCATCTTCACTGCTACCACCCTGGTGTAAGCTATTAACCCTCACCTGGTCTGCTACAATGGACTCTGTTTCTCTGCTTCCACTTTTGTCCCTTTAGCCTCTTCCACAAAGTCCTCCAGGGAGATCCTTTATATTTATAATGTGTATCATGTCACCCTCCTCTTCAAAAATCTTCAAAAAATATGATCATACTTTTTAAGAAATCCAGAGTTTTTAACATAGCCTACCCAATATGTCTGGCCTGGCTCTAGGCATTCTATTTGCAAGCCCTTCCATTCTCATTCTTGTACTCACCACTGTGGACACACTGATCTTCCTGCTAGATCTCCAATATGCTATTTGTAGTGTGTCAGGGTCTTTGCACTTGCTGTTCTCTGTATGTGGATTGCTCTTACCTCGGCTATTTCAATGGCTCCTTCCTTTACATAATTCTCAGGTCCCTGCTCAAATGCTACATGCTCAGAGAGACTGTCTCTGACAACCTATATAAAATGCCTCTTCAACCCTTCCTCCTCCTCCACTTTCATCTGTGTATCTATTTACTCAGCTCATCTTTCTTTACAGCACTTGTCACTAATATCACATATATTATATATTTGATTGCTTGTGTATTATCTGGCTTTTCCACTAGAATGTGACAAAGACTCCTTGACCTGCTTCTTGTCAGACTCCTCTGAGCCCAATTAGGCCTAATCCTGGGCATGTCCTCAAGAGCCCAGGTTTAGCAAGAATCCTAGTATAAGTAAATTCAAAGTAGCCACCCTCACTACCCAACATAATTCCTCATTTTACCCTCACCTTGGCTTGTTAGGTGAGTTTACCTAAGAATTCCTCTAACCTTTTACTTCTTTTTTTTTTTTTTTTTTTTTTTTTAAGTAATCTCTATGCCCAACATGGGGCTCAAACTCATGACCCCGAGATCAAGAGTCACATGCTCTACCTACTAAGCCAGGAAGACACCCTAAATTACCTTACCCTTTTAGAAATTTTCTACCCACTGAACCTCCCACATTGCTCCTTGGCTATAAAATCCTACTTTTCATTATTTTATTCAGAATTGAGCCGAGTCTCTCTCCCCTACTGTAAAACCCCACTGTATTCCTCATCCTATAAGGATATATATATATATATATATATATACACAAATATAGCAACAGTCCTGAATAAAACATGCCTTCCCATCTTTAAAACAGTATCCTCAGTGCCTAAGATACTGCCTAGCTCTCAGTAGGCATTCAAAACACCTTTGTTAAAAAACAAAACAAAGCAAAACAACAACAACAACAAAAAAAACACCTTTGTTAAAACAAAACAAAAACAAAAACCCACCTTTGTTCAATAAATGAATATATTTATAGCAAGGAATGATACACTCAGAATTTGGGAATCTTTATTTTATTATTTTATTTTTTTGGAATCTTTAATGGATAAAGCTAATTATATAACACTTCTGAAACACTTCAATATTTTAAAAACAGAGGGTGGAAAGTTTATCAATAGATACTTTTAAAAGTATTAACACATTTAATTTCATAGAATCAGAACCTCAGAGTTAAGAACTCTTCAAGGGCACCTAGTACAAACCCACATTCTAATTAAAAAAAGAAACTGGATTCCGTGTTTATTTCTTAAAGGTTTTTATTAGAGGGTGAACTTTTTATCACTTACAGAGCATTTGGGAATTTTGAAATTACCTAATTGATCTTAAGTTTACACTAATTAATCATGTCAAAGCTTTGTAGTTACCGTTAACAGGATTGAGCCTTCGAGCCAAAGCATTAACACCCACTTAAGGTCATTAAAAGTGGATTATAAAAGACTTCAAATAATATGTATACTGTATCGTTTTGTCAAGGTTTGCTTTAATTCCAAAGCACAGCCATAACAAAGTGGATAATCAATTCAAGGTGACATTGGTGTCTCCTTATTCAGCCTCGCCAGTTTTAAAGTATTCAGTATAGATAGGCACTGAATCCATGCCAGGAGGGAAATAATTGATTTAACTGATCTAAAAGTGTGTTTGAGCTTTTTTCAGACAAGCTGTCAACACATACATGAAAGCAAGTTTCTAAAAATGCTGTCAGATCCATAATGTTTATACAGCAAAGCAAACAACCTTTGTTATTCCAATTAATGCATCTGCTCATGGAAGAAATTCCAACCAAAATGTTTTATTTTTCTCAGCTACACTGAAAATTACAATGTTGACTCATATTGAAGCAATTTAGAAAAGTACTCAGCCACAAAATGAAATGGATTACATTAAGTTTAATATTTGTTACTAGGGTACCTGCTAAAAATTACACCTCAGAGTTATATATTACATTTCCTTGAAAGGGTTTCAAGTATTGTCATAGGAATTGCATCTACTTAGCTTTTTGAGGAAGGTTGGGGCCAGTAATATTATTCTCTCAACCTTACAAGTCAGTAATAATAAATGTCAAGAGATAAAATGTGTTAGGGAAAATAATGTACCAAGATCAAACAGTCTGTTGATACGTTGGACTATCGCCTCTACTACTTCATAGTAAACTTCTCTTTTTCCTTTTGTAGTTTCATTCTAAAATAAGGAGTGGAATTGGGAGTTGAATTTCCTAGCAGCTGAAAAGAACTTTCAATATAACTTATTTCAACACTAGTTTTGCCAATGAGATATGAAATGATCTGTTTAAGGACACACTGCTCAAGTGGCTAAGCTGGAGTATAACTCAGGATTTTTGTTTCTAAATATTGTGCTTTGTCTATAATACTACAGTACTGCTTATGATCAAGAATAATTATTGAGCTAAATCCAAGAGGGTTTGGGATATTCAACAGGTAAAATGACCCAATTTTTCAACAGATGAATGACATTTAAAAAGGGGGGGCAGATCATTACAGATTAAAAGAAATATAAGATCCATATCAACAAAAAAGCTAACTGTAGACTTTTAAAATCTTGATTAGTATAAAGCAAATGTAAAATTACATTTTTAAGTCAATGGAGGAAAATTGAGTAGAGTGGGAATTCCAAGATAGTAAGGAATTATTGCTAATTTTGTTACATGTGCTAGTGGTAGTATGGTGACGCTAAAAAGAGCCCTTATCTGTTAGAGCTATACACTAATTATCAGTGAAATATTTCATCTGGTTATTTGCTTTAAAACACCCCAGAAAACAAACAAATGAAGAAGTACAAATATAGATTCGTAAATGTTAACAGTGCTGATAATCAAGGGTGGGGGTTATTTCTACTCCTTTGATGTATGTTTGACATTTTTCACAATAAAAATTAAAATAGTTATTAAACTCATAATGAATAAAAGACAACATCAACACAGTTCATTAATCACTAAATGCCCAACTTTTCTTATTTTAATCTGGAGAGCAATCACAGAAACACCCTAGCATGAATCTAGAAGGTCCTACACGTTCTCCCTTATGCCAACTTTCAACCTCTCTAATGACTACTGCACAGAGATGGAAAAGTATGCTTTGTATTTAATATGTCAATTTAAAAAATATGCTATGTTTCCGGATTTAGCGATTTTTGTGTTGTCAGCTTTAAAAACAATTTGTAGTTATGTCCTCTCATTTCAAATAAATATTCGCTTTCATACCCAGTCTTGTATTTTTTTTTCCTTAAACAGGTCTCCTTCATTATATAAACTTCAGGTGCCACACAACCTAAGTCCATTTGAGTGCCTGTAATTTGCCAGGCACTGTTCTGGGAGCTAAGGATCTGTCAGTGAGCAAAACAGAAAACAAAACAAAATCCTCTCTCTTATGAAACTTACATTCTAGTTGGGAAAGACAGACAAAACAAAAACATAATAAACAAGGAAATGAAATAGTACATGCCATGGAAAACAGCTGAGCAAGGTTAGGAGAATAGAGAGTGCAGGGCAGGGAGTGTGGGTGAGCTGTAAGTACAATGTTAAATAAGGTAGTCAGAGTAGGGCAGTCTCCCAGAGAAGGTGACTCTGAGCAGTCTTGAAGGCTTGGTTATTGAGAATACCAGTGGAATCTAGCATAGCATATTAGTTTAGCGGCACTCCATTATTCTCTTATTCAGGTCCTGCTTTAGAGTATTTGAAGGACCCAGTACCAGTGGGGAAAACAATAACAGCTGGATCGGGATTAAGGACTGAATGGCTGCCTGGGGCACTGCTCATAGAGATTGGTATTAAAGAATACAGGGCACTGTAACATCACTGAAAAATAATAGAACAGGGAATATGATATTTACCACAACATCTCTGATAGTGGGGGTGAGACCTGCAAGTACTGCCGGGTAGGATGAGGCAATAGGCAATCGCACTTGAAATGTATGGGCAATAGAAAACTGCTTGGTGCCACAACAGCGCTTCCGCACTCTTCTCGCCCCTTAGCATTCCATCCTGCAGCCCAGCAGAAATAGGAAGACAGCTAAAAATATAAGCTTAAAGTATACATCCTGGGCCTGCTCTACAAATAATAACTATGAGAATGGGAGTAGAATTGTAAAAATATTAAATGTTCTTAGAGCATCATATTCATTTGTTTTTCTTTGGCAGCTGTGGTGTAGTTGAAAGAGGACAAGTCAGAACTGGATGCAAGCTCTAAGTCTGCCTGCCTCTTTAGCGGATTAGCCTTGGGCAAATCAGAAAGTGAGAAACTAAATTTTATCATCTATAAAATGGGGCCAATCACAAATTTCTTTTATGGCAGTCAAATGTGTTTAAATGAAATTTTTAATCAACAAAATATCATTTACTTGCTGACATAATAATAAAGCCACATGGTAGTTCACGGTTGTTAGGTAAGGATCACAGTTAAGAGGTACATAATGACTTAAGTTGTAATTATCAATGAGTAGGTAAGAGAGCATGTAAAATGCTTTCAAATTTCTATTATCTGCCTTCATATTGATTCAGGAAAGCAATCTAACAGACTTTTCAACCTCTTTCCGGGGTCTACCACAACCAGAAACAGACATCTTATATCTCAAAAGCAAAAACAGGTATCTTGGTTTTTTTTGTGTTTTGTTTTTTGTTTTTACTAGCTTGAAGGGATACTGCAGGAGTGACCCTTAACCAAAGGAAGGTTCAGCATCAGAAATAACTATTTTCTCCAAATTGCCAGCTAGGTAGAGTGATTCTTAAATGATACTCCTCGTCAGCAAGAAAGATGATCCCAAGAATGAACAAAAATAGCCTGTTCAACAGCTGTGATATTTATAATTTATAAGCTGTGATCGTCTCTCATTATCAGATCATCTTGGAGTCCAAACAAGAACGGATGTGTGCCGTTTGTATATTTACCAGTCCTCAGAAAACAAACTTTCACTAGGTCTTCTTCTCTCTGATCGATGCATTTCTCTCTTTACGTACAAACAGTACGATAAAAGGCTTCTTGTTTGGGGAGCATGACCTTGAAACGTTAGTGTTATGCACAATGTTAAACATGTTCAACTAATTCTTAATCGTTTATTTCCGATCAGCAAATACTTTTTAAGCACTGAAAGGCAACATTGAGGACTAGGACGGCACGGAAGGCAGAAAGGGGAGGAGGGTGGCAGAGATAATCAATGCATCACTAAATTCTTGTCTTTCCCGCTCCGCCAGGGTGGGCGTCCGGCTTCCAGTTCCCGGCTACCGTTCCTCCCCCACTTGCATTTTTCTTTAATCGGTGCCCTTCTACTGCCCTTGCTCTTCACCATTCTCTCGGTGCTGCCCTTTGTAGTTTATTCGCTCTGCTCGCTACATTGTTTCCCTTTTCATTTCTGTCGCCGTCTCTCCCTCGTGCAGCTGCGGGGCCCAGCTGTTCCTGCACTTTGCACCAGCTCGTGCGGCGGGACTCTCGAGCCGATACCGTGACGGTGCTTTGCTGCAGAACTTCGTGCAAATTCGGGAGGCGAGCTCTGGAGGAGGAGAGGACCGAGCGTGATCACAGGCGCGGAGCGGGGCGGCGCGCTCCGTGTCCCCCGCCCGCGGCCCGAGACGCCTCCTCCCGAGCGCTCGGCGCACCCGCCTGGGCTCGGGGCCCTTCCCCGCAGCCGCCCCCGCCGGCTCCCCCGACACCCACGCGCGAGGCTTCGCGTCCCTCCCGGCGCACGCTGCGGGCCCCGCGGCTCTTCAAATTCCGCTCCCCGCCCCCTGGGGCCCGGCTCGGCGGCTCCCGCGTCCCTCCCGCCCCCGCCCCCGCCCCCGCCCCCGCCCCTTCCCCGCTCGGCTTCAGCCCCCGCGGCCGCGCAGCCCGCCCCTCCCCCGCGCACCTGGCGGCGCCCGCCCCGCCCCGCCCCGCCCCCCGCGGGCCCGCTGCACTGTGGGTAGGCGGCGGCCGCACTGAGGCGGAGGCGGCGGCGGCGGCGGCGGCGGTGGCGGCGGCCGCACTCGCACTCGCTCGCGCTGAGGGGCCGGCGGCGGAGCGAGGCTGCGCGCGCCGACCATGGCTGAGAAGCAGAAGCACGACGGGCGGGTGAAGATCGGCCACTACGTGCTGGGCGACACGCTGGGCGTCGGCACCTTCGGCAAAGTGAAGAGTTGAGTGGGCGCCCGGGCCGGCTCGCGGGAGGCCGGGCGGAGCGGAGCGGTGGGCGCGGGCCCGGGCGGCAGGTGCAGCGGGCCCGGGAGCCCGCGGGGGCGGCGGCGGCGGCGGCGGCGGTGGGGACCTCGGCCCGGGGCGGGGGCGGGGGCGGGGGCGGGGCAGCTGCCCTGCCGGGGCCGTCCGCGGCAGCTCACGCTCGGTGCAGGTGTCGGCCTCACCTGCGAGGTGGGAGAGCGGCGCCGCCGCCCCCCAGGTGGGGGAACGTGCCCAAGGTCACACTGAAAGGGGCGGAACCGGGACGGAGCGTAAAATGTCTTCCAGTTCGGGCCGGGCCGGGCCGGGGGGGTGGTCCGTGCGGCCCTTCTCGGGCGGGGTCGGGGGGTCGGCGGGGCGGGGGGGGCGAGCTCTGGAAGGCCGCGGCGTCGGCCCTGGGGCTCGGCTGCAACCGGAGGAGCGAGGGGGGCGCTCGACCCGGGGGAGCGGGCGGGGGCGGGGGCGGTCCTGGGTCCCGGGTCCCGGGTCCCGGGCGGCGGAGCGTGCGGGGCCGCGGAGGCCGGACCTGCTAGGGCGGGCTCCGCGGAGCTCTCCTCTTCGGGCGTGGGGATCCCATTTGGGGGGTAGGAAAAAACAGGTTGCGTCTGAGTATTTTTAACTTCTTACTAGCGAGGTATTGAACTTTCCTTTTTTTTTTTTTTTTTTTTTAATCCATGGCTGTTAATAAATCACACGGGATTTAATTAATCTGCCCTCTCTCCTGAACTAGAGGCAGCTTATTAATGCTTTACGTTTGACGGCTGTAAATCCAGAATTACAAGTCAAACATTAGCTTCCCCCTTTTTAATTTTTATTTATTTTTATTTTTTAAAAGATTTTATGTATTTATTCATGAGACACAGAGAGAGAGAGAGAGAGAGAGAGGCAGAGACACAGGCAGAGGGAGAAGCAGGCTCCATGAACCCGGAGCCCGACGTGGGACTCGACCCCGGGTCTCCAGGATCGCGCCTTGGGCCAAAGGCAGGCGCCAAACCGCTGAGCCACCAGGGCTGCCCCCCCCCCTTTTTTTTTTTTTTACTTTTTGTTGTAAAAATGTTGAGTAGGCTAGGCAGGCTGGAGATTTTACTTCCAGGCCTCTCTTTCTTTGTAAAATTCATGTTTTAACCTCTCAACTTCTGGGCTGTTAAACAAGTAGAAGGACCTGGTTCATTCCTGTGGCAAAGGTCAGCTCCTATTTGCTTCCACGTATCTGATTCTCTTCTATTCGGAAAACAAATTTACTGAGCACCTACATAGTGCTAGGTACTGTTCTAGGCAATGGGGACACAGTAAGGAACAAAACCACATTAAAATCTTTCCATCTGTGGAGCGTGTATTCCAGTAGGGGAACGCAAAACATAAGCAGAATGTATATGTAAAACACGAAGTATGTTTAATGCTACTGAGAAAAATGAATGCGGGAAGGGAGAATGCGTTTCTGTGAAGTTAACGATTTTCAGTAAGGTGGTCAGGCAAGGTTTGACAGACAGGGTGGTATTTGTGTAAAGACCTGAAACGGTGATAGGAATTTTGAAGTCCTGTGTGGGCCATAAAGTCCTGTGGTATGTATGAAAGACTTCGTAAATGGAGTGGATAGCTAAGAGAATATGTTGACAATGAATATAGGAAGATCCAGGCATTAGGTTAATGCCTGAAAGGTCACTTATCATTAAATATTATTATGAGGACTACTGTGGTATGACATTTTACAGTTACTCAAGCAAAACATTCTTTGCCATCTGGGCATGTACACTCTCAAAGTTATATAACTTACCCTACATCCTTTTCAAACTGTGTTGAAATGTTTGTGTTTTTGAATTCACGTACTGTAATCTGAATGTAGACTAAAACACCCATCAGATCAGTTGGCCCATTGTCAAAGAACAGCGTAAATCTCTTTTGTATATACTCTTGTGCTGTTTCCAGGCACTGGCTTCTTAAAATATAAACCAATGGAAGCTACATTTGTTTATGAGAACTCCTTTTCTTGGAAGACCCAGTCTAATGAGCAGCCAATCAGAGGGCTGTTTTGAACACTATGTTAGAGCCTCTCTAAAGTTATGCGGTGATTTCCCATCCAGGATTAGAATTAGTACCATTGTTCAGTAAAAATGATGGGAGTTGCTACAGTTCAGTTATTTAATTCTTCAGGGGACAAGAAACAAAAGTACATGTATTTTAAAAAGCATATATTTTAAAAAATATATACCTTTATCGATCATTCATCCATTCCAACTGTACAATGCAATGATTTTTAGTGACTTTACTGAATGATGCAACCATCATCATAGATGCAACCAACATCAACTTTAAGACATTTTGGGCAGCCTGGATGGCTCAGGGGTTTAGGCACCGCCTTCAGCCCAGGGTGTGATCCTGGGGCCCTGGGATCAAGTCCCACATCGGGCTCCCTACATGGAGCCTGCTTCTCCCTCTCCCTGTGTCTCTGCCTCTCTCTCTCTGTGTCTCTCATGAATAAATACATAAAATCTTCAAAAAAAACCCAACAACACAATTTTATCACCACAGTAAGATCCTTCATGCTCATTTATAGTTCATCTTTGTTCCCACCGCCAGCTTCAGGAAACCCTTAATCTGTTTTCTGTCTGTATAAACTTGTGTTCTCTGGACACTTCTGATAAATGGGCTCATTCAGTATGAAGTCTTTCATATTTACTACTTTAGCAATGTTTTTAGATTTATGGATGAGGTAGCATTTGTCAATTGTTCATTCCTTTTTATTGCTGAATAATACTCCATTGCATGGATATGCTGCCTTTTGTCTATACATTCACCAGTTGTTTTCAGTTTGGGGCTGTTAAAAGTAATGCTACCACAAGTATTTGCATCCAAGTGTTTGGGCACATGTTTTCATGTATCTTGGTCAGCACATAGGAGAAGAATTACTACGTCATATTATAATTTCATGTTTAGGTTTTTGAGAAACTGCAGACTATTTTTCAAAAGTAGCCAACCAGCAGTGGATGAGGGTTCTCCTTTCTCTGCATTCTCACCATTTGTTGTAATCTGTTTTAAAGGTATTCTAACGGGTGTGAAATAATGTCACATTGTGGCTTTATTTGCATTTCCTAATGATTAATGATACTAGACATCTTCAGGTATTTATTAGCCATTCATCTATCTTCTTGGGGGAGATGTCTGTTCATATCTTTTTTCATCTTATGAACTGAATTAAAATAGTTCTTTGTAAATTCTGGAATTGAGTCCCTTATTAGATGTTGTTTGTAAATATTTTCTCCCAATTGTGCTCGCTTCAGCAGCACATATAATGACATTATCTCCCAATCTGTGTGGCTTTTCATTTTCTTAATAGTATCTTTTCAAGTATTAAAGTTTTGAATTTTCATGAGGTCCAATTTATTGATTTCTTTTTTATGGACCTTGCTTTTGGTGTTATTTCCCAGAAATCTTTGCTTTAGGTTTCAAGGATTTTCTCTTAACGTTGTCTTCTAAATGTCTTCTAAATTTTTTTTTAATGTCCTCTAAATTTTATTTAGCCCTTACATTTAAGGGTATGACTCATTTTGAGTTAATATTTGAGTATTGTATGAGATCCTAAAATCAGCTTTTTGAATGAATGTCTAATTGTCCCAGCACAGTTGAAATGAATGTGTTGAAAACACATGCATTTGTAATTGCAATATAGATTTAGACTTAGTAAAGTTAATTTCTACTAAAAAACATAGTAATATGATTTAATTTTACCTAGCTATAAAAACATGGAGAAGTAAGTAGCATTTTTTTTTGTGTTTTCTCTTGTTAGGCTAATTATAGATTTTTGAAAATTTAACTTGTTGATATAACAATTCATAGGCCAAAGTTAGGTATAATAAATGAAAATTCAGAATGACATAACTTTCATTTGATAGCATTTGTTTCAAGTTATTTTTATTTTTTAAAAGGATTTTATTTATTTGATAGAGAACACAAGCAGAGGGTAGTGGCAGAGGGAGAGGGAGAAGCAGGCTCACCTTTGATCAGGGAGTTGAACACAGGACTCTATCCCAGGCCCCGGGGATTATGACCTAAGCCGAAAGCAGACACTTAACTGACTGAGCCACCCAGATGCCCCTCAAGTTATTTTTTAAAAGTATGTAGAAACCCTCGGTTTGCTATTAAATAATGAAAGATTTATTTAATATGTTCTAAACTGATTTTCTCCATTGTTCTGTTGTTAGATTACTAGAGGAGTGCTATGGGTACAAATTATGTGGGCTTACAGAATTTTAAAAGTAATGCTTTTTATCTGCTTAAATTTTTTCTCCACATCGATTTAGTTCATACTCTTTTCAGAGTAGGATAGAACTGTTGTTTAAGAGCTCTCGTAATTAGACTTGTTTAGTTCTTATCTATATAGTAAAGGTGATAAAAATGCTAGAAGAATCAATTTGTTGCTTATGTTATACAAAGACTGGTTCAAGAAAAACATGTAATATAATGCGAATTATTTAAAAAGAAACCTGCTTCAAGATGAGTATTGATAGATTTGCTTTATGAAATACTCTTTGTCAGAATTTTAAACCAAGGGATACTTTGCAATCACACTAGCCTCTTTCTAGCTAGCAAAGTCTCATAAAGGAATTACCTTCTCTGTTTTTCAAATAGTTATTTGAATGACCCATAGAATTGGGTTTCAAGAAATTAAGTATATATTCTATTAATTCTCCACTTACCTCTGAGATAATAGGAAGGATAAACAGATGAAATTTTTATTACATTTTTTTTTTTTTTTAAAACAAGCAGTGTTATTTTTTTTGAAATGTAAATAACAAGTTCCAAATGATAAATTGAATTTTGGACAACTACCTAGTTGGTGGACCTGAATGTTGTATCTGTGGCATATTGGGCCCTTGCTGGATTGTTTTTTGTTTTGTTTTGTTTTGTTTTTTTATGACTTCCATGTTGTAGTGTCATGGCCCTGAACCTTGTTTTATCTCCTAAAGAAGGGCACTAGAACATATAATGTGCCAGGTCCTTTATGACTTTATCATTAAACTGACTTTTAAAAAGATTTAATTCCCCCAAATGGATATTTTTAATTGTTCCTTCTAGATTAATGGAAATCTGGGTTACTGAAGATCAGAGCTGAAATGTAGATGTCATAGAGAATAAAAGGAAACAAATTTGTAACACTTTAGTAATAAAAGCTACAATTGACTCAGTTTTTATAATCTTTTAAATACTATGTAATACACTTGCTTTATCTATTCTTCAGAGTAACCTTGAGTTTGGTATTATCTCCATTTTACAAATGAAGAAATTGAGAATCCTATACCCTGAATGACTTGTCCAAGGTCACAGTGGTAGAATTGGAAGTCATAATCAGGATTTTCTGACTCCAAAGTGTGTATTATATGCAATGCAAAGTCAAAATGTGTAGTGTGTTGACTTTCAAATCTATAAGGATGTAATTTTACATGTTTGTAGGTATTTATCAATAACTGAAAAAAAAGATTTCAATGTCTTAGTCCACATTTAGGTAGAATAAAAGTTTTTTTTCTGGAAAATCCATATGTGGGATATAAAATTTATATCTTCATATTCCTAACTTTTACGCCTTAATCTATTTTCTAATATGGATGAATGTGCTAAATTCTGACAATTTTAACGCAAATTTCTTGGAAATAACAAGGTAATTCTTTTTTTCTTATTATGAAAATACCCCTGACTAAAGATTATCAGTAACCTTTA
This sequence comes from Canis lupus baileyi, assembly GCF_048164855.1. Taxonomy (NCBI): domain Eukaryota; kingdom Metazoa; phylum Chordata; class Mammalia; order Carnivora; family Canidae; genus Canis; species Canis lupus. The sequence goes on from NC_132840.1 coordinate 36,110,206, forward strand.
GTAAGCAGAGTAAAGAGAATTTACAAAAATGATTTGATGTCCTAGAAGGAATATTTGGTGTAGGAAGACATTAGCTCTGGATTTTAATTCCATTCCACTACTAGTTATAGGGCCTTGGGAAAACTATTAAACTTCTCTGAACCTCTGTTTCCTCCTTTGTAAAATAGAAATAACAACACTTGGTCTACCTACCTTCTAGAATTTTTCTGAGGATTAGTTGAGGTACATAAAATGGCTTAAAGAATGATTAAACTGACATATAGATAAGTGTCAGTATTATGGAGATGACTAGTTGCATGGCTATTGTGAGTCAGTTCTGCACCGTGTATGAAGTGTTAACAATTGTTTGCTCTGTTTAGAAATGCCTTCAGTTCTGATAGAGACATTGAGACAGAGCTGTAATAATTTACCTCTGCTTTCTGGATGCCTGCATTGAAGAAAGTTCTAAGTGACTAACTTGTGTTATGTGATGTTATTATTATTTTTTTTAATGCAGTAGTTCTTTTTGGATAAGTCATGTAATTTTCCCTCACAAATGAGAAAAATGAATAAAATAAAAAGGAAATCATAGTGAATGTTCATGTAAGTTACTAACTGAATTGATTTTACTTTTAAAATTATGCAAATTAGAAGTGAGTGTTAAACAGTTGTTCCAAATAATGAAGTTATATTTCATGTCAAGTACTAGAAGGTTAGTGTTAATCAAAATCAATTCAGTGATCTCTCAAAAAATAGGTAAATATTCACTTATCTTGTCATCCATGTTAGTTTTCCTTTAAGCATTTAGTAGTATTTGTAATGGTGACACTGTCCATTTATTCTTCTGAGACTCCTGTAGTTTCATTGATGATAGGGAAAATATTTTGTAGAGAAAGTAGTTAGTTTTTATTTTTTTATTTTATTTATTTATTTTTTTTAGTAGTTTTTATAAGTTAAGCTGATAATTTACTTTGATCTAGCAGAAGATTTAATCTCAAATGCTTTAAGAGATAATGAGTAAGTGGGTGGCACAAGACTCCTAAAACATTGAAAATGTTATAAATAAGAGAGCCAATTTACCTAGTACATGTATTAGATACAAATGTAAGAGCACCTTGAATCAGGTTGAGTGGATTTTTATCTATTAAATGATTGAAATCATATATAAAGTGATGTGTTTATTTTGAAATGCAGTGAACCATTCTATTTTTAGTATAGAGTATTAAGGAAAGAATTTCAGGCAGCTCTTATCTCTGCTAATAATAGAAACTTTTCACCCTTTCAAGGGAACAGTATTCTTACTTAAGTGCTGTCTTATGTTTAACCATGTTTGCCTTGCCTCTGATAAATTTCACCATATTTCTTTAGGCGGTGCCTTTGTTTTTAAAGTGGTAATCCTTTTAATTCTGCCCTTAGATTTTTTTTTTTAAACAATCTTTTATATAGTCAAAGAAAATGATCAATTCTTGGAGTAAACATGTCACATTCTGAATGCCAATGTATTATTAAAATACTTTTTTCAGAATTTTTTCTTTATATTATTCATGTAATTTTATATTAAAAAACATGAGTCATATGTTCTCATTTAACATCATTCAACTCTGAATTAGAAATTAGTTTTAATTATCTAGCAGTTGTAATTGAAAATCATGGAATTAAAAATTTTAAATGTACCATAAATTTTTTTCCAAATTCTTATTTTACTTAATAAATACCAAGATATTAATTTTTTAAAAGATTTTTATTATTTGAGAGAGAGAGAGAGAGAGATAGCATGAGTGAGGAGGAGAGGTAGAAGTAGGCTCCCTGCTCAGCAGGGGCCTGGGATTATGACCTGAGCTGAAGGCAGACACTTAACTGACTGAGCCATCCAGGCACCCCAATATTAGTTAATTTCATTGTCTTTTTAAATGTGTTTGAGTATTCCATAATTCACTTCTCCCAGACTTAATAAAATAATAAGACCAATATATATTTAACATTTACTGTATTTAGTCATGTTGGATTTAAAGCAAAATATTTTTACCAGTGTTAAAAATGTGGCAATATTACTGCAGATGATTTACTAATTTAAAACAAAGTGGGAAATATTTATCGAGAATTTACTTAAGGGAGTCTTGTCTCACATTTGAATTATAAGTCAAATATATGATAAACCCACCTTTTATTCAGATTTACACCAGGCTGTACTTAGTGCTCTACTAATTCACAGCTTAATATAACAGGTATACTGTATGCTGCAAACTTGATTTCAATAAGAATTTGACTTTGTCTTTATGGTAGCTTTGTGGATAAGATGAAGAAATGTGCTATATATGATTTATTCCTGCTGAATAACTATTCCCAAGGAAACTAGATGTCACCCTAAAGGGAAATCTTGGACATTGACTCTATTTAATGAGGATAGTAATATTTCCTATTTGAGATGGTACAAAGTTTGATGAAGTAATTAATAGACAAATTACAGAAGCAGAATTTAAATTTATATTGACCCTTGGATTGCTAGGCAAAAACCAAGAAGGTGAAATTTAATAGGAACAAGTGTCAAATCTAGCACTTAAGTTAAAAATGAAAAATAGGTGTGTAAAAGTAGAACAATTGATAGTGGTTCCTGAGATGTTGGAGTTTCAACAGACCATAAGGTTAGAAGGTATATATTTGAATGCTTTAAATGTAAAAATTGTTATTGGATGGAAAATAGATGTATATATATTTTTTTTTCGTAAAGATTTTATTTATTTATTCATGAGAGACACAGAGAGAGAGAGAGAGAGAGGCAGAGACACAGGCAGAGGGAGGAGCAGGCTCCATGCAGGGAGCCCAACAGAGGACTCAACCCTGGGTCTCCAGGATCACACCCTGGACCGAAGGTGGCGCTAAACCGCTGAGCCACTGGGGCTGCCCAAAATAGATGTGTGTGTGTGTGTGTGTGTGTGTGTGTGTATATATATATATATATATATATATATTTTAAATAGATGTATATTAGTTGGTAGTTTTAGAGGTAGCATAGTTCCTGCTGTACTTTGGATTAAGCTACATTTTGAATATTGAGTTCATTTCTTGGCACTACAATTTGAAAGACTTAGGCAATTATATTTTATTCAGAGAATGACCAATGTGGAAAGCCCCAAAAGAATGTCATGTGAGATAGGGTAAACATTTTTTAATACTATAGAAAATGTATTTTAAGTGTGATAGTTGTTTTTAAGTAGCTTAAGTACCATTATCTAGAAAAAGAAGTCACCATATTCAGTGTTGTTTTGAAGGATACAACTGTGACTATTGGGTGAATATTTTAGGGGGGTAAATTATAATCCAGAATAATGAGGATCTTTCTATCAAGAAGCTTGTTTAAGAATGGTGCAACTTGTACTCCAGATCAATTAGATTTCTGTTGTTGATATATTTACTTAGATCCTACATGGTTATCAAGATTCTTAGCACAAAATTCCATTTTTTTTTTTTTTTAAAGATCTATTTAAGTGAGAGAGAGCATGCATTGTGAGTATGACCAGGGTGGGTGGGACAGAGGAAGAAGCACAAGCAGACTCCCTGCTGAACAGGGAGCCTGATGCAGGGCTCGATCCCAGGACCGGGAGATCATAACCTGAGCCAAAGGCAGATGCATAACCAACTGACACCACTGGGCACCCCACAAAATTTCAATTTTGAATGGAAGGTTGGCATGAATAATTTATAAAATCTTTTTTAATTTCAATATTTGGTTATTGCATAAATAATTTCTCTAATTTGTTTAACTTCCACACCTGCTATGACTTCAGACTTGTATCAAATCAACCTTCTAGTCAAGAACAATTAGAAAACCTGGGGAAAATACAAAAATCTTTTTGAAGTCAGCCAGGACTTGGGTGGTCAGTATCTTCCCAGTGAGAAGAAAAATGTGTTGGAGTGAATCTGATATTTTGTTTGGCTTTTCTATTTGAGTCACTTGCTAATTTGTAATTGGGGTATGTAAGCAGCCAAACAGACAATGATGGCTAAAAGGCAGAAAAGATACAGCAGAATTTGAGTCCTGGGGAGAAAGCAGTTGGGGTTCATAACTTATCAAGGAGGAGAGCTGCTGGTAAACACTTGGGTTTCTGGTTGCAGCCCTCTGAGAACTGAAATCCTTTTTAGGATCAGCTTAATTCCATACTTATTAAGATGATCTGCCTCCTATCTTTATAATCTTGGGGGAAATCAAATCAGCTGGAGCTTCTACAGTTTTTTTTCATTTACAGTGTTAATTCTAGGAGACAAGGCCAAGATAATAATAGGAACATACTCATGGGTGATTCAGATGTTAAAGTTACCAGACATGGGCTTTAATTGTGATTAATATGTTGAAGGTGGAAAATTTTAGCAGAGATCTGGAATCTTAATGAATGAATGAATAGAATTCTCTGACTGGAATATATAATAATTGTGTTAGGACTCCATGGATGTATTAATAGCAGATTAGATTCTGTTGAATAGAGAATTGGTGAACTAGAAGATAGGTCAGAAGGACTATCCCGACTGAAGCATAGGTAGACAAAATGATAGAAAGTGTAAGAGACCTATAGAAATACAGTGAAAAGTCTAACATGTATTATTGGAACCTGTAGAGAGAAAGTTCTTTGTAGGCTTAAGATTTTTTTTTCCCCTGTGGAAAGATAATGTCAGGTTTACCTTCACTTAATATAGTTTCTCAACGTATACCAAGATAATGTGATTTCTCAGTTCTGTTATCACACTCCAGTCATTATTTTGAAAATGACCTGTGATTGTTGAATTGCATCTGGATTAGGAGGTCTCTGAAGGGACATGAAATACTCCAAGGAACTATATTATTACTTCATTGTTCCAGCAGCATAAAACTTACACAGAAAAAGCTATTCCAACTTCCCTTTATGATGTCTTTTCTAACTTAATGCACCCCTTGTGGGAGGCTTAGAAGCTGCGTGAATGGATAGTTACTTATTTGATAAGGTTTCTATTTGAGACATACAAATGCCGGAATAGGTTGTATCCATCCATATGAGTGTCATCCCCTATAACCTACTCTGTGTGATGTGGGATCTGGGAAGCAGGGATTAGATGTTTTAAGAACGCCTGACAAAAATGTGTTTGATTCAGCCATACTGATATGCTGTGTTTCTAGTCCTAAATCCTCTAAAAAACTATGTAAAACTGGTATTAGATTGCTACCTATTGTGTCCTGTGAGCACAAATGTTATTCTGAACCTAAGACTACTGATGATTGTAGAGTGGACACTATGCAGTTTCAGAGGGAAGAGAGAGGGGAAATGAAGCAGAAGTAGTATTTGAAGAGATAATAGCAGAAAGTTTTCCAAAACTGGCAAGCATGGAATGCCTGGGTGGCTCAGTGGTTGAGCGTCTGCCTTTGGCTCAGGACATGATCCTGGAGTCCCAGGATTGAGTCCCACATTGGGCTCCCTCCATGGAGCCTGCTTCTCCCTCTGCCTATGTCTCTGCCTTCTGTGTATCTCATGAATAAATAAATAAAATCTTAAAACAAAAAAACCAAACAAAACTGGTAAGCAATTTAAGCCACAGGTTCAGAGGTCTATGAACCACAAACAATAAATACAGGCAAATCATTCCTAGGTACTTCATTGGAAAATTGCTCAAAACTGGTTCCCTTTGCTTGAGGCTTTCCTATACTGGAATGGACTGCATCTGTCTATGCAGAAATGGGAGAAGATATTAAGATTACTTACTTGATTGTTTTCAAAGGAACAATAAAGCCAATTTTCTCAACAAAGCAAGGAAATAGTAAAATGATATTTTTGGAGAGGTGAAAGAGATGAGCCACCAGCCTATAATTTTGTACCCAACAAAGTTACCTTTCAAAAGTAAAGGTAAAATGCGTTTCAGATAAGCATAGTTTGAGAGAATTTGTCATCACAGACCTACAGTAAAGGGAACACCAAAGGGGATTCTTTCAGGCAGAAAGAAAATGATGCTTTCCCAAATGGAAGCAAGAGGAAATGAAGAACATTGCAAAGGGCAAATATGTGGGTAACTAAATAGATACTGACTATACAAAATAATATGTTTTGTGAGATTTAAAATATATGTAGGAATAAAATACAACAACAGAAAAAGAGGAAACGCAGAGCAAAAGTGTCCTAAAGTTCTTGATTGTCTCAGAAATGATAAAGATACTAATTTATTCTAGATTCTGGAAAGTCAGAGATCCATGTTGTAATCCCTGGGGTAACCACTGAAATAATACTGAAAGGCCCTAGAGATAAAAAGTAGTTAGGTTCTCATTTTGTTTTGGAGAGAATGCTAAGTCATTCCACAATTTTACTTTGTTTTTGAAGTAAGCTGTACTCTCAATGTTCGGCTTGAACTCAAAACCCTGAGATCAAGAGTTGCAGGCCCTACTGACTGAGCCAGACAGGTGCCCCCAACAGTTTTACCCTAAAAAGAAATTTTATGGAACAGAAAACTATGTTCAGTAAATATATTAAACAAAAAATTGTTCAGTTAGGGGCGGTTGATGGACATAGAAAGGGAGGTGTTTGAAGTTAGGAAAAGAAAGGAGGGTGAATGAGACAAAGCATGTAGAATAAGAGAAACACATAAAGAAAATAGACACATAAGGACCAGAATTGGAAAGACATAAGAGAGGGAATGGTTTAAGCAGCTTTGAGAGTGTTTCTGGAAGAATCTGGAAGATTCACATGGAGTGAGGACAACTATGAATGTTTTTTTTAAATCTTTTCTCTGACATGAATGTTAATACTTTCTCCGGCAGTTTAAAATCTGTTCTGTACCGGGGAACTGTTTTTTTCTGACTCTCTGTAAATGATTCATCTTATATGATTATGTAAAAAGTAATTTGACTCTTCTGTGAAATTCTTGATTGAATTAAGTTTTAAAGAAATACTTTAACATTTTTACAACGTAAAGCCAGTAAAAACATAAGTTTTAGAAACGAAGCTGAATACAGCATATCATGTAATCAATTGTCAAAGAAGTTAGCTGAAGAACAAGTCTTTGTTCACATCTCAGGCTTTCCTGATCTATTTAAAATAGTACATCTAAAAAAAAATATAGTACATCTTCCCACCTCCACCCTGTCGCTTGTACTTTATGTTCATTGTTCTCCATATTACCATTATATGTTTATTGTTTGTATTCTCCACCTGAATGTAAGTTCCATTTATACCTGTATTTTCAGCATGTGGAGGAATCCCTGGTACACATTAGGTACTCAGAAAATATTTGTCAAGTGAGTAAATGAACAAATGGATGCTCAGACCAACAGAGGGTAAACACAACTAGGAGAAAAAAATCTTCAAGGATATGAATTTGTTCTCACAATAAAAATGGAGTGCATATTACATACTGTCTTATGGGACTGTTTTATTTATTTATTTTATTGTTTTTTTTTTTTGTTTTTTTGGGGGGGGGGACTATTTTAGTCTGTGTTTTATTTTCTTGACATTTGGCAGCTTTTGATGAATACTTTTAGTCTGTCTAATCCACAGTAAAGGCCACAGCTCTACACCAGCCTGCATTTTGACAGAACACAGCAATTTTTCTCATTGATTATTCTCGTCCTTTGTCTCTCCTTCCTTAGCCTGTCACTACTAGGTTCATCCTTTCAGTGCCCTAATTTCTCAACTCATGCTCAGGAGATAAATGGATTAACATGCACTAAGCACTCTTCGGTTATAATCAAGAGAGGCTGGTTGTTGGGAGGTAAAATAGTGTGAATTTTGAGCTTGGGCACTGCAGGCAGATATACCTTCTTGCCACTCACTGTTGTCTAATTCCTAATTCCTTCATCTATACACTGGGTATAATACAGAGTTCTGGAAATTAAATAAGATTTGTATATAAAGCACTTAATGGTACTTGTTTAATCAATAGTAGATAAAAAGGAATAAACTTTTTTGCTTCCTGTTCAGAACTATCCTTTAGAAAACTTTAAAGAGTTTCCAGGGAAAGGAAATTTGGAGAAAAGCAGAGTCTGTATTTTGTTTCACCATGCGTGAAGAAGAAAGGAGCCTTGTATTATTTTGGCAGAAGTCTGGTGATGGTAGAGGTCAGAATGTATGTGCTTCAGGTGACTCTCCTGACTCCACAGTGACAATATAATAAGGATGACTGCTGCCTGTCAGAGAGCCCTGCTCGCTGACACATATGGTGTCTCTTGGACCTGGCATAGCCTAAGTGTGGATAGAGTGTTATCCAAACATTCTTAACTTTTTAATTAAGTTGTACCACATATGCAAAGAAGTGCATACATTTTGTTACCTAAATGCTCAATCAATATTCAAAATAAACACATGCTGCTTAAAGACGAAAAATGACCAGTGTCCCACAAGCCCCCACTTTGTGCCCACTTTTAGTTACTGTTTCCATCCTCCACCCCCACCAAGGGTAACTACTATCCATGAGTTAGTTTCACCTATTTTTAAACTTAATAGAAACAGTCTATTTGTGCCTGGATTCTTTCACTTGAGGTTATGTCTGATGCATGTTGCAGCATGTAGTTCTAATTTGTTAATTCCCAATACTGTATAGTATTACTTTAAGACTCTACCGTTATTTATCCTTTTTTTCTTTTTAAACACTCCCAGTGTGGAGCCCAGTGCGGGGCTTGAATTCACAACCCTGAAGTCAAGAGTCAGATGCACAACCGATTCATCCACCTGGTCACCCCTGTTATCCATTCTGATATTGATGGGCCTCTGGGTAGTTTTTACATTTTGGCTCTTATGAATAATGCTGCTTCACAAATTTTTATATATATCTTTTTTTTCTATTCATAATATATTACTGTATAGATATACATATTCAAAACCATAAACATTTTGGAAGTACTGTTTTTTTCTACTTTGCATTTCAGATTTTCGTCATTACTAGGGCTACTTATTGAATCTTCAGCCATAGTTTTCTAGAGTACATATTTTTATTTAAGTTATTTTGAATCTGAATGAAACTATAACAAGTTCCCGCTAACATAACATTAGAAATTTGTTTTTTCATTTGTCTTGTAGAGTTACACTTGTGAACTTCACAATATTGTAAACACACAGTATATTGCTGCTTTAAAAATCTTTGATCTTTATAAAGTTGGTTAGGATAATATTCTGCATTTGTAAGTATGAAATTACTGTTCAGGAATAATCATATCCTTGATAAATATCTTTTTTGTTGTTTACGAATTTGGTCAAATGTTTTTTCTCAGCTAATGATTGTTACATGTTTAGGCAGATGTGTCTTTTGTACATAGTCATTTGCTCAAAGTAATGTAGAAATAAGCTTTCTAAATATGAAAGGTTTATGACAACTTGAATTTGAGAAGAATCTCTTTTTTTCTGGAGTATAACTAGGTTTAAAAAATTAATTTTTATTTGGAATATATGGTTTGTCTTTGAGAAAAGGATTTTGTTGTATTTTTCTTTAGTTCAAGTGTTGAGAAAGGTGCAAACTTTGCCCCCCCCCCCCCCCCCCCCCGAGAATAGCTCTGGAGATAGCAAGATACTTGAATCACAGTTCTAGCATTAACTTCTTATATATGAATTTTGAGTAAGTTTCTTAAGTTCTGTGATCCTCAGTTTTCTCCACAAAAACCCTTGTATCATTTAAATAAGAAAATGTGTATAAAGAACTTAACACACATGCAGGCATACAAATACATACAAAGTGCCCACTATGCTACAAGCATCAATATTATTATTATTTATTATATGCCTTTGAGAAATACTTTTGACAATAGCCACCTTTCTCCAAATTGCTCTACTTCCTGAGCCCCAGAATTGTCTGCTTTCATCCTGCTTTTGGAGAACCACTCTGGTTCCTATCCTACAGCACCCTGTACTTTTCCTTCCATTTCTTAGATCTTTGCTACTGAAAGTGTAAGTCCATGGACCAGCAGAATAGAGAACTTTTTATAAACATCTCAAAGCCTTGAGAACTCTTTAAACATTTCTGTTGGTTATGTACTTAGGAGTGGATCACTGAGCCAGAGTATACATGTTCAGTTTTGGTAGTCATTACATGTTTCTGCACCAGTTTACACTTTTTCCAAGTGTTTGCACTAATTTATATTTCCACCAGCAATAGAAAACTTGCAGTTAGTCTGTGTTTTCACCAATGCTTGGGGCTGTCTCTTTAATTGTTGCTGGGTAGGCATGTATCATATGTTGTGGTTTTAATTTACATTTCTCTGGTGACTAAAACTACTGAGCATCTTTTCATGTGTTTATTGACCAGCTACGTCTCTTCTTTTCCAAATTTATTTTCCTGGAAGACATTTGATTTCTTCTGAAATGCCTAGGCTTTAAGTAAATTGCAGTCCTGGTGCTGATGGTTATTCCTTCTTCTATCAATACTTCTCCACTTTTAGGAGCTCCTGGATTATAATACCACAAAGGATTCCTTGGGACTGAGAATGTACAGATAATACTTTTTCTCTGACAGATACTTGTTTTTCTCAGATATAAGAGATTAGTACACCCAATTTGAATTCCCCTCTCAAATTCTAAAGCTGCAATACGAGTAGTGTATGAAACTTAAATTGTATGTTCAAACAACTAAATATTAATGTCAGTCATGCATTCCGTCCATACAGAAAATAGTTACTGAATGAGGGAGATCAATAACAACAAAAAATAGGTAATTACAGCACTTGATGTTAAGTGCCATCATGGAGAGGAGCTGTGATTGTACATTGGAGGGTCATTTAATACAGACAGTTGAGTTGTTGGCAGGAGGGGTGGATAGAGGTGTTGCTTAGGGAATGCTTACTGGAATGGTACTTGAGGTAAACTTCAAAAGACAAATGAAACTTGGACAGGTGAAACATTGGAGATGGGCGATTGGGGACATAGTTGGGTCACATGTTTAACTGAATTTGTTTATTATACTCAATAAAATTCCACTGAAATTTACTGAATGCTTATCATGAGCTAGATATATGTTAGCCTTGGAAATGGAAAGCAGAGCCCTGATGGTGAAATCAAAATGGTTGTAAATGACTAAAGTATACCATTTGAGGTGAAGGAATGGTGAAAGATGATATTAGAAAGGTAGGCAGATGCCTAAATATGTATTACGGAAATACTGTATATATATCTATGAAACTAAACAAAGCCTCTACTATTATATTAGTCATTCAGATTACCTCCTCATCCCAATTTTCCAACTGAGTACAGAACAGGAATGCCTGATGCCTTAGTTGTTAGCATCTGCCTTTGGCTCAGGTCGTGATCCCGGGGTCCTGGGATGGAGTCCCGCGTCAGGCTCCCTGTGGGGAGCCTGTTTGTCCCTCTGCCCATGTCTCTGCCTCTCTTTATCTCTCATGAATAAATAAAATCTTAAAAAACATACTAGGATAGGTTTCAGCTTCCTAGTATCAGTAGAACCTTCATTTTGGTGCTACCATAATTTGACCTGTGTCTCAGAACTTCTGTCCAACACCATTATAAAAAATTGTTGAATCTTCCCTTTGCTTTTTATTTCAATCAGCTTGCAGTATCTGTACCCGGAGGATGTATAGAAGACTAATCTTTCTTGCTCTTGAATATTTCATAGTATATCCCCACCCCCCACCCCCCCCCCCCGCCCCGCTCCTTACTAAGGCCAGTTTCAAGGTCTTGCCCTAAAATTGTTAGATCCATGAAAGGAGCCTTATAGCTAGGGTAGTAAAATATTCCACTATAACCAGAAGAGTTATGTCCCTACCATCTCATTTTGGAATTCTGGGTCCCACTGCACCCAAACCCAAGTCATTTTTGCATACAGTGTTTAGATACTGTAGTATTTTTAATATAATAGTATTATTTTAGACATTGAGTGAAATCTGGGATGCACTGTACTTTGTAATCAATATATAATTATTAAGAACATAGGTTTTAGAATCAGACAGTCTTGGATTTAAATACTGATTTTTTCCATTTGTAGTCATTTTTAATGTTTATAAGCCTCAGTTTCCTATAAAATTTCCTCTCACAGTTGTTATAAAGTTAAAATGAAGTAACGTATTTAAAAATGTTTAGCATGTGTGCATATACATAGACCTACAGCTGCTGGTTGTCCTCAGATTAGTGGGAAAGAATCATGAACTATCCTCAAATAACCCCCACTAGAAATTACATAGGAGCTTGCTATTTGAAGTTTGTGCATGCTTCTGAGAAAGATCTGGGTTGCAATTAAATCCTGTAGTCACGTTGAAGGATAATGCCCATCTCTTTTGTAGTCTCTCCTGTGCTTTCACTTGAAGACCCTCCTGATGAATTTAATGTACATTTTTGTAGCCTAAATTTTAAGTCAGGTCATTGCAAATGTACCCTGAAAGTTTTAGGAAACTTCTTCAGTTATATTCAGTAATATGGTGATAGATTTGATATTACTTGTTTAGGCTAATACTTTTCAAGTGCCAAAAAAGAAACTTACAAACAAATTTAGTACATTAGGTCAGGGGCTTTGTAAAAGCATAGGAAATATCACATGTAGCTGTTTGTGCTGTGAAGTGTATAAAATTAATTTTTTTTGCAGACTGAAACTTTACTGGTATAGTTCAAATTATTAAATAGTATGTCCGTGACCTTTACAGCAGAGGGACAATTGACAAACCTTTGCTTTTATTTGAGCTTAGCAGAGAAATAGATCATAATTCAGGTCTAAAATAATACTTTGTTTCATAATTGTTCCTTTTGTTTTACTAGATATACTAATAATAAAATTGAATGAGGAAGTAGTTACTATGAATTAATATGGAATAATGTAGTACCTAACACAGTTACATGAAGTCCTGCATGTTGTGCATACAGAAAAATGTATTAGAGCTGGAAAACATCTAGAAAATGACAACTGAAATCATCAGGAAACTAGACTGGTTTAAAAGACTTACATCCTTCAGTGTGGAATGATTTTTAGGGATATAATTAGAAAAATCTTATAGTTGGAAGGGGAATTAGGCTTGATGTAGTCCAATCTGTAACTTAATGCAGGAATCTATCTAATGGTAATCCTGACAAATGGCTGAGCTTCTTCTGTTTGAATATTGGACAGTACATGCTCCTGGCTTTAAATCCAGGCCTTACCGCTTCATAGCTGAACGACTGTGGGCAAATTTTTAACTTCTCTGTGTCCCATTTTCCAGGCTTGGTAGTTATTGCCAGTAGCTTTGTCCCTTGAAATAGGCAAAGACTACAGGAGACCTGACCTTCAGCCCCCTCCTATCTACTATTGAGAGATTAATTGAGAATCAAGTGTTAGTGTTACACAGCCTGTGAAAAAGGTATGTTCAGTATATTATTTCACTCATATGTGGAATTTAAGAAACAAGTAAGCAAAGGTAAAAAAAACCCCAGAGAGGCAAACCAAAAAATAGACTCTTAGTTATAGAGAACGAACTGGTGGCTACCATAGGGGAGGTAGGTGATGGAGATTAAGGAGTGCACTTGTCATCATGCGCGTTAGGTGATGTATGGAAGTGTTGAATCACCATATTGTACACCTGAAACTAATATTACCCCTGTATGTTAACTAACTGGAACTAAAAAACTTTAAAAAATTGGCAAAAGATTTGAATAGACACTTAAGAGATGGGTGTCCGATAAACACATGAAAAGATGTTCAACAGCATGAATCATCAGGGAAATACAAATTAGGAGCTATCACACACCTAGTGAAATGGCTAAAATTAAAAAAAAAAAAGGCTGACAAACCAAGTGCTGGGAAAAAACGAACTAGAACTCATATATACCACTGGTGAGAATACAAATGGTACACAATGCTGGGAAACAGTTTGGTAGTTTAAATATAAATTTACCATACAACCCAGCAATCCAATACTTAGAAATCTACTCAAAAGAAATGAAGACACATTGGCCTCACCTACCCACCCTCACTACAGACACAAATAGCAGACTTACTCATAATCTCCAAAAGCTGGAAACTATCAGCTGGTGAATGGATAAACACATTGTGTGATACACATACAATGGAACGTTACTCAGCAATAAAATAGAATAAACTGCTGATAAATGCAAAAAGAAAAAATCCACAAAAGTGGGCAAATCTCAAAAGCATTAAGCATAAGAAGCCAGAGTTGAAAGGTTATGTACCACATGGTTTCATTTATACAATGTTCAGAAAAATACTATAGTAACAGGAAACAGGTCAATAATTGGCAGGAATTGGGGATGGGGGAAGGGGCCTGACTGCAAAAGGGCATGATGGAGTTTTTACATGATGATGGAAATGAGTTACGTTTGATTTTAGTGATAATTCCATGACCATATTTGCAAAAATTCATGGTACCATATAAGATGGACATATTTTAAACTTCAATAAAATGACTTTAAAAAAGGTACACATAGGGTACAGTGTTAAGTAGGAAAGTTTCTTGAGTAGGGGTTAGTTTTCAGTATAGGCTGGAGTAGTGAAAAAGAGGATTCCTAGAGCAGGTGACCGTTCGTTGAAAGAGTTTCTGTCAATTATTCCTAGTTCTTCTTGAACAATATAAATCAGTTTCATTCTTCTGTATGACAGCTCTTCACCTTATCAAATATAAAATTCTAAAAAGCATAGATAGTGTAAGTATGGATTTTTTTTCCCACGAAGTTCCATAGCTTTGAAGAATATTTTGTGTAATTTGGCTGTGATTTAGAAAAAGCATAGTGGAACATGATGAGTGGTAAATTTGTAGAATTCATTTACCCAAGAAATTGTGTGGGCTATAAATTTATTTCTGTTAGTTCATGGATGGTAGTTCAGCAAAATTACAAATCTGAAGTTCAAAACTTTTGAGTTTTAAAGTATACTAAATACTGGGGATCCCTGGGTGGCTCAGTGGTTTAGCGCCTGCCTTTGGCTCAGGGCGCAATCCTAGAGTCCCGGGATCGAGTCCTGCTTCGGGCTCCCTGCATGGAGCCTGCTTCTCCCTCTGCCTGTGTCTCTGCCCCTCTCTCTCTCTTTCTCTCTCTCTCTCTATCATGAATAAATAAATAAAATCTTTAAAAAAAATAATAAAGTATACTAAATACTGAATTAATTCAATTCAGCTGTGAATGGCAGCGATCTTCAAAAAAAAAAAAAAAGTGACTTAAACAAGATAGTACTTTGTTTTCTTCTAACAGTCTGAGTAGATGCTAGAATGTTGTTATACCCAGTGGCATCAAAAACATGGGCTTCTCTCTTCTGTTGCTCCCACCTGCCTAACCCTGTCCTCAAGGTTCAAGATGATGGCTTTGGAATTCCAGGCTTTAGGATGGAGGAAGGGTGAAGAAGCAGCTTGTGAGGGACCTTTCTACTTATTTTTGGCCAGGATATAGTAATATGGCACATCTAGTTAAAAGAGATGTTAAGATGCAGCCTCTGCTCTGGGTAGCTGTGAACTCAGGTGTAATTTGGGAATCTGTATGTCTGGGAAAGAAGGGTGGAATAAACACTGGGAGTGCCAGCAAGCAGTATGACAGAACTACTTTGTTCACTTGTTAAGTGTTTAGCACAGTGCTTACCATAGTAGGCGTTCCTTAAATAGCTGTTTCGTGGATAAACATTCCTTATTACTTGTATTCATCTGGATATTTACTCTGTATACATGATAAATCATGGTGGATTTGTCTATCCCTGATAATTCTTTTTAAAATTTTATTTATTTGACAGCATAAGCCGGGGGGAGGAGCAGAGGCAGAGGGAGAAGCAGAAGCAGACTCTCGACTGAGCAGGGAGCCTGATGCAGGGCTCCATCCTAGGACTCTGGGATCATGACCTGAGCTGAAGACAGATGCTTAACTGACTGAGCCACCCAGGTGCCCCACCCCTGCTATTTTTTTTTTTTTAATGTTCTCTCTTATCTGTGTTCTTCCTTTACAAACAAAGTATCTCTAATAGTCTGCAGACGGATTTAATACCATACAGAATTTATTTTAGCTCCTTTATTGCTGATGTTTTTCCCCTTGCTAAAATTGGAGTCCTGTTAAACCTCTCTTTTCATGTGTATTTGATCAACATAGTCCTGGCATGTGGAAAGTACTCAGTAAATGTTTTTAGATTGAGTAAATGAATGGAAGTAAAACTGATGAATCCAAGCCTTTTTTTTTTTTTTTCCCCAATTACTTCCCTAGAAGAGTTTATGGTTATAATACAGAAGAAATTCTTGGTCTTAAATCTGTTTTTCTTACAATATTCTTAGAAATATTCCTTTGGCTTTCAGGTAGAATATGATTATGAGATAATTTGGATTAAATTAATTATTACTAAGTACTAATTCACTTAAGTTATTAGGCAATATGGACTAATATAGTTCAGCAAAAGAAGAGGCATTCACAATGTATTTGACACTTTTTTTTAAGATTTTATTTTTACACAGTCTCCACCCCCAGCACGGTACTCGAAGTCACAACCTCGAGTTCAAGAGTTGCATGTTTCATTGACTGAGCTAGCTGGGCTCCCCTCAATACATTTGACTCTTGATCTCAGATGTCTAATTAGTTTATCAGCATCCCTGTTTCAAGGAATAATGTCGTTTCTTTTCCAGTGCTTTATGGGGAAAAGTTTCTTCAGATATAAAAATAAATGAGTCAGTTATTTCCTCAGATATCATAAAGTAATGCTTTTTAAAAAAATACTTTTATTTATTTTTAAAAGTTTTATTTATTTGAGAGAGTGAGTGAGAGAGAGAGCACGCAAGCAGAGGGAGAGGAAGAAGCAGATTCCCTTGCTAAGCAGGGAACCTGATATGGGTCTGGATCCCAGGACCCTAAGATCATGACCTGAGTTGAAGGCAGGTCCTTAACCAACTGAGCCATCCAGGTACCCCCCAAATTACTTTCATTTAGAAGTTTTTTTTTTTCAGTTTTATTGAAGTATGATTGATAAAATTGTAAGATATTTAAAACGTACATCATGTGGGCAGCCCGGGTGGCTCAGCGGTTTAGTGCCACCTTCAGTCCAGGGGGTGATCCTGGAGACCCAGGATTGAGTCCCGTGTTGGGCTCCCTGCATGGAGCCTGCTTCTCCCTCTGCCTGTGTCTCTGCCTCTCTCTCTCTGATGCTCATGAGTAAATAAATAAAATCTTTAAAAAAAATAAAATGTATATCATGATGATTTGATGTACGTGTACGTGGCAAAAGGATTTCTCCCATCTAGTTAACACACCTATCATCTCACATTTTATGTTTATAAATATATATATAAAAATAATATACTTAAATATATATATATCTTATACATGTATGAACATTTAAATTTTCCTCTTAGCAAATTTCAGTTATATAATAGTGTTTTCAACGATAGTCACCAAGTTTTATATTAGATCCTCAGATCTTATTCATCTTATAGATGAAAGTTTGTAGTTTTACCAAACTCCCCTTTTCTACAAGTTTGACTTTAAGGTTCCACATATAAACAATATCATGCCGTGTTTGTCTTTATCTGGCTTATTTCGTAAGTGAGAGGCATAACGCCTTAAAGTCTTTCCACATTGTTGCAAACAGGACTTACTTTCTCATGGTTGAATAATGTGTGTATGTATGTGTGTGTATGTATGTATCACATCTTTATTCATTTGTTGACAGACACCTAGGTAGGTAGTTTCTGTGTCTTGGCTGTTGTGAATAATACTGCAGTGAACATGAAAGTGCTGATATTTCTCTGATACCCTGTTTTCATTTTTTTTTCTTTTGGGTATATATTCAGAAATGGGATTGCTGGATCATATGATAGTTTTCTATTAGTTTTTTAAGGAACCTCCATGCTGTTTTTTACTTCTTTTTTTTTTTTTTTAATTTTTTATTCATTTATGATAGTCACAGAGAGAGAGCGAGAGAGAGAGGCAGAGAGAGAAGCAGGCTCTATGCACAGGGAGCCTGATGTGGGATTCGATCCCGGGTCTCCAGGATCGCGCCCTGGGCCAAAGGCAGGCGCCAAACCGCTGCGCCACCCAGGGATCCCCATGCTGTTTTTTAAATAGTGGTTGTACCAATTTATATTCCCACCAACAGTGTGTGTTTCCTCTTTTCTCACATTCTTGGCAACACTTATCTCTTGGTTTTATTTGTTTTTTTTTTGGTGGCAGCTATTTTAAAATGCAGGTGTGAAGTGATATACATTATACTTTTGATTTGCATTTCCTTGATGATTGATGTTGAGTACCTGAGTACCTTTTCATATATTTGTTGGCCATTTGTATGTCTTCTTTGGAAGAAGTTTATTCAGTTCCTCTATTTTTTCTTTTAAATATTTTATTTATTCAAGAGGAACACAGAGAAAGAGGCAGAGACATAGAGGAAGAAGCAGGCTCCTTGCAAGGAGCCTAATGGGAACTTGATCTCAGGATGCCATGATTACTAGCTGAGCCCAAGGCAGATGCTCAACCACCGAGCAATCCAGCTGCCCCTGTTCCTCTATTTTTTAAACAGGTTTTTTTTTTTTCTATTTAATTTTGAGAGTTGTTTATATATTTTGGATATTAACCCCTTATCAGATATATGATTTGCAAGTATTTTCTTCCATTCTGTAAGTTGCTGTTTCATCTTGTTTCCTTTTCCGTGCAAAAATTTTTAGTTTGATGTAGTCTCACTTGTTTATTTTTGCTTTTGTTGTCTGTCATTGCTTTTTTGGTCAAATCTAAAAAAATCATTATCAAGACTTACGTCAAGGAACTTACCACCTATGTTTTCTTCTAGAAGTTTAATGGCTTCATAATCTGTTTTGAGTTGATGTGTGTGTAATGTGTAAGATAGGGTTCTAGTTTCATTCTTTTATATTTGGCTGTCTACTTTTCCCACCCAGCACCATTTATTGAAGAGATTATCCTTTCTCCATTGTATATTCTTGACTCTTTTGTTGAAAATTAATTGACCCATATATGCATAGGTTTATTTCTGGGTTCTCAATCCTATTCCATTGACCTATGTGTCTTATTTTTATGCCAGTATTCGACTGTTTTGATTTTTAAAACTTGGAATATAGTTTGAGGTTGGGAACTGCTAGCTTTGTTCTTTCTCAAGATTGTCTTGGGAAAAAAAAAAAAAGATTGCCTTGGCATTTGGGGTCATTTGTGGTTCCATATAAACTTTAGGATTTTTTTTCTGATTCTGTGAAAAACTCCATTAGAATTTTGATGGAGGTCACATTGAATCTGTAGGATGCTTTGAGTAGGAGAGAGATTTTAACATTAACAATTCTTCTGTCTGTGAGTGTGATATATCTATTGTGTCTTTTATCAGTGTCTTATATTTTCAGTGTACAGATCTTTCACCTCCTTGGTTAAATTTATTCCTAAGTATTTTATTCTTTAGATAAAATTGTAAGTGGCATTGTTTTCTTAATTTCTCTGATAGTTCATTGTGTATAGAAACACAACCGATTTTTGCATATCGATTTTGTATACTGTAGCTTTATTGAGTTTGTTGACAAAGTAATACTTCGTCATTAAATTTTTTTTTGAGTAATTTCACTTTCTATTTTCTTTGTTTTTTGGTTTAAGCATATGGCATTAAAAAACAAAGAATCCATCTGTTTGTTAGAGTCTTTGCTCTTATTTCTTTGATCTGGAAAGAGTGTATATGTTCTTAGTAGTCAGTAGTTTCAATTATCAAATAGGGAAGGAGGAAGTGAACCTTTTTTTTTTTTTTGTATTGACAAGGGGGTGCAGCTATGGTTACTTTTATTGAGGCTGGGATTTGAGGAGAGATCTATTTTTTAGGCCTTGCAGACAAGTGTATGGGTAATATGAAATTCCCAAAGGTGAGTACTAAACTATGCAGGCATCAAGAAACCATTAGGTTATTTTAATGGAGTAGAAAGTCCCTGAAATTGACTCAGCCATAAAAAAAGAATGAAATCTTGCCATTTGCAACAACTTGGATGAATCTAGAGCATATAATGCTAAGTGAAGTCAGTCAGAGAAAGACAAATACCATATGACTTCACTCATATGTGGAATTTAAGAGACAAACAAAAGAGACAACAACAAAAACAGACTGTTAAATACAGAGAACAAACTCGTGGTTACCAGAGGGGAGAAGGGGGTGTTGGGTGAAATAGGTGAGGAACATTAAGAGTGCACTTCGCATGATAAGCACTGAGTAATGTGTAGAATTGTTGAATCACTGTATTGAATACCTGAAATTAATGTAACAGTATATGTTAATTACACTGGAGTTAAAAAAAATTAATTAAAAAAATAAAATCCCTGAAATTGATAATATTTTTTTGGAGTTCTGGAGATATATTTTGGAATCTTAGGATAGATTGCTTGACCTTCATATAATGGCTCCCAATTTGTTTGTTTTATTATGTAAGCAAAGTAAATTTCAAGCTTCACTGAAGTCTTTGAGATGATAATTTACCACTTGAGAAAGTTATAAAGGTAAAAATAATCTCTAATAACAAGAAACTCAGTTCTTCCTAGGTCAGCCCATTTCGTGTGTGTATTGTTTGGATGGGGGCATTTTTACGTTTAGTTAAACTTGCTTCCTATGAACTGAAGTGAGGCAGCTTGAGATTACATGTTGTGCCACTTCGTATTGCATCACCTTGGATAAGTTACTTTTCTTTGCCTCAGGTTTCTCATCTCTACAATGGAGGATAATAATACTTCATAGAATTGTGGGGTTGAGTGAGCAGGGTAATTAGTACTTAGAATAATGCTTAGGGTAGAACAAGCAATAAATGTCATTGTCATTTTCTATCATTGTTATTAACATATTTGTTTTAATTTGAAACTTGACTCCAAGAAATATTTAGGAGAAACTGTCCCCTGATTCTTTGATTTTTAGCATATAGGCTGTGTGCCATCAAGTGAAATAGAGGACATAGGTTTGGTGGAGGAAGGGGCGGAAAATGCTGAGTTTACTTCTGAACAAGCCGAATTTGAGGTATTTATGGAATAATACTAGTATTGAGATAACGTGAATTTGAAGAAGAGGGCAGAGTCTTTGGCACATCAGAGGTATAAGAGATGGGTTAGATAATTTAAGGATCTACTTTGGCTATAGATTTGGGGACACTATGAGTTTGTCCCCTACTTTGGGGACACTACATTTTAAAGAACAGGTGGAAGCCCTAAAGGAGACCATGTGAGAGTTAGTAGAAGAACCAGGAGAGAGAAGTGCCACCAAAAAGGGAGAGTAATTAATGTTGTCAGTTGCAACAGAGATTACAGCAATCTGAGAACTGGAAAGTATACATGGCTTGATAATTAACAGTTCTTTTGTGACCATTTGGTTTCAGTAGAGGAGTTAAGGCAGAAGCCAGATTGCAGTGATACTAGAAGAGTGAAAAGGGAGGAGGAACAGACAATAAATGTACATTACTGTTTGGAGAAATGTTGATGAAACAAATGTTCAAAACTAAAGGAAGATGCAGGGTAAATGAAAGATTTGGGACAGGATACTGATGGGCGAAGGAAAAGGAGCTATTAGAAAAGAGAAAGGTTGAGTATAAGGAAAGTGTAGAAGAGATGAGATCAAGGCCACAAGTTGATGACACTGGCCTTGAATAGGAGGAGGGTGAAAACATCTAAAACTGGAGCAAAGAGAGATCTGGATATAATCAAGCCTTGAAGATAGAGGAAATCACTCATAAGGACTTCATTTCCCCCCAAAGAAATGGAAGGGGAATTTGCTGAAAGGCGTCAAGGGTTGACTAGGTATTGTGAGGAGAATGGTCAATATTTAGAATAGTAATTGAGGGAAATAGGAGGGGAGGCTGACAAATTTGATTTCTAGTGGAGGGATTTTTCATATGAGCAGTATCTGGATAATACTTGTAGTGTGGATACTATGAATGTGTTATATGAAAGAGAAAGGCCTATTATTTCATTTAATGCAAGATACATTTATTTGGCATGTATTATGTCCATAATACTGTGCTATGTGCTTGTGGGAGATTCAGATGAATACTGACTGCCTTACTTGAGGTGAGGGTGGATATGAGCTCATAGCTCATGTTGTATGATTTATTAAGATCACAAATATTTACAATAGCCTAAAATGATAAATGATACTTGAGCTTTGTAAACATACTTATGAGGGTTTGAAAAAAGTAGAGATTCCATTAAATAAGGGGAAATAGTAAGGCTTTATGGAAAAGGCAAAAACCCCATAAAATAAGGGCTACATGTGTATTTTCTGATGAAAATAGTAATGAAATCAGTTACAAGTTTTTAATTTATTACAGCAATCATTCATTCTTCTAAAATACAATGACTGACATTAACCAGAAATGAAGAAATGAAGAGATTAACAAAACATAGTGAATTCTGTCCTATCCAAAAGATGTTCCAAAGTTGGTTATTTTTATTTTTATTTATTTTTTTTTTTTGCAGTAATACAGAATTCTGTAATCCTTTCCACAAATACTCAGTGAACTTCTCCTGTTGGGTACTGATGATTTAGAGAAGACTAAGAAGCATTTTCTTTCCTGTAGGAGTGCATACTCTAGTAGAAGAAACAGAAGTATAAAGAACTTAATTTCTTTGGGTAGCCCCGATGGCGCAGCGGTTTAGCGCCCCCTTCAGCCCAGGGCCTGATCCTGGAGACCTGGGATCGAGTCCTACGTTAGGCTCCTGCATGGAGCTTGCTTCTCCCTCCTCCTGTGTCTCTGCCTCTCTCTCTCTCTCTCTCTATCATAAATAAATAAATACATCTTAAAAAAAAAAAGAACTTCTTTGCAATAAGTGATATAAAAGTGGTACACGTGAGTGAAGAAATTTGGAGTTACAGTGGAAGGAAGAATGAATAAATGACTATGTTGCTATGACAGCAAGTTTTTTCTTTTTCTTTTCTTTAGTTGGAGAACATCAATTGACAGGCCATAAAGTGGCAGTTAAAATCTTAAATAGACAGAAGATTCGCAGTTTAGATGTTGTTGGAAAAATAAAACGAGAAATTCAAAATCTAAAACTCTTTCGTCATCCTCATATTATCAAACTGTAAGTATTTTTGTACGCGATAATGTAAAAAAGCAACTGTGTGATATATTTCCTATGAATTTACTAATTGTTTATTTTTAATTTTTTATAAAAGTATAAATTTTTTATATTTATTTTCAGCAAGTATTTAACCTCTATCAATCCTTTCTTGCATATTTTTAGTTTATAATTAAGTCATTTTTCAAATTTGATACTATTTTCAAGTGATGAATGCAGCTTAAAAGTTGACTCTTCTCTAGTATTTACTTTGAAAGGCATTTAGGACTTTGATATTCATTTTATAATTTTTTTCTAAGTCTCTTTGCATTAACATTACAGTGATTTCTTTTTAGAAAGGTAGACTGTAACTGTTAAAAGGTTATCCACCATTATACTTGCAAAACTGCAGTAATTACTGTGATTACTGATAGCAAAGCTCTTACGAAGGCAAGTGAATTTTTCTTTTTGATAGGACAAGTTACAAACTTAAAAGATAAGTAAATATGAAAGGACTGATAGTTGATTAATTATAATGAAAGATAAATTAAAATTGATTAGACCCATAGAAAATGTAGATACTGAGTATGTAACAGTATTCTTTTAAATTACTTAAAGTTGTAGTTTAATATTTACTGAGAAAATGTCATATGTTAAACACTGAAATTGTCTTTTTCATCTTAAAGTTTGGATAGAATTTTGTAAAATAAATATTAATCTTGTTGAATACTTGCTAATGGCTAGGTATGCTGAGCATTTTACATATATAATTTCACTTTCTCCTCTTGATAAGCCTATAGGGTAGGTAGTATTGTTTTCAGTTTATAAATAAGGAAATTGCATGTCTAAAGAGTATCAGCAGTGTGTCCAAGGTCAAAAAGCCAGTAACTTGCAGAGCTAGTAGTTCATATCTGACTCCAAATGTCATGCTGTTAATGCTTTTCTCCAGTCTTTCTTAAAACAAAGTTATATAAATTCCTTTTAAGGAGAAAATAAATTTGTGGATAATTATTTTTAGTATATTGTTACTTAAGTACATAGAAACAAAGAATTAGATGTAATAAACTCCATTATGCTTAGAGCTTCGACCCTATTTTGAAACCAAAATAAATTCACAATTTGAATAAAAGACAATGAATGAAGTCAATGAAATTCAAAGTAGTATCTAGGGTATAATGTGATAAATAATGGTGGTTTCCAAAAACCAAATCATGGTTAGTTTAATAGTAGAAGGACATCCAATGCCATATTTATATTTTGATTCAAGTAATGTTGAAGAGAAAGCCTGTTCATATGTATATACTGTAAAAAAAAATCATCATTAATGTCTTTGAGGCTTTTTTTACTAGTTCATTATAATCAGACATTATATTTACCCTGAACTTTGTTAGTGAGCAGTCTTTGGATGTCAGTGTTAATGAGGAACAATTTGATAGCCTGCAGAGGTACATTATTTGCCTTTTGACAAGGCTAGTATAGTAGCTGTGGAAGGCTGAATAATGCCCCACCCCAAGATATCCTAATTTCCAGAATCTTTGAATATGTTACATTACATGGCAAAGGGGAATTAAAGTTATAGATGGATTGGTTGCTAATCAGCTGACCTTAGAATAGGGAGATTTTCCTTGATATTCTGGGTGTGCTGATGGTAATCACAGTGGTTATTAAAAGTGAATGGGGTGGTCAGAGGACTCAGAGAAAGAGATTTGAGAGTGAAGTGAGGTCAGAGTGATAAAATGTGAGAAGGACTCAAATGGCTGTTGCTGACTTTGAAGATAGAGGAAGAAGGCCATGAACCAAAAAATGTAGGCAGTCTTTAAAGTTGGAAAATATAATAATTTCCCTATAGAGCCTTGCTACCAACCTTGATTTTAGCCCAGTGAGATGTGTCAGACTTCTAAAAAACTACAAGATAATACATTTTTGTTGTTTTAAGATACCAAATTTGAAATATGGCAGCAGTAGGAAACTAATATAGGAGCATTCTTTTTCTTTTCTTTTTTTTTTTTTCCCTCTCCCCCCCTTTTTTTTCCCCAGGAGCATTCTTGAAATCTTTAAATGAGTGGATTATCCAATTATTGCTGGATTTGGGAATGTGCCTTTAGTCTTTACTTGCACTAGCTACATTTATTGTTAGTGAACTGTTACAAATTGGTTTGTTTGGTGTATCTTACCAACATATGAATATATGCCTAACTGTTCAAAGAAGGCGCTTTCTGGAGGTGCTTGGTGTGCGGTTGGGTGGCAGTGATGACTCAGCTCTCACACTGTTATGGTGAGAAGTGCATTCTAAAGTGAGCTTCAGTATCCTTTCATCTTCATGTGAAGTTCACTTGTTTATCAACATAAATGAGAAATGAAGTCTCTGAAATCACACAGCAGCACGTGATTGATTACAAGCTTATTGTTTAGGACCTACATTTTAGGTGATCCAGAATAGGTATAGAATAAGCAGGTTTTTAAAGATTATCATAAGAATTAAAATACCACCTGCTAGCTTGGTGACTCATCTCTCCTAATCTTTGTTTCCTTAATGTTAAAATGGGGATGTGTTTGCACTGGTATAATGCCTGGTGTTTGATGAGCATTGGCCTAAAGTAGGAGATGGCAACCTACAAGCTGATTTCGGTCCACTTTTATGATTCTTAACTGCTTTTCCCCCTACTTGAAACAGGTCTTATCTGACTTCAACTACATGTTAATAACGACTTTATTCTTGTTACCGAGTGGTTTCTAAGTTAAATCTCTTTGCTCTTGCTTACTGAGCAGCCACTTCCTATTTGAGGAGGGAGAAAGCTGGGAGGCCAGATTAGAGTATCACATGCCAGAATGAGAGTGAAGGGAGAGATCTCTTTATTTGCCTCATTCCTTGACCTCTTCCCTTTTAGAATACCAATCCTGAAAGACCCCAGAGAAATTTTGCCCATTTAGTGTATGAGTCCTAGTTCCTGTTCTGTTACCACAAACACAAATCAGATTTTGTTAGTAAGCAGTTGGAACTGTCAGGATTTAAAAACTTATTTTTGATGTCGTATCTACTAGTGTTTTCTTGCCTTCGTTTTTATAATTATTTATAATTTTAAATTTTGGTTTGGCTAATTATCTCATTCCGGCTTAGAATTATTTAAGTATTTGCTATTTTGTGAGAGAAATGTAGAATGTTCCCAGGGTTGATTGGAAAGTAATTAGCAGAGGTGAATTTAATTTTTAAAGCTTCTGGCTTCCAGCCTTGAGCTTAATCCATTCAGCCAGATTGCCTCTTTAATTGCGGACTGAATTAAAAAAAGAAAAAGCACTCGTGTATCTTTGCTATAGAACAAGCTTATTGACATAGCCTCTAAGAGTGTTAGTGATTTAAACAGGGAGAGAGACCTGATCCTTTTGGTGGTTTTGTTTGTTTTATACAGTCTTGGATTAACTGCCAAGAATAGTTCCCTTGTTACAGAATGGGCCTCTAGTTTCTCTACCAAGAAAGCTTGAAAACCAAAAATCAAGAATGTAGGGTATTTATTGCATGATTTCTCTGTTAACTCAAATTGTAAAATCCCACTGGGAGAAAATTGAATGGAGTAAACAGGATTCAAAGGAAACTCCAAACTTTCCCATGTACTAGAATTTGTTGATTTTATTTTCGTCTTTGTTTTTTCTTCCCCCCTATAGTTCTTAGGGAACTTCACTTTAACAAATCAAAAGATCAGTACTTTCTAATTTGGTAGAGCTGGTTTTCTCTGTTTACTTTTTAAAGTTTTTATCTTCTTCAACCTCTGGACAGCTCTTTAACGTTGCTCACCATTACCACCTTGAAATGTTGTAGTCTCTGGGTTTCTATAACATCACAGTCTTCTAATTTTCCTTTTTCATTTTTTCCTCTTAAGCCTTTCTTTTATGGGCCTTTTTAATCTTCATGGCGTTAAATATTGATGCATTTCAGCATTGTGAGCTAGTGTAATGTTAGTGAACCAACTTTGGGTGACCCCATCTATTACGTGGTTGTCATTTGTCATCTTTGTGCTAAATATTTCCAAAACTATATTTCTGGGCCAGTTATTTCTCCTGAATCCTGAATGCATTTATTGAACTCTTTATTGGATGTTTCCATTGTGAAGTCATAGAATCATCTGAAACTAAGTTGAACTTTTCTTTCTTTTCTAAACTTTTCTTTCTGTTCTGTTTTTTTGTTTTTTTGTTTGTTTGGTTTTTTTTGAGGGGGGGGGCAAAAATGCCATTCATGCAATTTTCTAAGCCCAAGATTTGGGCATCATCTTTAATTCCTTTTCCTTCATTTCTAACAAATAAATTTGTTAATTTATTGCATTCTACAGCTCTTTTCCCTAAATATCTCTTTAGTCTGTCTCTGCTTTTATTGTCATTATCATCTTTTGCTTGTTGTCCTTCAGCTATTGTTTCTGTTTGGAAAACTTTAGCCACACCTCCCTTCCCCTAGGCTTCCAATTCCAATTTGCCATTTAGATCTCAGCCTTTATAGACGATTGGTTAACTCTAGAAAACCTGCTTTACTCCCTAAATCTGAGTTAGGCATCATCTTCTCTTTTTTTTTTTTTAATTTTTTAATTCTTTAAAGATTTTATTTATTCATAGAGACACAGAGAGAGAGAGAGGCAGAGGGAGAAGCAGGCTTCATGCAGGGAGCCCAACATGGGACTTGATCCAGGGTCCCCAGGATCAAACCCCCAGCTGCAGGCGGCACTAAACCGCTGCGCCACTGGGGCTGCCCGAGGTATCATCTTCTCTGTACCACAGTCAGCCTTTCTGAAGCCCTTGACATTACTTTGCACTTGCTCATTTGTTTTCATTAGTATCCCCCAGCAGACCAGGTTGTTGAGAAGCAAGAGTTATGCACCTATTATCTAATAGGAACTGTTCTAAGCACTGGGGATATGATAGTGAAAGACAAGGCTTTCTGCCTTTATGGAGTTTATGTTCTAGAGCTATCTAGCAGTTGTAGATAGTGAGTAAGCAAATTAATAGGATTACTTTAGGCAGTGATAAGTGCTTTGAGGAGAATAAAAGGTACTGTCTTAGGGTGTGACTAGCAAGGAAGAAATTGTGGAGAAGGCCTCACTGAGGAGGTAAAGTTTGAGCTCAAGACCTGAAAGATAATTAAGATTTAGCTATCTAGTGACATGATGGGGTATGGGGGCAGAAGTGGAAGCAGACCAGTTAGGAAGCTGTTGCTCTATAGTCCAGCTAAGACATTATGATTATGGTGGCTTTAACCAAAGTGATAATCTAGATTTGTGCTGTCCAGTGTGGTAGCCATTAGCACATGTAGCACAAATTTAATTAAAATATTTAATTCTCTGGTCACACAAGTCACATTTCAAGTTTTTAATAGCAGAGTGTCGCTAATGGCTAGTATATTGGACAGAGGTTATATAAAACATTTCTATCACTGCAGAAAGTTCTATTTGATAGTACTGGTCTAGATGGAGAGAAATCAGTGGATTCAATATACATTTTGTAGGTAAAACTAATGAGATACTGTGGACAAGAAAGTGGCTGAGGAATCTTTTTGGCCTGAGCAATTGGGATTTTGGCTTTTGGCTTGAGCAACTAGATGGTGATAATCATGATATTTTTTGAGATAGGAAGAATGGAGGAGAATCATTTTAAGGTACAGGAGGATATTAAGGATACTTGTTTTGGCCAGGTTGAGTTGAGAATCCCATTAGATCTAAACAGATATCAAATATCATCTTTATCTCCCTAGCACCTAGTATTGTAGTAGGCATTTACGAATTACTTATAGCATGTATAAGATGTGACATTTGAACAAGGTCCTGATGGTTTTATGAGGACAACAAGAAGCAAAATAAAGTGTAAAGAATGTGGTGTGTTGGGAATAGCTGTCTTCTTCAGTTGATACATAGGGTATGTGTAGGGAAATGGAGGAAAACAAGGCCAGAAAGCTAGCTTGTTCACCCCTTCATTTAGCAAATGGCACCATTGAGACACTCGGTATACATCAGCAAACTAAAAGATGACAACAAAATCTCTGCTATTATGGAGGTTCTGTGTGTGAGTGTGTCTATGTGTCTAGTGGGGTAGTGCTGAGAAGATAGACAATAAAACCTTTGTTAGTAAAATATATTGTAAGTTAGTGAAAAGGTGAGGGAATATGGTATACAGATTTTCTGGAGAAGGAAAATAACAAATTCCCATTTTTTAGGGGAGCAGTAAATATAAAGGCTCTGAAGTGGAAATATGGGCCAGAGATCAAGGGAACAGAGTGATATAGAGGGAATTGGTGTAAAATGAGGACAGAGACATAAAGGGGAGCCAGATTATATAGGGTATTATAGGCCATTGTAAGAACTTTGGCTTTTACTCTGAGCAAGATGGGAAGTCATTAGAAAGTTTTGGTCAGCCCAAAACTAGTGTATTGGAGGAGAATACTCCTCAGCGGTAGCTCCACCTTCAGCCCAGGGCATGACCCTGGAGACCCAGGATCAAATCCCATGTCAGGCTCCCTGCATGGATCCTGCTTCTCCCTCTCTCTGCCTGTGTCTCTGCCACTCTCTCTATGTGTGTCTTATGAATAAGTAAATAAAAAAATCTTTAAAAAAAAAAAGGAGAAAAAAAAAGTTTTGGTCAGAAGTATGATAGGACCTGACTTCTCTTGAAGCAGGGAAACCAATTAGGAGTCAATTGTAGTACTCTGGGTAAAAGAGTTGGTGGCTTAGAATAGAGCATAGTCTGGAGGGTGTTGAGAAGTAAGCATCTTCTGTATATACTTTTGAGGTAGGGTAAACAACATTTACTTAGAGATAAGATGTAGGTTGTGAGAAGAGAGAAGGAAGTGATTGACTCCAAGGTTATCTGGCTTGGGCAAATAAAAGAATGGAGTTGCTATTAAGTGAAATGGAGAAGTTTATAGGAGGAACCTAGAGGTGTGGAGTGTTGCAGGGTGGTATCAATTTGCTTTTGGTTTTATGGTGTTGAGATGCTTATTAGACATCTAAGTAGAGAGATAAATAGGCTATTAAATATGTGACTCCAAAGTTAAGGGGACAGGTGTGAGGTAGACATTTGGAAGTCATCAGCATATAGATGGTAGTTAAGATATTTAAAGTCCCAAGACTGAATGAAATCACCAAGGATGTGAGTAAAGGTAAACAAGAAATCCAAGGATTGATCTCTAGGGCACTATGATGTTAAGATGTCCAAGATGAAGAGGAACCAGCAAAGGAGAATGAAAATGAATAGTTATGAGGTTAAAGGAAAACCAGGAGGATACTCACTTGAAGCCAAGTGAAGAACATACTTGAAGAGAGATTATTAACTGTCCCTTATTCTGCTGAATATTGAGTAAGATGTGACTGAGAATTGATCCGTTAGGTTTGGCAAGGTGAGAGGTTGCTGGTGTCTTTGAAAAGGACCAGTTTATTGTAATGGTGAAGGCAAAATCTTGTTTTGAGGGACTTAGAGAATTTGAGATGAAAGAGAAGGACGCCTGGGTGGCTCAGTACTTGAGCATTTGCCTTTGGCTCGGGGTGTGATCCCAGGGTCCTGGGATTGAGTCCCACATCAGGCTCCCTGCAGGGAGCCTGCTTCTCCCTCTGCCTATGTCTCTACCTCTCTCTATGTCTCTCATGACTAAATAAATAAAATCTTAAAAAAAAAAAAAAAGATGAGGCAGAGTTAGTAGCAATACACAATTCAGGAATTTTATTTAAAGGCAAGGAGAGAGAAATAGGAGTGGTAATGAGAGGGAATGTGGGTCTAAACAGGGTTTGTTTTTTAAGATGTAAGATATTCTAGAATGTACACAAAAGGGGATGATTTGGTCAAGATGGAGAGACTGATATAGGAGAAAGAGGAGCTAATTGTAGAAACCAAATCCTTTAGTAGGTCTGGGGAAGGAATCCAGTGCATAATTGGAAGAGTTAGTCTTTGATAGTATATTACCATGGAGTGAGTGGCTGTGTGGTGCAAGAGGAGGAAGTCAAGGAAATTAAGACACCATGTATTCAACAGATCATCCATGTGGATATTATGTACAAAGTGGGGGGGGAAGACATTAAGTTGGAATGAGAGGGAGTGAGCAGAGTTAGATCGACGACTTAAACAAAAAAAAGGTTAAAGTCGTGTAATTGGTGTATAAGTCGTGTATTGGGTGTGTAATCTGATGGGCTGCACTTTAGAGACTGTGGAGTTTTTGAGGAAGGAGGTTTTGAGTGAGGATTTCCTTTAGATCCTAATATATTATTAGACTATGCAAATTGGCCAAGTTTTAAAATTTCCTCATGAATTAATAAATCGAGGATCTGATCAGCAATGGCTACTAATTTTTCAAAAAAGAGATTATATGCCTTTACCTGGAGGTATGCAGCACCATCTAGTCTTTCAAAGGAAAATAAAAATCAAAATGAAATCTGATCTAATCTTCAGATCTAACAGGGTGCTATAGATCGTGCATTATGTTGCCATAAAAGCCGGATCAGCCAAATGAGACCATGGAATCTTCTGCAGAACAAGCCAACCAACTTCTTCAACAAAACAAAGCAAGAAAAAAAAAAAAAAACAGAAGAGCAGCCTATAAATTAAAAGAAAGATAAGAGATATATTAATCAATTGCAATGTATGGATTATAATTGAACCCTAATTTAACCAAAATATTAAAACCAGAAAAGCATTATAAATTGATCAGGAAACCTGATTGGATATTTGATGACATTCATGATTTGTCAAATTTTGGCATGATGATAGTATTGCATGAGTATATGCACATCCATTTTTTAAGCTGTTATGTTTTAGAGATACATACAGATGTATTTACGAAGAAATGAAAGCCAAATTCAGTGTGAATTGATTGTAAACATACACTTTTATCAAGCTGATAACCAAGGCATATTAATAATGTTATATTCTAGAATGTTAGAGAAGATAGTAATTTATTCTGTATATCCATGCATAAATATGGCATGATCAACCTAACAAAAATAGGCAAAAAGATAAGAGTGAGCATTTCATGAGAAACGTGTTTGGTGTTTGCAGGAGTTGAAGAGTTTATGAATCCACAAACTTTCTAAAGATTTAGCATTGCCAAAATCATTTTGGAAAATAGTTGGCATTATCTCTTATAATCAGACATTCACGTGAACTGTATGACTCAGCAGTTCCACTCACAGGTGTATATCAAAGAGAAAATCTTGCCATGTGCAAGAATGTTTACAACAGCGTTATTTATAATAGCAAAATTGAGAAGACAACCTCTAGTGATCAACTCAATGAATAAATAGCCTCTCCATTAACAGGAGAGTAGATCAATAAATACAATGAAATGTTATACAATGGTCACATCAAATAACTAGCAAACACAACAATGTGGATCAATCTCAATAAAACAGGTCCCAAAATACTACAAGTAGCCTGATACTCTTTATTTTTATTTTTTATTTTTTTAAAGGTTTATTTATTTTAGAGAAAGAGAGAGGGTGTGCAAGTAGGAGGAGGCACAGAGGAGAGGGAGAGAAAGAATCCTTAAGCAGATTCCTTAATGGAAGGAGTGGGCCCAACATGGACTCTATCCCAGGACCCTGAGATCATAACCTGAGCTGAAATCCAGTCAGATGCTTAACTAACTGAGCCACCCAGGCACCCCACCTGATACCCCCCTTTTTAAAAAAGATTTTTATTTATTTATTCATGAGAGACTCAGAGAGAGAGAGGCAGAGACACAGGCAGAGGGAGAAGTAGGCTCCCTACTGGGAGCCTGATGCAGAACTCAATTCCAGGACCCGGGATCATGCCCTGAGCCAAAGGCAGAGGCTCAACCACTGAGCCACCCAGGTGCTCCCACCCCCTTTTTTTTTTTTTTTAATTGCTGATATCTTTTTCTAAAGCTAAGAGCAATTAAATTAAAATATGCATAAGAATATTAATTTTTAGCCTTGAAGACAGTGGGATGCACACATATATATGTATAAAAGAGAAAGCAGGAGATGCAGGAGTAGGATTCAGAATGATGGCTAATTTGGCTGAGGGGA
The DNA here is from genome assembly GCF_048164855.1 of Canis lupus baileyi. Taxonomy (NCBI): domain Eukaryota; kingdom Metazoa; phylum Chordata; class Mammalia; order Carnivora; family Canidae; genus Canis; species Canis lupus. Next base: position 36,143,093 of record NC_132840.1, read on the forward strand.
AATGGTGGGAAGTGGAAGATGACTCTGGAGTTAGATGGGAAGGTATTGTTGAAGTCCTAGGCTTTTTGTTTGGGTGATGGGTTTGTAGGTGCTTATTATAGTGTTAAAAATAGTAATTAAATAAAAATAAGCCACTCAAAGACCAGTAATGACAGGTGCCATGAACCAAGGATAATGACTACATTTCTTTGATAATGGATTTCTAAATAAAAATATTATTCTGTATATGTAGCTATATAGATAGGATTAAAAATCTCTATAGATATAAGCATCAAAAAATTATACTCATGAATATTAATTTTTGTCTAACTTTGGAAAGATTTTTTCCTGAGTTCTATATGCTATTTAAATGAATATTGCCTAAAGATGCATTTAACTTAGCTGGAGAATGCTTGAAGTTTTTGTGGATATTAACATTTTTTTTTTGCTTAATTAGGAATACTTTTTTCTGAAAAGTTTTCCTAAAGCACGTAAATTTACTTTTCTGTTGTATTAAGAAATGTATGAATTCCATGATTGAATTTCTTATAGTGCTTCAATGTGATTATTATTTTGGAAGGCACAAAAATTTGGCTTTCTTGGCTAGACTTAAGAACATAATCCTGGAATTGGCTTTTTTCCCTAAGTCCCAATATGAAGCTCGCTCTTTAGAGTTTTTTTCTTTTAAAAATCGTGTTTACTTTTTCTTAGCCTCATTCTGTTTAATTGAAATTTTAGTCTTTGAATTTTTGTTGTAATACTGCCATAATTTCTGTTTCAAATTATTATAGTTTTGGCTCCAAGCTGTTCACATTATTATTTTTTTTAAAGATTTTATTTATTTATTCATGAGAGACAGAGAGAGAGAGGCAGAGACACAGGCAGAGGGAGAAGCAGGCTCCATGCAGGGAGCCTGACATGGGACTCGATCCTGGGACTCCAGGATCATGCCCTGGACTGAAGGCAGGCGCTAAACTGCTGAACCACCCAGGGATCCCCGTTCACATTATTTAAGAGTGGTAATTTATATATTCAGATGCCTACTTTGTTACAGATACTTTGTTAGGTGTACACTCAATCATTGTATAATCACAAACTGAGGCACATGCTCTGAAGCTAAGGGACAAGCAAAAAGGACTGACCTGGACTTAGGGAGTGACCTTTATGGGGAGCTAGAAAGGATGACTAGGAGCTAAAGGGCCGAGTACAGGTCAGGTATGAGATTCAGATTAGCAGAAACTGCTTATACAAAGATGCTGTGGCAGATGGAAGTGCAGCACAACGAATGAATGAATGAAAGAAAGAAATAGTGCATTGCAATGGTGAGAATCAAAGAGGAGACAATAGACACAGGTGGGGGCCTGATTCACTCAGGACCTAAGAGCAGTGGGAACCCCCTGAAGATTTTCAATTAGGAGACTACTGAAGAAACAGACTCATGCTTTGAAAAGAATACTTGTCTAATGTGTGTCTTTCTTAATAGACTGTAGGCTCCACCAGTAGAAACAGGAGCTGTTGATCTTACCAAGTGCAGTACATTAGGTTTTCAACAAAGAGTAAATAGCACACTGTAAGTGCTCAGTGGTTGTGGTTTTCATTGCTCTAGATTGGCCTTTGATGTGGACAGTGGCCACTGTGGAGTTAGAGGTTTCATGAAATAGTTCAATTTAACAATATCCACTTAAGACCTGTGATATACTTGGAAGAATCAGCAGCTAAATTTATTAGAATTTCATCACTTTTTCTCCTATGCCCCAAAGATGTAACAAAGCAGAAAAGTGATGGAGAATTCTGTTAACAAATCAGATTAGCCTACGTTGAGGCAATAGGTGCTCCAGCTTTGTACTATTCATTTTTTCTATTAGAGTTTAGTGCCTGGTAAGATTGCTTTTATAGAATCATTTCTTCTGGAGTTCTCAGGTGAAATTCCCTTCTTATAGTTCATCTGAAGTAATTTCAACCTTATTCCTCAGTTATATTAGTTTATTTTATATAACGTGGGTTACCTTGTCATTTTTCACCCCAAAGACTAAAAAGATTGCTATTAGAAATCTATCTCCTGGAACTCTATAATCATTTTCACACTATAGCTTTAATATTTTACTTTTTTCAAAAAAAGTAAAAAATGCATGATGTATCTTTTTTTTAAAATGTATAGTATGTAGTTATATCACCAACAACCTGGCCATTTTTTCTTTTCTCTTTAATAATAACCAGAACCACCATGTAGCACATACTTGCTTTTTTGCACATTAATAAAAGGTACCTCTTCTGGGTAGACTGATTAACCAGAAGGGCCTCCTGCTTCTGATGCTTTCTAACAGGTGGCATCTGTGCCGCTTTTCAGCTCCTGCTTGTGCCTTAACTGCGTGCCTGTAAGCCATGTAAAAACTGCGCAGCTATACTTCGTGTCCTTAAATAGTGACTCAGTGTAAGTTAGATATTGCTTACAATCAACCAGATTATAGATAATCCTTTATAAACAAACTATTTTGAGAAGTCACTTGTTCATTTATGTGTGTTAAATATAACCTCCAATTAAAACATTAATAATTGTATTTAACTTGTTTTCAGAACTTTGGTAAAATTGGGTATGTGGGGTGAAGCTGTCTTTTAAGAAAAATTTTTTCTTTTTTCTATTTCTTTTTCAAATAGAACTAAGATTCTTATTTTTCAATGGCCTCAGCTTTGAGTGCCTAGAGGTAGATTAAAAAAATAAACACACATTCATCTATCCATCTGCTTAATTTTTTACGATGGAATTTTCTTTTTTTAAGATTTATTTATTTGAGAGAGAGAATGAGAGAGAGCACAAGGGGGGGGGATGCAGAAGGAGAGAGAGTAGAGTCTTAAGCAGACTCCACACTGAGCATGGAACCTGATGTGGGGCTCCATCTCAGGACCCTGAAATTATGACCTGGGCTGAAACCAGGTATTGGTCACGTCACCTAACTGCAACCCAGGGGCCCCGTTATGGAATGTTTTTAATGTATATGAAAGTCAAGTGATGAGGCCTCATGAATCTGTTGTTTGGCTTCAGCAGTTGCCAGTGTATTGTTTATCTGTTTCTTCCCACTTCTCCTGTCCCAAATTTTATGTTTTTTTTAACAATTTATTTTTTTAAAGATTTTATTCATTTATTTGTTTGTTTGTTTATTTATTTATTTGAGAGAAACAGCAACAGAAATAGTGAGGAGGAGAGGGAGAAGCAGGCTCTTCACTGAGCTGGGAGCATGATGGGGATCTGATCCCAGGTCTCTGAGATCATGACCTGAGCTGAAGGCAGACACTTAACTGACTGAGCCACCCAGATGCCCCCCTAAATAGTATATAGACTCTTTTTAAATTTTAGAACACAAGCACATTTCATTATCACCCCTAAAAAATTTAAAGTAATTAATAATATTGTCAACTATCCAGTCAGTATTTAGACTTTAATAATTTTTAAAAGATTTTATTTATTCATGAGAGAGAGAGAAAGAGAAAGAGAGGCAGAGACACAGGCAGAGAGAGAAGCAGGCTCCAGGCAGGGAGCCCAACGTGGGACTCAATCCCTGGTCTCCAGGATCAGTCCCTGGGCTGAAGGTGGCGCTAAACCACTGAGCCACCCGGGCTGCCCCATAAATGGTTTTTATAGTTGGTTTGTTGGAGTCAGAATCAAAATAAGTCTTGGGGCACCTGGATGGCTCAGTTGGTTAAGCGTCCAACTCGGTTTTCCCTCAGATCGTGATCTCTAGGTCATGAGAGCAAGCCCCCTGTTGGGCTCTTGCTTAGCATGGAATCTGCTTGAGATTTTCTTGTTCCCTCTCCCTCTGTCTCTCCTTCCAGAGCACATGCACTCTCCCTCTCTCTCTGTATAATAAATAAATCTTTTAAAAATTTCAGAACAAATCTCTACATTATAATAGATCAGTATGTCTCTTGATTTACTATTAATCTATAGGTTCATCTTTCCTTTTCTCACATTATATTTGTGAAGAAAAGGTCATTTGTCCACTTTCTGCATTTTGCTGATTATATCTCTTGTGGTATCATTTAACATTAACGATATTTTTAACTTGTATTTAAATATGATACCTGATTTCCATAGAGTGTAAAAAAATTGTTTAAATGGAGAAATGAATCCTTAGTTCTTGAAGAATGAAGAATTTCAAAGAATTTGTCGACATGAAAGGGAGAATCTGAAAAGTCCATAAGCCTCAGAAAGCAGAGAATTTTGTAAAGCTATCTTTATAGCTCTATGATTGTTTTGATAACATAATTTGTTGCCATCTTAAAATACTGTAAAATGTTGGAATATAAAATTGTAGCAATAATATACTAGCTTGATTTTTTTTTAAACTAACTTTTTAAATCTTTTTCATTTACAAAAAAGATACCAGGTGATCAGCACTCCAACAGATTTTTTTATGGTTATGGAATATGTGTCTGGTGGTGAATTATTTGACTACATCTGTAAACATGGACGGGTGAGTAACTTACTGTCTAGTACACACAGTAAGACCCTAAGCTAAAAACAAAGCAAAACAAAAGGATAGTAGGAAATAGCAAACCACAAAGTTTCTTCGAAGTCAGAGTTGTTTCTGTAATGAAACCCAACTAAAGATACAGAATATTAGACATAGTTTCTTTCTTAAAAAATATACCTTTTGAGGGGTATCTGTTAGGTTCAGTTGGTGAAGCATGTGACCCTTGATCTTGGGGTTATAAGTTTGAGCCCTACTTTAGGTGTTGTAGATATTGCTTAAAAATAAAATCTTAAAAAGAAATACACATTTTGGGGTACCTCCATGGCTCATTCAGTTAAGCATCTGCTTTTAGCTCAGATAATAATCCTGGGGTCCCAGCATGGAGCCCTGCATCAGGTTCCTTGCTCAGTTGGGAGACTGTTTCTCCTTCTCCCTCTGCTACTCCCTTTGCTCCTGCTCTCTTGCTCTGTCTCTCAAGTAAATAAAATCTTTTTTTTTTTTTTTTTAAGATTTTATTTATTTTTTCATGAGAGACACACAAGAGAGAAAGGCAGAGACACAGGCAAAGGGAGAAGCAGGCCCCATGCAGGGAGCCCGATGCGGGACTCGATCCCTGGTCTCCAGGATCACACCCTGGGCCAAAGGTGGCGCTAAACTGCTGAGCCACCTGGGCTGCCTTCAAGTAAATAACATCTTAAAAAAAAAAAAAATACACCTTTCAAAATACTGATTTTAGGGAACATGTCCCACTTAATTGCCAACATGATTTTCAGAGTGAAAAATCTGTTCCATAACATTATGTTGAAGCTTCAATGATTTCCATTTTGTAGCACTTTCACATGAGTTCTTATCATTATGTTTTACTTGTTGATTGCCTAAAACATTGTGCACAGTGAGTAATATTAATTGAAAATTAAATCTAATTGATTAGCAGCAAAGAAGAGCCTTGTTGATTGACACGTTGAGCTCTAATGCAAGTTTTTGGTTTATCTGATTTGTTGAGGATTCTAACCTAATTCTAATTAGCTTGCTCAGTTACATTTGGGCTGTTGTGAAACTAAAACTCTTGCTCTATGTCCCAAATATTCTTAGTGTAGCTTCTATTATATGTGCTAGGTTGAAGAGGTGGAAGCAAGGCGACTCTTTCAGCAGATTCTGTCAGCTGTGGATTACTGTCATAGGCATATGGTGGTTCATCGAGACCTGAAACCAGAGAATGTGCTGTTGGATGCTCACATGAATGCCAAGATAGCTGATTTTGGTATGTAACTCCATGATTGTTCAGAAATGTACGAGTTGCCTTTTCAAGTGGGTCAGTAGCAACTGTTAAAGAACCATGAACTTGCAGTTTCAACTTTATAAATCCTGTACCATGAAAAGGGATTAGTGGCACAGTCTCCATGTTAGCTTGTTCTTGTTCTATTCATTTAAGCACATTGTTTAAAATGCACATTCTTCTAGAGAAGTTTAGCGGGCCAGATTCTAGGTAAATCCATTTACTCTGCATTTCCTCCTGAAGGAAAACTTAACTTTTTTTTTTTTGTGGAGATTACAAACTCCTTTAAAAATCTAATGAAAATATGGGCACTTTCCTTGATGAATGCATTAAAGAGAGGTACGTGAAAATTTGCATGCAGTTTTGAAGACTTACAGTCTTTTTGACTTGGTCAAGGGTGAGTGTTGGTGGATTTTAGGGTAAAATCTAATCGTTTGCTAAAAAGAATAGGAGTTTTTGTCAGGAGTAAAACAAACCAAAAACAAAATGTAAATTTAATGCACCTAACACTTTCTAGAGTAAATATATCTGGAAAGAGTACCACAGTAGGATGTTTGGCAGAAGGATTAGGAAGTGAGAGATTATAGAAGGAGCCATAGGGCAGCCCCAGTGGCGCAGCGGTTTAGCACCGCCTGCGGCCCAGGGCGTGATCCTGGAGACCTGGGATCGAGTCCCACGTTGGGCTCCCTGCATGGTGCCTGCTTCTCCCTCTGCCTGTGTCTCTGCCTTTCTCTCTAGCTGTGTCTCTATGAATAAATAAATAAAATCTTAAAAAAAAAAAAAAAAAGAAAGAACCATGGAAAGGTGCCAGAGTTCAGCATTGCTTATTTAAAGTTTCTGTCTATACCTTGACTTTAAAAACTATATTTCTCTTCCTTCTCTAAATCGCAAAACTCCCTAGTATGGTAGTTTAACTAGAATTTTGGTTCTGCAGATTATTTTTTCTATGTTGAATTAAAGCTTTCCAAATTAAAAACTTTTGGAAATCTTTTTTTTTTTTTTTTTTAAGATTTTATTTATTCATGAGAAAGACAGATAGAGGCGGAGACACAGGCAGGGGGAGAAGCAGGCTCCATGTGGGGAGCCCGATGTGGGACTCGATCCCGGGTCTCCAGGATCCACCTGAGCCAAAGGCAGATGCTTAACCACTGAGCCACCCTGGCATCCCACTTTTGGAAATCATTATAAACTGGAGCCTTTCTGATTTCTACTTAGAGATTTTTAAAAAAGATTTTATTCATTTACTCATAAGAGAGAGAGAGAGAGGCATAGGCAGGAGAGGGGGGCGGGGGCAGAGACATAGGGAAAGAGAGAAGCAGGCTCCATGCAGGGAGCCTGATGTGGGACTTGATCCTGGGACTCCAGGATCATGGGCCAAAGGCAGGTGCTCAACCCCTGAGCCACCCAGGCATCCGAGGGATTTTTTTTTAAAAAAGGGTTTGAAAGCATAGGATAAAAAGTAATGGTCTCTATTTCATTCTTTCAGCTGTAGGAATGGGTAAATAATATTTTGATGCTTTTATGTTTGGAAAACTTCATATAATTTAGAATAACCTCATATATATCAAGTGAATCAACATTTTAAAAAAAGATTATTTTAGAGCATAAGGGAGGGGAAGGGCAGAAGGAGAAGGAGAGAGAGAGAATCCCAAGCAGACTCCACGTGGAGCCCAACATCAGACTCAATCCCACAACCCCAAGATCATGACCTACACCGAAACCAAGAGTTGGATGCTCAACCGACACCCATGGGCCCCAAGTGAATTAACATTTTTATTTAGAAAAGGGATTTAATTCCAATCATACATGATATGCTATATCTTTTTTTGTCAGGTCAGGATGTAAGCACTCTGAAATGGTCTTTTTCTAGTCTCAGGTGCTTTCTACTGCTTTTTAAAAATAATTATAAAATAATATATTTAGAACTTTGAGGAATTGACTTTTTTTTTCCATGCATTTATCTATATCTACTTTTTAAAACATCTAGCACAAAGTAAATATTGCTCTCATTTTCAGGTTTGTCTAATATGATGTCAGATGGTGAATTTCTGAGAACTAGTTGTGGATCTCCGAATTATGCAGCACCCGAAGTCATCTCGGGCAGGTAATAATAGATTCATGCAGAGTAAGCTGTTTATAATCTTTTATTCAGTCTAATTACATTTAATTAAAATATATTCTGTTCAGAGAATGAGATTGTTAACACAATAGGAACAAATTGTCCCTTTAATTTTTCCATTGTTGAAGAGAGAATAGTTATATTAAACAATTTTTTAAACATTTGGTTTAGATTTTGTTATGTATATTTAAGGAGTTCTTCCATAAAAAAAAATGTACTGAAACCAATCTTGATTTTTTTTCATTTTGGAAAAGTACAAATAAGAAAGCATTTGTTAAATTCAAGCTAGAGTCATCATTTACTTACCAGACACAGTCCTTAAATAATAATTTACATATTCTTTTATAAAGTACTATATAGAGTATTACTTTGATTTGTCTTTAGAACAATGAGGTTTTTCAGAGATAGTATTGTCTTTTCATGTAATTCATTGTATAAGTAGAGGCTGGAACTTACTCACCGGTATATTTAAAAAATGTTTATAAAGATGGCAGTGGTAAACAGGAGCTTTTCAGTGACCAGTGTCTGATTTAGAAAATTAACAATTTTCTGAGAGAAAATGAAGAAAAAGCATTATTGCAATGAGCACGTATAGGAGTTTTGGACAAGTACAAGCAAATGATGTAAATGATAGACAGCAATTTTTTTGAAATGGATTATATTCTTTTAATTGGAATTGTAGAGATTCACTTTGTTATCTGAGACCGAAGTTTGAGTTTGTCAGTGGGGTATCAGGGACATTTTAAAACTGCAGAAAGGTGAGAGAAAAAAAGAATAATATTCAAGGCATAGGGTCATGTGGAACAAAGCTAATCTTAGTCCCATGAGCTAACCTAACAAGTGATTAAAATGAAAGTCATACTCAGGATAATGTGATACAAGACAAATACTTTCAAAGAGATTGCTCTAGTACTAGTTAGGCACTGTAATGTTTGAAATACTCTTTGAAATAGGCATGTAAGGCATAAAAATTATATTTATGCATTTTCTTTCTTGTAGTTTTGTGGTAAAAGGATTAAGTCTAAACGTTATAGTATTGTTTTTTCAAGTTTATGGTCATTTGCTTTGATGTTTCCATAAAAAAAATCAACCATTGTTAAGTTTTATATTTTTTTAGTCAATTAGTAAGTTCAGTGAATTTGTGACAAATAAAATACTTTTGTCTAGGAAAACTTGAGTAGCAATTGCTGAAACAAATTCTCTGTGGAGAACAAGTCTTGAGTGTTGGGGTGTGGCCATGGACTTTATTAAAGGCTTGCAAATCAGTATACACCGATTCTCTACCATGTGTATATAGAAACAGGTTATATGTGAATGAGAAGAAGTGGCACTTGGATTTCAGGTTTGTGTTGTCATCTTGTTTCTTAGATTGTATGCAGGTCCTGAAGTTGATATCTGGAGCTGCGGTGTTATTTTGTATGCCCTTCTTTGTGGCACCCTCCCATTTGATGATGAGCATGTACCTACGTTATTTAAGAAGATCCGAGGGGGTGTTTTTTATATCCCAGAATATCTCAATCGTTCTGTTGCCACTCTCTTGATGCATATGCTGCAAGTTGACCCCCTGAAACGAGCAACTATCAAAGATATAAGGTGATGATTCTTCTTGTTACTGTTATGTACATTTTACAGTATTAATAATAGTACCACTAACTGAATGCCTGCTTTATGTTAAACTCTGTAATACTTACTGTGTAGGAATTTTGCTTTCCTTTTTACACAAACCTGATCATGTCACTCATCTTTTAAATATTTCAGATTGTCTCCCAAACTTTTTAGTTTAGGTAGCAAGTCCTCTAAGGCCCTTCGGAATGAGGCTCCATTTCCTCCTGTTGAGGTCTCACTCTTGCACTCCCCACACCTCTGGTCTCTCAGTGCTTTAGCTACACTGAGCTTTTCCTCATTCCTCAAACATATATTTTATGCCTTCATGTTCTAATTTAAATTATTGCCTCTGATGCCTTTTCTACTTTTTTTGACCTGATAGATTTCCATTCATCCTTTAAAATTCTGCTTACATATCATCTCCTTTGTGAAATCGCTTCTGATTCCCTTACGCAATGTTAGTCCCTTACACTCTCATGATTTCCACGTTTTGTTCATAGTTTTATTTTTTCATTATTTTGTATTTAGCTATTATTACTCAGTGCATCTTTCTCCATCCTACATTAACTCCATAAGGGTAGAGAGAATGTCTCACACATCTTAGTACATGCAGTGCTAAATGGCCCATGAATGTAGTCTATGCTAAGAAATGATTTGAATAAATTTCAAATGGAATATGGGGTGAGTATTAAGTATTTTATATATGGTTGATGAAATAAAGCATTAAAAGTTTTGTTAAGATTTTGAATCCAAAAATAACTGCTAGCACTGTGAAGGATTCTTGTTATGTGAGAAACTTTGGAACTTGCAGTGGCTGGTGTTATTGTGAATATGACCTTTATATAGCACACACAAGCCACCGATAATGCATTGCCTTCTACTCTTTACTTACCATGCATGTTATGTTTCTTAGGGTTTTTTTGTTCTTAACTAACATTTCATCAGTTATTCATTTACAAACACATTCTTTTGCCACCTTTCCAGAATCTGTCATCTTATCTTCATAAGCCAGAATGGCTATTTAGAGACCTGTGACTCTTGGAATGTTTAAATGATGGATGTGGTTTTTTATGTGATTGCTGCATATCTCTTCTACGAGAAGGGACTAATTCTTTCAACATTTGTATACTGTTTTCTTCTCCTAGCCTTTCTTAAGCTCTCCAGGCCTCATACATAAAATAAATGTGTGATTGTAAATTAGTACCAAGTTCAGTTATGGAAATGAACTTAGTAGGAAAAAACCTTTTGTGTTCCCAGGTTTTTTTGTTGTTGTTACCTTTTGTTTTTGCAGTTTTTTTTTTTTTTTTAAAGATTTAAAAAAATTTTTATTTATTCATAGAGACACACACACAGAGAGGCAGAGACACAGGCAGAGGGAGAAGTGGTCTCCATGCAGGGAGCCCAACGCGGGACTCGATCCCGGGTCTCCAGGATCACGCCCCGGGCTGAAAGCGGTGCTAAACTGCTGCGCCACTGGGGCTGCCCTGCAGTTGTTTTTTTTGTCGTTGTTGTTACCTTTTGTGTTCACAGTTGGGTTTTTTGTTGTTGTTGTTGTTTGTTTTGTGTTGTTTTGTTTTACTTATAAGTTAAGTTCTACACCTAGCCTGGGGCTTGAACTCACAATCCCCAGATCAAGAGTCATGTGCTCTACTGACTGAGCCAGTTGGGAGCCCCAGTCACTTAAATGGCTTTTCCTTAGAAAGAAAATTAGATATGCTTCCTGTGACTTATTTGTTCCATAACTGGAGCTTGTATCTCCCTCTCCCCTTCACCCATTTTGCCTATCCCCCTCAAACCCCCCTCCCTGCAGTCATTGGTTCTCTACTTATAGGTCTAATGCTGCTTTTTGTTTATTTCTTTTTTAGATTCCACCTATGAATGAAATCATATGGTATTTATTTTCTCAGACTTATTTCACTTAGCATAGTGCCCTCTTCGTCCATTTTGTTGCAAATGGCACAATCTCATCTTTTCTTAAGGCTGTGCAATACTCCCTTGTATATGTATCCCACATGTTCCTTATCTATTTGTTGGTTAATAGACATTTAGTTTGCTTCCATATCTTGGCTGTTGTAAATAATGCTGCAATAAACACAGGAGTCCTTATATTTTTTTGAATTAATGTTTTTGTTTTCTCTAGGTAAATACTCAGTAGTGATATTATTGGATCATATTGTATTTCCATTTCAAATTTTTTGAGAAAGTTCCGTACTCTTTTTCACAGTGGCTGTACCAATTTACATTCGCACCAGCAGTGTGCAGGGCTTCCTTTTAATCTGCATCCTTGTCAACACTTATTATTTCTTGTCTTTTTTATTTTAGCCATGCTTACTGGTGTAAGGTGATATCTCATTGTGGTTTTGATTTGCATTTCCCTGATTACAGAGCTTGAGCATCTTTTCATGTGTCTGTTGGCTTTCTGTATGTCGTCTTTGGAAAAATGCCTCTTCAGGTTCTCTGCCTGTTTTTTAATTGATTTTTTTTTTTTATTTTGTTTTGTTTTTTGGTGTTGAACTGTATAACTTCTTTATATGTTTTGGATACTAACCCCTTATTTGAATATATAAATTGCAAGTATCTTCTCCCATTCAGTAGGTTGCCTTTTTTGTTTTGTTAATGGTTTCCTTCTCTGTGCAAAAGCTTTTGATTTGATGTAGTCCCAATAGTTTATTTTTGCTTTTGTTTCCCTTGCCTTAGGAGAGATACTTAGAAAAATGTTGTTATGGCTGGTGTCAGAGATAGTACTGCCTGTGTTTTTTCTGGGAATTTTATGGTTTTAGATTTCACATTTAGGCCTTTAATTTATTTTGAGTTTATTTTTGTGTATGATGTCAGAAAGTGGTCAAGTTTCATTCTTTTACATATAGCTGTCCAGTTTTTCCAGCACCATTTATTGAAGAGACTGCCTTTTCCCCAATGTATAGTCTTGTTTCCTTTGTCATAGATTAATTGACCGTATAAACGTAGGTTTATTTTTGGGCTCTCAGTTCTGTTCCATTTATGTGTCAGTTTTTGTGCCAATACCATGCTTTTTTTTTTTTTTTTTTTAAAGATTTTCTTTACTAGAGAGAGAGCAAGAGAGCGTGAGTGTGAGCAGGGGGAAGATCAGAGCGGAGAAGCAGACTCCCTTTTGAGCAGGGCGCTTGATGTGGGGCTTAATCTCAGGACTTCAGGATCATGACCTGAGTAGAAGGCAGATGCTTAACGGACTGAGCCACCCTGGTGCCCCAATACCATACTGTTTTAATTACTATAGATTTGTAATATATCTTGAAATCTGGATTATGATATTCCGTTTTATTTTTCTTTCTCAAGATTGCTTTGGCTATTTGGGATCTTTTATAGTTCCATGCAAATTTTAGGATTGTTTGTTCTAGTTCTCTGAAAAAAGCTTTTGTCATTTTGATAGGGATTGCATGGAATCTGTAGTTTGCTTTGTGTAATATGGGCATTTTAACAATATAAGCATGGTCTTTCACCTCCTTGGTTAAATTTATGCTTAGGTATCTTATTATTTCTGATGCAGTTGCATATGAAATTGTTTTCTTAATTTCTCTTTTTAGTACTTCATTATTAGTTTATAGAAATGCTACTGATTTCTAGGTATCCTGCAGTTTCACTGAATTTATTTATTCTAGTAGTTTTTTGTTGGAGTCTTTAGGATTTTTTATGTGTAATGTCATGTCATCTGCAAATAGTGACAGTTTAACTTTTTCTTTACCCTTCTGGATGCCTTTTATTTCTTGTCTGATTGCTGTATTTAGGACTTACAGGAAGGACCATGTTGAATAAAAGTGGTGAGAATGGACATCCTTGTCTTGTTCCTGATCTTAGGAGGAAAGCTCTCAGTTTTTCACCATTATGATGTAGCTGCAGGTTTTTCATATATGGTTTTTATTATGTTGAGATATGTTCCCTCTGAACCTACTGTGTTGAGAATTTTTATCATGAACAGATGTTGAATTTTGTCTAATGCTTTTTCTGCATCTATGAGATGATCATATGATTTTTATTCTTTGTTGTGGTGTATTATGTTGATTAATTTGCAAATATTGAACCATCTTTGCATCTCCCAGAATAGATTCCACTTGATTGTGTGAACGATCCTTTTAATGTGTTGTCAAATGTGGTTTGCTAATATTTTGTGAGGAATATTCCATCTTTGTTCATCAAGAGATATTGGCTAGTAGTTTTCTGTTTTTGTGGTGTCTGTCTGGTTTTGGTATCAGAATAATACAAGCTTCATAGAATGTACTTGGAAGCTTTCCTTCCTCTTCTATTTTTTGGAATAGTTTGAAGAGAATAGGTATTAACTCTTTTTAAAGTGTTTGGTAGAATTCAACTGTGAATCCATCTCATCCTGGACTTTCATTTTTTGGTTACTGATTCAACTTTGTTAACTGGGTCTGTTTAGATTTTCTATTTCTATCTGATTTAGTTTTAAAAGATTATATGTTTCTAGGAATTGATACATTTCTTTTAAGTTGTCTAATTTGTTGGCATATAATTTTTTGTAATATTTTCTTGTAATCCTTTGTATTTCTGTGTGGTGTTATTTGATACCTCTCTTCTTTTGTTTCTGATTTTGAGTACTTTTTTTTTCCTGATCATTCTAAGGCTAAGGATTTATCAATTTTGTTTATCTTTTCAGAGAACCAGCTCTTGATTTTATTGATTTTTTTTTCACTTTAAACATTTTTTAAAAATTTATTTAAGTAATTTCTACACCCTGCGTGAGGCTTGAACTTAATAAGACTGATTTGCATGCTCTTCTTTTTTTTTTTTCCATTCTTTTTTATTTTATTTTATTTTTTTATTTTTTTTTAATTTTTTTATTTATTTATGATAGTCACAGAGAGAGAGAGAGAGGCAGAGACACAGGCAGAGGGAGAAGCAGGCTCCATGCACCGGGAGCCCGATGTGGGATTCGATCCCGGGTCTCCAGGATCGCGCCCTGAGCCAAAGGCAGGCGCCAAACTGCTGCGCCACCCAGGGATCCCAGATTTGCATGCTCTTCTGACTGAGCCAGCTAGGTGCCTCTTACTGATTTTTTTCTATTTTTTTTTAATCTTTATGTCATTTATTTTTGTTCTGATCTCTATTTCCTTTAACTCACCTTGGACTTCGTTCTTCTTTTTCTAGTTCCTTTAGGTATAAGGTTAGATTGTTTGAACTTTTTCTTCTAGAGGTAGGGCTGTATTGCTGTATATTTCCCTCTTACAACTGCTTTTGCTGTGTTGCAAAGAAGTTGGACTGCTGGATTTTCATTTTCATGTGTCTCCATAACTCATTTAAGTAATTTAGTCCTCCGTGTGTCGTCATAATTCGTTTAAGTCATTTAGTTGTAAGTCCCAAACTTGGGTATCAGGTATTAGTGATAGAAAGACTTAATTTCTGATGGCTGTGTAGTAACCCAACAATGGAAAGTGAACTGATTTTGTCTAAGGGGAACCCTTAAAAACATTCTAGTTACTACTCATCTTGATATCTTAATTCAGAAACTGACTCCTGAAAACAAAAGCTCAGAATGTAACTTTTTAATTGGCAATTTTCTTATGGTAAAGAATTATGATCCTTTGCCTAAATGAATTAGAAATAAAAAGTTAGATTATTTTCTTATTTATCATTTTCTAAACATTTTTATTGATATAATTCACATACTACAAGTTTGTGCCTTTAAATAGTATAATCAGGGATCCCTGGGTGGCGCAGCGGTTTAGCGCCTGCCTTTGGCCCAGGGTGCGATCCTGGAGACCCAGGATCGAATCCTATGTCGGGCTCCCGGTGCATGGAGCCTGCTTCTCCCTCTGCCTATGTCTCTGCCTCTCTCTCTCTCTCTCTGTGTGACTATCATAAATAAATAAAAATTAAAAAAAAATAGTATAATCAGTGGTCCTTAGTATATTCACAAAGTTGTACAGTCATTACTATTTTCTAATTCTTTTACAGAAACTCTATTCCTGTTAGCACTCATTACCTATTTTCCCCTCCTTTTATCCCTTGGAAGCCAGTAATCTACTTTCTGCCTTTATGGATTTGCTCATTCTGGAAATTTCATATAAATCCTATGGCATGTTGCCTTTTGAGCTGGCTACTTTGACACAGCATAGTATTTTCAGGGTTCATTCATGGTGTAGCATGTATCAGTACTTCATTATTTTTTTAAAATTCTCACTGTATAGATATACTACATTTTCTTTATCCATCCATCGGTTAATGGATACTTGAGTTGTTTCTACTTTTTGGCTCTTAACAGTAATGTTGCTATGCATATTCATGTACAAGTTTTTTAGGGTCACATGTTCCCATTTCTTTTGAGTGTATGCCTTGAGTTTGTAATCTTGTGTATTTTTGTTGCTGTTCTTTCTGTTTAGTGATTTTACTGAACTAATTCCACAAATTTTGTATTCTTTGTCATGATTAGCCACTGAAATCACTGCTTGGCTAGCTTAATGGTCAGCTTATTATTAGAGCTTTCCTAAAATGCCTTGATCTATCTAGTAAGTCTCCCAGCCTTTGCTGAGCGACTCTGTGTGCATGTTGGAATGTTTTCAGTGCTCCAATGAGAAGCTCATAACTCTGTTTTAGTCTTCACTCCACATTAGCAGAGAGTCACAGAGTGACTAGATTAGAAATGAGGGTCTTTCTTGGGCATGCACACAGCCCTGCATATGTGAATGGCTTTCTTGAGTCCCAAGAATATATCAGAGTATTTCAAAGACCCCCAATGGAACTCATATTGCCGAAGTTTTAATTTTAAGGTTTTTGGTTAGCTTCTTGTTTGTTCCAATCTTATTACCTCTTTAGGCAGCTGGGATGTCAGACAGTTGCCATTGGTTGTTTTGACAAATGTTCTGGAGGGAAGGCTATTTGCAGTGAGGGAGAGCTGAATCAGTCAAGAAAAGATAAGATTTTCAAATGGAGATTTCCAGGGAACTGCCAGACATGTCAAATAAAGACAAGTTCTCTGAGGATAGGACTTTGGAGAATTCTAAACCTCTTCTGCTCTAATTCTAAACCTCTCTCCCCCTTAGTGGTTGCTAAGCCACTGGTTTTCTGGGCTACCATGATTATGAGACTCTTGGTTTTCAAGACTGCCACAGAAATGGGCGAAGGGAGATGGACTTGGGGCAACAGAAAATGTCTCAAATCTCACTATTATTACTGAGATCAGCTATTTTTTTTTTTTTTTTAGTAATCTTAATGCTTTTATGGAAGAGTGAATATTTGGAGTTCATTCAGAAGGGCTCATTTTCCCTATTTGTCATTCATATTTTTAAAATGTTATATAAATTTTTCTGAAAAAAATTAATATCTCACATTTTTATTACTAAACCTTAGGTGCTTAGTATGGTACAGGAAATAAACACATTAATGGATTAATTTTATCTTCATACTTTATATACTCATTTATTATGTATTTATTGAACATTTACACTGTACTAGGTAATGGAATACAGCTAAATAAGTCATGGTCCCTGTTTCAAGGAGCTCTGAGTTTGGTGGGTAAAATTAAGAAAAAATCAACACCTATAAGAAAATGTGAGTGTTACAATAGAAAGATCTATTGGAAGCCGTAGAAGATTCATCTTTGTATCCTTCCCAGGCCTTGGCACAACATCATTTCTCACTTGGACTATTGCACCAGCATCATCAACATCATCGTTTTTGTTTTTTCAGTCAAGCAGGATGATCTTTACAGAAGCAAATTAGATCATGTCACCCGTCTCTAAAGTCTTTGAGTGATTTTCATCAAGCGTAGGTTCTAGTCTCAGAATCATTCTTCTAGCCTATAGCTGTCAAAAATATTTGATAGTTTTTGCCCCTCCAAACTGTAACTCCTGCTTTCATGATAGTGGCCTCAGTCTTGTTCCTTGAACATAGCACAACTCTTTCTTGTTTCAGTCTTCACATATATTGTTTCTTGTGTTGGGAATATTTGTTTGCCAGCTCTTTGCTCCCAGCTGACCTCTAATCATTCTGATATCTGCTAACATATTACTCAATAGCTTCCCTAATTACATACCTCCCATTCTGATTTATATATTCTTATTTTACCCCATGTTTTCCACATACAGTCTTTATCACAGGATTTTCATATTTGTATATTTGAAACTATATATTTATTTTGTGAATATTTGTTTTATCTGTATTCATTTAGAATACAATCTCTGTGAGGAGGACTTTTTGCTATAGTATATTCTTAGTTAATATTCATAAATTAAACAGTCAATAAGAAGCATTCAAACAAAATATATATTTTTTTTTTAATTTTTTTTTTTATTTATTTATGATAGTCACAGAGAGAGAGAGAGAGAGAGAGGCAAAAACACAGGCAGAGGGAGAAGCAGGCTCCATGAACCGGGAGCCCGACGTGGGATTCGATCCCGGGTCTCCAGGATTGCGCCCTGGGCCAAAGGCAGGCGCCAAACCGCTGCGCCACCCAGGGATCCCCACAAAATATATATTGATCTGAATTTAGCTTAGAAGGTGCCCAGGTTTACCATGTAGCAAGGTTTGTGCAGTCTTGAAGGAATAGTACGTATTAGATGAAAAAGAGTGGGATGTTCTTAGATGGTAATAGTAACATCATATGCAAAGGCCCAGACATGTGAGAAAATAATATTTAGGAGACTGATGGTCAAACTTTTTGGTTTTAGTACTCCTTTACAGTCTTAAAATTGAGAATTCCAGTGAGTTGTGTTTTTTAATGCAGGTTATATCAGTATTTTTCATATAAGAAATTAAAACTGAGACACTTAAAAAACACTTAATTTACTTAAAAATAACAGTAAAACTAGTACATGTTAATCTAAATAACATATCTTTCATGGAAAATGACCAAAAAGAAAATAACAAGAATGGTGTTTTTTTGTTTTTTTGTTTTTTTTTTTTTTTCATTTTCAGATTCCCTTAAGTGTTGGGCTTACTCATAAACCTCAGCTAGATTCTTAGGCCTACTTCTTCATTCAGTCTGTTGCAATATGTTATATTAGTTGCAGTCTATGAAGAAAATCTGATATCACTCAAATAAGTGGTTGAAAAAGGAGAAGCATTTGAATAGTCTTTCAGATAATTGTGGATATTCTGCTTTGATATTAAGCCAAAGCTTAACTTGTTATAGTATCAAATGAGAAAACATATTGGCATACTTTTGTACTTTATTGCATTAAAATCCACTGGTCTATTTTATATTTTGTGGATATTTTACCTGTGTATGATTTTGTAACATCATGCATTGGTCATTTGAAGTTATTGAGATGCCAGGTTATTGAGTTAAAAAAGATTTTCCGAATGGTGACAAGTTCATTATACAGTATTAGAAATCCTGTTCATTGCTATCATTATAAAGTTATCAGAAAAGTCTTTACATAGTAGGAAGCTGCCAAACTCATGGAGGCAGATACAAATTATATAAAATTCTAAATTTTGCTTGAAAGCTTAAACTTTATTGTTGGCAACAAATACTGTCGGTTGTTTCCTTTGAAGTGACAGGCTCATTTTACTTATTTTTGAGAAAATGTGAGCCAAATATCCAAGTCTGAATAATCATAGTTATTCAAGGGTGGAGGTTAATTAACTTACCCAGGGTCACACAGAGAATAGTTTTTTCTGATTCTGTTATATTTTATTGCCCCATGTCTAAATTATCTGGGACTTGCCAAAGCATGTTCTTACAATAGTGTATTGTGGTATTTTTCCTAGAGAGCATGAATGGTTTAAACAAGATTTGCCCAGTTACTTATTTCCTGAAGACCCCTCCTATGATGCTAACGTCATTGATGATGAGGCTGTGAAAGAAGTGTGTGAAAAATTTGAGTGTACAGAATCAGAAGTAATGAACAGTTTATATAGTGGTGACCCTCAAGACCAGCTTGCAGTGGCTTATCATCTTATCATTGACAATCGGAGAATAATGAACCAAGCCAGTGAGTTCTACCTCGCCTCTAGTCCCCCAACTGGTTCTTTTATGGATGATAGTACCATGCATATTCCCCCAGGCCTGAAACCTCATCCAGAAAGGATGCCACCTCTTATAGCAGACAGCCCTAAAGCGAGATGTCCATTGGATGCACTGAATACAACTAAGCCCAAATCTTTAGCTGTGAAAAAAGCCAAGTGGCATCTTGGAATCAGAAGTCAAAGCAAACCTTATGACATTATGGCTGAAGTCTACCGAGCTATGAAGCAGCTGGATTTTGAATGGAAGGTATGAAATTGTAGAATGAATATTAAGATCATTTGTAAAGGTTTGTTTTTTTGTATAGTAAGCTGCACTGATCTATCGAGTCGAGTACTTATGTCAATAAAAAAGTTGTTTTGATTTAGATATAAATTGGTCTTGATGCTTCTAGATGATAAAAACTCCCATTTTTTCCATTAATATACCAAGTTCATTCAAAACTAAACAAAGTTCTATAAGCATGAAGAATCGTTGATGTTGGGGACCTACAATATTTTTGAATTGGAGACTAGCATTCTTAGTCAAGAAACAGAAAATAACCTGAAATCAATCACCTGAGAAAATAGTCCACCTATTTCTGTCTGCATCATAACAATAAAAAGTCATGTGTCTTCAAAGATGTTATGTTTTTACTTTTCTCCCTTTTCCCCCCTAGCTGTAGCAATACAGATGATATGCCATCAGGACATATTTTTTCAGTCAATAAATACTTTTCTCTAGGTTGAGAAAATCTCTTTTATTTGGCTAGTCCCAAAATAGTGGTATATTTTTCTTACTCTTAGCATCCAATTTTCTTTTTTTTAAATTAGTGTTCAAATTCATTGCAATTCTATTTGAGTATATGTGGGAGGAAAAGCATTTTTTTCATTTCAGATATCCTTTCTACTCTGGTTCCTTTCTTGAGGACTGTAAATGTATTTTTAAAGGAAGAAAAACATTCACATATACAATGTATATATTCATTTGACATATTTGAAAAATCCATCATTTTCATTTTATTTGTACATGAATAAGCAAAATAATAGTCTCTTAAAATCACTTAAAAAACAGATCCCCCTTTTCTTAAGTGATTTAGTTAAGAGACATTAATGTCATTAAAATCCAATACTGAAAAAAATTTGGAACTTATTTAATAGATGTTTTAAAAATCCAGAATTATCTTTATCTGAGCTGTAGTTCTTATCTCTTTAAAAGGCAAATAATACTTCTTCACAGGATTATTTGAATACTTAAATTTTGTGACAGTACCTGTTTATATTGCCTAATGCAAACTATTAATGTGTTCTTTTTTATTCCTTCTACTCCATATTAATAGGTAAAGTTATTCAAGATGATCAGAATTGTTGACATTTTAGAACAGAGGCATATCTAGAATGAAGGCCTAGACTCCATATAATCTCCGAGTGCCCTTTAAATTTCAGTTGCTTTGCACAGTCTGATTAGTGGAGATTAAATATAAATACTAAACTGTCATGTAATATAAAAAGATCATACAAGAATTCCTTTTCTACCCTACCTCTGTCAGTTGTTTCTTTTGATATTCTTTGCAATAAGAATAAGGGAGATATTTTGTAGTTCGTTATTTTTAACAGCTTTCCTTAAAAAAAATTTCCCATTTTAGGTAGTGAATGCATATCATCTTCGTGTAAGAAGAAAAAATCCAGTGACTGGCAATTATGTGAAAATGAGTTTACAACTTTACCTGGTTGACAATAGAAGCTATCTTTTGGACTTTAAAAGCATTGATGGTAAGGAAGCTATGCAGACATGAGCTCTGAGAAGATAAAACTTGGCACTAGTTGACAAGATGTTAAAATCATCTCAAAGACATGGTGGGTAGGTCTTCTATACTGGTTTTTAAGTAATCTAGAATTAGCTAAAAATGCAAGTGAAATGAAAAAGATTGAAGACCTATATCTAACCCAGCACCTCTCCAAAAGATGTGCCTCCTTGGCATAAAGTCACTTGAAGTGTTGGCTGTGGAGCAAAAGTAAGGAACAATAGGGAAGCAATTTTTGCCTAAAATTAACTGATGTTGTCAGGTTCTTTGTCACATTTCTCCAGTCATATTTTATTATTATTAGGATTCCACTATCTAAACTTCCTCATTCATCAACTTCCCTCATTCTAGTTGGCCAGATGGGACTCTCTTTGGTTCAGGTTTAATTTTGATGCTCCAGCCATCCAGGAGACTGAAGGAGTCAAGGGAGGTGATTGTGGGTTGTGTTTTAAGTACTTAGTGGGTACCAGAAGTCAAACCTTCATGAACCAGATGTGCTTATTCAGTTTATTTTTTTTTTTTAAGATTTTATATTTATTCATGAGAGACACAGAGAGAGAGAGAGAGAGAGGCAGAGAGACAGAGAGGCAGAGACACAGGCAGAGGGAGAAGCAAGCTCCATGCAGGGAGCCCGAAGTGGGACTCGATCCCAGGTCTCCAGGATCACACCCTGGGCTGAAGGCAGCGCTAAACCGCTGAGCCACCCGGGCTGCCCACCCCCCCCCCCCCCTTTTTTAAAGATTTTATTTATTTGCTTGTTCAGTTTAGAGGTGCAAGTGGGATACAAACAGTAAACCAGGGGTTAGGTGCAAGATAGAACAAGAGGAGAACTGAGTTCAGAGTTAAGGAAGTTGTTTTCAACAGAAGAGTTAAATTTTATTCCTCAGCTACCACTGACTATAGTATTTATAGTATTTATATGGTCTCTGACCACCATCATCAGAATTACCTAGAGTTCTTATTAAAATGCAGATTGTTGGTAACTACCCCCAGATCTCCCAAATCAGAATCTCTTGAGGTGACTTCTGGGAAACTGGAAATCTTTATTTTTTTTTTAATTTATTTATTCATGAGAGACACAGAGAGAGAGAAAAGGCAGAGACATAGGCAGAGGGAGAATCAGGCTCCATGCAGGGAGCCCAACGTGGGACTCAATCCCGGGACTCCAGGATCACGCTCTGGGCCGAAGGCAGGCACTAAACCACTGAGCCACCCAGGGATCCCCCGGAAATCTTTAACAGGATTTTCCTCACCCCGTCCCCAGTCAGTGTGCACTGAAGGTTCGGAATCACTGTATAATGATTGTAAAAGTTACCAATGTAACTTTTATTTTAATATTTTTTGTTAATCCTTCAAGGATGTGCTTTCTTCACATGGGATATCTGTTTGATTTCAAGGTTGATGCCAAATACTATGTTGAGAAGGATTTAGGGGTGACATTTTCTGTGTATTAGTGTTGTGATTGATTAGTTGATGTGTGTTACGATTGTGGGAGGAAAGGGGTATTGCCACCCCTGCTCTTAAAACTCTGAAACATGACATCCATTAAGTTTCCCTTGTTCATATATGTTTACTCAGTTTTCTGAATGTACCATCTTCATAAGAAGGGCTCAGGCATATATACCTTTCATATAAATTGCTCTTCTTTTATTCATTTCAGATGAGGTGGTGGAGCAGAGGTCTGGTTCTTCAACACCTCAGCGTTCCTGTTCTGCTGCTGGCTTACATAGACCAAGGTCAAGTTTTGACTCTGTGACTGCGGAGGGCCATTCACTTTCTGGCTCTCTTACCGGCTCTTTGACTGGAAGTACATTGTCTTCTGTTCCACCCCGCCTAGGCAGTCACACCATGGATTTTTTTGAAATGTGTGCCAGTCTGATCACTACTTTAGCCCGTTGATGATGATTCTCTAGTGTTTGTCTTTCTGTTATTACACTGTGAAAATCAGATAGATTCTAAAAATTATTGTTTTACTTATGATATCACATACTCTGGAATACTGATTGAGAGTTATGAATATTTCCAGGGGACACTCAATGCCATTGAAATTACTGAAAACAAAAAAGTCTCTAACATTTTATTTACCTGAAGACATCTGTAATTCTATTTTGCCTATGATAAATTCATAGAGGCTCTACCTTTAATAGGTGAACATTGATGAAAATTATTGTTAATTTAAAATTGTGAGTTCACTACAGATGATTAATACACCTTCAGTGGTGAATCATCTCAAAGAGTGGTTTGGCCTCACCTCTTGGCTTTACTATTTAATGTAGGTAAATCCAGTTTACTTCCTAAAGTTTGGCAGGCTTTAAGCTGTGTTTATGCACCCAGTTCTCTTGCACAAGAAGAAAAATAATACAGCCATTAGTAAGATAGTATTTAAATGTTGAAACATTAAAGGCTGGCCCCCCAAATTTCAGAAGCCGAGTTGTTCTTGTAATTTTAGCTTTAGCAAATATTGCCTAGTGTTTAACAGAAGGGCTGTGGTCCTGAAACAGATAACTGGTTTACAGGTTCCTTAAAAATAACTTATAACCAGCTAGAGGTTTTATTTTGAGATTTCCTTGAATAACATATTTATCTTAAGAGTCTTCAATGTTCTTAGTACTGGAACATCTGGAATTGCAACAACTTTTGTGTTTTTCATAAACAACATTTTTTTAAAAAAATATTTTAAAACATGCTTTCAAAACTATCTTTCTCAAATTCTTTTTGGCTCTATTTATTTTTGTATTTTATCAAGCATGGTGAAATAGATAAGTTAAATGAAACAAAGCAAAATTATCAACAGTCCCTTAAAAGAGAACTCTTATTTTTGATGTAATACATGTGGTGGTGGGGAGTGTGCATGGGTATCCCACTGCATATCACAATACTAATTCTTCATCTGAAGTTCAAGTTTGTTATTGCAACCATCCCCCTCCCTCACCTCCCCACCACCATTGTCTTTGTTTTTTGATCCTTCATGGCTGATAGACTTAGCTTTTAAATCTTTTCTGCTTCCCTTTCTCTATTCTCTATCTTGGTTGCTAGCCATTCAGTTTGAAAACAGCTTTCTGGCCCGAAGGGCTTTTGTGTACTTCCTAAGCTTGATAGGCACTGACCTTCACTGTTGAGGCTGTTAGGGTAGGGAAGCCTTAAACATTAAAAAAAAAAAAAAAAAAAATTCTCTTGAATAAATATATGTGTTGTTTATATATATACATATATGTATTCACACACCAGGGCTTTTAAAGGAAAACCAAACTGTTTTGCTTTGTGCAGGTTTTTTTTTTTTTTAAGATTAAAAAGAAACCTATATACAGCAGAGTAGATAATAGCTCGTTGCTTATACTGTTTTAGTGAAAGTATTTAATTTTTAAATTATGTGTAATTTATCTAATTTGTATTTATTCATTTGTTTAACGTGATGTAATTAACACTCATTCACCTGACCCACCCTAGAAAAGATTAAGCTCTTGAAAACAGGTTTCTCTTTGCCAAAAATAATGTTTTCTACCAAGAAGCAAATGAAAATCTGGCCAAGTTTCTCTTATAAGAGTTTATGGAAGATAAGCATGCCTGTCTTTAAGTAGTTTTGAGTCAGGAGTTTGCGGTATGTCACATCATATTAGTTTATAGAATTTAAAAAAAATGGTGTTAAGTTAATCTTAAGTTTGAGTTCTTAATATCAAAAGGAATTGTTGCTTCCCAATTTGGGAAAGAGGGTGGGTTTGCATTAAACCGTTTTAAGTTTAAAACTTGGAAAGATTGCCATCTAGTGGCACCAAAGGGTACTTTTTATGATTGTTTTTTACAGGGATAAGCAGTCCAGCTGTATTAGTCTGATGTGTATTATAGATAAGGCATAATATTGGCCTCTCCAAATGTGTAAATACCTCTTTTGGGAAAAACAGGGCCACCTCATAATATGTGCTTGACTATGAATGGGATGACCTTAGAAATAAGGAATTAATCTAATGATTCCTTATCCCCAATGATAAAATTCCTAACAATTTTGAAGGTGGAGAAACAGCAGCAAGGAAGACAGTAGCATTTTAGCTTTGTTAGTCTAATCAGATATTAAAAACTTATTCATATCAAAATTACTTTATATGGGTGGTTATCATGTTATTTGAGAATTAGAAATATTATATACTATTTTCTCATTCTTGCCATTATTCGTGAATATCTACATTTTGATGACAACCTGTTGAATATTAGGAAAACCAGCATTGCAGTTTCAGTTCTTGTATGCTTCCATTTTTAAAGCACAGAAACTCTGAATCTAGAAGGTTTAGTACATTGCTTTATATAGAAAAGATTTCAGGAGGCTCAGCCCAGTATAATAGGGGCTAGAACATTGTCACAGGAGGCTTTTGTTGCTAATGGGCAGGAAGATAGAATCAGTTGCTAAATTCCCACATTTCAGTCTTGTAAGCTGGTTAATTGTGGATGTGGTATGTGGTGGTTAGATCTGGGATGGGAAGAATTTCTTCAAGTTAAGATTTGGGAGGAGAGCTTCTATTATTAGGTTAGAAAAGACTTAGCTACATCATGGAAATGGACTCCATATGGTTCTAAAAAGCAGTTCTCACACTGTATCCCTGAGGTGCTCTGCTAAAAAACGAGTCCATTGAGCGAGTTTGGAAAATGTTAGATGCCACACTCCTGCTTGAAGATGACAATAGATATGAGCATTAAAGACTTTGAAAAGCCCTTCAGTGAAAAAAAAAAAATTTGACCTTAACCCTGCTTTGTCCAAATTAATTTAACTGTATTTTAAATTTAATTGCCCATGGGAAAGCACAAATTTGAAAAATACTATTTTTGGAAAATTATTGTCCCAGGTTTCTAGAATTGGTTAATTATGTTTATTAATACATACATGTAATTATGTAATTATAACTACAGAGGAAGGAATAGAATTAAGATTTCTTTTCTTCTTTTCTGTTGGAGACAATATGGTTCAGAATCAGAAAAATTTCATTTTAACCCGTGGACATATCCATTTTGAGCAAATGCTGGACTAAACAGAAATTTGTATGTCTGCGATGTATTTCATAGTACCTTGATTTTCTTAATCAGGTTGTGATTTGTTTGGGAGCAAAATTTATTTTTTGTTGTGTGGAATGGATAACTGAAAAACCTTAAAACCGATTACTTGGAAAAAAGGGCTAAGAAACTAGTGACTAATGCTTATGGCTCTATGGCTTCTGTGAGCAGTGAGTCCATGACATTGATTCTTACTCTAAAAATGTGTAGTCAGTGAACATTTTCTAAATACTTTTATATTGGACAGCATATTTAGCTCTAATTCTTGTAATCTTTTAATGTAGGAACAGATAACAAATTGAATAGGGACATAGGCAAACTATTTCAAGTTGGGCTTTTGATTTGATTAACAAACTTTTGACACACTTTTGTAATCTCAAGTGTTTGCTTTCCTTGATATTAGCCATCTATAACAAGAATCTAGGAGCCTAAATTAATCAGAAGTACCAGTATTTCTCAGTCAGGGAATTGGCTATATGTTTTAAAAACAATTCTCCATTTTCTGCAAATAGGGTTCCCATGACAGTTACATAATTGTGGGCTTGCTTTTTCTTTATTCTCTAGCCAGTTTGTACTCAGGGAAAATAAATTGGTTTTTTATATTAGAAGAGACATAACTGAGAAAACAACCATATACAACTGTTAGTTTTCTTGACTATTTGAATTTATCTGTAGCTTCTATTAATGTGCAGTATACTGAATTAATATAAGCACTGTACCTTCCACTTATAAAATGTAAAAGCTTAGAATGTGGTTACCACAGACACTACTGTATCTATGTTTATTCACTGGTTAATAATTTAAATTCTATTAATGACTGTGAAGTCTCAATATCTAAATGCTAAACATGTTCACAGTTTTGTCTGTTTATGTTTTTAAAGAACTCCACCTTTTCAATCTGGCATTTCTTTACTTGGTCATTCTATCACTCTGTGACTTTTTAAATAGGGAATTAATTTATTTTAATAATAGTTTTCAGAAGGTCTATTAGAAATATCTGGTTGAGGGATATGTGCAATCTGCTGGTAATTCACACCTATGTTGGGCCTCAGTTTGTAACCCTTAAAGTGGGAGGAATAGACTAAAAGGCCTCCAAGGTACCTTTGAACTTTAAAGTTGTGTCTTTGCCCTTTTCATGTGATTTGTGTTAGTGTTCACTTTTTAAATATTTAGAGATTTTTATATTAGTGTGAATGTTCTGTATTTGTTTGGTGAGGCATTTTAAAGGTATATACTTGAAAAAAATATAAATACAGCTGTTCTTTGGAGCACAAATGGGAAAAATCACCCAGAAAACCAAACATGTTGAAACATCATGTGCACCATAAGTAAAAAACTACTATTTTGAAGTATTGGAAGTGTTCCATATAATTTTATAGTGATTTTTAGATCCAGAGACCATATCTATTAACTTATTTAATACATTACAGTAATCTTGTGAGGTATAACCATTCTCCAAATGAGGGAGCAGGACCACAAAGTTCTTCATAAAGCTTTAATGCCATGAAAGTATTCAGCGATGATCACTGCTCTTAATATGCCACCTTCCTCCAGGAGAGAACAGTCTGAATCACTGAAACATCGGAGTAGTTGAGTAATAAACACATATATGTATTGCCTTCAAGTCTTAGAGTGATATAAAGTAGTCTTAACTGAATATTTCTTAGTTTAATTATTTGAACCGGTTGATTGTATTGACTAAATATAATTATCTGAAGTATTTATGATGAGCATATTGTTATTTCTAAGTACTTCTGAGTTATTGAGGGTGCTTACACAATACTGAAGAAAGCATGATTCTTCCTTTCGTTTTATTTATATGAATCTTGTAGCAGTCTTTTATAAAAAGTAAAACTAGCCCCAGCCCCAATCTTAAATTATCATAGTTTTTGATTATTATCCAATAAATTCGGCTTATCTAAATTTCATATACAGATTGATAATTTTTCATTTTGTATGGGTATTTAGATGGTAAACACTTTCCACAGAGTATATTTCTGTTCACAAACTTAATTAGTATTGGCTTGATATTCTCCCAAATCTTACAGAACTTTGAAATGTCATTTGATGAGCTTCAAAAATGATATGTTACTTAAGTAAATGCTGGCATCCTTACTAATCTTTCCACATACAAAATCTTGATGCATTTGATGCCACTGAACAATAATAGCATAAAGAACAGGACTCACAGTCTAGACTGGATTGAGTTTTAATTAAACTTTTTCAGCCATAACCTGATAAGAATCAGTTTGGGTCTAGAAGTAACCAGACTGTGGGCCTGTATTACTGTAGTGAGCCAGTGTTTGTGTTTACTGCCACACTTGCAGAGCAGTGCCAGTTTGCAGCTGAGACTGTCATGTGACTTTGACTTTTGGTAACTACTTGTTTATATCCAAAAGCAGTTTAGATTTTATGGAAGTAGCTCATGATTGTTTGGACAAGCAAGGTAGGTGAATTTCAGTTATATTTAAAGTGCAATTATGGAAACCCTAGAGTAGTGTGTTCTTTCCAGGAAAAAAACCTTAAGTGTATTTGTAGACTATCCTAGCCTGACAACTTTTCTGAACATACATAAAATTTTGACAAGGTTCACGCGTGTGATTTTTCAAGTTACCTATTTTGTGTTGATTTAAAATTTCAAGGAGAAATAGAAATGTTCTAGCCAAGGAGAACTGCATAGTTAATTTTTTTGCTGCTAACATAAGCATTTATTTCTCACAGCTAAGAATCTCTTTTAAGTTAGTTTTGTTACAAAGAAAGGCCATTCTTGTAAGACGGATGACATTTTCCTGAATGGAAAATGAAATAGATCCATTGCTCTGAACAAAACACCTTAAATTTGTGCCTTTTCAAATTATAGGAATAGTAATAATTAGTCAAATATTTGTCTGAACTCTTTTTTCCTAATTGCTCTCATTTTTCCTTAGATCTGCCCTCCACAAATGGTTACATTGTTTGCTTTTGCCTGTTGGCTTTTCAGGCTCCTTTGGCCAGGCCTCACCCTATCACTGTCAGAAGCTGTTCACTGGATGTATTTTTCTATTCCTTTTATGTTGCTTTACTTTTTAAGTCACTTTGATGAAACTCTGGCTGCTTCTCATGTTTTTAAAATGAATGCAATGATTAACAATCTTTACATTTCAACCCTTTAAAATGTTTGTAAAGGCGAGAAATAATGTAGAATGAACAGAAATCTAATTTGGAATGTGATTCTCAGTTTGGTTGAATTTTCTCATCTACAAAATGTGGACAATAACCTACCTCACAGATGTGTGTGAGTAACTGTTTGAAGGCCCTTGCTTAAATACAGGGTTTATCATCATATTTAAGGTAAATCCCTTCCTATTTTTTTTTAAAGTGGGTATCTTTGATACTGATAGGATGAGTATTGATTTTAGGTAAGTCTCATGTAGTAAGAATATAGTGGTAAAAAGATTTAAGACTACAGTTTCACAAATTATGGTATTCTTATTTTAAGTGACTTAAAATTTCTTGAAAATATCAAATACTCAAATTTTGAATTTGTCTTTTGTGGCAACGAATATTCAGAACCTCTTAAAATGTTGGCTGAAGCTGCCTTAATGTACCAAAATACAGCTTTCTCTCAAGACTGTTCACAAATATCTCTGGTTGTACAATGTTTTGTGTGTTTAATATAAAATTGTTAGAGAACTGTGAACTCTCAGCAGAGTAATCTAAATATTGTTTTAAGAAGAATGCTTGTGTTCTTTGTCAAGTATGCTTAAATATAAAGTGGATTTTGAGTGCAACAAAAAAAACTGAAAGTTGATAGCCATCAGTTATGACCATGACAATCCTAAGAAAATGTAAGATTGGATATTAATTAGTCAAAAAATTTTCAATATCCTGCGTTCATTCTTTCTTAGCCTGTTTTTGAAAAAGAATATCCCGTAGGCTAATATATTCACCTGTTGAAGCACTTGATATGTATCTATTAAAATCTTTTTAAAACTTTTGAAATTGAGATCACTTTTTATAATTTATTTCTAGAAAAAGGAAAAAAGCCCCGACATTGAGTGCTTTTGTGTTTTAATGCCATAGATTCAAATTTCAGTTTTGTTTGTTGTGTATTTTTTGTGGGTATTAAATGATCAGTGGGATGGCTCTGTCTTCCAGTAACCATGTGGTAAAGATGTCATTTTGAACTACACAGCAGTTCATAGTTACAGGTTCTCTCTGATTAATATTTGCACTGTGCATATTCATAAGTAACAAACACAAAAGAGAAAAGCAGCCTGATTGCTTATAAGCTTTTTTCACAAAATCAAATTAAAGTCTCTAGTTAATGTGAAAGCTATTTTTGTTTCTGCTC
Source organism: Canis lupus baileyi (assembly GCF_048164855.1). Classification (NCBI taxonomy): domain Eukaryota; kingdom Metazoa; phylum Chordata; class Mammalia; order Carnivora; family Canidae; genus Canis; species Canis lupus. Next base: position 36,173,655 of record NC_132840.1, read on the forward strand.
AGTCATTAAACTAATATTCTACACATAAATTAATAGTTACAGAGAAAGTTGTTGTAGAATAAGACGGCCTCCGGTTCTTTGAAGAATTCATACTACTTTTGTCATACATTGTAGTTTCTAACTTTAGCCATTGTATATTCTATTGATGCCATAACAGATTACTACAAACTTAGTAACAACACAAATTTATTATCTCACATACAGTTCTGTAAGTCAGAAGTTCACTGTTGCTTCTTCAGATCGCACAAGGCTGAAAACCAAAGCACTGGTAGGGTTGGGTTCTGGGGAGTAGACTGTTTCAAGGCTCTTTGAGGTTGTCGGCAGAATTTAGTTCCATGTTACTCTGGGATTGAAGTCCCATTTCCTTTGTGGTTGTTGGCTAGGGATCATTTGGAGCTTCTAAGGGCCACCATTGTTTACAGGCCCATGTTTTCGTTTATCTTCAAGGCCAGCAACAGGGGGCTCATGCTTTGAATTTCTCCTGCCTCTTATGTCACTATATTTCTATGACTGGCTGGCTGACTCTTCTGTTTTCCTCTTCTGATTTTAAGGTTCCCTGTGATTAAATTGGGCTCACCTGGATAATCTGTTATAAAGATATTATTTATTAGAGAAAGAACTCAAGTGGAGGAGAGGGGCAGAGGGAGAGGAAGAAGCAGACTCCCTGCTGAGATGGAGCCTGATATGGGACTTGATCCCAAGACCCTGAGATCATGACCTGAGCTGAAGGCAGACGCTTAACCTACTGAGCCATCCAGGCACCCCTAATCTCTCTGGCTTAAGGTTAAATGGCTAGCAACTTTAATTTTATCTATAAAGTCCCTTTTGCCAAGTCACATGTTTATAGGAATAACACCAAGGCATAAAGATCACAGGGGAAAAAATTCTGTTTACTACAACCATAAAATAGGAAGGTGTAAAGGACCTCTGACCTAATAGAACTTTACACTAAAGGCTGCCTAGGCTAGACAAGATTTCAATTTGCGTTATTCAAAGAGATTTGTTTTTATTAGTTAAAATGGTTTTCCTTTATTTCCTAAATTGCATGGATGAGGATGCTTATCATAGGAAATTTGAAAAGAAAACAGAAGTATGAAGAAGCTGAAGGAAATATCATCCCTACCCTAAAATAAATACTTTTTAGGAATTTGTCATTATATATTCATTGTTTTCTCTTCCTATAGTTTCCCTTAGAATCTATGTTTTAAAAGTTCTGAAGATGTGTGGGGGAGGTTCTGGTCAAGAGAATGCTATGTCATCTTGGAAGAACCAAGTGTTTCACAGAAGTACTCAAAAGGAGGAAGGGAAGGTTTTGTTGGTACATGTTTATAGGTTGCTAGAGGCCTGGCCTGTAAGTAAATTGGAGTGTGCCTGTATTAGCCTCTGTTAGGATCAAGTTCCTTTGAATGCTGTTGTCTTTATCTTTTTATACAAAATTAAAACAAAAAAGTCCATCTTTCCATTTAAGTTTTATGCTAGGTTAGGGTTTGTAGGAGGCAGATGGCATCTGCTTGGACATCACTGCTTGGACAGCAGCAATATTATAGTGTTTACAGTGTTTACATTAAAAAATTTGGTACATCAATAATGAGAAATTTAGTTTTGAATGCTAGAATTTAAAGAATGGAAGAAATGTGGCTGACATTAGTGAAACAGAACTATAACCACATAGTTATAACCATTGATTATGGATAGGATAGAAGCAATTCTTCCTACAACCCTGTTCCATATCAATAAATAGTAATTTCTGTTAGACCAAATGATTCATATTTTAAAACCTTCAGTTTACCTATATATCCCAGCCATTCTTTTAAGAGTTGAATGTCAAAACTATATTTTTGTTTCTAACATCTTCAACTACAGAAAAGGCCAAGTATTAATATAATTTATACCATATTATGTACTAAGGATTTTAGGACATTTTTATTTATATTTTAGCCTGATTACAACACTGAAGTAGACAAACTGAGTGTTACTAGCCCTGTTCTATTGAGTAAATAGAGGCTCAGAGCTGAGCTACTGAATTACAGCAAGAGACCATCTGATAAGCTGGCAAGAGTGATATATAGTTTCTGACTCTACTGGACAGGATTGTTGGCAGGAAAGGTCTCTCTTTAGCCTGTCTCTCACTTACCTCCTTGCCTACAGGCCATACTTAGCCTTATCTTCTACAGTGCCCACTGTAACAGGTCTTTTCCTGGAGTATGGGAGAGGGCTGTACTTGCCTCTCACTGAGTAGCAGATTTAATTCAGGGAGTCCAACAGAAATAGATTTCCAATATTTGGTACCAGCCTTAATCTCATCTCTCAAAAAAGAAATCTGAGTAATTCCTTAATTTTCTGTTCCACCTGTACTTCTAATCAGTCACCAAGACATTTTGTCTCTTTACCTCTGTACTATCTCTAATGGGGTTCTTATACTAGATAGTTCTCTTGCTGCTGTCTTAAGGCCTTTTGCCTAGAATATTAGAGAAATAAAGTTTTTTCAGTGTATCAGCCATGTTGCTATGATAGTTTTTCTTCCTTCCTCTCTAAATATCTGGCACTAGTTTCCTGCTTAAGACCTCTGAATGTCTCCTCACTCTAGCAGAAAATGTCCAAGTGAAATCTTTAAGTTGCAGTTTACCCCATTGCAGCTCTGGCCATCTCTCACCAGACATAGCATGGATTTTCCATCTGTGTGTGCTCCTTGACCAGCAAACATACTTGCATATAAACACTGAATTTCGGTGTCCCTTTATCTATAAAATATTTCTTAATCTTCTAGGCATTTCATTTGTGTTGAATAAAAGTGATGAAAGCAGACATCCTTGTTTTTGACCTTAGCAGAAAAGCACTTAGTTTTTCTCCATTAAGGATGAGATTGCCTGTGGGTTTTTCATATATGGCCTTTATTATGTTAAGGTATGTTTCTTGTAAACCTACTTTGTTGAGGGTTTTTATCATGAATGGATGTTATACTTTGTAAAATGCTTTTTCTCCATCTCTTAAAATGATCCTGTGGTTCTTTTTTCTTGTTGATTTGATTACATGTTGATTAATTTGTGAATATTGAACCACCTTGCAACCTAGGAATAAATAAATCCCACTTGATTGTGGTGAATGATTTTTTAAAATATATTGTTGGATTCATTCTCCTGGTATTTTGTTGATTTTTACACCTCTGTTCATCAGAGATACTGGCCTGATGTGGTATCAAAGAACCAGCTCCTGGATTCACTTATCTGTTTTATTAGTTCCTATATAATTTATTTCTGCTCTAATCTTTATTATTTCCTTCCTTTTGCTTATTTTATGTTTTGTTCTTTTTCTAGCTCCCTTAGGTATAAGATTAGGTTATTTATTTGAGATTTGTCTTGCTTTTTGAGGTAAGCTTATATTACTATAGACTTCCCTCTTAGAACCACTTTTGCAGCATCCAAGAGTTTTCATACACTTTTTTTCCTTTTATTTCCTGGTTGACCCATTCATTGTTTAGTAGCATGTTATTTAACCTTTATTTGTGGTCTTCCCAAATTTTTTCTTGTGGTTTGACTACTAGTTTCATACCGCTGTACTCAGAAAAGATGCATAGTCTGACTCTGATTTTTTTAATTTGTTGAGGTTTGTTTTGTGGCCTAATATGTGATCTATTCTGGAAAATGTTCCATGTGCACTTGAAAAGAAGGTATATTCTGTTGTTTTAGGATGGAATGTTCTGAACGTATCTGTTAGATCCATCTGATCCAGTGTGTCATTTAAAGCCATTATTTCCTTGATTTTCTGTTGATTTGTCCATTGATGTAAGTGGGGTGTTGAAGTCCCCTACTATTACTATATTATTGATTAGTTTATGTTTGTTATTCACTATTTTATGCATTTGAGTGATTCTGTGTTGGGTGTATGAATATTTACAATTCTATCTTTTTGTTGGATTGTTCCCTTTACATTTATATAGTGTCCTTTGTCTCTTGTTACAGTCTTTGATATAAGCATTGCTACCCTGGCTTTCTTTTGACATCTGATTGCATGATGTTTCCTCATCCTTCACTTTCAATGTGCAGGTGTCTTTAGGTCTAAAATGGGTCTGTTGTAGGCAACATATAAGTAGGGTGACAGGATGGATAAAAAATAAGACCCATGTCTTTTGAATTTTTGAATATTTAATCCACTTACATTCAGAGTAATTACTGACTGATATGTATTTATTGCCATTTTATTACTTGTTTTGCAGTTGTTTCTGAAGATTTTCTGTTATATTTGGGTTTCTTTCTCTTTATTCTTTGCATATTTATTAGTGATTTTTGATTTGTGGTTACCATTAGGTTGGTATGTAACATCTGCATATAGCAGTCTACATTAAATTGATGGTCATTTAAGTTTGAACCCATTCTTTACTCCTGGTCCTTCTCATGATTTAGGTATGTGGTGTCCTATTTTACATCCTTTTTGTGAATTTCTTGACTGATTTTTTACGGAAATATTCATTTTTACTGCTTTTGTGTTTTCTACCTTCATATTTCCATTTTGGTCTTTCTGCTCAAAGAGTACTTGGTAGTATTTCTTGCATGGCTGGTTTCATGGTCATGAACTCCTTTAGTTTTTGTTCATCTGAGAAACTCTCCTATTCTGAATGATAGCCTTGCTGGATAGAGTATTCTTGGCTGCAGATTTTTCTCATTCAGCTCTTTGAATATATCATGCCCTTCTCGTCTAGCTGGTAAAGTTTCTGCTGAAAAATCCACTGCTAGCATGGGGTTTCCATTGTATGTAACTGTCTTTTGTCTTGCTGCTTTTAAGAATTTTAATTACAGTATGTCTTGGTGTAGATCTGCTTTTGTTGAGGGTTCTCGTGCCTCCTAGATGTGGCTATTTCCTTCCCCAGATTAGAGAAGTTTTCAGCTATTCTTCAAATAAATTCTCTACCCCCTTTTCTCTCTCTTCTTCTGCAACTCCTATATTATGAATGTTATTATGTTTGATGGAGTCACTAAGTTCCCTTAGTTTGCTCTTGTTTTGCATAATTTTTTAGTCAGCTCGATTACTTTCCCCTACTCTGTCTTCTAGGTTATTAATTCATTCTTCTGTTTCTTTCAGCCTGTTCATTCCATCAAGCATATTTCTCATTTCAGTTATTGAACCTTTTATATTAAGTATCTCACTGATGTCCTCCACTCTTTTCTCAAGTCCTGTGAGTATCCTTACGATCATTTAAAAAAAATATATTTTATTTATTTGAGACCGTGAGAGAGCACAAGCAGAGGGAGAAACAGGTTTCCCGTTGAGCAAGGAGCCTGATGCAGGGCTCAATTCCAGGACCCTGGGCTCATTACCTGAGCCAAAGGCAGATGCTTAACTGAGCCACCCAGGCACCCCAGGTCATTGCTTTAAATTCTCCATCAGGTATGTTACTTGTATCTCTTTTGCTTAGATTCCTAGCCATGGCTTGTCCTGTTCTTTGATTTGGGACAAATTCTCCTGTCTTCTCATTTTGTCTCAGTCTCTATGCCTGTTTCTGTGTTAGTAAAGTCAGCTACATCTCCTGTTCTTGAGGGTAATGGCTTTATGAAGAAGTCCTATAGTGCTCTGTAATGTAGTATCCCCTGTTCCCAGGGCCTGGCACTTCTGGGAGTATCTCCAATGTGTGCTGGTTTATCCTTCAGGCAAGTTGTCTACAGAAGCTCTCTTTGCCTGCTGTGGGCAGTGGCTCTGGCTTGAATATGGTGTGCTTTTAACGAGGTGTGTTCTGGTCTGCTTGCGAAATGAGGACAGTCACAGTTGCCACTGAAACCAAGGCCTCACAAACTCCCAGGTTGTAAGAAGCAGTGTTGACAGATGCTTGTGCTGGTCTTCTAGGGTTTGAGGCCTGCTGCCTTGAGACTGAGGTAAGCAGAGTAGGAAAAGTAGTTCTTCCGGAGCTTGGGGAAGTGGGACTTGGTGTAAGCAAGTTAGGTAGTGAGTATTAAGCTGTGCTGGTTCCTGCAGGTGGATCTGTGCTTATGCTAAGGGATGGGGGCAGGAAATGGCACCTCTCAGTTCCTTTATTCCTCAAGGGGTCTCTCCCTGAATGCTATCTCTCTCTGGGACTTGGAGCTAAGCAACTAACCCTCCTATTGTGTGCTCCAGTGGCTCTTCAGATGGCTGTTTCTACCCCTGTATGTCCTCTGCACTCTCACAGAGCCAAGCACAGTGACCTTTAAAACTCCAGGCTTTAAGCTCCACTGAATTTGGCCCCTCTCACATTCTAAGCCAATTGCTATGGGCATTCATTTTCCCTGCATGCTCCCATGTGTTAGTCTGTCTCTTGCCCTTCTCGACAATCATGGCTCCCTTCCCACCACAGTGGCCATGACAAGCTGTGTTTCCGCACTTCCTGCCTTTGATATGTGACCACTTCTCTACCTTTAGTTGTGGAATTTGTTCTGCCAGTGTTCAGATCAATTTCTGGAGCATTTAGTGTGATTTGATAGTTACATGGTCATATTTGTGGGATGAAGTGAGCCTAGAATCCTCTTATTCTGCTGCCATATTCCCCCTTCCTCTATGAATACTTCTGATGCTTGGCCTTTATTGGATGAGTGCCACTTGGAACATGAAAAAAGAACCTAGAAGCTTAAAACATAGTCTCACAGCAAACCTGAAGAGTCTCTTGCCTCTAGGAAACAAACTGAGTGATGAGCATTAAGGAGGACACGTGATGTAATGAGAACTGGGTATTATATGCAACTGCTAAATCACTGAACTCTACCTCTGAAACTAATACTTCATTATGTGTTAATTGAATTTAGATAAAAATTTTTAAAAAGCCTCATAAAGAATGGGGCCGTAGGACAAATTCTGTCACACCTTTGAAGGCTAAAGAACAAAGGGGCCCCCTGTGTCACAGTCAGTTAAGCATCCAACTCTTGGTTTCAGCTCAGGTTGTGATCTTGAGATTGTAAGATGGAGTCCGCTGGAGATAAAAACAATGGAGTGAAATTGTTCAGTTTTTAGGTGTTGAAGAAGCTAACAATTTTTAAAACAGCTGTATACCTATATAGATTTTTTTTTCATGGACAGGCAGTGCACATCATGTAAAAAACAATGTTATTTACAGCTTCATTTTATTTTTCTTTAATTGTATTTAATAGGTGTTCAGGCATAGAATTATTTTTCTTTGGGCAATAGGATGTTTTAAACAGTATATATATTATTTAAATTGTGTTAAATAGATTTAGGCTCTTCCTTCAAGAATAAATTACTTTTCAGCATCCTATTCCCACAAGAAGCCAATATTGAACAGCATTTGTCTGATTTGAGTTTTTTGATTAAAAGGAGGACACTTATACCTTGATGTTTTAAAGACTGAGCCATAATTATATTTTAAGGTTATACCTTGAATCTGAGTATTTAAAAGACCTTGGTTACAGTACTTACTTTTCAGAAGTAAATTATACCCAATTTAAATGCACAACATCTTCTAGAAATTATAAACACTCGTGTACTAATATTAGAAGCAGACTAACCATCTGCACAGCTGCCTAGGTACCAGAAGGCATGATTTCTAACTTTGGCTATGGCTTATTAAATAAATGCTCAAATGCTAACACACACGGTTTCACACTCTCTTGAGCCAGCAGTGAAATAGATACTGACATGGACATTGAAAGATAACCATTGAGTAAAACCAACGTCTAAATGTGGAGGAGTTTTTCTCTTCTCAGTATTCATAGATCCCACCATCCCATTTGACATGTGACCTGAAACTGAGGTGAGGAAGGGCTGAGGTCTCAGGCTAGTCTTTTCTAGTGCAGCCTCTGCCATGGAGCTTGATCTTCCTAAGGTGACCAGCCTTGATGCCTGAAAAAAACAGAAACATAGAGGCCAGCGGAGCAGCGGGTGGCAGATTTCTTAACTAGTTTGATAGTTAAGCTCTGTAGAAACCTCTGATAAGATACTAAGGAGACACAAGAATTAAGTCTCTTTCAAAGTAATCCTTAAAACTTCCTGACTTTAAATAAATGCAGGAGTCTTCAATGTATAAAGTATTTAGAATTCATGATTTGAAGTATAAAATCAAACTACTTACTTGAAATCTAGGTGTTCAATTAGTACATATCCATCTGTAGAAACAAAAATCACTAGTCTGAAAAGTTATAAACAGTGACTGAAATTTTATGGGTAATAAGCCAGTAACTTACATTTGCCTTTGGAATTGCGACAGATCACTAGATTTTCTTCAGTGGTATCAATGACTTGCAGTTCTTCTCCAGGGGTTATTGGCAAATAGAATATTCCATTTCTTGAATTACTGGAACATGCCACTGCTGTGTTGATGACAGTAATCTCTTTGTCATACTGAAATAAGAAATTACTAATCAGACTGCAGTTTTTATTCTAACAAAATTAATGGAAGGACATAATACAGTAACCTCAAACTCAAGATCTAGATATTAAATAACATCTAAAGGAAGAGGAAAGTACTGGTAAAATGCCACTCTTACATTTAGTTTGGTACTGTCATATTTTCAAAGTGTTTTCACACTTCTTACCTAATTGTCTTTGAATGAATTCCGGTGGATGAGACATCTGTAACATGGGTATAAATTAAGTTCCATGGATGGTATTTTAGCTGTTGCAGTAATAAAGTTACCACTAAACTCAGAAAAGTAAGAGGGAAATAGAAATCCTCTTCGTGGAGTGCTTTAGAGTTTATAATGTTCTAACATACCTAGCATTTCTAGTACTCTAGTACTAACATATCTAGCATTTCTAGTACTCTTTCTACCCTTCCTCTCTCTGTGGGCTTATATGTGAAGTAGTAGGTATGGGGGAGGGGGGGAGGAGCAGTTCCCACTCTCCTGTGGTCAAAGACAGGCATTTGTGAAAAAACTGATGAGAAATTTAATTTATGGCCTCAAGGGAAGTTTTTTCTGTGTGATAAACTAGCCAGCCTATACATTTTTACCTTCTAATGTATTGATATCTCTTGACCCAGAAAAAGTTCCAGAATACTTGGCTTATATTTATAGACACCTAGTTAACCAAATTAGGATGGCCAGACATCTCCTTCCACTCAGGATAGCCTGCTTATTATACCTAGTATCTGTATTTATACATACTTAGAATTAGGTATGCCTCCTCCCACTCTCAGAAGTGTGCTGAATTCAGATAATAAAGTATATCACTCTATACCAAATGGGATCTGATCCACAAGATAGATTTTTCTTTTGTCTAACAAAGTAATAGCTTTCTCGCTGATTTCTTACCATTTTCCAGGCCATTGTTCACTATGAATACAGTGATTTCTTAAAATGAAAATCTGATCAGGTCACTTTCTTTTTGTCAAGTTCTAAAGATTCTTCATTACTTTCATGATAAGATCCACATTTCTCAGCTTGACATTCAAGGTCCTTTGCATACTGTCATTTCCCATGCTTTCATTTCTCTCCCAATAATGAAGCCACATCAAGCTACCTCATGATCCTGATTACACCAGGTACCTTTTATATTTACAAGCCTATGCTCATATGGTTTCCTCTGCCTGAAATAATTTTTTCTCTAACCACTTCACATGGAGATTTCACAACTACCATGTATGTTTTTCTATTTAACTGCACTTTGTGTATACTCCTATTACAGCATTTTATACATAGTATCTTATAAAATGAAAGTGGAAGACAGTTTTATTCATCCTTGTATTCTCAAAGTCTAGCGCAAACGAGGCACTAAACTTTTGTGATGTGAGCTGAATAAAAATTACTGATACGGCATAGTTTTTCTAATGATATATAAGGAAAATCCACCACAGATAGTAAGGAAGAATGGAACCATACACATGAAATATGAGACAGTGACAAAGTGAGAGAAGTCCTAGAGGGAATATAGGGTCTTTTCAGCAAGTAATTGTTATACTGTTCTTTTCTTTTCTTTTTTCTTTTTGAAGATTTTGTTTATTCATGAGAGACAGAGAGAGAAAGAGGCAGAGACACAGGCAGAGGGGGGAGCAGGCTCCATGCAGGGAGCCTGATATGGGACTCGATCCTGGGTCTCCAGGATCACACCCTGGGCTGAAGGTGGCGCTAAACTGCTGAACCACCGGGGCTGCCCAACACTATTGTTTTTCAATTAAACTAATATCACAGTTGCAGTAAGTAATATCATATTATGATTTCTAGATATAAGTCCTTATCAGCTTTGGTCCAAAACAAGAGTTATTAATGATTATGAAGGATTTGTGTATATTCTTTTTTAGTTCAATCCAAAAACATTCTGGACATTTACAAAGGTAATTTTATTCTGCTCTACACTTGGATATAAAAGTAAGACAACCGTGTTCTCTAAGAGCTCATAATATTATTGGTGAACACATAATTGCAATAATGTTAATGCTTTTGATAGGCTCAGATATAGAGGTATACTGAGGAAGGGCAATTTCCTTAATGAGGTCATTCTTCCTGGAGGAGAAGAGATGCCTTGACTGGGTGTTGATAAATGAATGAAAGCTAGTCAGATGGGGAAAAGTAGCAAGAGTATCACCAGACAGGTAGGGCAGACCAAGTAAATGCCTAGAGGAAGGGAATAAATAGCAGCAGGACTGAAGTGCATGTTCATTGAAGGGACAGAACTATAAGTAGTTTGTTGCCAAAGACTGAAGTGTAAGGTGAAGAATGGCAGGAAATAAAACCTGAAAGATAAGCAGAAGTCATAACATGAAGAGCCTTATATGTCATGTGAAGAAACACAATCTTTATCCGTTCGGTAATAGGGAATAGTAGCGACTTGGACAAATTTTGTAAGCAGGATGCCCACATTCTGTCTCTCATCCAGTATCTGGGACCTAGGAGCTATTCAGTATATTTCTTAATTTTTCTTTATGAAATTATAAGGCAGGACTGTTTGAACCTTGGAATTAAGGAAATACTCCTTAATGGATTCATAATGACAGAAGTAGTCAAGGAGGTTCAGATACTGCTTCTTTCATTTACTCATTCAGTTGTTCATTTATCTAATTCATTTACTCACTGAACACTGTGGGTCCAGATCTATTGGGAGCTGGGGAGCAAACTTGAATGAGACAAAAATTTTTACTTAGGACTTGAGTTCAGTGGAGAATACATACACATACACAGGCTTTGTTATAACTCATCAGTGTTAAAAAAAGATACGTGTGTAACAGATAAAATGTGCTAAGTTCCTTTCTTAGGAAGAGAGGGTGACATTTGAAAAGAGCCTTAAGAATAACTAAGGCGTTTTTCCAGGCAGAGAGGATAGCCTGTATAAAGGCAGGATAAGATAGAAATGCATCAGGAAAAAAACCATCAGCTGTTTAGTCATGGGTCCTTTCTATTCCAGAGGCTAGAGGTACAACACTCTTGTAGGATCTTTAGTACTATTAAAAGTTAGGAATTTCTGTTTTTAATTTTAACCTTCAGAGGAGAACCTACCTCAAATTGTTCTCTAAAACGTTTTTCTTCTTTTTCCATTCTCATCTTTTCTAAGTTTTGCTTCTTTGTTCTAAAGAAATGCCTAAGAGATAAAGTGGCAAAAAATATGCAAGTCAGGTTAAATGTACCATAATAAAACTCTAAGTTTCCAAATGTATAAACTCATTCTACTTCACAATATTTTGGAGAAAATCATACATATATAATCCTATATAGATGTCTTTGTAGATAATTATATAGATACACACATACTTCCATTAGAGCAAAGTGTAATATTCAGACCAACTCAACAGAGTAAGTAATACCAATTGCTTTTTTCTATAATTAAAAAGGTGGTGGGGGCGCCTGGATGGCTCAATCAGTTAAGCATCTGTCTTCAGCTCAGGTCATGATCTTGGGATCCTGGGATCAAGCCCCACATCTGGCTCCCTGCTCAGAAGAGAGCTTGCTTCTCCCTCTCCCTGTGCCCCTCCACCACCACCCCCCGCCCCGCTCATGCTCTCTCTCAAGTAAATAAAATCTTAAAAAAATTTTTAAAAGATTGTGGTTTTTTTCTGGATACCAAGATCTTAATTTGGAATAAAATCAAATTGGTTAAGCAACTTAAACAAGAGATTCCTATGAATCAGGGTTCAAAATATAATTAACTTGTTTTAAAAATGATAAGTCTTTGTTCTTCAATCAGAATACTGCTTGCTGAATGATTCTGGAGAAGAATCAGATGAAGAACATCAAGATGCCACAAAATAAGTACAAAGTTGTCAGCATATAAAAGTAAATACAGTGGAGGCTGATTACACTCTTCCCCCTTTTCCTCCCTCTTGCACTTCACTTGGGGGTTGGTGCTGCTTTTTTAGCTGTTTAATATATCAATGGAGAAAAGCCAAGCAAGTCCTGTTAGTTTTATTCAGAAGTACCTCCTGCATCTTTTTTGTTCTGTCCCAAGATTATAGCCACTTTTTTTTTTATTATAGCCACTTCTTACCTGAGATAACATCTTCCTCTCCTTCCTCAAATCCATCTGCATACCTGCCTCCAGAGTTATCTTTCTAAAATGTAATTAATGCCACTATTTTGCTTAAAACCTTTCATTTGTCTTTAGTGCTCATAAGATACTAGCATGGTACACAAGGCATTTTATAAGCTAGCCCTAATCTACCTTTCCAGCTTCACACACACACAAGTCTAAGTCTTGGAACATCTTAGAAAGTGAGCTATTGTTTCTAAGCCTTTATACTGGGATATCCTTCCCCAACTTCTCTGAAAATTTGTCATGATCTTTGATTCATAAAAGGATTATGAAAGGGTTTAACTAGTATACAAAGCATTTCTTGTTGGTGGAATAAGTTATGGTAGAAACCATTTAAAAATGAACAAAAAGCACATAGAAATTGATACATTAATCTACAGGAAACTGATAACCCCAATATCACATTTTAAAATTTACTCAGTTGAAAGTAAAAGTAAACTATAATACTTGTTTTACAATGTTTAAGAAATAAAGCACTAGAAAATTTTTCCTGAAAAGACTTATGTGTACATTAAAGTACTAAACCTATTTCGTGGAGGAGTGTCAAAAATTTCACTGATACTTTCTCTCTTGAAACTGTTTTGCTATGCTATGTAAAAGTATGAAGTTTAAGGTGGAGAGATGCTATTTTAGTCTGTGAATACATCTTTCAATCTTGGGAAAAGTAATTTACATCAGGTCTAAGCCCATCCTGTGCCATCCTCTGAGTTTAAATATGGTAGAGATAGATGTCTGTTTGGGGATTCCCCTTTAGGACTTTTCTAGACAAGTTTCCCAAAGCAGACAGATCACACAGTGTTCCCAGATCAATGGCTATTTAGACAAGGATTTCCCCAAGACCATTGTTAAGAGTGCCTCAGATCCTGTGCCCTGTCCTCCAGAGCACAGATTACAGTAACCATCTGAGACCATAAAAACATCATCTCCCCCAACAGCCACCTGGGAACCTGGGTCACAAGAATGAAAGTTTGATCTTGAGTTGATTAAAAAACATTCTTTTTAAAATTCTAACACTAATGTAGTCATAACTAGAATTATGTTTTGGGAAATTAGTCTTGTTATGTGATTTCTCATGTAGTTTCTCAAAACTTAAGTTCTAATTGGTGTATTAATGTAAGTTCCATCTGTAGAGGAAAAGTTCTTACAGCCTAAAGGAAGACAGAGTTTTTTCATCATTTAATAATGGCTGTCTTGGGATCCCTGGGTGGGTCAGCAGTTTCGTGCCTGCCCAGGGCGTGATCCTGGAGTCCTGGGATCGAGTCCCACATAAGGCTCCCTGCATGAAGCCTGTTTCTCCCTCTGCCTGTGTCTCTGCCTTTCTCTGTGTCTCTCATGAATAAATAAATAAAATCTTAAAAAAAAAATAATGGCTGTCTTGAAATCTTTCTTTATTCTCTATCCCCACCAAAGTCTGGATGATGATAATGAAGAGAAATGTGTGTGGCACTTTACATTTTCATATTCTTTATCTCTTTTAATCCTCTCAACTATACGGTGATAGAGGTGCTATTATTCTTATATTTTTATTTTTAAAAAATATTTATTTACTCATGAGAGACACACAGAGAAGCAGAGACACAGGCAGAGGGAGAAGCAGGCTCCATGCAGGGAGCCTGACATGGGACTCGATTCCTGGTCTCCAGGATCACGCCCCGGACTGAAGGCAGCGCTAAACCGCTGAGCCACCCAGGCTGCCCTATTATTCTCACTTTATAGATAAGGAACCTGACAAATTTAATGACTTGCCTAAAGTCACACAGCTAGTAAGAGGTATATATTTCAGTAGATAAGCTGTAATTAAGTATATGTGTGCGCCTACCTTTCTGATTCTTCAGCATCTTTTCTCCCTTTTTTTTCCTTTGCCATCAAAAACTTGGGCTTCCAGGTTTTTAGTTTATCTTCATCACTGAGGAGAAAGATATTTTGAGCAAGTAAATATGAACTAAGACATTTATGAAAACATCAGTACTATCTAGATAGTTTGTTTTACAGAAAATTTAAAAACATCCTCTAGAAGTATATTTGGATAATCTATGTCAAGACCAGAATGTAAATATCTTAAGCTTTGCAAGCCATACCATCTTTGTAGTAACTACTACACTCTGCTGTTGTGACTGTATTTACAAAAACAAATGGCCAGCTGTTTTGGCCCACAGGCCATCGTTTTTTGATCTCTGATGTGTGGCGATCCAAATTTGAAACCAGAAGTAAGAAATCAGCTTGCTTATAATCACATTTCCCTTCCTGAGCCTCAGTTTCTATACCTTTAAAACATAAATAATATTAACCATTACTTTGAGAGAAGACAAATCTCATGTTTAGCATTAGTAGAAAGAGATGCAGGGAGGAGCTGGGGAAGATGGCAGAGTAGGAAAACCCTAAGCTCATTTCATCACATGGATACAACTAGATAACAGATAAGTGTAAATAACCCAGAACTTGATCTGATGACTGGCAGAACAGACTCTTCATAGCTAAATGTAGAGAAAAGGCCATACTGAAGAAGGTAGGAAGGGCAGAGTCACTGTGGGGAGCTAAACAGACACTTAGAACTATACATAGGAGGGAGGGATGCTGTGGGCATGGAAAGGAAAGAAATAGACACCTCAGGCATAGGGAAGATCAACCCCCTCTCATAACATTTGGCTTTAAAAACCAGAGAGGGGGGAATCCCTGGGTGGTGCAGCGGTTTGGCACCTGCCTTTGGCCCAGGGCGCGATCCTGGAGACCCGGGATCGAATCCCACATCACGCTCCCCGTGCATGGAGCCTGCTTCTCCCTCTGCCTGTGTCTCTGCCTCTCTCTCTCTCTCTGTGACTATCATAAATAAATAAATAAATAAATAAATAAATAAATAAATAAATAAATAAATATTAAAAAAAAATAAATAAAAACCAGAGAGGGGCCAAATTTCATGAGTTCTTATCAGTGAGGTTTAACACCTGGAACTTTAAAAATCAGCAGCTTCAAGTCTGGGAGAGCCAAGAGGACCAGAGGAAGTTGAGTCCTTGTTTAAAGGGAGAGCATAACAAGCCCCTCCAAAGAGATACAGCCAAGAAGCAGCAGTTTGAAAAATGCCTGGGGCATGCAGGAGGGAGAGTTGTTTACTAATAGAACAGGCACTGGAGGGACAGGGATCTTCCTCAGAAACAAAGGAGCGGGCAGGCACTATTTCCTCCCCTGCCTCCCAGCCTTGATACCTATGCAAACCAGTGCTGTGAACACTTCATCTAGCTTGCTGCCACCGTTCACCTGCTCCATTCACTTCTGTGGCTCTGCTCCCTCCAGCCTTGCCTACCTTAGTCTGAAGGTTGCAGGTCCACTCCTGAAGTGCATGGTTGGGGAGACTTGCTGGCACTGCACCCACCCTTGCCTTCCTTCTGTGAACCTGCCCCTCCAGTGCACTAAACCCGTGCTACAAACCTGGCAGTGTGCAAGCAGCCCCAACAGGGGGCAGCACCACTGCTAAGTGACTCCTGTTCTAGGAGAGGGAAAGATAATCATACATGGGGTCAGACTGTGGCTCTAGCAGTGGCCTGGGGGCAGACATCTGGTCTGACTGCACGCCCCACCCACCAATGAAAGCTGCTCAGAGGAAAACACAGGGAAACTACCCTGCAGTTCAGTGCTACTGCATCTCTAACAAACTCCTGGTTTGAATCATCTCAAACCCAAGGTACCTCCAGACTGGCCCACTAGTAACACAGGGACCAAAGTCTGCCTACAACAGGTAGAGAACCATTGCAGATGACTGGACTGAAGGAAAATGTGGCTCAGACATAATAGCAAGACACAGCACACCCAGGAGAGACTCCAGAAGCACCAGGTTCTGATGAACAGGGGACACTACACTGCAGGACACTATAGGACTTCTTCATAAAGCCACTACTTTCAAAGCAGGAGATGTAGATGACTTTTCTAACACATAAAATCACAAAGAGACAACATAGGAGACAGAGGAATATGTCCAAAGTAAAAGAACAGGACAAAATCGCAGCAAAATGGAGATAAGTAATACATATGATAGAGAATTGAAAGTAATAGTCATAAAGATACTGGACTTGAGAAGACTGAAAGACCTCAGTGAGACCCTTTATAAAGAGACAGAAAACATAAAAAAACCTGAGATGAAGAACTTAATAACTAAAATTAAAAATACACTAGATGGAGGGTTACCTGGATGGCTCAGTTGGTTAAGCATCTGACTCTTGGTTTTGGCTCGGGTCATGATCGCATGAGTCATGAGATCAAGCCTCACATCAAGTTCTATGCTCAGCGTGGAGTCTATCTACCTAAGATTCTCTGCCCCTCCCCTGGCTCATGTGCATGTTCTCTCTCTTTCTCAAATAAATAAAATATTTAAAAAAATACACCAGATGGAATAAAGGATAGACAAGAGGAAGCAGAGTAACTGATCAGAGATCTGGAGGACAAAGTAATGTAAAATAAGCTAAAGAGGAGGGGGAAAAATGAAAAGAGACTTAGGGAATTTACTGACACCATCAGGTAACATTCACTTTGTAGGGATCCCAGAAGAATAGAAAGAAAAGAGGGCAGAAAATTTATTTGAAGAAATAATAGCTGAAAACTTGTAGAAACGGGGAGGAAAAACATTCAGATCCAGAAGGTACAACAAGTTTCCAACAAAGTCACCCCAAGGAGGTCCACACCAAGACACATAGCAATTAAAATGGCAAAAAGTAGTGATGAGAGAATTTTAAAAGCAGCAAGAGAAAACAGTTACATACAAGGGAAACTCCATAAGGCTATCAACTGATCTTTTCAGCAGAAATTTCTTAGGCCAGAAAGAAGTGAGATGATATATTCGAAGTGCTGAAAAAAAACAAAACAAAAACAAAACCTTGCCACCAAGAATATTCTATCCAGCAAGACTATCATTTAGTATAGAAGGAGAGATAAAGAATTTCCCAGATAAAAGTTAAAGGAATTCAAGACCACTAAACCAATCTTATTAAAGGGGACTCTTTGAGTGGAAAGCAAAGACCATAAATAGAAGTAGGAAAAGTAGGAAGCACAAAAGCAGTAAAAATATCTATAAAAATCTGTCAAGGGATTCACAAAATAAGAGGCTGTAAGATATGACCCATATACCTAAAATGTGGGGATGAGAGGAGTAAAGAATGAGTTCAAACTTAAGCAATTATCAACTTAGAATAGACTGCCATATGCAGGAGATGTTATATATAAACCTAATGGTAACCATAAATAAAAAACTAGTAATAGATATGCAAAGAACAAAGAGAAAGGAATCTATATCACTAAATAAAAGCCAGCAAACTGTGACAGGAGAGAGCAAGAGAAGAACAGGCGAAACCTCCAAAACCAACCATAAAACAAGTAATAAAATGGTAATAAATACATACCTATAAAAATTGCTTTGAATATAAATGGACTAAATATTCCAATCAAAAGACACAGAGTAATAGAATGGATAAAAAACATAAGACTCATCTATATGCTGCCAACAAAAGACTTAAACCTAAAGATGCCTGCAGATTGATGGTAAAGGAATGGAAAAGCATTCATCATGCAAATAGAAGTGAAAAGAAAGCCAGGTAAGCAATGTTTTTATCAGACAAAATAGACTTTAAAACAAAGACTGTAACAAGACATAAGGAAGGACATTATATGACCATAAAGGGAATGACCCAACAAAAAGATATAACGATTGTAACTATTCATGCATCCAACATGGGAGCACCCCAAATACATAAAACAGCTAATAACAAACCTAAAGAAAGTAACTGACAGTAATACAAGAGTAGAGGACTGTAACACCCCACTTACATCAAAGGACAAATCAGCTAAATAGAAAATCAACAAGGACACTGTGGCTTTGAATGATACATTGGACCAGATGGACCTTACAGATACATTCAGAACATTCTATCCTAAAACATGAAATACAATTCTTTTCAAGTGCACATGGAACATTCTCTAGAATAGGTCACATATTAGGCCATAAAACAAGTCTCAATTAAAAAGTATTGAAGGCATACCATGCATCTTTTCTGATCATGACACCATGAAACTAGAAATCAACCACAAGAAAACAATCTGGAAAGAACACAAATATATGGGGTTAAACAACATGCTGCTAAACAATGAATGGTTCAACCGCTAAGAAATCAAAGAGGAAATGAAAAGATACAGGGAGAGAAATGAAAATGAAAACACAATGGTCCAAAATCTTTGGGATGCAGCAAAAGCTGTTCTAAGAGGGAAGTTTATAGCATCACAGGCCTACCTTAATAAGCAAGAAAAATCTCAAGCAATCTAACATTACACTTAAGGGAGCTAGAAGAAGAGCAAAGAAAACTCCTAACCAGTAGAAGGAAGGAGATAATAAAGATCAGAGCAGAAATCAACAATGTAGAAATTAAAAATAGAACAGATCAATGAAACCAGGAGCTGCTTCTTTAAAAGGACTAATGTAATTGATAAGAACTTTTAGCTAGACTCATAAAAAAGAGAAGACTCAAATAAAATCAGAAATAAGAAAGGAAAAATGACACCACAGAAATTCAAAGGATTATAAGAAAATATTATGAAAACTTACACATCAACAAATTGGAAAAACTAAAAAAAAAAAAAAAAAAAAAAAAACCAAAAAAGGATAAATTCCTAGAAACATATAATGTACCAAAACTGAATCAGGAAAAAATAGAAAATTTGAGCAGACTGATTACCAGCAATGAAATTGGATCAGTGATTTAAAAAAAACTAAAAAAACGAAACTCTCAACAAATAGAAGCCCAGGACCAGATAGCTTCCACAAGTGAATTCTATCAAACATTCAAAGAGTTAATACCTATTCTTCTCAAGCTATTCCAAAAAACAGAAGAGGAAGAAAAGCTTCTACATTCATTCTATGAGGCCAGCATTACCCTTATTCCAAAACCACATAAAGACACTACTGAGGGGATCCCTGGGTGGCTCAGTGGTTTAGTGCCTGCCTTTGGCCTGGGGCGTGATCTTAGAGTCTGGGGATCGAGTCCCACATCGGGCTCCCAACATGGAGCCTGCTTCTCCCTCCTCCTGTGTCTCTGCCTCTCTCTCTCTCTCTCATAAATAAATAAATAAATAAATAAATAAATAAATAAATAAATAAAATCTATCTTTAAAAAAAGACCATTTTATTAAAAAAAAAAAAGACACTACTGAAAAAGAGAACTACAGGCCAATATCTCTGATGAGCATAGATGCAAAAATCCTCAACAAAATATTAGCCAAATCCAACAAACATTAAAAAAATCACTCACCATGATCAAGTGGAATTTGTTCCTGGGATGCAAGTATGGCTCAATATTCACAAATCAATCAACATGATATGTTACATCAATAAGAGAAAGGTAAGAACCATACAATCATTTTAATAGATGCAGGAAAAAAACATCCAAATTGTTAAGGAAAAAGTGAAACTTTCCTTATTTGCAGATGACCTGATTCTCTATATTGAAAACCCCAAAAGACTCCATCAAAAAACTACTAGAACTGATAAAAGAATTCAGTAGGGTTGCAGAATACAAAATCAATATACAGAAATCTGTTACATCTCTATACACTAATAATGAAGCAGAAGAAAGAGAAATGAAGAAAGCAATCCCATTTATAATTGCACAAAAATAATAAAATATCTAGGATAAACTTAACCAAGGAGATGAAAGACCTGTAGTTAGAGACCTACAAACACTGATGAAAGAAACTGAAGATGACACAAACAAATGGAAAGATATTCCATGCTCATGGGCTGGCATAACCAATATATTTAAAATGTCCATATTACCCAAAATAATTTAGAAATGTAATGCATTCCCTATCAAAATATCAACAGTATTTTTCATAGAGCTAGAACAAACACTGCTAAACCTTGTATGAATCACAAAAGATCCCGAATAGCCAAAGCAATCTTTAAAAAGATGAACAAAAGATGAACAAAGCTGGAGATATCACAATCTCAGATTTCAAGATACACTACAGAGCCATATAGGAATCAAAACAGTATGATAGTGGCACAAAATAGACACATGGATCAATGGAACATAATAGAAAATCCAGAAATAAGTTCACAATTATATGGTCAATTAATCTTTGATAAGAAAGAAAGAATATGCAATGGGAAAAAGTTTATTCAACAAATGGTGCTGGGAAAACTGGAGAGCTATATGCAAAAGAATGAAACTTTCATTCATGCTCAATATCACTCATCATCAGGGAAATGCAAACCAAAACCACAATGAAATACCACCTCATATCTTTTGGAATGACAAAATTTACAAACACAAGAAAACAAGTGTTTCTTCAAGATGTGGAGAAAAAGGACCTTTAGGCACTGTTGGTGGGAATACAAACTGGTGCAGCCACTGTAAAACAGTATGGAGATTCCCCCCAAAATTAAAAATAAAATTACCATATGATCCACTAATTCCACTACTGGGTATTTAGCCCCCAAATTGAAAACAATAATTCAGAAAAGATATATGCATCCCTATGTTTATTGCAGCATTATTTACAATAGCCAAGATGTGGAAGCAGCCCAAGTGTCCATCAATAGATGAATGGATAAAGAAGTGGTATATAACAACAGCGGAAAAGAAGTGGTGTATACACACACATACATATTCACACAATGGATTATTACTTAGCCATTCTAAGTTCCTTCAGAACATCTTTCCAAGAACTTTTATTTATTTATTTATTTTTTAGTAGTACAGAGAGTTTAATCAATGCCAAGGTTACACACCTAATAAGTGCAGTCGAATTTGAAACCTGACAGTGTTTTCTAACTTATTTTTTAAAATTTTATTTAAATCCAATTAATTTATGTATAATGTATTATTGGCTTTGGAAGCAGAGGTCAGTGATTCATCAGTCTTATGTAATACCCAGTGCTCATTACATCATAGCTCTCCTTAATGTTCATCACCCAGTTACCCCATTCCCCACCTCCTGCCCCTCCAGCAACCCCGTTTCCTATAATTAAGAGTCTTTTACAGTTTGTCTCCATCTCTGATTTCTTCTTGTTTTATTTTTTTCCTCCCTTCTCCTATTATCCAGTTTTGTTTCTTAAATTCCCCCATATAAGTGAGATCGTATGATAATTTTCTTTCTCGGACTGACTCATTTCATGTAGCATAATATCCTCTAGTTCCATCTACATCATTGCAAATGGCAAGACTTCATTTTTTTGATGGCTGAGTAATATATGTGGTATATATATTATATGTATAATATTATAATATATATTATAATATAATATAAAGGTATAATATACCGTTTTTAAAAAGATTTTATCTATTTGAGAGAGAGAGAGAGAGAGAGAGAGACAGGCAGAGATAGTGACAGAGAGCAGGAGCAAGGAAGACAGGGAGAAGCAGGCTCCCCGCCGAGCAGGGAGCCCAATGTGGGGCTTGATCCCAGGACTCTGAGATCATGACCTGAGCCGAAGGCAGACACTTAACCCACTGAGCCACCCAGGTGCCCCCATACCACATCTTCTTTATCCATTCATCTATTGATGGACATCTGGCCTCTTTCCATAGTTTGGCTATTGTGGACATTGTCACTATAAATATTGGGGTGCAGGTGTCCCTTTTGATCACTACATTTGTATATTTGGAGTAAATATCCAGTAGTGCAATTACTGGGTTGTAGGGTAGCTCTATTTTCAACTTTTTGAGGAACCTCCATATTGTTTTCCAGAGTGGCTGCACCAGCTTGCATTCCCACCAACAATGTATGAGGGTTTCCCTTTCTCTGAATCCTCACCAACATTTGTTTCTTGTCTTGTTAACTTTAGTCATTCTGACTGGTATGAGGTGGTATCTCATTGTAGTTTTGATTTATATTTCCCTGATGCCCAGTGATGTTGAACATTTTTTCAAGTGTCTGTTGGCCATTTGTATGTCTTCTTTGAAGAAATATCTTCATATCTTCTGCCTGTTTCTTGACTAGATTTTTTTGGGTTTTGGGTGTTGAGTTTGATAAGTTCTTTGTAGATTTTGGATACTAGTCCTTTATTTGTGGTGTCATTTGCAAATATCTTCTCCCATACTGTAGGTTGCCTTTTGGTTTTGTTGACTATTTCCTTTGCTGTGCAAAAGCTTTTTATCTTGATGTCCCAACAGTTCATTTTTGCCCTTGTTTCCCTTGCTTTTGAGACATATCTGGTAAGAAGTTGCTGCAGCCGAAGTCACAAAGTTTGCTGCCTGTGTTCTCCTCTAGGATTTTGATGGATTCCTGTCTCACATTTAGGCCTTTCATCCATTTTGAGTCTATTTTGTGTATGGTGTGAGGAAATGACCCAGTTTCATTGGTCTGAGTGTGGCTGTCCAATTGTCCCAACACCATTTGTTGAAGAGACTGCCTTTTTTCCATTGGATATTTTTTCCTGCTTTGTCAAAGAGGAGTTGACCATAGAGTTGAAGGTTCATTTCTGGGTTCTCTATTCTGTTCCATTGATCTGTGGGTTTTTTTTGTGTGTGTGCCAGTACCATATTGTTTTGATGATTACAACTTTGTAATAGAGTTTGAAATCTGGAATTGTGATGCCACCAGTTTTGGTTTTCTTTTTCAACATTCCTTTGGCTAATCAGGGTCTTTTCTGGTTCTCTGAAATAAGTTGATGGTATTTTTAAAAAAGATTTATTTGAGAGAGAGACAGAGATAGTGACAGAGAGCACAGCAGGGAGGAGAGGGAGAAGCAGGCTCCCTGCTCAACACAGGGCTCAATCCCAGGACCCTCAGCAGACGCTTAACCAACCGAGCCACCCATGTGCCCCAATTCATTGAGTTGCATTGAATGTATAGATTGTTCTAGGTAGCATAGACATTTTAACAATATTTGTTCTTCCAATCCATGAGCATAGAATGTTTTTCCAGTTCTTTGTGTCTTCCTCAATTTCTTTTATGTGTGTTCTATAGTTTTCTCAGTACAGATCCTTTGCCTCTCTGGTTAGGTTTATACCTAGGCATCTTGTGGTTTTGGGTGCAATTGTAAATGGGATTGACTCTTTAATTTCTCTTTCTTCTGTCTCATTGTTAGTGTATAGAAATGCAACTGATTTCTGTGCATTGATTTTATATCCTGCCACTTTGCTGAATTCCTATATGAGTTCTAGCAATTTTGAGATAGAGTCTTTTGAGTTTTCCATATAGAGTATCATGTCATCTGTGAAGAGTGAGATTTGACTTCTTTGCCAATTTGAATGCCTTTTATCTAATATTGTTTTGTCTGACTGCTGAGGTTAGGACTTCTAGGACTATGTTGAACAATAGTGGTGAGAGTGGACATCACTGCCATGTTCCTGACCTTAGGTGGAAAGCTCTCAGTTTCTCCCCATTGAGAATGATATTGGCTGTAGGCTTTTCGTAGATGGCTCTTATGATATTGAGGTATGTTCTCTTTATCCCTACACTGTGAAGAGTTTTAGTCAAGAAAGAATGCTTTTTCTTTATCCATTCATCTGCATCTATTGAGAGGATCATGTGGTTCTTGTCCTTTCTCTTATTAACATAGTATATCCAACTGATTGATTGGCAAATGTTGAACCACCCTTGCAGCCCAGGAATAAAATCCACCTGGTCATGGTGAATAATCCTTAATGTACTGTTGGGTCCTATTGGCTAGTATCTTGGTGAGATTTTTGGCATCCACGTTCATCGGGGATATTGGTCTGTAATTCTCCTTTTTTGGTGGGGTCTTTGTTTTGTTTTGGGATCAAAGTAATGCTGGCCTCATAGAAAGCGTTTGGAAGTTTTCTTTCCATTTCTATTTTTTGAAACAACTTCAGAAGAATAGGTATTAATTCTTCTTTAAATGTTTGGTAAAATTCCCCTGGGAAGCCATCTATCCCTGGACTTTTGCTTGTGAGGTTTTTGATTACTGCTTCAATTTCTTTGCTGGTTATGGGTCTGTTCAGATTTTCCATTTCTTCCTGCTTCAGTTTTGGTAGTTTATACGTCCCTAGGAATGCATCCAGATTGCCTAATGTGTTGGCATATAGTTGCTTACAATATGTTCTTATAATTGTTTGTATTTTTTTGGTGTTGGTTGTGATCTCTCCTCTTTCATTCATGATTTTATTTATTTCTGTTGGTTGTGATCTCTCCTCTTTCATTCATGATTTTATTTATTTGGCTCCTTTCTCTTTTATTTTTGATAAGTCTAGTCAAGAGTTTATCATTCTTATTAATTCTTTCAAAGAACTAGCTCTTAGTTTTGTTGATCTGTTCTACTGTTCTTTTGGTTTTTATTTCATTGATTTCTGCTCTAGTCTTTATTATTTCTCTTCTCCTGCTGGATGTAGGCTTTATTTGCTGTTCTTTCTCCAGCTCCTTTAGGTGTAAGGTTAAGTTGTATATTTGAGACCTCTCTTGTTTTTTGAGAAAGGCTTGTATAGCTATATACTTCCTCTTAGGACTGCCTTTGCTGCATCCCAAAGCTTTTGAATAGTTGTGCTTTCATTTTCATTTGTTTCCATGAATTTTAAAAATTCTTTATAATTTCCTGGTTGACCCAATTCTTTTTTTTTAGTAAGATGCTCTTTATCCTCCATGTATTTGAGTTCTTTCCAAATTTCCTCTTGTGATTGAGGTCCAGTTTCAAAGAATTGTGGTTTGAAAATATGCAGGAAATGATCTCAATCTTTTGGTACCAGTTGAGACCTGATTTGTGACCCTAAATGAATCAAAGATGAGTAGAAGGGACCTTTATTTCTGGCCATTTAGTTGAAAGAGAAGGGACAGATAACAAGCAGCTAGAGAGGGGGCATCAAGTTCCAGGATGGTTTCTTGCTATATCATAGTTATTTCATCTTTGAGAACATAGGCTCTGTCAGGCAGTGCTTGCTATCCCCCATGTTGCCTTGTACTTAAGAGGTTATTAAATAACTGTGTGTGCATTGAAATGAGTTTCAAGTTTCTAGATTCAAAGATATGAAACAGATTGCAAAGCTCCAGTGATTTCTGAATCACCTAATACTGTTAGATAATCTAAGTTATTCCTTGTTTTCCCTTCTTAATTGGGGGAGAGATATCACAAGCTGACTTTTCATCCAGTCTCTAAGGCTCTGAAGAGGTGGCCCTCTTACTATATTTAACAAAGCTTTGGAAAAATGGGTTACATATCAGTAAGGATGACCAACGAGGCAAAAGGACTTACCTTGGCTCTTTTTCATTTACATCCACATTATCATAGATACTAACTTCCTGAGACCTAAGTTCTGGGATCAAGACAAGATCAAAATAGTTCATTATTAGGTACAGTTTATACACTCCCTCACTTTCCAAGTTATCCATAAAACCCAGTTATCCAAGTGCATTCCCATGTCTGTTTTATCAAAACCTGATCATAGAACACAAGCTGGAAGTATCAAAGAACAAAAAGAATCTCCATTTGGGAAGAAATTCCAGTGAGAGATTAAAAGGTAGTGGAATGCCCTAGTATTTCAAACACAGATATAAATTAATATCTATCTATCTATATAGATATCTATATAGGTAGATATAGATATAAATTTAATTTCATGCAGATTTTCAGAAAATATGAGTTATTGAAAGGATCATTTTTAGAGTAGGTTCCCATCATCCTTGAAGTGGACAAAGATGTTCTACTTCTAGAATAGTAAGTGGGCTTTTCCTATTTCCTGGGAAAAAGACAGTGTTAAGTAGAATATTCATGTTGATTTTTCTTCCATTATTTTTATTTCAAAACTGGCAACTGTTCTTCTATACTAATTTGCATAAAATTGCATCTTAGTGCATAATCATAATTAGACATTTTCAGTTTAGGATATTTACATTCCTTGGTACTCTACATGGAATTCCATAATTTTTTTAAGAGGTGGGAAAAGGGTAGAGGGAGAGGAAGGGAGAGAATCTTAAGTTCCACACCTAGTTGTGGAGACCAACATAGGGCTCTATATCACAACATTGAGATCATGACCTGAGCTAAAATCAAGAGTCAGATACTTCACTGACTATACCATCTAGGTGCCCCAGAATTCCATATTTAAGTGATTTACCACTTTGAATGAGTTTGAGACCTTCTGATATAATTATCCATAATTCATATTGGATTATTCATAAATTTGGGTGGCAGTACAATGTATGCCTTTTCTAAGTTGGCTTTTTGGATTTTTACATAGACCTCAGGAACTTTGGGGAGACTTGTGATTTTACCAGGTTTATTTACAGAGCCTTCCTTTGTTATTTAGTACAGCAAACGCTTATTTATGGAATATAATATATTTGAATTGCCTAATAAGAGTAAACTTATGACTAGAGCTCACAAACAAAAACTGACAAGCGACAACGGCCCTCTTTTATTGACAGATTCAACTCACTGAACATGTACTGAGGTTATATCATACATCAGGCAATATGCTAATTTGTGCACTACTGTTTTTATAGCAAAGAATATTCCAATGACCCATCCTTGATACAATTAATATGTGTATTGCAACGTATCTTGTCCAATTTATTATGTCTTAATTAACGGTGATTTGGCGTCAGATCCTTCAAGAGGCTGTGTGATATAATGTAAAATGCACAAGCTCTGTAATCAGGGAGACTTGGTACAAATCCCAGATCACTAAAGTATGGATGTGGGTCTTAGAGCCTCCCTAAAAAGATATCTATTTTTCTGGGATTTTAAAAGAACTGGAATACAGTAGGCACTTAAGAAATATTACTCATCTTCCCCAAAGTAGGTGATACTGTTGTGTAAAATATCTTGATTTTTATATATCAATTTTTCATTAAATGTGGAATGAAGGAAGGATTACTACTTCTCCTTCCTTGTCCCTGAATATGCTAATGTTGAGTAGTTTTGTATCAGCAATTAGTAAATGTCACTTACCTAAATCAGGCAGCGAAATTGAAAATGCACTGTTGATTGACAAAAGACACAAAAGGGTTAAGGAAAAAAACAGGTTCAGAAAGATTAGTTGACTCATCTCAAGTAACACATTGATGATTAGGTTTCTTGATGCAAATGTGTCTTGGCAAATATGTGAAGCAATCCTTTCCTATAGCTTTGTTCTGATTAACCTTCTCCTCACTTCCATACCACCACTTAAAAATGAGCTTATGTATCCCCAGGGACCAGCCATTCACCCCCGCCCCCCGCTCCTTTCCTAACTAGACAACCTCAGGCTCTGCCCTTGTCCATCCACAAGATCCTATTTCCGCCTTTTAGCCTTCCAAGATGCCCATCAAATAATACAGGTATGCCTCGTTTTATTGCACATTGTTTTTTTGCACTTCACACATACTGTGTTTTTATTTATAGATATATAAATAAAATTTATATTATATATATATATATATATATATATATATATATATATATAAATGGAAGGTTTATGACAACTCTACATCAAGCAAATCTATCAGTACTATTTTTTCCAACAGCAATTTCTTTTTTTTTTTTTTTTTCCAACAGCATTTTCTTACTTTGTGTCGCTGTGTCATATTTTGGTAATTCTCACAATATTTCAAACTTTTCTGCTCTTATATTTGTTATGATAACCTGTGATCACTGATTATGACTCACTAAAGCTTAGATGACGGTTAGCATTTTTTGGCAATAGATTACTTTTTAAGGGGATCCCTGGGTGGCACAGCGGTTTAGCGCCTGCCTTTGGCCCAGGGCGCGATCCTGGAGACCCGGGATCGAGTCCCACATCGGGCTCCCGGTGCATGGAGCCTGCTCCTCCCTCTGCCTGTGTCTCTGCCTGTGTCTCTGCCCCTCTCTCTCTCTCTCTGCGACTATCATAAATAAAAAAATAAAGAAAGCCTTTAAAAAAAAAAAGATTACTTTTTAATTAAGGTATGTACATTTTTTAAAACATAGTTCACACTTAATAGAGCCTAGTATAGAGTATATATAACTTTTATATGAACTGAAAAACCAAAAAATTTGATTCAATATATTGTAACATTTGCTTTATTGTAGTCTAGAACCCAACCTATAATAAATATCTTTTTACAATATATTTTTTAATTAAAGTTCAATTTACCAACATATAGTATAACACCCAGTGCTCATCCCATCAAGTGCCCTCCTCAGTGCCCATCACCCAGTTATGCCATCTCCCCCCGCCCGCCTCCCCTTTCACTACCCTTTGTTCATTTCCTAGAGTTAGGAGTCTCTCATGTTTTGTCATCCTCTCTAATTTTTCCCACTCATTATCTTTGAAATGCACCTGGACATCCACTGTGTGATGAATATGGTGAAAGAGAACTACCCTCTGCAGATACAGAATCCTGCCTATGTATATGGTTAAGCTAAAAGGATATCTGCGAGCAAAAGTTCCAGGCCAGAAGGAAATGGAAGATAGCAAATTGCTAAGTGAGAGAGGACATTTGGAACAGGTAGACTGTTTGGTTACACAGTTAAGGAGATGGAAGGAAGTATAGTCTGGCAGGAAAAAAATTCTGTATTTTAAGCAATTAATTTACGTTCAGTCCTACAGGTATTAGGGAAACACTCATCATGGGCCAGGGCCAAGTGCTAGGTATACAAAATGATCAGAAAAAGTGTCTACCCTGAAGTAGCTTAGTGTTTGGTGAGGGAGATCAAAAATAAATTGGTACAACACTGTATGATAAGAACATAATAAAGGATTGTCCAAAGAAACAGCACTTTTGGGAAAATCAGCTAACCTTTATGCAAACCTTGGTTTCTTCATTTCTAAAGAATACCAGCTATATCTTACAGGGTGAGTATTAGAGCTGGATGCAGCATACCTTGCTGGATGTGCCTGGAAAAGGAGCTGAGGACTTACTCACTGTCCCTGCTGTCAATAACTGTATGACCAGACTGGCTTCTGCCAGAATAGAGAAGCAGTACAAGCAGTACAAGGCCGCTGGAGTCAGAGAGACCTGAATCTAACTCTTAGTTCTGCTACTTATCCACTTACCCTGTGCAAGTCACATATTTTTCAAAGCCTTAATTTTTCATCTGGGAAATAGGAAAGATTCCATCTCATGGGGTATTGTGACAACTGGAGGGAGAACACATGTGACACACTTCACCCTCCTTGTCTTCAGTGCCTTGGTTGCACACACCTTTGGCCTCTCCACTCCAGGGTTCCTTGCTCAACGAAGCCTTTCTTAACACTGGTTCCTTTCTTCTCTTTTAATTGGGTCAGGGTGATGGTGGCTCCTATTGAAACTAGAAACTGAGGCTACAAAAAAATCTAGAATGGTATTTCCTTCTTCTAGGTCATTTATTCATCCAATCGCCATTTATTGAGTACCTATCATGTCCTATGCACTTTTCTTTATGTTGGAGATATAGCAATGGACAAAACAGTCAATATCCCTGCCCTAATGGATTCTAGTAGGGTGAAGCAGACAAAACAAGGAAATTTATGTTCTGTCATGTGAGAAGAAAAGTGCAATTGAAAAGAGCAGAGCAAGATAAGGGAGCAGGAAAGCTGAAGGTGAAGGTTGGCTTGCCATTTTTCAGAAGATGGTCAGGGAAGGGTTCACTGATAAGGTGACTTGAGTAGAACCCTGAAGGGAGAGAGTGAGTAACATGGTTATCTGAGTAAGAGTATTCTGGGAAAGGGAAGAGCAAATGCAGAGACCTTCCGGCAGAGGTGTGTTTGGTCCTTTAAAGAAAAGCGAGGAACTCAGTGCATCTGGAATAGAGGAGTGAGAATGGGTTTAACATCTAATTCCCACGCAAAATTTATAGCACAGCTACGGCTGGTGGCATTTAATTATTGGTTTCTTTATATCGAAATCAGGCCATTTAATGAGTATTCTGATAGATAGTGTGTGTGTCTGAGAGGAAGAGAGGATAGAGAGCCTTACTCCTTTTTTTGCTTTGTTTCATTTTGTTTTTAGAAGACCCTTACTCTTTTTAAATGCCACATTCCCATGGTTGCAACTTCCCTCTGAAGGTAATAATCAACTAGGAGTTGGTGTTCAAGAGAGGAACCCTCAATCAAAAGGCTCAACAAAAGGTAATAAAATTCCATCCTGTCTGGTTATATCTAAATGTTATTAACTGAGAAATTAAGGCAGAGAGATTTGCCAAAACTTACAGGAAAAAATCTTAACAGATCCTGCTAAAGATGAAACATCTTTCTCTGCAGGTGGTAATTTCTCTTTTATAGAGCTGTGCAGGCACAGATATTTGGCTTGTTAGGAAGTTTGCAGAGAAGCTTGTGTAGTGGGTTGGACTAGATAATATGGATTTCTCTTGTTACTCTGAGATGCTCTGACTCCAAGAAAAAAAGGTTTCTCAGGAATATTAATAGATGTTATAAGACATACACTGGATGTTAGGGAGAGATTGATGATCCAAATTTGAGTAGAGAGGTTCAGGGAAGGTGTCCCAAAAGGGATAATACTTGGCCATATTTTAAGGGAAGACTAGAACTTTGATAATCAAAGGAGGTTGGAGGAGGGCAGGTATATTCAATACCAAGGGAATATTATGGTTAAAGAGTCATGCAATACCATGGCAAAGTTAGGTCTTGGGGTATTTATATGGGATAGTAGGGAGTAGAGATCTAAGCAAGAGAGAGAATTGGACAGGTAAGAAGGGAGCTGCCATAAAGTATTTACTTGCCATAGAAAGAAACTGGATATTTGTTCTAAAAGTTGTAAGGAATCACTCAATAGTTCTAAGAAAAAGGAAATTAGGTCTGCACTTAAAGATATCAGCATTCTCTTCTGGATCAAAATTTTTTTTAAAGATTTATTTATTTATTTTAGAGAGAGAGTAAGCAAGTGAGTGAGGTGAGAAGAAGGGCACAAGGAGAGGAGAGAGAATCCCAAGCAGACTCCCCACTGAGCACAGAGCCCAACATGGGGCTGGATCCCACGACCTGAGATCACAACCTGAGCTGAAAACAAGAGTTGGATACTTAACTGACTGTACCACCTAGGTGCCCCTCACCTGGATCAAATTTTTATGGGACCACAAGCATCATAATTTTTTGTCAGAAGCATCTAACCTGCTAGGGCCAGAGAATGCCTTTGTGCATAGGTCTTACTGACCACTGCAGCTCTATTTCCATAGTCAGGACTATAATTTATGAACCCAGATATTTTGTTGGATCTCTTGGTAGATCTAGATCCACCAGACATTTGGGCTTCAAATCACATAATTTTGAGGCTTTATGATTGAAAAGAACTTCAAGGTAGAGTAAAAATTCCATGCCAATATGCCTTATGACCTTAGGGAAATTACTTTACCATCCCTTGCCTCATAAAACATAGATCTATGTTTCTATCCATTTCTACAGATTAGAGAGAGAAATGCCTCTAGAGACTACTCAGTCTCCCTTCTATTCAAGAGGAAATGCTGGTTGGATCATGATTTGCCCATGACTGCACATTGAATAAATGGCAGAGCTGAAACTAGAATCCAGGCCTCCCATCTCTACAGCTAGTAAATTTGTAAACTTCTCAAACATTGCTACTTAGTTGGGGAGATCTTGGAGTGTCCTTCTCCAGGTCTAAGACCATGAGATACATGAACCAGTCAGCTGGGAAGTTCATTTTCCCCTCTCTACACACTGCTTCTCACCAGAGAGGCATATTAGAATATGGAAGTGTAGACAAATAAAACCATCTGAACTTGTAGGGCTATAAAAGCATAAAAGGATGTAATTAATAACCTAATGGTTAGTGGGAACAGGAATATATGCCAAAGGTGATAAGAAAAAAATTTCCTTTCTAGACTTTGCTTGATTTCTTCTCTTTACCCTTGTTTACAACTCTTTATCATCAATTTTTTTTTCCCAAAAGGGATATTGTTACAGTCTTATTAGTATCTGTGGGTGTGGTTCACTCACAAATTGGAAAGGAGGAGACAGGTGTTAACTAGGGCCTTTGGTTTTAGCTTCAGATACCCCCTGTACTGTTTCTGAGGATAGGATATATAACTACCAGGCTGGCACTGCTAGTTCTCTCCTGGAAAGAAAAAGTAAAAAAAAAAAACTTTTTACCTTATATTTTCTTTCAACTTATTTTTCTTCATTTTAAATCTCTCCTTTTCTTTCTTGAAGAATTTCCGTAGTCTTTTCAGTGCTTCTTTTCCATCTAAACTAAGAGGAATCAGGGGGTGTAAATAGCATGACATTTGAGAGAGTAATAGAGATGGAGGAGGCTCATACAAGAACACATCCTACTGCAGGTAGAGGCAGAAAATGCCTTATCAACTTCTATGCTCTTCTTTTTTGTTTAGATACCAATATGAAATAACACCATTTAGCTACGAAGGGAATTACACTTCCATACAAACTTTCATCCACCCCAAATGGTCTCTATTTTGAGGATATGAAGCAAAGCCTTACTTTTAGAGGAGATGACTTAGAGAAGCATAGTTTATAAATTATGTTTACAAATATGTTTTGGAATTTCTGGCTCTTGAAATCCACATCACTGACTTTTAATTTACTGAATGATATCACAACAATGGTGGTACATTTACTGCCCAGCTGATGATTACAATCCTTCCAAATATGCTCTTAGATTTTTTTAGAGGGTAGGGAGAGGGAATGATACACCCGCACCATTCTACCCAGTGTGGATCCCTACTCTTCCCTTCAACCCCCAACCTTCTTGCTTTTTGACCATTGCTGTTTTCATTTCCACAGTATGCCCCCAATAACTAGACTTGATGAATAATGCCCATTTGAACAAATATTCCTGATAACATGGAATTCTTAGATAGTAAATTAAGCCAAAATCCCAGAGACCGCCTTATTAACTTGCAAAGACACAGGTTAAGTCATACCCATTGGTTTCTTCCTGGGAATACTATGATAGAACTGCAGCAAGTTTTATTGATACTTACCTCTCCCTTCACACTTATTTCCTAACACAATATTAAAGCCCTCTACTTTGAGAGGTGGACATTTTCTCAAAAGAGAAAGCAATAAAATTAAAAATTAAAGCATATGGTTAAATACAATCACAAGTCTCTTACTCATCACAGTGTAGTATTAAAATATTTTATCTCCACTCTTGATGCAGATCTTCCCTGAGGATAATAGGGTCAAGGGAAGGGGATTGTTTCTTCAACTCTGGTTTTCCTACACTAATAGGGAAATACCATTAGCTACAAACTAAGAAAAAAGAGAAACTCACTCTATTTTTGGGTAGTTGCTCTTTGTTTTATAGACCTCTTCATATACTTCTTCACAATTTTCTTCTGAAATAGAAAAAAGTGATTTTCATTTATAATGACAATAATTCAGATTTCATGAGAAGTTACTGGATACCGATCAGGTGTTAGGTACACTTTGATGTCAAATAGATTTTTTACATAAGCATATGGTAAAAATAATTAAACTTCTATAAAGGTATGTACAAAATGAAAATTCATATTTGCTTCTACCCCATTATTCCAATCTGATCTGATGTAGTCAAAGAAAGCTGGTTTATTAACAAATTCCTTCCTTCTACCCTCTTACCATGCATATTTCATATATAGTTTTCAGAGTTTACTAAAAATCTGAATGCTGAGGCAATAATGGAGAACTGAAGCATCTTGAGTAATCTTTCTTGATAGCATGGCTTTAGCCTAGCCCAACACATGAGCTTAAAGTACAGATACACTTTGAGGCTACC
Source organism: Canis lupus baileyi (assembly GCF_048164855.1). NCBI lineage: Eukaryota > Metazoa > Chordata > Mammalia > Carnivora > Canidae > Canis > Canis lupus. The sequence continues at coordinate 36,207,711 of NC_132840.1, forward strand.
CTGCAAGGGAATGATTTTCAGGCTTAAAATGTAACTCACATACAGTGAGTTTAGGAGAGTCACTTAAATCCTCCATGCCTTAGTTTCCTGTCTAAAATGGGGTACTAAGTTTCATGATCTCCAAGGTTGTTTCACCATCTAAATTTCTGACCTTCTAAGGAGGACAAAAGCAACCAGATCAGCATTTGATTATAACCTCCTCTATTATTTCTTTAACCATGCATATTCAGTAAATAGCTTTGGAATGTCTCACATGTGTCTGGCATTATACTAGGGGCTAGAAAAAATAGCAAGCATAAAGAAGATAACAATCTAGGAGGGAAGACAGTTACTAATGTAAGAATCACAAATGTATAAAATTATAACTATAAAGTGCTGCAAAGGAAGGCCATGATACTATGAGATTGATGAGACTGTACACCAATGGGAATATTTCCTGGGGCAATAATGAAGGAGCTGGGACCAGAGGAGACAACAGTCATGTAGCCAAAGGAGCCAAGGGGAGGGAAGAACACTCCGTGAAGAAGGAAGAGCATATGAGAACATTCCATGGTGGAGCTCGGTAAGTCAGAGAAACTAAAAGGAAGTAGGCATGAATGGATCTCGAGGATGAAGACTGTGTATAATGTGAAGAAGTCTTCAGTGGCAGGTAGAGGAAAACCACTCAAGGCCTCTAGACCACATGAAAGTTGATCTTAAAAGTATTAAGAAACCACAATTGTGTGTTATTTAAACAATATTCCTGGAATTTAAGAAAGAAAACAGATGAACATATGGGAAGGGGAAAAGAAACAAAGGAGAGAGGGAAACAAGCCATAAGTGACTTCACAATGAAGAACAAACTGAGGGTTGAGGGAGGGAGGGGGGGGGTGAGGAATGGGCTAGATGGGTGATGAGCATTAAGGAGGGCACTTGTGATTAGCACTGGGTATTGTACATAAGTGGTGAATTACTGAATTCTACCCCAGAAACCAATATTGCACTGTATGTTAACTAACAAAATATAAATTAAAAAACATTCCTGTAATCAGACCTGCATTGTGAAGCAGTCAGGAAGGAGGACATTTCACAGTGAAGTTGCTTTTTTGCCGCAAGAGCCCCATTATTAGAGTCTTCACCTTCATGATTCTAAGTGGATTTTTTAGCACATACCTCAGACCACTTCTCCCATCAAGCTTACCATCACCTTGCCTGATTGACATTATTAAAAATATACATAGATAAAAGACACTTTACACTAATCAGCCACAGAAGCACTCAGCAATTTCTACCAACAGTCTCAAGTGTCTTCTTATACTTACCATTATCAGAAGCAAATGAGCTAGAGTAGTCTGACCTTGGTCTGCAGGAAGAAATAATGCAAAGACCATTAACCTACTGTGTTGTACCTGTAGTCTTGCCACAGTCATCTCCAGTCTCACCACACCACTGACATGCACTTACCCTGCCTTCCCGGGGTACTCAACATCATCATATGTCTCGTCTGAGATGGAGAGAGGCTTACAGGCCCCTCCGTCTGGAGTTTCTTTCATGACCTCTAAGGCCTCCACATACCCACCTGTAAGGAAAACAGAGAAAGTCTTGAAGAATAGCTCATCAACTGCTACCATAAATGCATTCACACATGCCATGGCAGTGAAGGCAATAATAGGAAAGGCAGATTTCATAATCTGAAACTGGATTATAATCTTGGTACGTATGCTTCTTTGGCACGTCACTTCAGCTTGCAGAGACTCAGTTATGTCCATGAAGTTGGGACAATAATAACACCAACTCTTATGTGATTGTGGCAAGGATGAATATGTATTTATGAAGAGTGCTAGCCTAGTGACCCATATTTTTTTTGATGGCTCTTCTGTAATCTCTGACCTCAGATGGTGAGATCCTCCAGGGTACAGCCCTGGAGTTCCTCTCTATTTCTTTTTTTAAAGATGTATTTATTTATTTGAGAGAGAGAGAGAGCAAGAGAGAGTGCATATGAGTGCACACGTGTAGGGGAGGGGCAGGAGGAGAGAAGGAATCTTAAGCAGACTCCCCACTGAGCACGGAGCCCAACATGGGGCTCAATCCCCCGACCTGCGATCACGACCTGAGCCAAAATCAAGAGTCAGATGCCCAACTGGGTCACCTCTTCTCTCTCTTTAAATTTAGATGACCTTGTCCAATTTTGAGTCATTTTCCCCTCAAATTTCTTAGATAAGTTGATTGAGCATATTAACATTTCTTATTCCCTTAGTGTTTGAATTAGCCAGAAGATGGTGTGCCCAGTTGAAAAATGTACAAGGATTTTTGGCACAAGTAGCTAGCCTGTTAATTGCACGTGCTGATTTATTTCACAGAACTGTAAACTTGTCATAACCATAAAACTGCTACATTTTTATCAGTTGGCCTAGGTTAATATTTTGAGTATGAGTGATTCAGAACCATTTTCACACGTGAACTATTAATCAGAAAGAAGTGATACATCTGAAAAACAAGCAGTAAGCAAATTGACTTCTGTCAATTAAATGAACCAAACAACAAGATATAATCCCCTGATAAGGGGACGCCTGGGTGGCTCAGTGGTTGAGCGCCTGTCTTTGGCCCAGGGTGTGATCCTGGGGTCCTGGGATCAAGTCCCACATCTGGCTCCCTGTATGGAGCCTGGTTCTCTCTCCGCGTGTCTCCACCTCTCTGTGTCTCTCATGAATAAATAAATAAAATCTTTGAAAAAAGATTTTATCCCCTGATAAGAAATCAGTTAGCATGTAGACTCTAAACTATCTCAAGCATGTTAGCTCCTTGAGCTATGAGGTGCTGCTTTTTCTTAAGGAGTTACCAGTAAATTTCTCCACCACAAAGGAAAGATGCTGGACACATCGGTGCTTAATTCCTAGTTCAAGATATTTTTTTTTCTTTCTTAATCCTTCATTTTGGCTGCAGCAAATATAAAAGTTTATGGATTCTTTTTAAAAAACACAGACAACTACCAAATTTACATCTCTAAGTTAGACATCTTTCATGAATGCTAGATACTCCATCAGCCTTCACACTACTCCCATTTGGTTGTCTAAACACATTATGCTCCAAACCAAACTCACAGTTTCTCTCCACAAATCTGCTTTTTTTCTGAAGTCGGCTCCATCTCAATAAAAAGTGGCAACCCATCCTTTCAGTTGTTCAGGTCCCAAGCATGAAGACATCCTTGACGCCCTTCTCTACATCCAAATTCTATCCCGAATCCAAACGCATCTCAACAAGTCTACCACGTATGCTCCTCCAAGCTCCTGTCATCTCTCACATTAGTGCAATAAGCTCCTAACAGGTCCCTGATTTATCCCTTCGCAATTCTTCTTTCATGACTGCAGCCAGAATGATTCTTTAAATATAATCAGATCATTCTGTTCTTGTGCTCAAAACCTCTCATTCATTCTTAAAAATCTGTCAGAATAAATGCCAAAGTTATTGCAATGGTCTACAGAAGCCCCCACACTATCTGGCCCCTTGTTGTGTCTCTGACCTCATCTCCTACTATACTGTGCTCCAGCCATACAGCCTTCCTGCTGTTCCGTCCCCATATGGGGTAGGCTCCCGTCTCAGGATATTTGCATTCCTTCTCCCCTCTCCCCAGAATATATTTTTAAAAGATTTTATTTATTTATTTGAGAGACAATGAGCAAGAAGGACGGGGGGAGAAGCACAGTCCTCACTGAGTAGGGACCCCAATGCAGAGCTTGATCCCAGGATCCTGGGATCACGACCTGAGCTGAAGGCAGATGCCTAACTGACTGAGCTACCCAGGCGCCCCTCCCCAGAACATTCTTACCCTACATACACTTGGCTCTCCTCATCCTTTTTTTTTTTTTTTTTTGCTTTACTTCTTTAAAGTGACCTATGAATATTCTAAAATTATAACTTCTAACTCCATTTGCTTTCCTGATTCTTTTCTTGCTTTATTTTTTTCCTATAACATTTACTACCATTTTGGATATTTTGTTTATATTTTTACTATCTGTCTCCTCTGATCAGAATGCAACCTCCATGAACATAGAGATTTTTGCTATACCCCAAACACCTAGAAGAGGGCCAAATAAATGGCACTCCAATATCTTTTAATATTGAATGATTTGAATGCATAAGTCTCCTAACTAGAGTGTTTTGTGTATTGAGTTTATAGTGTTTACTGATATATTAAACTTTATATTTGCTATCTCATTACATACTTATTTGTTCTATTTTTCCCCCTCGTCTTCCTCTTTCTTTTTTTATTTTTAAAATATTTTATTTATTTATTCATGAGAGACACAAAAAGAGAGAGGCAGAGATATAGGCAGAGGGAGAAGCAAGCTCCATGTGGGGAGCCCAATGCAGGACTTGATCCTGGGACTCCAGGATCACACCCTAAGCTGAAGGCAGATGCTCAACCACTGAGCCACCCAGGTATCCCAGCACCTTCCTCTTTCTTGACTGAGATCTCTTCTTTCTGTATTGTTTGGAAGAAATATGTGCTTTCTTTTAATAGTTACCCTAGTGTGTTTTAAATTTTAATTATAACATGCAGGAAAAAGCACAAATCATAAGAGTACAGCTCAATGGATTTTTCCCAAATCGAACATGTTCATGTACAGAGCACACAGATAAAAAAAAATCTAATACCGTCAGGGCCCCCAAGCCCTTCCCATGCTCTGTTCTAGTCCTCCTTCCCTCCCACAAGGGTAGTCACCATCATAATGCTTAATATCAGAGGTCAATTCTGCTTATTTATTAATTTTACATTAATAGAATCATTCAGAATGTTCTCTTTGGTGTTGCCTACTTCTCTTCAGTACTCTGTGACATTTACCTGTGCTGTTGCATATGGCTGTAATTTGTTCATTCCTATAAAGATTCCATGTATGAACAAACTACATTTATCCATTCTACTTTAGATGGACATATGGATGGTTTCCAGTTTGAGGTCATTATAAAAAGTTCTGTTATGAACATCTTGTATATATCTTGGTAAACTGAAGTATGCATTTCTATTGGGTATAAGAATAGGCATAGACTTGCTAGTCATAGGATATGCATATGCTGGGCTTTAATAGATACTGCCAGACAGTTTTCCAAAATGATTACCCCAGTTACAGTCCCAGCAGTGTAGGAGAGTTCTAGTTGTTCCATAACTTCACTAAGACTTGATATTTTTAGTGGTTTTTATTTTAGCTGTTTGGGTGGGAGTGTAGTGATATCACATTGTAGGTTTCTTTTCTTTTCTTCTTTTTGTTTTCTTTTTAAGATTTTATCTATTTCATGAGAGACACACAGAGAGAGGCAGAGACATAGGCAGAGGGAGAAGCAGGCTCCCTGTGGGAAGCCTGATGTGGGACTCGATCCCAAGACCCCGAGATCACCACCTGAGCCAAAGGTAGATGCTCAACCACTGAGCCACCTAGGTGTCTCACATTGTAGGTTTCATTTGCATTTCCCAGAAACTTAATGAAGGTGAACAGCTCTTCCATAATGTATTTGCTTTTTGAAAATCTTGAATGAAGTACCTGTTTAAGTATTTTCTCAAAAAAAAAAATTTTCTCAATTCCTCTAATTTTTTTTTCTGATTTCTATTTTATATTTTCTGGATACAGTGATATTTATGGAAGATTTATGTATTCCATATATGAGTCCTTTGTCAAAAATATATATAAATCAAATAACTTCTCTCACTCTGTGCCTTGTCTTTTCACTGTTATCTTTTGATGAATACATCCTAGCTACTCTCTTTTAAAGCTAGTATAAATTACTTGCTATAGTTAAAAACTTTAAAATGTTTTGAGTTGCCTTCCCAGAATATATGCTATTAATCCTCAATATTTTTTTCATCTCCCAAGTTAGCTGTGTTGTTTTATTCAGTTGATACTTTCTTGCATCTAAAGTTATGCAAGGGATTATCTTCTTTCTTTCTTTCTGAAATATATGCTTTAGAATCTCTGTTAGGAGGTTTTATTTGGTGATTAAAGTCTCTCACTTTGTCTAAAAATATAATTTTTCCTTCATCCCTGACATACATTTTCACTAGTTATACAATTCTGGATAGACATTCAATATCTTTCAGTAGCATTGTGTTCAAATTGCACACTCTTATTTTTGAGAACTCAGCAATCAGCTTATTTCTTTCTGGATGACTGGCTTTTTCCTTTGTCTGCTTTTAAGGTATTTTAAGATTTTCTCTTATTCTTCAATATTATTCCATTTCTTTAAGATATAACTAGGTGTGAAGTTCTTTTCTTTAGCTTGCTTGAGAACTTTGGGGCTTCTGGATCTACACATTGTTATCTTTCAACAATTCTCAAAAATTATCAGGAATTACCTCTTTATTTTTTCCTCCTTCCCACTCTTTCCATGGTCCTTTTGTAGTTAAGATTTCTCCAATTATCCTTGAGGATTCTTATCCTCTCATTCCCTTCTTTCCTATCATTTCCCGTGTGAAATATATTTTGGATAATTTCTCTAGATTTATCTTCTTGTTCCTTAATTTCTTCACCTGTGTCTAGTTTTTAAAAGATATTTTATTTATCTGTTCATGAGAGACACAGAGAGAGAGGCAGAGACATAGGTAGAGAGAGAAGCAGGCTCCATGCAGGGAACCTGATGGCAGAACTCAATCCTAGGACCCTGGGATCATGACCTGAGCCAAAGGCAGGCACCCAATCACTGAGCCACCCAGGAGTCCTCACCTGTATCTAATCTGATGTATAATTTATTCACCACATTTCCATATCAATTTACCAAACTATCTTTTTCAAAAATGTTTATTCCTTGTTCATATTTTTTTAATTTTTAAAATATATTAATATATGTTTTGTTTTTAATAATTCTAGAATCTGTAATATCTTGCAGACTGGCCCCTAGCATCTGTTCTGCTGGTTTCCAGTCACTGTGACTTGTTTGCTTGTGTTTAGTAATTTTTGTCTATGAACTGTTAATTTTTAAAAGTATATGTTGTAGAATTATTTGAAACCTGAAATAGAAGTTGCTTCCATCAAAGAGGAGTTTGTTTACTTCAGGCAGTTGTCTGGGAGGGCTACCAAGCTGATACCACATTAGATTACACTGAACTTCTTTTGGACCACACACATAGTAGTGGGACTTTGAACTGCTACTTGGTTTGCATATCAGTTTATGGTAATCTTTTTTTTTTTCCTTCACCCAGCACCAGGGTCAAAATGGACAAGTCTCCTTGTGCTTACTGGGATTTATGTTTTGTTAATTTTTTGTTTCCGACCAAAAGAAGTGATACTTTTACTTCATTCATTTTTTTAAGAGGCCTATTTGCATAGAAGGAGTATAGAAAGACACTCTATTATATTTTTCTCCTCAAAACTTTCAATTTTCATGCCCACTCTCCTTGATTAAGCATTTTGTGCTACTCAAACAAGTACTGCAAAGAAGTATTAATGGACTCAGCAACTCCCTTTGTGTTTTAGCAGTATGTACAGATTACTCAGAATAATCCTCTTTGGACTATTTTTTTCATGGCATAATCCTCAAATCTATAGTGACTCTCATGGACAGTACATAATTACATGAAAATAGCTTTCAGCCCCATATTCGGGGCTCTCCTGTAACTCTTTTATTCACTTCAACTAGTCTTCCTCTCACTTCCATTTTTTTCTATACTCCAAGTTAAGTCTACCTATTTCTCAATTTAAGGCATTTTTAAAAAGTTTTATGCTATTTCTATGCTTTCTCGTGCATCATTAATATCAGAAAATATCTTTTGCCACCCTTTTTACATTTATTTTTGAAAAAAAATTTATCTCAGAATAAACACTTGAGATCTACCCATTTTATAATAAATCTGTAAGTATACAGTACAGTATTTTTAATTATAGGCACAGTCTTATTCATTCTGTGTGGACATATCCTTTGAGGTCCTGGCTTTATACAGGAGTCTCCTATTATAAGCTCACTTGGGGCAGGCCCTGGGACATAGCTCCTGTCCTCTGCACATCACATAGTCAAAACAGGAACTCAAGAGATTCAGAGCTCAGTAAAAGCCCTTAGGATGGGAGTAGCTCTGACACTCACCTTCCAGGATTCCTGGTTCCTATGAGTATATGGATGATTTCTTTTTACATCAGTTTGTGATACTTCATTTTCCAAAAATTTACTCTTTACTTTTCTTAGTCATGAGAATTATTCATATTCTCAAATCTACCATAGTCTCACTGATGTTGGATTTATTCTTTTATTCCTTTAACAAAGTTTTGTTGGGAGATCTCCAGTGTGCCAGACATGTACCAGGTTGCAGAAATACAGAGAAAAATACCAAATGGTCTCTGATCTCATGGTGCTCATTGTATACCACGGGAGACAAACATGTACCCCATGTATTATGTTAGGCATCCTATAATTTAGAGAAGAAAATAAATGAAGAGAACTAAGTTATTGAGCACATGAACTAAACACTTTATCTGTATTGACTGACAAATAGCCCTGGAAAATAAATAGTATTAACCCCATTTGCACATGAAAATCTGTAAGTTTCCTAAGATTATGGGATTAGTATATGGTGGTCCTGGGTCCCAGAAATGCTTGACCTATATGGAGATGTGGTCACTCAGTTGTTTCAGTGCCATGGAAGCAGAAAGAAGTGAGGAATTGTGGTCTCTGGAGAGCAGGAAAGAGAAGGATGGACTGAGGTAAGGGAGGCCTCAGAAGAAGTGACTTCTGACATAGATTTTATTTATTTGAGAGATAGTGAGAGCCAGAAAGATCATAGAGGGAAATGGAGAGGGAGAAGTTGACTCGCTGCTGAGCAGAGAGCTGGATGCAGAGCTCAATCCTAGGACTGTGGGATCATGATCTGAGCTAAAGGCAGATGCTCAACCAACTGAGCCACCCAGGTACCTCCTGAGATAGATCTTAAAGGATACCTAGGACATCATCAGGTGAGAATTCCAGACAGATCAAGCAAAATTATAGAGGTATTTAAACACTTGACATAGGACATGCAGAATACAGCAAAGTATTCAGGGAATACTTGTGAGGCAAGGATGTGGCCAACTAGCCCAGAGGTGGATTTTAAGGGGCCCCAAGTCCATCTTATGACCACTGAGTATTTATTCTTCTCATAACTGTTTTGTAACATGTGAAATGTCAATGGTTTGCTATGGTTTAATGGGTTGGGGTGGATATCTATTTTCTTTGTCTACCTAATATCTACTTTTTCCCCTGATAACAGCCCTTTCCTTTTGCTTTGGAAATCCTTCAATCTGATGTTATGTAGTTTTGGTAGAAGCTACTCTGCCCCCCAGTTCCAGGGGTGAGTTTATGACACAGGCTGAGTTCCAGAGCATCATATCCCTCACTCAGAATGACTGGTTCAGAGGTAACATGTGACCCAATCAGACCCAATAAGACTCAGATCTGGGCCTTTTCTCTTAACTATTGAGAAGGTAACAATTTCTAGTTTTCCTCAGGTGTTCCTAAGAGGATAGAGTATAAGCTTGTTACTGCTGGATGCCATCTTGCCTCCAAAAGGGTTGGGTTTGTCTGAAAGTTGATGCCAAGCCAGAGAGGGAAAAGCCAGGAATAGAAGAAATAAAATTGAGTCTTTGTGTTATTACTTGTGTACCTGGATCTAGCCATGGCCAGACTTTCCTTGAAGTGAGACTCCTCTTTTTGCTTAACACAATATGATACGATTACCATTACCTGTAATCAAGAGTCTTGACTAACACGAAGGTAAATACAACCTAAATAAAGTAAACTAATGATATCATACTATATCATATCATACATATCATCAGTGTGTCAATTATCTTGGCCTACAAAAATCAACAGAAGCCGGTAGATATACAAAGAAAGGAGTAAATGTTTGTTGAGGATCTACTTGTGACATACTGTCAGATTTGTGCCTCACAAAACCCCTATGAAGTCTAACACATGAACCCCTTTTATAAATGAAGAAATGGAGCTGAAGGGATATGAAGTTATTTCTTACATGGCTACTAAGTATTAGAGCTTAGATTTGAATTCTGGTCTTCTACTTCTAAATCCAGTGCTCTTTCCATGACTGCATGACTGCCTCACACTAGGGCAAGTTTCCTGGTACATAATAAATGTTCAATAAGTATTTATAAAATAAACTAAAATCCTGGACATGCACAACTTTAAAATAATTTGGTGATGGTGAAGAGAACCAGGAAGAAATGCAACTTACAGTGGCCTAGGGAGTGCCTGGCCAGCTTCGGGTCTTGGGGGCAGGCCTTTGTCTGGACAATGTGGCTCACAGGGTCCTGCTTTCTGGGCAGCATGTTCATGTTGCCTCTCTGGACTTTCATCACCTGGTTTCTTCCCAGCATCCCTCCACAGGCAGCCTCCTAAACATATTCAACAGGGAGATTGCTGTAGATCTCTGACTTACCTGCTCCGTTGGCCACTTACTTGCACTGTTCTTCAATCAGTTATTCCTCACGCATAACAATTTATTATGGTACTGAACACAGTCTCCCTAGACTAAGTTTCACAAGGATGCAGACCACGTCTTTTGCTCATTTCTGAATGGCCACAGAACACCCAGCACAGAGGCAGCCCCAAAGGAGGCAGCCAGGATATAACCAAGCACTGACTACAGAGCAGACTTTTCATGTATCTTATCTCACCTAATATCCATGACACCCCATTAGGAAAATATCATTAGTCCACATAATAAGGACTTTAGAAAGGTGAAATAATTGGTCTTCAAATACTCTGGTCTCACAGCTAGTAGTCTACCAGGGTAGGACTTGAACCCGTGCTCTTGACCACCAAGGGATGCTGTGTTCCTTTTGCCTCACATTTCATCTTTCCTCCTGCCATTCTTCTGTTCCTCCTCATTTCCCCACTGCAGTGTTTGTCAAACACTAATGCTGGGTTCTGGAGTTACAGAGAAGCCATGGGCGCAGTGGCCTACACACTGATCTTGGAGACAATACACACAAACATTCAGGTACAATGTGGCAAGTGCTATTTGCAATTGTATTGTTCACTGAGACAGAAACAGAGGAGGGGAGGTCAGTTCTCTTGGCTGGGAGACAGGGTGGAAAAAGACTTCCACAGTAGGTCTTATTAAAGAGTATTTTGAAATGTAAATAAGAGGGGGATCCCTGGGTGGTGCAGCGGTTTAGCGCCTGCCTTTGGCCCAGGGCGCGATCCTGGAGACCCGGGATTGAGTCCCACGTCAGGCTCCCGGTGCCTAGAGCCTGCTTCTCCCTCTATGTCTCTGCCTCTCTCTCTCTCTCTCTCTTTCTCTGTGACTATCATAAATTTAAAAAATAAAAAAATAAAAAAAAAGAAATGTAAATAAGAGATTGACTGAGGGGGTAAAAGAGTACCGGGAGGACAAATCAGCACGAGCAAAGGCACGGGTATCTGGAGCAATATTAGCGTCCTCAGACAGGTATGTGAAGGCTGATGCTGAGGGAAGAGTGGAAGAAGCAGGGAAAAAAGATGAGATGAGAAGATATAACAGAATGAGGCTGAGTAATGCAGGGTCTTTTGTGCAAGATTCAGTGTGGGCCTCACTGAGCCCCAGGCAGCAATCTGAGTTAGATGTGCATTTCAGAAAGATCTGGATGGATTGCCAGGAATAGACATTGGGAATCAAGAAGAATTACAGGCTTTCTGGCCATTTATCAGCTGACAATGGGAGAGGAGATTACTGTCCTTCCGACCGCAAGTGGGCAGGAGGGTTGACTATGACAATACATCTGAAAGTACTTGGAAAAGCTGAAGTACTTAGCAGATATAAAGTATGAGATTTCCTGAGTCCTTGGTGGGATCTGGGCAAACTAAAAGGAGAATATAAGGAGGGGCACTCTTTTAAGTCACATAGCCAAGAGTGAAATTTTTAATGGGGAAAAATGACAGTGATAAGTCAGAGTTTCACATAAGTGCAGTGACTGCCTTCCTTCACTGTGGCACCTAATAAAATGGTACATAGGTTCCCCTTGGGCTGTCCTTGGGAATGCTTTCTAGGATCAGTTTGAACCACAGGAGATTCTGTAGTTAACTGACTTACCATTTATATCTGACCACAAATCGCACTGCCCAGCTATACCACCCACATTTATCTAACATAGTCCAAGTAAGTTTTAACAATTTCCAAAACTCAAATCCACTCCATAAAAGCAGAAATATGTCCCTTCAGTGGTAGCTTGACCTGGCTCTTGTCAAATGGCCAGCATTGATAAAGAACATATCCCCCACTTTTGCTCTTTCATGGTCAGTATCCCTAACCATGGTCCCCTGTTGTTTTTCTCATGCTCCTGATTAACCCCTTTCTGATCTCTGGCCTCATTGCCCACTTATGTCCTTGCCTTCCCTCTGGACTCAGTATGCAATGCCGCTTCCCTAACTCTGGTCCTTGTCTTTCATAATTAGCGACTTACTTCTTCCTTGAATTATGCTGCTTCGTGATATTCTATAAACACACAACCTGGTCCAGCCTGGCCTTTGGGCTTACACACCAGTTCAGGCCCATGCCACCAACAAGCTGTTTGACTTACTCAAGCCCTACAGATGGAACTGGAACAACCTGATATTATAAGATAGGCACTTCTCAAATAGGTTTTTAGAATATTCTGAGCATTAGTAGCAGTGCTGATGGTATCAACCATTTAAGCCTCTGACCACTCTGTTTTGAAAGGGATAGTGTCAATTGGATATGAATACGCACACAGATACAGTATTTACTAATGTCATAATTAACAATGTACTTCATTTTTACAGTATCTTATGGTTTACAAAGCATTTTCACATACATTACTTCATTTTATCATCACAAATGAGAATAGAATCAGGGTGGAACTGAGGATGGTAACTGGGTAGGGATTATTTATTTTTCTCTTACAGATGAAATGACTGAGCTCAGAAAGTAAGTCATTCTCCTAACCAGGACCTCTGAGCACATACCTTAAGGAGGCCCTCCCTCCAGGGTAGTTTAATTGCAGGGCACGGCACCCAAATGAGTGCCTATGTTTCACCCCCTGAATGCCTTGCTGAACTCACATTAGTCCCAGCCCTACTCCTAAGGCCTGCTTAGGAGTGGCCATGGCCAGTAAGTAAAAACCCTGAAGCTAGAGCTCAGTGTTACTATCAAGTTCATCTCTTTGATAAAATACCCAAGACCCACTGCATCTTCTGACTTTCTCTGGAGAGCTGTGTCTCAGCCACTAAAAAGTCACTCCATGCACTACTCCTATGACATGCCTCAACTGGACTGTTTGGCCTGGAACCCTAGAACACCAATACCTTGAAAAGATGGCTTGAAGGTAGATCCTTCTTTGGTTTTCGAGGTTCCAATCCACATGGTTCTTTTTCCTTCTTTTTATCTTCATCTTCATGTTTAGAGCTTAGATGTGAAGAGACATAAAGGGAAAAGTGAGGGTTAGACCGTTTAGGTCATAGGGTACCACCCAATACCAAATGAAATGAATGGAAAAAATGAACAACATGAATAATACCCTTTTTCTCCCCAGCTTCTTCTAAGATGAGGATCAGGTCACTCATTAGATAAATTTGCTGAGTTTCTACCTGCCCCAATTAATGTCAGAATGAATCCCTGCTTAAAATCTCCTAGGAACTCCTCATTGCCTGTAGGATAAAACATAAGCTCATTGTGATCTGGCCGCAACCTTTCTTTCCAACCCCATCTTCTTCTGCTCCTTTCCTCCACTTTTGCTCTAGATTCTCATATTCTCCAAACCTACCATCCTAGCTCAAGCAACTCCTCCTTTTTCTTTGCTATTTCCCCTTACAGACATGCCTCCTGCATCTTTTATTGTGGGGAACACAATACCCTTCTCAATTTGTCTGAATTGTCTTACTTCCAAGAATCCTTCCCTGATTCTCCCAGTCATACCTTCTTGCCTGCTGCCCCAATACTTTATCCTTCTATCTTGCATTACAAAGCACTGTCTATGGATCTGCCTTCAGTTCCTCCACTTTGCCTTGTAAACTAACAATCAAATTTAAAGAGGCAGAGCTCTGCTATTTCTATATGTATCTCCAGCACTAACACCGTGTAAACTGCAGCAGCAATATAGCACAGTGCCTGGCACAGAGTAGTACTCAGCCAGCCTTCCTTAAGGAGATGAATGATTTCTGTGCACCAGTGTACAGACAGCAGCTGCACTGAAGGGGCAAGGTAGACAGTGTCATGAAAAACCCAAGGACCAAGGAAAGAATGCTAAGGAACATCAACACCCAAATGAGAACTTCTGCTTCTGGCATACTGAACTAGATTGACAACCACATTTATGTGGAAGGCAGAAAAAGAAGAGCCCTCAAAGAAACTCAGAAAAGGATGTCATCAAGGGAGGAAAAACACCAGAGATAGTAATGTTCTGAAAGACAATGGAGAGAGTTTTGAGGAGTTTCATTCATTCATCTAATTACTGAGCACTGTGCCCACTGTTAAGGCCATATGCAGTTTCGTGATGATTGGGGGCTGTGAGGGAGCCCACTATACATACCTCTTCCCACAAGTCTAAGATTAGCCTTTCTAAAAAATCGAATTTTCTCATTTTATAAATGAAAGGTCACAATGCGAATCTCAATGGTTGCCATGAGAATTGAGATGTGAGTAAAATGCTGAAAGCCTAGTATTGTTCAGAGCACATAGTGGACCCACAATAATTGTTGGTGTCCTTTTCTTCATTGAAGCATTTGCTGTGTTAGAATTACCCAATTCTTAGGTTCTCATTGCACATTGTTCGTATTTCTCCTAAAACATTAGCTGCCTTGTTGATGTATATGCCCTTGGTAATCCATTTTGCCCCTCAGTTCTTGTCTGGTAGTCTCGACATAGCTGGATCTCCATAAATAATTATAAAATTAAATTCAGTATTGTGGGGCACCTGGGTGGCTCACATCTGCCTCCTATTCAGGTCTTAATTCCAGGGTCCTGGGATCAAGTCCCACAACAGGCTCCCCACAGGGAACTTGCTTTTCCCTCTGCCTATATCTCTGCCTCTCTTTCCCTGTGTGTCTCTCATGAATAAAT
Organism: Canis lupus baileyi; assembly: GCF_048164855.1. Classification (NCBI taxonomy): domain Eukaryota; kingdom Metazoa; phylum Chordata; class Mammalia; order Carnivora; family Canidae; genus Canis; species Canis lupus. Next base: position 36,222,718 of record NC_132840.1, read on the forward strand.
AAATAAATAAAATCTTTTTAAAAATTCAATATTGTGACTCCTAGGAATACCATGAGGGAATGGAGTATGTTATTTCTGCTTTGAAACTCTTGTGGCTTCCCCTGACCTATAGTATAAAGTCTAAATCTGTGCTGTCCATGTGTAGCTATTGTACATTGAAATGTATCAGGTCCAAATTGAGCTGTAAGTATAAAAAATATTTGGATCTTGAAGACTTGTTATGAAAAAAGGATTATGAAATACTTTAAGTAATAGTTATTATATGGATTACATGTCAAAATGATAATATTTTGGATGTACTGGGATAAATAAAATGCATTATAATTAATTTTACCTGTTTCTTTTTACTTTTTAACAAATGGCTACTAGAAAAATTTTAAATAACGCCAGTGGTTTGCCTTATAGTCCCATTGGACAGGACTGGTCTAAATGGTAAATTAGGGAGTGCAGGCCTGGATCCAGTTCTGCATACTCCCCTGGCTTTGTTCCTGCTGCTCCCAAGGCATGATCCTTGTTTGTGGAGTTCTAGACAAACCTCAGTGTTGAACACTGTCTTTGCTCACACTTTTTCTTGTGCCTGGAACATACATTCTGACATTTTCACCTGGCCAATTCCTACAGGTCTTTCTAGATTGAACTCAGTTGTCAACTCTTCAAGAAATCATGCACAGAGCCTCATCTCTGCTTCTATAACTATTTAGCAGTGATTATATTATATTTTAACTTTTTACTTATATTGTCATTTGCCCATATAGCCTCTTACCCCCAACCATTCTGGCTTCCATGCCCATCTTGAACCAAGGGCAGAGAATATATTCTCTCCATTTATGTGCCTTAGAATCTAGTAGCAACTGAACAGAGTAAAAACTCAAGAAGCATTGAATTAATCATTTGATATGTGCCTACCAATTGCTCAGCACCATGCTAGAGGGTAATTATGGGGAACATAAATAGAAGCAGGCCAGGACTCAAGGAGAGAAATGAAACAGGCTTCCCTCATGATCCAATGCTTGTATTTTTTGCCTTAGCAAGGGAGCTTTGATACTTGCTTCTCCATACCTCACCAACCATGATTACTCTAATGCATTAGAAATAACTCCAGGGAAAGAATGGTAGACACAGACTCTGAAAAGCCGGGTAAGAGCATGGCCCTTACCAAGGCCCTGCGCTGGACCTAGAAGTATGAGAGGCATCAGGAATACCAAGAACAAGAAAACACAGGCCCTCCTCACAAGGAGCTCACAGACAAGGTGGCAAAAGGGGGAGGAGAATAAGGAGGAACTGGCATGTTAGCAAACAAATGACACACGATGATGTTAGTGCAAATGGTGTACCTTACAGAAAAGGGACTGGATACTTCTCTTTGAAGGAGAGGAATTAGGAAGGCTTCTTACAGGTGGGGATGTTTGATGGTCAGTAGGTGTTCGCCAGATCATTCAGTTGGGTGAATTAATGAATTAAGGGAGCAAAGGCACAGAAACTTGGAACAGCATGGTACATTTTGGAAACTAAGTTCTTTGGGAATCACATGATGGTTATATGCCTATTTGTGTGATTCCCACAGTCCAGGAGTCCCTGGGGCTAGTGGCCAGGTCCCCATCACTGCTACTGCCCCAGTGATTAGCAAGAGGCTGGCACATGTTGGAGACTCAGTTAAGTGTTTACTGATGAGTGTGATGTGGGCTAGAACAAGGCAGGACACGTGAGTACTTTCTCTGTACCAGGTACCTTATGAGGTGCTGGGGAGGCTGACCTGAGTCAGTTTCTGCAAGCATAGCTGGCCCATTGAGAAAAACAAGCCATCAGGGGGGTCAGTGGTTAGATCGATGCTTTATTTGAAGATAAAACTCACCTAAATTCTGGGTAGAGACCACTCTTCCACGGCTGAAAGGAAAGATGGAAATGGTCATTTTCATAAACTAATCCAAACCATGCCTTTGTTGTGTGATTACAGATCATTAGAGACTTGACCAAAAGACAAAGCAGGTGAGGTCTCAGGACAGAGCAAAGTGGACACTGACAACAGAAAATTCTAGGAATCCTGGCCAGTGGAGCTGAAGTCAGTGTGAAAGGAAAACAAGAATTCCCAAAGTTATAGTACATGCCAGAGGCAATGTATAAACTGACTTAGAAGAATTGTCCTCCGCATGTTTTTCCAGGAATGCATCTGTAGAATGAAAGCTTTCCAATCATTTGGGAAAATATGTGCTTGTGATATTGGAGTAATGTTTCTGTGGGCAGAAGGGGTAACACAAGTGTATCAGTCATGCTAGGAAGTCTCCCTTTCTGGTCATGCACCCTCTGATCTGAAATCAGCTCTCATATGATCTAGATTTGGCACTGTTAAGATTATGTTCCAGTGACCACAACATGGCTCATTTATTCAGTCTTCATATAGATCTGATTCATTCATTATTTTGAATCTAGATAAAAATGCTGAAGAAAACAGAAAATAGCTAAGCCTTGAAAATGCTGCCACCAAGACCAGTCTATTAGCTCATTTGCCCTCCTTTGAGGAAAGCCCTGCCAGCTTTCATTCAGGGACTACTGGTTTTTATTTTCCATATAATTCTAAGAAACTGGTGGCAGCTGGGGTAGAATGATAAGTCAGATGGACCTCTACTATATTATTTACAGGTTTAACCTCCCTGAGCCTCCAGTTCTCACCTGTAAAATGGAAGCAGTGATACTAGATCACTGGGGAACACTGAGGATTAAGTGCTTCCACTTTTGTACAAGTGATGCTCTTCCATGTGAAAGACTCCCCGCTAGACACAAAGATGTTGACAAAGAGATAATAACTGTCGGAGAACAGACAGCAGTGACTACAAACAGACTTGTGGGGCCTTGGTGGAAAAACAACTAGCTCCTAACACCTAACAAAGGGCTAAGAGCATCACATAAAGAAGAGCATGAACTGTACCCACTCAGTCTGTTATGTTCCAGAGGATTCCATGTCATCAAGACAGGGTAAGACCCAGACAAGAATACTGAGATGAATGCAATAGACATCTGAAAATTAAGATTTAAAAGTTAAAAATATGGGGTTCCTGGGTGGCACAGTCAGCTAAGTGTCTGACTCTTGGATTCAGCTCAAGTTGTGATCTCAGGGTCCTGGGATTGAGTGCTGTGTTTGGGTTCTGCACTCAGCAGGGAGTCTGCTTAAGACTCTCTCTCTAATAAATAAATCTTAGAAAAAAAGTTAAAAATACTTTCATGCTTTTTTTTCTCTTGAATCGGATAAACTCTAGTTATTTACAGAGTTCACTTGTGCAGAAAGGTTTATTATTTGGAGATGTTGCCAGATAATTGAACCATTTTAATGGAATGTTTCTACTCTCATTAATAAGAATAATCATTTATAGCTTTCAAGCTAGAAAGTGTATACAGAAATGAATGGGCGTTTCCAATAGGGGTAAGAAAACAAGCAGGAAGATGAAAGATCTTGATTAAGTGAACCTCGGGAGAGAAGACTAACCTTAATTGACCCATTACAACATGAGGTAAGCACCTACTGTGTGCCAGGTGCTGTACTAGGAGCTTACCTACTTTGAGTTCTCTCAGCAATTCAGTGAAACAGGTGTAAACTCCCTTATTTATTGAGCATCTACTACAGCAGATGTGGTAACCACAGGGCATATACTTCCTGCCCTTGTGAAGAATACACCATTCTACAGAAGACACAACTGGAGCTCAGAGAGGTAAAATGTTGGAAGAGATGCGGGCATTTACTGTCAAACTGTCTACCTGAATTTACCTTACTCTCGTTCCCACAATGACCTCAGAAGTTAATAATAGTTGCCTCAGGGCAACTTCTATTATCTCTATTTTACAGGTGAAGAAATGGAGGTTCAAGATCACACAGGCAGGAGCTGGGATTGAGGCCAGCAGGGACTCTGTTTGGGCCCTAATCAAGTTGCTCCAAAGTGGCACCTAGCACTGTGCCCACCAGGAGCCAGAAAATGTGCCTTCAGAGGGCTGGCCATTCTTATGAAAGCGCAGAATATACAAATTTGGCTTGTGTCACAGCACTCCTGTCTCTGAAGGGACCGTTATTAAAGGCTAGTTGATGCTGGCCGCCATAGATAAGGGGCCGGGAATGGATTAGGACCAGCTTCTCCCTCCCCCCACACCACCTCTTCTATCTCTGTTATTACAGGCTACAGAGTCTTAGCAGCTGGAGTCTTGGAAAAGCCTCAGGAATAGGGGGTGAGGGGTTGGGGAGGATAGGAACCAAAAACAAAGAAAGACCTTTCTCTTTGCTCGTAAAAGAAACTACAGTCAATTCTGTATACCTGCTGTAGTTATAAAGTTGGTAAAAAGAGGAAACAGTACCTTTTGAGGTTCTTCAATTTCAACTTCATAAGTTGCTAAAATAAATATGAAAAAGAATCATATCAAAGACAGTTTATTCACCCGTTTCTTACAGCACCCAGGATTCAAGCAATTATGAAGGGCTGCATAATTCAGTTTTCTCAACCTTCAGAGCATGGATCTATGTGAGGCTTTGTGTGTGTGGTTTGGGGGAATTCTCGGGTCACTGATCCTGGCTTTCATCTCTCTGGGGGTTTCCAGGATGGAATGTATGGTCAGTGAAAACACGTGACATAATCTGTTTCCTGTCTCGGTAAATAGATGGATACTCCATGCTTAAGAGACGGCATTGAAACTCAGTGGTTGCAATCCTAAGTGGAACTTGGAAGAAAAGGGAAGGGAAAAAAATTCCCCCTCCAAAAAGAGCCTAGATCCCACTTCCACAAAATGAACTCCATTTTAGGCTTGTAAGTGTTTTTCTCCGTGACTGTTTTTTTCCCCCTAGTACAGCTTGAAAAGAGGAGACTGGCCACCCACAAAGGTTTGAATTCCTTTTGATTTTTTTTCTGATAGTTCTGTGGATTTTATTGAATGAGATGATGCCAACCTTAATTATTAACAAACACAAGAAGTAGCAAGAATGTGAGTTCAGAGCTCAGTCCTACCACTTCCTACCTGTGGGATTACAGACAAATTACTTCATTTTCTTGAGACTTGATTTGCTCATTTGAGAAATGCAGTCAATTAGTACCTGCTTTACACAGTTAACAGGGAGATTAAAGGAGATGATGTAAGAAATGGGACATATCTAGCAGAGCACCAGATGTTGTATAGAAAGTGATTTTTTTTTAAATAAAATTGCTTATTTGATTTTTCTTTGCTGAAATGTCATCTAGGGGCATGTGGGTGGCTCAGCGGTTGAGCGCCTGCCTTAGACTCAGGGCATGATCCCGGGGTCCTGGTTTGAGTCCCACATGGGGCTCCTGCAGGGAGCCAGCTTCTCCTGCCTATCTCTCTCTCTCTCTCTCATGAATAAAGTCTTTTTTAAAAAAAGAAATGTCATCTATAAAAGTTTTCCCCTACTATTAATGAATATGTGTGCACAATAAGTAGGACTCCCCCTGTTTTTCTTCTCTTTCTTGCTGCTATGGTTCTGAAGCTTCAGTTCAGAAAAGTGACCAAAAAACAGGTTGCATTTCTTAAAAAATGGACTCTATGCCCAGTGTGGAGTCCAATGTGGAGACCCTGATTGAGACCTGAATCGAGATCAAGACCTGAGCTGAGATCAAGAGTTGGATGCTTAACAGGTGCCCCTTGTTTTGCATTTTGAAGCCATTATCGTTCTACACAGAAAATCCATTGATAAAATAAATGAAATCCTAGTTTTCTTTAGGGACTGTCTGCACATGATTGACACAAACACATAAAATTCTCTGTGAATGATTAATGCTATGTACTTCAACTTGAGTTATTGTACACTTTTATTTTTACTGATTTTTGAATCAAAATGTATTATTTTGCTATTGCTTGTATTAAGAGCTTTGTTTAGTTATTAACACGTAATAAATATTTGCTTATGATGCAGTTTGCTCCATCTCTATTCCAAATATGAATTTCTTTTCCAATTTTAAAAATGATAATTTCCCTCTCCCGATTTAGCATTCTTTGGTTTTCAAAGAATTAATAAATCATGATCTTCTTGCTTCTCATTGCTACCTGGGGACAGAGGTGATATGATTTTGTCTTAGAAATGGAGAAACTAAGTCTCAGAGGAACCTTACTTGCCAAGGCTAGTACGCAAAAATACACACTGAAAAATGCATTCGTAATTTGAGTATGCATTTTTTTAAACAAAGTAGAGGTTCTTCTAAGATAAGTTTTGCCATCACAACCTGCTCCCAAGGAAGGAATATAAAGGACAAAGGATTGTACCTCAGGGGCTCAGGAAGGGAAAAGGAGTCATAAGAGGAGGATGCAACCCACAGCACTGGGACCCATTCTCTCCCCTGAAGAGCTTTATTCTAGCTGGGGAAAAAGGGACACACATCACAAGATGGTCCTCAGCACCCTCCAACTGCTAGCACCGTAACATGACTGCAGCTTGCAGGCCTTTGGCTCTTTCTCCGTGTACTAACTCCCCGCATGACCTTGGAAAACCAAGGGGTGAGAAGACTATTACTAAAAATATAAAAACAGTAATAAAAAGCAGATAACATTTTTTTATACTTACAGATAGCAGGCACTATGCTGTGTTTAAATGTATGATTTCACTTAGTTCATACAATGATCAATACCGACACCCCATTTCACTGATGAGGAACAGATGCCCAAAGAGTGAAGTAACTTGCCCAAGGTCACTCTATTAGTTAATGGTTTTCAAACTTCCTTCCAGCCACAGAATCATTCGTTTAAATGGAATATTGCTCATGAGCATACGTAGAACTTCTCTGGTTGATGTTATCCTCAAGAGTCTCCAGTACCTCTCAGAACAGTCCTAGGGCCTATGAAGCACAGTTTGAATGGCTGGTCTAGATTACCTCTGAGAACAATTCTGCAGAGCTTCTAGAATAGCGTAAATCCTGCTTATCCACATTCTGGATAAAAGGGCAAAGCCTCAGAAAGGCACCAGTGCTGAGCTGTGCACCCCCAAGGAGATGGTCTTTGTTTTCCTGACATTGTTCGAAGGACAAAGTCATGCAATGGTGACAGTAAAAGCTAACAGCATCATCCTTCCCTTTCTTTTCCTCCCTCCCTCTTCCCATTTCCTCCAGAAAGTTATAATTTAGATTCCTCGCCCTTGGTGGGCAGAGAATGAAAGAAATATCCATTTGAATTAATCTTTGTAGAATATGTGAGACTTACATTGATATTTATTTTATTTTTACCTGTGGCTATTCAATTGCTCCAACACCATGAAAGGCTATCTTTCCCATTAAATTCCATTTTACAATTTTGTAAAAAAAAAAAAAAAAAAAAAAAAAAATCAGTTGGATGCATTTGTGTAGGAGTCAGCTCTGGGTTCTTAATTCTGTTCCATCATGCTGTGTGTCCTTCCCCATCAATGCCACACAGTTTTGATTACTAGAGCTGTAATTCTTGAAATTAGGTAGTCTGCTACCTCTTACTTTTTCAAAGTTGTTTTTTTATTTTAGCTATTCTAGTTCCTTTGCTGTTCTATATACATTTTAGAATAATCTTGTCAATATTTACAAAAGACCTGGCTGGGATTTTTTATAGGAATTACAGTAAACCTGTCTATCAACCTGGGGTGAATATTTTTTCTACATAGTTTTCCAATCCATAAACATGGCATATCTCTCACATTTATTTATGTAGGTTTTCTTTGAATTATTCCATCAGCAATTTGTAGTTTCCAAAATTTAAGTCTTGTAATGTTTTGTTAGATTCAAACCTAACTATTTCTCTTTCTTTAGCTATTTTGAATATTATACTATTTTCCAATTTTAGGGGATGCCTGGGTGGCTCAGCAGTTGAGCGTCTGCCTTCAGTCCAGGGCATGATGCTGGAGACCTGGGATTGAGTCCCATGTCGGGGTCCCCGCATGGAGCCTGCTTCTCCCTCTGCCTGTGTCTCTGCCTCTCTCTCTGTTTCTCCCATGAATAAATAAAATCTTTAAAAAAAGATTGAACACATTTCCCAATTTTAGTGTGTTCATTGCTAGTCCATAGAAATAGGGCTTCATGTTTATCTTGTATTCTGTGACCTTGCTGAACTCATTTATTAAGAACTAAGAACTTTAAGAGGAACTCTAAGAACTTTTTCTGTTTTTGGTAAATTCCCTGGGATTTTCTACCTAGGTAATCCTGTCATCTGAAAATAAGGACAGTTTAATTCTTGATTTGAATATCTTTTATTTCCTTTTCTTGACCTATTACACTGACTAGAACTTGCAGCACTATGTTGAATAGGAGTGGTAAGAGTGGACATCCTTGCCTTGTTCCCAACCTCTGGGGGAAAGTATTTAAGGTTTCTCCATTAAGTATCATGTTAGCTATAGGCCTTTTTTTTTTTTTTTAATGCTCTTTTTTTCAAGTTGAAGAAAGTACCCTCTATTCCTATTTTTCTGAGGTTTTTTAAAAATCATAAATAGTAATTGAATTTGTCAAATGCTTTTTCTGCATAGATTGATAGGATTGTGATTTTTCTTGTTTAGGCTGTCAATAAGAACTTTATTGATTGATTTTGATTGATTTTTGAATATTGAACTAGCTTTGCATCCCTGAAATGAACAGCATTTGGTCATGGCATAATTCTATTTTATATCTTGCTAAATTCTATTTGCTAATATTTTGCTAAGGATTCTTATGACTATACTTATGAAGGATGTTAATCTGCAACATTCTTCTTGTGCAGTGCTTCTGTCTGGGTTTGGTATGAGGGCAGTACCAGTTTCTCAAAATGAATCAGTAAGTGTTTCCTCCTTTTCCATTTTTCTTGGAAAGATTGAGTAGAATTGGTGTTAATTCATTTTTAAACACTTAGTAGAATTCTCCAGTGGACCAGCCCTAGACTTTGAGATGATCTTTTTGCAAGTTTTATGTTTTATTAATTAATTAATTTTTATATTTTAATTCCAGTATAGTTAACATACAGTGTTCTAGCTTTTTTGGTAGTTTCAAAATTATGGCTTCAATGTTCATAAAAGTTACAGGGCTATTCAAGTGATTAATATTGAGTGGTTTGAGCTTTTTGAGGAATGTTGCATCTTTAAGTTGTCAAATTTAGATATGTAGAATTGTTCATAATATCCTCTTATGGTCCTTTTGATGTTTGTAGAGTTTGTAATGATATCTTTGTTTCATTCATGATACTGTTCATTTGTGTCTTCTTTCTGTTTCTTTGTTAGTCTTGCTAGAGGTTTGTCGATTTTATTGATCTTTTCAAAGAACAAGCTTTTGCTTTCATTGATTTTTCTCTACTGTTTTTCTGTCTTCAATTTCATTTATTTCTGTTCTTAATCTTTATTCTTTCCGTCCTTCCACTTACTTTAGATTTATTTTCTCTTCTTTTTCTATGTTCTTGAGGTAGGATCTTACACTTAAGGATTTTCTTCTTTTTTAATGTAAGCATTTAGTGATATTAATTTCTCTTCTGCATTCCTTAGACTGTGTCCTGCAGATTTTGACATATTTTCATTTTCATTCATTCAATATATATTTTTATTTTCCTTTAGAAATGTGTGGCTTTGTTTCTAAGTGTTAGGAGAGCTTTCTGTTATCTTTTAGTTACTGATTTCCAGTTTGATTACATTGTGGTCAGAAAATACATCATGATTTCAGTTTTTTTCAAAATGTGTTGTTTTATAGCCCAGAATATGGTCTACCTTGGTATATGTTTATGGGTGCTTGAAAAGTATATGTATTCTGCTTCTGTTGCATGTTCTATAGATGTCAATTAGATCCTGTTGCTTGATGGTGTTGCTGAATTCTTCTGTATTCTTGCTGATTTTCTGAGTAGGTGTTCTGTCAATGTGCAGAGAGGAGTGTTAAAGTTTCAAACTATGAGGCCATTTGTCTATTTCTTATTTCAGTTTGTGTGTCACATATATTACAGCTCTGGAGCCTGGTGCACACACATTTAGGATTGTTTTGTCTTCTTGATGGATTGACCCTATTATCATTACATAATGTCTTTGCATCTCTTGTAATTTTCTTTGCTCTGAGGTTTACTTTAGCAGTTATTAATAGCCACACTTACATTTTTAGATTAAATTTACATCTGCTAATCCATCTTTTTTAATTGGCATATTTAGGCAATTTATATTTAATGTAATTAACGCAATTATTGATATATTATGACTTAAGTCTGCCCTTTATTTTTTATTTACTGTTTATTCCATGTTCTCCTTCTTTGTTTGATATTTCTTGCTTTCTTGTGAGTTACCTGAACATTTTTGAATTATTTTTTATTTATCTATAGTAGTTTAAAAAAATTATTAATCTCACTGTATAGTTGTTTTAGTGGTTGCTCTAGGGATGACATTATATATACACATAAAATCACAGTTCTACTGGTATGGACATTTTACCAGTTTACATGGAGTATAGAAACCTTATTTCCTTCTATGTCCCTTAACTGTTTCCTTATAATGGTTTTCTGTATTTTGTATACATTTAGAACTAAACCAGGTAGTGTTAAGAGTTTTTGCTTCAATCATCAAACTTAATTTTAAAAACTCAAAAGAAGGGAAATATGTCACATTTACTCACATTTGTATTCTTTCCATTATTCTTTCTCCTGAACTGATGCTTCAAATTTCTTCCTTTTATCATTTCTTTTCTGCCTAGAAAGCTTCCTTTAGCCATTCTTTTAAGATAGGTCTGCTGGAACAAATTTTCTTAGTTTTCCTTCATCTGAGAATGTCTTGATTTCCCCTTCAATCTTGAAAGATATTTTCACTGGTAATAGGATTCTGGATTGATAGTTCTTTTCTTCTTGTATTTGAAAAATGTGCCACTTTCTTCTGGCCTTCATGGTTTCTGATGAGAAATTCAGTCATTCAAATTGTTTTTCACCTATAGGTAATGTATCATTTCTTTTGCTGCTTTCAAGTTTTTTACTTTTTATTTTTAGAAGTCTGATTATGTTTTTGTGTGGATTGGGTTTGTCCTGTTTGGGATTTTCTTGGCTTCTTCAATCTTTTGTTTAATGTCTTTCACCAAATTGGGGGAAGTTTTCAATTTCTTCAAGTACTTTTTTAGTAGCATCTTTCCCCTTTATTTCCAGTACTACAATTTAAGGCTTTCATAATAGTTCTACAGGTCCTTGAAGCTCCATTCATTATTTTTCCCCCAGTCTGTTTTCTCCTTGTTGTTCAGATTAGGTAATTTCAATCATTTCCCTCAAGTTTATGGATGCTTCTACTCTCCCCATTCTGCTATTGAGCCCATCCAGTAAGCTTTTAATTTTTCTTATTGTATTCTTCACTTCTAAGCTTCTATTTCTTTTTCTTCACATCTTCCATTTCTTTGCAGAGATATTCTGTTTCTTCTAAAAATAGAGTAAAACTCTGTTTTTTAATATTTCAATCATGTTCATAATTGTTCACTGAAGTATTAACAGCTACTTAAAGTCTGTCAGAATATGCTAATACTTCAGTTGTCTCAATGTTGGCATCTAATGATCATCTCATCTCATTCAAGTTTAGACTTTCTTGGTTCTTGGTATAATGAGTAATTTTCTATTGAAACCCGGACATTTTAAGTATTTTGTATGATACTGTGGGTATTATTTAAAGCTTCTGTTTTAGTTGGCTTTTCCTGGTGATAGAAATGGGATGACATTTTTTCCTGTCAGAGGGTACACATCTAGTTTCTCTACTTCTTGGACTCCTGATACCCAAGTGAGGACAGGGATCCTCACTACTCCTGGTTAGGAGTGGGCACTCCAGTTCCCCACTCAGTTTCTCTGAAAACACCCTGGTTAAGAGTGGTAGGAGTGCTTGTTATTGTTCCCCATTTGGCCTCCTTACTGCTGGATAGTTGTGAAAGTCCCGATCCTTCGCTAGGTCCTCTCTAACACCAGCCCAATAGGAAGCAGAAGGGGCATCTTGTTACTGCTGGGTGGTATAATGGAATAAAAGCTTCCCATGAGATCTTCACTGGAGGTGGAATTTTGTTACTCCTGGAGGGGATGAAAGTCCTAGCTTCTGACTTGGCTTTCTCTGCACCATCTCAGGGGAGGGGTTGGGGGTACATAATGGCAGCCTAATGAGGGTAAGTGTCTAGGCTCCCCATTCAGCATTGGCTGGTATGGTGGAGCCAGGTTTTTTTTTTTTCTGTGATGTTTGGCTGGAGTATAACAGTTATTGTCTAGAGGCTTTCTGTTTTTTTTAGGCTGCCCCTTTTCTGGTCCTTTAGCTAGAGAGAACGGGCTTTTGCTGAAGATGTTTCTGTTTGTACCCACTGGTGTTTCTGGATTGCCAGCTTCTTTATCTCCAAGTCTGGAACATATGAGCCAAGAAGAAAACCCAAGGAACTCATCACCTATTCTTCCTTGGGTTCCTAGGTCTCTAGCTGGTCTACCTTCTTATTTCCATCTTTTCAGAGTCTTCTAGTTTTCATATGTTTGTTTCACATATAATATCCAACAGTTTTAGTTGGACTTATCAGGGGGAATAGGGAAAAGTATATATACTCCATCTTTCCAGAAATAGAATGTAACTTGACTTTAAATGTATTATTTTACCAAACTCTCAGAACACCACCACAAAGGAAGTATTATAACCACTTTATAGATGAAGACACTGAGGTTAAGACGTCATTCATCCAGTAAGTGGTACAAAGATAATGGAAGGTAAATGGGGAAATAGTCAAATGAATAAGTACAAGTGGGGGTAAAATAGCTCGCTCCCTTTTTCTTCTTCTTTTTTTCCTTTAGGGTAACTGCATCCTGGCCCTTTAAAGAGGAACAAGGAAAGGGGTGGGGATAAGTAACAGGATCCTTTTGATCCCAGGCTGTAGTTCTTCAGTTTCTTCAGCCCTGGCAGGCTATATTCCTATTTCCCACCAGGATGTTCTCTCTAGCCAGAAAGACACCATTGCCACCATCACTAGTCTCCCACTTGCCTCCCTTTCTGCTACCCTATGCTCTGTTACTCTCAATTGCATCAGTGGCTTATTTTCTGAGCCCTTTATCCTTCAGCATAAACACTTGCTTCTTTATGTAGTACATGAGGAATCCCTCAGTGAAAGGCTGAAGGGAGGCTTGAGTTAGTGGCTCCTTCTTTGGTTACTTCAGGTGATGTCCACTGGCAGGCCCACCTTGAACATTTGTGGCCTGGGTAGAACAAATGCAGGTCTCTGGTCTAGCTTCCCATTTTCAATCCTCAGCTTTACCCTACATGACAAGGGGCCTTGCATATGTCCAAATCCCACCCACACCACCCCCCATGAACTGTTCTCCCTGCAGCCCAGTCTGTCTTGTCCCAGTCTTTCTCTGTAGCCCAGTCTGTCCTGGGACTTAGAGAAGAGACTCAAGCAGGAACTCAGACAGCCACTTGAGAGGGGGCATTCTGAGGGTCTCATGTATCCAGAAAGAGAAGCTATAGGCTCTGACTAGAGCATCTAAATAGCCCTATAAGCCCTTTGTAGAAAGGCATGCAGTTGGAATTTAGTCCAAATGGGGCCCACAGCCTTTCTATTCAAAGCATGGTTTGTAAACCAGCAGTGTCAGCACCACCAGGGAACTTGTTAGAAGTTCTAACCTCACAGCTACTGAACCAGAATATGTTAACCGAGATTCCCTGGTGATTCATATTTCAAGTGTTAGAATCTGAGAAGCCGTATTCTGATGCAAGTGTCCAGACACCTCAAGAATGGAACAATATTTCCATATGGGGATGAGAGGGGACAGCAGTTGCTTGTCTTATGACTAGTATTTTATAAACCATATGGAAAATCTAGACTTTGCCCAATCTAAGAGAAAGAGAGAGTGAGCTTTTCTGGTAGTTCTTCAATGCTTTATTTCTTGGGGGGAGGGGAGGGAAGGGAAATTTCAATAGATTCTAACTCATTACCTTACAAACCTCTTATGTATATATTCCCAGGCAAATGACTTTTCCCAGACTCTTGGGCTTTTTCTTCATGCAATAAAGAAGTAAAATCAGATGATCTGTCTCTAACGCTCCTTCCAGGAAAGCAAAACATACTTGAACGGGAAGCAGCATAAGACTGTGAAAAGAGCATGCATCTTGGAGGCAGTCTGAGCCTATTTCACATTATAGCTCTACCATATACTCCTCATGTGACCCTGCACAACTCAACCTCTTTTTTCCTCAGTTTCCTGTCTCAAAAAGTGGGCTAATAAAACTGCTGTATCAGCAGGGATTCACAGAGAGAACCTACTACAGAACCATGGCTCACAGTATAGGTTCAGAAAATACCGTTTATTTCAGCACAAATATTTATGCTTTTTGTAGAGAATCGGCTTATTCTACAGAGAGAACAAAGACACAGAAACTTGTAGAAATGTTATGAGTCCCTGCTTCTTCATTTTCTTACCTGACAGGGTCTCTTTCTTCATAGAAAGGTCTGAGCTTTGTTGGCAATACCAGAGGCAGGAAGACTTAGCTCTGAACCAGTGGTCAGATCCATTAAATGAATTCTCTGCTCCTATTCAGACTAAACACAGGGACCTAATTCTCATAGTCTGTTATCTCTCTCTCCACACACGGAGTTACCAGGGGAATTCAAGAAAGACACCACAGGAAGAGAGATGAAGTTTCTATGGGAGAAGGAAGAAAAATGAATCGCCATATCTTGATTTTCCCTCCTACATATCTACAGAAGTCAAGGCATCTAAGTAGATTGGTGAAGGAGAGAATAGAAGAGGTAGAGAGAAGGCAGCACTAGGAGTTGTGAGATAGCATTGATGCCCAACTGGATTTATTTATATTTTTAAGAGACCAGGCAAGGAAAAAAAATAGAAATGAGATGGTAGGGCAGCATGGCTGTGAATTTTTAAACTTATTGTTAGCTGGAGGGAAAATACCATTTTTGCCACATTTTCATTCCACACAGGGTTACAATATTAATTGGCTTAGCAGACTTACAATCAGCAATTTCTTTTGCAGTGCACAGGTTAATGGAGTTGCCAGAGTGTTTCAGATATGAAATTGTTGCCTCATAATTATGTGGTTCTTCAAATTCAGCACTGAGAAACATGGAAAAAAAGGTTACTTAAAATAAAACATTGCTTTCCACATATTTTAAAACTTTTTGTATTTTTTCATTAAAGAATATGTCTGACAAATATGGTGATTTAAACCTATATGAAAGGCATACAACCCCTACTCTAAAAATACAGAAATTCTGAAAAATATAGCAATGTAAAAAATTATATGAATATATAATTCATCTAGAAATCAATAAAATCTCCAGGTGCCAGATATAGAGAGGAAAGCACAACTAAAGAGGAAGGTGAGAATTACATGCAAAGAGAAACTGAGACAGATTCCTAATGACGGGGTGGCTGAGGATATACTTCCTGAGTCAGTAGTTAAGTCTGAGCCACAGGCCTCATGTGAATGTGAAGCTAGAACCAAGCTATCATCATAAAGTTCAGAGTCACAAAATGCCATTTCATCTGTTAAAAAAACTATAAAACATATGTGTGTACTTCTCTGCTATCCAGCTATGATTGCTGGAGCTAAAAGAATCTCCCATGAGAAATCAGAAACTTGAAAACCCAGCACCAAATACAGGTGGGGTTCTAAATGTATACTGTATCTCAGAGACACAGAGACAAAATGGTGCTTGCAATCTAACTGTCTTTTGTAAGGCAAATCTGAAATCACTCTGTAAAGATGCTTCTATAATCCAAGGCAACTATGGTTGCCAAAGGAAACAATTCCCACTTAAAACAAGCTTGTAGTAAAAAAAAAAAAAAAAAAAAAAACCCAAGAAACCCACAAGCCACACAAAGAGATGAGCTACCACAGATAGAAGATATAACAGAATGACAGACTTAAATAACAGAATGAGATGAAAGTGACTTTAAAATAAGCATTTTAAAAAATGTTCAAAGAAATAAAGTAAGGGATAAAAGCCATTAGGTAAAAAACAAAACAAAAAAACTCCAAGGGTGTGAAAAAAGAACATAGATTTAGGGACAGGAGAAAGGGCTTATAGAAATCATTAATTCTTGTAATAAAAATTTAGTGTAGAGGATGAAAAGTAGACTAGACACAGCAGAAGAGAGAATTGGGGAATAAGTTAGATCTAAGGAAGTCACTCAGAATGTAGCATGGAGAGATGAAGAGATGCAAAATATTAAAAGAGAAGTTAACAGTGGGGAAGGTAGAATGAAAAGGTTCAACATATATAGACTAGGGATTCTAAAAGGGAAAAAGAAAAAAGATGAAAAGGAGTCAGTATTCACATGATAATAACTAAGGCTTTTAACATTGAAAAGGAACATAAATTCTTCTATTGAATCAGCTTCAACAATAAAAAATAATGGTAAATCCACGCTCATACACTTTGTAATAAGTTAGCATAAGTCAAAGGAAAAAAGAAAAATGTAAAATCTCTGTGAGAGAAAAGATAGATTACTGAGGAATAGCAGACTGTCAAGGGACTTCTCATTAGCAGCAATTGGTGGTTGAGATTGTGGATAATATCTTATGGGCTAAGGAGAGAGGAGATATCAGTATCAAATTATCTTCTAGCTAAATTGTCATTAAAAGTGAGGGAGAAACAAAGATTTTTTCAGCATACCAGTACACATATTTACTGCTCACAGATCCTTGCTGAAATGCATCAAATCTTTCAAAGAAGTTAAAGTCCCCTCCTTCCCAAGGCAGAAATCATTGCCTTGTTTCTGCTGGGCCACACACAGGGTATGGCTAGGCAGGAGCTGCTTTGAAGGGACATACTGAGGTAGGTGGGTTGGATGGGGTGGGTCTGTAGTACTAGCAAGTCAGATGAAGAGTTTTAGAGCTGGTTCCAAGTGTCTGGCCATCTAGAGTGAGGGAAGGGAGGAGAAATGGCGCCTGCCAGTGGGCTTCACACTGGGCATGGAGCCTGCTTAGGATTCCCTCTCTCCCTCTCCCTCTGCCCCTCCCCCCTTAAAAAAAAACACAAGAGGGAGTCAACAACAGATTAGAGGATGCAGAAGAACAGATCAGCAATCTGGAGCACAGGGTGACCAAAAGCACCAAAGCTGAACAGCAAAAAGAAAAAAATTAAAAAATGAGAATAGATTAAGGAAACTCAGTGATATAATCAAAATACTGAGAAAAAAATCCTGTAACCAAGAATAGCCTACCCATCAAGGTTATCATAGGAGAAATAGAAGAATAGGAATAGTTAGAATAGGAGAGATAAAAAATTTCTCAAATTAAAGTTAAAGGAGTTCATCACCACTAAATCAGATTTACAAGAAATGTTAAAGGGAATACTTTGAATAGAAAGAAAAGACCATGACTAGAAGAAAATCATTAAAGGAAAAAATTTCACAGGTAAAAGCTAACATATAGTGAAGGTAGTGGATTAGTCACTGATAAAACCAGTACGAAAGTTAAAACACAAGAGTAATAAAATCAATTATATTTACAAATAACAGTCAATGGATACACAAAATAAAAAGATGTAAAATATGATATCATATGCAAAAAACATGGAGAGGGGAGTAAAAATTTTGACCTTTTAGAATGTGTTTCATCTTCAGCAACCATCAACTTATAAAGACTTCTATAAAGATGCCTGGGTGGCTCAGTGGTTTAGCATCTGCCTTTGGCTCAGGTCATGATCCTGGGGTCCAGGGATCAAGTCCCATATTGGGCTCCCTGTGAGGAGTCTGTTTCTCCCTCTGCCTGTGTCTCTGCCTCTCTCTCTGTGTGTGTGTCTCATGAATAAATAAATAAAATCTTTTTAAAAAGACTGTTATAACACCTAAGATGTTATATATGAACCCAATAGTAACCACAAATAGAAAACCTTTAACAGAATTACAAAAACATATAGAAAACAAATAAGATGACAGTAAGTATGTACTTGTTAATAATTATTTTAAATGTAAATAGACTAAATGCTCCAATAAAAAGCCAGGGCAACAATACTTTTATCAGACAAAACAGACTTTAAAACAAAGATTGGCAAAAAAGAAAGGGCCCTACATAATGATAAAGAGATCAATCCAACAATTATATAACAATTATAACAATTATAAATATCTATGCACCCAACATTGAAACACCTAAATAAAGCAAATACTAACAGACTTAAAGGTAGAAATCGACAGTAGTACAATAATAGCAGGGGATTTTAACCGCCACTTGCATCAAGGGATAGATCAAATGGACAGAAAATCAAAACAAGGAAACAGTAGCTTTGAAGCACACATTTGACCCAGTGGACCTAAAAGATGTATACAGAACATTTCATCTAAAACAGCAGAATACACATTCTTTTCAAGTATGTAAGGAAGATTCTCCTGGACAGATCACATTAGGCCAGAAAACAAGTCTCAATAAATTTAAGAACTCTGAAATCATACCAAGGATTTTTTCCAACCACAACAATATAAAACTAGAAATCAATTATAAGAAAAATCTGGAAGGAACACAACTACAGAACGCTATACAATATGCTACCAAACAATGAATTTTCTTCAAACAAGAAATAAAGGAAGAAGAAGAAAAAAAATTGAGATAAATGAAACACAATGGTCCAAAACCTCTGGGATGCAGCAGTACAGGCCTCCCTCGAGAAACAAGAAAAATCTCAAACAACCTAACTTTATACCTAAAAGAATTAGGAAAACAACAAACAAAGCACAAAGCTAGTAGAAGGAAGCAAATAATAAAGATTAGAGCAGAGCCTTTAGCCAAATTTGTCAAGAAAACAAGAGGACTTAAATAAATATAATCAGAAATGAGGGAGTAAGAAATGATGGTATAGAAATACAAAGGACTATAAGAGACTATTATGAACAATTTTAAACGAAAAAATTGGACAACCTAGAAGAAATGGATAAAGTTGAAGAGATATATCATCTTCAGAAACTAAATTAGGAATAAATACCTTGACAGTCTGCTATTCCACGATCAGATAGTTTCAGGGTGAAGTCTATTGAATATTTATTTTTTTTAAAGATTTTATTTATTCATAGAGACAGAGAGAGAGAGAGAGAGGGAGGCAGAGACACGATAAGCAGGCATCATACAGAGAGCCTGACGTGGGACTCCATCCAGGGTCTCCAGGATCACGCCCTGCAGGCGGCACTAAACCACTGCGCCACCAGGGCTGCCCGTCTATTAAATATTTAAAGAAGAGCTAATACCTATTTTTCTCAAACTATTTCAAAAAACAGAAGAGAAAGTAAAACTTCCAAGTTCATTCTATGATCTCAGTATGACCCTGAAGCCAAAATCGAACAAAGACACTATAAAAAGGGAAACTTCAGGCCAATACCTGAAACTAGTAAGACACTATATGTTAATTATATTTCACTTTAAAAAAGAAATAATGGTGATCAAATAAATAAATAAAGCTAGTGGTAAATCTAAATACGTATCAACTATAAAAATGACAAATTTGTAGAAGTTTAAGAGCATTATGGAATTAAAAATATTAAATAATAATATGAAAGAGAGTGGGAGAGGTTTATCAGAGTTAGTCTCATATCTTTGTATCATTTAGGAGCAAGAGAGAGATTTTGATTCCTACCAGACTTAGGTTAATTGTATGTCAAAATTTAACTGTAACCACTAAAAAGAATAGAAATAGAATATTTAACTTTTCAACTGGTGGAAGGAGACTATAGAATGAGAAAACTTAAATACTAAAGAAGGCAGCAAAGGAAAAAAATATACATGTAAAATTTTCATAATATATTCAAAACATAAAATATGCAAAAAATCCAAATAGATCAAGAATCACAATAAACACAGATAGATTACTTTAATAAAATAGTACCTGCATGTTGTAAAAATCTAGCTAATCCTGCCAAAAATGCACCAGGCAAACCAAAGCTCCTTTATGAATGAATGGAAAAAGAGATGCAAACCAAATACTGACTAAAAGAAAGCTTAGGTAGGTTTATTCATATTAGACCATACTTTAGCATAACTGATCAAGAAAATGAGAGAATGTACACACATGTCCATATGCACACATGCACACACGCTTTGGGCTCAGGGCATAATCCCAGGGTCCCAGGATCAAGTTCCTCACTGGGCTCCCTGCGGAGAGCTTGCTTCTTCCTCTGCCTATGTCTCTGCCTCTCTCTGTGTATTTCTCATGAATAAATAAATTTAAAAAACAGATTTAAGTTTTCAGAAATCTAAGGAAACCTTATGATAAGCGAATCATATAATAATTTGTGTAAATTGCTAATAAATTTGAAATTTCACTGAAAACTGGCAAATTTATAAATATAAAATTACCCCAGTGATTGAAGAACTGCATACAAAGCCTAATAGGCCAATAAAACATTAATGAGCCTGAATCAATAGTACACACACCCACTCTCCCTTCCTCTTACCTTTACATTCAATTCATCCCTCTCTTTCTCCACCACCAAATAGTTTTATGAGCAAGTTTGAATGAATAGTTTCAGAGAATAGGAGAAAAGCTATCCTACTCATTTTAATAGTGCAGTATACTTTTGATATGAAGACTACAACATAGCCAAAGATTTAAAAATACAGCCCAATCTCACTTAAAAGATTTTAGTCCAAACTCACTAAATACTAAAATAAAAATAAAAATAAAAAATGAGTTAATCAGTATTAAAATTAAGTCAAGGACAACTAAAATGTATTCCAGGATGTCAATGATGGCTCAACATCAGAAAATCTACCATTGTAATTAATCACACTGAAACAATAAGGGAAAACCAGATTTTAATACACTCAAAATAACCATTCCACACAAACTCTCTTAACTAGATTAATCTCCAATAAACATCATACTTAATGGTGAACTATAACAAAGACTATCTCAACTCAACTAGAAATTCTTGTAATAGGAAAAAAGGAACTGAGGGGGAAAAATTAGAGAGGGAGACAAACCATGAGAGACTCCTAACTCTGGGAAACAAACAAAGGGTTGTGCAAGGGGAGGTGGGTAGGGTGGGGGGATGGGGTAACTGGCTGACGGGTACGGAGGGGTGCATTTGACAGGCTGAGCACTGGGTGCTATACTATATGTTGGCAAATCGAACTTAAATAAAAAGAAACGTTAACAAAAGGAACATAATGGGATTTAAAACATGGATGTATTGGAAATAAATGTTATCTTCAGTAAAGGCACTCATAGAAAATTGGACAAATGGATATTACAGACATCACAGAAGAGAAATTTTGAGTAGCTTATAAAAATAAGTTCACAAAAAAATAAAAAATTCACACCATATAGTAAACAGGGAAATGGAATGAAGACACTGCAAATTAGTTCACACCCATCAGTTTAAGCAAGAATCCCAAAGTTTCAAAATAATATTTCATTTGGTAAGAATATGGAGAAACTGGAACTTTATACTAGCTTGAGAGTATAAACTGGCACAGCTATTTTGGAATATAGTTTTTCAATATCTAGTAAAACTGAAGTTGTTTACAATTTTATTTCTAAGTAGATAACCTGGGAAAATCTGGTTTTATATATGAGATGTTTATTATAGCATCACTTGAAAGGGTGAACATTCAAAACGACTGGAATGTCCCTCAGAAAGGGAACACATGAACAAACTGTGATATGTTCATATGATGGAATGTCTACAATATGCAATTATATTGAATAAACTAGACGCATATGCATCAATGTAGGTGGAATATGAAAACACAGCTTTGAAAAAATCATGTTGCAGAATAATACGATTCCATTTATAAAAAAACGTGAAGTACTCTATCTTTAATAAATAAGAATTTGCAGTTAAAGTATAAGTTATACATTCAATGGGTACATTTCTGTATCCATATTAAAAGTTTCCTGTGGGAGGGAGAAAGAGAATGAAATTGAGGAGTGAAATCAAGGGGACTTTATCTATTGGTAGCAAATGGAAAATGAATACTTCACTAAATGTGGAGCATAGGAGAAGGAGGAAAAAGAATCACCCATGAGCTTCCCACTTAACACAAGTGAGGTGTTAGTATTTTTATATTCTTCCTGTTTTTTTCTGTTTATAGGTATATTAGTATACCTGCTGTTACAGACAATGACAAGGTTAGAGTTCTCTTTTCTTGTCCCCTCTTCCCCATTTATTATCACAAGTACATTCCATCTGATTGTTTTCCCACATTTGACCAGCTTGAGTATTTTCGAGTTTTTTAAAATTATATTCTCTAAAGATGTATGAATAGTTCATTTTGTTGAAAAGGAAAAATTATGAACTCTAATGCATCAGTAATTTCTCCCCTATTTTGTTCCCCTCCCCTATCATAAAGTAATCGAGAGAAACTTTCTTAAATTATAGACTATGCCATGTATCTCATGCTCCAATGACCTAACAATCTCATCAGGTCTATGGTAAATTAACTTTATTAATAAGAAACAATTTGTGGAAAAATTGAAAGAAGATGTCTAATCAATTTCTTGGACTACTTTTGTCAGAAATGAATAAGTATCTGACTTTAGATGATCAAAAAGAATTTCAACTGAATATAAAAAAGTGTCTCTCAGATCAATTGTCTTTACCAAGGGGCAGTCCTAGGATTAATGTTAAAGATGAAAAAAAGATATTGTAGTTGTATTTAAACCTTCTTTTTTACTATCTGAGCATATCTTTTATCCTTTTCCGGATCCATTAAAACCAGATCTGAAATCTGCCTTGGTTTAATGCAGTGTGGGTCAATATAAAGAACTTGGATTACAGGGAAGAAATAACTATGATTTAAATAAATCTGTGTGTCAATTTTTTTGTTTCCACATTTATTAAAATATCTGTCTATCTCCAGGACTACAGACATTATTGGGAGACAGCACAGAATTATAGACAAACTTGGAACTTGGGGTCAGGCAGATATAAACTAGAATCCTAGCTCTTCTGCTTTCTAATTATAAAGTGCTGAGTAAATACCTTAATCTCAGTTTCCTACTCTATAAAATAGTAATAATAAAATCTAATTTAAAGGTATATTGTGGATATTGAATGAAATATTTGCTCTCTGCACAAAAGCATCCACCAAAGTGTGCTAATAATATTATGTTGGAAGACAGAAATTATAATATTAAAAAATAAATTTTGACACACATCTAACAGGTGACTGTGATCCCTTCCAGAGACCTTGGAGGGTAGGTACTATTTTCATGCTCTCCCTCTGTTGTGCTCCAGCATACAAGTATCTCTCAGAGGGGAGCTCTTATACACCTCTGATGCCTTATATTTTAGTGTAGTGCCACAGTTTTTGTGGATGCTATCCAGAAAATGCCCCTTGATTATCTGATTCTGTTGGCTAGGGGGGTTATGTTTCTATGTCCCACAGGACAGTAACAATCGGAGAGGCAGTTCTTTCCAAGTTGTCATCCCTAGGGCATTGTATAAACATCAGACTGAAATACAACCCCAGACATTGTTAAAGAGGCCCACTTGCTTGTCTTGGAGTTTTGGCCTGAGGCCAGGCTTCAGGTGTGCTACACATCTAGAGGCCTATGGAGGGGCTCTCAGGGAACATATGCCAGTGGCCACCATCTATGTACTCTTCCTCTGCCTCACTACAATTCACAGGTATCTCCCAGAAAGGAGCTTATACATTCGTCAGGAGCCCTGATTGTTCTGACTGTCACTCAGGGGACATCTCTAGATTACCCAACTCTGGTAGCCAGTGGGGCTTATGTTTATAGTCACATAGACTGTAGATATTTGCATACTCTAAAATCAGCTGCCAAAGAATCTGGTTCCTAATCAGCCTGAATTTGGGTGCTGACTGAGGTCCTTCCCTTTGGGACACTGACAGGTCTTAGCATGCCCTCACCACTAGGACCTATTAAAAATATACTAAGCTGCTTGGATGATCAGAAGGGTTTTGGAGAACACCAAGAACTAGGGAAGTATTGAATGATAAGGTTTATCTCCTACATGAGGCCACTCCTTCAAGATTGGGAGAGGTGGTTGTTTTGTCTACTGTATAGAAGTCAAGAAAAAGGAAGAAACAAAGGAATATGTTTCAAAAAACTTCTTAAAAACCCTGAAAGATAAAAACATAGAAAAAAAACCTTAATGGAATAGAAATAAGCAATCTACCTGATAAAGAGTTCAGAGTAATGGTCATAAAGATGCTTACTGAGCTTAGAGAAGAATGGATGAATACAGTAAGAACTTCAACAAAGAGAAAATATAAGTAGTACCAAATGGAAGTCACAAAGCTGAAGAATATAATAACTGAGCTGAAAAGTACAGTAAAGGTGTTCAACAGCAGAGCAGATGAAGCAGGAAAAAGAATCAGTGACCTCAAAGACATGACAGTGGAACTTACCCAATGAGAGCAGTGGAAAGAAAAAAGAATGAAAAAAAGTGAAGAAAGCTTAAAGGACTTCTAGGACAACATCAAGCTGACTAATGTTCATGTTATAGGGCTCTCAGGAGGAGAGAAAGAAAGGATCAAAAAGAGATAATTAATGAAAATTTCCCTAACCTGGCACAGGGTGGTGGTGGTGGGGGGACACATGTAGATCTAGAAAGATGAGAGAGGTTCCAAATGAAATAAACCCAAGGAGACACACCAAGACACATTATAATTAATATGTCAAAAAACAAAGAGAATGCTGCAAGCGGAAAGAAAAAAACGACTTACTATATACAAGGGAACACACATAAAACTATCGGATTTTTCCAGTAGAAACCTTATAGGCCAGAAGGAATGTCATGATTTATTCAAAGTGCTGGGAGAAAAAAAGTTCAACCAAGAATATGCCACCTGGCAAAGTTAATATTAAGAACTGAAGAGGAGATAGAGTTTTCTAAACCAGCAAAAGGTAAAAGAGTTCATCACCTAACCAACTTTACCAAAAATGTTGAAGGAACTTTTTTATGTGGAAAAAAAGGTCATGAATCAGTAACAAGAAAATATATGAAAGCATAGGTAACAAGTGACAGATTAGACCAGTTGGACTTAACTGATATGTAAGAACATTCCCCTCAAAAGTAGCAGAATATACATTTTTCTCAAGTGTGACTGGAACCTTCTCCAGGATAGATCATATGTTAAGCCACAAAACAAGTCTTAACGAATTAAAGAACACTGAATTCATATCCAGGATCTTTTCTGACCACAATTGTATAAAACTAGAAATTACAAAAAGAAATTTGTAAAAATTGGAAAATTCACAAATATATTTTTATAGAAATTGAACATGTTACTGGTCAAAGATGAAAAGAGAAATAAAAAAATACCTTGAGAGAAATGAAAATGGAAATACAATATAAACTTATGAGATGCAGCAAAAACAGTTCTAAGAGGACATTTCATAGAGATAAATGCCTACCTCAAGAAACAAAAATCTCAAATGAACAACCTACATTCCCCTCCAGAATCTAGAAAAAGAACAAATGAAGCTCAGAGTTAGTAGAAGGAACAAGATTACAAAAATTAAAGAGGAAATAAAATAAAAAGACAATAGAAAAGATCAACAAATATAAGAGCTGATTCTCTGGAAAGATAAATTTTGCACAATGAAGAAAACAATCAACAAAATATTAAGCAACAAAATTTAGAAAAATGGGAGAGAATATTCACAAATCAGATATGTGGTGAGGGGTCAATATCCAAAATATATAAACAACTTCTACAACTCAATAGCAAAAGTCCCCAGGCAATCCAATTAAAAATGGGTAGAATATCTGAATATGCATTTTCCATGGAGATGGCCAACAGGTACTTAAAAAGATGCTTAACATCACTAATCGGGGAAATGCAAGTCAAAACCACAATGAGATATCAGCTCACACCTGTTAGAATGGCTATTATAGAAAAGAAATAAATAAAAAATGAAAATAATGAAGCACAGGATGATAGTGAAGGTCAAGAAGCTTAAAAAACGTTAATGTGATGTGGAGAAAAGGGAAACCTGTGCACTGTTGCACTGTTACATGAGAGTGTAAATTGGTGCACTCATTACAGAAAACAAAATGGAGGTTCCACAATAAATTAAAAATAGAACCACCATGCAAACCAGCAATTCCACTTTTGAATTTTTATCTGAAGGACATGAAAACTCTAATTCAAAAAGATATACGAGCACTCTCATGCTTATTGTACCGTGATTTACAATAGCAAAGATGGGGAAGCAAACTAAATGTCCACTGATGGACAGTTAATGAAATATGGTACATATATATGATGAAAACACACACACACACACTTATACTTAGCCATAAAAAAGAAATCTTACCATTTGTGACAACATGGTTGGGCCTGGAGAACATTATGTTAGTGAAATAAGCAGATAGAAAGACAAATACCATATGATCTCACTTATACGTGTCACAAAAAAAAAGAAAAAGAAAGAAAAAAAAAAAAGGAAAAAGAGAAAGCTATCCCCAAACTCATAGATACAAAGAACAACAGATTGACAAATGTACAGGGTGGAGTTTGGAGAAATGGATAAAGGGTGGTGGTCAAAGGTACATATGTGCATTTATAAAATAAATCATAGAGGTATAATGTATATTGTGGTGACTACAGTTCATAATATTGTTTGCATATTTGAAAATTGCTAAGATAGATCTTAGAAGATCTCATCACAAGAAAAAAATAGTAACTATGTATGGTGACAGACATTAATAGACTTATTGTGACCATTTTACAACATATACAAATAACGAATCATGTACACCTGTACCTCAGATGAAACTGATATAACATATAATATTATAGTTGTCAATTGTACTCAACTGGAAAAGGTTTTCATGAGGTTTGCATTTCGGAAAGTTTTTTTTATTATTGACAGAGCATCAACTTTCTTTTCTGACTTTCTCATAGAAAACCTCTAATAACTACAATATTACAATGTTTCTTAATGATATCTTCAACATTTGTATGTTCAAGAAGACACAACAGCTAGTGTCACAGATGACTTACAAAAGAAAATTTCTAATTGTGTTTGGACCCGTGGCATTTTATCTTCAAAATTAGTTTTTGAACAATAGGGTCTGTTTCAATCATGGACTTGTGACCTCCTCTAATGGGTGTTTCTACTTGCCATGTCAACCCCTTGACGACAGCTGTCTTTTGGAAAATAATTTAGTCAACCTCTGTATTAGGTTGTACATTCTAGAGAAGTAGCTCACACAGCTCACTCTAACACCTGTTCACTTGGTTGTACTGTAAACTGTCCATCACAATATTAGCTACAATTATTGAGGCTTTGCAATGTGTCAGGCACTGTACTTAGACTCGTCATCTCTAAGTACATATCTAAGTACTCATCATATCTATACTTATCACTGGAAATTTCTCTTGCTGGCTGTGTGAGTCTCAGGCAGTCATTTAAGATCATAGAGCCCTATTTTCTTCATAGGCTCACTGTAGCTGTGTAGTGTAGGACTAACTCAGTTAACATGTGGTAAATGCCTGACAGGTTACATATCCTCTCCCATCTTCTTCTGTGCCACAGGATAAGAGCGTAAGTTGAAAATTTTCATGGCAAGAAGGCTCTGGAAAATCTAAAGAGCTGATATTAGGTAGAAAAACTGAGACTTGAACAACAAAACCTGCTAGCTATACATTTGCATTTTATTAGAGCTAAGTTGAAAACTCTGCTTCCTTTATTTCTTATTTCAGTGGGCCACCCATTTTGGAGAGAACAGGAGTAGCTTAGCCAGGGGTCACTCTGTGTGACATTCCACAGGTTCCTGGAGACAAGGAAGTAGAAGGCCATCTGATTTCTCAATTACCCAAAGTCTCAAACTGGGCACATTCCATTTCCAATAAATACTTTTGGTAAGACTACCCTTCCCATCGGGCTTCACCTTAAGAAATCCTCCTCTTAAGGAGGATTAAGTTAAGAGACTTGTAAAAAAAGACTATGACGAGATGCTACGATTGATCTCAGAATGCATTTATACCAGATTCACAAAAATACCTGATAAATTTTCAAGGATACTTTTCTTTTACAAGCTATTAAAACTTTGTCTTCTACATTTCCACTTCTACTACTTCTGCTTCTCCACACTCCTACCACTGGCACTTCAACTTCTACCACTTTGACCACTTCCTTCATATCAACAGAACACATATACACATAGGTTTGTGCATACATATCTCTCTACATGATACATACAGTTTAAACATGTATATATACACATGTATGTACATATAGATACATATCCAGGCATATGCATGTATGTGTATATGTGTGTGTAACCCAATATTACTAGTGCATGTTTCATGACCTTACTTATTCTCCTTTGATTTCAACAACAGCCACAATAAACAACAAATAGAATACCTCCAACATCACTAAACTCTGGGCACTAGGTATCTCTTTGTTTTTAATCTATGAATATATAACCCCATTCTTCCTATAAAGGGCCACAAAACTATGATGACTATGATGATTAATTTTATGTGTTAATTTGACTGGCCACAGGATGTGCAAATTAAATGTTATTTCTGTGTATGTCCATGAAGGTGTGTCTCAATGAGATCAGCATTTGAATCAGGGGACTCAGTACAGCAGATTTCCCTCCTTACTGCGAGGAGATATCATACAATCCACTGAGGGTCTGAATAAGACAAAAGTGGAGGAGGGAGGAATTCACTATTTTTTTCCTGCCTCATGATTGAGTGGGGATATCTCATGTCCTCTTCTCCTGCCTTTGATTTTTACCATCAGCTCTCCTGATTCTCAGACCTTTGTACTTAGGAACTACATCACTGGCTCTCCTGGGTCTCGAGCTTGCAGATGGCAGAGCAGGGGACTTCTCAGTTTTCATAACCAGTGTGTAAACCAGTTGCTCATTATTAATATTATGTACATATTGCATATGTATATGCACATAATGTACATATGTACTAAATATTATATAAATAATTCTAATATAGAATATATAAATATATGTGTAACTTCTGCTGGTCCTCTCTCTCTGGAGAACTCTAATACAATAACTAAGTAATTGTTATTAAA
Organism: Canis lupus baileyi; assembly: GCF_048164855.1. Taxonomy (NCBI): domain Eukaryota; kingdom Metazoa; phylum Chordata; class Mammalia; order Carnivora; family Canidae; genus Canis; species Canis lupus. Next base: position 36,251,619 of record NC_132840.1, read on the forward strand.
ATGTTGCGTAATCTTACACAACATTCCATGGGAATAGGTATAGTTTAGTCCATCACTCTTTTCCTCTGAACTACAGGTCTCTCTAGAATTGAGGAGAAATTAAAAAATGAAAATAATGAAGCACAGGATGATGGTGAAAGTCAAGAAGCTTACAAGTGGGTTTTGGATAATATTTTCCAATACTTTGTAGGCTGATCCGATAGTTTCTCAGATCAGTTCTCTGTGTTAGTTATTTTATGGGGAAAATGTGTGGGGCAGCAAATATCATTCTCAATGGGGAAACACTGGGAGCCTTTCCCCTAAGATCAGGAACAAGACAGGGATGTCCACTCTCACCACTGCTATTCAACATAGTACTGGAAGTCCTAGCCTCAGCAATCAGGCAACAAAAAGAAATAAAAGGCATTCAAATTGGTAAAGAAGAAGTCAAACTCTCCCTCTTTGCAGATGACATGATATTGTATATAGAAAACCCAAAAGACTTTACCCCAAGATTGCTAGAACTCATACAGCAATTTGGCAGTGTGGCAGGATACAAAATCAATGCCCAGAAGTCAGTAGCATTTATATACATTAACAATGAGACTGACGAAAGAGAAATTAAGGAGTCAATCCCACTTACAATTGCACTCAAAAGCATAAGATACCTAGGAATAAACCTAACCAAAGAGGCAAAGGATCTATACCCTAAAAACTACAGAACATTTCTGAAAGAAATTGAGGAAGACACAAAGAGATGGAAAAATATTCCATGCTCATGGATTGGAAGAATTAATATTGTAAAAATGTCAATGCTACCCACGGCAATTTACACATTTAATGCAATCTCTATCAAAATACAATGGACTTTCTTCAGAGAGTTGGAACAAATCATCTTAAGATTTGTGTGGAATCAGAGAAAACCCCGAATAGCCAGGGAATATTAAAAAGAAAACCATAGCTGGGGGCATCACAATGCCAGATTTCAGGTTGTACTACAAAGCTGTGGTCATCAAGACAGTGTGGTACTGGTGCAAAAACAGACACATAGATCAATGGAACAGAATAGAGAATCCAGAAGTGGACCCTCAACTTTATGGTCAACTAATATTCAACAAAGCAGGAAAGACTATCCACTGGAAAAAAGACAGTCTCTTCAATAAATGGTGCTGGGAAAATTGGATAGCCACGTGCAGAAGAATGAAACTAGACCACTCTCTTGCACCATACACAAAGATAAACTCAAAATGGATGAAAGATCTAAATGTGAGACAAGATTCCATCAAAATCCTAGAGGAGAACACAGGCAACACCCTTTTTGAACTTGGCCACAGTAACTTCCTGCGATACATCCATCAAGGCAAGAGAAGCAAAAGCAAAAATGAATTATTGGGACTTCATCAAGATAAGAAGCTTCTGCACAGCAAAAGATACAGTCAACAAAACTCAAAGACAACCTACAGAATGGGAGAAGATATTTGCAAATGACATATCAGATAAAGGGCTAGTTTCCAAGATCTATAAAGAACTTATTAAACTCAACAGCAAAGAAATAAACAAGCCAATCATGAAATGGGCAAGACATGAACAGAAATCTCACAGAGGAAGACATGGACATGGCCAACAAGTGCTTGAGAACATGCTCCGCATCCCTTGCCATCAGGGAAATACAAATCAAAACCACAATGAGATACCACCTCACACCAGTGAGAATGGGGAACATTAATAAGACAGGAAACAACAAATGTTGGAGAGGATGTGAAGAAAGGGGAACCCTCCTGCACTGTTGGTGGGAATGTGAACTGGTACAGCCACTCTGGAAAACTGTGTGGAGGTTCCTCAAAGAGTTAGAAATAGACCTGCCCTATGACCCAGCAACTGCACTGCTGGGGATTTACCCCAAAGATACAGATGCAATGAAACGCCGGGACACCTGCACCCCGATGTTTCTAGCAGCAATGTCCACAATAGCCAAACTGTGGAAGGAGCCTTGGTGTCCATTGAAAGATGAATGGATAAAGAAGATGTGGTTTATGTATACAATGGAATATTACTCAGCCATTAGAAATGATAAATACCCACCATTTGCTTTGACATGGATGGAACTGGAGGGTATTATGCTGAGTGAAATAAGTCAATCGGAGAAGGACAAACATTATATGGTCTCATTCATTTGGGGAATATAAAAAATAGTGACAGGGAATAAAGGGGAAAGAAGAGACAATAAGTGGGAAATATCAGAGAGGGAGACAGAACATGAGAGACTCCTAACTCTGGGAAACGAACAAGGGGTGGTGGAAAGGGAGGTGGGTGGGGGGTTGGGGTGACTGGGTGACGGGCGCTGAGGGGGGCACTTGATGGGATGAGCACTGGGTGTTATGCTATATGTTGGCAAATTGAACTCCAATAAAAAGAAATTAAAAAAAAAAAGAAAATGTGTGGGATAGTCACTATATTCTCTGTGCCTGACATTATCACCTATAAATAATAAAATTACTTAACCTGTATTTTGAAGTTAGGGTAGAATCAAAACCATGGTGAACTGAGGTATTCTTGTTTTTAAAAGTTATTTATTTGAGAAAGAGAGAGAGAGAATGCTCATGAACAGGGGGAAGGGAAGATGAAGAGAGAGAATCCTGAAGCAGACTCCATGTTGAGCCCAATGTGGGGCTAGATCTCATGACCCTGAGATCATGACCTGAGCTGAATCAAAGTTGGCTGCTCAACCAACTAGCCACCCAGGCGTCCGGTAGGCATGACTTTCTAAAAGCACTCTGACTTCTAATGCCACCACTAGAGCAGATTCTTACTTAACCACTGGAAGCCTAAAAAAAAAACAAAACAAAACTCTTAAGCCTTCATTTTCATCAGTAAGATCAACTTATAAAATATTTGTGTTTCAAATTTCAGGGTATCTCTTTGAGGTGGCCATAATATCCAACCCCATCTGTTTTACAGAAAGGGAGAGTAGGTCATCCTCGGGGCGAGAGGCAGGCTTTAGGAGGAGCACTGTCTGCTGGCTCCAGCCTGCTTGTAGAACTAGACCTTGTTACAGACAAACTCTGTTCCTACCAACAAACAACAAATAGCTGCCATTTATCAAGTGTTGACAACATTGCCAGGCACTCTGTGGAATTACAGATATTCATCTCAATCCTCACAGCAACCCTAGGAGGTAGGATTTATTGATTTCACCATCTCCCATGTGAGGAAATGGGAGGCCCAGAGATATTAAATTACTTTTCTAAGATCACACAGCTCGTGTATAGAGCTCGAAATAGGAATCTGAGGTTATCTGACCTACAGTCTATGCTCTTAATCCTTTACAACATTTTCCTTGGATCTTCTAATTTTCAAGCATTGCAAAAGCATTCAATTTAAACAAACTCCAATTATGCAGTTGGTAAGAAGTGGTAGATCCTCTCCCTGCTTTCAAAGAATTTATTTATTTATTTTAATTTTTATTTATTTATGATAGTCACACAGAGAGAGAGAGAGAGAGGCAGAGACACAAGCAGAGGGAGAAGCAGGCTCCATGCACCGGGAGCCCGATGTGGGACTCGAACCCGGGTCTCCAGTATCGCGCCCTGGGCCAAAGGCAGGCGCCAAACTGCTGCACCACCCAGGGATCCCCAAGAATTTATAATTTAGACAGGAAGGTGAGGAACACTCAAGAATCTGTAAAGTGACCAAAATAGCCTACATATATAATCATAGGCAGTTAAGTACACAAAGTACTAAGTCCATACTATAATTCAGCCAACACTTACTGAACTATTCCGTGCTGCACTGCCCCATATATACCCTGCCATTATACATCCTAAACATGTCAGATTATGGTTCCTGAACACACCAGGATGTTTCCTGCTTCTGTGTCTCTGTGTATGTGGCTCTTCTGTATGTCATATCTTTACTACCAATGGCCTTTCCAAACACCCCAACTTTTTATTTAAAATATGCATTAGGTGTTATTCTCTGTTCCTTCTATAATCTAGTCTCTAAAAGCAGTCAGTATGATCTTTTAAAAAGAAGACTTGAACCTTGTCACAACCTTGCTTAAGACTTTTCCAAGACTTCCTATGATTCTTTTTTTTTGTCTTCTTTTAAACAAGCTCCACACCCAGCATGGAGCCCAATGTGGGGTTTGATCTCATGACCTCGAGATCAAGACCTAAGCTGAGATCAAGAGTCAGATGCTTAACTGAATGAGCCACCCAAGGCTCCCTCTTCCTATGATTCTTAATGAAAAACAGCAACAACAGACAAAACCATCAAATGCTTCCCCCTTTATGATCTCACTTCCAGCAGCCTCTCCAAACTCTTGTCCAACCGTCCTCTTCCTCCATGATACTCTAACCCCACCTGCCTCCTTTCTGTTTTGCAAGGACACCACATTCCATCCCACCTCAAGGATTTTGCAAATGCTGTTGCTGCCACCTGAAATGCCCCTGTATGGCCAGCTCTTTCTCAACCATGAGGTCTCCCCTTACAGTTTGCCTTCAAGAAAGTCCTTCTACTTCCTTTTCCAAATAGCCCTCTTCCCCACCATTTCTATCTGTATAACCTTCTGCTTTATGCCATTCCTCAGTTCGTTGTCCTCATCTTTAAATCATTTCATTACTTTTTATTAGTTTAATTTTTTTCTCTTTTGTTCTGTGATCTTGTAGATCACTCACGGCTGGGTCCCTAGTGACAAAGACAACACCTGGCACATTATAGGCTCCTGATTGTTTGGATTCTCTTCTGAAGCTCATAGTTATACTGAAAACTCCTACATAGAGAGACAGATGATGTCACATCATGAATGTTTTCACTAAGCTCCTCCTCTGTTCTAGAATATAAAAGCAAATAATAGACAAGGTCCTTGAACTCAATACCTTTGTGGTATAGACTAAAAAAGAAACCAGAATAATTATTCTTTGAAGCATTAATAAGTACTAAGAGGAGAATTAGGCAGACCTCTGCATGGCACAGATAGTACCTTGGGACAGGAGACACAGGTGTGGTCGGGGAAGTGGACATGTAAGCATTTGTTATTATTTTAATTTTATCATTATTTGCTTCTCTGTCCTTCTTCCCAACTAAAATGTATATTCACAAGGGTAGAGACTTTGTTTTGTTTAAATTGCATTATCAGCATCTCGGATCATGTCTCGCACACAGCTGGGGTTCAATAAACATTCATTGACTGACTGACAGAATGAACAAATCCTGCGCGATGGAAAGGAGCCATCAGTTAAAGATCTGGGAGGAGGTCCCTCCATACACAGGAAGCAACAAGCATTCGTGCTTGGTAAGAATATGCTTGTTGTGTTTGAGGAGAGGCCAAAAGGCCAGTCAGTGGGCTAAAGACCATGAACAAGGAAGAGCGTGCAGAGTGGTCAGAACAGGTAGGGCCTTCCCGGCCCTAGTAAGCAGTTTGGGGTTTCTGAATTTTATTCTATTTTAATCATCAAGCAAAGTGCTTGATGATTAGTTTGATTACATAACTACTGAATGAAAGTGTAATAGGTCTACAGAAGTGGGGGATGAAAGGAGAGCGCCTTGTGAGATGGCTAGAATGATAAGGACAAGCTTCTTGGCAGTGTCACTTGGAGCTGAATTTTGCTAGACTAAGAAGGAGCAGAGGACAGAGCAGCTTTCATATGAGTCCACTTCTGCACATGGCAGGAGCCCTTCCACGATATATACAAAGGCAAATGCAGAGCTTAGATTGTCCTAATTATTTAGCTTTGCTTAATATTAGAAGGACAAGATACTGGACATGCAGATCAATGCAGAATATACAGCTGACAGAGCTTAGGAATGTTTTCTTTATTTATAAAAAGTTCCTGAAAAGCAGTATCATTTTATCTGTCTATCCTCCCTCAATCTGTCACTCAATTAGTCTATCACTTAGGCATTAAATAATTATTACTGGCATGTCTACTTCTCAGTAGGTGAGAAAGGTGAGAAAGACAATCATGGAATTCAGAATCTAACAGGACCTCCCAAAATCGCTCATGTTGGAAAAATTCTGAGACAGGATAGTGTAGTTGAAAATCCTTATGAACATCTGGTCCTGAGTTCACACCCTATGTTAGCTCTGTATTATCTTATACTTTAGGACAAATCATGAAACATCTCTGAGTCCTTGGTTTCTCAACTCAAAATGGGAATATTAATTTTGCCTTCCTAACATGATCATGGGGCTAAAATGAGTCTAACAGATGTAAAGGGCTAAACAATGCCCAGCATGTTTTCAAAGATAAGTTTCCATTCAACCTTCTGAACAAACCTATGTACAAAAATAGGCTCTAAGTCTGTAACTTTATTGTCTGATTTCTTCCTAAGTCATGATTTTTTCCAGCTTATCATTTGAATGCCAGTAAGGAGTAAAGATGAGACTTGGCTCCAAACACTTTCATACTTTAGTTCCATCCTGGCCAGCCTCCCTCACACAGATCTTTCTCCAGACAGAAAAAGAAATCTTAAGGCAGGAGATGCATTCAAGAACAGCTGCCTGGAGAATGTCTAGACTCAATTTGTAGAGCAGGCCATGAGTCTATTAAACCTTGCCCTCTTTTGTTGCAGGTAAAGATCCAACATGAATCTTCTGAAAGGCAGTCTGCAGTGTTGGTTGAGAGGTGATGCTCTGGAGCCCTGTTGGCCAGGTTAAGCCCTGCAGGGGTGATATTCCAGTTGCATTATCTTGGATTCCTTAACCTAACTCTATGGTCAGAGAGTCGGCTAACCACCAACTTCATCGGGTGGTCGTGGTTGGGAGTTTTATTTTTATTTTATTATTTTTTAAAGATTTTATTTATTCATGAGAGACACACAGAGAGAGGCGGAGACACAGGCAGAGGGAGAAGCAGGCTCCATGCAGGGAGCCGGACGCGGGACTCGATTCCGGGTCTCCAGGATTACGTCCTGGGCCGAAGGTGGCGCTAAACCGCTGAGCCACCCGGGCTGCCCCTGGTTGGGAGTTTTAAAAGGAGAGAAGAGACATTAATAAAGGGCACAAGTCCTTCTCTATGGTAAGTGTTAAAAAAAAATAGAATCTATAGGTGAATTTATTTTTAAAGGAAAAATACTTGGAAATACAAAAGAAGCCCCCCAAATAGACTGTTCTTGACACCACTGCCCTTGGAAAGAAAGGCCAAACAGTGGCCTTGTTGTTTTCTGAAACCTAATTAAAAAGGCATAAGAATTTATTGAAGTGGCTTGGGCTAAATCCACCTGAATATTCTGTGTCTTAAACTTCATAAGGTACAGGCTTTAAAAACCTCCCTCTCTTCATTCTTGCCCCATAGTGATTCAATTTAGCACACTGGGATGTGAGGGCTCATCTTTTCCCAGATACCACCGTGAGGAACCTGTTTTGCCATTGGTCAATCAGAGCAGGTCTTGACCAACTGACATGTAGCCATATTTAAGCTCCAAACAACTTTAAAACTAGTCCTAAGAGGTTCTGGTCAAACAGAGACTCTAGGGCATGCTTGTTTCGTTTAAGTAAAAAAAAAAAAAAAAAAAAAAATCCCCAATAGCTTTCATGAAGGGTCATTTTGCACTGAGCACTGATGTGTGTGCCAAGACTCCACACATGTTGGTGCCAACAGTGATGGAAATAACAAATCACCCGGGAATGGTCTTATATTCCAATCTTGCCCTCCTGTCTCATTCTCCACAGGTGATCCCACAATCACTACATTTCCTCCAAAATACATCTTGATTCCCTTCATTTTTTTAACCTCTACCTCTACCACCTTGTCCATATGAAGTGATAAAACCTCTCTGTGACTCAATTTCCTCATCTACAAAATTGGATATCATCTACCTCTTAGGATTAACATAAACGGAGTCGTATATTTAAAGTGCTTAGGACACCCTCAGTAGGAGTGCTGATTGCTCTATTTATTGCTACTGTTTTGTTGTTGCAATGGCTTCTGAAGATATTTCTACCTGTTTCTTCACTAAGTTTATTATTTATGAAGCATTCAAAGGGATCTTTACAAAATAAATGTCAGCTCATGTCACTCCCTGGTTTCAAACTCCTGTGGTTTCCCAACATATTTTGAGAGCAGCATCCAAATTCACTCCATGGCTCTCAAGACCCCCACCATTTTACCAGGACACTGTGCTTTAGCTATTGCTCCCCCAATGTGCAGACACACTTCCCCCTTGACTCACTGCTCTAGCTGTTCAGCTAGAATGAGCAGCAATGTCCTGGAATGTCCAGCTACTAGACCTTTTGTGACTAGGTCCTCATCATGTAGGGCTCAACCTCAATGTCACCACCTCAGGCCTTTCCTGATCATCCTACACTTTCTTTATCCCACTCCTTGTCCCCAGTTACTATCTGAACACTCTTTAAAACCTTTTCTTTATAACACTTACCACTATTCAAATAAAGAGTATAGATGCATTTTACTTTACCCCACAGTGGTGGTGTTCTGATATTATGAATATTTCACTTGAAAGCCTTAGGTAAGGCATTTCTTCCCATTTCCACAGGATCTCTCCCTCCCAGTTGTTTAAGGGAGTTTCTAGACATAGTCACATAACCCACCAGCCCTCGGAGGCATTTGTAGTTTTCACTCTGTATGGGGTAGAAATATCAAAAACACAAACACAAAAGCATGTTCCAAAATATTAGGTTGAAATAAATCATCTAGAAGACTCAAAATAGGCTTATACTATCTTTTAAAGACTATCATTAAGATGAAAACACAAAATTAAAAAGTTCAGAAGAGAAAATGGTAGACTCCTGAGATCCACCCACAGACCCTGGTCTGAGAAATGCTATACTGTATGAATCTTTTCTCCCGAAGAAAAAGTAGGCTCTCCCTTCCCTCGTGTCTGAGTCAGAGATTTCCTGAGTCAGGACGACACTCTGACACATCTTAATGGGAGGAAAGCCATATTTACAGCTAATGAATAAAATATTAGCCGACTCTGCTAAGTACTGACAGAGACTCAGCGTTAATTGCTGCCCTGGGACGAACCTGCTTTGCTCACAGAAATAGGGGCTGCTTATTCAAGAGGTATACCAGCCAGCTTGGTTTGCATGAAAGAATGATGACAAAGAATAATCTCCCAAGAATCATTTCACTGTTGGGAACTAATGAGATATTTATTCCAGAGATAACAAGGGATGGAGAGGCCACAGGTTGAGGAAACCAAGACTCATTGTACACCTTCTGTATTTTCCATACTTTCAATTTATCTCATTTAGTCTTCATGACAATCAATGAAGTAAGTATTATTGTGTTGACTTTACAGATGTGTGTATCACAGCTCCGGGCTGTCAGAGTTGTAGAGGAGGGGTTTTGGCTCTATGTGAATCTGACCCCAGACTTGTACTGGGTGCAGTGCCTAGTGCTGCTTCTCCCATTTAATACAGGATATGAAGAGGTTCAAAAGTGAAAGCGCCTACTGTAAATGCACTGAGTTTCTAACAAGATGATTAAAAATATATATCCATAAAAATACAGCTAAAACATAGACTTCTCTTTTATGAATAATAGTTGAAAATAATGAAAGTTTTATTTAACAGTATGATGTATTCCTTAGGTGTTTTAAGAACTGCCAGGTAATGGAGGGGTAGAGACCCTGTCTACTGTACCAATGAGTAGGTCTTGGACAGATGGCTGGGAGTCTGGGGTAGGGAGGTCGGTTTTGGTCCAAGCGCAACTTGGATTTTAAATAAATAAAACTAATGTGTGTGCACACATATGTGTGCATGCATGTAAGATACTTTTGTCTACTTTGTACTTTGCTATATTCTCAGTGTGTATATGAGGGCTTGGCATATAGTAGTCAATGAATATATGTTGAATGAATAAAATCTGCCCCAACAAGAAAAACATTGGACTCTTCAGAGAATGAGCTTTTCATCAAATGATTTTTGAAGGCATTAAGGTTCTAATTATGATTCCTGCCTTTGGAGGGGGTTATATAACAGCTCAGCAAGTTTTATCGAACACTCTCTAGGTGCTTGGCACTGCACTCAATGCTTTACGATCATTGTTTTATCTAACTCTCACCACAACTGTATGAGTCAGGTCCTATCGGCCTCCCATTTTACTTAAGTAGAAACTAAGGTTTGCAGAGGTTAAGGCATTTGTCCAAGGTTATATAGATGTTAAGTGGTAGGGCTCAGTTTAAAACCCCCAGAAGTGTTAATATTATGCTGTGCAGCTTGCTACATCTGATAATTGCCAGGTCCCCTTCCAGTAATGAGACCCAATATATTCTGTTTCTAATCTAATACTTGTACTGAAGATCAATACCATGAACATAGGAGACGTTCCTTCCAAACAAGCCCTGGTTTCCATGGAAGTTGTCCGTAAGGCTGCTCAGCATCACGGCACTTGTTTAAGTTAACTCATCACCGCAACCTACAGTCCCAATTCCTCAGCATGGCACCTAATTAACTTGGGAATCCAACTTCATCTCTTATTCTTCTACATCAGAATACTTTGCATCTGGGGGCATCGTGGTGGCTCAGTGGTTGAGCATCTGCCTTTGGCTCAGGTCGTGATTCCCGGGTCCTGGGATCGAATCCCACATCAGGCACCCCATGGGGCCTTGCTTCTCCCTCTGCCTGTGTCTCTGCCTCTCTCTGTGTGTCTTATGAATAAATAAAATATTTATAAAGGAATACTTTGCATCTGTTTATCCTCCACTTTATTATTACTGCCTTGTTCTCAGTCATGCTCTATCTCTATACTGAACATCCATTGGTGCATCTATCACCATTGTAGCACACGTATAGTCACATGGAGATGCTCTCAGAATGTGAGTCATAAGGGAACCAAGATGGACTCAGAGCACAGAATTATATTGTCCCCTCAAACTGTCACCCTGGGGCCTGTGTTCATTGAGTAAACAGTGCAAATCATTGCCTTAGCTGTCTAAATGGTTTTTCCTCTTTCACACAAATGCACAGAGAATGTGGCTTCACTGACCTACTCTGTGTTGTCATTTAACTCTTTTAAATGGGCGACTAAACTAGGAGTTCCTGGTACACGTGAACCACACCCAACACCACTTGGTCAGTTCCTTGGTGAACACAGAGGTCTTATCTAGTCCTTTTTGGGCTTGTTCCTTGGTGAACAAGGAGGTCTTACCTAGTCCTTGGTGGGCTTGTTCCTTGGTGAACAAGGAGGTCTTATCTAGTCCTTGGTGGACAAGAACCTCCAAGATTTGGTTCCTGTCTACCTCCACAATAGCATTTCTCTCCATTCCATCCCAACCTTACCACACCAGTTCTACTTATCTATTTCTAATTTTCACCATTGAGACCTGCTTCCTTACACCTCCTGCCTGGGCCTACAGCACCCCTCCCTATGTTATCCAGTACATATCTACCCTCCATACTCACTGCAAGTGTTTCCTTTCTAGATCCCTGCCCTTTTATAGGTAGTGTTCTGGCTTCCTCCCATGCTGAAGCTGGGCCACGTGACTTGCTTTGACCCATAAGATGTTAGCAAATATGATACAGCAGAGTTTAAAAGTTGTTTGTGCAATCGGTACTGTCTTGCTTGCCTGCAGCTCATTCCTCAGTTAGCTTGCTGGAGGGTGAGACAGCTGGTGCAAAGTCAGGTTGCCCCACTCATGCCAGCCAAGGCAATCCTAGATCAGCAGCTGCAGGGTGACCCCCACACATGAGCAACCCCAGTCAGTATCAGTAAACCTCCCTAGGTAGTCTGCAACATACTAGCAACACTAGCTGAGCTCAGCCCAGATCAGCTGAACTCACACTCCTGCTGTATGCTGCTGATATTTTGTTGCTTGTTATGTAGAATGATTTTAGCCAAAAAAAAAATACAATTTCTAGAAAGACTTCATTGACTCTCCCAAGGACAGGCAATCACTCCCATATTGGTGCAACCTCTAGTGGGGTTTTTTTTTTTATGATAGTCACAGAGAGAGAGAGAGAGAGAGAGAGACAGGCAATCACTCCCATATTGGTGCAACCTCTAGTGGGTTTTTTTTTTTTATGATAGTCACAGAGAGAGAGAGAGAGAGAGAGAGAGAGAGAGGCAGAGACACAGGCAGAGGGAGAAGCAGGCTCCATGCACCCGGAGCCCGATGTGGGATTCGATCCCGGGTCTCCAGGATCGCGCCCTGGGCCAAAGGCAGGCGCTAAACCACTGCGCCACCCAGGGATCCCGGTGCAACCTCTAAATCTTATACTTTCCTCTATTAGAAAACTTAACATATTCTACTATTATAAACATTTGGTAAGTAATATAATTATTTGTTTTTATGTCTACTTCTTCTAAGCCTGACCCTCTTGAGAAAAGAACATTTTTGTGAAGAAGTGAGGTCATATAATCAAAACAATTTGGGCACTCCTGTTAGTACAGCCATTATGGAAAAGCCTATAGAGGTTCAATTAAGAATTGAACTGCCGGGACACCTGGGTGGCTCAGCAGTTGAGTGCCTGCCTTAGGCCCAGGTTGTGATCCTGGGGTCTTGGGATCGAGTCTCACATCAGGCTGCCTGCATGGAGCCTGGTTCTCTCTTTGCCTGTCTCTGTCTCTCTCTCTCTCTCTCTCATGAGTAAATAAATAGTCTTTAAAAGGGGGGAAAAAAAGGAATTGAACTGCCATATGACTCAGCACTCCTGGGTATGTTTCTGAAGGAAATGAAATCAGCATCTCAAAGAAATACTGCTTGATTCATACTAATACCGCAGCATTATTCACAATAGCCAAGATGGAAACAACCCAAGCGTCCATCAACAGATGAGTGGATAAAGACACGGAGTATATATATATACACAGCAATGCTATTTAGTCACAAGAAAGAAGAAAATCCTGCCATCTGTGACAACATGGATGGACTTCGGTGGCATTTATGCTAAGGGAGATAAGTCAGACAGAGAAAAACATTCACTGTATAGTATCACTTATACATGAAATCTAAAAAAACTGAAACTTGTAAAAGCAGAGTATTTCAAAAGAGTAAATCGTAGTTACCAGGGGCTGAGGGGTAGGTGAATTGGGGAGATGTTTAAGGGCACAAACTTACAACTAGTACATAAGTTAGTTTTGGAGATCTAATGTGTAAACAGTGATTACAGTAAAAAATAATGTATTATAAATTTTAAAGTTACTAAGAAATTGAATCTTAACTGTTCTTAACACAAAAAAGAAATGAAAATTATGTGAGGTGATAAAGGTGTTAGCTAACGCTGTTTTAGTAATCCTACTGCAATTTGTAAATGTGTCAAACTAACACCTTGTACACCTCAAGTTTACACAATCTTCTATTCCCATTATATTTAATAAAAAATAGTTTAGGGATATTTGGGTTGGAATCACAGTTCTGCAAGAGGCCAAACTTTCTTTTTTTATTATTTTATTTTATTTTTACATATATTTTTTTAATGAGGCCAAACTTTCTGAGCCCAATGTCTTTAGCTATAAAATGAGGACAGTAGCACCAATTTTGCAGTCTTGAGAAAAGGAAGAGAGAAAATCTATATAAAGTAGCCAGCTCAATGCATGACACATCAACGGGCTCAAACAGATAATATTTGGATGAGTGAATATATGAACTGACACCAGTATGGCAAAATTCTCAGAATAAGTACAGCAAAAACAGAAGGTCTTTTGTCCCATTACCAATTCCTAACATCACACCAGCTGCCCACAGCATTCTGTAGCCTCTAATTCGATTTACTACTATGGAAGCTGATGTTTCAATTTACTGAACCCAACTGTATAATAAATAAAAGTACCTCAGAGGACCATCTTTGCAATTTAATGTCAGCACAGCAGTTAAATGCAGTTTATTTAATCTCTCTCTAAAACAAAAGTTGCAGTTTGTTGCTTATAAATCTGTTCTTCCTGCAACCCTTCTGAGAAATGCAGACACCTGGCTTGTGCTTATTGCCTGCTCTCAGGCTGGCTAAGCAACCTGTCGGTGCTCGGTGGGCTGTGCTTCCCGCCAACTCAGGAACAGGTACTCACCTCTCGGGAGGCAGGCAGTGCTCTTTCCCAGCTGCTGCAAGAGCAAGAGGCAGAGTGAAAAGGGGAGCAAGTGGTGGCCTGGTTAAAGTGAACTTTGTGCAATGCCCTGACCCAGAGACAAAATGAGGAATGGCAACTCACTGGCACCCCAAGCCTCCCCCACCCCCAGCACCCAGGGGACCCTCTGTCCTGCAGTGCAGCACTCACCCACACTATAGAGTGCTTCTTTGTGAGGATGATCTTGATCTTTCAGATTAGACTCTGACCCGGAGCACCAGAACTCGTGTGGGGCTCTTTAACTCATGTATCCATCGCAGGGCCCAGGGCAAAGAGTGCAGCTAGCTGCTCAATACAAGCTTAGAATAATGATAACGGTGTGTCTATGGAGCGCTTACTGGTGTGCCAAGCACTGTTTAAACTCCTTCCATGACTCATCTCAGTTATCCTCACAAAAGTCCTGGGAGATGAATGTTATTGTCAACCCCATTTTACAGATAAGGACAATGAGGCTCCGTGAGCAACATGCCCAAACTTAAAGAGCTAGTGAGTGGGGGAGCTGGGATTTACAAAGGCCATTTTATCACAGAAGACTTGGTGCTTTGTTCTGGGTTCTCTGACAACCTTCTTTGCTTTCAGAGAGACATTTTGAGACCTGAATTATTTAACGTTTCTAAAAACCATACTTGGCCTTCTTGGTTATAGAGGTGGCCAAATTATTATTTAAGTTATATTTAGAAGAGCACTTTTTTCCCTTTTCTTTCCTTCCTTTTTTAGCCAGGTAAAGAACTTTATTAACCTTGTTTCAAACTTCAGTTTAATTAGCTGCAAAGAATTAATAGTATCCAAGCAAAAACTGAAAAGTGCTGCAGTGTCGTCCAAGGGGCTTGCACTTAAAAGACTAGAGATCTAGAGTCCATCAGATCCATGAACAAAATTTTTGAAAGCAGTCCTAATATAAGACAGCAGTTCCCAGGAACTTCTTCAAGTTTTGTCTTCTTCAGAAACTGACTCAAATCATTTTGCTTCATTCTTGGAAGTTTCCTCAAAGTTCCCCACAAGATCCAGAACATCATCCTCTTTGTCCTCTCCGGTAACAAGTGGTGCTGTTTCAACCTCGGATTGTGTGGGCAGAGCTTCAGCCAGTCTTCTTCAACTAGTCAGACTGTCTGCACCAGGTTGGTCTAAGACTCTGGAAGCGTTTCTTCCAGCTGCTTCCTCTCAGCAAGGCCTGTGAGGGTGAAAGTGTTCGCTGCCTCATGTGCTGGAACTTCAGGGTTGTGAAGAGAGAGAACTGTTCCTTGGTTTATGAACATACTCACTTCTTCAATACCAGAGATATTGTTTACTCCTAACTTCTTTAAGGGGAACTAAGGTTTGGGGCTCTTGGGTGGCTCAGTGGGTTGAGTGTCTGCCTTTGGCTCAGGTCGTGATCATGGGTCCTGGGATCGAGCCCCATGTCGGGTTCCATGCTGGGTGGGGAGTCTGCTTCTCCTTCTCCCTCTGCCCCTTACCCCCCGCCCTGCTCAGGCTCTTTCATGCTAATAAATAAATAAATAAATAAATAAATAAATAAATAAATAAATAAATAAATAAATAAATAAAACCATCTTTTTAAAAAGGAGAATTAAGGTTTTTATCATCTGCTGTAGCCCTTCTGTGAACCATCGTCTTCTAGCAAGATGTTCCTTCCCCACCAATGTGCACCTGGGCTTGCAATCTGGCCCGTTTCTCCTGGTTCGTGACAGTTTCTCTCATCTTGATGGAGTGGAAATGGGACCTTGGGGGACTAAGGTTGGCGCTCAGAGGGTCCCGGCCAAACCAACGGAGACTAGGTGCATGCATGAGGGGACACAAGATGGCAGCCAGCATGTTCTATCTCTTTATATAGAATTTTCTTTTAGGCTAAGACTCAAGATGATCTGCAGCAGTGGTTCTCAAAGTATGGTCCCTGGACCAGTAGCATCAGTAACCCCCCTGCCCTGAGGAATTTGTTAAAAAGGAAAATTCTTAGGTACCCAATCCAGACCAAACAAATCAGAAACTCTGGGAATGGGGCCCTGTGATCTGTGTTTTAACAAATCCTCTAGGTGATTCTGGTGCAGGCTGAAGTTTGAGAAACTATGAGTTCAGGATGTTTAACAATCATGAGGTTTTCAAAGCAGTCAAATGAGCAATGCAAGATGCCATCAGCTCTCTGAGCGTACCATCTGCTGGCACTCATGGCCACAGTAAGACAGATGTTAGCATGGAACTATGTGCCACACCAAAGTGTGTGTTCACATCAAGTTCCATTAGAGCAAACATAAGCAAAGGTATTTACAGTGTCAACAGGATCCAAGCACAGTGTTGGTGGAAAGGGGATGAGAAGATATTCCTTTAAGTAACAGAGAAAGACACAAAACAGCACAAAAAATTGGCTTGTTTCTGGAAAGGGCCAGTGGCAGGGGGTGGGGTGGGGGTGGGGGCCTTCAACTAATTACTGAAGGCAGATGACAGAGGCCTGAGGGACCCTCCATTAGGATCACAGGTCAAGTTCACACTGACTTTCCTCCCTTTTCACTCCCTCTCCTCTCCTATTGCACTGATTGTGTTGACAACACAGGCTTTGTAGGAAACACAAAAGCTCCCGGCTCCCTGCTCCACTACTTTCTTTTTCTTCCTCTTGGACCTAGTCCCAGTGATCAAATGCAATGCTCTCCAGGGAGGCAGACTGGCCCAGGAGCGATAAGGGGCCAATTCCTGCAGATTTGCCATTTCACGGGCAAGCTGCCACGGCCTCTACGTAAAAATAACCAGTGATGGATGTCCAGCCTCATGGAAAAGCAGTTCGGCATTATCACCTGGGAGTTGACACACAGAGAGGGAAGTAATGGGGGGATGAGGCATTGGAGCCGTGACTCCCACTGGCTGGCTTTGTGCAGAGCCCTGTGCATTTCCTTACCTTCCCTGTGGCTCTCGGAAATCGCAGCCGCCTGCCTCTGGAAGGCCTGGAGGTTTACAACTGGTGGCTTCGGAGGCTTTGGAGGAGGAGGACCCAGGGACTTGATGGGAGGCAGTTGTTTTGTTTTGAGAAGTTGATGATGCCTGTCAACTGGCTGTTTCTCTGAGCATGGATAGTAAAAAACAAAAACAAAAAAATTAAATTTTAAAAATGCAGGCTAATACTATTTCCATTTCATGGCTTCCTCCATTAAATTGACAGTCCTTGCCTCAGTCTTTCTCCCCTCTAGTCTACTGTCCTCCTACTGACCAGAGTGTCCTGATCATATCACGGGCCTGCTGCCCAGAGGAAAAAGCCTGGCTTCCTTGGCTTGACATCTACGTGTGTACTCCATCCTCTGGCATGTCAATACCACATGGCCCCAGTCCACGTTTCCAGATTCTCTTCTTACCACACTTACCATCCTATTTTCCCAACCTTCAGCCCAAATATCTTTCACTCATGCCAATGGCTTCTCAATTCTCCAAATTTGATGTAAAAAGCCATCATATATCCAAGACTTCATTCATGCCTTTCTTGGTTCTGGAATGCTGTTCCCTCACTTCTTTCTCAGATAGCTCTGATTCATTCTTTAAGGCCCTGGGTCACCAATGACACCTCCTCTGGGAAACTTTCATTGATTTTAAAATCAAGGTAAGAATTAACCTGTCTCTGTTTTGTATTCCCATGATGTATCCTTATTATGTCTCTATCGGTGTTGTGATATATCAGAGGGGCAGATCTATCTTCCCATTGAGTGTTGGCTCCTCGTGTGTGGGGACCAGGGTATACTGATCTCTTGCCAGCATCAAGCACAGTGCCTGCCTCCAAGGAAATGGATGGCAACTATCCCCTGAAGGGTGCTTCAGTTGCTTATGACATGCAAATAACATTGGCACTGTAAAGACGAGGGGGATTGATGCCTGATTTCTAGGACTCATAGCCTGGGACAAGCTTCAGGGCTAACTTTGTGGTATATGGGCATCTGTGGATTTTGTGGTTTTATGTCCTGGAATTTCCCAGGACAGTCTCAATTTCATGCATTTTGCCCTTCTGTGCTCAGAGGCCAAACTCCAGCAGAAAGTCCAGTATTGTGTATGAAAATTGTATCTGCCTCTTAGACTGAAAATAGCACAAAATCTTGTATGATCCATGGGCCATGATTTGGGGTTCACATAATACAATGGTTGACAACATGCACCATCCCTGGTAAAAATAAAGACGTTGGCCAGTGTTTTACAAGTTCCTCAGTGCAACTTCCACAGAGCCCTGCTGCCCTCTGGGAGCAAAGAGGGGATGGGTGGTGGTGGGGGGAAGCTTCCTTCTTGCCCCTGCCAGCAGGGGTTACATCAGTCTGGTCTGAGTTCCTCTCTTCATAGGCTTTACTTATAAGTTGGGATGTCAGAAATTATAGTTCTTATCAAATTAAGGAGAAGATGTAGTGAGAATGAGTGATCCCTTACTAACTGGGTTCCTAATTTTTACCAGGCCCTGGGCTAAGAGATGGACATGGGTCATTTCGTTTAATCCCCTCAACAGCTCCATCAGGTAGGTGGCCCATCCTTCTTTCCTTCTTCCCATTCATCCTCTTTTCTTATCCCTTCATCAATAACGATTTATCTACTATTTTCCAGGCATCATTCTAGAAGTTGGGTATAGAGTTAAGAACAAGAATAGAGATAGAGGCCTGGGTGGCCCAGTGGTTGAACATCTGCCTTTGGCTCAGGGCGTGATCCCAGGGTCCTGGGATTGAGTCCCGCATCAGGCTCCCTACAGGGAGCCTTCTTCTACCTCTGCCTGTGTGTCTGCCTCTCTCTGTGTCTCTCATGAACAAATAAAAAATAAAAATCTTGAGGAAAAAAAAGAATAGAGATAGAGATCACCCTCAAGAATTTTCATTTTAATAGGGGGAGACTGAGGATACGCATGCAGACAAATAAACAAGGTAATCACAGAGACCTGTCAGGTCTATGAAAGAACTAGAACAGGCTGCTATGAAAGAGCGCAAACTGCTGATGGTGAAGTAGTGGGCTTTAGCTAAAGAGGTTATCTGAAAAAGTGTCATGTGAACTTAGATCTAAATGCAGCTACAGAAAGCTCAGAGGAGAGTTGTCTAGGAAGAAGAACAGCAAATGTAAACGTTCCGAGCATAATAAAGGCTCTTCATGGAATAGCAAGAAATCCATGTGTCCGCTCTTGAGCCAGGGGGAGACGGGCAGCAATGAGTCAGATACATAAGCAGGGTCCAGGAGGTGCAGAGCCATGAAATCAGTAGTAAGTAGTTCAGACTATTCTAAATTCAGAGGGGGAAGCATGTACTATTGTAAGCAGGAGATCCCTCCACCCACTCCTGCCCATCCATCCATCCATCCATCCATCCACCCATTCAAGCATTCAACAAATCCTTTTTGAGGACCTACTGAACCTGGCTTTGTTCTTTTAGGTGCTAGGGATACATGGTCAAGAAGACAGTTTTTATCCTTATGTAACTTATATTTTACTGAAGTAAACAAACAGCTATGTAACAATATACCAGGTGAGGATGGGATATGAAAGTCAAAGCCATGTAAGACGACAGAGACTGATGGAGGTGGGGTAGTCATTTTAGATGGTGACTCACAAATTCCACTCACAACAGATGACACTGAGCAGAAACCATGATGAAGTGAGGGAGGGAGACATCAAAGGCCTGGGGGGAAGGAAGTATGTTCCAGGCAGAGTATCAGCAAGTACAAAGGCCCTGGGGTGGAACTAGCATGGTTTATCTAAGGGAAAGCAAGAAGGCCGGTGTGGTAAAAGGAGGAGTAAGAGAGGTAAGAGGGGCCAAATGACATCAGATGGTATAGAATGGCCAGAGTTGAACTTGAGCAGGGGAGTGCTATGGTCTAATTTATGATTTAGAGGATCACTGTGCCCACTAGGAGAAGAATCAGGTCGTAGGGGGCAAGCATGTAGAAGCAGGGAAACCAGCCGGACCACTGTGGTCCAGGAGAGAGAGGACAGTGGTGTGGACAGTGGTCTGGACAGGGCAGAGGGCAGAAATTGACTAAAGCAGGAGGATACAGAACATATTTTGCTGGTAGAACCAAGAGCTTGCTGATGCAGTGGGTGCAAAGAATGAGGGGGAAAGAAGAATAGAGCGTGGCACCTAGGCTTTTGGCTGCAGCAACTACAAGGAGGGTTGTGCTGTTTACCAGGTTGGGGCATATTGGTGATGAATCCGATTCGTAGCAGAGCAGACCAGGCCATACAAAGTTAAGTAGACTGCCCAAGCTTATGCATCTTTTTAAGATATAGAGCTAGGATTCAAACCCAAGCTTGACCAAACTTTCAATAGAATTGCAGGAGATCAAGCATTTACCCAGGCCTGAAATTACAATTTGGCAGATGGGCTTAGAATACCTGCTCTGGAGTTTGGAGCAAAACTCGCCCAGATCAAACATGACCATCAGTAAGCTCTAAATTAGAAGAACTTAGTGGCCCATCCCCTAGGCCCACGAGGATGAATTCTCACCTGGGGTCTGGCTGGCAAGTTCACTCTCATAGACAGGCTGGCAGGAGCTCCCCGCTGGGCTCCTCTCAGGGTGAGGGGTTTCTAGGCTCTTCCTGCCATGTTGAAAAAATAGAAAAGTGGGATCTTCAGGTGATTTTCTTTGGGCCACCGAGTAACTCTGGGAAGGTAGGGTCTGGGCTCCTTCTGTTTCCAGCTGTCTCCTGGGTTCTTTTGGAGTAAGCCCTCTGCTTTGCTGCTCCTCCGGATGGAAGCCCCTGTTTGTATAACTGGGAAGGAAAGAAGCTGAAGACATCTCATTTCGAGATGACACCTTCTCCCAGTTCCAGAGCTTGTCTTTGAAGCTATCTGTCACTGCTACTCTCCTCTCGTTGGTTATCTCAGCACTTGACTGACTCACGTCTAACAGCAGAGAAGTTTTCTGTAAATTCACTGCAGAACCAGGAGACCTCTCTGGAGGTCCTGGGGAATTCGGACATTTCTGAATCTTGCTCCCCTGGGCCACTTTCATATCCTGGAGTTTAAGAAGCTGGGGTTCAGCACTAGAACAGCATAGTGGGAGCGGATTGTGGTTGGGCAAGAGGGGTTTCCCATTGGCCAAAGTTCTTGTTGACTGTGTGTTTCGAATGCCACCCTTTCGAGAAACACCTGCTGAGAATTTAATAGGTCCTGGAGGAGGTGGCGCATCAAACTTTTGAAATTTAGCTCGAAGTTCCTTGAAGTTTCTTAGCCCTTCCTAAAGCGTAAGAAAAAAAAAAGTCTCATTACTCTAGGGAAAAAAACTGATTAGTTGACTTCACTGCACATGTAAGTGCTGATACAACACCATTGCTTAGTGGGCCTTGTCAGCTGGTAACACGACCTCTATGTGAGGTGCAATGAAAACAAATGTCTCCTCTTTGAAACACTTCAGGTCTGTTTAATTCCGTCACAACACGTAAAGGATACTTATAAAGGAGACAGTATTGACAATTGCTGATAAAGCCCTTGATACAGATTCTTGGTGGTGCCTTGTTGCCTCTACAAGTTCTAAACCTCCTAGCACAGCATTCAAAGTTCTTCATAATCTGGTGGGATTATGGTCTCCAGCCACAGCCCACCACAACTACCCTTAAACCAAATGGCATTATCATTTTCTAGAAATCTGTACCATTGACCACCCTGACTTTGCTTATATGTTCTTGCTTCACAAAATTCACCCTCCACCTAACTTGTCAGTTGCTCTCTTGCAACTTCGATGCCCACTTTTCTCCAGGAAGCCTTTCCCTGGGCTGACAGGTAGAGCTAACTTCTTCCCGGTCTCCTCGTGCTTCCATAGCTCTGGTTCTCTTGGCTGTTGAACTTAACTTTGGAACTAGACCGGTCTACATTTAAATTCTGACTCTGTTCTTTATCATCTAGGCAAATAACTCTGGGAAATGTGATATTAGCTCTCAGCATAGTCTCATCATGGAAAGAAGGGGTCAAGTGGTAAAAGGGTTAGGGCCACTATGCGTGGAGTGTCCATCACGGTGCCAGCAAGCCCGGGATAAATCAGAGCTATTTGGAAGAGGCTAGCTGATGCTCTTGTGTTTTGACTCTCCTTGGGAGAGTGTGCTCTACCTTCTGAGCTGAATTCAGTATATGAAAACAGTCGTAGGGGGGATCCCTGGCTGGCTCCACAGTTTAGCGCCTGCCTTTGGCCCAGGGCGCTATCCTGGAGTCCTGGGATCGCATCCCGCGTCAGGCTCCCAGCATGGGGCCTGCTTCTCCCTCCTCCTGTGTCTCTGCCTCTCTCTCTCTCTATCATTCACAAATAAATCAATAAATCTATCTATCTATCTGAAAACAATGGTAGGAATAGCAGCCCAACCCTTGCGGCTGAGGAAGGATGTGCCTGGCATTACCCGGGCCGGGGGTGGTCTGGCAGGTAGGATGGGGCTTGCCTCCTGCTCAGTGTTGTTCCCACTGCTCCCCTTTTTTCTCACCAGGTCTGATTTATTTTTATTTTTTTTTTTTTGATTTAGTTTTATAACTGCACTTTGCCATCTTTTGTCTCCCCAGGAGGAAGGAAGAGGTGGAGGTAGAGTGTGAGTGGACAGCGCATGGAGCCCTTTCAGAGAGCCACTGTCTTCTCCTGGTCATCTTATAAAGGACCGAGTTTCGTGTAGCAAGACAATCTCCACACCAGTCGCTTCTCGTTTTGCCATCTGAGGGAATGCTGGTGACCTTTTCTCACCATGTTTACAGTTGACTCACACCTGTCCTCCGAAGATTCAGGGATGGAGGGAAGTTGAAGTAGCAAGAAGCAGGTGTCTGGGAGCTTGCTTGTATGCTCTCTCCCCCAGGCTGCCTGCCTCCAGGCCCTCCCTTCCTCTCTATCACACTCATACACACTCACACACACGTACACATTTATAGTTTTTTTCCCCCATGAATTGCTAAGTCTTGATTTCTTAAATAGATTTCAACCAGAGGTCAAATTAATTCAACTATACTTCCTCTCCCCTGATGTGAGGGAAGCCAGCACTGGGCATGGAACCAGGAGAGCTGAGTAGGAGGCTCTGCTCTGCCATTTTCTAGTTCTATGCCTTGGGCAATTCATTTCCCTGAGCTTTATTTTCCTCACTATAAAAAGGGACTACTCTACTAACAGTGGAAGGTTATTGTAAGGATCAAAGGAGAGAGCTGTAGACCTACCACAGTGGTTTATATTTTTAAAATTGTGGTAAGATACACGTCATTTAAAATTCACCCTCTTAACCATTTTATACGTATGATTCAGTGGTATTAAGGGCACTCACATTGCTGCAAATGTCCAGAACCCTTTTCATCTTGCAAAACTAGAACTCCATCACCATTATGCAGTAGTTCTCCACTCCCTACGTCCTACCCCCAGCACTCACCATTCTACTTCCTTTCTCTATGATTTTTCAAGTAGCTCATATAAGGGGAATCATACAGTAATTATCTTTTTGTGACTGGCTTATTTCACTTAGCATACTGTCCCTGAGGTTCATTCATGTTGTGGCATGTGGCAAAATTTTCTCTTTTTTAAAACTGAATAATATTCCATTGTATGTATATACCACATATTGTTTATCTATTCGTCTGTTGGTGGACACTTTCTTTGCTTCCACTTTTTAGATGCTTTAAATAACATTCCTATAAAGATGGATATGCAAATCTCTCTTTGAAATCAGGTTTCCATTCCTTTTGGGTATTTGCCCAGAAGTGGAATTACTGAATCATTATTGTAATTCTATGTTTAATTTTTTGAGCAACGACCATACTGTTTTCTGTAACAGCTGTACCATCTTACACTCCTACTAACAGAACATAGGATTTCAATTTTTCCACATTCTTGTAACATAATATTTTTATAGCAGCCATCACAATAGATGGGATGTGGTCAGTGGTTAATATTTTTAAAGGAATGTAATGATGATTATTTTTAGCTCTTCACTATCTGAAGCCATATGAGCTATAGTTATTATTGGGTGGTAGATTTTAGTCTCTGCAGGGATGTTAGGAAAAACCCTAGCAGGAAATGGAATTATTCATTGATTCCCTCCAAACCCAAATCCTGCGTCAAGGTCACTGGTTCAGGAGGAAGTAAGCTTGATTATATCTCTTTCAACAAATGCTCATTGTGTGTCCATGATGTGGGCAAAAACACTATTTTAGACAAGGGTTCAGCTATTAAATATTATATTCTAAGGTCAGGGAGAGGCAGAAAATAAGCAAATACACATGAAAATATTAGAGACAGAAGCCATGTGGAGAACTGAATACCAAATTAAACAGTGGGTGGCTGGGTACCCACCAATAATTTTCCGAGCTCTCTTAGGGAAGTCATTCCCTTTCCAGAGCGGAGTTGTCTATCACATAAGACTGTTGGCCCAAGTGAGCACCAAAGTCCCTCTAGCGCTAAAGTTTGGATTTTACTTTCTCTATTATGGGAAATAGTTGTGACACAATCTGTTGTTGATCATCACCTCTAGAGAAGAGGTCAGGGTTGAGGGCATGAGGCAAAGTACATGAGGATGGGTTGGGTGGTGCTCGGGGCTCACTCTAATGAAAACCATGATCCATTTTTCTGGACCCACAGCAGGTCTGTCTCCACATCCTACTAATGTCAAGTGTTTTTGTTTTGTTAAATAGGCTCGATGCCCAGCATGAGTCCCACGTGGGGCTTGAAGTTAAGACCATGAGATTAAGACCTGAGATGAGATCAAGAGTCAGACACTTAACCAACTGAGCTACCCAGGCACCCCACTGATGTCAAGGCTTAAGAAGCCCACAAACCCGTCCCTTCTTCATGCCATGGCCACTATCTCTGAGTCATCCTCACACATTGCAATGACTTCCTTGTGGTCTGTCTGCTTCTACTCTGGGTCCTTCCAATCCATCACTTACCCAGCTATTAGACAAACCTGATGAAACACACATCTGATCATGTATGTCCCCCGTTTAAAATTCTTCAGTTTGGCTTCCCCAAAGCTTTCACATCAACTGAAACTCTCTTGCATAGCACATAAGGCCCTCCCCCAAATCCCAACTCTGTTCATTTTCGGACATGATAGTGGGCCCTTCCCTAACACGTTTTCTTCCTTCTGGCCTCACTGAGTTGCCCAAGTTTTCCCACCTATTCTGCTCTTTCATGCCTATGCCTTTGAATGTACTATTTCTTCTGCCTGGAATGCCCATCTCTCTCCCAATTTCTGGAATTAGAAAATTGCTGCTTGTTCATGATTCAACTCATATCACCTCAAAATGTGCGTTGGTTTACTGCTATGTGCTAGGAATGAGGGTTACAATGGTGAGTTAGCATTCCTGACCTTTCAGAGCTAGTGAAATGAGGAAGCAGACACAAACTGATCACTTTAGTGTAGGAGAGATGGTTATTCAATACACAGCGTGACATCTGTGAGAACACAGAGAGTGGGTCATGACAGACGAATGGATAAAAAAAATGTAGCAGGGCTACAAAGAAGGTTCTATAAAAAATGACTTAGTTGGAAGAGGCAGGCAAGTGAGAGTGGCAGGAAAGGTGGCCCCAATAGCAAGAAGAGCAGGAACAGAGAAGGCGTGGCAGTGTGAAGCAGCATAGTGTAGATGGAAATAAGCAATTCTATGTTACTGAAGCCCTAGTGTTCCATATGGGAAGCTGGACGAGAATGTCAAGGCCAAGCCCCCTTAAAGCAATTAGGCTTAATCTTCAGAGTAGTTGGGGAGCTACTAATAAGTTTTACACAGGGCTAGGACAGACTTTGGTTTATATTTCATGCAGATTAGAGACCAGGAACTAATTAGGAGGCCAAATAAAAATGATAAAAGGTGGGAGTTGGACAGTGTTGGTAGGAATGGAAAAGAGAAATGTGCAGGGGGTGGTATGGACCAGACCCAGAGAGGGGAGGGAGGACTGCAGGATGATTCCTGGGTTACTAAATTGAGTAAGAGGATGGATGTTGGTTCTTGAAACTAAGACTGAGGACAGAAAATAAAAGTACTAGGGAGAAATGATGGCCAGTTTTGGATGTGATGGTTTGCCTTCTTAGGGGAGGCATCTAATAGGTAGTTATTTTGGGGTACCTTTTGGGGGTTAGAAATTTAAATTGGTATTTATTCACTTCTTGGTGAGCACAGAGCTTAAAAATATGAACCCTGGAGTCCAGCTGCCTGAGTTCAAATTCCAGTCCTGCCATTAATTGGCTTTATGACCCTGAGCCAATGACCTAAACTTTCTGTATTTGTTGCTTTATCTGGGGTAATAATTGTACTCCACCTCTTAGGGTTGTTGTGGTAGGTAGAATGATGGACCCTTAAAGAGATCCACATCCTAATCCATGAAACCTGTCACTTGCATGCCAGAGGGACTTTCTGGGTATAATTAAGTTAAGGATCTTCAGATGGGGAGATGATCCTGGATTATCTGGGTGGGCCCAATGTAATCATAAGGGTCCTTGTAAGTGGAATGTAAGACACAAGGCCATAGGACAATGAAACAAAGATGAGGGTATGAGGGATGAAGATGCAATATTCTGATTTTGAAGATGGAGGAAGATCTAGGAGCTAAAGAATGCAGGTAGCCTCCAGAAGCTGGAAAAGGAAACAGATTTTTCCTAGAGCCACCAGATGGAACACTGTCCTGCTAACATCCTGATTTTAGGTATCTGGCTTCTGCAACTGTAAGATAATAACTTCGTGCTATTTTAAGCTACTCAATTTGTGGTCATTTGGTGCAGAACTAGGAAATGAATACAGTAGTATGAGGATCTAATTAATAAGTACATGTAGAGCATTCAGAAGGCAATAATAGGTGTCGCTACATTTTAGCTCTTGTTATTTATAGGTGGTTGCTGTGACCATAGGGCTGGATAGGATCAGCTGGATAGGAAAACGTGTGCTGGCATCAGAGCCATGGACAATAGCAGAGGGCAAGAAAAAGGCCTGAGAAGAAACAAAGAGGTAAGAGTTAATCAAGAGATAGGGCAGCCCAGGTGGCTCAGCCTTTTAGTGCTGCCTTCAGCCCAGGGCATGATCCTGGAGACCCCGGATCCAGTTCCATGTCAGGCTCCCTGCATGGAGCCTGCTTCTCCCTCTGCCTGTGTCTCTGCCTCTCTCTCTCTCTCTCTGTCTCTGCGTCTCTCATGAATAAATAAATAAATAATCTTTTTAAAAAAGAGAGATAAAGAGAAGGGATGGTCAGTATTAATGAAGAACTAGTGCCCAGTAGTGGCTAGTGCAGCAGAGAAGTTCTAGAAGATAAAGACTGAAAAATGTCTGGTGGATGGATATTGCAAAAGAATGCCATCACAGCAGCAAAGGGTCCCAGAGTGAATGAGAGGGGAAGAAAAAATAAATGACTAGCCCCTCTCTCTCTCTCTCTCTCTTTTAAGGAAGCTGGCAATGACAAAAGGAGGAGAGGGGATAATTAGAATGGGATTCAGGATCAACTGAAGGTTTTAACTAATTTTTCTTTCTAGTGAATCTTTCCCTAACCCAGATCCTGGAAAGCTCAGAACTCTACTTCCCTCTGTCAGCTAGACCTCTGCCAAGCAGAGGCATCCAGGCAGGGATGGAGGATGAGCACAAGGATTGCAGGTCATGGAAGAGCAGATCTCTGGGGAGCAACCATAGACGCTCCCGTGCTGTGTATTGGGGAGTAGCAGGAATGTGTTCCTACCAGAATAATCCCATGTGGATGCAAGACTTCTCGCTTACCTGTAGCATACCAGCTCATTCCTGGCCCTTCTGAAAATTCCTAAAATAATCTATCATAAACCCCCTTCTGTTCAAACTGGCAGCAACAGATTTGGTTATCTACAGCAAAAAACACTGCCTAATACATTCTGGTTTGCTTTTCCTCCCATCACCTATCAGCACTCAACCTACTGCTATCTCCCTCCATCAGGATGTAAGTAAGCTCCTTGGGGACAAGTGCTTTGTCGGGATGGTTCACTGCCTTAACACAAGTGCCTGGAAGCATATTGGCCCATAGAGGGTGCTCAGTAAAAATGTGGTGAATGAGTAAATCCTTGACGTACAAGTCTTTTAGCAGCCCTTCAAGGCAGGGACAGTGTCTTCTTTATCTTGGTACCACCATTACTAGTGCCAGGGCTTACAAAGTGTTTGGTGAATGAACTGGTAAATGAACATTTAGAAAAATTCGCAGGTTCATATAATTCATGAACTGTAACTGTACAGAATTTTGTTTTTTTTTTCCCTAAGTGCAGCTTAGAATGCACACAGAAACAAATTCTTTAATTGCTGTGATACCAGAAGACAACCCCGAAAATAGCCCTGAAGATAGCCTTGGCACATCTGATCTGGACTGGGCGTGCTTTGAATACCTCATCTGGGAAGCAAAGGCCAAAACAATCTCAAGAGATGTTGTGAGAACAACCTAGGATAAAAGACAGTGGTGTCCTCTAAACACAAAGAGTTTATTTCTTTGATGTGGAAATTGACCAAGGGGTAGCAACCCGCCAGGAGAACAAAGACGTTGCTATTTTAGACACATGAGGAGACCAGTGTGAAGTAGTCATAAACCTGAATGTCAGTTCTTTAAATGCAGTATTATTATATCTACATGAATATATTTAAGCCCAACTAGGGGACAAGACTCCATCAGACACATGTCTCTCATTCAATATTTATTTTATACAAATCTAAGAAATGATAGTAACAAAAGTATGCATTTATGCCTCTTTCACACACACACACTTTATATGACGTTACTACATGCCAGGCTATATTCTATTCATTTAACTGATTTAAACCTTATATCTAGCCCAGTGTTTTCCTAAGATACAGACCAGAATATTGAGGCATTGTGAGGCTAAGCAACCTGTCCAAGGTCACAGCAAGAATCGTCAAAGATGGGATCCCTGGGTGGCTCAGTGGTTGAGCATCTGCCTTCAGCTCAGGGCGTGATCCCAGAGTCCTGGGATTGAGTCCCACGTCAGGCTCCCTGCAGGGAACTTGCTTCTCCCTCTGCCTGTCTCTGCCTCTCTCTCTGTGTCTCTCATGAATAAATAAATAAAATCTTAAAAAAAAAAAAAAAAAAGAATTGTCAAACCTGGGATTCAAACTCACATAATCTGGGTTCAGAACCCATGCTCTATCTTGGACAGCATAAACCAAAAGATTTGTTGGTGGATTTAGATTTTTTTCTTTTTCTTTTTTTTTAAGGAAAAGGCTAATATTTGATCAGAAGAATATAAATACTATACTACTAGCTTCCTAGGAAGTCTCTTTATACTTTGCCAGTTTCAGAGAATTGATAACTATGTTTTTTCCTCTCCTATCCCTATCATCCTTATTAACAACTCTTATGTATAATCTCTACAATAACCCTACAGAGTAGGTATTGTTACTGCCTCATTTTACAGGTAGAGATTGAATAACTTTCCCTAGTTTACAGTTAGAAATTAGGAATTTGAATCTGAGTCTATTTGACTATAGCATTGATCTTACCTATTCTGCTAATATGCCTTATTTATAAATTTAATTTACAATTCTTTTGTTATCTCACTGACTTTTCATGATCAATTTCACATGTCACACTAATTTTAGAAATTATATAACAAGTGTACCTCTAATCATATTTTTTAACAAATAATGATTCCAGCAACCAATTTGCATTTGCCTTTAAAACACTCTCTAAGACATTTTGTTATTTACACAGAGATGAGCAAAACATTGGATCTAATGTATTGCTCTAATGGGATTTTTAAAATTTTTTAATAAGTTATATGACTTTGTGACTGTGCATCTTGGATTTTCAAGGTAGTTCGGATTTAATGTAATTTAAAAGTGATGCAAAGATGCAGAACCAGAAAACAAAATATAATTTAGTGCTGTACCCTTTCAAAATAGATCTGCAAATGAGAATCAGTCCTGTGTCAAATCACATATCCTCACTCCTGGTTTATAAAATATGGTACAGACAGCTGCTCCACCCTCTCTGGAGTTTCCCTGTCTTGGTGGTCTGCTTGGTAACCCTCTCCCGGGTCACAGCTCCCTGGGCTTCCATCTACAATGGCATGCTTCACACCACATGTAAGCTGCAGTGAACACAGACTGCCAGTGCTCATAAATTAGTGACTCAAAAAGTGAAAGTAGGCATAAAAATATACATAAAATAAGTTCCAAAAGGAGAAGACCCTGTTTTGGTGCATATTTCTTGATTTAAGAAAAGATGACTCATTTCTGAATTTCTGCAAATTGCTGAATATTGCCTTCGGGGAGGGAGGAACAATGGCAGCATCCATGGCCATGGTTTATCACACATTTCACATTCTTCTCCTGATAAGCAAATATAAGAGCCTTCAGGAAAAACACAGACTCCAAATCCAAAGCACAGAGAAAGGCAGCAGAATTTAAGAAATTATGAGCCCAGAAAAAGAGGCAGTAATGGCTGTCAAACCCTTCCTAAGATGGAAAGAAAGAAAAGTCGATTAAAAATAGCATCTGACTCATCCTTCATGAATAAAAGAGCTTCGATCCAACCTTCACTACTACAAGAGCTATAATGATGGCAAAACGGCCTATGTTCCTGGTACCAGTGATTAATTCCAAAGCCCCCAGGAAGGGGTGGGAGCAAGAGAGCAGAGAAATGCTGTTTGAATCCTCCTGCCCGCCCCCTGAATGGACACAGGACAAAAACGTTAAAAGCTTCCATCATAAAGGTGTAAGAATCAATAACTGCCCACCCTATTTAACCCATCAGGCCAGATTAGGACTTTTCATCCTTCAGTTTATACATGGGCAAGTGTCCCAGCTCTGCTAGATGTGTGACCTTGAGCAAGCTACTGAATTTCTCTGCATCTGTAAAATGGGGCTAATACTGCCCCCCACCTGGGGCTATCAAGTTTCACTTATGTGTGAAAGCCTCATAAGTATCTGGCCCCTGGCAGGTGAGTTCCGGGTAAGATAGCTACTCCTCTAGTTGGAACCTCCATGCTGCATGTGAAAAAGGAGAGATCTAGAGCTCCCCAGGCTCCCCATAAAATCCTTCCTCCTCCAGTTGTGACACTGCCCAATGTTGACTCTCCAAGCGCCCAAGTCCTGCATGGTCTTAATAACCACCAAGCCCTGCTCACCACTACACCCCTGCAGCACTATTAAAGCTGCCTAGAGGTCCCAATTCTTATGAGTGGGCACTAAAGTAATGACTCCTGTTTCTGTAAAGCCACTAGGCCTCACATCTCTGTTTACCTCAGTCGTCATCCGAAAGCCAAGCTAGTCCATTAACAGAGGGCCCCATCTCCCAAAGATCTCTTTAAATGTCCCCAGCTGATCCCCAACACTTCCATGAAGTTCTCTGCAACTCAATCAGTGGTTAGAAAATCCCTCTCGTCCTCCACCTGTTCTGTGAACACACCTGCCACCTCATTGCTCTAACTCAAACTCATACCTCAAGACCCAGCTTTCCTTGATGCTCTCTCAAGTGTGTCTTTTTTCTCCTATACTCCTCTACTCCTGGGCCAGGAGGTGGGGCAAGTGTTCAGTTAGCTCCTCGCTGCTGCTTCCACATCATTTCTTCCTCACAGATCCCAGCTCCCACTGACGGTGTACCGAACTAAACCCATTCCTTCTTATTGAAGTTGTCGTTGATATTTCCGGCCATTCTCCTTCATTTACTGAAGATTTTAGCACCTGACTTACTCCTCTCCCTCCAGTACCATTCCCATGACAATAAGAAAATTTAGAATCCATATAGATAACCCTTCCAAGAGGCTGATTTCATACTGGACAGTCTTATCTTCCACTGTATCTCAGCCACCACTCTGCATGCATACAGCTTAGACTTCATTATTACCAATAACTGGTCTCCAGCACATCAATTTCAAGGATCTTCCTCCTGGATCACCATCTCTTCTCTCACCCTCTTGCCCTCCTGGTACCCCATTTCTAGATTGCTGGCTCCACCAAGTGAATCCCTGGGCCTCAATACTTCTTCCCTGTCTACTATCCCCCATAGCCTGAAACGTCTTTCTTCTCAGACCTCGTTTGGCAATGTTTTTAGATCTGGCTGTGCACTGGAATGTCCTGAGGACTTCTGAGCCTGCCCCCTGAAGCAGAATATCCGGGGAGTCCATATTCTGGAGTGCTTACTGTATGGTCAGCTCAGCACCTGGTCCAAGGAATAGATTGGGGAACATGTCTTCTAGCATCTCATCTGCATATCTCTTGCAGTCTCTTGCCTCTCACTTCTTCCCACGTCCTACTGCAATTACTCAGGTAGATGTCCCATCTTTTTTGAAGGCAGGTAGGAAACTGTACTTATCTTTGTAGAGCTCACGGGCTCAAGCATGATGCTTTACTCTTAGTAAATACTCAATAAGTAGTTGCCAAACTAGTACTAAAAATAAAACGAATGCATTTCTTGGGTAATGACCTAGAGGGAACATTCTTTAAAAGGGCTATCTTTAGAGACTTACACATGAAATCCATGCTAATGGTGCATCTAAAAATGCAGGTTGGATCACATTCTCCTCTGTTCAAACCTTCCAATGGGTTCCCATTATCTTGATGATAAATTATATATTCCGTAGCCATACATATGAAGCCCCCTGATCTTTTCCTGCCTCCATCTCCAGCTTTGTTTCCCGCCACTTCTAGCTCACGCCTTCAGTACAACTAGACTTGCCCCCATGCAGTTGTACATGCTCTTCCCTCTGCCTGGATGCCTTTTCTGTAGTTATTTGCCTAGCTAAACTTATTCTGAGATTCAGCTGAGCTATCAGCCCCTCCCAGGAGCCTTTTCCAGTGTTTAAGCTGGGCTAATACCTGCTCCCTGCTCCATAGCACTCTTGGTTTAACTGTCTATGTGTCTGCTTTCTCCGAACCCCATTTATAGGGACATCCTCGGAGTGTGGACCAGACTGTGCTCTTTTCCACTCATGTGTCTGTCACCATGCTTAGGTACATGGAATGTAGATGACAATATTTTTTAATTGAACTGAGCTGATTAGAAAGCATTGGATGCATTTATCGATAGAAAGGATTGCAGAAAATTAGGAAGAATTCTAGAAGAAATAATATGAACAGTGTACTGAATTCTGAGTATGCTACATCTTATTGTGTTAGCATGGTTCCAAGCCCTGTCAGAACAGCAACATGTGAACTTCGTCTCAATCACTGTTATCCTTACAATGGGCTTTCTAGGTGCACCTCTGCAAAGCAGGACAAAATCAAGGGTCAGGTTTGCTTAGGTCTGCTAAAGTAAAGGAAATTTTTAACTTTTCATGTTTGTGGGCCTTGCTCCTAGGGATGCTAGATTTTATCATTTACCAAGGTCAAAATGACTCAGCAAAACCTCAAAGCATGGGCTCTATTTCTGCCTTGAGCACACATTGTACATCTGCTTTGTTAAAAATAAATAACCAAATAGGAGTATTCCAAACATACAGATAAGAAAAAAACTCCTCGATTCTCAGAAGATTAAAGTCATACAGCCTTATAAACTAAAAGCAGAAGATAAAGTGTAACTTTCTGGACTCTCTGGTCAGGATGATTTGTAACTTATGTAAAAACAAACAAAAACAGAACAATATAATCCTGTACCAAATGTTCTGGAGCATTCTCTTCTTTGTGAAGATTCTGTATCCTGGCCTATCCTAACTTGGGCTCAAATACAACTTTTTACCTTTTACTTTCAAATTTTAAAAATGTTGGTTCATTTTGCATTAACATTTCCTATTGCTAATGGGTGTCTGAGCTAAGGTTAGGGAACTCAGCCCTGATGCCAGTGGTTTTTTTTTTTTTTTTCTGTTATTGTTGTTGTTTTTAAAAAAACTTTTTACTTTGGAGTGATTTTCGGTTTACAGAGAAGCTGCAGAGATGATCCCACCTGGCCTCATCCAGGTGGCTAACATGACACCCAAGCTGCTTGGTGTGGCACCAAGGACAAGGGTCAGTGACATTGAAACGAACTCTGCTGTAGCATGCCTTTTCTCCAGGGACAGGTTTTCCTTCGCCCACTCCCAAATTTATCCAATAATCATTCGTTGTAGGCATACGATGGGTCATGTAAATGAGTAAGACAGACACTGGCCTTGCCATGATGGGTCCGTATGGAAAAGATGGACAAGGAAACCAACTGACAGTAACAGGCCCCCATGGTCACAGCTGTGACAGGGCAGCACCAGGTGCTGGCAGGGGGGAAGCAAACAAGGCTCAGAGAGTACAAGGAGTACAAGGATCCTGCCAGAGAAAGCCAGATGTGGAGAACAGGCTGGGACACACGACACGCAGGAGACATTTGCACCACGGGAGGTCTGGGAGGGCCTGGCAAGTCTGGGTTTCCCGAGTGGGGTCTGCGGTTGAAATGTCAGATGGGGAGGGAGAGAAATGGGCCGGAGTTCACCTGAAAGGCCCTGCAAGCTGTGAAAAACTTACCAACACATGTTTGCATCTTCTGGTTCAGAATACCTTCACAGACTGTACAGGGAGAGGGTGAATTAAAAATCAGTATTCTGCAGCCTCCAAATGCCCTCAATCAAAACATTGATCCCTCAAGCACAGAGGGGAAAAAAAGGAAAAGGGTGGTGAAAAAATGAGGTTCATAACACCTTCTAGAAAATCATCAAATAAGACCCCCCTCAAAAACAAAACAACACAGTGAGCTCCAGATTGCTTCAAGATATGAAAAGGTTTCTGGTTAACACTGTATTTTGTGGTGGGGGTGAGGAGGGTATCAGGGGAAAAATCGGGTTAAACATTCTCAGATGCCGGGTTCAAAGTGCAACTCCCAGCAAAAGGGCTCCAGTTGGACGTAGCTGGCAGACTGGGGATACAGTCCTGAAATCAGAACGGATGATCTCTGCACACAGGCCAGTCCTCGAATTACTCAGCTCCCAGCCTCCCTATCACATTCCCTTGGCTCCTTTGGCACCGCAATTTGGGGTAAGAGCCAGGAGGCATCCCTGAAATCTGCTGCTAGCAAGTTGGAAAAATTGAATACAGAACGTCCTTATCTGAAGGGTCTTCCTGCCCTCCTCGCTGCCCTCTCAGGCCCCCTGCAGAACAGTCGCTCAGTGTCCTTGAGGTTTATGACAGTTTTACTTAAAGTGCAATTTACAGAAACCTAAAAAGTGAAGGTTAAAGAACTTCTTTGAGCCACTTTACTGCCTTCATCTCCTCCAGCTTTTGATGTAAACTCCTTAGCCAACATGGTCATTTTAATTTCTTGAGTTTGTTTTACATGTTAGAGTCCCAGCTGCATGAAGAAACAATCAAAGAATTCAAAGACACCATTGCAAAGGCAATTGGGACAGATTTTACAGGTGTTAGAGGGGGTTTTTTTGTTTCTTTCTTTCTTTCTTTTTTTTTTTTTTTTTTTAATGTAGGTTCCACGTCCAGCCTGGAACCCAATGTGGGGCTTGAACTCACGACCCTGAGGTCAAGACCTGAGCTGAGATCAAGAGTCAGACATTAACCAAGTGAGCCACCCAGGCACCCCTCATTTTGTTCTTTAAATAAGAGAAAATGCAGCCTGTCTGGTCTCCTGTCTGTTCAGTACCTTCCTTCTCCAATACCAGTAATGGGCATCATCTCTGAGATCTGGCGTGCCCATGTCATCATAGTCAGGGACTGTCAATCTCCCTCCCACCACACCAACCACCCCATTCACTGAGCCTGTACCACTGCAATCAGTGCTTTCCAGACAGAAGCTCAGAATCTCCTAAAAACCTGACCTATAAAATCTCCCCATTTTATAGGTAAGAAAACTGAGGCCTGGATAGTGAGCAGTTAAGTTTATAGATTACAAACCATGCTGTAGACTGGAGTCTGTGTTCAGATCCTGGCCTTGCCACTTTTAGCCAGTAGACTGAACCTTTACCTTCACCACCTCAGCTCTAGTTAATAACATGGCAACAGTAACAGTATTTATACCATTGTTGCCTGTTTATTTGGGCAAACCATGTTAAGGTTTAGCAGTGCTTGATGCACAGTATATTTTCCATAAATGCTGGCTAAATATTACTACTATCATTACTGTTGTGACTGTTGCTAGTCGAAGTTGCATAGTTACTAATTGGTAAATTTGGATTTTTAAATGAGGTCTGATTCCAAAATTTAAGCTCTACAGTACCACATTGGGAACATTTTGTTTACTCTTCCACTATGGCCAAGTCGCTTGCCTACAATTAGAGAGCTAATAAAATGCCATCCTGACCTTCTGACCCCACTCCCCCAGCTCTCTCTGACACACCACCACAGCCTCACCTGTTGCCTTCAAACGGTCAAAAAATGCAACCGAAGAGCGTCTGCAAGGCCTTTTAATCTGGAACAAAAATTTCTTCAGCCAAAATTGAAGCTCAACAGTCTTTGTGCTTTCTAAATATGTATTCTGCTAATCCACTCACTAAACCTCAGAATCTCCTTTATCAAAGAACTGGAGAAGCCAGAGCCACTCGTGAGAGAGCTTCATAGCAGCATTAGTCACACCCGGTCCCTGACAGAGGCCCGGGCACTAGCTCCCAGTCTCCTTCGCCCTGGGAGGTTGCCAGCCTTGCAAGGCTGATGCCACATTTGGCAGCCCAGCTGTGTCCCAGGAAAGAAGCATCCTCAGCCTCTCAGAGGGAACCGTGAACTGATGGAAGTCATAGAACTGCATGTGGGGATAGGAAAGCAGTGACCAGGAGAGGACGGGATCCACCTTTGGCTCTTGCACTCACTAGATGTGTGTCAAGTTGAGGCAGGTGCTGTAGATCTCTTCACCCCGGCAAGAGAGGATGCTGATTTACAGGAGAGTTAACAGATGCTTTTTGCAGGAGGAAGGGATTGGGTCACAGTAATCTCAGTCTAGCCATCCTTCCTGCCTTCTTCATTCAGTAGCTTATTCAGTCAACAAATATGAAGCCTCTAAAAGAGATCTGAACCTGCTCCACCATGTCGCACACCTGCAGGAGCACTAGCCACATTGCAGTCACACAGACCACTCATGCACATTGCCATGTGAACAGCTTCTCCTGGACTGGTGGGACTCAGGGGCCCACTGCAGATAGAAGGGGTGACAGTGGCAAACAAGCGTTCTCTGTCCTAGTGGCACGTACAAGCAAATGCACTGCTTTAAAAGTCAACGGACATTATTCATTCAATAACTAGTTGAGTGCCTATGATGCACTAGCTCACGATCTAGGCATGTGAAGGTGCGACCTAAAGCATACTACAGGTATATTATTAACAGTTTATTTTCCTCTCATGGTCCCCTCTAAGTACTGATGGTTCTGGAAGCTTCCATTCTTATCTCCCCTAGTTCATGCCCTGCACTGGATGCACTCTTCTGTTACCTGTTCATCCTTGGGTTTCCTAACATAGTGCCTGGAGCAGAGGAGACAGTACTTACTATTTGTTGGAGAAATGCCTCCCTCTATGCCTTTGCACATATTTCACCCACTGCCTTGAGTGCTTTCCTCCCTTTTTCTTGTCTCAAAAATGTTCATCTTGCTTAGCTCAGCTGCAGCTCCTTGAGGAAGACTTCCCTCAGGTATGGAGGAAGAGGTGGCGATCCCCCTGTGCTCTAAGAAGTCCTGCATTTCTCTCAACTGCGTGTTTGTTACACTGTTACTTCAAGTACAGCAATAGGATTAAGAACATGGGCTCTGGGACTGAAAAGTCTTAGATTGGAATCCTAGCTCTAGGAATTCGGGCTGTCTCCTTGACAAAGCTATTTCAGTTCGCGGTTCCCTATTTCCTGATGAATAGAATGGGCACACAACTATTCACATTCTAGGACTGCCAAGGGCATCATCACCAGCCCAGTGCCTGGCACAAAGGAGGCCCACAGGAATGGTATTTTGAGGAAGAGAGTTGGGATATGGATAGTGAGAAAGAGGATGATGATGAGGAGGACAGGGAGAATGATATGGATGATGATCATGATTATCATGGTGATTTGGACTATGATGAAATGATTATCTGTGACAGGGCAGGGAGCACACACTTGGGAAATAAATTTGCACAGGGTTAGTTGGCCTGATGGGTTCAGGTAGGAAAATTGTATCTGTTCTAATGGGTGGCCATTTTAGTTTCTAGCAATAAAAATGCTTACATGTTGGCCTCCCTCTTCCTCGGACACTCAGTATCCATAGATTTTCTCAGAGCTTACATTCTGGTCTACTGCTTGGTCCTACTCATTTTGTGAAATGACTCTCTCCCTCATTGCCCACTCTATTTTCCCACCTTGTACCCCAGCCAAGCCAACAATGCTAGTTCAGAACAATGGACAGCAACACAGGACTTTCCCCCTCCCCGCCCCCCCCCCGCCCCCTCAAGCATTTGGTTCTGCTTTCCTTTAACTCAATCCATTTGCCCATTTTTGCACTCACTCCTGAAGGCTTCTCTTAGCTTACTGTCAGCTAAATCAGGAAAATACCAAAGGGGACCCCAGCAAGGAAAAAAAATGACAAAGGCAACTAGATGAATATGGTCTTGAATTGATCTTATAGGTGCTGGGTCAGACTTTGTTACTTAGCTCAGAGATACTACCTTGTGGTAAACAGCCGAAATACTTGAAGAGCAGATTGAGTCAGGCTCTACTGACGGGAATGGATGGCTTTGTGGCACATTAAATGAGACTTTTCTCTGAATGGACAAGAAGAAATACTAAGGCTGTTATATTGAAAGACTCTGGCTAAAAGAAAAAAAATCATAGGCAATTTTTTAGCTTTGAGAGAAGAAAGAAAAATGAAGAGGTTCTCTAGCTTTCTGATTTGGAAGATGTGTAACCTTGAGTCCCCGAGAAGAATGTGTAAGCTTTTGACTCATTAATGCTAAAGTGAAAATAGAAATAATACTGGAATCAGCTCAGATTTGAGTATCTGCTAGGTCACTCTATGATCTTGAAGATGTCACCCAGCTTCTTAGAGCCTCAATTTGCTCATCAGTAGAATGGGATACCTTCTGGTTTTGAAAGTCTTTAGTAAGGATTAGAAACACCTGAGTCTAGCTTCTTACCTGTCAAAGGAAACAGTTAACAAATTCAGGTTGACCAAATAAACATACATATGTGAAATTCATGAACTACAATCTTATCCAACTGTATGGAAATTATTTCTTGCAGAACTTATCATGACCTGAGAAAATTAGCTAAAATTCTTGATGAATGGAAAATATAAAATCCCAATCTTTTTTGGTAATACTTAAAATATAAATAATTGTATTTGTCCTGTCTACCTCATAAGGTTATTAGAGTGAAATATGACAATAATTTGAATAAAAAATAAACAGAATCCAACACAGATTGAAGACATAATCTATAAGTATGTATAAATGCTGTACAACTGACACAAAAAGAGTTTTCCAGATGGAAAGCTCAGTTAACCCTTGGAATTGGCTTACCAAAGAGAAGGAATTGGGATTTCTGTATCTAACACAGCATCTACCACATGCAGAGTACTCAAAAAATACCTACTAAATTAATGAAGGGCTGAATAAACATCATGGGACCTCAGGGAGAAAAGAGGGGAATGGTTTAAAGCAGGGCTTATATAATGGTTTAAAGCGGGGCTTATTAAAACGATTCTGTGAAACTTTATCTCAAACTTTGAGACTAAGCAATTCTCTAACCACATTATCCACTGGCTTATGAGCAATGTGAGGAGAAGGCTCAGTTAACTCAGCCCCCAATGTATCTTTCCTGCTGCCACCACCAGCGGCTCTTCACCCTATACTGTCCAGGGTGGTGTGGAGCATGCAATCCTCAGTAGAGGCACAAGATTCTCCATATTTCTCTTTGTCCCCAGACATGCCATGCTGTTTCTGGCATAGGTTCCTTCACATATCCTATTATGTATGCCTGGAATGTCTTTCCTTCTCCATGGTCTATTGCTTGGTGAGCACTTTTCATCTTTTAAAACTGGAAAAAAAAATTATCTCTCTTGGGAAATCTTCTCTGACTCACCCAAGTTGAGTGAAAACATTCTTAAAACATTCTTCCTCTCTGCTCACTTGGTAACTTGAACATATGGCATGGCCCATATTACATTATAATTGTCACACTGTATTATAATATTTTTGTACATCTTTCCTATCAAACTCCGAGCAATCTGAAGGAGGTCTAAATTAGGTTTTATTTCCTAGGCCTTTGGTACATTGCTTGTTAACTGAATAATGTCTGGGATCAAACAGGCTTGGATTTGGTTACTGGACTGATCACATAGTAGTCAGGTGGTCTGGGGGCTACTTCCCTAAACCCACTTAATCTCTCCATCTGAAAACAGGGACAGTATCGTTCCATATTCTTGCCAGACTGTTGTGTAGATTACAGTACATTATTCATAGGAAGAGCTAAGCACTGTGCCTAGCCCCCAAAATGTTATCTATTGTCATCATTGTCACTAACCATTTAAGCCATCAGGAGAGAGAATAGTGACTAAGAAATAGGCATGGTCTCTTCCTATGGAATTTATGATCCAGAGTGGGAGAAATTAATAGAGATTTAAACACTTTTTTTTAAACAATGTGGCACATCCTCTGAAACAGAAGACCATTTTGAGGTGCATAATGGTCAAAATAGTCTAGGACTATGGGAGGCTAAAATAATGCCTCCTCCCAAAGATGTCCACACCCTCATCCTCAGAACCTGTAGATAGATTACCTTGCATGGTAAAAGAGGATCTGGAAATATGATGCAGTTAAAGCTCTCAACATGGGAAGATTATCCTGGAGCATCTAAGTGGGTGCAATTAATTATAAGGGTCCTTATAAGAGAAAGGAAGGAAAAGTCAGAGTATTAGAAGATATAAGGTTGGAAGCAGAAGTCAGAGAGAAGGTGCTATGCTGCTGGCTTTGAAGCTGGAGGAAGGGGCCATAGACCAGTGAATGTGGGTGGCTTCTACACTGAAAAAGGCAGGGAAAACAATTCTTCCCTATAGCCTCCAAGAACACAGCCCTGCAGACCTGCTGGAGATGCCTGACCTCCAGAACTGTAAAAGAATGAATTTGTGGTGCTTTGAGCTACCAGCCTTGTGGTAATTGCTCACAGCAGCGATAGGAAACTCACACACATGTTCTGTAAAGAACACTTTGGGCGTATACATTGGTCAGGATAGGTTAGATTTTGTTATAACCGAGCAACACCTAAATCTCAATGATTTAACCTGAAGGTTTCTCTCATGCACATGCGTGTGTGTGTGCACACGCGTGCATATACACACACACACACATACACACTACATGCCCAGCTGGAGGAGTTCTGCTCCTTAAGCTTACTCGGGACTCTGTATCCAGTGACTTGAAAGTCACAGAGCCAGAATTTGAACGAAATGTCTGATTTGAGGCTATTAGACACTCAGTACTATCATACTACATTTTGAATTCACTAGCCAGAGAAGCATAAAGAAACATGGAGACAACTAAGCCATGAGTTATTTCAATTCTACTTGGAGTGAAACTGAGGGTTTACCAATAAATAAAAAAGGCATCACTAATCCTCTTGACCTCCCCATGAGCCAGATATCTCCTATGATATCACGTATAACATTTTTCAATGTCAGCACTCAGAATGGTGACTGAGGACTCCCTGGTTTAATGCAACATTTTACAGATGAAGATTCTGAAGACTTGCCCAAAGTCACACAGACATACTGCCAGGGCCCAGATTGGTTCTTGAAACAGTACTTTTTCTACTTGTCTGGGTGAGAGAACTGAATGAGAGAAAGGCATTTTATTTAAATCTTTGAACAATCTTAAGATATACCCAGGTATCATCACTCTAATGTTCCCGGGAGGAAACTTGATGGTCAATGTCCCGAGGGGTGGAGCCTACACTTGGAATTATGGAACCCCTGCCCGTGAGCCTAATGTGTCCGACCCAGCTTCCTCTGGGTGGATATGGCCCTCACTCACCCAGTGCTGATGGCATGGGAGGGTAATAAGTGAGGTTCCTTCTCAGCCCACACAGCCCCCAGGGCCACCCTGCATTTCCTGGGTTGGAAAGGAACACAGGATTTTATGGCAAACGTTCCCAATAGGGAGTCTAGAATTTGCATGTTTTCTTATATCAGTTTCTTGGAGTTAAAGGCCAGTAAGTACCTCCTGAGCACTAGTAAAGATATAGGGCATTTGATGAGATGAGCACTGGGTGTTAAACTATATGTTGGCAAATTGAATTTAAATTAAAAAAAGAAGATATGGGAGGTGTACACCCCAAGGTAAGGATGAACGCCTTCACCTGTGGATAGTTTAAGGCATTAATTAGGAAGCATTCTAACAGTTGTAGCTACACTTCAACCTTTTAGATGAAGGGTGTTACCAGGTTCTGCTTTTCTGCTCAGAGAGTTCTCACCAGTTTTCATTGTGAATGCATGCCGTGAAGGGAGGTCTTTCTGCAAGAGAGGTGTGAGGGACAGCAAGACTGTTTCGACTGTTTAGTTCTAGCTGTGTGTTGTTTTATTTTCCCAAGCAGAAACTTAGAGGCAAATTGTGTTCTTAGGTTTCATGGCTTTGGTGTGTTAGGTGCCTCTCCTTTTTCAGGTAGCTCTGTACTTTTGGCAGGATGATACCACAACCCAGGAGTTTCTGGGGGAAGAGGAACTCTTGCAGAAAGTGTCCTTGAAAACTCTAGCTCTTGGTTTGAAACCCAGGGCCATCGCCTACTGGCTGTGAGTCCTTCAGCAAGTTACACAACCTCTCTGGGTCTCTCAATGGCAGCACTTACTCTAGAGCTCCCGTGAGTTAACATCCATAAAGCACTTAGAATCGTGCCTAACATATTCAACTTTAGCTGCTAATGTTAATAATAGTGATGAAATCATGCAACCCTAAAGAACTTGTTTCTTCCTCTAAAATGTGGATAATCTCACATGATTTGTGAGATTTAAATGAAATAATACATCTAGTCAGGTCCTTCACCGATATTATCTTTCCTACTTTTGGGGACATGAGTTCAACAAAGTAGTTGCTAAGCAAGGTGCTGTGGTGGACTCCAAGAGGAATTAAAAGCAGAGCTGGTGAGCACATCTGGTAATTCATTTGTTTTTGAGAATAACAGAACAAGGGATGAGGTCCCTTGCTCACTACATAGAGATCAGAACAAGGCAGAAGCATCCCAAATTTTCCCTAAGGTC
The DNA here is from genome assembly GCF_048164855.1 of Canis lupus baileyi. NCBI lineage: Eukaryota > Metazoa > Chordata > Mammalia > Carnivora > Canidae > Canis > Canis lupus. Next base: position 36,294,621 of record NC_132840.1, read on the forward strand.
TGCCCCTCCCAGCTCACAAGGGACTAGCATGTTGGACCAAGATTGCAAGGACATGTTTGATGCTAGGTGCTGTTCTCAGTAGGTCATCTCATTCATCAAATCCTTGTGGGCAAGAGAGACTGAGGCTCTGAGAGATGAAATATTTGCCTAAGGGCATACAGGCATAAGTGGCAGGCACTAAATTCAGGCAGAGGTCCGCAGGCTCCCTATTCAGTGGGCTCTCCTGCATACCACAACCTGGAGGCACAGCTCCTGTGCTTGTGCTCAGAAGCAGCACAGTGGGAAACCAGAAGACCAGTGGGAGATGGCATTTCTGGGTTGATCCTTTAAAAGTTTAAATAATCCTACTCTGTTTTTATAGATGGACCCCAAATTGCTCAACAACCTCTCTTAACTATGATTTTCTTAAGGTCACACACTGATCTTTGAAATGAGCTATTGGCTGGTTCGCAAAGGTGGTGGGGAGGTGGGACGCTGAAAGTGGTTTGAATGCTCAGGTCCTCTCTGCTTGAATCCTGGATTGGGAAATTTTGATGATCTCAAAAACTACGAATATTTTTACAGGATTTTATTTACAATGGTACAAGCCCCGTGTCATGCTCTACACTCAGTGTGGAATCTGCTCGAGATTCTCTCCTTTCCTCTCTCTGCCCCTTTCCTGCTCTCTCTCTAAAATAAGTAATAAATCTTTATAACTTTTTAAAAACTTTTGTCCAATATCCCTCTCACTGTGGTCATGACAAAATGGAATCAGGTTAAGAATAGGGTCTCTGGAGTCAAACAGGAATTTGATTCCTGATTCTATCTCATCTACAAAATGGAGATGAAAAGAGTATTAATAGTGATAGTGAACCACAGTAAGCAAAACTTGGACTTTTTCTAATATTAGGATCCAAAGATTGCTTATTGTTTCTGAAGCACGTTATTTGTAACTTCTTTGTACGTGGTATGTCCTAAGAGAACGTGAGGGCTAATCTTTAAAAACCACCCCCAGCATCTGAGATTTGAGATTTTTACAGATGAGAAAGACCAAATCCACAAGTCAGTGATCAGGGAGGAATAGTGGCCACAGTCCCCAGATCACTCTCCTCCATTTCCCATGCTGCGTGGTAATAAGTACTTCTCAGATTTCTTCTCTGAAGAGCTAGTAAGCACAGCTGTTGTTTTCAGAGAGGTCAAGAGAACATGATACAAAACCCCTCCCAGATTGGTGGGGAAGGTCACCGAGTAACCACTCTCAGTCTCAGTTAATTTTCTGAGAAGCTCCATGTAGGAGTTTGGTGGGCCTGCCCTAACAAGGTGCACCAGGCTGTGTGGCTGAAATGACAGAAATTGATTGCTTCATAATTTTGGAGACAGGAGGCCGAGATCCAGGTGTGGGCAGGGCTGGCTCCCGCTGCAGGCTGCGGGGAAGGCCTTACCTAGGCCTCTCTGTGGCTTGCGTAGATTTCTCCCTTGTCTTCACATGGTCTTCCCTCTGGGTCGATCTCTATGACCACACTCTTATTTATGAGGACGCCAGGCATACTGGATTAGGCCTGTGCCACGAACCTCACTGTAACTTATCTCTATAAAGACCCCATCTCCAAAGGTCACATCTGAAGTATTAGGGCTTAGGACTTCAACATCTGGATTTGAGAGGCGGGACACAATTCAAGACATAGCAGTTTATTATTACAAGAACTATTATTTTAGTGTGTAGAACTATCTGCCTTTTTGAGCCGTTCAAACTCTTTATATGTATTAACTTATTTAAACCCCAGTTGAAGGCTAAGAAGTAAATCCCATTAGGTCCCTTTACAAGTGATGTAGCTGGGCCACAAAAGAGATCAAGTAACTTGCTCAGGGCTGAACAACTAGTAAACGGTGGAGTCAGAAACAGAAACCAGTCAGGCTGCTTGCTCAGAGTCTGTGCTTTCAGGTGCCAGGGAACCTGCACCTCGTGAGCAAAACCTAGTTCCTGCTCTCCAGGGAGCGCCTAGTCCAGACCCGGGGCTGGGTCTGCTCAAAGGGCTGAGCTCTTGCAAGGTGAGGAGAGACCATTTGTGACCAAGAGGCTAGGGCAGGTTTCTCAGGAAGGTGACTGCTGAGTGGAGTCTTAGAGTGGAAATTAGCATTCTGGGAAGAAGCGCGTGCACAGGCAGATACCAGACCAGAGCACAAGGGATGTGTGGCCGGGAAGGTGGAGTGGGAGCATGGTGGCAATGTAAGCCGGGCTATATGGCTTGGCCTCTAACCCACAGACAATGGGGAACCACTGAAGAGGATCCCGCAGGAAAGTGACATGACCAGATCCACCCGTTAGAACCATCTCTAGCAGACAAATATAGGCACACAGTTTGGAGCAGGGAAGACTGGACTCACTGGGAAGGTCATGAAGTTCTGGGGTCTGTGTCATTTGGATAACACCAGCTGGCACAACATCAGCCCTGCCATGTGCAAGTTGCTTAACATCTCACTACCAGGAACTCAACTCGGCTCAAGAGGACTCGGCAGCAGTGTCTTTTTTGCATGGACAGGAGGGGTGTGGCCAGGCTTTCAGAACTGTGAATAACTGAGTGAGCCTCCCTATTCCCCTGCTCAGAGATTCTCCTGGAACTCACGTGAAACCTCACCTGGGCAATCTGATCTTAATCCCCAGAGCATACTGCTCTCCTAGGAACAAGCTCTTAATAGCAGACGGCCTTTTCCAGAGCCAGCCTCCTCCATGGGCCATCCACTTTTTTTTTTTTAAACATGTATCCCGTCTTGTGACTTACTCATTAAAAATTAGAATATTCAACAAAACAAAGCAACCCCAAAACAAAACCCTCCGAAATTGCTCTTGAGGGCTTGCTAAGCAATTTTATAGGTGGCTTATTTTTGATAGAACCTGGGTTCCAGATTCAGCTCTGTCAAAAATAAGCCACCTGTGACTTTGAAAAAGTCCTCCAGTCCCAGAATGTCAGAGCATGACAAGACTCTGGGGCACATTTAGTTCACTCTTCCCATTTTGGAGGTGAAGGCCTTCCGTGGCACTCTTGGCCAATAGGATAAAGTGCCTATGCTATTCAGTCTTTCAATATCTGGCCCTCTTGGGAGTTTGATTCTGGCTGTGTTCTGTCTCTGTGGTTCCCCATCTCAGTGGCTCCCCATCACCCCCACTCCCTCTCCTCATTGTCCCTTCCCCTCCCATCTCCCGTCTCTCTTTCCCCCCACCATTTCTCACCAATTTCTCTAATGAACTTGGGATGAACCCCACCCTGGGTTAGGCACCCATTCTCAGCGCTTTCCATCAAAACTTATAGATTTCTTCATCACTCTGCTTTTCATTTAATACCCAAATTGTCTGTTTTCTTGACATTCTCCCCTGCAAGACTGAGTAACAAGATGGCATCTATGATTGGCTCCTTGAAGTTAATAAGAACAGTCCAGGAGCACCCACCACATACATGGCGCAATGAAGTAGTAGTTACAAAGTGTGTGGCCACTTTTCCTCGGGGGCCCCAAGCTTCCCCATCACTAAAATGAGAGTTGTTAAAGGAGTTGGTCTTTAAGAAATCTCCCAACTGCTACATTTTATTATTCAATGGCTTGCTGAAATCACTTGACTCCTAAGAGGCAGAAGTAAACAGTACAGGCCTTTTAACTACAACTCCAAGGCTCATTCATCAAAACTCAAGGATTATTTTGTAAGCATGCCAACTGAGAAGCATTCCCAGTTAAAAATGCTATGGTTCTCTCTTGTCAAGACCCTGTGAACTGTGTGGAGGTTCCTCAAAGAGTTAAAAATAGACCTGCCCTACGACCCAGCAATTGCACTATTGGGGATTTACCCCAAAGATACAGATGCAGTGAAACGCCAGGACACCTGCACCCCGATGTTTATAGCAGCAATGGCCACGATAGCCAAACTGTGGAAGGAGCCTCGGTGTCCAACGAAAGATGAATGGATAAAGAAGATGTGGTTTATGTATACAATGGAATATTACTCAGCTATTAGAAATGACAAATACCCACCATTTGTTTCAACGTGGATGGAACTGGAGGGTATTATGCTGAGTGAAGTAAGTCAGTCGGAGAAGGACAAACATATGTTCTCATTCATTTGGGGAATATAAATAATAGTGAAAGGGAAAATAAGGGAAGGGAGAAGAAATGTGTGGGAAATATCAGAAAGGGAGACAGAACGTAAAGACTGCTAACTCTGGGAAACGAACTAGGGGTGTTGGAAGGGGAGGAGGGCGGGGGGTGGGAGTGAATGGGTGACGGGCACTGGGGGTTATTCTGTATGTTAGTAAATTGAACACCAATAAAAAATTAAAAAAAAAAAAAGACCCTGTGACTAAGTGCAAACGTACCTGGCTGAGGGAACACACTGAGGCATAACTTCTCTGGGGCTTCAGAAAAGGGTTGCTCAACCTTTCCGTCTAGGGGCTTCAACTATATAATTAAATATATTCCTATAGAATTCTCTTGAGCTTTCTATGTCTGGGGGAGAAGGATACACTTTTATGACCAAAACCAGTGAAGGATATCTAACTGTTCAGAGAGCTATTGATGCAGAAGAAACCACGCCCACACTGGGCAGCTTAAAACAATCATTTCTCCATAGCCCACAATTTTGTGAAAAAGTAGAACTGATCTTGCAAACACGTTCCAACCTAAATCATCTCACTCAGATTCTTCCAAGTGCTCAGGCTTTGTACCTAAGAGTCATGGATGATTCCTCATCCCCCCCCCCTTTTTTTTATCCACTCTATCAGTAAATCCTTTTGACTCTACTTTTATGATGTATCCAGAATCTGAGCATTTCTAGTCACCTTAGACCCTAGTCACTGCTAGGACCCTTGCGGGCATCACCACACCCTCCTGGTTGGAGGAGGGCAATCATCTCTTCACAGGTCAGCCAGGCAGCTCTCATTCTCGTAGTCATCTATTTTTGAAACAACAGCCGGGTGATCCTTTTAACATGTAAGCTGAATCATTCCATCATGTCTCTCACAACACTCAGCTGGAGCTCCCTCTCTCAGGAAAACCTGATGTTCCAGGGCCCTATATCATCTGACCACTCTACATCAGCCATTCAGGACCATTTTGCTACTCCTGAACACACAGACAGGCTTCTGCCTCAGGGCCTTTGAATTTACTGTTCTCTCTCTGTAGGATGTTTCTACCTAAGATATCCACATGGCCAACTCCCTGAAGTCCTCCAAGTTTCTGCTCAACTGTCACCTGTGGATGCCTCTCTTGAAACTATCCCATTTAAAAATAGCCTTACCTGGGGGCACCTGAGTAGCTCAGTGGGTTAAGCATCTGACTCAATTTTACTTCAGGTCATGATCTCAGGGTGGTGAGATGGAGCCCCCACATTGGGAATCCACACTCAGTGGGGGGTCTGCTGGAAATTCTAGCTCCCCTGCCCGTCCCCCCACTCGAGTGCGTGCACACGCACACACACACACTCTCTCTAAAATAAATAAATCTTTAAAAATAAGATAGACTTACCCGCTGTAAGTCTATTTTGCAATAGACTCAACATCCCTAAACCCTTCCCTGCTTTGTGTTTCTACATTGTAATTACTGTCATTTGATCTAATATATATATAACATATTTTATATATACTGTACATGTTATATAATGTATTATTATATATAATGTATTAAATAGTGTATATTATAATACAGTGTATCTTATATGTAATACATATTGTGTAATATTATATATATATATATATTTTTGTTTCTTCCGCTAGAATAGGTTTTATAAAAGGTAGCATTTTTGCTGGCTCACGGCTATATCTGCAACACCTGAATCAGGTCCTGACAGCACACTGCAGGTGCTCAGTACCTACAGGCTGAGCTGATATTTTTTGTTGACTTTTAAAAAAATGAAACAGAATCCTCCATAATGAGAAATGACCCATATTGCTAATTCTTTTCCCTGTGCATGAGCAGAAAAAGTTGCACAACCACATTAGCTAACATGCCCTTTTGTATATATACACACGTATATATATTTTTTTCTAAATTGCCTGACATTCTGTTTTCCTGTTGTAATTCTTGTGATACCTGGCTTACAGTTGGTGCTTAATATTTGCTATTTACCAATCCCTGCTCCAGCTCTGCTGCCAACCAGCTGTAAGATACTGAGCAAGGGACATTCTGACCATTAGTTTCCTCTCCTCTAAAAAAAACAACAGTAACAACAAAAATGGGGCAATTGGCATCGAGCTCACTGTGATGTCCTGTAGATAGACTCAAACAATGGATGCCCCTTCTGCCTGGGTAGATCAGAGAGGGCAACATGTGAGTCATTTTCTTTCTTTCTTTATTTTTTTTTTTTTACAACTACACTAAATCTATTCAGCCTGACATTTTTCCATCATGGAGGAGCTTCTCAAAAGCTGCTGGGCCAGGAGTTGGGGGAGAGAGAATTCAGAAGGGAGATGAGATGGAATACCATATGCCCTTGCTCACTCTTTTCCAAACTCCACTAGTTGGACTGATCAGTTAGAGAGACATGTCTCACGCCCGAGGCAGGACAAAAGGAAGCTTTTTCTGTTGGGTGACAGATGAAATGAGTCCTCCCTCCTGTGAATCATGTGGCTTCCCTCCTAGAAGTTTGGTTTTAAATTGGGAGAAAAGGACTTGACTCCAAATGCGTACTAAAGAACACATGGAAACAGAAGACTACCCTGTCCCCCTTGGAAAGAAATTAACTTTGAAGAGGGGAAAGGAGGGAAATAGAGAATTGGAGAAGGAATGAGAGGACGTCATTCAGCTGAGAAGCTCTGCACCCACGCAAACAGCACGCTACCACGCAGGAAGGCAAGTCTGCCAGCTGTGTGCTGGGCACTTGCCCACGGGTCATCTCTATCTTTATAAGCACCTCCAAAAATCTCAGAACTGCTTACTGTAACAGTAGTCCCATTTCATGAGCAAGGAACCCAGGGGGGTGCAGAGGGATGAACTCACTTGATCCAGGCCACACAGCTAATAAGGAGCAGAGCCCACACTAAAGCCACAAGCTATAGAAGAGCACCAGGCAGCCCTGCCCTCTGACCAGGAAGCCCGCTTATCACCAGGGGGATCAACACAGTCCACAAGGGCAAACAAACAGAAAAGCCAACAGGCATGAGACCCAGGCTGGGGTGGGGGGTGGGGGGGGATAGGTCAGAAACCTAGCTGGCGGGGGGCGGTGAGAGCTAGGACCCCTTATGCCACCCTTCCCGAGAGCCTCTTGCTCCCTCACCCCCAGAGGTGGCATGGGGACACCATGCGTCCCCTCCTTCAATCCCACCTCCCCCGACAGAGCAAGACTAGCGTGAATTGTCAGGCACAAGCCCCATGCGTGTTTATTCTTCTCCAGGAGGCAGAGGCAGCCTTTTCCCACGCTACTGGCAGGCACTAGAAAGAACACAGAGCAAGCCGGCAACCAAACTGACATGTCTTACCCCTTCCATGGCCTTCCTCCGAGGCAGAGTCTGGGAGACAAACGCAGCTTCCCAGAGCTGTATCCTGGGGCCGAGAGCCAGCTTTGACTTGCCAGCACTGGCCCGGGAGCACTCACGTCCCAGAGCCCGAGACACACCTGAGCCCAGGCCCCCCACCTGCCCCACCTGGGGAGCAGCTCCTCCCTCTCCCGGGGCTGGAGCTTTCCCAGGGCTGGCTGGGTGCAGACCAGCCTCCATCTGCCACGCTTTGCAGGACACCAGGCACCTGCAGCAGGGAAGGGGTCCGCTCTCTCCTAGGACGCAGCCACCCAGCCCTTCGTGGCAGCAAGTGGCTCTCCCCCGGGATGTTCCAACAGTCCCTCTCCAGAGGAGTTCACGTTGTGCCCAAGGCACGGGGGAGCTGCTGAGGAATGGGGGTGGCAGGACTCCTGTTAGAACAGAATGCTCGGACTGGACAATGCAATCTCCGTTAATGACAGCCTTGGCCCAACCCCGCCCCTGAGATGGCTACTTCACCTAAGGCTCCCGAAGGGGACAGGGCGTCCCTAAGCTTGCAGGGGCAGTAGGGTGGGGGGCCAGAAAGGGAGCTGCTGTCCTAGACCACCTGTTTGGGAGCTGACACTATCTAAGCCTGTGAATACATTATATCAGATCCTACCACACCTTTGGGAAGCACTAAATGGTCCAGAGGAGGCCCAGAGAAATCCCATCAACCTGCCCAGATCGCATAGGCTCAGGACCTGAACTTAGGTCTGGCTGACTGTAAGATGGTTCTGTTTTTCTGGTGGGTGGAGTGGCGTGCGGTGGGGTGGAGGAGGGGCTTTTCTTGCTTTTGTGTTTCAGACACTTGGTGATTTTCCAGTTCCACCTCATTTTCCAGTTCTTAAGAGCTCAGTGGTGTTCTGGGGTTGGAGGCTGGCAGCGCAGGCCCCCCGTGCTACTTCAAGCCAGGTCTCTGTGACTTCTCTTGCTTTGTTAGGGCTCAGTGTGAGCATGACGCTGTTCCAGAAGAGGAGGTAGAGGCAGGTGAGGAAAGCCCAGCTGCGTGCCCTTGCCCTCCAACAGGTGGTTCTCATACCTGGCTGATCATCACAGCTGCCAGGGGATCTGTTAAAAATACAGGTTCCAAGTTCCCAAGGCAGAGATAAATCAGTTCTAGTCTACGGTGTGGGAATCTGGATTTTATTTTATTTATTTATTTTTAAATTTTTATTTATTTATGATAGTCACAGAGAGAGAGAGAGAGAGGGAGGCAGAGAGAGAAGCAGGCTCCATGCACCAGGAGCCTGATGTGGGATTCGATCCCGGGTCTCCAGGATCGTGCTCTGGGCCAAAGGCAGGCGTCAAACCGCTGCGCCACCCAGGGATCCCCATGGGAATCTGGATTTTAAATAAGCTGTTTAGGTTTGTTTTAATAATTAATGACTTGCAATAAGATATATCTTCTACATCATGACCCTGCACACAGACATACATGCATGCCCACGTACTAAAATAAAAATTTTTCAGAATGATAATCACTCTTACTATGGGTGCGATCATGCTGTTACTTTCCATTCTTTTCTGAGCCATGATGTGCCATTAAATTAAAAAATCAATGGTCAGCACACCTCACTGCATCGATTTCATGACTCAGTTTGATCCACGCTGGGCTCCCCTCACAATCAGATTGGAGGCCCACTCCTCTAAGCGTAACAGGGCACAGGCCAAAGATTGTAAACTCTTTTCTCCTTTCTCACTGCAGTTCAAGGCAATGATGTCTTGTATAAATTTGTAAATGATGTGATGGAGGAAGCTCTCAAGAGAAGGAGGAGACCCCCTCTCAATAACAGCTGACAATGGGGTTGTCAAATTCCCTCTGCTCTTTTTTTTAAATGTAAATTCAATTAGCTAACGTATAGTATGTCATTAGTTTTAGAGAGAGTTCAGTAGTTCATCGGTCTTATATAACGCCTAGTGCTCATCACATCACGTGCCCTCCTTAATGTCCCCCACTCAGCTACTCCATCACCCTCTCACCCACCTCCCCTCCAGCAACCCTCAGTTTGTTGCCAAGTTTCCCCCTGATGGGTTCAGACTAGCCTACAAAGGTGAAGGTAGGTTGGGGGGGAGTGGGGTGGGAAGGCCTCCTTGCACCTGGAAGGACTACATGCTCTGTGCTTCTGGGGTTTGGTTCATGGAATGTAGTAGGTGCCAATTATTTGTAGTTGTTAGGAGTGTTTTGCAAGTAGGCCTAAGAACCGTGACTCATGGAACCCTGTAAGATCTCCTGTTATTACCTTATGATCCTCTAGGTGCTAGACTCTGTTTCTCCCTAACTCTTGGCCTTGGGGATGTCAACAATTGTCTCTGAGATGTGCCTTCCTTACCTGCAAAACCAGGTAAGAGGGCTGGCAGCATTGGCCTAAGGGTCCATGTGCCATGTGAATATCTCTGCTGTGCTGAGAATTAAGTAGGCACCAATTTATTTTTTTACCTCCCTCTCTCCTCAATTCACGGTGGCTGTGTCAGTGTCAACCTGCACATGCTACACATGAGTGTACAAATGTTGTAGCCTTGTTTCATTTCCCTATCACGAACCCATTTTGCTCATGGGCTCCCATCCCATGGTGGCTGGTCCTTGCATCCAGCTTGATACAGGTACTCATATACCTGCACATGGGGGGGTGGAGGCAGAGAAGGCAGATACAAGGTACCGATGTTGTGGGGAGGGTCTGGCTGTGAAGTCAGGGGTTTGATCTGAGCTTAGCCAGATCTCATTACACCTTAGGAATAAATAATCCAATTGAATAAAGATGAATGAGATCCTACTATATAAAAGGGGCGCTTGGGTGTCCTGCCTCTAGCTTCAGACCAGGACGACTCTCCCTGTGACCTCCATTTCATCACCAACTGACGTGTCTACTTCCCTCCAGGGACAGAGCCCCAGCCTTTAGAAATGCCACCTCATCTAGTCCTTATTATGACCCTCATTGTTCATTTGAGGAAACTGAGGCACACAGGAGTTCATCACCGATTCAGAGAAATGCAGTGGCAAGCGGAATGACAAACATTCCAACCCAAGCAATCTGACTCCAAAATCCACACCCACCACCACTCTGGTTGCTTCCATTTAAATCTTAGAGAAATACAGAATAATAAACACAGAACTCTGAAAGCTTGAAGGTTTCTTTGCAGCAATTTTTTTTTCCAAACTCAAGTTCGAAAGAAGTCAGCAGAAAGCTTAGCAGATACTTGGACTGATACTTAGCAGATACTTCTAGATATTTCTGTCTTTCAAGGGCCTGGTTTCAGTTTGTCCCTTCGGGGAATGGGGATAATGTACCATACTCTCCAATGAGGTCCATTTTTTTTAGTACACCAAGCAATAGAAATCACTATTTCCAGTACATTCTTAATGCTTCCAAACCTTACATTCAGTCTCAGGTACTGCTTGTAGCTTTGCAGTGTTTCCATTCATGTCTGTCTTTCATTTATTGGCAAACACAATGCCCACACTTTGCACCACAAGCAATGGTTTGTAGCAGGATACTCTAATGTAAAAAAGGATTTAAAAGATATCTGAAAATGGGAAATTATGTGCACTCAGCCCTTTCCAGGGTAAACTTTGAATACTATGTGTTATTATGATGACAGGGCCGGAGCACACAGATTGATGGTCAGAATTAGGATGGTGCTGCTGAAGTCACCTATTATTAATATCAAAATTATTATTGGTTACATTAATCATTTCTGAGGATTTCCAGTGTAACGTGTAATTTATTTATGTATAATTTATATCCCGACTATTTTCAAAAGGGAGAGGAGGAAGGAGGAATTTAAATTTATTGAGAGCCTGTTGTGTGACAGGGTGCACGGTCTGCACGTATTTTCCTGCATTCCTCATGACAATGTGGTGAGATCACCGATGTTAGCCTTAGCTGGCGGGCGAGACGAGGAAGCTCAGGACGGCCGAGGCAAATGCCCTGGCCATGTGGAGTACAGGGCTGATTCTCTGCTTGGATCTGCCCTACCCTCATCTATCGCTTCTTCCTTCATTCCCTGCCGCCCGGAGGGACTTGAGGGGGTGGGCAACACAGTGTCAAGCGAAACAGGGTGGTTAAAAGTGAAAGTGATAGCTACCCATAGGACAGGTGGATGGGAAGGTCAGAAGGGATGGATAAACAGCACAGATATAAGGGATGATTATTGCAAGGCAAACAATTATTGGAAAGCAAATTATTTAAGGATAAAATGCCTAAAACTATCTTGGGAGGTATGTGGGCTCAAGAAAGGGTCTGTTTCCTTTTTTACCACTTAGTGAGAACTATAACCCAGCTGGTTTCTCTTTCGCCTTGAAGGAAGCTCACATCTCAATTCTGTGCTCATTACCGTCATCATCTTAATAGTATATTGTGATTTAGTAAGAGGTTTCTTAAAGGATGGTAAGCAAACATGACCAAGGCAAGCTGCTTTCCTTTTAATAGCCTTTTAACCCGGGATCTGAGTACCTCCTCCATGCCACGTACTATGTTCCAAGCTGGGAGGGTGGAAACATCATAGATTCTTCTAAGAAAACCGACTTGCTCCACTGAATGCCATTACATTATGTATGTGTCACTCAGATGAATTATTAAGATGCTTTCTGATATGCTTATTTTGTTGAGATCGAAGGAAGACCACTCCCCTTTGGGAAGGAGATGCGGCTTGCCTGCAAGTACAGAACCAGCCCCAATACCAACCACTTTCATGTCCCATCATTCAGAAAAGCGGGTCCTAGGATGGAAAATCTAAGCAGGGAACTCTCTCTCTTTGGAACTCATTTTCTCGGGTTTGGACTTGAAGGCATAGAAATGCTACATGCCGGCAGTGCTTGGAGGCTCAGAGTACTGGGATAGAGGAGAGAGAGGTCTCCCCAAGAAATCTACAGGCCAATTGGTGTGTGACTTGTGAATCATAATTTGGGGAGCTGATTTCCAGTGTGTGTCTGAAAGCTCTATTTAAGTATAAGAGTTAGAACTGCTTTCCCTGCAAGGAGTTAGGGAGGCATAGCTTCTCTCCTGCACCATGTACACATCCTCTCCTCTAACTGCTCCCCCGTAAATATCACATTATGCCTATGCTTTGTGGACTTAAGACACATGTGTGGGCATTCCTGGATAGTAGGGGTCAGATGCCTCTGGCCTGTGGTTATAGGACAGGAGTGTGGTAGGCAGGTGGTCTTAGGGAAGACCCAAGCTGAGGATGCATAAACTCTACTAAAAAAACAGTAAATCAGTAGGGACACCTGGGTGGCTTAGTTGGTTGGGCAGTTGCCTTGTGGCTCGGGTCGTGATCCCAGGGTCCTGGGATTGAGCCCAAGTTTGGGCTCCCTGCTTAGCAGAGACTCTGCTTCTCCCTCTCCCTCTGACTCTCCCTCTGCTCATGCTCACACTCTCAAATGATCAAATAAAAAAATATTTTTTTAAAAAAAAGCAAATTAGGGCACCTGAGTGGCTTAGTGGTTGAGCACGGTTCTGCCTTTGGCTCAGGTCATGATCCCAGGGTCCTGGGATCAAGTCCCGTAATGGGCTCCCTACGGGGAGCCTGCTTCACCCTATGCCTATGTCTCTGCCTCTCTGTGTGTGTGTCTCTCATGAATAAATAAATACAATCTTTTTTTAAAAAAGAAAGTTAGCAAATATGGCTCTTTGTTTATTCCTCATGTACCATTATCCCAGTCTTTGGTAAAGTCTAGTATAGCCGGACATTTAACCTCAGCTCTGGCAGAGTGAGAAAGGAAGTAGCTTGGTCCACATTTAGGATGGGATGTTAAATAAAGGAGGAGGGAGAGCAAAGTCCTCTGAGGCCAGCCTGGCTGTGGCACTGGTTCCTGAGACACCCCGCACGGTTGATGAGATGGAGAAGAGCTGTTGGGAGCCTCAGGTGGCTGCGATACAGCTGCCTCTCCTCACATGTTGCGGCTTCCAGAGGCTATTTTACTAAGGGTGGTGAGATGGGCAGAGGAAATGCTTCATGTTCACCAAGTCCCGGTTCTTGGGTCTATGAGAACACTGTACTTTCCAACCTCCCTGGTGATTAGGTTTGGTGATGTGACCAGGTTCTGGTCAATGGGTTGTGGAAGAAGGAATTAATGTTATTCCAAGGCCTGCTCAGTTGTCTACTTCTCCTCTTGTCCTTTGGCAGCAATCTCAGAAGAGGATTGCCCTGGGGATATCCATTAAACTGCACAATTAGCACCTGGTTAGAAATATGAAGAAAGAGCCGTGTAAACACTGTGTATATGATTTTTGACCAATCTTGGCTCAACCATTCACTAGCTGTACCTTCGACCAAGTGACTTGTTTCTCTGATCCTTAGCTTTCCCATCTGAAAAATGGAACTAACAACTCAGCGCCACAAAGGGTTCTGGTATGAAACGGTAGAAGGTATATGAAGAATCCCACAGGGTCGTCGACACCTAATCGTACTCGATAAAGGCTGGAACTCTCCCCTCTTTCCTGTTCACAGAGGACAAGGTGCCTGTGTCTGCTCAGATGGTGAAGAAAGGCTTCACTGTGGGAATAAGCCCTGATCTTAGTCCTAAGATGCTCAGGGATGGGGTAATCCAGAGGGAGAGAATAGTCTATGCAAAGACCTGTGTTCACCACTAAAGTGCAGGCGGGCCCTTCAGGGAGATGAAAATTTTAAAAAGCGTGGTCTCTGTTTGCAGGAGTCCCTGTTCCCAACCCTTTGTCATCCTGAAAGCAGCCATTGGCGCTGTGCATTCTTTTCTCTTAATGTCTATTCTCCCCTGCTTACCAGCTCCATGGCCAGAATGACCAGCAGCTCAGGCTGCAAGCTGCCACGAGTTGGGGCAACAGCGTGCAGGGAGGTAGGATGTAGCCAGGCCTCACTGGCATAGCCCTTGTGCAACAGATCTTCATCAGCTCTGGATGTGGCCTTGGACAGGACAGGCCATCTGGCCCCTGTTCAGGCAGCAAGATGAGAGTCTTTTGTATCGAAATGAAAGGATTCCTGGGAAGGGAGGTGGTGTGTCACAGAGATCGTATTGCCCACGGCCTCCCAGAGCAGAGGATGCTGCTCCAAGTCACATGGAACTGAGTGGGGGAGCTCAGTGTCTTCATTCAAAGGTATTTATCATGTGGCATTTAACCACCCACGTCAACATTTGTTGGACGGAATGAGCTCATGAATGCTCCCGGCCACCTAGTAAAGCAGGCAGGGTGCACAATAAATCCCCATTTTACAGATGAGAGAACAGCAGCTCAGAGAGGGACTTGAGAGAATTGCATCAAGGCTAGCCTCTGGGGATGTGGCATGTGGAGGGTCAGGATGAGGGAAGTGAAATTCGAAGACAAATATTACAAACAAATAGCTTGGAACATGGAAATTCCCTATTTGATCTAGTCTCCAGCTTGTCTGGATCCACAGTTTCTTTCTGCTTCCTCGTATATCCTGTCCATGCCCACATCCACAGCCCCAACCCTTCATTAACTCAGCAAGTATTTACCTAATATCCACCATGGGCTAGACCAAGACCTAGCTAACTGTACTGTAGGTAGGGAGTCCGGCGCTGTACAGGTGAGTCATTATAGGATTGCTCACACCTGTGAGCACTATGAAGGAAATGGCAGGGAGTAACATAACAAGGGGTCCTGCTTTGTAGAAGGTGTTCAAGGAATCTCCAGACCCATTCACTCATTCATTCAGCCAACATATATTTATTGGGTACCTACTCAGTGCGTTGAGCTAGGAGTTATTTTATTTGGTGAGGACTCATGGTATATATCCATATACACTACTTGCTGGACTGCTCACTTGGGCATTCCATAGACACTTCCAACTAAGGCAAAGCCATAACCCAACCAATGACTCAATCTCCTCGACCAAGCTCATCCATTTTCCCAAACAAGAACCTTGGACATGCCCGACTCCCATCAATCCTCCACCTCCTGAATGCAGTTGGTTGTGCTTCATTCAGTGATCTTTAGGAACTAGTTACTCCATGCCCATTCTTGTTCAGCACTTGACTTTCTCTGGCACAGAAGAGGTACAGTCCTTGCCCTCAAGGGACTTCTAGTCTAGTTTCATTTCAGGAAATGACTATTCAGAAACCTCTGTTCAATCACTTTGGTATGTTGTAGATTTAGGGCTGTGGGGCCCCTGCCTCCAATCTCCCACCTCGCACCAAATCAGCCCTGTTATTGTTACCTGAGTGATCTTCCCCAAGACAAATACGACCAGGTTGTCCACCACCAAAAACCTCCTCTGACTCTCTCATGCCACAGGGAAAAGTCCAGACTCTGTCCCAGGGCACACAAGGCTCTTCAGAGTTAGCCCCGTGGAGCTTCTTGAGCCTTAGCTCCTGTCTCTTGACTCCCTCCCTATACACCTGCCATGCTGAATGTCTTCATTCTTGGGCTCCCACTGCTATTTCTTTCCTCTAGATACTTGCCTATCCCATTTCCTCTACCTGGAATGCTGTGCCCTGGCATGCCTGTCATGTACCCATGCATTCCCCCTAACCATTCCGAGCCAGTGCAGGTGATCACTGGCATTGAGCCTTTCCTGACGATTGCAGGCAAGGTAATTTACCCAATCCTCTGTTCTCATAATTCCTGCATCATTGATCTCATAACCCAACCGTGACCACACAACTGGTCCTGTTTTTGTCCATATGATAAGATCTCTGAATCCTCTATAAAGTCCTCACCCTCCCAGGATTTCTGAGGATCTTCAAAAAGGGCTACCTGGGTGCCCACCAGGCAGGCTGTCAGCTGGAGTCACCATTTGGTGTCATTACGGTCTTCCTTTCCAGTCCTGGCTCCTCCTTGCAATGTCCAGAGCCCATGAAGCAGTTGGTGGAGCCTCACTACTGCCATTACCAAGGATGGCTATCATGATGACATCTGTGTCCTTGGGTTTACATTGTATCTGGCCAGGTATGAAGAACTCTTTGTGCATAAGCTCATTTTATACTCACAGCCATGAGGCAGGCCCTAACTCTACCTTTACAGACGAGATAGCTGAGATTCAGAGATGTGGAAGTCACACAGACCAAGGTCACCAGGCTGGGAAGTGTGCAAGCTGGGGATAGCCTCTGACCAGACTCACCCAGAGCATGATTCTTATGTGCACCCGGCACAGAGCACCTGGGTTTTGGCTCAGCCCAACTACCTGCCTTTGTCCCTCTGTGCTCATCTCTCCCCAGGAGACAGCAGGGCAGGAATTGGTTCCCACTTCTTCTAATCCTCTGTATCCTATTCAGTGCAAAGACCACAATAAATGTGTTACCTTTTAGGTGAGATTCCAATAAGTTGGATTATTTTCCTTTTCCTACTTTGGTGTTAAGAGTCTTCTCAGTAGTTGCTCAGTCTCATTTATGGCCCAGCCCAGGAGGGGTCAAGGTGACCTGAGAGACACGTGGAGCAGGAGCGAGGCAGAAAGGTGGGCTGCACCATCCTCTCCATTGTTGCAGAAACCTTAACCCCCAGCAATTCCCAATCTCTTCCAAATGCCTGGTTTGTATTCACTTGGCTTCCAGATTGTGGAAATAAAGTGATGCTCTGGGCAGCACTGAGGAGACCATCCGGCTGTGTGCTGGCCTCGTGCACAGGGGAACATTTTAGCAGCCGATCCAGTGCCCAATCTTCCACTTTGGCCACAAACATGCGTCTTCCTTTTATCTGCAAATTGCACTGGGCTCCGGAAATAACTGTAAATTTGCCTGGCTCTGGTTTCAGTTATATATCAGACCTGAAGAGTGGGAAGATAATGAATCCTTTACCATTGTCCTGTGGGTTGCAGCCAACAACCTTGGGTTTTGGATTCTGCAACTGTTCTAATCTTGATGATCTCACTCTGGACCCAATGTTCTCACCATCTGTTAGCAATGCAGATGCCATGCAGGACTCGGGTATGGGTAAACTTGGACACAGGTTTTGAGGTTGGGAAATCCAACTAGGAAAAGAGCTTGAAAAAAAAGGGGGGGGGGAGTTTTGACCATAGGGGGAAAAGGAGATTGACAGGAAGAGCCGTGAAAACATCTTAGAAAGTGGACATAGTAAACATGGTTGTCTATCCGTGCACTGATGTCATTCCTGAAATCAACTGCTCCGTGGGGAGAAGAGCTGATGTGTCAGCCAGGGTCCAATTAGGACAACAGAAATCAGTCTAAACATTTGAAACAGAGGGGACTTAGTACAGACACTTGGTTACATCAGGGATGGAGGAGTAGGGGACCGAAATGGGGGCTGCAAGGAAACTCAGAGCTAAGCAACAGTTGGAAGCCCCTAGGTTGGAGGGACAAAGCAGAGGTGGTGTTACCAGGGCCTGAAGCTGGGATCATCCAGAGAAGATTGGAACCACTGGAGGAAAGAAAGTGTCATGAGCATATACGGCTCCTGAAGCTTCTAGAGTAGGGACGAAATATTCAGGCTTCGCCTTTACCTCCCGTCCTTCAGTCTCCTGTCTGTGTCTCCGACTGGCCAAATCCAGGCACAGCCAGCCAACACAGGAGCCTGAGCTCGGCAGCCTGCAGGGGTCAGACGCCCTGCCACACAGGAAAGAGCAGGGCTGGGGTGAACAAGGGCCCTGTGGGCAATCTGTCCTAGGCCAAGCATTCTTGATAAATGAAAATAGTACAGGAGAAAACACAAGTGCTATAATAGACTTTGTTTTTTTTTTTTCCAGCAACAAGAAGAAAAAGAAAGAGCAACAAAGTCCCTTTTCTGTGGCAGGAAAGGATTAGGAACAATTTTTTTTATAAATTTATTTTTTATTGGTGTTCAATTTGCCAACACATAGAATAACACCCAGTGCTCATCCCGTCAAGTGCCCACCTCAGTGCCCATCACCCAGTCACCCCCACCCCCCGCCCACCTCCCCTTCCACCACCCCTAGTTCGTTTCCCAGAGTTAGGAGTCTTTGATGTTCTGTTTCCCTTTCTGACACTTCCCACTCATTTTTTCTCCTTTCCCTTTTATTCCCTTTCACTATCTTTTATGTTAGGAACAATTTTGGAGATGACAGATGAGCTGGGTCTTGAGTGAGGCCCGAGAGTCTGACATGAGAGCAAGGAGGGGCATGTTAGGGGACGCGATGGCAGGGCCGCTGGCCGCTGGGGAGGACCCGCATCCCTAGGGAGTGGAGAGAGCTCTGGCCTGGCAAGAATGCAGGGTGTGGGGTGGGAGAGCAGCCAAAAAGAGACAAAAGAAGACTGTAGGGGCAGCTCGAGGCCTGATCGGCAGGCTGGGCAGCTCAGATTTCACCCGTCTGGGAAAATTCAGCTGTAGGGTGACCCAGAGGGGGCTGAACAGGTCACCTTCCTTGTGGAGGAAGAGAAGAATACCCTGCCACCTGCTCTCTGTCCAACAAATGTGAATCTCGCGTGATCTCCTCAGTATTCACTCTTTGCTGCTTATTCAGAATATTTTTGGAATCCTCTAGTGACAATTGTCCTCTGATCCCAAGCTATGTCATTTGAAAAGACAAATCTTTGCTTTGGAAGATAGCTTCATTTTGTTGAAGATCGTATAAGGGATTGGGAATCAAATTGGAAACGTAATACGGTTGATCAAGCTGCTGCGCTTTTTTGGTTAAAATTGAGGTGTAATCAATACAATTCGAGCTATGGCTGCATCACTGAAATATGAACAGCGCATCTTTAGGTGACTGCTCAGAGGAGCAGCACACGTTCAGATATCTATGTAGTCAGTTTAAAAATCTGTCTCATTACTTTATGATTATGTATCCTATGATTTACTTTAGGCATGAAGGGCCAACGAAAAGAATAATTGCCTCTCTATTGTACAGCATCTCATGCTTTCTAAAAGGCTTGCATAGAATCAAAGGAAGGTACAAAGAAGCAAAGAGGGGAAAAGAAAGCAGAAGAGTGAGAAAGTAAATTATTCTTAGGAGACTTCTTTTTTTTTTTTTTTTTTTTTACACTGCACTGTCAAGAAAGACAGGAAGTCGATATCTGAGTATATTTCAAGAAGTCAATATCTGAGGATATTTTAGGGAACTCATTGTTGGAGGTTAGGAAGTTGAAAACTATAATGTCCAGTTAACTTACAGATTTCTGAAAGGTTGGATCACTCCGAGTGATCACAAAATAACATTTACTATCTACCAGTACAACTTGTTTTTTGCTTCAAGGGAAATAAACATACCCATTGTAGCACACAGGTTTGGTAGCCTCCTAGCACTCATTGCCCCTTTTCACCTCTGCTTAAAAAGATCCTTTTAGAAAATGTGTGCTCTCATTCTTTCCCCACCAGATTATGGGATTTAAGGAAAGCTGATCCCACCCCTGGCTCTAGGTATGGGTCCTGATTGGCAGCTCATCAGCACATTTTCCACTTCAACAAAGTAATTGACTGCAGAGTGAGCATGTGATCCAAGCCAGTCCAATCAGAGGAACCAGAGGATTCTTTCTTAGAGTTGTAAGATGAGATTTCTTCTTGCTCCCAAAGTAAACTAGGAATGTGTGTAGTAGTAATGGAGGCTATTGAAACCATCTTTGACCATTAGGAGAGTTAGGTTTAAATTAAGGCTTTCCTGGGACACCTGGGTGGCTCAGTGAAGCATCTGCCTTCAGCTGAGGTCATAATTCCTGGGTCCAGGGATCGAGTCCCGTGTCGGGCTCCCTGCATGGAGCCTGCTTGTCCCTCTGCCTGTGTCTCTGCCTCTTCCTCTGTGTCTCTTATGAATAAATAAATAAAATCTTAAAAAAAAATAAATTGAAGCTTACCTGAAGAAAGAGTGGAACCACAGAAAGGACCTGGGTCCTCAAGCTGCTGGCTGGATTAAACCAGTCCTATGGCTTAATCTATACTTGGAGTTTTCAGCTCTGGGAGCTAATGAAATCTCCATTTGGCTCGCCAGTTGGAGTTGGGTCGTTTCTTCTTCTTCTTCTTCTTCTTCTTCTTCTTCTTCTTCTTCTTCTGTTTCTTCTTCTTTTTCTTCTTTGCAATAGAAACCTGTGGGATACAACAAAAATATTCTTTCAGAATGAAAATGTTGCTTATGTGAGGCACAATTACTTTTAACCAGCATTTATCGATCTCAGAGTCTGCCAAATGTTTTCACATACATTGTTTCACTGAGTCTCTACACCATCCTTAGCTTTAGGTGACTATGTTTAATAGTCAGGGTACGTAATGCTTGTTGCTCTAACAAATCACATCTCACATCTCAGTGACTTAGCAGATATACATTTATTTCTTGCTCACATCACAATTTGAAGAGAAGCAGGTGGCTCTCCTGGGCAAGCGTCCTTTAAGTGACAATTCATAGATTTGGCTCACTTCTCTGGTGTGACTGTGACATCCTGGATTACTTTGTTTCCAATGGTGTGGATACTGAGACAGAGTGTGTGTGAAAAATGACTAGGGATGCTTTAGGGGCAAGGCCCATCCCATCCTACAGAACTCAGTCACATGGCTCCCAGCTGCAAGGAGGCCTGCAAAATAGTCTTCCCTTTGTGCCCAGGAGAAGAGGGAGAGTGTCTGTCACCCACGTGGAGGGCCATCTTAGGGTGCTGCCTACCACAGCTTGTAAGTGGAGGCAGGATTCTAAGCTAAGCATGGCATTTCCATGGGTTTCTATTTCCTCTGCTCCCCCTTCCCCGCCACCCCCACCCTACCCCTATTCATATTTCCTTAAAAATTTTGGTAAGTAGCTACCCTGCTTATTGAAAGATCAATTTGTAGTTTTTTTTTTTTTCTTAGTGTCTTCTTAAGGAAAGGAGAAACCCCCACCTCCCTGACGTTTGGCAGAACCACAGACGCTGTTACAAACTCACAGAAGTGTTCACTGCATGATAATGTATATGAGGGATTGATCATTTACTTATCCTCAAAGCAGATGGACTTTATAAGGAGAAGTGCTCTGTAATGCAGACATGACTGTGAAGAATAAATCAAATTTCTCTGTGTACTTAGGGGAGAAAGAATTATTCAAATGCCCTGCCTGCAGCTTCAGGGCCGGTTACTGGGCCCGCAATCCTGCAAAGTGGCCACCAGGGGGAGCGCTAGGCCCGTCCCCGCACAATCAACTATTTTTAGACGTTGCTTCTAGCCTCAAGGAAGAAGCCAAAGAAATAAAAGACCATGATATATATATATTTTTCAAACCGGACCAACTTATAAATTATTTGTGAGTCCAATAAAAGGCAATTATCAACATTTCCTACTATTTCAAGAGTAATATATTCTACGTTAGAAAAAGATTCAATTTATTCCATGGCTATGATTCAGACAATGGAAATTGGAGACAACCACAACCCAAAAAAAAAAAAAAAAAAAAGATTGTAATCCTGTGTAAATCTCTGTCTTTAAAACTCAAATCAGAGGATGTGAATTCTGGCCCTGGTGGGCATGAGATATTTGCCCTGAGGCAGTAGAATTTGATGGGCTTGGGGGAAGTGGCTGGAGGAAGGGTGCGTGTGCCTGTGAGTGCCAACACAGTAAATGTGAATCCTTATTCTTTCCCCAGCATGTGTGTGTGTGTGTGGGGGGGGGGGGGTGGCAAGTCAGAATAATCTTGTCCAAACAGCTGAATAATGAACATCATAAAATTATTTTAGGAAGTATAGTTTTATTATTTTCAGCTCCATAGACGTACGCTATAATGGAGCTCAGATGATCCTGGCTTTCATAAACCAGGTTGCTGTGTTGAAAAGAGCTCTGGGATCCTCCCCAACCAGTCCAGTGAGCAGCACCTTTTTCTTTCTTCTTCTTCTTCTTCTTTCCCCAACGCCACCGCCCCCCACCCCGCCCCAAGCAGCAGCATGGTATAGTGGGACAAGTGTGGTGCTTGGCTCCAGAGAGTCAGAGCCTGAATCTTGCCTCTGCCAAGCATTAAGTGTGAGAGTTTGGACAAATTGACCTCTCTGCTATTCAGTTCCTACAATCCTCATCTCACAGAATGAACATAAAGATGAAACGAAACGGTATACGTGAGTACCGAGCATATTGTGGCTGGTCAATACATATTAGCTTTATTCTTTGATCATTTCTCCTTTTCCTAAAGATGGCAACATATAAATTCGAACCGAGTCTGGGTTTACATTTTCAGAAATTCTGACTCCGCGGGGCCTGGGTTCAGGAGGATTTGCTCTGCTGCGGCCACAGCAGGAAGGAGGAGAGGGCGAGGGCCGCCTGGCTGGGGGGTGTCCCGCGGAACCCCTAGCGCAGAAGCAGGCAGGCTGCTCCATGCAGGTGTGTGTTCTCCAGAGAACCAGGCGCTGCACCGAGCTCAGGAGGGTTCTCAAGGACAGGGAACAAAGCAGCAGAGAGCGGGAGTGAGAACACGCAGACCCTCAGCTCTCCATCAGCTGCAGTGACCACTCAGGGACCCTTCCCCTGATGCTGTGAGAAGCAGAACAACAGGAGCTGGGGAGCTGATAAAGCTGAGAGCCTCAGCCCGGATCTGGGGAACTGAGGGTGAAGTGCGGGCATCTCGGGTTGTGCCGGGGTGCTGGGGGTGAAGCACACGCTCCACAGCTCAGACCAACTGACGGTCCCGGAAGGAAAGCTCTCTGTGCACGAAGACTGCCATTGAGCCGCATGGTGAGCTCAGCATCAGCTCTCCGTCTATGAAACCAGGCCTTAGGGACACCTGGGTGGCTCAGCGGTTGACCATCTGCCTTCGGCTCAGGTCATCATCCTGGGGTCCCA
This sequence comes from Canis lupus baileyi, assembly GCF_048164855.1. Taxonomy (NCBI): domain Eukaryota; kingdom Metazoa; phylum Chordata; class Mammalia; order Carnivora; family Canidae; genus Canis; species Canis lupus. The sequence goes on from NC_132840.1 coordinate 36,317,722, forward strand.
AGATCAGGTCCTGCATCAGGTTCCCTGCAGAGAGCCTGCTTCTCCCTCTGCCTGTGTCTCTGCCTCTCTCTCTGTGTCTCTCATGAATAAATAAATAAATTAAGAAAAAAGGAAGAAAAAAAGGAAGAAAGCAAGCCTGAACACTCTCCTCTGCTTACCACACCTGCTGATCTGATGCCTGTCTGTGACCTGGCTCAAGCCCAGGACCTCGTGCTCATTGGCCCTTTGCTGCTGCTTATTCTCAATCCTCCCCCCCCCCCCCCCCACACACACCCTGCCTGGCCTGACCTCTCTGTCTTTCTCCTGCCCTGGGAGCTGACCTCAGCACCTGGAAGACAGCTATGCTAACCGCGGTGCCACCAATGCACGCTGCACTGCCTAGACGTCCTTGCTGCCTGGCTCAGGTTGCCAAGTACCAGCAGGAAGTCCCAAGACAAGATGCAAATGAAGTCAGGGCATTTCCCTCCTGACCCTCTCCCTGCCTGGGAGCGCTGTCTCTGGCAGTATCCGTATCCTTCCATCACTCCGCTCCCATCACCCTCATGGCCCAGTACCCACCAGGCTCTGGTCTTTATCTTTCCTGCCCTGTTCCTCTAAACAGCTGGATGTTAATAGCATCCTGCTCTTGTTCATCTCTGGGCACTTCGCACTCCCCTGGCTGTTCTTTCAATGTCATCCATACCTCCCTGAGAGCACCCATGTCCACATCTCTCCTTTTGAACCACCTAAGAGGAATTCTGCTTTCCTCCAGGGCCTGACTTATCCTTTTTTACTTTTTAAGATTTTATTTATTTATTCATGAGAGACACACAGAGTGAGGGGCAGAGACACAGGCTGAGGGAGAAGTAGGCTCTTCGCAGGGAGCCCAACTCAGGACTCGATCCCAGGACCCTGGGATCACAACCTGAGCCAAAGGCAGACTCAACCCCTGAGCCACCCAGGCATCCTGCGCTGACTTATCCTTTTGTGAAAATCCATTTATTGTTTTGGAAAGGAACTTGCCAGGATATATCAAATATGAAAACACCAGAAGTAAAAGTAGAATTAAAAAAATGGGAACAAATGCATACATTGGCACCAAAGATAAACATCATAACCATTCCACTTGATTACTGGCAGGCCACACATGGAGCCGTTTTTTCCCCAAATGCCTGCAGATCCAGTGCAGCATCCATGAAGGTCAGAGTCTATAAAACACAAGCCCATTCCCCCCACACAACTACCAGTGCGTGGAGATGGAAGTCTTAGTAACACTCTCTTGGTGGTAACGAAAAGAGACTTATGTAGACAGCGCTGGCAGGGAAGAGGAGGGTCAGGGGTCAGGGTAGGGATGCCTTTGACCATGAGTGAGAAGGAGCTACCCCAGGAGTCCAAGAGCAGGAGGCAGAGTGTGGCCAGGCCTCCCAGGGGAGGCACCTGGATCCAGGGCAGAAAGGCTTGGTGGATCTCCCACCCAGTGTTGCCATTGGCACAGTCAGCTCTCCACAGTACTGCCTTGTGTCTGCTTCTCTTCCCACCAACAGTTGGTTTCCTCACATGTCCTTGGTCTTCCTCAGAGCCTCTGCTTACTTGGGTTTTCATACTGTCATAATTTTTATCTGCACATCACATTAATTTATTGAGGGGCTCCATTCTACCTGACAGCTTTTCTCTGGGCAACTGACCAGGCTTGGTTTCTGCTATGAATAACTGATTTTCCTTACACCTTTCAATTCAGGCTCCCTGAGTAGAAATCTGATTGGCCAGCTTACCTGTCTCTGGACAGAGCTTTCATGTTTGGCCACATTGTAGCTGGCCTTGGGTCAGGTGTTCACACCTAGCACAGTTGGGAGCTACCAGGGAGGCACATGCTGACCATGGGAGCCCAGGGGCTATTGTGTGTATGGGCAGGGCAATTGCCTTTAGAAGAGAACAAGTGGGGCAGCCTGGGTGGCTCACCGCCTTTAGCCCGGGGTGTGATCCTGGGGTCCCGGTATCGAGTCCTACGTCGGACTCCCTGCAGGAGCCTGCTTCTCCCTCTGCCTGTGTCTCTGCATCTCTCTCTCTCTCCCTCTCTCTTTCTGTGTGTGTCTTTCATGAATGGATGAATAAAATCTTTATTTTTTTTTTTAAAGGATTTTCAATTTTTATTTATTTATGATAGCCACACAGAGAGAGAGAGAGAGAGAGGCAGAGACACAGGCAGAGGGAGAAGCAGGCTCCATGCACCGGGAGCCCGATGTGGGATTCGATCCCGGGTCTCCAGGATCGCGCCCTGGGCCAAAGGCAGGCGCCAAACCACTGCGCCACCCACGGATCCTGAATAAAATCTTTAAAAAAAAAAGAAGAGGACAAGTGGACACGAAAGACACTGTAAATTATATATGCTTTTCATAAAAACATTGTGGATGATTTATGAATGTCTGTGGATTCTGGTCCCTTGAAGCCCCTGAGAGACTCTATCATGGTCCAATCCTCTGACAGGAATTCTGCTCATCTACTAGAGCAGGGCCCAGAAAGCAGAGGATTGAATGTTGCCTTGGCCAAAGTAGCAGGCATTTGGGTTTGGTGAGGTCATTGGTCCCCAAGCATACCAGAAAGTAAGCTGAAGGCTGCAAGACAAATGATAGATACCATCTTCTGGTGAGGACAGAGCAGGACTCTGGCCTGCTCTGAACTGATTCAGGACATGGAGAAAGTGAGCCATGGATAGACATCCTTCAGCTGAGCATGGCTGGGGAAGTTTCAACCAGTCTGGATAGCATGTTCTTCTAGAGTGTGGACAGCCATTAGAGGAGAACTTTCCCCAGATAGTTTAGCAATGGTCTGTGATGGTGGAGCTGAAATTCTGACTCTGTCCTTTCCAGAGAAGACATACAGATGGCCAACAGATGCATGAAAAGATGCTTAACATCATAAACCATCAGGGAAATGCAAATAAAAATCACAATGAGATATCACCTCACACCTGTTCAAAAACACAAGAAATAACAAGTGTTGGGGAGGATTTGGAGAAAACTGAATGCTTGTACAATGGTGTGGCCACTGTGGAAAACAGTATGGAAGTTCCTAAAAAAAAATTAGAATTATGATATGAGCTAGTAATTCTGTTTCTAGGTATTTTCCCAAAGAACATGAAAGCATGAACTCAAAAAGCCATATGCACCCTTATATTCATCGCAGCATTATTTACAACAGCCAAGATATAAGTAACCCAACTGTGCATTGACAGATGAATGGGTAAAGAAGATATAGTATATATACCCAATGGAATATTACTCAGCCATAAAAAAGAATGAGATCTTCCCATTTGTAACAATAAAAGTGGACCTAGAGGATATCCTACCCAGTGAAATAAATCAGAGAAAGACAAAATCATATGATTTCACTTATATGTGATATCGAAACAACTAAACCAAAAAACCCAGAAACAGACTCACTGATACAGAGAACAGATGGGTGGTTGCCAGAGGGGAGGAGGATGGGAGGATGGGTGAAATAGGTGAACGAGTAAGAGGCACAAACTTCCAGTTATGAAATAAATAAGTCGTGGGGATATGCTGTACAGCATCAGAGATGTGGTCGATAATATTGTAACAACTGTGTATGGTGACAGATGGTAACTAGACTTATTGTGGTGATCACTTCATAATGTGTATGGATATCGAATTACGATGTTATACACTTGAAACTAATACAATATTGTATGTCAATTATTCTTCAATAAAAACCTTCTAACTGCCACACATTAGCTGTGTAGCCTTACACAAATTACTTGGTTATTGAACCTCTTTCTGCATGTACTAAATACAGACAGTAAGATCTATGTTTTGGAGCTGAAGCAACAAATACATGATATAGTGGTTATTGAGTCCTTGGGGATGAAGCTCTAACACAGATAGTAATTTTTATGATTATGATTACTGGTGGAGCTGTTGACCTGTTTTCTAATATTTACAATGGGACTTGGGCCATTGGGAAGACGGTCATCTTGCAAAGCAACATGGGGACCTGTGCGTCTGTGACAACAGGGGCACAGCATCTTGGTATGGACAGGGCTGGGTGTGTACTACATGCAGCTCAGTTGGCTAGAGATTGAATGATCTATTGCAAGGCCTAGATTTGAAAATAAAATTTTTATAAAAGGCAGTGGTACAAGAAAAGATAACAGTTCTCCCCAGAGGCACAGCAGGCTAGAAAGCATTTTCCTGCATGGAGATGTCAGGATAGCTTCATCACAGCATTACCCTGCCTCTGAAATCCAGGAGGTTGTGAGGGAAAGCACAGGCAACCTTGACCTCATATTGCAGATGCCGTCTCTCAAGATGGCCCTCCCCACCCCTGCCCATATCCAAGATCCTTTGTTCAAGTGAGAATGTGAGTGAGTGATGAGTCTCTGAATTTCACCTGTGCTGCCTGGCGAGGGCTTCAGGGGGTGGAGGCTTAAGATTTCGCTCCCCTGCCTCCCGAAGGAAGAGACTGTTACCCTTCAGTCTAGGGGAGAAGCGGGGGAGCCCCTGCACGTGGTCTTGCTGCCAGGCGCATGCTGAATTATCTTGCAAGAGCAATTGGAGTCTACCTTGGCTCAAGTCAGTGAGGTTGTAAAATCACTTCCCCGAGGCACTCCAGCACCCAATTTGGAGATGAGTGGGGATTTACATGATTCAACAGAATGTTTCCTTCCAGTATCGGGGCTCAGTCAGTCGTGAAGGAGGAATTTGTGAGCAAAGCTTACTGGCTGTGGCTTGAGCTTCATTCTTGTCCGGAGGGGCTGCAGGAGTGGAGTCACAAGGGCTAAATCTTTGAGGAGGTTAAAATAAATGAGGCTCAGGGGTGGGATGCATCTGTCTCATCACAATCCTAGGGAACTCTCTCTTTAGGGTCAGGAGGAATGAGTGAAGAAAACTCTTCTCTCTTGAGTCCTCAATGTTAGGAACACAGAATATATTGAATATTTATTTGGGGCCAGGTACTGTGTTAAGTCATTTATCAATATGTCCTCATCTGATCCATCCTTACAACAACTCTATGAGGCTGATGATATTTTTGTCCTTATCTTATGGACAAAGAAACTGAGGATCAGGGAAGTTAAGCAAGGAGCCCAGCCAGAAAGTTGCTCAGCTGATCCCCTACCCCAGGGGGGCGCTCCTTGAAATTGTGCCTGAATTCAAACCCGGGTGCATTTATTATTCCCAAGTAAGCATCATGCAACCTAAAAACAATAGGTTGGTATGTTTGTTTTATACCTACTCTCCCTGCAGGATATTCATAGAAAAAGATTAGCAGGTGGTCAGGAGCTGGAGACTGGTTGTCTTTACCTCACTCTCCCATGGTTTAGGGGATTGGCGAATTTATCCAGATTGAATCCAAATTCATGCTGATCCACTTACTAGTCACAGGGTCTCTCGTGAATCATGCATCCCTTCTGAGCCTTGGTTTCTTCATCCATTTAAGTGGATTGCTATAAGAATTCAAAGTGATTGTCAATGAAATGGCCTTGGCATATAGTTGGGGCTCCACAGATAACCAGGTTTATCTCTCTTCCAGTTATTCATTACTGTGTATCTAAGGACCCTAAGACACAGTAGTGTAAAACTATAATAATCGTTTAGTTTGTTTATGGATCTGTAGTTTGGTCAGGGCTCAGCAGAGACACCTCATCCCTGCTCCATGCTGCATTGCCTGGGCTGGCTCATCTGGGGACCTCTTCCCAGATAGTTCACTCACATGGCTAGCAAGGTTGCCCATCAGCTCCCCTCTATGTACATGGGCCTCCCCTCAATGTGGCCTGGGCTTCCTCATAGTGTGGCACCTAGGTTTGAAGAGTAGATGACCCAAGAGACAGGAAATAAAAGCTGTCCATTCATTAAATCCTGGAACTGAAACTAACACATCACCACTTCTATCATATTTTATTGATCAAACAGTCCCAGAGTCCAGATTCAGAAAGAGGGGACAGGGACTCCTTCCATTGCTGGAAGGGAAGAGGGAAGAATATCAACAAATTGGGATAGGTTTAAAAACAGCCATGCCACAGTCTGCCCACTGGCAACAAATTATTTATATTTACCATTTGCTATTTTCACCCAGTACCTCCCAATATCCCCCCCAGATCTTATGCCATGATGCTGTTAGGTTTGGGTTCAATGTTCAGAGCCTTGTCATGTAATCTGAGGTGTTGTGAGGCTCCTTAGATGCAATTCCTCAGATACAGCACCTTTTTGATCAGAAGTCCTGTCACCTGCAGAGACAAGTCATCTACGTCCACACATAACAGTGAGACAGACAGATTCAAATCATCAGCGCCTCAGTGCTCAGCATAGATGGGACTGCAGGTCAGAGCCTGCAGGCCACGTCCTAGTGCCATGGACTGAGCACAGGTTTGATGAGGGATGATCTGGGGCTCAAACAAACTGATTTTTATGAGCAGTGGTGAATATGTCACACCAAGACAACTATGACAGCTAGAGTGAGTCTGGATCTGACCGAACAACTCTGTTTCAAGTTGAAGGTCAACAGGTTGAGTTTTTAAGTCCCTGGGTCTCTTTTCCTCTGGGGCTAGAGAGTTATCCAGAGCATATTCTTGTCATGACATGACAATGGGTGTAAAAGGCGTTTCTAAGTATCATGCCCTCATACAACTAGGTCTAAAAGTAGAAAGGGAAACAAGGATTCCTCTGGCATACCTTTCTCTTTGGGTCAAGGTGGATAGTCTTCCTCAGAAGTTACCCAACAGATGTGTAGCTCATCTACATCTCATCTGCTGGAACTGGGTCCCATGTCCACCTCCAAATGTATCCCTGGAAGAGAGAAGGAGATTACCATGATGGGCTTAGGAAAATGCGTATTGAGTGAATGGATTCTTAAGAGGTAAGTAATACTCCTTCAAGTTCCAACAACACTTCTAGGAATGAGCAAAAAGTATACCCAGGTTTAGGGAAACCATGTAAGAGAGAAAAGCGTAGGGGAAGAAGAGAAAGAGGGATTCATCTTCATGTTTTGTTGTTGACTCTGCTACTCAGACACAATTGTGTAGCTTCGGTAATACAAAGGGTTAGTATTCTCAGAGTTTGAAGGATACACCAAAGCATCCCTAGTATGAGGTTCTCATTTCACGTTCCAAAAAAAAAAAAAAAAAAAAAAAGGCAGTCTCATTTCATATTCTTAAAAATAAAGGAATTTAATAATAATCATGGTGATATTCTATAATTAGGTATTAATCATGTTTAGCTATCACTAATACATAAGTAATACAAACTAAGTGCCAGGGACATTTCCAAATGCTATATATAATATATATATTATAAAGTATAGCTCATGAAGATCCATGTGACTGACTGATCTCTATGAATTTTACTTCCTGATATGAACAACCTTGTGTGGTCTCCTCCCACGCTGACCTGGGCTTGACCACACAACCTGCTTTGCCAGTGGGACGTTAGCAAGTGTGATAGAAGCAGAAGTGTTCTCTCTGGGAAGTCAGCTGATAGGCTGGAAGGAAGCCTAGGCTAGACTACTGCGTGATGAGAGGCCACATGTATGTTCCAGCCTCAGCTGAGCTCTCAGCTGAATGCAGCCCCATCCATAAGTGACCTTCTGCAGAATCCTGAGAAATACTAAATCAATGTTGTTTCTAGCTGCTGAGTTTTGTGGTGGTTTGTTACACAGCAATAGAAATGGAAACAACCGATGGAGTAAATGTATGCAAATCCCTTGGATAATTTACATGAGGGACTTGCTTTCCATTTCTGATTGTGGTCAGCCAGAAAAGCCAAGAGGATGACGGTAAGTCTCATAGGGGTGGTTCATTCATTGACAAGTATTTACCAAGTGCCTGTTCTGTCCCAGGCAGTGGTCCTGGTGGTAGGATATTGCAGTGAGTACCGCCTCTGCCTTCATGATGCTTATAGTTCATGACATTGATTCATCCTCCTTGATGCCCTATGAAAATATTAGTGCTCCTCCAAATATTTCATTTGTGTTCTTAATAGCATACTATGGATCTGTGCCCCATTTAAAGCTGGCTCGAATCTGCTTATAATTTTAGAAACAGGGTGCCTAGGCAGACTTGACCTCAAATCCTCTCTCCCTCTCCTCTCCTTCTTCTGGTTTCAGCCTCCTCATCTTTGGAGTGGGTATAAGAATTCTCATCTAAAGCTACCATCAGGATTTGCAAGAGCACAAATGCTCATAAACATTAGCACTCTTTCTTCTACCTCCATTGAGGGAAAACCTACATCAGATTTCAGGGCAATTTTCATCAGAGGGCAGTTCAGGGGGCATTGGGTCTGTTCCCCCAGTTCCCCACCCCTGGTCCGCTAGGACTCTGATGCTGATGAGAACTTGGAACTTGGCCCTCCCGTGTGCTCTGTACCTACCCGGACTTCCTGACCCTTTGCACGGTCATCCTTGACACTGGTCCCTTGCCTGCAGAGCTTTACCAAAAACTCTCATGTACATTATCTCAATTACTCTTTCCAGCAGGCCTGCGAGGCAGGTGTCCTCAGTCTCATTTTACAGTTGAGATACCTGAGGCTCAGAGAGCTGAAGTGACTTTCACAAGGTTACAAAGAAAATTAGTGGCTGAGCTTTTCTGGAAACCCAGGTGCCCATCTCTGGCCTTAGGCTCTTTGAGGTTCTTTGCACTGCTGCCTGCCCCCAGCACCCCATGCTGCGTCACAGAGATGCACGAGAAGCATTCTCAAGAAAGGGAGGCACATGCGATTCTTTTCTTGCAACTGTGTACGTAGGAGGCATTAACATTCACCCAGGAGCTGCAGAAATCCACTCAACTGGAACCAGACTGGCGAGAAGGGGACTGACCACATTTGTTTACAGTGGGCTAATCCGGCTCTGTCTCTCACTCCATGCAGCCTGGCTTTATGAGTGGGAGAAAGTCTAATTACAGACTGACAGCCCGGAGTGTCTCATGGGAAGACAAGTCCTGCATAAAAGTATTAAGAGAGCCTTGACTGGTTTGGAAATAGATATCTATTTGTTTCCTAGTCTTGCAGTTCTAGGGCGGAGTGTCTCAGATCAGGACTATACCTGCATATGATTTCAGCCCTGGAGGAGGCCGCAGGGATGAGCCGGCCTTCAGGTATGGACAGCGAGGTCCAGAGAAGTCAAGTGACTAGCCCAAGGTCACACAGTGTGATACTGCAGAGGCCCACATGCAGATCAGGGGCCTGACTCCGGAGCTTCCCCAAAAGGGAACACCCTTTTGTCCTCCAGCATTTCCCCTGGGGTGTCAGGTGCATGGAGTTCCAGTCCCTGAGAGTCAATCTCCAAGCTGGTTTCTCTGCTTCCTCTCCAACCTCTGTGTGTCTCCCAGAACGCAAAGTACAGGCTGATCATGGGGCTCTGCTGCCTCAGTTTTTTGCCCCTCCATTCCCTGAGCAATGGAATGAATTTAAATCTTACTCTTGGCAAAAAAAAAAAAAAAAAAAAAAAAAAAAAGAAAAAGATAGAAAGAAAGAAGAAAGAAAGAAAGAAAGAAAGAAAGAAAGAAAGAAAGAAAGAAAGAAAGAAAAACAAAAAACAAAAAGCCCTCTGATGTGGCCTTTGTCTGTTCTTTTGCCCACCAGATAGCTAGCTGCTGATTCCCCAAACTGGCCATGTCCCTTTTGCATCTTCATGGTTCTGCTCATGGGGTTTTCTCCTCCTAGAATGCTCCTCCTTCCTCTGAATACAGACATTTCTACCCGCCCACCTGCCTCCTTCAAAGCCCAAACCACAGGAAGCAGCCATTTCTGGATGCTGCCAGCTTGATCCCTGCAGATCTGCACAGCACTCAGTCTGGGCGTGAGCTGGGGTTGGGGGCACTGTGTTCTCTTCATCTCTAAGTCTTTCGTGCCCAGAACCATACCCAACCCCAAACCCCAATGGAGCCAATGTAGTAACTGATGGTTTATAATGTGCAGCTACTCTGTTATGTAATGATGAACCCGACGAGTCTGGTCAGCCTCCCAGAGCTTATGTTCTTGACTAACCAATCCACTGGGTCACTGTGGCTTTGAGGTTTAGAGGCCACAATATCTTTTTTTTTTTTTTTTTAAAGATTGTAATATATTCAGGCCACAATATCTTTAAGAAACATCATTTGGGCAGTAAAGACCTGTGGCTGGATGGCATAAAGATGCCTAAAATATATAGGAAGATGGCACCACATGTTTACCACATCAGTTTCTCAGTGACCCTCCCCCCATTACTGATTCCTCAGGTGTCACCAGGAGCGCTGCTCTGAGCAAGCTCCTGAATGATCCCAGGAGGGTGTTTATGGAGCACAGACTACGACAGAGACGGCAGGAAGTGAGGGGGGTTACAAAGAGCAACAGCATCCGTAATGAATATTTGTTAGGAATGATGCATGTGCAATACATATGTTTGTGCAATGTATTGCACATGCAATAAATAGTATATATACTATTTATATATAGTATATGTACACATGTGAAATCATCAAACCTGTTATACAGGAGGGGTAATTAAGGCAGAGAGTGCAAAGGTGCACATTTGGTTAATGATGGTACTTGGATTTCAATCCAGGTATGTTAGACCTGAAAGCTGCAGTTTTCCAAAGGGGGCGTCATAAAACACAAATATAGAGGGTACCTACTATGTGCCAGCACTGGGGCACGAGTCATTTGAAAGTGGCCCCTGTCCTCCCAAGGCTCCCAGTGTAGTGGGGGAATAGAGAGTATCTGGGTAGCTCAGCGTGACCCTGGCAGGGAATGGAAGGTAGGATTGTTTGTAATATCTGTCCCTTACTGCCTGCTTGTGGGACCCATGAAGTCGGCCTCCCCATGAAAAGCTAGTTCCATTCACGGCCTCTTACATCTGTTGGAGAGAAACCCTGGGCCATCCCGGCCTGTCTTCAAGGATTCACAGGAATTACAAGTGGGAAAAATCACAAACTACCGAGGTGGTGGTCATTCAGAGAGGGAGCTGTGGCCTGGGTGCGGTGGGAACGGGGAGAGCTGCAGCTTGCACCATGGGGGCTGCTGCGCGTGAAGGCCTGGCACAGAGCACTGTGGGTCAGCTCATGAAGCCAGAGAACTTGCTTAGGTGTAAACTGCCCTTGGGTCTTTATTGCAGCCAAATTCCAATAGGAATTTCCCGAAGGTTCACCCAGATTTGGCCTGTGCTGCTTCCAGTGCTCAGTGCCTTCTCCCAGAAAAGGTCTCGCATTTCTATGCTAATGTGCCAGAAGCTGGCTCCTTCTCATCCCACCCCTTAAATGCAAATGCAGAGCTTCCACGGAGTGGGAAGCAGTAGGCATGTCTTAGCCCATCCCTTGTAAAGCCTCTGATTGAGATCAATTACTTAAACCAGCCCCACTTCATTTCCAGCTAAAAACCCACCACCGTCTGCTGGCTGCAGCCCGGGCCAGAAGAACCGAGCAGGAGGAAAAACAAGTATCACAGACATTCAGTCTTACAAAGGGTTGAGAGAGGAGGAGAGGGAAGGCAAGCCACTGCCCCGGGGATGCTCACTTACTGTCTGCAGACTTTGTGCCTGGTGTTGTGTTGTGTATTTTGTAGGTTTCTCCAGTGAGGGAGCAAAGATCATCATCACCACACACACACACACACACACACGCGCGCGCGCTTCTGGAGAGACACCTCAAACAAATTCACAAAACTGTCTGCTGTGCCATCCATGTGGACTGTCAACCAACAAGCTGCTTGGAGAAGCTTCGTTTGCTCTGGCCACCTCAAGATGGAGCATTTCCAAGCTAATTGTTGCTACTCTGAGTCACTCCCAAAGTTTTCCACCTTTGAGGTGCTGGCACGGTAAGTGAACCTGGGCAGAGATGGGGAAGCCTCCTACTGCTATGTCAGCCACCGGTGCCCTCCCTCCAGAAGATGTCAGAATTAGCCCTGGGCACCTGAATGGGAATGTCCCACCTTCTATCTTCCTCCATTCTTCTCCTTGCCAGGCCCCTCCTTTCTTCCACTTTCCCCCTTTACTGGCACTTAGGTGAAGGTGCCCATGTCTACAAGAGGAGACATACTCAGGAGGAGAAGCAGAGAGAAGCAGAAGCACTGTTTAAATATGCGAGCAACAGCTATTCAGAATTCCCAGCTGAGGCTAGATTTCCTTGTTAGTCTTCTATTCTTCAATACAAGCCTCACGGGTATCATTTTAACCATTTTACAGATGAAGAAACTGAGTCTGAGTGACAATAACTGATCAGTAGCACTTTCTGATCTACAACTGGGTCCTTTCTGTTCTAGCAAATTGCCTCCAATTCCATTAGATATGCAGGGTTTTGATCTGCTGTGTGCACTGGGCAGGCTGTGGGCCCAGCATAGGGGAACGAGGTGCAGAGCTTCCAAGGCTTTTCAAGGAGCACTGACCTAGATGTCACCCTGAGGTGGCAGTCTGGGGCATCACAGGACATGTGCCACTCTGAGGCCATGACTCACAGGCTGATTTAGATAGTGCAAAGTGTTTCCCCCAGACAAGCAATGCGTCTTCAAAATGAATTGCCATCTTGTTGTCTCTCTTCTACCTGGTATTTTATAACAATCTATCTTTGATAACAGAACACTGCAATTAAGATGAAATCCACATATGCAAACCTAACTATATTTTGGTGTTTTCCATTCATCTTTGAACATTTTGGCTGAGAGCAGATGAATGAATGCCCCGTCCAATACACACACACACACACACACACACACACACACACAGAGTCATAGAGGCATGACATGGTCCCATCTGACTTAGCTTTTCTCTTGCTTCTATTCTGTGATTACCTCTCCATTCACTCTAGTTTGCTTTCTTCGTCCCCAGGAAATGATACTCATTCTCAGAGCTAAGACATAATAGACAGAGAAAGGAACCTGTGGCTAGAAGACTCAGGCCCTGTCCTGATATGCCACTTGGTAGTTGTGTGGCCAGATCAGAAAAGGTGTCAGATTTTGGAGTTGTACAGATTATCAATCCACGATTCTGAGACTCAGCCGCTGTGTGACTACAGGCTGAAACTCAACATCCTCCATCTTCAATATAGCATGATGACTACTGGCCTTGCAAGATCACTGTGAAGATTAAATAGATTGAAAAAGATTATTTAAAAAAAAAACATGTAAAGTGGCAGGTACAAAGCTTGGTGCTCTATATACCTTGTTTCCATTTTCCCTCTTAATCACTGTCTCTCTTCCAGGATAATATTTATCTTACAAGGTTGTTTTGAGGATTAAATGAGAAAACATACCTGAAAGTATTAGGAATAGTAAACTATCTTTAGTTGATTCACTTACAAACTCATTCAATCAAATAATATTTATTAAAGATTCGTGTTAAATGCTATGGGTGACTATAGATAAGAATCAGATACAGGATTTACTCTAAAGAAACTTTCATTACTGAGGTGTACCCCACATCCCTAGAAAAACATAGTGTAAATCAAAACTGAAAAGTGCTGGTATATATTTGTAAGGTTCAAAGATAACATGGAGGTATCTTCCAGATGGGACTGTCAACCAAGGATCCATGATGGACTTGCTATTTGAGAAGATACTTGGCAGAAGGGTAGAAGATGACAGATAAAGGTAGTCCAGGTAAAGGTCCAGCATGGGTGAAGTCACAGCAGTGAGAAAGTGTGAGGACGGTCAGGAGAATCTAATTTATAATGTCATGGATAATTTGATGGTGGTAGTTGACGAAGATTGCAAAGATGGCTTTGGACCCATTTATGAGGGAATTTGGACTTCCAATTTTATAGACAATGAGGAAGCCACTGAAGGTTTCTGAGCAGGAGACTTACACTGTCAGAAGCTGTTTTGTTGATCCTGAGTCTAGCTGCAATGCACGGGCGGGAGAAACAGAGGCCCACTAGTAGTCTGTCATGATAGTTTCGGGAAGAGCACAGGCCCTGAAATGGATCAAAGGGCAAGAATGAAGGAGAGAAGCTTTGGAGGGAAAACATTACAGAGGAAATACGAGAGAATGTAAGGGCTCATGTTGGGGCGTGGAGGGTGAGAGAGGTGAACAGAGGTTCAGGAGGAGTCCTGAAGGCCACTGAAGTCTTAGGTGAGGAGAAAAGGCATCAGGGAAATCTCAAGAAGCAGCTGGTCTGGGAAGGAAGATGATATTATCCATACGTTAAAAGAAAAAAAATAATTCATCAGAATCCCAGACATCAGGGGAGGGCAGACCAGCTTTTTTGTGGGGCAGTGTTTTCCAGCCTTGGCATTATTGACATTTGGGGCCAGATAATTCTTTCTTGGGGACAAGGAGTACGTCCTGTGTTTTGTAGGATGTTTAGCACCCACTGGATGCCAGTAGCACAACCTCCAAAGTTGTGACAACCAAAAATATCTCTGGATATTGCCAAATATCCTCTGAAGGGAAAAATTGCTCCTAGTTGAGACCACTGTTATAGGGGGAGAGAGACATAGAAATCAGGGACTTTAGGAGCTCTTTAGGACCAGAATAGTCTCTACTTCTGTCAAATGTTTACCTAAATGTCTGAAAAAATAGAGGCAGTAACGACTGGGTGCCTTATTAAAATCTCCACATTTAAATCAGACACACATTTTTTTCTCTCTCTTTCTTTTAAAGATTTATTTATTTATTTGTTCATTCATTCATTCATTCACTTATTCATTCATGAGAGACACAGAGAGAGAGGGCAGAGACAGGCAAAGGGAGAAGCAGGCTTCATGCAGGGAGCCCGATGTGGGACCCGATCCCAGGACCCCGGGATCACGCCCTGAGCCACCCAGGCATCCCAGACACACATTTTTTAAGCATACAAGTTCTTCGTTAGAACTTTTCATAACTTCATTTGAGATGAATAATGATTCTCCTGGCCAATCCTGCTAATAAGAGGATCTAAATACTCTCATAAGATACTCATAAATACTCCCAAAGATATTAAGATGGCTGTACATCCTTTGGGCAAGTTACTTAACTCCTCTGAACCTCCATTCCTTTTCCTGCAAAATGAAATTAATCATTTCTATCTCATTGACTCATGAGGGTTCAGTAAAATAAGACATACGACATGCCTGCCACACGTTCAGTTATCCCGGTCTCTCCATCTCTAGTTATTTAATTAATTTATGAATATGTCTCAAAGAGAAAGAGAATGGATGTAGGTATAATATCATCAGTGCAGATGTGTGGCTGTCACTATAATTCTAGAGAATGCTTTTGGAGATGTCTATGGAAGACATCTGGTCCCCTCAAGACACAAATATGCTGGGTCTTAATGATATCTAATGTCTGGATGAGAAGCAGAAAGTCCATTCATTTACCACAGCTCTCAGGCTCCAGATGTTTGGCAATACATTGTAGAACCTTTGTGTAACTATTAGCATTTCCTACATTTGGGCAGCTTTTTAGGACTGAGCTCACACACCAGTATTAGCCTGGTCTCAGTCCTGCAAAACAAATTGATCTGACTTCAGAAGTTCCAAGAACCACTCAGAAAGACTGAATGAATTCAGCAACTGTCACTTGATTTGGCTTTGCCTCATCCTGAAAATAAGAACTCTTTGCTAGACTGGTATTGGCTAAAAATCCTCCTTTCCTCAACCATATGGATATTACTTTTCAAAAGGTCTGAGGGACAGAAGCTTTTGGTGTCTGAGATTTTAGGGTGTTTGGCTAATCAATACCGTAGTCACTAATTAACCACATCTCAATGAGAATTGAGTGAGTTCTGTTAGTTCCAAACATTAAATTCATCTTACAGGTCCCAGCCTGAAGACATCTTTAACTCTCTGAATAATTTTATTCATTCTAAATAATATAGGGTAGGTGACATGTTTGCTGCTGCCTTTTTCATCTTATCTTTGATGATTTGTCAGCCTGGGGTAACCATTCAGGAGAAGGTGAACCGGTGAGTTGGCCATAAATCTGCAAAATTTGCACATAGGGATCACCTAGTGGGGAGATAAGGCACTTTCGTGTTTGCAACAGGCTACTTTAGGATGGAATGCGACCTTCTCATGTCATTACCAATCCACTGAAGGAGTGCAGGACAGTGAAAGAAGCATGCTCTTGGAGTCAGATGGACCTTGGTATACAAATCACAGATCTAATACTCAAGAGTTGGGTAATCTGGAGTAGGCCACTTAATCACTTTGAGCTTCAAGTTCCCTATCTGGAAACAAGAATAATAATGCCTCATCTGTTAGAGTTAATGAATATGAAATAAGGTCCTAGAATATAAAGTATACTCAGCTTAATAAATAATAATTCTCTTGAGTAATGCTGGGTAGCTAACCTCTACTTATCTGTTTGTGAATCTTGCAAATTCCCATCTCAGAGAGCTTGAAGGAGGATACAATTAGGTAATGTTAATAACATCATCTTGGGAAAGGCAAGAGACTATAGAGATGCTGGGTCATTTCATTCTTAAAATGTTTACCTTTTGCTGCAGGGTAATAAATGGAAGTGATATTTTCATATGTACATTGCAATTATACCAGTTTCATTTCCTTGAATTGTTCAACCTGGCTTCAGGTTTTACATCAAGTATTTTGTGGTGCTTAAACAGGCCTTAATTTTAGCTTTGGGGTAGTGTAAAAGCAGTCCTTATCTCCCAAACACTGAAGATTTTAAGTTTATTCAAGTTCTTGTTGAGTGATTTAATTTTGAATCATTATTGCTTTTAAATGCTAAAGCAAGACAGATTTCCTTTACATAACAATTCAGAAGGGGGAAAGGCATTTTTACAAGCAGTTAATTTGTAACTTGTATTTAAAGCCAATACACTTTTGAAAAATCAGAAAATTCACCTCTAATAATTAGAAGATAAAGGCGAGAAAATGGTGGTAAAGGAAATCTCTGCTGAGATATTCTTAATTATAAAAGCTTATCATTGTAATCCTTTTTGAAAATGAACAAAGAGTCTTGATGTTTGATGAACTTATCAAATAAGACAGACCAGTGAAGAGGCAAATTTGAAGTCAACGCAAAAGAGAACCAATTAAATACTTCACAAAGTGCTGAAATAGGAAATCATGGGGTTTTTGTATCTAATGCCAGTATATCTGACCCTGGTTTTGAAAATGGAAGACTATATGGTGAAATAATTTTACTAGGTTCAAGTTATGGCCCTGGTATTTACTATTGGTTTGATCTCAGGCAAGTTATGTAAGTGTTCTGAGCTGTAAAATGGGAGGAAATTCAGAGAAACAAATGGATGAGAGTACTTAGGACAATGCCTGGTACTGAGTAAGCATTCAGTGGAAGTTACTGCCAGCGGTTTTGTGTGATTATTATTGTCATATTTTGGTCTTTCCATTCTCTCTGATGGTTGACAAAAATTAGAACAGATGTATAATGTGCCTAATTGGCAGGGATCATCAAGATTGGTCAGTGATTTCAAACATTTACAAAATTTAACAGTGGCACTCTTTTTGTCCCAAATAAAATCTTACATGAAACGTAAGAGTGAAAAAAACAAATGATATACATTTACGTTTTAAATGGTACATTTTAATTTTTAAATTTTTTTAAAATTTGAGGTACATTTTTATTTTTATAAGCTCTTCTTTACCATTTGCTTATTATAAACTCTTAATAGAAAAATGAGATTGAGAAAAACATTTTAAAATAATGGTGATGAAAATCAGTTGTAATATCCAGTCTCAAATACCAATGGATCCCCATTACATATTTTATATAAATAATACATTTTGGCATGTGTGTGTTTAAAAAGTTTAAACAAATTTCAGTTCTTCATTTATGATAAAGAGTATGATCTCTTAGTCAATATATCATGTGCACTCAAAAGTTTGTATTTATGGTTGTTGGCTGTAGTGCTAAGTCATTAAATTAAGCTGGTTGGTAATGTTGCTCAAGTTCGTGTCTACTTGTTCTATTTATTACTGAGGGAGTGATGTTGCAGGCTCCAGCTACATTTGTGGATTTATTTCTCCTTTCAGTTCCTTTAGTTTTTGCTTCACATGTTTTAAAACTGTGTTATATCTGTCTATCTATCTATCTATCTATCTATCTATCTATCTATCTATATTTAGAGTTCTTATACATTCTTGATGATTTGCCCCCAATCATTATGAAAGTCTTCCATTATCCATAGCAATTTTGTTCTGCAGTCTATTATTAATATAGCTATACTTGCTTTCTTATGATTATTTTTTGCATGATGAGTTTTTCCAATATTTTATTTTAACTTATCTGACTCTTTGTACTTCAAAGTATGCTTCAAAGCATGTAGATAGCACATAGATGAATTTTGCTTTAGTATCTAGTCTAACAATCTCTGTCTTTTAATCATAGTATTTATACCACATATATAAAATGTAATTACTGATAGCTATGCATTTATCATCTTTTTATTTTCTACTTGTCCCATTTGTTCTTTATTTCTGTTTTTTATCTTTTAGACTTAATGTTTTTTCTAATTCCTAATGATTTATTAGCTATTCTGCTTTTTTTTTTTTTTTTTGCTGTTGTTCTAAGATTTACATATATATCATTAATTTATCACGGCCTACCTTCAAATAATATCGTACCACTCCTGATATCATTTTTATTCTCACTGAATAACTTTCTTTGATATTTCTTGCAATGCAGAATGATTTTTGGTAATGAATTCTCCATTTTGAGTGGTCTGAAAAAGTCTTCGTTATACCTTATTTTGAAGGATATCTTTGTTGAATATAAAGTTCTAAGTGAATTGTTTTATTTTCTTGCCACATCACTTTAAGGATGTCATTCCATTATCTTTGGCTTGCATAGTCTCTGAGGAAAAATCTGCTTTCCTTTTTGTGTAGTGTCATTTTTTAAAAAATGACTACTTTTACAATTTTCTCTTTATTATTGATCATCAGCGATTTGATTTTGATGCACCTTGATATGGTTCCATGGGTTTATATTTCTCACCAAATTTGAAGAAAAAAAGTTTTGACACTATTAATTCATATGTTCTCTGCCCCGTTGTCTCTCTTTTCCTTCTGATAGTCCAATTGCAGACAGGTTAGACTGCTCAATATCCCACAGGCCACTGAGACTCTGCTCTTTTTTGTTGTTGTTGGCAGCATTTTTAAATCTCTTTGTTTCATTTTTCATAACTTCTATAACTTTATCTTCAAATTTGCTTATCTTTTCTTCTGTAGTATTTAACCTGTTAACCCATTCAATGAATTTTTCATTTCTGTTGTGATGATTTTCAGTTTCAAAAATTTCATTTGGTCCTCTTTTACATCTTCCACTTATCATGTTCATCATTCTCCCTACATACTGGGATATATGTGCATTAACTCTTCTAAAGTTCTTGTCTACTGCTTCCATCATTTCTATATCACAGATCTTTAGAATTAGGACTGACTCAGATGACATCTGGTTTAATCCACTCATGTGGCAGATAAAGAACTTGAGCCCCAGGGAGAGAAGGGGCATGTTATGTAACAACCAGACCTCTCTGCCAGTCATTTTAAGAATACTGGCCAGTTAATCCTCATTATGTTCCTCTAAGATTATTGTAATTATTACCCTCTGACTGAAGACCAGAGAAGAAACAAAGCAGTTTGACAGGTTCTAAATAACTCAACCACCTAGTGAAACAGGCAGGTCTTCTAATTGCTGGATAAGTGTTATCTCCACCATTCCTGCTACCCTCACCCACCAGAAAAAAAAAAAAAAAAGTTTTATTTTTTTTTAACTAAGCACACATTTTGAAAATATGACATTTTCAACCAAAAATTTCCACTGATGGAGAACAAACAAAATTCCTTAGAGGAGCTGATGGAAACATGAGTAAGGACCTCAAACATGGAGGATGACCACTGTTTTTGTTAAATAGGCCACAGAGGCAATGGATCCTGTGAAGTTTAAGTCATGATCCTTCTCTTTATTGTATTTATTTCATAAGCATCTGAGTGTGTTTACCAAAGTACCATGGGCCAAGGCTATGTGACTATTTTCTAAGGTTGTCCAGATAACTGGAAATCAGTATGTACTCAACCTACATGAATTTTTAACTAATATGAGCAGCTGGAATAGTGGATGTGACTCAGAAGTGAGTCTTGTGAAGGTGGGAACTTTGGTTCAGGGTGACTAATCGTTAGCTATACTTCAAGGGGCACTGGGTATGGGCTTCACCACATAGTGGCTCCAGAATTTGGACAAGTAAAACTCTCTAAGACTCAACTCTCTCATCTATAAAACAGAGATAAATAATTCAATGAGTGCTTCTCAGTAGTTAGGGGAGTTCATTCATATAAAGTACTTAGCACAAAACTTGGCACATGATAAGCTTCTAGAATATTATTTTTATTACTCTCTTTCCCTTTAGTCAGAAATCTTTCATAGCATATTTTGGAATGCTAACACAATACAAACATTGTAGTGTCAAACAGCCTTCATTTAAATCCTTGCTTTGCCATTTTACTATCTATATAACTTTAAGCAAGCTTATTTCATCTCCTCATGAAGCTGCTTTACCTACCTACAAAATGGGTGTAATAATTCCCGCCCCACAGCGTTCTTATAAAATTTAAGTGAAATAATGTAAGAGTGAATGAGATAATATATTTATACCCAACATTTGTACTGAGTTCCTACTATATGCAAAGTACTACCTTTAGCACTAGTCTACAATGTGAACAATATAGTTGTGATCCCTGCTTCATAGAACAAGCAGTGTAGGGATGGAGATAAAGTATGAGAGGAGCTATGTATATGGCATAATGTTAACATAGGGTGGGCAGGTCAAAGAAATCTACGTAGAGGAAGAGAGGCTTAACTGAACTGGGAAGTTTCAGCCAGATGGACAAGGTGCGATTATGTAGAGGAAACCGAATTACACATGTACTGAAGAAAGCCTGGAGCATGCCTAGAACTAGATGTTCTGTGTGGAATTCTGTGTGTACACAGCACACAATAAATACTTTTCATTTGTTCATTTCATTAATTTATTCAGTACATACTCCAGGTATGTTAGGTGCTAGGTAGTCAACTAAACTGGTAATATTCCTACCCTCAGGGAATTTACAGTTTAGTGATAGAGTCGATAAACATATAAACAAAACATTTACTGTAATGTTTTGTTTATATGTTTAGTTTATATGTTTTTTTTTTAAAGTTTCCTTTTATTAACCATCTAGAACACTTCCATCCAGATCACTACAGCTTAAAATAGATCACTACCCTTTTGCAGCTATTTAGTAGCCAAGAGCAATGGATAAGATCCATACAATAGTTCTGAAAAGTTCACACGGTCAGTTCAAAACATCTGCTTCACCGAGCCTGATTATTTAAAAAGAATGATAAGAAATTAAACATCACAAATATGTTTTTATTGGTCACCATTAAATGTCTGAATTTTAAACAGATTCTTGGACTGGTGGTTCATATCCATCAGCTCGTTCAACTTTAGCACCGGTCTCATCCCCCGTAGCTTTTCCAGAACTACTACCTTCACCATGAAGCTCCATGAGTTTTCCCAATTGAAACTTGGGCTTCTTCAGCATTTTTACTTTTCTAACAAAAACATCATGGAGTGGATAAATAGACTGACAAGCTTTTTCTATATCTTTTCCGATGCTGTCTGGAATCAATTTATTGACCACTTCTTTCAAGTCATTTGTTTGCACCTCTCGGGTCATGATTTCCATCATCTTTTTCCGGATTTGGCGGACCTGTTGGTGCTGAGCGTAAGAGGTCTTCCGAATCTGATTATTGCGTTTTTTAGTAAAACCAACACAAAATAGACGAAGCAAATAACCATCGGTAGTCTTTACATCAACATGAGCTTCAATCATGGTCTGCCATTTTTTGACCATGGAGCACATTTTGTCACGGGTAAGATCCATGCCATGAAAATTAGTCAGGCAGTTTTTGCCCTGCACATCCTCAGTGATTAGCTTGAATTTCCTAAATGCAACTTCATCATTCTGCAGATCAGCAAGGCTAACTTCAAAAACCCGACCCTTGAGACCATCAGACGCAATTTTGGTTCCTTGCGTTCTTGTGACGTGTTTTTCCAATATTTATTATATTGAACATAGCTGGCGCTTTCACATCATACCAATCTTTCTTAGAAAATGGATCAACCACTTTCTTCTTGGCTCCCTTTTTGCCGCCTTTCGTAAGGCGCTTGTTCTTGCCGACCGCCATGGCGCTGCTGCCAGTTTATATGTTGTTTACGTGTTACAGTAAAGCTGTGATAAGGACTATGAAGGAAACAAATAGAGCTTTTTAATAGAGGATATTAGAGCAATAAAGACAGGCTGGCTGGTGGGGTTTCTCTAGAGTTGGCATTTAAGCTGATATATGTCAGATGGTAAGGAGAAGTCATGTGAAGAACAGGAGAGAGTGGAGAGATTGGCATGTGCTATGACCCTCCAGTGGGAAATGGCCCATTGTGCTTATGGCACTGAAGGATGGTAACAGCATGAGAGTAGGGGATGTGCCCTGAGAGGATGTCAAAAAGGTGGGCAGAGACCAGATCATAGAGGACCTTGGCATCATGATGAGGAATTTGGACTTTAGTTTATGTGTATTAAAAACCAACCAACCAACCAACCAGTCAAAAAACCACTGTAGGGTTTCATAAAGGGAGGAAAAGGGATTATCTGATTTCTAATAAAAAAAATTCATTCTAGTGGTTGTGCAGAGACGGGATTGAAGGAAGCTGAAGTGGAAGTCTTGGCCCACAGGAGGCCGTAGCAGTGATGTGGGGGAGAGATTATGATGCATTAAATCAGAATTTTGGCAGTAGAGGTAGGCAGAAGGGAAGGTGTTTGAGATTTTTCTTGAAAGTAAAATGACAGAAATTTCCAAAGGACTGGATGTGGGGTTGAGGGGGAGGAAGGAATTAAAGACCACTGCCAGTTATCTGGCTTGACCAACTACGTGTTACAGTGGTTCCACTTTTGGATGTGGGTAAAACTGAGAAAGAAACTATTTAGAAGAAAATTAAGAGTTGAGTTTTGGAGCCATTGAGCTTGCCATGCCTCAGAAGTACCAACCTGGTGGAGATCTAAAATGGAGCAGTTGGATAAAGAAAATAGGATTTCAGATGAGTGGTCTAGGTTGAAGATCTAAATTTAGGAAGCATTAGCATTGAGTCACAGGAAGCCCAGGAAATGGATCTCACCTTTCTAAGCCCGAGAGAAGCAGAAAGAGAAAAGAAAGGCTGTACTACTCCGTGAGGCATTCCAGTTTTTGGAGAATTCAAAAACAACTGGCCACAGAGGTAGGGAGGGAACCAGGAAGTGTGGTGCTGAAGTTGTCCAAGATAGGCCGATTTCAAGAAGGGAGCAATGGCTAAAAGGAAGAAGTAAGATCAAGTCAGAAAACTTTCCACTGGATTTAGCAACATGGAGGTCACCGGAGACTCAGCCAAATTTCAAAGTCAATTTAAAATAGTTCAGTTTCATGATGTAATTTCCATGTAATAACTGAATGGATCTCCCTTAAGATGATATAATTAGTGATAATAAGTCTTAAATATAAATTGAGCCAACTTATTAGGATGATCCCCTGGCAATAGTCAGGGTCAGGTCTTCTAACCTTCTAGCCGGTTAGTTGTTTACTGATCTCAGTTGCTGAGGTAGCCACAGACCAGGGTCAAGCATTTGACTCACAGGTTGCCTGGTCAACTCCAGGTTTAGGACCTTTGCCCCATGTGCCACCCTGTTTAAAAAGTCAAATGGGTAGCATCTCACAAATCCACAGCCCTCTACAGCATAGGCATTCAATACGTTTTTGATGAAGGTGGAGAGTTTTGATGCTCATATACAGAGTTGAGAAGGTTTTAGAGAAGGAACTGACACATACATCAGGCTTGAGCTTGGGGCTTTACATAAATGATATTAGTCCATATTCAAAGCAGCCTCACATGTTATTATTATCCTGTTTTTCAGTTTTAAGGAAATTGAAGTTCAGTAGGTGGCAGAAACTGGATTGCAATGCATGTTTGGTGGACTTCAAGCCACTTTGTGTCGTAAAGATGTGTCCGCAACTATGTAACACTCCTACAGATGCATGAAAAAAGAAATAATGTGCTAAAAAATGGGGAAGTGCTCAGTTGTACAAATTAGAATGCAGGATTTCTCAGAGCCTTCAGTATTTGCATTTTAAATGTCCAAAAGTAGCATGTTGTATGCAATGTATCCAAATGTATTTGACCATGTAACTTTTCTTCTCTTCCTTTCCAACCCCCAGGTTGAGCACTCCACAGAGCATACTTTGAGAAATCCTGCCATGGTACTAGGTTGGCTTGTGATGATTCTATAGATTAAAAAAGCCTAAAAGCCATATAGGTAAAGAAACTTGTTCACAGTGTCGTAACAAAGTAGATGTAAACTAAAAATTATAATGAAAGACTCCTGACTCTTAATGCTCTGTATTAAATGTGTTATTACTTGAGTAGATTCTCAGCAGCTAGGAGATGCACTTTTTTATTTTTTATTTTTTGGAGATGCTTTAAAACTATTTGCCAAGATTTCCTAGATCATAGGTTTATCCATGGTTCTCTAAGTAAATAAAAAAATGATACATGATACAATTCTTCTGGAAAGCTATTTGGCCATAGGTATCATAAGCTTTAAAATCACCTATATCTTTCAACCTAGCCATCCCATTCTACAGGATGTATCTTCAGGAAAGAACTTAGAATATGGAAACACTGAATCAATAATCTAATTTTTTGATGTTAGATAAGTGGAACCATGTGTAGCCATCATAAATAGTTTACATTTCTAGTACAGTATTAAGTGGAATATCAGGATATAAAATGTAATACTCAGTATGACCTCAATTATATTATGAAAATGGAATGAAAAAAAATGCAACAAAATATTAATGGTGGTAGGATTGAGGGTATTTTTTTCCTTTATGTTCTCTTTAAAGAGAATGTATTACTTTTATAATAAGCAAAAAATAAACTACAATTAAGGATTCATTGAATGGACACTGAGGAAGGCACTTGATGGGATGAGCACTGGCTGTTATACTATATGTTGGCAAATTGTATTTAAATTTAAAAAATATAAAAATAAATAAATAATTTAAATTTAAAAAGATTCATTGGAATGATAAGAGAAAATGTTGGACATATTGATATTGGTTAAAAGGTTGGAGCCCTATAATGACTTAATGAATGGTCCTTGTGTACTTTCTGTACTCTTGTTTCAGTGATAGCATTACTATGTGTTCTTCTGTCTAGACATCATGTCACAAAGCTTTTAAAGCTACAGCAACAGAGCATTGCTCTGTCTAGGCTGTTGCTTTCATGCATTAATACAGTTTCCTTCCATTTTGACATCATAATGCAGTCTCCGTGGGCTTACATTGACATTATCTTGACAATTTCATAGTGAGATACAAAACTAATGCTGGAGTCATTTTCTGTTCCCAAATCTTCACTTTATGCCTTCTACTCACTTTTTGATGGTTAGAACCCTGTCTTTCTCCATGTTCCTATACTTCAAACTTTTATTATTTGGAAAATCTATCAGAAAAATGACATATGGACAGAATCTTGAGCCATTTGAAAGTCCGGCTACCAGGATTATTGAATTAGCTTCTAACTGGAAATTAGGTTCAAATAAGTTTCTAAACAATGTCATTCTATTTCCTATACATTGGTTTCATTTTTTTCTCTTCTTTTCTTTCTTTCCTTCCCTCCTCCTTCCCCCTTCCCTTCCCTCCTCTTTTCCTTTTTTGTCCATGGTGAAGACAGAAATTAGACAAATATTACAAGTGTGATAATTAAGTGTTGAGAAGATGTTCAGAGATTGACTAAATTATATGAGGGGGGGGGAATACTTCCCTAGAGAACTGACGATTAGGATGACACTGAAAGATGCCTAGGAGTTAGCCAGATAAAGAGGTAGATAGTTGGATTCATTTAGGATTGGTTTTTGTAGGTAGACATGATTAAGGGAACAATGGAGTCCAGGAACTTAGGACATAGTTATAGATTTAAAATGATAGATCATGGAATCAAAACTAGTTATAAAGAGAAATGAAAATAAGAGAGGATTTTTTTTTGTAGATTTTAGTTTTTTATTCATGAGAGACACACAGAGAGAGGCAGAGATATAGGCAGAGGGAGAAGCGGGCTCCCTGCGGGGAGCCTGATGTGGAACTCAATCCCAGGACTCCAGGACCACACTCTGAGCCAAAGGCAGTTGTTCAATCAAATATTGAGCCACCCAGGTGCCCATGAGGGGATCTTATTGATAGAAAGCTTAAGTGTCAAGAAAGTAAAAGCCCCAAAGACATCCAAATAAAAGTGCACTGGGAATCCTTGAGCATATAATACAGGAGAAGAGTCCCCAAATAACTATTCACAGATAACTCATGCATTAGTGATTTAGAAGAGGAGCTGTTTCAGAGTGAGAAGGACCAGGATATGACCATAGAAGATAGTGAGGTGAGGAAAAAGTTCCCTGGAGGTGAGGAAAAGGAGTGACCCAGGGGCAAGTGTTGGATAGCTCATTTATGGGGATGACCGAGTTTCTCAGGGTGATGGAAGGAATTGGAATAGAGAGGAAGATTGTGAGCTGAGCACTAAAAATTTTCTTTGGAGGGGTAGTAGCACTGGCATTACATACTAGCAACATTTTATAGATCAGAGTTTCTCAAAGTATGATCTGCAGGCTCCAGGGAGTCCTCAAGATCTTTTCAGAGAGAGGGTATGTGAGTTCAAAATAATATCACAATAACATTAAGACATTTGTTCTTTTCACTGTGTTAATACTTTCATTGATGATGCAAAAGTTATGGTGGATAAAAATACTGTGGTCTTGGTACAAATTGAGGCAATGGCCTCAAACTCATAGGAAAGAAGTTAAGTTTTACTTAAGAAAGTCTCTCTTTGGGGCATCTAGGAGGCTCAGTTGGTTAAGCATCTGCTTTTGGCTCAGGTTATGACCTCAGGTTCCTGAGATTGAGCCCCCACATCAGGCTCCCAGATCAGCAGGGAATCTCCTTTTCCCTGTGCTCCTGCTCTCTCTCTCTCTCTCTCTCTCTCTCTCTGTCTCTCTGTCAAATAAATAAATAAAAAAACTCTTTTTTTTTTTTTGAAGTCCCTCATGGGGATGCCTGGATGGCTCAGCAGTTGAGTGTCTCTGTCTTTTGCTCAGGGCATGATCCTGAGTCCCACATCAGGCTCCCTGCATGGACCCTGCTTCTCTCTCTGCCTATGTCTCTGCCTCTCTCATGAATAAATAAATAAAATCTTTAAAAAAAAGTCGCTCACGAAAGAGTCAAAATCATTAATTCTATTAAACCTCAATCTTTGAAAAAAAATCCACTTCAATCTTCGAATACAAGTTATTTAAATATTCCATGTGATAAAATAGGGAGAATGCATTAGGAACTTCTGCCGCACTGAAGTATGGTGGTTGTTTTGAAAAAAAGCAATTATTGAATTGTAAGTCAAAGCAACCACTTTTTTTCCTGGAACACTGTTTTTACTTGACAAAATAGCTGCCAAACTATGGTTATTCAGGCTTAGTTATTTGGCAGACATTGTCTCAAAGATGAACAGAGAGCGAGTCATCACTTCAAGGAAACCAAATAACATTATTTGTTACCAATGACAAGATTTGAGCTTTCAAAAAAATTATAATTTTGGGAAACACATCTATTGAGCTTCATGAGATCACTGATGATATTAATAAATTTGACCTTTTTATTTTATTTTATTTTATTTTATTTTATTTTATTTGACCTTTTTATATTGGAAAGGGAAATGTGTTAATTCTGTTAAGATATGCGTAGTGAACCATTGTTTTCCAAATTTCCAATGCCTAAAAAAAAATTTCCAATGCCTGGTGTTACAAAAGTCATGTATGAATGCCAGATCCATTCAAAGTACACATAGATCAATGGACTTCAGTGTAACAGGGTGCAAAAATATTCATTGACATGCTTTCAGATTCCACATTGCAACTAATCTTTAAGAAATTACCACTTATCAAGTTGTGGTATAGTGTCAAAGAAGAATACCCAGTCTGAAAAGACTATTAAAATTCTTCTCAACTATGTAACATTTCAATTACATAAGTCTACGAGGCTGATTTTCTTTATAGGTCTCAACAAAAACAATGTAAAGCAATAGATTGAATGAAGAAGCAGAAATGAGAATCTAACTGTATTCTACTAATCCAGACATCAAAGACAGTTGCAAACATGTAAAACAATGACACACTTTTCACTAATTATTTTTCTTAAGAAATGTGTTTCCAAATAAAATTATGGCATATGTTGTAACATGTAGTGAGTTTGATATTGCAATTTTAAATAGAAAAATACATATTGTTAATATTTTGGTTTTGATTTGAATGTTATATCAATAGATGTAGCCCACTTAGACAAAGGCTCTTTGGAGTACTCAGTAATATGTAGTGTAAAAGAGTGCTGGGATCCAAGTTTGAAAACCAGTGTTAAAGACGAGTATTGCTTTGCCCATAGCTCCTTGTCTTGGGTGTCATCATTCGTCATGACTCATGGAATAATTAGCATGAGACTCGAAGCACCCTTTTCCTATACTAGGGTGATAATCGTGCCATTTGTCACAGAAGAGGCTGCCTGGTTCTCAGAAGTTATGATAAAATTGGTGGTAACAGACAATCTTTGTACACTCTTTGTTCAGTGGGCTGACCAGGCTCTAACACTGAAATAGCAGCAATGATGCTATGGAAAGGAGCTCACGCTTGGAGCCAGGCAAGCTTGTGGCTTGTCCACCTCACTCTGTGTGACCTGGACAAGCTCTCTCACCTCTCAGAGGCAGCATGGGGTAATAAGAAGAACACAGCCTTGGAGATAGGCCAGTTTCTACCTTCTACCTGTGTTATCCTGGGCAAGGCTCTCTCTCGGTTATTTTGGCTGAGTTGTAAAACAAGAAAGCAGCAGCATGATGGGGAAGTGAACATGGGCTCTGTATCAAACCAAGTAGGTCAAATTCTACCTTTATCACCCCTTAGGCTATGACTTCTGGGATTACTTAGCTCTTAGGAATCTCAGCTTTCTTATATACAAAAGGAGCTAATGATATTTACCTCCTAGAATCCTTATAGAAATTAAATGATGAGATAATCCATGTAATAGCCTAGCACTTAATAACAAAAGCCAACCTGTAACAAAAGCCAACTTTAACAAATACTTCATGAGTATTTTAACATATTTTCAATAACTCCATTAGGTAATGTTATTTTTAACAGTTTTACAGATGGGAAAGCTGTAGCTCAGAGGTGTTAAGTAACTTGCTCCAGTTTTCAAGGTCAGCAGGTAGCAAGATTTGAAATCAATCCTCTCACCCTGAACCTCATGTTCTTAACCACCAGGCTTTCTGTTACTCTGACCCTTCAAAAATGTTGCCAGTTATCCTGATTCTTCAAAAAGACAAACAAAATTGATAAGCTTTTAGGTGCACTCACCAAGGAAAAGAGAGAGAAGCAAAATATATAAAATCAGAAATGAAAAAAGAGAACTGACACCACAGAAATACAAAGGATTATAAAAGACTACTACAAAAAAGTGTATGTCAACAAATTGAAAAACAGCAGAAATGGATAAATTTCCTGGAAATTGACAATCTTCCAAAACTAAATCAGGAAGAAATAGAAAATCTGATTGTCACTAATAAAATTGAACCAGTCATCAGAAAACTCGCAACAAACAAAAGTCCAGGGCTAGATGGATTCACAGGTGAATCCACCAAAAAATTAAAAAAGAGCTAATATCTATTTTCCTCAAACTATTTCAAAAAATAGAAGATGAAGGAAGGCTTCCAAATACATTGTACAAGGCCAGCATTACTCTGATACCAAAACTAGACAAAGACACCACAAAAAAGAAAAATACAGATGCAAAAATCTCTGATGAACACAGATGCAAAAATCCTCAACAAGATATTAGCAAACCACGTTCAACAACACATTAAAAGGATCATTCACCATGTTCTAGTGGTATTTACTCCAGGGAAGCAAGAATGGTTCAATATTCACAAATCAATCAGCATGATACACCACATTAGCAAAATGAAAGATAAAAATCGCACAATCATCTCAATAGATGTAGAAAAAGCATATGACAAAATTCAAATTCATTAATGATTAAAAACTCTCAACAAAGTAGATTTAGAGGGAATATACCTCAATATAATAAAGGCTATATATGACAAACCCACAGCTAACATCATGCTCAATGGTGAAAACTGAAAGCTTTTTCTCTGAGATCAGGAATAAGACAAGGATATCCACTCTCACCACTTTTATTTAACATAGTCCTAGAAGTCCTAGTCACAGTAATCTGACAAGAGAAAGAATTAAAACATATCCAAACTGGTAAGAAGGAAGTAAAACTGTCACTGTTTGTAGATGACATGATACTATACATAGAAAACCCTAAAGACTTTACCAGAAAACTATTAAAAGTAATAAATAAATTCAGTAAAACTGTAGGATACAAAATTAATGTACAAAAAGTTAGTTCTCCTTTGTACTTGTGTCTCTAAAATTATGATAATTTGATTCATAATATGATTGATATAGAATTAAAACAGATAATTTATATAAATCCTCCAGCATCATATTTGCATACAGTAAGAGCAGTATTATTAAAATGTCCATACTACCCAAAGCAACCTACAGATTTAATGTAATCCCTATCAAAACACAAACAGAATTTTTCACAGAACTAGAACAAATAATCCTAAAATTTTTATGGAATCACAAAAGATCCCAAATAGCCAACCAGTCTTGAAAAAGAACAACAAAGCTGGAGATATCATAATTCCAGATGTCAAGATATACTACAAAGCTGCAGTAATCAAAACAGTATGGTACTAGCACAAAAATGAACACATACAACAACAGAACAGAATAGAAAGCCCAGAAATAAACCCACACTTTTATGGTCCACTAATCCACAACAAAGGAGGCAAGAATATACAATGGAAAAAAGACAATTTCCTCAACAACTGGCGCTACGAAAACTGGACAGCTACATGTGAAAGAATGAAATTGGAATACTTTCTTATACCACACACAATAATAAACTCAAATGTATTAAAGACCTAAATGTCAGACCTAAAACCATAAAATTCCCAGAAGAAAGAATACACAGCAATTTCTTTGACATCAGCTGTAGAAACATTTTTCTAGATATGTCTCCTTTGGTAAGAGAAACAAAAGCAAATTAAATTTCTAGGACCACACCAAAATAAAAAGCTTTTGTACAGTGAAGAAAGCCATCAAGAAAAGAAAAAGAGGGCAGCCGGGGTGGCTCAGTGGTTTAGCACAGCCTTAAGCCCAGGGCATGATCCTGGAGGCCCGGGATCGAGTCCCACGTCGGGCTCCCTGAATGGAGCCTGCTTCTCCCTCTGCCTGTGTCTCTGCCTCTCTCTTTCTGTATCTCTTATGAATAAATAAAATCTTAAAAAAGAGAAAAAGATAATCTACCAAATGGGAGAAGATATTTGCAAATGATCTATCTGATAAGGGGTTCATACCCAACACCAACTCAAAACTGAAACTAAATAATGTAATTAAAAGTGGAAGAGGATATGAATAGACATTTTCCCAAAGAAGACATACAGACACATGAAAAGATGCTGAACATCACTAATCAATAGGAAAATTAAAATCAAAGCCACGATGAGATCTCACCTCACAGCTGTCAGAATGGTTGAAATAAAAAACACAAGAAACAACAAGTGTTGGTGATGATGTAGAGAAAAAGAACCCTTGTACACTGTTGGTGGGAGTGCAAGCTGGTGCAACCAATGTGCACAATAGTCCAGAAGCTTTTCATGTTTTTTAAAAGATTTTATTTATTTATTCATGATAGACATAGGGGGAGAAAGAGGCAGAGACACAGACAGAGGGAGAAGCAGGCTCCATGCAAGGAGCCTGATGTGGGACTTGATCCCGGGACTCCAGGACCGCGCCCTGGGCCAAAGGCAGGCGCCAAACCGCTGAGCCACCCAGGGATCCCCCAGAAGCTTTTCAAATAATTAAAAATAGAATTATCATATGATCCAGTAATTACACTACAGGGGATCTACTCTAAGAAAATGAAAACACTATATGAAAAGATACATACACCCCAATGTTTATTGCAACATTATTGACAGTAGCCTAGATATGGAAGCAACTGAAGTGTACATCAATAGATGAATGGATTAGAATGTTGGTTTCATGTTATTATATTTTATATAATTATATATAATACATATATTTTATATATCTATAAATATGATATATAAAATGTATATTATATTATAAAATATATATAATTTATATTTGATTATTTTATTTATATTTATATTTTATATTTTATTTATGTTGCATTATAAAATCATAGAAAAATTGTATATTATATATAAAATTCTACATAATTTTTATTTATATTCATATTATATTTTATATATTTATAAATATAATATACATTATAAAGTTATATATACTGTATATTATATTATTATTTAATATTTTATTTATATTGCATTATAAAATTATATATAATTTTTATTTATATTATATATATGTAATGGAATAGTATTTGGCCATAAGAAAGAATGAAATCTTGCCATTTGCAACAACAGGGATGGATCCAGAGAATATAATGCTAAGTGAAATAAGCCAAACAAAGACAAATACTATATAATTTCATTGATATGTAAAATTTAAGAAACAAAACAAATGAACGAAGAAAAAAAGAAAAGGGGGGAAAACAGACTGTTAAATACAAACTGGTTGGTCAAAGTGTACAAACTTTCAGTTATAAGATGAATAAGTTCAGGGGATCTAATGTGCAATATGGTGACCAGAGTTAATAGTACTGTACTGTGTACTTGACATTAGCTAAGAGAGTAGATCTTAAGTGTTCTCACCAGACACACACACACATACACACACACGCACACACAGAGATAAATATGTGAGGAAATAGATGTATCAATTAGCTTGATTGTAATAATCATTTCACAATGTATATAAAACCGTAACATCATACATCTAAAATATATATAATTTTTGTCATTCATACCTCAAAAAAGGTGGGGAAAATTAATCTGTTTTCATATTAATAAGATACATTCATATTAAGAAATGTTTTTGAGTTTACAACAACACTAAAAATATCATAATAAAAATTTTAAAAATTGAAGCAGACGTCCTTCCTCTTTATAGGAGAGTGAGTCGGGCTGTTCAGAGTGCCCCCATCACAGCAGTTCCCTGCCAACTGAGCAACTGGTCAGAGTGGACAGATTGCTTTCCATGTCAGGACAAAAAGGTAAGAACTTGGTGACTGGTTTTGGGTTATTTAATATTTGAATGGTGTACTAGGCACCTAAATGGAGATGAACAGGTCTATAAATTTAGAAATCTGGGAAGAAATCAGGTCTAGAAATAGGTATTTGGGAGCCATGGATACATGGATGGTAGAACTTTTTCTGATTTTGTTTAGAAGCCATTACTGGGTGAGGCTGCAAAAGATAACGTATGTTATGTTTTGTGGGCAGAGAGGTGGCCATTCAGACATGGACACACTGATCTCTATGGCCTCTCTGGGTCCTGGTCAATCAGTTACCCTCCAATGATGATCATCTACAGGGGCTAATGACCCATGGGGGAGCCAAGATAAACCATAGAATGCTCCTAAGGATTCTACGTTTACAGACTGAAAAGGCTGGCACACCCAAAGAACGCACATGAGTCTATCTTGCCCACCTAAATGGTTTTGAATGGTCCAAAATGGCCACTAACCCCAGTGGCATCTCAAGGGAAGGGGAACTTTGGGAGCACTCTGACCTTTTTCAGGGGTTACTGGCTCATGGTGATAATAAAAGACAGAATAACTTCTGTTCTGTTTAATTATATTTTAAGATCTTTACAGACAACACATGCCTTTACTGGATGAACCCAGGGTAGGATGCCTCCAGGCTCCCACCTCTCTCAATGGGTATACTACTGCTTAAAGCATGTCTATTGGCACATTACTATCAAGTCTAAGTGTTTAAGCACTGATTCTCCAGCTTAGATTCTGGCTTTGCACCTTATTTGCTGTGTTACTTTGGGCATATATTTTATCCTCTCTATGCCTCAGATTCCTCATCTATAAATGGAAGTAGTAATAGTACTTATAGCATAGAGTTACTATGAGCGTTAAATGAGTAAGGTATACAAAGTGCTTTTCATGGCGCCTTGGCATATAGTGAATGTTCAGTAACTCTTAGCTGTTTTTATAATTAACTAGCCATGTCCCCTTCTCCACTGCCTGAATCAAGACCGGCTCTTTTCTCACCTGAGCTTCTCCAGAGTGTTTTCTCCTGACTCCAGACCTGCTCCTCAGTTAGGTGTAGGGCTACTCTGTGAAGGCTTGATGAGTTGTTCAAAATCACATGGAATTCAAAATCATTACAGATGGAAACACAATTTGGACCTAGTTTATTCAGCTTCTAAGCCTGAAATTATTTATTCTGCCTCTCTTGTTTCTGAGATATGCCAAAGAATCCTAGACTGCACTGCTCAAAAATATCTAGCTCCCAAATCTCATTTTGTTTTGATATCCTATGTTAGTTTTCTGAATCTGCTGTAACAAATTGCCACAAACTGGGTTGCTTAAAACAACAGAAATGTATTCTTTCACAGTTCTGGAGGCCAGAAGTTTGGTAGGGCCATGCTCCCTCTGGAGGGTCTAGGGGAGAGTCTGTTCTTTGCCTCTTCTGGCTTCTGGTGGCCATCAGCAATCCCTGACTTATGGCCAATCTCTGTGCTACAATCTCTGCCTCTGCAGCCATATCACCTCCTCCTCTTCTGTGTGTCTACTTTGTGTGTCTGTGTTAAATCTCCCTCTGCCTTTCCCTTTTAAGGATACTGTGAGGACATTTAGGACCTACCTGGATAATCCAGTATAATCTCTTCATTTCAAAAAGCTTAATAATATCTGCAAAGACCCTTTTTCCAAATAAGGTGACATTTACAACTTTCAAGGACTAGGATTTGATTTCTTTGCATGGCCATTATTAACTTATTATATATTCTAAACTCTCTATCTATATCTATATCTATGTAGATAGATAGATAGATAGATAGATAGATAGATAGATAGATATAGATATATTTGTCCTGTGTTGCAGCTTAGATAGCAGATAGCACAGGTGAATGACTTACTATTTAGATCAGAATTGAATTACTCCTTTCACTACTCATAAAGACATATGTGTCTATTTTTTTTAAAGATCTTTTATTTATTTATTTGAGAGAGGGAGAGAGAAAGAGAACACGGGCGGGGGGGGGGGGTGTGGTACAGACAGAGAAGCAGACTCCCTGCCAGAGCCTAGCCTGGAGCTGAATCCCAGGACCCTGGGATCATGACCTGAGCCAAAGGCAGATGCTTAACTAGCTGAGCTACCCAGGCACCCCAACATATGTGTCCTTAAAATAATCCTTAAAATCATTAAATTCTGTTAATTACTTAAGTGAAAGACCACCCTAGTTTCCTCTTATTAATGTGTTTTTCTCCCTCTCAAAATCACCCAAAGATGTGCATTTCTAGAAAGAAACATTATCAACCAGCTAGAAAAGAAAATTATGTCTTAATGATACCAACACAGGCACCAGCACGGAGAAGTCTCTAAGGGAGTATCTGCACCAACCTCTCTGCAGCACAATGTCTTCATTATTTGATAACAACCCAGAAAATGGGGATTCAGTGGGAATGAACCTCGTGTCTGTACCAGCATTCCAATACAGAAACCACAAGAAGGATGATAATGGCATTTATAGTCACCATTTATTAAATAATTTTTATATATCAGGCACTGTGCTAATGCTTTAATAAATTGTCTTAGTTGACTTTCACAGCCAACTCCAAGATACCATTGCCCCTTTGGTTAGGTCACCAATAGAGACACAGCCTAGATTTAACTCTTGGTCAGTCGGATTCGAAAATGCCCATGTGCCTAACCACTTCACTCTACTACCTCCCCTCGAACTCTGTGAAGAATCATAATGATATTAGTGGCTATCTAATCCAATCCCCACTCAGTCATAAATCCTTCTGGAGTAGCCCAACAGCTGGCTACAAAAATGATGCTGATGTTGATAACTATTACTAATGAGTGCACTCCAGGAAACAGGCCAAGTGCTGACATCTATACAAGTCTTATCACTAATCTTCACAAGACTCTCCTATCTCTCCTACAGATGGGAAAACTGAGGGTCAGAGATGTTAAGTAATTTATATAGTGATGCAAAGAGAGTGAGCAGCAGAACTGGAATTCCAACCCAGCTTAAAAATGGGATTCAGAATAGTCTTTAACCTCCTCAATTTGTGAGGATTAAATGAGATAAAGAATGTGAAGTATCCCGCCAGTAGTGAGCACTCAATAAATGGTAGCTATATAGCCATCATCATGTTGGTAACTGCAGGTCTTAAAACTCGGATGAACATTATGAAGAGTGACAAAATTTGGCTCTACATTAGTATGCTGAGTAGTGCTTTATGTACCGTATCTTGGCAAGATGTGGGAAGAGAATTAAAATATCCTAATATTCCCAAACTGATTGTTAATTCTAATCTCTTCCCATTGAGTTTACAAATCTCTTATCACTCTTATTAACTGGGAGGCAGAAAAGGCAAATGAACAGGTTTGCTTTTCACCTTTTTTTGCTACTCCTGTCTCTTTACTCATGAGCAGTTGCAGAGGCAAAAGTAGGCAAGAGGAGAGAGAGGGGAAACTGCATGCTTCACAGGCACCCACTGGAATCAGCTGGAAAAGACTCCACTGATAATGACGGGGAAAGCTATTGAGCACCAATGATATGCCAGACACAGGGCTAGGTGCTTTGCTCACACATTCTCTCACTTAGTTCTCACAACACCCTTTCAAAGTGAAGGGTCATCACATCTACTTTACATATTAAAAAACAGGAACTCAGAAAAGGTAAGTGGCTTGCTTATGGTGAGTTGGTAAGTGAGAACTCAGTCAGTCTAAATTCTCATGCTCATGCTCTTTCACCTACAGGGAACAGGTGAAACAATCATTAGCAACTGTAATTGGTGAGGTCATCTTGATCAACCACCTCATTTTACAGATTTGGGAACCGAAGCACAAAGTATCAGGCACTGATACTTTATATAGCAAGTAAGAAATAGATTCAGGAATAAACAAATGAACAAAATGCAGAACCAGACCTATAAATACAGAGAACAAATTTATGGTTTCCAGAGGGCTGGGGATGGGGAAGATGGGCAAAATGGGTAAGGGAAGTGGGAAATATAGGCTTCTATTTATGGAATAAGTAGGTCATGTGGATAAAAAGTACGGCATAGGGAATATAGTCAATGGTATTGTAACAGCATTGTATGGTGATAGCTATGCTTGTGAACATATAACATAGAGAAGTTGAATCACTCTGTTGTGCAATTGAAATTAATTGAAATTGGTGCACTCTGTTGTGCACCAACTATACTGGAAGGAAGGAAGGAAGGAAGGAAGGAAGGAAGGAAAGAAAGAAAGAAAGAAAGAAAGAAAGAAAGAAAGAAAGAAGAAAAGAAAGAAAGAAAAAGAAAGAAAGAAAGAAAGAAAGAAAGAAAGAAAGAAAGAAGAAAGGAAGGAAGGAAGGAAGAAAGAAAGAAAGAAAGAAAGAAAGAAAGAAAGAGAAAGAAAGAAAGAAAGAAAGAAAGAAAGAAAGAAAGAAAGAAAGAAAGAAAGAAGAAAGAAAGAGGCTAGGTTTTCACTTTATTTGCTGTTCAAACCACTGCTTTCCTACTTAGTTCAGAACAGTTTTGAAAGAAAATCTTGTAGGCTGGGCCAAGGCAAGAGGCGGCAGAAAATATGGAGCTCTCCATTCAGCATGTTTCCTATGTTAACATTTTATCTCCTCAACTAGACGCTAAGCTTTTTTTTTTTTTTTTTTGACGCTAAACTTCTTGAAGGTGGGGATGGAATTTCATTTTTCTCTGGATATCCTAGTGCTCAGCTTCCTTCTTCTACATTAGTGCCCAAAGCTGTACACCATATAGAAAGTAGTATCATGAAACCATAGAGCTCCAAGATTGGTATGCATTTTTATTCTTTCTGTCTTTCTTTGAACAAGAATTTGTTCATGTGCAGTCATAGCTGCACCCAGGGACTCAGATGATGTCTCTATCTCTTGGATGAGCTCTTTCTACCTAGTAGGCTAGATGACCACTTGATGCACACAGTTCCTAGTAACTTCAGAAAAAAAGATACTGTCTTTTCCAATAGTTCAAGAAAATCTTCTGAGAGAATAATGATTGCCCTAAGGTTGAGTCATGATCCCAAAGCCAATCATTGCAATTTGGCAGATGTGGTACCCTGGTTGATCCGGCCTGGATCACACATTCCTGTGACTCAGGGGGTGATATCAATGCCACTAGAACCATATGAGATATGTCCCAAGGAAAGAGGATGCCATGACCAGAAGAAATGTTGCAGAGCGAAAGCAACAAACATCTTATAAAAGTACCTCTCACGTACATGACCATAGATTACGTGTCAAGTGTATGAAACCAAATAAGACATGGTCCTCCTTTTGCCACTCCATCCCCTGTTTGCAAACTATTCTTAAACTAGTGAGAAAAGTAAATAAACAAATAAGTCGACCAGGGATGACAAGTGGGAAGAGAGAAGGAGGCACAGGGAACTATAAAAAATGTAGAGGAGGTACACTGGGAATCATGAAAGATGAATAGGTACTAACTGGTTGAAGAGGTGGGGAGAGAAGGTCCTTCCTAACAAGTAAAAAGAAATATTTTGTTCAAGTCTTTCATTTGATCTTTGGAGGACCTATTCAACATTCCCACTGGTTACTGTGCCACCCCTGGCTGAACAACACCACTTAGTAACACCCATCCCCTCAAAAGACAGCTTTTTAGGCAGCTCTCAATCATCAGACAGTTATTCCTTATGTTGAGCCGAGACCCGCCTGCACAAATCTTGTTTGATTGATAGACAGTGAATCTGTCTGGTTCAAAATCTGATTTAGTACCGATACCGGAGCCTCCTGCAACCAGACAAGTTTGGGGGAACCATCTGCAGTGGTGATGTCTGGGATCAAGCCAGCTGTCACAGTCCCACAGCTTGTCTACACCAAGCACAGTGTGGACAGGATTTCCAGTGTAAGGAGACAGGTGAGTAGCATTCCAGTGGGATAACAGCTGTGCCCTGTCAAACTAAATGCAAAAACAGTCACCCTGGAGCTTGTTCAAATGCCGACTCTCTAGCTCTTCCCCTAGCGGCTGTCATTCTGTAGGTTTGGGGTGGGGCTCAGGAACCTACGTTTTAAGCCAACCCACCCAGTATCCCAAGTAATTTTGATATAAGTTTGTAGGAACATCCATTGATTAAATTCTAAATTAATTCACTCATTCATCCCTTCATTGAATAAATATTGATTGGGCACATATGTGCCAGGCAGCGGGCTACCTGCTGGTGACACAGAAGATGAAAAGGTAATGTGCCTGACAATGAGGTAGCCCTAGCGTCTTTGGGAGTGAGACCTACAAGGAGTCATAGGTCTAGTCGTAGACCTACAAGGAGACAATACTGTGTGATTGCCAGTGTAACAGGCATAGGCCCATGGGTCAATGGCCCTCACTGGCTAGGAATGACCAAACTGTGTTGGGGAGTCAGAACAGGCTTTAAAGTGGCACTTGAGCTGAGACTTAGAAAGTAGCAATGAATTAGTGAGGAGAAAGAATATGCAAACACACACAGGGATTTAAGGACTAGCAATGGGTGCAGAATGATTGCAGGTCAGGGCTTTGGGAAGAGAGATAGGGGATGGGTCTGGTAGGGAATGGAGGACCATACTGTGGCATTTGGAAGAACAGGAATAGAAATCATGGAAGGATATAGAGCAGGGGGATGACACGGCCACACTGACATTTTAGAAACATCACTGGAGCTGCCACATGGAGGATGAGTTTTAGAGGGGAGCCTGCTGCGGGGCCTGAGCTGGGAGTGGGAGCTAGGAGTAGGAAACAGGATGGAAGGAGGGCAGGGGACAGAGAGATGAAGAGGGGTGAGGGGCTGCTTGGGAAGTGGGATGGATGTGGTGACTCTGGATGTGGGTCACGGGGGAGAGGGAGGAGTCTGAGAGGCTCCCACAGCCTCTCCTCTCTCTCTTAGGTCGCTGCCTGAAACACCACCTTGTGTGTAATGGAGACAAGGATTGCCTTGATGGCTCTGATGAGGATGACTGTGAAGATGTCAGGGTGGCTGAAAATGACTGCAGCCAGTATGAACCCATTCCAGGCTCAGAGAGTGCGGCCTTGGGGTGAGTCTTGCCTTCCAGCTGTTTGGGGACACAGAATGGTTCTTTTCGATCACCAGTATTATTTTGAGGACAGAAGAGGATCCTTCGGCAGTGCATCCCATGAGGCAGCCCTCTGAGGTAGTGTGATGGTCCATTTGGGCTACTAAAGGTAGCGTGATGGTCCACTTGGGCTACTAAAGGTAGCGTGATGGTCCACTTGGGCTACTATGACAAAATGCCACACATTGGGTGGCTTCTAAGCAACAGAAATTTATTTCTCATAGTTCTAGAGGCTGGATGTCTGAGGTCAAAGTGATGGCAGGGTTGGCTTCTTTTGAGGCCACTCTTCTTGGCTCGTCGATGGCTTTCCTTCAGTGTGTGTCTGGGTCCTAATCTCTTTATCCTTTTTAAAGATTTTTATTTATTTGAGAGAGAGAGTGAGAGAGCATGGGGGGAGGGGCAGAGGGAGAGGCAGAAGCAGACTCCCACTTAGCAGAGAGCCCGACACTGGGCTCCATCCCAGGACTCGGATCACGACCTGAGCTGAAATCAAGAGTTGGATGCTTAACCAACTAAGCCACCCAGGCACTCTCCTCCTCCTCCTCCTCCTCCTCCTCCTCCTCCTCCTCCTCCTCCTCCTTCTTCTTCTTCTTCTTCTTCTTCTTCTTCTTCTTCTTCTTCAAAAGATTTATTTATTTGAGAGAGATAGAGCATGCAAGCGGGGGTAACGCAGGAGAAGAGAGAGAGAGAATTCTTAAGCAGACTACCCATTGAGCACCGAACCCAACACAGGGGTGCTCAATCCCAGAACCCCAAGATCATGACCCGAGCCAAAATCCAGAGTCAGCCAACTGACTGAGCCACCCAGGTGCTTCCTAATCTCTTCTTATAAGGACACCAGTCATATTAGATTAGGGCCTAACAGCCCCATTTTAACTCAATTACCTACGTAAAGACCCTCTCACTAAAATACAGTCAAATTCTGAGGTTTTGGGGCCAGGACTTCAACACCTAAATGTTAGACACAATTCAGCCCCTAATACTAATAAAAGGGGATTTTGTTGATTTTGAAAGTGATTGCGGGTAAATAAAGGAGAAGCATGAAATGGTGAATTGTTAATTTGAAAAGAAATTCCCTCCTTATTGGCAAAAAGGTTGAAGACCATGATCTTGCTCTCATGTGATTCAAAGGAGCATTTGAATACACTTCCCAAGTGTGCTTTGCCCACACTGAACACTGACATCAACACAGTGGCCCCACCTCCACTCCCAATAGCTGACACTTTGAGTTTTTCATTCTGCCAAGATCTCAGAAGGCTTTCCTGAGATCGTTTTTTAATTTAAGGATGTCACAGTTTTTAAATTTTTATTGATTGCCACAGAAGTAATACATATTTGTGGTAAAAACCGAAAGTCTTCCTTCATCCTCCCCAATCTGCACCCCTGAAGGCCACTTCTTCCTACTTCTTTCCCTAGAACTGACTGACCCCCATCAACAGTTTGGTGTAGGACTTTCAGATCATGTAAAAAATACACTGACAATATACAATGTATGGAAGATATGCCTATAAGTATTGTACATGATAGCCATAAGTATATTTTACATAAATGTGATCATACTATACATATTGTGTGTAACTTGATTTTTACTTAACAATATATTTTGAAGATGCCCTCCACCCCCATTTTCTACTGTCTTTTTCTAAGAAACATAGTGTTCTATAACAGGGGTCAGCAAACTATGGCCCGAAGGCCAAATTCAGGCTGCTTCTTATTTTTGTAAATAAATGTTTACTGGGACGCAGCTTTCATCCCACAATGATGGGTGTTGAGTATTTGCAACAAAGACCCATGGGCTATATAAAGCCCATGTTTAGTATCTGACCCTTTATAAAAAAAAAGTTGCTGACTCTTCTCCCATAGTATAAATACATGAAAATTCATTTGACTACTTTCTATTGAAAGATAATTAGCTTGTTCCCATTTTCCCCTCTTATAAACAATGCTGCAAGGAACATCCTTGTACCTTATCTTTGTATGCATGTGAGTATTTCTGCACAGATTTCCTAAAAGTGGAATTTTTCTCTGTCTTTTCATTTTCACTGGGTCTTCTGCAATCTGCTTTTCTAAATATACGTGGCTTAGTAACCTCATATGCTTAGAAGTTATAGTTATAATCTTAGGAGTAATTATTTCTTTGAATTTTTGTTTAGCTCACTAGAGAGTCTATATTTATAAGCCAAAAGCAGAAACATGTTTAATGGGCAAAAAGAAAAGTAAGGGGGCAAAGTAAAGGGAAGGCACCCAGATTTTGTACCAAAAAAAAATTTAGCTGTGACTACAGGCGAATTACCTACTTTTCCTGAGCTTCAATTTCTGCATTTACAAAATTGTCATGAGGTTGAAAGTTAATGAATGCTGAATGTCTGGTAGAGTGTGTATTCAATTCACCATAGCTATTACCACATCACTTCCATTAATATGAAGAAAGAGATGGAGAGAGGAGGTGAAGAATGAAGGTAACATACCTTGAATTTCTACTGTATGCCAAGTGCTCTATAATTATCCATTTATTCCTTTGAGGCAGGTATTATTCATAGTTAACCCCCTGCTCATCTTCTGCCCTTGTGCCTTTTCACTGAGGGAACGAGCAAATATGACAAATGCTATACCAAAGGTAATCACTGAATGCCATGAGAACACAGAGGAAGCAACAATACTCTGTCCAGGATAATAACAGAAGGTCAGATAGAGGAGGCAATGTTTGAGTTGGGTTTAAAAGGCTGCATAGGAGTTTGAAGGGCAGAGACAAGCAAACATTTTATTATCTATATCAGAAGAGGCTTTGATTGTTAGGCCTTGGATCTCTTAGCCAAATTAAAATGTTTTTGTTCAGTTAACTCTCTCCTTTGTAGAAAATTAAGGCTTTCTTTCATCTGTGTAACACTTTTCATGCCTCAATATAGTTCAGTCATCTATAGCCTAAAATGGAGTTCTTGGGCAGATGGATGTGAAATGCCTCCCAGAGGGTGAAGTGAAGGAAAGTGTTTCTGGAAGGGTACTGGGCTAGAGGAGAGGAAGTATCATTTGTGGAGTGCCTAATATGTTTTATAACTTTGCTTCCATTTTACTTTAATACTCTCATTTAGACTTCACAAAAAGCATGAGAAGTAGTTTTATTATGCCTGTTCTTCAAATGAGGAAAATGAGCTTCAGAAAACATCTAGAATGTGTCCAGATTCACACAGCTAGTATGTGACAGAGCTAGAAATTAAACAGGAGTCTCAATGATCTTCAAATCACACCCTCTGCTGTTCCATGCCACCTTGAAGACAACAGCCTTTCTGAGGATTAGAGTCTCAACTTGGTACTGAGAGTCAACATGTCAAATCTATTTTTTACCATCAGAGCTTTTCTGAAACAGCATAAAGATAACAATAGCAACATTTATTCAGTATTTGATATATGCTAAGTACTTTCTGGTTCCTTTGTATGTTGTAACTCATATTTAACTCTCTGAGGGCAGCTGTATTAACTGCTTTTTATAAATGACTAAACTGAGGCATAGAAAGGTTAAATGATTTGCCCAAGGTCACATAGTGAGGTTTAGCAGAGCTGGGAAATGGGTTCAACCTGTTGGACTCTGTTCTTGGATTTCTGATAATTGTGCCTATTCTTCTGTAACTCACACAACAAATTTTTAGGAGTGCCTTCTCTGTGGGAGCATCGTTGTAGGCAAGGATAGAGCTGTCAGCTGCTCTGGTCAAAGGGAACTGGGGCCTGGCTGAACCCACTGAGGTTTCCAGTGTTACCCAAAGTGGAATTTAAGGTACTTTGAGGAACCCAAGGGCTCCACCCAGAACCAAGTCTGAGAAGCCACTGCTTGGACCAGCAATAATGTCTTCTGGAAGAGAGTTTATGCTATCTTGGCCTTTTCAGTGTTCTCTCCCAGAAGCTATCTGCCTTTTCGATTTAGATACAATATCCTGACCCAGAAAGAAGCTCAGCATGTGTATGACCCCAGGTATTATGGGGGCCAGTGTGAGACAGTGTACAATGGGGAATGGAGGGAGATTCGATATGACCCCACCTGTGAGCGTCTCTACTATGGA
Organism: Canis lupus baileyi; assembly: GCF_048164855.1. Classification (NCBI taxonomy): domain Eukaryota; kingdom Metazoa; phylum Chordata; class Mammalia; order Carnivora; family Canidae; genus Canis; species Canis lupus. The sequence goes on from NC_132840.1 coordinate 36,362,051, forward strand.
GAGGATGAGAAGTACTTCCGGAAACCCTACAACTTCCTCAAGTACCACTTTGAGGTAAGTCTGCATGGGGTGCTCACAGGCCACTGGAGGGTGGGGGTGGGGAGAGAGAGGCCTGTGGATGGAGATGGACTCCTTGATTTGGAAGGTTCTAGTTGCTATAGAGCTTGCTGGCGGCTGAAGTTCCCCTGACATCTGCTCCTACGCATGCTCCGTGCTGGAGGGCACTGACAACGAGGGCAGGGCCAATGACAGGCAGGACAGAAATGTGACCATCCACTTGCTACATCTTGGCTCCATTCCATAATCAATGACACAGATCCCGGGTTCAGTTCTCATAAGGCCTGTTTCCATGTTGTGCTCTTGTAGAATATAAGTATTTGGGACCTTGAGCAGATCATTGCCCCTCCCTGGGCCCAGTTTCCTGCCATGTAAATTAGGGATCAGGACAGGAGGTGTCTGGGTAGGGTTCTGAGCCCAAGGCCCCCAGTTTCACCAAGAGCAGCTCCCCACTGATCACCTTCTTTCTTTCTTTTTTTAAATTCCAGTATAGTTAGCATACACTATTATATTACTTTAATGTGTACAGTATAGTGATTCAATAGCCCCACAGGATACCTGTGCTTATCAGGTTAAGTGCACTCTTAATTCCCTCTTCCTGTTTCACTTATCCTCCCCCTACCTCCTCTATGCCAACCACTTGTTTGTTCTTCATATTTAAGAATCTTTTTTTTTTTTTTGGTCTCTTTTTTCCTGTGTTCATTTGTTTTGTTTCTTATATTCCACATTTGAGTGAAATCACATGGTGTTTGTCTTTCTCTGATAACTTTCTTATCTTGGGTTTCCATATGTGATTTTTTTTTCCATATGTGATTTTGTTTAAAGAAAGGGATCTGCTGTTGAGAAGTGCTTGCAAAATGCTGCTGATCCCTAAATTCCATCCATCTCTAAAATTCTGTGGTATTCTGGTCGCTCAGAGCGCCACATGGCTCATGACCAGCTCAAGGGCCTACTCCCAACCATTCCTTGCTGTACCCCTTACCCTCTAGGTGAGATAGCTACACAGACAGCTTCACTGGTTGCTCACATGCACCAGATCATACACTTCCACACAAATTGTCTCATTTAATCCTCACAAACACAATGAGGTACATGTTATCATTGCCCCATTTCAGATATGAAAAGACCAAGAGACTTAGAGGGATAAAGTATCAGGCCCAAAGGTATGCTGCAGTAGGTGGCAGAGACAAGATTCAAACCCAGATTATCTCAATGAAGCCTGGCTATATGTCATTTAAAAGGAAAGACAGATTATACACATTACATGCATATAGTCATATGCATTCTATCTTTACAGAGAGATGGTAGGATCCAGGGATTCTGAACAATTATTAGTTACATTCCCCTTCCCCCAACTTTCTCAAGAAAAAAGTACTGAAGACAGGACAAGTCCACCCCACTCCTTGCTTTGGAATATTCTATTTCCCCATCCCACTTCCACCCCTACTTCCCTACCCCACTTGCACTGCTACCATCAAGCCTATGGTAAGCTGAGCTGGAAGACACAGACAATGCCATTTCCCTAACCTCGAGGATAGTCTGAGGCTTATGTGTCCAGCAAGACAGACTAGGCTATGCTGTGGCAACAAAGGATTCTGAAGTCTCAGTGCTTTAAAGCAGCAGTGGCCCTATGCTACACGTCTATCCTAGGGTGGAAGGGGAACTCATCATCACAGACACTTGGGATCCAAACTAATGGAGGTTCTATCTCAACACATGCTCCTGTGATTGCAGAACTAACCACTTGTGCTTAAGCCTTACTCTCTTGGCTTAGGCCAGGAACAAAGCCATGCCTCTGTTCAAGCTGGAAGAGAAGTGCAACCCTACCGTGTGCCTGGAATGAAATAACCCTGCATTTGTGGGCAGTACTAGAGCATACTTCGCCTACAACTCCCACCACCTGTTCGCCTTCCTTGACCCTTTCCTCTCAGATCCACACCCAGATGTGGCTTTCTGGATATCTCCATTGCAGAGATAGGTGCCCTACAGGAAGGATAAGTCAGCTGGAAAAAAAAATCTGTATTCAAACAATATAGCATTTTATCAGAATCATGAGTTGTGTGTATGTGTGTGTGTGTATTTAAAAATAAATTTTTTAGCACTGCCACTAAGCAATAACTAAACTAACTGCTGTATTTTTGGTATTTTAGTGAGTGAGCATCAATCTGACGCCTGGAGTAGCCTTTTAAAATAATTATTTATAATAATCTGCAACTTGAGATATTTTACAGAGCAAAGATTTAAATATGAAGCACAAATTGTAATATAACTACGTGCACAAAGCTAACATCTGTTTGCTTCTTTTCAGGCGCTGGCAGATACTAGATTCTCTTCAGAGTTATATGATGATGCACATGACCTTCTTTCTAAAGTAAAAAATAACAACTTTGTGTCGACGGGAGTGACTGTGGGTGTGAGCTTCACAGGCAGCTCTGTAACGGTGGATGTGGGTGTATCCAGTTCACAAAACTCTTCATCCTTGGATGAGTTAAAGAAGTATAATAAGAAGGTATTAAAGCATAATGCCTGTGTCAAACAGTATTCCATAATCTGCACTGAACATGTATTACCTTAATTGCATTAAAAAGTACAGTAGTAATTGAACTGCATTTGCTTGTGTAATTGGAAATGTCTGATCAGTGGTAATCATGTTTGTTTTTCTTATTACGCTTTTGGACACAGAATCATCACAAAGAGAATAAAATTAAATGATAAGAGTAGAACTCTTATCGCTTCACCCCATTCTTTTTCATGGTTACCTGGAGCATACAGGGAAATACTTAGAATAGTAATGGCTTAAAGGGAAACAGCCAGGCCCTGTGAACTAGATTTGGAAGCATCCTAAAGCAAGCCAGGCTTTTCTGAATAGATGGAGGACTGGCATGCTCTATCAATCATTCATTTATTTATCAGACATTCACCACTAACTTCCTATTAACCTAAGCGACCGGGCAATGCTTCCTTGAGGAATGGACATTCACCTAAACTGACATCAATTTTTTTTTTATTTTTAAGAATTTTTTTAAAAAATGGCATCTAAAGACTAGTACAGGCTGTCCCGATGAGGTGAGGTGGAAGTTAGTAATGGGTCTTCTGGGCCGAGGGAACAGCATTGCACAAAGGCCTAGAGATGACAGACAGCCTCACACAAATTTGGGATTGCAAAGACTTCAACCAGCTGACCCACAGGATGGGAAGGGAAAGTAGGGAGTGACAGAGATGGAGAAATCATCTGGTAAATATTTACCGAATTGATTAAAAGTTTACCAAAAGCCTCAACTGTATTGATACCAGAGCTGTAGATTTACTTGGAGCTCAAAAAATTATTCTGGATGATGACAATACAGTTATGAAAATTAACTTATCAACAGATATAAATTACATTTGGGAGCTTTGCCACAAGCAAAGTTAGCTGTCGCTCTGAAGGGGAAGTATGGTTCTGAGATCTGGCTATCACATGGTCATGTGGACATTTCTCAAAGCAGGTGGCCTTTTCAAAATTTCACTATCACTTTGGATCAAGGTTTACTTGGAAGCAATGGCCATACACGATCCTCTCCTTAATTTTTTTTTTTTTTTGAGAGAGAGAGGGGGAGAGAGGGCAAGAGAGCCTGAACGAGAAAGGAGCGGGGTGGGGGAGAGAGAATCTTAAGCAGGCTCTATGTTCAGCATGGAGCCTGATGTAGGGCTTGATCTCATAACCCTGAGACCATGACCTGAGCTAAAACCAAGAGTCCGACGCTCAACTGACTGAGCCACCTAGGCACCCTGATCCCCTTTCCCTTAAACCAATCCAATATTACCCCATTCTTGTCTTTTTTATTATCTCAGGAGCCTGCTTCACTTTATTACTTAACAGTACAAGATTACCACTAGAACATAAGCTCTATGATTGGAGGGGTCTATGTCATTCAAGATGATGTCCTCTGCTCCTAGCATAATGCAAGTGACTAATGCAAGGCTCTTACTCGTTCAGTAAGCTACCTAAATAAATAATGTTGGCATTTCATGTCATCAAAAATATTCCTAAGCATAATTTTTCATGGATACTGAATATTTGTGTAGGAGGTTGCTTTGTGCCATGCAGTAATTAGAGCAGGGAGATGTATGGAGGTGACAATGGACTGGGGACAGAACAGAGTGAGCAGCACCGTGGAGCGCGTTGCAGTAATCAACCCAGTTGAGAGTTGAGGAGAAGGGGACCTGAACAGGGGTAGGGGGAACAGAGATGCAGGCACAGGAGAGGCAGCCAGGCACATCCTGGTGTTTAATACATGCCTGTAAAATAGAATAATACTTCATTATGTGTACTTATGCTCATATGTTTATATATATATATATATATATATAAGCTTATATATATATATATATAAGTCATAAGTTTATGACATATACAGTCACTATATATAGTCATATGTTTATATATATATATAAATTTATATGTTTATATATATATAAACGTATTTCCCATAGCTCCTAAATGCTGCCTTTCACATCATGCCATGTAATAAAATGTGTACTCTTTCTTCTTTTCCCTTATTCCATGGTGGTGGTTGGCAGAAATATAGCTTCCTCAGAGTTTTCACAAAGGTGCAGACTGCTCATTTTAAGATGAGGAGAGGTAATATTGTGCTGGATGAAGGCATGCTGCAGTCATTAATGGAACTTCCGGAGCAGTACAATTATGGCATGTATGCCAAGTTCATCAATGACTATGGCACTCACTACATAACGTCTGGATCGATGGGTGGCATTTATGAACATATCCTGGTGCTTAACAAAGAAGAAATGGAATCACAACGTAAGTAGAACAGAAGCTTTATGCACACAGTGGCCAACACATGTGGTTGCAATTTTCTGAGCACTGACTATGAACCACATATGATCTCATTTGGCAAAACCGTATAAGGTAACATACCTAATATTTGTGCAGGAAGTTGCATTGTGCAGTGCTGTAATCAGAGCAGGGAGACCTGTGGAGGTGACAATGGACTGGGGGCAGAACAGAGTGAGGAGCACCAAGAAGGACATTGTAGTAAACACCCCAGTTAAGAGTATTATTATTTATAGGGAACTGAGGGCCAGAGGGGTGAAATGACTTCCTAGGAAGCATCACAAACAGTATTTGAACTCAGACTTGTCTGGCTCCCCAAGACTATGTGTTTTCTATTACACTACGATTACCTCTTTGATAATAATAAATAATATTTGGGATTTTGCTATTTACAATGTTAAACCTTGGGGATGCCTGGGTGGCTCAGGGGCTGAGCATCTGCCTTTGGCTCAGGGTGTGACCCTAGGGTCCTGGGATCAAGTCCCACATTGTCTTCCCCACAGGAAGCCTGATTCACCCTCTGCCTGTGTCTTTGTCTCTCCTTCGATGTCTCTCATGAATAATCTTTTAAAAGTGTTAAAACTTGTTATAAATATAGATCCTTGGTTAATGTAACTGCCATATAATCAGTCAGTGATGCTAGAAACCTGGAGTCATCCCAGATTCCTCCTCTCGTTTACCCCTGCAGATCTCAGAGAACCTTCAATTCTGGCTCTGGACTAGCCTTCATCCCTGCCACCCTCCCCCCAAACCATCTCCTCCACCCATCCAGTGGTAGGCTGGGTTCTCACCTGTCACTTATCACTGCATTGGCTTCTAAATGGTCTCTAGGGGGACGCATTGGTGGCTCAGCAGTTAAGCGTCTGCCTTCCACTCAGGGCTGATCCTGGAGCCACAGGATCAAGTCCCATATTGGGCTCCCTGCATGGAGGCTGCTTCTCACTCTGCCTCTGCCTCTCTCTTTCTGTGTCTCTCATAAATAAATATATAAAATATTAAAAAAATAAATGGTCTCTAGGGGAAGGCTCACCTCTGCAATCCATTCTCAACAACTGCTTCCAGAATGATCTTTCATTGTACAGATACAATGATATCACTGAGAAAGGCACTGAATGGGATGAGCACTGGATGTTATACCACATGTTGGCAGATTGAATTAAAATTTAAAAAATGTAATAATAAATAAACAAATAAAAATACATAAAATAAAAAATAAAAAACATTATCACTTCTTTGCCTAAAATCCTGAATAGCGAAACTCCTTAACACAGTATCAACAGCCATCATGGTCTCAGTCTGAATGGCTAGAACAGTGATTCTTGAAGGGTGGATTCTAACTGCAGCATCAGCGTCACCTGGGAACCTGTTAGAAATGTAAATTCTCAGGCTCCCATCCCTATTAAATCAGAAACTGGTAGAGGACCCAGCAGTCTGTATTTTAACAAGCCCTCCAGGTAATTCTGATGCTCACTACAGTTTGAGAATCACCGACCTAATCAATGAGTGAGTAAAAGGCTAAGAGATCTCTCCATATTTCAAAGCTAAATTCAAATTCCCAGTTTCAAGAAGTTTCCCGGACTGCACCAGCTCAGAATGTCCATTTCTTTCCCTCAGCACCTTCATATAAACCTCACACTATTTAGTCTTCAAAAGATAATTTTCCAAATTATAATATTTTTCTCATAAAGATAGCAAGATCTTTGAAAGCAAAGATTATGTCTGACACTTCTTTATCTCTTTAGTACTCAGCACAGCTCTTAGTACGTAGTATGTAAAACAAGACATGGAGTTTGAAAGAGGGCATTAATTTAGATTCCTGGTTAGAGTCATTCATTAATTCATCCATCTATCCATGTATTTATTCTTTTATAATTCAAATATCTCTTGGCTATCTATTATGTGTCTGTGCTACAGATACAATGGTGAGCAAATCTAAATATGGTCCCCATCCTCTTGCAGCAGAGTACTGCCTTCCTAATAGCAGGCCTTAAAATCAATGTATGGATCACAAACAACTTTTTAAATAATAGCAACAAAGGAGAGAATAGAAAAATCACAGAGGATTAGAGGTAGTGAATAGAAGTTATTGCTTCAAGAAATTTTTTCCAGTTAAATAAAGACATACATACATGTATGGAATCATGATACAAAACAAATAGTTTACAATAGATCAATATAAAAAAGGAGTTTGAGAAACTAATTCAAGTGGGTCTTTTTAGAATCATCAAAAAATGCAAAGAAGGAAACACAGTTAACATTTGTTGAGGACCTACTAGGTTCCAGGTACTCTTGTGTACATTCTCATTTAGTTTTCTTGACAACACTTGGTGGCTGGTACTATCCCAGTTTTATCCCATAAATGCTGAGGCTCCTCGGGGAGGTTAATTACTTTGCCCAGGACTGCAGGAAGCTGGCGTCAGAGCCCTGGACCTATGGTCTTTCCACCATGTGGTCCTGGGTAGAGCCTTTCATTTGGGTTCTGTCTTTGGTGTTGGATTACTAATTAATTGTCTGGGGTGTCTCATGGCCCCTCCTCTTTAAAATCTGTGAGGCAGAAATGGGCTTCCAATGTGGTTAATATTCAAAAGGAGCCCACCAACAAATTGTCCCAGGGATAATTACCTCAGCTCTGTTTATAGAAAACCATATGTCGATAATAGCACAATTTGCTATTTGTGAAGAGCTGATTTTCTATAAATCCGGAAAGTTAGTGTTGCTTTTCTATAAATATGGAAATGTGCTAATCATCACCTCATCTGCTGGAGACCGCTAATAAATCAGAATTCCATTTACATATTAACCTACAAAGAACAAAAATATCTACCTTCTTTCCCTTTGACAAATCGAATCATGCACGCTCTTCTTGCCATGTTTGATATTTGTCTAGTTCCTTCTTTGTCTCTGTCATCCTCTGTCTCTCCCTTTCTCTTTGGTGCCTTTCTTTCTCTTTCTTTCTGTCCTTCCTCTTTGTTACTATCTCTTTCTTTGTATCTTTGATCCATATCAAATAATAATATTTATATTCTATAAAGTGCTTGTTTCTAAGAAACACCCCATGTTGTGTATGTTCATGTCCTCAAAGAGCTGAGCTTGGTATGGAATGATTAAGTGAACACACTGGCTGGTTTGCCCTGGAAGAATCTTTTGTCCTTGGATTTGCCTCAGATGCTCTCTGGGTTCACCCCAGAGGACGCACAAGGCTGATTTCTTCTAATGTGTCCCTTTAGATAAAATGCTTCTCCCTCAAAGACAGCATGAAAACATGCATCAAAAATAAAAGGATGTCTTACAGTTTTCAGTGTACAGGTCTTGTAAAAGTCTCTGAAATAGTAGGACATTGATTAAAGAAAAGAAGATACCAGTAAATGGAAAGATATTCTGTGCTCATGGACTGAAAGAATATTGTTAAAATGTCTATACTACCTGAAGCAATCTACAGATACAATGCAGTCCCTATCAAAATTCCAATAACATTTTTTTTTCAGAGAACTAGAGCAAATAGTTCTAAAAATTATGCAGAACCACAAAGATATCAAATGTCAAAACATTCTTGAGAAATAAGAACAAAGCTGAAGGTATCGCACTCCCTAGTTTTGAACTATACTACAAAGTGGTAGTCAACAAAACAGTATGGTATTGGCATAAAAACTAACATACTGACCAATGGAACAGAATAGAGCCCAGAAATAAACCCACACATACATGGACAATTAATTTATGAAAGAGGAGGCAAGAATATTCAATGGAGAAAGAAAAGTCTCTTCAATAAACAGTGTTGGGAAAGCTGGACAGTTATATGCAAAAGAATGAAACTGGACCACTATTTTATACTATACACAAAAATCAACGCAAATAGTTAAAGGCTTGAATGTAAGACCTGAACCATAAGACTCCTAGAAAAAAACATAGGCAGCAAGCAACTGGTCTTGGCAATTTTTTGGATCTGATTCCAAAGGCAAGGGAAACAAATGCAAAAATGAACAATTGGCATGAGGCCAAACTAAAAAGCTTTGGCTCAGTGAAAGAAAACCTTGACAATATGAAAAGACAATATACTGACTGGGAGAAGAAATTTGCAAATGATATATCTGGATAAGGAGTTAATACCCAAAATATATAAAGAACTCATACAACTTAAGAATGAGAAAATAAGCAATCCAAATAAAAGTGGGCAGAAAGGGACACCAGGGTGGCTCAGTGGTTGAGCATCTGCCTTTGGTTCAGGGTGTGATCCCGGGATGCCAGGATCGAGTCCCACATTAGGTTCGCCACAGGGAGCCTACTTCTCTCTCTGCCTATGTCTCTGCCTCTGTGTGTGTGTCTGTCATAAATAAATAAAATCTTAAGAAAAATTAGTGGGCAGAAAAAAAATGAAGACATTTTTCCAGAGAAGACATAGAGATGACGAACAGGCACAAGAAAAGATTCTCAACATCACTAATTATTAGGGAAATGCAAACCAAACCCTAATGAGATATCACCTTATAGCTGTCAGAAGGGCTATTATCAAAAAGACATCAGGGTCTCTATGTCTTTTTAAATTAGTATTTTCATTTTCTTTGTGTAGATACTCAGTTGTGGAATTGCTGGCTCATATGGTAACTATTTTTAATTTTTTGAATAAACTCCACACTGTTTTTGCATATTTACCTATTTTTTTGGTGAGAACAATTAAGTTGTATTCTCTTAGCAAATTTTAATTATATAATACAGTCACCATGTTATATATCAGAACTTATCCATCTTATAACTGAAAGTTTTTATCCTTTCAACAACTCCCTATTTTTCCCACCCTCAGTCCTTATAATCACTTTTCTGATCTCTGTTTCTATGAAGTTGATTTTTTTTTTTTGGTTTCATTATGCAGCATTTGTCTATGTCTGCCTTATTTCACTTACCATAATTCCTTCCAGGTTCATCTATGTTGTCACAAATGACAGGATCTCCTTTTTAAAGGCTGAATAATATTCCATTGTTTATCTGTACCACATTTTCTTTATTCATTGATCTGTTTTACTTACACAGTTTCCATACTTAGGCTAATATGCATAATGCTGCTGTGAAAATGTTAGTATAGATATCTTTTCTAGATAATGATTTCATTTCCTTCTGACATAGTCACAAAAGTCAGATTGCTGGGTCATATACGTAGTTCTATTTTTAACTGAGGCATCTCCATTCTGTTTTCCATCGTGGCTGTACAAGTTTACATTCACAAACAGCACACAGGATTCCCTTCTTTTTTCAAAAAAAAAAGATTTTTAAAATATATTTATTCATGAGAGACAGACAGAGACGGCGGCAGAGACACATGCAGAGGGGGAAGCAGGCTCCATGCAGGGAGCCCGACTCAGGACTTGACCCGGGGTCTCCAGGATCACACCCTGGGCCGAAGGTGGAGCTAAACTGCTGAACCACCCAGGCTGCCCTTTTAAAAAGATTTTATTTATTTGTGAGAGAGGGGAAGAGAGAGAGAGAGAGAGAGAGCCCATGCACGATAGCAGGGGAGTGATATGCGGAGGGAGGAGAGGTAGAGGGAGAAGCAGATTCCTCACTGAGCAATGGGGAATGCAGGGCTCAATCCCAGGACCCCAAGATCATGAACTGAGCTGAAGGGAGATGCTTAACCAACTGAGCCACCCAGGTGTCCTACACAGGGTTCCCTTAATTCAACATCCTCATTAGTATTTGTGATCACTTATCTTTTTGATAATAGATATCTGAACAGTTGTGAGGTGATATCTCACTGTGGTTTTGATTTGCATTTCCCTGATTATTGATGTCCAGCATCTTTTTATATCTGCTGGCTGTTTGTGTATCTTCTTAATCTTCCAAATATTTGTGCAAGAAGAGAGGTTTTCTTACTTCTACAGATAAGGAACTGAGGCTAAAAGCTCTATCACAAGTAAGTGAAAAATACACGAGTTACTCTGAATTATAGTTCAGACTTATTTCCCTTTTATCCAACTGCCTTTGTCCAGACTCACAACCTGGGAATAATTATGACTTCTTACTCTCTTCTCAAATGTCTCATTAGTCATCTCCCTAGTATGTGCACTCTGGGCCTTCCTCTCCATTCCCACAACTATTGCTTACAAGGTTATTCTATGTTTTCTCTGCCGGTTCCCTCCATCCATGTTGATGTGTTACATGAGAAGAGTATCAGAAGTTAGTGGATATTCCATAAATATCTTTGGGACAAAGATGGTAGTGGTCTGCTCTGGACTCCTGTTTTGTGACTAATGTAGATAGGTCCTGACACATCTGTTTCAGCTTCTGTGTCTTTTGTCTCTCAAAACATAATAGGAAATAGAGTTTCCTATCCAAATCTAAGAACCTAAGTAAATCTGATTGGATACCTTTACCAGGGAAGCTGTAATGAAAACTATGCATGGAATAGAAAGTAAATGAATGGCCCTAAAGGTTCTCTAAAGGTTCATGACTATATGGATTTTGGTCATATTGAAAGGACTCTGCAAAAACATTATAGAAAATGACTTCTATTGCTGCTTTGCTTGTGAAGGAAACCAGCACCACTGTCTGGCCCCATAAAAGCCAGCAGGCAGTGTGATAGTAAAAATATTTTTTCCAATTGAGATATCTTCGCTTTCCATGTAGGCACTGCCATCTAAAAGCTAATACTTTATGTCTCTGAGTCTATTTTCCCATCACTAATATATGGACAATAAACCACTTCTAAAGGCTGTTAGAAGAATTACCCAAGATAATATTTTTATTAATCATTTTTAAAAGATTTTACTTATTTATTCATGAGAGATGGAGGGAGAGAACGAGAGAGAGAGAGAGAGAGGCAGAGACACAGGCAGAGGGAGATGAAGGCTCCATGCAGGGAGCCTGATGTGGGACTAGATCCTGGGACTCTGGGATCATGCCCTGAGCCAAAGGCAGATGCTCAAATGCTGAGCCACCCAGGCGTCCCAAGATAATATTTTTTAAAAGTGTTGTGATAAGTAAAACACTGTCCAACCAGCAGTTACTATTATGGATTGCGGTTGTACGTGGGGTCAGTAGGTTGTAAGGGCACGTGATCAAGGACTATAGAAGGAAAACATATGCTAGTGACATGGTAACAAGGAACCTAAACTTGGGAGTCAGACATGTCTACACATCTGGGTGTATATCTTGGTTCTACCAGCCAGTAGTGCATGACTTTGTGATCAAGGGTACTTAATTTCCCTAAACCTCAACCTTTCAAGGCCCATATTGGAATGATAACCAAGGTTTGTGTGTTTGAGAATAATTCCAACCACATCTTTGGTGGTAAGTGGTCAGATATTGTCCCCCTTGATTCAGGCTAATCGTAGTGTAGCACAGTGGTTGAACACATGGGTTCTCTCACTTACCAGCTGTATGATCATGAACAGCTTATTTAATCATTTTAAGTCTCAGTTTCTTAGCTTGGTAAGCTGGAAGTATTAATGGCATTCATCTCGCAGAGAAGTTATGAGGAATGAGTGAACATATCCACAGAAAATATCTAACAAGCACCCAATAAATATTAATTACTGAAAAAGGTTCTGAGTCAGAGTGTTTGAATTCAAATCTCACCTCCACCATTTATTAGCCAAGTGACCTTCAGGCATATTAGTTATCCTCCTCATGCTTCAGTTTTCTGTTCTTCTAGATGAGGCAATGATAGTACATACTTCACAGGATTCTTGTGAATATGAAATGAAACTATGTGAGCACATGGCCCAGGGCCTGGCATATAGTAAGAGTTAAAAAAATGTGACCTGTTGCTGCTATACTGTGATGGGTTTTTTATTATTACCACATGCTTTATTTTATTCCCAGCTTTTCAGTTATTAACTCTATAATGTTAACTGCCCTCTCATCTGTAAAGTAAGGATAACAAGATAACCTATCTCGTCGTTCTCTGCAATTGGTCAGCTCTGAAACACTGTTCAAATGGAAAGGAAATCATTATCACTGTGTCCAGCCTGCAGTGGCCAGTGCTTTTGCTGTAGACTTGGAGCCTCAGCAATCATGCCTTCTCCCTCACCTGCCTATTTTTTTGATCAAGGTCATTCATTTCTGTCCCTGGAACTTCATCCAGTTTTGGAGGGACTGCTTCTCCCATTCATCAAGGTCACTTTGAATTCTCATCACTATCTTTCAAAGTGTTAACAACTCTGCCCAAATCAGGGCCTGTGTTCCATCATTCCTCCCCTTGATGGATGCCAGATAAGTGACCCTGGGAAAGACCCTTCCAGCAAGAGCACAGTACATTCTCTCCGTCATTGATCATCACCTTCCAGCAAGGGTCCCTGGACCAGCTGGTCTACCACCTAACTTACAGGGTAGAAAAAGCCACAGAAACAACTAAAACTCATTAAAGTTGATGTCAATTGTAATTCCACATTCCCTTCCTTCCTTCTCCTTCCCTTCCTTTACTTACTCATTCCTTCAGCTTTTCACTCAACAAACATTTATTAAGCACACAAACACAGTACACATTGTTTAGATACCAACATGGTTCCTCTCATCAAGGGTACATAAAAGGTAATGGGATTTCTCTTTGTCATAATCATCTACTTACAGTCAGCAATGATATATCCTGTGGACAATCAAATTGATTACTACCTAAAAAGAATTAATTTTTAAAATTCACTGCACTTAGAGCTAACTGAAATATTTGGTTTTAATAAATATACTTACACATAATAACTCCCAATATTGGTAAAGTATAATATAGTCACATCTAATATTCCAGATAATCTTCAAATTACTTTATGAGGAGGTGAATTAGTATTTTCCCCAATTTTATAGAGAGAAAGCTGAGGTACAAAGAGCCTAAGGAAATCACTCAACATGATTCAGTTAGTATTGAATCAACATCTTCTGGTATAGAGTTTATATATTGCCCAAGTATTTATCCCTCCCAATATTTCCTCATATACTCTCTTATTTATTCTGATACCATATATCAGAGGCTTAGCCTCTAGCAGAGGTGGCAAGATGGTCAACATTTACTGAGCATTTTACTATGTGGTGGACTCTGAGTTAAACACTTTAAACATACTATCTCATTTAATCCTCAAGAAAGACCTGTGAAGAAGATACCATAATCCCCAATTTACAAATTAAGAACTGCAGCTCAGTGATGTTAAATAACTTGGCCCAAGGTCATGGTACCATTAACTGGTGGAGCCAGGGATCAAACTCAGGAACCTGTCATATTAACTGACATGCTATAATGTCTCAGAGATGTTTTGTCTAGGATTTTTCAAACTGCAGGTCATACATAGCCCATTAGTAGATTGTAAAAGAAAGTTAGTGGGGGGACGCCTGGGTGGCTCAGTGGTTGAGCATCTGCCTTTGGCTCAGGTCAAGATCCCAGAGCCCTGGGACCAAGTCCTACATCCAGCTCCCCACATGGAGCCTGCTTTTCCCTCTGCCTATGTCTCTGGCTCTCTCTCTCTCTCTCTGTGTCTCTCATAAATAAATAAATAAAATCTTAAAAAAAAAAGAAAGCTGGTGAGTCATTATCAGCATTCAACAAAACAAAATAAAGGGAAATAGGGTGGAAAATATCAGAGTGCATTAAAGTATGATGAAGTATTAAAACTTATTTTATCTGGATGTATGTGGGCTGAATCATGGAGTAAAGTGTATTGCCCAGTTTTCAGCATAGTAAAAAAATATTAAAAATACCATCTAGTGTGTTCCATTGACTATACATGCATATCTTATTACTTTAAATAGAGGAAAATATCAGTGGCTATAATGAAAGCATTGGGAGATATATCAGTTGGGGTTCTAACTAACTGGTTTCAGAGAACCAATAAGATATAAAGATTTATTATAAGGAACTGATTCACCCAATTATGGAGTCTGACAAGTCCCCAGATCTGAAGTTGGCAGGCTTGCGACCCAGGAGGGGCTGATGTTTCAGTGTGGGTCAAAGGCAGGAAGAAAGCTGAAGTCCCAGCTTGAAGGCAGGCAGACAGCAAGAGTCCTTTCTTACTCAGGAGAAGATCAGCATTTTTGTTCTATTTGGGATGGCTACTGATTGGATGAGGCCCACCCACATTACGGAGAACAATCTGCTTTACTCTATTTTTTTTAATAATAAATTTATTTTTTATTGGTGTTCAATTTGCCAACATACAGAATAACACCCAGTGCTCATCCCGTCAAGTGCCCACCTCAGTGCCCGTCACCCATTCACCCCCACCCCCCGCCCTCCTCCCTTTCCACCACCCCTAGTTCGTTTCCCAGAGTTAGGAGTCTTTATGTTCTGTCTCCCTTTCTGATATTTCCTACCCATTTCTTCTCCCTTCCCTTCTATTCCCTTTCACTATTATTTATATTCCCCAAATGAATGAGAACATATAATGTTTGTCCTTCTCCGATTGACTTACTTCACTCAGCATAATACCCTCCAGTTCCATCCATGTTGAAGCAAATGGTGGGTATTTGTCATTTCTGATGGCTGAGTAATATTCCATTGCATACATAAACCACATCTTCTTAAAGCATTCATCTTTCGATGGACACCGAGCCTCGGTGTCCATCGAAAGATGAATGCTTTACTCTATTGATTTAAATGTTGATCTCATCCAAAAATACTTTCCCAGAAACATCCAGAATAATGTTTGACCAAATATCTGGACACAGCTGTGGCCCAGTCAAATTGGCCCATAAAATTAACAATCACAGGAAGGCAGACAAGGTAAAAAGCTGGAGGGAGGTGAAGTAATCACTGCTAAGAAAGGCTGGAAAGTCTCATCCAATGAAATAGTTTATCCAAATGACAATGAAAGATGGAATGTTCCCTGGCTTCTAACTGAGTCTGTGGCAGGCAGCACTGAGTGCCTCCATGAATATCCTCTCACTCAAGCCTCTCAGCAATGCTTTGAGCTGTTTTATGGCTGTTCCCATTTTACAAACAGGAAAAACCAGGTACTAAAAGGTAGAATGCCATGTCCAAGGTGAAACCGCTGGCTAGGAGCAGGGTGAGGTCTGACACAAGGATTCTTATTCCCAGCTCCATGCTTCTTGGAGTCTATCTGGATATTTTATTTAATTTACCTTTGTATTTTTATTTTTTCACTTTTCTTCCTTCAAAAAAAAAACATCAAACAGTTTGCAATATCTTTGAAAGTGGTTAAATCAGGTTTTAAAAATAACTAATGGAGTATTATGCTCAATACTCTTTCCTAAATGCAGTTTGGGGTCAGTTTGGCCGGCTGATTAGGAACTGTTATTGGGAGAATTGTTAAGCCTTAAATCGCCCAGCTTGTGATTGTTCTGAAGCTTAGGTACAGTGACAGAGCTGGGAAAAAGGATGGTGTGCTGGCAATCGCAGCACTCAAAGAAGTGGACCTCAGAGCCTTGACAGACAGAAAAAGTGTCTAGGCCAGTAATGGCAGCTGGTTTCAATAGCAAATGCCAGCGGATTATGACACAGGACAGGGGCTGAGCCTGACAGTGCTGTGATCAATTAGTGATGTCTGTCAGAAGCAGTAGAATGGGGGAATGAGGGCCCCTGGGCTGTGCATTTTTTATTCCATTTAGAGAATGAGACAAAGGCAGCCCAAATAACTAAGCTGTACGTGGGGAGTGACTGGGGTGGGATGAACGTGTTATTTAAGTCCCTCAAATTCTCATATTTTCCATCACATTTATAGATTATTGTTGTTGTTTGCTTATAATTCCCTTTCAGGAAGGTATTGAGTAGAAAACAACATTTTTTTTTCCTTGTTACCCTAATTAAGAGGCAGCAAACAATAATCTCTAGAGAGAATCCTTCTAATCTAATCTGCATCCACCCACCCATCCCTCCATTTATCCTCCCAACCACTCAACCAGTCAATGAGAACCCATGATTTCCAGGGACAAAGAGATGAAACACACAGCTCCATGCCCTGGAGAAATATGCAGTTAGTTGGGCACCAAGAATTATACAATGTGAAAATGCTCAAATAGAAATAAACCCACCCCTTCTGCCCCTCCCCTTTTCTAGACTGCAAAGATATCCAAACCTGAACTTCCAAAAATTAGAAGTAGGAGCTTGCCTAACGGAGAAGGGAGCTAGGGCTTTTTTAGGTGGAGGGAGTCTCATGAGAGTGGGTGAGTGTTAGGAGACAAGAGTCCAGGTTCACCCAAAGGCCACACTGTTGTGGAGGGCTTGCCCCTGAGGCCAGTGCATTAAGGAGAGCAATCCTGCGGCTGAGTTATGGCAGGAAGAGTGATGGCATTAGTAGGTGGAAATGCAGTCAGTGTTGGCCTCCAGGGAGCCACAGAGAGGATGACAAGTTGCAGAATGGTAAGCTGCTGGAGCCATGCAAAGGTGACCATTGAGCACAGGAGGGTTCCTGCCCCTGGAGATGGCCAGTGTTCAAGGGAGCATGCTCTGGCCCCACTCAGCCCTGCAGCCCCATGACTCAGCTATGGGCTATGCTGTACTGAGCTATTTGCTGGTCCCTCAACTTAATCATACTCCATTTCCCCCTGGGGCTTTATAAGAAGAAACAGTCTATTTCTTCTATCTGGATTTCTGTTTCCCTAACCGTACCCTTTCTTCTTCACCTGGCTACTGCTTATCCATTCTTAATCTATGCTTAGATAGGACCCTTCCAGTCTCCATGGCCTGGGAGACTTCCTAGGTGCTTCAGGGGACTAGGGATTTAGTTCGATCTATCACACTTTACTGTCTACTTCCATCATGCATCTTGTTGATGATGTGTTCCCAGAGGCTTGCCCATAGGCTGAGGCTGATCTATAGCAAAGGCTCTGTGTCTTTCTAGCAAGAGAGGTTCAGAATCCAAGCCCATCTATGTTCGGCCTCCTCTGGAACTTTCCTACACTCTGTAGTGTCAGGGTAGAGTCCTAAAAAGTCTGGGCTGGATTGGATAGGGCAGAGGGTAGGGTGGGCAGGAATCTGAATGTGAAGGGTCTTATATTTATGGCTCAACAGTCTGGGCTGGCCCAGAGGGTCTTTTGCTGTGCCTGCTAACCAACCAGTCACCCTGAACAGACAGGCACTAGATTCTAACAGGCTCCAGGCTTTATCCCCAGTTACCATGACAACCAGGCTTCACGGTGATGGATGGTATTGATTGACTGACAGACTCCTGGTGTCTTGGCTTTGTCCCCATCCCCCCTAAGTCATTTGCATACACTTGGAACTGAGACACTCTCAGCACCATACTCCTGATCTTGTCCTAATTTTGCATTTCTACCTCTGTCACTGAAACAGCCCAAGCCTTAAAGGGGAAAAAGGCATGATGTCAAAATTACCCCCAGTGCCACCCTTAGCTCTCTCCTGTAGGTAACATAATATGGCATGGACAAAATGGGCTTTGGACACAGACCTTGGTTCAATCCTAGTTCTACTATTTACTTATTGTATAATTTTAGGCAAGTGACTCAAACTATCTAAGCTTCTGTTTACTTGGCTTAAAAACGAGAATGATTGCACCTGCTGTGGAGAAATGTGTGAATATGAAATGAGATGACCCATGGGAAAGTTTTGCCTAGCATATAATAGGTCCTTATCAGATATGGCTTTTCTCTTAATCTTCACTCATTCGTAGCCTAACAATATAAACTGCAGAATGCGGATTAAGAAAACCTGTTTTGACAAACTCCTCAGTCTCCACCCTTCTCTGATTTTCCAAGTTCAGTAGCAGGGACAACCAGCCCAGTCTTTGTACGCTGTAGCATTCACAGCAATAGTAATAATAGTAATATTTGACTGTTATTGCTGGGTCTGAGCCAGGCATCATCCCCAGCATTGCACATGGTACAGCTCAAATCACTTTAGCACCACAGACAGCCCTACAAGGCAGACACCAGGAGAGCCCCCACCTTACAGATGAGAATACTGTGGCACACAGAGGTTAAATAATTTGCCCAGACAGTAGGTGCGCAAAGGTGAATTATAGTTCAAGCAGTCTTCATTCTAGAAGGACTGAAAATCTCTGCTATAACTGACTCTTATCATGGCCACATCAGCCCCCTCAGCTATACTGCCTCTTGTGTGTGTGTGTATATATATATATATCTCCAAAATCATCTAGAAGAACCAGAGTCCCTGAAGATACTTGTTATCAGTCAGGAGGGACATCTGAGGTTGCAGTCCCAATGCTGCCTGTTGGGAGCATGGACTCCTTTCTCTGAGCCACTTTGTAGAATGAGGTGATCATGGAACCGGGGACTTGGTAAGGCTACTGCTACTTGTGCCACATGAGGAACATTTCTCTGCACTGTTAACACTGAGGTAATGAAACGAAGCATGCACTGCATTTTGGGCAAGCAACCGCAATTTGGGGCAAGCAACTTAACAAGTAGCTAAGATTTGTCGAACACTTAATTGTGTCAGATGCTGGTTTTAGAGACTCGTGTGTGGAAACTATCACTGCCATTTTACCAATGGGGAAAATAAGGCCCAAAGAGGTTCAGGTAACTTCCACAAATAGTGAATGTGAATGTAAAACTCTGACTCGAGAGTTCACATTCTTGACCACAATTACTGCTTTTCTTAGCCATTGAGCCTGCAAAATGGATAAATCCTCCTGGCTCCCTAAGATTGTTGTGAGCCTCCAATGAGATAATGAAGATGAAGGTTTATAAAATATCATCTCTTAATCCATTGTGAGATATTACAAAGATGTGATTTGCATCATCAACCAAAAGGAGATCTGAGACCATCAAAAACATTTAGAGGTATTGTCTAGATTGGTTGGAATCAGCCCATCCCTGAGCACTCCTGGGGGCTTGTCACATGCCAGGCTCTGTGCCAAGACCCGTAAACCCAAGAGACGATTTTATAAGTTTGCAGTATAATTGGAAGAATAGACCAAGAAACCGACAATTGCTGAATTGGAAGAATAGACCAAGAAACTGACAATAGGGTATGCTGAATACTATGCTGGAGGGGAAGCGCAGAGATACCGTGGGGGACACAGAGTTGGGCCCTTGGGAGAGAAGAAAGGCTTTCTAGAGCTGACTGGGAGAGGAAAGAGCATCTGAAAGGCACAGAGGTACTTATACTATTATTCCTAGGTGGTTGGGAAGGAGCATGAATCTCAATGCATAAACAGTAGCCTACACTTCCCAGCTAAATAATCATCTTTTCCAATATCATGGCATGAAATAGATTTTATGAGTCCTCCCTGTCCTTCTGAGACTGTCTTTGGGGGCAACCAATGTAGCAAAGCCAACATAGCAGATAGATCACAGCAACCTGAATGGCATTTGTTTGTTGCAAAGAGATAAATAATGTATTACACCTGCTGTTTTCCACCTGATGCTTTTCATCTGAGAAGTGACAGACTTGCTGCGCTCTGGCACCTTGGAAGTCAAGCTGCCTGGTTCTGCCTCCCCACCACATTGATGCAGCCTCTCCAAAGAGGCAGGAGAACAGCTCTAACACCTGTACCACAGACAAGACCAGGTGGGAAAGAAGCCGTAGACATGGTGGCCAGAGACATGTCTTCTGGGCTCCTGGTCTGCTAGGTGGGCATCACAACAGCTCTCCTCAGGTCCAGACTAGAGTGGGAATGAGCCCAGGGGCTCCCAGTACTTCTTACACTGATTGGCATCTCTCTTTTCTATTCTTGAGTTTAGGTCAGGTTGGCTTTTCTGAGCAGAATCTTGCTGCTAGGGATGCAAGGCCTCCACATGGCATCCCTCTGCTCTCAATGTCTCTGCTTGTCTGGCTGATTTCTACTCATCCTTTCAGACTTGCCTCCATATCCTTTGACCCCCAAGGAAGAGTCCCCTCTGCTGGCCTCATTCACAGCTCTCATCACACTGAGTAGTAATCATGCCCTTCCGGTTCTTCACACTTGCCTGTGAACTCACTGAGAGCAAAGTTTCAGAATCATGGCTTTAGAAGCAACCTTAAAAGACTACTGGTCAATTCTTCAAACCCTTCTACTGTGCTCCATACAGGCAAATAGCCTCAGCTTGGTACCCTCTCAGTATGGGGAGCTCACTGCCTTATGAGACAACTCAAATTTCCTTGGCCTGTGGCCATCTTGGTGATTTACCTTATGTTGAGCTTCAATCTATTTTCCTGTAGCTTTTGCCATTTTGCTCCTAAATCTTGCCCATGCAGCTACACAAATAAGCCTAATTCCTCTTCCTCAAGACAACCCTCTGGAGAGAGCTGAATCTAGTTCCACTCATCTCTCTTATTATTTTTTTTTTCACTGATCTCTCTTAAAGAGAGATCTTTCCTCTGTTGTTCAGGTGAACATCCCTCATCCCCTCAAACATTCCCAAAGCATGTGGTTTTGAATTTCTTCACCCTCTCCCAACTGCTGCCAACCATGATTCTTATACCTGATAGTTGGACTATCTTATATACTTCATATAAGTGAAATCATGCATGTTTGTCCTTCTGTGATTATTTCATTTACAATAATGTCCTAAGGTTCACCTATGTTGTTGCATATGGCAGGATTTCCTTCTCTTTTAAGGCTGAATAGTGTTGAGTGAATGTCTTATTTTCTTATTTCCTTTTTAAAATGTAGACTACAGAACTTTGTGCCAGGCTCTAGGTTTCTCTCAGCTACACAAAGAGAGTGAGATTATCCCCTCCTTTACTTTATTGATTATAATTTCTTCCTGGTTTTTCACCTGGCTTCATTGTCTTCCTGAGCTGGAAGTTGTCCAAAACCCTACAGCCTTTTCTCTTGCTCTCCTAAACTGTGCCCATTCCCTATTATGCTTGTACATGGTATTTTCTCCCCAGGGAAGGATGTTACAGCTTTCCCAACTGAGCCTCATTTTGCCGTGCTTGGTCTGTCTTTTCTTCCAAACCTTTTGAGGGCTTTTTGAATCCTGATTCTTTATCTGAATGATCCTTGGCTTTTCCTAGTTACTTCTTACGGGTAGATGTGATGAGCCTGGCTGCTAAGTCCATATCCAAGGCATTGACAAAGGCATTGACTGAGACAGGGCAGAGGCCAGTGCTCTGTGATGAGCCACCAGAGCTTGCTATAGAACCATGGTACCCAATATCTGGCCCCAGATGTGCTGACTAGGAATCATCTGGGTTATCTGTTTAAATACAGATTGCTGATTACACAGAAATACAGAATTAGAACTGATATAGGTGGGACATGGGAGCCTGTATTTTTAATAAGCACTCCAGACAATCTCACTGTGTAGCCATGTTTGGGAAACATCAAACTCTCAAAACAAATGCCAGTATGATACGGGTCCAAAGCTGACATCAAAGGAGTCCAGCCTGATGGGATGGGGTGGAGCCATGGTGGATCACTGTTTGGTTCTATAAATACAGTTGACCTTTGAACAACATGGATTTGAACTGTATAGATCCACTTATACATGATTTTTTTCAATAAATACAGTATGTAAATGTATTTTCCTTATGATTTCCATAAGTTTCTTTTCTCTAGCTTACTTTAAGAATATAGCATATAATACATATAAAACACAAAATATGTTTTTATCAACCATTTATGTTAACTGTAGGCCTCCCATCAAGAGTAGCTACATTTTGGGGGAGTCAAAAGTTATATTTGGATTTTCTTTTTTTTTTTTTTTTAAGATCTCATTTATTTATTCTTGAAAGACACATACACATAGAGAGGCAGAGACGCAGACAGAGGGAAAGGAAGGCTCCATGCAGGGAGCCTGATGTGGGACTCGATCCTGGGACTCCAGGATCACACCCTGGGCCGAAGGCAGGCGCTAAACCACTGAGCCACCCAGGGATCCCCTATACTTCGATTTTCAACTGGGTGGAGGGTCCGCGCCCCCTAACTCCTGTGTTTTTCAAACTTCAGCTGTGTAGTCAGTCCACTCATGCCCCACACCCATCTATCTGGGCAAGTGCATGCAATTGCTCCAGACATTTCTCTGCTCTCTCTCTCCTCTTCTTCTGCTCTTTACTTGCTGAAAGCAAGAAGTCTCTGGTTCTGTGTCTTGGCTTCTGATACCAGTTTCAAGTCCTGGATTTGGGCACTACATAAGACCTTCTCTACCCCCTCCCCCCTCCCGCTTTACCCTATAGCCCCCTCCCCAGCCTCCTGGTCTTGCTTTCCCATGGGCCCTCTGTAGACAGCTCTGATTTGGCCTCCCCTACAGCTTCTAGTGAGTGACTTCACTTCTCACCCTCGTATATTGAAACAGGCAACTCTAGGGATACACCTTAGCTTTTGTTTAGTATGTTGTCCCAAACCTGCTAGCTTCTCAAGGACAAGACCTAATTCAGATTTACATCATATTCCTATTTAATTCACAGTGTCTACACTGCCTAACACACATCGTGATGGGGATGGTACACAGTCAATGTTTACAAAATTTTTCTCTCTGATAGCAGAATTCTCTAGTCTGATGTGACAACTGCAATTAATGGAAATACCACAGGCTTCTAAGTGAAACAGACTTGAATTTGAATCTCACCTCCACCATCTCTTACCTATAGGATCTTAGGCAAAGATAATTCACCTCTATGAACCGAGAACATCTCAATTAAAAATAAGGAGTGTGGGCTAGGCGTCCAAGGATGCTTGAAGTTCTCACATCCTATGATTCTTAAATCACAGACCTTCCCTTGCTGGCTGAAACCCTACCTTGGTGTCCTTAGAAGGCAAATCTTTGCAGTTGAACAGTGCTGCTCAAATTGAACTGGAATCCCCCCCACCCTCACTCCACTCCCCCCGCACATGGCAGGCTGTGCAGACCCTGTGTGAGCATAAGGGCTCTGTGGGTGCTCTCCAGCATCACCTCCTCCCACCCTGTAATCAGCCTACCCTGTCACTGGAAGCAGGCAGCCCTCCACTGCCATTCTCCTTGTAATCACTCTGGCTTCTGCCTGTGAATTCCTTTTCCCCACTCTTGTTTATCACTGGTGAAGCATTTTTTAATCAAAACAATTAAATATGCTCAATCTTCCTCAATTAGTAATGCATTAACAATTAAAAGTACTCAAATAGAAGTGGCAGGAGAAGCCCTGTGCTTGATGCTGAGTGCTGGTGCTCATACCTCACAGCATCCCCTTCCAGGCGCTTCCAGCCCTGGAGTGATTCAGAAGAGTGCACAGAGGCATGGGGTTGGAGTTGTGTGTGGCTCACGGGAGTCTAGAGAGGGACAAAGCCAGCCCCTGTCTCTGCAAACAGGAAACAAGCCCAGTGTGACCACCAGCCTTTTCTCAGCTCATACAGGGTGCTCGTGCCTGGGATTTGTTTAGTTTTACTTTTGAAAAATACAACATTTGTACCTGGTTCAAGTATACAACATGAAGATCTGATATACATATACAAAGGGAAATGATTACTGCAGTGCAGCTAATTAACGTATCTTCTCACATAGTTTCCTTTGCCTGTGTGTATGTGATGAGAGCACCTGGAACCTCTCTCTTTACAAATTTTCAGTGTTCTATCCAATACGATGAACTGTCGCCATCAGGCAACACATTGGACGTTCATACTTATTCATCCTACATAAGTGCAACTTTGTTCCCTTTGACCAGCATCTCCCTGCTTCCCCCACCTCTGCACCCCTGGAAACCACCTTTCTACTCTTTGCTTCCATATATTTATTTGGTTTTTTTAGAGTCTACCTATAAATGAGATCATGTCATTTTTTTCGTTTAGTGTCTGGCTTACTTCATGTAGTATGACATCCTCCAGGTTCATCCATGAACCTGGTTGTGGCACATTATATTATATAGATATAGCTGTAGATACAGAGATAGAGATATAATAGTCACACACACATACATATACACACACACACCACGATTTCTTCATCCATTTATTTAAGTGACTGGAATTTGAATTCAGGATTCCTGACTCCTGAGATTCTTTCTGTCAGAAGCCCATACCACAGGACTCATGGCGTATATGTATTCACTCACTTTTTTCATTAATCAATTACTTATTCTCAAAATAGGGAGCATTTCCTTCACAGCAGACACTGTCTGCCATGTTGACAAGAGAGCGGTGAATAAGGCACAAATATTTGACCTCACAGAGTTTGTAGTTTGATGGGGATGCAGGCAAATAAACTTGCTTCCTCAATACTCCCTTGAAAAGATTAGATCTAATCCTTAGCTCAATTGAATAACTGACCTAAATTATTTTTTCCTTGTGGTTGCCATAACAATGCAGGTATTGGTAATAATTATTGTATAGTTGTAGTTAAAAGTAATGACAGTTCAAAAATGCAAACTCCAGTTCAGAACCTTCAGGAAACCTGAGCCACAGATAAAGCTGGACTCTGGTCAGGACCTTGCTCTAGTCGATTTTTCTAGCCTTACTTGCCAGCCCAACAAAGGGCTGGAAACCCAGCTTTGTTTGTGTACAGAGTGAGGGATTGGGATAAAATGATTTTACAGCTTTGAGGATGATGCTCCTCATCTACAAGATTCAGGTTCCTCCGTGGGTCCCCAGATGTAGACAAATATAGAAATAGCTAATGTGGGACTCAGTTATCATGGGGCCTGAAGTCAGGTTGACTCCCCGTGGAGATCTATCCATCTTCTAACAGCACTCTGACCTCTCCAAGGTACTGAGAGGTCCTGAGCAAAAAAAAAAAAAAAAAAAAAAATTGTGCAAATATGATCATTCATGCCTGACTGAAACACATTGGTAGCTCTGAAAAAAAGAAGGAAGCATTCTGATCCAAATCTGCTTCATGGAGAACATGATATTTGAACTGGAGCGTGAGTAGACTTTGGAACGATGAGGGAGGGAGGAAGAGGCATTGTGTGCAAAATGGGAGAGTGAAAATGGTGCCAATCATGGGCCAGTTACTGCAAGAGGCACAGGGCTATATGGATGGATGAAGCAGAATTTCTGCCCCAAGGAGGCTCCATGAAGAATGTGCAAAGGAAAGGGAACTGGCACTTTTGAGCAACTAGTATGTGCAGTACACATTCTCCTCATTTCAAGAATTGTTTGGGCGTGAGTCACACAGAAGAGAACGCTGAGCTTGGGTTAAAGGACTGGGCTCTCAATCTAGATCTCTTAGACTCCAAAACTGAAGTTACAACCGCTGTGGATGGTTGTTCTCTACTCACTGTCTTGAAGCACCTCAACATTTTGTGTCTCTCCATCGCCTTGTTGCAGGTATTACCAGCAGAGATATCGAGAAGTGCTTTGGAATTTCTGTGGGCATTGAATATGACTATGCAAACTGGATGAAAATTGGAGGAAGTTTAGGAGGAAAAGGTTGTGAAAATATTGGAGGTGGTGATTCTAGTAAGTATTGAGTAATGAGTCTCCCAAAAAGAAGCTAGACCTTTCCTTGGATACACACTCAGGGCATGAACATGATTTTCCCCCTCAACTGACTTCATTACAGTCAATGGTCACACTGAGTAGCTGCTAAATATCCCAAACCAATCGCCTGTTGTGGTTCTATTTTGAATTCATCATGGGCTGAGATCACCTTAGAGATATGTGGTTTTTGGAAAGTACCCTCTCCTAGGTTTCGAGCACTAGACAAAGATGAAAGAACGAACTGGGATGAAAATGTATAGACCGAACCTGGGTAGTTGACTGTTGAGATGAAGGCCCCTCATGTTATAGTCCAGAGGGAAGAAACAAGTCCTCTGAGAGGGACAAATATAGTCACCAAGGTCAAAGAACAATTATTAGAGAAAGACTGTACACAGATATTTTGTGGCATTTCCTGAACAAGTCAGTGTGTCTTCATGCATGCATTCATTCATCAAATGTATTGGGTACTTTTTTTCAGGTGGGAGACACAGAGGACACAGGGATGATGAAACAGATTACAGTATAGTGTATGAGGTAGATATGAAACAGGTTCAAGTTACTCCGATTGTGTTAGGCTATTCATGCGTCAGGGCCTTAAGCCAAATCGTTTCTCCTGTGCGATGCCCTTCCTTCCTCTCTCCGTTTATCTATAAAAATTCATTCACTTTTCTACACCTTTCACCCAGACCACCCTCCCTCCTCCACTGTAGTTTGTATGTGTTTCCTCATGCCCCTTCTGAGCCCCATAGAGACATCTGTCACAGGACCTCTGATGTTTAATTGAATCTCATTGGTAGGCAGCAGACACTGAGGAAACATGTGACATATGAATGAATAAAAGTATGCATGAATGACTCCTCCTCCATTCTTTCATCCTCTCCCTCTGCCATGCTGGGCTGGGCTGGGCTGTCTTCCCAGTGTCTGCTCTAATGGGTCCATTTCTAGGGTTTTGTCCTGCTCCTCTGCTTTGTTCTGCAAGTTAACTTAGCAAGGTAGAAGAATAGGAGACAGCTCTAAGGGGAGCAGTGGAGCCTACCGACCAGTCCTTTGGCTTTTTGGAAAATGAACTAATGCAGTTATCTTCTTGACGGCAGAAGGCCACAGGCTGACCACAGCTGTGGAAGACATCATTTCTCTGGTGCGAGGTGGCAGTTCTGGCTGGGGTGCTGGCTTGGCTGAAAAGAGGAGCACCATTACATACCGTTCCTGGGGGAGGTCATTAAAGTATAATCCTGTTGTTATTGATTTTGAGGTAAGTCTTTTCGCACTTGAAGAAACTCTACGTCCATGAGGAATGAAAGTGAAGCAGACCAGATCATTTCATATTTCTTATTATGAGCCCATCAAAGAACAAGATTAAATGTAACGGCACACTGATCTGCTGGCCTACCCCATGCCTGACTATTGGGAGTGCGTGACTTTAAACCCAGGCCACAGGACCACTGGGGGCAGAAGCTTTATATCTGGGCAGAGCCCAGTTTTACACTAGTAGTCCCAGAATTTCTTCAGAATTAGGCCACATTAAAATATAGGAACTTGCATCCATACAGAAAAGACTTTAAAGTTACATTTGTTCAAGTAGGGGTTGGCAAGCTTTTTCTGTAAAGGAATGGATAGTAAATATTTTAGGCTTTGTGGCACACATACAGTCTCTGTCATACAAATTCTTCCCCTCCTTTTTATACAAACTTTGACAAACATAATAACCATTCTTAGCACAAAAGACGTACGAGAACAAGCCGTGGTCCAAAGCTGTATTTGCTGCCTCTGCTCTAAAGGGTCCCATCCCCTCATCATAATGAACCTCTTGTCTAGATGTGAGTCTTGCCGTGGAAAAGATTAGGGACCTGAGGCTTCAAGTCACCAGTGGGCCATTTTTTTTAAAGATTTTATTTTTTATTCATGAGAGACACAGAGAGAGGCAGACACATAGGCAGAGGGAGAAGCAGGCTCCATGCAGGGAGCCTAATGCAGGACTCAATCTCAGGACCCCAGGATCACGACCTGAGCCCAAGGCAGACGCTCAACCACTGAGCCACCCAGGTGTCCCACCAATGAGCCATTTACAGTCACATAGCTTATATGTAACTGCCTGGATCTCAGACCTTGGGACTTCATAACCAGTTCCCACTGTTTTGCTTCTCTGGGGAAATCTGGCAGGTGTCTGGAGACACTTTTAGTTGTCACAGCTATAAGAAGGTGCTACTGGCATCTACTGAGTAGAGACCAAGGAGGCTGCTAAACATCCTGCAACGCACAGGACAGCCCCCTCAACAAAGAACTATCTGATCCCACATGTCAATAGTGCTAAAGTTGAGAAACTCTGCCTAACCTCACACAGGCAATAAAACTATAATCAAAGTGCAGAGGAGATGGATTGTCTACCAGTCATCAAACTATTTCTATACATAGGCAAGGGCAGTCCATTAAGTAAAGAGTTGTATTTGGGGCTTTTAAGTAACATATTATTGTTTTCTTGCCCATTTGTTCTGGACTCTTGCCCATTTTCTACATATATTTTAAATCCCAGGTATGGATACATTCGTTTTCTTAAAAGATATACCAACAGTTGAAACAAAAGTCTATTATCCCACCCCGCTCTCTATGATGAAAGAGGTCAGGTGGATTAACCCAGATCTCATTTCTTCTCAATAAGTAAGGGACCATTTTCACGCACCTGTAATTCACATAGGGTCTGAAAATTGCTATCATCAAGCTATTAGTCATTTAGGCAAAAAGTGTAAAATTGATATCAGGAGCAATATATAAACTTTTGTGGGCAAGAGGTGAACTTTGTGTTTGCCTTGAGCAAAGCTTCCAAGGGCAAGTCTGATATAAATGATTTGGAGAAGACCAAATACTGTCTTTAGGGAAAGAGAGCCTAGGTTTGGGGTGAGAAAGATCATTTGGATCATTGGCTTGCTACCTTTTCAGTGTGTAACCTTGGACAAGCTACTTTATTTTCTGAGCCCTAGTTTCCTGGTCTATAACATGGGGATAATAAAATGCTACATCACGGGTTTAGGGAGAGAGTAGAGAGTACTTAGTGAACGTCAGTTGAAGAAACACGTTGATGGGAGCTAAGTGAGAATACCATAGCTGGTAAATGGCAGAGCCCAACTTGAGCTCTGTTCAACAGACTCTAATATACACGATCTCTTTACAATACATGCTGCCTCCTGAGAAGTTCAGATTTGATGCATGAATGGGGCTGGTAGGTTATAGAGCAGGAAGGTGACACAGCTAGAGCTGTGTTTTAAAAGAAGGATGCTTAAAGACATATGAAGGGTGACTTGAAGGGCTGGGGAGAGAGACAGGCAGACAGACAATGGACAAGGAGGCCAGTCAGGGGGCTTTTGGGAACCTGATGCTCAGAGTGGAGACAATGTCTTACTCATTTGCATATCCCCATAGCTTAGCACTTATTTAAATAGCAGCACTTATTTATGGCAGTTACTTAGACTGAGTGAATACAGGAATCGTGTTAATGTATGATGTTGTGCTATGTTATATATTATTCTGAGTTATGTTATATTGTGCCGCTAACATCATACCACTTGCTTTCTCTGAATCTGGAAAATGGGAACAAAACCATGGCCAGTATCTTTTCAAGATCTAGGAGTCTTTTTCACCACCCCAACCTCCTTTTAGCTTCTACCTGCCCTTCCCAAGGAATGCTCCCTTTCCTCTTCCTGTGGATTCTGGGGATTCTGGGAGTGAGGAGTGACAGGACAAAAAGTCCATTAGACTTAGATTAGAAGTTGCCCAATGGTCCTGACCTTCCCTGGAATTGAGTCATCTTTAACCAGAGTCACAGGGCAGCCCATTCTGCACTGACTGCCTAACAATGGGGCCAAATTTCCTGAACTTCCAGTAAGTGGTCGTCTGCCTTTGGCTGGCAGCCCATCCAGTCCTGAAATGACCAGGCTGGTGACCTCAGCTGCAACCTATGAGCACAAGCCAAGGTCTGTTTGTCATGGGTCTTTCTGTACACATTACCAGGAATCCACTCAAGGCTACTGCAAGTGCCCTCTATTGACTTTTGGTTCTGAAGTGAGATGGCTGCAGTGTGGCTCAGTCCTATCTCTGAATTGCCCTGCAAGCTTGGCAAATCACTCCCATCTCACCGCCTCAGGTTACTGTCCCATAAAATGAGAGATCTTCAAAGGAGCTTTCATTTTATGATTCTATGTTAAAATATATGGCCTTAAAAGCATGCTGAAGACAACCATATGTACATGCAATTTGAAAAATTTCAGCTTTTTCCCCCATCATCACATCTAACTAATAAAAATGGTGCTTTACTTTATACTGTTCTTCCCTTTTGCAATGGTATCTCTCATTCATTACTTCTTTAGATCCTCATAAGAATTCTAGGAAGTAGGTTATTATTTCCATTTTATAGAAAATGAGGCTCAGGTTTAAAGATGGACAGGAAAGAGTTCTAGGTCACATAACTAGGATGTGAGCAGCATTTATTGAATTTTCACTCTGTGATAGACCTTTCCCATCTATCAGCTTTCATCCTCTCAGTAAACCTGGAAGGTGAGAGTTTTGTTCCCATTTTAGAGACGAAGAAGGCAAGCTCCCTGTGCCTGTAACCTGACAGATCACACAGCTGGAACTAGTAGAGCTGAGATCCAATCGATGCCAGATTTTCTGATTCCAGATTCAGTGCTCTCTACCACACCTACTACTTCCCAGTCAGGGATCGATTCACCCTCAGGGAGCATTTGGCGATGTCAGGAGAAGTTCTGGTTTTCACAACCAGAAGTTATTGCCAGCATCTAGTGGGTAGAGGCCAGAGATACTTCTAAACATTCTATAACGCACGGGACTGCCCTCCCCTGCCAACAAAGAATTATCCAGCTGGAAATGCAGTCATGCTGAGGTTGGGAAACCTGCTGGGTTATAAGTCATTTCTGGAATGGGTGCCTCAAATGCAAATTACCCCTTCCCCCCAACCTCCCCACACTTATACCGAAAAGAGAAGTGTTCAGTATTGCCAGCACATCAAGGACTTTAACAATTCCTGCATTGAAGGTTAACAATAAAAAAAAAAAAAAAAACACCAAACCACATAAACACACATAATAAATACTTTACACTCTCCCTGCTTCCTAAAAGTACTGGTGAGGGCAGATGAGTTGGCATAGACAGCTGCTGAGCTCTCTTTCTCTGGGATTGGGGGACTGCAGCTTTCAGAGATAAGCAGGCCCATGTTCAGAATGGCTCTTGCACTTAACTTAATAGTTTGAGCCTGATCAACACTCAAACACTCGGAGTCTCCGGAGTTTAGTACCTGCTCCGAGGAGTGGCTGTGAGGATTCAACGCAGTGGGTAGAACTGAGTGTCTAGTTCCATGCCTGGCATGTAGCAGACCCTCCAGAGGCTTGATGGTCAGTTCTCGGGCTCTGGGAAGCTGGAGACCCAGGGAGGGGCTCTCTGTTCTTTCTGCACCCACAGATGCAGCCCATCCATGAAGTGCTACGACATACAACCCTGGGGCCCCTGGAGACCAAACGCCAGAACCTGCACCGGGCCTTGGACCAGTACCTGATGGAATTCAATGCCTGCCGCTGCGGGCCCTGCTTCAACAATGGGAAGCCCATCCTTGAGGGCACCAGCTGCAAGTGTCAGTGCCCGCTGGGTCGCAAGGGCCTTGCCTGTGAACAAATGGAGCAAAAGGGTAAGACCCGTGCATCCTTTATTTTGTGTTTTTTTTTAAGATTCTATTTTTATTTATTCATGAGAGAGAGAGAGAGAGAGGGAGAGAGAGAGAGAGAGAGAGAGAGAGGCAGAGAGAGAAGCAGGCTCCCTACGGGGAACCTGATTCAGGACTCAATTCCAGGACCCCAGGATCATGACCTGAGCTGAAGGCAGACGCTTGACCACTAAGCCACCCAGGTGCCCCAGTTCCATACTTAGATTTGAGCCTGGCCCAGCTCAGAGGGGCCAGCACAGAAAGGATCTTTGGGGTTCCCAGCCTCTCCTTTCTGTGACCTCTTGCCCCCTGACCTAGGAATCTGTGTTCTGAGTTTTATGGCTGACTCCACCTCTCTGCTTTAATGGTGCTTATGCTTTCTCCCTGCTATCAAGACCCTCTCTCAGATGAAATCTGTGGGTTTTTTATTTTGTTTTGTTTCGTTTTGCCAAGGTGTAGATGGATATAGGATTCATTTCTGGAAGGATATATTAGTTTCCTAGGGTTGCCATAAGAAATCACCACAAGTTGGGTGACTTAAAGAAACAGAAATTTATTGTCTGACACTTCTGGAAGTTAGAAATCCAAAATTCAGGTGTATTGGCCAGGTTGATTTCTTCTGGAGGCTCTGAAGGTAGACCTACCTTTCCTAGCTTCTGGTGGTGGTTGGTAATCCCTGGCATTCCTTCGCTGGTAGATGTGCTGTTCCAATCTCTGCCTGTCTCCACGTGGTGTTCTCATCCATACAACTCCGTTTTCTCTGCTTATGAGAAAGCTACTCATTGGGGCAGCCCAGGTAGCTCAGCAGTTTAGCACCGCCTTTGGCCCAGGGCCTGATCCTGGAGACCTGGGATCGAGTCCCACATCGGGCTCCCTGTATGGAGTCTGCTTTTCCCTCTGCCTGTGTCTCTGCCCTCTCTCTCTCTCTGTGTGTCTATCATGAATAAATAAATAAAATCTTAAAAAAAAAAAAAAAGAAAACTACTCTTTGGATTAGGACCCACCCTAATCCATCATGACCTCATTTTAATATGACTTATTCCAAAAACTCTATTTACTAATATAGTCACCTTTAGAGGGGATGGTATTTAGACTTGAGCATATCTTTGGGGGCACACAATTCAACTCACTACAAGAGTTAAGTAGTTGCGTTACAGTGAAAAGAATTATGAGCAAAACCCAAAAGGGCTGGGGCAAGTGAGGTTTAAATGTATCATGGCATAGCATGAACCGATTGCCACCGGGGAAGAAGGCTCTCAAACAAGGGTTAGAATTCTATATTCCTTAAAGATGAAGTCTGAGGACCTGGATGTGAGTTCCAACTACTTCTTTCCTAACTTCCTGTGAGATCCTCGTCAACCATATCTTTTTTCTGGGGCTCATCACTCTCATTTAAGTTTCCTCTGACCCTCAAGAATCTCTAGCCCAAGAATTCATCCCAAATCTCTAAGCTTCCAATTTTCCACACATGCAAAGCTGCTTATACTGTACTTGGAATGATGGCAAGGACACAATGTATAAATCGGTCTCAACTGGCAAGTGCATTATAGACAATGTGAAGGAAAAAAGAAGGAAGTCTGGAGAGGTATATCTAAGGTATTACTCTGAGGTCCATAAAATGAACTGCTGATACCCATGTTAAGATGGGGTGGGAGCCTGGGTTTAAAATGAGCTTATGGTGGATTATAATTTCCTCATTGGAGGAGTAGTTCTAAACAGGAAGCAGGGTAGCAGAGTTCTGGTGGCAGATAGGCCTCTGAATACCAAGGTTGCCAATTTTCATCTGAGAATCCCCTGAAAAATGGGGTTAGTATCAGTACCTTTCTCACAGTTTGTGTTGATGTTACACACTAGCCAACACATGTGTCAGGCTCTATTATGATACATTAGAATAAGAGGATCTATCTTGGCTTGGTGCCTTGTCTTAATCCCTCCTTTGCTGGATGAAGGGACTGCAAATTAAATCCTCCTATAGGAGGAATTCTGAGAGGAATGAGCCAAGATGGTGAGTGAATCCAAGGGTCCTTACGAAGAAGGATGCAGAGAATAAAAAACAAGTAGACTAATTACTGGGGCAGAGATTGGCATAGTCTTCTCATGTAAACTGAAAAAAAGCACTACCTGACAGGTGCTTAAAGAAACAATGAAACTTTTTGGGTCTGATACAGATCAGCTCTAGGGCCCAGGGATTTCTTTACTTTTCAAGCAGACTGTGGACTGGGTTTCAGCCCTCATTTGCCCCATTGACCAGCCAGCTTTTCCAGAAGGACCAAAGGTCTGTGGACAGAAAGAATAACTAACCTTTATTCTGTGCCAGGTGCTATCCCAACACTTCATGTGCATGAACTCATCTCTTCCTCCAAGAATAAGTACTATTACTAGCCCCAATTCGCAGAGGAGGAATTGGCACAGGAGGAAGGTGACATACCTTGCTCAAAGTCATCCAGCTGGGGAGTGTCAGAGCCAGAATTTGGACCCAGGGGGGTGGACCCATGCTAGGACACAAGCTCTGAACTGTTACATTCTACTATGTACATCCTGAGAGTCAGAGTCAGGAAATTTCAGAAATGAGGGCAGAGAGTCTGAGATGATTGCATTGACCATTATTTTGGGGGTGGGAAGAGAAGGTATGTCCTGGTTCATAGTCCTTAGCCTAACCCTGCCTCAGTAATTACACTATGGCATGTGCCCGCAGTACCAGTGACTTGCTTGGATCCCTTGGATCCTTGTCCAAGATCACAGAGGTAGAGAGGAAGAAGGAGTGTGGGTTACCTAGTTATGTCTCTCAATGGTCCAATGCTGGGTTCAGTTGCAGCCATGCTAAGTCATCTGTACACACAATGGGCCCTGGGGAAGGGGGACATGATGCCAATGACCCGGGGGTGATGACAGGGCTCAGAGGATGGGTCTTCTTCCTCAGAGCCCATTTCTCCTGCTAGATTACATTCAGTCAATTGCAGGCAGCTCACAGGTATTCCATTAACCTTGTTACAAACACTGTGTGGACATCAGGTAGCCTTGGGGACTGAATGTTCAGCGTGACAAAGATTAATTCAGTAAGGAAATCTAAGACTGGGAAGTCAGCCACCATGGAGACCCACTGACATTGGTCCCTAAGGATTTTCCCTGCAAACCTTTGCCTATGGGGACCAAGTCACAGAGGCAGGGAAAAAACAGAGACAGAGAATCCTGCTGCGGCTGTCCCACCAGGGAGTATAATTACAAAACTGGAAGGGACCTGAAGATAATCTAATCCAGTGATATTCACACTGGGATTTGAGAAAACTTGTGGTTTTAGGGGCTGCCCCAGGGGAGCAGGGCAAACCTGATAGACACCCCAGCTTCAAATAAAACAGCTCGACTTTCATCTGGCTGCCATATTAGGGCTTTTATAAGATTTCATTTAAGGGGGGGAAACCAGTAATGAAAAAAAAATTATGGAAAAACCCCACCAGATTAGCCTAGCTGTTTCATTTACAGAAATGGAAACTCAGGCTGAGAGAGGGTCTGCCCCAAGGCACAGAGCCAGAGGAAGGCAGCAGCCCCAGGCCAAGGGACTGCATGAGCTGGATTTCCAGAGGTGACCCATGATCAGTGCCTGTGCTGTCATGCTCTGAGCAGAGACTCTGTCACCCACTGTGGCCCCACCTTAAGAGTCTGAGCGAGTCTGACTTGCAAACCCTCACAAAAGCCCAGCAAGCCTCTCCACGGGGCTGTCAGGCTGGCCCTTGTCTGAATCCTTGGCTGGGCTATGCTCTCTGCTCTTCAGACCCTCCAGTGGCTCTGTGTCATTCCTCCAGAGAAGCATCCCTTCCTGCCTTACTCTGCTATCTATCTTCCATGGAAGCGCGCACTCCAATTTCATGAGAATGGGCTCTCAGTGGCCTCTTCTCACTCCATCCAGAGTTTCAAATTAAGTGCAAGGCGGCGAGCACAGAGGTCTTGGTTGGCTACACCAGGCATTTCCCCAAGGAGAGATTGCAGACCACTCTAGGGTAGTGGGATGGGCCTCCTTCCTTATATAAAGTCTGAGCTGCTTCTTGTATGCTAACCTCCTCTTCCCCTGGGAAATAATCTGTGCAGGAGCCAAGGCCGATGGTCACTGGAGCTGCTGGAGCTCCTGGTCGGCTTGCAGAGCAGGCACCCAGGAGAGGAGGAGAGAGTGCAACAACCCCACACCCCAGAATGGAGGTGCCTCGTGTCCAGGGTGGAAAGCACAGACCCAGGCTTGCTGATAGCCTCTGGGCACAGATGCTGTGGATGTCACTGGATAACGACTTCTTTCAGCTGAAGGAAAATTGAATCAACATGGATTTCTTCTTTGTCCTGCCAACTGCCAGGCCCAGGACCAGCTGTCTACAACCAACTGCCCTATGACTCTAGTCAATCAACAACTGGGTGCTAGATGTTAACTAGGGGCTCAGTCCTGCTCACAGCACTTTGGAGCACCCCCCCCCAAAAAAAATTCCCAAACCAAGAGAGAGATCTCAATCCATGCCATAGAGGGATTTATAGGATGTTAGAAGTCTGAGGCCAGCAGATGTAGCTGAAACAATCGATGACAAATAAAACAAAGTATGATGAGAATGATTTCAGTTCTTTGATTACAATATTTGCTCATTCAAAGAACCATTACTAGTTGGTAGAATAAGCAGACCCACTGAAATAATGAGGAAAAAATGAGGACCGATGTGAGTGCCTTCAATTTTCCTTCCTCTGGATTCAACAGTATTTTCATTTATTCCCTCACTTAATCTCTCTCATTTACGTTCTTACCACAAATAACACATTTCCCCCAGTTAGCTTCTCATGGTCCCCTATCCTTTTCCTTTGTTGCATTTTTCACAATTAATCATTCTATGTTGGCTGCCATAGGTCCTGTGACTCTTTATGACCTGCCTCCCCTGAGATAGTTATCAGGAGAGCTCAGTTTTTGTTTGGTTCAGCACTGTCTCCCCAGGGTCCAGAGCTGAGCCTTGAATTGGGAGAGACCATCCAAGCATCTTTGGATGAAGTGAGAGCTGAGCTCATGAGTCAGTTCCAAAACGTGGTCCATAGTAGTCAGCTCCCCGGACTGGAGCGTGGATGTGGAGAGGCCAACCAATGTTGATCCGTGCACCTTCCCTGCCACCTGTGGGAGAGCCAGTCACACCAGTCTGCCTCAGTATCCCCACAATACTCCAGTCATATCTCGGACAGAGAATGTGTTGTGTCATGCTGACTTTTCTGTTGAACCTCCAAGTTTCTCCTATAGGTTGGGAGCTCCTCGGTGGTGAAACCTGCATTTCCCGTAGGGACAAAAACATTTGTTGTTTGACATTTATTGGTGCTCCCTATCTTTCCAGAATCCTCCATCTTTTTAGGGTAATAATAGGATACATATACATGAAACAATTAGAAGGCGTGTCATGGATGCAGGGTATTAATGTCTAAGTTGATGCCAAAATAAGTGCCAAGCGAGGTCAGGTGGGAGAGAGATTCACCTTCCCTTGTGTGTATTTTATAAATGAAACAGGGCTTGACCTAGGCCTTGAAGGATTATAAACTAGACAAAGAGGGAAGAGGCCTTTAAGATAGAAATTTGGTATGCAAAACAAAATTTGAAGGTGAGAAGGAACCTTGCAGGGGGGAGATGCACATGTATTGGGAATGGAGAGTGGGGAAGAAGGTGAAAGTAAATATGTCATATAAAACAGCACAGTGCCTGTCACACGTGGAATTATTAACATCACCCTTATTATTACTATTGTTACTATCATTAATTAAAACATATAGTTTGGAAGTTTCATTTCTGAACTCATTAGATCTTCCATGTGAAAGAAGAAGACTCCTTTACTCCTTCTCATCCTGTCATTAATTTGTTTTTTTCTTTTTAAAGTCAGTTTACATTAGTAGTTAATTTCCATTCATTATTTACTAGGAAGTGGTAGTTACAGGCTAGCAACTGACTGAGGCCGGGTGGGCAATTTACAGAGGACATCCAAGCTGGGTCCGAAAACGGTAGTTCTCAAGCTCAGTTGCACAGTAGAATGAGCCGGGGAGTTTTAAAAACCTTGATGTCCACAGGCTGCACCTCAGACCCATTAAATCCAAATGTCTGGGGGTAAGAGCCAAACATCAGTAGTTTTAAAGCTGTTCTTCAATAAAACAAGAAAGAAGCAAGCAGCCAAGGCTGAGAACCCTTGCGTGTCGAGGAGTCATCACGTGTTCATGGGAACAGGTGTGTAACAAAGCAAAAAGGGCAGCCACGGTAGGGTTTATCTGTGTTATCTCATTAAGCCTGACCAGGGACCTCTTCGGGTTTGCTTTATGAGTCCCATGTCACGGCGAAGGAAACTGAGGCTTGGCAAGGTTGAGCCTCATGGTCAGCCAGGGTTTGAATGCAGTGCAAGAGGCCAGTGCTCCCCACCTTTGCTCTATGATGTCCATCAGTGCGGGGACTCACAGGATGGTGTGTGGGCTGCGGGGGAGAGGCGAGGAAGCTCCTTCTGGGGTAAATCGAGTCATCTAGGCGGGAGATGACAACGCTAGGGTTAAGCAGGTGCCTGGATCACCTGTGAGCCAAAACCACCATCTGAGCCATGCCGCCTTCCTGTCGCCAGAGCCGGAGAACCAAGGCCAGCATCTGCCCCCCACCTCCAAGGATGCTGCATCTCCAGCAGTTTCAGAAATCACAATACACTGGCAGGGCAGTTTCAGAGGCAGCAACCCCTCCCCAGATCAGTGCCTTTCCCTCTTCAAGAATGCCTGGCTCTCGCCAAGCAAAAGGCATAAAGCTCGTCAAATGTATTTTCCCTCAGGTCCTTTCAGGAGACCTATAATCTACGGCTTTATAGGTAGCAGATGTAAAAACACGGCTTAAAGATATAATCTTCAGCTTGACAAGGTGTCTTTTGGAAAGTAAATTAATGACAGACCGAGAGGCAATAAGGAGAGGCTTCTTTTCGCTTTTTCTTCTTTGAGAGAGAGGAAGATCTAAAGAGTTCACTCAATGAATCTCTTCTGAACTGTATATGCCTTTAGGGTGAAGAGAACGGACAGAGAGGAAGGATAGGCTGCAAAAACCGCGCTGCAGAAATGCAGCCGTCGGGAGTCAGGAAGGGAAGGGGATGTGATGTGTATTAGCGAAGGGCACCCCCCTTCACGAAGGCAATCAGGGCTGCTACCCCTTCGCTTGGGAAATAGGCGAAGCACCCGGAGGAGCTCAGGGTGCTAGGCCCCTTGCCAAGTGCCAGAGATGCAGAAGTGAATCGGATGTGGTTCTGACTGCAAGAACCCCAGTCTGGTGCAGGAGGCCAGGGATGGCTATAGGTCCCGTGCCAGTGGGAAGCCCAGAGGGCTGCGGGGGCTAGCCCGGCTGGGGGAGCAGGGAGGACAGCCCGGAGGAGGAGAGGATGGCCAGTGGAGTCTAGGAAATGAGCGGGAGTTAGATAAGCAAGGAAAGGTGGAGAAAGGGCAGAGGAAACAGCATGTACAAAGTCACAGGGGTGGGAACCCATGGGGTGGGGTGGCAGGGGTGGCAATTTACTGCTCAGCTCCTTGTTTTGGATGCTGGTCCTTCTCAGGCTGGGGATTTCTGAGTTCAGACCTTTCGTTTTGTCACTGAGCCTTTCCTGAGGGCAGCTGGTGCTTGGTCCTGGGGAAATTTCTGTAGATGCCACTTCCCTGTCACTTCCCTGCTCATCTCGGGCACTCCTGGTGGTTAGTACCCCAGAGCCCAAGTGCTTTTAACTGGATTCATAAGGTTCTCTAGGATCTGATGCCAACATGCCACTCCATCTTCAGCTCCTTTTTTAGGTTCTATGAGTGACTTATACTAAAAATCTATTGCCCTTACAGGAAGTACAAAACCCTATATGTCTAGCTTTTGGCTCTCTTTGTTTTCTTCTATTTACTCCCTCCCTCGATCATGTTGCTCTAGCCACGAAAGCCTGTTTGTGGTTCCTCACACATGCCAAGCTCTCTCATGCCTCAGAACCTTTGCATCTGCTGTCCCCACTGCCTGAAATGCTCATCC
Organism: Canis lupus baileyi; assembly: GCF_048164855.1. Taxonomy (NCBI): domain Eukaryota; kingdom Metazoa; phylum Chordata; class Mammalia; order Carnivora; family Canidae; genus Canis; species Canis lupus. The sequence continues at coordinate 36,401,893 of NC_132840.1, forward strand.
ACTAAATGAGCTCATCTAAGACTCATGCCCTTGTTTCATTCAAGTCTCTGCTCAAATATTACCCCTCCAAGGGCCTTACTCCTATTTATTTTTCTTGTATGGCCCTTAGCACTACCGGAGATTATAGATTTGCTTATTCTTCTATTTTTCTTGGTATGCCTCCCCCATTAATACATAAATTTTTTCATGCCTAGATCCAAGGTGCCTAGAATAGCATTTGCCCTTAATGGCAGGGGTGGGTGGGGGGGTCAACAAATATTTGTTGAATGAATGATTTCCCATTTAGTTCCTCAAACATCTCAAGCTTTTTGTCCCCTGCAGGTCTTTGCACGTACTGCCCCGAATGAAGCACCCTACCTGCCAACTCCCCCTTCTCCTAGCTCTTTGCCAGTAATCTTCAGGCTAGAGGTTAGGTGTCAACTCCGACCCCTCCCATTTGCCTGCACTTCATCAGGTGCCACTCCTTCCTATGGCTCTGTATTCCAGCACTTTCCAGTCTATCACTATGGCTTACTTGTCTGTCTCCCTCACCTAGTAGCATTTGTACTTTTGGAACCTCAGTACCTAGCATAGTGCCGGGCATGTAGGAGCTTCCTAGTCAAAGTTTATTGGATGCTGTTCTCTCTCTGTTCTGTGCTAGAAGCAAGGGCTCTGAAATGACCTTAGCATGTAAGGTCAAGAATTTGTGGGAGAGAACCCCACGGAAGATATTCTCATAGGACTTCCAGGTCCTGCAACCCTCCTGGTGTATCAGAGGAGAGCCCACACCATTCCAAGAGGCTGTGTAAACTTGAGACAGAGACCACCTTTTCAACCTTAGTGAAGAAAAGCCCATCAAATCGAGTTAAAAATTCTGCATTAGTGGCCTTGGGGGTTCTCCCCTCCCCTGGGAGAGATAAAGGAAACTGCTTCCCTTCTACATTAGCAGCTTAAAATGTGAGATAAATCCTCCCGCCTAACCAGTTTTTAACAAATGGACTTTGCTGTCCAGTGGCATGATACATGTCTGATGGATCTATTTATCCATTCTATTTCTTTAGAGATAGCAGCTAAGAAGTTTTATCTATTATTCGCCTCCCTCCTCCATTCCTATTTTCCTAACCAAGCATGTAGAGCCAGCAGTTGATGGATGGATGGTGTTTGGGATAAAAGGGACCAGAATCAGATAGTTCTCAGGATATGAACAAACTGGCTTATTAACAAGGAGGCCCGTCAGGCAGGAGGCAGTGGGGGGAAGAAGGAGTGGATACCAGACAATGGCCAGTGATGGATGAAGGAACACCTGGGGTTGCAAGGTGGAGACGCGAGATAACCGGTGGGTGCAACCACGGATAATGGCAGTGCCCGGGCGCTGCAGCGGCCTCCCGCACAGAGGTGAATGTCAGACCAGCCATTTGACTCTCTTCGACAATCCTCCAAGAATTTCCTACCGCAAATGCAATCCCTGTTTCTTCCCCTTTTCCTTTCTGTAAAATGCAACCTACATGCCCCCAAAAGAGACAGATGCTAGGCAGGGTGAGAAGAGGCAGACGGTAGACAGGGTTTGTTTGTTTAGCACCCAAGAATGGAAAGGCGGTTGAGCAGTGGCCATGTGCCACGCACCTGGGTGATGGCCGTCCCTCTGCTCATGCCATGTCATTCAATTCTCACATTGGGCCATGAGGACGCCTGGCCCCATGTTCTTTTTTTTTTTTTTTTTTAAGATTTTATTTATCCATGATAGATGAGAGAGAGAGAGAGAGAGAGAGAGAGAGAGAGAGAGGCAGAAACACAGGCAGAGAGAGAAGCAGGCTCCATGCAGGGAGCCCAACGCGGGACTTGATCCCAGGTCTCCAGGATCAGGCCCTAGGCCAAAGACAGGTGCTAAACCGCTGAGCCACTCTGGGATCCCCTGGCCCCATATTCTGATGAGGGCACCAAGGCACACAGGATAAGTGACTTGATCATGACCACTCATCTAGGAAGTGGTGGCACTGAGTTTTATACCTCTGTCTGCCTGCAAGTCCTCCGAAACAGCTCTGCTTCCCTGCTGCAGGGAAGCCAGACTGGGGGCCTCTCTCTACCTCTTCTATGCAGTGGGCAGGTGGTCAGGCACCTGCTGCATAATGCAGCTGGGTCTGCTTCTGTTGTGGCAAGAAACTGGGGTGCAGCCATGAGACTGAGGCAGGTCTGCCACTTTGCAGCTGTGTGGTCTTGGGCAAATTGCTCAGTCTCTCCGAGGCTCCTTCTCATCACCTGTCAAAGGCAGATAATAAATCCTTCCTCTTGTAGCCATTGAGAGGATTAAGCTGGATTAGGTATGTGAAAGTTCTTTGTAGCTGGTAATGCCCTCTGCAAATATTAGTTATTATGCTGTTACATTTTCCCTTAATAACCCAGAGCTTGGGATACAAAAGCCTTCCATGTCCTTTATGAAGACATCTCCTAGGAGCTAAGCGATTTTACATCTTTCTTGTTCTCATGGTTATAGTGGGTTTAGCGCTGAAATGTTTTTAGAGTAGTCTTAAATGACTTTTAAAAAACAAACCAACAAACCATCAAACCACTGCCCTTGTTGATGTTTTGAGAATCCCCAGAAACAACAACGTCAGTGACATAGCTAACTATGGAGTGCTGACTTTGTGCGCGTTCACATATGCTCCCCAAGCCCGAGGAGGTTGCTGCTGTAACCATCCCCATCTTACAGATGAAGAAATGAAAGCACGCAGATGGGTACCAAGCTTGCACCAAGCCACAAAGCTAATAAGCCGCAGAGCCAGACAATGCCTCAGAGGCAGGCAGCGCGGCACCAGAGCACACGCTCCCATAAACCAGGGCACTCGGCTTCTCTTCCTCTGTGTCTCCAGTTTGGCCCAAGAGGTTGTGCCTTTCCCTGGGCAGCTCAGTAAACTCTAAATTTCTGAATGCCTCTGTATGGAATCTGGCCTGCCATTCGTGAAAGATAGCTCGAAGAGGAAAACACTATACAGAAAAATCTGATTTTGTGACAGCAACATTCAATAAACAGGGAATCCTGAAGACTTACGGTGGGGGCTACTCCAGTGTGTGGCTGTTGGGTTTTTAGGTGGGCGTTCCAGGTTTCAAATGAATCCATAGAGGAAAAAATGAGGGGGAAGCAGAATACCAGAAGACAACATGTTGAGAGGGTTACTCTTTGTTCATTTCCCACCTCCACCACCTGCCAGGCCGGCCTTTAACCCCCTGGAGCCTTGGCTTGGCATCCACTCGAAATGTGCTTCTTAGATTCACCCCACCAATGCTTGCAGAGTTTTCTGCTCTCTTCCTCAATAAACTTGCCCTGAAGGTTTCTGGCGGTCCCCAGCGGGTGTCACTGACACCCCTACCTGAGGATCATCAGCCCCAATCTGTTTTTCTCTCTCTTCTTTTTCTAACTCTTTTATATTGCTGCCCACAAAGCTGGCTGAGGATGCCTCCCACAGCCACTGCTATGGGGGTTGTCCCTCCCCTCTGGGTTGCTGTACACCAAATTTCATGATGCTGCCGTCATGTGCCACGAATTCACTCAAGTTTCTCACCAGCCTGGGAACGTTCTGCCCTCGGCCCACTCACACTCCTATTTGTAGTTAATTAATTCATGCAACAATGATTTATTGTTGCCTGCTGTGCCAGGCACTGCGCTGGGTACTTGAGATCTCAAAGTGCAGTAGATACTATCCCTCCTTCACGGACATTATATTTGAGAAAGATTAGGAGATGGTACATGAGTAAATTATAACACAATGTCCTCAAAGCCTAGAGATGTTGGCAAGGAGACATAATGCCATTAAAGACATCTTCAATCCATAAAACAAAATAGTTCTCCACCATGAGGCTAATCAGAAGGTCCCCAGGGAGACCTGGCTGGTGTCCCAAGGGCTTTCTGCTGCAGGCTCACTCTTTCCCAAAAGCTTTTCGAATAAGTGCTTGGGAACAGGCCAAAGTCCTCTTCTTTAAAATAAAGATGGCATGTGCCTCTGGATTCAGCATCAGCAGATGCTCTTTCTCCCAACTTCAGCAGCCCACCTTGACTTCCACAGTGAGCCCATTCATGGTAAGGATCTTGCTTCCCTGTGAAGCTCTCTCTACACATCACCTGATGATTGTATTATCTCCACCCCATCAAATTCAGATAAAGATGTACTGAGATCATGCAGGTTAAAAGACTCCATAAACTGAACAGCACTGTCTAATTGGCAGCTGTTATTATTATTACTATTGTTAAAATAATTATAATCATGATTATTCCCATAGAAGTTATGTGATTAGGCCCAGGTCACACAGGGAGCAAGCAGAGGTGGAGAGCCCCCGCCCCGACATCAAGTGCACAGCATCGCTCATGGCGTTTCAGAGATTCATGCTCTTGGATGCAAAACTCTCCCACATCCAGGTATCTGGTGGCGTGTTCAAGCTTCCAGGACCACTGCCAAACTACACTGCCTGGACTGTGCCCCACGGACACTGCAGTTCTGTCTCGGGTACGCCAGCGTGAGCTACAGTTGCCGAGGGTTGCCAAAAACACAGCCTGCATTTATTTTGTTTAATTCTTACACTATGTTTCAGCCTCCTCTTAAATGCATTTGTTTGCAAAAAGAGCCACGAGGGGAAGTTCAGCCCACAAATAAGAATATAATTATTACACAGTTTAGCAGTACCTGGGCGTCACCCGGGTATTCACCGGCACTCCAAAATTCAATTGTTTCTCCTTCAAGACCGTATTTAATAGGATAAACAATTTCTGCTAAATGCAATAAACGTGAACCTGGGCTGTCATCTCCATAATCAACTTAAATTTCCCATTAGAAGCGGTGGCTGTGATTGAGATTCAGAATTTAATTTGGCAGCGCTGGCTTCAACGTGCTAGCACAGGCTTCCTGGGAGCCTCCCATCAACCAAAGACAGAACCACTCTTTCCCGTCTCTGGGGAACCTTAAAAGAAGATAGATTATAACTCAAGAAAATTATACAGCTTCGGTATAATGAAAGAGATAAAACATTATTGAATTAGCTTGTTGAAATAACAGCAGACGGCAAAGCAATAATATCAAGGCAAACAAGCCCAGGCCCATCAGCTCAGGGGCAGGGCTGTGGGGGACAAGAGAGGGGACAGGGCAGGGAACCCACATGCTTGCTGCAACAACCCCCAGAGGTCAGGACTGGGCTCCGGATTCTTCTATGGACTCGACTCCAGATGACCGGGTGGGCCAGACTGGTGGGTGGCCGTGACCCACACTTCGGTGCCATGGATGTGTGAAGGTCTTAGGCACCAGCCACATAGCCCAGAGGCAAACGGAAGCAGATGACACGGCTGAAAACAAATTGTTTGAAAAAGAATAGGATGAACCAATTCACCTTCAACCACTGTCTCCCCCGCCCCCCAGCCAATTTGATTTTGAAAACTCACATGAACTTCTGCAACCAGACAGGGAGCATCCAAACACAAACAGATCCTAAGGGCTGTTTCAGTGTGATGGAATGGATGAGAGCAAGAAAGCCTGAATGCCTCGGTGTCCATCAAAAGATGAATGGATAAAGAAGATGTGGTTTATGTATACAATGGAATATTCCTCAGCCATTAGAAACGACAAATACCCACCATTTGCCTCAACGGGGATGGAACTGGAAGGTATTATGCTGAGTGAAGTAAGTCAATCGGAGAAGGACAGACATTATATGTTCTCATTCATTTGGGGAATATAAATAACAGTGAAAGGGAATAGAAGGGAAGGGAGAAGAAATGGGTAGGAAATATCAGAAAGGGAGACAGAACATAAAGACTCCTAACTCTGGGAAACGAACTAGGGGTGGTGGAAGGGGAGGAGGGTGGGGGAGGGGGTGAATGGGTGACGGGCACTGAGGGGGGCACTTGACGGGATGAGCACTGGGTGTTATTCTGTATGTTGGTAAATTGAACATCAATAAAAAATAAATTTATTATAAAAAAAAAAGAAAGCCTGAATGATCACCTTGACTCAGTCTAAGAAACCAAAGTATTTTGCTTTTTAGTGACTTGAACATCAACAAACTGCCCTCTTATTCTCTCTGCTCAAGTACCTCCCTCACCCAGGTGGGATTCGGACAAGCACAAGTGAGCAAAGTGAGACGTACAGAGGTAGGGGAAGGTGCACATTGCTCATTGCTCGACCCATCAAATTGAACTTTTCCTTGATGTTCCTTCTTCCAGCCACTACATCTTCCTTCCTTCCTCCTTCTTCCCTTCCTCTCTTTCTCCCTCCCTCCCCACTCTGTCCCTTCCTTCCTCCTTTCCCCCTTCCTCCTTTCTCCTTCCTTCCTTCCTTCCTTCCTTCCTTCCTTCCTTCCTTCCTTCCTTCCTTCCTTCCTTCCTTCCTTCCTCCTTCCTTCCTTCCTTCCCTCCTCTTCCATTCAGTGATCAGTATCCCTTGCCCTTTTCTCCAGCTCAGGACCTCCTCTGGGCACCCACTCACATCACAATAATTGAACTCTGTCCCAGAACTCTTGCTTCTGACATGCCCAACCTCGCCCTTCCTTTGCTCAGCCTCAACAGGAGCAGAGGAGCCAGGATCACTCTCCTCAGGACGCAGTGGGTGAAGACTGTCAATACCACACACATACACCACACACCACACACACTACTTTCTTCTACAATTTATTTCATAAAAAATTCTTTGTCAGTAAATGCCCATTTACTGAGAGGAAGGGAACATTACAGTTACAAGTCTAAACTTCCAGAGCCCAAGTGCTTGGGCTTGCAGCCCAGCTTTGCCACTTCCTAACTACACAACCCTGGACAAGCCACTTGGCTGCCCCTCAGTTCCCTCAGCTGTTGGATAGGGCCCCTAGAGCAACCACCTCATAAGGCCGGCTTGAGGATGGGATGAATTAATACTGAGCAGTGTGGCTGGCATAGTAATCATTCAATATGTAGTCACCACCATTGTCACTGAATGAGACCATGTTGTCCTCAACGGAAGAACAACTGAATAGCCATTCACTGATTCACTCCTGGGTACCTACTCTGTGCCTATCACTGCTGGATAGTAGGACTTCAGTGTGAACAACTCTAGCACAGTTCCTGGCTGGTTAGTACATGGGAGAGGCATAAAACTACACACATGAGAGAAGTGAGCATTTCCAAGATTCTTAAGCCTTTAAGGAAACTGTAGTTTATGTTTAACTCATTATTTGTTCAAATCAATGTGCATTTTGCAAGTAACAGCTTTATTTCAAACACCCTGAATGGCACAGTCCTCTACCCTTGGGCTGGCCCCAGGTGGGAATTGGTATGAGGTATCTGGGCCGGAGTTCCTAAGGGCTCAGAGCTTTTGCAGTGAGCAGCCCACAGAAGTATCTACTAGAAGCTCTTCTTCCTTAACAGTTAAGTGTTTCTGAAGCAGGGCCCAAGCAGGGGCTGCCTTCATTTTGAGGAGGTGGATTGTTGCACTGCCTTTGTCTTGTTTTATGTCCTCCAGAACACGGAGACCAGTTTGACCAGCAATTCCACCTCCCATCAATGGCGACATCTAGAAGAAAGAAGATCAGCGAACATTAATTAGCCCTTGTTACACCCTGGTGCCCTATGGAGGGGTGAGGCCTGTAAGCCAAAAGTCTCTGGGAGTCAGCTCTGATCTCCCTCCCATCAGCTGTCCTTGCATACCACTGTACTTGCATGCTCCCTTCCACCACGGGGCCTTTGCAGATACTGTTTCCCTAGCCCAGAATACTCTTTCCTCCTCTGTTCATCTGGTCAATCCCATTTACCCTCCAGATCTCAGTCCTCTAACCTCCCACCAATTCTTCATATTTCAAGCTTTCGAGCATTTTATAGCAGTTACAACTAAAACTTTAAATGTATTTCAGAGACAATTCAAATGATATAGGTCTTTCTTTCTGAACAGCAGTCTCCATGATGATTGGATGACTGGATTTGCCCACCACTGAACCCTAGCACTTAAGCTGGCACATATGAGGCCTTTGGTAAACATCTGTTGAATGAACGGCTCTCCACTTAGTCATTTCCCAGCCACAGGATGCTGGGTAGTTTACTTCTTGTCAATGTATAACCTGGCAGCTCCGTTATCTACCTATCTATCTGTGGGCATTGTGTGTCATATGAAATAATAACAAACAATGCATTCTCCCCTCCCTGACATTTGTCTTTACCTTGAAGATTTTTTGGTTGTTGATGAGATTGACATGTAATTGATTCCATCCACCACATATATCATGTGTCTGGCTGAGCCTCTGATGGGCAGTACAATTCCACATGCATTACTTAGTATCTCTGGGCCTACCCACTGGTAAAATGAGAAGGCTACAGTAGGAGGTGTCCAAGGTCTTCTCCAACCAGGAGAAATCCTATGGTTGTGCACCACACGCTCAGGGGGCACAGCACTGTGTGGGGCCTGGTTGCATTGTAAAGCTGGAGGTGGGTCAGGACAATCCTGAGCATTTCACTAGGGAGGAGAATAGTGCAGGCAGGAGTTGAAAGCAAAGGCTGTGACAGACCCATTGGACCTGAACCTGGGGCCCTACATTCACTGTGCAACCACTGAGGAAACTAGTTAGTGACCCACCACACCTCAGTTTCTTCATCAATACAGTGGGGATATGGATGGTACCTATTTTGCGATGATATTGTGAGGACCAAAAGGATCTGATATGTGTAAAATACAAAGTAACGCTGTTCATTTTTCCCTAAAACAAACTAACCAACACTGATTTTGCCCTTATTATGTGTTAGGCATTATTCCAAGGGTTTTATATGTTTCATGAGAAACTCAAGACAGCTCTAGGAGGTAGTTCGTATCATCGTCTCCATTTTACTGATGAGGAAATTGAGGCACCAAGAGGTCACTTAAGTTGCTCAAGATCACAGTTACTGAATGATAGAGATGAAACCCCAACCCATGCTGAGTCTGAGCACTCAGCAAGGTGCCCGATACACAGTACAGTGCCTCCTTGTTTCTACTGGGTGTGTCATTTCCTTTTTTAATGGTACCACCGAAAAGAAAAGAGAAAGGGAGGGGAGGCGGGCAGAGAGAAGGGAAGGGAGGTGAGGGGAGGGGAAGGGAGGGGAGCAGAGGGGAGGGAAGGGAAGAGAAGGGAGCATGTTGAGAACTCAGATAATAAACTGGCCAAAGAATTTGAGAGCTGGAGGGGATCTTGATGATAGTCCAGTCTTTCGTTTGTTAATTCAGCAGCTACCACTGAGCAGGAACTATGCTGGGCCATGGGGACACAGAGATAAATGGAAGACGATCTCTGCTCACACACATAGGGGAGACAGACACACATAATCCAAAATATAATGTACTAAGTACTATAAAAGCATATGTTCAAAGTGCTACGGGAGCACATAGGAGGAATTCACTAATTTTACTCAGGGGCAGAGGGTTAGAACTTTTACAAAAGAAGGTGATTCTGTGCTGGATTTTGAGGGTTGAATAAAAGTTCAGTTTAAAAAAAAAAAGGAAGGTAAGCATTCCAGAATGACTCAAAGAAATGACTTGTAAATGACACACATTAATAGTCCTGTGACATGAAGCACTCTTGGCTGTGAGAACAACAAAATATAAAATCAAGAGCCAGGATGTATCTCAAATGTCATAGCACCCAGCTCCCAACCTGACATCCCCAGGTTGGGGATGTCCTTCTGAATGATCCTCTGGAATTCCCTAGATTTTCCTTTTTTTGACCAACTGTCAGTCTCCTTACTTTTCTCATAGGTGACCTCGCAGGCTGGGCCCCGGGATCCAATAGGACAGATGCAGTCACAGCGTGATTCTGGAAAAGATGATGTACAGTGAGTGTGAATCATACCCTGTGAAGCACAGCTCCTGAGCTCAGCCCTCCACAGCAAAGTGGTGACACTGTGCCATTAAATTAAAGTAGGAGAAACATTTAGTTCAATGGTTTTAGTGCCAAGGATACCTCCTCCTTCCTTGAGCGCCTTTTGCTCATGAAGGGCATCTATTGCCATCATGGGGAATCACACAGCATTGTTGAGAATTACTCGTGAGCTGACATTTGACCCAGCCAGCATGGTAAGTTTCTAGCATCAGAAGTGATGTGAGTGTTCACTGAGGCCCCTGATCATTGGTGCTCAAGTTCACCACGAGGCATTTAATTGTCCTGCCACTGCTTGAACACTCCTAGTGTTGGGGTGGGGGTGGGGGGAATCTCACTGTCCTTAGATGTCTCATCCTATCTTTGTCCAATTTTGACCCTTTGGAAGTTATTCTTTATGTTAATCTGCAACAGGTCATCCTGGAGCTACTCTCATCTGGATCACACAGATTACTTTCGCAGGATTATCCTTTCTAGGTGAGGCCCATGAACACCCCAGTCTCTGCCTTCACAGTCTCCCTCATACCAGTGCACCTTCTCAGGTGGCTTCAATTCTCACACAAGGGGATTTCAGCAACCCTAGATCAAGCCCTTGGGCTGATGGGCTGATCCGACTTCTTGCTCACTTCATCCCCACTTAGGTGTCCCTATTCCAATGGCAGAACTTCCCAGCCTTAGGCTCTCACTTAGGTCTGCTTTGCTCCTATCCACTCTGTCCAAGAGTCTCAATCTCTTTTGGGAAGAGGTCTCTGTGTCCCCTCTGTTGAGCTGACTCTGTCCACATAGGCTAAGTCCAGGTTGGACCCTCCCTGGGTGGGGATCTGCTGCACCCAATTGCTCATGACACCTTGTTTTGGCTTTATGCTGGACTGGACTCTTCCTCAGCCATCATGACAGGAGCTTAAGGTCCCAAGGCTTAGCAAATGCCAAATTTGCTATGTCCATTGCAGTGGCCCTGGATATGGCCCTTAAGTTAGGAATCAAGTTCAAGTGGCTCATCCTTGCTGCCAATCCTCCCTCCCATCCCCCAATCTTCTCACCAGGTATTGGTCAGGACACGCACTGCTCAGGGCCTCTTATTTGGCCCAGAGAGATTTCCCACATCCATCCCCACCCCTTGTTACAGACCTCACAGTCTCAGCCTGCTCCTTCGGTTTTATGGGCTGCCCTGTGACGCACAGTGAGTGTGCATCATACCCTGTGATGCATCATACCATCTGTCTTTAGATGAGACATCTAAGGACAGATGGGTTTTACTGTGTCCCCGCGACTGGAACTTAGGTATTCTGGTGGCCAGAGCAGCAGGACCTAGTTGCCCACATTCTGTCCTCTTAGGAAATAGAATAACACTTGTTCTAAATTACACTTCAGTGTGACTCTTTGGTCAGGCCCAGCTCTCCCACTAGCTTGTAAGCTGGGGAAATCATGGATCCTGTGTGTCAGTGAATTCAGCTGTAGAGCAGCTTCTCAGCCCTGACTCTACGGTGCAATCATCTGGAAGGGTTTTTCAAAGACCAGTCCCAGTGATTCACTTTAGCTGTTCTGGGTTGAGGCCCAGGACTTTGTGTTTGTGATAAAGTTCCCCGGGTGGTTCTCACATGCAGCCTGGGCTGGGGTCTGCCTTAGAGGCACATAATGCTCTTTGCACCTGAGCTGCACCTGAGTGTGTGTGGGGGCAACTTGGTCCCATGCCACCTCATTGTGGGACTTTAGCAGTTGTGAGTCACACCCCAGCTGCAGATTAGAACTACTTGGAGTTGGTTTACCCATCCTGATGAGGGGCCTTCTGGAGAGTCACACGATCCAGATGGGGCCTGAGCATCAGTAGCTCTGAAGGCATCAGGTAGTTCTAATGCTTAATGAGAGTGGAGGAGGTCAGTTTAGGAGGCTCTGAGTGGCCAGGGGGCTCTTTTTTTTTCCCTCTGAGAAAATAAAGAGGGCTTTATGATAGTCCTTGGGACCCCAGATAGAGACCTTAGGACTGACCTAGAATTCTTCTGGAGATACCCTGGGCGGTATGTGGATTTGAAGACATGTTCTGGCCCCCAGCATCAGCCCCTCCAGATGATGTCTTCCACAGAGACACCAGATGCCTGGAAATGGTACCTTTCAGAACTGGGACTCCATTCCCTTGGCAAGGAGCACAGCGGCAAGAGCTGACTTCCTTCTGGAACTCCTCCAGAGCCCGCTTCATGTTCTGTCTTACTGTGCTAGAATAGGCAAAGTCCGTGGCTGTCACCAGTTCATACAGAGGCTCTGCCTGGGGAGAGGAAAGGCATGGATTTCAACAGAAAACCTCCAACAGAAGGATGGAGCACGGTTCCAAAGGGGTGAGCAAAGGGCCGGTGCATGGAGACAAGTGGGTTGATCGGGAACTGGCTGGATGCCCCAGTATGTAGGTGGATGCTCCATCCTCTAGCTGTCCCATCCCACTCAATATCCACAAATAAATTCATTCGAGTTCAGGTCAACTCTTACTGAATACCTCCTAAGTGTCAAGCATTAAGCATAAGGAATGAGTAAGATAAAATCCACACTCTCAAGAAACTCGGTATCCAGAGGGAAAGAGACACAGTAACAAGTTCTTACACCATCGCAGTTAGAGCATGAGTGCAAACTTGGAATGGGGGCAGAGGAGCAGGTGGTCAGTCTGTCTTTGATGGAGGAGAGGAAGTGATTTTCAAGCTGCTCCTTGAAACTCTTATGGAGCTTTGTCCCAACATCGCTCCCCTCTCCAAATTTGGCAAAATCATTCACATCATGCAAACACCACCATCATGAAGCCTTTCCTGCTCCAAAGCTCACAGAACACCTTCTCACCATGAAGTGTTCAGGATACAGTCCAGTGCTCATCTGATACAAATTCTCTTTGCTCCTTTGTGGTCATTAATTTTTTTTTTAAATGTGTTGAAATCTCCTTGTTTCCCTTCTTGAGTTAGAAGGTAAGCTGCTGGAGATCAGGACTGTATCCTGCTCAGCCCTGTGTCTCTGGGCTCTAGCCCCAAGCTTAGTGAGAACAGCTAATAAAAGTGGATGGGAGAATGAGTGGGGGATGGGAGACCTCATCAAGGCAATAGCCGGGAGAGAGGAGCTGGACAGGAGACATGTAGACAAAGAGAGAGTGATGCTGGTCTCCCCTGGGCATGGCAGTGTTCCACAAGAGGAAGTCACAGGCCAGTGTGGTGATGTTGACAGGCTAGGAAAAGCCTGAGGCAAAGTGCAAAGAGGTAGTTAAAAATGTTCAGAGCCTCTTGGCCCTACTTTCAGCTCCAGGGCCAGGTTCCTCTCCAGATTTTGTTTGTGATCCTGCCCTAATCCAGCTCTGGAGAGTTTAGGGTCTGTCTAAATGCAGGCAATCATGCCTAATAGAAGCCTCCAGTGGGAAGAAAATTGCTTCCATTTCTTAATGCATCTGACGCTGACCTTCGCTCCAGTGGGCAAAGCAAGGTCCCTTGGTGGTCCCATTGTCTCACCGTTTTGTGGTCAATGAATTGATCCAGAGGCGGTTTGCAGAACCGTCCAGCCTGCTGGCCACACGTGGGGGAGGGATGGTAGAGAAGTGGGGGGTTTGCTGTACACCAGTGTGAGCTCCTCCAACAATCTGCATTCCCTGCCACAGCGCCTTGAAAGGCTGCCTTTAGCCCCCTAGGCATTCTCCTACCAGCACTGAGATTTGCTCCAGGACAGAGAGCAAGTCGGTGGCAAAACCAGAATAAACCTCCTACGTGAATTGTGTGCCGGCAGCTGTGCTGGTGGTTGACAAATGTGATCCCACTCCATCCTCACAAGGTAGCAATGACTAGCCTTGTTTTCAGATGGGGTTAAGTGACTTGAACAAAGTCAAAGAATTCATGCAACAGTATTGCCAAGATTCTGAACCAAAGCGTTCGTTTTTCTTACTAGTTTATAATAATTCTTGATAAAAATGGCTTAATTATTCCCATTTCCAATTTCGATGTCAGTGTTCTCCAAGTTTTGCAGACTGCAGTTTGCCTTGGGATTGAGCAGCACCTCCTAGACTCCCCAGCTGCCTTTTTATTCTCAGTCAGTAGGGCATAATTGTCCCTTCATTTTCTGGGCTTTCCCTCCTTTCTTTCTCCTCTTCTCTCTCTCTCTCTCTCTCTTCCTTATTTCTCCCCCAACACACAGTCTTGCCTACTCATATTGACCATTGGGTCCTAAGCACACTTACCCTTGTGAAAACTTTATCATATCATGGCAAAAGGATGGTGCTCACTACTTATTAAACTCCATGCGGTTCCCTGTAATGGACCCTGGTAATTACCATTCTTTTGCTTGGAGGGCAGAGCAGAGGGAGAGGGAGAGAGAGAGAGAATCCTCAAGTGGGCTCTACACCCAGCATGGAGCCCAATGTAGGGCTTGATCTCGTGAACCTGACTTCCTGACCCCAGATGTAATCAAGAGTCAGATGTTTAACCAACTGAGCCACCCAGGCTCCCCAGGTGATCACCATTCTTAATGATAATAACTAACCATTGCACTGGCAGCAGTTATTAGCTGCTGAACCAAGTACATACATTATCTAACTTAATCTTTACAACAATCCTATGAGGTGGTAGTCTTTTGTAGCCCCATTTTACAGATGAAAAGGGTCAAACACAAAAAAGTTAAATGGATATACCAAAGGCAAACAGTCAGTAAATGGAAGAAAAGGATTCAAACTGTTAGCATTGTGGTTTGTGTCCTTTCAGTGTATATTTTTGGATAGTTAAATGGACAGATATTTATACCAAATTGGTGGCATAAGAAAGCACAGTTTTCCATTACCTCACTTAATATCCTATTATGAGCATTTTCCCATGCCATTCAATATCCTTTGATAAAATGATTTTTTAGGGTTGGATAGAACCCTGTTGTATCGATGGACTACAATGTAGTCACCTCTTCCCCTGTTGTTATGTCTGTTTCCTTTTTTTTTTTTAAGATTTTTATTTATTTATTCATGAGAGACACACAGAGAGAGGCAGAGACACAGGCAGAAGGAGAAGCAGGCTCCATGAGGGGAGCCTGATGGGGGACTCGATCCCAGGACCCCAGGATCACAACCTGAGCCAAAGGCAGATGCTCAACCACTGAGCCACTCAGATGCCCCTGTTTCCTTTTTTTTGCTACTGCAAACAACATAAAAGAAGGCATGTTTTTATACATACATCTTTAGCAACTTTTAAAATTATTCCTTTAGGGGGATCCCTGGCTGGCTCAGCGGTTTAGTGCCTGCCTTTGGCCCAGGGCGTGATGCTGGAGACCCGGGATTGAGTCCCGCATCGGGCTCCCTGCATGGAGACTGCTTCTCCCTCTGCCTGTGTCTCTGCCTCTCTCTCTCTCTGTGTGTGTCTGTCATGATAAATAAATAAAATCTTAAAAAAATAAAAAAAATAAAACGACTCCTTTAGTTGATTATTGCATTTAAGACGGATCAAAAACTATAAACATTTCTAATGTTTTGGGTATAATTACATTCTTTTACTAATGTGTTGTATCAACTTCTGTTCTCATTTTGTTTTATAAAAGTGCCCATCTCATCACTCTCATTGACACTGAGTATTGTAGATTTTTAATCATTATCAACTTGATAGGTAAAAAACATTATGCAGTTACTTTAATTTTTTATTCCTAGAAAAGTGAAACACTTTGCATATTTATTCACCATTGTAGTTCTGAAAGTTGTCTATTTCCTTTGAAATGTGTCTTTTGTATAAATTGTGTCATTCATTCCTTACACATTAAGGATTTCATTTGTGGCAAAATTATTTTATTTGCGTGTCATCTGCCACTTAATTATTATTCATGGTTTCCTTATTTGGAATTCAGAATTTATTTTTGGAGGTGAGATCAGTAGCCCAAGTCAGACATTATCTTAGCACGGAATGTTACCACAACATCTGTATTTTAAACCTTTTTCGGGCAGAGTAATTTGCCTTTAGAGAATCTGTGAGTACATTGCTTTAGAAAGGTATGATGGTCACATCTTTAGAAAGGTGTGATTATCACTGCTTACCAACTGATCAGCAGCTTTTCTCTCTGGGTACATAGCAGGGATGCCATTCCCTGACATCCTTAAGGGCAGGTTTACAACGTGACTTGTTTTGAGCAATGCAAAGTAAGCAGAGGGTAAAGCTTTCAGAGCAGAGTGAGGTGACATTTCCCCTTCCTTTACCACTGCTTTGGTGATTTCGGGAGCACATGATCACATAAAGCCTCCTCCATCTCCTGGATCCCTGAGGGGCAGTTCAAACTGCCCCAATATGCTTTGGACATGTTGTGTGATTGAGAAATAAACTTTTGTTGTATTAAATTGCTAAGATTTCGAAGTTTTCCAAATCTTAATTGCAGCATAATTGAGGCTTTCCTGGCCTCTATATGAGCACCATTCACAACTCTATCTTTTCCTTCTACCCTGGGCAAAGCCTGAGCTCTGTACAATAGCTTCTCCATCAGCTTGGACCTCAGACCACAACCTAGCCACCCTGGCTACTTATAGAAATGTACCTGGATGGTAGAGTTTGTGACTAGCATTGCCAGTCAAATACAGAATGCCCCAGCTAAAGCTGAATTTTAGATAAACAACAAATAATTGTGTAGTACAAGCATTTTCCATGAAATATTTGGGGGATGCTTATACTTTAAAAGTTATCCATTGTTTGTCTAAAATTCAAATTTAACTGGACACCATGCATCTTCCTTTGCCAAATCTGGCAACTCTTTATGTGACTCCCTTACTAATTAGAAAATGTCTTTGGGATTGTTCATCCATCAGTGACCATTTCACTGGGCTATGAGTCTTTCCTTCACAATCATGATTGTCACTCCACTAGGTCTTTCAGGCATTTAGTGTTTTGAAGAATTCTAAGACCAGTACAACTTTTATTTTTGTAGGATTATATTTGTTTCTAAAAGTAAAAAAAAAAAAAATTACAAGGATGTGCTTCAGTATTGTTTTGTTTTCCGTACTTTTGACTCCTTTTCAATGAGTTCTTCATGTTGCATTATCAGCTCAGGGAAGTATCTCTTATTACGTCCAGGATTAATGCATCTTCAAATTTAATCTTGTCCCCTTCTCAGGAAGAAGTCCTTGAGTTTTAGATTTCTCCTTCTGTCCTCTCTTTCCATCATATTTATTTTACATCATTGTTTTAATCTCTTTGTCTTTTGCTTCTACATTATAAGAACATTTTTATGGCACCTTCCACATCACTGACTCAATTTTCTGCAGTGTCAATTCTGTTCTTTACAGTTTCCAATGTAGGCTTTCATCCGCTTTTGTGCCTGTGGTTTCCTATAGTCAGCCACTTCCTTTTTCATCTGATGAGTGCTCACTATCTCAGCTTCTATTTTTTACTTCCTAACTTCTTTGTTTTCTTAAATCTCATTATCATCACTAAGCAATGCATCCTAAAATTTACTTTTATTTTTCCACTTTTCGATATAGGCTGGTCTTCTGCATCTTCAATGTAATTTCAACCTTTTGTGTTTGGGACTCTCTTTACAAGACAGTCACTGCTATTTTTTAACCCTGAGCAAAGAGCCATTTCTCTGAGTCTAGAGTTTACTAGTAAACAGTGAGAGTGGGCTCTTCGGTGCTCTTCTTTCCTGTCCACCTCGCTCTTATGGGAATCGTGCTGCAAGTCTCTACCTTCCAGAATGGTTTATGTATGTAACCTTGGCCAACACTCTATTCTGTATCTAGGAACGGCTTACCCAGTGGCCTCTGCCGTCCTGGAAAGCAATCACTCCTCCAACTACTTGGTGAGCTGACTTTGCAGAGAATTATGGTGAGATAATATGAAGCCATCTGCAGTTTTCTCTTGCCAGAAAGAGTGTGTGCAAGAGTGGGATGCCCAGAATGTGTTTCCAACTCAGGTCCGAGACTTGCAAAGGGAAGGTTTCAAAGCCTTCAGTAATCTCACCTCCCCAGCTCCTGGAAACATTTCTAATTCTTTCATGCTTTCCCCTGGATAGCCCACACAGCCCTTCACAACACTGCACTGACAGTGGCTGTGATACTTTCCACTACATCACATGCAGGCCGGGAAGTCACTGGCCTTTGGTAGAGTGTAGTATTTCTGAGGTTGTTTGCAGGTCTGATCAAGATGTTTAGCACGGTAACCTGCCCTATCTCTCTTCCTCTCTCCCTCCCTCAATCTCTCTCTCTCTCTCTCTCTCTCTCTCTCTCACACACACACACACACACACACACACACCATATCATACCACATGCTTGGCACTTGACACTCCCAAAGCCCAGTTTGGCATATCCAACCTATTTAGGTGGGTAACCAGGGAAAACTCTCTTAAGTCTCAGTTGTAGAAAAAAGATGCAGGTAAAATATAAGTGTTAAGTAAAGGCCAGGGATCTGCTTTCCCTTGAGCTCTGTTCATTCCCATGCCCCTCTGTGATACCAAATGATGTCACCACACCAACAGCCAATCCCAGATTTCTCTGGATCTGCCTACAACCTACAGCTGACTTTATCCTCCTTGATGCTCGTTAACATAGTGACACTGACAGTGTCACTATGGAACACACAGCAGAGGAGAGAATTTGAATGGCAGCCTTCTTGTTCCATAGAAACTATGTATTTGACATACAAGTAAAGACACCATGGGCAACTGCCAGGGCTGGGAACTGCAGAGCCTTCTGTCAAGAGCTCCAGTCCCTTGTTGTCCCTCCTTGGCGGCAAGACTAAATCTCTGGGGGTGGTGGGGGGTGGATGCCAGACAACCCATGACTGTACAGATAACGACAAGAAGAAGATGGCCAAGGATGGAACACAGACACCGTGCAGAAGTTCCCATAGGCAAGGACCCACTCTTGGTGCTGTTTATGACAATCTTGTTCAAGCAAACATCTATTTAGTTTAAGGTTGCAAAACTGCTCTTGTGTGGGTGACAGGTGGTTTTTATTCACCAAACCCACAGGAAAGTCTGGAGGGGAGGCAAGAGGTCACTTGGGTCCAGACCTAATGGAGGCTCTCAAGCAGCCACAGACGGATGTATCACCTTCATGACCTTGATTTTCATCAGCCACAGAATGGAGATCAACATATGCAATCTGCAGACTCATGAGGATTAGATTGAAATAACACTTCTAAAGTCACTGGCAGAGTGTTATGAATCTAGTGGTGCTCGAAATGTTAGTGATCTCCATGAGGTATTACCCTGTCCTGTAAGACAGTTGTGCCTGGATGTGTCTTACTGCTCAGCACAGACCATATGCTTCATCCTTAGAGCTCCTTGTGTTTTCCTCCAGTGTTTTAGCTCCTGTCATATTGCAGGAACTTAACTATTTGCTGGTTGAATGAATGAATGCTAAAATAAATAAATAATGGAATGAGCAATTCTCTGATGAAATGGAAACATTATCAATTTAAGAAGCTGGAATTAGAAGCTGATGATTAATTTCTTTTAGCAAGTTGGGTGCTTGAGTAAGGCGGACTCATGGTTCTCTAGCTCATGCTGAACAGTATATTGCAATCGGTCCACTCCAGATATATTATCCACTATAATGTGTGTGCCTTGAAATTAGGGTGTGGGTCTTAGTGAGCTCTGTATCCCATACCCTGGCTCCTAGTAGCCCCTCATAAGCTGTTTTCTGAATAGAGGAAAGGGTGGGTGGAGCAGCTTCCCAGCTGTACCTTAATCTTGATGATGTCTGGGTTGTACTGCACCGCATCTCCCCACTCCTGCATCAGGTCCGCTGTTGGCAGCTCCTTATATGCCAGGGTAGTGATGTGCTCACTTGCCCCTCCTCGTACAAGGACCACCAAGTCCTCCACCATTGTGTTCCTCTTGTTTCTGTCTGGAATGGACACAGAGACCTGGCATGTCGAGGGATTCTTTGGCATTGTGGCACCTGGCATGTCAAGGGATCTACTTTGGCACAGCAACTCAACCAACAACCTCATTACCACAATATTCACTAAGCTCATTTGCAAGTGCCGGTAGACAAGATGCATTCCTGCTGTCGAGGAATTCATGGCGAGAGGAGCAAAAGGCAGCTCAGCTAATCACATAGGACACGAGTGACAAGGAAGGGAGCAGGACAAGGAAGGGGCATCTCTAAATGCCAGTCACTGAACACTGAATCTACGAAAGATAGACAGCTGATGGACAGATAAATATATATATATATATATATATATATATATATATATAGAGAGAGAGAGAGAGAGAGAGAGAGAGACAGGTGAATAGGATGATAGGGATTTGGGTTACGGATTACTTATGTGTCAGCCAGTAATCTAATTATTGTACATGTATTAACTCACTTATCTTCACTATGAAATAAGAACTATCTAATCCTCATTTTGCAGATAAGAAATCTTAGGCGCTAGGGGTGGAAGGCCTATCCAGCTAGCTCTAAGTTATAGTTCTTCTTTCTATGCAATAACAGAGGTAGGAAATTTGTAAAGGCTGAGCTTTGCATGTGATAGATATCCACTAAAGGGTGTCTAGGATAAAACGATTATTATTTTGACTTCTCACGGAGCTTCCTAGAAAGTCCTGAATCAAATCAGTGAGTGCTTCCCATTCTAATTTGTTCATGTACCCGATGCCAAAAGAAGTGGTGTCAAGTGACCATTTAGCCCTGAGCCTGCAATACCTGAGGACCATGGAGAGGGAGTCTTGTACACTGCTGACTGGGGTGTATAGTGGTACAACCATTTTAGAAAACAGCTTTGTAGGAACTAGTCCTTGAAAAGTACACATCTCCAACCCAAAATCCCACTCCTGGTGCATTACCTGAGAAACCTTTGCATGTGTGTACCAGACTGCTGCATAAGCATATTCATAGTCCCAGTGATTGCACTTGCTCAGAACAGGAACTAACCCAAATTCAACAGTGGCATGGACAAAGACAAAGAGCTACATTCATAGAATAAAATACTATGTAGCAATGGAAACTATAGTTATACACAAAAACATGATATTGGATGAAAAAAACAACCAGCCAACACCCAGAACTGAAAAGATTACATTCCATCCATATAAAGTTCAAAAACAAGCAACACTAAGCTGTATTTATTAGTGACACATACGGTGGTAAGATGGAAGGATGTGTTTAACATAGAAGCAAGGATGATGTTATCTCCCAAAGGGAGGAGGAGCTGTAGTTAGCAAGGGTTCCAGGGTCCTGGGCAATGTTTCATCTAGTGACCTGCATGGGATGTTACTTTACAAGTCTTATTTTTTTAGATTTTAAATTTTTTTAAAAAGATTTTATTTTTAAGTCATATCTCCACCCAACATGGGACTCGAACTTATAACCCCAAGATTAAGAGTTGCCTGTTCCACTGACTAAGTCAGCTAGGTGCCCCTATGAGTCTTCTTTAAAGAGCACCTATATTCTATGGACGCCTCTCTTACAGGACATATCTTGCAACCCAGCCAGAATGAACAAATAAACAATATCAACCATATATCATTCACAAAAGCAAGGGATTGTTCTAGACCAGTAGTTAAATTTTGGTTGTTTTATTTTGTTTTGTTTCAGCTCCATGTACTATCCCAGGCATAAGCTGAGTAAGTGGAACAGGTAGAGGATTGCTGCTCAGGGTGCAGCAGAGGTCAGGGACTGGGTCCCTGCTGGTTGGCCTCTCTTTCCTACTCCACTTGCTGTGTTGATTCCCAGTTCCCTTGAATGACCTCCAGGTTTCCTGCTCCCAGACACTTGGCTTTGGTACTCCCTTCCGATCTGGTCTCCCCTGCTGTGTGGGCTCTAGTACATGACTTAGGTCTTTGCCTGCTCTTCTAGTCTGTCCCCCCATTGTCTCAGGTAAGGACTAGTCTCCTCACCTGCCTCCCCCACCTCTTCCACCTGCTCCTGACCCCTACCTGTTACCTCCAGCCGGGCCAACTCTCAAGCCCCATTGTCATTTTTCTCCTGCTTTAAAAACAACCTTGCTGGGACACCTAGGTGGCACAGTGGTTGAGCATCTGCCTTTGGCTCAGGGCGTGATCTTAGAGTCCTGGAACCGAGTCCTGGATCAGGCTCCCCGCAGAGAGCCTGCTTCTCCCTCTGCCTGTGTCTCTGCCTCTCTCCTTGTGTGTCTCTCATGAATAAATAAATAAAAATCTTAAAAGAAAAGAACAAAAAACCCCACAACCTTGCTGCTTTACTCTTTGAGCAGCAATCCCAATGTTCCCTCCCTTAGGAAGCCTGTCCTGATGCTCCAGACCAGGTTTGGTGCTTATTGCTATCTCATCATGGCATCTTTAATTGTTTTCCTGCTTCAGGTGAGCACCATGAGGGTAGAAATACAATTTTATTTGTTTCTGTATGCCCAGAATATAGTAGGAGCTAAATAAGTTTTATTGAATGAATTATTATTTTAATTGATATGCCTTAGAATAGCCAGTCTTTGGCTTAAAGAGAGACTCAGTTCTGGGGATGTTAGGAAGGGAAAGATAATGTACATAAAAGTCACAAGCCCCTGCTACTCACCTCCTATTTCCCTCAGAATATGCTCGCACGTGTCCACTGACACACCCAGGTTGACGTAGATCTTCTTAATGGCAGCACCGATTTTAAAATCATTCTGGGCACAGGTTTGGATAGCCTTAAGAGAGTAATCTGATGGAAGCAAGAAAGAGGCCCATGACCTTGGGGTAGTTCACCTTGTCCCTTTTCCTGTCATCAATTCCAAAGGCCTTGCTCTTTCTGGATGTCATGGGGCCCCCAGGGTTGCAGGTTCAAGTAAAAGGGTGGCCAGCCTGGTGACCACAATGCAGGCATCCACTGACACCAGGGTGGAGACCTCATGAGGAATCTACACCAGCTTCCCCTTTAGGGTCCTCAGAGGCTCTGAGGCTCTTTGCTGCCCTCCAAAGAGCAGAAGTGCTCAGAGTCACTTCCTAAAAATGTGGCTCTTTATCGAACCTCTAGGGATTGATTCAGTGAATTGAATCCCCTTACCCTGACCCACTCTTTTAAAATCTTTGCTATAGAAGAGAGAGCTTGTTCATTAATTAATTGAGGTGATGCATTTAAAATGTGGGTCTAGGACCTGGCAAAGAGAAGGGGCCAATTTCTTTTCATTTCTTGGCTCCTTTCCTTCTTGTTCCTCCCTAGTCCTCCCCAAAGCATCCTCCTCTCCTGGGCTTGCTCAGAATTCAGGTGTGACTTGTGGGCACTCTGAGGCCAGGCAAGGGGAGGAGAGCACTTCTGACTACTGGGTTGCCCAGTGGTATTAGTGCACATCAGTATTTCCCCCAAAGCATGTTCCTTGAAATACAAATCTCATGATAATATATCTTGTAATTTTTGTACTAGTAAGTATTATGAGAAGAAGTGCTTCTGTAGTCAAGTAAGTGTGACCAATGTTGTTTCAGAGGAGGTGGAGAGGTCATTTTATGGCAGAAGGCTTGTGGAATGCTAAAAGTGGGATCCATTATATGTTTCCCCAATTAATTTGATAACCAAGTCCCTCAGCAGGAAGCAGTTTGAGGGAAGATGAAAAGTTCTTTTGAAACCAGTGGTATGGAGGAAGCTATCCTCAACCTTAGTGAGACTGAGGCCACATGGGCTTAAATGTACATATATCATATACCATGTATCCTCTTGCAAGTATAATGGACTTATAACTGAGCCCTGGTTCTGCCACTGTCAACTGTGTGACCCAGGTCACGTCACCTGGCAAGTGCCATGTGAGAGAACACTGGATTGGGAAGCAGGAGTCGTACCTTATGCCTGTTGTTGGTCATGAGTGGAAAGTCCTGTAATTATATGTGTAGGGAGAAGAGATTGTTGAGGCGCAATGGAAGGTGAATATTAGTTTGGAGGCTATTTTAATAATCTGTGACCTTAGACCTTGCTACTTAAAATGTGGTCTATGGATCCACAGCACTGATATCATGTCAAAGCTTGTTAGAAATGCAGAATCCTGGGTTTCACCTCAAACTTACTGATGGGACCTGCTAATTGACTGGAAGGAAAGAAATACAGTCAAGGTTGATTCCTAGGTTTTTGGCTTGAGCCACTGGCTGGATGGTGAAACCATTCTGAGATGTGGGTGAGTATGGAAGACACAACTTTGGGAAAGAAAAGCAAAAGTTGACTTTCAGGACATGGTAAAGTTATGATGGTCATTGGACATTCCAATGGTGATGTCAAGGAGACATTTGGATGTAAGCTCCTGGGTGTAGGGAAGAGAGCCAGGGTGGAAATATTGTTGAGTTTTCCATATGTTGAAGGCACTTGGGATCCCTGGGTGGCGCAGCGGTTTAGCGCCTGCCTTTGGCCCAGGGCGCGATCCTGGAGACCCGGGATCGAATCCCACATCGGGCTCCCGGTGCATGGAGCCTGCTTCTCCCTCTGCCTATGTCTCTGCCTCTCTCTCTCTCTGTGACTATCATAAATAAATAAATTAAAAAAAAAATGAAGGCACTTAAAGCCATGAGGCTGGATGCTGTTGTCTAGATACAATAGCTGTAGAAAAGAGGACCCCCAGACACAGGTTTGGGTGCAGGAGGACCAACATGAACAGGTTATGACAAGGGGAGAACTGCAAGTGAAACTATAGCCAGGAAGGGAGAAGGGAACTAGGAGCAGAGCTTATAACTCCTCTCCCACCAACTAAGGGAAGCGTCTCTCCACAACCTCACAGAGCTTGTGTGTGCCCCAGCAGCAAAGCCATAGTCCCCTGGGCCGTGTACCTGCTCTCTCCATGGCTTCTTTGTTCATAATGAGCGTGTATTCATAAATGCCCCCCAGCACAGCCTCTGTGATGTAGTGGGTCCCGAAATCACGGAAGAGATCTCTGTACTCCCCATAACTGTACTCCAGGGGCAGCAGCTTGACTCTCTGAAGGAATTCGTAATGGAGCATGAGGCTTCTGGGTTTCAGCTTGTAATGTGCTACTTCAAGGTCAGAGCGCGCGTGCAGAAATGTGCTTTTCTAAATGAAATACCAACATGGGAAAACCAGACCTTTAAAGTTAGGAATCTGGAACGAGAAGATGAACTTTACAAATACCATCCAACGTTCTTGGCCTGGGGTCATCACTCTTATGATTCCTTGAGGATACTTGAGGGAAGACGGCCTCTTTGATGAGCTTTCATTTCTCATAAATATTCCGATGTCCTTTCAGCTTGGGAGAGCTTGCTCTTAACTCACTTCCTTACAATAGCAAAGAGGGAATGAGAAGGGTAGGTAGCCAGAAGCAGACATGGCGGGGAGCAGCAGGTGCACATGGGCCCACTCTGCTGGGATACAGGGTCTGCCTGCCTGCAAAGGCAGCCTCCTTGTTTATGCTTTTCAAATTCTGAAGAAAGGCATCTCAAGAAAGAGTCAAAGTGGTGCTTTAGGAAGGCCAGACATTGCAGTATGGTGGGTCAACATACTACAGCTTGCGCACCAAATCAGGTGCCTGGTGTTACAGATGGAGTTTTACTGGAATGTAGCCATGCCCTTTCATTCACGCACTGGCCATACCTGCTGTCCCCCTACAATAGCAGAGCTAAGGAGCTGTGATAGAGACTCTACAAAGCCTAAATTATTTACTATCTGGCCCTTTACAGAAAAAAGTTTGGTGACCCGTGGTGTGGGCACCAGACTGAAAAGATGGTGATGCTAGGTGAAGTGCAAGCATCCAGGAGGTATGAATATAATAAGGCTTCTTATACTGGGGTGTATAAAGAAGGAGAGCTAAGAGTGAGAAATGTCCATGAGGCACATTCTGCCCCAGTCTTAAAACTTCCTGCTAGTTTGACCTACCTATTCTAGAAGGCCATGCTAGTTCCCATGGTGCCTACTGCCCAGGCCCCTCATTGCTTCCTGGCTTCCCCTCACTTCATTCTAGTCCTGCCCCAGAGACTCACAACTCTCCCTTCTTTCTTACCCTTCCAAGCTAAGCAGTGCTCTGTTCATAGTTTTTCTAAATATTGTAGGTTTCATCTCTCGCTTGGATTTTGAGAAAAGCCTTTCCACCGATCTCCTTTCTTTCTCTAGCCTGCTTTCAATGTACCAATCAGAGTTGATGTCTTAAAACCCTAAGAGTATTATGGGCATGTCTTGTCTCACTGTGCTTCATAGATACTATGTTTTTGCAACCCTGCATCAAGCAAGGCTATCGGCACCTTTTGCCAACCGCATTTGCTCACTTTGTGTCTCTGTGCCCCACGTTGGTACTTCTTGCAATACTTCAACATTTTCTTTATTGTTATTTTTGTTATGGTCATCAGTGACTATGACTTGCTGAAAGCTCAGATGATGGTTAGCATTTTCAGCAGTATTTTCAATTAAGGTACGTCCATTGTTATTTCAGACATAATGCTACTGTACATTTAAGAGACATAACTGTGTGTGCCCTGGGAAACCAAAAAATTCATTTAGCTCACTTTATTGTGACATTCACTTCATTGTAGTGGTTTGGATCCAAGCCTGCAATATCTCTGAGGTATACCTGTATTACAATGCCCCCTGGGCTTAAAACAAAACCCTGCATTGGCTCTCTATTGTCTCCAGAATAAAATCCATTCCCTCACTGTGAACATAAGAATTCATACTCTGTCCGCTGGCAGTGAAGTATTCTTCCCATACTTTCCTATTTTCCACCACCCACACCATACATCAGCATCCGTGTAACTTCTCATTTTTCCCCAAATCTGCCATTCTCTTTGTAATATGATTTTTCACATGCTGTTCCTTCTGCTTTAAATGCTCTTTCCTCCCTTGTCTTCTTGATGCCCATCTACTTATATTTTAAACACCTGCTCAGCTACTGCTGCCTTCATGGCACCATCTCTGAATTTCCCACTCCATTCTCCAGGATGCCACTGCACTTTGCTTATATTTCCCTTAGAGCACATACCATGCTGTATTACATCAGTCCCACCCTTCATCACTATATTTCAGTCTTTCTTTTTAAAGATTTTACTTATTTATTCATGAGAGACACACACACAGAGGCAAAGACATAGGTAGAGGGAGAAGCAGGCTCCCTGTGAGGGGCCCGACGCAAACTCAATCCCAGGACCCTAGGATCATACCCTGAGCCGAAGGCAGATGCTCCACCACTCAGCCCCCAGGCGACACTATATTTCAGTCTTAAACACCTACTAAGTGCCATCGTAAGTCTAAAGATGAAAGAAACAGCCTGTGCCACCAAATGGCTCAGAGCACAGATAAGGAAAAACATGCAAAGACCATAACAATCTTGTTAAAGTTTACTACTCATTTTCTGGTGGTTGGTATTTCAGCAGCAGATATTTCTAAGCCCTTCATCACTTTTTCCTCATATGAATCATTATAGATGACTTGATTTCCTCCATGTTCCACTCAGATTAATTTTCTAACATATTGCACCCATGTTGAAAATGCTCAGGGACTAGAGAATAAAATGCATCTTCCTCACTCAAGAATTCAAGGTTCCTCAGGGCTGCCTGTCACCTGCTTCTCCAACATCATATCCCTTTACTTCCCGGTTCAATGACTCCTCTTCCACCAACTCACAGGCTTTGACCTCCATCTTAGAGGCAAGGGGGAGCAGGTGCCATGATTAGATTAGGATTGTAGAAGTGTCTTTCTGGCAGCACATAAATCTGAAGGGGCAAGTCGGGAGACAGGAGACCCCTCAGGGGGACCAAGCAAGAGGTGCAAGGATCCAGGCTAGTTAAGATATAATCAGAGTTAGATTAAGAAATATTGGAGAGTGACACTGAATGATTTGATGGCCAAAAAATGTGGAAATGAAGAGAAGAGAGAGTGAAATACTATTCAGAAATGCTTAGCCTAGAAAAGTAGAAGGGAACAAATGCTATTTAACGTGGAAAATTTGGGAGGAAGAGATTGCTTTGGAATGTCCACGAGGCATCCAGGTAATGATGCCCAAAGAGTGTGCAGTGCAGGTCAGAATGTAACAGAAAGGTCAGAAGCAGCGATGAAGGTGCACAGTTTGCCCTCGTGGTGGTGGGGGGTGAACAGAAGAGGTCACCTGGTATGGCTGAAGGGTAAGAAAAAGAAAAGATGGCCTCAAATTAAATAAAGAGCAGGAGAGGAGATTAGAACCCAGAAAGGGAAGTGATGAGGAGCAGCAGGCAAGCAGGGGGAACAGGTGTGTGATGGTGTGGCTGACTCTACCAGATGCCCTAAGAGGTCAGAGAAGAGGTCTTGGGTGACATTCTGGAGGGGGACTTCAGCTGAATATTTAGGATAAAAGTTAAACTGCTAGGGGTGAAATACCTCCAGAGATGATTTGGTCTGGAAAAGCTACAATCTCAAGCTTAATGAAAACCATGGTGGGGTGGGGGCGCCTGGGTGGCTCAGTCAATTGAGCTCAGGTCATGATCTCAGGTCATAGGATGGAGCTCTGGGCTCATTGTGGAGTCTACTTGTCCCCCTCCTTCTGCCCCTCTGTGTGTTCTTTCTCTCTCTTAAATAAATCTTTTAAAAAAATCTTTAAAAAAAAGAAAACCATGGGATAAAGTTCACCAGAAAGGGAGAGAACATAAATATAGAAGAAGAAAGTAACTATATGCCTCAGCCTGGTCTTTCTAAAAAGTAAGTCCGTATAAGACCATGCTTTTGTGTGTGTGTGTGAGAAGATTATCAAGACCACAGAAATATACCTGGTTATGAGGCTTAGTAGTAATGGGGAACACAGACACATCTAGGCATGAAAATTCAAATGGAAAAATACATACATAATAAAAATACGTACATTAGAGAGCAGTAGAGGGTACTTACGGTGTGAGAGAATCGCTTGATTCTGCTAATAAAATGTTTGCCATTATCACTTGCCATGCTAATGCCAAATTCAAATATTTCAGGTATTTTAAAACCAAAGCTGAAACTGGATGTGCTTCTTTCTGTCTTTGTGATGTTATGTTCGAAATCTGAGTACGACTCATATGCTGTCAGTGCAAATTTGTATTTGCCTTGGGTCTAAAGGAGGAAAAAAGAGAATGTCTCATTTCATTTGACTCACATCAGTTCAATACAAGTCAACAGATCTCCACTGTACTTTTCCTGTGTGTAAGGCTCTCCAACTAGAGGCTCTGGATACAGAAACCTGAAGGCCAACTGGGGCCCCAGCCCTATGGCTCCCAATCCAGTAGGAGAGAGAGATTGTGGGAGATACTCAGAGTGGGTGCTTGATTTGAGTTTCAGCTGGTAGAAATGCAAGAGAACACTCTGGCCTGGGGACTCGGCTTAGGCAAAGTCCATTGGAAAGAAGAGGACGCATTCTACAAAGTTCAGGGATTCTAGTGTGGTTGACCCAGAAGATGCAACAGTGAGAGGAAGGGACAGGTGTTGTGAGGGTGTGTGCTGGCAAAAAAACGTTGAGGTTTCTGCATTACTAGAGGCTCTGAAATGTGGACTTAATCCAAAGATGAACCAACATAGACATAGCTGAGCCTCCAAAAGATCATTTTGGGATAACACAGAGGTTGCACTGGAAGGAATGGATCTAGGGTCAGAGAGACAGGCCAGTGTGGAGGCTATCAGGGAAGAGCAGCTGATAGTGGACGAGGCCTGGTCAAAGGGGGTGCAGCAGGGATGAAGTGGCATGGAAGGAAAGTGTCTGCCAGAGAACTTAGAAGAGCTGCTTGCTCAAAAATCAGTGTGTATTGTTCTGTGCACAGGGGAGCTGCCAAATGGCCTTGGCGGGATGGCCTTGGAGGGACCAGTCCCCACGGGTCTCCACTCATACACGTCAGCTGCCGGTTGCCTGCAGTTCCCGTAACACTCAGCTGCTGAGGAAGGGAGAAGTGATTCCCAGTGTGGCCTGGGGTAAGGTGGCCTGAAGTGGAACACGTCACCACTGTTTTCCAGTTGAGCAACCTTGGATGACCAATGTAACCTCTGTATGCCTCAATTTCTTCATGTGTAAAACAGAGATGATTGTTCCTCCCATTAGGCTTGTTCTGAGGATTGAATCTATGTGGATAAAACACACACAGTGCCTGACTCGACACTCCGAAACCACTGGCTCTGCAGAGGGAAGACCTACGATGTATGTCCTGCCGGGTCAGGGGCTATTTCAACTGCGATGATAAATGGCTGCGCTGAGATCCTCCCTTGAAAGTAGAGACCAAGGAGGGGAATGGCAGTGGGTACTGTAGGGCAGGCTGTGCTCGTCCCTGGGCTTTTTTTTTTTTTTTTTTGCCACTAAGTATGCATGGGGAGAAGAGGAGGAGGAGGAGGCCCAGCATGGAGAAGGATCTCAGCCCAAAGTAAGGCTGGAACTCACATCCTTCCTTTGGATCTCCAGCGTGTATGTGCGTTGTGTGTCCCAAACCCCACTCTCTGTGCATATTGCGTTGAAGTTTGCATGTTCATAGCAACACAGGCTTATATTGACAGAGCCAGTTTGGATTAAGAGGCTTCGCAGAATGCTGGTTCTAATAGATGGGGACTGGCAGCAACAAGAAAGCGGTTTACATTTCCTGAGGACTCACCATGAAGCCAGGGGTTTGCTGCGTGTGTTACGCATTTTTACACGTGGTCTCACTGATCCTCGCAGAACCCTTCCAACCCTCAATGTAAAGACTGAGAAACTGAGGCTCAGAGCATGTAGGGTTACTCGGGTGCTATCCTGCACAGTCACCCAGTCTGTGAGTCTCTGAATCCGAAGCTCTACTTCTGTCTTCCAGCAGCTCTGATGCTGTTGCTCAAATAATTCTGCTGCTGCAACTCTTGCTGTTACTGTACGTGGCACGCCGGCCTCACCACTCTGCCCAGAGGAAGGAACTGTCCATTTTACATATAAAGGATGGAAGCTCAAGGAGAAGTGATACATCCACGCTCACCAGCTAGCAGGCCGCGGGGCAGAGCCTCGACTCCCGGCCAGCTGGCTCCTTAGAACACGCTCCTTCCCTTGCCCGGCAGTGGCCTCCTGGCCGTCACATACCTGTGGGGTGTAGCTTTCCACATTGTAGGGCTTCCTGAATCTCGTGTTCAGTATGTAATGGGGGGAGCATCCTCCGGCGTAATACCTGTGATCAAGTACTGGGCCCTCAAAACTGTTGGTGAACAGATTTACCCTGCAGGGAAGGCATGGAGAGGGGGGAGAGGTTAGGGTCATCGGTTTATGTAATCTTGACTGGTAGACCCTCATGATGAAACCAAATCTCCTCGGTGGAGGAGATCTGTCTCCTATACCTTCAAGATATTTGTCTCCTATACATTCAAGGTCCCCAGTATCTGGTCCAAACCAGCTTTCCAGCTTCACCTCTGGCCCTTCCCGACCACGATCACATACCCTAGTCCCAGCCATTTGGAGATGCTTAATCTTCCACCAGTGTGCTCTGCTCCTTCTCTTTTGCAGAAGTGCTGTTCCCTGTACGCAGAACGCCTTTGCAGCCACTCACTGTTTTATCTCTTTCTTGTCTTGAAAGATTGAGCTCTGTTGTTGCCTTGGACGTCCAACACTTGCTGTGCTTGCCCCCTCAAGGAGTTATCACTCTGTACTTTACCATTAGCTTAGGAGAATGGCTTAACAAAATAGCTAAGAACATGAACTCCGGGGCCAGACACCTGGAGTCAAATCCCTGTTCTGCCATTTACTAGTAATGTGACCTCGGGCAAACCAGCTAGCCTCTCTGTACCTCGGTCTCGTCATCTGTAAAATGGGCACGAGGACAATTCCTGCTTCATGGTGTGAGGATTACATACACCCACTGTGTTCAAAAACTGCTTGGTCTATGATAAATGTTTGGTATTATTTGTCCCACTAGACTGTGTGCCCTCGAGGGTGGTGGTTTCCTTCTTCAATCCTCCATGATCTCCATCACAAGACACTGAATGATTATCATTTACCTAGGAGCTAACTGGAACCAGACCAGCAGTGGGTGGCTCTTTGTACGGATCACCATATATAGTGTCCCGCCAAGCCCCGGGCAGCAGATATCATCATGTCTATCTAGAATGGATGAAAATTCAGGCTGTAGCTTTATTTCTCACTGCCTCCCAAGGCAGGCCTCCATCCTGCCCAGCTATGACTGCTACTGAAAGCTCTTTTTTTTTGTGGTTGGAAGGAGTTCTGTGTTCCCTCAGCTTCTGCACACTGGCCTCAGTTCTGTTCCTAACAGAATCATCTCAGGCTCTCTTCCCTGTGACAGAGTTTCATGCATCATAACAATGTCTATACATTTATTTTTATGAACCAGTACAATGATGTGCTTACTTTGTGGAGGCAGCTGTTGTAATCGACTTACAAATATTGGCTCATTTAATCCTTATAAGGATTAATCGTTAAGACATATTGATTATAAAAAAAAAAGACATATCGATTATGATGATGGTGCTTATTTCACAGAGGAGGAGGGTAAGGTACAGAGGGTAACTGACCTGCCCAAGGTCTTACTGCCAGTCTGCATCCTCCCCACCACATAAGCTGCCTCTCTTTGCTTGTCTGCTACAACCACAGTAGCTTATTTGATCCTTATAGGACTTGAGGGAAGGATATTATCGACTTCCTTCTACAGATGACAAAACTGAAGCCCCGCCTACAAACGTGCCTCCCGCAAGGTCCCAGGGCCAGTGAGCTGTCCTTCCATCTCCTCCTACGTGATCCAGTCTGGCTGACTTGGAATATCCACTCTGTTGACCTCTTAGTCATGTGAACCTAGGAACTCTCTTAACTTTTCTAGGCCTCAGTTTCCTTATTGAGGAGGTGGAGATTATAGTCACTGGTTTAGAAGTGGTCCTGAAAGCAGGTCTTCCCCATATGAGGAGTATCTCTCTCTCTGATGACAACCTTTAAGGAGTGAGATTTGATTTATGTTTAGGAAGAAAGTGAATTCCACTCAGGGTTACTGTTCTCCCCATACTGCATCATATACGATGACTTCTAGTACATGTGAGGGGAGGCTCTCACCCTTCCTCTTGGAAACTAAGAAGCTGCAGAATGTGGCAGGAAATCAGGGAAAACACCAGGCTAGCTTGGTCCCTTTTGATCTCACTCCTCTGATCTCTCTAGAGGATTAGAGCAACTCAGAGATCCCCAGAAGCTTGAAATACAGACTGCAGACCCATCTTGGAAATCCATTTCTTCACTAACAACTTAGGAGCCTAACCTCTGGGCCAGGCCCTATGTTGGGGCCTAGATATACAGAAGCAGATTAAAACCTCCCCTGAAAGCTGTCAATAGGATTTGGAGGTGATGCTTAGAAAGCACCTAACACAGTCACATAACAGGTGTTAAATAAACATTCTCCCCCGCCCAGCCCCAGGGTGAAGCCTGGATGGTCTCCACACAGCTCTGTCCCTAGTGTTCCTAGCCCAGCCCTCTGTGTGGCCTGTACCTCTCCTCAAGACATGTCCCTGGAGCTCCCTGGAGCCTTCTTCAGAGAGCGGCTACAAGCATCCACTTACACCATAATCTTTTTTCAGAAAGGTAGAAAGGAGCAACTCTGCCAAAATCAGCTCCCTTCCTCTCAAGCAGACTGACATTTGATTTTGTGCCTTCCTATCTATACGGCAGAAAGACAGTGACTTACCCACTGGCCAGACGGCCGATTGCCCAGTACTGTTCCATTTCATGCTGACATTTTTTATAAATCCTCCTACAGTTCGCTTCATCAGACTGGTCTCCACAGTCATTGTCCCCATTGCAGAGAAGTCTGCGGTTTACACACCTCCCTGTAAGGAGAAAGAGTGTTACCTATAGTCACATGGCTGCCAAGAGGGGAACAAACATGGGATGAGCACCAACTATGGCCAGACATGCTCCTGGGTCTTTCATGCCACTTTGATTAGTCCTCATGTATCAGGGTGGGTCAGTAGGGCATTAACATTCTTCCCCCCAAGAAGCCAGTATTGCATTTCCCAATGCACTTGGAGGGGAGATTATTAAGGATGGGGAAAGGGAAAGTGTGTGGGCAGGATCAAAGTGGCCAGACAGGAGGGAAGTCTAGACTTCTCTCCCTGAGGCTGGCTAGGGTCCTGCAGGGTCCTGCACATTGCTACCTGTGTGACCTTCCACAGGTTACCTGACCTCCCTGCCTCAGTTTGCTCATTTGTAAAATAGGGAGGTCATCCATTCTTAACCGCCCCCCCTTGTTGGGGGGTTTAAATGAATAAATGGAATGGTAGTGGCTCATGGTAAGTGCTAGATAAGAGTCATTCCTCTAATTACTGTTTGGGTAGGCCAAATGCCCATGGCTGGTAAATATTTGCAACAGGATTGGAAACTATGGATTTCTAATCACAAATTCTTCCCACTGAGCAACACCAACTTCAACACCATAGCCATTTAGATTATTTTTAAGCTTTAAAAGTATTTGGACTATATATTCAAGATTTGCAGCACTTTTGCTTCCTTTAAATGTCTTACCCCCCTGACTTGACTCCCTTTCTTATTTACATATTCTTGGGGGATAAAGCCTGTAAGACAGGTGACCCTGTTTCTTTAGGTGTGTCTGATCATTTATAACCAATATTAATAGTAGAAGAATATCAATCTGGTCTTCAAACATTTCTTACAAGGCACTTAAACTAAAGCCTGCCTGAATAACCATTATGACTCTGGTCAGAATCATGGAACACTGGCCATAATGAGTCCATGGACACACCGTAAAAGTCTTTCAGATTTATTACATAGAATCCTGCATTTGCAATAAGCCCTAGAAATTCCTCTAAAAATCTCTAACTCTTTCCTGAAAAATCCTGAAGCACAGTCCACATGAGTAAAGTGACTGTAGAGAGTTGCAACAACCATCTAGATAGTTTGGGTCAAAATACTCGGAGTTCTGTGGCAGACTTTGAGAAATAGGCACAGGTTTGCTTGAATTCATAAGATGAATGAGTTGGAAAGACAAGTGTTGACTTAGTTCTGCAGCAGATGATTATTTATTTCCTTCCCTCTGTCCATCCATCTGTCCTTTTTCTCCTTTACTTCCTTTAACCAAAAAATTTTACTGACTATATCACATATTAGGGGCCATGCTATACTTGGTTATGCAGAAATGCAAAAGTCAAGAACTATCTCTGCAAAAACTGTTCAGAGATAAATGATCTAACCACCTGTGTAACCATTGTAGGTACTGAGCCCCAAGCTGTACTGAGCCCCAAGCCTCTGAGAGAGGCAGCGCTGCAAAGAATATTCATATCCATTGTGCCACTTAATGCTTAGAGCACGCTTGTAAAGTACTAACATCACTTTCAATTTTGTTGAGAGGACCAACATGCAGAAAGATTAAGTGACTTCTCCTAGGTCACAAAGTCAAAATGAGACTTGACTCAGGATTCCTGATTCCAGCACACGTTCTTTTGGTGTCCTTCACGTCAGTGAATGTAATTTGCATCCCAAATTTCTCGCCGCAGCTCTTCTACTTACCTGCTGTATGATGTTGGGCAAGTAACTTCCCCAAGTCTCAATTTCTTCATTCATTCAGTGGAGATAATATTAACACCTACTCTATAGGGCTGTTTTTGTGAAATAATACATGTAAAGAGAGATCAAGGAGGACAAGGAGGCCTCCCAGCCTGACATATGACCCTGACCTTGAGCACTAAGCTATGGCCAGTCCCCCCCATCATTAGGTCTCATCACTTCATTTGCTAGATTTCCCCTCCCACTCCTGCATCCCTTTATACCTGTCTGTGCGCACACAAAGCCTTCACATCGCACTTGGCTTCTGCATGGTCTGCTGGTAACACAGTCTTCAACTTCCTTGTCAGAGAAGTTACACGGTTCCCCATAGAACTGAGAGGGCCGGAGCAAGGAGGCATGTCTGTACTATGGCAGAGAGGAGCAAGGTGAACCAGGGGCAGAGGCTCGGGGACCTCAGGAACTGAGGGGTACACTCCGGGGTCCATGTTGCAATTGGCTGTTGGCTTGCCTGTTTGAACTAGACTGTGAGCTCTCTGAGGGCAGAGACCTTGCCTTTGATCTCTGCAGCTCCAGTGATCAATAAAGATTTGCTGAATGGGAGAAAAACCCTGGCTTCAGAGTCAAAGGGTGAGTAGACCAGTTCAATAGGGTGAGTAGACATAGCCAGTTCAATAATACAAAACCACAATCTCTCAGCTTGATTACTCCAGTGGGTTGATTCAAGTGGGTTCTTGTTTACTTAGTATCTTATAAATGAAAAAGCAGGGGCACCTGACTCTGATACTTTGTAGTTATGTGATGTTGGCAAGTTACTTAACCTCTGTGATCTCATTTTGTTAAATCTATAGAGTAGGGGCAATGAATTACCTAAACACACAGTTACCGAGTTTCAATTACATATATGATTTATATGTGAAATCAAATTATGTTGTCTGGTACGTAGCTGGCACACAATTTCTTATACTTATTTTTCTTTATTATTATTAATAATTTTTAGCAGTCAATATTTCTCTAACTTCCTGTTTGTTTATTCCAAAAATACTGAATTTCTAGAACATTAATTGAGCCACCCAATGTTGAAAAGGTAGGTGTTTATGCTTGTTTGTATTTTCTTTTTTACTGAAGTACAGTTGACAATGTTACATTAGTTTCAAGTGCATAACACAGTAATTCCACAACTCTATACATTACATCATGCTCACCACAAGTGTAACTACCATCTGTCACCATGCAACGCTATTATAATATCCTTGATTATATTGCCTATGTTGTACCTTTCACCCTGGGACCTGTTCATTCCGTAACTGCTTATTTATTTGGTTTTAATCATGGTCCTGGCCTCTAGCATGCTCTCAAAGAGGTTGTCACAGATGGTGGTGGTGGTGATGGTAAGCACCAGCCAGTGACAACACAGTGTGATAAGGAAAGACAGACTGCTCCTTAAACTGTTAGGGGCATCCCTGATGCAAACTCAGAGATGCAAAGAGAGTAGAGATATCAGGCAAACAGGAAGAGGTGGCATGAGGAGGGTAGAGAAGAATAATCTGGATGGAGAAAACTGCTATACCAAACCTGAGAGACTAGAGTGTGCCTTGTTTCAGAATGCAAAAAGAAATTACTCATGGCTGGAGAGAAGGGTACAAGAGGGCAGATGGCCACGGGTGGAGGGAGATATAGCCAGGGACAGGTAACGCGGGGTCTCCCAGACCTCAGTTAGGTTAGGTTCAGCATTTTACTATGAGGCAATGAGAAATAATTCCCAGGAGAAAGTAATCAGAGTTGGTGGCTTCCAAATCTTAGTTGTAGGTAAGAATCTGGTGCAACAAAAGGATACAAACCAAGGTAGCAGCCCCTTTGAAGAATGCCATGGTAACCAACCATGTTGTTAGCTAACCATGTTGGATAGTGTCTGGAAATCCTGCCCCACCCCCAAATACAGACAACCATTCACCCATGCTCTTTTGCACTTCCAGAGGGTCTTTCTTCTTGGAAGGCTGAGACTGGCAGGACAGAGATGAGGTCTGCAAAGAATATGCTAGATGACCAGCCCCAGGCTCCAAAGACAAAATGGGTTTGAGGAACGTGGAAATGATGAAAAGAGACATCTCGAAATGCCAGTAGGAAGGTTTTGATACTCCCAGCCAGTGACCCTGCAGAGAGTGATGATGTCCACTGAGGGCAAGCGCGTAACAAGCTCCGAGTGAAGAGCTCTGGCTGGCTGGCTGGCTGACTCGCACTGAGTCTTCCTGGTTTATGGGGCAGATGAAGCAATTATACAGATAATTGGATTGATGTTGATAACTTCAGCAATAAAGCTCACTTTGGGAATGGAATGATCCAGCTTGAATCTTCACAAAGCTCCAGTTAACTGTCCTGGGCTCACTTTCACAACCTCATTAGGGTCTTAGCCCATGGATGCTTTGATGTCCTGAGGAGTTGGGGAAATGGCGATTGTTCTCTCTTCTCTGACACACCTGCTCTGCCCACAGCTGGGATCCTGGGTCAGCTCTCTTAGGACAAGGGAACCTGAATAACAAATACTGCAAAGACCACGTGGTTTATTTGTTGTTGTGAGGTTGTTTTATGGGAAAACACCATGCAAGAAGCCAGAAGGCTGAGTTCAAGGCCTGTTATTTGCTACCAGGTGAATGTGACAAACCACCCGTTCTGAGTCTGTTTTACTCATCTGCCTCACGGAAAGTGTCACAACTGTCTTCCCTTTCTTACAGAGGTGTCATAAAATATCATGAAATCAAACAATATACATTTATGGAGCACCCATTATGTTCCAGAAATTTAACTGCACCGAATTCTATACAGAACTGAATAAACCTTCAACAGCTCACCATTTAACATAAAGGTAAACAATTAAGGGAAAGTAAGTGACAGGAAGAATACAGAGCTATTACAGCTCAGAGATGGCCTATCTAACTGAGCATATGGCTGAGAAGTCAAGGAGAGGCTCAGAGAGGTGGCTTATAAGAATTTCAAATCATGAGTATGTGTTAGCCAGTGATGGACATGGGGAAGGTCACTCCAGCCTGAGGAAACAGCATGAATAAAGGCAGAGAGGGCATGAGAAGTGGTCAGAGAGAGTCAAGTGTTCTGTGTGCTGGAGCAGGGGACGTTTTATGGAGATGTCATCCAGGTCTATGTTCTGGAGGCCATGAATGTCATGAGTCTGGATTTGAGCCTAAGGGCCATGTGTAGACTTCAAATGGTTTCAAGCTGGGAAAAGACAGGCCAGACTTGCATTTTTGATAGCTCCTCTGGTTGCACAATGAAGATGCATTGAGATAGCAAAGTTGGAGGCAGTAAGTCAGAGAAGGAAGCTGTTAACAAGAGCCAGGAGAGATATGCTAGGAAAATAACTGGAAGGTCGAAGAAAGGATCTACTACTTGGAAGCACAGAGGAACAGAATTCATGAATTAAATAAGCCAATATTTATCGAGGTCCTACCATGTGCCAGTCACTGTCAGCACTGCCCCAGCCAATCTCGCTGAGAGCTAGGGCTTCTTGAAGCTTACAGCTCCCCCCAGGCCAGAGTACTTACCCTTTTCTTCTGACAGGGATCACACATGGTCCAGGAGGACCAGCTGGACAGTTCACAATCAATAGGCATCAGCGTGACATCCACACTCCGTGTTTGTCTGCTCTTGGCAAGGCTCTCATTGACTGCGTTTGACTCAAGAGATTGTGGCCTTTCACTTCTACAGGATCATCATGAGAAAACACAGTCAAGTGTCAGAAGGGAATTAAGTATACATGCAACCATCCCTCCCACCCACTCAGTAAATATATATTTGCTCAATTATGTGAGGCTAGTAGTTTATAATTCAAGTATAGGTTAAGTCATCCAGCAAACAGTTACTGAACAGTCCTAAGTGCTTTACATTTTGGCTAGCTATGGTTGAAAGAGTACTGAGCTCAGAGCAGAAGATCAGCAGTTGGGGGATCTTGGGGTGCTTTTTCTACCTGTGTGAGTTCCACTTTTTCTCATCTATATAACGGGAGAACTATAGATATCCCACAAGGTTTTTTCTATGATTAACTAAGAAAGCACATATGAAAGCACTTTATAAACTCTAAACTGCTATAGATATGCAGGTAATACAACCACAGCTGGATAGAGGACTTTAAGCAAATCCCCCCTCTCTGCGGGTCTTGTGTTATGCTGTAGGAAAGGAGAGGTTTGAACTAGATGGTATTTTGTTTTTTGTTTTGTTTTTTTATTTTTATTTTTTGAAGGGGAGAGGGGCAGAGGGAGACAGAGAGAGCGACTCTTAAGCAGGCTCCATGCCCAGTACAGAGTCCAATGCCAGGCTTGATCCCACTACCCGGAGATCATGACCTGAGCCCAAATCAAGAGTTGGATGCATATCAACTGCGCCATCCAGACACCCCTGGACTAGATGGTCTTTAAGGCACCCTATCATGTTAAGAGTCCATGAAACATTGGCTGAGAACAAACAACATTCAGGGTACTGAGCTACAGGGACACAGGCACATAGAGAACACAGGCTCTGCCTTCTGGAACTCTCAGTTTGTTTTAGAATGGGAAAAGAGAACCAGATCTCCTATCTTAGCTCTTTGGGACTTTATCCATTAGGCAAAGTTTTTAAGCATGCAGGCCCCATGGCCAGAGCTTTGCTTTTTAGGGGCTACAGTATGGAGCCTGGGCAGGGGTGGGGAAAGCCTGGACGTGGGACAAGCAGGTAAGAGCCTCTTGGCAGTAGCACCAACGAGTGATGCGAGCTTGAACCATGGCAGCGTCTGGGGGAGAGCACTTGGGGAGGACAGGTATATGAGGCACTGCGCAGGTGGAATAGGAAGGCATTAGAGAGGAAGGGGTTCGAGCCGATGCTTGTTTCCTGTTTAGGAGCAAAAGGGCTTGTCGGGGAAGATGTGGTTGGGACATGCTGAGTTCCAGGTGCTCATGGAACACCTGTATAGAGTATTCAGCAATTGGTTCCTACGTGGGGTTCACACTCAGAAGAGAGATTTTCACAAGAGATATGGATCTGATCGTGCAAAGCTATGGAAGAAGATGAGACTGTTCTTGAGAGGAGACAAAGGCCAAGGGTAAGTCCTTGCGGAACATCACTACCACCCGCAGACCAAGAAAGGTTGGTGCCCTGCCAGTCCTGAGCACAGGCAGCAGAGGGCAGTGGGTGGGGGCATAGGTGAGGCCAGGGTGGGTGGTGGGGAGACAGGCAGTGTCACATCTGCGGAGCAGTCAAGTGATGTGAGACCTGAAATACGCCCAGAAAGTAAGGGAACCCTTTTTGTTGAGTTCCTGGCACTCAGTGGGTCATTCCGTAGAATGAATAAATGAACGTGTCACTGAATCTGTCTAGGCCTCCAGTTTCCCTACGTGTAACATGATGGGTGTATTATTAAGATTTTGCTTTTCTTCCATCGGAGAGCATATAACACTGTAAGATCTTTGTCATCTGTGTTCCTTTCCAAGACACGAGAGATGAGAAAGGAAACAGATTTGCTGAGCACCCAGGACGTGTCAAGACGCGAGCACGGAGTTTGACCTGTGCTATCTCACGGAGTCCCCACAGCAATGTGAGAAGACACTGCCGCTTGGATAGATGAGGGAAATGCCTGAGAGTCATACAGCTGGTTCGCGGTGGTCTGAGGGTCTTAGCTGAGGTCTGTTGGACTCTAGAACCTCTGCAACCGTTTCCCCAAACCGGGAACCAGGCCAGCATCCACTCTACCGGTGCCCTCCTTCTCCGTGCAACGCTTCTTCCCTCCTTGCGTCCAAGATTGAGTCATTAGGGAGAGCATCACAGAGCTTCCACTGACTCAAATACATAGTACATCACTCCAGACAAGGTCATTAACAATACATTCTCACTTGGCAAAAGTCCTAAAAAGAGTATAATATTAACTACAGTGAAATCCATCTCCACAACCGCCCCAGAGACCAGCAAAAATCAATTGCCTAGTAAAGTTGGATCTTTAACGAAAGGTCAAAGACTCTCCTGGAAACCACAGGTGGATGCTTTAAAATGGTTACTTGAGGCAGGATGCTGCACACCAGTGGGGGGGCTCAGAATGTGCTCTTATCTACTAATTTGCCCAGGTTTGACAAAACAATACTGTCTGTGATTCGGCTTCTCCTAAGTATATATTTGACAGCTCGGCAGGGTACCTTCTTCCTGTTTCAACTCAGAAACAGTTACATTGTGTTTTCAGCAATGATCAACCCAATTCTGGGCCACAATTGAGACGGGGTGGATAAGTAACAGGAGTGCACACACACACACACACACACACACTATTCAGAGTCACAATTATTTTCCTCTCTAAGATTTGAAAGCCTGTTAATAGGCAAGATGATCATTTACAGAAGGAACTTGGTAAAAAGTAGTTAGAGCCACCGGATGTCTCATTTTTGTGCCCCATTTTCATTATGGAGGTGGCAATATAATGAAGTAATCAGCTGCGTAAATAGTATGTTTGTAAATTATAGCAGTTGGGATGTGTGTGGTTTATTAGCCCTACAAAACGCAAATCTGAAAGAAAGGCTGGCACTAAGTCGCATCTTTAAATCCTGGCCTCTGTGTAGGGATATAGCTAACGGCTCTCACACCTATGGATTTTTACAGAAATAAACTAGATGGACTTTTGACTCGCTGAATTGACTCTGTCACTCAAAATCCTCTGTATGGGGGATGCCTGGGTGGCTCAACGGTTTAGAGCCTGCCTTCGGCCCAGGGTATGATCCTGGAGTCCTGGGATCGAGTCCCACATCGGGCTCCCTGCATGGAGCCTGCTTCTCCCTCTGCCTGTGTCTCTGCCCCTCTCTCTCTCTGTGTCTCTCATGAATAAATAAATAAAATCTTTTTTAAAAAAAATCCTCTGTATGTTTTTAATGTTGAAAACTTAAACATGCCCAGAGAAGTACAGAAAATAAAGTAATAAACACTCATGTACTCACAACACAGGATTGGCAATTATTAACATTTTGGTATATTTCCTTCAAGTGTCTCTCATTCATTCATTCATTCATTCATTCATTCATTATTGGAGAGAGAAAGAGAGAGCATGAGCAGAGGAGTGGCAGAGGGAGAGGGAAAGGGAAAATCCTGAGCAGACTCTGATGAGCTGAGCCCAATGTGAGGGCTCCATCCCACAACCCTGAGATCATGACCTGAGCCAAAATCAAGAGTTGGATGCTTAACCAACTGAGCCACCCAGGTGCCTCTAGTCTTTCTTTTTTTAAATAAAAATGAATAACCCTATACATTTCTCATCTGCGTGTGATACCAGTCCCAGTTCCATTTCCTTCTCCTCCTTTTCATAGGGAACTATTGTTAGGAATTTACACATATCCTTGAATCCTTTAAATATTTTTATGTATCTATCCATATGTGTGACATAGAACACTGTTTTTGTATGCTTTACTCTTACTGTACATCTCATTGTGTAAATTGCTTTTGTCAATCTCTATGTCTGAGCCCAATGCTCGTTTGTTCATAAAGAGATCTTTACCTAGATATCCCATCAGAGGACATAAATTGCATTCGATTTATTCTTTTTCTTTTTTGAAGGACATTTACATATTCCCACTGTTTTTCCATTGCAAATAATACTACAATAAACACCCTGCTACAGGTTCTTGGAACATATCTCTCTACATAAGGAATGGCAGGGATGTGCCTTTCCTCGAGGTGTGTGGAAAGCTACTGCCAACATCAGGACATATTTCACTGGGTCCCTGTCTCTTACTCTCTTTCTAACAGGAGTTTCTGATCAAAATAAAGATGGATCCACCGAGTAAGGCAGGATTAGGTCAGCAGTAAATTGCAAGCCATCAGCTTATATAGATGCGGTATGTCAATATATTTTGGCTTTCTGTAGAAATGTCCTGACACAACAACTTTCTTGTCACACACAATTTGTTAGGCAGCTGCATCCCCTCTGCAACCAGCATCCTTTCTCTTTGCTAGAAGGGGCAGCCTCTGGGTGGCAGATTTTCAATTTCTCCTTTCCCTGTCAGTTGCCATTGTAGGCGTGAAATTTAAAGCAACCTTTCAAGGCAACAAATGTGTGGCCCAGGGACAGAGAAGGGGCATGGAGGTCCAGTAGGTCAGATACACAACGAGAGGGGATAATGCACTTGAGAGGTAGAATGGTGCAGGGTTACACAGGAGCTCTGGAACCAGAAAAAGTCTTGGATCTGAATCCATATTCTGTTACATATGAAGTAAGTAGCCTTGTGACAATGACATTATCTCTCAATCTTAGTTTCTTTTCCTCTCGGTTACACTGTAAACAACAGCACGTACCCCAGATA
This sequence comes from Canis lupus baileyi, assembly GCF_048164855.1. NCBI lineage: Eukaryota > Metazoa > Chordata > Mammalia > Carnivora > Canidae > Canis > Canis lupus. The sequence continues at coordinate 36,445,331 of NC_132840.1, forward strand.
ACCGTGAGGGATGAGAGCTCATGTAGCTCAGTGCCTGGCACAGAGTGGCAATAAATAAGCCACCGGTCTGGTGACAGTGTGATGAGTTCATCTGGCTTGATTATAAGAAGAACTCAAGACAAGAAACCGTTCTCAGCTAACAGGAGGGAGGTCTCAGCTTCTCCTGTTTCAGAACTGAAGCCTGTTCTTCCACGCTTGACATGGAATTCAAATACCTGCTGCTTGCAGGGCTGCCCGGTGGAAATCACGGGGAGGGGCCGAGCACCACACCTGGTTTGAGACTGACAGAGTGAGTGAATCTCCTCCTCTCTTTGAGGATCATTTTGCTACTCTACACCGTGTAAGTATGAGATTAATATCCACCTCTGGACATGGCTGGAGGGTTGAACAGGGCCTCTACTTACCCTCTCCTACCTCCGCTTCCTACGTCAGAGTGAACCTTCTAATGTATAAATATGATCATGTTGCTCCTTGGCTTAGAACTCTTCAATGGCTCCCTATTGCCTGGGAGGGTAAGAGTCAAGCTCCTTAGCCAGCACCCCAGTGTTCTTGGTCCTCTCTGCTCTGACCCTGCTCACTCCCACTTTGGTGGCACTCCACTGTGGCCTGTGCTCAAGGCCTCCTGAAATAGATTTGAAGCTTCAGGGACACACCAGGTTTGTCCTACTTCCATGTCTTTGTCTGTGGTGCTTCCTCTGCCTGGAGCTCCCTCCACTGCCTTGGCCGTTTGACAACACCTATTCATATATAAAGATTCAGTGTGAGTACCCTGTCTTCTAGAAGCCTTCCCACATACCCTGCATGCCCAGTAGAGCTGGTCACTCCCTCTCTTGGTTCCCACCTGTCCCTGTATCTTCTCTTGCAGCAGTACACATAGAGTGTGCTCACGTGCTGGCTTTCTCCATGAGAACACAAGCTCTCTGTGGCTTACTCATCTCTGTATCATGCAGGGGTCACTGCTGTGGGCAGGGTTGCTATGAGCCCCTTCAAACCTCCATTCCAGACACATTTCCTCGGGTCCATAACCCTTCTCTGTGTATACAGAGTGTGTGCACCTAAGGAAGGCCTTGGTAACCTTGGTTCTTCTTGGGGCCAAGTTGAGATTCTTGACAATCATAATAGTTACTATTTGTTGAGTGCGCAATGCGTAGTGAGCACTCACCGTCCTGGTCTTAGGGACAGTGCCCAGTGACAGCTGAGTGCTAAACAGAGCTGAGACCAAGGCGTGTGTCCAATGGGTACTGGTGCTCCTCACGGTAAGTGGGAGGTTGTGCTCAGGAAACATTTATGGAATGAACAAAAGGAATAGCACTAACAGTCCTTCCTCCCAGAGGGTTGCTCACAAGGTGGCCTGGGACACCTGAGTGCTTCAGCATTCATGGTAGGGACTTTTCATGTAGAGAGGATGCCCCAATTGCCAAGTCACTGGCACTTGTCTCACTGAAGCTCAAGTTTGAGCTTTCACTCAGATAATTTCTTTAGCCTGTTTTATATCCTGTTAACAAAATGATGAAATAAATCAATTAGCATTTATCTGCTGAGAACATATGGAGTGTGTGTGTATGTGTGTATGAGAGAGAGCGAGAGAGAGAGAGAGAGAGAGAGAGAGAGAACGCCAGTGGGTGAGCAAGAGCACCTGAGAACCCAAAGAGTTTGGATTGATGAGCAGATAGAGTGAGTCCCTCCCATAAATTAAAATCATTGATGTGAATTGGCTCTTTTTTCCATACACAACAAACCTTCTTTTGCATAAAGAATCACACCGGGGCTTTGTTCAGAACACAGAATAAGTATCCTATTCTTCTCAGCGTGACAAAATACATTCAAACATGTCAGTTTCTTCTGGGCACTTTTGTTGAAGTCAGATGCTTGGTTCCACAATAATTTCAAGGGAGTTGTTGATATTTTATCAAATGCATGCAAACTGCTTCAAGAGATGTTCCTTATTCAATAGGCACTCAACAAAGAGGCGGTCAGCACTCTGTGGCTTTATACTCCCTGTCACATGATTGACTGGGGAATCATGTGTGACCGTCACTTACCTGGAGCCAGGTAAACTGAGGCAGCCCAGAGCAGCACAGAGAAGAATCAGCTCTGCCAGTGCCCTCCACCCCTGCGGCCGAGATGTCTTCATTTTCAGTATGAGACCGAGCTTCTGCCGAGGCTCCTAGGTCCATGAAAGGTCCACGCAGGGAGCACTGCTGTCAGCTTCTGTCCCCATAGAGCAAACAGGTCAGCAAAGTAAACAAAAAATCAACAGTGACCGGAAACCCCTTAGACTTTGTACGGACAGAAACTTACCTATGACTCTGGACACCAGGGAGAACAATGGAAAGTTCTACACAAGAAAGAGGCAGCCAAAAGGACAAGCTGTTAGTGAGGATGAGGGGCTCGATGTCCAGACTGCCTGGGTTCAAATCCTTTCTCTGCCACTTGCTCGCTTTGTCACCTTTGGCAAGTTACTTTATTTTATTTTTTTAAAGATTTTATTTATTTATTCATAAGACACGCAGAGAGAGAGAGAGAGGCACAAGCAGAGACAGAAGCAGGCTCCATGCAGGGAGCCTGACATGGGACTCGATCCCGGGTCTCCAGGATCACGCCCTGGGCGGAAGGCAGCACTAAACCTCTGAGCCACCCCAGCTGACCTGGGCAAGTTACTTTACATCGAAGCCTCAGTTTCCTCAAATGCAAAGCGGTGAGGCTTAAGTAGAATAACAGAAGTAAAGTGAGTCGAACGGGCCCATGTTAAACACTCAGATATGTGAGCTGTTACTGCGACGTGGAAGGCAGGGTGGGAAGTCCAGCCAAGCTTTGCATTTTGTCTCTTTCTAGCTCTGTGACTTTGAGCAAGTTGACGAGAGGCCGTAGAGCTCTAGAGCCTATCTACCTGAGTTCCAGTTCTCTTGGTATGTTTCACTAGCTGTGTGGCCCACGGCAAATCATTAACCTCTCCGAGCTTGACTTACCCCATCTATAAAACAAGAAGAATAATAGTACCCAACTCACAGGTTGTTGTGAAATTTAAATAAGTTTCAATATTTAAAACACTTTGTTTTTTTAATTTTCTTTTTTTTTTTTTAAAGATTTTATTTATTTACTTGAGAGAGAGAGTGCACAGAGGGAGAGGGAGAAGCAGGCTCCCCACTGAGCAAGGGATCCTGATGCAGGGCTCGATCCCAGGACCCTGGGATCATGATCTGAGCCAAAGGCAGATGCTTAACTGATTGAGCCACCCAGGCGCCCCTAAAACGCTTTGAAGAGTGCCTGGCACATTCTATGTGCTCTCTCTATGAGTAAACTGATCTATTTTTATTGACTCTCTCTGACTCTCTTTCCTCATCTGTAAAATGTGGAGGACCATGCTTACTTGGCAGAGTTGAGAGAGTCAGATGGGATACTAGATATGAAAATGTTTCACAAGTAGGCATTATAAAAATGCTAACTATAAGAGAATAATTATCCAAATATGCGGTGGTGTTCCTATATAACTTACGTCGAACTTCACTGTAGCTAGGGGGAAACAGAGAGCTTCGCTGACCTCTCTGGGAAGTGAAGCAGGTGGCTGGTACTGCTAGATTTCACATGTGTCTCCCACATTTGCTAGTAACCCCCATACAAGCATGAGCGGTAGCAACCTGAAAAGAGTTCCATAAACACCACTGCTCTTCACCTATCACCTCTCCCATGTCACGGGTAGGGGGGACTCACTGTCCTCCCTCTAAGGTTGAACATGGCAAAGGCAGGTGCCATTCATGTATGGTGGACCAACCTGTTTGATTTAAGCCTAGAAGAGAGTTTCACCTTCCACTTTTCATTATTCTGAATAACACACTGATTGCCTGGTCATTTCTCTGTGGCCTCCCCCTTAAATGGGATTAAAGAAAAATGTCCCCTAAAGCTCTCTTGCCACGGCTGAATCCAAGCAAAAGTGCACCTCAACACCTCTAGGAACGATTCCCAAAGGACCCGCAAGCCGAAGGAGGATGGGTGTCTTCACCTTTGTGGTTGCAGGGTGGACACTGTGAGCCCCGCCTCTCAGCTGGAGATGGCGCCTGGCCTGCCTGTGGCAAGGAGCCCTGGAGTGGGGTTGGGAGCAGCAGAGCACAAACTCAAGGGCAATGTGCAAACGGCCAAGGCTCCCAAACACAGCTCCCTGAAAACCATCACTGACTGCCCAGAATCAACAAAGTCCAACCTGCACGGACCTGGCATCCGCAGCCCATATGGGGCTTTATAAATGTGGTGGATGACCCTCCCGTTGCTGTTAATATTGCAGGTGTAGACGAGGGGACTCGAGGTGGGGGGAGACAGGAGGGAGCCTGAGGATGGGCTGGGAGAAACTGCATTTGACTTCCTTACACAAGGTACCCAATCTCTCTGTCTTCTAATCTGAAAAATGGAGATGATAATCCATTAATATCTACTTTATGAGGTTTTGAGGTTTGAATGTATAAAATATTAAGGCTTTAACCTACCTCCTGACACAGAGGGGAGTACTCTTGAGTGCCAGCCTGCTCCCTATCCCACCACACCTGCCAGAGAAGCCCAGCTGGGGCTGGGAATGCAGATGAGGAAGATCAGCGAGGGGACAGATGGAAAGCCCCAGAGGGCGGCCATGCCTTCACATTAATTGGGTCCAGAACACAGAACACAAACTCTGCTGTCAGACCCTCCTATGTGCATCCCAGTTATCATTACCCCGAGCACAAGGCACTATCTCACTGTTGTCCCAATGGATGCAGTGACCTGAACTTTGCCACAATTGATTGTGGTAGTTAATCATTTGTAAACAAGCAGAAAATTGCATTTCAAGAAAGATCCATGTCCTCTCCCGTGCCTGCCTGCATTTAAGAGAAGCCACATCCTTACAAGATAAGGCTCCCCTTCCACCTCCTCAACCTGCTGGACTCACAGAGAAACTTGCACATTTTAGAGAGCAGTGACTTGAATGACTCATGTGCTCTCTCTTGCCAGATTTTTTTTGTGTGTATGTGGATGCTTTTCCTTTTCCCCAGACTGTGTGCTACTTGGCTAAACAGGACTCATTATTTATGTTTCATACTCATGTCACTTTCTCCAGAAAGCCTTCCAAGTGACTCTCCTGGGGTTCTTTGGTTCCTAGCTGGCTCCAACAGGTCTTCTGGAATTCCCACCTCATGGCGCCCGCTAGTGGTTTCAGGTGCCGCTCACCTGAGATCAGGCCAGGAGGACGGTGCCTTCAGGTTGTGGTGATAAAACATGTTTTTCATGGGCAGGTCTTAGCATTCTAACAGTTTTTCCCATACGTCATCTTGTTTGATTTTGACAATAGGCTAAAAACAAGTGTCACCTTTCATGCCTCTGGGATAGGGTTCCATTACTGATTCCAAGGTAGCAAATCTATGGTCAGATATTTTTTTTTCCCCTGACTCCCAAACTCTTCTGTTTATAATTCCAAGACTTTACCCTCCTCTTAGGAAGTTCCAGGATGGATCTAGGCCCAGCACGATGACCACACCTCACCACTCTCTGGCCGTAGCTCTCTTGTCTCACCAAGAGAAAGCTTTCAAAAATGATGATGTGTCCCCAGCCCTTTAAATTCTATGAAGAAATCCAGTTTCAGGTCTATGGGTCCATTAACAGATCATTGCTTTTTCCCATCTTTGATAACTGATTTTCTATCTTCCATTTCCATAAATCAATTGCACAGATTTTAGGTTTTGTTATGGCATTACTCTACCCCTAGTACCTGTTTTTGTATTAGTTTGCTTTTGCTGCATAACAAATAATCCTAAACTCAGTAGCTTAAAACAATGGTCATTTACTAGCTCAAAATTCTTTGGGTCATCAAGTAGGTCTGGGCTAGGCTGGGTGGTTCTACTGGTCTTGCTGGGTACACTCATGTAACCTCAGCCAGTTGGTGGGTTGGCAGGGGGCTGGCTGATACAAGATGGCCTTACCTGCTTGAGGATTCACTCTGTCTGTTTACTGGTGCTGGCTGTTGACTGAAGCTATGGGATCTATGGGCCACAGATACGTCTCCAAATAGACTAACTCAGGCTTCTTCATGGTGATCTCATGGTTCCAAAGGACAGCAAGAAAGGATAGGCTCCAAGGCACAGTGCCTTTTAAGCTTCTGCTTGAATTGTTTCTTAATGTCCCACTCACCAAAGCAATGGCCAAATCCACATTCAAGAGAGAGAGACACAGATCATACCTGTTGACAGGAGGAAAGGTAGAGTCACTTTGAAAAGGGATGTGCATCCAAGGTTGGAAGGAATTTGTGGGTATTTTGCGTCTACCACAGACACACACCATTTTCACACTAACGCAGTTAAAAACCACTGTGCCTCCTTTGTTTCTCTCCTCCTTCATCCTTGTGGTTTGGAAGCGTGTGTTGAGATAAGTGTCTTATGGTGGAGGGAGCCTCTAGCTCTGACTCACTGGATGGAGAAGAGCCCCTGCTGGCTCACAGAGAACTTTACGACGGAGAATTAAACTTTTGTTGTATTATGTCATTGACAGCTTGTGGCTTATATGTTACTGCAGCAACAGCTACCCTATTCTGACTGATTATACTCATGTTTCACACAAAATTTGGTGTGTATGTATGCACATTTTTTCTGAGGAAAAAGCCCATAGCTCTCCTCAGATTAAAAAAAAAAAATCTAAGATTCAAAGGGGGTAACAACAAAACAAAACAAAAAGGAAAAATTCTCTCCAGAGACATAACTTTTTCAGCTCACAGAGTTGTGGGTTCCCTCTGGAAGGCAGTGTGGAGTAGTTGGAAGTGTCAGAGGCAGCAGACAGACCTAGATTAGCATTTCATTTCTCCCGTTTATTAGTTTAGATCCTGGACAAATCCCTTAAGCCGTCTGAGCAGTAGTTTCCCTAGTTTAAAATGCAGGCTTGTTGAAATAATGCTTCAATAATCATTTATTGCAAGGCCTACTACATGGCAGGCACAATGCTAGGTGCTTGGGTCTAAAGATGAATATGTAATAAACCTTCCACATAAGAGCTGACAACTTGGTGAGAGAAACAGACACAGTAATACATCAGGGCGCTAGGGCGATGAGTGCAGTGGTAGGTAGCAGAGCCCTGCATGTGTAATCTGGGCACAGCCAAGTGTATGCATTCATGGAAGGGTGACAGTGTGTGCATCTGAGTGTGTGTGTGTGCGTGCATGTGGTCACTGGGAAAGGTTTCTTGGATGTGATGTCTGAACTGGCCCATCAGGGGTGAGGAGGAGGCAGCAAACCAAAGGACCCAAGGGGAGGGCAGGTGCTTTCATAGGGACAGAGGCCAGAAAACTCAAGATACAAGGGTTTGGGGAACCGTAAGCCACTTGGTGTTGTGGGAGCTCAGAGTTCAGCCTCAGTCGTAGGAACTAAAAAAACAGAGGCAGGCAGGAGTCGTATCATGGAGGGCCGGATGGGCGGTGCTGATGGTACAGATTTGTATCCTAAGTGCCAGGGCAGCTACTGGAGGGTTCCGGGATGGGAGGGGAAGGAGACTGCTCTTGCTGCAGTTTGGGAAGGTGAGTGAGAGGGAGAGGCCTGGAGCAGAGAGCCCAGCCGAGAGACAGCCCACTGAGAGAGCTGGAGGCCTGAGCCAGGGCAGTGCCAGCAGAGTTGGAGAGGAGGGCGTGCGCCTACCATCTGCCTTCTGTTGGGGAGAGAAGTAAATAACACACTATTTGTAAAGGGCTTTGTAAAGGATGCTGCTCTGCACGAGGTGGGGTCATTATGACTGAGATTGTGGTTCTGTGTTAAGGAAAGTAAATGAAGGCCCCAGGGCAGAGCTTGGTAGCTGCTCAGAGCAGCCCTGCTCCCACGTCACCCACTTCCTCCTTAGTCACTCACGGTCCTGTGGATTAAAGTGCCCACGCTTATCCCCCTTCATACGACTTCCTCATCTTCCAGGGGAGGGAAGCTTTATCTCATCCTACTGTTTCAGAGTCCTAATCATTTCTGGGATCCCCTGATCGGTCTCCAGGATTTTCACTGCAGGCTTTTCCTTAGGCTTGGGGGCTTGATTTAAAAGAGCCCACGGCAGAATTGTGCGATGACCACATCGCTCCAGGAGGTCATGTGCGCTGGAGCTCCTTCTCCATTGCAGGGTATGGGCACCACTGTGGTTCAAACCTGGACCAGAAAGAAGCGTGAGTGGATTGAGTGGGCAGCGAGGCCTCCAGAGGACTAACTGGGGAAAAATAACCCAAAGGAGAAAAGAAGATGGCTCTATTTCCAATGGGAAGAATAAGAAGGAAAGAAAGATAGCCAGCAAAATGAAGAGTCTCCTCATTTTGTGGCAAAGAGAATAGCCCTCCAGAGATCGCCCCACACCTTCCCTTGCACCCAGCTACCTGCACTTCCTGGCACCCCCACTCCCATGATTTTTCTAGGCCTTGCACCTGAACTTCTCTCTTCCCTGCATCTGCCCTGCTGAATGTGGATGCCAGGGTGACCTTGGAAGCCCGTGTTCACAGGGCAGATGAGCTGGCAGCCTGGGTTCCTGCGTGACTGCGTGGAGCGGAATCCTCCGCACTCGCACTCCCTGCTCATTACAGCATGCCTCCGTAAGGAACGATCCTCCCTTGTGTTCCAGCTGCTGACATTCCAGGGTTTTCCTGTTCCGGTGGCTAACACTACCCAAACGAATACACCAATACATCGTCCTCACAATCTCCGTTCCCTACCCCATGGAATCGACAAACATTCACTGGAAGAGTCTCAGGTTCCCAACAGCCATGCAAGTAGCTAATGTTAGGATACAGCAGGCAGTTTGGCGGGGAGTGGGGAGGAGAGCAGAAAGACAGCGTCTCCTTAGCAGAGGAGGCTCACTGTATGTTTCAGGGTTTCGTCTGTCCTTTGTGCTGACAGACATGAGAATTCTGTGTCCTCTATCATGTCCATCTTTCTAGGTGAGGATGGACGTGTATTTCTCCCTGGAGACACGCAGATGCCCTGGTTCTCCTGTTTTGTATGTACATGAATATAGTATATGGTATAGATACAAGCTTCCTCTGGCTTTAAGTGGGGAAGAATAGATACGGGATACTAAGTGCACATCACGCAGCTCGGCAAAACAAGAGAAGTGTACCAAGAACAGCTGAGCAGCACTGATGGTGACGACCAGCACTGTAGAGAGCAGGTAGGCAGAAGGGGCCCACAGAGCTCCAAGGTGAGGGTTGGCCAGCTTGCTGAGAGGTGACTTTGCAGGCTTTGCCTCTGTCATTTGGGATGCAATTGCCAAATACAGTTGGGAGACCAGATTTAGGTGCAATCTGATTTGGTGCTAGTGATCAAGGGCCTGGAGTAGGCTTGTTGCTTGGCTCTCGGTCACTGACCAGAGTGCTGATCAGAGAGGACCACACAGTACGCCTGAGGAGAAGGGGTAAAGAAGAAACAGTAGAAGACAGGTGGGCCATGACTGTAGTGAAAAACATGCTTTTAGTGGGGTCCCCCAAATGGGGAAAACTTTTCAGACATGGACCATGAAGCAGTAGTGTGTTTAGGATTCACATGCTCTCAAGGCAGATGAGTCACACGCCACCCTGTGGTTCTCAATGTCTATATATAATTACCTGTTTAATATTGGAGCACAGTACACTATATTTTCTATTAAACGCTGTTTTGGTTCCCACAGTCTTAGGATATTTTACTGACCTCATTTTGCTCATTAACATCATTGGCATGGGCAAGGAAACATCTTGAGTTCAGCTCAGAGCTGCCCATTTTTGTGATATTAAAGTACAGGCAATTCTTTAAAAATAAAATGTTGAGGGCTCATTTTCTGCGTCAGATACTTCTAGGAATGCTAGTAATGTGTGAGGAGGGGAAATGGGATTCCACCTGGCAAAGTGCCAAGAAACTAATTACCTGGGGGACTTTCAACAACTCGATGGATTATGTAGTTGCATTGATATTGTGGATTAACTGTGGCAAATAAGAAATTTAAGCCACCCTGTTCATCTGTTCATTCACTTACTAGCAGATCAGTTTAAACTCCTCAGCCTGGCAAATGAATGATTTCTAAATCTGTATGCCTCGGCTACTCTGAATGTCACACCAATTCATGTATCCATTCAAATATGTATATATTTCGGTGCCTACTGTGCTATAAAACAGGGTACACAGAGATAAACAGAACTCGTGGCTCCTTGCTCACATGGAGCTTCTGGTTTCATAGAGGAAATAAACACAGGTAATTATGCCTATATCCATAATGATGGCTTGAATATCTTTAAGTAGTAAAATACACTTCCCTGATGACACTGGGGGGCAGGGTGACTGGGGGTGGGGAGGGAACTCTGGGAAATTCCCCTGTGCTTGGAAGCCCCAAAACAACAGGCGAAGTGATTGAATGGTCAGACTTTTGAGCTGCTGATGCTACACAGTAGCACACTGCATTTCTGCTATCTGGTGTTGCCACAAAGAACAATCCCAACACTAGTGGTTTAAAACATCAGTTACTTTACTATTACTTACAATTCTGGAGGTCAAGAATTTGAAGGTGACAAGAATTTGAAGGTGTCCAATGACCACTTGGACACTTGTTGACTCAGCTGGGAAGCTGGACAGGTCTGGCTGGGACAGTGTGACTATGGCCTTGGTCCTCCCCAGGGCCTCTTCCTTCCCAGGTGGCCATTCTGCAAGGCCTCTCCACAGCCTGGCTGGACTTCTTACATGGCAGTTCAGGGCTCTCAAGAGCATAAAAGCAGAAGCTCCCAGACCCTCTTCGGGCTCTAGCCTGAAGCTAGCTATAGTACCACTCCCATCACATTCTACCCACTAAAGTGAGCCATAGGGCCAGCCCAGATTCAGTGTTGGGGGAGCTATACAAGGGTATGAATACAGGGAGGGGTGGTTCATTGGGAACCATCTTTGGAGACCAGCTACTACTATTTAGGAAGTGGCATTGTTTAATGAGGTGGTGGGCTTTTGGGATGCCTGGGTGGCTCATAAGCTTCTGCCTTGGGCTCAGGTCATGATCCTGAGGTCCTGGGATCGAGCCCTGCATTGGAATCCCTGCCCAACAGGAAGTCTATTTCTCCTTCTGTCCCTCTCCCCTCTGTCCTGCCCACTCATGCTCTCTCTCTCTCTCTTTCTCTCACTTGCTCTCTCTCAATAATAAAATCTTTTAAAAAAACATGAAGTGGGCTTTTTTTTTAAACAAAAGTCTTATAATCAGGAATAGACTCTTTCTCCCTAAAAGAGTCTAGAAGCACCTTTCTTTAACTTCTGCTGCTAAAAAAATGCAGCTCACAGAGATAGGCAGAGCCTTTTGATTAGAGGCTTAGATATACCATTGTAGCACCACCCACAGGGAAATACCACCTCTAGTTTCATTTGGGGTCAGGACTTAGAATGGGCTTTGAGAATTGGCAGGTGTAAAGGCCAAGATATTGCTTCAAAGGTTCAAAGACCCCAACGCATGGAAATGATGCCAATTTTAAGACAAGGCATGAGAGAGAAGAGCAGGGACATTCTGAAGTGGTTCAACGGATTAAAAGCAAACTAAAGCAGGATACCTGGTCCTACCTGGACAGAGCCTGCACCCTTAGCTGAAGAAGATGTCAGTTCTGACATCAGAACCACAGCCTACCATCCCCATCGGTCGTTCTACATGTTTTTGGCTTAACCGTGTGGTAGACAAAGAATGTGACTCTAGGCTCTCCTTCTATACATGTTAAGAGAACAAGTTCTGCAGCCAGAATGTCTGCCTCTTCTACTCACTGAGTAAGTGGCCTCATGTCAAGTTATGTCACTTTTCTGCTCAGGATTTCCAAGGTGCTTAGTGCAGTGCCATATATAACAGGACTTTGATAAATATTAACTATTAATATCACTATTGCTATTGCTCATATTGTTAATTTCATAATTTCCAACTTATACATCTTTCCAGCTATATATTTGACTTGGATGGGCTACTATATCTGCCTATTGATGTGAAAATTTTGGCACCCAGAGGAGCAAAAGCAAAATAATAGCCCTGTTTTCACAAGGGGACTATCAATATCTGTCAACATGCAGCCAGTGTGCAACTTTGCAGCATTTACTGAAGAGGAAAACTCTGGCCTCGTGAGCTTGGCTTCCTGCACAGGGTTGATAAACAGCAGAGTTGATGTTAAGGCTGAATCATCTGGGTGTCTAAGTCATACCGACTGATTAACACAAGAAATTTTTTTTATGTTGGTTTGATGTACACATGAGATATTTTAGAAGTCCTATGTGAATGTAGATAGACGGTTTTGATTATTATTCAAGATACTGCTTTGCAAGTTTCTATGTATCCTAAGTACACAAGTCTATTAGCTCTGGACCCACATTTGAATAACTACATTCATTGAGGTGTGCAATTGCTCCTGTTCAGAGGCTCTCATGACCCTGGCCGTTGACATCACAGTCTCCACCCATAAGCCAGGTATGAGGGCATTCCTCGTCTCCTGAGAGGCGCACCATGAGGCACTGGGATACACAGACTCTGCAGCAGTGCTGCATGGTGCAGAAGTGTGGAGAGGGGGGAGTCTTGGTCAATTCAGGGTGCTATCACTAAGATACCATAGACTGGGTGGCTGATAAAAACCAGGAATTTATTTCTCACAGTTCTGGAGGCTGGAAGTCTGAGGTCAAGTGTTAGCACATTCAGTGTCTGATGAGGGCCCCTTTCCAGGATCAAACACTGCCATATTCTAGCTTTCTGGGTCCTCACATGGTGGAAGGATGAGGGAGCACTCTGGGGTCTCCTTTATAGGGGCACTAATCTCATTCCTGAAGGCTCCACCCTCATGACTTAATCATGCCCCAAAGGCACCAGCTCCAAATACCATCACACTGAGGATTAGCTGTCAGCGTATTACTTTTGGGGGGTGGGGCACAGACATTCAGTCTACAGCAGTGGGCTTCTCTATCAGGGATGCTTCTTATCTTCAGTTTTCCTATCTGGGAAATGGGGCTAATTGCGTTTACCTCCTAGGGCCCTTCTGGAGATAATGAGTTAACATTACATAACACATTGAGAACAACTCATGGTTCATGATGAGTACATTTTATAAACATTAGTCATTATTATTATTCAGCTTCTATATCAAGTATGGAGGTTTATTTTAGGCCCCAGGCCTCTCCTGTCTAGACTCTGACCCTGAACTCCAAGGAGTTCTCTGGAAAAGTGTGAAACAGAGGGGTGACCCTTTAAGATGTGGAGTTCCACTTGATGCCTGGAGGCTGGTGCCAGTTTTGAGATTCTTCTATGAGGCAGAATGGACTGGGAGGGAAAGTTCTGGGAGTCACACTAGAGAATGGGACTCAGGACTCATTCTTGCTACTTGCATGCCACCATGTGTGTCCCATCTGAGGCTCAGTTCTCAGCTGCACAATACGAACACCACGTCCTATGGACAGGGCACCTGGACTTTTCAGATCCAGGCAGACTCACTGAGGCGGGGCAAGCCCAAGCATCCAGGCATTCAAGCAGAGTCACCTGGATTCCCATAGAAACCTGGAAGTAGGTGAGGCCTGGAGCCCGGCTCCCAAAGACTTAAAGAGGCAGGCCACCAGCTGTCTGGTGTTCAGATGCTTGCAGAGAGAGTGGCTAGGTTGTCTTACACCCCTACATCTGACAGCCTGTGTTTTCAGAGGCTGTGAGGACAGCTTGCAGTGGGTTCCAAGGTATACTAAATGGGCCCCCCCAAGTCCGGCCTGTCCTTCCCATACGGATCTCGCTGGCAGGGCTTGTTTCCAAGCCCTGGAGAAGCATCCCAGGCCTCTCCAATCTGTTCAGATCCTCTGCTCTTTTTGGCATCTGCTCCCATTACTTCCACCCATGAGCACCTATACTTTGCTGTCCCTTTGGTGAGAGGTCAGCTCTGCCCAATGTTTGGGGCCCAATCGCAGCACTTGCTTCTGTTTTGAGGAATTTTACTTTTGAGACGCAGTGCCGAAGAGTGGGCAGAGGGTGGGTGTTGGAGGAACCACAGTCTAAGCTGGAATCTTAGTTCTGTCACTCAATAGTTAGGTGACTGTGGGCAGGTTTCTTTGCCTCTCTGACCCTACCCATTATAAAGTAGAGAGGACAGTACTTGTATGGGAGTTCAAGGACTAGAGGTAATATGTACAAACTTCCTATGCCTGTGCTTGACATGCAGGAGGCATTCAGTATCTGCTGCTGCTGTTCCCACTGGAACTCTTACTAAATTACCATCTACAGTGCCCTATCCACGACTGGGATGGGGCGAGGGGCTCACGTGGATATGGAATCAAACAACCATGTGGGTTAATCAACAGGTCATTCTAACCTAGGGCACCCCAGGTCCAGACTTTGATTGGCCATTTAGCCAAATCTCAGACTTTAGACAGAAAGCCTGACCAGAACACTCACCAGAACTCTGTCCTCTCTTGGGTCTGCAGGCATCCCTTTCCAGCTGAGCAGAAAGAAGAAACCTTTAGAGGAGAACTCATCGCTCTGAGTTTCCAGCAGTGGCCCCTAATCCCACAGGTGTCCCGGAAGAGCACTGGTGTCCTCTAACTACTGAATAAGAATGACAGTGATAATGACCATCAGAGCATAAGGATGATCACAGCAGGTTGCAAAAACTAGGCTTCACATGGACCGCAAAAAAGGTGTAATCACATGGTCCCCAAGGTGCTTCTTAGGCTGTCATTTTCCCCAAGCTCTGATCCGGTTGCAGAAAAATCAACTCTGCAGAACTTTGGGAGAAAGGAAAGCATCCCTCTCGCCCAGAGCCCTCACTGCTGGCCCTTCTGGAAAGCAGAGTCTGAGCGTCAGGTTGCCAGGAGGGCGCTAGAGTGAGGGAGGCAGCCGCCAAGCCCCAGCCAGGGCTGTCCTGCCAGATTTCTTGTCAATACCTGTTGACATTTCTCTGAGTAATAGTTCCAGGTGCCTCAGGTATATTTCTTCCTATCACCGGATGGATTATGGGGGCTCTATTGATTTTGTGGTTTCATGTGTGAAAGATCTAATCTTAATCCTCCGTTGTTCATTTTCCTTAACCTTTTAATAACATGATAGGGAGGCAACCCATCAGAATGGAAATTGTTTCTCAGGCATGTTGTCATAAATATATGCCACAGGACTGCTTTATTGTATGGGAACAGCCATATTTTTTTGAAATAATAATAATGATAAAATTTGTATGGTGTATGGCAGTTTACAAAGCACTTTCCCCTATCAACTCATTTAATTTCGACAGCAACCCTGATAGGTAGGAGTTATTTTATTTATTTTGATTTATTTGTTCTGTGAGTCTTTCCACAACATGAATTTTTATTATTACCCACCGTGTCACAGATGAGGAACCTGCATCGCTCAAGGTCACACAACTCTTAAAAATAAGGTTTGGAGTCAGAGTGATCTGTACTCAAATCCTGAAGCAGCCGAGTTGTCACTGTCTAACTCTGGCTGAGGGGTTTAAGAACCCCAGGGTCCATTCACTTCTTCACAAACAAAACAGAGATGATGAAACCTTCCTGGGGTTTTGTGTGGATACCTGCATAGCACCTGGCGCCAAGGACAGAATCAATAAATGCTAGCTGTTACCATTAAAATAATAATAATAATATTAATTATATAATAAAGGTAGGATCTTAGCCAAGGGCTTTCCGCCAAACCTCAGTTCTCCTCTGCTGATGGAAAACTGGAGTTGGGTTTTTTTTTTTTCTTTCCCTCTCTCTCATTTCTTTCCCTAACTTTTAAAAAATATTTTATTTATTTATTCATGAGAGACACAGGGAGAGAGGCAGAGACACAGGCAGAGGGAGAAGCAGGCTCCCCGCAGGGAGCCCAATGTGGGACTCCATCCCAGGACCCCGGGATCACGACCCGAGCCAAAAGCAGATGCTCAACCACTGAGTCACCCAGGTGCCCCTCTTTCCCTAACTTTTAAAATCCCAGGGAATGACAATAAACCAAAGGCTCTGCAGCTGAACACCTGGAAGTCTCTGTTGGCACTGAAGGTAAAGAACAAGAGCCATGTGATAGGCAGCAATACCCTTGAATCTTTCTAGAGCAGGATTCCAGCCAATGGTCTGGAAATTGGCACACAAGTGGTACAGTTCCCAGTCTCTGGACATATCCTGCCCATATCTTGTGTCCTGCTTTGTGAAAGGCTGATGGGAGCATGTAGATGCTCCTACTGTAGCTTGGAAAAGTTAGGAGGATCATTGCCTTGAGCCAAGAAAGTGGAGGGACTGAGGCTTTACTCCCACCCCTGCCACTCACTAGCTCTGAGGTCTTGAGAAAGTAATTCCCTTTATCTGGGCCTCAACCTTCTCATCTTTATTAATTTATTTTTATTAGTTTCAGAGGAAGAATTTATTATTTATTTATTTATTTATTTATTTATTTATTTATTTATTTTCATTTACTCATGAGAGATACACACACACACACAGAGAGGCAGAGACACAGGCAGAGGGAGAAGCAGGCTCCAAGCAGGGAGCCCGATGAGGGACTCGATCCTGAGTCTTCAGGCCCTGGGCTGAAGGCGGCACTAAACCGCTGAGCCACCCAGGCTGCCTCAGAGGTAGAATTTAGTGACTCATCAGTTGCATATAACACTCAGTGCTCATTTCATCATGGCCCTCTTTAATACCCATCCACCATTTACCCTATCCCCCCACTCTCCTCCCCTCTAGCAACCCTCAGATTGTTTCCTCCAGTTCAGTGTCTCTTATGTTTTGTTCTCCTGTTTTATTTTTTCTTCCCTTTCCCTACATTCATCTGTTTTGTTTCTTAAATTCCACATGAGTGAAGTCATATGGTATTTGTCTTTTTCCGAAGTTCACCTGTAATTTGTGTTTCCCAGCCCCAGTATAGCTGGAAACAAAACAAAACAAAACAAAACAAAACAAAACAAATTCCAGCCCCCTATTTCCAATCTCAGAAATGAGGGTGGGGAAGAAGGAGGCAGCAGGAGAGGATGCACAAAAGAAAGAAGAAATGCTCATGTTAGGAAATTTTAGTTTGAGTGGTTTCCAAGTCTCTCCTGGAACTCACAGTGTGAGTTTGTGTGTGTGTGTGTGTGTGTGTGTGTGTGTGTGTGTGTATGTGCGACCTATGGCTCTTTTTATTCCCAACACACAAAGTATATGAAAAATATCACTTATTTCTCTTTAACTCTCTGCCTCCTCTTTCCAGATGCTTTAAACAGGATAGAAAAAGCAAGCAACAAAAACAAACTCCATCCTCTACACTGAGGGCCGACGTATCAGCGTTTCCTCGTGAAGAGTCAATAGCAAAGTCATGAACATAAAAAAGGAAAACAGTGGTCACTTAAGTGCTTCCTTAGTTCCTGAATTTTTTCCATAAAGACTAAATGTGAACTGAAATCCACGGTCATGCTGTTTCATGGCTTTCTGTATTAGCTCTTGAGTGTTACTCAACAACTAGGTAAGACAGAAACAAATGTATCCCCAGCCTCAAAGAATATTTTCTTACCTCTCCCTTCCTTTCCTTTTATGAGAAAATGCATTATCTTTGGGTCAAATCCTGGGTGTTCATAGATTAAACCCTAAATTTCCTGACTGGTGCTACTTGGTACATGTCATTCCTTGTGTCTGGAGGGACTTTCTCCTTAGACCTGTCTGGGGAGCTCATGTTCCTATTTTCAGGATCCACTTCCAATGTCATCTCCTTTACCAAGCCTTCCTGGACTATCCTGAGAAGAGAAGCCACTTCCTTTTCTGGCCCCACAGCACTATCTTTAGGACAGTACTCATGACACTGGGTTCGAATTCCTCAGCTACCATTCCTTGATCTTTCTTCATCCTTGCACTCTTTCTTTTTTTTTTAAATCATTTTTATTTTTATTTATTTTTTATAACTTTATTTTTTATTGGTGTTCAATTTGCCAACATATAGAATAACACCCAGTGCTCATCCCATCAAGTGCCCCCCTCAGTGCCCGTCACGCAGTCACCCCCCCCGCCCATCTCCCCTTCCATCACCCCTAGTTCGTTTCCCAGAGTTAGGAGTCTCTCATGTTCTGTCTCCCTTTCTGATATTTCCCACTTATTGTCTCTCCTTTCCTCTTTATTCCCTGTCACTATTATTTATATTCCCCAAATGAATGAGAACATACACTGTTTGTCCTTCTCCAATTGACTTACTTCACTCAGCTTAATACCCTCCAGTTCCATCCACATCGAAGCAAATGGTGGGTATTTGTCGTTTCTAATGGCTGAGTAATATTCCATTGTATACATAAACCACATCTTCTTTATCCACTCATCTTTCAATGGACACCGAGGCTCCTTCCACAGTTTGGCTATTGTGGACATTGCTGCTATAAATATCGGGGTGCAGGTGTCCTGGCATTTCATTGCATCTGAATCTTTGGGGTAAATCCCCAACAGTGCAATTGCTGGGTCATAGGGCAGGTCTATTTTTAACTCTTTGAGGAACCTCCACACAGTTTTCCAAAGTGGCTGCACCAGTTCACATTCCCACCAACAGTGTAAGAGGGTTCCCTTTTCTCTGCATCCTCTCCAACATTTGTTGTTTCCTGCCTTGTTAACTTTCCCCATTCTCACTGGTATGAGGTGGTATCTCATTGTGGTTTTGATTTGTATTTCCCTGATGGCCAGTGATGCGGAGTATTTTCTCATGTGCTTGTTGGCCATGTCTATGTCTTCCTCTGTGAGATTTCTCTTCATGTCTTTTGCCCATTTCATGATTGGATTGTTTGTTTCTTTGCTGTTGAGTTTAATAAGTTCTTTATAGATCTTGGATACTAGCCCTTTATCTGATACGTCATTTGCAAATATCTTCTCCCATTCTGTAGGTTGTTTTTGAGTTTTATTGACTGTATCTTTTGCTGTGCAAAAGCTTCTTATCTTGATGAAGTCCCAATAGTTCATTTTTGCTTTTGTTTCTCTTGCCTTCATGGATGAATCTTGCAAGAAGTTACTGTGGCCAAGTTCAAAAAAGCCTGTGTTCTCCTCTAGGATTTTGATGGAATCTTGTCTCACATTTAGATCTTTCATCCATTTTGAGTTTATCTTTGTGTATGGTGCAAGAGAGTGGTCTAGTTTCATTCTTCTGCATGTGGATGTCCAATTTTCCCAGCACCATTTATTGAAGAGGCTGTCTTTCTTCCAGTGGATAGTCTTTCCTGCTTTGTCAAATATTAGTTGACCATAAAGTTGAGGGTCCACTTCTGGATTCTCTATTCTGTTCCACTGATCTATGTGTCTGTTTTTGTGTCAGTACCACACTGTCTTGATGACCACAGCTTTGTAGTACAACCTGAAATCTGGCATTGTGATGCCCCCAGCTATGGTTTTCTTTTTCAATATTCCTCTGGCTATTTGGGGTCTTTTCTGATTCCACACAAATCTTAAAATAATTTGTTTCAACTCTCTGAAGAAAGTCCATGGTATTTTGATAGGGATTGCATTAAACGTGTAAATTGCCCTTGTGCTTTTTCAAGGGGAGGGTCATGTCCTTCTTCATTTGATATTCAGAGCCCTTGTAGAGAAGTCCTATTTTGATACTGCTTTGTCAGTAAAAATAGTCATAACCCTGTCCAAACAGCCTTTATTATTCACTAATTTATTTATGTATAGACTTGGAATATTGTAAAACATGGAAAGATACTACATTTATCATGTAACCTCTTCACTTAACTTAGAAACTGGGGGCTCAGAGAAGTAAAGAAATTCACCCAAGGCTAGCCAGCTACACAGACACAGAGTTGCACATCAACTCCAGGACTCCTACTTTGGGCCTGTGCCTTTTTCTCATCTTTTGCTGTTCCCCTACTATGTGCTGGGCACTGAATGAGGTATAGGGAAATGGAATCAGCATGGCCATGGTTCCTGCTCTCAAGGGGTTTACTGTCTCTTGGGAAAGCAAAGACACTCACTCACATCATCTAAACCAGCCATGAAAATATATGTCCCACTGATCCACTAATGTACTGAGCAACCATCTCCTGCAAGTGGGTCACAGATGCCGGCTAATGCTCCCTCAGGGTCACTGCCCTGTCCTCACTTGTGCTAGCTGCCTAATGCCCCTGATTCTGAACCCTACACTTTGTACTCGGACTTTGACAGCTGTTTCTGTCCACATGCTGTCCTCTGTTCACCCCCATTTTGGAGTCTGACTTTTTCCTGGCTTTTTTCTGTGATCTTGAGGCTCTTCTCAAAACTGTCGCTTGCTTTCTCAATAGACTCCCTACTTCAGTTTTCAACCCCACAAATCCCCACTGCCATACTCCTTACTATTCCTCGGGCTAATGCTAGCATCCACAATGAAATTAACTTGAATCTGGCACAATTACAGAGGTACTTCCATTGGCCACTTTCTTCATGCCTCTGGCAATGTCAGTTTTCTTTTACCGGAGAACGAATCTGCTAAAGCACATGTTTCTTGAGATGACGGTTTCCAGTGCAGCACTTGGTTTGCAAATTATAGCAGCATTTGCAAAATGCAATCCTTGTTCCATCTAAAACACTGTCAGTGCAGAGCACGGATGGCTTTTTAGAATATGATTTTTTCAGTAAACTCATGTGGAGTTTGATAAAACCTTTTTCTCATGATCCATAAGCCACATGTTTCCACTGAGAGAACATGGCATCGTTAGCAGTGAATCTCACACATCAATGTAACAGATACTAGCTAAGCTCTTCCCATCCTCTGCTCAGGTAAATGGGAAAGAATTGGAGAAAGATATCATAGCCAACCATGGCCAAGGAGCCTCCTGAAATCCAGGTGGGTCCCAGGAAGGGGGAGAACAGTCACCTCACTCTCACTTTCCCCAGAAAGCACAGAGTAGACAAAGAGCAAAGGATTTGTTGTCTGTGGGTCGGGGTTCAAATCCTGACTGCACTATTTATCTGGAGAGGTGTTTCCTGCCCCTGAATTTTGGTATCTGCCTTTATAAAATGCTAGTGAAGAATACCCATCTCATAGGGCTGTGTGAAAACAAAATAACAATGTGGATTGGCTAGCCCCCACCCCAAATACCAGTGTGTAGGAAAAAGACCTGGTCATAAGGAGGACTGAGGAAGGGCCTGGGCAAAGTGGGGAAACATGACTGGTAGAGATAATAATGAGCTGGCCAAGCGACAGACTCCTGGGCTAGATGTTTGAGGATGAGGAGCCAGAGGGTGCTGGTGGCCAAGGTCAAATAACCATGTCAAGGGGAAGGGGACAGCGTGGTCTGTCCCAGCTCAGTCATGAGTCAGAGGGGAATTTCTGGGGGACTAAGGGGAGACATTAAGCAGCCCTCCATTCTGACAAACAGGATAGGATCCAGTCTCCCTGGTGGGGTCAAGGGCTTGGCTTGGGTGAGTATGTCAGAACCTCAAGTAGGCCTGTTGGCTGGCACTGTGGCAGGACTCCAGTCTCCTTGCAGCACTGGGATAGGCATCAGATATTGTAACTAAAACCTGACTATTGGGCTTGGGTGCCCACTGCCAGGATCCAACCAGGCAGGGGTGGACGAGATCCATTGTGACTGGGGCAGCAAAGCCAGCTCCAAACCCCACCGGCTGATGGGAATGCAACTGCTAATGAATTGCCTCTGTGGTCAGAACTGGCTCAGGGCTGAGTAGGGTGGTGCAAACTTTCAGGAGGCTTCCAGGACATTTAAGGAGGAGACTCAGCAACTGCTCAGGGTATAACTTCATGACAAAATTCCAGAAATCTTGCCACTCATTGTAATTTTAATTCTTCCCTGTCTGTTTGAAAGCCTGGGTAGAAGTATTCGATTCATTGGGACTTACTTCTACAGGTAACATGGAACCATGGAAGTCCTTAGAAGAATGGAGTAAATGGGCAGAGCCATGCTTAATATTTATTAGACATTGTTTAGAAGGAAAGATAAGGTGACCATTTAGAAGGCATATCCTGTAGTGGTAGTGGGATGGAGAAGAAGGGACAGATGGACATATGTGCTCAAAGTGGAATTGTCTGAGTTCTCCTGTAAAGGCTTGGGGTGGGGGGGAGGATGGGATGGTGGATCACATAGCACTTCTTACCTTGCCAGTTGAGGATAACTGACTCTACAGGAGAAGGACAGGGATAACCACACCCACCCTACTCTTCCTTGCAATGGAGAAGCCCACTGGGGCTGTAAGAAAGGGTGAGGCTGAGAACCCAGCCATTTGGGGTGGTTCAGGCAGAGCCTTAGAAGGAGGGAAGGAGAGGTCACACTGGCTCATTTCACAGCTGACTTTCAAATCACTTCTCTGCTTCCCATGGGAAGGATGGGCTTGGTGACCACTACTGCTTCTAAGAGAGGATTTTAAGGGACCGTAAGGAGCACCAGCAGCCAGGCAGACCTGCGAGAGCAAATCTACCTCTGCCTCTCACCAGCTGTGGACCTCAGACGCTTCATTAATACTTAACAGACATGAATGCAGAGTTTACATATGTTAGGCACTTTGCAGATGCCAGCTCATTTATTCCTCATTACAATGATATTCTCATCTCTGTTTTATGGATGAGAATATGGTAGCTCAGAGATGTTAACTCACCCAACGTCGCAGAGCTAGTAGGTGACGGAACTGAGCAGCTGGGACGTGAATTGTACACTGAAGCCTTGTGCACTTTACCATAAGAACACTGTGCCTGTTTCATATACACACATGTGCATATGCATTTATCTAGAGTCATCTATATGTAGATGAAAGGTGATATTCCAAGTTCACGGTTCAGTGAAGATAAACAAGTTACAGGCATAGCATAATGTTTATATATTTAAAAAGTAAACACCTAGGAGATAAAACTAAGTATTTCTGTAGTCAACTCTTGTGAGGAGAAATACCTAGAAGACTCTAGAAGAGTAGGCTGAATGAATAATTGGTTTTCTCCAGGAAAGGAACAAAGATGGAAGGGCATGGTCAAGAGTTTGTTTTCTCTGTAATGTTAAAATTACTGTCATATTGAAAAAAAAAGAAACTAATGGCAAAACAGGGTGGCAGAGAGAGCAGCAATAGAAGCAAACTTAGGAAAGCTTTATGTTTCATATTTAATATTTACTATGTTTTTAATTTTTATATTTACTAAAATAAGGAGCACCTGCTAAATACAGAGAATAGTGTTGTTAGAAGTTATAAATCCTAAATTATGGGTTTCATAGATTAACTTAGATGGTTTCCCTTGATCATGGCATGGCTTTCTGAGGCAAAGTGACCCGGGTGGTGATCACGGGACTAGGATAGCCATGAGAAGGAAGGCAGATTATGGCTACGTGGGAATAGGAACCTCTAGGCCCTCTTCCAACTCACTCACTGCTGCCATCTCTAAAATGTCTTTGGTGTTTCACAGTGGAATTTTGTGGCTGCTGTCGGTCATAGCACCCACTGGCTATGCAATATGCACATTGGCCCAGCTCTCCCCAGACTGTTCTCACCTTTTTGAAGCATGCATGCAGGGCAGGCTGTTGGGTGTTTCTTCTGGCCTCTTCGAACCTATTCAAAAGAAGATCGTGAGTCATTCAAACCTTGTCCAAAGATCAGCTTCGAGAAGGGGATCAATAGATCTCTAGCAACTACTTCATTAGGGTGGTTTGAAGTGCAGAGTGAAAAATTGCTTGTGTTTGAGTCAGTTGTGTTGATTCCAAACCCTTTTCTCTATACTGTCCAACATTACCCAAGTCACCTCTGAGAAATCCAGTGGGTAATTTCTGTATTGATGCTAAGTGAAGAGTCATTCTGGTGTAATTAAGAAACTGAAGTCTGGAGTTAGACTCTGGGTGTGAATCTCAGCTCTTCCAATAGCTGCTTCTGTGATCTAGGTGCTTTCTTTCTAAACTTACTGCCTTTATTTGTAAAATGCAAAGTATAGGAGTTTAAAACTCACAGAGCTGTAGTAAGGATAATGAATTGATTTAAGTAAAGCAGTTCACATGGTATCCGGCACAAATTAAAAACTCAACAAATGGGGCTCCTGGGTGGCTCAGCTGGTTAAGATATGATTTTGATTCCAGCTCAGGTCATAATCTTAGAGTTGTGAGATCAAGTTCCACAATGGGCATGGAGTCTGCTTAAGATTCTCTTTCTCCCTCTCGCCCTGCCCCTCTCCCCCTTTAAAACAAACAAGAAACAAAAAAATCCTCAACAAATATTATGCATTACAATGATGCCTGCATTTAATATATTTTGTCTAATGGCTCCTTGTTTCTTAAAAAATTTTATGCTTAAATAGGTAATGATATTCATCATAGGGAAAATGTAAAATTAAAAACTTTAAGCACAAAGGATAAAATGGAAGTCATATGTAATCCTACTACCTGAGTTTTTGCAGGTTTTTTAATGAATGTATGTGAATGCATATATTTATATAACCAAATTAGAATCATAATGTATAGATGATTTTACACTCTGCTATACTGAATTGTTAATAAAAAAGTGGCATAGGAAACCTTGGGATAAAATCCAGGTTCTACAACATTATTTTAATGACTGTATAGTCCATACTTATAAACTTTTACTTATTGATGTTGAAGCTAAACATGAGAAATATGGCTCCTGTCTTCAAGGAGCTTATCACTGATCTTTTGGGAACAGCATCCCATTTGACATATATAATATTTAGACAGCCTCAGAGCATTGGTACTTTAGATTTCCAGTATTTCTCATTATATAAGTGAATAACATCTTAATATCCATTTGTTCGCTGCCATGGGCATTTCCACCTTATAAATTCCAGTTTTAGTCCTAGAATTACCACGTTGAACATCATGCACCTTTTAAGAGATTTTTATTTAAAAATATCTTTGAATCAGACACTCAAAGTATTTAAGGATGCCTGTTTCCTTCTATCCTTACCAAGATGGGGATAATCACCTTCTTAGTCACTAATTTGATAGGCAGAAATTATCTTGTCTTAATTTATCTATGTATTTAAAAAATACTTTTTGGCCATAGCAATATTGGAAACACAAAGTAGTAACATAACATTTCAAAAAGTGCAATTAGGTCTAGATGAGAAGTTTGACTTCTTCCCCTCAAGCTCCCTACAACTCCCCCCTACCCCTCAGTCTGGGTTAGCATGTGCCTAACATTGCTGGATGAGGGTGAGGACTTGGCTTCCCCCACATATAGAACAATGCCTGGAACATAGCAGGCACTCAATAGATATTTATTAAATGAATGAGCAGTTTTCTGAATACCATAATAAAACTTTTCTATGGATACATAAGCACCTACATGCATACTTCTTTTATTAATAGAAACAGGAACCAAATCCAATCTTATGTATCTTTGCAATTTTTTTCATATAAATTATTTAGACTTATATTATTTTTAAAAGAATACTGCATAATACCATCATCCAGTTAATGGGTTCTCTATTGGTGAAACATTTAGTTGCTCTCTATATCTAGGTATTGTTTATGGGCCCTCAGAATTTCTCCTTTAGGAATTATTTGTTCATGTTGTTTACTAATGTTTCTATAAACTTTTTCTATAAACTTTTAGGAACTTTCTGTATATTCAGAATAGTAAAGGTCTGTTTATAATGTATGCAATAAATATTTTTCTAATTTTCTAAGGCCTTTAATGTTCTTTATGGCATTTCTTATATAAACATAAATTTTCATGAAGTTAAATCTATCCATATTTTCATATATATGTATTTTCTGCATACTTATGGTGGCCTTTTTACCCCTATATAAATATTAATGTTTTCCCATACATTTTCATGTCTATATACAATACATTTGATATTTCATTTATATGGAAATTCATTAGCAGTATGGTGTGAGGTAGGAATCTAACTTTTTTTAGCAGTCTTTATTACTCCATTTCCATGTATTTGAATAGTCTTTAGCCCTACTGACCTGAATACTTTCAATTACACATTGATTATAATTTCTGGGGCCTCTGTATATTGTTTCATTGATCATTCTATTTTTTGCCCTTTAACAGTAATTTTAAAGTATATTCTCTTTATGTTTTGAGATCTTCTTGATAGTATAAATTTCTTCTTGCTAAATTAACTTTTTTGAATATTCTCATTAGCTTTTCTCTTTAGATATGCATTAGAATATGATTGAACATGAATATGTGATTGGAGATATAGAATTGAGATTATTGGAATTGCGCTGTTATAAATTACAGATTTTCTGCACTCACAGTGGGGTTATGTCCTGATAAACTCATTTTAAGTTGAAAATATCCTAAGTTGGGGTAGCTCCGGTGGTGCAGTGGTTTGGCGCCACCTGCAGCCCGGGGTGTGATCCTGGAGACCTGGGATCGAGTCCCACGTCGAGCTCCCTGCATGGAGCTTGCGTCTCCCTCTGCCTGTGTCTCTGCCTCTCTCTCTCTCTCTCTGTGTGTCTCTATGAATAAATAAATAAATACAATCTTAAAAAAAATCCTAAGTCAAAAATGCCTTTAATACACTTAAACCACTGAATATCATAGCTTAGCCTTGCCTACCTTACATGTGCTCAAATACTTACATTAGCCTACAGTTGGGCAAAATCAACTACCACAAGGCCTATTTTATAATAAAATGTTCAATATCACGTGAATTTATTTAATACCATACTGAACATAAAAAACAGGATGGTTGTAAGTGTATTTGTTGTTTGTCCTTGTGATTGTGTGGCTGACTGGGAGCCGCCCAATGTCACGAGACAGTATCTTACCACATATCCCTAGCCCAGGAAAAAAGATCAAACCTCAAATGGGGCACCTGGGTGATTCAGTTGGTTAAGCACCTGACTCTTGGTTTTCCTTTAGGTCATGATCTCATGGGTCGTGATACTGAGCCCTGGGTTGGGCTGTGTGCTTTCAGATTCAGAATGTTTGCAGATTCTCTCCCCCTGCTCTTCACTCTTTCATGCTCTAAAACAAATAAATAAACCTTAGAAAAAAAATAAACCTTGGAGTATAGTTTCTACTGAGTGTGTACTGCTTTCACACCCCAGTAAGTGGAAAAATTGTAAGTTGAACCATCATAAATCGGGACCATCTGTAATCATGGAGAAGTGATGTTTTTAGAACGTTGAACCTTCTTTCCTCAACTTGTTTACTTTCTGCCCTTTGACAAAGTTCTGTAATTTTTTAAAGTTTTGAATCTAGATCTTGCATCTTCAGTATTAAATTTATTCTTGGGTATTTTATTTTTGTTGCTATAATTAACAGAATCTATTTATACCATTAAGTGTCCTAAAATGTTATTTATAGCAATATAGAAAATACTGATTTTCGCATACTTGTTTTTAAACTAATCATCTTAATTCTCTTATTAGTTCTTTCAGCTTCTGATAGATATTTCTCATTAGAAAATATAATCTGTAAACACTGATTATTTTCTCATATTTAGTACTTGAGTTTTTCTTATATTAGCTGCATGTACTGCCTCAAATTTCAGAATAATGTTAAGAAAAGTGACAGCTGACAGTTTTGACCTCCATTTAGTTTTAATGGAATGCCTTCAAGTTTCACTGTTACATTTCATACTGACTGCTGGTTTGACATAGATGTTCTTTCCCATGTGAAGGGAATTCTTTAATTCAGTTTCTGACTGAAGAGGATAATGAATTTTATCAGATGCCTTTTTGGCATCCACTAAGATGAGACGGTCTCTCCTGACCTATTAATTGCATTCCAAGAATCGACTTTATTTAGTCATGGTTTACAGCCGTGTTTAATTTGCTAATATTTAATTTAGGAGTTTGATTATTCATTAGAAAGATTAGGCTATAATTTGTACTACTTTTTGATGTTTTATTATTCTAGCTTTGAAATATGAGTTGAGGAACTATACTTTTTTTTTTTTCTGTGTTATTCAACAGCTTCAATAAGAGTCATTTTCTCCCTTCATTTATAGCCACTCCAGGCACACCATACTCATTGGCCTGGCCAGTTCCACCAACACCTCCTCTCTGCTGCCACTGCCTCTGATGAACTCCTTCCTACTCATTTCCTAAGACCCAACTCAACCATCAATACTTTTATAGTCTTGTGCCATAATGTTAGCATATGCCTTCATTCCAGCACTAATCCTAGTATAATTCACTCATCTATTAACCTGTTTTCCCAGATCAGATTTTGAGCTTCTGGAAGCAAGGACAGTCATGTATGCATTTAAAAGAGAAATTTCTGAATCTCCAGTGCTTATCACAGGACCTGGCACACAGCAGGTGTTTAATAACTCCTTGTTACATGAATAAATCCATGGTACATTTTGCTTTAAATTTCGCCAGTGAAAAAATTTCAAAGAGGTATGTGTATGCTTCTTTGCCTTTCTTTGACAATAAAATAGAGATAATAATCACTCACTGCCATTCTGCACACTTAGCAGAGTTGCTGTGCTGGGAGAACGGATGTGAAAGGATAAAGGATAAAGTCAAAGAATTAGGTACAAAAATACACAATAGCTATCAGACTGTCTTTGATAGTAATAATAGGTAATGTGCACTGAGCATTTACTATGTTCCAGGTATGGAATTATCAAATTTATTTCTCATAACAGCCCAATGAGGTAGATATTATTGTTTCAATTTTACATGCGAGCGAGCTGAATTTTAGAGTTTAAGTGACTTGTCTGAGGTCAAACAACGGGCAAGTCGTGCAGCCCAAGAATTCCAAAAACCAAGACTTTTGGAATTCAGAGTCCACTCTCTGGAAACTGCTCTGTATTGACTCATCAGTAAAGACAGTATGCTCCATTTATGTGAGAAAAGGGACAAATGATAAGGAAAGGGTGAAGATTTGGTCAAATACTCTACTTCCCTGGTATTGCCTTAGTTTAGTGCACAACAGAGAGGGAAAAAAAAAAAACCCACTAATAAGAATATCTACCTGTTTGCCTTTGGTATTATCTACCTCTCTTCTGATGAAAGTAGGCTCCTTTGAGTAAGGTTTCCTTTCTTTTTAGTTTATGCTAAGATGCTGCTTTATACCCAAAGGATGCACATTGGACTGTGTGAGCATGGATCATCTTTCTTCTTCTCTTTTGATGAGGGGGACAAGACAGGTAAAGAGGAGACAACTTTCCTTTAATAATTAAGTTCCTACATTCTTGAGCTCATGGTCCTGAGGTATAGGTGAGTGTCGGTGACCTCTGATCTGAAATGGGATGGATTTCAGGGTTCACCCCATTCCAATGGGGAGGCACACAGGTACTAAAAGTAGACTGTGAAGAAGAGGAGTTTACCACTTTCCTGTAGATAGTATCCCAGGCTGGACTGCCACGGATTCCATCTCCGACCCCTCCTGCTTGTTCACCACTCCAGGCTGTGACCCCAGCTGAGTGACAGAAGTGGTGAGAGGGGTTCAGAAGATTAAAGGCCCAAGTCACCGGAGGCTGCCATCTCGCAAGAATATTTAGACTTTTTCTACTTGGCAATCATTAATATTCTCCAGCAAAAGATGAACAGAAACCCTGTTCAAAAAGCTTCCCTCTTCAGATCTCCATACCTTGGAAGATAACGTGAATGCTAGGGTTTTGTTTTGAAATTAAATATTCATTGGATTGGGTCAGAGCCATTACCGTTCTTGAGAATAAAACTGAATTTCTCCTTTGTTTTGAAACAACTAACAGTCATTTCACTTAAGAATCAATTTCTGTACTAAATCAGTCAGGGTACCGCGTGGTGTGATTTTTCTAATATAACAATCGCTACTTAGAACTGGATACAGAAAGACACCAAGTGTTTCATAGCGGGTGCATGGGCATTTGGACATTGAAGATGCCCTGCAGACAGAAGCACCCACGGATTACAGGAGGGACTTGGGAATTAAATCCCGGGCACTGTGCCAGCCCCTGGGTTAGCTCTTTGGCTCTGTTCATTGATAGCTGCTCCATAACATCACTGAGTTGGTTTCCTAGGCTGTAAAAAGGGGATCGCACTGTTTCTTCTCAAGGGCTGCATAAAGATTTAGAGATAGGAATTAGAAAATGAGTGACACAAAGTAGAAACACAAGAGTGGCGGTGATGATTCATATTTTCGCAAAAATACTGAGGACCGGTCACTAAAAGCCATTTAGATCTGTTTAGTTTTTGTCCCCCTAATCTTTCAGGCACCATTGCTCACATTTCCCTTGAATTTAAACACCTTTTAAAAGCTTTCAAAGCTCTGAAGGTTGATTTCAATGAAACCTGTTTTTATTCTAGGCGTTTTTCCTACTGTCATTCTCAGTAAAACAAAAAAACAGTTACTGTCAAAACAACAAGGGTTTGCTCTCAAGCACAAAATGAAAGCAGATATGTCTGCCTGATTTATTTTGGCATTCGCCTAGCAGTTAAATAGGACACCTTTTAATTGTCACTTCTTTAAGATTCATTTAGTTTGGGAAAGCAAATCACCAGTGCTTGGTTTCAGCTAAACTGGAACTAGTTGGACAAGAAGGTTTATTCTTTATCCCTCTGGCACATAGCCTTTTGAAAACTGCCAATTAAAGAAGAAACTGTGTATTTAGCCACATACTGAAGATTGGTAACATCGAATGGATTTTTATTTTTACTTTAAACCAGAGGAACTTAGAAATCTAATTTATTTCCATAGATCAACCAGAGGTCTGGGAAAGAAAGTCAATACCATTAACAAATTTATGTAGAACTATTTAAAAGAGCGAATATTCAGCTATTTTTTACAATTAAAATCAATTACGAGTGAAGAGACTCAAAAGTCAAATCTCAACTCTAACATGTAAGAGCTGGGGAAGTTATTCAATCTCTGCGTCTTTTTTAGTCTCTAAATTGGGGACTATATCCACCCACAGTTTAGAAAAGTAACTGAGGCCATGGACAAAAAGCATATAGCATCTACTGGGCACATGTAAGTTGCTCAAAAAATGCAAGCCACTGACGTTATTCAGGAGAGCTTGCGTAACATTTTCTAGCAATTTGATCCAGGGGTGAGCATTTCTCAGTGTAGGAAAAGTTGCTTCTTCTATTTGCCCCAAATTTATTTTGCTGGAATTTAAGCCCATTCCCTCATTTTCTCAATGTGGCAAAAACATCCGTTTAATACTTTCTGTATAATGAGGTCACATCGAGGACACGTGTGTATCCAATCATTAATATAACCATTCCTAGACTGGGGTGTCTTTCTGGCATCTCAGTCATCTAACTGCAACCTGTAATTTGGCTGATTATTGGATAGACAAACTAATCTCGTTACAAAATGAAATAAAAATCTTTCTCACACACACACATACACGCATAAATATACATAAACACACACACATATACACTTTTTTTGTTTTGGTCTTATTATGTTTCATGTTTTTTAATGTGGAGTGTATGGGGGAATGTGAAGGAAAATAAAGGCTTCCTTCTTGGGTCCTTTAAAGCAGACAACCTTGTACTGAATTATGGCAAACTCTTTGAGGGTATAGATTAACCTCAGTGTTTGAACCAACAGTTGAGCAGGGTGTTTTGCTTTTTGTTTTTTAGGGGAAGACAACTCACAGACCTAGTCTCGGGGTCTTTCCCAATTTTGGAAGTCTGGTGCTACATGTAGTCCAAATACCACATCTATACAGGCTGTGTCTTTTCCGACATCTTCCTCATTCTTCACTGTGACTGCTTCTCCAAGAATAGCAAGTGTCTGAAGTCAAGTGAGGATGAGCTGATCTAACTCCTCCATGAAGCTTTCTCTTTCTGGCCCAGTGCCAGGAAAACTAAGGCCTTCGCCTGGTCAGATGGAAGCTTACAGAGAAGCGATTTCACCTTCCAGTCCTTTGCCTGAGTGTCCAGTAGAAACTTGTAGAATAAAACCAGGCTAAGCTGTTGTTCTCAAACATGTTTATTTGTTAACAGTTATACATGGCGTGTTACAGAAATTAATGGAAAATTTCTAAAAATTTCACTGTTGTTGAATGTATTGTACATAAAGTTAAAAATAATGTGTCCATATATGTTAACAAACTGTCATCTGAGGTAAAGTTAAAGTAGGTCTAGAAATGTACTGCAAACAGTCATTTTCTCTTTCTCATCTTTATTAAAAAAATATGTGTCAGAACGCAGAAATTGAAATGAACCAAACCCACAGAGTAAACATTTTTTTTTTTTTAAAGAAGGTGCCCGGTACATGACATGATGGGGTTTCAGTAGACACTGGGATGAGTACGGATTATAAAAAAAGTCTTGTGGCATGGAAAGATCGAAGAGCTACGGGTCATGGGGACAGAATGACAGGTGGCGTTTCCCTGGTTTCAAAATTTAAAGTGACAAATTTAGTGCTAGTGAAGGATGAGGAATTAACAGTTGTTACACACGGATTTTCTATCGATCTAACCGGAACTGGGCAGACTCCCCATGGCCTTTTGGTATTGGCTCCCCGGCTCTTACTTGGAAATTCCACTGTACTCTTGGGATAGGATGTGGTGGTTCTGAGCCCACCAAACAGGGCTTGTTAAGGATCAGAATTCTGCCAAAGATAACATGGATGGCAGTTTAAAATCTTGACTTTATTTCCCTCACTTTAATGCATCACACAAGCATCTTTGTTAGGTTCAGAGCCAGTAACACTTTCAATCACATTCAATGAATGATGACAAGTCCACTGGGCTGTCACTTTCTGCTATGAAATTAACTCCAGACGGTGTACGCGAAACAGCAACATCGGTCAGCGTTCACTTTGAACATGTCACAAGCAACCCAAAGAATCGGTATAATGGTGTGATAACTGAGAGACAAACTCAAGACAGCCATAGTGAGGGAGGAGATTTAGCACCACTTGTTTAGAATCAGAATCTCGGACAACAGAGCAACTGAAGCCATGTCCCCCAGGGGAACTGCCTATCGTATCAAATCCCCAGAAAACAGAATCGAACCGGTTTCAGGACGACTCTCAGGGTCATCACATCTTTCCCATTTTCCCCATTCAGGTGAAAGGATGACTTAATTATAAAATGGATGCACATTCCTGGAGAAATCATGTGGACCAACAGGTGATAGTTACAGAGGGGGGTAAATGGCCCTTCTCACTTTCCTGGTTCTTTGGACCTTCCATGTTAGGCTGACATCGACATATATTCTGTAAGGACATTTGGTCAGTTTACCTAACTGGGAAAAAAATCACGTTCCAGTGACCCGATAGTGTAAAATTTGGGCCTCGAGCAGTAATGATTATCTTGAATTTTGATTTTTTTCTTTGTGAACAAATATACCTTCTTTCAAACCACTTTACTTTCTATTGATATGACGAAGCACAGTACACAGGCCTATTTAAGTCAATCATATCAATGTCAATTCTACTTTCCAAATTTTAAAACCCAAGTAATAACAGTTAACCCCAAACCCAGTTAATCACACGGTCCTCTCAAGTTTTCTCCTTAGTGTTAAACCACTAAATTCAACATACTGGAACTGCATAGGAACATCCGGAGAACACACTTGACCTGTAGAACAATTCTCTGTAGGGCAAAAATATATAGATTCTTTATGAAAATCATGTGTTAAACATACAAACTGAACACTGCACTTTTTTGTCTCATAAATGTAAAAAAAGGAAGCTTAAACTCTTCTGTTTCACATACAAACAGTCCAGTGATCTCTATGGGGGTTGGTGGTAGTGAAGAGGTGTGTGTGTGGGGGGAGAGGGCGTTTCAGAATCTGAAGGACAGGCCTTCAAAATGTGAACGTTTTCCTGTTTGCCGTCAATGGCGGATACTCTTGCGGAAAGGTTGGAGTAGACTGTGGGGTCACGTGCCCCCCTTCCTGTTCACTAGCTGCCGATTGGCCAAGTGTTCCTGCCAGCTGTCCCTAAACTCCAGCTTCCTCCCATATGCTCCACAGTAACATCTGGAGAGGGAGCCCCATCCATCAAGTTTGTCACATCCTGCACTCAATCTGCTACCTTCTCTACAGTGTAATGGCATTATTAAAAAGCATTTTCATTAACATTTATATTTACAAAAAAAAAAAAACTGGCATTTTTTTTTTCATTAGAACTCCTTAAAGCCATTTCCCTTAAATATTTAAAGAGTTTAATGGTAAGGTTTTTTTTTTCAAGTTATAAAATAAAAATCCCATTTGAATTTTCTGATGTACAAAAAGAGAGATGAACCATTGTGATCCTGGAATCCATTTGCTATTCCGAATATCCATGTCACCACTGTTCCACTAGAAAGTCGGTTTTAAGATCCAAAACCACATTCCCAGGATTGTACCAGAATTATTTGGCAAATGACTTTTCTTTGAAAATGGCACGTGGAGAAGACACTTGTCTGCATAGCATCACAGCAGCAAGATATCGGAAAAATAAAAAATATCATTTTATTGTACTTAGAGTTTAGAGCTTCTGAGAAAATCAGATGCATTTTTCATCTTTCTCATCAATGGGATCCGATGTCCTTTCCAACTCACAGAATGAAGGTTCCAACCAAAAGCTGTCTTTTTCTTTGCCATGATGCAGAATAGTTAAAGGATTGTTTTGGCAACATTCTTGATCATAAAGAATAATCAACCACTTATTTGTCTTGTGATTTTCAAGTTAATTCATTTCATATGAGGCTTTTCTTTTCCAGTTAGATTTCCTCACCCATATCTAAAAAAAGTCAAAAGCAATACAAAAATTTTTACACCCATTAATTTTCAAACATGACAAAGGAAAGGGGGAAAATGGCAGACCAGGCCCTGTGGAGTGATGAGAAGATGTCGTCATATGTCAAAAGGCATATGGATGAGGATACTGTAGTCACAGAGGACCTCTTGCTTTTGTCTGAAAGAAGTCAGCGCCAACCCTGTTGTCACTCTCTGAGGCCTGTCACTCCACATTTGATGTCTTTACAGCGGTCAACAGGTCGAAAAATAAAAGAGAATTACAATTTTGCAGACTGGGTCATCTTAAACCCATGTTAAGAGAGCTCAAAACATTTGTCGGGTAAGCATTTGCTTGGTTTGTGATTTAATGTTGGGTATGATTTTTTATACTTTTTTGATTTTTTTTTGTGCTGCCATAGTTATCTGCCATGGTTGCCAAAAACCCTTAGTTTCCTCTTCCAAATGAGTTCCATTGGGCAATCGTGAATTTCGTCGTGGGATGAGGTGAGGCAGAAGAATACAAGAGAGAGCCTGTCGCGATGCTGATTTCCATGCCAGTCTTGAAGCACCTGCCGTGAGCTCACCTCGATGCTACTTCTTAGGTCTGTTGATCTGCGCATAGAGAGGCTCCAGCTCCTGGGGACAGAGGGACAGAGTGAGAGCTGCTCTTTTCCAGATAGGATTTTCTGAGACAGCATGGGAAGGAGGGTTTGGGATTAGAACAGAAAGATGACAGTTTATGATGGATGACCTTAGGTAATTTTTGGATTATTTGATCATGATGCATGTCATTTTGGCGACTTTTTTTGAATCATCAAGAATAACTACTCACCCTGTTTTGCCCTTGGTTTTCAAACTGAAACTGGTTTCCCAGTTAGGGAAAAAAAGCATGGTGTAGCAGAAGAGCTGGACAAGCTGTGTGATGTGGACACGATCCTTGGCCTTTCTAAGCCTCAGTTTTCCCAACCACTGAATGGGAAGAACACTGTTTTTCCTACAGAGTTCTTGAGAGACTTGAGGTGATATATATATATAAAGCATCTAGCACAGTGATTGGCAGTAAGAAGTCTTCAGAAAATGCTAACAATCAGCTTGAGACAAGTGGACATTTTTCCAACAAAGTTTTAGGAATGTCTACTTGAAACCGCTGAAATTCTATTTCAAGCTGCTCTTTGGTTTCTAGAAGCAGTGAGGACCGGGCACACTTTGGAGCAAGCAAAACAGCAATTAGGACTTTAGCTCTTAGTTAAGAGTTTCTAGGACCTGTTTGCATTCAACCTCCTGTTTCAGGGATGGCCTCTCATTTGCCTGTACCCATGGAAATGGCTGTCCTGAGACACATGGGATTTTCACCAGTATATGAGGCAAACCTTCAGTCCAATGGTAGGTGGGAAATGGTGTTTAGCTCTGTTGAAACTACTTGACTTCCTCCTGTTGAAATGGCCCACGGTGCACTGGCCAAGCAGATCAGGTCAGGACTCTGGTCTTAAGCATATACAGGCCCTTCCTTTAATTGACCATTTGCTGTCACTCTTGGGTATTTGTGTCAGAATTAAACGGACAAGGTGACATCTTAATTGTGTCATATTTCTATATTAGCCTGTGTGTTGCCATGTGAGTATAGATCCTTTCTATTTGCTTATTCTCTGGAGCCATTAGATTTAACTGATATTCTGTGAGCCCTGACTATGTGTCTGGCACCATGTTAGCTATCTTCAAGTACATTGTTTTTTTAACTTAACAAATCAGCCTTGTCAAGTAGATGCTTTATTTATCCTTTGCAAATGGGAAATCACACAGAGAAGTTAAGCGATTTTTCCACGGTCCTACAGCTAGTAAGCTTGGGATATGAGACCTAAAAGTAGGGTCCAGTGCTTTTCTAGTCTATTACAACAACTGTCATAAAAGAGAAAAGACCAATCCTTCAATCCGTAGTGTTGTAGAGTGCTTTGGAATTTATAAAGCACCCTCGTGTCTTATTTTACCTGCTTAACAGTCCTGGGAGTGGCTCTTATTCTTTCTGTCTCATTTTGCAGATAAAAACTGAAGGTCACAGAAGTGGTATGATCTTAAGGTCATTGTGCTGTATACCTTGTGCATTTAATAGATACTATTGTTTGCCTTTATTATAAAGGGGAAGTGGACTAGGAGATAATTTTGTCCAGATCCATCATTTTACAGGTGAAGGATCTGAAGGCTAGAGAAGGGAGTTTTGGTTTCCCCAGAGTCAAAGGTTACTTAGAAACCATGTCATGGACAGAATCCAAGACTCCTGCCTTCAAATCCAAGATGTCATCCTCTGGACCTCACTATGTCTGTATTTTTCCAGGGAAAGGCATCTTCCTATCCTTTGAGGCCTCCTGTTCTGTAACAGAATACAGATTTGTCCCTCCATGCTTTCTACCTATGGGCTTCATATCACTCTTGGAAATGTAAAGAGTAAGTATGATCCTCCTCCCAAATGCCTAACGACAGGATATATGGAAGCTCATTATTCCATATCTCACCTCTGGGTTACTGCTTGCCACGTCCCCGTGCTATTTTACACACGTTGACTTAGCACAGTAGGCGCTCAATGAGGATTTGTTGGATTGATGAATGACTATAATACAGTTTCTACTTTCTTCACTGTTCTGATCACTTTGTCCTAAATACCCTCCAGTTTGGCTTTATTCTCTCAAAATCTAATCTAGCAAAATCTATAGCAAGTTCATTTGTCATGCACCTAATCCATTCCCTGCCAATGCTTTGAAATGTTTCAAATACCTGTTGCAAGGCCAATACCAACCACATAAATTTACTGTGTCTTTGTGTTCTGGGGGTGGACTGGGTGGAGCCAAGGTAGAGTGGTGACATCAAGTACAAGTTCTGGGAAAGAACATGTTCTTCTGCCTATGCTGTGTTAGAGGATGTATCTTGAGCTCTCCTGGGTAGAAATGCTCAGCCCACTCTTCTTTTAGGATACCCTAAGAAGTCAGGCCGCCTTGATCTCACCCTACAATTTGCTCTATTCTAATTTTGGAAACTAATTTATTCAACTGAGAATGACACCTAAAAACAGAAGAAGACAGCAGGCTCAGACAGGGTAATTAATGCCACACTGCATTAACTTTCTGCAGCTGAGATAAATATTCACACATCTCCTGCTTGCCGGAATTTAACTTCAAATACCCATCACAACAGCAGTAAGGACTGCAGTCAACTCTCAATTATCCCCAGTAATGAAGGGGAGCAGTGGTGTGGAAAACCCCAAGCAGCAGATAATCCCAAAGTCTGACATTGTGATGCATTATACGTTTTGGCAATAGCGTTACCTTCCTTGTTACAGAATCTCAGACTGTCAGAGCTAGAGGGGTGTAAGAAATCATTTGATCCAGAAATTTCTGACCTGGCTTCTGGCAAGGTCGCGATGGGGTCTTCAGGCTATTTTCAATATTCCAGAAGCCTAAATGGAATCATACATTAACACAGCACCCTGTTGATATTTTTTGTTTTCCTTTGGCAGCTTTGACCACATCTCTGCCCTCCTTCAAATCCCTCAAAGGTTCCCCATCACCCACAGGGTAAGGTCAAAGCTCCTCAGCTGGGCACATGAGACCCATTTGTCTCGTAGTCCATTAGAGCTAATAAATGCCCCTTTCAGATCGTGAATCAAAATTTAACTTTCAGGTCACGTAAATCATAGTTTTTTGTTTTGTTTTGTTTTTTTCCAATGTCTTTTATGCCTCTGCCAGAATGATCTTTCTGAAATGGATTTGGTCATGCCATTCTTCTGCTCCAAGACAACCTCCTGACTCCTTATTTTCCCAAGAAAAATGAAGACCCCCCAGGATGGCACACAAGGCCCTTCCAACATGGTTCCACCTTCTTGCCCAGCCTCATCTACTTCCATTCTCTCTCCTATGCCCCATTCTTCTGGTCACCCTGACACGACAGGATTTTCCCAATCTCTGAGACTCTGTTCGGGCAGTTCCTTGTGCCTTTGGTGGCCTCTCTTTGTCCTCCAATGGGGAGTTCATAGTTTCAGACCCAGCTCCAATATAAAGGCTTCCAGGACTCTGTAGGTGATGTGGGCTACTCTGTTCCCACTCAGAATTGGAGCATGGTGGATCTCACCGTGTAGAACATCCTAGATGATAACCTGATGCAGTGCAGACAGAGGTCTACAGAGGGGACTGAAAGAGTCTAGGACTGGAGAACTCTGTGCAGGTTACTTAACCCCTCTGAGTTTCAGTTTCTTCACTAGTAAAATGAGGCTATCCTCTCTACCAGAGGTGTGGTGAGTACTGAAGGAGAAAATACACACTGATTATCTAGCACAGAGGCTGACACATAGGAAATATTCCCAAAAGGTTAGGTCCCTTCTGTGTATTGTGGTTTTATCCTTCCTTTGTAGAAGGTGGTTTTAGACCTAATAATCATCACCTGTAGGTGGCCTCTCCTTCATAGCACACAAGAGCACCTGTAACTGGGTTCTGTTAGGAAATGTAATAATGGCGCTGGGGTAGCCCAGGGAAATGGTGCAGAAAGCATGAGGGGTTAATCTAAAGAAACTGGGTGCACAGCCCTGTGGATAAGAGTCTGCCACACGTTTACAGACTACTTCCAGTATGAATTGTGTGCTCATACACAGCAGCCACGTAGAATCACAGAATTAGGGTAATAAGAGCTTATATTTACAGAAATATTTACAGTCTATAAGGACTTTCTTATTGCCTATACACAATCTCACTTGGGTATCACACTGAGGCTGTACCCTGGATATTCCTACCTCCACTTAGAGCGAAGAAGTAAGCCTCCTCAGAGCTTGGTGACTTGCCCAAAGTCACTCAGCGAGCACAGCACAGAGATGGGATATAACTAGTTTTTTTTTTTCCCCAGCTTGGTTTTTTTTTTTTTTTTCCCAGCTTGGTTTTAATTGCGGTATAATATATACAGCATAGCATTTGCCATTTTAGTCATTTTTAAGTGTCCAATTCAGTGGCATTAATTGTGCTTGCAATGTTGGGCAACTCTTTCATCACTCCAAATGGGCTCTACGCATTAAGCCATAACTCCCCACTCCCCCCATAGCCTCAACCCCTGGTGACCTCTAATCTCTGTTCCCATTCTATGAATTCACCTATTCTCATTTAAAATTAATTTCATTGAGGTATAATTTGCATACGATGTACATTTTCCTCACTTCCCCCAGTTGGCCCCACCTTTTTGGCTTGGTGGGCAGGGGCCAATAGTTTCCTATCCTGCCTTGTAATGAGACCTTTTTTAAAGCCACCTAAATTATGCTTAGTCCTCTGCACTCGTTTAATTTTTATTATGTGTCTTTTTGGAAACCTCGGCCACATCTACCAAAGATATGTCCCTTGAAAAAATGATTAGTGGAGCGAAGACATGGCATGCTGAGAAAGGTGGTCTCAGATGTGAGGTCATTGTGCGCCATGCAATCTGCTTGCTGAGCGAGCCTGTCTCTGCCTGGGGGTGAGATCAACACCTAGCCAAGCCAGGGGTCAGATAAGCCAGAGGTGAGCCAAAGCTTGAGTCCCTCAGTACCACTCTGCCCAGGCAAGCACAAGCCCCAACACTGGGGCCCAGTTCTGTGGGGTTTTACATTTTCTGCCTTCGCAAATGAAAAAGGTGGTGGCGCAGCCAGAGAGGAAAGGAAGCTTTAATAAAGTTAAACTTAAAGTCCTACCTGAAGACATGCATGGAGTCATCAAAAACACTTGAGTTTCGGAGCCAGAAAGAGCCCAGCAATCCTAACCTCCTGCATGAACTTAGGCAAGTATTGTACCTGGGTCTCAGTTTCTTAACCCGTAAAATGGGGGTGTGTGCCATCTACCTCAAGGAATCATAACAAGTAATACATGAGTTCAAAAAAACATAAACGATATTAACAAGTGCTGGGAGACTTTGAATAGAAAGGAAACAAAACCCCACAAAGCTTTCTGGTCACTTTCAGCCTGAATATCTGCCTTTCAGGGTAGAAAAGTCTTTCGAACACAGGATGGATTTAAGACATATCTTAGAGACTGACACTGTTGCCAAATACACTTGCTTCCTGAGGTCTCAGGTGCTGAAACCCACTTGCTGAATGCAGAGAAGCCGAGAAGCAGAATCTAAGTCCATGGTAGGGGGGAGGTCCTGCCTATGTTGTGATCAATTCTCCATTTCTCCAGCAATGAAGGACACAAATCATCCCCTTTGAACACATACATCATCTTTCTTGACTCTGTCACATAGCAGACGAGGACACTGAGGTTGCTGACACCAATTCTCTGCCCTAAGCAGAGAATCCTGTCCAGATTAAACTCCTGGTCATCAGGAGTAGGTTCTGGATCTCAGGCCAATAATGGCTAGGAACCCCCAGAAAATCAGCATATTTAAGGGTCTGCTGTCCTGTCCTTCATTGGAATAAAGACAGCTGGGAGGAGGGGTGCTGCTAGAAGATTTTGTTTGCGGATTGGGTCTTCTGTGCTCTGATCGGGTGACCCAGGCAGGTTAGGAGGTCCTAGAATGTCAGCTGGGAGGGCATCTGGGAATTGTTGTACAGAAGAGAAGACCAAAGGTCAGAAATGAAGCCATCTGCCTCAAGTCACACAGCTGTTAAGTCTAAGAGAAGCTGCTAAAACCCATGTGTCGGGGTCTGGCTGAGAGCGCTTGAGTTATTTCATCTGAGTGTAGATTGAAATTCTAGCCCTGTTACATGTGAATCTTATGATTTCAGCAAACCATTAACTTTTCACCTTCCCTGTCGTATCTGTGAAATGGGAATGATAAAAATATTTAAGAGGGCTCCTTGGAGGAATGAATTAGGTGATGTTTATGAAAGTGTTATAAACATGCTAGCAATTTACAAATGTATTAGTAGAAGTAAATGAAAGGCATGGTGGTTGACTTCTGTAGAGTGATTCTAGAATCAGCGAGTGGGATCTAAATCAGAGGTCAGCAAACCATAGCCCATTGGCTAATTTTGATGGCTCTGTTTAATAATTAATTTAATACAGTATTTTAAATAAAATATTTTTGGAACTCAGCCACATCGATTTCTTCATGTGCTGTCTTTTGCTGATGTCTTTTTCTAACGATAGAGTACATGAGTTGCAACAAGAGACTTGGCCCACAAGCACAGGTATCTACAAAGAGTTTGCTGACCTCTGGTCTAAATGATCAACATAGTCTACTTGTGCCCACTACTCTAGTGGCTTAAAACCATATAGAAATCTTCCTGCCCAGTCTGGTTTTCTCCTTTGACCTCCAGATTCTTGAATCCAGCAGCCTTCTGGCATCTCTACTTGGGTGTCTCATGAGCATCTCAAGTACAACTCAAGTTCCAAGGTACACCCACTCTCTCTCTGCTCAAGCATGCCATCCTATGTTCTTCATCACATGACTGGCACGCCCCACCCAGATTCCCAAAACAGAAATGTGGGGGTCGTCCTAGGTTATGTCCTCATCCTCACTTCCCATCTCCCTTCAGTTTTAGCTTCTCCAGGTTTCATCTTTTCAATTTTTCTGGGCACCAAGCCTACCTCTCCTTCCTGGCTAACACGGCCCTCAGCAGGCCCCTCTCATCTCCTGACTGCATGATTCACAACATCCTGGGTGGGACTTGCCTCTGAAAACTATGTCCAAGAGACGGACAGGTGATTTTCTGTTTTTTTTTTTTTTTTTTTTTTTTTTGTGGTTCTCTGGGTTAAGGCTCTGTTGTTTCATTCTATTTAAAAACAGAAGAGTAACAATAACCGCAAATACATGTATTCTGCTTTCAAAGCTTACAAAAGCACTTTCATATTCATAGTTTCTGTTTATGGAACAGCCTGGGGAGGGAGCTGTTATAATTAATTATCCATATGTATCCACGTGAGGGACCAGGGTATAAAGGGTAGTTACATGCTCGCCTAAGGTCACCTGCTTTAAAACCATAATCCAAACCTATGTCTCTGACTCTGTGTGTTTTTCTTTCTTCTTAAAAAGATTTTGTTTGTTTGTTTTTGTAGACTCATCCTACGAAAGCACCTGAAGTTCAGCATTCTTTTCTTTCAAACACTAGAAATCCATCAGGTAATATTTTATGTATCTTGGGTTCCCACTACGAAGGTCCGTATTACAAACACGACACCGGCTTATTATTTATGGCAATATCTATTGTTACTAAGGGAGACAGACCCAACAATTCCCCATTGTTACAGATGCTACTTTGACTTGACAGCTGGGGAAGTCTGATAGGCAGTTTATTTACTTAGCCATTTAACCAAATAAATGTTTTCATTTTTCTTTCATCTCCTCAAAAGCTAACATTTCGCCCTTAAAATTGCTCCAGCAACACATCAGTGAAGTATAAATTACCTGCCATTCCCACACCAGCCATTACAATATTATTTTGGTTCTTTTTTTCTGCTCCTGTTGACCCAGGCTTTCAAAGACACGTGATTCTCCCAGGCAGGAGGGTAGGGGGAGAAAATGAAATAATTGAAGAGATTTCCCTTTATTGCTAAAACAGAAATGCTGTTTGAGATTAGTCCTGAAGCTTCCACCTGTGAGGACGGAGTCCGTTTGTTCCCCTTTTACTATGGTGCGATATGGCTTTCACTTATCAACAGATGTCACCCCCTACCTGCTAAGAATTGTGTGGGTATTTCTAATAAAAAGCAGCTGGAGATAAAATGCAAGGTTGATAAGAAGGACAAGACTCCTGCTTCCCAACTGTATGAAGGCAAAGGGGAAAACAGATCCACGGATGTGACTTTCCCTGCATGGTATCCCTTCTCCAAATGTCTGGAAAGGCACTAAGAAATTGCAGTCAGTATATTTCTAGTTGGGTGGATGAGTGAATGTGACAGAGGTGGAAGGATCATATATGGCCTGGGTTGCTAGTGATGGAAGGGCCCAGAAAAGCTCATTTAGACTTCCCTTATAGGGGGGTTTTGGGGGAATATGCCTGCAAGGCTGGCATCAGCCTCTTGGCACAGGATTCTCAACAGGCAATTGTGAATTGCCAAATGAAGTGTTCAGAAGGAGAAAACTGTTTCCCTGAAGATAACAGTCCAGCCCTTTTGGGGTGGGAGCTATTGATTATGACACATATATGTCAACCTAAGAGTGCTCATTTTTTGGAATGGACAGGTGGCCTGTGAGACCCTCACTGGATTATCCTATTTATGGGACTGGGCAAGCCAGAAAGCTAAGATATTATATTTTTCTTTTCCTAATTTTTTTCTCCAAAACTGTTTTGAGGCATATTGAAAATTAATGATCTGAAGATAGGAAATACATAGCAAAACCTCCCAGCCAGTGGCCTGGGTCCTTATGGTATAATTTATTTAATATAAAGGCAAGATGTATACACTCTAAGGTACTGGGGAACATTTATCGAGCATGTATGATGACGACAGTGGTGATGACAGCTAGCATCTATTGGGAGCTTTCTCTGTGTCAGACACTGTGCTAAGAGCTCCAGATACATCACCTCATTTCATCCAAACAACAACCCTTTGAGGAGGACACTGTTTTTATCCTTATTTTCAAAAATAAGATAGAGAATTATTATGAAATCTCATTAGAGTCACATAGGTAGAGCCAGATTCTAAACTCAATTTCGCTCCAGAGCCTAGATCTTTAAGCTGATTTTTTAGTTGAGCGGTAAGTGTCTGTCTCCACACTAGAGACTGAGACACTATCTCTGCTAACCTAGAGGATGATAAAGCCCCTTCTAGCAGATGAAGAAACCAAAACTCAAAAGAATTATGGTTCTTGCCCAAGATTTCCTGCTACTAAGGAGCTGAGCTAGAATTTTAATTCAAGTTCCAAATTCTGAGCTCTGCCTACTATCATATCCCATGCTCCATCCATTTACAACCAGTCATGGCCTGGGGTCTGGATGAAGCATCAAACATGGAATAGGCTGAAGCCCTAAGAAACAGTGCAGCTTGTTTGACTGTCTCAAACTGAACAGGCTCATAAAGATGAGGGTTTGATACACTGATCTGCAAATGGTGTAAGTCATCTTTGTTTTCTAGAAGAACTTCAATTTTAGGATGATGTTAGCTGTTATACTGATGAATGGCTCTTGTCATCTCTAGTTCATTCATCAAATTTTTCAA
The DNA here is from genome assembly GCF_048164855.1 of Canis lupus baileyi. Lineage (NCBI taxonomy): Eukaryota > Metazoa > Chordata > Mammalia > Carnivora > Canidae > Canis > Canis lupus. The sequence continues at coordinate 36,489,893 of NC_132840.1, forward strand.
GACAGGGTTGAGCACGTGAAATAAAACATACACCAGAGTAGAAAACCTCTTGGGGAATCTTTCCAAGGCATCCACCCATAATCCCCAGCTCTTCTCTTTTCTGGAACATTGACTTTGCCTTTAATTCACCAGCTTCCCAAATAGCTTTGCAAGACTGAATTTTTCGAGGTGTACTGCATGGCTTTGCATGGCATGATGTGTCATTATATGCTACTGTACTGATAGAAAAATGTGGCAAAATATTTAGTATGTTAAGTCCTTTAATCATAAAATCTATTAACAAAATACACTCTCCAAACACTGTATTGGCTTTCACTAACTGTCAAAATAACTTCCATGTGAACTGAGAAGGATTTTGAGGTAGCCTTAGAATCCATTTAGGGATGGTGAAAACTATTTACCATTTTAATGGTTCTGACCACCCCATTCAGGACTATAGAAGGAGCTCTGTGGGTAGAGCTTTGCAGTCCTACGCATTTATGGAAAACTAGGAAAGTATCTGAAAATTGAACACATTTGTCAAGGAGTGACCTCAGAAATCATGTCTGGGTAACGAGGTATATTTCTGTCTCCTGAGAAGGTTTGCTTCATCAGCTCCCCTTTCTTTCGATCAAATCAGATGTATTGAAATTCAAGTGCCAAAAGCCACTTCTAGTAAATGTAAGTACACTTTGTTCAGAGTAGCTGCTGATGGAATCTGAAGTGGTTCGGTGGTGAACCATATGCCATAGCACAGGTGCAAACAGCGGAGCCTCAAGCAAATACTACATGTCTTTGAGCTTTGAATTTCACTTTTACATTAGTAAGGGCGAGGGGGTCCCTTTTGGCTACACAAAATGGGCTATTGTGATCTTCTCTCTTTCTCTATCTCATTCAAGCACTGCTTGGTTCTGCTTCTTCGTCTGGCTTCTCAGAATGTTTGGTTGGTGAACTCTTTAGATCTGTGGAGTGTAGGCAAATGCAGCGACACTCCGCTTAAAAGATTGGAGCCTTTGGATCACACTGCAGTGAGAAAATAATCATTAGGGTGGGCAGAATGTGTCCATCCTTGAATGTTGATGCTCTCTGAAACTGAATCTGTGTTGTGTAATGGTGACCATGCCTCATTCCATCATGACCATCTACTCAGAGCATGTCATTAATAGAAGAATATGACCATTCTCCACTCCTCACCCCTACCCCTGACTAGAAGTATGTGTCAAAGGTCATGCATCCATGAGGCAAAACACAATAGCGAATAAAGAGCAAGGAAATGGTGCAAACATCAGGGATATGCTCAGGCAAGGAGAGATGGTGCAGACATTGGGGATATGACTTCAGAAATGAAAGGCAAGCCAAAGGGAAAGCAGAGAGCTTAAGGGTGAAGTATATAAAAAGAACAGATACCTACCCAGACCTGTGCTATCTAGCTACCGGCCTGTGGACTTATATTATCACCACTGGGCTCCCCACTGGGCTCCCCAAATGGATCACTGTTGGATGAGGCCTGTGATCCATCAGGCTAGAACACAAGAAGATAACACTTTTTTTTTTCTTTTCAACAATGGAAAGCAGAAGACAGCAGGGCATATTTTCATGCATACATATGATCAGTTATTTTAAAGGAGGCAGCAACTGCAGTTGGAAGGTGCCACACCCACCAACGTGGGAACTTGTGGGACCGACCTCACGAAAAGGACAACATTTTTCAGCTGCTCATTAGAACATAAAAGAAAGCCCCTCTAGTGCCCCGCTTAGAACTTGGGAATCCGAGCCAGCATTCTTTTCTATGCAGGTTTCCGCGCCCACTATCCATTTCAGATACAGCCGTTTTAATTTTTAGGAAAGGCAAAACCAGAGAGAACAAACTGGTCACTTACAGCTTCTTGCTCTTCACTTTTGCTGGGACTTTCGAAGCCCTCCTCGAAGATGTCATCTGTGGTGGGATCGCTGGCATGGGATGCAGATGATTTGGACGGAGAGCTCTGTCGAGGGGCTGGGGTTGGAGCTACACCGGGACCACACACAAAGAAGGAACATCGTTAAGTGTCTGGCTGCCACCATTTACATCCTACAGAGACCTCAGGGGTCTGGCTATATTCAAGTCAAGTCCAGCACTCTGCTTTCTATCCTGAGGCAGGTCAGTTAAACAACTGAGCATCTCCTCTGTACATATCTATTTTGTCTTGTCATACAGCTGACAGGAAAGAGTGGGTGCACACGGATGGGGCAGGCAGTGGTTCTCAAGGAATGGCACTTGGATCAGCGACACTACCACATCCGGGACCTTGTCACAAACGCAGTCTTGGACCTCACCCCAGACCTACTGACTCGGAAGCTCCATGTTTCTACATACTCGAGGTGAGAACCACGGGACAAATTTTTCTTTCTTCTCTCTCTCTCAACATTGTGTGTGTGTTTTAGTAAGAATAAATAGATCAGAGGACAGTGATGTGCATCGATTAAGTGCCTTCTATACGTCAGACATTGTCAGAAACTTTACAGCGAGTATCTGTAATCCTCATAGTGCCTCTTTGAGGTAGGGGTTATCCCAGGACAGCTAAGGGAAGTGAAGTTGCTAAATTGCTCAAGGCCACATAGCTGGTTACTGGTAGAACCAGGCCTTGTATCCTTGCACATGGGAGATAACGTGAGAAACCCGTGTTGGATGAAGAGTGAAGAGTGCTTCTGTGATGTGGGAAAAGGGAGGGAGCTCCTGGCAACTTCCCCACTGGCACTTTATCCATCACTCCATAAGGATACACATCTTCTGTCCTGGCCTTCCCACAAGTTCCCCTTCTCATTTGTTCCAGAGGTTATAACAAATGTGCCATTTGAAGCTATTCTTTTTTCAATAATTTCTAATTTGGCATTGAAAAGCCAGTCACTGGCTCGGCCCCAAGTGAGGAGATGATGTGGCTTAATTTAGTAGCTAAATTTCCAGTGCCACTGATAAGGCCCCCCATCCTGCCATAACTGCCCAGAATTTCCCAAATCTGGCTGCTTATCAGACAGAGAGTGATTATAAAACTTGGTGAGCACCTTTCGCCTTGATGGATCTATATTTAGAATAACAACACAATTTACTGTGTGCCAGCAAGCTGGGCACGGTGCTGGGTGCTAGGCATTTTGTATTTACACATACTGCAAAGTGGTGTGGGACCTATTTTTCTTTCCTGATGAAGAAACTGCAGCCCTGAAAGGTGAAGGGACTTTCTCAGGGTCACCAGCACCACGGAATAGGAGTGTTGGGATTTAATACAGCTCTGTCTACACTGTCGGGCCAGCTGTGAGGTCTATGTCAATTTGACGTAGATTTTTGTTCCAACTGATGAAAAAACTCCACTCAAAACATTCTGAAGGTGATGCTCATGGATAGAAGGATATAATTACTGTTTTTACTCATTTTCTTTACAATAGAACATTATTTTTTTTAATTTAAAAGGAAGTCTGTTTTATGAGATGATTATGGAACAGACTAGTTCTAGCAGGTTTAAGTGAGAACACCCCGATTTCCAACAGCTAATGAATAAATGTTGGCGTAACTGGATTCCAAATTGTGTTTGAAGTGGCTTATTGCTTACTAGAGGCCGAGAACACAGGCTGAGGTGCCAGTCTGAGAGGTGTACCGGTCCTACTTATCAGATGAAGTCATTTGGAAGCATAATTAGAGGTTCATTTATGTAAGTGTCTTAGCCTTTAGAAGGCTCTTCTAGAATACCTGAATAATCTAAAAGAGTGGTTCTTTAATGGTGCAATTTAAATCCTAGGAGACATTTCACAGTATCTTGGGTCATTTCTTTTTTTTTTTTTCTTTTTTTCTTGGGTCATTTCTGACTATAAAGACTCAGGGGACAGGACATGTATTTCTGGCATCTAGTGGGTGGAGGCAGGGATGCTGCTCATCATCCTATAAGCACAACACACACCCCACAACAAAGAATTATCTGGCCCCAAATATCAATAAAGCCCAGGTTGTAAAACACAGCCACAGCTGAATGGCCTTTGTTCTGTTCATTTCAATCTCTACGATTTTTCCCAAATGTCTCCCACACGCTAGATGCTATGCTAGCATTAGAAGAAGTAGACGGGTGATTAGGACATATGTCCTGTCCTCAAAGAACTGAAACTTCCCTTTTATTTATAGCTGGCATGCAAGTCCATTGAAAGAGAGACACTTGCTTTCAAAAGATGCTTGCTTATTTATGCATGGCTCTCATTCCCCCAGCATTTCATTTTTTATTCATTATTTTTCACTGAAACCCTGTGACGTGGAGCTAATAGAGATGCCCTCATATGGAGATCACATGGCCTGAGTAGAAGTAGGTTGTTTATACACATAAAAGGCATTCATTTTCAGAACTGCCTTCTGAACCTGGATGAAATAACACCACCTAATTGTGTTAACATTAGATTTTTTGACAATTCTCACTATTGGCCAAGCAGTGATCCCTATCATCTGTGACAGTAATGAAAACGCCAAACTCATTGTTCCATGAGACTTTTGCTTTTCCCTATCAATTGTCAAAGGCATGGGCTGAATTACCAGTCACTTTTCCGAGCATATGTGTGCTCAAGTGTATCTAGATTCTGATTGGCTGCATGGTCATGGCTTTTTGGATGCTTACAGTAGAAAAGTGATCTGGAAAGAATCACTGAGTGCCTGAACTAGAAGGAAGTACACTCCTCATCATCCAAGCCAACTCAATGCATTTCACCCATGACACAGCTGAGGTTAAGAAAGTCACACACATGGCCAAAGACACAGCTTGTGGTAGAAGAGCAAAGGTTGGAACTCTGGTCCAGGGATTTGACACAGAACCATTCAATATGCATTCATAATGGTGACAAAAATACCTTAAAATTTGTGATGTATACAATGTTTCAGTACATGTACCACTGATCCTTGTAATATCTCTTAGGCTAAGATAGATGAGGAAATTGAGGCTCACAAAAATGACTTGCCGATAGGCACAAAACTAGGAAGTGATAAATCTGCTCTCTAGGTTCCCAGTCTACAGATTTCTGCTTCACTACCATTTTTTCTCTTTGACGACCCAAAGCCCTGAGCCAAAATCTGGCTTCAACTAAACCAGCTGGATGAGATCTTATGGCTGCTCTTTCTTTCCCGTAAGTTTTCTCTTGATTTTAGTTTTCTACTCTAATTTTTGTCCTTATTTCCCAGACTTTTAAAATTCATATTCACTATTCATTTCCATTTCAACAAGCCATACCAAAATCTGTGTCATAAGGAGGGATAATGAATGAATGGATGGATAGATGAGCAGATCAACAAAAACATTAGAAGCAGAGTGACTGGTAGGAAAATAACAGGTTTGTATTTGATTCTACTACTCTCGTTGTCCTTGAACCTCACTCTCATTATTGGTCAGACAGGTCTAACAAAACCTGTAATAAGCATTGTTATGAGTATAAAAGTATGAAAACAATGGTTACGAGGTAGATATGTATAATTGGCACCTCATAACTGGTAGCTATTATTATTAGTAGTCATATAAACCAAGATGCCTGCTGAATGTGAACTGAGATGAGTTCTGTGACTCCAGAAACAAGGCATCGCTCTCATTGGAGTTAGGTCTCCCAAGAAGGGCACTCACGTGAGTTGGTTGATGGTGTGGTAGAAGTCACAGGGGTCAAATTCAACTGGGAGATGTCAAAGTCGTCACAGTCATCTGTATCCTGTGCCACCCCGACTTTGTTGAAGTAACTGGAGAAGGCCTCTGAGGTACAGGTGAGGGAGGGTTGGTCGGGTTTGCGGGAGGGCACGGGTGGCGGCTGGGCCATCTGGAAATCCTTAAACATTTCTTTCCCCATTTTCTGTCTGGGCTTCTCGGTCTGTGGACTTGACCTGGTGGAGTCACCCGTGGTTGGGACGGTTGCAAGGGGGGTGAGGGGACCTTGGAACATGGCGGCTGGCAAAGGCATAACAGTTTGTGTGGGCATGAAGGCGGCTGGCGGAAACTGCCCGGCTACAGTTGGCCAGGGCTGCTGAGTGGCAGGGAAGAGACCCGGCTGGCCCCATGCGATGGGCTGAGCCCCCGGCATCACCTGAGCGACTGGTGGCTGAGCACCCATGGCGATCTGCTGTTGGACGAGGGGCTGCTGGCCCCAGAAGGATGGGAGGACGGCGCCCATTGCAACATAACCTGGAAGGGTGAGAAAGATGAGTCATGTACCCTGGGAAAGAATAATTCATGGATTCAGGTGATCGGCAGAAAGATACTGAGCAGTTGTTACGTTCCAGGCTCTGTGCTAGAGACCCGGGCCACAAAGATGAGTAAGATGAAAGTTCTGGCTTTCAATGGAGTGTTCCTTCCAGAGCCACGGTCTGGAGAAACCTAAGAAGGGGACTCATAAGCAAAACTAGAATGCAGTGAGCGAGCAAGCCGGGCAGGTGTTTGGGAGATAATGATAATATTGCTATAATTAAAGGTTTCCGACTCCACACAGCCTCAGGAGCTGGTGTGTCTCAGTGGAAAAGGTAGAGTACTAGACATCGGGTACATTTGGGTTTGAATCTTGCCTCCCCTTCTGGCTAGACCAAACACTTAAACTTTCTAAACCTCAAGCTCTTGGTTAGAAAGCCAGGTTATAAGATCTTCCTTTTCAGCATGGAAAACATGTGCTGAGGGAAGAAGAATCAGAGTATCGGGGATGTTGAGGTCTAGGTTAAAATTTGGAGTTCTTCTGCTTCTTATCTACGGAGTTTAGGGAGAGCTCCACAAGCTCTCTCGGGCTCTCTCTCCTCATCTGTGAAATGGGCAAAAAATACTGTCTGCCTCATGGGCTTGGTTTAAAGATAAATGGAGATGACGTTTTTGAGGTGGACTACTGCACCTGACACCAAGTATGCATTCAATAAATGTTAGCAATTAGTAGGATTTAAATCAGAGAAATCCTAGGAAGTACTTAATACCTTGCTTGATACATAGCAGCCATATAATAAGTGGTAGCTCCAGGTATTAGAACACATTATTTCTGCATTGTCATCATGCCAATTTTAGGGACTGTCTACTCAGGAGCACCTTGTACAGTGGCATAGGTTGGGGACGCCAAAACTCCGGAGGGTCTACTCACATATGTCACCATGTTAATTGTTGGCTGTACTAAGTCCTTTCAGGTGAGATATAACCATTTTAAAAGGCGAAGTGACACTTTTCACAGTATCAATAGTAACACAAATAATTTCCATGTATTCGATGTCTATGATGTTCTAGGTACAGTATTAGGTGCTTCACATCCTCACGGAATCCCTGCAGGGTAGGTATTCTCATCCCCATTCTAGGGATAAGGAAATAGGTGTTCAGAGAGGGAAAGTCCATGTTTAGGGTCACAGAGACAGCATGAAGTGGGATCAGGATCTAAACTGAGGTCACTTGTCCCCACAGCTAGTGGTGTTCTTCCCTCTACATCACACTGCCCCAGCCAGACAGCCAAGACCAATTTCTGATATCTGGATAGTAAGTACACCGGGGTTTGGCAAATGTTGGACAGGGCCAGAGAAATTCCCATGTGCTTCCAGTGATCCCTGCCCTTCTCAGAGGGCCCCGTGGACATACACATGTGCCATTGAGCCTGGGAGACAGATGCCCAGGCCAGGCAGGGGAGAGGAGGAAGAAGCTGGCTTGGCCTGACCTCTCAAAACCAGCCTTTTCACAGCTGTCAGAAGGAGTTTACAGGTGTACAGGAGTGAGGCCAAGAGAAGAGTGGGTGCAAGGTATCCTAGCAACTTCCAAAGGGAAGGCAGGCAGGCCCCGTGGCTCTGATCATGTCATGGGTGATGTCAATGACTGTGGGGAGCCCAGAGAAACCATGTGCAGAGTGCCTCACTCATGCTCCAGCCTCAGATCCCCTGCCCTTCAACTGATGACTAAGGAATGGAGACAACATTCCAGGTCCAGCCATTTCCTTGTGAGGTGAGAAGAGGTTCCAGAAAGGTGGAGGAGACAGGACACACAGGCTCCTTGCTGATGAATCCAGCAGTGTGACAGGCTCCTAGGGGGAGTCGACAAGGCAAACAGACCATATCCTTATGTGATCGCTTAGCCCTACTGCACTGAAATCAGAGGGGTGAAGAGACGTTGGTGCTGGCATTTCAAACCCGAGACCTGCTTGCATCGCCTCTCACCACACCCATCACATAATAAGGCAGTGACTCGAGCCCACTAACAGATTAAGAGTTCCACAACTGTTTTTCATATTTTCTGATTTACTTTGATGGGGGGATGATCAGGAAATTTGTGGGGTATATTTTGGTTGTCAGGTTAACTTGCTAGTGGGAGCCACTATGCGCACTTGAGAAGCAGAGAGCTTGGATACTTGATATCCTATACTGTGTGAGACCAACGTGCATAACAAAGAATTCCCCCACGTTCTGGCTTCGATAATATTTGAGTATGGGCTGGACATTGTATTACCTAGAAATTCAGTTTCTTTGCATAGTTTCAATGCACTTAGTTTTCTGGGAAGGTAACAGCTGTGTACATTGAAGGCCGACTGTATTTTGTCTTGTTTGGAACACGGTCAAGAGTTGCTCACCATTTGGGAAAGTTGAGGTTCCCAACAGAAACACTTTCCCTGGTGTTTGAACCCACACGGCGTTCCTGTGTCCCTCTGCACCTGCAGAGACTCTATTTATAGTTCTACACACCTGGCCACTTAGTAGGACTTCTAGCGCAGCTATACCTGGGTATTTCCCTTATTGAAATAGATATCTTTTTATTACAAATTAGTTTTTAAAAGTTTCCTCCTGGGACACCTGGGTGGCTCAGCGGTTAAGCGTCTGCCTTTGGCCGAGGGCATGATCCCGGGGTCCTGGGATCAAGTCCTGCATCGGGCTCCCTACAGGGAGCCTGCTTCTTCCACTGCCAAGGTCTCTGCCTCTCTCTGTTTCTCATGAATAAATAAAATCTTTTAAAAAAAAGTTTCCTCCTTATAATGAAGGCATTATATTTAAAAAAAAACTATTAGATAAGTTATATCATCTATGAATTTCATTTCAAGAATTTAAAGGAGACATTACAAAGATCTGTCGTAAAAAGGGGGCACTAGGTCTGATGGGGCAGAGACACAGATCTTTCAATGACCTCAATCCTGATGCCCATTTTGGGAAAGGGATGGAAGGTTTCAGCCTGCAGACAGGCTAGGCTGTCTTTCACTTTGCTTCCACTCCACAGCCCTTGTTGCCACCAGAGGATTGCTCTAAGATGCAATATAGTGCTTCACTGTCTTGACTATAAGGTTTGGATGCCTTAGCTTGGCTTAGGAGCCTTCAGGGATCAGGCCCCTTCCTACCTCTTCATCCCACCTTTCCCTACAGCAGCTGCAAACAAAGCTCCACCGGCTCTCTCTCATCCCTGCTGGTGCTCCTGCCTACCTCACCTGGCTACTCCTTATGCACTCTCTGAGAACCAGTTCAGCAGCACCTCTTCCGGGCACTTTTTCTGCCCCCCTGCACTCCACTGGTTCTCCTCTGGGCTTCTGCAGACCCCAGGGGTCATCTCTGTGATGGCATTTGGTCACACTGTGTTGCAACTGCCCAGTTATTGTCTTCCATCATTAGACAAGAAACCACCTGCTAGTAGGAACATTTTATTTTCCCTTTCCCTCTCCTCTGTGTCTGGCACAGTTTTGGGCACACATCAGCTGCTCCATAAATCCTGAGATGGGAGAGAGTCTCTCTATAAAGGTGAATGAGTCATAGTGGAATAAATGCCTTCACTGCATTTTTCCAAGTGTACAATTAAACTCGAAGATCTGTAAGTGCTGTAATCGCTGATGATTCTACTGTTGGTGGCAGGTTTTTCTTTCCCCTGTCTTTTTTTTTCCCACAAGGAACCAACAGATGGGCTGTGCACACTTTTCTGGAGAGAGCTATTAGCATGTCTCCCTGGCTTCGTGCCATCTGCTTCAGACCCAAGCACAATATTCAAAAGAAAAAAAAAAAGCAGCACAGGGTAATTGGGTATCATGTTAGGGAACTCACAGGTCTTACTAGTTTTTCTGGGGGGTTGGGGTCTCTGTAGCCTGGGCTTCCCCCAGACCTGTGAGCTAAGGTTCTCTGGCCACATGGCATCATGCACGCCTGATGGGACACCTCAGTCGCAGCGCTGCGGTAGCAGCGGACATGGGGGAGCCACTTGGTGGCTGCCACTGCAGCCACTTAACTGCTTAGTAACATTTACTCATTAACGTTCGACGGTGGAGGGAGGAGGTGCCATGGAGCATCTGTTTATGCCATGGAGTTCAGATCAATCATAAATCTCCTTGCTGTGAAGTGAAAGGAAACACCTGCATTACTGCCTTGCAGTTAGATTTTTAAGGAGTGTTGAAAATTGCAATTTATAACCAGATGCTTGCACCTGGGGATACCTCATTATTTGAATTTAAAAAGCAGCCTAAAATGTGAGAAAAATATGGAAAACTAAGGGACTCTCCCGACTTGTATGGTAATGCTTATGTACATGATCTCATTCATTCACTGATTTATTCATTCATTCAAAAAGATCCCTATTGAGTGTGAAGCACTGTTTTGGTCTCTGGAGATCCAGTAAAGAACACAATAATTAAGAAAAACAAAAACCTTTCCCTCATGGAGCTTACATTTATGTGACATTGATCCTTGCAACAAGCCTCTGTGTCACTGATATAGTATCTCTTTACTCTGTGTTTGAGATACTGTAGGTGGCTGAGGGGAAGGCTTGAGCCAGCTACCACAGGGTATGGGGAACAGAGCCAGGCTCCTAACAGACAGGGTAGCAAACATCTGTTGCCTGCTTACTGATAGAAACACCACCAAGCACCACTTTAAATGTTCCACTATGTGTATGAACTCATGCAATTGTCCGACCAGTTATACGGTGGCGTTACCATCCCCATTTCACAGATAAGCTCCTTGAGGCTCAGAGGAGATTTAGCTGAGTTTTACGCAGTTGGCTAGTGGCAGGTCTGTATTTATACACAGTATATCCTCTAAGCCCTCAGGCCAGCTCTGTCATGTACAGTTAAGAGGCCAAAGCTAAATTTTATTACATGGATGTTTTTCTAAATATTCCAAAAAGGTTAAAGGGAAAAAATATAGGCAGGACAAGACATTTTCTTCTACTTTAAAAATAAGAGTCATAATAATCATAATAGTAGCAACACGAGCTGCATTTGCTCACTGAAGCATCCACAGTAAGCCGGCAATTTTCAGGATGCTTCACTTTGTTTTCTCATTTAATTCTCATGATATTGTTGCAAGGGAAGTATTATTTTTTACTCATTTATAAAGATTTAGAAACTCTGGCTCTGGCAGGTTAAGTAAATGGCTCAGGAGTCTAAAACATACATAAATAGATGAGCTAGGATTTGAACCCAGCCCATCAGATGCAAACCACACACACACACACACCCTGGCCCCCAACCCGTAGCCCATCTGTTGTACTGCATGCCGTGGTTCGTGTCCCTGGCTCTCTGTCACTGGTTGGACAACTGGGGGACAGGCAGATGGCTACTCAGCATCTGCAGAGATTTCTTAGGGCCATTCCAAGGAAGAGAGGCTGATAGTTGACCACCCACTGACATCTACTTTTGTTCCTCAGCATATCTGAATAGAAGCAGGCATTTTGAGAACCAAAATGTGCTCAATGAAATTAATTTTACACTTACATTCTAAACAGTGAAATTGTGGAGGTAATCAATCAGATTTTTTTTTTTTTTTTTTTTTTTGAGCAGCTGAAGAACCCGAATCTAGACGTGAACTGGCTTGTCCGTAGTTTGCAACACGGCTGGTCAAGTAGCAAGACTAAAACCCAGGTTTTCAAAGCCCTCATCTGACACAGGCTCAGGAGAAGGTCCAGAGTAGTTCTGTGTGTGGCTCAGCCAGGTCCTCGGGGTGCTTTTATGCAAATGTTAGGGCAGGGAGCCGTGTGACTGCATCCTGTCCCACTCTCACTTATGGAGAAGGAAGATGGAGACTTGCCTAGAGCACTCTTCCTAGACAGCTTCCTGGCTTCCATCCTTACATAGTCTGCTCACACCTCACCTCTGCATGAGCCCCTCCTGACCATAACCTTTATTTACACTTGCTCTAAAGCCCCTACACTCCCCTTGACTTTCTTCTATCCACACCACTTACTATTTTCAGACATACTAGGTATGTTACTTATTTTTATGTTGTTGCCTGTCTCCACAGTAGAAAGGGAAGTGCCATGAGGGCAGGACCTGCATCTGTCATGGTCACGGGCACACCCCAGGCACCTAGAATAGGGCCTGGCTCATTCACTGAGGAGTGGATATTTGTGGAATGAACACATCTGCAAGTTGGTTAAGTTTGGGGCTGATCGTTCCCATTACCTGTCTCAGCACATCATCTTCATAGATCAGATAATGAGGGGAAAGCATGGTAATTTCAACACGGGAAGGTGATAGATTTCTGATGGAAAACTGTTACTCTTATTTTAAATGATGCATTCTATTACACTATTCCCGAGGAGATTTTAATATCCATTTTAGGTAAGGAAAACCAGCCATCACCACAGTCCCATTTTAGAGACGGGTAAAACAGATTGATTGGGAAGCTCAGCAATTAAAAGTCTGCATTACTTGCAGATTCTAAAGTGTTAGCTAGATCCAATGGCTACCGACCTCTGTTGCTTCTGAAAGTGCATAATGATCTCTGGGCTTATGGGGAATAATTTTAACTATTTCAGAATAGAGTGTGAATTTTTACTTCATTTTGAATAACAGCAAGGTTCATATTCGGTGGCAAGAATTTGCTTCTAACTCTATGTAGCTAGAATTGTTTATAGAGAAAAACTCAAGGAAATGTATATTTGAAAATATTCAGGCTCAGGACTCCTGGGTGGTTCAGTTGGTTAACTGTTGGGGGCTGCTGATTTTGGCTCAGGTCATGATCTTGGTGTTGTGAGATCGAGTCCCACATTGTTGGACCCCATGCTCATCTTGGTGTAGCCTGCTTGAGGATTCTCTCCCTCTCCCTCTGCTTCCTGCCCCCTGCTTGCATGTCCACACTCCCTCCCTCAAACAAATAAATAAAAATATTTTCCTAAAAAAAAGGAAATATTCAGGTTCTTTTGGCTGTATATAAGAATAAAATAGAAAGATGAAGCCACAGATTTCAAATACATAGAAAGAAAACAGTCTTTAAGGCTCTCATGTATGTAAAGAGTGGAATACCCCCTCTGGCCTGTGCCAAGTCAAGCGGTCTGGCTACATGGAGTGCCTGATGCCATGGAGACAAGTTAAGAAAGGAGATCCTGCCAATTTGTACCTCACCTGCAATACTGTCACTATATATACGTATGCACACATATATGCACAACCTGTTGTAAAAGCAGTACATATATTTATATATATTAAAGAATGCTTAGAAAACAGAACAAATACTTTCAAAATCATTAAAAGCCCCATCACCTTCCCAGTTCACTGTTAGCAGTTTGGCTCTGTCCCCTCAGCACCCCGCTTTGCATGGAGAGCCTCCCCATTCTCAAATCTCTACCAAAGGAGGCAATCTGATCCCAAGAGGTCTGTGGAGAGTTCATACTTCCCCCCACCTGCCATCCTCCCTCCCTTTGGCTGGGATGCACACGAGGAGAATTCGCACTAATTTACACGGCTGTATGTGCACTGGGCTCCCTGAAGCTGTCTACTACTGAGTAACCTAGAATTTTGACCTTTCCAGGTGAAAGACTTCACTGAATTCCAGCCTACAGTCTACCACAGGTGTGCAAACGCTCCCCCACCTCCCATTGGCAGCCTCTCAAAGTCATCTGAAGAGTCACAGGAGAGGCTGGTGGTTCCGCAAGTCTTCGGGCATAATTTGACAGCTGGTTCACATCAACCCTTTCTCTTCCTTGACAGGTGGAGGCCGAAGGAAGGGAAGCGGGCCGAAGACAGCTTACCTGAGGGTACAGCAGCAGTGCCGAAAGGTACAGAACTAAACATGTCTGCACTCGCCGGAAGTGTCTGAGATGAAGACGGGATAAAGGCATCACCTGGAGTTGCAGGAGTCTGTTAGAGAGAGAGGGGGGTGCAGAAGGTGTGTGAGGTCCCTGGGAAACTGGGCTCAGGAGCCGTCAAGGATGAGAGGCAGTAGGTGCAGGAAGCAGGGGCAGGAGGGACTGGAGAAGCCAGCCATGGTCCAGGCCACACATGTGGTGTGCAGACCACAAGCTGGTTGTATACACTGACCATAAAACAGGACAAATGAGACCTACCTTTTAGCAGCTGTGATAATGAAGTGAGATCCTGCATTTAAATCACTTAGTACCATGCTGAGGTGCATTAGCAGGTGCTCAGCAAACAGTGGCCAGAATCTCAACTCTTTGGTTCGAGCCCCTGCTCCTTGGGGGTGTTTTTCAGGCCATCGAATTATTCCACAATATGTAGCTTTCATCCTTTAGAGGGGGTCAACTTAAACTGACATGAACCCACTCAGGATCCACTGTGCACCTAATTCAGGGTTTGTCACTTAATACACAGTAAATAAACAGCCTGACGAAATGACCAAATAGAGCTCAGAGACTAGAACAGAGACCCCTGTCTCCTGGTGCCTCCCACATTCTGTCTGAGTCTCTACGTGCATAGACAAGGAAATATTTTCAAATGATAAAAAAACTGAAGCCTGAGGAGCAGCAAACTCTAAATTACCCAGCCTCTGCTGGAACCCGAGACAGGTCCATTGCATGCACTGGTGGGGAAGGTGAGAGGTACTGGGACAAATCAAACAGACAGAAGGGATACTGAGGGGGCACTCAAAGAAAAGCATCAGTACTCAGTTTTTTAAAGGCTCACACCCATTTACAGCAGCCTTTCTCCTATAAAGTATGTCTAAGCGATGCCATTGTATCCTTATTTTTCTTTTCCCCTTGGAACAGTCTGGGGCAAGCAATTAATCCTGAAACCACGGCAATTAGGGCCATTTTTAGACCAGCAGCCTGCGGGTGGAGTGGCATTGTTCTGGGGATTATTAAATACCCATTTGGACTGCACTTGGGTTCAGGGCCAGAAACAGCCGTGAGCTGCTGCGTTAAGCACTTTTAAACACAAGTGGGGCTGTTCTGTTTCCCCCACGTGATCTTAGGGGGAGTCATGTGCCCTCTCTAGGCCTCAGTTTGCTCATCTGTAAAATGCAGGGGACAGGCTAGAAGATTTCTTCAGATCTTTCTGGTCCCACAGCTTGAGTTTCTACATGCCCAAGATGCAGCTCTTACCCCTGGGATGGAGGAGAAAAGGAGACTGGTTCGAGCTGCCCCAGCTTCCCCGGAGACAGGAGCTGCTGTCCCCTGTCACGTCTGCTCTGGACATCAGATGTCGGGAGCAGGGCAGCTGTGTCTAGTGTCCCTGGCGGCAGCTGTGGGCAGTAGAGTCTCATGCCATCTGTCCTCCGTGCTGAGATTACAGCCTTTTCTCTGTAAGGTGCGTCTCCCCAATAAACCACATAGCACCATCCTCGGTATGTACAACTGTGCGGAGCCCAGAGGAGCTGCCCTCTCCCAGCAGCTTCTGCTGGTGCAGCTGTGGTTCATTGCTCTCTGCCCACCTCCTGCTTCCAGGGAAGGGGCAGGAGAGGACCTGGATGGGGCTTCTGGGTTCTGTTCTTTGCTGTGGCCATAGGGTTGCCTTTTTTAAATTTTTAAATTTTTTTTTTTTTTCAGAGGGTTGCCTTTGAATGCAACCAGTTCTCAAAGCACCAGGATTCAATTTTGCTTAGGGTTGAATTCTTTTTTCTTTTCATTTTTAAATTAGGGTTCCCTGTAATCTCTATCCTCCTGCAATCAGTGACTTATAATAATGACAAGCAATGGGCTATATACCCTGGCTGAGACTAGAGTGGGGAATCCAAAGCTTCATGAGAAGCTCAGTGAAGCTAGGAGGCAGGGGAGAAGGGAGGAGAAGACAAAAAGAAGAGAGGGAGAGAGAGGAAGGAAAGAAGGCAGGAGACAGGACAAGGCAGAGGGAGGATACCTCATTTCCTAGGCTGAACACTGGGCTGGGTGGACTCTGGGCAGGTGCTGACAAATGCCTCATCGTGTCTATAGTCCTGTTGAGTTTCTGGCCCATGTTCCCAGCTAGACTGTGTGCTCCTTGCAGATAGGGACCTCATCCCAGTTATGTCTTTCTCCACTGACCAACAGAACAGCAAGTACCCAAGTATCTCATAATTGCTGATGCATGGTTTCACTTGCTTCTCAAAACAGAAGCCTTATAATTCCTTTAAAAAGCAGCAGAGGAAACCAAGGTTTCAGATTGCTGGTTAATTCTCCCAAATCACACAATTTGAAAGAGGCAGAGGTGAAACCCACCAGCAGCCTTCTTTTACCCAAGGCCCTTCTTCTCACCACCGTGCAGCTGAAGAAGAGAAGGGGAGGGAGGGAGGGTTGAGCTGCAGTGCATACTTACGGGGGGAGAGGTTATATCAGGAGGGGTCGACATATCCCCAAAAAGTTCTAATTGGGTCACAGCCTGAAAAGACACAAAGATAATGAAGTCACCACAAGGGAAGCCAATGCTACTGGGCACTGCTTTAAAACGGTGTGACATGAGGACCCTTGCTTCTTTGTCATCATGACTATACAAACAGTAAGCCCAGCTGGCCATTACCATACTTCATGATCGTAAAGACAACATCTGGGATGCAGCTGGAATCAATTCTTGCTTCAGTGTGTCTGGCAGTTTATCTGGGCTTAGTTAAGGGGATTCCAGCTTAGCCACCTCCCGTAACCCGTCATACCACTTCACTCTGATTCACCATCAAGTGCAGTGCTGTCTCTCTTCTCCAGGACATAAAGGCAAGAAGGTGATGGCCTCACTACTTTTATGAGTGCGCACACATGTACAAAGTGCCAGCTATAAGGAGATAGGACTTTTTGGCTACTTCTCAGCAAATGCTCCCACTACCACAAACCTCAGAGGTATAATTCATCATCCCCATTTCTACAGATCAATCAACTGAGTCTTACAGAGGAGACCCCAAGGTCACAAAAGCCAGGACTTGAATTTTCTCCATAAAGAGCATACAGTCAAATGAGAGTCTCTGAAAATGCCAGCCTTGGATAAAAAATGTAGTTGGAAGAAAAGAAAACATATCATTTAATACCAGGAAGGGGAACAAAAACAGCCCAGTATCTACACTATTAATCACTGCTAGGAACTCCATCACTACAGACACTGTATCGTCTATATTCCCATCCATCATACAGGAGTGTCTGAGCAAGGCCAGCCATAGCAGCAGAAGAAACCCTTTAAGATATACTTAGAAATTAATCTGCATACACTTCCAGCTTCAGAGACTGTAGGAAGTCTATGGGCAGGAACCAAACAGCCTGCCTTAAAGTATATAATCATATGCTTTGTGCAAAACCTGCCCACTGGGGAAAAAACATTTTCAGCTCATCTGTAAAATGCAGGGGACAGGCTAAAAGATCTCTTCAGACCTTTCTGGCTCCATAGCTTGAGTTTCTTAGTGCCCAGGATGCAGCTGTTACCCCTGGGACAGAGAAGAGAGGGAGACTGGTGATTGGGGGAACCTAAAAACATCAATCAATAGAAAGGACTGGAAGAGTCTGCCTGCCTGCCTGCCACGCAGGCCCCCTGCACCTGGATTCTGCAGTATCCAGGCATTTCTAAGTCTGAACACTTAGTACCAAAAAACTAATTTAGTACCATAAAACTAAACATCATTCTCTCCTTCTGAAGAGTAAGGGGGCTCTGGGCCCTGGAAAAGGTCCCCCAGCTGTTGATGGATTCACCTCCAACCTCTGCAACTCCTTGGAGCTATAGTTCCCTTACCTGGATGGTAGAGATGATACTACTTCCTTTGCAGATTTATTGACAATATTAATAACAGGAATTTCTTTGAAGTTCATCTAAGCCTTGTTAAAAAGGCACAAAAGACTCTTTTTGCTGAAATAAGTTTAGCTTGCTTATTGAACTTTCAATTCTTCCTCTTAAGGTTTCAGACTAAATAACAGCTTTGGGCACACAGTAGGGCCCTACACACATTAATTTCCTTCCCAACTACACAATGCCTTTTCCATACATGCTGGGCACCTCTTGGGTGCTAGGTGCAGTGAACAGAATAGTGAGAAATGCCAAGATGAGCTTGCAGTCTGGCGGGATGATCCACAGAAGTAGATGATTTCAAAGCAATGTGGCAGAGATGGCAACAGGGGTCTCTGTGGGAGAACAGAGAAAGGGACTCGGCCAGCTTTTGGCAAAGAAGCTTAAGGAGAGTTTTCTAAAGGGAAGAGATCTGATCTGAATTCTGAAGATGAGGCAGTCAGTCAGGCAAACAAGAAGAGGAAGGACAATCCAGGCTGGTGCAAGTACATGAGCAGAAAGGAAAGAGGCCTGGAGGGTCTGAGCATGTGGGCAGAAAAGCAGTTTGTAATGAGCATGAGGGTGGAGGGCAGCAGGAAGCAGGCCAGCAAAGTGGACAGGAGTAAGGTCACAGTGGGACCAGACCCGGCTGGACTCTATAGATACTGGCTTGTCTCGGCCAAAGAGTCTTTACCATGTTTACAGTATTTTATGTCATTTGGTGAAACTATACCAATCCTTATGCTTTCTTCCAGATTCATATAAGGAATACTTCTATTTAATCGATTAACATGAAGCTTCTAGGCTTCCTTGCAATTGGGACTCAATGCTTTTAAAATGGCTTACAACTATTTTCAGTGGTAGGAAAATAATAAAATGAAGTTAATAATTAAGTCACACAATTTACATTTCAAATGTGTTGAACTCGTGGCACACTTTTACTAACATCATAAATATAATTTATTGGCTAATTTTCTCCTTAAGCACAACTTTTAAAATAACCTTCATTCTTGAGATATAGACTTTCCTCTTACCAGATGATTTTCACTCAAGGATTAAACGAGAAAAACATGCAGAGGCATAAAACATAGATTGTTATTTCATTCCATTGGATTTGCTGTTTAAATAGAAACTTGAGTTAATTAAATTTTATAGAAAAGGGAGATTCTTAGGCCATAAAATTAAAAATAATTCTAATAACCATATGTGATTGAGAATCTGGAATAGTATCTATTTTCACACCCCTCCCCACCATGCTCGCCATACTCCTTTTATTTGTAACCTAACAAACCATGTTCCATCTGATAATATTGTTGTAATTAATCATTTTAATGGCCTCGAGAGAATTAAAACTAACCATTCACATTTGTCGAACATTTTATAGTTTACAATACATTTTCCAATACGTTATCATCATGTTTGACGCTACCTGAGCTCACTGGTGGCATAGCTGTCTATCTGTCCTTTTTGCACATGAGCTGAGACTGAGAGGTGATGAGACTTACCCATGATCAGTGGGCTAAAAGAAGCTGGGCTTGACCCACAGGCCAAGCAACACCTCGTTTATCTATCCCTTCACAAGCCCTACTTAGCATCCCTAGATGGTGGGAGTATAGCCACAATATTCTCTAACCAGAAGCTACGGTTCCCGAAGGGTCTGCCGAAACAGACATCCATCCGAAGAACTCCACTGGAAGGTCAGTTCAAGATGCCTATTCGCCTTTCCATTACCAGCACTGCAGAGATCTTCTGGTAGAGATGAGGCTGCCAATGGCAGATTCCGCCTTCTTCTGGCCCTGGGCATTTCCCAGGGGGATATTGGAGGGTGCCCAGTCCAGTGAAGGGGCTCAAGGTAGCTTGGTTGTTGAGGAGGAAGGCCCTGAATCTCTCCCCTGGGCCAGCCCCTTCACAGCCATTCTTTGATATGAAAAAGCGATGATTTTCGAGTAATATTTAGAGTGTTGTGCCACTGCTGTTTCGAGATTAGTTCCCTGGTCCTTCTTTCAACTAGATGGCTGCAAGTGGACTCCTAGGCTCCTCCTGCAGAGAAATTCTGAAAGCGCCATTGATGAAGGCTGAGTTGTCCTTGGCTGACCCCCAAAACACATTCTCACAGGCCCACTCCTTATGTTTTGGCATCAGGAGCTCCTTCGTGTAGGAAAAGTATGGAGCCCCTACTGAGCATCAGCTGCTGTACTGAGAAGAGGGGATATGAGCCTGTTCCCGCTCTTACTCTCCTGGGCTGGCTATTTCATGGAAAGACAGACCATCGATAAAATCAGGGCAACATAATGGAGAAGAGAAACAGGAGTTACAGAGTTACAACAGGAGGGGCCATCTCAGGGCCTTTGCACACGTTCCTCCTTCTACTGAGAACATACATTCCTTTCCCAATTGCCTTTCCCACTCATCCTTCAGGACAGAAATTAGAGGACTTTTTTTTTTCTTTCTGGGAAGTGTTTCCTAACTCAATATGTGCCCCATCCCATTGTCCAGAACAGATTATATGATACTCTTAGATCAGCGGTTCTCAACCCTGGACATACCTGGGGGGAAATACGGCTGCCTGGTTCCCACTCCTAAGAGATTCTGAATCAGATGGTTTGAAGTACAGCCTCATAACTGGGATTTTAAAAGAATCCTGATGATTCTAATTTGCAGCCAAGGTTGAGGAGCCCTGTCCTAGAGACTTTCCAAATACCCTCTAGCCAGAGGTGGCCTGTGTTACCAACCAGTACATCTAGTCCAGGGTATACCCACCCAATGGAAGCCTTGCCTGGTTTTTATTCACTTAGGTGCACTCAACACATCCTGCTTATGTGCCTGAACCCCTGGTATACTAGGTTCTAGTGCACTACACTAGACTAACCTACTTCATCTTACCAAGGCTGTGCAATGTTGCACTGTGACACGTGATCTCCTTGAGGACAGTCTGTCCTCCCATTTTACTAAATATCTAGCATCTATCAGAATGCCTGGGACATGTTGGAAGCTTGAAAAATATTTGTTCAATGGAATACACACACATACAAACACACACACACACACACACACACTCTCTCTCTCTCTCTCTTTCTGTCTCTCATACACACATACTCTCTGACCTCATCATAGGGCTCAGCAATAATCTGCCTGTGAATATTACACTAGGCACCCACTGGGGCACAGCCGGCAGCTGCCCTTCACGCAGGCTGGGTGAGGAGAATATGGGATGCATGAGAATGACCAGAACGACTCTCATTTAACAAGAGCCTGGAGGCCTTACCTTTGTTGCCTCTAAAATCTCATCAAAGTCCATCGGCAGGTTTCTGTTCTGTAACCACAAGGCACGACTTATGAGCATGAAATGAACGATGGGATCATGACCTGAAACAGTTAATCAGATAGGGCCCTCTCATTCTTACCGGGGTGGCCGCAGCAAACCGTTCTTCAAAATCCTCAAATGGTTGACCGTTCTGAAAGTGTAAGGGATGATGAATGAGGATGAAGAGTCTGACACACAAATGGCATGGATTTATGAGTTTAATGATGACGGTATCTATGCTCTCTGCTCCCACGGTCTCCTCAGGCAGGAGCTGTGGCCAGTGTGTTCCCAGCAGAAGTAGATGATAAAACACGGGCCTGACCAGGAGGAAAGCCAGCAGTGGTAAGTTTGTAGGTTTAAAGTCTATCTTCCTGCTATTCCAGGCATTACCTAGCCAGCCTCAATGCTGGCAACAGATAAAAGCATGATGTTTATTTACACTCAAGGAAAAGGAAAAGTTTTAAAAGGAAAAAATACTATCATGTGCTTTAGCCAAACTCTTAGCTCTTCGGAGTAGTCTGTGAACAGCTAGTTTTGTGAGTGCCCTTATGCATGCATGCCGTCCCCTCTGCTTGAAAGGCTCTTCTTCTCATCTCTGCAAGTTTGAAGTACCAAATTCCTCAAACCCAGCTGGAAGGCCACCTCTTCCATGAAGCTCCCCTTGATCCTCTGAGCTGAAAATCATCAGAGTAATAGCACATCATCTGTGCGGATTACATTGTGCTTCCAGAAGCACAGCCAGGCTGTATTTATTCCTGAATCTTGGCTACTCGTAGAGGATCTGGCACCTAGCAGTGCTCAAAAATATATGAACAAATGCATGTTTTAAAAGTGGCTGGCAGTTGACCAGATCTAATTGTTTTGTTAATTTTGTATTTTATTGTTTGTAATTGTTGAGGATTTCACTAAACTACTCCATATTGCTGCACTGGCATCCATTTGCGTGGCTCAGCTAACTTCAGGGGCCTGACCTCAGCCTCTCCCATGAGGCAGACCCTGGATAAACAGCAGAGTCACAAGTAATTGTAAATTCCTAGTATGACTCTCCCAATGGCTTGTGATTAGTAGTCTCTCCCACCTTGCCCCTTAGAGAAGATCTCTGTGGAGCTTACCAAAACCCTGCCCTTTTTGGTGTGAACTGACCAATCTGGGACCCCAAAGCCCGTCACTTGTGGGCCCTAATAAAGGTACGCACCTTAGTTACCATACTTGCCATACTTTCTCCGCCTGCACCCTGCCTTGACTTTCCCCGAGTCACCTCTTGAAGTGTACTACGTACCTCCTCCAGGACCTGTGAGTAATAAACTTCTCTATTACAATTTCCTTTTAAAGTCTTTTGTTGTACTGTGCTCACCACTGGACACCCTGGCACTCTGCTAAACAAATGTTAATTACCAAATTCTCAAGAATAATATATATTATAGATAATATATATGGTGTCTATTACATATATTTTTTTAGTCATCATGTTTTGGTCAATATGCACAAGCTAATCATTTTTTGGATGATTTCGAAGTACTGCAACATTAGTACAGATCTGACAATATTGACATTAAAGCGGAGTATTATGCATGAATAGAAATAATTGCATCATTCCCTGCTTTTGAGGAGAGCTTCCTAGTTATAGGGCTGCAGAGCAGAGTAGGAGAACCAATGTGCCCACACCCACCACAGCAGGGCCTTCAGGCTCATCACCACCATTTCTGTCTTCAACCACCTGCTTCCACCAGACCCTGGCTCTCCTGGAGTCAACTGTGGCAAAGAGGAGAGGAAGAGCAACCACATCTGTTAACCACATAAATTACTATTATTATGGTTCTATTTGGCCAGAGGTGGGGGGGGGCAGGCAATATTAGCCTAAGTGATCCTGTAATCTATGGTGTGGCCTAAAAGGTTAAGGTTATGTCTCTACATCCTTTATAAATTCACACACTTCTAGGGATTTATGGCACAGCCCCTACCAACTAGCTCTGGGTCATAACTTTTAATAAAAACATTTTTTAGTGTCCAAAATCTCATTACATCTGTCCAATATAAAAAAGCAAATGGCTTCAGAGCATGATGGATGAATTAAATAAATTTGAAAAACAGCCTGTGGTAGAGTCTCATAAAACCCCCACCATATAATGAAAATGTGTGAGGCTAACCAGCACTGGTATGAGTCCGTCACTTTCCTGGTGACGGAAGAAGTGGCCTTGGGTCAGGAGTGATGCTGCGGTGGGACAGGCCATTTCCGTCCATTCAGACAAAGCCTGGTCTGGGTGTGGGAGAAAAGGCATCTCTCTGGAGTCACACAGATGTGGATTGAACCCTAGCTGTGCCACGGTGTTCTGTGTGATCCTCGGACAACAAGCTGGTCAGCTTGTCTTCTCATCTTTAAAGTGCTGACGATAACGTTAACGTTGTCTCAGGTTTCTGGAGAGGACTGATTGAGACGTGTGTGAGGTCTTGTTTGGTGCTAGGCACACAGTAGATGCTCAATAAATATCTTTATCTTCTATTTCTTTTTCCTGTGGTACACTTTTGGAAGGTGCAGGCGCACAGTTTTTAATGTTAGGAAACTATTAGATGGCATTTGGAAAAAAAAAAAAAGAGAAAAAAAAAAAACTCGTGGGAAGCCCCTCCTTAGAAAGTACCCCTGCTTGACAACATAGAGCACCTGCATGTAAAAGGCCTCCCCATACTTTCTGGCCTTATTCCTGAACCCCTCAGTCCATTCTTGATCCTGTCTTCTCCCTGGAATCTCCTTTCTGGCCAGAGTCTTGCCTGCTCATCCTCCTGGCCACACCTCTCGTACCTGGTGCTGGTGACCTTCCTGTTTTGATCCTGGCTCAGTCATTCCTTGGATCCCCTTCCTCCTGTTGGGGGAAAGCTTCTGGAGCACCCTGTGCATTTCATCCGGCCAGTGGGGAGACCCTGCCACCAGGGCACCTCCTCCCCACTGAGTCTCATGGCCAGCACCTGGAATCTCTTTCCCAGGCCCCCCCAACCTCCAGCTTGCTTTACCCACAAATTACTACTAGAGTTTTTGTTCATTTATCTTCAAGTCTTCTTTTTCCCCTTATAGATACATTTCTCACACTTATTATGATGACACGCATGCAGGTTTGTATTCTGCTTTTCAAGACTCAATATGACATCAAATTTATTCCTAATGTACACTTCCAGGGAGGATTTAACAGAAGAGAGTCTCTTATGTCGTTTGAAGATGGTACCAGCCTGAATCTTCATTAATAGACTGAAAGAAAGCTTCCACAGGGAGTCTGTCTTCCTAGAGTCTCTGTTTGGAGCAGTGGGGACACTTGTCCCATAACTGAACAAATTAACTATTAACTAGACTCCTGTTAATCTTACAGGAAAAGTGACAGTGGATGAGATGAGATGTGGGTGAGCGTGTAAAAAAGGATGAAAATATATTTATGGCTGCCAAATCAGAACCCTATGGTGAGTCTCACCCCTGGCTGCAATTCTTTGGGGGAGCTTTCAGCAAACTACTGATGCCTAAACCCTAGTATCAGAGATTTGGGTTGTACTGGTCTGAAGCGTGGTCCTGGCATCGGTAGGTTCTAAGAGATCCCCAGTGATTCTAATGTGTAGCCAGACTTCAGAATCACTCTGCTGGGGAATGAAATCTCTGTAGGAATAATTAGTGAAAGTCCTACTGGGAAAACTGAAGACATCTTGATTGATTATGTAATTGATTAGATAATTTCTTCAACAAACATTCACTGAGTGCTTTTCACATGCCAAACTCTGGCTAGGAGCTGGAGAAACAAAGATGAATAATAATACATGGACCTTGCTCTCCCGAAGCTCAGAGCAGAGCAAGAATATATAATTATTCTAGTTTGGGGGTGGAACAGGAGTGGGCCAGGGAGGGTGCAAGGCATCTAGACCTAAACTCAGAACTCAGGCCAATACTGTAAAAGAATGAATGTAATTAACCATTTAGAAAGCTCAGGAGAAATGGATTAACTTAAGTGATTTGTAACTGCACCAAAGTGGGTCCTATTAAGGCACTTCATGGTTCCAGGCATTGGAATGCATATATCTTTCCCTGGTGAGTGATCTAAAAAGGAAGACGTGCTAATGAAGGCTAATTCCCTCTGAAGTATCTAGGAGTTTAGCTTTCTATCACCTTTAGCCAAGAGTAAACAGCGGCTTTCCTACTTCCTGGCTGAGAGAGACAAGAACTCTGTTTGGCAAGTGAAGAACAAAGCGAGGGTGGTGGCGGAGTTGAGATGGGGACTAGAAAATATGATGTGAAATACATGATTTCTCCCAAGAGCAGCACTGTCCCATTGAACTTTCTGTGTGATGGAAAGTTCTATGTTTACAATATCCAATATGGTAGCCCATGTGGCTATTGAGCACTTCAAATACGGCTGCTGTGACTGGTGAACTGAACTCTAAATTTTGGGAGTTACTTTTGGGAGCACCTGGGTGGCTCAGTCGGTCAAGCATTCGACTCTTGGTTTTGGCTCAGGTCATGATCTTGCTGTTGTGGGATCGAGCCCCACGTTGTTGCTCTGTGCTCACCATGGAGTCTGTTTCAGATTCTCCTTCCTTCTCTGCCCCTTCCCCTGCTTGTGCTCACTCTTTCTCTAAAATAAATCAATAAATAAAACCCTGGAAAAATAAATTTTATTTAGTTTTAACTTCAATTTAGAAAGTTGATATGTAGCTAGTGGCTACTCTATTTGATAGTTCAGCTCTAGGGAATATGTTTAAAAAACAACTTCCGGATGGCTCAGTGGTTTAGCACCACCTTCAGCCCAGGGCGTGATCTTGGAGACCCGGGATTGAGTCTCACGTCAGGCTCCCTGCATGGAGCCTGCTTCTCCCTCTGCCTGTGTCTCTGCCTCTCTCTCTCTCTCTCTGTTGTGTCTCTTATGAATAAATAAATAAAATCTTAAACAAACAACAACTTCCAGTTGATGGAGAACTTCCTAAATAGTGGACATATTGCTTCCTTATACAATCTCTTCTGTTCTTTTAAAGAATATCCTACTTTTGTATTGAGTGAAAAGGTTCTATGGAAGGAGTGAATTCTTTGCACTGTCTAAACAGTACCATGAAAACAAACTCAAGTTTGTAAAAACAGTAGTCTTCTTCCGGTGTAAAACATTTTTTCATTGCCTGAGCTAAGCCAGAGCAAGATATCTGTAGGGCTTTTTAAAGGAGATTAAAATTCATGTCTCAAAGGAAATCCATGAAGCCTGACCACCATTACAACAGAATGGAGTCCCGTTTAATGTCAAAATGTTCCAGGCCTACTGAGATCTGGGGCTTAATGGTCTTTCTGGACCCAATATCTTAATCTCATAGAGGAATTGGTGTTGCTTGGAGGATATTTCTCTGTAATGATCGAAAAATTGCCTGTAGTTACTCAAAGCTGGGCGCTGTTTTAGCAGGTAATGGCCCTCCTTTCCCCAGCTACCATTTCAGGAGGAATCCAGAGGTTGTCCAGAAAGTTAGAGTGGGAGGGGAATGCTTAGATGAAAGTTAACATCTTCCCTGGAAGAGCCTTCGAGTGTAATACATTTGTAAATCCCTGGACAGTGAAATATTTATTTATATCTGGCTTTCTAAAAATTAAGTTGGTCTTTGAAGTAGCCTCTCCCTCCCCACCATCGCCACTTCTTTTCACTCTGGCAGGAACACTTAACATAAGATCTACCCGTTTAACAAATTCTAGAGTGTATGATACAGTACTGTTAACCACAGGCACAATGCGGGTCTCTAGAGCTTCGTCATCTTTCATAACTAAAACTTATACTAGTTGAATAGTAACTCCCTACTTTCCCCTTTCCCAGCCTGTTGCAACCACTATTCTACCCTCTGCCTCTATGTCTTTGGCTATTTCACAGATCTCAGATAAGTGGTATCATGCAGTATGCGTCCTTTGTAATTGGCTTATTTCATTTAGTGAAATGTACTCAAGGTTCAGCCGAGCTGTCACATATGGATGTCCTCCTTTCTAAGGCCGAATAATCCACTGTGTGCATCTACCACATTTTCTTAATCTGTCCATCCTCTGTGGACATTTAGGTTGAAATGGCCTTTTTGACTATGCAAGGGGAAAATCAGGATGGGGACTGGAAGTGAAAGGAACTTGCTAGAACTTTATTCAGGATAGGCAGACCCTTTGAAAAGTCACGGCGCTAAGATGACCTGATGAGGCTAATGTGAATGAATGAACAGGGGGCTGCTGGGGCTCAGGAATCTGACTCCAGTTTCTCAAGCTTCCCAACTTAAATCAAATGTCAAGAAAACCAATTTGCTTGCATTTGAAAATAATAGATACTTCTAGGGTGAGAAATTTGATGTTTTTAGCCTAGGCAGGGTGGGGGGATGGAAAGACAGATGTCTGAAACAGCAGATCAAACTGCTGCTTCATCATTGGCATTTCTTTGGATAAATTCCTTCCTCACTCTGAGCCTCAGTTTTCTCCTCAAAAAATAGGCCAGTGTCGGCTTGCTGAGAGGAAGCAGCAAGAAGGTTGATGTGTATGAATAAAATTAGCACAGTAACTGGCAGAAAAAATCTCAATGGGTATCAGTTCCCTTTCCAAGATTATAGAAAGGGGAGGAAGGGTGGGAGGGAGGAGGGGAGGAAGAGGGAGAGGGACAAGGAGGATGGAGAGAGGAGAGAGGGAGGAAGAGATGGGGAGGGAAGGAGGAGAAAGGAAAGAAAGAAAAGAAGGGGGAACAGAGAGAGGGTGGGAAAGAGGGAGGAAGGAAAGGAAGAAGGAAGGAAGGATAACTATGGAATATTTACTTGGTAGGGGACGATAGACAGAATTCAGGCCATTGTAAAGGTTTGGAAAACACTGACCCTGGGAAGGAGCAAAGTCACCTGGAGAAGCTGAAGGTATGACATGGCCCTTCCACAGCAGACACACCGCCACAGCAGGTCCCCACTCCTGTTCCTTTCCCCCAGTGTTAACACTGGTGAAGCTGGACCATTCTGGGGGTCAGCCCCATCATTCATCCCTCCTACCCCATGCCCTTTTCTTTTTTTTTTTTTTTTTTAATCCCATGCCATTTTTTTCTCTGCTCTTCTCCATCCCTATTTCAGAACCCAGTTGGAAACTTTCCACATTTTCATGCCCAGATTTTATAAAACACAGCCATTATTTTCTTGAAAAAAAATGTAAGGATGGTGACACAATCTACAGGCTGAGGGTAGGTTATGCAAGAAGAGCTAAGTATGTTTGATCTCGGTAACAGTGATGAAGGGTAGGAGATGCAGGTTGTGGTGCCTACAATGTGGCAGTACTGGTTGTGCAGTGGTGGGGACAGTGACATCTGTTAGGACTGTGAAACCAGTTGCTAATTCACTCCACATCTATTTACTGAGCAACTATGATAAGGCACAGTCCTTGTCCTTACATCACCTGAGGGAGATGGAAAAGAAAACAGACAATTATTCTATAATTGGTGTTATAAGATAACACGCAAAGCCTGCTTGGTATAGTGATGACAAGGCTCAGGACAGTGGCTCCCACTACTGTTGTCTACTATGAAACACATGGTATCCAACCCAATCTTGAGGGTCAGGGCAAACTGGAGGCAGCTGACATTTTAAGATGTCAGCAGTAGTGCTATTGGGAGTTTGATCATATCAACGCTGTTGTCATGAGGCAATGATCACAAAGACAGATGATGGTATAGATACTTCTATGGTGATGGTCAAAATGGGGCCAATGACTGGGATTAGGAAGAAACACTGAAAACACCAGCCTGGCCATTGAGCTTCTGCAGGAGCACTGGCGTGACTTCATGTTTACACTCCTAGAAGCCTCCTGGGCTCTAGATCCTGGTCCCAACCCATGACGTCACTCTAAAGCTCTCCTATTTAACAAGGAGAATTTTTATTTTTTTATTATTATTTTTAAAGATTTTATTTATTTATTTATTCCTGAGAGACAGAGAGAGAGAGAGAGAGAGAGAGGGGCAGAGACACAGGCAGACAGAGAAGCAGGCTCCATGCAGAAGCCTGACGCGGGACTCGATCCCGGGACTCCAGGATCACGCCCCGGGACGAAGGCAGGCGCTAAACCGCTGAGCCACCCAGGGATCCCCCTAACAAGGAGAATTTTAGAATGTGGAGTCCCCTTTGTTGCTTTAGCTCCTCTGTCACGCTGCAAGATGGCTTTACTACTTGAGTGGTTGTTACTGAGCAAACACATCTGCACAGGTCTAGAGGTCCAGAGAAGACTGGAAGCCAAAGGGGAATATCCCAAAGCTTGTAATTATTTGTTTTTGATGATCTCTTCCTTTATTGCTTCTCTTTAAAAAAAAATCTATTATTCTAGTTCTACATTAGCAAAAACTCAAGGATTTTTCAAAACTCCTAACAAGACTTGGCATCAGTTCAGTACTTTGAAAAAGAGTGAATTAGAATCAGTAATGTGAAATTGGCTCCTGTCAGCGGGATGACAGGATCTCAACACACTGGTGGGGAGGAGGGCAGGGGACCTTCTCTGAGAGTCCGTCATCTCTTTCTTGCTGGTGTGTGTCTCTTGGAGAGGCTACTCCTGGGATCCAGATGGCACCCAAACTGGAACAAGAAATACTGGATGGAGTCGAAATCAAGCGAGAGTAGCAGAGTCTCAGGCTGAGTGCGGAGCAAATCCGAGGAAATCACAAATGGAAAGATGTCACAGCAGAGGAAAAAATAGTCAAGAGGGCTTTGCCTGCTGCTCCGACAGCCGTTCCCAGCAAAATGCTTTTCCTTTTCTTCGTTGGAAGAATGCATATTTTATGTACTCAGGCATATTCATTTCCTTATTCACTTCTTCATTCCTGGATTCAATCCCCAACGCATTCATTTACGAATTAATAAACTTCCTGAGTGCCCACTATGAGCAAGGCACTGGGCCAACACTGCAAAGACTGAGAGGCTGTCCCTTCCCTGAGTTGTAAGAGTCAAGCTAGGCAAACTGGAAGGTTGCAATTCAGGTCGGAGCATGAGGAGTGGCACAACAGGGGTACCACACTGAGCATTTCCACAGAGCTTGTGCCGCTTTCACTGCTGCAACACCATGCACAGGCCTGAAGCCGTTGGAAACAACCAAAACCAGAATTCTATTTTTGGATGAATGGAAGTTGACTACTTTACTCATCTCTTAATTTTTCCTCATTGTGGAACTGGGGAAATATACATCTCATAAGACTATTTGAAGATTAGCTTGTGTAAGATTTTAGATAATAGCTTCATTAGCATGGTGCCTGATGTATAGGTAAGACCTTTAAGTAAGTATCTTGATTCCCCTCCCAATTGTATAGACAAAGAGGAGACAGTAAGTCAGAGCAGAGAAACATTGCACATATTCTACAACAAGGAAACTAAGGTCCCAAGGAACGCCCAGCTTGTTCATATTTAAAATAGTGAGGGAAATGGCTCCTTCACAGATTTCTGAAGATCAGATGAGGCAATGTTCAGCAATAGAACAGACTTGGACAGCAGCCTAAAGGTTTGATGTCAGGAAATCTGGAAGAGCACTACCCTCAACAGTCTCTGATTGATTGTCCAACCTACAAATAGTTTGTAACTTTGTGTCATAATTTCACATGCCCTCCTAAGAGGTCTCTCAGTATATTTCTCACCCTCAGGCTTTGGTACAAGCTACTCCTTATGACCGGCTGCCTTTCCCATTCTTGTTCATCAGGAAAACTGTAATACATCCCTAGGGACTTGGGTCTAGTTATCTCTTCCAAGCCTTTCTCCAAGGCCTTCAGGATGGAGTAGATGATCCTCCCCTGGGAATATCATATGTCCAGTTGCAATGGATGATTCTCTCTTCTTCATCACAGACTATGACCTTGTAGAGACTAAGTTTCTTTTATGGGATACCATATCTTACTCATTTTCACATTCCTAATATCTAGATAGCTCCGTGACTAGCACACAAAAGGAAATTATATTGAATTGGCAAGTGAAAAAAAACCAGAATGAGTGAATGGACGAACGTGTTTATATGAGAATAGGAAACTGAACAGAAAGAAACTTGGTTATAGCATGACTTACTAAGCGGAGGGTATGGTAGTCCATATGGTGTTTCCAAATGTTCGGCATGAATGTGTGTGCACATGTATGCACACACATACACACACACTTGCTCGCTCACAAAGACTTGGCATTTACTATTATAAACTCCAGGAAGGATCTCATATCCACTCTTGTCACTTGACCCGGTGAGGCTCTGCAATCCAGGTAAATGGCCCTTGTTCTGATTTCA
Organism: Canis lupus baileyi; assembly: GCF_048164855.1. Taxonomy (NCBI): domain Eukaryota; kingdom Metazoa; phylum Chordata; class Mammalia; order Carnivora; family Canidae; genus Canis; species Canis lupus. Next base: position 36,521,266 of record NC_132840.1, read on the forward strand.
AAGAAATGCTAGGGGTGTGTTCCAGAAAAAGTTTCAAAACCAGAGATATGCTATCCTTCTGGCCGTTCTAGTACCTGGAAAGCATTTTCCTCTGAATTCCTCGTCCTTCCCATTAGTGAGATCTATCGGTGGCTAAAGGATGGTAGTCAATCTGTGACATACCTCATTACTTGAAGTTCAGCCAATATCTGATCTTATCACCCTCCCCTCTTAGTTGCTAGTAATTGATGAAATGATCGTATTCCATATTGTTCAGGCTCTCAAGCTTAACGCGTGCAAAGAACTGGATCTCTCTCAACCTGCTCTTTCCTTGTCTTCCAATTTCTGTGAGGGCCACCAACTCATGCTTAGAAGCTAAAGCCCTTATACATACAAGTTACTCTTGATCCCTCCTCTCCCAAGCCCTGACATCCAACCATTCACTAAGAAATGGTGACTCTCTCCAGAAGCTACCTCAGCTCTGCCTGCCTCTCTCCATCCCCTCTGCTGCATTCTTTTAGCCTCAACTTCTGTTTTCACTCTTGTGCTTTAAGTTCACCTCTAGTACAGCAGTCATAGCCCTATTAAATCAGATCAGATTCACTTCCCTGCCTACCACGCTCCACTATCTTCCATTACAGGGAAATAAAATCCAAACTGCGCCACTGCCTGGCTAGCCCCTGCCTGTGCCTGAACTCACCTCCAACTCCCCTCTTTCCCCCTTTCCTGCTGTGCTCTGGCCAACATCAGTCTTCCCTCTGTTCCTCATGGCCCACTGGGACGTTCCTGTATTCTTCTTTTCCCTGTCCCACCAGGTTCTTCTCATAATTCAGAGCTCAGTTCAAGTGCTACCTCACTAGAGAAACCTCCTGTGACCATTTCCCTAAATAGAAGATCAAACCCCCACTTCTCATCTCATGATCTCCTTTGGTTTTGTGACTTGTGCTTATGCTCTGTTTGTCTTTTAACTTGTTTGCTTGTAGCCTTCCCCTGTGGAATTGAGCAGGGCAAGGGTTGGGTCCTGGTCTGACTCATATAGCATCTGTGCCTAGCACAGCGCTCCACACACAGTGGATACCAGACAGTATTTGGGGAATGGGTGAAGGAATGAATGCCTGAACAGAGCAAGTGTAAGTGACCAGGGACTGGGAGGTACCTTGCAATATTGCAGAAACTATGCAATTAAAACAATGATAGAGACACCCTGTGCATACTACTACAGGTACAAGGGAACTCCATGTTTGCTACTTTGACATCACTGCTCTGGTCTCCGCTTCTTTTCCTGCTTGTTTTCTGCTGCTGGACACCCTACTTCTGAAGACCAGGTAGGTAGTGCAAGAGTGTGGCATATTTGATGAGCTCCTACACAGAACTCCCGGGAAAAAACCCTCTTTACCTGCATGCTGGCTATGTCTGTTCTATGAAAGATCTCTATAATTTAAACTCATCAATATATACTTGATTAGGTCACAAGTGGTGGAGATCATTATTTCTAGTTTTGGTAGAGCCATAAAGCCCCCAAATGTACAAGTCACTTTTGATTCAGCTCTCTCCCACAGCCTGACATCCAATCATTCATTAAGAAATGGTAATTCTATCTTTAGAATATATCCCAAATAGTCCATTCTGGTCTGAGGAGGAAGGGATAGTTTTAATATTAAGACCTCAGCCCTTCCTGAAAATGTAGAACAACAGTAATAATGGTTAGTGTTTAGATGGAACTTCCTCTGTATGTTTAGACACTATTTACATATTAATTCCTTTAATTACTACAACAAATGTAGGTGCTATTGCTATCCTCATTTTCAGAGGAGTAAACTGAGGCACAGAATGATTAATTTGCCCAAGGTCATATAGCTAGTAATAGGTAGAGCTACAATTTTCACCAAAGTGGGCCAGTATGTGCTCTTAACTCTTAAGCTATGGTGAGGGGAACAAAAAGGTGTCAGTCCATCTGTGCTTTATGACTAGGGAGAGAGTTAAGGGTTCTGGAAGGGGCAACCATAGTAGGCAGTTTAGGAGCTCGCCCTGCCAGAGCCCATCCCAACCTTCTCTGAAGGACCCTGGGCAGATTACACTGCAAGTAATGAGGTCTGGTATCATGGGGTTCAAATTTCTAAGTGACTGTGGAAAGAACAAAAAGAAATAGCCAGAGGGAGACTGAAAAATGCAGGAAAATGGGACCAAAGCCAGAGGATTGGGCTGACAGCACACAACGGTGGAAACGATGAGTAGCAGACACAAGGACAGCTGCTAACCTGCCTGAGAGAAGCACAGCAAGGCGCTAACAGAGCTCTGCGAAAGGCGGCAAAGGGGAGGTGGGGCCAGGAGAATGTGAAACAAGTGAGTCAATGTCACCTTCACAGGAGCCATTCTTTTTGTCCGAGTCCGGAGCAAGGGATGCCTCCTTCAGATCCAGACTTTATTTCCGTCTCCCCCTAGCATCTCAACCTCAGTCTTCTCGTCCATAAAATGGTTACTACTATGTTAATTAAAATAGATAAACTTAGTTGAGCATCAGAATCCATGGGGGCGGCTTTATAAATCTCCCTTCACACACACACTCACACTCATACACACACACACACACACACACACACACACACACACAAGCAAGCCTTATAGAGGCAGATCCAGGGGGCGGGGCTAAGGAAGTTGCGTTTTCAGAAAGTATCACAAATGGCTGTGTAGGCAATGCAGTCTTTGGGATTCACTGAACCCACTACAGCTTGCCAAGCAACACAAGTGCTCCTTGGCCCCCAGTAAGGGCTCAGCAAATGTTCATTTCTTGCCTCCCCTCTAAGTCATTGCTAAAACACGTTTTTGCATGTTTGGGGGTGGGACTGTCACCAGTATATATTTTTGTATTCTCCATCACTCATTTCATTCTTTTTTTACAATTAGAGTTTGTTCATCATCCTTCTGTAACCACTAATAGTGGCAGTTAGGGAGAAAAAAAAGAGTGTCCGTGTGATGATTTATCCAGAAAAGCTGAATTACTGTACCAAGAGAGAATGAGTGTCAGCATCAATGGATATTTATGGGGAAGCTGTATATTATAACTGTGCTCATTAGAGATGCTGTAGTTAAGGTTCTGTGAATGTTAATGGTCTGTATTAGAGGAATAATGATAGAGTCTTAGCAGCAGCAGTTCACAGATATCCCTGGACCACATTTTTTCACCATGAAACAGATCTCCAAAGTAATCTGATTTATGCCACAGAAGAAGCAAGCATGTGTCAGGGCACCTCTACTTTGTGGGTAGTCTTGTGGTTGCTTCAGTACAAGTAACACAAGGGACACAGAGTGCCGAGAACAAAAATGGACAGAAGGCCCTTCGGCCTTCTGCTTGAAATCCCCATGTGCTCTGGACTTCGAGGCAGGTTGGCCTGGTTGGAAAGGACATTCACCAGCTTTGGGTAGGGCGGCCCTACATCCCGGTTTGTTTAGGACAGTGCCTGTTCACGCCTGCTGTCCCAAAGTCATTGTTAATAGCACACCCCTTTTGCTCTCAAAAGTGACCCAGTTTGGAGGATAAACTAGGTCACTGTAGTTTTAAGATCAGAGAGAACTGGCTTATTCTTAGTGATGCCTCTTCTAGCTATGCTAGGTGATTTAACTAACTTCTCTGATCTTCAATATCCCCTATAGGAGAGGAGAGACCTACTTCTTATGGTTGCTTGGTATAGTCTGACAGCAGTGTATTAAATGCCTATCTCAGTCCCTTGTTCTGGTAGTGACACATGTTATCCCTGTCCCAAAGTCATGAAACTGTCCTGCAGGCTCAGCCCTATGCCATGCTCTCAGGTAACACTTGATCTTGTTGACTTTGCTTAGCCATGGAGAATGAAAGGCACTCAAACCCATGCTCTACATACCAAAGTTATTGCCACCCATAGGCCACAAGCAAACTACTGATAGGGTTCAGGTCTTATTCCTCCTCCTATCTCTTAAAGTACCTGCTATGGTCCTATTACCATGTAATAGCTTATAATAATAATAATTATGGCTAACATTTATTGAGCACTTATTATGTGACAGGTGCTGCTCTATGTGTATCACTTTTTTTCAGTCCTCAGAAGAATTCTATGAGGTAGGCACCATAGCCATTATTCACATTTTGTGAGTGAATACATCATCCAAGGTCACACAGTTGGTAACTGAGGGAGAAAAATGTAAGGCCTAAGTAGTAGTGTTGAAAGGTTCACACCTCTAACTGTAATTCCAACTTGCATGCCAAGTATTTTGTTCATGTTGATAACTGGTCACTTAGACCAATCCAAAAGATAAGTAAGGCATCTTGCTTAGTCATACAACTGTGAAGTATAAAGCGCTGATTAACTTCAAATTTAGTGTTTTTTTTCTGCTGCTTTACTCTCTCCCAAAGAGTAGGCCCACAGTCTGTGTTCATGAATTCAATTAAAGAATAACAAAGCCTCTAATAGAAAGTAATGTGAAGGATTTTTTTTCATCTGAACACCCCACTTTTCCCACCCATGGAATGAACTAGTTGATTTTTTTTTGACACTGGTTTTCACATTATCCTCTCTGGATCTCTTCCTTTCTAGAACCTTCCATCCTTCTTATAAAGGATTCCAAATGGGTAGGCTTTGAGACTCCAATCCAGCTTCAACCACAGCTCCCCTTCCATTTGTTTATATATAAATTACTGGGTACATTTCCTTTGAATATAGATTCTGGGGTTTTATAAAAAGCTTGAAGACCATTCCTCCATGAGACCAGTGGCAGGTATCTTAGCACAGCAATGGAGTGATCACTGTTTTGTTCAGACGCAATTATTGCCAACACACAACTGAGCAAACAGGACATCAGGCAACTGCTTAAGCAAGCACTTATCCCTTTCAACATTTGCATTTGTGGAAAACAAGTTTTGGGAATGACTTAACAGTGAGCTGTCTACAACTCTGCTTGATTCCATTCATGACAGCCTGGTTTTTCAAACTGTGAAGAAAGAGCCAGATATCATTCAAAGTGATAATGTGATACCACCCAAATGTGAGTCATGGACTGAGAACAGAGAGGGGGATGAAAAGGATGACTACTGTCTTTGGCAAGAACCTGAAGACAGTGGATGGCAAGGCAGGTCTACAAACATTCTAAGAACCTAGAAACATAAAATAGCACATAGGTAAATGACAGAGCTAGTGGAGAGAACATGAGCCTTCAGACCTATGACCTCCCAAAACTAACCACTTCAGAGGTCAGAGCTTAGACCTCATGTTTCTCTCATCCCCCATATCGCAAAATCTTTCCAGATCTACCCATCATTTGCTCAAATTTACTCACCTCCCTCCCTGTGTCCCTCTCCCTATCTGTAGGGTCTCACCCTCAGCCCAGACCCTTAGTAGTCCTTACTTGCCTGCTCCTTTGACCTCTTTGCCCTGAGACCCATTCTTGCCCTCCCTCTGCTCGATGTGGGCTAATCCCTGTCAACTACATTGCCTGAGCTCCCTTGCCAACCCACTCCCACTTAGATTTGGACAACAGGACATGGTATTTGGATGCTGGATAGTGGCAGGAAGGGAGAAACACTGAATTTCTCATTGGGTCTCTTCAGGCAGGGCTCTGGCAGTGGTGGCGTCTCCTCCATGGCTTCAGTTTCCACCAGACCTCTTGCCAAAGATCCCTGCTCTGGCTGGACAGCTCCCCTCCTGCTGGACAGCTCCCTCTGCAGCCTTGGCCCCTCTCTGTCCTTCCAGCCCTGGGGATGGTGGCACCTTCCGACTACTAGACTATTACTAATTTGAGTTGCCCCACTGTCCTCTGGCTTTGCAGCTCTTCTAACACCTTTGTAACTAGTTTTCCACATTAAATTTCCTCTATCAAATTACCTCGTGTGGGCTCTGTTTTCCTGACTTCATCCTGATAGATACACATAGATAATCCCATTAGCTTCTTAATGGTCTTTCCAGCGGCCAGGCCACCTGCTGCAGGCCACCAAAGTGACGCTAAGAATTGTAACCCTAACAGTGCCACTCCACACCTGAGAGCATCATGGCTTACCAGACAATCCCAGTTTCTAAGCACTACATTCCAGGCCCTTTAGTCCCTGGCACTGGCTTCCCTTGGTACCTTGTCTCCTGCTCCTATGAAGGCATTCTGTAGTCCCACTACCCTAGACTCTTCATCAGCCCCTGGGATATGGTGCACTGTTCCATATTTCAGGGCCTTTAAACATTCAGTTCCTTCTTCCTGAATATTGTTCCACCTTTGCTCTGGTGCCAAGTTTGCATCATCCTTTAAGACTTTACTTCTTGGGTGAAGACCTCCCTGGACTCCCTTGGGCAAAGTTTGCTGCCTCCCTACTGTGCTCCCATGGCATCTTCTAGACAGCCCCTTAGGGCCTGAATTACATCAATTGCAATTAATTTTATATGTCTACCTTCTTGAGATCATTAAGATTCTCAAGCAGCTAGCCCTATTCATCTTTCTATCTCTAGTGAGTAGGGGACTTTCTGGCAGGTAGGAGTCCTTAGAAAATGTTTGGTAAATGGACGAACGAATAAATGCATAGAAGTTGTAAGGGAACTCAAAAAAGAAGGGCTCTCCAGCCACTAGAGCTGTGGGATTACAGAAGTCCTGAAGGTTTGTCACTGCAGGCATGAGGACGGATGCCAGCCTGGCGTGTTCATCTGTGTTCATCACAAGTGTTCTAGAGGGATTCCTGAATTGGTGGGGAGGTTAAACCAGCAGCTTTTAGTGTTCTCCTTAACCCTGAGATTCTAGGAATTTCAGATTATATCTCAGAACAGTTTTGTTAAGTACTGCAAAAAGAAAGCCTGCCTGAGAAACATGAGATGGGGCCAACTTCTATCTCCTTTGTGGGAATATGCAGATTCAGATTCCTTTCCCTTAGTTCAGGAAGACCTCCTCTTGTGTGACATCTATGTTAACTGCATTCTGATAATTATCATTTCTCTACAATGTGGTGCTTAATGAGGAAGTGAAACTGACAAATGTTCAGACTAGATTTAATTCAATTATGAAACATCTTGATCCAGATTTCAAACTAAAGGAAAAACCAACTGCTGAATTGTGAATGAAAATTTATTTGCCATGAAAGATGGGAACAGGGCGGGGGTAGGGAGGGGGAGGAGGGGGTGGTTAGGAACAGTTGTCCAGAGAATTTCAGCAATTCTTCACATTAATGGACTCACTCTTCCTACATTTGTATCAGGGAAACGGAACTAAATCTAGGGCAAGGAAGGGGTGCCTGGGTGGATCAGTTGCTTAAGGGTCTGCCTTTAGCTCAGGTCATGATCCCAAGGTCCTGGGATTAAGCCCCATGTCAGGCTCCCTGCTCAGCGGGAAGTTTGCTTCTCCCTTTCTCCCTGCCTGCCACTGCCCCTGCTTGTGCTCTCTCACTCACTCCATCAGATAAATAATTAAAATCTTTAAAAAAAATCTAGGGCAAGAAAAATCAAGCAAATATTGATGTTGAGGGCAGGGGTCTTGCACAGAAAATCAGGCATTTGGAGGGTGGGAGGCAGGCAAGGCCAAATGAGCAGCTCCCTGATTTTCAGAGGGAGGAAAGCTTTCATTGAGATTTGTTCTCTGGGACTCACAATTATCTTTTCAACACCAGGATGAAGAAAACAGTGCACAGGCAGAGTGAAGGGTCAGGAAAGAGTCAGACATGGGTGTGCCTCATGGAACTCAGGCTAAATGGGGAGAGAGGTGTGCACAGCCATCCCTGGGGCCAGCGTGAGCAGCAATGAGTAATGGGAGACAGAAATTGACCTGATAATAATTCTATGTGGAGGAAGAGGAGATAGGAACTTGGCATTTTTTTGAATCCTAAAAGGCAGTAGGTCTTAGCAGAAATTGTGTGGGTGCCTGAGTCAGAATCACCTAAGGTTCAACTTTGGGCTTTGTCACTTACCAGCTTTGTGACTGTGGGTGAGTTATGCGACCTCTGGAAGCCTCAGCTTCCTCCTACGTAAATGACGTCTACCTCTCAGGTGTGATTACTGAATGAGACAGGCTGAGACCACAATCTAGGCTGTCCGTGGCACATAGCATATGCTTAATAAAGTCGACCTGCTTTTTCCCCAGCTGAGATCCCTTAGACTCAGCATGCATGGCTAGTGGCCTGGTATTATACCACAAAGAAAGGAAATGAAGGGAGGCCTGGACTTTGGATCTGATCACTGGGGTTTTAACCAGTTTCTCCCAGCGTGGCTCCCGTTCGGCACACAACAGATAGATGTAGAGCCCTGATGTCAAGCTCTCCAGAAGGAAACTAAGGAGGAAGAGATTTTCTAGGTACCTGCTCTGTGCCTAGTGGTTGCTCAGTGTGGTGCCTCGATTACAATGCTTGCTTGGTAAACTTATTTCCATCCAGAGCAGTGACTTCACAGGGCAATGCCACAACTTATTGGTGTTCACTTCAGAGTGGGCAATTAAAGCCAGGGAGAGAAGGATGAAGATGGCGATGGGGTCTCTGGGGTACCTGGCTTGGTAGCTTGAGAAAGTGGGAGCAAGATGATGGGGTAAATACTAGACTTAATAAACACGGGGGCAAGTGAATGTGAAGATAGATGTGTGATCCTGAGGTCCACTCCTGCAGTCACCTTCACAGCATAAGGACCTGCTGCTGGAATATTCCTAGGGCCAGAGACCTCACTGTTCTTTGAGAGCTGTCCTTTCTTCTGAAAATCAGCTCAGATGGTTTCAAATTTCTTTCTGATGTTGAACCCAGATTCGCCCTCTCTTGTCATAAAACTTGAGCTTTTCTTGTAATCCTAGGATAACCTATAAAGTAACTGGAGCAACTAATACACACCATCCCTCAATCTTTGCACCCCTGGGGTCTTTGAAAGCAATCCCTCATCCTCACAGAAAATGCTCTCATGTTGCTTCGTGAGTCTCCAAAAGCCCTGAGACATTGGTCAAGGATGGTGGTCATTTCCACTCTGCACAACAGAAAAATGAATCTCAGAAACTCGAAGTGATTGGCAAAGATCATACCCAAAGTGAGGAAAGAATCTCCGGAGGATTCTGATCATTCTTTTCAATTCCTGAATCCCTGTTTCATCCAAAAAAAATGAAGGTTGACACTAACTTATCAATTTGACAACCTATGTGTCCTTCCTATTTATCACTTTGCCCAACTTTTAAGTTTCTCTTTTGAAGGCCAAAAAATGTTCTGCTAGAATCCATTGACTGATAGTTATTACTGATAATTACAAAGTCTTTCATGGTTATTATAACTACATAAAAGGGGTTTAAACTGGACAGTTATAAGGTGAAGGATTCTTTTTCAGCCATAAGAATATTACACGAGGTCGAAAGGAGGGGAGGGGAGAAGACAAGTGCTGGATGTTTCTCATGTGACAGCGACATGAGGCATGCTAAGGGTTAGGTTTGTGTCATTGAAACAGTTGACCGTGAAGGTTAAGTGTCATCTAAATTCAGTGTTGTGGGGGCATAACAGGGCCTGAAAGAGGCACTTCTGTAGCCTGTGAATGCATCATTTCACTTGTCCCCCTGCAGAATCAGAATCATGTTCAAAGGCTAAAAGAGTGCAAAAAGCACTAAATAATGGATGTGGTAATGGGCTGCTTAGCAGTCACCTTCCTCCCCACTCAGGGATGTGCATTCCTGACAGCCCCAAAGAGGCCAGGATGTTTGTCTAAAGAACACGAGCAGCATTATCAGCCAGCAGAAAGGAAGACTACCTGCATGTCCCCTGTTTCTTTGAGAAGGAAACTGATGATAAATTAATTGGTTCTGAGTGCTGCTAAGTACAGGTAGTGGAAACTCAGGCACCCAAAGGACCTCAATGATATGCCCAGAAGGTGCTTTGCCTGCTCAAGTCCTGCTCATCCTTCAAGGCTCTGCCCAAGTGATACCTCCTTCCTCCCTGTCTCCCTAGTCAGCTAACATTCCCTATCAGCCAGCATCTGTGCTCCTGGGGTTCAAAGGCCCCTGCATAAAAATAAAGGCTGTGTGCAAATCTTCCAGCTGCCTTGACTAGGAATAGAGGAAGTGTATATTTTGGGGAGTGAGTGGGATTAATCCTTATCTTGGCTCAGAGTCCTAGGAAAGGGTGGAGTGGTGTGTAGCATGACCCTAAGAACAAATCTGCTAGAAGGGAACATTAAAGATCTGGATTAAAACAAGCAAACAAAAGCATCCTGACATGTTATTTGTGAAAGAGGAACAAGAAAGGAGCCAGTACAGCTTAGCACCCCAAGGTAATGGGGCCTGGTGGGCACTAGGGCATGGATGCATGAATGTGGGGGAGGAGAGTGAGGAGACAGGATCGGCTTTCTGTCATGCCTGCAGCCCAGCTGATGGAGACAAAACTGTGCTGCCATAAGCTGATGCACCGAGGTGGGTGAGACCCATAAGAAATGTAATGAATTCTAACTCCTGTGCCAAACTCTGGGATCCAATACACCAAATGTGACACCTCGATGAGTATATCTCTGACCATGGAAGGTGACAATGAGCCAGGGACTGAGCTCCAGGACAGAGATTTTGGAGCTGCAATCAAGATCCCATTGGATTCAGGACCCTCAAAAATTTACATGAGTACATGTGATAATACAAGTTGTTGTTACTGTTTTCTGGGGAAAAATTACACCATCAAAAGTTCAAAGAGATCAGAAATCCCCAGAGGAGTTACTTTAGAGAGAGTGATGATTAAAAGGGATTCCTGTCCTCAAGGAGCTCACAGAAAAGAAGGTGAAACAAATAGAATGTAACAGCTCACGCTGTTGAATACCAAGTCTGCACCAAGCACCATAGTGATTCATATCCTTCAGTTCATTTAGTCCTTAACACAAACACTCTAAGGCAGGTACTGTCATTAACCCCAAAGGCAAGGCCTTTGTAAGAAAATCAAGGTCCAATGGCTCACATGGATTCGTTAAGAAAAAGTAACAATGCATTGTGATCATTGCAAAGAGAAACACAGAGGTCTCCCAGGGGGGCTGATTACTCTGGGGGTAAAGAAGGCTTCCCAGAGGAGGTGTGCAATCATCTAGCACACTTGCAATCCCCTGCTCGGTGAGAACTGTTTGCAGCTGCATCGCTTGTAATGGCATCAAATGGAAATGTTCTAATTAATCTAATCCATATCCCCTGTTAGGGGTTTTACATAGATGTCTCCTTTAGTCCTCCAAACAAAGCTGCAAGGCAGGCATTACTTTCCATTTACAGATGATGACCCTGAGGCTTAGAGATGGAAAAATATGCTCAAGGACGCTTGGTAGGTGGTAGGGATGAGAGCATACCCAGGTCTGATGCTGAAGATCAGGCCATTTTGTCTGGGGTTGATTTGTGGTTTTCCCCAGTGACTGCCCCAAACTAAGTCTCTTATTGGGCTCGGGGCAGACCTAGACCCAAGCAAGAAGAAACCCAGGGTATCCAGAGCAACAGGTCACTGGGCAGTCACCCTTCTTGTGGGAAACTTGTGGAAGCCCCCAAACTGCCTGGAAGGAAGCTGCTTATTATGCACTAACTTGGTTGTCTTTGGTTTACTCATCTTTCTGGCTAAGGAGCAGGTGGTGAAGGAGCAAACAGCAAGATCATAGCAGGGATTTTCAGAGCTCAGAGGTATCCTAGGGAATATGCACTCATCAGAGAGGCAGGTCTATAGGAGCAAGCCTGTAGGACAAGAAGATCCCAGAACACTGAGGGATATGGGATATTAAAGTACCTCTGGGAGGTTTAGTCAAGTGGGATTAAGTTTCCAATGCATATGCTATCTTCCCCTCAAAATCATTTAGCAAGTTGGGTTCAGTTGCTCTTTTGGGTAGATGAGAATAATGAGGCAAAGAGAAACAAGAGAACTTATCAGAAGCCCCATAGGTAGTAAGAGCAGGAGCTGAGATTCCAAATTCAAGCATCTGCCTCTCCCTTAGAGTGGGTGCTTTTCACTTGCTACCTCTCTTCTGCTTTGAAAAATGTGGAAATTGTTCATGGAAAACCCAGCATCACCCCAGCTGCTTCTAGGACTCTGTGGAAACAGAGGGCTGGGAGTTACTACAGGCCATTCAGGCAGCCCAGTTATTTCCCAAGCAAAACCTTACCATGCCTATTTAGTGCCTATTTCAGAGTTAGAAAAAACAGGGAATTTCCTTTAAAAGAAAGTTCCAGGGATTTCTATCAATTCCTTCTACAGGGCAGGGTCATTTGTACATTTAATTCCTAGCATGGCTGTGTCATGCCCAACTTCCACGTTCCAGGCCCTGGGCTTACTTCTGGTCATCCACGGACCTCAGGAAGCTCCTGGGTATAATGGGCGAAGACAAGAGTTTCAACACTGTGTGCTAAGTGTTGTTAAAATAGAGCAATGATAGGGAGCAGGGTAGAGAGGTAGGGGTGATCTGCTAACACTGGGTGGAGCAGAAGACCAGAAAGTTTCCCTGAGCCCCTAGAGCCTGAAGCTAAGCTGGGATGTTAGGGGAGGATGGGGCTCCTTGAGGAGGCTGCAGAGTTCACTAGAGCTGGACCAGGGGGAGGTAGACGAGAGATATGGGCTGGGGCTGGCATCTGAGTGTTGTGTATGTCAGGCTAAGGAGCTTGGATTTTTTTTTTTTTTTTTTTAGGTTTTAAGCATGGAGATGGTGTAGCCAGATTGGTTAATAAATTCACAAAAAACCCAGGCAGCAAATGGAGCATGTTTTCTCACGTATCTAAACCTGTTAGGGGCAAGCGAGGCAATTTAGGCACAAATTGAATTGTAGGGAGCTGTGTGATGGGAGCTGAACCAAACAGAAACAGGAAGAACAGACCAGTGTCTCAGTGACAAGGAGGCCTGACAAATGTAAAGGCCTCAGGGAGAAAAACAGCTTTTTCTCCAAGCGGCATCATGTTATATGTTCTCTATTACGTTGTAGACTGAGTTTGTGAGGAGGGCCCTACATCCGGATATGCTTTTTTTATGAAATCTAAAGCCCGTGGGCTTCCAGAAGCAGTATTTAGGTTGGGTATGGTGGTTGCAGACAGTGTAGAGCAAGGGACGCTGATAGGACAAAAAGAAATTTCATCAGGTAAAAGGGGAGTGGGGGCAGGAGAGGGTTAGAATGAACCAGAAAGACTTTCAACTCAAGAAGACAGCAGCTCAAAAAAAAAAAAAAAAAAAAAAAAGAAGAAGACAGCAGCTCATGCTTGGAAGGGACCACAGGAGGTCCTCTTTCCCCTCCACCCACCTCACCATGGGAGGATGCAAACAGGTGGTCTGACCTGTGGTCTCCCGGCCTCTGCTTGCACAGCTCCAGTGTCAGAGAGCTCACTCCCTTAGGTGCCAGATGTTCTATCCTTAACAGCTCCGACTCACTGTTCAGGACAGTCACTCTCACGCTGGGCTGGATGTGGCTTCCTTGCAGTGCCACCCACCAGTCTCAGTTCCATGAGCTGGCCAACACAGAACAGTGTACTCCCTCTTCCAACCAGTGGCCATTGGGGCTTCCATCTCCATATTTATGGTTTCTTTTCTCCAGGCCAAGTATTTCCAGGTCCTTCAGCTGTTCTGTTTCCCTGGGAATGGGGATTCAAACTGCCCTATCCATGTGACCTTGAAATCTGCGGGGATGCCTTCATATCTCTCACACGGCAGGGTTTAGGACCAATAACAATGTCCCAGATAGAGTCATTCAGCCTCACAACAGTCCTGTTAGGGTCAGAGCTGGAACTCCTGAGGGTCTGTCTTCTAAGCCTGTGCTCTTTCTACCCATTATTGAGATTACTGTGATCAACAGTGACCAAACACCCTAGTTCTTTTGACATGGGCCGTGGCCATGTCCAACGTCCCTCTGAGCAGAAGTTCCTCAGTGTCCCTTGAATTATGTACAGAGGGCACCTTCTGGGTGCTGAGTGGAGGTCCTACGTACTGGCCTGGCCTAGCAGTGGCATGGGGCAGTAGCACAAGCTTGAGATTTTCCGTTTCTAGGAGTCCTACCAGCTGATGGGGTCTAGATGTAGTGGACCTTCTGGGTTTTTACAAGCCCACTACATGTGGCCTTTTTCATAGTGGTCTGGCCACTGGCTGGACCCTCATATACTCCAGAGGCTCTGGCCAGCTCTTCTGCTGTCCCTCTGAGCCCTGTGAACCACTTTTAAATTGGATGGGCAACTCTCTTCTCAGGATCGAGATGCTGCCCTCTATTTGACCAGGTATATAATAAAGTTGGCTGCAGACTCTGACCAAGGAATATCTGAAACCTTGAGACCTTCAGACATAGTGGTTTACACAATTCAACTCACTACCACCCATGGGGCCAGACCTTGATCCAGACTGGCACTCTTTCTTCATCTCCACCATTTTTGCCTTATGCCTCCTTCCCTCCAACTCACAGAGGAGACCTTAGCATGTGGACTCTGGCAAAGCTCTACGAGTTGTGACACCTATTCAGAAGAGGAGTTCCCTTCCTCAGGTTGTAGGCACAGTCTCATAAGAATGCAGGTTACTGGAACCTGGCAGAAGAGAGGAGGTATACTTACACTTACAGGTTGACTTTTTGGCACATCATAAACACCTTCCTTCTTTTGGCTGGTGGGAACCTGTGGAAGAATCAAATTTGATGTAGTCAAAACACTTTGATACTCTTTCAAAGACTAAAGCAACCACACTTCAACTCTAAGCTAGCTCAGTGTGTATGAGGATAGCGCCTGAGGGTCCCAAGTCAAAGGGGCTACTGGAATTATAGGGGCAGCAGACCAGGCTCCTTCCCAGGGACAGCTAGATGAGGGAGGACTGTGTGAATCACTTCACAAATGTTTGCAGGGTCTCTGCCACTGGGCTTCTCATAGAACCATGGAACAGGAGGCTGCAGAGGCCTCAGGGGTCACATGAGGGAAAAAGATAATCCTCATTTCACCAAAGACAAGGAGGTGCTCCAACTTGTCCAGAGTGATTAAAACTAGTTTTCAGCTGAGCTTAAGCTGCTTGGTGCAAAGATTGAGATCCAGTTTAGTTAAAATATAGCAAACATTGAGGTCTCAGTATCAAGAATGGCTTCTGCTGGGATTGTGGACAAGCCAGGCGATATTCACCAAAAGTTTTTTTTCTTTTTTCCCAAGAAAAGGGGGCATCAATGGCATGAAAAGCCTAAGACAGGAATCTAGAAAAACCTCAATTGTCTCTAAATATGTATCTGTATTTTCTCCTCCCCCTCCTTCCTCTTACTCATCCATCTGATCTTACTGGGTCGCTTGGTAATGGTATTACCCCGAGCAGGTCCCTTAGCTTCTCTGAGCTTCACGATTATAAAAATGGGTGTTACTGGCTCTGCTTCTCATCTGGGTTTTGTGGGGATCAAATGAGAAAAGAGATGGTAAATAAAAATGATTAGGAACTATAGTGGTGTGAAGTGTTAGAATGATAGCTGCTTTCACCACTGATACATTATATAGGTAAGTATAAGAACTCATTGTATAACACTAACAACAGTAGATATGTTGAATACTTTTCTAATGAGTCAATCAAGGGCTTTACACTGAAGCATTCTGGCTTGAAAGCAATCAGTTGTGCTTCCCAGCAACCAGCACCGCGCAGCTCGCACCTCCCTGGACGCCACAGCCTGTACTGGTTTTACAACTGTCTGCTAATCTGTGTTTCTTGTCATCAGATTGGGAGCTCCTTAAGAGCAGGCACAGTGCCTAAGTGCTTACTCAGTAGGCATTTGGTAAATGTCTTCTGGGTAAATGTATCATAAGAAATGTGGGCACCAGTGAAGAAAACTAAAAGTGTCTTTTAGGCTTGGACCAGCTAACTCTTCCACAGACAAGAAGTAAGAATTTGGGCTCATTTCTCGAGTCCCTTTTGGTATTTCCATCCTTATCAGCTTAACTCAGAATCCTTATATTGCTCCTAAGAACTTGGTATTAGAATCTTCACTTTACGCAGCAGAAAGTGAGGCTCAGAGATGTTAGGGAGACTTTTCCAAAGCTTCCAAGCTCATTAAGTGAGGAGATTCAAATCCAGCTCTTTCTGGCTACCAGACAAGACATTTATTACTAATGGCATCAACTAACATTGACAGGGCGCTTTCTGTGTGCCAAAGCACTGTTCTGAATGTTTGTGTTTACAGGTATTCTCATGCAAGTCAGTTGGGAGAGGGTGACAACCGTCATTGTGTTGCGGATGAGGCAAAGGAAACCCAGAGAGGGTCCTGCAGGGGAGTAGGCTGCCAGAGTTGGAGTCCTGGCACTTTGCCTTTTAACTACTATACTCTACAGACAGCTGCATCTCATCCCTGTTTCCACGGTCCCCGTAGCTGTTCTGATGGCATCTTTCTCTTTGACATCATATTCTCCACTTTCAAAAGGTGGTGCACATTCTTGCAGACATCAGGACTATGAGCGGGCATGGTCGTGTGGAAGATGCACTTTCTGAGCTGCTCCTGCAAAACTCAGCTTGCAGGTATCCAATGAAGAATGTAATTTCTTTGCTCCTGATAACTGGCCTCCATCTAGAAGGAACCCTCTAAGAATGCCTACCGAGTCCTTGTTAACAAGGGCCGATAAATTACCAGCTCGCACTTGTATTTTTACTAGCTCACCTTTTCCTGAGCAAAATGAACAGCATTTCTGTTCCCCGTAATTCACTGCTCACTACGGGCACTTAGCAAGTTGAACCGCAGCTGACTCTCAATTATCCCTGCAAATGGAGGAGAAGCGGCAGGATGGATAAACCCAAACTGCATAATTGAAAAAGCTTTGCTGCTTGGCTCTCCCATGGGTGAGATATCCATCTGCCTGTTTGTCCTTTAAGATTTATGTCAGCTGGGATGTCTTCTTGGGAGCCTTGCATGGTTCTCTACCTGGTTGGAGACTTCCTCTGTACTTTTGAGACCTCTGGAATACCCTTCCACTAACAAATAAAAGTGGCCAAGAACCTATTATGTATCATGATCTGTGCTTTGCCTGGGACAATGATGGCGAGTGAGCTGGATATGGCCTCTCCTTGAAGGAGCTCCTTATCTTACTGGGGTGGGGTGGGGGCTGAGGGTGGGGGTTGGGGGAGTAGCTGGGAAAGAAATCAGGCTACTTACATGAGTGCAAAATGTGCTTTATCTTATATGGGAGCTGTCAAACCACACTGCAGGTGTAAGCTTGTGCAGGACAAGGCACATATTTTACAAACCTGTCTCTCCACAGGTAAATACTGGTTGCATAGGAAGTGTTTAAGCATCAAACCTTTACTGTGTATGTGCTAAGAGCAGAACACTGGCAGAAGTGCCTGAGAGACAGCGGAGAGAGCCTTGTCCTGATTCTCATCCCCGCCTGGTGGGTCCATGCTGCCTATAGACCATCTCCCTAACAAGACATTGTAGAGTGAGCAAGAACAGTTCTGGACCAAAAGGAAGTGGGAGATCTGGTTCCCGATTGCGGCTCTAGCACAGGCTATGTGACCTCAGAGGGTCTCTTTGTTCTCTGAATCTCAGTCTTCTCATCTCGCTGTCAGAGGCACTCAAAGGGGTGCCTAGAAGCTCCCTGTGGGTTGGGACCACACTACGGTGTATCACATCTCCACGTGGCAGGCACACGCCAGGTGCTCCATACAGAACTGCTTTTTGTGTTTTTTTTTTAATTCATGAGAGAGAGAGAGAGAGAGAGAGAGAGAGAGAGAGAAGCAGTCTCCAGGATCAGGCCCTGGGCTGAAGGTGGCACTAAACCACTGAGCCACCTGGGCTGCCCCAGAACTGCTTTTTGAATGAAGGAGTTAACAGAGGTGCAATTACTGCAAAAGCTATACATTAAGTGCTGTAGGTACAGAAGACACTTTTTTAGCTCAGTATCATACTAATAGTGTTAGAGAGGCAGTTTAAGGGTTGAGTGACTAGGAGTAGAGACTTCTCATTTTAAAATAACAATACTTGACACATCATGGGCGATTAAAAATGATTTTCGAACCAAAGAACGTGAAAAATGCCCGCGTGGAAAGCTGCAGTCTTGCTAGCGTGGGAAGCTTGTTAACATTTCTGTTCTCAATACCGGGTTGAGAAGCTGAGGCTCTGGCCTTGGGCCCAGCACTTAAATCAGAGGACATGATTTTCTTACGTTTTAAATTGATAGTCATCATAGCTATTCTTATCTTACTGAGTTACTGCAAGGGTCAAAATTAAGTGAGGTGTAAAAGCCCTTGTACCACAAGGTTCCGTGTTGTTTTACAAAGATGACTGATAACTTTTTCTGATGCACGCAAAAAGAAAGACAATTATTATTAATCCGGTTTGGAAAATGAGACTACTGATCCTCAAAGAGAGGTTACAGTTGCTCAAGAGTCTCTCCCTCCCTTGCGCCGGAGTTATAAATAGCAAAGTCAAGCGAGGTTGCAACTTTCCGCTAGGCTCTCTGACAAGATGAGGCAAGCAAGTCATGTTCTACTTCGCTTAATACATCATCATCAGACATCTTGATCACATCCTTAGGAGGCAAAGGGAGCTAACATTTAGAACCTACTATGTGCCAAGCAGCCAAGCGCTTTACACCTGCACATCACTTCTAGAAGCAGATGACACAGCATCCCTCATTTTATTGCCCAGGAGACTGAGACACAAAAGTTATGTACTTTATCCAGGGCCACAAAACAGCTAACAGATGACACCTGGGGTCTGTCTACCTCATTCTGGAAAATAGGGAAGGGATGAAAAATCTGAGGCCACCGTGGGCCACACCAAAGACTGAGAAACACTACAATCGACTCAGGAGGAATAGCTATGGAACATTCGCAGGCCCTTAAAATGCAAAGAAGAGCGAGGTTCCTAATCACAGCTCCTTAAAAGCCTGGCCTTATCTTCAGGCCCAAGAGCTTATCTCGAGTTAAGCAAATTGAGGCCCAGCTGACTGGCAAAGCAAGAGAGGAGAACAGAGGGTGATAAAATATTCATTTCCTTAAATGGTACCTTCCTGCTCATGATGGACAAGATGGGAAGATCCGGAGGTCAGAACTGTTAAAACAAGTGTGATTTTGAGATAGTGACTTGAAACCCGCACAGAATCTAATCATGCAACTTGGCGTCAGGATATTCTGAGCTCAAAAGAGCCTTGGGATTTATTTATTTACCGAGGTCGGAGGGACCTGGCTGTGAGGCAGGATGCCACTCCCTGTAGCTCTGTGATGTTGGGCAAGACACCATATCTGTGTGAGCCCTACCGTTCTGCCTGTGAGGTGGGAATGATGGTTCAAGCCTCGCAGTCTTGTTGTGAGAGAGAAGATGTTGCATGTTAACCTCGCTCACAGAGCTGGCCCACAGTCAGCACTCAATAAATGTTACCCAAGCCACGTGTGCGGTGACTTCTAAGAGGCCTTGTCACCCTGTGGAGCAAGCGAACATGTTTCCCTAAAGAATCACTGTCCTGTGATGAGGCATGAGTTGCAAAAAGCAGCAAAGGGCCTGTCCGAGAGACTCTTCAGTCTTAGTTGTTCATTTTACAGATAAGCAAACTGAGGCTCAGAGTAGGAAAGGAACTGGATAAGCCAGATGAACCGTTGAGCTGGTACCTGGACTAAGATTCCGAATCCAACACTGTGTGACCCAAGAAGTCTCTTCTTTATATCCTTCACAGGATCTTGCTTCATTCTCATGACAATGAGTTATGGAGAAATTACGCCCCTACCTTTTCTCTGGGGAAACAGAGTCTTAGAGAGGGCTAGTGTCCTGCCCGCTACCACTCAGCCAAAGGTAGGTGCCCGGTTCTCTGTTAGCCTACACCAGTTCTTCTCACACCTCCAACACTACCCTCCACCCCCACAGGGCACAGTGGGAGCCTCGCCGACCACAGCTCAGTCGGAATTCAGAAACCTTGCACTAAAAAGCCTAATTTTGTCTTAAAAGGTATTTTTTTTCTTCAGTGGATGACTGGTTAATGGCTCCTTTGGCCTCACATTCAGACATCACAAGGTTGTGGCAATTTAAAGCCTGACACTGAGAATAAATATGTAAGTTTTCCATGTAAAGATGGAAACTTTGTGAGCAACGATTTTATTTTTTAAAGTTTTTAAAAAATATATTTTATTTATTTATTTGAGAGGGTGAGCAAGAGAGATAGCAGGAGTGGAGAGAGGGGAGAGGCAGAGGGAGCAGAAGAGGGAGAAGCAGATCCTCTGCTGAGCAGAGAGCCCAATATGGGCTCGATCCCAGGACCCTAGAACCCTGGGATCATGACCTGAGCCGAAGGCAGGTACTTAAGTGCCTGACCCACCAGGTGCCCTGTGAAGGATGATTTCTAAACAAAGCTTCAGTGCACAGCCTCCAATCCAGAAAGATCCAGTGGACAGAAATACTTAGATTATTACTCCAATGGACTGGTTTAAACCAAGTTGTTGGTAGAGCTGATGTTACACTTTGGTCTTTTAGAATTCTGTGCATTTGACAGAAACTGAAAATCTGTTTTACTTTCATTACACAAGTAATGCATGCCCAAGGCAGAAGAGCAGACTGCACAACCGAGTAAATTAAGGAAATTAAAATCACTTATTAAATACATTAAATTTTTTTCTTTCCTCCATAATGTTTATATTTCAAATTAAGGCTAAAATTCTAATTAGTGAAAAATTGGATGTTGTCATATTTGTTTGATGTGTTGCTATGGTGCAATTTCTCAAATTCTTTGATAGAAAAGCACTGGGGGAGGACGTGTGAGTTTTGCTTTCACTCACACTGGGTCTGATCTCAGCCCTAAATAGCTATACAGCGTCCCCCCCACCCCAGTAACTCAACTTCTCCGAAGCTCAGTTTTCCCTTGTAAAAGTGGGATTAAATACTTACTTTATAGCATGTTTGTCAAAATTAAATGAATCACAAAGTGTGTACAGTATTCTTCATATAAGCAGACATTTAAGAATATTAATTTACCTTCCCTTTAGGAGGGGTAAAACCTTGAGCTGTACTTTCTCTTATTCAGTTAATATCCCCAATGCTGACTTCCAACAGCATTTTTGAATTTGTCCTTGATTTGCAGTAGTGCAAATGGCTTTTTAAAGAAATCTGATGAGCACCCTTTTTCAGAGAGATGAAGGACCCTCCTTTATCATGGACAACAACTCTCCAATGGATTACAGTCATTACAATGGAATCTTTGATTCTTGAGTCCATTGAAAATAGTTAAGATCATTAACTATTAAAACACCCCTCTCAATGGGCCATTGAACATTTCCACAACAAGGCGAGGAAACTACTGGTCAATTGGTCAAAGCCAGCTCAGAGGAAGGTATTTTACCAAGCCAGGATGACAGGGAGAGCAGTGTGACCCTGTGAGGCGGGCCCCCCTGGTTCTGCAGACCCCTCCGGACACTGAGTGGCAAGAGCGCAATGGAAAGAGAAGCAATTTTATACCTGATAAATGTTTTCTTCTGTTTCGGGATCACGGATTGGCTCGTGTCCAGCCTCAAACACAATGTACTATTATGGAGCGGCCAGAGAGGAAAGGTCAGAGGGGAAGAAGAAGGAGGAAAAAAAAAAAGGCATTTGGAATTCAGGATACAAATCACAGTGAGCATTAAAGAAACAGTTGCAACAGAAAACACCCTAAAGAGACAAGTGGATCACTGAAACACTGCACGTGCCTTGCATGCTCCCCCTGACTTTTCTAAGGAAAACAGCAAGGGTCTGATGGCTGGGCGTACAGCAGTCAATGCATGGGACCCCCTGTGCATTCTTCTGGAGACGCGGCCTCTTCATTCGATGGCATTCGATTCAATAATGTCTGCGTGTGCGGTACCACTGAGGGGGAATGACGTCTCCTGGGAACACCTGGAATCCCAACTTCATGATCTGGGTTACAGCTGTTGCCCCCCTGGCTTCCATAAAGCCCGATGTCCTAACTTAGGCTCTGATGTGCTTACAAATCCCAAACCTCCTCATCCCATAAATATCACCTGATATTATATTCTTAGTTTTAAATATTGAAAATCAATGTATTCTCCTGTGCATGTTTCAGACTCTAAAGGGCTGGGCCACTTCAAACAGGGCAGTATTCTCCATTCTCTGTGAGCCAGCTCAGGGGCTGAGCTCCTATTCTAGACAAATCGTCGCCCCCAGCATTCTACACCAAGGGCATCCTGCTAGGCACATCTTTGGCTTTTGTTAAAAGTCATATATGCTAGATACTTCTACTTCAAGTTATTCGTATTATATTACTTATTGTATCCATATTATCTCTGTCCCAGCTATACCAGCTTTCTGTGTGACAACAAGCACTGATAAACAATGCATGTGTGACACACACACATATGACCCACATGTATCCAGTTAGAAATACAAGTTTCGGGTTTTATGTCCAACAAGTCCATTTTTGGGCTCCTTTCTCTCCTTGGGAATAAGCACGAGTGGGGTTGGGGATGGTGGTGGGAGGCCTCCTCTTCCTTTCTTTCTGCATCTGTTTGTACAGAGCACAAGCTTGGGTCCGAGAGAAGTCATCTCTGTGGCCACACCTGGGCAGCAGCCTTGCCGAGTTCAGGGAAAGCTATGGACTAGGATGTCTCTAGGATCTTCCTTACCTTCCTTCCAACAGCCCCCATGGCATGAGCCGGCTCATCAGAGGGGCCAGAGAGACCTGCCCCGACAGCCTTCGACATAGCTTACAGACTGCCCTTTGGGCTGGTACCCCAATGTCACCAAAACTCAGTCCCCATCCCGGGTTCCTAACTCAGAGAAGAGGCCATCTCATGAACTTGGAATATTCAAGAGCCTCCAGAAAACACCCAGCTCTGGGATCAAACATTTACAGATTGTGGAGGGGGCCGAGGCTGGGGCAAGCGGGGAGAAGCCCATCTCCAGATCCCGTGTTATGGATGCTAGCCAAACTTCTGTTCATTTTTATGGAAATCCACTCCCCGAGGGGCTGGCAGCTCTCACCCTCAGAACTAATCTCAATCCCTCTCCAGGCTTCTGTAGTCAGGGGGTTTTTCAGGGTTTTGAGGAAGTGTCTGTAGCATGGGCCTCGCCATTCCTGACCCTAAGAACCCCTACGGCTTTCAGAAATTACCTGGTATACAGGATCTTCAACATCCTCTTCCAAAATTGTCTACAGCAGAGCGAGAGAAAGGAATTTGAAAAGCAGAGGATATAAATAAAGGGAGAGGTTATGAGACTGTATTCAGAAAACGCAGGACAGTAAAGGAACCAGCTCTGGGGAGGATAGGCTGCTGGGTCACTTCAGTTTGAAAACATACAGAGGAAAAATGAAAACCTTTATAGCCACCCCCCCCCCCACCCCACGGTTAACAACAGCAAATGCAATTGTGTTTCTTTCTGTTCTCCTCCCCAGAAATCTTCCTCAGAATTCAAAATTTCAGTTTCTCTAACACGTCCAGAATTTCAGAAAATAAAAGATCTTCTCTAACGGCTTGCTTTCGGTGCCTGTAATGTACACGGGGACCTTTCATCTTTGTTTATTTCTACTTGGCAGCAGTAGGACAAGTCCTGACTGTCAAGTTTTCATATCTGTTTGTTTTAAGTCCCAATCTTCTCTGGCACTCGGATAAATTCACAGGTATACCTGATACACAGCTTGTTCACACTGCTTATCCTTTTGTGCCTTTTTTTCCAATTCTTCTCTTTGCTTCAATTCATAAATAAGTTGAAAGAGATCTCTCAAGTCCAGAATAACAGGTTCAGCCTGCAGTAAACGGTGGTATAAAGCGCATTAGTCAGGGAATGGTACGGAGACCCAGCGGCCTGTTTCTGTTTTTTGCCTGCTACAACCCACAGCCCTTCCTTTTCCTATTAAACTGAAAGCATTCCATCTTTAATTAATTCTACCTTGTTTATATTGGTTTAGCAAATTGCATCTAGGCTAAAGTTCATTTCTTCAACTAATTATATTTGCAAATTCATAATAATCATAAGCATAAAAGGCATTGCTTTTATTTATTAGTAATTTCGAATACAATAAAATTAGGGTAGGCCTGATGCAAAACAGCTATTTGTTTTCCCTTATTTTCTTTTTAAATGAGGCTATGAGCACAAGGAAACTTATTTGTATAGTGTGCCTCCATCCAGCTTAATCAGAAAGGAAAATAATTAGTCATTACGAAACACGCATTAGAAGAAAACCAACAAGACTGGATGGGCCTGAGCCTGTTTCCTTGCTCCGAGGCTATTTGTGCTCTGGAGATGGGAGCCTGAGCATCAGCATGGCTTTGTCTGACATCAGAGGCGGCCTTCAAAGACCAGCAGCATGACCGTACGCACTGTCCCCTAAAGCTACAAGGAAAGGAGCCCTCCTTGGATGGGGATACTCACCGCCTGGGCTGTTTTTATGGCAACAAATCTGTGATTCCCTTCCTTCCCACAAACGTATCCAAAGGCCCGGTGATCTGTGATGTCCTTTGCAATGTAGGAAATTTCGTGAACAGCATGATGATGCTGAAGGGCCTATTGGAGACAAAAGGAAGAGCATATTTCACGAGACTTTCCCTTCGAGCTGTTGATCAATAAGAGTTATGTTTCAGCTACGTGTGAACAGGCCCGAAGGGCTCTGGGAAAGCTGTTGGGTCCAGATGGAAGGAAAACGAGCCGCGCCTGCCCTTGAGAGATGGAGGCTTCCCTCCATGGTCTTAGTGCTGTGACCAGAGAGATAAACAGGACTGCTCATATGCTGAACGAGCGTCTGCGGCGGTGCGTTCCTGCAGCTTGCCAGGGCCAGTCAGAGTAACTCAGCGGTGCAGGCTTCAGCTGCAGCTCTCTTCAGGACACAGCCCGGCCGAAGTTTGGGCTTAATATTTAAGACACTTACGTCCCCAGGGACTCTGCTTGCTATGGTGGAAGAGTGCAAATATAGGAGGCCCCATTCATATTCACGGAACTGTACACTTGTAGGGTTACCGTCCTTTTTTTGACAGATGGTGACAAGAGTGCCTTGAGGAATGAACACCTTTTGCTATCTTACCAAAGTCACCATTTGGGCTAGAGGTAGCTGGGCTCCCTTAGTTCTGAGGCTTTTTATGGGCTTGCTGCTCTGTTTGCAATGCCCATTCTTTTATCCATTTGCCCGAATCCTATTCTCTTTTAAAAGGACATTTGAAGGGCACCTGGGTGGCTCAGTCGGTTAAGCATCTGCCTTTGGCTCGGGTCATGATCAGAGGGTCCTGATACGGAGCACTGCACTGAGCTCCCTGCTAAGCAGGGAGTCTGCTTGTCTCTCTCCCTCTGTACCCCCCTACTCGTGTTCTCTCTCTAATAAATAAATAAAATCTTTTAAAAAAGGACATTTGAGCAGCACCATCTCTGTGAAACCTCCCTTGAACAAGGCTTGCTTTCCCTCCCCCTGCAGAAATAATTCCATAGGACTTCAGTCTCTACTGATCCCCAAATTCCTGAGTCCTCACACATAGCTCTCTGTGTGGGCTCCTGCTTTCAAAGACCTTCCTTCTCTGACACATTTGCCTGATTCCTTGCCTGTCTTCCCCACCAGGCTCTAGCTTCCTCAACTCTGTCATGCTATAAAACCCTGCACTGTGCCTGACCCACAGTTACTGAACTCAAGTAAGTTGGGATAGATAGTTAATCAGTAATTAGAAAATCTTTTAACACTGATCTTCCCTCCTTTATTACCTAAGCCTCAACAAATAAGGCTCACCATCCTGTTGGCGATGATCATCTTTATGGCCATTTTCCTAAATTAAACTTACTTAAGGCTTATATAAGCAACTGGGCATTATATGATGTGCTTAAAGCCATTATATAAGGAGCCTTTTTATTATATGAGGTATTAAGAGGCTTGAATTCTAGCTACTGTGTGAACACAAGGCACTCACTGTACTTCTCTAGAGCTTCATCCATTCTTCTACACAACAAGAAGTTTGTATCAGATCAATGGCTCCTAACCCAAAGCCCTGCATCTCCTTGGGTCATTAAAAGTAAAAAATAAATAAATAAAATAAGTCCTAAGCAATTTTCAACATTTCAAAAAGCAAAACAGAAACTTATAACTATCCTTAATTAAGATGACACATTTCATTGTACATGCAAATGAAAATGCCAAGATCATTTTAGCATTGTATCAGGTTACTGTTGTCCTCCTTGTTCATCTTTGGGAAGATTCTCTTTGGCATTTAGTTATGGGGTTGAATCATTCAAATAGGCAAGTGAATGATTATAAATACATTTTTGGGGGGTGGATATAATTCTTCCCCACTATGGAGTCTGTGAAGGGAGGGAGACATGTGACATAAAGGGGACTTAGTTATGAAAGTGGTGGGAATCACTGGAATAGATGTTCTAGAAGGTCTTGTTCTATCAGCCCAGATCCTTTAGTCATTGGGAAACTTGAACCACACAGCCAGCCTCTCAGGTCAGTGGGCATGTGGCTCTCACTATGGCCAGCACCTTAGCTCTAGACCCCTGTCCCTGGCCTTCCAAAATGCCCATTCCCAGACTGTTGCTGTCTTTCTAGGCTTCTAACCTTATGAATCAGTTCTGCCTTCAGAGGACGCCCTGGCAAGCTGCAGGAACGCACCTACTTCAGAAGAAGTAGAATTTGCTGCTGTACCTTAACCTTCTAGACTCTGATCACTCACTAACTTCTCTGACTACTCTGGGGACCCTCCCTTCAGGTTCATGCCCTGTCAAGTTGCTCTCTGTCCGCTGAACATCATACTTGGAGGGTGGTGTCACTGTCTGGTCACACTCACCCCTAGTCAGCCATAAGACAACTGCATGATACTCGTGAATTCTGACCCAAATAAAGTTGGTGAGGAAGGAAATGTTTGTTAACAAAAGACTCAGAATTCATTTATCCTTGTTTCATTAAGAGGACATACTTAGCTGGTGGAGGAAAAGTGCTCAAAGAGTGGTAGCTTTTTCATGGTGTTAATGATGTAAAACTGATGAGATTTATATTCACCCAACACAGGGGTATTGATTTATAGGCTTTTGTGAACTAGAATGGTATGCAGCAGGGGAAAGTGGGAGACAAAGACATCCTCCTTCTCTCCCCTTTCCAGAAAGTATTTCTCTCCCTGCATAATGGACAATGTTATCTGCGTCGCCTAATAATTCAAAGTTTGACGACAGTAACCTATTGATTGCCAAGTGGAATATTGCTCTAAAATTAAACTGTGATTAGAAGTCTTCCTGGTGGAATGAGATTTGGAGATGATTGTGCAAGGGTAAAATATCACCTACCATGCAAGACAGCAGATGGAGATGCTTTAATTCATCTGGGAATCCTCATTAAGTGTTTTAAAATCAAAACATTTTTAACGCCTGATGATACCTAATATTGCCTCGCCAAGTGTAGCTCTGTGCGTGCCTGAAGTGCCTAAAGATATCTGTAACATTATCTTTTCCCGTAGTTAATTTTATGATGTTAAAAAGGATTGCTGTGAAAGTGGCTCATTTATTTGGAAATGAAGAATCATTAAGGGGGATAGGTCTCCGCTTCCTCCAACCTCAACTGTGCAGACATAATACAGATACGTGGAAATAAAATATATCAGGATCCTGATAACCCCCATGGTCATATGATTGCATTCATCTTGGCAACTCGGAGAATCTGGCAAATACTTGTTCACTGAGGCTCAAAATTGCTCCATGTCTTCAAGTAGATTCTATCAGCATCATCAAGGCCAAGGAACCTTAAACATCATACTGTTCAACTGAATTTATGAAAGGATGAAGGGTCAGAGAGAGAGTTCTGGCGGGACCAGTCCTAAATGGAGCCCTCGCTCTCCCTAGGAAGGATGACCAAGCACTGAGAAAAAGAAAGCAAGATTATATAGGATCAGGGATTCTAACCCTTTGACTCCTACCTCCCCAGTTCAACAACAAAGCCATGGTCCCTGACAGGCTGGGATGAGGAAAGGGAGAGCCTGCTCAGAGGCAGAGCTGAAGCTGTTCTGGCTTCTGGCAGGTGTCGGAGGTCAGACAGGGTCATAAATCAGAAGGTCTGGGGTAAAGGCCAGTTTGCTCTAAGGATCTCAAAGAAAAAGGTCAAGACGGCACGCTCTGGGAGTGAGTGCTCAGGAGCCTGTGGCTCTCTGTGGTGTCTGCTGAGCAGTCAGGCTGGAAAGGTGTGGGGAGGACCCTGGTCATGGGAAATGAAGACCACTCCATCCCAGGAGAGTTTCTGAGGGGAGCTCCTGGGGCAGCACCAGTCGTTCTGGAGGCAGGAGACAATACTGGGCTAGAAGAGGGGAGGGGGAGGAAAGGCAAACCCTGGCCATCCTTCTTTCATGTTTCCTTTGGAAAATAGTTGTTGTTGTTGTCTCAGAAAAACAGTCTGGATATTCAAGTCCTGGCAAAAATCAAAGCAGGTATTTGGTTTTAGAAAGAGTCTTCAACACCCTCTTTCTCTGCCACGGCTTTGTCCGTTTCTCCCATCCTGAACCCTCCTCGTTCTATTGTGCATGGAAGTTGTTACTGAAAAATTCTGGAGACAGACTGCACGTTAGCCTCCTCAACTGGGTTTGACCTTCCTCCCATCACTGAACTCTGGGTGACTCAGGCTGCACAGAGTTTGAAGAGCCCATCACTGCCCCTCTGGGTTCTGTGTTTCCCCACCTGTCTGCCACTGTTCACAATGCTATCTCTGCTGACCGCCCTCTTCATCCCCTCACCCACGCTTTTGGAACTCCACGTAACTAAATTATACGTATGCTTCAGGGTTAGCTCCAACAGGGCGCTCATCCAAGGAACCTTCCCTGACTCCCCATGATAATTCCTGTCCCCGGATCTCACTGCACTGTATTTGTTTTTCTATTTAGTATGCTTCACACGTCTTCGTTTTGTTTCACATTTACCTGTTCACCCAGTTGTTTATTCCATATGTACCTACTGAATAGCTGCTAGGTGCCCAGTCTTCTGCTTACTGCTAATCCACCCATATATTATAACATAGTCCTTTCCTCGAAGACCTTGTGATCCTGTAAGAACAGGCAGGCAAAGAAACCCACAACCACAATATAATAAGACAAGCTTATATTAAAGGTGTGTATGGGGTGTTACATTGGCTCAGAGAAGGGATGGGAAAGGGCTTTAGGGAAGACTTGATAAAGGAGCTAGCCTTGAACTGAATCTTGAAGGTTAATGGGAAGTCCCTAGAAAATCAAGGGAACATATCTCTGTACCTGTTTTCTCTCTACTTCGGCGATGTTAGCTTCTTGAGAGAAAAAGATCCATGTCTGATTACTCTCAGTCTCATCCCAGCTCCTAATTCTGTTCCTTTTTGAACAGTGAGTGCTAAATAATGAGTTCAGGAAGGAAAGAAGAACCAAACCATCTGAAGGCATGTGCTGCAAAAGGTAGTTGCTCAATAAATGCTCAGTGACTGATGGAATCAGGTCAACTCATGATATTTTGCATAGGATTCATTCTGTGAATGGAGACTTTCTTATCTGATCATCATTAATCCCCCCACCCCCCTTAGCATCTCCATGAGCCATTTACCAATGTTTAAATGAAGTATCAAATTGTTTGGAGGGTTACCATCTGACAGAATAAATTACAGAGGAGACTTAATTTGTAGTATGGTTCAATACAACCAATTAAATACAGTATGGATTGGAAAGTCATCTGCTCAGACTTTACCACTAGCTTTTCTTTTAAAGAATAAATTCTATCCCATTTAGCCTTCATATTATTTGTGTGTGTGCATGTGCATGTATGGGAGTACGTGCTTTCCTGAGGCAATGCTTCTCACAGGAAAAATACCCACCAGGATTCAAGTGAGTTAACAAAAAAACAAAACAAAACAAAAAAGCAGATACGCAGATAGACACAGAATAAAAATAGATACATGGAAAATATACTACTTCACACTACAGGCAATTACAGTAGTTAAAACCTCACAAGACAAAGGCAGGCCCAGGCTCATTATAAAGGCCTTTCTCTTTTCTAACATATTTTTGGATGCGTTTGCTGCATCGCAGTGCCAATGAGGCTGGGAAGCAACCTCTGTACCACCCCCAGGCACCCCATCATCAAGTGCTCAACGGAGCTGGTCAGAGTGAACTCTTCCTTAGTTGCCATCCTGAAATATTCTAGAAGGTTTTATTCAAGGACAAAACCACAGTTCCAGATATCCTAGTCTCTAGCTGAAGAGGCAGTGTGATAGCAGACGGAAGAATATGAACTCTGGAGCCAGAGAGAACACAATTCAAATCTAAGCATTATCATTTCCCAGATGTGTAGCTCCGGGCAGCTCACTCTGACTTTCTGAGCCTTATTTTCTCTTTTTTTTTGTGTGTGTGATATGAAGAATGACAGGGAAACTTAAAGGTGGTTGGAAATATTAAGTTAATTCATATAAAACATACCAGATATAAATGAGATGTCATATCTCCCCCACCCCCACAAGAATGAAAAAAAAAAAAAAAGGTAAACCCAGTGTTGACAGAGTGTGGGGAAACAGACTTTCTTGGGCTTCTGGTTTTCTATGTGTTCAATGGGAGTAATAATAATAACTCTCTCATGGTCCTGTTAGGAGGATTGATGACTTAGGATATAGAAAGGGCTTAGAACAGTGCGGGGCACGTCGTAAGGGCTGCGTAGATGGTGCCATTATGGTTATTTTTATTATTTGTGGGAGTGTGATTTGGTGCAACTTTTCTAGAGGGAAGACTGGCTGTGCATTTCAAAGCCTTAAAGACATGCATAAACTTTGACCTGTGATTCTTCTCGTAGGGATTCAATTATCTGCAAATAATGTAAGATGTGCATGGGGCAAAGGCTTGGACACAAGATATTCCCTGCAGTGCTGTTAGAATAGTGAAAAATTAGAAATGCACCCAAATACTGAGCACTGACTGACTGGTTATAAAACATGCATTGTGTTATACAATAAAATAATATGCAGTAACTGGAAATCATCTGAGGAATGAACAAATTTTCGGCATAGAAACATATTCATAACATCCCACCGAATGAAAAAAGATATTACAGAATAGTATGTTTAATATGATCCTGTTGTTGGAAAACAAGTATGCATATCCATCTACGCGTATAAAAGGTCTAGAACTATATCCAACAAAATCTTTACGAGACTTCTCTTGAGTGGTGGAATTACTACCGTGATTTTTAGAATCTTTTCGCTTATTTATACTCATTTTTTAAAAATTATACCAATCACATAAATACTAATAGCATTCCATAAGTAATAAAATACTAATAAGTATTAAAATAAAGAGAGAACGTAAGACGCTTCTTTTTTTCTGACTTGGATTCAGTGAACAATGCATGCACAGCCATCTGTATATTTCCTCAGTTGTCCTGGAGCCCACCCTACCTCTGTCACTCTCAGCCCCCACAACCACATCATGTCAAGTGCATCCTCCAGTATCTTTCACTCTGCCCATTTCTCTCCAATTCTACTACAATGTTTGCCACTTCCAGCCTGGAGAAGGGCAGTAGCTTCAGTCTCTGCTCATCCATTTCTTTCTTTTCTTTTCCTTTTTTTTTTCTTTTTCTTTTTCTTTCTTTTTCTTTTCCTCCCTCCCTCCCTCCTTCCCTTCCTTCCTTCCTTCCTTCCTTCCTTCCTTCCTTCCTTCCTTCCTTCCTTTCTTTCTTTCTTCTTTTCTTTTCTTTCTTTTCTTTTCTTTTCTCTTTCTCTTTCTCTTTCCAAAAAGATTTATTTATTTATTTATTTATTTATTTATTTATTTATTTATTTAATATTTTATTTATTTATTCATAAGAGACAGAGAGAGAGAGGCAGATGGAGAAGCAGAGGGAGAAGCAGGCTCCATGCAGGGGAGCCGGACGTGGGATTTGATCCTGGGTCTCCAGGATCAGGCCCTGGGCCGAAGGTGGCACTAAACCGCTGAGCCACCCAGGCTGCCCTGATTTTATTTATTTATTTGAGAGAGAGCTGGGGTCAGGGATGCAGAGGGAGATGGAGAAGTAGACTTCTCACTGAGCGGGGAGCCTGACACAGGGGCTTGATCCTGGGATTCCAGGATCATGATGTGAGCTGAAGGTAGACATTTAACCAACTGAGCCACCCAGGCACCCCCACCACCCCCACTCATCCACTTCTGCTGACCTCTGCTCTAATTGTCCCACCAAGGATGAAGGGACAGAGAAAATCTGGCAAATTTGTTCAAGGCTATCTATACTGAAAATACATCAAAGGTTGCCCACTGCTGCAGGCCATTATTCAGACTCTCGAATGCCCCACCTTCACACCTAGGAGTTGTATACAGGCTACATGGTCTGCCTACAAAGCTCAACTCCTTTTCTTCCTTCACACCTCAGCACAGATGTCTGTTCTCCTCTGAAGCTTCCCTGACTTTCCAGTATGGACCTAGTTCCCCTGACATAAGTCCTCTTAGCTTCCTGGACTTTCCTATGTGGTGCAATTGTTGAGCATGTCACTATGGATATGTATACATATACATAACAGCCCCCAGGATGGCAGCAACAATATCTGTTTTCCCTCCCCTTAACTTGAGCATCATATGTAATATATAACAAGCAAGCCGTACCTACATACTTTTAACTGTAGTAAAATATACATAAATTTACCATTTTATCCCTTTTTAAGTGTCAGTTCCTTGGCATTAAGTACATTCACACATTGCTCTGCAACCATCACCACCATCCATCTCTAGACTTCATTGTCTTCCCAAACTGATAGTTCATACCATTAAAATACTAGTCTACTCCTCTCTTGCCCTACCCCTGGCAACCACTTTCTTTTTTTAAAAAATTTTTTAAAAATTTATTTATTTATGATAGTCACACAGAGAGAGATGAGAGAGAGGCAGAGACACAGGCAGAGGGAGAAGCAGGCTCCATGCACCGGGAGCCCAACGCGGGACTCGATCCCGGGTCTCCAGGATCATGCCCTGGGCCAAAGGCAGGCGCCAAACTGCTGCGCCACCCAGGGATCCCGGCAACCACTTTCTACTTCTCATCTCTCTGAGTTTGTCAGTAAGTAATTTTTGAAGGAATCATTTGAATGAACGAATCTGTCACCAGGATCCTGGGTCAAATTCTCTCCCTGAGCCCCCCACTCAAACCTGCTGGCTCTAGGACCATCTTCCTTACTAAATGTTTATTTCCTTAGCTATTAAAATGAGGAGGTTGTATTCAGTAAGCATTCATGTCTTGTTTTGCTCCAGATACTTAATTCCTTTTTAAGTTGTATAAGAACACAACAGCTATATAAGACAGTTCCTTCTTAGTAGCTCTCAGAATGTATGTTATAAACACACAGCTCTGCATTATCCACAACAGCCAAACTATGGAAGCAGCCCAAGTGTCCACCAACTGATGAGTAGATAAAGAAGATGAGGTATATGTATACAGTGGAATATTACTCAGCCATCAAAAAAGAATGAAATCTTGCCATTTGCAACCATAAGGATGGAGCTGGAGAGTACTATGCGGAGGGCAGTAAGTCAGAGAAAGACAAATACCATAAGATTCCACTCATATGTGAATTCAAGAAATAAACGAGCAAAGGGGAAAAAAAGAGAGGCAAACCAAGAAATAGACTATCTTTTTAAAAAAATTAATTAATTTATTTATGAGAAAGAGAGACAGAGAGAGAGAAAGAGAGAGAGAGAGAGAGAGAAGGAGCAGGGGGAGATGGAGGCAGACTCCTGCTCTACAGGGATCCTGATGTGGAGCTGCATCACGGGACCCCAAGATCATGACCTGTGCTGAAGGGAGATGCCTGACTAGCCACCCAGGTACCCCCTAAAAACAGACTATTAATTATACAGAACAAACTGACGGTTACCAGAGGGAAGGTGGGGGGTGGTTTAAACAGGTGATGGGGATCAAGGAATGCGTTTATTATGATGAGCACCAGCTATTGTAGGGAAGTGCTTATTCCCTATACTGTACACCTGAAATCAATATTATACAGTATGTTAAGTGGAATTCAAATAAAGACTCAAGGTGCAGCCCAGGTGGCTCAGCGGTTTAGCGCCACCTTCAGCCCAGGGTGTGATCCTGGAGACCCGGGATGGAGTCCCACATGGGGTTCCCTGCACGGAGCCTGCTTCTCCCTCTGCCTGTGTCCCTGCCTCTCTGTCTTTCTCTCTCATGAATAAATAAATAAAATCTTTAAAATAAATAAAAACTCAAAACAAGCAACATACTAAAAAAAAAAATACACAACTCTAGAAAGAGGGGAGTGAAGTCCTTGCCTAAAAATAGGCAGATGAACCATGTGAGTAGCTAAGAGCATCCTAGACCTATGATTTGGACTTACATTTGTCTAACAGGCAAAGTGAAGCTAGGTGTGCCTCATCAATTAGCAATCACCAAAGTGACAACAAAGCAGATTTCTGCTCCAGAGACTTGAAAACCACCCTAACCAGAAAACTGGTTTCCATGTGAAACACTAGTTTCCTAAGACTGGGGTTCCATTAAATTCCACATCCCATGACTAAGGATGCGGCTCTGGCACAGTCACAGTGGTGGCAGGTTGGACTAGCTGTCCTCTCTCATTCAGTTCACATTTACCCCTTATAGGCCTTTGGGCCCAGGCACTCTGGAATGACCAAGGCAATCAGGGCTCTCAAAAGCCAGCACTATGAGTATGTGTGTGGAAGGGAAGGGGCTCCTTTTCTGCTAATTACTCGAGTAGTTTGCATATGGTTTTGTCCCTGTTGCCATTTCCAAGAGGCATGTAGTGTTAAGGGAGGGATCTGAATCTCAGCTTTATGGCCATGGCCAAGTCACTTTATCTCAGTGAGTCTCAGTTTCTTCATCTGTAAAATGGGAATAATTGCTCCCTCATAGGGAGGAAATGAGGAAGATCACTCAAAGTATCGAGCAGTATATCTGGTAGATGGTAGACTCTTAATACTTGGGATTTTTTCCCCCCAGGCAACTGACTTTTAAGATCCTCAATCTATTGGACTACACAGTCAATCACCAAGATGCTTCCCTCAGGTGAGGTCTTCCTTAGAGCAGACAAGAGAGCAGTCCTTGAGTAGACAAAAGGTGCTAAGAACGAGACTCTAATGGGAAATCAAGTCACTGGGAAAGTGAGAGGAGCTGAGGGTTAAGGAGAGTTTCGAATGTGGTGACATCGTAGAAGAACCTGGATGGTGCCAGCCTGGGAAATTTAACCCTGTACTTCTAGTTGTATGAATCAGTGAATTCCTTTTTTTGCTCAAGACTGTTGGAGGCGGGTTTCTATATTAGTTGCAACTAAGATTTCTGAATAATATAGTGATCCCATTACCCCTATCTTAGGGGGAAGCAAGCTCAGAAAGAAGTGACTTGCCCAAGGAACAGTAGGCTGACATGGGCTTTTAGCAGGTCTCACTGACACTCAAGTCTCTGCCTTCTTTATGGCTAGTAGTGCTTACTACTGGAACTGCAATTTGAAGTTGGTTTGGGTATGAATTAGGATAAATCAAATACATAAAACCACTGTTTCTAGAAAGAAAGACTTTCAATGAAAGAAAAAGGAGATACAGGGAGATCCCTGGGTGGCTCAGAGGTTTAGCACCTGCCTTTGGCCCAGGGCATGGTCCTGGAGGCCTGGGATTGAGTCCCACATGGGGCTCCCTGTGTGGAGCCTGCTTCTCCTTCTGCCTATGTCTCTGCCTCTCTCTCAGCGTCTCTCATGAATAAATAAATAAAATCTTCAAAAAAAAAGGAAGAAAAAGGAGATACAAATAGAAAAGTTAAGAATGAACCAGATAATTTTAAATTTGAATTGGAAATAGCAATATGAACTCATGACTTTATTTTTTATTTTTATTTTTTTGAACTCATGACTTTAAAACTATATTCCTACCACCGTTTGCAAAAAGGGCTCAGGAGGAAGGATGTGCTGTTTATTAGTAACGTGGCTATTTATTACCTAGCTATCTGGCAATCTATTGATCTCTAACCTATCTAGAGAGAAAGCGAGTCAGAGAAAGCAAATATGGTAAAAGGTGAGATGTTGTTTGCTTGAGTGTTTTCATGACAGAATGTCGGAGACAAACGTGAGACCCTAGCATGCCTCTTTCTCTAACTCCTGCCCTCTCCCCCCTCTTCCTGAGAACAGGAGAAACTAAGACACTGAACATTTCAAGAGCTTAATTGAAAGGAAGCTGCAGACAAAAGGCCTTTATCAAGTCCACCCCAGGCAACCACTGGTCTAAAGCATAAGGGGGCCATTTAGCGTGCTCTGAAGTGCTTACAGTTGGGAGCTGCCAATTCTCTTTGTTCTTCTTGCATTCCCATGGCCAGCATACATAAACATCAGCCACTACCTCTCTATTTTCAACAACATTTTTAAAAGTTCAGATTGAATAAATATGGAAGCAATTTATGCTTCTGAAACTCTGGGGGAAAAAAAATCCCAAACTTAGAAGATTCTCAGTGTCTAAGAATTCACATTTTATTTTCATTATATTAAAAAGAAAAGGTACTATTCTGAGTGCCTCCTCTGTGCGAGGCACCATGTCAGGCACCCTATGCATGCAATCCTCTCTTACCCCACTCCATACAATAGCCCTCCATATCGTTTATTCCCTTGTTACTTTTGAGGTAACTGAGACACAGAGAGGCGGGGTGACTTGCCCCCAGGTCTCACTGCAGATAAGAGGTAGGCTAATCCTACATTACTGCTAGGGTATGGCTGGCTCCAGGCCCTACAGCCTCTGCACACTGAATACAGCTTTGAATGTACTTTAACTGCTTATATTCTCATTCTCCTAAAATTCTTATTTTTATTTCTGTTTCTTTCTGCATGAAGAAGCCTAATAACCATTGTAGGTGTTTAGTAATATAACCAATGATTTCAACATTTTAGCTTATAGTGTAAAATTATCGTAGCAAGTAGGTAAATGAGTGTGGATGAATGGAAATGAAACAGCATGTTTTGCTACAAGTCACTGCAGAAATGAGGTCATTATATTTAATAGAAAATTACTTTTTGTGTTGTAACCAGTCTGAAATTAACCTCTGCTTTGGTCACAACCAAGTCTTGCATGCCAGACAGAAACTTATGAAAAACTGCACTGACTAAATAAAATGCAGCCAATGGAAAGAACATTGGATCAGGAGGGAGATAGATGGATTCCAGGTCCTGGTATCTTCGTTTGTAAATTGAGGTGGGTAACTGGTGGTGGTGATGGTACATATGATTTCTAAGATCCATTTTACAAAGACACTTGGGTGCTGA
This sequence comes from Canis lupus baileyi, assembly GCF_048164855.1. Lineage (NCBI taxonomy): Eukaryota > Metazoa > Chordata > Mammalia > Carnivora > Canidae > Canis > Canis lupus. The sequence goes on from NC_132840.1 coordinate 36,558,307, forward strand.
AGCAACATATGGCTTTGGACAGCCCCAGGTCAGCCTCTGAAGTCTAGATCTGTTATGGACTGTTTGTGCCAACCTGGACAGATCACCTCACTTCTCTGAACCTTGGTATGCTCATCCAGAACTCCATGAGATTGGGTGAGCAAACTGAAATAGATGATTCTGCTAAAATGCCCAGTATCCTGCCTGATACCTAGTGATGCTTAAGAAATGGTAGTTCCTCTCTAGTTCCAGGATTCTATTATTTAACTTGTTTGTCATGCTTACATGTTGAATTGTGCCCTCCCAAAATTCATGTTTAAGTACTAAACTTTGGGACTTTGTTGGGAAATAGTAACTGCTTTTATTTTTTAAAAGATATTTATTCGGGCAGCCCAGGTGGCTCAGCGGTTTAGTGCCACCTTCAGTCCAGGGTGTGAATCCTGGAGTCCCGGGACCGCGTCCCATGTCGGGCTCCCTGCATGGAGCCTGCTTCTCCCTCTGCCTGTGTCTTTGCCTCTCTCCGTGTCTCTCATGAATAAATAAATAAAATCTTAAAAAAATATATTTATTTGACAGAGAGTAAGTGAGAGAAAGCAAACATGTACAAGCAGGGGAGGGGCAGAAGGAGAAGCAGACTCTGCTAAGTGAGGAGCCCGAAGTGAGGCTCAATCCCAGGACCCCAAGATCATGACCTGAGCTGAAGTTAAATGCTTAACTGAGTCACCCAGGTGCCCCTACAGGTGTAATTACTTAAAATTAGGTCATATTAGAATAGAGTGTGCCTCTGATCCAATACAACTAGTCATTATAAAAAGGGGAAATTTGGACACAGACACATGCATGGGAGGAAGACCCCAAAAACATGACGGTAGAGATTGGAGTGATGTGTCTAAAAGCCAGGGGATACCAGAGATTGTTAGAAAACAACCTGAAACTAGAAAATGGGCCTGGGAAAGATCTTCTGCCACAGTCCTCATAAGGAATACACCTTGTAAAAATCTTTTTTTTTTTTTTTTAAGATTTTATTTATTTGACAGAGAGAGAGAGAGAGAGAGAGAGAGAGAGAGAGAGAACGCACAAGCAAGAAAAGCCGCAGGCAGAGGGGGAGGGAAAGGGAGAATCAGGCTCCCTCTTGAGCAGGAAGCCCGAAGTGAGGCTTGATCCCAAGACTGTGGGATCATGACGAGAGCCAAAGGCAGCTACTTAACCAATTGAGTCACTCAGCTGCCCCCAACCTTGTCAAAATCTTGATCTTGGACTTATAGCCTCCAGAACTATGAGACAAAAATTTTGTTTCATAAGCCTCTCGACTGTGGTAATGTGTTGTGGCAGCCCTAGGAAAGGAATACAGCTAGGTCCTCTCTATATCCTTGCATTTGAGGAGTTCACCAAAAGAATACAGGAGTGAAACGACAAAATCTTAGGCATCCGTCCCATCTGCTCCCTCAGTAAGCCTTAATTTTCTCATCTGTAGCATGAGCGGGCAGGCCTGGTTCCTGCTAGCTTTGCTCCACTTCTCAATGCAAGATAGCCAAGCCTTCAGTTTTCCTACTGCCGCCAGACCCTACTACTTAAAACAGAAGCTGAGTGCAGCGCTGTGCAATTTATACCGCATCTGTCCAATTATTTCCATTTAGTACAGTGCAGCATTTCCCCAAATACACCGCCAAGCCACTGAGGTGGTGGGCTGAGCTCTCTGAGTACCAGGATCAGTTGGTTCTCTTACACTAATTGGCCCCATGATTTGTTAGGCTGTTGCCTTAGAAAATGAACTGTCAGTAAAAGAAATTAGTACAAAATCGCCCCCTTCATTGGAAATTCGCCAAGCACCACCATGTAGCCATCTCCTTCAACTCACCTTAAAATTTTAAGGGAAAAATTGACATAAACTAATAAATCTCTAACCCTTGGCTCTGTCGTTTTCCCATTGAGACGAGAAAACGAGGGCTCAGAGGAATGAAACAACTTGCTCCATCAATGTGCAATCAATGGTGAGGTTCAGAGCTGGTGCAAGAAGTTGGTGGGCTGGCAAAGCTCATGCCCATTTTAGTACATCAGGTGTTTCCTTAAGAGCTGTGAGCATCAGGCTCTGCCTAGATCTCTGTTCACTTATTCCTTCTTCCCCTCCCTTCTGGCATGTGTCTTGCGTGCCAGACTTGGAGACAGCTGCATGCAAGTGAGGACGGATGTAGGGAGGCCTGGCTCCCTGACTTAGTGCTTCCTGCAACAAATACCACAAACTGCTGGCCCAGCTCTGACTCATCTCCATGACTCAATTCCAGCAACAGGCATCTCCCTTGATCCAGAAACTGTGTCAGGCACTGTGCTGGGGACATAATGATGGAGCTGGCAAGATCCTTGCCCTTGAAGAGCTCATCCTTTCTCGGAAGACAGGGAGTCAGGTGTCTTTAGTGTTTTCAAAGAAAACCATTCCCTTTCTTCCTAATGCATAATGTTGCAGTCTAGAATAGACTTTGTTAATGTATGTCTTCTCCATTTGACTGTGAAGACTAGGAAAGCAGTCCCCGTGTCAGTTCCTGGCTCACCCATGCATCCCCAGCACTTAAAGTGTCTGATACTCACTGGGGGCTCAGGGATGAATAAGCTGAGTAGTGTGTCTATGCCATAACGAAGGTAAGAACAGGGTGGGAATGAGCCTGAGGGGAATAGATTAGTAGGAGCTGACTAAAAATTATTAACAGCCAGGGTTGGTTGGGATTAAGATGTTCCATCCTGATGGAAAACAAAGAGACATGAAGCTATAAAGTAGCATGTGATAGAGGGAACTGAAATCTGTTTGGGATCATTAGGCCATAAAGTGCTAGGCAGAGAGGGAAAGTGTGAGAAGGTAAGCAGGGGTCAGGGATGCAGGATTTTGAAGGCCACTTTAAAAAATTGGGGTGCCTAAAATTGTCAGCTCCTTTCTACTCAATTCTGCTATTAATCTCTGTGGCAGCTGACCCTCTCTGCTAGTTGCAGATGGAATCCTCCTTCAGGCCAGGGAAGGAACACAAGCCAAGCAGACTCCCCCAGCTGGATGCCATTGGACAGGGACACTAACAAAGCCCTAGCCAGACCACAAGTGGACCTGGACAAATCTGCTGCCCTGGGCTATAACAGCAGCAGGTTCTCTGGGCTGGACATCATCTGGGAAAATGTCTGTGGGCCGTGGACAGACCCCTGCCTCCTCCACCAACAACCCCTGCTCCCTGGCCCACAGTCCATTACCTGCCAAAGTTCACTCAAAACTCCCTGGCACCAGAGGACAGGGATTTTGTCTTCTGGAAAGCCAAATGACAGTGCTAGTGGTGGCAATGGTGATGGTGTTGTGCCTTTGTTTACTGAGCTGCACTGATAGTTTTTGGGAACAACTGGATGTTTCCCACCCAATAGTATAGGCTTTATGTCACCTTTGGTGAAATCTATGAGTAAGCGTGTGTGTGTGTGTGTGTGTGTGTGTGTGTGTGTGTGTCAGTGTCAGACGCTCTGACACTGGGTCTGGATTGCTCCTTGGCTTTGCTTCTTTCTTCTCTGGTAGGACCTTAGGGAAGTCCTAGCCCTGCACCAGACCTCAGGGACTCCGTTTGTGAGATGCTGTCTCAGAGGGGCATCGTGAAGACTGTACGGTAACTTGGCAGGTGCTTGGCAGGGTTAAGTGACAGGGGATCTGGGAGGGCCAGAAAGTATGCTGGGTGCAGAGCTGAACAACCTTGATTCCTGCATCGGTTGTCCTTTCAGAGAGCAGTCACTGAAGACCTGTCATGGGCTGGGTGCCACGGAGGCAAGGGGCACAACAGGGGCAGCTAGCTGGAGCTGGCTGCCAGGAAGAGGAGGCATGAGGGCAGATTCACAAAAGATTAGGAGTTATAAGGTAGAAAGGGGAGCATATTCCAAGGTACAGGCTGCAGTATGTGCAAATGCCAGAGCAGAAAAGATAGCCTCAAGAGATCTGGAGGGGTTCTAGGGTTGGGTGTTCACCGGGTATGGGTGTGAGGTCATCTGTCTCCCTTCTGTGCACATTTTCTAGAGCAATTTCTCAGTGTGATGCAAAGGAGAGATAGATCAAGGCCAAAATGTCCTTGTCATGTCCTTCTGAGGATTCAACTGAGGCTTCAGGGACATGCCACTGAAGACCTGGCTCCTGGTTAGCTGACAGGTTACCTGACAGGTTACTTTTCCCAGCTGGGTTGGCTACCCATGCCTTCTGCCTCCCGAGCCTCTGGTCTGCTGTCCCTGTGTGCAGAACACTTGCCAAGTCAATCTGCCATGGTCTATTATCTACACACTTATCTTTAGCTTCTCTGGGTGCCCATTCACGAACCTGTGTAAGAATGTCAGTGGCTTGCCTAACTGGCAGAGCCAGACACAGACTAGCGACAAGACATGAAATACTCCAATGACACAGTCTTCCTCACCAAATTCTAGCCAGGCTCCCTTGACGAAGCCTCTTCTTGACAAAGCTTCAACCTTTGCCTGTAAAGACCTGAACAAATGCTAATATACAAGCGTATCTAGGACATATGGCAGGTTCTGTTCCAGACCACTGCAATAAGGCAATTATCACAATAAAGTGAGTCATGTGAATTTTTGGTTTCCCAGTGCATATAAAAGTTATGCTTACAGTACACTGTGGTCTATTAAGTGTGCAATAACATTATGTGTAAAAAGACAATGCATATACCTTAATTAAAAGGCACTTTATTGCTAAAAACGCTAACCATCATCTGGGCTTTCAGTGAGTCATAATCTTTTTGCTGGGGGAGGAGCTTGCCTCGATGGCGATGGCTGCTGATGGATGAAGGTGGCGATGGCTGTGAAGGCTGGGCAATTCCTTAAAATAAGACAACACTGAGGTTGGCTCTATTGATTGACTCTTGCTTTCATGAACAATTTCTCTGTAGCACGTGATGCTGTTTGATAGCATTTTACCCACAGCAGAACTGCTTTCAAAATTGGAGTCAATTCTCTCAGACCCTGTTGCTGTTTTATAAACTAAGTTTCTGTGATATCCTAAATCTTTCGTTGTCCTTTCTAACCATCTTCATGGCATCTTCACCAGGAAAAGATTCTTTTTTTTTTTTTTTTTTTATGATAGTCACACAGAGAGAGAGGGAGAGAGAGGCAGAGACCTAGGCAGAGGGAGAAGCAGGCTCCATGCACTGGGAGCCCGACGTGGGATTCGATCCCTGGTCCCCAGGATCGCGCCCTGGGCCAAAGGCAGGCGCCAGACCGCTGAGCCACCCAGGGATCCCCCAGGAAAAGATTCTATCTCAAGAATGTCCCTTCTTTGCTCATCTGTAAGAAGCAATTCCTCGCTCGTTCAAGTTTTATCCTGAGATGATAGCCCTGCAGTTCCACTTTCAGGCTCCATTTCTAGTTCTCTTCCTCTTTCCACCCAATCTGCAGTTACTTCCTCCCCTGAAGTCTTGAACCCCTCAAAGTCACTGATGACGGATGGAATCAACTTCTTCCAAACTCCTGCTCATGTTGCTATCCTGAACTCTTCCCATGAATCACGATATGTTCTTAATGACATCTAGAATTGTGAATCCTTTCCAGAAGGTTTTCAATTTACTTTGCCCAGATCTACCAGAGGAATCACCATGGCAGTGATAGCCTTATGAAATGTATTTCTTAAATAATAAGAAGCTTGAGATAACTCGTTGATCCATGGGTTGCAGAACGGATGCTATGTTAGCAGGCATGAAAACAACATTCATCTCATTGTACGTGTCCATCAGCGATCCTGGGTGACCAGGTGCATTGTCAGTGAGCAGCAGTATTTTGAAAGGAATCTTTTTTTTGAGCAGCAGATCTTAATGGTGGGCTTAAAATATTCAGTAAACCATTTTGTCAATAAATGTGCTGTCATCCAGGCTTTAGGGGAAATAGATTTAGCATAATTATTAAGGGCCCTAAAATTTTATGAATGATAAAGGAGCACTGGCTTTAACTTAAAGTCACCAGCTGCATTAGCTCCTAGCAAGAGAGTCAGCTTGTCCTTTGGAGCTTGGAAACCAGGCACTGACTTCTCTCCTCTCTAGTTATGGAAGTCTTAGATGTCATCTTCTTCTACTGTAAGGCTGAATCATCTATGTTGGAAATCTGTTGTTTAGTGCAGCCACCTTCATTAATGATCTGAGCTAGATCTTCTGGATAACCTGCTGCAGTTTCTACACCAGCACTTGCTGGTTCACCCTGTACTTCTTTATTTTGGAGACAGCTTCTTTCCTTCAACCTCATGAACAGGTTGAGGTTTCCTTCAACCTCCCCACCTCTGCTAGCTTCCAACTTCTCTGCTGTAGCTTCCTGACCTCTCTCAGCCTTCACAGAATGGAGGAGAGCCAGGACCTTGCTCTGGGTCAGGCTTTGGGTTAAGAGGATGTTGTGGCTGGTTTGAACTTCTATCCAGACCACTCATACTTTCTCCACATCAGCAGTAAGGCTGTTTTACGTTCTTCTATCGCTGTGTGTTCACTGGAGTAGCACTTTTAATTTCCTTCAAGAACTTTTTCTTTGTTTTCACAACTTGGCTAAGCAGCATGAGAGGCCTAGCTTTCCGCCGATCTCAGATTTCAGCATGGCTTCCTCACTAAGCTTAGTCATTTCTACCTTTTCATTTAAAGTGAGAGACACACAGCTCTTCCCTTCACTTGTACACTTAAGCCGCTGTAGGATTATTAATTGGCCTAATTTCAATATTGTTGTGTCTCAGGGAAGATGGAGGCTTGAGGAGAGGGAGAGGGGGGAATGGGAGGGGTTGGTGTAGCAGTCAGAGCACACACATTTATCCATTAAGTTTGCTACCTTATGTGGGCACAGTGAGTGGAACCCCAAAACAATTACAACAGTAACATCATATATCACTGATCACAGATCACTGTAACAAATATGATAAAAAAAAGTCTGAAATATTATGAGAATTAACAAAATTCGACAAAGAGACACAAAATGAGCAAATGATGTTGGAAAAAATGGTGCCATTAGCCTTGCTTGATGCAGGGTGGCTACCAACCTTCAATTTGTAAAAAAACACAGTATCTGTAAAGTGCAATAAAGTGAATCACAATACAATGAGGCATTCCTGCAGCTTCTGACAGCTCAAGGCTGTATCCCAAGGATGACCCGCTTAAAGTACCTGAGAAAACTCGAGGCTACCAGAAGAATTTACTGTTTGTTCTAACCAGCACCTGAAGATAGGGCCCCCATCTCCCAGTAGCTGCAGGGGGGTAGGAGCCTGAGCTTGAGTAAAGCTTGGGTAAAGCCAGCTTGCAAACCCAAATGGTTTCACATGTACTGACTGCTCTTCTGCCCACATTTTGCATTTTTCCAAGTTTCTCTGAGCTGGCTCTAGGAAACCCTGCTATTCCTCCTCCCTCATTGTCTCATTAAAATACCCAGTCATGGGGCACCTGTGTGGCTCAGTTGGTTAAGTGTTCTTGATTTTGGCTCAGGTCATGATCTTAGGGTTGTGAGATCAAGCCCCAGGACCGGCTTCATGCTCAGCACAGAATCTGCTTAGGAATTGTCTCTCTCCCTCTGCCCCTTCCCCTGCTCGCACCCACTGTCTAAATAAATAAATAAAATCTTTAAAAAATGCTCAGTTACCACTGCATAGGTTGGAATGGATTTCTCAGTTCTACTGTCCATAGTTACTGAATAAAATGTGTTTTCACCACTTTACTGTCCAGGGGTGTTTATCTTTTACACTATATAGGTGGTCACAATCTCTGCCTACTGTATGAGGCTAAGTGGATGATAGACACTGTCTTATTTATTATGATGCTGGAATTGGAGGCAGTCTAGGTGGAGATCCAGGAGACCCGATATAGCACAGTGGTTAGGACAGGCTCTAGAGCCAGCGGTCAAAGCCTGGCTTCTTTATTCTCAACCTATTGCACCTAGGCTAGGCACTAACCTTTCTATGACTTTGCTCTCTCACCTATATTTTGGGAACAACTGTCTCCACCTCCCCCAGTTGTTAGGAGAACTCCAGTAAATCAGCACACATGGCATACTTAGCTTGGTGCCCAGGGCACAGCAAGTGCTTCTATAAATGTGATCTTGTTACTTCAAAGCTAAAGTGTAATCCATGAGGGGATATCTTTCTGTTTATGCAGAATGTATGCCCTCTCCTAGCATATCCCGGTGCACAGACAACACTTCATAAACGTTTGTTGAGTAAACAACTTAATGTTGGAATGCTTATCCTTGCTGTTATTCACTCCTGCACACTCTTCAGTCTGGTCCCAGAACTGCACTGGGACTGCTGGTTTGTGTCTGTAGGGCAGCGTTTGCAGTACCCTGGAGCACGCGCACGCATGTAGATACCTAGACAGTCTATCCTATGGGGCAATATAAGCACGTGTGTGAGAACTCATGACACACAACAGACACCCAGGGACAGGCAGGTCCATGAGCGGACAGGGCCAGCAGATACCCTTGCCACCCTGCACTCAACTGAGAAGAACCAAAACTTGGCTGGAGACTGCAACATTTCATGCTCCCTTTGTGTGTGAGAATGCAACGGCAGGACAAAGTGATAGGAGTTGTCAAGTTTTGAAATGAATAATAAGATGTCTTTGGAGTGAGGCATATAAAAGAGATGAGCTAAAAATATAGCTGCTCCAAGAGCATCTGAGAAGCAGAAGGATTAGCAAGGCGCCTTTAATTGCCGCAGAACAAAGACCCCTGCTGAAGGGAATGTTTCTCTCCCTCTCTGGTTGCACCTGTGAGCGAGCAGGTAAGCAACAGGATGAAAATGCAGTGTTTATTATGGATGCCTTCTCCCTACTTTAGGAAACGAATTCCCCAAAACAGGCATCTAGCAATTTTGTATCATGTGGATATTATGGGAAACAAGGGACTCAGGAGTAACAGGTAGGGTGGCAGATTGGAGTGTCTTCTAAGCCTGATGCTTTTCTTATAGAAGTGAATTTAATTCTCATTACAAGCCAATAAGGATGGCTTTATTCTCATTTATTTGATGGAGGAGGACACGGAGACCCAGAGAGGTGAAGTTGCAGTTCAAACAGCTAGAAAGTAGAAGTTATGAGATTGGGCCCCCCTACTTCCACCCCGACTGTCTAATTCCCAAGTCCAAGAGCATGATAATATACTGCTTCTTATACATTTTCATCCTTAAGGGTCTTCAACTTGAAGTATGTCTTCCAAAATACTGATTCTCTTTCCTTTCTTTCTTCCCTCCTTCCATCCCTCCTTTCCACCTACCTGTAAACATTTTTTGATAAAAACTTCCCAATGAAAAAAAAAAAATTCCCAATGCTTTCACAGGCCTGCAGCCTATAAAGCAAGCACCTCATTTTATCATTCAAGGCTCTTTGGCACCTACAGTTAATAGCCACTTCATACTTACACATGCAAAGAGCTTTATAGCTTTTAAAGCTCTACCTCATTTATTATCTCATTCATTATCTTATTTTATTATCCCCATGATAAAATGAGGATGTTACATAGCTCAGAGAGGCTAAGTCATCTGCCCAAAGTCACACCTAGTAAGCAGCAGATCTGAAATCAGCACTCTCCGGGACTTTCTAAACCCTAAATGTGGGCTCTTACTATATCACCTTACTCCATCATCTTGATTACTGCAGGTTAAGAATATGGACATTGGAATAAGACAGCCTGGATTCAAATCTTGGCTGTGCCATTTACTAGCTATGGGATGTTGGGTAAACATGTATCCTTCCTGTGCCTTAGTTTACTCATCTGTAAAATGAGCACAACCACAGTACCTATTCCTCATGGAGCTGTGATGATTAAGTTGATTATAATATTCAGTACACTTAAAATAGTGTCTGGCAGCCAGTCAACATTACGTAAGTATTGGGTTTTGTTTCTTTTTTGAACATGCACCTTCTCTTACTGTAGTATGTCATTCTACAGTTGAGAGGACCCTGTAAGTAGCCCAAAACTACCTAGTTAGGAGGGGAAAGAGTTAGGATTTGAACCCAGGCCTGTCTGAATCTTTCAGCTGTATCAAGAAGACTCATATTCCTCTCCCTCTGAACAAGGAATAGATGCAGAAAAGGACCCAGGCTGATTCTCTCTGTCCTGGTCCAGCACGAGGAAGTGTGCCTGGGGGAATCATGCCATTATAAGGACATACCCTCAGAGGGATATAACAATATAACAATGGCCATTGTATGTATGTATTTGTTCATTCAACAAAATTATTCACTGAATAATTCCTATATTTCAAGCATGGTACTGCTTCCTAGGGACACAATGCTGAGATACACAGGGCACCCACTCCTCCTGAGTTCAAGGTCTAGTGGGGAGCCACACATGAGAAATAGTAAGGTGGTATGTGCTAGGAGCCCAGAGCAGGACAAGTGCAGGGTGGTGGGGGAACCCTTGTGAGATGCCTCTGACTGATATTGAGGTAGGGGTTAAGTCCGAGTGCCCGCATTCTGAGAATGAAGAGAAACAATTAGAAATTACACAATTGAGTTCCCTATCCTAGAAAATAAATAGATGAATCCTTCCCGGGCCTTTTCTTCTCAGACGCAAAATGCAACCATCCATTTCTTGTTCAGGAAGGAGGTGACTGAGATGGGGTACAGGCAGTTTTACTCATGCCATTTGTAGAAGAAAAGGAAAAATAGGTGAAAGTATTGATGGGAAGATGCAGAGGTAGGCAGCCCCATGCTAACAGAGCCACTCGGCCAGCTGTCAGCCATGGATTTGCCAGGCCAGCCCCAAGTTGGGTCCGGATTCCAAGTCCAGCTTGTTCTTTCTCCGGCTTATTCCTGAAGCTGCTGGTAAGCAGCACAGATGATAGGAAATGAGGCTCCCCTACTGACTCCCTCTTTGTGTCACAGAGGTGGACGCAAGATTCGGAGCCTGGGCACCCTGCGCAGTGAAAAGAGGTTCTCCGGCTCAAAAGGTGGGAGCCCTTCATTGACTCCGAGCCTTCTCAGCACCAGAAACAACATGCATCAGCCCACAAGGCAAAACTTCTAATGCTCAGACTAACACCCAGGATCCAGGCCTTAGAGTCCTTCTGTTCCATCACTGGAGCAATCTCTGCTCACCTAACATGCACTGTGAGACCAAGACTTCATCTCCTTCTCTACAAAAGGGAGTGAATATATACTTTCCTTGCATGGTGACTATGTGGATAATGCATACAAAATGGATATTGCATATAAAACACAGAATCGGGCTCATAATAAGCTTCCAATAAATAGTGGGAATGAGGAAATCCCAGCCTTCAAAGAATCAGTGTGACCCTGGGCAATCACTGTGCTTCTAATTTCCTCAGTTTCCTGGTCTATGAAATGAGGATAATAAACTGCACATCATAAAGCTATGAGTCGAAGGAGATGATTTCTTTAAGTACCTAGAAGAGGGCCCAGGATATCAATGGGCTCAAGTGCCAAGAACCTTGGAGTTGACATCTTTAAAACTTTCCTTTTCTTTTCTTTTTTCTTTTTAACTGAGTGCAATGTCTTTCTTTCACTTGTTCATGAACAAAGTCTCTTATCTAGCACTTGGTGAGTCCCTGCTGCCAGGCAGGTACACAGTAGGGCAGCTTTGGCTGTGTCTGCTCTTCTAACACTACTTTCAAAGGAAAGGGACAGAGCCCAACCTCAGCTTGCAAAGCTTTGCAACATTCTCCCTTCTACATGAGTCTGAGCAATTCTAAAGCAAAAGGACTTTTCTGTCCTTCTTTTTGTCCCTTCTTTGTCCATACATGGAGCTCTGGTTCTTAAATACACTTCTGGGTTCCTACCACAATGATCAGAGGACCTGAGGTCAGAGTGGTTATAGGTAGGAGCATGGGAAACCTTGTGTCCAATCATGGACACAGTCCATGGACAACATGGGCCAGTCCCGTTCCTAGGTTACCGTCACAAATTCACCTCCTTACACTGAGCAGGATTTTAGTTTTGATCACCTGTTTATGTCTCCTAACATGTTTCTGAAGTTGGTATCAGAGAGCATCTCCTGTGGGTAGACCTTGATCATCTCCTGAAGGCCTCCTCACTGCCCATGTCCAATGCTGGCTTTCATCCCCAGACCACACGAGGATCACCGGCTACTAATTCCCATGAGGCCAGGCTGTTTGGCAGTCAGGAGATGGGGCTTTATGCATTTGGTTTCTGGGAGAGTAGGGTGCCCCACTTCTGTGCCACAGCACAGTACCTTCTAACCACCCTGGCAGGCATTGTTGCCAGCCTTATACCTCAATCGCTTGCCCTGAATTATTTGTGTCCTGTATCTTCACTCCTTCTGATTTTTCTCACTTTTGACCTATTAATAGCTTTCTATTACAAGCCCTTCTTTGGCTACAGATTCCCAAGACTGAATTATAATTTCTCCATCTACTAAAATTCATCCTCTCCTTCAGGCTGGGGTGACTCCATTGGCTCTGAGAAAACCCTTGTATCCATGAACTGTACATAGGTTTACCCTGCATGTTTCAGCAAGGCCAGGACACAGGGCAGGATTCCATCTAGAGCTTAGAAGATTCAGCACTAACCTCCAATGGTTCTTCTAAGTGGGTGGGACTCACTGAGACAAGAATTTTTGTCTCCTCAGAGTGCTTTGCTGGTTTGTCCCTCTGCCCTTGTTTCATCTGTCCTTGGCTCGATCTTCCTATTTATGTCAACATGGACGTAGGCCTGTGAGGCTGTGGATACCTCACCCTGGATCCGAAAGATGCAGGAAGTAGCTCTTCAGTCCCGTCCTGCAGGGCTGAGTGGGTTGGCATAGTTACCACCAATCCTCCTCCCCTACTTCCTACCTGCCTGGATTTGGCAGGAAATATACCTCCCTTAGTCTCTGTTACTTTTGTAGAGGTGAGGACCAATGAGATTGTATTTGTAAAGCACCCACCCTAGTGGCTGGCACAGAGTAAAAGTGAAGAACTACATATTTTATTATGGTCAAGAAAGAGGATGCTATGTTGGTGGAAACCTGCTTGAGTAAAAGCATGGAGGTAACTATGGGGAGAGGACTCTGGGGTGTGAGAGGTGAGAGTAGGGTTAATAAAAGTGGGAGGTGAGGTGGACTTACTCTGGTTAAAAATAAATGAAAAAGGGCCTCAGTTGTCAGGATGAGAATATGGGAGTTGGCATACCAGCGACAAGAGTCTAATGTAATTTGTTAAATGAAAGCAAAGCTCTCATAAAAATCATTGCAAATGATGGGAGGGATATTGCCTCCCACCAAAATAAATACAGTGACGATGATGACAATAAAGACACAGATGAGGAGGTCAGCCACTGGCAGTAGCCGATACTGGGGACTGCATGTTGACTCAGTGTTTTCTTTTTGCCACTCACCATGCTGGGAACTTCTATGCATTATCTCACTTCAGTCATATAACCAGCCTGTTGGATAGGATAAGTGCTTATTATTATCTCCAGCTAATTTATGAGCAAACGCAAGTAGAGAGAGGTGGTCCTTCGCCCAAGATCAGCCAGCTGGGAGAGTAGTGGAGCTGGGAATCATACCCAGAACTTTCTAACTCCAGGACCTGGAGTTTTTCCAGATCTTCAGAGTACAACAATTTCCTATTTCAACCTCTTTGCTTAAAGGCTTACTGCTCATTACTCTTCTCAGAGTGTTGCTTTCTGAAATGCCTAAAATAAAAATACGTAAGTCCAATAATATGTACCTCCACCATAAGAGATATATTTAAATTCCCCATTTTAGGCGAAGGAATTGAAAGAAAAATTAAATCTAGCAACAGAAAAATTGAGTGTCCCAGCAACACTGACATAAAATTAAGCCTGTGTGTTTCTATTCCACATCTTCATCTACCCTCAGACCTTCACATCCTACCATGTCTCCTAAGGGCCTTAAACCCCAGGGTCCCAGCAAACTCAGTTCTTGGTCACCTCCTTACAGGGGCCTTCCCTTACCACCCAAGCTAAAGTCTCTCTCTTCAATTAATCCCTAACGTATCACCCACCCTCTACCCTGGGCTTCATAATATTTATTACTCTGAAGTTAATTTGTTTACTTACTTGTATCTTTATGTATTGTCTTGCCTGCCTTGCTTACTACTCTATCTTATAACCTGGCTATAGTAGCTGATTAACAAACATTTGTTGAACAAACAGAACCTCCTACTCATCCACCAAAGCTCAGCTCCAGCACAAGCACTACCACCCCCACTCCAAACTGAGATCAGTGTCCCTTTTCCTGGGCTCCCATAACACTTTCCTTATCCATCACAGTCCTTATCATATTGTATTACAATCATGATTCTTCTTGTTTGTTTCTCTAGCTAGATCCTGGCCCCATGAGGGTAGGGGTGATGGGGCCTTTTAAATTATTATATCCTTAATAAATACCCAGACTAGTATCTAGCAATTAATAGATGTTTAAAAATGTTTGTTGAATATATAGGCTGATGAATGTATGGACAGGTAACTTAATAGATGAATTAAAAATGGATAATTATTTATGTTTTTCAGCCATGGAAATTAAAATTTATAGACACTGCTTGATATATCCTCTAAGACTTATGGCTTAGTATATTAAAATGGGCTATGTTAAACCATGAAATCTCAATGGCTTGTTACCACATAGGTTCATCTTTGATTCAAGCTACATGTCCAACCTGAGTTGGCAGGGGCTGTGATGCACAGTCACACTGGGCTTGCTTCCACATCCCAACCTGTAGTCTTATAGTTGTCAAGGCAGGAGAAGAAAGAGCTGGAGGGTTGCATCTGGTGCTTATGAGCTTGGCCTAGAAGTGATGTCACTTCGGTTCAAAGCCAGATACAGTCACATGGCTCCTAACTGCAGGAGCTAGAGATGTGGAGGAGCCATGGCTGTGAGGTGGGTAGTGCATGTCTTTGCTATACCTGGGGATTGCAGAACACCTAAAGGCCATGCCAACCACCAAGGCTTCCATATGCTCCAGGTTTTAAGAAATGTCATCGAATGACTTTTAGTTCATCACTAATTTTTTGTTTATCAAAGACATGGTTAATTACCAATGGGAACTTTTTTCCTTGAATAAGCTATAGAATAAGACTTCAAGGAGTTGATATGACTCTAACTTAATGTAGGAAAGAAAATTCCACTTGATTATTCTTCACAACTTTTTCAAAGGTAAATATAGTTTCTCTCTGGCTTTTTGAAATAATAGCTCACACCTAATTACCGGCTATTTGGTACAGTGTGATTGGTCCTTTACATAGTAACTAATCCTCATAATAACCATGCAGGATATTATAATTCCAGTTTTTATATACGAGGAAACCAAGACTCAAGAGGCTTAAAATTCTTGACCAAGGTCACACAGATTATAAGGATTCAACTAGAATTTGAACTCAGGTCTATCTTAAAACAGCTCATAGAACCCATGACCATCTAACTGGGACCCAGTGTGTCTGGATGACAAAGAAGTGATTTGCTAGGACAGATTCCTTATTGTCCCTTTGACCTCTAACATCCTATAAAAACATTTTATAAGCCACAGTGGAAGAAAAATAAAACTGCATCATATAAAAGACTCTGATTTATCATGCATAAATTATGGCTTGTTCCTTGTTTAAAGATGTGAGAAGACAAATGGAGGATTACAAGTTAAGGACGGATGTTCTGTCAGCCATTGAGCAATCACGGGGCCCATTCAGAAAACTAAAACTATAATCAACAACAATTGGGGCTTATAGACTAAATATATCTAATGTTGCCCACCCTGTGGATCCTATTATTTGAGAAAGAAACAAAAAAGGATACATTTTAACTCTACCTTATAGATAACTCACATGTTACAATTAATTACCTTTGGGCTAAATGTTCTTTACCAAAGAAAGCAGGATAGACGTTGGTATCCTCTCAGCTATTTCTCAGTTGCATGGGCTGGGACAATGATTTTATTTCTCACAGGCTAAGTATACTTCTCCGCAAAATTAGGTTGAAATTTAGGGTAGCATAATGGTTATGACTGACAGCTCTGAGGTCAGACTGCCATTTAAAAAATGGATCCATTGGTTCATCCATTTATTCAGTTGATACATATCCACTGAGGACTTCATAAGGGCCAGAAACCGTTGGGTGGATACAAAAATGAATACAAGCAAACACAGTCCTAGTGCTCATGGTGTTTGTAAGACATGATATTCAATATCTCCAAGCCTCAGTTTTATCACTTGTAAATTGAAGATAATAGGGCTGCTGTAGGGATGAAAAGAAATTATGCATATGTGGTTTAGCACAATGTCTGAGAAAAACTAAGTGCTCAGTAAGTGTCAGTTGCTATTATTAATAATAATTGCAGCTGTAGGGGTAATAGTAATTAGCTCAGTTTTGAGAACACTATGAGTACTCAAAAACTTTGAATGATACATGAATAAAATGGAAATACAGTAAGTTGTACACTACAGATGTAGTTTCTCATAAGAAATCCATCTATCATTTATCATCTATCTAACAACATCCATTTATTTCATCCTTACCACTTCTGGGGATCTGGAATAGGAAGAATTTTAGAGGACCCTAAAGACATTTAAGACTTGCCCCTCTCCCAAGTAGATGGTACCCTAAGGTGAAATGAAGTTAAAACAAGGCAATACACCATAAGCTCTGACACAGGTGCATTATACATGCATAAATTGCCCCATAAATAGTTTTCAAAGGTGGCTACAGACATTGCATTAGAAAGAAAGGGACTTCCATATAGGGTGGGATAAGTTCCAAAGACATCACAAAGGGGCTGGAATGGGATGCACTTTGAATCCAGTTCTGTATTTCAACTGATGATAAATCAAAGGCAGGTACAGTTCAAGGTAGAGGAATGATATAAGCAAAATATGTATCTGGCACTTGTCTTGACTGGATTATATGGGTCGTCTAGGCAAGTAGTGAATGATAGAGTAGGAAGACTGGATGCTGGTTAGAGTGTTTTAAACCAATCATTCATAAGCAATGAAAGGTCAATGGTTAAGAGGCAGATTTTCAGGCTCTGGAGCCAGACAACGTGGGTTCAAATCCCAGCTCCATCATCATCAGCTACAGGGTCTCAGGATGTTGCTTAACCTCTTTGACTTAAGTTTTTTCATGAGTGAAATTAATATAAAAATAGAATATACCTCTTCAGGCCATCATGAAGATGAAGTGAGTAAAGAATACATGTGCTTTGATGGTGCTTGGCAGGAGAAAGGGCTACATTGTTGCTTTTACTATTGTTACTTTTCAAATGTTAGGACAGAGCCAAAGACATCTTACTACCCAGCAAAATGAGACACCTAGGTAAACTGTTCATTTATTCTTCTGGTTGTTTAGCGGCACTGGCTGAGTGCTTTGTCTCGGCTTGGGGGAACACAAAGGTCGAATACCATGGTCTCCATTGTCAGGTTGCTGAGCCACACACATATGGTACTAGCCATAGAACAAACTATAGTGGAGCTGCTCTACTGCACTGCATCTAAGATGCTGCAGACTATAAGCCAATCCTTATTGCAGAGATGTTAAAATGTGAGGGAAAAAATCCGAAAAAACATTGAAACATAACATATTCAAGGAATAAAGTGGCACAGGGGAAAGGGTGTCCAATTCTCTCTGGCAGAGGCAGGTGCTTTGAGGAGGAAGACTTGGTTAGATTAGGATTTTCAGGACGAATAGGAGTTTGCCAGGCTGGGGTGGGGGTCAGGGTGAGTGTGGTAGGGTGACCAGGAACTGAACCTCTGAGTCCGAGGGTGCAGTACAATGCGGCATGGCCTGAGAAATAAGAACTATGGGGGGGTGGGGGGGGGAATGTTAAGGGTGTGAGGCTGGAGAGAAAAGCAGAAGGTAGATCATGAACTATAAAGAATGTTCAGCCCCCATTCACAAGCCAGACAAGGTTCCAACTTTAGTTCTTCCAACTTCCCCATGAGGGAGATTAGTAGCACCGTTTCCAGAGGTGGGCACTGTTAATAAGTGGTCAGCAGCAGAATCAGGATCTGAACAGCCCTACCCCACAGTCCCTCAACATCTACTTGCCATGCCAGACTCCATCATTCTCACCCTTGCCATCGCACAGGGTTTGACTTCCACTTGGGGACTTGTACACTGCTGCCAAGTCAGACTCAACACAGTCTACATCTGAGCAGGATTTTGAACCAACAACCAATGTTTTTTTGAATCTCTTTTATACACTGACTTTCTAGCAACTAACTGTCCCCCTCCTTTGGTGATGTAATTACTTTGGTATTTGAAAACCAGTAACAAATTAAGGGAGCTACATAATCAACTGTTACATTAATTAGTCACCCTTTGTTGAAAGGCAAACATCCTGTTAAATGTGTGAGTTAATAATGACTTCTGCATCAATTCTCAGTTTTGCACATTTGCAAAGGCTCAACTCTAGTCCCTGGTGTGCAAACCTCTTTGTCTCTCCCGATAGCTATCTGAACCAAGTCCAATCATCTCCGGGCAGCCTCAAGTTCCAACAAAGAAGAGGCCTGGATTCTGGCAGAGTCACTGAAATACACAGAACACTACAGATTCAGATAAGCAATGCACGCTGTGGATCACAGCCATGCTGTTTATCCCCCCATCCATCCATCCATCCATCCTTCCACCCCTCACGTATTGATTGGTCATCTACTCTACACACCCATCACTGAACAAGACACCTGCGGTACAGACATGAGAATAATAGCTGATATCCCGCGAGCATTTTCCATGTGTAAGGCATCTCTCTAGGGTTCCACTTACTTAATACCCATCACAACTCTCTGGGATAGGCAAGTGAGGGACAGGGAAGTTCATTACCTGTGCAAAGCCACCAAGCTAGTATGCGATTTGAATCCAGGCTATCTGGCTCCAGAGCCAGTGCTTTTAATCACTAAGCCACATCATCCACTATTTCAGAGATAAACAAACAAGGGCCCCTGTTCTCAGTGAGCTCTGCATCTACTGAGGCAATAGACAATCAATCAAATGCCAAAGCACTGTGATTTCTGCAGTGACAGAAGCATGCCTACAGAAAATCATAGCTAGAGGATCTTCCCTTCTGGAATGATTCTTTCTCTCTTGGTCTCCCCCCAACCCCTTCTCTCTTTCCCACTCCCTGCCATCATAAACAACTGCCATACACATGGCTAATAGCAGAACTCAAGCCACATGAGTTCAGTAACAAAGCTCAAAGCGTGTTAAGATGGCTTGAGCTTAGCTTAAACTCTTAAGAAGGGCTACAGACACCAGCCTGTGGTGATGTTTTAAGAATATTATTCTCAAATAGGCTACACTGCTGTCTTCATTATATTAATGCACTGTAATGATTCTATTCTGTAAATAGTGCTTGGAATTGACTGACACGATACCAAATTTGCACTTGCATGCATAATGCTAGTATTTTATTATTAAACTGAGCTCCCAGATTGAGTGCCAGGATTTAAAACAAACAAAAATCTATAATTACGCCATATGAATTTTTCCAATTGCCACTGCCTGTTCAACTATTTCCATCAAGAAAGCTCTTAATCTCCTCTTTTCAGAGCTGTTCTTGCTTCCGGTGGAAGCCCGTAACACAAAGTATAGGATATTGTGATGTTGCAAAGTTCAGGGGATTCTTTCTATTTTAAAACAGGCAAAAATGGTTTTTCATCTCCTGAATAGTTCATTTATTCATGTAAATGGATTTTTAACTGCATATTCATGTGTGTTAAGAGGACAGAATCTGCAAAGGCTCTTGTGGAAATTGTCAGCTCAGTAGCTTTCTGTCTGGTGCTTCTATCTGGAGCTCCAAGAAGGCTCCTTCAAGAAGCTGAAAACCACCACGCCCTGGATGGGAGGAAGGCAGCTCCGTCCTTTGAAATGGCAGGACTGGAGCAGGGCAGAGGAGGGCCACCTGTCGTTATCACCGGTCTCTGAAGCCCAGGAACCCAGGCCTTTCCAGAGACAATGGACAAAATAGGGCTATTTTTAGTTGTTCTAAAGGCTCTGCCTAATACTGAATCCCTGGGTGCTAACAGCTGGATGCTAACATTATCATAAATGAGATGAGCCGCTAAAAGGGAAGAGGAAGAAGGAGGGTCAGCTGAGTGTGGGGAGGGGCGGCCTTAAGAAAGGGAAATGCAAGAAAGAAGCACAGGAGGGAAGGCCTCACTGTGCTGAGGAGGCTTGCTCGGGAATACGGTATAGCTCCCTAAATCTCCATGTGAAAAGGTCTCCTGGGCCGCCCTGGATCATGTGGGTCGGGGTGCAAGTCTCACGAATTAGCTGCTCATCCCACCCTTGGCAAGCTGCTCACCCGCTCTGAGCTTCAGGTTTCCCATTTTAAAAACGGGGTTAGTCATATCTTGGAGATGTGAAAATTCAGTGAGATCACCCTTTGCAAGTTTCCCAGAACAGAGCCCTGGAGTGGAGTAGCTCTGTACTGCGGTTGTGGGGAGAAGAGCTGAATCCAGAGACATGGTAGGGGCAATGGCCCCCAGGGGGCCCTGGCTGGGGAGGCAGAAGGCTTAAGCGGAACGAGAGGAAGGCGAGCATGCTAGGCAGCAGCAAGCGAGTGGGGACAGGGTGACCTAGGGAAGCAGCAGGTGCCGGCTCTCCCCTCAGGCCAAGTCTGTGAGCAGAAGAGCAAGAGAAGTCACCTTCTCTCAGAGGAGAAATCTGCTGTCTCTATATTAAAGAGGTCGCTGGGGCTGGATTCTGCAGGAAGGACTAAAATGCGTCCCCAGGGGCCACAGAGAGACCAGGTGGGAGGAGGAAGCACTACAGTAGTCCAGGTGAGACAAGGGTCTGAGAAGACATGATGGCAGGTGTGGGGGGCAGGGAGGTGAGACAGGCAGGAGGCCTACTGGACCACATCTTTCACAGGGAGACGTGGGGTCAAGTGTCTGGCTTGTGCAAATGGCTGAACAGTGGTGCCAGAGGCAGGAGGCCCTGCAGGGGGCCTGGTCTCTTTCATCTCACAACACCACCGCCCTGGAAAGTGAGAAGTTAATCATGTCCCAAACACGTATTTTGAGGTCTGCAGGCTGGCAATGGTCAACTATCACTGTTCTGTGGTAAGTATGAAAATGGTGGTTCAGAAACTGCTGTGGCGATGTTGGTGCAACATGCGAGGTGTGTTCAGTGGACCTGTCTTACTGAGCAGGGCAGAGGTGAGCTGAGCCACTGCAGAGCTCATGTGGTGTGTCACATGAGCTGGCATTAAGCGTGCACTGCACTGCAGAACCGCATCTTGGTCCCTGATGGACTGGAAGAGAAAATAACTAGTCCTTTCCTACAAAGTTAAAGAGGAATGCCACTGTCCTCTGTAACTGGCAATTTAACATTTTTCAAAGAAATTTGTTAATTTCAACTCCAAAGGGGGTTGACATTAAGACTAGGTGTGCTGAGAACTAGGGTAGGGAGGGCTGGTATTTGAACCCATGCCTTATGGTTGAGGAAAGCCAATTATTTCAGGGGACCTGCGTGTTTCAGGCACCAGAGGTATGCAGAAAGATGGAGAACAGAGCAAATGCGCCTATAGGTTGGGGCTGGTGATTTCACCCAGACACCTGGAGTTTACAGCATTTAGCTGAGATACAGGTAAGGAAATGGGAAGAGGAGAAGGTTGAGATTCTGAGCTCATGGGCAGAGCTGCATGTAGAAAAAGCCGAGAGAGGGCTGGTGGGTGGGTGGGCTGTTGGCCATGGTCCTAACTATAGCATGAATCCTGCCAAGAGGGGTGAGCCGGGTTGTAGAAAGCGAGGTCAGAGAGAAAACTGGTGGCCTCCCCACCAGTCCTAGGTCACGTCACGGTCTGAGTTCACAAACATCCTTCCTTGATGCCTGCACCCATCTTCCAGGGCTGCCCCTAGGTCAAGTACCCTTGCAATAAACTTTGCCATCTGTGTACACTTGAAAACGATCACAGCCATGCAGAGACAGGAGGGGAATCTCTCGGGGGGGGGGGGGGGGCAACAAGATCTCCATCCAACTTACAGATTTGGGATCTTTGTAGGCAAATCTGGATATTTTGCAAATTCTTTTCCTTCATCTGGTATACAACAAACACCCTAATTGATGCAAAATACCTTTATGGGAAGAACATGCTGGCAATGGGGGTGGGGTGGTATGGATTAATTGGACCCTGGAGCGAATGTGGGAAAAAAATGCATTTTTCAAAAAGCAAACCTCAAAGAGCCTGGAAAAGAACAAAGCTCTTTCAAGTGCTTCTCGGTGTGTATTTTTTTTCCATCCCCTTGTTGTTTGCTGCTCCAGGGAGAGGTGGGAGCGGCCGCAGTCCCCCTCAGTAGGTGCCTGTCACACTGTGTTATTACAATTCTATATTTCAATTAAAGCAATGTAGCCAATTTAAAAGTTCTACCGAGCTCCACTCACGACGCAGAGATCTAAGAATTCAACTCACACATTTTAATACCCCACTTTTTTCCCCTCTTCTCATTTTCATGTAAATCAGGTTGAACACTGTCTTTTTTCTTCTTCCTTTAATCTAACCCTCCAAATACAACGCCAATTAAACAGCCTGTGCAAGGACAGCCTCCCAAACCCAGTGTGATCTCACTGGGCCACTTTGATTTTCCTTAAAGTTTTCTTTCCTTTTCCTTTTCTAGTTTCATATTCTAATTTTAAGAGTGGTCCAATATCCTCCCAGGGCATACATACCTGGGACTCGGGAGCCCAGCTGGCTGAGGTCTTACACCTCATGCTCCTGTTGGACTGGCTTCGGGGAGAAGAGCCTGAGTGTGGAGCTGGGACCCCAGAGTGAATCCAGGCTGAGACGCTTCCTAGTTTGGGTGACCTCAGGCAGATCACTCTAACCACTTTAACCTCTGTATCTTGATCTGTCAAATGCAGAGACTGAAACCTAGCTGGCTGGTCTGGCATGTCTTCTGCGGCCCCTAGTAGGTGCTCACTTCCTACTAGAGTCCCCTTCCCCTTCTCTTAGGCAACCTGAATCACATTGGGTTAACCTTTTCTAAAACAGAAACAAGATCTTAGATGACACATAGAGCGGCTGCTATTTTATTTGATGTTTGGAAATCTCTCTTCCTGTTCATTTATTTTCCCCCAGTATTCTCTCTTTGTACTGAACATTTGTGGAGGGGGTGGGGAGTGTGGATTTCTAGCTCCTTTAATCTCAACAAGACACAGGCTCATTAAGTCCATCTCTACACGGGTGTTGGGAGGAGCAAGTGTTCTGTTTGCCCAATTTAAATGCTTCATCACAAATTTTAGGTCATTTCCCATGTTCCACAGGGTGTAAAGCTCTTTTATAAGCACCAAGCATAACCCACCTTTGATGTATGTGGGTCTGGATCAGTCCCAAAGCGATCCAGTTGGTGGGGTGGAGCTTCTGCTCTGTTCCTTGTCTAGGGAGGCCCACGAAGGATTAGAGATCATAAAAATTTGAATTTTTACTTATGTCTTATGAGGCCTTCAAAGATATAAAATTGCCTGAGACATACAGAGTAGTTTCCTTTTCACTGAATGGTTGAAAAAGTGGGATACGTTTAAAGGTGTCAAGTTAATAAAGGAATAAAGAAGTGTATTCACTCATCCTTCATTTGTTCAGTACCTTCTATGTGCTAAACTTGGTAGAAACCATGATGGAGAAGACTCTGTTCTCCTTCTCAAGACTCACAGATTGACAGATGGACAGAACCAGGTAAATATGGGCATTATAAAAATAATAAATAGAAACAGAAAGGAGGATAGAGGAAGAATGACCAATTCTATTAGATTCTCAGGGGAGCAAGGTTCTGTCTCAATAGAGGTGGTCAGGCTGTCACGAGGCTGGAAAGGATTTTAGGCATCATCTTATCTGCTGTCTCTGATTTACAGATAAGGTAATTTCATGGTAAAATGAGTTGAAAAAATAAGGAAGAGAAGCAGCTTTGCAATGTGAAAATTCAATGTACACTGTAGCCACCACTTTTCCCTCACCACTGTAGTCATTGTCATACTTCTATGTACACATATATTTTATAACTACTAGATAATATTTTGAAGAATTAAAGTGTGCTGGGCATTCTCCCCCCCGCCCCCCAAAAAAATGCTGGGCATTGTGTCTGGTGCTCCACATGCATTGTTTCACTCAGCCTTCCTTACAACAACCCTATGGGAAAGAAGGGGTTGAGAAGCACCATTATTTTTCACATATTCCTAATGGGGATAAGAGAGCGGACCTGGCACATAGTAGGGGTTCCTTGGTATTTGTTGAATATGAATAAGCATGAACATGAATCCTAGCCCATTAAATGATTTCTAAATACAATCTGCTCTGCTTCTGAAATCAATAACCCCAGGTGTCATTTAAATGCTCACAAGCTTTCAAATCATGGATGGATCAATACGTATTACCTCCCAGGGAGGCGGAAATTTACTGCTTCCCTCATTAGATGGGCCATAGGGATGGGGCAAGGCCTGAGATTATAAAAGTTACTCTGTGACACAGGAAGCATAATTCCAAATTCTATGTTTAGGCTGACATCAAGGTTAGTTTGCACGTGAACACTTTTACATTAATGAGCTCTCAGGAAGGTGGCCACATGTGTCCATTCATTTATCACCTGTTTTTGGAGCATTTGTTCTGTCCAAGGATCTGTGCTCTGCTGGCAATGATAAAAAAATCAATGAGACCACCATTTCCAAATAAAAACTAGGCTAACATGTTCAAGAAAAACAAGTATTCTAATGGGACAAACTCTTCTAAATCTGGGCCATCTTGGAGAACTGGAGCTATCAATCACCTCCTTCAAGTAGCATACACTGCTGTCCTGAAGGGAACCAATGCCATTCTGAGATCCATTGTTAATAGGTGTTGTAACTGTAGGCTTAACTCTTTAGCCTCTGCTGGCCTCTGTGTTTTGTTTTTTATTGTTTTTTTTTTTTTAATTATGGAGCTGAATTCATTAACAGCTAAGATTTCTTCTGGTTCTGAAGTTCTACACCCCTGCAGTACTTATATCTGCAGAGAAAAGGAAGATTTAATTCATTCACTCCAAATACGTATCAAGCACTACTTCTGTACTAGGGAGTGGACTAGGTCTTGCAGATACAAAGGCTAATGATACACTGTCCCTGCCCTCCAAGCCAAGCCTCATAATGGAGTGTGAACAACTGGCTGCGAGGCACGCAATAACTATGATGACAATTAATCTGCGTCCACCGAGTGCTGACGATGAACTAAGCCATTCATGGCTATTATTTCCTTTTCACCTCTCAATAACTCTATGCTACAGGCCCTGGAGTTAGGCTCACTTAGGGGTGAGGAGGTATCAAGCAGTCGCCCTCAAATCACACCTTAGAAAGCTGGGACTCAGTGCCGCCCGCCCAAACCCCAGTGCCCTGGTCTTGAAGATGATGTGAATGCTGATCTTGATGAGTAGACTGGAATCTAGACAACGCAGAGAGGAAAAAGATGCATAGGGGAAGAAAAAGAAGAAAAGGGGAAGTGCAGATAAAGGGTATGGGGGAAGGAAGCCTACCTGCTTGGGGCTGCAACCCTGGCAGGTTTCTGAGAGAGGAGCTGTCCAGCCCAGGCTGAGATAGGTGGGTTTTGGATTGGAGGTGATGGGGACAAATGGAATTGTGAGCAAGAGTAAGGAAAGCCTGGCCAGTCTGAACCCTGAACTCCCCTGGAGCTGAGGGCACAGTCCTTGTTACTCCCTCAGGGCTAGGATTAGGCTGGCAGTGTGTCCCCTGCATCGGTTTCTACCTATGAGTACAGGAACCTGCTGGCACTCATCCACGCACACGGCTCTTCCCTCCCATGTCCTCCTCATGCCTTCTACAGTTCAAGTCTTGGCTGAAATGTCCCCTTATTAGAGACCTGCCCAGACCCCTTCTATCTAATTCTGCTACCCCTGCCAGTCAACCCCCCCATCACGTTATTCTCAATTTAAAAAAAAATCACAGTACTTATCACTATCTGAAATTATTGAATTTATTTACTTACATGGTTATTGCCTGACTCTCCCAATAAAATAAAAGGTAATAAGGGTCATGGCCTCATCTGTCTTGCTCACTCAGGGCTAAATCCTCAGTGCTTGTTCTAGGTGATCAATAAATAGTTGTTGAATACAGAAATGACTCAATCATTTCCACCTCAAATTTAGGATGCATTTACGATGGGTTTGGGTTAAATGATCAGGAGTCAAAAAACTTAAGTTCTGCTCCAGGTTCTGGAACATTATAAGTGACAATCTCTACCTCTGAAATCTCAGTTTCAACATCTGCTGAATATGGGTAGTAATATTCCCATTAAATACTTAGGGATAAATGAAAAACTTCTAATACCTAAAAGTCTGTGATGTCATTATGGCATTCTTGCCATCATACTTCTTTCCTCTAGGGACTCATGTAGGAAGTAAAATTATCTGCTTAATTTCTGCATTCCTTTCCACCTGTCTGAAGTTTGCTTCCAGTCTAGGAGACAAAGCACAGAATAGCCTCAAGGGACTTGTGTCAGACAGAGGGCCAAAGACATGTTTCAGAGGAAGTGCTATGGTCACCCCTGTTGTGAATCTCTGGGCCAGACCATCCTAGACCAGTCCACATCCACAAGGCTGCATATCAAGGTCCCTGTTGTTTTCAATGAAGATCTTTTGAAGCCCGGTGGGTGAATCATTATCAAGAGGGAGCGGTCTGACTGCTGGCCTAGCAGGTCCTAATGCCGTCTTATGCCTGAGAAATACTACTGGGCTTTAAAAGAACAATTACAAACAATACCACCAAGCAGAGGTAGAGGCAAGCTTGAAAAGGTCTTTTTTCAACAAGGAGGCTAATATGTTTTCATACATTTCTTGTAAGTTCAAGGGGCCAGTCAGACACAGGCTCCTCCTCCTGAGATTCTTTGCACATGAGAGCTCTCATGCCAGCTGTATGCCAAATGTACAGTATATACCACCAAAGGAGCCACACACGAGAAGTGTAATAAAATATACAAACAGCATCAAAAAAGTCCATTGTTTTGCTCACTCATTCATTTATACAAGTAGCAAACACTAACTCAGCACCAGTGATGGGCCAGATACCATGCTAGACTACAGGATGCAAGGATGAAAAAATATGGCTTCAAAGCTTAAGAAAACCACATTCTAGGAAGGGTAGTAAATACACATTTGGTCCATCATAATGCATTTGTAAATGAACATTTGAGACAAAAATGTGAAGAACTAGTGACGATACAAGATAGAATGATAGTAGTGTCAAACATGGGCATGCAGAATGTGCCACCATGGGAGCAGGGTGGGGAGGGGGATGAGGACGAGGAGGACAAAGAGGAAGGGAATGCATAGAGACTCACAGTCTGTTAACCCACCCAGGCTAGACGACAGAGTTATTTAGAGCAAAGGGCTCTGGGATTTACCTGTTTCAAAGTCCAGCTCCGTCATTTACTGCCTGGGTAGGCAACGCAAGTCATGTAACAACATTTTTTGTCTCTGTTTTCCCATGTGTCACGTAAGTGCTAAAGAGAAATGGGCCACTATTGTGATGGATAGGTTACCCCATTAATCCTTTGAAAAATCCTGTGAAGTAGGTATTATGAGATCCATTTTACAGAAGAGGTCATTGAGAATCAAAGAGTTTAAGTAACTTGACCGAATCACGTGGTCATCAAGTGACATTTACTGTGTCTACTGTGTGCAGGAACTGTGCTCCATGATTGACATTTATTACCACATTTAACCTGCACATCCATCCTGTAACGGGACTATTCTTACTAACCCTACTTTTCAAAATGAGAAAAGTGAGGTACAAAGCAGTAAATTTACCTTTTTTTTTTTTTTTAAAGATTTATTTATTTTAGAGAGTCTGTGAGTGAGTAGGGGGAGGGACAAAGGGTGAGGGGGGAGAGATAGAGAAGCAGACTTGATCTCAAAACCCTCAGATCATGACCTGAACTGAAATCAAGAGTTGGATTCTTGATCAACTGAGCCACCCAGGTGCCTCTAACCTTACCTCTTAGAGCAGGGGTCTAGAACCTACAGTAGGGGTCAGAAAACCTTTCCTAGTGGTACCTGGGTGGCTCAGTCAGTTAAGCATCTGCCTTTAGCTCAGGTCATGATCCCAGGGTCCTGGGATGGATCCCCGCATCAGGCTCCTTGCTCAGCAGGGAGTCTACTTTTCTCTCTGCCCCTTCCTCCTCCCTTGCTCATGCTTGCTCTCTTTCCCCTCAAATAAGTGGAAAAAAATCTTTAAAAATTAAAAAAAAAACTTTTTCTATAAAGGACTGGACAGTTAGTATTTTCAGCTTTCGGGGCCATGTTGTCTCTGCTCTAAGTATTCAATTGTCATTACAGTGTAAAAGCAGCCATAGATGACATGGAAACCAATCACGGGGGGCTGAGGGGGGATGTTGCAGTGAACCTTTATTAATGGATGATGAAATTTAAATTTCATGGATATTTTTACACATTCTATTTATTCTTTTAATTTTTTCCAACCATTAAAAAATGTAAAAGCTCTTCTTAGCTTGTGATGGTACAAAAACAGAGGGTGGGAGGGCTTCAGCTTAGAAACCACTATACTAGTTTGCAGACTCTGGCTCTAGATCTGGGATGGGAGCCTCTTTGGTTTGATTCGAGAGCC
The DNA here is from genome assembly GCF_048164855.1 of Canis lupus baileyi. Taxonomy (NCBI): domain Eukaryota; kingdom Metazoa; phylum Chordata; class Mammalia; order Carnivora; family Canidae; genus Canis; species Canis lupus. The sequence goes on from NC_132840.1 coordinate 36,586,810, forward strand.
TGTTCTCTTCACCAGCAGAGGTATAGCACCGTTACAGATCCAAACCTCTCACAATCCAGAGCACACGCTCTTTCTCATAAACGCTACCATTCGTGACGAGTATTTGAGGAGGAAGGCCAAAGAATTCCGAACATGCACACTCGGAGAGTGGATTTCAACTAGAGACTGGAACACTTCCCTGCTGCTTTTGGTGATGCCTCAGAGTCACTGTAAGGAATAGTTTCTATGGAAACTGACCTGGTCTCCCTGCCTTGGTGATCCTCGTTTAAATTCCCTTCCCTGACCAAAATATGAATGCAGAGCTGGGGGCCAGTCACTGTGTTCTCATCTATCCTCCCAGCCATTTAGTATTTGGGGTTTCGGATACACCAGCTTTATAGACAGAATTTGTTAACAGACCGCTACAGATATACAAGAAAATGGGATAAATACTGTTTATGAGGGTACATCTCTTTTATTCAGATTCTTAATGAATGAAAATGGAATGCAGATGGTACTCTCTTCTCCTTTGCTATATCTTCTAGATCAGTTACTGTAATTGAGTAGATTCTTAAGAGTGGGTTGGCAAAGAAACCTCTTTGGAAATATATTGGAATCAACCGGAAAAGCTTTTGCTTGCTCCTTAAGAGAAGCTCCATTTGTGTTTACAAAAAAAAAAAAAGAAAGCAAACTGGGATTGCAGGTCTATAATCAGTTTTCAAATTACAGAAGATGTTGTCCTTTGTTGCAAAATGGGTCTCTGACATGAAGTCAATCAGGTGTATTTGCTGCATCGATTAGCACTTCAGTAGTGGAGGGAGAGGGTGAGCCTTTACCCAGGGCCAGCTCTCCAGGGACCAGATAAGCTCCTATACTCAGAACCATCCACTCTACTCAGATATTTTACTCTGTTTACTCTCCCAAAGCAAGCAGAAGATTCACTGAGGCCTTCCACACTTGACAAGAGGCGGAGAACCCTCTGTTGGGAGTGAGACTGAAGTCAGACTCAGGTAAGTCAAGGCAGCAAGGCCCAGTGGACACAGCAGGGGCTTCCAAGTCCAGATCACCTGGGTTCCATGTCAGGCTCTGCCACTTACTGCCATGTAGCTAAACTTTTTTCCCCCATCTATAAGGAGGATACAATAAAAGTATATGATGACGTTATTGGCAGAATTAAATGTGACACAGGCCTGGAAAGTACCTAACAAAGGAACATGTACAAAATGGACAGCTGGTATCATTCTCTGCAGAGCCTAGTGCCAGCATCAACCCAACCCCACTCTGCAGCTCACTCCCTTCTTGCCAGCTCGCAGAAGATGTGAAACAGAAACTAACACAGGAGAGAAGTGCCTCTACTGCAGAGCACATATTGTCAACAGTCAGCGTAAAACAGTGGTTCAGACAGTAGTTTTCAGAGCAGAGAGACTCAGTGTCCAGTCCTAGCTCGGCAACTTACCAGCTCTGCATCCTTGGGCACATTAACATCACCAAGCCTCAGGCTTCTCCTGGGTTAAATCATGGCAGATTGGGGATTATAAAGTACTTAGCATGGGGTTAACACAGAGTACATACTCAGCAGCATGAGGTGGGCATTTTCACCCCATCCCTGTCTGGTAGAACTTTCTATGATGAAGGAAACGTTCTAGATCTGCTCTCTCCAATGTGGTCATATACAAGAAACCCTCCTCCTATATGTCTCTTTTACTCCCACACTACAATGCTTCTAACACCAGATGTGTGATTGTTTTCCTCTCACCAAGCAATTCTCTGCCACACTGGCTGAGTGTCTCACAATTTAACTCCATTCTGACTATTTACCTGGACATAGGTCAGATCGCCCAGGTAAAGGGCTCAGTCCCATAAGATTGCCCCCTAACTTCAGATGCTGATAGCAAGTCTAGGTTGTTACCCGCGCTTCTGACAACTGGCTACAAATCAGGGTCCCCACGACCCCCTCCTTAGGTTTCATTAATTTGTAAGAGCAGCTTACAGAACTCAGGAAAATGGTTAACTTACTGTATCACTGGTTTATTTTATTTATTTATTTATTTATTTATTTATTTATTTATTTATTTATTTATAAAGATTTTACTTATTTATGAGAGAGAGAGAGAGAGAGACAGGCAGAGACACGGGCAGAGGGAGAAGTAGGCTCCATACAGGGAGCCTGACATGGGACTTGATCCTCGGTCTCCAGGATCACACCCCAGGCTAAAGATGGTCCTAAACCACTGGGCCACTGGAGCTGCCTTATCACTGGTTTATTATAAAAGTATGCAACCCGGAAACATGCAGATGGAAGAGATGCATAGGGCAAGGTATGTGGGAAGGGGCGCAGATTCCCATGTCCTCTCTGAACAAGCCACTCTTCTGAACCTCCACATGCTCACCAACCTGGAAGCTCTCCAAACCCTGTACTTTTTATGGATGCCTCACCAAGCAGGCATAATTGATCATTAGCTCAATCTCCAGCCCTCTATTATTGGTTACAGAGGAGGGTGGGGCTGAAAAATTCCAAGCTCCTAATCACGGCATGGTCTTTCTGGTGACCAGCTCCCATCCCAAAGCTATCTAGGGGCCTACCAAAAATTGCCTCATTGGCATAAAAGACACCTTGTCATCCAGAAAATTCCAAGGGATTTGGAGCTCTGTTTCAGGATCCAGAGTCAAAGGTCAAATATTAGAACAAAAGACACTTCTAGTGTTTTTAACACTTAGAAAATTACAAGGGTTTAAGGAGCCCTATGCCAGGAAGTGGGGGCAGACACCCCCCATGTATGTATTTTTTTTCTTGTACTTCATAGGTAGTCATTAGCCACATGTGGTGTTTTTTTTGTTTTTGTTTTTGTTTTTGAGCATTTGAAATGTGCCTGGTGTGACTAAGGAACTGAGCTCTTAAATTTTATTAAATTTTAACTAATTTAAATTTAAGTCTAAATAGCTACATGCACTAAAGGCTACTTTCTTGGACAGCAGAATTCTAGAAGGAGGACCTAAAGCTTCTTGGGTCTTCAGGAAGGAAAGACAGGGCTTTCAGTCAGCTTGGGGGAGGAAAAGCCACATTGGTTAGGGGGTCTACTCTGAGCTGGCCTCTTAAAAAAATGAATGGAGCCTGACTTTTGGAAAGCCTGGCCTTACTTTGGGAGATGAGGGCATGGGCATTTCCCAAAGGGATAAGGTGTTTATAAGGAAAGTATCTGAATTTGGGCTGGCTTGGAGCCTTTCTTTAAAGAGCTTGATTAGGGGCATCTGGGCGGCTCAGTGGTTGAAAGTCCACTTCTGGCTCAGGTCATGATCCTGGGGTCCTGGGATGGGGTCCCGCTTTGGGCTCCCCACAGGGAACCTACTTCTCTCTCTGCCTCTCTCTGTCTCTCATGGATAAATTAATAAACTCTTTAAAAAAATAAAGAGCTTGATTATCAAGCTAAGGAGGGGACCTCAATAGGACACGAGCAGCTTTGTTCAGCAGGAAAAGGGTGACAAGAACAATAGTTCCTGTCTCTAGAGCTCAGCTGTTTCATGGGGATTCTAGCTCTTTCCCGCTCACTCTGTCCCTGATCTAATGTATCATGAACATGTCAAGGATTTGTGCAACTACTGCTTCCATGGCTCAGCGGACTAGGGTCAAGAGCTGTTTAGGGACACATTCTCACCTTGGAGCGCTGGGCACTTGAACACAGCCAGCTTAGAAGACAGGCTGGGACCCTCACATATTCCTTTAGTCACATCGCCTACCTGAATGACAGGCTTCTGCAGAACCTATTGCAGGAATTGCCTTCATTGTACAAGTGGCCGAATGGATGCCAAAAGAAGCAGAGGGGACACCTCGGTGTCTCGCCCACTCATAAAGGGAGCCCAGGGATGAAATGGTTTCTGGGGCCAATATTCTATTCCAAAGGCTGAAACGACGGTTACAAAGGGAGGTTTAAAAAAAAAAAAAAAAAGATTATAGCCCAGTGTCTTTAATACCAGACTTGCCTTGAATCTACTAAGATACCTATAATCTCTGAAATATACAGCAAGAAGAAGTAATTAGGTGGCTTTTTACAGCTCTCTATAACTGCTATGAATTAAAAGGAACACCATGGAGAGAATTCTTTTTATGTCCTGGCATATATCTTTTGGTACAGAGCAGAACTAGCATTTATCCTGAATAGAGATCTTAGTTACTTCATCCCAGCACTGTGCAAACATTGTCCGGCAGACAGCAAAATGAGAGGCAAAGACAGCCACAGTTCTCGTAATTTGTACCTACGTGGAAAAAGCCCAATGATTCCTGGCTTTGACTTCTGTTTTCTCTCTATTCTCCCTCTCCAATTAAAGAACGGAATAGGTGAGAAGATCCATGTGGCTGAGACAGCTGGAAATCATGCAGTGAAAAATAAGGGTTTCTCCATGGGAAAATTACTGCATTTACAAAGGTGCCCTTGGGACTTATAGGGACATAGACTAGACACTCCACTGCTTGGCTGTCCCCATCGTAAAGATGGTGGCTGCCATTGGAAGAGTGCTTAGAGTTCAATTTTTAAACACTTTTATTGACATCCTATTGGAGCCTCAGGGCCACTCTGTGAAACGTGGAGTCTGAAGATTATTTTGCGGATTTTTCATATTTAAAAAATGAGGCTCAGAGAGGGTCTGTACCCAAGGTCACATAGCTGGTCAGCTGTAGAGCTGCACCAGAAATTTCTACCTTTTGGCTCCTAAGGCTGCTCTCTTTCCACCTGTGCAGCAATGAGCATTTTGCAGGGCCAGCTTCAGCTTCCAAGGCATTTCTGACATACACGGTCTAATTCAAATCCTCTGCACAGCACAGGATATAGTAGTACCTACACATTCAAGAAATTGAGTTCCAGAGCCTTTGTATGATCTGCCAAGGTGATAGAGCTCACAAGTGGAATCAGCACCGAACCTGTACTTTCCCCACTGACTCTACTGGTTCCAAGCACTGGTTCTGTTTCTAAGCTGTTTTATTTGTGTCTTCATGCTGAAAATCTGTCTAAAATGTTGACGTCTGCTTCCCTTCCAGCACTAGTGATAAAAGCCTCACAAAGATGGCAGGATTTTCAAGATGGCATAGGGCAGGGGGGATGAGAGGTTAGTCCTGCCATACTTAGTGCATCACTCTGTGTATGACCTGCAGCCATGCTGGCTTGACGGACCCCAAATCTAGGCTGAGGGTACAGCCTAGCACAGAGGGGGACACTGTAGTCCAATGACTTTAAAGGAAACTCAGCCAGCCAGAGAAAGAGTTGGCATTTCTCTTTTGATGTAAGACACAGAAGACATATAGGCATAGAGGTAAAGGCCTAGATCCTAGATCTGAGTCCTCCTCTAGCACTTTTTACAGCTAACAAGACCAGTCTAATTGCTAAAATAGCTGTAGAAGAAAAATATACAGCCATGGCTGAGGTCAGCAATGGTTAGTCATCAAATAGACTCTCTAGTAAGAGTGTGGAGCTGCTATAAAAACACCAACAGAGGGGTCCCTGGGTGGCTCAGTCGGTTAAGTGTCTGCCTTTGGCTTGGAGTCCTGGGATCAAGCACCACATCCTCAGGCTCCCTGCTTTGCAGGGAGTCTGCTTATCCCTCTCCCTCTGCCCCTCCCCCTACTTGTGCACTCACACACTCTCTCTCACTCTTGCTCACTCTCTCTCAAATAAATAAAATGTTAAAAAAAATACCAATAGATATTTAAAGGTGAGAGGGAGTTTAGAGATCCTATTACAAAAAAGAATGGAAGTCCAAAGGGACCATATTCATTCACATTTGGACAAGACACAGAATATACTTGGGTACTAACAGATCCCAGTTGACCGTGAGAGATTCTACACCAAGGAAGTTTGCTCCACTGTGTCCCTCAGCTTTGGACAGGCTACAAAGCTAGTAGGGTCGTAGAAAAGACAAAGCTCCCTCCTTACAGGCTCAAAAGTCAGAACGAGGACCAATGTGTGATATTAATATGGAAGACGTGGCAGGCAGGTGGCAAGTACAGAATGAATTTAGACTCTGGAGTTGAAAAGACCCAGGTTCAACTCTTCTACAAGTGACCTTGGGCAAGTTTCTTCATCTCGCCGTGACTGGTTTCCTCATCTGTCAAGTGAAGATGCTACGGTCAGCTCTCACTCCATCGTACTTACTGTGTGCCAAGCAGTGTTCTATGCACCTTGTGTGTTCCACCACATTTAATCCTCTCAACAGCCCCGTGAGGTTTGTGAGGGTTGTGAATGCTATGATTACTTCCATATTCCCAATAAGCCATTTAGAACAACTTCTAGAGAAGTTAAATAGCACGGCCTAGATGACACAGTTGAAGTACCTCACGTGTGGTCTTGTTTTGAAGATAACAGCTAGTACGCATGGGTAGTTGGCACAAAGGAGAAGCCCTGTAACTGACAGGTCATCTACCGTGGGCACTGATATTATCATAGTGGCCAACTATAATGCATCCAACAAGGATGAAGTACTGAGCTTCTTATTCCTTTGAGTACTTTATAAAGGCTGGGTGGCTGCTGGTAGATTGTTTGTCTTAACTAGATCAACATCTTTCCCAGCCTTTTGATTCTCTTAAACCATTATACACTCCTCATAGACCTCTTCCAGTGCCAACACGTGGGTGAACACGTGCTTAATCCAAACAATGCAAGATTTATGATTTTCCTTTATTTGAGTTGATTCCAATGTGTCAGCAGATATGAATTGCAACATTAAATAATTCCACTTGAAAGTGAAATGCAGGCCTAAGGATTCTGGTTGGCTCTCTCTCTCTCTCTCTCTCTCTTTTTTTTTTTCTGAATGCAAGCAGTTTCTGAACGATTGGATTTATTTAGTGCCTCCCCCGCCCCCCTTCCTGAGCACTTAGAGACCTCAGCATCTAGGAATGCCATTCTGGCTACCTTTATTACGGGCTACTTTATCAATTACCCTGACAGTTATTCATACTATACATGAACATACTTTATAGTTGTTACATGTGCTCCATAGACAAGGTAATAAAATGTATAATGCATCTTTCTTATCAGTAAATCCAGGGTGGTACAAGCCAGGGACTCTAGAAGGGGAGCCTTTTAGAGGTGTGACAGACTTGAAGTAGCTTGAATTTATATATAAACAAATTAATGGAGTCTTTAATGCAGCATGAGAAGGGGGTTCCCACAAGGAAGATTAGCAATTAGGGTAGGAAGAGGCCCATTAAATTATCTTGTCCATCCCCAACCGTGGGGGCTGTTCCCTGTAGCAAAACCCCCTTCCAGGTTAAATTACCGAAGAGACTGGGATTCTGGTACAGCCCTTGGGAAACAACTGATTGCTCAATCAGTCTCCCCATTCCAATGCTTTTGGTTACATGGTAAGAGATTAGAAAAAGTAAAAAGCAAATGAAAAGTGACTGTATCTAGGGAAATCTTCTGGGTTCTTTTCTTCCTCTTCCTTTCTGCCCTCTTTCCAGACTTTTACAATCATTTCTGGCCGAAGACATGGCATTTCGGGTTCATGTATCTGCATCTACCTTCTCTGGTTCTATCGACTGTGAGTAGACACCGATGGCAAATAAATGCTGGCATGAAGGGAGGGATGTTTGGACTGGGGTCAACAGCATCTGGATCTCAGTCCTGATGTGGACATCTATAAGCTGTGTAGTCCTAGTAAGGTCACCACTCCTGAGGTTTCCTATCTATAAAATTAGGGCATATTAGTCTGATAGGATAGTAATCGACAACTTCTACATTTATCCATTCACTTATTTTCAAAGATTTATTTGAGAGAGAGAGTGTGCGCATGTGAGTGTGGGGAGGTATAGAGGGAGAGGAAGAAGCAGACTCCCCATGGAGCACGGAGCCCCAAGCAGGACTCCACCTCACGATCCTGAGGTAATGACTTGAGCCAAAACCAAGAGTCAGACACTCAACTGACTGAAATCACCCAGGCACCCCTCATTCAACTCTTTTTCTTTTAGTGAGTACCTACTGTCTACAAGATGTGTGCTTAGTAATGAGAACACAATGATGAAAACCCTTATGGCCCCTGCTCCCAAGGGAGCATAAGGTATTGGAAGGTATACTGTCATGATACACCCGATTATAACATATTTTTATTGTGATAAAATACACATAACATAAAAACTACTATTTCAATCATCTTCAAGTGTACAGATCAGTGGCATTAAGAACATTTACACTGTTGTGAAACCATCATGATCAAGCATCTCCACAACTTCATCGTTCCCAAATGAAAGTCTGTACTTACTGACATGTGCTCCCCATCCCCTCTACCTCTGCCCCTGGCAGCCACCATGCTACTTGCTCTATGAATGTGACAATTCTAAGAACTTCATATAAAAGGAATCATATTTTTGTCCTTTTGTGATTGGCTTATTTCATTTGGCATATCTTCAAGATTCATCCACTTTGTAGCCTGTGTCACAATCTCCTTCCCCTTTTAAGACTGAATAACATTCCACTATATGGATATGGTGTATTTTGTTTATCCACTCATTCATTGATCCACCTGTCTGGATCCACTTGGGCTTTTTCTGCCTTTTGCAAAGTACATTTTATTTTTACTTTATTATTTTTTAAAGATTTTATTTATTCATGAGAGACACACAGAGAGAGAGGCAGAGACACAGGCAGAGGGAGAAACAGGCTCCATGCAGGGAGCCTGATGTGGGACTCGATTCTGGGTCTCCAGGATCACGCCCTGGGCCAAAGGCAGGAGCTAAACTGCTGAGCCACCCAGGGATCCCCGTAAAGTACATTTTAATAATTACTGCCAGTAGCTGATGCCTGAAAGTACAGACAAACAAAAATCTAGCCTAAGTTGGTAGGTTATAGAGGAATTTCTGAGGAAAAGGCACCTGAGCAGAATGGCCTACAGGACAAACTAGAGTTGGCCAAATAAAGGAAGGGGCAAACAGTAATTGGGTTGGGGGTAGGCAAGGGGAGAACTTTCTAGGCAGGTAAACACAGTAAAACCAAAACACACTACATGCAAAGGCCAAGAAAGACAGGTGCAATGTGTATGGTCAGTGCTTCCCCCTTTGGTTATGCGAGTCAGCGGGACACCGGGCTGAGTGGGGTTTACCCCCACCAGTGATGGCTTTTGTGATGCTGTTCTCTGCTCAGTATCTCTATTTCGCTAAAATTCCTAGAATGCATCAATTAAATATCATCTGCTCTCTTAAGTAGAATGATTCTGTTTGCTTTCCTTTTCAGAGCATTAATACAGAAGCACACATGTATGAACATGAAGTGAGGCGACCACAACCATGACCTTGCTTATCACACTGCCATCTAACTGGTTGTTTCCTCAGCTGCTGGATCATGAGTCCTGTGGAGGAAGGGGGTTTTTCTGATTCATCTTGGTATCCCAGTGCCTGGACACAGGGCGTGTGTGGTAAATGCCTGATGGAAGAATTTAATTTTTACAGATGAGGATATCAGGAAAAGAAAAACAAATGACTTCTCCAAGGTGTTGATGGAAGCTCTGGTTTTTACTGATGGAATTTTATACACTATGTAATAGTTAACTTTAACTCTCCCAATGATATTCACATGGTTCCATAAAAAGAGATAAAAGCAAAGGCAGATTTGTGCAGAAAGTTCTCTGAGGCTAGAGAAATGGCCCCAAGAGGTATAAGGCACATTCAGTTCTCTAGAAGACCTTATCTGAATGGCAGGAATACAAGCACTGTGGGCAGAAAACCAAACTGATGAGCGCCATGGGGGTATTGGAGCCATCCTAAAGGAAGCTGAAGGAAAATCTCATTATTTCAGATCCCACTAATTCTCAATTTAGACAGACCTAGGCTGCATTCCTTAGCTCCATAAACCTGTTCTCTATAAATTATACAAATTATTAGAATGAAGAACATCAAAGGAGGAGTTTATTCACTCATAAACATTTGCTGAATGCCAACTTTATTCTCCTCTTGTAACAAAAATAATGCATGTCATCAAGGAGCACTCATTTATAAAGAGCTTTAACATGCACTCTCTTTCCCTGAATTATTGCAACAGACCTCTGAAGAAGGCCAAAGTCATCCCCATCTCCACTTCAGGATGGAAGACACTTAGGCTCAGAGTGGTGAAATGACTTGCCCAAGGCTGTAGAGCTTTATGGGTAGGGATGAATATATACATATATTTTATTCTGCTTGAAAGTCAAAGATCAGAAATATTAACTTATAATTGTGAAGACTGTCAAGTTTTCTCCTCTTGGTGACATTTATGCATACATGGGGAATCAATAATATTTCCCTCTTCATAGGCCATAGAAAGTATAGGACCAAGGGCATAATTATGGTCCAGATAGTTAACAGCTTGAGAATTGATAAGCCAACCCCTATAAGAAATCCATTTTGAGCCAACTCTCAAGGCCCTTTGGCATTATTCAGTTCTGTAGGTGAGGCCAAAGGACCATTAGTCTCATCAGTATAAAATATAGTTTCTACAGTCACATTGCTGCCCTATAATGACTATTCTGAGTGGGTAATGAAATCAAGACAGAGGTATTACATCTAAAGTTTAATATCAAAAAGCTTAAAAATTTCTATTTTAAAATAAATGCAGGGCACCTGGTGGCACAGTTGGTTCACTGTCTGCCTTTGGCTCAGGTCATGATCCGGGTCCTGGGATCAAGTCCCACGTAGGACTCCCTGCTCAGCGGGGAGTCTGCTTCTCCCTCTGCCCCTGCCCCATGCTCCTGTGCTTTCTCTCTCCCTCTCTCACATAAATAAATTTAAAAAATAAAATAAATGATAACATGCTGACAAACATGTAATGAAACAGTAAGTACTTATACATCTGGTAGTACAACATTCTAGAATGTCATTTGACCCCCTCACCCCAAAATCAAAGCCTTAAAAATATACATACATGTTGAACCAGTGATTCTGAAATTTAACTAAAGGAAATCATCACAGATGTATATAAAAAGGCATGCCCAAAGATACAGATACTAACAAGACGGTGCTTATTAAATTATGTTGCACACATATGCTAGAATGGTTTACAGTGATTGAGAATGTTGGAGAAATACTTAATGAAAGAAAAAAATGTAGATAAGCAAAAAAGGAGGTTACAATGCAGCATGTACAGGTTAATTTTGGTTTTGAAAAAAAGTTACATCTGCATAAAGAAGACTGGCAGTACAGGTTATCAAAATATTGACTGGGTTTGTTTCTAAGTGGTGGCACTTCAGAGAATTTATATTTTCTTCTCTATAGCTTTTCTATATTTTGTAAAATTTCTACAATAAATATATGCTGTTTTTATAAGTAGAAGAGGCACTAAATACAAATAAGGATCAGGCTCTGTCAATTATCACGGCGGGACTTTGTGCCTCCATGCACATGGGTGAATGTCTCAGACTGCATGGTCACGAGATGATGCACCTGCGCACCTCTGAGTCTCAGACCCGTTTACAGAGAGGATGAGTGCCTTCCTTCCCCAAGGTGTGGCTGTGACTGTCTTGAGTTTAGACAATTGCCAGAGCCATCTTTATCTCCAAATTTTTAAATACGGGATTTCAAAATAGCCTGCACATCTCTTAGACATCATGAAAAATTCAGACTTCCGTCTCTGGAGGTACAGGCCTTCTGTATTTAAATACCAAAGCCCTGTTTCCCTGGTAATTTCTTGCAGATCTGCAATCTCCTGATTTTCTAAATAGTTTAAGAAGTCAAATCCATTCTGGCAGGTGAATCCCTGAGCTATGTGACAGAGGCAGCTGGAGGAGGATGAGTGCCCCAGGGATCCCAAGAGAATGTTGGGCTGGAGCCAGAGTATGGGAGCTGCCTACGGCGGAAATGGCTACATACTGTATCTGATGTGGGGTCATCAGGCAGACCAAGAGGCCTTGGGCTCAAGTCAGAACGGTGAAGTCACTGGCCTCTGGTCTCACTGCCAAGAGCACCTCTATCCTTCTCCACCCACAACATTCATGGCTGCAGCCTGGAGAATGGGGTTAGTAACACAGATAGCCTGCAGCGTGAACGTGAGCACTGAATGAGATGGTGTGTGATGCACCCAGCATAGTAGACTCCCTCATTGCCTTCCATCTCTGCTAGGCTAAATCTCAATCTCTCTCTCTCTCTCTCTCTCACCCTTTGGAGCAAAATACACTTGTACATGCTCTAGGACCCAGGGTGCCGGCACCTCAAAATTCTGAGGTGCAGATCCCACAGGTCCTTGAAGGGACTCCCTTCCTCGGGGAGGACTCCCTGCTCTGGTGGGGCACAGGATGGGTAGAATAAGTCAAGAGCTGCTGTCCTCCAGAAATCTGTACTGTAATATTAGTAGAAGGCTAGACACACAGTGGGTGCTCAAATAAATGTTTGTCCTACCTTCCCCTCAAGTGTATTTTATTTCTTTTATAGCAGATTATATTTTATATCTTCTACAGTGTTGGTACTGGATAATGTCCTTGGAAAATGTATATGGCAGTAGGAAAAAAAGTGACTTATTTACATATGAGCACTGGAGAACAGGGATGAGCACAATAAAGGTGTATTAGATGAGAGGAAAGAGAAAGAAAAGTGCGAGGGGGAAATGAGGCACTTATATATTAAGCTTATTAATAACACCAGAAGGGGAGATTTAATACCTTACATGCAACTTTTTTTGGTAAAGATTTTATTTTATTTATTTTTAAAAATATTTTATTCATGAGAGACACACAGAGAGAGGCAGAGACACAGGCAGAGGGAGAAGCAAGCTCCATGCAGGGAGCCCCATGTGGGACCCGATCCGGGACTCCAGGATCATACCCTGGGCCGAAGGCAGGCGCTCAACCTCTGAGCCACCCAGGCATCCCATTGATTTTATTTATTTATTCATAAATGAATTTATTTATTCATAAATAAGTGTCTCACAGAGAGAGAGGCAGAGACATAGGAGAGGGAGCAGTAGGCTCCTCCTGGATGATCCGGAGGCTCCTCCGGGGTCCATGATCCCAGGACCCTGGGATCATGACCTGAGCAAAAGGTAGATGCTCAACCACTGAGCCACCCAGGTGCCCCAATATGTAACCTTTAATATGTTTAATGTAACCTATTATTCATTTAGGAGTTCAAGTGGCCCTAAGAAGGGTAGATGTGGCTTGAGTGAAATGGGTTCTACCATTGAAGCCCATCCCCAGAGCATATGGAGCTCCTGTTTTCTATCTTAGCCAGGTAACAGCTGATAGAATTCAGAGGCCACCCACAATGGCCAACGGTTTTAGATGAACACAGATAAGACAAGCAGGTCAATCACAGGCTGTCTGACTTAACGATGGGGAATTTGGTGCAATTCTGTAAATATCTCCTGGGAGCTTGCTACAGGCCACGAGGTAGAAGATACAAAAATGGCCAAATCATGAACCCTGACTTCAAATGACTCACAGTCTAGCATTTTTGTTTTCTTTCTTCATTTAAAAATCTCCCTACTTTTCATATCTGCAAGTAATCAGGGAACACAAATGCCTTCCCAGCTTAGCACTGTTGCTCCTAGTCCATAGAATAGTGGGGAAAGGTGTAAGAAAACAGGGACTATAAAGACATAAAAATGTGAGGACATCAGATGCACCTTATTAATGCTATACACAAACACACACACACACACACACACACACAGACACACAATCAGTAACTATAGCATAAATAATGAAAAATAAACCAGGATGTTATTGAACATTGAAGCATTCTGTTCTAGGTATCAGTTTGCCATCAATGTGAGACTGTTCACACTCATACACCAGTTTCTTTATCTTGGTCAACAACCTGGGGGGTTGGGGCAGGGGATTACATAACGTGCTGCACAGGGCACTTTTTTATTCTCTGAGACATCGTGGTAATTCACTGCACTTTTCATGGAGATTCACTGCACCTTTCTGAACCTCTGTGTCATCTTATAAACAATAGGTAATCCCTCTATTTTGTAGGCTGGTTATCAAGACTGACTAGTTAATGACTGGTTTCAGACTCCAAAGGAGAACACTGAGCTACTACGAGAGTCACTGCTTTATACGAGTATGAAATGAGATGTCTATAAAGCACTTACAATCATATCTGGAACAATAGTGTGGGCCTTCTTTGGGCCACCAGCAAAGCCAGAGCTCCCCCCATGCTTCTGGTCACCTAGCCCACACATTCTACCCAGCGCATTTCCCAAAAGAGAGGTTTTACCAGGCGCTCACCTTGACCCACTCTCACGTTCCAGGACACACATTCCTTTACTGTGCCCAGAACTATTAATGCTGCTCCACGTTAGGCCGCCACTGAGAAGTACTCCAGAGAAGCACAAAGAACCATCATATCAGTGCTGCGCCTAATTATAGTATCACCATTTCGATACAAACGGCTCTGGTAAGGAGTGTGTTCGTAAAAATAGCAGTAACTATTAAGTAACCATGGCAGAGTCCTGGAAATGTGTTTTAAATTAAAATTTCAAAGCAATGCATGAGAGGGAGAAAAACAATCAACATTGGACCCCACAGAAGGCCATCAGCCGTCTAAATAAAAGCAGAAACACCCCAATCGGACAGCTCTGATTTATCAAGTGTAACAGCCTCTGGAATTTGCATGAGAATTTTCAGAAGTGTCTTTCTCCATTACTCAGCTGACCCTTAAAACTACAAGAAGCTCCCAGAGCACGTTAATATTTGTGATTTACAATGCACATGTGTCACAGGCCCCTTTGCAAGGACAAAGAAAGTATGTGGAGAAATGCCCTGACCTTGCTTTACTTTTTCCTTTTCCATAGCACGGACTACCCTCTAAAAGAGTATACGATTTATGTACGTCTATTGTTTTATCTCTGTCTCCCTGCATTGGAATGTAAACTCTACAAGGTAGGGACCTTCCTTCTACTCACCCATGTTTGCACATCCCCGAGACTACTCCTTGGCACATAGAAAGTACTCAAAGAATATTGGTTGAATGAATAAATTGACGAAAATTTAAGAGTAGGCCTGGTTAAGGGACCTAACTTCCCTGAATTCTAGTCAACTCATCTATAAAATGAGGATAGTCATATATAACAAACAGATAGACTGCAAGAACTCAATGAGAAAAATATATGGGAAGCACTTTGCACAGTGTCTGGCAATTAGTGCTCAACAAATGGTAGCAATAAATAATACAATTCATCAGAGCTGAATATTTATCTTTAAAGTTTATTAAAAAAAACCACTCTGCATACATCTGAAAAGTCAGCCATGAAAGGGCAATGAACAACGGGCAGAGAGAGGAAGAACCCGAGATCTTCAGCTGGGCTCTCATAGGACTCATCGGAGTGTCAGAATGAGAAAGTTCAAAGATGCCTTAATAATCATCCGGAACAGAGCCAGAAAAGTACAGCTCACAGACTAGATACTTATTTTGACAAATAAAGTTTTATTGGAACTCAGCCAAACTCATTTGTTTACATATTGTATGAGGTGGCTTTCATGGTACAAAGGCAAAATTAAATGGTTTCTGGGGCCCATATAGCCCACGATGTCTGCTTTCTGGACCTTTGATGAAAAGTCTGTGGAATGACCGTCAGGTGAGGAAACCGAGTCCCAGGGAGCAAACAGATGAGCCAGCCCCAAGGTCACCCTGCATATTTAGGCTCTGCAACTTTGAGACCAGTGGTTCACACACCCCTTCAGAATCCCAAAGTGTAGCTGATAAACCTTCAGTCACAGGGCTGGTCTGCATGATGACAACCCTGAACACAGTTTGACTTCCCCCCTGAAGAGTAAAGAAGGGCCACCTGCTTGCCGGAGGCCCTAAGTACACCCTTGAAGAGGAGATATAACACCACCAGGAACTGGAAAGAACATGGGCTTTACCACTGTGCCATGTTGGCATCAGTTCCAGCTTTGCAACTGGTTCAATACTGGGCCTTGTGCAAGTTCCCTGGACTCTCTGGGTCTCAGTTTCCTCATCTGCTTAATGGTAGTAATAGTACTTCCTTAGCTGAGTCCTTAGGGGACTGAAAGAAATGAGACCACGTGTATAAAAGCAGCTAGCAAAGAAAATGTTACCTCTTTATGTCCTAAAACACCAAAATTGATAAAATCGTTCATTAAGGGAAAGATATTATGTTTCTGATTTTACCAAATCTGCTTGAAAACATTCATGGTGTCACTTTCCAGGGTAATAAGCACATCCTTTTTCTCGTCATGAATCTATGTCCTGTCAAAAATTATCTTACAGAGGCAGCTTCCTGACAGTACCAATTTCTAAAAATACGTTGGTTTTGAGCTATAAATTGATTCTTTATTGTGATAAATTAAAATCCAATATCATCCAACAAGACACTAAACATACAGAGACCCAATTTTTCCCCTTAGATGTTCTGTCTCTTTGATATTAAAATAGATCTGGGGCTGCTATCAGGCATGTGGGGAGCCTGAGCACCGAAGCCAAAGAGCAAAGAGCACAGAGATGGTGTAAAAGGAAGAGACTGTAAGAGAAATGGCAGGCAAAATAAGGAAGCAGAGGGAGGGAAGAGGACACCTTCTCTTTCCTGTTTGGTGAGCATCACAGAGTGCCTCAGGTGAGCCCTGAGGGGTGTTCAAGCCTGAGTGCTTGCACTTGATTTGCTGGGAGGGGTCAGGTGTCACCTCTCTTTGGGTTCTAGGTTTCTTCACTTGCAAATTAGTAGGTTGGTCAATGCACAGGGGACCTTCCATCCAGGACCTCCTAGCACTGGGCTAACTTGGAACCACGTACTTTGTTTTTTCCATTCTCACTGCCTGCGTGGCAAAATGAGCATCTTTGGTTCTAAGATCTGGCCCAGGTGAATAGCCTTTCATTATAAGTTGACTTCTTTATTTCCTTATTCCTTTATTCCTTCTCTGTTGTTCCACTCCTCCCTGATTGCCTTCCCTTCTTTCTTCAGTGTCCAAGTAGCATTTCTATCACATGCCAGGGCCTATGTGAGACCCTACAGATACAGCAATGGATGAGTCAAGGCACCTCATGGTGTGTGTCATCTGATGGGAGCATGATGGTGTGCTATGATAAAGGAGAACAGAGGATGCTGTAGGAGCATTATGAAAGGATCTCTCAATTCTGCTAAGAGGGCATAAGAAGGTCTGTACTAAAGAAGGAACAATATAGCTAATAATATAGTATTATTTAAGATCTAGAGCTTTGGGGGCAACTGAGTGGCTAAGCGGTGAGTGTCTGTCTTTGGCTCAGGTCATGATCCCAGGGTCCTAGGATCCAGTCCTGCATGGGGCTCCCTGTGGGGAGCCTGCTTCTCCCTCTGCCTATGTCTCTGCTTCTCTATGTCTCTCATGAATAAGTAAATAAAATCTTTAAAAAAAAAAAAGATCTAGAGCTTTGTATCTAGGCACTATTCTAAGTCTTAAAAGGATTAAATTAAATCCTCATTGTATCTTGCACCAACCCCAAAACATAGGTACTTTTATTATTCCAATCTTACGGATGAGTAAAAGAGGCACAAAGTCATTAAGAAGAATTGCTTTATGATTGCACAACTGGTCAGGAGAAGATCCAAGATAGTCTGGATCTTGAACCCAGGTTCCTTCCACTATGTCCACTCTCTGGTGCCTGTATCATAATGGCAAGAAGTGGGGGCAATGGATTCCAAGAGATTCGATGTGAATCCTGCATGGAGGACAAAATGGGTAAAGTGCTTGGTTAAAGGAAGCACTTCGCCCACAGAAAGGTCTTGATAAATTTAAGTGTGTTGTACTGTTGTTGGTATTGTTGACATTATTACACCCTGAAAAATGAGACATCTACTGTGTGGAAAAGAAAGGGCAAAGGACATTCAGAGTGGAGGGGCTGCCTTGAGAAAATAAAAAAAAAGTGCTGGACGGTGTGTGGTTTGCACAGAAAATGGCAAGATGTGGTAGCCCCAGCATTCTGCTCATCCATTGACGATACTCTCAGATTTGCCACATACGGTTGGGCAGGGTATACACTGCAGGCTTCCAGGGGAACTAGACATGATAAAGTCATCAAAAATATATATACCTACTCCAACAATTTTCCAGCAAATGGCAATGAGTCTTAAAGAAAGGGACCTGTTCCTGATTTGCACAAAGGCATCTTAAGAACAAAGGGTGGCCGTATAGTCACTGTATCTACTTTTCTATATATCTAGTCCAGCTTCAGGGCCACAGTACACTGAAGAGTATCTGACCTTTAACGGGTACGGTGCAATCAAAACCCTTTGGTCTGACATTCTAGGCCTTACAACCTGGCCCCTGCCTACCTTCTCAGTTTTCTCTCCCACTGATAGCAATCACCCATCTTCAGATCCAGAACAATAGACATCGCACGCTTCCCGATGCCTGCCCTCCTTCATGAATTTCCCACTGTATAAGTTTAGTAAACGTTCCCTATCATTCCCTTTGCCTAGACACTGGTCCTCTGATATCTTCAATTTCAAATCTTGTCCATTTTTCAAGGGTTAGCCCTTTTTTTCCTAAATCATTTCATAATTTTTCAGGTGAAAGAAAAATCATTTTTTCTTTTAAACCTGGGTGGCTCAGCCAGTTAAGTGTCTGCCTTCGGTTCAGGTCATGACCCTGGGGTCCTGGGATGGAGCCCTGTATTGGGCTCCCTACTCAGCCAGCAGGAGTGGGCTTCTCCCTCTCCCTCTGCCCTTCTTCCCTGCTCATGCTTGCTCTCTCTCTCAAATGAATAAATAAAATCTTAAAAAAAATAAACTCTCATGATAATTTTCATCTTTCTCTTATTATATTCATTATTCTTGCTTTGAGCTTTTAGTTATTTATATATGATTTAATTCCAACACCAGAAGTTCCTCAGAGGAAAGGTTTCAGGCTGGTTTGTCTCTATCCACCAAGTAGGATGCCTCTTACTTACCAAGTACTTGGCCTGGTCTAGACAGAGGTTCTTAATCTTGTCTGACCACCTTCTTTTTATAAAAAATATTGTGTAATTTTTCCTTTATTGCTTGCAAATGATTAAAATAATCTACCTATACATATAAAGTTCAAGCACAGCAAAATGTCCTAATTATAATATAAAGAAATAGAAGATGATTTCTGATAAAAAAGAACATGAATGTCTACATAGAAATGCTCATTTATAGCTACAACAGAAGAACATGACACTGGTACATGTTCACGTTTTCTTGTAATGAATAAATTTGGGTTTAAGAAGTGTTCAATTCAATATTATAGAGCAGATGTTCTTTTCCTTATATCTGACATTTTTAAGGAAGGGCCAAATGAGTCGAGTTATAGAGACCATGATAGGTACTATGAAACTGATATATCAGTGCCATGTTGGTAACTCAAACAGGAAGAGCATCACGTGGTATGGTTTTCCAAAATGATGAGCAGGTCTTGATGGGGATACAACAAAACAAAGTACTCCTTTCTTGCAGCTCAGTTGCATTTCTGAAAATTCAGTATTATGGATATACATGGATATACTTTGCTTATATGCATAGTTAGGTCTTAGATTCACTTCAATATAGTTTTTTTAAAAAACCTAGATATGTCTAATAAGACAATTTAAAGTCATATATAGCACAGAAAACACTTTTGCTGCGTGGTCCCATCCTATAGTCCATAGAATGTCTAGCGTCTTTGGCTCCTAATAAATTCCTGCATCAGGGCCCTCTCTCCCAAAAGTTGTAACCACATAATGGCTACATAAAGTTCCAAAACACTCAGCACAGGGAAAGAACCAATGAAGTGGAGAATCTCTGGAGTAAAAGAAAGAAAACAAGCTCAGGCGTCATAAAATGTGAATTTGAATTCAATTTCTGCTACACATAATAGTCTTAGGCAAGCCACTTATCCTACCTGTAACTTTAGGAGACTCATCTGTAAAAGGCAGCGATAAAATCCTCCAGAACTGCTGGGTGTCCAATGAGACAGGACACACAAAAGCATCCTGGATACTGTTTCAGGGGCTCCTAGCACAGTAGGGATGCCCCCTACTTTCAGGCCCCAGCACTCTGCTCATCAGCCCCTTTATCTTCTTCCCTGTCTCCCTCCCCAGGGCCATCTTCCTTTTCTCTCCCTGAGCTGTTTTCCCCAAAGCCCACTCAAAACACACAGTTCAAAATGAAGGAAGAACGGTCCCATTTTTGGTGAGATACAAGGAAAGTGACATCTGGTTTTCACTGAAGAGTAAATTATTAAATCAGCCCTGAAATTTAAGTGCAATGACTTCCTTTTTTTTAAAAAAAAAAAAAAAAAGATTTTATTTATTTATTCATGAGAGCCAGAGAGAGAGAGAAAGAGAGGCAGAGACACAGGCAGAGGGAGAAGCAGGCTCCATGCAGGGAGCCGGATGTGGGACTCGATCCCAGGACTCTAGGATTATGCCCTGGGCCAAAGGCAGGCGCCAAACTGCTGAGCCACCTAGGTTTCCCCACAATGACTTCTTTTAAACCATCATTAGCCCTCTATTACAGGAGACAATATTCAATCCTGGGTCACTCTCCACCTCTCCCTTGCTCTGGCCTACTCATTCTGTGTACATTTGCTGATTCTTGATCACTGTCAATTAATTTTTTGTGCAGTATTACTGAGCACCTACTATGTGGGAGTCATTGTGCGAACTAGATAGACAACAGTGATGAACAAAAAGCTCTGGCCTTGCTCATCTATGTATTTATACAGGTGCTCAATAAATATTTTCTGCAGCAAAGGATGAACATATGTATCTTTCTCTTTAAGACTTTTGTGCATTTGGAGATACTGTGTTTAGTTTCCTGACTTGCTCATCTGGTCCTCTCTAACTCTCCCGCTGCCATGTCGGTGTGCCCCTTTCTGTGAAACAATTCCTGAAAATTCTAGGCAAAGCTGGGCTTCCGTTCCCTGAGTACTGACAACTCCATTCACACCTGTATCTCAGCAATTGTCAGTTTGCTTTGTGAGTCTGGTGAAGCCAGACTGTGAACAGCTCAAGGGCAAGGACCACGTCTCATTCACCTTTAAATCCCCAGGAAACAACATCACAGGGCACAGAAGAGGCATCCGATCTGTTTTTGCCCAACCATGTACTGGATATGCTGCCAACGTCCCATCCACGAGACAGTTCCAACTGTAACTCCCTTCCTTGTACCTTCCCTCAGGAAAGGTCATCAGAATGAAAATGAATAATGGTGACAATAAAACAGAAGGAGTACTGAATCTGCTCTAATACATATAAAAGCACGTCACTTATAAAATTTGATATGGCTATGGTCTGAATGTTTATGTGGTTCCTCCCCCATTCCTATGTTGAAATTCTGACCCTCAAGGTGATGGTATTAGGAGGTGGGGCTTTTGAGACATAATTAGGTCATGAGAGCAGAGCCCTTTTGGAATAAGATTAGTGTCATGTTAATAGAGGTTCTTGAAAGCATCCTGACCCCTTCTACCATGTGGGGGACACACTGCAAAAAGGCACCAGCTATGAGGAAGCGGGGTCTCCACACACACACTGAATTTGCTGGGGCCATGGTACCTGACTCCCAGTCTCTAGAACGGTGAGAAATAAATGTTTGTTATTTATAAGCCACTTCCTTTATGTTATTTTTGTTAAAGCAGCCCAAACAGACTGAGGCAGGTATGGTATTATCAGTACTGTCTTACTAGCACCAAGGATTTCTGGGGCAGACTGCCGGGGGTTGAATTTCAGCTCTTGCTATTTAATTTACTGTGGGACTTAATTTGGATTTCAGTTTTCTCAACTGTAAAATTGATGATGATAATAATAATAGCACCTACTTCATAGAATTCTTGTAATGCACGTCAAATGGTCACATTGTAGTACCAAAGCGGGGTTGGTTAAACCAAACAAACAAGTAAAATTCACATGTGATTATGGCAACGAGATATTACATCATCTTGAAAAGTTGAGGCAGACTACTGCCCTGTGTCTTGAGAAACAGACTTATTGTCAGGGTCCTACAGTATTTACGATTTTTTTTTATGGCTCAAAATTATAGCAATTCTATGGAATAAGACTGTAAATTAAGAGAGAAGAGAGTCAGTGAGTTTCCCTGGAAAGACAGAAGATTTGGGACTAGAAGGCTTGTTCTAAGTCTACAGCTAAGTCAGACACACTCCTAAAATCTCAGTTTCTTTATCTGCAAAAATGAAGATGACATCACTTCTGCCTTGGTACCCGCTGGTCTGAACTGAGGACCTGGTAACACTGATATGAAACCACACTACTCCTGATTTGCTACAGCTCCTACTATTACCAATAATAATGAGTTTATATATGACATTTTCTGCATTCTCACTGATCCTCTTGACACATTATCAATACCTAGATATCTGAAAATATGAA
The DNA here is from genome assembly GCF_048164855.1 of Canis lupus baileyi. NCBI lineage: Eukaryota > Metazoa > Chordata > Mammalia > Carnivora > Canidae > Canis > Canis lupus. The sequence goes on from NC_132840.1 coordinate 36,609,056, forward strand.
CAGCTTTTCAATATTGATTCATTTCCCTGCAACATACTAATAATAAAACAGAATTTACTCAAATAAGGATTGGGATCAAGAACCCTTTGAAATTCAAGACAAGGTGTAAATTGCTGCAAAGGGTCTCTTTAATTGGGATCAAAACATTTTTGACAGCTTTTGGATTTTAAAATTCTAGCTATTGTCACGTTCTGCAAATGTTTCTTTTTTTGGTTTGAAAAAATATGCAGTCAAGCTTGAGCAGGAATACTTTAGATATGATAAACAACTAAAATTTGTCATTCCAAATGACAAAAACCCAGTTTTCCATTTCGTTGATATGTAGGACAAAATACTTCACTTAAACTCTTATCCGGCACAATCAGTTGGTCCCCTGCTGGGTAACAACAAGGGTTTAGTAAACTCTTGCTGCTCATAATCTCCAATGGAGTTTGAAAAACCTCCATTTATCTGAAGATAAATCACATCAACAGCGATGACTTGAAGGAAGAAACAGAATTTTATAACTAGTCTCAGGATTCAACTTCAATGTGACTTTGTTCAATACTTCATCCTCTACTTGGCTCCCTTCCACAATTTTCTCATCCTATGCTTGTTGCCTGAACCCTCCTAAGTGATGGTGAACTCACTAGCATAGAAGGTGGTCCATCTAACTGGTAGAAAATTCTTCCTCCTCCTCCTCAACTGAAACTGCTTCAAAGAAACTTCTGCCACCTGGTCTCGGTTCTATTTGTTGGGTCCCACAGAGAATTCAGCTCCTTCTGCTACTACACAACTCTTTGGAGGGATGAACACTCTTAATATGGGGTGTTCTAGTCCCTGTTGCTTCTGCTTCATGCTTTATCATGCTCAGTCCTTTCCACTAGCTTTCCCTAGACTGTGTTGAGGCAGAGTAACAAGCTCGGGTTGTGGAAGCGAGATGCTACTGGGACCTAATGTGAATCCAACAGAACTGGAGTGAAGTAAGCCAAACGGAAAACATCCAACTCTGCCTTCTGAGTCTCCATCGGGAATCTGACATTTTTGTCCCCACCAAGTCAAATGGCTTTGAGCTAAAATAATGATTTTACTGGTGTTCCTTTTGTGTCCCACTGAAGAATCAAAAAGAGCATTCAAGAGTTTGGTAGTATCTTTCTTGAGGGCCAGTTTAGCCACCCTTGACTGAGGATCTAGATCTGGGTCAAGATAATAGACCATCTCATTAGTTAAAATTTGGTGACTGGAATTTTAATGATTTGGGCACAGCCTCTTTCATGGTGGCTTACATAATGCAACAGCAATGCCCAAAAAACATGGCCCCTGGACAAGATAAAGTATCCGACACTCTACCTCATTCCTGCCCCTCTGGTTATACCAGCTGTCATGGTGGCAACGGAGACCAGAGATGATGATGTAGTATTTGGGTATATATATCTCCCAGTTAGGCTTGGTCCACATTACTTGTCTCCCTCCAATAAAGAGGCTAAGGGATGAATGACGTCTTACAAGTTTCGACAAGCCTGCAGCCCTCTTCCTCATGTGTGCTGCCCGGGATCCCATGAGGCTCTACCTGTGTTAAGAAGTAGTCTTGGCTCAAAAAAAAAAAAAAAAAAAAAAAAAAAAAAAAAAGTCTTGGCTCCACATAGTTTCTAGTCCACCAACTGTCCTGGTTCCCCTCATCGGGATGCTCTTTGATTTGCCTATGTCCCTTCTCAAGTGTGAGGTTCAAAACTGAGCACAAGTCTCCAAACTGTAGTCTACCCAAGAGAAGGAAAAACTCTTCTGGTTTCAGAAACTACACTTTTAGTAAGGCAGGAGAGGCTTTCATTGGGCTCTTAAGCTTGCTGTATTCCAGCCCTCTCTGCTCGTGCCCTCATTCTAAAAACTACTTTCTCCTAAGGCATCCCCAGGAAAGCTACCATTCTCTACAACAGAGAGGTCAAGTGCCCTGATAGTGACTTGGGCCATCAGGAGGCTAAATCCCACTCTCACTTCCCACATGCTGGATAACCTTGGCAAAGTCATTTATCCTGAGAGATAACAGGCACTGAGGCTCAGTGAAAAGACTCACAAGCCAGACTAACCAGGGTTCTAATCCTGTCTGCATCATCACTTACTTTCAATAAATTACGTACATTTTTCTCCTTGATATCTTCAACTACAAAATAAATAGAGAGGTGCCACCATCTACCCTCACAGGGCTGTCGTGAGGATTAACTGAGTTGGTACTCACAAGGGGTTCACAACAATACCTGGTACATATTATGAGCTTGATGAAATTATTATTATTATTTTCCCATAGGACTGCTGTGAGGGCAAAACTGAATCATGTACGTAACGAGACTGAAAGGCACGTAGTATACAGTAGGTACCCCATGAGGGGGACTAATTATCACTAGTTATTTTTTATAGTGGACTGTACATAATTCAAACTTTGCCATTTTAAGTATTTCTTGGCACGCAGTTCAGTGGCGTAAAGTGCACTGACAGCGTTGTGCAGCCACCCCAGCCATTCAGTGCAAGCAGCATTTTCTTCCTCCCAAACTGTAATTTCATACTCACTAACCACTACCTCTTCATCATGCCCCTCCATGCCCCGCAGGCCCTCACAACCACCATTCTACTTGCTGTCTCTCTGAATTTCATTTCTCTAGATATGTCATTTGAGTGGAATCCCACAGACTTTATCTTTTTTATAACTGGCTTATTTCATTTTGTATAACGTTTTTACATTTCATTTGTGTAGTAGCATGTGTCAGAACTTCCTTCCTCTCTGCCATGGAATAATATTCCATTGGATATAGGCACCATGTTTTGTGCATCTACTCAATCTGCTGATGGATGCCTTTATGGCTTCCACCTTTTAGCTGCTGTGAATAATGTCAGTATGAATCTGGGTATACATATATCAGTTCTATTACTAATTCCTCAGAAATCACTTCTCTTCAAAACCCATTTTTACTGTTAAATTATCATCCTCCTACCCGGATGGTACCCTAATAGAAGTCAGAACAAAGGGAAGAAAGTATAATGCAAAATAACTAAGGTCAAGTAACTTGGCTAATTGAGGCTAGCTTACACAACACTGGAAAATTAACTTGGAAACTGCAAAGGAGGTGACATATGTAATGGTGTTTTATAAGCTGTAAAGCACTGAATGAATAAAAGAAAAAAAAACCCATATTCATTTGACTCCTGCTCTCTGGACTAAACAGATCATAGAACATTTTTCTGTTTTTCCCCTATCGTCCATGAACAGCACCAGCACTGTCAGGGCAGCCCTGGGGCTGAATGTGGGAGCTAACTGCTGCTGGGGGCTGATGAGAACACAAACCATTTCTTTGGTGGGTTCAACAAACATATCAGCCCTTACATTTCCTGGTCATGCAGTGACAGATTTTTCTAAGATTGAAAACTCCATTCTTTTTCGATTACAGCAATTGCAAGGTGGCACAGGTTAACCTCAGGAGAGTCTGGATGCTTTGACCAAGTCAAAAGACATTCATGTGTCTCCCTCTAGGATGCATGTCATTAAAGTTGCCAACACACAAAGAAATTTAAGTTAAACTGTCACATTACCCACTGCACTTCAAAGCTCATCAATCTCCTGTTAGATTACGGGGACTGTTTGACACTTTTATCACAATCACACTGTTAGAAACACTGTGGCCAAGTCAGGGAAGAGCTTCCCTTTGATGGACGATCACAGTTGATCAAGTTTGTCAGTCGCTTTATGTGTTTTTATGCTTGTTTGATATTCCTGCCCAGAGTAGAGGCTTTTAAGGGCACATCTGTCAATGGATTCAATTTCACAATGCCATGTGATTCTTTTACTTACCCCTGTCTTCTCATCAAAGATTTTGATACCTCCAAAGGAGATGGTTAAAAAGATTTTCTGTTTGTGTTCTCCTTTGGAACGCGCGCCAGCAACAACGCCCTGTTGAAAGGAAGGACATGGTTTTTACTTGAGTGTTTTCATTTGAAGATTCCCTCCAGTCCCAAAGGCATGTCAGATACCATCAGCCAATGCCACCCATCACACACACTCCTCTCCCTTCGCTCCTTCCATGCTTCCCTGCCTGGTGTGTTTGCCTCTCCTTGACATTTTAGGCTAATACTTACCCTAATGTTATCTCTAACATTGTATAAATAGAAACCTGAACACTGATTCACATGACTACCCAAGATTTATAGAAAGCCTACTTTGTGCCTAGATATCCAGCTCAGCATTCAAGACCCCAAGATATACACAATATGATCCTCTCATTAATTGTTTTTTGCTGGGCTTCATACTGTACGTGGTTTCAATCTATTACATAAAGATGAATCACAAAATATATTCCTCAATGTGATTTTATCATTATACTTCTGGAGAAAGTTTCCCTAGGAATCAATTTTCAAGATTAGAAAGAAAATAAAAACCATTGCCAGACTGCATGTCTCCATTTTGTCTGGAAGAATATGATCATCAGAGTTATATGCTTATGGTTTGCAGTTTTTTTAACCACATATGTTTCCTATTTTCCTTTACCCTTTCTGGTAGGAAGGTACCTACCCAATGCATTCTATTTATCAATGCATCTGTTTCCCCACTTTTCCAAGCTTTTTTTTTTTTTATAAACCAAAGATATGCATGTGAGTCAGTCAGAAGAAGGTAAACATCACAAAAGGCAGCGATACTGCTTGCTGCTCTACAAGTAGTGCCTGGGACTGTCCCTGGAGGGAAGAGGCACTCTGTAAATCACTGTGACATGAATGTGCTATCCAGACTTCTTCCCAAGTTGACATGATGCAAGTGAAGAGCAAAGATGTGTGCTTTTCAAACCAGCTTCTGTGGTGGCCAGTGACAGGTAAGCGTGGGCTTCATATGAGGGTACCACTCAGAGGGTGAGGACATTCCAAGGCATTTATACTCTGCATGGGGGTCTTCCTGTCTCTGCGTTGTGTTTTGGTGCTTCTAGCCCCTTCAATGCTGTTCGCCTCCATTGAGTGCAAGATCAAGCCCAACTATTAGCAGTTGTAATTCTAGAAGTCTAAAATAATCATGATGTCATGTTTCTGGGAGAGACCAGTCATTTGTGCTCTTGTCAGTACAGCATGTTCACAACCTCAGTGGCAGAGAGCCAGCAGTGTTAGGAACAGAGATGACCAGAAGGCACGGGTTCGAGGCATCCCTTTGAAGATGTTTGGTTATCCTCACTTGGGGTATTGGAATCGGAACAGCTGGCTCCTGCTTCCAGCTCTCTGTGATCTTGGACAGATGACTTCTCATTCCCACATCCTCAAGCATAAACACTACCCTTGTGTGAGTGAGAGAATTCAAGAAAATCTAGGTCAAGGATCTAGTACAGTGCCTGGAACACACTACAGGGATGGCATGAAAATTAACTTCTTCTGGTGAATGGAGGACTGTCCCTAAAAGTCTCTGCTCTGCATCCTGCTTGGGGACTGTCTAGCAGGAAATTCACTCCCTCCTGAGTCACCCATTCATTCTCAATCGCCACTTACACCCTTGCAGATGTAGGGAATGTCAGAACTCAAGAGGATCTTCCAAGGTTCCAGCTGACAGATGAGGACAGTGGTACCTGGGAGGTGGGTGTGGACAGTACAGGGTGGTACAGGGTCCTGGCAGAGATCTGGGACTACAACTCAGCTCACTAGACTCCTGGTGCAGGGAGCACATAATCCTCTCCATGGGCGGGGTTTGGGGGTGGGGGGGTCCTCTTTCTAGCAAGCCCAGATCTCTCTGGGTACATAACCCTCCTCAGCCTTGCTCTTTCAGCCCCTTGGGGCTGCCACACTCTGACCAGAGATCCCTCCTGCAATGCCTGTTCCTCTAAATAGTTAAAGAGAGTGACTCACTCCCAAAGCTAGGTCCTCTGTCTCTGTAACTTCCTTGCTTAGAGGTTTCTAGAGTCCTCGATGTGCGCTGGTTTTCCGTAAATTCCCTGAGGATGATTCTATGGAACATGGGGAGAATGGCCAAAGTATGTTTTAGCAGTCCCAGGGGGTAATTCTTACTTCTCATGCCACCCTACTGGGGGCACTGTCCCTGAACCACCCCCGCTTTGCATTATCCTCTCTCCTTGCTTTTCCTCTTCCTCAAAAAGGAAACTGAGTAGGCCCGCCAGACTTTCAACCTAGGGAAACTCCACTCTGAACGCTGTGTTCTTGGCTGGGTTTGGAATAAAATACCTTATGCTGCCACCCCTCCACAGCTGAAACCTCCAGCTTCAGATCTCCAGACACACACACACACACACACACACACGAACTGGATATAGCTCCGTCATAAATGAAACGACTGGAAGGACTGAAAGGACTGTCGAAAGGGCGGGGAGCCCTTCCTTCTTGTTTAACTCCTCTTAGGCGAGAACATCACAGCCCATGGTGGGGAAGAGGGTGGCACCTTTGATCGAGAAGAGTCCTTGTGGTCCTTAGCTCTCTGAACCACTGCCACACCAACAGCCGTGACTCTTGGCACACGGTAGTGCTGCCCAGATCATGCCCCCCTTTGCTTCCTGGTGCCAAAGAATGTGCTGCTCAAATGCAGCTGTATGCAAAAAAGGATAGGGAGAGCACACACACATGTTCCAGGAGCTTTTCTGCTTGGGGCAGTGGCTGGTGGTGGCTTTACATGACAAATGAGAGGGAAGGACTATCCCTGCAGTGCTGTCTTTGGGGAAATAAAACTCCAATTTTATCAAGCATGTTTCTCCTGTGAGACAGGACCCTGAGTCAAGCTCTGAAAAATTGCACTAAGTCCAGGCAAGTGTGCTAGCAGACAGCACGCCTCACGGTCTCATCTCCACCACGAGATTATTCATTGCTGGCACGCAGCAGCAGCAGCAGCAGCAGCAGCAGCAGCAGCAGCGGTCCAGGAGACAGCTTGGACTGGGGAGTCAGATGATGTGGATGGATGTGCCCTTTGGGGCTCAGTGCCTCACTGTTTGCCACCTGACTAAGTCACCATTGGAAATCTGGAAAATACAGTCAGGCATTTTTTTGAGTAGCTACACTATGTGCTACAAGTTCTCTTACGTATCATATAATTTAGCCCAGGCCACAATCCTGAGAAGTAAAAATGATCTCGCTTAGTTTATATGTAAGGAAACATAAGGCCAGGGGGGCAAGTGATCTCCCCAAACCTCAAGGAACTAAGAAGACAGAAAGAAAATTCAAACTAGAGATATTTTGGATTCCAATGTTGGGCTTCTTTCTGTTATAACCTTCCTCGAGAGCTTTTATTTATTTATTTAGAAAACATAGATGGGGGAGAAAAGACTACATGATGTACTACAGATATGTCAAAAATGTTCTGCAAAGAGCAGAGTGGATCCACCAGCAACCAGACTCTGCAGTGAAGGGGAATTTTAAATGATAATAATCACATTTCTTACCTTGTAAGGGTGTTCAGATATTGAAAACAGTTATGCACATGCAGGACTTAAGCAAGTAAGCTGCATGTAGGAAGAGCTCAGTGAATAACAGTTATTATTACTGGTAGTAAGATTCTTTTTATGAAGCAATGCCATGTGTGAAATGGCTGACATGGGCATCCCTAAGGGAGTCACACGTAGGTAGCATCTCCATGAAGGAACTGACACACAAGAGGTCAGGCACACCAGGCACGATTAACTGGCTGCCCTGTCCAGCTCTGGGATTGTTGTGAGGATCAGAAAGGGGAAGCCCAAGAAAGGGCTCTGAGAAACCTCCCCCAGCATGGTGCAAACACATAATGGGATGGCTGTGATCTCCATGGATCCTGTAAAACAGGTAGGAAAACACAACAGGCTTTAGGCACGAATGGCCAAAAACCTATTATGCTATTCCAGAATGTTCTACTATTTAAAAAAGCTGGTCTCCAATTTCAGCCTTCCTAGTTATCAGCTATACAAGCCTCGGAAATAACTCACCCCAAATTTCACTTTTTCCGGTTAAAAAAGAATTTAAAGACTTTATTCTGTTTTGTGTCCAGAGCCTGGCCCCTGTGGACTGCATTCCCTGGTACTCTGGGCTTCCTGTCATCTGGCTTCCAGTTGAGTTCCACCCATGCAAGAGAGGCAAGAGATTAGAAGGTGGATGGGGAGAGAGGTCAGGGTATTCCATCCATATCCTTTCCTTCCTTGTGCTGCATCTCTGGCTGTGCCTATATTTCTGCTTGGTGAGGGAGAGGACTTCCTCCTCAATCCTGCTCTGCTTGGGTTTCAGTAATCTTTCTTTCTAGGGTGGTAACTGCTTTCACTGTTGCAGGTGTCTGAGAGGTTAACCATCCCTTGTACCTTACTTAACCTTACCTACCCTTTCTAAGTGGCTCTTTCATTCAAGTGTCCTCCTCTGACCTAGCCAAGGTGGGCTCTGCTTCTTATAGGACCCCAGCTGACATATTTAGAGCTCTGTAATTAGCCCTCCAGGCACTGTCTCTGGGAGATCTCATCCCCTCCTAGAGTCTCAACCACCACTGTTTTGCCCAACATCTCTAAAAGCTGACTACTTTGGAGATCCCTGGGTGGCTCAGCGGTTAGGTGCCTGCCTTCAGTCTAGGGTGTGATCCTGGAGTCCCGGGATTGAGTCCCACATTGGGCTTCCTGCATGGAGCCTGCTTCTCCCTCTGCCTGTGTCTCTGCCTCCCTCTCTCTCTCTCTCTCTCTCTCTCTCCTTGTCTCTCATTAATAAATGAGTAAAATCTTAAATAAAAAAAAGCTGACTACTTTGTAAGTCAATGATATGTGGAGACTGGGTAGTAACTTATCAGCTAGGGCTTAAAATCTCACTGGGAAACAAAGATAAGTTAAATGCAGATACAAAAAAGAATATAATTAAGCACTAAACTATGTCTTATTGAATAGTGGGCATCTAGAGATCATGGTCTGAATTCTGGGGTTAACACAGGTTAAAGGAAGGTGGGGCAAATCCCTTAACTTCTATCAATTTCAGATTTTTAATTTCTAAAACAGAGAGGCTAATATCTATTTCAGAGATGTTATCTGGGAAAATGCTTATGTTGATTCTAAATTAAAACATGACGATGATGGTGTTTAGCTAGAGGATAGGCGACAGTCCACTCATCCTCGGAATAGGAATCCCCTCTCAAATCTCTGTAATCCAAAAGAAAACTCTCTAAAACAAGAAAAGGTACCAGCCTCTGAGTCTAGCAAAGAAAAACAGATTTTCTTTTTATTTCTCCTATGGCCTAATATGAACAAGTGGGCCCTTTTGCAAGGCTAACAGGCATTTTGTACTTCTCTGCCTCTTTCTTTCCTGGGCAGGTGGCCAAATGGAGAATCGATCATTTATGTTTCTTTCTCCTAAAGAAAAACCACTGGGAGCTGAAATGTCAACATTCTTCTCAGGAACTTGCAAATAATGAAACACAATTGTCTGGGAATCAAGAACCCCCTCAACAAGCTCAGCGCATCTGACAGGAGTGTGTTATGGAAGGACAAATTTCCAGGGCTTTGGGGACCTCATGGTTATAAGGGGTGACAGATGGGGCACTTCACTGCAGGTAACACACGCACAAGGTCAGCAATCATTGCTGGGCCTGGTCCAGCTAGCTGGAGTCAACGTTAATGCTGACAGAGGACCTTCAGAGAGCACAGGCAGGCTGCTGCTCAAAGCCACTTAGAACTCAGTGCTTCCATGAAGGCAGTTGGCCAACGAGGTGCTTTGTGACAGATGCCTGGTGAATAGCAATCTAGCAGGATGCTGGGAGAAGAAGCATCAGCTCCTCAGCAGACTTACTCGTGGCTCTGGGTGAGAACCAGGACGTTGGGAGGTTTTTCCTGATGTCCTTTATTTAATATTTGCTAGGAGCAAATCTCATTTACCTGGTCTCATATTAAGTAAGGGGGGGACTTCAGCAAAAATGAAGGTCTGGGCCTTCATTCCTTTCACTGGCTAGGGTCTCCTTGGGGTAGAAGGCATGGCTCTACCTGATGGAAGTCTGGAGAGAAGCTGAGGACCCCAGGCTCAGTCTCCTCTGGGTTCTCCCTGCAATCTGCCCACTGGTAGAGAGGCTGTGCTCTGCTCAGATCTCATGCATGGATCATAAGTCTTGCTCTGGGACAGGACAGTGGTTGGTGGGAACAAGAAGGCTTGCAGTTATCCAACTGCTCCACAGACCACATGGGACAGCCTGTGTCTCTTAAGGATGCCCACTGTGGCCATATATCCACGTTATACCCTCCATCCCAGCATTTATCAATCAGAAGATTGGAGTTTAGAGGTCCTCCTGTCAGACTTCTTTATCTACTTATCAATCAGATTTGAGCTTAACAGAAAAAGAGCTCATTATTAGATTGCCCTCAAATCTCGTAACACTGCTTAATCATAAAAACAAAAAAGGAAAGAAAGAAAATATTAACCTTTCCCAAGGTGACAGTCTGTGAAATCATGATTTTGGTATCTTTTAAAACCTTTTCTAGTATACCTTATAATAGACACATAACTATTAAAATAAGGCTTGCTTATGTAACAGCTAAATAAATAATGGGTAGGTAGTTTAGAAAACTAAGATTTCTGGGGTGCCTGGATGGTTCAGTCGGTTATGTGTCTGACTCTTGGTTTTGGCTCAGGTCATGATCTCACAGTCGTGGGATCGAGCCCCACATGGGGCTCTGTGCTCAGCACAGAGTCGGCTTCAGAGTCTCTCTCCCTCCTCCTCCAGCTCACACTCATGCTCTCTCTTTCTTTCTCTTTCAAATAAATAAATAAATAAATAAATAAATAAATAAACAAACAAATAAATACATAAATAAAATAAAATCTCCCTAAAAAATTTTAAAAGTAAATTAAGATTTTTAAAAATGATTTCTACAGCCATACTACAAGATACTTAGCATCTTTTATATGTCTTAAATTACTGAGAAAATTTGTATACTATAAATAAAAATAAGAGTTATGATTTATTAAGCAAATAGGAAAGAAAAGGCAACACAGAGGGTGTTTTACAGATCCTGTCCCAGTTCATTCTTGGAGGCACTTGGCCAGCCTTGTATATATATTTTTTCTTCTTCTTCTTTTTTTTATACTTAAAAAAATTACACTGACCAAGTTGCATCCTGAGTGACTATTTCAAAGTATGAAAAAAGTTCTCATAATATTAAATGAGAAAAAAAATAACAGGATATAAGACTGTATAAATAGTGGGACGCCTGGGTGGCTCAGCGGCTGAGTGTCTGCCTTCAGCTCAGGGCATGATCCCGGGTCTGGGGATCAAGTCCCACACTGGGCTCTCTGCGAGGAGCCTGCCTCTCTCTGTGTGTCTCTCATGAATAAATAAAATCTCTCTCTCTCTAAAAAAAAAAAAAAAAAAAAGACTAAGTAGCAATTCCAAGTGCATTACATATGTTTGTAATTCATATAACATATATAAATAGGGCAGCCCAGGTGGCTCACCTGTTTAGTGCTGCCTTCAGCCCAGGGCATGATCCTGGAGACCTGGGATCAAGTCCCACGTCAGGCTCCCTGGATGGAGCCTGCTTCTCCCTCTGCCTGTGTCTCTGCCTCTCTCCCTCTCCTGTGTATTCTCATGAATAAATAAATACAATCTTTAAAAAATAAATAAATATACAAAGGCAGATTGTGAGTTACACACAAAAATGTTGACACTGATTTTATGTGGTGATTTTAATTTTTTTTCCTTTTATTTTTGTGTATTTTCAAAATATTTTACAATGAACATCTTGTGAATTCTATAATCAGGAAAATACTTAAATTATATGTGTTAAATGCATGAGGTATTTTTGAGGTGTCCTGCTAAATCATTTGTTTTTCCAATATTTTAAGTCACTTTTTAAAAGAAGGAAACATAGACTATATGAAGATCAGAATGTAGGAAAAATTATGCTCTTTTTCACATGCTTTTAAAGGCCATTTAATAACATAATTTTATTCTACATATTACTTTTTCCCCAATTTCTTTCTTAGATTTTTTTTCTTTCTTAGATTTTTCAATAAAAAAGCCTTCTTTAAATATTTATAATCAGAAACCTCTCTGTGATATCTCCTAATCCCATAATCTCATTACACATTACTTTAAAAATTAACACTTTACAAAGTATTTTGAAACATTAATAGGAATGATAAAAATGAATAAAATTAGCTTTTATCTTAATGTAGCATCTTTTACCATATTTATCATATGGCAAAATACTTAAAATGTGTTCAAAAATAACAAAAGGTAAAGATTTATAAAATCTGAGGGACTATAAAATTTGACAACTTTTCTTTTTGCAGGCAGTGCACAATGAAGATAAAATTGAATAAAATGTGATATGCTCATAAGTTATAAAACCAGTTTCAGGAAAATATCTCCACACAGTAGGCGCTCAATAAATATTTTCATGATGACTAAAATCTCTTCCCAATGAATATATGCACTGACTCATCAGTGAACCAAGTAATTTACTAAAAAATGAATAAGTAAAAAGTTTTGCCACAATGATCATAATCACTCCCTTCCCTCGGTCCTATTAAGCCAATGATTTTGAAAGTAAAATATTTGCACAGTACCTTGAGTTTCATCATGGAATCTTGACATAACTTGTCGCCCCGAGCTGCAGAAACCTCATCAATCCCGATCAGCTTGGCCTTGTACCGGACCCCTTCACCTTTAAACCTCTTTATCAAAGTGGCTTCACTGCGATCCTGACCTAGAAACAGAGAAAAGCAGGATGCAGGCATGTAAGTATTCAGGTCCCACTGTCTTTAAATAGCCATAGTGCTGAGATTTGTTCTCTGGTTTCACTTATGTTCTAAGAAGTCACATCATTGGACCGAGTAGAAAGTAATTATAGTTCTCTTGGATGCAAATTCTGGCTATATCCTTTTAAATCCAGAGGCAACTTACTTCTCTCTGAGTTTTCTCAGGCAAGAGAAAATAAGAGTTAAAAATAGCCAACCCCAATGGGGCATTAAGATAATTAAACTAGACAACATGTGTAAAGCACCCAATACAGAATTTGATGCACGCTAGATATTTAACAAATAAGAATCACCTAGTAGGAGTTCATGTCTGACATTCTTGTTAGAAAGTGGTATTTGCACAGAGCCTCTTTGGTTAGGGTCCAAGACCCTCTTACACCCAATTCCATGGGCTGCTTTTTAGTGAGGCTCCAGTGTAATAGCTTTGTATCAAATAATGATCCAGGGACAACTATAAAAAAAATGGTTTTACAATATCTCTTCTGCTAACTCATGTGTATAGAAGTAGGCTACTTGATACGGTGTGCCCATATCCTGCAACAGCCTTTCTCAGTAATTATTAACATAATATTTTGCTATGATATATCAACCAGAAGTTCAAATACAACCACATAAAATAAGGACAGTAAAGTTTCTGTGAACTGAGTGTCTCATGGGAGATGTTTTATAAACTTGATCGCACTCTTCATAAAAACTCAACCATATCCATCATCTAGATGAAGAAGATGAAGGTCACAGAATTCAAGGAGCTGGTCCCAAGTTCACACAGTCAGAAAAAAGATGAATACACAAGAATTAAAATTTCTAATACCATCAAACTTTGGTAAAATTCATCAAAGGATGGGGCATTGCATGTGTGGCTCTTAAAACATGAGGTGCTCTAGTCTCTGAGACTCATGGCCTGGAACATCATTGACTTGAATTTCCAATGCCTTCTCTATCATACCTGCTCTTACTGGGCAGAATTTCTGAGCTGGGCACATGAGCAATATCTCAGCCTACCCCCCTGTATCTATATAACGTGCAAACTAAGGCCTTTCTATCATGTGCAGTTGAGAATCATTTGAGTTGAAAACAGAGGAAAAATAACAGCAATACTTAATCATTGCACAATGCTTTTCTACTGAAAAAAAAAAACCATAACTTGTGGCCCATTTATTTATTCAGTTGTCCCTCATTGAGTGTCTCCCCTATGCCAGATGCTGTAACTCTCTGCAACAGACGCATGAGACACAGTCTCTGACCCTACCAGCTCAAGATTTTGGCGACTGAAGGTAAAAATGTGTAACACATTATACCAGTTGTGTAAGAAGGTACTGGCTTTAGTTGGACATCCTCATTTCAAATCATAGCTTTCTCACTTGAAAACCAACTGAACTGTCTACCTAGCCTCAGTTTCCCCATCTGTCAAATGTGGATAAGAGATCTACCTTCTGACTTATTGTGAATAGTAACTTATAGGAGAGAGTACATGTGAAGCACAGATTCACATGCTAAGTTCTCAGAAAATGGCAGCTGTTGTCACTATTATCAGCCCCGTGAAAGAAGCACAGAGAAGATCCCATGCTGAGGGAGGTGGGTACAAAGGAGAAATGTCTGCAGAGCCAGACCCCTAATTTCCAGCTGGTGCTTTTTCCCAGTGTACCCTTGCTGACTTCTGGTATATTAAAGCCTTTGAATTACATTCCACAAAGCAGATATAACACAGGGATGATGAGTCAGAACCTATAATAAATGTAAAAATTCAGCCTCAGGATTCTGTGAGGGCAGATGTCAGAGAATAAAGCTATGAACAAAGAGGACACTTGCCATGATACACTCTGTACAGACATCTAGCTCAACAACACGGTCTACCAAGTCACCTCTCTGCATTATCATGCAATGTTGGGTAGGAATGGCCTATGGCTTGCTCTATTTCTAGGGAAGGTTATCTTCCTCTATCCCAAATATCACCTCTGCCTCTTCAACACATGACACTATTTTAGTCACTGATCAAATCTCTTTCATTGTTTGGGATTTCTCCAAGCTTTATATCCCAGGTAGCATTTATTATGTTCTATACAAAGCACACTGTATACACCAATTTGTTTAGCCACAGACATGACCCTAGAGATAGGTACTGTTATTCACATTTTTATAAATGAGTAGCTAAAAGTGAACATCTGAGAGGCCAAGTAACTTCCCCAAAATTACTGAGTGATACCTTAACCCAGATCTGTCTGATGCCAAAGACCAGGCTTATGGTTTGCTTGTGTTATGCGTTTTCAAGCTTGTTCTCTTAACCACCATGATTAATTGCTTCTCATTCTACCTGATTTCCCCATCTTTATATTGTACCAAAACTCACCTGGCCTGAATCTGTTGATACCTAAAACGCTGGCGGCATTAAAACTCCTTTGAAAAGACAGCTTGAAAATGGAACAAACAGCTTCCAGCCTTCACATCATGTCCCAGAAAATGTCTATGAGTCAGATACAAAGACAGCCTTAAGAAAATATTTGTCAAGGCACAGAGCTCTAACCAAGGAGGATGCTTCATAAGGGGGCAGAGCCAGATCAGGTGAATGAGGGCAGAGATTAATAAGAAAATATTAGGCCATTTAGAGGAAAGTAGGGAGCCCAATTTAGATTAGGACCCAGGGCCAAGCTAATTTGTATGAAGGGCACTTATGCAGTAGATAATCCAGTTTCTCATTAAATGCTCCACCATTAAAAGGGTAATTTTTCATGAGCACATCTTGAGCAAGGTCTCAGTTATATTAGTTAAGAAATAAATAACAGATATCAGAGCCATAAGGCTATTCCATCAGAGGCACATATGATTTGAGGGTATTAGGGAAAGGGTCAGTCTTCATGCATCCCAAGTCATCACGAATCCCCACCTTATTCTGCTGAAAGAACCAGTGGCCCTATGCTTCAGGATGGACAAAAGAAAGGACACGTGTTTAAGGAAAATCAACAACATTGTCACTACCAATTATCGACCGTTTACTATACCAGTTGCTGGGCCAAGATTTTACATGCAATCTCTCATTTAGCCCTCACACCTGCTCTTTAAGACAGACTCTATCACCTGCCCTATTTTACAGAAGATAACATCAATGACCAACACCAATAGCAGAGCCTGAATTTTTAAAATAAGGGCTTTATTGAGATATAATTCCCATACCACTTGATTCCCTCTTTTCAAGTATATAATTCAATGATTTTATACATTCACAGAGTTGTACAAACATCATCACTAGCTTATTGCATAACATTTCCATCACTCCCCAAAGAAGCCCTGCATCCATTAGCAGTGCCTTCCCATCTCCCCCAAACCAATCCAGACAACCACTAAGTCCATTTGCTGCCTCTGTGGATTTGCCTGTTTTGGAGGCAAATTTCATTTCACGTCAATGGTAACATACAATGTGTGATCCTCTGTAACTGGTTTCTTTCACTCTTCATCACATTTTCAAGGTTATTCCCGGTTATAGTATTATGCAACTACTTCACGCCCTTCGTTTCTGGCTGAATAATATTCTATTCTACCAATGTACCACGTCAATTGATGACATTTAGGCTGTTTCTATTTGGGGGCTATTATCCACAATGCTGCTATGACACTTGTGTATCAATTATTATGTAGGCATATTTTTTAATCCTTAGTATTATACCATTTCTCCCTGAGTACCTGTTCTCTATCAGGTATAATACTGGGCCGTATGGTAACTCTATGTTTAATTTTTTGAGAAATTATCAAAGTGGTTTTTCCAAAGTGGCTGTATCGGGTTACAATCTCACCTGCAAAAGTATGAGGGTTTCAGTTTCTCTACCAGATATTCTTGCCAATATTTATCTTTTTTGCCTTGGCCATCCTCGTGAGTGTTTAGTGATTATCAGAGTTTTGTTTTGCATTCTCTTTAGGACTAATGACGTTGAGTATCTATCTTCTCTTGTGCTCACTGTCCTTTTGCATATCTTCTTTGGAGCAACTCTTACTCAAATGTGACATAGTCGGGGACCTGGCTGGCTCAGTCAAAAGAACATATAACTCTTGATCTCAGGGTTGTGAGTTTGAGCTCCCACTGCGTGTAGAGACTACTTCAAAAATAATAAAATCTTTTAAAAAATAAGAAAAATAAGAAAATCTGCCATAGTTTAATCTGACGTCCTGAGTTTGAACCCAGGTTTTATGTTTAACTATTAGGCTCCTTGGCATCAGTTGACCTTACTCCATACTCTGTTATGGCACTTGCCACTTTTTACTTTGTGTCACAGCTATTTGAGTAGATGCCTTATGCAGTCTACAGTAAATTGGCAGCTATCTTTCTCCTAAGACAAACACATCATAAACACACACACTGTGCCTGATCTTCTCAGGTCTTATCCCCTTTACCCCCGCAGGGCTACTGGAAATAGGCACTGTCATCATTCTATGAATGAAGAAACCAAAGCCAGAGAGGTATATAATTCAAGTTACTGCAAGCTGAGCTGGGAATAGAATCTTATCCCGCCCTATTCTAAGACCTGAGATCTTCCACTGGGAGGCAACAGGGTTTAATGGCCCAGAACAAGAACTGTGGATTCCAAGGACCTGAATTCTGGTCCCAGCTCTCCCAATCACTCCCCTAATTGTGTTGTGTTGGGTAAATTTCCTTCCATGTCTGCCACAGTGTCTTTCTTCTGTGAAGTATAGCTAATACTGGGTCACTGTGTAGGTCAAAGAAATGATACACAGCAACAGAGGGCAATGAGAGACAGTCGGAGCTCAGTCAAAGTTGACCATTGGTACCTGGGTGATCATACTTCCAGTTTGTCTGGGACAGTCCCTGTGTACACCTTTCACCCTGACACTATTATTACTATCATCCTATTGCTCTCAATCCTCCCAGTTTGGATAATCAATTGTGTGGTCCCCCTAATCATGTCATCATCATTGCACTACCCCAGGGTTTTCTTTGTGCTAGGCAATGTGCTACCTTTCTGAGGTGCCTGGGTGTGTGGAAAGAGTCTCCTTTCCTTTCTAGAGGAAGCCACATTTCAGAAGGGGACACACAGAGCTTCATAAAATGTGACCAGGACTTTAAATGTCATATTGAGCTGAGGGGAGGAGAAATTTATTGTTTGGTGGGGAGAAGATTAGGAACAGCTACAGAGGTGAAATGACATGTGAGGGAGGCTTGGTGAGGAAGCAGGGGTCATCAGGCAGAGAAGGGAGAAACTTCCAGAAAAGCATAAAGTATGATGATATTCAGAAAAAAAGTGAGTCATTAGGTTAGTCTAGTCTTGAGTGTTTCTCAGCCCAAGCAATGTTTTAGAATCACCTGGGGAGCTTTCACAAATAGTTCCCCACAGATGCTGCTTAGATTGGTCTGGGGTGAACCTGAGCCAATTCACATGCTTTGGAAGCACTGTATTAAAAGCAGCCTCACATGACGCTGGCCAAGGCTTTGGGGGCCTATTCCTGGGGGTCCTGAAGCTTTTGGGCTCTGTTGTGTAGGCCACAGGAGCTCTTTATGATACTTTCTGTTGTGAGGATAATATTGAAATACCACTGAGACAACATCTAGGGAAGCATGAAGCTCTCACTGATTGAAGGAAGGACTGACCATGCATTCCTTCATTCATGGAGTCAAGACTGATTATGTGACCACTATGTGTTCTAAGGTGCTAGATATACAGCAGTGAACAAAACATAAATAGCCCTGCACTCAGCCTACAAGCCAGTAGGTTACTGCAGATATTTTTTCATTCTAATATAATGGAGAATCAATCATCTGTAAAAAACCAAACCAAACCAAACAACAAACCCCAAAACTCAAATCATAGATTCCGAAATACCATCCATTGAGACTCTGAGTCTAGTAGGAAGGACCCAGTAATCTTTGAGGATGGTCTGTATATGGGTCAACTCAATCTACTGGGTCCCTTTATAGAAACAAATTCAGAGCAGTCACGTTGCCTAACCTGATACCTCTAGGTCAATGCCAGAGCCAAGATTTAAACAAAGGTCTGCCCAAGTCCACAGAACCAGGATTTCCAGGGTTTTGGTTTCTATTTTTAATCACACGTCTCTATCAGTAAAATACTGTTGAGCCTATACATTGAAAATAGGTATATTTCTGTATAATTTATATGTATGAACTACTTTCAATCTATGTATTGATATCATTAAAGCTCATTTTGTCTTAAAATGTTCTTTATAGAACCAAACATAAAGAGATGTCTAATAATTTCCCACATCCCCAGCAGATAATCTTGCATCCCCTGCAGGGGTCTGCATCTCATAATGCTTCCCTGCAGATTTCTCTGACTGAGAAATAACAACCTGAAAGATCCTCAGGGAGTCACAGCAAACCTACAATCACAATAAAGCATTTGGGTTTCCAAGAATGGTCCACGTCTAATTTTACAATGGACTGCTGGTCATCGTAGGGGCTGCTGTCTTTCATGGATGGTGGGGGCAGGTGGGGTTCACATACATCCTATCACTCTAAGCATCTGGAGGCATCCAGGAGCCACCACAGAGGAGCCTCCATGGTCACTCTCAAATCCATGCCCCACACTGCCTCCAAAGAGACCCAGCCTAGACACCACCTCATCATCATGCTAGCATCCTTGAAATGTCATTGGCTTCACCCCACCTACAATGGGCAGCCTCCCTCTCCTCCCATATCATTTCTGCTTAAACTCCAGTCCTGCGGGCCAGGCTTCTCTGTGCCCTTGGCCCGTGTTATTTCCTCCTCTCTGACTTGCCTTGTCTCCCTGATAAATGTTTCAAATATACCTTCAGATCAAGCACATCTTCTGTTATGAGGGCTGTTTTTTGGAGCGGGGGAAGCACTCCAATATCCCCCATTCTCCACCAACTACAATTAACTTCTTTAATATATCCTACAAGGCCCCTTTTAAACCCATCAACCTCACTTTGGACTCCTTTCCCCCTATCTCTCACATTCTGCCTTTTATCCAGACCTTCCCACAAGCCCTGCTCTGTGCAATGCAGGCTATGCTCTGCTGTTTTGCACTTGTTTTGCACAAGACATTGTGTACTTTTGCACATATGCAAAATGCACATATGCTCTGCACTTTTGCACCTTTGCACAAGACATTGCCCCACCCTGTCTCTCTCCACCCCTTAGCCCCCTTCCACATCTGAGGTCTCAGCACAGTACCATGTGTGAGAGCTCCTCTGAACCCAAAGGGAGGCCCCCTCTGAGATGCATCCAGAGTGCTCTCCTGATAATCCTCATTGCATTTTCCCAGTGAATCAATCTTATTTGTAATAATATGCTTCAACTCAGCTTTCTGCTTAGTCTCTAAACTCCAGAATATAGTGAAGGTACCAGAGCTCGGCACTATCCTAACACATCGACATAAATCCTACAGTATTCCCTCATAGCATCTGCATGACATCTGTGGCACTTTGTTGACTTTGTCTTCATACCTCCTTCTCTGTACTTGAGCTCCACCAGGGTGGGGGCTGGGACAGATTCATCTGTAGTTTCTGAGCCTAGCATGGTGCCTGGCATAGAGTGGACCCGCAGTGCCCAGCTCTACTTTATAATTGAATAATTGAATGAATTTATTTCTTTATTCAAAAGAGGCAGTGGACTCCTGGAGTCAGAATCACTTTGGGGAAGTGTATGGGGCCACTAAACACCTCTTCTATCCAGACCCTATTTCAAATCCATTCTGTGAGTGTGCTTCACTTTGTCTCCAAGGAATAAAATCCCAAATGGGATAAAGTAAATGTCACACCCATGGTAATTTTAAGGTTGCCTTTGCTTTGAGCCATTAGGAAGAGCATTTCTCAACCGCATCACAAACCTGCTTTCCTCATAACCTGGGAGATGCCTCGCCTCAGAATTTAAATTGAGGTCATCCCCAGTGCACTTTGTAAATTCCCTGTTTTGAACAGTCCTCAAGGCTGCTGTTAGGAAGAACACTGAGACTCTGTCTTGGAGCAGAAGGCATCGCCAATGCGGAGGTCCCACACCAGGAGTGGCCTTGCAGGAACTGCAACTAGCAAGCCCTCTGTCAAAAGTCAGGGTCTAGAGGAAGCAGGCAATTAACATTTTTTATGACACTGAGCAGAGAGCCCACAGAAGCCACTAGAGTAATGTATGGCCTCCCACTCCAGGCTGTTCACTGAAAACTGCTAATGGCCAAATAAAAGATATTTCACACCCAAGATTATTTTCTCTTTATCCCCCCAACTTGTCATAGATGATAATGAGCCCAGCCACAGCAACCCACACAAGAGCCAAGATAAGTGTCTTGCTGTGTTTTCTTCTCATGTGGTCAGCCTGGCTGTGAGTTCTTTTGACTTCTGATAGTTACAGTATTTCCCTGTCTAGCAGAGGTCAACTTCAACATATTCCTTACATGGAGCTGAGTGTTCACTTCTATGTTTAGAGGGAAGTGTCTCAGCAAGTCTAGTAAGTGTCTCAGTCGGCTCAGGCTGCTATAACAAAAATTCCAGAGAGCAGGTGTCTTAAACAGCAGTTCTGAGTAAGTGCTTGTTTCCTGGCTTGCAGATCACTGTATCTTCCTGGGGTAGACAAAGTGAGTGTGCTATCTTCTCTCTTCCTCTTCTTACAAGGGCACCAATCCCATCACGGGTAGACCCTCATGATTTAATTTCAACCTAATTACCTCCCACAGGTCCTACCTCCAATACCATCACATAGGGGGTTAGGGCTTCGAGGTGTGCATTTTCTTGGGTGGCTGGGGGTGGGTAGTGAGACATCAATATTCAGTCCATAATACAGGGGCCAGGATTTGGGAGGAAGAGTCAAAAGCTGGATGATACCTGAAGACGAGCCAGTCCTATTTTCATAAACAGTCATACAGAAGAATCATAACACTTTGGAGACAAATAGGGCAGCCCAATCAGAGGATGGGGTGGGGGGACTGGGGCACAAGAAGTGAGGTCACTGGCACAAGGCTGCACTGACAGCAGCGCCTCACTCTTTGCAGTCCAGTGGTGTTTCAATAGCTCTGCGACTTCACGTGTGTGTAATGCTCTGAAAGTTATTTAACTTTTCTGAGTGTTAGTTTCTCCATCTGCAAAACACCATAGTTATTTGCACTGCTCTCTAGGACTGTTAGAAGGGTTATATAAGACTATGCACATTTTGCTCTTAGCACGCTCCCTGGCACATCACAGTCATTCAGTAAATATTTATTGCCTTCCTCCTCCCCAAATAATATATTTCACATTAAGCACCAGTGGCCCAAAGCTAACCACAGCAAAGTTGACTGCAGTAGGAGTGATGGTCCCAGCTGTTTGGGAAATACTTTTGGTTGCCTGGGAATAAGGGTGCAATTAGGAACAGGATGTTCCTTCCTGAAGGCAATCGGGAGATCACCTTATGAATTATTAACACAATCGCCAAACTGAGACATCCTCCCTCCTTCTGCATATCTATCTGAATCACCAAGCCATCCATCTTGATGATAAGAAAATTTCAAAGAGGTTTTTTTTTTCTCCCCAGCCTGTCCAGCGTGATTCTGTCCATTGCTGCTGAAAGAGCTCTATTGTCTGTTATGTTGTCCAATTTAAGAACAGATTGTGGGGGGAATTTCAGAGCCCAGCAGCAGAGATAACTTATTTTATTTAGAATCCTATCTTGCAATTATCCAGGTGTTGATTTGCAATGGACAAATAATTATGTATACTGGCTGCGTAGGAGAGAATGCTGATTTTGTGCAATTAACTAGCTGGGTAGTGAACAGAATAAGGGGAACCACACATTTAGGGAGCTGTTAAAATGTGCTATTTTATGAACATGGTTGCTGTCATTATTGCTAAAAGGTAAACTAATTAAAGAGCCAAAATAATATCCAACCTATAATTCATGCACACATTCTCTTAAAAAGATGTTCTTGATGGGTACACTTCTTAAACTCTATATAGAACATCCGGAATCCACTGGTATCTTCCCAGGTAAAGCCATGTCTTAAGATTCCAAAGATTCTAATTCGAGAGACTGGGAGTCCGTATTTGCAAAGATAAACCTATGATTCTGAGGCTGAGTCAGAGGAGGAACAACTGAAGTGTAAATCAGGGACCTGTGGTGACCTCACATAAGTAGGTCCTGATGATCAGATCACTGGTCCTCCTTTTATTTCCTTTTTATTTAAAGTCAACTAGTACTTATTTCTGTTCCTTTCTTCCTTTCTTTTTCCCCCCTGCTGGAAAAAAAAAAAAAAAAACAGAGAAACTTCCCAGTTTTAAGATTATAGAGGTATCTGTAATCCTCTGTGGGTGAGTCCTTCTGAAGCCCTTCTATGAAGATCGAGGAGCTTGGGGTATCCTACTAACATGGGCCTATCGAGGACCATGTGCAGGTTTGTCCATGCCTGTTTACTGAGAGCCTGAGGACAATGCACACGTCATTGGCTTCTTGGGTGTTCTACAGTGGGGCCTGTGTCTTTTTCCTGGTGGTCAAGGGGCAAACTAAACTAGTCTGTGTTGCCCCTAGGGTCAGACCAAAGCACAGACTAGACTTTGAAGGATACGTACGTCCTTCTCCATCACACACACCTTCATTCCTTACAACTGAGCATGGTATGCATCATTAATCCCTTCTTACAGGTGAGAACTCCGGGGCTCCAAAAACTGGCCTGAGATGACAGAGTAAGGACAAGACAGAGCCAGGAGTGCCAAAAAATACATGGAGTTAATCAGAAGTCTTAAGGATGAGATTCTGAAGATTCGGGCTGGGTAAGAAGTAGGACCACAAAGGGCAGGGGAAAACTGCTCTGAAGCCACACCCCAGCATTTATTTTTGTTTTTGTCATTTGCAACCACAGGTGTCCTATGAAGGGAGTGGTGCTCCATGGAGGAAGGCAGAGGGATACAGATAAAACACCAAAGGGGTGGGAGCAGGCCAGGGCAGGGTACAGAAGGGGGAAGAACAGCATCCAGGAGAGATGTGTGTTATCAGCTGGCTTTGACATTCAGAAGCCTCTCAGCCTAGAGCCAGTCACTTCATCTCTCAGCAAAGGAGGACAGTGATACTCACCTTGTAGGATTACTGTAAATGCAATCATATATTTGAAGCACCTAGCACAGATGCGCAGGTCCTGGGGGAGTGTGGTCATGATGTGGAAAGGTAAGCCAGCAAGTGCCTACAATAGCCCAAAGGTGACAGGAGGAGAGTTCAGGGACAGCACCCAATGCTCGCATAACGTGTGATATTATGTGATACTGACACTCCATGAGAATAAGCCTGATGAAGAAGGTAAATCTAGGGCTAACACCCTCTCATCAAATGCATCAGAAAGGCCCCGGCAAAAGTACTGAGTGTTTGCCAACCATCCTGGGCAAGTGAGTCTGCAGGAACAAGCCACCCAGGGAGGTGCTGTGGGGTTTGCTTTTCTGAAATTCACAACTTGCCTTCCCCACCCCCCACCACCGTTGTGGCAAATGCACACCAGAGCAGACACTAGGCATTTACAAAACCCTGGAAGCTGATGACAAGTGTAGACAATCTTGTTTTCCAACGAAAAATAACAGATACGTTTTTAAACCTTTTCTATATCCATTCTTTAAAACAACTGCTTTTCTTCTCTTTCTAATTACAAAGTGAAACATGTTCAACCCTTAAAGTTTGGAAAATGCAGGAGAGGAAAAAAAAGAGGGAAAGTCACCCATAATACCTTCTGGGGGTATCAATAGTTTCATTTGGGTATAAGTTCTTCCAAACTTTTTCCTAAGCATTACACAAACACACACTTTTCAAAAAATTTTTCATGCTCTAAATCTCTGTCTTGCTTCTTCCATTTGGCAGTGCATTATACATTTTCTTCCATATCGGTAGTTTTTGTAACATGATTCTTAGTGGCTGCATAATACCCCATTATATGGATGTAATAACAATTCTTCTAACTAATCCCCCTATCATCAGACAGTTTCAACATTTCCAGTTAAAAACAGTGCAAACAAATACAATATTGAGGATTCCTCCTCAAGACAGTAGAGGAGATGGATTTTCCCTGTGAGGATCCCTCCACAGAGTATCAGAATTGATGCTTCATTATTTCTTCCTCTTCTTCTTCCACTCCAGAAAAGTGTGGGCTCAAAAACGACAAATGTGTGAAAACAAATGTAAAATTTACCTCTCCCAATGTCTTTCTTTGGGGAAACACAGGAGGGCGAAGAAAGGTTGTTTGTATAATTTGGATTACAAAAGAATCCTCAAAAGCTCGGGACATGCTGCCCATGTGAAACTGGGTGACTGTAGGCAAAGGAGAAAGAAGCAGGAGAACCGGATTTATTCAGCGAGCCGAGGTCACGTCGCAGCCCACAGCAGCCGAACCCCCGGTTTGGAGTTCTCACCCGATGTGTGTGAACACTCGGAATGTGAAAGCCCGCTCTTGGACCCAGACAGAGGTTAATTAAACCACAGATGGACAAGGGTTCCCATTTTCACATGCAGCCTGCAATTGGCCAAGAACTTCCTTCTGCGGCAGCTACAACTTCCGTGGGGTCATCTCCATTAGAAAAAAACAAGAGGATTTAATTGAGTGTCTCTGCTGCCAACTTGTTTGCAGACTATTTTTTTAAGGGAGATTATTTTGGTCCTGGTATATTCTGGTGCAAGCAAGACTCATGCTTTATCTCCCATCTGCCTTCTAAACAAGAGGGCTGTGTATACTATCGACTGATTAAATTATTTCTTTAGAGTACAAAGAAGTATTTGTGATGAAGACAACAGAGAGGGCAAATCAATTATTTACTGAGAAGGCTGCAATATAAATTACATTTGATTAAACTCAGAGATAAATCTCAGTGATGGAGGTTTTAAGTGGAATGTGCCAGAATAGACAGTGACTAAGTGCCCCCCGACACTGCTGGTAATGAATGCAAGGGCACGGGCCCAGCCCTGACACCCCTGTGTCTCTAACAGAGTCAGCTTCACACTCGTCCATGCCACAAACATATGTCTGATGCCTGCTATGCAAGCACTGGCCCGGGTGCCAGGGTACAGTCATGAACACAGAAAGAAAAAGCAAGCCCCTGCTCTCCTCGAACTTCTGGTCTAAACGGGGAAGGAAGATAATAAGCCAGTAAATAAATAATGAACAAGATGGTTCCAGATAGGGAAAAGTGTTATGGAGATGATAAAACAGTCTGATGAAATGAAGAGTGACGGAGATGGGGTGGGGGAAATGACTCATTTAGACAGGCTGGCCCACTGAAGGCACTTCTGTAGAAATGACATTTGAAAGGAGATGTGAACAACAAGAAAAGGGCAGTCGTGCCAGGAGGGAATGTGTTTGGCCTGTTTACAAAACAGAGAGAAGCCAGTGTGATGGGATTGGAGAAATAGAGGGGGAGGAGGTGGGAAGTGGCTGCAAAGATGGGAAAGGGGGGGCCTTCACAGGCTGCTTCAGGAGGCAGGGCAAGAAGCAGACCTGGCTCCAGGGCGCAATCCAAAGCCTTTGGGGGCTGTTGGGCAGGCACATGATCACATGCTGTAAAAATATCTCAGACTGCTCTGTGGCAAAAGGGGACAAAGTCAAAGCCGCAGTTGTCCTGTCATCCAGGTGAGAGGTGGGATGAGGATGGAGGCAGCAGACGTGGAGGAGTGGGGCATAATCAAAGTTCACCTGGAGGGACAGAGGGAGGGCAGATGGGGTGTCCCGGTAGACTGGCTGTGTGGGAGGCAGGAGGAGGGAGGAAGCAGGCGTGACAGCCGAGTGTGGGCTTCAGGACCTGAGTGGAAGCCAGAGTCACTCCCTGGTGCCACGTCGTCCTGATCAGTGATGCCCACGAAGCCAGTGGAACCTGGTGACTAGACGTTCAAGGCCTTTCCCGTCCCAGCTGTGTGCAGGGTGCGTGGACTCAGGAACGGAGAGGCCCGGCCTCGGAACGCCTGCTCTGCCACGAGGGCCCAGCCTCACCGGCCTCACGGAGACGACAGGAAACAGACAAGACCCACCCTGGAGTTTGTGAATGAAATGAGTGGGAAAGTGGCCTGGCCAGCAAACAGCTGCTCCATCTCAAAGAGGAAGTCCTGTCCCTCCAGTTTAAATTTAGCGCCAGAGTTCAGCTTTGTCAATGCTGAAAAGCCCTGGCTTCTTCTCAGCATGATTTCTACCATATGAAAGGGGTACTTTCTTGGTTTTGGTGTTTGCTTTTGTACTGATTCTATACTGCTTCTCCCCCCCCCCCCCCCCCCACTGAGTGAGAGGTGGGAGCTGCTCTCATTCCTCAAGGGCAGACACCTGAAATGTGTGCCCAGTCTCAGTGACTGGGCCCCAGCTGATGCCCTCTCACACAACAGTGTCCTCATTTATACAGTATGACCCCACCTGCAGGCCTCTTTTGATTCAACTGGATGGTGACACTGGGTACAAACTGTGATGGTTAGAGCCCCAACCTGGGGAACTGAGAATTGAAGCAGAAAGAGGGGTCAATTTATCCATGTGAACAGAGTCCTAACACAAGATTGTAGAATTCTGGGGCGCCATCTTTTTCTGAGTAAGAGAAAGGCAGTCTTCTGGCAAAAAGCAAAGGGAAAAGAT
The DNA here is from genome assembly GCF_048164855.1 of Canis lupus baileyi. Classification (NCBI taxonomy): domain Eukaryota; kingdom Metazoa; phylum Chordata; class Mammalia; order Carnivora; family Canidae; genus Canis; species Canis lupus. Next base: position 36,636,268 of record NC_132840.1, read on the forward strand.
GTTCTAGAAGAAGTGACTGCAGAGACAAAGTATTGTTGGCATCCTCATTGAGGCCAAATCCCTGAGTCATCTTTCCAGAGGCTCAGCTCACTCATGTTCTCCCTTCAATTCCGTGAGACACTTCGGAGTCCTTATTGATATGTCCTTTGGTTATATTTAAGTCCATTCAAGTTGACTTCTGTTACTTGTAACTAGAAGATTTTCATTAATAATGGATGCGAATTTCTGTCTATCTGGCTCCTCGCCACTGCTGGGTGGGAAGGGAGAGATAGTCACTGAATGCTTGCTGAAGAGAAGACATATGAATTGCACCCAGTTGGCTGCCCCAGGAACTCTTGCTTTATCCCCATTTTCTCCCAGCCCTCAACTTTCCATCTGTTAATAAAGCCACAAAAAGAGAAAGAATTTGGGTTTAGATGATTTCCCTCCCACTTTCATTATTAAGATCTCAAACCTCAGTCTAATGTTTGTAGTTCCTCTCCCTGAATGGCTTAGCTTTCAATGAATTTAATATACAAGAGTGAATTATTTCTTAAACAACCTATTTTGGTCCCTTTTATGCCAATGAAAATACATAGGTCTTTTTGATCAGATAACAAAAGCATGAATAACCTGCACAGCCTTGTTGATTTCAACAAAGCACCTCCCCTCCAAAAATCTCAGTGTAGTCACAAGCATGATCTTAAGGCTTCATAAAGCACTGTAGTAAATTTCCAGGAAAAATATATGACAAATTCGGACAATCAGCAATAGTAGGATATAACAGGTCAATGGAAAACAGAAATAAATATTAAATCTTTTAATTCAGTCAACATTTTATCAGCATCTTTTATGTGACTGACATGGTGCCAGGGGCTAGTGGTGTTTAATCTTTTATTAAACACTTACTATGTTCTAGGTACAGGGATAGACATTTTCTCCTTTTTTTGATAGACATTTTCATATACATTACTTTCCATTTAGCCCATATATGAGCCCTATGTGGTGTTATGACCTCATTTTGTGCAGATGAGGTAAAGAAACCTGTCCCAAGTTCACATGGCCAATAGTAGATGTGATTCAGCCAAGATCCACTCAGCTATGGTTGTTTCCACCTCTCTATGTGCTTTCCACTTGACCCGAGTTGGTCCCCTGAGGAGATGGGTAAGATGGAATTGGTCCCTTTAAGAGGTCCCCAGTCCAGCTGAAGAAGCTAGTTTATAAAAGTGAATGTTTCATAAATAAAGGTGTCACCAATGTGCAAAGACTCCAAAAGTGAATCACGCATTCAAATGGATGGGATAGGGCTGGCTGCATGGATGAGGTGGCATTTCAGTGGGATACTAAGTAATGCAAAGGATTTTTGAGCAAATCTTTTAAAAGAATCCTGACAAAATGGAAATATTCATTATTGCACACCTGTTCAGGGAGTGGTAAAAGATGTCATAATCAAGGACCAATTATGCAATATGTATGCCATCAATGACCCTCAGAGGGAGGCATTATGATTTTTTCACTTTTAGAGATGAGGAAAGTAACGTTCACAGTGGAAAAGTGATTTCTTCCATGTCACACAATCTTCATTTGCCTGTTGACTATTTCAAACCCAGGACTCTCAATAATGTATTGTTCCTACCAAACCATGTCTTCCAAAGAACTGAAAGACAAAAAGAAAAAAAGAAGAAGAAAGAGCTACAAATTATAGGTGCAATAAATTATAAGGCCATTCTCTACCCTCAAGGGATTTACAATCAAGTTGGGGAAGTAATACATAAACCTCTGAAAACTGAAACAAGAAATCAAGGTAGAAAAACAAGTCAAGAACAATAGAAGTCATGGCCCAGGTCAGCTCAGGCATAACCAGCATATATATCATAGTAGGCAGTGTCTAGGGGTCTAGAGGAGAGAAACAGGATTGTTTTTTTAAGATTTTATTTATTTATTCGAGAGAAAGAGAGAGAGAGAGGCAGAGACACAGGCAGAGGAAGAAGCAGGCTCCATGCAGGGAGCCTGATGTGGGACTCAATCCCGGGACTCTAGGATCACACCCTGAGCCGGAAAGCAGATACTTAACTGCTGAGCAACCTAGAGATCCCGAGAAACAGGATTTTGAAGCAAGGTCCTTGGAGGGAGTTTTCAGGAAGAGGTAGGACTGAAGCCACATCTCCAATCATATGCACAATTTACATGAAGTGGGGGAGGGGGGCATGGAAGACCACCCTCAGCCAGAATTAAAGGCAAAATCAAGGTCATTAAAGCTGCTGAAAACAGGGCTTTATTGAATTGGGTATAGTCGTAACCACTCCACATTACTGGCATCCCTCATGAGCCAGGCATGGTACTAGGCACACTGTAGATGATGCTCATGTGCAGAAAAGCAGCTCAGATTCGGGGGGCGAGGGGCATGAGTTGCCCAAATCAGATGACCAGCAAGGCCTGGGTAGGAGGTGAGGTCTGTAGACAGATGCGCCTGTCTGACTCCAAAGTCCATGCTCTTTCCACTACACTCCACCACCTGTGCAGTCTGGGCTCAGATTCTGAAGGGCTCTGAAAGCCAGCCTAGATTTGCTCTGTGGGTGTTAAGGATGTCTTTGTTTAGGGACATTATTATAGCATGGTCAGAACCATGTTATGGAGAAAGTGTACAAGTATGGTTGAAGAAAGGGAATTCAGGGTGGGGAACATCATTCTTTCACACACACACACACACACACGCACACACACACACCCATTTGAGGAAAGAAATCAATGAGAAGTGAAGAATCTCAGAGGCAATCAGGACACTGAGAGTCCACAGACTGGATAATTTGGCCCCAGATTCACTAAAACTGAGACAGCCACAGCAAAGGCCACCAGGAGAGTTAGCAACATGATATGCTTTCATGAAGTGAGGTCCTTAAGGACTTACTGACGCCAATGGTCCTTCCTGTGTTCACTTTCCCTGGCCCCTCCACGTAACTGCATTATCTCCTTCTTCTTGAAGAGGCTGCCCCTCTTGTGCTTCTGTGACTCTCTTGGTTCCCCTGCTTTCCTGACTTGGTCATCTAGGATTGAAGTGGTCTTTTGTTTCCTTGACAATCTCACCCTCTCTTAGATGACACCCTGGTCAGCATATTTAGTCTGCACATCTCTCCCAAGCTCCAAGCCCACATTCCTGTCTGCCTTCTATATGCTGGCCCCTGAATTTCTTAACAGTGATCAAAATTTAGTAGGTATAGAATGGAGATGACCAATTTCTCTGGACTCCAACCAGCCTTCTCTTTTGGTGCCTGTTCCACTGCTGCCCCTGACATCCTCACCATCCCATACAGCCTCACCAGGCCCTTTGAAAGTATAGTGACAATAACAGGACAGTGCATTATAGCCACATTAGCAACAATACTCAGCATACTGCACAGTTATTTGCAGGCCTGATGCATCAAGTGGGATGCTTCTTTTTCTTTTTAAAGATTTATTTATTTGAGAGAGAGTGAGGGGGGGAGAGAGAGAGAGAGAGAGAGAGAGAAGAAGCAAGCACTGTGGGGGAGGGGAAGAGGAAGTGAGGGAGAAAGTCCAAAACAAACTCTGGGCTGAGTGCAGAGCCCAATGTGGAGCTCCATCTCATGACCTTGACATCACGATCTGAGCCAAAAACCAAGAGTCAGATACTTTACTGACTGAGCCACTCAGGCATCCCCCAAGCAGGATTCTTATTTATCATTAAGTCTTCTGTGTCTAGGAGAGTGCCCAGCACAATGCAGGTAACATTTGACAAATAAATGCATGTCTTAGGCAGTCTACCCTCCACTTTGGGTAAAAGCTTTGAAGAGACTTTTGATTTCTCCCCTTTTTCTTACTTACTATGCCTTTCACACAGATTCTAAGAACAGTGAATAATATTTCTAAAATATCCTCACTGTCACCACATTTCCGATCCTCATACCTTACCTAGATAATTCCCCGGTCTACTGATACACCTGTTAACAATTTCTCCCTAGTCCAATCCATCTGCTAGAGAACCATAACATTTCTCTTGAGACAGTACATGCTTATCGTGTCATTCTATTATTCAAAGTCTTCAATGGTTCCACTTTCCTCCAAAGCAAATGGATACAGAAATTACTCATCCGTTTATTCAATAGTTCATCAAGTATGTATGACACACAGACTTGCTGAGCAAGGAGGGGGGAGCGAGGAGGGAAGCTGACAGACAAATCTCCTACCCTCGTGAAGACCGCCGCGGTCTTCTGGATTGGAAAGAAAATGTGTTTCTTCTTCTTCAGTCCCATTTTTCCCCCATACATGCTCTCTACATCAGCCAAATGAAGTCCCATGAAAGCCAGGTCCCAGGAAAGGGAAATCCCACATGTCTGGACATCTGTGCATGTTCCCGCACCACTTTCTCTGTCAGGAGCAAGAGCCTCTGTGAACCCACCTGCCAGGTCAATGCAGTATCTGTCACCTTCCTATTGCCACTGTCTGCCCACCTGTCCAAAATCTTGGGTCTTGCCTCCCAGTTCTCTCTTAAGTGATTAACTCAGTTCCTCCCATAATGCTGTTTTTCCCTCGACCTCTCTCCTTTAGTCTATTAATTTCATTCCCAGACATTACCCAATGCCCTGTTCTCTTTAGCTCACATTGACAAGATTCTTAATAAGTAAAGATTAAAAAACTGAAAACAAGTACACATACCCTTAAATCATGGAAACCAACTAATTTACAAAACACAGTTTTTCTAATGCTGCTGAAATTTAGTCACAAACAGAGTCACTGGATCACCTTACACGTCTGTGTATCCCTTTTTAAGTTACAGAGAAGCTTACTCCTCAGCACGTTCTTTTTATTAGGTTTGCTAATACTTGTGGAGCACTAACTATTTGCCAGGCTTTGTGTTAATATTTTGCAAGAATCATCTCTTATATTCTTCATGAAAATCCTGTACCATAGACATTGTCATCCCCGGTTTATAGATGGAGAAGCTGAGGCTAACAGAGGTAAAGGGGCTTGACCGAGGTTACACAGACAGCTGGACTTTATGTGAACTCAAGTAATGTGATTTTTGACCACTAGCCACATACTGCCCCCCTTAGGGAGCATACACATATTATTATGTGATTAGTGGAGAGAATAAACTTAACTAAGAGCTGGGCACATAGTAGTCATTCAGTAAATGTGACAAATGAGAACTAGGGAGAGAAAACAGGTTGACAAACACAAGTGCAAGGGATACTCATATACACTACTGCATAAAATCCTGGCGATAGATCTGTCATAGATACTTATTATCCACCTATTTTACAAATAAGGAAACTGAGACTCTGGCAGGTGCAGGGGCTTTGATACATTTTCCCACCAAGTAACTGGGCAGATGCAGGACTGGAAGGTACATCTCTGAGTCCAGCTCCCGTGTCCTCAGATATGACCCCATTGTCTCTTTCCTCTCCCACACCTACACACCCCATTTTCTTTGTATTCCTGCAATGTCTAGGGAAACAAAAGGGATCGCTCTATTCCTCAAAGGGCTGGGATAGATGTGAGTTTTGGAGAGGTCATGGGTTGGCTCCTTTTGCTCTCAGGCTCTGCATGGAAATCACCCACAGGTGTGAGGCTTTTGATACTTCAAAAATCCTCTCTCTGCTGGAATTTTGCAGCCTGGAGGCGGCTTGCTCTGCGGGGTCCTGGCTCCCTCATTGCTGCCTGGAACACTTGAAGGAGCTGAGATTCGAGGTTCTCAGATCAAGGCAAAGGGTTCAATATGGATCGGTAGAAAAGAGAGGACTGCGTTTTGCACTGTGGCTGGAAAACTCTCCTCTGCGTCACTGGATGCACTGCTGCTGGTTCCCAGAGCCTGAATTTCTTCACAATAAGGCCACTGAGAGTGGCAATACTAATGCTATTGTCTGGCCAGGCAGACATTTCTCCATAGAACATCAAACAGAAAGCAAAGCTGGACCCCATAGGGCCGATTTCAAGAAAATGCCAGGGAGGCATTGAGACACAACCTTGATTGTGAACCCAGAAGGAACTCCGTTTTGAATTTTAAAATTGCTTAATTGACATGAATGACTAAGCGAGGTGGTTTGTGCTCACTGAATACAATGCAAATCACTCAGGGATGTTTCCAGGGAAGGCCTCTGACTCTGCCTCCTGCTGTCTCCACAACACCTGTGGGGGTCTTTTCCTGCTATAGGAGAAACAGGAAGCCTAGAAGGAAAGAATCCCTCTCTTCCCAACTCTCAGAGATGCCTTAAAAAATGTTGTTTCAAAATGACAAGAATGGCAACATGTTTCTCTCTGCTGTTCCTTTTCAGGTCGGCCTCACGAGGCAGCTCTGATTGTCAAATCTTCCGCAGCAGGATGTGTGTGCATGAGATTACTGCAGGCACAACCCAAAGGATTAAAAAATACATATTGCATATCATAGAGAAGAGGACAAGTCTTGTACGTGCTCTCAGAAGATCAGAAATGGATGTGTTGCACGCCTAGCCATATGTCCCCCCAGAGGGTCCAGCAGCGCGTTTATTTGAATATATTTAAAGGAGGCCAGGGGAGGAGGAAGGACAAGGGGGAAGAGAGGCAAAGAACTAAAACGGCCCGACAGGCGTGCAGCATTTGTTTCCTAGGGTTGTTGGAACAAAGTACCACAAACTGAGTGGCTTTAGACAACAGAAATCCATAGTCTTGACAGTTCTGAAAGTTCCAGATCAAGGTGTCAGCAGCATTGGCTCTTTCTGAGGTATGTGAGACGGAATCCGTTCCAGGACACCTGCCTGGCTGTTGCTGGCAATCTGTGGCCCTCCTGGGCTTACAGATGCACCGTGCCAACCTTTGCTGTCATCCTCAAGTGTCATTCTCCCTGCATGTCTGTCTCCGTACCCATTTCCTCTTTTTGTGCAAACCCCAGTCATATGGGAGTAGGGCCCACCCTAATAAGTTCCTGCGAGGACCCTATTTCCAAGTAAGGTTACATTCTGAAGTACCAGGAGTTAGGACTTCAATATATTCAATTCATTTCTGGAGGGGGTGAGGGTGGGAACATAACTCTATCTGTAACACGGGTGCTTTATCAGTGTTGCCTCATTTAATCTTCAAAGCAATTCCATGAGAAAACCCCACACGTTGTTGGAGGCTCACCAACATCAAGTGATCTGGCCAACTTGCATAGGTGGTACAGACGGAGCTAACATTTGAACCTGCACCTGATGACCCACCCTGTGCTCTCTACATGACGTCACCTTGGACTGTAGTAAAACACCTGGTTACCAGGTCTGCCTGCTGCCACTGATGGCTGGTCCCCAGTATCAGGACTTCATAATGAGCCCCCCACATCAGAGAACAGAACTGCATGTCACAGGTATGGTGATCAGAGAGGCACGCGGCCCTTGGTACCAGCCACTTACCCCTGAAACAGTGTGAATAGCAAATCATGGGGTTATTAAAGCCAGAACCAGCCCTGGGGTGGAGAGAGAGTCTAATTGCCAGACAGAGAAGCAGATGAGAGAGGAGAGGATGTTCTGTGGCTCACACTAGGCAGCTTTCTCAAATTAAAGCAAGCTAAAGCAAAAATGGTCTTCCTCTCGACGTTTCATAAAGGCCATTTCATTTCTTTGTTACTTGGCAGAGGGCCCAAACAACATTTTATTTTTTAGATGAGGTTTAGAAAAAAAGAGAATTTAATTTTTATTAACAGAGTTGCCAACAATTGGAACAGCATATTTTTATTCACCAGCAAGAAAGAACTGCGATAATTTCAGCCCATGCAGGAGGCTGTGAAGCTCTTGACAGTTTGATTTGAAAGACTGGAATTTCATGGAATTACCAAATTGAATCTCTGATCCGTCTTCTTGTATATTTAGATCTAAAAACGAGTAGGATATGATCACTGTGCTTAAGAAGTTCCCAGGACTGCCGGGGGATGGGTGAAATATGTGATGGGGATTAAGTAGTGCACTTGTGAGGAGTACTGGGTGATGCCTGTTAAGTGCTGAATCACTGCATTGTACACCTGAAACTGATATAATAGAGTATGTTAATCATACTGGAATTTATTTATTTGTTTTTAAAGATTTTATTTATTTATTCATGAGAGACAGAGAGAGAGAGAGAGAGAGAGAGAGGCAGAGACATAGACAGAGGGAGAAGCAGGCTCCATGCAGGGAGCCTGATGTGGGACTTGATCCCTGGATCCAGGATAACGCACTGAGCTGAAGGCAAACACTTAACCGCTGAGTCACCCAGGTGTCCCAGGATACTGGAATTTTAAATTAAAAAAGAAAAAAGAAAAAAAGTTCCCAAGAGTGAAATCATGTTGGGTTCCTTTTGCAAGCATCTTTTTGTTTGGTAGCAAATCTCTGCATAAGGAGTTTGATACACTGATTTCAGCTGGCAGGATGGACTGACCAAAATAAAAAGGAAATTCCAGAGAAGTGCCTGAGAAAATTGGTCTGACTTAGATTTTTGGCCCCACAATCCCCATTAGGATCCCTCACTGACCTCTTAGACTTGGTGCCTTTCCACACACTAGCCCCCCTGGGGCCTGCTCTTGGCATCCTGACCCCAGACACAGGTCTCCTGCCCTTCCCTAAGAGTTATTCCATCCCTACCGGATTCCAGTGAATTAAAACACATTTCCTAAAGCCTACTAGATGCTAAGCAATATAGTGGAGACAGAATAGTCTGACTATGGCATGCCTTTAAATTTAACCCCAGCAGGCTCATAATCTATTAAAAAAAAACCCTATAGATTTAAACCACTGATAACAATCCAATAAAAATATATTGACTGAATTGATGAGAGTGAGAAAAGAGGAAAAATTTAAGCTACAGATTTCTGAGATCCTACTATGTACTCGCCACTTTGTTAAGCTAGTCACTTTATTTATGTGCCTTACTTTATTTCACATCACCAGCACCACTCTGTAGGACAGGTACAGGAGACAATCTGTTAAGCTAATCAACCTGCTGCACTGACCCTTCTCACCATCTGACGCTGGCTGCATTCTGAACACCATGCCAGGTAGGCTACTCGACTTTCTGTTTCATGCTGTTAAGTTAGATGTTTACCAAGAGTCTCATACATTTGTTCCCAAACCTGCTTATGAGAGTTGCACTTGTTATTGGAAATACAGAATTATTAAGTGTTACATATATCAATGAAACATGAGTACAAAAAGAAAGGGAGTTGCTATTTTCTTTAAAATGGAGTTTAATGTTTGGAAGTAGTCAAAAAGGTCAAGTTGTTAATAGAAAGTGCTATGAAATAAATGAAGTAAAAAAAAGCATATGGACCCAGAAGGATTCTACATTCTAGCCGCTTTACAAGTGTTTTTAAATCCTCATGCCACTTTACAGAAACCAAAACGAGAAATGACAGAAGATATGTTGTACAGGTATGGATTTTGTTAGAAGAGTACACAGCATTTCAATTAGCAAAACTGTATTCCAAGGCTAAGAAAAAGTCCTTATGCTAACATCAAAAAGATCAATAAATTTATGTACATTCATTATATATTTCCAGATGAAATAAAATGTAAAAGAAGGTCTAATATATTTTTTTATGATTCCAGACTTGAAATGATTTTTTTTTTTGGATTACCTGACCAACTATAGGCTCCAATCTTCTCTGCTAAGTGCTATTAGCAGAAGATTTCTCTGTTGGGTTAACATACTATTAGCCAAGGAACTCTGGGGGAGTCTTCCTGCAAAGTAGGTCAGCTCCTTGCTATATAATTCTGATTATGTCAAAGTATTTATTCATGAGTTTTCTAATTCAACCCACTTCAAATAGAGTCATATTTATATCACCACGAAAAATTACATCCAATTTACAACTATAGCCTTTGCATTTAGCTCTTTGGTGAATGCTAGAAAAATGTTAACCGTTTACATAGCATATCTGCACTGAAAGAATAGGGACCCAAATAGGCTAATGATGGCCCAACCCAGAGAGATTCTAAGCCTGCAGTCTTCCAGGACAAATTCCAAATGATGCAGGTGCTTGCTCTCTGACACTGGAATTCTTTTAGATGCTAGTGGGCAGTGGAGAGTATCAAATACCGAACACTCAAGTTTAAAACCCAGAAGAATGACAACCCCAGGAAAGCCTCATTTGCAGAAGAGCCAGATTCCAGGCTGCTATTACGAATATGTTGAATTTTCCTGCTTGATTTTTCCCCTCTGATTGGAAGCATTAAAGCACAGCAGTTAAGAGCGATATAGGCAGACCTGGATTCAAACACAGACTTTGTCACATTCTAGCTGCGTGATTTGGGGCAAGTTACTTAACCTTTCTAAAGCAAAGTTTCCCCATCTATAATGTAGTTACAATAGTATTCATGCAATTATTATGATAGTCAAACAAGAGGATGTATGTTTAGGGTAAGAGTGAGTATTCTTGGCTCCCCTTGGAGGTCTGACATTTTAGTTTCAACATTAACCAACGTTGCAGAGGAATGTCCTTCTGTATTAAACAAAAATCCTTCCACAATAATCTGAATCTTGTAGAACATCATAACCTTTCTTTGGCAGGTGATACGTAAAATATGTACTGCTGTGACTATTTTGTTCTACTTCGCTAACATAGGGAAGGACTGAGTAAAAAGAGGTTTAATCAAATCTGGATCCTTCTGCTTATGGGTAAAGATATGCAAGAGAGCTCACCATGCAAGGTAGAGATCTACTACCTTGAAGATAAGAGACTTCCAAGGGAAACATGTACAAGTAACAAGGTCATAAGGACTGGATGAAGGAAACTGGTTTATCTTTCACAGGTGAACTCTGTCTACAATATCCATTTAGGACTGGGCAGTAGACATCCAGGCTCTGAAGCATAATAAAAGCTCCCAAGACTCTGCACACCAAAGTAGCCTTTTTTTTTTTTTTCTCACATCACTCAAGAACTGAAGCACATGGTCATGGAAAAGTACAGTGGTAACAATTTATGGACACTGCTCAGTACCTCTTCCAGGATGATGGAAGGCAGAAGTTATTATTAACATTATTTTTATTTTGTTTTCATTTTGTCTTTTTTACTGTTTATTTTCTTATCCTGACCAAAGCACATGCTATTTAAAGAGTTTTTCCCCCAAAACCGTTCAACTCCAAAGCAAGAAAGCTGAAAATAGACATACTCTATTTAAAGCTAACTGTACACACACTCCCTGACCCCATAGTCCCATCCCATCTTAATACATGCTTACGTGTGTGTCTCTGAATACATGTAAAAGAAAAAAAAAAAGCTTGTTTTAGTAGCACTGTTCTAAGACTTCCAAATCCAGATATCATAGAATCGGATGGTAAAAACTGTGGCATATTCATATGATGGAATACTATATTTCAGTAAAAATAAAAGCCAAAAATTGTTTTATTATATGCCATGAGGTGGATGAATCATAAAGACATTCATTGTGCAAAAGGAGAGAAGTGCTTGCATTTATATGAAATTCCAGACCTGGCAAAATGAAACTATTTGTGTATTTCTTCATTTATAAGAGCAAGGAAGTAAGGATCATAGAAGACTGGAGAGTTTCTGTTAGAAGGGAGAAAGGGATGATAACTGAGAGGGGACGTGGGAAAATTCAGGGGCACTAGTTACTATGTTTTAAATGTCCTGATTTGGGTATGTGTTTTGTTAAGCGTTCACTTTACAATCATTCATTGGGCTGTCTGCTTACATTTTATTCATTTTTCTCTATTTTCAGTATCCTTACTATGTTACACAATAAAAAAGAAGCAGAAAAAAATAAGATAAGTGATCACGTATATGGTGCACCTGACTATACTGTGTGACAAACTGTTAGGTGCAAAAGGGGGACAGCAGCTCCTAGCCCCCTTCCCACCTCCTGCAAATAAGGGACAGCTGAGAAGGAGGCATGAAGTATAACATTTTAAAGATGTTCTTTAACCAAAAGCAATTAACTCATTTAGGTTGCTTTTAATGGAGGAGAATTTTTTTTTCCAGTTTGAGGAGGAGAATGAGGATTTCAACCTCATTTAGAAATTCTGAAATTCCCTATTCAGACACCACAGAGCAAACAGGCACCTGGGGTTTGGAGGGATTAGTAGGAAGGCCCAGACACCCTGTTTAATGATGTGGGGCTGCTTTTCCACGCTGTGGCGCTCAAAGAGGCCCCTGCTGCTTTTATTTAAAGGAGATTCTAGCGCAGGCAAGGTGGCTGGTGGATCAAGGCCTGAAGCAGCAATCTGCTAAACATCTCTGTGACCGGGAAAAGCCCAAAAGGCTACATCCCAGCCTTTGTACCTGCAGCCATTAATGACTTCTAGAGGAGCAGAGCTCAGGGAGGGGCAACAATAGGTGAGAAGTCCATTTCATTTCCATTCCTTGCCTGCTGCATTCTTAACACGACCCTAGGAGAATTTATGTCAGATGCAAATTGTATATTTGTCCCTGATTCAAATAGCAGATCTAGTCTCCATTTCAGATTCATTCTTGGGTCCTTAGCTGCATTTAATGAAAAGTGGCTGTATTCACTATGAACCAATTTTCCCCTTGAGTTTTATTACTGAAATCATCAAAATAAATCACCTCGAATCTTCAACCCTATCTGCTTTAAGGGCTGGGGGGCACGGGTAGGAAACAATGAAGTCTTTAAAAAAAATACTTCAAACATTTTTGTGTACTTGAGACAATGCTTAGCTATTAAATTGTGTGTGTGTGTGTGTGTGTGTGTGTGTGTGTGTGTGTGTGAGACGTGGGGCTGGGTGGGCAGTAGGAGGTTTCAGTTTCTTGTAGGTTTAAAGTAATTTGCAGTGGCTTGATTTTACATGTAGTAAGGAAAAGTACCATTTAAACAGGAAAAGCGTTGGGACAGATGGTGAACGCTGACCCTCAGGATATTAATCTGTCAACCAGAGGATTACAGCAGCATGCCAATCTTCACAAACCAGTTCTAGTCTTCTACAATCAGTCTTGTCTTTTCTGTGTTCATTTCATTCTAGTTGGGGGCAGTGGGGTGTGTGGGGGGGGGAGAATGGCAGAGGAAGAAACCAGGGACCTTGCCAGAACCCCCTCTTTAACACATGCCAGTCATACCCCGGCTGAAGTGTTCATCCTCCTACCAAGCTACAGCATCTCCACTCTTGCTCTCCTGTAGACTCAGAGCAACTGTTTGCAAACTTGATTTGGTCCAGCCAGGCTTCGGTGACAGAGCACAGCAGCAGACACCAGGGGACAGGTGTCTTGTCCTGCTCCTGGTCTCCACCTTTCCTTCCTCTCAGTTAAGCTCCCCTCACCCCCTTTTCACGACTACTTTTAACCTAGATTTTATTTTGGCAAATAACAATTTTTACACCATCCACCCCCCCTCTCCCCTGCCAATTCTGATACATCCCTATGTGTGTACAACCCTAAGGGTTAAAACAGCTGCACTGCTAATGTTACTGTTCCATGTTTTGGTGTGTCAGCAAATCCAGATGTTTTGTTTTTCAGCTATAATAAGCAATGGCTTAAAATCAAAAGGCAGAACTCAGAAACTTCAAGGTTTATGGAAAGTTGGCAAAGAGTTGCTACAGTAATTTGAGGAGGCCCTGAAATGATGCCATATAAGACAAGGTACTTTAAATGATTTAGGTCCTGGGTAACAATGACAAATTATGTCACCAAGCCCCCCCTACATCCACTTCCAGTGAAATGGGAGAAAGGAGCCACTCCTTCTGTGTCTCTGTCTCTCTCCTGAGAGTCTGTTACCTTCCAGGCACAATCAGGTTATTCCTACAGGAGAAAACCCAGCTAATGGCTGTTCATTTTTTTATACGCAGTTCAATGCAGGCTTCTCCTCACACCTTCTCTCTCCCCACCCTACGCTTCTGCAGAAGAATTAGCCTTTATTCCCTCCATTTGCACTGTCTAGTACTTGGTACATTCTTTTCTCATGGTAGCAATGCCCAAACCTGGCTGCCCCTATTCACCATTTGCAGGCTTTTTTTTAGAAGCATATCATTCTATGGGCCCTCTTTATAGGAACAAGCCTTGGGGTCCTTGTTAAAAACCTTCTTGGGTAATCCTGTGATATAGACTAGCATGGGAAGCACCCATTATAACTTACCCCATGGGACCTCATACCCTAACCGTCTGTATAGAAATGGAGAGGCAGTAGAGTGCTGTGGGTCCATGAGCAAAGACTGAAGCTAGACAGCCTGGGTTCAAATCCTAGCTCTCACACTTACTGGCTGTGTGATTCAGGCAGGTCATGCAATCTCTCACATGTTTGTTTCCTCAGTCTCTAAAATCGGGGACAGTAGTACCTGATGCATTGAGTTGAGGTGAGGAGTACATCAATCACTAAGGCTCTTCTTACCTGCAGCAAATGCTGCTTACCTTACATGTCAGCTAATATTGTGTGTAGAGGCTTTCTCCTCAGTTCAGAGATCAAATGTCCAGCCCTATCTCAGTGACAGGTGTATTTTCAGAGCAGGTAGTCCAGTGTCCTGCATGGAGTGGACACTCAGTAAATGAGGATAGGAAAGGGAGGTGATGTTTACAAAACATGAAGGAGCAGTAGTGGCAGGGCCCCAGTGGTGTCAGTGGAAGTGCCCAGAATCCAGCCTTCAGTGGAGTCTTCTCAAAAGAGGCTCACTGTACAGATGAGGAGAGTGAGGCCCTGACTGGATGGTCCTGTGAGCTGCTTTCAAAAACTGGACTTTGAGTTTCCAAGGATCAGATACTAGCAGGCTTTCTGCTTTACACAGACCTGATAATCAATGAGACTTCTGAGACCAGCTGATCAATGCACTTCACAACACTAGCATTGAACACTTCTCTTGAAAATGCCCATGACAATCTATTACACAACCTAATTGAGAGAATGGATTAAATGTTTCCTTATCTCTTTACCTAAAACCTGCAAACAGGGAATGGAAATACCGCACAAGGACTGCAATGCGCAGTCTCCCAAATCAACTAGTTCAGGAAATTTCCATTGGCTGTGTTACAACTATTTCTCCTTCCGATTTGCTTTAATCGAATATGTGCAATGCTACCTGTAATCAAGTACAAATGCATGTGAGTGCAGCAGTCAGGAAGCCTGGCATGGGCTTTGCATTCAGGCAAACTTGGGTTGGAATCCCAGCTAAGCCACTTCCTAGCTGTGGAGTGTAAGTTCAACTATCAACTGAATCATAACAACTGCCTTATTAGGGTTATTGTAAAAAGTGAGTGTTATGTTGCTAATCAACACACTGGCTAGCGCTCAAGTACCTGAGGGATTGTAGTGGTAAAGGCTCAAACATTTGTAGAACATCTAATAACAGCAGCTACCAATTACTGAGGGCCTGCCATGCCCCAGGTACTTGATGCATATGATCAGTAATTCTCATAACCACTTGAGCAATGAAGGAATTAAAATGCCACATCTGCACGTGAAAAAAAAAAAAAAAAAAAAAACTAAGGCTCAGCTGGGTGGATGTGGCCAAAGCCGCAGAGTTGGTGGGTAGCAGAATCAGGGCTGGAGTCCAGACTGTCTGTCCTTGCCATGCTGTCTCCCAGAGGGGCCAGCAGGTACTGTGCTCTTGGGAGGCTAGGAGGAGAGATCTGGCCCTACTCCGAGGACCTTGCTGTCTAGAAGGGAGAAGGGAAATAAAAAGGCAGAGGCGAGAGATGGTAAAATGCAAAGATAGAGTGTATCATGAGTCCCCTGGTAGGAGTGAATACCAGGGTAAAGCAGCATCAAATTGAGTCTCAAGATTGGGAAAGGTGTTGGGGGCAGGGAGGTGAGCCAATTCTACAGGATAAGTACAAGGATTTCTGGGGGAAAAATGCAGGGATGAGCACTCAGGAAACAGAGAAAGATTTGAGCCAAGAAACAGAGATATAGGCAGGCACAGCATATTTAGCACCTAGCACTATGCTGTCCAATATGGCAGTCACTAATACATACTGTTGTTTAAACTGAAATTAATTAAGGGGCACCTGGGTGGCTCAGTGGTTGAGCATCTGCCTTTGGCTTAGGTTGTGATCCCAGGGACCTGAGATTGAGTCCCACATTGGGCTCCCCGCAGGGAGCCTGCTTCTCCCTCTGCCTCTCTCTCTGTGTCTCTCATGAATAAATAAATAAAATCTTAAAAAAATAAATTTAAATTAATTAAAATCAAATACAATAAAAAATGTGAGTCCTCAGTCACACCAAACACACTTCAAGGGCTCAGCAAGCATATATGGCTCATAGCTACCATCAGACACACATACAGAACATTTCCATCATCATGCAAAGTTCTGTGAGTGAGCACTGGTGGTATTTTTTCTTGGATGATAAAATGTAAACTGCTAGGGGAACTAGCTGTCAGGGTAATTAGTGTTTACTCCCTGGAGAAGGACACAGGGGCAGGATCCTGAGGAGTCCCAAGATGATGGGGAGCTGCCCAGATGTAAGTGGGTCTGGGTTTCAGGAAGGCTGCAGAGGGTGAGGGTGACATGGCAAGGCAGGCAAAGGTTTAGCTACTGTGAGACAGGGACACAGTTAAACTGGGGCACAAACTTGGGGCACAAACTTGTATGGATGGAGAGGTGCGAAAACATGGAGAACTCGCAAGAGCTGGAGCAAGGAAGCTGATGCTGTGCAAGATGAGAGAGGCAAAATCCACCCCAGGGGTGTGGGCGGAGAAGATGCATGTGTGCAGAGTTACCATCACCTGGGATGTGGAACAGAGAAAGGAGGAGATCCAGGCATGTTTACCTTTTGCCCATGGCACATTTAAACAGAGATGCCTACCAGGCAACTGGATATAGGAATCCCAAGACCATAACTACAACTCTTTCTAATAATGGGTGAGCTATGGACCAGGAGCCATAAAACCTTCTGTGACCAATCACTCTATTGTAGAGGGAAAAAGAATAGAAAAACCAGTAACTGATCCCTCTCCTCAGAGATTGGTCCTTTCCAAGGGGAAAGAGGCAGTGCTCTCATGGCAATGCCACAATGAGCAACACAAAAGTCAACAAAGGGCTAAGGGAATAGAGTGAGGGTGAGGAAAGGAGAAGGAGGGGAGGTTTCATGGAGGGTGCAAGGCTGGCTTCGGTCTAAAAGGATAGGGGAAAGGACTTATCTAACTAAGGAGGACCAATTTTCCCTGCTGATCTTCACTTTTTTTTTTTTAACCATTGTTTAAAAAAAAATCAAGACAACCTTTCCAAAAGGAGCTAAGAGAGCCTACCACATAAACAGAAGTAGAGAAAGCACCAGACACCATGCCTCCCCACATCTGGGCATCCCCTCTGGTTAACAGAGATGGGTGCCTGGTATCAGAGAAGACTGTCCTCTCTGACTTAAGATTGGAGAATATGGGTGAGAGCCCTTTGGGAACCACAGGGAATATTATGATTGTCTGATTCAGGAGGTAGCTTGTAACACATTTTGGAGAAAAGAGATGCCTTGAATTAGATGATAATTAGAGAATAGTTTAGAGGTTACAAGGCATCCATTCTTGACCTTCTCTGATTGATTCTCCCCTTTGCAGCTAGAATGTCACCTTGAAATGCCTATCTGATTATACTACCCCATCCCCATCCCATCCCTGCTCTCTGCTTTAAATTCATCTAAGACTTCCTATAGGATAAAGCCGCAAATCCTCAGCCCAGAAAACCCCAGGAATCATAGGTTTCAAAAATGCAAAGTTACCAAAAATAAGTGAGGCTGGGCTAGCTGATTCCACACACTGAGGACACTTCCATTTACCCTCACCACCATCAGAAGCTCACTCTTTCTGAAGTCCTCCTCCCCTGATATATGACAACCTTTTGGGTCATGTGCTCCACAGGACCTGGCATCCCAGTCCACCACACACACGCACATGCACACACACACACACACACACACACAATCTGTGCTCATTAAAATCCCAGCTACCCTTCCTCATGGCCCATTTCAAAACTACCCACCCAAGGACAGCTTCTCCCCATTTCATCTACTTATACTCTCACCCACAAAGCCCTGAGAACTAATCTAACAATATAACTGAACACATGGAATGTACCAGGTATCAATGGCACAAAGACAGATAACCAGGCATCAAAATATCTGTAAGCTTACTGGTTCTCCTTCAGAAACTATCCCAGTGGGGTGCCTGGGTGGGTCGGTTAGTTGAGTGACTCTTGAGATCAGCTAGGATCATGATCTCAGGGTCCTGGGATGGAGCCCTGAGTTGGGCTCTGTGCTCAGTGCACAGTTTGCTTGAGATTTTCTCTCCCTCTCCCTGGACCCCTCCCCCTGCTCACTTATGCATGCTTTCTCTAAAATAAATAAATCTTAAAAAAGAAAAAAGAAAAAAAGGAAAGAAACTATCCTAGCATTCAGTGCCCCTCCTGAGGATCCTGCCATTCCGATCCTCTCAGCCTGCCAAGCTAGTGCCCACCCCTGTGTTTTTGCTCAGGCTGTTCCTCTATCCCAAACACCCTTCCCTCTCTATGCCAGGCTAACTCCCAACTAAACCTCTAGAACCTGAGTGAGATGGCATTTCTTTGAAGAGGTCTTCAGAGATTCAATGTCCCCAACCCCCAGCCAAATTAGGAGCCTCCTTTCTAATCCCGTAAAACTGTGAACATTCCCTCTCCTGACATTTATCATACTACTCTGTAAATTCCTTCTAGGACCACAACATGGGCTGTAAAAAGGGAGTGTAGAGAACAGAAAATCTAGAGGCCCAAAGACCAGTTGTGATTTGGCAACTGGCAGAGGAGGTCAGAATCTGGGGACAATTAACATGCCTCTGGCTTGGATATGGAAAGGAACATCTAATGCACAGCTTCTCAGTGAAAATCCTTGAGAGTTATACCAAAGGAACACAGGGAAAGGTGAAAAGAAGGAACCTGAAGGGAGGCAGAGAACGAGAATGGAACAAGCCTTTATAACAACCTCTTATATGAAGGGCCCTTTGTAATGTAATCGTATTTACATCTTCACGACAGCCTAGAGAAGTAAAAATTATCCTCCCCTTCTTAGCAATGAGTCAGCCTACACTCACTAGTATTAACACAGCTAGAAGATGGTTTTTGGGCATCGAAATTATGATGCTGTCTCCCATGTAAGCAATTCCAAATTCACAGTAAAGCACAATTTCTGATTTTTCTCCAGAGACTGAGGTAGATTCCCCAGGGAATCTCAGCTAGCAAATTACCAGGCCACCAGCCTGTATTTCAGGAACTCTCAGTGGAGACCTTTCCCCTGTGCCATAAATGCCCAAGCAGAGCCCCTGAATAGTAGATTTCAGAAGACAAGATCATGGAAGATTTTTATTCTCAAAGATGTAGTGTGGAGCTGGGATGCTC